>NC_141469.1:48109899-57732399 GCF_009769465.1 Tauraco erythrolophus | reverse complement strand
CTGTGCCTGACAGCATCTGACAGCTGGTCAGGAACGAGAAATCTGTGTGTGAGAGGATGACTGGCAACCAGAAGACCAAAACAGTCCTCTTCTACACGTGGCTTGGATTTGGGGAGACAACAGGAAAAAGAAGGTTATTTTTAGAGGGTGGGAGATTCAAGGGCACATGTAGTTTTGGAAGGATGGAACTCAGTTTTAACCTGTCGCTGGCCTCTCGCCTTAGCTCCTTCTCAGATGCAGCACTGAAAGCAGACAGTGATTCTTTGTCTTAATTGTGCTTGCCTGTTGTCACAAACTCTCTCTGAAATCTAGCACTGGTTTAGCTACCAGTGCAACTCCATAAATAACACAGTGAACTACAAGGATGCAGCTAGCGCTCATATACTCTGCAGGACAGACTATTATACCTCTGTTGGTTTGAACCATGCCTAGCTTACTGGGGTCTATAGGTGACACTGTAACTTCTCAGTCAGCATCATCAAAAACATAAACTTTAAAAAGCTCGTCTGCAAGGCAAAATAGCTGTTCTGCAGAGTTACATGGCTCTCAGCTTTTCACCGACTGAGCGTCAGCATTCCCTAATGAAGTTATCAGCTGGAAGAACAGTTCACACAGTATTTTAGCACTCTTATTTTCCTCTTCTTATAGAATAGCAATAAATAAATTTGCTAAGACAAATTACTTAGGATTTTCAAAAGTATTTCTTATGTAGCTGCTCAATCCACCCGAGAGTCCTGAGAGAGCTGGCGGATGTCATTGCCAAACCCCTGTCCATTATCTTTGGGCAGTCTTGGCTCACTGGGGAAGTTCCGCTGGACTGGAGGCTGGCGGATGTTACCCCCATTTACAAAAAAGGGCGGAAGGAGGATCCGGGGAACTACAGGCCTGTCAGTCTGACCTCGGTGACGGGCAAAGTCAAGGAACAGGTTATCTTGAGTGCTATTAATGAGCACATACAGGTTAACCGGGTGATCAGGCCCAGTCAACATGGGTTTATGAAAGGCAGGTCTTGCCAATCAAACCTGATCACCTTCTATGACAGGGTGACCCGCCTGGTTGACGAGGGAAGGGCTGTGGATGTAGTTTTCCTGGACCTCAGTAAAGCCTTTGATACAGTTTCTCATAGTGTTCTGGTGGAGAAACTGGTAACTGCTGGCCTGGATAGGCACACCCTCCTTTGGGTTAAAAACTGGCTGGATGGCCGGGCCCAAAGAGTGGTGGTAAATGGGGCTAAATCCGGCTGGAGGCCGGTCACCAGTGGGGTTCCCCAGGGCTCAGTGCTGGGTCCAGTTCTGTTTAACATCTTTATCAATGACCTGGATGAGGGGATTGAATGTACCCTCAGTAAATTTGCAGACGACACCAAGCTGGGAGGCTGTGTCGATCTGCTTGAGGGTAGGGAGGCCCTTCAGAGGGATTTGAACAGACTGGATCGTTGGGCTGAGGCCAGTGGCATGAGCTTTAATAAGGCCAAGTGCAGAGTCCTTCACTTGGGGTATAAAAACCCCAAGCATCGCTATAGGCTTGGGAAGGAGTGGCTGGAGAGCTGCCTGGCGGAAAAGGACCTGGGGGTGTTGGTTGACTACCGGCTTGATATGAGCCAGCAGTGTGCCCAGGTGGCCAAAAAGGCCAATGGGATACTGGCATGTATCAAGAATAGTGTGACCAGCAGGAGCAGGGAGGTGATCCTGCCCCTGTACTCGGCACTGGTGAGGCCGCACCTGGAATATTGTGTCCAGTTTTGGGCCCCTCGCTTTAAGAGAGATATTGAGCTCCTGGAGCGAGTCCAAAGAAGGGCAACTAAACTGGTCAAGGGGCTGGAAAATAAAACTTATGAGGAGCGGCTGAGGGAGTTGGGGCTGTTTAGCCTGGAGAAGAGGAGGCTGAGGGGAGACCTGATTACGGCCTATAAATACTTGAGAAAAGATGGTGGGGAGTTAGGGGAAGGGCTCTTTACATTAGTGATGGGAGATAGAACAAGAGGAAATGGGCATAAGCTTAGTCAGGGGAGATTCAGGTTGGATGTTAGGAAGTATTTCTTCTCTGAAAGGGTTGTCAGCCACTGGAATAGGCTGCCCAGGGAAGTGGTTGAGTCCCCATCCCTGGATGTGTTTAAGAATAGGGTGGATGAGCTACTTGAGGATATGGTTTAATGGGGATTAGGGATGGTTGGACTCGATGATCTCTAAGGTCTTTTCCAACCTAGAAATCTATGAATCTATGAATCTATGAATAAAGTTTGAGAGGGGGTTTAACCACAGTTTTCACTGACATCAAGGTATATGTTGAACACTTCTCAAACCCTATCCTACATAATTGGCATATATAATTTATTCCTGTGTGTACTGTATGAGGAATGAACACAGCATAATCTTCCTTCAAAAACTGAAGGAGTCAGGTCCAGCTGTGCCACTCACAAGGCAACAGTTACACAAAGCATCACTGTAAGAGGCAAGGAATCAAAAGTACCATTATTAAACATAAATAAAAAGACCTGAACCAGTCTAAACCTTTCCTCTGTGAACATACTATGAGGGGAAAGAGTTCAGAGGCAGGCAACCAGTGCCTTGATTCTGCCACAGTATTTCTTTTCTATCTTGTGCATGCAAACAGCCTGTTACTGCTGTAGTCAGCGACTTTTAGATTGGGCAGTAGGAGCCAAGCTACTGATGCATTTGCTTTCTGGAGTAGCTTCCTCCTCTTGGAGTCTATGAGCAGTAAATGCCACTTTGAGCATGTAAGCCTTTTCTAATGTTTCAAAGGTAATATTGAAAATACTGTGTTTCTTTAGAAACCTTGTCCCACTTCTGTCTAATATACCTACAGCAGATTATTAATAACTTTTGTCTTTATCAATCCACTTACCATCCTCACTAGTATGAAATGCCGTTATTGAAACAGAAGTTAGATTTTACTGTTCTTGCTACACTAAACCTCTGTACAGTTTATCTATGATTGTGGAAACAAAAGTTTCCATGCTATCCTTACCGATTATATTCCGTCAGGCTCACAATTTTCTGCTTCCAGGCAACGCAATTCTTTAAGTTCTCCTCTTGTTAATACCTGTGAGACTGGGAACAAACACACTGTTCGGATGCAGAACAGCGGGCTCACCCTGTACCTTTACCTGGCCTTTATCCCAGGCCTGCCTGCCTGGCTGGATAACGAGGGAGGGATGAGGAAGACGGATGACTCTGTGAAAGGGGACGCCCTCACAAGCCAACGCACAGCCGTTTTTCAACCAGGCTGAGATCTTTTAAAACGCTCTTTCCCAACCAAAGGAACACCTTATTTGAAGACGAATAATACATTTCATTTACAGTAAACTGAATTCCCAATTCAAATGTTACTTCAGTAAATGAAACATCTTTGTTGCCATTTTAATGACATATCTTCGATTTTCCTAAATGATTCTTTTAACTTCCTGTTTCACATAAATTATTTAAAGATGAACAGGTATGAAAAGAACAAAGAAGCAAACTTTTTCCTGCCCTAAAAGAAAATGAGCACAGAAAGGTCCATGGAAGCAAGAAATACTCTGAAACCATGTCTAAACTGAGACACCCAGGAGTAGCTCCAGACTCAGTGTGGCTACATACTGAGGTTACATCATAGGTCTATTCAAGGACAATACATCTATCAGTGCAACTCCTTCTCTCATGTCCTGCTGTCAGTGGGAAGACCCAGAAAAGAACGACAACATAGTTCAGACTCATCCTTGACACGGAGAAGCTGGAGCAGTGACTCCAGGCATGCTGAAGTTCACGCAAACTGTGTGATTTAGACGTGGCCTTTACTTAGCCTAAAGGTAGTTTCTTAATTTCTCCCCTGGCAAACTAGATGCCAAATCATAGAATTATAGAATGGTTTGGGTTGGAAGGGACCTCAAAGATCATCCAGTTCCAAATCCCTTGCCAGGATCCCTTCCCTGGGCAGGGACATTTTCCCCTAGACCAGATTGCTCAAAGCCTCATCCATCCTGGCCTTGAACACTTCCAGGGATGGGGCATCCACAGTTTCTCTGGGCAACCTGTTCCAGTGCCTCACCACCCTCAGAGGGAAGAATTTCTTCCTAATATCTAATTGAAATCTACCCTCAAAAGTCCATTGAGAAGGAGCCCTCCCTCCATATGTAGGCAGGCACACTCACAAGGAGAGCTCTCTGTAGCAGTGCACAGCAGCTGTCTCCAGTGAGGTCCTCTAAGCACATCAAGCAGCATCTGCATAAGATGGGAAGAAGGCATTTGCATCATCTCACATTAAGCAGCACCTGCATAAGGTGGGAAGAAGGCATTTGCATCATCTCAGAGGTACATGAGATATAAATCAATTTGGCTACTGAAGACACATTGCATCCCCCTGTCTTCCAGAACAGGCCCCACTCCACCCTGGAAGAGACAGCAGCCCAAGGAAGGCCCATGACAGAGTAGAGGAAAAGAACAAGATGGAAGAAACAGCAGACAGAAACCACTACGTCCTGACCATAACCCCCTCCCCACTCCATGCTGCTCCACTGGCTTCCTCACTGAAGGGACTGAGTGTAACAAGGTGGTAACAAGGAGCGGAGTCTGGCATGAAGGAGTGAAGTTGATTCTGAGAAATGGGGGGAGAAAGGTCTTTTCCCTATGTGACTTAATGTGTGTCTTTTTGCTTCCCAAATTAGTAATTAAATATATATATACAAATTGGCAATAAATTAAATTAATTTTCCTCAAGTCAAGTCTGTTTTGCCTGCAATGGAAATTGTTAAGTGATCTCCCTGTCTTTAGCTTGACGCATAAGCTTTCTCTTTGCTATTCCTCCTACTTTCTTCCTGCATCCGAGTGATTCAGCAGATGGGTGGGAGTTTGGCTGCTCGCTGGGGCCAACCCACCAGACACAGCAGAGAATGTGTGACAAAGCCTGTGAGCAACATTTGGTTTTATAGGAGGAAAGACATCAAGGGGCGGGCAAAGAAAGCAGAAATTATGATATCTCAGTCATGGAATTGCAGAATCATAGAACGGTTTGGGTTGGAAGGGACCTTAAAGATCATTTAGTTCCAACCCCCCTGTTACAAGCAGGACACCTTCCACTAGATCAGGTTGCTCAAAGCCTCATCCAACCTGGCCTTGAACACTTCCAGGGATGGGGCATCCACAACTTCTCTGGGCAACCTGTTCCAGTGTTTCACCACCCTCACTGTAAAAAATTTCTTAGAATCATAGAATCATAGAATGGTTAGGGTTGGAAGGGACCTCAAAGATCATCTAGTTCCAACCCCCCTGCCATGGGCAGGGAAATCCTCCACTACACCAGGTTGCCCAAAGCCTCATCCAACCTGGCCTTGAACACCTCCAGGTGTTCTGCCCTCTTTCAGTTTAAAGCCGTTGCCCCTCTTACATTGTGTTCTCAGTTATACGCTAGTTTTGCACTGGAGTAAGTGAAATCACCTTACACTAACACAGAAGTGATCTGAGAGAAGCACCTGGCCTCTGGTTCTCACGATAAAGCAAATAGCGAGCCATTACCTAAGCTATGTTTTGGGGCCTATGTACTCTCTCCCACTTGACTTGAGCAACAATAGTCCCAGTGAGCATATATAATTATTGGTTTGGATCACATTCAAATACAGAATTGTGCCATGAAAGGTGTAATGATTTCTGTATAAACACTAATTATGTTTAAACAACAGGTGTAGGCATGATAATAATCTTTGAAATTGTGAGATTTAGTGAATTCTAAAGGTTGACTTGGAAATGGGACTGATCAGTTAAAAAAAATGACTGCAGAGAAAGCATTTCATCACTGAATAATCAGGTTCTATTCTCTCTACTGTGACAAAAGCCAGTTTCTAAAATTCCCTCCTCCCTTATTCTGAGTTTCTAATCTAACAGTTCTTTCTCCTGCAATTAAGACAGACCACTTCTCCTTAAAATATTCATCCTTTTTTTCATATATGTGGTCTACCTTTGGATCTGACAATGTTGGTATGTCTGAGGGTTTCCTGGCAAAGAAGCCCAGATGTTGCTAGTGCTCATGTGTCTAACCTAAGCCTATTCTTAGTGGCATTTGATAACAAAACAAGTACACGAGTCATGCAAGACTTGGCCCATATAAAACTCAACTTGTGCAGCCGACCGTTCAGATTCCTGGAGGTTCTGCGCAGAGGAGATGTCTTAGTATCTCAATGGCAAGAGATGGTAGTTCAGCTTCTAGGGTCCCATTATTATTTGCAGGAAGATATTAGGCCAGGCATGTCTGTAGGTCCCTGTCTGACCTGGGGAAAAGAGCCTTCATAACCCCATAAGCTTTTTTTGCACTTACTGTTGACATTTGTCTGCTATATGTCCAGGCTCCCTTCCCAGTGCATTCCCATTTGTAGCAGGTAGCTTTAACTTGCCAATTATTGTAGATTCCTTCCTGCACTGCTGAATGCAGCTAGAGCAAGTGTTTTAACTGACTTTTGAAACTCAGCAGCAAAGTCCTGGATATTGTCTGTGATTCCCTGGTACATGTCAACTTTAGAGGTAGGCTTTTATTTCGTACTGTGTTCTCAACTCACCTTGGATTGCACAGGGCCTGAAGGTGGCAGAGCTAGGTTGGTACAAATTACACTTCCCATGTCTCCCTACAAATCAAGGTGTTCAGTTTTGCTCCCGGTCCGTAAGAACATCAGATGCAAGCCTGCATGTCAACTACTGTCTTGCCGTCATCCTCAAGAATATTGCATAGCACAATTCTTTACTATTGAAATAAGAGCTCAGTGATAGCTCTCCTAAAGGGCATACTCTTACAGACATATTTCAAGACAGTGGTACACTCCGGGATAAATGCAGCTTCTTTGTGATGAAAATGGGACAAGAAAATAGTTACTAGAAACTGAAATAAATGTAGTGCTCAGATCCATCCTAATCTACGAGTTGATTCACAAAGACAAGACACTGCTGAGAAGCATCATCTTGCCTCTTTTAGGGACATCAGCTTCTCTTAATTTCAGACTTTACCTGGACATGGGAGCTGAAGCAATGTGTGTGTGAGAAAGAAAGTCAGGAAGCACAGAGGAGGGTTACTGCAGCTGAGTGGACAGCAAGAGGAAGGAGGTTAGGCCCAGCGTTGTGCATCTCTATATATTTTATTTTTGATGCTTTTGGTTTCTCCAAGGTTGGTCAGCTTTGCTAGATGGCCTTTATTCCCTGTCCTATTTTCACACTCTTAACCACAGAACAACCAGGGAATACTCCTGGGGCTGAGACACTTCACAGAAATTCATGCACAGCCAAATCCAGGGTAGCTGCAGCCCAGTCAGAGCACTATAAAAGAAAGAACCGGAGAAGAGGCCTTGTCGAGGAACAGGAGCCCACCCAAAGGCATTCCAGGGTCATTTGAGACACTTGGAGACTGCCTAGGGGATACCATTCCAGAAGGGCATATACATCTCATGAATCCTGTGTCATGTCCAACAGCCCTGTGTGCAAACATGGACAGATGAATCCAGCCCAAAAGCTTCTGGAAGCAGGAAGACAAGAACTGAGGAAAAGAAGAAGAGTGGAAGAGCAATTAATGGAATAGGAAGGAGGAAGCAGTCACATCAGGTTTGCAATACTTAGTTGGTTCGTTACCTGAAGTGCAAAAGTACCCCATGTGCTACTGTTCAAATGTGTGTGCAAACTGGACATACCCTTACCTGCTAAATAACTCAAAACCACTTGCATTCCCGTTTGAGCGCTCTAACTCCTACGTGTGCATGAAAGTGCTGGAATTTACTTCTTCAGATTTCATGAGTGGAACGGATTTCTCCAGTCCCAGACTTCACAAGAGACTTTCACTCACCTCAGCAATCTCACTGACTTCTATCCTGCTACTGGCATGACGGTTTTGGGGATTGAGTCCTAACTTTTGGAAAATAATAAAATACCTCTATCTAACCCAATGCTGCTTTAATTTAATCAAACTCTTAATTCATATCTAGGCCTTGGAGTCTGAGTAGAGTTTCTATTAACCAATATCACCATTTCAGAAGTACTTTAGACTGCACATAGAGCCTGTAAATGCTTCAAGTTCTTAGAGAGATATTAAGTACATTTGTTATATTTTTAAAAAAATAATTAGCTTTTATTTAGAAGCTTGCTGTATTTCCCAGCCTACAGAAAACATGAAGGTATGTTACATGCCTTCGAAGACTTTCTTCTAAAATACATAATTAGCATTTAAAGAGCAACTAAACTATAAACAGTATATAGCCATAACATCAGTTAATTTTAAATGTAATCAGCAGACTCTATGCAAGAAATACTTCATAAAGGAGCGCATTTAAGAAATGAGAATCAGTCTGGAAATGTTATGCGAGCCTCTTAGATTAAAAATAATTCCACTCACAAACGAGAAATAAAGTGCATAGGCTGCATACCACCAATCAAACCTGGCCATGAACCGGGGGTATCTGACATTTCCATCTTCATCAAGGGGGATTCTGTCAAGCAGCAGCTCAAACTCTTCATCAGTAATCTCCACGCCAAACCTGAAACAAACAGCAGTTAGCAGCACTGGCTTGCGGAGTTCACATTTGGGTCAACAGTACCCACAATACCCTGAGCATATGGCTGCCATTAACTCTTTGTTACTGCTTTGGTCCTCAAGATCAAGAGCACCACGTGAATATCAGAGGTTAATCAGGGTTTTGATCGCTTCAGCTTTCTCAAAGAAAGAAATTCTACCCTAGAATCCCGGCATTGGTGGGGCACAGAAATAGAAATACTAGCAGATTGAACTGTGTGCAATTGTCCTCTATAAAAAGTTATTCATTACGCTAAAACACTGGTATTGCTTAAACTAGTTAACTCTGAAAGGCTTTTCATTTGGACTGTTTAGCATGAAAGAAAATGTAGAGAAAAACTGTCTTTTCGGCAAACAGCTCCTTAGTGCTTTTGGAAAGCATTTCATAATGGATTTAAAGACATTTTGCATACAAATATTTAAAAGTGGCAGTGTTTATTCATCAGCAAGAAAGTGTTTTCACCTCTTCAGAACAATCAAAACATAATCCTTGAAATACTGGCATAAACAGGAATGACTTAAGCAATAATAAAGAACAAGGCGTTCATTCATCATTTTGCAAAGCTGACAAAACTCAGCTGACTTTTGAGGGGATATATTTTTTTTTGGCAAGGCAATGACAGGGTATACAAAACACAGTATTTATTTGTTGTTTTGATTTCATCATCATGTTTTCCCATTTTACATAACTCAAGAAACCCTTCTGTTAGAGTGCCATTTGTCCTTAACTTATTTTGGGGATTCCTGACTCAGAGGTTTGGAGCATGGAGAACAGCTCGTTCTGTAGAATCCTTTACCCTGCTTTATTTCTGAGGAAGTCTGCTGAGGAGGGCGGACCCAGCTGATTTTGCATTTGCCCTCAGCTGACAGTATCTTATTTTACTGGCTTTCAACTTCACTTATCTACATTCACTTCTCATTTAGACACATACATTTAGGAAAGCTTCAGTTCTGTCAGTACACATAAAATCACACAAAAACAACATAAACCTGCAGCATTTTTTACTTATGAAGAACATAAAACCTAACTTGGCTGGCAAGTGTCAGTAAGAACTTCTCAGGAATCCATAATTGTTCTGGGGTTAAACACTGTTGCACAGGTCATTTGAAAACTAGCTATTTGCATATATAATCAATAGATAAAATCTATTTGCTTACATAATCAGTTAAACAAAATCTCCTGAGTGTTGCCATCTCCTAATCCTCTTTCCATCACTTGCATCAAGGGATGCCATTCCAGAAAGGAGTTTAGGCTCTATATATGGCAAAAGCAGTGGGGAGTCTATGCCAAGAACCAAAAAGTTAGGTAAATTGGCCAACTTCTAGCTCTGCAACTAAAACAGATAGACTGCTTAGTCGTTATACTACTTCTCTGGGTGTAACCATAGTTACAAAGGAAGCTACACAGGTTCCAAAGAAGAAAAAGATCCAAAGAAGAAAAAGAACAGCACTCAGTGCAAAATTTATGGTTTTGTACAGCAACCATATGTATTTGGGTAAAGGAAATGGCTTTTCATATTCATTATCACTATCTTCAAATAGGCAAGAGAGCAACAAAGCTGCAAATTGTTCAAAAAGCAAAACGAAGCTTTTTGAACATTGATCTGGAGTTAAAGACAAAGAATTGTCATGATCTAAAAAATAGGAATAAGAAGAGGAAAATAGACTCATGGGCTGGACGTTATGTCTTGATGTTTATTATCCATTTTTACCTCTCTTAGAGTAAGACTAAATAATTACTGAAGGAAGGCCCTGCTTCTCTGGTAACTTCGTTTGCCTCAGTACAAGAATTTTTGTAAAGCCTAGAAGGAGACAGAAATTCACACACAGATCACTCCAGCACCTTTAGCTGCAAATAAGAAATCTTTCAACTACTATTCAGGCAGACTTCTCTGGGGGCTCTGGCTTATATTATTTTTCTCTCTCCATAGCAAAAGATGAGTGCTGATTGTGCCAGTATAAGTGTTTGTATGAAAAAACCCCATAGACTATGATTTTCTGTTGTTGACCAAGAAGATTTTTCATGTAAAATGAGGGAGAAAATCTTCACCTCTTCTGGTAACCAAATGGGAAAAAAAAAAAAAAAATCCAAACCAAGAAAAAACCCTCTTGATGGGCAAATGAGCAAGGATTTTCTTGGTACTGAACCTAATCTGATCATGACTTGTTACTGAGAATATTTCTCATTCTACAGGTTCAGTACAGGTCTGAATAACTGCTCATTTAATTTCACTTAGGGAGGCTGACAACTCGTTATCAGCTGGTAGCCTGAGCTAGACAGGCAGTTCTCTAATGCGGAGTGAACCATGCCACTGCAGCAATCACAATGGAGAGCTTCTGATCATACTTCTTTCATAAAAAGAATGTTTTAAACTGCTCTCCATATCAAGCTACATGAAGAGACTACTGAAAATAAAAGGATTGTCTAAGTTTAATGCTCAAGAAAGTTACTGAACTGTCAACTGCCAAGATGGACTTATTTACACCCACATGGAAGAATTAACTATCTCTTCCCTCTGTGTAATTTCCCATTCCCAGCACTATCCTATGACTGTGATCTGTGATACCTGATTTGGGCAGCTGATCTCTGAAACCTCAGATACATACTTGACAGCGTACAAATATATTTTAAGAGAAAAATACCACCATCATTTAATGAGCTAAATAAATAATGTCATTTCTACAAGGAGGGTGGATCAGAATCATGCTCTCTTGAACACTTTGCTGTTCATCTCTGGTAGTACAAAAGAGCCTTCAAACTGTTTTGGCTGAAGCGCTGCCAGTGATACACAACTCGTCCCTGAATGCAGCTGGGGAAAAACAGCAGTCTAGAAAGAACTCGGCGATCTCTGGGTGCCACGGTCCCTTTTAGGAGATGTCAAAAGTCATTTCAGTGTTAAAGGTCCCCAAGCTTCCCAAAGGCATTCAGGGAGATGGGAGCTGATGCTGAAGGTCTGGTCTAAAAGTACAACTGTATACATTTACTTTGTAGGGTGGTGAATCCTACTGGAACAGCAGGGGAATCAGTGCAAGGCTCTGGAAGGTTTCCTATCCCCACCTTAGGTCATATCTGCAAGGTCACAAAATACATAGACTGGACTAAAGGAGAAAAACTGGGGGAAAGGGGGGACAAGGCTGCACCAACTTTGCATACTGACATTTTCTCCATTATTAAAATTCCAAAGACCTATTTTACATTACTGATCTCAGGATTTCTGGAAACATGCTGTGACTACATTACATCCATCGTGCTCACTGGTGTGGAAACAGAAAAAGCACTGAATGAAGAGAGTCTATGGCCTATACCATTTGTTATCCCAAACACTGATATTATACCTTTCATTCTGAACTTCCCCTCAAGCTTTACAAACACTTCCATGATATACAAAAGAGTAAACAGGAGGATCAAGTACTCCAGCATGCAAATGCAGCCACCTGAAACTAAGCAATGATTTAATCAAACAGCAACAGCACACAACAGATGAATCACTGGGTTCTCCAGGGCACATTTTCAAAGGCAGGTGCAATGGGCAGGGCTTGAGAAAAAGATATCTATTAACTGGAGAGCTAAGCCTATTTAGACAGAAGCTGATGCAAAACGCAAGGGACTGGTTAACAGCGAGGTTGAGAGAAAATGCCTTGGCAAGAAGCCCAGAACCCTGGCAAAGGGAGCACCTGCAAAAAGTCACATGTGGCTTATTGTACCAACACCTACATTTGCACATGCAAACTGAGAAATTGTTATTTCCGTTTTATCGTATGTTTAACATCGGCAATATCCCCCAATAAAGGCAGCTCTCACCTCTCAGATCTTAAATCAAAGAGACAGAGAGGAAGATAAGGTACACTGGGAAATTCAGCAACTGTTTCAGTCAATTACTGAAGTGTCTTCTAATGATCTGTAAAGACGCTGCTGCTGGGTACCAAGGTAATAGCATGTTTTTAAGAAGTCAATAGTGGAAAAGAGAAGATGCAAAAAAACATTCTCTGCAAGAAAGCATTTGGGAAGGAGTACAGAAAGCAGAGAGGGAGAACTTTAATAAAGTGTCAAGACCAGCGTGCTACAGGAGCAGAGATGGCAAGGCAAGTAATGCAGCAGACCAGGTCAGAGGGATAAGCAAGCCTAAAACTCTGATGGGCATTTGAAGCAAGAATGAGACATTTATAGTGATCTGATTGTAAGGAGAAGTAAGTGGGAGGAATTTTCAAGCAGGGCATGATATAGCCAGAAAGATAAGCTAAGGGGATTATTCCAGCAGTATGACCTCAGATCTGCCCAGGGAACAAGGGCAAGGCAGAGGTACTTGCAATTGTTGAAAAATAGCAGGCAGTTGTGAGGTGCACAGCCATAGAGCTCCTGTGTGCAAACACGTGAGTGGAAATCGTGGTTTCTGCTGGCAGGCAGAGCATGAATTCACTACATGCTGCATCTGCTTATAAAAACATGGCCTCTCCTCAGCACCTCTTGTGCATTTTATGAGATGACCAGGTATCTCGCCTGTGAAAGCAACATTAATGAATCAGACAGTCACAAAGGAATCAGAAGAAATCTCCTTCTTTTGGAACTTTTTAAGGAATCAGCAACAACAATTTGGGCAAGTACTTCAAAATTTATGAAAAGAGAAATTAACAATGGACTTCAAGGAATCTAAAATGATGTTTTATTGAAATAAATCACAGGTTCCACTTCCCTCCAGAAAACCTTCCTTGTTCCACCTCTCACGGTACAAACACTAGAAGTATCTGTGTGTCTTCATCTGCGGCGTTGGTGCTTATTTGGACCTGCAATCCTATCATCACTCTCAAGAAAGACACCAGATCAATCTCACCAGTCTTCACGTGGCAGACAGCTTTCCTGAAGGACAGACCTAACAGTTAAAGACTAGGCTTAGAAAGCTGAACCATTGCGATACCTGTGTGAAACACTGCCTGGGAAAACTGAACTGCAAGATTTGGCGCCAGGGAAATGATGAAAACCCAGATTGTCTCCTACTTACTCTTTCCTTATATGTTGTTGTTCCTCTGGTTTGTAATGCTCCAAATAACCCAGGTACCGCAAATTCGACTGCAAGTCATCATTAGTTCATGCTATTGCCATAGCACCTTTCTTGCAGGATGTTTTACCAATTAATCCATTTTTACCCCCTTTCACAGTTATTCCCCAACATATCACATTAACCAGGCCCCTCAGTTCTTGGCATTTAGATTTACATACTGGAATGCTGTTTCAGAGCATGCTTAATTCAGAAACCAGATCCTTCAGCCGCTTAGGCAAACAGCAGTATAACACAACTATTTTCCCATTTCATCACAATTTCTGCAGTAAAGCACCAGCCAGAACAATGCACACTTCAGCAGCAGAGCAGAGCTTAACCCAGTGCTCTGGGCGACATGGTGCTCCTACAGCCTCAAGTTCTTCCAGCTCTTATTTTTATCCTGCCATTCAGACCCTGCTGGTAGGCAACAAGCTGACAGGGATACTGGATCACACCACAGGCTCTTCAGAGCCTGATCTCCTCCTAGTGGGAGCGAGGTACCTAAATGCTTTCTAAAATTTGGCTCAAAAGTCTCTTGTAATTTTTACTATTTAAATACAATCAAAGCCAGAAAAATTCATTCCATGGGAGCACCGTGAAAAGGAAAGGTAGCACCAGGAGTGCCTGGCTCCCTTTTGTTTCCTTATAAAAAAAGAGGTCTAACATGTAGGTAAGCACAGAAGAGTGCCAGGGTGGCGAGGGGAGTTGCACAGACCCCCATGTTTCAGGCTCTGGATCACTCAAGACCACTACAGTCTCACAATCCCCACAGCTCTCCCACTCGCCTTCTCAGTAACACCTCAAGGAAAAGGCTCTAACATTGCTAACGTAAAAAAGAAGCAAAGAGCAAATATTTCCCTGTTATTATTCCCCATATACATTGTGAGAAAGCACAAGCAAGTCCATATTGTTTCAAAACTATGTTAGTTATTAAGAACTAACTGCAGCACGTGGTATGTGTACAGTATTTTGTTGAACTGACCAGTTGGCTGTGTGTCCTACCCTTCTATATCTTGGATTATTCCACTCCTCAGATGCATAAACCAGATTGCTCAGCATGTCTAGATAGTTACATGACTTTTTGTCATCCCCCAGTACCTGTGCTCTTCACAAATTGATGGATTTTATAGATACTGACCTCTGCTTGCCATAGAAGGGAGAAGGGATGTATTTTTCACAGTCACACAATGCTAGGAAATAAAACTAGGTCTCATGAACTCTCATGTCATGTCTCTTAAAGCACTCCTTTAGTCTAATACCTTTCTACCCTTACCAAAGGAATCTCCCAGATCCCAGTTCTGTGCATCTTCCCCTCAGGCAAAGCTATTCAGTGTGAGCATCGTACCACCCTGTAGTACTGTAAAACTCATCCTCAGAGGAGGTCTAAGTAAAGTAGTGGTTAAAACACTGCAAGCTGTCACCACCCGTCTGTACTAAACGTGTCACAGTCTCCCTCGTTTCTGAGTAAATAGTAGAAACAACAGGAATTAGGAGAAAATGAAAATGGAAGAAATCGTGCTTGACTATTAAACACCTCTCCATGGTAAAACAGACACCTACAAGAGCACTGTAAGGACCTGCTGCTGCGAGCATTTCTCAGCTACCAGGGTTCTGTCTTGTAGCACGTTCCCCAAGGGGTCAGTCAGTTTACCAAATGAGAACAGTAGACTTACATTGCCAACCGTACATTAAGCAAGTACAAAGCCTTAGTTCCATCTCCTTTCTACTGCTCCAACAGCAGGTAAGAAGTCAAAAACCATCTCAAGAGGCCTCATGGGGATTCTGCCAGAACACATGATCGAGAATTATCAGAGTTATCTTCCTCTAGGTGCTAAGCTCAGAGAGGATGTCATAAGCAGGGACAACACGCAGGACCATTGCTGTGGCCCTCACATACACTCTCAGGGCTGCTTTACACCGTGCTCAGGTCTAGCTTTCATGCCACTGGGCCCTGAGAACATCTGTTATCTAAGAGTTGCCCTGCAGCCTCCCATAACCTGTGTGAGATCTATGAAGCAGGATAATGTAAACCCCAGATCTTCATCTGGACTGTCAACATCACATCCAACGGAGGGTGTGAACTGCTTTGGCTGATCCTAGAAGCACTGCCACACCTATAAACCACAGAGGAAAAATCCAGGCTGGGTAACAGGCTACTAAACAGAATAAAGGATTATTTCTTTCTGAAAAGGACTTCTTTCAGAAGCAGCTTTCTGATTCAGAAACTGCAGTGTTTGATACCTGGAGGGTACAAGAAGAGCCGTTTCCCAACCGTGAAGAACAGCTGGAGATGCTACGGCAAATTTCTGAAGTTACAGGCAGACACAGCAAAAGGAAGCCATTCAGATAATGCAGGTAGGAAAAGGGAGTCTTTATTACAAAACGAAGCAAAGCAAAGTGATATAAAAAAGAAGAGCTTTTTATCTATATGGGATGTTTTCACTGAAAAAGAACTTTAAAAATGCCACAACTAACTTGGAGGTATTTTTGCTACAGCAATCCAGAAATATTACATGACACGGACTAAAGCAGTTGTTACTCCGTTCATTTCCACCGAGGCTGGCTGGGCATCCCACCAAGTGCCTCTGAGCAAGCAGCAGTGTACCAGCCGCAGCTTTGCCAGCACCACTCAAGGCTGCCTGCTCTCCCTACAGCAGGGATCTGCACACTGCAGCTGCTCCCTCATGCCCTCAAGGATGCTAGAAATACAGCATCTCCTGCTGGAGCACAGAGAGAGGGCACGTCTGATACCCTGGAAAAATACATGTTCGACTCCAGCCCAGACGTGACTGGAAGCCCACCAGTCAGATCACCCTGCTCTGAAATCTACCCTTGCGTGCAGATGAGTAAAACAGGTAAGAAGGCTAAGTGCAAACCAAGTAGGGTATGAGTAGTGTGTGTGCAACGCAGGCAGCCTTAAGAGAGCTACGTCCTTGTGTAACACACTAGGAAAGCGAATACCTTTTCCCTCTGAAAGCAAATCTTTCTCAAACTGAGTGTGGGCAAAAGCTGGCAAAAAAATATTGTATTTCATTACAGCCCAAGGATCCAAGCCAGGATCCAACAGGCTTAAACAGTGTCATTTGTAACAAAGCTTAGCCAGTGGCAAATACTACAAATAGCTTCTGAAAACATGATAAAAAAATTACACAGCATATCACATCATACACCATTTGAAAATATCTTTCACATAAGTTAATATATTGAAAGATATCCTCTCTGAAACAGCTTTTCACAAAGTATTTGTTTCACTGAGCTTATGCTTTCCATTTTTTCAACTACATTCCTTTTATAAAAGAACTAATTTTAAATATTTTAAGTAAACTTTAAAATGTTCAGAATGAAGTATAAAAAAACTATTCCAGAAAAAGAGAAATTAATAAATTTCAAACACCATGACATATAAAATTGAAAATGCTGACATTTTGGTGAAAATTTATTTTGTTTTGAGCAATTGTGTTAAGACTGTCATATGCCCTGATAAAGTCAATGTTAACTTGTCATACTTTTCAAATGTCAACGAATTTAAAAATTAGTTTTCTGTCAACTAAAAAGATTAAAGTTCAAAATTTTGAGAATTTCCCTACAAGTTTTCTAGATCTGTTAGTAGAGAGGTGTAATGCTACAAAAAACATGACAAATTACCCAGTTTGGTACATCTTTTACCTTCGACTCTCATTAGCTCACAGGCTCAGTGATGTGGACCTGCTCTTAGTGTGGTCATTTCCACTTGCCAATGTGTAATGCTTCATGTGAGAATGGAGGGATCTTACACCCATATTGCCCAGATGCACCTATATATTTGGGGTCAGTAAATGTGCACAACTTCCTCATCTTAATATTCTGCTGACTGTAACAACTCCAGCCCAAACACAAGCATCCTGTTTCTTAGCACCATTACACAAGTTTCAGATAACGGTTACACAAAGATTAAACTGGTGTGAAAGAGTGAAAATTAGAGCTCTTAACTATTCTAAATGCTAACTGGATCTTCCACCTGCAACAAGCTGCCAGTTCAAACCATTTAAAGCCAGATTCCAAGGTCACAACTTGGGCCGGTCTCCTCTTAGCAATTCACTACGAGGACTGATTGAGTACTTCAGAACTTGGCACAGCAAATGCAGCACGTGTACAGGAGGCAGAGATTTCTGTAGCAAATTCACCGACATTGACTTGTGGTTTAATTGTGGTTAAAACACAGCTTTTCTTTATTATCTTCTTATGCCAAGCTCCGTGGAATTCAATTAAGATAGCTACTGTACTGGAGAAAATTTAAAACTGCTTGCCGGTGCTGTCAAAGGGTCATAACATAATTACAGTTCTCTCCAGCAGTCCACCTGCTCCTCACTCCAGCCAAACCCTCGATGATGAGAGATTGGCCAGGCTGAGAGCAAACCAGTGTTGCACACAGGCTGTTTGGGGCCTCATTTACCCAAAGGGGCCCCTGCCATCTAGTGGCAAGGACCTTCCAAAAATATCACTTCGGTTTTTCAGAAGAGGAACTTCATATAGAAACCTTCCCACGTTGTTGTACGTTTCAGATTTAACTTAAAAAAAAAATAATAATTTGCAAAATATTGCACATTATATATCACATTCTAAATACCTAGATAGACACTAAGAAAAATCCACACAAAGTAGAAAATTAATCTCCTCTATCCATATTTCACTGAAATACATAATATATGAGCAACTTTTATATGCAGTTCTGCAGCAAACATGAAATATTAAGTTCCTTTTCCTAGTTAACTGTTAATGAGAGACTCATGCATCATAGCTTCAGAGAACCAAACCATTGGATACTGTTTTTCATTATACAATTTTCTCTTCAGCTTTAAAGCTGAAGTAGGAGCTACAGACCAGATGGTGACAGTAGTCATTTAGAAGGAAATCAGTGGAGGTGGGGAAGATTAATTAGTAGGATATAAGAATGATGAAGTTCAACCTCAGTATAACAACCACCCAGCTATGTCACAAACTGACATGTCTATTCCAGAAAGGCCACTTCTGTCATTTTCCCCAGCCCCAGCCAGACATTCCCAGTCCCCTGCCTACGTAACAGCTTCAACTCACCATGGATGACGTGCTGAAAACTCAGGTTTTGCCAGGCTGCATGACTGCTAGTGCTGACGTGAGAGGAGATGGGGAACATGTGATGGGAAGGGAGAAGGAGCTGAGAGCTGCCATTGAGTCATCAGTATCCTTATGCCAACTATGAAAGCATACCCTCGGTTTCTGATCTACTATGCATTAGCGTTGAGCAGCTCTGTTGTACTGGGTCTGGCTGGAACTGAGTTAACTTCATAGCTGCCCGTATGCTGCTGTGTTTTGGGTTTGTGACTAAAACACTGCTGATAACACACCAGTCTTTTGGCTACTGCTGAACAGTGCTTGCACAGCATCAAGGTTCTCTCTTTTTCTCACGCTGCCTCCCTCCAGCAAGTAGGCTGGGAAGGGTGGTCTCAAGAAGGTGGGAGGGCACAGAGCCAGGGCAGTTGACCTAAACTGACCAAAAGGTTATTCCATACCATAAAATGTCATGCTTAGCAATAAAAATTGGGGGTGGGGTTGTCCTCCTGTAGCTGTTGCTCAGAGACTGGCTGGGCATCAGCATGCTTGTGGAAGGCGGTGAGTGCCTTTGCATCACTTTGTATTTTCCCTTCATTTACTAAACATCTTTTTATCTCAACCCAAGAGTTTTCTCACTTTTGCTCTTCCTGTTCTCTCCCCAGTCCCACCTGGTGGAGAGTGAGCGAGCAGCTGTGTGGGTACTTAGCTGCTGACCAGGACCAACCCATCACATCCATCAAATTAGCTTTTCATAACAGATACCACAGACAGACATTTCAGAGCTGACGGTCCAACTCTAGTCTTTTGCTCCGTTGATCATGCAACAATACACTGAAAAGGCACCTCTAAGACAAGGAGGTCTTTAAATACCATAGAATGGGTTTGAGTTGGAAGGGACCTTAAAGATCATCTAGTTCCAAACCCCCTGCCATAAGCAGGGACACCTCCCCCTAGATCAAGTTGCTCAAAGCCCCATCCAACCTGGCCTGGAACACTTTCAGGGATGGGGCATCCACAACTTCTCTGGGCAACCTGTACCAGTGCCTCAACACACTTAGAGCAAAGTACTTCTTCCTAATACCTAATCTAAATCTCCCCTCTTTCAGTTTAAAGCCGTTACCCCTTGCCCTATCACTATATGCCCTTGTAAAAAGTCCCTCTCCAGGTTTCTTGTAGGTACTGGAAGGCTGCTAGAAGGTCTCCCTGGAGCCTTCTCTTCTCCAGGCTGAACAACCCCAACTCTCTGAGCCTGCTTTCATAGGAGAGGTGCTCCAGCCCTTGGATTGTCTTTGTGGCCCTCCTCTGTACCCACTCCAACAGCTCCATGTCCTTCTTATGTTGGGGTCCCCATAGCTGAACACATTACTCCAGGTGAGGTCTCAGGAGAGCAGAGTAGAGGGGCAGAATCACCTCCCTTGACCTGCTGGCCACACTTCTTTGGATGCAGCCTAGGATATGGTTGGCTTTCTGGGCTGCAAGGGCACATATACCCAAAGGAAAAGCGAGGTAGAAAGAAGCAGTGAAGAACTATAGCTACTGATGACAACCAAGCCAGCTGTTATTTCCTTGTGGAAAGGAGACTGTAGGAGGTGCAGCAGAGCCTGCTGTTCCCAGCCTGGAATAAGCAATGCAAAAAGGAATCTATTCCCAGAGGTGAACACAGAAGAAAGCTCTCTGTGAACATCAGTTTCTAAGCAGTTTGATAGGACAGCTTGAAATCCTCCACAATCTTGGAGAGACTTGGATTATATCCGTGGGAGCGGGAAGTGGGATCTCCTCCAACCATCACCTGTTATTTTCCAGCTCAGAGTGACTCCCCTCTATCCAGGACAACACCTAGAAATGCCCGCTGGTGAAATAGATGAAATGGCTAAAGAATGCTGCAGACTCAGTGCAAGCTGTCCACAGGTATGCCATGGCCAGAAAAAACAGAAGCTGAGTGCGGCTGGGCTTCCATCTGAAAGGACTAGGAGGGTCCTTGCGTAAAAATATCTGTTGCTGTGGAAACACTGACAGCAGCAAAAACTCCCTCTTGTGGCCTAAGAATTTGAAATAAATCTGACCTACGGGAAAGCGCTGAAGAGGAAGAAAATTTGTGCTGAAGCAATATAAGTTGGTGACTAATAACCACCATAAAGCTGATGCCTCCATGCATTCGGACAGACTGCAATCAAAGCATTATTACAAGCTGTCAAACTCATTCCTGACCAGTGTTGAAATCTCCCTGTTAGAGACGGATGGCAGGAAATGCGTATCCAGGGAGACAACTCTTGAAGCTTCAGAGGTCTCTCTGCCTCGCTTACTTAGTAGCAGGGGTGAACTGTTCTCTGTAACTATGACGAGTACACTAAGGATGGAGAGGTGGCAGAGGACTGCCCAGCTGTGGCTTGGAAATGAAACATCAACTAAAAAATCCATTACTTCCCTGCCCCTTAAATAATCTGGTTACTTCACATAGTTTCCCTTATACAGCAACACAACATGCGTGCCTTGAATGCACTTAGCTGCAGGCACTGTGAAAAAGGATGCTTAAGGAAACACTCCTTGGAAGTTAAAATTCTATCTTCCCACAGCTAGATTGTTCTGGATGAAGAAAATCATTCTTAACTGCACTCAATTGCTGCCTGAAACTCCTGCTGACTAATCACTTTTCTCTTAAATTTGTCAGATTTTCTGAGAAAAATATACAAGAGACAAAACAATACTAAGAAAACATAATTTTATATGCATTGAAAACAAATGAGCCCTAGATTAGTGAAAGGATTGACCTATTTTAACCACAGATTCCATCACTTGGAGAAAGGGTCCAATTCTATTTCAAATATGTTGCCTGCCCTATATGGTAAGTGGAAAATTGTCTCCCTTCCCCCACCCAGTATACAGCTCCAGCCCACACTGTACAGGAATGGCATAAGACTTAACGAAGTTTACAAAAATACTGTCTTATATAAACAACATATCAGAGATTTCAAACAACCAACTGAGCACAGTAGTGAATCATTTAGGATGCTTTGCCGGCACGTTTCAAACTATACATTTAATTCTGAACTGGTCCTCTGTGACCAGAACTCCTCCAGAATAAAGGATACTGCACTGAGAAAGCCCCCAGTCTCGAGTTAAGAAGCATTAGCAATAAATATATAGCATGAGATCCACAATTTTTGCTAACAGGGTCAAATCTTAACTGCAGGGCGGCCACAGCACTTTGCAAAGGAGAGAGTAGGCACCATTCTGGCATCCAGCAGCTAGCATTTCTGGTGACCCAGGGGCAGAAGCAGACAGTGAATGGAGCATGCGAGACACCCACCACCTGACATTTAGCCAGATGCCAAGGTTTCTAAGCTATCAGGATTCTCTTCCACAAGTAATATTTCCACCTGGCTCCTTAAGCCAGTTATCTGCCAGCTGCATATTGCAGGAGTGCAAAGGTGATGGACAGGGACTGAGGATTTCTCCGTTGACCACTGTGTTTGCCATTTGTCTGCTCCTGTAAGGGACTGAGAGCACACTGATGGATGAGGCTCCACAGTAACAAAACAAAACAAAAAAACCCAAACCAAACAGGAAGATCCACCCTAGTATCCAAATACCCAGGACCTATAAAAGTCACCTAATGAAAGAATATTGATCGTCTTTGCAACTGTGTGCAAATGTCCCTTCCTGAAATGAACCTGGTGACGCTGCCACTTTCCCTGCAATGGAGCCCATGAATACTCAGCAACTCTGCAGGATCAGTGCAGACAGAAAATTGGTATGCAATTCACCTGTCCCAGTGCAGATATCCACAGAGTCATTATCTACATGTCAACTAGCTAACTATAATGGAGAGATGCAGACATTTCTAATACATGATTTTTGGACATATCTCAGAAGGTGCCATGTGGTAGCATCAAATTATGGAATCCTGTCCAAAGACGACTTATCTTAGGAAAAGGATCTCTCTCTTCTATCACAGGTGATTTTTCCACATTTTGAATTTCACAGACTTCAGCATTTTACACTCGGAAATTAAACAAAATAAAAATGATTGGACAGATGCTTACCAGAACGTGGCCAAGAGAGAAGCAAAATTAGACTGCAACAAGTCTGCCAACTCGGCTTCAACTGCAGCCACACCAGATGTTGGACTGATTCTCCCATCTCCCATTTCTCTGTGAAATCTATAAAAGAAAAGACACAATCAGATTTTATCCATTCCTACTTTTTCAACCAATACCCTCAAGTTCTGAGACTAGAAGTAAAACTGATTTGTTTTTTATCTTCCATTAGAACTGTTTTCTGCTGCAAATGCTGATACAGGGGAATCAAATACTAGCCAACCAAAAATCTGGGGTATGTGAAGAGCAATATGATTACTTTTAGTCCACTAGGTCCCTCTCTCCTCTCTCTTCCGCTGTCAGAGGCCTGGGAATTGAAGCCAAATGAACCAAAACTGAAAAGCAAACCAAGTGGAAAAGAAAGTTAAACAGGTGCTTTTACTGGTTCTCTGTTTTCCCCTAAATGGGCCCAGAGCAATGGCCTTATTATTGCTTACGACGCAAGCCCAAAAGTGATCACCCTTAAAGCCCAGCTTGAGGTTGCAGGCCTAAATGGTAGAAAAGGGTTTCTCTAATAGAAATAAAACTATTCACTTCCGAAGGCAGGAGGAGCCAACGAACAGCCTCACAGCTCCACTGTTCCAGTCACTTCCCAAAGTGAAATCATACTTCTAAAAATCATAATTAACTCACATATTTTTGATGGGTTTGATTTATTTCATCATTCACGAACTGCCTGCATAAACAAGTCACTGCAAATCTCTGCACACCATACAGCTATTTGTGGAGCTGCTCACAGGGTTAATGACTACAAGTCGCTTTTATTTATCACTGTACAACATCAGTTGAATCAGAGGGTTACTGATCAGTTCTGCCTTTATTTAGAGTTTTCAGATTATTTTTTTATGGTACTAGTCAGAAAGTGAGAAGTTTCTTGTCTTTGAAAGTGAGCCATCTCTTGTGTCCTCTAAGGCATGTTGAGAATCAAACTTATTTAGCTAAATCAAAACCCCACACAGTCAGAGTACTGTGTCTGAGGCAAAGATATCGAAGATAGGGATTTTAAAATCAGTATTAAAAAGTGAAACATGAATATCACATTTAAAAATACTGTCATGGTTTAACCCCAGCCAGCAACTAAGCACCACAAATTATGCAGTTGAGTTTCTTGCATTTGGGGAAATCACAGGGGTCAATACACCTGAAGTGTAGGGGATGAGCCTCTTCCCAAGGGAAGACAAATGTCATCACTCAACATCCCCCCCTTCCTTCTTCTTCCCCCAGCTTTATATGCTGAGCGTGACGTCATATGGTATGGAATATCCCTTTGGTCAGTTGGGGTCAGCTGTCCCTACTGTGTCCTCTCCCAACTCCTTGTGCCCCCCAAGCCTACTCGCTGGTGGGGTAAGAAGCAGAAAAGGCCTTGATCTGTGTAAGTGCTGCTCAGCAATAATGAAAACATCCCTATTTTCCAGCACAAATCCAAACCATAGCCTCATGCTAGCTATTATGAAGAAAATTAACTTTATCCCAGTCAAAATCAACACAGATATGAACACTGAGATGAAAATCAAGGCTTAACATTATAACACGTTTTGGGAAGTAAAGCAGTGGTTTTCCTGAATTGTATACCACAAGCCCATTTACTTCAGTAGGGCCATAAAATCAGCCCAGATGTGGCTGTTATGTTCCAAAACAGAGCACTAAACACAGCTCTTACAGCTGCCAGGGATATCTGCAGATGTGCAAAGGTTCAGGGCCATGCATGCTCCAAGTCTAGCAGAGGTGTACTGCATTAGGGCTACGAAATGCCCCTCAACGGCACTTCTCTGCAGCTCGGATGGAAATACTAGATTACTTCTGTTTTGCTTTCACACTGGCTCACAGATTAGCTATGGAAAAAAAAGTCCTAGATACCTCTACGAATCCTGTACATAAACAAGAGTAATTCTGGATGGCTGTAGCTTTCTACACAACTTATCTCAAGTGCTTGTAAACAAGGAACTTAATAATTCTGTATAAGAAGAAAAAACAACAGTTACAAAAATCTGACTTACTAATGGAAATCTCTTCCTCTGCATCTCCGCTGCACATTGGAACACAAGCATGCCAGAAAGTATGATTTCTGAGTCACAGGATGCTTTGCACAACCATGAGGACACAACCAGTGCTAAAAAAACAATCGAGCTATTAGCTATATTGTGTTGCTACACACTGAACTGCTAGTGAAGACCTGAGGGCACATTTCAACTGGCTGAAGCACTATTTTAAATGAGAGGACGAAATAATTCATGTATTCACATACCGCTGCTTTCCTAGTTATATTTTGTTAAAAGTTTTGCTGGATTTTATCGCTTTTACGTTTTTCCAGAATGCCAACAGCAGAGGGCAGCACCACAGCCTGCTTCAGCCTGACACGAGCCTCTGAAAAAAGACCCCATATGGATTTTTCTGCTGTTTATCAGAAAGGTTATCCCAGGATACTTCTCTTGCACTGGGCATAGGCCCAGCAGTTACAGGCTCTGTCTACTGAGTAGGTATCTCTGGCTTCCCGAGTCACCCCAGCTATGGAAGGGCATAGATCCTGGCTCTGTCCCAGGCTGACCTATTCAGGGGAAAATTAATCCTGCTTCGGAAGGCCAATGCTAAAATAAACCCCCGCTTGCTGGAGAGTGGAGAGGTGGCAGAGAAAAGGAGCCTATGTAAATGCTTCTCACCCCCTGCTACAACCAGCCTGCCCCCATCCCCATAACTACTGCTCAAAGCTGAGGACAACCTCCCTCCTGAGCAGTGCCCAGTAGGAGAAAGTGCACAGCTTTAGGGTACCTTTGCCAAAAGCTGTGTCAATAGGATTTCTTCTTCTCTGGAAGTGAGGGTGTTTTACAAGTGCAGGAAAAAGAGGAAGAGAGGAGTGCTCTGCCTAAGAGTTTAATACCGTGGGTTTTTTATACACAAAAGTGTATAATAATAAGCTGCTAGGTACCAGGGACACTACTATCTCACGACTTTTAACCCTTTTAGCTCTTCCTGCCTGTAGATTATTACCAGTGAACGGGAAAGTCTGCAACTTCAACAACGTATCACAAAAAAGAAGCATGGCATTGATGGAAATGCATGGAAGCCACAGAGACTATTTTCAATTACATAAAGATCTATCTACTGTATTTGAACTGTTACTTCTGACCTGAGTCATCAATGTAGTGCCATGTACAGAAAATGGGTGCCAGCCTACACCACTGTAACATCTGAAAGACAAGTAATATACAAGCAGCAGATTCATACAGCTTGTGAGTGACCCCTCTGTCACTATGATCCTGGCAGTAACTTAAAAGGTCCAGATAATTTATCTCAGTCTATTTCAAGACTTGCATGTCTGGATGACTGTTCCCACGATCTCCATTTTCCCCACTATATATACACAGAACATCCCCTCTCTTTTTTTCCCATTTTAGCTGTATAGAAGATAAAGAATAGCTCAGTTTCTTCCATCACTGCATCCTACTATAAAGGAGAAGAAACTAAATGGAGCGCAAGGACAATTCTTTCTATACTGTTGACCTGTAAGACACTTTTACAGCATATATTCATTCATACCTACCTATAACACAACTGTACATACTATGTGTATTAATTTCAAGCAATCTATAACACTTAAGAGTGTATATTAATACTGTATCTTCCTTTGTTTCTTATGACTTAAAAGAAAGTACTAAAAAAGTCTCTTTTCCTATGGAAACAGAAACAGGCAGTTATTCTTTAGGAATGAATGAAATACAGATTGAGTTTTTGTCAAGCTGAGGTGACATATCACATACTCTAATTATTTCCTGACTTCTGCTCTGTCCCCATCATTTCTTCCCTCTCATATCCTTTATATCAGCTCAGCTGGGCAAATTCAAATCTAAAGTAATTTTTGGAACTGGGACTCGAACTGGATCTTCTCCAGAGCGAGTTCTGAGGAAGTAAAATATCCTATCAAGGGACACAACAGATTTGACACCACTTTCTATTTTAAATCAATCTCGGATGTCTTCTTCAAAGATACCTCTTGCCTAGTTCAAACTTGAAGCTTTCAGAGGGACTCATAAGCCTTTGGAAGACGCTACATCCTATATCAAACAGGTTAGACCACACACACAGAGTAGCACTTCTAACTATCCGACCTCTGGAGAGAAGCAGAAGTTACTTACACCCTTGATTTGCTGTTTGTTTCAGCTGTCCATCAACTGGCCATCCATAGGTCTGCAGCTGACTAGATCAAGTCATAGAAGAAGAAGCAGGGCCATAAGCTACTGCATATAATACCGTCCCTTAAGGGTCGGTACTGAGACCAGTATTGTTCAACATATTCACCAATGACTTGGATGAGGGTCACGGTCAGAGTGCACAGTGAATAGAGTGCACGGTCAGCAAGTTTGCTGACAACACTAAACTGGGAGGAGTGGCTGACACACCTGAAGGCTGTGCTGCCATTCACAGAGACATGGACAGGCTGGAGAGTTGGGCAGGGAGAAATTTAATGAAATACAACAAGGGCAAGTGTAGAGTCTTGCATTTGGGTAAGAACAACCCCATGTACCAGTACAAGTTGGGGACTGAACTGCTGGGGAACAGCACAAGGGAAAGGGACCTGGGGGTCCTGGTGGACAGCAGGATGACCATGGGCCAGCAATGTGACCTTGTGGCCAAGAAGGCCAATGGCATCCTGGGCTGTACTAGAAGGGGTGTGGTTAGTAGGTCGAGAGAGGTTCTCCTCCCCCTCTACTCCGCCCTGGTGAGGCCACATCTGGAATATTGTGTCCAGTTCTGGGCCCCTCAGTTCAAGGACAAGGAACTGCTTGAGAGAGTCCAGCGCAGGGCCACAAAGATGATGAAGGGAGTGCAGCACCTCCCTTATGAGGAAAGGCTGAGGGAGCTGGGTCTCTTTAGATTGGAGGAGACTGAGGGGGGACCCCATTAATGTTTATAAATATGTAAAAGGTGACTGTCATGAGGATGGAGCCAGGCTCTTCTCAGTGGCATCCAATGATAGGACAGAGGGAAATGGATATAAGTTGGAACATAGGAGGTTCCGCTTAAACATGAGGAAGAACTTCTTCCCAGTAAGGGTAACAGAACACTGGAACAGGCTGCCCATAGAGGTTGTGGAGTCTCTTTCTCTGGAGATGTTCAAAACCCGCCTGGACGCGTTCTTGTGTGATCTAATCTAGGTGGTCCTGCTCCAGCAGGGGGATTGGACTAGATGATGCTTTGAGGTCCCTTCCAATCCCTAACATTCTGTGATTCTGTGATAATTCTTCAACTCAATAATGGTTTTGTCTTGCAGTTTCAGCCTGTTACAGTGCAGAAGGGGAAACATCTGTTCTTACCTGCATTCTCCTCAGTGATATGGACACTAAGGGCATGAAAATGACTTTCTGACAGTCATCTGTATAGGATTAATGTTCTAAAATAAAAGACATTCTAGTTTATGACACAAAATTTTTGATGAAGTTAGCAAAAGTTAGAGAAAAAGATCAGATCACTGCAAACAAAAAGGCACAGCAATACCACCCACAGACAGAATGAAGACCACACCTACTACATATTAGATTAAATAAGCTAAATATGAGACTAACTATGAGGCTAAATATCACAGGCTAACAAATCAGAATTGATCCATCAGAAACTATGCCCAACCAACAAGCAAAGTGGACAGAAGATTTTCCAGTTAGTAAAATCTTTTAAGATTCTTAGCCTAACATAACCTAAGACAGAGGCAAGAGTGGAGAGAAAGGAACAAATCTCTGTCACACTGGTCTCAGGGCAAACAATGCCAAGAATAATCAAAGAAAGGTGCCTCTTACAACATGCGCACCCTTGTCTTCTCTAGCTCTGTCCCAGAATCACTGTGTGTTCCTTTGTTATCCTCACCCTCAAGTAATTTCCTTCCACCCTCCACCCCTTTAGCCCTTCTCTGTTTTCACTGGTGGTTTTTTTTTTTCCATTTTTTTCCTGTCTGGATTTTGTTCACAAGGCAGAAGGAATAAACTCTGACATCTACGGACTGTCTCAACCACTATTCTGTCCCCTCTGAGGTACGGTTATCATCTTCAGTATTGGCCTCCCAGTTGCTGAGGTTTTGGCTGTTCTGCAGACTGTTCTCTCCTTCATGCGTATATGCTGGACTTGAGGATTTTTTGCTGAAATGAATGCATTTCCTTGCTTATGCTTTAATGATTTGGGTAATTCCTGAAGAAAAAAATTCCTGTTCTTAGTAAAGTCCTGATTAGCTCTGCTCCATGTAGTTTTAGAGGAAGATGGTTCATGAGGAAAACTCACTGGCATAAAAATGGATCCCAGCTGGGAAAAAAATGAAAGTTGCCACTAGTGTGCCTATAATTTAAAAGGCATCTAGGCTCTTTACTTCACTGTTCCATTTCACCAACCTCAGCTGATCAGAATCAGTTAAATCAGAATATCGTATTTTCTGGAGCAATAGCCCCACTCCATCTCCAACATGACCCGAAATTAGGCTGCAGACATTATACACATCTACTCTTAACAACTACCTATCTATTGGTTCCCTGTGGGGGTACCTGTATAGAGGGGCAGCACAAGTATATGAGCAAATATGGAAAACTGTTACATGCTTAGGCATATCTGATAAGGTGTCCTTGGTTTTAGCTGGGACTGGGTTAGCTCTTCTTTTTAGCAGCTAGAAGAGCTCCGTGTTTTGGTTTTACTCAGAGGCTCGCTCTGAGAAGAATGCTGATAACAAGCTGATGTTTGTGGTTGGACGTGAAACTCCAAGGACTTTTCAGTGTGCCGGAGTGCAGAAGCACGGCGGGATAAGGGGGGAGCATAGCTGGGACAAGGGGGCCACAATTCCCCTTGTGATTTGTGGTGGAATTTAAGATTGAGGGCCAAACTGGCCAATTAGTATTCCATATCATGCAACGTCATGCCCAGTATAAAAGTGAGGGTCAGCCGGAAAGAAGGGCTTTTGCACTTTGGCTCTTTCGACGCTTTTGCTCTTTTGCGCTTGCTGCGCTTTTGCTCTATTGTTTTTCTTTCTTTTTCTCTCTCTCCCAGTACTCCCACTCTCGGAGTACTCTCTCTCCCTCTCTGTCCCTCTCTATTTCGGGGCCTCGCATTCGTCCGGGATTGCAGCTTCGGGACGAGACGGGCTTCGCATACGAGGGGGTGGTGAGCATCTACCCTGTGTATTAAATCATCTGCATTAAATTGTTCTTATCTCAACCCACGGGTTTCCCGTTTATCCTTTAATTCTCTCCCTCATTCGTGGGGGTGGGGGAGGGGGAGTGACCGGCTGTGTGGGGGGGTTCAACCTAACCCACGACATAAGGCTAATCTCTCTATTAACAAAGCTTCTAGCAAAGAGGCAGCTTATCTGGGCAAAAAATAAGATTTTTGCTAGCATAATCAAAGCACCTCAAATGAAATAAGCTGTATCATAAAAAAGAATTCCTTAGCCAGTACTAACTGTATCTCCGTAACGGAGAGGTGCATGTGTAGCTCTGTAAGTCAGGAGTGTGATTTTTTTTTTCCCCCACAGTCTTGATCAATATAGCTACACTTTTAATAATGTGTGGTGTGGAGCCAGTCTTAATTTGCCATTTTCTTGCAAAGTATAGAAAGATTAATACTTCAATTTATTATAAAAACACATCTGGCATTATAATCAATGCTATCTGAATGATAATAACAATGTATTTCTGAACTATTTAACCAGCACGTAGAGTGAGAAGAAATTGATTCAGCCACTAAGCAGTATAATTTTTTCCTTTCTCACTTACTTGAAATAAAGCTTGAATTTCTATTAAAATTGTTGTGGTAATAGCTGTTTCAAGTATGTTTAGCAGTGCTGTCTACACTTAATGCCTGCAATTGTTTCTGTAATACAAAAATATGATTACCTTGTTTTGCTATTGCAATGCAGGTTATCTGACAGCACAAAGCTGTGATTCAGTTAAACACATATTGCTGTCAGAAATCATTTCAGTTTGTCCTATAATATAGGAAAATAAAATTACTGTCAGCAAGAAAATTATGAACTAGTTCACAGAAGAAAGACTCATCTAAAGTACAGTCACAGAAAGAGAAACTCTACAAAATACCTGGAGACAACAACTTGCGCAGTAGCTCACAATATTGATACTGTTATTAAAAAGAAAACTATTATAATTGGATATATTGTCAGAAAAGTAGACAGAAACAAATAAATCAAATTATTTCACTTAATTGCCAGCCCGAAACAATGGATTTTTAAAATATAAAATATCCAGAACAGTAGAATTACACACAGATGCAATTTAGCAAATAAAACCCAGAAGCAAAGATTACAAATATAAAAAGATCAACGTAAATAATTTTCTGACACTAAAAAGATATTGCAACCCAAAGGACAATAAAAAATGAATTGAGCAAAGACTGAGTACTTTCATTACTTTGGAGAAGGCTGAGGTTCTCAATGACTTCTTTGCCTCAGTTCACTGGCAAGAGCTCCAGCCGCACTGCCCAAGCCACGGAAGGCAAAGGCAGGGACTGGGAGAATGAAGAACCGCCCACTGTAGGAGAAGACCAGGTTCGAGACTATCTGAAGAACCTGAAGGTGGACAACTCCATGGGACCTGATGAGGTACATCCACAGGTCCCAAGGGAACTGGCAGATGAAGTTGCTAAGCCACTATCCATCACATTTCAGAAGTCGTGGCAATCTGATGAAGTTCCCAGTGACTGGAAAAGTGGAAACATAGCCCCATTTTTAAAGAGGGAAAAAAAGAAGACCCAGGGAACTACAGGCCAATCAGTATCACCTCTGTGCCCATCAAGATCATGGAGCAGATGCTCCTGGCGACTATGCTAAGGCACATGGAAAATAAGGAGGTGACTGGTGACAGCCAACATGGCTTCACTTAGGGCAAATTGTGCCTGACTAATTTGGTGGCCTTCTATGATGAGGTTACAGCATTGATGGATAGGGGAAGAGCAACTGACATCATCTACCTGGACTTATCCAAAGCATTTGATAACGTCCCACACGACATCCTTGTCTCTAAACTGGAAAGACATGGTTTTGATGGATGGACCACTCAGTGGATAAGGAATTGGCTGGATGGTCACACTCAAAGAGTTGTGGTCAATGGTTCAATGTCCAAGTGGAGGCCAGTGACGAGTGGTGTTCCTCAGGGGTCAGTACTGGGGCCAGTGCTATTTAACATCTTTGTCGGCTACATGGACAGTGGGATCGAGTGCACCCTCAGCAAGTTTGCAGATGACACCAAGTTGTGTGGTGTTGTGGACATGCTGGAGGGAAGGGATGCCATCCAGAGGGACCTTGACAGGCTGGTGGGCCTGTGAGAATCTCATGAAGTTCAACAAGGCCAAGTGCAAGATCCTGCATGTGGGTCGGGGCAATCCCAAGCACAAGTACAGGCTGGGCGGAGAATGGATTGAGAGCAGCCCGGAGGAAAAGGACTTGGGAGTGCTGGTGGATGAGAAGCTCAACATGAGCCAGCAATGTGCGCTGGCTGCCCAGAAAGCCAACTGTGTCCTGGGCTGCATCAAAAGGAGCGTGGCCAGCAGGTCCAGGGAGGTGATTCTGCCCCTCTACTCTGCTCTCGTGAGACCCCACCTAGAATACTGTGTTCAGCTCTGGAGTCCCCAGGACAAGAAGGACATGGAGCTGCTGGAGCGAGTCCAGAGGGCCACGAAGATGATCCGAGGGCTGGAACACCTCTCCTATGAAGACAGGCTGAGGCAGTTGGGGCTGTTCAGCCTGGAGAAGAGAAGGCTCCGGGGTGATCTTATAGCAGCCTTCCAGAACTTAAAGGGGGCCTACAGGAAAGCAGGAGAAGGGCTTTTTACAAGGGTATGTAGTGACAGGACAAGGGCGATGGCTTTAAACTGAAAGAGGGGAGATTTAGGTTAGATATAAGGAAGAAATTTTTCACTCAGAGGGTGGTGAGGCACTGGAACAGGTTGCCCAAAGAAGTTGTGGATACCCCATCCCTGGAAGTGTTCAAGGCCAGGTTGGATGAGGCTTTGGGCAACCTGGTGTAGTGGAGGGTTTCCCTGCCCATGTCAGGGGGGTTGGAACTACATGCTCTTTGAGGTCCCTTCCAATCCAAACCATTCTATGATTCTATGATTATCCCATTAATGTTGATATAAAAATAATGTTTAGAAGAGTAAGCTTGAGCAAAATAGTAAAAAAAAAAACCCACCCACCTAAATAAGCTATGAGATTCCCTCATATACACTGATTTGCACCAATGTTCTATCACTGATTCGAAAGGGTAATTACTGTTTTACACAAACATAAGAAGAAAGAATAGGTCCCTACAACTCTAAGAAGAGGCAGACAATCGAGCAATGCGCAAGAGTCACCAGGGCCATGGAAATCTGAATACAGGAGCCACCACTCAGGGTATTGCAGGAATGACGGGAACAATGTTGCACTAGGCAGGGAGAGTTACATGACCTACTAGACATTCTTTCAACCCAAAAGATTTTTTTGAAGAGCATGTTTCAAACTTTGAGTCAGAAAAATCTATTTTAATACTTCCGCCATTTAATATCTTTGCTTTACTAAGTTTTGAAAACAAATCAGACCTATTTTCTAGGTCATGCAACTTAGGCAGGTGCATCCGAACTCTGCATTCACACAAGCCAATGTTTCTCCAGTTTGGAAACAAAGAAACATAAAAAACCCACTAGGCAAGCAGGAGAACTACTTGAACAACTCGTTTTCCTGATCTGGATGTAAAACACAGTTGGAACGCTACTGCTGGGAAATGTTACCCACTAACAACACGCAGAACTTTTATCATGTGTTGTGGGAAACGTAGAGGGCTTCAGCCCATAACTTAGCTTTTCTCTGATCACATACTTGCCAAGACAGTGTTGATACTGTTTGCAGCTGTCATACCTTCCAAGAGATCTGGTCAATACCATAAGAAGCACATCTTGGAATGAACTGAAACATGTAGAAAAGCAAAGTAAAATTTTAATAATCTCTGGGCACCGATTTAAAAAACAAAAGCAAACTACTATCTCTAGCAAGACTAAAAATGACAGGACATAGAAGATTTCAAGGTAGTTAAGTAAGAAAATGAAGCTACAAGTACCTACTAAACACAAAGATTAGGACCCTGGAAATGTAGGCTTTTCTTGGGAAGCAAACTTTCTTGACTTTCCCTTTGTCCTGAAGGTCATAGTTTTTTATTAGTTGATGTAGAGCAAAATGATCTCCAGATCTCACTTCTTCATGCAAAACACATTCCAGGTAGAATTACAAAAAAAAAAAAAAAAAAAAAAAAAAAAAAAAAAAAAAAAAAAAGATAAACATCAGAGATCCTCACAGTACGTATTTTTACCTGGAAGCACAAAAACCTAAAATCACTGAATCCAAGAAGGGATATATACTCCACCATGTAATGATGCATCATGTTTGGCAATGACTAAGAAATTACTTTCAGCAGAGATCTACATCAAAAGAAAAAGCACAATATTCCTTTCAGTGGCAAAGTAGGCTTTCAAATTCTGCTTTATGCTTGTTCTGAATGAACTTTACTGGTATTCTTGGAATAAATATGATCTTGACTTTTATTATTATTGCTGTAGCTTATGTTGCCAGTCTACAATTTTGAGAAAATCTATTAACTATTAGCCCAATTATAATACCCAGTTCCTTTCCAGATGTTTTTCTGTTGTCTTCAGCGAGTCTTGCACAGGAATAATGGTCAGGTGAGGGCATGGTTCAATGTGGATAAATTAATTTTGTAATAACAATGAAGTAGCATGTGCAACGCTATGCAGTTCTGCAATAATACTTGTAACAGACTGTTCCTTGGTAACTGAATTGTACAAATTTATGCCAGCTAACCTTTTCTGTTTGATTGAGAGCATCACAAACCTCCACACGTCAAACCAGACAGGAAACAGAACTTACAAAGCAATGGATGCTGCCGTTCAAAGTTACACTTTATATAGCTGATTATCTAAATACAAAACCATATTTTAGGATGTACATTATCCCATCTACCTACTTACAGGTGTCTAAAGAGATTCCTACTTCATTCACTTCAGCTCTAAGCTGTGTTCCAGACTACGAAAACAAAATGATCCTGCCGCTGATAAAATTCTCTCTGCTTCTGGCTCAGAGGAGAGGGAAAAGAAATTAAAAAATATATACAAACAGCATGTACAAGAGGGATCTGGAAAAACTGGGAAACTTGCATTCACGCCTTGCTCTGCCACATGCTGACAGAATGACCTTGAGCAAGTTACTTCACTTTTTTTGCCTTTTCTTCCAAAACATAGTCTGAGGATAATGAGATAAACTCGATATATAAAATATATTTACAAAAAAAGAGTTAATAAGTAGTAAATCAACTATTACGGAGTCTAACAGGTCATTAATTTGCTTATATGCATGGCTTAGAAACTGTCCACAATGACTCTGATTAATGAGTTTACCATAATCTGCAACGTGTACTGTCATGTTTGTGGCAAGAACGCGCTAATTATAAAACAACAAATAGATGTTCTAGAGTACCGTAAATGTTCATGACAGCCTGTAGCACCCATTAGTTATTTACTGTAATGCACACCTGTGACATAAAACAAGACTTTTTTTCTCAAGGTATGTTGAGATCTATGAGGAAAACTTACTTTAGCTCTAAATTGTAGCAATATTGTTATTCTGTCTACAGCGTACCAAGTATTTGCTATACGGTCCTATAGAGAAGTGAAATTAATTTCAGAGCAAAGACTCTGATTTCAACTCTTCAGACGACTAGTGTAGCAGGAATTAAGTGCTTGACTATTTGATTCAAAGCAGTTTTGTCATATCTGATACTGCAACAGAATTAAACAGAAAAGTAAGGTTCTGAAAACTACGTGAAATAAATCTCTGATGAGGACCCAAATCCTACAAGGTTAATGCACGATTTATTTCCTTTTGCCCTGGGTCCTCATGCCATGCTCTCCCCAGTGACCCTTGTCTTCTCCTCCACTTCCTCAAAGCAGCCACTAGTGAAGTCAATGAAGCACTGAAAGTTGAGAAAATTTTTTAACCTTGGGTGAGTTGCTTTCACCAAGGAAATCCTTAACACGGCGGAAGTCATTTAGTCAACACATGCACTTTCATTGCTAGTTGAGTCAAAAGAGAACGTGAAAAGTAAAGCACGCCCGGCACACACACTTGCACGAAAGAAGAAATCAGCAAACAGAGACTAGAGAGACCTTGTCTAACCTGATTAACCCTGCTTGCGGGCTGCTCCTCCGCACCTCTCACCCTGCCCTCTTGTTGCAGCTTATTTCTGTAGTTCTCTAATTTTCTCTCCCCACCTAGCCTGGTTTTCTCTCTCCTGTTTTATTCCTTCATTGGCTCCTTCTTGTTTCTGAAACAACCTCCCCAAGGCCCAAATCTGAGCTCTACCTCTCTCCCTGCCTCCTTTTTGCCCTTAGTGACATCTACCTCTCTATTCCCTGTCTCTCGAGACTTTACCATTCCTCAGTCATTCCTTCTTGCATCCCCCTTCTGTCCTTCTGCCCATTACACTCTCTTTCCTCCTCTTTTATTTGCTGCCACTGGAAGATACATTTCAAGTATTTCCTACAGGCCTATTACATCTCAGTGTTTGCACATCCTGGATGCCCCTCGTCTGACTCCCTCTGCGGCTTCAGTCTCTTATAGAGACCTCTGTTTCTCATCCCATCTTGCCCCTTGCCCCTTACTCTGACACTGAGGCTGCCCTCACCATCCCCATCGCTTTTTATCTGCTTTTGAGCAGTATCTCAGCTCTTTTCCCCTCTGAAGAATGGTCAGTCAGCCAGCCAGCCAGTTCCTCATTATCAGACACCTTCTGCGAGTTCAGCTGACTCTCCTCCATTCTTCATGGTTTCCCACACTCATCCTCATGAAGCTGCAAGCTCCGCACTGATGTCCTTGCTGCCACTCCATAGCAGACACCTGCACGTCTCCTTGCCTTGGTCTGTTTATTTCACCCGCAGCCCTCAGTGTCCCCCTCCCAGGAAGGGCCATTCCTTTGATGTGGTCTGCGGCAACCATTGCTGTGTCCCTGATTCCTGTTATCCCATCCTTCCTCTCTGACCTGCTCCCTCACCTGCCATGTCCTTCCTTACATCCTCTCATTTGCTCTTCCCATGATTTTCGTCTCATCAGACTGGTAAAATCCCATCTAATCTCAGTCCTCTTCTTCCTGTCTCATCTTTGTTCTCAAGCACAGATTTGACTGTAGATTCTCTCTGTTTCTTACTTTCCACTCCCGTCTCATGAATTATGAAGCTTGGTTACCAAACACAAACCTCAGTCTGCCTTCAGCTTCCATTTCCTGGTTGGCCTGTGATCAGGTTCACTTCATCCACAACCATTTAATTGTTTCCCCTTCCAGTTGTACCATCCTCCTAACCTTTCCTCCTGCTTTTCCAACTTAACTGGAGACCTGGCTGCCTTTCACCACTTCTAATGCACTTCTCAAATGTGCTTTCAGCACATCTTCTGCAAAGATCCTTGCTAAAGCAAATATTACTATGATACTGCCCACTTCCCGCAAGTCTCTATTCCTTCTGTCACATCTTGGCTATTTTTTTCTTTCCTACTTTTACACCCCATGCCTGTCCTATAAAAATATAACTTCTGATTTTTTTTATATCCACTTTCATCCACTTCCTTGGTTTTCTTCAGAAATTTTGACCCTTCTCCAACTCCTTGTCCTCACATTACAGACATGCTCTAATAAACAAACATATCCCATGTGGACTCCCACTGCTATTTTCAGCACTAACACTTCCCTCCTTGATGCACTGCTTACACTTACTGTCCAGCTTTCCTCCTCTCCAGCTCAATGTAGGCTCCTCTCTAAGCCAGATAACACCAATATCCAGCTAAAACAACCCTCGCTAATACCTGCCCAAGACAAAACTCAGAATCCTCACTCTTTCATTCTTCTTGATCATCCTTCTCACTACCAACCCTGTTATTTTTCCTCAACTCCCATCTCCATTTAGCCTCTTTGGGCTCTCTTACTCTCCTCCTACTTGTAAAATTGCTATTTTAAGATAAATAGCTGCATCTGCTGCTTCCTCTATGTCCGAGGACATCTGCTATTGTTTCATGCCTCTCTTCCCTGTACACTTTTCACTCTTACCTCCTCCATAGGCACAAATATAGCTATTACTCGTATCGTGGTAATTCAGATCCAACTTTTCTGTATCTACACTGTCTTCCCTAAACTCTAGCTAAAAACTTGAGCAGTCCATGAAGCATCTCCTCAGTATGGATAAAACCAAGAGATTTTAGTCCCTTCTCCAACCTTCCTGCTGCTTGCTTTCTTCATCACTGCGGATCACTCTCTAAGCCTATCACTGGGTACTCATCTCTGACTTGGATCTCTTCCTACAGTCTCACATATCAGTTGCAAATCCTGTTGATACATTCCTACATATTAAGGCTGAAGTGTGTTTCTTTCTATCCATTCACACAGATAATGCTTTGATCCAAGCTCTCATCACTTCAGTTACAATATTTCTTTTTCTTCTGGTATGAAAAATGCTGTCTTACAATCCTATTACACATCTAGACCATGGTGCATAGACCAAACCCACGATCTTTACCATATTATTGGTCTCTCTGTGTCCTTCCACTGACTAATGGTTCTCAAGTATGAGCAATCCTAGTCCCGCATGGCCTAGTGTGAAAACGTTGGCTCATGCCTACAGCCAGATCAATCAGACCATGAAATTAGTCTTCATTATTTATTGCTTACACTTTCAAACTGTCACTTTTTTGCATTCTTCCATGCTGTTCCTCCTACTCAGGAGGAACTGATCACAAACATAAACTAAACTTATATAAGGAGAATTTACTACAAGTCTACAAATATTTCCTGGAAAAAAAACAAAATAACCCAAACGTATTTCTTCTTGGTATCTTGCCAATACACTGTCTATGCATCACTGTCTACACTGGGGGTCAGGATGGTCTCACTGATTCCTTGTCCTCTCCCCTCGTGTCTGCTGTCAGACTCAGACTGCCTACTTAGGAGAAAAAGCTTTTTTTATTTTGTGTCTGGCCTAGTGACAACACAACAGTTCCCAGTGTCTTGCAAATGCAAATAAACAAGGGTACGCAATACTTTGTAAAAGCTGATCTCCTGTAGTGTTTCAAGCTGCCTGTTCACACATCAAGGCACAACGCAGTCAGTCACTGACCTCTTTTGAAAATATAGATCGAGGTTATTTTTAGTTCAGAATTTTTAGGAACAAATTCTAGTGTCTTTATGCTTATGTCAGCAGTACAGAGCACCCACAAACTCAGCCTAGAAAGCCAGCTAATCCTTCACAAGCTGCAAACATCTAAGAAAGATGAGGTTTAACAGCTGGCTTTCAGTAATCCAGAAGGGAAAGCTTGTGTTTTCAAAACTGTTTTAACCATTTCTCCATGAAAGTAACAGTAACTACTCTGAATATAGAACACCAAACACCAACCAACTGTACAAAAATCCAAAGTTCCTTTCACTTTTTTTTGATGGCATTTCCAGCGTCTAGCTCTGCTTTAGCTAAAACTGTTTGGAAGCCAAGTATCTCTTGGAAATAGACATCTGGGCTCAGGGAAGGGAGAGTCCAAGTGGAAAAAGTCGCTATTCACTTTCTATGCACTGCTTTCTTTAAATGCTGGCAGTCAGGGTAGATAGTATTAGTGCTACAGACACATCTATGAAACCCTAGAGCCTCTGTGGAGTGGGATGATGATGCACGACAATAATTTCAAAAACTAACTAGAATTCTTATGATACAGACTTTACTAAAATGTCTTTTTTTTTAAAAAAAAAAAATCATTTAAATAAGCTTAAAAATGTAATTTAAACAAAAAAAAAAACCCACAACAATTTAAATGACCTAAACCAAAGATGGTGGGGGACGAGCAGGCAAAAGACCCTTTCAGGCTAGACCCCACCACCACAGTCTCACTCCAGGCTCCCCGCTCCCGTCCCTCCCAGCAGCATCCCACTGCTGCTCTCCCACCTCTCACTCACCATACACCAGTCAGCGGGGAACTGGCTGACACCTGAATGCACATACTCAGAAGAACTTATCAGTCTGGACAGTCAGGCAGCAACTGTGAGCACGATCCCACGGGTCTGTATGAAACCAGCAGTAGAAGCCCTGAGACGTTAAAGGGATATTTACTTTCCTGTGAAAAAAAGGAGACCTGGTAAGTGAAGTATGAGGAAGAAAAAGGAAAGGTCAAGGGTACCAGGCAGCTACATACATCAAACAATACTTTCCTCAACTCATAGTCTAATTCTAGGGATCCCCTATGGTTCCTACTTGCACCTGCTTTCAGTCCTTGCTTGGGGAAAAGGTCTCTTCAGGAGGGCTCTCTTCCCCTTTCTCAGAAGCTGGGGAAAGGCTCCATCTGCTCAGGATGGCCAAGGTGCAAAGGCTGCTCCTGGAAATTAAAGCTGTCGTCCGCTTCCCAGAGCTAAGGTTCATGAGAAAGAGACCTCTACCTCAACAGACCTAAGAGCAGCAGCAGGCAAGAGAGACAGGGGATCAAATTTACAGTCTCATTGACCCGTGCTAACAAACACGTCAGTGAGAAGAGATTTGCTGTCCTGAAGAGAATGTCTCTTCGTGGAACGGCCAATCTTTTAGCACCTACATTAAGATGAATCCTATTTCCATTATTGATACTATACTACCAAATCAAAGCAGATCCCATCACCCTATGCCTTCCTGAGTTTAACATTCTCCTAGGGGCATATCTTAATGCCTTTTTAAGGCAAACTCCTAAGTATTCATCTACGACTTGCTGCATTGGCTTTCAAGTAACTATTCCACACAACAAAGCCACCAAACAGTGAATCATGAGCTCTGGCTTTCTTATGGGGATGAGCCAGAAAGAACAGATGAGAAACGGGGAACCTAGTGAGGGAGCTATGTAATCGTCACATGAGGCTCGAAGGTTTCCCCAAGAACCAGACACAGAATGAAGGCAGGGTTTCACTACAGCCTTTACTCTTCTTTCACATCTGGTGCGAGTCAAGCAAGTTAAGCATGCCCAGGCACGTGCTTCCCGCAGTCCTGTCCCATCCCTTCTCCTCCCTCCCTCCTTCAGAGGGGACTGGCTGTGACTCTGGTGAGGCTCTGACCTTGCAGGGTTGCAATGAGGGTACAATGCAGGAAAGCACGTTGTCTCCTCTTCAGGAAAGCCAGGTCCTGCAGCACGCTGGGGTACTTAAAGACCTCAACACCTGCAAGTTCACACAGTGGATCAAATAAGAAGCAGCTCTCTGTCCTTGACTCAGAGAGGCCTAGCCCATTTCTGGTTACCGGTGCCCGGGAACATCGCACCACTGCACCACCTCCAAGCTGACTGTGCATCCCCGGTGACCTCTGTCGTAAGGCACGACATCCGCATCCCCCTCACCCTCCGTGGTGTCAATCCGTGCCCACAAAGCCAAGCCTTAGAGCACTCTTGCTTCAGCAAGCTGATCGCCGCCGTGCCCAGGCCCCTCTGGGCAAGCTCTCAGCACCCAGTGCCTGCCTCTGGCCTGCACGAAACAGTTAACACTGCCTCAGACACTGCTGCCAGCTTCCCTGGTCCCCTCCGGTGCCTCCCCGGAGCTATTAATACAGCAGGCACATGCCCTGACAGTGACAGCGCGTTCCCCGGCAGCGGCCAGATAACTTTAATTTGCCCTTTAAACGCCCCAAGCGCAGCGGCCCTCGCCGTCCCGACAGGGGAACATGGCGGCGCTGCCCCGCGCCCCCCGGCGGGGGCGGGCCTTGGGGGGTCCCAGCCAATGTCCGTGCCCCGGGGGACGCCTCCTCCTATCGCGAGAGGCCGTGGGGTATAAGAGGGGCGGCGCGGGGCGAGGGGCCATTTGGCCGGCGGTGCGCGGGGGCGGCCGGGTGGGGCGGTGCGCGGATCGTTGGCTCTCTCCGGGCAGGGGGTGTCGGGCCGGCTGGCAGCATGGGTGACCAAGCGCTCAGCTTCCTCAAAGACTTTTTGGCCGGTGGGATCGCTGCCGCCATCTCCAAGACGGCTGTGGCCCCCATCGAGAGAGTGAAGTTGCTGCTGCAGGTGAGCAGACGGTGGGGGCCGGGGGGCGGCGGCGGCCCCGCTGGCGGCGGCGGCGGCCGGAGCCCGGCGGGGCTGCGCCACAGGTGGGTGCCGTCGCTGCGGGCGCCGGCCGGCGTGACTAAATATGGGAAGGAGCTCGGCCGGCTCCGGTTACGCGGGAGCTGCCCGGGCCCTTCAGCACCGCCTCGGGACAGCGGGAGCCGGGCCAGGCGGCGGGGCAGGCCCTGTCCCTGCCCTTCAACGGGCCGCTGTGCGGGGTCACCCCTGCGGCGTCCCTATCGCTACCCTCCCACCCCTCCTCCTTCTCCTCCTCACAGGTCCAGCATGCCAGCAAACAGATCACGGCAGAGAAGCAGTACAAGGGCATCATCGACTGCATAGTCCGCATCCCCAAGGAGCAAGGCATCATCTCCTTCTGGAGAGGCAACCTGGCCAATGTCATCCGGTACTTCCCCACCCAGGCCCTCAACTTCGCCTTCAAGGACAAGTACAAGCAGATCTTTCTGGGGGGAGTGGACAGGCACAAGCAGTTCTGGCGCTACTTCGCAGGGAACCTGGCATCTGGGGGTGCTGCGGGAGCCACCTCTCTCTGCTTCGTGTACCCGCTGGATTTTGCCAGGACCCGGCTGGCAGCTGATGTGGGCAAAGGAGCCAGTGAGAGAGAGTTTACTGGGCTGGGCGACTGCATCGTCAAGATCTTCAAGTCTGATGGCTTGAAGGGCCTGTACCAAGGATTCAGTGTGTCTGTCCAGGGCATCATCATCTACAGAGCAGCCTATTTTGGGGTTTACGACACAGCCAAGGGTAAGAATTGCATGGAGAAGTGACTGCAAGGGAGGATTTGCCCAGTAAAGGCACTCTAGGGCACTTGGTGGTACGAAGACAAGCAGGACTTGGCTCAGCACCATTTTGGGGTGCTAGTGCTAGAATACAACACAGGTGTTTCTGAAACGTTTCTGCCTCCCTCAACTTGATGCTCCGAACACAAACCTTGGGTTTGCAGTGTGTTTTCAGACACTTTCCAACTTCTTTCTCTGTCTTAAGGCTTGTACAGATGGGCTCGTATGAAAGCTTGTTACTCATTGCAGCTCATGCCTGGGAGGGTTCTGCAGGAGAGACCTTTTGGTCAGGGTGCATGAAAAGGGCTTAGATCCCAAAATTCAACAGTCCTATAAACTTCTCACTCATAATACCTGTTAATAGTCAAATATGGGTGAAGGGAGAAGTTGCAGGCTTGCCTGAATTGACTTGATTGAGTAACTCCTAGGGCCGGTGGGTGATTGTTCCTTCCACAGCCATCTTTCCCACAACCCTTTCCCTCTACTGACTCCGCTCATTTGTTCTTGATGATAGGTATGTTGCCTGATCCAAAGAACGTGCATATCGTAGTGAGCTGGATGATTGCCCAGACTGTCACTGCCGTAGCAGGGCTGGTTTCTTACCCTTTTGATACAGTGCGACGTAGGATGATGATGCAGTCTGGCCGAAAGGGAGGTAAGAACTAGTGCTCCTATGGTGTTCTGGCAGCAGAAAGTATCATCTCCCTTGAGAAATGATGGGAAATGCTGGGTATTTTTTGTCTTATGGAAAACTAATTACCTTCTTATTGGAATCATTAAATAAAAATTAAATAAAAATCATTAAATAAACACATTACTGGTGACTTATGTTCACTTAAGAGCCCGAGAGTTGATTTGTTTTCAGTTTCCATCTGGAGAATTAAAATTGCTTTTCGTGAATCGATTACTTAAATTCTTGGCTATACTTTGCTTATTCCTTGTTGTTTTAAATATATGAAAGCTGAAATAGCCTTTCTGTATAACTTCAAGCCTTCTGACCTTTATGTCTGTTTCCACAGCTGATATTATGTACAAGGGCACAATTGATTGCTGGAAGAAGATAGCTAAAGATGAAGGATCCAAAGCGTTCTTCAAAGGTGCCTGGTCGAATGTGTTGAGAGGCATGGGCGGAGCTTTTGTATTAGTACTTTATGATGAAATTAAGAAATACGTCTAAAATGTAACATCATAATGTAGTTCAATTGTTCTCCATCAACATTTTTTTAAAAATATGCTATTGTGATGTAATGGACAATAAAATATTTCCTAGGGAAACAGAATAAAATCTTAGTAACATACCTGGATGAGATGAGGATGAATTAATTTAAAAGTTGTCTGTTACATCACAGTTAACATTTTGTATGAAAATTCCTCCAACATTTGTATTGGAACCTGTGTATATATTATACTTCAAATTTCAGGTAATACATTTTGTCTAGAGACAAGACTTAGGTTTTAAAATCTAATATTGTGAGCTCTTAATAGTACAATAGGCATTTCTGAAGATCTTGTTCTAAGTGATGTCTCTAGCTACCCACCAGTGTGGTGACATTTATAACATGAATTAAAATTATTATAACATGAATTAAAATCATGTTTTTCTTCTAAAGCTGTACTTTTTTTAATATGACACTAAGTGAAATGCGTGTCTGAAAATATAAACTATGCTGAAGCACCAGGCTGAGTGCCTAACTGCAGCCTCTTCACTGACAAATTATACAATCATATGGTTGAAACCATAATCTGATTTTCTAAACATATTTTGTAGAATATGGAAATATGGTGTTTCAAAAATTCCCTGTGTCTTCCCAGAACAAAACTGTCTGCTCTGATGTTCAATTGAACTAAAACTGAAATCATGAAATAAATTAATATATTAATGAACTTCTTCCTTGTTGTTTTCAGTGCACTGAACACATCACAAGTACATGGCCTTTAAGGTGATGTGCTGATGAGCACGCTATTAGTGATTGTCTGGCACTGCCTAAGCCTCTTGAAAGTTTTTAACAGAGCTTTAGGTAGGTGGAATGGTTATTTATAATTCTACAATAGCAAAACCAAATGGATTCAACTTGAGGGTACTGCAGCCAGTTGTCTTACAGGTAAGGTACCATATAGTCTTAGCTGCTTTGATAATTCATTTATATTATCCATAACTTTGAAGTGCATCTTCATTTGATAGTGAAGTCATTGCTCCTTATTTTACTTGAAAATGCATTCTAGAATGAGATACTTCTGAGTTATTTTAATAACTATATTTCTAACTACACCATTATTAACAACTTGAGCTCTTAATTACCAGTGAGATCAGAACATGCTTAATAGAGAGTTTTTAAATTTTAGATGCTGCATGGTTGTGAACTCACTGAACAGCCTCTCTCATTAGGCAAAGGAGGGAGAGTGAGTTGTGTCCATTTCAGTGGTTCAGTTAGACTACATCAAAAACCATTTGTTTTTATGTATCCACCTAAGAAACAGGGTAAGACTAAGCAAATAGTATTCAAATGAGCTTTTATTTCAGCTGCATCTTTTACTACTTCATGTGTAGAAATAAGGTGCCCTATGGATTTTTGATAAAATTTCTAGAATGTCTGTCATTTCTTGTGCCCTAGGGTGAAAAAATAATGTGGAAACAAATGCTGAAATTGCACTAGCTGTACTTGAAGGTAAAAGGCTGACTAGTTACTTACACAGCTGGCAATTTCCACATTGAATAGAAGTTGCAGAGTAGATGATGCCTGGGCTAGTAGAATTGATGAGTGAAGAGTATTGCTCTAGTGAAGGAGTTATTACTGCCTGAGATGGGACATTCTTGCAGGTACTGTCACTGTTGTAAGCTGCTTTTCACATCTGGCCTCAGCACTGCTTGTGAGAAAGCTGGAGCAATTCAATACACAAAAGCAAGCAAATGCAAAGAGTATTATCCCTTCCTCTGTGAGAATAGATTACTCTGGAGTATAAACGGAACAGTGTCCACAAATATGTTCCTTTTGGGAGACTTATCTTGGTTACCACTGCATGTGACTATCACAGATATATCCAGTTACTCTCGTTGACTGGGAGCACACTTATTCTATGATTTTCAAAATTGAGTACGTGGATGAGAACTCTGATTAACCAGTTTTGTGAGTAGCAATAAAGGGAGAGATTCACATTTTGATCAGTTCCAAGTTCCGTGCTTTGGCTTCCATTTATCCCTTTCCTGTATTTGAAATTAGTTTATTGTCAGATGCAGGTAATCCTAGCTCTCTGTCACTTAGTATGATGGGCTGTGTGTGTCTGCTACAGATTCAGACCAGCAGCTCTGTTCTCCCTGAAGGCAGGTATAAGCTACTAAATCAGTGTCTGGAAGCAACATCTATCCACCTGAAGAACTGAAACATTTGGGAAAAAAATTGGTCCAAAAAAGTATAGCCTATTTTTAAATTACCCAGTGTCTCTTTCAACCTGGCCTGATAGTTTCATCTCCCTTCTTTTATGGTCACTATCTCGCTTTTCTAGATACCTGGTCTGTTTACTTCCCAATAGTAAATAACCAAGGTTGCAACCTATTGAATCATAAGCCTGTGAAAAAAATCTTTCTACTCTTTTTCAAATGCTTATTGCAGTAGTCTTACTTAAAAGCTTTTCCTGCCTGCTTCTGCCCTTTCTTTTCCTTTTCTCTTTCCTCAACACATTCCTATTGGTTTCTTATGAGAAGCCTGCTAACACACTGCAACTACTCATCTCACGTTTACCCCGCCAACAAAGTTGCATAGGGTATCTGGATGTTTTAAAGAAGATCTAAGTTGGCTACAAAGATACCAGAGACAATGACAGATTGAATACACAGAGGTACCAAACACTGGGGGAAGTGTATATGTGAATGAGCAATAAGAGAATTAAGAGGAAGCAAAAGAAACTTCAGATGAGCAGATACTACATTCCAGAAGACAAGGCAAAAAAACAAAGGAGGAGTAAAGGCTATAGAGAGTGAGGATATCAATGCAGGAAAATTCCACTGGAGAAAGAGACAATACATGAAGTAATACATATGGAAAACACTTACAGGTACATGGCTCCTTATTTCTGCTTGAATGCTTATGCACACCCTGTGGCAGGTTCCAGGCAGTGCTCTCCATAAAGACACTCGAGGTCAGAGTTTGAAACTGTCAATGAAATACTCACCTGAAAGCAGCTCTGCACCAAGTCTGTGGCACTCGGCTTAACACTTGCTGAAAGTGTCACCCAAAATCCAGCCATCAGCTCTGCAAAGCTGGAAAATAGAAGACTTTACAGATCGTTTCTAATTACTCCTTGAACTCCAGTCAGATGAACCTGGTTGTCACAGGTTCAATCCTCTTGCACCTTTGCAATAGTTGGATACAGAGAGTAACTCAGCAAAAGTCTGCATCAAAACCATTATTCCCTTATACCTTTCACTTGAACACTGGGAAGCCTGCCCTGAGTAGCCTGATAATATATCCTACTTATACAGAAAGACAAAGCCCACCTACCACCCAGCATACTACCTGAGGAGAGAACGGAGGCACACTGATCTTTTGGATGAGATGAAGTTAGGAAGTTCAGGTGGGTCTGAAAGATAAACCTGTCTCTAAAGAGCATAGCACACTGCAGAGAGTGGGAGGGGAAGAATCTATGACAGTAGATGGAATCTTCCCTACCTTTCTGAAGGTGAAAACCTCTACTCTCTGCGCTACGCTTGTCACGGAGGAAACAGCCATCAGTTCTTTAAAAGCCATAGGGAAGAGTTTAAGACATGGTGAGGAGCACAGCAGAAAAAAAAACCTTGCGAAATTGTTCAAAAATCAGAACAACACTTCATCTGCAGGGATGCTACAGTTATGGTTATTGGATAACCTCACCTGGAGATGGAGAGTCTGACTAGCCAATCTAGGATGCCAGGGAAAGAAGCATCAAAGCAGACTCCCCTAATGCTGCCCCAGGTGGCAAACCTCAGCCACCTGTGTTCCTCTTGTGAAGTCTCTCTCATTTGAAACAAGCAAAATCTCTCAATAGCATGTTCTAGTCCTAAAAGCCACTGCATGGAGAGAACTGAAACCTGCCATTTTTGTTCCAAGCTCTGACCATGTAACACAGTGGAGAGAACTATGATTTTTCTATGCAATCAGAGCTTGGAACAAAAATCATGGAGAATGGCATTTTAGGACTCTGCAGTGAATAAAACAAGCATTCCTGGAACCAGAATTGACAGCTACAAGGACCACTGTTGCCAAATGCTGTCTTGTTTTGGCCAGGAGGAGAATTACCAGGAGACATAAAACAGCTTTTCTGACCAAGGTATTGGGACCACGCATCCTGAAGACAAACTGGATCTCTATCATCACAAGCATTAGCAATCCAATCCCTGCTGATACTTGAAACAATATGACCTCAACACAATTTCAGTCCTGGAAGACAGTTCCTGATGCAGCTCTTATTTCTATGTTTCTTATTCATCTGGTGGAAATGACATTGTTTATCCATTACTTTGCTCAAGACTTTGAGCAGATGAACACCACAAAGATTTTACCTGATGCCCAGTGTACCTGGCTCATTGGATATACCACTTTAATGCAGAAGGAAACATTTTTCCCCCCTCACCATCTTCTTGTTATATCACAGTGGAAATACTCATCATGGCCCACATAACATGGTCATGACTGCACAGCTAGAAGGCTTGATGTAAGTGACCTCACTGCCCTCATCTCCACCACGCTGATGTGCAGACTGTGATCTAGGGAAAAGCACAAGCTCTCACCTACCAGACGACTCATTGAGCTGCCCAGGTTGGGAAGGCAGGAGGTTATTTTTGTCTATTGACCATGGAGAACAAGGAAAAGCACTGGGATAAAAACGTTATTGGTGACCTCTTAGAAGGAAGTGTCTCAGGCTTTTTACAGGGATTTGTCTTGAAACCTCATTAGATGACCATCAGGAAAATCCAGTTCAATGTAAAATCTACACACACATCACAGAATACACATAAATCCAGCCAGCCATTTGATTTAGGACAATCAGAGAAACCCTCATTTGAGTGGCAGGATGACAGCAGAGATGCCTCAGGATCTTCAGTAAATACTGCAATCAATCTGACAGAAGACAAGCTCTGGCACATAGGAAAGCCTATACATGCTATATGAGGAATGCCCTTGTGTGATTCTTCCAAATTAGCTTGAGTCTTTTAGGTTTGCTGGGATTAAAACTGAGTTCTAAAGGATTCAGCAGTCTGCTTAGGAAAATGCTCTTCACATGTCACCTATTCAGACAAGGATACATCATCACTCTCTGTTCTTCTCATATAATCAGTGATTTGAGCTAGGGCCTTCTTTAAGACCTTCAACATTGTAGAAAGACTACACGGCAGAACCCTCTCCTGGAAGAAACTGAGCCCACAATGAGGACAAAACACTTCCAGACCAAAAACATGACCAAGGCATTACAGTCCCTTTCTGACAGTAGTGAGACCACTTCACCAGTGCTGTCACCCAGACTGGCAATCCTGTCACTTCAGCAGGAAGACTGGCTCCTACCTGAAACCGTGTGTCAAACCAGCGTGGCAGTTCACTTTAAGGAGGAAGCAAAGTGGATTGCACTTTTCTTTCAAATACATCTTCTGGAGAGGGAGGGGGGGGGGAAGTAAGTAGAGGAGAACATAAAGTTGCAGCTTACAAAATAGACAGAAAACAAGTCTATTAGAAACAGGATTTTTTGCTATAAAAGTCTTGATGAGAGTATCTAACTTAATGAAGACCTATCAATATGGCTTATTTTAAAAAACCCACACCAAAGTCACTAACAGCTAAAGAGTATCAAAGAATAAACTGATTCTTTGCATTTTCCTCCACTACACATAGAACAAAAACACTTCTCCCATGACTTCCCTTGCACTTTAATACCAATCATAAAATTCTGAAAGAAGCCACTGCAATGACAAACAATTAATGTTAAATATTTTATTTCTTATGATTTACAAAAATGACATACAAAATTGACAGTCTTTCATACCAAAGTTAAATAAAATAAGATGAAGCGATTAAAAGTAATCCATTTCGTGAATTGCTTCACAGAAAAAAATCATCATATGAACATTCAAGAGTATTTAAACTGTGACTCTGATACTCACATTCAAGGACAATAATCTTTAAATAGTGAATAATTTTAATTAGCACAATAGTACAAATAAATACAGCAGCACTATGCGAAAAATTCCTTACAGTCCCTACCAATGAATAATAACTGCAATAAAAATCTGTTTGCCACAATGCTGCTTAAATTTAAAAGTTCAAACGTTGTCAAACAGCTACATTTGATCAACAGGTCACCAGGTGCAGAAGCTCTGCCAAACTATCACACAGGGCCAAGTAAAAAGTTTGTCACAATGCAGAATACCTGAAAGCCAAAGCCCTCATGCAAGCATGAGCAAAGAATTACAAACTTCCCTTTTCATACGGCTAAGACCTCACATTACTGAATACAGCTGTTTTTTCTCTATGCATAATAGAAAGAGATTTCCTGTATCTCTCCTGGGAAGCAGCTGGGGAAGCAAGCAGGGTTCCAGCCATATCCATGGATAGTGGCACCACAGTTTATGCTCTTTATAAGCCTAGAGTCCTACAAAATAAGTTCATTGAAAGTTTGCCTTTATGTATAGAGATAAAGCACACCACTTACTATTTGCGATTACCAATTCCATTAAATTTTGCTCCCCTTGTAAATGGATGTTGCTACTGAAGCTGATCTGACGCTGTTACAAATATTGACATTAAAAATAGGTTAAGAAGCACAACAAGATTTTCTGTTTTCTACTGTCTTCTTTTTTTTTAAAGAAAAATCCTGGTTAATAGTCGCTCTCAAAATCAGATGTTCAAGTTTATATCTCCCCACCGAGAAGGGCAAGGATCTGCAAAAGCAGGGCCATGAAATATTTCCCTTCCTTAGTATTCTCTAGCTTGAGAAGTAACTAAAACTTACTCGTTTAAAGTGAATCTGAAGCTGTTGTTCACTTCAGTCTTTACTCTTGTTCAAATAGCATCAGATGCTTCTTTCCTACATAAAGGTCCCAATATAACTCCCAAAATTGTTTTAAGTCTGGAAGAGACACAGCCTTGAGTACAAAACAAACGTTCAATGTCTGGAGTGCAAGAGTGGCAGAATAACATCTTCTGCAGCCTCAGTATTCTTGCTAATCATGCAGGAATACACAATCTGCTTTTCACTCCTTCATGCTGCCTGAAAAAGAAGATTCCTTCACCATGACCCACAAAGTTCATAAGGCTCATGAAGAGCAAGGACGATCTAGGAATTAAGCATATGCTTATGAGTTTAATGAAATATTTGTAACTATTATTATTTTAAAGATTTTATTTGTATCTTTCTCCTATAGTGCAGCAATTCTGTCCTTCCATGTTATGGATACAAATTCCACTTATGATTAGAGAATAAAATAATAATTAGCAATTTCTATTTAACTTGTCCGTTTAAATACCTCCTTCTCTTTCATAAGTTCTTCCTGTCATGGAAAACACTGACTGAAGTGAAAGTGTTCACTTAAAATAATTTTCTAGGCAATTATATTATATGCAATGCATTTTAATCACTGAACAATGCAGAAAATATTTTCGCACATAGAATTTACAGAACCACTAAAAATAGAAGTCTGAGGATCATCTCAGAATGCGAGGCAAAACGCACTTATAACCAAGCAGCACGAACATTAGTGGGTTTAGGTCTCTGTAATGCCCCACTGGCCGAATCAGACACAGTTTTTTCATTCCTCTGGCTTGTTGTACTTGGTACAGTGGATGCTCTTGAAGTGCCTCCTGTTCACAGACACACACACAAAAAAAGAATGCTTATGCCCAGTACAACACAAAGCTTCATTCTATATTAGTTCTGCAAAACTCATTACCAGAGTTTCCAGAAAAAACACAATCACAATATGTTGAATACAAACACAAAATATTATGAGCTGTTTGTAAACGACCAAGACAAAGAGTTCAAGCCTATGCCATGGTGCTGCGGTTCTTTAACCCAGCGTGTAGGGATTTATGGGCACACATAATCTACTTCCAAACATTACACACACAACTTCTAAGAGAAACAAGGCTACTATCAGCAGGTTTACATTTTCTGAACAAGAATTTGAACCTTCGTTGTGGTTTTCGTGTTAATGGTTTTTTCCCTTCCTTTCTCTTTTCAATAAAGGGTACGGGCAAAATGAGAAATATTTCTTTACAACAGTGATTTTTTTGACCTTCTTGGAAAAGATGATTAACAAGATAATTTATTAGAAATTTAAGATGGTAAGTAAAGAATTCATATAATCATCATACTTTTGGTATGATAAAAATCACTTTGATCAATTATCACACATAAATCATTAATCTAAGGAAGACAGAGAAACGAACTCATTTTCTATTCTTAGGAGTAAGTGCTTCACAATTCGGAATTATAAAAAGATAAACACATGCAAAGAAATGCAAGAATCTACAACTTTGAAGTACTTACTTGAAGGACTAAGCTGGCTGAAAGCAGATTTTCCTCTTCTTACAGACGGTGAAGAACTTAGATAACTCATCTGGCGCTGATAGTCCATCAATTGTTCAGAACGCCTCATACCAGCTGTTGGCTTCACTGCTTCCAGTCTTTTCAGGAAAGCCTTAAAATCAAAAGAAAAATATCATCAAGAAAGAGAAAGAATGGACAAGAAGCCACAAAACAAACATTCAAAAATTGATTTTTATTTGAACTGCAAAAAACCCTCAAATTTTTATCGTTGCACAACATGAACTCCTTCACTGGTGACAAGCACAGGCTGTTCTGCTCATGTTCAATTCTTTTCTCAGTGCTATAAGATGACACAAATATTAAGTATCCCTTACATATCATCAGTTCTATGTTGAGTATGTCTTTAGTATCCCATAGTTCTCTGTACTTTATGATAACTTGAAACAACACATCTGTTTGGTGATAGTAAAGGTTGTGGGAAGATATGCTGGACTCTTCTAATCCTACCTTTGGTCACTCCTCTATTCTAAATTTCTGGAAGAATGAGAAGTTGGTTTTTTTTTAATCTTTCCTTTGCAAACATAGTTAGACCATTTTATATTACCCTACAGGATCCCCAGAGAAAATTACTGACCTCAATTCTGTGAAAGCAATGTCAAAAGGCAAGCACAAACATCCACCAGACATTATTTGTTTCATCCATAACATAATTTTAAGAGATTCTTGTTGAAATTATTATTACAGACATAATTTCCTCTCATTGAAATTAACCTTGGCAACCATGCCATAAGCATTAAATTAGGACAGCTACTTACATAGTATTTGTAAGATACAGACAGTCCTGTGTAACTACTTGAAAGATGATTTATTGGTTTAAGAAATTTCCGTAAACTAAAAAAAGAATCTCATGGCAGGACAAATTTGGAAGCACCCAGCTACATACAACTTCCAATTGACAACTTCACATTTTTTGATATATTTTGCCTCCAGTGCTTGCCTTGCATAGATCTATACATTCCGTCTGCTAACTAATTTCAATTCATTTGATGGCCTACAAACATTTGGCAATGACAAAACCATTGCTGGTCAGGGTTATGACATGCATTCTATAATGAGAGACAATGCAATCCACAATTACATAAGTCTCCAAAGTACTAAATATACCTCTGTTAAGAAGGATTTATTTTCTATGCATACTTATACGGTAGAAATCAAGAATCTGTCTGTATAGCCATTAAACTGCACTTTGTATGAAATGATCCTTCTTCCCCACTCCCAATCAGGTACTGATTTTTTATTTATATATCTATTTATTAAAGAAGATGAAAAAAATTTACAGAAAGTGACATAGGAAATTAGTATAGTATTTACAGGATGTCAGTTGTCATTGTCTAGCTGTAATAGGAATTTAAAAGCTCTTGGTAATTTATGCATGGGCACTGGAAACCTGCACAGAGTGCACAAGAGAGAAAGGACAAGCGATTTTGGCTCAGACACAGTATGTCACAAGTGCTTGCATCAAGTGCCAGTCAGTTCATCGTCAAGTGGAAATACCTAAGTAAGCAAAAGTCAAAGGAAGGACTTCAGCTAGAAATAGCTCTTCACTAAAGCCAGTTGCAGAACATGAAATAGTAGACTTGTCTCTAAATGTTACATCCAACATTTTACTCACAACTTCATCTGCACTTCCTAACCCAATTACATACATTTAGACTCGCCGAGATCACTTAGTTACCTTCAATATTAAAAATGGAAGTGCTCAATACATTCAGTTCAATCACAAATGGATCAGGTAAATTGTAGATGTGGCTTCCCTATGAGAGTCGAGCACGTTTCAAGTCTGCACTCCGACTGTAACACCCTCATAGAATCTGCATACCTTACCGCTGCAGTAATTTCAGACTTGATTCTGAACATACAATACTTGCATATGTCCACTTCATTCTAGTTCAAATACAATTCTGCTTTTTCTTTTTATGCATGTATTTTGACAAGTATCAAGTCCCCATTACTAAAGCAAAACAAGATACCTCCTCTCTCAGTACTAAAACCTTACTTTTTGAACAGTTTAACACTGGACTTGATATGGCTCTGAGCTACGGAAAGATCAGATAAAGATTCTGTGGCGCAGAAGTATTCTAAGAAAAGCTCTGCTGGAGAATGAGAGAACCGCTCCTGTGGTTCCCCTGCCCTCCGCTGCGAATTGTACCAAGGGCACATTAACTTACATGCTATTTGTGGCTGTGAATTTTGCAGTTTGGAGACCGGCTGCATACAGAAATGAACTCATCAACACATTGCAATGGCAGTCCTGACCTACTATATCTGTAACCCAGAACTAATGTGATTCTTATATTTTTATTACCAACCCTACAATCTTGAGGTCCTTAACCCAGGAACTACCTTGTACAATAGTACAAGTATGTTGAACAAATGTTCTTTTTGAGTTATACATATAAATCTACTAATTCTTTCATTCTGTTATGTGAAGAACACTGCCACTTTCCTTGTTCTTTTGAAGCGCTAAATCTCTGGAGCCTTAATCCTGCGCCACTAAAGTAAACAGAAATTTCATCATTGATCTTAATGTCCAAAGAATCAGATCACACAACATAATCCAGGTGTTCAGAACCAGATATATGTTCCCTATCAGATTTAAGGAAATAAAAAAATGAGTAATAGACACTAATGGCTGTTATATCATTAGTTCTATATATAGAACTCTATATTAGTTAGCTGTTATGATTAGGAATATCATTAGTTGCTCTAAACCGCATTGTAGCTCCTCAGAGCTCTTGATTCAAGCTCAGTACATAAATAATATCACATCACTGATGACCTCCCAGCTTGGCAAAAGACTCCCAAGGCTTCTATTTCCCCTATCTTCTTTTACTTTATCATAATATTGAGTTTACAATGAAAGTAGAAAAATAATCTTAAAAAAGCCAAAATCACAGAAAGTGTTCCTGCATGATTACTCTCTAGGAATAGGAAAACCCTTTGCAAATCTAGGCATCTGGACATAGATTAGTATCTATAATGACACTAAAATACAGATTGTCAATGACAGAAGGAAATGTGAGATTGCCAAAAACTGGACAACAAAGGAACTCAACACCGTACCAAAAGATTGCTGCTATACAGTGGGCCAACATAAATGCTGCTAATTCAACTTTGGGTACATCAGGAGAGCGCTAAAGCTAATTCTAATGCTCTTTGTCAGAAAAAGGAAAAAAAATCAGTACATGCTTTTCTGCAGCTATGTTGAAAAAGAAAGAAAAAAACTCCACTGTAAAGGCAGCACTCCTACATTGGGTTCAGAAAGAAGGTAAAAATCCATTACCCTTTTCTTGTTTTACTTTGCTTTTTAAACCCATGAAGGCTTCAGTTTCACCTCCTTTGAATCCTAACCAGCTGACTAGTGTGCCTTGACAGCTGCTCAGATTTATTTATATTTTGCCTCCTCTAATGTCACTGATGTTAGTGACCACACTGTCCCTTTGCAAAGCCCAGGTGGGGGAGGGGGAAGTGGGTAACAGTGCATTCAAGGACAGCTTTCTCTTCTTATCAAGTATTTGTAATTTTCTTCAATGGCCATTGCATTAATTAGCTCTAACAGGACAAACTCTAAGTGTAAAAAACCTCTAAGTTCTTCAATCTACAGAAAAGTCTTTTTAACTGAGCAGCCATCAAGTTTACATGTGGCTGGCATCACCACAAAGAAAGGAGGCTAAGAGTACCAAAAAAAACCCTCACGACAGACCACCCCACAAAACTGAGCAGTGTGCAAAATAATCAAAGCTTTCCTTGAACCTGCCCATTAGTCAGTCTTTATTATAATTACCACAGCAGTGTTCAGGAATCTCAAGTCTGGGTCAGGAATCAGCAGACCACAAAAAATCTGACTGCAAAGAGCCTATAGCCTAAATACTATGATCACAGAACTACGCTGTATTTGCACCGTACTGCAGCATACTGTAGCCAGGTATATTTACGTGCCAATCCCACATCCTGATATGTCTTCTCCCAATGAGAAGGCCATGGAAACTTTTTTTTTTTTTGCACTGCACTTTGCAATCTCAAGAACTACAAACATTTTGTCTTTAGTCTTGGCATGCAATGGCTTTGAACCCACTAAGTGAAAATATCTTATAAAACATGGTGTGCTTGAGTTTCTAAGGAGCCACCAACTGAACACAAACATTTCTGAGCTCCTAAGAAGATCCAGAAGTCTACATTCTCTTGCACAACTGCACTCCCTACAGCTTTCTCCTCCAAACTGAGGCCAGTAAGGCTGAACAACCTTGGTATTCTTTCTACAACCAGATAAGCATGCAGCATCCGAGGCCTGATGCTCTCAGACTCGGGGATGGTCCTTAGGGACAGGACAAAGGGAAGGCAGGGAAAATGCAGTGTGTAATAATACATTGAGGGAGGAAAGTACAAGGTGCCCAGGCACCACCCTGATGGATCAGTGCCCTCCCTCTCCTGTTTCTTTCCATGCCTAGAAGTTCTCTCTCTGGCTGCGGCATGACACAGACGGCAAGGCAGGCAAAGTGCAGCACAGGACTGAAGGCTGTGGCTCAAGATGAGGTGTATTCTTTGCATGTGATGGCAGCCTGTTAGGGGGATGGCCAGAGGCACTATCCCACCGTTGGCCTTTTCTCCCCACCCAATTACCACAGCCCATCAGCACCAGTAAATCCAGAGGAGACAAATGAATACACATTCATTTATAGCAGTAGAGTACTTGCACTTCTAAAGGAGGTTCAGGTTTTTCCAGCAAGACTAAGGCAGTCTAGACTGCAAGAGAAGGGAAACTTTTGCTGAAGGGATCTTTGTGATGGTAGAGGTTACAATGACTAGAGAAAGTGGTGGGGAGAAGCATTAATGACATCTGCAGCACAGATGACTTGGGGAACCAAGTAGGTGAAAAGAGAAAGGCAGCCTTTGCAGAGAAAGACAGTAAGTGATTTTTTTCATTTGTGTGGGAGGGTGACTATACTGGAACTGGGATCAGAGTTGGATCTCTTGGGGCTTAGGGTACATTTTGGAGGAGTAAGAGGTGGGGGGATGAACAGTGTGGAGTGTTATGCACAGTGATTCATAACAGCATAGGGAAGAAAGAATGCACAGGGATGCATGGGAAAACCCAAATATCCACAGAAAAGGAGAAGATCCTCATCTCCCTTGATTGAAGATTTGAGGAGTGTTGTCCCTGACCTGCTGAGATCTTCCAGTGAACTTCCAGTGTGAACTCAAAAGTGACTTTTTCCCTAGGAACTCAGCTGAACACAGCAGCTTAGCTCACTAATGTTATTTAACAACTAAATCCTAGTCAGAATTCATAAAAATGATGGGGGGGGGGGAGGGGGAGCAAAACAACAACCAAAAAAAAAACCCAACAGAGATACAAATTACTTCTAAGTTTAGAGGAAGTGACTGAAGAACAGTGTGGTGTCTGCAAATCTGTATTTCAGGGTCCTCAAATTCTTACCCGTATATACCAGTATAGATGTTTGCATCACATAATAATCCATTAAAAATTTAAATGGTGTGTAGTGTCCAGTCTATGAAGTTGAATATCTTATTTATACTGGCAGAAATAATGATTAGTATGTCAATACAGATAGAGATACATATATGCAGCCATGGGAAAAACGTAACACATCAGCCACACTTATGTCCCTCTCCACTGGAGAGGAGACGGGGTTGAGGGTATCTTCAAACACACAAGAGCAGAACGTTTTCTGAATCAGCAGCATCCTCTATTGGCAAGAGACATGCTCCGGTCTTCCGAGTTCAAATAAGCAATCAAAAGCAGGTTCCATTTATGAAAGCACACAGTCAAAAGCAGCAAGTACAAAATTCTGACATTAATTTTAACAGCAATCTACTTTGCTAATTGTGCCTTTTCCATAAATTGCTTATCACTACCTTATAACCACGGTTCTTCAGAGCAATATACCTTTTCATTTCATCACAGCTTTCTAGCAAAGTCTGTGGGAGCAACATATATTCCCTGTACCTTCTTGCAACCTTTCACAAAGCTGGAGAGCACCAAATTACTTAGATTCCTCTCTAATTTCCTAATATTTGAATTACTTTTCCTGCATCACCTCTGATGCCAAATGCCTGCATCAGGAAAAAAGCCGTCTTTCTGGTAACAGTAAATACAGGCATTACTCCAAGAATGTTCTAGCAGAAAAGTGAAAGCTTTCCCTAGACAAGGTGTTAAGCCCAGGACAAGAAACTGTAAAAGCTGTAACCCAACAGGGAAAAATAAACAAATCTCTGCATCAAAACTCCTTGACCCCCTGCACAGACTACTGTTGTAGATTTCTATTACTAAATTATTTACAAAACCCTACACCCTTCTCCAACAAACATTTCACAAAGTTGTATCAAGCAGCACATCCAGTATGCAGTACCTCAGGTGTTGTATAAGAAAAAAACAAACGTCCTGTCAAGTAACAGAAGAAAGATTGATATGGAAGTTCCATGGAATTCCAGCTCTTCAACCTACAAGGATGAAGAAAGCTTCTGACCAGAAGAAAACAACAAGTTCATAAAGCACATACATTTAGCTATATAAAGTAAAAAAACCCTCATCAGTGGGCAGCATAGGGCAGCTCTTTCATTTACAGTCTGAGAAAAGCGTGTCATACTTGTAATCCCAAAAGGTAGTACTAGAAAAATCAGTATGTTACAACTGTAATGCTCTAGGTGCAGATACACTTCAAACAGAATAAAGAAGTACACAGAATTGCTCAAAAATGTTAAACAAAACATAAAAGCTGTACTGATGAATCACTCTTCTGAAAAGAAGAGCCTATCATCCTGAATTTGGGGAAAAGAATAAACCAAATGTTTTTAATGTCTAAACCGGCATGATATCTTAACATAAATGCTAAGGAACAATTCTGATGTCAAACACGTCCACTCATGTTGCTGACTGACGACAATTAAAGCAGAAATGAAGAAGTAAAAGGAGGATATTATTTCTCAGACTACAAGCAACCACCATTAATCTCTAACATGTACTAAAACAAGCAATGTGTGAAATGACTATTTGTGTTTAGGTTTGCAGAATTTTTGATCTGAAAGTTGCAAAGGCAAGATATCCTTGGACAAAATATTCCAATACATCAAAAGAGAAAAGTTCGTGGCTTTGAGTGAACACAAGCGTATTGTAAAACATCATATACATTAATATTACAGTAATCACTTATCGTTATGCAGTACAGCATACTACTATTAAATCATAAGTGATTGTCACACAGCAATTCTTCCCCACAGCCTAAGAACACACTCTTATCATCAAGGTTCATGTAGAAGAGCAAGTCTTGCTTTGAACCTTTTAAATAAGCAAAAGAAAAAACCCAAAAAACCCAAACCCACAACACATGAAGAAAGCCCTCCTACCAACCTAAAAACACTGAAGCCTAAAAACATTTCTTCCCCAGACAATGAGAAGTATCATACATCTGTAACAAGTATTTATGCCAAATTCTTTCAGTGTGTGAAGTGTAACATTCTTTTGGTTGACCGCAGTCTAGCAAAGCTGGGGAGAAAGTTTCCTACTTTGAAAAATGTTAACAATCTAGATGCCTGAAAGCTGGAAGAACTAACACCTTACGGATTTTCCTGTGCTGGTTTTGGCTGGGATACAGTTAATTTTCTTCATAATAGCTAGTATGAGGCTATGGTTTGGATTTGTGCTGGAAACAGTGCTGATAGCACGGGGATGTTTTAGTTACTTCTGAGCAGCGCTTACACAGAGCCAAGGCCTCTTCTGCTTTTCACAGCATCCCACCAGTGAGTAAGCAGGGGGGCACAAGAAGTTGGGAGGGGACACAGCTGGGACAGCTGACCCCAACTGACCAAAGGGATATTCCATACCATATGATGTCATGCTCAGCAATAAAACTAGAGGGAAGGTTGGCGGGGAGGCCGCTGCTTGGGGACTGGCTGGGCATCAGTCGGTTGGTGGTGAGCATTTGTTTTCATTTGCATCACTTGTCTTTCCTGGGTTTTATTTCTCTCTCTTTTTATTTTCCTTCTCATTATATTATTATTATTATTATTATTATTATTATTATTATATTTCAATTATTAAACTGTTCTTATCTCAACCCATGAATTTTCTCACTTTTAGCTTTCCAATTCTCTTCCCCCAACCCTGCTGGGGGTGGCGGGGAGCGAGCAAGCAGCTATGCCGTGCTCAGTTGTCACCTGGGGTTAAACCAGCACAACAGGTCACTTCAACTTTCTTCATGTTGAATCTGTCTCTCTGTCTATCTAAGAGGAAATTGCAACCTACACTTACACAGATGGAAAAACGTGAATAAATTACTTCCACTATAAACTTTCCAAATATTTCAACTATATTTTATCTCCTTTTCAAACACGCTAATGAACCACTAGGAGATATGAAAATACCATTATATGTATTACAATTCAATCACTAAAAATATCTTATTCAAATGAGTATTAATTTTTGTTATTTCACAACTCTGCCAATATCCGTATAAGAAAGTCTGAATTTCTATTTTCCACTAAAGTTACTGTGATTGCCATTTCATTTAAGTACTGTGACATGCAGAGTGCTACACTGAAAGAAACAGCTGTAAGCCGAGTCAGAAGTTGAAACTGACATTCACATTGCATCCTCTGCATTCAAATATAATGGGTCTGATGTTATCATATTGTTTTATTTTTTGCAACCCTGTTCTTGAGCGACTAGTAATCACGAAGCATGAAGCAGGATGAATAGTTAAACTTCTATCTGAAGTTACAAGCGTGTTAACAATAATGGTTGCTTCTCTTAAATTGAATGATACTAAAGTAAACTCATACAAAGTAAAATCTATTTTCATCTAAAGAAAGCATAATTTTTATCCCCCCCCCAATATGTACAATTATGCAAACAGCATAGTGAAGGAAATTTACTGTAGTAAAGCTCCAAGTGCTGCCTTTTAAGTTTTGTAAGTATTTAGCAGTAGTTCATCTGACAACAAACAGTCCTCCTCAGTTTACTGATCCAAATCAGTTCTCAAAACTCACCAGGTTTTCTCTTTCAATTCTTTGCTGCTCCTTTTGCCTGTTGAGGGCACTGTGGTACAATTTAGGAGGCGGTACAGCTGACTTCTTCAATGTGGAACTTCTTGGCTTTGCAGACTGCCTGGACAGTTCTTTTAGCAACCTTTGGTTTTCCCGATCAATCTGTCTTACTTCTTCATTTGTAAAAGAATAATTTTTCCTTGCTCCTTTAGATGGCTGATCGATGGTTAGTTTTTTTTCTTTTTTCTCCAACTGTAGGAAAGCTTTAAAATGTCAAAAAGTAAAATACTCAGATGAAAAAAAACCAAACCAAACACACATCTTGCATTCTATTATTAGGATTTACTTACAGACCTGAAAAACAAAGGTACATTTCACCTCCCTGCATCTGAATTCCAGGTTTATACATTTAAGAATTTTTCAAGGATGCTCAGTTGTCCTCAATACATTGATTTTACACAAGTTTCACCACAAAAATTGAGTCTAATTTTGACCTTAATTAAAACCCATCTGCTTCCTTCTCAATACGACCCCCCTCTCCTCCCCATTTATGACTGGTAATCCAGAGGAACTGAACAGATGCACAGAAGGATTGAGCAATACAAGAGAATCAGCAATATGCACACAGACGCTCTGTAGGCATTTGTGTAGAATATATGCTATCTAGAAATCAGAATATAAATTGACCTTATGTGCACAGTCATTTCTTCTGCATGGTCAGTATTCCTGATCCCCGCTTTGACTCTGATCACCTGATCTCCATCTTCACCAGTATGCTTGCCCAACTTCCACAGACACCACATGCTCAGACTTCCATCCTCAAATATTTTTACTGTAGTTACTATGGTACCAGCAATCAGCATAGGCAATTAGAGATATATGCTAATGGGCTACCATTATACAGCACTAAAGCAGCACTGAACAGAACCATCACCACAGCGGTGTCAGTTGTGACACCAATATAAGCATCAGAGAAGTTTTCAAGCAATAGAAAACACAGCTTCAGGAAGCCAGGACCAGAAATAACTTACAGAATCAAGAATTAAACCATAAATTAGTATTTAGATGTTTGCACGTGGAAAGAGATTTAAACTTTGCTCCAAAGATATCCAAAATAATCTGTTTCAGTTGAGAGGTGGAACAGAAACAACACTGAGGAAGCATGACTCAGAGACACAATACGTATTTCCTGAAGTGATTTTGTTGATCCTTGCTCCCGAAGCTACCCTACACCATGTTGCTGCAGGAATTGCAAAGGCAAAGATGAAAATTAAATCTAATGGATGGAGAGAAATAAGTGAGCATATATAACAGAAGAAAAATTACTGGGGCCTGGCAATTTAAAACAGCAAAAAAATGACAAATTAAACCAGGTTATGAGGGTTCAAGACAAAAGGACAAAGAATGCATACTTAAAAATACACAGCAAGGCAGACTTGCACAAGTCCAAGATAAGATAATAACTGGAAAACTTCACTCTCAGTCAAAGCCAGCTATGTTTATTATAGTTCCACTGGAGCTTTGCTGTTGACCTATTTCTAAGCCTCTGCTAGCTAAAGCTCTGCAGTAGATCTTCTGGCAACTGTTTTAAGAGCTTTGCTGTCATGGTGTTATCCCATCAAACCATTGCATTGTCTACGGTACAGGAATGGCGGTACCAGGTTAAATCAAGCAGATTTTTGGAGCTTAGACACAGATGAGAATGCCTTACTCAAGCCATTCCCCACATTCCTCCAGTATCACTACCTCCAGAAGATACGCCTCACTCTTACCCCTAAAAGCCCTGCACAAGCAAAACAAGCATGCAAAGCAGAAAGAAAAACAGACAGGCATGCAGTAATATTTCCTCACCAAACATTTCTACATCAGCAATTTTTTTGTGAGAGATGTCTGAGGCAGTTTTTAAAAGCTTAAAAACCTCAAAGAACAATGAGTGTGTTCTTACTTCAAAACAAAATGAAATGAAATCTTTCTTGCAGTATCTCAACAGAGTTTATTCCAGAATTGATGCAAGTAAATATTGCTACTGTCCTTGAGAAATTTAGAAATAGTATCCAGAACTCAAAATTCAAACAGTTCATTAATTTCAAAATCCCTCCAGAAATTAGTAAGCCTGCACCATCAGTACACTATTCAATACAGGCAAGAACTGCACCTAGGAAGCTCTGCGAGGTTGTTCACATTAGCAAATATTGTTTTAATTTGTCAAGAGAAGATGCAAATCACCTCAAAACCAAGACACAGTGCAAACTAGTGCAGATCAATTGTGCCAACCAATAGGTTAATAAAGCATAAATGTCCTGAAAAGCATCTTTACAATTTAGTAAGTTACTCTCAAGGGAAGACTAGTACAGCCATCAACTCTATTTGAGGAGACAAACCTGGGATGAGACTCATCTGGATACACCTACAAGGGACAAAAAGAAATAGACAGAAAATAACTAGAGCTGCACAATTCACATGGTTAATGACAAGCTGCAGCGTACTTCTCAGTGAAAAAAATCAATATGTCCTTATGGGAACATTCATAAACAGCACTGTAGAACATAGTTGGAAGAAAGTAATTTGAACACCCATCTGAAGAAGGTATTTATCGTGTATCATCTTACTTAATTGATAATTGTATTATGAAGCTATGAAAGATAATTTCATCATTTGCCTGACATCCATAGCATCTCACAGGTTAAACAAGACTGCACATCATATGCAAGAGTGGAAAACAGGTTGCGGCAAAGAACAGTTGTTAACTGAGGTCTTGACCTAGCTTTGCGGTACCAATGCTATTGGTGATGCAGTCTCTTACAAGAGACATTTAAGCTTCTGAATAACTGTAACTGTCAGTGCAACTTCCAAACAGCTCTTTTCTCTCTGTGAAAGGTGTGAACTACTCAAATTCCATTTAAAGCAATGGCATTCTGAATGAGGATATTTTTAATTAGCAATACAGGTTTCATGTCTTCACTGGTACATGACTGTTTTAATTCTCTGTAAGGTAGCTGGCTATACTTTGTTGAAGAGTGTATACTCTTATGATGCAGCTATGAACTATAACCAGCAAACACAGATTAAAAATGCTTAGCAATAAAAAAGGTAATTACTGATCTGTTGACTTGCTCATTTTTCTGGAAAATGCCTGTCAGCTGTGATGAAAAAAAATAAAAACAGAGCAATGACATGGAACAAACACTCTTCTCTTTCTCCTCAATGCCGGTCAGTAAATGCTTTTAGAAATAATGATTCAAGGAGTCTTGGAGTGACTGCCACATGCGGGGCTCAAACGCTCCATCACTTGGCCGCTCAGATCTCCTAGAGGGCAGTGGTATGCAACTTCTGTAGCATTAAACACACCATTATTTTACCAGAAGCTCTCAGGCAGTTATTGTGAATACATACCTACGTACGTTTCCGTCCATTGCTCTACTGGATACTACTTCTTATGTATGTGAGTAAAGCATGACAAAATTTTACTGAATAACTTTACTCTCACTTTCCAGCTTCTTCAGTCACATACCCCCAACACAGACTTTTTTCGTTCATCTCCTTTCTTCCTCCTTTCCTTAGCCTCTCATAAGTCTTTTTCCTTTCAATGTATTTTCCTTCTACAGTACCTCATTGACGCCTTTTATCAGCTCCCCACAAAAACAGCCTTTCTCACTTGCAGCAGGCAGAAAAGAGACTCCAGCCCACTTTCTTCAGTATGCTGTTCGTTCTTAGCTTCATTATTATTTATACTTACTTAGTGTAGAAACTGACCTTACTAATGTCGACAATTCTTGAGATTAAGGGCTGCTACCAGTGATAATATCCAATTTACCACAAATCAAAAGAAACATATTAATAAAGTGAAAGAAGTGTTACAATGACCATGAAGGTTCTGCTATGAAGTTCTTCAGTAAATACGCTCTTGATACGTTGTTGAATTACAGAAGACTCATTAATTTTGCACAAAAATTTCAGACCCAATACGACATGTGCAGCAGCAAGTTTTCTTCAAGGGGATGAGGTGAAAAGATCAACCTAAAGCTCTCTAGTTCCTCACTAGTTTCTTCAGTTCCTCAATTAATCTTTTTATAGTTAGCCTTCTGTATGACCTAAGGAAGAACCACATTTGAAATTTCTCAAGTAGCTCTTTGCTGCAACAATATACCAAGGCATTGGATCAGATAACACATTAAAAGCAGTTGTTGTTATTCAAAATGATGAATTAATAACTAAGTAAAACACAACTCTAATTTAAGATCTATGTTAAGGAAGAATTTAAGCTGCAAACACCACTCCAAAACAAATTGTAACTGACTGAAACGTATCCGTAGATAACCTTTTCTAAACCACAACAAATGCAACATTGATTTCCTTCCGAACTGTGCAACAGGAGAGTTTAAAGTTTAGCAGAAAACAACAAGCAGCAGAATGCATGCTGCGTCACTTACTGAAAGAGGATCACTAATTCTACAGGATAAGTGCTTGTTCTAAAAAAACAGGCAGAAGGCAGCAGACATGCATGAAATGACTGGTCCTTAAACAGTGCTCAAATAAACCACAATAGCAATCTAATAAAACAATGAGCAAAAGGTTCTGCAGGTCTTCTTGAAGCAGGAGTGACACTGTTTTCATGGTCCAGAAGTAGGCTTCTGACCCGCGAACTTCAAATCAGAAGTAACAGTTTCCACTACTTCCAAAGTTACCTGGCTGAAAAACCATCCAACCCGCATTCCGCAAAACACCACTTACACAGCATCATATTCCTATTCTTTGCACACTTACTATGACAGAAAAATACGTAATCCACAACAGGTATGTATGTCTAGAATGCACTGAACGCGCTTCAACGTTGACTGGCAACAACACTGCTTTCATGGCAAAGGCAGTAGGTGTCTGAAGGGAGGTCAGCACAAGCCTACAAAACCAGGGACAATTCACTACCAATAAACAAAAAAGAATCAAGATGCCATGTGAGAGGTAAATGCATTTATTCTAAATGCTATTAAATATTTCAGGTACAGTTAGTGTTATATAACTCAAATATTTGAGTTTCTAAGTTATTTCAACGATTTATTCAACACTGCGCTCATGCTACTCTTCAATCACAAAGTGTAAGCGTTTTAATGGTCTATCTGACTACTTATGCAGTGGCCAACGACAACGAGAGGGAACACCACAGTTGAAGATTATGATTTCAGATTCTGAAGAGTTTGCATGGTAGCTTCATATTCTAACAGTGGCTAATAAGTAATTTAACTAAATCCCTACTTAGCACTTCATCGTCAGCCAGACCATAAATCAATAATCTGGGGGAGGAGGATAAACCAGCAGCAGCATTTGCATAAAGACTTGCACAGTGTGCAGTTCTACTTCTCATTTACTGGTAAGCAGTAAAAGAAAATTCTCTGCTATTCACAGGAATTCTATGAAAGCTGGTTTCCATGGAGAGACACCGACTTTCTTTTAAGCAATAAACAAGCTGTTTATTGCTTTCAATCTGTAAGCATTGAAATAACCTTGCTGACTGAGAAAGATCAAACCTTATATAAAATACAAATGATAACTAGCAAGTCAAATGCATTAGGACAGGATGATACAGCTGTCCTAATGGCATTAAGGCTAAAATCAAAATCATGCATGTTTCAGTGTATCTCTTGCAATCCCAGTAGAGGAAAATGCATTAAATTGTTTCAGTGCTTACACTTTTGAGTTTGCCTGGTGTTTTGCTTTATACCTGCTCTACTACCGCATCTATAACACAACTGAAAAATATGAGAGGATTAAATGACAGTTCTTCATAAATGTCTAATTGGTTCAATCTAAAACTATTTCCCTATTTCTCTAAACAAATAATTCCTAGAACGTCCACTATTTCATGTTACAGAACTCTTTACATAAGATTTTGAAGAATTTGTGATTTGATGGTTTTTGAAGAAAAGGAGAATGTGCTTTTCAAGTGTAAATCTTCCTCTTTAAATATTTATGCTTAAATAGGGCTGCTAGTTATTTCTTGATGTCATGAGAAAGACAACGGACATCTTAGAGGTGCAGATTTTTTTCCCCAAAATTATGCATTTTCCTATGGATGTTGGGAAAGTCTGGATCTCTTTACAATCTTAAAGTTTTTGAATCTGTTTTCAAACTCTAAATATAAATATAGGAGTAAGCTGATAATTGCTCTTCTACCTCAACATGAGTTACTAGACCTGCAAAAATGATGCATATGTATACACATAGACACACGGTTAGTTCAAACTATGAACATATTAAAAAAAAGAAAACTCAGTGAAAGAGCTCTACATGTTTAGTTCAACTGTAGAGTTTGGGTGTTTATGTATATATTTAAGAGTCTACTTTAAATTTAGGTATTGTTTACCAATTATTCTACAAATACACCAGTTCAGCATGAACGAGTACACAGACAACAATATCCCTCAGAAGACAAAATTTCAGTTATAAAAAACATATTCTATTTCCTGAGTGACAAATTATAGCAAAAAAAAAAATAGTTAAAGCAATTGCTACACATTTGGCTGAAGCTGCTATTTAGTTTTCTACAATAGCTTTTATTCAGAAACACAGAGCTTTTACTTTAAAAATAATGATGTATTTATACCACAGTACTTTTCACCAAGTGAGCTCTGACTATCTTACAAAAGAAAATCTAAGGCACAGAAGAGGCAAAAAGATTTATCAGAGAGCATATAGGTCAGTGAGAGCTTCAAGGATAGAATTCAGGTCTTCAGCCTGTGGCCCATTGCCCTACTTACCCCATCACACCACCTCCTCAAGTTAATAATAGCTAATACCATGGATTTACAGATTAATTCTCACAGACACTGCTGTAAAATAAGCAGGTATCAACCTCATTTTACAGAGACGGAAACATAAAGTGCTAAATTCTTTAGCACTCTACATACCTTGTGCAATCCCATTACTACAGTATCCATACCCAACATAAATTCAGATAGAGATGCACAGAATTTTTAGCATATAACTGTATTCTGAACTACAGAAATCAAGAGACTTGTCTAAAGACAGAGAGCAAGTCTGTAGCATAATGGGATGGAAATGGATAAGTGCTTAGTTCACACTCATATGCTTAACCCATCTCTTTATCTGCATAACCTCAATTCCTTAAAATTACATGGGACGTTGGATCAAGACATAGGATCAAGCAAAACAGCATCAGAAAATTTTCCAGTTTTCTATTCCCAGCTTTTTAACATGCAGCCTTATGAAACCGCTTCCAAAATCAATTTTTGACAATCTATTTCTTTGCATTGGAATATTTAATCCCCTTTTTGTGTTCAGATTACTCAAGAGTACAGCAGGGGAGATAATTCTGACATTTATTATTATGGGTTTTGAATATCACTCTGAGTTATTATTCCAATTTTCTAAAAGATCTTGACTTCAAGGTTTATAGAAAAGTGGAAACAGCATTGACTCACAAAAGAATAACATACAGAAATCTATGTAACATCGTGACATAGAAGAAACGTTCTTGAACATTCATTGAAACAACTGAAGAACTGTATTTTCACCTGAAAAATCACTATCACACCTATATTTTTTTCCATGTAGGTGGTGCGAAAAAAGAGAAGTAAAGATCGAGGAGAGGTCTGTAAAATAAGAACTCAACTAACCTCGAGTAACCGAAATAAGGAATACCCATGTTCTTAGCTACACTGATAAGATATTTGAATTCCTAAGTAGTGTGGCTAACTCCACAGTGCTACAATAGTTCTTCTAGTCATACACCATATTGACAACAATCAGCTACATGAGATCAGTCTTAGCATTGCGGTGAAATGATGTAAGCCTCCTAAACATTGACGTCTATGTCTGTAAAAATGCATTTATATACATTTTAAATAAGCATACCACCCAAACAGCAAGTGATTTTCACAAACAGAAGTAAAGAAGACTATCAAGAACAATTAAACAATTCAGCAGTTCACAGCTACCAAAACAGTATCACAGATAAACCCAAGAATTTTTATGCATAAGGCAGGGATCACCAAGACCAGCAGCTTGAACAATGTGGCCCAAGTGGCCCTAGTTTGTAACCTGACCAAGGCTGATTTTAGTACTCCAGACTCCGTAGCCACAGGGCTTCAGTACAAGGGAGCAGGGCAAGCTCTGCCTCTCAGGGAGGGTGCTGCAGACAGGTGCTCCCTCCACCTGAACTGCAAGCCACTCTGAAACAAGCATGAGACACTGCCACAGCACTGATTTGGAAATAAACAACACAGATCAATCAAAAAGGTTCTGAGTTTATCTGTCCACTCTGCACCACCTCTGCTTTCACTATGGCCTGCAGTTTCTAGCAATACAGTTCCCACTGCAAAATGCAGGCTCCTTACAAGTGAAAGTGAGAGTGTGTACCCCATAACATGGTACCTTACGGATATCTGGGCTCCACAATTTCTTCACTGCATACGCTTATCTGTCTTCCTTCATGCTGCATCTGCTCTCAAGAGCGCTCTGCTGTTCACGTGCTCCTCCTTCAGTGTGCACACAAAGCCATGCCAACACAGCCATACAACCTGCAGGTTCTGAAAACTGCACACTTTATTGTACTTCTTCCTTCCCTTTGGTACAGGGCTCAACTCCTGTCTAATAAATGCCAATATAAGGACTACATTCATATGCGTTATCTGTCTTTGGCAACATGCAGAACCTACTTCTCTCCAGCTTTCAAGCATAATCTTCACTTTACCCCCTGCTACTGTTAGCAAGCAGATTCCTGCCATTTTGAATAAAAGTAGTTCAGTTATTGTCCATCAGGCAAACGGAGGCTGCACAGCAAGTTGCAGTATCTGGCAATGCTCACTTCAGTAACAGCATACATACAATGACAACTTTCAGATGTAGTGACCCAGTGTTATCACATACCTTTATCAATCTCTTGTTCAGCGTTCTGGTCACTAAAGAATATTCCTAGAATCAGTAAGTGATAAAGCTGCACAGCAATACCCACCTAAAAAGCATTCAAAGTGCAATATACAGCATGGAGACGATAAGATTTACAACTAAAATTATGTTATTTGTGAGCTTTTAAATTATTCAGAATAGCATAATTTAAAACTTGGCTTCTGTCAAGAACAAGCATAGCTTCAGGAGATGTAAAGGCATGATAATTTTTTTTAATCTAAATACGATTTTTAAAAATGCTTATAAAAATGAATAGTTTGCAATGAGTACAAATATGTATCAAGGGCATATTATATAGAGGAAGAAGTATTTCAGCTCCTTTTTAATTTAACATTTTTTATAAATGTTTCAAATGAATTCTATTTTAAGATACACAAACTACCTTGCTGCTTAATAACCAGACTGTTAAACCTTGTTCTTTGAACACCATGTGCTTCTAACAGATTTCTTCCCTTTCTTTGTTCCTGTGATTCTTTTTTAATACAAGAAATTCTAGTCTTCTCAAATGTCCACATTACCAATGAGTAAAATGTACAAAATTAATGACTGCACGGTCCCCAGAAACAATACAGTAACAGATTACACTGAAATTCTGCAAGTTTCTATGGATTTTGCGAAACTAAAGTCACAGAACTGCTGTAAACACTTAGGCCCAGCTATATTACAAGTATATTTGACAAAAATTTTAAACAAAATCCTTCATCAGTATAGATTACTGGAAGAATATTATACTTTAAAACCAAATCTGAGACATTCTGATGATCATTTAAATATTCTTTCATGCACTCAGGTCTGGGCTTATACTGTTCTCACTTGAAGCAATGTTCATGTCTATGCAGTTCTGATGAACATTTCAGGCAGACCGGGGGAAGGATGATTAGCTTTTTTTTTTTTTTTCCAAAAATGAACACGGAGAAACCTGGAAGCAATAACTCAGAATAAGATTAGCTCCTATTTTCCCAGACTAGTTACTTTCCACCATTAATAATCCTGCTCCATTTAAACTTCAAAATACCCAAAGTAATTAAACTATGTTGCGCTTGCCAATTTAGAGAGGCACTTGGGAGTCATATGCATGCTAATCAGGAACATTAGCTGCCAGACTACACGAATTCTACTTCTCATTACTCAATCTTTATTATTGCTACTCAGAATCGCTTTTCAGTTTTGGGAAAAAACTTCCCCCTCCTCCAGAGATTAATCTCTGAGAATACTTATTCTGAGCTATAATACCCATTTGTTTTAGGGACGAGACGAATCCCTCCATAATCACCAGTTATTAAACAGCTTCTTGCTATCAGGGAACAAACAAAGATGTAGGACATCATAATTTCAATTGCCTAGCAACAACTCTTCTAACTTGTTTTGATAAGTGGTTGGAGCCTTTTCTAGTACGAAAGAGTTGCTGGAGCACAAGGACTGTAAGAGATGAGAATCAGCTCTGCTTTCCTTGATGGCGAGCTCTGCTTTTCTTGCCATCAGAAGAGTTTCCATAGAAGTAAAATCCTCATTTCTACTAATAGGAAAGTTAAATGACGTATACAATATGTTTTGAATCCTTACTCACTATAGGCTCAGTCTGGCAAGGTGCAAAGTGAAGAAAGATGACACATGCAGGTTTAGTCACGCCATATCTACCGCAATACTGCAAACTTGGTTTGAAACGTACCACACGTAAGGTGTGAGAAGCTTTCCTCACCTGAGATCAGCAGATTCCCTGAGCCAAGCCTCTTTTATTTTATAGATTTTACTACTGAAAACTCTGGGCCATGAAAACAAGCACAAAAGCACAGCGTAGACCTTAAAATACGCACATGAGATCATCCAGTGCATTCCCCCCCCATACAATGAAGTTTCACAATGAATGCAGTGAAAGAGATGGCAAGTTCTCTCTCACAGACTTCATTATTAAGATTTATTAATTCTATTGGAAGGAAGCAATCACTCAAGATTTAGTAAAGATTATCTGTTATTTTTCTCTTTAAAATACCTTTATTGAACATTATGGTATTTTAGAAGGCAGACGCTTAGTGCAGAAAAATAAATTCAAATAATTCTGTTTCATTATCAAAAAGTTACCATAAGTTTAAATATATGAATATGCAATATATTTTTGGACTGCAAGGTTGATAACCCAGCATTTTATCAGAAAGGTTTGTGGTTTAATTTAAATAGTAAATTGTGGCATAGTCCACTAAACCTGGATTTCTCAAAATGCACATGCAGTTTTATTATTCAATTTGTTAATATATCAAATCTTATTTAGAGATTCACCCTATGTGTATATCTTACTTCTAGGTATATGCATACCAACATATGTTCATGCACATGCTGCTTCTTTCCACTATAGAATCAGTGTTATTTAAATACGTAAGAATTCAAAGAATTAGATCAACACCGCTTAACCACAAACCAATTTTAAAAATACATGTGGCACATTCATGCAAAACTTCATTCTCTTCTATTAGAATTCAATTATTCTCAACAATGTACAGATGTCATACTTCGTAAAAAGAAAATTTAAAAGTCACCTTTCAAAAGCTGATTCAGGTCCATGGCATCATGCAGGACTTTTCGAGTATATCTGCGATCAAACTCGGAATCTAATGAAAAAAATACAGATATAAGGTTGGATTTCCCAGCCCCATAGGTTTTACAAATTTTCTGTTGTACTTAAATTCTTCAAAATTACCATATAATTCTTGGTTCACATTTTCCTGTCTTTTTATTTTTAGTTTCTTATCATTTGATGCTGCAAGTTCAAAAGACTGGATAGGACTGATGTCTGGAGTTGACAGAGGTGTTACATCAGTTACTGTGTCTTCAGACTCCTCCAAGTAGTCACCGAGCTTTGGTTTTCCTTCTGCTAATTTCATTGCTGACTTGAATTTTTGTTTTGGAGACAGAAGAGTGTTTCTACAAGCATTTCTCTTTGAGGAAGAATGAGATGAATCTGACAAACAGCTATCGGAATCTGTATCAGAACAATCTGTATCTGAGCTTGAGGATGAGGACGAGGAAGAAGAGGAGGAGGAAGAGGAGGAGGAGCTGATATTAGTATATTTTTTGCTAGCCTTTTTTATGTTGTTTGACTGCTTAGCTGACTTTGGTCTAACCTTCTGTTTTTTGCCATCGTCACTGCTGTCTTCTTCATCTGTATAATAATCTTCTTCACCTTCTTTAACTATTTTGGGAATTCCAGCAGGAACATTCTCCTGCGCTCCCCTACTATCAGCAGATGTTGCACCAGATGTACCTGCATTATCCACAATTGGAGAAAGTGATAAAGATGAAGCATCTCCAAGATGATCTGTGCTATTTTCTAGGGACTGATCCTTCTGCAAATCTTTCAGCTTTTCTTCACTTTCCTCCTCACAACATTTTGCATCCTTTGAATTAGAAACCAAATCAGGGTCTTCAAGAGCTGCCTCTGTACTTTCTTTCTCTATGCATTCACCATTTTCTTTAGCTTTCTTTTTGTCTTCCTCAAAATCACTGTCAAAGAAAGCATGATCCACTTCACCATCTGATACATCTTCAAACCGGTCCATACTGAAATATGGAGTGCCACCTGCAACCATCAGAAAACGTTTCCAAAGGTTAGCATAAAACCAGATCCAAGTACACTTTTAGTGTAATAGTTTTGTTCTTTACTGGTTTAGCTCTAGTAATTTATAATTCTGCAATTAATTATGTTATGTTGCTACTGTCACCTCCATAGTGAGTTCTATAAAGAAATTTAGTGCCACCTTCTTGTACACAGCTTATATGTTAGATTGAAAAGCTTTACTTTAAAAAACAACAAAAACCACGGTGGTCTCAAAACTTCTACTTCCAAGGAAATTAGTCAGAGTTAAGACTCTCTAGCTGCTAACAATGACAAACAAGCAATTGAAGTGTCTTATTTTGTTCCTTTAAGCTAGAGCCATTTTAAGCTAGAGCCACTAATGAGCTATCATTAGTTCGGATTTTATACTGAAAACCTTTTATGTGGTGGTTATCATCTTGGCTGACACAGCCATTCAAACTGTAGGCTTTCAGCACTTCAAGTAAGAGCAATTTCAATTTACATCAAAAGAGCCAGGGCTCTATAGGTTAAACTGTAAGAGACGTAGGGTGTGTGTCATTGTTGATGTTTTAGTTTGGATCAGGAGCCTGCTTTTCTTGACAGTCCTCTGGAACTCACACTGTAAAGTACAGTGAGCAAACTTGATTCTTTCAGATGAAACTAACCTTTCAAGTGTGCTCCAGGCATGAAACCAGTGCACTTAAACCAGCAGTCACCATTCAGTCCATGGGACCTGATTACGATTAGCACAAAGGAAAAACCCCAAATACATATGGGGTGGATACCAGGTCCTCAGCACTAACTGTTAACGCTCTACAAATCTGCTCCTACTGTGTCACACTTCTTGTATAAATTTATGGTATTAGATCCTACGCACATGGCAGGGCAGATATGAAAGTTTCCACTCAGCAAGATATATACAGAGTCAAAATAAAAAACCCCAAACGAACAAAATTAGCCAGTATCAAAGACAACTGTTTCCATCTAGCCAGCAGTACCTTTCCCCTACTATTTACAACAGATTTTATATAAACTTTGTCAGCTGCGATCAATAAATATGTAACATTCCTTAGAGCCAAGGAAACCAAAACCAAAGACAGTGGAAGCAACTATACAAGGCAGGAGAACCAGAATGTTTTACAAGATGGATGGGCTCTCTTAAACCACATATAGTTTGTTGCCATGGCAAATGAAAGTGAAAAAGGAATTCCAAAGCTTGCTTTGAAACTGCAAGACTATTCCCAAGAAAACTCATAGCTAAAATTACTTCAAAATACAGAATTTTTAAAGGTCCATGCCACTCAGTTATCTTGCCACTTCTCAAATAATACTCAGCTTTAGGGAATTTGAAATATGCACCCCAAATACAAAAAGCACACCATAAACTTTAAAAACAGAAGGTGTGGAATCTCCTGTGGTTTTAAGATGCACAAAGCCAAAGAACTGAAAAGAGACTTAATAAGGTCAAATGTTGTAAAAAGCTGAAAATGCTATTAAATGATGGAAGCAGAGGTCAACTTTGGTGCCAGGAAGAGATAATCGTTAAAGCACCTAGCTCCTCCAAGAGCAACAGAACACAGGAGTAAAACACCTGAGACCTCTTAATTTCAAATGTTACATGGAATTTGGAAATTTTTCATATTCATGTCACTTCTTGTGATCCCTGTCTTCGGGCAGCTTGCATAGTCTGCAATGCTCAACTGTCATTTAAATTCCTGGAAGTTTTCCTAGAGCAGCTTCCTAAAAGGACAATGCATTTTAACATATCAAAATACGCACAACAGGAAAAAATAATAAATCAGGAGAGAGTAATATATTATTTACATGTAGTTTTCTACCTCATGTAACCTAAACAACAAGGGAACCAAGTAGATTTTTTTTGCATTACTTGTAGACCATATATACATCATGAATTATTTATTTAGCAAGTACACTTGGGCATAGTCAATTCTATGACAAAAATTAATATGGGAAGTACAGTATTAAAATTTAAACAAAAACCTCTCTTCTCCATGGTGCAGGGATTCTATTTCTTAAGGCACTAGCATCTCACCAGTTTGCAGCTTCAGACTGATTACGACTGACTGGTAAAAGTAGGGATGTGGTGTATTTCATTTGTCTCAAACAGGTAGATTAGATATACTGTTTGCACTGCTGTACACATAAAAGCATAAGACAAGGCAAAAAACAGGTTTGCAGGTGGATGCAGACCAACAAGTACAGCTTGAAATATGAAATTTTGTTGACTGTATTACACAGATCCATGTATTTTTAGTTTATGTAACACTACTGCAAAGGAGACTAAACTAGCAGTATCCCGTTGGCTATAATGTGATACGCAGTCATGCCATGACTTGTCAGATGTTTTTTTCCTGAACACAATCTAAGCGAGGATGGGATTTAACTCAAGACAGTGGCAAAGGGCAGGGCAAAGGTGGCAAAAGGTGATAAAAGATAGCAAGGAGCCTGTACGCTCCTTTCCAACATGCACAGCAGCCAAGGAACGCACGTCTTCCCGCTCTGCATGACTCGGGAGTAGCATACCTGCCAGTGGGCTGTTTTCCATGAAGACTGAGCCGTAACTGATTCACGGACTGTTACCAGGAGAAAAGCTGTTTAGCAGCCGGACTCTGCCCAAGGAGCAGCAGTCCTAACACCAGTGATTTCATTGCCAAACGCTCGTTCCACTTTTCTGGCACAACAACCCCCTAACGACTTCAGCCTTCATCTTAATGGAAAACAGACATGCTGCATTGGTCAATTTCTCTCACTGAAACTCTTAATCGTTCACACACTAAACATTAATTAATTTTGTAGTTTCCATTAAAAACAAACGAGGAAATAGATGAAGAGATGGTATTTTAGGTTCCTATTCCCCTCATGCATCTACGATGTATTTACAGGAGCTGGAATTTGCCAAGAAGTAATATAGAAGAAGAAATTGTGCTGATAAACGATGCCTAAATTAATAAATTGGCTATGCATGCACACACTCACACAGGGCACAGTGTAATGTTATTCCTGTGAGAAGTATAGAGTTCTGCTACGTTATAAATTGTTAAAATACAGAATCAACAAGTGATATTCTGAAATCACAAGAAAACTGTCATTAGAGTCAAATATTTATCATTAACTGCTAATTCTAATCACCACTGTATCTATTTACAAAAAAATAAATGTTTTCTGTGGCCTTCTCCCGTGAAACCCTCTAACACAAATATGATGAACTCAAATGAGCAGGTTGACCATTAATTATTTGTCAGATTGTTTTTTACTGTAATATTTCCTCTCCCCATGTAATTCTCTCCCTGCTTCTTGCAACTGTAACACCCACCCATTACCCCAGCCAAGCACATGCGTTTGTATTTGCCTCTTCCTCACTGCCATTCCTCCCAGTTTATATCACTTTTTAATCCCACCACCTGCTAATACTAAGCTTGACTCATTCAAGATCAGAAAGCAGTGGCCAAGCAGCCAAGGAAAACAGGCAGTCTGGCTGTCGGGGCAGTAGGGTCCCACGCTTCCTCGTCAAGAGGTTGATGCACTGAGCATCTGACGACCTACTGAGACTGCATCTGTGTTCTCACCAGCCACTGCAAGAGCAAAAACCACTCCGCTCCTGCACAGGCCAACCACTGCCTGCTGCTGCACTGCCCAAAGGACAAGCAGCATTTTGATATCCTCCTCCGTGTTAAACAAAGATCAAGACCTTATTCACGGTAAATGTATCGAGTGTTTTTCCCCTCACAACTGCAAACCTGCCAACTACAGCACCCCCTGAAATATTTTTGTAGGTAACGCCTAATAGCAGGCCTTTAGGCATGGCTGCAATATAACTATATTATCTTATATCTATACCTTATATAAATATATTACCTTATACAAAGGTAGGATAGTACATAAAACGTTATATAGTGAGGATATAGATTTACATGTGGTTCTGTGTTTGAACATATACTGCCTTTTGATAACATTTCTGGAATGTTAGAAACTAACACTTATGAAGTACATTAAGTACCTAGTGAAAGATTAAAGGTGGTTCATCCTTAAAGTGATCCAATCAATCTGTCGCTTTTTAAAATCCAGACCATTTGAAATACATGCATCGGAGTACTGAAATAAATCACAGAACAAAAGAAAAAACTGAATATTAAAGTACAAGTGGCAATCAACTTTATTTTCTTTTAAGCATCCTACTTTCATAATTGAGGAAAAGGATGGTTGATACAGAGAGGAAAGCTGTTTGCTTTTTTTTTTTGATCTAGTAACATACAAATTCCTAGCATGCAGAACACCACACTATGAATTTGTATGCTTTACATCCTCTGAAGGCTCTAAGTGTTTTCAGGATGTCTTAAGATTCTGGTATTTAATAAAAGTGGAAAACAAGCCCTTACGCACGCTGTGGGCTGAATCAAAAATTTCTGACGTTACTGTGTGCATACTGTGCATCACCACAAATGCCATAATAAAGCACAGTTACAGTACACTCAAGATGAGTCAATATCTTTCCTGCAACAAAAAGGAACAGACATCATCTTAGGATGTATTAACAAACACATATGTAAAGTATCATCAGCAACAACAATGTTGTTTTCAGCTCCAATAAGCCACCTTCTAGTTCAGGATTATTAATTTTGCTTTGTAAGTGTACTTCATACTGAAAGAAGTAACCAAGCAGGCAACCTTCTCCCAGCCCATACAGTTACTGCTCCCATAGATGGCACGTCTCCTTTCAGCTGGAAACTTCTGCCTCTTCAGAACAAGGACTCACCTTCCTGATCTCAGAAAGCAAAATCAAGTTGTTTGAGAGCTAAGGAGTTAGAAGGTTAAAGTGTTTTAATTAAAAGATTTATACTATCAATGGCAGATGTTCTTTAGGACACTTCAAAATCCTGTGACTACATTTACTCATTACAGCCCCTCTGTCAGAGATCCTGCCCCCTTAAACCTGCTGACTGCCAAATCACCTCTTTGTATGGCAAACTTGGGAGATGGTGAAAATGTGAAACATATCATCTGACTAACACTTTCAAAAATAACAATAATTAAACAAGTTATCATGTAAAAACAAGTTACCATGTAAAAATGCACTAGTTCAAACCCCATCCCTTTCTCCCTCCCTTCTTCAATTTTGGTTGAGGCTTAAAAAAAAAAAAAAAAAGACAAATTTGAAAATGTCTAGAAGAGAGCAATAAAAATTTTAAGATAATTTTAAGACTAACTTCTGAGGGTTTTTTTAATTTAAAAGAAGGGAAACAAATCTGAAAACCTGCGAAACAGACTAACCCAAAACTTAGTCTGTTCTCAGACACAATCAACAATGGTAAAGATCAACTAATGCAGCTGCTTCCAGTCATGGGACAAACCACACATACCCAGCCCTACCTACCTCCTCTGTAATTAAAGGTTTCACTTCTGCTACTGAAAAACAACAAAGTACACAAAGGAGGAAATATACCTCTCAGGAAACTATTTCCCTTTGAGGGAAATCCCCAATTAATGAAACAACCAGCCTGTTTAGTAGATATTCTCATTTTTCAAGCTCAGAGCACAATACCTGCTACAGCTGTTCTGCACATCACATGCTCTGCAAACTTGGGTATCAGTTTCCCAAATCCAAACTATGGTTGGTTCGTAACCAAGGTACAAAACACAAGGCCTTAACCTCAGATCAGAATAAACTCCAACACTACAAATCTATCCAAGCTCTGCTCCTCCACACAGTTACACATCCTGCACTGGACCATTCGTACACCCTGAGATAGAATGGCTGGTTGAGGCACAGGCAAGTTACTCTGCAAAACACCACAAAGCAGACAGGAGCTGGAATTAGAATCAGAAAAATTTAAGTTGGAAGGGATTCTCTGGACATTATCCAGTCCAGTCCACTGCTTGAAGCAGGGTCAGCTTCAAAGTTGGATCTAGTTTTGCTCAGGGTCCTGTCCAACCAAATATTCAAAAACTCTAAGCATGAACACTTCCTGTCCTATGTGGGCATCTACTCCAGTGCTTAACAACCCTCATTGTGAAGTTTTATTTCTTTAATCAGAACTTTCCATGTCACACCTTGCAACTATTAGCTTCTAATCTTTCATGGTGCACCTCCAAGAAAGGATCTGGCTCTGTCCAGTTACAGGACCCATGTTGCTGCTGATCAACCACGCAGACATAATTACGTGGGAGTGAATCCCTTTGCTCAAACTACAACCTACATATAAATACTTACTGCTGATTCATGACAAACTTCTTGTTGTTGGTTCACGAGACAGTAGTAGACATGTGCCTGAACTGAGTAGTCCAAACGGGCCATGGAAACACCATTTATCCCTCACAGACCAGATCTGACAGGACCTAATTCACACTTAGCTCAGAAATACTGTTCAGTGCATCTGAAACCACTTGTTCAGCTGATTCTCAGCTGACTCTTCAATGCCTTTCACTCTTTTTCTCTCTCCTAGCTAGAGAAGAGGAAGGAGGGAAGACCTGCTACTGCAAATCTATGGGGTCAATATACCCAGCCATTGCTGCCCTTTTCACCTTTTCATCTGGTTTTTGGGGGAGTTTTTGTCTTTTTTTTTTTTTTTTCCCTTTTTTTGTTGTTTGTTTTCTTGGTTTGTTTTTGTTTGGGTTTTTTTTGCCCTGGTTCTCTCTGCTGGACACAAAGAAAAGTATTTTTCCCTGTATGCCCTAAGATACAGTTTAGTAACTTCCAAATCTCTGACAGGTTAGCCCTCAGAACAGCAGTTCTGCCCCCAAACAGAGGTAAGCCCATTGGAGATGCTCCAAAGTACTTTAGAATCCTTTTAGAAGGATTCCAACAGAAAGCCCTGAGTCTCCTGGCTATTTCAAGCAAAGATTCAGTTCAGCAAATGAGCACTAGAAAGTCCTGGAACAGAGTCAATTGCCATCATCTGTTAGAGCAAAAGAAAGCACATGACCACCAGAGAGCCCTAGATGACTGCAGGGCAAAAACCTTTCAAATTAACATACAAGGTGGGGGAGAGGAAGGGGGAGAGAAAAAAAAATAAAACAGTTCCTCTTGAGCCAAGAATAAGCCATTCCCCTACTATGAAAAACTGCAATACATTATGCTGAGAGACATGGACCTGTAGGTCCAGGACTTCACTCATACACACGTTAAATGTCTGTTGTGCAGTGAAGGTCACCTTGTGAAAGGTTGGGTCAGAGACTACTAAAAGTATCAGCAGCTTCTGGAAGAATTCCCTTCATAAGGCCCTCCATCTCTACAAGCATAAGTGACACCACTCACATGGAAGCCTCACAGGCCTACTGCCATACATTGTTTCTCACTCCCTGGAAGAGTCATACCTCCAGCTATCTCAGGGATCAAAAGGCAGGAAGATGCTAGGGGGAAACTGGTCATTGGCACTGACCCTTCCCAAAAGTGATCCTAAGCCACAGTCTTTCAACAACATAGACACACGATGAACAGTTCCTGGCAGCAGTTACTTGTGTACAGGCACGAAAAGCCCAGAAAAGGACAGACTCCACTGCCAGGTATAGAGGGTGAAGAACAAGGTGAAAGGAAGCTGAGTTTTCTTGCTCCTGCTGTACTGGTGCATATCTATGGGAGTATTTCTGCCAGATACCAAGATTTAAATATTGGGGCAACATGCATCCAGTCAGGCTATCCACAACTGAAGGTGGTGAATCTGGCACAGTAGTCCACAATGGCATGCAAGAAAAAAGAACAGAATTCCTCTTATTAACGCAAAACTTCAGCATATCTGCCATGTCCAGGCTGGCATTACATGTGCCATCATCCTGGTGCACCAGTCGCGGGATTACCTGTGTGTGCCTTCCTTAAGCTCCAAGCACACCACTCAAACATCAGATCCCTTGAGATGTGCTGAGACCAACCCAATCACCTGCTGCAGACTGTTTGGAGTCAGGTATTGCCATCTTCCAAACGACAACTGATATATTGCTTTTCCTGCTCCATCTAAACAACGCTTAAGTGTTGATCAACTGTCTCAAGAAGTACAGCCCAAAGGTGGTCCAGACCTCAAAGGTCTCCGTGTACATCTTCAGGCTTTCAAACTTCCATTGACCATTCCCCATTTGAAACTGCATGGGGGCATAAACCCCTTCTTTCATCACAATGCAAAAGTAAATGAGTCACAATTCTTTAACCAATATTTGTACAGTAACTTCCCCTCTACTATCACTTTGTGACAGACTAGTTGTGTCCAGCCTGTGCTCCTGCCTCATTCATGGCATGGAGCAGAGGTATGGCTTAGAAATGCTTAGAATCTACAGATGCCTATCTGCTACTGTTGGGAAGCCAGATCTCAAAAATAAACCTGCAATAGAGTTCAAAAGCATTGAAACTTTCATCCAAGAGCTCACCATCCATACTGTGTACATGCCACTTACCTTGGCATTTTCTGGATTTGCCTCTGAGTTGGTCCTGAAATAGATGGCAGGACCACAAAGGAAGCAACTACACCACTTCATAAACTATTGACAGTCTATGCTTAGCCTGTATCTGCAGCTAAACAATAGTCAGCTGTTCTACTGCCCAGTGACCCCTCCCACTTAAGAAGGGCACCGCGAAAAGGAAAGACGACCTGTGGGTCAAGGTAAGAACTATACAATAATTGAAATAAAAATGAAACTAACAATGGTAACAATAATAACATATACAGACAAGTGAGGTATGGTGCAGCAGCTCACCAACCCTTGGCCAATGTCCAGCCTGTTTCCAGCCAGTGATCCCAGAGCAGGAAAGTTCCGAAACTGCAATCCCAGAAGAGAGTGAGGGTAGGCCTCAGAACCTGAATCAAGAGCGAGACCCTCCAGGGACAGCAGCCATTGAGTAAGAGAGAGCAAGTGCAATAAGAGGGGGCAAAAAGAGCCCATCCCTAACAAACTTTCCAATTTATAGTAAGCATGTTATGTGGTATGTGTCATGGGTTAGGCCGCTCCGGCAACTGAACCCCACACAGTCGTTCACTCACCCTCCCCCAGCCCCAGGGATGAGGGAGAGAATTAAAGGATAAACGGGAAACCCGTAGGTTGAGATAAGAACAATTTAATACAGATGATTTAATACACAGTGTAGATGCTCACCACCCCCTCTTATCCGCAGCCCGTCTCATCCCGAAGCTGCAATCCCAGACGAACGTGCAGCCCCGAAATAGAGAGGGGCAGAGAGAAACAGTACTCCAAGAGTGGAAGTACTGGGGGGGGGGGGGGGGGGGGAAGGCAATAGAGCAAAAGCACAGAAGCACAAAAGAGCAAAAGCGGCGAAAGAGCCAAAGCGCAAAAAAAGCCCTTCTTTCCGGCTGTCCCTCACCTTTATGCTGGGCATGACGCTGCATGATATGGAATACTAATTGGCCAGTTTGGCCCTCAATCTGAAGTTCCACCACAAATCACAAGGGGAATCGTGGCCCCCTTGTCCCGGCTATGCTCCTCCCTTATCCCGCCGTGCCTCTGCACTCCGGCCAGGACATGGCACACTGAAAAGTCCTTGGCCAACTACAAACATCAACTTGCTATCAACGTTCTTCTCAGAGCGAGCCTCTGAGTAAAACCAAAACACGGAGCTCTTCTGGCTGCTAAAAAGAAGAGGTAACTCTGTCCCAGCTAAAACCAGGACAGGTATGGAACACTCATTTGCCAATTTAGGTGTCAGCCTCCTTGGCCATGATCTCCCCAGGTTCCTGGACGTCCAAGTTGTTAGCAAAAAACAAGCTGGAAAGGCCTTGAGCGCTACAGATATCTGCATACCACAGCTGGCTACAAAGCAAAACAAAGTGTCTTATCAACTCTGCTCCCACCGAATCAGGTGCTGCAGTCTCTTCAAAAAATGCAGCTTACTTTAGAAATGTAGCTTTTCGGAACAGAATATTGATTCTACTATTCTATCCCAGCAAAAACAGGACACAGAGTTCAGCAGCAGATAAATCACAGCACACTCCAGAATATCAGGTCATCCCTACCAAGTGACACATGAACTGTCTCCACGAACAGAAACACTCACTAAACTAGAAGTTTTTTCATGCTTCTAATATTACAGTTTTCGTATGCTTAGTGACCTGACTGCACAAATAGGGATATCATCAGCATTTCCCTCAACACTGCACAGATGTGCTTCCACACAGATCAAACAGATGTGAGTTTTGAGACCACAAGATGACATCTACTATCACAGCTTGGAAAACACGCAGTTTTAGAGATGTCGATCACATTCTCCTCAGCCACTGAAAATAAGATGCAATTCTTAATTTTCAGTGAATATATTCCTATGCAAGAGGAACAAGCACTGTCTGTACAGATGAGCAGGGGGAAGTACAGAAATTCAATCACTAAATCAGTATACAAAAAACAGCTTAAACAAATATCGCTTAGGAACAGCCCAAGTATATTTGTGTTTCCTCAGAATGTGTGTAGGGGGCAAACAAGGTAAAGGCCTCTTGAGATCCTCTCTTGCATTATACTCTAATGACTTGTTCTTTTCTTCAGATGAGAAATACCAGTATGGAAAAGCAGATAAAATGCTGAAACATAGGACTCTCTTAAATTCAACATAACACAGGTTTCCTGGAGTTTCAGTGTTTATTATGTTATTACAGTTAAACACTTCAAGAATTACAAATACCCATCATTGAATTGTGACTTAAGTATCAGTTGAGATTGTTGGATGGAAAAAAACCTTAGCAAAGGAACATAGGTCATGTTTTAGACCATTACTATCACGAGTTTGGTTGAGCATAAGACCACGAAGTAAAGAATGAAAAAGCTTTAAAAAGCAGCTCTGGTGGAAGCACTAAAGTATATCCATCATAATAACAGTCTGGCTATCTCTCATGAATTTAAGGGGATACCTAAGCTCATCTAGGAGTCAGCACACTTTCAGACTCTTACCTCTAAGCTCCAGGTATATTTTGATGTCATACAAATGGGCAGACTTTAAAAAGTTTGTAGATGCTCCTGTCACCTATGCCACAGAAGACCATATGCCACCTATCCCACAAGTTTTGAAAGACTCCTTAGAGAAGCAACTGCATTTGTTGCTGGGTTGAGCCTCTAAAGGCCAATTTCACTTGCAAAGCCTCAATAGGCTCTGTGGTGGTGATGGCCCTTTAAGCCCCTGTAAATCTTATGCGGAAATGCATAAGACTTCCCTTTCATTTCCCTTCCCATAAGACTCCTTCTGAGTTCCCTTTTAAACATGAGCAAGCACAAAACCTAAACAAAAACTCCATTAGGTCATAAAAGCTTTAAGTCCCATGAAAAGCAAGCGAATGTCCCCAAATTAACTGTTTTCTTTTTTTCTCTGGTCTCTATTCTATACTGTTACAAGGATTATTTAGGCTGAGAAAATACAAAGGTACAACATACACACTACAAAAAAAAAAAAAAAAAAAGGAGAATGTGGTGGGAGAGCTTGAAGCATTCCAAAAGTCAAGCCCAAATTTTTGGAAACTATTGTAAAATGCCAATTATTTTACAAACCCATCTTAAGCTAACATCTGGTGACTAATTTTCTAGTAATGATGACTTCATTTTAGTCTTCAAATAGCTCCTCTGAAGAATTTAACTTTGTGGAACTTTGTTTTCTCTCCATTGACAACTCTTGCAATCGCTTCATATCCAAGAAAAAGAGATTAACTATTTTTTCATAGAAGCAAAAACATGCACAATGCACTATATTGAAAACCTCATAACAGACAAAAGCAGGGATACAAAAGAAATTTACCACTGCTATTTCTGTTATATTCATTCCATCCCACATAGTTTTCCTGCTGTTTCTATGAATGTTGCATAGAAATTTTAACCACATCATTTTAAAATATATACCCGTCCAAATGCAAATACTAGATGCTTTTTATATATGTTTTATACAGAGAAGGAACAAGTGTAAATATTCACATACTATAACAAAAACAGTTTCTGAAAAATCGTGTTTAACAGAACTGTAAGGGAAAAACTTCAGCAAGGCATAAAAGTTACATGACCTCAAACTATGCTGCGCTATACTTACATGTTACATGTAAGTTTAAAAGTTACATGACCTCAAACTATACTGAACTATATTTTAAAATGCCAGTGTCCCTAACATCTTGTGAAAACTCCAAAGAAAACAAAGCTTCACAAGCACAACATACATTGCTTTTTGTTAGATCATCTTGCTGAGATGCTTTGGAATGAATTCTGAGATCTGCTCTGCTGCAGGGGCTGCCCAAACGATAGGCAGGAAAGGCCCAGGATTCAGCGTTGCCTCTTTTGTGATTTTCACACAAATCCACAATGCCCAAGAGATTCGGAGTTGGTGATTTTTCCAAACTACAGCCCCATCTTGGGAACTGTCAGCACAGAACACAGCCCTGCGCAGGGCAGGGGGAGTTACAACGCTCTTGTCCCGAGGAAACCGTGGAGATGTGACTACTGCGATGATTTAACACGCTCAAGGCAAGCTGTTTACAACCACCATTTCAGAAGACTTAATTCCTATTTATTACACCCAACCATAACACTTCCCTGAACTCTATTCAGGCATCGCTTCAACGTGTCCCTCCTAGTCCGGTAACTTTAAGGATGGCACACGCGACGCAGTAACTCCCTCCCAAAGCCGACGACTACGACATCAAGGAGGGCCGGTGCCTCAGAAGACAATCTCCCACCGCTTTTCCAAAATCCCCCGAGGAGCAGAGAGGGCAGGCACGGCACTGAAGCGGGGTGTAGGAACGCGTCTCACGGCGGCACGACCGAACTCCGGTGGCTGAACGTCAACCGCGGCCCCCCGACTACAGCCCACGCGACACGCTTGGGAGACACCGACGTGTGTGTCGCTCAGGCAGGGACTCGAGGAAAACCAGCAAATTAAAAAAAATAATAAAAATAGAAATTACGTAACGAATTACCAAAAAAAAAAAAATTATACATATGAACACAAACCACGTCTCCCACCACCTTGTTTGATCTGGCAAAAATTACCACAGGCCGGGGAGGAAAACGCCTATCGCCCCCTCCCGCCGCCGCCCCCAACCGCCACACACCCGCTTTCCGGGCACGTTCCGTGGGGATGAAGCACCGGCGACCCCGGAGAGGGAGCACCGGAGGGCCCCGCTGCCGCCAGGCCGGGCCGGCAGCCCCCGGGAAGCAGCAGCCACCGTCTCCCCCCCGCCCCCGGCTTCGTTGTGGCAACCGCGCAGGCAGCCGGGGCGGATACTCACACGCAGGAGGAGAGAGAAAAAGGGAGAGGAGGGGAACAGGGAACGGCGTAGCGTTGCGGCCGCTGTCTAGATGGGTTCGGGCCGGCCCTTCGCGTCGTCGGGCGGGGAGAGGCGGTGCCTGAGGGGTGCCTTCCCGCCCCCCTCAGGCACCGCCTCTCCGCTTCTCTCCCGCCTCTCTCAGCTCCGCAAGAATCAGGGGGAAAGGTGGGACTCTCGCTGAGGAGATGGCGCCCCACGTTGAGGTGATAGCGCGCCAAGCTGAGGTGATGGTCCCCAGGTTGAGGTGTGTGGCTCCGGGCTGAAGCGATAGGGCTCCCTCCGGGTTGAGGTGACGGTTCCCGGGATTGAGGGGACAGTGACCCACCTTGAGGTGGTGGCTCCTCAACAGGAGCCCAAGTCAAGGCAATGGCCCTCACGTTATAGTGACAAGGCTGTGGCAACGAGCAACACATGCTGAGGAAATGGAGGGGGGAAACTGATCTGGAGAGATTCCAGGGATATCTGACCCAAATCTTTCGGGCTGGGTCAAGACCTTTCCCCGAGCAAACCTGATCTTAGCATCCTTGAATCTCACTATAATTATTGCAGAGACATGGATGAAGCCTTCAGGTAGAGTTTCATTACTTTTAGCACTGACTAGGCAAGTCGTGCCTACCTACTAGTGATCTGCCACCGGGAAGCAGTAGTGTCCTGTGTAAGGGTGGGAAAGGTTCCAAATCTTTTGAAGGAGTCAGTTGCAGTATCGGACCGTGGCGTTCCTTTAATTATAGTAATGTTACTTTTTAACAAAGTAGGAAAGAATTATGTTTAAAGAAAGACTTCTAGATTACTGATCTGCACATTCAAAAATAAAAAAAGTCAACTTTACTTTGGCCTCATTGTTCATCATTAAAAAGATTTAATGACATGATCACGTTTTTTTCTGAGCATACCGAAATTTGAGTTGAATTGAGGCTGTGCAGCCACGACAACTCTTGTGTATATGGACCTGTTTCACTTGGCGTATGAACACACACACGGCAGCACATATATATATGTACGCATGTATACCTGTATACACACACACACACGCGCACACACATTTTTAAATACATATAGTGAATGTGTCAGAATACTACAAGAAAAGAAAGAAGATCTCTTCATTAAGACAACTGAATGTCCCTGCGTTAACCAGAGTCTAGTCCTACTTGTGCTACACAGTGTTTAATGGAGGTTCTGCAAATTATGCAGACTAACTTGGTCATGTGTTTCATTCTTATTTTTCTGGAACCTTACTCGATTCACTGTTGAAATGTTGAATAACCACAGCTGCAGTTAAAATGAATGGACCCTGTATTTGGAAAACATCAAGTGCTACAAAATGCTGAGCACTCAAAAGATTTTGTCTTAAGTACTTTACATTGCACATTAAATGGGTGCTTTTGGCCTTTTTTCCTGTGTGTCTCATTCCTATCTGCAAATATGCAAAACACAATACCATTGTCTCAAAAAGGTGTAGTGAAAAATAAAATCAATTGATGTTAGTGTAACTTACATATTTTGTGGAAATGTGGGCATCAAAATTAGTAGTTATCTTCTGAGAGCAGTTCAAGTAATTTTCAGTAAAGTAGGAATGGGGCCTAATGGAAATGATCATATACGATCATGTAATTAAAGTCTATATCCTAATGTCTTTACGAATGTAAATAATGTCTACGAATGACATTCTTGTAAAGAGAAAAAAAATACATAAGTTTTGTAGTTGTAATATATAAGCATTGAGATAAAGTTTTATCAGACTGTGTCTGCTTGTATAGAGACAGATTGTTTATATGGTTTCCACTGAAATGTGTCTGCATTTTATGCTTTCATTCAAGTCCCAAGTATCTAACATTGCAGGGAAAGTTTTAAAAGGCAAAAAAGGTTAGTTATTTTAAGCCCCTTCGTTCTACAAGCCTTTGAGAAATAATAATCATTTTCTTGAGTTTCTTGAAAGGTGTCAGATAAGATTTAAGGTACTGAGAAGTTAACAGACAATCTCCTTTTCTCTTGCTCTATTAGCTTGGGTTCATGAAATCAACAGCATCCACTACCCAGTATATTTCTGTCTCTCCTATGATGGTTTCTAACAGTGTTAGTTATCACACTTCCATACCACCAGGTTTAAAAGTTCACAAGCACTTCTGGGTTTTGTGCCTTGGAGGCTTTTAGGAATTTCTGTAAACTCTTAGCGTGACTGTAACTACAATGCGGCACCAGAGTGGGTATAAAAAAGGATGTAGTTCATTCAAAGTTGTAAGTATGCTAAAATATAAACTAAGTATGGACTTTACACATCTTTTTTTTTGCCTATAATGTAAATTTATATTTTAACTGAGAAGTGGTAAATTGCTAACCTTTATAGCAATGTGATCTGAGCCAGAAAGGCTCACAAAACAGAAAGTAAATGCAAAGAAGCCTTTAGGAAAGTATTCATTTTAAGCTTGTCTAAACATTTTAAAGGTGCAAATATATTGAAGTTCAAAGTTTGCAGTACTGCAAAAGTGAAAGTTGCGAGACTATCACTAAAGACAGACGTAAAGTGTGTTCAGACCAGTGGGACTTTGTCTAGGATATATTATAAACAGGTAAATTACACTCCTAGCTTGAAGGAAAAAAGTAAGATGCTGTCTGTTCCCCCAAATCAGATATAATTTCTGGTTTAAAATGAGATTAAAATAGTCTTATCTTTGTAGGAAAGATATTTGCTGTAATGCTTGAATAAGTTTGAATCTCTTATGAACTAATTTCATGACTGAATAACTAGTTACAGAAAGAGAATAAAATAACCCCCAGTTCAGAAAATTAACCTCTGAAGTCCTTTTGTCTTGTACAGAAAAGTAATTTTTAAAGTACAAAAGGGGAAGTTCAAATAACACTGAGGTAAACTTGAAAATTGCCATTGACTTCAGTGGAGCTAGGATACCATCTAGAATATTAGGAATTGTACTACAGGTTGAAAAGTCATAGAATCTTATTAAAAACTAACAGAAAAACAATCAAATATCCCTCTAGCTCTATGGATACACACTGGAGTTGATTTAGACCTATCTAATTTGGGGTATGATGTGTAAATCCTAGCTAAAATTGGTGAGATTACTCATTCAGACAAGGACTGTTTTTGTGCGTAAGCACTGCAGGACTAAACTGTGATTGCAGGTAGGTTTATTTTTTTATCTTCCTCTCCGCTTTCTGAGAATTAATACTCTAATAGGGAACTAATCTCTGTTTACACAGGACTAACAACATTACATGCTCTGCTTCAGGTTAATTTAAAAATTCAGTTCCCTTAAGTTGTTTTGACAGAGGCCCAGGCAGTTTCCTGAATGCATTTGCAGTAAGAAGGCCTCTACACACTCGGTCTGGTTTCTTGTGTGGATCTTCATTAAAGATCCCAGAATAGATCTTGAACTTAGTCCAAAGCCCTGTATTTTCTGAATCTTTGAGGAATAAAGTGTGTGCTGGGAGATGGATCTCTGCTTTTTGTTTTCTGCCTGATGAGAATAAAATAACTTTATAGGAAACCTTCGGGCATGTTGGGCCTTATCCAAAAGCTTTCGGACTCTGTGAGAATCTCTCTGTTGATTTTAATGGCCAGATATATTGAAAGAAAATTGGTCCCCAAGCCCTTCGGTGAAGCATCAGGATGTTTTGGCACATGGTAGTTTGCATGGGAATGGACTGTCATTGCAATAGTATTTTCACTACTACGAGGATTTTCACCTTTAATCACATTAGAGACATTACTTAAATAATCAATTTTGGACACTCTGTGGATGGTCTGGGCTAGCATTTAAAAGGTCTTTGTGCAATTTAATATCCACTAAATAGAATAAAGTGTTATAGAATTATATACCTACCTAAAATTATATACCTCCAGTACCTAAAGGGGGCCTACAGGAAAGCTGGAGAGGGACTTTTTACAAGGGTGTGTAGTGATAGGACAAGGGGCAATGGATTTAAACTGAAGGAGGGGAGATTTAGATTAAATATAAGGAAGAAATTTTTTTCATTGAGGGTGGTGAGGCAGTGGAACAGGTTGCCCAGAGAAGTTGTGGATGCCCCATCCCTGGCAGTGTTCAAGGCCAGGTTGGATGAGGCTTCGGGCAACCTGGTGTAGTGGAGGGTTTCCCTGCCCATGGCAGAGGGGTTGGAACTAGATGATCTTTGAGGTCCCTTCCAACCCTAACCATTCTATGATTCTATGATTCTATATTTAAGTTAACGTAGGCAATTTGGATCGGATTAAGGAGCAGGCACTTTTGGTCAGTGCCTGAAGTGGGAGCTAAAATTGCTTGGAAACTAGGATTTTGAGAGCAAATAAATTGCTATGCAAACCTCTAACAGATAAAGGCATCTATATATGGAGACAATTTTGTACACGAGTCAGGCCATACCATGAGACACTGTGGGTTAGAACTAGTTTAGAAAATACCGTGGTGGTGTAAAGCATTTACAATCCTGCCTCGCTCCGTGCCTGTACCGCGCACGTTTCCATTACACTTCTGCCCCACAAACTGTCACCTGACCCACCGTTACCGTTACCGTGCAGTGTCAGGTGACAGCTCGTGGGGCAGAAGTGTAATGGAACCGTGCGTGGTACAGGCACGGAGCTAGGCAGGATTCTACATCAGGTGCTGTAACTGAACCTTTTGGACACCTCTGCTATTATTCACGCTCAGTGCCTTGGTATTGCGGAAGCACTGGGAAGTTTGGTGGCGGGTTTTAAAACGGTGCTAGTTGTGCTCTTGAAGTTACAAGGAAATGTACATATCCACGAGACCAGGGCCTTGGTATTGATACCTTTTCTTCATCGGGCTAGTATCATTCCTTTTACAGAAGTAACTTTTTTATAGGATTTTTACAGGGTGCGGATAAATCAAAAGGACTTGGTGCCAATAGCTGTTGTTTAAAAGATAACATTCAGGGCTATTTTGCACGTTTAAGACCGCCATAGTAGTGGCAATCTGAGAAGTGCTTCCCAGAAGTCTCAATACCTGTAAACACTTCTACAGTGCTTAACTTTCTTAATGGGACATCTGCTCTTAAAATGAAGCCCATGAGTAAATGCTTCTAAATCCACTTTTGCGGAGTCTGGCTTCCTTAAGGAAAGAAAGCATTGCCCTTTTCTCCTACTCTGCAGAGATCAAGGCCTCCCACTTTGGCTGTGGTTGGTAGCTGCTCTGAACCTGCAAATTCAGAGGAGCCGTAACTGCACCGTACCTACAGCAAGATGAACATGCATCCCGAGCACGGCTGAAATACAGCAAGGCTTTTGCTATACGAGGAATTTTTTCCCACATCTGCACAAACAGATACAAAACATCAGACCAGTGGACAGAGGGTAGTGATGGAAGTGCTGGCAGGCTTCGTTTGGGGCAGTGTGGCAGAAATCACAGAATAATTTCAATCGCTGTTCTATCAACTTTTTTTTTTTTCTTAAATCCAGTTATTTATGCTCTCCTTTGGCTGATCAAAGGGGTGTAGACAGAGGGTGCATACAGCGCCCACTCAGGAGGTGGTCTGGACCCCGGAGATGCCCCAGGTCAAGGCTTTGTCCTGGGCTAAGGCCACGGCCGCGCTGCTGCGGCTCGACTCTGCCGGGCCCCACCGGGCTTAGCCGCCGCCCGCAGCCCCCAGCTCTACCAGGCTGCCCGGAGCAGAGCGGCGCCCGGCAGCTTTCGGCGGGACCCGGCTCCACAGCGCAGCCGGCGAGGAACCCCGCGGGGAGGCACTTTCCCCTCCTCGTTCCGTCCGAGCGCAGCGCTGTCCCGGCCTGTGAGCTGGACCGCCTCAGCGCCCCGCCACGGCGGAGGCCCGCGGGGCAGATCCCGGCGGAGGGCGGTGCGGCGGGCGCACATGTCCCCGGCCCGCCCGCCCGGCAGGCACCGCCCCCGCCGCTTCCCCCTCCCGGACACGGAGCGGCGTGGCGGGGCCTCCCCGGCTGCCGCCGCGGCTCTCGGCTCCCGCCGCCCACCAGCGGGCAGCGCTGCCGCCTCAGCGGCCGCCAGGAAGCGGCCGGGCCGCCGTGCACCCGCCTGCCGCCGGGCATGAGCTCCGGCTCCCCGGCGGCCGCAGCGGTGCCAGTAGCGGCGGCGGCCGGCGGAGGAGGCGGCGGAGGAGAGGGGGGGCCCCGGCAGCGGCGACCTTCGCAGGGGGCTGCCGCGGCGGGAGATGCTCTTGCTCCCAGCGGCGCCAGGAGCAGCATGTACCCCGGTGCCGACAGCGCTAGCAGCACGGCCGGGCAGCCCGAGGCGGCGGGGACCGCGGCCCCCGGCTCGCTGGGATCGCACGGCCCCGGCGGCGAGGCCGGCCGCCGCAGCGCCCCGGCGGCCGCCGCTGTCGCCGGCGGCGGCGGCGAGGAGGAGGCCGCGGAAGACGAGGAGGATGATCATCCCGGCTCGTCCCGCTTCGTCCTGGCGGCGGGGCTGGGGCTGCTGGCCGTGTCCGTCGTCCACCTGGGGCAGGAGCGGGCCGAGGCAGGGGGCGGCGGGCCGCCGTGCCTGGCCCTGCTGCTGCTCCGCCTCGCCCTCTACGCGGGCTGCGCCGCCGCCGCCGCCGCGCTGGGCACTCTGATCGTCCTGGTGTGTCGCGGCCGCCGCCGCCTGCCGCCGCCAGACTTCGCCGCCGCCGCTCCGGTCCTGCGGGTCGCGGGGGTAAGTGGCAGGAGCGGGCGAGGAGCGAGGCGGGCGGCGCGCCCTCCCCTCCTCTTCCCTTCCCGCCGGCGGGAGAGCGGCGGGGAGGAGGACGAAGGTGGAGCGGCTCTCGCTGGGCCGCGGAGCGCCGGGCCACTCCAACGCCGTGTCCTGTTGTCCTCCCGCGGTCGCAGGAGGCTGCCCGTTCTCTGCCGCTCCACGGGGCTTTAAATGGGAAAAGTTGTGCTAGAGGGTAGCAGGCGCCCAGGAGAAAAATCAAGACTTTCCTCTGAGAGAGACCGTCAGATTGCGGGACTGCTCGTACGGCAGTTTGTTGTTGGCTGTGTCTCAAATCCTTTTCTGCTCCTTCGGTTTAAATGTCGTTAGTGAAGGAGAGAGACGTGCTCAAAGAGCCAGCAAAGTGTTGCTTAAGTGCATGCTCTGAAGTTAGGAAGCTTCAGATAGCGTTATCGTAATGCCTTGAGGAAGTGCCAATGTGTTCTTAAACCACTGCAGACCACGGTGGAAAAGATAAACAAATTTATTTTCTGCACATCTTCTAAAGTGTACTAATTCATGTTCATGAGCTCTTTGAAGCTCACTGCTTAGTATTTTTTGTTCTTCTGAGCAGAACTGGTAGCACAAGGTATTCAGAGACTACTACAGGTGCTGATCAAAATAACTTTCCTCGCATCCATACCTCTGCCCCCCCATCAAGTAATCCCATGCTCCAGAGCTGATCCTAGGCAGCCCTGAAAAACTACTGCTGGAAATGGGAATCTGCCTGCGCTCGCACACATGCCCCAGGTTGCAGGGATGTGGTGTTTGGCATCACAGCTGTTGGCTCCAGTTGAGTGCCTTTGGCCCCTCAAGGGTGAATTGTAGACCTTAGTAGGGTGTGTTAGTATGTGAAGCCCTAACACAACAGAAGGCAGTACCGCCTAAGTGCTGTTTCTCTTTGATGGTGTTATGTGAGATACCTGAGAGAGCTCTACAAAGAAAAAGGAGCGTAATTTGTGCCACCATGGTGTACAGCCTAGCTGTTCTGATGACCTAGTTTATTACGTTTAGTACATGTACCCTTGTTAGCAGCAAGTAAATAATGCTGTCGCTACTGTGTTTCTGGGGCTGCTGTCGGTGCAGCGGAATTCGCAGAAAGCAGAGAGCACTGGCAGGGCAAAGAACCTGTTAGAAATCACTTGCTGATATAGTTGACTGTCTTGCTGATCAAATCAGCTGACATCCTGCAGGTAGTGGTTTATTCCTTCGTTCTGTGACCTAGGAAGGGAAAGAGCCTGTGTTTGTGAGCAATATGTTTTTCTAGGCCTGCGTTTAATGGAAAGTGGCAGGACATTATTGTCAGTAGAAGGGATCATTTCGCCAGGGGTTGGTGACTTCAATGAATAATACAACTCACGAAGGTGCGTTCACGGTCTCTTTGTGGCAGTGGGTATATGTGAGACTCGATTTGTCTTTTCAGTAGACTTTTTAAAAATACGCTTTTCTTTGAAGACTCAACATCATAACTGAGCTTTTTGAAGAGACTGAAGAATAAATAGTGTGTACGAGCATTAGAAGTGGGAAATGGGAAAGTGAGAAGATGTAACGCACAAAGTAAGCAAGTGATAAGCAGGCGGTACCTGTTCTATATGTAGTGTATTAAGTCAGTACAGTTAGAGATTGTTCAGCTGGTTTTTGTCATAGGAATGCTGGGGAAGAAATGTGTATTAAGTGCATAAGCATGTGAGTAGTAAAGGATCATATGCTTTTGTATTTCAGGATTCAACTACCTTACACGAAATGGGGAAAAAAAGAAAAGAAAAAAAAAAGAAATATGCATCAGTAATAAATTCCTGTTGCCTTCAGAATTGAAAGATTAAATATTTCAGTGATAATACCATAGCTCCAGTGACATTTACATGCTGGTATACTTATCTGAACATCTGGATGTGTGTTAATTTATTTTTACGAGGATATATTGTATACATAGTACAAAAAAACCTTTATGTAAACTTAATAACTGAAATCTCCCTGCAGCCACAATGAGAATCAATTTTAGATTGTGAAGCAGCCAAACAAAGAAAATTGATTTAATTTGGGAAACTGAGAATTTTAAATAAATAAATTTATTACTCTCTTTCTCCTCCCCTTTATGAAAAACATAATACATAAGCCCTCTGAACAGGAGTGAAACTAGAACTGTCCAGAGACAAATACAGTCACTTCAGTTGCTATACCATATGCACTTTCCTTTTGTGGTATGTTACTGCCTGTTTCTCTTCAAGATGTTCTCCGATTGTGTCCATCCATTGGATACATATATGTAAATAGTGCATTCCTGCTTTTGCTTTGTGTGGTCTGCTTTGTGGTGTTTGGATTTATTTGAGCTCTATGATATGTATTTGTTGTTTCAGACAGGAACTGAAATCTGGTATTTAGAAGTTGCTGTTGAAGCACCAGTACCTGCTGTAACTCTTTTTCTGGGATTTTTTCTTTACCCTCTCCCTGATTCAGCTAATTTTTTTTTCTTTTCTCCCTCTTTGCACTGTTCTCAAAATTTAACCTGGCTCTATGAAAGGGACTGTCAAAAAAGGAGTGAGATATTTTACCCTTTCTATTTCAAAGCTGTAATTCCAGGCATCTTATTTGGGTTTCTCATCTCTTCAGTTTACAGTTTTGTTGATTTCTTTCTGATATAAAATGACTTTAGGACTGCAAAGCTCCTTGATGTACTTTTTCTGAACACAATTTTGTGTACATTTAGCAGATTTCCTAATTGCTGCTTCAGCAATATGTAGGTGAAGAAAATAGTAATGTCTGTATAGGCATCATATAGAAATGTAGGCTATTCACTGAAATGTGTATTGCAAAGTTTCCTCCATGCATTTCTCTGAAAAATTTGTAGGTTCATCTTTTTGTTCATTTTTTGTAGACCCTTATGATCCTATTGCCTTGTCTCTTCTGGGAGCCTGTAGTAGGATGACTGTAGAGCTAGAATTTCTTCAGCCTTGTTGTGCCTTTTCCTCAAGAATAGGGAATAACCCTCTGTTGGCCTAATAATTTAAAAAAAAAAAAAAGTTTTTTTTCGGAAAGAGTCTTATGGCTGGCATCTTGCTCTGCATGTGTCGTATGTACGTGAACTCAAGGCAGATAGGTTAATTTTTCCTTCCTTGAATGATTTTCACATTGGGGTTAACAAATAAGGAAACATTAAGTATTCAGTAATAAATATTTACTCTAGTGAGAGTCAGGCTCAGCTCTTAGAAAGTGAGTGGGAGTGCTCTTGATCAACTTCAAAAGGACTTGGATCGAGTTCTTTATGCTGTGCTGAAAAAAGTTTTTTTTGTAAGTTCTCAATTCTGCAAACACTTACAATGCGAGTTTAGTGCTGTTGATTTTCATGGACTTGTTTGTGCAAATGAATAACTTGAGTGGGGAAATGCTGTGGTGCAGGTTTGGACTTCAGAAGAGCAAGGCGTATGCCTTTTTTTGTTTTGCTTGGACTTGCTATTAGAGAAGCCATCTTTCCAAATGTGAAGCTGTGCTTTGTCCTAAATATTGTTTGTGTAACCCCTTGGGGACCTGAAAGGTGAAGACTTTCCACTGAAGTCAGGTATCTCAGTAAGAGCATTTGAAATCTGCTGAGAATTGCAAAGCAAGGTGTGCAATTTATATCCCCATGATGAGGTGTGCCTTCATGCCTTCCTGCATGTGAGAGCTCTGATCGCGAGGTATAACTGGGCAATCTTCTGGCTTCCACATAAAGCTTTGTGTTCCAGTTCTTTCATATTTTCATTGGAAAGAGAAAGGAAGACCTTGAAATTATACGTTATGTTATTGTCGGGTATTTTTCAGCACTTCTCAGGAGCTGTTTTAGGACAAGATTTATGGTGGAGGAGGACACCAAAATGCAAGACAGCAAAAAGGCATGGTGACCCAATTGTACTTTGATAAAAATGCCTGTCTCAAAGGGGATTTTCACTTTCCAAGTATCAGTGGACTTGCTTACACAAAAGATAGCCCTTGAAGAGACTTTTTAGGACGTGTGTCAACTTTTAAAATTCGAGTTTGTTGTCTGCATGGCTGTTAACTTGTGTGATTACAGGGGAGATGCCTTTGACTCATGTGAAGAACCATGTTAAACAAGTTAGTGGGAAGGGGAAGGAAAACAAATTTTCCCACGTTTCCAGTGCGAGTTTTTTCTCTGCCAAAAAAGCTGTCAGGACAGAGTTTTCTTTTCAGCATAGTGTTTTGACTCTGATTCAAAGCAAAAACTCTGAATAATAGAGAGTTAGGTTATCAACTTCATTTAAATAATGCAAAACCCAAGGATTAGTTTATTAGTTTTAAGTGCTGCATTTTAAATTCAGATCAAATGAATGATATTCTGTAGAAAGAATAATCTACCTGCAGCACTAACAGAAAGGTAATAAATGTGTGTGTTTTTTTTCCTAGTGAAAAGAGTACACCGATTCTAATGTCCTGGTTTTAGTTTCCTATGATTAACAGTTGCCAATGATTTTGAGTATTTCTTTAAAACTCAGCTCTTGACGTATTCGGTCACTCTTGTTCACCTCTTATTAGTAGCTCTCTGTTGTCAGAAATAGTTTACGCTTAACATTCTGGCCTTGAGAGAGGCATGTGACCATGTTTTATGTTCCTAAAGGCTTGTTGCATCCTTGAATGTGGACTTTTTGTTAGTCTGGCATTAATGGGAGGGCATGGGTAAAGCTTTTCTCATTGGATCAGGTAACCATTGAAATCTCTGGATCCTGTGAGATAGTACCGGTTTTTATTTTAGCTATAGGAGGACGAGTAGTGAAATTGTTGGAAATGGTCTGAGTGATTCAGATGGGATGGCAACTTAACCTAGATTGAGCGTCTGCTGCGGTATCCAAGCTGAGTGCTCTGCTCTTAACAAGGAACATAAGGGAAGCTGAGAGAAAGGACACACTTTTTTCTTCTCCTTCACCGTTGGACTTTTGCCATCAGATGAAGCTTGCAAAGGTAAGCTCGCAGGAGCCCCAGCAGCTGTAGGAAGCTGAAAGTTTGCCATCTGTGGGCATCGATGTCAAGTCTGATGCCAAGCAGTTCTTGAGGTAACGAGCAGTTTGGAGCAGCTCTGAGGGAGAGAAGAAACTTCCTAACTCCTTTCAGTCTTGATCTTTACGCCTTTGTAAGTCTTCAAAAGTATTTATGGGGTTTTTATCAACCTAAAGTCGGACGTGTTCTATGGTCTGTCCCATTCTCTAGTCCTTTAGGGCATATTGAGAGCTCTGATTTTGCAGAATTTTTGCTGTTACTTCTGCCAGTCATTACAGTCTCTGCTTGCTGCTCTTCTGTTGTGCTTGTTTTAGATCCTCTTGGGCTTGCAACCAAATATTCTGATGTACTGCCATTCTTCTAATTTATCAATTGTTTCTGAATTGAAAGGAGGGGATATATTTTAAGTTTGGTTTGTTTTTAACAGAACCGAGAGTCTTGTACTTCTGTTCTTAGTGCTCTCTCTTACATAGGCAGGTTAACAATCAGCTTTTGGTGATGGAGGTGTGTTTGCTACTAAACAAGTCCTGAACTTAAAATAATGAAAATATATTGTAGCATTGTCTACTAATTGCAGGAATATTTTAAAATTTTAAGAGGATGTTGCATAAATCTCAAACGTTCAGTTACAGTTTAGTGGGGACCTGTTAGACTTTGAGGCCTGAAGTTTGGACATTTCTGCTACAGTTTATTTTTAGGGATCTGTGGAATGTCAGTTGTCCTTAGGGATTGATAAGCTTTTTCAGAATTGAAGTTTTGTCAGAACTGCACGTGTTGATTACCTGCCGCCGTAACTTTGAAGTGATAACTTTATTCTCACAGGAGACTGATCTCAGGAAACAAAAGTGTTTTTCAAGCTCTGTGTCTCACTTATTTGTCCCATAACTCCTTAGCAGTGAGCAGACTTAGTTTTCCACAGACCATTTTATCCATCGTGTATATTTAGAGATTCCTTATCTCGTCACGCAGCCCTGTTTCCTTTCGTTGTATCCTGTATTGTCTTCAGCTCTGCATTGTGTTGTGCATGACATTTAATTTTCTCAACATTGTTTTAGATTGATATTTCATATTCTGCTGTGGGTCAGGTTGCTTTTAGCTTTTGTAGGGACTGATTCTCACAGTGTAACGAGGGAAGTAGTTCACTTCTCCTGATAACCAAGCCACAATGAGTCAGTAAGAAAAGATGGGTTGTGGGCTCATTGGGATCTTGCTGTTTAAGTCTCTGGCAGTGGAGTCCTAAAGGTAGAACCAAACCCCCTGTAATAAGGTCAAGAGTGAAAGCATCTTGCATTCAAGATAAGTTTTAGGATTGCAAATACTGTACATATGTATCAGAAACATTCTGAAAATAAAATCTGATCAAGCTCCTTCTTATTGCCAGGTCTTGGTTCGTTATACTCTGCAAAGGAGAGCAGCAAAATTTATCCAAGGAGAAGGCAATTACGCAGAATACTATATCTTTTTCCAAGCTGTCACCTTGTTAAGTGATTTAAAAAAATAAAATTAAACAAAAAATTGTATCGTTATAAGGAGAACAAGTTTGTGTTGTGTCCATGGGAGGTTTATATGGCCAGTCATTCTGTATCATTTTCTCCCTGTTAAGCATGCACAAGGAAAGAGGACAAGTTAATGTTAATTAATAATGATGATTCATTCTGCATGTTTTGTGATGCTCTGTTAAAAAGACAGAACATCCTACCTTCATAGGGTGAAAAGTCATGTGAGAGAGAGGGTATAGCAGCAGACAACGCAGGAGTTTCTCTCTGATCATCGAGCTGAGACTCTACAGCTGAAGCATGAGTCTGTGCAGGTTTTTGTGGCTTGCCAGCAGTTGAGTTTTCATAGCACATGGTTCTTTTGGCCTTGAAGAAGAGGCCATAGGTTCTTGGCTGTTTTTAACAGAGTAGGAGAGTGTGGAGATGTTCAGTAGACTGGGACCATGCATGCGCCCCAAGAACTCAAGTAAGCCTTTATTTTAATGATGATATTAAAGATTCCAGCAGAGAATAATGCTGTATTTCTTTCTGAGCGGAAGTTTAAATGCTAACTTACCTATTATTTCTTTGCTGTACTGATGGGAATTAAAGTATTACCCGATAACAGTTTCATTTTCATATTCATATCTGTCTAGTATTATATGAAATCTCAAGTGAGGGAAGTTCTGCTCTGATTATAAAGTTTTTATATGGCTACAGTTTATCAGTTTTGAACTCAGCACATTTAAGGTAGAAGGTATAATCCCCATATAATAAACACGGTTTACATGTTCCAGAAGCTACTATATTAGTGGAAATAAGATACACCGATATTATAAAATCATTATTGAGATAATGATGCTTAACATAACAGGATTAACATGCTTTAAGTATGTTGATTTTTTAATTGGTAGTTATGGTATCCCTTAATATATGTAGATCAATGCTTAATGTGACACATACATACTTGCTTTGTAATCTGAAATAGAACTATAGGTATTAATTGAGAATACTAGCACTTTTGTGAATAGAAAATTTATTTTCACATCACAATTTGAAATAATATTTATTACTATAAGAAAAAACTCTATCCAGATCATTTAAAGCTGAAACCTTGACAGGCTGGAGAGGTGGGCCTGTGAGAACCTCATGAAGTTCAACAAGGCCAAGTGCAAGGTCCTGCACATGGGTGGGGGCAATCCCAAGCACAAGTACAGGCTGGGCGGAGAATGGATTGAGAGCAGCCCTGAGGAAAAGGACTTGGGAGTGCTGGTGGATGAGAAGCTCAACATGAGCCGGCAATGTGCGCTGGCAGCCCAGAAAGCCAACTGTGTCCTGGGCTGCATCAAAAGGAGCGTGGCCAGCAGGTCGAGGGAAGTGATTCTGTCCCTCTACTCTGCTCTCGTGAGACCCCACCTAGAATACTGTGTTCAGCTCTGGAGTCCCCAACACAAGCAGGACATGGAGCTGCTGGAGCGAGTCCAGAGGAGGGCCATGAAGATGATCCGAGGGCTGGAACACCTCTCCTGTGAGGACAGGCTGAGAGAGTTGGGGCTGTTCAGCCTGGGGAAGAGAAGGCTCCGGGGTGATCTTATAGCAGCCTTCCAGTACTTAAAGGGGGCCTGCAGGAAAGCTGGAGAGGGACTTTTTACAAGGGCCTGTAGTGATAGGACAAGAGGCAATGGCTTTAAACTGAAAGAGGGCAGATTTAGATTAGATATAAGGAAGAAATTTTTCACTCAGAGGGTGGTGAGGCACTGGAACAGGTTGCCCTGAGAAGTTGTGGCTGCCCCATCCCTGGCAGTGTTCAAGGCCAGGTTGGATGAGGCTTTGAGCAACCTGGTGTAGTGGAGGCTTTCCCTGCCCATGTCAGGGGGGTTGGAACTAGATGATCTTTGAGGTCCCTTCCAACTCTAACCATTCTATGATTCTATGAATTTATGGAGAGTTCAGTGAAATATTATTTGAAGCTCTGACTTCCCATGATCAACGTCCAGTCTGATGTTAATGTATGTTTTACAAAGAAAAGAAGAAAGTTAATAGGGCAGCAATGGGTGGAACGAGTAGCTGTGAGTAACTGGATACTTCTTGTATGCTGAATTAGATGTAGTCTTTGCCTTTCAGATCTGTGATTAAACTGAGCATCTCATGCACAATGCCCATTTATGTTGTGGGATCTGTCCTGAGCTCTGTTCTAGTTTTGTTGTAATTGAGTTAATGTAATAGAAATAATTGTTAATTTTTCTCTGCTCCTGGCTTTAATTGCATGGCAGAGTAAGCCTGCCTGTGGCGTGCCCGTAGCATGTGCCTGGCTTTCTGTTGTTATGTTTTAAGAATTTTGTTTGATAACTTTGTGTTGCAGATGGATTTCTTGATAGTGGAAGGTACTCCTGTGTTCTCTGTGCTTTGCCATTTATTCAGTGTAGTTGTTGAAACACCTTCTTAATTCTTTATTTAACATAATAATCTTCTTAATTCTTTTACTTATTGCTTTCTTCAAAACTAATTTTAAATTATGTAAATTGTTTAAACCAATAAATGATATTAACTTAATGTTTGCATCTGTAGGAGATTGAGCCTAAGACAAAATTTCAGGCTCAATGCCAGCCTTGGTTTTTTTGCCTTGGACCTTTCAAACTCTTGTTGTCTGCATCTTAAATCGTTCTCGAAAGTATCAAACAATGAGCGTTATTTGCAAGTCTCCAGGAAATACACACATCCTTTTTTTCAGCCTGTAAACAAAGTCAAAATTGGGGAAAATTTGAACTGTTCCAGGAAACAGGCCTCCTTGTTTGTTAGTGACCTCATTCTTTGCATGTGCTCTCCAAATGCGCTCCACCCCTACCCCTTCAAGTCATTTTGTTAAGCCTTATTGAAGTTTTCAGTCTGATTTTGGCTATTCTTCAACAACAAACTTCACAGAGTGTGGCCCAATTTTGGGGGGGCTTTGATAGTGCAAGTCAGGACTAATGGGAACATACCAGGTTTTAATCAGTATAAAAGAGCATCTAAGATAGAGCTTTGACTGTGTTAAATCCATTTACAAACATCTTTGGCTCGGTCAAGGTTATACTGACTGTTTCATGAAACGTAGCACCATTTTCCTTTAGATGAGTGACACAGAGAAAAATGTGAAAACATTCAAATATGGACTTTCTAGCTGAACCTGTTCTCTGCACGTGCCCTCCATCTGACTTTAGGCAGGGGTGGGAAGAAAATCTTCCAGTGAAATCTGGATTTTTCATTCATTAGCTGTTAGAGCTGAGTTTGGACTGTGAATTTTCTGAAATCTTTCTGTTATCACAGTTGCTGGTAAATCTGTGTTACCAGGTTCTTACTGTTGGTTTTAAGGTGTGTGTTTGCTGTATGTCATCAAACTCGGGGGTGCCTGCTTATTTAGTCAATTCATGATTATTTTCACAAAAACAGATATTTTAAAAGCAGATCTAAGCTAACAAGACTTAAGACGATTTTGCTAAATGCAAGTTCATAAGACTGAAAGGAAAAAGGAGTCTGATCAGCTGTTTTAGAGAAGGCAACTTAAGATCTTATCCATTATCAGTCACTAAATTAAATTCACAGTTCTCTGAAGGATCATTAAGAATCACAGCATAGTTCAGGTTGGAAGGAATGTCTAGAGGCCGTCTAGTCTACCCTCCTGCTCAGAGGGACCTACTAGGTAAGGTTGCTTAGGGCTTTCTCCTGTTGAGTTTTGAGTATCTCCAAGGATGGAGACTCCGCAGCCTCTCAGGCCCTCCCATTTCAGTATTTGACCAGCCTCATGATTGAAATAGTTTTGCCTTGTAAGTGATGGGAATTCCCTGTCTTGCAGCCTTGCTTCTGTCCTGTGCATCTGAAAGACAAGTCTGGATCCTTTTTCTCTGTACCGTCTCGTTTGGTACTTGGAGGCAGCAACAGAGTCTCCCCATAACTGTTTTTTCTTAGGTCTGATATAACCCAACCAGTGTCACTACAATACATTTAAACATTCTTATTTGTTCGAATGTTAGATGCTCATCTGTTCTTGAAAGTTTATTTTTAAACAAAGTTGAAACCTTGTTTTTAAACAAGGTTTGTTTCTTGCTCTGTGCTTTTGTCTCAGACTGTTCATGGTGTTGTATGCAATACCTGTATGAGTATGGAAAATTTCTCAGCAAATCCAATATACCGTGCATCTTCCTTTGCCCTTCAGTAATTACATTTGTGCAGCAGCAAAATCGCCATTGCTAGTGGTGGTATTAATTTCTTACCTTTTAAGTTCTTTTCATTCACTTTTCTTACTTGAAGTTTCCCATGCTAAACGTTGATGTTACTCTTTTTTCTGAATGAAAAGCCGGTGCCTTTTAGAAGTCAAATATACCAACCTCAGAGGATGCTGTCAATGAAATATATTCTTGCAAGCTGAAACGTGAGTTTGTATCGTGGTATTTAAGAGGCAGCATTTCACTGAGGCAATAGTCTGTCTTGTTCTTAACATGAGCGTTCAAGATTGAAACATAAAAGGGTCAGTTCCTGCTTCATGGAAGTATGTAGGTTGGATCATAGTGTGGTGATGTGGAGCAAGCTACTTGCAACCATGGATCCCCTCCAAAGGCATTTGTTTTGTGTTCCCTTGGCTATAAAGAAATCCTGAGCTGAGGCAGATGGTGAGGCAAAACTAAGAGTTCAGCATTTCTGATTTTCTTATCTCAGCTTGTCTTTTAAACTAGTTTTGAAAGGGGTAATTTGGCTAGCGCTTCATAAGAGCGCTTACTGATGCTTTAGGCCATAAAAACACTTCCTCCAAACTAGGTACAAATGAGAACTATTGATGCCTGAGTTAGAGGCTTGAGGTTACCGGCCTCTATGCAGGTGTGACTCAGTTTAGCAGAAAGATTAGTCTTGTAGGATAGCCAAGCTAGCGAGAGTGTTAAGAAGACAGAGTATGTTGAGCACGGAGCTTCGGTCAGGATTGTGGCCACGTGTTTAGGAGCTCTTTCTTCACAGAAACACCTGAGTGAGTTTGCTTAATAGGGCTTTCTGAATCCCTTCCCCCTCTGAATTGTATTCAGGATGTTTAATGTCTCTGTGAGTCTGTCTCTTTTCGTTTTAAATTGGAGTGGTTATGAATCATCTGATTTCCGGCTGCAAATAAACCAGAAAAATCCTGAAGTAATTGCATGACTGGCGTTAACACAGCTTTGCGTGGAGGAAGCACAGCAACATTAGCAGTCAGAAGTGATGTACTGGAGCCTGATGAATGTTGTTGTTAGGTGTTCTTCTGAACAGCAAAAATACTTCCTGCAGTCATTTAGGTGGGTATGGCTTAAGCTGTGAGCAGCATCGTGTTCAGATGAAAGGGGGCTACGAAAATCTGTAGTGGTTCACTAATTGGATAACACTGTGTTCTCACCCCTCCTTAACTATGGTTTTGATAGTAAGAAAGGCTGCAAATGGAGGCAAACATGCAGAAATCTTGTGGTTCTTGCCGTTGATAGTGTTGTCGAGGTAGAAAGAAAATGGCTGGAAGACCACAGCCATGGCCTCAGAGTAGCTGCTGGAAGAAGTGTAGGGAGTGTTGCTGTGCACACCCCAAAGCTGGAACAAGTTAACTGTGGGTGGAAGGAGGGTACTGAATGCCTGGGAAGTGTCTGTGGCAATGCTGTGTGTTAGGTGTGAGAGAGTCTGGACAGCTTTATTTTGCTGTTAGGGTAGTGCTTAGACTCCTTCATCTGTGTCTCGTTAGATGTGCTGTGTACTAGATTCTGCAGTAGAAGGAAAACTTGTTCCACCAAAATACACTATTAGCCTACAAATTTACTGGAATAATGGCATACTACCCTTAAAAACGTTAAAGAGTGTTTTTACTTAAATCCCCCTTGGAAGTTTATACTGCTTTCTTATTCTCTGTTTGGTGAATTTTGAAGGAACTGGGATGTTTCTGAAGTGCTGTTTCCTCACTGAGGAGAGTCTTAGCTCCCATCAAGGGGTGCAAAGTAAGCTGAGTGGCAGTGGGGACAATTTCTATTTCTGATTTGAATTACACTCCTTTCTATTTAAAGACAACATGAATCACTGCTTTTTGTCTTCACCCTGAAAAATGTTTCTCCATCCACCCACCTGTTTGGACACTGTAAGAGCTAATACTTCAAGATAGACAAATATTTGTGTAGTACAGCAGCTTGAAATGCAGCGGCCAGAAGTGTCTTTGAAGGAAGAAACACAAAAGAATATGAACCAAAATTACTGTAGGAGATCTAAGGCTTCACTTTTATTTTAGAAGTGGTTTATGAGGCTAAATGAAGTCTGTTGTGACAGTAGGCTGTAAAGGTGTTGTATTTGCTATTGACCTATCTCTTGGGAATCTTAGAAAGCTGTGAAAATACTGAACAGAAGAGTCCAGTTGTAGTAAACACATGTCCTGTTCTCCATGCATTGAATTGCAAATGGATACAGCTCCCTTCTACCAAAAAACCTAACCTTTAGATAATTTGGCAGGTCATACAATGTATGATATGCAGCAGTGGGTATTAGTATGTGCTTAATGAACAACGTATGTTCTCTTTGAATTTCAGGGTGATTCATCTGGAAGCTCCCATGATTCAGTCCAGTCAAGGAGAGTGGTCATTTCTCACAACATGGATAAAGCACTGAAAGAAGGTGAGTCTTAACTTGGACGAAGGAGCATTAGACTCTGAATATCTCTTGTCCTTTTAGCAAACTATGACTGCACAATATTCCAGGATTTTAGAATATGACCCTGGTTTCTTCCTTGATATAAAAGTTCAACGTCTTGGTCTTCCCAAAGGTCTGCTGCAGTAAGTAATGTGATATAGTTTTTGCAATTTAACTGATACCTTGTCATAAAATGTGAAAAAAATGTGTGTAAACGACTGTTTTTTATAGATATGTGTTAAAATAGAGTCCTTAATACTTGTGCACAAAACAAAAGGGTAGGATTTCGAAGATTCTTGGTTGGGTTTTCCTGAACTGATAGATCCTTTAGACTCCTGCAAACAGTCTTCCTGTTTAGTGCAATTCTCACCATGAAAACTGAATCTAAAATCAACATTTGTATTTCTGGCTGATATAGTCTATGAAATCAGTGGCTCACCAGTACAGTCACTGGGCTTTAGATTGTAAAATGTGGACTGTGATCGTATGGATTTCAAATATCTTGTTTACAATTCTTTAAAATAAAGAGTAACTGCTACTACTGCACACATTTTTTCAACTAACTCCTGGTAATACAAAATATTGTAGAACTTGGGATAGTGTCAGAGTTTCAAGGAAAAAGTTTTTGATTTGTTACTTCAAAGATTATGCTAGGTTGGAACTTAAAGATGATTTGGAGCGAAAAACCTAGCTTGTATATTGAAAGAAGAAACCACAGAGAGTTGTGTGCTGTAGCTTTTAAAATACATTTATAAAATTTGATGCCATTTCAGTCTTTTGTAAATATTTTATCGAATTTTGAGTATTTTTTTCATTTAAAATTTCTGTGCAGCACTGTCTTTTTTCCTTATCTTTTTTTACATCTGAAGAGTATATTTTAAAATTAACTTTGCTTTAAACAGGTTGGTTGTCAAATGAAAACTTCTTGGGATGTGTGATGTTTTTAAAGTTATTTTTAGAAATAACTGTTAGCAGGATATGTAGCTAAAATATAAAATTAGAACACTTCACCACCTCTGTCATGTTTCTGTGAAGGTGAACTATTAGAACGTATCATAATTTGGTTTTAGGCAGCATTTTCATTGTATGAAACAAGCACAGACAAGTTATTTGCTGTATTCTCACATGTGTACTTTACATTTTGGATAACCTGCCTTGGAATTTGAAATGAAGCCTTGATATAATCAGCACAAAATTGGAGGTAGTGGGGTTATCTAGAGACAGACAACAGGTATTGTGGAATACTGTGGGAAAGATAGTTGTGTTACACTTCCCTCCTGTTACTTGCAGATAGGAGTCTGAGAAAAATACAGGACCTGTCTTTATCTAAGGTATTCATGCAGCAGATAATTCAGTTGAATGCATGAGTCCATCCTTACTCAGTAAGGCTGAAAGAAAGTTGCCAATATTTAAGGGATTTCATTTTTCAGAGTTGAGGAACTTCTGTTGTGACAGCTTACTTGCCTTTCTGATATTTCTTTTCAGAGTAGCTTCTACTCTCCATTCTCACTCTGAATTTTGGACTGCAAACTTGTCAGATTTGGTTGTGTTTCTTCCAGACCTAAGTGACTAACTAAGCCAATTTCTCCTCCGTTATGTGATTTGACAAGGATGAGACTGTACTTTTCACTCTACCACATGTACACTTAAGCAAGCCTTTGTTTTTGGAAGGTGTCCGAGTCAACTTAAGTTTGAGATTCTGAATGCATCCAAAAAGAAACATTTTTACTTTTTTATTATAGTAAAATGATCAGTCTGAAAATAGACAGGGCACATTCCTTGCCCTGTGACAGTTCCAAACTTTGTAGTTGTATTGATATTATGCTTTTTTTTTTTTACAAGTTCATGGTGAAATAAAACTTTATTACTAATGATATAAAAAAAATAGTGTCTGTATTTCTGTTTCATTAGTGCCATACTCTAATGCTAATCAATCTTACACTCATGAGGATTAAAATATTTGTAAATCCCAGGAAATTTTGCCAACTTCTTGCTGTCCGGATCTAACATGCAGTTCAACAAAATGCTTTAAAAAGTCTCATTCATTTAGTTAGGAGACTTCGAGTTCTCCTGAGGTTTTAATGTTGAGGACCAGTTCAGACTCCTACTGCTGCCTGAGGTTTTGAGTAAATGGTGTCAGATGATCACAGTTGATGGGGTTTTGCAGTGGTTTTTTAATCAGATTTCTATTTCCCTTTGTGTTACCTTAGAGATAGAAGGATAACATTTCTGGAGGAGCCAGCATCACCTGATTTCAGAAATGCTATTGCTGGTTATGAAGAGACAGCCCGTTGGTTAATACTGTTAGTTGCTAACTATCTTGCACCCCTCAAGATTTGCCTGTTAACTGTTAACTCATTCAGTCGTGCCATGCTTTTACTGGTCTGTGTGGACTATTCGTTCTGGATTTAGAGTGGCTCTCCATTACTGCACCATTCCCTGAGATTCTGTGGTGTGTCTTGCTTGACAAGCTGTCACTTGCTTTACTGCATTTTTCCTGATGTTCTCGTCATAGTCTGTTAACGTAGTTGGAAGGATAGATATCAGTGAGCATCCTTAGTTTTAACTGAAGGAGTCATGCATGATTCCATTTCAACGATCAGTCTTACTTCAATAAACTTAAAAACATTGTGGTCTTAGATAGTTTTCCTGTGATGGTCGTAGGCTGGTAATAGTTGGCCATGTCTTGGATAGCTTCTCATCTTGCCAAAGCCAGTGTAACTGAGTTGTTGGGAATTTTCTTTCTACAATGTTGGTCGCTGAGTGCCACCAAAGAGGAGCTTCTGTTTACAGTGGTTTACAGCTCAGTTCTCAACTTCTTTCCTACTTCACACTGACAACAGAGTAGTACAAAATGACAGTGCTTCAGAGTGCTACTTCATTGTTAGTTATAGTGTACTTGCATAAGCTGGAGGTACAAGGTGAGGGAAAGCTGTGAATTAACTCTGCTACTGTGTGGTGTGTTTTATGAAATCTAAGTGCTCAAAATCAGAACGAGTGTAACATTATAAAAAGATTTTCCTTGTTGAACATGGCAGAAAGAGAAGGCCTTTACTTTTAAACCCGAGTCCCTGTTTCAGCTGGTAGTACTCGACTGACTAACACTGAAATGTATTTTTTCAGTATTTTTCATGTTTTTTCCTGGTAGATTGATTTCATTCTTGCCCTTCATTTATCTTACACAAAGACAAGATTACCAATTGTTACAAATACTTTTAGCCTTTTAGCATTTTCTGTTGCTTATCTGGTAACTTCATGTTTTCAGCCCATATCGTGTGGTAGTTTAGGAAGATGGCTCTTCAGAGAGACTGTGCTCAGTCAGACTTGTGCTGCTGTTGCGCAGTGTGCTGTTTGAGCTGAGGGCTGTAGGTGTCAGTGCGTTTATCTGATGTGTGTAGCTAGTCTCCCAGGAACTGAATTTCCATTTTTATTGCCACATATCCCGTGGTCTTTTTGTTATTCTTCACAGTCAGCCTTTGTCTCTACTGCTTTAGTAGTGCCAGGAAAATTGGTCTCCATATTACTTACCTGCTTTACTAGATCATTTATGAGTAAGTAAAACAGCATGGGCCATAGCACAAATCCCAGCAGAACTCCACTGGTGACATTGTTCTGCTGTGAAAATTGACTCTCTATTCATATGCTGTATTTCTTAGCTGTTGAAATATTTCATGCTAGAGAGCCATCTCCTCTTTCTTAGTGGCTTATTTTCCTTCAACCCTGTGTTGAGGTGACCTTGTTGGGGGAAGTATTTTGGGAATTTAATTAGATTCTTCCTGTGGATCAGATCTTGCCTCCTGTGTTCTTGTTGACTCAGAAGAACTCTGTTAGGGATGTAAGGCAGGACTTCCCTTTACAGAAGTTTTTTCCCAGTCTATCTCATTTCCCAACTTAAGATCCACACATTGACATTTAGGAAAAAAGTTTGCAGTAACTTCTGCCACTCTTCGAAAAGCTGTATATATTTTTTTTTCTCAAAGCTCTCAAAAAATGAGTTGTTTGTGTCCAAAATATGAGTAAGACTTAATTTGAATTCATGTTCTCTTGGCTACTGGGATTCAGGCACTTGGAGCCAGGAATTCTCCGCAAAGGGTACATGGGCAAAACTATGAAAACAGAAATTTGTCTGATTTTTTTTTTTTTTTTCAAACGCATTTTGTGGATCTTTTTAACACTTTATTTATTTTCCCTATTGTTTATATATTTTGAAATTTCCATGTTTTTTCTACACATTCATAATAGTTGTTAAATAAGCACATGTCAAGAAAATTGGAATAAACTAAACCAATGTGGAGTGAGAGACTGTCAGGGTATGATCCCTTTCGCACAGGGGCTGTCCTTACACGCACAATGATAACATCTAGTCTATTAAAGAAACATGTCGGTTTCATAGAGTTTGAATAATGTTGTAAAGTGCAAGTAAACCAAGGAATGCTGGTGTTTTTCCAAGCACAAACTTTAACAAGGGAACTGAAACCTATAAATCACTATTGCTAGTGACTGAAGCAGATTCCCAGTCACTGAAGTCTGAGCATTTACACAGCATTTTGCCAGCCTTTAACACCATGGTGTAAATAAAGATTTAATGGGCATGAGAAACTTCAATAAATAAAGATGATGTTAAGTATAAACCTCATCATCTTAGTTTGTGTTGTATAGCTATTAATTTGTATTGTATAGTATACCATAACAAAATCTAAAATATAGTAAGGAAATAATGCCTTTTATATCTTTAAATTTAAAATCAATGTCTTGGATACATTAGAGTTGCATATTCAGTGTATTTATGAGTTATTTATATAAGGGGCTTTAATATTTTAGTTTGTTTTTTGAGGATGAAGATAACGTGCTTTTTTTTTTTTTTTTTACCTGAATTGGCTTTTGGCAGAGGGGAAAAAGTAGTAGTTGTAACAAATAACTAAGCATTTAATATTTACTTCTATAGAACAGTTCTTTGCCAGGTACTTAACCACGGTATAGTCTGTCATCTTTTTCTGTTAAACTTTTATTGAAAGTATTTTTCTTCAAGTATACCTTATGAAAACCATATCCTGCACGTTAAATCTAGTGTTGTGGTAGCACAGTATTGTAATAGCCCTTCTTGGCTGTTTGGTGGTTTTCCAATGCAGGATCTTAACACCATTTATATTAATGTTGCATTTCTGTTTAACAGATTGTAATGCTTGCTGTTGTAGAATAACTCAAGCTGGTGTTGTAGCTATACCTTCTCTTCTGTTGCTCATATAGTCACAGGAGAGTTTTGGATTTGACCATAACGTAATGCAACAGTTTGGTCTCTTCAGCACTTTCAGGAAAGGATGTTTTATTCTTGTTTGATGTCTGTGTCCACGTTTGCATAGGGAAAGTATTTCTTGTCTGTTTTTCTATTGATGCTTTGAGAAAATGGGTAGGCATTTAGTCCTTGTTTTTCAGATTTCTATGTTATTTTTCATAAAGTAGGCTAATGAGTCTTAGCAGCATAAAGACTGTCTAATATGGAGCTCTGCAAATTGCAGATTTGAAGCCAGTCTGACCCACTGGCACTTGTGGTCCTGCTGAACCTCTGAATGAATGAACGTGGAAGAAGAAGGGATTGCAGTTACTGTAGACCTGTGAGAGGTTAGGAATGAAGGAAGGGTCTAGAGGGGTGTCCTCACTAATGTCCACACAAGCTTCTGGCTCTCTACTCTTAAAACTTTTAGTTTACAGTCTTTTAAAAGACTGTAAGAAAATTGAAGAGGCTCAACTTCACGTTCATGCAGGAATGACTTTTAATTGGATTATAACAACTGTGGACTTGGATCTCCTGAGCTAATCTAGAAAACCCAGTAGAAGTTTCTACAGTTTTGCAGCAGACTCATTGCTGTCACTGCATCTGATTTGAAGCCTTTTTTTTCATGTTTGTAGCGACTGAGTTAGTGGTAGCAAGATACTCTTGAAATGTGTTCTGCTTGTCTTTTGATTCTTTTCTTGTCTTCTGACCAGTTATTTTCAATGTTTTAGAGGATGTGCAGTGTAAAAATCACGAGAGTAGATGCGTGAGCAGATTTCTCCTCTGAAAGAAGCACGCTGCACTCTAAAATTCTTACATTTGTTTTCTGTATTTCTGTAGAGTGCTGAAAGAGGCACCAGCTGCATCAATAGGCATGAAAATAAAGCAACAACAGCACATCATGGCCAGGATGACACACATGGATGAGGCGGTTGTCTTAGCCCAGCACAGACGGCTGTTAGTGTCTGTGGCTTGTGTCCTTTTTATTTATTTATTCATTTTTTTTAAACAAAGTCCTAAAAGCTGTCTTATTTCTCATTTAGACATACATTCTGGGCTCTAAAGTACCCTGAATTTTATAGAGAATAGCATGGTTACACTGTTGTGATGCAGGAAGGGCAACAAGGCTCAAAAGTGACAAGGAAACTATGGAAAGCATGTGAAGGAAGAGAGTTTTAAAAGGTAGGTGCAGGAAAAAATGGTTTAAAGTGGAGTAATCCATTTAAGACATTGAAAGTGTGTAACTGGCAGAGAGAAACACAAAGTATTTCATACTTGGATGGCTTAGTTTTGGTGATGATTAGTAATCTTTTGTCTCTAGTTTGATATTGCCACTAGATTTCATGTTTTTTTTATGTAGATACACCTAGATGAAGAACCATACCACCACCTTGCTGTGTCTGAGCAGGAGTCTTTCCACAGTAATAGATCTTGCTTCAAGTATTTCAACCAGGAGTGTAGCAAAGTTGCAAGAGTTATATGTTTGAATGTTGTGCTTTATCAGAGCACAGAGACTGAATGTTGGATGTGACAGTGATTATCGAGTGAACTAGGAACTGAGCTCGTCTTGGAGAGGAGTTGCCTAAAAATACCGTGATAAATTAAGAGTTGGTGGGAATAGATAAATATTCTGAAAGAGAATGAAGTCTAAGGGATTGAGATACAAGTTTTACTCTTGTGCTCTTGTTTTGTAGAGTTCTGTCCAATAGATATCCGTAGGAGCCACCACCACTCTATGCCATGACTTGGCTTCTTAGGCAAAAGATGCTGAAGAAATATTCTACTTTGCACTCTTGCAAAGGCTAGAGAGGGTGTCTGTAAGAAAATCTGAAGAATTCATTATCTGCTGGTGATGATGATAACAAATGCCACAATACAGTGTGTTTTGAATGCACTTGAGAAATTATGGGTGTCTCATGGAGTAGATGAAAGGGAAGAATCCGTGCTGTGATTGGCTTTCCACAGCATTTGAAGTATTGCAACAGAAGAGAGTAACCAAGCTATAAGAAAAAGGTGATTGCAGAAGGACATGGGGACAGCTGTGAAAAAATAGATACTGAAAATGTGTTTTGTGATGGGAGACTTGAGATAAGTAATAAGCCTCAGTTTTTAAAATGCTGTTTCCAGTTGCTCTTCAGTGTATTGAGACATTACTCCTCAACTTGCTTATCGAAAGACCACTACCTTTTATAACTATTTTTATCACTTTGTAGTGTTTGTGGGTGGCAGTTTTCAATGAAATGTGATTTCTTCTATTTTAGAAAAGTAATGAAATTGAATATATTTCAACATTGGAAGTTCCCATCCTGCAGTATGGCTCTGCATGTTTTTTTTTCCTCTCTTGGATCAGAAAAAAGAATCAAAACTTCAGAATAGCTATTTATTTATTTATTTATCTATTTATTTTGCTGAATAATTAATTTAAAAGCCTTGAAATGACTTAACAAAAGGCTTTTAACTGTATATTTCAGCATACTCAGTGAAGTGACTCAGTTTCTTTATAAATCTGAGGAAGTTGATTTATGAAACATTTGACTAGAGACTTTTATTAGTTTCAGCTTTTTCTTTTGAAATGTTTTCAACAAGGCCATGTTGGATGAGGTCCGCTAGTATTTCAGGCAGGCAAAAGTATTCAACTTAAGTTGTTCTGCTATGGCTGTGTCATTAGTTCACTGTCACAGTGCCAGTGAGCTTTTTATAGTTTACTAATCTGCCAACAAACAACTTCTATCAAAGTGGAAAGTAAGAAATAGTCAAGTCACGTGATTACTTTGCACCACAGGCTTACACTGACAACTGAGATGTACTTTTGATATAAAAAGTCTGAAATCAGGATGTCTGGTAAAGAAGCTGCTCAGGTTGTCAGGCACACGACTTGTTTTCCCCCTTCTTGTTCCGTTATCCCTCTGCTAGATGCAAAATGACTCCTCCCTCCACTCCAGTGTTTTCCCCCTCTTGTTGTAACTGGTAAACATGGCTCATGCATGCTCCCTGAGCCGCTCCTACTGCCTCCTAGACCTCCAGGGACATCTGCTATAGTGAAGCATCAGTAAAACTGGCAGCACGCAAATGTTGTCAAAAAGAAAAATCAGAACGGTAGAAGATGGTGTTGCCATGGGACTTGCAATTACGGTAATCTTGGTTGCTGCTTGTCGATATGGTTTGGAATATCATGTCAGTTTTGAAGTTCATGCTGTCTCACTAATCTGCTTGCTCTCTCTTATCTCTACCTCTTCTCATCCTGCAATGTATTTTCTGCGGTGTTGTTCAGAATTGTACATGTTGCCTGAAATCCAAAAATTTTACCACCTCCCCTTTTAGCTGTGACTTTGGAGTGGAGACTGTTGAATTCCTGTGTAGAGGCAGCTGGTTTCAGTCTGTGAGAGCCTAAACATAGTCAGATTATATGGTAGTTTGTATAACCACATCCATTGTTGAGAGACAGGTATTAGTTTGAGGTTTGTGTGTAGCTGGTAACCTGACTGTCTGAGCAAATCCACTTACAGGCTTTGCTTTACTATATGACCTCCAGTAACCTGTTCAGTGTAGATTTCTGTGACGTTGCCAACCTTACTTTCTTTGGCAAGAATTTAAAACCCAAAGAAGAACATATGAATCCTATTACCCATCTAAATTTTGGGAAGGGCAGAAGATTATGTTTTTCCTATCTTGATGTGCATTCCCTTTTGCAGTTTTTTCTTTATATTGTTTTGTTTCTCCTTTCAGTGTTTGACTACAGCTATAGAGATTACATCCTGTCCTGGTATGGACAACTCAGCAGAGATGAAGGCCAGCTGTACCAGCTGCTATCTGAAGACTTCTGGGAGATTGCCAAGCAGCTGCGACAGAGGCTGAGTCACATTGATGTAGTTAAAGTTGTCTGCAATGATGTAGTGAAAGCTTTACTCTCGCACTTCTGTGACCTTAAAGGAGCCAATGCCAGGTAACAACAAAACTCTGCATTTCATTGGAATTTTCTGTTTCTGTCTTTGCTTTCAGATGTGCTATATCAAAGCAATGAAGAATGTAACACTTTTGTAGGCAACTGATAAAGAAAACAGTTCAGGCTTGTTACCAGTTTTAGAGATCAAGCAGGCATCAGGGCATCTGTAAGACCTGTGGAAGGAAACACTTGTCCTCCTTTTCTCAGAGTTTGGATTCACTGCTATTTCTGTTTCATCCTTGGATCCTTTGCTCACTGTAGGAGGTGGGCCGTGTGAGCAGTTCCTGCAAGTAGTGTGAACCTGCAAGAGAAAGGAGAGGCGCCGTCACAGCAGTCAACAGACAAGAAGATAGTTATTTGCACCTTCTCCAAAATAGCACCAGGGTTAATTCCATTCAGTTTCCTATTTCTTCTAGCCCCGGGAGGCAAAGCCTTGTGGTTTCTGTAAGCAGCCTGTCCTGCAGTAACAAGATTGTTCTACTGGAAAAACGGTTGGCTGGATTTTCTTTCTCTGTTTAGGTTATCTTGCTAATTTAATGAGTTTTCTTTTTCAGCAAGGCTCTCTTTGCTCACTTAAAAAGGTCAGCCATCCACTGAATACTAGAGTTGCAACCAAATTGTAACTGCAAATGGGAACTCTCAGCCTACGCAGTTCCCACATCTGAATTCACAACTTGTGTAGTTGTGTATGGAATTTGGGCCTATGTCTGCACTTACCTGCATTTCAGGTATCCTAATTGAAATATGCTTTGGTTGTTCAGATTTAGACTATGAAGTTGTTTTGCCTACAGTCAGATCCACATATTTTTAACACTCCTTCAGAGGAAAAAGATCAACTGTTTTCTGTCAGTGAACAGCCTGTGTGTTGCTATCGACACTTCTTTCTGTTCTGGAGCAGAAGATAGGGTTAATATATTTGTGGTAGATGCCAGCTTTATGTAAGCTAATGTGTAGGAAATAAAGACAAAAAAGAAACTAAAGGGTGGTTACATTCAAGAAAAGAAGAAATTAAGATGTATGCACATTACAGTAGACCTTGCACTGGATTCCAGATACTACTTTCTTTAATCTCTGGCATATGGTAGAAATCTCTTGGTCAGGTAGAGCTCCTAAATGTGCTCCCTGATTTTTAAGCAGTAGGCTTGCTTTTGTTCTTTATCGCAGTAAAGCGCATATGTTTTGGGGAGATTTTGATTTGAACCGTTAAAGGATGAGGACGGTATTTATTTTTTTTTAAAGCATCAGTGTTTTCCTGTTTGAAGCTCAGGACATAGAATCTACAATTGCAGAATTACTAATTATTATTAATGCTGATTCTTGATGAGGTTCCTTATCTACTGAGAATTATGACCACTTCGTCTAGGTCTTTGTTGGATTGTTATTTCCACTATGTAGAGCTAAAATAAATTCTTTTGGGTATTTTCCAATTAACTTTTTCACTTTGAAAAGGTAAATGCACCTCAGTCAATGCTGGATAAGGTAGACTGCATTAACATAGTAATGAAAAGGTCATATCAAGAATTAATATGATAAGTTAAAAAAACTCAAAAAACAACCCCACAGCTATAACTGCAGATTTTGTATAGTATATGCTGAAATTGGATCCATTGACTGTTTTTGAATACTGTGGAAGGCTCTGAATTCACAAGGAAGAAGGTCTGGTTTTAAAGTGCCTGACAGCAGATTGGTGGCATGATGCAAAATGTGAAGCACTGATATATCGCACGCTGATCATCTAAACTTGCTCAAAAAGTCCAGGAAGCTTTATGGAAATTGCACAGGGATCACCTTTTCTTGGCAGACATAGAGCGGGTTTAAATGCTCTGCATGTACTTTGGCAAAGTCAGCAGAAATGTGACGTTGTGCTCACACGCGACAGATTGAATCTGTCCTGCTGGGTGAGCTGAGCATGCATGTTGTAAACCTGGAGGCACAACCGAAGGCTCTGATGCAGTTCTCTTTGTAAAGGAAAGTGTTTTTTAAGAATAATTTGAGTTTTGTACTAAATTGCCAACTGCTATTGAGTTTACTGTGCTAGAACTTGCTGACTTTTTAAGCTATAGACAGAACTACAAAATGTGTCACTTCTAGCTTGGAAGATAGAGTTTCTTGGAAAGTCTTCAATGCATTTATATGTCTCCATGGTTCAAACACAGAAAATTCTTCCTAATGTAGGGAACACAGACATCTCCTTGATCTACCTTTGCTTTCTGTCAGCGTTTCAAAGATGGTAGATTTAAATTGGCATTCACATATTTCCCTCTGTGTCTCTAATAATGAATCCAGTTAGTTTTGGATGATAAATGTAGTGGAACAGAGACTGCAATTAGAGCAAGATATCTTTCCTGTTGTGATGCCTGTTGGAGCACTGCATCTCATTTCCACTGCATAGTTCATGCTGCAGTGTGACAGCAAAGGGTGTTTTGTCTGTTTTCTGGTGGCTTACAGAATTTATATACTTCTTATACCATCTCTGGAGGACATGCTACCTGTGCCACTTTGTCTCAGTTTTTCTGTGTGACAGCAGATAATTCAATAAAGTAATGGAAAGAAACTGTCTGTGTCCAGGAGGACGGAGACTCCTGTTTCTTCAGTGTGAAGTTCATGTGTTTTGTCACCCAGTGCACATCAGCCCTGGAAATCCCTGTACTTTTCTGCTGAAATAACTGAATAACTTCAACCTGCGATACCTGATTGATCAGGATCTCCAAGGGGATGAAAAGAGGCTGCGACCTTTCAGAATGAGGAAAGGTGCTACAGCTGGCCAACATAAGAACAAAAACGCTTCCCTGAATGAGGGAGAGCATGAGAAGCAGAGAGGCCACTTCCATGCTGGGCAGTGGGAGGCAGGGAATCGTTAGGGAGAAGCCTGGCAGCGTTAGGTCTGTTTCCCCTTTCTTGCATTCTATCCTCTGGCTTTCTTTAATGGCAACTGTCTTTCCTGCACCTGCCAGACACTTCCACAGAGTGAAATAAGGGCAGAGGCACTCCTTTAGCCGTGGGCAGAGCTGTCTGGGGTGACACAGAGCTTGTGCAAGCTGTCGGCAAGGCAAATCCAAACTTTTTCATCTTATGTGCATCACTGGGGGGTACCTTGAGGTGCAGCTGGGGCTCCAAAGGATCCTGTCGCTTTTCGGTTACAAAATTTGTGGCAATTCAAAATATTTTTAGATAGGAAACTGTTTCTTTCCTAATAGCTCAGTGTAGAAATGGGATATGATACTCCCCTGTTTCCAGTGTTAGCTAGTTTATGAGTTTGAGATGTGGAAGAAAATCACCCTTAGATTTATTGGTGGAAGCCACTGCCCTTTTCCCCAATATTTTACAGAATCAGGAGCATGTTTGTAGCAGGGTTAGCCAAGTGCATTCTGCTGGATAGAGAGGGTAGTATTTGGCCTTTCTTAGTTTGTAGCAGCTTTTTGTCCTTTCATTCCTTTATGTTTCATTCAAGTATCTTTCCTTGGCTGCTTTAAGCAGAACATAAGCAAGCTGAATACCAGCAATGCCATTTTATGTGATCAAGGACAGACTATGACCTGAGTAAGGTGGAGTATAATGCTGGAAACGTTCATGTTGGTATGCAGGTGCAGTATTGTCTGTGGTGGCACTGCTCTTTCTGGGGGCTAGAATTACCTGATCCCAGGAATGTGGTCTTACTCTGGTAACATATGTTTGTTGAAAGCAAGAGACAGCTATTTGTCTGGATGAAATACACAGTCAGTATCAGAAGGACTCAGCAAAGTGAAAATAAATAGTAAGCATCTTTCTGTGAAGCTGTCCACATGAAAGGAAGAGGAAGTTCCCTTATGCTTATTGAGGGCTAAGAATAACCATATCAGATATTACTACAGAACTATTAGCGTTTGATAAATAACACTGTGTGCTGGTGGTCTCTAAATTGTAGCGTAGGCAAAATGAGATTTGCCTGCATGACATAAGTAGGGAAATGGGATTTGAAGACAGTTAATCCTTGCATCTTCTTGAACCTTCTGAGAAGCAGTGCTTTTTGAACAAATCTCAGTAAGAAGAGGTCACGGTGACACTGCCTTTTTTTTTTTTTTTTTACTTTTTTCCCTCTCCTACATCTTTTGGTTGGAAGCGTTTTCTGTTTGTCTTTGACTTACAGCTGGGGCACCTTGGTGCCAAAGGTAGAGGAAGAATTGGTTTCTGCAAATATGGATATGTGGTGTGGCAGGCTGCTTCTGGCAAGTTGACTGCTACAGGACGTCTGATGGGATGCTCAGCAGTATTTATGTGTGCCTGGACTTGCAGCGTAAGTTGTGAATTATCGAAATGGATGCTTGGGGGCTGCAGGCTACTCTCAGTGCTGATTCAGTACCTGTATTTAAGAGCTCAGAGCTCTTGGAGAGTGTGAGGAGGGAAGTGCTGTGGGGAAATTGCTACTTGACTGATCAGTATAGCAAGTGATTTGAGGATTTAAGTTCATATTGTACATGTTTTGATAATATTTCTTTTGTTTTCTATGTATTACAGGGTAAGGAGAGAAGACAACTTGGTTCTTAATTTTTTTGGCTGATGTGAATACCTTTGCACGTATAGGTTATATGACTGGTGTATTTTTTGTGATTACAATATGTAGTGTGATAAGACACTCAGTAAAAGTAGAAGGTTCTGCCATTACAAACTGATCAAGAGCAGTTTGATGCAAACAGAATTTTAGCACTTGAGATTTAACTTGCTTAATCCTGTAGATGCATCCAAGTTGTCAGGATGCCTGCTAAACGCTTCCCACAGTACTTGCTTTTCTTTTATAATTCCATTTGCCACCCACAAACCAGGAATACCAAGAACTGCTTATCGCACTCAGCATCTGGAAAGGAGTATCAAAAGGATTAGTATGAAGTTGAAGAGGTTCGTCGCAGTGGGAGTTGCTGCAAGATAGTGCTGAGAACAAAATAGTCACAAAAAGCCGAGGTCTGAGCACATTATTAAAGTTAACTCATGGGTAGCACCAGGGCTAAAGCTCACCATTGCCCTCAGGCTTTGGTGTGGGAAGTTTGAGTTTCCCGTTAATGATTTAGTGTCGCCTAGGCAGTATCATCACAGTAAATATTAAAGTGATTTATAAAACTTGCTGATGTATATTGATAAAAATGGCAGCTGTGGAAATTTTGATGTTGTCTTAGTCCTTATTTTTTGATGTGCTTTTTGGATTTGTTGTGGTTTGTTTTCAGAGGTGTGGTGGTTTTTTTGGTAGCTACTTTTTTCAGGTGTGTTTGTGATGCTGGCTTGTAAAGGTCTAGATTTGTTTATTTTATTTCTTAGAAAGTTCAGGTAGTTCAAGCAGTTTTCATTCTGCTGCACTGCCAAGAAGGTTAGAGATCTGAGGGCGATACCAGTGAAGAGATGCAGACTGCATGTGGTTCTGGTAGTTCTCAGAATCAGTTTAATGAAAGCCCATGGTGAGTGTTGAATGTACTGATGAATATCGTTTAGAGTGAGTTGCATGTGCACTTCAGCTCACAATTGTACTGATTGAGACTTAAATGTAACTCTGCAAAACTCTCTCTTGAAAGACTAATTAAAGAAATAGCAAGGCTGAAGGGAACACTTTGTGATTTATTTATTTAAAGAGAAAGGACCCTTACATAATTTCCTGTAGAGTTGTTGTTAATGTTATTATGGACTCTTTCGGTTTTTTTTTTTTTTTGTGTGTGTTTTTTGTTTGTTTGTTTTGGATATCATTTATTTATTTGTTTACTTCCTATTTTCAAAGCAGACAGGTTTATCTTGTTTGTCATCATTAAGTTCCTGGTCTTGCATGTCTCCTAATCAGTATACTTATTTGAGGTTTGTTGCCCTTGAACCAGTGGTACTTCCAACCCCAAATCTGCAAAGTCCCAAGTTGCATGGGCATTGTAAGTGCTAACTTTGAGATTGGCTTTTAATTTTTTTCACTCCTTTTAGGATTCATTTTTAAGCTCTTCCATGCCATCATGAGGATTGAGACTATATAAAAATAAAGACAATGCTTCACATCAGGAGCATATACCCAACCACAAACACCAAGAGTCTTTTAATACTCCTGACTGTAATGAGTCTTTACAATACAGGGAGTGACCAGATCGTCCTAATTAAAACTCTGGATATCTAGAGTAGATCCTAGATAAAAAGAGATATTTCCATGAGGTCCCTGTATTGGGAAAGCTGGAAGCCCAGTCATAGATGATAGTCTAGTATTATAGAACTGCAGTGGGACCTGCATTCCTGAGAAATGAGGAACTGTTGTTAAAGAGGTGTTGATATTGGCTCAGAGTTGCTTAGTTTTAACGTGGAAGGAAATTATGATATTTCTGTAACATTGGTAATATTTTAACTGCTCGTCTTGAGGAATGCTGAAGCAAATCTGCAGTTCTGCTTTCCTTTATAAAGTGCTGGGTGAACTCACAGGTTTGCAACAGCGAGGAGAAAAGTCTTTGTATCTCGCTGAACATCAGGAATACTCGATCAGTAATTGCGTGAAGCCATCTCAGAGCAGGGGGTAGTTACAGAAGGTGTCAGTTTGGTCCAAAAGAAAAGTACTGCTTGGAATATACCCAGTACAAAGGAGTGTGCTTTGGCAGGCCCTACCTATAGATCTAAAATCACAGACTGCTGCCTGAACTTCCCCTGGTTTGGGAGGCAGCTGAAGGAAATCCCTTTGCTTTCTGGCACTATGAAATAGCATTGGATAGGGTTAAAAATTCAGAGTAGGCTTTAAGATCTCATAAAGTGAAAATTAAGGAAAAGAAACTTATGCAAGGTTAAGGCTGGCTTTGTAGCTCATGAGGGAGTGAAGAGGGATATGACCTGTAAGCATGCTGTGTGAAGCATGAGTTCTGTCTACTGTTTTAAATCACTGAAGTCACCTGCATCTTAATACAACAATATATGTCACTATTACTTCAGTCTTGACTGTTCAAGAAGACACAAATGAATTAAGTTGCCACTTGGCATTATTTTTTATTGCCTAAAGCAGATGAAATGAGCCTGGTTTACAAAGCTTGTATCATGCCTGGTTTGGAACTGTTTGCTAGAGCGCCACATTTGTATTCGTTCACTGCACACAGTTGTGCTCAGAATTTATGGATAATTGGCTGGCTTTTCAGAGCTCTCTAAAAATATCTGCAAACAGTTTTAGTTAAGAATTTTCTGTGATTACTAAGAAAACAAAAAAAACTCCAACCACACAGTCCTAATAACATATGTTCAAAATTGGATAGGAAGAGAAATAGCGCCTATGTTACTACTTTGGTTATTCAGTAGTGCTTACCATCATTATTGACACTGGAGAGATGTAGCAGCAGTCTGCTTTGTGTACATGCATGCGGATTGCAGTTAAGTTTCTGCTTTTCCCGTTGGTCTCTGCAAAATGAACAGTACCTTTCTTTACTCTTGATCACATTCCTACAGAGTTGAAGATGTAGGTTTTATATTAAGCCTTAAGGATATGCATGATCAGGACATCTTAGCTCCTGCTCCAGGATAGTAAGCAGACATAGTTTGGTAGCTGAGCAGTGGTCTTAATACTTCTGTGCTCACTGCTCCTTTTCCTCCTTTTTTTTTTTTTTTTTTAATGGATATCAGTGAAGGGGAAGCCTGAGTTACAAGGGATGCTATTTTCTCCGCAGACTTTTCATTGACACACAATATATTTTCCCTGCAAGCTGATTAATATTGAGGCAAATAGAACTGTAATGCTTCATGTATAAATGCAAAGGAGCATATAAGCTTGGATGTCTTTTCTGTTTTACCACTGGCATACTGATTTGTTTTGTAACTGCTAAGCCTCCCCCCAAGCTTCGTCTGCTGCTCTCAGTCTCCCCTTTATTTCTCTTGCCCAATCAGCAATGAAAACTGCAGGATTTGTTGACACAACTGTTTGGCACTGATAGCAAGGCTTGTTTAGAGTTGAATTTCCTGAAGACTTTGTTTCTCTGTTCTTTTCATAAAAATCTGGTGGGGTTCTGGGCCTTCCCTTCTGCTTTTTAGATCACATTTTATGTACAGTTTAGCTAGGAAAACAATTGAAAGAACCCCTCTTCTAGAGAGTCATGTCTTCTTCAGCAATGGAAGTAACTTCAGAAAAAATTGAGGCGCTTCTTAAATGGCCTGTCAAAGGGAGAGTATGCAGCTCTGCTACCCCCTTGCATTCCTGTAGGCAGAAACACATTAGACAAATTAGAAGGGTAAGAATCAAATATTTGCCTTTCTACTTGTTAATTCTGTTCCATTTTCCATTTGTGTTCTGTTGACTGTGTATCAGAAAAGTCCTGGCATAGGTCCAGCTCAGCCAAGCCGTATGCATTGGCTGTTGACTGGGAATAAATTTGTACAATGGGGAGACAGATTATGAGAAATTACTTCTCTTGCATGAATGACAGTATAGGTGCAGTTAATACTCCGGGGTGTTCGCAGGCCCAAACAGACTAGCGTTCCTCAGGAGACTTGTAGAGAGATACTGAAGGCAAAGATGCTAGTCTCAGTTTAGTGAAATTTTATGTGTATTATGGCTCTGTTTCATGCTTTGCACATGTTATGAAGGTATAGCTTGATCTAATCACTATGCAGGATGTCCCACAAATAAGATGAGAGTGTCCAAAAAGGGCTGGGTTTGTGTGTTCATGGGGAAAAAAAAAAAAAAACAAACAAACAACCACCACTTGCTTTTAGTTCTAACTCTGTGTTGTTGTTAACATGCAGGATTTGGTCATTAGGAGAGGTTAGTCTGCCTCTAGCCAACTGACGTTCAGTGTAAGTCATTCTGTTTGCCAGCATCTTGCGTGTGCTTCTGGCTGTGTTTCTAAGTGGGTGACTGGGTGGACTGACCTGTCTAGAAGAGGAAGACTTTAATTCCCCAGTAAGAGGTGGCTCTACATTAACGACCCAGACTTTCTGTCTGCCAGTAGTCTGCCTGGGATGTGTCTGGTTTTGGATAAATAATGAATGCCTTTAGGGAGAGCATGTGATGGGGAATGTTTGATGCAGCGTAGAGAAGGCTGTAGGATATGTCTGGAGTATGCAAGAGGAATGGATATGCACTGAGGAAAATAGCTAGGTATTCAGCTGCCAGAGAGAAAAGATCATACCAGAACAAGATAAACAGCTTTCTGAGCTCAATCAGCTGCACCACCTGCGCTGGTTGATAATGAAGACTACACATCATCTTCATAAACCACTGCTCCTCAGAAGAACAGAGTATTTACATCCAAGCTGTTCCAAGGAACTTGTTTTGAAGTCTTACTTGCAACAATTGAAACTCCCTCCATGATCCACATTAGAAAACAAAGCATTTGATTTGGGATTGAAGAGAGGCTTCAGTCAAATCAAAACCAAATCTCATCTTTACATTCTTGTTGTTCTGAAAATTAATTAAAAAAACTAATTTGGTTCACCTTGAGACGAATTCCTTGTATAATTAGAACAGAATTAAAGCTATTATTAGAGTACTGTTACTATTCCAACATATTTGCTCCCTCATGGACTAGCAAAAATGAGTTGTTACACGATGCTGCCTGTCACTAGTGGCTGTATAAGAGTGTCTAACTGAAAACTTTTGGTTTGACTGTATGCAATTCGTGGTCACTTTTTCATGCACAGAGGCAATGGGCTTGCAGCAGCTCTGTCAATAACAGTCAGTTGACTTTACCGGGACAGCAGCCTCTGGCTCTGGAAAGGAGGCAGATGTTATAGAGGACAGGAGGAGACACTGGTGTGACGTGACAGGTCTGAGCCATTGTAACACATTAGAGCCTTCTACTGAAGCCCAGTCCTGGCTGCCTTTGAAGATTACCGTGGCATCTCTCAGGTGACGTTACGTCTGTCTTGCTGTAACCACTAGCATGGTCACCTTGCTGCTGTAAATCTGTGATGGGAGCACATCAGGCTTGTGGCCATGAAATAACTACTAAGGCACCTTGCCTCTGCTTCTACAGCTGTTTTCTTTATACAAAGAGGTGCTGCTGTGTCCTGTGCTAAGGAATTCCCTTGGTGCTTCCAGTCAAACGTTCTGAGAAGGCCATAGCCTCATTGTCAGCTCTGAGGAGATGAACTGGTCAGTATTGGGCACAAAATCAAGGTAGGGAATGTTTGCTCCCTGTTTCTTTAAGAGCTGCGATCAGAAGAGCTGTTTGTGGGGAGTCTGCAGACAACACAGAATGTGAAGTCATGGGCTTGCTCATCCAGCAGCACATTGCTGTGCGTGTTTAGTGGTGCACAGCACCCACCCGGTGCTTCATTTCGCAGCAGCGGCACAACCACCCCTTCACTGTTAGCGCCAAAGACTCTGTCTTGACATCTTCCCAAAATGCAGCTACCATGACTGCCAGGAGCAGGGAGGGCCTATTTGCCTATTTGATGAGAAGAAAACGAGTTTATTAGTATAATATGTTACTATATACAGTATAGCATGCTATGATGGAGGAAAACTGTGACTTTTTGTATCTGTGGCGAATTATTGGTATAGAACATGAGCATATTTCAGCTTCAGCCTGCTGATCAGAGGACTCAGCTTGAGGCAATTCCTCTTATCTCTTCTCTGAATTGCTCTGTGATCTCTGCATGCCTGAGATGCTCAGATCCAAGCAAGTGTTGTTACTTGATTTGGCCAAGAGGTGACTTGGAAGATGCAGGTTCAGACCTATCAAGACTGAGCAGACCCTAAAGTCCAGGGCCTCTCATCCTTTCTGGGGTGAGCATGCTGCCCACAGGGATATTGCCCCAAAGATAGGGTTGCACAAACACACAGCCTCTTTGGAGAGAGACTTTTTACAAGGGCATGTAGTGAAAGGACAAGGGGCGATGGATTTAAACCGAAAAAGGGTAGATTTAGATTGGATATGAGAAAAAAAAATTTCACTCTGAGGGTGATGAGGCGCTGGAACAGGTTGCCCAGAGAAGTTGTGGATGCCCCATCCCTGGAAGTGTTCAAGGCCAGGTTGGATGTGGCTTTGGGCAACCTGGTGTAGTGGAGGATTTCCCTGCCCATGTCAGGGGGGTTGGAACTAAATGATCTTTGAGGTCCCTTCCAACCCTAACCATTCTATGATTCTACAGTTTCATGCTTTCCAGTTTCATGCTTTATATACCCCACTGATACTGGTAACAATATGGTCAGTTCTCACTTGCTGAGCTACTGAGGGGACTTGTCTGGCCAAGTTTTTTTGTGCTTTGGGAGTCAATTCACTGTTCTTTGTCAACACAGTTCCGCTCTCTTTCTAAATCTGTGGATGGGTTTCAAAATTTTTGTTTTAAATTGCTTTTCCACTTACAGTGTAAATGGCTGGTAATGCTAACTCTGCTACTATATAGGTATCTCGCACAGACCCGTTTGATGTACCCTGCAGGTGGCAAGCTGAAGACTGCTGTTGTAGGAAAAGTCAGGTCAAACAGACCAATTATTTACTGGGAGGTTTATTTGCCAGTAGCAAAGGATAGATGGTAATTTCAGTATCTAAAACGTAGACCTGTTTCTCAAACTAGATATGGTCTGTCATGGTTTAGGCTACCTGGCAGCTAAACACCACACATCTGCTCACTCACCCTCCCCCACCCCCCAGGAAACAAGGAAGAGAATTAAAGAGGAAAAGGGAAGGAGACTTGTCGCTTGAGATAAGAACAATTTAATAATATCTGAATATATATATGTATAATGATAATAACATATACAAACAAGTGATGCACAATATAATTACTCATCACACAGTGACTAGCGCCTCTCCCGTCCCAGCAAACGATTCCGAAACAAGTAAGTCCCAACACTGCAATCCCGGATGAGCGAGAGACCCGAAAAGAGAGGAGAACAAGCGAGTGAAAGTCCCCAGAAGAGCAAAAGCCCTTCTTTCCAGACAACTTTCATTTATATACTGGGCATGATGTTGCATGGTATGGAATACTTCATTGGCCAATTTAGCCCTTAAACCTAAGTTCTAATCATAAGGAGATGATTGGAGGAGGCCCTTTATCCTGGCCATGCTCCCCACCAGCCTGTTGTGCTCTTGCATACTGGCAGGAACACAACAAGCTGAAAAGTCATTCATGTCTCAGTGCCAACTATAAACACCACTGCGTTATCAGCATTCTTCTCATAGTGAATCCCAGACTAAAATCAAAACACAGAGCTCTTCTAGCTGCTAAAAAGAAAAGCTAACTCTCTCCCAGCCAAAACCAGGACATATCCCAAATCCTCTGCTTAAAAGTTCAGGTCTATAATTAGTTTGTTCTACCAGAATGTATTTGCCTCTTGAGTTGTCTTGTCAATTGTTCTGAAAAACTGGACAAGATTTCACTGTTAAGTTCAATGATGAAACAATAGTAGTTTTTATTTAAAGAATCTTTTTTCCCTTCCATTTGCTGGGCTCTCTATTTGATGCAGTTTTAAAGTACTGTATTTTTGTTTTGACAGATGAAAACATTGACAGGACAAAGGAATTTGGAAATGTACCTTAACATCATTAAGAAAAATTAGAAGGATTTGAAAAATACACATGGCTTAAAGTGTTTCTTTACTGAAGTTACTTACCTGATAAAAGATTTTGGATGTTTTATCAATTAGCAACTAATCATGATACAAGTGGTATGTAAGCTCTCTCTCTTTTTTCCTTTTTTTTTTTCCTCCTTCCTCTCCCCTTAGGCAGGAAGATCCACTGAGACCTTTTTTGCTGCATCCATGCTTGAGGAGCTCTGATGAAGAAGTAAGATTCCTGCAAAAATGTTCTCAAATTCTGGTGTATTGTCTCCTGCCCTCAAAGGATGTCCAGTCTGTCAGCTTGCGCATAGTCCTTGCAGAAGTACTTGCGACAAAAGGTAGATCAAAGATCAGAGATGATTAACTATTTGCACCTGTAGAATATTAGTAATTGCAGACTTCATTATGTGTAAGTCTTGATGCTCTGCTTTTAAATTCTGAAATGTAGTTTCTGTAATAACCAGTAAAACACTTTATATTCTCAAAATCAAGCATATACTTCTCTGACTCTCCTGACTTGATGCCAAGCTGTTGAGCACCTTTCAGGATAAACCACAATTTTTCCATTCCATTCTTCTATTTTTTCACAGAGAAACACTTTTGCAGTCTTCCATGGCATCATTTTTAGTGATTATATGAATAATTCTGGCCTTCTATATTTCATTCTGTTACATAGAATCCATAGACTTAGGAATATGATTATAATTGAATCATGATACCAGATTTAATTAATTTTTTTAGACTTTGATTTATCGAATGTGGTTTTTTTTATCTGAGGGGTTTTCTGTTTTTTATCAGTTACACTTAAATCTGATTATAAATGTGCTAGTCATTTTTTATGTCACTGAAGTCAAATTCAGAAATGAAGTCTCAAGTCTATTATGCGATTCAGTTTACTTTTAATTTTCATTTTTAGTGGCTGTAATGTCATAGCCTTCAAGGCACACAGCAGAAAGAATAAAAACACTTGGAATTTTCCAAATAGAGCTCAGCTTTGTCAATGTATGTCAATTGGTGTAACAGAATAAACAAACAATTTTATCAAGAAGGTACATACAGTCTCAAATGTATCGTGTAGTCCAGAAGACTGGTTTTGGATTTTTATCAGCTTGCATATTTATTTTTGCCTTTTATCTGCAATTTTCTTTTGAAGGACAGCAGTTATTCTTCAGCATAAGGATTTTGTTTTAAAATATTTTTCCTCTCCAGTACTGAAACCAGTGGTGGAACTGCTGAGTGATCCAGATTATATTAACCGAATGCTACTCAGCCAGCTGGAGTACAGAGAACAGATGAATGAGCATCAGAAGAAAGACTACACATATGCTCCTTCCTATGAGGAGTTCATCAAGCTCATTAACAGCAGCTCCGATGTTGAGTTCCTGAAACAACTGAGGTATTTAATGTTTCACTGTAGCTCATTCAAAACTAAACGTGCTTCTTTCGCAAGCCCATTACTGAGATTTGAATGAATTGTGATGTCTTCTTTTTAAATTCAATTTTAGATTTCTTTTGCTGAAGCAGAGACAGTAAGCACGATAAGCCACGGCATTTGTTAAATTCTAATGTAGTCAGCTTTTTAGTTTGGTGGCAGAAAATGTTAAAATATTCCACTTAGTAGTATACTAGAGATGACTGTACTCTTGAAGGGCATACCAGCCCTTTCTTTACAGCTTGCCTCTGTGGAGTTAGATTAAATAATATGTTGAATTTCCACTAGTGTGTCGTTACCTCCTCATTATCTTTCTAAAGTATGTCTGACCATGGTGGTCTGGTGACTGAACTGTAGTGACACTATGGACACTGGGCATTCAGAGCAGCTTGCTGTGATTCTGTGACATGGAAGGGGGTTTGAGTTCCAGCACATTTTACTGCTGGACCAAAGGTTCTCCTGGACTGTTGCAGGCAGGCGTTTTCCAATTGCATCCTTCTTAAAAATGTTAATGAACTTTGAAGAATTCCTTAAAGACCAAAAAAACCCCACCGAGCTCCTACGTATCGTGAGTTTGTTTGATGTTTCTATTTGCTAATGCAAATAGCACCTGCTCACTTCCCTACTAATTCCACCCCCCAAAAAAAATCTCGTATCTTTTCCTTCCATTTTTCATCATAACATGAGATACTGCTTGCATCTGAAGCTACTCACCCAAGTACAAGATGTTTGTGCTTGCCTTATCTTCATAGCTGAGCCTGTTTCTCCTCTGATTTAAGTGAAAGGGTGAGGAACAAGTGACTGGGAAACAGGGAACAGAGATACTACTGTTGTAGGATGTCCCTAGATGTTCTTGAGTTGGTTTTGTTGAGCACTCCAAAGCTTTGGAGGGCTGTTGAGGCCATTTCCAGAGTGTTTGTCCTAACCTGTTTCCACCAACCAGAACTGGTGTTTTTTACTCTTCCCTGGCTCCCTTCAATTGCTGGTGCAGGTCAGCTTTCTCTCTTCCTAAATGGCTGCAACAAAATTGAAAAACAGAAGCACATGGATCCCATTTGGTGCACTCTGTGTCATCTTTTGTGACCCAGACCTTCTATTAGACTTGCCTTAATGAGGCCAAGTGATGGTTTACTGAGATGGAGTATGTGGGCTGCATAAATAACATCTTACTCTCTCTTGTTCTTTGGTTCTGAAACCACTTGCATTTCTGAGATAGGAAAATAGATTTAGGTGATGGTGAAATAGTTTTGTTGCTTGGCTACTTATTGTTCATGTGCTATAAAATTTGCTCTTTACTCTGGCCCAGTGTGCCTTTCCTGAGAGCAGAAATTAGTCTCTATTGGACTCTGTCTAAAGCCTAATTGACATCATGTTTATTAGCATAATCACGCTAATGGATGTGCTTGTTTCAAAAGAAACCCAACTCTTCTGTTGTTGTTGTTCAGGCACATTAATGCTCAATGTGTGCTCTTTTTAGCTGATAGGTCACTTTAAATTGTGTTCTTTAATACCAGATAGCAAATTTGCTTTATGAATAATGCACTTTAGGCTGCTCTTAGGTTTTTCCTTTCCAGCCTGTGGAGTCCAACTATCATCATCTTAAAATGTGTTCCTCTACACCCTATGAAACGTTGATCAGTCTGAGCTGTTCACTATTTGAATGGAAAATGCCTGAGAAAATGTATCTTCTTTTTGAAGAGAAATAACATTTGATTTTGGAGGCAACATTCTTCCTTCCTCTCTTTGTATAGAGCCAGTCTCTGGGAAGGTGGTTAAAGAGTGTTCCCCTGTGGGAGGAAGACTTCCTGTTCTCTTTGTTCTCCAGCACTGTGGTAGCACCTGCAGAGAGATAGGCCAACCTGTAGTCATCTCAAAGTTATGTAGTAAATTTTGCAAAGCTCTCATGATTTACCAGTGAAAGTTCACAGATTTATGTAAAGAAAACTGAACAGTGGTCCCTACATGCATTTAAAAAAAAAAAGTGATATTTTAGAAATCTGTCAGACTAAATGAAGTTTCAGGTTGTAATTCACAACGGTGAACCACAGGAAAAATCTATAAAGAAGAAATTACAGAGGAAGACACAAATCAGCCGTTGTGCAGTTATCACTGAGCAATGCGGTTACAGTCTATTGGAGTGACAGGAGCAGGGAGAAAGCTTCCAGTTATTTTCCTACAACAAACAAGTTCCTGGCATGTTGTACTTAAACAGGTTTCCCAGTTAGATGCTATTCTGGGTAACAATATTCTGGTCATCAAAAATTTCTTTTCTTGGTTTTATTTGGAAATCATTTTTCAGTGCCTATTCTAAGCCAGTGCACGGCATTCATGAACTGTAAGCCTCCTCTTATTACTCCTAATGTTGCCATGTAACATCTTGGTAAAGAACAGCTATAAGTAGTAACAATTTTCTGTGTAGGCTTAACTTTGAGGGAAATTTATCCCAAGGCATTACAGTTGCTGGGAAACTCAATATTTTTTTGAAACATCCCTGCCGTGCTTTATCTGGGGCATCTGTCGATGCCCCATCTCTGGCAGTGTTCAAGGCCAGGTTGGATGAGGCTTTGGGCAACCTGGTGTAGTGGAGGGTTTCCCTGCCCGTGGCAGGGGGGTTGGAACTAGATGATCTTTGAGGTCCCTTCCAACTCTAACCATTCTATGATTCTATCTTTGGGAAGTTAAATACTATCTGTTTACTAAAATAAACGTAAAATTTCAATGAAGAAATGCTCAATGAAGGAGGCCATAAGGCATTGATTAACATTTCCTCAGACTCTGGACTCACCATAGTCAAGAAAACATGGACTGCTGGGTGCTCCTTGATGTGTGCACGTGACATTACCAGAGAGACGTCCCATAGGCAGCCTTCTGGACTGACTTCATGAACAGAGTTTAGCAAAACTTTCTTGTGATTAGAACCAGGTATTTGTTATGGGTTAAGTAGGAAAAAATACCTAGCTGGATCAGTGGAAACCCGTGAGTGAAGGGTGTTTGTTGCTCTTGGCTGGGAAATCAGAAAAGAGGGTGAGGCTGTGTGTGGTGGATCTCCTTGTAAGCAAGCCTACCAGCTCTCTGCCTTGCAAATAGCTCAGCTTGAAAGGCTAGTAATGGTACTAGGGTTTTCTAAATCTTTTTTATCTCTTGGCTTAGAAGAAATACTGCATTGATTTTTCTGCATTGCTTTTATGGATTTTATTTTTAGAACTTATTTAAATGATGGAGGAACTACTTAATAATTTTGGAGATACTTTTAAATTCACGGTTCATTAATATCTATAATGGGCCTCTAACATTTGGTCACTTTATCTCTTAGCAGAATTTCTCTATTGTGTTTGTGGAAACATCTCTTTCATATTCATAAGGGACATTTGAGGAGCTGATGTTTATTTTCATAAAAAGTCATTTACTCATTTCTGAGAAGCTATTTTGTCCCTTTCCCTGTCCCTTTCCCTTGCACTCTCTCGCCCCATACCTTTGCTTTCTAAAACTTTAGATTTGTTTGAGGGGAAAAAACCCAACAAACCAACAAAGCTTCCAGAGAAGAGGACTACTGTTTCGTTATCTATGAACATCCTTTAAAGTCACTCTTTATAATATTTACCTTTATTGGTTGTCATGAAGGGAGGCAGAGTTTTATTCCTGTTTTATCAAGTCTTCACAGAATGCATTGTCCCTAATTTTTTCAAGAAGAAGAAGTTGTACAGTGAAATTTCACCTTCTTTTCCCCTTAGATTTAAGTTAGCATGGATAAATTCGAAGTCTGCTGCAAGTAAGGAAGAAAAGATGAGTTCTTCCACATCAAATGTGAAACAAATATACTTGCTCTGTCAGAAGAAGACTAGAGATAAAAGACATGATGAGTTAAAAACATAGCTGAGAATAAATAATGATAAGGAAATAAACTGTTGTATAGTTTTCATTCTGCTTTCAAGATCAGCACTACGTTTATTCTGTTATTTATTAGTATAGCAGCAAAAGGTCACTACACAATTTATGATAAGAAAGACCATTATTGCTGGGTCTGTGTCATCTTTTAGTTAAGAAATGAAGAAAAGGGGTGAATATAACAAAGAATAGGGAAGAGATAATAGTGGGAAGTAGACGTAATGTGGATGTGAGCTGGGAAGGTAGAGGTAATGTGGATGTGAGCCCATAAAGTTGATGAAAGAAGTGCACGTGGAAGAAGGGGAATGTATTTCAAGGATCACAGACTTTCTTAAACAGAGAATAAGTAGTCATGGAAGTAGCAGACTTTCTAGACATCTTCAGCCTTCATCTAGGAGATAACTTGATGGATGAGGTTAGGGAGCTTCTACAGGAATGAGTTAAATTCACTTGAATACTTGCTTAATTACCAATATTAATAGCTGCCAAACTAAGTGCACTGAGAGGAATTTGAGAGTTTGTTATGACCAGAACTTTGATGTTTATGAAAGATTTAACTGGCAATTTTTTTTGCTGAGTGCATGGAGTCTGTTAGTTACGAGATTGGTTTTACTTAAAATTCAGATTACTAACTGCATTAGCTGTCGTCCATTATGTGTAGTATAGTTTTAGGTGATAAACAAGTTTTAATTATTCCTGGGCTGTAGTACTTTAGTGTTTTACTTATTTTAGTGTAATATTTTTTTCCTTCTCCTAAGTTACAGTATGCTCCATACGTGTATTGAGTGCATTAGCTAGAAGAACCTTACAGACAACTCTTGCTTTTGAACTGAATTCCTGTCCTAGTTTCCTGCAGAAATATTTAATGTTAAGAGCATGACTTTACATAGTGTTTTCTGAGTATTATTAACTTGCTGTGCAGTGCCAGCATTTGAGAGAAGGGGGCAGTGTTATTGTTAGTTGAATGTTTTTTTCCTTTTATTTCAAGATAAACTTTTTTCCCTACTCTGCTCCATATGCATGCTGCTCTTTAGGTTGCAGACACACTGACAAATGACCCTCTTTGCAGGTGAGGAGAAGGTGGAAGTGTTTTGGGTTTTATCAGTTCTTAAGTGTACTGTATGAAGAACACATTGTGAAAAATTAATACCATGTTTTCTCTTCTCCCTCTTCACCCTTATCCCCTACTGTTTTTAAAACTAGGTATCAGATTGTAGTGGAAATAGTTCAGGCAACTACAATCAGCAATATTCCCCAAGTGAAGAGGCAGAAAGGTAAGATTCCATTTTGTTAAGTCACATCTGTTGTTTTCATTTTGAAAAGCTGTTTGAACTCCCGACATACATATGCAATCAGTATGTGTGGGATTTTTAGACAGATTTTAGGAATGCGATGCCTTCAGTATTTCGGTTCTGTTTCATTTGTCTGATTCTTCCAAAAACTCCCATGGTGTGATTATTCCCCGCTCCCCATCTTCGTCTAAGCTGATGGATCATGAGAAAGGTCATATCTATGATGCATTTATTTTCAGAACTTGCTGCAACTAGGATTTTTGGCATTAAAAATTCGTATGCTGAAAATCTTGCTTCCTCTTTCCTTTTCATACGATCTGTTCTTCAAAGTCTTAGTCTCTTCTGCTTTCAAAATACAGAAGAAGGAATGATACAGCATAATTGTCAGTCAGACTTTATTTTGACTCTTCATTGCATTATGTTGTTGCATTGCAATACAGAGTGCTCTTAAATCATTCTGCAGTGTTTTGGCAACATCTGCCTTTTAAAATGCACATGCATCTTACATTTGTACTTACATTTATTACATATACACTGCTCTTTATGGTTCTGAAAATGTACCAAAACCATGGTATATCTTCAGGACGTTGTATCGATGGTGAAATTACAGACCAAATTTTTGCTTGGACTGATATACTTAAGGTATATCTAAGCATAATAAAAAACAATTGACAATATTAATTTGTTTGTAAACAAAGAAATCTAGAAGATCTTACTTTTAGGTTCTCATGCAATCTCTGGCAGGTTGAAAAAAAATATTCTAGCTGCTTATATCACAAAGGAAAGCTTTTAAAAGGGATTCAAGTGTAAGGAAAAATGCAGAAACAGAAAATAAACATGGTGAGGTGGGGAATATCTTTGGTCAGTCTGAAGAGTTTGGAGTCCATGCTCAGTTTTCTGAAAGTATAAGGTTGTCAACACTGATACACCTTTTCTTTAAATCTAAAATAGAGCTAGATGTGCATTCCTATAGGATAAATTGCTTGTGTCAAACCAAGGCAAAAGGAAAAGTAGGCTTTGTTTTTTGCTGAAGTATACATTACAGGAAGAGATATTAGTATTTCTCAGATGAAAGTTAATTTAATGGAAAATGTGTTTCATAAAGTAATAAAATGGTAACAGGGAAGTTAACTCCGAGTACATTACGAAAAATCAATCTCTCTAAGCCTGTATTTCCATTTGTGCTGCCATTGGTCTTTGTTGTGACAAGGATTGATTTGGGGAATGTTTTTATACAGTTTAGGTTCCTACGATTAATTACTGTCTCTCCTCTGTCTCACTTGAGTTTATCTAGTTAACTATCCACTGTTCTAAACCCTGAACAGAAGGTGTTTTTCTGAAGCTACAAGTTCCTGATACTGCAGAGTAGATATAAAAAGGTTATTGCTATTTATTCTGCCAAAGCAGATCTGGTTCCACTTACTCTGTGCTGAATTTGGTTCTGCATTTTTATGGGCTCTTGACTTTTACCTGTATTAAAAAAATTCAGGCAAATTCTACTAGCTGGAGCACTGAAGTTTTGTGTTAATGTATTTGACATTCATTATTAGTTTAGTTCTATGGCAACGTTGTATGCCAGTTAGGAGTTGATTACCACTGCTGGCCATATTGGCCAGTGGAGCTATTGTGGCTAAGCCTTTTATTTATTAAATAGCCAATGGTTATTTACATTGTGCCACAAGAAAAAGGTGTCATTTTTTGCTTGATGTGTGGAACGGTATGTCCAGCAAAGGCATACAATACAATCTTATTATATATAGTTTACACAAACTTAAGGCAGATTTCTAATCTGTTTGAGTTATTCTGCTAGGGTTTTCATCTACCAAAAATTTTCAGGCTCAGTCTATGTACTGTTAACTTTAAGAGGGCTATCAAAACTGTAGAGGGTTAAAATCTAATTCTGAAGGCTTTTTTGTGTCTTGTTTTTCCTGAAGTAGGTGGAAACATTTTTCCTGATGTGGGAATGATTTAACATGTTCGTGAATTTTAGGAAGAAAAGTTTAAAGAAAAAAGCTGTGCTACCTTCCTTAGAACGAAAGAAAGCCAACAAAAACCCCAGCACAGCTCACTGCTGATACAAAGATTGTTGAACTCTTGTAGAACAGACCACCACATTACTGGTGTCACCTTTTCATGTTTCCCTTTCTGGGTGCCACAGCGTACTTTTGCCCCTGCAACAACTGGGTTTCATGGTGAATAACTAAATGTGAGCTTTTTAGGAAGTACGGAAAATGGAAAGTATGTTTGCACAATCTATCTTTTTCTTTTTAATCTGGTCCCCTAATACCTGCTGCATACCTGTAATAATGTGTGTGAGCGTGGGTGTTCGATGCATATGACAGTCTCCTCTTTCCTGGTAGTAAATGAGCTCTTGCCTTTTGTGTCAGGGGCATCTCTTAGCTTTGATTCCAGCCTGGTGAGAGAGTGTCTTACTGGTAGCTATTTCCTTCTTCCTATGGCAAAGTTGAGTCCTGAAAATGTAACTCCTTCTTTACTGCCTGGATGTTCAGCTAGAGCAGCTGAACTTCGGCTGGCCAGCAGTCTGTCAAGTCTGGTATTTGCTGTCAGACTGTAAGAGCAGAGCAAGTGTAGGATAATATGTAGATGGATGTAGTCTCAGCCTCCATCAGTTTGAGTCATGGGAGCTTCCCGAGGCATTGTTTTCAGTAGGAAAAGGTACAGCAACAAATGTGAGGAGCACTTAGTGTGGTAGGAGTGGCCAATACTCTGCAGCAGTGAGTGCTTAGCTACTGTCTAAGCAAAGTAAGTGTTGTGCAAGTGCATGACTAGCAATAAAGATGCCTGAGCAAGATTGTGTACCTTTGCTATTGGTTGAGGAGACATAGTAAAGTCTCTAAAACTGGCTGAAAAGATTTAGTTTATAAAAAGATTAGGTGTCTGTTATTAAAGGACGAGTAGCCTGAGGACCGGGTTTCAGACCGATGACTTCTCATGTGAGCTGCAGTTGCCTGACTTCTTTTACTATTTTGTCTGGTGATAGCGAAGTATGCGTTTGATGCAGGTGCCCAGAGGGGTTGGAGAGGAAGGCTTGTCCCTCAGCAAGGACAGGGCTCTTTACGCTTAATTTAACTACTGTTGGTGCCACCTATTGGCAAAATATTTAGCTGTTAGAGCCCTCTAATAAAAGCAGAAAGTACTTTAAAGTACTTCTAAACATCATTGCATTAAACCCTCTGTAGTAAAAAATGGCATGTTATAGGGTCTTTTTTCTTTTCAGATTTCTGTCACTTGAGTCTTCTGGCATGTGAGCATAGGAGAGCAAAGGAAAACGTACAAAAGCATCTGATTCATGTTAAGCAGTAAGTTTTGCATTTGACTCCCTGGGAGAGTCAAATGTCCTAAAAGGTTGAGATGCAAAATAATTGGAGTGCTTCACCATATGATGCCTGTTGTGGGTGGATGCTATAATGTCTGTGGCTGGGAGAATTGCTTCTGGTCATTGCTAAAGCTGAATAAGAAACCTAAAGAAATGTTAGTGTTTTCAGAGGTGTTGATGGTTTATTTTTGGAGTGGTACAGGCCGCTGTAAATAGAAGCTGTTATCTTGCATGCTGACACTATGCTACTTCCTTCATTTACACTTGCACAGAACTGCTGATTCTGGTGTGTATGTGCATCTGTGTTACTTCTCCAAACCGTGTCCTCCTATGTATCCTCTTCCAAAGTAGTCAAGGTCACTCCAGCAGTGGGTGTAGGAGGTGACTTGGGTTTGGTTGGTTTTTTGTGGCGGTTTTTTTTTTTCAGCTTTGTTTTTTCTTCCTGTCAATATTTTTGGACTGTGCTCTTCTCTACAGTCACATGTGCTCTGGTTGGAAGAATCATATCTTTCTACATCTTTAACTGTAAAACTCTCTCATCTTGTCTTTTGATAAGGACTCCTTGGAACTATTGAATCAAATTTGAGCTAAATTTTAGGTATTTTAGGGTTTTTTTACAAAATCTATGTCTTAAAGATTTTGAAGGACAAGAAGTGCTTATCTGAAAATGTTTACTGTGTTTTGATCTAGTAAAGTAGTTTGTAAGAGGATAAATATGCAGATCAGGCATTGTAGCATGAGTGAGAGAGGACCTGAATTTCTCAAAGCAAGAGTAGATCCTAATTTTCCTAAAGAGAAAGCTTCAAAAAACAGTAATGATGTAACAACGAAAGTAAGTTGCTATAATAATTTGATGTTTGCTGTAATGTGAATAAGAAACTGTTTAAACACACTAGTTCTAATTTTAACAGACACGGTTTGTTTCTTCTCCTACTGATATTATGTTACAGGATCCTACAAGAATTTTAGCAAGGATCACTTTTTGCTAGCTGCTATTTAAAACAAAACCAAAAATCCATGAAGGCATGTACCTTGTCTTAGGATAAAACAGAGCAAATCTCTCAACAGATTTTTTTTTTTTAGTATTATTTTTTATTTTTCCCCAACACTCTAAAGGGATTTGTTTGATTTACCTTCTGATTTTCTGTGCCTTCTACCTTACACGTGACTTCACACTATGGCCAGAAACCACCCTCGAGTGATGGGATGGAACTGTTTTTCAGACACCACATTGTAATCAGCCAGAGGGCATCCCTGTTGAGAAAACTGCTCCTTTTCAAGCAGGGATTGCAAGACAGATCGAATAAGCAGCCATTTCTGTATGAAGAGATCCTCTGTGTTGCAGTAGAAGATTTCTCCTGCTGAGCATCTCGATATTTACTTTTGTAAGTGGAGCTGATGACTGGTACAGAAACAGAACTGTCTGTGAGCAGGCTTTTTAGGTACTGTGGTTCTGAAAGAGGCTTGAATGTTCGGCTCTAAAAAGGGAGTTTTCTTTTAGAAACTGGGGCTCTAAGCTAGCTGGAGTGTGTGGGTTTTGTCAAGATAATAACGTAGGGTGAAGTAAATTGGATACTTCTGCATTCCAGCGCATTACAGATGCCACCTAACTTAATTATGACAAAACTATATTATGATTCCTCCCCCTCCATCCTCCACACAGGGATAAACATGCATACACAGTTACTTTTGCGTAGCTTCTTGGCAAGGCTTGAAGAGCTACTGTTGCGCTGGCACACTGTGCTCAAGCAGTAGGTGTAGAGGGAATCCATGTGGATGAAGGTGGTGAAGGTTACTGTGACTCCGATCGTGGTTTTGTTTTGAATTGTGCTCATTTGTCTCATTTGTTTTGAATTGTGATTTTTTTTTTTTTTTTCAAATCAGCTCCATAGAGGAGGGTTGCCTTGCTCCCCCTGAGATTGTTTGTGTGCTAGTGATGCGTCTTGTCCACGGTTGGTTTGGAGAGATGCCCATCAGTGAAAGAAGGGAAGAGGCTGACTGGTTAGACAGAAGTGGCCAAGGGGTATGTGGAGACTCACAGACAGAGGCTTTATGTGGTGGATGTTATTCTGTTGCATAGTACATGCATACTCCTATGCTCAAATTTACCTTACTGCCACTTAGCTTTTTGTTGTGCTCAGCTGTGGCTGTGAAAGGGGAGGCTATGTTGCACCATGTATCGCTAATGATCAGTGCCTAAATTCTCCATGATCTCCCTTTAAGTCCTTTCCCCCAGATCTGTTGCCTGAAGTGTTTGGGATATAGTGCTTTTTTCACTCATTCTGTTGTCTGACCACAGAGCTGGTTTTCCCTTTGCTTGTAGCAAGGGCAGTGGAACTGTGTGTACTGTTCTTCTCAGTCTAGCCTGCTCTTGCAGAATTGAACAAATACTTTTCCAGGCCTACGTGGGCTTTGAAAATGTGTAATTTCACAGTTTCTGAGAGTTCAAAGAGGTCTGTAATGATTGGTAAATTATATATAAAAGGTTACAGTTACTATTCATGTGAAAATGTTAACTTGGTGTTTGCTACTTAAATACTTCAGCACAACATTAAGTAGGCACTGCGTGTGCTTAACTCGGCTCTCGCAAAAAGTCTTCAGGAGCACACATGATGTTGTGCATGTGCATAGCTCCTTTGGAGACGAGTCAGATGAGTCAGTGCTCTTGTACGTGCTGCCAGGTGTCAGGTATCTGTAGATCTTGAAGCTGTGAAAGAACAAGAACTTGTGCTTCCAGTTTTAATCATGTTTTTGCAATATAACTTTGCAGTTAAGATGAGAAGTCTTTGTTTTATGCTGCTTCTATCAAGAGACAGGACAGTTTATGAAGTACTGTGATACAATTTAGTTCATTCTTTAAGTAGTCTTTATGTATTGTATCAGTCTTTGTTTACGTTATTTTTATGTTGTGTCATTCGCTGTGGTATGTGGTAATAAAATTTGTATGACATTCGATGGCATGATTATCTTTTGCAAGGCCCAGCGTTCTGTCTGAAACACGGATGATGTGAATATATACTACAGTTTAATGTATTTAGTGACCAGGTAGCAGAACTACCAAAAAAGAAGAGTAAAGAAAATTAGGTCTGAGGAATCCATTCTCAGAAATGTTTTTGGTAGGTTATAGGATTTGCTTCTGGCCTAGTTCAAATCAGGGTGATTATGAGAGATGCAGAGGAAAATGTGGAAGCTTTGTCAGAAATCACTCTAGACATGCAAAAGCAGATGCAGTAAAAACGATTTGCACGATCTTAGCTTTTATTGCTTCGTAAGTTTGAGCTCATTTGGACCTTTTATGTTTTAATATTATCCAATACAAGTTGTATTATCCACAGCTGTGGATTGATAAGCAGAGTTTGCAGTTCTGCTTTTGATTGCATTGTGATGCCTTTGAGAGGGGTGCACAGTACCCCTCTGGGGTTTTAAAGTTCCTCCATGGCAGTGCTTGTCTTATCAAAGTTACCCTGATAAGGAGAGAATTATTTTGGAGGAAGTTGCTAAAAGACCCTTTGGCTCCTTTCAGGATGGAGTCCCCTACTCAGCTGTTTCTGGAAAAAGTGTATGCAACTGATATGGGGAGGAGGTGCCAAAGAAACATCTCTCTTGTTTTGCTGATAAAGAGTGGGTTATTTGTGTGTTTTTAATAATAGCAGTATAATCTCCAAATGGTAAAGTTGTTACTAATAAAAAAAAAATCCAAAGGATGTGTTTTCTTTCCATGCATAGTGATGAAACTGTTTTGCTTAGTAGCATATATCTATTCCTCTTCCCTTTATTGGAGCTTGACGAAGGGTATGTGAGTAAAGACAAGGCTTTTCTTTTTAACTTTCTAGTTCTATTTAGTTTATGCAGTGATACTTGAACGTAGTGAATGTCTTCTGTGCTGATATTCAGAGATGGCAAAAAAGGCTCTTATTTATATCTCAGTACTTTAGTGGTGGGGAGATAGGGCAAGAATAGATTAAAAAGGGAAGTTGTTTTTATAGCTTGAAATATGTTTTTGATAGGGCTTAATAAAAAAGAAAAACCACTGAACACCAAACCCAGAACAGTTTAGATCTGAAAAATCTGCGAATTCTCAAAAAACCTCAAAAGGAGGTTAGGGTTAGAAGAAAACCAGTGATACTCCTGACCTTCCCCAGTTGACATGAAGATGCTCTTTCTGACTTCTGCTAGCTTATCTTTCATACTTTGGAAGAGGAAAGTCATGTTCAGTGTTTGTCCACGCTCCCACGCCATCTCTCCTGCACTGCAGCGCATTAGCCACGCTCCGTGCTGGGCTGCTCTTCATCAGCCTCTTGTTTATTTGTGAAGGGATGTCGCTGCCAGGCTTTCACGGTGACTAGTGCTGTTTATCTATGGAGCAGGAACAGGCTGGCAGTGTGATCTTCATCACTCTGAGTTTTTCACACTTCATCCCCGAGTTTTTCTTACATGGAGTGGCTCCTTGTGGCTGTGAAGAGCTGAGTGAGGCAAATGTTTTTGAAGGATCTTTGCTAATAAAGTAATTAATTGCCGGAAGCAGGTGGGATGTGGGGCTCATTAGTCTCTCCTGGAGGCCTGCTGCAGTCACAGGATGATAAGAGTTCAGATAAAGTAGACATGGTTACTTTGAAAACCCTCCAAGAATGCCTTATTTTCACTAAGAAAGGTGCTTTGTTTTAAGAAGGCTGAATGATCATTGCGTGGCACTGTTTGTGGGTTTTCAAAGTGCGAGGTGTCAAGTATGTGTTTTGAGCCTGAAGTATTTAAACTATTTAGAGAATTGAGAAATTTAAAAAATTATCTTAGAGTCAAGTGCAGGAGGGGAAATGTTGGGTTTTAATCTTCACTTTAAACTACTGTCCATGTATTTGTGTTAGCTGTAAATGTTTTAAATTGAGGAGGAGAGCTATTTTGTCCTTAAGGTCTTTTTCTGTCTTTTTCTCTCATTAATGCTGGTACCTCTGGTCAGGGAACTGAAATGCTAAATTAAATGCTCTGTTGACTTTCCTGTGGAGATAACATGCCAGGAAAACAGATGGCTTATTTTTTTTTCATGGTAAACTCATTTTATCTTTTGCTTCAGTGAGTATCATCTCTGTAGTTCGCTACTATACTGGAGCTCAGATGCAAATGATACTTGTCCATTAAAAGAGTAACAGTCTTTGAATCAGGAACATTCCCTACCAACATACCTAAATACATGCAGCGAATAAAGAGAGACTACAAATATGGGAAAAGATGTTGGGAGAATATCTGTACTCAAATTACATGTAGAAATTCAGGGAGCTCTGTGTACCTTGAGTTGTCTGTCAGTATACAAGTGACAAAACTTACGGTCACATGCAGTAGTTACATGTGGCTTTGAGGAGAAAATAAAAGGATGAAAACAATCCTAAAAGAAACAGGTACCTTAATGTATTAGAAATGTGTTTAAAATAGCTATTTTAAATCATTCCTAAGAGATTTCCTTTTTCTGTATTGTATGCATTCACAAACCTAGCTGTCTGGTTGTTTCTTTACAGCAGCTCTCTTGAAAATGGAACACTGTTTTCATCTGCGTCATTTTACTGGCATTTAACATTTTGAAAACAAAGTAGAATAGATCTCTATTATTTATCCCTGAGCAATCAGTTAATCCAGCACCAAGTACAAGCCAAGTTCTTTGCTACCGAGCTCTAGTTGCAGCCTGCAGAAGCAGGAGTATTATCATTGAACAAGAGGAAAACAAAATCAGTGTATAAATGTGAATAAGTTGCATCCTGCAGATATAAAACAGGAATAATTTCAGTGCAGTAGAGTTTTTTCAATCTACTTTCTCTGCTGCTGCCTTTTTTAGGCCCTGATGATTAGCTGAAGAGGCTAGAGTGTAGACTACACAAACATTGCACCTTTTATTACCAAGTCTTGTTCAGCTGACTGGCATCTTCGTGTTACCTCAGTATTTAACAGTACTGTGCAGTCTCGACGTGGCATTGTAAATTTTTTTTTTTTTCCTTAGTCATCTGACCATTTCGAGTGAGCTTTGGTCAGTGTTTTTGTCTGGAGGAGACACTGTATGATGTGCTGTTCACATCAGGCTCTAGAAATTTGGACGTGCAAATGAGATACTTGAGAATGTGTCATGCTGGCCTGGAGGGATTGAGTTGAGTCCCTCGTGACTGTAGGTAGTCAATATTATGTTCAGTAAGATACGTAAGCTGTCTTCTCCGTGTGTTATCGTAGACCGTGGCTGTAGGTAACTTCCCAATGCCATCTGATAAATGTACATCCTGTAGTACAAGTCTTGGACTTGTGACTTGCAAGAAGCTGTGAGAAGAGAGCTGGAGGGGTCAGATTTCACTGGACATTTGAATAAAGATTTTTTTCTGAACTGTATGTAAACCCTTGAGGTATCATTGGAGAATGTTTTGAAATCGTCATTCTGTTTCAAATACAAACTCTTCAGTATCCGTGGTCATGTGCATAGTTGATTCCTGAATGACCAGTGCTTTGATCAGGCAGGTCACGGGGGCAATGGTGCAACGACATTTTCATGTTGTAAGTCTGTCTGTGATTTGCTTTATTCTTAGATTCAAAAGGAAAAGAAACTGCGGCGATGAAAGCTGACCTACTGAGGGCTCGCAATGTGAAGAGGTATATTAATCAGCTGACAGTGGCAAAGAAGCAATGCGAGAAGAGAATAAGACTCCTGGGAGGGCCTGCTTATGATCAGCAGGAAGATGGCATTTCTGATGAAGGCGATGGCCCTCAGAGTCAGAAGGTATAAGTCGAATAGCACATGCGTTGCCTGAAGGTCATTCTAAATGTGTTAGTGCTGGATCGTATTAGCCTCAATGTCATTAATCCCTCACTTCCCCCAGGAGTCAAGTATAAATTAATTACTCCCCAGTTTATCTTGGGAAAAGATCACTGAAGTAACCGAAAAGACATACTGATCACTCAGCTTGGAATATTGCTAAAGGTGAAGCTTCATGAAGGATCGAGTGGCTTGTAAGCATGTGTGATTTTTCAGACATACTGCGTGTAGGGAGTTAATAAGGACGTGGCAGTGGCCTTTCTGAAGGTAGCAACTTGCTTTGAAATAAAAGATTGCCAATGTGTGTGCAACATTTCTCTGGCCCTTGTTATGTTTACTGTAGGAACTACCTGTGGGTTTTGCAAATACCGAGTTATTCAAAAGCAAACACTTCCTTGTGGAAAGCAATTGACAAATTAAGGGCAGTCATTGCAGGAAACCTCTGGTAAAGCTGTTGGCTGAATGCTGTACAACATTCTGTAGTCTGGAATTGAAAAAACTACTGTTGTATCAGCCAGCATCTAAAAAAATGAAATTATGGCTACTTATTGTTGCTAAACTTTTAATAAGTTTAGTGAGTTCCTTGTGTAATCTACTCTGTTCCATTTGGGCAAAGCACAGTAATGGATGTATTCAAATTGCAAAGAAGGTTTTTACCTTTTCGTGTAGGTAGAAGAGAAGTGATCTCTTCCTGCAGGGATCTTTAATTTTTGTTATGTCCTTATAATAATTGTAACTTAGTGGCACGTAAGAAGAAGTTGCATGACGGATAAATAGTTCCTGCTATTTGTGTTTTGTCTTTCTTGAGTAAGGTCTGAAAGAGCAATTCCCCTACCCCTGACTAATCCTTAAAGCATGATTTCAGATGGTGTGTCATAGATTGTGCCAAGGCAGTCCTGATCTGTTTCCTGAAGTTGGATGTAGCAAGAGGTGCCAAGGAGAAAAGGAAAGAGGGAAGCATGTGGCAGCACTGCATGAATCACTGATGCCACTTTCGGTGCCTGCTGGGGTGTTACGGACTTTCCAGTGTAGATACATGGTGACAGAAGATTGTTCCAGAACAGGAACAAGTAGTGAAGCTGCACTGGATAGTGGCAGGGATTGGTCAGCAATATCAAATATAATATTATTATACTGTAAAATCAAAGGAATTCCTGTTGTTAATGTTGCATGATTTATGACCTGATTGATTTTTGGTGGCAGCTGCTGACCCAGGGTTCCATCTTGCAAACATACCCATGAGTAGCTCTGCATTGAGTTAATAGTACCGTTAATAGGAATAAAGACTCCTTGCACAGGCATTTGTTGTAAAGCTTTTGATGTGATTCTGTGAAGAAGCCCTAGAACCCTTCCATACCCATGTCAGAGCAGAGAATAACAGAACTGTTTCTCTTTTCTGTTGTCCCAACTCCCTGTTGCCAGTAAAGAGGCTGAGGGAGGCTGAATGAGAGACAGAGGCCACATGTTCTCTTCTGAGCACATAAAAATGCCCAGAGGTTGGCAGAGGAAGGGGACTCTCTCACTGTTGCTTCTTGCCATTCTCTTCCTGCACTGTGGTAGCTGCAGTCCGCGTTCTTGTTTCAAGGCAGACAGTGCTATTCTGGATGCTGGCTCCTCCTACCTGGGCAGTATTGACTGAACACTTGCCTTTTTCGAAGCAAAGGGAAAGATGCTCTTTGAGAGTTAGTAGATAAGCTAATGTTAGTATGTCACTGCTGATGGCCCATAACTTTTCTTTAGAGCCTGGCTGTGCCAGCTTTTCTGCTAAGCCAGCACTTAACCTGCAGAATAACTAGCTTGTGTAGAAGAAACTGAAAGTTTGCGTTCCTTTCTTCAACTTGCATGAAATAGGTCAGAAATGGGCATTTACTGATGGTGGTTTGAATTATTACCTTATGTAAGTGTAGTACAGAAGCTTGAATACATTCTAAACTTTGAGGAATTTTTGGTACTAGTTGAACAATGAACAAATAGACTAATGGCTAAAACTCGTATTTTAATTTCACTTCTGCATCCTACAGAAAGCTTTCTTTTTCCTGCAGTTGTAGGGGAATAATAGCATTGCTGGTAAATAGTGCATGTTCTGGTTATGGGTTTAAATGTGAAGATGGATTATTTGGAGCTGTCAGTGTTCTTGTCTTACAGATTTAAGAAACAAAAATTATGTGCTTTGAAATACTTTTTTTCCTTTCATAACAGAAGTTAGTTATAAAACAGTGTGAGTTTTTTGTTTGATAAATACATAAAAGTCAGGGACTGTGTAGACTTTGCACGTATTTCAGTCACCTCATTATCCTGAATCTGGATTCTCTAGGGAAATCCTGAATGTGTGAATTATAATCAGATGTTTATAAGCAAGCGAACAAACGAACCCCAGCTACTCTCTGAATCTGAATTCTGTCATTAGCTCTGATACTGATTTATATTCTGGCCTGGGTGTTAGATTTACTTTCAGAGAAAATGGAGTTTAAATTAGTACAATATATAAAACATCTCTTCTAATCTACTTATGGTCAGTGCAGTTTTAGTCCTTTTTCTTAGAAACTGTACCTGCACAGTACTGCAGTAATTGAGTTCTTGTTGTCTGTGTTTATTCAGCAAACCATTTGTTTAATCCGTTGTATTCAGCGTAACAGCCACATCACCACATCTGTGAGATATGACGTGTGGAGTCACAGCATCTCCTTAGTGGAGCTGTTCTGTGAACCAAGGCTGGCAGGAGGAGCTCTGGGAGTCTGATCCTTGACTAGCTGTGAAATAGCAAGGAAACCACCTGAGTGTATTTTGAGGTGCAGATAGTTCCTTATAGGTAACTAATCATTGCTTTTGTTTCAGCTACTGCTGTATATGACAAAGATATCCTTCTGATGACTTGCCTCTTTTCAAAAAACAACAATAGAACATGTGCTTTAGTTTTAGTCTGTGTACAGACAAAGCCTTAGTCAATAGGTTTTAAAATGCAGCTTGGAAAGTGAGACATATTTTCCCAGTGTTATTTTTTGCGTTCCTCTTATTCCTGTCTTCTACAAAAAAAGAAACAAAACAGATGAAAACAGAAGTCCTGCAGTCTGTGTGCCATCATCCCAGCATAAAATTTCCGTTACTGACTGAAATTCTGTTCACCTCGCCTGTGATCTGCAGTACTGTGTTGTGATTATTCATTATAGGTCAATGAGGTTGTAGCAAATGGGAACCTGGTGTGTTGCAAAGAAACATAGTGCAATGCATCTCTGCTGTGTCTGGTGCCTATATAGGCCCTTCCAAAGTAAGTAGTTGGTTTATGTTCTTCTCCAGAGAAAGGTTGTGACTATCCTTAGGGACTTGCCAAGACCAGGTCTCTGCTGTGTAGGGCCAGGAACAGGACCATTCTGTGTGCATATGCTAGGGATGTTGGTTAAAGCACCCTGCTTGGAAGAAAAAAACCACAAAAACATTAACCCCTTCCTAGTATTTGACAGAGCCTGTGACCAGCTGTGGTGTATCAGTTACTTTCCTGTTGGAGTAGGGAATAGACATGGCAGCAGTAAAGCTGCTGTTTTTTCCGAATCCGGAAGCTGCTCTTGAGTTAAAAGGACTTGGAAGGCTTGCTGTTGAGGCTGATAATTCTAAGATTATATCTGCTAACTGGATATTAGATTTGAGGATGTACACATGCCCTAATGTGTGCGTATGTGCCAACATAGCTTAGAGCTTTGTACTCTAATCCATGGTTATAGTGAATCATAAAATGATCTTTTGCTGAGGATTCCAAAATTACAAATTACTACAGAATCTCTTTCTTTAAATCAGAGAAGGAAGGGTCCTCCACAGAATACTTCCTGGATTGCTTGCGTTTTATGATAACTTATCACCTCAAACCTAAAAACCTCTTTTGTCCCTCACTGTTGTCATTGAAGTCTTAATAATGTTTATAGTACAGTGTTTGTAACATACTTAATAATTCCAGGATAGTCAAGCCTTAAACAAACAAAAACCTAAAAAAGGTTTGTGAGGTCTCATTTCTGCAAGAGAAGTTTAAGCTTTTCTGTCTATTAATTTATTTTGTTAGAGTATTTCAGTTTGCAAGGAAACTATTGGGAGGTTTGTGTAACAGCATTATTAGGCACCACCACTTTAATGACCATGGGACACCTGTGCAATGGGCTCTTTGTTAGGCGAGAGGGATGGCTGCACTTGCCTTGCTCCCTGCGGCAGCACTTACCCACAGTTACTTTTTAGAGGGGGGATGTTTGTTAATTAGCCTCTTTACTCGCAGCCTGGATGGGGATACCTTGGATAATAGAGACATAGAGACCAAGGTGACCTTTTACTTAAGAAGTGACAGCATACACTCTGCATTTTGAGTGGTTTATTACCTGTGCTATCATTTGCAGAGCTGACAGTCCCAGAGATGGTGGAGATCTCTGTTCAAGAGGATGGAAGACCTTCTTCTGCTTCTATTTTAAATCATCGTCGTTGATTAAAATGATGGAATAGAGAGTACGATGATGCACAGCAATGAGGCTAAAGTACAGACTGGCCTTTGGATTCTCATCTCTTGTGTTCTTCTCTTTGACAGTCTGATCAGAATGTGCATAATAAGCCTGGCTTCAGCCACTCTCTCTGTGCTGTTCAATGAGGATTATAGAGTGAGCTCTGAAAGGCAGTTGTTTGTTACGTTTATGTACTTGAATAGATCTTAAGCTAAGACCAAGCCATGTCTGGACGATACTGTTACAGTAAAGGACAAAGAGAGGAATGGCACATGACTGTCACTGAGGAACTTTGAAGGTGAAAACGAGCCTTTCAACTCACAATTTACTTAAACACTGCCCAGAATTTGAGAGAACTGTTTCAGACAAAACATAGGTGACTGCAGTTTTTAAAGAACTTTCTTTAGCTTGGTTCAGTAAGGAGCTTGTGCTAGTAATTGTGTACATGCACGTGTATATGGTTTCCTCCTACACAGCTTGAGTCCAGCAAACCGTTTTTCCTAAATGTATCTTGGTGGTACAGTGTCACAGGTGCTAGGTTTAGGAAAATAGGCAGTCTTCTCAGGGAGAGATGCTAATACATGACCTGATTTGTATTATTATTAGAAATCAGAAAACCCATATTAGAGAAATCATTAGTGCCTCAATCTCAGTTGGAGTTCATGGCTTGCTCCGTACCAGATGATCTTTGCTATAAAATGCAAAGTCATAGGAAGCTAAGAATCATTAGCCTCAGTGCTTAAGGACCTGCTTTTCTTTTCAAAGAAAAAGGTGTGGGTTGGTTGGTGTCTGTGAAGTACAAAGTAAGAGACCGAGACAACTCTGATGTGTTTGGATTCCTGGCAATATAAGTAACAGCACTAAATGAGCTGCATAAAAACTGGTTGAGCTGCTATACTGAAAGTTGGAGAAGGGTTGTTTGGTTTTGATAAGGTGTTTTGAAAATCAGTCTATTTTTCAAAGAAAGCCAAGGTTGTTCATTTTGTTCAACATGAGAACATCTGTTCATTTTGTCAGGAAGATGTTTTCAGGTGTTTTTCTCAAAGAGGCGGCCTGGATTCACAAAAATAGTAGAGGATGCGGAAGCGATAATGTTTTTTCAATCCAACAGCTTAATGGCTGCAGCATCTGCTTGAGTGTGGGGAGTCTGTGTTTCATTTCCTTTTCTGCTTGATGAACACCCTCCTCTCTCATCTCAGGAAGAGTCCTGAGCATTATATCACAGCACGTACTCTTTCCTGGCTGCATTTCTGATAGATGCTTTTCAATAACACTCAGTTAATGGGAACTGGCCACCAAATGCCCTAGCTGCCAGGGTAAAGAACTACACTCTGTCTTTCTCTGTGTCCCTGGGAATAATTGAGACACATCTCAAAACTCTGTGGCCTGTGGCATGGAAACTGCTGTTGATACTCTTTGCTCGAGTTAAGCAAGGAATAGATCAGTTAGCTTTCCGTTTGCTTCCTCTGCCTTACAGGAACATTGGAAGTTAAATTTTTGGCAATAGCATTTCATGAATGACTTGAAATGCTGTCTTTGTCCTTTGAAATGTAGTTTTACCTCCTGGACAGAAAACAAGTGGAAATGTTTTCTACCTGGTAGGAGCATAGATGCATTTATCTTCTAAATACTTACAAGTCAAATTTTTCATTTTTTTTTTTAATTTTATTTTTAAAATGAAACAAAACTGTCACTGGAGAAGATCTGAGCAGTTGAATCTAGTACATATGTGAAAGTGTAAAGATTTCCCCACCAAGTGAAAAGATTTTCCTCATAAGGGATGGAGAGAAGCTAAAGTTACATATTTTCCCAAGTTTTACTCTTAGTTTTCCTTTCTTCAGATTCTTCAGTTTGAAGAAATTTTGGCCAACCCTTCATACCGAGAGCACTTCAGAATCTACATGGAAAGGATGGACAAGATGGCTTTGATCGGTCTTTGGGAGTCCGTGGAGTGTCTGAAGAATGCTAACAAGGTGGAAGAAATTGCAAGTCCATGTGGCTTGTACATTAATGGGAATCTCTGCTTGTTGTGATCTTGATGTTAGGAGATGTCTTTGTATTTATATGTTTAAAAGAACAATAGCATAGGATGAATGCTAAGCAATTTAGGTTTTTTTAACTTCTTGATGTTAATGTTTGAGGATAATATGTCAATTAAAAATTGTGGACTGTTGTGATGGTGGCTTACTGTTGTTTGGTGTAGCAACATGACCTGTAAAAAGGACACTTGATACGCAAAAGTAGTAAAATTAATAGTAGAATTATTTCCCCTTCCACCAGAGAAAAACCTTGCAGTAATATATTGGTTTTAGTTGTATCAGCTCATGTGAACCATAAAAGTACATTACAGTTTGATAGTCTGTACAAAAACTCTCATCTTGCCAATTACAGGTAGCACATTCAATCCAAAACTGAAAAATTATGTATATATGTTTTTAAAATCCTTTTGAAAGAGAGATTTTGCTTTAAAAGACCCCTTCCTCTCCTTGTTCTGTTGCTGTATAAGCAGCTTTCTCCAGGAATGCCACGCTACTGCTAGAGGGGAAAAACCAATGCTGTATTGTAATCTGTGTTAAAATAGTGGGAATGAGAACCCTGAAACAGGGATAGGAAATATCACTTCAAGTTGCAAGAATTATCCTGGAGCAATGGTGCAGAGCAAGAACACAGAGGACAAATTTGCTGTCTGTGAGCAGTGGGGTGGATTTTTGAGGGAAACTCTTTTAAACATCCAGGACTCACACTAGCACGAAATACGAATTTCATTATGAAGGATCAGTTAACTTTTTATTGTCTGTAATTTTATTACTCTCCTATGTAAAAAGATTCTAGTCAATTGGAAAACACACATAACATTTCAATTGGAAAGCACAAATAACATTCTGTAACCAAAGCGGCAGATAGTAGAGCGTGAGTAGTGAGCCAGTAATACAATCTGAAGAAATGGCTAACAACTGACTCAGGCTAGAAAGTGTGCATAAAAAGGGTTTGTCAGGCACTGTGGAGAGAGTTAGTAAATCAGTTTTGATGTGTAAACTCCTCGTGATTGGAAAAGGTGCTGTAAATTGTTTTATGACCTTTCAGCCGTCATTTCTCTCCTTGCTTTCAAAACAATATGTATAGTGCCTTTATTCAAGACTTCCCATTTTCTTAAAAGAGATTCTAACCGCGCTGCTATTGCTCCGTGGAGCGTAAGGGTTGCCTGCCACTACAGGGGCAGCTTTGATTACAAAAAAGTGGCATCATGCAGCCATGTGGCTGTGATATTGTCACGTAAGGCAGTCAAGCACACTGTGCCATACTGAGGGAGTGGATAAAACCTCCTTAATTGGGGTCAGTTTAGAGAGATGATGATTTAGAAATGATCCTGGGCTATGCTGCATTACTTCCTCTTTTTCCTGCTCATTACTGCGAAGTTCAATACCACGTGCTGTTCTGTGCTCAGTGGAAATACCTGGCTTTGTGTACTGGTAAATGTCTATTCAGGGGTGCTTTTATTTTCCTTTTTTTTTTTTCCCCTTCTTTTCCACCTCAAAAATTAATTATAGTCATTCATAAAGTGAGTTGAACCTATCCAGCAGAAGACAGGAGAGCCAGTACAGCTGAACTCTACAATCTGAACTTAAAATGGGGACCACAATGTTGCTCTAGCACTTTTTTTTTTTCCCTTTTAATATTGGGTTTTGGAGCATACTTTTAAAAGCAGAGTGTGGAAGCTGTGGTAATTTTAGAGCACAGCTGTTTCTTCACTTAACAAATATCTATATTTATCTTGTGAAATTGACTGCTTAGGATAGGTGCACAGGCAGAGTGTTTGGTCTCAATACGAGATTCACAGATGTGTTCTCATCCATCTGGGCATAAAATGAACTTGATCATCCTTCAAATTATGCACCTGGATCCTGAGCCATCCCGATATTTTTAACATTTTTTCATTATTCTCTCTCCCTCTCACTCCTTGCTCTCTCCTCTCCTTCTTAGGCTGAAATACCTCAACTGGTGAGTGAAATTTATCAGAATTTTTTTGTGGAAAGCAGAGAAATACCTGTGGAAAAATCCCTTTATAAAGAAATACAGCAAAGTCTTGTGGGAAATAAAGGCATTGAAGTATTCTACAGAATTCAGGCAGATGTTTACGAAACGCTAAAGGACAGATACTACCCCTCATTCATTGTCAGTGATTTATATGAGAGATCAGTCAAGAAGGAAGAAGAAAGAAGTTCTGCTCAGCTAACTCCTGAGGACAAAGATGAAGTGGTGAGTCACATGGACAACTTCTTTCACTGTTATTTAAGGTGGTCTAGAGATGATCCTGACTTAGCAGTATGGTAGCATCTTCTGTCCTTGAGCTTTGGACTAATTTTCTTTTTTTTTTCTGGTGTATTTATAAATGTCATCGCTCTAATAGTTTCATCAGGGAAATGTAGTATGTTTACAAGCCCTTCGAAACAAAATGCTACCAAATGACTGGCTACTTTAAAGTTTAACTAATTTAAAGTAGTATTTCAGATTTCCAAGCCTTTTGTATTCCATATCTTTCATTATGCTCCTTGATATCCGAGAGTGTAAAACATACCTTATACAAGCTCAGCTGTGCTGCTTTTCAGTGAAGGAAATCTCACTGAAACATTGGTAGATTTTGGTCTAGACATTGTCTGTCCTTCTGTTCATTTCCTAGGTACTAAACAGGTATTAAAATATGCACAAAAGAGAAGAACACTAATGAAAAATACAATCTTAGTGCTTTTTTATTAAGTTATTGAATAAATTAATAGGCTCTGTTGGAAGATAAAACTGATTAAAATAGCACTAGACTTGGAAATACTAAAACAGAGCATTCAAAAGGTCATAAGCAATAACCCAATGGCAGCTCTCTTGGGGTGGGTTTTTTCACTGGATTCTCTGAATTGGTCATGTTGAGGGAACTTGTGTTACATTTATCTAAGAACATTTTGACAAGAGCATCTCTCAGACTAGTGAGCATCGTTGCTACTTCAAATCGGCATGAGTATCTTCATTTTACGTATGAACTTGCTCAGAACACAACGAAGTGTAATAGTTTGTCTAAAACTGGATCCAAATGGACAAATAAGAAGCAGAATCTAAAGGTGCTGATCTACATTCTGCCATTTAGAAACATTTTTTTCCAGAATCTAAGGCTTTTGTGTTTACTGCTTAAATATGACTTTTGTTTCTGTAGGTGAACTGTTACAGTCTCCATAGTCACGTATAAGCAAATCTGCAGAGATTAGCTTTTATGAGTAAATTACTTCCAATATGAACTTTTGCAGCTTGCCAAATTTTTCAGTATTTGTTTCTCCCTGTATTCTTTTCCTTGGTAAAAGATTCAAGACACATTTTCTACTTTTCTCACTGCTAACTCATCTATTTGTTGAAGGTGGTAGCTGTTTCAAAGACTTTCTGTCCTTGTGTTTGCACCCATTGGGACTTCGAGAAATGACTGTGACTACTTTTGTCCAGAACTTTCTAAGTATTAACATTGTGCTTTTTAATCTCTTTATACCTTTTATTCAGAAGCTGACAGAGATAACAGTTTCTCTAAGGAGACTGACGTGACATTTTAGGGCTACCTGTTCTCTGTCGGATAACATTTACTATAGCTGCTGAAAAATTAGGCTTTTGACATCAGCATCGTCTGTCCTTCCTCTGAGTTCTTGGATATGTATGTGCCAGATTTGAAGACTGTGTCTGCTGTGAAACCTTAAAGTCTAATATATTGCCAAGTTTGCTTATATGGTTAAAGTTTTTTTTCATTTTTAACGACAAATTAAGTATGAAGTTGCATATGCTGTTAGAGCATCTCTTGAATAGAGCAATCCCAATGGCTCTGTGCCATGCTTCAGGGTCTTTGAGTTGAAAATAAATTATAAGAAATTTTCCTTCTGAAGCTTCCAGCAGCCTTTCAAACGTTGGTGAAAATGCATTACTGGCTAATAGGTTTGGATTTTCTCCTCCCCGTATGTGGAAAACCACGGCTGAGAGATCTGATATTTCTGGGAGGTGGTCCATATTGTTAGCAAATACTAATTGTTTTTGTTTTAGTTTGAGTTTTGGAGGTCTGTGTCCTCACTTTCTGCAGCACTGTGGGAGTTACCTATGTTAATTTTCTGTACATTCCACTGTTATGGCTGGATAGGTAAAAAGCCATCTAATGTCCTTGTGGAGGGGAGGTCAAAAGGATGAGCCCTGATTAAATATGAGAGTATGAAATCAGAAGACAGGAATCACGGCAAGGCCAGACTCTGCTGAATCTGCTTCATGTGGAACAAGCTCACTTTTCCTTCCAATCCGTCATCGCTTTTCACTCCTTGGACAAACCTCTTTTAAAAGGTCCTGAGTTAGATGTAAAAGTATAGAAGCCTGCATTCAGCACTCTGAAGAAAGAGGGTCTGGTGGTTGCATCAGTGCTGCGTGTGTCAGATCACTAAAGTAAACCCAAAGTCTGGGTTCTGCAGCACTCACGGAAATGGAAGTCATTATCAGTTTAGCAGCCAGTGGAGAACAGCACAATCCTTTATGATCTCAGCTTTGAGTGTGGTGGTTGTTTATTTGATAAATTTGGCAATTTGAATACAGGTAACTTGTTATCTTGTAATCCTAGCATTTTTGTGATAAATCTAGTAATTCAGCAGTGTTTTTTTCTATGAGAGTCTGAAACGTTAATAACAGAGAAATCATGTAGCCTACCTCTGGGAGCAGGGCCTTACTAATTTGTAATTAATTGAAATCCTTTGATTACTAGAACCAAACTTCATATGAAAAGTCTTTTAATTCTTCAGTGTTGAAAACAGCATTTTTGATTCTTTTTGACCTCTGTGCTTCCCAGCAAATGCAAGTTTTTATTTTATGGTACTGTTCAATAATGTTTTGAATAACAGCCAGTGTTGTTTATTATTATTATTCGTATTATTGTAGTGCCAGCAGACAACAACAAGCTTCTGTGAGCTGACCTCTGTACACATGTTTGGAGACAGTCTCTGACCTGAGGAGTCTACAGTCTGTGCAGAATAGACAGAAGAAAGGACGGGGCATAGAGCTAACGTTACTCAGCTGCATGGGAGGCAAATGCAGAGCTGGAAGAGGGCATGGATTTTTTTTAGCCTAAAAGTCCTGACTTCTGCATTATGCTGCCCTCCCTTATGAGGATCACACTAAGGAGATTAATTATTGTTGCCACTGTATCTCTTTTCAGACTTTTTTAACTAAGATGTAAAACATTGCAGAATTTACAGTACCATTTTTTTCCTCTGAAACTCACAGAATTTAGTAGAGTATGAGACTTCCTTCTGTTAGCTTTTTGTTAATTATATAAAGATGCAGCTTACTTAGTGGGAATATCATTAAATAGCACAGAACTCATGAGATTAGATTCATAGCTTCCCACAGATAATTTAAGATGTATTCAGTCACAAGCAGACCTCAAAGATCTTTGAACATGGCAACGGTAAGATCACAGTGCTGTGTTTGCTGAATCTCAGGGCCTTCATGCCTGTTTGGTGGAGCACAGTAAGAAAGGGGAGACTGAGGCAAATGCCAAAAGATGTTAGATAATGCCACTGAAAGGTGTGAAGTGTTCTATTTTTTTGCATGCCTGTAGTACGAAAGGTGGGAAAAGGTATTGGTTTGTTTGAATGAATGCAGGAAAATGATTTACGAGTTTAGGGTAATGCTTATGTGCTTTTAACACTTTTTTTATTAACACTTCTAAAAACAGCAGTAAAATCTTTTTATGAAGAGAAAGGACTTAGGTTGTTTTGCAGGCTGATAAGTCTGTTTTGTGAAGGTTTGTGGGAGGCTAGAACTGTGGGGTTTTGGGGTTTGTTCCCCTCCCCACCTCATTATCTTTCAGCTCAGAGCCAAGTGTTTGCTTTTGTATCTGGCTCTGAATATTGATCATGACTACTAAGCTGTTGTTGCTTTTAAAATAAACTTTGATTCTTCCTCTTATTTATGCTAAAGCCTTAGCTTGAAGGTCATCTTACACAGATGACAAGAGTTGCGGAAGAGCTATAGTATAAATGATGACAATGCTTTGTCTGTTGTGTTTGTGTGGTTTTTTTTTTTTTAACAGACTTACCTTTCATGTTGGATCTGGTGGTTGGAATATCTGTTAGAACCTGTTATCCCTAAATTTTTGTCTATATCAAGAATAAGTGTTCTCATACAGAAAATGCAAACAATAACTGTCTCTTTTTTCACATTAGTGATACATTTACTCCCATCCTCTATTCCTAGAACCAAGGTTGTGAAGAAGCTACTGAAGAATGCAGCACAAGAATTAATGAACAGGCCAGTTATGCTGTAAATAAACTTCGCCAGCTAAACGACAAGCTTGAGTATAAGAAACAGGCTCTGAATTCCATATGTAATTCACCAAAACCCGACAAAAAGGTAAGTACCTTTAGTGTCTTAGATCTTTTTTTTTTTCCAATATATATATGATGTGTGTGTTTGTGTAATAGCCAGTTATCTCAGGCTCTTTTTGGACAGGTCAGATTGCTATTTCAATCAGCCTGTTAAAGAAAGTGATATCAAAACTTAGTTTTAATTGTTCATTTTTCCCTTTTTTTTTTAAAGTTATTGTAACTAAAATTGCAAATATGATTTATATTGCTTTGTTTGTCATAAAATAACGACCTCCCTCCCAGTGGTCTTGTTGCTTTGTCCGTGGCAAATAGTATTTCTTCCTTACTTCTCTACCCACCTATATCTGTGTAATTCTTTGACAGCTTGTTTCATGTCCCTACTGCATCTGCAGCACTGCAGCAGAGGGATGTGCTTGTTAACTTCTGCTCCCTCTCCTGGCTTTGAAATAGCACAGCACAATTTCATAATCTCTTCAGTTGTGACTGGCTTGCTCAAATAAGGGGGGGGGGAAAAAACCTCAAACCTATAAAAGTGACTGATTTCCTTTATAAGGAGCTAGGAGAAGTCTGCAGGGCACACTTTCATCAGACTAAAAAAAGTCTGAGGGATATGAATCTTCAGCTCGCTGGGTTTGGATTAAAAAATAATTTAAAAAATACGTTTTTCTTGTTGCAAAGTGCGACTGTTAAGCAATCTAAGAACATATTCAGGCAGACGCAAGTGATTTGCATTTGGCTTAGGCCAACTCATTTGCATTGCTACTGAAGATGGTATTACAGGACTGTTGTTCAGATGCAGCTGGGCCATGCTTTTCAGGTGTAATGAGGTTGGTTGCAAATGATAGACAGTGGGTGAGACATGAGATGAACAAGTAGTCAAGGCATTTCCCTAAGATGGCCTCCTGCTATGGATGGCAAAAATGCAGCTGGGCATTAGTCATTGCTCAGGACCTGGCTGCTTTGTACATTGGTTCCTTCACTCAGGGTGAGTGCAAGATGCTGGTCTGAATAGCAGTTGTAACCCTGCTCGTTCTCTGTTCCCCCAGCTGAGGGGATAGCTCCCTCTGAGAGGAAGATGTGGACAGTGGTGTTTGAGGCCACCCTGGCTAGCTTCATTCCCTCTGTCACTTCCACATCTCCCTCTGCCAGAGGTTACTGCAGACAACTGAAAACGTGTCCGCAGTTGTTGGGGTGTCTTGCTCGCAGCTGCTCTGCTGTGTGCGGCCTCAGCTGGCAGAAGATACCTCTTATTTGTCATCCAACCACTACTGTTCGGAGTGGTAAGAGCACAGATGTGTGTCTGTTTGTTTGGGTTTGGGTTTTAGGTTTGGGTTTTTTTTTTTTTTGTAATGCCTGTATTACTGCAGTAGCATTTACCTGTGGAGCTTTTAAATGGATAGTTAGGGTTGATGGTGTGAGAGCACCTTGTCGCAGGGACTTTATTTCTTCGTTGCTGGACTTGGCAGGTAAAAATTTGTTTCTTGGTCATATGAAGTGAGAAACGTTTCTAAAAATTCCACAGTTTTATGCCATATGAAGGGGAATGTCACACACATTTTGTATTACATTTTTTAACCTCAAGCTGTTCCTGGGTTGTTTGTCTTCTCTTTTTGAAATGCCTTTGTGGTGAGACCCATACAAAACATGTATGTACATCTTTTATTTCATAGATTTCATAGATTTCTAGGTTGGAAAATACCTTAGAGATCATCCAGTCCAACCGTCCCTAATCTCCCATTAAACCATATCCCTAAGTAGTTCATAAGTGGTTTTAAGTGGCTTCTGGCACTGTGCAACCCAGATGCCAGTCAGTCAAGGAAGAAAACTGCTCATTTGAGTTGCACGTGGAATGCTGCTAGTTTTAAAAGAAAATACTTTGTAGGAAAAAGTCTGATTTCAGTTCTTTCTGTGGAACATGGAGAGTAGCAAAGATGACATGAAAAGATGGCAAGCAGTCTCAGGCCACGTCTCTGATGTCTAAGGCGCACTGACATAGAAGACAGCTTGATCTTTGGAGGTCTGTGACTCTGGTGTTGCCTTCAGCATGTGTCTCGTACCCAGAGCTCAGCGGCTGTCTCCCTTGGGTCTGTGAGTGCATCTCATGCCATCCTGTGCTATCATAGTACATGTGCAGGGACCAGATTCTTTGTAGAGTTCAGTCTTGCCATCCTCAGTAGCAAAGCAAAACCTTAATTAACATTCCCCACTGAGAGCACTTTCTAGTCTTTGCTAAGCCTTATTTTCAAACAAAACGATTTGACACGATTACTGAAATTAAGTGGGACTTAACAGAAAAACGCCTCTGTCTCTATCAGGAATTAAGTGGAAGTCAGAAGTTCAGAAGTCGTTTCTGAAAAAGACAGAATTACTGTAGCTTTGTAGAATGTTCCACTTGTGGTGCAGATCTTACAACTAAGACTCATAAATTTGACTGTGGTATATCATATTTAAAAAAAAAAGTCAGCTTCTTTTGCTGTGTTTCTAATGTCACATCTTATGTATGCTTCCACCTTCTGTTGTCATACTGTCTTCTCGTAGCATGTATGGTTACTTATTTTTTGCTAATGTGATGCGATACACTATTTCTCATTTACGAGATTATGATAATGAGCTATGTCTTGATGAGAACATCTTTTTAAATGTGTGCTTTCCACAGTAAGAAATCCTTCCCTTTCCAAAACCAAAATGAATCAAGTGGTAACTTCCCGAGTGATTGTTAACATAGATAAGTACCTAGAAATTAAATCTGTTCTTCCCAGGTTCTTCAGTTGCATCATGTATATCTGAAAACGGTAAGGATGATGTCTTCTGTAATGCATATTTCAGTAATTGCTATTTCAAGTTTGTATAAAAGATATAAAGGGTTATATATGTGTGTAATATATAATCCTATCTAAAGTGCCTTTTATGCTGATAGTGTGGTAGTAGCATGTCCTTCTAATCACAGAATCACAGAATATTAGGGATTGGAAGGGACCTCAAAGGATCATCTAGTCCAATCCCCCTGCCGGAGCAGGACCACCTAGATTAGATCACACAAGAACGCGTCCAGGCGGGTTTTGAACATCTCCAGAGAAGGAGACTCCACAACCTCTCTGGGCAGCCTGTTCCAGTGTTCTCTTACCCTTACTGGGAAGAAGTTCTTCCTCATGTTTAAGTGGAACCTCCTATGTTCCATCTTATATCCATTTCCCCTTGTCCTATCATTGGATGCCACTGAGAAGAGCCTGACTCCATCCTCATGACAGTCACCCTTTACATATTTATAAACATTAATGAGGTCCCCCCTCAGTCTCTTATTCTCCAGGCTAAAGAGACCCAGCTCCCTCAGCCTTTCCTCATAAGGGAGATGCTCCACTCCCTTCATCATCTTTGTGGCCCTGCGCTGGACTCTCTCAAGCAGTTCCTTGTCTTTCTTGAACTGAGGGGCCCAGAACTGGACACAATATTCCAGATGCGGCCTCACCAGGGCGGAGTAGAGGGGGAGGAGAACCTCTCTCGACCTACTAACCACACCCCTTCTAATACACCCCAGGATGGCATTGGCCTTCTTGGCCACAAGGTCACATTGCTGACTCATGTTCATCCTGCTGTCCACCAGGACCCCCAGGTCCCTTTTCCCTGTGCTGTTCCCCAGCAGTTCAGTTCCCAACTCGTACTGGTACATGGGGTTGTTTTTTAGCCAAATGCAAGACTCTACACTTGCCCTGGTTGTATTTCATTAAATGTCTCCCTGCCCAACTCTCCAGCCTGTCCATGTCTCTGTGAATGGCAGCACAGCCTTCAGGTGTGTCAGCCACTCCTCCCAGTTTAGTGTTGTCAGCAAACTTGCTGACCCCACACTCTATTCCCTCATCCAAGTCATCAATGAATATGTTGAACAATACTGGTCCCAGTACCGACCCTTGAGGGACTCCACTGGATACAGGCCTCCAACTGCACTCTGTCCCATTGACTACTACACTCTGGCTTCTATCCTTCAGCCAGTTCACAATCCACCTCACTATCCGATCATCCAGACCACACTTGCTCAGTTTAGCTGTGAGGATGCTGTGGGAGACTGTGTCAAATGCTTTACTGAAGTTAAGATAGATCACATCCACTGCTCTACCATCATCCACCCACTGGGCGATGTCCTCATAAAAGGCTATCAGGTTTGTCAAGCACGACTTCCCCTTAGTGAAGCCATGTTGACTGCCCCTAATGACCCTCTTATCCTTGATATGCCTAGAGACAGCACCAAGGATAAGTTGTTCCATTATCTTTCCAGGGATGGAGGTGAGGCTGTCTGGTCTATAGTTACCTGGGTCTTCCTTCTTGCCCTTTTTGAAGACCGGAGTGACATTTGCTTTCCTCCAGTCCTCAGGCACCTCTCCCGTTCCCCACGATTTAGCAAAGATGATGGCGAGTGGCCTGGCAATGACATCCGCCAGCTCCCTCAGCACCCGCAGGTGCATCCCGTCAGGACCCATGGACTTATGGATGGCCAGATTGCTTAACTGGTCCCTAACCAAGTCCTCATCAACCAGGGTAGACTCCCCGTCTATCCTGACTTCCTCAGGACCCTCAGGGTTCTGGGGCTCATCAGGATAGCCTCCAGCAGTATAGACTGAGGCAAAGAAGGCATTCAGCAACTCTGCCTTCTTCTTATCCTCTGTCACCAGGACACCCTCCTCATTCACCAGTGGGCCTACATTGCCTCTGATGTTAGTTTTATCTGCAATGTATTTGAAGAAGCCCTTTCTGTTGTCCTTGACCTTTCTTGCAAGGTTTAATTCCAAGGAGGTCTTAGCTTTCCTAGTTGCCTCCCTACATCCTCTGACAGCAGACCTATATTCCTCCCAAGTGGCCTGCCCCTCCTTCCATGTTCTGTACACTTTTCTAACTTCGTTTTTTATTTTGGTATCGGGGTAGATCTTTAAGATCACTGTGTATTCTACAAGTTTGTAAGAGGCATCATTCTGCCACTTAGGATTTTTTTTTTCCATGTGAATTGTTCTTTCTCTGCTTTTGAACCTTTTCTCCTTTCGGAATTGTGTCCCTAAAGACACAACTAGGCGTGTTGTACAAGCTTTTTCTTACCAATCGTAATCAATAAACTTTCCTCCACAGATTGTTTCTAAGCTGAAGGATGAAATTACTCTGATGGAGAGAGAGCACAATGACCTTCAGCTGCACATTGCCAGAACGGACTGGTGGTGTGAGAATCTTGGCATGTGGAAAGCCTTCATTGTCTCAGGCGAGGTATGGGAGTTTTTTATGGCTTTTTATCTTCTGGGTTAGTTCAAGCTTGCATGAAGAGAAAAAATAAAACCTATGTGTACTTTCCTTACACCTTTTTGTATGCTATGTATACTTCATATTTACTGTAGGGGAGAGGAAACTCTAACCTCTTCTGAACTCCTCCTCTGTTTCCCCAGTGACTACTACGGTGCATATACAAAAATTCTACTCATCAGATGCTATTGTAATGGAGTTATAAAAAACACCTGCATGTACGTGAACTGGTTTTGGCATTGGGTAAAGTAATTTGCTGTCTTAGGGGCATTGATTTCCATGAGAACTGTCTCTTGTTATATTACTATGCTTTGACACTTGGGTGCAGTTATATATCTGCTATGTCTCAAAGATGCAGTACTTACACTTATTGTGTTTACTAGAGTTAACAGCAGTACAGTTTCAAGGGACTAGAATACCCAGAAAGTGCTTTAAATCTATGAGTAAGTTGAAGGAGAAGTTAATTTTTTTTTTTTTTGGTCTTGTTCTGCTCTTCTGTTTGGGCGTAGGCAGACAATTGTAGAATGAATGTAAAAAAAATTGTAATGGAGACAAAAAGTATTACCATCTCATGGCTTTCTATTAACACTTACCATGAAAGGAACCCAATAAATGCTTGTTATGTAGTAACTGTAAGCTCACACTGTACATAAGCAATCTTCTTGACAGTAGCACTTCAGAGAATTAAAGATAAATTGGATCACTACTGGTTTGCCTTCCTGTGCTATTAAGAAAATGTTCCTTAAATAAATATAAGTAGTTTCCTTGAGGTAATTTTTCTTGGAGGAAAAAATGATGTGCTGTTGAGTTTGTTTGTGTCTTGAGCTCTTGCAAACTATTGATAGGTCTATCAACAATTAAACTCATTGTCTGTAAAAGAAGAAATAAATCCAACAGGTTAAAAACTTAAGGTGCTATTTTAAAAAACAAATTCTCAATGTGTAAACGCTGGGATTTGTTTTTGTTTTAATGCTTTTTGCGGAGGACACAGTTGAGAACAGTGAAGCGCTTCAGTTGTCTGTAGCTTTTGAAGTCTGGTTTTAAAAAACAGCAGTACTGTGTGCAGCAGAACTGCAGAATGGCAGCTTTCGGATGAGGGGCACCATTCAGAACTGCCCAGTGTCTTCTGTATTACTGGGTGAGAAGGTGGTTCAGCTAAATAAGAGAGAGGCCGAGAGAGACTTCTAATTACTTGCTGCCTTAACTGTAACTTACAAGTAGTACTGGATTAGATAATTCAATGTAGGCTTGCTTTAATTGTGCTGTTTGCAGCCCTGTGCTTCAAAGGGTAGGCTGGAGAAAACATTAATGTTGCAGTTATCCATGTTAATTAATTGCTCGGGAATATTCTGGCTGCAGTTGGTGACATCAGGGGGCATGAGTAGGTGACATTGTCTTCCTATCTGCAAAATACCCTGTTGCTAATCCTAGCATGTAGCCCTGTGACTTGAGAGATAGGAAAAACTTGGTGGCCCTATGTTTATTGCAGAAAAGCCAAGTAAAAGCAAATTTCACTATAGAATTTGAACCGGAAGTGTAATAGGCTGTCATCGACCTTTGAAGCTGCTTTACTAAACTAGTTAATAGATGATGCATAAAAAAATAGAATTACTTGAGACTTGGGAAAAAAATCAGTGTCCAAACTTTTGTTTGTACTCTCTTAGCCCGAATCTTTCAGTCTTTATAGTTTTGAGTCATATGAATGGACTAGCTCCGCGTGTGTGTGTCTGTGAAATACATTAAAAAAAAATCAGTGTAAATGGTCCTACGGGTGTCTTTTGGTAACTGATATTTCTCATAAATCTGTCTTTGGAAACTCAGTTTTTTCACTGGTTGGTAGAGGTTGACAAAAAGACAGTAGGAACATGGAGGATGAAGGTACCCAGAATAACAACTCATCTAATTCTGTGAGTGGCTTCCCCATGCCGGGTGTGTTCCCCCCATACCCGCAGGTATAAAACGTACGGCGACAAAACCTAACCTGCTCTGCTGGCTGTAATGGTTTTGGCCTTGTGTCGTTTCATATTGTGGCAGGCGTTCTGCCTCCTCTGTCCAAAGAAAGAAGTCTGTTTCAGAGCATAACAGCTTTTTTGAAATCTACTACTACTTTAAAAATACTGTTTTCATAGGAATGGAGTTTTTAGATTTGAATAAGGTGAAAAAATAGCTTGTCTTACTCATTTAAATATATCGAAATTTAAGGTGTTTGTGCTCCATGGAAGTGAAGAAATTTATCTTCCTGTGAATTGAGGAAGACAACGGTGTGCCCGATTCAGCCACTGCAAGGTCTTTCCATGTTTCAGAGAGACTTCTAAGGGACTGGTTTTTTGACAGCAGCCTGTTTCACTGCTGCACAGCTTGGGTGGGCTGTTTCAGAGAGCTGCTGTGACTGAAGGAAGTTTCTAGTGAGTCATACAGTTCTTCACTAGTCTAATGACTGGGCTAATTTTTATTAATGTTTAATCATTCTTGACAGATGTCTGGACCAGCCCTTAGTGCTTCTAACAGGTGATCCAAAGGCTTTCCTTGGCAGCTTGTTGCTTTAATGAACTGTTATTGCGGTTTTTGCTAAAGTTAAGTTTACATTTTACCTCCTGCAGCTAACAGCTGTAGCTTCTTCTGGAAAATATTTCATAATATTTGTTCCTCATTTGTTTTTGCAGTATTTCCTTGAAAGTTTCTTACTGTGAGCACACCACACATTTGGATAAGAGTGAGTGTTTTTGCCTCTGGCGTACGCCTTGTAGTTTTTATTAATGGATGTAGGTGTGTCAGCATCCTCCTTCATATCTCTTATCCACTTTGGGACCTTGTCCCTCGTAGGGAGAAGGTAGAAATCTTCTTACTGTTTGTGGACTGGGTATCTGTGGCATGCTAGTAGACAGTAAATTCTGAAATAATTAATCTTTACATTGTCTTGAGGCTATAGAGTTGCTGCCAGTGCAAAAAAAACTCTGGTAGCTTGAAGCCGCTGTAGGTACTTGAGGGCTGATTCCATCCTTGCCAGGTAAGTAGCAGTGAATAAGCTGAGTGAATAAGGGCTGAGGAGGAGGCCTGGGGAAATGACGTCCTAGGGGCGAACTCTGAGAGCCCTTGCCAGTGCTGTGAGATGACCAAGGCTGAGGCTATCACAAGACCTTTGGACTTGGAAAACCAAACCAGAGCACAGATGTTAAGTTTATTCTCATGAAGAATTAGAGCTGAAAGAGGGTTAGGATGGTTCTCAGAAATTGCTGGATGATTTTTAGGACGGGAGTATTAGAAGTGCGGTGAAGTCACAGTGTGGCATGCAAGGTTCGGTGTTCAGCAGGAACTCTGGGCTTCGGCTCCGACCTGTTGGAGCGCCTTTCGGCTGGAAGTGGTAGGTACGCTGGTGGCTCGTCAGATGGGCAGTTTGTCTTGAGTGGGCTGCAGGTGTGAAAAAGGCAAGTGCCACCCTTGAATACATCAGGAGAGGAGTTTCCATTCGAGAGGAGGAAGTGTTACAGTTGCTCTGCAGGTGCTGGGCAGTTGCGTTTGGGAAGGGTGGGTATGAGTGGATTGAATGAGGAACTTCTTCCATGAGAAGAGGTTGTGAAAGCACTTCCCTTTTGCTTAGCTTAGCAAAAGGGAGAAACGGAGGAATAGGGCTGTCTATAGAAACATGCAGATAAGAGTAAACGTAAGGAAGGGGTCAAGAGTTGTTGGAACAAATGGGAAATGAATTTGGAAATCGAAAGGCAGCTTCCAGTGACCAGGGCGAGGATCCAGAGCTGACTTCTAGTGTAATGAGGAGGAAAAAAAAAAAAGGTTTCACAAATTCGAATCCATTCATGAGAGCAGTTGTATGAGATGATGCCTGTTACAACAAAGGACTAGATCTCCTGGTTTAGAAGACTTCCTAACATCCTATTTTTCTGTTTTCCAGTTGACTTAGTAATTTGGCTAAACAAATGCACAAGTACTGAAGTTGTTAAAAAATTTTGCATTAAGATCCTGATGACTTTCAGATATTATATGTGAGGGTATTTGAAGGAAGTTGTAATGTGTCTAGTAATTAGAACTTAAATGATTTTGCACCTGGATCCTAACTTGAAAGCAGGAGGAGGACTAAGTTCTCCCATTTTGAGAATGTGCTTCCAGAGTGATGACTCTCTCCTACAATTACATTTCAGATGACCCTACACATTCACAGATCCCTGCCCTGAGCATGAATGCGTTGTGGAGAATGATACTCTTGACTCAAATCAGCACTTTCAGCGTTTTTCTCCCAGTTTTCAGAAGTGGCTACCAAGAGGTGTTTTTGAGTCACCTACAAACACAAATCCAGTCTAGCTCAGGCGTAAACAGGGCAAGGACTGTCCCAGGAGATCGCAGTTCCTCTGTGCCAGGTCCCTCTGACCTGCATTTTGGAGGCTATTCAAGCATCTCTTTCTGCAGTAGTCTGGCAGGAGAAAGGCAGTTCCCCAAATAGCTGTGCTGGGAAACAGGCACATTTTCAGGCTGGCACTTTGTATTCTGTATTCTGTCCAGGTGCTGCTGCAGCTTTTTTTACAGAGATGTGAAACCTAGGCCTCAGATCGAGTTTCCTAGTGGTCCAATGTGCAGCTTTAGGAGTGCATCACAGGGAATATTCTCCGTGTATAGCTCTGAACAGCCATAAAATATGAAGATATGTTTTAGCTGTGTGTCTTTTACAATGGTGATATAGCCACTTGTGAAATTATCTGTCACTAGCATTAAGTGTTGTCAGACCTTTACAGGCTTCTCCTAGAATGTGTCATAATTATATGAATTTTGAAGTTTATTCTTATCCTAATTGGATTAGTAAATATTCTTTTTAAAAAAAAAAAGCCCCAAAAGTTTGAAAATTATTAATTTAAAAGATTGTGAGAGAATGGCATTTTATGATTACCTTTCTGTTATTTGCATGTATATTAAGACAAAGCATTTGAGAGTTTGGCTTGGACAAAAAAAGCTAAGTATTTCATGCATTGCCTTTATTTGCCTTTCGTAATCTTTTTAGCTACCTCCTTAAAATAAGTAAACAAAAATCTGTTACCGTTAGGACATAAGGGTGAAATTCTGGGTGCCTCATCAAATTAAGAAATGTGGTCACACTGCTGCTGTTGTCTCAAGAAAAATGGTTTAACTTCTTTGCTGGAGTTTTCCCATTGCACAATGTGATTAGTCGCTGCTCCTTCATCTGGCTAGTGTACAGCTCGATTCGTTAGTATTTTTGTAAAGTTGTGAGCCCCTTGGAAATAAACACCACATGGATACCATGTGTTCTGTGCACGCGGAGTAACTCAAGCGAGCAGAGAAGTCACTCTGAGACAGCACCAGCTGCCGCAGGGCCCGGCTGCAGAGCTGCTGTGGCTGGCATGCAGGTGAGCCTTGGCATGAGCGCTGGGAAGGAAGGGCGGGAATAATGGGAGAAGAGTCAGGAAAATGCAGATGGGAGAGATGGAGTCTTGGGAAGCAATCAGAAGGCTACGTGGTAGGTACCTTAAAGACTGAAATAATACACACAGCTGTTTGAAGAAGACATGTCAAGGAGATTTGATTGCTGATGGACAACATTGCAAAGCTGTATGTAAAGTGTAATGGTGGCTAGCTAGAGGACTGATTCAGGACTGACATAGCATTTTGGGTAAAGTTTAGTCCATTAAGGATGTTGGTCCTTCTGTAGCCTTCAAACTGCAGGAGAAGCATGGGACAGTGATGACAATTGAATTTTCAAGTCAGTTATCTGGCAGCCCAAATGTTCCACTGTTTGCTTTCAAAGTAGTATACCCTATCTGTTGGTTTCTTCCTCACCAGGTTTTAGAAGACAACGGAGAACAAGTGCCCAGTTACTCTGTCATGGTGAGTTTACAAGAAGTTGGTGGAGCTGAAACTAAGAACTGGACTGTTCCCAGGAAGCTCAGTGAATTTCAGAACCTACACCGGAAACTCAGTGAGGTATGAATCTCAGGGAGAAAGGAAGAAGATGCCGATTGCTAAAATTTGTCAGAATGATGCTTGGAGAGGGGAAAAAGAGCTAAAAATTTAATATTGCCGAGTTTTATGCCAGCTTTTTGGCTTTTAGGCTTTTAGTGCAAGTTTTCTATCTGTATTTTTCTAGCCTCTGCCAGATGCTTATAAACCTTATTTGTCTTTTTTTTTCCTTAATAATGAATGTTTTACTGGACTAACCCAACATCAAAATGGTATATGCTCTGCTCTGTCCTGCAAGAGCCTGCTTTAAAAACTAAATTTTGTCTCTGGTTTCCAGGGAGGTATCAGAAAAGACAGCTTTTGGGGGCAGACAAGGTTTCCTTTTACAGTGCTTTAAACTTTCTCTCTGATAAGGGATAGATAATGGTGGTGGTGTGAAGGGAAAGGGTTTAGATGTGTCAGCCTATAGTGGGTAAGGGAGGTGCTTAGAGCGTTGTGTAAGGGAGATGAGAGTACAAAGGAGTCTTTCCATTTCCATTCTGAACCACTTGTGTTTTTCTGCACACGTGTTAAGTGAGCTCTCCTTTCTCCTACACAGTGTTTTCCATCATTAAAGAAAGTTCAGTTGCCTTCTCTCAGCAAGCTGCCCTTCAAATCCGTAGACCAGAAATTCATGGAGAAATCCAAGAACCAGCTTAATAACTTTCTGCAGGTAAGAAAACAAAGATAAAAACTACAGATATCTAAACAGGAGAATTGAACGGTGTCACTGGAGTGGATGTCGTCTCTCTATTGACTAAAAAGAGAGCCTAGAACAAATAGGTCAGATGTAAGGTTTGATGCTGTAAATGTCAAAGTTCTGTAAAATGCCTCAAGTGGAGATGAGTTTGCCTGATAGTAACTGTTCTTCCAGTGATAAATTAATTTAAACTTTGATTAATTAAGAAATAGTAAATAATGAATCCTATAATTGCCAGTTTTAACTACAACACAACAAATTTCTTACAAATAAAACTTTTGTCATTTAAAAAGAAAGTTGAAAGATTAAAAAATATAATCTTACTAGTTCTAGTACTTTAGAACTAGCTTCTTAAAGTATCTTTGTGAGACATGGATTTTTTTTTTTCTCACTCTATCTCTGAACCATGTCTTAATCAGTTTTATTATTTAATGGCCTGACACATCTCGTTCCTTAACAAGAAATATTTAATTGATGTGTTATTTCTATCATTATTTTTCTTTCGTAGAAATTGCTCTCAGATGAAAGACTCTGCCAGAGTGAAGCACTTTACGCCTTCTTGAGCCCTTCCCCAGAGCACCTCAAAGTTATTGATGTGCAAGGAAAGAAGTCATCTTTTTCACTCTCCTCATTTCTAGAACGACTTCCTGGTGATTTGTTTTCTCATCAGGAGGTAAGTGGTAAGAAAGTAGTCTTCCCAAATTTAATTACTTATCCAAAGTAAGCAAGGAGAGCCATTAATATGATGCATTTGAATGGCAGGTAATATTGGAAGACATTTCCAAAGGTCATTTTTAATTTACTGTAAGTGAACAAAGAGTCAGAAATAAGACCTGCTTATTAATTTTACAAGTCTTTATTAATACAGTAAGCTTCTTGCCCTTTGATGAATATATACAGGCAAATGTGCAACCTATCTCAATTAAACAAATTGCAGACCATGTGGGATTGTTTATTTTTTTAAGCAGAATTTCCCACTTTTTGTGCTCTTGACATGCATATTTCAGACGTTTTTTTGACAAGTAAAAATAATTCTCACCTAGGAAGCTTCTCTTGACAGGGAATAGCTGTGTATCTTTAATAATTTCTGGACAACTTCTGAAGCAAAGCTAGTTTTGACAAAGAATTTTGGCAAATGGTACAGGCTTACTGAGGGAATTTGCAAATACAGGCGGGAGCAAACCAGTTGGAGAATTTGATACTAAGCCATAAAAAAACATTGTCTTTCAAAATGCAGTAAAGAGTGGATAAATATAAAGAAAGTTTGAGAAACTAATTTTATGCTTCAATAGAAGTACTGCAGTTCTAAAAACAAAAAGTGCGTTCACTGCAATGACTGTTCGGTAGAAGTAGCATAAAAGCACAGAAGCATGAAGCTATTTGTATTTCGCTATTTAATTGAAAAACATCCTCAAGAAAAAAGCCAGACTGCACGTATATTGTATTACGTGAGTGTGTAGGAGGAGATAGGAAACGTGAAAGAAGGAAAGGGAGTTTGTAAGGAGAGTGTGTGAGGGAGGAGAGAGAGCAAAGAAATTAAGCAGAAATGAAGCAACTGGTACTGAAAAACTGAAGGAAGTAGAGCAAAAAATGCCCAGAGAATGTGGCAACAGAGAAGTTCGAACAGAACTTCTTAATCAGGTTAAATTTAATACTATTTTGTGTTACTTGTGGGAGTAGGAGCTTAATTTTGGCTGGACTGTATTATGCCAGGCACTGTACAAGTACAAAGACTGTCCTGCTTCACATCCACCTTCCCTCTCCTCTCCTCTCCTTCCCTAAGCTTAAACATAAGATGAGACAACAGAATACAGACGGAGGGAGCATAGGAAAGTGTTAGACCCTCTGAATCAGTATAGCAAACATTTGTTAAAAATAATTAAGAAATTAAGTGGAGGGAGGGGAGTCGTGAGGCAGTCTGGGATTAGTTCTAATGTTTCTTGGACACCCTTGTCTTTCAGTGTGAGCTTTAGATCAGCTCAGTCTTGCCCAGTGATAGCATTTTGGATGATTTACTAAAGCAGTTAAACTAGGGTTAGATCATTTGGTACTAGGTCATTAATGGAGTTAATTGTGTGAAACCACACATTACAAGGCTGTTACAGTTGTGTTCTTTTCGTAACTAAGAATTCTTGGGTTAGTTCATATTTTGGGCTTTATAGAAGAGAATGCTGTCGTACAGCGCTCTCTTTGCCTTTTACATCTCATCTCACATTTTTCAAATATGGGTTAGAGCAACAATGCTACCTCTTGAGTGCTGTTTTCAAGATTAGATATTGCAGCAATTTCAGATCTCATATATATACAGCTCCTTGGACAGGAGTAGCTTTAGAACGTATTAGCTCTCAAGACTAAAACTAAATCAGAAGGAAAAATGCAGTTGATATGATCTAGAGGAAGAGCTTTTAGGTTTTTGAAGCGTTAATGGATAGAAAATGCACTGTGGTATAAGAATTTACACTTCTCATTACATTTTCTAAATGATAGGAGATTCCCTGAACAGCAGAAAGGTAGAACAGGGACCTCAGAGAGCTCATCGGTTTTACCCTCCTACTCCAAGCAGACTCAAGTGTACTGGCAAAATTCTTGGCATGTGTTTGTCTAATGTGTTTTTAAACCTCTGATAACTGATGTTCTCTAGCCAAGGAAGGCAAAGTATACAAATTCTCAGCTATCTTCATGGTTAGAAAGCTTTTCTTACTGTCTAGCCTATATCTCCCTTCTTTAGCCAGCTAGCTCTTGTCCTGTCTGCAGCAAACACAGAATGGTTTGGGTTAGGATCATCTCAGTTGTCAGGAGTTACTACTTTCCTTTTTGTCTTTTATTTTTATTTATTAGACAGAGCAGCCCCAAATTCTCCTAGTTTTTGTTAGGTTACGTTTTACTTAGTTCTTATGGTTTTGCTCTGGACTTACCCAATTATCCATATTTTTCTTGGAAAGGTAGTGACTAAAATATGAAACACGATGGTCTCACTAGGTTTGCCTGTTCCCATGTATGAAAATAATATGTGTATGTATGTCATACAGACAATGTTTGTGCTTAAACGTCATGGTGTTGCAGTTGCCTTTTCCACAGCAGTGTGGCCCTGGGATCTCTTTCTGTAGTCTTATCAATATCAATTGTTTTGTTTCCTGCATTTGCACAGTGAGTTATTGCTGCTTTGCATCTGTCTTTATCAAACTGCACCCTGTGGGCTAAACTACAAATTCAGTAAGCTCACGTGCAAATTCAGTAAGCCTGTTTTCTGTTCTGTTGCCCAAGTGCTTAATGAAAACATGGAATTATGTCTACTATGACAAATTAAATAAAACATAATGTCTTGAATAATTAAAATAACAAAGGGCCAAGAAGCCTGTTGACCAGAGGAAGATAGTGAGCAGGACTGGAGTTTGCGCTAAACTGTGTCCCTGGAGAAAACTCTGTTCATCGTCAGTGAATTTGTGTGCTTGCGTGGTAAGATGGGTAATGATTTGTGGTTTCCTTGTGTGGCATTTCTTGTCGGTATGGTGTGGCTTTTTGTGCCCTGCCCTTGACCACAGCCTAGTCTAACATTAGCAGAAAGCTTTAAAAGCTGGGGACTCATCAAGTTGTGGAAGTCGGTAAACAGGGGAGTCTACATGGACATTCACAGTGCACTTCAGTGCTGTGGGGCTGCTTCTTATGTTTTTTTGGTTATGAGGAGAGAAGCAGCATCTCAAGCAGTGCTGGAGAAAATGCCAAAAGCGACACAGGAAGCGAAGGGTACAGGGTGTGTAAGTGTTGGGATATGCAACATTGTGGAGTTATTTATTTATAGACTGCTATGCAGTGCCATGCCTGGAGAAGATTCAGGGACTGGCAATGTACCCAAAGTCAATGATGGGCTTTAGATGAAATTTGGAGGGTTTGGGGAAGGAGTAAGACAAACTGATGTACAGCTGAGACGCTGTAGGATACTTGCTGTACAGCAGGGTTCAAATGACAGGCAAGGGAAGACTGAAAGATTACGACCATAAGAAAAAGGCCAAGAAAGACATAAAAAGAAATAGAGCCGCGAAGCAGATTTTCCAGACTAGATGATGAAGGGGGAGGAAAAAAAAAAAAAAGCAGTATTAGAGGATGGAATGATAAGGAAGAAAGGAAGGCAAAGGAAGAGATGACGGTTTTCTTTGAAAACCAAGGCTGAAGAAAGAAAATTTGTCTGCGTGCCATTCTGACTATTCCTGAACCAGAGACTGGGGCATTGCAGCAGCCTCAGTAGGGGTCAGGTCTCCCTCACTGAAGCTTTGCTGTAAGCACAGGCAGAGGGGGAAGATCCAGGAAAGCAAAGGAATGTGCTGGCTGTCATGAGTAACGGTATGTGGTATAGTCCTAATGCTGAAGCAGATCTTCATGACGCTGAGATGTCTGCTCTTCGTTCTTGAATAAACGGTACTGCCAAAACTGAGGTGGTTCAATCCGTTCTTCTCCTGTGAGTCTGTTCTGAGTAACTCCACTCACTTTGGTACCCTGAGCTTGGGTATCCTCAGGCTCAGGTCACTAAGTATTGTTACGTTTCTGCCTGGGAGTGGTACTCGTTAAGGGTAGTTGTCTTTGTAGTGGCCAGTTCCCCTTCCGCTGCTGGGTTTGGTTCCTGGCTTACTGCAAGTACAGCCTGCTGTTGCCTGATCCCACTGAGTGGCTACAGCTGTGCAAGGTGCTGCCTGCTCTCTAGGGGAGCCATCTGTCTCTTTCTTCCTGTGCAATAACCAGATTCTCCCCTTTTCTTCCTAGCTGCTTGCATTGCAAACAGCTCCAGCTGACTAGCTCTCCATCCTGGATGTCCTTCATGGGTGTTGTGTCAGAGGAGGCTTTTCAACCACAAACACCTCTGAGTGCCGTCTCCTCCTTACAGCTCTCACCTGCTTCCTAGCAGTGCATGACTCCCACATCACCTGTTTCCCTTATCCAGCTAGTGTTGTCTGGGCAATATAGGCATTGGACCCTGCAAATCTGGGCAGATCCACCCAACTGTGGATTACTGGGTGCTTACTGGGGCAAGGCTGCAGGCAAAAGATCTAGCAGTGGTGATGACCCCAGCAGTGCAGAATGTCCTCATCACTCTTGTCCTGCGGGAAGTAGAGTCTCTTTTCAGAATTCCTGGTGAGGTTTCTGTTTGCCACATCCTGCCAGCAGCAGAGTTGGTAGCTTTAATGTCCTTTCTTGAGAGGGCTGGCTGTTCTTACCCAAAGCATGGCAGTAACTAAATCCATTCTGGAAGAAGGATGGGGAACTGCAGTGCATACCCGTGTTGTGTCTCTCCTCCTAGGAAGAAACGGAAGAGGATAGTGACCTGTCGGACTATGGAGAGGAGGCGGATGGGAAAAGGGACTCTCTTGCTGAACCGTGTTTCATGCTGATTGGAGAGATTTTTGAACTGCGAGGAAGTAAGCTGTAAACCTGCGTATTTGCTAGTGGAATCTGTTGGCTAAGAAATCTGGGGCACTTTCTAATTCAGATTTTTCTGCTGTTTCAAGAAGTGGAAATATTCTCACTATCTCTATAGCCAGTCTGTTTGGAACAGAGCTGTTCTTCAAAAGTCAAATTCCAATATAACATGGCAGTAAAAATGTAGCTGATAAGGGAGAGCATTTGCATCCAATATTCTTAAGTTTTTTCATTACGAAAAAAAAAAGTCTGAAAAAACCCCAGAAAAGTACAAAAGCATGTTTTCTGTAAATAGGCTGTATGTTAGAATGTATGAATTAATGAGGAAGGACAGATGGCTTTGTTACAGAACATGTCACTGACAAAGCAACATAATTTTAATGTCCATTTTAAGCATGTGTGCATTTTATTTCTACAACTTGTATAGTGGAAAAGATGCTAGAATTGTGGCATCTTTCAGTACCAGTTTTTTTTTCCTCCTTTACATGACTGAATGATGGTGGTAAAACTATTTTTGTTTCTACTCGAATGTGCAGCCACACTTGGCAGTCTATAAAATTATTTACAGGGTAACTATTACAAAACGCAGCACCTGCCAAAAATGGCAGATGTGTCTTCCAAATATAGACTTTCTTGTGCTGATAGTGAACAGCTTGAAAGAAGGATCAAACAGTGATTATTAGGAGGCATTCACATTTGTCTCCTTTATTTGTAATGAAAAGCCAACTGCTTGGTTTATTTGAGTGAAAATGTTTCCAGAATTTCAATAATGCTGCTGTGTGTACAGCATTATACTAGTAGGTATGAAAAAGGTGTGAATTTTAAGGGAGTTTCTTTTCTCTAGCAGAAAAAGAGGTTTGGGTAGTTGTATGACTCAATGAACTTGAAATATTCTTAAACATAAAAGCTTACAGTATAAACTGCAAATGCATATCACAGATATGTTTATGTAATCTGCAAGACTTCAAAACCATACAGCAAACAGTACAGGGAAAGCAGCTCAAGAAAAATGAGACCCATGTACAATTAGTGAAATCTTAGAAAGAATGATAACAGGTGTGTTTACTGTAGCGGTGTGTTGTTGTGGGGGGAGCACAGGTGGGAAGGTTTTGGACATGATTATGGGTTCCCTAATGTTATTAACCTCTTGATCTTTATTTTCTGTCATTTTTTCATTGTTCTAGTGTTCAAGTGGGTCAGGAAAACATTAATTGCACTAGTACAAGTCACTTTCGGAAGAACTATCAACAAGTAAGTAGCTGTTACTCTTAACTGAACCTGCATCTTTGTTCTATGAAAAAAAGACTGAAAGCAGAATTGTTTAAAAAAAAATAATCTGGACATTCTGTTGTATATGATAATCTGCATTTGTTTTCAACAGCTCAATTTACAAATACGTTCTGTTGATTAGAGAAGACAAAGATATGTTTTTCATTGTTTTTTCCCCTACACAGGGCTTTGCTTTTGGAAGAATGCAATATTTCATGGGAGACGGAACCATAAAAAGAGACTTCTTTTCTTTTTAGTGAAGCAGCCTTGCATATATATGTAACAAATGACTTACTATCCTGTTTTTCTGAATGGCTTTTATTAGTTTGTGCTTTATTAGTCTCATGAAAATTTTTGCCAGATCTGAAACTCAGTTTCTATTTTTAAGTAACTTCTTTCAAATCAAATACATATTTCTCTAAAGTGACTGAAATAATGTTTATACCTGATGAGAACCATTAATTTAGAACATGAAGCCCGTACAAGTGTAACAGTGATGTGTTTTCACAAAGGTATTTTTCTGTGTCATTTGAAGACATGTCTGCCAAGTGAGGCCTGGACGAGGCTTTGAAGTAAGCGTGTATGTCTGTACACACCTTTCATGTGGAAGGCTATATCATTGGTCAGAAAAATTTTGGGAAAGTATTCTACCAGCAGAACAGGCTGTTCCTTTATCCAGTCAGTGACTAAATTTGCACATGCGAGCACGGCTTTTAAAACCTGTCATGTATGTTACGTAGCGGTGAATTGGACAAAAAGTGATGGAAGGTCAGGCAGTTGACTCCCGGTGAACTGATGGTTTTCCACAGTTCCGTTCGCTGAGTTTTAAATTGATCCGTTCATTTGTTCACGCATGGCTGATGACCAGCATAAAAGGCACCTGAGAGAGGACAGAGTTTGTGTGTGAGTCCAGCATGCATGCAGAGTTGCTCTATGGCTTTCTACATGTTGGTTAAATCTTTGTTTATTGATTTTTAAGGGTTTTGGCTGTACTGTGGCAGTCAGGCAGGGCTGCCTGGAGCCTGCTGTCTACCTCAGACTCTCTGTGCTGAAGGCTACAGGGAGTGCCGGCAACCACAGGAGGCGGCTGCCTGCTGTCTCCATTTGTAATCCCTTCACTAACATGCTGTGAGGGAATTTACTGTGCTTTTGTCAAAACTTTGTCTGTTTTTATCCCACCAGGCATATCTGTGCATGTAACTAGTTTGGAGGTCACTACAATTAGCTGATTTTTATGTCTACCCAGTGGAGCCTTTGTGCTGCCCATCCTTGAAATACATAGACATTTCAGGGCAGTACTTGTAATTTGTTATAGATGTTTGGAGATCACATTGAAATGTAGCCTTCTCCACATCTCAGTCAGGTATCTGGAGTGACCTAGATCCTACAGCACCCAGAGCTGAATACGACTTTCTGTGATGCTGGTGAAATCGGCTCGGATAAATTGGGATAATTACATGAAAAAAGCATTGCTTCCACTACTTTCAGAATTAAAAAGAATAAATCTGCATAAAATGTGAAAGACTGGCTCTGATGTGCTCCCTTCTATGCTTATTTACAGGCAAATCCGTGACACTGTACACTGGATGTTCAGTGAACCAATGCTTGTTTACTACATCGCTGTGTTTCGAGATGCTTTTTGGCCAAATGGAAAGTTAGCACCACCACCAAGAGCCAAGAGCGACGAACAAAAGCAAGAGACAAAACAGAGAGCACAGCAAAAACTACTTGAAAACATTCCAGGTGAGATCACTTCCATTCTGATTAATCATGGATTTGATAACTAGTAAGGAAACTGATTAATCAAAAACTGTTCTGCTGCATTTTAGATTTTTCCTGTAGATCGGTAAATTATGGTTATTTGCAAAAATAAAGATATGTTGTGGTTTAGGCCGCTCCGGCAACTAAACTCCACACGGCTCCGCTCACTCCTCCCCTCAGTGAAGTGGAGAGGAGGCCTTATTCTTTGCCTCTCCTGTCTGTGTGGTAAAGGATATGGATTCAGGTGATACTGGTGGATGCAAAATCCAGTATCGCTGTACTTGTCTATGTAATATTCATCAAGGAACCTAAGTTAAGTCAAGACTCTGCTGGCTCTCTGTAAGCAACTATCAGGTGGTTCTGCTACCCAGAACTACTTGACAAACAGGGAGAGTGGCACCACCCCAGTTACTTCTTCCTCTTACATTTTAAAATTGAAGATGTCATCTGCCCATGCTGTCAGTGTTGTGTGCTGCTGTCTATTTCTGATACGACGTTTCAGGGCACTGGATGCGTTACAGGGACCTGCAGCCTCGACAGAAGCATCCTGGATTGAGTAGGGTTTCCGGTACTCTCCTTGGCATGTCCTTACCTCCCAAGCCCAGGCAGCTTCCTCTGCAGCGTGCACGTTTCTGGGGCACCATTCTGAGATGCTCCATCCCATCCCACTGACAGGACAGGGAGTCCAGTTACATAATTCTGACTCTTCGGGGACCACTTAAACCCAAAGGCACCTAACTGGGAAGAACTGAAATAATTCCATTTAGCCCTTGGAAATGCACTTAAGCATAGCTTGAATGCTTTTTATCATCCCTCCATCTGAAGATAATGTACTTTAATGAGCTGTTTTATGGCTTCATGGAGATATCTCATATACCCCCTTGCATTAGGTTGCTTAATCAACTTTTTCTGCAAAAATAGCAGCAGATATGCATGCAAAATATTTGTCACTTGAGCTGTAAACAACCCTCCGTTTACTCCCTCTGTTACATACTCAGCTACTTACCTAGAATAGCCTTCCATAGTTGGCTTGTGGTTTTGTTTGTTTCTTTCTCAGTTTGGAGAGGTATGTCAGGACATAGCTGAATGCATTTTAAATTAATGATGAAGCATTGGATCGCTATTTATTCTCTAATTTAATCCAAAATGTAAATAATTGGCTTCAAATTCTTTTATCTTCTTACCTGTGGGAAGTATTTTTAGTGAAGACTGAGAGGCAATTAAAGTGCTAAATCTGTTTTAACTGTTGTAGGAATTCTGTCTATATGGCTGAAGGTGGTTTAAGTGAATGGTTTAATAACGTATGAGAATAGGCTTGGCCCTGTGAGGTAAACTACCTAAAAGGCATGCTATACATCGTGTTAAAGCACTTAAAACATTGTCATTGAGATGCATAATTTAGCTTGGGTCACTTGAGAATAACAGTATCTTTTCAGCTGTGAGGTGAATTACCTGTGTGCTTTTTAAAGATTGGTGAGTGAGAACTATGTATCTTGTCACCAAGGAGGATGAAGTGCGGTGGTTTTGTGTCCCTCCTTTATGGGTAGTAGTGTTGGCTGGAGGTTTTGCCCAGCACGAGTGAAACGATATAAGCTGAAGTAACGTTTGTTGCAGATACTCTGCAGAGTCTTGTTGGACAACAAAACGCCCGTCACGGTGTAGTGAAAGTGTTCAATGCCTTGCAAGAAAGAAAGGCCAACAAGCATCTACTCTATGTGAGTAACCAGACAAGTAGCCTTTTAACTTTATAATCCTGTTAATTGCTGAGCTCTGCTCACTCGGTGTTAAAGCCTGGGGTGCATGTCTTTGCAGAGATTTGTGTTGGGCTATTGTTCCATGTGCAAGTAACTTTTGTTGTTATTAAAATCAGTCAGAAAAAATGTACTTGGTTCCACCATTTGACTAATTTTGAATAACAAAAAGCTGTTTAAGTTTAAAAACAGTATAGCTTTTGTCTAAGAGATCGTGGTCATCCAGCTTGCCTGACTTCATACAGTACAAACTGATTTCTTCACATAGCTGAGAAAAAGAATCATACTTTGGAGAATCCTAGGGAAGGAGTGCTCCAGGACTGGCTCACAGTTAGGATGTGACAGCCCTCCAAAAGTCCCACTCCGCTACTGGTCGGAGTATGCAGCTGGAAGTAGAATACTGTCACTCTTAGTCAGTCTCTTCTGGCACCTTTTCTTCAGCAGCCAGTCGTGTAACACAGCCCCAGCACAGGATTGGATGCAGCCTGCTTAGGAGCCCTGGTGCTCGCTTACGTAGCTACCACGGCTTTGGCAGAACAGCACCAGTTGGTGAGAAATTCCCATCTGGAAGCAGCTGTCCGTGGCGCTTGCCTTCTTTTGGCCTTGAGACGTTTCCCGTGTTATCTGTAGGGCACACCCTAAGTTTAGGATGAAAGAAAAGTAGTTGCATGAATGATGCATAGAATGACCCTACATTAAGAAATTATCTTCTGGCACCTGTGCTCATCTTAGCTCTTTTCTGTTTTTCAGGTTTTGCTGGAACTGCTGCTAACTGAACTGTGTCCTGAGCTAAGAGCTCATTTAGAGCAGCTTAATGCCACTTAGGTTTGAATCTGCACAATTGGACCACTAGAGAAATGTCTATGTCCAACAATAGACATGAAACTTATTTTCCTCTTTTCCATAGAGGGCTGAGGACTATGATTATTTTTAGTATTTTTCTTTCCTCTTGAGTTTTTTGTGAAGTAAACAGACTTGAAAAGATCTGATGCTGTAGTAGGGTAGACAAAACAATGCTGTATAGTTGCCAATTTTTATTTAAATTGTTCTATTTGACTACTCTCTGTTTCAAATATAGATTGAAAAATAAATGTTCATATAAGCTGAAAGAAACCAGAAAATATTTTAAACATTTATGAAAAGAAATTTTGCTTATAGTGGTAAACTAATGAATGTTGTACAGTTCTAATCTCCTCACTGAGGATTTGAGCATTCCTTTTTTCTTGTGTATTGAAAAAGCCTTGTCGTGCAATACTACATGTAAAGCTATTGTGAAAATTTTATCAATTTTGTTTTTACCAAAGACTTCCCGTAGTTTGAAGCATTTGTAAGCAATAAATAACACAACTGGATTGCAGTACTTGATAATGAGGCTGTACTGACAACTAATTAATGAGTTTGCCAGCACTAGTTTTGTAAGGAATGTTTACGTTACTTTGAAGTCCGTGTCAAAAATATGTATTGTAAACTGGTATGTCCTAACAGAATGCCTGTGTTAAATGTTAGCTCAGAGATTAGTGCTTATGAATTGCTTCTATGAATGATTAAGATGACATTTAATTAAACCATTCTAATAACTTCCCTGATATTACTCAGGGCTGATTTATTCAAATACCCCAATTTCAAACAAACTTCAAATCTTTCCCTTATTTTATACAAGGAAAGAAAACTATGTGGTTTTTTAATTTATGTAAAAATATGTAAATATGGTCTTAATGCACATCTAAATAATTAAACATCATCAAAAATCCCTAGGTGACACTCATTACTTTCTTTTAAATTCAGCACAGTTGTGCTTTTAGAAAAACTGTTTGCAGTTAAGACTGGTTATATTGTAAGGTACACAAAGTCCATTTGCTATATTTAAATCAATGTTTTTAGTAACATCGAGCCTTCTGTTCCAACAGTTTCAAAAACACTTTCGAGTCACGGCACAGTACTAAGGAGCAAGCCAAGTTCTGCACGTACGAAGTTTTATAAGTCAATAGGCATTCAGAAATGTGCAAGCTTACCATAGCCATCAGCAAAATTTCCGTGTGGTCCATCGAAGTACCTCTTGATAAAAGATTGAGCATAACATTGCTCAGGCATACGCACTCCTGGCCAAAAGGTTTTCATCTGTCTCTCATACAAACAGAGGCAGTGTAAATGCGATAAGAAGAAGGATTGAGGAGAACAGGCCTCGCGCAGAGGACGTGTATGTCAAATGTTTCCATACTAATGGTTTCCATATTTCTGTAAGTAGTATTTTATAGTTCTAGAATTTGACTCAGTTTGATCTGTAAAGCTTAGTGTCATACAGGCCAGTTTCCAATTCTGAATCTCTGCAGTCCGAGAGTAAAACGTGTTAAGACACGTAAGTAGACCTAGATGATTAGAAAAGCATGTGAAAGAAAGTACACGCTCCACTAGCAAAGGTGAGATTTAAAAATGGTTGTGACCTGTGAAGGGGTTGTATCTGGAAACTAGACAAATTTGGGTTCAAGCTTTTCAGAATATTACAATTTCATGTTCAAATATTAAAAATGCAGAAAAGGAAACGACCATTTTTATTTGGTTTTGTTTTGATTCATATGCTATATAGCAGTATGACATGAAGAAAACACAGGATATCTGTCTCAGTAAAATGCCCTTAATAAACCGTAAGTCTTCAGTACTGTTTTAAAGTCTGCCTTTGCCTCATCTGAGTCAAAGAAAGAGCGTGAGCTTTTTGCTTTCTTTTTTTTTTAGATAAGAAAGAATCAGTAAATTGCTTTAAGTAGTAATTTATAGAAAGTTCAAAAGCAAGCAGTAAGTGATGAACGATCGATAATTGCTGGACATTAAAGGTGGTTTATTGTAGGAAATACATGTATATACCAGTCACAGTTAAAGGATGCACTAAATTCTTCCAAGATTAGCTGCCAGTTCAAGGTCAGAAGCAACACCAGGATCCAGGAGGCATGCCTTTGAAAACAAAGAATAGGGAGTTCTAGTTTACAGCTGAAATAAAATTTATGTTATTGATACAACATTAATAAGGTCTTTTAAGTTTTGTTGATATTATCTGAGGATAATCAACTTGTTGAAATGTTAAAGAGTTAATATTTTCAGCTTTAATTTGCTGTTTCTGATGCCGCATAAGACAAATTCAGTATTTAAAATGAACATACTCGACTATAGTGTTAGGCTGGTTTGGTTTTTTTTTGTTTTTTTTTTTTATTCTCTTTGTCGGTTCGGCATGTGCTGGCACTACAGTCAGAAACATAAACCTGCCTACAGACTGGATCAGTTTCATTCACTTCCATCATCTATTTCAGTACCCTCTGGGATACCCATCTTCTCTTTCCTGCCTCTTTCAAATCTGACTGGGTCTAAGAATGGTAGGCCAAAAATGGAGCTGAGCAGTTAATTAAAAAAGCAAACGTGATTTGAATTTTAAGTGGGTATAATTGTACAGTTAACATAAGAATTATTTTTCAGGTACAAAAGAAACTGAACATACCCACGGCTCTTGTCTCTTACTTGTTCTGAAGTTACTGCTTCAGGTAGCTTCCTTGTTTATTTTCTGTTCCTTCTGTTTTGTTGTTGATGTAGAGATGCATGGCACAAGTCAATACAAAACATCTCTTTTTATACTAAGGAGCTAGTGACATTCCTATCAGTCTCAGATGTACAGCTAGTGAATGAGGAGTGAAAGTTGTAATTTTCTTTCAGTGGTGGTGGTTACACTAGACCTGATGGAAGACAGTGGGAAAGGCTGGACTCGGACAAAGCCGTGCAGCAATTTAATCCTGATGGGCCTCTTCCATACCTTACAATTTACCTAGGACTTCTGGTTTACAGCGTTCATGACACCCCAGCTTATATTCCTTTCCTGATCTCCTCCTCATCCTGTCCTCTGTAACACTTTTCACAGCAGGAGAGCAAAATGTTTACAATGTATGTATTCAGAGGATCACCTGCTCTGCCAGGCCTCTTCTATCAGTGGCTTTGCTGAGTAAGGAGCCACAAAAAATTGTTTTGATAATTTATCATTTACATAACGCTCCATTTATTTGAATTCCACCGAGCTGGACATCAGAGTATTCTACTTGCAGAAACAAATGGTCTCTACATACACAGAAATCGTAGAGTCTCTCTGAGGCACAGATCCAATCTTACTACACTCCCTTCAGTTGGTATAATCATCTTGCTGTTACTCTAGGCATCACTGATACTATTTAGCAGATTCCTCTTCTAGAAGCCATTATTGATCTTTCTCATCAAGTAATAAATCCTACTTTAACTTTGGAACTTTCAAAAAATGTGAGCTATTTTTTCCTGTGTATCAGTAACAGTAGATCCTCAGCTATCACTAAAAACGTAAACATAAAAATACGCATGACAACCAGTTATGACTGATGTAAGTATCATTAATGAAGGCTGTAATTGTTGGAGAATCTAAAGTAGAGGAAAAGTTATTTTTCAGTTTGAGAGAACGACAGCAACTGCCGATACATTTATTCAAACTGTTTAGCTTGCATTTATCATGCAAGTTACCAGGCTTTTTGCCGTGATGATTAAGGAGGTGGTTAGTGAGAGCCAACATGGCTTCACTAAGGGCAAATCGTGCCTGACAAGTTTGGTGGCCTTCTATGATGGGCTTACAGTGTTGGTGGACAAGGGAAGAGCAACTGACATCATCTACCTGGACTTGTCCAAAGCATTTGACACTGTCCTGCACAACATAGAATCATAGAATGGTTAGGGTTGGAAGGGACCTCAAAGATCATCTAGTTCCAGCCCCCCTGCCATGGGCAGGGAAATCCTCCACTACAACAGGTTGCCCAAAGCCTCATCCATCCTGGCCTTGAACACCTCCAGGGATGGGGTATCCACAACTTCTCTGGGCAACATGTTCCAGTACCTCACCACCCTCAATGTAAAGAATTTCCTTCTTATATCTAACCTAAATCTGCCCTCTTTCAGTTTAAATCCATTGCCCCTTGTCCTATCGCTACACGCTGTGATAGTTTGATGTGTGGGGGGGTGTTCTGGTGGCAGGGGAGGGGATTTGCTCCCTGTGCCACCAGATCTGAGTCCCATCCCCCGGGGGGTTGAGCCAAATTGGCGCCTCTGCGAATTGCCCTATTTAAGTTGGGACAAAGGGGCGGGAAAGGGCTCTTTGCTCAGGAGCGAGGAGAGAGCAGGAGGGCGCTGCCCTCGCTCCCAGCTCCCGGGCCGGATGGCTGCCTGGGCCCGGGCCAGCGCCATGTGCTCAAGATGGCGCCGGGGAGCCGCATGGGGGACTCAGTAAGCGCCCCGCTCCCGGGGTGCCCGCCGGGCCGAGCTCCCCCAGAGAGGATTAATATCTAAGAGAAAACAACCACAACGACTGGGTCAGCCAAGATGGAGCAGGAGGAGGTGTGCTGGAGCTGAGGTTTCCCTTGCAATCGGTGTGAAGATGGCAGGCGGCCCCCTGCAGCCAGGGTGTACTCGGCGGAGCAGAAACCCACTCGTGGCCCGTGGAGAAACCCATGTCGGAAAGGAGATGCCTGAGCCCGGGAGAGGTCGTGGAGCAGGAGATGCGCGACCAGGTACTGTTAACAATGGGGCATGGAATGCACGACGAGGTTGTGGAGGCATCTGGAATCTGTGGGACGGCCGACGCGAGTGGCAGCAGCTCCCTAAGAGGCCGAGACTGGTAAAGCCCAAACTGGTGCGATCCATGGGGAGGATTGCAATCCTGCGGGCAGGACTCATACTGGAAAAGTTTGGGGACTTTTTCTTCGTGAGTAGGGGATCCACCGAAGCAAGGGAAAAATGGTGTAAAGGCTCCTCCTCCTTTAAGAAAGGCGCGGCAGTTAACAGCATGGATGAACTGACCTGCACTCCCCCATTCCCTGTCCCCCTGCGCCGCCGGGGGGGAGGTAGAGCCGGGAAGGAAAGAAAATAGGGGGTGGGGAGGTTGTTGTTTTAAGATCTGGCCTTGTTTTCTCTTTCTCCTCTCAAGTAACCGGTTTTCGTTCCCTTTTGTCTTTTGTTTAGTAACTGTTAATAAATTGTTTTGGTTTATGAAGAAAGCCTGAGTCATGTTTTGCCCGGGACTATGGTTGGTGGGTGCTCCCTCTCGGTTCTTGTCTCGACCCTCAGTCCAAAAACCACGACACACGCCCTTGTAAAAAGTCCCTCTCCAGCTTTCCTGTAGGCCCCCTTTAGGTACTGGAAAGCTGCTATAAGATCACCCCGGAGCCTTCTCTTCTCCAGGCTGAACAGCCCCAACTCTCTCAGCCTGTCTTCATAGCAGAGGTGCTCCAGCCCTCGGATCATCTTCGTGGCCCTCCTCTGGACTCGTTCCAGTAGCTCCATGTCCTTCTTGTGTTGGGGACTCCAGAGCTGAACACAGTATTCCAGGTGGGGTCTCACGAGAGCAGAGTAGAGGGGCAGAATCACTTCCCTCAACCTACTGGCCATGCTCCTTTTGATACTCTCTAAACTGGAGAGACATGGATTTGACAGATGGACCATTTGGTGGATAAGGAATTGGCTGGATGGTCACACTCAGAGTTGTGGTCAACGAATCAATGTCCAAGTGGAGGCCAGTGACTAGTGGTGTTCCTCAGTGGTCAGTACTGGGACCAGTGCTATTTAACATCTTTTAGGGGAACAAGGAGGACCCGGGCAATTACAGGCCGGTCAGCCTCACCTCTGTGCCTGGCAAGGTCATGGAGCAGATTCTCCTGGGAACCATGCTAAGGCACATGGAGAGCAAGGAGGTGGTGGGTGACAGCCAACATGGCTTCACCAAAGGCAGATCGTGCCTGACCAACTTGGTGGCCTTTTATGATGGGGTGACAGCATCGGTGGACAAGGGTCGACCAATGGATATCATCTACCTGGACTTGTGCAAAGCTTTTGACACTGTCCCGCACGACATTCTTCTCTCTAAACTAGAGAGGCATGGGTTTGATGGATGGACCACTCGGTGGATAAGGAATTGGCTCAATGGCCGCACTCAGAGAGTAGTGGTCAACGGCTCGATGTCCAAGTGGAGACCGGTCACGAGTGGCGTCCCTCAGGGGTCCGTGTTGGGCCCGGCCCTCTTCAACATCTTTGTCGGTGACGTGGACAGTGGCATGGAGTGCACCCTCAGCAAGTTCGCCGATGACACCAAGCTGTGTGGTGCTGTCGACACGCTGGAAGGGAGGGATGCCATCCAGAGGGACCTCGACAGGCTGGAGAGGTGGGCCCGTGTCAACCTCATGAAGTTCAACCAGGCCAAATGCAAGGTCCTACATCTGGGTCGTGGCAATCCCAGGCACAAATACAGACTGGGTGGTGAATGGATCGAGAGCAGCCCTGAGGAGAAGGACTTGGGAGTACTGGTGGACGAGAAGCTCAATATGCTTCCGTCAACCGCATCCTGGGCTGCATCAAGAGGAGCGTGGCCAGCAGGTCGAGAGAGGTGATTCTCCCCCTCTACTCTGCCCTCGTGAGACCTCACCTGGAGTACTGCGTCCAGTTCTGGAGCCCCCAACATAAGAAGGACATGGACCAGTTGGAGAGGGTCCAGAGGAGGGCCATGAAGATGATAAGAGGGCTGGAGCACCTTTCCTATGAGGACAGGCTGAAAGAGTTGGGGCTGTTCAGCCTGGAGAAGAGGAGGCTCCGGGGTGACCTTATAGCGGTCTTCCAGTACCTCAAGGGGGCCTACAGGAAAGATGGGGAGAGGCTGTTCAGGAGGGCCTGTTGTGATAGGACAAGGGGTAATGGTTTTAAAATAGAGGGAGGTAGATTCAGATTGGATATTAGGAAAAAATTTTTTACCATGAGAGTTTTAGAACACTGGAACAGGTTGCCCAGAGAGGTGGTGGATGCTCCATCCCTGGAGACGTTCAAGGCCAGGTTGGATGAGGCCCTGAGCAACCTGATCTAGTTGGAGATATCCCTGTTCCTTGCAGGGGGGTTGGACTAGATGACCTTTGAAGGTCCCTTCCAGCCCTAACCATTCTATGATTCTATGATTCTATCTTTGTTGGCGATGTGGACAGTGGGATCGAGTGCACCCTCAGCAAGTTTGCAGATGACACCAGGCTGTGTGGTGTGGTGAACACACTGGAGGGAAGGGATGCCATCCAGAGGGACCTTGACAGGCTGGAGAGGTGGGCTTGTGTGAACCTCGTGAAGTTCAACAAGGCCAAGTGCAAGGTCCTGCACGTGGGTTGGGGCAATCCCAATCAAATCACAGGCTGGGTGGGGAATGGATTGAGAGCAGCCCTGAGGAAAAGGACTTGGGAGCTCTGGTGGATGAGAAGCTTAACATGAGCCGGCAATGTGCACTTGCAGCCCAGAAAGCCAACCGTATCCTGGGCTGCATCAAAAGAAGTGTGGCCAGCAGGTCAGGGGAGATGATTCTGCCCCTCTACTCTGCTCTCATAAGACCCCACCTGGAATACCGCATTCAGCTCTGGAGTCCCCAACACAAGAAGGACGTGGAGCTGCTGGAGTGAGTCCAGAGGAGGGCCATGAAGATGATCAGAGGGCTGGAGCACCTCTCCCATGAAGACAGGCTGAGAGAGTTGGGGCTGTTCAGCCTGCAGAAGAGAAGGCTCCGGGGAGACCTTCTAGCAGCCTTCCAGTACCTAAAGGGGGGCGTACAGGAAAGCTGGAGAGGGACTTTTTACAAGGGCATGTAGTGATAGGACAAGGGGCAACGGCTTTAATCTGAAAGAGAGGAGATTTCGATCAGATCTAAGGAAGAAATTCTTCCCTCTGAGGGTAGTGAGGCACTAGAACAGGTTGCCCAGAGAAGTTGTGGATGCCCTATCCCTGGAGGCATTCAAGGCCAGGTTGGATGATGTTTTGAGCAACCTAGTCTAGGGGAAAGTGTCCCTGCCTATGGCAGGGGGATTGAAACTAGATGCTCTTTAAGGTCCCTTCCAACCCAAACCATTCTATAATTATCACATATTTACTTCTTTTTTGTTTGGTAGAATGCATGTTTGCTTAAGCAAGTGGGCAGATAGTGTCCTTTCAAGTCTATTTTTAGTAGTTTTCAATATACGTTTATCACTCTTCATTTTCTTGCACAGATTTTTTTTTTTTTTACATAAATAATGTTGGCATCTTTAGCCAAACAGCAAGTTTAAAGACCCAAATCCAAAGTATCACTCTCCCAGCTTACCTTAGAATAGTATTTTTTAGCAGAGTCTTGGTCTTGCTGTATACCTAGGCCAAGCTGGAGGCATCTAGCCAAGTAGAAGGCGGCCATAGCAATTCCCTTGGCTACATATGTAGGAAGACAATCTGTTATCTTTGCTAGCATATCGATGTCGTCGTTTTCTGTAGTCCTGTTGTGGAATTTACAGCATTAGATAATGCTATTTCAGGCAATGATTTACGTCCACCATACATGACTTGACAACACTTCCTTTCCATTTACATTGTTATCCAAAATAAGCTGAAATTTACATGTATTCAGCAGCCTGATGAGGATTCTTCTATTCTAGTTATAAAAGGCAGCATATTTTATGCTAATTGTTCTTACTAAAATATTTCATGGACATTAATATTCATGTGGAAGAAAGGAAAAGCTCTTATTTCATAGAATTGAGCAACCTCATCTAGTGGAAGATGTCCCTGCGCGCAGTAGGGGGGTTGGAACTAGATGATCTTTAAAAGGCCAACTCAAACCATTCCATGATTCTCTGATTCTAAAAGTCGAAGTTCTTTACTAGGATGTTTGCAAATCATAGTAATCTGAACATCTGGGACGTACCTGAGAGCCTCAGGTTGTAAGACCTGCTTATGATGACCACTTACGGCGATAGCAGCTCAATTATTTTCTTTCTTCTGCGTGCATGTGTCTGCTTGCTGCCACCTTGTTTTCAGCATGTTGTTTTTACTAAGAACCATTTTAAGAATTAGAGGAACAAAGTGAACATTGTTTTTAACTATCAGGCTATAATTATCTAGTATTGATACTGTAATATTGGGTACAACGTTTTCTAAGTGGGAATTGATTTTTTTTCTAACTGTTGTCTTTAAAACAGAAACCCCCAAGCTCCACATGCTTTCTAGATACCAAACAGTAATTATATGCTTCTTCACACATCACTTTAGTTTTTTGTAGTGTCAAATAGTCGCAGACTTGAAAGACACAAAGAAAGAAAAGAGCAAGCCATTTCAGCTTATAGCTACTCCCTGTAAATCGGTGTTTATGAAAGATTGCTCTGAACTAACCCTCCGCCAGTCAGTGCCTGCTAAATCACTTGAATATGTTGAGAGCAATGTCCTCCCACGTAATTTTGTCCCATTATCAAACACAGTAACACAACAGGAAAAAAAACCTACTTATTAGCAAGAACATTCAAATATAGTAACAGTAACGTATTCCCTCTTTTATCTTGCCTGATATATAGCATTTTTGCCTTCCTTTCTGAAAGATACACAAAAAGGTGCTGATGCAAATAACAATACCCAGGCAAGTCAGGCAAAAATTCTAGTTCAGCAGAGTTGACTTCAAGAACGTACCATAGCAATGGGATAATAAAACCGTCATTTGAAGTAAAGTATCTGTAGCTAATCTGCGCTCCAAATATTAAGTGAGGTTATACCATCCATAATCACGTAATGTTTGTACATAATGGTACAAACTGCGCCGTTGGTACGAATGTAGAAAGACAAATTTTATCAGAAAAGGTATTGATGCTTGCTGCTACTGATTGAACTACTACGAGATTTTGCCTCGAGGCCAACTGCAATCCCAATTAAGTGGAACCGTTTCAAGCGTGGTGGCAGTATCTTTTGGTTCAGAAGTTGTCACTTCTGGCTGTAGTATGGGATTTCATTGCTGTTTCCTGCAATCACAATTGCAGCTGATGAAGTGCACTGTTTGCTCGTCTGAATAATCTGCCGTGCAGCATTGACTGGAGGAGATGCGTTCCAGGCGAGACAAGCTAGAGTGGACTGAAGAGCTGTCAGACTACTTGCGGTGCAGAAGAAAGAAAAGCTGCAGTTCAGAGCAAAACCAATCCTTTTCAGCAATGAGTACAGCAAACAGCATTCATAGCCGACTGAATTACCAGAGCTGTTGCTATGCAGTGGCACATTACAGGGTGCTGCTCTGTATGATGGTGAGTTGTGAGACGTTTATTGCTGGGCAGCAGCAGCTTTGTAAGCGTACCACAAAGAGCACAAATGCTGTTGTGTGCCGCTTGTATGAGTAGCCAGTTAATCTATCTGCATTTCATTTACAGCCAATTAATAATCTGATTAGCAGGCGGAACTTTTAATGTATACTGGCCACCTCTGGGTGTTTGTCGCAGAAACGTGCTGTTTATCAGCTACACAAGTGGCACCAACTTTGCTTTTCTCCTCCAGACTAGTTGAAGATACAGAACCTGGATCCTGACTGGCTGTTTTAAATATTGCAGCCTGTAACAGAAGTCACTATTTCTGCAGTACACAAACCACTCCAGGGTGTGTAGGCAGAGCAGCGAGTCCCACAGTGACTGCCTGGGAAAAGGCCGGTCTGTGCTGACTGTGGCTCAGACCAGCACCTCTGCGCAAGCAGATAACCACCAGAAACCACTTGCGTGCAGATACCTATTTTGTGGTCCAGGCTTGAAATACATATGTGGTGTGCATCCCCATGAGCTGCAACTGATGACAAGCTGAAGGGTGATAACTTGGCGCTGTGTGCAGCAGCTACTTATGTGTCCCAGGCCATGCTGCTCAAGAGTGCTTACTGCAGGATCCCACCCAGTATCGACGCTTTCATTTCCTGTAAAGGGGACAGGAACTGGACTAAAGCACGTTGAGCCACAGAGCAAGGAAATAGAATCATGGAATGGTTTTGGGTTGGAAGGGACCTTAAAGATCATCTAGTTCCAACCCCCTGCCATGGGCAGGGACACCTTCCACTAGAGCAGGTTGTTCAAATGATGGGGCGGAAGACAGTGGGTAGAAATGACGTTAAGATGGGAGAGGTAGAGAGTGGAAGAATACTTGTATTCACAGGATTAGAGAGGCCGAGACAGAGACAGATTAAGTGGTTTCAGAACCATGTTCCTGTGGTGGATGCCACAGAGAATGAGGCACCTTGGACCCTGGTGACCCACAAAAGCAGGACTCTGCTTCAGTCCCCACCTTCCAGCACTGCAACTAAAAACAGTTAGGAAGCTTTCTGCAGACACCTGCGAGCAAGGTCTGCAAGGAGCAACGGTGCCATCAGCATGTAGTGGACACAGTGAAAAGAAACGATGAGTGCTTTTGTGAGTGACTCTCTGTTAAGGGACACTGGGGCACCCATCTGCCGGCCTGACAGGGAGTCACGAGAGGTATGCTGCTTTCCAGGAGCTAACGTCCGAGATCTTGCCAAGAGAGTGCCACAACTTGTCAAGAGCACACACTGCTATCCATTGTTACTCCTTCATGTGGGCACACAAGACACCACAAACCAGAACCTGGGCAGAATCATGGAAGACTACAAAGCCCTGGGGGTGCAAGCGAAAAGTATTGGTGCCCAAGTTAGCTTTTCTTCCATGTTACCAGTTACAGGAAAGGGTGCGGCCAGAAATACATGTATAATGCAAATCAACTTCTGGCTTTGTGGCTGGTGCTGTCATGAAAGTTTTGGCTTTTATGGCAACAGGACATTCTTCAATGACTATAGCCTGTTAGGGAGGGATGGGACCCGCCTGTCTAGAAGAGGCAAAGGAATCTTTGCAGCAGGCTGGCCAACTTGGTGAGGTGGGCTTTAAACTGAAGGACTTGGGGGGTGGGGTCCAAAGTGACAACGCTCACGCCATTGCATTCAACTAGGGAGTAAGCCAGGCCAAGCAGAGTAGCGACAAATGTCCCTTAGCTGCCTCCTAAGATGAGAACCAGAAGACCAACCACCTCAAGTATATGTATACCAGTGCATGTAGCCTGGGGAACAAAACAGGAGGAACTGGAGCTCCCGGCCCATTCAGAAAGCTGTGATATCATAGGAATAACTGAAACATGGTGGGACAACTTCCATGACTGGAGGATCACGATGGACGGCTATAGACTGTTTTGTAAAGACAGGCAGAGAAGAAGAGGAGGAGGAGTCACGCTTTATGTTAAGGAGAACCTTGAATGTATTAAAGTCAACTATGGTGATTGTGGAAGCACTGTTGAATGCCTCTGGGTCAAGATCAGAGGGGTTATCGCCAAGAGGGCTCTTACAGTAGGCATCTGCTACCAACCTCCAAACCAAGACAAGAAGGCCAACAAAGCAATAATTGGGTCACTTAAGCAAGCTTCGGGTCAACAGAACCTGGTTCTTACGGGTGACTTCAACTACCCAGACATTTGTTGGAAGAACAGTACAGCAGCTCACGTGTCATCCATCAAGCTCTTGGAATGTGTAGACAGCTGCTTCCCCATACAAATGTTAGATGTGCCAACCAGGAATGAGGCACTGCTGGACTTGCTACTCACAAACCAAGAAAACCTGCTTTGTAGTATCTCGGTTAGTGATAGCCTTGGCTGCAGTGATCACAATATCGTGGAGTTTGGGATCCTGCTGAGCACACGGAAGGTTAGTACTCAGACAAAGGTTTTAGATTTTAGAAAAGCAAACTTCAGCTCAGCTGGGAGGGATTCCATGGGAAGTTTCCATGGAGGATAAAGAAGCTAGCAAGTGCTGAGAGTTTTTCAAGAGCACCCTCCTGAAAGCGCAAAAACTTTAAAGGTAAGGGAAGTCAGCACAACAGAGACCTCCTTGGCTTAACTGTGATCTTTCTGCAAAGCTTTTGATACTGTTTCCAACAGCCTCCTCCCAGAGAAACTGATGTGTTACAGTCTCGGCAAGTTGTCTGTGCGTTGGTTGGGGAACTGGCTGACAGGCCGCACCCAGAGGGCGGTGGTAAATAGCTCCTTTTCAAACTGGCAATCTGTCACAAGTGAGGTTCCCCAGGGATCAGTATCAGCTCAACACTGTTTAATGTCTTCATAAATGATCTGGATGATGGGATCAGGTGTACCCTGATGAAGTTTGCTGATGATACCAAACTGAGTGGGGAAGCGGACACTTCAGAAGGGAGAGCTCCCCTGTAGAAAGACTTGGGTAGACTGGAAGAGTGGGCTAGCAAGAACCTTATGAAGTTCAACAAGGACAAATGTAAGGTCTTGCACTTGGAAAAACATAATCGAGGAGCACAGCACAGTCTGAGATCTACCTGGCTGGGGAGCAGCTCTGTGGAAAGGGACATGGGGGTCCTGGTAAACAACAAGCTCGATATGAGTGAACGGTGTGCTGCTGCTGCGACAAAGCAAGCCAACGGGATGCTCTGTGGCATCAACAAGGGCATCACCAGCAGAGACAAATAAGTCATTGCCCCACTCTACTCAGCACTTGTCAGGCCACACCTGGAATACTGTGATCAGTTTTGGTCCCTGCTGTGCAAAAAAGACATGTACAGGCTGGAGAGGGTCCAGAGAAGGGCCACAAAGATGATGAAAGGATGAGGAAGGCTGCCATATGAGGAAAGGCTGAGAGAACTGGATTTGTTCAGCCTTGAGAAGAGAAGGCTTAGGGGAGACCTTATCGCCGTGTTCCAGTATTGAAAGGGTGGCTATGAAGAAGATGGAGGCTCCCTTTTTACAAGGAGTCACATGGAAAAGACAGAGGGGTAATGGGTGCAAGATACTCCCGGAGACATTCCGATTGGACACAAGTGGAAAATTTTTCACAACGAGAAAAATCAGCTATTGGAATAATCTCCCCAGGGAAGTGGTGGATTCCCTAACATTGGATGCTTTTAAGATTCAGCTGGACAGGGTGCTGGGCCATCTTGTCTAGACTGTGCTTTTTCCAAGAAAGGTTGGACCAGATGGTCCTTGAGGTCCCAACCTGGTATTCTATGATTGTAGGGGTTTAAAAGGGAATGGTGAAGGCAGGAGCTTGGAGGAGACTGTGGACTGAGGAGACAGGAAGGCAGGGTTGCACGTGGGTAGGACACTAGATCAAGGCTGTTTCACCTCACAGGATCAGAAAGAAAAGTTCAACTGTACTGAGTAATTGAGAACCTTACAGTTTTAATTTTGTATGTGATTGGTTATTCTCTCTTTAAAGATGAGGTTTTGCAATTCATTATCTTAAACGTCTCTTGAGTTTGAGAGACAAGAGCATGAACTTATTAATCATTTTAATCTGAGTTACACGGTTTTACATGAAGAACCATAATAAAAAATAAAGCAAAATTAACTTCACCTTTTGGCCACTGCAACAGCTGTTGAGTAAAATTTTCTAGTGTAATAATATTCCACAAGATGGCCTTGAGCATAGATGTTTCCACGTTTTGCTGCTTCTCTCAAACACTCTAAAGCAGCTTTAGTGTTTTGACATATACCTTGTCCATAGAGATACATAACACCAAGTGCTCCTTGTGATTCCAGATTCCCATTACCACATGCTTCTGAATGCCAGAAAAAGGCCTAAACAAGAGGCACAAAGTTCAAGTATTTATTTACTTTAGCTGCTTTTCTTGCATAATGTTTCCATAAAAGCTCTTACAACAACTATCCTGTAAGAAGTGCTTATATATAAAAGAAAGCAGAATCCTTGTAAGGCGCTTAAACCTGGTTCATTTACTGTCAGAGCTGTCAATCAGTGACATTTGCTTGATTTCTGAAGGTTACTAAAGCTGACAAAACTTAAATCCATTATATTGTTCTCCCTGATACTTCCACTAAAAAAAAAAACACATTATCTTGGCTAGCTAGCAGTGTCAAGTGAGTCAAAATGAGGGATTCTGGCCATCTGTTCATACGGGCTTAAATGAATGATAGTGCCTAGCAGTACTTAAAATACAGCTTTCAGAGTCAAATGGATCACTGTAGTCATTCTGTGAAATGCAAAATTGATTTGGACTCATAAAAATCGAAAGGTACAAGTGGGCTTTACCTTCTTCAGGTCTTTTAGAACTGACACAGAATAAAGCATTCCTAAAGTACTCTGGGCCTTTACGCTTGCTTTTGGATTTCCGTGGTCTGCAGCAATAAGCCACAACCTAACAAAATGGGGACAAAGAAAGTTGAAGTAACACGGCGTCTTACATCCATCAGGAAAATTACCGACTGCCATTACCTTTCAGCCTCTTCAGTTGACTGCTTAACACCACATCCTTCATAATATGCTCTGCCAAGATTGTATGCAGCTGCAAATTTCAAGTGTCTTGCTTTTGGGGAATCAGAGTAGAGTATTTTCTTCATGTATTCCACGCCCTTTTCCTAAAATTGAGACATGTTAGTTGTTAACATTCAGACTGAAAAGAGGATAAAATCAAGAACCTGAGAATCTACCACCTTCTGCAAGACAGGTGATTTTTCCACTCTGAAGAAAGGCGGAGGCATACTGGTAGGACAGTCTGGAGAAGAGTATCGTACCAAAGCACAACTGATCTTTTCTCACTAGACAGCCCCTAGATTTTTGGCTCCATCATGTTTTTAATGTGAAACATTTCCTTATAAAAGTTCATCTGATATATATTACTTTTCTTCATTGATAAAAATTTCCTCAAAAATATTATTGTGCTTACATAAATGAATGTCCTAAACTTGGTACATTTTCAATTTTAGACTTCTGTAAACTTTTTCATATTGCATAGTGTATCTGAAATCATAAAACAGCCTTAATAGAAGGCAAAGTGATACAACAGTACGCTCTGAAGTTGCTCCATTAAAAATACCTTAAATTCATAATGGACAAAAAAATCATAATGTTAAATAAGAGAACAGAGAACACTGCATATGAGAAGCTGTATGGTGTATCATCCAAGAACCTCAAAAGCATTTTGGAAACAAGATTCACACTGCTGGGATTTATCATGGACACCCTGTCTAAATACACTAGGAATAGTCCTTTATAAAAGGTTCCTCTTTTATTCACCTCTCAGATTGTAATACACAAAAGAGAAAGAAACTTAACTAACAGTAAAGTAAACCAATGGGGTATTTATACAGGCATACAGCATACAGAACAAACGAACCACCTCTAAAAACCAGCAGAGTATTTTCTGCTCTGCTAACAATCCTCTAAGCCCCAGACAAGAGTCCAATGTGTTAATACACTGTTTGGTTCATTTTTCCCCCCTCCTGTCTTGTTATCTACCCTTTCTTTCATCCTATTTGTATTCTTTCCTCATACCACTCTTTAAGAACATGTTCTCCAATAAATTAACACTTTTGTTCTTATTGTAGCAAATCATTCCTTTGTCTTCCTTTTTTTGTAATGTAATTCTTCACTTTGACTTCTTCAAATTCTTGCAAATGTAATTCTTCATTAGTCTAATTTAAAAATAGGTTGGCAGTAGCCAACCACTGGCAGAAGCACAATCTTTTCTAGCATCCATGTTAAGAGAATAAAAGTACCTTAACATCTTTGTGCAACAGATGGTTTACACTTTAAAATACAGTTGTTTCATTTTCATTTCCATTTCTACACATTTTGTTTTCACTTATACAGGCTGCTTATTAAAAAGTAACAATTTAAAAGCAATTTTTGAACAGGGCTTCCACAGAAAGTACAACCAAACCCTTAGAAGTTATATTTTAAAATACAAATTATCGTATTTTTCAGATAAACCTATTGTATTATAGCTATTTTTGAGAACTTCTTCAGCCCAGAACACTCTGTCTTTAGAAAGACACTTTGTAAACATCTGTACTTTATGAAAGTAATTCTAAATCAAAGACTTATTTATTTTAAACTAAATAATCAAGCTTACAAAGAAACTCTTAATAATTATCAGTTACTATTAAAAGAAAAAAGTGTGCAGCTAGATCACTCACAGGGTCTTCTGTAGTGCCTAGTCCATCATAATGCATTACACCAAGCTGATACATTGCTTGAAAATCTGTATCCTTGATTTTTTCAAATTGTATTAATGCTTCTTTATACAACCCCTGAGACAGAGAGAATAAACAATGAAGTACACAAAACGAAGAGTACGTATGGAAGCTTAACTCTCCAGTATATACTCTCTTATAGTTTTTCAACTTGGGTCATTTCCCTCGGGAACAAAAAACAAGAAATTGCAATCATAGAAGTGGTAAAAAGAGAAATAGAGTAAGTCAACAACCACAAGAAAGTTGGATAGGATGGAAGCACTTCGGACTTTCAAACAAGTTTCCATTGGTTTTATACACTTTAAAAAAGCCCACCATAAATATAAGTAGTGGTACACAAGCATAGTCTCCGAAACCAAAAGACATTCTGACAACCTTTCTTCCCCTCCCTCAGTTAAAGGAGATGAGAGTCTAATTCAGATGCCCTGTCCGATCTATCTTAACTTAGGTGAGCTGTTCTTACACCTGGATGTTTTAAGAGTCTGCTTTTACATCTCAACTAAGGGTTGGTTTCACAAAGACTCAACTGAGATGTCTGGAGACTTTATGGACCCAGCTGTCTGCCCCACATTTCTCATAAGGTATCACCTGCAACAGCAGAGATACTTTCACTTCTAAGAAAGAGTCTTAGAGAGTATTTGCTTCTGCATTGAGTCAAAGAAGAAGCTATATCTAAAAATACACAGTTAAATAACTGTTACGTAAGTTAACTGAGCCTGATGTCCTTACTAAAATATTTTTATGCATGAATATAAGCATACTGAGTAAAAACAATATTGAAATTAAAATGTTCTTCTCTTTACATTTCCTTCAATTTTGTGTATGCTTTGATAAAACATACACATTCTAAGTGAAAGCTTAGAACTGAGTGACAGTTCAACAGGCAGTTGAACATCCTTACAATGACAAAATGCCCCTTGTTAATACTCTCCAAATCATTAATTGTCTAAAACACGAATTGTCTCAGGAGCTTAGCCATTATGACTGTGTGAGCTTTGGGTTTCCTTTAAAGAACTCTGGAAAAAAAACAGTGCCTTTTTACAACCAGCTGCCATGTGTATCTGAAAAAGAAGTACAGGAGGCACCTGTAATCTCACATTTCCTGAGAATTTAGCGCTGTAAGAAGAAATCATATGGCTCTGATCAGGCAGTGTTTTTTTCCTAACATCTGAAATTGCTGTACTATGGGAACATGCATTTTTAGGCAATACGGACATATGTCCAAAAAAATCTAGAAATTAAAACCTGCTCAAAGAATAAATTTAGGGATGGACAGCAATATCTAACATGGACATCCAAGCCAGCGCACCAAGAAACAGACATGTTTTCTGCTCCATGGGGTCAGTCTTGATCATGCCAAAATCAGGCAGTTCATTAACGAAAACATTAAGAAGGACAGGGCCCAGAAAACAGAAACCCTGAGTGAGTTAATTCTGTTCCTGCTGCAAACTGTGGGACTGATCTACGTTGTGCCACCAGTTGCACTATTACCAGTACTGAATCCATGAATGTCACATTTGAAAAGGCGTGAATTAGTACTTTTACTACATTTCTTTCCCATCTTCCTGAACTGAGTTATTCTAATATTCACAAGAAATTGAGGTTTAAGTTCATCTGCCTGCCAGTCTTCCACCGTTCCCTGAGCACTTACTTTCAAATATACAGGTGACCAATTTTAGATGAAGTGGGCGAGGGCAGAAATCTCAATGATAACATGTTTCAACAAGTTTCATCAAAACTGGTAGGTAAGGAACAAAGATTGAAAGCTGTGTCTTGGGTCAGAGACCAGTAAAGTGTAACTGAAAACACAGTCTGTTGTGTTTGGCCAGTCAGCTGGAAGTTAGCTATAAGGAGTTTGCCACTTACTTACCTGGTCCATAGGAGACCTAGGAGGGAAATGGAAGACACCACTAGATGCTTGGGGAAAGCGTAGGAAAAACGTATTTAGGGGCAATACCTGGTGATTTTCACGAGAAAGAACAGGCATAGACATCTCTTATAGTTTTTTTAAGGTGTCTCCTTTTCCACTGAAATGGTATTGAAAATGGTCAGCTTTATAACATTTAAAAGAGGGAAACCACAACCTCTTCGTAGTACAGTTGTCCTTTCAGAAAACGTGCCAGAGGATCTCCACCTGCCATTCTCTTCGCCAGCACCTCCTCTGCTCTTGCAAATAAAGCAGCACGGCTACAGTTCTCTGCTTAAAAACAGACATACATTTGGGGTTTTTTTCCCAAAACAGATGCAACAGCATCAACAAGCACACTAAAGGTCCAAAGCTGGCAGTGTCCCCTTTTTATTACATTTTTTTAAAGACTAAGATGAGAGAGAGGGCTATTTGATGAAAAGTTCAGTGAAGACAGCCGGACCCTTGTGAACGTTAAGAGCATAAAAGCCAACCTGAACACGAGAGGGGACTTCCCATCACAAAATACCTTCCAACGCCCGCCGGGAAGCAGCGCGGCCGGGGGCCCCTCACAGGCGCGCCTGCAGCGCGGCCCGCAGGGCCCTGCCGGGGCTGCTGAGGGGCCGGGGGCGGCTCCGCGGGCGGCTCCGTACCTGGCGGCTCGGGGACGGCTCCCCGGGGGCTGCGGGCCCGGGGGCTGCGGGCCCGGGGGCTGCGGGCCCGGGGGCTGCGGGCCCGGGGGCTGCGGGCCCGGGGGCTGCGGGCCCGGGGGCTGCGGGCCCGGGGCAGGCGCTCGCTGCGCAGCTCCATCCCGCCCCGGCGGCGAGCGGCCTCCTGAGGGGCCCGCGGCTGGGAGGGGGCGAGGGCCGAGCCTGCCGGGCGGCGGGAACCCGCGCCCGCCCCGCCGGGTCGCTCGGCAGCTCCGCAGCGGCCCGTCCCGCTGTCGGGCTCCGCGGGGCGGCGGCCGCGCCGCGGCGTGAAGCCACGGGGCGCCGCGAGGCGGCGGTTATCGGTTGTGCGTTGTCCCCGTTGCTGTCCCGGAGCCCCCCCGCAGCCCAGCCCAGCCCGGACGGCATCCAGCTGTCGTTCCAGAGCCGGCCCTCGGACAAGGCGGAAGAGCGAAGACCCGGAAAGTAACGTTTTTTAATTTTCCCTTTGGGTTTTGGTCCGTTTTCCCAAAGAAAGAGAGCGACGGTGTCACGTAGGCCGGGGTGTGCAGAAATAACAGCTCTAGCTGTTGGCCAGGGCCAGACAATGTGGAAGTACCTGACGGGATAGGACAGGCTGCGGTGTGGGCATCCGCTGGATCTTCCCTGCTACCTGCCGGTCTCGTTGCAAATTGTACGCAGAAGCCCAAAATGCTTTGCAGAAAGGGATTATAGGGAAAAATAACAGAAACTCTGAGTGCGATTCAGTTAAAAGGGCGCTAGGCCGGGAAACCTCAGCCTGGCAAATGGGACTTCTGTACTTCCAGTGATCAGGAACCGCTCGCTGTAATGTAGTTTGTTTTCCCCATATACATAGTACAAAACTGAGAAGGATAATTGAGGGAAAATGCTGTTTGAAGCTGATTTCTCCTGAAACAGAAGGCATATAATACCACAATGCTGCGAGTCCTTTTAAAATAATCCTCAGCTGCGTTCCCAGGTGTTTTTTTTCTTTTTTTTCCAAGATGATTATCATCCTTCCATTTTTGGCAGTGCAGTCTGTTTCTATAGCAACAGGGACAAAGGCAACAGTCAAAACCAGAGAGTAACGCTTTCGGATTTGTGTGGTTAAACCTGTGGGCTCCGCATGATGTTTCCCAACAGTCCCGACTGACTTTCCGTGCCAAAAACCCCCTAAAACTCATCCTGATTCATTTTGTGTAGATGAGGCAGCCTAAGAAGTCTACAGGAAAATAAGCTTTTATTAAAGCGACAGTGAATTACTCGATCCAACAGGCAGAGTGAAGTGCAGTCTGTGAGCGCAAGGATACCCTTCGGCAAAGGCCATTAACGCTGGCCTGCGTTGCTGCTTTCGATGCCGAAGGGTGTGAGATTCAACAGCACGCCTTGGTTTATCTGATTGCTTACACACGTCTATTAGGACCAGTTTTTCCAGTTATTTCATTTTCTTGGTACCTGTGCAAGGTGTGTGGTCTGAGATAGGAAGCGCGGAGGAATTTTTAGCAAGTTATAACCAATAACAAGTATCAGTTATTCAGAGGCAGGAGAGTTTTGCAGGCACTTACGAGGTGAGCAAAACATGACATGAAGCTCAGGAACTAATTTATAGCAAGAATTTGATGAGAGTTGCAGCTGGCAGGATGTGAGAGTTTGTGTAGGTGGTTAGGCTGGAAAGATGGGATTCTTCGGGTGCAGCTTGAAACCTCTGAACTGCTGAGATAATGTGGGGGAGGGAATTGACTGTGGATTTCCGGCATCTGTGCAGAGGTATTTCATCCCTAACAATGCTTAGGCAGAAGTGTAGGGATTTTATTTGTTTATCAACTAATTTGCTTGGCTAGCTGTTCAGGGGAAAAAACCCCAAACATTTGGTAATCACGCAGGTGTATTTATTTCCGTATGAAAGGAGAGGTGAAAACTGTCACCTAGTGAAATAATTCTGCTGGATTGATGCACTGGCTATTTATCTGGATTTCTGCACCTTTAAAAATGACACTGTACACGTTCATATTGCACTACTTAAAGAATTTATATTTGCTTTCCCAAAGGAAAAGCAGGAGGTAATCGTCATAATGTTTGTGACTTTGTTTCAGATCTGTGTATACCCTAAAGGAACGCTGTAGGCCTTCTTTTCCCTTAACTCTGTTTATCAAAACGGTGCAATTTTATTTGTTTTAAACACACAAGTTCTTTTGATTTCCACTTTAAAAAAAAATGGTTGTAGTGATTATGAGTAACTTGCATAACAAACATGTAGGAATCTGACACAGAAGGAAATACTAGTGGTGAGGTTGTCTGGCCATGGAAAAGTTAAAGGTTTAAGTGAAGATTTGTTTGAATTTGCTAAGACTTCAGTTAGCGGCCTGCTTGCACGTATATAGTAGCCTATTTGGACGTACTTAGATAAAGCAAATATGTACATGATGTCTGAAAACAGGATGATCATCCTTGAATTGTCACGTCATCCTTAAGAGAAGAGTATCCTGGAAAATATGTAGCGATGTGAAAACGTACTAGACTTTGTTTCTTTTAAGATAACGGGGGATAGCAGAGGAGCCTTAAAAAAACACATCAAGAGGAGGACTCGTGTCCTTTTAAGTCCAAAACATCTGTCTGTTAATCAGTAAAGAAGGAGCGAAAGCAAGGACTTAAAAAACTGGTATGGAAAATATCTCGTTATGAGAAAAGGTTAACGAGATTGGAAGAATACCACAAACATAAAGTAAGCAAGAATCAGCAGTAACTGGGATAAAAGTAATTCCGGCACGGGGAGGTCGTGACCACTGACCACCCGAAACATTCCCCAGACCCGAAAGAAAGGGGTGGAGGCAAGGGACTGAGCATGCGAACTAATTTACATGCTAGGCCAGAGAAAATTAACCAGTCGTTTAAGAAAACAACAATGAATATGTAAATATGCTAATACATACTGTGCAAACGTTCACTGAATTTTGGAAGGTGTGTGCTGTCTTGGGACAGGCACTCATCTTTCTTTGCGTAAAAATATATTAAACAGTATCTCGGCTCAGTGTGTGGATTGGCTTATTACACACCAGGCGAACAAATCCTGCTTTTGGGAAGACAGTAAGGAAACAGAATTGTATAGGTTGGATACTGGGCTAGGATGCTCTTCACTTCTTTTCAGGATTTTAACTGTGAAGCAGTGGAAATTTTGTCTGCGACCTTGGCCCGTACTGGGCCAGCCAGCACTGGGACAGCCAGCACTCAAGGAAGCGAAAAAGAAAATTCAGTTTTTGCGGATGTGTTCTGAACAGAGAGGTGACGGGTGTCCGTGCTGACACCGCGGTCGGCACCGCGTCCAGCCCCACGCAGACTGCTGGGCTCGCTGTAGCCCGTACGAGCGGCGGGAGCCTTGGCGTCACGGATGGCCCAGCCGGTCACGCTGCTTCAGCCTCCTTCAGCCTAGGGGCAGAGCTCGGGCAGGAAGGCAGCAGGCATTTCTTTATGCTGACTTAATATTTTGGGGAAAAATTCTACATTAATCCTTTCAAAATTATTTTTCTTTCCTAGGTCCAAGTCTGCCTCGACGCAGTCTTTGCGGCCCAGCGCTAAGGTACGTTGGCAGACCCGCCTTGGCAGTCGTGCGTGGCAGCTGCGAGGCCGGCAAACACGACAGTTAACATGGAGCGCGGCTGGCCGGAGGGGTTCGTGCTCCGCCCGGAACCCGGCGTGCCTCGCTGGCGGCGGCAGGAGGGCGGGCTTCCTCCATGCGCCTCCTCACGGCCCGGGCGTGCGGCAGCCGGCGCGCGCCAGTGTGTGCGGGACGTGCCGCGCCGCCCCGAGCGCCATGGCCGCCCCGCCCGCCTTGCCGGCACCGCGCCGCCGGGCCGGGCCGGGGCGGGGCGGGCCCTGCCGGCGGCGCCCCGGGGAGGCCAGTCGGAGCCCATGTGCTCGTGTTTGTGTACGTGCCGCCGCCGGCGCCCGGCAGCGGGCGGGGACTGCCCGTCCGTCGCAGCTTGCCAGGCGCGGGGCACGGGCACGGGCACGGGCACGGGCACGGGCACAGCTGCGGCCTCCCGGAGCCGCGCGAGCCGGCGGCGATGCTGGCGCTGGGCTGCAGCGCGGAGGTGAGGCCGGGGAAGGGCTGTCTGCGGGCTGCGGTGTTGCTGTCTGGCCGGGACCCCGGCTGCGCAACTGCACGAACTGCGGTTCGCTGCGTTGGAGCACCGCCGATGCCCGTCGGTGTTTCTGGTGAAGAGATTAAAAGCCAAAAAAGTCATGCTTGGATTGCTTTCTCTTTGGAAGGGCGGGCTCGAAGAACATAAAGGTCCGATGATTTGCAAGGGGGGTGTTTTCTGCTGGGGTGCAGTGTTCTTGGTCTTGCCGTGGCTTAGACTGGCAATAACGTTGTGCTTTTTTTTTTTTTTTTTGATACCGTGTTTGTTTTAGTCTGGCAGTTTCAGCCATCTGTTTGAGGCAGGAACCGGTGTGAACGCACCTGCAGATGCCTTTGGTCAGTCTCCAGCTCACTTGGCTGCTTGCGCCGGCGAAGCTTTTTTCCTGCTTTGGCAACTGCAGACAGGAGCGAATTTGAATCAACAGGTAAAAAATACAGAAGTTTTGTTTCTTCCGCTTCTAATCTGGCATGTCAGTAAATCCAATTTATATTATTTAGTTTTTTCTTATATATATACACAGTTTTATTGCATGAGATATCTGAGGTTGCTTATAAAGAGTAACTTTATTCTAACATGAACCAGAAATCCTGTGTATTGCGTTAGCCATTTCATTCGCTATGTATAATGCAATTTGCACGCTTACAACGCTGCATGCAGATGTCAAAAGAACTTTTTACATAAATAAGCATTGCTTTTTCCTCTGAAATTTTGCCCCTACTTCCAGGAAACATAAGGATTCTTCCTCTAGCTGCAAAGTTTAATTTCGCTTATACCTCTGAGATAGTAGCAGCAAGCTGTTGGTTACAGCAATCCCTGAATGGTGCTGAAAGATGCTGTTAGTCAGTGTACAGAGAGTATTCTGTGCAAATAACCTTTTAGAAGGTAAATGTTCAACAATGCGTATTGCGTGAGACAGTATTTCTACTTTGCTGTGATGAATACACTAAACATTTTATGGCAGTTACTGAGTACACTTTACTAGCTATGCTAATTTATTTCTCAACTCACAACAGACTGGTACACAGAGAAACACTCTGTAAATAGTCATGTTGGAGAACAAGACAGCTTCATCCTGTTCCCCCCTTTCTTTGAATGACCGTTACATGTAAATTGTGGTTTTAGGATTGCCTTGGAGAAGCCCCGATTCATAAAGCAGCAAAAGTTGGGAGTTTGGAATGTTTGGCTCTCCTTGTTGCTGGCGATGCCAAAATTGAGTAAGTTGAGCTACATTTAGTCATTTCAGTAACAGCATCAAAGGATGCATGTATTTTACACAGTACTTTTTCTTGTTCAAAGTATAGCATGACTATAGTCATAAGAGCAGTATTAAAACCTGCCATGAACACCAAGGCAGCAGAGATCATATGCTGTCGTTTAGTTCCATGTTAAGACCTCTATAGTAAGTGCTAAGAGAATATTCCTGATTGTATGTTCTTGTTGGTTTTCCATTCTGACTAATGCTGTGCTCACCTTCCTCTTGCCTTTCTGATATGCTAAGCCAGTCATAGTCTGATGACAAATTTATTTTAAAATAATTATTCCTCGCTGCATTTAATACCAGCCCTCGGTATGAGTAGAGCTCCATGCTATCCTTGACAAGCTTTCTTGGTATTGATTCTCTGTACTTATTTTTATACTTCTGAAGTCACCACTTAATTAATCTTGATCAGTGCTTGCTCATAATATATATTCCAGTTTAATTGAATGGTTACTCCTAATTCTGTGTTTCAGCTTGTGCAACAACAGTGGACAAACAGCAGCAGACCTCGCACTGGCTTACGGCTTTCTGGAATGTGCCAAGTTCCTCACAACAATTCAGCAAACTCAGACAATGAAACTGAGAGGACAGTCTGGCTACTCGCTGAGTGACAGACATGGCTTGCTGAGAGAGGATCCCACTGCACAGAAACAAGAAAGTGAAACCAGCAGATCCATAAACAGGAAGAGGAGAAGATCAGATGGTGTGTAATACTGCAGATTTACTACAATTCAGAATATTTTTCTTTTTTTCAATGCTTTTAGCGTTTAAGTAAATAAATTTTGTGTTAGCTAAATGGCAGCTGGATTTAGAAGCCTGCTAGTAAGGATGAACTTGCATAGGTACTTAAGGTTATGGCCTTATCAAAAATGGATAGGGCACGGGGAATGCCACTGAAAAGGCTACTTTAACATTGGGGGGGGGGAAGAGAAATCATAGGTACTTGTACTGATGCAGTAGCTACAGACTTATTCTTATTTGTTCATATGACAGATCTTGTCTTCTAGCTGACAAAAGAAACAGCTTGCAATCCCAAAATTAAATCCAAGGGGAATCAGAAGTCTGAAGAAACATGACTGGACTCTGCACTGAGCAGCCAGACGGATGCTGGTACATTGTTTCCTTCTGAGAAGGAGGAAAGCTCGTTTATTTTTACTTCTTATAGAAGACGTGTGGTGTGTTTTTTTTTTTTTTTCCCCTAGAATAGATGTATTCATACAGCTATAAATAAATGAGTATATAACAATTAATTCTCTTACATTTTTTCTGTGTAAATATGAGAACAAAGTTAATAAAATTCAGTACATATAGCCATATTTCTCCCACTCCTTTTCTAAAATGCTGTTATCAACAGTACCAGCAGCAAACAATGCCTTTGAACAGATTCATAGTGCACAAGACAGCTGGCTATATGCCACTTGAATGGTAGGGGAAAGATCATCTTTTTGCAAAAAAAAAAAATTCTATAAAATGAAAGGATTGGGCATTTAATCGGTAAAGATTTTAGCATAACAAAAATTCCTATATAAACAGAGTTGTCCTAGGCAAAAGAAAAGAGTATTAGTTACCTAATAAATGTATTTGTAAGAAATACAGTTCGCAGCACATAACTCTTAGAGGTTTCTTTTAAAAAAAATATTTCTTATTTTAAATTACTCAAGCAACATTTCTATTTCAACTGGGTTTTGATTGAATTAAAGCACTATTTTGATAAATAACAAGACAGTTATAACTAGATCAGCTAGTATTCTGGCTTAGTATGTTCCAGCGTAAGAGTGCAATTCAAATAGTTTTTGGTCGTTGAGGTAGGCACAGATTATAATAGGCGTCCTTGTTCCAAAACTCCGGGCCCTTCCATCCACACCAGCCCTGTCCAAGAAAAAGCAAGATAGCATTTAAATCAACTATGAATTCTGTTATTCCTGTCCACTACTATTGAATCTATTCTATTTCACTAATTTTAATCTAAGACATATAAATTCTTTTCAAATATATATGGAATGCAGTGACACACAATTTTCAGAAAGCTCTCTACATGTCTGGAAACATATTAATGGAAAACACTTTACAGAGTCTGTCTTACCCCCTTCCTCCCTCCCCACTCTAGCTCAGTTCCTAAAAAAGTAGCATCTTTCCCCACCCCCCCCTCCTACTTTCCCCACTTTTTGCTGCTATAGAGAGACTAATATTACTCTGAAATTCTTATCATTCTCAGAGTTTCTGTTGCTCTTGTCTTGAATCCTTGCTTTCTTTGGTAACAGTTGATATTTCAGAGCCAGACAGAGCTCTTAATATCAGAAGGTGTGCTGTTGATCATGTTAGCAGAAAAACAGTCTTAACAAAGCTCTTAAGTTTGCACAATACCACATAATTATAATGAGGTGTTTTTGAAGAAAAGAGCAACAAACTTACAGTCCACCTCAGTTCCTCCCCTCCCTGCCACTTTTGATCAGGAAAGGGGGTTCTGCTTGTATTTTATCCTCCTGGACCATTCCTGAACACCTTGTAGCTGCAATAGCCTTTGGTTCTACATGTTCTTTGAAATTGTTTCTTTCTGTATTCATTTCAAGCTGTGTTCATTATAGCTGTAGCAAAATGTTTCTTCAACAGCTTTTCTATGTTGGGCCCAACCCAAGGGTATCAAAGATACGGAATATCTTTAATATGAAGAATGGAAAAAGAAATTGACTACTGAACACTCATAGGATGACTTAGCCACTCTCACAGTTTACATTTCTAACACTATGTTTACTGTTTTGTAATGTGCTGTGTCATCTCTTTTAGTAGCTTCAAATATTGAAATAACATGACGTATCCTTTAGTTCTTCAGAGTTTTCCCAGATTTTCAAAACAGCTCAGTACCTGCCCTTTAAACTTAGTTCAAGGCCTGATCTGAGAATGCCTAGTGCTGGATATTTTTGATTTTTTTTTTTTAAAGAAATGGTTATCTTCTCTGCGTCAGTAACAGCATTTTACAGGCTGAACAGATTTTTCTGTTCCATTCAAAATATCAAACACACTTACTGAATGTGTTACTGGGTAAAAGGGGAGATGGTTTAATTCAGAGAAAGTAAAGAACGTTTCTTTGTACCGTAACAACTTCACGTAGTTGCTGATCCAATACATCTTCTCCAAAGACACGTTAAGTTTCAGAAACCAACAGTGAGTAGCATATACGCAGGTTAACTGGGATCAGCACTTCCTCCATAAGGAATGGAGGAGCCATAGAACAGTCAATTTGTATTTAGCTGTATGTTATTTGTATGTGTATATATATGTGTGTGTGTATATTTGTGCATGTGCGTCAAGCCTCACCTTTTCCAAAATAACATGCAGATCTTCTCCTCCGGTGTAATGTGGGTCTAGAATCAAATATTTTATGTGCCCTGTAATCTCATTCCAAGCCACTCCTAATATTGTGTGAGCCAAAACACCTCCACCTAAAACAGGAAGAACATAGATTACTAAAAATTTTTCACTGACATTGGTTAAATGTACAAGCCTAACATGAAAGTACATCAACACTTTGTATTATCAGATTAGCTTGGTTATCAAAATGATTCTTAAGCTGTCCTACGTTAGATTCTTCATGTTATTAAACAACATAGCTTTACTACAACTAGGGAAGATTACTTATGTTACTTACTACAACTAAAGAATTTACTTTCCAGATTTCTTCCATGTCAGCAAGGCGGGTTAAATCCTCATCACTTCCACCAGATGAAGTCAAGAATATTTCAAACCTCTGTTCTGCTCACTTTTTCTTTAAAGAAACTTAACTGTAGAAAAGGAATCTGGAAAAATTTCTAGTTGTAAAAGGACTAAATTTAGAACAGAAATCAGAATTTCTGGATAAGGGTTATTTGATGTTTTAGTGGATATTAGGGGCAGAGTAGTAATTTCTGACTCCCTTTTCTCTAGCCTGCAAACAGAGAAAGGGGTTATTTTGATGAGCTGGCCACAGGTCAACTCTTGCATGTTTCTTTCGAATAACATGAGGAGTTTACATCCTTAGGCGATACTGTAGTAATGACTCTGCACAACAGACAGAAATTGCAAAACCTCCAAAAGAACATAAAAAGAAAAAAAAAAATCCCTGAAACCCACCCCAAAAAGCCAACCTCTGCCCCTCCAACAACAAAAAATAAACCAGTCTACAAGAAAGCATTGCAGGAAAGGATAAGTTACAGACTAGAAGATTTTTCAATACAGGATTCTAAATTCTTGAAATTCAGAGAAAAAGGCTGCTGAAAGGCCAAGAATATTTCATACCAAAATCTGAAATTCTGGCACCTCTAATTTGAGAGAGCAATGCTATCTTTATGAAGTGTCAAATACAGATTGTGAAAATTAGAAAAATTAAAATTTTATTAAAGCTGAAAATGATATTTTCAATATTCTTCATTTTCTAAACTACAGCTTTCTTGGAAATAGTTCAGTTAAAGTCACAGCATTCTTACGAATGGCATTTCTTATGTTACCAGCATTTCAGATTATTAAAACTGGTCTTAAAAAGATTTTGGATAATACCCTTCTCTTCAAAGCTAGATAAACACTGCTCTTACGCAATGGGAAGTTTTGGAGAACTGTATGAACTTCTGCTCCTCTAGAGAGCAAAAGTCGGCTCCTGAGTTCTGACTTTAACAGCAGTTGTTAAGAACATCATTTAGATGGAATTTTCTTACCAGGTTTAATAGTGAGCTTGGGAGAAATACTGAGTGAAAAGATACCAGCCAAACTAAACTGTACAGTCGTCCAGGCTCCCTTGGGAAAAGCATAACTTTTAATTCATCTAGAGTTTTGATTAACTCTTGTACACTAAACTGAATGAGTTCTAACCAAAATGAAATTCAGCATGGGGAGGCCACGTGCTTTCATTGGCATTCTTCGCTACTTGAGCGCTTACCAATCATAACTGGAGTTCCTTCAGTCTTGAAATGATTAGCGAGCTCTCTTCCCTGCAGCGCTAGTTCAGAACCCTGGCTAGGGAAGAAGAAACAGTCATAGCTTTGTCATCCTCACTAGGCTTAATTCTCGATTTATCCATTATACTTGTTAACTGCATAGGTAACTGATTACAAAGTGGCTTAGAGTTTTCCTGTGTAAACATCCTGGGACAATCTGAAAAAATGCATTTTTAAATGCAACTTACAGATTCTGGTTGGACCAATACATCTGCTGTAAGCCTAGTTGCCACTGGAACACCGGGAGTTGCTCAGATTTTATAATGTGTCTGCTGCTTGCCTCCCACAGTGGGGACAGCTTGTAAACCCCAATGGCTCCCTCCAAGTGGCTGAAAAACAGACTGGCTACATCTGTCACCAAGGGCAAGTCTGAAGCAACAGAACTTCATCAGAAACTTAACAAAAATAAGGTGCTGATAAAGGTGTTTATAACGATGTCTCTGAAGATGGGTACGAGTACTGCGATTGCTTGTGCAATTACTGCAGAAACCTAAGTTGGCTGTGAAAATAAAATCTCACACAACATTAGTGATCTGTTCAAAGCAACACTGAACTTTAGCTTTGTTATAATCTCCCTGCTTTCCTTTTCAACTACGGGGACCAGCCACAGACAAAAGAAGCCTGCATGGAAGAGGAAGGCACACACACAACACATGCACGTACTCCAGGATTCAGAGCTGAAGACATATGTCTGACGGAGACTCATACTCCCCTCAGAAGACTGACAGTACTTTCAAAAGTGGTGACAGAAGCTAGGCAAGGAAACTAATACAGATATTTTTAATATCTTGTCTTCGTATTTCTTCATAGAGTGGTTAACCTTTTGAAAACCCAAAGAAAGCCTGCGTGCCTGCTTCTCAAGTTCCTGGAGACATGGATTAAATGCAGACAGAATAGAAAACTGGAACTCTGTGAACGATGCATTTACAACAACAGATTCAGTACTAGTGTTGCCGGTACAGCTGTGAAGTCTTATTTCCATAAAGAGGTGCTACCTGGAAACAAGCCCAAGACAAAAATGCTATCCACTGCCAGCAACCAGCTGAAAAAGATGCAGGACACCACTTCTCAGCATGGTAGAGATATTGGCTTTCCATAAATCTTTGCTGCTCCCTTGTAGCAGCACTATGAGCAATCCTATCCAGTTCACCAAGGAATCTATTCTATATTCTTATTGCAGGAATAAAAACCTTCATACTGGCAGGGCCTGTCACAGCTGCTATAAATAATAGGTGGATCATCTGCAAATATAAGCCCTGGGACAAAGATGATTAAAATTGACTGTACAAAGCTTAAAATATTGAATAACTGAACTATTTTCCTACCATTAAGAATCATCACCATGGTCACATTCTTTTTTAGAATATCTACAGTAGAATTTAAATGAACATAACGTATGAGCAGTATTTTGTTTGACTAGAATTTTCATACACGCTAAGTTAGTATATATTCTTTATTTCATTATTGTATTTGTCACAAAACGTTCAGGGACTTGATAGTCTGTTTAAACGATAAAAGTCCAGTAATTTTACTCCTGATAAATGCTGAATATTATTCTTTTTCTCCCAAATACATTTGTAGGGTTCTTTATTGTGTATGAGAGCATCAGATTGTCAGAATGGAAACAAACCCCTTGTTTTATCTGTCACACCAACCCAAAAAAAAGAGAACACTATTTCCAGGCTGCTCAGCAATTTTTCTCAATCCTGAACTGATGGGTTAGCTCTGTGGACAAAGTAATAATTTACTGTCAGCGTGCATTCAGTTCATTATGACTGCCAGACTGTGTGCCTGCTTCAAAATTGTGTTTGCGGTGCAAAGGAACAGGCTGAATTCCACATCAGTTTGCCTATCGTTACGCAATTTATAGCAACTGCAAACTGGAACACCAAGCCCACAAGAAATTCAGCAACATCTTCATTTGTAAGCACTTAGCACAATCAAAGGCACGAATACAGGGTTTATGAGCAAGTAATCTTTAAAAGATTTATTATCACTTTTATTACCCCTCTTATCCCACGTATTGTAATGCTAATTTGCATTTTAAGGCATTCAGTCTTTGCAATAATTACTGAACTATTAATCAGATATGGATTCTTACCTGACAAATAATATTTTTGATGTTATTCCAAAAAGCTGATTTAAAACAAGCTGTACCTCAATCGAACCAATCCATTGCCGTGACCCAACAAATGTTGCAGGCTTGTCTCCAGCATCAACCAGTGCCTTTGCAACATCACCATGAAGGAGAAAAACACACGTCAACAACATAGTAGGCAATTTTACTACTTTTTGAGAACAAAGGTGGTTTGTGTGTATGGGAATGTGTTTTGAACCTAGCCAGTCAAAAGCAGACAAATGGACATCAAATGCATTGATTGCAGTTCTGTTTTGGAAATGTCACTTGAACACTAGTACAGAACAGTGCCACAAGCACAGAGTATAACCCCAGCTGGGTCCACAGGCAAACTTCAAGCTGGGATGGTGAGCACTGAGCTGTCCAGTCATGGAGCGCATCATTTGTACTACAGAATCCGCTTCACAGATTGGAAGTACCTGGATTCCCATTCAAAGCATCCATAAAATAGCACTCTGAGGAAGAGGCCACTGAAACACACCAAAGGTTTTGGTTTATTTTAAACTCTTCTCTGTTTTAAGGCTTACATGTTACATGCAGCACTTGAGAGAGGCCTTTTCTGCTAAGGATACAAAGCCCACAAAGTCATCTGAAGGCTACTGCCCTCTTCCAGATGTCTGAAAATACTACAGGAGCACATGGACTTTGGCTGCTTTTAGGTTTAGGTGTGCAAACGTTCAGGAAATGCAGTTTTAACTTCAGCACTCACATCCCTGTTAGGTATGATGAAAGTTGTTTTATGGACTGAATCAAACTTTGCTAAAAACATTTAGTAAATGAATATAACACAAAGAACTATTTTTAGAAGACTGAAGATAATTGCAGTATTTCTTGCTAGGCATACTATATTAGCTACCCAAGCCTACAGCTTTTCTTCAGTGCTGTTAACAGAAATGAACATATTCAGGTCTGCATTTGAATTCACAATAAAAAAAGAAGTGAAGAAGAGTTCAAAAAAAAAAAAAAGAGAAAAGCCCACTACTCTCAAAAGCAAAATTGCAAAAGCAAGCAGTAAATCAACACATAGCATCTGGGGACTAATCCGGCTGTCACTGAATAACAAAGTCAGTTTAAAACTGATTTTAATGTGACACATTGGGTTCTTTCTTTGGGTTTTTTTTGTGTGATTTTTTTTTTTTTCATTTGGCAAAACCAGTGAAAATATCGTAATCTGAACTTCTAAAAGAACATTAATCCAAGGAAGTATTTAGAAGACTATTTTAATGAGTCTTGTTTGTGCAGATAACATTACCTGACACCGATAAACATTTGGAGGCACATCTCCTATAATAAAAACTTGTTAAAAATAATAATTCAGAACTACTATAGTTCAATTTAAGAGATAAATGAAGAATATAATGCAAATCCACAGTCTAAAAGATATGAATTTTATATTTTAAAAAATAATCTATACAAACTTTTCTAGAAAAACGTGCACAAAATATTGGAGCTGTACCTGCTGAATTTCCTTGTGTGTTGGTATAGGTGCATCGATGTAACCTTGGTGCTTGAACCAGGAGCAGACTGTCTGCAAAGACCGATAGGCACAGCCCCAGCCGCTGTCATCAGTCCGATCCTGCATATAGTGGTGGTAACTATACACACCATGCACTAAATAAACCTGCACATAAAGAGATAATACAAATGCATCTGGTCACACTTGCACCAGTTTTCAGAGACGTCATATGACTTGTCACTTGCACTGTAAAAGCTTTTAGCTGGTGATCGCAAATCTTAAGAATAGAGGGGTTGTTATTCATACATGGTTACTCCTGTTTTTGTCCCCTAAACACCTCTGTTCACAGTTTTAGTTTCTTGTCCTCATTCTGAGAAACTTAAAATACGTGCTAAAAATGTGTACATCCTTTTCCAAGAAAATGCAATTTCTTTGGGCCAAATATAGCTAAAGCAATGCCATTTTGTGCAGAGAAGCCCTTCTGCTCAAAAGGCCAAGTCAGTGCCTTCACTTTCTCACCTATACAATATTGACTTTCTAGATCACTTTTTTTAATAACAAATCTCAAGTAAAATAAAAAGTACTTTCTCACAAATGTTTCAATTTAAACTTACCATACCAGACTCCGTACCAGGTGAATTAAGATGTAAATGTGGATTTCTAAGATACCCGTCTTTATATGGTTCATCTGGAAAATGATAAGCATTTGCTCTCTTGAAATATGGTCTGTCACAAGGCAGATTGAATAACCCATGCAATTCCTACATGCAAGTGAGAATAAAAATAAAGAGCACAATTCAAATTTTGGATTAAAAGAAACATCCTATTGTAAGTAACAATAAAGAAACAAACAATTTTAACAGCATACTTTAGCAACTTAATATATTAAAATCTGCTAAGTTAAGTATTCAGCATGTACATCTACTACTAGACCTCCCCTCTCAAAGGAAGCTCATGCAGGCTTACCTCCTATCTAAAGGGCCCACTATTTTATGCAGTCCTGTTACGCAACGCCTGCTGCTGGAGCCCCACTGAAGATATCGTGAGTGACAAGTGTCTTATGAAAGTATGATAAAATACACCATAATATGAAAGGATTACAGTTTTATCTATGTAGTAGAATAGATACACACACTCTGAATTACAATCTTCACTACTACTGAGGACATACAGCTACCACGTACTGGGACAAAGCAAAGATACTGAGCTTATAGTTTAAGCAGATTCAGTCTATTTTTAAATCTCTTAAGCACTGTTTACAATACAGCAGCCACATGTGATGAGAGATATTCTCTTATTTCACAGAGCGTAAGAGTGAAAGGAATAAGATCATCTAGGATAACGTGTGTAACACATGTAATACGTTTTAGGCAGATGACCCAACACTGAACCCAACTGCCTTAGCTACGGTAACACTTAGCAACCAGTGGGTAAGAGTGAACAGAAGACAGAGTGCAGCAAAGACTTAATGTGCCACTGATGCCTGAGGCCTCTGCAAAGGCAAGGAATAGATCAGGTTTTATATACCCAGTAATGCTTCACATGGAGGAAGAAAATGAAAAACCTCCACCGCTTCCACACCTCTAAGGCAGCAGAAGATTTTTTCCCCACACTCAGTGTGTATAACTGTGTGACCTGAACTGGTATCTGCCAGGTAAATGTCTTAATCTAAAAGGACTGCCACATCGGAACATTTTCCACCTCACACCCATGTTCCTTTTTCTAGATGTGCTAACCCAGAAGGCAAAACCAAACAAAAGCTAGCTAAGGCTGGTCAGCTGTAAGCCACAGAAAGCAGCCCCCTCAAAACAAACAAACAAAGCAACACCACATAACCCCAAGAAAGAAACCACACCAAAAAAACCCAACCCTAATGCTTTCAGGACACATGTTAAAGCCTGAAAGTAGTAACATACTACAAGTAATATCTGATATTCTACCATGGAAGTGAAGAAATTAAAAGAATCCAGTATGAGAAGTATAATTTAGATTGGTTTTATCTAAAACAAATCCTATGTAGTTTTAAAGTTTCTATTGTTCCCTTACAAAAATGAAATCTGGCACTTATTTTATAAAATAGCTTCTAATAAATCAAGCTTTCACATTCAGTATACTGCTTCAGTTATAATAAAAATAAATTTAAAAAACAGCAGTTATCTGTTAGTATTTATTCTACACTGGCTAAATGAAAAGCTTTACCACTGCTTCTGTTACAAAAATAATAACTTAAAAAAAAATAAAATCAGGTTTTGTTTGTATTTGTTGGCTTTACCTTTCTGTAACTTTCCAGTTGATCATCTGAAATACCCGTAGGATACGAGACTGTTACAAGGTGATTCTTTCCTGGTAACATGAAATGAAATTGTTCTGGTACCACAATTGATGTTCCCTTCATATATTTCATGATACATCTTTCCATGTCAGTTAATTGTCTGTGAATTGCTTTCACCAGGAGATTTTGTACCCTGTAAAGCAAAAGGGTGGCTATTTTAAAAGTAGAACAGTGATAGTGGATCATTTTCTCTCATAGTTCTGATAGTTACGCAAAACCTATATGCATATTTGCACCTGGTCTGATGAACTTATTACTTTCGTGCTTCCACTCCCAAAGAGAAAGACAGAACCTCACTGTGCTTTACTCAAAGCACGTCTGCACACAGAAACTACTCCCTACTTCAATTACTATTCAATCAAAACAATTAAATCCAAGTGCAGGTACCCGGGTCTTGTATCACAAACACAACCATTAGGAGCATTTGCCAAAATAAAAGTTACATATGTGATTATATGTTTTGCTGATTTTTTTACATTTTTGTTTTGTTTTCCCCATTTTATCCACCCCATTTAGCATCCTTCAAAGTCAAGTCCTATGGAGAAAACAGAGGAAGACTCTAACATTTTCCACCTTCACCTACCCAGCTGCAGTCCCTAATGTAGTACCGAGATTACAAAGACTCATCAAATACACCCCAACTCTCACTTTTACACACACACACACTTCCAAGAATTTTTAGAACATTTTCCTGACTTTCTCAATTCCTTGCTAAGCAATGAATTATGAGTTGTCAAATCTATCCGACACTGATAAACTGAATTTTTTGTAGATAGCAAAAGGATTATGTCTCAAGATTATTAAAGCTAACAACTGTCTACAGGAGCTTTTATTTATTTACATAGTTAAATGCAATTATGAAAACACTATATGCTACTTCATTAAACTGATTGATGATATAGCTTTACTTCATTATTTCAAGAAAAAGCAGAAATGAACCTGAAAAATTACAAGTTCAGGATAACACTTACTTTCCCCATGTTTCTTCTGGAGAAACAGACACAACAACATCAACTGGTAACGTCATATTAATGTAGTGATGTTCTTTATTTTCCCTTTCAATGACTGGAGCCAGAGCGGCTAATGAAGACGTCATTTCCAACATGAGGTCTATATTGACTATCTGCTGCTGCAGAGAATAAAGACACCAATAGCACCTCTCCAATAACACATGCACCAAGAAGGCAAAAGTAAGACTGTAGATACTTAGTATTAAACTTGGTAATTAAATATTTGAGTTAAAAAAAGACAAACTTCTACATGCTGATCTACTGTAGATAGATCTCTGCATTCATGATGAGTCTCAATGACTTTAAAATGATTCTTTTAAGTCATGTCCATGTCTATTTGTGGACAGAAAAGACTAGGAAGGGCAAATCTAAAAACGTTTAAATGATAGGTTGTCTGATACAGTTTATTAGTGCAGTGAGACACATACCGTATCTTGTAACTTTTTATCCTTTTTTTTGCCAAGCTTTCGTTTGGTCTCATCATCTTGGTCAAGTCTGAAGCATCAACAGAAAGAGAAATTTCTATAATACGTAATTAATCTATTAACTCCCCAAATTTTAAATATACTCACTGTATAAATCGTCTTATCTCCTTACAAGCAGAATCATCAGTCAGCTCTGGAACAGTGCTCATACCATTGTTAGGCCACACATAGACTGAACTGTGGCAAATTCTTAATATGAGAACATCTGAGGACAGTTTGTTTGCAAGATCACTGAAAACATATCCTAATGCCTTTTTTGTTGATGCCTCTGAAACACAACAAGGATACAATTAGCCTAGAAAATTCCCTCACTTTTGTTATAGTTGCTGGGCATACATTTTAAAAAAAATGTTATAACTTAGAATAAAAAAATAAGAGCTGTTATGATCAGAAAAAAGGTTATGTAAATAAAAACTGAAATAAGATCTCACTTAGCAGGTCTGTCTCAAACATTCACACTCATATCTGCCTGAACAAAAACATACTGTTTCTCTCAGATGCTGTCAAATATGAAGAGCTGAATGAATTACAGAAGAATAACCTACAGTGTAGCCGATTCTCACATCAATAACTCTTAATCAAGCCTACAGCCACAAACTTCTATGTACAGACAAACTTCTAGATATGGTTATATTTAGTCTTTTGAGTAAATCCTGGAAAGGTTCAATCTAAGTCATATATTTCTGACTTCATATCATTATTCAGAAACACAAACCAAAAACACACTAAATTTTTGTAAAAGCAGGGCCTACACTCAAGCTGCAGACCAAATTTTAGCCAATACCTGTAACTGTATGTCACACCCTGGTCAGTCTGAATCTTTATTACCATTATAGACAGTTGTCTTTCAGAGCTTGACTTGACTTTTTAAGTTTCACCCACTCCTTACAACATGAACCAATACTGGATATGACAGAGCAACTTTCGCACATCACCAGCATTGTTCTTCTTGCTGAGGAGATTAAAAACCATCCCTCAGAATGCAAAAGGTTATACAAAAAAAGTTATACAAAACAAGCTATCAAAGACTATGTTGAGTTGTATTTCTTTAATGCATTAAACTTGGATATGGCCACTAGTAGCTGACTTTTGCACTATATGTCTGTAAAAACTATGGTATTAGAAAAATCAAACAAACCCCAATATATTTAGCTAAACCTCCTCCAAAAGAAAAACCCTACTGCTTTCAGAAGGAGTGGTCCAACATATTTATCCCCTAACAGGTGTGAATACCATACACATGGACAATCTGCTTCACTGCGGTTAAAATTCACTACACTGTAAACAAAGTCAAATAAATTGCCTTTCTCCAAGGATGCAGTTCACAAAAAGATGCTGTGCATTGGGCCAAGATATTCAACGCTTCTATTCCACATCGCCAACTGAAATGAGGAAAAGCTCCTTTCTAAGGTTCACTAGCACTGAATTCAGCGTTTCTAGTAAAGACAGGTCCTTTTAAAATGCAGAAAGAGCTACAGTTCAGCTAAAGACACCCCCCTCCTTCCACACTGCCCTACGATAGCTTAATGGCCACTGACAGGTTTGAGCAGACTTTCTGAAGCGAATGTCACCTTACTGTAAGAACGGGGGACTAGAGGAGCTTCTTAATGCCATATGGTCTAGTCCCTTTTTATCGCATGGAATTACAGTGCCCAATCCTGCCTAAATTCAGCAGCGTAACTAGTTAGCTTGTTCATCTTCTCTACTGCTCTAGAAAGACTGGATCACAATCTCAAAACAGTATTATTAATATAATCCTATTATATGCAAATTAATTGCCATTAAGTTATTCTCTGTCTGCTTAGAATTTCAGGATCAACTTTGGATTCAAACTGAAAAGTGATCTCAATACTATATCCATAAGTAGGGAAAATATGTAAATAAAGTGACCTAAAAATGGCAATTTAAACTTTACTTTACATTAAAATAAAAAAAAAACATATGATGAAAAAAGACTGCCAGAAAACCAATGGAGATAAAGAATAACATACTTTGTACTTAATCTTTATGGGTTTGGGAAGAAGCACTTAACATCTGGCGAAACGTCAAGAAAACAAACATCATAACTAGGTAATAAATAACAGGTTATTTATATAAACATTAAGAAATCTATTACAGTCTTACAGACACACCATCAGTAGTTGCTAGCTGAAATGCAAGATCCAAGCCTCCTCTTATTCTAAAGAGGATGTCCATAGCTTCTAGAATTACCTAAGGAGAAAAAAGCAGCAATGAGAACGAATAGCGATTTCAACATGCTTCCTCTCAAGGTACAACTGACTGTTACTACACCACAGTGTGTGAGCCCACTGGTAATTACTGCAGCTGCTCAGGGCACAAAAGGCCAGCGAATAAACAGGGAGACGAGTGGCACAGCAGCACACAGTTGCCAGACCAAGTACCTCAATTACATGAATACTAAACTAGTAAGTCTGAACCCTATACTTTTACCATTTAGAAATATTTTGGGTAAAATGTCACTGTTTCTCACTGCTTCAAGCCAAATGTCATGTTTCCCATCTTACAGGTCTTCTTCCAGTTCAAGTAAACCAAGGACTGCTCTGAGCATCAGAGGAGAAAGGTAATTAAGCACGTCTGTAAGTGTGCGTTCACCTTCGTTAGGAAATCACAGCTTCAGGGAAGGAAAAAAAGGGGAAGGCACACACACACAACTTCTAGAACCCAGGCTGAGTTTCGCATTTGACAGAAGAGCTGCTTGCACCAGCTGTTTCTCTCCCCTTCCAAAGTCCCTGCTCTGTGTCTCCACAACTGCTTGCTGCAGGCATTTTAACGTGAACTTCATCAGAGAACTCATCCAGATGGAAAACCACCCATTTATTGAGAGAAGACTTTTTCCAGCCAGATCAATTCCCAGCTGAGTTCAACATATTGCTACAAAAACAGTTGTGCCAGTACAGAGAGGAACAAAAGGTGACAGTCTGGAAGAGTGTGGGTATTGCTCAGCCTGACAGTCCATAAAAACTAATGCTTCATAGCCTGAAATGCTCTAAAAAAAGCCCTGACCAAACACCTGTAAGAATAATTACACCAAGACCCTTTGGAAAGACTTATCACATTACTGTTTGCTTACAAAGTATGGGAAGGTTCCAGGTGCAATGCTATCATTATTAGTGAAATAAAAGAATCAAAACATAGGACTAATTTTCTAAGCAAAAACATATAAAAAGATACACATGCTTGACGGAAATACAGGCATCTACACTTTTAGCTTCGGGCAAAGGATTTTCAGGTTTCCGAGATTCTGGAGTGCCAAAGTTTACCCCACGAAACAAAAAAAGGCAAAATTGCAAAGCCCAACGTTTTGGTTCCTGAAGCGCAATCCCGAACTAGTTTAGGTAACACAGTTATCTTCACCAGACAGGTCTCGGAGCGTGGGATCGGCAAACGCCAGCATGTGAAAAAAAGTTTGCCTCGGTTGATGCGGAAAGGTGTTTTCCATTTGAACGATTACAACATCAGAATAGCGCTCGTGAACGGAACACAGAAGGAGCCACGCAGGCTCGTCTGAGACCCCCCGGGGCGCTGGGAAAGGCTGCGGCGAGGGGCAGGTGGAGGGGGCACTCGGGAGGTGCCACGGCCCCGCCTGACACAACCCGGGCCCCACGCAACGGGCCTCGCACCCCAGGCGGCCCGGGGGCCTCGGCACCTGCCCCCGGCGCGCCCCCGGGGGCTGGAGGCCCAAACGCTGCCGCGGAGCACCGCCTGGGAGCGAGCGGCCAGCCCGGCGGCAGCGCCCAGCCCGCCGCGCTCGCCGCAGGACCGAGGAGCGCCGCAGACCGCTCCCCCGCCGCCGTTCCGGGTGGTGGTGGGGGAACGGCCGGGGAGGGGGGTGGCTTTCGGGCAAGGCCCCAGGCCCGCTGGTAGCGCGGCCCCAGCGGGACACCCCCCGGGGGAGGGGCGGACTCACCACGTCTGTCAGCGCCGCAGCCGGGGCCGCGCCGGGCCGCATCCTCCGCGCGCACGCGCGCTCCCGCCCGGGAGCAGAAACGGCCGGCACGGGCACGCCCCGCCCTGCGCCGCCGCCGTCGCCCTGGGCCGTACCAATGCAGGGAGCCGGGGCGGGGGGGGGGAAATAGGCGAGCCGTGGCCCCCCCGCCTGTTGGGCTCTCCCGCGCGCCAGGCAACCGGCACCAACAGAGGGCGGGCGGCCACGCGCCGCCGTTCGCTGCTGCCGGCGGCCGTCTCTGCGGCTGAGGTAGCGGCTCCGGCAAGTCGGGGCGGCGGTGCCGCTCGGCTCCCTCCCGATTCACCGGCCGGCCGTACTCTGCGGTGCTGTCGTACTTAACCGGTGCGCTGTGGTGTAGTGCGTAGAGTTGAGCTTTGGAGTTGAGCTTGGGAAGCCAGAGCTTTACTTAATCCATTTTATGTGGTAAAATATTGGTATTTCCTCACCTTTCGTACAAGTTCCTTGGGGGACGCTCCGGAGTCGTGGCTGCCTGCCTGCCTGCCTGCTGCCTGGCAATACTGCGGCTTCAAGGCCAGGTTCGTCTGCCTCGTTACATCTCCGCAGTCACATCGAACTGCTGAGGTCCAGAAATCTGTCCTAATACCAACATGGGACTTGATCTACATCGGTTTTAATCTATATTCCACCCTAATGTCTTAACTTCAGCTATTTCTTTGCATATCCTTGATTTTTCAAATAATTCTTGTGTTTCATGACTTTCAAGAAATAAGCTTTCCTAAGGTTAATTTCCATTCCTAGTGAATTTACCATATATGGTTATCTTCCTCCTCAAGGGAGTTCTTCCTGTAGCTCTGATTCTGATTCCAATCTCTACTAGTTTTCACTCAGGGAATCAGATCCCTGGTAATCCTAGGGCTAAGCCTGCTCTCTATTCAAGCCCTTGAGTTTCTTCTGCTTGTTGACTAGGCATTTTCCTTAGTTCCGTCAGGCTCCAATGAGAGTGATGATGTGGAAGAACTAACATTTACTGTAAATCGTTTGCATTAAACCCAAGAAGAAGTTGGAGATATTTACCATGACCAGGTCTTGGATTAGTTAGAGGGCTTCCAAAATTCCACTTTTATGTTTTACCCCAGGTTTGTCCATACACTGACCTTCTCTACCATTATTAGAAAGTGACTGAAAACCTTTGCTAGAGATAACCCAGAAGATGAAGGAGACTGCTCGGCGTGTTTTATTACTAGCTGTTGATGCCACCAAAACCTCTCATCTTAGTACTCTGAAGATGCCTGTTATAAATTTTGACCCAGACTGTGTAAATTCAGTCAGAGTTACACCAGTTGTATTAGAAATGCATTTGATTTTCTCTCTCCGCTCATGTTTTGAATTTCTTTAACAGAGGAGATATAATGGTGTCTAAATCCGATGTAGTCCATTTGTCCTATAGGCGCCAAAGCTGTCAGTTGTATGGTAGATTACTTTCTTCGGATTACATTTATTGCTAATATTTTTAACCAAAATTTCTTGCATTTTACTTGAATAAACTTTTTGTTTACAGGTGTGGACAGGTGTGCCTATAGACTTTTGCAGAAGAACAAATAAGCAAGGATACTTCAACCCTTCTAGTGCAGTCACACAGATCCAGCCATGCCTACAGAAGGGAAAAGTGATATGGAGAGGATTGGCCTCTTCAGTGAAATGAGTTATGTTACCATTGGAGATAAATATGTGTCACATTATATGCGTAAGTACATTTAATTTTAATCACTGTTTAGTGATAAGGACCACCTCTAGTATCCATCTACTTTCAGAGTCACTATTTTCTAATGTATTGTTTTTTCTTTAGAGGGAACTGCTTTTTCATGCATGTTCTTTGCTCGGGTCTGTATTATTAAGAGAAAGGCTTGATATGTTGGAAAGAATATATTGAATAAAGGAAAAATCCAGTGTAACTGAAAAATATGTATGCATAATAGACTGATAGAATATTTCAGTGTATACATTTCTTTTTAACATTTATTATCTGCGTGTTACCAGTATTTTTCTGCGTTTGTGAAAAACAAGTGTTGTTTGTGTGCTCTTTCAGCAGGTTTTCTCTTATTCACAATTACATTGTTGTTATTTTTAAATTACTGTTGAAATTTTTTTTCTGTTCTGACCTGACTCATGTGTGAGATTCCACATCCTACCTTTTTAAAGAATATTCTCCTTTTCTTGTGGTTTAATGGGAATATTCATTGAGACGGGTCATTTTTGTAACTAGTAAGGTTGCAGAGGTTAACCCTCAGTAGCTGCTTTGAAGTGATAATGCAAAATAATCCTGGCTTCTCGGTACAGAGATTTCTGCTGTGTTGCTGTGTCAGCGACGAACATGTCCACCAGAACCCCAGCTGATAACACTTCCACCATACTGAGCTGCTGGGGATTCAAAACCCAATTGAAGACGCTTAGGCTGTTCTACCTGGTCTGTAACCAGTGGGGGAGAAAGAGATAATACCTCCTCCGAGGTGTTGCTTGTAGTATATAAATAGGTATCAGGTCTTGCTCTGAATTGTAGTCTGGAGTAACCAATCTCTCTCCATAACCTGTAAAGCAAGTGCAGGGATTAGAAAGCTGAAACTAGGTGCTGTGAATAACTTCTCACAGCATTGTCTTTTAGACACAACCATTTACATGTGTGATTTACAAGTTAAATGCTCTGTATTACATTCTTTGAGCCACCCAGATCCAGACTTTAGTTTAATGTAGGCTAAGAGAAGCACTGACCTTGAACAGTTATTTACAGTGCTTACTTTTTTAAAGGCCCTTTTAACGAAGCTGCGAGCAAGAACAAACAGATGTTACCCGGGGGGACCAAAACATTGTCAGCTCTGCAGGCAGGTTATTTTGAGCCTCAGTTTGTGAGGATTTTCGATGGTGAAGCCTACTCCAACCCTGTTCAGCTAAGGAGACGCTATAGATTGGCAGAATCAAAGAAAAATTTGGGCAAAGCTTTCCTTCCCAGTAATGGAGACAAATTGCCGTAAGTGTTGTGAAAATGTTTTATATTGACCTTTTTTCTTTTCTGTATGCTAAAGATTATTTTTACAGATTATTTCTTATAAAATCTGTAATGAGAGTACAAAACTGTTATTTTATACAATGTAGTGTTAGTACTGAGTGAAGAATTTTGAGCAGCAACACAGGGAAGGCTGAACTCAGGTAGAAATCAGGTCCTGATACTTGCTCTTAATTACTGTTTTTTGCTGTAAACAGTTTTCTTAACCTTTAGCTTTTAACGTTCCATGAAAATGAAGATGACTATGGGAAAAGGGTGTGGATAATTAACAAATGAATATTTCATTTTAATTTAGGAGGAAATCTGTTGGAGCTTGTCAGATACAATATCTTCTCCCTCCCATTTCTGAGCCTCCCAAAATAGAGATGGCATAAACGATAGGAAAAGGGGCCATTGTCTAGGTGCAACATCTTCCTCTCAGTGAACCCATATCCATTATCTTTTTTGCTAGAAAAAATACCAATTATCCTATAAGATGATCAGAAGATGTTATAGAATCATAGAATGGTTTGGGTTGGAAGGGACCTCAAAGATCATCTAGTTCCAACCCCCGGCCACTACACCAGGTTGCTCAACACCTCATCCAACCTGTCCTTGAGCTGAAGAATATATGCAGAATATTAAAATAAATGCATCTTTGATATTTGCACAACATTAATTGCATGACGAAATGACACCAATGCAGTTGGTGTCATGTGACTGTTATTCACATGTAAAAAGCAGATAGAGCCTGGTTACTCGTTTGTAACTATACAATCTTGTTTTATTCTTGTTGCTGCAATAAGAGACAGGAGGATTCAGTCTGTGTACAGGGCCTTGTTCTTACAGTCTCATGGTTATGTTTAGTCGTATCTTTCTGCAGCTTTGCTTTTGGAAAGTTTGGAGAGTCTTGTTTATTTTTTATATATATATTTTAGGATGCAAGGATAACCTATGTTCTGCTGTACATTACAGGAACATCTTAGCTTTTAATGGGAATGTAAGACATGGTGTGCAGGCTTTCTGTTGGATATACGTATCCTTTTTCTGATGGAACACGACAGTGTGTGAGCCCCGTGTTCCAAACTTTCTTTCAACTACAACTTGACTTTGTAGCAACCAGATTATCTGTAAGGTTTTAACTGTTAGAATCATCTAGGCACTGATTTCAAATCCATGTCAGTCAATGAGAGTCCTGTTCAGTTACTTTCTGGGTTCTGAGTCCAACAGTGGGAGTCTTGCTTTCAGTGAAGACCTGCTAATGTGCTCACTTCCGTGTACTGCCTCCACAAATGCACCAAATGCGCTTGCTGGCTGTGGGTGCAGCTCTTATTCTTGTCATAAGACTTCTGAATTCTTCTAGACGTGAACTTTAGGACAGGTTCTTCATCGTCTTTTTTCTCCCCTACATCTGTACTGGCAGAGTAGTACAAAGCAGAGACTGGGGAAGTGGTTACGTTGTCTTTTACTGGAATCCTGAAGCAATTATGGAGAGTGATTTCATGTTTCTTATATCCAAAAATTACTCCCATCATAAATAAGGTACTAGTGCAGAGCTCTGTTGCTGTTCATTGAGTTGTTATTCTTGGCTGCCTGAATGACAAATAGCTCTTGGGAATCTTTGCTTTACATTGGAGCCACGTTTGTTGTTGACTGCAAATGGAAGAGTTGCAAAGATGTCATATTCTGAAGATGTGACTGAAGCCTGGGCCTTTCTTTTTTTCATATGTCTATTCTCTGTTACTTTGTTACTGGCATATAAAAAGCCTGTGCTCAGAAGTGACATTTAAAGAATATGAAATAAAGCACTTAAAAGCTAGAAAACACCAAGGTAAAGGTTGTCTGTGCATTGTCAGTTTGCCCGTTTTTTCTATGTATGAGTTTATAAAGTCCCTAAATAAAGGGAGGGTAATGAACAGGCAGGTTAGTGTTCTGTGCAAAGATGAAAAATGTTATCTTGTTATCCTAATCCTGTCAGTATTCATTAATTCCTGAATCCTGCCAGTATTGAGTATTCCCTTTTAAACAGGAACTCATTGAGACACTTTACTCTCTCCCTACAATACTTGCAGACAGTGTAGGCAAAGTAGATTACCTTGGCTATCTGGAATAGTTGATAGGTCTCATACAGTAGCCCCTGTTTATTTTTTGCTCTTCTGGTTTGGGTTTTTGGGGTGTGGGGACAGAGAGTTGTTTGGGGTGGTTTTGGGCCACTGTAGCTGCAGCTTAGTGGACCAAATTGCCATTCATCTATTTCATTAGTTTGTCTCAGTCCTTCTCTCCTTTAGTGGTTGTATAATCATGTACTTAGAGAGTATGTCATACACTTGTCAGCAAATACTGATTTTCAAGTTGGTCTTTAAAAAAAATGTCTTTGTGAATTCCTGCAGCTTTGTAGGCAGAGATATTTCCCCTAAACGAGCTGTGCCTCCTTTTGCTTTCCTTCTGTGACAAGACAGAAAGTTAACTAGTCCTAACATCTCCCAGAAGAAAAATCTTTCGGACAGGTACCCCACATTGCCTGCCACTCCATTATCGTACCAACACTAACTTACTGTTCTCTGTGAACTTGTGGCAGACAATGTCCTCTTGTCATCAAGCACCAAGTCTGTTTAACCTGTTCCTCTGGGTCTCTGTTTATAAATCTGTCTCTGCCAGTGTTCCGTCACCTTGTTGGGACTAAATTAGAACAATCACTAGTAAGCACATTTATATTATTAAGATACTTTAAAACTTCATCTCTGCTGCCATCTTGTTTCTATTTGTCCATTACACTGTGCACGGAGTTGCTGTAGTAGTAGATCCATGGACAGTGGGTCTGGTCTGGTTTTGTATTTGACTCTTGAGATGTATATATTGTTTGGGTTTTCTACTTACTGCTGTTTTAGCACACTAGATATGGAAAGCCTGAAATATTTGCAAAACATTAATTAATGTGTTGATTTGCTATTTTTAGATGTGGACTGGGCAGCTATTATGGAACCATAGGAGGTCCTTATGCATACTTCAGTCCACAACTGAAAGACAGAGAAAGATACGTTCCTCCTGGAAAGAATTTTTATACTAATCCAGGAAAGAAAGGAACTGGATATGGGTAACTTCACAATATTCCTTCTTCCCAAGTTTATTAAATGTTTCTTGAGTTTTGAACACCTAAGTAATTAATTTTGTTTTTACAGTTATGCAAACCTTACCATAGGTGAACAATATCCACATGAACCTGATGAGTATGAAGCAGAAAGAATAAATGCAAAGGTAAAAATATTTTCTTTATTATGTATTAGTGTTATGATTATTTATTACAATTTATGTGAACTTTTTGTTCCCTGTGGTGTTTTCTTTAGCTTGAAATCTCTAATGTTTATTTACAAAGTGGAGAAAAGAAAATAAATTAATGACCATCTTGTAAAAAAAAGATTTAGGTATTGTTCATTTATTATTTTTTCTTTGAGATGTCTGGCAGTATCCCACACAAGTTCTACCATTCAGGATTGACCTTAATTTTTTTATTTGGAGACCTTAAGCTACAATGCAATAATGACCAAACAACGCCAGCAGCAAGAACAGTAATGCTTCTATGTTATTGTCAGAAGAATGGGACCTCATTATCAGAGATGCTGTATAAAAAAATCTATTCCTTTTTTTCATATAAGTTCATAAATCTAAGAAAGCTTATAATTCTGCTTGTGTTGTTTTTAGTTATCCTGCGTATTTCATCATATGTAGTGAAAATGGCAGCAGGATGACATTTTTTGGTCTAGGGTAAGAACAAAATTAGAAGAAAGAATTCAGTTGCCTGCAGTTGAGACAAATTCAGAGTCAAAACTAAGCATCCAGTGCAGAAAATGAGAAGAACAGAGAAAAGAGGGAGTTAGGATTGTTTCCACTGGATAAAAAAAATGGAATATGCTCTGAGATATTAGCATGAATTATGAGGTGATACTGTAATACTGATGGTACGTTTTATGCTTGTCTTTTAATTGTTCATAATGTTTGAAGCTATTTGGTTTTAAAATGGAATCTGAGAAGAATAGTCAACATCTCCCGTGGTACAAAGAACTGATTCCTAGAGAAGCTCAGCTTAGTAAGGTTCTCAGAGTCTGGGAAATGAAGTGGCCAGGGTTCATAAGTGTGAGCAGCTGGGATGCATGCAAGCAGAATTTTCAAGCATGTTTGTGTGCATGTATGCCCAAGGTACAGGTATACAACACTGTTAGACACATCTTAAATGCATAGTGCTTTTCCTGACATTTTCCTACTGTGCTTTCATAATGCCTGTTGTGCTTCCTGGTCAGTGAATCTATGTTCCATTATACATGGTGGGTATATGTAATACCTCAGTCATCAAACAAGAGCAAAGAAAGTGAACGTTCTCCAAGATTAAATTTAAATGCTTTTCATTTTTCTCTTAGAATAACATAGAGTAACAATCCTCAGGATTGTTTCTTTCAAAGTATTTGTTTTATAGAAAGCTCAAGAGGAACATAAACGCTTGATTAAAGGAGGGCCTTTCAAGTTAAATCTATATCCCCAGAAGTATTTTGACACGAATCCCTATTTCAATGACAAACTGTTGCCCCCTGTGAAGAAACCACCTCCAGAGAAGCCGATTGTACCACCTTTCAAACCAAGTTCTCCTGCTAAAAAGGTTAGTTTGTCTTATAGCTACTGGAGACAGAAGATAAATATTCAGATATTTCATGTTAAAAACTTTGCTTACGGTATTAAGTATTCTAGTGTTAAGACAGAAATAAATGTTTTGTTTTGCTATTAATTTATTGTTTTACTTACAAAAGGTATTATTCCATTTACTTTGTTCTCAATTTACAAAGCAATGAAATGTTGTTTGACCCAACAACTGCTAACCAGTTTCAAGTAACCTAAAAAGTGTTTCTCTTTGAAATCTGCATAATGCTGTTAACGTTCAGTTGCTTAGCTGCATGCACCACAAAAAGATACAAAGCTGAAGGTTATGCGATACATGACAGTGAGAGGAGATTACTGTAGCAAAATGAAATGCTCTCCTATTTTGGACTGTTAGTCATTCATCTAATTTTTGAACCTGCTAATTACTCTCAGCCTATATAGACAAATATCTAAAAGATAATTCCTAGAAGTGTCATGGGAATGGATAGGTGGAAGGAGCAGAAAAACTCAGGTTAGTCCCTCTGCTCGGGGAAAGGCTGCAGAATAAACTCAGGAGTGATCTGTTACTTGTCGGTCAGCAGACACAGATTTGGAATCTGCTTTAGAATTTGCCAACTCTTCAGTAGTTAGGAGAAAAGGAGGAAAATGATGGGAATAAATACACATGGAAGGGCTTAGAGGGCATAAGAAAGAAAGCCTGGAGTTAGTATGAAGGATATATAGGAACATAGTTCATTAGTTCCAGTCACTTAGTGTCATTATTTCTTAAAAATCTAAATGGATATTTTCCCATGCCATAAAGCATTCCATCTTGATGTGTTTTTTTGAGATGAGATACTGAATTTATGCCATTCACCTTGGGCTAAACCTTAATTTCACTTTGAAGTAGGTTTAAGATGCATTAAGAAGTCTCTTAAATGACTCCAGATACCTAATACAGTAACACCCCTTACAGTCTGTCACTCTTCAGCTCTTCCTTTTGAGTTCCATTGTCAGCCGTTACCACTGTGCTCTGCTAACCGCCATTTCCCAATTGCTAGGTGCTTCGGTGCTTCACCCTTGACTCGTTTGACTGGCGTTGACTCATCTGAGGAAGATGATGATAGCAAGGAAAATGTAACTGTTCAGAAAAAGGCAGCAAAAATGCTTGCAGACGAATAATTGCGTTGGGTGTTTGGCCTCATAGATGAGGCAGCTGAGATCTTTCAAGATGGAAATCTGTTCAGAAATGTTAGGGGCTAGAAAGTCAGCGCCTCGTCTGGCTGACAGTGCTGGTGATCCCGCTCCAGACTCCCTATCCATCATGCTATGTACGCTTTTCCTGTATATTTAAATTACGTGTACTTCCCAAGCTACTGCACAATTTCCCTCTCTGCTATATAAATTCTTATGGGAAAAATTGCTTTATTGTTGATTGAATTGCTTACTGCTGCACTTTTCAGGAACGCAGTCTCAGCAGACTGTGGGGTTTAGCTGTACTAGGGGGTTGCAAAGAATTAATCAGGTCTCTGCAAGTTTTTTAACTGAAATTTGCTGTTCTTGTAGTACTAGTCAGCATAATGTTTCAGGAAAAGCCAATGCTTTATTCAATCCTATATGTCAGAAATTATATTGGTAATAACGCCCAAGCCCTGCTGTACGTAACAATCTCTACACCAGTACTGGGCATGGAGGTGTAAACTGATATTGACATAGGAATTCCTTTTTTTTTTTTCCACGACACGGCTCATTTTAGTGAGTTATGGTTTACTTTTTCTGGCATGTTTTTAAGATCCTTTCCTCAAAATCCAGACTTATGAAAGAATATTTAAAACTAAGAGTTCATCAAAATGACGACTAAGATTTCCCTTAAAGTTTCCGTTTCAAATTTAGGGAATATTTGGTTTTTGTTTTTTAAATAATATGATGCAGTCTGCTATTCAGTATTCTTACTTGCTTTTGCATGAAAAATATTTTAACTGAATTATATTGTAGATTGGCACTTTGAAAAGTTCTTTCTTTTTCAGCCAGGGGGCATGAAAGGAGGCACATTTGATCCCTACCCAAGCCACTCCGCCGACCCTTATGTAATCAAAAAATCTAAGGCTGTCACAACTGATAAAGAACGACAGATTTTTCATCCTCCTCCCGGACCAAAAAGCAGACCTGTTACAAGCATAATAACTTTAAATGTCTTAAGGTAAGCTCCTTTAATTTAAGTTCTTGTTTCCTGTATACTATCTACCAAAAGTCATTAACACAGCTGTTTAGTACTGTCTAAAATAACTGAATAAATGAAGGAATGAATTATTAATAAAAGGATAAGAAATGTGTAAGGAACTTGGCTTTCAAAATTTGTTCCTACTCTCTTCTGTAAATTCAGATTACTGTATAAGGCTATATGTATCATAGAGATCTTCAAAATCATGCTATACAGATATCACTGTTTTTTTTGTGGTTTTTTTTGTTTGTTTGTTTGTTTGTTTTTTTTTTAATTATTTTCTGACTTGATAAAGGTAAAAAGACCTGGAATGTTCCTGTTAAAATCTAATTTCTTTTTTTCCTTATGTTTATGGAATAAAATTGGCTCCCTCTGCTGGCAAACATAATATTAGGTAGTCTAAGCCTGTGAAGCTTTTGCAACAGTGACACTCAAATTGGATTCCTAATTACATACATGTTACATGTTAGAAGAGATTTATAGTACACAGTGTATGTATATAGGGACATAAGTGCATAATTCTTTACTTTTGTATCTTACTAAGCTATAACCCTTAGATTTGAACAAATTTATTTTCTGGGTTTGGCTCTGTTGTAATTCAAGCAGAAAATCAAGACTGTGTTCTTTACAGTTACTTAGAGAAATTGCTTTCAAATGCAGACTTCTAAGATTGCGTGTAGAACAGTTAAGCATAGTATTTTGCATACTCCATGAGTAGCATGAAATGGTCTAGAAATACTTGATTGAAATTTGAAAAACTGTCTTAGAGGAATCTGCTTCACGTTTGTGATTTGTCTTTTACATGTCAGACGTGAAGTGTAAGAAATACACCTCCTTTATTCACCCTTTACTGTTCTGTTTGCTTTATTTCACCACATGTCGGCATTTGCATAATCACTTTTTAAGTTGCAGGGATAATTTGAAGTTTTTATTTAGACGGACAAGGGAGAACCAGACGCTACGTATTACTTCACGTTGCTTTTCATTACTAATGGAAAGTAAGAAAGAACTGAAAGTAACTTTTTGATACACCAAAAAGCATGATAATTACCAGCACTGATGTAAGAAAGTGCAACCTTCCATGTATGCACCAGTGTTTTTAAACTAATAAAAGAAAAAGAGAATGGTATGTTGGTCTGAGTAGTCTTCTTATCAGTGTATTTGTTTGTATTACTGTTTTATCAACAGAATAAAAATTCATGTTCCCAAATGAAATGTTTTTATTGGGAAAAATACCCAGCTCTGTGTGAAGTAGGATTCACAATTGAAAGGGGAATGCTGATTGTGATGAAGTATCACTCTTGCTCACAGATACAGTTATGATAGACTCATTAAAAATATTTGTAAAAAGAAAAATTTCACATATCCAAGAGAAATTCCACAGAGAGAAATTAAAACTAGCATTTCAAATTCTCCATTACTTTCTCCCTCCTAAGAGTTTTAAAGAATGTATTTATTTTTTGGTCATTATTCCTAGATTTAATGGAATGAGAATTGTGGACTGAATTTATTGTACGTATGAAGCTCGTAGCTCATAGATTTTAAGGAATGTGGTAAGACATTTTTCAAATCATCTGAATTACAATTCTTTATGTACTTTCTGAAAGAAAGCTTATCTTCTGATATTTGGACCATAATCTTATAATTGGATTTGCTAGTGTAGATTCTTGCTCTCACGCAGAGCTTTATTGAAATAAATTTGACTTAATGAGGATTATAGTCATTAAATCTAATTACAGGACTGGGTGTACCACAGTTTCTCATTTTTACAAAAACTCTTGTAATTTGTACAGTGATATTCTACAAAAATCTAATACGTTTATTTTCCTTTACATTTCAGATCATTGAATGTAAAGAACTACAAGACTGCACAGCTGACAGCTTATTACAAAAGGTGAAACGAAGGGTATACTGTTTAGATTCTATAAACTGTTAACGAAGCAAATAAAAATGTGAGAAGTGGAATTCAAGTGTGTAGGGCAATCCAATATGTTTAATTATTGAGAATGCAGTCTTTTGTTTCCAAATATAAAGCTATAATAAAGAATTTAAGATAATTTATTTATTAAGTCCAAGGTTGTATTTTTATATAAATTTTCATCTTATTGCTTTGCTGAAATTTTGAAATGTACTTTTAGAAAACATGCTTTCTAATGAGTAATTTGGGTTTCAAATTGACTATATATTACAGTGGAAGAAAGTGCAAATATTTTAAAGTAAGTGTTTGTATTAACCGAGTTAGTCACATGTGGCCCACAGTGAAACTGAGGTCGTTGTCTCCCTTTAGTAGAATTGCAACTTGTACTTTATTTCAGCTATAATTTTGTGTTAAGAACTGTCTTAAAAATATATAATTTTTAGTTTTGATGACCTTCTCAAAATGACCAATATCAAGCATTGTTCAAAAGCAGACCACAAGCAGGCTGTTATGAAGGGAGGAGTCATCTCTATTTACCAGCATCTAATTACCACTCTGCCTCCATTTCCTGTCGACCGTAAGTGCTGTCATATTCTGCAAGAGCGGCTTCATTTCACTTTGTGTACATGGAAGTTTCCTAACAAATCTGATCTGTCTTTCAAACTAGCTTCTTCTCAGATGGAACTGTGATCTTAAATGTACACCTTACCTCCATCTTTATTATTTTTTGTCAGGTTTTTATGTGGTCCAAGAAAATTGTTCATATAAATCAAAGCTAATAATATAAAAAATTTTTAAAATACTCAGCATTTATTTATCCAAATTATGACATGAAGACAAAATTTATTTATTCCTTTTCATTAAAGATTTATTGTATCACTGTAGAATATTCATAAAGTGGTATCCTTACTGCTGTTCACAGAATAATAGCTTTTTAAAGAAATTCCAGATTGGATCTCACATTTCCTGGCATCAATTAAAAATAAAAATAAAACCAAGAATTGTTGGTCAGGCTTCCAGCATGTGTTGAAGCATAAAACTCCTTACCTTGAGACCAACAGGACCCAACAATATTTCAAAATATTAATTTATACAAGAATTTTGATGTTTTATCTATCCGAAGACCTATAACAGAATTCCTTCTGTCTTTGTTTATACCTTGTATTAGATAATGGTACTGGTGCTGACGTTGGGCACCTTGGTGTCATCTTTGTACAGAGTGTCAGGAGCATTTGCCATGTTCACTTGTAAAGTCAGCAGACACAGCATTCCTGGGGAGATTGAACCATGCTCTACTTTCTCCTAACTGCTGTTCTGATGCAGTACAGCTGATGAAGACTGCTCTGAAGTTTTTTTTTATGTCCTTCTGTATCTTTTCTTTTTTCAATTCTTCCTCTTCTATTTTCTTCTGTATTTCATTAATCTTTTGATTCACTAGCAAAATGGAAATACTGAAAGCTTATTAAAATGAGCTTAATTTAAAAAAAAAACCCAACAAAATCCAGCTTGTTTGAGAAGATGTTAGTGTATGTGGACTAGCTCCATGTGGCCATCCTGGGGGCCTATAACTTCACCTGATAACTCCCCACCAGAAAATGTGTGGTGTTAAGGAGCTGACACACAATGCTAGCTAGGGCCTCAGTGTGCTGTTTTAATACAAATGATAGTTGTGTCCCTTGGTTTCTTGGCAGTACCTTTGGCTGTGATGGTGGAATTTAGAACGAACTTAAATTTGGTTACTCAGTTATCTAAGGTAAGGAGGACATTAGACTTTGCTTACGTTCTTTTCATACTACGAGCTTCCCTACATCCTTACGCTATAGATATAGTCAGTCACCTTTATTTATATATAGCCCAAGTATTTACCATTTTAATGTCCTTATTTACTTTGGGTGTACAATGCAAGATGGTGTTATAATACTTTTGCCTATTTCCAGTAAAAAAATGCAACAAACCCTTTTGTATCCTTTAAACATTTTTTTACAGGAAAAAGCATTGCAAACTAGACTTAGATCTTTAATGTAATTCTTAGTCATTCTACTATATGTATGAGTCATGATACAAAGACATGCTCTATTACACTTACAGTCTTGTATTACAAACCAGATAAATAGTTGTTAATTTGCTGCAATCAGTCTTTATAAATTATTAGAGAAATAAGAAGAAATGAATTACTTTTATGTCTCTGAAGTGATCATACCCCTCATCGGCCTAGTGTGGTACTAGTAGGAAAGTGAAGATAAATAATTGCCTCTAAGTCTGTTCTGGAAACACCAGTAACTCATTACATGTTTTTGCTTTCATGGATTTCTTTATTAAGGAGTGAGTAAGAATCATAGAATCATAGAATCATAGAATCGTTAGGGCTGGAAGGGACCTTCAAAGGTCATCTAGTCCAACCCCCCTGCAAGGAACAGGGATATCTCCAACTAGATCAGGTTGCTCAGGGCCTCATCCAACCGGGCCTTGAACGTCTCCAGGGATGGAGCATCCACCACCTCTCTGGGCAACCTGTTCCAGTGTTCCAGTGTTCTACAACTCTCATGGTAAAACTAAGAAACTAAGTTCCTAAAAAACCAGTCCTAATAGTCTTGTGGAGACACTGCATACAGGCAGCTTCAACTTCACAGGATAGTATATGCAGTATTTTTGAGAAATTCTTCCTCCCCATCGTCCCTTGGCTGAGAAAATTGGAGTCTTTGTGCAGTGTTTATATCCAAGAGATGATTTTTGTGCCTTTCCTAGCTATGAGCATGTTCTCTGAATCTGTTTACACTGAAAATGTTAAAATTCATGTTTTAACTAAGGAGCTTTCTAGGTCGGTATCCAGTATAAAGAAATAAAAGGTACCTTGTGTTTATTAAACATGGGCTGGAATTAGATGTCGTCTAAAACATAAGTAAACATAGATTAAACTTAGTTTAGGATTTCTTGCAGAAGTAAACCGTGAAATGTTGTGGCATGTACTAAGCTGTTCAGCTAAAAGGTTGTTAAGATTCCCTTCTGACTGAAATCCTAAGGACAGAATTCTGTCTCCTGTAAACTGTCAGTTTCATTAAATTTCTTCATACTGCTTACATTGTGTAAGGATCTGCTTTTGTGAATCTGTGAAATTCAACCAAGTATCAAAAACCAGGCAGTTCTTTTTACAACATAACAAAAACATGGAAGTAACTGGCCATCAGAATTGTAAATGTTTTACAAAAGAAAACAGATTATTACAGTTTATTTGAAGCAACAGACTGTTGTAGATTATCAGGTATTGCATGGAAAAGAAAATCAGCTAATAAGATATTGCAAAATAAAGCTCATACCTTGCAAATTGTATTGCAAGGATTTATACTTGGAACAGAATTTTTTCTACAAATTGTAGTGGAATATTCAGAGTAACAGTTTGTTGCGTGGTACTAGAACTGTAAGCAGGTTTTGTTTGCCCTCAGGCCAGAGCTGTAGCTTGGCGTTGTCTGAGGGAAACAGATTCCTTATGCAAATGGTGGAATTCAAACCGTAACACATAACTCTCGTTTTCAGTAGTCTGCAGATGAATTTCTAACAGTAACTGGTTTTCGTTCAGTTTTCTAATGCCACTTTCATATTTGGAATTGTCTCGTCTGTATTCCTGCAGTTCTTTCCTAAGTAACTGATCTTCCTCTCTGATATTTGTTAGGGCTATTGATAACCTTTTGCATTCTCTGTTTGCACTGGTCGAGTTAGACTTTAGAAGATCAATATCTGCTTCTGCTTTTCTGAGTTCAGCCATGAGTTTCTTTTCTGTGTAAGCTTTATTTGATTGGAGTTTCTCAATTTCACTCTGGTTTCTTTCAGGCTCTTACTCTAGGAAAGTATTTTATTTTAAAAGCTGGGATATTTCTGTCTGAAGTTCTTTCTTTGTTTCTTGTAACTTGAAGTGTTCCTTTTGCAAGAACTTTAGGCTTACACTGAGCCATCATGTTCAGAGGCTATTTTGATTTTGCTGAATTTCTGATCTCCTGGTCTCAGTAACATTTGATTTAAAGTAGTCTGTTGTTCTTTTTCTTTTTTTTAGTTGCTCTTTGTTATCAAGCATTAATAGCTCATCTTTCACCATCTTGGAAAAAGAATTAACCTGGAATCTGTCACCTTCACTGCAATTGGTTCTAAAGTCTTTATGTACATTTTTGCCTTGAGATTCTGCTTTTTCACTGTATACTGTTGTAGGAGAACCACCCCACACATCGGCACATTTGGAGTCTTTGTAAAGTTCTTGATCAAAATGTAGGCCTTTTTCTTTAAGTGGAACTAAACCAGTATGTGATTCATCTAAAGAGGTCGTCATTTCTGCACTTCCTTGTAAGTTACATAATTTTTCTCTGAACAAAAAGCCAGATTTTTCTGTATTATCTGGTAACAAATCCAAATCATTACAGACTGACTTCCAAAATTCTTCTTTCAGCAGCTTGGTAAGATAGTTAATATTGTCTGTTTTATGAAATTCTTTCCCAATTTTGTGAAAAGGTATATGACGTTTAGATTCACTCCAAATGACCTTCTCATGGGCAGCATTCAACCTTTCTGTCTCCAAATCAGTGCCAGATAGCAAATGTCCACATTTATGTTAATTTGGTTTTGCAAATATCCTGTTGTTTCCAAACAGATCTTCTGAATGTTCAACCTTTTCAGTTGCTATAGTTTTGAGCAAAATCTTTTGTGGAATATTTATATCACTGATGATATTTCCAGTAAAATACTTTGCTTCCACATACTCTTCTCAACAGAGTTCTTGATGTGGTGGGTTAGGTTGCTCCAGCAACTATACCCTACACAGTCCCCTCTCACCCTCCCACACCTCAGGGATGAGGGAGAGAATCAAAGAGGAAAAAGAAAAGAGACCCGAGGGTTGAGATAAGAACAATTTACTACTACCGCTACCAATATATATATACAGATATGTACAAGGATAAACATATGCAAATGAGTGATGTACGGTGTAATTGCTCACCACCCCTTGACCGAGGCCCATCTCGTCCCGAAGCTGCAATCCCGAAACAGATAAATCCCGATACTGCGATCCCGGACGAACGGGAGGCCCCGAGACAGAGAGCGAGAGAGAGAGAAAACACTCTGAGCACCCGAAAGTGAGAGTCCCGGAAGGGCAAAAGCCCTTCTTTCTGGCTGACCCTCACTCTTATACTGGGCATGACGCTGCATGATATGGAATACTAATTGGCCAATTTGGCCCTCAATCTTAAGTTCAGGTACAAATCGTAAGGAGAGTCGTGGACCCCTTGTCCCAGCCATGCTCCCCCCTTATCCTGTTGTGCTCCTGCACACTGGCAAGAACCCGGCAGACTGAAAAGTCCTTGAGACCTCGGTGCCAACTATAAACATCAGTGTACTATCAGCATTCTTCTCAGAGTGAGCCTCTGAGTAAAACCGTAACACGGAGCTCTTCTAGCTGCTGAAAAGAAGAGCTAATCCTGGTCCCAGCTAAAACCAGGACACTTGGTCATGAGGAACTTTTCTCTTAGAAGACAATGATTCAGGATTCTCCATAAGCTACCCCACAAAATTAAAAACTCATGTACAAAAAACTGTGATGCTGTAAAAATTGTGAAACGTTGCAGTACTGGAAGTATAAGGCAACTAAATTGTTACCAAGGCGACTTATCAATCCAGACTTTTCCAGTTTACCTCTGCCAGTGCCAGTTACCCATTAAAATAACATAAACAATTACCATAGGCCCCATTTCATTCAGTACTGGGCTTTGGAGCAGGCACAAAATACCAAGTGTCTCAAATTACTTAGGTATATTTCCAGCAAAGGAGAGGTGACTTCAGGAGACTATAGTTTGTTATTCATTGTTTTTGTCATCCCAGTCCCTATGAGTAAGGACAAACTGGTGAACACTAAATATAGACAGAAAATGTAGGGTTTATACAGCATTTCATAGGAGAGCGACAAAATTTATTCCCTGTCTTGGTTACTCTTTCTTCTCTCTTTGACTCTCTGCCCTGTCTCCCTGTATGCTTTGCATTGTGTTCCATGCCCGCTGAAGATAGTCCAAGTTAATTTGGGGAGGATCAGGTTACAGTTGTACCTTTGCAGAAGAGAAACTGAGTTTTAAGTCGTAATGTGTGGGAGGAAATAGTGTATGTAATTGTGGTTAAAGTTCTGCTACCCAGAAAAATCTCAGGGAGAAGATAATGTTTTTTCTTAAAAAATTCAGAATACCCCTTGGGATATTTTCCAAAAACCACATTGCTCTCAAAAGCCAAGGTCCAGCTAAAGAATAACTTGTTTTAGGTAAAAATTGTTAAACACACCAGAGGTGCATCAATTGGTGTGCAATTCTTCAGAATCTTGTCTGAACTACATAGTGGAGTTTTCCTTTCAAATATGTCTACATTTAGTATCTCACAGATTTTAGCCTGTACCTGAAAAAGATTGAGGTTGTTTACAGAAAACTTTCATATAGAAATATTTCGTTTTCAGAAAATATCCTGTTTGAAGAAGTTCTCTCATAGGAAGGACAGACCAGATGGAAGTGGCATGTGGGAATATGAAATTGTTTATAACCAACAAAATATAAAGCTAAATGTTCCTTCACCATCAGATATTTAGCATTTCTATAAAGAGCCAGATAAAATGATGGCAGGAAAATGCTCCTGAAAAGGTGGCTTAGCCTTTTGTGAAACGTGGCGGTTTGCAACAATAGAACAGGTTCTGCTGACAGTGATGTAATGTGCGATTAACCTGTCATAGAATTATAGTTTGATTTGGGTTGGAAGGGACTCTAAAGAGCATCTGGTTCCAGCCCCGTTGCCATAGGCAGGGACACCTTCCCCTAGATCAGGTTGCTCAAGACCTCATCCAGTCTAGTCTTGAACACCTCTAGGGATGGGGCATCCACAACTTTTCTGGGTGCTCTGATATAGTTTCACCACCCTCAGAGGGAAGAATTTCTTCCATAGATCTAATCTAAATCTACCCTTTTTCAGTTTAAAGCCATGACCCCTTGTCCTATCACTACACACCCTTGTAAAAAGCCCCTCTCCAGCTTTCCTGTAGGCCTCCTTTAGGTTCGGGAAGACGGCTAGAAGGTCTCCCCGGAGCCTTCTCTTCTCCAGGCAGAACAACCCCAACTGTCTCAGCCTTTCTTCATAGGAGGGGTGCTCCAACCCTCGGATCGTCTTTGTGGCCCTCCTCTGGACCCGCTCCAACAGCTCCATGTCCTTATGTCGGGGCCTCAGAGCTGGATGCAGTATTCCAGGTGGGGTCTCACGAGAGCAGAGTAGAGGGGCAGAATCAGCTCCCTCGACCTGCTGGCCACACTTCTTTGGATACAGGCCAGGATACGGTTGGCTTTCTGAGCTGCCAGCGCATATTGCTGGCTCATGTTGAGCTTCTCATCAGCCAACACCCCCAAGTCCTTCTCCTTAGGGCTGCTCTCAATCCATTCTCCGCCCAGCCTGTACTTGTGCTTGGGATTGCCCCAACTCATGTGCAGGTGAGTTTACAGTGATATACATGAGAGCTGATATGTGAGCGGGATGTCTCCCTTTACTTTCCTCTCCCCCTCCCGACCATTTACAAAAGCGTTTGAGAATTGGAGTTGGAATGGTCTAACCAGTATAATCGTGTTGCAAGGTCTCCTGAATTTATGTCTAATTATGTATTTAATTAGGGTTAATTGACCATTTAGAAATATCTACCAATTAGTTACCAGTATTACTTCAGTTGCTATCTCAACCCCCATGACAAACACTGCAGCTACTCAAACCTCTGCTTCTGCTGCTGGTGCCCGGTGCAAGTGCAGGCGCTGTACTCGAGCTCCCCCAACAAGTACTGCATCTGCTCAGATCCTGACACCTGCTGCACCTACTCAAACCTCAAGCACAAGTACTGCGGCTACTCAGACCACAATGGGAGGCATCACGTGGTCCGTGCTGTTATCAGTTGTCCCCATGTGGAAGAGGAAATGTACACAAAGCTCAAAACGTTTAGAAAAGGATGATGAAGAAGAAGATAAAATAGGACCATCACAATTGGTGAGCAATTATACTGTGCATCACTTGTTTGTATCTATTATTACCATTATATGTAAATATATTATTTTATTATCATGATTACTTTTAAATAATAATAATAACAACAATAACAACAATAATAATAATTATTATCTCAACCCACAAATTTTCTTTCCCTTTTCGCCTTTAATTCTCTTCCCCATTCCCCAGGGGTTGGGGAGGGTGAGCGAGTGGCTCTGTGACGTTCAGTTGCCGCCTGGGCTAAACCATGACAGCAGGACAGCCCTTCATTCCAGCACTGATTCTCCTCTGTACTGTTTTTCATCCCACCAATGCCAGTCTGTCTGCAGAAGGCTGCTTTGCCCACACCATCCCAGGCCTCCCTGAACCACAGGAAGGGGGACAGCTCTTGGCATATCTTGGTGTATCCCCCCTCCCTGTATCTATTATAGATATGAAATCTGTAAGAGAATTGGTTTAACTGGTTTAGTGGTGGGAGGTGTTGAAGAAATTTGAGGTTTTAAATAAGTCCTGGGACTTATCATTCTGTGCTTATGCTAATTTTTTTCACATGTGCTTATAACATCGAAGTTTATAGTTTCGCAGACTGTTTAACAAAGACATTAATAATGTTGTATTTGAACATCACTTTGGAAGGGTAGTTTGCAATTATGTAGATAGAAGAGTTAAGCTGGGATCATGAGTCTCAGTCCTTAAGAATGGCATAGCTGTAATATTCAAGGTTTTCAGGCTCTCCAAATAGTTCTAACGTGTTTTTGCAGAAGTACAATGTTACTGAAACCACTTTACACCTGTCGAGGGACAGCTGAAGAGTTCAGTGGCTGGAATTAACCTAGCAGTATTACACAACACCAACAAACATAAATCTTATCTTTAGCTACTTACTTTCCAACTCAGGAATTTTTTTTTTTTCATTTTTTGTGGCATCATAAGGGGAAAACCAAGGTTTGGCTTATGTTTGCAATGCACAATCTGTCCCCTACTTACAATTTTTGAGGTTTTTTTGGCTCCTATTCTAACATGAGTGACAATGTTTTCTCCAGAAGTGTTTCTTCAGTACTCTTCCGTGAACTAGAATCAGAACCTTTTACTGAGAGTCACTGATGGAGAAATTTGCCCTTAACGTTTTGGGAATGGCTTTTTAGCAGTTAATGATTTTGATTTTTGAATCAGACATGTCAGCTTGTCCTTAAACTATGCTAGCAAATCAAGTATGACTTTTTTTTTTTTTTTTTTGAGCAAGACATCACATGGTATGGAATATCCCATTGGCCAATTTGGATCAGTTTCTCTGGCTATGCTCCCTCTCAGCTTCTTGTGCACTTGCACACTAGCAAAGCATGAGAAGTTGAAAAGTCCTTGATTTCTTAGCAACAAATGAAAACATCAGTTTATTATCAACATTCTTCTCCTGCCAAGTCCTATACTAAATCCAAAACACAGCACTATTCCAGCTACTAAGAAGAAAACTAACCCAGCTAAAACCAGGACAGTATCCACCCCTTATTCCGTTTACGTCATGCTCAGGTTCCACACTTTCCAATACATTGCAAATAATTGCCACTGCTTTTCCTGTCTTTTGATATATGCATACAGACATCATTCCCTTAGTCTATGGGTCATCCCTCCAAAATGCTGAGAGAGTTGGGCTGTTCAGCCTGGAGAAGAGAAGTCTCCGGGGTGATCTTATAGCAGCCTTCCAGTACTTAAAGGGGGCCTACAGGAAAGCTGGAGAGGGGCTTTTTACAAGGGCGTGTAGTGATAGGACAAGGGGCAACGGCTTTAAACTGAAAGAGGGCAGATTTTGATTAGATATAAGGAAGAAATTTTTCACTCAGAGGGTGGTGAGGCACTGGAACAGGTTGCCCAGAGAAGTTGTGGATGCCCCATCCCTGGAAGTGTTCAAGGCCAGGTTGGATGAGGCTTTGGGCAACCTGGTGTAATGGAGGATTTCCCTGCCCATGGCAGGGGGGTTGGAACTAGATGATGTTTGAGGTCCCTTCCAACCCAAACCATTCTATGATTCTATGATTCTATGAAATGTCTACTGAGTTCATTTAGTCCATAACTTTGGGCTCTATCTGTCATGACAGTTCTTTCAAGGCAGGAGAAATGATGTGAGATTTTCTCAGCCAGTGGAGCGGGTGACATTGGAGGCAGCAGGAGGATGGTGTGTAGTCTGTTGCATGCTGCATCCAGAGCTTGTACCTGGTATATCTGGTGATGTCTATGCTTACAGTCTGCAGATTAGAGATGTCAATCTCGAGGGCATCAGTTCTGGTTCCATAAAAGTTCATTAATCATTAACCTGGCTGACTCTTAATTGTTGCAGCCAAAGTGTTAACAGTAAGGAATGTGTATCAGCGAATATAAAAAGAACACTGTCCTTGAGATAAGAAGGCAGGTTGAAGCTGTGAAAAACACACTGTCCCTGGGAAAAAAAACAAGAAGGATGAAACTATGAAAAACAAGATTCTGAGCAAAACATACTAACTGCAAAAATATTAAAATATTGTAACAAATATAGAAATCTGTATCCAATCACCGTGTGTATCATACTCGTGCTTGTCGCGTGAACAGTAGTGTTAGACCAATTAGCTTGCTAAGTACAGCGCATGAAAGCGTGCACAGAACCGAGCTATGCTATAAAAAGAGCAGTATCACAGAATAAAGCTGAAGCCTTTTTACTCATCATATTGATGCGTCTTGCTTCCCCGTCTTCGGCCGCAACATCTGGTGACCCCGACGTGATCAAGAGGGTTTTCAACGACCACAACGCGGACGAGAGAGAGGACGGCCATCCCGGCGCCCGAGAGAGGCGGATAGCCCGAGAGAGGCGGATAGCCCGAGAGGCGGATCGTCCGAGAGAGGCGGAATCGTAGCGCTACGGACTGACCGGTGAGTCAGGCAGACCGAGGTCTGGTTCGGGATGGGAATGCTGCAATGACAGCCTGGGAACGAGATGATGGAACGGGACATTGCATTGTCGTTGTTGGGAAGCTTCTTAGAGGAGCGTGGATTAAAACTTAGAAAAAGATATTGGCCCCTGATTGCAGGGGGGTATGCAAAAGAAGTAAGCGACTGAAAAACAAAAAAAAAAAAAAACCAAAAAAAAGCAAAAAAAAAAAAAAGCAAAAAAAAAAAAAAACCCACAAAAAAACACAAATAAGCAACAACTGCCTCAACAGGAGGAGGTAAGCGACTGGGACAAAGTGCTAGAGAAACCAGCACTACTAACAGTTCTAACTTGATAAAACTCCCAGTACTCCTGGTTTGGGTATCAGCCCATGTACCGGAGGCAAGCTCTTCAAATATATACATGACAAGGACTTGGGACACTAGAGACGTTAAACTTTGGCGTGCAGCCACCTGTGGGGATGCTGCTGGCCTGGAAAAGTCATCATCGAATCTTTTGATCCAGGGCCCCGAACGAAAGACAGACTTATTTCATTCCCCCTCTTCCAACGAAGTCGGTACACCGGCACCCCCGCGCCGCGCCGCCCACCGCGCCCGGCGGCGCCCCGGGAACGCCGCTGCTGCTGCCGGCCGGGGCCGCGGGCGGCGTTTGCCTCGGCGCTGCCGCTCGTGTGCAGGAACGAACCGCGGCTGGAAAGGACGGAGACGCGCGGCGGGCCCCGCTGCGCCGGTTCGTTCGCGGCTGATGGTCCCCTCGGCGGGAGGGGGCGGCGGCGGTTACGGAGCGCGAGCGGCCGGAGCTGCGGTAACAACAACAAGAGCAACAACAACAAGGGAGGGGGCGGCACAGGGCTGCTGGGTCGTCATCGCCACCCCGCCCGGCTGAGGCGAGGGAGGCCTGACCCCCCCCCCCTTGTTGTTGCTGAACCCCCCCGAGAGACAGCACATCGTAACTTGGATCGTCTCGATCGGCATCGCGGGAAATAACTAATCCTCTTTTGTTCCAGCAATTTCAACAGTTAATATCAGTGTTGCAAAACCGTAAACATGCACATTCCATTGTACATCTGCGAGCGCACACCACGCTTCCAAGGCCTATAACAGAAGGGAACAGGCGAGCTGAGCCTCTCACGAGTGCAGCTCTGGTACCAAACTCGTTAATACAGGCAAAATCTTGCAGGACTTCTACCATCAGGATACTGACGCTATTAAGTGACAATTTGGTTTAACACGACAATAAGCCTGCTCAATCGTACAATTGTGTAGTAGCTGTTAAAATATGATCATGCCACCAGTGAATGGTGTTGATCTTCGTGGTTTACGCTCGCAGGAACTTTGGCATACACTTCTTATCAGCCATATGTATTTTTGTCATCATAAAGTATTGAGCATGTTGCTGGTATTTTTTACAATCCTACTGGGCAACCGATCATAGAATACGCACATGGTACTTTGGAGAATATGCTTTTAAAACAAGAATGATGGGGAAATCTCCCAATGAAACAATAGCTAAAGTGTTATAGGTGTTAAATCTCTTAAATCGAGAGCTAAACATTTTGGGATGAATAAAATGTCACTCATGTCAAAATTAGGCACAGGCAGGGTTACAGCAAGTAGCTTTCCAACAGCTGACTGAATTGGCTATGAGAGCATTAAGACGTGTCCCTGATTTTTGGGACAGGGGAGGCTTCCTTTGCTTCCATTCGGCAGGGAGCACAGGAACCTTATGAGCATTTCTTTGATCAGCTACAAATGGCAGTTCAGAGATAAACAGAAAATCCGGCTACTGCAGATGTGTTGGTATTCCAGTTAGCCATTCAAAATGCTAACACAGACTGTCAATAAGCTCTTGATCTTATCAGGAATCGGGCAAAAACGATTGCAGATTTAGTAAAGGCGTGTCACAATGTAGGCTCGAAACACTATAAAGCAAAATTATGGGAACCAGCTAAAATCATTGCAGCTTCAATATTTGCACCAGGAGTTGGAGTGGCACAGGTGTTAACTACACTGAATAAGTTGGGTTGTTAGCTTGCAAAACAAATTAATGCTACAGCTTCTGCTTTATCAATGCTCTTAATTGACAGGATGGTTAAAATCTTTAATAAAGCAGACATTATATTGCTAGTAGTTCTTTTATGCATAATAATAATCACCCCCTGCCTATTGTCACGCTCCCAGCGAACGGTACAGAATACGGTTAATCAAGTAATGATCACAGAAAAACAAAAAGGGGGGAGTTGTTGTGGCATCATACACACAGCTACAGTTGAGGTTTGACCTTGATGATTTAAGCCTGTGCTCTTTTCTGAAGTTGGGAAACACCGATAAAGAGGATGAGAAAGAAAAGGGAGTGTGAACAGCTGGTGCAGGGAGTGTGAGAAGTTGACATGAGGAGTTTGGGAAGTTGATATAGAGTGTGTGAGAAAATGATGTTTAGTTTAGCAAGTAAAAAATAGCTCCTTTTTAGGCATAGCCAATAGTAAAATTAAAATAGGTGCGTGCACTATTGTTTGTAATCAATCACAGTTAGGTGAGAGCCGCATGGACACATCGTGGCCAGAGTAATAATCTATAAAAGCTGCGTGTATAACAACAATAAAGGTCACTCTGCTATCACAAAAGAATTTTGGACACAGACAATCACAGCTGCACAGCCTCCTTTAACAGTAATCATTAATGGGAAGGCTTTTCTGGCCTAGTTGACACAGGGGCTGATGTATCTATAGTGAAAAATCCTGACTGGCCGCCCTCTCGGCCTCTGATACAAGCCCTGGCAGCTGTGATCGGAGTAGGTGGAACACAGATCCCACAGCAGAGTGCACAGACCTTGTTAGTAGTAGGCCCAGGTAACAAACAAGCTGTTTTGAAACCATATGTTTTTGATGTCCCATGTACATTATGAGGTCGGGATTTGTTGAATCAGTGGAATGTGAGGCTAACCTCAAATTTTTAGCACACGTCACTGATGTCCAGCCCCGACTCAAGCTGGACTGGTTGACTGGCAAGCCGGTCTGGGTCAATCAGTGGCCATTAAAAAGGTGAGCGACTGGAGTGAGCTCAAAAATTAGTCGACGAACAGCTCAAATTAGGACATATAATTCTCTCCACTAGCCCATAGAATACTCCAAAATTTGTTATCTCAAAGAAATCAGGAAAGTGGAGATTTATGTTAAAAGATTTAAGAGCTATTAATGCAATCATTTCACCAATGGGTGCTTTACAACCGGGTGTACCAAATCCTATTATGATTCCAGAATGTTAGCATTTGATGGTGATTGATTTAAAAGATTGGGTTATTTCACCTTTTTACCTTTTTTATTTATTTGCACCCTAACGATTGTCCTAGATTTGCCTTTTCAGTTCCAGTGCTTAACAATGAACGACCCACGCAACAATATCATTGGATTGTACTGCCTCAAGGAATGATGAATAGTCCTACAGTTTGTCAATTGGTAGTAGATGATGCTCTCTGTCAGGTCAGACAGTAAATCAAGCTTAGCAAATTGTACGTGCCTACCCTGACCGTCAATGTATTGTGCCTTCAAATACTCCAGCAGGAGTAAATCCAACAGGTTTATGTGCCAATGAATTATGGCAAACTGATATTACTTATATTCAATTGTCTAATCGATCTAAATATGTTTTCTGCCTTTGTTATTGCTACTGCTCACACTGAAGAAAACCATGGGAGTACCAAAGAAAATTGAGACAGACAGTAATCCAGTATGGTGCCTTTTTACAGAATTGGAGAGTGACTCACACTACCAGCATCCCTCATTCACCTATGGGACAAGCTGTTATTGAACAAACTCATTTAACGTTAAAACAAATGTTTGATAAACAAAAAAGGGGCAATCTTCCGTATATTTCCCCACAAGAGTTAAATTTATTAGGATCAAAATTTGTAGATAGTGCCAGCAACAACCACGTTACACAGACATGTGTTGTGTTAATCTAAGTGACCATGGTAAGTCCATCCACGAACGATTGTAATGGTTTGAAGAGCATTCGGGGAGAATTGTGGTAGAGGATTGTATATTGATATGTAAACTGTCTTTATGTTTCTTATGATTTAGTATATTACGTGTGTGAAAGTTGCTTGTATATATTGCTTGTATATATGCTTTGTGTCTTTTCTCCGATCGGAAAGTGTATGGATTCCACCCGTAGCTACTGGAAGGAAAAGAATTAACTGGTACCAAATTAATGACAAAGAATTACTAATTGGACTTAGTTGTAAGCACGTAACTTTGAAAAGAGAAGCTAGGAGGATTGTTATTGAACAACATGTTGCGATTCGCAAAAACCGCTGTTAGCCGGCAGAGCACATACTGGGCAGCCTTGTTGCGCGCACTGGCCACGCGTGCGGCAACGCCGTGTCAGTACCTTTGTCGTAGACTCTGCTGAGGGTGAAAAGGGATGGCTCAGAGCGGAGCTGAGGGAGGCTGCAGAGCACACTGTGTGGATAAACAGGGGACGCCCTGAAGGTGCCGTGCCTGCCTCCCTTCTCCACAACGACCCTGCCGATTGACACCCTCCTGCTCAGCGAAATCTTGGGTATAGTGGAAATAGTAAGGCCCTCGGAAAGGAAAGTAGTATACTAGAAACTGCTTTTGCAAGGCTGTACCAAAACAATATGCTAGTAACTGAAATTGCCAGTCTCCTACACAGAGTTTTATTCGTGCAAGAAAAAAAAAAGGGGGGAAACGCTGTCACTGATCGATCACACAAATTTTTTCACCAATCTGCTCGACCTCTTCAGAAAGAGTTTGCACTGTCGCGAGCACAAGCCCGTGCCATCGTCGCTGCAAGGCACCAACCCTCGAGGATTGCAACCAAGAGGAGTGTGGCAAACTGATGTAACTGAGTTTCCCGCCTTTGGTCCACTGCGCCATATCCACGTCACCGTGGACACTTGCAGCAGAGCTGTATGGGCGACACCAGCGCCTTCTACCGCCTTCCGATGTGTGAAACAACATTGGCTTTCAGCATTTGCTGCCCTTGGCTTACCACAAGTCATCAAAACAGACAATGCTCCTGCATACGCAGGAACAGCATGTGCTGCATTTTTAGCAGATTGGGGAATTGAACATAGAAAAGGTGTTCCGTACAACAGTACGGGTCAGGCTATTGTTGAACGGTGCCATCAAGATGTAAAGCGACTCGCTGCCATTTTGAAAAAAGAGGGGGAGATGTCCCCCAACGCGCGAACTGAAAGGCGAAGGCGGAGGCAATCCAGGAGTTCCCAAAGACTCGGACCTCTCTGCAGAAGAATAAAAGAAGTGCTAAATCTTCCAAAGAACATATTAGACGACTCTGATCCAGATGAGATAGATTTTGCCTTTATCCGTAGTCTGATACGCACGCGCAAAGCTGCAAAATTATACCCGCTAATGCACTGTAGGTGTAGATGTAGAAATTTACAGGTTATAACTATAGAGTGTGGAGGTTGTAGTCGCATATGTCATGAATCGCAACGTGATGCAGTGCAAGGCTGTACAGATTGTAGACACGCTTTAGATATTAATCCATACCAGGCATTCGCTACTTGGCTTAGAATAGAGAACGCGTCACGACACAGGTTAACCGCGTTGTTTGAAAGTGCAGAAGAAGCTATATTAGCATACGCAGCCTTTAGGTTACAAAACTACTGACTGTTGTAGAAGTAGCACAAAAGACACAAGTGATGGGTACCAGATATCAGAAGCAGTGTAGACGTCATGATAAGAATGGAGGAGTTTAAGTAACAGGAATCTTAGTGTGGTGCCAAATGGCCTACGGAATCAACTCCATTAGCCCGAGAGACAACATATGGGTAACCATTGCTAACAAAACAAACCAGTCATCAATCTGCCTAGCCCTGGGCGGTATTGGAAACCCATTCCGTACCTGTCTCATAGGAGTACCAACATGGAAAGTGGCAACCTTTAGAGGGCTGGTAAACGCCACCAACCTAACATATAGCAACTTCAATACCACAACGATCTATAGAGCGACCCCTCAACAGTATGACGGAGCAGTACAATGCCGGCTTATTCATGCACTTAATGCTTCCCTCCAGTCTAATCCAGAAGAACTAGACCTGCTTGGTAGCATGCATGCAAACACTACCGTTGGGAAAATAGGAGGATGGTTTTCATTTTTGCCGTTAGACCCAAACAGCTCAAATAAAAACAGGAAACTATGGGCAACCTTAGATTCTAATCTTGACAGCGCATCGGTACTTCGATTTCTATACTCGAGCTGCAATGGCAGCAACATTACTGAACCTCGAAGGTTGCCCGAAGGAATTTTCTTAATTTGTAGAGACAGGGCATGGAATGGCATTCCAAAACAACCAGAAGGGGGTCCTTGTTATTTAGGCCAGCTAGCCCTATTCCATCCCAATATATCCCTGTTGAGAAAATGGAGTGAAAATCACACCAGGAGAAAAAGAAGCCTACATGATCTAGACTGTAGCAGTGTAGGCAATCCCACATTTTGGAGTGAATTTGGACGAGTAGCTGCCTCCACACTTTTCCCAGGGTTAGCAGCAGCAAAAGCGCTCACCTTAGCAAAACAACTAGGTTGTTGGGCTCGTGACGAGATAAACTTAACATCCAGCATTCTAGATGAATTAACGAAAGACGTAGAAAGTGTCAATCATGCAGTATTGCAAAACAGAGCAGCGATTGACTATTTGCTTTTAGCCCATGGGCATGGTTGCGAAGAGATCGAAGGAATGTGTTGTATGAATTTAACAGGTCCAGGAGAGTCAGTGCATAGAAAACTTAAACAACTAAAGGACAAGCTACATGCCTTGAAAGAGGTAGATGGCATAGATGGATGGTTGACTTCCTGGGGAATAGATGGTTGGTTGAGAGATCTCATCAAAACGTGCTTAGGGCCTCTTTTGTTGTTAGGCTTTCTTTTGCTTTTTGGACCATGCTTAATGCAATGTGTGACCCAACGCTTGTCAGCTATAGCGCACGCTGTTTTTGAAAAAAGAGGGGGAGATGTTGCAGCCAAAGTGTTAACAGTAAGGAATGTGTATCAGCGAATATAAAAAGAACACTGTCCTTGAGATAAGAAGGCAGGTTGAAGCTGTGAAAAACACACTGTCCCTGGGAAAAAAAAACAAGAAGGATGAAACTATGAAAAACAAGATTCTGAGCAAAACATACTAACTGCAAAAATATTAAAATATTGTAACAAATATAGAAATCTGTATCCAATCACCGTGTGTATCATACTCGTGCTTGTCGCGTGAACAGTAGTGTTAGACCAATTAGCTTGCTAAGTACAGCGCATGAAAGCGTGCACAGAACCGAGCTATGCTATAAAAAGAGCAGTATCACAGAATAAAGCTGAAGCCTTTTTACTCATCATATTGATGCGTCTTGCTTCCCCGTCTTCGGCCGCAACACTTAATATAGTGCCATTAGTATAATACATAGCAATCATAACAATGATGTTACGCCGTGACAGGGTTATTCAACGATTAACATCATACAGTTCAATTCATTGGCTATTTTCACCCAAAACCAAATCCCCTTTCAGGTACACATTGGACTTCCCCATCCTTCTATATCACTCACCACGTGCATCCATGTCCTTGAGCAAAAGCAATTCCACGAATGGGTTTACCTTTACCCGAGGCAGCTGTAACCCAGACTGTCTTCCCCAGCGTATTCCTAATGTGCACTACAGGGGCTTTATCCCCTTCTACAGTACGTAAAGGTTCTGACTGGGCAGGACCAGCTTGATTGGCAGATCCTCTAGTGTTGACTAACCAGGTGGCTTTTGCTAAAGATGTATCCCAATGTTTGAAAGTTCCACCACCCATTGCCCTCAGTATAATTTTCAGCAATCCATTGTATCGTTCGATCTTCCCAGAGGCTGGTGCATGATAGGGGATGTGGTATACCCACTCAGTGGCATGCGCTTTGGCCCAAGTGTCTGTTGTTACGGAAATGAGTTCCATTGTCTGATTCACTTCTTTCTGGGGTGCCATGTCTCTACAAGACTTACTTTTCAAGGCCTAGGAGAGCGTTCCAGGCAGTGGCATGGAGAGCTTGCCGGACCAGGACTGCTGTGACTACCATGGTCAGAACAGGGGAGAAATCTCTCAGCAGAACTCTTGTTGCACGGTTCCGCTCTCCGTGTATGGATGATGGAGATCCCCTGTGTGCCCTAGAAGATGGTTTGGGCATTAGTTTCTGAATGGGACTGTGTGGATGCCATTGTGCTTGTGTGGTACCTGGAGTGGCCTGCTCACCTCATTCCCCACTGTTTGCCTTTAGAGCTGAGGGCTGCTGACTGTGAACATCTGAACCTCTTTGACACTTAGGAAAACGTGTGCCTGTATTGGATTAAAATATTGTGTGATTAGAGGCTAATAATTTGTATGCAATCAGATCTAGTATCTTTTTAAAAATGGAGGCTGAGTACATTCCCCACCCTTAAAAAGATTGCAAAAACACTGATTTATTTTGCAAAACACTTCAACATCATCTAATGCAAAACTTTAGAAAAATGACAGGCATTACTACTTTGATATGAGGGTGCAAGAAGTGCCAAGGATTACCAGTATTTTCCTTAACTGGTATTTGACCTTGTTTGTCTCTTCCTTAAAGGAAGCTTTCAAAGAAAAAGTCAGCAATAGTATTCACTAACTGCTTTTATTTGGGGGAGAAAAAAAAAAAGAAAAAAAAAAGGAGCAAGACATATCTGGAAATAGTCCATTGTTCTCATAACTTGCAGTGTTGGATGGCAACCTGTCTTGAGACTGCATGGCTCAGGTCTTTATAGCCCCACGAATCTTAAGGAAATGTGGGCTATATACGGGCAGCTAATTATATTTGTCTAGATCTCTAAATATGATAGAAATGTTAGAATCAGCTACAGGGACAGCTGTTACCTCTTGATTATTGTGAGATGACGAGGGGACATGTTCCATGAACGTTTGAACAGGTGCAACCTAGACAAGTTTATTAAAACATAGCGGTAAGTATACAAGTATGTGAGGCATTGGGATCTGACAGGGTGATCATAGAGACAGAATACGTTAAATATTGGAGATGCCAGTTTGGTTCTCTAACGTGAGAGGCAATGTGTAAGTCAGAGCTACTGTTGGTTTACGTAAATTGACGTCTTTCAGGGAGGTTTGAAGTATCAAGGGCACAGTAATTTAAGATATAAAATCAAAAGAGAGTTCTTTTATCACCACTGTGGCAAACTTGCCCACTTTTATGTGCAGGAATCTGTATGAGTGTAACTATTACACTGTTCTACTCTACTAACTAGCTTTTACCTTGTATTCAGTATCCACTGTTCTTGGTACTTAAGATACAAGGTTCAACATTTACCATTTTTGTTTCATCTTGGAATTTGGGAAAAAGGGGGATTGTCCTACTTCCAGATTACTATATTATCTTTTGTATCGTTGTGAGAACATAAGTTATGAGCCCTTTCAGAATTCAGGAGGAAGGGTTGTTTTCAGGGAATTTAATTGCCTTCAAAGGCCTTTTGGCAAACAGCAATGAGATCTAGTGCCACACTGCAGTCTGAATGCCTCAAAGGTTTTGCCTTTTTCCTTACATGCCATAGTAGAGCCATGATTGATTTGACAGCTCGTTATTTGCCCAGATGCTGCTACTGTAAAACATATTTTACTCAATCCTTACTTCTACTTGGAGCAGGGCAACAGCTGATACATTTTTTGCTAACAGACATCAAAAGCTACATCTGTGTTTCAGTGTGACTTTCAAAGAATAGCTTTTATGTCACAGTGCCATTAGAACGCCACACTTAATAAAGGAACTTACCTCGTTAGCATTTTTGTGGACCTGTAAGGAAAAACAGCACTGTATCTCAGTGCATCATTTCTGAAATGCTACACTTTCATATTCTGCCAAACGTGAGAGTAGCTCTGGATTCAGGAAGGCTGGGTGTTAATAAGCACTGAATAGGAAGTACGTAGGAAAGGCAATTAACAGCTCCGTGGTGTATGTGTTCGTAGAGAAGAATCTCATAACAAGTCATAGTGAGAATGGAAAAGGATAGATGAATTATGAGTCAGAGAAGAAATAAGTGAGCATTTTTAGAATTATAATTCTTTATTACGATCAACAAATTTCCTGAAATCCCTGAGATTGTGTAGTCATAAATTAATTTCTACTCAAACAGAATTGTAAAGAACTAGTCCTGTTAACACAGTGCAGGATCTGTCATTTGTCCCATTAATTTGAGTTTAGGGAAGAGAGAGATTGTATGAGCTAGCCAGCAACTGGATCAGCTGAAAAAAGATCTTGCTGGTGTCTTGGTGTATGACTAGTTATTGCACATTTGATCTGTGTGTTCTTTCTTTGTGCTGAGTGGTTATTTGTGCCTTTTTCCCTCACTTTGTAACTCTTAGAGCTTCTTTACTTCAACCTCAGTCCACCAACCTTGTGTGAAAAAAAAGCAAAGGAACAAAATGTTTGTAAATTATCATGCTATTTATCCTTCACACTGTGTTTTTTTCCCTTCTGTACTGTAACTGCCTTGTCTGCTTAGTCTGCATTTTGAACTGCGGGCTACCAATTATTTCTTATTTTCTATACAGTGGCTGATACAATTGGGCCATCTGTGCTTTTCAGTGTTCTTGTAATATATGACTTTGTTATAAATAATAAAATGAGATAAGGTAGACAGTGGAGAAATCTCATTTTGAAACAGTTATACTTTTCACCTCATACACCCTACTTGCATATAGTTTTGAATTTGCTTGCTCAAAGAGGCGCAAGAGATATACAGCAGTGAACAGGAACTCTGTAAAAGTGACTGTGGCTTGGAAGGTAGGCATATTCTTGCAGTAAAAGTAAAATGAAATTGAGGGAATTTGTAAGAGTGAAATAACAGAAAGGGATGCAATTTTTGGATAATATCAGAAAGTCAAAATAAGTGTCTTAGTTGTCCCATATTTGGCAGTTTTAACCCACTCTCGACTCTCTTAAATATGGAACCTTTAGAAGCAAAAATGTTAGAAGTCCAATCTCCGCAAAGTATAGGAGCGATGAGGATTATTTGTGACACAGCCAATTAGAGAAATTTCAGTCAGAAATGACTACTAAATAGATAGCATTCACTTATAACTAATAGGTTGAATGAGTTCTATACGCAAACTGAACAGGCAATATGTGAAAAGGATATTTTACCTGTAAGTAGACTGAAAGACCGATGGTAATTTGTGCAGTCGTAGACTCTCTTTGGGATTTAGTCTTACTCAAAGACAGCTGCCTGTGCCTGTGCTTTGTGTATCTGCACAACCTGCAGCACCTTATAGTTACACTGGCTGCAAAGCTGGTGCTGGGAAACTTAGATTCCTTTCTATATGCAAATGAACGGAATATTTCTGTGCCTTGTGGCGGGAGTGTAAGGTGTTGCTACTGACACCCTACAGGTTTTGCGTAAAATCATAAACAACATTGCTCTTTATTGTAACACAGAAACTTGTTTTGAGTCTGAATATGCTGAGACAATTTGGCTGCGTGCATTTTTTTTTCCCCTTGAACTTATTGTTCCAGTCATATTTCTTAAGTGTATCGAGTCTAATTAATATTTTACTTTTTATAGGCTGCTGGTTTAGCAGGGTAATTAAAAACCTCTTAAATTAAGAATATACTAAAAAGATTTTTTAAAAAATATCGTTATACAGAGAATGAGACATCTATAAAGTCTTGTTTTGAACAGTGCCTGGAAAAGAAAGGCTGTGAAAAGCTTGCAAAAGATTTTTCCTCTTTCTCAGAATCCTGCTGAATATTTTTTTTTCTGAGTAATAAATCTACAGTTTCTTTTTTTCTGGATTTGTCCCTCCAACACAGCTGTAATTTTGTCAGCACATGAACTATATGAAACAGTGTTTCTTTAATGTTTTATTTTGGACAACTCTCCTAGCCTGTGCCAAAAAGAACATGTTTTTTTGAGTAATATAATATACAATCTTTCAAGACTCTCCTAAAAGCTTTACTGGGCTTTGGATCATGCCCTGGTTTGGGGAGAGGGAGGATTAGGTAGACTGAGTGTGACTGAAAACACTTGCTTAGTATGCTAAAACAAAATGTGTGCTTTACCATATATAGAAACAAAATCCTTTTTGAACTTGAACATTGTGTAGGTAATACCACTTATCAAGCGTATGTTGTGGAGACAAAGATTTTAGTTGGTGGTGCTGAGCATATGCTGAAGACTTATTGTATGCATTTTAGTTGAAAACTTTGTGTGTTGAGAAAAAAAGGAATAATCTGCTTGTGGAAGTTCTTGTTAACAATTTCAAAAGAAGCTATCTGAATAGCTTGCTTGGATGAGAGGAGGAAAAAAAAACACAAAGGGGCAAATCTGCAGACTATGGTTGCCTTTAGAGATAATATTTGCTGGATACGTGCCAACAAACATGTTTTATTTCCCACCATTTTATCCATAAATGTATTAAGCCACTAGGTAAAGAATAATGTTGTCCTTGTGAAAAGCCCTCCCAAAATAGAGTTTATATCAAGTCCATGCATTTTACATGCAAGTCAGATCCATACCCAGCTGCATAGTTGTTCCCTTTTATATGGTTTACAGAAGTTTGAACCAAAATTCTTTATCAAACCCCTCTGACTTTCGAAACATCTGAAGCCGAGTCCGAATTCTGAGACAAGATATATCTAGTTTTAAACAGTCAGTAATTTGATTTCTGTTAAGAAACTTTTTCTCTATGAAAGTTGCAAGAAATGCTTCAAGCTATACCTGTGTTAACAGGCAGCGTGGTGCAGTTGGAGCATATTAGTTGGTATTGAGGACCTGGCATCTACCTACGATGTGTTTCAGGGAGGGGCTATTTAGCTCTAGTTTGGTTCTATGGACTGAGTTCCCATTAGTGGTTGACGTGCATGAGCAGTGCTCCCAGAGATCATCTTCTAGTTGAATTTCATTGTAAAGAAAACCACTTTGTGCACTCTGAAGCTGTTGTGTGATGTGAACCAAAATGCAGGAATTGGGAGTGATGGGGAGTTTACTTTCGATAGCACACTTCTGATCTGAACAAAAGTGTTAGTCTAATTTTTTAAGTGATAAAATGTGGTTGAAAAACTGAAAAAAGTTATTGAGTTGATGGAAGCAACATAGTTTCTTTTAACTACTTTACAGAACTTTTTAGGTTTCAAATTGTTGGCAACACTTCAGCGTTACTTAAAAGTCCAAAAGCAATTGTCCTGGAACAATTGATACAAAAGTACCATACAAATTAGTATGTGTGTTTTCAGACACAGTTCTTGGCTTACTCATTTGGAGAACTGTGGTTTTGTTTAAGTTTTTAACATCTCCCAGAACAGTCCTGCTGTTTATGCTGCAGTAGCATAGCTGAGGAAAGCTTTTCACACCTGTTGACCAACATCTGAAAAGTCAAGATAACAAGCATGTGAAGTCACACTTACTATCTTTTTCTCCATGTAAAAATAAATGCCATGGCTCCCTTCAGCTTATAATATACATATAAGAAAGTCTGGACACAGCTGAGAGGCGCAGTAGCATTAAGCTGTCATAATTTGCAGTCTATGCTGTTCTTAAGCCAGAAGATACAGTGGATAGTTCTTTAGCTGGACACTTTGTAAAGGATTTATGCCAGGAACCACTGACGCCCTACTGAGATGAATTTGGGCTTGAGCACACGACAGAGAGAATTGCTGTATCTTTCTCTCACACTTAAATCTCTATATTCAGTTCCCCCAGACTGAAGTGACTGTAGGGTGAGATTTCCTGTTTTTCTCCTCTATCAGGGTCAAGGGTTTTAGAATCTGCATTAATCGAAAATCTTTGTTTCCTGTATGTTATATTGGTGTAAAGATTTTCACGTAGATCGGTACTTGCAATTAGATAGGCTTACCTTCTAATTCGACCAAAGTCGTATCTAGCCTCAGGTTTCTCAAAATAGCACCATGTGATGATGCAATACCACTGAACTTTCCTCAAACTTTTGGCATCAGGTCATGTTTTATGACTTTCTTTTAACCTAACAGTTCTTGTACGTGCATTTCTGAGTTTCCTCATGTTTACAATTGGTATGTTTGGCCTGTTAAAGAGAGAGCAGTTTGGGGTCTTCAGTTTTGAAAGCACATGATCTCATTCAGTTTAATTTTGCCCAGCTTATATACTCAAATGCCTAATATAAAAATTGTGTTTCGTTCTTGCCAGTGGTTTGATAAGCATGAAGCATAAGCCTCTGTCAGGCTGAAAATGCCAAACTAATATTATAGTGAAGTCACTTGACTCATTTTCTCATTTTTCATACCAGTTGAAGAGAAATACAGAATCTTTATCATATGTAGTAGATTTATTTTTACCTTCAGTTACTCCACCAAGAAATGAACATTAAGCAAATATTTTAAAACACCAAAGACGTTTAGTTTGTAAAAACAGACATTATATGCACTCTCAGTTTCAAAAGGATTTTCAGATTTATTTTATGGGCTTTATTAGTGGAAAAATAGAAATGCTACACATAGCCTCCATGATACCTGAGGAGCAGAATTATGTTTTGTGCCTAAAGATAATTCAGGAACTAATCTTTGAAAGGGTGCAACAATTTTTAATGTCTACTTTTGATATGAAGACATAAATCATAAATGCTGTTAACAAACACATTTTTAAAACATTTAAATTCTGAAATAATACTTTAAGACATTTTGAAAAGTCTTTGATTATGTGGACATTGTATTTCAAGCTTTAGGACTCATCTGATTTTTTTACAATAAATTTTAAGTGTGTACAGCTTCTTATTCTGATTCAATATCCATCTTACATTTTAAGCTTCTTATATTGTAGAATGGGAAAAACATACAAGATTGTTGGCCACTGAGTTGTTAATTTCATCTAGTCTTGTAGACTTGATATAAAACTTTGTAGATTTTTCTACTTTAAAGTGGGTTTATAATAACCCAATAAATCATTTATAAATTGTGCTGATATTTTTTGAAAATGCTAAGGTTTGTTTTTTCAGTCAGGTGTGTATATGTAGCTGGCAGCTACCTGAAAGCAATGTAGCCCTTAAAAAGTTTCAGAAATTGATTTAAAAACTGTATTCTTTCAGCCTTTTATTAGGACTTCACCAGGGTTTTTATAAAAATCTTTCCTTTGCATATTTTAATTAACATTTATTTTTAAAGTTGTCCAAGTTTTAATTTATCATCAATAAAGATATTATGATGATATTTCCCCATTGTTTCTATTATGGAGATTGAAAGATGGAGATGCAGAAAACCAGTACCATTTTCTGCAGAAAGGTTTCTAAATTTACTTTCATTCTCAATTTGCAGTGAGTTCCAATTAGAGTGTGTTGGGTTTTTTTCCAAAAAACAGTGTATGTGTGTGCATGCCTCAGAACAATTTTCTGTTAAGTGATATGAAAGCTGATTTCATTGCAAATCATTAAAAAAAAGTAGAACTTCTGTTTTGCTTCTTATTAAACAGTCTTTATTATACTACCCATTTTACTGTATGACTTGATATTTATTCCTTTTCATGGTTGCTGCATCAGAAAATTAAGTCAATATAACCTCAAATCCAAAGCAAAGTAAGCAAAATCTATTTTTGGCATACGTTAATGATAGTTGAATACTAGGTGGTGGAAGCAGCTATGAACAACTGCTTGTTTTGTACTATCCATACAAAATAGCTTCTTTTCTAATGATCTGTCAAGTTTCTACATTTTTTAGGGACCAGCCTGCAACACTTTGGCTTAGGTGTTTGCATAAATACTTAATTTATGTTAAAAGTAATGTCTTGATTACAGTGCTTATGTATATGCTGTAGCAATCATGTAATACCTCTGGTGTTTTGTTTTTTTTTTTTTTTTATTCCAGTACAGATGTTTTAGTTTATACTTCATTGTGTTATATTGGTAACTTCAAAGATAATATTTTAGCAGAATTTTACTGGTATAATATGCTACTGCTGGCTAATAGGGACTTCCACCTCCCTCAGAATCCCTCAAGAAAAGGTTTAAAAGCTGCTACTTCGGAGTCAGGCAAGAAGTCCTGGCTCTTGTACTGCAGTTCTAAGCTGTTAATGGCTTTTTGTGTGCATGCATGTATTTGTGTGTTAACGGAAGACTAGCATTTTGGGTAGACGGTAACTGTTTCGTATCCCTCTGGAGGCCTCATGCGAGCTCGTGCATGAGCTTCACAGTAGAGTTGGCCTTCCACAAAGAAGTAGCCTTTTTGTTTCAGGTTGAGATTGCAGTCAGAGCACACAAAACATTCTGGGTGCCGGTATTTATCACGTGCCTTCACCACTGTTCCTCTATATGGAAACAATGAAAAGAAGAAAACAATTAATTCATATGAATTTAAAGTGAGAAGAAACTACAGTATGATACAAAGTAAGTTCTAGGTATTTATCTTAAGGCTTTTAGGTTGTTCGTCTGGTGGTTTTGCCAACTGCTACATAATTTAAGGTTGGAAGCTGGGTTTGAGTAAGTGACATAAAATGCTGTAGAACTGATCACATAGTTCAATAGCTCAATGAAAAACTATAGAGTTTGAAGAAACATATTAGTTTGGTTACAACACAGAAAGTACAGACTAACCTTTCAAAATGGTGACAAAATGAGTTTAAAACCCACATTTATTTTCCTCAGTGACTGTGTTCCCTGAGCTCATCATTATCTGTGTTCTTTGCTGAAGTTAGTGATGTCATTCAGATAGATATCTGGTAGTTTTAAAGTAGGCCCACAGAGCTTTCTGGATACTCCCACCGGGTTGGGAGAAGGATGCTTTACACTACCAAGAAACTTTTGAGAATTCACACCCTGAGACAATGCAGCACAAGTAACTGCTGGTTTCAGTATGTGTTTGTTAATCATTGACTTGCAAAAGGTCCTGAGAAATCTTAATTAAAGCCTTGATGATATATTGTCAAAACTGAAATAATCAGTATCGAAAGTGTCTAAGGTACAGGTTAATAATTTGGGATTTAGAACAATATATTTTTATATCTCCGTTCTCAAGAACCATTTTGCTACTAGTGCAGACAGAGACCAAGACCATCACTTGGAAAGCATTCCTGTAGTCTGTGGTAGTGTTTGAGGACATGTACTTGAACTAGAGATTTCTAAAACTGAAAAGAAACAACTTACAGAATCCCATTCCCACACTTGTCACACAGTGGCACTTTCTGGGCACCAGGCATGGCAGTAGGTATCTTTGTTACAGGTGCTTTCACACTTCTTGTACCCACAGGGCGTCCATCTGAGAATCAAAACAATTCTGTCATGTACAGGCTAGTGTAAAAACATCTGGTGCAGCTAAATAATTTTCCTGTAAATACACTTCTGGATGTATTTACACGCTTTCACTTATATCAACAAACAGTGAAGTTTCTCTATAGAAGTTTAGTGGGCCAGATTCTACCTCACTGGAAGCAGGAAAAATATTGTGTAACTGTAGCCAAAAAAGAAAATACAAAAGTGATTATTTATATGGTGCTCTCTGTCTCATACACATAATCTAATTTTCTGAGAGTAGGTTTTGGCTATAGCAGGAACGGGAGAAGGATTTGGCTTTAACACAGCAACATAACAGAGTCAATAGCTATTGTTAGAAGGTTTCTCATTTATATAACTAACCATACAACAAATTCAGAAAGATTAGTAACAAAATCATAGCAAAATTCAAGAAAATGCCAAGCAAAATCCCACAATGATATATACAGAAAATTAGATGTATTTATCCCTTCTCTGGTGATTATCGAGATACAAAAATTAAAATTTTAAATATTTACCTTATAGGTTAATTTTAGTTGCATTTTATTCTTTACGCTTACTGTAAACATAACAAACTTGGAGCCTTAAGGGATGTTATTTTCAAAACTTCTTTATTTGAAGGAAATATGACTGAAAATTTTATTGTCCTCTTTTTTTATTTTTATATTATTTTTATATTATATTATTATATTTATTATTATATTTATATTTATTAAAATATATATTTATATTATATTATATTATAATATATTGTATTTGTTAAAATAATTATATTTTTATTTATTATTTTTTATTTATTATTTTTTATTTATTATTTTTATTTAAATAAAGAGAAGATGGATAAAACTTATTTTAGGAGTTGGTTTAAATTTCTCTTTTCCTGAATGTGGAAGAGAGCGTTTTCTTTCTTGGTGTCATGAGTATATGCAGCTTGTCCCAAAAGTTCTCTCGTGTTAAAACTTGTTTAAGTCAACTTGGTACATTAAGATCTTAATATGGGAGAAGATATTCTGAAAAATGTGATTAACACCCCCATTTTATTCACACAGGAGATCTTTAGCTATAAAGGCAAGGGGAAAAAACGTGAGGAGGCTGGTGTGCTAAGATTTGGGCTTTCAGAAATTCTTATAGCTCTGAGCTCTCATATTTTCTTTTCAGATTCCCCCTTCCCACAAACATTTAAATATGCTTTGAACAGATAAAATATGTCATTATTAACCACCTTCCTCGGAGACTAAATTCTGGAGCACCTTAAAGGAGCCAGACTGGCGCGGTTGACTGGGCTCCTCCTGGTTGCCATGCAGCATCCTGTACACGTCAGACTGAGGCACTGAGTTGGGAGAGGGGTCACTGTATCACAGGGAGAAAGAGCAGATAAAGCGATTTAACAAACGTAACTTTAAAGCAGTAGCTCTACCAGGCACACAATATGATTCAGGAAACAAACATAAAGACCATATGTGTCTACAACTACTGAAAGACTCTTTCTTCCACTTAGCATTGCTTTGTATAGCCTCCTCTTGATCTAAAAACTGCTGAAAAAAAAGTCCTGTGCAATTGTTACAAAAATAAATCTACAAACTCATGAAAGTGTTTCCATAATTACTGTTCTGGCTCTAATGGCATTTGGAAATAGGCCGATACTTGTGTTTAACCTCAACGCACTTGCATTCCTGTAATCAGCTGCTGTATTACCAGGAGCTCTTTGGTACGGTGTCCACATGTTCCATTTTCACAGCAGCTGGCTTCATGGATATTGGTTAAAAATCAAGCTCATATCTTTACATAAGGTCAGCCAAAACCTAAGCAAACAAATCTTTTGGGAGAGTATCATGACGTGAAGGTGTTCTTCCTTTTCTAAGTTGGCTAAATCACTGGTGAATATAGTGATTATTTGGCTAAGAAAATTGTTACTTATTTAACTCATGGAGATGACAAAAGAGAGTGAAGTAGGTACTGCAGAGTAGGAAGCATTGTAAGGTGAACACTGATGAATGGAAATTCTGTTTCTTAATTTAATTAGGATGGAACATGGCTTATTTTTTGTAATGCAAATTTTATGATAAAAATATAAAGTAAATTATTGTCCAAAACAACAGTTGATGGTTGAATTTCCAGTGACATATAAGCTGAAGATTTTACCAAGATTATTTCATGGTATTTTAAACTGTGCTGAATGTTTTGAATTGATCATGATAACTAACATCCTATGTAGTTCTGAGAAAGAGCAGATGACTATGTGCACTGTCAGGAATTAGGCTGAATGTGTGGCATCTATAAATTTCAAACTGCTACTGGGACTAATTAGAAAGGTCCAAATTTACTTCAAGGAAGTCCGTTATCTCACTGATATATACATAAATGTCGGGTTTAAATTTCCTGTTACAACTGGCCTCCTGGTGTCTGTTAAACTTTAGGTAAGTTTCCACTGGAAATAAGCAACCAATTCCATGAGAATTTGGACTGGGTTTTGCTTTATATGGTTTGGTTTGTTTCCCAAGGTAGCATCTAAGCTGCCAAATGGCACAATAAGAGCAGTGGCAGTTGGACAGTGACCCCTGTTGCTTATGTTAACTGTTTGCGTCTTCATAAATTGACAGATTTCTCTGGGCCGTCCTTAAGCTGGTGAACAAACTATGGCTTTCTCGTCACAAGATTTTAATGAATAGAAGGAGCTTAGTTTTTATACTTCTCACCAATCCTTGATTCTCTCCTCTTTACTGAAATACGTCTAAACATCAAACAAGTGCTAATACAATAACATACAGAATGCAAAAAACGAGGCACAAAGTTGTGAGACAACATTTCTAAATGCATACATAGTGAAAACCAATCCCACAACAAAAGAGACATTTCAAACCTGTGTAGAGAGTCATTTCTCAAACTGCCACAGGCATTTGTGAAATCTGATTACTTGGGGCTTAATCCATGATTTGAGAATAAAGAAAAAGCAGATTTTTCTTTCATTGTCTCTAATTGTTGTGATTGAGGATAAATATTCATGCAATAGAGTAATTTCACTCTGCAAAGACTTCATGAACTATAGTTTTCTTTTCATTAGGTAGGATGAACTTAAATACTTCCATATAAATGTGATTTTTATGGTTAGTAACAGCCCAATTCTGCAAGGTGCTGAAGAAGGCTTATTGGTGCCCATGATTATTGATTATTTAAAATATTAGTAATTACCTTTAGTTTACACCATACATATTATGAATTATTAACTTAAGTACTGTTGTAAAACAGAACAATAAGTTACTATTATGCAAATGTAAAGATAAAGCAACGTGAACGATGAATTGTCGCTCGAAAAAAATGAATAGTGCTTTAAAACTTTTAATTGTTCCATCGTCATTGTTGTCGAGATACATAAGGTTCCTACCTGACTTTTAGTCATTGCAATGGATGAAATTCATAAGTCAGAGGTGGATTAGTAGGCCTACAAAGTCAATTCTGGCTCTTTTTGGATAAGAGCTAGTTGTACTGAATGAGTTGTCCTGAATGGGAGTTAAATATCTAGAACACTATAAACATCTACAAGATTTCCTAAGCTTCGTAATTTGAAGTTCAACAGTTGAAATAAATTTGGTTAATAATATTGTTTTATTAATTATTAGTAAGTTATCAAATGGTTATTAAATAAAGAATTATGATAACAATAATAAACAGTTTTGAATTTTGGAGGTACTCAGAATCTTGATTTGGAGTGATCAGTCAGCTAATAGTCCAGGTAGTATCATCAGTTTTTATTTATTAGCCACGAATATAAGATTATTTTCTATGAAATATTTATTTGTAAATTCTGAAAGACTCCTTTAATGCTTTGGGTTAAAAATCATAAATTACTAATATTTTAATGAAAATACTGAGTGGCTTTAAATTGCTTCTTTCTAACCCTTTTACCCATTATCATAGAAACAGTGTGATGTCATTAAAGCTCATGAATTTTTGTATATTCGGAATTTGTATATTCATAAATATTAAAGATACTGCTCTAGTTACCTCATTATGGGTGTTTCCCCCAGAGCTGTAGAAACTTGGCCTTGCAGTGTTTCCATGATATTGTCATCTGAGTACAACTGCATAGGTGTGTTAAACTGAGCGTGTACAATCTTGACACCGGGAAGCTCCATTTCCAAGGGAATGTTAGGGGCCATCTTAGACACTGCTTTCAGCTCGGTAGGGCAGATAGAGCTAACCGTGCTGATTGAAGAGGGGGTACTGCGTCCACTGCTGCAGTCAATCCCTGAAGGAGTGCTGCATCCACTGTGTTAATAGCCAGATTACGGAAGAGTGTGCGGTGCATATCAGATTATAGAGAATAAAGACAAAAGGACAGGAGTACAGTGATGTTAACAGAGCTGAAAAGCGTAAATAGAACAGATACAGAAAAGCAAAAGTAAAGAAAGTAGAGAAAAGCAAAAGTATGTGTATTCATTGAAAAGTTTTTTCCTGTAAAAATTACCAATGCAAGTTATAAAGTGGTCCTTAAAATTCTGGCATGCATTTTCTTTAAAGATAGTAAAAATTTTTTGATGGATTGAATAATTCAGAACATAGTATTACTTTACATTTTTAATGCTAGATTTTGTTGAAGATTGATTAAGCTTCTCTAAAATTCTTTGTTCTAGGTGATGAGTTCTTAATGTCTACAAAAGGGTCGCATACAAAGCTTATGTGAGTTGTCCGTGTCAGTGACGGAATAAACACCTGCAGGACAGGAATCCTAGACACAATATTCCGGTCCTGTACCTCACAAACATCTCAGCCCACAGTTGATAAGACTACTATAAAGTAGTGTAAAATAATGAACGTGACATTTCCTAGATGTCCTTAAATTCTCCAGTAGGATATTTATTAATATTTTAAAATTAGTTTAATGATATATTTCATTTTTTAATATTTGTTGAACATTTCAAAGAAGAAAAGATACTAAAACAGCCAGGCATACTTTTGCATTTCTAAATTACAGTGTATACAGTAGAATGTATAGTGGTCCTTCACAAGAACAAGGGACATGTACTCAGAGGCTTACTTTTACTGCTTTTGAAGTAGATTTTACATATAATCTATATATAATAAAAAAGATGTACAGGTTTTTAGAAATAATTATGTTGCTTGGTGTTACTGAAGTAAAGTTACTGTGCAGCAGTTTGGCACCTCTGAAAAAAAAATTAGTAAAATAATGTGAACATTAAGACTTTTTCAGTGTCACTATTTTGAACATTTCAGTCTTTTCTCCATGGCACCTCAGAGGATTTCTTTGTTATGGGATATTTCTTTGCTGTTGCTGTGTAACAGCACATAATCCAGGCTTTCCACAGTCATTGGTTACCGTTTATGTGATATTCAGAGCTATGAGATGATAAATTTTTGACCTCTTTCCTCCAACCTGCAAATCAGGGTTGCGGTTAGTTCATTCCAAGCCTAATGCTTCCATGTAAACCTGTTCCCAGTTTGATAGTACAGTACTCTGCCCAGTAGCTAGTCTTGGGTGGAGACCACCCAAAATTCTCCTTTTGATTTAGAGGGGAATTTGTGTAGGACCACTTTTTCAAAAACGTAAAGGAAAATATATACTCTACTATCAAAGACATATCAAAAGAAAGCTAATTCCAGAAATGGTAGGCAAGCCTTAAAGCAAAAGTACAGTTCTGCATCATCATCTAGCGTCAGCCAGCCAAAAACTTCACACGGGGGCAACTTACATATTTACAGTCTTTTCTTTTAGAAGAATCAAGATCACCTTTAGGTCCTGCAGTAGAATCAGTTTTGTCAGTGCTGATAGTGTTAGTAAATGGAAAGTAGCAGGAAAAGACTAGGAAAAGCACAACTCTTTCTATGGGCAGCCAAAGTAATGTTAAACCAGAATAAATTATAAGTAAAGTATAAATGAAATATAATGATATATTAAATATAATTTCCATTTAGTTTTTGCCAGAGTAAGGTCCAAAATTGTGGCTAGTGTCTAATCTGTTAGCTCAGATCCACAGTCCAGAATCAGCTCTTCTTTCAGTCAAAGTCCTATTTAGCCTCAGCTGTCCCTCCTAAAGGAATATTTACAGTCAAGGTGGCGGTTTGGCTTTTGCTGTGTTTAGTAGTGGATATATATTGGCCCAAACGATGAAAAAGTAGCAGACAGGCAGTGTGACAACCAAGGTTTTGTAGACGTACCACCCTGTGTCAGAGTTTCTGCAGCTTGGAAACACGGACTTCTCTAGTGCTAGAACACCTGTCTGACCTTGCCCAACTAAAGTTCTGGAACTTGTTGCATCACTGTCAGGTTAATCTTTGCAGCTTTTTTCCCCCATCTGACATGCTGGAAAATGGCTATTCAATATTTTCAAGGAATATATTGTGTAATTGAGGTCTGCGAATTAGGAGATTAGGCTCTTGTTACACTCATTTGAATCTCCATAAGTCTGATTAGGTACCCACAAATGGTACCCGGTGCTCCAAGAGTCAGTGTACGTGCAATGTGTAAGTGCTGCCCGTGGTTAAAGGCCATGCGTGTTGGCTAAGGGTTCTTTTGTCATTTATTCTGCATCAGCATCAGACTGCAGGGAGAGACGGGCACCTTGACTCCACTGTGGCGGTGTTCTGCTTTGATAGTTCTTGTTCCCAGAAGGATGGGACTCTACCTGTGTTCTACAGTCTCCTCTTTATCCCACAGGTGGTTGAAAAATTTAACACATCTCAGAAAACTGATAATCCAGATGAGATTGTCCTTTGTACACAGGAATCAATTATCATCCCGTTTTTCTGGTCTAGTTTGTCAGACTTGAATTAATATAACTGAAATGCAAGCATTTTAAACTTTTAGAATGAAATGCAGAAGACTAAGTCCACAGGTTAAAACCGCTGCTGCTAGAAAGGATAAAGGGCAGCATCACAATATATTGCATCACTCAGGTGCTTTTGAGCTTCCTTGCATTTTTGGCCACAGAGTTTGCATTGTATTTTCCCCTCTGTGTTTATTAATGTAAATAATAGTAAGCAAGGCATTTCATCCTCAGTTACGATAGAGGAATATTTCACTAAAATGATGGATGTAAATATGTAAGCTTTTCTGCATTTTAGAACTTTACATGTCTGTGGCATCAGATAGTTCTCCTGTTTTAGCTCTGCATTAGGTTGCCTTCTGAATAGAGGTCTGCTGAAAAGCAAACTTAAAATCTCTGAATGGCCTAGATGATAACTTACATAACTAGCTATCCTTTATTTAGCAATTTAACAAATCACATGTATTTGCATTTGGAAAGAAGAATTTCAGAGTGCCGTAAATTTAGAAGTATAAAATGTCTGGTGCTACACTGCAGACTGAATCTGGTTCATGAATACAGTTGCTTCAGACTCCTCTCAGTAAACTGAGATGGGAGCATGGACCTGCTTTCTTTTGGAAATAGAAATTTGAATTTCAAGCCTGATCTCTGCAAGTCAACCATTTCAGGTTTGGTTTGTTTTTTTTTTTTAATTTCAGTGTTAGGCTATATACTACTATAAGTACATTTCAAATGCATCAGTATGCTTTATTAATGTGAATGGTGAGTATCCATTAAAAAATAACACCATGCATCCAAATCCAGCACAGCACTCAGAGTTTATAACCTGCTTCGGCCTGAGACTATGAAAGGTTTGGGCCGAATATTATGCTTGTGTTCAAAGTAGTTCATATCCTGTAAAGAAAAGAGGGTTAAAATAACTTATTTTGGCCTCCAAATGCTTATTTCTAGTTAAAAAGTAGCTAACAAAGTTTTAAAATTGTAACCATGAAGTAATCCTGTTTAGTTTGTACATTCCTGGTGCTCAAAATAGAAAGGCTTTAATGTTCAGAAACATTCAGAGTAAAGTGCAGTTACAAGAGAGAAGGATGGTTGGTAGTGTTGCAGCCCAACATAGAGGGCAAATTTTAGCTATTGGCAGTGTCACTACTACAGGGATAAATGGGTAGTTTTCAGTGTTTGAAAAAATTTCTTCCTTTATCACCAATTTTTTTTTTTGATAATCAATAAACTCTTGATTACCATAAAAAAATAACAAACAGCAAGAGCTGGACTTTTTAATTGAAAACAGAACAGATGGTGATATACCACAAACGACCATGAGTTATAAGTAAATACCAGTACTCACTTTTGCGATGAATTAGGAATGAGACCTCTCAGTTGTCCGTGGAGCGCATCTTGAATATTGCCAGATGAATACAGCCCAATTGGAGAATTATAGGAGGAGCTCACTACCTGTCTTTTGTCATCAATATTTGCTGCTGCAACAAAAGGCTGGGCCCTTCTGTTGTGAGCTGTACCAATAGGCTTGAATTCCTGTACATGATAGGCAGACAAAATACACAAAGCTACAATGCACACCAAAGCTAGTAATGAGTAAAACTGACAACATCAGCATTGTTAATCTCTGCATTTTTTACTTTTGCGACTTTGTTATTTTTTGACTGGTGCAAGCATACTATATTTTCCCATGAATTTTCTATGTGCTACTTAAGCCATACACATTCAGAGACTACTGTTTTCCTGCCTCAGTGCAAACAGAAGGCATTCCATGTTTGAAAACACTGTGCAACTTTAAGAAGAAATGGGAGGGATGGATGTTATTGTAACCTGTTGTATTGTTCTCTAGATTTTGCACTGTTTACATTCTTCTTTTAGAAACATTTCATGTATAGATAGCTTAATTGCTTTGCTTTAGTGCTAATCTCTGGCTTCTGCATTTTTGTCACATACTGATGGAGGGACTTGCAAAAGTATGAAGATTTTATTGTAAACGTCTTGCCTAGAAAACACATAATTTTTAAGACTTTTAACTGAAGTAGTCTTGGATGTACATCAGATTGAGGACATTCTTCTGAACTTATTCCATACTTTGAAGAATACCTGTGTGCTGTATAATAATCTGAAACCATCATTAATAAGTAAAACCCAGAAATGAGTCAATTGGAAAGAATTCTGCCTAAGATTTTTTATTTCTGGGATACCATTTTGTTTATTGTTTGCCCAGATAATTTCCAGTTGTGGAATTTACAGAGATAAAATATGGGAATAAAAATCTCCAATGACCTTTCAGACAACTTACAATGTTCTTCTGTAGTGATTGGCCAGGAACGATAAAGATTGTTGGCTGTGTGAAAATTCACTTAGTGGTATTGTGCATATTTAGTACAGTCTCTTTTGAGTCCCTGCCAGCTCAGGTCTTTCCCTAATCCACAGAAATACAGACTTTGGAAAAAATAGTGTTGCCATCTGCTGAGGGTTTTATTTTTTCCCTTTTGCACTAGTGGGTGAAGAACACTTGCTGCTGTAGTCCATCATCTTATCCTGGTGCCTTGCAGCACTCTTTGGAGACAGTGCTGCAAGAGCACTTGAACTTCCATCCATACGGAATATGAAGCTCTTGTTTGTACAATCTGAATTTGTCTCTTTAGAGACTGGAATTTGCAATGTTAAGATACCACAGGTCATTAATACTTCAATTTTCACAGAAATCTTTGCCAGTTCTCTGATTTAACTTTGGCTTTGAGTGTGATTGATGTACTAGGAATACGTCTACAATACTATAGATGATTTCTGTATTTATGTTGCCATCCCGCTTTGTGGTACGACTTATAGGCTCTAAGTTCTGATACTACCGAATGAGATTTATTTCAAATTGTTGAAGCTTGTATCTCAGATACCAGACCTTTTGGCTGAATCACCGTGTACCATTTACGCTGTCTGGTAATTGCTATCACATATTTTTAATGGTAACATACCCAACATCTTCAGCTAGAAAGTTATTTAAATGCACTTGTGGTCTTTCACTTATGTCTTGCAAGATCTATAAACTAATTTCCTTGTTCTGTTAAACAAAACTCTAAACAAAGTGGGTTTTTTTAATGCAGAAATGCCGTTTTTAGATTACCTTAGCCTTTAGGAATGCTAGAAAAATTTCCAGTCAGAACAAATACAACCTATTACTTAAAACCAAAATGGATATTTGAATACTAAAATCCACAGAATAAATGAAGATAATAAGAGCTGGTTAGATAAGCACAGACACATTTTTGACATTTGTAGATTTTTATTCCTTGCTCAGAGCAGTATTTTCTTTCTCAGACAATATCAAGCCCCTGTTCAAAGTTTTGGTGAACAGTTTATAAAAATTATGAAAACCTGAATGTGAATTGGCCCTTTGATTTGATTTAAAACAACAGTTTCAGAAATATATTTAGGAAAAGTCCTAAAGAGAAGTCATGGATATATAGAATGTGCAACCAGAAAATGCAAACAGTAAAAAGCAGTTTTATTAAATGAAAATGTTTAGCAGCATTGCACTGTAAGAGGCTACTGAAAGCAGCAATCAGATAAATGAGCACAAAGATTTTACTTGCAATTCCTTGTTTCTATCTGATAGAACTGGGTTGCAATTAACAAAATGTATTAGTAAATGGAAATAATCGACTAGTGTTTAAGATCATGTCTATGTAATGAAAGATATTAATGTCCAAGTATTTAAAATTGATTTAAGTCTATGTATGATACAAAACGAACAAAAACAACCATGAACATTGTAATTTCATCCCCTTTCTTTTATTTCTTGTTGACAAATGAACAGCACAGAAGACGTGGCACCATAATAGCATGTTTACAATGTAACAGTTGTGAAACAAATATTTGCAGTTAGTTAGACTTAAATTCTGTTTTCTTTTCAACTCATCTATTCGTATGAAATGTCAGTGACAGAACATATAGCAGCAAAAATAGTCCAGCTCTTGTGTTTATTGGATCTCATTGAATCTGTGAAAAGTCCTCCTTTAGTTCAAAAGCTAAATGAGAACAGAGGCTGTTGAAATTCCTGATCAGGAATATTCAAGAATTACAGTATTTATTTTGTAATTTTTTTCAGCTGACTGATGTCCTTTTTGCAGGGCTAACTACATTTTGCATTGATATTATTGGAAATAGACGGAATGTAGCCCCCAAACTCTGTAGAAATGCATCCAACATGGACCATATTACGGCACTCCCTGGGAATAATTCCTATGACAGTACACAGACATTTACATTTTGGAGGTATGGTATGTCTAAAACCTTTATCTCTGAATGCTGTTATGGAAGAGGGGGTAGGTCCTCAAAACTAGACTAGCACAAATATATTATTTCAAAACTTGATTACAAGTGCTAATAGACTATAAACTTACTTTTTACAGTAGTGGGTGGGTGGGTTTTTTCAGTTTTCGTATTTATCTACGTGTATAGTATATTTATATCTCCCAGGAATGTAAATGTCTTTCATGGCCAAAAGCGTAGTCACACTGAACAAAATGTTTGAAGCCAAAGTTAGAAGCAAAAAAAAAAAGCCCGAATAAAAACAATTCAAGAAATTGTGGTAATGGAAACAAATTCATTTTAGATGAGGTTAAAGGGATTGTAACTGAGAAAAAATGTAGAGGCAGTAGTATTGTTTTATCTTGATGATGCAGCAGAAAGGATTTAAAAAATAATTTCATAAGATACAGTTTGCCATTTAGATGGTTTTATTTTGTCTTCCTAATTATATTCTTTGAGAACATTGTGTCCTAAATTGCTTTTATACAGAATACGGTGTGATTGTATTAATAATACTTCAAGTAGTCAGTTATTTCCTATCGTTTATCCATCTGTAGGCTACTCCAGACTAATGCAATTAGGTGGCTGTTTTTTATGTGGGAATGTGTAGCTTTCAAGAGTGGCTCTCAGTGAGCCACTTACTGCTGTCATTTACTAGAATTGTTGCCTCAGTTTCCATCTCAGAGGAAAATATAGTGAGAGCTTTCATTGTGCTGTGACAATTGCCTATATCAATCTCCAAATGACTCTTTGGGGATACTAAGCCAAATGTAAAAATTTGCTATGGTGTAAAAGTTCCTTGTTCCATAGCTGCAAGTAGGCAAAGTATTTAGTTGTTTAACAGCTTTCACATAACCATCTCCAAGCATTTGTGGAATAATTTTCATTCATTGAAGGTAACGTAAGCATTCTTTGGCCAAATATTTGACCAAATTGCTGAACAATTTAATATATGTTTTATTTTCATTTGTAATTATCTTTTATTAGCTTGCAAATAGAAATGAGATACTTACTAAGAAGATTGTGTAAGTTTTCATCTATTATTGTGATTTAGTTGGCTTATATTGTATTTTAAATTATCGACTTCCCTTTGTGAAACTTTCCCAGTGAACTTTAAAATGTGTCTGAGTAAAAAAAATCTGACTATGTTTGTAACATCTATGACCTTTTGAGTAATTTTGATTATTATGTAAGTGGAGGAAATGCTTTTTATAGAACTCAGTGATTTTCCATTTCTGCACACCAGTGTGTACAATACTTTTGAATAAAAGGGTTTTACATGTGAAGTAATATTATACTGCTTTTGAATTTTTCTCCATTTTTCTGGTCTTCAATGCCTTTATTTATTGTTGGACTTCAGCAAACTCTAATATGACCTAAATAGCACAGATTATAGTTGTGCAATAACTGTCAATAACTGTCAATAGCAAACATTAACTGTTTGTGTCATCTGAGGTTAAAGAAACTTTGGTGTTGTAAAGTTTTCACTACTGGTGTACACACTGCTAGGTCTTGTGTCTTGTGACTAAATATGCAGTAAATTTTTATTTAAAATTTCAGTAATTGTAGAAAAAAAAGGCTGTATTTTTTCTTCAGGGAGATCAGAGTGATGGATGTTCTTGGATGGAAGAGTTTGATCTAAAATGTAAGTCATCCCTAGAATAGTTTAGTGTATTTGTTTATAGCATTGTTACTTCTCTGGGGCCTACTATTTATTAAATCTACTCAGTACTCCTGATTTTCCTGGGAAAAGAGAGATATATTAAAATGAAGAGGCTGGCTGTTTAATCTAGGAGAAACAGTTTTTCTGATTACCCAATGGAGACTGCTTTTCAATAGTCTGCCAAAGGGCACTTAGTGAAATCTTGTGATTTATTTTTAAGTAACTATCCTTTTTAGGAATGCAGCTTTTATGCAAAGGGGTTCCTTCCCTGTCATACATGCCTACATGGTTTTCTCTATAGCTTTTTTAGTGAATTTGTTCCATTGCTATTTACTTTATGTGTATCCCAGCTATTCCACAAAAATGCGCATTTAAAATAGTTTCGTTTCTTCACTATACTATCTCCTACTGCTGAAGAGGCTATGCTATTTCTGATGAAGTTTGTTGTATCACTTAATGCAAGTTTTTAGATTGAAAGAGAGAGAACTGGAACACTGGAATGCCATATTCATGTTTGGGAGTGTCTCCGTGAAAACAGAATTGCTGGAGGTATTTACTGCATAGGATTTATTGAAATGGAATCTGCACTTATTATTTTCTAGGATAGCACGGAATAAATTCTTTGACATATTTGCTTTGATCCTCGCCTTCCAGGATCAGCAGAACGCTCTTCCCTCCCTGCTCTTGAGAGAACAACAAGTGTTCATGTAGGTTAAAGAGGAATGACAAAGGAATAAAGCTCTAGTTGTAGACAGTAGCTAGCTAATTAACTATTAACAATACAGAGACTTCGGCTCATAGCTGTGCAGAAGGGACCGGGTGTGAGTTTGAAGAGAGGGGAGGATTTCAATTGATCGGATTTGTTTCGGTCATACACAAGCGTCAAGACTTTGCTGGTCAGAAGTAGTGAATGGTTTGCTTGCTGATCAGTACATGGGTTTAGCACAAATTTGTGACCTTCGGTTCTGTGGTGTAGTATAAAAATGTATGGAAGCAAAGAGACCCAGCATTAATGGATCTCTCTATTTAACTGACTATTACATCAAAGTTACTTTTGTGATCTGATGAGTGCATTGCTTTTGTACTTGACATTTATTCCTGAATGAAGAACTTCCTCGTATCATGAAGAATCTCTAAAAGAGTTAAAGCAACTTAAACTCTATCAGAATAAAAGGAGATTTTTTTTCTGTAATAAAACTTCGGTGATATGTACCATTTTAAAGAAAAATGAGAATGTGTTGTAACTTGTTAATGTTCTGTTTCAGTTATAGCTGAAAAATCAAAAATATCCAGCCAGATAAAACGATGTTCATACATCTCATAATTGTCATGGCTCATATTAGCTTAAACTGGCAGATAATGAATGAAGTGCTATTCAAATAATTTTAATGACCACAAGGGAGATCGTTTAGAGTGTAAAAAGGCAAATGGAAATGGTTAGATAACTTTTAACAATTTGTACCTGTGGTTCAGCTTCCAAATTTATCTTGAAAGGATGTGCTTTGCCATCTTCTGAAACCTGTGGGGACCATAATTTAGTTCCTGCCCTACGAAGAAAGGAAGATAGACTTTAATTAACTTGAATTCTGATAGATTTGTGTACATTCCTGTAAAATATAACGCAGCTTGAAAATTTCCAATTTGTTTTATATTTTTTTAATGTTTTGACATAAAAATACTGCAATGATATATAGTGTACTACATGTAAACAAAATATAAAAAGTGTACTTACTTTTTAAAAAATTACCTCCGATACTGTGAACAGTGGGAAATAATTTATTAGTAGTTACCAAATGCAAAGGGAAAGGGAAATTAGTGCCTTTCTCACCTGAGCTGACCAAATATTTTATGGTTTTGTTTTTTCAACAGTTGATAGAATGAGTATTGGGTCCTCAGAATATTTTGCATAAACAAGTGAATATATTAGTAATAATCCTAAACAAGAACAACCTCGATTTCTTTTTTTATGACTAGAATATCTATGCAAAGCCTGCTTTTCAGCATAGGAGGATTGCAATCTAGGTATGCAAAGCATACGTGCAATTGTAAATAGAAGTTGCACAGGTGACTCTTTCGGTCACTTAGGCAGAGATAGCAAACACGGAAATATCAATTACAATTCTGTTTTCATTGACAAAGTGAGACTTGGCAGCTAATTTTAAAATAGTGTAATATTAATGTTAAATATTAATCTAGTACTGTTTTGTGTTTTTTTTTTTTTTTTTTAAAAAAAACCACAAATAACCAACACCCTAGCTTCTGTATTTGAAGAGAAATATCGTGGTCAAGTGTAACTAAAGTGCTGTGCCTCCTTGAGGGCCTCAGGTCAATCAGAGTTGTCTGACTCTTGGAGGCAGCTGAAGGAGTGCACTAGGTGGTTCTCATTAAAGGCTGAGTAAGTTGGGAGATGGGAAAGTGCAGGTTGTTTCTCTTGCTGACTTTAATTGAGAGAAACGAACACAAAAAGTTTCTGGACTCCGGCAGGTAAGAAAGAGTGTTTTTAGTTTAGTTTAGTTTTGGTTTTAATATTGCTTTGAGAATCCTGTATTTGGTTTAATACATTGTGACCAAAGAAGTTGGCTTTAAACCCCCTCCTTTGTTACTCCTTATGAAAGCCTGACGTGATGTTGCTTTCCTTAACCGGGAGGATTGTCTGTGATTGGGAGGCAATGGCAAACACCTGTGGCTGAGGGAGTGTTAGAGCAGAGCAGTAAACGAACAAGTGGCAGCCAGCTGAGGGTTTTGTTGTTTCGCAAAAATATGAAGAACTGTTTGTTTACTGACAGCAAACATAGGGCTTGTGGAGTCAGGAGAGGCTGGTATGGTTCACAGCTTAATGAATGTGGTGAGAAGCCTGAAGGAAGCTGTTCTTGTGCCCATGAAAGCATGTTCTGGCGAGTCTTGCCTGATCTGGAGTTGCTGAGGTAGGTCTGGGTGCTTGTGATTTTAAAGGTTTTGTAAGATTCTTAAAACTATTTAAAATAGTTATATTATATAATAGTTGTACTGTATAATCAGTTGGTTGAGTAGTATCTTCTTTCAGAAGTAAGCAGACATGTACACATACCTCTCTATTTTCAAAGCAAGCTGATGTGCAGCTGCTTTAATTCTCTCCTGGGCATCGTTATGTGTCATGTTCTCTGTGCTTAGTCCATCAATAGCTACAATAACATCCCCAGGGCACAGGTTGGCAGCTGAAGCCTTGCTTCCAGGTGTAATCTGAAAAAGCAAAATTTAACTGCTTAAGTACCATGTATACCTGAAAATTATTAGAGAAAATAAACTTCACCATGCTTTCCTATTTCCTGTGCAGTTAAGGAGGGAGGGAGTGGGCCTGTAAACAACCATATGACTGCTTACAAAGAGTGAGTTCCTAATACTGCCAGACCCTCTGTAGTTCTATTGTCAGATCACCATATAAATACTTTATTCATCGTAACTTCAAATTAGATGGAAATTCTCTTCACACTTTTGCATTAAATAGTTTCCGCTCTGACTTCTGTAGTTACTGTAATTTGTCTTTCAATCTTCTCTCTCAACTGCTATTGTGTAATTTGCTTAAAAAAAAACAGTCAAGTTTTGCCCTTACGACTCCAGGCAATAACAGAAGAGTAGAACCGTTAATTGTGCTGCTGCTTAATGTTCGTGTGCATGATGTCCCCTTGACTGGGTAATACAGAAAGCCGCTTGTGATCTTACCACATTTAAGGACAAGTACAGCAGTTAGTGTGTTTTCTGCTAGCCTGGCTTCTCATGTTGTATTGCTAAGTAATCAGAAATATGCTAATGATACTGAAATGACATTTTTATCTTTACTCACGTCTAATCCAGACCCTGAACTCCTTAAAGTGCTTAGCTTTAAGTCCATTGCATTTGATTAACAGTGGTCCTGTTATCCTTCAAGGTGATCTATATAGTGCAATTCGTACCTCACGGAAATGTGCCACTGTCAGCGACGTTCATAGAAATAGCCCTAAGTTTATCTTTCTATGCTTGTTTTATTTTGGTCTCATTGATAATCTTCTACATCATGGTTAAAATAATTGAAATGCAACATAATTCTGCTTTAAAATAACTATTATAGAGAGACCATGACCCTAGACATTACTAAAACTTGTTCTAGAATTTTAGGTTTTTATTTGCAAACAGGTGACTTCTCATACCACCCTACCATTTGCACAGGTCTTTGGTCACTGAATGGGATTTAGGTCCCGTAGGTGTGTATTGCCGTTTTAGGTGATCTTTGATAACCAAGACAGCAATGTGAAATTGATGGATGTAGCACATAAGCTTCTGGAATTCAGCTCTTCTGGATCAGCAGAACAAAGGGGACAGCTTGATTCATCTAAAATAACACTAGCTGCTTATTTTAAAGTAAACTAATCCCAGTGTGAAGGACAAAAATGTCAATATAGTCTTACTTACAAGAGCAATTCTCCCGTCTGTGCCATGTATGAAGTAAAAAACATCTACTGGAGAGAATTTTTCTCACCAGGGGTTCTGCTACAGCCAAAGCCAGTGCTATCTCTATTATTAAAAGTAATTGTTATTTCCAGAGGACTGGAAAACATGCTATTAAGATGTTCTTCAATTCTGGTATTTTCCAGCAGAGGAAGAGAATGAACTGCCCAATATACCTCCACAATGTTCTGAACCCCAGCTATGGTGAACCTGGCAGACTAGTTGACTCTGAAGGCGACAGTACTGTCTATTTGGCTAGAAATAGATGATAGACAGTACTGTCACCTTCAAATAGAAATATTATTTTTAATATGTATTGCATTGTATAAGTATTGAAACAATGGGAAAATTAGCCAGAGTCATTCTCTCCTCTTTCCTGCTGTCCGTCTCTGTTAGATGGGTCTGAATGCTTGAAGTTTGTCTTGTGGGCTTTTTTCTGCATTCCAGCAAGTAAACATTTTTGATTTCACTGTGACAAACTGCAATGCATGTGCTATTATCAAGTCAGGCAAACTTTCTGAACGAGTACTTGTGACCAGCTGGAGGCTTTTACCCTGTCACCCTCCTAAAGAACAGAATCATGTATTGTATGCCTAACAAAGCGTTGAGGTGCCCAAATAATCTGTTTGAGTATGAACTGAGGAAGCTGCACATAAATTCTAAGTCTGAAGTTTCCAAAATTGTCTATCTCTCAGTCTTTAACAGCTGTAAGTGTAAATGAACTACACTGAGACCAATTATGTTATTGTAATGAGACAGGAGTAGATATGATCGCGCTTCTCCCTTTAATCTGGATGGTTAGAGTGTTGTGGACGTGTGTGGAATGACAAACTTCAACAGAATTCCCAGCATTCAAGTGTGACTCTTGATGCTCTAACACACAAAATGGGCAAACCCAGCCATTCTTGGTTCCATCTCAAGAGCACGTTTGCTTGAATAAGCCTTATATAGGTTACTCGGTAGATGATGCTTTTTACATGTCACAACGAATCATCTGCTGTAGCTGTGGCATAGTGCAGCAACATACTGAGGTAATGATCCTGCCTTATAAAGTAGCATATCTGTGTAGCATGGTATGTTTCCCTGAAGCAGTGCTGCTAGTAGGACCTAACCTACTCTGTGTTGCTGGTAATAATGCACAATCCCGTGGAGTTTCTTAGCGTATTGTCACCAGCTGCAGTGTTTCTGCCCATGGCAGAGGAGTTGGAACTAGATCTTTAAGGTCCCTTCCAACCCAAACCATTTTATGATACCACTATATGGTTGAATGAGGTTACCATCATTTGGTGGGAGCAAGAAGGGAAACGGCCAGGTGTCCGTATTTCCTATTCCTTGGCTGGATTGATTATTGCCAGGCTTCTGGGACATGTCTGTTGCGCTTTAACGCCTCAATGAGGGTGCTGAGCTCTACGTGCCCAGGCCTTCTGGGGTGCAGAACTGCCTGCCCTCGTATAATCCTTTCCCTCATCTGCTTTTCCTGGGAGATCTGCTGCTAGGATAGGGTAGGAGGAATATGGCTAAGTGCCAGCTCTTCTCTCTTCTCAGTAGTTGAGGGGGGAAATCTTGAGTGTTGCTTATGAGGAAGGGGAGCAGACAAAAGTACTGCAGCCTACATTTTATAGAGAGAGACACCAGGTTGTGCATTGCAGGATTACACCATATCTTGGATAGAATAGTGATATTATGGGTACCTCAACAATGTAAGTGATACTGTTTCTTAAGGAACTTATTAGTGACACATTAAATGTGTATTGTGAACACTTAGAATCGTATTACAACTGTGGTGTTTGTTGCTTGCTCACCCTGGCTTCATGAGGTAGATTCTACTGATGCTTTGGGAACATTTTTGCCTTGCTCTTCAGGACATGTCTGTATGGCATACCACTTGTACCCTAGGTATCTCGGATTTGGATAGATACAAGGATGTATTGTATTTATTGTGTTGAGCATTCTGACGTTGTCAGAAACTAGGTAACTATTTAACTACCTTAGGGGCAACGTCTCCTATGAAATTTTGAAGAAAACCTCTCTGCATCTGTCAATGGACTTCAGAAGCTCATCATGGCACACCTTCCTAAATATTTCAGGCTCTGTTTTCTGAAGGAAGTTAGGAATGTCTGCAGACAGAGTGGCTAAATATAAAATTGAGTTTGTATAAATACTTGCATTGTGATCTGTAAAGATTTATATTAAAATAGGACTTAAATCTAGAGTTGATAATATTTCACCATTCCCTCTAACCTCTACAAGTTTTAATTGTTCCTGTAGCACTTAATTCAATGTGACTTAGTTTCTAGGATTGCATTCCTCCTAAATGCTTAACCCAAAATGTTATCTTCTCTTCAGAATAAACTGAAATTATTCTGTTTCATTATGACTAGGGTTTTGATCTGTTTCATTGATGTGATGTTTATGTAAAGTTCCAAGGATTTGAAAAATGTTTTCATTGCTTCTAGTTAATTTGTTGTGTCTGACCCTAATAGAATCTAAATGTGTCTATTTTTAGTTCCCTTCTGTTCTTCCCACTCTCTCAGTGATCATGATCTGTGGTTTTTGCATTTGCTTGAAACAATCAAAGCAACAGAACAAATCACAGATGTTTTTTTGCGATGACATCTGTTCTTTAGACAGGTGGATGATCAGCTCTTATGTTGTTTGTCTCGCCTGACAAGTCCTGGTAGAAGCTTTCCCTTGTTGAACAAGGACTGCAGCCAACCAAACTTAACACCTGTTCAATTATCTTATTAAAAATGTGTTTTAAAATAATTTATATTTATTGTTTTAATGGTTAACAATTTTTTTCTTTTTTGTCAGGGCAGTTAAGCCAAATGTGAACAGACTGCTGGGTGATAATTTTCACGAAAGGAACACCTAGGCGCCAAAAAGCAAGGCATGTGGATCTTGCAAAGTATCCACTACTTCTTAAGGGGCTCTGTGTGAATACTTATTAAGGGACCCTTCTAAACATATGCTGCAGCAACAAAAATATTAATTTTAAACAAATCTACTATCAATATTCTTGAACTTGAGCGAAGCAAACTTAAATGTGTAATTTTTCTCTGTATATATTTTATTTCATCGTTCTATTTGAAATGTGATTTTGAGCATTTCTCTAACATGTTAGAAACTGCTAGCTTATGTCTTGTGAGGCATTTGGTAGATATCAGTCAATTGCAAAATAATGTATTCTTTAGAAAGTTACATTTATAGTAACATCCTGTGTTATTGCAGTTTTAAACTTCATTGCACTTAATCTAAACACAAAGAAAATACAAACCAGACACGGCTAAAATATTTTTCATTAGAGATAATGGAAACTCTTTTTCTTTTGGAGACCCATAAAAGGTAATGAAGGCCCCGAAACATCCAGAGATTTTTTTTCCTTTTTATTCAATGTTTTTGTCTCCTATTTCTCCAAAGACTTTGCTATGTCCTATGAATATTTTCTATGATGTTACACACAGTCAAATAATAGCATTCTGGTTTACTTCTGATTAAAATAAATAAAATATTTTATGCTTATATAAATCTGGAATAAGTGATTAAATGAAATTAGTTTTTACTAGTATAATATGTGAAAGGTTGCTCCTTAAACTTTCTACAGAATATTGTTTAGAAGCATATTTACTGCAAGGCATCACCATTGGTATCCGTCCTTCAAGTCTCTTGACGTTTATTTAATACCAGGCATAGTGTATATATTGAGTCATAGTGCAGGGCTTTTTTTTTTTTAAAAAAAAAAAAGAACAAGGAGCATTGGTGATTTGGAGGCTCATGGAACACACACTCGGTGTGTCTGAGGTTCTGAAAAGCAGCAAAAATATGAGGAGAACTAATTCGAGTCTGACGTTCATTGAACACAATTTTCAAAATATACAAACTATCAAAATACATATCCTGTCTTTTGAGCTGTCTGTGCCTGTGGATGCAGGGCAGCTGATAGTGTTGCACATGCTCCATTCATCGCATAACTGATTTCTTAAATAAATTGCAATTAATAGCTCAAAATCTATGAAAAAATGAAGGCTTGGATTCCTTGCCCTTTGTTAGCGGGGTGAGGTAAATCATCTGTTTCTAAATATGGCAGAAAATGCCAAAGAACTATCTCCTTCGTGTTGAGGACTGGATAATTTTCTAATACTTCACTGATTTAACATTCCTGAAAGTGAAAACCTTTACACATGTAAAAGCAGGTGCTGTTGCCTTTGCTGGCAATGATCAGAACTTGAGTTACTTAAATGAGAGTCAGATTAATCTTGTAAAGTTGGCACGGAGTTTACAGAGCACAAACTTCCAGACGTGAGGAGCTGCCGCCAAGCAGCCTTCTCCCCCAGCGATCACAGAGGCCAGTCATCAAAATGATAAAAGCGGGGTCTGGCCTTTAGTAGACTCACAACTAAATGTTCTCATCTGAATGCCTGGGGAAGTCATGCCAGAGTTTTTCTGCTGCCAAGGCACTTCAGTTCAATTTTTGAGGCATAAGTAGAAATGCAGTTAAAGTCTCTTAGAGCAATGAAGCAGTCCCAGAATCGTGTCACACACAAGTTGTGAGCACTGTTAGCATTCAGCTGGCTCTCCTCGGAACTAGCAGCTACTTGCTAATCTACTCACAGCTTCGTCTGCATCTCTGAGCTCCAGAAAGGTAAAAGGTAAAAATCTGCAACAACTAATAAGTGTAATAAATAGAAAGAAAACGGAAAGAGTACATACCCTGGTTATGATTAAGGGTTGGTTAAAATCTATTCCTCCCGAGAGCCTGAATCCCCAGGGTGCCGGTCCTTGGAGAATAACGTTTTGTGGCATTCTGAACAGGACTTTTCTTGGTTCCTGTTCCTTTTCCCTTGGCTGTGGGTGAGGAGCTGAGGTGTCGGAGGAAGGGTGCTGTCAGCGGAGCACCTACTGGGCAGGGCAGCGGACCCTGTGTACCTCTTGGGAAGTTTTACTCGTCCCACAGCTGCGGGCTCTGTGCTTTATCCCTGCTCTTTGGGTGACGTCAGCCAGTCCCTCGGCTTCTCCACCCACAGAGGGGAGTATCAAACGTGGACAAATAAAGCCTGAATGCTGGAAAGTTTACAACAAATACATCAGCTTTATCTGCTGCTTCAGCGTCCCCTCAGCCCGACAATCAGTAAACTTCAGGATGCAGCGTCCTCCTGGCTTCTTACAAAAAGCCTCTTGCTCATTTGATATTGTGCCGATTAGGCTGCCAGTGCTTGTTTCAGCTATGCAATGCGCTGCTCTGACTTTGCACACGACAGTTTCATGTAAACAGAAATACTAATAAGGAGATTTCCCTTTCAAACCCCTTTTCTATGTCTTGTCTTACTTGTGATGTAGTAGTTTACTGCACTAAAAAGTTCTTCCAGCCCTTTAGCTGAGTTTTTCAGCTACAGTCACTTGAGACCGTGGCATGCACCAACTCTAATGGCTTGGATAATCTGAACTGATGTCATGCATATTTATCATACTGAGGAAGGGAAATGCAATGCAGTGTTAGTTGATGATGTCTCTTCTCTTTGTAGAAGTCTTAGCTTTCTTTAAGGTAGTTGCAGATGCCTTCTGTTGGTTGTTGGTGTTACTGAATAAATGCTTTGCATTCCTTTCAGTTTTCTTACATCAGCTTGATGAGCTTTATTCTGTCTTCCGTATCCCTTATATTTCTTTCAAAAAGAGAGGGAGAATATTTCAGTGATGGTGTACATGTTCACTCACTTTCTTATCATGTTGTTACAGACTTCTCTTTATACGTGATATTAGCAATATGAGTATGTGCACAGGTAATGTTCTGCAAGCATTTTTTTTTACCCAAAGCTTGGCCTATTTAGGATAGTATCCACAGCTCTCAACAGGCAGGATGTTGTTTGGTTTTTTTTTTAATTTATTGTGTTTTTTTCTTTTGTATTTTTTTTAAATGTATTCCCCCTCCCCTAAAAAAAAAAACCAAAACACAAAACCCAAGAGTCAACAGCAAGTCAGTGAAAGTTTGGAAAGAATAAAAACTCATGAGGATACATATTTTTGTCATAATAACCCCCTTTTGTTCACTCCATACACTTTCCTTTCTTACTATTTGTAGCCTGCTTAGAAAAGTCTCTGATGAAAAAGAAAGAGCAGTAAGTGAGATGGAAGAATAAAATACAGATTCATACCATTCATATAATTTCTGGTAAGGGTAATTTGTTTATCTATCATTTTCAATATGAAATTGGCTTCCACTTCTTTCTCTGACTTGTTGAATGTCCTTTTCTGTGTCTGCTGCTAATGTCTATATAACTGACGTCCTTCTGAATAAGATATTTTGAGTTTTGGTGGGAGTTGTGGTGGTTTTTTAGTGGCGTGAGTTTGTTTTGTTTGTTTGTTTGTTTGCAAGCACTATGAACGTTAGCTTCAGATTTTTTTTTTCTAGTGCTTGTTCTTTATTTGGGGCTTGCTAGTAGATAGTAGCATTGATCGTGCGTTTTGGTACTTGTGTTCTTACCCAGAATATTTCAAAGACCTTCTCATTAGAGTATATTTGACACCGTGATTAGAATAAAACAAATGATAGCAACTGTTTCAAAGAAAACTAACAGAAAACATATCTGTATGTAAAGGGCTTTAGTGTGACAGTTGTCATGAGCTTGTGGGGGCACAGCTTACATTAGGGATGTGAGAGAAGACAGACGTGTTTAGAGAAAAAAGGCGAGGCAGATAAGTAGTCCAGGGATATATCAATCTTGGTAGCTGAAATATTTTGTATATTTGAAGCTGAGGAAAAAACTCTCATTGATTGTGAGCAGCGTATATACTCTGATATATTCTGACATGTCTTGAGGTTGATTGAAGATATGCCTTCAATTCATCGATGCTTTATGTGTCGCATCCTGCCAGATGACGTTGTGTGTTCAAGGTCAGAATTTATCACAAAGCAGTACTTCAGTTTCTTACTTTTTTTCTTCCTCCCTGATATCTATTTTGAGTGAAGACATTCTCGGGTTTGGTACCCTTATTTTCCTGTCTTTTCTAGTGAATCCTGTGATGTTTTTTTTTTGATTTGTAGCTGGGAGCATGTAGCATATTAGATGTATTAATTTAAAGAGCTTCCTTTTTTGCATTTTCTTTGTCATTGAGTACTGGCAAGCTCAAATAATAAATCTTTCAGTCCACTTCAATAGAAAAAGATTCAGAAATATAAGAATTTCTGATCAGGTCAAACCCATGATCAGGCTCTGAGTTTCCAGTGTCAAAAATCAGATACTTGTGTAACTTGCTTACTTGAGACGTTTCTTCAAAATTCCTGTAAGTTACTGGCTTATATCTTAATATGTAGGCTTACGCTTCTTTCTTTATTTATTTTAGAAATCCCGTTGATTTAAAATCTTGCTGAGTGCTTTGACTGCTAGTGAAGTAACAATGGGGTGATCATTTAGGGACAGCTGCTAGTTGGTGAAAATAATTTGGGATTGCTTAAGTGTCTGTAAAGTTTTTTCATGTCTATTATACTCATGTGTCCCTTCTAATCTTGCCAGATACATTTAGGGGGAGGGCAGGCTTAACCTTTTTCTAGTCAGGTGATTGCTCTTAATTTCAGTGGAAGTCATATGCTTGTATGAGACTGAGCTCTGGATCAAAGGGTTTTTTTTCCTGCCTGGTTTACTGAAAGAGTGACTTGCTCTCCAAGGTGCTACTGTTCTGGACAGCAACTGCTAGATCTGGTTTTATTGATGTATCACAAGTTGAGCTTTAAGACTATTTAGTCCCCCCACCAACACTCACACTCTCTCTCTCTCTCTTTTAAAGGCAATACTGAGTTGATACTTGTGATATAAGACTATTTCCTAGTTTTTCAGTGACTGCCTTTAAGAAAGTACTTCACTCATTTACAGAGTATGTATACATTTTCTGGCACCACCTCCCCCACCCCCCCCCCACCCCACCCCCATCTGACAACCAAAAAAAGCTCTTCTGTTTTTTCATGCTAGACCAAGGTGACCAGCTGAGCTGGATTGAAGCTAGAGCATTTTATCCAGTTAATCAAATGGTTTATTCCCATCCATGAAGTAAAGGCTAATTTCCTCTCCTCTGTTTGATTTTAAGGCAACTTATAAGAATACTGTCCTGGGATTGCTAGATATACTGAGCAGCTTCTAAATAAGCAAGTCTTGAAAGTAATGATTCATTATAATGAAACAATATGAAACTGGGTAAGATGAGTCTTCTAAGATAATGACAGTACAGATTCCAAACTAGATATCTAGCTATAAGTCTCTCTGCTTATTATTTTGCCTTGCATAATAGTTTTAGCTATGAAAATGGATTTTTAAAAATATGTATCACATTTTAAATTTTTTTTTTTTTTTTTTTTTACTTGTTCCATTGAAGCTTCTGTATAGGAAAATAGCTGCTTTTAGTAGCTCTTTGTGTTTTATTATGCTGCAAGGTCATTGGTGTTACAACTTTTCTTACCTGCAGATAGACATTCTCTGATTTAATGTCTGTACTATGAATTTATGTATAAAATAGCCTTCTCAGAATCATAATATAGTCTTTTGGTTTGTAGTATGACTAACCATAATGTATCAGAAAGTAGTGTGGCCAGCAGGACTAGGGAAGTGATCATGTCTGTACTTGGCACTGGTGAGGCTGCACCTCGAATACCATCTTCAGTTTTGGGCTCCTCACCACAAGAAATACGTTGAGGTGCCAGAGCATGTCCAGAGAAGGGCAATAAAGCTGGTAGAAGGTGCAGAGCACAAGTCTTATGAGGAGGGGCTGAGGGAACTGGGTTTGTTTATCCTGGAGAAAAGGAGGCTGAGGGGAGACCTTACCTCTCTGTACAACTACCTGAAAGGAGGTTGTAGCCAGATGGGTGTCAGTCTCTTCTCCCAAGTAACAAGCGATAGGACAAGAGCAAATCACCTCAAGTTACACCAGGGGAGGTTTAAATTGAAGATTAGGAAAAAGTTCTTCACAGAAGTGGTTGTGAAGCACTGGAGCAGGCTGCCCAAGGAAGTGGTTGAGTCACCATCCCTGGAGGTATTTAAAAGATGTGTAGATGTGGTGCTTAGAGACACGGTTTAGTGGTGGACTTGGCAGTGTTTGGTTAACGGTTGGACTCGATGATCTAAAGATCTTTTCCAACTTCAATGATTTCCAACTTCTATAATGTTTGAAGTAGGCTTCTGCTCTCCACATTGGTATTTCATTTGATTTTTGTGCCAAACGTTCTCTTTCCACTCAACACAATCTGAAAATACAACCTCTCTTTTTACTGAACCAGGGGCAGGGAGAGGAAGCTGTGTGAACTTTCTTCATATCGCTCAAGTTTTTGAGATTTAGGGGGTGGGGGACACAAATTAGGTTTCAGAGTAGTAGCATGGTGTACAAATTCCTCACGGTACACCATGCCATCTCGCTAGCTTTGGACAATGAAACCCCTGTGCCTGTGGCACAGCAGCATTTTCCCCTGGCATTAGTGAAACACACGCTTCCTAAATCATGTCAGAATATTTTGGAAGTTGTTTTCTTATTTTCTATCCCAGAGTATCCCTGCCTTGATGGAAGGAATTGTTGTTTTCCTGACAATTTGGCAGACTGGGGGTTGAAAAATAAGTAGCAAATGTAAACTCATGGAGTGCTCTGTTACAGGCCGCAGAACTAGGATAAACCCTGGCAGAGGCAGAAACAAAAATACCTCTTCACTGTGTGTATTTTAAGCCATAAACCTCTTGTCCTATTTCAGAGCTTGGTCTATGCCATGATAAACTGAGCTGGACTAGGCCATAGTTTGTGAAGTTTAGACAGTAACAGCCCAGGATACCAAACGGAGCCTGAAAATCACTTGCACATGTGGAACAGCGTGTACTTAAACTGGCTCTCCAGAGGTGAAAGGCCAGAGTGTTCCCTACTGCAGAGCCTGTTTTCTATTTCAAAACACATGGATATATGGGGAATCTTCTAATAAATGATACTTGTTTTAAAACAATTTCCCAAAGCAATAAAATATGAATGTTTATGTACAGTTTGAAGTTTTGCCTAATTGCACAGTCAGGGAGCAGAACTGGTTAATAGTTTGGAACCCAGTGAACTTTTTATATCAGCTTTTGGTTAGCAGATGTCTGATAAATTAGCAGTGCTCTTAGTTTTTTCCTGGCAAAGGAGAAATCCTCTTTCCCTTTCCTAACTGACATGAAAAGCTGGTCTTTTTCTCATGCACCTGGCAAAGGGAGAAACAGTGGGGCTCTGGTACTGCACCACTCTCCCAGGTGCTAGAAATTTCCAGGCTGGAAATACATACGAGATGGAGAAAGACATTACTACAACTCCTCTCCAGCTGCCCCAGCTTTATAGTTATTTTGGAATGGTCATTTGACTCAACTCTCCTCTCATTTTAAACTTTTGGTTATCATTTGCACATAGCTCTTGTTCTTTTCCCTGCTGTTTAAGTTCCAAGTAGCAAACTGTAACTGATAAGCATCATCTTAAATTTTCTGTCTGTAGGCTCAGAAAGCCAGGAATGTCCTGTCTTGTGTGGTGGGTTGTTTTTTTGTTCGTTTGTTGTGTTTTTTTTCATTAATCTTTCGAGAGTGATAAATTTGTTCTGAGAATGCTGCAGAAACTGAAGACTTAAACCTTCTCACCTTCTCCAAGAAGCTTCCTGCTTAGCAAGCAGGGAGTAGGTGTCTTAGGGCCTTTTAAAGCCTACATTAAGGATCTGATCTAAATTAACAAGCAAATAAGTGGAAAGTACATTTTTTTACTGAAATTATATATTTCAGAACTGTTTCATAAACTTCTAAGCAAGTTGAATGCAGAAACTGAAATTGTTTTTTAAAACAGGCTTGTTTAATTGCGGATGTGCTTGTTTTTATTTGAGTTTTCATCTTATCTGAAATTTGTGCAATGATTTTTTCTTGTTTTCTTTTTGATTTTCAAAAAATGTCAAGGAGGAGTTGGGGGCATATATAAATAATATCTAGTGTTTTAAAAAAATCTAAAGAGCATATTGAATGGAATGAGATGTTTAAGTAACATTAAGGCATTGAAGTACTGTTCACCCTCATTTTGAAAACTCACGACTATGACTTGTTTGCAAACTGCTATACGCAGGTATTGACTTTCCATCCATGTTGCTGAGATTCTGATTAGTGTATTGGTTGCCTAGAAGTGTTGCTTCTGTCATAGTACTTCTACTGTGCCTTTGCCTATTTTGCAGAGATTAGATATTGTTGTGACTAGGGAAGAAATCTGTTGTCCTTTATTGGTTTCTTTGTGAGCCTGATGTCACATCAGCTGATGTTTTAATTATGGTTCCTAGCCAAAAAGCAAGTTGCAAAGCACTTCTGAAATTTCATGCTTAATTGCTGCACTTCTTAAATTCCATGCTTAATTACTTTTATGAGATTTGAATGTTTTCTGAGAGGATATGTTCTCCTGTTGTGTATGGAAAAGGGTTAGCCCTTGTGTTCCGACAGCCTGTAGAAGTTCTGATGGAGAATCTTAAAGCTGACTGTGAGGAAGAGCTGTTTTTCTTTTCATCTCATTCACCCATCAGTGGTTCTGCTCCCTTTAATAGCTACAGTCAAACGTCACCTCCAAATTTAGCAAGCTGTAATGCCTTATTTGGTTTAAAGTTGAAGCCCGTTTTGGCACTGGAAGCTGAATAAGCTCATTCCAAAAGAGTAAAGTTGGATTGAAGTTAGCAAGGCTGCGTGCCAGCAGATAAGTCCAGTATGCTTCATGAATTAACATGCTGACTCTTACATAACTTTTTAAACAATGTAAGGTACCTGTTAAATAGCTGTCTGGTGTGCTTGCCATTCAACATTACCTGAACAAATGATGCGTAGAAATTGTTAGACTTCTGAAATCTTTCACGATACATATTATAGAGCAACATTCAGGAAACAGTTAAAATACTTCATTAGGTGTGTAATGACGTATATCTACAAGAACCAAAACCCAACTGTTCAGAGACCAGTATTGCCTCTAATAAATGAAAAGTCTCATTTTGTATTTCTACAATAATTAGTCCTTTTTCTTGATCTCATCTGTGATTGTATGCATTTAGCTATCACTTAATCTTTTTTTTGCTACATGGAAACTTTAACCCCCTTGTCTTTTCCGGAGAAAACTTACAATATTTATTAGAGGGATGGTGAAGAGATCAAGTGGGATCAAGAAACTTCTCTCCTGTTCTTTCCAAACCACAGGGGTGAAACATGAACATTACCACTAGATTATTCTCAATGGCTGGTGGCGATTCTTACAAACGAGCTTTTCTCTGGTCGTGGCTGTAAACAGGCGTGAATATGTATTCTGACAGCTTCTTGCGCCATATACCACTAACAAACAAGTTACTGTGGGCCCTGGTAGAAGTGGGTAGGAGGGATTTTTGGTGGCTGTATTACTGTTGTCTGAGGCACTTCACACTAGTTGGGGTAGCTTCTCCACCCTAGGCATCTTGGGATGGCAGAAACTGTAGAGCATTGACTATTGTTGTGATTTTCCTGGGTGAGTGGGCTGAAAATGTATGGGATGCCCATGCTTGTGTAGGCCAAAATAAATGTACAAGTGCTTTTAGTATGCCAGTGGTAGCTAACCATACATCTTTTCTCAGGCTGGGTTAGATGACAGAAGTCAAGTGTTGGCAATGCACAGAAGAGAAGCTATCTGATAGTCCTCCTGGAGGAAGTAAGGTGATGAGGATCAGGGAAATGGGCAGTGGAAGTGATGGAGGTAACATCACCTCTTCTGAGAGGGTATCTTAACTTGTAATTTAGAAAATACAGGTAATTTTAGATCGTAAAGAATCATAGAATGGTTTGGGTTGGAAGGGACTTCAAAGATCATCTAGTTCTAACCCCCCTGCTGTGGGCAGGGACACCCTCCACTACACCAGGTTGCTCAAAGCCTCGTTCAAGCTGGCCTTCAACACTTCCAGGGATGGGGCAGCCACAACTTCTCTGGGCAACCTGTTCCAGTGCTTCACTACCCTCAGAGGGAAGAATTTCTTCTTTAGATCTAGTCGAAATCTACCCTCTTTCAGTTTAAATCCCTTGCCTCTTGTCCTGTCACTACGTCCTTAGAAGCTGTTGGCTGACTGTGTTTCAGATGTGACCCAGTCAGCTTCTGCTATGTACATCTTGCTTAGAGAGTGCATCCTTTCTTTTGGACATGCATTTTGTAGTTGCTATCCAGGTCTTAGTAATGGATGTGAATTACTGTACCCACACTGTTCAGAGACTGAAACTGGTACAGAACGCTGTGGTATGTCCCAGCTGTGTTAGTTTATAGGAATATATGTTGTAATTGTAAAAGTGTGATCTTTAATGTGGAGTGACTACAAGCTCTGCAGAGTTAGCCACCTTCTGCTCCTTAACTAATCAAGATAAAAGGTAAATTAAAGGAATGTTTATGTGGAGACTACCTATGCTACTAACTGGGGAAGACACTGATTTTATTCAGTAGCACTTGATACAACAAAAACTTCAGAGAATTTTGCAAAGTTCAAGACTAAGAAAAGATCCATAGTGTAATTTGAGTGACTAAAGAAAACTGTCAGGCAGGAGGTAGGAGCAGTGATACTTTAGGAAAAACTGCTTTTTGATGAGGTTAACATTCCTTCTAGTCGTTCCTGGATGATAAGAGAAAGCTTGATCTTCTTGGAGTGGTAAAACTGTCAGTTCAACATCCTGTGCGTAGTGTATGTCTCTCTCCATGGAAACACTTGTGTGTGTTTTCTCCCTTCTAGTTTATTTTTGTCCGTGAAAGTTTATATCTGGAAAAAGATCTGAATTGAAGTGTCAAGAACAGAACAGTGATTTCTTGGTAAAGAAGAAAATGCTCAATCTTGTATGGTTGTAATTTGTACTTTATTCCCGGTCTAAACTTTAGCCTTCCTCTTGATGATCTTTAAAGCAGATTTTATTTTTCTTTTCCTGTCTATAATTTTAAAATTATTATCCTACTTTTGACTTACTGAGAATGCCTTCCATTGTAAATAGTGGATAATAAAAGTCTGAGGATGCTACTCTGTAGAGAGTAGTGCCTTTATGGAAGACGGAATTAAGGTGGGAGGCAAAGCTGCCCGTCTTGTCTGTGTGGCTTCTTCTGAAGTTTCTCCCAGTCTCCATTCTAAGGCAGTTCTTTTTCACCTATGTCTATCCTCAGCTGTGAAATAGTGCTCTTCAATGGGGCCCTTCACATTTAGCAGAGCAGAGCAAAGTGCTTACATACAACTGTACTCCAACAGCGTGAATGCCATTGAGAGTGTGTCCCCGGGTATCCCTTAGGCTTGCTGCAGGTTTTTGGAGGCATGTAGGCAATATGAGACCATAAGGACTTGGAGTATGGTTCATGGCGGCTTATTCTGTGTCACTGAAGTTGAAAGGTTTATCCACCAACTGCTCTCCATGTGTTTGTGTGCGTTTGCATGTATGAGAGAAAGGTACCTTTAGTAATAGGTATTTACAATTGGTTTGTACTAGTCTATCTAGGAAGCTTAGAAGGAAGGAAAAGGAAGAAAAAAAAAAAAGTCTATTCTAGAGCAATCCAGGATTTCTCCAAAGCATGTGCCAAACTTTTAGATCAATACCTTGATCTATTTTGTGGTCTCCCGAGAGATGAGGCTTCATACACAAACAAATGATGAGATCACATGTAAGGTCGCGGTCATCTGTAGTCCAAGTGCCAAACCTTCCGAGTATTTTTCTCTAAGAAACAGGCATCAGAATTTCTTTAAATATACAATCATTATCTTACGTTCCATAAAGTACTGTATTCAATATCTATTTTTCTTTCACCTTGTGGCTTGGGTTTAGCGGTTTAACAGCAGTTGCTATGGAAGAGTTGGCCATGTTTATTGGATCATGACAAACGGCAACAGCTGAAAGACAAATATGGTATTCTGTCTTAAGTGTGAGCTGGGACCTGAGCCAGAGATCAGCAGCTTCAGAATGTATCTGGCCACAAAGCTGGATCCTAGGGTCCTGATGCACACTGTAGTTACGCAGGCGTAACGCTTATATTTAGCTTATACTTTGAGTATTTTCCTCGTCACAGTTTTGATTTCCTTCTGCTTGTTATAAGGACACTGTCAGCTCGTCTGTGCCCATGAGTTTGTTTCTGAACAGCAAAAGAAAATACTGAATAGAAGTGAATAATTATGCATTTCACACCTTGCCCTGACTGGACATTTTGCTTGCTTTTGTTCAGTGAAGGTAGGAGTAAGTGCATAGGTTAGAGAAAGCGTTTGCAAAAGCTGGCTGTATGGTGAGAAAGGACACAACCACAGCAGGGGCAAAACCAGCAGAAGCTTCTCTAGGACCAACTTCTCAGTTTTATCAATGTGTAATTACTGCATCTGAAACGATCAATGTAAAAACTGTCAGATATGCATATACACAGTCTTAAAACTGGTATTCATACATCCACTATTACTATACTCCAGCATGCTGGGAGTTAATGTGATCCATACCGTAGCTAGGAACTTCTGCTCTTGAAGTTTTCTAGTGCTGTAGAAATCCAGGCTGGAATTTGATGGTAATCCCTCCACAGCTTTTCAAAGGATAATCCTCTCTCCACAATGTGAAGACAGGTAAATCATGGTCCATACAGCTAGCGCTTTGAAGTGTGAGTAAACCTCTCCTAACAAAAATCTCTCTGGAAATAAAGATCTGGAAACTGTCTTGCTTACAACTGAAAAAAAAAAAAAAAAAAAGGCAAAAACCCTGAAAACAAAGAAAAACCTGTTCAGAAACGCCAAAATAGTCCCCTTGAAGGTTGAGTTTTTCTCTTGCCTGTCCATTGCATTTTAGCAATTTCTTTTTCCTGCTTCCCAGAGTGTGAAGGTACTTAACAGTACCTTCCAAAGTCTCTTCAGGTGAGATAATATCGGGACATTTAAAGTAAGGACCTTCTAACTAACACTGGTCATGCTATGGGAGCTGTTAGCCAGCATAGGTTTTATGGCCTGATGCAGGAGATGTTTTCTGGTTTTGGAAGTTCTGGAATTTCAGTAATAGTGATCAGGATGCTGCAGGTAATGCTTTTGGTAGACTGCTGGATAACATAATGCAAGAGCCAGAGTGCAAGACCTTATAGAATCATAAAGTGGTTTGGGTTGGAAGGGACTTCAAAGATCATCTAGTTCCAATCCCTCTGCCATGGGCAGGAATACTTTCCACTAGGCCACGTTGCTCAAAGCCTCATCCAACCTGGCCTTGAACACTTCCAGGGATTAGGCATCCACAACTTCTCTGGGCAACCTGTTCCAGTGCTTCACCACTCTCATAGTAAAAAAATTTCTTCCATAGATCTAACCTAAATCTGCTCTCTTTCAGTTTAAATCCATTACCCCTTGCCCTATCACTACTTGCCCTTGTAAAAAGTCCCTCTCCAGCTTTCCTGTAGGCCCCCTTTAGGTACTGGAAGGCAGAATTGCAGTATTTTTCAGTTGTGGAATGTTTCATACTTCCATGGTGCGCTGCCTTTCTGTCAATAGTCCTCTATAGCAGTCAGCTTGCCTCAGGACATAGGTATGGAGTGGTGGCTAGCAGAGGGCGGGGTTTGTGTGTCCTAGATGTTTCCCTGCAGTTTTGATAGCACATGGCTTTCATGCTTGTGCTTCGGACTGTGTGCAGTGCTGCTTTGTGCCTTGTGCCTCGGAGTCAGCTGCAGGAATGGATGAAGTGAATCTATAAATAGTTTCTAGAGCTCTTTGGTGGCATATAAGTATTGCCCTCGGGCGTGCTGGACACATTCATTTGTTCTCTTTTATGGTTTAAGGAGGGAGAGGCTGATTCTCACCTGTTCAAATATTTCCAGTTACATGTGAAAAACCCCCTATCTATAACAGATGAATCAGTGGTCGTGTAAGAAAATCCTTCAGCGGGTCTTGAGCCAGCCAGTACATGTTTCACATTACAGTTTGGAGTGTTAACCTGGGGAAGCACGAGTTGGGACGTTGCATGCTCAGAGTTTATCTAGCACACCACAGTGACAGAAGCAGTGCGATGACCCACTTAGAACAACATGTTCCATCTCATCTGTGTTCCCTGCCTGCAGCGCTGGTTTCAGTTGTATGTTTAACCCTGTGTCGAGAAAAAAAAATCTCGATGCAAATGACTGAAGGTTTGATTATTATTATAATATGAAAGTCTGTTTCCTTGGTTCTTAAGTGGTGCTTGTAGAAAGTCCTGAAATAAAACGGACGCATTTTATTTCAGTGTAAGACAGCCAAAAAAGTCTTAAAGGACCAGATCCTTGAAGATATTTAAATAGCAAACTACTATTCAAATCAGTTGGAGCTGGAGCTAGACACTCCTAGTGGACTCCTGTGAATACAGGACCCTCTTTTGCAAAGGGAAACAGCGGCTTGTGACAGAGAAGTGTATCTCCCTGTTTTTAGAGGGAGGTGGCGAGAGTCACTATGTGTAACTCTGGCAATTCTTCACTGGTAGAAATAAATAATTACATTATTCTTGGGGTATTTTTTAAAGTGCTTTACTGATTTCTCTGATGGATGGAAAATACAGGAGGATCACTTTGCTATGCATGTATGTGGGTGATGAAATAATGGCTTCCAAGTTTGTAATTTGTGTTGGCAGCAGGAAACATAAACTGTTGAGATTGAGCATCTGTACTGAGGACAATCCTAGCAACGCGTTTCTGGTTGTCAGTCAACACTTCCTTCCCCCTCACCCCCCATCGTGTCATTTGTGATGTAATGCCATTCTGCTGAAGTGGAACCCTCTGTGTACTGGATCTGTGATTAAATGTGACATCACTATACAAAGGCTGATCAAAAAATTGCTATGGGATAGTTATTATAGTCATTAGACCTGTTTTAGTAAGAGTGCTTTCTACTTTCTGGTAATATTAAATAGTCTGAAACACAGAACTTTGCTCCTTCTGTATGACTTTCGAAGAAATAGAAGTTAAATACTAGAAGTCCTAATTCTGTAATGCTTTATATATGGGATTCACATTGACGGAAATGAACCAGGAGCTGGGAATTTTGGGTGCAGAACTGCTAAAGAGCTACGGTGCACAGTGTAACCAGCCAGCAGGATTATACTCATGATTGTACCTGCAGGATTTCTCAGGGTCTTCCCTGGTTTCATCACTGCATATTAACCTAGAAACTTTCGTTATTCTTTGTGTGTTTCAGAGGTGACACTAAATACATGAATGACAGCCTGTATGTCACCAGTATCACCTTCTTTCGCCTAAATAGTATCTGACTCAGGGTAGTGCAAGCAGGAATTCATTCATTCCATTGTTTCCCTTTGAGTGGATTTCTGTCATATTCTGTGTGTATATATATAGAGAGAAATATTTTTAATTTTCAAAGGAATGTGATTTCTCTATATTGATGAGAATAATAGATTCTATTGGGCAATTTTTAGCTAGGACTTAGGAATGTAACTATTTGGCCATTGCAGGGTAAAAAAAAAAAAGTGAAATAAAAATAAAGGAAAGTAAAATGGCATTTTTTTAATCCAGTTGTATAAATAGCATGATGTTGATTGATTACCTGTTGAGTTGCAGAAGAAAGCCTTATTAAATTCATCTTCCCTGCTTACTGTGTCCAGACGAGGTATTGATTTCTACAGGTTGGTCTGGCAAGTTCCCTGCTCTGTAAAATGAGTGGATTCAGCTCTTGGCCTGATTGATATTTCATAGAATCATAGAATGGTTAGGGCTGGAAGGGACCTCAAAGATCATCTAGTTCCAGCTCTCCTGCCATGGGCAGGGACACCCTCCACTATACCACTACACCACGTTTCCTGGATGTAGCAAGGGGTTCTGCTGTATAAACGTGTTTAAAAACTTAATTTCTGGCCCTTTCAATATACTTTTGCAACTTTGGAGCCATACATGATTTAAGTTAACTTGCCAGTTAGTTCCCTTCTCTAGTAGCTATCTACTGTGCTGTGTAATGGGAGCAGCCAAAGCAGTGGTTCCTGGTCTCTGCCCGCACTCGTACTTTCCGTATAATAAAACCAAGCCAACCCTGGCCATTCAGTTGCCTCAGTGCTTCTCTTGGGCAATTTTCAAGCTAACGTAGAGACCAATACTGTGGGATCTGTTGCAATGGAGTTTGCTGTTAACTAGAGCAAAGGCAGGGTTTCACCATGTAACTATAAATGCTGTAAGGCAATATACTTAGCAATGACCTAAGGTCCTTCTAGAGTTACTGACTTCATGTTTCTAGCCTTCCATTGGCTTGTGCAACTGCGTTTTCAAACGCATAGGAAGCACCTCGTGTTCTTGTCCAGGGTCTGTACATCAGCATTTAAAAGGCAACTAGTAAATAGCAGGCATTGCAGAATGACAACATGCTTTGCTTTGGCACTGGTGACAGAATGCTGAACCTGCTGGTGTGACCCTTCACTCAGTTGGGGATACAGATCATCACCCTGAGCTGCTCGTGCATTGATCTCCCTGCCTTGTTGGTGTTTTGTAGGTTTGCTTGTTTTAAGAGGCCTTTGCCTCAACAGCAAATGCACGGCTTTCTGCAGGGTAGGCAGTGGAATCTATTGTTTTTTTAGAGACTCTGGTTAGGTTACCCATTTATCGGTATCAGAACAACTGTGCAACAAACTTGGTTTCATGTGGGCTGACATAGACTTTTTACAGTTTGCTAACACAGCAGTAAACGAAAATCCTAATAGAAATCAAGGTTTTCCTGACATGAAAAAGGGAAATTGGTTTGATACATCTTTTTCTAGAAAATTCATGACCATCGAGGCTTTTAATGGTCTGATCTCTTTCTAGGTATTAAAACTGGCTGGCCTTCAATTCCCCAGGTCTCTTTTCCTCTGGCCTTAAGGACCAAACACCACCTAGTCCTGTGAGGTCTCCTTCATGGCTTTATAGGACAGTACAAAGGATTATACAAGGAAGCTCAAAGAATTCTTCAGTCTGTTCCTGAAAGAGTATAGGTGGGATTTCAGCAGACTTAGACGAATATATTTGGTTTATCTGGATATAACTTTAACATGTCTCTACTTTTTGACTAAAGCATTAACACTACAGTTTTTCCTCAAGTGTCAATGACGTGCCGTTCTTATTACAGCAACCTCTCTCTTCTATTTTTTTCATCCCCATCACAATTAGCAATGAAGATGCTATTTCACCCCTTAACAACTCAGACCCTTAACCATCCAGAATTGTGTTGTATTAGCAAGACTACACCAACCAGTTGATATTATTAGGCTAGCCTTTATAGAAAAAGACTATTAAAGCCCAGTACTTCCTCCTCCTTATGGTTCTCACAGGTATAAGGCACAAAGCAGTGCTTTGGTGATGTCCCAGATCCCACACTGGGTCCCCCAGCAAACAGAAAGGACAAGCCACGCGTTCGATCTTATATTCCAGTATTTGGTTAGAGGGCTGCGAGAAGAGGTGCACGCGGTGCGTTTAAGCTAACTTAGCACTGGAAGGGCACGTTTAGCTCAGCAGTAATAGTATCAACTAAATTAGGCCTTGTCCAGACTGAAAGCACTCCCGGCACCGACAGTGTTTATACTGAGAAGGGTGTTTATCTGCTGGAGTTTTAACAGCAGTCCCCAGTTTGAAGATGCTAACTTTGCCTACAGGGAGGTTAAGCAACACACTCGTGTATTTATATCGAGGGGTGTCGGTGATTTTGCTTTTTCCAGCCCAGCTATTGCAAAGACAAAACTGAGCATGAATCAAGACTTGAAGAAATAAGTTATTCCTGTCCAAATGCGGGTTGCTGTTGTGCTGTGCTCTTCAGTGCTAGAAGTACAGCACATACATCATTTGGGAGGAGGCAGCTCGGCAAGGGCAGCCAGGGTGGCCTGGAGAAGGACCAAAGAGCTACTGTGAGGCACTGGTGGGAACTGTGTCACCAGCCAGCGTGGGGGGCACAACCTGCTGCTTGCTTACTTTGCTGCTTGTTGCAGGTTTTGTTTTTGTTCCAACAGTTGTTCCTTGCCAGGCAGAGACATTAGTAAGGGATAACTCAGTTTTGCAGGCAGAATCCCAAGTGTAAGATGCTCCCCAAATATCTGTCTTTTCCGTAAATCTTGCTTCTATGCTGTCACTTACAGAGGAGTTCTTGTTTTGCTTTTGTTGAAGGATTGGGGTGTGGGAACTCTTGCCAGGTATAAAGGGTTTTACCTTTGTGCTTCTGGAGTGAGGAGTGGCTCTGGCAACAGAAAAATGATCTCAGATTAGCACTGGCAATGCAGGAAGTCCAGAATGTTGCTTTTGGATTCAAGGTTTTAGGGATGACACTGAAGTGGACCAATTGAGAGCTGTGTGGGCAATACTAGTTGCTCATATATACATACATATATATGTAGCTGGTGTATGCTTGGTGGTGGAAAAAAATCTCTGTACAAGGCAAAACTATTTGCATATAAGCTCGAAGAGTTAAGTGCTTTGCAACACTTAAGTAATATGTTTCATGTATTTTGAGAAATGATGGGGGAAACGGTTTTGTACTCCAAGCAAAATTTATTAGAAGTCTATTCAAGAAAAAAAACCACAGAGACCTTTTGCTCATAGGAATTCAAAGTCAGTTACCTGAAAGCCAGGTATGAAAAACCTGCATTTTTCTAAAATCAGTTACAGAGTAGAAACAGAACTTTTTAAATATCACAGGCAACAGATATTTAAGTCTTCAATCATAAATGGCATCAAAGATAGGTATTAATCTCACAGCAAAGCTGCATGCAGATCTAGTTTAAAATTGAAAGCCTCTGAATATAAAGCTTTTGCCATGAAATCTGCAATAATAAAGGTATGCTGCACAAAGATGTTTCTTTACCTTTGTCTTAATGACACTTCTCAGTAATAAAGACATATGTACATTTAGATTTGGCTGGTAAACCATATTTTAATTAATAAAATTTTGCATAAAATGCTATCTTACAGAATTGCACTATCCAGATGTGCTTATGGTAAATAGAGCAAGAAAAGAAAAATGCATCGAAATGTTGTGTATGTGAAGAGGGCAAAGATCAAATAAGGAACTTAATTTTTTTAAAATCAACAACCAAATGGCTCTGTACAAAAAAGCAAACATATGTACAAAATGCTACAGACTACATACATTTTGATAATTTCAATCCTTTACCCATGAGAAATGCAGTAGAAGCTGTTGCCATCTATAAGGTGCTGAAGAAACCAAATCTGAATTTTTTTTTTTATAAAGCCATAGTCATTATCATCCTGTGCCTTAATTTCATTCTCTATTTATGCTTACCTTTGCTTATGGAAAATGTATGTTTTCAAATACTTGTTTCGTTCAGGAAAAAAAAAAAAACAAAACAACCCACCTCTAAAATGTATCAGTTTTAATACTTGAGAGATTTTTTCTGTACTAAATTCCTAAAAAAAATGTGTAACTCAGATTTGTTAACATACATATATATATCTCTGGTGAAGTAATTCAGTACATGATACTTGTGAATATTTTTCAGGTGGCTATGTTAGGAAAAAAAACAACAAACCCAACAACCCTTTGCACTAACACTGTTTATTTCCTGCTTCTTAAAATTCCTGTGATACGTAAAACACTAACCTCTCAGATCTCATGTTGCTTACTATTACAACATTTTGTTCACAACCATTTAATGTCAGACATCAGTAGCAGGTTATTATTGTCTATGTCTTATATCATTGTCTGTCTCTTTATCAAATCCTCCTTCACGAGGTTTTATGCCTCTTGCACTTTTTACCTTTTAACAGAAAACACTACAGCTTTATTAGGGAAAAAAGAAAAAAGGTTTAGCCAATACCATTGCACCCGTTCAGAACACTTGCAGTTCTTCCATTTTTCACTACACTCGCTTGAGATTTTACAATCACTGTGCATATGTTACAACATACAAGTGCAGGCAAAAAACCTATATTATAATTTGTCATACATTGTAAACCAGTACAATAGGCAAACCTGTGATACGGCAAAGTGAAAGCAAGAAATGCTGCCAAGCTAATAAGAACGTGGAAACTCAAACAATTTTTTTAAAAATAGTAAACAGCAACTTCCCCCTGTATTACATGCATGCTGAAAAAGATCCCATCAGACTTCATGATAGTACCACCAATGTCCAAACCAAGAAGTTTCTCCCCCTCCCAATCCCCCCTGGCAATTCATCAGTGTACCTGTCATCAGGCTTTTCCTATTGTGTTTCGAAGGAAAAGACTTTAAAATAGGGAGTACTTAAATGTTGAAACGACTCCTCTTGTTTCAGAAAAGCTTAGTTATCCGCACCGTGGTCGTTGCTGTAATACTGCTGGAACGGTTTGGCGGATGGGATGGGATGAGGATGAACTAGATGGCCTCTATTTGAGACTGCAAGCAAGAAAACAGAGGGCCAGCGTAGCATGTTTTCTAGCAGCTTTATGCAGATGTGTTGCAGAGATGCAGCATAAATAAGTAGGAAAAAAATTCACAGCCTCTTGACATAGTTTCCAGGGAAAGTACCAAAGAATTTGGTTCTTCTTGAGGTTCCTGAAATTAGAAGCGATAGATGAAAGACGGGAATAACAACAGGAATTCACTATGTAAGCATGGCCTTTAAATTGTTGTTTCATATTGCATAAACAGAAATAGCTATAGTTCTTTACAATATAACTTTAAAAAGTTATTTTGAATTTCATTTGTGAGTTGTGAATTTTAACAAATTATAACTGCAGAAAGGAAAAAGCAAATAAAAAGGCATATTGATTAAATTGCTAGGCCTGATTAAAATACGTGCTAAAATTTTGACTTAGTACATAGAAATAACTTAATTTCAACAACATCAAGTCTATTTAAATAATTTGAATTTGAGAAATGCTGAGCACTAGTTGGATGATTAAGCTAGCTACTGTGTGCATGAAGGTTTATGGAATGATTAAGCCACCTTATCTAGGCCTAGTTATCAAATATCTGTTCAGTAAGACTTGATTCTCACAATTAGTTAATTCTGCAGATGTATTCGTGCGAGCATGTTTTATGTTACCTGGGCTTTATGAAGAGAGCAGTAACACGTAGCCCATTTTGTTTCACGTGACAATAAGAACAGTGCTGTGCAACAAATGGGAGGCACATGCCAATTTGTGCCCATCAGTTAGGAAACATAAAAGTGAAAAATCACCCACTAATTTCAGTGAATTTTGGTTGAGACTTCTCCTAATAAAGCCAGATTCAGGTTTATTACACTGAATACCAAAAATTAATTTGTCTAAAAGACGCCAAGCAAAGAGGGCAACAAAGATTGGGCGAAAAAAATAATGAAAAAACCAAACAAATTAAAACATACCCACAAACCATCCATCATCACATTTTTCCATCACATCAATGACATCTCCCTCTCTGAGCTCCAATTCATCTTCGTTCCTAGGAGTATAGTTATATAGAGCCTGAAACCTTAAATAGGACAAATGATGCATTTTAAAAAGAAGTAAGAGTTCTTCGCACCTTTGCTGAAGTAAAGGAGCTGGTTTACACATTAACTGATAAGTATCGCTTCTTGCAAATTTGGGGGGAAAGGGTTTATTTTGCCTGGTGCACTTCAGGGATAGGTACTTATCATGGTAAATAAATAAAACTTTATTGGAAAGGTAACGCATCTGACACTAAAGACTAGAGACTCAAGGCAAGCCTGATGGCTCCTCAACCAGTTGCTTTGAATACAGAATCCTAGTTTTGTTCTGTCTTTTATTAGCTTTACTTTATAGTTGAGGCACCAAACCAGAGGACTTCTAGAGGGGAGCTCATAGATGCACTATCCTCTTAGCCCCTCCCCGATCAGCACCTTAACACTGTGGCTCTGCCTTTAAGCTCCGGAAAGCCGAACCTCATGTAGGCGTTCTCTGCCGTGGTGGAGCGAAGTGCCACCCGGCATAGGCGAAGTGCCTGCCGTCCCGCAGCAGTCGGGGCAGGAGGGTGCCCCGGAGAGTGGCCAGGGGGACCTCCTGGGGCTCCTCAGCAGCAACTGCTGAGGCTGGACTTGGTGCTACAGGAGCTCTGCATGTAAAGGAGGTGCCTGCTTCTCTGGGGAAGGTGGACAGTAATTGTTATTTGGAAACATACAGCCGTAACCTCTTTACTTGTTAAAACTGCCTGTGCTATATATACAAAAATAATTAAATATCTCAGAGAGTGAGGGAGAGACTTGACTCAAATTGGGTGACATAAAGATGGAAACTCAAACAGTATTCAGGTACCAACTTGTACCTCCACCCTGGCCAGGGGCTGCTGATTGAAGGATCTGAGGTGGATAGACGGAAAGGGGTATGAGGTTGCTACATTTAATATCTTTCATTCCTTGTCAGCTTTTAATTGAGTTTCTTGGAATTGAAAGAATGGCAATAAACTCTTAATAGGGGGAACTGACAGCCCACAGGAAGACTGCTGCAAAAGCCCATGAGTCCTGCAGAGTCAGGATCTACCTTTTTTTCTCACTGTCTTGTGCCCCAGCTATGACTGACTGTGTGTAAAGGAGCAGGGTGCAAGTGCAGAAATTGTACAACTGTACAAAGGAAACAGTTTTAATTTCAAAATATTGAAACAAAACATAATCATGTCCATTTTTCCCTCAACAACAGTTCACTGACTTTAAAACCTTAATGCCATTACATTTCTCCCAATAAAAACTAAGTAACTCCCCCTTTGATGTGTTGGTACTGAATATCACCATGTGCTCTGTATCATTCAGGCAAAACTCTGTGGCTTAAATAAGATGTGTATTTCAGTAAAAAATTCCTGCTCCTGAAAGTCCCATTTGAAATTCCTGTATACAGACAGGTGCTAGGCTTAGTGTAATGACAGTCATCTTAAATAAACTACACTTATTTTTCACATTGCTCATTTGGAGAAAAAAATGATTTTAACTTAATTTCTTGTGCCTGGCAGTTATCTCCCCATATCTGAAAAGTCTAACTTTATATTTTAATCACACTAACAAAATGGAATAGGACTGGCTATTTAAGTAATTACCTCTGGTAATCTGTGTAGCAGAAGTAAGAACAATCTGTGCAAAAAATTAAATGGCAATAATGTTTTCTGCCATACTTCTCATTATTCCAGGAAAGCAAAGTGATGATGATATTCTAAAACTGATTAAATGCAGCTTCCAAAGGTATAGGAGTTGCAGATGTAAAATGTCATGTAGGATTCAAGCCAATTGCTTACTTAAATACAGTAACACAAACTTCCCGATTAGTACTCTTTGTACTTTAGAAATCTAATCTTAGTCATTTCTAGATAATCCATTTTAATAACTCCTTTCTAGTAATTTAATTCTCTCTTTGCTAATCTAAGAATTTCTTAAGTATGAAAACTTTACTACTATTGACAACACTAACAGAGTACATATTCAAGACAAAGAATAGTTGGCTGGCAATTTAAATATATTTCTATTTTTAATTTTAGGAATAAGTAACTTTAGTCATGAACTACTTAAATGATATTGAACAAAATTAATTAGATAATTATTGCTTACAAAACAAGAGTTAAGTGCTTCGATACACTCAACAAAACCAACAGGAACTTGTGGTTTTAGTGAGACTGAAACCAAAATGTTCAATTTTCATTATATATTATCTATGGTACGATTATTTGGTAACTTTTTGCCCCTCTCTTCTCTGTTACAATTTCTTCAAGTGACTAACAGGTAAACTTCTAAATATTTTCAGATGCTACGCCTTAGTTACATCTAGGGGAATTACTAATACTCCAAAGTGCTCTGATGCTAGAGAAAGCATGGCTACTGGTTTCAATGATCACTAAAGCAGGACCTGAGCATAAGACTCAGAAAAAAATATAAAAAATGGAAACAATCTTGCATTTTAATTCTTTGCATTAAACAAACTTGCATTTTAACAGTCGGGACTGAAATAGCCTTACATGCTTCACATGTTTTATCTCAAGTGCTTACACTGTTTGTGAAAACAAAACTTGTGATCTAGTAGTTCTCCCATTTTCAGAAAGGCTTTCTTGTATCTAATTTTTAAATTGCACATGTAAATTACACCAAAAAGTGTGAGCTTGTGTTCTGGTGATCAACACTATCGTGTTGTTTTTTCTCTCTACTTACATCCAGAACTGTTTCTGAATAATTTGTGTCAAGTCAGTAAAGCAGGTGAGTAGAATAAATGTTAAATCTTTAATTGGCGTTCTGTTGAGATGTAAAAATGGAGAGAATAAAAATAGTCAAACTTTATTTTTACAAAATTATAATCCTTTTAATTGTTAACGATGGAGAACTGTAAGTTGGCACGTCTGTCTCAGTTTGATTTAAATTAAACAACTAAAGCTTTGCCTTCCAGGACCTTCTTGGCTATCTTCCTACATCATACAGTTATCTGTGAATTTCTGAAATCTCTTCATAACTGTACTTGGCAGGTTAACAAAACACTCAATGGTGTCCTGGCTATTGCTTAAATGTTAGGTTTTGGTTTAGTAGACAAGAAGTATACTTACGGTTCCCCCCCACTGTGTATGTTTTCATGAGCAAGCACAGGGCGCTGTGGCTGAAATGAAATGATTTGAAATGTAATAAAGATTTATAGTCTAAGGTCCAAATAGTTGGATGGGGCATGATACATAGTTGCTAGAGAGTTCATATTCTACCTGGTGTAAAACAAACCCCTCCGCCCCCTCTCCAACTCACAATAAATTCTTAAAAAGACATGGAAGCAACAGAATCTTGGCAGGTTTAAAGATCTGATTTTGGGAGGACAGAACAAAAACTGAAACAAACCGTACCCTGAAACTTTTTCAACAGTATGTTCTATTTATAGTATAGTAGAAAGTTGGAATAGAACCCTGCTGCCTCTTCACTGTGAAACAGAAATAGCATTAGAAAAATCAGATGCAACTGATGAACATTATACATTCCTTGGGTGAAGTATATTTTTGGAAAAACAGAAATAATGTAATGGCAGAATTTAGAATACTCATAGACAACATACCAATTTACATTACACACACACACAGAGTGCTAACTTGGCAGGCGTAACATGCTATGCTTTAATTCTGTTTCATTTCAAAGGGGAGCACAAAGCCATGCAGGCTGTTGGGAGGCAAAGAGCAGAAAGAATTTTTGAAAGAATGCATGTAATTGTGTGAAAATAACAACACTTCTACTTCAGAGGAAAAAATAGTTTGTATTTCCAGTGCAAAGCTTTATGAAAGCAACTACTTTCTTTCTTAATGGAGCATTACCCACCACGAATATCCAATAAATCTGGATGCAATGGAAATGAAAAATATTAACCTCCTACAGAAACCATATCCTGCTTAGAAAGACATTGACTTCTACCCATTACAATCTGACTGGGGCCAGAAACAGCACAGGAGCAGCTGCTTGGGAGAGCTCTTGACGTGACCCGGGATCATACACTCTGTTGACTGAGGATGCCCTGCGGTCATGCTGTAGAGACCAACAGTGTGATACAAGTCTGAGAACAGAATCTGTTTTGGGAATGTGGATATCAAACACAAGTCATAGCACTTCCTTTCATGAACTGAGTAAACTGCAACCTGATCTTGAAGCCATGGGATTTGTCTTATTCCTCCACAGTTCTCTCTTCCCCAGGTTTGACTATTTCCGTTCATTTTGGTTCAGTTTACTCTTGAAGATGACACAGTCTTCCATGAGAGGCGGCCATGGTAAACAACCCACAGCCTGATGATATCAATTGAATGTTAAAACACACGATGTTGGTTTTTTTTTTTCCCCAACCATACCCCCAACTCCAGATGAAACTGAAGTAGTTAAATTTCTTGTCATCATGTTTGCATGTATACATGCAGAAAATATTGTGAACATTCTCCACTTCATTTTTACAGTCTATAGAGTAAAATTTTAAAAAGCTGCCTGAAGATGCAGGCAGGTAGATTACAAAACTTTTATTCATATTAATGACATCTAGGTGGGAAAGAGGTTTTCAAAGTCCACAAATTGTGTTTATGCTCTTTGACTCTCTCATTTAACTCTCTTAACTCTCTTGTCAGTGTACAAGACAGACAATTTTTACTGAAGAATCCAACAATAAAGATTGCAAATCAGACATTTCAGTTCTTAGTAACCCCCCTTCAACAGTTGGCTTGTCAAGCAAGAAGAGAATATTCCACTAGGCAGATTGCTTGGTATTTGGATTGAAATCTGACGTTATTCTCTGCTAATCTTTCATCGGGTCCACAACTGAGCTGAACGCCATAGATAGTCAGAGATGCAAGAGAACTCAAGTGAGGTTAAGGATTTTTCTTGCAAACAATAAAAGTCAATGTGCTAAACAATACTACAAATGATTTAATGCTTTGAACATATACTAAGCCAGGAAGAAATAAGGTAGGTCAGTATTACTTTCTTTTTCTGCATATGCTTCAACACTTTAAAACATTTTATTGCTAGTCAACTACTGTAGAAACAGATTATATAAAATCAAGTTGAGTGAAGATTTTCAACTCTATGTTATTGCTACAGAGAAAACTTTGATGGAATTAGAATCTGGGAAAATGAGGGTGAAGTAATCTGTGCTATGTCTGAACAGGGGGACCTTGAGGCTCACTCACTATCCAAATGCATTCCTCAATAGTATTCCAGCTGACAACAAAAAGCTTTATCCGTTTTTTCTTTCCCTAAACTCTCATTTCCACATATAATGGCACTGGCTAGGATGTGGACTGGTGCAATGTCTGGCTAATTTGCTCAAGAGAGATCATGAAATGCATCACTAGCTCTTGGTAGTCAGGTTTTCTAGTTTCCAACCACAGCTCAGTTCACAGAATCATAGAATGGTTAGGGTTGGAAGGGACCTCAAAGATCATCTAGTTCCAACCCCCCTGCCATGGGCAGGGAAATCCTCCACTACACTATCTATAGTTCACTACACTATCTTGTTTCCTGGAAAAAACTGTAGGACTTAATCCCAAAAAACATTAAAAAGTGTGCAGTCAAGTCAAGCTGTACACCTGATTTTCAAGCATGATTGATATGCGCTTGCATATAATAGTTCTGTATAGTCCTGGACATGCAAATTAGGTATACAATTTGAGCTCTTGTAGTTTTGGAATTGAAGTCGCAAATCCACTAAATATTGGCCAATACAGTCCTCTTAATATATTAATTACATGTCATCCATTTGGAGTAACATGCAAAATTAAAATAGGGCTTAATCCCTTTTTTATGGATCTTATTCCCAGTTGGACTTTCTTTGGGATGGTGTTGGTCTGCTACTAAAGAATCCTGCCCTTCCTCCGATTGAATCGTCTCTCTTCAGTGATAAAGAAAGCACTGTTCCCTCACACCTGGTAGTAAACAGATGCCTGCCAAAAAGTCGAGACTTTGGAAGTTACACAAACCTGCGTATCTTCAATTAAAATTCAGATTTTAAAAAGAGGGCCACCAGGAAGATAATAACCTAAAATCAGCAGCAACAGCATGCAAAATAGTTCATCCTGTTAACAGTTTTAAGAGCCAAATGTTAGGAAACCGATGCAGATAATAATTTAGTCCTAAACTGAAAGTAAAACATAACTCATAAATTCTTATTCTCACATAGTTTAGGGTGTGGGTTTTATTTTTTTTTTCATAGTTTAGATCACCTTTTTGAGCCAACCATGTGCAAACTCTAAACAGTCTGACTTTCTGTAAAATTGTTACAATTATGTTACTGTTATATTACAGATATGAAGGGAAAGACTAAAGAGTATGACAGTCTGAAATAACAGTGCTTGGATAAAGAGCACAGTGAACGTAACATAGTAGCAACAAATCATTTTGAAAAGAAGGAATTGGATTAAAACCCAAGAATTCAGCCTGTATACAAAAGTCTGTATTCATGCAATGAAGTATAAATTTTTGACTCTTAGTATCTGTAATTTTAATAAACTAGAAATAATATGAAACAAAAGGAGTAATTTAGAAAAAAAAACAGGCTAAATCTAAAGAACTTTGATCTCTTACCTCTTGTAGCACTGGAAATACTATGCAATACTGCAGAGATACAATACACTAATGGATTTATAAAATAATCTTTGGCACACACAGACCTGTTGGCTTGACTCAGACATAGCACAGATGCACAACAGGAAGAAAACACGACGTATTGATCGTATTGAGACACTTGGGCAAAAGCAAAATACTGAAAGACTAGACACTGAGCTCCTTTTCTATCGAAATGCCGTATTGCACACTGGGCATCCTGTACCGTACCCTGTGTGAATAGCTGTGACCTCTGACAGGTGAGCTGCAGGATCTCTTAGTCATCACTGGGCTACGAGGCGGTTTACCCATAACAAATATCTCTCTCTTTAAATTAGCCTGGAAAAACCACAAAAACTGTGTCAAGTGAGAGTTTAAGAATGAAGCATTATGGGATTTTTGTTGCTTCATTCATACATGCAAACTGGACATGCTTTTCTTGATAACAAAAAGCATTTGCGTTACAGGTGCAAATAATGGTACTATTAGTACATGGCATTTTCATTGTTGCCCCTATACCGTTTTTCCGAGGGTTTGCTGCTCTGGCACATGCCCTTACACATTACAGTTAAAAGATTAATCATGTACAGTGTATGCAATTGGAAGAACAGTTACTGTGAGTATACTCACTGAAGTAGCTCAGTTAATAACACAGAAAAGCTCAACAGCACAGAGTGGAAATATTATCTCAGAAATACCAATGACAAATGCTGTAATTCCTTGTTGTTAAACAGAACATAGACCATAAATTCGCATTTAGAAAGCAAGCAAATACTCAGTGGAAAGTACTTCAAGGAAAAAATCCTTGTTTTGTTAGCATCACTACAAATCAGCTAAGTATTTGTCAGAATTCAGCTCTTGGTGGGGGGGTGGTGTGCGCAGCAAATGTGAATTCTCAGGGGCGAGTCGGGGGGCATGTGAGAGGAGTGGAGTGCTGACATTGGAAACCGTTTCTTTGCGATTTGTGACTGTTTGCCAGTAGAATGTGGCAAGACAGACAACAGCCCCCCTCTTAGGCACCGAAAGGGTAAATAATAAAAAAACGATACCAAGAGAGGCTAAGGAGGCAGGAAAACATCAGCGTGTCTCCTTGCAAAGTGTCTTCACAGTTCTTCCTTTGGAGGACATATCCCTCCCACCAACATGGAGCAAAGTGATACTTCCCATCCATAGCTCCTTGTATTCTACTGCCCTCCCTGGTCATGCTTTAGATTTGAGCCACATTCCAAATATATATATATATACACACACACACATATATACATATGTATGTATGTATTTTTACATCAACAGAAATTACCAAAGTATCAGTACATGTGATATTTGAGTCCTGAAAAAACATCTCACATTCTTTCTGCTGTAGCATTTGTGAGGAGACTTTAATCAGGGACAACGTGCACAAAGAAGAAGACAGGAAGTCCAGTCTGTAGACTAAGTAGCAAGAAATGATGACAGCCAAAACCTGGCTACACTTATTTTAATGCAACTCTTTATCCTGGCAATGTAGTTAGTGTTGACTGCTGAAAAAGGTTTGCTTAGCCTTGGGAGAAAATAAATCTTTATCTCGTTTTGGAAATACTGTGCAAAAAATCTGTTGCTAGAAGTGTATCTAATAATTTCAACAATTTTCAAATAGGTAAGTCTATACAGATTAAGTTTATAAAGAAATCTGTTCCCTAGACTTAAAAAATAATCCAGATTTGAAATGGTTTGAAAACAATAGTTAAGAGCTAGAACTCTGTAACAGCCCCCAGACCTCTAGTTTTTCTCAGTACTCAGGTTCTTGTGTCTGCACGATGGAGTCACCTCTTTTGGTTACTTAGCGTCTTACTTCCTGCTGTGCCTTATGAAGAGCAGTATGATGTCTAGGAGGTTCCCAGGAGCAGATTTTTTAATTCTCAAAACAGATATTCCCTCTATTTATTTTCAGCTGGGATTAATATGCCTTGCTCAAGCAAGAGCAAGGAATATCAGGGGCACCTAAAAAGAATTTCAGTGTCGATGAGGAATTTTCCAAATTTTGTCACTTGGGCTAAGCGAAAAGTACTCATCAACAGCACTGCACAACTGATAAATTATTCCAAGAGAATAATCTTTGTCCAGTCCTTTACTAATAGAACTGGTATTTAGAGCATGACTCTCTGCAGTGGTGCTTTCTTATGGAATTTAGGACTTCTCCCAGGCTTTGGATGGAAATTGAAAACGCTTTTAAACTACAAACCTTACTTAGTTTCTGTGTACTTGAATATGAGTCTGTTTCTTTTTGTTAAGTAAGATTTACTGATGTCCTGGTATGGTCTTGAAACCGAATTGAAGGCTTTCTGCTTTCCTGTCACAGGTACCTTACTAAGCTATTTCATTGTATCATAATGATTATAGTTTTACCTTGGGTTTCATTTGAAGAAGGCCTATCTTAATACTCCACGTGCTATGTTATTTAATATTAGTAAGGGAAACAATACATCTGAAAAGATCAAACTCAGTGTTAGCCTTGCAGTTATTTAATATACATGAAGATTTGCACACAATTTGCATACTCAAGAGGTGCAGTTACCTTTAAGTTTGGTGCGTCTGTCTCCTGCTGATATAAGGGTTTAGAAAGGAGAGGAGGTGAGAGGGAAGCAGTAGATGGGGATGTTGTAGGAACAGAGTGAGAAGCTGGTGCCTCAGCAGAGTGAAATGGAAGATTAGAAGAAAAGTGGAAAGGAGGATCGGAGTCTCCTGATGTTCCCGTAGAAAGTAGAGCTGGCTTAAGTGTTTAAGAAAAATAAGAAGTAATTGTGCTATAAAACCAGCTGTGAAGGACATAAAACGCTCAGTAAGGAGTCATGTAACTAACCTGAACAGTCAGAAAAGTGATGGTAATTTTATTATGACTATTCTGGAAGAAAACTCTTCCTTCACATATCAAAACAAATTGCTATTTGTGGCACTGGATTTCACCTCAAGTCTTAAGCTTTTCTCCTGTGTTTTTCAGGTCTAGTAAGAGCAGAGGCAGCCTGCAAAAATCTTTCTAATTAACTAGTTTTCCATTTGGCCAAAACATATCATGCTAAGTATCTGACTTACAGGTTTGCATGTGCCAGCCAAAGCAACTGCCTGAACAGGCAGCAGCCTGTAAGTAAGTGCTGGTCAGAAAAGATCTATTCTAAAACTTTGCTTAGAACCACACAAACCATGTAGCAATATTGTGGCATTTAATGGCTAGCAGAGATGTGGGATAGATCAGTATCATAGTGTCCCAAAGAGGAACTGGGGAGGGCTTTAGGGGAAAGCACTTGTTTAACTGCCAAACACAATCTGATGTTATTATTAGTCACATTCTCCTAACAGAGTCTACTATAAATACATCAGCTGGTGAAGAGACACATGTGAAGTACAAACCGCTGAGCCTCTGCAGGAGGCAAATCCCCCCCTCTGAAGGCTGCTGACAGCATTGCTTGCTGGGGCCTCTGGCTCAAAAGGGGTGGCACGTAATGGGCCAGTGAGGAAAATAGTTCCCTGGCTTTTCGCATCAGAAGCTCAATGGCAGCTAACAAGGACAGAGGGAAAGGATCAGCAGAATTGATACACCATAGAACTTACAATGGTGTATATGGCTACTTCTGAGAAGGGACTATCCCCTAACAATGCCAATTTTTATCCAATGCAATAGTATGAAACTGTGCCTCTGCGCAACATAAACATGTAAATACAAAAAAAGGCACAGAATAATTATACTGAGTAAGGCACTTGAACACAGAAGCCAGGTTTTTCAGAAATTAAAATATCTCATCAATATTGAGTGGAATGTATCTTTCGTAACATACCATGGAGTCTCCTCCACTTGCTACGGGGAATTCTAAATTGTCATGTTCCAGATCCTCCTCTATATAGAGCCTTGTCAGTTCTTCTGTTGTGTCTTGTGCTTCTCTGTAGAAATCTGATTCTTGAGGCTTTGACTGATCCCCTATATTAACTGACAGATCTGCAGGGTAGATTTCCTCTTCGTTTTCAGCAGTTGCAGCTAGCACTCTGGAGATGGAGCCACCTTCACGTGGCGAAGGGATGTTATCGATAGCGCCAACATGCTCACCTTCTCTTGTAGTATCTGACAAGGTTCTAGGTACTTCGAGAACTGAGGAGACAAGTACATCTCTCAAGTCTTTATCTTCTCCTGGTTTGGTATTGTTGCTGGTATGCTTATATGCTATGTCATGAGATGAGCTGGCTGAAGATGAGACAGAGGTAGATACAAGAAAGGGCAGAGGAAGAGCTGCAGGGGAGCTGAGAGAGACCTCCGTATTTGGAAGAAAGTGATCATCCTTAACTCGGTGAATGTTATTACCTGGGGATATTGCTACAGATTGGGATGTTGTTAATGCCAAAGAATTGAGTTCTTCTAAGTCACAAAGAAAACTGTCTGGAAATGATGGAGGAGGTAAGATGCACACGCTTGAAGGTGAAAAACCAACAGTCCTTGAAAACTCATCACTAGTGGCAGTCTGGAGAATCTTTTGATCAATATGTGACCAAGAGGAGGAAAGGTGTCTGGAAAGTGGGGACAGTGCCTGGGAAGGCAATGTCAAAAATAAGAAAAACACAGGAATTCAAATAAATAAATAAATAAATAAATAAGCATGATAGAGAACTAGGATATGAGTAGACTGGAAAAGAAAAATGTCTGTGCCATCATCTGGATTATAGGATATCATTTCAGTGAGCACAGGTGTCTGAAATCATTACTACATGAATCAGAACAGCAGGAAAGACATTTGAAAAATGAAACTGTATCAGGTTCTGGCTTGGGGCTTAAATGTCAAACATTAAGACAGATCTGAATCATTACATTCATGAAGGCAACCTGCATTTGATCTGCTAAAGTTATTTTACTTATGGTGCTCTGGTAGTGAGCCTGTCACAGGTTATTAAATCATACAATTAATATTAATGTAATTTTCCCCAAATCATTACTGACCATTACTGTTCTTTTGAGATTAGTATTTTCAGAAGTATACTTCAGGTATCATTAAGTATTTCTTTTAAACTGTAACAACTGAGGCGATTTCTAGTTACCCTATATGTTACTATTACTATTTTTCCTTAATACTTCTGTGTAAATGCTTAAGAAACATCTTTAATACATTGCATACTTTTATTAAGGCATGAGCAACTACAGAACGTGTTTTTCTTCAAAAGAAACCCTATTAGTTCAAAATGACATCAACATTCACGAAAGACAGGCAGTCAACGATGCTTTTAAAATAGTGACAGCACAGTACACAGCAGTATATTTTGAGTACCGTTACATAATATTGATTGAAGTATCCTTCTGGTAAAAGAAACGTCCTTTTGTAAGAATGAGAGACTGGTGAGTCATACGTACACAGCATCAGTAGATATCCATTGCTTCAGTAAATACTGAAAATGCATTTTGTTACTGTTAATCCTCAAAATAGAATGAAAAATATTTTGATCTCGCTGTCAGAATTATCCAGAATAATTAGATGTATATCTCTAAGTTATCTATCTATCTATCTATCTATTTTAGACTAGTAATACTCTAGAGTAGAAAAATAATTTCAAAAGGGTAAATTAATGTTGCAGAATAGGAAGGTTAATTTACTTACCTTCTGCTTGAGTTTTCTTGAGGCAAATGGCTGTACTTTATAGTTATACAAACCTTTGTTATAGAGTTTTCTGTACCAAAGTAAACAGTCTAGAGACTGATACAATGCAGTCTGCTAAAACAGAGCTAGGCTGTTACAAGCAATACACAATTTCTTTCCCTCTTAGAGATTAGTATTTTTATCTTTATTATCTTATCTTTATTCTTGAACAGGGGCCTCTAACCTGTGGTTTTAAGGTCAATAATACTACCAGTATTTAGACAGACATTGCCAGTTTTAGTTTCCTGTGGCTACAAGCTGCACTAGAGCTAAAGATACAGATGGTCTAGGACAAGTTAAGGAGAGCAAAGCTTGCTCCTCACATGTATTGTTATTTATTTTTGTTGCCATTAGGCCAGAGAAGTTTAGCGCAATTCCTTTGGCAACAGGGAGTGATACATGCTAAAAAACTCCAAAGGAAGAGCAAAAGTGGTGTCAGCAATTGTGGTAAGCTCCAGCACACCTTCAGGACTGCTAAAGACCTTCTAGGTAGTCAGGAAAAAGTTGTCTTCTTACATGGTATTGCCACTTCTGAATACAGCTGAGTTCAGAAACAAGATGTCTGTTTAAAAGTGGCAGTAGAGGCTTTTTTTTTTTTTTTTTTTTTGACTTGTGCTAGAACCAGATGATTGCAAAGGTTTCCTGAGTTGCAAAGAAGGCTTCTTCCACCTTCCTCCCCTACAGAACTAATTTAGTAATAACTAACTAAATAATAGTGGCAGGACAATTTTGTAATTCGAATGCAAATGGTCTGAAGCATCACCTACGCTCAACTAGGGTTATTGGGGTTACAGAAACTTTAGCTGCAGGATGCCTTAGAGGCAGTTCTGCTCCAAAGCAAATGGGGAGCGAGGCATCTCCAAATACAGAGAGATAGCTCCGTAATATGGAGCACCTAAGTTGCCTCATACTCTTGACTTGCCTTCAGGAACCTCTGGATTCCTGTAATAAGGGGCCTTAGCTTATGAATACCTCAGTCTACAGCTATAGAATTTAATGCTGCTTCAATTCAACAACATTGTTGGAATAGAAGAGAGAGGAGCTAGTTCTCTGTTGCGACACATTCTGGAAAACAGACAAGACCTATTCTAGCAACTATCCAAAACCAGGTAAGATTGTTTAGTCATAAGCAGTATTTTCAGAGGCCACTGTTGTCTATAAATGACATCTTTTGGTAGTTGTCCCCAAAACTCCAAATAAACGTGAAACTGATCTCAAAGTTGAAGCATGTAAATAAGCACCAGTATGTAAGTATATCAAAGCAGAAAAGGGGGCAAAACCAACTGAAACAAATAGAAATTAATAGCAGGATAAGAAGTTTATAATTACACACAAAACCCACTGCCCATGCCGAAGAGATAAAGAAGAAAGGTAGAGAGGAAGATTTATAAAAGTTTCCATCTTGAGCATTCAAAATCATAGATAATACATTAATGCTAATCACAGTTTGCATGCAGAAACTTTCTTGGTTTCTATCACTGCCAAAGAGGTCATGTTCCCTGCACAGGTGACTGTGAAATCTCACAAGTGAATGACAAATTGGAATACAGGAATCTTTTTGCCACATCATATAGTATGATTTGTGGTGGTTATATAGACTAGGAAGGAAAAGAATTCAGAACCTACGACAGACATTTAGTGTGAAAAATTACAACTGTAAAGGTCTGAATCCAAGCTCACTGACAATGTGATGGCATTTGCCTTAACACTAAACGAAACATTAGTGTCACTGTTGTCATACCACTCCAAAGAACCTCCATTGTACCAACCACCTCCTTCTAGAGTACGAACGGCAGAAGGAGGAAGGTTACAGTACAGAATCATTATCTGTTCTCCTTTACTTTGAAAGGCACAGAACTGGTCTTGGCAAGCTGTGTCCCCAGGCAAACTGCCCTCTCTTGCCCTTTGCATGCTGATGGGACTGCAGGCTTTTAGGACAGTTGTGTTATGGGAATGTCTTCACACTGCACTACGAAAAGTCTGCTAAGCATATCCTTTATGGTTGAATCCTAAGATTCTCAAATAAATGTTGTTTTCTTGGCTTGATTTTTCTGCCCAAATTTTGCCTGGCCCTACTCTCGATAACGTAATAGTTAATGAAGAAAAGAGCAAAAATCCTGACAAAATGTAAGACACACACTAAGCTATTAAAATACTTTAATTACAAGTTAGTAATGCAATTTTACCTATGCAGGAAAGAAAATGTAGTGTACTTAACGCATAAATGATGTATTATCTTCTGTTAACAAAAAAATTACGAGTCCTTTTAAACCTACTCTAGAGGTGATAGCAAAGAAAAAAAATCCTTACCTTAGTTGAACTTAAATGGTGTATTCTGTCACTAGAATAGCTTTGGGGTATTGGAGGATCAGGGTAGTCATCAACGCTTTTTGATGCATTCTTTTTGATGACTTCTACATAGGAAACAGGAAAGATGCCTTGTCTGTTGGTTCCTGGTATTCTACCTTCGTACCAGTTTTGATCAACTCGCTTAAGAAGAATTACTCTGTCTCCCTGAAATGCATTAAGAAAATGAGTTATCAGCAGACACATTGCAAGTTAATTTTTTTAATAGCAGGTATTATTTTAAGACATAGTATTGTTTATCCTGCAGTGCTGTTTCCCATCAGTCTTGACACTCGTCTCCATTTCACATTTCTCCTCCCGTTTATAACAACCTTTCCAGTAAAACCGGGGAACTAGTCACAGACTGCAAATGCTATTCTTTTATCAGAGGGGAATCTCATGTAGTCTTCTACTCTTGTTTGGGGGATTAACGTTTCAACTTTTCTTTGGAACGTAATCTGTTTTAATTGTTGGCCAAACCACTAGCTAACAGCCTAACTGTAATATGCAAGAGCGACTGCTAGGCCCAATTTTCCTTAAGAGTCATAAAAGTTAAACAAGGAAATCCATGCAAGTGCTTTGCTACCAGTGAAACTGAAATAAGTAGAGGTAGAAAGTTAAAAAATGAGTTCATGGGAAAGATGAGAGAAAGAAGTGCTTCACCTGTCTGAAAAAGATGGGCAGTAGTTCACTTCCTATTTTTAGAGAGCTTAGTAACTGAAATGGAAAATAGCAACTTTCTATTCAAACTTTTCACTGTAGTGAAACTTCATGAGCTGCCCCCTCCTTTGTTTTACATGATGTGCTTTTTATCATGTGTCTTTTTGTAACAAACTCTTCCCTTTTAGTTTTGCGTTCTCTGTAGTTGATTTGTGGAGTACCCTGAAATTATCTTTAGTGGGATGGAACAAAAGAAAACCAGGGCAAGTTAACTTTTAATAACAAACCAAAACTGGGCTGTTGAGATTATGACCACCACAACAAGCACAAAAGAGGATTTTAAAACAAAACAACCCCAAAAACCAAACTCCCTCCAACCCCTAGTTCTCTAAGTAACTATTCCTGATTTTTTAGACCTCTCTGACATTTACTAAGCTCAAATGAGTGAAAAACATTCATTATCATCAGTGACACTGGATTAGGCTCTAGGTCAGCATCAGAAAACTGTATCCTTACTCTTATTTCAAAAGAGAAACAAACCACTGAATAACTTCCATGAACCCTAATTCTTAAAAAAAACCCAACAAAACAGTAAGAGGCAGAACTTTCCAGTGGATAAAAAGTATATACTACTTACAACTGAGTATATAATATCTGCAATGATAAAGTTTCTCTACAGTGGTAATATCCCAGTGTCTGACAAACCTCAGAAATTAAACATTTATTGTGCTCTTGTGCAATAAAGTATAACCACAAGGATGTGCTGAGAAAGATAAGAGAATGTTATAAAAAGCAGACTCTTATTAAATGAGATATTTGCAAGAACTGGTGATACATTCACAAAAATATCTCTGAGCCTTTTTTTCTATTTTTTTCTATCTTGTGTATTTTTGTATTTCTTCTGTATTAAAACCCTTACCATAATTGTGACAGCAACAAATAATTATTTAAAAAGGGAATGGATAATTGCAGTGAAAACTAGAAATTTAGGTGAGCAGTAGCAGATGTTTCTATAAGCAAATCTACCATAATCCAGTTTACACGCGCAACATATTTAAGGAATTTGCAGGTAGCTGTGAAAGACTGAAAGCCAACAGGCTATTATGTTAGTAGCTTTCTACCACTACATTGCTTTGTGCAATGCAAAGTACAGTATTTACATACGTATTAATCCTATGTAGCAGTAGACACTATAATGGTATTTTGATAAAGGCAGTTCTAAACTGTACCTTTCTAAGAGATAACTCCACATTTGTGTCTGCACTGAAGTTATATTTGGCAACAGCTTCTCCAATCTCTCCAATCTGTGCAGGGGGCGGTGGCCTGGCAGGCTGTGCTTTTTCTGGGGGAGAAAGTTTCTAAGGAAAAAGAAAAAATGCAAGTTTTCATCATTCCCATGCAGTTTGTGGACCTATTACCCAAACTACTTCAAGGAATTAAAACAGAGAACAAACCTCGACATAGGAAATAGGGAATATTCCAACTCTTCCATGGTGCTCACCCTCATACCAGTTTTGATCAATTTTCCTGAGGATATAAACAGTATCTCCTTTCTTAAAGGACAGCTCTCTGTAACAAAATTATTTAGGTCAGATGTTTACAGCTTTACATTTAACTCCTCTACCTGCATAGTTTCTGAGATCTTTGCAGTTCAGATCTGAAACAGAATGTAGCAACTAAACATTTGAAGAAAAAGTTTCGCAGCTGTGGTACATTTAACAATTGATCATACCATATAAAATAAAATGAACCCCAGGTACTGTCCGTAAGCTATATAGGCCTGTTTTACACTCTGATTCCAAGGAAGTATTGCTGGTTATTACCAGAGCACTTAGTATAGGGTCTGCATGCAAGTATGATGTCTTTGGATCACCTGTTTAGATGCTGCTTTTATGACTCAAAGAGTTCTGGTCAACAGTTCAATGTCCAAGTGGAGGCCAGTGATGAGTGGTGTTCCTCAGGGGTCAGTACTGGGGCCAGTGCTATTTAACATCTTTGTCAGCGACATGGACAGTGGGATCGAGTGCACCCTCAGCAAGTTTGCAGATGACACCAAGTTGAGTGGTGTTGTGGACACGCTGGAGGGAAGGGATGCCATCCAGAGGGACCTTGACAGGCTGGAGAGGTGGGCCTGTGAGAACCTTGTGAAGTTCAACAAGGCCAAGTGCAAGGTCCTGCACATGGGTCGGGGCAATCCCAAGCACAAGTACAGGCTGGGCAGAGAATGGATTGAGAGCAGCCCTGAGGAAAAGGACTTGGGAGTGCTGGTGGATGAGAAGCTCAACATGAGCCGGCAATGTGAACTGGCAGCCCAGAAAGCCAATCGTATCCTGGGCTGCATCAAAAGGAGCGTGGCCAGCAGGTCGAGGGAAGTGAATCTGCCCCTCTACTCTGCTCTCGTGAGACCCCACCTGGAATAGTGTTCAGCTGCAGAGTCTCCAGCACAAACAGGACATGGACCTGCTGGAGTGGGTCCAGAGGAGGGCCACAAAGATGATCCAAGGGCTGGAGCACCTCTGCTATGAAGACAGGCTGAGAGAGTTGGGGCTGTTCAGCCTGGAGAAGAGAAGGCTCCGGGGTGATCTTATTGCAGCCTTCTAGTACTTAAAGGGGGCCTACAGGAAAGCTGGAGAGGGACTTTTTACAAGGGCATATAGTGATAGGACAAGGGGCAATGGATTTAAACTGAAAGAGGGCAGATTTAGATTAGATATAAGGAAGAAATTTTTTACATTGAGGGTGGTGAGGCACTGGAACAGGTTGCCCAGAGAAGTTGTGTCTGCCCCATCCCTGGAAGTGTTCAAGGCCAGGTTGGATGAGGCTTTGGGCCCTGGATCATCTTTGTAGCTGTCCTCTGGACCCACTCCAACAGGTCCATGTCCTTCTTGTGTTGGAGGCCCCACAGCTGAACACTGTACTCCAGGTGTAGTCTCACCAGAGCAGAGCAGAGGGGCAGAGTCACCTCCCTTTACCTGCTGGCCACGCTTCTTTTGATGCAGCCCAGGATACGGTTGGCCTTCTGGGCTGCGAGTGCACCTTGCGGGCTCATGTTAAGCTTCTCATCGACCAACATCTCCAAGTCCTTCTCTGCAGGGCTGCTCTCAATCCATTCTCTGCCCAGCCTGTATTTATACCAGGGGTTGCCCTGACCCATGTGCAGGACCTTGCACTTGGCCTTGTTGAACTTCATGAGGTTCCCACGGGCCCACCTCTTGGGTTTGTCTAGGTCCCATCCCATCCCTCAGGAATGTCAAATCATTAAGAACATTTTCAGATCCTAGCCCTGGAGTTCTTTGCTATATCATCCATTTGGTTTTCAAGAGCTAGTCTGCTGTTCTGATAATTCAAGTTGTGAGTTTTCTACCAGACACAGGTAATGTAATTCTAGTGGCAATGTTTGGCCATATCTAAAACTCATTTCAATGCCCTGGATCATCAGAACAACAGCAGGAATGAAGTACAGGCCCTCTATTTTGACTCTGTCACATCCTAGAACAGTGTTTCCTGATTTTGTTTTTCTTATGGACCACTGGTCGTTTGTCTTGGTACAGGACATGTCACATCCTGCAGAGAGCCTATATACGTTAAGATGGATAGGAAGATGCTGAAGCACCATACAGAATTTTGATAATTACACTAAGACAGCATTTTAAGCACCGTACCTTGTGTAACCTAAATACAATTCACAACAGACAAAGTGCATTCAGTGGGTGACCCTCAGAAGCCATGCTCTAGAAGGCTGAAGATGCGCAGCCATTCATGTGTTCAAACAAATACAATGGAGAGTATAATAAATGAAGACATTTTTATTACAAAATAACTTCTCACACAGTTTGCTAATGCAAAGACTACTGTGACAGCAAGCAGGATCCTCTGCTTCCATGGCATTTGCCTTGGAAACTGGCCAGAACAGCAGTAAGCTGCTGCAAGTGCTAGAAAGAAAGGTTTCTCTCGAATTATGAATTCTTAAATGAACAAAAGTCTAGTACTTACTTAGAAGTCTGAGCTTTAAAGTCATATACAGCTCTAGCTGGCAGTTTCTGAAAAGCAGGCAAAGTGATTAATACATTCAAGTAGTATTACCATATAGGAAACGTTTCAGCTTTTAAAAAGGTGACCACAAACCAAAAAGAAAATGATGCGTGCCTACAGTTGTTCTTGTACTAGGCAATTAAACACAAGGCTTCCTTTTTTAAAGCAGTAAGGTGTTTAGGACTTAAGTATTTTAAAAATAGAAATAGCAGCTAAATTTTAATACAGACTGCTTTGAAATTTTATGTTCAATAGAACTACAAAAGTAAAAAAAAAAAAATCACCAAATGCCAATGCGACTTGTAGGCAAGAAGATCGCAAGGTACAATGGAAATTCGCATGCTTACTATTCTCTAATACTTTAGATGACTCTTCTGTTAAACTTGTTATCTTTAGGCTAATTTCAACTGCAAATACTGTATCACTTTTTTTTAAAAAAAATATGTATATATAGATATATAAAGGAAAAATTATTTGACAGCTGGAAAAGGTTGGGGATAATTTAAATTTCTATAATCACGTTTAAAGTTTTAAGAAAGTCTGAGAAACGCAGGACTGGAAGCGATCTCCTGAGTCACCTGTGCAGCTCTCTTGCTATCACAGGCAACCACATCATATCATTCCTTTCATACATTTATCAAGTTCTATCGCCAAGAATCTGTAAGCTCAAGATTATTTCAAAAATAAAACTGTAAAACGTCCCTACCTCTCCTCGCCTGTGTGCTTGACACCTACACTTTCACTGTTTTCAAAGCTGTGCTGAAAACACGAACTGTGATCCGGCCCAAGAGCCTCTCTCATCTAGTGTCTGCCTCTGATGGATAGGTGCTAGATACTTCAGAGGAAGGTGCGAGAAGTGATTAGCAGTATTACACAAAGATATTCGGTGAAGTGATTCAATCCTTCTCTGCAAATGCTTGTGCAGGTGAGATTGCTACATTTGAAAAAAAATATCTCTCTAGTATATAGTAGTGATTAGAATGAGCTGATTACGCTCTGAGAGATGCTATTTGTAATGATGTAAGGGTACACATCTTTTACTAAGAGGAATAAAAAAGGATGCGCGCAAGTTTTGCATTTTACCTTTCTTCCAGGCTAGATGTTCTCAACTGGGTTCTCTCTCTTCTTGTCATCTAAAGGCTAGCAAATTTAGCATACCTAGAGCACTCTCTTTGCTATAATAAAAAAAGTCTCCGAAGTTATTACAGGGATCCTGTCAACTTGCATTTTGTTATACTGATACAATTTTCCATTACAGGTCTCCTTCAAATAAGAGAGCCTAAATTTAAAAGCAGTTTTCTGTTCTCTGCTGTTGTCAAAAATAGTCTTTTAGATGGGAGGGGATATTAATATCATCAACTGTTTCTGAGCCCTTTTCACTCTTTCCTGATTTTGGTATAGCTGTTGCCGCAACTACTAAAGCAAATATGGAAGAAGGGGGATAATATTAAAAGAACAGTGGAGCTGATTAAATGCAAAATACTTTGAAATGTACAAACCATACAGGAAATAGAGAAGCCTTTCTTCTTTCATCTTTTTAAACTACAGCAATCATAAGAATGGCTTGTAGTATAAGTATTTTACGTATTTTCAAATTGAAAGATGATTTTTAATGTCACAGAATTCTTTAAAAGGAACAACAATATGGCTCCTGGAACTTTTTAAACCTTTATTTTGTAATTAATAGTCTTTTTTTTTAAAATCAGACTCTTAATCAGATTGCAGTAATATAAGCATGTCAGTGGGGTGTAAGCGGATCTGAATTCAGATCCCGTAACGAGCTCTAACCTCTACCATCATTTAACAAGGTATATGGCCCAGAACAAAAACTTAAACATTAGCAATTAAAATACAGAACTCTGATGCTGCCATTACTTGGTGCAATATTTAAATAAAAATAAACAGAAAATATTAACAATCTATGGTCTGTAGATGTTGGTTAACATAAATGTACTTACTTTATGATTGAATAAAATCTCTGAAGCATGCTTGGAGAGCATTTATAGTTCTAGATCTAGAAATATTCTTAAGATACTGAAGTGTTTCTTTTCAGTGATACTTGTGTTACTTTAAAGGTGTATGCCTGCTTCCATTTCCTCTTTCAAAGCATTAATACAAGCAATCAGTATATAATTACAATCATCAACTGCTACAAAAATTAGAGATTGCTCTTAGCATAAATGGTTTTGTCTAACACACTAACAGCAGTGATTTTGCTTTTCCTAAACAAAAATAATGGTGAAATACAGATGTTCTTTGTATCAGTTTTGAAACTACTGAGGCAGTTTCTTTGTGTAATGCTCTGCTTCTCAAAGGAGCCTTTCCCCAGTCATATCTGATATTTTTCTCTGTCCCAAACATCCACTCCAGTCAACTTTGACAGACCCTATCAATGACTAATAAACTTATATCTATATCTATTTAAACATAAATAGAAGATGCAGCTTATCTTACAAAGCTTGATATTCTTTTAATTTCTTGAAGTATCAATCTCCTTAACGGAAAAGGAGGATGCTGTCCCATCTGATGATATGATGATAAGTAACCGTTCCTTTGGTCTGTATCATTACTGTGTCTTAAAACCAACACAAATCTTGTCTCAGATTTGTTACCAATTTTTCATACAGATATTGTTGCGTTATTTATTGTTGTTTAACTACCTCTTTGTCTGTAGTTCCTCTTCTCTCCCTTGGAGTACATCGTCCCACATCAGTGAAAGCAGAAGAATAGTTTCCAGGAGACTCCTGGTCTACTGAAAATAGAAATTATGTGAAACTATAGTAAATTAAACAAAATCTGTGATGCTGCTTGGTTTCATTTGGGCAGGTGAAGAGATATTGGAATGTATTATTTTACTTTTGATAGAAAGAAAAGCACATGATATGATGGCTAAAGTGCACCTTTACAAGAAAAAAAAAAAAAAAGACACTGACTCGAGCAAAGGCAAAGGCTGTCCTCTGATCCACAGCAGGTGAAAATATGATACCGGATCGAGAGAGGAAAATTATGCCTCACTGTACGAAGGGATGCACCCTGCTAGACCAAATGGGAGGCATGACAGGAGTACTGGGACTTCATCAGGTTGCAAGAAACTGTTTTGGAATGTCAACAATATAAACACATAATTACGTGCACAAAACATGGCTAAAGCATGCTCCAATGAGAAAATAGGGAAGAAAAAATGTTTCCTCCTAAGTGATCTAAGATGCATTTCTACTTTACCAGGGGCACATGTTAGGCAGCACAAGGGAATTTTAAAGGATGTTATTTCATAAAAACAACTCTAAGAGATGAAGTACAAATCATTACTCACCAATCTATGTGGCAGATTTTCTCTAAAGCACAGTTTACCAATGTTTATTACAGGATGGTGAATACATCTTTTCATGTTTTAATAAAAATAAAATCAAAATCTTACACTATTTATAGCTCAGCAAGTTACCAATATGAAATGAAAATATAACAAAATTATTTCAGACCAGAGGATGAAATGAACTGCCTCTTGACTTCTGAGATTTACTATTTCAGTCTCCTATCGCCACAGTGATATGTGCTAGTAGAGACATATAACTGATGTTTGTCTTCCTTTGACTTATTCACACAATCTGTTCTTACCAAGCCCATAGAAGGACATGGTAGGGAAGGAGTGAAAATGCAACAACTTTAGAAGAACAATCTCCTCTACTTCTATATAGCTCCTTATGCAGTCAATATTGGTAGTTTTCAGTTTTGAAAAAACTGAAATGCCACGTTTTTTTTGCTATGTTTAGCATAAACTATGCAAAAAGCATAGGTTTTGCTATGGCTTTAGGGTTTCTGTGTGGATAGTGGCTGTGAGAGACACATAGATCCAATAAAGCATAAAACTTCATTGCAAGTAGAGTCTATGGAATATTCTGCTGTACTCTATGCTACTTTAGGGATATCAACAGTGACAGAGCGTATCACTTTCCTTATGCCAGGCCCATAGCTGTAGAAGCTGTTAGAAATCCACGTTTAATCTGCACTGTGGATTTCCTTATTTTCAAGGACTGGAAAATTCTCATTTAGCAACTGTGATATGTGACCAGCGCAATTTCCAACAACTTTAGTCTCATTGTATCGTACTGTCTGGCAGAGTCAATCATGATCAGGCCTCAAGGAGCGGGTCCAGAGGAGGGCCACGAAGATGATCCGAGGGCTGGAGCACCTCTGCTATGAAGACAGGCTGAAAGAGTTGGGGCTGTTCAGCCTGCAGAAGAGAAGGCTCCAGGCTGATCTTATAGCAGCCTTCCAGTACTTAAAGGGGGCCTACAGGAAAGCTGGAGAGGGACTTTTTACAAGGGCATATAGTGATAGGACAAGGGGCAATGGATTCAAACTGAAAGAGGGCAGATTTAGATTAGATATAAGGAAGAAATTTTTCACTCAGAGGGTGGTGAGGCACTGGAACAGGTTGCCCAGAGAAGTTGTGTCTGCCCCATCCCTGGAAGTGTTCAAGGCCAGGTTGGATGAGGCTTTGGGCAACCTGGTGTAGTGGAGGGTTTCCCTGCCCATGGCAGAGGGGTTGGAACTAGATTATCTTTGAGGTCCTTTCCAACCCAAACCATTCTATGATTCTATGATTCAAGTATGACTAATTCAATTTTGAACTGCGTTTTACAGCTGTTTTTTTTACCAAATTTTCTGTTCTCAATATGTCTATTTCAACTAGTTAAGAAGAGATGGTAACGCTTCAATTCTGATTTTTCTTGAAATACATCTTTACTAGTGTGATACTTGCAAAAGTTACAGAAAAAGATGAGAGATTAAAGATAAGTAAAATCATATAGTGCATAACTGATACATTCTCTCTTACATCCATTTGTGATGTCAAGAATAACTTTGTAATGTCATGAAATTCTCAAAGATGCTCTGTCACAGAGGACTGTATGTCTAGAAGCAGAATTCTTTAACATGGAAATGTTATCATTTTAAAAGAGAAATAAATAGACATTAAGCTTAATCATCTGGGATACACCTTTGTGCACTCCTGCTATGAATCTAACTTGTGTCTTTTTATATTGCAAGGTTAAACTTTAAAAACATTCTAAGCTCAAGCATTTTTTTTTGAGAAAAAGAGAAGCAGAGCAATGAACAACTCAAAGCAGTAACTTTGAAACCAGATCACTGTCAAGACAGACTTTTAAAAAAGTTACACTCACCTAACAATTTCATTCAAGTTTTGATTAGTAGAATTTGCCTTCAAAGATAAATTAAAATTCTGTGAGAACAACTAGTTCTGCTGCCACAGAAATTGGAAATTGTATTGTTTGAACAGTGGAAATGGAAAAGTCCTAAAATGACTTTAGGGTCTATTCACAAAAAGTAATATAAAGCAGCAGAATTAGTGTGTTTTCATAAGAAAACAGAATCAACTTTCTAAGATACTGGAAGAATTAACAGCATTTTTATCACTTGCACGTAAAAAATCTATACAGTACAACATGGGTTAGATGCACATTATTATTTTTTTTTTTTAAATAATGAAGGAAGGGTCATCTGCACATTGTTTTGTGTTTGACCAGCATCTTATGATGCATGTATTCACCTCCTGTAAGGCCTTTTCTTGGGAGAAGGCCCACCTTGCTTAATTTAATAACACCACTGTAATTTACAGCGCTAATACTCTATTAGTTGAAATACACTGTTACTCCAGTTGTCCAGATTACCGTGTTTTGTGAACAGACAGCAAATTTATCTATCCTCATCATCTATGTAGAAATGACATCCTTCTTTAAGAATTTTGTGGGATGAAAGCTTCATACAGATGACACAAATAAAAATGGAATGAGAAAGGGTGGGAAATACAGGGAGTAAGGTTAAATAAGTAAATCACAAGTATAGAGGAAGAAAGTTAATCCACCTTGGAAACACAGTGCACTATCATTGTTGTTAGTTGCGTCCATGTCTGGAAAAGAGGCACTAAGAGGTAACCTTCCACAATCATTCTGGTACAGTGGGCAATGGATAGCACCATCTTGAGGCAGTGGATGAAAAGGCTGGTGCATGGGACTCTTCTTCAGAGCTTTGAGAGATGAATTCCTTTCTGGAATGTCTGGAAGCAGCTCAGTAATAAGTCTATGTAATATACTGTTGTCGGGCAAGCTTCCCCTTCTTTTTTCAGCTTTAATTTGGTCACAGATGTCTTTAAGTGCAGAATCGAGTGCTTCAAATACAGATGACTTGCATTTTTTCTTTTCAGTTTGTTTTTTAGGAGCTGCACTTTTTTTCCTCCGGAAAGGCACGGGACTGACTAGGAATGCTAACTTAGAGAGGCCAGACTCTGCTTCCTGTCTCCTTGGATCTTCAGTGGTTTCATGTTTAGCCCTTTCATGTTTTAGCATGGTTGTGAAGCGGGTGTAGGATGCTGGGCATCGTCCTTTGCAGGAGCTGATGAGATGCCTGTGGTGGTGGTGGTGGTGGTGGTGGTGATGGCCTGATCCATAAAAGCTTTCTGATGATGTAAAGGAAAAGTGGTCAAAGTCACTTTCACTACAAAAGGATGAACCCTCTATCTGGATAAAGTCACTGAGGTCAGAAACCACTCCATCTTGATCACTGTCTGAAAAATCCATATGTGATCGTTGTGGCTCATCACTGGTCACTTCAATATGAATTGGCACCAGGGTTTTAGATTTGTAACTTCGTTGTACCTGAGAGGGATGTCTGCCTTGATTTTCTTCTTCCAGCAAGGATTCAATAGAAAATCGCCTCTTTGGACATAAGCCATTGTTAGGAGGCTCTAGTGTAACAGTTGACAACATTTCATCACCTAGGTTCGGCATTGATTTTGACTTCTGAATTAACTTTTCAAATTCAGATATTCTGGTTGGCACCATGTCTCTGGGCACCTCTTCAGTAGAAGACTCTCTCCAGCCTTGAAGAATAGCTTTGTGCTGTTCTTTTTCATACTGCAGGATTCTGGACTTCACGGAGCAAATCACCTCAGAATTCATCAAGTCCTTGCGATTGATGCGGTGCATCTTTTTGTACATTTTTAGGAAACCCGGGGCATCGTGTGCGGATCTGTGACGAACTCTTGATCTACTATTACCACGGCCCTCAGCATATGGGGAGGCCCAGTTCATTGAGCAAACTTCTTTGGAGTCCTCCTCACATAACAGAGAGCCCATGCTTTCAGACTTGGCCTGTGCATCGGGAAAGCTATCGCGATCATCTGTTAACAAATCATCACAGCTACGAGATTTTCTTTTTGGAGAAGTAGTTTCTTCTGTGCTGCTCCAGACTTCTGCATTTTGACGAGTCATTTGCCAGCCATTCTTGTAGCTGATGGCCCTCCTTGAATCGTTTGGAACCGCTAAATGTTGTCTGTAAGTGCTACAGTAATCTAATTCATTAGAGGTGTTGTGGTTGTGCACTGAATAACTTAAAAGGGATGGATATACTTTGCTAATATCCCCACCTTTATAATCCATAGAGCAGCATGGTAAAAAAGAGACATTGCCAGAAATTAAAAGATTCAGAAAGTCGGAATTAACATCAGTAAGTATTAGAAAGACTAGAAAAGAAGTAGCAATTAATGCATCTATCAACTTAGGTCAATACGTAGGTTGCTACGGCTTGGGGCAGCAGAGTTAAGTTATTTTCCAGCTGTAAAAATGTACTTATGATAATTTGAACATCAAAAAGATTTCCTTATGAATTAAAATCACAACTTTATGGGTTTTTATAATGTGGTACAAATCCTAGTCTTCATTTAGTCGATTTTCTTTTGTTAGAATAAGCAGTTGAAACTGGAAAATCCTTGTTACAAATCCAGCTTTGCAGCTTCAAATTACAAAAGTAAGAATAAACAAGTTAGCCTCTCATGAAAGGCCCAAAGCCCATATAGTAAATGTCCCAGTGAAGCGCACTGAGCAACAGCAGTTGCGTTTACTACCAACATACCGTACAACACATCGCCAGTAGTTTTCTGCGAACAAATACGCTCTCATCTTACCTTTTGCTCTTGATGGAGAAGAAGGAGACGAGCTAGTTAAAGGCTTTCTAAGGGTGGTATGTGGGCCTTGCACATCTGCACGGCCCAGGCTCGGTCTGTTTGCGTTCTGATCACTGTGCACCCTCTGATGGCTTACAGCAGGTTCCGACTTCCTTCTCTTTCTGTAGTCACTCGCAGTACTTGCAGAACTACAGAAATAAGCAGCATTACCAGCAGTCTAATTCTGAGATCAGAATTCAGGAATTTAAGCAGTAAGCTCATAATTATATAATGGGTTTATAGATTGAACAATGCCAGAACAAATATATCAAAAACATGCAAAGGGGAGAAGCACTGGTCTCAGACAACTTACAGCATATTTTACAGGGAAAAGTTGAATTTCTTCTTCACTTGACTGTTTTTTGGTTTTATACAAAATTGCTAATGTCATTTTCACAGTGAACGCTTTGAAGTAAGTTCATCAAGTTTTTTTTTTTTAGAGCATTTTTTTAAAATACTCTAAAAATACAAACAACAGATTAAATAGTTTTAAATTGTTTCCATATCCATTTTGCTAAAGTAGCAATAACATATTGTATTTAAAAAATAAATTGTTGATTGAAAAGCCTCTTTATTCAGGTTTTTCCATACTTCTACTCTTTTTGGCATTTGGTCTTTCCTGTTTTACCATGGGCTGGCACTCTCCCATCCTCCTGGTACTTCAACCTGCTATGGAGAAGCCCACCAGTCTTAGTATTGAAACAGCACTAGGCTCTGCCTGGAAAGTGTGATGAATCTTGTCTTTTGCTGGCAACACAGCTTGTGTGAGGTATGATGTAGGCAGGAGAGAGTAGTCATAATGTAAATTAAGATCATAAACATTAAAGACAATCCTTGTGAAAGGTCAGAAGAAGATATGGCTACTGAGATGCGTGTACACACTGGGACCCACATGGGCAAGTGAAAACAATCTGGTTCTTCAGGATGCTGAATAGGTTATTATAGAAGTTACTCTTTATGAGTAGGTAGTAACTATGTAAGTAGGCGTTACAAAAAATAAAAAGGCAGCTACAGAGAAAAAATTTGAGTGGTGAGTTGCCTTTACTACTAGAAGTTGAGTGCAAAGATAGAAAAAAGAGACTAAGAACAGATGAGGTAGCATGCTTAGGGAAACAGCACCCAAAGTGCTGCAGGCAGCGATGTTAAATGATAGATCGCTGTAGCTGAGACAGAAGCTCAGGGACATCAGCGGAAAGACCCAGAATGAAGCATGGCTTATTCTGAATATAAACACTAAGTCCTTGTAAAACAAAAGAAAGAATTGCACTTCAGCAACAAAATATGAATACCCTCTCCACACATCTCTCCATTTTGTCAGTAGCTCACAAGGTGAATGTTAAAATCTGACTCTCTGCAATGTCTGCTGGCTTAAGGTCACAAAGAAAACTCTCATGCTGTACAATCCGCGTCTACTGAAATAATATATTATATTTCTTACCTAGAGGGCCTGTCCAGGCCTTTGTCTGTTGAATAGTGATGATATAAGGAAGTCTGTGAAAACAAATATATTAATCTGTTATACATCTGTATTTGAGAAAAGGCTGACAATTTCTGCTTATCGTGTTTGATTACAACTGTTACTCTGTGAAAATCCTATAAAAACAGACTATGATGATTAACATCCTGGGCACTCCAACACAGATACTGCAATGTTTAACGAGAATATTTATATATCACTAGATTTCATTTCACTTCCTATTCTACTTCAGTAGAATAAAAAAAAAAAAAAGAAAAGTTTTTTCTTTTAAAGCACTACTAAATAATGATCCAAGGTCATACTTCTCCATACCTTTTTCAAAAATAGGTACAGAAAAGCTGAAACAAACTTTTACTATAAAACCATAAACCTTCATGTGCAAGTGAAGTCTGCAGAGCTTCTCCCCTCAATTACCCACCAAAATCCAACAATCAATTATCGCCAGAAACTTTTGTAAATCCCATGATGTTTGTGGCCAGTTGTTGACCACCTTACATTCCTGGTAAGAACAGTTCTTATCACAGAACTTGAGTCGTTGCTACGAGTTACAATAGTAGCTACTGCACTCGAAGATGGAATGGAGTACGGCTCCATAATTTTATTATTAATACAAAGTCAACCTTAAATGACCACTAATTATAAATCAAATGCATTTCAAGCCTGCAGTCAAAATTAAGTAATACTACAATTCTGGTAACTATGTATGAATCTAGAACAAACTGCGTGGTCCCTGGGATATTTTTTCCATGGGTATAAAGTGTTGTGGTTCAAAAGTTAAACTTAAACTTTTAAGTTCCTGGCATGGCGTTTCAGAGGTAACCTGATGGACTGGAAACTGAAGTTTAATTTAAATCACATCAAAAATCAAGTAAAAAACCTTTCAGACTTTTGGTAAGAATGGCAACTGAGATGTAAACAGTTAAAATCTGTTAATAATTCAAAGACTTTACTTTCTAGAGAAAATAAGTCCTCTTTAACTTGTTTAAGATGATCTCTGCATAGGGTTTCAAAATGTTTATTTTTTCTAAAGAAATTTCTTTGCTTTTTGGACAAGTATTCAAGTATTTCTTCTGTGTTACTACTTATTATTTAATTAGTTACTACTAAGTAAATTATTATAATTCTACTTATTACTAGTAAGCTCATAAGCTCCAGTTTGGGTCAGAATCACTTGCTGTATAAAGACAAAGGTCAAATCCCTCCTGAAGTGAGATTACAAATTTGGGATAAGTGATCTACAAAGAATATGCCCACGGCGAAAACCAGTAACATAACCCTGACCACCAGAAATGGCAGAACTAGGTTTCTGATACTTCTCTCAAGTCATACTTGGCTTAACTTGTAAAATGCTGTGGCAGAACTAGCTCTAACATGGATTTCTATTAGATTAAGCATTATGAATATGAGCTGTATCCTATTAGCAGTGTTTGTCCACAGCTCTTGTCCCTCTTGATTTCAACAGAAATTTTGAAGGCAACAAATTTTGAAAACAACGTTGGGTTGTAACGTTGGCAAACAGGGTTATGGCAACTCTGATGTTTCACCAAGAGATGGCATAGGAACTGGCCTGTAATCGAAGGAATTTAGTTTCTGGCCTATTTCAAGGCTTCTTGGTGATCTTGGACAGTTCAACATGGCATGTTTTCATCCCACAAACTCTCACGTGCATTTCATTGTGGGGAAAATCTCAAACTAAGCATGTCTAGGAAAAATCGAAATCCAAGGTTTGGGTTATAACTAATTCTCTGCTTTCTTCCAATTTATTTTGAAATGAAACAGATTACTGGGCTAAATCATGAACCCATGACGACTGTACCATTTCATTGTTTTAGTAATTTGTGTTTTTAAACTTGCTAGTCTTTGCATCTCTTCAGAATGGAAGCAGTGCAAGACCCAGGTAATACCTCTAAGAGTCATGTGCTCTAGAAGTGACGCATCTGTGAGATTTTTAGTCTGTTTTTTAATATTCTGTCACCACATTAGAGGCAAAGCTGAGGCAATTTCTCTGCTGCTGCTGAAATTCTTACCTGACGGATACTGTTAAATTGTTCATGTTAGAGCCCAATTAGCCCAAAATCTCTGAAACTGATGCCAAACAACAAATGTGATTCTATTGTATAATGCGCTGCATTGCTCTCTATGACAAATACTTTGTTTTATAATAAAATGGGAAACCAAAAGAATAGATTTCCTCTTTTTTCTCATCCTGATCCTTCCATTGCTGCACTTTGTCATGGATTTGCAGGTTGTGGAAACTGATGGTCAAGTTCTGGCAACACAACTCTGCTCCAGTGACCTATGCTATGGACAAAAGAGGGGAGCTAGAAATAAAAGCTCCAAAAAATAATTTAGTGCTATGCTAAAAAAAAGGGCTACTTTTCATGCAGTCATTTTCAGCTCATCCAACCTCCAGACACACTAGAGGAGACATGATCTCCTCTATTCATCTGCATCTCATTTACAGTAGAGAATGACATGCATGCAACCCACAGCATGTGCACTAAAGTAGGAAGGAGAAAGTGGTATTAAAAAAGTTACCAATGGCAATATGTCCTCCTAGGAGTTACTACTATGTTTATTCTTTTTAAATTAACATGTCCTCAAGCAACACTCATTTGCACCTTCCAATCTGTGTATGAGAGATCTTCACACAATCTGGGAATTAAGCTTTTGTGCTCTCAGTGGGGCAGGTCTGCTGTAGCGATGACCTGTTGGAAGACGACTACCAACATTACTGATCACACGCCCAGCTTCTCCCAGTGTTAGGTGTTTCCATCAGGGAAGGTTTGCCTCACTCATACAATGACGTATCCCTTTCCCAGGTGGCTTTAGCTGTGCAGTGGTGCTCCACATATGCTTTCTTCCATGACAGGAGAGTACACAAGACGGTGGAATACAATCAAGTTTTACCCAGCACCTGATTTTTATTTGCTAAATTTGCTAAGATCAACCTGTTTTTTCTGCAAACAAATGTGAAATTATTTCTTATGAGTTTCATTTTCCTATCAAAACACAGATTTCAAGGTTTGGAGTTCTAATCAGCTGTCATTGCATCATTCTTAGGTGATAAACTAGGTATGACACTTCAAAATAAAAACTGATTTGTGGATTTGAATGTGAAGAACAGAAACAGATAATTGTTTACTAAAGTACTGTAACCTAGCTTATAAAGTCAATGGACTTGAACATTAGAGAGAAGGGGTACTGTGGAACAAAACCATACCATCTGCTCTAGGAAAGGAGTAAAGAATCAAACCTCTTTTCCACAGGCAGATTAATAGAAACCTGTGTTTTGAAGCCCGTTGTTATGGAGATGCACTGATGACCACCAGATATTCTCAGACAGACCATAAAGCTGCTATTACCATTTCAGAAATTATCCCTATTTTATTTCTCAGTATTTGGAATGTGTATGGGGCTTAGGATGAGTGCATTACTGTTAATCTATTTGGTCTAAACAAAATACCATGGTATCTGTTTTACTAAAATATATTCTGTAGATGGTATTTATTCCTGAGTCTTTACTGTTCATACAGTTCATTTTTTCAAGTTTTTCTTTACATTCTCTGAAAGATTAAAACTATTTTATGACAACTCTCCCATCATTATCCAGCTTCAATGATTTTTAAGATAAATAATCTTATGAAGTCAGTCTGCAATAAAACCATAGAAGCCTGCAGCAGAGTTGCTCACACCAGCAGGTGGTGTAACCACAGTTCTTCTCACATTTCTACACAGCAGAGTGAAGCAAAGGCCTCAGGTCTGTGTGCTTCCCTACGCTATCCACAAAACACATTCTGAAAAATGTCAGAGTCTTATTTCAAAACTGGCCACAACTATCAACATCATCTTTGTTGACCAGTCCCCACCATGGTATGGTACCAGTGAAGGAAGGACACTTGGGTTCAAGTGATCGGTTAGAACTGTTGCATGAGGTGATACAATCATCACAGATTAATTGTCATTGCAGGGTTTCTTGCACAGGTGGCAACTCCTTCCATTACAGATTGGACTAAGACCATTTGTCACATGATACTAGCCAGCCATGAGGCAGTGATTATTTTCCACCACTTGTAATGGCTGCAGGACTACACAGACCATGATGTAAATCCCAAGGGCAGTGTAGGTCCCCATTGCCTCCCATGGAAGGCAATGGGTAAATCATACAACTGAAACCAAACCATAGAGAACTCCTTTACCCACAGCATTCCCCAGGCCATAAATAGTGTGTAAGTGATCAGTCTAAGACAGCAAGAAGTGTGTCTCATGCCAAAATTGACTGGGTTACTATATGGCTTTTGCTTTCTGATCTTTAAGATACTCTTATCACCTTGAATCTAACTTGCCCTTTTGCCCTTTGATGCCTTCTTTGAAGTTTTTTCTACATGAAAGATACTGTATGCTGCACATTCTACAATATTGATTTTTACCACAGGCATATGTTATTATACGCAGGCTGTGTGGAATTTATACCTTCTACCCACAAGTAGGGCCACACTGATACGGCATATAGCGGAAAGATGAAAACAAACAGTGGATATGGTTGTTTTTTACTGCAAAGAGTGGCTACTGCTGTTTGTAGCCGGCTTGTCAGCTCTGGGGCATTTATGGACCCATGATCCCTCCAAGACACTTCCAGGTGGCCCAACAGAACACATCTCCCCCATTCCCCCATCTCCAAAGCTAATTAGGCATCTTCCAGAAGATTCAACACTGCCCTATATGGATAAAGGCTGTCTGACAAAAATGAATATTTGAGAAAACCACCCCAAACTACCAAATACAGATTTTGTTGAGTATTTTGATTTGGTTATACTACGACACTTAGATATATAAGCCAATATTTTAGCTGCTTTCATGCATCAAGGCTTTAACGGTGACTGAAAATGAAGTTAGGAAAAGTAGGTAACAGCTGTAAACAACAAACAGGCTTGTTTGCATGATGGTTCTAATACTTTAACAAGTTATTTGGAATATCCCCCCCCCAAAATATTTAATTTGCTGTAGTTTGTGAACATGATTTATCATATGGAAAGATTTTAAAAGTTTCAAAAGAAAAGATAAATGTCTGTACATTAAACAAAGAGAAAACCAGTATTACTTAATAGCCATTTTACCCAAACCTACTGAACATGATAATATTTCAAATAATCATGATAGGGCTTTTAAATTCTCTTCTCCAATATATAGAGTACTTTCAAGTATGAGTGAAGGCATAGAAGCTTATTGTTTTAGAGAATTAGCCCCAGATTTCACAACCATAAGTTTTTTCCAGATTTATAGAGCTTAAAACGAAACCAGAGTAACTTGCAAACAATTAAGAATTTAAGACCATGATTGCATTTGATTTTTGAAGAGGTTACAGAAGATGAGAGGGAATCACGAATATGAATGAAGTAAAGCTGCCATATGAAGCAGTCATTACTGGAATCACTAACTTTTGCCCTAGCACTCTAAAAATGAGGAGGGAAGGGAGAAGGAATGAAAGCCTGAATCTCTCCCACTCAGAGTCGGGCAATGGCAAGTCCACCACCTTATCTTGATGCATTTTATTTGGAGTATTGACAGTGACTGTCAAACCTGCAACTAAAATTTACAACAGGATTATTAATTGCTGTATTTCTTGGTTAGTAACCTTAGTCATAAATATTTAATTGGAGAAATGACAGCTTAGCCACAAAGGCTTTCACTTGACATATAGAATTTTCAGTCAGATATTTTAATTAAAAAAATATTACTGTGCTGGTGTATCAGTTGTGTCTGAAAGCAATGCACTTGCCCAACTCTGAAGAAGTGGGAATTCTTCAAAGAGTTAGAGACGTATGGGCTGTTGTGTAATTCTGAGTGTTAATCTGTGAGAAGTTTTGGGGACAAGGACTCACAGTTCCTAGGATAATAAGATCAACATCCAAATGCACTAGTGATCTGGAAAGATATGAAGACAAAGATACAATGATTGTGAATTAGAAACATCTCACAACTATCAGAAGGAAACCACTAAATTTTAAGAAACTTGAGACATAAATGGTGAGCACTCCAACCCGTCTTCCCAAGAGAATCATCTGAACAAGAATCATTCATTTACCTCATTGGAAACACCAGAAGAACTGTCTTGAACATAGTCCAAAAGCTTTTTAGGTGGCTGCGTCATAAAAGCAGAAGTGTAGAGATGAAATGGAGTAGAATCAATGGCAGCAAGGAATGAAACATGTGGAGAAGGTGACACAGTTAGAAACTAAGTGTTGACAACGTCAGATACAAAGAGTGACATATAGGTAGAATGGAAGGAAGAATGTGTTACAGTATTTTTTAAATTATAAGCATCTTAATAAAATGTTAGTAACTTTAGATGGTAAAATCTACAACTGGAATGGTTGAATCAATACTATCAGATTTTAATATTGATGAGACAGAGGAGGGTAACGAATCACAGTTTACATTCTGCTGGGGAAATCTCAATATACTTTATCTTACAGGAGATGCTATTCTCAGGTTATCATTATCAGTAAAATATTGTTGACATATTGTTCATCAGAAGAATGTATCTGGACTGTTTCTGCCCACCTAGAGGGAGGAGTGACAAAACAGCTGGAATGGCAAGATAAAAGGAGATAAAAGGTAATCAGAGAAAACGTGATACATTATAGACGACTGGACAACAAATTAAACCCAGATAATATTTAACTTTTTAAAAATTATTATTTTCAGGGCCTATTCAATAGGCAATTATTTTGAAACGTTATGATTAAAAAATTAAAGTTTTAAAAGAATGTAGGTGGTTTGCTTTCTATTCTGCTCTCACTGAAGTAACTGGGAGTTCTGCTTTTGGCTTACGGCTAGCTAAAAAATGCAACTAAGGTACCTGGTTCCCAGAGCGCCCTCCAGAGCCCTGTGACAAGTGCTCAGGCTCCTCATGTAGCCTGGCATGCCAGTAATTAGCATGCTGAGCAGGGCTCCAGAGAACTGCTAGCTAACAGGGAAAGATAAGAATGGGAATGTTTTAAATTTGGATACTCTCAAGCTCAGATGCCATGTCTATTTGAGATTTCCTTCCTGTGGGCAGGTGCTTTTATTTCTTTCCCCAAGCTGCCCAGGATCCTGAGGAGCTCTGAGAACACTTAACCAGACTGAGGGAATTCTTGGGTTTACTTCCTTTCTTTTCCTGAGGGGATTTGAACTTGCATCTTCCACCTGTCTGAGAAGTACTCTAACCACCGTGTTAGATATTTTTCTGCGATGAAGACATTTGTTATGCTTTTTCCTAAAGATGTTAGAGTGTACAGGAAAGAATTTGAGCTCCACGGAGCCAGAGAAGGTGTGTGCAAAAGCAAAAGTAGGTGCATTTCCAATCTAGTCATTGAGGCACTGTGCAGGGAGGAAGCAAAACCTGGGTCTCTGTCTTGCTTCAAGGACAACACTACTGTTATATCCTTGTCTAAAATACATAAAAAGCATTTGGTGCTTACATCTAATCAAGCCTGTGGAATTGCGAGTGCCTAGGCAACCAAAGGTAAAAACTGAGGCATCTCTGACGTTTAGGTGTTTCAACCGAATGGAGCTTTTCAGGTTTATAATTTTAAATGTAAACGTTTCCAGTAGGACTAAGGTAGCATCTGTTTGCCTGAGTCGTTTTTTTGGAACTGGCTAACTGTGAAAATTGGAGCAGATCTGAAATCTGTTTGTTCAAGCAGGTGTCCAGCTTGAAAATAGACCAAATCCATATCTCTGTGTTCAGGTACCAAATACATATTCTACACGTATGCATGCAAGAGGGAAAAAAAGGAAAAAAACCCTCATTATTTACTGCCATAAGCAATTCCTATATGGCTGCGTGCACTTAAATTTAGACACACTCCTTCAAGAAAAATACATGATTTGTAACTTAGCATCCCTAATGCATACTGACATGGTCTTCCATTCTGAAGGATTGTTGAAAAATAATCCAGCCAAATGCAAAAGGTTTAGGGAGATCAGTAAACAATCCTGTTTAATATGCAATTTGTCTTGTTCTTAAATGTTTACACACTACTATTTGTCGAATATGTAGTCCGTATTAAAGCCATTAAAAGTCCCTGCTCTGGCAAGTTAAGGGTCTGCTTGAAAAACAATAGTTATATGCATGAGATGACTTTATTGACCTTTCTCAAAAAAACCCAATATTAACTTTACTAACATGTTTGCTGAATTTAGTAATTCGTAAATTCTTAACTATAAAAATATTTTCCCTAATGTTTAAATATTAATATTCTGTCCTCACTTACCGGACGTCCAAACTCCAGTTCTGAAAAGAATTTATACCAGGGCTCGTTTTCTAAATCTATGTCATCTGGGTTTATGCGATCAGTCTGGAGCAGTTGTGAAGGAAAAGGGAAGGAAAAGGCACACACTGAGCAAAGTGCTAGAAATGCCATGTCACTTTAACAATGAACACACACAAACACAAAACAAATATGGGGAAAGGAATGGAATAAAATCAAAGAATGAAGATGGCATTTAAGATAGATAGAGAATATTCTTGTTCAAGAGCTGTCATTGACTGGTAGCTTTAATACCTTTCTATTTGTTGCTGTTCTTCCGATGACTGGAAGATGTTAAACATTTTAAAATTACTCTTTTAAAGCTAAGAAGGCTCTTTGACCACTTCTGTAAACATCGCTGCATGGCTTAAGTACATTTAATGCTACTAAACATTCCTTGTTAGGAAGATGGTTCAAATGATTGTAATCTTCAGCATAGGCAGGCAATTGCCCATCTGATCAGCAATAAAGACAGAATTTTACCAGTATTGCTTTTGGTCATTCCTTGTCTTCTCACAAAGCATCTTAATTCGACATCTTGCTGTCTTGAAGCAAATGCTGAGCAGAGATAAGCATTACGCATCATGCAGGCGCGACTATATTAAAAAGCCACTTCAGCATATGAAATGGAACTGGTATATTTTAAACTGGTCAAAAAATAGGTAACAAAAAATTCTGCATTCCATAATATTAATTTTAGCAGTATTTTGTAATGCTTTATCTCCCAGTCTTCTTGATACAATGAAGCATTTTTTTTTTTCCACAGTGAAATACATTGTTTTCATCTGAAAATTCTTACAGCAAAGGCATAAAGTATCAATTGAAGATAGCATTAAGAAAATTTTTCAATGAACAGAAGAGTAATTGACAGATTTATTCAAGTAGCATGAAAACATGACAGTGCAAAACAGTAGAGCTCCCAATGGGATATCTAATCAACTGTAAACTTGACTGAATTAATTATTTTCTAAATAGCTCCAGTTCCTTTGTAGGATCTGATGTAAGCTGTCATGCAGCACAGAATTACAGTGAACTGTTGGCTTAAAGATCTCTGAAACAGAGAAAGCCTCTTGTTAAAGATATTTCTGAATTTAAAATTTGGTCCTCCACAATTGTAATTACCAGAACTTAGGCACTAATTATGGTGTGACCTAGAAAGCAATCCTCAAAGATGATGACAGGGTCCTGCATAAAGAATGATGCTGGTGATTAAGTATGTAATACTTTTTCCTCCTAAGTCAAGCTGTCACTAGTACACCAGAGCAATCACACACAGCTATTTCTGTTTTCTGTGAGAGATTAACACCATTCTCTTGACCATTTCAGGTAATTAAACATCTTACAGCACTTTTCTTGCTGCCTTTGATGTTACTGGAACAGACTGCCAACTTTGCTCTATCGAAAGGTCAACAACCCTTTTGAACTACCTTGGTGCTCACATACCTACAAGCTGCTCATGCAATATCTGGACACCAACTGTTGTTTTACAGATTTATCTTCACAATGTCCCTTTCAAGTAAGGGAAGTATTATTCCTGTGAACAGAGTGGCAAGTGAATGCCAGTGATGAACAACTTGCCTGTGTTTCATAGCAGGGTTAGGAGTGAAGCTGCTCTGGAGTTTTGCCCTTACATTTCCACCATCCACAGACATAATTCAGCGCTACTCATGACAATTGTTTCAACTCAACTATGCATACTCAAGTCTTCAGTAGGAAACCACCACTGATTAATTTCATGAACTTACCAGTAAAGATTTGTGACCTTAATGGGGACTATAATTTATTTAAGAAAAAAAACCATAATTCTCTCTATAGAAGAGATGAAGGCATAAGGGCAAAAATTGACAGATTCACAATGTGAAAGATAACTTCATTACATATTAACCCGGTTGCCATTACCGAGAATGCTGGGTGTATTCAGGGTTTTTTGCTTATCTTAAACAAAAACCCACAACGATTTACATCTGGATAATCTGAGAAGACAGTACTAAACAATTGCTTTTTTGGCATTTCCCCAAACTAAATTACAGTATGTTGAAATATTTATAGCATGTTTTCATCTTTGTATTATACCAATGAATTAATTTTCAAAATGTTAATGTTAATATCAACAACTGGGTGCATCTACATAAAATAAATAAATAAATCCTTTGAAATGCATACGGTGTGGGAATTGTGGAGCTGTTGGCATTACAAGTCCAGGTGTACTGACATTACTTGCTTGTGTAGTCAGCATCAGTCTTGTGATATCTCCCAAATAGCAGGAGCCCTACACCTACATATTGACGGACCAGTGTCCCTTCTTGCAGGCAGTTAGAACACACCATCAGACTAGCTGCCACCCAGCTAGCCAAGGAGATGAAAATGAGAATGAGAGCTGGCTCCTCTTTATCTTCAAATATTCTTGCAATTAGTTGAAAGCTTAAAACTCTCCACATTTCTGCTTGTACAGAAAAAGCTAGAAACAGTGTATTTTAGTTTCTAAGTTTTTGAGTTCTCCTCACGTGTCCAAATAAAATGAGAGCATAAGAAAGTATGTAAACTCCATGCATCCAAGCCCTACTTTTATTTACAGCTTCAACCGCAGAGGGCAGCAAACAAAAAGAAACTGAGCACTAAAGTCTGCAAGTTCCCTGCAGCCTGGCAGTTCTAGGGAGGACTGCATTCCCTGTGATACCAAAATCAATACACAGGCAATTGATTTTGCTTGGCTTTCAGATTCAATTTGCTGATGGTCCTTTTTCTGTTATCTCCCCTTGTAAGAGACTTAAAACAAAAAAATCATTTTGACTTAAAAAAACGATCTTGGCTTGGTGTTACAAAGTATCTCCTAAATGGCTTGAATAGAGGTTAAAAGCAATAAGAAGGTAAATTCCCTTTTTATAATTTGTCAGTCAAACCAAGTCATGTTCGTATACTCTTATCGTTAATCTAGTAATTTAGCAACATTTTAATCACTTGTTGAAAATACAGTACTAAAGACCAGTAAGTATTTTCACTCTTTTTGCCATTTGCATCAGATGGTCAACACAACACTGTATCAACATACTCTAATAGAAAAGAACCCTACTGTTGTTCTAAAAAAATACATCTATCATGTTGCATGCAGCTTTGCCTACGCTTGATTTGATATACACAGGTAGACATTCACAGTAAGAATCAAAAGTGTGCATTTAAACTGGTGAGTTAAATCACTCCTGTACAATCTGCATGGTCAAATTAATATTTTGCATTTACAAGTTCAGACACCGTACTGAAGCTTATTTGGAACAATGGTCTGAGATGTTTGTTGTTTATTTGGCTTTGGCATTTTATTAGCTCTAAACAAGTTTGCTTTTTCTTTTTCCTTTTTTTTTTTTTTTTTTTTTTTTTGACTACTTTTAAATAGCTGTTGTAGCTCCAGGTCCACTATCATAGAATCATAGAATGGTTAGGGTTGGAAGGGACCTTAAAGATCATCTACTTCCAAACCCCCTGCCATGGGCAGAGAAATCCTCCACTACACCAGATTGCCCAAAGCCTCATCCAACCTGGCCTTGAACACTGCCAGGGATGGGGCAGACACAACTTCTCTGGGCAACCTGTTCCAGTGCCTCACAACCCTCTCTGAGTGAAAAATTTCTTCCTTATATCTAATCGAAATCTACCCTCTCTGAATTTAAATCCATTGCCCCTTGTCCTATCACTACATGCCCTTGTAAAAAGTCCCTCTCCAGCTTTCCTGTAGGCCCCCTTTAAGTACTAGAAGGCTGCTATAAGATCACTCCGGAGCCTTCTCTTCTCCAGGCTGAACAGCCCCAACTCTCTCAGCCTGTCATCATAGCAGAGGTGTTCCAGCCCTCTGATCATCTTCGTGGCCCTCCTCTGGACCTGCTCCAGCAGCTCCATGTCCTTCTTGTGTTGGGGACTCCAGAGCTGAACACAGTATTCCAGGTGGGGTCTCACGAGAGCAGAGTAGAGGGGCAGAATCACCTCCCTCGACCTGCTGGCCACGCTCCTTTTGATACAGCCCAGGATATGGTTGGCTTTCTGGGCTGCCAGCGCACATTGCCGGCTCATGTTGAGCTTCTCATCCACCAGCACTCCCAAGTCCTTTTCCTCAGGGCTGCTCTCAATCCATTCTCTGCCCAGCCTGTACTTGTGCTTGGGATTGCCCCGACCCACGTGCAGGACCTTGCACTTGGCCTTGTTGAACTTCACAAGGTTCTCACAGGCCCACCTCTCCAGCCTGTCAAGGTCCCTCTGGATGGCATCCCTTCCCTCCAGCGTGTCCACAACACCACTCAACTTGGTGTCATCTGCAAACTTGCTGAGGGTGCACTTGATCACACTGTCCATGTCGCTGACAAAGATGTTAAATAGCACTGGCCCCAGTACTGACCCCTGAGGAACACCACTCATCACTGGCCTCCACTTGGACATTGAACCGTTGACCACAAGTCTTTGAGTGCGACCATCCAGCCAATTCCTTATCCACCAAGTGATCCATCCATCAAAACCATGTCTTTCCAGTTTAGAGACAAGGATGTCGTGTGGGACAGTATCAAATGCTTTGGATAAGTCCAGGTAGATGATGGCAGTTGCTCTTCCCCTATCCATCAATGCTGTAACCTCATCATAGAAGGAAACCAAATTAGTCAGACAGGATTTGCCCTTAGTGAAGCCATGTTGACTGTCACCAATCACCTCCTTATTTTCTATGTGCCTTAGCATAGTTGCCAGGAGGATCTGCTCCATGATCTTGCCGGGCACAGAGGTGATACTGACTGGCCTGTAGTTCCGTGGGTCTTCTTTTTTCCCCTTTTTAAAGATGGGGGCTATGTTTCCCTTTTTCCAGTCATTGGGAACTTCGCCAGATTGCCATGACTTCTGAAATATGACGGATAGTGGCTTAGCAACTTCATCTGCCAGCTCCCTCAGGACCCGCGGATGCACCTCATCAGGTCCCATGGACTTGTCCACCTTCAGGTTCTTTAGATGGTCTCGAACCTGGTCTTCTCCTACAGTGGGTGGTTCTTCATTCTCACAGTCCCTGCCTTTGCCTATCAGATTGACTTCATTCTCTCCATATCTCTGTACTTTTAAATGTCGTATCAAAACATACCTGTATGTGGAATTCCTGATTTCATTTTAAAACATGCTGAGAAAATTGTTTTAGTTGACAAAGTGTTCAAGTAACTCAACTAACACCAAGTAGGATGTTCTGATAACCAGCTTGCAATGAAAAAAGTGATTAAACTTGCATATTCTAAAGAAAACTTTACATTTTCCACTACAGTAAAAAAAAAACCCCAAACACCAACAAACAATATATATACATCATGGTGCAAGCCCAGTCTATTTCTGCTATTTGACAAAAGAGTAATGTTTTTAAATTTATTCTGATCACAAAATCCTCTTGCATATAAACTCAGAAGAAAATAGGTATACTGAATGTATATTAAAAAATCTAGAACTAAAATTTAACCTGACAGTTTTATCTGAATAGCTCATGTGTACTTTCGTGCTTAGACTAAAACACCTAAAAGCATCTATCACGTCTCAATTTTAGTCTTCCTTTAAAGTAACACCAAGATTTTTCTTTACTTTGCTTTACTGCAGAAATAGAGAAAAGTACATGTATGAAGGAAGAACTTCACATATACAAAAAAGGTTAAAGCCAGTAAAGAATATAAATAAAATTTTATATTCATATAAGTAGGATTAAATTACTACGCTGCAATTTACTTATTTACTGAAAGTAAACACACATTTTAGGAAACATGGTTCAGATGATATTAGACAAAAAGAAGAGTATTTTATTGAATTGCTGACATCAGAGATGGAAACATTCCTCAGAACAACTTATGTACCACCTTACAAAATGGTAACATTTTTTAGGCTTATTGAAACGGGAAAATAGCAGCCACCACATGATTACTTGGAAGACTATTCAACAGCTTAATGTCACTTAATTTTAGTTGTAATCTCAAAGCACCAACCCCAAGCCCCTCCATTTTTGTTGATGTTTTATACCCTTAGAAGTTTAAATTACAGAAGAAAAAAACATTAATTTCCTGTTTCACGTCAGAACTCTGCTACATGATATTGCAGCCTGAAATTACTCTCACCTTTTAATATCCATAAAAAAGATAATAATCTATTCCTAACCAATCTATCCATTTAATGTTTATTACTATGTCATTTTTTAAAAGTTTATTATTTCTTACATTCTTTTGATCTGTTGAATGAGGATTTGCTGAATAATATTTCCCACTAAATGTTAGTTATACACTGAATCTCATCTTATTATATTATTCCCACGTTTCTAATTTCTACATTAATCTCAAATGATTCCAATAGTATCTATGTCAATAACGGGAACGCTGATCTTTCAAACCTCATCTATCCAGTTTAGTGTCAGATAAGGTAGTTGCAAATATATTTTTTTTTCCCAGATTATTTTGCCATCAAATCTGCAATTCTGTAGATATGGAAATGATTTAATTCCAGAAAAAAAATTTCAGATTTAGAGTGTTGGAGAAACTCACTTTGACTTTTTAGGTTTCAGCAAAACTGAAAAGTAAGAATTTCTAGTTCAGATGTTACAAATGTCTATCTTTTACAATGTTAATAAACTATTTATTTTTGTATTCCATATTTTGATTAATATTTTCTTTGAATACAATCAGAATAATTTTTTAGACATTAAAAATCAAATCTTTTGAGATTATCAAGATGAAAGACTTAACCGTGCAATACTGACACAATTGAGAATTTGGAGTTTTCATGTGGCTTTGGAACTAATACAATGTTTTCAGATGTCAGCTTTTCCTAGACACACAGAAAGATCTTTTGACCTACTCTACTGACAATCATTTAACAAGTCCTGAGTTGAACTTCCCATATCCCACTCAATTAGCACAAAGATAGTAAATGTTTTAGTGAAAACAAGACCTGTTCTTTCTGTAACACAATCTAAGCTGAACATCTTTATCAACGGCAGAAATTCCACACTGATAAAACTGTGATAGCTTACTCCAACTATTTTTACCTCAGTCAATAATGATACACTGGTGTCAGCACAACTTTCATCTCTTGTATTCTACATTAATTCCTGTTATCCAATCCTTTACAGATCTGAATTATAAATAAACAAAAAAATCTCTCCATTCTGTTCATTAATATTATTTCCCCAGCTTTTAAAATTTATTCTACAAAGAAGTGTTTCCTTGTATTTACATCAGCTAAATCTAAACTTCTAGTTGAAGCTTCAGATGGTAAAAGTGTGATCTTGCCCTTGATTGATGCTGCTCAGTAAGTATAATATGACAAAGGCTTTTCTGCATGAAAATATTTAAGGACCAAAGCAAGCTCAAAATCCAACCTCTTGATTAAGAGCAACAAAAATAAAATGCATAAGCAAGATAAAAAAAAATCTTCAGGAACAGTCAAAGCTCACTTTTTTGTAATTTCATTAGTTTGCTAAAATTGAAAAACTCATATTCATCAGCACTGCAATTCCTATATGTTTTTTTTTCCACTTACATAAGTAGAAAATGTAACTTACTAGACAAGTGAAGCTGTTCTTGAAACATCATTGTAATTTTCTTATTTTTAACTTAAATCTGCTGTTATTCTTTGGCATTGGGAAGGCTGGTAAATGACCTCAGTGTGTATAATGCAGGCACAGCAATCAAAAAGTGCTCAGAACAAATGCCATCACTTTTAAATAAAATTAAGTTTCACAATAAATACTAAATCTCATTTAATTATATTGATTTATTAGCAGTTCAGCTAGCAATACCAATTTCCTTTTTGAAAAATACATCAGTTCTGCCAGAACTTAATTTCACAGAAACACAGCTTAGTATTTTCTAGCTAATGAAAATTATTCCTGCAAAGACCACAAAAACACAAGGGAAAGGTGCTTACTACAGATGTTTCACACTGTTGACATGCTACATGTTCTGGAATTCAATTATTTGCTTAATTTATTTTAGATTAGTAAAATAAATTATGTGAACAATCAATACAGAAGCAAATAATAATCCAGTATTGATTACACAAACCTCCTCTTTAAAACTGGACTCCCTCAACCATTTCAATCTCAAAATTAAAGCCCAAAAAAAGAAAATATTGCCCTTGATACATAACAGTTTTCCTAAAATAAGAAAATATTGAGATAGCACAAAGGTAAACTAGAAAGGCTGGGTGAATGTGTCTTTCAGCAAATGAAAACTTCTGTGAATGGTCATTTTGCATGCATTAAACATAGGTTTATCAGACATGCTTGTGAAAAAATCCACAATTGCAATCATTATTGAGAAAGCAGGAAAAAAGACTTCTAATTACACATTAATGTACACTTAGTAATCACAAAGTAATTGAGGCTGGAAAGGACCTCCAGAGGTCATCTAGTCCAACCTCCTGCTAAAAGCAGGTCTAATCAGATCAGGTTGCTCGGGGCTGTGTCCAAGCGAGTCTTGAACACCTCCAGAAATGGAGATTTGACAGCCTCTTTGGGCAACCTTGAACAGTATTTGACCAAAATCTTCCTAAACATACAATCAGGCACATCCTGAAAATTCAAATAGTTTATTTTTAAGCATTAATTAATCAGCTATCACATGTGCTGTTAATATTACTCAAATGAGTGATGGAGATGCATGCCAATTACAAAAAGCAGTTTCAATTAATTCACAGTTCTGCTCCTCATCCATTAGGTTTGCAGGGTGGTTGTTAGATTTCTTGGAAACACCAGAAGATCAAAGTTTAGCACATAAGACAAACCCACATTTTCAACACAACCTTCAGGCAAAGACAAATTGCTGCAAAATCATATTTGAAGAAGGACCTTCAATATCCTTCAATATTCATCTGAATAGTTATAATCAGCAGTAAATTATAAAAAGATGACCTCTCACCAAACCTCCTTACTTTATTACCCATTTCACTTATGTGTCTTACCGGTCTTTCATGTTCCAGGATTGATGACTTTCCCGGCTCATATTCAAAAATACTTCTTGGTTCAGAACGGAACTTGCGGGTATCAACCTTTCTGTCGGGGGGATCCCAGTCATTTCTAAATAACAAATACGAGGAGCTGAGTTAATTTACTGCCATTGCCATCCGCTTAAAAGCTCTGTGCAAGAGAAACACGCAAAACCAAATGAATTTCAGTATGGTTTCTCTCTCCAGATTTCAGTGTGGGATGTCTGGCCTAGAATCCCAATGATTTAACCACTGTATCATCTTAACCTGTTTGCAGCAGGTATATTCAGTACAGCAGGAAAATTACTAGGGATGTCTAGCCTATGTGATCACTCACACTTTTGTTATAAATGGTAGACCAGTTCAAAAACTTCCCAGACATACTGTGTCAAAATACCATGACATGCTTTCTCAAATTGCAAATTTCCTATACTTGTTTTATGCACTATATTAATATAGGCAAGTGGTAGATATTTGTGTCATCACACAATATGACAGTAAGTCCACACGGAAAATTTACAAAATTTTCTGAGACAAAAAATGAGGAATTACTTTAAAAGACAGTGTGAAAATCTTATAGATGCTCTTTATCCTGATCTGCAGTAGAACTGCTCCTGAATATCTTTGTAAGCAGTATACTGTTTCCTTGGAAATTTGAATAGATAAACAAGGACAAGAATTTGGCAGTTGACTTTGAGACAGAAATTAATCCATTTTCTCCATAATTATAAATTTGCTTTCAACTTAATAGTGCTATGCAAGGAATAAACAGTAACCCCTACTACTCTATTTTTTCAGTAATTTACCATGTTATATTAATAGCTACTTACACATTTCGGGGTGATAGTTAGCTAGTTACAGTGAGAGTTACCTTTTCATGGCAGTTTTCGTGGTCACTACTCACATTGCATTTGGAAAACTGTAGCTCATCTTTTTATTTAACTTTGAGTTACTAGTGGGTCATTTTACACAAAGAATAGGGGAAAAGAAAGGACAAATCCTATCAGTTATTGTCTGTATTTACAATGAGAAAGAGTATACACTGGTTAAATTCTATCAGCTCTATCAGCCTTTCTGATGTCACTTGGTTTGATGTGACCTGACATAATAAGGCACATGTCACATGCCTTAAAAAAAAACAACTATGGGGTAGCATTTGTTTACAGTGTGTTTGTGAGTGCAATTTCTGGGACACAGACACCTCTACTTATAAAATGCCCTACATTTCAAGGAAAGTAGTTCTACATGGCTCTATTGTTTATTTTCACTGAGGAAAAAATTAGTTTCAGTGGAGAAAAGGTTGTATTTTTTTGAGAATGAACAAGAAAATGGAAGTATTCTGATCAAGCTGCATTATCCTGCAAGTCACTGAAGAAAAAACGATACTACCAAAATTCTGATTCACACTCAGTTCACTTAATTTACAATGTTGAGCCTGTAATCCCCTATGGACTATGCTAATGCAAACTTTATCTTGCCTCCCAGCTATAAAACTGTGATACATGTGGACCTAAGCTGCTTATGTGAGATTTTAAATACTCAGGCTTTATAGGCAATTAAAAAAAGAACCTCCCAATGGCAGGAAAAGATTGACAAGCTATAGCTGTCAGCAGCAGGAAAAGCATAACTAACATGTTTGGCATCCTCTGGCCTAGAGAACATAGATTTCCGTTGCCTGTCTTATCATGCAGGAGATTAAAAGGAGAGGCTAAACATCCAAATTCAGTGTTGAAGCAGTTGTTTTCAAGCTTGACGAAAGGAACTGTAACAGGTCTCGGTTGCTGTGACCAAGACATTTGGCCTAGCACAGGACGATGACTCCCATAATAACTTCAGAGATCACATTTTGGTGCCTTGTTAACAAAATCTACACTTCTGTATGACTTGCTAACAAAATTCAAGCCTCTTGGCCTTTGGGAGGTAGCCCAACTCTAACCCCTAGCATTTCCTCTAACAACCCGCTCTCAGCAACAGGAGCAGCCAAAATCAGTAACCATCCAGCAATCTCCTTTTCCTCTGCAATACATGTATCTATTGGATTATCTTTCGGATTGCCACTACCTACAAATTTTTCAAAAAGCCATAGTCATAAGTCTTAATTTTAAACCCTTAGTAATGATCTTATAATATTTTATGCAAACTGCAAGTTATTTGAAACAGCTTAATATAACTCAATTTCTACATATAAAAATGTTTACAATGTCCAAGCTGACAAAACGGGAAAATTCTATTTCGTTGCTCAAGTGTAACCAAGAGAGGTGGGCTCTTAGCCACAAATGGAGCACAAAACGGCCCTTTTCATATATATGATATATACATACAGATACTTCATATATATGATATATACATACAGATACACATACATATATAAATGTGTAATAACATAATATTATATTAACATGTAGTATTCAGGAATGTAAACACTAAATAAAAAGCTTTTCACTAGAGCAAGTGGCTACAGATTTGCTGAAGAGTCTATACAGTTTGTGTGCAGGGCATTTTGCATGTTTTTATCAGAAGGATAAGCATTTCTTTCCTGAGTTATTAAGTATTAACACGTCCCAGACTGGACTTTAACCACTGGAACCTGGTTTTGTGCAGCAGGTTTGAAGCTGGAAAATCATGAGAAAAGTGAAATGCCCTTTAATCTGTAAACACTTTCTTGGTTTACCAAAATCATAGAATCATGGAATGATTAGGGTTGGAAAGAACCTTAAAGATCATCTAGTTCCAACCCCCCTGCCACGGGCAGAGAAATCCTCCACTACACCAGGTTGCCCAAAGCCTCATCCAACCTGGCCTTGAACACTTCCAGGGATGGGGCAGACACAACTTCTGTGGGCAACCTGTTCCAGTGCCTCACCACCCTCAATGTAAAAAATTTCTTCCTTATATCTAATAGAAATCTGCCCTCTTTCAGTTTAAATCCGTTGTCCCTTGTCCTATCACTACACGACCCTGCAAAAAGTCCCTCTCCAGCTTTCCTGTAGGCCCCCTTTAAGTACCGGAAAGCTGCTATAAGATCACCCTGGAGCCTTCTCTTCTCCAGGCTGAACAGCCCCAACTCTCTCAGCCTGTCTTCATAGCAGAGGTGCTCCAGCCCTCGGATCATCTTTGTGTCCCTCCTCTGGACTCTCTCCAGTAGCTCCATGTCCTTCTTGTGTTGGGGAAGATAGAGATTTAAAAAATGGGGATATAAAGCACTTCTGAGCTCTGGGGAAACACAAGTTGACTGCTACACTCTTATAGTTTTGCTGTTCCTCACACTTCAGTTTACAATATCATTTAGCTCCTTTCTCTTTGCTACAGGATACCATAAATGGCCTTTCCTACTCAGAAACTAACTATTCAAGACAGCTGCTAGAACATGGACTGTTCTGAAACACAACAAGGAGGACAATCCTGCTAATGAGAACAAAAATCTTAAACGCTTATGGTGTTATCACTTGTAAGAATAAGCACTTCCTTAGCATGTTGAAGAAATGGCAGATCCATGTATGGTGCCCACACTACTGATGAAGATTACCCCTCATCACTTGACTGTCCCTTGAATAAAGTCCTTGAAGTCATATTATTCTATAGCTACTATTTTTTTCTTCTGTGATATCCTGTAATTGGATTACTGCACATACCAAAAACACTTTTTGAAAATATGCTAACTTACTTTTCTGGTATAGACCTTTCCCTCAGACGATGTGGTGGTACTGGAGGTGGCACGTGTGGAGGTGGTAATGGGGATGAAACCTTAAAGGCGTCAGAGCTACTGTCAGAAGCGCTTTTAGACAACGGTCTGTATGTCTGTGTCTTTGCAGCTGGATGTGCCTGAGCAGAGAAGGATGGACTGTAGCTACCTAATGTAAAACAAAACCAGAAATAGTCACAGCATGAGAATGAGTTTTAATAAAACACAACACAGAATGCTACAAGAACCCACAGTTACTCAATAAAGCTGCAAGGTTACAAAAATGTGTAAATGCATTTTTAAATGTGTGTTGATGTATACTATGCAGCTCATTAGAATACTCTTTATATATTTTTATATAAAACTATAAACACACAGATAACATGCAGAATAGTTAAAATAAATTATTAATTTGAAGGGGGGGGAGAATGTTAATGGCTGGCTGCATGTCTCCATCAGAGCTGTTAAAGACAGATTACTATTAATCTCCAGGCTCCTCCTGCCTCTCAGTTGTTCTATGTTCAGAAAGAACAGAAGAGGCAGGAAATGCACATTTTTTTTCATTGTTTTTATGATTACTGTTAGTCTAGGACAACTAGGCAACAGTGTGTCTTGAAGAGGATCACAAGAGTCCAAACAGATCTCGATTAACTGACCCACAACAAATGCTCTCAACAGTACACAAAAGGGCAGTATGAGAGCACAAAAACACTGAAATGGAAGAATTTTGAATGGCATTTTTGCACAAGGCACTATGGTGTTTCTTTTGCACATACAGCCTTTCACATTTTCACTTTTGTTCTTGTAAATAACTTTACCACATGGTAATAATATTCTGAAGGACACAACAACTATATATATGTATTAGATGAGTATGTCCTTCTTAAATCTAAATAACGTCAACACCAGTGCCTATAGCAAAAAAGAAAAATATCATAAACCAGACGTCTTTATTAGGGACTCTTACTGCATATTTTGAAAAGGTGTTTTCAGTACAACCTTTTTGTCTTCCCATCTATGTAATTCGCATTTGTACTTTCACACAGTAGTTCCCTTTTCATTTTGATAAGGAAAGGCTGCATTACTCACAATCACCAGTGAAAATAAACACAATATAATCAGAAACTACAGTATTACAATGTATTCCATCTGCAATAAAAGGCCCACAGCTGCATTTCCCTTCTGTGGTAAGAATGAAACCAAAATTAAACTTTGTTTCATTTGGGAAAAAAGGCATGAAAAAACACCAACTGAGATCAAACAAGACAATAAAAAGTGTTTATATAAGCATTATAAAAGCAAGCATGAATAGTTAACTACCCCTGTTACTTGCTGACATTAACAAAAGACTCATTTTGAAGTGAGGGAATAATTCCTACCAGTACTGTACGCATATGCAGTATTATACATGTCTGTGTCGTCATCTACAAAAAGAAATATACATGTTATAGTAGTGCAATACATGCCAGTTTATCACAGCAATGCAGCTTTGTATTTGCAAATACAAACAGAAGATTGTTAGGCAATCAACTGCTGTATTTCTTTTCCTCATCTCATAGGTGTTTTCGGAAGACTCTCTTTTCCCATTATACTTACCATAGGCTATTTTTGCCATCTTATTGGTAAAATTGTATCTTCTTGTCGTGTCACTCATATTGTCTACTTATGGGTTAGCATCAAATTGCAAATTCGAGCTTTTTTTCTGTTCTTCTCCCTTCCCAAGCTCAATTTCTTCCTTTTGTCATTCCTTCCTTAATTTCCTACTATTAAGTTGTAGCTCCTATCACAAAAAGCAACCTCAAATATGTACTATGCGACTAATGTTCAAAATAGAATCACAGAATGGTTTGGGTTGGAAGGGACTTTAATGATCATGTAGTTCCAAACCCCCTGCCATGGGCAGGGACACCCTCCACTAGATCAGGTTGCCCAAAGCCTCATTCAACCTGGCCTTGAACACTTCCAGGGATGGGGCATCCACAACTTCTTGGACAACCTGTTCCACTGCTTTGCCACCCTCATTGTAAAAGATTTCTTCCTTAGATCTAATCTAAATCTGCCCTCTTTCAGTTTAAAGCCATTGCCCCTTGTACCTATCACTACACACCCTTGTAAAAAGTTCCCCTCCAGCTTTCTTGTAGGTCCCCTTTAGGTACTAGAAGGCTGCTAGAAGGTCTCCCCAAAGTCTTCTCTTCTCCAGGCTGAACAACCCCAACTCTCTCAAGCCTGTCTTCACAGGTTAGGTGCTCCAGCCCTCAGATCATCTTTGTGACCCTCCTCTGGACCCGCTCCAACAGGTCCACGTCCTTCCTATGTTGGCGGTCCTAGAGCTGAAGGCAGTACTCCAGGTGAGGTCTCAGGACTGTAGAGTAGAGGGACAGAATCACCTCCCTTGACCTGCTGGCCACGCTTCTTTGGATGCAGCCCAGGATGAGGTTGGCTTTCTGGGCTGCGTGTGCACCTTGCCAGCTCATGTTGATATTCTCATCAACCAGCACTCCCAAGTCCTTCTCCTGAGGGCTGCTCTTGATCCATTCTCTGTCCAGCCTGTACTTGTGCTTGGGATTACCCTGACCCATGTGCAGGACCTTGTAAGCCAAAATTTTCCTGCTTATGTTTACCCTCCTACTAAATCTGTATGACCATACCAATTGCAAGCTCTACCTCAGGCAAAAAAGTCTCCTTCCTTCTGGAGGTGTAATGAGCATAATTGCCATTTATACAGTTTCTTGACATCCTTGGTGACAATAATGACAAAGGACATTAACTCTAAAGCTAGTAACGTCACCAAAGCTCCATATCAGCAAAACCAAGACATTCTATGAAAAAAATGCAATTCAGACAGAAAATGTATCCTCAAAACAGCCTGTTTACTAGCCTGTGCTCTTCTAACATATGAGCTCTCAAAAGAAAGGTGGTATGGTAGGAGTTTTACAGTGACCAATTTTTCATCCCTCAAACTGGAGATGAGGGTCACATCACTGAGCTACTCAGTGACATGGAATTGTACTGGTTGCATACAGATTCTCATCACTTTGATTTTTATTTAGTTTTAGTAATAAAATAAACGCATCAAATTTTTGGCCTTTAGCAGAGGAAAATAGCGCTCTGCAATAAAATCTATCATCCAATTTACTAATTTAATTTGATTAATTATCTGACACTTGGTGAACACTTGTATTTTCACACAGCAGATAATCAACATGCAGAAAAGCGCGTTTTTTAATACAGCTGAGAACCACCCAGCCAAGACAAAAGCATACTTACCAGGCTTGTGAACCATATGGATTTGCTTGAACATTGTCTTGTACCAATCCTTCGGCCTGTCAACTGTCTAAATAAAATGCAGTTTTTAACAATTAAAAACAACACCACAAAAAACCTGTACATACAGATCTGATCAGACATTTAATGTTATTCTGGACACAAAGTCTATTATGTTTTGTCTGTTATTTAATGCAATCATTTCAATACCATCTATTTCAAATGGTGTGTTTACACTTTTCATCTAGGAATTCCTGTAACAAGTTCTGGAAGACACTGAAAACTGAGTCAGTCTTGGACTCTGATCTTGGAAAGTACGACGGTTAGGAACATAGGAATTAGTGCCAGATCAAGAGTTTTATCTTCTTAGTGCCCTATATTTGACAACGATAAATGCTAGGTACTTTACAGGAAAATACAAACACCTCAGTGATCCGAAGCGTGTAAGAAGAGCTTCTTTCGACCTCCTGGCAATTTCCAACTTAAATTATCTTCAAAATGCAGTTGTTAAATAATGCAGAAAAACTTTTGACTACTACCGCAAAAAGAATTAGGACAACACTATATTTAAGAGTTAACGTTTGGATTGTAAATAAACAGTATTTCATTTTACTAGTTTTAAATTCCCTTGCCAGGCAACTTAGTTTTAACTTTTTTTTTCTATTTTGAGAAAAGTGAATACAATATACCTTTCAATAACCACTCATTAAATTATACTTACTCTTACTTTTATAAACTAAACAATTCCAAAGTTCCCAAACTCTCCTACCAGCATCTGCCCATACTTCTCTTTATTTTTATCTCTTACCCTTTTGCATTTTCTCTTTTGCTGCAATTTTCTTTGATGAAAAGATGATATTATTTCAGAAAGGGAGATAATACAAAGGTAAACATGTTTTCAGTATTATTATTCTTAGACCCTAAAATTTTACTTGTTCCATAGTAGTCAGAAAAGCAAAAATTTTAATGCTGATGTACAAAATTATCTTTAAACCTCATGGTGCACAGAGATAGTTGAAAATATCCCTCTTGACATGCATTATCTTGCATTAGCTAATACCAAATCTGCAACCACTCTGCCCAGTCCTCTTTACCATGAAAAGTGAAACTCCACAAATTCTTCTCTACAAAACAATCAACAGATCTGAGTGTGTTCACCTGACTCCATGCCAACTTTAGTGAATCACACTTTTGCCCTAAATACCTATTACAGTTACTGTACATAATTAACCTGTTTTGTTAACAATGGTGAGCTCTTACTGTAAGTGACTAGGCAGAAAACGCTCCCATATATTGAGGAATCAAAGTGAGTTCTCATAAAATTGCTACTAACTGACATTTAAAAAAAAATGTTTGAAAGAAGAGATGACAGTCAACTGAAGAACTTGAGGATCTGCTGGGGAAGAAAGAAATCTAAGCAGCAGGTTATGCTTTTTACCCAGACCTGCTTGCAAGAGATGAAGATTTGTTTCCTGTCAAGATCAGGTCCCTTCCCCTACCTGCCAACATTCCTGACTTCTGCCAAAGAACAAATATTCAAAAGCAGATTTGGACCATTTTAATATTGTTTCCCTAAAATTATTAAATCATAGAATGGTTAGGGTTGGAAGGGACCTCAAAGATCATCTAGTTCCAACCCCCCTGCCATGGGCAGGGAAACCCTCCACTACACCAGGTTGCCCAAAGCCTCATTCAACCTGGCCTTGAACACCTCCAGGGATGGGGCAGACACAACTTCTGTGGGCAACCTGTTCCAGTGTCTTACCACCCTCTGAGGGAAAAATTTTTTCCTTATATCTAATCTAAATCTGTCTTCTTTCAGTTTAAAGCCATTGCCCCTTGTCTTATCACTACGTGCCCTTGTAAAAAGTCCCTCTCCAGCTTTCCTGTAGGCCCCCTTTAAGTACCGGAAAGCTGCAACAAGATCACCCCGGAGCCTTCTCTTCTCCAGGCTGAACAGCCCCAACTCTCTCAGCCTGTCTTCATAGCAGAGGTGCTCCAGCCGTCGGATCATCTTTGGAGCCCTCCTCTGGACCCGCTCCAGCAGCTCCATGTTTATATTAGCATAACTGTGGTAAGAATAATTCAGCTGGATTTGAAACAAGTATGCTGTTTGGTCCTCCATGATCATGTATGTTCAAAAGTTTACAAGTCCAGAAAGTCTAAAGGAATTCATGCTGATGAGCATAACCTCCAAGGTATGCCTCATTTCTCAGAGCACAGCAAACCTGCAATGGTCCCACGATAATGCTACTGCCTTTCTGACTGTATTGGGCCATGAACAGTCTTTCAATATAGCTCGAATCAGCGATAGATGAAAAGATTGGAAACTGCATAAGTATTACTGCTATGATCTTACTGTTTGTCAAGGGACAAAGGTGCATAGCTATCTCTTTGCCAGATCCTCCTCATCAGTCAAGTCCTCCATAAATCAGCAGAAGGCTTCTACATAGAGATCAGGTATAGTGAAGCTCCCACGTGACCAGAGAAGAAGGTCTCCCAACATCCTTCTGGACATCTACATGTTTTTCTCTCATCATCTGCCCCTGAAGCTTCACCTTGGGGTTTAAAGCCTCAGCCAATAATTTGACTTCACGTTATAAGTCAGATAGGATTAGCTAAGGAATAGAATAAATTAATTTTAATATACATTTTTTCAATTTATATTCACTAATCCCACATAACAACATTTGTTTGAGGAATGAGCAGTGTTCACAATGCACCAAGCCATTCAGATGCCATCCTGCTTCGTCTACGTTACAGTTGTGGCAATTAAATGTCGGAACAGGGTTGTCACCATATATGAATGAACAATCAGCCAAATAGCATAAAAAGGACATAAGACGTATCTGCAGTTGGTACTTAGGAGAGTTCACAATCATTGCAGTATTCTAATAATCCATCAGAAAGTATGCAATTAAAGGAGGCATTTATGACTTTCAGTAGACCTTTTGTGTTGTTTTTTTTTTCTAGTTGAGATATTACATCACTAAGTAAGGAAAAGAAATCTGGTGAGACTTGATTTGTTTTTTTCCATTCTTAGTAAATAGAGGCCTTTTCAGTCTAGAGATTAATTTTGATAGTTAAACATGAAGCATTCATTTCAGACAGCCTAAAACAGTGCAGTCATACTGCTTTCCATGAACCTGTTTCTTCCTCTCCTAGTACCCTGTTGGTGGTAAACTCTGGTGGTGCCATTTGTCTGAATGCTTTTCTGAGTGAACAGCATTTTACCCTCTCTTTTCCAAAGACTTAGTTTTTAATGCCTTGGAATTTTTCACCATCTTTGGGGCAGGGCTTGGCATGGTGGCAAAACTTAATGATCTGAATTTTCAGGCTTCAGACTTGCACTGCCCAAAGCTGGCAGGAGCTCAAGTGGTATGGAGGGAACATGCTAACATGCGATGGAGGTTCAGAAAGCAGGGAGAGCTTTAGAGGAATCCTTCCCCTCTCAGCAGCTTTGGACCAAGAGGGTTTGCAGGAATAGAAAGAGAATATCAACTCTGCTTTCCTTGGCTAAACTGCTGTCACAAACATGTTCTGAGAATAAAGACAGTCTTGGAGGACATAACCACAGCTTGAAAAATCTCTCTACTCCTGAAAAGTGCTCCAAATCTGGAATATAGACAATCCCAAATTCTTATTTACAAGCTTACCTTTGAGTAAGTGTTTCGGAACACAGTGTGTATGTTACCTATCACCCATTAATCTCCATTTACTGCTTTTTTGATAGACTGTTGCATTTTCATAAAGATGGAAGAACAAGAAACTTTTAAACTTTGCATGCAATGATAAACTCAATTAATTTGAAAACTTCTCTCTCCAGATGGAATGAGGCTGAACTTTTTGAGGGAAAATGCCTATTTGAATTGCTCACTGACCTTGGAAAAAGAGCAAGTGATATATCCTACCTTCTACTGTTCATGAGAAATGCAGTCACAGCACTTTTGTGTGTTTCTGCATAGTACTGCACTTCTGAGAGGTGTCAAGGTGCAGCGTATTTGAACCTTTTGCTGACAACTATATCACCTTTGCTCTTAGACGACTGGGGTACACAAGGCTCAAATACACTCATGCACATTTAAAACGCAGTCTCAAATCAGTGTCTTGAAAACAATCTCACTTCCAGCTAAGTTCTAAGGAAGCAGAATAAAGACAAAAAGTGGCACACGAGAGACACACTCACACACACATGCCAGCATAATCTTTTAACTCACATCCACAGTGAGAACGATTTCTATAATACTAAGTTTACAAGCTGTAAGATATTTCGAAACTAAACATAACAAAATCCAGAGCAAATCCAGTTGAAAAATGTCCTACATTCAAATTACATTATGTTTTTAGGAAAAAATCTGAGAGACTCAGACCATACGATCTGAAAGTTAAACACAGGTTGGCAGACTGTCAACTCTGTTAAGCACACTTGAGGGGGATTTCTGTTATAATAAAAATATACCTGATATGTACCCTAATAGATGAATCCGCTTTAAAAAAAAAAAAAAACAACTTTATCCTATGTAAAGCATAGGGACATATTTACTTGAAAAGGGAGTAGGAAGCTAGAGCATTGTTGCAAGGAAATTTCTTAGTTTTTAAAAGATATTGATCGTATTACTTATGTCAAAAATAAAGCAAGAAATGCCAGTTTCCCCCCCATTCTTATTAAAATTGTCCCCATCTTACCACTTATTCTGAATTTTTCCTATTGCTTTTCTCCATCAATTCCTGATTTTCCCCCTAACTTTTCGATCCATTGAAGCAGTTCTTGGCAATGCAACACAGCCCCATATGTCAGTATTGGCAGAGAGGATACATCCAACAGCTGCTACATCCTTGCACCTCACAAAGACTTCACCTGCAAGGGCTCTGCTGCTTTCATCCTGGCTCCCACTCTTCTTACTCTTTCTCCGTCTAGCACAGCACTTCTCTGTCTGGGAAGGCCAGTAAGCACTTTCTTTACAGAGCAAGTGCAGCTGCTGTTGTGCTCTCTGGACCAGCCAGAAGAGGCTGCCCTGACAGCAGAGTGGAAAGAATGCTTCAGCATAGTGAAAACAAAACTCTTCAGTTCGACATCCTGGGACCACTCAAGCAGTGACTAGTGGCAGCTGATCAAAAACTGGGCTAGTCACAATGAAAGGGCTTCCACGCTATTCGTTTAAGTGTCATTCAAGGGCACAATGATTATATATTGCACTTCCACAGAAACGCTAGCTGCTTAGACCATTATCAGAACAAAACTAGTGATTTCTACACTACTCTGAAGATATGAGAACCATTGCCCCAAAAAACGCACAAGTATGAGATTTTTATATATACATACACATAGGTGTAGATGTATACTTGCATGCACACATATACATATAGTATGTATGAACTTTCTTTTAGAAATAACAAAACATGCAATTACTGCCTCTCTCCAAAAGGCAAGAACTACAAGGGAAGCAAGAAAGAGACACAAAGTTTTGGCTACTTCTAATTAAAGCTAGAAACACGAGGTTGCCCAATTATGCTCCCATCAGCATTCTCCTTTTCCGTCAACACACAATATTATATTCATGAGCTCGCTGATTACGCACACTGTATTCCACATTATATAAGACTAAAAGAATGTGAAAAACCCATTACCAACAATCAATTCATTGTATGAGTTCATACACAGATTCCCCAGAATTTCCTACCGTTCTAATTGCTGTAGGGATTCCAGATTCATCTACCGGGCCAATCCCTGCATAATGTGGAGCTTTAATGACTGTAATTTTTTTTTCTTCTTCTGAGGTTCTACAGATTGGTATTGTACTGGTGGTGGTGCTGCTGCCAACAGTTTGAACATGCTGTGAGTATGTCTCTGTGGACTCTGTAAAGATAACATGATAGAATACTGTATAACGATACAATAATCATACTTGGCAGTTATAACGCGCTTCCCTACTTCAATATGCTGTACAAAGACCAACAACAATCTTAATCGTATACATATACAACATTAAAAAAATAAATCCTCTTAGCCAGGGCTTTGCCCTACTTATTGTTACATTAACAGAATTAGAAACTTACTTAAGGAGACCAGACAGGCTATTCAACTCAGATCTTAGATTTGAGGTACTTTTTTACAGCATCTTGCTCACAAAAAAAAAAAAAAAAAAAAGAAAACCCCACAAATCCAGCAAAATCTATTGAGAAATAGTGGCAGCAGCCTTTTTCCTATAAATCAAACTCTTCCACCCTTCCTATCCATCTTCTGAAACCAGTGATATAATTTCATCTTCTTTTATAATTAAAGAAATTAATGCATCACTATCATCCTTTGCCTCTAAAATTCAGAGATATTTATTTAATAAAAACCACCTCACTGCTGGGATGTGTCATGTGAAAATTTGTACTGCTGCAGATGATGTTGTATTTTCCTGTATGCAGGAAAAAGAGCCTTACTCCTTCAGGCAGCATGTTTCAGTAAATTAGCGGGCTGCTACGACAAAGCATCTCTTTTTGCAAGAGCAGGTATGGCGCTTGTGAGATTTCCACTGCAGGATATATGAATGAAGGGAGTAAAAATAAATATTCTAACACTACTGGTGAAGATTACAATTGCTTTGCGCTTGACATTAACATCTGTTGATTCTTCTGAAGCAAAATATTGAATTGTAATATAAATCAGCAAAAGGAGCTCTGGTAATTTAAATATTTCTGCTCTCTCCTACTCCAGAGAGCCAGATTTGGCATGGTTGTTTCAACTGTTTACTCAAGTTCGAAATCCTGTAAATAATCCAGTGCTACACATATATGGCGAGGGGCAACTCTGCGTGGCAAACGTCTGAATATTTGGGCTTTTTTCCCAAAATGCATGATGTTAAATTTAGAAAACATTTTGGATTTGATCCTTCATTCTTCATAGGCCTCAAAGTGAAGCCATCAGTGGGATTTTTAGATGAGCAAGGAGGTTTAAATCAGGCTGTTACTGTGGAACACGGAACTTCAGCATCATAAAAGAGCAACAGCCATGAGAAAACACTTTACTTATTTCAGGTATATTCAAAACAGAATTGATAGGCCTTTAGATCAGCAAATTGGAAGTAACCAAAGGATCTAGAATTCTGGGATGTGAGGAAACCCACGTATATGTTTTTTGCACTTAGCGCTATGATAGGAATAACAGCATTTGTCTAAGCCGTAAGTCTCAGAGCAAGGACTGTCACCTAATTTCTCCTCAGGCACAACAAAAAAGTAAACTCTAGGATCACATTGAAATTATTTTGCATGTATAGTCTTATCTGAATATGCAAAACACTACCAGAAAAAGTAACAAGCAAATGATTGTTCTGGCAAAACTGGATTATACTGGCAAAGCTCCTTTCTAAGGTTGATCACATATATTTTAAAAAATTAACAATGCCTTACAAAAAAATATATAAACAAATTATAGATTGACATGACTTTAGGTGATTAAAAGCCCAGAGTCCAACCTTTGTTGGCAGTATTTCTATTAATGTTATGGAAGTTGCAGGGAGAACCAATGCACAAAGGTGGCCCTTGGTTTCCTAAAGAAGGCCAAACATGAAGGGTCTGCACAGGTTGAGCTATTTCAATATATGCTCTTTTGTTGGTAAAACTGGCGGAATGGTGGCAAGAGGTCACCACACATAAATAATAAAACTTAATAGTAACTCCAGTTCATGATCACTACTGTATCTAACAATAAACGCTATTATTTTTGCATTTACTTCCCAAGGTAGATGAATAGACAATACCTTCATTAAGGATGTGAAACACTCTGCAATTGTTTGCAATCTTTGCCACATGAATTGGAATATGTTGCATAATGTATAAAGCAAATATTCTGTGCGAGGCTTACCCATCATCCTGCCATGCTGCATGATAACAATGTTGGAATTGAGTGAAGCTGGTGGAGGGTAAGCTGAAGAAGGGGAAAAAGGCCTTTGAAAGTGACTCACTGGGCTGGCAGCAGTGCCAGAGTTCCCATTCACTGTGATCTGAGCCTGAGAGAAACAAAACAATATCCCATTAAACTACACAAAGCCCTCCGACTGCCATCCCAAAGAAAGAGTGATGCAAGACTGTCATCCACACAACAATTCCCAGTTGTCAGGTACCCAGCCATAACGGCATCTGCACTCACTGAAATACAAAACTCATCACAAGGGGAGCAAAACGTGTAGCTTCTATACCTTGTACCTCGCCCCTCCTCTCCTCGTATGTGCTGTCTGTGAAGTGTGCTGAAAGCATGGGAAGGTGACAGAAAGATCATGGTCAGGGCAACAACGATGGCACAGACAAGGTCTGCAGAGGTCTGACAGCAGTAGAAGTTCCTCTCATTGGGTGACAAAGGCTGCCTGCCACAGATGACGCACTCCAAGAGACATACTTCTCCCTTAATGCACATGCTCAAGCCCTATTGATATTAATGGAAACTTTTGTGCCAATGAAAGGGAAGTGTCTCATTAAGACTAGCTAAAAAGAGTGAGCCAAAGCTTCTTTAAAAAATGGAAGTCAGCTGGAGTGACTATGGGATGCTGATAGATAATTTATCATAATAAAAATAAATAGCACCAATAAAAAAACCCACAACAACAAAACAGCAGAACAAAATCAAATAAATGAAATGTGAAAGCTAAGTAAAATTGGCATCACAAGCCATTTAGGCTTTCATCACAAGAGGTATTTCTGCAACAATCTACTTCCCTACCCCCAGGTTTAGAATCCCCACATCTGGGCTGTAGCACTTTTATGGGGAGTATTGCAAGGATGGAAACAGAGGTATTGAGAAAGCATTGAATGAAATGAAAGGGTAGTGAATATTCCAACAGAAAAAGGAGGAAAGCTGTCTGTAACATCTCTTTTAAGGCAGAACTCTTCTTTAAATCTGAACAAAATGAGAAGTTCTACAAATTTTGCTCTATTTTATATAACAAAAGAGAACTAAAACATTCTGTAAATGTAAAACACAATACTATCTGAAGCAACAAAGCATAAGAAAAAACAAATCAAAAGGCATATGATTTTTCATGATCTCTTGTATACATTCGTATTTTGGAGATTATTGATTTGATTTGAAATTTTTAATATCTCCAATAGCTAAGAGAGCAAAAGAAACCATGCAGCCATCATATGAACTCCTAGATGCATTCAGAGGTTTCTCATTTTAAAGATGTCTGTTTTCAGAACTGAACCAAAAAGTTTGTGTTATGGTGTTGTCTCCACTGAAACTTTTGTGTTTGAATGTTTCCTCTCTTAATAAAGTCAAGAACCAAAACGTAAACTAACTTGGCTTTTCTCACACCATCCTCACCTCCAAAAGATCCTGAAGCTGTAAGAATACAGAAGCTACATGAGCTCCAAGAGTGCATTTCAAGAAGCATGAAGCCATGTTTTCAGATAAGGTTCCCAGATGAGGCCAGTCATCTCTACCCTATTTCAGGGGTTCACTCATTCTCTCTTCCTACATACTGTCTTTTTGGGAAGGCTTGTTTCTAGGGAAGGCAGGGTACAACTATGTTCAGAATCTTATACCTTCTTACTCATTTACTGTGTCTTTTGTTTCTCTGAAGAGAGGAGCAGAACCAGTGTGAGTTCTTTATTGGCTGGAAAGCTACTCCTATGAATCTCTGGAATAAAAAATTAAGATATTCCTGAGATGGACTTTGCCAAATAGCTGGGTTAGACAGTGAGGCTCTTACACTAAGTAGTACACAATATTATGAAAACAGGATCCACACAAGTAGCTGACGAACATCAGTCATAAATGTATCTGTGGCATGTCCATGTAGGACATTTTTGGGTCTGCTTCTAAAGTTTTTAGAGATGATATCAGCTCACCTATAGTTTCTTAGTTCCTAACGTGTTTTTTTTTTTTTTTTTAGGAAAGTTTCCGTGAGGGTGGCTATTGCATTTGCTTATCAGATACATCTTGCACTGGTGAGAGAGTTGGTTATAAAAGACAGTTCTGTGAAGTTTCACATTCCAAGAGCCTTTTCCTGCTCTTGGAATCATTTGGGAGCTATTGATGTTTCTATCTGAGCATGTGAGGCTTTAGTTTCAGGTGAGAGTTTGTTCCCAGATTTTACAAGGAAGCAAAATCTTTAACACACCTATTCATGAATTAGATCTTTTACTTTCCTAAGTAATCTCCTTTGTGAGAAAATAAGATGATATAGAAAATAACTACTTCAGCAAAATGCACATATTCCCCAGTTTACTGGGAAAATAATCCTCATCTTTTTCACATTGTTTGTTTCCCTAGGCTCTCAATTTATTTTTTTTCTCCAGTATACTTCACCTGTGCTCCACTGCTAGCAGAGCCACCTAGTTCTGCTGCTAGGTAAGCAAACTCTTGTAAAGATTCTTCGTAGGACCCAGGTTTAAACTTCCTTTAATTTGCCTGAGCATTAGAAAGAGCAGCTCAATGGATTTCTGAATCAGAGCAGAGAAAATGAACTATTTGGGATTGGAGCTGCTTTCTAACTTTCTGCTGAGGCAGGCAGCAAAGCGGAAGAGGTCCCATTACAGATGTCTGAGCAGTTTTGTGCAACAATGCCACACAGCGCACTCCAGCCTCAAGTAATTGAACTAGGCTGAAACACTCAGAATCAATTATTGAAGCTTGAGACAGTCCCAGAACTTGGGAAAAGGCAAAATCTAATATGTACTTCCATTTCCAAGTTTCCATTATATTCCACAATTTTAAACTACATAAAAAGAACCCATGAAAACTACTTTATAAGGGAAATGTTCATAACTGGAAGAGAATCAGAAAAAATAGTTTCCAAAACCAGCTCTTGTCTGATTTTAACTCCAATTCTAAGCATAAGCTTAAAAAAGAATTACAATTCTCATACTTCAGTTTTTCAAAGAAGCTGTAATCTGTGACTAAAAGTATGGCCAATTAACCTCAGTTTTATGTTTAGCTCTGCCTTTTGCCCGGAATATTTTACAATTTTGTTGATTCAGCTCTTACTGATGCTGTTTCTTCTCAAAAGATCTGCTGTAAAACCTTTTTGCTTAAGCTCTCAATAAGGACCTCAAGAACAAACAAACATCCCAAATGCGGACATAACGTCTTTGAAAGCATGGTTGTGCCTTATGTGGGCACAGTGCCGGATGGCACAATCCTATATTACTTTTATGGTTCGCTCATCAGTTTTCTTCTACATAATCAACAGGATTCTCCTTTGAGAATGAAGACCATTACAGTTGTAGAGCCACTAGCAGCACACATGTGTGTGCCACCAGCCTCCCCACCATTTTCTCATTTCATGGATCCATTTATAGTCAATCTGACCTTCCTCTACAGAGGATGGGAGATGAAGACTTTTCTAAACTGCAGAGGTGGGTCTTGGCAGCAGTTTAATTTCTGTGCAGCTTTTAGGACTATTTGGGGTCCTTTGGTGGGAGACTCATCCTTTCTTTTTGTCCATTAATGGTGAACAACTGTTATGGTCATCCCTGTCATTTCTAAGAGAGAAAGTGGTGGTCAGAGACGACCACAATATATCCTTCTACAGGGAGACTAACCAAACAAGGAAAGAAGGAAGGACTGTTCTCTTTAGCTCACAAAAACGGTTCTCAAAGAAAACAAATACAGCTAGCTGATTATTTTAGAAGTAGGTTAGAAGAAAATATAAACATTCCATGCTTCCCATAGCTAGTAAACTGTCATGTAGTGACTGTGCCTTATTTACATGTACCAGTCTATATTGATTATGGTATCTTTGGTTACAACTACTGGGCTGTACACAGATTGACAGCACTCATTCTTTAAAGAACAAACCAACCCCCAGTATTTCAGAGCTGTGTTACAAGAGTTAGGAATGACAGCTTTTACATGCCTATTATTAATAATATTTTTTTTTAACAGCATCCAGAGCACTGACAACAGATCGTTGACTTTCCAGAGTTAGGGCTCAAAATATTTTTAATAAAGCATACATGAAACTTAAACAATATATACACTGTTTGTTCTTTTCAGACTTGAAAATGATAGCATGCTGAAATACTTTTACGTTTGAATGCTGTTGTGACCCAGTAAAACTTTGGTCTCAGAACATCTCTCTGTTTTGTAACTCAGCAATGAATTGCTCAATCTAAATGAAGGCTTTGTTCTGACTCATTTTAATCATGCAGATAATCTCAAAAGAAATAAGAAGTGATCTGGATTGGACCCAAATTCCATACCTTCTTTCTATCCATATATGAGTGTACTAAGGCACAGAAAAGCGAATGTATGTGTAAAATGTCTAATTGAATGCTGTTTCTTTCTTTGACTTAACCAAGAGAAAAGTAACAGGACACTTGGGTACTACAAAATTATTTATGAAGTTCACTCCTGTAAGAAACTGTGCTTAAGAGAGGAAAAGGTTAGTTAGAAGAGAGAAAAACAGTTTTGTGTAGTCAGTGGTCATGGCTGGGGAAAAAATTGCGTTAAATATTGCAACATTTACTATGAATTTACAAGTTATATTATTGAAATCTGTACCTCAGCATAAACCAAAAATGGTGTAGCCAGAGGCTACAAAATCCACAAATCTGTACGTTGCTAACAGTATTTTTTTAACAAATCTCTTCAAACTCTACAGACCACTTGCTTTTTATGCATTTGTAACAGACATTTATTGAATTTATTTTCATTTATTTTTAAGCAAAGTGTTTGATACACCTTAGCTGACCATACAACTGTGCAACAACTTAGTACCATCTTCCTATTACCAAACCTGTTACACCAATGATTTTTTTTTAAACTGTTGCAAAACATGCTGTCAGACTGCAAACACAGAAAACTACTAACAAAATAGTTGTCTGTGTAACAGGGTAACGGACAAGTTTGAATTCTTTTCCCTTGTGACAACCTGTTTGAACAAAATGGAGGAGGAAAAAAGAAGCATAATTACATGAGAAGTGGCAGCAGTGTTGGTTAAGGTGGTGCCATCTGACACAGCAGACATCTGGCTCAAGGTTGGGGAAGGTGTTTCAGAGCAGTCAGTAGTATCATAGCTACAAGTCTGCAGCTCATCTAGAATGGCTGTGGAGGACTCACTCATTGTGCGGGAGGAGCACTCACTCATGGCAGAATCTGTGCTTACAGAGGCTGTTTCGTTCCTGTGGATAATACTTTCGGAAGCTAGGTATGGGCATTTATATGGAAATTGTGAAAGGGCTGGGGTTTTATAAAAGCGTGCAGGCAAAAAATCATCAAGCGTTGGCAAAGAATATGGTACTAGATGGGTGCCACTGTCTGGTGAGAAAGAGGCTCTGTTAACTGGTACCACAGGAGGAGGAAGAGGCAGTGGAGAAGCTTCTGTTGCTGTTTGTCTGTGTGTCTGTGAAGCATTTACCTCCATCACAGGGGCAGTTACTTTCTGGTTTCCAAGCTGAGATTTGAGGAAAAAAAAAATAAGAAAAGAAACAGATTACCAAATGAATAAAAAACTTTTCTCTTTGCCTCTTGCTGTGTGTAGGAGAATTACAAAAGCGTAAGTTTTTCAGCAGCCCAAGGAAGTTCACATTCACATGGATTAGGAAATAAATCAATCACGCTCTATATTAAAAAGGAAAACATGAAAGAAATGAATGCATCAAATACCAGTGGAAGCAATGCCAGAAACCATAGTGTGCTGGGGATGAATATTCATAAGGTACTGCATATATTAATGATCTCAGTTGTGCATCGAGAAGGTTCACACTATTTCATACTTTACATAAATATGAGGCTAGAAAATGTCATATTCCTTTTGTTTGTAAAAGGAAAAAAGTATCTGCGAGTCTGATCTCTGTAAATGTTGCTCTCTCTTTTCTCGAAGGACAGGTATCATTTTGAAATCAACTGTAATATACAGATGGGCAGGACTGCAAGCTAACTGAAACACTAATATTGAATGTTCATATGATCTACAAGCAGTAGTTGTGGACTTTTTTGCCTCTTGGGACTGAACACATCTTCTCCACTGCCTCTCTAAGAAAAAAGTTTGGATGATCTTAGAAATTCCAAGCACCCTGGAAGCACCCTGTCAGCCTACTGGATAAGGTGTACGCATAGGAGCCTTTTCAACACTAGAGGACACAAGGATTGTTAGGGTAAGAGGTATAAATCTGAGGAACAACAAAGACTGGGAGCACAAGAACAGGACAGGGATGACTTCGTACTGAAACAAAATGCACTAGTTGTTTGGCTTCATTGTAATTCCTTAAAAGTGTAAAGGAACGTCCTTATGAGAGCGTTTCTGAAAACTGCCACACAATGTATGAGCTGTATGTTCTGTTATTTCAAATCAGTTCCAGAACACTGGGTTTAAACCAGTCCTGAAACTGGCTTTTTGCATCTGCAACTTCTTTGTGAATTAAAGATACAGGAAAAGCATGTTGGCATCCAATCTTTGTTAAGCAGCTGCACAAATTCTTCAACATTGCCTATTAGCCACAAGCTTTCAACCAATTCCTGAAGTACGTCAAAATACTGCCTATTTCAGCACTAACAGTTTCACTTTTGATAGGGCTGAGGAACTCTGGAATAGCTGCAGGGAAAGAGTATCTGGGATTTTAAATTTATTTAAAATAGAGGACAGTAAGATACCATATGCAGTAATTACTACTTTAAAAAAGCAATGTTTACTCATAGATACCACATTGCTACCAATAATATTACTGCTATTTCCTATGCTCAGAATAGGCAGAAGTCTTTAATAATTCAAAAAATGTTTCAAGCCATCAGATTGAAATGCCATTTTGGCATTTTAATCCAAAATCTGAAAATATCTTCTAAAGCCTTTATGGAATACTTGGAACACAACCCAGATTGTACTGCTTATGAGAGGTCACTGGGGGTCCAGTTCCATAATTCTTGCTGAGATCAACTAGAATTTACACAAATAACCTTACTGAGGTCAATGGAACCATCCCTATGAATACGCATTTCAGAAAAGAATCTTAAGCATGAGAACAGATATCCATCACTTGTTCCAAATGGTTCAAAAGAACTCTTCGGCATTTTTGGACCTCTAGGGTACACAAAAATAGCCAGAAGCTGATGTTAAAACCTGCAGTTAAAACCATGAAGAAATTTAGTCAAACAGCTTAAAATCCAAATCTTATTCACAGCAATGTTTCAAATCTACAACTGAAAAAAAAAACCAACAAACAAACCAACTTTCCATAGAACAAATCTCAACAGATTACTTCTTAATCAGAAAATCAATTACCGAGTGTATGACTCTAAAAGGAAGTATGATTTTTGGAGATAAATAATTTGCCAACAGAAACTCCAAAAGAACAATCAAATACTATTAAAATAATTTCATGAAAAGCAATCATATACAGATGTGAAACAGCTGGTTATAAAGCATAGTATATCAGGGGTTTAAGATGTGTGCATATACACATATAAGAAACAGTAATTTCACCTAACATACAAAAAGGGAAGACAGAACCATCATTCATGATGAATTTCATCATCCATGTCATAATTCAAGATCTCCAGCAAAACACATGAACCAGGAGATCATAATGCAATTAGGCAGACTCGATATGAAGCTCTGAAGTTCTTGAGTCCAGATATCTTCTCAGCATCCCCAGAAGAAAAGTTACATATGACTGAGCCAAAATATTTAAATTAATTTCGTAATTGTTAAAATAACAGGAAATTTTTCAGACCCTTCTGGCTTCGAACTGAGAAGATTGCCTGCATGCTTGAGAAAAGAAAGGATGGACAACACAAGAACAGATATTCAGGGTGCATCCAGAGAGCTAGTGAAATTGAATTCTTAAAGAATTAAATTCATTGTGTTTGGCAAATAATACCTGATTTCATCAAGTCAAATTCTTAAAAAGAGTATAAAGCTATCATTCTTAAATGTGGGTAGAAGGAAAGAAGCAATTCTAGGTACTGATTCCCAATATGAAGTTTCTCAGCTTTCTAGAGTAAAACTTGAATATTCTGCCTGGTTCTAGAATTCTGTCATAGAATTCAACCATTGCTCTGCGAAAGAGTGGCTGAAATGACAATTTAAAACAGTAATATTTTCTAAAACTGATTACGTCATTTAAAAAACATGGAGTGTTGGTAAACTCTAAACAGATGTTTGGCTACTACTAATCTGTATTTTTCATCACTGTGAAAAATAGGAGAAGGACAAGGCTGAACGCATTCCAGAAAACTTTTAATAACAGTTCCATTCAGTGTGCTTCAGATTAGGTTTGTTATTGTTACAGCGCAGGAAGCACTAGCAGAAATCAGGCAGATTAAATGCCAAACAAGTACTTAATCAATTAGAATGATTAAAAACTAGTTGGACTATATAATTATCTTGGGTTGTAGCACAACGCTTGAGAGAGAAAGATAAATGTCATCACAGTCTTGAAGCGAACTGAAGGTCTCAAGCGCAGGTTTCTACCGATCCTTAAAAATGCTCACCTTCCATCAAATAGTAAAATGTCAGGCCTGAAGCATACAGATGCTAGCCAATTCACATGAAGTAGATATGCGACTCTAGTATGGGTTTCAAAACCAGTCATCTATCATTTTAATGCAAGATCTGTGGGCAGTGGTGTGAGATTACTAATGACACCAAAGTGCTGGCCTTGCTTCAACAGTCGAGACAGACAAAAAAACTCGGAGATAAGTGAATAAACTCATTTTGTTAATACATAACAGAGTTTAGTAGTCAACAATCAAATTACACCCATACGCTTGCACAAATGGGTAAAAATACCTCTATTTTTAATTGTTAAAAGCTGGTATCGAAATCTCCAAACTGATGCTGCAAGTCATATTCCTACACCCATTTTTACTATCTAGCCCTCATTCTAAACTCAGTATAAGGAAGTGGAGGTCAGTCCCTGTGCAAAACCACACTAGTGATACAGAACTTAAAATGAAAATTATGCACTCAATTGTCTTTGCTTGCCATCTGTCCCCAAAACATTGAAACTTGCCTTCTCTCCCTTCTACATCACTCAATGTATTGTCAATACCTAACAAACAGTAATGTATTAGATAAACTGATTCAGAAATATTTTTTTTTTAATTCCAGGCTCATTTTCCTTGATTCACTTGTCTACAACTATAAGGCTGTCAAAAGAAACACTTCCATAAACATCTAGTATTATAGTTTTTATTCCTCGAGGACACCAGGAGTAAACCAAGTGTTCACTCATCTGTGGAATTCAAACAAACAGGACAAATGTTTTGCATCCTTAGTTTTAAGGACACTTATGAACCCATGAACAAAAAGAACATAAAAATGCCAGGTGTTTACTTCATAGGATGCAGCTCAAAACTCATCAGTTCAGAACTTTTTCTTATACAAAATTTGGACCACAGAATTTACCTCCATTAGTCTCATACTAACAAATACTAATTCTAAGAATTAGGTTATTTCTCCCATATCTGCAGTGTGGTACGGAGCAGCATCATCTCTGGAGACTGTAATAACATAACAAAATTAATATTGAGTAACTTGAATGCTTCTCTTTTCATATACACTTTTAAGGAGTTTAACCTTTCTTTGAGTAGGAGTGTTTACAAAATGTCACTTGTGAGTCATACCACACTTCTGCTTGCTCTTAAAGTTTCAGCAAATAAGTTCTGAAAGAAGTGCAAATAGGAGCATGAATATAACAAGCTACCTTAAAAAATACTGCAAAATCATTGTGCATGAACTTGGACCATACAAGCTCCCTCTTGGCTGTACTTTTGCATGCTTTGTGACATAATACAGCTGTACAAGTTCCCTACACACATAGATACCCACACATGCACAATATTTCTCATTCACCACCTCTTAAGAAGTGACAATTAGCCAATCTCAACTCATTCTCCTTTGCATACGTAAACCCAGATGCAGAGGGAGAGTTGTTTGCTTTTTACAATGCCTTTCTAAATGCATTTGGTTTTTGTGAGTTTCTGTGGCAGCTTTGGACATTGCTGGTGGGCCCAATCTACAGTCTGAGAGCATCGCTAGAGGATATAGCTTAACATAACAACCTGTGATCTGTATATACAGAAGTATTTTAACTGGTGTACAAAGTCCTGTAGTGCTTGCAAATCTAAAACAATTTTTCAAATGAAAGTACTATCATGCATAGTATACTGAAAGTTAATTTGTCTATGTGAGAAAAATTTTGCAAATACCATGAGATATAGTGCTAAAGCAGATCATCATTTTTGGCATTAGTTAGAACAGTTCTAAGATTTCGACCAGAGATCTGAGTCAGAAAATAAATCTTTTTAGACATATAGCTGTAGCCTTTATTTCTAACTGTAGTCTATGGCATCTTGGCTTTGGGACCTCACTTGATGCAGAATTTTACACCACCTCGCATGTTAATCTGTACTCTAGTTTTAGGTATGTACTTTAACACAGAGCTGGCAAAACCCACTGGCTCCATGACTCGATTGTGATTCCAGATACACTTCTTCATACTAGTGTTTGGAATTTATTTCAAAGTTGAACATCAGGGAGGATGTCTGCTGAGTTTTGCGGGCAAGAGAACAATAAATGGATGCAGTTTGAAAAGCTGGCTATGTTCCTTAATGATCCCTGGGATCAACTGAAATTTTTATAATTTTATTTGAAGAAATCCAGTTGCCAAGTTTCTGATCATTCTTCCCACACACTGAAACCAAGAAGAAGGCAGAAAAATAAGTGTAGAATTGCCAAACAAGTCACAGCTGCTTTTCTGAATTTTGTCAGCTCATAGTGAAACTAAAACAGATTCTGAAATAAAAAGAAATTGCAAAATGTGTTTTGACTTTTAAAATTTTAAAAACCAAAAGTAGCCAGAGGATGAATTATTTTTAGTCATTCTGAGTAGAGTTTGAGTATTATTCTGGATCATAAAACAGGTATTTCCCCTAATTCTTGTTAGCTGTCATAAAACTACTTTCTGTTTGAGAGATATTTTCATTTATCTGAGCATATATAATGCATCGTATTGCTAACAGGCTGAACAATTATTTTGAAGTGGAAAGAAAACATAGATGCCTAACTTGTATTTGCCACATCTGCACCTGTTCTACTGTCTGACCCTTGATGTCCATACTTAAAAGGCTTGCAAGTCTGCCTCCTATAATCTTCACACCTACCCTATCTACCAGATAAAGCTCTTGCTCAGCCTTCATTACTGTTTCTGACACGATTTCTTTACAGTGGCTCTTGATTGAACTGCCTCATTCTACTAGACAAAAATCACTAACTAGCAAACCAGTCCTTCTCAAGGGTAAAGCAATTTGTTTTTCTTTAAGTGTTCTAAATTTTATGTAGCCTGATAGCAAGGCTTAAGACCATAGTTTTGCCTTTAATCTTGAGAAGGAAAAATGTGATTAATTCTTCTGTCCTCCCATTTGTTAGTGGAACTAATTCAAAAGGAGAATTGCAAATTGTTGCCATATAATTCCACAGAGCTTTGTTCTGATCAAAACTTTTACTTGGGAGTTGAAGGGGAAAATTGACATATTAGAACTATCCTGTAGCTAATGTAGATACTCGTGCCTTCCAGAGTAGAGACCTGGTTGAATGTGATGCTCTGAAAGTGCTACAATCTGAGAGAGCAGATGTGTTATTATTATTGACAGGGCTGTCAACAGACTTCCTTTTTTTCAAGTCTGTGCCATGTTTACTTCAGAGTAGCCCCACTGATTTCAGCAGAACTAGATGAACACAAATACATTATGATCCTCACTCAGACAAAGCTTTGAGACAGATAAGCCTAGACCTATTCAAGTTCTGTGCCTTGTGATGCTTCACATAGAGGCAGTTGACAAATATTTTATCAACCGATTTTCTTTAAAAAGTGCTATTGCACAGACACATAGGAGGCAGCAGTGACTAGCCTTGCAGAAAGCACTGAGAAAAAATATTTTTGAGTGGCCCTAGCAAACTGGCAGAGCTGCATCTGTAGAAAACCCCCTAACCCAACACTCTTCTATCCATACTTGATCCTTCCAGCACCTATGGCAGTATGAAGCTTTAATACAATCCCCTGTAGGAAGAGCCACTTAAGCAGATGCATTACCTACAATTCCCTAATTCCCTATCGTGCATTTGCACTCCACAAAGAGCTCACAGAGGAACAAAGAAGCCTACCTTCCAGCTCAGCTGGGTTAATTTTTTTTTTTTTTTCGCAATACCCTTCCAAAAATTTTAAGTTTTGTTCAGTTCTGTTTTGATGCATGTGACAGGTAGTTTTACCCAGAAAACACAAGGTCTAACTCTGATAATGTAAGTATAACTAAACAGAGGGTTATTAAGTGATTCATGAATGATCTAATATAAAAGATGGAAAAATTAAAAATACCACATGGCATTCTGCAGCCTGTGAAGAAGGAAGAACTGTAGAGTTTTGTCCCAAATCCTTTGAAGACATCCTTGAAGTGTCTGGAGAAATACTAGGTGGATGTTCTTGGATTTCAGGCTCTGCTTTATTGTCAGGGATGGGAGCTATCTGAATGGAAAGAGATGCTGTGTGTATCTCAGGCACAGGGTTACAGGCAGATGAGACAGGCCTTTGCGGAAATACTGGCACTTCAACAGGCTTGAGCTGTTGCTGTGTATTACAATTAATGCTACTCGCTGGGTCACGTGTCCGGGTTAATTTCAGGGTAGATACCCTACGTTTTTGAGACTGTTGCCTTTGGCCTTGATGGAGAGTAGTACTAATACCAACTGCTGCGCTTGTGCCTGCACTGGAGATTGAGGTCAGTGGTTTAATGATTTTTTGTGCATAGGACACATTTGTGTCAGATATCTGAGAAGACATTGTCTTCTGGACAGACTTCTCGTTAGAGTAATAGGCAGTATCTGTGGGAAGGTGTTTAGCTAGACCTGTTACTGCCTGGAGATTAATTTCATTCTTGTGATTAGTTACTCTTGCTTTCCGAAAACTTTCTTTTCTAGGGGGTGGCAGAGGTGCCTTATTTGCCAAAAGCATCCACACACAGCAAAATAACATTGAAGAAGAAACAGAAAGAAAGTAAATGTTAGCAAGAGATATAACTCAGTTTGACTTTTATCTTTAAATAAAGGAACTAGCAACTTAAGGGCCTTCATCCCAACATCGCTCAATTCAATGGACAATTGGTCAGGTTCCCACCACCTTTTGCTGTGCAGGGCTGTATAGCCTGTGTTTAGAAAGCCACATGTTCCATTTGCTCAGAGTAAACTGGGATCAGAAGGGACCCCACAACAGTCCATTTTCTTTTAAAAAAACAATTATTACAGTGAATAAGAATTATTACTGTGAAATCGTTCAGATATGCAAGTAATTTCCAAAATGTACTCCATGATCTTAGATAGGAAGTTGTTGTTCACAGGTGACACACAAATAATAAAACACACAGAACCTTTGAATTACGACAGTTAAAGACACAGTATTGGCATTGGTATGTTCATCTTTTTTGGACAGATAAATATGTTTCCAAGTTAAGTGTGTTTTTTTTTTAGCTTGCTCTAATTGTATTGTTCTGCAAAACAGGCAGAAATATTGTCTACCTTATAATTAAGAAACCTTTATCCTCAGATATTATTTTGATGACTGATGCATTTCTCTGAGTGTAAAATATTAATAAATACTCTTTGAAGTCTGGAAACACTCCTAGAAAGCTTTTATTTATGTATGACCTACTTTTATTTAGCTGGCTGTCTTGTTCATTGAAAGAAATTTCTCGCAATCAACCTGGAGGCATGAAGCCTGTGTGGAATATACTTTATATATGCAGTAAAACAGTTTGTAATGATCCATACAAACAGGGAATTTGCACTATCTGGAAGACATCAGGACAACGTTCCATAGAGGTATTCCATCTGTATATGCTACCCCTCAAGAATAACCCACGCACTAATGCCAAAGCATGAAACTTGGTGTGTTCAGTTTTACCTGAGTTGGTGATTTTTTATCCTGTAGATTTGGCCGCACGCTCCTAAAACCTTTTGCTGTAAGAGATGAACTGCTAGCATCTCCATTCAGTGTCTCTCTGCTTCCATCATTGCAAGATCTCCAAGCTTTTGTGAGGAAAAAAGAATCAAACCATTTTTTTTTTGTGATTAGTAGATCTCTATACTTCTATCATAATTGCAAACCAGCTAATAAACCAACTGTGGAAAAGTTTAGCTACTACACAACCGACATTGCTGCTGTTATCACCGTGGAAGTTATATGAACAGGGCTAAAGCTGCCACTTTACAAGATATTTATATTTAAAATTTAGAAAACTCAAGCATTGACAATACTGCTGCTAGCAGTTTGGTGTCTTCCCGCAACATTCATACAGACTATGGATTTTAACCTTGACAGTCCTTTGAAGACGTCAGTGCTTCAGCCCCTGTATTCAGCAGGCTGAAGTGCTTCCACAGATTACGTTCTTGAACTTCACAGCTGCATCGCATTTTGAAAAACATCCCAGCTCACGTAAAGTTAGTTGCCATGGCAGTTTCACTAAATTTCACCTCAATACCCAATTAGTTGTTCCAATAATGCATCTTATTTCCAAACCTGAGTGACATCTTGATTTTCTAACCAACAAACCGAGTCTCGTCTCCATCCTCAGAGCTGAAAAGCCCTCAAGGTGTTGTCCAAACATAGAGGGAGTTACTACCCTGCCTCAACAAGTTACAGATTTGAAGACAAAATAAGAGGCTGGGAAAAATAACACATTATATGAGCAGGCTGCTAAGTGGGGTGGGCAGAACTTGTAATCCTGAGTGAGGAACCAAAAATGAAATTGCAAGCATCGCTGAAGCTAAAGGTGGCAAATTAGCAGTCTGTATTCTCCCACACAATTCATTTTCTAACAGCATATACTCTATTATAGGAAATACTGCTTTCAAATGAGACCTGAGTTTGAGGTCTTAACCACTTGCAATTATTATAACAATTTCAGTGGTGCTTTCCTTAAAGAATGTGGATGTATGGAGTAACGAAATCAAATAAATGGAAGATTGTTACAATTCATTCACTTACACAGTACTTACATTGATGCATAAGTAATAGAGTGTTTTATTTACCTGAATCTGGAGACTGAGAATCAGACCCTGAAAAAGAAACATCCAATATTAATTTGTGTTAGAAATAAAACCATGATGACACAACTTCAAAACTATGTACAAGTCTTTTTGTTCAGTTACCTAATTCCCTCCTGTTACCTAAGCACACCTCAGAATATTAGAACACAGGTAACTGAGCAATGTTTATTGCACAAGTTCTACAGAAAGTCATAGTGTCCTGAGAGTTACTGTTATTTAATCACTGCTATTTCAGACAGTCAATAATAAACATTTGCTGCATTTTCTTTTTTTTTTTTTGCCAGTAAATACTGTGATATACTACCAGCTAAAAAAACTAGATATCAAAAGAAATATAATTCCTTTAAGATGAGCTGAAAAGGTTTAATTCAAAATAAAGATGTCTACAGATTCTGTCAGGATTTCCTCCCTCACTTCACACCAGAATGTGTGATGCTTTCTTCATCACTTCGAAGTAAAACACAGAAACTTATACATACATACTGCCAGTACAGAATAGATTAGAAATTCTGGTGGTTTATTTATTACTTGTAGATATATTAGTGTTTTTTCTCTTAAAGAAACTAAAATTATAATATCTCTAAACAAATTAAAAATATTTTAATGTATAATAATTGTAGTACTAACAATATTCCTTATCACTAATATTAAGTGCATGAAAGTAAGACATTAAGAGGCTTGTATTGCATGCTTAAATGATGAAAATTTGTTAGAAGGGTTGCTAAGACACAAGAATCCGATGTTTTCTTAAATTTACATACACACAGTAATCTCAATAACCCTTCCACTATCCTTACAAAGCGTAGCAATCAAATTTTTAATTTGCTTCATAAATTCTAACAGTTTTTATTTCTCGGGATTAGTCTTATATTTGAAAAGATCTACAAAACAAAGACTTTGTCTCGCAATTTTCTGGCTCATTATTTATTCAGCTTCCTATACTGTACTTGTTTGGTGTGAACATTGCATGTTCAGATTGGTGTAAATTAGTCTACACCACTCAAGATTCTTTACTGATTTATACGACTACTTAATTTGCCAGTGAATCTGGGCAGCTGATACCCATTAAGATTTATTTTTGCAAAACCAGACATGAGTATTGCTAAGAAGCAGTTCTGCCTGTCTACTGAACATTCTGCATGTTTTTATTGTTTAAATATTTTTATGAAAACATGCTTGGTAAATTATTTTTTTCCAAGTTAACCTGGCTTCTGACGATCATTCTACAACATTCATATTCTTGCCCTTTGAGAAGAGTTTTTAAAGTAAGTTGCAATAAATGAAGTCTGTAATAAAATAATAATAAATAAAACTTACATTTCATGCTAGGTTATCTTGAAAATAAACAGGGGACATGAGACCCAAAATATGTATTAAAGGCAAAACTAATTTATAAATAACTGATTTTTTCCTAAGCCTTCCTGATTTTTTTTTTCATTAACAGCTACCAAGCATAAGCAGAGAGAAATTAGGACTACTTTTTAAAGAGCATTGTAAAATTAAGTGACAGACCTGTCAGTGGAATGGAAAATATCGTTACCCTTCTCCTCCTTGCAGAGTAATATTGCAGGAATGCATAACACTACAGAAAAGCCACTCAGGAGTAGAATCTCACTAGTTAGTGGTTATACCTGAGGCCAATAGGTTTGGAGAACTCTGAACTCTCTTCACAGCTGTTAATGTGACAGACATTGCAGCACGTTTGCGAGCACACCCACCGCTATCTGGAAGCACAAAACAATACAGACAGCAGCCCCAGACAAAGAGAGCAAGCACATGCAACATATCACAGTGTGAGACACACCATACACACATGAAAATAAGCGTGCAGTTAGGGAACTGCTGCAGGAACATGTAAATCTGTAAATTTTGCACATTAGCAGAATACATACAATTTCACAAGCTTTAAACAATAATAAACTTCACAGAAAATAAGAAAGCAATATTTAATGCTTAATCCACTAGGGTAATATATACCTTCTGTTACCTGGAAGACTGCTTAATTATAGCTAAGCAGTAAAAACAAACAAGTAATCAAGTTGAAGGATTAAGCATTCCAGAGTAATATTTATCAATAATCTGCACTGTAAAACCATTTCATTGTATGCATTAGAAAGAGACTATTCATAAGCTAAGGTTATGTTTGATCAGCTGACAAAGTGCTTTGTTCAGTCTTTTGGATCCTTCAAGCTTAAGAAACAAATGAAGGACAGCGTAGTTTTTTTGTGGTTTTGGTGGAACATCCTTGTTCTCCCTTCCCTCTCTTCTTTTTTATCTAATGGAAGATGAAAAAATGTATGTCTTGAACCCAATAACATCCTGAGGGAATGACTAGTAATCTAAAAGCACTTTGAACAACCAGGAATGGAAAAAAATAAATCTTTCTTTCTTCTGAATCTTGCATGATCCTCTCTTTCCTCACTGTGCTCCTCTCTCCCTTGGAGCTGTCATTCTGTTATAAATACTTCGTTATTATTAGAAGGTAGCTTTTCCACAACTTAGCTTTTTAGCAACTCTATCATAGTTGTAAAATCAAGCTGATAAATATTCTTCCTGATTATATTTATCTAGAATGTTTTTCTGCTCTTCAATATAACAATTATTTTAATTTTCATATTTGATATGACTGAAATTTCACACAAGGCCCCATTGAAGTCAAGAAGAACCACAACTATGATAGAGGCCCTAACGGTTTTTATATCTGTGTCTTATGACAAGGAGTTTTATAAAATTATGCTTAAGGAAGACCTGCAACCTATTAGTAGAAAGTATTTCCTATGATAGCAGTAATTCGAGCGACATCTTCAATCCATGTCTTCAAGAGAAGTGAGCTCCTGGTATTTCTTTGCTCATTCCAATATTCCCCAAAATAGCAGAGCCCTCTGGCCACAGGTCTTGCAGGATATGCATTAAGCGGTTGTTAACGTTGGCAAACATCAAAGCCACTGCCCCAAGTGTAAGTGGTTCCAAAGACTCATTGCCAATTCCAAGTCTCAAGGCAAAAGGCTAAATGATTTTAGTCAGCAACAGTCGAAAGCAATACAATACCTGTAACTAATTTTTGGTGTTGTACATGTGAAAAAAGACAAAGGCTATCAAATATGCACATTTGATTTAGTTTGCCTACATAAATATAGAATGGCAATGGTAATTAAAATCACATTTTCCATTTGTGTATTCCCTCCCCACCCTGACATACACCAGAAGTAATTTTAAGGAGATTTGATGATGTGTTGATTTGAGGTTTTGTTCTTATTCGAATATTGGCAGACTTTGACAACACACTTTATTTTATTAATACAAGCTAGCAGGCAAACAATTTTGTTATGCTGTCACATCATTTATTCAGACAAAGCGATGCTTTATTTGTATTTTTTCAAGAGCTACCTTCCTGAATTTCAGCATAGACAAACTGAAGTTGGAGGAAAAGAAGACAATGAGAAAACTAACTACAAATATTTCATCATTGTAACTTCAAGAAATTCTGCTTCAAATTAATGTAACTGAACTGAGTCAGAGTTTTATACTTAGTGGACTTGTTATGTAGTAAAGTGTTTGACCTGGCTTCACACAAGATAGCTAAAACCGATGTTGTAACTGACTATATACATATAAGCACATAACATCACTATATATATATATATAAGCCCGTATGCAAGTCTATACCTGCGATAACATTCTCAGTATCTGTACAAAATAATGAGTCAATTAGCACTCAATTAAGACATAACCACACAAATACACCATATTGAATTGTGCAAAATTTCTAATAAAATACAAATGTGTGTGAGCAAGCACATATTTATGCTTGATGGATGTCATCTTCCCACCGTTGTTCAGGCCAGGTTTCCATGAAGTCAAGGGCATCATATCTGAATAAGGATCAGAAGAATCTGCATACTGCCTCAAAAGAAGCAGTTTTCAAGCTGCTTCCCTTATCTGCATGGCCTTAACAGTAGATCTTCGAGAGGCTTATTTCAGCCTGTATTCCCTTTTCACAGCTCCATAAATTTTCCAGCAAATACTAACTATATTCACTCAGATTCCTGAAGTCTAAATAATACCAAAAAGTTCTAGGCCTACAGAACAGAGGATTCAAAAACAGTAAGGGAGGCTGAATTAATGATCATCTGCTCATTTCATTACAAACTATAAGTAATTAATATTGCACAGCTGTTACTCAAGGAACAAATGAGGATATGTGAAACAATCTATACAAAATGGATGCATATATAAAAACCAAAATGTGTGCAAATGTGTATACACATACAGACAACTGTCTATGCTTTTGACATGACATATTCTTCAGGAGTGAAAGTCCTGTCTTCCTAGGTATTGTTTTAACATTGAAGCAAAGCAGACCTGAATCAGCATAGGTCTCCAGGCAATAATAGAATATGAAGTTGAGAATAGTTCACAATCAAAACAGCTGCCTAAAATGCAAGTCCACCTCAAATCAGGACTTAGCACTGCTGGTGCCTAGATATTCTTTGGCAAGCCCTACATACTCCCATCAAATCAGGAAAAGACAAACAAGCATCCTTATCAGGTATTGCAGAAAACGAAGGAGAAAGGGGAGGTAATGATTATTTGGTGAGACATATTTCTGACAGCATCTTGCAGAGCAAGGGCCATGTAGGGATGAACTCCTGAATGTAGGATCAGTGTTGCAGACTTACCTTTAAAGAGAGAAAAAGAGTGAGCCACTCACTGACTGGAAAAGACAGGGAAGGTATCTAGGAGGATATGTGTATTTGCCTATGGATCCTAACGCTTGCCAAGGTGGGCCTCTGGATGCTCTCTTCCTCTTATTAGCTCAATATTTCTTGTGCTCTCTTCCTTGTAAGCTCCGCTTCCTTTGCCAACTCCCCTCCTACAATTTTTCTCTTCAGCCTTTCTCCAATCCTCACCTTTCTTGCTTCTCTCTCCCTCCCTTAATTCTGTTTCTCTACACAAATAAGTACTCCAACCCTTTCCCCCTAAATCCACAATCCCAACAACTGCTCCCACTACAGACAGCATCACCTCAAGTGAGCTGTGTCTCTGTTTGACAAACAGTCTACTGGTCAGGTCCTGCTCCAAAGCAGAATGGAGCTGATTCAAAACACCACGACTTTCATTTAGGAACGTGGGGTGGGGTTTTTTTTTTTTGAAAAGACTGTTTCAGAGAGTCAGTAAAAGCAGTGGCATAAATCAAGTTGGCAAAGATGAAAGGATGGTGACCCTTTATGAAGAGGTGAGAGAGACCAGCCAGGGCAGGAAATTTTTAATATAGTCTTACAGCTCAAAGAAAAGAAAAACGGCACTCAAAGATAATGTTTGCTGATCGTTATTCTATCTACTGTACTTGTGAAAAGTATCATTTTTCCCTTCATCTGCACAGTGAATTCAAGTTTAGAAGTCTTTAGACCATGTATTCTTACTCCCTGTTTGCATTCTGACCTTCTGAGGCAAATACATAGCACTGGATCCAACAGTCTAAGAAAGATGAAGCTGCTGCCTCTCCATGCTCTCCAGGTCCAACCAGTGGTGATTCTGGAGACGTGTTCCCAGCAGACGTATGCGCAAGACCACATGTATACACCACATGCACACACGGCTGGCCACACAGATCACAGATACTCAGAGCACTGACACTAACAGAGACAGCACAACGGCCTCATCCTCCTCCCTTCTCTGGCAGAGCAGGATGAAGGTCCACTAGTGAGAATATGCACGCACACACGTACAAGGTGGATCCTTCCAGCAACTGGGTTGAGGCATTGTGTCTGTCATTCATTCTATGCCTGAACCCCAGGGCTAAGGCTCTCCTAGGACAATACGGAGAGAGGCCTGGATGAGGGAGGCCCTTGTGTCTCCCTTTGTTCCTTGGGAGTCCTTAATTTGGGCTCCTGCCTGTGCTTGTGCCCCTGTGCTCCTCTAGGCGTGTGGAGATGGGCCACTGATGGACCCTGTGGTGGGCCTGCAAGCAGCCTGGCAGGGCAGGCAGTATTTGGGCTTCCCCTCCTGACACTCTTTCTCTGACCTCCTTTGTGGGTGTGCAGACGACCTTTTATCACACAATCTCACATCGACTACATAGGTGAACCTACTATTATTTGGTTCTTCAATGCTGCTAAGTTACAATAAACAATGATTAAAAAAGTAAAGTTTTTGTAGAATGCCTGAAACACTCAAGCCCACCTAATTTGCTTTAGTGATCTAAAAGTGGCTTCACAGTCTATTCAGGAACTCTGCAGGGACCAAAGAATTTATATTCTTGTCTCCCACACAAAATATAAGAGACTAGACCAGGTCATGACTTCCATTAATAATTTTAACAAACACAAAATATTTGCAGTATTCCAGAACTGCATATTTTTCCACTCTTGGCTGCTCTTTATATGCTTCATCTACTGCAATCAGCTAACTTGCTTCATAATTTTAAAATTAGATGCATTTACCAAGAATTATCTGTGTGAAACTCAGCCAAAATATTTACAGACGGACACTAAGAATCTGTTTTAGTATATTAGCTTGTGCCCATTCATCACTTCTTAATGAAATTACTTCTCCCTCAACATCAGCTATGCATGCATATATATAGCATGAACAGTAAATACATTTATGATGTGTTTTAATCTGATGTGAGCTCTACGAGCAGCCCAGGTTTTCTGTGACTTAGTTTCTCAAAATGTCCCACCAACTTAATGATGCTCATAAAATCTGTAAAGTACTTGAAGACATGTTGATGAAAACCTCTCTATATAGTTTAAAATACTATTCTATTGATTGCTTAGTCTGAGTTTAAAAATGCACACAATCTATTAGACCACTATTTTTGAATTGTGACAGCATTTGAACACAAAAGGAACTATGAGCCAAAGCACCTTTGGTCCTTCTGAAAACCTCCCCTATATCTTACGTTTATTTCTTTGCTTTTGTAAACATATTTCATTGCCTTATGCTGTTGAATATTCCTTCCTAACATGTGGTACAGAATTAGCATCAAATGCTAAAAAATCCCTCCCATATATGGTAGAGTATTGAAAACCAAAGCTCTTCAAAATATTTTCTCTGTAGACAAAAATATCTTCCACAGGGTGTGCTGAGACAGACTGCCAAGTGTGCAGCCACAGGGAACACTGGATTAGAGGAACCCACTCTAAGCAGTAGATTTGCTTTTTCTTTTTAAAGCTGCATATATGCTAGCTTTGCCACTTCAGCAGTTCCTGGAATCAAACTAGAGTCCTCATTTTTCTGTAGGAATAATTAATGAAATGCATATTTTTAAAACAAACTAGTGGTAAATCAATAGCATCTGATAACCTCCAACTGCACCATGCACAAATTCCTTTTATAAAGCAGTGAAATATATAAAAATAATTAAAAGAATTGCAGCATTCATTTTATCTTCAAAGACAATATGGGGGGGAGGGGAGAAGAAAAAAGAAACAACTAGACCAGAACACTATGCAGAACACCTTCCACCTCAGTCACTCTACTCCTTAGTAGAGTGATGCTTTATCAACAGACAGGTGCAAGACTTTCACTTTTACACTCTACTCACTGGATTTTATTTATTTATTTTACAGTCATGAAACAATCTACATCAACAGAACTGACAGGAAATACTGCATTTTTTGCCAATATCTCCCCTTTTAGTGCACCTGGCAACATGCACATTAGTATCAAGCATACACAAGACGAAAAATGTTTTCACTGCGTAAGTGCAGAGCAGATTAAAGTTCAGCTCACAATCATGATATCCTTAGGTAACTGGAAAGGATTTCAGGTGTGTTGAGGTCTTTTAAGCCAGTTTTCAAAGCTCCTGTGTGATCAGAAGACCCCCAGTTCCAAACAGAAGCCATTCAGCGACATAGATTACTTAAATCTTATATCTATTTCTCTTGAGAATTTCTAGCTTACATCAAAAATCTTTGTACAACATAGAACAAAGTCATACTTCATAGCTGCAGTAGCACAAACTGGCAATTTACTGCTCTGACACTATCCACATTTTTCAAAGCAGAAGCTATAAAATTACACCTATCATGATTTCAACTCATATGATTGCAATGCACAATGTAATCACAGTCAAACGTATGATGATTAGATGAGTTACTTCTGAAATTACAGTTCTATGAAGCAAGCTCTATTTCAGTGCTACCTTAATTATACAGACTGACATGTTTAGGAAAGATGTCTTCACTAAAAGTCCAAGAGGGCAGGACAAATTTCAATAGTACTTGCATAAATGAAAAACACCACCCGTAAAATAATTATGAAAAACCAAAACTTTGGGAAAAGAAAAAACACAAACTCAAGAGAGAAATTTAATTTCTCCTACTTTTTTTTTATTTACAAACATACTGGTTTCAAGTCAGCCAATATATTTTAACTTTGTGTTAAAAAAATCTGTCCAAGAGTCTGGTCCTACTTAGTTCCAGTCACTGTCTGAGACAAAGGCAAGCCAGGAAGCCTGATTAATACAGTGGTCAAGATAACGGCAGCCTATACCATAGAAAATTTAATCCCTTCGCCTTAGAGCATGCTGCTGAAACACTCAAACTGGCTTAAAAGGTAGTTCAGCTCCACAGGTCCCACATAACAATTTTGCTTATTTCATTGTCATATGAGTTGTCCTGGTACAGCACTACAGTCAATGATAAAACTAACCAGCTTGGAAAGGATGAGCATGTCTATCCTTGCACCACAGCTAATCTGCAAACCATACAGTTCACCTACGGAGTATAAAGAGTTGACTGTAACGAAGATTTACACCTGACATGAGCAAGGCCAGTTTACTTTTGAGAAGCTTATTCGCACTTCCAGCAAAATCAGCAGCACTATCTATCGACTTCAATGATATAGGAGCAAATAGGAGTATGTTGTCACAGATCACGACGATAACTTCCTAAAGAATACTTCGTTTTGTCCATACATCTATCACAGCAACTTGACAGAAAATACAAATCTGTCTAAGTACAAAATAGTTATCCTTACCTGATAAGGCAAGTGTAGTTCATAATACAGGGTAGTATTTATATGCCCCTTAATTTAATGACAGCAGAGAATGAAAACAAAGCATTTTTAAAGCATGTGCATTTTCTTAGGAAAAATGTGGTGCTTTAAAACCACTTTTCCAAAGCTGTTTTGTACTCATACTACATGTTTTTACATAAAACATACATACAAACTTGATACTTACAACTTAAGCACAGAAAGCTAAACATGCATGTATATTTCACATATCCATATATATCCATACATAGAAAAACATAGATTTTATATATGGAATACAAATGCACATAAGCAGACACACTATTAAAATATCTTGCTTAATTTGAGTTCAGCACCAACTGATGCATAATTTGTTCATGAAAATCTAAACCAATTTTGAGACCTTCTCTGCTTACTAAACAACACGTAAGAGTAAAGAAAAATCTCACAGAAGCAGCATACCTGTGTTCATTCTGACACTGGAGAATTTGCTATAAAAGTCTTCAGATTTCCTGTGGAAAATAAAATGATCTATTAATTTGCACAAGACAAGAATGTGTGGTACAAAATGGCAGCAGGACTTCTTGGAGGGGTGGAGAATCACTGTGATACAAACGACAGTCCTATTTTAACACAGCTTTAATTAAATTGGTAGTGCTTGTCCTTTCAAAGTTAAAGATGAGCTGTCGTTTCCATTATAAGCTACTCTATTTTCAAATGTTTAGTATCTCTGTTGTAAACATTTGCTCTGGGATTAAAAAAAAAAATAGTGATTGACTTTTGGTCTTGAAACTATAGAGTAAAAATTGCTCCCATACAGGAATGGGGAAATATTTTTTAAGGCTGCTTATAAGCTTTATTCACTCCTTTGTGCAAACTGAAAGATATAAAGAGTAGATCTGTCAGAATATTTTTTAAGCAACTAAACTTTCCAGGTATTTTTCAATGGTTTATAAGCAGGACATGTGGCTGTTCTCATCTAGTGATTTAATGTGTCTCTACAGACAGCATTGACACTCTTGATGTTGCTCACTGTAATGCTGTGCACAGAGTCAGCATACAGACACAGGAATTCATTTCAAAACTCCCAGTGGAGTCAATGAATAGGTAGGAAATCAAGTCATGGTACAATAATGTGCTTTTTAAAGGTAATAATTTGCACCAAAATAATGTAAATCGCACGCAAAGGTTGAATCTCTTTATTTAGAAATCTCAACTCTCTACAGTACTTGAAAACAATGAAATAGTAAAACCCCACAAAATCAAACTACAACTGTAGAAAAAGCATGACACCCTACATTAACAGGCAACTTTAACCCACTGATGCCATGTCACAGGAAAATCTAGACAATGTTTTCCATCTACTGCCAGTTTATATCACAGCTTTACCTCAGGATCAGCAGCTTTAATATCTCTTCTATTCAGGCTCTTTTAAAGATAAAAAGAAAAATGCAGAAAAGGTTTCCTCTGGCATTCTGCACACTGGCAAGTCTCAGCTGTATTGTACATATGCTGCCCACTATAATTTACTGAGTGGGCACAGACACCAGAGGTCAAAATACTGAGAGCTAAAAAAAATAACTCTCATCAGAATTTTTAATATAATACAGCTTAAAAAAGTAAATTAACTATATAACTGCCCAACTAAGTTGGAGAGAGTTGGAAGGCATGCATGAGGGACCCTTTTTATAATCAGTGTCTTGAGTCTCCCATTAACACAAGTAAACAAAATACCAAAACAGAATTCCAGCTCAACTCAACAGGAACCTTGAATCAACTGTACCTCTGAAGTAACATGTGTATCACTGTATTCTCTTGTATTCCTAATGAGGTCAGATTCTCCACTGATTGAAAAATTTACTGTTTTTCAGAAACTATCTGAACTCTACTGCAGCCAGAGAGTGACAAATTATTCAGTCAGCTTTGTGACAAAAAGATGTACGCCAAACTTCTTGAGAACTATGGAAATAGATATGTGGCACTCAATAAAGTTTATTATGTTCTTTTTACGTTGCAGCTATCAGCAAATTACCTCTGAGAATTTCTAAAAGATCTTTTAAAAAATAAAGCAAATTCTACTTCATTCATTTTTTGATAAATTGTCTTCGACTGAAGTTTTTGATTTCCGTAACAGCTACAGAATATTCTTAAAGCCTCAAATTCCTACAGTGTTTTCAGGCTGCTAGAGGAGACACCATCTTCAAACCTTCTTTTAGCTTGGAACTGAATCACTGATGGTACTGCATGCAAGCTATGAAATGCAACACGATATTTATTTTCAGACCCAACAAGTACAGAACTCTTGGAACACTGCGGAGCCAAAATGATTTCTAGCAGGTGGCTTCGATATATTTACATAAAGCGTGCTTAACTCTTACTCAAGTTTTAACAGACAACACTCAATTTTAGCACTACAGCTTTGTCCTCTTAAGAGTTTTTCCTATATGAACAGCTTAGTCTGCATTGCTGACACTTAGTGAGGGATTACATACAAATAACCATTTCCACATTAATTTCATTTTCCTGAAGAACAAATTAGTCTTGCATACCTGAGAAGTATATATGCAAATAAGACAAGATAAAACAGTAGGCCTTGCATTTAATACTGAAATTATTTTGAATTCTCTGCTTCTAAGAAGCTAAAGTAGCATTCAAGTACTTAATGATACTGGCAGTAGGATCCAAACAAATGGGAGGAAGTAAACAGCCATATGCCTGAAAGCATTTTACTCAGCATTGTTTCAAGCAGTCTTTAAGACCCTTACTTCAAGAAAGTGGGGGAGGGAGCAAGGAGGGGGGAGCAAAGGGCTCTGTATTTCTGTTCCTACTTCATTCCCTCCTGAAAATTTTTCTTTGTGAATAGGTTTGTAAGTGGCTCTAATATAGACTCCTGATGCAGGTGAAATCAATGTTCCACCGGAAGTATCAGACACTCTTCACTGAAAAAAGGATGCCCAAGGTACTCAGCTCTTAGATAGCCAACACTACGACAGAAGCAATGCCCATAATTATTGTGCAGACACAAAGCGCTACTGGATCGTGTGAGTTTGCAAAACTAGAGACTGCTGTTCAGTCGCCTAAATCAGGCAGGTTTTCTACCAAGCTCACACCTGATCTTACGTGCTGATGTAAATGAACACTAAGTTTAATCACAGTAGCGTGCTTAACTTCTGCAGAGGGAGGTACAGGATCAGTCTTCATGGCATTCTTCTACAGTTGGCTTCATCTGGCAGAGCTAACACAGTAGGAAATGAATGACTACGCTAATGCACAAGAATGGGTTTGTCAAGTCGACTACGGCTGCTGTTACACTGCTACTGTTTCACTAAACACGTAATGTATATTGCTGTGTTATTTCTTGATAACTCCCTATATTTCCTGATAATACCACAAAGGTGGTATATTTTTTCCCTATATTTCCTGATAATACCTCAGCTCAGCAATACTTTGCATTGAGAGAGGCTACTGAAAAGACTCATGGGAATCGCATTGACACCTGCTCTATTTTCTCCGAGACCCTGATTGCTACTTGTGATCACTTCTTCTGTTCCTGATAAGTTTTGATGTGTGGGGTGCTGCAGGGAACCATTCTGTCACCCCTTCTGTTCCACATTTATATGGAGCTATAAAAAGGGTTAGTGAGAAGTCAAGACAGGCTTCTCCGCCTTCAGTTTATTTATGAATACAAGATGCGTATCTTTACTGTTAAAGGTTTAATTCCATTATTGATCAGATGTCAGAGCACCTACAGCCATAAGATAGGAGCTCTAATATCCAACCAAACATCAACTAAACAAATGTGAGCAAGAGCTTTTCGAATCAAAGCCTAAATGAGTAGTAACATGCTATTACCTGCTTGCACCTCATTCAAAGAATTAAGTTAATAATTGTTAATAATCCATAACTAGCTAAGGACAGAGACCATTAGAAATTAGAATATCCTTTCCATGTAAAATTCTGGAAAGAGCTGGGAGGTAAAGGAAAGGATTTTTTTTTTTTTTTTGGAAGCACATCTAGAAACTCCAAAAATTATCATTACAGCTTTATTAATAACTTACTATACTGCAAATTCCTAAATGCCACATAGGAGTATCAGATCAAAGGCATCCATGCTTATAGATAACTTTCGGAGTCTTTCTGCCTCCTGCTCTGTAGCCATGGAGTCTAGACCCCTTTGAAATCCCAGGCTTGCTAGCTGCATAGCTAATCAGGTGGCAAACTCTAGAATGCCAGTTGCCTACTTGCTCACGCAGGTTTTGAAAGGCTCTTGAAGAACAAGGTGGTAAGTTACCTTGTCTGGTATGTTTAGAACCAGAGCACACAGATTCTTTTGCTATTTCAAAACGAGCTGGCAGTTTCCACATAGATTGTGTCTGAAAATATTTTTGACGTATTGTTCTTAATATAATCAGAGTATGAAAGAGGCTCAAAGAGAAAATATGAAAATATTTATTACTACAACCCCCCTTCCTCACCAACAGCATCCCCTACTGTTACACTACAAGCATTCTTGGTGCTGAGTACCATAGGGCAAATTTTGAGTTTCAATGACTTGAACCAACTAAATATTTTCCCCCAAGGTATTCAATACAACTTTTACAAGATGACAGAGATCAACCAGATAGCGTTAATGGACTAATTTTAACAGATTCTAAGTTACCTGCTATTTACTCATTGTCATTTCACAAAAAAAAACATTATAAAAAGCAGGTTCAAAATGTAATTTTCTGATATAGTATTTATATTAATTTTAAAGCTAATTCTGGTACGTGCTTTTTATAGTTTCCATCCATAGTAATGAAATCTATGCCAAAGACCTTCAGTGAGAGGAGCAATTGGCTTACAATATAGAGTGCAGATGGATCAACAGCAGGATAGACATGTGTGTGATCTGGCTGGAAAATGATATGTTTTCATTGTCTTAGGTAGGCACAAGCACCCAGATATTTGGAGGGAACAGGAACTTTCCAGATTTGCATAAGGAGTGTCAGACTTGCATTAATGTTGTTTGCCAGTTTCACAGTTTGAGCTAGAGAAGTAATTTACTTGAGAAAATATCTGCAAAATTAAGGAGCCAAGTCAGTCATTTTATTCCAAGGATTGCTTATTCAGTCAGTTTAAACATGGCAGGTGATCTACAAACACATTTATTATCAGGCAAAATTCCATATCTTAATTTGCATGTGTTAGTAAATTTCTTTAACCCAAATCATTAAGCCTTTGCAGAGTATTCCTGCTCTCCTCTCTGCAACGGGCCAATATAATTTACATGCCAACTCATACACTCAGTGAAGGAAGGAAAAAAAGGGATGAAGCATTAGTTCTGGAAAATAGTGAAGCTATTTTATTTCTTCATTTTTTAAAAGAAATTGTTTCAGATGTTTACCTGTAGCAGAATGACTATAGCAATACGAATGCAATGAGAGCTTGACGGACTGCAAAATGTTTAGATTGTGGCAATAGCAACTGACACGAAGAAACAACTGTCCCAAAGCTTTCTTGGGAGAAGAGGTCTCTCCTGCTGAGCCCCTAAGGAGAGGGAAGGCGTATATGCAAGCATATTGTCCGTATGAAGAACATGTTAAATGGAGCATAGCTAGATGGTGCTAATAATAAAAAATTGAGAAGGTACGGAAGAAGGTTCCACAATGTTTCTGTTTCATTAGCGTGCAACAACAAGACAACAAAACAGCAGGGAGCCTGTACTCAGATCCAGCCCAGCAAGGCATATGTTGAGCATATGCTTTAGGTAGGCCCCACAGACCTGTTTCTATGCTTTATGTTAAACATAACTACTGTTTGCCCCAGACCACATTGCCTCACCCTATATAGAGCTGAATACTCCAGTTCTAATTAAAGTGTTTTCAGCTAAATAATCAAAGAACAAAACACAGGCAGACAACTGCCATCATAGTTTCTGTGATTTTAACTTTTAAATTTTGCCTATAGGATTGTAAAGACATCCTCATGTCAAGTGCGATGTCATCGTACATGTTATTTATGCAGATCATCTGCAAACGTACCGATCAGGTCATTAAACAATTAGGATGCCTGAATAATTTGTACACGGCCATAAACTTCTACTGGAACACTACAGATACCGCTGCTGGCTACGATGCGACCTAGGTGCATGATCAGGGAAATCTGCACATGCCGAAGCTCTGTTTACTGGACCATCTGGGGAGACACAAAATACTAGGAGGCATGTCTGGGCTGCAAAGAGCACGAGTTGGTTTAACTGACCAGAAGCAGCTGAGAAGATTTGTGTTTGTAGAGATTCTTTCAGTAGTAGGAAGGGGATGGGTAGTTACCCTGCTACAGCTGTTAAGAAATTTTGGTTGTGATATTATAGTAGAAAACAGGTGATTTCTGAGCAGCATGGAAAGGCAGCATAACAGAAGTTGGATTTATGATTTTTGCTGTGTTTACCAAGTTGTGATTAGGAATAAAAACACGGAGATACTCCAACTGTCTACAGTATTATTAATTAACTTATGTGGATATCTAACTTACAAAGTATCAGACATACAAGCCTACTTCCCCTAGCAAATATGATATAAACACTGTTATTCAAGGCACTGGCAAGATCTTGTCTTGAAAAATTACAAGTGGTTCTAGTTCCCATGAGCAAGAGTTCAAAAAGCATCAGGTACAGGAGAATCCATCAGAGGAGTCTATTGCTGATCATTCTCTATAAATGCATCAAGGGATTGGACATAACTGGAGGAAGTAAAGTAACAATGCTGACACATGAACTACTATTAACCATTTCATTTATCTTACAAGTTGAAAATCATAAGGTAGTTTCTATTTATGACAGTCATTAAAGTCTGGAGAACTTATCAGGAGTGCTGTGGTCAAACTTAAGAGCCTGAACTTGACCTTCGAAGGTCCCTTCCAGCCCTAACCATTCTATGATTCTATGATTCTATGATTCTATGACAAGTACATGTGAAAAATGTGGCTCTCTGAAGGCAGAAGAATAAGTCTGATGACACAGGAACTTCTTTCCAGACCTTTTTCTGAGAATGCTATAAATGCAAGATTAAGAGAAACTGGTATTATCTCTTCCTTTCCCTCTGTTTCTTCATGAAACTGAGAAAATTAACTAAATATCTGATTAGAGAGAAAAGCAAAGACTACGCCTTTGTAAATCAAAGGTTCCTTATAGCAATCTTTGTTATTGCATACAGTATGAGTAGAAAAAGTTCAAACGCTTGTTATTTAAATTGGTATCAACTTAAAAGTAAGTCTTTCTCTCTAGAGAAAAATCTTAAAGCTTAAAATTTCTCCTACTGTAGCACGATTTTTACTAGATATGTATTATTTTGACTAGCTATGTACTGAAAAACAAACTTAAGTCAAACTTCTGCACTTAATTCTAAAATACATACTTGTGGTCATCTCAAAATACCTCTCAGACGCTTCAATATCAGAACCTTTTGCTAAAATGCAACTGCAAGTATAAGAGGATACCAAGAAAGTTGTTCAAGCTGACAACATTCTGTACATTTTACCGGTTATTTTTACAGCTGCAAAAGGAAAGGGGAGGACAAACTTCTGTTTTTATATTCCACATCTCCTTAAAGCTTTACCACTAGAAGAAATTTTATTAATAATTCCAGTCATGCCTGTGGTGTTTGTGATTTTTTTAAAATTATTTTTATTGGTTAAACATAAAGAAAAAAAATGAAAAGTCCCATTAACTGTTGACTGCAATTTACATTCCTTACCCTTTTACCCACACACATACTATTATTTTTAATAACATAAAATTATAAATTTCTAGTCTTTAGTGGTGGTTATTTTTGTTCCCTGCTTTTGTCTTCCTCCTTTGCTGTTGTTTTACAGGCACTCTGTTTGTTGAAATTAACTCATTCTGTAGGCTGGAAATGATTTAAGATCACTGTATCAGAGCGTGTCATTGAAGTAGATATGCAGTAGATTAGTGTCCACAGACATAATTACAAAACTCTCCACCTTCAAGACACAGTGCCTAAAATGCATTATGCATTTTCTCAGTCCTTCTTAAAGTTTCCTTGTTGGGTAAATGTAGGTGTTACAAGTGCACAAATAAGCCCCTGTCAGGTAGCCAGAGCCCATATAGGAGATGGATGCCTGTGGCATTCATTTACATATTACTTCACTTCGGGATGAGTAGCAAGGCAGTTCTGCTCTGGCACAGACAATCGGGAAGAAATTTCAGCATCTGGAACCCCAGAAGGTAGTGGTGCTCATTGTGCCCCTCGGCTTAGTACTCCAGTATACACAACCTGCCAAATTTTGTCCCTAGTGGAACAGGGAACTATGTAGCACTAGCAGTACACCAGCTTTCTAGGTCACTCTTTGGAAATGCAGAAAATAGTGATAGGAAAGAAGCCTGATTAGGAAGTGCCAATCATTTCACCATGCTAAACTACCTATCTTTTAGTAAATACAATATTTAGCATTGGTACCCAGAATTCACCTTGCTGTCAATCTTTTAGATATTCTTTAAAATAGTACCTCACATTTTCCTTTCCCAAAAGATCCAAATGGAACAGGCATTATCCAACATCTTTTTCAAGACATGAACCACAAGTATCATTAGAACTATGTTCCTGTTTAAAATACATCATTTGAGGGTTAAATTTGGGTTCATTAGCCTTCAGTAGCTACCAGAGACATTAGGAACATAAGTACATTTTAGTTTCATCACTTATTTCCAGGACTTTGCAAATTACTGGTCACTTGAATAGTTCAAGGACTATAAAATTTTCCGTGTTTATACAGTATGACAAAATCACTCTTGTTCCTTTCTACTAGGTGTGTAGTATGTACCAATTTGAGACTAAACATACATAAATCTTCATCTAAATAGAATTCCTTCCGATAGGCATTTTTTTAATGAGTCAATACCACTCCCAATAGTATCAACGGGAACAGTGTTCATTCATGAAAGAAAAATTCTCTTCTGTTTCCTTCCCCTAGTTTTGTCTTAAATCTAAAAATATGCTCCTCTGAACTACAGTTAGGTAATGTTACATCTAGCTAACAGTCAGACCAACGTGTAGGGTGATATAAGACTCCTTAACATATTCTTAGCAAGTATGCTTCAGCAGCAGGATTTAGTTTTGAATTTTGTAACGTGCATATAAAGACAAAAATAATACCTATAACTTAAAAGATTAACTAAGAAGATATTCACTGGAATATTTTAATTCTTATTATTTTCAAAGATAAAAGTTTGATGGGATCACACAGAGAAACTTTCAGTATCCCTACTAATACTTAAAACTTTTGGCCAATTTTAGCCAAGTTTGACAGAGATGCAGAAGTCTCAACAACACTGAAGGCTTACAAGTTCCATGAGGAACTCCCATGGAGAATACAGACCTTATCAAAGCCACATGGGCAATATACCCTAGCATTATTAGATATATGTGAATTCATACAGGAAGGAAGGGTTAAGAGCTGTGTATGGATAAATGCACACACTTATGATCCCAGTCACAAAACTCCCCTCCTCCCCGTTCCAATTTTATTTGCCTTGTTATACACCATGCAATCAAAAATAATAGCCAAAAGATTTCTGTTGTCTGAAAAGGTGCAGACTTGAACCCAAGCTTTTTCCATTATGAAAGCATTCATATCAAGCTCTGCAAGGACCCTCTGAGGACTAATACAGTTTAAACTCACAGGACAGCCTTGGTGTGATTCAATTCCAAAGGGTGTGTCAACATTAACAAGTAGAAGTGACTTTTCTACAGCAAAAGTGTATGTGTTGAAGCCTGACATCCACAGAGGGGCTTGACTTCAGATGAGCTCTACTCTTCCCTCCAGACCAGGTACCTCTCAGCAGAGGAAGCATGTCAGGCACTTTCCTTGAGACCATCTTCCAGGTTAGCTTTGCTGGTGGGTATGCAGATCCACTCTGTGAATCCACAATGACATGAACCAAACAGCAATAAAACGTGGAATGATCAGAAGATTTTAGTTCAGATTAAGGAGCACAGTTGCGAAGCAAAAGCTAGAGCAAATTTATTCACCATTGACCTGAACAGATATTAAGGTTTCTTTCAGTTCTGCTACTCAAGGAACTACTTGTAGCCTTTCAATCTTCATACATAGATCAGACTCCAGTGACAGAAAGATAAGTAACAGTTAAGTGGCCCTGTACTTAAATACAAACCAGTACGACTCATCAAGTCACAGATGCCTTTTGGGAGAGTACATTCTTTCAGCTTCTGTTAATGTTAATACTTCGATATCTCCATGCTTAAATGACGGCATTTAGAGGCTTCAAAGCAAGTCAAACACTATACGCTTCTACCTTCCCTTTCTGCTATAAAGCCTGCCTTAAACCATGCTGTTTATCTCATTAACTCTTAGCACATTTTGCCATTTTTGAAAAGTCTTAGCATTACTTTGCATAATTGTAGTCCCATTAGAGACTTAACTGTTTACAGGAAAGAAGATATCTTAGCAGCAGCAATACTACGTGCTCTCAAAACAAAGGAAAACTCTTTATGTAAAACATATGAAAAAACAAATAATCAGCTTTGCAAGCTTGCATTTGCATGTTTTGCTGATGCTATATTTTGCCCTTTTCTAAGGGGCACAATCACCAATTTTCATTTCAAATAGCTTCACTTCCCATCTCCATATAATATACATCAAAATAATGCAACTTCTACTGTTTACTATGTCTACACTAGTACTCACACTGTACTGTCAGCTGCTTTCATACCTAATGAAGTCCAACATGCCTCAACACTAAATAGAAAAAAAAGTGAAAATTCTTCCTAATATAAATAGCCAAAGAAAGAACTACTAACCATTAGAACTGGGAGAACAGTCAAACTTACATAAATAAGAACTGTTAATATCATCTACTTGTATCTGCAAATTGAACTTCAAAAGTTCTACAGGTTTGGTTAATTTTAAAAGATTGGATGCTTATCTTTCTCTCTCCCTCTCAATTCTCAGTTGTCCACGAGCACATTTAAGATTCCTGCTACTAAGCTCATCCTTTACTGGATGCATCCTAGAGCAAGTCAGAAACAGTATAGCATTAAAAATCACAAAGATTAACCAGAGTAGTATAGGAATAATTAGGAGACATGGCATACAAAAAGGCTCAGTCTTCACAGAAACGTGGAAAAAAAAGAAATATTTTTTTTAATTGGAGAAAAAAAGACAGTATTTGACAGAAACAGCTGGAAAGAGAACAAGCAAGCACAGGAGAAACCTGAATGATATTGCCTGGTATCTGAGGGGCTGACAAATCACTCTAAGGCAAATGTGAATCTACAAAGCAACTCAGAACACACTTAAGAACTTGAAGGAAAAAATTTAATAGTTGTTTTCCACATGCCTTTCATGCAATTGCACCTTGAAATTATATTAAACTGTCAATGCATTTTATTAAAATATATTAGAGAAATTTCTATTACTGATAGTCAGTTATTTGGCAATTTTAAGTTCAAAGGCAGACTGCTCTAGCATTCTTGGTTCTGATGATGAAGCAGGAGTCACTGAGATAATCTGTAAAACTTGAGGACCTTGAAATAAAATAATCAGGCTTTGAAAGGGAAATGGGATCTGCCTATACAGCAGGAGAGAGACTGTCAGGCCCCTGACTGATGGTTATCAAATCCTGTTGCTGAAAACCACTTATGGGAAAAGGTCCCATCTTCTCAGAACTGTCCAATGATCCGCTAAGCAAAACGATCAGGAAAATAAAGCATATTTATGTTCCCATTTGCTGCAAGTTAAGATCTGTTTGTAGAGTGGGTTTCATGAAATGGGTGCACTATTAAACTTACAGCTTTTCTCATGGCTTCACATCCCAATTATATCTACTGGTACACCTAAATGAATCAGCATTCGACTTGCTTATTTTTATTAATTCTAACCATTTCCCTGTCATTTTAATTTTTCAGTGACATTTCAAGGACAGAACAGAACCATTTTTTCATGCAGTCTTACATGCTCCAAGGCTTCTTTAGGCCAGGTGCCATATGGTATAGCAGATTATCCCCTGTAATATATTGGGCATTAACACGTGGTTTCTACACCTGGCTCTGTCATTGATTTTTGACAGATCATTTCACCTTTATGAGTTCAGCTTTCTCTTACCTTCCTTTGTCACATTTGGAGAGGGATTGTCTTGACTCTGCTGTTTCCACAGATGTACCAGGATGTGATCCCAGTCTCTGCTAACAAGTAGCGCTTCCTCAATGGCTTGAAGCTGCTTTGTACTAACATCAATAAATATTGATTCCCTGATATTTCAGTTGTTGCCTTCATCTGTACTTTTCCATTTTAGATTATAAATTCTTGGGAAAGGTGACTAATTTAGATCTGTCTCTATGCCTTATAGAGTAATGGGATGCCGGTCCAACCCGAACCACTCTATGACTCGAGGTCCTTATGTACTGTGATAGCATATACAAGGCACAGTAAAAAATACTATAGCAAATAACATTATGTTAGGAGATTTCAAAAGATTAGTCAAACCAAGAGAGACTTTTCAACCAGAAAACATGAGTTCCAGATATTTGCAATGATAGTCAAGAAAATAAAGAAAATCAGTAAAACATAGACATTTTTTTTTCAAAAAGTGTTGATCAAATACAAAGGAATTGTCTAAAGTTTCATTAACTATACCTGCTCACCTTTTTGATCAATGGATAAATAGTAGCTGCTAAGAGAAGACATTAATGAGTTGATAATAAAATGACTGCAAAATTCTATAACCACAAATATTATTGACATAAAACTTTGTTATAAACAATTTTTTAAACTAATATTTCTCAAGATTATTACTATTACAATTTCTTAGATAAGAATTCTTCTAACCATTGCCTATACAGAACATGGTTTCTACTACAGAAATTGTTATCCATATAACCATACAACTGTTATCGATCAGAATTTATAAGACTATATATGCTGCCTGCAAGTAGCAGTCATATATGTAAGAGCCAAATTTACAACTACCAGATTTAACTTTAGTAATTGAAGTATTGATTTCCCCTTTGTTTTCTCCAGAAATTACAGATAATATATTCTTACTGATGGGATAAAATATTAAATCATTTAGATAACTATGTTAGTCACTAATCATGCTATTTCATTACCCCTTGCTCAGTTCATGCTTTTATATGCACCTATCTGAACATCTTACTTCAATATCTTGTTTTCCAGTATGGGGATAAAGCATTACACTATGTGACACACTCTTGTTATTCTTCTTGCTCTTAAATGAGAAAGAAATCACTCAATGCATTGGTTCAGCATTCCAGACAGCAAAGGTCAGAGATAAGATCATCCTTTATCAAGACAAGATTGCCTCTTCTCAGTTCTGAATGCATAATAACAATAGGTTGAATAATAGATAATTCTATGAGCCATATCTTATATTCATAATAACCTCATAATAACATTTAAATTGAATTCTCATTCAGCTCAAAGAGGACATAATTGCACTGACCACAACATTAAAAGACCTCTAAGGAACATTTCTAAGTCTTTTTTTGAACCTAGCATAACCCTCAGTGTTTCTCAAAACACATATAGAAAGTGCCTGTACATGTACATACATACCCACATGCCTGTATCTTTCACCTGCAATCTGCAAATACATGTAACTTCTAATAAACTAGAATTAAAGTGTTTTAATGGTGTAACATAAAACTTTTGATTCCTTTAAAAAAAATCCCACAATTAATTTGCCTGTGTACAGAAAGATGTTCTTCCTGTAAGGAGCTGTGCCATGTTTGACCTTTACACAGCATGCAGCCTTGAACCTTATTTATAACTGTTAGTTTTCCTCAAGGTTTCTCTTAAAAATGGATCATTGTAACAGCTATGCGTGTCAAACAAATTAACTTTGGGTCAGAACGTCACTACACCCTCACTGAAGTGATAGATAGACTGAAGATTAAGATTTCAGTAACTTTGAGTAACTAAATTGAAGATACTTTGCGCCCAACTGGTTGGAATACTTTGAACATCAATAGTGCTAATCAAATTTCCCGTTCCTTGCAACCATTGGCATGAGTGCTTCGCACTTTCACAGAGCAGAGGTTGGTGCCAGGCATGCAGCCAACACACAACAAAGTTAGGGATCACCTGAGAGGCAGCTGGATGCCTGTACAGCACTGCAGAGTGTGGCTACGCAGTGCAATGCAAGCTGCCTGCCAGCCAGGCACAGGTGGGAGCTACCTGTGCTCTTCAACAATAATGCACAACACCCATTACCACAGGAACGAGGCAGTGGGGACAAAAACCAGGACGAGTATTCAGTCTCCTATCTCATTCCCTACTACCAACACAAACTGTGTCAGCAAACAGAAGGATCCTAAAGTGTCTACGACTGACTCCATTCCTTAGCCAAACCTACTCGTGCATCCCGTGAGGAGATGCAGTTTGTGCTTGGGATGAAGCCACAGATTTGCAGAAACAAGCAGACAGAAAACTATAGAAATATCTATATCTGCACAGAAGGAACAAACTGAAGCAGCAAAGGTAGCGTTAACTGTAGCATTTCCTACCCGCAGCCTTCACAACACTAATGTAATTCTTTCTCATGTCACCTTCTAGATTTTCTTTCCTTCTAAAAAGAAGAAGAAATACTGGAGTCTCATTATCTGGCACCACAGGGACACCTGAATCACTTTTCTAGAGTCACCAGGCAAACCTCTGCCTTTTTCAGCTAATGAGGTTAGGCAGCCACAGTAAGCTTTCAGCTCAGCCTCAGATTCTTTCCTAGCCAGTCTTACCTTTAACTGACTCAAATCCCAGTTTTCCTGCCACTGCCCTCCAAACCAAACTCCCCCTTCCCCTGTCAGAGGCAATTTGTCACAGTCTACTGCTCTTATTCTCTCAGTCTTCAAGCCAGGCAGCCTTTTCCTCTTCAAAGATTAGTCTATAGTGGGTCTGAAAGAATAGCAAACACTGTCACCTTATTTCCAGCTTGCTCTAGCATTCACTGCAGTAGTAACTACATTCATAGTCCCACTCACTCCCTATACTACCCCAGGCACTTAGAAGCGTTCAAGTACTCAGTTCTAATTTTCCATTCGTGTGCAATGGTAATGGATCTTCAGATATTCAGCTTTTGCCAAATCTCTACCGAGCACCTGCAAACAAATTTTTCAGTGGAGCACGATTTTTGTAACAGGAGGTAAAAGTCACATTCCTAACAAAGCTGTGTTAAAGTTTACTGTGTTCCACTCACCGAGTCCTAACCTTGCTAAACTATAGGTGAACAGAACTTTTAATGTGAACCAAATGATTACATTACAGAACCATGACCTCTAGCTTTTGACAAGAAACTTGAAACAAATTCTTAGAAGAGGAAATGACAAATGACTTCATTAATATTAGTTACTATCAGTCCATCCCAGCCAGTTTACTGAGGTTAATAATGCAGTTCTAAACAAAATGCTTGAATATTCTGAAGTTTTAAGACAAGGTTTGTTTTGTTAATATCACAATATATTGCCTGGTTTGCTTTCTAAACCACCTACTGAAATTTTGCCAAGGGTAAATCCTCCGGAGTGCTGATGCCAACAGGAATCCTTAGTTGCCTGAGCAGGTTTAGCACTGGTCCCAGACGAAACATTACTTCGAGGTTATCAGATTAGTTTAAACGTGCCTGCAGCAGCCGCAGTTCTAACACTGCCATAAGTGCTACTCAGGGCTCATTGCTCTGCATTGTAAGCATCACTCAACTAATTCATGGAGTGCTAGCAGATGAGATGGTATCTGTTTTACGAAAATGTGTAGATCAGTTACATGTCTTCCTGTAATACCAGCTATTCAACCTCATCAAGTGCAGTGTGAATAACAAAAAGAGAATAGATAACATAATAGTGCATTATAGAATATTTTCCTTCGTCTACTACCCCTCAGTTTACGTAATATAATTACTACGTGCTTAGCTTAATTTGGTGTATTCAATATTTTAATGCTACTTTTACAGCATTAGGCTTTTTGATTTTTTTTTTTTTAAATTGGCAACAGTAGTGCCATTCCCTTAGCAGATGCTCTCAGTTCCCACATTTTTAATGATAGTTTTATAACTACAGTCACCTACCATACAGTGCACTGCAGTGTGTCTCATTTATAAAAGCCACTGTTACTTACTCATTAAATTCCTCTACTACATAGAGCGCAACTGATTTCAACTGTGTGCCAACCCACACTCACATGACAAGGAGATAGGCTTCAACTTTAACACATGTATTTCACATGAACGAGTACAAGCTGATATGGTGGCACATTGATTTTGTTTAGGAATGTTCAGAAAAAGAAAGTGTCATTAAGGTAATTGACATTCCATTATTTCAATTAATACACTGGTTGTTAGTTGGCATAACAAGTTACAGTAATTTTTCCTCTGAAAAGCTATTTCAAATAGCTTGCAAAATGGAAATTTAACCGTAAACAAATCTCACTATCAACAAACTAGAGAGACTGAGAAAGATAAGATTGTTACCTTTCTGTTGCTTTTACCTTCAATTGTATGAAAATAAGAAATTCTAAACAGGATTCAGACCTTCCTTATACTGCTCAGTGACATGAACAGAGTTTGCTTCAACACTGTCATGGCAGCCTGTCACCTCCTCCTTTCAGCTTAGCCATACAAAAAACCACAAGATTTTTGTCAGGAAGACGTGTGGGGTGCTCTGGCAGTTCTCAGCTTGCACAGCAGCGTTCTGGAGTGTTTCTCAGCACTCATAAATTACAAAGGCTCAAGCTGAAGCAGCAGCCCAGCAATCCTCACAACAGAGTATAGCATCTCTAGAGTTACCATTTCCAGAGATTTTTCTGCAGACAGAAGAGTAATGTCAACAAGATCTGCAGAGGAAATTGGTAAATTTTTGATCATCCTGCAAATCGTGGTCCTATATAGGAGACTGATAAATTTTTAAACATCTTTTAAAAATCATGGGACCACAAGCATGAAAATACGGTAACTGTGGAGCTCATCCATAAGCTCTACTTCTGCTTTTTTCTTTTTTCTTTTTTTCTGATTTTTTATGTAATAGTCTGGCTTATAGCAACATTATTCATAACTTCATTATTTTGCAATAATTCAACTCCAAAATTACATTTTTTAAACTTTATTTGCATTTTAAAATGTGTAAATATTCACATGAAACAGTAACACAGATCTGTATGGCAAAAGAAAGCTGCTTCTTTCTTAAAAGATCAACTCGATCACTCAACATTTAAAGGACCAACATTAAATCAGATCTAAGGAATTTTGAGTGGCTTAAGTTATTGATACTTCACTTTCTGAAGGAAAGGGAAGTGAGTCTAAAAATACACTGTACTTATCTTAAAAAATATATCTTTTTCCTCGAGTAAAGAAGTTATGCTAACTAGTCTTGAAGTTTCCTAAAGTCATGAAATGGCTATCTGTGAAAAGCTGTCAAATTAATAAAGTTAATGAACTGAAAACACAATTGCTTTTTCATTCCTTACAGTAGTTGCTGGTGCGGCTCTCTAAACACAGCATACAAGAATCCAGAAACCTAAAAAAAGGAATTTTTTTAATGTAAAAAGCTATTTTAGTATCTCCACAAAGCTGTCACCTTGCAATGGGTCCCAGGTGATGCAAATAGAATCATAGAATGGTTAGGGTTGGAAGGGACCTCAAAGATCATCTAGTTCCAACCCCCCTGCCATGGGCAGGGAAACCCTCCACTACACCAGGTTGCCAAAAGTCTCATCCAGCCTGGCCTTGAACACTTCCAGGGATGGGGCATCTACAACTTCTCTGGGCAACCTGTTCCACTGCCTCACCACCCTCAATGTAAAAAATTTCTTCCTTATATCTAATCTAAATCTCCTCTCCTTCAGTTTAAATCCATTGCCCCTTAAATACTTCATCTGAAGATCAGTAACATTCAAGGTGGTAAGATGTTCTTTCCCACATTTAAATAAAATGGAATTGAAGCACTTCCAATCAAAAGAGCTAATTCTGAAAGTCCATGCGTAAGCAAAGTATAGTATGTAGGAATCAATTTGCTTTTGAAAGGAAATTTGACCAAGATAGATTAATGTTCTGATTTCTTTTACAAATAATTAAAAATTAACCAATCTACCTCTTGAGAAAATAATAGTTTTAGAGAATAAGTGATCTTTATTATTGCTGATGCATGTCTAGTTGTTTCTTCGTATTCTACGCTCTTGCTGAAATTCTCTACTTTCCTTCCTTCAGTTCTATAATCCTTTTCATACTCAGTTTTCACCAAAGCCTCTAACCCCACTCTGTCTCACTTTACTGATACCTCATCCTCATTTCTGAAAACTGATCTCAGCTAATTTTTCTCCTCTCCTCTTGCTCTAAGTACCATCAATGGCATGAGTTCAGCAGTTCCTAAATAAAGTCCTTCCATCTCAAAGGCATGGCTGTGAATGTCTCTCTACTTTCTGGTATTTTGGCTATAATTTCATCCCATTCTGCCTACCCCTTAGAAGCCTCCCACTCTTACTCAAAATCCCTTTCTTAAGCATCACTTCTGCTGCTAAAGAATGGAAACATCTTGTTTGTAAGAGTATTGCTAATGAACCCTGCGTATCTCTCTTGTATATTTGATGAGATCAGAATTAACATGCAAAACCAATTTTTGTAGAAAAATACTGTTTTCTATGTTTATAATAATTTCTACCTCCTTGAAATCAGCTGCTTCAAATTGCTTATGTTTATACTTCATTTTTAAAGACCTTGTACAGTGCTTTCACCTGTGGTATATCATTCTGAATTTGTTATTTTTTGATATAGCACAGTAATCTAATTTAACTCATTAGTTGCTTGCAGAAGGAATGTCTGCTTTCTATGCATTTTCTAAATAATTTCTAAGTGTCTGTCACACTTTTTCGGTGTCATTATTTTATTATTTCCTAAAGAGGCATGTGTGCTCAGTACTTTACAAAATAATGCAAAACTGGCTGTCTCAACACAACCACTACAATGAAAGACAGTACAATAGATAAATCATTCTTGCTAGAAATTTTTATATCACATGGTAAGCCTATGCTAATACCACAAAACAGTGAGTATTTTGAAAATTAACATTGTCACTCTGAACTGAAGAGGAAAAAAATAAACCAAGGAATACATGCATTCTTAGTTTGCTTTGACAACTACCATTGAATTTGATCCATTAGTCATACTGTAAAAGCAAACAACACTGCTTCATGAAATTTACTGTGGTGTGAAGTCTTGGTATTTTAAAACATTTATTCCATCTTATTTAAGACATTAGAATATGCATCAGAAAAAGACTAATACTTCCATCTTTTGCAATTGTTCAAAAAATTATCATGGTAGTAGTATACTGTACAACCAAATATATATTGTCAAACTTTTGTGTTACACACAAATATTTTGTGTACTAAATTGGACCACAGATCCATAAAAATATGAGAAGTGGGTAAAAACTGAGCAGAGGATAATAATTTGTTCTAATTTTACATAAGCTATAAATAAGAACACATTTGAAAATGAAACCATCAGCAGCTATTAAAAAATGACTGTCCAGATGCAAAATCTGCTATAAGAAGCTCCTGAGCTACCAGTAATCGGTAGTTCAGGGCAAATACTGGTGAAAGGATCACTTCAACCCTGTCTTACAGCTACCTGAAACACTCACTCCTAGCCAAACTCATAGACATGGTATGTGATTAGATGGAGCTGATCCAAAGAACTTGCATTCTTGTTTTGCATACATTGATGCTTATTTGGAGTTAGGTCATACACATTCCTCACAACGAAAATGATGGAAAAGTTTGCATTTCCATTTCACCTTTCAGCATTCTAGGATGGAACCAAGCTGTTACACTGCAGCAATAGCAGATGATGAATTTGGTATTACGCTTTTATCGGATGTGGGGGAAGGAGTGACTGGAAACTATACTAAGTTCTCAAGTCTTTCTCAATGGTCATTGTCTTCTCTTGATCCTAGGTGAGATACAGCTGCAGGACAGATCTCCTTAAAAGACTAAAAAATTGATTGACGTAGCTTCATCAAAAGGATCATGCATATGGAATATACATATTGCCCTTGAAAAGATGCAGCAGAAAATGTGAGAAACAGTGTTCTCTCCTTTGTAATAAGTAAATGAAGGCAACAACAGTCAAGACTACCTACAACCTACGATAACGGGAAGCAGACATTCTCAAGAATGACTGCTTCATAAAATGCTCTCTAGTGATCAGGTCAGTGAACTTAGTGCACATCCTGAGCTTTCAGAAAGTGAAACAATCAATAAATTAAAAAAAAGAGGGGGCATAAAATCAAGTTTTATATAAATTGTTTTAGTGGAAACAGTCTTTATGTAAACAAATCCTTCCCCTTCCTAATGCTATAATTTATTTAACACCAGTTCAAGATGTTTGGATTTATTATTCATTCTCCCAGTAAGAAAGCCTTCAATTCTGAAACAAGTCACATTCAAGAACAATCCATTACTAGACACAGTAGCAGATGTGGTTACACCCTTTGTGGATGTCTAAGGAAAGCTATAAGCTGGATCTGTGCTCTAGTGCAGGACTGCTCTGTACTGTCTTCAGCTGAGCAACATCAGCATAAACAAAAAGCAGAGTGGAAGATAAGGCCTTCTGAATATATCAGCAGTGAATTATTAACAAAGACCATGCCATCTGAAAAATACTGAATTTTTATGAAATGCACAAACTCTGAATCAGCAAATGCTTCTGAATGTTACATGAACTAGAACTGTAAGTTTCCAGAATGACTATCTGCTCCCTCGTGCCCCTTGCACTTCTATTTTATATCGAATATCATATTGTTTCTCATGGCCTCAGTGCTGGTTGGCAGATACAATTCATCCCTCCGCTCCATCCAGCATCTTTAAAAACTGGATAATTTGATTCAATTCAGCAGACTTTAGACGTACTGATACCTGATGAAGCTATGACCTAGCTGATGAGCAAAACAGACACAAATAGGTACCTCTGTCTTCTAAATACCTGCACTTGGACAATACCTGCCCATGCATGCGTAAAACCTCTTTGTTTCCATAAGAATATGGAACTAAATGCTGCATGTTAGACTCCTACAAGGAGAAAACTTGCACTCAGAGTAGGCATGCATGCAGCACCAAGCCCTCTACTTTTCTGCTAAAAAAGCAAGGAAACTGAGATTACACTTGATAGCCTCAAAAGCTTTGCGCAAGAGTAGTGCATCAGCCTTATTTAAATGTTACTTAATCTATGCTTAAACAAATTGAGAGTAAAAAGTGAGTCATCACGGCTAATAAATGCCTATTTGGATAATATTACACCAAACTAAAATGTAACATTTTCTTTAACATTCTTATAAATTTCTGTTCTCTAGTCACAGATCTTTTCTCTATCTTCTAGTCTTAGAAACAGCAAAGAAAGCAAGTATTTCCTGCTATTTCCTCAGTTGTTATAAACCAGTGCAGTTCAACTGAGGTCAATGGTGCCCCTTTACTCTAGTTGAGGATCCAATCCCTTAGTCATTGCACACTTATTAAAAATACTTCAGACAAAAAAACCTCCTGTGTAAACAGATATCACGTGCTATAGCATTTCTTTCATCACAACACCAAACATAATACAAGCCTTTTTTTTTTTTTTTAATTTAAGTCTTAAGAGACTATAGAAACACAAATTATTCCTACGCATTCGTAAATCACCTACAAGTACCCACTGAACTACTAATATTCTTGGGTAAATCACAATTTGTAGTGGCCTGTCAACATTAATGGGGAATGATATATATTGTTTTATTACCACGTAGCAAGTAGAAGGTCACAGAACAACTATTATGATACAAAAGTTCTACCTTTTTGCCTATAGGAAGCAGATACACAATGCACGGGCAGCGTTTTGAATGCTGCTGTATGAGGACCTACTTGCAGAAGCACCACAAAGCAGATGCAAGCAGTTCACTGGCTCTAAAATAATTTCTGGGTTTTGTCACTTCGGGTACTTCATAAATTTGGTTTGAAATAAAACCACTTATAACAAAGGACCAGAATTTGACTTAAATTTGCATATACAGAGCACACTCAGTGATTTAACACAAGTTCTATATTCATTTTTATGCAAAAGTCTCCAAAGTATCACCTTACTAAGAAATTCAAGTGACTTGTGTCAAATATGCTGCAACTATCAACCATTATCAGAAAGCAATTTTGTCACCTTTTTCCCCTCTATGTATCAATGAAGTTTTTAGTATAGTTTACAAGAGCAAAATACATTGTGCATATCAAATATTATCAAATCCATGCAAATTTCTTATGCAAGTTTAATCTTTTTCCATTACAGAAGTTGTATTTCCATACGACCAAGCATATCTAATGGCTTTCTGACTTGACTTTTGTGCTGTCTTAAGGGAACAAAATCTATCACTCCTTTCTCCCCACTAAATAGTTAATTCCATAACTAAGGATTTATATTCTAAAAGAGTAAACAATGCAGTTTTTAGGTGAATGCAGTGAGCAGAGTTGTAGAAGTAGGTACTTGAAACATGAGCAAGGCTCCTGCATTGCTGCGCTCCATCAACGTCTGTCCTCTGAAAACCTCACCATAGCAGCTTATTTTAAGAACTTCATCTGTACTTTTAATATAGAAATTCACTCTTTTTAGGAGCTAACCATTATCAGCATATCTATATAGCTGAACCAGGTCTTGAGGACTTCACTGGTAAAAACGATATTTTACTGAAGTAACCAAGATTGATTTTGTCACCTGTTACATAAATCACCACATGCACAAGTAAACGGCACTTTTTTTTTCCCCCCTCAAGTCTTATTACAAGACATGGGAGGACGAAGAGCCCTCCTCTCTGCTGATCTCAATCTCTTATCTGTGAGAATTTTCATACTATATATGAGCTGATAAGCTATTTAAGAAAGTTGCTATGTCAAAAAGCCTCACAGCATCTACCAAGCTATAGGATTCTAACAAACTTGGGATGTAGAGTCACAGAAAAGCAGTCCTACCTTTGCCAAAACAATACTTCTAAAATTTTTCTTATGAAAAGTCATGCACCACAGGACTCTGAGTTTGGAATTGAACTTCACCATGGTGAGAAGGTTATCAAACCACTTGCTTCATTCTCCAAAAATTCTAGGCTAGGTGAATATAAACCTCAATTACAGTAAAGTGCCACACTCCAACGCCTCTCGGCTAACTATGTTTAGCAGCTATTTCGTTTCACACAGTTTTGCATGTATGACTCATACACGAAGAGGATGGGCATCAACAGCGGTAAGTCACGCTGTTTTCAGCCACTACTGTTTGGCTGCTGTAGAACGTTTTGCAAGCCGCCGTCCCACACAGAGCAGATTTCCTTGAGGTATGACAGCAGGAAACAAACCTGGGTGGAGTTGGACAGGCACCCATTGTTTTGAGCTTCCACTGGATGCAGAGTTAGCAAGTTGTTCAGAGGTCAGAGGGTCCTGCTCACTGAGCAGTGCTACTCTATTGTGTGCTTGATTCATCTTTGCAGCTCTTGTAGCTGTTTCCAGGCAGAGACGGGAAGTGTTTAATACCAAAGGCGGCAGGCAGTGGTTTTATGAGATTCATTGCTCTGTTTCTTTTGATTGGACTTTTTAGAAAGGTGTTCGAGGGGAGCCTGGAAAATTCTTCCCAGGGGAAAAAAGTACAGCTTGAGACATGAACTAACTTGCAGTAGCCACAAGGAACAGTGTGGAGCACGTGCTACTGAACCTTTCACTGTATGAATTTAGACTGCTAAGGTTTCCTCTGAACAAGTCATCTACAAAGGACCTGAGAGTAAATTAACCCTATGGTTTTATGTACTGGACTCCACCTCAGGGTACCTGGACCCATTTCTCAGTGTCAAAGCAAAGAATTGCTACACACTTTGGCAAAGTGTTATTCTGTTAAATACATGAAACAAAATATTCTGCAAGGGAGCAAGAAAAACATGCTTGCCAGAAATTTTATATTGAACTTTCTGGATTTTTCGGTACTTTTGGCACAAAAAGACAGGTTACTGGTCTAATAAGTTGGACTCTTTATTTAAAAATAAACATTCATTGAAACGAAATGCAGCTGTTTTTTAATGGGTCATTAGGCACCTTGGCAATAGTACCAAACAAATTCAAGTTTATGGAGGTCACCAGACTTGGCAAGTGGCTGTTACAGTTGAGGGACTTCCAAATGCTGGAGGAATAGGCTGATAGAAATCTCATGAAATTCAACAGACAGAGTCCTGCACCAGGGATGGAATGACTCCATGCAGCACAAACAGCCTGGGGACCACCTCTGCAGAACAGGATTCAGGTACCACAGTGGACATCAAGCTGAATGTAAGTCAGCTGCATGCCTTTAGAGCAATGAGGGCTACCCGCACATGGGCTACACTAGCAAGAGCATCACCAGCAGATCAAGGGAAGTAGTCATTTCCCTCATATCATGTCCTGGTGAGGCTACACCTGTAGTACTCCATCTAATTTTGACCACCCCAGTACTAGGATACTGAAAAAGTGGAGTGAGTCCAGCAGAGCCTGGACTAACAGGCTCAGGACACGGAGCACAGAACACAGGAAGAAAAGCTGAGGGAGCTGTGGATGTTCAGTATGAAAAAGAGAAAGCCCAGGGCATCTACCCGCTGTCTTCAATCACTTAGAGAGCACACGAGAGTCAGATTTCTTCCTGAAAAGGCTGGTGATGGGATAAGGTGCAACAGACATGCTGCAACACAGGGGATTATGGATCTTGTGCTTGGAAAAGCTTCATAAGAGTAGTCAAGCACCAGAATGGGCCCAGCCTTGCAGTCTCCATCCTTAAGGACAGTCAAGGCTGAGCCACACAACATCTTGTGCAACCTGATCTAACTCCATGCTTTACGCAGGAGATTGGACTACATGCTCTCCAGAGGTACAACATGACCTAATTTATTCTATGATTGATGTTTTTCTCTTCATGGTTATAGTGAAATATGCTACTACTGTTGAGTGTTTCACCTTTTATTTATTCTAAGACATGCAGTCCAAACTAGAATTTAATCTTATTAAGTACACAGAAGGAAACCCGTTAAAGTACAATAGTGAAATATTTTTACTGTTGTTCTTAACTCAATTTTAGATGCCTGATTTTAAGAATATCAGTAAGCACCCCTGCTTTAAGTGTATAAGTCAGTTTCAATTATACTTCAGCTCTCTTCACAGAGAAAAACCTTTTATAAAAAAATTATTTCATCTGCCATTAAGTGAACTCAACTGATATCTTCTGAGTAATCTTTTAAAATCATGGGGTGTGGGGAAATCAGCAAAGAGACATACTAGTAAAAGCTGCACAATGGGCTGCAGCCACATTTTAACTCTTCTATGCATTCTATCTTCGTGGTTTGGAAACACAGGTGAGCAGCCTGTCTGAACTCAGGAAGTTCTGGAGCTTCAGATTTGAATAGCATTACTTCATGCATTGAAAGAAACACTGCAGTGTTAAAATCAAGGGTGGCTCTCTTGCTTTGTATTAAAAAAAAAAAAAAAAAAAAAAGACTGCAGGAGAGGAAGCAGCATAAAGTGACCTTGATGATTTTGCCAAGAAAATCGCAGTCACAAATAAATGAGCTCGGGAAGAAGAATGGGTTTAGCCATTCCCTAGAGTGCATCCTGAACAACTGCATTGTGTGTCATCAGTAGAGGGAGAGTGAACATTGCAGAAATAAGAGAGAATTGCATTTGCTCAGGCTCAGCTTTAGAACATAACTTCCAAGATTGATCTACAAGAAACTGTACTGGGATCTGTTTATAGTGTGTTGACAAAATTGTAATATGCACAAGCTTATTTTTGGCATGAGCTTAAGTCTACTCTAGGTAAGATGGTGATTTTGTTTTTATTTTATTTTTTAGAGCTGTTTTTGCATTAGCCAACAAAACTTCCTACAGAAATGTCCATGAAAACTCATGAAGCAAAAGAATCAAACCCCACGATTACAGACTATCTTTTTGATAAATGATTACTGGCATCTTCCACCATATACAACCCTACCTGGACCAATCTGAGCATTACAGGAGTTACAGTATTCTAGCCTTTCTGACAGAAAGGCCGTACAGATATATCCAGTCAGAGCAAATTCAGACAGATTCTTATTCTCCCTGTAAACATATATAAATACATTAGCCATGCTTACCCATTGGCAAATAGCTTTTGAAACTCAAGTTGAGCAGCTAAAGCTAATTTATTACCTGTCAAAGCTACCACATCTTCTAAACAGCTCACAGTGCAAGTAGCAACATAGAAAGGCAAATGACTGGGGATAACAACTGTCCTAGCTAGCTTTTCACTATACACTTTCAGCAGGCATTTGTGACGAAAGGAATTTGGTTGGGTTTTGAAAGTGACTGTTTTCTCAATTTATTAATATAAGTAACAAGAACTCCCCAGAAATCCAAGCCACTCAAATTGGTGGCTGAAAATAGCCGCAAGGCAAAACATCACTAAAACACAGGCCTGAATTTGTTTTTTTTTCATTTCAGTAAACACATCTAAACCACTTATTAATTATGAAGCTAGTTTTTTGTCCAGCTTTTAAAAAAAGACCATTAAGCCTGTTTTTAATGGGAGGGGTGGGAAACCACATTTTTTTCAACCTACTAAAATAATGCTTCAAGCAAGATTAAACACACCGTAGGTTATCACATACATTTGAAAGCAGCAAAGACAGAAATAAGTAGTTTAACTATTTTTCCTTTCTCTCAGTAGAAGTGTCAAATGCTTTAACTCACAGTTCCTCTACCCACTGAGATCAGTTTGCTCATCGATGTCTGACTTAATTTGGTTTTTTTTCCATTGGACTTATTTGCTGCCATGTGTTCAGCCTTTACATTTGCATTCTTCTCTTGTGACTAAGGTTATCTCTTTCCTCAAAGGGAGAAAAATTAACATCCAAAGGCCATCCCAAATCTTCCTGACATCTGTATTTTTACATCTGTACCCACCTATCTAAAAATTGGTGGAAAAGCTAACTATTGCAAGGAACTACATTCCAAGACGTAAAAATAATACATACCTACATTAATTTGCTTCTTATGACTTAAAGGTTACTCGAGTATCTTCCTAGGATTTTCAAAAGCTCATGAACGGCAGCTAGAACGATAGGCATCTTTTGAATATCCCACTGTGTAGCTATCTGCATCTTTAGCTAATTACATATCTTGAAATAGCAGTCCCTGTGCATTTATAGCATTTCAAAATAAACTTTTGTGAAACCTCAAGTATACCTCAGGAAACTATCAGTAATTTTCCAAAGTTTTATTCTGTTCTTGGACTGTATTCTGAATTGCTCTCCCTAACAAGCATAAAATCATACTCGACATGAGCACAGATACATGTGCAGGGCTGTGCATGTGGCAGGAAGCATCAGCTGTCAGTCATTCCTTGTGCAAGGAGCAGGACCTCCAAAGTCCAGAGACTGTCTTTCTGATTCCTCAATCCCAGCCCAAGGGGAACAGTACTACGATGGTAGCTTGTCATAGTTGTACTGGCCAGAGATGGGAGAACCATGTATCTGTGCTAGGTACTACTTGCAACAACTGAGAACCCATGAAACACCACATCACATGTATTTTGTTTTCCTCTTCCAGTCCTTGCTAAGGCCTTGAGAAGGAAGTTTAGTTTCCATCCTACAATTCTGCTGAACACACTTTGAGATCCGTTGTTTTTCCTCAATCCGGAGGTGCCTTCCCCATCAAAAACCAAAAGCTACTATTTCAGTAAACATACAACACACTCAGCAAAAGGCAATATAAAGACCCAAAGCATATTTCACACTGTTCTTTCCGACTTCTTACTTCCTGGTATTATCATGTGTTGCCATTACCATCTCACAATCATGTAAGGATTATAACTGAACATTTTCACCTGTAAACACTTTCTCTCATTCCCTTCTTAACCAAGCTACAGGTAAGTCTTTACATCTTTTCTTTCATTATGCTGACAGAGAATAATAGATTATTTCAAAGTAGTCAAAGTTCTCACAAGCAGCCTGTACCCTTATATTGAGCCTCTCTGACTTTGCTGAAGTTCACTACACTTCATTTAGCCCTATCTAAATTTCATGGTAAAAGTACCCCAGTAATCACTCCTTTGGTTGCTCTCCAATTCTGACTGAAAAACGTGCAAACTCCTCTTTAAATATTTATCCATTTTTAGTTAACTCATATCGATGTTATCAGTCACAGTGATGACAACATTATAATTCATTCAACAGCCTCTTTCACAGTAACTGATGTTTTGTCTGCGCTATTTATTTTTGTGAATAGAACACACACACACACCAGCCATGTTTTTTCACCAGCTCCTGTTGAGGGGCATACCAGAGCAGAGAGTGTTCTCACCCTTTGTCATATTTTCATACAGCTGAGCCCAACAAGGTGCTGGTGGAGAGTTAAGATGCCCAGAAATCTCGTTTTAAGAAAAAATAATGTTTGGAGCCTCCTAGTACTGCTAACATACACCTAGGTACTGCAGTTAAGTAACCAGACGTAGGTCTGTCATATTGCAATGCAATGCAAAACATGAAATAATTTGACAGTATATATTAAACATTCAATTTTACCAGGATCATCAGATTATAAAACATGTCAAAACTATAAGCAAAACACCTCTGGTTTTAATTTTTCACAATTCCACAGTCACTGCCAGCATGATTAGTTCTACTACCCAGGAAAGAAAACTTTTTTTCTGTTTTAAATCTTTTTAGACCTAGATCTCAGCACCTAATTAAAAACAAGAAAAATTTTAGGCAGGCTTTTTAAAAAGGCCTTATACTATGCAATTATCTTTTTAATGGAAAATTTGCAGCAAGGATCCCTTGTCCTTGGACTAGTCCTGTGAGTACTACAAATGCCTACTAATACCATGCGTGTCTAATTAGGTGACTGTGGGTCCTATTCAGAAATATCCCCAGCCTGCATATGTGCAAATCGCTTTTTGTATGTAAACAATTGTTTCATGAGATTCATTAAACCCTTTCATTAAAATCTTTTCATCCTGCATGTACTAAGAGGAAATGTTCAGATCATACTCGAGAAGAGTGTATCAGAAAGTCCCAGTTCCATACAATTTTTAAAGTACACAAAAGAAAAAGCAGGGACGCATGTTTTGAATTTTTACTTTCTCATGAAAAAAGAAATTAAGCCAATGCAGAAGGCCACAAGACACCAGAAACCAGATTAGTAGCCATGCTAAAATATGCAATCTTATAATTTGCTTTCCTTCTAGAAGCAAATAATCACTCACAGAAAAGGTACTGAATTCCATGTACTGCAGAAACTCTACACCCTCACCTGACTGTCTCAAGTAACAGCATAATTTACAACTACGGCAGCAATTTCCAGACTTTTTTGTTTCATGGCACACAATTGCTTCACCAGACATTTTCCATAAGCAAGCATCAGCCAAGCAACGCAATGCTTTCTGACACGCCAGCCAAAGAGAGGTGAGCCGAAGGGAAAGGCAGCAAGTCACTGCTCCTGCCTTGTCTACAGCACTCATGGCTCCGGCAGCGCAGTGCCTCGGCAGATTATCTCCTTTCAAAGCCATGGCAGCCTCAGCTGATCTTAGTGCTCCGACTGCAGTCGTCTTCACTGAAAATCCACCCTCCCCTAATAGGATAGGTAAGCAAAGAGGGTACTTGAGAGCTGGATAATAGAAAAGCCTGAAGCAAGTTTCCTTTGCTGTCTTAAGACAGATGAGGCTGTTACACATCTTATAAGCCAAATCTGAAGGATGCAAAGGTCCTAAAATAAACTTTGATTCCCACAAGTTCTCAAATGAGGACACTGTAGCTTCCAGGCTTTCTTTGTACTAATACTATGTCACGCTGCTATGTTACTTTATGATATCACAACATTACCGTACTGAGGCTGCATCTGTTCTGAAGCAATGGAATACCGTCTCACGCTTTGCGCGCCCTCCGTTAGGCATCTTGCAGTCCCACTGTGGCTGTGAATCGTTCAGGCATAATACAGTGAATTTACACACAGAATAAGGCAGTCAAGGGTGAGCTTTGCTCCCAAAGTGGTAAATAGAATTAGCAGCCTAAGAACTGCCTACTTATCAATTTTAGCCTGATTAAAAAAACCTTAGAGTGAAATAAGAATAATTGTTCCATATGACAACAGTTTGCTAACAGGAGACGATCTGCAAGAAGTTGAGAAATTGAGAAAATCAAGGTGAAGAAAAACTACTACCTTCAGATTTTTTTTTTTTTTTTCTATTAACACCTGCGTTGATGTATTCCCTGTTACAGACATTGCCCTGGTGTATTTAGCAGACACGTATGCTGTGCATGCTCTGGAGGAATTCAGTTTTCCAATTCAAATATCTGAAGTTGTAATACTGGCTAATACCAGACCTGTAGCAGGTTTCTACTCTTAGCTTTCTCATGAAAAATATTAGGGCTCTGATTCAAAGTCCTTAATATATGCTCATAAAATCTGTGGTCTTCTGAGAGATACAAGAACACGCTTTTCTGTATAAGGATGGGATTATTCCCAAGCTAAAAGTAAGCGTGTACTGTAGAAATCTGCTACATTTAGGCATAAGGAAATAACCTACTGTTAAACAGATTTCCAGGACTGATTTTGCATATTAGAAAGCAGACATTTTCTTCTTGCACACAGCCTATCTTAAAAGCAGCCTAAACAATTTTTTGGATACTGCAGGAACTGAAAAAGCAGCTTTAAGTCCGCAGTTTTGCAATGGAACAAGTTCAGAGATATTTTTATACTTTCTTCTTTGTCAAGCATTTCATACACATTATTTCTTTAATTCATTCCAAAAACATCCACTCCAAATATTTTTTCCATATCTAGCCATAAGATGTTGTTTCTTTTCTAAGAATAAACAATATTTCAGTTTACAAAAACGTCAAACTCTTTTACGTGAACATATCTTTATATAGTAAAAGCATCCAAAGCCTTCTTGTCTAGTATGTGGTTACAAAGGGGTAGCCCTATTAGGTGGGAACCTATAAAGTCAGATTTCCCTACACACCTGACTGGTCATAGTTACAGAAATCTCTAGTATAAGCCACAAGATTATTTTTCTTTGCTTTTTTTCTTTTGCATTAAATGAGAACTCATTTATATCTTTGACCCCTAATATACTGAATATGGTTGCTTATGCAAAAGGATCCTGTTGATACCATATTAAATTTGCATTTCCAGCTGGAGTCAGAGGATTCAGCCATCAGAATATTGAAAGTTGTAGCATCACATGAGGTGGGGGGAGGGAGCTTGCAAATTAGCTGTCAAGTTGAATAAAAAGAATATTAATTTAAGAAGCTGTCAGTTACCATTTGATATTGCATTACCGATCATGCCTTATAGTAAAGATTAAACTATGTTAATACTGAAAAACTGATTGCAATTATTTCAAAATAGAAGCAATTAAAGAAACCTAAACCAAGCCTAATGTACCTCTGATTTCATAAAGTGTGACAGTTTTTCCTCTCAGAACAATAAAAATGCTATGCATTATACAGTTAGAATTTATTTTAATGCTTTTAAATACTTGGCACATGGCACAGCATAATAAATGGTTTCTAAAGTCAGATATCATGCATATTGTGGGCTATTTATGTGTTTATAGCAATGCTCTGCTGAGAAAACTACTACCAGTAGTTTTAGAAATGAAGCATTTGACATATACAAGAAAACAAAGGAAAATTATACCAAATATTATTTAGATTCTTTTATTTGTATATTTTTGTCTAAAGGCTCTCAAACACAACACCCTTTGCTAGCGACTGGTTTGCATGGTTCTGCCTCGCTTCTGTCTTTATAAAATATGCTAAAGTTTGTATTTATGGTAATAGGAAAAGAAGACAGCAGATGTAGATGAGAGTGCCTGGCTCACTTGAAGACCTGACAAAAAAAAAAAAAAAAATCATTTTCTTGAGACCCTTCCCCCACCTTATTTCACACACAAAGTATCTGCAACACCAAGAAACTCACAACATCAATGACAAGATGACAAAACCTCAGGGCTGAACAGGGATGGCTTGCTAAGGCTTAATATTCTCTGCCTTTGATAAATTCCAGATGCCAGGGTTTTTTTTATATATTCACTTTTATCCAGCCTCTTAATTTGTCCTTCCTATCTTACATATAGGAATTGCTCATTATACATTTAAATGCCATATTCTATAGACACTTAACTGTATGTTGACTGCTATTTCAAATTTAAAAAAATGTTAGCAGTATACATTTCATGAGATGAGCAAGGATCCTGATGGCTGCAAAAACAGACACCACCCCTCCCCACCTTTACCCTCTGCAATGGGTTAAGTAACAACACTTATAAAATATAGATGATGGAAAACTCAAGCCTTTGAGAGAACAAGATGATGCCATCATGTGCAGCATATAGCATTTGTGGGAACAATGCACATAAACACAGCTCGTTCTGTATATTTTGTATCACACAGAAGTGTTTCACCAGCTGCTCAAAGAACATAAAACAAAAAGGACTGTTCATTTTAAAAAATGAAAACAAATCCTTAACTATAAAGTTAAGAATTTGACAATTTCTTGTGCATCAGATTTAAAACTAAGTGGGGGAGGGTGGCTTGAGCTTTTATATATCTTCTTTCAGAACTGCTTTCTATAACTGATTAAAGTCATGAATATCAGACATGCTTGCGATAGAAAACAATGGGAACAAACACACAGACCACTGAAAAGCTCTTGCTGAATAAAATCAAATTCTGAACACAAGAGCCAACAAGAGTAACAGGCAAATATTTGATTAAACTTTTACTAATAGTAACAGAGATACAGTGCTATCTGTTAATGAGACAGAGCACAAACAAGCAAATTCTCTTTAACAAGAGATGTATGTGTAAGTGTCAACACCTGCTATCTAATTTCTTGCAGAATTCTCAGGGAGGCCACACATGTAATTACAGAAACAACAGAACTGAGATATGATATTTAGACTGGGATTCCAAATCACCTTAGGAACCCAGATATATAATAATTGTAATACTGCGTTTAGCGTATTCAGCTTTCTAAGTGTATGTTTGTAACGTGCAATTGCCATAGCATAGAAACCTCAAGCTGGTATCACTCTAGACTCCCAGGTTTCTAAAGCATACTACAGCGCAAAAGATAATTTAATCCTGAGAGTAGCACAGCTCCAACATTTGACCCAAGCCCATTTTTCTAGCTCAGGTATGGTGCCGTGTTTACATGTTGTCTGTCCTAGAACTGGCACAATTCTGCACTGCTTGTTCAGATATCTGAATCCTCATTGCACACACACTTCTCTTCCATAGGCCCTTAAGGAATTTCAGAAGTTTCAAGCTCACTGACCCATCTAGGTTCCCTACAGAATAGAGCAGAAGCTGGATTTCTATACTTAAGTAAATTACGGCATCAGGGATTTAGATCCTGGCTTTATAACAGTTTGGAAGCAGTTTGGCCTACATCAGAGAAGAGTGTCTCTGTATCCTAAATAGTCAGAGCAGCCCAAGAGGAAAAAGCATGCAAATGTGTCACAGCTAAATTGTCGAGTTCATTTCTCTCTCTATTTACATTTTTTCCTTAAGGCTAAAGATGCAGATATTCAATGCCTAGCCAAATTCTTTACTAAGATTGTAGAATCAGAAGCAAACCTATGAGTTTGGTCAAGTGTTTTTAAAACAAACAAAATCCACAGCTCACCCATCTTCTTGCACTGCATAACTTATTAAAGCCAGGGAAAATTGTACATCTCCCTGCATACAGCAGAAACACCAAAATGGGAATGTAAACAAACATGGATGATTCCATGGATTCATAACAGCGAGATTTCATCTTAGGGTTTTGAATTTGGACTCCTTAAACGTATAAATGAAATTAGTTTGCGTTTAACAGCCTATTGAGATCAGAAACATGTAAGAGCATAGTTAACATAATGGGAGATAAGTACAGTAGTATAATAAAAGCTTTGGTAGAGCTCTGCTGCTGTAGCACTCTGAGAAAGTAACAGAAGACTACACATGCTTCAACAGTTACCCCTGAGAGCTCCTCAAATGCATCCAGTTAGGCAGAAGAGTTAACGTCTTTCAAGAAAAAGCACAGACTTATCTCCACCCTGAAGGCAGTGAGAAGCAACACACTTAAAACAGCAGCAAAACCCATAGACATTACCTATTAGTGTAACAAACTAAGATCTCAAGTAACAGCACAGCTAAGGTCAAAATACACATTCGATTCTGAAACAGAGACAAGAAGCGCATGGAGAAAGATTGCACCTCTGGATTTTTTTTTTTTTTTGACTGATGTACTAGTTGGAAAAGGAGATTAAGAATCAAAATCATTGACACAAACTAAAGGGAGGTATGTAATTGGAGGAAAGTTTCTTTAAAAAGTCTATTGTCTTTACCATCTTGACCTAAAAGTTAATTCAGCTATAAACCGTACTATGGTGTCAAGATTTGTTTAAAATTACATATTTCCATCACTATTTATGTACTACCCTGTCATTTCAGGAACAGAGGCATACTTAAACAGATCAATATACTCTACTTCAAAACTACCTGTATGATTTGCAAAAGTATCTCAGAATTGAATTTTTAAAAAGACTGTTTCAAGCAGTTTTAAAGTTTTACAATAAGTCAGCAATTTCACATGAAAAACAGAAATGAGAAGTTAACACACTTAACTTGAGTTGTTCTCATTGTTTACTGCAAATTAGGAATGAAATTACAACAGATATAGGCCTCAACTCTTAACAAAGCTGCTCTTTTCCCCAAAATTTGAAGCAATTTCCTTTGAGATGACCAGGAAGTTATCCCACAAAGGTAAGAGGCATTTCAGCTGAACTGTATCTTGCCAGAATCAAGTCTTACTAGACTATCTAGCATATGATTGCCTCTATTCCATTAATTACTTAAAAGGATTGTCTGATCATCTCAATTTACATGTAACTTGCCAGCAAAGGGTATTTTGTACAGTAGGAAATGGAAATGTACAGTTTATTTGGACATTTTAAGAGTGGAAAGTCACTTTACTCTTCAGCTTTTATTTATCTTTGTGTTTGGGAACATAATGTCTCTGTGACTATATAGGATTACAAATCATGGTCATTTCCTATTGACTAGCTCATTGTGCAGCTCAAAGCATGTCAAGGTCATATTTTTATGCCAAGCCATAGCTATAGCCCTGAAGGTAGATTGCAGTGCTTCATTAGCCACATTGAGTTGTACAGAATATTACCAATACTTAGTTGAAGAATCTGCTTTAAATCAATGCAGTATCTGAGATACTCTTTCTGCAATACACAAGAGATGAGAAAAAAAATAATTTACGATGCTATGGTTTGACCACAGTATTTTGTCCAATAATTTCTTTCATAACCAAAACACATACCCTTCCCAAATTGTAATAGTTGTGTATTACATTGAGACGGCTTTGACCTAGCCCATAGATGAGTACATCCTGGTACAAACAACAATGTGCCCTCACTGTATTTCAGATGATTGTGTGCAGAAGTGAGGGATAAAATTTGCATACACACAAAGAAAAGTCACATGTAAATTCTGTACTTGGGTAAACATGAAGACCAGCTTGCCAGAAATTATATAGGCAATTAGTATCACATACATGAAATGGTGCGTATAATTATAGGCCATGTTTGAAAATGCATCCTGTGACTTGACAAACATTCTGTATGCTTCTATGCTCCCTATCTACTCACCAGGACATCAAATGCTGGTCTTTGTAGAACACTAAGCATGAATGTCTTTACATTCACTGGTCCAGCTGTCATGAGTTTCGCCTTCCAGCTGTAATTGTCAGATGCTCATCAGACACACTGATTCCAATTTAGTCTACAGAGTGTGAGTGGTTCAGCAGCTGCCATCCTCAGTGTGGAGTTTTTAAGCAGCAGTTGTTGGTCAGTGATAATATTAATTCTGTATTTCTAAAGGAAATTACAATCCTGCAGAAAAAATTGTCAAGTCTGCTTTCAGTTTTACAGAGATCTTAGTTCTCACATTTTTTTGGTCCTAGGCTGCAACATCAGAAACTTTAACACAGTCTCTTCCAACATAGAAGAGAGAAAAGTATGTTCACAAATGCAGAGACCATTTCCTCTTAATTTTACACAGTCATAGAGTACTTGTTTAACAGACTGTGTGGTTCCAGTATGTAATAATATTTTTTTTTTTTTTACTGGTGAAAGAACACTTATTACTATTATCTACTAAATGGCACTTTCACCATAACAACAATCTCAGTGTTATTTACCTGTACATAATTCTACTCAAAAGTTCTTTTTGGACAGTACTTTGGTTTGTTTGTTTGTGGTTCTCTTCTCCCCCTGTTCTTGGTAAAAAAAAAATAGATTAACTTAAATTCTCTTTAAATGTCGATACAGCATAGCATCCTGTAAGTCAGCTTTAAAAGGAAGTGTATAAGGTCTATAACTAAGCTTCCCTCAGAACTACTGCCCTGAACAGCAACCATCTTGTTGATCGCAGCAATCTGAAGTTTGCTATAAAGAGAAAAAATTGTAATTGAAAAGTTAATTAGAAATGAACTATTGTCAAAACCACCAAGAGAACTGGAGGCCTCATAACCAAATGTTGATAAGAAGGAATTAGGAAATTGGTAAGAAACACACTCAATAAAAGTCTGAGATTCACTTTGGTTAACATGAAAGGCAAGAGAATATGGTTGTGTATAGCATTAGACAACCAACAACTCTAAAATGAGTAGCTTCCAGATGCACACAAGAAATTCTCAGATTTCAGGTGTCTCCTTATAGGCCCTTCATCCCAAAACTGAAGATGGTAGACAAGCCACAGGAAACTTCACATTTCTATGCCTGTCTTGCCAGGTCCACAGAAGCCCAGTAAATAAAATATTGCCATTACTAATAAAAAGCAACAGGCTTTTCACTGACCTGTTTTAACTGAACTTAAAACGTTGACAGACTAACAATATGGGCTGCATCAAAAGACGTGTGGCCAGCAGGTCGAGGGGGGTGATTCTGCCTCTCTACTCTGCTCTCGTGAGACCCCACCTGCAGTACTGCATTCAGCTCCGAGGTGTTCAGCACAAGACAGACATGGACCTGTTGGAGTGAGTCAAGAGGAGGGCCACAAAAATGATAGGAGGGATTGAACACCTCTCCCATGAAGACAGGCTGAGAGAGTTGGGGCTGTTCAGCCTGGAGAAGGCTCCAGGGAGATCTTATTGCAGCCTTCCAGTACTTAAAGGAGGCCTACAACAAAGATGAGGACAGATTTTTTAACAGGTCTTGGCCATAAATCTTGACTATGACATCAGGAACCATTAAATATTTGCCTAGGCTTGGAAGAGATGGCAAGTTTCTCAGTAACAGTGATTTTGTATTACCCAAACACTATCCCCAGATATAATGAAAATTTCCATGGACAAATCTCTATCCCTACCACCAGCACTCATGCAGCTTCTGTATTTTCTTAGTTTGCCTCCTAGACAAACTCCCAAACTCTGTTTTGAGCGGCGTAACTACTAAGTTACAAAGCAAGTCTCTGCTGTATCTCAGGTACAGTTTGCCAAGTAGAATAATATTTGTATAAAATTTAATAAAAACATTCCCATTCTGTGACAAAACACTTTTTGGAAATATCTTTCCCTCAATAGCCACAAAAAAATTCCCACATCAACTTTTTCTTTAGCAATTACCTTATTTGACCCGGTTTCGTTCTGAGAAGGTCTTAGTGTCACTAGCCTAGTGCAATGGGAGAAAGTTAATATAATTAACTGGAAAGCACTCAGGAACCAGACTCAACAGGATGAAAAGCACTACAGAAAAACTTGGGTTGGGGTTTCTTGAGCAGCTGAGAACACCTAGTTAACAAAGAATTCTGAGTGACTTAACATTGCCAAGCTTGTAACATTCTGGCTTGTTTACAATCATCTTGTGCTAAGCTAGTTAGATTGCATGAGTTTGGGGCATCTGAACGCAAACATCTAGGCTGCTTTCACAAACACCACACAAAGCATTTACTCAGTGAGAAAACATTTAAGGATTGGTACACATTGGTCCATCCAAAGATAGCACTTGCATCACAGTGACCTTATTAAACTTGAAAAACTGCTGTCTCTTCTCACTTGTTACTTAAATGCTCAAAGGGGCTGCTGTTGGGATCACAAGCACTGATCAGTGTGGGTTGTTGACAAACATGTATGTTACCCAGAGAAGATCTTAACAGATGGTGCTTCAGTGTCTGCTATGGGTGGATCCTCTAGTTTTCGAACTCATCACTTTACTAGCATGGGTGAAACTACCCCATTACATTTTTAATGATGACTAAGAGATTGATATTGAAAGGCCATCAACATGCTGCACTCACAGCCATCAGGCCACTCAGCTTTCTCCTTCCACTGTTCCTCAACAATTTTAGAGGGACAGAAACAACTGCTTTCTATAGCTTCAGTAGTATACCAAGCATCATTAGAAAAAAATAGGCAGGAAATAGATGACCTAATTCCAACTCTTCCATTTACATTTAAAACTTTAAAAGGAGTGCCACAGGCTACAGTGCTTTATTTTATCTTCATTAGTTTGCAAAGATAATTTCTTTGAGGTTTGGAGACTAAGCACAGAAATCAACTCCCTTTGAGCAGTGCTGCTTGGTTTTTGGCAAAGGTCAGCTCTAATTTTTAAATTTCTTTTTAAAAAGACGACAGATTGCCCTATGATCACTGCTCACTGTTACAAACCTAGAGATACTATTCTAGAACTAAGACTCAACACAAAAATTGATTGCAATTCTTCCTTCTGAAATCTTGTAACACAGGTAAAGTTTTGGCATCCATCTAACGAATGCTACATAGCTGATGAGTAAGTCTAGACCACTGCTTGCTAAAGCATTTCCTCCATTCAGCTCATCCATAACATCTTGTTCCTTTACACTTGATTTTATCTATTTGTCTCTAATAAAGATGCAAGAAAGCAGTGTAGCTTGAAAATGAGACAATTCTGAACTGGAATAATAGTTCCAGCCCTCAGTAAGACGAGAACAACACTGTTTGTTGTAAATATTCAAGGTCACATCTTGAAGTCATAGAATAAAGTTTTATTCTCAATAGTGACTGATTTCTAGTAAATCAGTTCAACAAAAGTTGACAAAACTAGTTCAACAAAAAAACATGTCTTAACAATAAAGCACAGAATTTACCCAATAGGCTATAATACAAAAGCCTAGGCTACAATTCACATGTAGTTTTCTTACCTGAGTTCTTAGACGCTTCTTGTTTAGGTCATTATCACAAACTACTATACTCGAACACTAAAGATGCAGCACACAAGCTCTTCACAGGTAAACCCGTTTCTCGTCACCTTTCTTACTAATTTCCCCATATTTGCATCTACTACAGGTGAAAATGATACTTAGTGTACGAGGAGACACAATATTCTTAGGCATCTTAATCTATCAATTTAACAGGATAGTCTTCAAAATAAATTGTGAATCAAATAGCTAAGAATGATGGAAAAATTATATACTATGTAAATAAAACTTCTACTCTAGATGAAAAACAATCCACAAGGAAAAAATCTCCGTGCAGATTTATTCAATCATGCATGCCTCATATGTTACTACTACAGTACATTACCCACAAACAATTTCTCCATTACTGAATACACTCAATTCATCTACTAGAGCTTAATAAATATTTGATCCTAATTAAACCTAATGACTTTCTCTGCTCTGAGATGCTGCCGCAGATCAACAAGAGACTTTTTTTAGCACAATATTTGATTTAAAAGCAAAATTCTGAGAATCTGATGTGAAACCTGTTTAAAGATAAGTGAACATGGGAAAAAAAATGTGTTTCCTCTATCAAGAGATTCTAAAAAGGGAAAATCAGTTGTGCAAATTGTGTTGCTTTCCAGCATTAGATTCATCCCTGTCACCAAAAACACCTGTAACTGATAACCAAAAGCCACTCAGCCCTTAGGCCACTTGTAAGTATTCATACATAAAATAATTTCTCAACATGCTCTGTACTTGATTACACATTCACAACTGAAGAGATAGCTTGTTACTTTAAGCTGTTATGCCAGGCTATTTTTTTTAATTAAGGAAGAAATTTTGGAGTTTGCATGTTCATTTCAGCATTCACTTGCAATTTTCAGTGTTCTGTTTAATCAGGAAATTAGGGAAGTTTTCTTTTTAAAGATTACTACCATTGCATAAAGAAGATTTTTGAATTTTCTTTAAAAACAGAATATTTCATAACATTTTTTTAAAAATTAAGAGCTTTGTGCAAATTCATTGGTTTCTCTTAGGAGTAGGAAGGTTACCATTAGGATAAGAAAGTTCATTCAACCAGGCCAGGCACACAGAATTTAGGGTGGCCAGCACTGCTTGGTGGAGGTGGCAGCGGGGAAATGAATTCCAAGGTCTGAAGCTCTCTTATCAATTATATCAAAAGAAATGTTAAAATACTGCTTTGAACGCTTCCCAGGAAGGGCTCTGCCACCCTGAAGTCAAATATATCACAACAAATAAAGTATTGTCATGTTTTAAGTTAATTTCATAGCTGTTCCTTTGTTGCTATTTTACACCTCACACTCAGGTTCAAAATCTTTCACTTTGAACAATTACTGATACCTTCCCACTTTACAAAACCATTCCTCATTTTTCAAATTGTGGAATGGATTTGTCTATACACAGCTTATTTCCTAGCTATCAAAAAAAGAATAACCATCTTAATTGGCACTAATTGATGGCCCCAGAACAGAAGGGATTTGCATGCTTGCCTAGATAGAGAGTTTCCCCTGAGACACAATCCATAGTGGTGTCGGGCCAAGGGAGAAGCATCATATGCTTCTGGTGCTGCCTCAGAGAACTTTTATTTTGGGGACTTGATCCTGTACCCTTCCAAGGGGGTACATTTCACACATTTTCCTCCTGCCCATCAAGGAAGCTAAGCCTATAGATGAAAATTAGAACCTAAATCACTTATGTAAAGTAACACTGGCAAGAATGGGTGCTTAAAACTAGTTTAAACTAAACATTCTAAATTGTTTCAGACATCTGCAGGAGTTCTAATTTATTTTAATGCCATGCAACTAGCAATTCCAGAAACAGCACATTTCAGCAGTATTGCCAGTATCAGCTATTCAGGCAGTTTAAAACGTCGAAATAAACATTTAAAAAGAAATTAAAATGAAATACTAAGTCTTCTGTACCTGAAGCTAACTTAACTTCTGATTAGGAAACAAGTCTTTCAAAGCTTTGGCTAAATATTTCAAATCTAAACAAAGTTGAAATTCTCAGATACCAGGAGATAAGGAAGTGAGACTTCACGGGAAACACTTGTGCAAGAAGTGACAAGAGATGGCAACACAGGATCTAAGAAAAACCAGATCTTTAATTTTATGGGATTTTTTTTTTTTAAAAAGAACGTCTGAGACCATCTCTTGGACAATAGTATTAAGTGTATGTGTTTATATGCTGGAACATGAAAGAAAACAGGCCTTCCTTAGGATATTCACAAGGTAGGTGTCTACACTATGGAGTTGCAAGGGTGATTTTTTTTTTTCTTTGTTCCCTCAAATTGAAAGTTAAAGTTAGTTTTCAGTAAAGAAAAAAATCCCCAAACCCTTCACAACAACTACTAACAGCCTGATTCCACAATGAACTCTTAGCCTATTCCCTTTTGCTAGATGCATCTGAGATGCACTAAAGCTGATGGGATAGAAATCAGTATGGATAATGCCATGTGCAGAACTTAAAGAAACAAGCAGGAACAACACTGGAGGAATTATCTTCGCTATCTTTAGTACCGTACTGTGGTTTAAAAAAAATCAGCACTGCCAAAATGCTTCTGCTTTGCTGGTCTTCACGTGAAGTCTTTCACCTACTGCAAAACATGCCAGATTTCCTACTTACTGCATCTAAAGTTTCTAAACTCACTAAGATTGACATCCACAGCAAAAACCACTACTATGATTGACATCAATAAGCAAATTCAGCATGCATAGTACAAGAATAAAAAGTTTTGATTTTTGGTATCTGACGCTACTTTAAAGATTATTTGTGAAGTCAATATATGAAGCCACTTTTAATGTTTAATGAACATGCTAGAGTATAGTAATTTGAGACATACCCAATTTGTGTAAGGGATTCCAAAAAGTCCACATTAGCTATGGATATTTTACATTCTAGGAACACTCTCGATTATTAAAAGCTCCAGTGCAAAATTATTAAGACAGTAATTCAGATGTGTTTGTTCTCCAGTTTTTGCTGCATAGTAAAATATAATTTGGGGTTTGAAATGTACTGCTATCTCTATTTCTTAATTTCGTAATTAACTCATTCTGCTTTTTCAGGTCGTAGAAGGTATGGTAGTGATTTTTTTTTTTTAAGAAAACAATAGCTAACCTAATATTGTATTAGTGAAATATATCAAGAAACTAGACAGCTAAGGACTGTTTTTGCTTAACTATTTTATGATTTCCTACAAAAGCTGGCTAAAACTATGTTGTTAAGGAAGCAGCACAAGAACGATCATATAAATGATCACATGACTAAAAGCAGCCTTATAACTAACCTAGTATATGGGGTAGTACAGTTGCCTTGACAGAAGAATAAACGGATACTTATCTCCACTCAGGGGACTGGGAAAGCTGACAATCATCTGTTATCTAGTGTGATGAGTATACTGTTACTTACCAAACACCTACTGATTTTTAATGTGCTGTGATGTAAAATGACTGTCTAGACCAGTTTTTCTTCCATCACATTAGCTCACTTAGTTTACCTGAGCAGCTTAAAGAAGACAGCTCATAGTAGACACCATCACTTTGATCACTCTTTTTATATTTACATTACTTACAATTACAGCAGAAAAAAATGGGCACTTTAACAATGTGGAAAGATGTAGCTTTTTTGGAGGACTTCTCTACTTCAGTGTGCTTTTATTGACTCTTTGTAACCCTATAGCTCGTGACTGCTTTTATCTGTGCACTGCTCTTGTGCTGCCTGTGCTGGAACAGAGAAAGGAGTTGTTCTGGCAATTTTATTTGTGTGTAGGTCAAGCAGTAGTGGTCATCAGCACCCAACTAGATCCCACCTGCAGAGAACAAAAGAATAAACGCACACTATATAAAACCAATTTACTTTAAATAACAATTTCTTTAAATACAGTCCTTTGGGAGAAAAAAAAAATCTCCTATCAGAAAAAAAAAGTTAAATACTGGACTCATTTTGGCAGAACTATCGAAGAGGTTTCTGCCTTCCCAGTCATTCCAATCCCAGTGCTAGGGTTCATCACCACCTTCATTGGTGTAACAGCTTCTTATGAAATCAGGTTATAAACTTATCACTGAAATGAGCTGCATTTGAAGTACTGCACAAGCAGTTACACTGTGCAAAACCAGCTTTTACTGCTAAAATTTTAACAACATTAAGAATGATTACTTTTGAAACATAAGAGTGAGAAATTTGGAGGAAAGGGGAAGATTCACACACAGCTTTGGCAGGAGAGAAAAATAAAATATAACCTTGTAACAGGCTTTATTTTAGGGAAAAAAAAACCCACAACCTACACTCGGGGACTAACTGAAAGTCATAAATGACTTCAAGTGAGAGGAATTCTATAGCTCAAGAAAAGTGAAGAACCTGGCCTCCAAGCTACTGTGTCTAACTACAGCACAGGGCATATTCTCCACGAAATGCCCTGGGCCCCAGGTCATTCAGACATGTAAATGGTGGGACAAGGCAAGCCTCACCACTAGGCTGAGGATCCATGTGACAGCCATGAAGCACCTCATGCAGTACCCTGTCTCACAGTGTAGAAAACACTTCCCAGATTTAAGACGTCCAAGTAGTAAAGATGTCCAGATAGTAAAACACATAAGAAAACTATTTTGCATAGGTGCAAGGAGGTTCCATATTGCGTATTTTAACTTCGCACAGTTGCTTGGGCCCAGGCAAACATATTTTCTGCATAACAGTCATGGTAGCATATACCACATAACAGTGATTTCTTTGAATCTTCAAGTTGTCTTTTTTTTTCTGAGGTAAAGCGAAGCGACTCAGGCTAACTTTTAGTGAGGACAGCTAGTTTCCCCCAGGTTTCTTCCCTGTCTATGGAAAGTGACCGACAAAGCCTTCTTCAGAGGGCAACTATGGGCAAACATCAGAACCTGCCTGGGCCTTTGACAACAACAGGTCTGTCACACATTAGAGCAGCTACCTAGGGAGAAGAGCCCAGGTAGGCTAGAGTTATTTGTTGATATCACCCTTCTCGTCTGCTATGAAAGTTAACTGTATGAAGTATTCAAAAACACCACTGGAATATAATTCTTACTCCTCTGGATGCAGATTCTGTTAAACTATACATCTCTGAGGATTCTTACAATGAACACTCCATGGTGTATAAATATGGTTAAGATTACTGATCTGAAACAACTAAGGTATGCCAAGTCTGAAGACTGTGAACAAAAAAGTCATTTTTCTGTTCCCTATGAAGGCTACTGAGGACAAGTTATCCTGTTCTAAAGTTGGTTCAACTCAATCTGGGGTCATGCCTTCACCACAGGAAAGGTACACCTCATTTCCTTGTCATTTCTGCTTCTCCAGTGTCAGGTCTACTGATCACTACGATCAGTGGGGCGAGTTGGACTCATCTACTGGTCCAAACAAGAACTAATTCTGCAACTAAGACTGAAAACTAGCACCTGTTTTTGCATATACGTTTTCCGTTACATAAGTGTTATACTGACTTAAAACTGATTGCGACAATGCAGGAACAGTTGGCCTGTAGTTGATATAAACATCATATTCAAGCTGGTCATTTTACAAAGACTGAGTTCACTACATCTCTAGCATATTGTGCTTAATTACATCACTGAAAACAAGCAACTGCTCAGACAGCAAACCTTGTCTGAGACCTTGGTGTCAGCCACCAAGCTAGTCTTTCTGTCTAGGTCAGAAGGACTTCATTTCAAAGAGCTGGCAAGCTAAAGAAGCCTATAAAGGACAAACTGATAGCCACGTAAGTTGCTTCATACAGCGATACAGCACTGAAAATTTTTCAAAGGCAGTTTTCCTTGATATTCCAAATGATACCATCTCCTCCCAGAATATTCTATTTTTTTTTCCTTAATATAACACTCTGTAGCTTGCAGCTTCAAACAAACAGTAATAAAAAAGGTGACAAATGCCTACCATCACCTGGTAATTACAGAGTATTAGAAAGCAATAAGCTGGTTCTGCAATTGAAGATAATCTGAAGCACAGTTGAGTCATCTGGATAGTCCATTTTCTGCACACCTGCTGTAATGGTGCAGTGAAACACTACCACATAAAACATTAAAATTCACAAAATACTGTTCCAAAAATAAACCTATAATATTTTTACAAGTTATACCAATTTCAAATAAAGGATTCCAACAAGCTAAAGCCTACCTTCAAGTCACCACTAGATCAAAATATCTACTTCGGTATAAAAATATAGCAATGAGACTACCAAGATCAGCCCAGCATAAGTTCTATCATTCTGCCCTTAGATTTACACATTTGCCATAATTCAGTGGGATCCTTTTGAAAGAAAAGCATTCTCAGTATGAAAACGGCAGGACCAGATAGTATTTTGTTTCATAAGGTGTAAAGCAAATCAAGTTCATAAACATGCATGGATGACCACCTTCTACCAGTGTCAGGAAACATAGATTTTGCTTTTGTTTCTACAGCTTTGTTACCTTTAACTACAATCACAGATGTGTAATGAACAAGTAATTTAGCAAAGTTACAGAAATGTAACTAGGAAGACATACGCCCTGTTTGGTACAAGGGCTATTGAATTTAATAATGATTCATGGCCAAGAAATGTCACAAAACTGCAATTATATTGGGCAATTTATGCATATATTTAGACAAACTGATAACATTCCTGTAGCAAAGCCAGGATACCAGTCTCGAAATCTAAGAATTCTCCTTCTCTGGATTATGTTGAATTATTAAAATAAGATCAAGAAACTGCATAAAAAACCATGCAGGAATGGGAGGAATATTTTCTTAGCTATGTCTTTAGCAATTTATCATAATAATGTTCAACTCATCCCTGGTCTTCTTCTGCCCTTAGCTATACAGCCTTTATGCTGCTCTAGACACTGACTCCAATAATATTCTTACTGCTCCATAACAGCAAAAGGAGGAGACTGGAAAACGGACACAAAGCTGAATGAAAGTATTTAAATAAATTCTGACATTAGGAACAAGGAAAAAAAAACTACATTACTCAGCCATACTCAGAAGAAAAATCCACCTGGCACTTCCAAAGAAGAACGGTCTGTCCATCTGTTACAAACACTATGCTCTATATGAAAAGGGCAGTATGAAGTACAAAACACTACCAGTTTTAAAAACCATTTTTATCATTGATATTGACCGAAGACACATCATTGCTGCATTAAAGCTACTCCCAATCTCTAAAATATGGTAACAAGAAACCTAACAAGTTACCAAATAAGGTCCAGTTTAAAAGGTAACTTGAAATTAATTTGCAGAGTTCGCAGTAAGGAATGAGTTCAAGCACGTTGTCTGGTCAAAACAGAACAAATTCTCCACAAAGACTATTTTAATTCCCAGTATTAAGTATCTGTCAATGAAGGAACACTGTTGAAACAATAAATATTGACTAATAAAGGATCAGTTTCTCTAGACTGACTATCAGAGTACCCACAGCACAATAGACATGACATAAAATTGGAATATTGCACCTTCAAGAATCAAGCAATTTAAAGCTTTAACTGACAAAGTCTACTTTGCAATTGTGTCTCTATTCATCCTTCCAATATGAGATACATGTCCACCATAAGGGAAAATAAAAATAAATTCAGTCAAGATTCAAGCTGGTCATGGGGGATGTGATGGTGGAAATAATAATAAAAAATAAAAAAAAAAATCCCACTACATCGATACTATGAGAATCTCTTTGGCCTGTGCAAAGGCTTGTGTTCACATATATAAGTGTCCATTTGACAAACACTGAAATATTTGCACCATTAAAAAGTTTGAGACAACTTCCTGCTTCCTTCCTCCCCTTCAGTTCAGCTTTCCCCACACAAACTTTACCCTTTACAGCTACCGAAGGCTTTTGTAGGACTCGCTATTGATATTGCTCCAAGGCTACCTTTGAGGACAGGTTTGTATCCTGAGGCAGAGCAGCAGCTGCCACACCACAACTGCGGAGAGAGCTGCCCTTTCCTCACCTCTGCAGAGCAGCTGCTAGTGTCCCAGTGTTCTCCAAGGCATGGCTCCGGAAAGCCACTCTGAGGCTTTCAAGCTGACAAGGCAGAACACCAACACAGAAAAACAGACGACTGTACCAAAGGTCTTAGTGAAGCTAATAAAGTCCTCCACCCTTTCAGGCAATGAGAATGCATCCTGGCAATTAACAAGCAGAAAATCTGACAGCACCACAACAGTGTAGTTTATTTTTTAGGGCAGGCTTCCATTAAATGGAACAATGGATTATGTCAAAATTAAAGATGATTTAGCCCAAAACCTCAAATAGTCTAAGATACAGAAGCATCCTCTGCCACAAAAGCAGCTTAAGTTTCTTACAGTCTTGATCAATATTTGTCCCACTTCATAACCTCATTGGTATCAATCAAGTCTGCAAAATCTCACTGAAGTACAGGTCACAGTTCTTCTCAAGACTGACTTAATTTTTAATAAAGACTTAACAGTTCTAATAGGACCTACTTGTTGCAAGTATCTATATTTCAAAAGTCTGAATCCATCTTTATTTTGATAACAAGTATATGTAATTTTTCGTAGGTTTAAGCAAAAAGCAGATTTTGCACTTGTGCATTTTCCTTCACAAATAGAACAAAATTAACGTATCAGCTGAACAAAAAGAACAAAGACACAGCTTCTAAAAATGATCTGCTAATAAGCAGTATCATAATCTGCTCTCTTCATTAGCCAGTTCAAGCATTAGAGGTAATGCATATTTAGACAACTTGACCTACAACAGGTTAAGTTTATTGTCCTTCCTCCCACCTCAACAATCCAACTCTGGTAGAAATGAACTACTGCCTAAGCATACCGCTGCCGAATGAAAGATTTGGGATCCAGCTCCTTACTCACCTGCTTCTGCAGCACTCTGCCACGTTTGAATAAAGCAGCTAGCAGTAACATCTCTGGTAAAATTCTTTATTAGAATGGTGTATTTTTCTTGGTTACAAGAAAACTGTTTTTCACTAGAATCTTAGCAGGCAGGCACAGCAAATACGAAAGTGAAGGAAACCCTTCAAAGGATCAAAAGAAAGCTAAACGTGTTCTCAGTGGCAGCTGAATTGCAAAAAGCTAATTATTAACAAGCAAAGATTTACGGTAGGCTTTCTCGGCAGGTAACAATTGTAACCCAAGACTGAAACTGTCACTGAACATTGACCCATAATGGTAACGTTGAGAGAAAATTATGAAATGAGCACTAGAGTTAGGGTACCGACTTGCCTCTAAATTGGAAAATATAGAGACCTAGTTTGACCTCTCATGGTGCCTAAGCATGAACACAGAAAGAACAAAGCATCAACATTGCAATATGCACCTGCACTATAGATGAGAAAATGCAGTGTGCATTTGAGTAACAGGATGGAAACATTCCTCAAGTTCATCAGTAGTTAGAAAAAATAATAATTTAGGGAAGACTTTTTTAGTTTTTTATTTCACCCTCATGACTGATTTTGTTTCCTCTATTTGTCTAGCTATCATATCCATGGAATGATAAACATAGCACAAACAGCTGAGCCTTCACCACACGCCCTCAAATAGTTCTGTCTTGTTATGACTCCAGCTAGTCAAGTTATTTTCAGCAAAGGTCATCAAGTTCTTGAGTCCACTAGAAAGTAAGAAAACCACAAAAAATTCCAGTATTTGTCAGTTTTATATCTATTGCAGCTGTCAAGGTGTAATTATTCTAAAAAGATATTTGATGAGCAGCCTCAATTGAAGTGTCAAGACAAGCCCATTCTTATGGAGAAACAGATTGTTGTTATAGTTTGTTGTCCTTTTCTCTTCGTGCAAATCCATATCCATAGCTAAATTTATGCCCTAATTAAAAAAAAAGTCAGATAATTCTTATGCAGGTCATTATGGTCAGAAATAACCCTATTTACAAAAATCCAGAGACATCTGGTTCAAACAGAGGTCTTGATATTGCAGATTTTGAGGTACGACACATTAGCTTAATTCTCCATTCTCTGACTGTACCTATACCTCTTCCAACTGTGTGCAAATCCAGTGCAAAGCTTTACTCAGTCACAATTAGTCCAACATGTGTCTTGTAAATGTGCACTTGGATTTTGAAGTGTAATTATGCCTCATACATTGCCTAGAAAAAAAAATAAGTGCTATATTTATTCCACATAAAATGTTTGGAATGAAAAGTAAAAACAAACCCACCCTAGCTTCACTTGATAAATATACCTCTGGCTCACCCTGTAGGGACAAGGAGACAGAGTAGTTTAAATTCCTTGCTCATTCCAGACACAGTAGAGGCCATGGCCAGACTGGAACACCATCCCAGGAGATACTGCTTTGTCAGCAGAGAAGTGCCTGTGTCAAATGGACTAAAGCATTTAACTGACTTCGCACAGACCAAATCGCTATGCTATGGTAAACCATGTGTGATCATTCCTTGCCTGGATTAGACTGAAACTAGCAACCTAGGCATATATGTGCTATTATCTATTTTTTTTGCCAGATTGCTTCCCCACACACTGCTTATTGGCAAAACATTTATTAAAATGCTGCAATCTATGTTTAGTAATTCCCTTAGTCTCTAATTTGAAGTAACAGGATTCGTCATTCCTTGCATCAATGTGGAATAGAACAATTGTAATATACAGTAGATACAAACATACAGAAAATAATCACAGTGACTTGTATCAGTGTCAGTGTGAAAGTCAATGACACTTAGCCAATAACAGCATAAAATGGAAGAAGTTGTCAACGAACTGACTGAAAAACTAAGGTCTGCCATGTCACAGATCATGTTAGTAGCACAGCTATACGTGAAGGCCAAGCCAGCTACCAGAGTCTAAACTGAACGGTCTTACACTGAACTTCAAGTTTGTTTTCTTTATTTGTCCACTTGCCCAAAGCAGGACAGTGATTTGCACGGTGATGCTTGCAATCTTGGTATTGATTATTAGCACTAGTAGCTCTCAGTGCCAGGGTGACCATCACTGCTTCATTACACTTGGTACTACCCAAACAAGCACATACCAATTTTCTTTGTTCATTACCTTTATAGCAGTGACAGATACGATGGACTCTTCCCTAACTGTATATTGCTACAAATTTCTAGAAATTATTTATATCAGTTTCATATATGGCATATGAGAATTTCAGTACCATTTTAATAACTATGTTAGAATCAATGCATTTCCGTTGATTTAGAAGAGCATTTAGGAGATGTCATGATTGCTCACTACATAATATAATGAAAAGTTAATCCATGCAATCTTTTTTTTTTTCCTCACTTGAGGAAGAGTTACTGCTATGAGTTTTCAGAAAGGAATTTACAAGTGTTAAGTATTACATGAAATGGAACATGAAAATTATTCAGAACAATTGTGAAATTACACAGAGATAACAGAGACAGATCTATACATCGAACATGCCTGCTTAAGATACTGTTCTTACAAATGGAAAAGAAAATGGGAAGGTTTACACCCAGAAAGGTTATTGCCAGAAAAATCAATCAATAGATGGAGGTGCACACACTTCATGCAGGATGTTGTGCTAATTCTTCCAAGACTTTCTCTTCTGTTAGGTGTAGAACACAGCCTACCACTAATGTGCAAATACCACACTTGGATACAACAACTGTCATGTAATTCAGATGAACACTTGAGAGCACCAAGTGCAAAACTGAAAGGGGGAGGACATAAACAAAAACTGAGTGTAACAACTTCATCAGTTCAACAAAACACAAAGAATCTTTCTGTGCCTACTGTGCCAGAGTCAGAGGTGTTACTTATGAAGGATCCAAATTTCTAAATGTATTAATTGGTTCATTCTAATATTATTACAGTTGTATAACAGATGGGAAAAAAATGTTCTCTTTGCAGAAAGAGATACTCTTTCTAAAACCTGCCTCACTTTTATTTGGGAGGAGCATGTGATGAAGGAAAGTGCATTTTGACGGCAGAAACAAAAATAATCCTGAAACTTGAAAAGAAAAAACAAATATAGAACTTCTTAACCAGCCTAAACTTTTTTTCTGAATCCAAATGTGGAAATTTATGCAAAAGTCTAAAGATAATAATTTCAGTTCATCCAAAACAATGAAATAACATTAAAATAATCTAAAACATTGACATGACCTATCACATAGTATGATTCTCTCCCCAGAAACGATTTTGTCCATATCCTATTGATTTTGTCAGTGTGTATTCATCCTCAAAGATCAGACTAACACAGGTCATGTAATTTGTGACCAGATAGGTAGACAGAATTTGTACCACTGAATACTTCAGCATTCTGCAAATGCATAATAGCAGCTGTTTGCAACAGTGCAATAGGCCCAGATACACACGTGAATCTTTTAAAGCCTTAAGAATAATCTTTGTCCAGGTCATCCTGGTTTGCCAGGTAATTGACAGACAAGTCATTAAATTCATTGAATAAACATTTTGTAATAAGTAGTTCAACCAGCTGACTGAAAGGTCTTTCAAACTTGCACCGTTGTGTTTGGTGGCCCGTAAAGGACTTACTCAAAAGGGCCCAGATTTCCACTGGGAACAGTTCTCCAATCCTACATAAACATTTTCGTCAAGCATATACTATTACTGAGTGTGGAACAGACTTCAAAATTTAGAACATTATTTTCACACTATTGCTTTTCATTCTACCTGGACTCAAGGAATATAAAGATCTGAAAATTTAACAAAAGGATGCTCCCTACCAATGTCACATAATAACAGGATTTTCAATCTGAAATAATTTGACGGGTTTTGTTCAAATTCTGATTAGAGGTCTGCTCTTGGTTCACTTCAGCTGTTCTACCCATTCCTTATTACTACTATATATATTTTAATATATATCTAGACAGAAACAAATGTTTCTTGACCAATTGTTTGGTTTTACAAGCAAATATTTGGCACATTTTACTACAGAAACCTAGGCATTTTAAGTCATTTGGATGAGACTTCCAAGATCACAGGAAGACAGATCAACACCATGCTGACCTGCCGCCTGTCACTTAAGTGTTTTGCTAGAAAACCACCACGCAGTCAGCTGCTATGAAGCAAGAAACCACATAATTATTTCCAAGTCAGTGGATTTATGTTTATCCTATTTACACAAAGGAAGGAAATCCAGATAGGGGTGGGGAGGCCAGTGTATAGCAACCTTTGCCACTAGCATATCCGAACTTCACAGGACATCAAGTTCTGGAGTTCAAAGTAATTAAGTACAGAACATTTGCAGTACATCTATACACTCTTTAGGAACTCAGTCGTTTGCCTAGTTAGATTTTTTGAGCCCTTGAATCTTAAAGCTTTTTTTTTTTTAAAAAAAAAAAACCAACCAGGCAGCTGACAATGGTGCTTTTTAGAAGCGTCGCACTTAAGACAAAATTGAATTCTACTTCAAACAGCAGATTAAACTGTATATCTGCTCTATTTTAATAAAGCACCTTTCATTTCATGCAAAGCCATTACTGGAAAATGCTTTGTGTGAATTTATTACTGCTAGCTACACCAAGAGGTATCAGTACAAAGTGGTAACTTTAAAAATTCAGTTCTCACATTGCAGGTATACTTCTATGAACCTGCCTGCAGATACAGCTGGGACATACTTTAAGGAAGATGTTCTTCAAAAGCTTTTAATATTAACTTAATTCTGTTTCCAGAAGTTCAAGGTCAGTTTTAACCACTGTTTCTGTCACAGGCAAAAGTAGAGTCTTTCAGTACATGAGAATGCCTCCAGACATTGGATGCCACAGCATCTAAGTTCTTTGTTTAACACACATATTTCATATTCTCATTTTTTAAAAAGTCTTACATAAGTTTTATTCTCATTTTTAAACTGGTACTTTGGGCCTGAGCTGTAACATTCCAAAAATCAGTCATTGGTTTCCGTTTTCAGCACTGAAAAGGTTTATGCAGAACCCGGAGGGCAAGTAGAAACAAAAAGGTGGTTCTCCAAATGGCATAAAACCAACGGACTTCTGACAGCAAGTTCCAACTGCCTTTATTTGGTTAATCATCACTGTGGAAAGATCAACGAGCTAATTCCATATATTCAAGGCTAAGAAAATAATTCAAAAATTCCTTCTATGGATAAGAATTTAACCGTGCTGAAAGATTAAGCATTATCAAGACTGAGGAACTAGCTCTCCAAATCAACTGCACCTTCACATAAGCAACATAGCTTATCTTCCCACTCTTGCCTTGTCTGCTTCCTTCCTTCCCAGGAAGTAAACAACATAATAGTATCTTATTAGATATATCCTATTTATCTCTGCTGTTCTCACTTCTACTTCCTTTGACTTTGGAGAAGAAATCTGCTGCTTTCCAGAAGATCCAGAGACCTGACATGTTCAGGGTCACACATACAGTTCTGCTGCACCTCACCTCTTGGCTCAATTAAGATCTATTGAAATGAGGCAGACAAGTGAGTGATTTCTATGCAGGTGCCTCATGGAGCACTTCCAAAGTTGAGAGGCTTCTCCCACACAGGAACTTGTTGCTCACGCTTTTAGCTTCAAAAAGATGGAGCCACTACTACATTTGTCACCTGTTGTTTTTGCACAGACTAGGGAAGATATGCACGTTGAGTCTCCTTTACCCCAAGTCAGTTCCTTTTCAAATGTATTTATATATTTTTTTTAATAGGTAACAAAAAAATCCTTTCTGTGGAACAAGTCATTAGCAGTCTCAAGCGTGAAAGTATCCCAAGTGCTCAAGTTGCCTCCAGCAGTAAAGACAACACAGCCTTCTAAACAGCGTTAAACATTTTAGGGACATAAGCCACCAATGAAACATACTAATTCTTAAGCCACTAATATACGGAGACAAATGCAGTCTTATGCACAAACATAAGTAGGCAATGCCTTATGGGAGCCACCCTGAAAACAGATTACAAACGTATAGTTAAGTGCTTACTTAGGAAGAGACAGTGCATAAACACGCTTTTGTGTTTGAACTACAAGTGCACAGGTGGCTAAAAAGGAAAATTCTCTACTATGCATCATGTAACTTTATTACATTTTTCAAACTCAAACACAAGTTAGACTCAAATGAAACTCAAAGCTTGAGGCAGAAGTGAAAATTAAACTAGTGGGTGGTGTTTGGTTTTCGGTTTTTTGTTTTTCGGGGTTTTTTTTAGAAAGGTGAAGCAACTAAAAGCTTGGACATGACATTTAAAATTAGTAATTCTGACACAAGATGCTCATTGCTATTCTTGATTATTAATGAAGTGATTAATTTTATCCTCTTCCCTCAAACCACAGGTCAATGATGATAAGCAGAGGCTACTGTGAGATCTGGGAATCCTGCCAGTTCCTAGTTCATTTGGATCTACCAAAAGGTCACAGTAAAACCTAAGCCCCGGAGCCAATAAAAAGGCATTATCATCTTTCACTACTGCAGACAGTAGCTAACCAGGATGCCATAAAAATTGCATCCCTGTAAAGCAGCTAGTTACATACAGAATCACATCACAAACTTTTTTTCCAGAGCTATCTATTGCCATCTGAGAAGAGCACATGGCCCAGTAGGTCCAGTGCAGACAACTCACAGGTCTCACATAACAACACACATGGTCTCGGCACCTTCAGTTTGGTTTATCCTCCCAATCGGAGGCTAATGCAAGGAAGAGGCACCTGCATGATGTCCTTTCACTCAGACGAATTTCTTCTATCACCAGGTCATGCTCTCCAGATTTCAACTCATCTTTTTCTTCTCCAGCATTGTCACATATTGAACTCGTGCAGTTTCAACATATTACTATGATCTGCTGATATAATCGTATCACTTTGGAATTCTGCTCATGGATCAGAATCCCATACAGAACAGATACCGTAAAACCCTGCTGCCATTGATAAGTGAATTCAACTCAGATCACGCAGTGGAAGCAACATTGACACACTGCGGCTAAACAGTATATTCATTTAAGATCATGAAGCTCTTGACAAGAAATCCAAGCTATTACAACCTATTGTTTCTCAAAGTAACAGTTCAGTAAATATTATACATATTTTGGAAAACACTGGCAAGAAGGAAACATTTTCTGAGACACTCTGGTCAAATAATTCCATCATAAAACGCTTATAGATAACGCTTGCCTCCCACCTCTATATTTAATGCTTGCAAAGACAACAAGGAGGGAGCAGAGTTATTTATGTAACCTACATAGTTCCGAGCAAGCCTTTATCCTTCACACACAAAGAGTTACAAACAACAGTGTTAAGGCCTTTCCAGACTTGATGCGTTCTCTGGGACCATATCACTAAGTAAAATGAAAAATCCAAATAAGAAAGTTTATTTTTTTCAATGTACTTGACGCCACCTTTGGAAAGTGAACAAAGACGCACTGTCAAAAGCAGAAACCTGCACAAAATGTTACTGTTTGTTCCCTGTGAAAACAGAGGTACACTTACTCAAAGAAAGAAATTCCACTGCTCTCCTGAGATTTTCTCCCTTTAGTTGAATTTAGTGCCAAGTTCACTCAGCTAAAGTTTGGGTTGCGTTAGCAAGCCAGATACAAGTTCCTGTAAGTCGGGTCTGTTACTCAGCCAAAAATTAAGTGTCAAAGAAAAGCTTGGTCTTACATAGTAACGTCAAAGTTACATGAATTAAAAAATGACCATTAATAGACCATCCTTGACCCTTACTTTACACAATTGAAGCACTGCTTTTAATTGAAAATACTTAGAATTAAAAATACTTAGTAAATATTTTGTCTTTTATGCATCCTAATTTTGTGTAATTTCTCCTGCAGCTATGTCTTTTGGACATGTTAAGGGACTGAAAATTTCTACGTTGCTCAAACAGTAACTACAGTGTGGCCTCTAAAGCGTCTTAGTTTCCTTCAGAAGCTTCAGCTTCTTTGGAAGTAAGTCTCAGGTGACAAATTCTTTTTATATGGAAACCATCAATGTAAGACAAGCATTCACTAGAGTGTGGTCAAAAGAACTTAGGAAGTATAAGGACGGGGTGACTGATCTGCAGGAGCAGGGCAGCAGCTTTGTATGTGATAGTAAGGAAGACGGAAGATCTTAAACCGAAAGGAATATAATTTAATTAAAAATGCAATGGGGCAAAAGAATAGAAACTGTCTCATTTGAAACAAAGTATGCCTGGTACTGAAATTCCTATGGCTTCAAGTGGACATCTACGTTACACTATCAGTATCTGCTACTGTGAGGAAGAAGAATTAGATCCATGATTCTCAAAATGTCAGAATAAAACATTACTGCAAACATTACAATTGAACCAGACTTGGTTCCATTTTTTCTGAAAATGTGTTAAAGAAAATTCATTAATTTTACACAAAATTCTGTATTTTTAACAAAAATATATGCTATATGAAATGTATACGTAGACTTCAGATTTTCTTTTTATCCAAATATAAGCTGGAAAGCTTCTTTCTAAAACTTAAATGAATTGGAAGGTCCCCAAGGAGCTTTTATGCAAAAACACTGATTTTTTTTTTTTCCTATGAAAATATAATGCATAACTACTGCTTTACATTAAATGTACAACTACTTTAAAATATGATGTGAGTTTTGAATATATTTTAAAATTAAATTAACGTTAGGGCTATAGCAAAGCCTGCACAATGAACTATGCAGAACCAGGGCATTCAGTACGTAAGTACAGAGTAATTGTGGTAAGCCAAAGTGCCACAGCATATGTGATCACATGGACTAGGTATATATAGGCTGCCATTTAATGCTAGCCAATTGCTTAGAAAAGCCATGGCACTGAGCAGAAGTCTTTTGCTTTTCAGAGATTTTCTTCATTTTAATCATAATAAAGAACAAAGGAGGTAGAAGACAAATTTTCTTTTGTTTAGGTTGTACTCAGTAAACACTTCATAATCAAAGAAAAACGTTTCAGGCAGTATAATCAAACCCTGAAGAAACTCTGTAAACCACAGATATCTTTAATAGAACTGCTACAGAATTACATTATACAATTAAAGACTACTGACAAGCGTGCTTACCATCTTATGAAATATACATCAGCAAGAAAAATACACTGTTGCATCAATAACATGAACCTATTTTATCTACACAAGATGAAATCACAAGCAATGAGATATGAGTGAATTGCTGGCAAAGTTTATTTTTAAACTCTGACTTGACACAGAACATTCAAACAGGTAAATAATTTCAAGGCAGAACAATCACCAGTTTTGCTTTAGAACACTTAATGCTTTCATTACAGCAAATAGAATAAACTACTAGATAAACAATTAAAACTCCAGTTATACGAAAGTGTTATACAGAATCATAGATACTGTTTTGAAGCTTGCAAAAGCAGCACAGTAATGCTTTTGCAGATTACTCTTCGTCCTTCATACAGAGTATGCAGCAGAACTACCAGCAGACAGAAGCTGGTTTTCTCTGAACACTAATTCGAAACTCAAGAGTGCAAGTCATAAGGGCAGGAAGAAAGAAATCCTTAAGAAAAATACGACTTACCAGACAGACAAGTTTAGCTGTGTCTCAAGTGCAGAGGAAGTAAGGAATTCCTGTATATGTAGATCTTGTTTGTTTAGCCCTTGATTTATTTTTCAAGAAATTAATTTAACTCACATGCAAGAGTCTGCAAAAGAAAAAGAGAAAGAATCTGAGCTGCTGGCTGACGTTCTAAGTGCATTTGAGCTATTTTCAGCTGCAATGGGCTTGCCTACAATCAGAATGAAAACGCAATACAGAATAACCAGCCTCTCAACCAAAGCTAAAAAAAAAAATAAAAAATCAGGAAATCCATTGCAAAAAAAAGTTGTTCATTGTCCAAATTTTTATTTAAAGAAACAGAAAGAGCAGAAAGCAAGCACTGTGAATCATGAACGAAAATACCATTAAAAGGGAAATCTGAGACCTTGAAGACTATTATCTGTCTGTATCTCTGGAAATGAACCACCATGGACGTTTATGTGAAAAGCACGTTTTGAGTTTAGTCATCTCTGAAGATGCTTTGCCTTCTTTACACAAAGGCTCATCTGAGATGGAAGTCCTTCTATTTTCATTTGAGTGCATCATACCTGGCTGGTATACACATCTGAAGACAGGACAAATCAGTTTACCAAGACTGAAGCCAATAGTTTGGTTCTACTTTGCATCCTAAGTTTCCAGTTTCAGCACTAGTGCTATTTTGGAAGCTTAACGACCTGAAGATTCTGGGACTCCATTTTTTCTACTAGGGCCATTCAGAGACATGATAAAGATCTCCCTGCCCTCTTCTGCCACATCCCCAATCACCCGGCTTACCTTCCTGTAATGTAATATTGGGAAACGTGAAGTATCAATACAAATCAGTGACTACAGGAAAAGACCCAAAAACATCTTGATGAGTACATAGAAGTTAAATACTTTGAAGTTTCATACAATACAGGTAAACTAAGTCAGTGGAAAATCATCATTATTTAACTTTTGCAGCTCTTTCTGGTACAGGAAGAAACTACCAAGATGCTCCTCTATGTATCTCAGCAATTCTGACAGACACAACTCAGCAGAACAGCTTGTCATACACGTCCACACTGTCAGGCACTGTCAGGAACTTTTGTTCAAGGAAAAGTTATGATATTTTAAGTTATTCTCTACTCAAAACCTTAAACAGACTGGAGTGGTAAAGTTACAAAATGCTAAAATGTCTAATTAAGTCTACTTAAGTACACTCATTTGAAAATGTTTTAGAATGCCATGGCTCACCTTAAACTCTGATTTATTTGTGAACAGTAACTATTTGAAAGTTATACTGACACATGAAACAGGATCCCAGACACATAGGTTATTCAGTCAATTATTAAAATAGTAAAGCAATGCTCACTGTTAACAACAAATACAAAAAGCATATTTGTTTCTGAAGACTCATAAAAAATCATTAACTATAACAATAATGAAAAGTTGCCAAGTGTAAAAATATAACACAAATTTCTTTCTAGATTAGCTTAAAAGCATCCCTTCAACTTGATCTCAACTATATTTAGTGTTACTGTAGCTAAAATCAGCTACAACAAAAACCACAACCCTACAAACTCCAAATACCAACCTGTTAAATTAATCATTATTGCTGCTTCATTCCAAATGGCTAGTTTAGGACTATTACTTTACCACAGAACTAGTTCATAGAAGTTAAAAAGCTCAGTTTACATTTAAATTGAGACCCATGAACAAGAGATTTAAGGACTCAAATAGCTTAAATTTCAGACAATGTATATGTGAATTATAGCCAGCTTGAGAGCTGTAACGGTCAGGTGAATTTTTTTCCAAATAACCCTATTTCTTGAATTTGAACTATGACAGATAACGTTAAATGCATTTATCACTAGAGAATGCAAACACAATGCGTGTGCTGTGCATTTGCAGAAGTCTCTTAAGAGACTTCATTCATAGAACTGACCAGTTCAATCTCCGAAATGAGCATTTCCCAGATGACAGAAAAAAAAAAAGAAAATCTACAGAAGGACAGGAGGGAAGCTATCAACCACACGCTTTGTCCTGGACTTCAGCTAGTCTTGCAAATATCTTAGATACAGAGGATCTTGAAGGATCATACAAATAAGAATGAACCTTTTTTCAATGTCTCAAGTGTGCTTCCAGTAGCTTCCACAGCTGAAAAGCAATGGAGCTATGCAGAAATGTGGCCATTCTCCTGGAAAGGGTAAAATATAGCTCATATAAACCATTACTTCTGGTTGTTCCTACATAATGTAAAATAAAGACTACCTGGACACATGCATTAACTGAACCTACTGCCAGGGATGTGTGTCTTCGGACAAATGCATCAAATGCCTATAAAGCCAAAGGATGACAATAGCAGGGAAAAGATAAATTTCCAGTGACATCAGTTTAATTTCTGAAGTTCAGCTAGATGTTAGTATTATATATAGTTTGGCATCATCAAATGAGTTGTAATTGGCCTTCACCTATGCTCAGTATGAACATGTTCAGGAAAGAAAGGGTGACAATGATCACAAGTTGATCACGACATATACCTCAACAGTCCATTTATTAAGAATTGGTTTGAGGTTCATTTCTTTGACAGAAATAGTCAACAGCTCACTTAGAACATTTCTGCTCTATTTCACTCATATCTGACACAAAATATTTACAATTAGCACAAAACTACTAAACATTTATTGATGGTCAGTTTATACGTTTTTCCTATACATTAGGATCAATCATTATGTGTTAGCATAGGAAATCTGATATAAATTTCCCAAAGAGAGCTTTATTTTTATATATAAACTTCTTTAGAAAAGAAGAAAAAAGATTACATCAGCTCCTTTCTCCTATTCCAAAATTTCTAGGGCCTTGTTAATGATAAAAGCTTCTTAAATTCTCACTAGGGCAAATCTATGCAGTGATCAAAAAAGTCACTACAAACTTCCATTAAGTACAATAATCAAGACTTGATTGAGGATTAACAGGTAGGAAATTTTTAGAAAAGCACTGTAGACAGCTTTCTTCTATATTAAGAGTTCTTGCCCTCCCTCTTATCATTAAATGCACTTGACATTCTAGCCAGGTTACTTCTAAATACATCTTGATGCCCTATGTCACCATGCATGCCTCAGCCTCATATAGTGGTGGTAGCTAAAGACTGGCAATTAGAACGACAGCACATATAACAATGACTACAAATACACATGCAGTTTTCTTTAGCTGGATAAGTATAAAAAGGTACTGCAGAAGTTTTCTAGCCCATCATATGAAAAAGAACAACTCTGGAAAAAATCTTCAACATTCAAAAACCCATATGAAAAACAAATCCTGAATTTCAGTCTCTACCACGGTTTCACTAGAGCTACAGATTGAAAAAGGTGGATCATCTATTGAGAAAGGAATTGACTCAAGCTTTCAGAACATAGGATTCAACATTGCAAGAAAGAGTATGTAGGCAGTCAAGTTACTGGGATAGTTACATCTGACACTTTTTCCTAACACTAATGAAAGTAAGTTACCTCAATGAACTACCCATGGTGATTATGTTAAAATACTTCAAAAATTCTCCCAGCCTTACTTTTATATACATATTTGTCACAGCACACATGGTAATAGAATCTTTGGTCAGGACATTTCAAGAAGTAAGAAATGTCTACCTACATCTCCCAGAGACACTGAATTGTAACCTGCGTGAATAGCGCAGAAGTGAAACACACCATTTATCACTGCTTTGCGGCTTTATAACCCCCCACTGAACCTCTGGTTAGAGAGCTGCCATCTTTAACAAAACTCACAAAGGAGAGTCAAGTTTGTTGAAGTCCATACAATAGATATTTACTTATTTTTTATTGCTGTTAGCACAGTGGTTTCCTACATAAGCAATTCTAGTCTCCAGCATCTTACTATATCCCAAAATAGCTCTCCACATTAAAAAAGCAGAGTACTCCAACCTGCCTAAAGAGGTTTTATTCCATAATTTCCTTCAAACAATTAACGGTGAATGGCCCACCTCACTTACATTATTAGGTAATAACAAAGTTACTAAACATTTCTCTTCAAGTTTGGTATAAGAAAGAGTGTTTCATCCCTATACAACTCATTAGAAAAACTTGGAAACTGGGAAGGAAGACCAAAATGAAGCAGCTTGGAGTTGTGGGGTTTACTTTGGCTTGTGTTCTTCAGAAAGCACTCAAGAGGCAGCCAAGAGTTATCAGGCAATCTGATCCATCAGAGCATCCAAGAAGCCTTCTGAATTTGTTACAGAAGTGTTTTACTGATAACTCACACACTTGAAAGACATGGATCAAGACATCAAGTACGAAGACTCGCTCTCACTTCATTAACACCAACCGAAGTTTGTGCAAAATGGCAGATGTTTGATGAAAAGTTGCCTTTGCTGTTGTTCTCTAGAACAACAGATCTGCATTCTCTTTAAAAGATATCATCTGTCTTTAGTTATATTCAGTTCTCATTTGTTAAGTCTGCTCTCCCTCCTGATTCTAATAAAATTTTGTCTGCTGATAAAAAAAATTATGTAAGACTGAAACCCCTAGCCAGACTTTTGTGAAAGATGTTTTGTAAATAAGCAGTTCTGTCATAGTAAGTTGAGTTTACTATAAAACTTGCTTTTCAGGAATCTTGATGATCTGAGAACTTTTACAAAAGCTACAAAGTGTCATTGTGTTTTTATAGTTAGATGTTTCTGAATACGTAAAAGGCTTTGATATAGAGTCAATATTTACAAATCTGTAATCTTCCTCACACTTCTTTGAGATCTAATATACCAAAACTAAAACAACATAAGATGCCCATCAGGACAATACATCTCTAGAAAATCAGTTTTCGGAAGAGAAGCTGGAAAGATGGCTAGTACCAGATTTTCTGCCAGTCATCTTTGGCAAAACGGGATAGAATTTAATTGCTGTAGACTTAGTTTCATATTTAAGGACTCAAAATCAACGTTTCGTCAGTCATTAAAATTTTTGTCAGTCATTGAAATGGAAATTTTTAATATGTTTAATAACAGCATTATATAATATAGAATCATTTGAAAATTACAATACCTGTAACTGAGCACCAAATAAATACATTAAAACATAAGGAGACTCTCAACCCTGCAATGAAATCACATGCTTTTAAAAATCTCAAGTATTAAAAGTATATTACCTAAATATTTAGAGCATCTTGATCACCTGTTGTTACCAACTCCAATACTTAACACCAATTTCAAATAACTGGCAGCAAACTGTATAACTGCTCTCCTAATTATGTGAAAAGCAACTACAGTCACCGCAGCTATCACTATGAAACTGGACCAAGAGAACGATACACCTGCTAAGAGCAGTATTTTGCTAGTAAAACTAACTTCCTCTGTTTCAAGAGTAAACAGTTAAAAACGTATGGGGAAATAAATATGAAAAGGCCTTTTCAGGAAACGGAGAACAGAAGCTTATTGTTTATCTTGCTCTTGATACACACCGCTAGTCCATTGTTTCAAGAACTTTGTACAAGGTTATTTGCCTTTCAGACTCATTTTCTGCTAGAATGTGTTCAACTGCTGTGTTCGATTGTGGGTTTTTTATCAGGAGGGTAGCGGGGGCATTAGGGAGCAGAGTTTCCCTACAGCCTAAACCTCAGACATATAAACAAGCTAGGACGAAATCTATAATGGTCATTGTGACTTATCAACTCTAACGACTGAGTTTGATGAACTAGTTGCTTAAAAGAATTTTTGAGCCCATAACAATCTTTAAAATATTCATTTTACATATACTCCAATTCCTAAGCATCTATACAGCTTTTAACAGTAAAGTTCCCAGTTACCTTAAATTCTTCAGCTGGACCAAGCAACCTTGATGACACCACTTTGGTGACAGCTGCCACGTACAAACTTGTGTTTTATCAACCTTGCATCTGAGGCACAAACATCCATAAGATGTTCTCAGGTTATTTTTCCTCTTCATGAAAACCATGGAAGATGCTGTTACCCCATCACATTTTATTTTTTTAAAAAACACTGCACTGATGGTCTTTAAAACATCTGCCACAGACACTGAAAAGCTGGATTAAATTTCCAGAAGGATTTACAGTCACATCTCCCACTTTGCAGACACAGAATACTAAGCATCAAGCTACTGTCTGGTCTTTTGAGGACAGTGGCCCATCTTTCATAGAGTAAGTACAGACTACATGTGGCTCACAGAGCAAGAGCCTGACTCTCTCTTTAGCTTAATAAAGAGAGTTAACCTAGGAGAAAGGAAAATTTGAGTGATTACCTCTCTTCTAGTTACTCTGAAATTGTAGCACTCAAACAATATACTCTGAAATATTAACACCTTCTGACAGTTGGTTGTAGATAAGACTGTGCCCCCTCCCCAAGGGAGAATTGCCATCACAAGGCTCTGAGACCATACATGTTTATGTCCACAGCTGCCCCTCTCAGTCTCAAGCTAGCCGGTCCGTGCAAAGTAAAAAGAAATTCACAGGAGAAACAAGTCTCAGTTCCCTTCTTTTACTTCAGAGATTTATGCTAGAGAGCACACAAGGCCTAATGCCATTCTGCTCTCTCTTAAACCACCAGATTATGGCCAGGTCAGCTTTACACCTCTGCACTCTGTATTGAGCTTCTATTCCAATTACCATGACTAAATCCACAAAGGAATTTAGGCTTCTCCATAATTAACACAATGGTGTTCAGCCAATTTGCTAAGCTGCCAGTTCAGTAAAGAAAAAAATAAGGGACCTATATGAAAAACAGTCTTTAGCTTTACCAGTCAAGAAATTTTTATGTTTTCTGCTACTTGTAGCATAGAGAGTAGGGGACAGCAGACCTGCCACAACTGAAGCTTTCAGGCACCTCTCACCCCAGGGTGAAAAAAGATACACTTGTCACCTCAACTGAGTACAAAACCTCTCACTAGAAGTTGAACAGCTAAAAGCAGTGTAGAGAACCATCTTTCCTTAAATGTTCCTTTAGTCAGTTTATCCATTTTGCTACTGTAGTCTACTTAACTGAAAACACAATCTCAAGACATAAGCAACTGTGCAAAGCTTTGAAGGCTTCCAGCTACATATAGATAACACTTTGGCATTTTATAATAAAAGCAAATATTGGCAGAGTCTGATATTTTTCTGATTTTTTTTTTCTCCAAGAGACTGATCTCAAAAAGCAATTCTTTTCTATCTCTACTTGCAACATGGGATATCAACATCATAAAACCAGCTAAAGTCAACCAAAGCTCATTGAGATACAATTGCTTCAGCAAACTCTGAGTTTGCTGCTCACAGTTTCACACACTTATGACAGTTATCAGCCCTTCAAACTTCAAAAAGGGCAGCTATTTCAAGAACTCAGGTACCTGACACCAGTGAATTCAAGCCATTCACAGCTACACTGCCTCCACCTTTGCCCACCTTTATGTTGCTTATTGGTGAGAAAAGGTGCTACCAAAATGCCTGAGCCTACTAAATCAGCTCCTGCTCCTGACAAGAACTCCAAGAATGCCGTCACCAAAACCTGAGAGAAGGGCTACAAGCAACATAAGAATAGCAGAAAGGAGAGTTACTGCATCCATCAGTAGAAGGTGCTCAAGTAGATTCATCACAAGACTGATATCCTAACTAAGGCCATGGGCATCATGAACACCTTTTTCAGTGATGTTACTGAAGGTGTCACTGGAAAATCATGTCATCTGGCACATCACAAGGAATGCCTGACCACCAGTTCCTGAGAGGTGGAATCTACAATGCACTAGGAGTTCCCAGATAGCTGGCTAAGTGTGCCATGCCCGAGGGCAACACGGCTATCAGGCAAATACAGAAGCTCCAAGACCTAAAGTGTGCTTTTTCCCAAGGACTTGGGGGTACTGGTGGAGAAAACACTGAACATGAGCCGGCAATGTGCACCTCCAGTCCAGGAAGCCAACCGTATCCTGGGCTGCATCAAAAGAAGAGTGTCCAGCAGGTCGAGGGAGGTGATTCTCCCCGTCTACTCCACTCTAGTGAGATTCCCATCTGGAACACTGCATTCAGCTCTGGGGCCCCCAACTTAAGGAGGACAAGGACCTGTTTGTGGAGGTCCAGAAGAGGGCCAAGAAGATGATCAGAGGGCTGGAGCATGTCTCCTATAAGGAAAGGCCGAGATACTTGGCGTTGTTCAGTCTGGAGAAGAGAAGGCTCTGGGGAGACCTTTATGCAGACTTTCAATACTTAAAGGAGGCTTATAAGGAAGATGGGGACAAGCTTTTTAGCAGGGTCTGCTGTGATAAGACAAGGGGCAAGGGTTTTAAACTAAAGAAGGGTAGATTTGAACTAGATATAAAGAAGAATTTTTTTTTTTTTTTGGACAATGAAGGTGCTGAAACACTGGAACAGGTTGCTCAGAGAGGTTGTAGATGTCCCATCCCTGGAATCATTTAACCTCAGGTTGGACAGGGCTCTGAGCAACCTGATCTAGTTGAAGATGTCCCTGCTGATTGCAGGGGAGTTTGGACTAGATGACCTTTAAAGGTTCCTTCCAATCCAAACCATTCTGTTATTCCATCTGCACCACATTCTGGCACAGCTTGAAGTCAACTTGAACTCTCCTTATGACCACATGCTTTTATCCCAAATCACACATTCTTATGCCTTCGCACAAGTTGTTTCTATATACTGATTCTGAAGGGATTTTTCATGGAATAGCAGTGACAAGCTGGTTATTAATGAAGGGTGTGAAGAGAGATCTGGCTACAAACCAAGCCATGTCAGCTTGCAGGAAGTCACAAACCATCCTGACTTTGGGCAGTAACAGAAGCAGCAGACAATTTGAGTCAGTTCTCCTACAATTCCTCATATCAAAGAGAAGGGATCTCCAGGTCATCATCTGTACATAGTTATCCTTAGCACTATTTTTTTTTCCTAGCTCTAACCAACATGTGCTTTCCTGTAATTTAAGCCTGAAATGTAGCAGCTCAGGTGATTTAGATATACAGAATCAAGCTCAAATTCCAAACGTACACAAGTCGAAGTAGGACCAGAGCTGCCCAACTGCCAGCCTAGACCACCTTTATACTGCATTGCACACAGACAGCAAAGCAAGTTTGAGGGCCTGCAGGGTAGCCATAGATATCAGTAAGGCTTAGCCAATAGATAACACTACAGAAAGTAACATGACTTAGACTATGTTAGACTGAGACTCCACTCAAAATCTTTTCAGATTTAGAAATCACCTTATTCAAGACCAGAGCTGAATTACTGCTTGCTTTCAAGGTGCCATGGACCCCCCACCTCTACCATCAGTTCAGTGGGCACAGCAAAGCTGTTCCTCATCCTTCCGCTTCTAATAAGCTAGAACTGGGCTGTCAAGCTTGCTGTTTCATGCTATTGGCAGGTACAAATTTAATTTATGAAGTTAAGCTTATACAATAAAGACAATAGATAAATTATACACAGTATCAACTATGATTCCTGCAGAGAAGTTCAAAAGCTCTATCTAGGGCTGCAAGAACCAGAAAGAAAAATCCAGGGCATTAGAGTGTGAACAGTATCAATATACATCTTAGCTAGAAACATCAAGGCTCTCAAAGCTTAATGAAATTGAGCATGACCCCAAAACCAGGCTTAATCATGTACCAAATTGTTGGTGATTCCTGGAGAGATGCAGACAGTAGCTGCCTCATGTTTTCTTTCCCACTTGCACATCAGTAGATAACTTTAAGGACTCAACATGCAAGTTAACCTGCAATTGGTCAGAGCACTATCATCACTGGATGTATACAGGTGGATGTCAGTACATAGCAGCATGCTCATACTGTCTTGAAAGGCCACCACGACAGTATCTTGTTAACTGCATATATTTGGCTCAGAATGTACAAGTAAGTTTCATGTCCTGGAGAACTGCAATTGATTTTTTGGACTTTAAAATCTTGACACCCCAATTGCAGTATTGTTGAAACGGATGCTTTCCAGACAATCCAAATACAGACTGCTGTAACTTTGAGGACAGGTAAGTTACATAAGTATGTTAAAGAAAGGGAGTGATATAGCAGCAGAAAGCTGCTTAATGACGATTCTTTTTTGGTGATGGCAAATCACCTGAGCAATCTCCTCTTCTGCAGTATGATGTATTACAATTAACAGGAAGTCTCTAAAGCAGAAAACCGATCCCTTCCTGTTCAAGTCTTTATTCCTGAAGATCATAATTTCTCCAGAGATTTGACAGTTCCTCAGACTAGCAGCTTAGAAGGAAAGGAGGACTTGGCTTCTAAGAAGTTCTTCAGCCTCAGCTTCCAAAAGTGAAGTTATAGCACAATGCCAATATTCCTCAGAGGATACTCTATACCCAAATTAGCCTTAGCCCCACTCAGGTAACGGCTCAGGAAGTCAGCGCTGAGCTTTCATTTGTTTTGCCTTCTTAACAGAAGCACACTGGTATGTAGTCATCTATCATGTATTGCTTCAGTTAGGTGAAAACCAGAGCTTTTCTTCCAGTTTTTGTTTGTTATTTGTGTTCTCTATATTACCATTACTTCCAGAACAGGCTATTAATTTGAAACACTTGTTTGAGCTATATTCATGCTTTTTTAGCCAGGGAAAGACAAGTTGATGTTTGCTATGTTTAAGGCAACATAGGAGGCTACAGCTGTATTGACAGTTAATTGCTCTTGCCAGAAGTAGTTTTTCAGCTAACAGAACTAGACCATCGTTTAAGTGGCAAGCACAGTGATGACAAGACAGAAGTCATTGTGGGTGAAGTTACTTAAAGGATTTTTAGCAATTTCCTAATTCTCTTCCCTCGGTACACTTCCAATGCTGATCAGTGAATATCATTAATTAACGAAGAATCCAAAAGTGGAGACATGTTTTCCACCAAAGGTTTTATCCCTGCATAGAAAAATTCTTCCACAAGACAGTCTACAGACACAATTCTAAAATAACATTTCCTTGCTACCTCCATTTTTGGCAGCCAGTATGACACACAAAGGGCTACACAAGCTTTCCAAGAGATGCAGCATATACTTCTTATGAAAATCAGGCCTTAAGAGATCCCAATTCATATAATAAAGGCCAGTGCCAACCAGGAAGGTAAAGAAAAGTCCTTAAAAATATTCTCAAACAGCAACAGACTGTTGGAACAATACAACTATATGTATCTCGCACGTTGCATAAAGAAAGCAGCACCTAAATCCATGGCAGTTGAAATTATTCAGAAGGGGGCTTGAAGGGCAGAAAAAAATCATATTCAGGCAGATCTTAAGACACATGAGAACTAGAAGTCAAAGGTAATATAATTTGAAGTAGATATTCTATTCTGTATCCCTGAAGTCTTACACTTATTAGGGAATCTCCTCTTTGACAAATAAACATATGGAAAAGTGGATTTCCCTTCCTAGAAATTGTTTACTTCCTCAGAACTATAAGATCCTTGGTTTTTCAGAGTCATCCACCTATTAATAATAAAAGCTCAAAAGACTCATTTTTGCCTCAAGGCTTTTCAATTTTCATCAGCTTGGTCCTGTTCAAAACAGAAATTCTCAATTCTAACTCTCAAAGATCACTACAAACAATGGAATAATGAACATTTGCACTTAAAACTAAAGGATGAAGTCAGTGACTTCTAGTATCCTCTGCTTCTAGAGTGGCTTGAAAGCTTTATGCATATAGAAAAACAAAATTGAGAAGTTGAAAGGTAAATTTTCTCTACTAAATTTATATAGCATAGTTAATCATCCCAGCTTTCTATCTTACCTCCTGAAATAGAACAGAGATAAAAAAGTTGTCAAATAACAATATTGTACATAAAACCATAAGTAGACATATGAGACATATATTAGCATTATTTAAATTATAAATTCAGTGTCCAAAGCACATTAAGCTCCTTGTATTGCCTTGCCTTCTGCTACAAATGCCTTGACTTGCAATTTAAGCTCATGCACGTTTGATTCCTACAGCAAATAAATAAATTGCTCATGAGAAGAATTAGAACATTAGAAAAGCATTTAATGTTATTTTTTTTTTTTTAGCCTTTGCATTCTGATCAGCAGGGTGAAAAGAAATGACATATGATCAACAGTTATCTGAAGATTAGCATTTGAAACCAGTGTACAATGCAGCGGGAGAAATCACTAATAGTTTTATGTAGTGTCTGTACAGCTTTTGGTTATTTATAACAAAATCAGCTTACGATAGACTGGCAGCATGAACTTGAAACATGTGACTCAAGATCAAAGTCTAAACTGTCTGTAAATTGAATACTTTGAATCATTTTTATAGTACTTAAAAAAACAGAAATAGCACTGAAATATAAAAAGAACTCTGTGCTAACAACTGTTATGTGATCCATGCTTAAAGAAGTCAACATATAAAATCTATTAATGATACAATATTGAAACATTGCTGCCTTTGTAATGACAATACAATATCTCTATTTCCTGACTGATCCTCTTCATGAAACTAAGAGGACCCCTTACCTTTATTTAGATCGTGACATTTCAAACTTTCAAGTGTGTCTGATACAGACAGCACAAAGTTAAGCATGATAAAACACCAAAACCACAGACCTGAATTTTCTTGTCTGGTTAGCATTTGTAGGATCCCAGCTTGAAATGCACAACATAACTTGAAAGTAACTTCTGATGTTCATCGAATTTCGGAGACAGAACTAATTATGTATCTACCAGGATATAAAAAAAATATAGTAAAATGTGTGTATATACATATGTAAATCTATTTCCAGAAAAAAAATAATACTCTAAATAAGGTTAGCAGATTCATTCACAGCACATTCATAGCCAACCTTTTCACCACAGATCATACTAATGATAATAAGACTTAAATGCCTATCTGAACTAAAACGAAATAATCATTTCAAGCGACAGACACAAGTGCAACACCTTTTTTCATCTTCTATTTAAATCTTTCTAGTATTCTCCAAAAGGCATTTACCAGGCATTTTGGGCTGAACCTAAAACTAGAATAGTAAAAAGCTGGATACTAAGGCCTTTTCAGTGGCATTTTAAAAGCACACAAATTTCCTGTAACTATTATTAATGAATTCAGGGAGGATTTCTGTCATTGCCTTCAAAGGGAGAATAGAGACCAACAAGAGCTTCTGAAAATAACATAGTCTATAATAATTTCATTTGTAAGCTTCATTTTGCTAAACTTATCTCTGCCCTCTTCAAACAAACACGTAAATAAATTTTAAGTTCCTTCTTTAGAATGAGTCTTTGGAAAGAATACTATGTACACCCAGATTTGAGGTAAGTCACGGAACAACAACTACCTTGAATTCATGACCTTACTTTTAAGACTCTTATTCAGACTAGATTCTCACAAATCGAAGAATTTTGAATGTTGAATCTTACTTTCAGCACCTGCAGCAGCAGACACTAATTTAAGATTATAAGAAACAGGAAATCAGATTTCACAGTTTTTTAAATCTAAGGGTACAAATTTTACAATCATATATTGCACCTATCAAAAGGGGGTAGGAGTCTCAAAGTACAGTTCCAAACTCATCCCTAAAAAAGCTCATTAACAAAACTATTTGCTTTTGGGCCCTAAAGAGCTAAAAATCCTTTTAGCTCTAAAAATGTCATCCGTGAAACCTATCCACACGCCAACACTAGAGAAAATAAGCCCAATAACTAAAGGAGTGTCTTTTTAAGAAGATTTAATTCACATATATGATTAGAATGTTTTTACAGTGTTAGGTATTGAATGTGAAACTTTAACAGCATTATCTACAATTAGTTCAGAAAAAAACACACTTTTAATAAACATAAAGAGAAGGTGTTGCTAAACATACTGGAAGATAAAGTCCATAGAAGTTTAAAATTTATACAATACTTTATACAATACTGAAGATGACAGTTACATAGTATTTGAACTCAAGTCACCTTCAAACTTCCAGCTCAGTTGATAAATTCGAAAACCAAGTATGTGCACTAGAAACTGACACCTTCCATAAGGAATTTGCAGTCCTAACACACAGGTGTATATAAAGCAAAACACAAGATAGCCCACTAACATTCTAACACAATTTGCCCCAGTTAAAATAATTTGATACACAACCAATGGACCGGAATCAGAATGGGTAACTGTCAGCAAATATACAGACACAGAAGGAGCAGATAGCTCTGCTGTTTCATAGATATTTTAGGGTACTGAATTCAGATCAGAGAATCAGGTCCTGTTTTTTACAATGTCCAGCTAAACTGAGCACCACAGTAACTTCTTTTATGAGGTGTTACACTTGCCTCCAAACTACCTACTGCCTGACCTCTATCCTCAGAATCACATTATTCCATTGCGGGCAGAGGACAGCTAGAGATAATCCCATTTCCATATGGATATTCACATAACTATCTATTTGAAAATATGGGACAAACTCCTAAAGTTTCATCTAAAGTGCTTATGAACAGCCAAGACTTGACCATTTGGGTCTTCTAAGAATAAAACACAACAAAGAATAAAACCAAAGAAAGGGATCCATTTGTTTTTAAGTCTGCAAATTGAGACTGGAATTCTTAAGTGTACATATGAAAACTAAACAACAATTAAAAGAATCTGTGGGATGCCCTGGCACACTGTATTTAGGTTAGAAAATTTACTAGAATCCAAACATAATTACTTTTTGGTTTGTGCTTTTTTGTTTGGGGTTTTTTGTTTGTTTGGGGTTTTGTTTGTTTGTTTGTTTTTTTAAACACAAAAGACCTTGGATACTTGGATATGAATTCCTCAAGGATCTGACTCATTTTTCCTCACACCTGCTTCCCCTTCACTCTCCTAAGCAATGTGTTGCAGCTTTTCCTGAGATGACTGATTTCTCCACAGCATTTTTGAAGTTTGATTTATTTTCTTCTTTGTCCACCGTCAGGAATGCTATTGTTTAGACCTTTATCATCACAAAATTTATCTAAGGTATCTGGGCCTGCAGTTTTAGGCAATGCTTTCTGTTCTATGCAAAATGCACTCCATGAGACCAGTGTAGGTTTTTTTTTCTTTGAAGCCATCATACCAGTCCCCACTGTAGAACAGTGGGCACATACAGATGGTTCCTTGTCTTCTCACTTCAGTAGTTGTATTTTCCTCCTCTTCCTTTTCAAGCACTTAAATAATTGTCTTCCTGTCTCCTCTTGCAACTCCTGAAATTCTCATCACAACTTTGCACAGTACGTTTCATCCATTCATAAGAAGTAGCCTTTTATCTTAAGAACACTTTCAAAGTTTGTCTATAACGCTACTATTTGGTTGTTCCTCAAATTCCTTTTGAATTTTCATTTCTGCTATAGGAAATGAGGAAACCACTAGTGTCACAGCCAGGTAGTGGTCAAAGCCATCTGTTAATAAACCTGCTCTTCAGTTTACCTTTGCAATCAAGTGCCTTCGATCTTTTATGTTCAGCACCTATTGCAAAGACAACTCAACCTCAACCCTTTCTTTGCATAGTGCTGATCTAATATTGATAGAAACAATGACATTAACACAAGAGTTTCCTTTCAAACAGCAACTCTTAAGACAGTCTTTATATCCATTCACTAGGAAATAATTGATTTGCCCTTTCTCTTCTGATGGCTAATGATACAGAGAGTGAATGCCAGAACTGAAAGTGGAATGCATCTACACAGAAATAGTGTAACACCTATTTGCTGTTGTACCTTTTGTAGCTCGCCCTTAGTCATACTGACCTGCTTATTTTCATTTGTAAGTTTTAGCTAAGTAGTGACTTATTTACAGTTTAGAAGACTGTGTTTAAGTTGATACACCACTAAATATTACAAAAAGTAAACAAATTCACACCTGGGTTAATTTAGCATAACACCCCTGCAACTATTTTTGTCTTGTTCATAAGAAAACTATTGCCTCAAGCTGGAAGGCATCCTCCTAATGCTTTGCCATAGTACGGGTTAACTAGAACAGGCACAGACTTCCAGATAATTTTTATGGAGTTTGCAGTACTGATGATAAAGAGCATCCTGAATCTGGCCTTTGCTCAAGACTATAAATCAGTCATCTGTGAATCATATGCCACTGTTAAAAGCACGTGAAGATGTAAATCTACAGCTATGCAAATAAGGAATTAAAAACATCTCTCTTGTACTTGTTTAAAAGTAGAATGATAATCTGCAAGGCTCAGATTACACGATCCGTATCAGTAAAGTGACCCTTATAGAAGACGTCTGTTAGAAGACTTGAATTTGCCCAATTATCTGCATGTATGTCAAAACAAAGTCTTTGGTTTGGTCTTTATTCCACTGTCAAACCTGTCAGTGTCTCAGTTAGTTCACATACAGTAGCACTTCATTTGATTAGCCTCTTTTATATTTTACTTATTCAAAGTAAACCATTTGCTGCATCAGTCACACTGAAATTATTTCCTTGAGATTCCTAACAAATAGAGATTTCTCCAAAAGAAAAACAGTGCAATTACCATGAATTTGATTATCTGTGAGAATGTCACTGCTTAGAGTTCCCTGTTCATTAAAAATTCACTAGAAATTAAATTAAATAAAAATTGTGCTGGCAACTTTTGGCTTCTGTCAGAATTTGCTTATTAAAGTGTGTGAAATGCATAACTGGCTGAAGGAGCAGTGTGATGTACATGATCAATACACAACTTGAATGACACATACTGAATGTTTTCCACTGGAATCCTTTTGGGTTGCTACTACTTGCTTGACTCTAAAATACTTCCTATTAATAGGAAAAAATATAGGGTCGATGCCTAAATCGGACAATAGATGCTTAAGATTTTAAGAAGTATAAAGCACAAAACACACAGAAGTCAGTAGTGTGACTTCTCTATGTTCAAAAGGGAATTATTTATTATATGCTTCATCTAGGCAGATCACTAGTGTTTAGGATTGCCTCAAAAGCTACAATCTTTCTGAAATTCAAAACTTCCATAGATGGCTCACGATGTTTAAAAACAGCAGCTGAAATACCAACCCATAGTTGGGACCATCTAATATATTAACATACCCCTTATGATGGCCCATACTGGCTGTTAACGGAGACAGAAAAACATTTTGTACTAGAGATTTACCAAATAGCCTTCCTAAAATAGTTCTTTGTAATTCTCACCAATTAATAATCACCTCATACCAATTATTTATTCATCTTTATCTATCATAGTTCAAGGAACCACAAAAGCTCTAATTATCTGCATAACAGAACAGAGAATTTGAGGTTCTCAAATGAACACAAAATTCAGTGAGAAACAGGCATTTAGTATCTTACAAATGTCATTTTGCACCTGCTTGAAAACTTGGTGCCAACAGCATTTTGATTTCAGATTATTTTTATGCTTACAAAAAAGGAAATATGTAAGGTTTTATAATTGTGTCTGATTTGTTACTATTAATAGAAAATGAAAATTCAAAGACAGACAACATTCAAGCATCCAATTTAACTGTCTACCCCATGCTTTGTTCTATTGCCCTGAATCACTATCTTTCGCTTGTGGTCACTTCAAATAGTGGTAATACTGTTCACATACACAGACACATCTCTAGTAATGTGTAATTTCCAGTTCATGCATTTTTCAGACATCAGAATTGATCCAGATGACTGAATCATGGACAGTCTCCCCCCTCTCATTCACTAAAACTCAACTTTGGCAAAGTATTAGCTTTTAGGAAGTCAGTCCTACTGGATATCCTCATTCTAGTCAGATTCAAAACAGTTTATGAGATCAGCTGTAAACAGCTATGAGATGTTTTGTTTATATTCACATTTTACTCCAATCAAAAGACCCAAAGCAGTCTTAATCCTAACTGTTATGAATTGAAATATTTACTTTTACAAGTGTTGTGGTATAGTCTACTCTGTTTCTGCACTTAATCTCATTTGTTGTAGGAAAAAATACAAATCTGACCACTGCTTTCATAACTGATTCTGACTTTTCTATATATGATAAACTCAAGTACTAATATCTCTTCTAGAAGTTACATTTCAGAAATCCCTATTTCTATTTCTTTATTGGTATTCCTTATTGCTAAATGTAGAGAGGGGTCACTATATTGCATTAAGAACACCCATCAGATCTCTATAATTAGCTAATTTGTCTTTAAAATTCTTATCTCAGGTAAAAATATTTGTAACTTCTGACATAGGAAAAGTTGTTGCATCTTCTGCACCTTCATCACTTACTACTGACATGATCTTTAAGTAATATTTATGCCTTTTTGCAAGGTGGCATGTTACGCTTTCTATGGCTTCACACAGTCGTGCCTATTCCACTGAGAAATACGTAGCTGTATTAAACCTGGGGTTGGAACTAGATGATCTTTAAGGTCCCTTCCAACGCAAACTATTCTATGATTCTATGGCAACACTCAAGATCTCTCTGGAGATGAAACTTTGCATTCAAGCTACAGTTAATGAGTCCTCAGACATTAGCAACGTGCTGAAAAGAACACTTTGTGGCTGTCCTGCTTTTGACACAGTCCCTACCCCTTCTCATTATGGGCTACACCATCCAACCCTAAGCCTCTTAAAAAGCATTATGACTACCTTTCAGTCTTTCTGCAGTTGAACTGGGACCTTGTCTATTGACACTGCTCTGCTCAAAAGAAAAAAAAAAAATCAGTAAAGAACCAGACCCATTTTTTTTAAATTGTTTGAAAAAATACAAAGACTCTTTCACCTATTTTGACCTTCACAGAATCACAGAATCATGTGACCCTCAGTCACAACTACTGATTTTCTAAAAGCATAACTGTTGATCCTGTAAACAAATGCAACCTTTAGAAGTCAATGCATTTTACTGTTTTTATAATCCTTGATGAATTTAATTTTCAGTTTTGAGAACTGCAGTTACTGATTCCATTTCCCTTGGGTTACCCCATGCATCCCTGCCTTTTCTTTTGAGTCCTGAAGAAGCAAAAGAGTGAAACCACTATGCTTGTGGACAAATTTAGCTAATCAGCAACTGCTGCTAAACTAGAGATTAGCTTTAGTTACCCATCAAACAGTTCAGTTTTACACTGCTTTAATCCTTGTACATAAAAACACAAGACAAGTGCCCTGAAGTAAAGCTTTCATTATTCTATGCCTCAGCATTATTTAACAAATATTTTCTGAAACAGTTAACAAAAAAGTTTACTGTATAGTTTGATCATAGTAAAGATTGAGAGGAAGAAGGGTTGGTTTTCCTGCCATTATATTTTTCCTCTCATCTTTTGAGGCTTGGGCTCTTCAGCATCAACTCTTAAAGAAGTACACTATGTTACTCAGGTTACTTAAGAACACAGAACCACATCTGTGCTATTCAACCCCCTGATGGTGGTTGGTGAGGTTTTTAGGGGTGGATGAATCAGAACACTATCTTTATTCAGTACAGAAAGATGAAAAAAAAAGTCAATCTATTTAGGGAAAGAAGTTAGAAATAACAGAAGAAAAGGCTCTGTCTTTGGAATTTCCTGCTTTACAGCAGCATTAGCTATGATGTATCACTGTTATGGAACAATACATCTGAACAGAAAAACACATTTCATGCTTCAAAAAAACTGAAAGCAGGAGTAGATCTACAATGTAATCACTCAAGATGCCGATACACACTGCCCTTTTAAGTATTTACTTCTTTCCCTTGTCCCTCCCATACGTGAGGTTTTCCATTACATCAGTGGCTTTGAAAGCCTTTTTAGCTTTTGATTTAGCCCTAGAATGTTAAGAAGCTTCATAATTTCAGAAAAGTTCAACTTCTAAAAAAATACTTCCGTGACAGGATGCCACACTATTTGAAGAAAAATGAACACAGAACACCTGTAGTACAGTCATTTATCATAGGAAGCTACACACTACATCCAACAGTAAAGGAAAAACATACAAACTGGCAATGAGTAACTTCCTTAATGCAATACTGAAACAGTGACATGGGAAAGGATCAGAGTAGTAGGACACAACAACAAATTACACATTTGTAAAATTCTAGTTTACAAAAAACCAGAATTGTCAAGTTTTACTTCCATGTTTGTGCAGACAGCCTCACTGGAGCAGAAATGCTGTTGCAAGGTCACATCTGATGCAATTTGCCTGCTCCAGATCCAACCTCATCATCAGTGTATTATATTCAATACCTGATCCTTCTGATATAGAAGTGATATTTGGCCATTCCAAAGTGTAACATTATACAATGTACCCTAATTTGATATCTGAGTGCATTCCCTGGGCTCATGCCATCTGTACTGTTACTCACAGGTTGATCATACATGTAAGTATACAGAGAATAGTCCATAGTCTGAGGGTAGATAACACATTCCCACACTAGTTCTCTCATAAGGTTATTGTGCTCCACAGACCACATGGTGGTTTGATGCTTATCACTATTTGCTCAAAGCTGATTATTTTAAACAAACAACATATCAAAAAACTGTTACACCACTTGATTCTACCTTCTTTGGTCACCTTGTTCTCTTACTTCTATTACTATTTGCACCTGCTACTATGATACTTCATTGTAGGATTCATCTGCTTGCTTTTGCCTTGTTGGTATCCTGCTTATGAGCACAACGCATAGGCCTAAAGTCACCTTCGAAGGTCATCTGTCTAAAAAAAAATGTCTGAAGTGACTGTAATGTTAAAGCATGACAGCTGATGTTATTTACATCATTGCTGACCAAGGGAGAGCCTGAGTTTGCATAACCTACAGACTTTTAAATCACATAAAATCATCTCTTGGATAGAAACCATGGCTCCACTGAAACCTGAAAAACTTCTAGACTTCAACTGGACCTTGATGTCGCCCTTTCCAAAACAGAAATACCCAATTTGTCGTGTCATATTATTGTCAAGGTCTTTCTGCAAACCTTCTAAGTACACTTCAGTTCATCATGAACCAAAAAAGGTGTCTCTCCCTCCATGCCCATTTGATTTCCACATCAGTGACACAATTCTATGTCTTTATATCTCACATTTCTATGTCTTTATATCTCACATCATGTGGATTAGTTCACATTGGATACACTCTTTACTTAGTTGCTGTTTCTTACCTCTAACTCACTCAAATTCTTTCTCCACACCAGATTCTATTGCAGCACCTCCACAGCCATTACTGACAGTCACCGATTTGATTTACAAATAGCTCTGAGTGGATCAGATGTTGCCAAAGAGCCAGTAAGACGGAAGCTGGGAATCAATATGAGAAAAAAGACAAAGGGAGAAAAGCAAAATGGAAAGAGTATAGAATGTTGCTTTAAATAGAGACTAGTTAGATGCACCTATCAGTACCTAATGGGTGCACACTGTTCAGTGATTAGTCATAGCTAGTCTTCACTTGTTTTCTTACACCATAAATTCTTCATAGCGAGATTATGTACACCTTGAGCTGCAAAATCCTTCACTTTTTGCATATTGCTGTATTTTTCAGTGTTACAACAAAAGCTCTCCCTCTTTGTTAAAGGCTTACAAGCACTTTAAAGGAAATACTAGCTCTGCTTGTTTATAGTTTTCATTGTAATTACCAACTCAATGCTAAATATTTATGTAGTACCAACACTGTAAATATGCATTCCACTTTATAGAACACAGATGAAAGCAGATCTCTAAATCACTTTCTGTGTGATCCCTACACAAATGTATAGAAAAAGAAGTTTGTCTGTGCATTCACCAAATAACAAAATCCTGGAATGGCTCAAGTAAGATGGAGCTTTTCCTAATGAAGAAAATGCATAGTAGCAATCCATTTATATACTGCTGTTTCCGAATGCAATGTCGCATTTGGGGGATAGTTGTTGAACATGCTTGCCCAAATACCTCTAAGATATATATACATAAATAACACATTGGAATTTGGCTCCTAATTACAGAGCACTGGTTACTAACTTAACTATAAAGATACCAGACCTCAAATTCTTGATTCCATGCCCACCCAACTGTCCAAACAAATGGCTCATCTCAGTATGATTTAAATCCCCATTACCATTAAGAGTTAAGACCAAAATATAATTTTATTTTCTATAGATGCAAGGTAAATCAGAATTTACAGTTCAGTTGTCAGAATAACTTAATGCATCTCAGTATTAGCTAATTCAGAAATTTTATTACCCTGTGAGAATACAGTTGGCAATTCATAAAATGCTGCTTTTAATGCAAGTGTTATCTGTACCAAGGGACTGTGGTTTTGTTGACCTAGGTCTAACTACAGTTTTCGTCTCTAAAGCAGATGCGTTGTGATTAATAACTATTCAGAACAATTCATTTTGCTTTGCACTGAATATCTACAGCATTAACACACAGACCCAATCAAAAGACCTCTCCCATTTCAGTTATTCCCTTACATTAGTTTTCATGTTTTTATTTTTTTCTGCCTTCTCTAGCCTATCTCAGAATCACTGAGATTGTTTAATAAAAGTTTAACCGTCTTGTGCTATTAATGTATTTGTGCTCCATGTGGAGTGCTGGTTTCCTTCCTTTTATTGAATGCCAAGCAGAGGGACACAATGGGTGTGTTGTGCTCTGTCTAGCACGGTATGTGCGATATCTTTAAAAAGGAGGTGTGAGCTGGCTGTAATATCACTACTCTTAACAGTACAAGTACCACAAACTAATCAACCACATCACTGGGGCATGCAGTCCATTGAAAGCTAGTGAAAAAGCTGCTTTTTATTATGACCTACATACTGCACAGCAGCAGTTGGACAATTTAAATCTAGTTACATTGAGGCAGAACACAATGCATGAATTCCACTAATGATGCACTCAATGATTTAAGGCTTTTCAAATATGCTCACAAGTTCTACAATCTTTTATACCTGATGGTAAAAAGCACAACGAAAAACTAAAAACCCTTTCTTTTTAGTAGAAAATGAAAGCATAAATTTTTATCAACTACTGAAAACATCCTTCTGAATCAGCAACCATATGGAACAATACATTGAAATATTTCACAAAAATGCAAACAGATCAATTAATTAAGCAACCACTCTAGACAAGCCACTGACCAAAGTCATCCTTTAAATGCAAGAATAGCTAAAGCAGCTTATTTCTTGGGGAAGTTTTGCTCAGTTTTATTTTACAAAAATCAAAATACTCCATGCAAAGGCATACCTCTCTCACACAAGCCAAGATGTACAGCAGCTTCCTTTTGTGGAAGAGTCCAGAGGCAAAAGCTCCTAAGCCAATCTGCTAATAAGCAGCACGTAAGCCTGGGCAGAGGCTTATGCCCAGCCTGCAGCGCAGAGCCCGGCTGAACCGCACACCTGCTTTTTCAGTAGTGCCCGTTTCCCAGAGCCGGCGGCACACAGGAGCAGCAGAAGGAAGGGCAACACCCTTCTCCTGGATCACCAGCTTCCACTCGGAGCAGCTAGCGCTGCTGAGATAACATTGCGGAGAAGCCTTGCCTTTACAAGACAAAACCCCACTCCGCTGCCTGACAGCAGATATGCAGCATTATCACCCCGCATTCCACCTCCTCGGAGCAGCCGGCAGGAACGGCAGTCACCAGCTTGTCAAAATGGCAGCTCGTAAGCGCGCTCAGCCGCTGCGATTACTCACTCGCACGCCCGTTTCTTGTTTCCCTCCGAGGAGATTTTTGTTTATTCCCCGGTAAAGCGCAGCAGAACATGCCACATTGTTCCCCGTAAGCAAAATGGCTGGTGCCCTCCGCGCTGCCGCAGACGCCTCGTTGGGCTCTCCCCGGCTTTCCGGAGCCATGGCAACAGCCGGCGCCCGCCCGCCCGCCCCGCTCGCCCGGCCCCGCCGCCGCCGCCGCCCGCACCCGCGCAACCAGGCGCGTCCTGCTCCGCGCCCTCGGTTTGCCCGGCGTGCCGGGTCTGGAGCGGAGCTAGAAGGCTGCGGGCAGCGAGGAGCTCCCGCTGCAAGCAGCCCAGGCCAATAAGGCTGCACATTACCGTACGAACACGTACACTGAAACGCGCGTTCGATGCGCCAAATTTAAGCGCGAGAATTATTTGACAGGGCACAGCGTAAGCACTCAGGGTGAATAATCATCTTTATTTAGGAAACAGGGATAACCGTGATGCAGTAGTCAGCTAGTTTTCCAACAATGAAGCCCAAACCCCCACTCATCTACAAAACGCGAACCCGTGACATGATCACAATTACTCCCAGTGTTTATAAACACATTTCTTGATCTTAATGGGTTGAAGGCTGCTGTTTATTAGACGAGTTTCAAAGACTGTATATTGCAATCACCATGTAAGCCAGTAACACAATTTTCCATTTCAATTAGGAGTAGGAAGAAAAGGAGACATTTGTGAACAATTTAAAACTGCTTACAACAATTCCCACTCTTCAAGAGCTGTCATTATCTCATATCTCAACTGACTAAGGAGTCAGGAACAAAAGCTAGAAAGCACATCCAGCACTCTGCAAGTTCTTTGAAAATCATTTAGAAACATTAACTATATCTGAGTATACTGCATTGCATACACAAAATGAGTATTGGTTTGAGGAAGATTTTTCCATTCCTTCCTAGTCAGTAACAGGGATTGGCTTAGTGCATATTCAAATCACAGCATTTCCTTGTTCAGTGTCATACTTTTCTAGGGCTTCAGCAGGTTTATCACTTCTGAGTACAGCGTGCAGACAAAGCCCTGCTGCTGCTGCTCCACCACGCCAAGTGCAATTTCTGCCCTTGGGGCCCAAGGGCAGTGGTGTCTCAGTGGAGTCCCAAGCAGCAAACTAAGGTCCACTGTGGTGGATTTTACACATTTCTTTCCTCAGCATCTTCACCCTGCTTCCCTTGTGTAAGTGCTAGTTTCTCAAAGTCAGTATTACAGGAGGAAAGAGGCCAGGGTGGGGCTTACCAGGAAACCAGTAGGTAAATTCTGTTTAGATTGCTCACATGTCAGAGCTTAAACATTTCAGTACATTTAAATAGGTGCTTCAAGAGTAACACCAATTCAGTCTTGTTTCTTCTCTCTCAGGCTTCTTTAAAAAGATGGATGGATGTCCACATCTCAACCTGCAGCTGGGGCTCAGAGCCTGTGCTAGCACCAGACAAAAGTACCCCCAGCTCCCATGACTCAAACACAAACTTTCTGTGCCTTGATTACTGTCCAACAGTACTTTTTGATCAAAAAGAGCTGTCTGTAGATTTGGCAACCTGATTCTGAAGCTTTTGGCTGGAAAACATTAAACTACTGAAGTAATTATTTACACAAAGTATTAAACCAAAACCAATCTACATTACAAGAATACCATTTCACCATGATTAGTTCACTAACTTTTTTGTTAATAAGCAACACAAAACAGACTGCACATCCAGTCCCTTGCTTCTTAATGCATTCATAGAGTCACTGACTACAAAAAAAAAAATCTTCTTCAGTAACAAAGGTTTTCTATCACTGTTGCACTAATATACTATGGTTACTGTCATAATACTTTCCACGGGCAGACTAAAACCTTAGCTTTTGAAAAAGTAGAGGTCATGAGGTTTTAAACAATAGATTAGAACTTGGAAAGGTTTTAAGATGTTTGTCCATATCTATAGATATACAAGTATCTTAACACATAGTGGAAGTACAGTATGTTCATAGAAGTGTTCTTGAAGTTATTTCTTTTTAATAAAAAAACTGTTCAAAGACTACAACTTTGTAATTCAATCTTTAGGGATCTAGAGCTGTTTGTAATGCAGGCTTACTTCCATCCAAGTGATGAAACTTTTGCCTGTGGTGTGCATGTAGGACTTAACAATATACATACACATGCAACCTTTTGCTTCTCTTCAGTGACAGAAGCAATTAAGTAGAAGAGGCTTAATCCAAGCACAGATTATGGTTTCAATTCAGCAAACAATTAAAGCACAAAGTGTGAGAACCTAACCTGTCTGAGATGACCTACAAGCTCCACAGAAGTCATAGAATCATAGAATTATTTGGGTTGGAAGGGATCTTTAAAGATCCTCTGGTCTAATCCTTCTTGCAATGAGCAGGGACATCTTCAACTACGTCAAGTGACTTAGTCTCATCCAACCTGACCTTGGATGTTTACAGGGATCGGTCATCTACCCCCTCTCTGGGCAACCTGTTCTAGTTTTTTTACCACCTCCATTGCAAAAAATTTCTTTAACTTCTAGAAACAGTTTCTGCTACATGCTCTGCACAGCTGTAAAAATTTATCCTGACAAAACCCATTGAAATCATGACATCAAGGATGGGAACTGGACCCACAGAGCAGCTGCCAGAGATGGAATAACCTCTATAGGCCCCCAAGGCTCAGTTACTGGTATGTCTGTGTGTCTGGGAAAGGTCCAGCATCAGGCAGCTGAAATGGTGGCTGCTAGCCTGTTCCTCTTATATAAAAATTTAAGTGCAAGGCATAGAGCCATACTGACCCTAAAATGAGTATTTAAGCGCTTAAAGATAATCACTTCACAGAACTGAAAACAGAACAGAGCACATCATTTGGTATCTTTGCTCAGATCCTACTCATGTTAATTCAAATGAGCTTCCTGATCTCACTTTGGCACCTGGAGGACAGTTGCTCACATCAAAAACCACCAGAAGAAAACTAGTACTCACCCATCTTTCACTAGAAGATTGCTAGCAATCTTCAGTTTTGAGACAGAAATAACAAGTATCATACTCAGCTTTATCTATAGATACTGTATCAACATACTATTGTAATTTAGCCCTTCCTGCTCTTTTCCTTCACAAACTAGTTTCCAGCTGTCTCAAACCAGCTCCACAGAATGTAGACACATACCTCCACTGAAGCAACATCACATTCTTTTGACTTCTTCAGTCAACTCAAGAATTGTTATTTGCATACATTTCATTACAATATATTGTTTGATAAAAAATAAATTTGCACTCAAACTGTTTTAAAAAAGCATGAACTATAACAAATATTACAAGATATTGGCATCCATGGACAGGAAATGTCAAAAGACCAAATCCTAGTTCAGAAGCCATTACTATATTAAAATCAGCGTTTTATTTCTGGTATTGCTTTGTAATTGTTCCTAGATGTATTTGACTATCCAAACAGGAAAACACCTACTGTTCAGCCATCCTAAATATCATTAACAATTACAGGTCTTTGTGATCCTCGTTCAATTTCTGTAATTATTTGACAGTATATTTAAATGAAAAAGGGTCTATTATGAAAGCAAATAGGACTGCTCTAATACTAAAGAAAGCATCGTATTGATAAAAAACACTATAAGGTCTCCAATTTAAAAAAACTGATTTTTTTTTTTTATATTGATTGGTCAATCTGCTAAAATGCAAAGCAGTACGTAAACAGAATGAATATTTGTAGGCGAGTAGGCTGAAGTATAGACTAGTTAACATGCCGGGTGATCACAAGCTTGGAAAAAAACCCTGATGTCCTATTCCTAAGACATCATTAACTGAGACACTACCTGCAGAAGAGCGAACTGGAATTCAAACATGAAGAGTTAATTTTACCCAGGGTCAAACTAGTCTGTAGCTCCTCCAGCTATTGACTTTGTATTTTCAGGTTATCACCAATAACTCTCATCAATTTTCTGTACTGTAGATTCAATAAGATACTTGGCAAAGACGCTGACAGAGAGTTCCATGTAGATTGTATAGAGTAATGAGTTGATTTAAGTATTTAAGATGAGGCATGCATTTAAACAAAATCACAAAACCATTTTAGAAACATTTTCTAAGGTATATTTGGGGAAGTTTTTTCACTGGCAGCATATCCTTTTTTTCCACGGTTACCCTTTGAGACATGTTATTCACCACAAGTAGTACAGCCATAAAATGGAACAGAAAAGATAAGAAAAGTAACTTTGAATTTCTTAAAAGCAAATATTTAAAAATTTTAAAAGGAAACCCTAAAGCCCTTTTGTAGTTAGAGATGAAAGCATCTTAACCTAATAGGAGTAGATCCCTCATGTTTTACAGCAGTGTTAAAGATGCTGCTGAATTCCTGGAGCAATTTCCACACTATTTCCCATCCCATATTTAGTATTGTACTTTCTGATGTATTTTAATAAAAAAGAAAAAGTGAAGGTATCACCGCCTAATTCCAAACATGAACTCTTATTAAAATTATTTTAAGCCACTTTTTAGCTGTTTGTACATACAGTTTTAGATTAATTTTGGCTGCATTTTAAGTAAAGATGAAGAAGAGCCTGAAATAGAGACTCATCATTTTCTGTTTCTGTTTGCTTGGTTACCAATTGAATTCGTTAACATATTGTGTATTGCAACATTTATGTACTTTGTCATCACTTATCGCAGTAAAACATTTCAAATTTTATGATATATTCAGCAGACATTAAAACATGTGAACTGTAGTACAGATGAGTGTTTTGTTTTCAGATCTTTAGGACAGTGTTTCAGAGAAAAAGATGAACTTGGGCTCATGAAGACATAATATGCAAGGCTGTTCCAAAAATGAGTACTCAAATGTCCAGTTTTAACAGAAAAGAGCAAACTTTCAAAACAAAGATAACACACTAATAAGGGTTACCCTCCCAATTCTTTAAATATCACCAAGACATTAACTGTGAACTAAAACAAAACAACAAAAAAAGATTTGCTACTGAAATGCATTATACTTTCAGAGTATGCCAAGACAATTAATAGTTTATTTGGTCAATTTGTACTTGAAAGTTTTCCACTCCTGATTGTGTCATGTACTGACAGCTCCATAAAATAACTACATTAATTCATAGACCTAATCAGGAATTCAGATTAAGTTGATTTAATTTCTCAAGAATTTCTGAAGAACATCCCAGGCCATCTTGTTTCCAGCACATCTCAAAATTGAAGTTTTGTCTACATTCTGTATTGCACATCCCTACACCTGAGTTTCTGTGAACATCAAACGTCAGTCTGAGCAGTAGTTCTCTGCCAAAATGCATAGAGGCCTGAACTCATACTAACAGTGCCAGAATTGTAAGAACTTACAGCAAGAAATAAAGAATTTTACAAGAAATTTTCTGCTTCCCAATTTATTGGAAAAACACACTTGGCAGCATACATTATGAACTCTTATCGTATATTCTACATTAGTGTATAAAAGTATAAATAAGACTGATAGCTACATAATGAAACATTTTCCCGTTTTTTTCTACAAGAGTAGAGCAATAAGAATTCTAAGGTGAAAATCTTATTAACTTCTCAGTAATACGTTCCTCACATATTGCATTTTATAGATGAAGTAAATAGACAAATACCCAGGATAAAAAGTTCTTCCCTCTGCTTAGATATGAACAGTCTACTTCTCTAGGCTGAAAGTATGTAAGTATTTCTCAAACATCACTGTTAGATATTTAGGAAGATGAGCTGTCATGGAGTCTCTAAGCTTCCTCTTTCCTCCATTTATAATACGTAAATCCAAAACTTTCACCTTCTCTATTTTTATCCTTCTCCTTACCTATAACATAAAGCCATACCCCTGAGCTACCTGCCAGCGTTTTGCCAAACCACAGCTTCTCACTGGCAGCACTTTCTCTCCCTTAAACCACTGCTTCATATTTGCAACTCCCTGAGAGCAGCTGCCAGAAAGGGTCAGCCCCATGTATCTCCCATATGGCAATTTACTGCTGTCCCTTCATTTCGAAAGCCAGCTTCATCTCTCTTCTTTGCCCACACCTTATTACCACTACATTCACAGACTACTCTTTCATACTGTAGTAATTGGGACATGCATTTCTTTTCTATTTGAGAAACAATTCTTAACTTTTAATCACTAAATTTATAGAACATTGGTTGTGAGAAATTGAAAAAATTTTGGTAGCAAGAAGAGTTTGCTGGTGGAATAGTGGAGCAGGAGCACGGATTTTCAAGCGCTGCCCACAATTGTTGGCACAAATGCTTTGCAAAAGGCTTTTACTATACACCTGGAGTTCCTCATCAATTCTACTTCAGGCCTGCTTGGAACAAAAGCCCAAACCAATACAATTCAAGTCAAACCATTCTATTTCCATGCAACTTTAAATAAATTGCCATAGCTGAGTCATTGCTAATAATTAGGGTGTGGTGGTTTGTTTTTTTTTGAAGATTCATTTGTCCACATCTATATTTCTTTTTCCCCCCTGTGGCCTCAATCTCTTTCAGCCACCTGCATGTTTTTGTATTTTTCTACTCTATGCACTACCATCCAACGCACTATAACTCTGTTTCTTAATATGCCTCTTTGACCAATCTAATTTTATTCAATTAGGCATAGGAAAACGAAGTGAGAAATTAAGTAACAAAGTCAGCCCCAACTGATCTCTTCCCAGCTCCCCCACCCCATACTTTCAACATTGCATGATGCTGAGAGCCAGATGATAACCAGCTTACTAAAAATAGAGAACATTTCCCTAGACACACAGCCATACTTGTGGCTCTCAACTCAAAAAGGTTGTTTTTGCCTGATTAGATTGGCTTATTAACTGATAGAAAGCTTGTTGGGCTAGTCCTATCTGCCTCTGACACTCCTCAGAGCTAACCAGAGGACATTTAAAAGTTTGCCCTTCCTTACAAATTAGAATTCACACACCTTGCATGCAGGATTTTGCTCTCCTGCACAGTCCTCCTCAAAAGCATCTGAAAAATGCCATCAGCTCTGACACTTCAGACCATCATTTGATAAAAGCAACAAGATTCGGGAACAGCAGATGAGTAGGGCATCAGTAGCAAATAAGTATGATAAAGCTAGTAAACCGTTGTGTTTTCCAAAGTTCTTTGAAGCCAGCAAGTTTTAAATAAACTCCTTGTAAAGTAGGCTTACATTTTATCAATTCTGAGAACTTGGCAGCACCTCTCCATGCCAGATGAGGTCACAAATCAATCTTAGAACACCTCTGACAATGTATAAATACCATAGCAGAGTATGTCTAAGTCACACTAACATGTCTGGCTGGCATAACTACAATAGCAAAGTTGATAAGGTACCAACTAGCTTATCCACTGCATTCTTTTCATGAAGAGGTCATTTCTTCTTTTGTGCTAGGAAGTGAAACAATGCCAAAGCATTCCAGAACTACTTAACCAAGTAACAGCAGCATCTACCTCCGCTTAAAGGTTAACAGTTTGTACTTTTTTGGTAGCTTATTTATTTTCTTTAGAGTGTAACATAACACATCAGGAACTTCAGCAGATCACCTGCCAAATACATCCTTTATCCTAGGAAATGAATCAACTTTTTGTGACAAGACCTCTGGATTCCAATTGCCTTTTAGCTTGAACCATGACCGGGCTTCTTAGGCTTAATATTCACTTCCCTACTTCCTTAAGTGATTTTCAACTCTGTCTTAATTTTTGGTCTTGAACAGTGTTAAAGCAGTAGGAATAAGATTATGAAACAGGATTATTTTTAAAGTCTGCTGCTGGTTTTCCATCAAGTGCCCCACTTACATTTAAGGAGATTATTTATCATAGAAACTTAAACTAGACTTAGCACTAAAGAAGGGAAATCTGAAACGTTCAAACAGGAATGTGATCCTTCCCCTCCATGCAGTGCTGGTGAGCCCACACTTGCAGTGCTGCAGTATTGCGTCCGGTTCTGGGCTGCACTGTTCAAGAGAGGCATTGACATACTAGAGAGTCCAGCAAAGGAGCACAGCTGAGGGAGCTGGGACTGTTTAGCCCAGAGAGCTTTTGGGGGCAGAGGGAGGGGAATCTCAGTGTGCACACATACCTGACGGGAGAGCATTAAGAACACTGAGTCAAGTTACTTCCAGTGGTGCCCAGTGACAGGACCAGAGACAGTGGGCACAAACTGAAACACAGGAGAGTGTCTGAACATCAGAAAACACTTTTTTAATGTGAGGGTAATTGAGCACTGGCACAAGTTGCCCAGAGAGGTTGTGGAATCTCTGTCATAAGAGATATTCAAAAGCCTTCTGGACATCATCCTGGACAACTGGCTCCAGGTGGCCCTACTTGAGCAGGGGGGTTGGACCAGACAATCTCCAGAGGTCCCTTCCAGTCTCAACCATCCTATATTACAACAACAAAAAATTGCCCAAGTTTTTGCCTTTTAATGAATATTGGAATCTATTCCTCCCTGGCACAAAAATTTAGGTCTTTGTTTTCTCCAAACAGAATCAGACTCAGATCAGCAGAAACACAGAAGGCAAAATCAGAACCTCCAATATGAGACTGTTCAAATACTACAATCTCCTAGCATTTTACTTTAAGGAGGTAGCAGTGAAAAGTTTGCTCAGCATCACCTTCTGAAACAAGCTGCAGATGTAGCGTGGGAGGAAAAGAACAACTGTATTCACATATAAGAAGAAAGAAAACAAGACAACTCAAATGTATTCAAGATTTAGTACCTCATAACACTGATGATGTTTCCATAGTAACTAATATACTTCAAAGAAGGGAAAAAAAAGGGTGAGGATTTCAAAGGACAGCATCACATACAGATTAAAAGCAGATACAGCCCACCAACTGATGATCTGAGGTTTGGACTGATGAACTTACACGATTTATCACAAGAAGTATCACTTTTTAAGGAGTCAAGATCCAATGAAGCTACCCTACTAACAAAATAAAAGTGAGAGTGAAAACAGCACAGTAAATCAACCCTGGTACAGACTGTCTCTCAACTCTTTAACAGGCCAAACCCAAAGATGAACAGTATACTACCAGTTAATGAAGTTGTGCCTTGTGCACTCACCACTCACTGTCAAAGGTAGTGTATAAGGTTATCTCCCTCCTTGATCAGAATAAATGACCTATGTGGCCCCAAGAAAAGCCAGGATACAGTAGATATGCAGCAGCATGCATTGCACTAAGTTGAATCAGATGATTTGCAATGTTTACCTTTTTATAACTTCCTTGTCCATGCAGCTGAGAGAGATGATATAATTGACCTTCCCATAAAAAAAAAATACAAGCAAAGGAGAGAATTTATACTTATTGACCTTAGGAAAGAAAGGAAGACAAAGTCCGTTCTAAAAATAATATTTAATGTTGGAAAAGTGCTTGATACAGAGAAGATGAAACTATAATTCTGCTGGATCAAGGCCTTAATAGGTCTCTTTCACAATAATAGCAAGTGACAGGTGTATGACCCCAACTGTTTTAATGTCAAGTTGAACTCCCTTCCCTAAAAAACTAAACCCCTGTACAAAATTCTCACATTTATGACCATTTCTGAGAAATGTAACATCAACATAAGCTTGTAACTTAGGTGCTGCCCAGACTCAATAAACAGCTTTTGCACAAAAGGCAGAAAAACATTATGCGCTATTGATTTCTATACTACATAAGGCTACATCTGATGCAATTTCATAGAGTCATAGAATGGTTTGGGTTGGAAGGGACCTCAAACATCATCTAGGGCAGGGAAACCCTCCACTACACCGGGTTGCCCAAAGCCTCATCCAACCTGGCCTTGAACACTTCCAGGGATGGAGCATCTACAACTTCTCTGGGCAACCTGTTCTAGTTCCTCACCACACTCTGAGTGAAAAATTTCTTCCTTATATCCAATCTAAATCTACCTTCTTTCAGTTGAAATCCATTGCCCCTTGTCTTATCACTACACGCCCTTGTAAAAAGTCCCTCTCCATCTTTCCTGAAGGCCCCCTTTAAGTACTGGAAGGCTGCGATAAGATCACCCCGGAGCCTTCTCTTCTCCAGGCTGAACAGCCCCAACTCTCTCAGCCTGTCTTCATAGCAGAGGTGCTCCAGCCCTCTGATCATCTTCATGGCCCTCCTCTAGACCTGCTCCAGCAGCTTTATGTCCTTCTTGTGTTGGGGACTCCAGAGCTGATAGCTGGACTCCTGAAGAAAATCTTTGGAGCCCTTACACCATTATTGTTTGTCTGCAAACAAATTACTTCTATGATTTTCAAATACTTGGTTTGGTGTAATAATAATTGACAGTTATTGTGCCAATAATCAACGGGGAAAGTCAACATCCACCCAAGACCAATTCAGTTGATTTGTTCCTCATCTGAAATTTCTTTCAAGTACCCTTTTGTTTTAGAAATCAGCACCCTAACATTCATGTGAGGGGTAAAATACCTAAAAAACAAAGTCTACAGTAGTTTCCCAGTTGATATAGTTCAGTACCCTGGAATGATGCAGAAAATTCTGGTACTGGGCTGGTAGTTTTACTTATGTCACCAGAACAAAATAAGGAAAAGCATGATGTTGTTTGCCCCCCTTCCCAGTGGAGAAAAGGGTGTAGGTGGGGAGTATAATTGACACTAATTATTTGTAGGAAAGGTCAGGGTTACCTTTTACCAACTGCATGAAGCAGCTGATTATCTGTCACATCTCTGGAGCACAGTCACGAAGCCGTCAGTGACTAAAGGACAAACAGGCCTTGGCTAGCAATCAAACTTGGCAATGCTCAACAACACAGCACAGCAGATGTCCTTTTGAAATAGGTAAATTGTAAGATATTAGATAGTGTAACACTAGATATCTGCAATGCTGAAAAAAAAGACTTCAGTAGAGTATTGTTTAAGTACCTAATAGGTGACTTAGTAGTATGATCCTCTCTACATTTCAAAAAGCTGAAAAAGAGCACCTACGTTACAAAACTCCAACTCAGTTTTGAACTCTCTTAGAAAGTCTTCAGTTTCTAGAGAACATGTATTTTAAATTTTTTGATATGGTAACCTCAGTTTGAACAAAAACTGGATATAGAAAATATAAGACAGAAGCGGTTTCGAAATATCTGGAAAACTGAGAACAGATTGCGTAGTTTTGAAAACTAAAGTACTTCAAAATTTTGGGAATTTGCTTGCCATAGTCTCAGGAAATACCCCTTTAAAAGATGAAAACTGTCATACCATATTATAACTATTATTGTTGCTGAAAAACCCAAATGAGATCTGACACATCCTGTTTGATAACTGATTTGTTACCAGGATACTCAATGTTCCCAGAAAAAGAACTGTCTGTTATTTAGTATGTCCCATGAGAAGTTTGCTGTGCATTAAGTGAAATGAAAACTCCACCCCCTGAGATCTACTTACTGGCTTTCCAGAAAGTGGAATTTACAAGGATGAGGCAACTCCATTCCTAATATCTTTGGCTTCAATTTTAACCTCAGAACAACGAATGGAAGAAATCTCTATGCCCACATACCTCTACTTAACAAGTTAAGTTTTTTCTAACAAAATTATCATGTGATATAGCATAAGAAATTAAGTGGGATTTCCCTTCATGTAATTTTCAAAATATACAACTACAATCATTGCAAAATGAGGGGTTTTTTTTGCATTTTCTAGTCAGTTACTAATGTACTGACTAGAAAGATTACGTGAAGACCAAACTTTGTTTTGGAGCATAAACTGTTAATTTGCAGTTATGCTAAGACTGTTCTGCAGCAGTCAGTTTCAATGCTATCAGCTCCAGCTTTTGACTACACATACGTTCAGCACTTAAACAATACTGAGAGACAACAGTGGAGAATCCTGACACCACTACTCGTCTTGATGCTGAGGAGTGGTGTGCCTGTAGAGTTACAACAGCCATGCGGGCATTTCCATTCTCTGAAATTCTTTAAGCAATGCTACAAAAATTTCATGCCAGAGCAGCACCTCTGGGCAAGCTTTCTAGTTTCCTCAGGTGTTTTAGTGCAATATTTCTAAAAATACATTTTGCTAGGGAAAAACCAAGGACTTGAGCCCTCCAGATGATGAAGACAGTTTTGATTAGTAAGACTATAGCATAGCAGAATAGTGAGAAAAATAGTTATGCAGACTAGTAGTCCTGGTGCATAGCTGTTGTCAACTTCCCTTCCTTTCTTGTCCAAGTACACTGCGTAACTGCGCTGGTTCAAGCATCACAAAGCACACTGAGCTCTGGCTCCTGTTTTCGCAGAAGTTAGTAAGCAGCAGTCTGCAAACTGATACTGATGAAAGGAAACACTACACCTTTTTTTAGTTCTCAGCAGAAACTCAAAGATACTTGTGAACCAACCCACAAGCATTTTTAAATGCCAATCTCAGTAACCACAACAAGCAAACTGAAAAAAAAAAAACCAAACATACTCCTAATTTATAACTGACCATCTCTGGCTAGAACGTTTTCATTGCTTATTGTAAGTTACAGCACTCTCATGCTTAATAAAGTAGAGGAACTACTGTTAACTCTAGTGTAGCAATGTTAAAGGTTAAAAGGCAGAAAGATTAATAATTTTTTCTAGCTCTGACTATAGGACAGTGGCACAGCATGCACTGTCATTTTGTGATAGGCCCCTAACTTTACCCATAAAATATGAAATTGGCAATGAGTTATCTGGTTTCTATTGAAGGTATTTGAACAAGGAGGAAATTATTACAACTTCTCTTCACAGGGGGTCACAAAACAGGACAAGCAGGAAGATATCTTGGTATCCTTGTGAATGAAAGATAAGCCATTCAGAAAACAGAGACAAAGAGATGCGAGTGTCAAAAATGAACAAAAAGGCTTGACTTTCAATTTTATGGCAAGAGGTGACAATCAGGATGAAAGTACAAGGCTTCTATAACATTTCTTAAATTGCAAAGCCAGCTGTTAAGTATGCGTTTCACTAGAGCCAGGCTAAACCTCCTCAATTTACCAATCCTATGTAAGGGTTTCACTACATGTGAAAGTACATGCTGTATGAATATATCTAGAATATACCTATACCTTAAGATACCATTTTTCAGACTAGCTATCAGTGTCTGGAACTCAATGTCAACATGCATTCAGTCTGTTTTTGTAGCTAGCTCAAGATTTCTAGAGATAGTTATCTTCAGTAACTTCAAAATAAGATGAAAATATTGTTCACATTTTTTTCAGGTTAAGTAGTCTGCCTCTTCAGCACAATGGAGAAGCACTTCAAAGACAATATTGAGGTGGGTAAGCAAGTGTAGACAAGCACTGTGCCCAAAATAATCTTATGGGTCAATGACTGCCACATTAAGAAATCTCATCTCCCTGCATCTTTCACCATTTTTCTGTCCACCTCCCTAGATAGCTCCTGTGATCTGACACTATACCAGTGCCAACCTCAAGGACCCTCCGTCAGTCTACATGATGAGATACGCAACTTGCACTAGTACCTCTTAGTCAGCAGACCTCTTCATCCTTGTCAAGGCCTTAATCAATAGTCCCGGTTGCTTGCCTCTAAATCCATCACTGCTTCCAGTGGCAGATCTTCGCATTTTAACTTCCAACCTGATAATTCTGGGGTACAGTCAATAAACCTGGCTTTATATTCAACACGACTAAAGTAAGTATGCAACAGCCACGAGGAGAAATCTTATTACGTTTTAGTCTGGAGAAGAATTCCAAATATTTTCCTGACTTTTAATTCTTTATTGAGTTATCAGAAAGCTTAATGACTTATTTCTTCCCCCTCCTCCCAGTGATGTATTTTTTTTATATAGAGAAACTCTGAATACGCAATCACTTTTACAATTACCAAGATCTTTTTTTACTGGCCAAGGTCAAAACTCAAGAAATGTTCAAGTTTCTAAATGAAACAAGAACTTAGAGTTTTGAAAATGTGTGAAGAGACAGGATTATAGTATTTTCAGTATGCTGGTCCAAACAAACAGAATTCAGTTCCCTAGTTAGGAGCACATGACCAGTTTGCATTTATACAGTTAACAGTAGGCTGCACTCCCAGTTCCCATGCCAATGTACAAATTCTCAAACTTCTGGAGTCTGCCTCTAAATTGAAGGGCACAGAAGGAAAACATAGGGCATGTTATCTCTCTCCAGCTTTAACCTGTACAAGTCCTTTTCCAAGGCACAGAAAACAGGAAACACTTATTTTCTCCATCCCTTCTCAGCATTCTGCTCTTGTATGTGGGTGGTGATGAAGCCACACTGCATAGTCCAAGGACATTTAAAAGAGACTTCAGGGCCGTAGAACAGCTCGTAAGGGGATCTGCGCACAGGTTATCTTTTCCTCTGTCTTTCCAGTTGTGGACAGTGACATAGGAAGAAACAGATGTGTCCAGTCTATTAATACATGGCTTCATTCAATTAATGAATTAATTGTGTCACCGCCACAATTTTGGGTTTTTTGATAACAGGATGGCCTACACAGCACCAGGCTCCCTGGCACCAGACGAGATTCACCTTTCTCAAAGGGAGAAGAAGGTCTTTGTACATCAGGTAGTGGGCCTCACTGACAGGGCTTTGAACTAGATTTGAAGGTTGGGGGGGTGGGGGGGGCGGGGGATAAAATCAGGCTAGATCAAGACAAGCTGAAAGCACCTGAAGAACAGCGGAAAGCAATTCCAGCAACTCCAGTCAAGTAGTCAGATTCATTGGGGGTTCGAGAACATCTAAGGAACCTGAAGGTGCACAAGTCCATGGGACCTGATGAAATGCATCCATGGGTCTTGAGGGAACTAACAGATGAAATTGCTAAGCCACTATCCATCATATTTGAGAAGCTGTGCCAGTCTGGTGAAGTTCCCACTGACTGGAAAAGGGAAACAACAGTTATTTTTAAAAATGGAAAAAAGAAAAACCCATGAAACTACAGGCCAGTCAGTCTCACTCTGTGCCCAGCAAGATCATGGACCAGATTCTCCAGGAAGCTATGCTAAGGAATATGGAAAAAAAGGAGGTGATTTGAGACAGCTAACATGGCTTACTAAGGGCAAATCATGCCTAACAAGTTTGGTGGCCTTCTACAATGGGGTTACAGAGTTGGTAGATAAGGGAATAGCAACTGACATCATCTACCTGGAATTATGTAAAGCATTTGACACTGTCCTGCACAACATCATTGTCTCTACATCAGAGAGACATGGATTTGATGGATGGACCACTCAGTGGGTAAGGAATTGGCTGGATAGTTGCACTCAAAGAGTTGCATCGACGTCGCGATACCCAAGTGAGGAACGGCATTCCTCATGGGTCGGTATTGGGTCCAGAATTGATTAACATCTTTGCTGGTGACACGGACAGTGGCATTGAGTGCACCCTCAGCAAGTCTACAGATAACACCAAGCTGCGTAGTTTAGCTGGAGGGAAGGGGATGCCATCCAGAGGGACCTGGATGGGCTCGAGAGGTGGACCTGCGTGAACCTCATGAAGTTCACCAAGGCCAAGTGCAAGGTCTTGCACATGAGTCAGGGCAATCCCAAGCACAAGTGCAGGCAGGGTGGAGAATAGATTGAGAGCATCCCTAAGGAGAAGGACTTGGGGATGTTGGTTGATGAGAAGTTCAACATGAGCCAGCAATGTGTGCTTGCAGCCCAGAAACCAAACTGTATCCTGGGCTGGATCCAAGGAAGCATGGCCAGCAGGTTGACGGAGGTGATTCTGGCCCTCTCTGTTCTCGTAAGACTACACCTGGAGTACTGCGTTCAGCTCTGAGACCCCAACACAAGGATGACATGGAGCTGTTGGAGCAGATCCAGAGGAGGGTCACAATGATGATGAGAGGGCTGGAGCACCTCTCCTATGAAGACAGGTTGAGAGAGTCAGAGTTGTCAAACCTGGAGAACAGAAGGCTCTGAGGAGATTTAGCAGCCTTCCAGTATTTAAAGAGGGCCTACAAGAAGGCTGGAAAGGGGCTTTTTGCAAAGGCGTGTAGTGATATGACGAGGGATAATAGCTTTAAACTGAAAGAGGGTAGATTTAGATTAGACCTGAGGAAGAAATTCTTCAGTCAGGGTGCTGAGACACTGGAATACGTTGCCCAGAGAAGTGGTGGATGCCCCATCCCTGGAAGTGCACAAGACCAGGTTGGATGAGGCTTTGAGCACCCTGATCTAGAGGCAAGTGTCCCTGCCCATGGCAGGGGGTTTGGAACTAGATCATCTTTAAGGTTCTTTCCAACCCTAACCATTCTGTGATTCCGGAAAGGGCAGGAGCAAGACACAGTAGAGGCACTGGTCACCTTGGATCTGGTAGCAGGGTGCAAACCCAAATACTAACTCTTCTGTTAATGGCAGCAATGAAGCACATGACAGTACTCTGTCACATTGCCACTTTTTCACTGCAAAGGCACAAGTGATTACCAAGTGAAGAGGAGGTCAGTCTTGTTACAGCTTTAGTACTTGAACCACAGCTGTATGGTTCCAGATCATTTACTGTTATGTTAGGAAAACCCTAAAGGTTGGAGACTACAGTCAGAGCCACTCTCGAAGAAAGCAGTCTAGCATTCAGGATGCACATATTCTACCCAGATTTATCCATCTCTTCCCACTTTACTAAATGCCACTCTATCAAATTGGTCCAAGTCAGGCTAGATCATCTGATTTATGCACATTTACAGAACAATAATGCTGACACATAAGGCCTGTAAGCTTATCTTATTCCTGAGTTCACATAGAACTTATTTGCACATTAAAAGATCTAGTTACAATCATGTGAAACACGCTATAACCATTCAGAAAAACAAAAACCGTTCTCCAGTATTAAAAGACAGTTTGTAGCCTTGTCAGTGCAGAGTGGTCATGGCTTTGTTAGAATAAAAAGCTAGCTGTGGAAGTTGAACTTTCCCCCAACATCTAGTATTCCCACCTAGAATAATCTGACACGATTGGTAAAGTACAGCTTCATAATTAGTGCTATGAAGAATACTGAATGCAAATAGATACGAAAATAAAATTCAAGGAGAATGAAAATTTTATTGCCTATGAACAACTCACAGGCTTTGAATAGAGACAAATCTCAGTCTCCTGTTTATATATTGTTTCTTATCAGACAATTGACTTAACTGTGGTATCAAGAAAATAAGTGGCAGTGAGCCAGTATTAAGAAAACACACACAAAAGAATTTGTTTCATCCGTTGTTCAGGATATTTTTGTAGATTACAATGAAAAAACACATTCCACAGTCAATTATTTTCAGTGCTTTTACACTAGAGGTTCACTTACCTAGAGTTTATTTTTAGAAATACTCGAGATATTCCTTGAGATATTTGTTCTGACTAACCATGGAGTCCTCAAAGTAAATGTAGGTAAACCAAATTTTTATTGAAAGGAAGAGTATTTTTTTTTGTTTAAAGGAAAAGAATATGAAAAGCATAATTCACAGCATAGAGAAGAATCTAAAAAGTGATAGTGTAGTAATGATTTTTTTTCCCCTATGAGAAAAGCATTTTCCAAGAGCCTGTGGAAAGTAGATGTTCACTGTATAAAGCTGAGAATTTCCCTCTTTCAGATCTATAATTTAGGGAGAAGTTAGAAGCTGGAGGAAAAAAAAAAATCCTTCCAAAGCTGTGCACTGCCATCACGTCCTTAATTTAAATAAGACCTTCTACTGAAATAATTTAAAGCAGCAAAGGTTTAAAGGGTAACTTGCTAAATAATCAGGCAGGCTTGATTCTGGCTTTTTTGTTTTCTTCTCCAAAACTTTTCATTAAATCCCTTAATGAAGTACTAGTCATTTGATCTCCTGAATAACTAATAATAAAATTAATTTTCAAAGTACCAAGAAACCTCAGGACAACATTCAGTAATTGCATAACTATTTTAAACAGTAAATCCTTTTACTACTTCATAGACATTTATTTTCCCAAAAAGTGGCTACAGTTAGTAAGTGAACAGGTAAGCATATATATCTTGCTCTAAAGTGATATGTGAAAAAAATTAAGTGATTTAGAAGAGGCCATGATTTTCAGGATTCTTCAGTTTTATATTTTGCTTTACATTATATATACACTTTATTAGTTACAGCTGATAATAGAGATAGGTGAAGTGACAGAGATAAGTTATACTGGTAGTCATCATATCTGATGTATGTATTAAGAAAAGTCAAGACCTGATGCATTACAGATCTTCTCATAAGGCATGAGGGTTTGTGTACTGTAAGTGCAACCTCTGTTCAACTACAGTAGCTGCGTCAACTTTCATAGCTCACGATAAAAACCTTTAATCATAATCAGCAGCTACAATTGGATTACCGATAACAACTCTGAGCAGAGCTGTTACTCTAATTCTGGAGTTAACACCTTTCAAGGGAATACTAGGTGGGTATATGTGTGTTCCCAGGCTCCAAGAAAAACTTGGTCTAGCATTCCATATCGATGCAAGATAATTTTTAAAATACTGAGAACTTGCACTTCTTTCTCGTGCAGTAATTGAAAATCTGTTTACAAGAGTTGACTATCTTTGAGGCAGTTGCTAGTATTTCGCCAGAGGATCCTCTAGATAATTGTACTACAGTTATCAGGACTCTTTCACTGCTACTCTGAAGCAGGTAAATCACTATGGATAAAGCCACAAAATAGTTTGTTGTCTGTGGCTTAGCCATATCCTATCACATAAGATAGGCAAACAATAGGAGAAAGATCATGTATCAAACAACCAGATTAAGGTGAAGATAAATTCTGTTGGAAGGAGATAAAGCTTTTTGTCTCAGATGCACCCATAGAAAGGCCAAGGAACTCACTATTTCCTAGCATGAGCTCTTTACTTCTTGTCTCCTGAATATTGCTGAATAGGAACAGCGAGCAAATCCTGAGCAAAAAGTGTGGAGTGTGAATATAGACATTCCATTTCTACTCTTTCATATTCTACCAACAACATGGTTGTGCCCTAGGTTCTGCCAGCAGGACTCCAGTGACCAAGCCTGCAGCATCTGCTTTGAGAACTCAGAGGTTTACACAGCAGTAACATATACACTTTGAGAACACTGCTGAGAATCAGAAACTTGCAGAAACACAGCACCTAGCTGCCCTTCTAAAACTTCCTGTGAGAACTGGAAAATATTCAAAGCTAGTTTCTTTGCTTAAGAACTCCAACAGGTATTCTACAGTGAGAGAATAGTCTAAGTGATAATATACACCCTCCTCACAAGGAAATCTAAATCTATTGCTGTGGTCCTTGAACAAATGGAAAGCTCTAGTGTTTAGAAATTAAGTAACAGCAACATGAAATTTAGCGATAAACGTAATGAATTTTCAAGAAAGCCAAGGTCTGCAAAACAAAATTCCAAACATTTGAAGCTAGCTGTACTGAATAATTTATTTTCTTATCACTTACTGTAGCTTGCCCCACACCGATGTTTTTTTTAGAACACTAGCTGTTCAAGAAAAGCATCCATTCATGCCACATCTTGAGGAAGCTGTGTCCATTACATCCGCTGAACTACAAGATGACACTGCTCTCAAGCATTCAGACTCTAGTGAATAGCTACTTCTTGAAAGACTTTCCCATCTTTTCCTCCTGAAATTCTTCTGCAGTTGGAATTTGGTGTCAAAACTTTACCTCACTTTTGCTGCCAGAATCAGAAGTATTCAAACAATAAGGCAGTTAATGTTGGTAATACTATCATAAACCACTAAGCCAAATGTATAATCTCATCGTTGATATTTGGAATACTACAAAATAGAAGTCAGAGTCAGAAGTGTAGGGGTTTTTTTGATTGGTCGTCAGTGATGTCACCTGTTCAGCAAGTTATACACATACTGTACATTCCAAACGAATGAGCAGACTCTCAGCTTTTCAGATGAAAAGTTACAATTTCACACTTCGTCAATGATTTCACATTCATTGAAGGTCTAGAGACAAAGTGACATGCACATTTCTGAGATTTACCAGCTTAATTTATATATAGCAAGCCAGTCTTTCAACGGACTAAGAGCATACTTTGGAAGAGAACAGAAAAACAACTCAGCCTCTTCTACAGCTAGGGCTCCCACCTACAGCAGATGCCAGAATTAGCACTAACATTTGGTTAAGTGGTAGGTAGGAGCCCTAACTGGGTAAGTAGCTAGATCAGTGTATAGAAAACCGTATGACGAGAAGGCAGTGTTTGATGTGCTAAACTCACAAGGATCTATTCTGAATTTCTGCAAAAGCTTTGCACTAGTTTTAATAGCTTCAAGTTTCACACACTTCAGAATTGTGTTAATTGATGTTTATCATTAACCTCTCAAAATTCCTCTCAGCATCGTTTCAGCAACAGAAGTCAGTATCTCCTTTTACACTCACTTGTAATTCTTCCAGTTACTATATAAGGGCAGCATCACATCTACCTTTCATAATTTCATGCTGATTTACATACTGCTATAAGGATGCTCAGTCTATATAGCTCAATAGCTGATGATGCAGTTAAGATCCCTTCTGCTAGTTATTAGAAGCTATAGAAGACTCTGCTCTCCTTAACAGCATCTTCCTATAGCAAAATTGATGGTCAAAAGTAAACTCAAGTGCAGAAAAGCATTTAAAAAAAGATGCTTAGCCAAAATAAAATCTCACAGTGCCTTGTCTGTTTTAAGAAGAATTTGGTTCCATCCTAGTAAACTGTCTATAAACTTACATTCTTACACTAACATTTTTAGCATCTCAGTTTGCAGCAAATACAGAAATATAACCAGATATTTTACCAGTTTGACAAATCTTGCCTGTTGGTTTCTTTTGGTGGAGGCAGAGTGCAAACCAGGACAAGACAGACTTCTGAGTAGCATTCAGCCTGAAGAACTGGTAACAGCACACTAACCTTTCTCCATCTATGTCGACTTAAACTAAGCTAACAGTAGTCAAAGACAGTACTTCCAAGATCTCTAAAGCCATTTACCTGCTTTAAAGGAGTTATCCAGATCTCAGCTTACCAATTCTAAAATTTCCCTTTACAAATAAATTTGTCCAGTCTTTTCCCTCTCAGGGGAGCTCTGCTATCCTTGTGAAAGCAGTAGTGCTACTCTCGCCTGCACTATATATGGTCTGCAGAGAGAAGTCAAAATACTAGTGGTATTTTTGGTCACATTGTCTGTATTGGATCTGTCGCACTTATTTTTAAGTGTTATTTAGAACAAAGAGTACATATTTTTTTTCTGAAGTAGTAAACAGCCTGATTATGACATTCTTCAATGCTGTGTTGTTTTTTTTTTAAATCAGATTATCATCCTATTGTAGTTATTTGGTTGTATAAGATAAGACAAACCACAGGGTGGCAACTTCTTGCACTGCTGTTAATTTTAGCCACCATATCAATTATGAGCTGCCATTCAAGTTAATCAAGGGATTCCATTATTATTATCATCAGGTTAAGAGAATGAGATCATTAGCACCAGTCAAGCTATAAAAAGGTGTGGCATAACTGAAAGTTGATGCAATCCTAAAAGATACTTAAAATAAGTTTGCCATTTTACAAACATATAATTTAGTTCTCTAAAATAAAACATCACAAAACCAGATTAATTTAATCACTTTAAATCAGTGAGTGAATTTGGATTTGTATTTTTCATCACTTACCTGCTGTATAAGGAATCACCACCTCATTTTTGGGAGAGCTTGTACATTCAGAATGAGCTGAAAACGAACATGAAACTTCAAAGCAATTAACTCTCTTGTTTTCCTGCTCTCTTAAAAGGTAGAATCCAAGCCTTAACAGAAGACAAACACTTTTAGCTGTAAAATTACAGCTAATTTGAACTATAATTCCTTCTTTCCAAGTAGCACAACATCTGTTAAGGGTCAGAAAACTAGGATGCCACAAAGCTTTTACTACTATGATTTCTAGCACACCAAATGGTTTTGCTGAGCATCATTACATAGCACTTCTCATATGCACTATACCTTTCTGTGCTTCATAGAACAGAGTATGCTTGGGAGAGACAAGCAAAAAAATATTTGAACAACTTTCAGTGTAAAGGTTTAGTCACCCCCTCACTGATTATTTTAACCTAGCCAGCCTTGAATTTGAGTTAAAACATCTTAATCTCAAAGTTCAAAACTACATGCAAAATATCACTAGCAAAACCCTTTAAGTGTGTAGCTAAACTTAGTCCTGGCTTAGCAGGGACTCACCTCAGGAGTTCTCTATTGCCAGTGTAAAATAACAAAGCAACAATTGGTCCTCTCTCAGGAGAAAATAGCTCCATCTTCTACAGTCTTGAGGCAAAAGGATTCCCAGTATTATGTTTACCAATACAGCCACACTGGTACAATCTATCAGAGATGTCTACTTATGATTTTTCATTAAACTTGCTGGCAAAAGCTGTAAAAACTGGAATAGCCTTTTCTCAGTTGGAAACTGACCATGGATTCTTATCTCCACTCATGTGATTGGGTTACTGAGGTTATAATTTGACAGATACCTCTAACCAGTGATTGTCATAAGTCACAGCCAAGATTCCCTTATCTGTGGCTTAGCATCATAAACCAGAATACTGACATAACAGGTGTTCAGCAGTTTCCTCAGTCAAGATGGGTCATTGCGGCTCCCTTCCAATCACAATAATATTTTAAGAACTTTATTATGAAGCATTTTCTAGTCAATCATAGCAGATATTGCTAAATTAATCTCATCTGAGGCACATTTACAAACAAGCATCAGCATTCAACAAGCTTCCAGTACTGAGATGCACATGGAAGTAAAGCAATCCTGAAGGCTTTCGAATTAATCACTACCACATAGCTTCATTATATCGTTCAAACAATACTTTTAAAAGAATACGCACGTTTCAGAACACTGAAATACAAATATTACATGCTCTAAAACCTGTGTCTATGTTCAAGTGGTGACTCACGTGAGCACAGATAGTGCCTATTTGCCTTATGAAGCATCAGGCTGTTTGGATATTTAAGACAAATATCCTTTATACCTAGTAAAGTTCACATGAATGGAGGGAAGCCAGCATGTATAGAGAAATAACCAGCAACTTTGCAGGACTGAAATTTAACTGTACAGCTCCAAAAGATTCATAATGATGTCAGACCTTTTGACACACCACCTTCTTTTCACTTTTTTGACTATGCAAAGCATGTTGCATTTTCATGTGACAAATAAAGTGAGTAACTGACAACTGGTATTAGATAGCTTACTAAAAATTCTTAGCTGTGTTAATCTGCATCCCTTAAAGGCAGTTTTTCTAGGGAGTATATCACTATGCTGGGCAAATCAGCATTCCTGGCTGACCAGCTCATTCCTGCCATTCTCAGAAGCACAGCTCTTACAGAAGCACTTCCAAGAATGAAGGCAAATGCATGCCAGGTTTCACAGCAGGTAGTCACTAGCAATGGCAGCAACTCTGCTTCTCTACTCCTGAGCCTGAAAACACCACCCACGTCTGAAAACTTGGGTGCATTTCCACATGTGATTGCCTCAGTGATAATGTGAGAAATCCAAAGTTAGCCTGAATAACAGAAGATGAAGTGGACTGCATTTTTCAGAAGGCCAAATTGCATTGTTGTTTCAGCTTTCATGCATATTAAATCTTAATTCTCTTTACAAAGATATTGGATATGATACACAACATTCACTTGCATCAAAACATCAAGTTAGATTTCAGGGACAAACTACATCAATATACCAGCCCACCCATTTTACTGTCTGCTAGGTCCATCTCTGAGGTTTCCTGTGGTGATACAAGGTTTCTGTTTGCTTTTAGGTTTTGGCTGTTTTATACAGTGTGTAATCTCAAGAAGTAAACATTAAATTTACAGTCTATCTTGAAAGTCAGCAGAAAAGAATGCATTGTAACTGCCTGCAAGCTCCATAACCAAAGATACCTGATATTCTTGCTAACACAATTTGAGATCGGTTTACTAAATGCAGTGAAAGGATCTTTAATAGCATTTTGTTTTCCATTTCGACTTTTGTTCTACCATTGGTTCTTAATATGCTGAAGCCAGTTAGATGTTAGCCACATGTTAAAGGAACACGCACTGCACACAGATGTAGATTATTCACGTATAGCGTGTGTTGGTTTCAGTGTACTCATTACTGTAGAAAACTCTAAGGTTAAAAATACATGTTAATTTTCACCATTTACTTCATTTGAGTGAAGTGTTCTCTTCCAGATTGAAAGTTGCAGGCTACAGGATTCAGCCAAAGCTTACATAAAAGCCTACTTTAGTATTGTGTCCATAAGTAGCTAGACACAAACACTACTGTCTTGCTAACTGTAAAGAACTATACAGTTCAGGATCTTACAACACAGATTCATGACATGCAGAAGTATCTGCACACGAGACTCTACACTAGAAAATGTAGTAATAGTCTTCGTTATGATGGTAGATGAAAGAATTCATCTGCATTACAGCACCTATACTGCTCTTCATAAAACTGAAGACAATTATCAGATCCAAGCAGGTGTTTCATTATAAAGATGAAGCCTGGGATAAAGCAGTCAGTTGAGTCTACAAGACAGGTAGCACTGCACTGGAAGTATTTAAGGCATTAAAGATAGCTTTTGTAAATGACCATGAAAAAACCACAAATGTAACAAGCATAGTTTTAAAAAAATAACAAGGCTAACCTGGCTGAGCATATGGCTGCACAGAACATGGCTAGTCAAAGCACAGAGGCTGAAAGTCATCTCAGCCTCCCTTCCCCTTGTCATCTTAGTGGTATCCAGACCAATAGGGTAATAGGCACAAATTGAAACGCAGGAACTCAGTTTAAACATTACCAGGACTGAGCACTGGAGAAGATTGCCCAGAGAGGTTGTAGAATCTCCAAGGTTGGAGATGTTCAAGATCTGTCTGGACATGGTTCTGATGAACCTGGTTTGGCTCAACCTGCTTTGAGTAGAGTAGATTGTCTAGGTCAATCTCCAGAAGTCCTTTCAAACATCAGTTATGTTGAAATCCTGTGATTCTTCAGGTTAGGTTACTGGAGCACTGATAGAAAACAAACTGAAGTTACTTTGGCATTTGCTGTAGTAATCAAGTTGTACGGAATATCCAACACCCTGGAAAGCCCTGAATGACTGGTATTTCAATAGCAATACCTTAATGGACCACCATTTTGTAAGGGCAAGCAAGAGGGCAGAGGAGGCCTGACAAAAAGCATTGCTATTTGTTGTTGACAGTAAAGCAATTCCTCATTTCCTTTAAGAAGCAATCAACCAAGCAAGTTCAGCTAGTCAATAAAGTTCATGACCCATGTTCTATACAGAAAAAAGAAATAAACAAACAGGACCTAATAAACACTCAAGAAGCACTCCTGATTTTCCAAAACATGAATATCACTGTCCCATTATTTAGTGTTAAGCATTCTAAGACAACTCTTTTGAGATTTAGGGGCAGAAGAAATGCGCTAATACTTAAGGAAGCTGATAAGAAAGATAAAAATCAAACTTGCTACATCTGTTGCAAAACATTTGTGATCTGTAAGTGGTTATTCTAGTTGCCAAAGCAAGCATATATTCCACAGAAGTAATCCAGAAAAAGTAAAACCGCCTGCAACATTCCACAACAGTTCTAGCCAGATTTTTTCCTTTGTGTAACTAGTTAATACAGTATTAAATATAAAAACTGCTTCTGTGAAGCTAACACTATTTACACATCTATGTTTATTTATGTTAGACAGAAAGCCAAAGATAGGCCTTTCAGGAGATCAGATGTTTGCCAAGATTGTCTATAGGTCAAATTCAGTGGAAGCTTCCAACAAGATTCTCTCCACTTTCTACTAAACCAAAAACCCCAATATTAACCAGTTGTGCTGCTAAAGTTTTGTATCAAAGTCAAGTTTTAAACGCTTCTTGATTGATCTATACAAATATGTCAAAAGCTTTTCAAAAAGAATAAAAAGCAGTTCCTAGCATAGTAAATAGGGCATGCCTAAGAAAAAAAACCCTTAAGGGATTATCTGATGTTGAAGCACTGCCTTTACATTTTTTAATAATTCTGAATCTGAAGTACTAAAAACATTAGTTAAAAATTTGTTAACACATACATAGGGTCAAGCTTGATATTCAAACAAACATTTTTGCCCTTCCTAGTTTTAAAAAGATAAATTAACTAATTTTACATGAGATAGCAGGATAATTCAAGACACAATACAAGCAATAGGGCCCCTCAGGAGGAAGGCATTCCAAGTAGTTTAGAATGAGAAAGTGGGATTTGTATTGTACATTCAGAGCAATTTCTAGCTCAACCTTTACTGGAATCTTCACTCGGATTAATAAAAAGTAGTTTCTAAATTGTGATAATGCACAGGACAAATTAGACAATTACACCAGAAAGTTGTCGCTAAACGTCACCAGGAAAACCATATTGAGTTGTACTGACCACGTTTTAGGTGCAGGCATGGAAAGAGATATTCAATGCATTTGAGCAACCACAGTTAAAATCATCATTGAGGCTAATGGATACCTAGTATAGTTTTTAGAAATATTTATAGAAATATTTAGAAATATTTATAGAAATACTTACATAAGTATTTCCTCAGTAGAGGGACTCTTCATTGTAGGAATATAATTCCAGTTCAGAGGAAAATAGTTCACCAGGTCTTGCAACTCCTGTGACTTGAAAGTAAAGAGTACGACTTCTAAAAACTGTAGCCCTTCCTTGAAGTATTTTTCATGCTCATATGCTACTGAAAACCCGTAAAATGTCTATTGCTGCTTCCCAGGAATCCACATTAATATTAAAGTCCCCATGATAAGTGACTTCTGAGTGTGAGAATAAGGTACTCAGAGAATCTTCATCATTTACACTTTTCAGGATTGTCACAACAAACTACTCGCTCAACAGAAAGAAAAACAAGGTAATGTCTGAATTCCAGAAACCAGTGATAGGAGGCTTTTTCCAAAGGGAGCTTGAATAGTTTGTTTTCATTATGAGGCTCTACAGAACTTTAGAATATGACTGAAAGACAAGAGATTTATTTTTTTGAACCTCAGGATTTTTTTTTTTTTTTTGCTTTATTCTCCTTCAACTCCTAGACTCAAGCAAATATTTGGAAATTTCAAAAGGGTCCTAATGTTCTATAATCAGTTGACTGTTCACACTGTTTATAAAATATGTAGACCAGATAGGGCATCTTAAAACAGGGTACTCAGGTACTAGAGATATCTCTTACTCTAGTGAAAAATCCTGATGTTCTTTGTTGCTACCAACTGCCACTTGCCCTTAGCCAGAAGAGAAAATACACTTAGATTACATACTGCAAACCAGCCCAAGATTTACTCATCCCATGATTCAAGTAACGAAAGAGAACTCTGATTGTACTAGAATAGTCTGAACCTGAGCTAATCAGATTCACTCTCAATGAGTTTTACTTGCTCAGGCTAGTGATAAACTAACCTGCTTACCTCACTGATGCTGTAAGACATTGTTCAGCTTGTACAAGTCTGTCATTGCTTAAGAGCACAACTTGAGATTCATCACAAGTTCGTGACAAATGCTATATTGAGCTGAAAAACATGACACTGGATAACTGGATGCTTTCACTCTACAGCTTAATGATCTAAAATTACACATAAACTCAGTTCCTATGGTAACTACAATACAAAGTGACAGCCAACCTGGAAACAGGTGTTCTTTAAGGAATCCTTACCAGAAGCAGCACAAAGATCACTCCAACCTGTGATCTGTGTATCAGAGGTAACCCAATGAATTCACTTAAGACCGAACAATTGTTGTCAGTTCTCCACATAGAACTAGCTAGCCTTAAAGCAGTTCAAAGGCTTCAGTACATATCTAGTATCTTGTGCTATCCAGTTCCTTTATTATTAAAACAAAATATAACAAAAAGGAAGTAAAACCTTAGAACTAATTACATTACAAATAAGTCTAGCTCCAATGCTCAAAATTCAGTTTTACAAAGTAACTTTGTTTCTTAGGCTTTTGTGTTTTTCTAGGTCTCATTTTAAGCTTCACCGCAACTACAGAGAGGAAAAAAATTGATTTTTTTTTTCCAAATGAACACTGGTATTTCTTACAGTGCCCACACATAAGACTACAGAAACTTTTTTAAAAGAAAGAAAAATCAAAACACTAAGTTGCAGAAAAAAAATCAGAGTTAACACTAATTAGGAAACTTAGAAAAGGAAGGTCTTAAAATAATCAAAGGACTCTTCATAGAACATAGTGAACAAAATTAATAAAGCTTCATGATACAACAGAATTGTCTCCAGATGTTGATAATTTGTAGAATTCAGGCACTTTATACTTAAAATATTAAAGCTTCAGAAGTCTTTATAGTTATTTACATAACACATAAATCAACTGTATTGTGTTTATTAAAACAGCTGTAAAAGTCTCTAGTACTTGAAATTGTCTCCACAAAAGCAGTAACATTTGCTACTGGTTGTCGTAAATAGGCAAACTTGCTTTTTTCATCTAATGCTGAACGCTATCCTTCTCAAAAAACCTATCTAGGTTTCTTAAATGAATTCATGTATGTTGACTTCCAAATTAATTGGTTTAAAAATAATTATCCTTACAGTAAAAACAAATACGTGCTGTCCCACATGACATCCTTGTCTCTAAAATGGAGAGACACGGATTTGACAGATGGACCACTCGGTGGATAAAGAACTGACTGGATGGTCACACTCAAAGAGTTGTGGTCAATGGTGAAATGTCTACATGGAGACCAGTGTCAAGTGGTGTTCCTCAGGGATCTGTTCTGGGTCCAGTGCTGTTCAACATCTTTGTCAGCGACATGGATGACGGCATTGAGTGCACCCTCAGTAAGTTTGCCGATAACACCAAGTTGTGTGGTGCTGTGGACTCACTTGAGGGAAGAGATGCCATCCAGAAGGACCTTGATAGGCTTGAGAATTGGGCCAGTGCAAACTGCATGAGCTTCAACAAGTCAAAATGCAAGGTCCTTCACCTGGGTCGGGCCAGTCTTAGGCACAAATACAAACTGGGCACAGAGTGGGTTGAGAGTAGCCCTGAGGAGAAGGATTTGGGGGTGTTTATGAGATGAGAAGCTCAACATGAGCTGGCAGTGCGCTCATGCGGCCCAGAAGGCCAACTGCATCCTGGGATGTATCAAGAGAAGCATGGTCAGCAGGTCAAGAGAGGTGATTCTCCCCCTTTGCTCTTGTGAGACCCCACCTTGAATACTGCGTCCAGTTCTGGTGTCCCCACCATAAGAGAGACATAGATCTGTTGGAGCGTGTTCAAAGGAGGGCCACAAACATGATGCAGGGGCTGGAGCACCTCTGCTATGAGTACAGGTTGCGGGAGCTGGGATCGTTCAGCCTTGAAAAGAGAAGACTCTGGGGGGACCTAATAGCTGCCTTCCAATACCTGAAGGGAACCTACAGGAAGGCTGGCGAGGGACTTTTTACAAGAGTGTCCACTGATAGGACAAGGGGAAATGGGTTTAATTTGAAGGAGAACAGATTTAGATTAGATCTGAGGAAGAAATTCTTCAGTACGAGGGTGGTAAGACTTTGGAATAAATTGCCCAGTTGTGGATGCCCCCTCCCTGGAGGTGTTCAAGGCCAGGTTGGACAGAGCCTTGAGCAGCCTGATCTAGTTGAGAGGCGTCCCTGCCCGTGACACGGAGGTTGGATTAGATGATCTCTAAGGTCCCTTCCAGCCTATGTCATTCTATGATTCTATGAAATCGTCATAACTGTTGAAAAGGTTTCTCCCCCTCTCCTCTTTCTCCTGTTACTCTTTAGCTTTTGAGACGATGCAGTTGAGCCCTATTTGAAATACTCAAGAATCATTAACTCAGATGGCAATATTCAAATTTAGACCTTGATCAAGTATATGAAGATAGACTACCTGCATATATTCAGTATATTTTGAAATATATCCAAAAACAGAAACAGCAATTTAAGCTCAAGAAAACTAACAGCATACTATGATGAGCACATGTACACACAATTTGCCACATTTCCACCTGCCTCTGCTTTGTTCATGCAACATGGACTAAATTATCCCAGTATTCAGCTGTTAGGTCTTATAATACTTAAACTTCTAGTGGTGATTATTATATACTACACATTTAGTCCCAAAAGATGACAAGTATCTGTTTCTAGGTTTAACAAAACAAAAGCCTCTATTACCCATAAAAGCTTACTAATTAATATAACTCCTTATTTTTATTAAGAAATTGTGTTCGAGCATATTCATGAGGTAGATGCATTTTCAAAAAGTATTGCTTACTACAGAAGCTTTAGGGCTTTTGAGTTCGTAAGTGATAACACTAAGTTGACATAACTGATTAACGAACTAAGGAAAGAAAAATCATTTTTTTTGGTGAAAAAAATAAGCTCAAGTCACTAACAGGAATTCCAATTAGCTACACTAATCAGCATGAACAGTAGAAATGAAAGATTCTCTCAACTACAGAAATAAAGCTACTACTTCAGACAAATAACCATAAAGATGTGCCTCAGGCAAAGTACCATCCAAGTCTGAGCAGCACCTGCCTACTTCCAGACTATCATGAGTAGGGTATGTACTGTCAGTATTCTCCTGTACCCCTGTGCAGGTGTATGCAATAGCCTATATAGAATCTGTACTGGAATATGGGTAAACACAAAGGCACTAGCTGCCTCACTTGGGAACCATTTCAGCCATACTCCAACAGAAACAACATTTGATAATTACATTTTTAAAGCATGGTACATGCTCACTAAAGGACTTAGGCTTTATGAACTAGAGGCAGAGCTTTCCTGGAAGGAACGCACATTGTACTAGTGAATTTTTCATTCTGTAACTGTATTCCTTCAGATGACCAGTGCAGAAAATCCCATTTCTGGTAATTCCTGAAAAACTGATTTTATTTCATTAGGAGCAGGAATATAAATGATATGGAAATTATATTTCCCTTTTTTTAAAAAGTCTTGCAAGAATTATCACAATTACACCAGATTTAGATTTTATATTTTTAAAATTGTCACAACCAAGCAATAGAATCAGAACTCATACATTAGGAGATACCAGCCCAAGAGAAAAAAAGCAATGACAAAATATCTGCAAGGCATGAGCGTCCTTACATCTCTATTTCATACACCACTATTTTCTTCCAAGCTGTTAACAGAAGTCTCAGAATCCACACAGGAATTACTGCTTATGTGTAGGCTGTTACACTTCATCTTTCAGGAACTGTGAAATACGTATTCTTTTAAGCACAGCCTAGGCAAAAACAACAGTCAGAAGTTTAAATAATTTTGCATAATTACTCAGTGGCAAAAATAAGAAATCTAGACTATCTGTCCTGGACAATGAGTGGGAAACTCAGGTCCCTAGGAGTTCAGCTTTAGTGGAGAAACAACTTTATCAGGGGAAGACACACTGTAGTCAATAAACAAAAAAATCATGATTAAGTTAAGCCAAACTATAGACTGTCATAATCAGAAAAAATACATTTCCAGAATCTTGCCTACAGAAGTATGTCATGCAGAAATGGATATCACCATTTTCTAAGTGAAAAAACCCACAGCAGCATTTTTTTTTTCCTGAATGATAGTATAAGTGGTGATTACAACTTACTATAAAACAGTGCTTTTAGGATAGAGAACTATTCAGTAAGTCAGCATCCAGTGGCTAGGAATGTTTTAGATTTAAAGCAGAGTTCATAAAAATATATTATAATTGACCAGAGCTGGAAGGAGTGAAATGACATGTCTTTGGTAGCTGGATTCATGTTACTATTGGAAGAAAAGGTTTTAAAGTCCTGAAAGACTTGATTATAAACTTTGCTCAAAACATTGCTAAATGTCTCAAACAATACAATAATGTCCCATTTCTATATGCATAGGTGTTCCAAAACTTCTAATACCATTTGTGTCATTTTCTCATGTGCAACATGAATGCACATTTTATTTGTATTGAAAAGTGTATATGGAAAAATCTCCAAACAAGAAGGGAAATAAGAAAAGCAGTGAAGCAAGACATACGTGCAATACAAAGATATTGCAAAATTCCAGGCAGAAGTGCCCCTGTCTTTTGGGAAATGGAATTCGTTTTCTTGTCCCTACTAGTCTTTTCCTTTAAATGGCTGCTTTAGGTTGAGATTCTGATTATCTAGTGTATTTGAGAAATATTAATATCTTTGAAAGCTATTTGAAGTGGTAAGTTGACAAATGTTTTCACATCGGAAATTGACTAGTTCCACTGAAGGACAATCAGCTGTCAGACATGCTTTTAGGTTTATGAATCCAGATTAAATATGTACCAAATCAAAACCATGAAGTGGGAACAGAGCCATGGCAAGGTAGAATCTTTTCTATTGGGTTCTGTGAAAATGTACAATGACATTTCACCTATCCCAATGGATGCCCAAATAAATCCCAGAAATGTAGTAAATGGAAGCTACGTAACAGCGCCAAGTAGTTGGCTCTGTATGGTGGCTGCTGAGTACTATTCTGAGTTGTTCAAGTTCCCAAATTATTTTCACCGGCTCAGATGTTTGTGCTCAGGATTCTTTTAGACTGATAAATAGCATTTTCAGGATGGTTTCTTGAACATGGGATTAACCACTGAGGCTATTGCTTTTAAGTAAACACATTTTTTCATTTTGTTTAAGAATGAAATCTTAAGTAGCAAATACTCAGTTATAGCTCTAGGACTGAAAGAAGTTTAATGCTTAAGACACATCTGTTAGAAATAGTAAGAACCTTAATATATGCACTTCTGAAAGCTGTAGAGAAATAAGTTTTTCAAGAGCCCTACTTAAAATTGCTAAAATTTGGCCCAGTCATTTAGGTACTAAAAAGTAAATTGTTCAAATCAAAATCATTTTGATTCTTTTTTAATCACTCTTGATTAAAATTAAGACAAGTTTTGTAGTGAATTATTTAATTTAGCATATATAAAATACTGACTTTAAGACAATTAGAAGTTCATATATAACTTGATTTTATAGGGTAATGCTCTCCCATAAATATGCTTTCACACACACTACAAAGAAACAGCCACGGTCACAGTATTTCAGCAGTCCAAACCCTTTTATGGTGGTCCTTCACTAAGACAACTATTTTTCAGTTGTTGTTAGAGAATACAGAAAGGAATTTCTTAAGTTGACCAGCAGGGTCACCTTACAGAAATACATACGAAACTATATTTGGAAACATATAAATATCTTTAAAATTGTACTTTGCAAAATTAGGACTACTTAAAAGAGCGTTGTTGTTACACAGAAGGTAAATTCAAGTTATCTATTTCTATTCACAGGACTCTAGAGTGATTCCAGTAGGAAACAACATAATTGGATCTGAAATTTATCTTGATATACACTAAAATGAATAGTTTACAAATGGGTGACCATTACTGTATACAAATGCTTCAACTCAGTGTCTTCCTTACAAGTGCTCTAAAAAACTCTAAGCTTGAACATAGTCTTACCAGCTTGTCTATACTACAAGTCCTTAGATTATTTAACTTGGAGTTTATTCAGATTACCAAGTATTGAGAATGTGCTTGCCATTGTACAAAAAAAAAAATGATCTTTGCCTTCCCCAAGACGTATGTAATGTAATTTAGATGAAATAGTAACATAGTACATGAAGCACATTGTCAAAAATATAGTAGTATTTCGCTTTAAAGTTTGGTGCATGAAGAAATAAATTCCATAATTGCCTTTAGGAACTGGAGGCACAGAGAGTAACTGCTTGAAATGTTAGAAAAAGCAAGAAGACATGATTTTAAAATGAGCTCAAAGGAGTAGAAAACTCAAGAGTGGCTTAACTAATTTCATTTCCTGTGCAACAGTTTTACTATTGACTATTCCCTCCAGTAAGCCCACAGCTTGTTTAAGCTGGAAAAAATTTATCCTGGAGCATATTTTCCTATTATAATTCAAGAAGTACATTGCATCCTCTAAGGCTTTAAGGATTATCTTTGGTATCTTTAAGTTGTAAAATTCCAACATAATATGCCAAGTCAGTGTAGAAATTTTCCTGCAATGCCTAAGAGTGTTGTGGGTACAGTGATGTTTTGCAATTACAAGTTTTAAAGCTGTTACTCCTTACATTTAACAATGTTGTTTGCTCAGATTAAAAAAAAAAAGTATGAAACCAGTATCTGGAAAATCATATGCTGTATTTTTGTGCCAAACATTACCATGTAATTCATCCCCAGATGTAAATACTGCATTATTTGCTTTATTCCCACATCAGCTGTACTAATTTTGTTTCTAGCACTACTGAGGTTTTGAGCGAAAGAAACTACAGGACCAACCAGATTAAAGAACTGCGTTCCTTTGATGCACCACATTTTTTTTTAGTTCTCTTCGGCTCTTTCTTCAACCCTGAAGATCTCTAACATATTCATGGAATCATAGCAACAATGAGGTTGGAAGAGACTTCTGGAGCTCATCTAGAACAAAACCCCTGCTCAAGCAGGGTCAGCTAGAGCAGGTTGCTCAGAACAACGTCCAGTTGGATCTAACAGCTACAAGGATGGAGACTTTATAGCCTCTCTAGGCAGCCTTCTCCAGTGTTCAGGCACTCTCATTAAATAAGTTTTCTTCTGTTCAGACAGAAGTTTATGCATATCAACTTGTGCCCACTGTCTCTTGTTCTGTCAGTGAGCATTACCGGAAAGAATCTTTAATTACTCCATTGGTTATTTACACACATTGGTAAGATGCCCCAAAGCAAGCATTATCCTCTCCTGGCTAAAGAGTCACAGCACTCTAAGCCTCTCCTTATATGAAAAAGGCTCCAGTTCCTTCATCTTCATGGACTAGTTCTAGCAAATCCATACCTTTCATACAACTGAGGAGCCCAAAACTGGACCCAGTACTCCAGATGTGATCTTGCCAGTGCTAAAACAAGATCACCTCCCTCAATCCGCTGACAAAACTCATCCTAATGCAGCCGAGTACGCTGTTGGCTTTCTTTGCTGTGAGCCTACACTGCTGGCTCATGGTCAGCTTGCTGATCACCAGCATCCCAAGGCCCTTCTCCACAGAGCTGCCCTCCAGCTGTTTGGCCCCCAGTGTGTACTGGTGCATAAGATTACTCCTCCACAGGTACAGGACTTTGCGTTTCCCTTTGTTGAACTTCATGAAGTTCCTCCTCTACCCAATTCTCCAGTCTGTCTAGGTGCTCTATAGCTTTTCCCATGGCCAGCTCTTGTTCTAGACTGAGTTTCTGAAACCATTGCAATAGTGTAGGCCTGACATGACATGCAATACTGAAGTAAACTTGCTTGGTTTTAGCTATACCAGGGCTGAGGGTACAGTATGCATGTGACAAGTTAAATGGCTTGACTCGAAATGAAGTGTGGGCAAAATTTAATTGTGACCAGAACTGTCATCCTTACCTGTCATCTAAGCCTAAAGGAACCTGAATTTTATCTAACAATCCTAGGTTTTTCTAATTACATACTCTCAGGCATTTAATACACCTCTGGAATTGATCAGAAATCTTGGCAGCTGAACAACATGGCATTTATTTCTCAACAGAGCTCAGTCACGATTCATTAAGTATTTTTTTTATTACCTATGGGCTAGAGACAGTCAGCATACTCTAAACATTCCTAACACAGCTAGCTGAGGCACAAAGTGCAGCCCAATAGCATTGCCTTCTCAAGTGTCAGCCTTTTACAGAACAGCTCAATAGTTAGACTCAGGCTGTGAGAGACACCTGCTTATTATGTTCATTTACTGTAGTAGTAAAGGCTACAATATTTACATAGTCCTTCAAGCAGACTGAAACCTGGGACTGGCCCTCCCAGTTAAGTGCCCTTGCTCTTGTTGCTTTGCTGGCCCATGGAAATGTGAAAGATATCTTAAGTTATACAGAAAGGTGCATTTATTTTGAAGCGATCAAAACTCAATCATTAGAGTATTCTGTAAGACAAAACACTGGATTAAAACCCATGGCAAGTGGAGAGTGAATCCAGTTCCTTCATTTCCTGGTATTTTATTATGCTGATACACGAGAAGCAAAAGCTCTATTATTTAACTGCATTTAGTCAAATGCACACTACTAGAAGAACCTCGGAGTTACAGGCTTTGAATATGTCCCTGCTCAGAACTGCAGGGAAGCAAGCATAGCCATGCCCTCAGCATTCTCTGTTGGGTAGCTCTCCTTCATTGAGGAAAATGATACTTGATTCTTTGGCTGGTAAGTCTCTGTTCTAGCACATGCTGTAGAATAGTTTTCTGTACATGCTTAGAAACTGAGTTAATTCAAGTCTTACTCTTTGTTTGGCTTTAAAGATATGTCATGTTTTACTCACGCTGCAGATTCCTCTCATTCACATTACAAGCTAAGGAAAGGCTGCCTTTCCAAAGGCATAGATAGGAACATTCGCTGTGTCCGTGTTCTATTATTGGCTCTGTCGAGTAAACAACTGAACTAGAAAGGCTATTTCTCCTTGTGTAGTAATTATATCCATCTGTATAAAGCCAACAGAACTTGAATTAATAAAAATGCAGTTTATCCTAGAGATTAAGAATTGCTGTGTTTAAATGCTGGAAAAAGTCTATGACCAAGAGGTCTGACAAGTGATTCTGTGTAGCAGTGTAGAAAAAGCAGTGCTTGATTAGACAAATCACAGCTTCAAGAAAACACCTGATTTACATTCTTCTTCAAGATGTAGTCTTATGTATTCAGTATTCTTGGACTAACAGATATTGAACTAGAAAAGTTGTAATAAAATTTGAAAAATGGCTGTAACAGTGGTGGCACTTAAATGACAATATTGATAAGTCAAAGAAATGTTTGAGTGCATGTTAATTACTGTATTCCAAAATAGTGTGAAGAACAAATAAAACCTTCAAGATCAAGCTCGATGTAAAAACATCTAGCAGAAAATTTCATTAAAAAAATAAAGGGCTCCTTCCTCAATATCCTAAAAAAATTGCAGTAGACAGCTGACTTTGTCAGCTACAAGCAGTCAAGATAGTTCGAAGGTCATGCATTTTAGTATCACAGGACCACAATTCTGAACTGCTACATTCTAAGAGAAGCAGCATGAGGATATCGAGGTATTTATGAAAGTCTCATTAAACAATTAGCACTACATAAAGTTTTTAATTTAACATTTAAAATCCAAAGCACAATAATAAAATAATTTTATCTTCTGATCTGCCCATGTGGAAGATACCTTAGGGATAGTTGTACCTTTATATAAACTCTCCGGTTATAGAACACATTATAACCAATAGATTGTACTTATAGAAGAGGACAGAAAAAGCAGCAAATATATGCATGTTTGTGCCTGTTAAGTATTTAGCTGATAAAATTCATTAGATAACACTTGTATTAACAGCTGAGATTCCTTCAGTTGTGGATTTTATACAACAGTAAATTGAAGCATACTTTTGCAATGTATGCTTATAGCCTTCAAGTTTCATTATGTTTGACACTTAAGGTTACACTTCTAGTAACTGCAAAGGAAGGATTAAGATTAAGACACTCCACAGCTTTGCTGTTTAATTCACAATTCTCTGTCAGAAGAAAGGAAGCAAAGATGCTTGCTGCTGAAATATTTAAAAAGGGGAATTTAACCTTCAGTTCACTGAGTTTGTGCATTATTCCACTATACATGTGATATAAAACAAGAATTGTTGCTATGAAAATAATTTATATATATTTAAATAAAGCCATCATCATTTAGTCTATTCTTTAGTTTACTGTAAGTTTTCACATACCTGCAGCTTCTGCATAAGCAACTGGTCCACAACAGCTAATAAAGACATTTAAACATGCCTTAACACTTTCGTCAAGATAGAGCATTTGCTATTGTCATTTTTGAGACCACCACTATCAGTTACTTTCTTATTATTTTGGTATTTATATATACTTATAGGTTCAGGGCCCATATATATACACACACACACACTTTGAGCCTATACATACAGGCTATGAACAAGACACAGCTTTATCTTATTTCCCAGTATTGCATTGTACTTAATCCTCTTGGAGGAAAAACTTTGGTTTTAATCTGTATGTAGTTTCATCTTTACATTTCAGTTCCTTCGTAAAATGTAGGTACAACTGGGCACAGCATTCCCTGGTCTTTGCAATACACAGAAGTAATCCCATCTATTGCTATCAGAACCTAAAAGGAGATGAAGCTTTTAACTACAACATTACCCAGGGAGTTCAAGCCCAGGTCATTCTTCATCAAAAGTCCAGGTCCGCTTTCTAGTCAACCTTTCAAGTGAATATTTTCACTTTTTCTATGGTTTGTACAATTTTCCTCTTCATCTGAGTTTGTGATTTGACTGCATTAAAGTATCACTGAATTCACCTTCGTTTTATGAAGGGATTTGGATTGTCTGAAGTAATGATCTCAAGTATTTGAATCTCAAAATGAGATTCCAATTAACTGAATTTTTAGATTCAATATACAGAAGGTTTTCTGTTCTTCTGTGTATAGCTAAAAGCAGAGGGCTGTGATGTCTGTAGAACACATATACAGTAATCAGGATATATTTAATATTTGAGTTTCAGGCACGTTAGCGTTAAGTGTACAGAAAGTATAGCAAACAGCATAGAAGTGTCTTGTAACACTGATGGTGTAGCCAAAAATATTTAATTATGGGCAATATGACCATCAAAAAGGTAAAGAAAAATATGTACTTGCATTTTGGACACAAAATTGCAAGATATAGAACAAGTTAAGCACAAAGGACTATAGGGAAGGAGGTCATTCTGCCAAATATCTACGAAAGATGACTGAGAAAGCCATAAACAAGACAAACAATACTGAAGTAGGTGAGATCCTCCTTTTTGTAAGAGTGGCAAGAAGTATAAAACTAAGAACGAAGATGAAGTGAAAAAGAAATTCACTTTAGTTCTGAATTCTCTCAGAGTTAAAGTCTGATCATTTCAACCTCCCTGATAAAAATAATCAAGTACTACAGCCACCAGTTCTAACTACATTGCTCACCAATTCTCAGATGTTGTATACTCGCAGCTAGCATAAGATATGATTAAAGACCAGTTTGGTGCATGTAGTGATTACAGGCAAGAACTAACCCTATGCCATTTTGTTTAACACTTGAATTTAGTAAAGTTTTGTTCTAAAGTTTGAAGCTGGTCTCACTAAACACTTTCTTAGCTCTCCTACTACAGCAATCTTCAGTTCATACAACTATTTACACGTTTCCATTCTAACACTAAATTTCACACTTTCCTAAATAAAAACAGGCTCTCTCTAGTGTCCAACTGTACCCATGAAAAGGACAGTTTGAAAAGAGATGTTAGTTTATCCTAGAGAACCTGATCTACATCTCATCCAGATATTCTGTTGACTTCTCGTCACTACTTCGTACTTTGTCAGTATCATTAGTACAGCAATGTGAACTGGTCAAATACAGCATATGTGGTTCTCTCAAGGTCAGGGTCTTTGCTTGACTTTCCATCACAAAACTTAAATCTACTTTAAAGTAGAAGACAAGATTACTGAGAATCAGTCTAATATATCATATTGGCTTAATTAAGTCTCTGCCAAAAGGAAGAAGTTTAACGCTATGTTAAAAAACTTATGCACTTCTCAGAGCTCATGAAGAAGCCACAAAAGCTGCTGTTTTATAAGTAGGATAAAGAGATCAGCATTTCCCATTTTTACCTTTGTCTTTTTTTTTATTTGTAGCGCTTTTTTTTGTAGCTTTTTTTTTTAAAGGTCTTTTGAACAATGAGAACTGGATGTATAAGTGTGAGCCTTCTGCTGTGATTTTTGGTTACCTTTGCTAGTACAGTTTTGCACATTACATCCAAATTAAATTCACAGCAGTATCTAGTCCCCATTGTTTTCCAGGATTTTTTGAAAGCTGAACCACTAACAAACACCAGCCTTCATCAAGAAGCAGTACATCTCAGTTCAGCATGCGACCTCTGGTCTTGGGTACTAACAGCCACACATCTGAGGCAAAAGACTTCTTCCAGTACGCTTTATGCTGTATCTTTTCTAGAATCTGTCCATTCTAGTTTAAGAGCTATGTGAAATAGTTTGTGACTGCCCTTGGAAAAATCACCTGAAGTATGATTAGATAAGAATATCTCAGCCCATGTGTTGACACACTTAAAATAGTTACAGATCAAAGTTCACCTCCTTAGTTTTTCAGAAAATAGTCTGTATTTTTGATATTATGAATCATTCTACTGTGCTGCTATATGAGCTCTCATCATTCTGTTCAGCTATAGATCACATATGATGCAAAGCATAGCCGTGCTATAGTTGGAGGCTATTCCAACTGTATACGCACCAGATGTATTACTGGCTTTTCTTGGATAGTAATTCAGGTTTAAAACATGTTTTTTAAAAGTTACAGATAAAATTTTACATGAAACAAAGTTTAGAAAGCCTTCACCATAAAAGTCATTGGCAATTCAAGTTTCCATGCTGACCACTGAGACCATCTTAAAAAAAGCTGTTGACATGAACTGCACAATTTATGAAACTCAAATCAGCACCAGGAAAAAGAAGAGTGAGCAAGTGTTTTACTCAAATACCAATAGTACAGACTTGATATTACTTTCTCAGATATTTTAGGACAAATAAGAACAAATTAAAGCAATAGCCAATTAAGCGGTGGGTAAAAATTTAGCCTTCCAAAGTTAATTAAAAAGCCAAAGGGAATATTATAGTACTGTAGAAACCATAGATGAAAAGAAAGTTCTAATATTATCATTTAAATACATTGGAGAAGACAGGCATAAAGTGGAATACACAGACTGTTCAGGCTGGAGTAAGAGCTACACAGCGCCAGAAGCAGAGATGTTTCAATTATTACAAAGTGTAACTCTGCAAAGTTTAGTAAATACAAGAATTAGTTCTTTAGAAAGACAATTGGGATGAATTATCAAGTCAAAGCTTTTAATGCAACTAGCTTGAAAGCAATTAATTGAAATTCAGAGTAGTCAAGCATAAGACATGATAAAAAGAACAAGAGTCATGCTTAATGTAATAACTTCTGAAGAATTCATATACGAATACTTTAATCAATTGTTCTACATTCCACTACATTTTCCACTTAGTGATGTATTTAACATTTTCCTCCTGTCTTTGTTATATTAATGAATTACACTTCATCATAAATATTAACCTTACCAGTACTGCTCTGTCCCTTGAAGCATCATTCCCCAGTAATCACAAAGCTCAATGAAGGTATTTTGTAGTGTGCTCTGAATGTCAAGACATGTGAGCTATTTTGGCTCAAGACAGGAACGACATCCAAAATTGCAAAATATCCTTTTAAAAGAATGTTTACCAGGTTAGAATCAGGTCAGTGTTTATTAATCAGTCAGAGATCCAGAGACTGAAGAATGAAATAAAATACAGAAGTATTTCACTATTTTGTTTCATCTTCCAGCCACTTTCCCTGATCCACTTCACTTTTAGTTAACTCTTCAGCCAATAAGCTCTCCTACGTAGTCAATAAAACAGGTATAAAATTGAAGTAGTTAATCATTAAGCAAAGGGTGCAATACTGCAATACAGTATTTTGAGTGCACAGAGGAAAGACCACTTGTTATTGCTCCATTTATTTTTTTTCAGCATTTACAACTGTACACCAAGTCTGATTTCTTTAATAAGCAAGCCCTCTGCTCAAGCTTGCATCTGTCAAGATTAAGGGGGTAGGAAGATAAAAGGCAACTACAGATTAGAGGAAAAGGAAATGCACACGGCATAAGGTATTGAGGGTTAGAGGCTTAAAGGTAGAAGGGGTGCCAAAAACCTTCAGAAAGTATCCGAGTTACCCAGTGTTGCAGCTCAGAGACATGACAATGAGGGATGGAAACAGGCTTTGTACTCCACACTGAGCTTGTTCCTGTTCATGGCGTGAATGCAGGTTGGTGGGGACATCTTGTGACTGGGGCCAGACCTCAGATGGAAAGGCAGTGAGAAAGTACAGCCAGGAAGGTCTGCCACACGAAGCTGAGTATTAGACTAGGTACATTTTTGGTTTGGTCAAGTGTGCTACACAAAAACCTTTAATTCACCCAAACATTAAAGCACAGGAATATAAAAGCACATAGGAAAACACACAGAATAAAAATAGGAGCACATATAAACAACTGCTTGCAGGTGTACCTTCCAGGAGAATGAACATTTGCCTAAAGCAACTCCCATCTAACTTCCTTGCTTTAGCTAACCACAAATAGCTGAAAAGCCTGTGTGAAGAGTGGTGAGAAAACATTAGATGTTTTATGTTGCAGTGTTTTTTTCGTTTATACTCAGTTTAGCAAAAGAACACTTAGGAACTGTTTACATGTTTGTGCATGCTATACAGAGAACCTCGTCAACTGCTTCCTGCTCCATAAAAGCAATAGCCCTTCCAGGACAGGATCTACAGCTTCACATTTCCTACATTTATACTTTTCATCAGCCAAAGAAGGTTATCTAAGTCTTCAGTACTAACTCCTAGTCAGGCAACAGAAGAACGTTAGTCTGACCTGAGTAATTATGACATTAAAGCACAAAATGCGCTGAAATATTCTGAGTCTAGAGTAGCCAAAATATTTTCCTGCAGCAGGTGAGGAATCATAGAATGGTTTGGGTTGGAAGGAACCTTAATGATCATCTAGTTCCAAACCCCCTGCCATAAGCAGAGACACCTTCCACTAACACCTGGCTGCTCAAAGCCTCATCCAACCTGGCCTTCAACACTTCCAGGGATAGGGCATCCATAACTTCTCTGGGCAACCTGTTTCACTGCCTCACCACCCTCATTGTAAAAAATTTCTTCCTTATATCTAATCACAACCTACCCTCTTTCAGTTTAAATTCATTGCACCTTGTCTTATCACTACGTACCCTTGTAAAAAAAAAAATCTCTCTCCAGCTTTCCTGTAGGCCCCCTTTAGGTACTGGAAGACTGCTGTAAGATCACCCCAGAGCCTTCTCTTCTCCAGGCTGAACACCCCCAACTCTCTTAGCCTGTCTTCATAGGAGAGGTTCTCCAGCCCTCAAATCATCTTCGTGGCCCTCTTCTGTACTTGCTCCAACAGCTCCATGTCCTTCTTATGTTGGAGACTTCATCTACAATGAAATGACTGGCTCAGTGGATGTCAAGGCTTTCATTTTCCTATAAAACCCTCACACTGATGAAATGCAGACTAGGTAAGAGGTCAGTGAAATGGACTAAAAGAAATGGCTGAACTGCCAGGCTCAAAGAGTTATGATTAGCAGCATGATCAGAGCAGGTCATCAGTGGCATACCCTATGATCAATCTTCACTAACAGTCTGGACAATGCAACAGAGCACACCTTCAGCTACTTTGCAGGCAATACAAATCTGGGAAAGTGTTGATATTACTAATTGGTTGCGCTTCCATTCAGAGCGACATCAACATGCTAGAGAAATGGGCCAAGCAGCAGCTAATTGAGTTCAAAGGGAAGTCTAAGATCCTGCACCAGGGGAGAAATAGCTTCTTGCTCTAGCAGTTCTGCAGAGAACCACCTTGGAATCCTAGTGGAAAACATGCTGAACACAAACCAGCAAGTCATCCTAACAAATAAGGCCAACAGCATCCTTGAGTGCATTAGGAAGAACACTGTCAAGAGGCTGAGGGAGATGATCCTTCCCCTCAGCACTGGTCAGGCCACATCTGGAGTACTGCGTCTCGTTCTGGGCTCCCCTGTTACCTAAAAGTTAGGGAATCAATAGAGCAAGTTCAGCAAAAGGCCATTAAAATTATTATGGAACTAGAAACATCTTTCATATGAGAGTGAGCTGGGACTATTCAGCCTTGGAGACAAGGCTCACGTTGGTAGATCTAATACATAAATACTTAATGAGGAAAGTAAAGACTGAGCCAGACTCATCTTAGTGGTATCCAGTGTTATGGCAAGAGGCAAAGGGCACAAACTGAAACACAGGAAGTTTGATTTAAATGTATGAAAAACTGTCTAAGAATAATCAGAAAATGGCACAGGCTGCCCAGGAAGATCATGGAGTTTCTAGTCTTGCGGATACTTGAAAACCATCTGTCCTGGGCAACTCACAGTAGTGGTATGTGCTTTGAGAGCAGGAAAATTAACCCAGAACACGTCCAGATATCCCTTCCAACATCAGCCATTCTGTAATTCTATCCTACGTTCACCTTCTGGAGTACAAAAAAGACAAACTAACAAAAACCCAAACACTTTGAAAATAAAAATTCCATCCACTGAAGATTCTAGAATGTTTTTCACAGTAAAATTGTGGATCTCATTCTGCAACAGACTAACCTACGTAATAGTGATTTGGGTATTTATTGCATCCAATAAGGTGAATGAGAGGTGAGGTGTAAGGAAGAATGGCAGTATTCATGGGTATGTGGTGCTACTGGGTAGAGACAACATTGCCTATAACACTATGTGACATTTGGTAGCTCTGTTTTGCTGTAAAGTATCTTTGGGGATAAGCTACTAATGCAATCCATTTTCTTATAACTGTAGAAAATACAAACCAGTGAAGTCATGATACATTAGGTCCACTCTTACAACAGTGTTATTATGACTTAGATTCTTGTCAAGACTCAGTTTCAGAGGTTTGTCAGTCAGATCTCTGAATTTCAGACTTCACTGCATGAGAATAAAAATTGAAAGCACTGTAAAGTTATGTAAAAGTACTACAGAAAGGTTTTATCACTATTGAACTAGACTGTGATGTAATCTTCCTAGCATGCCACAGAGTTGTTTATGTAAGTATCTGTCCCCAGTTGATTCAGTATTCAAATACACGAAGGGCAAATGCATTAAATTGACAATCTGGTTAACCAGCCACTCTTCCACATTAAAGTCCTTGCCCACCCTGCAATTTTTTTTTTTTTTTTATTAGCCTTAGTGATCCTTTCTTCCTTCTAGACTGCAAAAGGCTCTTTGTACCAAATCCCTGCAGCAACCCTTGGTGAACAGGCCTAGACTGGAGCAACTGCTTCCTTGACATGTTTTTACTTAGAAGTTACTTTCATTATCAAAATTACTGCTCCTAAGTGAGCAAAACTGCGTTTTTCACTCATTAAATAAAACAATTCCTCAAGTATATTGAAAATAAAAACACATACCATATGCTTCACAGCCAGCTAACCGCTCAGAAGAAAAATCCAGGCAATTAGCAATGGTAGTCATAGAGGACATCTATGCCCCTCAGCAGCAGTTTTCTCTTCATAAGGCCTTCTACCCACACTGATAGCTGTGATCTACCCTATAAAGAAGCATTCACTGGCAATTTAGTCATCTTGCTTGAAGTGAGCTGTTTCTATAAGCTATGTGTAATGGGATTATTTTCTTCTTTCAAATTTGCACACAAGCTGTAACAGTACACAGCGGGGTCAACATAGCCAAGAACATGCTTTGACCCACTGATCATAAGAACAGCTGCCAAATTGAGTGCATGCATATGTAACAAACAATTTAACTGAAGCTGGCAAATTGTTCTTTCAGCTTCATACTTTAGGTTAAAGTAATTATGCCCCAAAAGCCCAACTACTGAAAGCTCCTACTACTTCTATGCTGGATTACAATTCTGCAGTAACATCTATAAAACTCTGTCAAAACTTTACTAATTGCAAATATTAAATTCTCAGTAATGCAAAATACTCCCACAGTTTAACAAAATCATTTTCAAAGGTTCTACAAAATGTCCTGAACTTTTCCATCAATGCAAGAGTTTTAGTTAAGCGTCGCAGTTTACCTACACCTGTAAATATAATGACCACTTGTGAGGGGGGTGGAAAAACAAACAAACAAAAATAATCAAGTGGACTAGCTGCTCTAGTAATTGTTGCTTCAGATTGTTTCAACCGCCAACATGCCTTTTACATGCTATGAACTCTGAACTGTTAGGTAGCTTTCATAATTTAGAATTAAATTAAACCATACATTTCCATTTATTGATATTTGATTACATGAACACACAGGATAATGGAAGCAGAAATACCTTCTTGTTGTGAGACATCAGGCTCTTATGATTAATGTACCTCATTTCTTAGAGCAACACAGGGAAAATATTAAGGCTTTTGTCAAAATGTAACTAAGTGTTAATTTCAGATGCATCCTGCTGTGCAGAAATTAAGTTCATTTGAATAGTAGTCAAAACTACAGCAGCAAGTCAGAATCTGATCTTTTTCAAAGAGGCAAATTGAGTTACAGTAGAAAGCTGAAATGATTATCAACATGAAATTAAATTCTGGACAATTTCTGAAAAGCTAAGAGCTATTGCAGGATCTGTACAATAAACAAAACATGAGAAAAATACTTGTTTTGAATCCACTGTCGTGTTAGCAATGAACTAATTCATGAAGATGAGCAACTACCAGTTATACAACAGTTACCCAACTCAGTTAAGTGGGATAGCTTTTCAGACTGAGAAGTACTAAATAAAGCAACATGCAAACTCATAGAAATACAAGTATCAGCCAGTAAATACAACACACTGGTTCCCAAGAATCTCCTCAAATACCTGTTTATCAACAGGCTGTATGAAGCTAGCATGGCTGAAAGTTTTCCAACACGATAATTTCCAACTCAAAAAAGTAGATGCCTCAGCATTTAACAACAATATTTTGATTAGCTTCCCCATATTAGAGGGAAATCCTGATAGAAATCTGCCTAATTCCCTGCCAGCAGCTGTGGAACACAGGTTTCCAGGCACTCCAGCCAGCATGAAAGCTTGCATTCCTCCCATCTGCTGGCTCAGAAGCTCCAGATGAACATATAGACTCCTAACCAAACAGCTGAGAAACTAGTAACCTGGGAGTTGGCATTTTAAGACTTCTAAGGTATCATTATTTAGGGCTGTTTTCAGACAATATGGAGATGAGGTCAAAGAAAACACACAGACATAAAAGACATACTCACTGCTATGTAAGACCACGTTATAAACATTAAGCTCATCCAAGGATAACCAAAGTCACAGAAGACAAAGCAAAGATGGAATAGAGTAATGAAAGCATTAAAACCAACAGGAAACACTGTGATAGAGGTTGATGATAAACTTGAATCTTCAAGAGAATGATACCTGTTTAGCACTACCTATCAGACAGTTAATCCCTGAAGCAATGAACTATTGATGATGCATTTTATTTTATGACTATTTATGGATCCCAGTTTGCTTGCTGCGACATAGGACAGACAGGAAACCTGAAGTTTGTTGAAAAAGTACAAGTTATTCAAGACAATAAAACCCCTTCCCTCCATTTCTCAACATTTCCATGTTAGTCTACGATTACAACTCTATCGGCCTTTTGTTTTCTGGGACATGTCCAAACTAGGAAAAAGGCATAGGTTCTACCTAATCAGGAAACACCTGAACCGGGCAACCAACTTTCAACCATCTGCCTGCCAACTTACATTAAAATGACAAGTTGCCCAATTTCCACTAGGAACTTACCTTATCTTGAAATCACTGCATGAAAGTTAACTGAGAGGGGAAAAGGCCGTACTGGTGGATGCCACTGTTTTCAGATTCTGCTGTATTTTCATTACCATCAATAGCACAAGCCAGCATAATCCTGATCCTGAATTAAGTTACTGATGACACTAAAAATCGCTCTGTCTTCAACAGATGCATTTTCCAATTAATGTAATTTAAGGGTCATCATCATAACCAGGTAACTCCTCTGGAGAGAGCACCCAGGGTACGTCTGATGACACCATTGATCCCAGCTTCCTTTACAGTCCATTCCTCCTAATTAGTGCTGCAGAGCTCTGAATTTGATTCTACTACATTCATCTTGTGCATGTAATTGTAAAGGTACATACAACCCCTGATGTAGAAAGAATGAAAAGCAGAAAAAGTAGAAAAGTAGAAAGTGTAATTTGTATGTAGATTTTATGCCCTCTTTGGAAAAACCCTCAGCATGAATAATACGTACTTTCAGGGTTGTTTTTTTTTTAAAGTCAACTCCTTTAAGAATGCTAGGATTCACAAAGAGAATCCAAATCGTGTCACATTTCAGCACAAACCAAAAACAGATCTAACAATCACAGCTTTCTTGGTCACACCCTTGATGTTGAAATTCTGTAAAGCTTTACAGTATTGTAACTTAGATCAACATATGCTCTGTTCCTTTGTGCTCCAAAGAGAAACAACTTTAGAGACATTGCTTCCTTTCTGAACATTAAAGTCTGTATAAGACTATTATAGAAGAAATTGAGGTGTACTGTAACCTGATACTGAGGTGTGGTACTGCACTTAGTACAGTGATGTTATTCAGAAATGAGGAAGCACATGGCTGCTACAAAGTGCAGCTAATTAATACTACTGGAATTAAGCTAAGAAAAAGCTACAGAACAGCCATGTCAGATGTGTTGCATATAAGATTACCAAACAATCAACACTGCTAGCACATAACTCACACTAATAAATATCACAGTAAACACTGATTTCCTATAAAAATATCCTAATTCTAAAAAATTTCCTAACATAAGCACCATTATTGCTAGAGTCAAAATTCTAAAGTCACATTGATACAGTGAGAGCAAGATGCAATGCCTTAATGTGTCCAGTTAAAGACAATTCTGAAAATTTCTTCCTTGCGGAGAAATCTGACTCATTAAGACTAATCCATCTCATGTAAATACAGAAGTTTGTTTAAGACAGCAGACTCAGGTTAGCATTATACTTGCCTCTGATTTTCTATATGTGTAAAGTTACCTGTTGGTTTAAATAATTTTCATGACGTCATACAAATATATTGTGAAACAGTTTATGTTGCTTTCTTTGCATGGCAAAATGGCTCACTTCCTAAAGTATTTTGAAGTTGTTCATGCTCCAAACTAGAAGTCTATTAGTCAAGTACAATGACTAGTTTTACCAGTTGTCAGCAAGTAAAACCTCAAATTATTCTCCACTAAGTAGAAGGAAAACACAGTTGGGTTTGATCTGATTAATGTTGGATCTTAAAGACAAGCCTCAAATAATTGAAAATTAGTATCTCCACATTACTCCTTTCAAATATTCCCCTATCCTCTGTCAGATACTCCTATTTGAAAAAGGGATACTTGATATCCTTAACCCCCAATACACATCCTAAGCAGCATATTAAGCTAACACTGTCTTGAAGCCTGCCATGCTTCTGGAACAGATGGGCACACCTACCATCCTCAGCAGTTTCCATGTAAACTATCGAAGAAATGAATGTCACACTTGAGCAGACTGATTCACTTAGACTATCAGATTCTTTCAAACAAAATAGCAAAGATAAGTACCATAGTTGGGCAGGCTATCTATAGATCTGTAGAAGTTCTCACCTTTTAAGAAGTGTACCATGCAGAAAGGACTTTCTCAAGAGCATAGACATTTAAGTTCCAGGAAGACAGCTAAGTTCAGCAGACTTGAATAGTGGCAAGAGCAGCAGGCGCGGAGACTCCTTCATAGGCTCACATTCACATGTGAAGTATCTTCTCATCCACTCCAATTCACACTACTCTTGTATAATAATGGTGGCATCACCAGTTCCTGTTAGTCTACACACTACAGTGACTTTAGAGCACAGCACATGCCATCTGAGCAGCTACATAAACTACATTTCAGCATACTGTTTGGTCTGTACCAAATCATTAAATCCTTACTGCTCTTCAGGCAGACCTCCATCTAAAGCAGCTCCTCATTTGGGTTCCCGACACCAGATGCAGAAGTTCATATTAAATAGGCTGATTACAAAATATGCAGACACATCTATTTTCTACATGTTAGGAATATGATACTCAGACTGAAGTGATTTGATATGACTACTTCTGCAGTGCTTCTGACTTAATTTAATCATAGAGTGACACACAGACCTCCCGGCACACCTGTCTGGATGCCTATACTAAATACTTCAGTTATTGCACATAACTAAGCTTTCTATGTACAACTTCAACAGGCCAGGATTAGATACTAGGTACTTATACATCTTTACAAACCACAGAGCTATTACATACCATCTAATATTATACTCTGAAGCCTGAAAAACTGTTATTTCCATGGGCTAAAAATAGCTTGCTCATCCATCTCCCTGAATCACCTAGTAGCTGGCACTGGGTTTGTGTGGCAGGGTTTAGTAGCAGAGGAGGGGCTATAGGGATGGCTCCTGTGAGAAGCTGCTCAAAGCTTCCTTGGCTTCAAGTTGGACCTGCCTCTGGCCACAGCCAAGCCAATCAGTAGCAGTGGTAGTGCCTCTGTGATAATGTATTTAAGAAGGTGAAAAAACCCACTCGCTGGGGAACCTGCAGTGGATAGAGGAGTGAGATTCCCCTGCAGCCCGTGGTGAGATGGCAGGCAGCCCCCCTGCAGCCCATGGAGGTTGACAGTGGAGCAGTCTGTAGACCTGAGCCCATGAAGGACCTCATGCTGGAGCAAGTGGCTGTGCCCAAAGAAGGCTGTGACTCCATGGAAAGCCTGCTTGGCACCATCTGTTCCTGAGGGACTGCATCCCATGAAAGGAACCCCACACTGGAGCAGTTCATGAAGAGTTGCAGCCTGTGGGAAGGACTCATACCAGAGAAGTTCATGGAGGACTGACTCCACACTGGAGCAGGGGAAGAATGTGAGGAGTCCTTTCCCTGAGGAGGAAGGAGCAGCAGAAACAGCATGTGATGAACTGACCACAACCCCCATTCCTTGTCTTCCTGTGCTGCTGGTGGGGAGGAGGTAGAGAAATGGGGAACAAAGTTAGCCCAGGAATGAGGGAGGGGTGGGAAGAAGGTGTTTTGAAAATTTCGGTTTGTTTCTCATTATCCTTCTCTGATTTGATTAGTAACAAATTAAATTGATTTTTTTCCCCCAAGTCTAGTCTGTTTTGCCCATGACAGTATTTGGTGGGTGATCCCTCCTTCTCCTTGTCTTGACCCTCAAGCCCTTCATTTTGTTTTCTCCTCCCCATAAGACTGAGGGGAGGAGTGAGTAAGCAGCCACATGGTGCTTAGCTGCCAGCTGGACCTAAACCACAACACAGGTCAAGCTATTTAATTGTTTGAATTGGCCTCTGAGACTTACACATGTAACTGATGCACTGCTCCTATCAAACTCTCCCCACAGCAGCTATACTTAAAGAGATATTATTGCACTACAGCTTTTCACCTGTGGGACACCTTTTATGAAAATCTCTGTGGGCTCCAGTAACAACTGTATTTGTACATAGTTACATCTGGAAAAAAGTCAGTGCAATCAGAATCCAGCACAGTAAAATCCCTTTCAGAAAACGTATTGTGAGAAAACTGTTTTCTAACATTTAAATTATTTTCTGTGTGGAGCAATGTGTGATGTAAAGAGACAAAGGTAATAATGCAAATTTCTGGGGTTTATATAGCAATGTTTTGCTAGTCACAGGGCTGCAGGGGTGATTTCTGTGAGCAGACACCAGACACTGTCCCCATGTCAGGCAGAGCCAGTTCCACTCAGCTCCAAAATGGCACACCATGGGCCAAAGGGGAGCCCATCAGCAACACTGGTGAAATCTCTGTGATAACGTATTTAAGAAAAGGTTAAAAACTGCTGCACAGTAGCTGTGAGAGAAGAATGAGAAAGTGTGAGAAAAACAATCCTGCAGACACCAAGGTCTGTGAGCAAGGACAAGGAGGAGATGCTCCAGACACTGTGAGCAGAGATTCACCTGCAGCTCATGGTATACCATGATGAAGCAAGGTGTTCCACTGCAGCCTACAGAGGACCATATTCATACCACAGCAGGTGGACATGCCCTGAAGGAAGCTGCAGCCAATGGAGAGCCCATGTTCTGCCTCAGAAGGCAAAAGAATCAGGCGTGAAGTTGAGCCTGGGAAGATGGGGCATGAGGGGGAAGGTGTTTTTAGTTTTGTATTAATTTCTCTCTATCTTACTGCATTAATAATTGGCAATAAATTAATCTTCCCCAAGTCAAGTCTGTTTTGCTCATGACATTAATTGGTAAGTGATTTTCCTGTTCTTATCTCAACCCATGAGCTTTTCATCTTTTCTCCTCCATCTTGCTGAAGAGATAAGAGAGAGCATAGTGGGCATCTGGCAGCCAGACTAGGTTAACCCACTACAGCAAAGCACAAAGTCAGTCCTTTAAAAAGTAATACAAGAAAGATCTGTCAATAGAACTAGGGTTCTCCTGCTCCTATTTTATCAGGGACGCATCCATTAATGTGTTTGGATGACCATAAAGGGATACACACCTGCATGGATGTCAACTCTAGAGGACTGTTTGATTATGTTTGTACACTGAATGTGGTCACAGCTATGTTCTACCAAAGATATGTCAAACCCTAGAACCTTTCTTGGCCTCGTTCTAAAGAAAGCTGTTCCAAATGAGAAGATTGCTTTCAAGCTCATTTCAGTTGGGTTGGGTAACACATTCTGTCCCTTAATGTCCTATGCTCATTATCTAGGGTGACAAACAACATTTATAAAGATAACTTGGAAAGAATTGGTTTATGCAAACCGAAATATAAAATTAAAAGCTGTATGAAGCATTTATATGTTCAACATGATCACTCAATACTGTTAGTTTCAGAAATAATCAGATAAGCTTAGTATTCAATTGAAGGAAATTTTTCACTTTAGAAAAAGCCAGTTTTCTAATGTTTCATTTTCTTTCTTCATCCCTAGTATTGGGGGAACTTAGAAACTATTCCATCTCACAAGTAGTTTTGGCTTAAAGTCAATAAACAGTTCACATGTCAAAGAAAACTTAATTAACATAATGAACTGGTGTAACAGCATTTAAATGGTTTTAGTTTGTCTTTCAGGTAAAAGCTAAGCACTTATTTAAGATGAATTTAGAGACACAGCATGGTTAAGGGACAGAAGTATAATTTGCTACAGGTTTCAGTAGCACTCAAACTAGCTGATCGTAAAAGTCTCAGCACCAGATGGAAACTCCTATGTCTGTCTGTGCTTTTAGGTTTTGACTATAAAATGACAATTTTTAATTCTGTTTGAAAGAATCGTAACAGTTCTGTCGCAATGAGAAGTCTTTAGGATGTCACCACGAGAAGGCTTCAGGCTGCTACTCCAAAGAAGACTAATGCTTCTCTGACATCCAGGAGGGAAATGCCCCACCTTAATCAACCACAAATCACGTGGTTTGCCAGATGGGTCAAGGCCATTGGCCACTTGACCATCCACCTCCCAGAGTGATTTACAGCACCTGTTTAACAAGCCACAGGTGTTTCTCAGCTAGCCTGCATAGCAGCCTGAAGACTTCTCCATGCAGTTCTATTACTGTAAGTGAATTCTTCTCACTATTCAAATAATTTCATGGCTTGTTTTAAGAGTGCTGCATTGAAAAGGGCTGTGCAGAAAAAATATCTTTAGAAATACCCAAAGCAAAATAAAATGGTTCTCAGAAGTCATGCTGTCAGGGACTGGATGCAATCTGATGGTGTCAGTACTAATTGGTCTAGCAAAAGTACAGCAAAAATTCTGTTTAACTGCTTCTAGACCTGTGTTGCTTGTATGAAGCTAAGTCAGTTCTCTGAGTATATCTGAATCTTAGCACAAGGCTAGAAGATGCTTGTCACCATCAGTCTCAAAAGCATGTTTATTTTCATTCAATCATCTCAATTCAATAAATCTTTATTCACGTTTTCATACCTTTTGGGTAAACCATTACACTGCATATAAAAGATTCTCTTAATCCACCCCTGTTCACAAAATATGAATAGACCAGAGAACCCTGAATGCAAGCCAGTTCCCACCATTTCTGATGTTAGCTCAAGTCTTTTCAGGGGAAGAGTTTAATAGAAGCGAGAGAATATCAGTTTACTCCAGCACACAGTATCTTCTGTCCTGGAATCTGTGTATTCATTAGCACTCCACCTTTGCAACATATTACACAGCTACTTAAAGTAATCTGAATCCAACAATTCACAATGCATTGAAAGAAGCAAATTCTTTTCAGCCTCAGTGTTCCAATACGCCCTCTCTCCTTTTATAGAATCCTGCAAAATATCATTTCTCTCTGGTCTTTTAAAGTGAAACAACCATAGGAAATCGCAGCAGTTACAACTACCCTAATTTAAAACAGCAAGTGTGAAATTTTAGGGGAGATCAAAAGTCTGAGAGCAACAGCTATGTTAATGCCTAAGTTCTAAAAATAATACCTTTTTAAAAAAACAAAAATGAGCTACTGAGAACTGTTTAAGATACTAAGCATTACAACCCAGTATGCACACATTCATGGACATTATTGATGCTCCTAGTCACTGATACCCTTAAGTTTCAGCCGTTTGTATATTTCTACATCTCTGGTCAAAAAATCCTGATCAGTTTTACATGATGCTTAGGATGTGTTTACGTCACTTAAACACATTGGCAAGATGTCAAAGTTATTCATTTTAGATAAAAATATTTCTATTAGGCCTTCAGAACAGGTTCTGCCCCTTAGTTCTCATAATTGTAAACCAGCTTTTTTTGGGCGTGCCTTAATTCATGGGTCAAGATACCCTCCTATCATCCTAGGAAACGCTTAATGTAGTTCAAGGCAACTGCTCAATGTATTGTCTAATTTTAGATCTACTTCTAAGGTCTCAAAGTCTCCCTTATACACTTTGAACTAAGATTGAGCACAGAACTCTAAAGGTAATGGCATTAGTGTACATACTAGGGTCTTTAGTTTTAAGTAACAAGTCCTTTTGTGGGATTTTAATCTTAAATGGTTTTTAGGTCCAAAATTCTGTGGTGGAGGTGGAACTGAGCTCAATATTCTTCTACAGCATTATTCTAATCAAAACTATGATCTAACTTGATTTCACAGGATCCTTGAACAAGCAGTTTAGGGTAGTTGGTTAACACACATTCCTTACTCCATCAGGAAAACTGAGTATTACATTCATATGCATTTGTTTATAAATATCTATAAAGTTTTTATAAACAAATCTACCAAATTCCAGATAAATCAGTATACATGTACATAGCATATTCTATTTCTCTTATGTTCTGATTTAGCATGTTGGCCAAATTCTTCATTGAAGATATAAAAGCATTAATCTGAAATATGTAAAACACGATCTGTGGTGAAAAAACCCTATACTAAAAGGCATAGTGACATTAGGGAAGAGAAAAAACTTCAAACTTCAGTGCCTGTGTACAGCCTGCACACAGCCAATGCACATTACATAAAATGTATATGTGCATATATAGTAGAACTCAGCATATGTTTGAACACCATACTGAATCTCTTTGATGATGGTATATCTAACAATGCGGCTGAGAAGACAAGGCATTGCTACTTAGTTTGTCTGCCCATACTTCACAGCAACTGGTACTAGGCCCCCACCAGAGCAGGATTTGTATATTTTTGAACACTGCATAAGGAAAAAGTATCTTCTGGGCAAATGTAAAATAAACAATAAACAACCTGATTATTAGGATACTGCAGAAAAGCACTTACCATTAACTTGACAAGATGTAATCATACTCAGTGTACAGCAAATGAACTATAAAATGTATCATAATTACATGGTACAGGTTCAATCTATTTTAGCTTTTCTCAGCAACACCACAAGGACTGTGGCTATTTCAGTAACACACTCATTTCAGTTATTTCAAGATTCTGAGCTAACAAAGTACGATAGTTCAAATGGTATCTCCTCATTTTAGTGGATAGGTTAGATTTTTCGTGTTGCAGAGAATTGAGTTGAAGGAATATACACCTCCCACCCTACCAAATCCTTGAAATGTAGCATAAGCAGCAGCTTTTCTTTTTCACCAAGTTATAGCAATGCCTTATGTCACGTTGGAATCATTCTTCACATCACTTACAGCTCAGGATAAGCTCGTCAACTTTCACATGGGAAAACTGAAAAAACTGCCACACCATTCATCACCACCATTCATTCACTGCTCCTCCCAACTATACTTCTACCTAACCATTCCAGTACAGCAAAGTGATCCAACAGTTGAGAAATATTTTGAGAGTCCTTAGACACAGATTGTTTTCTGACCAATACTGGCAAGCTTCCTCATGGTTTTATCACAAGCAGGATACAGCACTTGGATGGACTAAAGCAAATTTGTTCTTGTAGATTCCAGATTATGTCTAAATCTTCATGGTGCAGCTAAGTTTTCAACTGTACAACAGAGGGTGATATTAATATTTCTAGATTATTCCTAATAGCTATTCCATAACCAATCTTGAGGATTAATTCCTTCATATTTCCACACTGTTTTGACATAGCACTACAGAGTTAATAGTGCCGATTGCAAACAGGATTTTATGAAGGACTCCCTGAAGCACGAGAACTCTAGGTCTATATAAATATTATTCACATACTTTTGTGAAGTATTTGGTGTGTTTCGCAGGCTTTTTGGCAAGAGCTACAAACTTCTACTTCCCCATGTCTGTTGCCATGAAACACAGGGCCCAGTTTTCAAGTTTTTATAGCAGTCACAAGCACTACCTTCATACAAGAACAGCTTGGCACATTTTGTATGCCATTCCAGTCAGACTTGCAAGCAATCACATTTCTACAGAAAGAGAACATGTGTTCAATATCCAAATAAGTATACACAAAATGTGTATGTCTGTAAAAACTACTTTCTGATTTTAAGTCTAACAAGCACAAGAAATAAAAATGTTTTTTTTTTTTTTTAAATTTGGCTTCATCTTAACTGAGGTAATGTATTTATGTGATAGCCTTGAGGCATTTGTGATTATGTCAATTGATCCTTTAGTTCTCTATCTAAAGATTAATCTTCCCCTCCTGACATTATCCTTTCTCCTAGGCAGTAATAGTACAAATTACTTAAAGACTGTATATTTTTCAGGCAAGGCACTTAATAGCAACACTATGTCTGATGGAGCTGACTGCTCAAACAGCTAAAATTCAACAAATATTAAGAACTACCAAATGAAGTTGTTATTTTGTTCACTTATTTCTACACATTAGCCATTAGTATCTCCTCTCAAACAATATAGCTGTCACAACTAAATCAAGATTACCAATTAGCTATTTTTAATTTGGTTACACAAAGACTTGCCAGTATTTCTTTTTAGTTAGTATTAGTCTACTAATTTTAAGTAATTGACATTATAAACCGACTTTAATCTCTGATACATTAGCTTATATGTGTAAATATAGACATATGAGTAATAATAAATTTGAGGTTCTACACAAACAAGAAAACATATGGAAATCTAAAAAGCCTAACTTCTTACCAGAACTATGATTACCTAGTATGTGATATGCTCTGAACTCTGAATTTTATCTCTTTATTAGCTGATACTGATAAGCATCTCTCAAGAATACTAATTACACATTCGTTGGGTAGAACCATCTTGGTTTACTTTTTCCTGAAAAGACAGTTTCTTCAGGTTATTGTGCAGAGATATAAATTGCTAACTCACCACAATACAAGAAATACTGAGAGAGAACGATGCAAGTGTACCATTAAATGTAAATCTATGGTCTAAGTGTAATCTAAATTTCACAAATTTCTAAATAGGGAAATAGCGAATGTAACAGTTAGTAAGGAAAATGATTTTTAAACATATCTATGAGGCATTGATCCCATGGCACACTACACTGGACTAGGCACAGGATCACTGAAGTGCTGCACACCCTTCATCAACATTCAGTTCCATCTAGCTACAGCATGATCCTGTGAAGTATTTCCATTCTAAGTGCAGTGTGGATAACAGGTCCATGGCATCATGTATTTTATTCTACAGATCTATCTCGTCTAGCTGTATTACTTGTTAATGGAAACACAGCCAAAGCCTCTCTATAAATTATTTTTTATGTACCATTAACAGAGGGATCTTAAATTTCTATTGATATTCACTAGAGCTACAAAGAAACTTCGATGGTCTTAGTATTTACTTTACAGACAAAATAGGAACAGCTGCCTCAACCTTCTTTTCCAATGGATTCTGTTAATAAGGTTTTAAATAAAGATATTCCCACACTTCCTGCCTCTCACTCCATGACTTGGTACTATGGTTCTCTCTCTTCTTGTAGATCTATAGAAAAAGCAGGTCCTTTTTGTGTTCAGCTATCCCATTTAACTAAATATACATTAACAGCAGAATATTTGTGCCTTTTAAATGCAGTCATATGCTACTATTGATACCATTGGTTCATCATGCACAGCTTTAAGTAATAAAACCAGAAAGGAAAGACCATACTAAAGGGGAAGGGTAGGGACAAGACAAATGAGAAACTGACATAAGTGATCAAAAATGGATACATATACACTCATCTAGTTCCATTTAAAAGATGTATTAAAAGTAAAAAGTTATTAGCAAAAAAATTAGTAGCTTACACATGAATACTTAAAAATATAAAGTTCAATTTAAGAGCAAATCAAAACTGGAAAATGATTAGATATTCTGATTTGCAGGAACTTCAGCAACTTTTAAAAAAATATAATATTCAATTTCTGTTAATGTGAAGACTCAGAAGAAAGTCATCTTACACTGCAATACTGAGATAAATTGAAATATAAATCCTTTTCCAACTTTAAATTTCAGAAACGAGACACCACTTGTTGCCAGCCTCCAGAGACAAAATGACATGTTAACCACTACCGTCTGAGCCCAGTCATGCAAGTTTATTTGATTTTTTTCTTCTAATCTCTTTTAGTTGTTCACCTCTCCAGATCACAACATCCTGTCTTGGATATGAGAATACCTACTGTGTGAGACAGTGTAAAAAGCCCTGGTAAAGTGAAGATAAATTACTTTCATCTGCCTCATCTAGAATATGGTCGCTTCATCCTAGGAGACAGTCAGGTTAGTCCGGCAAGACTTACCCTTGGTAAATCCATGCTGACTCTTCCCAATTACTGCCTTCATTTGCTCAGAAATACGTTCCAAGAGGACTTATTCCATGATATTCCCAGGGATCAAAGTTGACCAGCCTGTTCCCCACAGGATTGAACCCTCATGCCTTTTCAGAGAGGGATTCAAGATTTGCCCTTCAGTAGTTATCAGGAACTTCTATCTCTATAGCCTTTCAAAGACTGAAGAGAGCAGCCTTGAAAGACCGACAGTTGTCTCAGCACACTACATACAGCCCATCAAGACCTCTGTCCATGTTGAATTCTCTGAAGAAAACCCTGACTCGACTCTCAGCCAGTTACTGCTGGTAGTTCTTCTTGAAGCCTTTCACTGAGAGGCCTGGGAGTCCTTGTTGGTGAAACCTAAGAAGCAAGTACTTCAACCTTATCCATGTGTACCATCACTCAATGATGCACACGGCTCAGCAGCAGTTGCGTTTCCCATGTTCAGCCTACTAATGCAGCGGCCTTTCTTGTTGTCCCTTTCACATCTCAATTCCAGTTGAGCTATGGCTTTCTTACCATCGTGCTTACATGACCAGTATTTTCAAATACTTGTTTTGCAGTATGTCCCTTCTACTTCCTCCGGTATACTTTCTGCACCGAAATTTGCTGAAAGTTCCTGTTCAGCCAAGATAATCTCCCAATACATCAGATACATCCATAAGAGAGCTATGAAGCAATCCCTAATTTTATGGAGTCTCCTTCAGTAACAAGGAGAGTTACATCAAGCTCTTAGCGTAAGCTCACCTACAATCTATCAGTTTTCTGAACTTTCCCAGAAGAAATTTACATGAACCTTGTCCCCTTGCAAAGAAAACTATTTGAAGATAAATACAATTACAAAATCAAGTGCATCAACTTTTCTACACAGTATTGGTAATTTTTTTAATTTTCTCCCCTTTGTTTTTCTAAAGAACTCATCTTCACCCTAACCACATACACTCTGGGCAATCATTTTTCAGGCTCAGGCCTAGCTTTGGTTAGTGTTTAAGATCAGGTTCTCCATTTTGCACAGTGCAAAAGGTACTTGTTCCTTAAAAAGAGTTGAACATTCCTCTAAGAAGAAAAGTACCAAGGATTTAAAGAAAATGCCTTTCTTTCACATAAATACACAGTTCAAAGTTACTTAACCTCAAGAAATTCCCTCCAAATACAGCTTTTCTGAACTGTAAATCATTGATAATTTTTCTTAATTTGGTACAAAAAAATTAGAAAAGCTAAAGTACTTGCCCAGGCCTGTTCCTATATGAAAATATATATATGGGAGACATTCAGATATTAGGGAAACTGAAATACTCAAAAGTGATACAGAATAGCTAGAAAAACAACCAGACAAATTTTTTTATAACTAAAGGCAAGGAACTGAATGTTTTGGTTTCACTAAACTCAGTTAGATAACCTAAGTCTTAGATATTAGTAATTTGTTATCTTGTCTAACTCTTCCTTCCTTTACTATCATCATGAGAAGCTCACTTTTTTCCTGTAGAGAATCCACAAATCAAAATATGTACAAAGCACAAAGTATCTTATGAGGAAACGGATAGGTAGAAAAAGTAAAGCAAGATAACAAGGAGGTATGATCAGGGCACTGGCTGGGAAATAAAAGGAATTGTCTGTGTTTGGCAGTTCAGCTGAGAACTGAACTGTTTGCAGGCTGCATGGCTATATTTTAGAGAAAACACTTTCACTTTGGAAACATTTAAAAGAAAGCAAGGCATCTGGAACCAGAAATCTATTGTAGTGCTTGGTGAACGTCTGACATAAAAGGTATTTCAACCAATAACATAAAGAATAACCTGCATCCATTAAACTTGAGATGCCAGTGCTGTGGCAAGAATATAGAGTAGTTAAAGTTTGGAAGATTATAGACGCAAGCAGTCAACCAATTTATTCCTGCATATCATATCAGGATATAAACTTAGATGAGCTTAGAAGATGCAATCATAGCAAGTCAGCAAAGCTCAGAACTCTGATTTATCCCTATCATTTCAGAATAGGCCATCAGCTTCTGTATTATACCTATATTCACTACCCACAACCCCATGCTGTGGCACATGTGGACTGACTCAACATAATTAGCCATATATCACATTTTATTTAGGAACACTTATATTAAATACAACTGTTATGGCTCTCCAGTGTTGCAAAAACAGGACTATCAGATCAAGAAATGCCAGCCTCAGTTTAAAAGTACTGTATTTGTCCAGATACACTACACTTGTCTTCTCTCTGTAGCATCCATTTGTCAGCACAGATAAAAGGTGACATTCACTGAGAGAAAAAACACCCTGCAGAGTTCCTGGTCAAACAAATTTCTGTGGAACTTCAGCTCCAGCTTAGTGAATTGTCTTTAACTGTACTGGAACAAATCAAAGTATTCAACTGTACCTGCTTGCTCATTATAACTCTTAATAACAGTCCTATGACAGTCCTCATGCCCTTAATCAATGTTACCATTGTGCATATTTAGAGCAGTCCACTTCCACAGAACTTCCATTTGCATTATTGTAATTCACTGCACAATCATGATGATTCAACTCAGCCATTCATCCAGAGTTTAGTCTCCCTTTCACCATTCCTTAAAAACACTCATATAGATCAGCAATAAGATAGGCCTTTTTGCACCAGCAGCAGTTTCTTTTTGATTCTGCTTACACATTTAAGCGCCACTTGTCTCACAACAATATACAAACCCAAGTTATAGAAGCAGCAGAAACAAGAGACTTCTCTGATTAGCCATCTCTTCCAACCTTATTTTCAATGAAGAGATAAAATAACCAATGGAGAAGTTAGAAACACATGTAATTTGGCAATTTAAAAACCTGACAGTTTACATAACAAAAGTGCTTCCTTGAAATACATCATTTAACCTAATGCATCAATACAGTGGCAATCCCTGTAATTCTTGTTTTGAATGAAGCATTCAGTTGTAATGAAAATAATCAATACCTTGAAATAAGAACAGTCCAGCACAGAAATGTTTCAGTCTACTTGCCAGATACTGTATAGGGTTATAGCACAGCATATGCTTGTACCCTCCAGTGTTGCCCTTTGCCTGATCTGCATGGCAGCCTTTACTACCACATAAGGCATTTACAACGCGTGTGTTGCATTCATGCACAATGAAGAAGCATAATCAAATCTGCTACTTGTTGGGAAGCATCAAACTGTTACCTCTTTGCACGTCTGTCAGGATGACTGCTGAACTTACCGCTCCCACCTTACCCTTCAACTGGGTTCAGTTATTTCCCAGGGGACACATTCAGAAAACTGACAGTTACAAGAACAGTAGCAGGTTAGCAAGAGCTGGTTTGGGGGAGGGGAAATTCCAAACCAAGAAAAGCTTCTCAAAAAAGGTTAATAGCCTTCCAAGCTTACACATAGACTAAACAAGGACAAGCCTAATAAAATGAATTAGCTTCACAATAGCAAGCTTTGTGTTTATATTTTGAAAATACTGCAAACTGTAACTGCTTAAAACAATATTGAATGGTCAGGTGATTTCCAGTTTTAAGGCATGTTAGCATAATCAGCCTTAAATTAAGGCAGATGGGAATGACAGATATGTTAAGGTTATTAAAGACCTCTAGAGGATAGAGTTAAATAAGGTTACCTAATCCATCTTAGAAGGGTATTATGAATTGCATCACTTAAACAAGAATAGCATTCTTGCATCTATTTTAGATTTTACAAGACTAAACAAAATTACCAACATAATATAACTAATGGCATGCACAAAACATGTATCTACTAGCCTCAGTTTTGAGAGAAACAACCAGAATGTGTTTTCTGATGTTAACAGACATTCATACAAATCTTCATATGATCATTCTCCTGATGTTGCAGTATATAGTCAATGCTCATCAATGAGCACTGCATATCAGCATATTATAAACCAGCATATTGTATCTATTTAGAAAGAATGAGAATTCTGCCACTAAAAACCTTAAGAATTCTGGTGTAGATTTCTCAGAGGTTCCTCTAAACCAAACGCAAAAACCCCAAACCCTTCAATGCTTGCAACATATCGCTATTGGGGCACCTGTGCAAAGTGTCACCCAAATTTAAGTTAATAATCTCATCTTCATACATGCGACAGTTATTTGCACACCTTTTAAGGACTCACTCTTGCCACAGTATCCATCATGAAAACATCCATTACAGCCACTGGTTGAGGTACACTACAAGTGGAGTGGAACCAGGACTCAAGCGTCCACTCCTGTACTGATACTCTGTTTCCTGCCTGTGAAACATTTTTCAGCTCAGTAAAGAGTTCCCAACAAGCAGCTAAAACAGCTTGTAGCCTGCTAGAGCATGGAACACAAATCAAGTTGAAAACATGGTTAAGAACCTCCTCCTCATATCAGAGGGAGAGAAAAATCAACACACATGCACTAGGTAAATTCTTAGTCAGCATCCATTCATCTTGCAAAAGCCTCTTTATGCACCTTTCCCTATGGAAGACAATTGGATGTTTTGAAACTCAACCAGGTAGTGTTAAACTGCGTTCAGAGCATAGGTACCAGAACCAGCTTCCAGGCAGAGAAATAATTTATGAATCCTATGTGGGTTTTGGTGTGAATTGGTGCTAACATGCTGAGCCTTGCCAAACCTACGATGCTTTCTCAGTATGTACAAAAGCCATATGATATCCTTTTTTAACCCTTTTCCCCTCCACTTTATAATCACCAGAATAACAAATCCCATTTCCCAAGGTTAACTGAAGATCAAGTAATAGCTGAGCTCTGGCTCCCAGAAATCACTTTTCTGAATTTAGATGCCTATATTCAAATAAATCCTGTTTTGCAACCAGCTTGGAAATTACTTTCAACGATTCCCAACATCAAGGTGAAAAGCACATGGACAATTTAAGTCAGTGAGAGCATCTAATATCTGACATTCCATGCTTGTAAACACCAATTTTGAAATTCTTCAAAATTCCTCAACATCTCAAATTCTGAAAATAAATGAACCAACACCTATTTTTAATGTACAATTTACAAATAACTTTGACATCTATACTACATTTGCTGTACCAGAAAACATGAAGTGACTAGGGATCAATTTGTTTATTTCCTTGCCTTTTTAAGACTTAACAAAGCATTTCATTCAACAACAAGTCACATTCAACTATTCAAAGAAATTTACATAACCGAAGCTTTCCTTGTGCATTTATGTATAACAAAGCTGTGTTAGGTCAACCATCACCTATTAAAAACTTTGGCTACATTTGCTCAACTGCAGAGCACTGGCAATAGCTGGGCACATTCTAAACATCCAGCAGAATTAGAAGTAACCGAACTGAAATCTAACAGCAGTACAATTCACTAAGACTAAATTCAATTAGGACTCAGAGGGAAAGGGGATTAGAATTAGCATTCTAAATCTGTGTTTGGTAGATTACATATACACTTTCTTTTCTGCTCAATAGAGAAAGTTGCAGTGCAGAATACAAAGAGGCATCTTCCCTAGTGAAAAAAGTATATAACGTCAAAGCAAGTACATTAAGTGAAATTAAAATGCGTAGCTCAGACCAAATCAGTATCTATAGAATCAGAAGAAAGAGTTAGACTCACAGGTTCATTAGAAAGATGAAATATCATGACAAAAGACCACCTTTATCTATAAAAGCCCTACCATAAGTTTTAACATAGAAAAAGGTAGTATATTCATATCAGTATACTGCTACTTTCCATTATTCTAAAGATGTTTTTCAAGCAGTTTCATATATGCTAAAAGTTTTGGCAGAGGTATTCTCTAGGCACAACAGGTATATACCAGTTTGCAAATATCCTAATCTGACTGATAAGTGGCTTCTAACAATCTATGGCAGTCTTCCTCATGAAGTTCCCTTAAATAAGAACAGTATCTTTTCTTAAACCTGCCTTGTAAAAAAGGAATCCAAAAGGTTCCACAGAAAGCTACTTTTTTTTAGAGCAATAGCTTGGAGGACGGCATGAAGTGAAGTGGAGCCTGTAATTGTAACAGATTCCAGACATACATGAAACATCTCTCTCTCAAGTCACAACAGATGCATAGCAGAAACAAGGAAGTCCATGTGCCACAACTAAACTTTCTTGCATTATTAAATCAAAATCTCAACATTAGAAACAAAGATCAGCTATTTCCCTTCTCCAAATAGGTCAAGTTAACAACTGGGGTGCAATAAACAAGAAAGTATTTGCATCACCTTTACAGTGCACTTTGGTTCATGTTTTCAGTGTAGCCGTAAAACTCATAGGAGCTCCTTTTTAAGATAGAAACCAAGAGTGTCAAGCATTATATTATTCTAGCAGCTTTGGCTGTTAAAAAAAAAAATTGTTTCCAGTTAAAGCAAGATTTATCATAAGTTAGCAGGTTGCTGAGTTGAAACAAGCATTGATCAAATAGAATCATATAATGGTTAGAGTTGGAAAGGACCTCAAAGATGATAAAATCATAGAATCATAGAATGGTTAGGGTTGGAAGAGACCTTAAAGATTCTAGTTACAACCCCCCTGCCATGGGCAGAGAAATCCTCCACTACACCAGGTTGCCCAAAGCCTCATCCAACCTGGCCTTGAACACTGCCAGGGATGGGGCAGACACAACTTCTCTGGGCAACCTGTTCCAGTGCTCAGAATGAAAAATTTCTTCCTTATATCTAATCGAAATCTGCCCTCTTTCAGTTTAAATCCATTGCCCCTTGTCCTGTCACTACACGCCCTTGTAAAAAGTCCCTCTCCAGCTTTCCTGTAGGCGCCCTTTAGGTACTGGAAAGCTGTTACAAGATCAGCCCGGAGCCTTCTCTTCTCTAGGCTGAACAGCCCCATCTCTCTTAGCCTGTCTTCATAGCAGAGGTGCTCCAGCCCTCGGATCATCTTTGTGGCCCTCCTCTGGACTCGCTCCAACAGCTTTATGTCCTTCTTATGTTGGGGACTCCAGAGCTGAACACAGTATTCCAGGTGGGGTCTCACGAGAGCTGAGTAGAGGGGCAGAATCCCCTCCCTCGACCTGCTGGCCACGCTCCTTTTGATGCAGCCCAGGATACGATTGGCTTTCTGGGATGCCAGTGCACATTGCCGGCTCATGTTGAGCTTCTCATCCACCAGCACTCCCAAGTCCTTTTCCTCAGGGCTGCTCTCAATCCGTTCTCTGCCCAGCCTGTACTTGTGCTTGGGATTGCCCTGACCCATTTGCAGGACCTTGCACTTGGCCTTGTTGAACTTCATGAGGTTCTCACAGGCCCACCTCTCCAGCCTGTCAAGGTCCCTCTGGATGGCATCCCTTCCCTCCAGTGTGTCCACAACACCACACGACTTGGTGTCATCTGCAAACTTGCTGAGGGTGCACTCGATCCCACTGTCCATGTCTCCAACGAAGATGTTAAATAGCACTGGCCCCAGTACTGACCCCTGAGGAACACCACTCGTCACCGGCCTCCACTTGGACATTGAACCGTTGACCACAACTCTTTGAGTGCGACCATCCAGCCAATTCCTCATCCACCCAGTGGTCCATCCATCAAAACCATGTCTTTCCAGTTTAGAGACAAGGATGTTGTGTGGGACAGTATCAAATGCTTTGGATAAGTCCAGGTAGATGATGTCAGTTGCTCTTCCCCTATCCATCAATGCTGTAACCTCATCATAGAAGGCCACCAAATTAGTCAGGCAGGATTTGCCATTTATGAAGCCATGCTGGCTGTCACCAATCACCTCCTTGTTTTCTGTGTGCCTTAGCATAGTCGCCAGGAGGATCTGCTCTATGATCTTGCCAGGCACAGAGGTGAGACTGACTGGCCTGTAGTTCCCTGGGTCTTCTTTTTTTCCCTTTTTAAAGATGGGGGCTATGTTTCCCCTTTTCCAATTGTTGGGAACTTCACCAGATTGCCACGACTTCTGAAATATGATGGATAGTGACTTAGCAACTTCATCTGCCAGTTCCCTCAGGACCTGCAGATGCACCTCATCAGGTCCCATGGACTTGTTCACCTTCAGGTTCTTTAGATGGTCCTGAACCTGATCTTGTCCTACAGTGGGCGGTTCTACATTCTCACAGTCCCTGCCTTTGCCTTCTGTGGCAGAGTAAAAATGAGGTCTTTTTCCCATTCCACTATTTTTGTGGGCTCTATTTTCCTTTAAAAATGTTACATGCTACTTGAAGGGCACTTGAAAAATAGCAGCTAGCATGTTAACAGGCTAAAAGCCAGCTGCACCAACATGCTGCTGCTATCTGAAGCATCAGTCCTACAGCAGACTCAATTCTGCATAGGAACTAGGCCTGTTTGCAGACCTAGAAAGGAAAGAAGTAGTTGTGCTTCAAGAAAGCACAGACAGATTTATCTGCACCATATTTGCAGCAGAGAATCATAGAATCACAGAATGGTTTGGGTTGGAAGGGACCTCAAAGATCATCTAGTTCCAACCCACCTGCCATGGGCAGGGACACCCTCCAGTACACCAGGTTGCTCAACACCTCATCCAACCTGGCCTTGAACACTTCCAGGGATGGGGCATCTACAACCAGTCACCTCCTTTCTCTGCTGTAGCCTTCTCTTGCATACTCAGTCCCACAAGCAAGTTTGTTCTCCCATATCCTCAGGTTACTAAATACTGAACTGTGTAGTTCTTAATTGGCAAGCTCTTCTAAACAATTCTCAGTTATTTTCATAGCACTGACCATTCAAAAAATTAAACAGCTACTGGAACTAGTACCCTACTACTAAATACAATGTTTCTGTACATTATCCACAGGGCTCAGCCTCAAAGTACACGATACACCCAGCAGCCAGATTTCAACACTGCCGGAATGCAAAGTCTTGAGCAGAGGTCTGTTAGTATCCTACATGTAAAAGTGAAAAATGTCAGAAAAAAACAGCAGCTACTTCAATGAATGAAGAAAAAATACAAGTTTGAGGTTACAGAAAAAAAACTAAGAGATGTTCACATCAGCCAATTTGAAAGGCTGCTAGGGAATTACAATAGCATTAAATATATTTGAGTTCATATTGGCAATAACACACTGATTTGAATAACATTATTATGCAAGCTTCCAGTTGTTCCTGATATCCCACCACTTACTATTAGTCACGACTGAGTACTGTAAGGCACTATAAGTCAGCTGAGGCTTGCAGCCAGTTGTGTTGAAATACCATTTTGTACTACAAAAGACACTTGGCATTTCTTTTGCCCAGAACTACATTTCTTGACTTAAGAGAAGGAACATCATTCCATCTCTTCTCTCCCCAACGATGTCTTAAATGGGAAGTTCCTAGGAGACAGGTGATGCTGAAGAGAAGGGATTAATGAAAACATTATGTAAGAAAGAATTATTTGTAATATCTAGTTACATTTTTAAACAAAAGTGGACTACCTGATGCTACCAGGACAGCAAAGTCTGCTTTTGTCTCCATCTTTATTTGTCAGCAGATACTACAGCAGATTCCAGGACTTAACACTAAGTGCTTATCCTATCACATCTAATCAGGAATTATTTTACCATTGTAGTTTTAGTCCTTGCTATCTCCAGTCCTTACTGTGGATTGTATCAAGACAACTGTAAATTGAAGATCAAACCCCCAAGCCGTGCAAAGCAGGTAGCTAACTCACTTTATTATAGTAGAACAACTAAATCAGTATTCCCAGTGAAGAGTTAGTGAATCTTCAGTTAAGCCACACACACCCAGAAATATCTAAAAATACCTACTCTAAGTGCTACTATAGAGCCTTTTCACTTGTCAGTTGGTTTTTGAAAGGTCACTTTGACATTTCTTGCAGTAGATGTGGTTGTAACTATAATTTAGGTTGGCAACTACTTGATATTTGATTGGCTTGGTATTTTTGACACGTACATTACACTCCAAAATCTGCGCTGAAGGAGTTCACTGTTTCCTCAAAAATTAAAATAATAAATATGTAAGACTTTCCCTGGAAATTCAAGAACAGTTCTCTACCTCTGCCAAAGCTGATATAGTTCCCATGAAAAGCAAACTCCCCACTAGCCTTGTGCCAATAAGATTGCTCAAATAACTTCAGCTTATCCTCCGCTACACTAGAATTTAGCTACTTCATAATAAATGGGATACACTTTAACTCTTGTGCCTTGCCCAGCAGCACTAGGCAGAAGAGTTATGGTGAGGTCAATCTGGATGGATAGTTTCTGCCTTAATTCATGAGCCAAGCATAGCCCACATTTTCACTAACTTGCCACAGTAAGAGAGCTAGTGCTCTACTTTTTGTGCGCTTTTGTTCTAAGCACCACAAATATGCATAAAACATTCTCTCAACTACTCAGTAGTCACAGGCACTAAGAGCCCTTTAACAGCAATAATCAGCTAGTTTTTGAAATGCATTTGTCACAGAACATCCAGCCAGTTCATAGTGGCAAAACTAAACTCCATCTACAGATGCTTTAGCCAGTGTCGAGTCAACTGTATTTCTTACAACAATTTTGGCTATTTCTTGACAGATTACAGTGATTTTACCTGTACTAAATTCTTAGTAGTGTGAAGACTAGTCTTGTTCTGTGAAATATTTTTTCCTTCAGTATTTGGATTACTGTATTTTGGTAAGCATCCAATTAGTGGTATTTCATTTGACTCTGCCGTCTTTAACCCAATATTATGACAGTAATAAAAGGGTTGGAAAAGATCGAGAAGAAACATTGAAGCAGCTCTTGTTCTCAGTAGTAAGCATACAAGCCACACTTGTTTGTTTTTAAAGACATCTTGACTATTCTCAACTCAGCTTAAAGCTGCTATCACTGATTCAACTCAGCACTGAAATGAAAACTCACAGAAACAATTTCTCAATCACTGACTTCAATAAAGCATTTGAAAGTTAAGTAGGTGACAAATTACCAGGGCAAGCAAATTAAAAACTTAATGTGATATACATTTAACTTTTATTTGTGAAGTGTTTTCCTCCTTCTAAGGAAAAACAAGACTCTATTCAAGCTCATCAGCAACATAATTAGGAAGGTGTGGTAAAAAAACAAGGTACAATCACATAGCTGCATAACTTGAAAAATTAGGAAATAGGAAGAAACGGACAAAAACAAGCTTGCTTCATTCACACCATAGAATTCACTTTTAGCAACAGCAAAAGTTAGATTTTCAACCACACATACCGTTCAGTCATAAGGTTCAGAGTGTTTATGGTTTGAAAGCAAGCTTTCATAGCTAGTAGTGCGCTGGAACTTGTGCACTACTGGGCTGATATCACAGTGAACAGCTGAACTCATTTCCACAAGGAACAAATATTGCCAAGTTAAATGCTCTGCTTTATGGCAGGCTAGAACAGGTGTTCTGTTTTAACACCACAACAACACCCACTAAGGTCTCACTAAGAAATTCAATTTCACTAGCAGTTAAGATGTTTCACCTTTCCTTAAAGATACCAAAGGTTCACTTCCCTCATTTTGCAGAAAGTGAAGGATATACTTAGATTATAGAAGTTGCATACAATAACAATAATTGCATGCTATCTTTCTGCATATTTAAGTTTCTCATAATCTTAGCCCCTCATATCGCTACTAGATTCCAATTTTTAAGAAAAGCATAAAAGATTAGAAAATTAATGCTTTCTAACAGAAGCCAATGTTTCAGTCTTGGCACATGGCTGCTAAAGAAATGGTCAAAAAGTTGACAAAAGGAAACAAGCTATAAAGTAAAGCAATATTATAACCTTTCCATGAAGTAAGATAAAGTACTCTTCAAAACAAGCCTTTACTGTCTCTCCTGATCACCTCCTTATAATTAAGATCATAGCTAGTAAAAAAACAGCTTAGTAACAGCCATCAAGAAGCTACTCATCCCAGTCTGAAGTTCTCAGGCCTACATTAAAAGTTTAAGGGGGAGGTGTGACACATCAAGAATTAATCATAAGCACCCCAAGAAGAGCTGAGAATAAACAGTTGCATAATTTCTTGTGCTTTTTGTAACTACAATTATTTTGCAATTGTACCTATAGAAAAAAGGAACAACAAAAAGCCCTACATAACTCTTTTGTGTCCAAGCAGCTTCTCAGTATCTTCAACAATTTGGACATTAAGACTGGGAACCAAATAAAAAATGAAAAATAGCTGTCTGTTTAAGGCAATGGTTTAGGCAATTTAATTAAAACTTTAAATTAGACCAGAGCCACAGCCACAGGGCTGGAAGATTAAGGCAGTTATAAGAGGCATCTCTCCAACAGCTATGAACATACTTTTTACCAGAAATAGTTAGTCTGCCTTTTCATATGCAAAACAAAAGAGAGGAAGAGAAAAAAAAAACCCACAACTAACCCAAACTGTTTTTAAGCAAAAACACCACAGACTCCCAGACTTTTTATACTAAACACGAAGAGCCACCATATAATTAGAGCCCCTACAGAATTACAACCCCATCACATACCTGCAAAAGCTCCCTGAGGCTTGGGCAGCCACGAAGAGCCCCACCAGAAAACAGGTGGGCACCCTTGGCCATACCTGCAGAGCCAGTGGTGGCAACAGTTAATAGCAGCATGGCACATCAAAGGCTGGCACATGCTGCCTAACGCCCCTTTATGCCCGCGCATAATCTTGGGAGAAGGGGAGAGGCAGGGGGACTGGGCGGGGGGCAGGCGGCTATAAAAAGGCAGGTGACCATTTGCAGTGGTGATGGTTGTGGAAGGGGTGGGTTTGTGTGCTGTGTCTGGCGGTCCTCCCATCAGCTTAAGAGAAGAATTGAGCTCCATGCAGAGATGCTTGTTACGGGAAAGGAGCTGGGAGCAAGAGACAGGGCTGTTCCCTGGGGGCTGAGCACAGTGCCTCTGCTGGGGGCTGCAGTCTGTTGACAGAGGCTCATGGTGGGTGATTGCTGTGGGGGAAGGCGGTCTGAGACTGTGACATGGTGCTGGAAGCATGTGATGCTGTTTGCAATTTGAATGCTTTGTGCATGGTAACAGCCTGGGTGGCTTAGGGCCTTCTGGAAAGTGCCTTAAGGTATGAGGAGCCTTCATGGAAGTGATAGGTGACTTTGAGCAGTGCTGGCAGAAAAAGTGTGCAATAGGGGTGGTGTACATGAGCAAAGGTTCTTGTGTCTGGAGGTCTTGGTGTGGGCTTGTGGTTGTCTAAGCTATCCTTGGTAGTGGTGGGTGGGGTGGGCACCTGTGTCTGATCTTTATTGCTGGAGGATGGTGGGAGAGTGTGAGAGTCTTGCCTGGCTAAGTACTTTCAGAAATTCTTGTAATAATGCTAAATGGCAACTTCTTGTGGAGGGGAGTGCCCAGGCTTGGTGGGTGCCTTAGAGCTCTGTCTTTGTCTGCTGGGGAAGTGGCAGAGATCTGTCTAGGTGAACTTACAGTCATGACAGGAGGGTGCAAGGCTGCTTATGAAGCCTGTTGTGGGCTTATGGAAGGGATCAGGTTGGGGGTGGTATGAGAGGAGGTCCCCTTATGGAGGGGCAGATGCATGTAGGCATCTCCTGTTTGCTGTTAAGGTGGTGGGCTAGCAGGAGTGTGTAGTGGGAGTGGTGTTCACAAACAGTATGCCTTCTGCTTGGGAGGTGTCTTGGCAGCTAGGATCTTTGCAAAAAAGGCCCTGTGGTGGGGGGAGCCTTTCCCAAGAGTGGTAATCAACTTTGAGAGTGGTGCTGGCAGAAAGAGTGTGTGGCAGGGTCTGTGTTCTTGAGTTAAGGCCCTCTTGTCGGGAGGCATTGGTGTGAGTGTGTGTTGGAAACCCTAAGGATGGAGGGTGTTATGTAGGGTGGAGACCTGTGTGTGGCCTGAGTTTGCTATGGGCGTATTGAAGAAAACTGAATTTATAGAAATAAGAAAAAGGAATGGAGAAAGGGAGCCTTGTCTAGGAGCAGTGGGTGTGTGAGGGTGATATGAGAGGCAGGAGTATGCAGTGGTGACAGCAGTTTGTAAAGTGTTGGGTTTGTAGATGAGAAGATGGGGAAATCTCTGCAAGTAGTGATGCATATCTGTGCACAGCTTCCATGTGCTGTGGAAGGTACACAGTTATGCAATAGCAGTCTAAACTGAGTGCTTTCTGTCTAGTGGAGCATATAGTCTGGTGAAAAGCAACTTGTTGGGGAGTAATGTCTTGTTGGACAGGAGCAGATGTCTGGTATGCAGTTCGTTTGCTGTGGAGGTAGCAGGAGTGTCTGAACCCTTTTTGTCCAAAAGAGCTCATGTCTTTTTTAAAAGGATCCCTCGTGGGTAGGATGTAGTCTCCCCAAGGAGGGACAGTGGCTGTGTGCAGCCTTTGTATGCTGTGAAGGTGGCATGAAAAGGAGTGTATGGTGGCAATGACCTTTATGAGCTTAGAAGCCTTGTCTTTGAGGGGAGCTTACAGCTGAAGGAAAAGCGATGTGCAGAGAGTGGGGGAGAATCGTCCTTAAGGACTAGCAGATGCTTATGAAGGTGTCACAGGTGAAAGAGTGTATGGTGGTATTCGTAAGGTAAGGGACTAGTTTTTGGGCAGGCTTGGATTCTTGTGAAAAGCAAACTGCTAGTGAGGAATGCAGCCTTGCCCAAGAGTGACGCGTGCTTGTGAGCAGTTTCCCAGTTGCTGTGGGAGTGTGGCTGCAGCAGTGTTTGGAGGCTAAGTGTCTCCTGTTTGAGCAGACTTGTGACTTTATGGAGAAAATACCCACTGGAGGATGACAGGAAAGCTTTGTACAGGAGAGGGGCACACAAGGTACATGCCTTCTATTGGGAGTGGGTAAGGGAATGGAGCAGAGGGTATGATGGTGTTTCTGAGTGAAGTTCCTCGAGTTTGAGAGGTATTTTTATGGGCTCAGTCTCCCAAGGTAGGAACTGCTTGGGGGATGGGGAAAGCCTTGCCCAGGAACAGCAGATGCCTACATGGCTTCCGTGTGCTGTGAGGGTGAATGGGGTCAGCAGGAGCATGCAATTGCATTTGCAGGCTGAACGTCTTGTGTCTGGGTGATCTCATGTCAGCAGAAGGGACCTGTTGCAGGGGTTGGAGCCTTAGCTTGGGTGGTAGGGCAGAAGCCGGTATGCTGCTGCTGTTTGTGGAAGTGGCAGGAATTTGGCTGCAATGATGTTTGTGAACTAAACAGCGTTTGTATGGGCTTGTGTTGTGAAGGTGTCCACCGCAGAAAAGATTAGCTGAGGGAGGGGGAGATACCTGCCTGAGGTATGTGGACTGTAAACCTGTGGCCATGCAGCAGGCATAGCAGGTATGTGCAGTAGTGATGGTGTTTACTAGTCAAGTGCATTCTATAAGAGACATTGAGGTGGGCTTGCAGTCTCTGAAAAAGGCATTGAGGAGGGTGGAGGTTTGCCCTGAAGGAGCAGATGCATTTGAGGGCGGAAGGGTGAGAAGTGTGCTATGGCAGCACAGGTTCACAGGCTGAGGTATTCAGGCAGGCTTGCAGCCTTGTGAGAAGGGAGTTGTCGGGGGTAGGGCAGCCTTCTGTGAGACTTGCAAACGCATGTGTGCAGCTTCCATATGGTGTGAGGGTGGTGGGGGTGGCAGGAGAGTGCAGTGATGATATTCTTGAGCTGAGTGCCTCAAGTTTGCGTGGGCTTGTCTTCTAAGACAGAATCTGCTATGTGGGGAGTCCTTACCCATGAGCCAAGTGCCTCATGTTTCATAGGCTTGTAGTCTTGCAAAAAGTGGTCCTGTGGTGGGTAGCCACCACTAGGTGAGACAGAAACCTGTATGTTTGGTGGCAAGAATGTTTGGCAGCACTGGCACTGAGCAGCCAAGAGAGTGGTGTTTGTGGGAGCTCATAGTCTTAACAGGGGACTCTGTCAAGGGCCAAATCTTTCCCCAGGAGCAGTAGGTCTCTGAGGGAGAGGAGGGAATCCAGAGCATGCACTGGCAATGGTGTTCACAAGCAGAGTACAAGTATTCCAGGCCAGGTTGGATGAGGCTTTGAGCAACCTGGTGTAGTGGAGGGTGTTCCTGCCCATGGCAGGGGACTTGGAACGAGATGATCTTTGAGGTCCCTTCCAACCCTAAGGATTCTGGGTTTCTAATTGTGTTTTAAGTGTTTTCTGAGAAGAGAACCACTGGGGGAGATCCTTGTCCAGGTGTGAATGCCAGTGCACAGCTTCCACTTGCTGTGGCTGTGGTGTGGTAACAGCAGTGTTCATAAGATTGAATGCTTTCTGTTTGAGCAGGCTTGTAGCCCTATGAGAAGGAGCCCTCAGATGGGGGTAGCCTCCTCAAGGAAGGGCTGAGGATGTGCTGGGAGGAGCCTTGTCTAGGGGTGGCAGGTGATTGTGAGGTGAGATATAGGGGGCAAGAGCTTGCTGTGGTGATGACATGAGCAAAGTGAAGCCTGTTTGGGTGGTCTTGTAGCTATGTAAAAGGCATGTTCTGTGGAGTAAGGAGAAAGTCTTGTCCTGGAATGATCACTGGCTTTGGGCAATGTTCATTTGTTGAGGGTGCCTTCTAAGGCAGCGGGAGTGTGAGTGCAGTGATTTATGTTTGAGAGAGTCAGCTTGAAAAAAAAAAAAAGGCCATTCCAGCATGTGGGGGTGGGTGGTGGATGGACCTGTGAATGGCAAATGCCTGCAATGATGGCATAAGCTGCAGGAGGGAAGACTTGAACTTCTATGCTTGACCTTACTAAGGAGTAGTTAACTTCCCACCTACCTTTCCCACATTTTAGATTTATTTACAAGGAGAAGTAAAGTAAGCAACAACTTTAGCAACAGTTAACACTCTGTTATCTTACCCTCTATGGGCTTTTTCAGGGCTGCTTTTCTTAGTTGCCTTTTAGACTGAGGCATCTTTCTATGGAGCTTTCCACCCACTTGATCCCCTCTTCAAAACAAGGTCACAGCAAACTACTGTACCCCAGGCTTCTACTTGCCTATTCTCTTCTGACTCCCTGCTTTAGAACACTTATTTTTAGGACTATTACACTTTGATTTGTTGTTGTTCTTTCTCTTCCTTCTCTACTTTATTACTGCCCAGCAGAGGCACAAGCTCCACATTGCCCAGCCATCTCACATCCCCTCACAGCACCTACCTTTTTGCAGTCTCTTCAACTCAGCAGGGATTTCTGTTCACTGTAGCCTTCATGCCACATCCAGGTGGAACCAGGAAGATGAACTTGAGCAGCTAGGCTTTTGCAAGCTGATTCTCTGAAGCTGCAAGTCCTTGTAGTACTTGGAAGGCTCTGTTGGTGTACTATGACTGGCTATAATTCCCAGTTTAGAAATCTCTGACTTTGTTCTATCTAATGCTGGTGGTCTTTTCAGAATTTGGTCTGAGGTTAGTCTGGGTTGTAATTTAACTTGATTGGTATGAAACTACTTTCATTCTAAATATTGCCCACTGTGCCAAGCACACTGTTACACTTGGGATATTCACAGTCAGGGCAAAGGTGACTGATCAGTGTCCAAATTCTTGTTCGCTGTAGAGGAAAGAGGTGGTGAACAAAAGTTGAAACGAAGAGAAGGCAAAAAATCTGACAAGTGTGGTACTTTAACACTTAAATACTCTTTACTTGAGATGTAGGCTATAGGTTCATCCTTCTGAACATCTACTGTAGATAATAGTGCTGGAGGGATTGTTACAAAGTATCTTTATACTGAAAGGTGCAATTCATAGTTGTATGAATTTATTGCTTTTTGAAAGATACTGTGTGTGCTGTTATAACAGTTACCTTAAAAGATACTGTTCTATGTTAAGTTATTCTTCATGGCTATTTAGAAATTTTTTAAACGTAATTACAAAAGTATGCTGCAGCAGCAGGTGAGGATGTGATCTGTCTACTGTTACAATCACTGATTTTAGGAAATGAATTTCAGTGTTCTTGTCTTAACACTACTATTTTGAAGACTTCTCTCAGCTATGCAGTTACTAAGCTCTGTTGGGTTTGTAGACCTAGATTCTGAATAGAAGAAACTGACCCAGAATATTAGAGAGAACTGTCCTGTGAGGTGCTAGGCTTGATTCTACCCGTTGTTGTGCACTCTGGACTGCTGTGATGTTGGCATGCACTTCTAAATTTCGGCTCCACCAAAACCAGCCTTATCTTTAAATGCTTTAAGGTAGTCAGTGACATGGACAGTGGGATTGAGTGCACCCTCAGCAAGTTTACTGATGACACCAAGCCGTGTGATGTGGTTGACACACTGGAGGGAAAGGATGCCATCCAGAGGGACCTAGGAAGGCTTAGGGGTTGGCCTGTGCAAACCTCATGTAGTTCAGCAAAGCCAAGTGCAAGGTGTCCTGTATGTGGGTCAGGGCAATCCCAAGCACAAGTACAGCCTGGGAGGAGGAGGGATCAAGTGCGACCCTGAGGAGAAGGACTTGGGGTTGTTGGTTAATGAGAAACTCAACATGAGTTAACAATGTGTGCTTGCAGCCCAGAAAGCTAACCATACCCTGGGCTGCATCAAAAGAAGTGTGGCCAGCAGGTCGAGGGAGGTGATTCTGCCCCTCTGCTCTTGTGAGACCCCACCTGGAGTACTGTGTTCAGCTCTGGGGCCACCAACATAAGAAGGACATGAAGCTATTGGAGCAGATCCAGAGAAGGGCCATGAAAATGATCAGGGGGCTGGGGCACATCTCCTGTGAGGACAGGCTGAGAGAGTTGGGGCTGTTCAGCCTGGAGAAGAGAAGGCTCTGGGGAGATCTTCTAGTGGCCTTCCAGTAGCTAAAGGATGCCTACAAGAAAGCTGGAGAGGGACTTCTTGCAAGGGCATGTAGTGATAGGGACAAGGAGCAACAGCTTTCCAACTGAAAGAGGGCAGATTTAGATTAGCTACAAGGAAGAAATTCTTCCCTCTGAGGGTGGTGAGGCACTGGAACAGGTTGCCCAGGGAGGCTGTGGATGCCCCATCCCTGGGAGTGTTCAGGTTGGATGGGGCTTTGATCTAGGGGAAGGTGTCCCTGCTGCTGGCAGGAAGGTTGAAACTAGTTGATCTTTAAGGTCCTCTTTAACCCAAACCATTCTATGATTCTATGCCTAAGCGCCTTCTTAATCTGTTCCTAAATAGCAGTCAATGACTTGCAACAAACACCCCTTCTCCTTTCCCCAGCACAAATATGTAGGAGCTTTTACCTTATTGCTGTGGCTATGATGAAGCATAAGGTGCAGAGGGCACCTTTTGAACTTCTTTTAGGCAATTTAGAAATCTATGCCATCTTTTCAAGGTGTCTTTCCTTCTCAAATCAGCACTTCTTATTTTTCTTATGCCTCCATTTGCTTTATACAAAAGTAGACTGTTTTCTCTTTCTCCAAAGCTGTTCAGGTTTTGTTGATACCAAATAAGATTAAAAGAATCCTTTCAGAGTGGGATAATATAGACTTTGAGATTCTTTACATCTGCAGTAATACAACTTCCACAGAAAGCTCCATTTGAGAATCTTCTATTTTAACTGAAAAAGTTCTGTCCTGCTTAATCTTTTAGCAGCATTTGGATGAAAAGGATGAATGCCCTCAAATGTATCATGTATTACATTCAGCTTGACCTTTTGTGCCACAATTAGTGACTTGCCTAAAGAGCAATGACCGATGGTATTACACTATAACAAAGTTTTTGCTAGCCTGACCTTCCAGTGGGTACAGTGCCTTATATGTGCAGGATTTTAGGAGCCAATAGAATCAGCATGTGAGAGACTAAACTTGATGTTCATACTTACAAGTGTTTGTGCTTGATTAAAGATCTTTACATTGCAATTAATAATATTTTTGTACAAGTTTGATTACAGAAAGGAAGGATACAGTGATGTGTTATTGATAAAATCTGTAGACTTTATTTAGGTACATATTTAGAAAGCAATGGACCCTTGGCCTGGAAATCCAGATTACTTTTCTTGCCTTTGCTACTAACTGTCACCTAGTGTGAGGGGTAATAGGAGATATATCAAAGGTACACAAGGGGAAAAAGGTGAGTAAAGCACAGAACTGATTTAACCTTTATGTTGCTGTCCCTTTTCTTTACCAGGGCTCCCCTAGTTGTCCACTGCCTTTGAAAGACAGGATAAACTCTAAACCAGATATAATGTTTGCTTAACAATTGCAGTGCTGTGTTTTGATGAGATATATTTAAAAATGTGGTATTTGGCAACAAGATTCAGGGATTTTTAGTCTAATAACATGAGTGGCTGATGGTGATGCATTTGAAAACAATTGACCTCACTGTGTGAGATAGAGGTGATGTTGCTACAAGTGCTTGTCTCAATAAAACCTTTCTATTGATGATGGATTAATTCTGAATGGTGGCTTGCAAATGTCCCCCTAAAGAATAATAGGACACTTTTAGATTTTTTTTCTTGTGATGAGCTACATTATAATTTTACTTCTTGCCTATCTTGACTCAATTTAGCAGCTTCATTTGCTTTCTTTAGAAAACCTAGTGGGGCTTCCATATTTAATTTCTTTAATTCTATGAAGCATGCCCTTATGCGTGACTCACAATATTATTTGAGAACAATATCTTAAACTATTATCTAATTAACAGCTGGGCATAGTATCCTCAAAATATTTTCCAGAATGATTGTTGGCACAGAACACAATCAGATTAAGTGTTCGCAACATGTTGCTTCAAAGCTGTTTGAGTTTTTCAAAGTGTTTTCTTATTTTTTGAAGTCATCTACCTGATGAGAACTGAGATGAATTTCACTAAATAAAACAGTTCTTAAGACTTGCTTCTGGATGTAGTTGAATACTCTTGAGACTTTGAGCAAGTATGTAAAGTTCTGCAAGGGTGAGATACCCGGTAAGTTTATACTAATGTATCTTTATGCATGAGCAATCTGTTTCCATGAAATGCTTCTTGGGCAGGATTTAATCTGACATCAAGCACTCAATGAAATTCTGAATGAATATAGTCATCTTCAAAGATAGAAGTAGCAGGTGAAATATGACAACTCAGTAAATTTATGTTTGTATGTTTTGAATAGGAAAGCATTTTTTGGACTCTTTTGCACACCACTTTTTGTTTGGTAGGTGCTATTTTAGAAGGAATAATTGAAGTGTCTTAAGAGTAATAGAAAGCAAAAGCTTTTTCATAAGCTTTACTACTAAAATCTGGAGAATTGTAAATAATTTGAGTAATGGAAAAAATGCAAAGCTCAGAGTTCTGCAAGAAGTGAAACATGTTAGCTTTTACCGGGCTTTATCTATGCACAGATATTTGCTTGCACTCTGTGTAATGTTACACTTGCTTAAATACAGTGATGTAATAGTCTGTGGGCCATATCTCAGACTGCCAAAGCAATTCACCTGGCCTGCACCCTGCCTTTGACCATCCAAGAATTTCTTGGCCTGGCAAAGGAGTGAGCTACAGGCCAAATGAATATTCTGGTGGTAGCTGCTTATTTTCAACTGCCACTTTGAAAGAGTGTTGTTCTATCCCTGCTAAAGACCAAAAGGAAATTGAGGAGAATTTTGTGATCGGTGCAGTAAGTGCATTGCTCCTGAGAAGTATTATGCCTACTGTACCTCCCTAGTAGTTTGTGTCGTGATGGGAGACAAACTGAGGTATATTACTCTGATCTCTATCAAAGGCAAATTTAGCAGGAAGGTGGGTGCTCTGACAACACTTTTATTACATTAAAACTGTGATCACAATAAGGGAATGTACCTACGCAGTACTCTTGGGGTGGGGAGTTTATATACACCTGACAGTGAAATAGCTATCATTAAAAACCTCTGGTTTAGACTGGAGTGTTATTCTGAACCAGATTTTTAATGTGCTTCTAACCCAACAGAACTCCATTTGGGTATCAGTGTCTGAATTGCACCATAAACCAGAAGCATTATTCTTAATCAGGGTTACAAACAGATAGATGCCAGGGAAAGGACTGTTACTTTATTAAAGATGAAAAGAAGCTTTAAGGCCGAGGAGGCTGCCTTTCATCTAAATCCATGAGCCTGGCATGTTCTATTGGGCATATCTAGAGGCTGAAAGCCAGACGGCAGGGAACAACAAACCACAGGGGTGGTAGTGAAGTTTAGCCTGGATGACATTCTTCAGATATAGGAGTGACTGGAGAAACAGTGCATTGAAGAACAAACTTCATCTATTACTTTGTAGTAGCATTTTTCCTTGTGGCATGGAAGCTTGTATTTAAAATATGGAGCAGGTGGGAATGTTTTGTGAGTTTTCAGCAGAAAATGCTAATTAAAAAAATCGCAATATCCACAAATTTTGTTCTTGAGAAACTGTTTGAATGGCAAGGAAGAAAGTCTGAGTGCTAAGATGGCACTGCAGTCAGAAATAAAATAATGACTGATCAGGTTATTAATCTAATTTCAAGTGGTATCCAGGGTTCCGAGATTTTTCAGGGTCAAGTCATTCCAACTGGGTATGTTTAGTCATTTGTACAGGGAAGAATAGTTCTGGGAGAAGACATAGGGAGAAAACCTAGCCAAGTGTGGTGCATAGGATCATCCTGCTCTGTGGAAGGTGCAGGTTGCTGTCCTAGGTGATGCAAAAATCGAAGGAAGGCTGTTTCTATCTCCATTTCTTCTGGTTTAAACCCCCTTTCCCTAAGTGACTGAAAGTCTGGTTTATGCTTGTGCTTAATGAGAAGTTTTGGAATATGAAATATGTAGACATTGAGAGTTAATGTTCGACAGTATCCCCAGTTACTGTGAGGATTAGCATGAAAATTACTTATAAAATCCTCTGTAGTATTGTTTTTAGGCAGAAATTTTTCAATTTTCTATACATACTTTTCATATCCACCTGGCTTGTAATATTGTACTTGGTAGCACACATGGAAACATTTATCAGGCTTACTAGGATCTTGGTTGGTTCTAAAGGAGTACAACTAAATATTTATTAACTTTCTTATGAATAAAAAGTAAATGGTGCAACATGTGCACCATAATGCTATAGCTGCATTGTTGGTCACCAGTTCTTTCTGTTCTTGGAAGCATGTGCATTTCTTCAACATGCTGTAACTCATCGCTATTCTATATCGGTGCAAATTCCTGAAAGTCAAGCAAGCATGCTTTTTAAACAGAATCCTTGGCAACAAGCAGAAAGGGGGAAAAAAAAAATCCAAAGGGCTTATTTTTCTAAAGATTGACAGAGGCTGCAAGTTGAGAGGTGAACCAAATAAGCTGGATAATGTCCAGAAAGTAAGATTAAGAAGAAAGGAAAGAATCTTGGGCTCAGGCAGTACAATGACAGAGTAATTTTCTAGGACTTAATAGTGTGACACTAGTGAGCCTTTTAGTCCTGTCTTCCAGTGTATTTATTTCCTTTCTAACTTAAGTTCAGTTTGCTTTACTTTTAATGCTGTCCTCAGCAAAAGAATGAGTCACCTCTTGCAAGTAGATCCATGTTCCAGATCAATGCAAGTTTTTATACATGAGCTGAACAGTTTTCAAAGTCAGGAGGATGCAAAACAAACAGGTTCTTTAGAATATACTTGAACTGCTGTTGATCACTAAATACTTGCAGCTCTATCCTTTGCTGATGCAAATAGGCATAACCTCCGTTGATTTCAATAGGACTGTTGAGCCTCTACGATACAGTAAAATATTGAGTAGGGAGCTGTTACCATTTTGTTTTCATGTTTTATTGTAAAGGAGTCTTGGAATATCTTCTCTAGAGTGGCTGTCATACTATTGCTTGCAACCAGCTTTACATGCTGATTAAATGAGATTGCTTTAATTTTCCTCTGCTTAGTAAGTGTTGTCAGCCTGGTCAATGCTGCTAGTCATTTGAAATAAGGTTCTTCGCTTGTGGGAGCATCCATGAAGTTCTAGATCACCAGAGCCCCAAGGAAAGCTCTGTTTCCTGTATTTTATTTCCAGGTCCAGCATACAGAGTCAGTAGCTATTATCAGATCAGAAAAGACAGGACCGTATAGTCCTAGCTCTAAGACTGAAAGAAAACAAATGTTAGATTTCTTTTCTCATGTTGGCTGCTTAGTCCTGTGTGGTAGACTACTAAGAGTTAAAAATTTGCTATTGACAAAGGTAGCACCATTTTGTGGTTGCCTGTGAAGGAATTACTTTATCACTTATCTTTAGAAGGAATAAAAGCATTTGGAAGTAAGGAAAAGTTTATAGTAAACATGGTTACTTCTGTTGGAAAATCAAGTGTCTAAAGTTGATTTTTTTGGCTTCGTCAATATAGAGAATTTTATTCAGTTACATGATCATATCCTACTTTTCCCATGTGGGCATCATTCAAGATATATGAGTATGCGGAGTGTCAAAATTAAAGGTATTGCTTACAATTTATTTGAATACATTTGCAACTAACAATTTTTAATTTTTTTATCTACATAAAAGTAATAAAGATCTAAGAGTCATCTAGTTTGATAATGTTGATTTACATATACTGATTTCATAGTTTTACTATATATAGTATCATTTTCTCTGTAACAGTTGAAAGCTAAAATGATGAGAAAAATCAGTTGAGGAAATCATCTTGCCCCCTCACCTTTTCTGAGTACCAAAGCATTTAAAGCAAGAAAATAACAGCAGTTATTTTCTTTTAGTGATACTAACTTGTATGTTCTCAAACATTTCATTGAATGTCTTTATTGACAAGTTTGAAGACCTCTGTGATGGACAGTATAAGGTAAAGAATATTAAAAAGTTCAGACATTTGTACTTACAGCAATGTCCACCGAACAGAAGCTGTTCTAGGCAAAGTCATTCTGGATCCAGAACTTCTGACAATAGTCAACAGAAATCCGAATTTCAGCACCTCTTAACATCTTTAGCTAATGAAACTCCAGCACTATAATTTATTCCCTCTTCTAGTCCATATAGTGCTCTGAAGCAGAGGATACCATAGTCTAGGTCATATTTCTGATTCTTACCTACTGACAGGCCGTGGAAAGAGTATTTATTTTTCTACTCCAGGCCACCAGAATAGTATAATACAAATGGGTTACAGCAAAATGTTAGGCTCCTTGAAATCAAGGGGGAATATCTGTTCAAAAGGAGTCATTATACATTGTTCCTACTGGAATAAAATCAACTACATTTAAAGTCTAAAGTTTGAATATACAGCCTCTCTGCACCAATTCCTTTTAGTCTGCTGCAGTGTTGCACAGTCTACAGTAACTCTGCTTAAACGAATGCTTGTTGTCATAGGGTGTTTCAGTTCCTATTAGCACTGTGTAAGGAGCTGAAGTTGAGGCTCCTGGCTTTTTAACAATATTATCAGTGAATGTTTTCTAGTATCGTTTATAATGTAAAGGGAAGTGTGAAATTGGCTTTCATTGTAAGTGGTACATTTGGTGCTTTCCTTTAATCAGACTCAGGTGTGACTGAGTGAAAACCTACTAAAAGATGCAAAGACACCCTCCCATCACAGAGATCATCCCTGATTGTTCTCTTCTCCAGGCTGAACAACTGTAGTGCTTTCAGTCTCTTATATGGAAAACACTCTTATCCCTTAAAATTCCCTCTGAAAACCCCCAAGTGTCCTATTTAGGATACCTAAAATCAGTTTCTCATGCAGGATGTCTGCTTCCAAACAAAGCTTTGAACAACTAGAAATGCACTGTTTGGGTATGCCCTAAGGACTCTTTCCTGTTATGATTGACTGCGGAGGTTAGTTTCCTGTGTTACATTATGTAAGAAAATTATGTAATGTCATTAGAAAGTTCATCTAACTTTTGTATAATCATTTTCTTTCCAAGCTGTTGGGGAAATAATGTTTATTGTGTTTAGACTTCTTCCTTTGGAAAAGCCTGTGTTTTCATGCAGCTGTTGGTCATGAGGTTAGGCTGTGCTTCTACTGAGTTACTAGTTGGAATTTTACTGTTCTATCTTCATTTGCAATATTTGTACTTAAGCCTGCTGAAAATCATTCTTGTTTACATGTATCTGTAGTTTTTTTCTTCCTTTTATGAATACTTGCTACAAGATAGCCTAGTATCAAAAAAATCAGAAGTTATTTTATAGTCATAAGTGAAAGCATTCTTTGTATGTCATTGCAAGAGCATCTATAGTATCAAAATGAAAGCTAAGTTTAAAAGCCAGCTAGTTAAGCAGATTGCATTTGACACAACATAGGTATTTGTTGCAATGACAGATTTGCACAGGAATTTTGAGTAGATGGAGAAGGCTTAAAATGGCTGCACTGCTATTAAGAAATGAGGTGGTTGTCCTTATCTAGGGCCTTGAATTCTTTTCAATGGATTACACATTGACAAAAGTATGAAAAGTTTGGTTAAGTAGCAATTCCTGTGGAAAAACTTACTGATCAATAAAAAAAATGCAGCCTCGCTTAACTGCAGTCCAACAAAAGTCTGTAAAACACTCTACAAGCTGGTAAGAAGTTGATTCTGTTATGTGGCTCTATGATCTGCAGGCAAACATGGTCTTGTAACCTCTGAAAGTATCTTTCTAGACATTGTGAAGTAAAAAAATACCAATGGTACCAAGAAAACTGAAATATTCAAGCAGTGTTTTCAAGGAAAGAAAATTCATGTTTTTAATAAGCTAATGGGCTGTCTTTACTTTAGTTATAAGCTCATTTATAGCATAAGGCTTACTATGATGATTTTCCAAGTATACTAACTTAAAGGTGCTATGCTCTGAAGTAGAGGATAGTAGTTCTATCCTTGATGATCAGTGGTTGTAGAAAGTCTGTTACAGCACAAGAGGGTTAATAGTAGGTAGAGGAGATGGCAGGGGTCTCTCTTCAGCATGGGTCAGGGGCTTGCCAAAGATGATTGCATGCACTCCCTGCCACACTCGTAGGTACTAGAAAGGTTCAGTGTGCCTGGTGTTTGGCAGATCAGTGCAGTGAGGCAGCACCAAATGCCAGTAGGGCCTCTGATACAGCTGTACACCCTGCAGTGTCCTGAATCTTCTTCCCTTTAGGCATGCTCAGTTGTCTCTTAGCAAAGGAGTCTTCCGCCCTCCTTCCAAAGGATTGTGCTTTGGTCTATGTAAGGGATACAAACATAGTTGCTCACACAAGAAGTAAAAATTATATCAAAAGCAAAAAATTCCCATAAAATGTCAAACCCTGGAAGAAGATACATCCAGATGTGTATATTGCAGTAAAAAAATGAGTTATATCTGACTGCCTTTAGTGCCTAGCTTGTTTGCTTGTCTCTCTTACTGACCCTGAATAGCCACTGCATTGCATTAGCTCTCCCATTCAATGTCATTTGACTTGATCCAAGTGAACACTTCAGCTGTAATTTATGTGCATTCTTTAAACTAGCATTTAAAAGTAATTTCACATGGATGAGTGATTTAAGTTGACAGCTTAAGGACTTTCCATGATTAAATTAATGAATTTATTATGCAATGAAATACAGAATAGAATGTGAATACTGAAGCATCACAGTCAAATTCCATTTTTGCTCAGTTCCAGCTACAAAAGCAGTGCTGAATAACAAGTGTGTGCAGGGCAATGCCCGGGGCTGCCTTGTGTTCTGTGCAGTGTCATCAATATTTCCTATTTCACAGGTATAAGGTCTACTTTTTGTCTTGGCAAATAAACATTTGGCTGGATTTCATCACTTACGTTTATCAGAACCCTTATGCTTTTGCATAAACCATTAGGATTAATTTTTAATGTAACCTAGATAAACAGAATCTCATTGTACATTGTAAGAAATTTCAGGTTAGCTTCCTGTTTCATGAATACCTGTATTCATAAGCTACACAAATATAACACTGATGCTCGTCGCATTCATTGCTTTCGTGCTTTCAAAGACAAGTTTGGAAAGGTATGCATGAGAAACCTACTGCTGAGACCTGGGGTAGCAAGTTTCCCATAGCATTCCTAGAATACCAGAGGAAGAAATATGCAAATCACTTCAAACCCAGACACTTTGGGCACAGCTTACAAATTAGTCTTTTCGGCATAAATTCTAATTCAATAGCTTAATTATTCAACTGTAGTTTTGCACTCCTGGTACAAAAGAAAGGAATTTCAAGCACATTGTTTGTGAGCTGCTTACAAGCCCTCCCCTATGAACCTTGGACCTCTTTCTTAACCGCAGCAAAGCAGGCTGAGAACATACCACAGAGCAGTATGCTGGAATAGTTTTTAAACGTTAATGAATAATATGATAATTTTATTAGAGAACCCTTCTGTGATGTGTTTCCAGGCACTGTACAGGAATGTATTTGTGCACACAATGCTTTATTTGCTTAAGAGAACAAATCACTTTTTTGATATCCTTTGACCTTCTTTTTTCCCCTTTCAACTTCTAAAGTTGTTGACGTAAAACTTCTGTTAAACAGGACAGGGTAACTGGTAGGGGACAGTGTTCTAATGTCTACTACAAGTATTTTTAAAGAGCTATGATCTGTTCTGTGCCTAAAAGATTAAGGGGATCCTTTCTGTGCAGCGGCATTAATCATTCCTTCAATTATGTCCCTGAACTGCTTTCAGAGCTCTGATATCTCTTATTTCTTCATCTCATATTACATGTGACAGGAATGAATAGTGGCTGTAATTATGCAAAGTGGGCACTACTTCCCATTTTAGTTTACAGGATATAAAAAAACATGATCCTATTTGTATCTGACACTAAGAATCTGAGCAACCTTCTCACTTACGGAGAGGATACAACAAAACCGACGGGAATAATTCAGGTGTTTTTCCTTAAAATGGGTTGACAACTTGAAAAAATGTGCTGCAAATTAAAGCCGATCATCCAAGCAGCTGTAAATTGCATGACTAGCACTTACTCAGCAAATGACTTCCTGTGGACCTCCCTGACCTTGTCAATATTGTGAGGAGCATGGCTTCAGATGGAGAGAAATTGCTTTTGAATAGTTCCTTGGAGAATGTACAAACAGGAATCTGTAACAGGGGGCATGAGATAATTTAAAAACATATGAGAAGTTTTAAAACAGGAAAAACATAAGAAGCTTTTGCATATTTAGTGTTCCTGATTCACAGCTTGCTTGCTTCTTGCATTATTCTGTGTTTAAGGCTGTAGCTTCAAGAATCATTCTTTTCTGAAACAATCTGTTTGTTTGGAGAGAAGATCATTACAGTCATATTTAGGTAAGAGCTTCCAGTTGTCAACTTAATTGAGCCAATGTACAAAAGCAATAATGCTTTCTTAAAAGTTTTACTCTTAACGTAAGGTCAATTTAAAGCCAAGTTCAGGTTTTCTAGGAGTCCAAATCATATGTGCATAATGGTTGCAATCAGCAATACTGGTGAGATGTGCTGCTCTGCAGCAGCTTCTTTTTTGTACTTGTTTCATTTATAGTAAAAATTACCTATTGAAAAGACGTGATTTCAGAGCATAACACTCACTGTAATTTTCAATCCTGAAATTCTGTGAAATTTATCCTTTTTTTGCTCATAACTATTTATAGCAAAAAATCATCCAGGTGACCTAACAGACAACTAGAAGATGACTTGAACCCCTTTAAGTTTGTATACGTCTTATCTGCCTCACTTTTTACTTTTTGCAATTCACCTCTGACACAATCTACAAAATAGACAAGTTAACAGAACTGTGCTGTGAATTATCTTCTTGATAGGAGAGATTTTATTTGCAATTTGAATTTATTGTCTATTTCTTGAATATCTACAGTAATGACCTTGATAGTGGAAATGATTTGGAGGTTAAACAGTGTAGTTCAAAGAAGCACCATTTGCTTCAGACAGTTTTGCTTTGTGCCTAGATATGCCCAACTGTTCTTATTTAGATAAACCACCTAGGTGCTTTTGCCCACATTGAAGTGTTCTTGGACTCAAGGACTATAGAACTTGCCCTCTGGATTGTTTTGCAGATTTTTTTTTTCAGATTTCAAATGTGAAGCTTTCAACTGGCACTAACACTATGGTAATGCCCAGAGTTTAAGTTTGTCAGGTGCCATATAAATTCAGCTACTGTCTGTGCTAAAGGGCTTAAAACTTATTTCACACAATACCCAACTGCCTGCAACAAACATTTCAATGGAACAAGAGAGAATAGAGAAAATAGTCATACAATAATCTGCTTAGGGAAGCTGTTAAGGCCACAAATTTCATGGTCAGTTCACTTTAAACACAGATAGCAAAAATGTCATAGGAGGAACTGATCTGAGAAACTAGTGGGGTTCTAGACTGTTGATTACTGATTCCATGCACAAATGCAGATGATAATATACAGTATATTTCATCTGCAAGTGCCCAAGTTTTCTCTAAAAATTAAAAACAAGTTTCACCTCCACCTGTAGGATAGGGAAACTGACAAAAGGGCAGGATAATAGCCTGTCTAGGCTCACACTTCAGGGGAACATCACAGGATAGAATTCCTTCTGATTTGTATACTGACTATTTGCAGAACACTTTGCTCTTACCTTCAGTTGCAATCAAACTAATAAGAAGAATCTCCTACTGACATGGTTTGGGACAAATGTATTAACCCATAATTATTCACCACTGCTCCCTTCAATCCATATCCCTTTAAATAAATAAATCTGTCTTGAAATCCAAGTCCAAAAAATGTTCCACTAACTATATTGCAAATTCAAAACAACTGATTACCATTTGTGAAACAACTTCATCACTTGATTTGAGGAGCAGTATAAAAGTCTAGATTCCAATACCAGTGCTCCTACTTTGGGGACTTTCATGCTTGGTGTTCAGACCTGCCTACTTCTACAAAGAAGTGCAAGAATTCAGAAAGAAAAACAGGTCAAAGGCATTTTAGTAGGCAGTTAACCCCGTGGCAGTAAGCAAATAGAAACACTTAACTGAATCAGGAGAGAAATTCTCAGATACTTTGTCAGTTGCCAAAAAAAAAAAAATCTCAAGTGCTTGCAGCTTTCTGGTTTAGCATAATTTTAATGAATCAGTCACCAGAAAATCATATGATAAATAGCTTGTGGGCAGTCTTGGGGAAGGTTAAGGCTTATATCTTAGGAGGAATAAGCTGTTTGTCATGTATCTCACCGCTGTCATAATGATGCAACTCAATTTTGCAGGAATTACTCTGCTATAAAGCTGTTAAAATGCAGTTAAGTCCATGTGTTATGCCTTATGTTATTTAAATAAAATTCTGGTAAATTCAGTAGCAATGGTAGGCTTATAAATAGTGATCACGGTACATGTACCAGATTCTTTAAGGCTGTGGTCTTGGCTTTAACTGCAGCTGAATAAAATGATACATGAAATATATTTAATGTGTTTTAAATGTTCAGTTATTAAGAATATGAACATGGAATTTCTCTATAATCCTAAATTTAGTTCAACAAATTGAACTGTGCCAGCCATATAGCCCTGATGCCGTACTAGTTGCAGGATCAATCTTTAGGTTAAACGTTTCCCTTAAGGAACTTTGGACTTCATGAGCCACCTTACGGGTTTGTAGCCACCCCTAAACAAAACGAACCGGTTTGTTTGTGGTTTGCAGAAAGCGGACCCTGACATCTAGTGGTGGCGTTTTGCATGTACAAAAACACTGACAAATTCGGTGGCTTGATGAGTGACTGCTAACCTGATACTGATGTACTCTAAATATCGTCTCAAGATCGAATAAAATGTGACATTTTCTGTTATAAACTACTTTATTGCGGGAAAAAAAGTACCAATATAAACTCTGTGCTTTTTCAAATGCTTTTACTGTCTTATGTAGAAAAGATAAACTGGTGATTTTATGCATTTCTTCTAATTTTCTTATAATTAGAGTACCTAAAGCAATATTTCTCATAGTTCTGTTATTAGGTCAATTGCTAAGTAATGTAGTGCAAAAACATGTTAAAACATTCTGGATTTGTATAAAGCAAATCTTATTTCAACTACCAGCCACAACAAGGTGACTAATAGTCACAGATCTCAAAAGCTAAAGGAACTTCAAAGAACCTACTAAGTATTTTACTTCTGCATTTGGCCATGCATGTAGTATATATAATCAAATCCACTGTTTTTGTTGCATTCTATAGCTTCTTCAAATTAAAACTCAATTTTTGTTTCAGTGCTTTTAATTGAAGTTTTTTTTCAATTGTGTTAATGCAAGCAATTCAAGTTAGAAGAGACGCATAGTATGGTAAGAGAGATCACTTCCAAAGTGATACCGTAGTTGTATAGTTGAAATAACTGATCTGAGGCACTTTGACTGATTCTGTATACACAGGCATCTGTCTTCATTATAGGTAAAGATACTAGGCCAATAGATTAAAGGTGCTGAACTTCACTTGAAGAGAACTGAATTTGGTTTTTGTAGTCATATTTATGTGGATAGATGATGATCACTTTACAAAGGGTTTCCCTGTGATCAGGAACAACCTGGCACAAAGAGCATCTTACAATACCTGACCTGCTTCATGTAATTTAAACGGAAAGTAAATGTGAGGTCACTTCTTTAGGTAATGCATGTGCTTTACTTTCCCAATATGCATTATACCTTATGCTTGCCATAAGCCATCCATGAACTGAAGTAGGTTACTCAGATGTTCTGAAGTTTCGTTTTTGTAATTGGATCAATATAAACCAAGTAAAAACTAGAACACTGATATTTTCCTGGATGCGGAGATAGCCTGAAAAAAACTCTCAATTCACAGATTTAGGTGTTTGGGTTTTTTTTGCCAAGCCTTCAATTCTGTTTTCCAGATATTTTGTGATGAAAGCAGGGCCACTCATTTGGAAGCCACTTGAGAAGGTGAAGATAAGAAGACAGACACCAATAGGAAATTATGATAGCATTAAAAAATTCTGGGGAAATTGTCATATTAGTGTTCATATTGCAGCCTACAGAAACAAAATCACATTGGAAAAAGTGCAAGTTCACAAGCAATGGTTCCAGGACTGTCTAGAAGCCTCTGAAGTAGAAGCTTCTACATGTGTCTTGCATGCTAAAACATTTGAGAACATAATGGGTTTCATCAGCCTGCAGCTTGTTGCTGTCACATAAGGCAATGTAAGTACTGAAATAATGAAAGTAACTCCGAACAGGTGTTCAGTCAAAATACCAGACCTGTGTTCTGTCTTCATGAGGCCTCCTCCCTTTGGAATACTGCTTTTTTCTTTATCTTCACTTTTCTGCAATTTCTCTGCAATGCTGGGCTCCCATGTTTATGCTTGTTTTGCACATGTACATACATGAAAATGAGGTTCTGAGAGAGTAATTGCATGCAAGACTATTGGCAGTCTAAATTTACAACATATGCTGAGCTTCTAAAGGTTTATCTTAGGCAGCAGAAACATTTTACAGCTTTGCTCTAATACTGGCCAATCCAACAAGCAAAACAAGTCAAGAATTTCTTATTGATTGTCCAAAGACTGAGTCCGCAATTACAAATCTGCCATTGTATGCATTTGTCTAGCTAATAGCTCCAACTCTTTGGACATCCAGGAACTTGTCTCTAAAAGACAAGTTTAAATTGAGTATAATGTTAATAACATGAATACAACCAATAGGCTAACATGCCATTTTCCTTTCTGGAGAAATAGTAGTACAGGGATGGTTATGCAAATGTAGAAAATATTAATATTCTCTATAATATGTCCATTCTCAGTCATGTTAAAAGATGTTGAGATGAAAATGAGAACTCACAAAGATTTCTGCATCTGAATGGAATGGAAAACTAGGGAAGGCTACTGGTAAAGATTAGATACAGAGGTGGTTACTTTGTCCTATAGTATGCAGCCTGACTTTTTAGTCCTAAATCTTTTTGAGCGGGGTTTTGGGTTTAGACCTAAGACTCTGATTATATATGTTAATTTTTTTTTTATAGGAACTTGGAGAGATTGACATGTTTTTTAAAAAATCCAACTCTAAAATGGCTTTCTGCTGTTCCAGACTACAGTCGCATTTTAGCTCTGCCTGAGGTCTGTACGATATCAAGAAGAAACAGTAATACAAGTATCAACTTGTAATAAAATGAAATTCCTAATGAGTCCATAGAAATTTATGTCCTTTGAGGCCAAATTTTTACCCACTGAGTTTTTATTCAAACTCAGAATCCTTTCTAGGCTTTTATTTTATGTAGCAAAGTGACAGTACTTCACATCAAAAAAGAACAATTTTCAAATTGGATTGCCCCCTTGCTGTATACAGACATCATCAGTATAAAGTTAAAAACTATGAATACCTGCACAGGTCTATTTGGCTATATATTTACATATATTTCTAAAAGCTATTATTCTTCTGTCAAAACCAACTTCAGTTTTAGCTCAGAATTCATATTCTTTAAAAAAGTAACACATTAATCTTTGTGTTCAGCAACCCAGCAATTCAGATTTCATCCAGTTTTGAGATCTGATGTGTATAAGTGTGTGGTGTAACATCTGTAAACCATAAGAAGTCTATACTGCACTGGAGTCAATATCTTGTCCCACGTGACATTTTCTAATTTATTTTCATGTAGTTCAAGATAATATTCAATATAAGATATACCTGTGGAAGCTTTTTACAAATTGAGTGATTTTTCAAGCATATCTTTAAACACTTGCAAACAGACTGGTTTGGTAGTGAATTGGAGATGATCTAGTGATTCTTGCTGTATCACATATTTGTGAACAGTTGAAAACATTTAGCATGCAAAATTTTGGCTGCTTTGAGCCAAGATCGCACAACACACTGCCACACAGACTAGTTTCCAGCACAGGTATTCAGGTGACTTGAAATGGAATCTTTAAACAAAATAAACCCAAACTTAATTCTCTGCTTACAAGTGTTGCTAGCAGTGAGCTTTAATGTTCACTGCAAGGAACGCAAAAGAAAGCTGCTCAACAATCACTGAGAGCTGAGGAATCTGAGGCCTCCTTTGGTTTCTGGGTCTTAACATTTGTATACTGAACTACTCGGTCTTCTCATTTTACTTTAGAGAGGAATGTTTTAGTTTTTAACTGAACATTAGAGCTTTTTTTCTTTCTCTGGAAGCATTGTAGATTGGTCACTCCTGGTGTTCAGACGGGATGCACTGCTCTCATTACATCAAGTGCTCTTGGGTATCCGGCTGGGGTATACCATTCCTGTGCTCTGAGCTAAGCTGTGTGGTGAGATGATGGGCTTTTTAGCTCTTCTTTGCTCTGTACATGTTACAGGCAGTCCCATAACAAGTTTTCTTATTGCAGGAAACTATCACTGGCAGTGTTCTTGGTGCTGTACTTTTCCTGTGTAATACTGTTTTTCATTTGTACTCCAGGTGTTAAGTTCATTGCAGTTAGTGGTCTGTGACAGTGGCATATGCAGATGTTCTGCAGATCCTCTTTATCTAGACTGTTTTTGAACAGTTTGTAAAATCAGGAAGCAGTTCTCAATGACACAGACTGTCACTTTCAGTTTTATTTGGTCGTGTTGCTTGGCAGGATTCTCCGCAGAATGTAAAATCATCTCTTGCAGAATCTTTCTAGCTCTTGTATCTTTTTAAATTAAAAATCAGCAATCGGTTGCAGAATACAAAATTTCGAATGGGTATTAACAAATCATTAGCCACACCTAGATAGTCCCTGTGATGTCATTCATTGTAAAGTCATCTTGCATCTTCCCTGTTTCTATCGGTGGATGATAAATCCTTACTGCTGGTAAACTAGGTCAGAATTTTGTCAATGTAACCTGCTTTGAGGCAAGATGGCTGTCTTAGATGGGATTCTTCCATATGCTTCATTCTGATCCTTGGACCTTACGCTTCCCAGGTTTCTATCTGTCTGGGTGAAGTCTCATTACTGCAGCAAGGACCCATATTTTAAGTGTGTAACTTCTATATCTCATTTTCTATTGTTTGCATAGATGCACTACACACAGGAGGATTTTTTTTTTTCCTTCTCTACCCATTTATTATCCTCAGGCACCCTTTGATACTTGAAAATATAGAAACCCAACTGATAACCAGTTTCCAATGATACAGGCATGCTGTTTTAGTTGGGCTGAACAGAGTGGTGACCCATACTTTCTTACTGTCATTCTGTAGTGTTAACTTTCCCTAATGCAAATCAGTCTGAACCTCATACTATTTTTCTATTAAATTCCCTACTGGGTGAAAATTATAGCCAAGCAACTTAGGTGTAAGGTAATTAAATCCCCTTATCAGTATGGCTAATGGAGAACAGTACAGCTATTACCATGCATGGGATCTTATCATTTATATGCAAATGCCTACTTGTATTTGCAAACAAATGTTTCCAAATGTATTTCGTATGCTCAAAGCATTAAGCCATAGGCGAAAAGAAACTGGCCTGAGGGGATTAATTTTGCCATATAGAAAAAAATTGTAATAGTATCTAATTTCAAGGTGTTGAATCAGGGCCAGTGCTTTACATTTTGTTTTCTTGGATTTCAGCGTTTTGTAGATACAAGTGGTGTACAAAATAGTCATATTTCGAATACTTACATAAAACCGGCCTTACAAATTAAATGAAATTGAAAATGTGTATCAACTGTTAAACCTAGTATTTTTTTAGCTAGTTGCAGTAAGTCTACTTCTCTATTTTTTGTGCCTCTGTTCTGGCTAAGAGAAGGAATTGAAAGATAATGTTCCACACTGTATTTATAGATAAAAGCTTTCACAATTTCAATCTCTTAATAGCAACCAATGTTTAATCTCTGCAGATGAATTTAATGACAATCTAATGCCCTGGTGTTGGGATTCAGTCCTCAGATTTTAATCTAACGAGATTATAGTTAAAGCCTGATAGTTTTGATAGAAGTTATGATTGACCTTTCTTGTTTTTCTTCACTGTAAATATTTTCCTAACTTTCACTGTTCCTCTTTTGGCTTGTAAAAAGTCAAAAGTCATCTTTGTGGCCCTCCTCTGGACCTACTTCAACAGCTCCATGTCCTCATTGTGTTGGGGACCTCAGAGCTGAATGCAGTACTCCAGGTGAGGTCTCATGAGAGCAGAGTAGAGGGGCAAAATCACCTCCCTTGATGTGCTGGCCATGCTTCTTTGGATACAGCCCAGGATATAGTTGGTTTTCTGGGCTGCAAGTGCACATAGAATCATAGAATGGTTTGGGTCAGAAGGGACCTCAAAGACCATCTAGTTCCAACACCCCTGCCATGGGTAGGGACACTCTTCACTACACCAGGTTGTTTGAAGCCTCATCCAACCCAGGTGGGGTCTCACATAGCTGGCTCCTGTTGAGCTTTTCATCAGCCAACACCCCCAAGTCCTTTTCCTCAGGGCTGCTCTGAATCCTTTCTCCTCCCAACCTCTATTTGTGCTTGGGATTGCCCTGACCAATGTGCAGGACCTTGTACTTGGCCTTGCTGAACTTCACAATGTTTGTACAGGCCCACCTCTCAAGCCAATTGAGGTCCATTCAGATGCCATCCCTTTCTCTCAACGTATCCACTGCATCACAGATATTGGTGTTGTTGGCACACTTGCTGAGAGTGCACTCAATTCCACTGTCCACGTTGCCAACAAAGATGTTAAACAGCACCAGTCCCAATACCTCTGAGGAATGCCACTCGTCACTGGTCTCCACTTGGACATCGAGCCATTGACTGCAACTCTTTGAGTGTGACCATCCAGCCAATTCCTTATCCACTGAGTTGTCCACCCATCCAATCCATGTCTCTCTGATTTAGAGATAATGATGTCATGCGGGACAGTGTCAAATGCTTTGGACAAGTCCGGGTAGATGATGTCAGTTGCAGTCAGATACAGAAGCAGGATGATTTGTCTGAGGTCCACTGATACCATTTAAGCAGTAATATTTCTGGAAGGCTCACAATGAATATTCACTGCATTTAAAAGTGCGTTCATGATGCAGCAACTTGTGTAGTTGGCTGTTATGATACACCTTAGAAACTTCTAATATCTGGCAGCAGATGCAGTCTCATACCACTGAAATAGGGTTGAAAAAGATATTATAACCAAATAGTCTGAGAAAAAAATAACCTGAAGACTGACTTATTGCCACTTTTTCCATGGTTTCATAAGAGACAACAGAGAATAGGTGTGGACAAGAGATGTACCAGGGACCATTGTAAAGAAGTAATTCTGGACTTGAAGTCAGCTGCCAGCACAGCCAAATATTTCTCAGGGATGGGGAACGAAAAGAGGTGGACTATGTGGGTGTGTTTGTGTGTTCATTTGCTCTGTGCATCTTGCCTTCTGTGAGCACTAAGTGAAACTGAGGAGGCATTTAGGGCTTTCTGGACACGATGACTACTGAGGAAAAGATGTAATGAAAAAGATACTGGATATAACTGAATAGAGATTTTAGTACATGAAAAGATCAAATGCAGCCGTGATTCTTTTAAATACAGCATACCTTTAGAAGCTTGAGATTACATTGCCTTCAAAGGCAGTCTTTAGCAGGAAAATATAAGAATGGTAGACTTGTACTAGTGTTTGCTGTCTGTGTTGCAAGCATGAATGTAAGTCAAATGGTGGCATTCCTACTTTATCATTAGTTTGTTGTGTTCACAGTGAAATCATTTGGTATGGGGGCAGTTGTTTATGATCTGCATTGGAATATAGATTTTCTGTTGAAAATACACTGTGGAAAAAAAAAAACACACAAACCCAAACAACCATAACAATATACCAGAAAAAGGGGGAACAGCAAAGAAGGAAGGGATTCTGAAACCAGACAATGAACTACTGTGGAGAGACGCTGTGAAGTAGAAAGTACTGCAAATGAAAAATACTTAATCTGCATGCTTAATTGAGAAAGCTGGATAAGAACAAGATTTTAAGTAGGCTTTCACCTGTTGGGGAGAGTTCTTAGAGGTAAAAATTGCTGAAAAAATATTTTCGTAGTATGAGAATACTCAAGTCCTAAATTCCAGTCTCTTTACTACTTCTGTATGTAAAAAGCTTAAATATTTAATAGTAAAATATATATACACATAAATCCAGTGGTGCAAATATGAAACATTGTGATATGTCTCTAAAAAAATGTTGAAATAATGAAGGGAAGCATTTTGACCTTCTCTAACTCTGACTAAAAGGTTAACTGAAAAGTGACTGACTTCTCATTTCTCCTGCTCCAGGGTGCTCTCTTTGGGATTGGAATTCCCTGCTTGGAAAGTAAAGGCATTAACAGAGCACACATACCAGTAGTGATGCATCCTTGTTCTTGCTGGGGCAGTGGAAGATGCAGTGAAAAGGGTTGCAAAGGCTGCCTTTCTAACTGTCACAGTATAGAAAGGAGAGGTGGTTTTGAACAGGAATCCGTCCTAGAGTTGAATTCTTAGTTCTATTGCCTCCTGGCTAGGCTAGATAAAGCAACCTAGTTGTGCTGAGATGAGCTTTTGTGAGTGCTCTTACAATTTTTCAGATAATGTGACTTGTTCTGCAGTTGCAGTTGATCTTTACAGTCAGTCCAACACGTCAGGAAAGTGTACGCCACACTGTCAAAGCTGGTGAACGACTGCTGTAGAGTTTATCTGTGCATGTTCAGTGGCATTTTGCATCTTACTTCCAGGTGACAGTTTATCCAGAGCCACTGCTCATGGCTGGCTACTAGATAGCTTAAATCTCAAACACTGGCTGGAGTTCTCAGCTTCCTTTCCAGGCCATGTTTTCAGCTAGGAATGAAAAAAGAAATACATGGAAGCAAATTCTCTTGTCTTTGAGCACCTAGAGGTTTGGGAGAATTCTAACGAACGTAGTTCACCTTATTGTCTATCTGCATGTCAGCCCTCAGGTACCCTTCTCCCTTTTTGTGTCCACAAAAAACCTACTGTTGTAATTAATTTTTTACCACCTATAATTTAGCAGTGATGAGTGAGCAGCCTTAAAGGAACTAGTGGACCCAAAAAGCATCTGACCTGTTAGATTCTTCAACAGCATCATTAAACTTAGCTGAATTCATGTAAGCACAACACAAAAGCATCTATTCTCCAGTCTCAGGAGGCAGATACAATCTTACTGACCGCCACACCGTCCCCCCTTCTAGTGGCTTTGATGTTGCAGGATGTCCCTTGTCAAGACTTGCCTCAGATCTTAACTGTTCAGCTCTGGTCTTTCCAGCTTTCTTTCTCCAGGTAGCTAGGCTCACTTCCAGACATCCTCAAATTCTGTTTGCCTGAACCCATTCATTGCTACATGAGATGTCTGAATCCAACCACAACGTGTGGCAGTTTCACCATTTGAGTGGCTGATAGTCAAGGAAAGTGTCGACATGCGTTCTGTCATTTTGAGCCTTCCCCTTGATGCTTGCAGTCTGACTTGCAGTTTACAAAAACACTGAAGTCCAATTAGCCATGTGCTAAGTCAGTACACTTGTATGGATCTGAATATCAGGTTAAGATCAGTAGACTTCCTTTTTTGCTTTTTTTCTAGGCTAAGTTTTGGCATGTTTGCTCTGGGAGTGTTCTGTGAGACACTGCACTTAGGTCCCCACCCTTCTGTGCTTACAGTCTGGATGAGGTTAAACAAGGTAAGTGCAGCAACTGGTTATTCTGCTGTTTAAAGATATATGTGAAATGGCTACATCTCCAGAATTTTGCCTGACTGCCTTTTGTCACCATTCAGATTCAACTCACACAAGCTGCTTTCCTTGACCACCATGTGGGAGCATTGCCTAGTTTTTGCACTCTTTTTTCCTAAATTATTCTCTGGATATATGCATTGCTTGACTTTCTCTTCCATTCAGAGTTTGCCGTGTTTTTTCCAGCACTTGAAAACGTAAGTATAGTTTAAAGTAAGCTACAGGGGAGTTATGGCAACTCGAGAGCCTGATCTGATTTCACACCATTGAAGCAAGAACAGATGTGTCCACTTTGTCTTCTGCCTCAGAAATACCATACTTGCTGAACCTGCACTGGTCGTGTGCACACTAAAGTCTACTTTGCACAGTAGTATCTGCTGGTTCTTGTAAATCATGATCAAAAGCTTTTTGGCTTTGAAACTTTCTGTAATAAATGTTCTTACCCCCAGTTCAAGTGATCCACAAGAGTTGAGATTTTGAGCATCTTTGTGCCACTGTCTCCCTCGGCCATTGACATTATTCTAAGGCTAGAGTATTGGAAAGGCATTACTGATAATTAGCAGCTTATTACTTAGCAGCTTAATTACTGAAATTAGCAGCTACATCAGTATCTGATAGTTTTCCTTCACTGTGCCTGAAACAACTCCAGCTTCCTAATAGTCCCCTATGTGTACAGGGAAGAGAGGACTGAGAGGGAAAAAATTTTGACGTGAGGTCAAAGAGCGCATTTTATGTGTAATATGAGTATGATGTAGAGGGAGATAAGAGGCAAAACACCTGCTAGTATTGCTGTGCTGGAATAATGATCTGCAAAGGTTGTTAGTTCTTATGCTGCTTTATTGTCATCATTGAGATCTCTTCTGTTCCAAGGCAGCAGATTACAAAACACAAAGGGAAAATCCTCTTCAGAGTAACTTAATGTGACTTCAGGTGGCTGTGCTTATGATCAAATGACCGTATCCAGTGAAGAGGCACACAGGGCACCATGGAACAGAAATATTCTATTCTCATAGTGGGATGAAAGAGAAGATCAAGGTTTAACTTTGAAATGGGAATGAAACATGCTTTAGAGCCTTTCAGTTCCCAAAGAGCTTGTTTCTGGTCTCAGTTTGTGTCCTAACTCCAAAAATAAATATTAATTTTTATTAGACAGTTGCTGAAAGAACTCAGAGATCAGGAGAGGGAAGTAAGGGCCCTAGCCTCTTTGATAGCCAGCCTACCTCCCTGGGCTCTGCAGCAAATCTGTGAGTAACCCCAGATTTAACAGGAAATAGGGTAGAAACCAGCACAGTCTCCCTCCCTCCCCAGAGCTCCTGATGGGCAGGTAGTTAGCACACTGCTGCAAGCTGTAATTTCAAACACTTTGAACAAAGAGTTAGAGCTCAAGTGTACTCTTTTCTGGGTGCATCTGCAGCTACCCACTCTCCACTAAAGAAGGACAGCACAACTACCTAAAAATGTAAGGTGAACTCAGCGGTGTTGGTGTGTCCTGAGTATGGCCAGATGAACCCCGCAGAGGATTCACCAACGCCAACGTAGTCAACGCAGCAGCACCTTGTGTCACATCTAGAAGCTCATATTGAGGAAGTTCCCTCCAGGAAATTGATGGTCAGGTCCCTGGGAAAGCAGGGATGTGAATTCACAAACAATATTAAAAAGACACACATCTAAAAGCTGTTCCTAAAACTTTTACTTGAACTTTTGAAAACAATGTCTTGTTTTTAATACAGTAGAAAATATTTTATTATCTCTCTTGAAAATTTAGTAAATTACTCTCTCACAGAAACAAACTCTTGTAAAAAGAGACATTGTATGTGGCTCTGTAGGAACCTATTGGTGCTTTATTTCTATGTTAAAAGAGTAATAATCCGATGTCAGCAATCTGTCCGTCTCCATATCTGCTTTTGGGATGTGTCTTCAAGGATTTTCAGAGACACTGGAATTACCTAAGGAAAAACTATAACTGAGTTAGGACTGTAGTAGATAGACAATTGTAGCAGGTAGGTAATTGGGTAGGATTGTGTGATGCTGCTCATCTGTGACACATCTGAACGCGTAGATTGGTTTCTCTCACCAAATCGCAAGCGTCAGCCCGACTCTGAGCTTCAGGGCGATCTTGGCCCCTCTGGAAAGTTTCAGTGCAGGGAAAGTCTGTGAGGAAGGGAAGGAAGGGAAACCAGCGTCGGCCGCTGCTCGGGGGATGCTCCGTCGGTCCGCCCGCCCCGCCCGCTGCCGGGGCAGCCGCCGCTTCCCCGCCGCCAGAGCCGGCTCCGCCGCTCGTCCCGGCTTCCCGCGGTGCGGCGCGCCCGTCCCCGCTTTCGGTTTCACTTCTTCCGGCTCTCAGCTGTGTGTTTCCTTACGGGTTTTGTGTGCTGAGAAATTTGTCCCGTCCCTGGATGTCCCCCAGCTGAAGCAGATAAAGCCCGCAGCGGTAAGTGGATGCAATTCCAGGTAATAATAATAAACCAGGTATTAGAGGTGCAAAGCCAAAGTAGTGCTCAGGAGCTTGGGCTGTTTCCTTGATGGTGGATTTCTCTTAACTTGCAGGTTAGCAAAGTGGGTGGTACTGCTGTTTGCTTAATGTGTGCTTTGGTGCTTGGTGTCCCCAACTGGCAGGAGGTATTTTTGTGTTTGAAAAAAAAAAACCCCAACTAAAATGATATGGGAATGTCCCTTCCTGGGAGATGCTGGAAGCTCTCCATCTAAATTCTCCTTTTTTTTTTTTTTTTTTCAAGTTCTTCCTCACAAAATTGAAACTGTCCTTCTTTCTTTTGACTATTAAATATTTTTCCTTAACACTGTCCATTCAGTCTGATAACAGGTGCGTGTTTTCTTCACTGGATCTCCAACCAAAACATAAAACACCTAAAGCTGACTCCAGGCTTCCTGCAATGAAAAAAGCAGAAAAAGTCAGGCCTTCATGCCTCCCTGGAAGTCAGCCAAAGAACTCGGATTGTGTTTGTGCATTATATTTCTTGCACCTTTCAAACTTAAAAATGAACTGGCAACAACTACCGAGGCTGGCAGCTATCTGACCTCCCTAAAACAAGCCCTGAGGAGGACACAGGCCAGAGGTAAAGCTTTTGTTACAGACAAGATCCCCCTTTGTTTTCCTCAGTTCTTCCAGCAACTGGGGGTGCAGAGGAACGAGGCAGGACAAGTGGTCTTTTTTTTCCCTCAGCTACAGGGATAGGGGTGCTGTGTTCAGTAGCAGCTGTAGCAGGTCAGCCTGCAGGACTGTCAGGTTCAGTTATTTGCTGTCTCCTCCCCTTCCCCATTTGCCAGTGGAGGTGAGTGGAGACCCAGGCTCCATGAGCTGCAGGACATGGGTCAGGCATACATACAGTGCCCAGCAGGGAGTTGTTTTTTCATTAAGGTTTATTTTAAAACATCTTTTGCAGTCCTTTGTATGCCTTTGCAATGTTTTAGGTCCCTCTTTCTCTTGTTTGTATCACCACTCCTCTTGGATTTTATTGATGTCTTTCTCCAGATGGCCAGGTTGGTCCCACAGAGACGCTCACAGGATTCCGCTCTGGCCACTATAACATGGCTTTTTGTCACTGGAGCAGTCCTAATGCATGTCCTCTGAAAAGGCAGGTCACCTACAGAGCCAAACTGTTGGCATCCGACCCACTGATCTCCTGTTTGCCTACAGGTTGCAGTGTCAGTTCCTCAGAGTGTTTTGTTACAGTAGTGAAAACTCGTCTCTTTAAAAACCATCAGTTCCACAGGCTTTTTCTTTTTCGGTACAAACGTGCTGGTTTATTTTCTTGTTTCGTTTTTTTGCTATTGAGCAATAATCTAATGTGTTCAAAGCTAGATCATGTTAATTAAACACAGATTCCAAGTAAAGGAAAACGTGAGCTGCAAAACTAAGAAAGCTCGTATTCCTGGGAGTTAGTCTTTTGAGAAGGTTTTCTAGAGTCCAGTTAAGTCTAATAAGGTTAAATTCCCTTCTATAGCCTGTTCTGTAGTGGCACACTGATAGTATTCCCTATCTGGGAGCCCATCATGCTGAGACTTAGGTCATTGATAAATTCAGGTTGGCAGGTAGATTCCAAATTTGCTGGCAGAAGGCCATAGAGATATGTATATATGGAGATTTTGGAGACTCTCAAAGCTTCAGGGGTGAAAGTATAAGCTTTATATTTTTGTAAAAAAAAGAAAGAATTCGAAGCAGAGGAACCTAAGCTTACTGTTCTCTGCTAAAGCATGGAAAAATATTCTGGAAAGCACTCCCAAAGTATTTGTTCTCCCTCTACTAAAGATTAATTTGGTAAAGAATAATATGAAAGATACACTGGACTCTTCTCTTGATGAGCAGAAGCGCTATTTCATTAGACAAGCTCAATGACTCAGCAGGCTGGTCAAACATTTCTGAACTCTTACAGCTCTATTCTGATATCTTATCCAGTAAAGCTGTATTACAAGATCACCAGTGAATTTAAATCTTATGGATACTAAATCGAAACTGAATAAAATATGAGAAAGTCTGAGATTCATCAAATGTAATGCCTAAGCAGGCAGAGCCATTGAAGATTAGAGTGCCAGTGGATAGAGGTTGATACCTTAACGGAAATACTCAAAATGTACGGAGTGGGGTATATAAATGCTTAAATGTATAAGTTTTTTCCTGGAAATATTTGGATAAGTGTATTGAATCTATGGACAGTGTTTTCTTTACACCTTGGCTTTTCTATGTTTCTTTCTCTGATTAGGTTGGTACTGATCTATTTTGTCTGCTCTTACTTTCTCATACACCTTTCTGTAGCCTGATATTCCTTCTTTTGTTATGAGATGGAAAGACAGAATTTTGTGTGGCTGGCTTGTAAAACAAAAACTGTCAAGAACTGTAAAATGAAGAAGTGGTATATTAGGCATTCTTATTGCATATAACTAAGAAATAGCTTCAGTGTAGTTAAGCTCAGAGCATAGTGATTAACATTGAGAGGCCTATGTATAAATATTTATCAGTGTGGTTAAGCTCGGAGCTCAGTGATTAACACTGAGGGGCCTGTGTATAATTTGTCATGTTTATTATATTTTATGCATGTAAAAGCAATGTAAAATTAATCAGAAAAGGGAAAATGGCTGGAAATTTGCATTGATAATAAAGTAAGCCGTGGTAGCTTTTTGAACATAATTATTCTTACATAAAACAATACTATAGTTTTTAAAGAAAAATCTTAAGTTGGAGAGATTTAGACATCCCTCTTCTGCAGAAATGAATAATACTTTATGGGTGAAAAATACTGAGTGTTTCCTTGGTATAAAGCTATATGGGTTTTGAGCCTGGTTTGCTTAACCTTCAGTTTAAGAGATAAGTTGTGTCAAAATGGTTGTAATTTGTACTATGTTCATTTTGCCTTTGCAGATAAAACAATGGGAAGTGCTATTCTTTGGTGGAGCAGCTTATCTGTCAGACTGGTGTCTGTCTGCTTGCTGTGTGCATCAGCTGGAAAGCAATGTCAGATCCGAAATGAAATGGCTGACTGCAGTCACCTAAAGCTAACTCAAATTCCTTCTGATCTCCCAAACAATATAACGGGTTTGGACATTTCTCATAATCAGCTAAGACAGTTAGGTCCTGCAAATCTGACCAAGTACAGCCAGCTGGTTTACTTGAACGCAGGCTACAACAGCATCTCTAAACTACAACCAGAATTGTGCCAAAATGTGCCCCTGTTGCAAATTCTGAAGTTAGAACATAATGAATTGCATAAGCTACCTGACAGAGTCTTTGCTTCCTGCTCTAACCTGACTGAGCTCAATCTAGGATACAACAGAATAGATATAAACAATGATCCTTTCAAAACCCTGGAGGTAAGCTTTAGAAATGCACCTTTTCATGTAAATAAACTGTAAATGGGGAATTTACTATGTTTTTCAGTGTGTGTGCAATCTGCCTATTTGCACCTGAAAATACCCAGAATGTAGTCTTCCTTCATTGTTTTTCTAAAGAAAAGGCCTAGTGGTTTCTTGTGCTAGAGCACACTGGAGTCTCAGCCATCCTTATGAGTCAATGTTCTCCATCCCCTTTTCCCTGTTGCATCTCATGGAGACACCTCTCCATACAGGATTTGTGCTGAGAGAATAGCAGCAGCATCACGTGATATATAGGGCGAAGTGGAGAGTGTGGAATCTGAGGTGCCTGGGGTCTTAAATTGGTAGCTAGCCTAAATTTTCAAGGTCAAGGTGTAATTACTCAGACCATGAAGGCCAGTTCTTAGGCTGAATGTAATGTCTCTTAGGGATTGAGGAAGAGCAAACCCAAAGCTTTTCATTCTGGTTGTTTGTATGGTTAAATATTCTTCTCTGTAGCATCACTGAGATTAGGGGACCAGCACAGGAAGCAGGAAAAGACTATTCCATTGTCTTTGTACCAAGCAGGGAATCATGCAAAAAGAAGGGCCTAAGGACAAAAGACAATAGAGACGATGTGTGGGTACTAATTGTTGTCCAATGTTCTAATGAGTGTGCATGCTGTTTTGAACAAGTCTGAACTTTTCTGCCAAACTCATCGTTCCAGTCCAGTTACATAAAATGTACTTGCTTGCATCGTAGGACTGCTGACTGTCAACTAAGTCCAAGTGAGTACAGCCAGCTTTGCTGCTGGAAACAGAACTGAAGTTCTGGCCTTCCTCGCTTTGCTGCTGCCCTGTTACTGATGGACGCCTGGCTTGGCGCACCTCAAGGCACTTTCTGTGGAGTCACCTTTAGGGTCACATCTCCTCTCCGGCAGGTGCAGGAGGAGTCTGAGCACCTGGGTATGAGCTGGAGTATTACAACGTGTGCAGCACTGATTTTTGTAGGCTGCTACTGTACTCCTCTTCCTTTCCTCATTTCCATTCATGGGGATGGGCCACACTGAAGAGGGTGGAACACAAGGTATTAACTGCAGTAGTTGTAACTGCAGCCAGCTGTAGGTTTTTGCTTTTATCACTTTATCTGGAGCAGGAGGGCTTTCAGTGAGTTAAGGCATTTTAGATAAAGTAATTCTTTGCTTTGCAGTAGATATTTTAGCAGGTTAAGACCATGAACACAATGAAAGTTACACATGTGAAAGATACAGAAGGCATCTTTCTGAAGGAGCTTGAAAGCTGCCTTTTCTCTATTGCAAATTTATTTGAATTGCAGTGTCGCAACTAATTTCTAATCAATTAGACTAAAGTGCAATACTTCAAAATGGTTTGTGTTACATAAAAAGGAAAAGAATGTTATACTTTTCTGTTTGCATCTTGTCCCCAGAACTTGAGTATTTTGGACCTATCTCATAATTTTTTGAAGTCAGCAAACTTAGGATCGCAGCAACAGTTGAAGAATCTTCGTGAGCTCATGCTGGATAATAATCAAATCACTGAGTTAACAAAGGAAGACTTCAGTTTTCTTAGCAACACCTCATTGAATAGCCTTGATTTGTCATCAAATCCACTGAAAGAGGTAGGAAGCATTTCAACAGAAATTCAACAGATGCAAGTATAAATGGAACTATCCTGATTTATCCTTTCTGATTGTACGGCATTTACATTATGTTTTTGATCCACTGAGGTCAAAGATAAAACCATTTGATTGTGTACAGCATTATTTCTGAGCTCCAGTAGTGATACACATAATTATTTTTCTCCCACTGAAATCAGCAAGAGCTGGTTCCCTGTAGATCACAGATCTTGAGCAAGAGCTAGATCAAGTAGCTCTGTGAACCCTTACCAGGTATTTTCTATGCAGGATTTTTTTATACATGCTGAAGGTGAACAGCTGACATACACTTTTTCCCCACTTAGAAAGTGATATTATGCAAGGCTAGTTATACAATCTAGGTCTCACTTCAGAGTTATCAAAGAGAACGTTGATTTGTGCCTGTGGGGTACCCCAGAAAAATAATTATTGCAGAAAAGTATACTCACTGTTTTTTAAAAAAGTGGGTGTTTTCTCTGCCACCTACCTCACTGTTCTCTCTGACCTGCTTCGCAGTGTTACAAGATGATTCTTTGAAGAGTGAGGGTAAGTATTGCAGTTCTAAACTGGTTGACCCTCCGCATATGAATACTGAATTTGCATTGAATTTACTTTGATTTTTTCCCAGTTGATTGATCTGTAAAGAACATGTATATTGAAGTTACAAGAATATTTTAAAGTGGCATGAGCTTGTACCACTACTGGGAGGCGATCTCACTGTCATCTTTCCCTTAGCTGCTTCATCCCTCCCTCTTTCTGGTACAAGCTTTAATGAAGGCATGCACTGGGTTACTAGAGGAAAATCTACAGATTTTTTGGCTTGGTTAGCTTGTAGTCAGGCTGGTTCTCGATCTAATTCACCATGTAACTGCATACAGGGCCATACTGGCACAAGGACACAGCATAAGTAGATGAGCCTGCTCCTCTCTTGGGCAGTGCTACTTTGTGCTAGTTTAACCTGCTCTGATTTTACAGTACTGCTGTCTGAAAAGCAGTCGCATGCATTTGAATCGTTCTGACAACTGGAGTGGTTAATCATTAGCTGCTGTCTGAATCAAGACGAAGGGTCAGCACTATGATGGAGGCTTGTGATTTATATTGTGGAAGCAAGCGTGTAGTATCATGTTTCACGAGCATAGAAAGAAGAGAAACTGGGTTTTCACTGAAAAACTGTTTTTTCACAGCCAAAACTTGGCTGTCTGAAGGCCTAAATAATTTTTTTACAGTATACCTGGTTTTGCACTAGTATATTGGTATCCCAATATTGGATACTCAATTGGTATTGAGATTATAATATAATATATTTTATAGATATATATATATAATCTCAATTGGTATTGAGATTATCTCAATTTCTAAAATGCTTCTAGTGAAAGAGTTTTACTAGTTGGGTAAAAAATTGTAATTAACTTGCATCTCACTAAGCAATTTTCTATCTTCTTATAAAAGAGTGTTACTCAGAATTATCATAATTACGTTACAAACTTTAGAACTATTATTATAAGAAGTATAAACTCCAAGAAGTGTTTATCTGAACTTGGCTGTGGAAAACTCTGAGTGTAAGAGTTATGTTCAGCTTGAAAGTCTCATTTTAAAATCTTTCCAAATTTTGGCTTTATGGGGCTGTTTTCTTACATAATGCCCTTGTTTAGGTCAAACCTCTTTTTTTTTTTTTTTTTTTTTTCCTTTCAGTTTCACAAAGGATGTTTACATGCAATTGGAAACCTGTTTGGCCTCATACTGAACAATGTTGAACTTGGTGAAAATCTCACAAAGCAACTTTGTACAGAATTATCGAAGACAGCGATTCAGAACCTCTCCTTGAGCCATGTGAAGCTTTCATACATTGGCAACTCAACTTTCCAGGGACTGCAAGGAACAAATCTTACAGTTTTAAACCTTTCCCAAAATTCTCTGTCTGTGGTAGAAGATGACTCATTTCAGTGGCTTTCAGGTCTACAATACTTAACTCTGAAGCATAATAACATTCATGTATCTTCACGTTTATTTTATGGACTATCCAGCCTCAAATATCTGAATCTGATAAATTCACTTACTGGGAAAATTGAAGATTTTTCCTTTCATTGGTTATACCACCTGGAGTACCTTATAATGGATAATAACAATTTTCCAGGAATTACTGCTAATATGTTCACAGGTCTGAACAACCTGAAATACCTAAGTCTCTGTAACTGCAACATAAACTTACAAAGAATAACCAATAAAACATTTTCATCACTTGCTAATTCCAGTTTGCAAGTTCTCAATCTCACAAAAACAAGAATCTCTACAATGGAAAGTGGAGCGTTTTCCTCCTTGGGACACCTGAAAGTTCTTGATCTTGGTCTCAATGAAATTAATCAAGAGCTCACAGGTCATGAGTTTGAAGGTCTCAATAACATACAAGATATTTATCTTTCTTATAACAAAAACTTGACTTTGCGAAGTGAATCATTCATTTTTGTTCCAAGCCTTAGAAAACTGATGCTGAGGAAGGTAGGTTGCAGTAATCTGGCAGTTTCTCCTTCACCTTTTCATCCTCTACAAAATCTGACTGTCCTGGACATCAGCAATAACAATATAGCAAACATAAAAGATGACTTGTTTGATGGACTTCACAAACTTGACATTCTGGATTTGCAGCACAATAATTTAGCCCGACTTTGGAAACATGCAAATCCAGGTGGCCCTGTTCTTTTTCTAAAAGATCTTCCCAACTTGCATATTCTTAACTTAAAATCAAATGGGCTTGATGAGATTCCAGTTCAGGTTTTCAAGGGTCTGTTTAAATTAAAAAACTTGGATTTAGGATCAAATAATTTGAATTTGCTTCCAGCAACTCTGTTTGATGACCAAGCCTCTCTGAATTCATTGAACCTTCAGAAAAATCTGATAACCTCAGTGGAAGAAAAAGTGTTTGGCCCAGCTTTCAAGAGCTTGAGAATACTAGAGATGGATTCCAATCCATTCGATTGCACCTGTGAAAGCATTGCTTGGTTTTCTGACTGGCTTAATGTGACGCAAGCATATATACCTGGATTGAGGTCGCAGTACGTTTGCAACACCCCGCCTAAATATCATGGTAGTCTGGTGTTGCATTTTGATAGCTCAGCCTGCAAAGACAGTGCTCCATTTAAACTTCTGTTTTTGATCACCACCACTATTGTGATGCTAGTAATTTTTTTTGCTCTTATCACCCATTTTGAAGGATGGAGAATAGCTTTCTACTGGAATATTTCAGTAAATCGAATACTTGGTTTTAAAGAACTTGACAGGCAACAGGAAGAGTTTGATTATGATGCCTACGTTATTTGCGCAGGACAGGACGAGAATTGGGTGTCTAAGAATTTATCGTCTCTGGAAGAAAATTACCAAATTCGCTTTTGTTTTGACGAACGGAACTTTGAAGCGGGCAGTTCTAAATTTGAAGCCATAACTAACAGTATAAAAATGAGCAGGAAGATTATTTTTGTTGTGACTGAACACCTCTTACGGGATCCCTGCTGCAAAAAGTGAGTAGAATATAAATGTAAGGGAGAAAATTTCTTAACGGATTCTCTTAACAAGGTCATCTTTTTTGCTGTGTAATTTAATAAACAGCATGCAAATTCTACTATAATATATTTATTTAATATATCATAACTTCTGAATAATTCCTAAATTAAAGTTAATTGCTCCACGTGTACACTAGTGGAAGTCTTTCAGTCAATGTATTTTTTTTTTTAAATTCAAGCAGATTGTGCAGATTGCTTTCCTTAAAATTACATGTTTTAAAAAGAGCAATAATGGATGAGATCACTAGCATCCAAATATGATTTTTGTTTGTCTTTAAATGAGCCTTTTCACCTTTCTTATGAGATGATCTTGAAAAGAAAGGAACTTTGTTCAACAAGGCTAAATCAAGATGGTAGAATTAGGTTACATTTTTAGAGGATGATTTTTTTCTTTAGTTAGAAGGTAACTAGTTTAACATGAGTAATGATAATTTTATATCATAGAGTAGACATTTAAGACCCCTGTTTGAGTCCAGTCCTTGAGTTTACAATGTGCTGTTATGCGAACTATTAAAAGAACTCTTTGTCATTTTTTTCCCTCTACATGAAAGAAAAGATGTATTTTTGTCTTATTTTCGCTTCAGGTTTAAAGTATATCATGCTCTTCAGCAAGCTATTGAACAAAGTTGGGACTCCATCATACTGATCTTTCTTCATGATATCCAAGATTACAAGTTGTATCATGCTCTTCACCTGAGAAGAGGAATGTTCAGATCTCGCTGTGTCTTGAACTGGCCAGCCCAGAAAGAACGAATCAGTGCCTTTCATCAGCAATTACTGATGGCACTTAAATCTAATAGTACAGCACACTGAATTTTGAAAGTACGGGTTTGAATTACGGGGTCATTTCATTGCATATGTTCTGTCATTGGAAAACTATCAAGCCTTCAGGAAAACCTGAAAAAAAGTTTGTCATGCTGAAAGATATGTAAAAGACACTATAATTTAAATTTACTTGTCTGTATTCATGTTCTTGCTGATCTTTTAATTCACCTGCACTGAACTGACATGTTAAAATGGATCGTGACTGATAATCATTTCAGTCTGTGTATCAAAAATGTGGTAGAAATTCTGAAAAGCAGTGAGAATGACTGATGTTCTAGGAAAAATGTCCACCTGATGTAGTGCAGAAATGACATGGACTCTCTACTTGAAAGGGATATGTAAAAGAGAACGCAATAATGATAAAATAGCAAACTCTATGTAGAAGTGGAGCAGACACTACTGCTTGCTTTCATAATGCAAGAGGAGATTCAGTGAAACTAAAATCGGAAAGCTTTCCATGAGGCACAGTAAGTAACATGGAAAACTATTTCTGTAGTTGAAATCAGGAAATATAGCAGAGTTTCAAAGTGAATTTTAAAACCTTTATTTTAAGAGAAAGCCACAGAAAGAAACTTGACCCTGTGAGCCGCCTGTTCAAAACACCCAGTGAAGGATTGCTTATGCCTTCTGGGTGGGGCTGGTGCTGGTGACTAGCAAAAACAGATTTTCAGACTAATGAGTCAACAGATTTAAGCAATGTAGTATGATTAAAAAAAATTTTTGTACTCTTCCCTGCTGAAATTCAGAGAGCTGACAGAAAGACATTTATACTGAGAGATGTCACCTTAATTCTTTGAATGTGCATAAAGCTATATGCAGGCCATTAAACAGAACTTGAAATCAATGTGAAACATGGCCAAGGCACAGCTGGGGCACCTGTATAAGATGAGTAAAGGCATAGATATTTCTGTAGCATAACCAGAAGACAACTTTGTGGGGAGGTGGTGCTACTCTAATTTCATTATCAAAGTCTTTGTTACTAGTGAAACAACAACAACAAAAAGCCAAACCCCAAAGAAACAGTTTTAAATGGTACCAGAAATATTACTGTGACTAGTTACAGGTAGAGTGGGAGAAAAACTTCAAAAGAAGATTAATTTCAAATTTTTGTTTTCCTTTTTCTTCGTGACTGTATATAGTTTTGCAAGGCAAAGGAATAGCTGGCAAGGAAATTGTAAAGAAAATCAGAAATAATTCTGTAGTTTAATTTCTTATGTGTTAATCTAGTTTGTTTTTTCCTTAGCATACCTTACAGAAAGATGGGCTAGTTGGCAATTGTCAGAGCATTAAGGTTCAAACATACAGGCTGGTGCCTCGATCTGGAGAGAGCTGAGAACCAGCAAAGCGTGCGGTGAAATGATGTTCATAATGTTTGAGACTGGTTGTAATTTTATGGAGTGTTTGAGCACAATTTATTGTAAATAGACACTAGACAGTAATTTTAATGTTTTGTTAATATTTAATTGCTGCTCTAAGGACCTTACAAAGCATTGTCAATTTTTAGTAGGTGTGTGATCCTTCAATAGCTCAGGAATATTTTTAAATTGCTTTTTTCACCTAGCATTTCCCTCATCAATTTTGACACCACTATTACTCCAAGAATGCTGTTTTACTACTTTAGAAAACAGCTTTCAGATAGTCAATACTTAACATTTGAAGCAGCTTTTCTCATTATTTGTTATAGGCATAGAGGAAAAACGTTGAGATTTGATAGGTTTTTATGTCCTATGACGATGATAAATGTAAATGAAAAAAAAAAAAAGCCTAATGAAATAGATTTTGCATGCATCAGAAGAGTAAAGGGGGTGTAGTAGACGGTCTTCACTTGCTCAGGAAGTCCTGAGTGAAAACAAAAAAGGCTTTGTTTACAGTTGAAGTGATAGATGATGATTCCCTAATTACAGTAATAGGATTATCTCCATTGTGATGCTTTCATCTCATCTTTCTGACCTTTTCAGGCGAAGTGACAAATTCTTTCTTTGAGCTTAGGTGGTGAAAGTTGAGGAGGCAAGTCGGTAAGGATGGGGTGCCAGGTATGCACCATGTCAATCGTTCTTTCTCTTATTTAAAGACTAACGTGAAGGATTCCTATGTTTCTTAAATCTGTGATGACACATAGTAGCGGAATTTCTCATTTCACATCAATATAAATTGTTTAAAAAATGTTAGCAGTTCACACGGGTATTAAAAATGACATAAAGATGCAGAGAATGCATGGAGAAATGCTGAGGTGAAATGTGATAGAAGTAGTCAGACTAAATGACCAAATGGTAATTTCTGGCCCTTAAACCTGACAAATGACAGTGTCTCTAAATTCTCTAAAAATTTTTCCTGTTACTGCAAATGGCCCCAAAATCGGTCTCAGAACCTTGAGAAAATGTCATCCATAGATGCTTAGTTTTGTAAAATAGCTAAGAATACAAACTAAAACTACTTGCTGATGAGGGAAAATAATTTTAAATGATAAAAAATATGATGATGCATTCTAAACCATTATTTTGGTACCCGCATTCAGTTTAAGATCACTTACAACAGAAAAAAGACCTTACAGAGGCTCAGGAGAATCAGACTAATGTTAAAAAAAAAGCATAAAAGCAGTAAGCACAAGTCCAATGGTAATCATCAATAATACTTGACATAAAGTTTTCATATACATTTTCTCTGTTTGTCTGAAAGTTACCTACTTTTGCTACTCCTGTACATTTGTTTGACAATATTATTGACAGTAAATAAATGGGCTTACCATGGTGAAGAGTTGTAAGTGCATTCAGGATTAACAGTCTATATCTGAGCTGTGTAGTTTCTTTGCAGTGGGCAGCACTGGACTATATAATGCTGATTTGCTGAGGAGTTGAATACCAAATAAATAAAAAGTAGTTCCAGGCTTGTAGTATCAAAGATATTACCTGGGACTAAAGAGGAATTGTCTGTATTGAAAGCAGAGTATCTAAAGGACTCGAGCAAGGCAGAATGCTGAAGTCTGTAGATTTGGGGTGGAACCTGACTGTTTCTGTCGTTCTTGAATGACAGGGAGCAATGATCAAGTTATAGACAGTGATGTTCATAACAGGTTCTATTCCAGGTCTTCATGCAAGGCTGCTTCAGGGCTGCAGCTGAGATAAATATACAACACAGCAATTATTCTGCTTTCACTGTGGCTTCGTCAAGGCTTTTCAGCATCATGAGGAATAAATGCAGATCATGCTGCTGTTAGCTTTATGTGGGCTTATTCCATAAGGTTTGGTCAGAACATACTTGTGTTTTTTAAAAAGGCCAAGAATATCGCAGTTTGAAATCTCAGTACATGGTATTACCTGCGCCCCACCCTGCCACCTCATTGCACTCTTTGATGTGCTAGGAAGACAAGGCAGGGATAAAATTCCCTGCTTTGTATCCTTGGTTGTCATCTAGCAGCTGCCAGCTTTCAGTTGATAGTGCAACTAGTTGCTTGATGTATGATCCAGGGCTCATACGTGTAAAGGAACTGTACTGTCTTTCAGCATGTGCTGTTCTCTTGGACACTGCCAAGGGCCATGCCACCTGCCATATTCTGAGGTGACACAATGTTTGCCTTGTCCATAATACCAGCCACTACAGTGTTCCCAGACTGCTGCTGGCATGCCCACTCTTCTCTCCAGACAGTCAGACAGACAACCCTATCTTGCGAAGCTAGAGCAGTATTTGCTCCAGCTGCCTGGTGTTCGTACGTAGCAAAAGAGAGACAGGTGTTTGATCCTGTCACCCTCTACTGCTCTCTAAGCTGCCCGGGATTTTTGGTAGCATCTTTGGGCTGTTGCTCTTCTCAGCTCCGTTTTGAGGTTGCCTGACACGGTGTAAAAAGGTGTCCTGGATGGAGTCGGTCTCATTCCCTGTTTCCGATAAAACCTTTCTGTGCAGAAGCGCCGCGCAAAGGCAGGGGCCGTGCGACGCTGGCAAACGGCGTTGGTTTCTGCCCCTTAATGCTAGGTGGGATTTTAATGAAAAGGAAAACGCCACACTTTATTTCCTTAACTCGCAGGCTGCAACAGGTCACTGCTGCCCGCAGGACTCTCGGGTGCGGAGGCTGGCGGCGGCTGGCGGGCGCTTTGCAGCCCGCCGAGGGCGGTGCGCGCCGCGGCGGGGTTTGTTTGGCCTAGCAACGCCCGCCGGGCCGGGCGGGAGGCGGCGGGCAGCCCCGGCCCGGAGAGCCGCCGGCCGTCCCCGCCCGGGCCTGCGGGAAGGGGCTCCCGCCGCGCCGCCATGAAGGCGGCGGCGCTGGACCCGGGCGCCCTCCTGGCCGAGCTCCGCCCCGGCCCCCGCGCCCCGCGCCCTCCGTGCGGCGGGGGCTGCGCCCCGGGCAGGGCGATGGCGCCGGGGCGAGCGGGCGGCCGCTCCCCGCGCCCGGCAGCCGCCGCGGCGGAGAAGGAGCCCGGGGGGCGGGCGGGCGCCAAGGCCCCGCTCATCACCCTGCCCGACATCGGCGAGGAGGCGGCGGCGAGCGACGGCGAGGAGGCAGCCTGCGGCCCCCGGCGCCCCGCGTGAGTGCGCGCCCCCTGAAACCGGGGGAGAACGGAGTGTTCCCGCTTTCCTCCTCCCCACGCACCCCTTTCCCCCTGCGCGTGTGCGGAAGGGCATTGAACATCTCTTTACGCGGGAGGTTCCTTTCCCCGGGGCTGTGCTGGAGGTGGGGAAGAGCATCTTCAAGGGCAGAGGGGCTCTTTGGCACGAGGGCTGTTTTCGGCGCCTGTAGGAATCCACAGGATCCCTGTGCTCGGGATCCCCGCTTCAAAGGGGACGTGTGCCGGGGGAACGGAGGTCAGAGCCCAGCCCCGCACGGGCGGAAGAAAACGGCCCCGTCCCCGAGGGGAACAACGCCCGGGGCTTGTAAGAGAGGCTGAGGAGGGAGAGCGGGGAGTGCCGAGCTTGAGCAGGGATCGTAAAGATACCGCACGCAGGTGCATGAGTCTCATCCAAGTCCGTCCCGACGTTGCAGCTGCGCATCAAAGCAGACGTTTCTGTCACTGCCTTGTAAAAATCTGAAGTGTCAATAACGGGTATGAAACTTTGTTTGGATGCTTCTGTGTTTAATCTTCAGGCTACACATCGAAAACGTTTAGGTTTTGCTGAAGGTAACTTTTGTTAAGTGTGTGTGCTGTAGATTCAGTTGGTGATGTTTTGCTAAAGCAGAAAGTGGTTTCCTAGCATGTGTAAAGCAGGAGGGCTTACTAAAGTCAGTAGTAGTTGTATTACTGTATTAGCAGAGTATTTTATACTCAAAAAAAGGCTACTGTATATATTACATGAACGTCTTCAATTGCTGTCTCTGTAGTGCTGAACTATACTAGGCTTTGATATTACTGATAATCAGAAAAACATTAATATTTTGTCAGGTGTCAATAGGAATTAATATGTTTTGGAAAGTGAAGTTTTTAACTCTTTAGGACTGAAATCTCTGTAGGACTCTGTTAAACTTCAAGATGGATTTTAGAACCTCTACTTTCAGTTTGGTTTCCATGTAATATAATATGTGACAGTCCTCTGGCTTTCTGAATCAGTCTCTAGCTTTGGCAGAGAAATTGTGTTTATTGTGTTTATTCCCCAACGTCCATGGTCATTAGAGTAAGTATGTTAGAAGGCAGGCACCTATTTAGTCTTTTTGCAATCACTTTATGGGCCTGATGCCTGTCAATGTGGCTGATCTGTTTTGGAATGTGCTAGTAGTGTTTGCTTCTGTAACCTTTAGTAGCAAAGATGTCTTGAAAGTCATTGCCTGCTCTGTTTTGAGAAAAAAAAAAAACACATTTTTCCCTATGCCTGTTTAAACTGATCTACTTGTTGCAAGGAATGTCTTGTGTTGCAGGGTATAGTAATCATTTGTTCAGCTTCTAATTTATCTGCCTCTTCTATGATTTTGTAAACCTTGAGCACATCATCTCTTAGCCTTCTCCAAGAGTCCCAGCGTTTTTAGCCTGCCTTCTGAAGGTGGTTCTCGGTTCCCTTAGTCGTGTTTGTAGCCTGTCTCTTACTCCAGTATGTATTTCTTGAGATGCAGGGACTAGAACTACATACAGTGTTCTGTTTGTGGATGCAATAAGGTTTTACACAACAGCAAAGTGATGCTTTCTATTTCTGTCTCAGTGTCCTTCCTGATGTAAAGCAGTGTTTTGTTGGTGGCTTTGGTTGTTGCTGTGTATTGAGTTCATGATGACTCCAGGATTGCTTTCTGAACTGTAACTGCCAGTCCCAATGTCAGCATCGTGTAAAAGTGCTTTAGATTGTTGTTTTCCTGGATAACTATTGACAAGACATTTTTGTAAATAAATACATACTTTTACCTAGATACTTATAAATTTATTTTAGCAAATACGAATTGAAATATCGTAATTACCAGAAAACTAAGCCATGTAACACTGAAAATAATACAAGTAGGAACACAAACCCTCCCTGATGTACTACTTTTGTTTTCCCCCTACTCCTCCCATCTAGTACATTTGGTTTTGTTTTGGAAAAAATGTTAAGCTCTTTCAGGCTTAAACTTAAAGTAGCATTTCTGGAATAGGGAGATTAATCCAGTTTGAAGTGTATTGACAGAGTTCTGTTTAGAAGGTATTTGTTGCTTTATATAAACAATACCAGAACCAAATCAGTGTTGCTTGCCTGTAATTTCCCACTAGTTCTTTCTCTCTTTAGTACCAAAAATAAAACTGAGTATAATGCTGTATGCATTGGTGTTCCTGTTGAAGTGCTGGCAGCTTTTATCATTAGAAAAAATAAAAGGATGAAATTCATTCTTAAGACAAACTAATTGGTTGTATTGGGAGTAAACCTTATGACATTAAAACTGGTTGTGTGCAGCAAAATGCTTATTTTGACTTGCTACTGAAGCACTTCTAACTGATATCCTTTAATTATCTCCTAACTGTTATACTTTTGTATGCATGGTGGCATTTTAAATATTTTATTCATAGTTCAGCTTGTTCTGATAAGGTATTGTCTGTCTTAAAAAAACCAAACAAAACCAAACCAGAAAGATGTCGAAGAAGGAATAAGATAGGTCACTTTGACAAGGAAAGTCTATACCTCTGCATTAGCATTTTTTAATTAGATGGTTCCACTTAAGCTTTTAGAAGAAGCATCTTAATTAAATATTGAAAGCTTTAGTATTCCTTGCCTAGACTTCAGATTTGAATTTGTGAGTTACAGAATACAATATTATATTATGATAGTTACACATAGGAAGCTTTTGCTTACATAAACAAAGTTCCTTTGACAAATTTTATTGCTGTTTCAAATGTTTTCGAAGACATTGTCAATGGCCAGTGTGCTTTCGTTAACAGGAATTTAACTAAGAGTAATTGGTTAATAAAAGAGAGGATCCATTTTATGTCTTAAACTATTATTTTTCTTAGGTGCTGACAAGTTCATAGCAATCAAAATGCAATCTGGTACTCAGATTCCAGGTACTCGGAATTTTCTGAGCTCTGCAAGTACCAACAACTGGTCCTAATACTGTGTAGGGCTAAACTCTAGCAGTGCTTTGTAAGATTTTACATTTACCGTTTATTTATATAGTGATTTCAAATTCTTCTAATCAAATCAAAGGAGTGGTAGTGTATAAATCTCTTTTTCTTCAAATGGAGAAAAAAAAAATCACTTTTATTACTGTTATTTGAAAAAAATATACTCGATTATATAAGATAATGAAATTCCTCTGAGGATAATACAATGCACTTACCACAATATGCTGGTGACGCCAAGATACATAGATTCCTTTTTAAAGAAACATTATTATTACTATCTTAACATGTTGCAATAAGTAGAGGAGATAACAGCCCTTCGCTGATCTAAAGGTAAATCGAGCAAGGCTAAAGTTACGTTCTGTAGAAGTGAGTAATATTTTGTAGAAATTAGTTGCACTACTCCTCATTTTCGGATAGTTCCAACACGTGGAAAACGTGTTTGTGAACTTGGTATGAGCAGGATAGCTTTATCTGCAATGTAAAAACGTCATGATCTACTGCCAGCTTTTATTTCTCAGTAGCTCAAGCTTTGGCCTTCAATATGATTACCTTTAAAATGTGGGTGTGAGTAACTTAATGAGCTGCAGAAGAGGATGGAAACTAGGATTCCCTGTCTCCTCTTTTAACCACTAAAAGCAATAGATCTCTTTCACGCTGTAATGCATACTAACCTAGATAGAGCATTGCAGTGTTACTTAGCTGCTCATTTCCATTGTTGTACTGATCTAAAAGAGTAAATGTAGTAATGTGGTGTTTTGCTATGGTCTATTTTTTTTCATTGCAAATAAGTTTAAAAGAGCTTACAGGTAAATTTTAATTTTACATGGTACTATGGAAGTCAATATTCCTTTAGATGGATGGAACTAAAAATAATTCCTAACATTTCATAATGTTATAGGTAACATTAGGTTTTTGTTAAAGTCTTACCAAACTTCCAGCAAGTAGATAATCAGCTAGAGGGTAAATGTCAAAAAAAAAAAAAAGGGGGGGGGGGGCAGGGAGAAAAAAAAAAACCTAAACCCAAAGAATCCCAGTTTTCCTCAAAGGGCTTTTATTGCTTTCACATGCTAAGAACTTACTCTTGTGTTCCTGTAATATTAGTCTGTGTCGTATACAGGAAACTAAGGTGGTATGTTTGCAACCAGGCATTTAACTTCTGATCCAGTGCTTGGTGAGCAGGATCACCAGTGTTAACCATGGAAAGGAGAAGAGGGAGCACCCTGGCCTCATGTTGTTACACTTAACTGTGATTGTGAATTCCTCTAAAATCTTGAGCTTGAGTTGGGAGCTAGGAACGTATTCTGCTTTATAGTGTCTATAATGCCTTTTTTTGTTGCTTGTCAGTGTAGAGTTCAGCGTGCAGTTGCTTGTGGGGTTACGCTTTTTAGTTTCACTTTGGCCCATAGTGGCACCAGATCATTGTTTTTTTTCCCCCCACAATGTTTCTGATAAGGTAGAAGATTCTTGGATCCTGCAGTAGTTTGTTGGACCTTCATGGTCTTTTCAGTGGTGAAATCGGTCCTGTCAGGTTGATCAAGTTCTAAAGGAATTGGAGATTTCTTGTCTTCACAAAATACTCAACTTGAGACTGAATGAGCCAGTCTTTTGTAGTGGTTGCCGGAATCTTGGAAAATTTTTGAAGTGGGGTGTGTATGCTTGTGTGTACATGTATGCTATATGGATAGTAAGAGTGGAGATTTCTATGCTGTTTTGACTCCTTCACTTGAAAACACATCTATGTAATGTACACAAGTTGACACACAGGTTATTTTTACCAGATAATTTCTTCTGAAGGGAAAGTCTTAAGTAACCAATACAGGAAGCAATTCCTAAAAATGTGATTTTCCCATACCCTTGTATTTTTTACAAAAACACGTTCTAAGTAGTTCATAAAAGCTCTGGAACTATGCAAGGATTAATGTGTAAAGCTTTTTAGCGTTTTTGCTAAAAATATTTATATATACACACTTCATACTCTCGTCAGAGACTTTAGAATGCTTTTATTCTATAAGCTGTAAGAGATAAATCCTAAATAGTATGCTTTGAACAGTGCCATGAGGTATTTTGCAACGAGACAGTTTAACAGTCTCTGAGAATATTGTTACAGTGTTTTCATCCAGACAGAAATCTTCATAGTGAGGCAAAATTAAACAGTATTCAGTTGTATGGTCAGTAAATAACTATCCATTGGTAACTAAAACAGAAGCACGTATAAAAGTGTTTCACAATTTGAGTAGATTAAAAATATGGGATTGCATATGTCAAAGTTGAGCAAATTCTACCTCGATAATCTGTACTTGTCACTCACTAAAATGTTTCCCAGCTACCTAAGCAGTGCAGAAGTAAAACATTAAATAATAAATAAAACATTAAATAATGCATAGCTGCTGAGATGGGGTAGAAGCAAGCTGTGTGTACAGTTGTAGAGAATAAATGTTTAGAGTTAAATATATATATTTAAAAAGTATGTCTGATTTGTAACCAAGGAAGACACATTCTGATAAAAATATTTAATGTGACCAATTGCACAAAATCATACTGTTTGACTATTTTAATATTTTTAATGATGTGACTGTGTTGCAACTCTTTACAAAGAGCATACTGGGAACTTTAATTTTCTTCACCAAAATGTAAATTCCTATGGATTGTTTATTACAGGTTATTATGCTACAAGGGTTAATATAGAGGAACTAAAACATGACACAAAGAACCAAAACCTTTTGTCTTGCTTTCTATTTTACAGTCTATTTCTAGTGGCTTTCATGTCCCCTCCATTCTTGTCATCTCCTTTTCATGTTAATCCCCCTCTTCCTCCTGCTCATTGCTTTTCAAAACACTTTCTGAATGAGTGACAGTTTTTACATCCTTACTCTTGCCTTCTGACTAGGTGTGCTTAACTCCTAGTAGCCTTCAAAATACATCCTTTTTTGACCATGTAGAGTCTTCCAAACAGATTGGTTACTGTCTTTCTATCTGCTATCTAAACCCTTCTTCTTATCTCAACAGTGAGACCAGAGGTTTTAATGCAATATTCAACACTTGAATTTAATTTTGGTTTCTTTATTATCTCTCTATAACCTGAAATTACAGCATACATATTTTTTTCCCCCTGTGTTAAAAAGAAATGCCTTTATCGGTTAATTTATGTATGGACACACAGCTTGAGCGCTGCTGTCTATGTTTGTTCAATTTCTAGGTGCTAACAGGTGAAAGCTGGGCAGCTGCTGGGTGATGTATCCCACAGGCTGCAGCCAGCGAGGAATAGAGGATTAGCACAGCGACTCGATAGCTCTCCTTAATAATCAGGAAGCGGCAGTGTGTATGAGGGATTTCTCATGCATGTGCAGCAGGAGATTACCTATCTGAACATGCTCCATCATCACCGTGTAATCTCTGCTCTGGCTGATACACCTCTATTTCAGCATATTTACATAGTGAGCACTTGTGCTTTAAAATATGTGAAATATGCTCTTTAATGCCTCCTGATATGAAAGAAAAACATTGAAATAAGGACATGCTGCTCTGGGAACTTACTGCAAGATTCATTAGTACTTGAGATAAGCACTGGAAGAGATGTGTGTGCTGCCAGTACTGGCAGCATTTCAATTGTGTCCTTATTTTTGTTACTAACGGCTACAGAACTGGAAAAAGAGGCTTCTGCAATGTAATACCTTGGCAGAGTATTGGATCACTTGCTGAAGTTTGGTACCGAGTGTTATTGGCAACCTAGCAGATAAAATAGCGTATTGAACATTATCTGGTAGTTTAAGTGAACAAAAGTGGAAATACAGCTTTAATCATTTGAAAAGCAGACTAGACGCAGTGGCTATATATATATTAACATTAAAAACTCCATGTCTTGACCTCACTGCAAAGTTTTATAAGGTATTTAAAACAGATTTAAACAACTTCATTGCTTGAAATGAAAGTTGTTCTGATCTCTTGGATGTTATGCTGATGAAAGAAGTCTGTTATGAAAAGAGATTAACTGAATTTCCAAATGTATACCAGTAACAAGGATATAAAGTGAAAATGTTGTGGACCACTTCCAAGTGTTTTGTTAGGGTGCTCCCTCTCTGTTTGTTCACAGACACTTGATCCTGCAGCAGTAAATGCCTTATATCAGATCAAAAGAAATAAAACACTTTCTCTAAGACACTAATTAGCATTTTTTATTATTGCAGTTAATTAAGATGATAATATTTTTCTTAATGTTAATTCATAATTTATATTAAAAAGTCAGATTTACTTCTATACATAGAAGAGGTACTTAATATGCATCTCTTGTTCTCAGATACTGTTTATATTTCCTAGAAACAAGGATTATAGTTGTGTTTCCATTTTCACAGTGAATCAAGATTAGAAATAAATAAAAATATATATATAAAATAGTCAGCAACCTCATGACATCTTAAAGGCTTTATAATTTTGAAATATATTAAAATTTGTAGAAGAATAAATTTACTATATACGTATAGTTTAAAGAACTAAGTCTAGCTTTAGAATCGGAACAGTTTATTGTTACTCTGCCTTGTAAAGATAGGAGCAGAACTCAACATGGATAATGGTTGCAAAAGCCTTAAATCTCTTTCAGGATTCAATATGAAAGTGCCTAATATTAGGCATTGCACTTAAGTCTGTGTAGTACAAATATCCACCTAAAATGCTGTGTTGTTATTCTTAGAATCATAGAATATCTCAAGTTGGAAGCAACCCATAAGGATCATCAAGTCAACTCCCTGCTCCTTGCAGGACTACCTAAAGCTAAACCATAGGACTAAGAGCATCGTCCAGACGCCCCTTGAACTCTGACAGGCTTGATGCTGTGACCACTTTCCTGGGGAGCCTGTTCCACTGACCTGTGACTGACCATCCTCTCAGTGAAGAACCTTTTCCTAATGTTCAATCTGAACTTCCCCTGATGCACCCTCATACCATTTCCACGTGTCCTATTGCTGATCACTAGAGAGAGATCAGCACCTCCCCCTCCGCTGCCTGCTTTGAGGAAGTTGTAGGTTGTGATGAGGTCACTCCTCAGCCTTCTCTTCTCCAAGCTGAACAAACCAGGTGACTCAGCTGCTCCCCATAAATGTTGCCCTTGAGGCCTTTAACCATCTTGGTTGCCCTCCTCTGGACACACTCTGATAGTTTGTGGTGCCCAAAACCACACACAGTACTTGAGGTGAGGCTTCACCAGTGCAGTGTAGCGTCTCATTTGCCGCTTAAAAATTATGGTCTGTTTTTCCTTTATTCCACCTCTTTAGAAGTAGCCCCGAAGATGAAGAGGATACTATATGTGCACTGTTATGTGTGTTGTTAATGCTTTAGAAGTTATTTTCACATTTTTTTTTTCCACGTATTTTTTTTTAGTAATTAAGAGCTAAGCCAAACTGAGTGCTTTCAACAGTTGTAAAAGTCATTAGATCTGTCTCATAAAAGGCCCAGACTGCTGAAGGAAGAATTTGGCACTGTTGCATTAACCACATGTAAGTATGCTCAGCCCTGAACGCTGTTGCTACAGCGGAGTCTTCAGATACATCTCCTACAGGATCTGCCAGCAGTGTTCCACACTGTCTGTCATACTTGGCAGTTTGTGGTCATTGAAGTTGTTACAAGAGGATGAAAGTGCTCTCTTATCATCTTGAAGGTCCCCTGAGTCCATTTAAAAAAAAAAAGTAGATAAACATCTGTCTCGTCAAGCAGTACAGGGAGAGTGTACCATGGTTCACTGCAAGCAAGTTGGATGGATGACTACCTCGCCTAGAGGTAAAAGGGTGTACGTATTTCTGATGAGCTTTGTACGTTCTGGAGTATAAACATTCAGCTACAATGCTGCATTGCATGCCTGGAATATTGTTCATCATTGATGAGGAAAGCAGCTGGGGGATGTGTGGAAGGGCCCTCTTGTGCAGTGACGATAACTCAGTGTCGTTTGTAATTAAGTTTGTATGTTCTGCTCTGTGAACAAGATCATGAGCAGCAGTGGTTTGTTCACTTCTATGAAACTGCTCCTGAAAGGTGGGCGTTCTGTTGGCAGTAACCCTTTACAGAAGAATATTAAAGCAGAGTGGATTTGTGAGGTAATAACTTCTGTTCATTATATCACTTCAAAGAATAATAAGAAATAGGCTCCCGTGGTAATTGTCCCAAACCAATGGAGGAAAGGATGGTGTGATTTCAAAATCAGTTTCTTCCCATAGATGTATAAGTTTATGCTAAAGAGAGCTTATATTTTGATTTTTTTTAATAGTCTCATATCAAATTTTTCTGTAAATCTATCATATAAATTATCTCTTTGTTTTACAAACTAAGCGTGGCATGGAACAACCAGCAGAAAGAGAGAGTGTGAATGAAATGAATAATGTCAGGTTATAAGATAAAGCATGTCATGTTATGAGAGTATGATGTATTTAGTATGTTTACATTTGTTACAAATCATGCTTCCAAAATAGAAAATAGTATGTAAAGAAGATGGGTGACCTGAGACAATTAATTCTCTCAGACAACAAGGCAGCAGCTTTATTAGAGATTAGGATATTATATGTTGTTGGCAATGGAGCAAGGTATGAAAAATATTTTTATTGGAGGCTGTGGCTACAAAATAGACTTTTACTCTTCTGTTACAGAGGTCTCATGCATGTATAATAGATAGTGAAGTTAGTATTTTTCTCTGTTGAATTTTCGAAACTCCTCTGATTGAATGCCTTTTAGCATCTCCTTTTATAACACTCTCCGGTTCCAAATTAGGGTGGTGGAAGTAGTAGTAGTAGTAATAATAATACTAATATACTCCTCAATTAATTATCCATAAAATTATCATTGCCTTGGTGGGAAGAGAGGAAGAAAGGGCTTGGTTTAAAGTAATGGAGTTGCTATTGCGTTTTTTCCCATTAATTTTTTCTATATAACTTGGTGATAGGGTGTGCGGGGTGACCAATGACTGTTTCTGGCAGTTGCAACGATAAACAAGCCTTCCACAAAGCAAAAATTTATACAAAATCTAGCTCTTGGTCTCAGTCTCTACACTGAGCGAATGTAGGAAAAGGTGGGAGATAAGCTTAAGAGTGGATAAATGAAAATCATGTATTTAGGGGAATAAAAATCAAACCTATTTTGTATAATGCTGACCTCAAAACTAGCAACTACAACTCAGGAATGAGATCTTGGCAGTGTCTTTGGCAGCTTTGTGAATGATTGACTCTGTGTAGGGTGGTATGCAGAAAAAGCAATAAAATCTTGTTCCTCATCAGGCACAGAGTGCAAAGCACCATTTCACTGCAGCGTTGTCACATCTTGTGTGCTGTGTGCAGTTCTGGTTTCACATCTCAAGAAAGGCCATTGGGATGGTTGTGGGGAGTAACTACCTGCCTTCAGAAGAGAGATTATGAAGTTAAACTTGCCGGTTTTGAGATAAGGAGGCTTAGGGTGTGGTGATTGCCACAGATGTGCTGCGTACAGAACTGTGGCTGTAATGTGATGGACAACCAGGATGAGAACCTGTTGCTTATGAGATGCTGCAATATTAGAATTAGAGGGCGTACATGGAGAACTAGTAGAATCACAGAATGTTAGGGATTGGAAGGGACCTCAAAGGATCATCTAGTCCAATCCCCCTGCCGGAGGAGGACCACCTAGATCAGATCGCACAAGAATAATCAGAACGACTTAGGGGAGAAGATATGCTTTTTTGGAGGGAGGTGTGTATGTGTGTGTTTTACGGAATGGACAGTAACTTCTGAAATTTGTTGCAACAGGACGTTGTGGAGGCAAATAGTATCAGCAGGTTCAGAATTGTTTTCAGGAAAATGGTGGACAAGAAGTCCTAAAAGGATGTGAAAGGTCTGGGCAGGGATGTACTTTCTTAACATCTCTTAACTCATGATAGTGGATACTACTTGAGAAGGATGAAATACGCTGTAGATGATTGCCAGATTTATGTGCTTCCCCTAGATAGTATGTCCTGTTGCTGCTGTCACACAAAATATTTCATAGATTCATAGATTTCTAGGTTGGAAAAGACCTTAGAGATCATCGAGTCCAACCATCCCTAATCCCCATTAAACCATATCCTCAAGTAGCTCATCCACCCTATTCTTAAACACATCCAGGGATGGGGACTCAACCACCTCCCTGGGCAGCCTATTCCAGTGGCTGACAACCCTTTCAGAGAAGAAATACTTCCTAACATCCAACCTGAATCTCCCCTGACTAAGCTTATGCCCATTTCCTCTTGTTCTATCACCCGTCACTAATGTAAAGAGCCCTTCCCCTACCTCCCCACCATCTTTTCTCAAGTATTTATAGGCCGTAATCAGGTCTCCCCTCAGCCTCCTCTTTTCCAGGCTAAACAGCCCCAACTCCCTCAGCCGCTCCTCATAAGTTTTATTTTCCAGCCCCTTGACCAGTTTAGTCGCCCTTCTTTGGACTCGCTCCAGGAGCTCAATATCTCTCTTAAAGCGAGGGGCCCAAAACTGGACACAATATTCCAGGTGCGGCCTCACCAGTGCCGAGTACAGGGGCAGGATCACTTCCCTGCTCCTGGTGGTCACACTATTCTTGATACACGCCAGTATCCCATTGGCCTTTTTGGCCACCTGGGCACACTGCTGGCTCATATCAAGCCGGTAGTCAACCAACACCCCCAGGTCCTTCTCCGCCAGGCAGCTCTCCAGCCACTCCTCCCTGAGCCTATAGCGATGCTTGGGGTTTTTATACCCCAAGTGAAGGACTCTGCACTTGGCCTTATTAAAGCTCATGCCATTGGCCTCAGCCCAACGATCCAGTCTGTTCAAATCCCTCTGAAGGGCCTCCCTACCCTCGAGCAGATCGACACAGCCTCCCAGCTTGGTGTCATCCGCAAATTTACTGAGGGTACATTCAATCCCCTCATCCAGGTCATTGATAAAGATGTTAAACAGAACTGGACCCAGCACTGAGCCCTGGGGAACCCCACTGGTGACCGGCCTCCAGCCGGATTTAGCCCCATTTACCACCACTCTTTGGGCCCGGCCATCCAGCCAGTTTTTAACCCAAAGGAGGGTGTGCCTATCCAGGCCAGCAGTTACCAGTTTCTCAACCAGAACACTATGAGAAACGGTATCAAAGGCTTTACTGAGGTCTAGGAAAACTACATCCACAGCCCTTCCCTCATCAACCAGGTGGGTCACCCTGTCATAGAAGGTGATCAGGTTTGATTGGCAAGACCTGCCTTTCATAAACCCATGTTGACTGGGCCTGATCACGCGGTTAACCTGTATGTGCTCATTAATAGCACTCAAGATAACCTGTTCCATGACTTTGCCCGTCACCGAGGTCAGACTGACAGGCCTGTAGTTCCCCGGATCCTCCTTCCGCCCTTTTTTGTAAATGGGGGTAACATCCGCCAGCCTCCAGTCCAGCGGAACTTCCCCAGTGAGCCAAGACTGCCCAAAGATAATGGACAGGGGTTTGGCAATGACATCCACCAGCTCTCTCAGGACTCTCGGGTGGATACCATCAGGCCCCATAGACTTGTGGGCATCCAGCTGATGAAGCAGATCCTTGACCCGTTCCTCTTGGATCACAGGAGCTTCGATCTGCTCTCCCTCCCTGCACTCAGACACCGAAGGCCAGCTCACCTGGGAACTGCTGACCTTATTATTAAAGACTGAGGCAAAGAAGGCATTAAGGACCTCAGCCTTGTCCTCATCCCTAGTGACTAACGTACCCCCTGAGTCCAGTAGGGGCTGGAGGTGATCTTTAGCCCTCCTTTTGTTATTAATATATTTATAGAAAGACTTTTTGTTGTCCCTTATGGAGCTGGCTAGTCTAAGTTCCAATTGGGCTTTTGCCTCCCTGATTATCTCCCTACATGTCCTAACTTCCTCCCTGTATTGATTCCTGGATGCCTGCCCATTCTTCCAAGACTTGTAGACATCCCTTTTCTTTTGAGATATTCCCAAATCTCCTTTGTCATCCAAGCTGGTTTTCTACCCCGGCGGCTCGATTTCCGGCACACAGGGACAGCTCGCTCCTGTGCCTCCAGAATTTCCTTTTTGAATAGTAGCCATCCCTCCTGCGCCCCCTTACCCTTGAGAGCTGTCTCCCATTGGACTTTGTTAACCAGACTTCTAAACAGCCCAAAGTCAGCTCTCCCAAAGTCCAGCTTGGCCGTTTTAGTGTTCCCCCTCCTAACTTCCCCTAGAATTGAGAATTCTATTATCTCGTGGTCACTATGCCCCAGGCGTCCTCCAACCTTCACATCTCTCACAAGACCTTCTCTGTTCACAAACAGCAGGTCTAGGGGAGCTCCTTCTCTAGTCGGTTCACTAACCAGTTGTGATAGGAAGTTGTCCTCCACACTCTGCAGGAACCGCCTAGACTGTTTCCTGACTGCCATGTTATACTTCCAACAGACATCAGGCAGGTTAAAGTCACCCATAAGGACAAGGGCTAGTGAGCGCGAGACTTCCCCCAGTTGTTTAAAGAATAGCTCATCAGTCTCACTGTCCTGATAGGGTGGCCTGTAGCAGATACCCACTACAATATCCGCCTTCATAGGCCCCTCTTTGATTTTCACCCACAGACATTCTACTAGGTCATCCCCAACATTTAACTCTAAACAGTTTAGATCTTCCCTTATATACAGGGCAACCCCACCACCCCTTCTACCTCTCCTATCTCTCCTGAAGAGCTTGTAGCCATCCATGTTAGCACTCCAGTTATACGAGTCATCCCACCATGTTTCAGTGATGGCAACTATGTCATAGTTTCCCCGGATAGCAAGAGCTTCCAGTTCCTCTTGTTTATTGCCCATACTGTGTGCGTTCGTATAGAAGCACGTAAGTTGGGCTTTCGACCCCACAGCACCCCTAGGGGGGGAAGTTTTATTACCTGAGCTGTTATTTTTGGGATTCTCTTTAACCTCTAGGCAACTTGTGTGTTGCTCCTGACTACACATATCACCCCCTAAAATTTGAGAAAATGGAGTCTCGTTTTTATCCAGTAGGACATTTCTTATGCTCTTACATTGTTTAGGTAACTATTACAGCTAGGAGTGACCAAAATAGAAGACCTTGTATATGCATTTGAGTACATAGTGGTGGTGGAAGGAGCACCCAAGGCTAAAACTTATGTTCCAAGGACAAAATTTGTAAAACATGAGGTAAACCTTTGTAAAACGTGAGACGTTTTATGTCCTCTTCTAGAGGAGAGAGATGAGGTGAGTTGCACACAACACTTGAAGGACACCACACTCCAGGGCTTCTGGAGCTTCTTCTGGAGCAGGAAGGGGAGAGCTTTCAAAGTTTATTGTTTATTTCCATTTCAACTTTTCTTCCTGACTTTGGAGGACACCTTTCTATTTTGCATTTCTGATTTTCATCCTCTTTAATTATGCTTCAAATTAGCTGTGGAAATAATCTTCTACTGATGACAACATACATATTTATCCCCCTTCAGAACTCTGACCTCACATGCCACCTTTCAGCTCTTTGTCTGTAAAACCTCATGCAAGGTAACGGCTTGTGCATCTTATGTTAGGTCTCTTCCTTCACATCCTCGTCTCCTTTTTTCCAATAATCTCAAAAGATTTCTCATTCCATATTCATAATTTCTCTTGCCTTTTTTTTTGTGTGTTCTCCTAAGCGTGGAACTTCTCTTTAAAATTTCTGTTATGCCTTCATATTAAGGCCTTCATGTGTGATGGGATGCATTTTTCCTGACTTGTAAAGGGAAAGGAAACCTGAAGCTCTAATTTATTTATTTTTTTTTTAATTTCAGCTTTTTGTCCATGCAAGCTCACTTTTTCCTCTTTAGTCTACTTTTTCTTGTATCTGATGCTCCCTTCTTCTTTTCTTCTAAATGTAGACCAAAGGGCTCTCTTACCTCTGTTTAGCATTTGGAGGTTGATGGTATAAACAATTGTGGAGCACTGTTTGACATTTCAATGCACCTGTGAAACTTACACACTTAGCTGGCTTATTATTTTTATCCCTTTTTAATCTAAGCAACTAGACAAATTTTGTGTGTTGCTTCAGGAAAGAGGGGAGAAAAATCAAATGTTTCTTGCATGCCTTGCGATGAATATATGAGATGGACCAAACTGAAGACTGTTTTACTGCCCACAAGGCTCTACCCCCCCATGCCTCTCACAATAAACAAATATAAACCAAAGATCTTATACTTTGACTGAAGAGACAAGCTGGTTCATTTTACTAAGGCCTTCTCTTTTCCTGTGTTGTGTTCTTATTTTGCTCTGTTTCAGTTAAGACCCTTTTTTCACATCACTCAAACTCACGAGCAGCCTTGTGTTTTCCTTTGTTTTGACATAGTTTTGTTTGAAACTATTTTACCTCCTGTAAGGAAATGTAGTGACTTAGAGCAGTCTGAAATAAACAGCATGTCCAACAGTTTGATTGTGGTTAATTCAGCCTAAAGTAGGATTTTTGTGCATTGGCTCTGTGTTGTGAGTGTTGTAAAAGAAACAAATTACACGCAGTAGAACGAGTTTAAACACACTCCATTGTTGTATGTGCCTATTTATTAATAAACTGTTAATGGAAATGGCTGTCCCACAAGATTTGGGGATTTACAGAAAAGATTAGAGTTTCTTCTTTTTGCTTTCAGTTGCCTGCACTGCGGATGTGCTTCTTTTTGCTTTCAGCTATCCCACTGCCATGGTTGTGCTAACATGTTCTCCTGATACCTTTTGTTGAGTTGAAGTAACAGCCAGTGCTGCCGTCACCGTTTTGTGCTTCTGGAGATAACACAAAAACTGGAGTTCTGCTACTGTGGAAATGCTTTTTTTTTTTTCTTTAAATGTTTTGAAGTGTAAGTTGTAAGGTATATTGAAGGGGAGAGGAAGCTGAGGTGACCACAGCAGCCAGACAGTTACTGTAGATGTCAATCTTGCTCATGGTATTGATTTTGTAGGATAATTAATTATGTGACATCCATAATTGCGACCCTCAACACAAGCATTTAAAAAAAAAAGTGATTGATAACTTCATGTCTGCATTTTTGCTTGCCATCTTGTGCTGCTTGCATGTGTCAACAAGTGAAGCCTGCAAATACACGTTGTCCCTGGACCAATACAGTTAACCTCTGCTGCTAAGCTTGCCTGCTTGGACTTTGTGTACAGTGCGTGGTCTTGGCCCTTTGTTAGGCAATGTGTTGCCTTCATTCTAATTTGTTCTAGCAGATTAAAAAATATATATATAAAAAAAAGAAAAATACTCTTAAAGACTATTTTTGTACGTGTGTGGATAGGTCTTTAGGAATAGAAGTGACCAAAAGCTAGATGATAGCAAAATCCCTTCAGCATCTGCATACCACTGCAGGGCTCAGTTCCCTTAGCTCAAAAAGGGGCTTCAGGATACGTAGTTTGAAATAAGATATAGAAAATCTTCAGAAGGTTTCAGAGAAGCAATTTGCTTTGTGTTCTAAATATTCTTGGAAGTGCAGTTGTAGTTCTCAAAGATGTACACTGTTCTGTTCATAAAAGTTGCACTCCATGAACACATATATATGTATATATGTATGTGCAGTGATTTAGAGTTAAAATAGCATTTTCTTAACCTGGACATAACTTGTTACTCTAGATCTTCAGCTGCTTGTTGGATTACATGTAGCTTGATAAAATCATTATGCACTTTTTTTGTCTGTGTATGAGATTTTGGATAAACCTACCCTTATAGAAGAACAGTTGCTAAGGACAAGGAGACCTGTTACAGCACCCATAAACGCAAATTGTTTCTTACTGTTTTACATGGATGTGGAACTTTTTCTTAAAGCTATTTGGTGAGAATTCTTTACATATCAGGGGAAAAATTCATAGTCATTTTCCATGCACCTTTCTTAGTGTGTAGTATTGTTTGGTTATGAAACTTTAAACATCGTATGAATGCTGCTGTTTAGTTTCCTGTGAGGAGAGGTTTCATACACTGTACTTTTTCAGGCTTAATTTTCAGCATTTTTAATGTTGCCTTTCTTCTTTCCCAGTAAGAATGTTTATTTTCTTCTTGCTTATGAGCAGATGTACTTCGTCCTCTGAGAGGGGCTTTCAGCAAAATACGTAGACCCCAGAATTTATATACTGTGGCTAGAGATGAATGGTCCAGTGTAAATCTGCAGCTGACTGCCTATGCTCTGCCCTGTCAGCCATCCTCTGGGAGATCAGTGATTTCCGCGAGGGTAGTTCGGAGGGGAACTCAGTTAATTGACGAGGAAAATCCTTTATTCAGTTGTCCAGCACCGCGTAACACTTTTTGTCATCTATAAAGGCTCTGGAAACCCTCCCTGGGGAGAAAGACTCTAAATTGAGCCTGTGCACAGAGGAGACAGGTGGGGGAGATGTGCACCGCTCCCGCTCCGGCCGGGGCTTAATTTTGCGGGTGCCCTTCTGGGGCGGGGCCCCGGGGGTCGGGGCCCGGGGGTACCCGCTGCGGGGCGAGGCGAGGCGCTGCGGGGCGGGCACCGCCGGGCCTCCGCCGCCTCCTCCCGCCCCGCCGCGGCCGGGGGCGGTGCGAGGGGCCGCCCGGGGGCTCCCGCCGCTCCGCCCCCGCCCCGCCGCGCCCCCCATGCGCAGGGCGCGGGGCGCCGGCCCGGCGGGCGGCTGCGGCAGCGGCCGGGGGCTCCTCGTCGTGGGGTGAGTGAGGGGAACTGCGCCCCGGTTCTCGCCGGGCAGCGGGGGGCTGCAGCGCGCCGCAGGGAGGCGGCCGGGGCCGGCGTGCTGCCCCCGCCCCGCGGCGGCTGGAGCAGCGGCGGGTGTAGGCGGGCAGCGTTGTTGTTTTGTACCGTCATCGTTTAACGCCGGCTATTGCAGAGACCCCGGCTAGGGCCGGAGAGCAGCTGGCAGCTGGCTGCTGCGGTCCCTGGCTTCAGGGAATTCGCTTGCCAGCGCTGGGGAAGCGTGCTATGGATGTGCTGGGAGGGGGTTTTCCTTTCGTTTTGTTTTACTGCAGTCGTTTGCTGGCTCATCTTCTCATCTTGGCATGTGGGCCAAGGAGTCAGGAAGAGTAGTACCGCTGCATGCAGTGCAATGATGCGGCAGAAACACTTTTTTTTTCCCCTCCATCTCACATCGTGTATTATACTGTTAAGTATAATGCACGTGCTTTATTTCACAGAAAGTCTATAACATTTTCTTGGTGATATTTCTGTTTTTTCATGTTTGTAGGTTCAGGTTTCCTTCAAAGCCACAAAAAACCCTCCACCTGGGATTCTTTGAGAAGTCAAAAAGCCTTACAGATACAGGAGATCCAGTCAGTGTAGTTAGCTTGGGTTGCCAAAAGTCTGTCAAGTAAATGAAGCAGCTGGAATACAAAAGGAAAGTGTTCTTGCACAGGCAAATAACTAGAGTAGAAAACAGAGGGTAGCAGTAAACAGTTTTCTCCTCCAATGGTGTTTCTTAGGGACCTGTCCTGGACAGTTCAAGCTAGTTGACCAGGTAAAGGGGTGAGCAGTGAAGTGAGAAGGCTCAGTGGAGATACTAAGCTGTGGAAAAATACTAAGGACAAGGGTCAGCCATGGAGAAAATTGAGAAAGACCTTATAAGGATGCCTGGGCAATAACATGGCAAACAAAACGGCAGAGAGGGATGTACATGAACAGAAGGAACTAGCTTTCCATGTGGAAGATGGGCTGTGAGCTCACTGCTATTGCCTGGAGAGATAGATTTTGGTGTTACGACAAAATGAAGTTTTCATGGGACTGGACTGTACCACTTTTCATAAAGCTTTTTGGTTCTGACAGTGGCGAAAAGCAGATGCCTAGGGAAGAGTGAGGAAATTTTGAACAAACGCATAGAGATGCTTTCCACTGCTGTTGTACCAGCCTCCAAGAATTTACAATTCAAGGTCTTCTCTGATGAGAAGTTTAAACTTGTGGTAGGTTTCCGGTGGCTTGTTAGGCAAGGCATAGGAGTAGATGTGTGATGCGGTCTGTTTGAATGTGGAGTTAGATTCTGACATATATATCTTTGTAATCTGTGTAAACACAAGGTAAAGATCAGAAAGGACAGGAAGAAGGCAGAGCAATCCTAACTGTTACAAGACCGATCTACAGCTCTTGGCTAAGAAATCAAGAAAATTCTTGAACTGTGAGCTGCTTCCTTACAGTTACTCATTCACAAATGTACTTTGATGCAATCATGGTGCTATTCGTAGTTATGACCTGAGGATGTTACGGGATGAAAATAAGAACTTCCACAGATGAAGTAATCTGTTGCTGTAAAAGTGTTTCTGATGAACACTTTGACACATCTGTGTATATTCTGCAGACGTGAGTCTAACATATTAATTGCAGAACTTAGTGAGATTACAGAAATGTACGATTTCTTTCTTCATTAAAAGGTATTCTTTTAAGGCTAGTAATAGAAGTGCAGGCATTCCTATGCTTTGCTGTATGTTAATATTCATCCATGTGGTTTGTAAGGGATGGTTTTAAAATTTCAGCGTGTGTTCAGGTATTTAGAGAAGCAAAATGACAAGTTCTAGCATTTCTTATGCTGGAATGGCATAATACTACAAAGTTTGTGACTTGGTTTTTAAGAAAGTTTTAAGGAGTCTTTAGTACTGGAGGAACTGATGCTTCGTGACCTGTAAATGTATTGAGAATATGCCCATGTTTCCTGATGTACTAATATCTCAGTTAACTTAAAACAGCCAAGTTGAGAGTTCATAGTTTTAGTAAAGATTGCTGTTTGCTTGGCACCATATCTGTAACTTCTTTTTATGGTGAGAGACGTTTGAGAAAATGGTCTCTATGTTAATGATTGAACAGAAACACATAGCTAAATAACCACTGGTTTGTGCCTTTGCTCTCTTCCTGCAATACTGAGGTGCTGCTGTGTTTGTGTGCACTTTGTGCAAATTCTGAAGTGTAAAATTGAAGGAGGATGCCTTTGGAGTAAAATAAGTCTGAAATTAAATGTACATTTTTCTGAAAAAAACATTTGTAAATAAGGTAAATAAAAACTATTCTAAAACGAGGTAGTTTATTTCAAGCAAATGTTTGTGTTGATGGATAGGATTGAAAAATTCAACAGTTGTCATCTTTCTTTTTCTTTTTTTTTTTTCCTCTCCCCTCCAGTGGAGGTGTGAATTAACCTTATTTAATATTATGGAATGATGTGTTTCTGTGTTTATAGGAAGGGACTGTCCAGAGGGTCCACAAATCAGTGTCTTTCTGGAAAAAGTGGAGAGTCTCTTCCAGGAGTTTTTGAGAGGAATGTGCAGGAAGCCATCAACAATTATACTTGGTATGCATTCAATTCTGAAATGGTACATTAACGGACTCTTGGCTTAAATAGGTATTTCAAGATTAGTATTTATTTTCACTAGTCGTGCTTCTAGTCATTCTCATGGATGACAGCTATTGCAGAATATAATTCAAGATATAAATTGACCTAACCCATTGTTTAGAGGGTTTCAACTTTAATCCTGGTTTGTGTTATGGATTTGCATACTTTTAGAGCATAGTGAAGAGCACTGATTAAGTCTGGAAAGGAAGTCAGGCTTCGTGGTTAAATGCAAATAACACTTGCCAGCGTTGCAGCTCAGTTAACTTTCAAGAAGTTTTGTTCCAGCTGGCACTGGTTAGGATTTGTCTGGCTGCCCTTTGCTTTCACTGCATCCCAGGGTGGGTGGTAGCTGGCAGGGATCAGCTAGAGCTTTCTGAGAGCTGGAATCCCAGAGCTCGAGGTTCAAAGTGCACCAGGTCTGAGAGCATAAAAGACGTAACTCAATGCTATTTGAAACATTTGTAGATAGATTGTGTTCAGTTTTGCATAATCTTCTTGTGATAGCTTCTAATAGGGTTAAAGCAGGCTCGTGTTATCTTTAATGTTTTGATGGGCCCATTAGCTAAACTGGAGAAAACAAAATAATTGTTAGAGATGGAAGTACTTGGTGTGTGTGTGTGTATATATTCCAGAGTGCCCTTACAGTTGCAATGATATACATATATATAAAAGTGTAATGCTGTAGAAGGAATTGCCTTTAAGGCAGTAAATGGTACAAATAGGTGCATGTATTCATTGCACTCTGGTTAAAAAGATACATTTGCAACTCTTCACATTGACTCTAACAGCGTGTCTTGAAAATCTTGCATCCCACAGGAATCTGTATCGCTGTCCGTTTATGTGATTAGTTGTGTTATTTTTAAAACGTTTATCCAGAAAACCATTGTATTCTTCATTTTAATTTGTCTTCTTTTCGCAGTGAAACACTTTCATCACTTTCATCTAGTGGTCATACAACACCCACAGAGTTGAAAAATTCTTGGTCTGGAATAAACAGCTATGCTACTGGTTTGTCTACTGAAAGAAGTTCAGTCTACTCTTGGAGGGATGATGTACGTCACAAACTTTTACAGTACGCTTTATGTAAATATTGTAGATTAGATTAACTGTTACAGAAAACAGACATACGGCATGTCCTATAGGAGTTAACCACTTTCATTCATGATAGCCTAATGATTAAGTATATTAATTGAATATTTAAAACACAGTTCTGTTTGCAAGTTGGTATTAGTGTAACTGATGTGAAACAAAGAAAAATTGAATAAAAATATGAAATGAAATTTGGAGAAAATAAACCTGTTTTACCAAAGAAGGTAGGCTTAGGTTTCTGAATCCAAGAGAGTGACAAAGTGTGTGTTTTCAAATATTGCATAGTGCAGGCAGTGTCTAAACGGAACTGTTCTCAGTGTTTTGAGTTGTGAAGTACATCCATGAGCATGCATGTAAATGTCCCAGTCTGAGTAAATATTTAGCTCTTACCTAAGCTCAGTTGTGTTTCGTAGATGATACAGAGAGAGGTTAAGCCCATGAGGGAGGCTGACCTCTGAGGCATACCTGCTGCAGGCTCGCAGCATTGAATAAATCCAGAAACACTGCGGTCACTGCCACTTTTCATTTCAAAAAGCCCTCCGTGGCTGGTAGCTGTAGTTCTGCCATACCTTTTGCATAATATCCTAACCTTTAGGCTACTGACCCCATCTGTCACTTCCAGCCTTCTGGGTGAAAGCCTGACCCTCAATCATATGATAGCCTGGGTGAGAGTTATTTTCCCATTCCTTGTTGGTGTGATCCCTTCTGTAGCCTGAAGTGGTTGGGACACTCAGCTGGAAGTGAAGAGATATGATATATGATTTGGGCCCTGAGTATTGTCACTTTTTTCTGTATTTTAAAGTGTCTTATGTAAGTGGCCAAATGTCATTATGAACAGTGGCCCAGCTGAGAAACCCTCAGCCAAGTGCTCGTTTCCATATCACTGGATAAAGTCAGACTCTTCCCTGTTACCTTCACATGTCCCTGCACTCGCCCGTTTCTGTTTGCACTGAGTTGTAACTTTAGTGAAGAGGTGTAGAAGGTTGTGTCTCACACTGAGGGTTGTTTCCTAACTGCTAGACTGTGTCATGCAGAAGGAAGGTGCCCACTCTTGGCTATTTTACTCAGAGAGGAAAAGTGCTGCTCAGAAGAGCAGGGAGCTTCTGCGCCATGGGTCGCAGAGATGCGACGTGCATGCTTCGCTCCATATTGGAGCAGGGAGGGAGCCAGGAGTCCAGACACCTTCTAACTCATGTTTTCTGTTGGCTAATCCTAGGCAGCTAGTTCCTTTTTGGTAAATTACCTTGCTCCCTGGGTTTGGTTTGGGGTTTTTTTGGCACTGCAGCATAAAAATTGTGTCTCCAAAGTAGGTAGTCTGAAGATCCATTCTGAGATGCTCAGCCAGTTCAGTCCAGGTTGTCCCGTTATTTAAATATTGTGGGTTTTTTTAATATAAATATGTATGCATATTTGCTCACAGCTATTAATTTTATACTATGTAGGAATTTGATAAAGCCAACACACAGAGAGTTCAGCAGTTATTTTGGGAGATTGATGAAATGCTGTTTGAAGGAAAAGTCACCTCCCAAACTCAGAGCCTGCAGGCAGAATGTGCAGACTGGGTTGAACGATTTCCTCATTTAAGGTAAGGAAGCTTCTTGCTGGTACTAGTTTTAAGCAGTTATCACTCTAATTTGAGTTTTTGGGGTACCCTCATGTGAATTGCTCTTGATGTATGGCATCAGTAACAACTTTGCATTCAGATCTGGATCTCTAGGACTGAGCTGTGCCATAGTTAACGCAGTAAGTCTGGGTGGTGGTGCAGTAGCAGCTAATGCTCTTTGTTTTGCTTAGTACGATGATTGCAGACAAAGATATTGTAGTGGGTTGTAATGAGATAATAATGACGCACCATTTTCATAATGACTTTTTCTAAATAAAGAATACATCTTGAAATATTTTTTTGACTGTAAGTGAAGATGTACTGTGAAATTCCGAGAAACTCTGTGTTAATTCTGTTACTGATTCTTCTAAAAGGAAATGAAAAATGAAGGCAACCACATGCTTCACATATACTGCACAGCCATAACATCTTCCTAGGCTATGTGAGTCAATGTAAAACAATGTGTGATATTAACCCGACAATAACTGGTTGAACACATACGAGGATGCACACACTATTAGTGAGAATTGTTATGCATAGATGTGCAAAATGTCTAGTCAGCTTGATGACTGCTTCTTATAACACAGGGGACAGAAGTCTGTGTTGCACTGCATCGCGCTGTCCTGCCTTCATAACTGATGGCATGGCGTTCTTAGTGAGATGTTGTGGCTCTGAGTTATTCTACACACAGAACTGTGTGTGTCTGTCTTCTAGTCGATGGTTTGTTAACACCATTAAAAAGAACAGTGTCAATAACTGTGGTATGCTTTCAATGCTTTTAGATAATTTTCAGAGGCTTGTTACTCGTAAATATAAACTAAAATCAACTCACGAAGCTTGTCACTTTGTCAGGAACAAGAGACAACTGTTAAATAAAACTGAGGCAATTTTCACTAGCATTAAGACATGCTTTTTTAGGTACTGTAAAAATTAATGGAACATGCATAAAATGACGTGTTTTGTGCTGTTTAATTTGTTCAAAATATTAAGTAATTTCACTGTATTTTCAGAGTATTTTCACAAGGTGGAATGTTTTCAAGTAAATGATTCCCTGTGCTTCCGAGTTTTTTGATTCAAATCTAATGCTGGTAATACCAACCAAGTCCATGAGGACATCTGAAGACTCTTTGTCAGTACATCCTGTGGTTTAAAAAAAAAAAGTTATTTTCCGTGTTAAGTGTTAACCTCAAAACCCAGTTTGTCTTGACTAGTTACTCAAAAGAATAGCTTCTGGGTTGCCAGATTTATTTCTCAGAGTTGTGCTTCAAAGAGCTCCCTGGCTGTCCTTTTTAGGTTGTAAAATAGCTATGAATACTTAGCTCAGCATGTGGGAATAAATATACTTGAGAGCTGTCATCAATAAGAGATATTTAAAGGGAAAGCTTTTTATTCTTAGCTTACAAAATAAAAAGTAAAAAGGGCTATTGCTTAGAGCTTCATAAGTGGCGTAAAGTGCTGTTCTGTAAAAGGTAGTCTCAAAAAAACGTGTTCAGGTGAGTCTGAGCATTGCTGCTTGCATTACAGCTGTGACTGGCAAATTCTTTTTGAGATCCCTTGTGAATTCTAGTGAAAAAGTTCAGTAAGCAGTGATTATTATTCACCTATACTGTATTCAGAAATTATTTTATAGCGTAATTTTGTGTACATTTAAATAGAGTTGCTTTTACCTTTTCTCTCTGCCTCTGCATTATGCATATTGGAGTTTGTGCATTTTCTAGCCTTAACTATGCATGTAAACATTTTGAATTAGGACTTCTGCTCGCATTGGTGGTTACTCGAGCTAGATAAGTGAAGTCATAGCAGGTGTTATGTCTTCTGCATCTGTTTTTAAATATTTCTTATGGAGTTTTGATAAGAAAGGAAGTGTTTATCTGCCTTCAGAACTGTCAAGCAAGCTTGACTATTTGCTCTTAGAAATTCTAAGCTAGAATCTAATCTTGCACAAATCAACTTAACTTTAATGACTTAAATACTAGGCAATGTGAATGTATTACACAAGGCCCTGGCCCCTTCAAAAATTACTTTTTCAAAGCAAATGTAAGGTGTACTTCTGCATTGCCTACTGTGTGCAAGTATTTGTGTTCTTGATATTTGCATATGGAGTGGATGTCCATCTAAGATATCGCTTGCTCTCTCCTTTTTATTCAGAGTTCTAGGGAAGCAGCTCCTATTGCCAAAGGATGAAGGCTTTCAGCATTTTCAGAGCAGAAGTGGTACCTGTGTGGATACTCAGTGTTTACCTGGCCTCCGTGAATGTACTAGTAATATTAAAGAGTATGTTCATTTTTTAAAGTTTTCTTTTTGGTCGTACCTCTTCAGAAATATGTACAAATATTACTTTGGTATTTCTGAAACATTTTAGTGTAATAAAATACATACTTCCTTCTTTCTTTGAATATTTAATTCTTGTTCTGTTGATATTTTTTTCAGGCTCTGCATTTCAGGCTCTAAACTGATCCCAACGGCATCTCCAATACATAAATCACTAGACTCAAGTTCCACTAGGATTTCTGTGTCTGACTCATCCCTGTATTCATTCCTGGAAGAAGAAATCTATGATGTGGATGGAAAAATAGAAGAATATCTTGCCTTTGACAACGAGGAGCTGTAAATAAGAGATATATGTGTGTTTGAAGAATATAATGAAAAATTATCAATGAACCAGTCAGGGTTCATAAACTGTTTCTTCCCTGTAAAATTCAGTTCCTTCTGTCCCTGTGTTTGGTAGCACAGTGGTCAGAGCATTCATGGGCATGTGGAAGATTAGATATGTTGACTTTCTGGTGATATAAAACTCACATCTCCCATGTCAGAGGAATGTGTCTTAACCACTGGTTGTTTTGAAGTGTTTTGTGCATGAAGGTTCAATAAAACGAATATTTAGTTTTGAATCAGGGAGTAGAATGCAGGAATCCCTTCTCCCCTAGTGAGTGGCTTGACCACCAGGTTGTTCAGGGCCATTACACCGTACGTGCTCTTATTGTCTGCCCTAATGAATTTTAAATTCTTTCTGTGCAGCAAATAACAGCTTTGTGAGGAGAGGCACAGGATACAACCTGCGTTTAGAGCACTCCTGTGAGTGACAGCAGTCGTGCAGCTGTCATCTCGACAGTGCAACCTAGGTTTCCCGTGAGCCAGTTGAATGTTCCAGCAGTTAGGCTACTGAGTGGATGAAAGACCATGACGTGATGTTTTCTAAAAGGTCTCTACAAGGGGGAAACTTTGATAGGACTAGTGGGGCATAAAGCATAGCTTTTTGTGCTAAAGCTCAGTGCGCTTACAGGAAAAAAATAACAGTTGTTCTGGAAAACTGAGGAACCAGACGGAGACCCTTTCAGTCCTGTTTTTGAAAAAGAGAGTGTGGATGGCTGCCTTCTTGGAAAGAGTTTGGGTTTAAGAATCCTCTTAGGTTCCTTCTCGCTTCGTTTTGCTAAGTAAACAAACTTAATTTGGGAGAGAGACTTGACTGAAGGTGCATTTCTCTCCTTTGTGCCTCCTTGATACGTTGTTTCTTATTTCCTTCAATTCTGAAATATCTTGTTCTCCATAACTAAAGCATTGGGCGTTGCAAAGCCTGATATGAAAATAGGTCAGTTGTTTTGTGAGTTTGACCATTCAACTGAGTCTCAGTTATAGTTAAGAGGTTTGCAGTCCACTTCGAGGAAGAAGTGACTGAGAAGAGAAAGAGAGATAGTAGAAACCAGTACGAATTTGGGATCATCTTTGTAATCTCAAAAACCCTTGCATTTCCTTGGAAAGAAATATGATGGCATTAAAAAAAAAGAAAAAGGCTAAAACTTTCTTCCTGAGAGGTGTATTAGAAGACCAAGTTTGGAAATATTGCTACACTGTGCTTCCCTAGGGAGGGGGGGGAAATAAAAAATTTAAGATCTCACTGTAGTGGAAGGGTGAGGAGGTGAGTGTAAGGCTGTGGGCTCTGCTGTTCTTGTCAGGCTGCAGAAATATTTTTAAGTTGTCTTTGATCAGTGGTAGAGTGTTGCAGATGTGTGCAGGTACAGAGGGCATGATAGAAGAGAAATGTTCTGTGTGGTAGTCATTTGAAACTAAATCCTGTGCTTTTTACCATAACATAAGGGAACTGTTGTCTGTTGTGTTTGGCAGGAGGGCTAAGTGCCATGTATAAAGCTGCTCTTTCTAGAGCTGCAGATCTTTCTGTTGTAATGGCCTGAATGTTTGTTTTTTTTTTTTATTAATTTTTCACCTGCAAGCAAAAGAAAAAGGAATCACTATGTATTTGATAGATTCTGTTCTCATGGGTACTCTGTACGTCTGAATTTGATTTTTCTTTTTTTTTTTTTTTTTTGTGATCTGCATCTGACTGGCTTTTCTTCCATATGTATGTTTCTATTCATTCCGTGTATTAGAAGGAGGGGAAAGGAAAGTCAAAGCCCATGGGGATTGACTTGCATTTTTTTCCTTTATTAGTGATGATGAGAGCTGGGAACAAAAGAAAATGCATCTTGCTGAGAAAAGGAGTAAGCGTGGCATTCCCCCTGTTTCTCCCAATGCCTGTATCAAAGATGCTGTGGCTTCTGAAGTATTTGATCGTGTCTGGAGCAATGTGATTGGAATATTGGAGGAACTGATCAAAAAAAATTGGGAAACTAGTATCACAGGTACTTGATGTTTTTAGATACAGTATTTGTCAAATGTAACTCTGGAAAGTGATGAGTTTAGTTTGGTGTTTGTTTGTTTGTTTTTCTTAAAGCTTGGGAAATGTGATTATTTCAAAGTACAGCACTATAAGATATGTAATGTCTTCCTGCACCTAAACTATAAACGTTTTTACTAATTTTCAGGAAGTTTTGTATGACAGGTATATAAAAAAAAAAAAGCATACTGACTGAAATAGCTTCATTACAGAAGAGCTTGCTTAAAAAAATGTAAGTATCTTAATCACTGATGCAGGATGCAAATTGGTTCTGTTACCAGGGGATCACTGATGATGTGATCTGAGTCTGGAACGTAGGAATCAAAATCTAGTCCTCATTCTTTGAGCCTTGTTAATAAAAAGAACCCTTACGTAGTCAGATCATAAAGCAAGATAGACAGCCTTGCTGACAGTACGGGAGTTTGTAGGTTTAATAGAGGATGAGGAAATGGTGACGCATGTTATTTGTTATTTTATTTTATGTTTTTGTATTCTAACAGACTATAGTGAGGAAAAGCAAAAGCTAGGAAGATTAACTAGAAGTGAAATTCTATTTAGCGTGCATGTGTCATCTTTGGAAGCTGAGGGAAATTTCAGTGTATTTTAAAAGGGTAGTAACAGAAGAATAGCTGGGGGTGGGTTTTGGAAATTACCTCTAAGGTACACTCAACCTCAAATGTAAGTCTACAACAAAGTAAGAAATGGCAAAATTTCGCAGAATGCTCGCAGCATCAGAACTTAACGTTTCAGGTGTTACTGAAATATAAAAGGACTTTTCATACCACAGGTGGATTATTTCGCTCAATATTATAGTTTAGAGAGGATAGCTTAGCAGTTTTGTGGTAGGTGTGCTCTTTTAGCTTTATGAAGGGCACAAACTTATGACAAATAGAGAGCTAACCGAGGTTATTTCAACTAGAAATGTAAAAGAATTTGGGTTTATAATAGAAATAAGATGGTGGTATATACCCAAGATGAAACAGTGTGTAGCTGCTGTCAGACAAGGATAAGATCAACAGTCTTTTTTTTCTGCTTAAAAAAAAAATAATAAATCTTTGCAAATTTTTAAATAACATTCCAGGAGTCTTAGCAATATTTACCTGTATAGACCAACTTGTTTGTCAATGTGAGAGAAAGCATAAACAAATCGGAATGCTTTCAGAAAATGTAATTTATAGTAGATTTTTAAATATAATGGAAACTTAAAACTTTATGAAAGTCTGTATTTATTGTGAAACATAGTGTTATTTGAATCCCAACAAATGATGGCTAGTAAACATACAAAATATCTCCTATTCTCTCTGCTTTTTTTTTTTTTTTTACTATTGTACAGAGGCTGACAAACAGGTGGAAAAACTGAAAGCTGTTACAACAAAACTGCCACATTTGCCAGTTGTTCATATTACAGCGGACGCTGGGTGCATTCCTCTTTCCAGAGGCTCTGAAGCACGAAGTGTATCTTTTGTTTCCTCACAGGTAAAAATAACTTTGTGTCAAACGGTGTTCTTTTTTCTGCTAATCTTGGACAGAGTCCTGGTTGAAGCTAGAAAAGGCTCTTTTTAAATTTTTTTTTTCTTATTTTTTAAAAATCAATTAGGTATACTTAAAATATTTAATCTCATTTAAAATGAAGGTTCATTAAATGTGCATTTCTTGTACTATCACTTTTTCTTTGGTGGTTCTTAAAGGTGCCGTTTACCACTAAGATATTTCTGAGGTTGGTTTACAAAAGAACAGTTAGACTGTATTCCCTTCTTAGAAAACAATTTTTTTTTAATTGTGATCCAGTCATTTCCTGTTGATAGAATTAAGAAAACAAATCAGTCTCTTCCCTGGACTGCAGGGATGTGAAGTTGTGTCCTGGTTTTGACCAGGACAGTTAGTTTTTAATTTTAGCAGCTAGAAGAGCTCTGTGCTTTGGATTTAGCCTGAGAGTTGTTATGAGAAGAACGTTGATAGCTCCCTGATGTTTATAGTTGATACTGAGACATCAAGAACCTTTCAGCTTGCCGTGTTCTTGCCAGTGTGCAGGAGCACAACAGGTTGAGGGGAGCATGACCGAGACAAAGCGACCACAACTCCCTTATGATTTGAACTTAGATTTAGGATTGAGGGCTGAATCGGCCAATGAAATATTCCATATCGTGCAGCGTCATGCCCAGTATATAAGTGAGGGTTGACCAGGAAGAAGCTCTTGCTCTTCCAAGGGCTCTCTCGGTCTCTTGAAGTTCTATCTCTGTCTCTCTCACCCTCTTTTTGTGCCTCTTGCTTGTCTGGGATTGCGATGTTGGGTCTTACCTGTTTCATGGTCAGTCGCTGGACAGATGTTGGTCACCAGATTGTGAGCAATGATACTGTGCATTGCTTGTTTATATATATATTATTATCACTACATATATATTCATATATTATTGTTATTATTATTACTTTTAATTTTATAATATTGTTATTATTAAATTGTTCTTATCTGAACTCATGAGCCTACTTCCCTTTTTCCTTTAATTCTCTTCCCCATTCCCCTGGGGTAGGGGAGGGTGAGCGAGCGGCTGGGTTAGTTGCTGCTGGGTTAGAGCGGCTGTTAGTTGCTGGCTGGACTAAAACACAAGTTGCAGCTCACGTCGCAACCCTGTGAGTTTCAGATTCTCTCATTTTCATTCTCTCATTCTCTCTTTTCATTTCCTTTGCTGCTTGTAAAAGGGGACTGTGCTGTATGTCTACAAGCGTGCTGGCACTAGACTTTTCCTGTCTTTGTGGAAGCTCGTGTTTGTATTGATAAAATGCCCTTTTCTGTCCCTCTTGCCACCTCTTCCCTCTGTCCCCCATTATGCACTTTTTTTTTTTCTTTTCCAGCCACACTGCTTCTGTTTGGTTTGGTTTTGTTTGTTGTGTTTTTTTTTAACTTCTTGTCTCTCTCTTCAGTTCAAACAATTTCATTCTCTTTCATCTGCTCTTTTTCCATGCTTGCTAAGTATCAAGAAACGTGGAAGAGAGCACAGCAGTCTTGGTGCACCCGTTGGCGCGTGTGGTTCTGTAGTCATCCCAGCAGCCAAAAGTAAAATGCTTAGATAAGTAATAATAAGCTTATATTGCAGAGTGAGTTCCAATTCAGTAACCAATTTACCCAAGTTTTGTTTAAAATATGGTTAAAATACAAACAGCATATTTGCACCATCTGCTACTGAGAATTCTACTGAACCATTGTAACAGAAACTTTTCTAACAAACGAGTAAAAAGTCTTCTAAATATGGCCTTTTTGAGGTCTTCCTTCAAAAAAAGTTAAGGTTAATGCATATTTGTTGCTTTTACTAGGTTCACCGCTTTTCCAGCAACTTCTGTAGTGATTTGGATGGTGTGATGACAATTCAAGCAAAACCGCTCCAACAGAGGCATGTTGCCACATTAGAAAAAATACAGTACGTGTTGGTATCGATGTTTTGAAAATGTGGCATAATTCATATTATATAATAAGATGTTTTGCAATTATAAAAAGACAATAAGAAGGCAGTCATCTCTGTGTGTATCACTGATGCGACAATAATTTGTAGAGGTTGCAGTGATACTTTGTTAAGAAATCCTTTTACTTTTTTTTTCTTCATCCTCATTCCCTCTTTTGTTCCTCTTCCTTTTTTCCTAGGAATGAGCAAGAAGACAAACAGCATAGCATTGGCTCCAGTGCTCCAAATTCAGTGCAAACTAGGCTGGGGAGGATTGCTGATAACAGCATTCTCTCATCGTCTCGGGTACTGCTGACATCTGCTAGGAAGCTATCAAGCCATCGTAGGTTACCTTCTATCACTTCTGACCAACTCTCCTCAAAAGCTCCTAATATGTACAATGATGAAATCCTTAGGGGGACTAAATTGTGAGTTTTTTCATTTTTTTCTTTGCTTTCCTCAGAACTTTACTGCAATTTCACCAGTGAAGAATTTTGCAAAATACTTGAGAACTAACCTGAGATTTATTATTGATTTTAGAATTCAGAGAGAAAGAAAGCAAGCAGAACCATATTTTTTGAGGAGAGGGATCTGTTTTTTTTTTTTTTGCTGTATTGGGTGCTGTTACTTTGTGTAGTTAGCTCTATAAAGAAATGTACTGCTTAATAATTTCACATTGTTTCAGTGAAGAAGTCTTTAATATGAATTTTCGTAAAAGAGGAACCCTTAAAATTCTGTAGGGTTGCCAGCTCAGATTGTTTATCTTCTGCTCGTGCACCTACAACCCGGAACAAGTTACCACCAATAAACTCGGAGGCTGTTGAACAATGTCTTTCAGTACCTCGATTGCAACAGAGCTCTGTAAGTTGTTTATTTTTGTACTGTTGAAAAACTTCAAGCTATTTAGAAAGAAATTGCTCTGTGTCACTGGTTGAAATGAGTAATTTCACAGTCTGTGTTGGTTCGTATTTAATACATGGTTTTAACACGCTAATGTGTGTTACACTGGGGTACCATTAGAATGCAAGAGGAGCCAGTTTTAGCTTCAGGTCACAAACAGATCACGGTGGAAAGGCTTTCCTCTGAAAACAGAAAAATCCGCTTTTTTAGAAAAAAAAAAAAAAAAAAGTAACCAACCTGCTAACCAGATAGTGACCTTGTACTTACATGCTCCTGGGTTTAAATAGCTCTTTTCAGTGTTTTATTCACTAATGTGGGGTTATAAGAGGTAGAAAATTATGCTAACTGAAGTAGAAAAGAATATTGACTAAAAAAAAAAAATAGATCTTGTTGATACTTGCCTATTTTTGAAGGATAGAAAGTAATAATAAGTACCAGAATGTAAGTAAATTGACAGTTTGATATTATTTTGCTTCTGAATAATATTTTGAATTGACACATGTAAAGTCTATTATTATTACTATTTTAATTAATATAAACCTTTGTGGAAGTATAGACTAATATTAGGGAACAGTCTCAAATCTGTTTGAAAAACTTGAGAACCCTTAAATTACCTGAAATTGGTGCTTTTGGTTAGTGAAAACATATTTTTCTTTCCTTCTGTTATGTTTTTTTGTATGGCAACGGAAAAATCATTATTTCAACCAATTCAACCGCTGCATTCTCTCAATGCTTTTTCTAATTCTCTCAGCTTCGAGGACGATATGCTCACAGCAGAGTGTCAAGTGCAGTGCCTGGTAGTACGAAGCAGTGGACACTCAGAGAAAGAACTGTTATTACTGATCAGTTTTCAAGGCCCAACACAACTCATACACTCAGGGTACGTTACCATGTAAGTAGAGACATGGAAAAGTGAAGAAGCTTGCATTCGTGCCCACTCTTGGTCTACAGAAGTTCTCATTTACTGGGTCTCTCCTGAAGTCTGGTGTACTGGGGTTCCTGCTGCCAGTAGAGAGCAGGATGTTAAAAGGCTTTGAGAAGGTGTGGGACCTTGAAAAGCAGGACTATCATATGAGGAAGAGGTGGTTTTTTTTTTTCAAGTCTAATGCATCAAACAGTTCTTTTGAGGGTGTCTATGCACTAGAAGTGTGCAGTTTTAGTACTGCTTGGAGCTTTGCAGCTTGGTAAAACTCACTCTGCTGGACTATATCGTCAAATCTTTAATCAAACCATTTCAATAAATAAGCATACTATACTAGCTAATAGTATCTCTTCTCTTTTTACAGACAGACACACGAAAGAGATCACTGACTTCCATGGATTTTGCTAACCATAGAGGGACAGGTCAAGGTTTTTTAATAGGTAGGCAAAGTAAGAATAACTTGGAAGGCAAAAGGCCAACCAAAGCTATTAACCGATAGCACAGTCAAGAAGTAAAGTGCTCAGGGAGAGCCATCTCTGCATAAAAGAACAGGTGTGCTTGGCAGAATCTTTTGAGTTTGACTTTGAAGTTTTTTCTCACTTAGTCTGAGATAGCCCTAACTCTGGCTGTTAGGAACCCGGCAAAGCTTTTTTTTGTTTCATAGATTCATAGATTTCTAGGTTGGAAAAGACCTTAGAGATCATCGAGTCCAACTGTCCCTAATCCCCATTAAACCATATCACTAAGTAGATCATCCACCCTATTCTTAAACACATCCAGGGATGGGGACTCAACCAGCTCCCTGGGCAGCCTATTCCAGTGGCTGACAACCCTTTCAGAGAAGAAATACTTCCTAACATCCAACCTGAATCTGCCCTGACTAAGCTTATACCCATTTCCTCTTGTTCTATCACCCGTCACTAATGTAAAGAGCCCTTCCCCTACCTCCCCACCATCCTTTCTCACGTATTTGTAGGCTGTAATCAGGTCTCCCCTCAGCCTCCTCTTCTCCAGGCTAAACAGCCCCAACTCCCTCAGCCGCTCCTCATAAGTTTTATTTTCCAGCCCCTTGACCAGTTTAGTCGCCCTTCTTTGGACTCGCTCCAGGAGCTCAATATCTCTCTTAAAGCGAGGGGCCCAAAACTGGACACAATATTCCAGGTGCGGCCTCACTAGTGCCGAGTACAGGGGCAGGATCACTTCCCTGCTCCTGCTGGTCACACTATTCTTGATACACGCCAGTATCCCATTGGCCTTTTTGGCCACCTGGGCACACTGCTGGCTCATATCAAGCCGGTAGTCAGCCAACACCCCCAGGTCCTTCTCCGCCAGGCAGCTCTCCAGCCACTCTTCCCCGAGCCTATAGCGATGCTTGGGGTTTTTATACCCCAAGTGAAGGACTCTGCACTTGGCCTTATTAAAGCTCATGCCGTTGGCCTCAGCCCAACGATCCAGTCTGTTCAAATCCCTCTGAAGGGCCTCCCTACCCTCGAGCAGATCGACGCAGCCTCCCAGCTTGGTGTCATCCGCAAATTTACTGAGGGTACATTCAATCCCCTCATCCAGGTCATTGATAAGGATGTTAAACAGAACTGGACCCAGCACTGAGCCCTGGGGAACCCCACTGGTGACCGGCCTCCAGCCGGATTTAGCCCCATTTACCACCACTCTTTGGGCCCGGCCATCCAGCCAGTTTTTAACCCAAAGGAGGGTGTGCCTATCCAGGCCAGCAGTTATCAGTTTCTCAACCAGAACACTATGAGAAACTGTATCAAAGGCTTTACTGAGGTCTAGGAAAACTACATCCACAGCCCTTCCCTCGCCAACCAGGCGGGTCACCCTGTCATAGAAGGTGATCAGGTTTGATTGGCAAGACCTGCCTTTCATAAACCCATGTTGACTGGGCCTGATCACCCGGTTAACCTGTATGTGCTCATTAATAGCACTCAAGATAACCTGTTCCATGACTTTGCCCATCACCGAGGTCAGACTGACAGGCCTGTAGTTCCCCGGATCCTCCTTCCGCCCTTTTTTGTAGATGGGGGTAACATCCGCCAGCCTCCAGTCCAGCAGAACTTCCCCAGTGAGCCAAGACTGCCCAAAGATAATGGACAGGGGTTTGGCAATGACATCCACCAGCTCTCTCAGGACTCTCGGGTGGATACCATCAGGCCCCATAGACTTGTGGGCATCCAGCTGATGAAGCAGATCCTTGACCCGTTCCTCTTGGATATCAAAAGCTTCGATTTGCTCTCCCTCCCTGCTCTCAGACACCATAGGCCAGCTCACCTGGGAACTGCTGACCTTATTATTAAAGACTGAGGCAAAGAAGGCATTAAGGACCTCAGCCTTGTCCTCATCCCTAGTGACTAACGTACGCCCTGTGTCCAGTAGGGGCTGGGGGTGATCTTTAGCCCTCCTTTTGTTATTATTGTTGTTATGATGTGGAAGGAAATATTTTTGTCATATTTTTTTTTTTTGTTAAGGTTTCAGTATATTTACAATTGTGGCAAGAGTATGTGGTGTACAGGCTAGATGTTTTGCGGCTGCTAGAGTAGCAACGCAAGTACATGTTTATGAACTGGCTTGGCTTATTTAGTTCCGTTGTTACAATAAAGCTGACTAGCTAGTTCCTGAGGTATTTGAGTGCTTGTACATAACCTCTATTTGTTCAGAAGTTCCTTGAGTTTAAATAATTATATGATTGTCATAGTTATATAAAAGGTGATGTAAGAATAAGGGCAGGTTAGCAAACATTGATCTGAGCAGGCTGATGGAAGTAACTCATACGTAATCTTGGAATATCTTTCAGATTCTACCACAATTAACAAGCAATGTTATATCTTTTCTAGGCTCGCAGCATTACTACAGATCCTTTCAGAGAAATCCTCTGACCTCAAGAAGAGGTTTCAGATTGCTTCTTAACCCACCTTAGGAAGAAAGAGAAACCCCCTGCACTGAATGGAAGACTGAAGCCCTAAATTTGCCAGCTAGTATCTTGTGTGGCAAAGAACACTTACAGTATGCTGGTTTCTCCTGAGCCTTGCAATCCTCAGGATGCCTGCATCGCCTTCTTTTAAAGTTGTCTGACCAGAGGTTAGGTTAAAAATTAGAGCAAAACGAAATAAATGGTTGAGATCCCAGAGTTTTGGATTTCTGCTCTGTTTGCAGAGTCAAGATGCTGCTGCTGCTGCACTTTGTTTTCAGGCCTTTCTCCTTTTTCTTTCTTTCCTTAGGGAATTGTTACTCTACCTATAGAAGCAAATAAGTTATGTTTAGGATATGAGTCCTGTTCCCACTTTTTCGTCCTCAGTGTTACGAGATGTTCTCATCAGTCATATATAAAATTTATACTTTTAAACAGGAGTTTGTGGTATCTCCTCTTTAACTCCTGTTTCAGCATTTTTCTGTTTTTCAGTCTGTCTGCTTATTGCAGTTGCTGTCTTGTAAATATTGTCTGTCCCTACTTTTTCTTCCTTTAATTCTCTTGAGATGGAATTCATTCATTGCTTCTACTTACGTTGTTCTAATCATCAGTTATTGTTGAAACTGCTGGAATAAACTTTGTATGCAGGAAGCAATGTTTTCCCTGTCAGGACAAACATGTTTGTAGATCCTAATCAATTGAATCTGTGGGCTGACAAGTCAGTAAGACCATTCCCACTTTTGAGATTTCTTATAAAATATTGCCATTATTGTACAAATTAATTATATTTTTTAGTATCCAAGCCTTCAAAGTTTTAATGTGAAAATATGAACTTAATTGATGACAGCATTTTTTCGTACCTCTTCGATCTTCCCATTTGGGTCTATACAAAGAGAAGACTGGCATTGCTTTCTGCCCAGAGATCCCAGCCCTGATTGGGGTCCCTGGCTATTAGTACTGTGTGCATTTGCAGTCACGAATTTCTCCTTCCATCAGAGAGCCCGCAGTTTAAGTAGGTGTGTTTGAAGAATTGCTGAAGGGCAAAAGGAGGAGGAGAAAAACTTAATTTTTGCCCAAATTGCACAGTTAAGAATAGAAACGATTTCTTCTACTTGGGAACTAATACCATTTCTCTGCACTTCTTTTAATGAATGTTCAAGGATTGGTAATCCAAGGCAAAGCCTTTGTAATGTATATTTTATATGTGTACTGCTTATCAGATTTCTCTTTTTTTGTAAGTGGTCATCAAACGCTGAATTTTTTTAAGTAAATGAAAGCATTTTAAATTACTTTCCTGGCTTAGTATTTTTCTCCTTTGGCTATACTAAGTTTAGTCACTGGTGGTACTAAATGTACTATCTGAGAAAGCAGAATGCTTTTGCTTTGGAGTCACAGGTTAATTTCATACAGTTGAGGGTCAATATGATGCGGTTTCTTCAGAAATCTTCGGTCAAAGATGACAAAATGCTCAAAATTCACATTTAAGTCATCTTCAGGGGTGTGCCCAAAATGTACTCATGAGTGCTCCCTCCTCTACTATATGGACATTGACAAGAATGCAGAGAAACAATGGCAAAACGTGTCCCTTACCATCTTGTGACACTTCACAGCAACCCAGATCTTATGTTGTGGACTAAGTGAAAAGGTGAATGAATATGCGCTGGTTTGTTTCTGTAACATGGCTGAAGTGGGAACCACACAGTGAAGTGTTGTTCCTCTTCTGGCACTTTGTGAAAGAGAGAAGATTGCTGACCTCTACAGAGCCCTGAAGCCCTGTCACTGGTTTTCTGAATGGAGAGAAGAGCAGAGCAACAAGCATCTGCTTCTGAAGTTTAAAAGGAAATGAGAGATTTGCTGATTTCTAGAGCTGCAATGGAACGCTCTCAGGTGGCAGTGGAGAGGGAAGAGGGGTGTTTGCTGGCTACCAGAAGTATTTTAACACTTTTTCCTTTTGGTCAGTTTTCAGGCAGCTGACAGAATCATGGATTATCTTACATCCTGATTATCAGTGAGTTGGATAGAGTTCTTCACTCTTGATTTTTATTGTTTGTCTCGTGGTTGTGGGATTAATAAGTCGCACTTTCCATACTACCTGCGCAGCCAATTACTTACGAAGCCTACTTGTGCACAGGAATAGTGTTGAAGTGAATGTCTCTGTAAATTTGGACCTCTAGGGCCATGATACACCAGCAGTTGCTATGAACTGGGCCCTGTACTTAGACTTAGTCCTGAAGCCCAGAAGAAGTTTCACAGAGAACTGAACGTGGTGTTAGGTACGTTTTCCATTCCTCCTTTGTTAAGGTTGAAGAGGTAGGAACGTGTCTTGTGGCCGTTCTGGAGCTTTAAATAGCTAGAGGTGGTTGCAATGGGTGCTGGAAGGTCTGCAGGAGAAAGTACTGAGAAGGCTTCCTAAGTAAAGGGCAGGGATTTTATCTTCTTTTTTTTTTTAAACTGTGAAACAGTTAATACAAAGTCACTTGTTTGCTGTTGTTTTGACCCTTCTTTTCCCTTTATCAGAAGGATATCAGGTACCAAAAGGCACAAATACCCTTGTCATAACTTATGCCCTGCACAGAGACCCCAAGATCTTCCCTGACCCAGAGGAGTTCAGACCCGAGTGATTCTTCCCTGAAAATTGTAAGGGAAGGCACCTGTATGCTTTTCAGATATTTAACATTGATGATAGTTTGCATGGGTCCCTCCCTTTGTAGCTGACATTGTTGTGACCTATGAGCTTTGTCATCATGTTTGCTCTCCCTGTCCTATTGAGGAAGGGGAGTGCGTGAGCGAATGGGTGGGTGTCTGGCTGCTGGCCAAGGCTAACCCACCACAGCTTCTAACAGGCTGTTCAGCTATCACTGTGGGTATGCACACACATCAGATCTGGGCAGTGAATATCCTGGAGCAAATCTTCCGTGTTGCAAGAGTGTGGGTGGGCGGATTTGCAGTCTTGTCTTTCTGTGACCCACCATCACAAGCTCTTCCAGATCATAAACTGACTCTTTAATACATGCTCCATGACGTCTGGCTTGCTTTGTGCAATATGTAGCATGCTCCTAAACACGTTCTTTAAACTTGCTAGAATTTAGCAAGGAGGAGGCCCTGTAGAATCTAGCCAAACCACGGAACAGTGGGCAGAATCTCTGTGACCTTGGGGTGGGTTGTGACCATCTGACTTGGGAGTATGCTTTTTCTTTGACACCTAAATGAATAAACATAGGTGTGGTGATTTGGTAGCTACTTAGTATTAATGACAGCATCACTGGTACATTATCAGAATTGCTTTACAACAGTCGGCTGTTTTCTCGGGGATGGGTGGTGGCCCAAGCTGCAACCTGCTTTGTTGCAAGGCTTGTCACTATCCTGGCAGGTATCTTCCTGGTGTGGAAGATGTTGGTTTCTTAGAGAGGCAGGAAACTTTTGTATTATTTTGGCGATAATTCATTCACACAAAACTTCATGTTGTAAAGGAGCCCCAAATGATGGCTACAGAACCGAGCAGTTGTTCTGCAGAGAACAGGGAACACCAGGTTGCAGAAACCATAGCAAGGTATGCTTGGTTGAGGTGAGCATCACAGCAGCCAGTCTGACTCTGAAAAACATAGGTGTGGTCTCTGTTTCTCAAATGCAGTTAATCTCCTTTACCTGTATGAGGAAAGATAATCTACAGAAGGAGTCTTCCTCAAGATTTGGGCTTTGAAGCCTAGATTTTTGGGCTACAGTGGCGTGAAGTTCAGCATCAGGCCCTAAAATTCCTCTCTGAGAATGGGGGAGATCTCTGAGCTGTTCAGCAGTGATGATGTCTTTTCAAATGGAGACATGCTGTGGTATGTTTTCTTTGTGCAAGTGATGGCTGTTGCGGACTACAAATTGACTTTTTTTTTTTTTTTCAGTGGAGTAACTTCTACATAAAGTTTAATCATGTTGTAATTGTGTATGCTGAGAAAGAGGGAAGTTCTAAGAAAAACCCTTCCTAATTGCAAATGGATTGTAGTGATTGCTAAGTTAGCAACCAGTTAGTCTTGCTTTTTGTGGATGCTGTGTGTTTTGCAAGGGATGACAAAAACAGGATATGTCTTGGCTGGGGCAAAGGACTAATGTAAAGAGCACACTACAGTTTTTCAGAATGTATTGGGTACTTGTCTTTTGTCCTTCTGACATATCCGATTCATTTTATCCTTACTTTGCTTTGGGTTTTTGTTTCTTGTGCTGGTAACAATGATTTTATCAATTTCCAGATGGAAGAATCCAGACCTTCATTCTGGGGGCCAGCAGAAGCCTGTGTTACCACCATGCTTGGGGGCCGACGTAGCTGCTGTACAAGATGCATGCCATCTGCCAGCACGGGCAGCTAGTCTTCTGCTTAGGTGAGACGCTGCGTAAATGCAGATTTGCACTTACGCGCATTTACAAAAGCAAAGATTCACTAACCAGTGGAGCGCTCACTGAAACTCAACACAGAGCAAGTAGCTGTCCGAGTGAAAAAGGAACGCTAATAGCAATCTGGTAGAAAACTACTCTCCTACAGAACATCCTCTGAGGTTCATAATGATTGCAAAGTCTTAGTGACATAATTAGGCCTCAGAGATGCCAGACTTCTCCTTTCTTCTCTCTTGGATACATCTTTTACGTCTCATTCCAGTGTAGCTGCTGCCTTTTGTTAGCGGCAGCATCACGGTTGCCGGCTGTTGGCAGGGTTTTGCAATGTTTGTTCTGCTGTGCTCCCTACTGGTTTCCATGTGACTTTTCACTGTGTCCCTGCTGTTTCACTGGTTTTCACAGGTTTTCCTGCAGAAGGAATTACCAGCAGTCAGAAGTACAGATTTTGACTTGGAATCACAATTTGCTGCTTCATCTATCATCTCTGTGAAGGCAACAAACTGCAAGTTTTTTATGAAGAAGGCAGTATAATTACCCAGCTCGTCTCTGTGTTACAAAGACAGAAGTTGAGCTTCTTAACCCTGCGTGCTTGCTTCCTTCCTGGGATGTCACCTGAACAAAAGAGGGGACTGGTGGCCATGTAGCTTGCCGTATGTGTTTACAAGACAGAGTATCTATCTGCTACTTTGTGTCACAAACCACTACAAATAACAGCCAGAGTAACAAAGTTCATTTCCAGCTGTTTACCACGCAGAAAAATGCATCTGTCAGCATTTATGATAAAGCATTTACTGGGAAATTGCAGGAACAAAGTGCCAAAATTTACTCCCTCTACTGCCATAGGTCATCAGCCCTGCCTTAGCTTCTGATGTTCTGAGGTTTCTCGATTTGTGGGTTTTTTTATCTTAGTTGCTTTGTTTATGCTATTGGTTGGTTTACTAAAAATGCCAGTGCAGTCGAGTTTGGTACAAAACAGAGAGGAGAAACATGACCATGGCTATCAGAAGCTTTTGTGGTGTGTTCAGGGGGTGAGGTTTTGGATGCTGCGTGTGAGCCGTGCTGTCTTTTCACTGAACTTCTGTTTGACCACAAGGTTCCTGAGCTTTGGAGGCTTTGAGGAGCAGGCGCTCTGCAGCTCTGCCGCAGTGAGCAGAAACCCTGGCTCCTCCTGAGGCAAGAAGGGCAGCAGGATTTGTGGTGGGTATAGCACCACTTACACCCAAGTGCTCTGCGAGTTGTGACACGGGCGCTGGTGCTGCCAGCGGTGTTACTGGCACTGTGCCGGAGCGTTCAGCAGTGAGATCAGCCGAGGACGTCTGAGCAGAGAAGCAGCAGCGTGTTTTGCAGTGCTGCTTGGTCGTGGGTCTGCGCCAGCTCCGCTTTGCGGAACCCCTTTGAGCCATCAACCCAACTTAAGAAAGATTGGGAAATCTGAGGAAGTTGAAACCCTTCGCGCATTGCGTTATGGAGCACTGGAGCGGGTCCGCACGGCAAACCTGAGGACAGGTGGAGAAAAGGCGGCGTTGGGGAAAAACCATCCTCCCCAAATCAGGGAAAAGATGCGTTTGTTTTTTTCCTTGAGAGGGAGGCTTCGTGCCTTTTCCTTCAGCGGCGTTGCAGGCGAAGCCCTTCCCCTTCAGTCAGAGGAGCCAAGTGAGGACGAGGAGGCGGCTCCGCTCCCTGCGGCGGCCCCGCCCTCGCGGAGCGCGTGCCCCGCGCGTGCGCCCGGTGGGTGTTTGTTCGCCGTCCCGGCGGCAGGAAGCGGCGCCTCGGGGCTCGCGCGCGGCCCCGCCTCCCGCGCTCCTGCCGCCGCGCTCCGCTCGCTCGCCGCGGGAGGGATCCGAGGCTGGGAGGTGGCGATGGAGGCTGCGCAGGGAGCCGCGGGGGGACCCCAGCTGCTGCCCTTGGGGGCTGGGGCCGTCGCTCTGCTGTTGACGGTGGTGGCCGTGCGCTGCCTGCCCTCCCTCGTGGGTTATGGGAGGCGATGGTGGGTGATGAAGCCCATCCCGGGTATCAGCCCCTGCTATCCTCTCCTGGGAAATGCTTTGCTCTTGAAGCGGGATGGAGAAGGTAAGGGCAGCTTGCGCCGTAGCCCAGCGTGGGGTCCCTGTGCTGCCAGAGGAGCCGGTGCTGGTGGGGTACTTGGGTGGTGGAGCCGTGGCTGGTTGGGGGCGGTTGTAGAGTGTGCCATTGGCTTTAGGGCTCTCTGGGGCTGTGGGGATCTGTGCTAGAGCTGGACAGTGGAGGGGGAAGGAGAGAACTGAATATGTATACGTGTGGGGTTGTTAACAGTCAGGGATCAGCTGGAGCATCTATCTGGGAGTGCCTTCCAGATGCTGATGCTGGGCTGTCATGGGTTAGGCTGATCCGGCAACTAAACTCCACGCAGCAGGTCTCTCACTCCAGTAAATGGAGAGGAGAAAACCGTAATAAAGGGACTGAGGGTCAAGACAAGAACAGAGGGAGCACCCACCAACCATGGTCCCGGGCAAAACAGACTCGGCTTTCTTAAAGCAAAACAATTTATTAACAGTTATTTAAAAAGGACAAAGGGAAACAAAACCGGTTACTTGAGAGGGTAAAAAGAAGCAAAGCCAGATCTTCAAAACAACACCTTCCTTCCCCCCCCGCCCTTTCCTTTTCCTCCCGGCTCTACCTCCTCCCCCCAGCGGCGCAGGGGGCAGGGACTGGGGGAGTGCAGGTCAGTTCATCCCATGCTGTTACTGCCGCTTCTCTCTTAAAGGAGGAGGAGTCCTTACACCCTCTTCCCTTGCTGCAGTGGATCCCCTACTCATAAGGAAAAATCCACAAACTTCTCCAGCGTGAGTCCTACCTGCAGGATGCAATCCTTCCCCATTGGATTGCTCCAGTGTGGGTTTTACCACAGTCTCAGATTCTTGGGGAGTTGTTGCCACTCGCTCTGGCGTGGGTCGTCATGCAGACTCCAGATATCTCTCTGCCTTGTCGTGCATCCCAACACGACTGTCCTCAGGCTCAGGCATCTCCTCTCCACGGGCTGCAAGTGGGTCTCTACTCCACCGAGTCCGTCCTGGTTGCAGGGGGGCCGCCTGCTGTCTCGCCACCAGCTGCAGGGGAAACTCAGCTCCAGCACACCTCCTCCCGCTCCATCCTCACTGACCTGGTGTCGATGCGGCCATTTCTCTCAGTTCTCAGTTCTCTTTGGATGAACTCAGCCCAGTGGACACCCCGGGAGTGGGGCGCTCCCCGAGTTCCCCAGCCAGCTCTGCTGCCACCATCCTCAGTGGGTGGCGCCGGCCCAATGCAGGTAGCTGCCCGGCCAGGAGCCAGGGAGTGGAGGCAGTGCCTTCCTCCCTTCTCTCCTCGCTCCTGGGCAAAGTATCTTTTCCAGTTCCTTTGTCCCGACTTAAATAGGGCAATTCGCAGAGGCGCCGATTGGCTCAACCTCGAGAGGGATGGAAGTCCGATCTGGTGGCCAGAACTGGGTCTGACCCAGTTCCAAAACCAGGGAGGTCACAGGGAGCAAAGCCCCTCTCCTGCCACCAGAACTCTCCCCCCCACCCCCATCAAACCATGACATGGACTTGAGCCTATTGCCAATTGTTGGTGAGGTGGAGTGTGAACGCTATGAAATGTGGTTTTGGGACAGGGAGGAGTGCTGGGTGCTGGCGCAGGAAGTGCTGTTTCGCAATGCAGAGCGCTGTGTCTCTATGGCTGTTAGCTGCCATCCAAACACAGCTTTTGGCTTGGGAAGGGAAAATACTTCAAATAATGGTCTTCCCCCAAGTGAGCATGTGCAAGGGACCTCAGCGTGCTGAGCTCCTGGATTGTTTTAGGAGTTAGCTGTGCCTTAGATTTATGCATTAGGTACAAAAGAACTTGCTGAGTATTTGCAGTACATCTCTCAAAAGCAAACTTTTCCTGTGCTCACATTGATCAATGGTACCTTCTTTTTGCCAGGTGCTCAAGAGCACAAATATGCTACACGTTCCCTTTCCATTAGATACTCAGTTTTGCACAGGAGCATGTTTCTTGAGGAGTCTGTGGTGTGAAAGCAGCTCTGGCTGTGGTGTTGGTGGACTAGCAGATTCTCCTGGGTGTGTTTGTGATGCCTGTGTATGCCTGTCTGTTCTGTGCACACACGTTCCTGTCTGTGCTGCCAAGTAAAAAGAGAACAACAGGGTCATGGGAGCACGGTGAAGCCAAGAACGACTGCTGCATGGGCATGCATGTTAGCCAGTGCTGGCACATGCTGAGACATGGTCCCTATGTTCGCAAGGATACACAGTCACATCTTTCCTCTGGATCCAACCCTGTATGTCAGTACAGGTATATGTGAGATGTTTCTGGATGCCATACTGAGGGACCTTGATAGGCTGGAGGGGTGGGCCTGTGAGAACCTCATGAAGTTCAACGAGGCCAAGTGCAAGATCCTGCACATGGGTCAGGGCAATCCTAAGCATAAGTACAAACTGGGTGGAGAATGGATTGAGAGCAGCCCTGAGGAAAAGGACTTGGGAGTGTTGGTTATGAGAAGCTCAACATGAGCCTGCAATATGTGCTTGCAGTCCAGAAGGCCAACCATATTCTGGGCTGCATCAAAAGGAGCGTGGCCAGCAGGTCGAGGGAGGTGATTCTGCCCCTCTACTCTGCTCTCGTGAGACCCCACTTGGAATAATGCATTCAACTCTGAAGTCCACAACACAAGAAGGACATGGAGCTGCTAGAGTGAGTCCAGAGGAGGGCCACGAAGATGATCAGAGGACTGGAGCACCTCTCCTATGAAGACAGGCTGAGTGAGTTGGGGCTGCTCAGCCTGGAGAAGAGAAGGCTCCGGGGTGATCTTATAGCAGCCTTCCAGTACTTAAAGGGGGCCTACAGGAAAGCTGGAGAGGGACTTTTTACAAGGGCGTGCAGTGATAGGACAAGGGGCAATGGATTTAAACTGAAAGAGGGGAGATTTCGATTAGATATAAGGAAGAATTTTTTCACTAAGAGGGTGGTGAGGCACTGGAATAGGTTGCCCAGAGAAGTTGTGGATGCCTCATCCCTGGAAGTGTTAAAGGCGAGGTTGGATGAGGCTTTGAGCAACCTGATCTAGTGGAAGGTGTCCCTGCCCGTGGGCAGGGGTATTGGAACTAGATGATCTTTGAGGTCCCTTCCAACCCTAACGATTCTATGATTCTATGGAATATGAATGAAGTTTGTGATTTATAATACTTTTCATTAAGAATGTGGCAATTCAAAAAGATAGTTTGTAGGAAAAAGGATAATTTTTTTATAGCAGAAAGAAAAATGACTTTTCATCTGATGGTGATTTTATTTATTGATATCAGTAGACAAATGATGGAAAATTATGATATTTTAATCATGGTGGTGTTAGGAAAAAATATTTAAAAAATTGCAAAATAATGACACTTTTAAGCCTTTTGGATGAGGTGTCATTAGAAGTTTGCCTCAGACTAGGGAATGCTGTATTTGAGTATCTATTGGAAAAAGTAGATTTTTTTTTTTTTTTTTTTCCCCTTTGATTTGGGGACCTTTGAATTTTCAACTCTGCAGAGGCCTTGGAAGGAGTAATTTATTGTTTAATCTGGTTTCTGAAAGGGCAAAGGCATGTTTCATTCTTGAATATCCTGATAGCAGCCCCACCTCTAGAACTGCAGAATGAACTTGATTGCTCTCTGTGATGAGCGAACTGGATCTGTGAGCAAGGGAAGAGCAGTAGATGGTGTTTAATTTGAAGCAGTGAGGTCTTTGATACCATTTCCCATGCTTTCTGTATAGCTAAACTGACAAGATGTGGGCTGGATAAGTGAATAATAATGTGGGTGGAGAATTGGTCAGGTTGCTGAGCTCACTGGTATGAAGTCCAATGGGCAGGTGGACAATAGTGGTATCTCACAGGTGATACATGGCATAAATGATGCTATGAGTCTTTGCCCTTAGAGATGGAGACATCTGAATTGCCAAATCCACAGTAGCCCTGTAAGCGGTCACTTACCCTTCAGTAAGGTTTCTGAAAGGACAAGAGTGGAGTTCAATCCGGGGGCAGCCAGCTGTCAAAAGACTGCTGAAATTGTAAACCATCACTTATGGCTAGGGCTGCGAGAGAGTAAAAGTAATTTGTTTGCAGACAAACAGTAACGGTGTAAGGGCTCCAAAGATTTTCTTCAGGAGTCCAGCTATGGGCTCTGGGGTCCTCAACCAAAGGAGGACATGGAGATATTGGAGCAGGTCCAGAGGAGGGCCATGAAGATGATCTGAGGGCTGGAGCACCTCTGCTATGAAGACAGGCTGAGAGAGTTGAGGTTGTTCAGCCTGGAGAAGAGAAGGCTCCAGGGACATTTTAGAGCAGCCTTCCAGTACCTAAAGGGGGCCTGCAGGAAAGCTGGAGCAGGACTTTTTACAAGGGTATATAGTGATAAGACAAAGGGCAATGGCTTTAAACTGAAAGAGGGGAGATTTCAATTACATATAAGGAAGACCTTTTTAGATCAAGGGTGGTGAGGCACTGGAACAGGTTGCCCAGAGAAGTTGTGGATGCCCCATCACTGGAGATGTTCAAGGCCAGGTTGGATGAGGCTTTGAGCAACCTGATCTAGTGGAAGGTGTCCCTGCCCGTGGCAGAGAGTTTGGAACTACATAATCTTTGAGGTCCCTTCTGACCCAAACCCTCCTATGATTCTATCAGAAACCAGACCTTTCAAGTGATACTGGTGCCTGCACAGTGCTCTGTCATTACTGTGCTCAGCATCACTTGCGTGTGCGCCACAAATGTAGTACTTGTCAATGAGGTCTCAGATGGGAAAAGGCTTAGTGCTGTACTTGGAAAGTAAAGAAGCGTCTTGATATAGCATTTTGGCTAGTGTCATAAAAGCTAAAATGTAAGCATAGCCTTGATAAAGTTTGATTTGGCTCTAGTTCTTTGGTTAGCCTTCAAGGACCTCTTCTTACGAGCTCAAGACCGGTGCATCCCAACAGGTAGGAAGCCAAGAAAGGGCACCAAGAGACCTGCATGGTTAAATGGTGAACTGTTGGGCAAGCTCAAGTGGAAAAAGAGAGTGTACGGATCATGGAAGGAGGGGCAGGCCACTTGGGAGGAATATAGGTCTGCTGTCAGAGGATGTAGGGAGGCAACTAGGAAAGCTAAGACCTCCTTGGAATTAAACCTTGCAAGAAAGGTCAAGGACAACAGAAAGGGCTTCTTCAAATACATTGCAGATAAAGCTAACACTAGAGGCAATGTAGGCCCACTGGTGAATGAGGAGGGTGTCCTGGTGACAGAGGATGAGAAGAAGGCAGAGTTGCTGAATGCCTTTTTTGCCTCAGTCTATACTGCTGGAGGCTATCCTGATGAGCCCCAGAACCCTGAGGCTCCTGAGGAAGTCAGGATAGAGGGGGAGTCTACCCTGGTTGATGAGGACTTGGTTAGGGACCAGTTAAGCAACCTGGCCATCCATAAGTCCATGGGTCCTGATGGGATGCACCCGTGGGTGCTGAGGGAGCTGGCGGATGTCATTGCCAGGCCACTCGCCATCATCTTTGCTAAATCGTGGGGAACAGGAGAGGTGCCTGAGGACTGGAGGAAAGCAAATGTCATTCTGGTCTTCAAAAAGGGCAAGAAGGAAGACCCAGGTAACTATAGACTGGTCAGCCTCACCTCCATCCCTGGAAAGATAATGGAACAACTTATCCTTGGTGCTGTCTCTAGGCATATCAAGGATAAGAGGGTCATTAGGGGCAGTCAACATGGCTTCACTAAGGGAAAGTCGTGCTTGACAAACCTGATAGCCTTTTATGAGGACATCACCCAGTGGGTGGATGATGGTAGAGCAGTGGATGTGGTCTATCTTGACTTCAGTAAAGCATTTAACACAGTCTCCCACAGCATTCTCACAGCTAAGCTGAGCAAGTGTGGTCTGGATGATCAGATAGTGAGGTGGATTGTGAACTGGCTGAAGGATAGAAGCCAGAGAGTAGTGGTCAATGGGACAGAGTGCAGTTGGAGGCCTGTATCCAGTGGAGTCCCTCAAGGGTCGGTACTGGGACTTGTATTGTTCAACATATTCATTGATGATTTGGATGAGGGAATAGAGTGTGGGGTCAGCAAGTTTGCTGATGACACTAAACTGGGAGGAGTGGCTGACACACCAGAAGGCTGTGCTGCCATTCAGAGAGACCTGGACAGGCTGGAGAGTTGGGCAGGGAGAAATTTAATGAAATACAACCAGGGCAAGTGTAGAGTCTTGCATCTGGGTAAGAACAACCTCATGTACCAGTACAAGTTGGGGACTGAACTGTTGGGGAGCAGCACAGGGGAAAGGGACCTGGGGGTCCCAGTGGACAGCAGGATGACTGTGAGCCAGCAATGTGCCCTTGTGGCCAAGAAGGCCAATGGCATCCTGGGGTGTATTAGAAGGGGTGTGGTTAGTAGGTCGAGAGAGGTTCTCCTCCCCCTCTTCTCTGCCCTGGTGAGGCCGCATCTGGAATATTGTGTCCAGTTCTGGGCCCATCAGTTCAAGAAGGACAAGGTACTGCTGGAGAGAGTCCAGCGCAGGGCCACAAAGATGATGAAGGGAGTGGAGCATCTCCCTTATGAGGAAAGGCTGAGGGAGCTGGGTCTCTTTAGCCTGGAGAAGAGGAGACTAGAGGGGGGACCTCATTAATGTTTATAAATATGTAAAGGGTGACTGTCATGAGGATGGAGTCAGGCTCTTCTCACTGGCATCCAATGATAGGACAAGGGGAGATGGATATAAACTGGAACATAGGAGGTTCTGCTTAAACATGAGGAAGAACTTCTTCCCAGTAAGGGTAAGAGAACACTGGAACAGGCTGCCCAGAGAGGTTGTGGAGTCTCTTTCTCTGAAGATGTTCAAAACCTGCCTGGATGCGTTCTTGTGTGATCTGATGTAGGTGGTCCTGCTCCAGCAGGGAGATTGTACTAGATGATCCTTTGAGGTCCCTTCCAATCCCTAACATTCTGTGATTCTGTAGTTGTTACAGGGGGCATTGCGATACAAAAGGCCCATGCTGCAGTGCTCTGAGATTGCTCAAATCAGATTTCCTTATCTTCAGCTAGGAAGGGTTTCTCTAGAATAGAGTGCCTTCAAGAGTGTAGCCATAAAGACACGCTCCTGCAGTATGGCTAATAGATAGGTGCAGAATATGCCGCTTGGTCATAGTAGCAAGATGAAACTACAACAGAAAAATAATTATAGGGCATTTGATGAAAAACAGTTCATTAGAGAAGTCTTACTTATTCAGAAAAAAAAAACTTTTTAAAAAATTCTAACCTGCTTTTTCCATTCCAGGTTTTTTTAAACAACTACAAGTTTACACTGAAGAGTTCAGGAAGTGGCCATTATTCAAACTTTGGTTAGGACCATTGCCTGTTGTGATTTTGTTTCACCCTGACAGTGTGGAGGTGAGCATGCTTGTCTCCTGTCTGTTCTTCTGTCATGTCATGCAAAGCGGTGTCCAACCTGTTCATTTCTATTCTCTCAATATAATTTTTGCAAAAAAGGGCTTCGACTGATTTTACTTGAGATTGTCCTCTGACTCAGTCCTAAAGAAAGGCTGAAAGCAGAAGAATATAAAAAGCCTAATCTTGGAGAAAAATAAATACCGAAGATGGCCAACAAATGAAAGCAGCGACTCTGTATGTTTTATACAAAGAAACATCTTCTTTAGCTTTGTTTTCACATATGTGAAAGCTTCTACTCCCAAGGTCAGAACGGACAAGTGGATAGTAGGGAAGATGGGACCACTGAAGTAGGGTAGAACATTATGAAATGCAAGTTGCAATGCTTGTATCTGACTGACTGACTTCAGCGTTAGAACTTGGTGGATCTGTCTTGGTGCCATGAAATGTAGTCGTTAGTTTTGCTGCTGACAGTGATTGTCCCTGAACTGGGAAGAGGGAGCTGTTACTTTGTTGGTGCATTTATTGAAGAGATGGTGGTACCTGTGAGTTTGGCTAAGGATGGAAACTGTTGGATATTCTCTGAGCTCTGTCTATGACTGTGTAACACAGACTTTTGTTTTACAGGAAGATAAGGGGAGTGGGAGTGGTACTTTTTGAGTATTTCATTGTTTCTCAGGATTGGGATATTTACTGAAAGACTTGAGGGTGTGAACTCAGTGTTCCCCCTGTGTACTGGCTTATACTGAAACATTGGTCAATGACTTTAAACTGAAAGAGGAGAGATTTAGATTAGATATAAGGAAGAAATTTTTTAGATTGAGGGTGGTGAGGCACTGGAACAGGTTGCCCAGAGAAGTTGTGGCTGCCCCATCCCTGGAAGTGTTCAAGGCCAGGTTGGATGAGGCTTTGAGCAACCTGATCTGGTGGAAGATGTCCCTGCCCATGACAGGGGGGTTGGAACTAGATTATCTTTGAGGTCCCTTCCAACCCAAACCATTCTATGATCATTTTACTGAGGCTGGGGGCATTTTTGTGGAGGAACTCAGGTTATGTGAAGTAATCTCAGATGAAGAAATCTCTCTCCATCTAACAAGTGATATTTTTTCCTTTTCTTTCATTTTTCCGACAGGTTATTCTGAGCAGTTCGAAACATATAGAGAAATCGTACCTGTACACATTCCTGCAGCCGTGGCTGGGTACTGGACTTCTGACAAGGTATGGTGAAATGTGGGTGCATTGCTGTTTTTTCGAAACTCATAAGGTATAGGATAGGAAGAGGGCTTGGTGGCTGGAATGCTCTGTGTATCTCTGGACAGAGATGTAGATGATAGCTCTAGAAGTCTTTACTACTTGTGATGGTCTTGATTGCTATTTAGCAGTCAATGTCTGATAAAAATCTTTTGGCATTATCTGTTTCTTGGCAAATTTGGCTGTTGTTACTTTTTTGTCCAGAGGCTTGAAACGAATGTGAGTTTTGGGAAGCTGTATCCTATGGCAAGTGGTGGTGTTTGGTCTGCAATGCTATGTGCTGGATGTTTTGAATGTTGTGATGCGTGTTGACTGGCTGGACTGTGGCAGAGCTGTGACTGTGTGCATTGCTTATCTCAGCTGGTGATGCTGCAAACCAGTAGGATGGGCCTGAGATTAGTGATGCTTTGGGGTAGGATGGGAGAGCATCTGCACTCTGTCCTTCACTTCCCTCATGAAGTGGAGACTTTTAAGAGGTGAGCCTGGGTAAGGGTGCAAGTCGAGTGGAGAAAGGCAAGAGCAGTGATGTAAGGGTTTGGTGTCCTCCAGTCTTGGGAGAATTGAGGAAGGTTTAATCTGGATCATGCAGATATTCAAGAGTCAGAGCAACGTGAGTGTAGAGTGGCTCTGGTGCCTTTGTGCCTCTTTGGTGTTTTTGCGAGAAGGTCAAGGTCTCCCCATATAGTAGTGGAGCTTTGTTGCCTGTTTGGAGCCCTCAGAGGTGAGCTCCTTGCGCTTCATGATGGGATCATGGTGTTGTAAAAGCCAGCTGTGGTCACATGGTGTGGGAGGCACAAGTTTATGTGAGAAAACGAGGAATGCCTTTTATGCTGAGTTTCGTTCGTGGCCCTTAAGAAGGCTGATTAAGGGTATTAGTGGTAGACAGCAAGCAGATAAGCTAGCCTGAGACATGCCCCAATAGCAGCTTGACAGAAGTGGTGTGATGGTTTACCCTATAAGCAGAGCTGCCAGTTTTGTGCCTATGGGGCATGTGATTCAGAAAAAGTGAAGAAGAATCTCCAGGAAGCTGATGTCACCCCTGTGTCTCCATGCTCTTTCACTGACATGTGGGAGATGATTGCCTGTCTCCAAGGAAGTACTTTTTGTCAGACCTTGAGGCAGTCATTGTATAACGTCAAGGACCCTAGTTCTCTGCAATCCTGTTTTCTAGTCATTGGATGAATGAGGCTGTATTGCCTTAAAGGTTTGTTGGCATCTGCTTCTGTTGAGAGCAGCTATAGAAATGGTAGCTTGTGCTTCGGAGAGCTGGAGTGAGAAATATTTCCATTTTGCTTCTTCTGGGGAGTGCTGTGGACAGCTTGAAGAGTCATCTACAGCATGACCATCTGTGAAGGTGTTCCAGGCTGCAGTTTTTACTGTGTACTTCCTGTGATGGCGAGAGTTTTATTTTTGACTAGGAGTTTTTAACCCTTCCTTCTCCCTGTTCATTTTGCAGCACTGGAGACAAGTGGCGGTTGCGGAGGAAGATGATAACTCCCACATTCCATTTCACAATCTTAACTGACTTTCTAGAGGTTATGAATGAACAAGGAGGTATTTTGCTGGAGAAACTTGAGAAGCATGTTGACAAGGAACCGTTTGATATCTTTTTAGATGTCACTCTGTGTGCCCTTGATATCATCTGTGGTAAGTCCTCTTCAGTTACTGTGGTGGGACTGTGAATGATGCAGAGGCTCATGAGCACAGCTGTGCTGTGCCTTACAAGGAGACTGATGAAGAGGAATGTCCCTGCATGTGGTGTGAATGCATTTCCATCCTCCCAAGGCCATCCTTTCTCCTAGGGTGTCTTGTGTGCATCTGAGCAAGTGAGTTTGTGGGATGGGCAGGGCAGAGGTAGCAGTCTGAAGTGAGGTTGTGTTGAGGAGCAGGGTTCCTGGGCATGAAAATGTAAAGCAGGGTCATCACCTGGAAAGGGATGTGCGTATTCACCTGTCGAAGGGGCGGTGTGGACAGTTGGAAGCTTGGAATAGTAGTAACTTATTCTGCATACGGACTCTGCATTTCACTTTGCACTCCTGAACCATTGATGATCTCCTCCTCCTAGAAACGGCGATGGGCAAGAATGTGGGTGCTCAGGAGAATAAGGATTCTGAGTATGTTCGTGCTATCTACAGGTAAGTGGACATTTTCCTTGACTACTACTTTGTAGTTGGGCAGGATCTGATGCTGCTGGTGTCAGGAGTTCATCTTCTGTGAGCCAGGAGGGAGGGCCAGGGAGTCACAGATGGAGGTAGAAAGCCAAGAAGTCAGGAAAAACTCCTGCAGGTTTTGATGTGTTTTCTGATACAAGTACATGCTATGGGAGGCTGAGGCTTTGAAAAGGTGTCAACTGCTGTTCAGTTAATCCATTGGTACAGGAGTTTTTTTAAAAAAAAAAAAATGGAGCTGCAACATTTCACATCAACATGACTGGCAGAATTAGGAGGCTTCTGTTTTAGACAGCATGTTAAAGCTGAGACACTGCTACTCTGCAGGTCACGGCAGTATTTACACCATTCAAATTGTATGTGACTGTCCAGTGGATTAGGAAAAGTGTGGTCTGTGTTCCTGCCACACTCATGTCAGCCTAGATGAGATGTAGCTGCCTGTGGCATCTCACCTCTAGCCTTTGATGGGGCTTGCTGAGACACCTATGTTACAAAAAAAGGGTGGAATTAGAGGATTTGATTGTCATCGGTTCCTTGACCTTTCCCAAATTGCACCGCAAGTGGGTCTGAAGTTGGCCTGAATGTAATAATCACTCCTCGAAGTCTCTGCAGCCAAAAGCATGTGCAAGAGCTGAATAGTAATGACAGTCAGCCCTTCCAAATGTACTCCAGTTGTCTTTGAGCATACTTGAAGTCTCATATTCTTTATTTTAAATACTTTTTGTATGCTCTCTGGCATATATGGTCTCTGGACAGCCAAGTAGGAACGTAACGCTTTCAGATGGCTGTTTGAGGTCTTGGGGCAGATATTTGGAACCCTGGGATGGGTAGTCTTTTCAGGATGTACATGTCTTTTTCAGCGTGGTCAATGCTTTACTGATGTGGAGTGGGACTGGATTGGATGACTTAATATGTCTGTTTCAAGAGGATTCCAACTAAACGAGAATATGTTCTCCTTCTCAGAGATAAATGCTTAGAGATATAAATCATGGTGATGCTGGGACAGGGGACAGAAATTCTGAGATTGTTTAAAATCAGGAAACAAATAAGCAGAGCCTTCCCTTCAGATGAATGAGTGTAAACCCACACAATATGTCAAGTTCTGCTTCATTGAGAGAGGTAGAACTTTTTTGTTGTTGTTTTTGAAAGTGTGCTGTAAATTTGTTTTTTGTCAAGAAACATTACATGATGTAATTGTTGTGCCCTTAGGATGAGTGATCTAATCCAACAGCGACAGAAGAGCCCTTGGCTTTGGCCTGATCTTTTATATATGCTGTTCAAGGAAGGAAGAGAGCATGAGAGGAACCTCAAGATCCTGCACAATTTTACAGATACAGTATAGATTATTTATTTATTTATTTAATGATACATTTTAGTTGTTGAAATGAAGTCTTGCACTCAGTAGAGAGCTTCCAAATGGGAGTAAGGTTCAGCCCCCTTGATATGCATCTATTAAGAGGAGAACTATCTCTCTGTTGGGATGCCGAGGAATTCGCTGAAAAAAAGACAACTGACTTCCTGTCAGGAGCTCACTCAGGAATTCACTGAACTCTTGTTCTGCCTCAGATGCTCCACATCTGAATCACCTGCAACAGCTCACTGCCAAGTTTGTAGCAGTAAGCATTGGGCTCTTCTTAGTAATACCACTTGGTCCAGCCCTCAGGAATTGAAGCCTGTATTCATTTTCCCCTATTTGGAGCAGAGCTGCTGAGACAAGCAAACATGTGCAGGTCCCCACATCAACAGTAAGACACTTTGACACAGAAACCATTACGCATACGTCACTGACTTGGCATAAAAGGTAGTGTTCTCTCACCACGTTAGACTGTGCAAGTAACACCCCTTTCTGTCACCATAAAGTTCCCATGCTGTTCTGGCTGATGATTGCCCTGCCAAATCTACTGTTAGGATCTTACCAGAGAAGCTACTTTTCCCTGAAATAGATGTATGGACCCCATGATGTCATTGCGTCAATGTCCATGATAAAGGAAATAATCTCTGAACTTTCACTACATATAATGAGCCACATTGACTCTGTGTTGTTTTTAAGTAGTTCATGTTTTGCTTCCTTTTATTGGGAATTGCAGCAGTGAGACATGAGACAGGCTCTTAAGGCAACACGTTCTCTCTTCCCATGCTAGGTTTGTGCACTGAATATAAGAAGCCAAATCTTAGAAGATGACGAAGGAGCAGTAAATAATAATGTCACTGAGTGTGTGTGCTGTCAGAAAGCACTGAGACAAAGGGTGGTTCAATGTGTGTCTTTATATGTGCATGTTCAGTGAGGGAAACAGTGTGTATGTGTATATAACTGCCTTTTTTTTTCAATTCCATGCTTCCTCTGAACAGAATTGCATTCTTTACAGCCTTTGTTTTTAATTATTTTTGTTGTTGTTGATGGCAATACCAGTTTATTGAAGGGTTCTGTTTTGCTGTTATGACAACAGTCATGACAGCAAGAAATCTGTGTCTTGGGGCTGTGCTTTGACCTTAAAAAGGGAAGTTCAACTGTTGCTCTCATACTGAAGAAAATTTGGGAAGCTTTAGTGTAGCAGTTCCAGCTGTGCTATGTGTAGTCCCGATGCAGGGTTATGGGGTGCCCTGGCTTCTCTTCAATCTCCTAGGTTCCCCAGAGGTTGGAGGTGTGATTCTTTCCTTAGTTATTGGATAGGGTAGAGAATATCTTCTCAGTGATCAGTCTGTTCAAATTGTGGTGGTGTCTTTTGATTTGCTGTTGCTATTGTTATCATTCACGATTGGCTTGTTCCAGATATTCTGGATGTGTCTATACTTCTTGATGATCAACAGGTTGTTTGCATAGTTTGGCTATCTGTTTTCTTCATCACACAAAGACTATTCAAGGTTCACTCTATTGCTTAGGACAAGAGGGGTTGGTCTTATTTCACCTACTAATACAAGAAGTCAGTTAAAGTTCATGAGCTAATGCTGACAGCTGTGCTGAGTAGCTCATGTAGACTGCTACAGGTGGATGTTGTTGTTTTAATAAGTTGGGACAAACCTGTGTGATGTAGACTATGCGTGTGTGCTGTGTGCATTGTATCTAATGTCATGGTTCTAATCTCAGGTCATTGCAGAAAAAGCTGCAGAACTTGAAAACACCAAGCAAACGACATGTGATGCTGATGGCACCTGTGCAGAAAGTGGCTCCAAAAAGAGAAAAGCTTTCCTAGACATGCTGCTGAGTGCAACAGATGATGAAGGGAACAAGTTGAGCTACAGAGATATTCGTGAGGAAGTGGATACTTTCATGTTTGAGGTACCCAACAAATCCCTTGGGGTTTTTATGTGTGTTTTTTTGTTTGGTTGGTTTTTTTCTCCCCCTCTAGAACTTGAGATTCAGCGTTTGCAGGTATGCAGGTAGAGTCTTCCTTTTCGTAGTTCAGGAGGTTGCTTTTAGTATGAAGTTATTTTAGCCCTGGAAGCCTAAGAGGAAATCTCTGTAGGATAGAAACTACTAAAGGATAGACACATTTGATCCAGAATTGTGTGTCCTGGCAAAATGTTGGGCAATACCTGTGGCAGGCCCTGCCTATGTGAGCAGGCTCTACTCATGAAAGCAGGTGAATAATAAGAGCTTCATGGCTGATGTGTGAGCCATGGACTCTCAGCTCCTGTTGCAAACCTCATTAATGCTAACGAGAACTCTAAACGGTTTCAGTGTTTTCCCTTGCATTTTGTCAGCCCTCCTCACATTTTGTCTCTTGACGCGTTGGCTGTAACCTCCTGTTTCTGTTGTCAGCTGTGTGTTGGTGTACTGTCTTCTCATGTCTGGTTCTCTGTCCAATGAAGGATCTAAACAAGACTTTCACAGGTTTTCCATATACCTCCATTAGGTGGACCTGAATTCTATCTTGGAAGAGCTTAATTCAGAGTCATATTACTGCTGTTGTAAGCTAGAGAAATACTCTTCTATTCCTGTACTCTTCTGTAGCTGGATTTTGAAAACATGCAACATCTTGAACTTTACAAGTGCACCTTTTTAGTACAAAAATCCTGTGTTGGTCAGCTTTTCCCTTTTCTGTTCTCTGTTTTTGTTTGTTTGGGGTTTTTTGGGGGTTTTGGTGGGTTTTTTGGGGCCCCCTTCGCTTTGTTTCCTTTCCAAGTTTTTACACAGTGCTGAGAACTGTAGTAGCTGTGATGCCCTTCTCATAGGAACCCAAGAAGTAGCCCTCCTGTGGCCACTGTACTGGGTCTCACTAGATGCTTTTTTGGATAGTTTTCTGAAGGTTACAGATTGAGTGCATTGCATCTCTCCTGTGGTAGTCGTTGGCCCCCTAGATGTTATGTTGTTGAATAGACAGTAACCAAAAAAGTTAGTGTGCATCTGTTTCATTGTGTAGATACTGGTAGCTCATGCAGCTTCTGAGAGGTGGAGGAGAGGGATGTTTGCTTGAGTTATTTCAGTACTTTTCCCTTTTGGTCAGTTTTCAGGCACCTGACAGAATCATGGGCCATCTTACATGCTGATAATCAGCATGTTGGATAGAGTTCTTCATTCTTGATTTTTGTTTTTTCTCATGGTCACTGGACCAGCAAGTCTCACTTTCCATACTACCTGTATACCTAAGTATTTATGAACCCTACTTGTGCACAGGATTAGTGTTGAAGTTAATATTTCTGTAAATCTGGACCACTAGGGTCATGATACAACAGCAGCTGCTATGAACTGGGTCCTGTACTTACTTGGACATAATCCTGAAGCCCAGAAGAAAATTCACAGAGAACTGGACGAGGTGTTTGGTATGTTTCCATTCCCCCCTTTATTGGGCTTGTGGTGGTCGTTGCATTTGTGAGTGGGGATGTGGTACGTTATAAGCCTAGATGTAGAAGGGGAGGCAGGAACATGCCTTGTGACCCTTCTGGAGCTTTCAATAGCTAGAGGTGATTAGGACAGGCGCGGGAAGGTCTGTAAGAGAATACAGCCAACCTTATGTTTTTGAGGCAAGGCATACATGTTCAATGTATGTGTAGCACCTTCTCCTATGTGGTCTTGGTGCATGATGAGAGTTCCTGGAGGGAGCTGGGATAAATTTGGTTAACCAAAAATGAGGAGTTTTGGTCTTGCTCATCTCCCTATTTGGTTTTGGACAGGCAACACTGAGCGTCCTGTTACAATGGACGATTTGAAGAAGCTTCGATACCTTGAGTGTGTTGTGAAAGAAGCCCTTCGGATCTACCCTTCGGTTCCGCTGTTTGCCCGTTCCTTGAGAGAGGATTGCTATATTCGTAAGTGGTGTCATGCGTTTGCCACTTCCTATTCTGCTAGCATCTCCTCAGTGAAGGTGTTTCCCGAGTAAAGGGCAGCATTGTTTTACTTATTTACTGTCCTATTATGTATAGAAAGTCACTTATTTGTCATTCTTTTGACTGTTCTTCTCTCTTTCCCTTTTCTCTTTAGGAGGATATCAGGTACCAAAAGGCACAAATGTTCTTGTCATAACTTATGCCCTGCACAGAGACCCTGAGATCTTCCCTGACCCGGAGGAGTTCAGACCTGAGCGATTCCTCCCTGAAAATTGTAAGGGAAGGCATCCGTATGCTTATGTGCCCTTCTCAGCTGGTCCCAGGAACTGCATTGGTAGGTGGCTGAAGAGGGAGCCCTTGTAGTTTGACAGTGCTGCTTTTGGTGTGGTAACTGCGATAGTAGCGAGTGTATCAGAAATTTAAGTCTTGATGTGCCTGCTGGTCGTGTCCTGTCCTCACCCCGCAACCCACCCGCCCCCGCCCTTGAATTCTGGGCACTGGCTCCCCAGCAAGCCTGGTGCTTGAGCTGCCACGTTTTGTTTCTTCCCAAGGGGCAATGTCTATCCTGCTGGTGTTTCCTCCTTGCTGCCCGTGCAACCCAGCAGCATGTTAATGAGCTCCTGCATTAGGACAGGATTGCTTCAAAATTTCTGATCCTCAGTGTCAGCAAGACAGAGCGAGGGAAGGCAAATGTCCTGCACTTGTTTTGCTCTGGAAACATCTTGCCTGTCTATCTCACGATCTCAGCTGGGTGTCTCAAACATGCAGTCTGCAACTGATGTATTCTTTCCCTCTTTCTGACACAGCTGTTGCTCTGGTGTTCTTACTGCCATCCTAGAACTTGTTAGCTCTTCAGCTGCCACTGAGACACTTGGCATTTATCTGCGCTCAAAGTAGAGGCATTGTTGTTTATACTGTAAAACACATGAAAAGACTGTTCCCTGCACTGATCTTAAGTGCAGATGGGGAAAATTCAGCAATTGTCATGGCATTTATGTCAATAGGAAATACAACTTCTTCTGGGTTTCTGATTTTGTTTGGTTTCTTTTTGTGGGTTGGGTTTTTCTTTTGTTTGTTTGGTTTTAATTTGTCTCATTGAGAATAAGTGCCCTTCCTACAAGAACAGCAGACTAGGTCTTCTCATGTTCCAAAGAGGAATCTAATTTAATATTACATGTCTGTCTAGTTCCTGGGTGTACAGGATCATGTACAGGAGAGGTGGTTCATGATATGTCATTGCAGAAATACATCACTGTGTACATGTGTGCAGACATCCATCTATGCATATTATACAGAGAGGAACACAGGAAAAGTTTGGAGCACTGGGCTCTGTATCCTGTTCCCATTTTCAGTTTAGTTTGAGTGAACTGCCTGGATTTTGATGCTTGTTTTGGTTTCCCTTTATGTTTCTCTTGTTCTCCCCTTTCCTTTTCGAACTTTCTGTGAAATGTAAATTGAACTTTGCCTTCTGTGCTGCCAAATCGTCAGTCTGTGTGATGCTTAGTGTTCATCAAAGGAAGATCTGCCTGTCATTCTGTTAAAGTTGTATCTCCTTTGCTGCTCTCTGCATATATGGAAGAGTGGGATTTGTCTCTCCTTGCAGTCCCTGTGCTGCATCTTCTGCTCTGGTCTGTTCCTCCCTGCCTGGTCCATCCAAGAGACATGACAAGGCTGTGTTTTGTATTAGTTCCACGTAAATCGTTGACTGTTTCCTCTTTGCTGTTTGAGTTTTGTGAAAGAGATTGTGGTCCCGGGAAGGCCAGAGTTGTCATGAAGAGAAAAGTGCTAGTTTCAGTAGTATCTGTATGACCTCGATTTTTCATGTAAAGCCAGTTCTGTTCTCAAGGCAGATGCAGTCTTTGCTGTCCTAGGGGTTTCACTGTGAGCAAGCAAATGGAGCAACTGTTGATGCAACCTGACAATAACATAATTTTTTTTTTTCTGTTCTGTAACTTGTAGGTCAGCGCTTTGCACAAATGGAGGAGAAGACTCTTCTAGCCCTCATCCTGCGGCGCTTTTGGGTGGACTCATGTCAAAAGCCAGAAGAGCTTGGTATAACTGGAGAACTGATTCTTCGTCCAAGTAATGGCATCTGGATTAAGCTGAAGAGGAGGCCAAATGCTGTATCAAAGTGAAAGGACGTTCAAGACTGTTTTTCCAAGATCTTCCAAGCTATTTAGGCTGAGATATGTTTTTAAATCAGATATTTTGATGGCAGTCCAGCAATTCATTAAAACTAAAGTCGTTACTGATTGTTTCATTAAAGATGATGTAAGAGCCCTGAATTGCTCTACTTTTCTAGTACATGTGAACTTCACGTTAATCTTCGAAGTGCAAATCTTTAAACATCAAATCTTAGTGCCTTATCTACTCAGATGAAGCTATTCTAATGCAGCAGTGCAAAAAAAACCTTAAATTACTTTAGTAACAACAGTAATGCCTGTGATGGAATGATCTGGTTATATTCCATAGCATTTGCGAGGTAACCAATAGTCTCAAATCTTTGTACATTTTTCAAGTTCCTTTGGTTCTGAAAGGTACAAGTGATCAATTCTTCCACTTGACACAACTTTTTTTCTGTTTTAGTGATGACTGCATCTATGAAGACAAAGCAAAAGTCTTTGATAATTTCACCTCTTTTGTAAGCGTTTACAGCAGTTCTTAAGTAGTGAGTGCTCGGAATTCTTTTTTAGTAAAGTGTACCATAAGCATTAATGTGTATCATACCATGAACTAGATAGCATGCACATTACACACAAGATTTCATAATGACAGAAACACTGTACTATTACAAATTTTGAGAATAATCTTCTACTATGCCTCAATATGGAATGAAATTATATCTGTAAAAATTACATGCCTGGGTGCAGGTAAATTACTGATGGATAATTATTTCTTATAATCAGTTTCTCTAGGATGATAAATCCACCAGCTTATACTGTGTTAGTCAAATTGAAACAATCAGCTAGTCTGCTCTTGCCTTCTAGGGTCCTGAAGACAACATAGAAATAGAAACATAGAATATCTTGAGTTGGAAGGAACCCATAAGGATCATCGAGTCCAATTCTCTGCTCCTCACAGGACTACATAAAACTAAAATATATGACTGAGAGCATCACCCAGACACTCCTTGAAGTCTGATAGGCTTGGTGCTGTTACCATATGCCTGGGGAGCCTGTTCCAGTGACCAACCACTCTCTCAGTGAAGAACCTTTTTCCTAATGTCTGATCTGAACTTCCCCTAATGCAGCTTCATTCTGTTTCCTTGTGTCCTATCACTGGTCATCAGAGGGGAGATCAGCACCTCCCACTCCACTGCCTGCCTTGAGAAAGTTGTAGAGTGTGATGAGATCACTCCTCAGTCTTCTCTTCTCCAAGCTGAACTAACTAGGTGACCTCAGCCGCACCTCATAAGCCTTGCTCTTGAGGCCTTTCACCATCTTGGTTGCCCTCCTCTGGACACACTCTGGTAGTTTCATAGAATCATTTAAGTTGGAAAAGACCCTTAAGGCCACAAGTCCAACCATTTGATGTCCTTATATTGAGGTGTCCAAAACTGCAAACTCGAGCTGGGGCCACACCAGTGCAGCGTAGAGTAGGACAGTCACCTCCCTTGACCAACTAGCTATGATGTGCTTAGTGCGCCCCAGGACATGGTTGGCCCTTTTGGCTGCCAGAGCATGCTGTTGACTCATGTTCAACTTGCCATCAACCCAAACACCCAGATCTGTCTCCATGGCACTGCTCTCCAGCCTCTTGTCCACCAGTTTGTATGTAAAAATCAGGATTATCCCATCCCAGGTGCAGAATCTGGCACTTGCTCTTGTCAGATTGCATATAGTTGGCAATTGCCCAACTTTTGGGTTTGTCCTGCTGCCTAGCTGCTCATTTTCATGAAATCTGCAAAAATCTTGGGCAACCAGGCAAAAAGCAGCTTCTCCACCTTCCAGCAAGGAAACTGGGTTTTATACTCCCATGTCTTGTACTCCTTACCTCGGGGTACTGAAAACAGGAAGCGCAGAAATGTTCAACACCCAACCATAACAGAAGCTACAGAAAATACAGGAAGGCCAACACATTGAAACTTGTTCATGAAACACTTCAAATAACAGAGCAAAGCCATCACGTCCCTTACAATTGCTTTTTAAGCTTACCACCATTTGGTTCTAATTCAGATTTTGCCCCACTGGTATTAGTTACCTACAATAAAAGACTTTGGCTGCTCAGCTCGTGTTCTGACAGTTATTTTCCAACATGTCCAAGAGGAGCAATTTAATCACAAAAAGCCTGGGAGAAAGGACTTAGTTATCCATACCTTGCTGTAAGAATTGCCTTTCTAAAGTTTTAAATGGAGAACCTGGAACATGAAAACCACTTGCTATAGGTGGAGGAACATACTTAAAACTGCACTCTTCCTCTCAGCCAGGGCAGAGGTTTGCAGGCAAGATCCGTCTGCCTCAGGCAACACAGATGGGATGTTTACTCTGATTGCCAAGAAGCAGTTTATGATTAGCTCTGCCTGGAGTCTCATTAAATTAAATTGCACACAGTTGGTTTCAAACCCTGTTCCTCCTGTAAGCACTCACCTGTCGATGGTGCTTTTCAAGTTTAGTTTCCCTGCAGAGCAAGAGAAAGTACGGAGCTTTGCATAAATTTTTGTTCGGAAGAATGAGGCCCCTTCCTACCTAAAATAAATATGGCCCACCTCTAATGATTAATGTGTTACAGAGTAAGAAAAGAGTAATCCGTGCTTATTGGTTTTGTTGACCTTTAAAGATTCTTTTTTGTCTGTTTCCTTGTGCCCTTTTAACAACACTTAGTGATTTAATACCTGGGATACTGCTGGGCTTTGTACAACATCACAATAGAGAGAAAATAATTCCTCTATTTTCCAAGTAATTAGAGGTTTCCTTGAACCTGCTGAATTCTTTGTATTCTGATAAATCTAGATTTTACTGTTTTCTTAACAAGATCTTAAAAAAAGAAAGGCTATAACTATTTAGTTTACATAAATGAAATCACAGACTTTAACAAATAGTTTATTGTAATTGCTACCTTTCTTCTGCTATTAAGAAAACAAGTCATGCAACAATGATAATATAGTTACTTTCTTCAGTCTGCATTTTCAGACAGGTTTCATTGCTAGATAAGAACAAGAATTGAAGTTTAAGGGCTGATTGTAGAAATTCTTTTCTTTATAACGAGATCGCTTTTGAGAGTGCCTTCTTATGTTAATACACATAAGACAAATGACACGTGTTTTCCAAAGAAATTCTAAATTAAGGAATTATTAATGCTTTTGGGTACTTGGTAATGTGAGCTTTGCGGGTGTACAAGATTTGCATCTGGAATATGCTTTCTCAGGACATTTGGTATGTAGTTGAAACCTGGAGAGAGGTACCTCACGTGTTTTGTTAAACTGTCCTTGAGGACTTTCAAGATAAATGAAAACTAATATTAATTCTGTTTCTTCTGTGGGGTCTGTTTTGTGGAAATAGTCTTTAAAATTGACCAAACTATAACAAATTATCTCCATAAGGAGATAATTTTTGTGACATCTATCTACAATGACCAATATTTTTGCTTGCGCTTTGTTTTTGTGCCACACTCTCCTCATGTAATGGAATCTCAAGTAAATTGTAATTTCTTTATAATCTGTGATGGGAGCAATTGAGACAATGTCCTGGGTTTGGCTGGTATAGAGTTAACTTTTCACAGGAAAACTGGGAGGGGGCACAGTGTGAGCAGCTGGCGCGAATTAGTCAGAGGGCTATTCGATACCATATGATGTCATGCCTGAAGAATATATATTGAGGGAGCTAGCTGAGGGAGGGGCTTTTTTGCATCTTTGCTGATAGCGAGCGGGCTGGGCTTCCGGGTTCCGTGTGGTGAGCAATTGTATCACTTGTTTTGTATTGCTTTTTTTATTAATATTATCGTTATTATTATTTTCTATTTTTTTTTGCACTGTTCTATAAAACTGTCCTTAACCCAACCCACGAGTTCTACTCTTTTCCTCTGATTTTCTCCTCCCACTGAGGAGGAGGAATGAGCGAGTGGCGGCATGGTTGCTTAGCTCCTGGCTGGGCTAAACCAAGACAGTCCTTTTTTGATGCTGAATGTGGCACATGAAGGGTTGGGATAACAACAGATCTGATTAGAGCGGGTTAAAAACCAAATTTGTTATACGTGTTTATCGTATTAGTTAAATAGTTGCTGGTCATAATGTTGTTTTGGTTGCTCACGCGGCTGAGTTATATAAATGATTAATGCCTTATGTATTCTCTGCGGTGATGTTCATCACTGCTGGGAGAGGAGTCAGGGCTCTCATTGTGCTGTCCTGGGTAGTATTGGCTTATGATACGATCATGGTGCTGGCCATGCAGCTGGGCTGTGTACGTGGCGTTGGCATCGTGCCCATGTCTTGGGCGTCACATCTCGGAATTTGTTCATAACCGCGCCCGATCTATGGGGAAAACAGGAGAGGATCCTTTCCCTTGGTTCTTCACCCCCTCCTTTCTCATTCAGGCTAATTACAACGGCCTTTGAGGATTTTGAATACTCTGAAAGTATTCTAGCCAGCACGGTCTTAATGCTTTGTCTCCCGAAGGTGTTTCAGGTTTTGTTTGGGGTTAAACAACTATTTAAAAATATCACACAGAGATCTGCTCTGAGGCCACATAGTTATGAGTGGCAGGGTATGTGGGAGAACATGGGCAAATGCCTGAGATGGTTGACACCTCCAGTGTTTCAGAACTTCACCTCTGAACAAGTGCAGAATCCTGAAAAACTAATAGAACGTTTGCAAAAAGTATGCTGCCACCCTGGAAATCCCTGGGAGACCCAGATCAGTGCGATGTGCTGTGACCTGGCCCATGCCTACCGAGCTGCCTTAGCTAACACTACTCAGTACCCTCAAAGGGAAGAGGAGGTCCCTGGATCTGATGACAAAATGACAGACACTGCGGCTAAACCAGAGAACCCACCTGTTCCTGTACCAGTCGCCCCTATACAGAAGTGCATAAAGAAATCAGTTTGCTTAGTGAGAGATGAAGATGAACCAGGGCCATCATGAGAACAGGAGGAGGATGAGGCAGAGCCCACACATGAGACAGTGACCATCCGATCCCTATCTCTGGGTGAGCTGCGAGATATGCAAAAGGATTTTAGCTGCTATCCGAATGAGAACATTGTTACCTGGCTGCTCTGATGCTGAGATAGTGGAGCCGATGGCCTGGAATTAGAGGGTAGGAAAGCTAGACAGCTGGAATCCTTGTCCAGGGAAGGAGGCATTGACAAGACGGTTGGAAGAAAACCACGAACCCTTAGCCTCTGGAGGCGACTTCTATCAAGCGTGAAGGAAAGGCACCTCTTCAAGGATGATATTACATGTCACCCAGGTAAGTGGACCACCATGGAAAAGAGGCATCCAGTACCTGAGGGAGTTAGCCGTGCTGGAGGTGATTTACAACCACCTGAATAATGAGCAGTTATCCACAGATCCAGATGAAGTACAATGCAATCATTCCATGTGGCGGGAATTTCTATGGAGTGCACGAGCATCGTATGACAACTCATTGGCACTAATGTCCTGGAGAGAAGGTGAGGAATGAACAGTGCAGGACTTGGCTGGTCAGCTCCAGCAATATGAAGGAAGTGTCTGTTCCTCTGTACAGGCCTGCGTTGCAGCTGTGGAGAAACTGTCCCAGGAGTTTCAGCAACTCAAAGAGGATATGTCCTACTCTCCACCCATACAGACCAACACAGTAAGTGTTCCCCTGATCAAGAGAGAGAATACCAAGTGCACATACCACGGAGTAACCTGTGTGTGTGGAGACTCTGTGATCCCCATCCATGAGCTGATTCGTCAACTGGAGGGCCAAGGGGTGATCAGCAAAACTCATTCACCCTTCAACAGTCCCATATGGCCAGTGCGCAAGTCCAATCGAGAGCGGAGACTAACGATAGACTATCGTGGCCTGAACGAATTCACACCACCACCGAGTGCTGCTGTGCCAGATATGCTGGAACTCCAATATGACCTGGAGTCAAAGGCAGCCAAGTGGTACGCTATAATTGATATCGCTAACGCATTTTTCTCAATCCCTTTGACAGCAGAGTACAGGCCACAGTTTGCATTCACTTGGCGGGGTGTCCAGTACACCTGGAATCAACTGCCCCAGGGCTAGAAACACAGTCCATGTGTTTCTATGTAGAAATACATAGAAATACAATACAATACATAGAAATACATAGAAATACAATGTAGAAACACATTTACCATGGGCTGATCCAGACTGCACCGGAACAGGGGAAAGCTCTGGAACATCTGCAGTACATTGACGGCATCATTAAATGAGGCAGCACAGCAGAAGTTTTTGAGAAAGGGAAGAAAATTGTTCGAATCCTTCTGGAGGGTGGTTTCACCATAAAACGAAGTAAGGTCGAGGGCCCAGCACAGGAGATTGAGTTCATAGGAATAAAATGGCAAGATGGATGTTATCACGTCGCAATGAAAGTGATCAACAAAATAGCAGCTATGTCCCCGCTGTCTTGTAAGAAAGAAGCACAAGCTTTCCCAGGTGGTGTGGGCTTTTGGAGGATACATATTCCAGGTTACAGTCTAATTGTGAGCACTCTATACTAAGTGACTCAAAAGAAGAATAATTTTACATGGGGCCCTGACCAACAGCAAGCCTTTGAACAAACTAAACAGGAGATTGTCCATGCAGTAGCCCTTGGGCCAATCCAGGCAGGATGATATGTTAAAAACACGCTCTACACCACAGCCAGGGAGAACGGTCCTACCTGGAGCCTCTGGCAGAAAGCACCAGGGGACACTCGAGGTCGACCACTTGGGTTTTGGAGTCAGGGATACAGAGGATCCGAAGCTTGCTACACTCCAACTGAAAAGGAGATATTGGCAGCATATGAAGGAGTCCGAGCTGCTTTAGAAGTGGTTGGTGCTGAAGTGCAATTCCTCCTGGCACCCCGACTGCTAATGCTGGGCTGAATGTTCAAAGGGAGGATCTCCTCTACACATCATGCACCCAATGCCATGTGAAGTAAGTAGGTCACACTGATCACACAAAGGGCCCAAATAGAAAACCCCAGTCACCCAGGAATTTTGGAAGTGATAACAAACCGTCAGGAAGGCAAGGATTTTGAAATGTCACCACAGGAGAAGGTGACACTAGCAGTAGAGGCCCCACAGTGTAACGAACTGTCAGAGAGTGAAAAGCGATGTGCTCTGTTCATGAATGGGTCCTACTGCATTGTAGGAAAACATCAAAGGTGGAAAGCTGCTGTGTGGAATCCTACATGACAAGTTGCAGAAGAAGAAGGTGAATCAATTCAGTTTGCAGAGGTGGAAGCCATCCAACTGGCTTTAGATATTGCTGAGTGAGAAAAGCGGCCAGTGCTCTGTCTCTAAACTGACTCATGGGTGGTGGCAAATGCTCTGTGGGGGTGGATACAGCAATGGAAGCAGAACAACTGGCAACGCAGAGGCAAATCCATCTGGGCTGCCCCGTTGTGGTAAGACATTGCTGCATGGGTAGAAAAACTAGTTGTGAAGGTATGTCATGTAGAAACTCAGGTACCTAAGAGTTGGCCCACTGAAGAACGCCAGAACAATTGACAGGTGGATGGGGCCACTAAGACTGAAGTTTCTCAGGTGGATCTGGACTGACAGCATAAAGGTGAACAATTTCTAGCTCATTGGGCCCATGATACCTCAGGCCATCAAGGAAGGGATGTGACATACAGATGGGCTTGTGATCGAGGGGTGGACCTAACCATGGACACTATTGCAGAGGTTGTCCATGAGTGTGAGATGTGCTGTGATCAAGCAGGCCAAGTGGTTAAAACCATTCTGGTTTGGAGGCTGATGGTCAAAATATAAGTATGGGGAGATCTGGCAGATTGATTATATCACATGCCCACAAACTCGCCAAGGCAAGTGCCATGTGCTCTCAATGGTGGAAACAAAAACTGGATGGCTGGAAACATAACCAGTGCCCCACACCGCTGCCCGGAACACTATCCTGGGCCTCGAGAAACAGGTCCTATGGCAGCATGGCACTGCAGAAAGAATCAAGCCAGACAATGGGACTCATTTTTGTAACAACCTCATAGACTCTTGGGCCAAAGATCACGGCATTGAGTGGATGTATCACATCCCCTATCATGTACCAGCCTCCAGAAAAATTGAACTACACAACGGACTGCTAAAAACAACACTAAGAGCAATGAGTGGTGGAACTTTAAAACAATGGGACACTCATTTAGCAAAGGCCACCTGGCTAATTAACACTAGAAGCTCTGCCAATCGACCTGGCCCTGCCCCATCAAAACTCCCACGTACTATAGAAGGGGATAAAGTCCCTGTAGTGCGCATGCAGAATATGTTAGGGAAGGTAGTCTGGGCTAGTCCTGCCTCGGGCAAAGGCAAATATACCCGTGGGATTGCTTTTGCCTAAGGACCTGGGTGCGCTTGGTGGGTGACGCAGAAGGATGGGGAAGTCTGATATGTACTCCAAGGGAATTTGATTTTTGTGAGAGAATAGCCAGTGAATTAAATTGTATTATGTTAGTTGCTAAATAACCCTGTTACTGTATGTCATCATTACTACTGTTGCTGTGTGCTTATATCAGTGGTATTACAATAAGAATCACCTAAATTAATGAAGGATGGATTTTGATGAAACTGAGCAAAGTGCAACCATGATGGAGCTAGAATAGTCGTATCAAGTCCCAGACTGAAACCAAAACACAGAGCTCTTCTAGCTGTTAAAAACAAGAACTAGCTCTGTCCCAGCTGAAACCAGGACACTCTCTTACAAAACAAACCCAGTAGTGATTTATTGTTTAATGTTTGCAAGTGTCTCCTATTTTTTCTGTTATCCTGAATTTGGTCTGCATCGGTTGCGTGTTTGACATGTGAGGTGCAGTTATTTCTGGGCTGTATTTCTAGGAAGACTATTGTTGACATGTAGTTGCAGAATATGGAACTGCTGTACTGCTTTTACTTCAATACAATATGCAATCTAGCACTTTCCACAGATCAGCAAATAAGTTTTCTAGCCATCTTTTTCAGCCATTTTGGGTGGAATCAAGTCAAACATGAGAAGACTTTGACCTAGGAAGAGAGCAGATTCTTCATTCAGATAACGTCATCTGGACTCAGGTGAAAAGGCTCCAGATTGTTCATTGTAAGAAGAAAAGATCTATTTTTAATTTTTAGAACTTATTTTAGCAGCATTTGGTATTTCACTCTGTCTTTCGTCACATACCTAATGATAATCTCGCAGAATTAAAGATACGCAGAGAATACTTTAGAATATTTGGGGTTTTTGTATTGGAGCATTCAGAACCAAGTTCATGATCTTGTTATAGCATCCTCATTCAGATGGAAGGATGTTCACAAAGCCATATTGAAATGAGAACTTGCGTTGTTCCTGTCTTACTGGTACCTTCCTTCCCTCGTTCCCCCTGAGATGCTCTTCCTCTTGTTCCGTGTCACAACTGGTGGGTGTCTCATGACAAAGAGTAGATCCTCTCACATATTGAAGCTGCTTTTTGAAGAGGATTGCCACGAGAAATGTGGGATTTTGTTTTGGAAGGCAGAATTAAACCTAAATCAGACTAGAGTAACCTCCAGTCATTCTTTTCCTGAGGTGAAACTGTTCAGTAATTCCTGTCCCCTTTGCAGATGAATGAGATTTTGCATAAATCACAGTGGAAATCAGCAGAAAGCAGTATCAAGTTAGTAGGCCAGGGAGATTTCATCATACAGAACTAGCTGACAGCTTAGACTGAAGCAGCTTTGGTGTTTTTTGGTTTTGTTGTTTTGTTTTTTTTTTTCAAATACCAAGTCAAAATGAAAGTCAAAACAGAAGCAAGCACTCCATTTTGTTTCAGGTGATTCATCTAAATTTTGTACTTGTATCATCAAAAAATGTTTCAATTTTGTCAAAATGTTTTGATGAGCTCTTCTTTTAACTCTGCCATCTGAATCACTAAATCTTAATTGCAAGGGCCTGATTTAGTTGCCAGAATATTATTCATAGCTAAATGAATACAATAAGGGAATTCAGACAACAGTAATCTCATGTGTAGAACCTTTATGAGCCTGAGGAGTATCAGATGTCAGATGGTTTTGGTATTCTATGCACTTTGAATTTCTAGCTTTTCTCTTAGTTTAAATCATGTAACCTTTTGGGATTTCAGTGAAGCTCAGTAAATGGATACCAGCTGAGAATTTGCCTCAGCATATATTATAATTTGTCCTATAATAAATATGTTCTATAATATAATAAACAATATTTCATCCAGGAACATAGAGTTCATAACATGTTCTTTTCTCTATACAGAAGTACAGCTTGGGTGATTTGAACATCAGTGCAGCGGTGTAAACAGGGGAGTGTTTGTCATGTGAGTAGCAGGCCTGCTAAAAGAAAATTAATTTATTTTCCAAAGTCAGTGTGCTCATTGTGATTCTCTTTGAATGGCATTGCTGCCTGATTTCTCAGCTTCACCATCAAATCCAATCGATGTCCATATAGATGTAGCTAAAATGATGTATGCTTTTAGAAGGAGTCTGATATTTAAATTTGAGAACTGCTTTTTCAAGGAAGTCTTTTTTTCTTTCTTTTCCACTAGTTTGCTCATGAAACAAACTGCCATGGCCAAAAGACTCCTTTTCCTGAGATAATTTCTAAAGTAGAGATAATGGATTATAGAAATGAAATCTTACAGAAGTTTCTGATAAATGGGTATGACTGCATATTGTATGATGAGACACATGATCCTGGTGAAAATTATGATGAATCTGCCCTGTTTTTTCAGATGATTTGAATTATATCTCTTATTTTTCAAAAAATGTGAGATTGGAGGTTGTTGCTTTTTTTTTTTTAATAGTGCCCAATATTGATCTGGAAAGCCCAGATGAGAAATGAAAAGTGGAGAAATTAAAAGTCCTTGGAGATGACTAATCCCTTTGTGCCACTGAGAGAAACACACATACATCAAAAAAAAAAAAAAAAAAAAAAAAAGAATAGTAGTGCAGGTTGAGCAACACAAAAACTTATACTTTCATCTTCTTTTGTTTATAAATATTCAGATACATAGTAGGTTTTGTGATTACTTTCAGGACTATGAAAATTCTGTAATTTGAAGTAAAAGTGATAATTTTTCCAGAGGTGTAAAAGATTATCATCATTTTATAGATGAGAAAAGAGAGACCAAGTTACATACCTCTAGTTACACAAGAAGGCTTCAGTGATGTTGGCTGGAGATGGTGTGGTATATGTTCCCACACCTGTACTCCCTTGACACCTGTACACTCCGTGGCTGATGGAAAATCTGAGCTGAAGGCCAGAGCTGTACAGGCATCTTGGTCTCAAAACGCTTCACGTTACAGGAATAAACTATCAGTGTGTTTTGCAGTAAAGCCTTCATGCACTCTCCCTTGTCACTGTTACACACTTAAAACAGAAGAGAGCACGTCAAAATGAAAGCTGCTGTACTGAAAATGTTTAAGTCCTCTCCTGCAAGCATGTCAGGGCAAAGCAAATCGATTCACAGGAGAGTATGAAGACTTTCTTTGAGACAGTTTTTCCTCCGAAAGGACTTGGAGACCTTGCTGGCCCATAAGTCACGGAGAAGTCATTTCAATCATCAGAATGCTCGAAAGGGTCAAAGTTGGGTGGAATTTGTTTGAGTAGAGCACATGTATCTGTCTTTCCAGCATATTCAGTCTAAAAAAAAAAAAAAAACAAACAGGAAAAAGACAGGAGGAAGAGGGAAGAGTTGTCAGTTGTCCTTTTGGTGTTTTCACTATGAAACGAAACAGTTGGGTTTTTTTGTGTGGGTTTTTTTTTTAAGATGCAAGAGAATTTTTTTTTTGTTTGAAATTTACTTTGCTTTGGTTACACATGTTAAAAAGAATTGTAGAAATTAAAACAAGTGATTCAGATCAGCTGTAAATTAAGTTTGGCTTCTTGTTGCATTTACATGCCATATATCTGCAAACAAGTTCGGGGTTTTCTCTGGCTTCCAGCAAGTTGAAGACACTCTTAGTTGCATCTAACAACAAAATAGGAGTGTGGAAAGGGCCACAGTAGAACTACTTGGGAGGCGTAGACCGGATAATTTCTGCCCAGTACTGAAAAGGAGTTATAAAGACTTGAACTTATGCTAAAGAAAGCAGAGCACAGAATACATAGTTGAAGAATGTAGCTGTCTCTGCCAAGGGAATGCCTCAAGAAAATGGTGTAATAGTAAGAAAATATAGGTGACGATTCTGTACTCAGTTACAGTAGTTTCATAACAGTGTCATTTACCTGAGTCACCAGTCCTACTGATTTCTTGTGGATTTCCCCCCCGCTCCAGCTCAGGATTTACTCTTCAGATGAATCTGTTTATGCAGGTTCATGTTTGGCAGCAGATACTCTGGCTGCTCTGAACGAGGGATTCGCCTTTTCTTTTAAAATGTCGCCAAGAGGCAGATGCTAAGCTGGTGTAAAACCTGGACACTGATTTCAGTGCGGTCTGGACATTGTATGCTCTGAAAACATGGCCCAAGGTCAGTAACAATATTGACAGAAAGAGTACCTGTTCAAAGTAAATATGACAGAGAAGTTAGCATTACAGGCACAGTAATATTTAACACAAACTGTTGACTTTTTTTTTTTTTTCAGTAGAGCATAAACCTCATCCATTCATCCAGATCTACTGTATGTTCAGGTATGTGATCATTATTGCAACTGATATTCAGTAAAAGGTTTTCACAGCTACAAGACAGTGTATGTTGATCTGTTTACGGGTTGTATTGTGTAGTTAATTTAAGTTGTGGCATGTGCAAAAAAAAAAAAAAGAAAAGAAAAGTTTTAAAATTCATATGAAGCAGTGAGTGCGAGTCATTTGTTTGCTACTTTGATAACAATATCCATTTAACTACCAGGACAGAGTCAGGATTAATAAGGACATTTTGATGGAACATCGCTCCCAGTCTAAGCAAGAATAAATATTCTGCTGTAAAATGAAGCAGAAATTCTCTAAGTGCTTATAAGCTTTATTGCTTCTAGCAACCATAAGTAAAGGACAAACCTTTGTTACTCTTTTATGCTACTTTGTATATGCCATAACTGTATATCACAGCTGTAATTTGTAATTCTTAATGTCATTTTGAATTAATGGTGTAACAGTACAAACGTAAATCAGTGATATGCCTTGTGGTACTTAATAAAACTAATTAAACGCCCTTTATTAAACATATCCTAAAGAATGATTTTGTGTTTTTTAGGATGATTTGGATTTATCAGACTTTTTATTTCATTTTCTTACTTGCTTCCGTTTACAGTGGTAAGTGAATATATAATTCCCAAGATAGGCACACAGAGTAACGCAGCTCTTCTAGAAGGGGAGATGATTAGTAACTGCAGTCTGGTCCTGAGAGAGCTGTCTTGATTCTGCTGGGTTGCACTCAGTTAGGTTTGGGTATCTCCCACAATCCTATTGCCTGACATGGAGCTTTCTAATGGGGCTTTACTGACATTGTCCTCCCACCCCCCTCACCCTCCGCCATGCTGTCACCTTGCCTGACATGCACAGGATCATGCTACGGGCAGTTTTCTCAATCAGACTGAGGTTGCATCCAGCTGGTAAGCGTGAAATCGGTGTGACGTTCAGTGTCCTACACCCATCAGCAAGGCAGCAGCTTTAGCAGCAGCTGAGGAAGCGAACCCTTTGTGGATGATGGAGGGTCTGGGAAGTGGAGTGGCACCCCGTCCTTCTCAACTTGACTTTGCTCTAACCTGTTACCCCCCAGCACATACTGGGCTCTCTAAAGTTTGCAGGAATGTGTCCTGGGTGCTGGAGGCTCGATTTGGCTGTGCTGGAGTGGACTGGCTGCCTCTTCCCAGCTGCAGAGGAGCCTCAGCTCTTTCCCCAGCCACTGTGCGTGGGGTGGGAGGCAGGACCGTTGGCCACAGTGCCAGAGCCACTCAGCCCAGCAGCCTCACTGGGGTACAGCAGTCGAGCTTCAGAGCCAACATCCTTTTTTATTTTTTATTTTTTAGATAAACAGACTCCACCAACCTTCAGTCTTATTCACACTGCCTTTGCATGCCTTTGCATGAACTTACTGATCTAAAAAGTGCCTGCATAACACCTACGTACCATCGTGCTTGAAAGACTATTGTAATAAGTATGAATAACTCCAGAACCGATTGTTTTATAGTAAATTAATTTTTAGAATTCTCTTGATACGCTGGAAAAGTAGTGATTGTGTACATTTTTCAATGTCAGTCTGTGTTAATGATTTACCTTGTTCAGTCAGCAAAAGTCAAACTACAAAAATTGCATTGCATTTCTCTGAAGTTCCTTGTGCTGATAAATTATAACTAAGACCGAACACAGGTTTATGTTCCGTAAAGTATTAACTGTTTTCTTGGAGGACAATTAGGTAACTCAGCTTTTTAGCAAAATATGTTTTATAAATGTAGTATTATTTAAGGCAATGTTTTACATGGGTTGAAATCTCAGCCAAACTAAAATGTTGAAACATTTTTGAGGCATAGAAAACATACTTTTGTTAAATTGAAATATTCAGAACTGACGTAGTTTCACATAGTATATAATTTAACAGCATAAATAATTTTTTGGGTGTTAATTTACACTAGAAAAAGATAAATAAGATCCAAAATGTCCAATACCAGAAGATTTAGGTGTTTATAAAGTAAACATTTTGTATTAACAAGAAATTAACCTTTAAAAGATATAAGCATATCTTGCACATAAGTCTAATAATTCCTTACTTTTTAATTTATTTTTTTTTTAGGTAAGTTATATATTTTACCCATGAGCAGGAAACATAAATTATTTAAGTATAGTTTATAATCACTTTAACAAATAAAATCAACTCGTAATATTTTAAAACTCTAAAATCTAAGATCATAGTTCCATCTGTTTTCGTTTTAAATAGCTATTGATACAGTATGATAGCTCTACAGTAACAGATTAAACAGCCAGATAAATGTTCTCAGTTGGGTTTCTTCCCATTCTGTAAAAATATAGTCTTTTCTCTTTATCTTTTATCTGAGAAAAAGCACTTTTGTACATACGGGAATATAAATCAGCATATTTGCCATCCCTTTGGCGGTCAAAATACAAGAAGGGAGTATGCAGAGTATCCTCTGCAAAGGAGCCCACTCCTCTCATGAGTTTTAACTTGGGGATCTCCAGACATGGAGCTGCTGGAGTGGGTCCAGAGGAGGGCCATGAAGATGATCTGAGGGCTGGAGCACCTTTGCTATGAAGACAGGATGAGAGAGTTGGGGTTGTTCAGCCTGGAGAAGAGAAGGGTCCGAGGTGATCTTATAGCAGTCTTCCAATACTTAAAAGGGGCCTACAAGAAAGCTGAAGAGAGACTTTTTACAAGGGTATATAGTGATAAGATGAGAGGCAATGGCTTTAAACTGAAAGAGGGTAGATTTAGATTGGGTATAAGAAAGAAATTTTTCCCTCTGAGGGTGGTGAGGCACTGAAACAGGTTTCCCAGAGAAGTTGTAGATGCCTCATCCCTGGAAGTGTTCAAGGCCAGGTTCGATGAGTCTTTGAGCAACCTGGTCTAGTGGAAGGTTTCCCTGCCCATGGCAGGGGGTTTGGAACTAGATGATCTTTGAAATTGCTTCCAACCCAAACCATTCTATGATTGTATGATCTTACAAATGCCTTTGTTTTGAAATATGGGAACAAGTTGCTGCTTAGGTATCTGCATTGCACGGCTCTGCAGCATGAGTGGGTTTTGTTACAGAGTTCAATACGGAATTGATGGCAAATTCTGCAGATATGAGGCTGTAGTTGAGCTTGGTTTTATTCTGGACAGCTCCTGAGACACTACTCCTATAACAGCATTGTCTTCATTGTAAAGCAAGTCAGAGGGGGTTCAAGGTGGAGCGTGAGGGAGCGAAAGCTTTATAAAACGCTGGGAGCCATTGAAGCTATGCATAGTTGCACTGCCTGTGACTCTGCCCTCAGAGCATCCCTAAACATAATCAGACATCTCTTCAGATACAACTTTCTGACTCTGATCTCTGCTCTTCCTTCTGGTTTTCCTCTTCATGATGCTCCATACTGGTGTCTCTCAGAAGATGCTTCTGCCGCTCCTGAGATCTGCCATGAGAAGTTCCTTTCCCTCTCTGCCATGTGAATCTGCCCTGTGGCCCATCCTGCTGCGCGGGCTTCTGCCTCAGCTCTTGCTGCTCTGCTCCAGCATTGGGCACTGGGCAGGGAATGGGGGGAGACACCCCAGAGAGTTTTATTTCTGCTGGAGAGCAGAGACAAGACTCTCAGAGGAACTGTGCTGCTCACCACCCTCTCCCTCTTCTCCTGCCAAAGGACTGTCTTAAAAGCAAGGTCAATGACAAAGGGGTGAGCAGTGGCTTCACCCCTTCCCAGTGAACCGTGCGCGCTCTCATCTCTAATAATTTATGCGTTTTGTTATTCCGTATCAGAATGTGTGACTCAGATCTATGAAAATACATACTTCAAAGGAGGAGACCTCACTACGGTTTTTACACCGAGTGCCAATTACTGCCAAGTAGTGTGTACTTACCATCCTACCTGTCTGCTCTTCACTTACTTGCCAGCAGCATGGACTAAAGATCCTGCTAAAAGGTAAAATAGTCATGTTCGTGGGGCTTTTACTGCTCTTCTGTGATAATTCCAGGAACTCGGTAACATTTTGACAGAACGCAGGCACACAGGGAAAGCTACAGGGTAACCATGGAAAACAACATCATGTATCTTTAAAACTGGTTATCTAAAAGAGTATTTGCTTAAATTCGAAAGATTAAATTTGATAATGCCCAATCTTTCACACTGGCACACCAACCCTTTCAAAGAAACAGAACTGACTGTGCCCTCCCTCCTCTGTGCCACGTATTTATTGAAGAGGGGAAACGTGAGGCACTTCACATCTCCAGTGGTCCCGTCAACTGTCCCCCATCCCCTCTCTTTAGCACACTTTTCTCACAATTTAGAACTTCAGTAGCCTGAGAGGATGAGGTTGCCCTCCCTCTGTGTGCCCAGTGCATTTCTGTTCTCCAAGCCCTGGGCTCTGCTTCTCCCTTTAATGAGACCTCTTGGAGCTCCCACATACACTAAGTAGTATCTCACCTGCCACCAGTGCCAGCGAAGCAGGTGCAGCTCTACCCTATCTTTCTCCAAATTGCACTTGTTGGCTAAATTTTAATGTTGAGGGATATTGGACAGCCTGCATTTCACCTGAGAGACAGTTATGAGAGTCTGTGTTGTACTGCAAAAGCTGTGAACTGCTGCATTTTAAAACACAGGTTTTCCTGCTACTTAAAAGACAGTGATACAGAAATGCTGCCAAGAGTGGATATGGAAGGAGCTGTCTCTGGACATTCCTTAAAACAGTGTAACACTCACATTAGTGGTAAGATATGGTCATTCACATTTATGCATTTTATGCTCTCTATCATATAGCAGATGTTAGAAAATAAGCATTTTGAAAACAGGAATAGAATCAGGGAAGCAGCCAAACAGTGTTTTTTGCCAGGTATCTTTCAAACACAGCTTACAAAATCTTCCACTGGTTTCACCCTTCAGCCCCACGTATCCATCACTGAGGTTCCCCAGATGAGGTAACAGGGAAATTGTGCTCCTGCACTCCCCGTTTCATTTGCTAGAGTCAGATGAGAGCACATGAACTAGTAGCTCCAGTTCTAAAGATTAATTTACTACTATGATTCCACTCCAGCAAGCTGCTCATTCGACACATGTGACCCTGCTTTATAACTCTGTCAAGCAGATACACAGTAAAGCAGAAATGTATAGTCACAAAGTGATGTTGCTACCTTCGTGATCCTGTGCAATAATTTAGTAGCAGCTCCATCTTCTAGCGTATGTGTGCTTTGCACTGAGGCTTAGTGTCAGCATGCCGTACCTGCGAGTTACCAGCAGGCATATTTAAAGCCTATTAAATGTGTTGGTTTAAGTATGTTTCAGACTTGCGCCATCATAATGATGTCATTAAGAGGAGATGAGCTTTAAGCATAGCATGGTACTGGAGAAAAAAAGAATAAGGAAAAATATATTTGTTCGCTACCTGACTTTGAGGCCAGACGGTGTCTTATAGATGTCAGATTAATTCTTTAATTTTATTGGTATAGCATCTCAGTATGTCAGGACTTTCAAAAGCCCTTTCCTGCCAGCATCCTGTCGCATTTGTATTTCTGAATAGCTTTCACCCAGCAAAATAAATTTCAGTGGGATGTTATTCTTTGCACTTTATAGAATAATTGATATCACTGGAGCTACTCTAGAATCAGACTAATGTCACTAAAATAAAAATCTATGCATGTATGTTTAAAAGCTCCACCAATGGTTGGCTAACTCATGTTCTGTGAAGAGACCGCTGACCATGAGGCAAAACCTGTGTCCTCCATGGAGGGAAGCTGTTTCAAACTCCACAGTCCTGATTCTCCCTCTGTGGAGCGTAAATTAAATATTCTGACTCAAATGGGAGATGGCTGTTGCTTATGAGGACAGGATTTGCCTTTTAAGCTGCTCCATGATTTTGGAAGTGGGGGAGTGTATTTTGGTGTTAATCCTGAGTTCTTGCTTTGATTAATGACACCATGGTCTCAGCTGTAGTGGTTAGAGCTCCTCTCACGTAGGCAAAGGCATTGTCTGTCAGGTTTTTCCTCTGCCATGCGGTGCCACACTATACCTACACTTCTATTTTGTTACTGAAAGTATATGTGAGGTCTGATGTAACTGAAGTGAGCATGGGGTGTGGAATCTGGATTATGAGGGCTGTGTCGTACGAAGTGATATCTTTTGGGCAGTTTGGGGTGTGGGGTGGGGAAAAGAATAGAAGCATGTTTACAGAACTTGGTCTCTCTTTTTTTCACAGCTTGCAGTCCAGATGTCTACATAGGACTGGATATGGAAGGGAAAATTTATGATGTTACTATGGCTGACAGCTACCAACAGTGTCAAAAAAGATGTACCAATGACAAGCATTGTCATTTTTTTACATATGCCTCAGAAACATTTCACAATGCAAGCTTTTGGTAAATACAGGTTTGATCCCTTTCCTTGCACAGCACTGTTCTTTAGCAGAGTAAATCTCAGAGCAGTCTAAGGTGCGAGAATTTATTCAAGGAAATAATTTTTCCTTGACTTGTCATCCTTGCAATGTTTATTCAAACTCACAGATGGGAAAATGTGTGTAGTAAATTAGCTTTCATTTGTCCATCGGTGAGAAAGGCAAGCTTGATTATCAGAGCGCTGAAAAAGATTAAAATCCTCTGGAGATACTGAAATGCAAATTATATTGGTAGGTGTGCAGCATTATTGCTCTGTTAAATCTTACTCTGCTTATTGTTCTGAAAATAGCATCATCAGTGCAGCTAGAGAAATTCTTTCATTTTTATCAGGCTTATTTCTGAGTTGTAAATCTGCTCAATTTTACAAGTTAAACATTGTTCAGCTAGCCCTGTTTCTCATTTGAAGATTGTTCTGGAGATTGGAGATTGCTCTGGCTCTTGGCCAGAATGTGCACCATGTTAGGAATTATGGGGCCAGGAGGATGGTGTAGACCAAGGAAGATGGCCTCTTGTCTTACCACTTTCTTTATTCTTTGTTACTCAGTAAAAAATGCTTCTTGAAACATACCAGTGTAGGAACTCCAACCAGCATAAAGGTGCTTGATGAGGTTGTGTCTGGATTCTCTTTAAAGCCATGCCAACTTTCTGAAATAGGTAACTATTTAAAAATCTCTAATTCAGTTTAGTTTTAAGGGTTATGGATGATGAGGTATAGTCTGTCTCTAAGATATATAAAAGTTTCATTATGTAAAATAATTTAAATATAAACTTATTCTTGCAAATATGGTTACTACTCTCAGGTACAAAGGAGGTTTAGATCTTTTTATTTTTTCCATTTTATCATTTGTCTTACAAAACCAGTTGCCTGCTTTGAAGATCTAAAGAATTCTTTCAAAAGATTAGCTTGATGAAATTGCATGTTATCTTTGTACCCTGGATACAAAAATGAAAGATAAAATCCCATTTAAGTCAAAGATCAGGAGGAATATAAAGCTTTCTAAATTCTGTTTGTATACCGTGTATGCACTTAGAAGTTTTTAATGAAGACCTGCTGCTTTCTAATACAACTGGCTAATATGAAGGGACGTATTCTGTGTTTTGTGGGTGATCTGTGATGAAAGCAGTGTCTGTGCTTGTTCCTGCAATCATTACTCAGGAAAACTCTCAAGAGTGAAAGATCAAACAGTGTATATTATACCTTCTTATTCTTAACTGAAATATCTTTCATATTTTTTCTTTTTTTTTTTTTTTTTCAAAATCTATCTCCACCTTGTCTTACTGTGTGATATTTTCCTCTCTTAGTGGTGATGATGATCTTCTGCTTCTGCATAACCTTATTTTAGCACACAGATTATCTAGTTTTCCCATAGAAATCACATTTTGTAGACACTCTGGACCTTTTATTCTGCATCAATAAATTTTCTTCGGACTCTGCCAGTCCTACTATAGGAATAGTCTTTGGAAACTATTGAAAAAGCAGTTTTGTTCAGATCTTAACAATGAAGACACTTAAAAAAAAAAACAAAGTGTGAAGAATAAAAAAAGGAAGAAATATTTTTGTAAAGAGAAGAAAATGATTTAACTATTCCCTCACTACCTTTATGAGAGAGAATGGAGGGGAGATTTTTTTTCCCCAAACTCTTGCGTTAAAATATACTAGAAAGACAGGCATTCGTGGTTAGAAGAAAAATCACAGTACTCAGGAGGGTCCTGTTCACAGACTTTGAGAAAAATTGAGGGAATGTAGCATTTACACCAACAATACTATTTTAAATTAAAAAAAAAAATCAAAACCCATTTGAGACTTTACCGAAGACATCTATGGTTTGACAGTGATGACATGGCAGTAATGATTCATCACAAATTAAATCAGAATTTCTGAAAACATATGCAGGTCAATCTTGTTCCTACCTCTCTTTCCTTGCTTTCCATGTCTTGCAAGAAAGACAAGGAGAGAGAGAGAGCAGGAATAAATCATGGGATCACAGAAGCCTAGACACTACTGTTGGATCAAGACGTCGTCTAAGGAGATCCTCTGTCTTAATCCAAGACAGATCAGCTGTAACTGTCCAGACAGAGATTTGTCAAATTTAGTCATAAAATCTCAGTACCACACTCTGCCTTGCTGTGTTGTAAATATCTGAAATGGATTTATCTGAATATTTGTTCTATTTTTTTTTTCTGACCATATTTAAGCTGACTAGTCCTACATTGTATATGTTCTAGCATCATCATTTTAAAAATAGATGGTTCCCCCTTTCAAAGATTTTGGAATGAACTCTGTGAACACCAAAAGCTAATTGTACCAAGAAACTTTGAGATTACATCATCAGATTCTAAGACCACTGAAATCATTCATATTATGGGATTTTTCTGTTTCCTGTTCTACCATGGCCTCTTCCCTCTGCTCAGGAATGCTAATGTTGTTGACCATCTAACTGCAGTTTATTTTCATGAAGAAGATGGGGAAGGAAAAAAAAAAAAGGTAGTTCTTTAGTCTTTCTTGTGTCCTTTGCCATTGGCCTTCTCCCATGAGCAGAACCTGAGCTCCTTTCTTAGTGCTAGTTGAATGGTACTGCATATTTTTCCTTCAAGAGTTTGTTCCTTCCTATACAACCTTTCATTTTGTGTCTTTGCCTTTCCAATTTTGTCCTTGTGCACCTTGCTATTACACATCCATAGCAATTTGACTATATTTCTACCCTTTGCAAAATACCTTCATTGAAGTCATTGAATATTGAAGAAGCGATTACTGAAGATGATCTTTGAGATCATGGGTTAGCTTCCCTAAATGTCTATATCCACTTTTGTGCTTTAAATATAATTTCCTTTAGGAACTATGCATTCTCCTGAACTCTATTTCCCCTAGTCTCCTGATTTTTTTTTTTCTGTTCTTATTGTGTAATTACTGTCCAGTATTGTCCTTTCATGCTTATGCTTTTTGAAAACCTCATCAAATTAACAGAAGCCACATTAAGCTCTACCTCTCCCTTTTACTTGTTTTCCCTGTCCGTAGTAAGATGTTCCTGGTATGTTTTTATAACTCATTGGGTAGTGTCGACTTGGCTGCTGTACTTTCTCGACAGTTGAAGTTCTCTACTGCCACCAAGTCCTGTGATCTGGATCATTTCACTGTTTTTACTGTCTTTAGAGCTTGATAGTTTCAAGAAACATCCTCCATGCTGGTGCTTCCTTTTTTCCTCTTTTTATTGTTTCACTGAGGTTTTAACTAGGGCTTCAGGTATATCTTTGGAGAAGGCAACTCATTCTTATGTTTCTAAACATGTTAGTACTTCCTGTAACATCTATATTCATAATCTGGTTGTGTGAATTATCCTGCCAAGTTTCTGTTATGTTATTTTGGTCACGTCAGAGAGAAGACTGTACATTACTCCTGCTTATTCTGCTGATTTTTCAAATAGCATTTAATAAAGTGTTAAGAGGATCATCCCATTAATTGTTTTTCTAGTGTGTCCATGATGCCCTGAGATATATCCATTACCTTAATTATTTTAAGCTTTACCTAGATTGCTGTGATTATTTTCTATATGTGGATTTGTACACTGGTCTCCACTGTTCCTAATTTAGAGCCTTCCCCATTAAGTTAGCAAATCTGTGTTCTAATATGTCACTTCTCTTCTTCTCTATAGGAACCTTATCTCTGCTCAGTACTCCTCTCCATGAGTTTACACACTCAAAAATGTTCATGACAAATAGTTTTTGGTTAAAATGTGGTCTTATCTTTCTAGCTTATTAGTCACAAAGGAAGGAAAATGTGAAAAAGGATAAAAATTATTTATCTGTAAACCTTAATATTCTGATGACATAATAAAACCTCTGGAATTTTGATATTTTGTTCTTGTTTTAAATAGATTGTCAAATGGACATTTTTGAAGGTCAAGAATTCTCAGGAACGAATCTTACAAGTTTTTTCACTCCTGATATCTCTGTCTGCCAAACTATTTGTACATATTCTCCAAAGTGCTTGTTCTTTACGTTCTTTACTAAGGAATGGCAAATAGCATCCCAAAGGTAAATATGACAAGTAACTTTAATTCTCTAAGTAGATGTGTTTTTTTTTAAAGCACAGAGACTTTTTTAAACACTATTTTCTTATACTTAAGGAAATTTTTATTGAAAGCTTATTTTCAGTAAAGCACAACTTTTTATGTTTTGTATTCATAAGTTTATAATTTCCTCTGGACATTTCATCTGTTTGCTAGTGTGATCATGGGTTTTGTATTGCAGCTGCATATCTGGTGTTAATTTGAAGAGAGTTACACACATCAAAGAGACAGGGAGTCTCCAGATTTCTTAAGTGACTTAAAGCTGAATTTTACGAAGTTATCAAAAGACGCATCTGGTTTCCTAGCAGTATTAAGTTATTTACTTGAAAAGATTTTCAATAAAGTTAACAGCTTTAAAAATTTTTCTATTGAGCTTCCTTCTTTCATAAGTAGTAGTGAGAATAGTTAAAAATCTACATTCTATGCAAAACAGAAGAATACAATTTCAAAGGAATTTCAGAGAGAAGCAAAATTGAGATGGCTTACATCATCTAAAGTCACCTCTTCTACCTATGCATAAATACTGTACAATTTCTAGTAGTACAGTCACATGTTATTTCATAAAACTAGTAAAGCCCTCTCTATGAATTTAGTGTGAAATAATTAACTTGGTGAATGTGTTTTTATATGAAATACTTTTACAGATAGAGACTTGGGAGAAAAAACGCATTTAAGGAAGAACCTTCCCTTACCAGTACCTTAAAAATCAATTTTAGGATATAAGAACAGATCTAGTTATTGTAAAAAAATTTCATTTCAGAAATCTTTGCCTTCTGAAGACATCAACAAGTGGGATACCAGAGGCACTTATATCTCAAGAAAATGCTGTCTCAGGCTTTAGCCTCCTAAATTGCAGAAGATCCTTTCCTGGTAAACGATAAATTACAATAGAAATACTAATTTTGAATTAATCAAATTAATAGACTTTCTGATGCTTGGAATGTACTCATTCTTACAGCCTGCAATTCTCGCACTTACATGCATATGAACTTTTTGGGAGATGAACTCAATGTCACTTATACTAAAGGACACAGAGCTTGTCAGCAGCTTTGCACAGATGTGATCCGCTGCCAATTTTTTACCTACTTTTCCCTCCAAGATTCATGCAATGAGGAAAGGTGAGATATATTTTTAAAAATGTTTAAAGATTTCTGAAATAATGATTCTGCAGACTTGGGAAGGAGTTAATGTATACGTTCTGCATAAAAAATACAAACTGAATCTTTGCATTAATTCACTGGCAGAAAGTGTGAGTGTCACCTAAGAATGTCCTCGAATGGATCTCCAGTGAAAATAGTACATGGGCCAGGAAGGATCTCAGGATACTCACTAAGATTATGTAAAAAAAAAGCCAGTACGGGTAAGTAAAACTTTCATGTAATAGAGACAGCACTTAGCCGATTTCAGTACAAGCCCAAACCTTCCTTTTTTTTAAAAAAAAAAAAAAAAAAAAAAAAAAAAAAAAAAAAAAAAAAATTGCTTGTATTGTCCCAATGGGATGCCTTGTGAAGTTAGAGTGTTCTGAAAAAGTGAAGTTGACCAGGTTTGCAAGCTGTAAACACCACCAGTAGTATTGTCAGCTTAGTTGTAATATATTTTACGATCCTGAATCATAAAGGGATTATAATGTGTTATGTTGCACCTTCTTTGCAATAGATCAGTCCCTGTTCAGGGATCTGCAGTAGTCTCATCTCCACTTTTCTTTGGGGAGTGCAAATTATGTTTAAGCACAGTTTTGAACTGTTTCTGTAGTGTGTATGCAGCATTCTGCAAGAACTATCAGGATCGTGGGAGGGACAGACTCTTCCCCTGGGGAATGGCCGTGGCAAGTCAGCCTGCACGTGAAGTTGTCTCGTCAGAGACACCTCTGCGGGGGATCTATCATCAGCAACCGGTGGATTCTTACAGCAGCTCACTGTGTCATGAGGTGAGGCCTAAATGTAAATGTACAAATAAAACCAAAAATTTCATCTAGTGTGTGAGATAAGTTGAGATCCACCTTTCAGAAAAATAGAAATGAGGACTAGAATAAAATAAACTGGCTTAACTTAACCAAAAGGTGAACTTTTCAGACAGACAATTCATATTCTTCACGTAACTGGAACTCCATACTTTGTCCCTTTGTAACATAGTGTTGTAATACTGATGCTAAATTATTTTAATGCATCTAGAAGATGAAATTCTAAAGAAGACATCGGATTCCTACAGAAACTTAGATATTCTCATGCAAAATAAATTTTTTCTTACTGTAGTACCATATCATCTATCAAGGAAAATCTGTTCCTAGGTTATTCCATTTCGTAAACTTCAAAGGACTTATCTCAGAGATTTCTCCATGGCACTTAAGAAATGGTGCTAATCTGATAGCTTCAGCAGCAGAGTGCTCAGCAAGTTAATTTATTTGACCAGGGCATCAAGTAAACCTCTATGGGGGTCCCCTTAGGCTGCTTTTGGTACCTGAGCTATCTATCTTTACATTACATGAAACATCCAGATCCCAGTTGACCTGGTGTTCCTTTATCAGTTTTTTTTTTTCCAAATTTTGTCAATCAGTCTACTGATTGACAGTCTACTTTTAATGCAGATTTTGGTTGTAAGAACAAAATTTTGAACAACCAATACTCAAGACATTACTAACTTGCATGACACATGTAGTCCCTATTGTTAACGACCATTAAAATACTATCAGATTTGGGTCATGAAATCACCTGTGTTGCGAAGAGCTGATTTCACTATCATGCAGGTGATTAATTTCCCATATTTAATTGTCACCACCTGTAAAGTAGGTTGTCCTGTCATTAACAGAATGAAAACTGTAAGGCTGTTATTCAGTCTGATGGAAGAGAAGGGACAGGTAACAGATAAAACGCTTCAAAGAGTGTGTTGACCTGGCAACATGGTCTGAAATCAGGCAGTTTTACTCAGACAGTGTAGTACATTACCTGTTACTGTTTTAGCATGGAATAGTACTGGCAATATTTTGCTTCCAGTGAAAAACCTTATAGAAGTAGTTAAACCCTCTAAAAGACTCTATGTAAAGAATATCATTCTCTACCTGCTATCCAATGTAACAGTTAGCAGTATTATAAAAAGCAAAGGGAGAAAGTATGCTTAAAAAATAAAAAAATCGACTATATTCATTGAAAATTATTAAGCCTAACTGATATTTATGAATTCATATATAAAATATTCAAAAGTGTTGGAAAATTTATTTAGGACAAGATTTGCATCTTCTTCATTCCATAAACCAAAATTTTTAAGTTGCCTTAATGGTAGAATATCCCTTAAACTTACTCAAAGTAAAATTGAAATAATAAGGATTAACTGGAACTTTTCATGTAGGTCTATGATATCACACTTTCCAATCTCTATTTACATTTCATTTTAGTTGCTAGTTTCATTTTCATAATAAGCGTCTGAATAAATGCTACTTGAATTTATATTTCCAACCCTATTTTGGTTACTAGAAATGTTGTGTTGGAATGAATGGAAAGAATCTCATCCATTTCTTCAGGGCTTACATTAGGCCCTTGAAGATGAAAAAAAAAAAAAGAAGAAAAGAGTAAAAGGGAAAATAAAGGCAAGAGAAGGGGAAGGAGGATGAAGGATCAGGACAATGAGAGTCTGAACATAAAGGAGAGAGAAAACTGGTGTGGAATGAAAATACGGACAGGAAGAGGAACAGAAGGACGAAGTGTAGGGAATGGATAAAATCAACCTCTTATTAGTTTTAAGTGTGGAAATTAGAAAAAATGGAAAGAATGACCTCAGTGCGGTTCACTGTACACTCAGGAGTAAGGAAAGATGTTGGCACCTGCACACAAACTCTAAATCAGTACAAATATTTTGCCACAGACTGACTGTTTGTCTTTTTCCCTCAGTCTTGAGAATCCCAACATTTGGCGTGTTTATGCCGGTATTTTAAAACAATCAGAAATAAATGAGGATACGCCCTTCTTCAAAGTGGAAGAGATTATTGTTCACCCTCAGTATAAATACGCACAGACTGGATATGACATTGCTTTAATGAAACTTGATAAGCCTATGAATTTCACTGGTATGTAGTGTATTTCAGAGGAATTCTGAAACATGCAGGATGACATAGGGCTGGCATTGGTATGGCGGTGCATGACAGCTGGGCTGGCTTCATTTCACACGGAATTACTGGGGTTTGAGGAGAATTTTATTCTTTTGGCTTTGAAAAGAAAATGGGCGGCTTTCATTTATCTGACTGGAGCAATATGTAGTACAAAGGACAAAGTATAACATGGAGGCTGTCATCAGGGGTTGTGTAGGTGCCCACAAAATCTTAATGTTGCAGTTGTCTCTGGTCAAACTAATATTTTTAATCATATTTTAGATCTTCAGCTACCTATTTGCCTGCCATCAAAAGAAGATGCTAACATTCTTTATACTGACTGTTGGGTAATCGGATGGGGTTACAGAAAAGAAAAAGGTACAGATAAATATTTACACAGTGCGTTCTTGTATTCACAAAATTCATATGGTTAACCCCCTCCTTTTTTTTTAAAAAAAAAAAAAAAAGAGAAAACCACCTTCTTTTAAAAAAGAAATTTCTACTATGTTCTTGTCTACCAATATGGCTATCTGGCCAGCACAGTAACATAATTCTTAACATTTATGAAAGATGTAAGAAATTATCATTAAATAACTCTGTTCTCTGACACAAAAATTAGGTTGCATAAATTGTTTGATTCAATAATTTGTAATAGGTAAGAATGCAACCTTAAATATATACTGTAGAGCCCTCAAATACCTTTCCTTAGACTCTAGATTAATCTACTGGCAAACCTCAGTATATATCTTGAATGCACACTCCTTTTTGTGCTCTCAGCTGAAAAAAGCCAACAGACTTATCACTGAGCTATGAGGTTTTGAATTACAGTCTGCACAAAACCCATGCTTTTTTTCCTACATGATTGTATTCCGATGATTTTAGAAATTGGAGATTGTAGTGTGTTGCTTTTATGATTCGAAAGGTTGATTATAAACAATGCCAATGACCTTTGTGTTTTGATAGTAGATGAGATTTGAACTCCTCTGATTTTATAGGGAGGTAGGCCAAATAATAGTTAATTATCAAAGTCTCGGTTTATATGTGTAATATTTCTATGTGCATGTATATATATATACAGCTATTTAAATAGTGGCCTTTCCTTTATACACCTCCCTATTTGAAGGTTAGAGTTCAATGTAAAATCTAACAAATTTAGACAGATATTGTATAGGCTAATTTTTTCTGTTGATTTCTGAGAAAAGGTTGCTCTCAAATACTCTTATTTACTCTATGTGCAAATTTCTCCATCCTTTAAACTGCTAGGGCATGGAGCATCACAGATTTGGGAACTGGAAGATTCCAAACCTATTGTAACACATTATTAAGAAATAATTGTCAATAACACAAAGCAATGCTCTCAATGGGAGGAAATGTTCCAAGGGCCTGAAAAGTTGTACTCATATGAGGATTCATTGCAAATCACAATGGAATTCTGAAGCTTGCCCAGTCATGAGATATAAGATGACATTATAAAAACATTCAAATCAGCAGATAATTCACATTATTTACTAAGACAAAAAAAAGGAAAATCCATGTCATGACCATCTAACAACACTCTAAAAGCAGCAGCCTCCAACTTTGTAATATCACTGTATGATTTCTAGAGTTTGATTTTAACTTTTATTTTGCTAGAAGCCAACATTTCCCTGTCCATACCACCTTTTACGTAGGTCATGTAGAAGATATTCTTCAGAAGGTTGCTGTTCCCCTGATGTCGAAGGAGGAATGCCAGGCAAGGTATCGGCAGCGCAGAATAGGTGACAAAGTGATCTGTGCTGGCTATGATGATGGCGGAAGGGATGCTTGTAAGGTACTGAAAAGAAGTAGAATATAGTCATATATTCCAACTGTTTGTTCAAATACATAATCAAATACTATAGTTATTTTTTAATTGCCATTACAAAAATATAGTTATCAGTAGAGCTGTTGATTAATGTTTCACTTTTGCATGTCAAAAGCACTGAAAATCAAAGTATATGCAAAACATTTCTTATGTGACATTGAAATCATTAGGGATAAATTCCATGGATAAGAAACTCTGTGTGTACATATCTATATCTATATATCTCTTTATATATCCCAGCCATTTAGGGAACACAACAATATTCCTTCAGAGTATCAGAAACCCAAAGAAAGCAAGGGTAGTATCTCAAAGCATTTCTCCAGTAAAAGCAGATTTCCTATGTGGTGATTTTATTTCTTGACATGAAACACAGTACATGAAAGCTTATTTTAAAGCATCCACTGTGTACAAACCAGAAGGGAGGGTGTTAGCAATGCTATTAAAATGCACGGAGATGGAAGGCTAAAGACAACTTGAGCACGCTGGTCTGTTCATTATTAGAATTGAAAATGTCACAACAGCATGAGTTCAATGAGCCAAATTCTCTGCTTAAGTGTAAACTCATGCACTTACATTAATTTAAGTATTCTCAGTTAATTTATGCAAGAATAAAATAGTCTGATTAGTAAGATTAAATTGTCTACCAAATACAGTATTTTCGCTTTAATCATTTAACATTTTTGTGTTAAAATGTTACTGTTACTATGATCAATATTGAGTAATTCGGAATAAAAATACTTGGAGCTGGGAAGTAATTTTTTTCTCTACGCCAATTAAGCCTTCTTTATCTGATACAGTGTGCCAGAATGTGGAGATGCTGTTTTATAAAAATAACACCCTGGCTATTGTCTCAACAACTCGTAACAGCTACACCAAAGAACCTTACTTTCAGAAAGATCAGTTAGGAATAGGAAAAGAAAACAGAGATACGTTTTATCCGGGGGAGGACAGTGTCACTCAAACAAGATAAGCCATGAAGAGAACTGAGTCCTGTGTACTAAAACCACGATCATAAGAGAAAACATTGGCAAATTTACCAGTTTTCTCACTTGCATATGTAGTCTTCATTGGATTTTAAATCATATGTATGTAGACAAATTAAAATCAAACCAAAACACAGTAATTTTGAACTTTAACAGGAAGTGGAAATCATTTGCAACGACTGGAAAGTATTTAGAATTCAATTTACTAGAAAAACAGAAAACCTGCTTGAGTACTCTGTTAATTAGCCTTAAGGGAAAGTAATTGAAATCTCAGCAGTTATGCTGTTAAAGCTGGATGATGCTGATTTTAATCGAGGCTTTCTTTGAGAGAGAAATGCTGACAAGAGCTGTTCCTTGCATGCTCTATCTTTCTCCTATGACACAGGGAGATTCTGGAGGGCCGCTGTCATGCAAGCACGAGGAGGTCTGGTACCTGGTGGGCATCACCAGCTGGGGCGAAGGGTGCGCTCGCCCCCGGCAGCCGGGTGTCTACACAAATGTCGCTGAGTATTCGGACTGGATTCTAGAAAAAACTACGTAGCGTGAGAGTTACCTACTGGCTCAAAGTGGAACAATAACCCTAGGAGCAATGTGATGAAATTTGTTAAGGGTTTTTAAATGGTGTTTCTTGTTAGCCTGGAATGTAAGAGACTTGATTAAAAACGTAGAAAAGCAGGAATGGATGAACTTTGCCATGACTAAATAAAAAGCAGTCGTGAAAATAAACTCTGTGGTCACTGATTTGGCAGAAAAAAAAGAATATGTCTCAACCACTGATTTCCTCTGTCCTTGCTAGCATAAAATGGGAGTGGAAGAGGTTGCAGGGCGTGTACGGACCTGGGAGCTGGGAACTGCTTCTCACTTCTGAGATTTGAACAGAGCAACGGAGATTTTTCTCCCTTGCCAAAATTTGGTTGAAATGAGCTGACCAGTTACAAGCTTGCTGAGGGGCTTGGGGAAGGGAAGCTGAGGCACAGAGAAGCCTATACAGTTGTGTAAACCTTGTTTCCCTAGGGAATTAGCCAAAAAAGTGACATTACTAATAGAGAAAACAAAACTTGCAAACAAGTTTTTTGTTTTGAGCCTTAGCAAACTCATCGGTAACAATTTTGCAAGCATGGTAACAGTGCTGTCTTTCATTTACATCTCTCTATTTTCTGTGGAAAGTTTTGTGATAAGAATGATAATGTGGATCTACTTCCCTTGAAGCAGAATATCCAGAAAGTTAATTAAAGAATCATCCCCTCTAGAGACATCATATTCATTGGTCTTTAGCATAATTATTTTTATTTTCCAGATCCCTAGCTCCCCTTGTATAAAGAAACAACTTTCTCTTCCTTTTTCTCCTCTTTTACCTTTTATCCTTTCTCCTTATCTTATGTCAGGTAGCAAATATGTATCGTGGCCAAAATTAACACTATGGGAGTAACAACAGTCAATTTTTTTTTTTTTTCCCCTTAATAGGAGGCACAATTTCACATAGAATCAGAAAGGAAGGCATAGGACTCAGCGTTTGTCTTTGCTAAACTTTACAAGCTTATTTCCTAATCATCTATATTACTTTAATTACTGAATATACGTTCTAGAGCGCTACTCATAACTGCCACACACCCACACTGGGTATACTGTGGAGGTAAACAGCAGGAGTGGCTTTATAAGTAAATGAGGTCATGAAGATCAGATATTAAACATGTCCAATTTGTGGAAGAAAACAATCAAGCTGCTGAAAATGACTGCTGCGCTTATTTTTTTTATGGTTTATTTGCAGTTAACACTTTGAAAAAATTTTCCACAACTACAAGCTTACAGAGTTGTATCTGTGCCTAAGTGTCCAAAGAGCACCTGGGGTCGAAGTGAGGGGTTTTGCTTTTGCTTTTTTTTTGTTTGTTTTAAGAATCAAAATTTGAAGCAGGGATGAAACCAGTCAAAATGGGACAGGAGGGGAGAGGGAACAGTGCTGCTGCAGGCACTTCTGGGGAAGAAGGGCATTGCCTCCCTTCCACCCTGCAGCGGGCTCCCGGGGACAGGGGCTTCCGTTGCCAGGTGGTGCATGGCACTGAAGGTTTCCTCGTTTGGGAATCTCTGTGCTGGCTGTAGATGTTCAGAGAGCCAACAGGCAATTCTGGCATGCAGTCGGGGGATCAAGTCAAGGGGTAGAGGGAAGGCATATCACTACGTTAGGGCTTTTTGCCAACACTGCAGAGGCAGAATAGGAGATAAAGGTGGGGGCTGATGTCCTTTTCATGCTCTGTTTAATCCACAACTGGTTTAAAATATCAGCAAACCTCAGACAAGCTGTCAAAAACCCAGAGACTTAAATAAGGGACTGAGAAAGAGTAGGAAAAAATAGAAAACACAGCAAAAAAAGAAAGATTCCTGGCATTCGAATGTGGTTCTGTCCTCATGGGAAAGGAATGAAGACAGCTGGAAAAGAGCTGCTCAAGAAACAAAGGAATTGCTCCACCATGAAACGCGAGACTGAAACTCTCTAAGGAAGAATCATCAGGAGACCATCTAAAGTATCCATCTGCCAATGCTCAAGCTGTGTATTTGCTAAAGAGCATCTGCAATGTCAAACTGGTAACCTTTAGTGCTTTCTCATCATAATGCTATCATCGGTTGCTTTTTCAAATGCACACAAAATGCCCGTGCCTTTCTGTTGTTGTTGTTGTTGTGGTTTGTTTTGTTTTCTGCTATGAGACTTTCCAGGTTGCAGTTACTGGAGTAATGAAGAGGAATGGCAGCTCAGCAGTGCTCTGTAGACCTCTGGAGCTCCATGTTTTGTTTCTCAGAGGTATACCTGGTGACAGTAATATGCCAAAGGGAGCTTAGCTGTTCCTGTGGAAAGGATAAGGGATCTCAGTGACCGCATAAATCCGTCGTGAGCTGCTGTTGACCGAGTAAAATATCTTATTCCGATATATTTTTGCCTAGAGTAGATATTCTTCAGTGGAGTTTTGCATTACTTGTCTGTTCATCTATAACAAATTGCAGACAGCTAAAAGTGTGTAACAAGAATAGATATTATGTGGAGAGTGCAGGAGTTCCCAGTAGCTATACGAAGTCCTTATGACTTCATTTAAGAAGAACTACATGAGGGAACATCTGACCTTTCTGTGGATTTATATGCCAGTATAATATGTAATTCATTGAGACCTTTAGACTCACAGATAAAAACATGTTGGTGTTATTAAGTGTTATGTTTCTTAGACTTTCTTGTATCGATAGGTAGCTTGAACTAAATGGGAGGCAGTTTATGACCTTTATTTATTCTCATTTCTCCTCTATCTCCCTGGGGAAAAACAATTTTTAAAAACCAACAACCACAAAACCTATCTCAATCTCATTAAAGAAAAGCCAGGCCTTATACTTTAAATCTGTCTCTTTTTATGTTGGTACAGAACATAAACATCAGTGCTTTAGTTGTTATTTTGATTAATGGCAAGTGTCTCTGGCTATGTCTTATATTTAGCTCTTTAGTTACACTGAAAATCAATAGAGCTCATAATCTTACTTGCACTAGATGGGCAGAAGTCCTGCAAGGGGCAAGCACCACTGTTGATATATTGAATGGTAGCATTAGTCTGTCCTGAGCTTTTGTACAAATAAGGTCCCTGATCCCAAAAATTTACAGTCTTGTTCCGGCACAGATGAAACACTTTGTATGTGCTGTAATAGTCTGGAGAGCAATTAGTTTGTCATAAAGTAAGGCATACTGTGGTGCTGTTCAAGCTCTTTAGCGTGTAATAATCTTCTCTGTAGTCATTTTAATAGAATTGTAAACTGAACAAAACCGGTTTCCAATTAAACTGGCATCACATTTCCTATCACTGCTGGTGCTTTGCCTTATGTCTGAGGCTGAAGTATGTCTTCTTGAAAGTGACCTGAGCTGGGAATAAGATGAAATGAAGCCTCTCATTTCTTCTGCCAGGGAGAATTAAAAATTCTTACAGTGGAGATATACAGAGATCACCAAGTACGCCCATTTCCTCTGTTTCCCCAGAAGAGGTGAAGGGAACAATTTGGTATAAGCTTTTTGTGTAAGTTCTGGGAAAATTATTATTCTGCTGTGATGAAAAATACATCTCAGATGCTGAAAAATAAGGAACTGTATGGAACGAAAATAATTCATGGTGGTGGTCTTCATAGTAGCAGAACTCATTCAGTTAAATTAAAATGTGGTTTCTTATTCTCTGCCTAATTTCCTGTATATATGAAGGATTCTCTGGTAAATTATTGCTAGCTCATTTTTTAAATGAAATATCTGTATTATATTAAAAATGCATTTCCGCTTCAAATAGAGGACAACATTAATTTGCCTCTTTGAACAATAATAGCAGATATGAAATATTACGTATTTATAGTCAAGCATTTCCTGGAATAGTAAATTAATTGTTTTTCCTGTGGTCTTTGTGTTGTAAATCATGTTATAGATATTTATAGATATACTAGAGTTACTGTGGAGTGTTCTATGTTACAAGAAATTTTTTCTTAAGAGTTGTTCAGTGGAGATGTGAAACAGTTGTTTTGCATCTTCTTACTGTTTCTTAATATTCATGGGATCCTAGAAAAGAGCTCTGCAGAAGGTCTTTCGAAATTAACTAGTGCACCATCCTGCCCTCATGCGCAATTAAGACCCTTTCATCATTCATGACTAGAGTTTCTCTACAAAGAGGTGCTACAGTCACCTGGCACAAACTATTCCAGTGCTAATGATCTTTACCACTACAAAATATTTCCTTGTCATTGAATTAAATAATCTTTCCTGCAGTTTAATTCTAATATTACTTGTGCTACCTGCCATGGAAATGGAAAACAGGGAGATGGGAGGTTGGGGTTTTGTTGTTTTTTCTGTAGTCACCTTTTGTACATCTGATACTCTTTTCACATCACAATGTGATGTTAGCCAGTGTTGAGTCGGTTCTCATATATTTCTTATCTGGTTTGTTTGAAAAGACTGAGAAGAGAGGACAATGACACTGAAAGAAGAGGACTATATTCACAGGGCATGCAAGAAAAGATTAAAAGGAGCTGCTAGGAACTAAAGCTGAAGTGAAGTTGTTGAGAGAAGAGTTGGAACAAACAAAACAAGAATCGGTGCAAGTTGGAGAAAGATCAGCCCAAATGGTAGGCACGCATCTGGGAACTGAAAACATGATGGAGCTCCTAGACATTCCTTCCAGGTTCACACAACCATACCTCAGGACCTGAAGGTTAAAGAGGTATGGTTCAGAAATGGACTTATTAGATCTTTGTATGCTAGGAAGTTGTAGAGTCATCTGAAGTGCAGTGCTGCCCTAATATGACTCTGCTGCACTCAGACCTGAGCTACACACCTCTGCTATGATTTGCTGCTCTACATGAATGTACCAGTCCAAGTTGTCAGTCTCATGTCTATACTTCCACTCCTTTTTCCACTGAATTTATCATCTGGTAGACTTTGTCTCCCAATTACCTCTTTGCTTGTTTTTGCCCCCAAAGGTTGTGTACAGTGTTATGAAGAATAGTATGGTTTTAATTATTATAGGAGATCTAGAGAAATCACTGTTCTGGGATGTTAATGGGTGATGTAGCCTCCCTGAGGTTTATTGCATGGCATGTCTCTAGGGCAGCATCACTTTTTCAATCATTCCTGTTGGTTGAGTGCTGCTTATGGAAAGGTACTTCTTATGGAAACACCATCTATAACATTCCTGAAGCTTTAGTGTTTCTGCATTGTGAATAATTCCCTTGTCCTCTGTATGGTTCATAATTTAAGGAGTTGCAGCATGGGTGTTTTGGTTTTGAACTTGTTCCCAGTACATTAAGTAGGGACCAAGACATCCTCAACAGATCACCCGGAATGAGGCAAAGTGTAGAAAGGGAAAAATAAAAGTATGTCAGCTTTAGAGCTGCTTCTCTCTCTGGGCTTCCTGGGATTTGGCAGTTTTGACAGATGACTTGATGCCATAAACTTCACTGAATGCAGCTAATTTTCTAAACTGTCTTGTTGGAAGATCTATGGTGAACAGTTAATAAAACATTTACATGATTCATATTGAATGAGTCCACATAACCCAAAATTTTGGATTTCAGAGTCCAAAGCTTTAACACGGGCAGAATGGGCCGGTGGAAGCACTAAAATAACTATAAACATGAAAAAGAAACAGAATAAAGAGGTTGCATATTTATTTCCAGTAAAAGTATTCTGCTTATTTACAGAAAGGTTTGTATGGCTCTCAGTAAGCCTCTGATTTCTTTAACATTCACTGCATGTTCAGCTATAATTTCAGTGAAAGAGATGCGTTTTCATGTATTCTAAAATAATTTTCAATAGTTTTGTCACTAGGTGGCACTTTTGCTCTAATTTGTCTTGTGTTTAATAGCTATGGTGAGAAAATGAACTTGTTCTAGTATAGCTTTGATTGCAGTAAGTATGATTAGTAGAACTAAAAAAGGATATTTTCATTCCTGTAGCTGATAAATAACAGTAAATAATTAAATTACCATCTTAATTTGTAGAACTCGTAGTTCTACAAGTAAACTTGTAGTTTAAAGACAGTGGATATGTTTATCTCCATTTTTCTGCACATCACGGGGACATTAAGAGACAGTAGGACATGAAGGCTGACAAAATCAAGCTAAGGAAACGTTATTTCCCCACAGCTCCTGGCCTATGGAACCTCATAGTATTTCACATTTTAATAAACAGGCATCAAAACCATTGAAAGCCATGGTCAAGGCCCTGAGCACATCAGCTTGTACTGGGATACTTGGCTCAAGGCCAGCTGGGCACAGTGCAGTAGTCTGGCCCTGAAACAGGGAGCTGGGTTAGATAGAGATGGGGGAAGCCTCAGCTTGGGGAGCTATGTGTGAGCCTGACCCTCTTGTGCTGCTATGCATTATAATCTTAAAGTCAACTTAGGCTGTACTTTAATAATATATGACTGGTTCTTACCACCCAAAATATACCTAGCTATTAAGAATTTCTTTGTTAGATTTTCATGTCTGGAAAAACCTGTCGTGAGATTGTCTGAAATGGAGAAATTTCTCAGGATTGGGCAGAGATGAAATCTGAATTGTTAGTATCCAGCATTGCTCTGGACATGACAAAAAGGGACCATGCAGAACAATGTCCCAGGGGCTACAGGTTCTTGAGAAGCAGAAGGGTAAGTAATACCTTGCTGTCCTACTACAAATCTATCATTTCAAAATGGTTGTTGGTCTTAATAAAACTTGCAGAAGTCAGGCAGGAGAAAAGAGATGTTCTTTATATGCATGAGTGAACAAACCAAAATTTTAGAGGTATTTGTGGATTAAAGAAGAACTAATGACCTTAAGTTACAGCAAGAAGGATGCTGAGAGAAACTGTCTAGGATAAAGAGAGTGAAGCAGTAAGTTGGGAGCATCCAAGGATATTGCTGAACTTCCATCACTGGAAGTATTTAGGACTAGGTTGCCCTGTGGTGTAACTGGCCCTGCCTTACACAGGGGAGGTGAACTGGACCTCCACCTGCTGCCTGTGATCACTGAGAGTAATACAAAATCAGGGATTTGTTTATTTTCTGTAATACATGTAGCTTTTTGAACTTGAAATAGTGTCAGAAGAATATTTGTTGGTTCGTTTTTCTTACCTGTTCTTTAGCTGGCTCAGTCCTTCCATTCTCCTCCAAACAACAAAATTGTTTATTATGGACTTATTTTCTGTCCCTGCAGTTTTGTTTGTTTAGAAAGCTCAAGTCCATTTAAAATCGTAATCACGTAAAAGGAATAAACAAAAATGAGAAGATAAAATAGGCCTAAACATGACTAATATAAAGACATGAGTTAGTTGTGCTAGCCCAGTAAATGTGATTTTTGACAATATCAGGGGAAGCACCGGGCTTTACACTGACAAAAAAGAGAACTTGAAGTGAATCTTTGGGATCCCCACCACGAGCATCATACACCCACCAGTGAAGGACTGAGGATGATGATGGTTGCTGTACACCCTTTCACCACCCTCCGACTTGAAAGCATCTCAAGGAAGTCTGAAACCATTGACCTAAGGACCCAAGGGGACATAGGAAGGGCAAGCACACATCAGAGAAAAGGGGTAGGTAGCAGGAAGGACTATTTTCTTTCTATAGTAATTTTTCCTGTATTATTAATGAAGCTTTTCTATCTTAATTGCACAACATGGATTATTAAGTTGTTAAAACATTAGCTGGGCTGGCAATACTTTTCAAACATGCATGTGTGGTGCATTCCTTTTTGCCTACAAGAAGATTTTTTCAGTGACATAAAGCAAATGAAGATTTACCTTGGATTATGAAGGCATGCAAGGAAAAAGTAGAAAACCATCTCGAGGTGATTGCAGACTTCAGTTTGAGTATTGTCATCCATTGATTGAAAAACAAGAAAACCACTCCTTTTGCAACTCTTTCTGCTGCTTCTGAACTCTTATATTACTGTGCATAATACAATGGAAACTCATCTCAGTTAGCCTCCAGGCGCTACCTAATGAAAAAACATTGGTAAAATAAATAACTCATAGTGTCCTCATAAATACAGTTGATAGTGATATAAAGATTTTGTACCGGGTTGGGACTGATTATTTTTTAATTTTCTACCGAATGTTCTGTATTTGGTATTCCTTTTATAGTTGCTACTGCTAGATTCATAGGACTGGGCAGGAAGGTCACCCTTATACATAGAAAGTACGTTTCTGTCTCTTGTGGTTACAGGGAAAAAAGCTGAAAAACATGACCTATAGCCATCCTACAGGCTTACAAGCCACTATTAGTATTTGTAAGTGTTTTTTCTGAACAAAAATTGTCCTGATATTAAAGCTTTTTTCATTTTTTTCAGAGATCTGACTCACAGCTGTCATGAGTGTGGCACTGACAATACTTCATAAACCTTCAGATGAGATGAGGGATAAATCTCCTGAACTAAAAATGTAGGCCACATGTTCCACCAGAACTTAAATTCAGCAAAATCTAACCTGAACTTCTTGCATTCCCTTTTATTTGCAGCACAGGCTTTTGTAAATGATTGAAGTCGCTGGTGTTGCTTCCTCAAAGGTCAATGCACACTGCTGAAACACTCCAAACCTGAGAGCAGCCTTGGTAGACAGACCACAAATGATACGTCAGGACTTGGTGTTACGTTTTTATTCCAGAAGTGAACGTTCTATATCAACACTATCCAGATCTACAGATATAAATAAAATTACCCTGGGAGAAGCACACTTGGAAAGAGATGGGTAAAGTAATCTTGCAATTAAAAGTGGAATATAAAAGAGCTGATTATTTGGAGCATGTCACTTTTTCCTTTGTTTCTCTGGCCTGACTGGGGGAAGTCTCCACAGTAAATAATAATAATAACAACAACAATAATAATAATAATAATAATGATGTTTTATCATTAGGAAATTATAACAACATTCTCAGACGTGGTTTCTGTGTTTTGATTGATGGAGAGACTCCCAATTATGGTGTTTCATGAGTGCACTTACAACGCTGTGATGACCATCTACAATACTTTAGGGCAGACAAGATTACAGAGATATAGCTCATGTTTCCTAACTGCATTGTCTGAACACAAGGGATACCCATGGCGAAATGACTCATTCCTGTCTGGTAATTGAGACACTCATTTTTCAATGAATTGCTTTCAGAACCTTGTTACTTGCAGTCATATGTGGCATCAAAGTAGCCTATTTTTTTGGTGTTTGTTTTGATGCAGTTCAAAAGGTTACTTCATAACACATCTAACACATGATGTTTGATTTATTCAAACAAAAATCTAGATTATACCCCATGAACTTTAAGGAAAGGATTTAGTATGCTGTTAAGAACATAATTTCTTAGTAGTACTGAGTGTTACAGGATAACCAGTCATTGGGCAACCTGGTGTAGTGGAGGATTTCCCTGCCCATGGCAGAGGGGTTGGAACTAGATGATCTTTCAGGTCCCTTCCAACCCTAACCATTCTATGATTCTATGATTCTATTATGAAAGGACTAAGCTTAACTGTTGGACTTGATCTTATATGGGGAACATTCTCCTGTATCAGAAGAAACCTGTATCTGGACCTGCCCTGGGTGCTCCATAAGTTGAGCTCACTTCACTAAGTCTTATCACTTTGATTCTTGAGTTGTTCGTATCTAGTTACGGCACTGCAAAATGTTTTAAGGCCAGCTGGATGGGCAGCCAAGATGTCCTTTCAATGAGGTAAAAACAATGTTTCAAATAGAGGTGCAATTATATTTCCTTAAGATAGATTCCAGGAGCAAAAGAAACAAGTAAAATATCTAGACCATCATAAAATAGGTGATTCTATAGTGAAAGGAATTATTTCTATGTAGATGAGAGGGAAATCACAGGTGAATGTAGAGGATAAATGAACAAATGTTTCACGTGCATGTGTTGCTTTCTTTTGCAGAAAATAAAATAGCTAGTCCATATATTTTTTTTTCTTTTAGGAAATAAGAATGTATAGTAAATGACCAATATTAAAATCAGCTGCTGGCACTTTACTAAAGTATAATGCTGAGATGGATAGTGGACTTGTGTTTCAGATGTTCTTCTCAGTTTTGAAAATAATAGGTCTGCTGTTTCGTTCAGTGTTGCCTATGCATTTTCTTTGTAATGTACAGTCAGCAGACGTTTTTGACTGGTTGGGATCATTCTGTTTTCCATTTCATTAGCGTTTAGTATTTGAAACATTCCCCACGAATCAAAGGCTTTTCTAAGCATGGTCGAGACAACAAAACAGATTATGGCAATTTGTGGAATGAATGTATAGCCCAGACAGCTTTATAACAACTATGGACCAATTTTGCTTTGAAAGACTGTCTATTAAATTTATACACACATGAGAAGTACAAAGAAAAAAATCTCCAAGTAAAGACTAAGTACCTAGAGAGGTATTAATCAAACTAATGTACCTGGTAACTCTTCTAGATATGGCATTGTAAGAGCTTCTGCTGTTGTGTTCTGCAGTTATGCTAGTAAGGCAGAAAGTAAACAAATAGAAAAAGTGAATTTTTGGATGTTCTTTATTTTTAGTCTGCAAACATTTCTAACGAAGATGATTATGTTTTCACTAAGTATAGTAAGAAAGTATTCATTTGATATGAAGTTGGTTTTCTTAACATTTGAGCTCAGTTTTATTTTAAGAAGTTTTAATTTTTCAGGCCACTAGACAAATCAAACCATTGAAAAAACATAATCATATTTTTTTTATTAAATGAATTATTTTTGAAAATTTGATGATATTCATTCATTTCTCATGATTAAATGCAAATTTACTTGTGTGAAGACTCTAAGTAAAAAGAAGTTGGAATATTTTGATTCATAAATGTGAAATTATTTTCTTTAAAGTTTTGTTCATTTTACTCTAGTGTTTTTGGCTGAAGCAGTTGAATGGATTTGACTCTCCCACTCCTTAAAAAAAAAATTTAAAAAAAATGGAGCACCTGACTGTGTACTTTCTAGTGTAGGACATATATGACATTTTGAAAATGCCATTCAAATGCATTGTTACTTGACTGTTTATTTTTCTGGTTGTATCCATAAGCCTCAGATCAGCACATCTGGCATACACGAGTCATCTAAGGGCTCAATCACAACAGGGCTGTTATAAATACCAAAAATTTCTGAATGCCCCATCGATGGGGGTAAGCTTCTCGCTTGCTGGTTATCTCACAGCCTGCTTGAGCACAGCTTTCACGTGAGGCATGGAAGGTGCAGATGGTGATGCTGTTGACAGCTGACTTCTAGAAAAGGAAAAAAACCTACACACCTGGGTGACGTATGTAGAAAGTCCAATTCTCAGTGTGTCTGTCAGGTCTCAGCTTTGACTACGTAATTTTTATTCGGTAAATAGGATTCTTAAGCCATTGTGGTCTCTGATAAACTCCTCCTTCACTCTATATTGCATGCAATTGTAAGAATACAAGCATAGATAGCCACCTTAAATAACCTTTCAATCTTCTATGTTTTTATTTATCGTCTCTTTGTCTCCTGGTACCAGCACCCCCACCTCAAAGGCCATTTTTTGTGTTAGCAGAAATGTTCTTTATACCAGAAAGGTTAAGCACCTTTCCCCCACTGTATGAATTTACAGAGAAAGTAAATGGAGTAGCAAAAATCTTTGTGTGAGAGGATTAAATAAGTATCTACTGGAATAATTATTCATTAAAGATGAAATGGGAGGTCGGCAGACCTCACTGACATCAGGGAAGGAGTTAGAAGACACTGGAGGATGTGCTGATGCTAAGCAGTACACATAGAAAGACCAGCCCTTCCAGTGTGATTTTAAAGTGTAGAAAAGATTAAAAAACATGGCTCAGGGGAAGATTGATGAAAAAGCTTACACAAAAAAATTACTGATGAGAAAAATGAACAGAGATAGTCTGGGAGAGCTAAATATATTTTGGCAGCTGAAGCATGCAAACATACAATAAGGCAAGCAAGAGGAGAAAATGAAGTACTGCTGACTTTTGGACTTTTAACTATTCCATAAGCATGAGAAAAAGTAGCACTTTAAAAAGAAATGAAATACAAAGGCCTGATTCTGTCCATCAGCCCTATAAGGTAATATATATAAATATATAATACAGAGAGAAAATAAAAGAGCAGCAGTACAAATTATACTTTGCTGATGTTCAAAATTCAAGGGAGCACAATAAGGAGCACTCCTGTTTGTGATTACTCTGGTGCTTTTTCGAAGTATAGAGATGCCAACTTGAACTGTCCCAGCTGTGTTTCAGCCAGAGCAACATTTACATTCGCCTCATCTACCTTTTACTTGCAGTTTTTTCTGAAGAATTTTCCCTTTCTTTCCTATCTGAAAAACAGCCTTGAGACATTGCCAGAATGAAATGGATGTCATGGCCTCTTGACCCTGAGGGTCAGAGGATTTCAGATGTGGCTGAGATGATCCATACACATTAAGCAAAAAATTCCAGCCAGAGTGAACTCAGAGGTAAAGTCTTATGACTAGAAAAGTAGCTGATGCCGAGTTGAACAGGTTTGGACACAGAATAAAGAAAGGGAAATTCTGGCCCTATTCAAGTCAGCAGGTAGTTCAGCTCTCCCTAAAGGGCTTCTCTCTGCAAGGTATCATCCTATGTCTTCTTTGTGCTGTACCTTCAGGGCTGTAAAGTGGCATCAGCAGGATGATTTATAAAAGCTCTGCTGTATCACAGGAGAGGGCTGCAGGCTGTGTTCCTGTGAGCGATCCCTGAGCCAGGTCTGTGCGAACTGACATGGTTGGGTTGTGCCATGGGCTGTTCAATGTGCTGCAAAGGCCCTGCATGGGATCCAGGAGCAATTTAACGCTTTCCCAGAATAAAATAGCTCTGTTAATGGCAAAGTTAACTAGTCTGGACACAGCACAGTTCTTGCTCATCTTGTTTTGGTGCTTGTTCAGAGCTTGGGTGCTTATGAATGGTGCTAAACTGCACCATACGGGCGTGCCTACAAAGCAGAACCTTCCCCATTGCCTACACATGTAACCAGGAGCTGCGCTTGGTGAGCATCTCTCTTTGTTCCTCTGTGGTTTTGTCAGTTGTCTTTCTCAGCAGATGAACTTTCAGCATTACTTATTCAGCAGAGCTTCTGTCTTTCATCTGACCTTGTCTGTGTTAGCTGAGGACGTTGGATGTTCATTTAGATGAATGAGCATTTGTTAGCTGTTACAGTACATTTAAGTGCAAGAAACATTTTGAAGAATTCAGAGAGGCATGAATTAAATCTGTTCCATGGTTGATATAGCATATGTCCTCAGATACACGTTTTTTGTATCTTCTGTTCTTAACAGCCTAAGTTGCCTTTGTAAATTAAGAAATTTATATCAATGGCCAAGTACCTGACTGCAGAGGAACTAGCTCTATTTCAGCAGGATAGATTAATAGTACTCTAAAGTAAGCTTTAAAAGTCTGTGCTAGAGTAAACACTTCACTAGATATGGTATAACTTTTATCTAGTGGATATTAGCTCAAAGTCTCCCCATGTCCCAAGGCATTTTACATATCTGACTTAGGACAGCTGTCTTCTCTGAAAGCCAAACTTCAGAGATTTTCCTTTGTGAGTGGGATGACTGCTAAAAATTCTTCTGAAGTTTAATGCATCATTAAAAATAATGATGCATATGTCAAGACTACCTCATCTTCAAACGCATGAAGAAACATTAAATGAGACAGAGTGTCTTTGGACTTGAGACTAGGACCAGGTCTTGAGTGGGTGGTAGAGGAATGGTTGACTCTCAGGTCTCATCCTGACACAGACTGAACCTGGACTGTGCTTCCCGAATGTGGGAGCTTGGAAGTGCTTGTGGGTCCCTCAGCTCTGACATAGTATTTACTTTACAGGCTTAGCCTTTATCTGTTCTCATGGCTAAAGAAGTTTGTGTGCTAAAGAGAAACAAACAAACAAAAAAATAGGAGGCTTGTGATAACTTTGTGAGATTTAGCAGCACTGAAACTAGTTTTAGAACATAAGATTGTGAAATATGGATATTTTTGAGGGCTTCTAGGTGAATTTGTTTCACTAAGCATGCTCGAAGATAATAATAGAATTCAGAAATGTAACGTTTACGATAGTTTTAGAAAGAAATCTCAAAGATTTATTTGGTTACAGGACTGTGAGTTATCAGGTGACTACTTTTTAAACTTTACTGGAACAGTGGCTTAGTGTTGAAAATCTCGTCATATGGGTGTTCTCATTCTATATTCTTAAAAACTACATTTTGAATAGTGTTTTTAGCACTGTTGTAATTTAAAACTATATTCCTTTGATAGATGTCTTGGAAATAACCATCTCAGTAAAAAAGACCTGATGCATGAACTATTGATCTTTAAACTATTGGAATTTAAAGATCTTTCTTAAGTATATTAAAAATACCAGACTGAGTTTTAAATACATACCAATTTTGGATAGCTCATTTATGCCTGTTTACTTTTTGATAGTTTTTCAAAGGCTTTTCGGAGTCTATATTACTTTTCACAGCAAATGATTGGAAATATTGAGTAAACGTAGAAATAGCCATATGACATATGATACAAGTTGTAACTTCAAGATATGCTCTGTCTTACAGCCATCTAGTTTTCTCAGTGAAAGTCCTTCTTCCCCTCTTCCCTCTTTTCTTTATCAGGGCCACACTCTTAATATCACCTATCCTCATTCCGGTCTCATTTAAGTAAAAATTGTGTTTTTTGTTGAAAAGTCCCCATCTTTTCTAAGTCCTTCAAAAAGATTGTTGTTTTTTAAGGAAAGCTCCACCACTGTAGTGCTAAGAAATAAATTAATTTTGAGTAACTTCTCTCCCAGAAGAATTGCAGAGGCAATTGCATGAACATTGGAAAGAAGATTGGCACCTCTCTCTCTCGATTTGCCCTCCTTCTCTGCACAACAGTGTATCTGACATCTCGGTGACACTTACACAGGCACACAGGACCCAGCAGCATCAGCGCTGAGTAACCTTCCCTCCTCTAGCTTCAACATGATAACACAAAAACTGTTGGATGATGGGGCTGGAAATCAAAGTGATTGCAAAGGATGTATTTGGTTTGCTTTGTTATTTTTGTATAAATCTACATGTACCGAAAGATAAGTAAAATCCAAAATCAGTGTTTTTCAGAACAAACAATGGATAATATGTGTTTTAGCTGTTGTTCTTTCTGTCAGAAAAGACCCATGGACAAACAGCAGCTATATGAAGCACTGAAAAAGAGATCCTAGGTGGGTATGGGTTTTTGGTTTTGTGTTTGCTCATGTCAGTGTTTGTTTTTGTAAATGAAGTCAGAGGTCTTGCATCTGCCAACCATGAGTTAAGCACCTTCTTGTTTTGTGTTTTTTTTTTCTGAAGTCTTTCTGATCACATGAGAGTGGAAGTTAGATAGCAATTCTTAGTGTGATAATTTAATTTTCACTACTTAGATATCTGTTTCCCTTAATTATCCCTGGGAATTATAGATGGTGCAATTAGTCTATTTGAATCTTCCCCAGCTACACAGTACAAAAAGCTGTCCTGCCACTAATAAATTCACATTTTATTTGCCATATGTGAGATCAAATCTCAACAACAATTAAGCATGTTTGCTTAGAAAGGAGTAGTTGTATTCACCCAGCTATCTATTTACGTATACACAGAGGAAGACTCAGACTTTATTTCCTTTTTACTGTCTATTGCTCCTTGGGTTCCTGGATTTCTTACTTTGATAATGGAATAAACTGACAGTTACAAATTTAAAATATCAGAGTTGTTTGTTCCTTTCTTAATCAAATCTTAATTGACAATGATAGGGCTCAAATATATGAAGATCTGCATTTTTTCAGCCTTTCTCGATTTCTTTGATGTTTCTGGAATCTATTTTAGCTTGAAAGTGCCAATTTTCCCGAAGATACTCTTGGGCATGTAGGAAGTCCTTGACTATTAAAACCTGAGGTAGAAAATTTAAACTTGACTAAGCATGATGTTCAAGGCTACCACTTAAAATTATGTTCTTTTTTTATAATCCTACAGAATGGCGGATTAGAGCAGGCTGAACATAGAGAAAATGATTCTTTAATTTCTTAGCACAAAGGAAAAGTAATACCAAAATATTGAGGTTGGTTTTAAAATCAATACTATAAAATGTTTTCTTCATTTTGAACTTAATTTGCAGTCTTTTTACGTTCATGTTTATATGTTTACCCGGTCACTCTAAATGCTGAGCAGTACCTGTGTGTTGTTTTTATGGAAGCAGGACTCCAGCTTTCAGAGTGTTATGGTTTGAAGTGGGGGGGGGAGGTCCGGGTGGCAGAAGCTGCCCATCAGACCGGACTCCCGTCCCCCTCAGGGCTTGAGCCAATCGGTGCCTCTGCGAATTGCCCTATTTACGTCGGACAAAGGAACCGGAAAGGTGTGCCTTTGCCCAGGAGCAAGGAGACGGGAGGGGGGCATGGCCCCCGCTCCCGGCTCCCGGCCGGGCCGGCGGCCCGGGCCGGGCCAGTGCCCGCCCCGTCGAGGATGGTGGCGGCGGAGCTGCTTGGGGAACTCGGGGAGAGCCCCGCTGCCGGGGCGCCCACCGGGCCGAGTTCACCCAGAAAGGACTGAGATCTAAGAGAAACGTCCACACAGATAAGAAGTCAGTGAAGATGGAACGGAACAACGTGTGCTGCGGCTGAGTCCCCCTTGCGAGCGGCCCTTTTCTAACAGTCCTCAGTGGAGCAAGCAGAGACCCACTCGCAGCCCGTGGAGGATCCACGTCGAGAAGAGATGCCAGAGCCTGAGTACGGTACGCATCTAGAGTCCATGGGATGACCCCCGCTGATGGGGAGGTGCTTTGTTAAAGGAGACGCCTGAGCCTGAGACTATTGTGAATCGTGGGCACAGGTCGAGGCGCATTTACGCATCTAAGTCTGTACGGAGGCGCGTTGAAGGTCGATATGACGACCCACGCCGGAGCGCATTTAAAGTTTGTTGATGACCCACGCCAGAGCGAGTGGCTACAGCTCCTTAAAAGTCCGGGACTGGTAAAGCCCGCACTTGGGGCAAATCCGATGGGGTAAGGATTTGCCCCCCAGCGGGTAGGATTCACGCTTTCTCCGTGAGTAGGGGATCCACTGGATCAAGGGACAATGATGTAAGGACTCCTTTTCCTTTAAGAGAAGCGGCAGTAACAACATGGAATGAACTGAGCTGCACTCCCCCATTCCCTGCCCCCTGCGCCGCTGGGGGGAGGAGGTAGAGCCGGGAAGAAGAGGCAAAGGAGGGAGTGGTGTTGTTTTTTGAGACCTGGCCTTGTTTTCTTGTTATCCTCTCAAGTAACCGTTTTTGTTTGCTTTTCTCTTTCTAGGTAGCTGTTAATAAATAGTTTTGCTTTAAGAAAAAAAGCCTCTTTTGCCCGGGACCATGGTTGGTGGGTGCTCCTCTGTTCCTGTCTCGATCCTCAGCTCTTTTATTACATTTTTCTCCTCTCCATTTTACTGGAGTGGGAGAGCTGCGTGGGGTTTAGTTGCCGGATCGGCCTAACCCACGACACAGAGGAACACAGATATTGAGACACCTGCAATTCAGGCCATGAGAACTGCCAATAGCAGATCGCTGTTGTGATGGGGTGCATCCTGTGCACTTATTAATAGACAGCTTTTTGGCTATAATAAAGATTATGATTTATATAAACAATCCTGACAATTCAAGCCCTGATTCTGCAGTCTCAAATTCAGTTGGATTTAATTTCTGAGACTGGAACTGAGTGTTTCAGTTAAGTATTAGTTATCTAAACCCCTCAATCAACCCACATTGATTTCCCTGATTAGTAAATAGCTTCCTGAAAGCATAACAGGCATAGGAAAAAAGTGTTCTTTTAAAATTGTTCACTGAGAAACAAAACTTTCCTACTATTTAGCACAAAAAATGCCATTGGAATGTTTGTGGAAGAGGTTGAGTTGAAAAGACAGCTGATGATCAATTAAAATTCTGTGTGCCCAGTAAAATGCTTTATAGGAAAACAAACACCGCACTGAGAAGTTCAAAATGTGAGACTTTGCGCATACAAGAATACTGCCCAAATGCACATACACAGAGATGAATGTAACTGATTTCCCATTACTTACACCTCAATAGAAAAAAAAAAAAGGGAGTGCTTTACAAGCCCCTCTGTCCTGATTGAAGCTGAGACACCCCCTAGCAAGGCTTAGGTTTAACAAGTCCAAGCACATGCAACAAGACTTACGTGCGCACGAGGAACTTATATCAAAGAACTGTGAAAAATTCACACTTAAAGAGCCTGCCTGTGGAGACAAGATCCCATTAGAAATTCCCTGGTCGCAAACTGGGCTTGCTGCTGCTTCTTGTAGTGGCAGTGATGGGTAACAATCTTGTGATCAGAGCACTTGTCTGGAAAATGGGATCCATGTCCTCCTAGTCAGAAGGTGTTCATAATCGTATGTTCTATTTCTATGAGGAACATCCTAAACATGTCACAGGAGAAGTGCACTCTCTCGCTCATTGGAGCTGCTCACTATGCTGTTTGCTATGAAGCAAAGAGCATGAAGGAGAAGAGAAGTTTCTTTCCCTAGACCAGTGGGAGGTGGAAGAAAGTTTTCAATTCCCGTCCCTGTCTCTTGTTTGCGTGTCATACACAATGACGGGATAATGTGAAAGAGGTGAGATTTCTAAGATGATCTGATAGACATTGTTGGACGAACAGATGTATCTGAAAAATCTGGACAGACTTTCATATACATAAGCCCTTTGTCAAATCTGACACAGAGAGACCGAGTACCCAAGTAGGACCAAGTGTCTTTGTTATAATCGAGCTGTGTTAAACATATATACAATTTAAGGTACGAGGAGGAACTTGGGACCAGGAGAGAAGGGAGTGCGGTAGTAGAAGTGAAAGAAAATTTGATGGGCATAAACCATAGTTTTCCTTCTAGTTCATGCTATTTAGTCAGAAATTTTTGCTCCTAGACTTTTCTTTGAAGAAGAGCTGGTAAATATCTGTGGAGGTCCAGTTCTGAGGCTCTGGTTTGAGGTCTTGCTCTGGCTATGTGGTCCCATCTCTGTGACAGAGGTTGTGTGGTGAGTGGCATTAAGGGAGAGTGATGAGATGAAAACAGGACAGAGGAGGAAAAAAAAAAAAGGTAGCAGAGGAATCTGGGTGGGTTCGGGGTCATGTAAGTGAGGAACTGAGATTTGAGAGGTCAGAGGTGGTGTGACTATTGTCTGAAGATTGTTCTTCTGGTAATTGGCTGTTTGGTTGCTTCACTGGGCTGAAACTCTTCGTTATTTATAGTACTTAGTCACTGTGTAAAACAGATGTATCTTATTATCCTGGGAATCACTCAGGAATCAAAGATGCGGATGTTTCTCATTGAATGTGGGGGTTATGAGAAGTCTTTGGAACTGAGGGAAAAAATACTCATTTTTTTTTATTTTTGGAAAATTAATTACCACATTATGGTAACAACAGAATGGCTTTGAGTAAAGCTGTATGAGTAATTGGTTTTATCCCTTGGCGGATGAACCGAACTTAAAAGACTATGCAGGTCCAACTTTGGTGCAAATTTAGCAAGTTTCCTTGGTAAATCAAATATATTTCATTTTCATACTGTCCATTTTTAACCAAAAGTCAGTTGGAACTAAAACGATAAGTCAGAGGGAAGCTGCTGACCTTTCACAGAACAGAGGAGCAGAGACCTGACTTTCTTGGAAGGGCTCCTGTATCATTAAACATTGTCAGAGTAGGGCTGTCTCTGTCACCTCAAGCATATACTGCCTGATATAAACAAGGACATTGCAGGGAGGAGTTAGAAAACTTGATTAAGGCTCTCACCTGTGGCCTGACATCATTCATTTCTTGTGTTACATCATTATCCCCAACTGTCTTGTGTGCAAGTGTCCTATTCTAGTGAATGAAGCTTAGAGAGATATTGAATATAAACAGAGGGGGAATTTAGGGGAAAATATTTTTCCTGGTTTACTATCTTTCTGGCTTATGGTGTTCTTGCTTTCTTTTTAGCAAGTTTTAGGCATTCCTACAGGTTTTTAAACTCCTAAATCTGTATAATCTCTAATTTCGTCTAATGAAACTGAGGAAGTCTTGTTCTTGCAGTTGCGAATAATTTTTTTTCAGTGTTTTCCTGAAGTGAAAGAAACACGATGTTATTTTTCACAAGCCTGTAATGATTATAGACGCATTCACCTTGAACAGTGTCGTCTTCAAATTTATTTTACGACCAATTTCAGTTCCCTGGGAATTGTGCATTCAGTATAATATCAAGTTTTGTAATTTGTGAGGTCTTTAGTTAATAGTTGGACATACAGAAGGCATTTCATTTTGTAATAAGAATTTTCACTTGGTGGAAAAAAATCCCATGTCCTGTTAATCCTGGAAATGCTGTTTCTGTCCACAGTTTGATGAAACAGCTTCAGATTTATTTCATACCTCACAGGCACAGCTGAAGTGTTAAGAGCAGAGGAGCTACCATTTTATGCAATTGGACTCAGTCTGTCTCAACTGCTATACCAGGGATGAGGTAGCTGCCACTTGGACTGGTTGTGTTGGGATGAAGCAAGTAACACGTTTTCTCAAGCAACTGCAGTAGTCTCGATAATGAACTGTTCTGTTTTTGAGAATTAACAAGGAAGGACTTGAAATACTAGTTTCACAGTAGAGCTTTTTTTGGAGAGGAAAGATGACTCTAAAATCTTGCGTTGACTCCTTTCTCAAATTTTAGATGGAGCTCCAGATTCATATTGCATCTTTCATTTTTCTCACAACAAAGCACAAAAGAGGAAAAAGTGAATCCCACAGCTTTTATTTTAACAGTCATGAGGAGCCATGGCCTGGAGATTTTAGGAAAAGCAAATTCTAAGACTCTCAGCTACTCAGCCTAGATAATCTAAGATTGTTTGGGCTAACCTCACACTTTTCAGTCTAGTTGCTTTCAGGAATGACCGCACAGTTGAGTTTCAAAGGGAATGTAGCTTAGGCCTTTGTGAACAGCATAGCTCACAGAATGAAGATCTCCGAACTTTTTCCTTGTTGCATTAAACGCTACTTCTCACCTCCTCTCTGAGGCTCTGGATTCAGCAGCTTTCTGCTTTTTTATTCCTTGCTACCCCTCTGTTTGTTTTGTAACAGAGAGGAGAGAGTCCTAACCTTTGAGAGCACATTTGTTCTACTATGTGATGTTAATAAAAATTATTTTAAATATCGCAAAATTGCATATTGGATATGTCCAGATTGCTGGTCACTGACTGGAAATAATATTACCCAAAAGAAGGTGTGTTCACAGTTTTAAGTATTAGGAAGTACTTAAGCTTTGGAGGTCATTGACTTGATCATAGAATCATAGAATCATTACAGATTGGAAAAGACCTTTACAAGTCCGAGCATAAACCTAAATCTGCCAAGTCCACGATTAAGCCATGTCCCTAAGTGCCACATCTGCACATGATATTGATACCATCGACGTTTACAGGATTTCTTCTGTGACAAGGGAGAAGATAGCCATGCTAGAGGTAAAATCCTACCTCCTCCTGTAGCTGGGATTTTGACTCAGGACTTTACCTGGGGAAAGTGGAGCTTTCTTTGTTGTGGTTTACTCTCAGTAACACCAGCTCAAGTGGTGCTCTGGCTTCCAGCCAGTTGGAGAGAGATGAGGATCAAAGGAAGCAGAAGGGTTTGCAACAAGTATGGACAGGGTCTGGTAGATAAAGCTGACACAAAGCCGGGATCAAGAGAAACCTTAAGCTTGAGGTTTTGAAATTCTTGTTTTATCTGACTATTTTTAAGCCTTGCATGATCTAAAACTAGCTTTAGCTGACTTTCCTGGAAAAAGAAGCTTCTTGGTTTGATCCCTAGGTGACCAGACTGCTACTTGTTGGATATTAGGGAGGAAAGCAAAGGTGATATTTTTCTGTGAAGCTCAAAGCGTATTCAGTATATAATCTAACTCTGACAAAAGCTGGCAGAATGCATCATTTTCTAGCCAAGACTTTTTCTGTCTCTGCATCAGAGAGAAAAATAATGGAGAATTTCATGGTACTGCCTCTTATCCCTACACGAGAATTGTCTGTAACCTTCCCCCTGAAGAAGCATCACGCTGTTTTCTCAGTTCTAGGCACAATGCATGAAGGATTTAACAATGGTTAGGTCATTTCTTGTATGAATGCTCTAAAATTTATAAAGTGCCAGGGAAGACTTTGATTTAGTGCTAATTTGAACCATCAATAGATGAAATATTCAAAATATAGGTAACACTTAAGACTATAAGTGCTGACTTGAATGATTAAAAAACCTAAACCAACTGTAATTAAAGTTTAATAATTTATAGGCTGCAATATAAAATGGCAAGTTGTTTCATTTTGTAATTTTCCATTAAACTAATTGTGATAAGAAATGGCAGTTCCCAAAGAGGTAAGTACATGGAATCTCAGCCGGTACCGATATATGCACTTGTAATTCACCTCAAGTAATTAAGAATATTTATGCACGAGTAGGACAGTGAGGAATCAATTTAAGTAAAGCATGCTGTTGAATAACTGTGTGCTTAAGGTTTAGCAGGTACCTAAATGTTTGTTGCATCCAGACCAAAGGACATAAGGAGATATTTGATGCTGATCTTCAGTGTAGAGGATGATGTAGAAGCTAAGAAAGTAACATTTGCTGCAGGAAGAAAAAGAGGGGCAATTTTTGCACACCCCCCCCCCCCCCTTCCTCAGCAGCTTGACTTTATTCAGTGCAAGTGACTTTGCAGTGCAAGCGGTTCCCTGCAGATTTTGTGGAATTGCAGTGCTCATGCTCTGTATCCTGATTAAAAACGTGGCAAGGCCACCCAAAGTTTAAATCAGGGCAGAATCTGATCAGCGAAAGCTATCCCAAAAGAGTAGAAGACAAATGAAAAAAGAAAGGACTGGGGAGAGGAAGAGACAAACATAAAAAGAGTGAAGAGGTGAGAGAAAGATGCCGGGGGTGGGGGGTGGGTTTTGTAAATAGCTATTTGGGAAGTAGAAAGATACTTTACAAAAGATTCCAAGAGAAAATACTATTTCTTTAAATCTTTTGGGGCTGTTTTTTAAGATAAAGCTTGCTCAATTTATAGTCAGTGCTTGAATGGACATAATCAATGAGATATTTTTTTAAAGGCGGATAACAGATACTAATTCTACAGTGTTTATCCTAGTTTGTGGTGAATAAGAAATGAGCATGACTCTAAGACTTCAGATATTAAATGTATATAATTGCATGGCTCTGACCATGAGGAGGAAATTTTGTTCTATGTTCAAGGGAATATTTTTATGCAGTAAGATTCAGATAATGCAAAGAAGAGAATAATAGCCTTTAATCTTGGTAAATGAATAAGTCAGGTTATGTCTTTCAAGGCAAAGAATGATAACAGAGTACATCCACTGTACTTCCTGAGTGGATGGAGACACTTCAGTCCTTGGTAGCACTGTGTTGTTTGTTTTCCCTTTTTGTTTGCATGAACTGCTAGAAAGGCAACTGAATACTAAATAGCTTTGTAATTAAAAGAAAGAACTAATTTCTTACGAGAAAAATGAGAGGATCTACATTTTAGTGCACTACACTGAGTGAATGCTCGGTAAAATAGAGCTGTAATCATTGACTGGGGCCTCTGTGTGGAAGTGCAATGAAAGTCGAAAATGTAATGACAGGAAATGCAGCTGATTGTTCCCTTGTATTTCCCTTCTGGAACATAGGGCTAGGTTATCCTAGAGAGGCTGAAGGAAAAAGTCACTTGCAGGATGACTCATTGAAGAGTCACTTAGATGTTTCAAGTAAATGTCATGTTCTGATCTGTACAGAGGTTTGCAAAGTAAATAAACCCTGACAAACAGGAGATTGCAAAACCTCTGATAGTGTCAATGGAGTCAACCGAATTCTTGAGACAAACCCCCAATTTTGAGTTGGAAGTATCTACTACAAAATGGATCTTTTCAATAGCTCAGTTTCCTCAGTGGACAATTATGGAAAGTAGCATATGCTTATGTGTAGAAGCTCTGCGTATGTGTGAAGCAGTCTGTTTTCTCGCACATGATTAACATAGGTCCTAATTGCCACATGTTTCCCAAAGCTGGCAGACAATGCAGTTTAGTTCATCGTGCATCTGTCTGAAGAATGTTGTTAGGCAGTCAATTTTGTCATTAGAGCTCAACTTTCCATTTTATTTTACACATTTTTATAGTTTTCTGCCTTTCAAATGCAGTTGGAGGAGATATTATACATTGTGGATATCGCTGCAGTTTTATCTCAAAATTCTGAATATTCCTAATGAAGTTAGTTTTAAAGTATGCACCATTCACTTATTTACTGTGATTTTAAAAAATAATGTATTAATTGACTTTCATGAATAATCAAATCCTTATTGATTCCTAAGTATCTATATATCTTCATGCAACGTTTTGCAGCATGTCTACATACAGACATAAGTAAATGAATACATGTATTCATTTATTTTTATGTATATTTTTATGTAATGCTTTGTATTATTTTATCTAGGAGATTTATATATAATTAACTACCTGGAATATTGAATTTCTCCTCTCAAGCTGATCGAAAGAGGATCCGTTTAAGTACAGATGGCCCAGTGGGAACAAGGAAAGGAGGTGCTGTCATGGGTTAGGCCGCTCCGGCAACCAAACCCTGCACAGTCGCTCACTCATCCTCCCCGAGCCCCAGGGATGAGGGAGAGAATTAGAGGAGAAACGGGAAACCCGTGGGTTGAGATAAGAGCAATTTAGTACAGATAAGTACTACACAGTGTAGATGCTCACCACCCCCTCTTCTCCGAAGCCTGTCTCATCCCGAAGCTGCAATCCTGGGTGAACGCGAGGCCCCGAAATAGAGAGGGAGAGAGAGAGAGAGAGTACTCCGAGAGTGGGAGTACTGGGAGAGAGATGAAAAAGACAATAGAGCGAAAGTGCAGCAAGCTCAAAGGAGCAAAAGCGGCGAAAGAGCGAAAGCGCAAAAAGCCCTTCTTTCCACCTGTCCCCTGCTTTTATACTGGGCATGACACTGCATGATATGGAATACTAATTGGCCAGTTTGGCCCTCAATCTTAAGTTCCACCACAAATCACAAGGGGAATCGTGGCCCCCTTGTCTCAGCTATGCTCCCCCCTTATCCCGCCTATGCTCCTCCCTTATCTCGCCGTGCCTCTGCACTCCGGCCAGAACACAGCACACTGAAAAGTCCTTGGAGTTTCACTTCCAACCACAAACATCAGCTTGCTATCAACATTCTTCTCAGAGCGAGCCTCTGAGTAAAACCAAAACACGGAGCTCTTCTAGCTGCTAAAAAGAGGAGCTAACTCTGTCCCAGCCAAAACCAGGACAGGTGCCTAACTCTTCCAGGCAATATCACAGGGAACAGAATTAACATGGGTAGTCAAACATGACTTTTCACTTGTTTCATTGACATAACAAGTAAAAAGTAATACATAGATGTGTTTTTCTAATTTAGATCTGAATTGTTACAAAGGTACAGACTGTATAAAGAAGATAAATCAGGTGACCCTATTCTCCTTCTTAGTCTAGTAAAAAATAAAAGATCAATTCAGTAAAAAAGTGACAATTTAAAACAAATAAATACACAAATTAATTACATTTTAGAATTCATTGCCTCAACTAAGCTGGAAAGAATTTGATATAAAGCAAATACGATTTTTGACTACCTCATCAGTCACATTTGCTTAGAAGATAGGTATTTTACATGGGATGTCTCCCTTTGGTACACTGTCTTGAGCAAAGAGCAGGATGTGGATTTTTAGCTGAAGGAAATAGAATCCCGATAGTGAACATTTATTCCTATTCAAAGTGACTTGGTTGGCTCATGCCCTTAAGAGAGATGGTTTGTATTAGATAACAATAATTGGTTTTAACAGGTTGGTTTTTTTTTTTTAATTTTCTTGCCAGACAAAAGCATTCGATATATCCCAGTTTGACAGCATACATCAAAATAAAATGTAACCAAATAAAGTTTCATGCTTTGAAAGTCTAGTTTATGGGATACAATGAAAAGATTTTTTTCTCTTTAGAAAAAATATGTAGTAGACAGAAACTGCTTATAGCTCTCAATGTATAGAAACCGGCCCAACCATCAGAAATGTGAGTCACAGACAGGTCGGATGTTTCACTCTACTTTCATGCCATTGGTTACAGGATTCAAGTTTTATTTTCAGATGCCATTATGAAGCAGTTACATGTTTTGAGAAATTGCTAATGTTGGGTGTATTTTGGTCTCCGTTTGCTAACAAAATTGCAGGAGACTGAGAATGACACCTGGGAAGGAAATTGTTACAGCAGAAATAACTTGCAAATTTCTTCAGGCTTTTGATCTGTAGGAAAGCCTCTCTCTAGAGCAGAAGCAATTTAAAATACATTAGCAGCAACAGAGATTCAAAATGAGCAGAATTGAGACTCTAATCTGTGAATTCAAAGTACAAGTATGTTTACATGGGAATTCTGGCCCCGGATGGTACAAAAAAATAGACACACTGAAATAATTACAAGAATATTTCATTTGTAACACAAATAAGTTTATCAATGCGTTAAATGTATAGCAAGTACAATTTTGGAGTGAGCTCTTGGACCTAAGAAACATGGCTGTTTATATTCTGTTAAGAATTATAGGGACACCCTTCTGCCAAACCCCAAAGCCTTTGTTCTGAGAAGCTCGAGTTTTTGCCAGAACTGCAAAATATGATTTTTATTTTTAGTACTGAACATACATACAAGATACTTGTTCATAATTAACAATAGCAAAATCCAATACGACTTAGACATTTGACATTCTGTTTTTGACTTCTATTGCTAATACTTTTCCTTTCAAAAGGAAACTGTTATGCTCACATCAATACAGAATGTCTTTTTATGATTTGATGCTTCAGATGCGGAGCTGAAATTGTAGCTGTCTCCTCCCTTTCACCTCCCATCCTCCATTTTCCTGTCCTCCTCATGTCCCTGGAAAGAAAAATGAGGCAGAAACCTTGGTTTGGGCTGTTTCAGTCAGAATGGTTGTATTGTATCACCATACACCTTACCACCAGGGTTAGACATCAAACCCACAGCAAAGTGTAGGATTATCTCTGTTAACTTCATTATTTTTCAGAATGGGCTCTGTGATTGGTATTTATCCATGCTTCTCATTTCTGTTCATGTCTGAGGTAGCGCTAGCTCTTGCCCCCACTGTTTGCTGGTGCGGGCATGCGTGTGTATCTCCATTGTTCCTTTCCCATAGCCAGATCAGCTATGGGAAAAATATGGGTCATTTACAATTTTACCATTATTAGGTTCTAATAATCCCTATAAATCCAGGTGCTTTAATGTCCTTTTTTGGTAGAAACTGAATCATACCATCTGGTAGTGCTGTGGAGAAGGTTGTGGAGGACCATTCAGCAATCTAACATCTGAAGACATTATTTTCTTTCTGTCAACTGCCAGCTGTAGATTTTCACAGTACTCACAATCTCAGCACTCACAATCACGAAACTATAGTTGGCCATTGTCATTTCAACTATGGTCAATACACAGTTTTAGAATTATAGTATAAAATACAATTGAAAGTTTATTTAGACTACCACGAATAGCTTTTTTAATGGAAAACATATGGGAAGTAGTTTTCATTCAGGCTGAACAAATAAAACAAGGGAATTCTGATACTGAGGCCAAGAGCTTAGTCTGATGATACATTTGATATATGTGAATGGTGCAAAGTTGCCTTACAAAGAAATCTAAGGGAGCTTGATCTAAAAACTCAGTTATTGTTTAGTGCAGAAAAGTACTTCGGTTTGTTTTTTTTATAGAGATCCCAACAAAATTCTCATGTGTTTTTATCAAAGAAAAGGCAGAATTATTTCTGATATGCTGCATTATGTTTAAAATGCTTGCACAGTATGCAACTCTGCAGTCCTTTTTTTCTAAAAGAACAAGCACAACATGCAAGATGAAATATTAATTGATCTTTTTCCTTTTACACATTTTTAGTAATGCAAGTCACTCTCGAAGAAAAAAACTTAACTATAATGGCACATCATCCACAGACTCTGAATGAGCAGAGTGTAATAAATGATTAAATGTGAGGGCTCACTACTATGGAGGAAAATTCAGCAAACGAGTGTTCAAAATTGTCATCTTATTTTTGCAGATTTCTAATAAATGAAAGCTGTAAGTCAAATATTTCTCTAGCACAAAAAGTCCTTTGCAGTTCTGGATAGACAGGAGAAAAACAGAAGTAATGATTTCAAATTTATTTGCAGTCTGCACATCTCTGAGCAATGTGATTGTAGCATTTGTACCTCCATCTATCTTGAAGCTGATCTAACTATCTGCTGACAACCTGAGGAACGCGAAAGCCTTTGTCACCGAAGGTCTCTAAAATCCAAACAGACTTGGTGATGAGTTTGTAACTGGTGTAGCACAGAGGCACGCACAGAAGAAACACTTGAGTATACCTCCAGTTTCAAAAGAAAACATGGCTTATGGTGCTGCTTAAGAAAACTGCCTAGTGAAATCATTGCAAAGCTGGGCATAAGGAGATTTTGTGGGGAGGTTAGACAAAACAGTTTGTGTACCATATAGCTGGGGACACCTAGAACAGAGCTCTGGAAATCACAGCCCTCCCCTCCACTGTAAATTGCTGGCAATTATTCTGCTTTGTTCAGGATAAATATTTTTGTTAAAAATAAATATAAAATGAATTCCAATATTTCTGCATTAATCCAATTACAGAAAGAGACAATACATGATATCATTTTCACTGTCGTTCAAATATATCCTCTTTCTATTGTACCAAAGGTGACCACGGATTTTAATTACAATAGCTCTATTACTTTTTGTTTTCTCTAAATTTCAGTTATTATGGTTGAACATCATCTACTCAGTGATAGATATTTTTTGTGTTTAGACTGAGGTAAGACATCTTACATTGTTTTCTGAAGATAATGTTTGGCATTTTTTACAGTGCAATATCTAGTTTGACTCTTCAGACCTCATTCATAATCAACAACACTGTCTCTACAGTCCCAGGAATATTTTATACTTGAAAGTACCCAGATTTTTTTTTTTTTGGCCATCTGTCTACAGCTGCTTACTCAGATCAGTGTAGCTGAGGTTGTCTTACATTTCTTGTCTAATGCTGTCAAATTTATTTTCAGCCTTGTCAAGTTCAGCCTTTGCTTTTTCTCTCTGTGCTAAAGGGACATTTAGTGTAAGTGTGCTTCTGTTGGCATTTCTTTTTCTGTACCCTTTTGACATATTACTTTTTGTGCCATTTATTGCTCTGTGACCGTTCTTGATTTATTTTGAAACACAGACTATTTTCTTTCTCTTCTTCATTGTGTCTCTTACAACCTCTAATGCAACCTTAAAATCCCTTACAGCGAAGGAGATAATGATGGTATTTGGTTTGCTGTTATTGTTTCATATAAGCTGAACTCAGAAATCTGATTGGAGTATCTTGAAAAGAAAATTGTGTAAGTCTAGCTTGGGAGGTAGGAAAAGTTCTGTAACATCTCTGAATGCTTGTTTAATGTCTTATTATTCTGATATTTTGAACAACAACAAATAAATCACTAAGGAAAATAAAAACACCTTTTCTGTCAAGCATTATAGCTAGGATACTTAAAAACTTAAATAACTGAAACAACACTTTGTACATCATGATGTATACACACATAACTGGTCATGTTTATGATCAAAATGCTTGTATTATGCCATTTGTGCTGGATACCTGTAGACAGGCTGAGCATGCTATTTATAGCACTCTGAAAGAGACTTATTGTCATTTTTTCCTATACTGTTGATCCAAAATAAGATTGGGCCCAGATACCCCATATGACTGCAAAGCCTAGCACCCAAATTTGTGTAGTGTTGGCCTGCTGCTTGGGTAACCCTTAAGAAGACAAGGTATTTGGAGCTGCTCAAGCTGTGTGACAAGTACCTGATCAGAGAGTATTTTGTTTACTCCTTGATTTGGGGAAATTTTCATGCACATTTTCCAGGACACTATTTCACCCTGAAAGTTTCAGCTGATGCATTTGACACAAACGTACTTAGCATTCGGTAAAGCTTATTAATCCCCTTGTGATAGATTTCAATAGTGGTTTTGTCCCTGTTGAACAGAGAGTTGTGCATATTGCTACATCTTTCTTTTTCACTTTGTTTCCCTAAAATAGTATTCTGAGACTTCATGACTGACCTTGAAAATATGGTTTTGCACTGAAGTATTTACTTCCTCCTCCAGTGAGCTTTTGTCTCTATCTTGACAGACCATTCAAGAGGTGAAAACATCGACGTATTTCAGCTTCGTCTCCTCCTGTTTGCACTGCCAGCAAGGTCGGGTACGACTTACTGCTGTTGCTGTTCCTATGGGAGACCATGAGACAGGCAGGACACCCAGGCAGCCGTGAGTTTTAGGGGTTTGAAGGCACTGTCCAGGCTCCAAACACGCCAAGGGGCTTTTCCCCCATTTCAGCCCCCAAGGAGCCTCACCCACCGTTTCTGCGCTCCAGGGCAGCTGCCTTCCCGTCTTGCCCCACTCTCTCATGGGAATAGTGTGATTTCCTACAACTTTAGAAAAGTGCCCAAGAAGGAGATGAGAGAGGTGCACTGTTCCCAAAGGAAATAAAAACCCGTGTGACACCTCGATCAGGTGAACAGGCTGTGAATCCCTGCAGAGCAGGAGAGTGAAGGCAGATGGGAAAGCGATGGCTTTGGAATGAGTCTGGATTTTCCTCTTGTCTCCTGGTGGTGGGGAGCCCTGTGAGGCAGGCGAGCTGCTGCGGCCACTGAGAGCTACAAAATGAAAAAATTCAAGTGTTGTGCCTCTCTTATGGGTGCTTAGGCTGTCGGGGTAGGGAAGGGAGGACTGTGTGTGTACTCTGGTGAGGGTAGGCTCTGCGCTCACTCCTGCATAGCTGGCGCCCAGGCAGGGCGGTGGCATGGTCCTTGAGCCTCATCTCTAATTCCCCCTTTATTTGAGAGAGCTGACGTCTACTGTCTCTCTTTCCTGAAACAATATTTTGAATGCATGGGTTTGAAGAACTGGTGAGAAGGAAGGAGCCTGTGCGTGGCTCTTCCCTTGTGAGTGACCCATGTTGATGGGGATGTGGGAGCCGGGGGAGTACGTGATGGAAACCTGTGCCTGTGACAGGGGCTGCTTCAGTGTTTTGCATAAGTCAAGAGCCTGAATGTCACTGATCAGCTGTCCAGGCAGCGGAGCCTGAAGTTTAGTATTGTCTTCTCCCAGCTGAGCGACCTAAAAACTAGAATGCTGGATCAGATTCAAGTTTTCTACTCCAAATAACCTTTTTGTGTTCTTTTTGGTGTGGTACAATGGTCTTAATGGGAGAGAAAAACCTCCTTTACTCAAATATCTGTAGGGATTTGCCCATTTTCCTGAGAGGAGGCTGCTGGCTGGTTTGAAGGGGATCAAGGCTTCTGCCAAGGCCAGGTGGCCATCTGTGCCCATGCTGGTCCTTTTTCCTCCCAAAGCAGTAGGATCCCCCAGCCACTCTTCCGGGGTGCTACAGATGCCCCGAGTTGGCTGTCCAGTTGTTATGTGATAGGAATTTGGTTTTGCGTCTCAGGTTTTTTAATGAATTAAAGGCTTCTACAGTATGTTGCAAGTTGTGCAGTTCTCCTGCTGTCTTGATCGTCTCCTGAGAGACGATCCCAGTCCCTTGGGACTTGCGCTGTAGGCAAGATTGTTTTTTTAACTCTAGCTGTGTTTATTTTCGTAACTAATACTGCTGGGAGTCTGTTCCTTAGCCCTGGGGGTAAGTGGTGCACTTTTCCCTCTCTGCTTCAAAACAGGCTAGCCAAGTCCAAATTGCCTGTTGGCAACAAGGACCAGGTGTGCTGTCCCTTGAACCGTGTCCAAGTGTTGTCTGTGAGCATTGTCATGGGCCAAACTTATGCAAAAGAGTAGACTAATGATTAAATAATATGGTGTCGTGGGTTAGGCTGAATCCCCCCACACAGCGGTGACTCCCCCTCCCCCAGCCCCAGGAATGAGGGAGAGAATTAAAGGATAAACGGGAAACCCGTGGGTTGAGATAAGAACAATTTAATACAGATGATTTAATACACAGTGTAGATGCTCACCACCCCCTCGTATGTGAAGCCCGTCTCGTCCCGAAGCTGCAATCCCGGACGAACGCGAGGCCCCGAAATAGAGAGGGGCAGAGAGGGAGAGAGAGAGTACTCCGAGAGTGGGAGTACTGGGAGAGAGAGAAAAAGAATGAAAAACAATAGAGCAAAAGCGCAGCAAGCGCAAAAGAGCAAAAGCGGCGAAAGAGCCAAAGCGCAAAAGCCCTTCTTTCTGGCTGACCCTCACTTTTATACTGGGCATGACGCTGCGTGATATGGAATACTAATTGGCCAGTTTGGCCCTCAATCTTAAATTCCACCACAAATCACAAGGGGAATTGTGGCCCCCTTGTCCCAGCTATGCTCCCCCCTTATCCCGCCGTGTTTCTGCACTCCGGCACACTGAAAAGTCCTTGGAGTCTCAAACATCAACTTGCTATCAGCATTCTTCTCAGAGTGAGCCTCTGAGTAAACCAAAACACGGAGCTCTTCTAGCTGTTAAAAACTCTGTCCCAGCTAAAACTAGGACCTATGGATAAATGTGGCCCAATGTCTTGATGCTGTTTAATATACTAGTATGGAGATACTGGTGTCAGTGTGATTTAGGGGCTGAACTACTTTACCTGCTGATGTGCTCTGTATCACAAAGACCATCACTGTAATTGTGATGACTTTTGGAAAAAAACTACAACACAGCATCTAGGTGATTTGAAATCAAAATATTTTCAAGCGATATGCTTTGGGGTGGAGAATAGACGAATCCCTCCTTGGAAGAGCTGGGAGCACAGCTATCATTTTAGAAGGAGTTTCTGAAACTGTCTGAAGGCAAGGGAAGTTTAAAATGTGTTACACCTACGTTAATGCAAAACTGGACCTAAAGATTCTACATCTCTTTGTTGACTTACTTTTAAAAGAAATAAACTGTGGAAGTTTTGGGACACAAGTTCTTTTCCGCTTAGTTCACCCCACAACTTAGCTGAATTTGTAACTTAATTACAGTCGTATATGTGTTCACTCACTAATCAACAGGTCATGATACTCTTTTGTCATAAGATAAAGCAATTTGGGGCTCACTACCTGTAGTTAAACTACTGTAAACAGAATTGATGATATTTTACCTTTATAGAAGACAGGTTTGTAAGAGCCAGAAGGTCATGAACTAGAACATCAACAAAACTAGAAATTGTAGAAATTTGTTTCAGAAATTCTGTGGGGACTGTCAACCTGCATAAAGCTTTTAAAACTCCATCCTCTTGGTAATTTCCTGTTTTAACTAAAGAATGAGTGTAGATACTGCTAATTCGTTCTGAAATCATTCTCTGCTTGCTGAACTGAAAAGACATTTGAAGGCAAGAAATTAGACCTGAAACACGCTTGTCTTTAATGTGCGCTCTATGATGCTATGTCTGAAGCACAGCTTAAAGATTGCCACCTGGTTAATTTAAAGCAACACTGAATTTGTTTCAATTAGCAAACAAACTCTCTAAGATATTCTTCTTGTGAATGTCACATCAGCTGTTATGTTGGTTGTAATAATCACTTTGCTACACCATTGTAAACAGCTTCCTTTCCATCTCTTTATATATATATCCAGACATTGATCTAGAGGGTAGTGCTTGCTTGTTTCTGTGGAGACTTATTGATTTTTCATATATTCACTGGAAAGCACCAAGCCTGCCTGTGGCATTTAAAGTACCTAATGAATGTAGTGCTAATGAGTGAAAAGCTACTGACTTAGGATTCTGCCAGACGCAGAGCCTGAAAGCTTCAAAATTTGGAGTAATTTCTGTCAGACGGAGCTGACAACAGCCTTTTTCTGTTGATCTGCTATTTTTGCCATCCTTTAGATGTCTGCATGTTTCTCAGGTGTGTGAAAACAGATGTCCAAAATAAGAAGGTATGGATCATTCATTCATGAGCAGAATGTGCAGCTGTCTCAAACTGTGTTCCTGGAGCAGATGGATCAAGAACCAATTTATGGATGCTGATATTTTTCCTACCTTTGTCTAAAGGAATGTTTTGGATCCTGAGCAAATTTTGTTTAGGCAATCCTGAACTTTATAGATACAGGTGAGATGAGCTTTTGCACATCTTTCAATATAATTAAGAATCGAATACACAGTTCATCAATCACAGACATTCTGGGGATTCAGAGTTCTCCCTAGAATTTGCTGGTTTCCCAAGCACATTTCTACCATAATTCTGTTCTGGGAGGGTACTCTTTATTGTCAGTGTGTAATGGAAAGTGTAAATAACCCAAATCTGCAGTGACAATTTAGAGTGATTTCTTGGAGACAACTGTCGTCAAGTCAGACACCTTTCCCCTTTTCAAAAAAATGACCAAAGAGACCTGGTGTAATAAATACACTTTCACTGAGGGAATGGGAGAAATACCTCTCCTGCAAATGAATAAACATCTGATTTAGAACATTTATAGATTTAATTTTCCATACTGTCATCATACTTTTTCTTCCCTCCTGTTTCATTTTGCTGTTCTGGAAGATCTGCCAGTAGCTCACTGGTCATTACCTTAAAGCTTCCTCTAGTGAGAGTCTGCTGAATGGATGGGCTTCCACAAGCCTATCCTTGTGGGTTTGCCTTGAGATGGAAGGAGTTTTCATCCTGTTCTCTTAGCCCTGCTTGTCCTGCATCTGCAGAATCTCCCCAGGGATTCTGAAAGTAATTTTGCAGCTATACAAAGTTAGCAGTTGACCTTCTAAACCAGGGTAATCATTATTTCACAGGAGATTATAATGCTTGTACAGATCCACGTGTTCACAGTGTTCTGTCACTCCGATATTTCTACTTATACAAAGCTCAGAAGTTTGCTATTGTTTTGAGTTGTTTATTTCCAGGAATGGAAGTGAAAATTGTACAAGAGCTGATTGTTACTGTACACGACATTTTTGTACCTGGAAAAATGTGTTTAGTGGATGGTTTTTAAACCTCTTGCAGAGCCCTTCCATTTCTAGAACACAGTCCTCCTTCTCAGTTACCTCTCAGCTATATGAACTGGTGACAAGCGCTATTAAATTGAAACATCAGTGTCTTTTCTTCCTGCTGGCGAAAGCTCAATATGCTGATGAAAATGAGCCAGGCTGGCTTATCCTTAGAAGAGAGAAAATGCGAAATTAAACATCTTCCATTTCTGAAAGGACAAAATATTTTCCCTGTTGCTCTATGGGGAAACCAGTCCATTGCTGTTCACTAGACGATTTTCGACTTTAGATATCAGTTAAAAATAATACATTTCACATGGTCAGGAGAATCAGGTGAAGGAAAAATAGTTTAAGTATATTCCAAGACTGATTTATCAATCCACTTAATTGCTTTTTTTTTTTTGTAAAATTCATGGTATTTTTAAACTTACTGTGTTTCAGCTGTGTTCTGCCAGTATTTATTAGTGAAAAAAAAAAAAACAACCAAAAAACATAGGGATGATATTATTTGCCAGTATCTTTGCAGTATCAAGAGACAACTTGATGAGCTTCATATGTTGAATGTGGTATTTTTTTTTCTTAAATCACTGTTATAACAGAATTTCCTGGGTAATAAGCAGAACTAAGTCCTATATCAAAACCTATGTTGTATCTTTACTATAGATTTTTTTAATCTGGATACAGAGTGATGCACAATGGAGACTGATTACTAGACTGATTAGCTCTGCCTCCTATACTTTGAAATCAAACATCTGTCAGAGTATTATGAGCATCTTTGATGTTGGATCAAATTAAATCTAGTGGTGGGGTGACACTTCTGTTTCTCAGGCTTACTACCACTCATTATCTCTGCTTTCATTGTCTGAAGGCTGGATCGTTGGCTAAATGCAGTAAACTAAAATTGCAGTGGTGCATTTGTAAAATCAATTAAGTCAGTCAAGATAATGAAACTACTGTTCTACATAATATTCTACATCCATGACTTCAACTGATACCTCTGTTTTTTTACCCTAGATGATAATCTCATGTGTGAGATGTAATCATAATATAGAGTAGTATAATGTAATCTGGAGTTCAGATGAGAGAAATGTATTCTGATTACCATCAAAAACTTGAAAAAGACCATTTTGCATCATGACTAAACTTTACTTTTTTGTTTGAAATTTCTTTTAGCACAGAGGCTTCTTCAGAATCCTTTAATTGCAGCAAGATGTAATATTGAGTTTAACAGCTCTCACCAATTCCTTTTCTTCTCTCCAAAATGTGGATTACAGAGATTAACAATCCTTCAGGGGACATTGTAAGTAAATAGTTATTCTAATAAAGTACTCCTAACTCACCTTTATTATGATTTAGCTTCCATGAGTGGTTTGCGCTGTGAACTGATCACTTGGTTTTCTAGTAATGAGAGCAGACCTTACTGAAAGATGCAACTAGGTAGTCCAAAAAATGGAACTGACAGTTACAATGAGAAATTTGTAAAATTAAGTAATTCATTGTCGAGGTATTACCAACACACTTGATCATAAACTTTTTATCACTTGAAAAGGTGAATAATGGTAAAAAACTAGAATTTTTCCAGATAAATTAATAGTTTAAATTGCAAAGCTATTCTCAGTGTTGACATTATTAACATTGCAGACACACAGAGTGCTATTACCTGTTGCCTTAGAAACAATATATATTGCACTGATAACATAGCAACACAAGTGAACATGAGTTTATGACTTTGAAGAATCTAAACCAAACATATAAATAAGTGGAGAGAGTCAGGTCTGAAGAAAGACATTTTTGAGCATGAACAAAAAATGAATTTTGGGTTGCCAGGAGCTATTTCAGGAAAAAATCGAACTGGTTTTTTTTCCTCTTTGTAAATGCCCCCTAAGTTGATTTCATAGTTCGAATTACAGATTTTTAATGTAATTATTTTTTCTCTTTCATCTCTCGCCCCTCTTCTAGGATGAAAGTTCATCACCAAAAGGTAAAATTTCCTGCTTTCTTTCTGAAAAAACAGTATAGAGAAATCATTGGAAGAAAACAAGCTGTATTTTGAGCAGTTTTATCTATGGTTTTCAGTTGCCTAACACTGCGGTTTGTCTATCAGGATCGTAGAAGAGAACCACATGAGAGGGGGTTAGTCCATGGAAGGCTGACAAGTTATCTGAGGATTTCTAAAGTTAGTTTTAGGTACTGGTGATAACATAGCAAGACAAAATAAATTTCTACCTACAGAATATGTATTTCTGTAATAATGTGCACTTGATCTTTGTGGTGTGATTTACAAACTGTGCGTGACTTCGGCATGGATAGATCTCTGTGAGCTCTTTGTTATTTTAAAGACTTGGGACTAGAGTCAGGAAATCATCTCTATTTAGGACTATGCAAATTAAATTTTGTAAATTCAATAATACTCAAGCATATGCTTAAAGCTAAATGCATTCTTAAATGGTGATCAGGACAGAGATGAACTTAAGAATACGAGCATGTCACTTCATGAGCCAAGGCTAAAGACAAGAGAACTTAAGTGTAAGTCAGTCCTCTGCTCTTCTGTACAACTTTTCTCACTGGTATCATCAATGCTTTATGCCACAAGCTCACATGTCCTGTCCATGTGAGGCTATCTAAATAGGGAAGACTAGAAGACTTGAAATAGCATGCAAAAGCCTAAGGAATGATAAAATAACTGTACTAGCCCACTACTTATGCAAATTTTTATGGCTCAGTATTTTAGTGATTTAATTTCTGTACATGCAAATCACACTGGCTTTCTTTTGTTCCTCATGAGATCACTGTTACAGAGCTGTACTTTATTAAACTTAAGCAAATTTCTATCTGTGTAAATTACACATTCAAGTAGGTGTGAATTTGAAAGGAAATGACATACTTTTACTGCAGTCCCCTTTTGACACAATGTTCTCATTTAATTCTTTTCCCTCTCTATTTTAATTCTTGATGCTGAGTGGGGTTATACATGTGGTGGAGACAATATGTGAAACTTGTTATTTGGGTAGCTGTGAAAAGTACCTATGTAGCTACATCAAATTTTTACTTCACTAGAAGAAGAGTGTGTATGACTATAAAGCCTCGGTGCATCTAGAATCCTCTTGTCATGATGTGTACTCAGCTGAAAGGACTTTTCATGCAAATTTTATTTCGGTATAAATATTCTCATTCTTTATTTTTTTTGTTGAATCTTTGTTTCATACATATAGGCATATTGGCTCTAAGATATCACAGAAACTCCTCAGCTTCTCCCCCTATATTAGGTTCATGGTTACTATGGCTTCCTGTGACTGTGGCCATAGTAGCCAGAGAAATAAAAGACAGTTTGTGGTATACAGACACATTCTCACTGTATGCCACATTTTTATAAATTAATGCTGATAATCAAACTTCGGAGTCTTTGCTCGGGTCTTTCCCCTGACCTTGGCAAGAGTGCCATGTTTTCTCAACATGTAGAATTCATTGTAGCTCTGTTGAGTGGGGAAATATTGACTTTTGTGGAGGCAGGCTCTGGAGCTGGGAACATGCCAGTGCCACAGTGAATTCAAGGAGAGCTGCTTTTACATCCACTTGTGAGAAGAAGGAGAAATTAGTTTCTGAGCTTTGCTGAACACAATGGAAGCTTGTGTTGCTCAGTCATGTTTGCTTAAAAATTCTCTTTCATTTAAGAAATGGCGAAGGTCTTTGCCAGAAAGGTAAGAAAACAGCGTTTTCACCACAACGAATCTTAGCCCAAATTGTTTGGAAGAAATAGCCCATCCTGGCTTGTAAAATCTAATGAGAGTTATCCTCTAGGACAGGATCCATTACCTGTAAGGACTTCACAAGAGGAGGTGAAGCCACCTGGCTCTTACAGACAGATTAATGTTTAAACTTCTACTCAGAAACCTTTTTCTCACACCAAAGAGCATCAGTCAAGGACTTAGTACTGAATATCTCATTTTGAGAAAAGTCAGCAAGCGATACGAGATAGCTACATAACACCAAGGGCATCATCCATTACAAGGTTGCTCTCGCGTCCACCCGTATCACATGGTGATTGACAAGGAACAGAGATAACAAAGTTAGAGCAATGCAAACTTTGGATTTTTGCCTTTTCCTCAGTATCCTTCTGTCACTTTTTGAAATAAGCATGATTCCTACCTATATATATATTTCAGATTCAAAAAACAGGGAGTAAAAGCAAAAACTTTTTAGGCTGGAGGTTGTAAAGCTATAGGATGGTGCAAACAGCTATTTCACTGAAGCTCATCTTAAATGTCCAAAAAATTGACCTTCTGTTATGTGTTTGTCCTGCTTGAAGTGTCCTACTGCTTTATGACGTCCTCAGTGACTCCTCTAAACGATCATCTGTTTTTAAAAATGGCAAGATTTGTATAGCTTTCTCAACATGTCTTAGCTCAGCACTACAGCCTAGCTGCTATAGAGGAGCTTTCCTAGCAGTCCCACATTCTGAAGGAAGAAGGATTTCAGCCCTGCTAACCTTAGTATTGCAGCCTCAGGCCAAGGAGAATTTAGCTGCTTTTTGGCAGCGATGTGTCTGTCCATCAGATAAATCTACAATCGGGGTATGGCTGACCTCAGGGACTTCCAGCACAACCCTTAAGCAAAACTATTTTATTTTAGCTCCAAAAGGAGGGAACAGTCCCCATTAAATCACATAGGTCCAGCCAGTCAAATCTGCTGTACCATATGTATGTAGAGATGTTAAGAAAACTGACCCATGTACAATATGTTGATTGGGATTTTTTCACAAGTAAGAGGAAACTGAAGAGTTTTCAGAAGAGTTTCAGAATTAAAGATTATATTACTACAGGTTTCTGCTTGTTTGATATTCTCTATTCTATTCTGAGACATGGGTTTAACAGCTGTACGTAGGTGAGTTTTACTGTCATAGCAGTGTTCAACTAAAGGAAAGAAACAAAGTGGGAAACTTTTCACAGGATGATAGTTAGCAGCTCTGGGCAGCAGTCACAGCATCAGTGACAGATGAACAGTCGTGTCATGAATGGTAAGTTTATTAAATGATATATGGTTATATAGGACTTGAAAGAGGTGAGTTCAGTTCGTCCTTTCTTTGTGACCTTGGGCAAGGTATTCACTTTGTCGCATGGTAGATACAGTCAGATTTACCTTCCTACCTCTTTCCATCTAATAAGCAAGGAACTACTTTCCAAACAGGTTGTCTAATTAGGGCAGGTAAAGCTTTACGTGGAATGAATTCCTTCTTTCAGTCAGGCTGGCTGTTTCTAGACTTACCTCTTGATGTGCACAGTGCTGCATCCTGCAGTCCTGATGCTTTGAATGTCTCACCTTCATGTCTTCTGATCTCTTTGGAGAGCGACCAGCCACATCTGAATTGTACCTGGATTTTCTTTCAGCAAAACAGTGATTGGCATCCCAGATCCTTCTCCAGGAGTATGAAGATCATGGGGAGTGAAGGTTCCTCCTCCTGGCTATGTGGTCTGTCTGGGGTTATTTTTATACATTTTCTTAACACAGTCTGCTTCATTCTCATTGCTTCACAGCTGAAGTTTGAAAGATGTCCCCCAGCCTCCCCCAGGCCTGTTACCTCAGGGAGCTGTTTGTCGCACACTGTTTCCCTGCGGCTCTTTGGCCTTTACCGCATATGGTTTCCCATCAATCACGATAAAACAGGTGGGGCAACAGCCACTGACCACCGCACAGCTCAGTGCAAAGTTGGTGTTTTCTCCTGGTAATGGCAAAAATCAGGTTTACTGGACTGCATGGTCCTGATGCAGAGCTGGGACTCCTCCCAAGGTGTCAGCTCTGGTCAGAAATTGGAAAACGTTCTTGGCTGTTGTATGTTACCCATAGCCTCTCTGCCACCCTTCCTTCCTTTACTGGATAGCTCTGTTACTGTGATAAGTAGCAAAGACATATGAAAACTAAGTGGACATGTCTTGAGATATTTGCTAGAAGTTGAAAAGTAAGCATGAAAAGACTTATATTTTTAAAAATGCTTTTAGCTGGCATTTACTAGCAATTCTTAAGTGTATATCTCTTGAAACCTGCTGTAACTTCAGCCACAGATTATTTATAAGATATATTGAATCATTCCTGATACGCTGAATATTAAACAGCAAATACTATGTCAGCAGAAACAGAACTTTTCTTGCTAAATAATGTTCTAAGGAGGAATGCATGACAATTTAAGATGCTATGGGTTCAGTGAACATCACTATAATAGTGTGTGTCCACATCCATAACTAGTAAGGGGACCCTGAATTAGTAAAATTGCTAGGGATTGGGTTATATCATTGTGTTTTTCAGTGTATGATTTCTATAAACTTGTTTGCATTTTTAAGGGCTCTTGTGGATATCAAAGCCTTTAAAATAGTAAAATTAATGTAAAATTTGACTGCAAGAGGACTTGCTCTTTTTTTTTTAGCCTGACATTCAGTTAACATAAGGCAACTGTCCTTACCATTACTAAATTGACTCTATTTTCAAACTATATTACACCTCCAATTTGTATATATTTATGAAGACAAGCAAAGGGAAGTCTGTTTAATGTTTAATGAGAGGCCCAACATGAGCTGACAATGTGCACTGGCAGCCCAGAAAGCCAACCGTATCCTAGATGCATCAAAAGAAGCATGGCCAACAGGTTGAGGGAGGTGATTCTCTCCCTCCACTCTGTTCTCATGAGACGTCACCTGGAATACTACATTCAGCTCTGAGGCCCCCAACTGTAGAAGGACATGGACCTGTTGATGTGAGTCCAGAGGACGGCCATAAAGATGATGAGAGGGCTGGAGCAGCTCTGCTTTGAAGACAGGCTAAGAGACTTGAGGTTGTTCAGCCTGGAGAAGACTCTGGGGAGACCTTCTAGCAGCTTTCCAGTACTCAAAGAGGGCGTAGAAGAGAGCTGAAGAGGGACTTTTTACAAGGGCATGTAGTCATAGAACAAAGGGCAATGGCTTTAAACTGAAAGAGGGTAGATTTCAATAAGATGTAAAGAAGAAATCCTTCCCTCTGAGGGTGGTGAGGCACTGGAAGAGGTTGCCCAGAGAAGTTGTGTATGTCCCATCCCTGGAAGTGTTCAAGGCCAGGTTAGATAAGGCTTTGAGCAACCTGATCTAGAGGAAGGTGACGCTGCCCATGGCAGAGAGCTGGAACGAGGTGTTCTTTAAAGTCCCTTCCAACCTAAACCATTCTATGATTCTGTGATTCTGTGAATGTCACAGTGTTGTAAGGCAGAGCTTCTAGCTTGTGCCTAGGCAATCCACTGACTGATGGCTGTGATGGCTGAAGCTGAGGGTCAGATCCGATGCTGCAAGGTATTAGACTCAGAATTTATGAATATTATGATCTGTGTGTGTATCTCATTGAAAGCTGGGCTCTTAGCCTGTGTGCTTGCTACCCTCTACCTTAGAGATCCCAAATGTCTAGGCATCATTTGAACTAATTTCCTCAGATGAATTTCATTTTCGCACTCTCTCTGAGTATATACGTATCTCTTAGTCACACCCCAAAGCCCTACGTCTAACACTGTTGCTGTTGACTCAGAAGTGAAAATGAATGATATAGTACTTAGAAGATACAAATGATGTGATGAGCTTCAAGATAAAAAAAAGCTTCTGGCTATGTTTTATATTATTATTATAAATGGCAAATGAAATTGAACCTAAAATAGACAGTACCCAGGACAACAGCCCTTCAGACATCTTTCTGTACTCCACCACTGAAATACTTAGTGTTAATAACATTTGATTAGGAAAACAGTATTGGGTTTGACATGCTACTTACAGTGTTAGAAGGAGCTCCCTGGAACATATCCAAGGAAACAGGATATTGCCAATCTCTTTTAACTCCATTTAATAAAAGAAAATTGTCTAGTATTTCAGGCGCCAGAGATGCATCAATACAGATGCCACTACAGAATAAGCTGTCACTGATTATCACTACCTTTAATCTATCTTATTAATGAAATCATTAGTTATTTTCACGTCAGCTGAGACAGAACTATGGCAACCTCTATTATTTGACATTGATGAGAAGAGTGTTCATGTCCCAGAAATCGATGAGTAATGAGATGATCTTCTAAAAACTGTGGGTAGTGCTAAGAGCAACGAGGTGCGTCAAATTCTTAATAGGCACTTGTAATGTCTGGGATAAAAAGAAAAGCAAATAGAAAAGGAAGTGAAATATACAGAGAAGTTTGGAAGAAGATGTCATTTCCAACAGCAGTTAATGTCCGTTGCTATAAATGTTTATGTATTTCAAATATTATTCTATGAAAGCTAAAGCCCTGATGGAATTCAATCTGACCAAGAACATTAAATCTGGATGGGGCTTTGAGCAACCTGGTCTAGTGGAAGGTGTCCCTGCCCATGGCAGAGGGGTTGAAACAAGATGATCTTTAAGGTCCCTTCCAACTCAAACCGTTCTATGATTCTATGAACTCATAATCAGGCTGAATGCAGCATGACTCATGTATAGAATGAAAAAATTATTCTGTATACAAAAATAGTTTTTTATCCTTTTTGGTTCTTTGTGGGCAGAAGTGAAAACTGACCTACGCAAATGTTGAAGTGTGTTAATATTATTTATATGTTACTCTTTCAAACAGCAAGTGAAAAAGATTTAATCTTCCAAACCCTCCAAATTACTTTAGGTAATTGCTTTTTTTTTGTTATAAGCAAGTGTCAGAACATTAACAAATTAGTAGGCTTTTTCATGTATTTTTCATATCAAATTGCAAATTTAACTGGTTTTCACATTTCACCAATTGATACCTCTGGGCAATACAAAGGCAGAAATTTACGATCACCTGTTTATGGGATACCATTAACAAAGCTCTTCTGTTTCATGGGTCCCTTACTGTTAACTCAAATAAGGCAAGGTAGACAAATTTTGCCTTGCTTGACAGGTTACACTTTCTCCTACGTGTTTCGTCATAGTAGTAGAAATCTAAGAGGTGCGAAATTTGAAAGAGCAAATGTAACTTATATTTACATATTCTAAATGTGAGTAAGTTATACCTGTTTTTTTTCATGAAGGATCCTAACAGAGGATAAAGAGATCTCTTGTTGCAGAGTTAAATACAACTTCAAGATTTTCTTGGGACATATGCTCAAGGCTGCCACTGTCTGGCACATAGATAAAGTCATACCTGTGGTGTGGAGCCAAAGGAAGCTGGGTATGTTTCCAGTGACATAACTTCCCACTATGCCATTAGCTACTGAAATTCATATTTCTGCACCACATGGGCCCAAGCAGACCTTTGACATAGCATAACCTAAGTGAAAGATGATAGCGTCATACTTTGCCCAGCAATTCATCACGTGCTTAGTGATGAACCTGAGATTAACCCCTTAGTTCCTCCTTGTTCTGGAGATGAGTTTCTCCAATGCAGTCAGCAGCAACTGGTGACCAAATGTGTTGGCTCATCTGTGCCCTGCCTGATCTGTAAGTAGTGAAGACGATGGGCTCACAGGCACTGCCTGTGCCTTGCCTCGCTCCTCGCTCAGGCTGGCCGTGCTATGAAGAAAGCAAGAGCTGGCTTGCACCTTTTATTCCTTTGGATGGAAGTGCCTGGTCTTGTTGGAAGCAGGTAGAATAAAACACTTTAAATGCATGTCACAGACGAGGCTGGAAAAAAGGGTAGGAGAGTCAATGCTGCTGTAATTATTTTCTTACTAATGCCAGCGGCGGAGACAGACACGGACGTTGACAGTGCAATTACGGCAGTGACTGCAGTGATAACAAAGGCAGGGGAACAGCAGGCACACGCTTGGTTTTTTCCTTCCTTTAAACTGAGCCATCAAAAGAAAGAAATGGCAATGTTTTTAAGGAGAAGAAAAGTATTTTGATTTTAATCACACATCTCCTTGCCTCTTTTCTCTTCCTTAAAATTCACCACTGGGCAGAAAATCATGTTAAAACTAGAGGGGCTCAGTCCTCTTAGGTAATGCTGCCTGTACAGCAAGTTCCACAGAAATCAATAGCATGGGAAAATGCAGAGAAAGGTTTTATTTCATTAACCTCTTTTTTTTTTTTTTTTTTTTAAAGAGTTTACCATGCTCAGTCAATTCCCTGCCTTGATTTGGGTGAGACAGACACACAGAATGAGGCAGTCTTTCATCATTAATATGTTTGGTTTGCGTTTATGGCTAGTTCACTTCAGGCTTTTTCTTTTAACCACTTTCTCTAGCTGTCCTGCTTACTGTTTTGGATTGAACTGTGGCATCCTGAAACAGTTATTCCTTGGAGGGCAAACAAAGTCCAAAAGCTCAAAAGAAGAATAAGAAAATATGTGAATAATTCCTCAGAATGAGAACTGATGTCAAAACATGCCATAATCATCTTCAGCAGTTTACTCTAGGCCTGCTTCTGCCTTATGTTGAATGTTAAGAGCAAGAACGTTGTTTTCACTGGGCACTGTTTTTATAGTAGAAACTCTTTAGTAAAGAATTGGTGCTTTAAAACAGCAACTTTTATGCTTGGGAAGGAGGTTAAATCAGAGAATTTGATTTTTCTAGGAAATGTGTTTTAAGAGCTGCCAGATCATTTTCCCCATTATTTTTTTTTTTTTTTAAGCTGAAGAACTGCTTTCTGTATACATGAAAGAGGTAACAGTCTGATTGATTTTCATTAACTATTGAAGAACTTGCAGCTTCTTTAAGGAGACAGAAGTTAGAGCTGATGATCTGTTATAAACAGCAGCTGAAAAGCAAGGCCCTGGCAAGCTGCGGAGAACAAGGAGGAATTTAACAACCTGACTGGGGTAGCACGTGGTCATTATAAATGCAGCTCGTAGAAAAATGTAAGTGAGATTGATCATTTTTAAGTGGTTTGACATGAAAGTTTAATGAGAGACATTTGTGACTGCTTGATTAAATATCTTAGCACCTTGTAGGAAAGAGTTCGACGTGACTTGTTGGCCTGGATGATTAAGGATGTAGCTGTGATAATGATGGGCCTCCAGATCTCAATCTCCTTCTGTGGATTTTGCTATGTCTGATCTCTCTAGCAGATGTCTAACATAACTGGGGTTTGTGGCTAAGATGCAGAGCGTTCAAGAATCCTGTGACCCTGGAGTTCATCCTTCTTAGGACATCTGCAAGTCTTCACAATCAATTTTTGAGAAGTTGACATTTCTAACTGAAATTTGGTTGCAAATGTATTCTGAATTGCTTTTAGCATTTTCTTTCTCTGTCAAAGGAAAATTCCAGGTAAAAAGCAATCCAGAATACTAAAGGATATGTTTTTTAGTTGTTAAGACTGTTAATCATATGAATGTTTTTTTCCATTTTGGAACATAAATCTTGATTAACACTTAGGATTTCTATGCAAATGAACTAATTTTTACGATTCTGTTGCTTAATGTTAAATTCAATAGGGACATCTATGTCATAGTTTTTAAGGGATATCTGAGAAATAACGTGCAGTATAGGTAAGAGTAGGATAAACCACTTTTAATTCTTGACATTTTTAAAACTAAGAAAATAGCTGAAATCTTTCACTTTTTTCCCTGAGATTTTTGTCTAAGTTACCTGTGTTTTTGTATAACTGGGGAATCTAATATAAAAATCACTTAGTAAGAAGAGTGGGAGGAAAATATGTTGTTCTTATTCTGTTCAAAATTATCTTTATTTTTAATAGCACAAACAACAAATTGGCAGAAATAGGAGGAAAAGGAATCATACACAACATTTTTTAAAGAAAAAAATAATAAAAATAGAGTGGAAAATTACAAATCTATTGTTAGACTCCCTCCATGACAGTTGTACACAATAGAAACACAAACCTGTTCAAGCAGCAGAGAATAATCAAGTAAGGATTATTACTGATATCATCCTGTGTCTGAGTAGATCAATGTAACTGTGATTAATTCGGCAAAGTCAATTAGAAGTAGTAATGTTTAAGTGTTATGATTCATTGGCATTAATCATATGATAATTTGAAACTGATTGTAAAACCAGCAGCTTTGACAAATTGTCATACTTTGTGTCAAATAGTAATATTTCCCCAGCATTGCAATACTTTAACTAGCATTGTACTTTTTTAACATATAAACACATGCCCAGAAAATTTTATCAGTGTTTCATTTACAGCACACATTCTACTGAAGACACTCTGTGGCATCTCTTCTTATGAACTTTACAGCTAGCCCTGGGTCACGATAGACTGAAGATAACACAGACAGTTTCAAAGCTGGACATCAGACACCATAGAGACCTGGTATTCTATCTACTCGATCAGTCCTCTGCCCGTTCCTCCTTTTAAGAACCTTGATACACAGTGCTTATGTGCGATTTCATTCTTCTTCTCTTCAGATATCTCAATATGAAATCCGTAGTATGAAATTCCAGAGATGAACGTCTGGATCTGAAGCCCCATACTTCGAAAAAAGGTGCCAGAATTCTGGAAAGTCCTGAGTTCAGCAGGCTAAGGTGACATAAGCATGATTACTCCAAAAGTACGTGTGAAGAGAGCAATGAGGTATGGGAGAGGGAGGAAGACAACTAGCTATGAATGGTACTCAAAGCTGGAGCTTGGCTGTGAGGATTTAAGGGCTAGATAATCATCCTGCCTCCCTGAAGGAGATAAGCAGTGGCTCAGAGTTTTGCAGAACAAGCTGGAGAAGTCTGTGTAGGCAGAAAGTGGTCCCAGGAGACTAGCTCAGCCACTCCTTTATTGCAGGCTGTACAGAAGATGGATCAGCCTAATGTGGGATTAAATTATTAAGTTGGTAGTGTCATATAAATTAGTGGTAAGTGACTGATAAAATTATTTTGAGAATGTTGATTAAAATGGTCTTTTCTGTGATGAAAAAACAAGTATGTACCTTGAACAAAATACTTGGTTGTTCTAAAGGAAAATGAAAAGCACTTCCTGTAATTAAAAGAGCGTAGATGCTTGTTGATGTCCTTTTATGTAATGTGGGCAGGTTTGATCCATCAGCAAAATCCCTCTGAATGGAGCCTCCTAAAGAGGTTTTTGCTCTGAAGAGACGGGATTCTGGAATTTGTTCTCTGTCTTTTCGCTCATTCAACCGTATTTTGAGACTTAACAGAGAACATTGCATGGTAAAGGAAAAATATAGCTACGAACATTAACTTGACCTGGTTTTACATTGGTTAAGTGAGGGTTAGGACTTACATTGCCTCTGCAGCAGGCCAGAAGGAGTTCACCTTGGTAGTACATCTTGCAGACGTAGCCTATTCCAGTATTTTCTATAAATAACCTTGTGTTACATACTACACAGCGTAACTGTCACACGTTTGTAAGGACCATATCTTTTGGTCTCTTAAATGATTGAAATCTATGGAGAGGGGCACTTATCTGAGTTCCTGTAGAGAAAGCAGAGAGGAAGGTATGTTCTTATATCCGTATCAGTAAAAAAAAATTCTTAATCCAATAACGAATCAAATCTTCTCGCGAGGGGCTCAGTCAAGATCTTCAGGCACAGATTTTAGCCAGGGGCCAGATCTGAGTACAGATTTATGTGACTGTGCATGGGGACAAGAGGAAATAATTTCCAAATACACTTTTTTAGCTTGATTTGATTACTTCTCCTTATCGCATGGGTGCTGCTCTGAAAGCAGACTGTGAATGCCACAGGGAATGAAAAAGAAGGGACAAAACCTATAGCTTTTGCTTTGTTAATCTGAGTCTGCCCTGTGTAGCCATTTCTGCTACACACCAAATAAACAGTATGCTTCTAAAAGCAAGGAATAATGACAAGGAGCTTTATCAGTCAGCTGTATCTGAGTCACAGGACTTCCCGTGGTTTTCTTAGGGTAACATAGCTTATGCAAAGCATAAGACCACAGGGCTAAATATAGAACGTAGTTATTAGCCTTGCTGTGTTTGCAACTTTTCTGGGGCTTTCCTTGCAAGCCGTGTGCTAGACAAGCTTTGGAGCATATTCTGCAGGGGAATATCTTTTCCCTTTGATTGGTTGCACAGGAAACTGCTCTAACCACTTGGCTGCTGTAGCAATAGTGAAATGGGTCAGCTGCCAATCCATGCTGTGCAAATGAAGTAAATTTTTTTCTCGAAGGCTGCCTGCATGTCCATTGAAGGTTCTCAGCCTGTATTTTTAAGGGGAGATTTTTGCTTAAGGATACAGACCCAGAGGGCAAAGTAAGAGCTGATATTGTATTTCTTTCCCTATTTTCATCCCGTTTCCCACCCCTCCTGCGACACACCTCTTTCACAGTCTTCTCTGTGCCCTAATGGTCTCTGCATTTCTGCCTCAGAGGTGAGTGGATATTAAAGAAACTTGTAAGTATTTCCAGATGGCAGAAGTATAAAGGAAAGGTGTGGGTAAAGTATAACTTATACAGAAATCTCTAAATAATATCTACAGAGAACTAAATCAAAACTTTCATGGACATAAAATTTTACTGTACAAAAAAGTAATAAGAGTTCTGAACATGCCATGCCATGGATCAAAAATCTTCTGGTGTTACTGGTTGTAAAAAAACCCCAATCACCAACAACACTTCAGGGAGAAATAGTGGGCATAGAAGCCCACTGTATTAAAGGATTGGTGTCTTGAGTAGTATTTTTGCTTATGTCTTGAGTAAAATTGTATTGTAGATGCTGCCCTTAAAAATTGTCCATGTCCCCATCAAGAGAGGGGTATTACTTTTCATCAAGTAATTGCTGAATCAAGGATTGCTGACCCCTGACGACACTTATGATTACTATGTGCAGTCTGCCTAAAACAGGAAGTCCCCTATAATATTTTAGGTACTGAAATGATAGTCTGTTTTTAGAATGCTATTCCTGACTGCTTTGGAGTGGTTGTTTTTCTTCTTTCAAACAGAACTCATTAATCCAGTCTATCTCCTCCTATCTCCTTTTTTTCTCAAGCTCCTACACCTACATTCTTGCTGGCTGCAGAACTGCAGAAGGCTGAATTCTGCCTCTGCTTTCTTGGCACAGTGTCACTGGTTTCCATAGAAAGGGATCTGGTCCAATCTTTAGAGGAAAAAGGGAGCCTAGATGAGATTATGTAGTGCTCTGTCCAGTTGTGTCTAGAAAACTTCCAGTGATGGGAAACCACCATGTCCCTGGACAGGTTGTTCCAGTCAGAAATTGTTCTCTCTGTGAAATATTTAATTCTTATATCGAGATGAAACCTCTCCTGATGCAACTTGCACCAATTGCCCCTTGTCTTCTTCATGTGACTCTGTCCTCTTTGTAGCCACCCTTTAAGTACTTGAATATTGTGACGAGATGCCCCTGAGCCTTCTTTTGACCAGGAAGAAAAGACCTAACTCCTTCAATCTTTCCTCATAGGGAAGGTTCTCCAGCCCTTTGATTATCTTCACGGCCCTTCTGTAGACCTTCTCCAGGCAGTGTGCGTCTTTTTTGAATTGTGAGGTCCAGAACTGGTGTCATGGTTTGATGCGTGGGGGGTAGGGGTTCTGGTGGCAGGAGAGGGGCTTTGCTCCCTGTGACCTCCCTGGTTTGGGAACCGGGTTAGACTTGGTTCTGGCCGCCAGATCGGACTGCCATCCCCCTCGGGGTTGAGCCAATAGGGCGCCTCTGCGAATTGCCCTATTTAAGTCGGGACAAAGGAACCGGAAAATGTGCTTTGCCCAGGAGCGAGGAGAGAAGGGAGGAGGGCACTGCCCCCGCTCCCTGGCTCCCGGCCGGGCAGCTGCCTGCGTCGGGCCGGCGCCGCCCATGGAGAATGGCGGCGGCGGAGCCGGCTGGGGAACTTGGGGAGCACCCCACTCCTGGAGTGCCCACTGGGCTGAGTTCACCCAGAGAGGACTGAGATCTGAGAGAAACAGCTTCATCGACACCAGGTCAGTGAGGATGGAGCGGGAGGAGGTGTGCTGGAGCTGAGTTTCCCCTGCAGCTGGTGGTGAGATGGCAGGCGGCCCCCCTGCAACCAGGACGGCCTCGGTGGAGCAGAGACCCACTCGCAGCCCGTGGAGAGGAGAAGCCTGAGCCTGAGGACGGACGTGTTGGGACACACGACAAGGTAGAGAGGCATCTGGAGTCTGCGTGACGACCCACGCTGGAGTGAGCGGCTACAACTCCCTAAGAATCTGAGACTGTGGTAAAGCCCACACTGGGGCAATCCATGGGGAAGGATTGTTTCCTGTGGGCTGGACTCACGCTGGAGAAGTTTGTGGATTTTTCCTTGTGAGTAAGGGATCCACTGGAGCAGGGGGAAAGGGTGTAAGGACTCCTCCTCCTTTAAGAAAGAAGCAGCAGTAACAGCACAGAATGAACTGACCTGCACTCCCCCAGTCCCTGCCCCCTGTGCTGCTGGGGGGAGGAGGTAGAGCCGGGAGGAAAAGGAAAGGAGGTGGGGTGGGGGGGGAAGAAAGATGTCGGTTTTAAGATCTGGTTTTGTTTCTTTCTGTCCTCTCGAGTAACCGGTTTTGTTTCCCTTTGTCCTTCTGCGTAACCATCAATAAATTGTTTTGCTTTTAAGAAAGCCAAGTCTGTTTTGCCCAGGACCATGGTTGATGGGTGCTCCCTCTGTTCTTGTCTCAACCCTCAGTCCCTTTATTATATTTTTCTCCTCTCCACTTTACTGGAGAAGGAGAGACTGTGTGAGTTTTAGTTGCTGGATCAGCCTAAAACCACGACAACTGGCCACAGTACTCCAGGTGTGTACTGAGTGCTGAGTGGGATAATCATGTCTCTATCTCTGCTAGTGATGCCCCCGCAGATGCAGTCCAGGATGCGATTTGCCTTCATTGCTGCTGAGGTGTGCTGCTGTCTCATGTTCAGCTTGTGCTCCACCAGGACTCCTGGGGTCCCTTTCAGCGATGTTGCTCCCCTACCACACAGACCTGAGCCTGCACTGGACTCTTTGGTTGTTTTGTCTCAGGTGCAGGACATTGAACTTTTCTTTGTTAAACTTCATACTCTTCTTGCCAGCCCACCCTTCCAGCCTCTCCAGGTCTCTGTAAGAGATGCACGTCCTACACACATTGCACAAATACACTACTATTTCTTGGAGCAGGCTGGAGACAATCTGTTCTGTTTGTCTGGAAGATAAACTTCCTTCACCACTCAAAAATCACAAAACTCTGTTCCTGCAAATTTTTAAGTTTTATCCACAAATGGCAAACAATTAATTATTGGATTGTTGTAAAGTTAATTTATATGTCTTTTTCGTCACTAGATGGAGGTAGGCAACCATAATGAGGACAGCTTTCCCTGCATCTTGTACTATGAAAGAAGAGAGATGATTCTGTGCTGATTTGGACAGCGGGGAGTCCAAATATCATTAGAAATACTATTCTGGTACCAGGTTGCTTGAGGATAGAATGACACATGCACTTGCCAATCCACAGCTTTGTGTTAAAGCAAACTTTTTCACTGGAATCTGTTTTAAATGAAAAATATGGTTGGGATATAATTTAATCTGACGTACGTTTTATTATCAGTAATCCACTTTCGAATTTAGAGAAGCATAATCGTTATTTAGATCGTGCCTATATATGTGTGTGTATGTGCAGAAATTACTTTACTACATGACCTAAGAAAAAAAGAGGAACTTAAAAACATTAATTTAATGTCTACTACACCTTAGAACTAAATACATAATGTATTATGTACCCCCCTGTACTGGCAATTATGAAATGCAAAGTTGCATGTTCTATGCTTTGTTTGTGTATTCCCTGTGTGCCTCATCTACATCACTGTACAAGAAATAAAAATATAAATAACTTTTTCAGACATTGCTCACTTATAGTCACTTACAGTTATGAAATCTTTTCAGTAAGATCCCACCTCATCTTTACAGTTGCTGCTTCTTGTTGCTTAGTTTCTAAAAGATTATTTTCTCGGGACGGTTTGCAACCAGTCAGAGATGGAACAATTCTATTCCTTCAGATACTGAAGACAGCTGCAAAGCTGTCCTTTAGCTTCAGACTCTTCTGTGCCAAAGTGTATAGCTGTGATAATGAAGGAAGACTTGGTGTTGAGCTGGTCTTTTGTTACCTATCAGACAGAGGAGATCTACAGTGTTGCACCCTGCGCTTCTTCAGAGCTACTAGGTTTTACATTTCTAATTTTGTGGATGAAACTGGTGTATAGGCCTCTCTTCTTTAGCTGAAATGTTGTTACTAAACATCCTGACCTTTCAGAAACAGTGGTGAATGCACCTATGTAGTCTAGGTATGCATAATTACCGTATACTTACCATAAATAGAGTTAAGCAGAGCTGTGCATTGACTACAGGATTGTTTAGAATGGGATTCGATGTACTGATCAGCAGTGCTTTTAAATACAATACTGGCATTTTCATGTCATGCCATATAGACTACTGGTTACCACCTGGGGAGATGTCCCACCTGGTGATTTAAATCTGACTGGTACTGCCGGAGCTGGTGGCAAGAGCTTAAGGGAAACGTGTTGGCAGGGAGGAGACAGTGGCATATAAAAAGGACTACTGTACTAGGTGAAAATACACATCAGCTCAGCTAGGTAGCTTGTCTCGGATCTGTGTGTGTGTGTAAGAACAGATATGTTGGACAAGGCCAAAACAATAGGACTAAGATACACAGATAATTCCTGTTGAACATGATGCATTCTCTGACAATGTGTGGGAGTCCTGATTGAGAGGTTGTATCCACTAGTGTGTTTGGTTCTTGGTGGATTTCTCTTCCATTTCTTCCATTAATTTAAGCATTGGGGTTTGGGTTTTGATTTGGGTTGGTGGGGTGTGTGTTGTGGGGTGGTGGTTTTTTTCTTTCTTTCTTTTTTTTTTTTTAAATTCTTTTAGCCTTCATTGCATTCTGTGGCAATTAGGTCCATGGTTCATTTATTGCTGTGTGAAGAAATACTGCTTTCTTCTGATTATCCTCCAGTTCTCACATTGTGAGAAACAGTACATGTTTTTTTACCCATTCACCTTCTTAATTCCTTTCATTATCTAGAGTGCCTTAGTCGTATTGTTCTTATGCTATGTGCATGGTTATGGGAATTGAGGACTAGAGATGACTGGAATGTGGGAAATGTAGAGAGACAGAAAAAGTGTTATCAGTGGGGTTCACTCATAAATTTTGGAAAAGGCATTTAACTGGAATCACTCTGATTAGCCTTCTAATCACAGACTTCTTTCACAATGTTGAAACAATACACATATTGCTGAAACAATACATATTTGTCTACCTTTTGGGAACTGGACTTCAACCAGGGACAACTTGAAAATTAAGATTTTTTTCAGATTAAACAAAAAAAGTTTTTCTTGCAAGTAAGTGGAAGGACAGCACACATTCAATAGGACTTTATTTGCTGGCAAGAATGTAGCACCACAAATTGTCAACAGCTACAATGATGATGATTCTATATAAAAGAAAATGAACTCATCATTAATTACTATGAGATTCAAAATTAAGCTTTATAATGACAAAAGTGGCCTATATATGAGAGTACAAGAAGAATGGATTCCATAATTACTTTCATTAACCCATTCCCTCTCTCTGCAGAGCTAACTGAGGGCCTGACTGGTGGGCATTCTCAGAGAGAAGTCCTGCAAAAAGCTGATAGAATCTGTGAAGTATATCTGGTGCAATATGCATGCTTAAAGACTTTCTGCTTGAAAGTATTTTTGTTGCTACCTATGACTTCTAGATTAAGTCAAGAAAGGACTCCAAATATGAAAGCCTTTGGAGACTTTACCTGATGGGTCTTAAACAGCATCAGAAGTAAGCTAGTGCATCTTCATTGATTTCTACGACCATGTGCAGAATTTGTAGCAAGTCTGTCCTTTCTCATTTAAAACCAGCATGGGGTTAGAGAAGCAGGACAAATAACACATCTATACACTGTTATGACCTCTTTTAAATTCTGTCTTTGTAATCCATGTATGCTCCACTTGTACGGTGCAGACCCAAGTGCCCTTTTCAGTTTCAGTATTGAAATATTAGAGATATTTTGTTTCTTCAAGTAACATAGAAGTCATGCTTCTGGTTCTACTGGCCCACTGTTGTCAGTCCCTGTGTCTGCTGCTTGCCTCTGTGTGTGCGTGCGTGTGTGTGCCTGTGAGTTAGGAACTGTTATGTTGCATAGTGTAATACAGACTGTGTGTCAATATTCAGTTTTCAACTTAAGCTTATGCTCTTAAATGCTACCCTTTCATTCACTATTATTAAACAAATTAACAAAAACCTTTCTGACCTGCTCTTATTGCAAGAACAGGCTCTAGACCTGCCTGTGGGCAGGTTCCAAACTTTTTCACTGTTCAGCAGTTTTATGTTGAGGCCAGCATGCATGGCAGCCATGGCTTCGGGTTCAATGCAGTCCCTGTGAGGGGCAGGTGGGGAGCAGTTATCCCCCTGTACTGCCGTCACACTTCTCACGACCTGCTGAAATCTATGGCAGCAAGTTTTTTGGTCACTTTTCTTTTCAGGATGTTTTGTTTCTTCTTCTTCAGGATTTCTCCAAAGTCAGAATAGTCAGACAACTTCTCTTTTAAATATACTGTTACAGTGTTTTGAAGCAGAGAATTGACTTTGTCTAGCTAAAATAATTTATTGCAGTCTTTAGTACCTTCTGCAACTGTTGCTGGGGTCTGATTAGCTGCTGTCATGTCTCCTTCCTTATTTTCTTGAAATCTGTGACAAAATATTTGCAAGCTTTCTGCTATTCTATCATTCAAATCTCTAAGAAAAATGTTGAGTGGAGTCAAACCAGGATAGACCTTAAGTCTTCTTTTGAAAAGTGTAATCCGCTCTGACAGTAAGTCATGTTTAACTGGTCCTGCAATTTTTTTTTTTTGTTGTTCATTTGTGTACTTATCCTATGACACTTTTTGTTCACTGTATTTTCTAAGGTATTTAAGAAACTGTAATTTGGATCTGTGTCAAAATGTAGCTAATATAGCTAATATGCATATATCACATGCACTCTTTCATTTTCACCCAACGGGTCACTCTGTTAGCCTGAAGATTCAGCTTTAGGTTAAGGACTGAAAAATTAACAAAGAATTTCATGAAAAGCTTTCATACATTGTAACTTTTTTAATGAATGTTGACTTTCTTTTGATTTTTTTTTTTTTGTTACAAATGAAGTATATTTTTTAAAAGTCAGAATATGTCCCTTTTTTTCTTTCTGTTGTTTGTAATTGTGATTTTTTTTTTTCCCCTTTCCTTTTTTTCTTTCCTATCCACTAGTTTGTCACACAAAGTGTATCTGTTGTGAAGTGAGACCAGGGAAAAAGTTGGATAGAGAGGAAATCTTAAAAATGAGAGGAAAATAGTCTTGCTTTCTACCAAAACAGCATGTGAAGGAAAAAAAAAAAACAAACCACAATTAAAAACTTCCACTTGGGAATGCTTTAAATTAAACATTTCTCTTTTTAGTTACACTCTCTGCCTTACTGGGCCATTACTGCTTTACTGGAGCATTACTGTCTTGCTAAGACCCCCAACTTTCCATCCAAATTAGCTCAATTCCAACCTCTTCTCTTGTTGCTTTTCCTTGTGCCTCAGTAGTTATTCCCAGTCATCCCTGGCTGGCAGTTTGCCTACATATTAGGATTTCGTTTTCACCTATGCTTCTTAAAGCATCAAAGGGCTTTTTGCCCTGTTCAGACTACTTTGCAACATCTGTGTGTAGTGCTGTGTCTGTTTTGTGTGTCAGATTTAGAATATTTGAGAATATTATATTACTCATTCTTCTGGTTTTCTATTTCTTAAATATTATAGAAATTCTCTTAGATATGGATGTTAAGACATTTGTGAGGTGATGCATTTGATGATGATGTCAGCACTGGAAATTATTTAATTTGATTTTTTGCTAATTGCCTGATGCTTTTACAAAACGGCCATATTCTGCTCACATACTCACAGCAGCTGTGCTGTTGACCTTATTCTTGTTTGGCTAGATTTTAGTTTTGTTTTTTTTTATTTTTTGTATTTTCTGTAAAATTCCACTTACTGTTTATCTTCTGATATTTATGTGTGGGTATTTCTGCTCCTTTGAGGGCACATGTGCTTCCTTCAGGGCCCAATTAACATTTTTTCTTGAACTATAGGTTAGCCTATGAATATTGCCATATCTAGATTTTTATATACCATTTCATTTTCCTTTTTTTTAGTAACGTATCTGAAAGCATTAGAGGCTTATTTGGTCTCTAAAACAGAAGTCATACTCTAAATTCAAAATGCAAATGTCTTTAGTGATAGTACACTCTATGTACCTAGAGTAGCATCTTTCTAGTGTCTGAGTTAGAGCTCAGATCCCTTGAATTCCAATATTTTCTGCTGAAATAACACATGAGCTAAGGCAGATGTTTTATTTTTCTGTGCCTCAGTTCCTCTATGTGTAAAATCTGTAAAAAACAGCTGTTGTTCGCATTAATATCCAAGATCTGCAGAAAATATTCTAAACTAATATTATTTTTTTTTTACTGTAGGAAATTAATTTTATTGTTCATGTTTTTTGTGAGTTCTTACCTTCCACAATAAGCATTTCCTTTCTGGAATGTATGGTCCCTAGTGCCCCTTTCACTGATTTTTAACACTTTCTTCCCTTTCATTGCTGTTCTGGGTTTGAAACACCTTGTATGTATTAAGCCCTTGAGCGTGATCAGCCTGCAAAACCAGTACATTTTTCTCACTTATTTTCCATTACATTGCTTCTGTGCATCTAATCTACCCTCAAAATTGCTGACAATTAAAAATGCTGTTGCGTTTTTGTTTTCTTTTCAGTCATCATTAGCATTCCTTGTAACATAAGGCTGACTGAAGAGGAGGAAAGGAAATGGATGAGATTAAGTAGGTAGAAATTGTATTCATACTAGCATGAGTTTTGCAACTGCCATTTTCATTTCTTCCTTTCTCCATGTAGCCAGTGACTCTTTCCTTATAATCAAATCTGGGTCTTTTTTATGGCCCTGCGAAACAGATGGAGAAGTTAAGTGTCATCTATCTGTATAAGAGCTGTGTCCAACATGGAAGAGGGAGAAGACTGAAAACAACCACTGGACAAATGAGACTTTTGCTCACCAAATGGAGGTTCTTATCTATCTGCAGTTCAATTCAAAATTATAACACACCATGAGGGTATATTCCAACAGGACCTAGGAAATTCTACAGTTGTAAGATGTGCTTCTTTGTCAGCAAAACTTGAACCACAGAATATAGTATGTTAAACATTTAAGGACATTTTGCATACAGTTAAGGGGAGGATCAGGCCTCAAGGAGAAAATAGATAAAATTAGAAAGACAATACAATTAAAAATATTAATAGGCGATAAAGGAGGAGGGGTAAACATAGAGTGTGCAATGATAAGCAAACCGTGTTTACAGCCAGTGCATCTGTGACCTACCTCAGATCTCCTCCATTTTCATTCTTGGCAACCAACTGTCAAGTAATCCACTGCTTCCACTGTGAAATGTCTAATCACATATTTGTTGGCGTGCAGAGGAGAGATCTCCACACTCATTTGTAAATGTTGTTTCATCTTATTTATTTATCAATCTTTGAAGTGCATGCAGTAAGAAAAATATATTTCTACATGGGAAGGAAAATGAAATATTTATACAGGATGGTACCTGCATTTGAAAAGAAAAATCTGAAGCATCTATCTGTTAAAGCATAGACTTCATAAATAAATGCACAGAGCATATTATCAGCGCATATTGAGGTGAGTGGGGAGTTCTTGAGAAAGTAATTACTTTGTCATATCCTATGGAGTATTATCCAATTTACCAACATTAATAATTCTCCTTATGAGTCATTTTATACTTATGACCTCTCAGCTATTCATATCACAGAAAAACCCTGCATAAAAAGGAAAAAGAGAAGATATTACTCTGTTGGTTCAATAAAACACATGCCAGTTAGAGAACTTTAGTCTGAACATTTTAATCAATATTATAATCAATATTAGCTCATTTTTTTGTTTGATATTAAAAAAAATCACTGAAGTAGTAATAAAAACTCAAAGTGAATGTAATTCTCTGTCACTTTATTCTTAATTTTCAATGGGAAAATATGTTCCAATTAATTTTAGGTTATAGTTAAGAGAAAGATACTTTTTTATCTGTTCTATCTGGGTCAGTGTGTGTGTGCATGTTCCTGTGTAGGCACAGAGATGATGGGAAACGCAACTTGTGGCCCCAGGAATTAGGCATTTCTCTAGAGTCTTGCTGTTGTCAGTGTTTGGGAGGGGAAAAAAGGCACAGCAGAAGGAATTTCAGACAGTCAGCCTGTTGTGCTCTGCCGTTCTTGTGCTTTGCAGAACTGGTCATTGAGATTTAGCATCAAACGTAAAATTCTGAAGCTTCTTCCTTATCACAAATGATTCATGCAGTGATGTAGTGGAATACAAATCAGATTTCCGTTTGAACAGATGATTCAAATCTGGCTTGGAACAATGTTTTTTAGCTTCATTTTCAGAGGTAGCCTCTTCAATGCAAGTTGATAACCTTTCTAACTGCATCAACTGTGTCTAATTTGTAGTTAAGAGTATTTTAAGACTTTTCCTGACACATGGATATGTATGTACTTACAAAACCATTTTGAGACAGTTTTGTTAGTCAGCTATGCAATAACAAAGGCTTCAGAAGATCATCCATAAGCCAAACCACTGTATTTTTGAAAACTTTTACTGTTAACTATCTTTCCTCATTTCTAGACATACGTATTGTGATGGGTTATTTTCTTTTTTAGCTTTTTGACATATTTCTGTTGACTTGAAGTCAAAGTATAAAAGACAATCACTGCCCCAAAGTAGATAAAATAAGAAAGAGAAGCATTTTATAGTGCAAATTCACATGCTTAGGAATTAATAGCAGTAATTTTTGATGTAGTTTTGGGACTAAAGATTAAAAGTGTCAGTGGGAGCTTCGACTGTATTAAACAATCTCATGATGAATGTAAGTCAGTATAATAAAGCTCTATGAAGGCAACTATGAGCCTAGACATATGAGATAAGATATTTCTGGTAGGAAGAAGTACTGAACGCTTTTTTTCTCCAGAGGTGTTCTAGTACTGGGGCTGCAGGGACCCAAGGTGCTATCACATTTTCCTTGCCTACCAGCCAATGGTAACTGCAACACCCCACTGATGCTTTGTCCTATTTCTTTACCACCATATCAGCTCAATACTATATTTGTCATGAATATTCCTTGTTTTGGCAAGCATAATGTGATAAGTATAGTGATGATCAGATAGCAACATGAGACTGAGCCACGACTCCCCATTATATACGTTCAACAATCCTTTTTTGCATTGTATTGTACGGCAAACACTCCGAAAATTACTTTTTGAGAATAATTTTTGCTTGGTCAGTCCTTTATCAGTGTATTAAATATACATGCAATCATTAACAGAACTGTGTTCAGTTCATGTTATGAATCCTTTAAGACATTATCTGATACTTCTTGATCTGCACATTTTCATCACTGAGTACACAGGGGTCCTCTCAAGACCTTTGTTAGTCCTTTTATGGACTAGACATCCAACTCATTAGTCTGTTATTTAGCTACTTATTAGTCATACTTTCAAATACCACATCACTTCTGATGGACAAGTGATATACTTAGGCTTTCAATTTTTCATGCTTGTGTGATAATACTTCAGCCTGTAACAGCAATTCCCAGTGTCAGTGTATAGGACAGCAGTAAAGCTACACTGGACTACTATTTATAGTTCTGATCACCCATGTACATGACTTTTATTTGAAAAAATGTGGAGAAGAGCTAGTTCCTAAGACCATGAAGATTATAGTAAGTCTACCCAATAAAAACAGACCTAAAAAAAGTCTTCACCTTTTTGTTACTTGTAACAAATTGAAAAGGGCCAATAATTATTGTATCTGTCTTGCTTACGCAGTGTATAAACACAGTGTGTGCATTTTTAAAAACTCCATAGCTGAATATCAGTAGGGGCAGAAAATTGAATAGTCTGGAAATGTTTGACTATAACCTAATTCCACCGTAGAAAATCAATTTCTTGGTTAAGCAACGTTTTCTAGCATGACCAATAAAACTCATTAAAGAGAAAAGATTGAAATTTCTTATCTTTGCAAAGCTGTACTAAGATAAGAAAAATCAACATTTATTTCAATTAAAATAAACTTTGCTATATTTAAAATATATTTTGTTTTTAAAAGTGGAAAATATTGAGTATTTCCAGTGTGTATTTTCCCATAGTTATTAACATTTAAACAAAACAAAATTAAATATTCCTTATTTACACCCTTAATCTACATTCAATGGAAGTTCTGGTGATGCATTGAGAAAAAAGTTATCATTCTCCCATACTGGAGTTTGTGTCAAGTTTACTTTCTTCTTTAACTTTTAAAATAGCTTTATGTCTTTATGTTTCACTGAAAGAGCAACCAGGCTACTTATGGATGTGCCTGAACTGTGAGAGCCAGGACCTGTGTGCATGTCTTGGCCACATCCCAGTCTTACATTGGGATGAAGACCTATCACACTGCAGTCATCTTCCATGTCCTGTTTTTTGTGGAAAGGAAAACTGGGTCAAAATGTACTCTGAGAAAGGCTCCACTAAGGATTTCATCGCTCACTGTAATACAGGCTCCAAGCCAATGCCTGTCCATCTTATTTCTGGCAATGAATTTGTGGCTGTGAGAATTTCATGTGTGGCTGTCTCTGAATGGGGCTAGATGAAAAGCTAAAGAAGGAGATAGGATCTATGGGAAGAGCTTTCAGGAAAAAAACTAAGCTTGAAAGCTGAGGTGCTGTATACTCATATTTGTGTTCAAACAGAGGAAGGAATGTATTTTGGGATGACTTACAGGTGGTGGTACAGGCAGACATGCCAGATGGTTGGAATCTGAAGGCTGGTGATCTGTTATCAGTGAGGCCTGAATTCTGCTTAATCTTCCACTTACTTTCTACAGCTGAGCTGCAGTTGGTCGGATGATTGATCTCAGGCTATGTTAAAATGTTTGGATGTTGGCTGTGGCAGTTCAGAAGCAGACATCTTGCTCTTTCAGCCATCTCTGCTTTGGGAATGGAAAGCTTCAGAAAAGGGTTAGGATCACAAACTGAAGGCAGCACCTACTTTAGTTGTTCTGTCTAAATGGGTCTTCATCCTCAAGCCAATACTGACAGAGAGGTTTCCTGGGCAGCCTGATGCTGAGGACTTGGAGGATGCTAAGGTCTTTTCTTTTGAATGTGCAGATTCCAGATGTCGCTTTCTCTTTCTCTTTCTCTACCCTTCTTTCTCTTTACAGGGTTTTCAGCTACAAACTAATAAAACCTTGGGAATAAAATATTTTAGCTTTTTTTAAAAAAATGTTTTAGCTCAACATATGTGTAGTTTTGTCTTTAATCCTTGTCCCACATCCTTGGCAACTTGCTCATTTTTTTTTCTATAATATATATATCTAGTCATATATGACAAGCCGAATCATCCAATATCTGAATTTTGATTTGCTTGTTCTTTTAACTTAGGCTTAGCTATCTTGTACTACTTTCCTTCTGGTGAACAGATTTATGCAAGCTGTCATTCTCTAAACTTATCTGAATGTCCTTAAAACACTTACATGGAAAAATGGTCACAGAGCACCTCTGTGCTGAAATCATAACGTTAAACATTCCTGGGAATTTTCTGCCCTGTGTAGGGCTGCAGGAGCTTGTGGGCACTGTCCACAAGTGGTGGGACTCCCAAGAGGCAACAGAGATGACAGTGCATCGAACATGTTTGACAGATAAAAGCATCCCTCTTCTCTTTTTTTGTAGCTGAGCCCCTCAGGACCTGAGGCAATTCGGGCAGAGATCTATTGGACTCAAGTGGTGATATCAAACAAGGTTCTAGAGTCTTCACTCCAAAAAGCAAGTTTCTTTTACATTTTCACTTAATCTTCTTCCACCAAATAATCTTTTTTCTTGCCTTCCTTTTTCCCTTGGCTCTGTCCCCTTCCCCTCAACAGACCTTGTCTTATTAGCTAATAAATTCCTAACACAGATCCATAAATTTAAATACCAATCTTTTACATGAACAGCTAGGTTCTCCCTGGAACTAATTTGAAGCTTAGCAACCATTATTCCTTTCAGTCCATTCCTGTGTTACATCCTTGTACCTCAGAGTTTCCCAGGTTACTGAGATCTTGCATCACCATCAGAGGTTGCAATACTTTCTGGGCCTCTGTTCTTCAGACAACTGATTAATTGAACGAAGCAGTTTCTGCATTCTCCTGGGCACGGGAATCAGTGGTTGTTCCTGACAATTTTATGAACAGTGGAAGCCCATTTTGAACTTCATATAATCCTCATAACAGCTGGGCACAATGTAGCTCTTAATTTCTTCTCCCTGGTGTACTGTAGTTAATTAGAATGTATGCCCTAGATTGGAGCTGTGGCTTTTACATTTTAATACAAATTCATTCAGTCATAGTCATCAGCATGTCCAGATGACAACTCTGAAATGTCAGTGGAACTCAACTTCCTTGTATGGACTTTTTTAAAAACTTTTTTTTTATTTGAATGCCCCATAGTGTCGTGGTTTAGCCCAGCTGGCAACTAAACTCCACACAGTTGCTTGCTCACCCTCCCTCACCCCCAGGGGATGGAGAAGAGAATTAAAGGGGAAAAGGGAAGGAGACTTGTGTTGAGATAAGAAAAATTTAATAATAATAATGTTGTATGAATGTATGTACGTGTAATAATAATAATACATATGAACAAGTGATGCACAGTGTAATTGCTCTCCACCTGGTGACCAACGACTGTCCTGCCCTGCCCTGGCAAACGATCCCAAAACACGTAAGTCCCAACAATGCAATCCCAGATGAGCGAGAGGCCCAGAGAGAGAGAGAGAGAGCGAGCACTCAGAGAGAGCGAGCCCTTGGAAGAGCAAAAGCTCTTCTTTACAGTCAACCCTCATCTATATAATAGACATGACACTGCATGATATGGAATACTTCATCAGCCAATTTGGCCCTCAATCCTAAGGCTAAGTTCAAATCCTAAGAGGAGTTGTGGACTGTTTGTCCCAGTCATGTTCCCTCCTCAGCCTATTGTGCTCCTGCACCGTGACAAGAACATGGCAAGTTGGAAAGTCCTTGAGGTCTCAGTGGCAACTACAAACATCAGTGTGCTATCAACATTCTTCTCATAAAAAATTCTAGACTAAAACCAAAACACAGAGCTCTTCCAGCTGCTAAAAAGAACTAACTCTATCCCAGTCGAAACCAGGACACATAGTGAATACTGATCCTTTTTTAAAAAGTGTTGTATAATTCCGTAATGTAGTTTATTACACAGGTAGCTCTATCTCTTTCCTTCCCGGCCCCCCCACCCCCCCCCCCGAGATTTTAATGTTTGACTTTGCAACCTTAGAATTTTTAATATTTATATGTAATACAACTATAGTTTTTATATCGTGATTATATTAACACACTGAGATTGTACTCACAAACAATAAGATCGAAAAAACCAAGACCTGACTTAGCATATGAACTGCATTTCAATCCTATTGCACATATGCATTAACATTCAATCTTTTATTGCTCAGTGTAATATTGTTAAGCAGACATAATACGAGCAACACAGTCAAATATCTTTTGGAACACTGTTCAATTTACTAACAATTTATTTCTGATATGAGTGCAGCAGGTCAAGAATAGTTTTCATGACATCGAATAGAAAATGAAGAATAGGTCTCTGAGTTCTCATCAGTGCTGTAAATAAAAGTCCATGTGCAAATTAGAAATTGACTAAAGTATAATATATTATCCAGGATCTTATATTGTGTTTTGGAGTTATCCATGTGCTGCTGCTTATTTTCTTGTGTTGGGCCCATGTATACATACAATACAGTACAAGTTGTGCTACCCACTGCAAGCATAAATCATTTTACTTTCTTTCAAAACTTCTATGAAGTGAATATCTTAAGTCAAAATTACAAAGAAATTTTTTTAATACTTTGTCCCTTTTTCGAGAAATATCTGTATTTAGATGATTTGTATTTGCTTTTTTAATTATATTGAAATGGTATAGTAATTTTTCAGTGTAAAAATATTATCAGGGAAAGATATTGTGACTAGAGATCTCTCAAATCTGGTCATTGAACAAGGGAACTTACAGAGGTTCTGTGCTTTTAGTGATATTCCATTTATACGACGATCACGTCTATCACCTCTTTGATCCTGTTCTAAAAGTATTCTGTGATGGAAGATTGCATGTGGAATTTAGTGGTTTGGTACTTTCAGTGATGCTTATGTCATTCTTCTAACAGTCTGATTTGCTTGGAAAATTCTTGATTTAGAGAAAGCTTTTGAGGACTTCGATGTGTACTGCTGATTTTTAGTCTGACTACCAAAATTGCCATATGGTTTGATTGTGCCTATGCAGATGATAAATGAGTAGACATAGCTTGGGTTTATGGACGTTTATACCTCAGAGCTTTCCCTTCTTAAAAAGTGAAAATTACTTGACCTCATGTAGGGAATCCATAAAGACTTGTCTTCTTTACGGTTGTCTTTGTCCTTGTCCTAAGGAAATAAAGGTTTTGTTTCCTTCCTTTGGATCTCATCTTTTATGATGCATCATGTGGGCTGGTGGAAAGGTAAGCACAGTGAACCATGGGACAGAAGAACAAGTGACCTGAATTGATGTTCATTAAACCATTCAGTATTTAGATATGACTATGCTGTGGTTCACATGCTTCACATAAAATCATATTTGATTTTAGATGAAGTCCTAGCCATTTTCTTTCTTAATCACAATTGACTAGTAGGATTCAGTCTGGCAAAGTCCCTGGTGTTTTTTTTATTGTTTCCTTTCAGGCTGATACTTTAATATAGATTTTGTAGGAAAACCCATCTTGCCACAGCTGTATTTATCTTTATGAAAGTGTCCCAGTTTTAGCTGGGACAGAGTTTTTTTTAACAGCCAGAAGAGCTCCCTGTTTTGGTTTCACTCAGAGGCTCACTCTGAGAAGAATGTTGATAGCAAGCTGATGTTTGTGGCTGGAAGTGAAACTCCAAGGACTTTTCAGTGTGCGGAGTACAGAAACACGGCAGGATAAGGGGGGAGCATAGCTGGGACAAGGGGGACACGATTCCCCTTGTCATTTGTGTGGAACTTAAGACTGAGGGCCAAACTGGCCAATTAGTATTCCATATCATGCAGCGTCATGCCCAGTATAAAAGCGAGGGTCAGCCGGGAAGAGGGGCTTTTTGCGCTTTTGCTCTTTTTGCACTTTTGCTCTTTTGCGCTTGCTGCGCTGTTGCTCTGCTGTTTTTTTTTCTTTCTCTCTCTCTCTTTCTCTCCCTCTCTGCCCCTCTCTATTCCGGGGCCTCGCGTTCGTCCGGGATTTGCAGTTTTCGGGACGAGACGGGCTTCGCATACGAGGGGGTGGTGAGCACCTACATTGTATTAAATCATCTGTATTAAATCACTCTTATCTCAACCCACGGGTTTCACGTTTATCCTTTAATTCTCTCCCTCATTCCTGGGGGTGGGGGAGGGGGAGTGACCGGCTGTGTGTGGGGCGGTTCAACATAACCCACGACAGTCATAATTGGCGCCCAACGTGGGGCTTGAGGAATTTGAGATAAGAATAGTGACTGGGAGAGGTAACGGGCAAAACATGGACTTCACAGTGCTGAAAAACAGAAGGACCTTGGGAAACTTTGATTGTTGTGACTGGTGAAGGGACAAGGGGTGGATTGTTTGTAAAATGTGTGTTCTTCTTCTTCTTCGATGTTGTTGTTGATACTGTGTTCTTTTTCTGTAACTCTGTGTTCTCTTTCTGTAACTAAAGTTGTGCCTAAATATGGAATTCGCAGAGGGGAGGGGTGGAATGTCATGGTTTGATGTGGAGGGGGGGGCTGGTTCTGGTGGCAGGAGAGGGATTTTGCTCCCTGCGACCTCCCCGGTTTTGGATCCGGGTTAGGCTTAGTTCTGGCCACCGGATCAGACTGCCATCCCCCTCGGGGTTGAGCCAATAGGGCGCCTCTGCGAATTGCCCTATTTAAGTCAGGACAAGGGAACCGGAAAAGGTGCTTCGCCCAGGATCGACCAGAGAAGGGAGGAGGGCACTGCCCCCGCTCCTTGGCTCCCGGCCGGGCGGCTGCCTGCGTCGGGCCGGTGCCGCCCACGGAGAATGGCGGCGGCGGAGCCAGCTGGGGAACTCGGGGGCACCCCACTCCCAGGGTGCCCACTGGGCTGAGTTCACCTGGAGAGGACTGAGATCTGAGAGAAACAGCTGCATCGACAGCAGGTCAGTGAGGATGGAGCGGGAGGAGGTGTGCCGGAGCCGAGTTTCCCCTGCGGCTGATGGTGAGATAGCAGGCTGCCCCCCTGCAACCAGGACGGCCTCGGTGGAGCAGCGACCCACTCGCAGCCCGTGGGGAGAAGATGCCTGAGCCCGAGGATGGTCGTGTTGGGGGCACGGCAAGGCAGAAAGGCATCTGGAGTCTTCGTGACGACCCACGCCGGAGCGAGTGGCTGCAGCTCCCTAAGTACCCGAGACTGTGGTAAAGCCCACACCGGAGCAATCTGTGGGGAAGGATTGTTTCCAGTGGGCTGGACTCACGTTGGAGAAATTTGTGGATTTTTTCCTCGTGGGTAGGGGATCCATTGGAGCAGGGGAAAAGGGTGTAAGGACTCCTCCTCCTTTAAGAAAGAAGCAGCAGTAACAGCACGGAATGAACTGACCTGCACCCCCCCCAGTCCCTGCCCCCTGTGCTGCTGGGGGGAGGAGGTAGAGCCGGGAGGAAAAGGAAGGTGGGGGGGGGGGGAAGGTGTCGGTTTTAAGATCTGGTTTTGTTTCTTTCTGTCCTCTCAAGTAATCGGTTTTTATTTCCCTTTGTCCTTCTAAGTAATCATTAATAAACTGTTTTGCTTTGAGAAAAGCGCTGCCTGTTTTGCCCAGGACCATGGTTGGTGGGTGCTCCCTCTGTTCTTGCCTCAACCCTCAGTCCTTTTGTTTTTTTTTTTTTCTCTCCTCTCTACTTTATTGGAGAAGGAGAGACTGTGTGAGTTTTAGTTGCTGGATCAGCCTAAAACCACGACAGAAAGAATTGTAAACTTAATAGATCAAAAATTTTATCAGTCTTCTCTTTTATAAAACCAAAGTTGTGGAAAATTCCTATACAATAGAAAGTTCATAATTCTCTTTTAATTAATCCAAAGGGAATGTATTAGTATGATATTGGAATACATTAATGCAGTGTTGGATAACTTGATATTCACTACATATTAATATTGCAAAAAAGGAAAATGTAACTTCAAGGCTGGTCTAAGAAAATAAGGTCAAATAAATAGCTAGAAAGTTTAGCTGATCTACTGGGTAGGATAAAAGATACTTTTTAATTTTAAACGGGAATATAGCCAGGGTAAAGATGGAACAGTTTTCAAGCAACAGAAGATATCTGCCATATAAATGAGAGTCAAATTCCATGGAAATGACTTAAAGTAGGTCTTTAAAATGATTGCTTTTTTTTTTCTTTGAAAATTATGATGATTATACTAGGCTTTTTTTGAGCAAATGTACTGAAAGCCATGTTTACATCATTCTTGCTAAGTCTTTGCGCCCAGTACTAGTTAATGGATAAGTATGCCTAATGCTTGGAGCCTGCCTCTTGGTACAGGCATGCAGGTACAATGCAGGTTACAGGAATACAGTCTTCAGGCAATGGCTAAGCAAATCTGTTTCAGTTCTAATTTCACTGGTGAATATGGTACTCAGTGAGCCTGAGGAACATATGCAATATCTGATATTTTAGCAGAATGAAACTCAAAACTTACTGTTAGCTACCAGAACGATGGGCACACTGGAGAGGAGCCACCTGGACTAAGCTGGTGGAGAATCTGAGGATGACAGAGTGGGTAAAAGGATTAATGTGGTTGTCCCACATAACTGGGGTTGGGTGTCTGTTGCTTGGTGTCTGGCGTGTTGTAACAAGGTCTCTGCCCTCATAGAAAATTATTTTCTTTCAGAGAGCATGTGCAGGAGCAGGAGGCATGCTTTTCTTTAAAGGCACATCTCTAGCTTTATTGTTAGGACACTCCCTTTAAATGTGTGAGGTCTGGGCTCAGTTTTCTCCTCCTGAGGAGACTCAAATCACTGTCTCTCTCTGCAGAACATCTGATGCTATTTGAAATGGAGTAACTGGAGTAACTTACTGCCTCCCCTGCTGAAGCAGACACACATCACAAAGATTTCACTGGGCTCAGAAGAGAGTCAGAGTAAGCCTAGTTTAAAGCAGTAGGGAAACCTGAAACCTTATGCCTGCTTTGCAGACTGTCATTGTATTTTAGACAATGATATTTCATTGTAAGGTCACAGTTAATAGACACTGAAGAGAAAGCTCCGGATACCACAGGCAGGGCTGGCTGCCCTTTTCCTTTCCCCCTTTTCCCCCTGCCCTACCTTGTAAATAAGAACATCTGAAATTTCCCATTTTATGGTTCTATTTAACAAGCTTGTAATTCTGTCAGACTTCAACTGCATGGATTGAATTTCTTCACACAGTCAGCCTTTTGTGCTGGGGACAGGCATTTACGTCTTCCTGTGCAAACATTTCAAAAGGTGGCTTTCAAATTACCACGGTCTGTATATGATCTGTGGTGGTTTTAGTAACCAGTATCTCTGAGCAGCCATTCCTCCATGTCTGTGGTGGTTCCTCGCTGTCCCAAGTGCCTTCTGAACATCAGATGTAGACTATAGCTTCAAAGAGTGACTCACCACGCGTCAGTCCAAGGACACAGCAGGGCAAGGAGAGAAGCTGCCTGAGTACAGTTTAGAGGAGACAAAAGCTACGCTAGTGTGAAGATCTGTGGAAGAGACATGGGCAAGAAACTTGTCAGTGGAAAATATGGTGTAAAAGAAAAAAAAAAAAAGGAGAAATTGCTCCTGCAGCCTGAGGTTGCTTGTGTAGGGAAGAAGGATGTGTTATGGTGGCCATGTGTGTGAGGGTGTAGGGAAATACTAACCCAGAAAGTGCCTGACTAGAGTTAACCATTAGGAACAGGAATAAAGGGGAGGCTGGGACTGGCTGGAGAAATGCATCACAGATGGGGACTGGGCAGATTTTACTTCAGTTTGAGGAAGAAAACCAAGTCATAGGTGTAGGGCAACTGAGACTGGACAAAAAGAATCATAGAATCATAGAATCATAGAATCATAGAATGGTTAGGGTTGGAAGGGACCTCAAAGATCATCTAGTTCCAACCCCCCTGCCATGGGCAGGGAAATCCTCCACTATACCAGGTTGCCCAAAGCCTCATCCAACCTGGCCTTGAACACCTCCAGGGATGGGGCATCCACAACTTCTCTGGGCAACCTGTTCCAGTACCTCACCACCCTCAATGTAAAGAATTTCTTTCTTATATCTAACCTAAATCTGCCCTCTTTCGGTTTAAATCCAGAGAAAAGAGAAAAGAGAGAAGAGTCTTTCTGACTGAAATGAACCCTGGGGAGGAAGGAAATCTGGCTTCAAGCAAGAAAATGCTCGAATTAGGAGGCAGCCATGTGAACTGGCAAGGAATGGGACAGATACACCAGAAATATATGAAAGAATTGGAGCTGGGAAATTCCCTTTTGTTTTCATCGATATCTTTCAGGAAGGGGTGAGGCAAGCCAGGAGAACAGCTATTTCCCTTCTCTCTTGGTGTTGTGGCTAGAAGCTGTCAACTGTTTATTTCTACTTCCTTTTCCTTTTACTTTCTCTTTTCTCACTTCCAACAGAGGAAGTCATGGATCAACCACCTTTTAGCTTTCTGGATTTGATGATGTCTGTAAAGAGTCATTATTTCCTGCTTGAACGGGGCTTTACATCTTTTGTAAGTCCAGTATCATCACAGACAGTCAATCTGACTCCTGGGATGCCAGGAATATGCCTATGTTTCAAAAGATAAAGTACGATGCTCTTAAACAAAACCTCCTGTTAGGGGTGAAATATAACTTCTTTTCATATTTATATCAGGTATCTGTTCCCTTGTGGGTAACTTCCTCCTCATCTTAAGCCAATTATCTGAATTTTGCCACCTCAGGAAAAGGTCTCATTGAAGCAGTCTCTCTCACCTGCAGTTTTATAAACTCAGTATGGAGAAGAATATGGAAAGGACAAGGTGGTGTATATCTAGCAGGAGGCTCATGGCAAAGCTGACAAATGTGGGCTTTGATTCGAAGAACAGCAAGACCTAAGCTAGCCAGCATTGTTGGGGGTCACAGATGTCCAGTCTTTAGAGTTACACATACCTACATGGTGAAGGAGAACCTGGATTTGCCCTTCTCTTGCAAAGATCATCCCACATTACAGTTTTTAAGCTTACTTGTACTTCATACAGTGATCATATTTTTGTACAACTAAGCAAGCCGGGTGAATTTTAAATGGATTTCTTCAGCCGTAGCATACACATAAAATTTCGAGGATGATATGGAAGACTCTTCATGAATGTGTACCTATGTGGCAATAGGTATATTCTTGTTGCTCTACCCATATAGTTGTCAGTTGCAGTCCACAATACAAAATAGTGATTCCCACGCCCCCCAGCAAAAAAACACCAAACCACATTTGTGAGTGTTTTAATTGAAACACGTTAGCTGAAATCGTCACTGATAATTGTTTATTGTCAAAGTTGATTATTTTGCATGTGAAAATTTGTTTTCACAACCCCCAAAACTTTCTTTAAGGTCAATGTTTTGGAAAAATATTCCTGTCATTCAATTAATTTTAATGTGAATATCACAGCAAGCAAATTTAAAAAAATGTGAACACAACTGTACTTGAAAATACTGTAAGTGATTAATGATATGACTAGACAAATTTCAAAGAAAATATTAACATCATTGCTGTAAATAAAGTGCCCTGGACACTGTATTTCAATCTCTAACTGCAACATGTGTATGTCACACCATGGTTTTCATGTAGTAATTGTACATCAACAAACACTCAGTAAGTCTACTCACTTTGTACTATGTTATTGCTCAGTAGTCAAAATACTCTATAAAGTGCACTTATACACATGCCTTTATATTTTCCAAATGTCTTTGCATCAGACCTTCTCTTATTATGCAAGTAATGTTTGAAGTTGCTGCTAGCCTCTGGGGCTGAGTCAACAACTTGCTTCTAGTTAAGGAGGACAAAAATTAAAAAAAGGTAAAATATTCTGGTTCTAATTTCTCTTTCCTAACCCTAGAGACACGGGTTTTTTTTATTTATTTTTTTTTTCTTGCTGAACTGCATAACAAATCCCGTGTTACCACAACAAAGAGATGGAAACTTATTTCTCTCTTTCTCTAAATATAGCATACACATATATATTTTTTTCCTCAGCCTCACTCCCTATCACAATTCAGACAAGAATAATGCCAGTGCTTTAGAACCATGTTCCGATGTGCAGTATAGGATTATGTTGAGCAGAGTTCAAGACATCTTGGCCATTCTTGAAATGCCTCACTGGGTAACTACTCAGTGTTCTGATTTTATAGCATCTGTTTTGGGTTGGTTCTCTATCTGTCTAGCTGCATATATCAAGAAGTTGAACTTTGCAAGCAAGATTTCATCATTTTTTTTTCATGAATATTTCAAGAATCTCTACTGTTACCCCATGAGATGACATTCATCTTAAGTAACTTTAAAAATGAAAAGTCATTTTCATACCTTAACTTAATGGACAGCTGATAGCACCTGGACAAGATGAGATGAATTTTACTCTGGAGGTGCCTGTCTTCTTTTATAGCTGCAGAGGGAGTCCTAACAACTAGATTAGTTTTACATAAACGAAAACCTTTCAGTAGCTAAAGTTTGGTGAACAAACCCATGTTTCTTCCCTTACACATCATTCACTTACTGCTTTTGTAGTTTTAATAAAAATAGACTTTTTTCCTGAGCTGATCCACTTAATGTGAGCCCTGTCAAGTTAATGCAAATGTCCCTTAAACTCTGAAATCTGGGCCAATCATTGCTCATACTGTATCTTTCCTTTCTCTATTTTGTTTATTCAGTTTTTCTCTTTCTAAAATGAATGCAGATACCTTTTTCTAAACCAGCAGCAAATACTAATTTTACAAGAAATTATATCCAAATAGTAAGTTATTAGTATTTCTTATTGGAGGATCACACACACAAAAAAACAAACCACTGTTTCCAAAGTCACCATTTGGTATTTCTGTGCTTTGCAGCTCTTAAAAGAAGCTGACAGGTAAACTCTTGCTAAAAGTCTTACTTTGTGTCTTTGCACTTACTACTTCTTGTCTAATATTTCAATAGATTTTTATAGGAGTTTGTGGGTGGACACATTTAGCAGCTGTACTTTTTTAGGGACAAATCTAATTTTCATTCAACTCCCTTGCTAAGAGATGCTTCTAGGATGTATATGTAATAATCTGATGAGTTCACAACTGTTGAGGCAATCTAGTTATTTTTGTGTTGTGATGTAATTGTATTTTTCTTTTATTAGCCTTCTGTTGTATCATAATAATTGAAAGTAAGTTAATATGGAAAATATAAGTGGTTTAGAATTACAGACTTTTGTAATCAATATCTTCTTCTACAATACATAAAACTATGCATTTTCTACTTCAGAGTTTGGGTTTTAACTGAAGCAGAAATCAATATGCACCAAGATTTGCACAGTTAATTATTGTGTCTTGGAAAAGTTGTATCTCAGAAGAATTATAAAATAAAAATATTAACATTTTAATGCTTCTGAACAACAGTCGTCTTGCTGGTTCACAGAGTCATATCAGGCCCAGTTTGGTATATATTTAAGACCTCAATAGCTATTTAAAATTAGTAAAAGGACATTTCATTATCCTTGTTGGTTTGGCATTGTTTAAAATTTTAACTAAATTAAACAGCTTTGTTGCTGTATTCACTGTTATTCATGTTTTTGCTTGCTAACTTTGCAAGTACTATCTTTAGATTAAAGCAGAGACTGAAGACTTAGGAAGATTATATATAAAGAAATTAAAATTTGATGATCAAAATTCCTCTACTTCATATAAATAAATCAAGGCAATTTAATATTTCCTCTGAAAAAAGGCGATATCTATATACAAAATGAACATATTAGATTAATTGTTAAAGTACATAACTATTATAGCTGGTTTTTAATTAATTACTTCTGGATGTATTTGAAAGGAAAATATTGAATTATTCTGATTCCGCTGAGAGTGCTGAACTGTCATACAAAACGATGGCTTCCTAAGAAATTTTAGAGCTGCTTCTTATATTTGAGGAGACCAATGATCATTAATTAGATGACCACAGGTTTTTTAAACGAACAGAGTTTTTGTAGAAGGCTGGAGACATCACCTGAGGTCAAAGGACATGACTTTTTGAACCTTTTACTTGGCAATACTGTTATATTTACTATCACTTCCATTCCCTATCTCTTTCCTCTCCTTTGAATGAAAGCTGAACTGTAGGTATGCTAGTTAAGTGAACACTACACATTCTGCTTTGGTTGAGTGAAATTGACTGGACTATAAAAATAACCACATAATATATGGGCTCAATCTTGTGTTTGATATGCTGGGTTGCATCTTCAGAATAAAAATTTGTCAGAACCACAGCTGTTACCTAACAAGAAAGGTTTGAGGTATTTCCATATTTTTTAGCTAAATTTTAGACAAGATTAGAAATGTGTGTTCTCAGAAACGTTCTGTGTAGGACCACTTACCCTAAGAAAATGGTTTGAATACTCCTTAGACACCCATTTGCCCCACACTTGTTTTAAGTTAAGTTCTACAGGTTTCAGGAACGTGGTGTAGTGCTTGTAAGTATTTTGGCCAAAGGATCTATACCAGAGTCTTTTTTTTTTGGATTTAGGAGAAAAAAAAAAAACTTGGCCAAGGTGAGCTTTTGTTTATATATGACTATTTTTCAGTCTTGCAACAGGTTCTCCCAATATCATTATGTCAAATTAATGGATATTATTGGTTCTTAAGAACAACTTCACTGCTCTGCTGGCAGTACCATACTGACACAAGTAGAGATATTCTCTCTCCTTTCGCCTCCAATCCACTCTCTTCAGCAGATGCAGATAAAAGCACCTGAAATGAAAGAATTATTCCCATCTTGATGAATGTCTAAATTAGGAATGGACCTTCTTGATTCTCTGGTCTGACCTAGAATGCAGTATTCTAGATGGGGTCTCACAAGAGCCAGGCTAGAGGGGCAGAATCATCTTCCTTGACCTGCTGGCTATACTTCTTTGAATGTGGTCCAGGACATGGTTGACTTTCTGGGCTGCCAGTGCACATTGCTGGCTCATGTTGAGCTTCTCATCGACCAACACCCCTAGGTCCTTCTCCTCAGGGCTGCTCTCAATCCATTCTCCACCCAGTCTGTACTTGTGCTTGGGATTGCCCTGACCCATGTGCAGGACCTTGTATTTGGCCTTGTTGAACTTCATGAAGTTCTCACAGACCTATCTCTCAAGCTTGTTGAGGTCCGTTTGCATGGCATCCCTTCCTCCAGCGTGTCTACCACACCACACCATACAGCTTGGTGTCATCTGCAAACTTGCTGAAGGTGCACTTGATCCCGCTGTCAATGTCGCCAACAAAGACGTTAAACAGCACTGGCCCCAATACCAACCCCTGAGGACAGCCACTTGTCACTGGTCTCCACTTGAATATCAAGCCATTGACCACAACTGTATGAGTGCAACCATCCAGCCAATTCCTTGTCCATCGAGTGGTCTATCCATCAAATGCATGTCTCTCCAATTTAGAGACAAGGATGTCATGCGGGACGGTGTCAAATGCTTTGCACAAGTCCAGGTGGATGATGTCAGCTTCTCTTCCTTTATCCACCAATGTTGTAACCCCACCGTAGAAGGTCACAAAACTTGTCAGGTGTGATTTGCTCTTAGTGAAGCCATGTTGACTATCACCAATCACCTTTTTTCCCATGTACCTTAGCATAGTTTCCATGAGGATCTTCTCCATGATCTTGCTGGACACAGAGGTGAGACTGGCTGTAGCTCTCTGGGTCTTGCTTTTTTCCTGTTTTAAAAATGGAGGCTATGTTTCCCCTTTTTCAGTCAGTGAGAACTTCACCAGACTGCCATGACTTCTCAAATATGATGGATAGCGGCGTAGCAACTTCATCTGGCAGTTCTCTGAGGACCTGTGGATGCATTTCATTAGGTCTCATGGACTTCATTAGGTTTCATGTTCCTCAGGGGTCAGTACTGGGACCAGTGCTATTTAACATCTTTGTTGGAGACATGGACAGTGGGATTGAGTGCACCCTCAGCAAGTTTGCAGATGACACCAAGCTGTGTGGTGTTGTGGACACGCTGGAGGGAAGGGATGCCATCCAGAGGGACCTTGACAGGCTGGAGAGGTGGGCCTGTGAGAACCTCATGAAGATCAACAAGGCCAAGTGCAAGGTCCTGCACATGGGTCAGGGCAGTCCCTGCCTTTGCCTTCTGCAACTTGGGCAGTGCATTTGGAGCACATGCCAGTGAAGGTTAGAGCAAAAAGTTCATTGAGTATCTGGGTCTTCTTCATATCCTGGGTAGCCAGGTCTCCCGTTTCCTTCTGGAGAGGGCACACATTTTCTATAGTCCTCCTTTTATCACTGGTGTACCTATAGAAGTTTTTCTTGCAGCCCTTGATGTCCTTGATCAAAATCTCTCAGACCTTTAGCTTTCGTAACCTGATCTCTGGTTGCTCAGACAATGTCTCTGTATTCCTCCCAGACTACCTGTCCTTACTTCCACCCTCTGTAGGCTTCCTTTTTGTGTTTGAGTTTGTCCAGGAGCTCCTCGTTCATCCTTGAAGACCTCCTGGTGTGTTTGTTTTTTTTTTTGTGGGGGGGGGAATTCCCTGAAGATTGTGATACAATTAAATTAAATTACAGTGACCATATAGGGCAGATGACTGAACTATAAAATGTTTTTCTCAAGCAATGCTACAAAATTTTTCCCTAAAACTAAGCTAAACCTCATGACATCAAGACATCAGAGACATCATGATGGCCTATGCATTTGTAGCAAAAACCCCAAAATCACTGCTTTAGGTATAGCTAATAGAGGAATGTTTCATTTTATCCAAGTCCTTTGATTTTGATATGTGATATATCCAAGCATGAAAAATGCAGTTTAATTAAATTTACTAACTTCAGGATCGCACAACTTTTGGTTGTGCTTCCTTCTGCTTATGTCGTGTTGGGTTGTCTCCTCTCTGATTGCTGCAATACAAACACAAGAATATAGCACAGAAAATTAAAGACTTCATTGTCTCTAAACATTGCTGCGCATACAAAACCTGAAATTGGAACTTGTTACCTGATAGTAATTCATAAAGAGCCACGAATGTGTAAATTAAGTATTTGTTAACCAGACTACATGTGAAATAAGAAATGTAAATGAAATTTTGTTCCAATTCTTGCTCTTTATGTTTTATTCCCTTAAATCTTTGCTGAAACCTTAGGCATAGAAAGGAAGTCTGATGCTTAATTTAATTAAGACTTGCAATAGTAAAGTCACTGAATGTGGCAAAGATAAACGTTCTAAAAACTCAAATGTTTTCTTGATAATTTTCTTAATGTAGCTGTCAAGAGGTTTACTTAGGTGCTTATATTTCAGCTGATGTAGATTGCATCTCCTATTCTTTTCATTCCCCAAACAGCCCACAAAATCACAGTTTCAAATGCACAGTATGATAAATTGTATGGGCTGGACAGTAGAAACAGCAAAGACTCTGAAAACCTCAATTAAAGAAAGGAAATGATAATGCAGTGCAAAGTACAGAATTAATTGAATTGGGTGGGAGGAAGAGAGTAACAGCTCTTAGCTAAATTCAAAAGAAACATTTTCTTGTGGGAATTAAAATTTTATTTATAAACTTCTGAAGTCCTTCTTTCTATGTAATTTATCCTGTTAGTCAAATTAGTGAATTCATTAGATCAGATAATACTGACTGGCTCACAAATAATCTTCTTAATAAAGTTATCTTAAAAGGAGAGAAGTGTATCTCTTGCTTCTGTAAAGCTATGGTGTTCCAAACAACTTGAAAAAGAGACTTTTGACATAGGATAAATTTGGGAAAGACACATAATCACTTGATAAACTTCCAAAGTTTAAAACTACTCGAGCAATTAATACATCCTCTTGTTGTTATGAGTGAATCACAATTTCAAAGATTTGATCATTATTCCTGAGAATAGAAATGCAGAATGAATAAGTTGATTACTCTTTGCTACTTTAGAGAAAGAGGAATTTAAAATTAATGTGCCATCTATTTAGGCTTTCTTTTTCCTTGCTTCTGCTCTAACGAAAAGAAGGTCAATATCATTTTGTCATCTGAGGAATGAACCAGTGATGCAACTAGCATTCCCTGTGAGTGATTTCAGGATCCGTATGAAGGAGAATGATTGTTACAGATATAATTGTTTTTTATAAAAGTATGCTGGTTGTCTTGGCATATTCCAAAATGTTTTGGGCAATAAGCCTAAAGGCTCCTGTCAGAGACTAAAGAATTTCGTGTATGTGATGGGTACAAGCACTGCTCAGCAACAGCCAAAATGTTTATGTGTTATTAACACTGTTTTGGTTACAAAACCAGAACACAACACCACACAGGATATGGTGAAGAAAATTAACTCTATCTGATCCAGAGCCAGTGCAGTATATTTTTGTATTAAAATTTCTGTGAGGTGAGAACCTCAGTTTACTTTTGATCTTTATGACAGAGAAAGACTTCTGGAAGAAGCCATGATTTTGGGAACTGAGCTTCTTCAACACTCAGGTTGCGCTTGTTCCATGCTTTGTCTCAGTCTCATATGAACAGTCACAAGAAATTAAATTATTTCTGTGTATGTGAAAGTAGGATATTAAACTTAAGTCTCGATTCTGTGATTGAAAATGAGTGGTACTTTGGACAGATTATTATTAGATTATTATTATGCTGGGAGAAGAATCCTGCATGACTAAATTACAGAACATATGTGCAGGTTCTCACCTGTGTCAACAGGGTCAACCAGCTAGCTTGAGCAGCTTTCTGTAGGCTGACTAACCTCGCCATGAAGACAATCAAAAGCATGTGTCTGGTTTGTTCCACTGTCTCTCTTGTCAGATCAGAAACTTCCAATGAGGAGATTCTTATGAACAAAAGCCTGGAGGCCCTAAACCATCTCAGCTATTTCTGTGATCATCATCTGAAAATATTGTGCATACCAGCTTTACAACTGGTTAATGCAAAATAGAAATTAAAGTGCAAATGTATTGTCAAATAGAGTGGTGCATTGTCAGGAAAGAGCGGAGACTGAATTTCAGATATGTTCAGATATGTTAGACAGTACATGGCAAAAACTTGGTTCTTCTAGTTTCACTGTTTCCAGAAAATTCTATAACTTAAAGCTGATTGGAAAATAAGTTTTTTCAAGTGGGTGCATGGTGACTTGGAAAAGAAACCCTAAACGTGTGGAAATAATTATCAAGGATATTGTGGTAAGAAGTTGTTTATTTTTCTACACTCGCTACTATTTTTATATGTTTCTGTAAAGTTTTTGGTTCTTCAAATGTGGCAATAACCATAATAAAGAAATACTACAGATTTTCTATGATAATCCGGGTGGTAAATCATAAAGGGCAGCTTTTGATTACTTTGTATGATTGATCTAGATCTGTAGGTACTGCATGAATGCAACCAGATTGATTCACTCAGTGTTCGCAATACAAAGCAAACATTTCAGTATTTACTTTTAGAACATTAAAAGGCTTTCCTTAATTATTATTATTCACCGGCAAGGTATAGCGTAAGGAAGTACTGCATTGAAGGTCACTTATATAAGTGGTGTGCTGACACCGTAAAGCACAGAGTAAAGGTAATGCCAACCAGAAAACTTTATCTAAAAGCTGTTGTTCATGAGATTAAAATAACCAAATGTTTAACATAAAAAATAACAACCGCTGTTGTTCAGACTATGATGTCTTTTCTTTCATTTTTCAGTTGCACAAAAGACTAGTGTAAGGCTTGGTAGTTGAAAGTATTTATTAAGTCTAGAGAGTCTCCAGGAAGTAAGTTTTTCATTTCCTTACCAAAGAAATCATAAATAGTTCACTTTCTGCCCCCAGAAAATTGAGTCCCCTGGGAATGACCCAAATCTCTTGCTTCAGAATGTAATAAAAAATGTTCTTTTTCAGATGGTGAGGTCCCTGGACGCTGCAGAAGTCTTCAGAACAAATCCTAGAGATTTACCTCTCTGAAGGTTTTGTACCTATTAGTGACCAAACAGAAGCTCATTGTCTCCGTTTCTTTCACTCCTCTCACTCTGTACTGTCCTGCTGTTTAAAGTCCTGTTTCCCCAGTGTGCACCTTCCAGCAACAGAGCTGTGGAGATATTATGGAAGCCTGTGTGCTTCCTGGCGAAGAAGTTGTCCTCAGGCTTTTCATAGCGTCAAGAGTGCTTTATTCACAGCAAACACTGTCAAAAGTGGATTTTTTTCTGCTTTAGGGATTGCTCAATAGATAGTTCCTTTCTGATTTTGGGAGATTTTTCTCAGTTTACTGTTTCTTTTCTTGATTCAAACCAGACTATTCTGCATTTCAGTTCCTGCTCAAAGGAGAGTTTTGTGTATTTTTATCCACAGCAGAATCCAACCTTTGTAAGAAAAACAGATTGCTGTGATATTTCATAGTTATTGTTTAGTTGAGTAGATATTGGTATGTATATTGAATTAACTGATTTATTGTAGATCATATACCTGTTATTTGAAATACAATAAAGCACTAATTTTTTTGGCATGAGTTTGATCTACTGTTTACCACTGTTGTAAAGTAGCTCAGTTTCAGAAAAGTTGTTGTGCAAAGTTTAACTTCTACAGTATGAATACTTAAACTAGCACTTCTGCTTAAGCTGTTTCCTTGTATTCTCATGGTTTGATATGCCTTCTCATTTCTTTGGTTAACTAAAATTATAACGCACACAGTAGAAGATAGGAATTGAAATTCAAATTGCAAGTCTTTCCTTCTCCAAACATTTTTCCTTACCCCTACACCATTTCTTAACGCAAAACTTTTAATATATTTAATATATTTTTCCTGTTAGTCTTCTTTTAGTACTTCTTTTTTCCTTCCCAGTGGAAAAATCCTGTCCTCCTTTGCAACCCTTGAAGGCTCTGAGCACCGTATATCTGTTGTTTCTTTATTTTGTGGATGGGAATGGAGGTAGCTGGAAACTACAGAAAAATCTGTGCTGAACACAGCTCCGTGGTAGCTATCTGCAAAATCAGCATGCAATCCGGAGCTGTAGCGGTAGGTTTGCAATTACTTCCTTTGAGAAGAGGGAGGCATAGAGCACAAGCATTCAGAATAGCAGAGAAGTGTTTGGAAGAGGAATGTGAATGTTTTGGGAAATGTATATAGCTAGTTAAAGGTAATAATACCTGGATGTCTCCTCAAAGGTATAGCCCATGAAAGTGCCTTCCTGAGGAAGTAGTTTTCAAACATAAAAATGAAACGAAAGAGTGAGGCAGTAGGGGAAGCCCAGGCTACACGATAGTCAAGATTGTGGTAGCAGTCTTAAATGAATTATTTTTATTGCTTAATGGAATTTAGCAAAGACCTGCAAGCTGTACCTGCTGTTATAAACTTGTACAGATAATTAGATAGGTACTGTCTGTTCACTGGGTTTCTGTTCACCCCCTCCTGAAAACTAATCTGCAGTGTTCAAACACAAGAAAAAGGGAGGCTTTTGTTGCTCACCAGCCTGGGCTGCGGCACCAAGGACACTGTTGCATCCTCCGCAGCCAGGAGGAAATGGCCTGCCTCTTGTAGGCAGGATAGGTACCTTGAGTTGATTAGTAATTAGTTCATTATCTCAACTCAGTCCAGCTGGGTAAGAATGATTGGTGCCATAATTCCTCCTTTTTGTTTTACCATTTTTTGTTTTCACAAAGGCTTTATGGGTGAGCAGAGACCCAGCCCACTCATCCAACTCCAGCACACTTCCCTCCCACAAATACCACATCGGAGCTTACGGCTTTACCTTCTTCTCCAAAGGACTCTCACTCGAGCTTCTGGCTCCGGCTCTTTTGGCTCGGGCTCCTTTGGCTCGGGCTCTCGGCTCGGCAAGGGAGTTGGGGCTTCCCGGGGTCTCACGGATGTATCACATCAGGGTCACCAGTTGTTGCTCACCAGCCTGGGCTGCAGCACCAAGGACACTGTTACATCCTCCACAGCCAGGAGGAAATGGCCTGCCTCTTGTAGTCAGGATAGGTACCTTGAGTTGATTAGTAATTAGTTCATTATCTCAACTCAGTCCAGCTGGGTAAGAATGATTGGTGCCATAGGCTTATACCTTCTGTTCCTTTAAATTTCATTTTATAAAGATGCAGTTTTATAGTGTCAAGCTAATCTATCTGCAGAGTAGTTAAACCAGTGACTCAGGGATGCCAGCTGTGACATCTATCAAGAATGCTCTTGTAAACTTCATAGCCCTCCTCACTGGCATGGTGGTACAGACTCCTTCTGTATTTGAACAAAGTGGTTTTGCTGTGAGGGTGAAGTGGACGCTGTTCATGAGCTGTGACTAACTCTTGGGAGACGTTCAGGCAGGCTCATAGGCTTGCGAGAAGGGACTCATCCTGTGCATGGCATCTGTTTGCTCTTTGCCTGGACCTGATGACTGTCACAAGCTGAAGATGCATGCGCGTGCCCTGTGATCAGGTATTCGGCAGTTCACAGTGTGGTTCACAGGGTAGGGAACATGCAGGGGATCGAGGATGCTGCTTTTGGCACCTCCTGCACCAGCCAGGGTTGATGCATGTCTTGATGTTCTATTCACTAACAAGGAAGAACCTGCTGAGGATATGTCAATTAATGGTAGCCTTGGCTGTATTGACCATGAAATAGTGGAGTCCAAGATCCTAAGGGGAATGAGAAAGGAGTGTAGCAGCATACAGATCATGGATTTCAGGACAATAGACTTTAGCTTATTCAGGGACCTGGTAGGTGAGATCCTATGGGAGGAACCTCTGAAGAGCAAAGTTGTTAAAGAGAGGTAGTAGATCTCTATGGCCAGCTTCCTTCAAGGTCAAGAACGATATCATCCTGATACTCAAGCAAACATGTTAGATTTATCAGGAGACTTGTGTGACTAAATGGCAATACAAAGGAGGTAGAGAGATACTACATAGGAGGAATTTACAAACCTCATCTATATAGGGATGTAAGGGTTGATGCTAGGAAAACCAAGGGTAGATAATGGCTGATCAGCCTTGTTGCCTTCTAGGTTGAAATGACTGGCTTCATGAATGAGGAGAAAGCAGTGAATGTCATTTACCTTGACTTCAGCAATGTTTTTAATACTGTCTTGTGCAATATTCTTGTATGCGTGTTAGGATATTATGGTCTGATGAGTGGACAACCAGATGGATAAAAATGAATGACTAGACTCAGAATGTGGTGGTTAAAGGGGTTGCACTCTGCCTGGAGGTGAAGTACTGAATGGGTCTATACTATTATCTGTTTTGTTTAACATCTCTATCAATAAATGGAGAAGGTGGTGGAGCGCACACTCATGAAGTCTGCAGATCGCCCTGAACTAGGGCCAGCAGTTGATATGGTCATAGGCAGGGCTATCATCCAGAATCATAGAATCACAGAATCATAGACTAGTTTAAGTTGGAAAGGACCTTAAAAATCACCCAGTTCCCACCCTCCTGCCATGTACAGAGACACCTTCCACTAGACCAGGTTGCTCAAAGACTCCTCCAGCCTGGCCTTGAATGCTTCCATGGATGAGGCATCCACAACTTCTCTGGGCAACCAACAGTGCTTCACCACCCTCAGGGGGAAGAATTTCTTCCTTAGACTTAATCTGAATCTACCCTCTTCCTGTTTCTAGCCATTGCCCCTTGTCCCAGAAGGACCTAGACAATCTAGAAGAATAGGCCTACAGTAATTTCAAGAAATTCAACAAGGACAGATGCAAAAGTTCAGTATCTGGGAAGGAAGAGCCGCTTGCTTGAGGAATGCCATGCTGCGTGCACAAGGCACTGGGGTCCTTGTGGGCAGTGAGAGGAATGTGAGTCTTCAGTGTGCACTGGCTGCAAAGAAAGCAAAAATCCTCCTGGGCTGTGTAAGCAGGAGCATGGCCAGTAACTGAAGGGAAGGGATTATGCCCTTTTACATGATGTGCATTAAAAACACACATCTAGATTACTGCATCTAGTTTTAGGCCCTCCAATATAAAAGAGATGTAAAATGGGAGTGAGTTTGGCAGGGGGCCACCAGGATGGTGAGGGATTGAACGTTTGCCCTATGAAGACAACGTATAACAAGACAGAAGATTCTTTTTCACCATGAGGATAGTCAGGCAGTGGAGCAGGGTGCACAGAGAGTTTGTGCTGTCCCCATTCTTAGAGGTTTTCAAGACCGGACCGGATAAGGTCCTGAGCATCCTAACTTGATCCCATATCCGGCCCTGCCTTGAGCAAGTGATTGAACTGCAGACCTCCTGAGGTCCCTTCCAACCTGTAATATACTATAATCATATGATTTTCCTTTAAATCAGATCAGGACAAAAGAATAGCAGAGCAATAGTGAAGGACAAGAAATGTCTTAATGACAAATATAAAATCATATAAAATCTCATACAAATCCTGAATTTTAAAACAGGAAGATGGAGGCACTCATCTCTGTAGTAGAGGTGATGTTGTAGGACATCTTTATGAACTAAAAAATAATTTAAGATTTAAAATTTTACAAATAGATTGGTAAAATCATTACAGGCCAAAGCACTATGTCTACTACCTTGAATTTCCTGATTTTTTTCTGAGGCTATCAGTATCAAAAGCTCATTCTTCCTGTCTTTCATAAAAAAAATATTCTCATGAGACTTCTTTCAACATTTTAACATTTTTGTTGACGTTTTTGTGTTAGAAATTTTGAAATGCCTAGTTGACGCTTAATTATCAACATTGTCTCCATTCGTAGGAAGGAAAGTAACTTTTGAACAACAATGAGCTGTACCATGCCCAGTTTTCAGCTGCTTTGCTGGTGCAGATGTGAGTCTAGTCTATTTGTCTTGCTTGTAATATGAGACCACAGCAGCTTTTAAGCTGCTCCCTGATCCTTGGTGGTATGTGCAGTTTCACCTTGTTCTTTTCAATACTAGAAGCAATAGGTGGCTGGGTAATTGGTAGATAAGCTTGGATGCTACAGTACTATCTCAGATTCTGCCTTGCATAATCCTGGCATGCTGGGCAAAGCTCTCATCAGGTGCTGTGTTAATTTAGCTTTTATTAGTGAATGTTGGTGTGCATCTGGCTGAATATCTTGTATAAATGTTTACCATATGCTGCTCTCTATGTAATATAATACAGTTGTTATCAGGATGAATATTCCATTATTTTACTAGAAAAGTAGTGATTTATTCATTTTTTTAATGTTGTTTTAATGTTGAAAAACCTCAAGGAGTCTTGTTACATAAAAGATAATGTTATCTGATGGTTTTGCTTGTTCCTGGAATGTTAGAAACCTTGCTTTTTTTTTTTCCCAATTTAATTAATGATAGAATCAGATAGTAAAAAAATGCAAAGGAGCCATTTCTGCACCCTCTGATGGACTTGTTTAACTTCAAATAAACTGAGACTATAGACTAATACTCTACAGAATGGCGTAGATGTTTATGAATGTGGGTAGATTTATACTTATACATAGCTTGATGCAGCTTTGTAAATCTTTCATGTTGGGGACTCTATAATACCTTGATTATGAGACAAAAATAGGAATTGAATTAATACTTTATCTAGTATCGTAATGCCACTGCTGTAATCACCACAGGTTCTCAGATTATTACCTAGTTTAGGCATTAAAGCTAAGGTTTTGGGTTATTTGAAGTTTTTAACATTTCATAAAATATAGTATCAAAAAGAAGACTTGAGAGAATAGGAAGAAATAATTCATTTGCCCAGCTGATTTTCTGTTGTGAATTAGGTGGTCTGGAAGCGTACGTATCTTAACGAACCCTGTCGAAAGGTGGTAGCTGCCACAAAGATCATAAATTGAACGTGGATAAAACCACTTTATCTTAAAGTGTCCAAAAATGCCCCGACAATTTGGTTATTCTGGTTACAGTCTTGTGGAATAATTATATAATGTGCTGCACTTTAATCTTTCCTAAAAAGTGGAATGGCAAGGCGAAGATTTCAACTGTGAGGACACCCAAGTGTCACTTTAAAAAATGTGTGACACGTTGTCATGGGTTAGGCCGCTCCGGCAACCAAACCCTACACAGTCGCTCACTCCCCCACACCCAGGGATGAGGGACAGAATCAAAGGAAAAAAAGAAAAGAGACCCGTGGGTTGAGATAAGAACAATTTACTACTACCGCTACCAATATATATATGTACGGATATGTACAAGGATAAACATATACAAATGAGTGATGTACGGTGTAATTGCTCACTACCCCTTGACCGAGGCCCATCTCATCCCGAAGCTGCAATCTCAAAACAGATAAAACCTGATACCGCAATCCCGGATGAATGGGAGGCCCCAAGACAGAGAGCGAGAGAGAGAAAACACCCCGAGAGTCCGAAAATGAGAGTCCCGGAAGGGCAAAAAGCCCTTCTTTCCAGCTGTCTCTCACTTTTATACTGGGCATGACGCTGCATGATATGGAATACTAGTTGGCCAGTTTGGCCCTCAATCTTAAGTTCCACCACAAGTCACAAGGGGAATTGCGGCCCCCTTGTCCCAGCTATGCTCCCCTCTTATCCCGCCGTGCCTCTGCACTCCGGCCAGAACACAGCACACTGAAAAGTCCTTGGAGTCTCACTTTCAACCACAAACATCAGCTTGCTATCAACTTTCTTCTCAGAGCGAGCCTCTGAGTAAAACCAAAACACGGAGCTCTTCTAGCTGCTAAAATGAAGAGCTAACTCTGTCCCAGCTAAAACCAGGACACACATTTTAAATTCTGGGTAGCAACTAGAATTGGTAGCAATTCTTAGGGTGAAAACTTCAAAGCAGATTTCTTTAAAAAAGACCACATTTATGAATACGGAAACAAAATAGTTGGTTCAGTGTTCTTTGTCTTTCATCCTCTCCCTTGTTTTTGAATTTTTCAATGGGAGGAGAAAAAGAGAAAAGTTACTCGCATGTGCATCTGAGTGTATAAGAATGAGGAGAAAGAAGATGTTTTCAGAATGAATTTTGAGTTTTTTACCATCACTGCAAATAAAAGTGCCTTAAAACCTTTTTTTTTTTTTAACAGAAGTACAAAGGCTTGAATTTTTAAATAACTGAGTGTCTTTTCATTTTCAATCAACAACATCTCTCCTGCTCTTACAGTACTTACACCTTAGAAATGAAAGGCTGCTAGGGCACACACAGTCAAGAGTACAAGAAGTTCTGGTTTATGTAAGCTGAAAATGGTGCACCTCTGCAGAGAAGTGCAAGGAAGGCTTATTTCATGCTGTGCAGCTACACTAACAAGGGAAAATATTCTTCCTGGAGATGGGAATAAATACCAACGCATGCTGTGTAAGTATTGAATGACTTGAAAAATCCTTTTATTTCAAATGCAGCACTTTGGCTGAAGTCAATGGGATTGCTCTGATGTATGAGTGAAGGACTCATACATACCTTGTCCCATACATATTATTCATCATTCTGCAGAGATTCGAGTCTCTTGTGACCTAAACAGTGCTTGATTTTCCATGACATTGTAAGGGGAAAACTTGGTAATGCTTTTGCTTGCCTATCCTCTACCCTGCTCTCCTCGATGATGAAAGCCCTTGAAGAACAGAGTTTGAAGGGCTGGAAAATGGGAAAGGGAGTCTGACTTGTCCCAGGCTGGACTTCTCTTGACTCAGGTGTTCTGGACTGTGTCATGGAGGTGAAATCACTGAGGACAACTTGGCTGACATCGTTAGATGTAATCTTCTTAATGCCTTAGAACCTTTAGCTCAAAAAATTATTAGAGTTCCACTCTACCTCAAAAAAATAATTAATTTGATAAGCAGGCCATATTACTTGTTGTCCCAAATGTAATTAATGGTGTTAACCGTTCGCTTTGGGGACCTCTGAAAAAAGACGAAAAAGAGTAGATTTTTAAACCAAACCCCCTTTTAAATGCAAATGGTTTAATAGGAGACTACTGTAATTTCATTTAAAGGTAAAGTTCTGATACACAGTGGGGGATCTGGATTGAAGCCAAGGTGCTGTATATCGACTAACTGCCTCTGGAGACAGCTTTGTTGTGACAAATTTGGGAATGCCCTGATCACCTCTCTCTAGGCTCTCTTATATTTACTACCCATTGTTCAAGAACACGCACAGGAAGGGGTCACTGCTCTTATCAGCAAACCCATGGATGAATAACCAGTAAAAGAGGTTTTAGGGGTAAAGGGCTGAGTCATTCTTCTCCACAGTCCCAAAAGGCGAGGACTCGACTCCATGATGGGAGCAGTCAGGCTCTGCCAATTCTCCCAGTCTAGGAGCAAGTACCAGCAGTGTTGCTCAGTATCCCACTTACTGCATGGCTGTGAATAATTTGTGCTGCATCTTTAGGACAGCCCTTCTCGCCCCTTGCTCCTCCTTCATTTGATGTTTTAGGAAGTACTGTTCTTGTCTTCTCACCTCTATTCCACAAGCGACTGAAATAAATGGACTTATATGGAAGATATTTAGGGATAGGATTTCATTATAAAAATTCTGAATCATAAGAACAGTGGGTTCACATTCTTTACTAGCCTCTTCCAGACATTTCCTGATAGATTGTTCATCAAATTAAAAGAAAATTCAGACAGATCCTTTTTCTCATAAAATTAAGAGACTATATCTTTTTTTTAAAATCATAGAATCATAGAATGGTTAGGGTTGGAAGGGACCTCAAAGATCATCTAGTTCCAATACCCCTTCCATGGGCAGAGAAATCCTCCACTACACCAGGTTGCCCAAAGCCTCATCCATCCTGGCCTTGAACACTTCCAGGGATGGGGCATCCATAACTTCTCTGGGCAACCTGTTCCAGTGCCTCACCACCCTCTGAGTGAAGAATTTTTTCCTTATATCTAATCTGAATCTGCCCTCTTTCAGTTTAAATCCATTGCCCCTTGTCCTATCACTACACGCCCTTGTAAAAAGTCCCTCTCCAGCTTTCCTGTAGGCCCCCTTTAGGTACTGGAAAGCTGCAATAAGATCACCCCGGAGCCTTCTCTTCTCCAGGCTGAACAGCCCCAACTCTCTAAGCCTGTCTTCATAGCAGAGGTGCTCCAGCCCTCGGATCATCTTCGTGGCCCTCTTCTGGACTCGATCCAGTAGTTCCATGTCCTTCTTGTGTTGGGGACTCCAGAGCTGAACACAGTATTCTAGGTGGGGTCTCACGAGAGCTGAGTAGAGGGGCAGAATCACTTCCCTCGACCTGCTGGCCACACTTCTTTTGATACAGCCCAGGATACGATTTGCTTTCTGGGCTGCCAGTGCACATTGCCGGCTCATATTGAGCTTCTCATCCACCAGCACTCCCAAGTCCTTTTCCTCAGGGCTGCTCTCAATCCATTCTTCGCCCAGCCTGTACTTATGCTTGGGATTGCCCCGACCCACGTGCAGGACCTTGCACTTGGCCTTGTTGAACTTCATGAGGTTCTCACAGGCCCACCTCTCCAGCCTGTCAAGGTCCCTCTGGATGGCATCCCTTCCCTCCAGCGTGTCCACAACACCACACAGCTTGGTGTCATCTGCAAACTTGCTAAGGATGCACTCAATCCCACTGTCCATGTCTCCAACAAAGATGTTAAATAGCACTGGTCCCAGTACTGACCCCTGAGGAACACCACTCATCACAGGCCTCCATGTGGACATTGAACCATTGACCGCAACTCTTTGAATGCGACCATCCAGCCAATTCCTTATCCACTGAGTGGTCCATCCATGAAAACCATGTCTTTCCAGTTTAGAGACAAGATGTCATGTGGGACAGTATCAAATGCTTTGGATAATAAAAATGTTTCAAGATGTTTCTAAGATGCACTAGAGCATCACTTTAAAAAATGGAGTTGATGATTGAATTTTTTTTTTTTTTAGTGCACTGGACTTCTGATGCATCTATTAAAAATGTTGCAGTGTGAATCATAGAATCATAGAATCATAGAATGGTTAGGGCTGGAAGGGACCTTCAAAGGTCATCTAGTCCAACCCCCCTGCAAGGAACAGGGATATCTCCAACTAGATCAGGTTGCTCAGGGCCTCGTCCAACCTGGCCTTGAACGTCTCCAGGGATGGAGCATCCACCACCTCTCTGGGCAACCTGTTCCAGTGTTCTACAACTCTCATGGTAAAAAATTTTTTCCTAATATCCAATCTGAATCTACCTCCCTCTATTTTAAAACCATTACCCCTTGTCCTATCACAACTGGCCCTCCTGAATAGCCTCTCCCCATCTTTCCTGTAGGCCCCCTTGAGGTACTGGAAGACCGCTATAAGGTCACCCCGGAGCCTCCTCTTCTCCAGGCTGAACAGCCCCAACTCTTTCAGCCTGTCCTCATAGGAAAGGTGCTCCAGCCCTCTTATCATCTTCGTGGCCCTCCTCTGGACCCTCTCCAACTGGTCCATGTCCTTCTCATGTTGGGGGCTCCAGAACTGGACGCAGTACTCCAGGTGAGGTCTCACGAGGGCAGAGTAGAGGGGAAGAATCACCTCTCTCGACCTGCTGGCCACGCTCCTCTTGATGCAGCCCAGGACGCGGTTGGCCTTCTGGGCCGCAAGAGCACATTGCCGGCTCATATTGAGCTTCTCGTCCACCAGTACTCCCAAGTCCTTCTCCTCAGGGCTGCTCTCGATCCATTCTCCGCCCAGTCTGTATTTGTGCCTGGGATTGCCACGACCCAGATGTAGGACCTTGCATTTGGCCTGGTTAAACTTCATGAGGTTGGTACCGGCCCACCTCTCCAGCCTGTCGAGGTCCCTCTGGATGGCATCCCTCCCTTCCAGCGTGTCGACAGCACCACACAGCTTGGTGTCATCGGCGAACTTGCTGAGGGTGCACTCCATGCCACTGTCCACGTCACCGACAAAGATGTTGAAGAGGGCCGGGCCCAACACGGACCCCTGAGGGACGCCACTCGTGACCGGTCTCCACATGGACATTGAGCCGTTGACCACTACTCTCTGAGTGCGGCCATTGAGCCAATTCCTTATCCACCGAGTGGTCCATCCATCAAACCCGTGCCTCTCTAGTTTAGAGAGAAGAATGTCGTGCGGGACAGTGTCAAAAGCTTTGCACAAGTCCAGGTAGATGATATCCATTGGTCGACCCTTGTCCACCGATGCTGTCACCCCATCATAAAAGGCCACCAAGTTGGTCAGGCACGATCTGCCTTTGGTGAAGCCATGTTGGCTGTCACCCACCACCTCCTTGCTCTCCATGTGCCTTAGCATGGTTCCCAGGAGAATCTGCTCCATGACCTTGCCAGGCACAGAGGTGAGGCTGACCGGCCTGTAGTTGCCCGGGTCCTCCTTGTTCCCCTTTTTAAAAATGGGGGTTATGTTCCCTCTCTTCCAGTCATCGGGGACCTCGCCAGACCGCCACGACTTCTCAAATACAATAGCCAGTGGCTTGGCAACTTCATCCGCCGGTTCCTTCAGGACCCGCCTGTGCCAAAGAACTGTAATAGGCAATCAATTATCCCTCTGTTTCTCTGTAATTATCACCATTATTTTGAGCCTTGGAAGGAGAGTAAACTCAGTTACTTTGCAGTTCCTTTCCAATACTATTTTCTAGAATCTGACGGTTTAGCATGATGTCATGCCTGAGCTAAATAGCCCAGCTTTTCTGCAGTTGCATGTGTCAGTTCATTCAGGATTCTGAGGTGGATTTTCTGAAGTTTCTTCTTTCTTGTGTGACAATTCTGAGATGAACAACTGGTATGGAATAGATGAATATTCCCTAGAGTGAAAGCTAGCACCTACTAGTCTTTCCATGTGCATCTAATATTCTATTTCTTTTCTATAGGCTATTAATACAAGTACCAGAAAATGGAAACAGAGGCACAGAGCTGTGCTGAAAATATAGTAATAATAAGAATAGTAACAACTGCAACAACAACAATAATAATAATAACAGCATGTCCTATCTTCTGTAAAAAGGGGCTTTTGCTGTATCTGAAGCTCTGTGGTATACAGTTCTATGCACAAACAAACCACAACACATTTCACTACAGGAAAGAAGTGAGAAGTGACATTATTTAACTTCTCTCATTCACTATTTGCCATGCTAAGTGGTTTTAATTTCAGTTTTCTTAACTAGAGTGAAATGTAGCCTATAATAATACCATATAGTTTAAACTTCATAGATTTTGTAATGACTTTGAACAAGAAGGTCTCATTTAAAAACTATTCTTTTAATCTAAATAGTCTTCTCTTGCCTTTGTATGAATGCTCTGATTTAATGAATCTGAATTTTAACACTAGGCAAGTATTTTATATAAAAATAGAGCCCTAATGGGTAAAGTTTGCTGGGCTTTTGATTGTCTGGTGTTTTCTGATAGAATTAGTAATTACTGTAGAGATTTACTGGCTCTTTTACTACATTTAGCATGAGAAGAGGATATAAATAAATAATTTAACTAGAATTACTTATATGTTTCCCAGGCAAATCTGAAACAGAAACATTACCCATGGGCAGACTCAGTACCTTTCTGGCATGTCAGAATTCTCTGGTAATTAGATCTTTTAAAAAGCAGTCAATTTTTCTGTTATTGCCTTTTAAAGAATTCGTGAGTCTAATGACAAAATTAATGTAGGGAATACTCGCTCAAGGCAGGTGGAGGATGTTCCATAAGCCAGCTTTCTAACTGGAAGCAGGATACTGTCACTTGGCTGTATGGCTTTTGCACTCAAATTTGGACCTTATCTTTGCTCTGTGAAGACATGTTGGCTTGATTAGAGCTCATCAGATTAGTTTCAGGTGAAGTGCTAAGTCTAGGCTTATTCTTATAATTAATTAATGATTAAGATGTGGATTGAATCTACTCGCTGACAAGCCGTTTCCTGTCTTTAGTCTAGGCATGCAACTATATCTGTTTCTACTAGAGAATGCATTATTTTGTGCAGTGATTCTTTTTCATTTCATATCAGGTGAGACAGGAGTAGCCAGCTTGAGACAGTAGGTATGCTCATCTATAAACATCAAGGACACATTATTATCTAGCTTCAATTTTTTTCCTCAGTGAAATAATTTTTTCTTACACTCTCTACAAACAGTCAAATTTATTTCTGTAGAAATAATAACTGAGGCAAGAATAGATATCTGGGAAACAACTGGGCTTGGTGCTCTGCACTGTGATAGAAAAGTTAGTCCTTCTCCCGGTCTTCTCTTCCATGCACCACACACACCTCATCATCACATCAGGCCTGGTTATACCAGTATATTTAACTCAAAATGATAATATTTGTTAGTTGCAGAATTATTCTGTCACCAAGCTCAGCCACATCATATGCTCCTCGGCTCAGGCGAATGCTTCAATTCAAGTGTATGGTCTGAGTACCTTGCTCCTGTGGATGTTCTGCTCTGTTAATCTCCTCAGAAGTGCTAATTAAAAGGAAAATATTCCTTTTCATGCTGATAAACTGTAAAATAATCTCTGTTATTTTTGGTACTTTTGTTATCTTATTTTATAAAATAATCAGGAATCAATTCTGCGAGACTTGGATTAGTGAGAGATAGCAACAACCCCTTTTATGTTTAAAAAAGATGAACAAATTTCTCACAATGCACTATTCAATGTTTGTGGTCATTCTCTTTTTCTTTTTTCCCTTGCTAGAAACCATGTAGGGAGCACAGTTTTGAAAAAGAACTAGTTCTAAGAGGCTGTGGGCTGAAGTCAGTGTAATATAAAACTCCTGCAGACATTTGTTCAGATGGATGTGGTAGATTTAAAAGCACCCCACTCCTAAATGACTAAGTTCCCTACCGTCTGTTGAACTATTTATCTTGAACATTTATATCACATACAAGTTTGTTAGAAAAACAAACCTTGAAGCTAAAGAAAAACATAGTAATTGTGCCTTGATCATGTAGTAAGACATTTAATAATTCCTTACAGTTAAAAAATTTTATTCTTTTCAAAACAGATGTTCCTACACCAGTTCAAATTGCTGGATGCAGGTGTGAGCTATGGAAGCCCAGTGAGTCAGGCTCAGAATGGTCTGAATTTATTGAGTCTCTCAGCTGCTGGAGTATTCAGTTCTAGCATTTACTTTAACAGTGGCATTTGTTGCAGAAGACAGCAAGCTGGTCTGCACATATGCAGTGCCTCTTTGTGCAGGTATTACAGACCCTTTGTGATCTGGGCTTCTGTAAATCCGAGAACTCCCACTCAAAGCACAAAGTGATGTCTAGTAAATAAAAGAAGTTGTTTCCTGGACAAATCAGTTAGCTGGTCTGATTAAGTGTCATTTTCTCTGGGTGTTGATACTGAACAAGAGAGTTACATGTTTATAAAGATGAAGAACGTCTTTACAATAGCCATTTGTATTACTCAGTTGCAAAAGAGAAAATGTTGGAAAGAAGGTTAACATTGTTTTCTCCTGGTTTCTTTTAGATCTCAGGTGAAGTAAATGAATCTTAACTTGAAACAAATTTTCTTAAAAAAATCATTCTTGCCTGATGGAGACAGGCTGTTACTTTAGCATAATAAAGAAAGATCAAGGGCAGTGATATGTAGCACTTGATCTAGAGGAAGTACTAGTACACCCAGGAGCTTTTCTGAATGCAGAGGTAGTACTGTTTTTTAGCTTCCTACTTAGGCACAGTGGAAATATACAGTGTATTCAATTATGCTTAAAAGGAAAGTTGTGCAGAGCTGAAGCTCTGCTTCCTGATATCCATGTGAGTAAAGGTGGATTATCCTTTATGAATGATAAAGAAGCTTTTTCTCCTATTTGTTCCTTGCAGTCTAGATCACTGTATAATTTTTTGGAAGCGATTACATGTATTCTTAGCTCTGAGAATCTAATCGTAGGAGAAAGGTCAGTAGCTTTTTGCTGTTTTTCTCCCTGGTAATTCATTTAATCTGGTGTTTGAGATTCCTTACTGATAGCACTGGATTCTTGATAGCTTTTCAAAATGATACATTTATATGGTTCAGTTGAGAAAACAGTGGCCAGTTCAGATTATCATTCCCTCTTTGGTATGACAGCCTGCTATTCAGACAGTAGAGTTAAACATCTGCATCTAGACATTTATATGTTGAAAAAAAATGCATACTTCCATTTACATCTTATAAAAACCAACAATGTTATGCTAGAAATGGGGAGGAATAAGAAAATAATTCACAAATGAAAATGACATTAGTGTCTTCTTTGTGTTGATATACTGGATGAATGGTGGTTACAGCTCACTTGATTATCTTATACTCATGCAAATGAGAACCAAGTCTCTACTTAGAATTGTTTCTACTTTAAGATTGTAGTTTTCTGGCATGCATGAGACAGAATAACATTTTGATTAAGCTATTCACAGAATGTCAATTAAAAAAATATCTTTGAACAGGTAATAACTGTCTAAAATAAAAGAACAATGAAAGAGAAAAAAATTAAGTCAATTTTAAATCTGAACCTTAAGTAGATATAAACTGGAATACGCCCTTAAGAATTATGAAACAGGTGAGAGATTGACTGGCATATTTTGGTTATTTACAGTGGCTCATAATGGTCTATTAATGTCAATAGAAGATCTGACATTGGCTTCCCTGGGGCCAGGATTTCAGCTCAGATATATTTGTTGGGAGTTGGAGATCATAAATTAGAGGTAAAGAAAGCTAGAATATATTTTCATTTAGAAGGACAGGTTATTTTTTATAGGTTTTCCAGCCATGCAACTAAGTCATATCAGCAAGACTGAGATGAGTGTCCCTCATCAACCTTTACTTTGGAAAGACATTCTGTGAAATCCACTGTATCAGAAGAGGCAAAAAAATCAAAAGTTCTCCTTCTAAGAGCTGTATGTAAGCACCTGTTTTTACTCATAGAATCTGACTGATGCTAATGGTCGAGATCTGTGGATTTATCCATTATAATTCAATAGTACAAATACCCCTATGCATTGTACTTCCTAGCAACTCATAGGGAAAATAGTCTAATGCTATTCCTGCCAACCAGCTTATATGTACTCTTCAGGTTTGGGCTCACTGAGAACAGCAACTAAATCTGTTACTACACCATGTCCTTAATAGATCTCAAAATGCTTTAAAAAAGAGATTGATAATATTTTCCAGATGGGATAGCCGAGGCAGAGTCCAGTGAAATGACTTTCAAAGGACATTCAACTGCCAAATGAAAGAGTTGGATATTTAGGCTTGCTGTAATAGCATCTGAATCTGACAATTATCCCCAGCTCTTTCTAACAAAATCATTATTTTTGCCTGTTGTGTTTTTTTTTTTTTTTTACTTTGTGGTTTTTGTTTGTTTGTTTGTTTGTTTTTGTGGTCGATATCTTCTGACACCTCATAAATACTGACAGATTCTTAACTTTGCGGGTTCTACGAGAATATGAATTTCTCTACTTATTTTACAAATCAGTTCTTGAAAAGTACTTAGGTGTTTAATTCCCAGAAAATTGACTAAGAGATTTAACCAAGCTTCCGCAATAAGGCTATATATAAGCCAGCCATTGAATCGAGCTCTCCTGAGCCCAGTACAGTGCCCTGGGGCCAAACAGAGATCCAACATGATGTGACATGTTATATCTTCACTATACAAAATTGTGAAAGGGAGAATCAGAAGAATTTCTTGGTTTATGCTTGACTAGCATTCATGCAGCTGACATTTATTGTTGGTAATTCAAAGCAACCTACATTCACAATTAAAAAGCTGTTTTGTGAATTGTAAGCAAAGACTTTTCAGCCTGCAGTTTTGGATTCCTTGGTCTGATCTATCCTTCCAGTTCACATATAACTGCAGAGTATAAGAATAATCCAATAATTTTGACCTTTGCATGAGTAATAGTGAGGTATTACTTAAAGTGTAATATCACTGTTTATTTTCTACTGAATAATTAAAAACCTCCTCCTAAATCCCTTGTGGCTTCAGAGATCAGGCTCCTGCTTTTTGCCCTCAGATGCTATGGCTAGGAGAGCACAATTCATGTACAGTCCTTTAAGAAAAAATAGGTTCTCTGTAGATTTTTTTTGTTGTTGTTGTTTGTTTGTTTGTTTGTTTGTTTTGTCCCCCCTAAATCTGAGGTACTGCTTCATCTCTACCATATTGTTTTACAGTGCTTTCAGTCCAAATCTTTCAAAGTTAACCCCTCTTACTCCTGTGAGACCCAAATTCATCCTTCAAACTTCATTAATCTTCATAAATGGTCTGAAAATAAATATATAATCTCATTTTGTTCTTTCAATGCTTCTGAAGAATTCCTTAAGCAAGCTTAAGGTGATTTTTTTTAAATAGACCCCCTCCACTTTTTGATTGCTGGATCAAAAATTGGCTGGACGGCCGTGCCCAGAGAGTGATGGTGAATGGAGTTAAATCCAGCTGGCGGCTGGTCACCAGTGGTGTTCCGCAGGGCTCAGTGTTGGGGCCTGTTCTCTTTAACATCTTTATCAATGATCTGCATGAGGGGATCAAGTGCACCCTCAGCAAGTTTGCAGATGACACTAAATTGGGAGGTAGTGTTGATCTGCCTGAGGGTTGGGAGGCTCTACAGAGGGACCTGGACAGACTGGATCGATGGACCAAGGCCAACTGTATGAAATTCAACAAGACCAAGTGCTGGGTCCTGCACTTGGGCCACAACCCCCTGCAGCGTTACAGGCTTGGGGAAGTGTGGCTGGAAAGCTGCACAGCAGAGAAGGACCTGGGGGTGCTGGTCGACAGCCGATTGAACATGAGCCAGCAGTGTGTCCAAGCAGCCAAGAAAGCCAACGGAATCCTGGCATGTATCAGAAACAGTGTGGCCAGCAGAAGCAGGGAAGTGATTGTCCCCCTATACTCAGCACTGGTGAGGCCACATCTGGAGTACTGTGTCCAGTTTTGGGCCCCTCACTTCAGGAAGGACATTGAGGTGCTGGAGGGGGTTCCGAGAAGGACAACAAAAGTAGTGAAGGGTTTAGAGAACTTGTCCTATGAGGAGCGGCTGAGGGAGCTGGGACTGTTTAGTCTGGAGAAGAGGAGGCTCGGGGGGGACCTTATCGCTCTCTACAATTACCTGAAAGGAAGTTGTAGGGAGATGGGGGTCAGTCTCTTCTCCCACGTTATGAATGACAGGATGAGAGGGAATGGCCTCAAGTTACACCAGGGGAAATTTAGGTTAGATATCAGGAAGAATTTCTTTACAGAGAGGGTTATGAAGTATTGGAACAGGCTACCTAGGGAGGTGGTGGAGTCCTCATCCCTGGAGGTGTTTAAAAAATGTGTAGATTTGGTGTTGAGCAACATGGTTTAGGGACCCTGACAGTGCAGGGTGAATGGTTGGACTCGATGATCTTGAAGGTCCCTTCCAACCAGATGATTCTATGATTCTATTCCACTTAGTCTTTCTGAGGCATATCAGAGTGTGCTGGAGAATGGTATGCTTTTAAGTCTCATACTTACCCTTTATAGAGTTTTCAGATAATAAAGACAGCAAACTAGAGCCTGTTACACTAAGCTACAGTCCTTGTTTCAAATTGAATGCTTTTCCGTTTGGACATGTAAATATAGCGTTGAAAGCTCAAACTTCAAATTTAAGACAGTATAATTTAGTGTAACACACACTTATCATTTGAAGTGATCTATCATGAAAATACCATAATGCAATTAGCAGGTGTAGTGAGAAACCCATGAGGTTAGACAAACAAAGCAACCAGATGGTGCTCACAGCTCTGCATATTCAATCAACATTTTTCACCTTGTGTCATAAACTTTATTCTCTGGTGCAAAGGGCTACAGAGTTGAATCTTGACTGGCTTATGTGTTAGTATGCATTGTCAGGAGCTATGGTTGTATCTCACGTGCATTCTCATTAAACAAACTCAGAATATCACATGCATGCTCAAAGGTAAAGTGCAAGAGATGAACCATCACTAACAAAAAGGAAGGAAAGGAAAGAGTAAATAGTTCGGGTTGATTTTTTGTTTGTTTGTTTGTTTGTTTTTTACACTAACTGTGGGAAATCAAGCACCACTAAACAGTGGCCTAAAATCTCTACTGTACCCAACTGCCATATGGTCTGTGGATGTAAAGGGTTCATTGGTGCAGATATTCAAAGAATTTCTTTCTTTCACCAGCTCAGGGGCTCATGAATTTAAAAGCAGTCAATGCTTAGTATCCTCTCTTGCTCTTGTGCATTTTCCATCCTTATATCACTGTTCCTTTTGTGATAATGATACTTTGAAATGCTTCACTATGTCACCAGTTGTGTTATTTGCAGACTGAAATAAGATTTTTTTGTTTGATTAACACAATTTAATTCAACTAGATGTATTGAGTAATCATAGTCTGTGTATGAAAAATACCATAATGTTTCCTTTTAAAATTCTCTATCATTAATTTTCTGTAGACATTGTATGCCAAACATGTTTCTTGTCCTAAAAGGCAGGGTACTGATGGGTAGTGCCTCAGATGAATCTTGCTTAGGATAATCTAAGGCTACACTGAGCCCCTTATTATAGCTATTTCTGAACAGTGAACAAGGGGCTGTTGGTTTCTTTTATGCTTGAGCAAGGGCTATGAGAACCAATCAGACTTTTAGACACTACTTCTTTTCATAAAAGTAAAAGACAGACAGGAATACATAAATGTGTAAGTTTGCATATGTAAATACTAAGTTCAAAAGGTCCAGTAATGAAGTGAAACTCCTATGGCTGATTGATTAATCTTTAAAGATGACATTTGGGTATAAGTACCAGAGAGGTCTGAATGTGAGATTAAAATATCCAATGTCTGCAGTGCTTACTTTTGTACCAAATATAAGTACAACTAAACTTGCAGAGTGTATAAATCTGACCAGCTGGAAAAACTGCTTGTATAGGCTGCCGAGGACTCATTTTGTCACGCTTAAACCACAATTAACAATCCAAACCTGAGCTATTATATAGTATAATACTGACAGAAGAAATGCAATGAGTCGCTATGCATATAAGCATGGAATTGAGGGTGATCCATCTGATAAGTCCTTCCAAAAATTTTTGTAAAAGACTATTTACCAACAACTTTTAAAGACATTAAAACTATCAAGAAATAACAGGGTTGAATTTCTCTCTGGCTACCAATTGGTAGGAAACACAAGGATCAAATGGTCAGTTTTCACAATGGAGGCATTTTACCAGTGAAATGGCACAAGGATCTGAGCTGAGGTCTGTATCATGCAATAATCTTGATATAATAAATTACATCATTTCAGGTAAGGTTCTATAATTTCTGGATAACAACCAATTGCTCAGAGTGTAAGCAGTTGCAAAACAGTCTGAAAAAGCTCAGCAGAGTGCATGAGAAATTTCAGTTGAAATTTAAAGATGGCAAATGCCCAGGAGGTTGGATGGAAGAGGTAAACAGTCAGGAAAAAGATCTTGGAGCCACTGCAGATAGCTGTCTGAGGACATCAACTTGGTGTGTAGCAGCAGTCCAAAAAGCACACGGGAATTATCTGGAAAGAATAGAATGCAAAACAGAAGATATCAGTATGATGTTGTGAATTCATAATGCTTTCATAACTACAATGCTGGATGAATTTTTGGGCATTGTTTCTCAAAAAAAGAGGCAGTAGAACTCAGTGAGGTACAGAGAATTTTAAGAAGGATGTTCAGAAATATAAAAAATATTCCACATCGAGTAAGCTAGACTGAGTAGGACACTTAGTCTTCAAAGGGGAAAGCAGAAGGAGCATGATACAGGTTTGTATAATCTTGTACCATGTGAAGAAAATCAGGGAATAATTAATTTATTGTTGCTTGTAACACAGGAGCTTGGAGTTGGCAAAGAGCAGAAGGTTTAGAAGGGAAAGCAGTACTTTTTTACACAATGCAGAAATGAATGTCTTCTGTTAAGTAATTTCCCAGTTTACAGAGGTCAATATTATAAAAGAGTGAATAAATAGATGTGTCAGCAGGGAGAGTGGCTCAAGAAGTACCTAAACTGTAATTGCCATAATTTGAGGGGAAAGGGAAATATAGAAGACAAGAATCCCAGCATGTCTCCTGTTTCTAATATTGTTTTCCTAAAACTTTTGCTATTGTTTGATTTCTGAGGTAGGATACAAGGTTAGGCTTTAGTCTGGGGACTCAGACTAATACTTTTTATAAAGATGAGTCATTGAGGTTCTCAAAATCAAATCTCTTTGCCTGAAGTTCCTCAGTAAACTTACACTCCATGGTGTAAAAAATGTGTAAATACATATGGGGCTTAAACTTACACTTTTTTTTTTCTTAAAAGTAAACATATTGCGATCTCAAGGCTAGGAGACGGGTTCTGTTACATCTTGCATTGCCCAGGGAGCAAGGTTTTACTGGAGGATAGGTATGATTCAAACACAGCTCCTCTAACTTGCCATCAGCTACCCTCACTGTAAAAGAATAGTTTCGTGAATTGATTCGGTGTTGCCGTATCCTTGAAAAAGCCTTTTTAAAAAATAGAAAGTCTTGCAGGACAAGGGGATTTAGCACACATAATGTTAGGAAATTCATAAAGTGTTTATTTTTAAAAACTTATTTATTAGTGTAGTGTTCAGGAATTATGTCTAACTAGCTTGCCAAATAAATAGCTTTATTCAGGCTTAGCCAAAAGTCTATAGTGAATTTTGTGATTGAAATTCCTTGTGTGTACAGTTTCATTTTCTCAGTAAATTATCTGTGCTGTGGGCACAGGTTCTCAAATCAGTATACCCAGAAATATTTCCTTCATCTTTAAGAAGTGAATTTGCAATACTGGCCTACAAGGGTCCTGCAATATTTGGCCCCAAATTCTTCCATTTGCAGAATGACTGAAGGGAAATGGAATTTCAAAAATGCTTCACATTTTTTGCTATGCTCTCAGATTAGATAGAGATTACAGAAGATTAAATTAAATTGTTTTTACACTGAATTGTTTTTAAATTGTGTTTAATTTTAACTTTAATTGTTTTTTATATTTTTTTTAATCTGAGCAGAGTTTTGGAAATTTATTTGTTGGACTATTGTAAAACAAATTCAGATGGGGAATAGTCATCTCTCATACCCAAAACTGAAGCTCTTCTTTGCTGCTGGGATTTTAGCCTGTTTTATCCTGCCATGTTAAGGTTGTTTTGTAGAACATCAGGTCAGGCTAGCCATCAGGCTTAGTGACAACCCCTTCCATCATCCTGGGTAAATGATTACTGCACCTATCTTTTTAAATTTATCACATACTTACTTTACATGCGTGTCAGGCATTTAAACATATTATCTTTCCTGTTCCTCTTTGCATTTTATAATTAAAAATTTATTGGCCAAGAGGAGGAGAGGAAGGGCTGCATCACTTTTAATCCTAATACTTAGACACAAGAAGACATCCCATGGATGGGAAATCTCATTTTCTGACCTATTTCCATGAATACGTCTGTCAAATGAAAAGTTACCTTTGAACATAGTGACCTGTTGGATTTAAAGTGGATTTAAATTTATTTCTTAAATTTCTCCAATGTTGCTGTTAGTTTATCATCCCTTGGGCAAGCCTATCTCACTGGAGTTACCAAGTGCTACCAGGTATGGTCTTGGTACTGCCTTTAGGATCTTACAGTGACAATCAGCTGAAGTCTTGACTACTGCTTCTATTATATAATAGAAGTGTGGGAGAAACTGTAGTATCAAATTTTATATTTGAGAGTGATTATGGGTTTAGAATAAACCCTACAGGCAGAAACTGGAATATGGCCATTTCAGTTTTTTTCTTACAGATTGTGAGCAAAGAATGGAATGGAGCATTAAAACAGCAATCCAGGGCAAACAAACCCCCCACCTCACTCATTAACTGGTGACTAGATTAGAACACATCACTTACAATGATGTTTCTTTTTGGTTCAAGGACTGGAACCACTGGAAAAAACACTGACCTATTTCAATGTTTTTGTGTAAAATCTTCAGTGTAAAAAAAATACTAGTTTTAATATTAGAAGCTCCCACTGATACTTTATAAAAGGAAGTCTTTCATCTGCCTAGTGGTTCTTAAATTATTGAATGAAAGACATCTGCCTGATGCTGATATTAGATTCTTTTAGAACTAAGAATCTATATATTGTAATTTGTTTTCAATTCTTTGTTTACAAGTTGAACAAATTTTTTTAAATAAGTCTTACAAGATTTCTCATATTAGGCTCTTATTACATCTGCGAAGGATTAATCATCTGCTAAAATACAGACTGAAGCCAACAAAGTAGAAGAACTGGTATAAAACTAGTAGGGAAGAGAATCAGTCTCCTTACAAACAGTGCACTAAAATTGATTCTGTCTTTAGAGGTGGCATAAATTTGTATTTTCTCTTTCAAAATGACATTTCAACATTTAATTTATTCACATTATGCCTAGATGTATAGCCAAGACTGCGGAATTTCTAGAAGGGTTTGTGCTATCCTTGTTCTGATCACAGAGTTCCTTTGAGGAAAAGGCCTACTTAGAAATTGTGCAATGGCCATGGAAAAAGAGTATTTTTAACAGTTTAGAAATAGATCAAATGCTGCACTCCATGCAACCGACTGTTCTCACTTCCTAAGTGATTGAATGTCCACCCACACCTCTCTTGGAAATTCTGAAGAAGGTGACATTGTTAATTCACAAAGAATTCATGTTTTGAGCTATAGGCTGTACTGACAATTTGACAGTGCCCACAATACCAGACCTTATTCTTACACCTAAAGCTGCTTGGAAGTTTCCAAACGGAGTGCTGTTGTTGAGGTATGTTCTTCTACACTTCTATTCTGTATTTCTGCCATTACTGTGACTGCTTTTTATAAAATGCCTGTCACTTGTTGACCAGCAGGCTCTTTCTCTCTCTCTCTCTATTTCTTCCCACCCCCACAACAAGCAAGTGTAGCAAACATAGTACTTGATCTTCTTGCCATCACTGGGATACAAACAGAATTGCTAACTCTGAATTCATAAATAACAAGCAGTCTCCAGATGACAGCTTTGTCATTGTGCTGTCTAATTGTAATGAGAATGCAGACCCAAATTACACTTAAGACTTAGCAGATTATATTTAGGGCATGAGTTGTAGGCTTTAATGAGATGACATAATGGATGGTAATCAGGTTAGGAGAGGACTGAAATGGCTTTAAGAGCTTTTGCAAACTGGAAATTTTGAACTATCCTGTGCGAAGCTGCTCACAGTTGCTTTACTGCAACTGTGCTTAATAGCACGTTTGGTGCTGTTAAGGCCCTGCTGTCAACCTTTGATACCATTTCTGACTTGATCCTTCCTTTCATTTGCCTTCTCAAGTAAGAAATTGCAAGGGCAACTTCAAAGCTGTCTTCTTAATGTCCAGTTAGACTCTAAGTGTGGGGACTACCCTTGCATGTCTTACGCTTTCAGCATGTCATTCTAGCTGTTTAACCTATCTAACACAGGTTGAGCTTCTCTTAGACCATTTCTAGTTTAGATGTGACATACCACACCATGTCAATACATACTCCTATTTTTTGTCATTCTGGAATAGCAGCTTTGTTCCTCACTCTTGATAAAATGTTTACTGAAGACCTGTTTGTTTGTGCCTGCAGAATTGCCCCATTCATGTTCACCTAGAGCTCTGCACGGCAAAGGTGATATGCTAAAATGACAACATTTCCTCTTTTTAATGCACTCATATTTATGTGACATCTGTCATTGACTGCTTGAACTGCTCTGGCATTAGTAACTTCAATTGGCATGTCTACGTGGTCACTTGCCAACATTTTGGTAACTCCCAGTCTGTAGGGCACATGCCAGTTGTCGCTGAACCCCTGCCTTATATCCGTGCTATTATGTCTTCTTGTATGTATTTATACAGTTTTATATAATGAAAATGCATGAAGCTGATACCGATGTTTTGTCCAGCTGACTGTGAGCCAGTGACATCACAGAATTATAGAATCATAGAATCATTCAGATGGGAAAAGATCTTTAAGATTATCAAGTCCAAATGTTAACCTAGCACTGCCAAGTCCACCACTAAACCATGTCCCTAAGAACCACATCTACTTGTCTTATACATATCTCCAAGAATGGTGATTCAACGACTTCCTTGGGAAGCCTGTTCCGATGCTTGACAACCCCTTCCGTGAATAAATTTTTCCTAATATCTAGTCTAAACCGCCCCTGGAGCAACATGAGGCAATTTCTTCTTGTTCTATCGCTTGTTACTTGAGAGAAGAGATCAACACTCACCTGGCGATAAGGTCTCCCCTCAGCCTCCTTTTCTCCAGGCTAAACAACCCCAGTTGTCTCAGCTGCTCCTCATAACACTTATGCTTTAGACCCTTCATCAGCTTCATCACCCTTCTTTGGACACACTCCAGCACCTCAATGTCTGTCTTGCAGTGGGGAATCAAAAACTGAACACAGTATCTCTCCCTCCAACTGTGTAGGAAAGGTCACTGTCATGTACCCTAGCACGACAAAGGCAATTCTGAAAAAGCTGCCTTCAGTACAGATATAAACCAAAGGATTAGGAGGTGAAACGAAAACCTTAATAGCATTTCTACTGACCAAACTAGTATCTGTACAACTGGTTTTAGTATACATATATGTAGGCATAAGTTTGGTACTTTGAAAGATTATATGGTCACTATCTAACTAGTAAAAGAATTTTCAACATTACAAAATACTTACAATCAAATGCTGATTTATTTTTTGCTACCAGGTAGGTACTTTAATAGAAATGTACAGACAGTAGCTGTCAAGGAGTTTACATTTAGCAAACTGATCTGCAGCTGCTCAGAGAGATGACAGTCTAATGCACATACAGCATTATACAATTTTACTTGTAATGTATTACCCTTGTATGTCAAAAGCTCAGCTGTGCCTTTTCTTATGGGATGAAAATAATGTGCAACCTTTTAGCATGCTCTGCCTGAAGGTTCAGAGTAGATGCTGTTAAACACCAGAGAGCTGCATGCTGGGGACTCTTAGACTAATCCTTCGGAGCAGAACAAAACAGCCTGTGTCATCTCCACAAATACTGGTTACAATAGGAGATTTTTAAGTACTTACTGCTTTTTTAACTTTGGACTCGATGTCCTAAATTTTTTTTCCAGTCACCTGTGAAAATGGAAATTTCTGTTCACTTTGTGCTTTTCCTCAATGTATATTAATTTACACCTTGCCTTTTACAATGTTCAGCAGGTGAAATATTCAAGGACAGCTATTTAGCAAAATATACTTCTTACTGTTATATGGATCACATCTTTCAGAACAAGTACTTCAGTAAAATAGGTGTATGCGTGTTCAAAGTTCCTTCCTCCTGTAACAGCACATCTTACAGTTAGCCAACTAAAAGAAATCAAAAAATAAAAGGCTATAGCCTATACTCCCAATATCTAAAGGGCAAACCACCACATATTGCAGGAAATAAATAGCTGACCAAATAACTAGAAATAACTTAAGCGTAGATATTTATTGTAGAAGATCAAACACAGATATGTGGGTTTTGATATTAAATGTGAAGCTTAGTGTTGTATCTACAATGATATAAAATGCTTCAGCATGACTGATCTAACCTCTAAAGTACTGGTTTAAAGTGAGTTATGCTGAAATATTCATGGACAGAGAGAAAGTAGTGAGGTTTAATTAATATGGCTATCTGCTGGATACCCAGGTACATAAAATAGCAAGAAGCACAATAATCTCTTATGATGTAGCACGCAGTTATTGCCATCCTTAGGAGTAATAGAAACATATAGGCTGACGGAGTGTCTTTATGACTGACTTGGACATTGCAGAGTTTGCTGGGAGATGGGAGTATGGAGTTGATTAACATGGCAAGTATCAATCTCTCCATGTAAATAGACTTTGGAGTAGTATTGGAAGAAAGGGTTATTTGATGATGAAGCATAAAACTATGATTTGGAAATTGGAGATTCATTTCCTGGCTCTGTTATAGGTTTTCTCAAAAGTAAAGCTTCTAATAACTCCATTTTGCCTGTTTTCCAGGTAGAAAAGTGAGCAGTAGAAGCTCTTCTCCCATCTTGCAAAGACACTGTGATGAATGTTTCAGAATCACAGTGTCTTCTGGGAATACTATTTGGGTTGTTTTATATCATAGAATGGTTTGGGTTGGAAGATTCCTTAGAGATCATATAGTCCTAACCCCCCTGACAAGGACAGGGACACCTTCCACTAGATGAGGTTGCTCAAACCTCATCCAATCTGGCCTTGAACACTTCCAGGAATGGGGCATCCACAACTTCTCTGAGCAACCTGTTCCCGTGCCTCACCATCCTCATTGTGAAAAATTTCTTCCTTAGATCTAATTGAAATCTAACTTCTTTTAGTTCAAAGCCATTATCCCTTCTGCTATCACTACATGCCCTTGTAAAAAGTCCCTCTCCAGCTTTCTTGTAGGCCCCCTTTAAGTACTGGAAGGCTGCTATAAGACCTCCTTAGAGTCTTCTCTTCTGCAGGCTGAACAACCCCAACTCTCTCAGCCTGTCTGCATAAGAGTCGTGCTCCAGCCTTCAGATCGATGTCCTAATAAAATCTGATTTTGCCATGTTATATCTATGTGCCACATAGTTCACAACATGATCCCTGTCTCTACTGGGGCCTTGCAGGGACAGTATAGTGCGAATAGAAATAGCTCCAGGACATGAGCTGGAGTTGGGTAATGTTTTGAAGGGATGCTATGGGTTATGCTATCTAACATCATACCACCACAAACCATAGTCTCTCTGGCATTAATTTCATGATAAGCATTGTTCTCTAAATTATTCATGCATTTTGTTTAATCTTTTCCTTCTGCATTTTGAGGGCTTCTCTAATACTTTTTATGTATGTTCCTTTTGCAATGTAGACTTATTATAAAGGATGATGATAATAATCAGTAAAAAGGCAGCAACAACTAGACCAAAAAAACAGGCACATCCTGTAGTCAGATAGAAAATCGTAAATACAGTAGCGTAGTCATTATCTTCAGCCTATGTGAATATCAAAGGATGGGCACCTCTAGATGAGGTCAACACATGCATGTCTTCAGCTGATAGTGCCTGCTGTGCAATTAAGTTTAGTATCCTAGTAACAGCTGCCCGTGCCTCCTCTAGCAGTGACGTGCAGTGAACTTTTAAAGGGCAGACTTCAGCACACTGAATAAAAAGCAGTAGGCAGAAGGGAAAAGTCAGAAACATAGGAAAAAAAGGCTGCAGGCAGTGTGGTGGTTTGTGTTATTTTTTGTTTTGTTTGGTTTTTAAAAGCATATCATTAAAGAGGGAGAAGACTTGTGTGCCTTCTAAGCATTTAAGCAGTGGAGTGTTTACATTAAAGAGGACAAGACTTCATTAAAGCCAATAACACTTGCTACAACAGCAGATCATACCTGAACACAACAAGTTTGACTGGAGCAGGGACCACAGTTCAGAAAGAAATTACCAGGACAAAATGAGGATTAAAGAGAAAAAGCTGTAGGACATAGCTAGACACAAGCCGTTCTAATACTGTCTGGTAGTGCTGGTTTGCGTATCTAAAGGTCAATCAAAGCACTGTTCTGAGTGTGTCTGGTTAAATGTTAAGATCTTTAACATATGAAAATCTTTGGGCTGATGTATTTTCTCTCCAGTACAACCCCTCACCCAAAGGCTGGTAGAATCCAGGTGCAAACTACAAGCAGACTTTGACTGGATGTTGCCAAAATCCTGGAGGTAAGAAATTTCTGGCATTCGTGTAGAAAATCCTGTATTTCGCATCGCTCTCCTATGCTGTCGGTGAGTAACTATAGTATGTCCCTGCAGCTTTCAGCTTTGAGAGGGGTACAAAATGCCTTTCCAGCAGGGCTGGAGCTCGTATTTCTATAGTGGATCCCACTATGAGAAAAAATATCCAGTGATAAAAACTTGTGCCTCATTAAAATTGCCTGATGATCTTGCAATTAATCACACAGGTAGATTCTGTAGAAAATGCTAACATTTGGGAAGTTTTGTGTGTTGGCAGAATCTAAATGAAATACTTCAGTCTCTAACAACCTTGTACTGCTTCTTGGAAATGCTTGTTAAATGCTTGCCATGTTTTGCAGCACCTCCAAACCTATCACAGGTCAGATGGTTGCATTCAGGTTTGGAAGCAACAAGTTTTGTTCTGTTTGCTCACAAGTTTTGTTCTGTTTGCTCACAAGTTTTGTTCTGTTTGCTGAATTTTTAATGCCACCAGTATCTTGAGAGGTTCTCTAGAAGCATCAGATAAACTGAGCCCACAAATAAGAACTGGAAAATGAGACTTCTGACTTCTTTTTTTTATATGTTTTTAATGCAGACTAAGAACATGGACTTATTATTTCCTGATAAATTTGTATGAATCAGCCTGGGTGGGATTTTCTTCTACTCTTGTCCAGAAACGTTGAATATTGATTCGATAGATGTCTTTATTAAATACTTTCCTGCCTAAATTTCTTAACTAAACAGTTATCCAGTTGTCAGCTGACATACTTATAAAGCATAAAGTCTGGTGGGGACTCATGTCTTGTTAATTGAACACGCTAATTATTTTGTACCTTGCTTATGTATCTTCAGCTAATTTAAGAGAGAAGAAAGTAAAATCAAAAAGCCTCAAAGAAATTTACAATGCAGTTCAAGAATAATTGTAGAAAATTTATAAAGATCATTTTTATCTAAAGCTATGAGAAGCAAATTTATTTTAATGGAACTCTTCAAGTACAGAGACTGCTTTTTTTCTTGAATATGTTTTATACAAATTTATACTGCTGCAACTGTCGTTAAAAGTATACCTATTCAATGCTCCAGGTATCTTAAAACAGTAATTATATAAGATGCAAACCAAAACACCTCAGCAAGAATAAAAGTTTTAACAGCAGCTTAGTTGGATTGCCATATGTGGAAGCTGTTTTTAAATTCTCTTACTACTCTGGGATGCCTAGGTGTTTGTAATGCAATAGCAAACTTATTTCAAATTTGTTCCATGAGTGGGTATATGACCTCAACCTTGACCTACTGTAGTGTAATTAGACAAAAATGCTTTTCTTTTGACTGGCAATGCAAACCTGCTGCCATCACTCTGTGTAGGTCTTTCAACACCATTGACTTAGCAGTTTTTACACGAAAATACATAAATGAAACAGAAGGCGATTGGTGTCTCAGTATTTATTTTTCTGCAGAATGGTACTGTGTGCCCATACCATGGTTCATGTGTTTGTGACCTGTATTCCTCTTGCCCTGCAGTGAGCTCTGATTTTCGACTCTGACTATGCAGAATCAGTCATTATGATCACACAGAAAAAAAAAAAACAGTGTTTTACCAAGTGCATATAATGTTGCATTCTGTGACAAAGGTATTTCATACTGGACTTGTTTTTTCACAGCTTTAAAGACCACCTAGAAGAGAGTGTAACAGCACTTAGATAAGTATAACGAAAGATTAAATTAATGCCTCCGATTCCACTTGCTGGAAACACAAGTTGTAAAATTTCAAATCTCTAGTGAGGTGGGTTTATTTTGGCTGAATAAATGCAATAGTTGTTGAATCTGAGTTGTTATAATCACAGAGTTACAGAATTGGATTTTTAATGTATGAAATTTCATCATCTTAAGGTTGAAATATGCATCATGTAAGATTTAGTTGTTATATATATTATTTCATTTTACTAATAATTATATTTATACATGAGTTATAAATTAATATATAAATATAAGATTTATATAACATTTGTTTAATATAAGATCATGAACCATGTAAGAAGACTATACCTACTGTGCCATGCCTTAGGAAAGACTTCAAGCATCTAACCCTATGCAGTTGTTAATTCTCAGTTTCCTGTGACTCAATAATTTAACCTTGCCTGATATTTTTCTGGCTTTTGTATAAAATGCATGCACCATAGACACCTTACTGACACAGAGTTTTTTAACATCAAATCATCAGAATTTGCCATGTTAAGTGTGTATCAAAATCACAAATTATGAGCTTTTACATGTTAATAGGTTTTTGACAAAATACCTGGATATGAAGGTGAGAATGAACATCCTCAACTTCTATGTATTCAAGAGAATATTTTCTATTTTCTAAGCAAGGACACACAAAAAATTAATTCTGTTTTAGTTAGTCATTTTTTTCAGTTTGCCTCCACACGTTTCTTAATAGCTGGTTTGACACGTTGCCTCCCCAGACGACTGCTATGAAGTTAAATCCCCTTATGAATTCCACAAGCCAGTGGAATCACTTAAAGAGGATGTCCCACAGGGTAGTCTGTTTATAGTGGTGAAGACTAAACTAAAAGATTTTGGACAACATGTTATACATTCCTCCAACATATAGAATCAGAGGAAGCAGTGAATGTGACTCTCAGAATTTATCCAACCTGTTTTTGTCCTGGAGAGGTCCATCACTGTGAAAGTGCCAAAGTATTAACGAGGATGCACTATTCTTATAGAATTGCAGCATTCATGATGAACTGAGGGGTTATCTCCCACACTGAGCATCATTAACAGGATCAGGATTTACAAGAGAAAAGGGAAGGCGAGATTCTACCCCACAACAATCTGTCTATCCATACAACTAAACAGTGAAGGACGGTAAAATAGAATCATAGCATCATATCATAAATAGAGGTGCTTCTGAGCCAAAGCAGAATAGTGAGCTAATCAATTAGTTCCCAAAGACTTCTTAAAATGTCTGAACTGTAGCAAGAAGAGAATATACCAAGTCAAAACAACCTGAGAAAAATGCTTTCCAAAGTCTGAGGATGTTTGATACCCACATCTTTTCAAACGTTTCAGGCTAACTTTTATAGTTGATGAACACTGAAAACATTGACATGTGAAATTCAGACTAGTAACATGTTTTACTAAAAACTAAAAGGCTAACTTGTACTTGTAGCTGGTGTTATAGACTTAAAAGATTTGTTGTTGTTGTTGGTTTGTTTTTTAAGTTTTTAGCATCCCTTGATTTTAAGAAATTAGGAGTCAACTCTTCTGTGCAAAATGCTTAGTACCTGGCAGCTACACTAGGAGCTCAACTCTTACAAATTCCTGATTGTCAAAGCACTGCGCACACTGAGGGATGGTCTATGGCTATATGATAAAGAAGTCAAAGGAATTATTGCCTAGGGCCTTTCATGGATGTATTGTCTAACTAACAACCTTAGATAGATTTGGGAGACGTTGAAAATTGAGACAGGTCATTGGTATTCCACTTTGTAATGCAGGAATTCATGTCTCTGCTGGCAAAACTTTTCAAAACAAACTGTTTAATTAGGTCACAGCATCTAATATTGCCAATTGACTACTTGTAGATCAAGTAAGCTCCCTCTTGTCATGCACATAGTCTACGTAAAACAAGTTGCTCAGGCATACTCTGTCAAGTTTTAAAATACTGGTCAAGACAAGACTTTTCTATTTTAGACTATTCTTGCCTCCTAGGTATATCTGACAAGACTGAAAAATAAAATGGCAGCTCCCAAACCTACAAAAATTGCACATCTGTTCTGACTTGGCTTTCACAAATCCATCAGACCTTTGTGTCTGCTCATTAGGCACTTCAGCCTAAGGACATTTAAAATTCAAGCCACAATATGGACTAGTTAATGCACAGCCAAACTGAGATTTCAAATATTGTGAAAAGGTCACACAGGGAGTTTTCTATCCTCATCAGTATTTTAAATGCTATGTATTCATTTTAGGAAATTACTATAATATTCTTTTTTGAAAGCAAACATACTTTTAAAACAAAGTGATACGATTTTCTCTTAGCTTTGTGTATATGTTTGTATGCATATATATCTTTTTTATAATTTTCCCTTCACCTGCAGTTCTTAGTTGCATATTTACTGTAATCAAGCCATTTCATCTTCAGCAAACTTGATCTGACCGTGTGTGAAAAGATTGTGCCAGTGAGAAAACGTGATTTGGATACCTGATAGTTCTCTGGGTGTAAATCCAGATGTAAATCTTGATACCAATGGGAGAGGAAACTCGCTGGAGTATGACACAACATGCAAAAAACACTGAACAATGTCCCTGTGATAGTTTGATGTGTGGGGGGGTGTTCTGGTGGCAGGGGAGGGGATTTGCTCCCTGTGCCACCAGATCTGAGTCCCATCCCCCCCCGGGGGAGGTTGAGCCAAGGCGGCGCCTCTGCGAATTGCCCTATTTAAGTTGGGACAAAGGGGCGGGAAAGGGCTTTTTGCTCAGGAGCGAGGAGAGAGCAGGAGGGCGCTGCCCTCGCTCCCGGCTCCCGGCCGAGCGGCCGCTCGGGCTCGGGCCGGCGCCATGTGCTCAAGATGGCGCCGGGGGAGCCGCATGGGGGACTCGGTAAGCGCCCCACTCCCGGGGTGCCCACCGGGCCGAGCTTCCCCAGAGAGGATTAATATCTAAGAGAAGACAACCACAACGACCGGGTCAGCAAAGATGAAGCAGGAGGAGGTGTACTGGAGCTGAGGCTTCCCTTGCAAATCGGTGTGAGATGGCAGGCGGCCCCCCTGCAGCCAGGGTGTACTCGGCGGAGCAGCGACCCACTCGTGGCCTGTGGAGAAACCCACGTCGGGAAGGAGATGCCTGAGCCCAGGAGAGGTCGTGGAGCAGGGGATGCGCGACCAGGTACTGTTGATAATGGGGCATGGAATGCACGACGAGGTCGTGGAGGCATCTGGAGTCCGTGGGACGGCCCACGCCGACGCGAGTGGCAGCAGCTCCCTAAGAGGCCGAGACTGGTAAAGCCCGAACTGGTGCGATCCATGGGGAGGATTGCAATCCTGCGGGCAGGACTCATACTGGAAAAGTTTGGGGACTTTTTCTTCGTGAGTAGGGGATCCACCGAAGCAAGGGAAAAATGGTGTAAAGACTCCTCCTCCTTTAAGAAAGGAGCGGCAGTTAACAACATGGATGAACTGACCTGTACTCCCCCATTCCCTGTCTCCCTGCGCCGCTGGGGGAAGACAGAGCCAGGAACGAAAGGAAAATAGGGGGTGGGGAGGTGTTGTTTTAAGATCGGGCCTTGTTTTCTCTTTCTCCTCTCAAGTAACCGGTTTCGTCCCCTTTTGTCTTTTGTTAAGTAACTGTTAATAAATTGTTTTGTTTTATGAAGAAAGCCTGAGTCATGTTTTGCCCGAGACCATGTTTGGTGGGTGCTCCCTTTTCGGTTCTTGTCTCGATCCTCAGTCCAAAAAAAAAAAAAAAAAAAAAAAAAACAAAAAAAAACCCACGACAGTCCCATTGAACCATGCTCTAGAATATTCAAATCAAGCTCTGTTTGAGACGAAATAGCTACATATAGTAGAGAATGGGAGAGGACTTCTGCTTTAGCACTCATCTGAAGTACCAAAGTCCACGTGTTTAAAATTAGTAGAATTTTAAGGGTCCAGCTCCCTAATGTGTAATTCTTCTTAGGCTATGCATGTGTATTCCATCACTGAAAACGATGTTTAGCGAACATTATTTGGGTTGAAAACATGAAAACTAAGACACATTAGATTTTTGATTGTGCTTTTAACTTTGATTCTACCTCTTTGTTCACTGAGTGCAAAGAATGACAAAAGATGCTGTGGCAAAATATGTAACCATATAATTATAAACTGCTTGTGCCATAAGCAAGTATAGCTGGGAATGCTGAGACAAATACAAACTTGGCATTTCTTAAATACAAAGAGGGTAAAGGCAAATTAAATAACATTCTTTGAATGTAATACTTTTCTACATGTTACTTTCTTGATCATCTTTTAAAAAGTAAAATCCAATTATTTTTCTGTACGATTACATGTGTGTATATGACCCATGGAACCTGTCCTGCTAAGAGAATGCCTTTTGACTGAGGTTTTAAACGGAGCTCTTAACAGAGCTTCACCGCTCACTGGCTGCCAGCTACAAGATAAAGTTGGATAAACATTTTTCTGAGGTATATTATTGGATGCGGTCTCAGGCAACTGGATTTAGGTGGCCTTGCTTGAGCAGGGGGGGTTGTACCAGACAACCTCCACAGGTCCCTGCCAACCTCAGCCATCCTGTAATTCTGTTAATATTAATAATGGATTTTATATACTTTATGATAACATGCCAAATCTACTGAAAAATTATTGCTTGTTCATGTAGAGTCCCAGTCTGTCTCTGTTTTACTTTCCTTGTCAAAGAAATCAGTCTGAGATTCTAAAAATATCTGCTAGGTTTCTCTTCTTTCTCTTTCTCACTTTAGTTGTTGTTTTCTGCTTTTTTTTTTTTTTCTGATAATAGCTTTCGTCTTTCTGTGGAGTCCTGGAATGAATGGAATGCCAGACCAAGAAAAGGAGATGAAAGAAATATTAATGCCTGCCTAACACAAATGTGAACAACACAGTTAATTTTTTAGCATGAATTTAACAAGTTCCATCTACTTGGAGAAGAATTTCTGTTTTGGTTTTTTGGGTTTTTTGTTTGTTTGTTTGTTTGTTTGTTTCTCTGTGTGTGTCTTTTTCTGGTTAAATCACTCTCTAAAGGTCTCAGGATAGCTTGATCTGACTCCTAACAAACTCCATCAATCTTTTATTTATTTATTTATTTATTGATTGATTGATTGATTGATTGATTGGAGGGGGGGCTTGTTTTAATTCATTGAGTTTTCTTCTTCTTTTTTCTGCTGTTTCAAAATTACTGTGAATGAATATAGTAAACAAGAAGCAAAGCAATTTTAGTAACAAAGAACTTTGCTACGATTATTTCTATTACAATCTTACATTCAAAAGAATGTGTTTCATCTCTTCATAAATTTCAGAGATTCTTTTTCAAAATGTCATAGAAGTTAAGTTGGTTTGTAATAAAATAAGAGTAGCTAAGGCATTCTTAAAGGATGTAAAGATTTAAATACATAAAACACAGGCTTCATACAGCTGAAATGAGAACAATTAATTCAAAAGAGTGAAAAATACACCTTTCAGATTTCATGAAATGAAAATATAAATGAAAAGTATGGTGTCAAGAGTAATCTAATGCTTATCCACTAAAATGTCAATTTTTCCAATGAATTTCCCCACAATTTGCTTTTTTTGTGACAACTGTTACATTATGTGTCTTTAATAGAGAATGAGCACACATAACAGGGGAGAGTTCATAAAATTAAAAAAAAAAACTTTATGAAGAAAAATTATCATGCAAGACTCTTTCTCTTAACTTGTTACCAGGTCTCGTTAGATATATTTGTCCTTCTGTAGAGAAAAATATGTATATTCTGGAGCTGAATCCTGGCTTGTCTACTAGTCACATAGGTTTTAGATAGATAGAGAGACAGCACCTTAGGTTTAACTCATGTCCATTTTGCAATGAGCCAGGGGTAAAGATGCATCTTCTAGTACTTCCTGAAAGCTAACAAAAATCTGGAGTTGCTGGGTATCTGTGCTGATGGGGGAGAGGGACAGAGGAAATTGAGAAAGTAAAACAGCAAGGTGATTGCTGAAATTTCTGTATGCGAAGATCATAAGAAAGGCCGTAATGAGTCAAACTACCAGGTCATGCAGCAAATTTCATGTGTCTAGCAGTGGACAGACAGCAACAGATACTTAAGAGAAGAGCATCAAAACAGAATTGCACAGATTCTAATAATTCATTTTCCTGAAATGGAGGTTGTAGCCATGTTTTAATTTTAACAAATGTTTAGACTTACACTGTCTCCTTCAAAGCATCCAAGTTCAAAGAATTCCACAATTTAATTGTGCTACGCAAACAGAGAGTTTTTGTCCCTTTTAAACTATGTGCATAACAATTTTGTCTGATGTTTTCTCCTCCTGTGTTACAAGAACAGTGACTAATAGTTTTCCTTTGCATTTCATCCATACCATTCATGATTTAGTAGATCTCCTAAGAAGTCACTTTTACAGGGGATACCTTGCCAGCTGCTTCTCTGGCACTTTAAAGGGATTTTCAGCTTTGATTTTTGCAGTGTCAGAGAGCAAGAGAGTCTTTTAGGTAGGCAGGTCCTAGACTATTTTAAGATCTACTCAATATGCTTTGGGAAATGTTCCTAAAATATGAAGATCCAGCAGAATTATCGAGAACTTGAAGCCTGAATAGACTGAAATATGCCTGAAATAGGAGCAGACTTTTTATATTTGTTGGTGTTGAACAAGTCTTCAACTGGATAGAGGGACTGCTGCTCAAAATGACATTCACATTTAGTTTAATAAGCAAAACTGTTGTTACTTGCGAAATGATTTGTGTACTGGCACCTGTGTTGAAGGCAGATCAGCATCTGCCAGTGATGCACACTTGCCTGAGGCTGTAACATGCTCTTCGCTTTTGTGGCTCTCCAGGGACAAAGAACACAGAGAAGATATGCTCTCAGGGAATTTTTCTATCATAGGTTCAGATGCATTTGGTGTCCCTTAATTTTTGACTATGCTAGTACTGGTGGTTACTTGATTGGGAATCAGAGGTTGATCACCACCTTGTGTCTTGTCTTAGTCCAGAGCCAGAACATGAGCTGCAACCTGGGAAAGGTATCTGAATTTAAGTTAATCCTCAGGCACATCCTTGTGAAGACAGGTATCGCAGTCTGTTTGGGTGTCTTAAATTTACAGGGCAACATACTCTGTAAATAAAACTTTATTTTATTGGCTTATTGGGAAAGGATACAATCAACAAGCAAAGGCTAACACATAAATTCACTAATTTGGCAATTGATTTAAGAAGTTTATAACTTGCAAGTTCTCTAATTCATAACTCACAACTTGTAATTTGAAACTTGTGCACCTGTGAGCAAAATTGTTACCTAGACAATGGTGAGAGTACTCATCCTTCCTTCTCCATCATGGTGCAAGCATCCCCTATATCATATCAAGAAGCACAAAAGCCTCAGCAGTCCAGCCGCTCTTGGATTCTCTTCAAAACCTTTTTTTTGGGTAAACTGATGTATTTATACCTTCCGGCTTGAAAGTTTGGTCTATACCATTTCCATGAGTTAGCAAATTCTGGGGACATTGCCAGACAATCCGTGTACAAGGATGTTGTCCGCAGGAGACTGCAAGCTGCAGGTGGCAATGGCTGTATAAGAACCTCTAGCCCTTTCTAGCCACCGTGTCCTGCCTATACGTGGCTCTCACTTTCACCTAATGGCCATGTTCCCAGCATATATCAGGCCATAGCATGAGCCATGTGTTAGCCAAAACCTAAGCAGGCATTGAGGGAACAGTCATAGTGGGGTATGAAAGGTAGCATGGCTTCTCCACCCAGGGTTTTTGTGGATGCAATCAAACACTGTAGAGCGTGTGCTTAAAGCCAACTCTGCCTTTAGAGAATTGAGTAAAAATGCACAGCCTGTCAGGTGGACACAGAGGCTTTTAACTCAGAAACTGAGAAAAGTAGACAAGGTATGGATTGCTGTGAAAGATCAGTCTATACAGGCCATGGTTAAGGTGGTTCTAATTTGTTTGGGTTTTTTTTTGTTTTTAAAAAAGGAATAATAGTATTTCAGACCTTGGCTGCTTAAGATAGGTCATAAATACTTGAAAACTCTTTTGATTTTAATCCATTTTTTACTTTTTGAATGAAGTAATACGTTGTTGGCTTATAACAGCATTAAAATTTCAGAAAAAAATCAAGTAAAGGAAATGGTTTGGTTTCAGTTTTTTATTTTTTTCAGTTGTGTTTACATCCTTTTTGTTTGAGTATGTATAGATGACATTAAGGATTCTAAAATTGTTGGAAGTGTTGCCAGATTAAGCAAGCAATTGTGGTCTAGCTAATAAGAGCAAAAAACATTTGTAGCAGCCTTGATATTATTACAGAAAGAATTAAGTATAAAAATTGCTGTCATTATAACTGATACATACATGTATACACGGACTTGAATTTCATATGTTATTGACTGAGTATGCTCTGAACTGCTCTTCTGTCTCCATATCTGTGCTGTTTATGCTTTGGTTAATGGAAAATAACAGTGCAGCCATTTAAAAAATATTTTCTAGCTTTCTTTGTCTGCTTTACCTGTATGTCTCAGTGGTGGTGAATCATAGCTTTTTTTCTTTAACGACAATTTCTCGGGGGTTTTGTTTTCTCTGCCATTAAGAATTGCGTATGTCATGAAACATTATCGGAGTTTATTTGTGTGTGTAAAGTACCTATTCTGGTAGTTTGTGAGCACTGATCATGGATTAAGAACAACTAAAGGAGGAGAGGAGAATAATAAAAAGCTATATTGGATATAATGAGGCTTTTTTCACTTAAAGGTCACAGGGAAAAAATTGTTAGCTCTGTCTGAGCACCTGTGTTTCTATGTACACACACACACAACCAAAGACAGCCTTCTCTAAAGAACTGGGATTAGACTCCTGTGTTTATATAGGCCTCTAAAACTTTGTGTTACCTGATGAATTTTAAAAGGAGTAATTAAAGAGAAGACATCCTATTAAAGGAAGCTCTTGGCAGCAGTAAAACTATAATCCCTTTAATTTAGGATTTTCATTGTTTAGCGAAAGAAATCATGTTAATTGGACATGAAATTTCCACAAACCCTGGAATTCCAGGGGCAGATATTTAGATTCTTTTAAAAACTTGCCTGATTAGACTCTATCTGTGGCTGATTTCTGTGATGTACCGAATTGAGGAAGCGCTTCCATGGACACTGCTCTGAGCGAGAGAAAACTCACTCACTTAGAAAGCGCAGTTCCCAACCTGGCTAAGGATCTGATCCAGTGTAGTAGGCAGAGCCATGAAGGGGATGCTGAGTGCTGGGAGCAGAACAGTGGCAAGCACAGGACTGTTGTTGCTGCAGTGTCCCAGTCACTGGAGGAAAATATATCTGCAGGCGTATAATAACCACTGCTGCTCCCACTGAAACAAGAATACTGGGAAAATGGGAATTAAAAGCATTCATTAATAAGAAATAATTCCTTCTAAATTATATATTTGCCATACGTTTCCAAAGTAACTATCTACTTTATTGCTACAAAAAGACAGTGTCAATCTATCAGGAGGATTTGAAGTAGAGGCAGAACAAAGGTAATTTTATAATGCCTACAAAATAAACCAACAAAGCTAATGAGACACTTTCTTCTGAGACACTAGTATTTTCCAGGCCAAACCAATCTTTCAAAATATAGGAAATGAAACTGGGACTTTATAATGGAAAGTGATTACAGTTTTAGTTCTGGGTAGCATGAAATCGGCTTCTTTTACTGATATTGATCAGAGCTTTTCACCTGGAAAATAAAAAAAACCACAATGGAACAACAATCAAATGAACTAAATCCCAAACCCAGTTAACTGTTTAAAAGCAGTCTGCCTCATACTTTTGGTAATATTTCAAGAATATTCTGTAGATATCCAGCACTACTGAGAACTTAAAAGATGTGTGAATTGAACATTAGATGATGAGAGCCAGCTGCTGAAGAGGTTTTAGCAAGATGCTCGCAATCAGTGAAGAATTCTGGAAAAATGGGAGACCAACACTTGTTTTCCAAAGCTACAGGAAATTACCTGGCATTGGGCACTTCAGGAAACAAAATATCATGAAAAGCCCTTCCGAGATCTGGAAGAGGCACATGACAACAATGGTCCAGTCTCATATGGTCAGAAGCTGCTGGGACTGGACACCTTCAATAGAGCCATTCAGACAATCACCTACTTACTGGGGTGGGCTATCCATTTGGGGTCGTGGCACACAATCAGCAACTGGGGATATTATTGAGTGAGAGGGGAGGGTAGGATCCTCTCTTCTGCAGGAGACCTGAACACAGAACCCTGTGTTGTCTTCTGCAGAACTGTGCTTGCTGCAGATCTCTCCCCAGCTGGAATTCCCGTTTCCTGGAGCTCTTGCAGACCACAGAGCTGTGATTCTGCAGAAGTCAAAGGGAATACCCCAGGGAGAGAGGACAGTAAGGAAGATTTGAAGTCTCCTTGTAAGTAGTTGCAGCACCTCATGGAGCCTAAGTGTTTGACTCCTGTGACTTATTTTCTTCATGCCTGGTAACTGGGCTAAGTATCTGTGAATTCTCAGATAACAATAGAGATCACTTTATAATCAAATTACTTTATTTATAGTATAAATTGCAGGATTTTTTTTTTTTAAAGAAAGTTGATTTCTGATAACTTTACAATAAGTGAATAATTTTTATCATCTCTAAAGCTAGAATCTATGACCAAAATTTTATGGCATTTCTGAATGTGAGACCGTTCAGTACAATACCTTTAGATGTTCAAAATGTAATAAGTGAGTGCTAACTATGGCATAAATATAGAGATATTTTAATCCAAAAAAAAGAGATACTAAAATAAAATATCTTTATACATATTCTTATATTTTAGTTTAGAAGACTGAGTTTAAATTCAGATTTTCGCTTAAAATGCCAAAATATACCTGGTAACAGTAATCATAGAAAGAAGATTACGTTACTGTTATCTAAATCATACTTTGTTCTTCTACGTGAATAAGGCCACTGACCTTCAGATGTACGTAATCTTCAGGACATCTTTCCAGTAAGTTTACTTTGTTTAAGGCAGTCCACCACCCTGGAAATAGAAATCTTCTGAGTAACGATGGATTAGATCTGGTAGGAATCTTTCCATATCAGTATCCTCTGTGAACATCAATGAGCTGCTGAATATTGACAAAACAGCCTATCAGAGAAAAAAAGATTTTGTTTTCATAGCTGTCTAGAAATGAGGCTTTTTGGGGAAGGAAAAGGAACAACCCATTTATGCTTTAAGGGTGTCAGGAATTTAGGATGCATTTTTCTAATGTATTTATATATATATGTATTTCATTACAATAATATATTTATATCTAGATAATTCAAAATAATAATAATTATAATAATATGTGCTGCAAACTGAATCTGAAAGGCCTTATCAAATATGTTCTCTTTCAGTAATTTTTTAGGTCTAAAAGACTGTTTACTGAATTTTGGATCAAGATTGTCTTTGAAATGTTTACTGCTTACTAAAATTTGATACTATGTGAGTGTACACAATAGCTGGATGTGTGCTACTGCCTGACTGTCTTGTCAGTTTTGCTTGCACCTTTTAAGGGGTTCATTAATGCTCACTGATTTTAGAAGGAAAAGTGAATACAGAGAATCTGGCAGAACAGAGCTGTTACTCCAAAGGGCAAGGTCAGTGTTATAGTCAGGGACCTATTCTGGAGTAGCTGCTGTAAAATATTCAGCAGATGAGAGACTTAGATAATCCACAGATAAGATTAGATCAGTAAACTCAATGTTTTTTAAATAAAAAAATTAGAGTATACTTTCATTTACTAATTTTTAATTATTTTTTTTCCTCTTTACAATGCTTCCAGATAATTTATCAAAATGGAGTTGTCAAATTAAAACTGGCATTATTTTGGCTGTGGATGATGGTTAATACACAGAGGAGCAGGGAAAGGGTAGAAACAAATTAGAATGGACCTTGGAAAAAGTATGGATAATAGGCCACTTAAAACGCTGTACAAAAATGCTCTCCACTATGCAAACATTTCTTTGTGAGGTAGTAAACGATCTTTTTGCCTTCAGTGGAATTGTTCACAGGTGCATAACAGCACACTACGGTGAGTATGGATATGTACAATTTGTCAGCCGTTTGGGTTTGAAAACAAGATGAGCGTTGGAGTTTTAGATTTATTTTTTTTTTTAGTTTATCCTGGCCGACTTATCTCCCCTGACTCCATTGTGATAGAAGCTTTCTTTACGGGTAGCTAAAGGATTACCCAATCCAAGGATTCTTTTGTCAATGGTGGAAGACAATTACTAATGTAATTTAACAGTGAGACAGCTATGATTATGGAATTGACTAGGTATACTTGTAGGTGGCAAGATACATAGAAATTTTGGGAGAAAAGAAAATAAAAATGCTGTGGATGCTCACAGGTAGTTTTGTCCTTGCATGACAATTGCAACAAGAGCACAGAGGTGTTCATGGGGAACATTCAGGATGACATTTTTAATGAACAAGAGTCCAAAACTTGCTACACTGTAGGGAGTAGTAAACTGGGTAGAAAGATAAGCTACAAAAGAGAGGTGAAGCTGTTTGAACTGATTGCAGTGGAAGATACTGACGTCCCAGACTGAGTCCAGCCTGGGTAATTATTTACTTTGCCCTTCCCTTGAAACAATCCGCTTCCATGAAGAAGGTCTTTCTGATAGAGGTATAACCATGTTCATTTTCCCAGTGGTTGTACTTTGTGGCCTATTTATAATATACAAATTCTTAGCTGTGGCAGTGTGATGTACACTTGTATAAATTAAAAACCATAATGCCTGTTGAAGCTCTTTTGGTACACACTTTTAAATCAGGAAGTCACCAAGGGCAGTAAGTCACCGGAACACTTAAGTTATTCAAGCCTAGTCTAAATTAGTATTTATAATATATCACATTTATCAATAGGGCTAAGCAATAAGATCTGGTAAAACTAAATCTGATTCAAAAGGATTCATCTCCATTAATAGCTCCATGAGTTCTGGAATTTATAACACCTCATTTCCTGAGCTCTTGTGTCTTACGACTGGAATGTTTACTGGGGCTGGAACATCATAAAATGCATCTCCCTGCTTCATATATCTGTCCTTTCCCAAGCTATTTATGTGACATCTCATAGAAGTGAACTGCCACAGTAGCCTTGCCCTAATTCGGGAAATGAGCACTAATTTGCAATCCTATTCTCTAGTCTGCAAGTTGTTAATAAAACTGTAGGAATAGTCCGGTTTTAATTTGGCTTAAAAGTGGCCAATGGATCCAAAATTTATTACAGGATACTGAAGAACAAACAGGCAGATAGTGCAACTGGGAAACAAAGCTTGAAAGATAACTAGTCCTTAACTCACTGTAAAGGGATTCTGTCTACCCTGACATTGATAGCTTCACAGATTAAATGGAGAAACCTTTCCTCTGTCTCAGTGTGGAAGAGATGCCTGGTAAAGGATAATTCTACTTTAAAAAAAGGCATTTTAAACAGTTTCTGTTTCTGCATACTTCTTCAAATTATAGGCTATAGTTAAGCTTTTGCTATTGATGTATTCAATTCCGAATTGCCTTTGGGAACTCCTCAGAGAAGGTTACTGCTGTTGCCTTAGTGGTGAAATGGGAAATGAAAAACCCCTCAACTGTCAAAGCGACATTCACATCCAGCAAATTCCCTAAGACATTACTGATACCTTTGGTTTCTTCCAGTGGCACCCAGGAGCTTCTGAGGTGTTTGTGCTTAATGGCAGTGACTTAAAAGGACTGTCTTCACTCAATTTCTACCCGTTGTTTGTGCCTATGGGAGCTTAAATCAATAACCAATATAGTTCCTTACAAATCTCCTCTGATTTGGCAGGAACCACCCTTGGTCACCCAAAGCCTGTTTTGAGATAAAGTGCTTGATATGCAGAGCTGCAAATGTTTCCTGCTGATCTAGAAAAAACACATCTCTGAACAGCATATTTTCTGAACATTGCATTGCTTGGTTTAGCATGTAGCCTTCCTTGGGAAGGAATAATTTACACATCAATGTCAATGGAAAAAATATAAGCTGTGGAGCGTTTTTGCTTATAAAAGAAGTCATCGAGTCGTGATCCAAGTCTGATTTGTAGCTGCTGTAAGTAACAATACTTTCATCAAAGTAAATGTTGCTACAGCAGCTTGGAAACCACATATAATATTAGTTAATCAGGACATGATAATGTCTGCCACATACCCAAGGTCATGCTAATGCAGAGAGGTAAGCAGCTCCTCCTTTAATGACATAATAATTGAAATGGACAAGAAACACAAGTAAAAGAAAAGGATGCATGCATGTTGTTTTTTCTTTTTTTTTTTTTTTTTAATGACCGAATAAGGTGGAAGGATCAGCCTCAGTTCCGCTAATACTTCAACAAATACAATGCTTCTTATGTGAGTAGTTTTGTTTCACTGAAGTCTGGGGTTTTGAGCCTTCTTTATTTTTTGCATTTGAAATCTGCTATTAAGTTTCAGACACTAAGAGGGAATAAGTTCACTCATTTCCTAACCTGGTTAGAGGGCTGGAAACAGTGTTTAAAATGGAATTTTAAAATAAATGGCTGTAATTCATGCACTTCCTGGTATGTGAAATTCATAAATTGGGACATCTCGTACTCAGACAATGACATAAAAATAGAGATATTTTATGAGATAAATGAGTACAAACCTAATTCTGTAGAAATACACTGCATTAGGAAACCTTTTTTGGAGTTACATTTGAAAAATGTTGACTATTTAGTTATTAAAACAGACCTTATTTTTTAAAGAGATCATCCTAATGACATACACCTTTTCATGATTATTGGATTAAAAAAATAATTGAAGCAGCTGACTGTATCTCTGTACACTGCTGAACGACTACCAAAAAAGGAAAACAAAAGCTTATTTTGTGACCCATCTTACCACAGAGATATTTCTTGTATCATGTAAACATTTTCTTCTTCTGTCCTGTATTGCAGAAGTCTCATGCATAGAAAGCATGATATTTGCTTTTTTGTTTCTTCTGTGATTTTATTTTTACACACAGGGTCATCCAGACTATCATTATGAATACAAATTCTTCTGAGCTCTTTGAAAAGGACAAGAACTGAGGGATATGCCAAAAATAATGAATGTCAAATGTTTCCTGTAGCTAAAACAATTCTTGGTTCCTCTGCAGTTTGGAGCTGCAGCTTTGCAGAGCTCATCTAGTTCATAAACTTTTCCGTGTCTGAAAACTCATATCCAATCAGGAAGATTTCATCTAAGTTTTGTATACGTATGCACATATATTATATACCTATATCATAGATTTTATGATTTTTCCTGCTTCTAGATTCTCCAAATCAATAACAGATTATGAAATACCAAATATTTTCATTTGAAGGAAAAGAAATACGAAGAATATTGTTCCATTAGTCTTGACTCCAACAATTAATCAAGACTTACATAGATGAGTAAGAGTGTAGAAACACTAATACGTATCGTATAACAGTATACGTTCAGGCAGAATTCTAGACAAACCTATTCTGCCTTGTAGTATTTTGCATCTTATACATCAAACTATATTATCTGCCAAATATGAAATACCAAGAATCTCAAGAAACATCAGAGCTTAGTTCCAGGATAAGTCTTGGGATGTGATCAAAAACACATACTGTGGCTGTCCGGTTCCTGATCTATTCTCATAATTCCCTCTTGAACTGCAGTGTGAGACAGCTTCTGCTCATCTAATTCAGAATAGGAGTTTTTGCTCAGAGTTTAGCCAGTGCTCCTGGTAAACGAAAAAGCCTTCATGGAACACGCAATGAAATAGTCCCTGAGGAACAATGCCTGAGGGCAAGTACATCTTAAAGATGAGGTGGAACATGATGATACATTTGGAAGAAAAAACATATCTCCTTTCTTTCTTCGTCTAGCCTCACTGTATCTCAGCCAAAGTTTGCCCTTCCATCCAGAGTACAACTTAACATGGTGATATTGTCTCAAGATGTCATGTCCTTTTGCCATATTTTAAGGAGCTGACATTATTTCTTGTGAATCATCTACAAGAAAGTACTTTCTTTGGCTATATAGGCAATAATTATTTAAACATTTTTATTTCAATGCAAATGTATATTCTGGATTTTTCTTGCAAAGGGAAAAAAAAACCCAAAACATAGGAGAGTGCTATGGCTTTATAGGAGTTGCCCTTTCAAATACAGTAGAAAGAGAAGGTGAAATTCTGTGAAACTGAAAGAGCAAATATAAGAAATGATAGAAAGAACAAAACTAGAGAGGGCTCACAGTGGATCTGATTGAGTTGAATGACTTTGTAAGAAACTGGGACTTATATAAACAAAATATAAATTCAATGCTAAAAAATAAAAGCAAACATATCATATTACAAAGCAACATGGATACATGGTACAAAAGAATCATAGTATGTCTTACCAAAAAAATTGACTTAATGTTCTTAAATATTAAAATGTCTCTGACTGGGGGAAGGGCTAAGAACATTATTCACAAGTGCTTTGAAGCACTTGGATGTGCTTACCCAATTAGCTGAAAATTTATTCTAACCTAACAAGAGATCCTCCATGATTTGGCATTTCTGTTTTTAGAATTTCATGTGTCCAACTGTATTCTTATTACATCTGCCACCTGTCCTGAATCCCCACTCTTTCTTCCCTTCTTGTTACCTTCAGCAAAATTAGTTGACTTAGAAAAAAAGAGGTCTCCTTTTCCAGTGTACTAACTTGCCTTACCTGCTCAGATCTGCTTGCTCAGCTAAGAAGATGGGTCTTTTGACCTGTGCTTTGAACTAAATGTGAGAAAGCAATTATCAGTCTTTGCTGAATAGGGGTAAAAAAAAAAAAAAAGTAGGAAAAAAAAAAGTATCCCACTGAAACATACAACAAAGAATTGCTCTCTTTAGAGGGCTGATTAACCAACTGCAACCTTGCACTGGGCTGTGTTGTGTTGCTTTTGCATGTCTGTATTTCTTCTGGTTCCAGCTGCCACAGCTTCAGTTGCTGAAGGAGCTCTGTGCCACGCTTTGCTGTGTGGAGTACTGGCTGGCTTCAGTGTCTACTAGTGCAGAGCCATGAATGCTGGTAAGCACTCTTTTGTGTTTTGATTTATATTGTACTTTACTGGAGTTTGCTAGAGAAATAAAACTCGTGTATCTTCCTCCTTTGGTGGATTTGGCCCCTCGCTCATTCTGTTTTATTGGATTCACATGGGAGTTCCACGTTCTGTAACTAAATATGAGATTTGAACCGCATATTTATAGGCTTCGTTATGTATAAATAAGCCTGGATAACATCACCCACATTTCACTTTCTTTGGCAAAATCTCTCTTACAGTTGATATTTTGTGATGCCATTTTGATGTAGCTTACTCCCTTTTATCATCTTCCTCTTTTTCTGGGTTCATTTCTCCCTTTCTCATGCATAAATACATACTCCCACAGAAAATCATTCCTGCACAAAGCAAGCAGAAAACTGCTCTGACTTATCTTGCTTACTGACCTTAGGGCTTGTATCAGGTGAAAGTAGAATAAGGAAGAGAGGAAAGTCTTCAAATTATTCTAGCAATAATGTAATTTTAGCTGAAAGGAGGAGTTGAAAAATGGTCAAATAAAAGACTGAGAAACCCCTTTGACTACACTAATAGTTGGGTTTTTTGTTTTTTGTTTTTTTTTTTTCTTTTATTGGGTGAAGAAACTGTAATCTAAACTCCAGAGGCTTTCTCTGAAGGAATGGCCTGCATTCAATTGCAGAATAGCATAAAAAGTACTGGAAATAACTTCTGGAAAATTCTTAATGTGAGCAAAATTCAGCCCTGTGTAGAGTATCCCGTTTACTAACTGCATCTGGAATTCCGTGACTTTCTCTCTGAACGTGAGTACCTTGTTCCTAGCAAATTTTCTATTTTCATATGCAACATATTTTCATAATACAGTAGGTTTTAAGAAAGCAGTGATGACTCAGAATTAATTATTTTAGTCTCTGCCTGTGCTATGACCATACCAAAATTCATGTAACCCTACAATCAAACATAAGCTGGTAAAGCATGATAAGAAAATATTCATAAAAATCAAAATCATGGCCATAATCTTTCCCTAACCCAGAAATATCATTCTTATGTTGTAAAGCTTTGGGTTTCCCTTATGAAAAGCAGAAAATTTCTCCTTGACATAGGAATATTTCTAGGTAATATAGAGTATTACTGTGTTCAGCAAGTGCCTAGAGCAAAATCTCTAGTAACTGTAATATAATTCTTAGGTACACCTTTATTTTTATTTGGTTTTGTTGTAGGCCAGCTGGATGTATATTAATTTCTTAACCAACCTAGTTGTGAACACTAATTGTTTCAGGGCAGCTGAAAGTCAAATCCGATGTCAGTCTATGCAAGTGCCTGTGCTTTTGTCTGTGCAGAGGAGGATACTCCTCTTGTCTGAAAGCCAAGGAGCTGGTGCTCAATAGGGATGTGTGTGTGTGTGTGCGCAGCTGACAAGGACTACCACAGCATGGGATGAAGGCATCTTAGGTATTTCTGCTCCCATGTAGAACATTGACTTCTTTTACGTTAAGCATCTTTGTTGGTGACATGGACACCATTGAGTGGGATTGAGTGCACACTCAGCAAGTTTGCAGATGACACCAAGTTGTGTGGGTGGTCAACATGCTGAAGGGAAGGGATGCCATCCAGAGGGACTTTGACAGGCTGGAGAGATGGGCCTGTGAGAACCTCATGAAGTTCAAGAAGGCCAAGGGCAAGGTCCTGCACATGAGTCAAGCCAATGCCAAGCACAAATACAGGCTAGGTGGAGAATGGATTGAGAGCAGCCCTGAGCAGAAGGACTTGGAGGTGCTGGTTGATGAGAAGCTCATGAGCTGGTAATGCATGCTTGCAGCCCAGAAAGCCAACCATATCCTGGGCTGCATCAAAAAAAGCGTGGCCAGCAGGTTGAGGGAGGTGATTCTGCCCCTCTATGCTGCTTTCGTGAGAACCCACCTGGAGTACTGTGTTCAGCTCTGAGATCCTCAACATAAAAAGGACATGGAGCTGTTGGAGCAGGTCTGGAGAAGGGCCACAAAGATGATCCAAGGACTGGAGCACCTCTCCTATGCAGACAGGCTAAGAGAATTGGGGTCGTTCAGCCTGGAGAAAAGAAGACTCCAGGGACATCTTAGAGCAGCCTTCCAGTACCTAGGGCTCTACAGGAAAGCTAGAGAGGGACTTTTTGCAAGGACATGTAGTGATAGGTCAAGGGATAATGGCTTTCAACTGAAAGAGGGTGGATTTCGGTTAGATATAAGGAAGAAATTTTTCACTCAGAGGGTGGTTAGGCGCTGGAACAAGTCACCCAGAGAAGTTGTGGCTGCCCCAATCCTGGAAGTGTTCAAGGCCAGACTGGATGAGGCTTTGAGCAGCCTCATCTAATGAAAGGTGTCCCTGTTGATGGCAGGGGGGATTTGGAACTAAATGATCTTTAAGGTCCCTTCCAACCCAAACCATTCTATGATTTTATATCAGACTATCTAGTTCCATTACCTTGGTAGCATGAAATTACTATTCCTTCATTCACAGATCTTGGACTAGCTAGGTGACTAAAAATGTTGTTTGCTCAAGCATTCCCTAAGTATAGAAGAATCATGTGCTATACAAGCTATTTCCACGTTAATGAGCAACCATACTTAGCTCATATCTTGCCATTCATTTAGAGATGGCGAAATGACTTCGAAGAAAATTATTAAGCTGGACATATTTGTCCTATGCCTCATTTAAAACGAAATTATAAATTTCTTTGAAATTTATTAGAATTATGTTTGTTTGCTTTGTTATCTACTGGTGATACTGAAACCTTGCATTTCAAAGCAAAAATGCAAAAGCCACGTAAGAGTCTCTGTCATGTCTTTTCCAGCTTGAACCTATGCAAGAATGGATAAGAATGTCTTTTAAATGTCTGCTCTTCTGAGACTTGGAAGACTGACTGTTAAGTATATTTCTGATGGAGCACAATGTGGTTTAATAAAACTGCTTTCCAATCTGAATTTGCTTCAATATTACTACTATTACTACTAAAATTCTTCCATCCATAACGGCTTATATCAAGAGAGTGAGTAAAAATCTCTGGCTTATAGGAGTGTGTTCTTCCTTATCTAAATAGATTTGAGTAGCTGCTGTGCATATCACTGACTCATCCCACTTCGCTAGAAGCTCAATTACACGGAGCTCCTCTGGGAATAAGGAATTTTATCATAAATGAAGGAAGTCATAAGTCAGAGAGTGCTCATCAGAGTTATAGTGGGTCAGAATGTGCTGCTCCCTGAGAGACTCATGTTCCACTGCTTACATATTTTCCTTAGTGTCACTCGGTTGAGTACTGCTACTGACACTGTTGTCATGGTTGCCTTAACATTTTCATGCCAAATCTAACATTAAAAAAGAAAATTCCTTTAATTTGCTGCATACAACAAAAGAGGATAGATATTCTTAAAATTCTGTTACGAAAACACTAAAAATAGAGAAGCAGCATATTAAGTTTCCATAGTAACTCAGATACCAATTCTTGCAACTCATTAATGAAGGTAATTCATTCAAAGACATTCTCAATGGCCAGACTCTGAAACTTTCTCTTGCCATTAAATAGTGTCAGCAGCATATACTGAGCATTCCACGTTGACTTCCTTTATAGTTTCACTATAAAAATACACATAACTTTAATTTTCCTACTGTTTCGACAAAAGCTACAAAGCTGTCTGTTTCTGAGAGTCATTTACAAAGTGCATTATTGTGTTATCTCTATATTAGCAATATATGTACGTGGTCAACTGCTGAAGGAAAATAGCTTATGTTCAGATATTATCTATTTATACAGAGAAATGACTCCAGGATACGTTCAGTAGTGACCTTGGTTGCCAGCAAACAGCAAGGATAAATTCTTTAGAATTCATGTTTTTCATCTTGGAAATTCTACCTACATAGAAATACTTTGGATTTCAGACACCTTTTCTCTTTTTTACAAAAGTATCATACTTAAAATAGTATGGGTTTTTTTGAAAAAAACTGAAGATCCCAATATCTGCACTAATTGTTGCTAAGTAGTAAAATGATATGCAAGAGGCATATAGTTAGCAACAAATATGCTCTCAGATTCCTTTTTGAGTTTGTGCAGGAACATGTTCTAAGGTTAAGTATTTTAAACTTGCATATAATGTCTTTTCTCTGACTGACCTGTCTTTCTTGTATGTAACCACTGGTTCTCCAATGGTGCCGCTGAACAATCAGCTTACACTTCATTTGTCATCTCTCTGAATCACTTTTTCTTTTTTCTTTCTTTTTTTTTTTGCTTTTGTTTAAATTACAAGTGAAAATGAGATGTACTTAGTGATTCTGTTCATTCTCAAATGGCTTCTGCCATTTTACAGGAAAAACAGCATTGCAGTGCACTTGAGAAGCATTCTTTTTGTTCATTGAGAACTTTAAAAATTGATCATTAACTGGAGGTTAATCTCTTCAACCTTGTGTTTGCAAATCTTATCATTAAATAGATGGTAGTTTCTAGTGCCACTGCCAATTGAGATGTTGCAGTGCTTGAAGAACAGCAATGTATTATCATCTACGTTCTAACATTAAGTTAAAAAACAGAAATCCTTATTTTACTTCTGTAGTGGAGGAAACAATTCATTGTAAGACTTTGCTTATTGAGGTTATCTTTATTTTCAATGATTTCTGAGATTTCCCAGATTTCTTCAGAGACTAAACAAACTAGTTCATTTTGTTGGAAGTGTTTTGATACAGCCTATTGCTTAGCACAATCTATCCCTCAGTAACCTATATAATCAGGCTGCCAGGTCTGATAGAACCCACAGGACTGATGGGTCACATAAAGCACAATATTTTTCTTTCGTCAGTGGTTAAGTACAGAAGTACTTCTAGAAAGGGGATTAGGCATACAATTTTTTTTTTCCATGTACAATTACGTTACCTTTTACAATGTGCCAAAACCAGATTAACATTCATTTATTTTGAAATGTTTAGCTGTAATACTGCTCTGTGTAATTTGAACTGCTGTTTGTTTATACAAGCAGATATTTAATACTTTGCTGGTGAAAGAGTTCATAGAAGTTGCAGGAGGCTGGTTTTACTCTCATTTTGTAGCAGCTGGTGCTAAATTGAATAGATCAAGCATGGATGAAAGGAGCCTTATTTAGCCAGGAAAATTTACCAATAGTGAATATTTCTAATTTTTTAGCAATTTATTCCAAGTAGCTGTTTGAAACTCGAGAATTTTTCCTCTTCTTATGCAAAAGAAAAGCATATTTCTTTGGAGATTTTGAGGAAAAGTGGTCGATTCCGAATATTTCCAGTTACGTTGCCCCTAAAATCATACCCTCTGGGACAGGATTGATACAACACTCCGTGAGTTGCAGATACACAGTGACATTTTTCAAAACATGTAGTGACTTGTAAGAGATATTCACATTGTCTTAAACTAACACCTGATGTTACAGGTGGTACTATTGCTCAGATGCAGTATTTCACTGGCAGTTACGGGGAGGGATTTTCTTTAAGCACATTATCCTATGTGTAGCTATAACAAGAACATAACTGTGAATATTTTCTTTTTTTTCCTTTTTTTTTCTCAATGAAAAGAAATATGAAAAAAAGCTTTGATAAAACTTTGCTTATTTTTTTTTTTTTCTGCTAGTGGCCTGAGTGACTATATGTATGATATTCAGCTTTTATTTCCTCTGTGCATCATTTGTTTCACTAAACATGGAATATGTTCCTACTGGAAAGACATATCCAGCCTCAGGCAAAACTTTTATGTCTGCTAGTTCGACACAGAGATATTATTAGCTATTTTAAGAAAATGCTGTGTTCAAAAGCTGAACTTGATGGTTTCTTCAGTGCTATGTTTTTAATCAGTGCACATATCGATGGTGTATTTTTTCTTTTTTTCTCACCTTCAAATACTAGCCAGAGGGTGACCTTGGGCATGTAGATGTGTTAGAAGGCTGAGTATGGTCCTAGATGTTGCTTTTTTTTTTTTTTGTATCTTACATCATAAGTCTACAGCTACCAGCTTATCAGTAACATGTGAAAACAGTAAAATCTGTCAAATCAGTAATTTCCTCTGTGTTCAGTGGTCCAACTTTCATCCCAGAACAATCCAATCTATCACTGCATACCTGACCAGCTGAGTTGTATAGAGATGCAGTTATTTATGTATGAAAACTTAACATGTTGACAGCTAGAGAATACATTGTTTGGAGGCAGTTATGTTGTTCAATGTAGTGACGTGCGCTTTAATTTATTTTTATTTACTCAAAACATGACAGTGGAACTGCACTAATTAAAAAGGTTCCTATGTTCAGCCACACTTATAGTATATAAATACACTGATATATTTAGTGATATGAATATATAGATATAAATATACTGAAAAATATATGAATAATCCAATCCTTTGCACAATATAATGTATAATAAACTATATGTTTGATCAACAATAAAATATATTCTTTCTCTCAAGGACGTTTATTGTAGAGACATAAATAGGGAAAGTTAGTTAGGCAATACTTTGTTGGTTTTGCCATCCTGATTGTCTCTTAATTACATTCTGGCCCTTCAAGATTATCACTGACATCTTAAAATATATAAGCTTCGTGATGGTAGGGTCCATTCAGTTCTCTATAACCTGCTTCCTTCTCTTTTGAAGACAAGTTGTAAACCAGCTTGCTGGGGACGAAAGGTTCTCTGTTACAAGACTCACTTCCAGTAAAGGTGCTTCAGAGTTGCTTCAATTTCATCACATTTTAAAACTTGCCGACATTTGGTATGAAGTTCCCTTATTTGTCCAGACCTTGAACAATACCACAAATTACTCTACACCTGTGTTCCTGCAGTCAATGCTTGACAATTGACTTGATGAGAAGCTGGAAAGATGCGTCATTGTCTTTTACAGAGAAGGCAGCAAGGTTTCTTCTTAAATTTGTAAAGCAGTCAGGCAAGTCAATGGCCAGCTCGAAAATATCATACTGATTTTAACCTAAACTAAAGTCTTCTCTACTTCTGAGATGAAGTACATGAAGCAGTCAAGATATGGAGGGACCTACCTCACTTGTTCTTCTAACTTGCAGACAAACTTTGTGTTCCACACATTCTGAAATTTTGTTTTGACATAGCCCACATTGTTTGTTTATTTATCTCTTTGTTTTTGTTATAACAACAGTGAAAGAATACATTCATTGATCCTTCAACTGCTTATATAATCTCTTATTTCAGGAGGATCATTGTGCAAGTGTGTTGGTTGGTGACCAACGTTACAAGATAATTTTCCTGTACTTCTTCAGCAAGTTATGTTTTCAGGAGAAAGAACTAAATCCTAGAATCAAACTATTTCAAAAAATATTTCATTGAGGTTTGTTTGGAACAATCAGTTTTCATAACAATAAGCTGTTATCATGAAGGGAAATATTTATTTCTGTTCACACACATAACAGAAAAACAAAATAGACCTTGATGACAAAAATTAACGGAGTACAATGTCTTGTCCATGGTAATATAAAATAGGGCGTAAATAAAATGTGGAGTTTTCTTTTTTTTTGGCCTTATAGATCTGATCAGAAGTATAAAAACTAATCTGAATATTTCTTATGTGCACTTTATTGCACTTTATTGCATTATATTCTTTCTTTTTTTTTTTTCGTGAGGTATACTGTAGATTCTCCAAAGAGAGTGAGTAAAAATTGTTTTCTGTAGTACATTTCTAGAAATCAAGAGATAACACTAAATTTAAAGACGAAAAATGTTCATTGAAGTTTAAGGAGGAAAGGGGTAGTAAAGCAGTTTTCCTCATGACTTCAGCTGAAAATGGTTGAAAAGCAAGTTTCCATGAACACCATTCATTTCATTGTGCACACAGCAGTTTCAATTTTGAATTTCAAGAGTTCAAAGAAGGACAGAGAATTACACAGACTTCATAGATTTGGTATTTTGTCAGATAGTCCCATAATGAAAAAGCAAATACGTTGTGATAGAAGGCAATAAATAGAAAAAAAAACCACCCCACAAATATAGCTTAAAAGACTTCAAAGTATGTTATTTTACACTAATTTGAAGCTCAAGAGTTGGCATTTCCCCCAGTGTTTGGTTGTTCACATTTTAAAAAAATGATAAAGTGCCATTTAATATCTAAGTCAGTCACCCTGTCTGCTCCAGTCTGAACACCGAAACGGTGAAATCGCAAATTACAAGCTTCATTCAGCTTTCATCACACAGCACAGCTCTCTGGACAGACTCCATGGTCTTTCCAACAGATCTCTGCTCAGGGTCTTTTCTTAATGAGTTCTGTGTAATATTTAGGCATTATGATACTATTTTTCCCATGATCTTGATTCAGGCAAATCTCCAACTGCAATCAATCAAAAATTTATCTGAAGAAATTTGTAAGGCACAGCCACAGGCAGCAAAGACTTTTACTTACAGGCTTGTGAAGGTTAATGAGATAAAGACTTAATCTTGGTAGACTATTGGTTTGTTTATGTGGCTTACATCTGGGAGGATAATGGGGCCTGTCCACACACTGTTTTGAGATGTTGATCTGAAGATCACAAAATATTTTTCTGTTGAATTCTACCTCTCTCTCTACCTCTCTCTCTGTCCACTACTCACTAGCATTAATGTAAGAAAACATAGTCCAAAGTATCAAAAGAGTCACCTTATGCATGCATTCACATATATGTTTTATAGTCATGAGAAATCAAAGTGGCACAGGACTTAATGCGAATATTTCTAAAACACAGATGGAACAAACAATAGTTACTTTTGTCTAAAGCTTCATTAATTTTGGTCTAAAGCTACTGACATACCTACTAAGTATTGTAGATTCTCCTGTTTTCCCACCATTTTCCCAGTATGTAAATGTAATTCAGCCATATTCATTTACAAAAATTTGCAGTTACACTTTTTGTGTTTACCAGTGTTAGGATATTTCTTTCCTGGACAGCAGAGCTTCAAATAAAAAGGTCTGTGACACTGTTCCCCAAGGTCAAACTGAAAATGAGGGAAATTTACATCTAAATAAAATTTTCTGCACTTATTGGAGACATCATTAACAAGGAAAAGTATTGCCCTAGACAAAGATACTGGAGACCATGTTGACATCGCAGATCATTGGGGTTTTTTAGTTAAGGAATGTGTAGTGTATCAATAGCACAATTAGTGTATTAACAGCGGTTCTTCTCTTACCATTTTTGAACAGACTGAAATATGGTGAGGATGTCCTCTGAAAAAATTAATAAATGCCTTTATGGATAAAATCTGAAACTTGGATATTTCTGTAAAAAAGTCAAGTTATTAAAAATTTGTAATTATTAATGTGTTCAAAATCATTATTTAGCTGTGAATAAATTAAAAAAATAAGTCATCAGGAGACATTGTTAAATCAAGATTACCTTAAATAGTTTAAGTTGTTAGATAGAGAGAGATACTGATAAGTATCTCCAAGGAACAGATCATTAGCTGGTGATAATTAGCATGTCTATGGAAATGCAGGCCGACATCTCCCACCTATATCTCATTACTAAGGAAGCTTTGCCTGTAGCTACAGTTGTCCATTATCTGTGTGTTTCTCACAGGAAGGAGCATCCGTGAGCAGGCTGCCTACCTCTAATCTTTCAGTTGTTCCTTTCCCCACAGTTTAAAAAGTACGGAGATACTGTGAAAATAATAACCCATTGATTTCTAGAAATACAGTAGCGTTTCTGTATAAGTAATACCTAATGTTAATACTGTAAATTTCCAGTGCTGTTGAACTTCAGATATGTTTGCATGTTATAGATGCTGTTATGAGCATTATATCTTAACTTACTCTTTTTCAAAGTGCAAGTTTTATAAACTGAATGTATATGTATCATTGTGGACACAGTGATAAAAAGTCTTTGTCAAAGATAGGAGTGATTCTAAATTTTGTCTTGTTAGACTTTTGGGTAATGAAATTAAGGGAACAATCCTAGAAACTCAGCAGAAACCGAGGTGCACCTGGATTTCCTTGCACCTGGATTGTAGCTTGTTTTGTTGCCAGCCAGATGTATGACTGAGGACCCATTTCATTCAAGATGTATCAGTTTTGGGATAGCTTGCTTTAGGGATACTTTTTATGTGTCTAACTGAGGAGTTAGTTATCAACGCAAGTAATGTCTAAATGTCAAACTTCTAATGGAATTTAAACAGTTACTTGAAATGCTTAGATGCATGCGGTAAAAAGCAGGGGTATAAACACCTGCCAGTTTAAGTGGTCACATGTGAGACAGGATGTGAACATTTCTGTGACTCTGCTTCTTGACAGCTTTGAAAATCCAGCCACTGATCTTTCCATTTGAGTAGATGATTTCCATAAAATTAAGACATTTTAGAAGAAATGGGTCATACACCTATCTTTCTGTTTATATTAAAATTTAAAAGGTGGCTACATTTTTATCTGAGGGGTGTTCTGAGCTTTTGATATTTTGGTATTGTATTTTAACGTGATTGGGGAAAAAACGGCTAAAGAGGAGTATCATTTTGACTATCCAAATCTTTGGAGCGCTGTATCAGTGAAAAGGTTTGCTTACCCACAAATACGCCTATGAAATATGAATTTTTGCTTGAGCAAGCAGTCTTGAAGAATGCACATGAAAAGCTGAAGTGCTCAGGCAGTGATACAGAGAGGCATCAAGTCTGTTTGTGGCACTATGTCTCCAGGGCACTAAGGGAAATACACATCTTCTTGTTACATCTGTGCCAAAAGTACAACATCTGCCCCTCACATGACGGCAGTCCCTTTGCAATGACTTCATCACTGCCTTTGTGCCATCCACACACATTAAGAAGTCATTAGATGAACCTCTTAAAAAAAAGCAAGATTGAATAGAGTAATAACCTATGTCAGGTTTTCATTTTTTCTTTTAAGCTTCTAGGGTTTAATTTAATCTTTAGCTATGAGCAACTAGGAGATTATCACATAATTGCCCAATATCAGTTGAGTAGCTCTGTGTAGTCTTTTGAAACGGCCGGGCATCTAAAGGTCTGATTGTTTTTGCCTAATATATGTGTCAGCATGAAGCCACCTGGTGGACTTCATTTTTTCCTGTTCATTTTCATAAAATTACACAAATTATAATAATGTTAAAGGGACAGAAACAACAGGAAAAGAGTCTTAAATATTTCTCTAGCAAACATGCTTGCATTATATGACTTCATATGATCAGAACTCCTGCTGAATGGAGCTATTGCAGATGAAATGATGCACTTCACTTATAAGAGAGAAGCAGCAATATATTTGATTGTTACAAGACAGTGAGTTAATCAACTTCAATGGTAAATGAGACAGTGGTTTAAAAAGATTCGATGACAAGGTATGCAAGTTTATTTACTGCATAGAGGACAAGGTCAGACAAAACTGTTAGGGAGACCCTCCCATTGAGTCACGAGGTTCAGAAACGACCCTCTTGCTTTCTAAACTCCTTAGAGAGGAGCCTGGGTGCAGTTGGATCCAGTCCTAGACCCAGACTTGGTCAATGGTTTATGTTTAAAGGGTTATAAGTGCGCAATCGATGTAAGATATAATCTTAATGCAGCTTCAAAGTTTAGGCAGCTATTAGTCATTCACCAAGGGTCTGTTTCAGCAAAGAATCTCTCAACCTTGAGGAGTAACCTTGAGAGATGTCCCTATTTAAGGAGGGGATCCTGGTGTGCAACCTGCTGCTGAACAGGAGAGCTCCAAGGGCTCTTGGGATGCTCACTATTTATGGAGCAAGATGATTGACTTATAGTCATATTTGCATACCAATGGTAGATGCCAGTTTCTAGCAAATTTGGCTTGAGTTGTGTCCTAGTTTTAGCTGGGACAGAGGTTTTTTTTTAACAGCTAGAAGAGCTCCGTGTTTTGGTTTTACTCAGAGGCTCACTCTGAGAAGAACGCTGATAGCAAGCTGCCAAGGACTTTTCAGTGTGCCGGAGTGCAAAAACATGGCAGGATAAGGGGGGAGCATGGTTGGGACAAGGGGGACACGATTCCCCTTGTGATTTGTGTGGAACTTAAGACTGAGGGCCAAACTGGCCAATTAGTATTCCATATCATGCAGCGTCATGCCCAGTATAAAAGTGAGGGGCAGCCGGGAAGAAGGGCTTTTGTGCTTTTGCTCTTTTGCTCTTTTGCGCTTGCTGCGCTGTTGCTCTGCCGTTTTTTTCTTTCTTTTCTCTCTTTCTCTCTCTCTGCCCCTCTCTATTTCGGGGCCTCGCGTTCGTCCAGGATTTGCAGTTTTCGGGACGAGACGGGCTTCGCGTACGAGGGGGTGGTGAGCATCTATACTGTATTAAATCATCTGTATTAAATCATTCTTATCTCAACCCACGGGTTTCCCGTTTATCCTTTAATTCTCTCCCTCATTCCTGGGGGTGGGGGAGGGGGAATGACCGGCTGTGTGTGGGGGTGGAGGAAGTTTACAACCTAACCCATGACAAGTTGGACACCAACCAGCACTGTGGCCAGGTGGGAATATTACCATAAATTAGTTCTGGGCTATTGTGGTGTTGTCTGTCTCTCCTGAATCCACCTTGAGCATGAAAGCAGCCACCATGACCAGACACATCCATCATGATCATTACTGATGGTTATCACTTGAGCAGGGTTACAGGAAAAGGTTAGGTTGGGAGATTCGCGAGGGAGAACACCCATCACAGGAACACATTGAATATGAAGCAGAATTGTTTATGCAACTCCTACATCATGTGCAGCAGAAGGTAGATGGTCCCTAACAAATGAGGCTGCAGAAATAACTGATGGAGCATTTCTTTGGCTAAGAAAACATTTTAAAAAATCAGTGTTTGGTTGGCCTGAAATATTTTTTTTGCCAAAATAATGTAAATAATTCATAAATTTCATGGTATTTACACTGGAAAACTTTTCCTTGCTTCATTATCTTTTTGAAAGCTTTGATGTGAGTATTTTAGCTATAGTAGTGGGACATGAAAACACCAGGAAGAGGAAGCAGCTGCTGTCAAACCCACAGCAGGACACATCCTGTTAGGATGGAGCAGTTGCACTCCAAAGCTGCTGTGTGTTTTGGGCATAGCCATCAGTCTCTGCTGTTTCACATGAATGAAACTCAGTGTTCTAAAGAGGCACAAGTGCATATGTGATCAAGAGAAAGGGTGCAGTCCTGACCTTCACTTGTGCAAATTTCAAACACCTGCTCTGGACAGGCTAATGTTAGAGCTCTTAAAAGAAAACAAACCTGTAAGCAATGCAGCGAAAAACAGCATCCCTCTGGTTGTTTCTCAGTCTATTTACTCCTAGCTTGTTGCACCTAACACTCCTAAGGAATATCTCTCTATCAGTAAATAAAATACAGAAAGAAGTTATCAGCATACTACTCAGGAACACAGAAGAAAGGAATGTGTCAGAGGGACTTTGATCATTACTGGGAAGGCCAACATTAACACTTTCCCAGGTTCTCAGTTGCTTGCATAACAGCAACACACTTCTGAATGGAGGTGGGGGAAAGCTCTCAGAAACTAAATGCTCCCTGTTTCCTTCAGCACTTTGGATGTGCCTGCTGATTACATTTTTGAGACTGTACCCTCCTTTCAGGAAGAAAGAGGGAGGAAGGCAGACCAATGCAGCATCCGGGAGGACTTCTGATCAGCTGGAGGGGCAAGAGGTGCAGCAGGCAGTGACCATGTTCCTATCACCAGAGCTCTTTCCTAGAATGACAGCCCTACTTACAAACAGGTAACTGTTTTCAGACCAACACATTTTTGCATATGTAAGACAAGGACAAATGATATGAAATCAGAAGAGTAAACAATGCTAAATCGGAAGAGTTAAAACTTAAATTGTTTTTACAAAGTTTGATGACCTGTTGAACTTAGTTATTTTTAAAATCCACACATAATTTCACCAGTCTTCATTTAATGAAAAATCAAAGTATTACAAAGTGGTAGCAGCTGCTGTAGGCAATTTAAAACCATGACTTTGCCAATAGAATTACTTTTCTTTTCCCCTGTCATTGTAATTTGACTTTAAATTGCATTTTAGTGGCTATTACTTTAGGTTAAACTTTTTTATTTCTATTTACAATTTTCTAGCCTGAAGGAAAAAATTACATTCCTGATTTACCTCTTCTTTAACAAAACAAATGTAATTTTTTTTTTTTTTTTTTTTTTAAAGATTGCTTTATAATAAAAGCCATAGCATCCAGACTGTGCCTCTGTGGTCTGTCTGATGGGTAGTGAAAACCAAAATCCTTTCAATAAATGTTCTAATAACTTGTGGAACTCGTAACTAAAACTTGCTTTTCATAATGTACAAACATCCACATGTATATGCTCCTTGTTGGTTTTTACAATATGAAGTAGGATTAATTTAATACTTGGATATAACTGGAATATTCCAAGGAAGAGACAAATTCAGACTTTGACCAATGACTAGGTATTGGTAGAGTAAATGACAGTGCAATGACTTGCAGTACTAATTTGAAAAAAAGAGCTTCTTCGAAGAAGAAAGAAAATAATTGCTTTGCTTTTGAAGTAGCTGTAAAGGTTCTTACTAGACAAGCTCTTAGCTCTCTTGCTGGTCACTATTAGAGCAGCCTGAACAGTGTGACCCAGTGTGGTTACAACCTCTTAGGGTGCTAGACCTGAGATTTTTCTAACACGTTGAATTAGGAGACTCATCCTGGTACCTAGCTTGTATCCGCCTGTGGATCTGTACCTCCATCTCTTCAGTATTTTACAGTATTTGTGCCCTGGTTGTATTTTAGACCACACTAACTTGGGCTCCCCATGCTATGAAAAAACATTTGCTGAAAAGCAATCTCTCTAACAACATTGAATTACTTGGATGAAATTCTTATTTTTGGATATATAAAGACTTGTGGCTCATAAGTAAAATTCTTTTTGAGCATGTTTATACTGGAGTGTAAATACTCTGTGACTCCTCCTTGACAGTGAAACAGTACTGGATAGAATTTAATTCAAGTATTTCAAAGTGTGACTTCAGAGAAACTGAACGTGTTTATGTTAATGTATAACAGTGTATTAACATTAACAGCATTCACTAAACTTTAGCTCATAAAAATTTGTTACAGTCATGCTGTAATAGTTGGTGGGAAAGTGGGACCTTTAGAGGCAGTAAAACGAGCCAGCATGGCTAAACAATCAAGTAATAGAATTTAAAAAGAACCCCTCAAAAAGCTAAAGTTATGTCCAAATGAAGAAAGAAAAATATCACAAACCATGACAGATTAAATATAAATATGAGGCATGCCAAAAGAAGTTTGAGGAGTCACTCATCAAAAGCATTAAAAACTAGTAATAAATTCCTTTTACATGTACAACAGAAGCAAGATGCTTTCGAGAAGGTCTTTAGGGACCAAAAGAGGACTTCAAAGAAGAGAAAGCTATAACATGAAAATTAGGTGATGTTTTCGCCATCCATCTGTGGAGGAGCTTGAAGTTGGTGGAACTCCACTCCATGGGTTGATGCACCTCAAACTCAAGTGCAGGTAGAACAAACTGAACAATGGAGCAAATTTGCAATAGGAACAGGAACAAACTGACAGGTTGAGATGGTGCCCACTTAAGAATTCTATGGGATTTCAAGGATGGAGCTGTCGAATCACTCATTCTGATATGCAATCTCTCTTAAACTGAAAAAAACTTGAAATTGGGCTACCTGACACCAATTTTTAAGCAGGGTTACAGAGATCTGTAGAAACGTAGAAAAATCTGGGGAACTTCTGGCTGATTAAGTGAAAGACAAAAGCATTGCAGATATAACAAAAAATATGAGTAGAAATATATGCTTAAAGCATGCAAATGCTTTTCACAGTGACTTAGGAGAAGCAGTCATGCAATTTAGAAATTCAAAATTAATCATTAAATGTACTTTTAAGACTTAGTCCCCTAATGGAGGATTTTTGCAGTCCTGTAGCTAGTTTAATCATGACAATATTTATATGACACTTAGATATTTTACAGATGCTGAGGTTTGGCGTATCTTTAAAACCAAAAAGTATCCAAGATTCTCTTTTCTGAAAGAAATTGTATTGCATCTCTTCTCTCCTTCCTGTTCCATTCATATTCAACACAACTTCCATCTTTGATGAAGAAATATAATATGTTTCCTTGTATGTAAAAATATGTAAAATGCGTACACAGCCAAACATGAAAAGAGCAGAACTAATTCTGCAGTGTTTGCTTTATAATTGTTAAATAAAACCAACTTTTTTCCTTTGTGAGTTCGTTGGCTTCTGTTTTCATGGAACTGACCATGTAAGCATTAGCATATTTGTGACTCACCACAAGGGTGGTTTTTTTTTAAAATAGCCTGAAGTAACTATTGTTCTAATAATGTCCATACTGGCATTTTAAGATTCCTTGACTTTATGGCATCTGACAGGGTAGCTTATCTAGTAGCTGTAGTAGGTGAGGGCAACTGAAATATATTCCATACTTCACAAATTTCCTTCAAAGGATTGCCTTGGAATTTCTGCTAAAGGAGAGGTAAGAAAATAAGAAAAGCTGTTCATATAATTAAGAAGCAAATTGAAGAGGAGGTAACACAATTACTTGGATTTATTTCTTTTCCTGGCCTCCTGCTGTAGTTAATTATTTATATTATTCCAAAATATGGAAGCCTCAGTTAGAAGATATGCCTTGTACTAAGTAGTGGTCCAAAACTGCATAAATTATATTTCTTTCCCTGAAAACTCTTCAGTATACCTATGGTAAGAGTTTAATAAAGCATCGTGACTTCGAATAAAACAGATATTTGGGTCAACATGGATAACTTCAACTTCACATTAAAGCTAAATATAACTTTATGTTACACAGTAACTGAGTCCTTGGACTTCACTGTTTCACGTAATATTTCAGAATTCAATGTACGTAATTGTTCATTGAATACTTCATTATGAAACAAAGTTAAAAAAAGCAGTCATTCTGCAATCAATATTTGCCTTAAATGAAGGTAAATAATTCTATAGTAGCAGAATCTTCTTTTAATCTAGCTAGTCTGTCATGAAATAGCTTCAAAACTACAATCTGTACATTCTTGATTACTTTGTGAAGCAAAGGGAGAAATAAGTATAATTACCTTCTAGAAGTGTCTTAATTTTCCAACCTACCACTGAGATGCCTATATTAACTTCTGTGCTTGCAAATGTAAATCATATTTCATTCAAGAGAACATCATCCTAATTGAAAAGACTTGACAATAAAGTCTCTTTTCTAGACTACCAAAAATTTGTTCACGTTCAAAAAAATCAGTTGTTGTTCTCCCTGACTTGGGATTTTTTTTTTCAGTCTGAGACACTGATAGGAGGTCCATTGACTCTGCAAAAACTATTCAGCTCCAGAAGCCAATTTCAACTGGTGTAGTGGAAAGGTGCTGAACTGCAAACAAATAGAAGCAGAAATAGTGTGTTGGCATCATAACTGAGATAATACATACTCATTCATTTACCATAATTCCTACTTCTATTGAAAGCTTACATCTCTGATCTGAAAACTGAAGTTTGTCAAAAAATCAAAGGAATTTTTGTAGCAAGATACTTGCCCATATAATCACTGCTTCCTTAGCTGCTAGGGCTGCACACCAGTGCCTAAACGTTGCTTGATGGAATGGGGTGAGGGAAGGGTTTTTAACTGACATTTTGATCAGTGAATAGATAGTTTAGAGCAGTGCATTCTAAAGACTGCTTCCAACCTGATCCCACACTGCTGGAGAGTACTCCTCTTGATCTAGTAATGTTCCAGTTGTACATGAGAGGACATTCTTTAGCACGCATATTCATCTGTGGATCTGTTGCTGTAGATAAAAATAACCAATGTTCTTATCACGCTGCAAGGTTCATTTTTACAGATCTTCAAAGGATAAGGCCCGAAAGGAGCATATGAGAAGATAAAAATTCCTTTTTCTCCCTCTTTTTTGAAAATTTGACTGTAGATGGTGAATGATTATAAGATTAAGCTTATTATATTTCACAGATTTATACCTATTTTCTTATTTATTTAAACTTGATATTATTTGTAAACATAAGTGAAAACACCAGGATCCAATTTATGCATGTACTTAGCCTAGCCTGAGCAGACAATCAGCTTGCATCTAAAAGTATAGTATATAGTCTATAAAAGTAGAGCATACATACTATAACCTCAAGGTAATAAATGTGAACCGAATGCCACAAAAATGGCGAGGATTCCTTGACTTTTCAAGAAGGTCATACAGCAAGAGAAATATCAGCTACTACTGCCAGGAAGGAAATTTCCCAACCATAAATTTGCCATATATTCAAATTGGGCTGTTCTCTGTTTGTAGAGTCTGACACGTTGGGTAAACCCGTGCTGATAGAGATGCCTTTAAAATTACCCAAAACTCATTTTGAAGATAAGAATTTGTTTCTTTGACCAAAGAATTAAACACATAACACCTTAGGAGACTGGGAGATTTGCTAGGGAACAGCCATTTTGTGTGCATGCATATAATTGATGCTATAATCATCAGGAACAAGGCTGAAGAACAAAATTACCTATAGATGACCCTTATTGGGAAATTTCAGCTGAAGTTCTCAGGTTAAGCTTGTATATGTGTCAGACTAAGCATAAACTCACAAAAGCATGTTGTCCTGCAGAGGGAACTGTACTTCAGATTCATGACACATTGATATGTACAGCTAGACCCCTTGACCAACAGTCAGGTTATAGTCTTGTTTGATCTGCTGAATGACCACGTTGACAGTGAGATGTTGAGTAGACCTTGCTATTATTAAAGTATTGTTTGACAGTAGAAGAAAAAGAGCAAGGGCCATTGCAGGTGACATTGTGTTTGCCCGTATAATTTGGAAATTTTATCTGGATCCACCGCTAGAAGCACCTTTCAGAATATTGCTGTCCTGAATCATTTGCTGAAAAGCAAGTCACTGAGAGATAAGTGACCCCTCCTATTTCTTGGAATTATGACTCAGTGAGGTATGGTTGGTTTTTTTTTGCTTGTGTGTCCTTTAATTATTAAAGCTTACTGTGATGTCTGCTTTGCTCTTTATTTTTGAGCTGATGTTGGTTAAGGATATTATAGGTGTAAATATCACTAACAAAGTGTAATTCACAAACATAAGCTGTGACTATGATTCAGAAATGTTGTGTCACGGACTGCCTGTGTCTTCTTCCGATGAGTCGCAACCAACCGACTGTTGCGACCACAAGGTATTCTACAATCAGAAGGTTCTTCTAAACTCACTGCTACCTTAATCCAACAGAGAGCTCCAATTCACGCTCTCCCGAGGGCTCCTACCTCTCCAAACTCCAGGAGGGAAATGCCCCACTCCCTCTTGGGAGTGCCCCACCTTTAAACTTCCCATAGGTCACGTGGTCTCCGGCCAACCAACGTGACTCAGCACCTGTCTTGATGAGGCACAGGTGCTTCTCATGTAGCAGCCGGGAAACTTCCCCGACAATGTTGTAAGTGAATTTCAAAGCCAAGAGGCAAAGTAATTTTAAATAAGTGTATTAATATGAAGCACTACATTTTAAATATAACAGCTCTTTTATAGACTGTAAGAAGTACGTATGAGCTTGCAGAAAGAGCAGACATTTTAAATGTTGCTGTGATGAGATTTTGATATTATCAATAGTTGTCTGATGAATACACTTTCCATGTCTCAAATATTTTGATATAGCATTTACTAGTAACTATTTTTTCCTCTAAAATTAATCTGAATGGGAGGCAAACTCATCACCTTGCTATATAGAATAACACAAAGGAGTAATTCAACTCTGAAATTAGAGATTAAATTCCCATCTTCACAGGGACCTAGTAGTTAGATTAATTATTTCCTAAGCTACAGTATTATGACATATTCTCTAAATTTTCTTTATAAAGAAAAAAATAGTGTTTAAATTTGCAAAATTATCTGCCTGTGTGGGTAATGTTCATACAATTTAAATGTTTCCATACTAGACAATATCAGACTTTGGAAAAAGAAAGCACCTAGTCTTCTGTACTTAAAATTATGTCTGCACTGAAATCTGAAGTTAATTTTCCTTCAATTTTGCTTTCTTCTGAATCAATTGGTAAAAAATTGGCATGGCTGAAATTAGATTCAAAGAAGGTTTTTAAAAAAATAAACCAACAAAATTTTATGAGGAGCTGAGGAAAAAACCTGGTCCTTAAATATGATGCGCACTAGAATAAACAGTACAATGAGTTTTTGAAACATCTAAGGATTGCTCCTTTCTTTTCTAAAGACAGAAAATGTTTAAACAATTCCACATTGCACAACTTTCTATGTGTTACTGTACATTTGAGGTTAAGTAATTTTTCTCAAGAAGTATGCTCTAAAAATGTTGTTAAGGAATACTTAATGTTTTTCAGTGGACATTTCATAGCTGACATTAGAGATCTGGACAGGCTGGAGAGTTGGGCAGGGAGAAATTTAATGAAATACAACCAAGGCAAGTGTAGAGACTTGCATTTGGGTAAGAACAACCCCATGTACCAGTACAAGTTGGGGACTGAACTGTTGGGGAACAGCACAGGGGAAAGGGACCTGGGGGTCCTGGTGTGTCCGGTTCTGGGCAATACTGTGTCCAGTTCTGGGCCCCTCAGTTCAAGAAGGACAAGGAACTGCTTGAGAGAGTTCAGCGCAGGGCCACAAAGATGATGAGGGGAGTGGAGCGTCTCCCTTGTGAGGAAAGGCTGAGGGAGCTGGGTCTCTTTAGCCTGGAGAAGAGGAGACTGAGGGGGACCTCATTAATGTTTATAAATATGTAAAGGGTGACTGTCATGAGGATAGAGCCAGGCTCTTCTCACTGGCATCCAATGATAGGACAAGGGGAAATGGCTATAAGTTGGAACATAGGAGGTTCTGCTTAAACATGAGGAAGAACTTCTTCCCAGTAAGGGTAACAGAACACTGGAACAGGCTGCCCAGAGAGGTTGTGGAGTCTCCTTCTCTGGAGATGTTCAAAACCCACCTGGATGCGTTCTTGTGTGATCTGATCTAGGTGGTCCTGCTCCAGCAGGGGTATTGGACTAGATGATCCTTTGAGGTCCCTTCCAATCCCTAATATTCTGTGATTCTGTGATTCTGTGATAGATGATTAGAAAATATAACTTTAGTCTCTACCAGTAAGGGTGGTTTTTTTTGGTAGTTTTGTTTACTCCTAATCGTCTAATGAAATACTAGGGGCTTCATTCTTTTTCCTGCTGCTGGAGGTGAATAGAGTAGAGCATTAAGCAGAAAGCAAGGATTAGAGAGGGTCTGCAATCTAGAGGACCTGTGGCTTTCGTTAAATACACCTTTATGACTGCAGACAAATTTCCTGAGTTTCAGGGATAATCATTTTCTTATATATCTTAGCAAAAGGAGATAGTAGCAATATACACAGGCAGTTCAAAGCAGCAGGAGATGTTAGAGGAGACACAACTTCATGGTTAGCTGGAGAGTATCTTTACTGGAGTCTCCTGAGCAGTCGGAGAGTTTGCCCTATCAGAAATGGAGCCACCGGAGCCAAAGCAAACTTACCGCTCCTCAACAAACTCTGGATGTCTTATTACTAAAGCCGATGTTTCAGTCTACATCAGATAATGCACAAAGATCTTCATGCAAAACAGCAGATGCCTGGAATTGCAATGTCAGAACTGTAGCCAAAATAGCCCTAAATGTGTAAATCTGAGTTTAAGTTATTCAGTAGTTTGAGAAAAGTTCCACTGAATGTATCTGTTACCATCATTTCTACTTGCATTGTTTAATGAAAGAATTATGAGTTGTTATCAAAATTTACAAACCCTTGACAGCTCCAGTTCACCCAGTCATGATCCAGGTACCTGTGACCTTGTCTGCCTGTAAAGGCAATGTGTAAAAAACTATGTATTTACAAAATATGTAGAAAATCTTCAGTACTCTATTCATACAAAAGTTGTAAAAAAACCCCAGTTTTCCGTGAAACAATATACAGTCACGAAATCAATGATGTTTAGACATTCACCTGGATTCTTGTCTTTGGAATTATCATTCAAATACAAACTTTTTTTCTACAGAGCCAAGTAATTCTATGAAGTCTTATGAGGCAAATATAATGAGAAATCAAGGTAGAATATCAAGCACAGAATCAACATTCTTTTCAGCTGCTCACTACATATTAAAACACCCGTTGCCTGTCATATGGGTGAGGTCATTTCAGATCAGATTTTTCTCAAAGTTTGCTCACACTCTTCATATTTAGTTTGGTAAGGTAGATGGCTGATAATATTAGAGGCCAGCAAATTTTACTGGTGTGAGGAAGAGAAGGAAGCAGCTGAATTTCGCAGAGGAACCTGAAGAGTCAGGAAAGTCTGGCGTAGTAAAAGAACAAACTGAGTGGGAGAGGGAGAGAGAGGACAGTCTAGATAGGGTCTGGGGGGTGATGGGGAAGCTTATTTGGCAGAGAAAGAAAACTTTCCAGTAACATGGGAATATGATTATTCTTCTGGAAAAAGAAAAGGTCATTGGGAAATATTGATTCAGATACCCTCTGCGTACCCCCTGACCGGTCAGAGACTGACTCAGAAGGTCTGTGGAAGGCTACTTTGCCTATGATTAAAATTTGAACAATCTGTCCAAGAGTCCATGGAGGGGCTAAACCCCAATTTTCAGTGCAGAAGTTGTCAAAAACAGTACAGTGCAGAGTGATAGAAATCTCTTCATAGTACTAGGTTTCATACACAGAGCTCATTTATTCAGTTTTGTTCTTTCCATCTCTGTATGTGTATTTTAAATGAAAAAGAAACCACCAGACTGAAATAAATATCTAAAGATGGTGACTACTTGAGAGAGTGTGCCCATAGTGTTCGATAAATCTAATGTAACCTATTACTTTCAAACCCTATTCTTGCAACAGATGCAATTTTATTTGGTTAGGAAAAAATATTGCACTCTCATTTAGAAAATGTCCTTTATTTGACAAGACATTCTTTTTTTTTTTTTTTTAAATTCTAAACTAGTTCTGAATTTTACACCTGATAATACTCCTACCAGCTTTAACTTAGGAATATTTGTGTCATTTGACAAATTAACTTGGTCCTTTGTTGTTGTTTTTTCCTATGAAGAGCTGGCTTTCCATCTATATTGTGCAGTTGTTGGAAGGGATGTTAAACTTTATTTTTTGTTATAATTTTATTTTAATTTTTATTTACTTTTGGGCCAAAGACTTGTTGTTTGTTTGTCATTTCAATACGTTTAGTGTCATGAATAGAATTCTGTTACTTGCGGTAGCATTTTCCTCCTAGGAGACTGCTCTCCTAATCAGGCTTGACAGTTAATTTATGCACAAGAATTTATCTTCTGATTTTTTTTTTAAATACTAGAAAGCAAATCACAGCAATTCATATGTGACTTGAGATTTTTATCTTCTTCAGTTATCTGTTTTAAGGGCAAAGTTGGATTCAGACAATTCATAACCAGTGCTGAAACTGAATCAGAGCCGAAAATGCTCTTTGCTAGTGATATGGGACATAAAATTCTTAATTTTGTCCTGCAATGGGAATATAAAAGCAGATAAAATCAAAAGAAAGATAAGTGCATTTATTGAAAAATAAGTTTATGGAGTATTGAAGTAGGAGCTGTATTAGGCTAGAAGATCATTTTTCTTTCAACTGATCTACAGAAGGGCATTTTGAAAATAAGGTTTATATTACCCCCAAGGGAACAAATTCATAGCATCCTTGAGGTAACATGGCAGGGAAACTAGAAGCTAGATCAAAGCTAGGCAGCTGTTGTGCTAGGAACACTAATTACCATAATGACTAATATTATCTCAGAACACCTTTTGTCCTTTGCCTGTAGTTTTTTGTCTTATGTTTATATTGTAATTTTGGATAAGAACTGTCTTATTTTGTTAGGGTTTTTTTTCGTACTGTGGCTAGCCCAACTTTGCTAGTATTAATTATACTGCAGCACAATAAAAATAATGTATTTTGTTTAAGTCAAAAGCAAGTTTAAAGTTCTGAATTTACAGAAACAAGTGCTTTAAGTGCTCTGATTTTAAAATAGTCTATTTCTAAATTATTCTTAATAGTCCTATTAGTGACCTGGAAACTGGTTTATGCAGATGTGGAACAAAGTTATGTAAAAATCAAAAATGCTCATGTGTTCTTGGAGTCTCACTGAAAGCATTTTTAAGGGGACTCCAATACTGATATATGTATTTCTTATGTACTGAAATTGAAGTCCACACAATGGGCTGGGTGTATTGATCCTCAGTGTTTAATACCTCATTTCTACGTTGCATGTTTAAAAACATTATAAACCACAACTAACTGCCTGCATGCTAGCCGTGGTACCTGGGGGATGTGAGGTCCCAGTGACTGAAATTCATAGCAAACAGCCAGTTAGGTGAGACTAACCTAGATTAGCTATAGGATATCTAAGGCACCAACTGGTGGACATGACACAGGGCTTCTGTGCACCCAAACCTCTAATTGTCCTGGACTGGCAGCTGAAGTCCCCGTGGAATATCCTTGGGCATTTCAAGTGGCATCAGATGTCTGCTCAACAAGACTGAGCCCTTCAGTGATGCTGAATGCAGGGTGTTCAGACCTTAATAATGTACTGGCCACCATGAGAAAAGTATTCAATATGACCAAGACCTTGCACTTCAGTCACATTAGTTATTCTGCTGGAACAGTCAACTCTTTTCTTTTGCAAATTGGATACTCTAGGGTTGTTTGCCTTTTTACATACTACTGAATAATAAAAGCTTTTTCCTAGGAAACAGAAAGACTTACTTCAGTATAGGGGGACATGCTGAGAATTACTTTCCATGCACATGCAGGGTAGAATAAATACAAAAAGAAAATGATGGTGAAGCTCAGAAATACAACTGTTATTTCACTGTAGATACATGCTCCATGGATTATAATTTCTACTCAACAAATTACTCATATATTTTTTTCCATTGGCTTTTTCTCCCAAGCAAAATGCATTAACATTTCTAGATATGATGCTCTGGACTTCCATCTTTCAGTTTTATTCCATCATTGAGTTTGACATTCCCAGCACTTCTTATCCCCATGATCTGAGAAGTTTTAATACTTGGCTGTGCACCAGTTCTACTTCAAGAGAAGCAGATCTTTGACACCAACAGATTATAAGGGCTCTTGTGCTTCTTTTCTTGCCCTACTTTCATATAGAGAGATTGATTTCAATAACACCTTTGTTTCTACAGCATATTTTCTTATTTCATTTCCATTGGACATAAAAAAAATCCATCTAAAGGCTTCATTGGAAACTTAGAAAACTTGAGGGGGATGTTTGTGATAGACAGTTGAACTCTACTGTTTAGATTGGAACAAATTATCTTTTCAGTGACTCCCAAGCCTGAGAGAAAGAGGATATATTGGCCCAGAGTGTTATGCATTCTCTCAAGTACACAAGCTTATTTTCATACAAAAAACTGTCAGAATCCCAGCAGTAGTATGTGGAGAGTGGAGAAGTTAATTCATATTCACCAACTGTATACAGTAGTCTCCAAGGAATGGAATCAGGAAAACAAACTCAGCTCTAATTTCAAGCCTGGTCTTTCCTGTTAGAGAAGTAGCTATGATGAAATGAGAGAGACAACTGCAAGATAATGCATGAGTTTTGTAATTGCAGAAATGAAGAGGAGCCTAATGTAAGCAGATACACAAAATAGAGAAAAGTAGAAATCTTACAAATCTAAATTTTTTTTTAACTTAGTAGATTTTGGTATGTGGCAAATTAACAGACATGGGAAATAATTGCTTAGCATGATAGTCATATTATGCTAATATGATTTTTAGCTGAAATGTCATATTTGTTTCTTAGATATGGATTACTTGAGAATTTCAGCTTTCTTTCAAAACAAGCAAACAAACAAACTGTGTTTCACTCATGGTTACAGAGGAAGATTGAAAATGTGCAGTCATAAAGGCCCAAAGACCAGAGGGCATTCCAGCTAATCTGTGAAAGACGCCATCTCTCCCTAAAAACTTTGTCTGTTTTATAATCTTAAAACCATCACAGGCTGAAAGAGTTGGGGCTGTTCAGCCTGGAGAAGAGGAGGCTCCGGGGTGACCTTATAGCGGTCTTCCAGTACCTCAAGGGGGCCTACAGGAAAGATGGGGAGAGGCTGTTCAGGAGGGCCAGTTATGATAGGACAAGGGGTAATGGTTTTAAAATAGAGGGAGGTAGGTTCAGGTTGGATATTAGGAAAAAATTTTTTACTATGAGAGTGGTAGAACACTGGAACAGGTTGCCCAGAGAGGTGGTGGATGCTCCATCCCTGGAGACGTTCAAGGCCAGGTTGGACAAGGCCCTGAGCAACCTGATCTAGTTGGAGATATCCCTGTTCCTTGCAGGGGGGTTGGACTAGATGACCTTTGAAGGTCCCTTCCAGCCCTAACCATTCTATGATTCTATGATTCTATGATTCTCTTAAGCTCAACATTTTCTTCCTGGCTACTGATAGTGTTGCCTAAGGAAGCAAGCCAATTAGTATTGGAGAGGTGAACTCTGTTGCTTTGGAAATGCGATCAAGTTGCAAGGTTGATGTGCAGGTGGGTTCCTGTGGTACTCCCCCTGTCCACCTTGCTTTGGAAATGGTAGCAATGAGTGGTCTCGCTAGAAGTCGAAGACAAGAAGTGAAACACGACTACTCAGAAATTTTGCAGTAGCACACAATGCCTTCCAAGCCATGTCCCAAATAGTCGTATTTGAAAATGAAATGTTCCAAGGAAAGATTGTTCTGCTCCCATAAATATACAGATGACCTAGTGTCTAAAACCGAGCCTTTCGGAAGATGGAGATCGTGGCAAGTGATAGGTATATTGCTCCTGTTGAATATTGAGTGTATCGAGTGTTTATATGGTGAGTTTAACAAGAAGAAATGCCTCTCTCAATTTGTTTTGGAACAGCTGAATCCCTGCTGTATAAACTCCAAAAAAATACTTGGTTGAAAAGTTATTTGAGTTTTTTAGCTTCCAACAAAGATCTAAAGATCTTTTTAATTAAACCCAGGGCTACTCACCAGAACACTATATTTTCTCTTCAAACTTTTTTAGATTTCCAGTGCCTCTCTCAAGTGGCCAGTTTCTGAACACATTCCTGGAAACTGCAGCCTGTATTCAATTAAAAGGCTCTTGCAGTAAAAATTTCCAAGTGGTAGGAGGGAAAACTGCCTAGAGATTATAGGTAAAGTGGTTTGGTGTGAAATTAAAAGTCTTATTCTTTCTCTTTCCTTCACATATTTGTTCAATTTTGGTAGGTTTTAATGTTTTTATTTTATTATTTACTTTTTACAGGATGAAATAAAAGGAACATTTAAGAGAGATAAAAGAAATTAATTTTGCATCAGCTAAGTGAATAAAGCAGTGCCTGTAACCTGAAAAGCTCCTAATTTAGTCATAAAAAGTTTTACAACAATTGTATATTTGTATTTGACACCTCATGAGAACAGATGTCACATTATCCCAGAACTAATGAACCTAATACATTTCCAAGTATTCCTATTTTTTTAACTCAAGGGTATGTCCAGGACATTGAACACTCCTGAAACAGGTTTCAGTGAAACAATATGCATGTAATAAACTTAATGGGTATACATGCGACAGGATCAAATTCCATACAGTTATTTGTATTGATTCAGTTGATTCTTCTCCACTGATGGTCGAAGAAAATAGCTAATTATGGAATAGCATTTAAGAAATCATGTCATCTGACATTTCTGAATAATTTTAAATGTCCCTGAAATATATGCTTTGAAATACTTAAAGATGATAGTGCTGTCATACGTGCCTCTACAGTGTCATACTGGTAATGCACATGAAGAAGTGTCAGGCTTTGAAAAGACATTCAGGGTCCAAAAAAGGAGCCTTGCCTTTCCTAGTTCTTAATTTCTCACAAAGACTGGTGTTATCCTTTCCTGAATTTGACCACTTTTAAACATAGAATCATAGAGTGGTTTGGACTATGAGGGACCTTAAAGATCATCTAGTTCCAACCCCCCTGCCATGGACAGGGACACCTGCCACTAGATCAAGTTGTGCAAAGCCCCATCCAGCCTAGCCTTGAACACTTCCAGGGATGGGGCAGCCACAACATCTCTTGGCAACCTGTTCCAATGCCTCACCTCCCTCATTGTAAAAAATTTCTTCCTTAGATCTAACTGAAATCTACCCTCTTTCAGTTTAAAGCCATTATCCTTTGTCCTATCACTACACGTCATTGTAAAAAGTTCCTCTCCAGCTTTCTTGTAAGTCTCCTTTAGGTACTGGAAGGCTGCTCTAAGATGTCCCTGAAGCCTTCTCTTCTCCAGGCTGAACAACCCCAACTCTCTCAGCCTGTATTTATAGGTGAGGTGCTCCAGCCCTCGGATCATCTTCGTGGCCCTCCTCTCGGCTTACTCCAACAGGTCCATGTCCTTCTTATGTTGAAGATTCCAGAGCTGAATGCAGTATTCCAGGTGGGATCTCAGGAGAGCAGAGTAGAGGGGGAGAATCACCTCCCTTGACCTGTTGGCCACGCTTCTTTGAATGTGGTCCAGGATATGGTTGGCTTTCTGGGCTGCAAGCTCACATTGCCAGCTCATGTTGAGCTTCTCATCAACCAGCACTCCAAAGTCCTTTTCCTCAGGGCTGCTCTCAATCCATTCTCCACCCAGCCTGTACTTGTGCTTGGGATTGCCCCAACCCACGTGCAGGACCTTGCACTTGGCCTTGTTGAACTTCATGAGGTTTGCACAGTCCCACCCCTCCAGCCTGCCAAGGTCCCTCTGGATGGCATCCCTTCCCTCCAGTGTGTCGACCACACCACACAGCTTGGTGTCATCTGCAAACTTGCTGAGGATGCACTCGATCCCAACATGTCTGTCATGTTTTACCTTATGGAATCGAATTTATCAGCAAACTTCCAATAGAGTGAGGATCAAATACCTAAGGCTGTTCTTTAGATGTTTTATTAATTTTCTACTGTAACTGAGAAGGTCCTTATAAAGTTAAGCTCATTTAATAAGGAAAGTAAAATGAATGAGACAGCCTTTTTTTGGAAGGAAATGCTGGTGAGTGTAGGGCGTGTTTGTATGATTTGGAAGAGGATCTTGAATGTAGGTCTCCTGCATTCCAGAATGAGATTTTATCCACTGTGTTTAGAGACAGGCATTTATTGCTGTCACTGTTCAACTTTTTGTAGAAAGAATACAGCTTTGAATATATAGCCAGATAACTTTCATCACCTACACATACAGACTCATGACTACATTGTGAAGTCCAGATCCATCTACTGTTTCCAGTTTAGAGTAGCAGAATAATCTTGAGCCTTCAACATTGCATAAAAGTGCCCTGGCCTCTGTGTATAGTTCTTTCTAATCAGAAATTCCATTTGAGTACTCTCCTAGCAACAGTTATATCTAGAAAACACTGTTTTTTTATTGGCATTTCTGATGGAGTAAGAATGGTTCATACCAAAACTTCTAACGAACTGTAATCCTTGTAATTGAAGAGTTGTATATGAATACTTTTATCCTGAGTTTTAATATTATTTAGTCATTTTATAAGGTGTTTATTTACTATTTTAATAAATAAACTGATTGTTCTAGTAATTTTTAATGTTTGCTATTGGGTCATCTGTAATTCTCTATTAACCATCACTACTACTTTAAAATATTAAAAAAGCAGGCAGAATACATGCTCGGATGGACCACTCTACCTTGCCATTTTCAAAGTCAATAATTGCTTCTTTACTCTGCTCAAAAATAAAGTATGTTAATATTTCTGGTAGTACCACTTCGTCACTCACACCTGTTACAGCTGAACATGATTTACCAAACTGTTTGGTTTCTTGTTGTACATCTGCCCAAGATAAATGATAACAAACATATTTTCTTCTTGGGATTTGTCAACAAACTGTATTTTTAAACATACAGAAGACCTATCCCAAACTAACTGCTTTACTGAGGTTTACCTTTGTTCTAAACTTAAAACACAAAACAGTACTAAAGTCCTTTCAAAGTCTGGCTATGATACAGAGAAGTGTTCAATACTCATGAGTAGGAACTAGCAGAACTCACTTGGTCCAGCTGCACGGGCCAAAAGAGGACTGACATAGCTCTCTGAAATCCATCAACCCTATTGCTAGGATATTAAACATACTAAACTCACAATATTTTTATTCACTGATTATTTTCAAAAATAAATTTTAAAAAGCACTAAGAAATTACTTGCAGCCTACATAGGCAGCAAATTCCATACAGAGCTATAAAGTTTTACAAGAAATTGAAGTAAAAAAAATGAAAGGCCCTACTGGAAACACGTGTAAAATGCTTGAGTAGGAGTTAGAAATCTAATATTAAAGCTGTACATAATCAAAAGTGCAGGAAAACAATTTAGCTGAAATAGACACACAGAACCTTTGCATAAATTGTCTCTGGGTTGTGCAGTTTATTTTCATGCCAATTCATACAGTAGAACAGTAGAAGCTTCCTCATCAGACTTTGTAAGAGAAAATACATGAAATATCCTGGGGCCCTTAAGCAGTAATTTTAAGTAGCTTTAAATTGAGTTCAGTTTTTACAAGAAATACACTTGTCAGAACAGTTAAATCTCTTAACTCTATTCCACCTCTTTCAATAACTGCCTGACTATTGAATAATCACTCAACATGTTTACTAGAACTCTTTTTTCCTTTAGGATGTTGCCAAAAATATCCTGTAAGGCCTTTTTAAGAATTGTAAACTTCTGTTATATTGAGCATGTGTTGACATCCAAGACCAGAAGAGATTTTTTTCTCATACTTTCTCAAAGAAATCCTCTCCTTTTTAGGTGCAGATGATGCATTCTGAAGAATCTGAGAAACACTTCTGAAATTCCATGAGTTTTGACACTTTGGTAGCTCTAAAGTATCTGAACCAAAGTAATATGTCAATATCTTCCTAGAAACTTTTTTCTGTTAGTGCTGATGTGTCATAGCTCTGCTTTAGCTTTAGAATGGTGACAAGGTCTCATCACTTTTAATACCTCTTCCAAACCTTTAGTTTTGAAATTATAGATCTATTTTCCAAACTACATTTGAGGCATGATAAATAATATGATTTTGATGGCTTGATGAAACACTAGGAAGCAGTAGTGTCTCCTATTTTTGATCCTAATATTTTAAGTTAAAAAGGTAGTATGTTAGTACTTATAGGGTGAATGCAGAATTTCCACAGCCACCCAATTTTCAAGGAGGCGTTTGTCCTTTTGGGAACTATCCATGCTTTTGGAAAATTCATACTCCAGAATTAAATCTAGATCACCTCTTCAGAGGAGAAAAGTGAGGCTGGAAATGGGGATTTCAGTCTTAGCTGTACTAGTTTTATTGTTTTGGATACCACAGATCTTATTTGTGTTAGAAATGTGTTAGGAATGATTTTGCTTTTATATCAGATTGACATTGAACCAGCTTATTTATATACACCCAGTTTTCGATCCTGCTTCGAATACAGACTTGGGCTCCAGCACTGAATGTGTTCGTCCAGCACTTTGTTTTTGGGGGGGAGCAATCTCTGCTTCCTGCTAACGAGTGGTGTTGCTTAGGGTGTAATGAATTCTCTGTGCAGCAGCAGCATGCCAAGTGCTGATCACTCAACTCCTTGACCTCCTCTCACGGAGCCCAGTTCAGGGACATGTACTCCTGCATAGTTGTGTTGAAGTGGTGATGATCACATATGGGAGTCTGCAATTGTCCCAAACTGTTCTGTTTCAGCTGGGTGTGAACTCTCTGATTTTTCCACTAATCTCAATGTAGCATATTGATACGTCACAGTCCAGATGGTGTTTAGTACTATGTCTCAGGAATGGAGAGCTTGGATGCAGGGATTAAACATTTTTAAATACCGGCTTGATTCTGTGATAATGGAGATACTGATATTTCTTTCAGCTATGGCTGTAGTGCTGCAGCTAAACTCTTTGTTATGCCCATGGTGAAACTGATAAAAAGTAGATCTTTCTTAGACAAAAGTCTCTCTTATTAAAAGACCAACAATGTGTCACTACTTACACTCTTCCACTTTCACAGACACTTGTCACTAGAAATATTTATACATTCAAGCAGATTGCTCACCAGAATTGTGAAAAACTTGAAGGATACAAATTTCTTGGGCACAAAAATTGTACTGATTACAGAACAAAAAAAAAACTAATTTAATTCCAAAGAACAATCTAAAAGGTGAAGAAAGGGGTGAAAAAGGGTTTGGGAAAAAGACATTGTCTCTAGACTATACATTTTCCTTCAGCAGAATCACTCTTTGCACTGTCCTTGGGAACGATTTCTTACAAGCTCATTCACATAGTCTTATTTTCAAAGGTTTCCAGTTAATTTTCTTTCAGCCTTTTGTTCACCCCGTTTCCTGCTCATTTATAAGACAAATCTCTCTCAACTCTCAACAAGGCTACAGTTGCAGTCCTGGAGTGCTACTGTCTAGGTGTGGGACTCATGGCTGCAATACCCTGCAGTAATTCCCCCCTTATTAAGCTCACATTTCCTGTTTATGGAATGAAATATTTCTCTATACTAATTAGGAAGTATTTGATTTCCAGGTTTTCCTGGAGTTTGTTGAATAGAGTATAAAAAGGATGAGATTTCCCAATTCATGGGAATATTGCAATTTTGTGATATGCTTCAGGTCAAGCGCCAATTTCTGGAATCAGGTCATTTCAAATAAAATCAATGATGGGTTATTACACTTAATTTTGACTGGCTATAGCTTTTAAAATTGGTGCCTGCTCCTTGCAAAAAGATGAAAATGAAATGGCTGTGCACTCAGTCTATAGAGTTCCTAGTGCTGTGCATAAAGATGTCAAATGCAGATCTAGACTGCGTATTTCCAAATTGTGAGTAAGCCACCAAAGTAATAATTTGCTGAATATTTACTTTTGCATACTTTTACTAAAACTATATATATAATTGCCAGAACAGTTTTGTACTTTTATTTTTGTACGTATAAAGGTTGTGAAAATCCGTTCTGTTGACAGTATTTTGATTTTGATACTTGCGAGTCTGTTGCTTTTTTAGAATATGTCCTGATAACAAACACCTTGTATAAGATTGTAATATAATTTCATTTTAGAATTAAATGAGTAGGCATTGAAAGTTTTTGTAAAAGCCAACATATCTAACTCATGTTTTAGAAATTTCTGCTTGGGCTTCTTTGGGCTGCTGCAGCATGTGACCGTTCTTTGTGACTGTATAATGAGGTTCACAGACAGTGCTTGAATTTTTTATTGGCTTCTATTTTCTAAAATTCCGGCTCCTAGAATTGGTTAATTACATTATATCCACTTTCATTTAATAAATAGGTAAATGACTGAATAAAGATTCTTGCCTTACGCAAACAGATAAAAGCTTAAAATACTGAGCAAACACTACCTAAAGACTCAAAAGCAGAAGGCACATGAAAACAAAAAAATATTTACAGATCTTATAAAGAAAAAGCAGGATGTGATTTTCTTAACACCCTAATTTGTACTTTGTGAGTAAGTGAAGTTGGCAAGACAGTTGACTGCTCAGAATACCTGCCCTCTAACCATTTCTATTTTCACCTCCATGTCTGCCTCAAAAGAAAACATGTGCCTTTTACATCCGCTTCCAGTTAGCCTCTAATTGATTTACAATGAAAAATACTCATGGGAATCCTATTTTTGTACTCGGAAAGTGATACTTCAGATTGCTTCTTTTTGTCAGAATTTGAATAGATTTTTTTTCCCTTAAAAAATATTTATTACCTATAATGTAGTTAAGTACAAATGTAACTTCTTTTCCCAGCTTTTTAAACACAGAATGTACTTGTTCTGTGGCATGATAATCATGTCTAATTTTAGTACTAGAACAGCTCTCCGGGTAGGAATGAGCTTAGAGGACTGTCCTCAAGTTAAATAGTGACTGTGTAGTTCATAAATATTTTTTGACATTAGTAGATGATACAACTCCTTAAGTGTAAATTTGCAGAGGGACACTATGCTGATAACCTAATCATCAAACACCATGTTTTATAGGTGGGCTTAGTTCAGATGAGCTCTTTTCTTGTGAACTGAATGTTCCTTAATGTTTGGAGTGCGTTAGGTTTGCCCCTGGAGTGCACCCTGCAGTTTCATGTCCTCTGATAAAAATCAAGTTCTTGTAATTTGTCTGCTCTGCAATGCCAACCAAAATCTGGTAAGCAGCAACAACAGGAAGATTCACTTTGCGGGGAGGGTATGGATGACATGGGCTGAAGTGCTAATGGAGATACACTTGTGGCAGATTATAGGTATGGCTCAAGAGTATCTTGATTATGATTGATTTTGGAAACTCCTGGTGAAGTTTCATTTTATGGGGAAAAAAACCCAACATTGCAGTTCCTGTATATTTTGCCTTTCTTAACTAAAAAAACCAAACCAAAACAAAACAAAAAACACCTGAAATCTCCCAAATTCCAAATAATATGTGTGTATGTGGGTGACAACAAGGACATCTTTATCCAAAAACGTAATGACTTTTCTTCAGAATCCCAGAAATATTTTAGTATTTAGAAGAATGAATTAGAAGCATTTTTGCATTTGTTTATTTGTTGTTAAAACTAAACTGTATGCATGAAGATCTCCAGCTCCATAAGAAACATCTGCTGTCATTTTTTACTTTCATATAGATGTGGATATAATTCAGGAAGCTGCACTTGTTACCCTCACTTGAACAAATGGGCATAGACTTTCTCAGATTTTTTTTGAGCATAATCCTATCCTGGTTAAAAATGTTTGTGAGGTTACCTAGGTAGACTTCAAACTGTTTTTAAACCATATGTTTTTAATTCTGCTTGTTGCAGGTTTCAGGTGTTTTGCAACCATGTTCTAGTATCATAAATGAAACAAAATAAGAAGATTTAATGTCTCATTATTGATGGAATTGTAACTTCTCTCTGTTCCCCTTCTATCTCAACATGAGCTCTCAGGAGTAGAAAGGCCCCAGTACCATTTGGGAAGAGAAATATCTGTGGCCAATACTTTGCCTAATGGGTAGAAATGAAATCAGCTCGGTAGCTAGGCAACGGCTCTATAAAAAAGAACTGAAGGCATCAGTAAACGGACAGGTTTTGGAGAGGGAGAATTCCTTCTAGTTTCTGCAGGGAAAGCCATCAAAGGGCTCATCACTGCTGCAGAAATTTGACTAGGACTGGCGACAATGCAAGTAAACAGACTATTTACAGTAAAGCAGCCTTAAAGGCATGCATTGCCCAGGTGGTTTGGTGCTACGGCACTTGCTCCGACTGCTGTCTTGGTCTTGTATTCTGTGCTGCCTGATCTCTCCCCACTCTGGATCACCTGCAACACACTGTCCTTACATCTTGTCCATCGACTTAGAATGAGTATATGATTTCTGGATTTTTCTACAAAAATGTGGAAGGAGAGAAGTTCAAAACAAACCCTGCCTCACTTCCCCCTCTCCCTTCCTTCCACCACTGGTGGTGGTCTTCCCTCTCTCCAGCAAAATGCTGTAGGATCACTGGTGGTCTGGGAGCATACTGGGCATGGCAATTCATTCCCAGAAGAGCTAGGGAAAAAGGAAAAGCCCCAGTGATACGTTGTATTTTCATCTTGTGCTCTGGAATGGGGTCCCCAGAGGACTGGGAGGTTACTTCTTCCTCCATGGGGAAAAGAACTTGATTAGAAATGAGGCAAACTCTACTCAGCCTTGTCCAAAGCCATGATGGTATTGCAGCAGTAAGTGAGAGCACAGGACTTCTATTCGATATACAGATTGTGAAACACACTCATCTCTGCACCCTTACTTCTCCAGACAGGAATTGGATTAAAAGTTTTGATTTGTTTCTGAGAGAAAATACTCTTTGATGTGAAAAGACAGAGAACACAAGACTGTCTGTCACACATTATACTTTTAAAAGTATATGTGATAACAGTGAAACAATTGGTTTCTATTTATTCTTCCATTTCTTATACTTATGCTGAACTAAATAAATTACTGTCAACTTCAAGCATTCAAAAATCATGACTCAGGTCTTTAAAAATGCCATGAACTTCAAAGGGTATATTTTCTTTGCCTTCTGTTTTTGAGCCATCAGAGACCACATTTTTAAGCTTTTCTCCAAAAGTAAAAGAATAAAAGTGATTTATTTCTTGCTTAGGTTTTTAAATTAATTTACTTTAAAAAACCCACACCAAATACTGTGAGACTTGATGAATTCTTGAGGGTTTGCAGTATTTTAAGGACTGTCATTTTCTGTCTTTAATTTTTCAGTATACCAGCCTTGTTTCTACTATAATATTCTATGCTGAATCAAAGTGGAGGAGTGTTTCAAAACACAGCTTCTATTTTACCATCTTCTAGTTAATTCAACCTGCCCACTCTCTTGCTGCCTGGCAGTGGGAAAAATATGTTGGTGCATCATTCAGAGCAGAAACTGTAAATCCAGTTTTCAGACACCCAGAGGGACTGTTCTGTGCTCTGACCCAAACGAAAGGATTGTTTGGAAATTAGGCTGAACGTTCCATGTTGCACCTCCCAGGGCTTTATCAGGAGCCTATACTGGCTGCCTCTTTGCCTTTACACCCTGAGTTCTGGGAGGCAAGTGAACAGTGAGGATCTTTCTCTGTGCTCATGGGGAGCAAACAAGAACAAAGACCTTCAATTTCAGAAACAAAACTGAGTTACATGGCAAAGACACAAAATACATAATGTAACAGAGAGAAACCTTTTTAAAAATTTTAGCTTTTTAAGTTATTAATCACTGTAACTTTTGAGAATCCTAAACTTTTGATATGTTTTATCAACTTGTGTTTTGAAGGGAAGAGAACAACATTTATTGCGTACAGCTTTCTTTACTTGAATTCCAGTAGGTAGAGTACTGTGTTTGTCTCCTCTATTCAAACCATTACAAACTATTACAAATCACCAGAATGTTATATTAATTGCTTATCATTGTTCTTTTCTCCTGATAGCCTGAAGCCCTATCTCAGTGTCCAGGTTTTCACTGCGATGGAGTTGCTTTCTTCCTAGTAGCTAGTATAGTGCTGTGTTCTGGATCTAGGTTGAGCATAATGTTAATAACACGCTGATGTTTTAGTTGTTGCTGAGCAGCACATACACTAAGCCAAGGACTTCTCAGCTCCTCATACTGTCCCACCAGCGAGTAGGCTGGGGGTGCACAAGAAGCTGGGAGAGGACACAGCAGGGACAGCTGACCCCAACTGACGAAAGGGATATTCCATACCATATGATGTCATATTGAACAATAACATTGAGGGGGTCTTGGCTGAGGGGCAGCCATTGCTCAGGACTGGCTGGGCATCAGTGAGTGGGTGATGAGCAGTTGCATTGGGCATCAGTTGTTTGGTATATTCTTTTATCATCATCATCATCATTATTATTATTATTTTCCTTTCCTTTTCTGTCCTATTAAACTGTCTTTAACTCAACCCACGAGTTTTACCTTTTTTCTGATTCTCTGCCCCATAGCACTGTGGGGGGCAGAGTGAGTGAATGGCTGTGTGGTGTTCAGCTGCCTGCCAGGTTGAACCACAACATTCAGTTTTAATTTTGCATATGACATGAAGTGAACCCAGCATTTCTTAATCATTTTTGAAAAAGGTCACATGGAATTGCCTCATTCCCAGTGAAAATCTAAGTGTTGCCCTGTTAGATAAATGGAGTTTCTGACACTAAAACATACTTTCTGGTAACCCTTTCATTAATTAGTTTCATAAACAACTTTTGTTCATATTTAAGATTTATATTTCATTTTTCAAGAGTTTGTGACAACAAGTTGTTTGGCTTCAGGCCACAGGAGGGAACACTGCAAATTTTGCCTTCAGGACCCTGTTTTTTTCAGCATGTCTTCCTGATTGAAATCAGCACTGACTGACATAATTTTGGATTTAAATTTGGATTTCTTATTGGAATTACTGCAGGCTTGTGGGTCTGGATTTGTAACCTGATGCCAGCAACTATTTTTTATTTTAAGGATTTGTTGTACTGGGTCATCCTGAGGTCAGCGAAAAGCTTTACTTTGGTCCTATATAAAATAAACATCTGTAGAATTCTTAGGCAAAAGAATAACGTGCATGTACCTTCTACAGAAGGCCGACATATCTGTGGAGATTTCGCTATTTAAATTAGGAGATACTCACAGTATGTGTTACTTCTGGAGTTTGCCAGTTTTCATTTTTTTGCTGAATATTCATTCACTCAGCAAAAAAACCCTGATCCTTCCAGTGGTTTGTTTTCTTCCTGGTGTGGATAAGAACAATATTTCTTGGCCCAAGATAGAGTTACCTTTCAAGCTGGTGATATAAAACTTCATAGGAGTCTCACTTAAATGTTAAGCTGGTGAAAGAATTCATTGTAATATCATTATTCAACTCCTGTTTCATTTATAAAAATCCAATACCACATACAACTTTTTTAAGGATGGAAAACAATGTAACTGGCAATTGCTAAGTAGTTTGTGCGTACAATACATCAGTTATCATACTCAAGATAACTGCAGCCTTCTATTCCTGATGAACTCTACGTTTCTCAAGCTCTTTCAAAGTGTTTTGATAAAAGGAGACAGATCATGACTCCATAGTGGAATCAGCAGGGAAGTTACAAGGAGGGAGGAAATGATGAAAAGGGAAACTGATTTCTGAAGCTGACCTGTTGTGCTTCAGTGTTTAGCAACAGATGTGGTAGGACTTAACATATTTCATGACTTTTCAGAAACAGAAAGAGCTAGACATTAAATTTTAATTAATATATTCTAGTAATATCTGTATCTTAGAATATTTAGAACACTTCTGAGCACTGACTTTGTGAAAAAGACTAAAGTAAATCTTCAGAAAGCTATGGCTTCCTATAGTATATAATGACTAGTTGTATTGCTCATTATCATCTAGATTAGCTACTTTGCCGTAGCACATCTAAGAGCTTGCAGAAGAGTGCATATTTCTTAAGGATATAACTATTCAAATCTAATGTATGCCTCATGGATTGTGAAAAACTGCAATGCAGAATGAATTGGGCCTCAAATACATGAATAGATCTGCTAGAGATATTGACAGTCAGATGCGGTTCAGTTTGCTCGCAGATTGGCTCACTTATGGCTAATACTTCATTATTGGAGCATCCTATCACAAAAATCCGATCATGGAAGTATAAGCTTTTAAAATTGAATCATTTTTAAGTCTTCATACGTTGATGTGAGGCTCATGTGACTGCCACTTTGGTTACACTTGTGCATTTTAGGCAGTCAAGTTGTCATAAGGTACTCAGGCAGTTCATGACACAGGATGGACCACCAAGTAATACTGCTACTGGAAAAAATATTAGCTAGCAGTACTCCTTTGACTACAAGGCTCTTTATGATTTACCCTCAAGCAGCAGTGGCACGTAGACTGAGACAGACTTATTGAGCTACAGCTGGGAAATAATTGCTTGTGTTTGAGCACCTGACTCATGATTCACAGATTCCACACATCTAACAGGAAAACTTAAATGACATAAACTTTCCTTCCTTAAAATCATTGCTTCTGGATGCAATGTTTTGGATTCATATTCCAGGTCACTGGGCAGAACAGAATATACTACTGCTTTGCCTCTTCTTGTCTACGAGGCAAGACTGAGCTTTATGTGAATTGTTTAGAAGATACCTGTTGTTGTCAATTGGTGAAGGTGTATTATAATTGACTTCCTAACAAAACAGGACTACACAGAGAAATCGTATATAGTGTCTGGCTTACAAAGCTGAGACAGAAGGCATTATTTCTGCTTTCCTACTCCCAGTTTAAAACCAGCACTTCAAGGTGCAAACAAAAAGCTATATTTTTAAAAGCAGTTTCAGTCTTTATTATACTCTATACCTTGCACGTGTGTGTGTAAATATACATCTAAGCAGAAAGTGTAAGAGAAAACATATATATTCATATATTAAATTTCACTCTAGATATGTCCAAGAAGTTTAAATTTTCAAGATGTATTAGGATTGTTAAATCTTTCTTCCAAGTGCCGTTTGCAGTCCCTTTGTTAAATTAGCTTTGAATAGTACTGCACTGTCTTTAGCTCATGTAGTGATCCACTAATCACTAAGAAAAAGAACCAAAGAAGTTCTGTTTTTATCCAAAACATCATCATCCGTGTCAACTAGCAGCTTGCTTAACTCTTCAGACTTTTGAGTACTAAAGGAATTCATTGCTTGAACTCCGGGAAGCTGATTTGAACATGCTTGTACTTCACTGCATCAGAAGCATACAGCAGTGGTCTGACAGACATGGACAGTTGCCAAGAAAAATTCCTGTTTGATGGTTAGAATCACATCAGATGGGACTACTTGACTGGGGAATGGGTTTCATGTATGATCCAAACTTGTTTATTTTTCTGGCTTTTGGGGATACTAGAGCATTTCTTCATGGCCAGGAGAAAAAAGATGAGGGAAGCATAGAGTGGAATGTCTCTGTTATTTTTTTTCTATTTTTAAAAATTTTATTCCAAAGCATCTCTCTCATTTTAAGCTCCTCTTTTACATGATATACTTTTAAAGCGGAACATTTATCTTCCTCTGACTGAGTGTGCTTTCTAAGGAGTATTTGATATTGGAAACAAGTAATCAGGCAATACTGTAGTTCTCCTGTATATTTTAAAGTAGTTCAAGCTTTGCAGTCTAAGTAGCTTCTACTTAACCATCCATTTAAAACATGTTGTTGTTTTACTTCAACAGTACTGAGACTCCCAGACAGATGCTTTCACTCTATTTTGGGATACATAATCAAAACATCATCTCTGCCATAAACAGAAACCTATTTGTGGTCCTTAATTATTCTGTTAATGAGGAAACATATTATTTATTTCAAATGAAGTATGCCCAATATAGATCCAAGATGAAAATGAAAGCATGCAGAAAATGCTACTATTAATGATTCACTGAATGGCTTAAAATGGTATGTATTAATTCAGTGCAATGTATAGATGTTAACATTTTTATCTGTCAGTTGGCAGTCACATCCTGCTGTGAATTTTATGCATGAACTATCTATGACTGAATATAAACACTGACAGCCTGATAGATGTCTGAACTGTAGATAATAGCAATAATTTATATTATCAGACCTGATATTTTAAATGTCTGCTTCATAAAATTGCTGTTGTAGTCCAGCTGCCACTTTCAATATCCAGATACTGTTTCTCTGTGTGCAAGAGTTGACGGATAAATGAAGGAAACAAGTGTCTGCTTTGAAGCAATTAATTTAGGAATTTCTTCGTGTATTTGCTCCTCTGTCCTGAGAACATTTTTAGCCTGCTATGAGTGGCTTGAGAGGTATTCCGTCCACATGCGGACTCGTGAACAGCTTTTGCATAATTTATTTTTCTATTTAAACAGATTGCAGAAAGATGGTATTATCATAGTTACTTGGCACATCTTATATGAGAAAAACATTCTCTGAAAAAAACTCATAGCTTCTAAACATGAAATCAATATGAAATTCAAGGCTGTTATGGACTAGAATTCACCAGTGATTTAGGAAATTACCTGTGTCTTCCAAAAGAGCTTTAGGTACCTCTGTTGCTGTATAAATAACTTATGTTGTAAGTACCTTCTCACATTTGGCACATGGAGTGCTGCAAAATACATACTGTTCACATGGATTACCTTCTTCTGGATTTCCAGAGTGAGTTTTAAAGCAGACTTTTGTATTGAAGTGTGTATTGGCTTCGTGTGTTGAGGGGTTTAGTAGTGAGGGAGGGGCTACAGGGGTGGCTCCTGTGAGAAGTTGCTGGAAGCTTCCCCAGCTCCAAGTTGGACCTGCCTCTGGCCAAGGCTGAGCCAATCAACGATTATGATAACATATTTAAGAAGGAAAAATAAACCCCCAGAACTGCTGAGAAACCTGCAGCAGAGAGAGGGAGGAGGCGTGAGCCTCACCCCTGGGCTCCCATGCAGGCAGCCATCTGTGCTGGGCTGCCAAGGTCAGTGAAGAAGGAGGGGAAGCCAGTGTGCCAGAGCAGAGATTCCCCTGCAGTCCATGGAGGACCCCACGCTGGAGTAGGTGATGTGGTTCTGTGGGAAGCCTGTGCCAAGCTGTCTGTTCCTGAGGGACTGCACTCCATGGGAGGGACTCACACTGCAGCAGTTCATGAAGAACTGCAGCCCGTGGGAAGGACTCACATTGGAGAATTTTGTGGAGGACTGTCCCCAGTGGGTGAGACCCCACACTGGAGCAGGGGAAGAGTGCAAGCAGTCCTCCCCCAGGAGGAAAAAGCAGCAGAACCAATATGTGAGGAACTTATCACAGCCCCATTCTCTGTCCCCCTGCACTGCTAGGGGTTGAGGAGGTAAAGAAAACTGTGATTAAAGTTGAGCCTGGGAAAAAGGGAGAGGTGAGGGGAAGGTGTTTTTAAGATTTAGTTTTATTTCTCATTATCCTACTCTGATTTGATTGGTAGAAATTAAATTGATTTTTTTCCCAAGTCTAATCTGTTTTGCCCATGACAGTAATTGGTGAGTGATGCCTCCCTGTCCTTGTCTCGACCTACGAGCCTTTCATTATATTTAATCCTTCCAATCCCACTGGGCGGGAGGAGTGAGCAAGCAGCCGCATGGTGCTTAGTTGTCAGCTGGGCCTAAACCACCACAGTGTGACAGCTCTATAACTTTTAAGGGATGTTAAGCAGCTGAAACCAGTTGTAATTCTTCTTTTAGCTACTAAGAATTTTAAGACGCACCTGTAACATTGTTTGTGTTGGTAGCATTGATAAGGAAAAAACAAGGAGAGAGGCAACTTTGGGTTAGGAGAGAGGTAACTTAGGGTTATGGGAGCCCTCAGAATAAGAAACATACAACTTATATTCAAGAAAAAAGTTAAAATCAAACAAGCAACTAAAGTTCTGTTGCTTTGATTTCAGACTTGTGTAAGGGTTTAGACTATACTCTGATGAAAAGAAAAATTGGAGCTGCATAGAAACTAACAAAATAGGATGGGATGCAATGAAAATAAATGAGATTACTGAGGGCAACTTGTACCAAACAGAAATAATTGATTTTCCTAAAAAAGAAAAAGCATTTTTTATGCATTATCCAAGAAAATTGTTGATAAGTATGGTAGAGGTTCATTCAAGAAATAACGAGTTAGAAAGATAAGCAAATGCAAAAAGATGAAGCAACAGTGGGTCATCCAGAAATGTTATTGTTCTGGACAGAATTACTAAATGAATTTCAGGGACTGGGATCTGCTTGCAGAAACAGGAAATCGATGCTATTGCAGGCAGCGTGATGAAAACGTTATGAAATTCTCTGGATAACACTGCTCAGCTGAATTCAAGAAAGACAAGCTCAGAACAGGTCCTCACCTGAAGCCCTTTCAAGGTGATCAGGGTGACAGAGAGAATGCTTCATACAAATAGGAACAGCCAGAGTTGAACTTCCTTAGTTCAACAGAATGAAGGTGGAAGAGATTATCTAAATACTCATGTGCATACAAAGGAGGAGGGAGAGGTATTTAATCTGAAAAAAAAAAAAACCATGACAGCATGGGATCAAATTAGTATGGGCTGGCCACAATTAATAGAACAACTGAAAAACTACATAAATGAAGTTATGAAGCAACTTTAGAACAGCATATTCTTCACAGACATCGAGATTATTTTTAAGATGGTTTGAGCACTATTAGAGGTATGATATATTACGAAGGGTGGCTAAATGCTTCCCCAGATGGCCTCTCACTGTACTGTGCCCAGTATGTTGACTGCATGAATTTGTTTACCTTTCTAAGGCCATTTCAATGTGCCTAGTCTTAAAGTTTATGACTAACAGTAGTATGCTGTACTTGGTGGTTAAGTACAGTGATTGATGAAGGGAATTGGGCCCCAGAGTGTGTCTTTTATTTTTCCCCAACTGTCTCAACTAATCTGATAAAAGATATCACATCTCTGTATAAACTTTGCTCTTTCTACCTAAATTCAAGGATTGCAAAACCTAATTATATAAATATATGTTTACTCTGAGTATTTTACAGTACAAGAAAACCTGCATAGCTAATGCTCATGCAATGATTTGTTTTTGTCAGTAAATAAGAATTCATTCTGCAGTGCTCTCAATCTGGTGAAAGGCATGAACACTAAGTACATTACAAGTTTTTCAAAAATACCGTTAGCCATGGTGCACTACTTACTGTAATCAACACTCTCCTACCAGTGTGGAAATCCCCAAGTTTCTCCCTGATAACACTAAATGTTTCTAATTCTGTCTAGTAGTGCAATAACATTTTTGAGCCTGAGATCTAATTAAAATCTGTGTGCTCTTTGATATGAAACAGATCAAAGTTAAATTTGGTATTCTTAGCATCCAGATTTTTCTTCTGTTTCTGAATGTGCACTTCTACTGTCTGAAGCTATTTTGCAGAAGTTCAGCAGACTGTTACCTTCTCTGTTTGAAGATTTTTTTCTGCGTCATTGGAAGTATCTGACACTTTGATAGGCTCAGCGGAATAGATAACATGCATGCACTGGGATTTATGTCTAAATAGAGTAAGGAACAGGATGAAGCATATCCTCAGCTAATGTAAATCAGCAGTGAAACACCAGAGTTTGAGTGATTAATAACTGCTGAGACTATTGCCTAATGTTTTTTGCATAGGAAAACTTGTGCACACTGATAAACAATTATTTAGAAGGGCTGAACAAAGGACAATATAGATGAAGGTCCATTTATATAACCTGAGATATTCAATCTTTACTACTAGAAGCTGGAAGGACTTTTCAGAGACAAGTTTTCATAGCATCCAACTATGGGTAATACTGTCCTTTGCCTGAAAACCTATTTCAGCCTCCAGTATAATTAAAAATATTGCAGCTTCTATGAATCAACATATTTTTTGCTTTTCATGACTACTAAGTATGATCTGTATTAGACTTTGTTTAGACATTGTGAAAGATGTTTTCTGCTTTGTTTAAAATACAGTAGAGCAGGCAGATAAAGAAATCACTGTCTTTTGCTATCTATCTCAATGAGGAATCTTGCCAAAATACATGAAGTAGGGAGATCTGAATAAAAGATAAAGGTAATTAATTGATTAAAATGCTTACATCTTGAACCTCAAATATGGACAGTAGATGAAGATGATATTTATATCAAATTTTTCTTTTACCAGCTTTCCCTGTTGGTAAGTTAGACATCTAGCATGAAATGATTTGCCTAGCACAGAAAAGTCATGGTACTTCTTTGAACACAGTTTTAGTTTCAAGAGAAGTCGAATCTCAGACCTGTGTTACTTGTTTGCAGAAACAAAACAAAACCAAGGGACATTTGAAAAGATCCCATTCCCCAGATGATTCTGAAGTGGTAAGTTTACTGATTAATCTTTTTGTTCTTGTCAGGGGTGTTATTTTGATGAATCTTTTCAGATAAAAGCTACAATTACTGTAACCCCTTCAAACGTCATAAGTTTCAGAGTGTCCATGTGTAGATGATTCTGTCTCCTTTCTTCTTGACCTTCTCTCTTTCACTCCACCCCTGAGGAAAAGCCTTCCCAGGGGCCAGTCTCAGCACCATACCTTGGGCTTCAGAGATTTATTGACTGTTGGACAAGGTCAGATTTGCCAGACTGCCTGAGGCTAGCTCCTTATATTCTACCTGAAAACAGAGTGAACCGGGAGCAGTTTTGCGTTCTTGGTCTGGTATGTTAAAATTCTATATTGGTTGAAAAACTAATAAGGGTCAGCCGTTCCATTGCTTCAATGCCCCTAGCAAGGAAAAGCACCTTTGTGGAGCAGGTGAAAGCTATGACTCTTCCTAACAGGTCCTGAACATGTTAGACACAACCTGAATATTGCAGTATTTGGTGCTGCATCATCTCACTTGTAGGTACTCTGTTGCTTAGAGGAGCCCATAGTCACGAGTGGAATGACAGGGCAGAGCCCAGAATCTAAGATTGGGATCTGCAAAAATGAATTGTGTGGCCTAAAAAAATGCTAACCTTTCAGTGCTAAATGCTGAGTGGAGAGATGTTTGTTAAGACTCTTCTCTACACGATTTGGGCTCCTTAGTCTGTGTTGTGGGTCCCCACACTTGGCTCCACATTTACAACTCTAATTCTCTTCTGAAATTGGAGCACGCAGTATGCAGAAGAAAATCAGTCACTGTGACACTTAATGTAGAAAAAATGTGAGTTTTTTTACCTATTAGGCAGGAATTAAGGGCCTCAAGATGCAAGTGGCTTTGGCATTTAAGATGTCCTGATTACTCTTTTCATTGGTTAGATGCAGGTAGCCAGTGGCAGCTCTTGTGATTGCGGAGACTCTTGTTTAGCCATGATCAAAACTAAATCTAAACACTGTTTTCTCTTCATTTGAATATTGGCTTCTCCTTCTGCACCAGCTGAGTGACTGTTCTTCAAGACAGAGCCCAGGCCAATCAGACACCATCAGATTGTACTGTTGATCAGCGACAGAATAATGTACTTGTTTAAGGTTTATTGGTGAAGAGGACAAATGATCTTGACAGTCCACCAGTGTCTTTGATGGATAGCTTAATCCTCAGCAGGTTTAGCTGCTTGCAAGCACTTTACTGATGCAGTCGTTATCTGGCAAAACTAAGCCACCAGTCAAAATCATCAGTAGCAGCACTGGTCAGAAGCCAGAAAGGCTGGAAGCCAGCAGAAAGTTAAGTCCACGGAGATGTATTCTTAGCTTTATTTCTGTTGTGTTTTAGCCCAGCTGGCAACACACAGCAGATGGCTCACCATCCCCTACCCCCGATGAATGGGGACGAAAATTAAAAGGGAAAAAGGAGGGTTACCCTTGGGTTGAGATAGGAACAATTTAATAATAGCAATAATATATGAATATATATATGTATAATAATAATAATAATATATGGAAGCAAGTGATGCACAGGGCAATTGCTCTCCACCCAGTGACCAACGCCTGTCACATCCTGACAAACGATCCTGAAACAGATAAGTCCCTACACCACAGTCCTGGACAAACAAGAGGCAAGAAAGGAGAACAAGAGAGAGACAGAACTGCAAGAGACCGAGAGAGAGATAGTCCTTGGAAGAGAGTTCCTGAAAGAACAAAAGCCCTTCTTTCCATTCAACCCTCATCTATATACTGGGCATGATGTTACATGATATGGAATACTTCATTGGCCAATTTGACCCTCATTCTTAAGTCTATGTTCAAGTCATAAGAGGAGTTGTGGGCCCTTTGTCGCAGCCATGCTTCCCCCTATCCTGTTGTGCTCCTGCACACTGACAAAAACACGGCAAGCTGAAAAGTCCTTGATGTCTCAGTGCTGACTATAAACATCAGTGTTATCAACATTATTCTCATAACAAATCCCAGACTAAAACCAAAATACAGAGCTCTTCTTGCTGTTGAAAAGAAAAACTAACTCTGTCCTAGTCAAAACCAGGACAATTTCCAACTTAATATATACATGTCCCATTGACTCTAAGGCCTATGGCAAATGACTCAGTTCAGTGCTGTGGATTCAATTACAAATGATGCATAGCCAGAGACTAAACCATTTTGAAGATTTATTTCATTATAAGGTGGTAATTACCTGGTAGCAAAAACCATGCTCAGATGATATGTTGCTGCCAAAGTAATTAACTTGGTGGACGTGAGAACCAAAAGCAGATTACAGCTACATAGTGAGAACTTTGTGCTAAGTTCTCCATGTCTCTTACAGAAAAGGCCAACACAATTCAAAAAACCCAGTGTCTCCTTTCTATTCAGTGTGGTCTATGTCCAAGTATTCAGAAGAGAGCCTAAATATTCAGAGAGATGCTTTTTAAAACTCTTCTCTCATACAGGAATTCTGCTTTTTTTTTTTTTTTTTCCTCTTTCAGCAGCCATGTATGCACTCTTCAGAGAAATGGGAAAAGCAGTGTGGCTTTTAGTGCAGGCTTAATTAACTGGGAGTGTGGATGGAGGAGTGAGTAGAACTCATTAGGGTTGTAGGAAAACACCTTTGTCTTTTTGACTATTTGAAGCTCATAGGTGCTTTGTAAGATGCCACTCAGAATTTATTTTAGCAAGAAATTTTTGTCTAGCTTCAAAGTTACATGTTGTGTCTAAGAGTCATGAGAATTTAGACTGGGTTGATTGTCTCTGTGTGAATACCAAATCCACCCAGAAGCCCTGACAGTTGGACACAGGTTGAGTCTATATCGACTGTGGAGACTGTGCAGAATTATTTGAGTGGCTTTGCATTAGTTTTAAAGACTCAGAGGAATATTTGTAACGTGTTGAGTTACAACATGCTGGTTTCATCACATAATAAAACAATGACAAATCAGTGGAGTTCTGAGAAAAGTGTTGTGTGCTTTGTTTTGTTTTTTTCTTGATAATTCCTAAATTTCTGAGAGCCATTTAAGTGCCTAGGAAATGTGTTAGATTGAGATAGAATACCAGAGACGTTCATTCCCTAGCTTGATAGTGGAAGAGTAAACTTCCCCTCTTCTTTCTCTATTTGTTCCAGAAGGGAGAAATCACCTTTCAGAATGCAAAGTAAGTCCACAGTGTTCACATCCTCCTTTCTCTCCTAATGTGCTGGTAACGTTTGTTACGTAAGTCTTGATTTAGTAAGAGCAATTTTACTAAGCAAGTAATAGTAAGAAGTTTGTGGCCATTACTGTGTTTTAACAGAAAACCTGACTCTTTGCACAGAGCACAGATAAAACCTGACATTCTGCACAGAGTGAGATACCTGCATCAGCAAAGCCTGAATACAGAAGATAAGTAAAGTGAGATGCAAATAGATCCTTGTTCACTGCTGGGGATAATACGCTCCCAGTTGTGGAGTTCAATGTGCCCACATCATCAATACATATATCTATGGGCTTCTGAAAATAAATGATCTGAGGTAGTGTTTAAATAGGCTTTCCTCTTCTCTTTTTGAATTGTTTGGAATCATGAGTGGTTAGGGTAGGGGAGAGAAAAGTAGTATATTTACCCTCTTCTAACTTCAATCAGTGAATAAATAATTGAGAAAATGAAAGTTTTCTCTGAAAAGAGGAACTACTTAGAATATTTTATTCTTGTACAAGGGGTTTTTTTAACTTTTCCTGTAGTCACTGGAAATCTGCAGAACAGAATCATTTCCATATAGCCTGGTGCATCAGTCATGCTACTTACTTACTAGGTTTTTATTTATTGTTGCTTTCTGCTTATGAGTTTATGTGACAATCTAGCGTAACCATCAAAATTACATCTGTCTGAATTCTTGTGTTTATTTCCCAGGTTCCAGCTCATGGTGTTTGGCCAGCCTGGTACCCTACCCTGCTGAGCAGAATTTAAACTTGGCAACAGCCTCTGGTTCTCATTTCCAAAGCAATGAGGTAAAGAGATAGGTGTTTTGGTGAAATGCAGTAACTTGTGGTATTCAGAATGTCAAACTCCACAGATACTGTTTTTTTTTTTCCACTCTTTTCACCTTGGAAAAAGTGTCTTTATCTTGTTCCCTTTTGGTTGTAATCTTTATTTAATCACATTTTTTTCTTCAACTTTTTTGATGTCTCGACATAAGTGCAGAGCAGTTCTGTGTCAGTGTAAACTGGATGGCAACGGTATCAACCATTTGAAACTGGCTTCGACTGTCCTTCTCAGTGTTGATTTCAACATTTTTTTCTGTTACATTGTCATCCTCTTTTACCCTGGAAAAATGTTCAGAATATGCAATAGTGTCAAGGTACATCGAAGTATGAAATATCAAATTAAACAGGGCTGGTTAGAGAGTCATTATAAAAAATATGCAAAGCACACAATAGATAAATGGAATTATCTATAGCCAAAACATTGCACACAGATATTGTCCAATATAACAGAAGGCAAATTGGAAAGAAAATAAAGCTTAAGTGGTATTTTGTGCAGGACTTTGACATAGAGGCAACAAAAGACTGCCTTGGTATCCTTTGGGTCAAGCTCCTTTTGACCCAAATGTGTTACCAAGCAAGGGATACTAGTGTTACAAGTGTTACCTAAAGTGTTATCAGTAGATATACTGTTTATCTCTCAATTCATGAAAAATGAGGAGTGAGTCCAAAACCAATCTTTCTCTTTTTTTTTTTTTTAAAAAAAACCAACAGAGTCTACAGTGATTCCCTCCAAAGAAGCACTACCATACAGAAAACCAGGCTAAATTATGTGCTGTGAAACTTTTATAGTTTATAAAATATGGATTTGGAGTTACATGGACAGACTAACACTCCTGGCTGCAGAAGCAATCTGCTCAAATTCCCTGTTCTCATGTGGAGTCCTTCAGCGTATATAATTCCTGCAGGAATAAAACACGGGGCCATCTAATGGTGTTAGGATAGGATGGTAATAATTCCATATGATGAAGATTCCTAAAATTGTCCAAATGAAGATCACCATTTTTAGTATTAGTGGTAATTTCCACCACTCAGACATGATGACTACCATTATTTAGACCCTACATGACATAGCAATGTTTAGCACCTCAAAGTACACAATTTCATCTAATTTCACTAATGAAAAATACTAAAAAAAAGCAGGTGGGATTGTGTTCTAGCTCCGTAGCAGCCAGATATTGCCTTCTGGACCTAAGGGGGGCTTTGTCCTCATTTGAAATATTCTCCTTCAATCTTCTGTAACAAAGCAGATGACTGCTAACAGACATTTCTTGTAAAAACACAGAGAGGGCCAAGCAGACTGATGTCTGGACTGTGGCTAAGCGATGTCACGATCCAGACATGATGTACTTTGCTTCCTTGCCTCTTGTACAGCAGAGAGGATTAGTCTAAGACATGTGCTCTGCAATGAGTCTACAGCTGTTGCTTTCTGTAGGATGAGCCTACAGTGGTCAACCCTCCTCATGGCCTTTTATCCAACTGCTCTGAAGTTGGCCACTCACCCATGCTATGGGTTTGATTTCCTGTCGAAGACAATCTGTCTGTTTCTGAATAGCGGCTGGAAGAAGATCTTTGTCTTGTTACAGCAGTGAATTAGAAAGAGAACAACATGAAAAAAAGTGGGAAAAGAGAGTGTACAGATCATGGAAGGAGGGGCAGGCCACTTGGGAGGAATATAGGTCGGCTGTCAGAGGATGTAGGGAGGCAACTAGGAAAGCTAAGACCTCCTTGGAATTAAACCTTACAAGAAAGGTCAAGGACAACAGAAAGGGCTTCTTCAAATACATTGCAGATAAAACTAACATCAGAGGCAATGTAGGCCCACTGGTGAATGAGGAGGGTGCCCTGGTGACAGAGGATAAGAAGAAGGCAGAGTTGCTGAATGCCTTCTTTGCCTCAGTCTATACTGCTGGAGGCTATCCTGATGAGCCCCGGAACTCTGAGGCTCCTGAGGACATCAGGATAGAGGAGGAGTCTACCCTGGTTGATGAGGACTTGGTTAGGGACCAGTTAAGCAACCTGGCCATCCATAAGTCCATGGGTCCTGATGGGATGCACCCGTGGGTGCTGAGGGAGCTGGCGGATGTCATTGCCAGACCACTCAACATCATCTTTGTTAAATCGTGGGGAATGGGAGAGGTGCCTGAGGACTGGAGGAAAGCAAATGTCACTCCGGTCTTCAAAAAGGGCAAGAAGGAAGACCCAGGTAACTATAGACTGGTCAGCCTCACCTCCATCCCTGGAAAGATAGTAGAACAACTTATCCTTGGTGCTGTCTCTAGGCATATCAAGGATAAGAGGGTCATTAGGGGCAGTCAACATGGCTTCACTAAGAGGAAGTCATGCTTGACAAACCTGATAGCCTTTTATGAGGACATCACCCAGTGGGTGGATGATGGTAGAGCAGTGGATGTGGTCTATCTTGACTTCAGTAAAGTATTTGACACAGTCTCCCACAGCATCCTCAGCTAAACTAGCAAGTGTGGTCTGGATGATCAGATAGTGAGGTGGATTGTGAACTGGCTGAAGGATAGAAGCCAGAGAGTAGTGGTCAATTGGACAGAGTCCAGTTGGAGGCCTGTATCCAGCGAAGTCCCTCAAGGGTCGATACTGGGACCAGTATTGTTCAACATATTCATCAATGACTTGGATGAGGGAATAGAGTGCATGGTCAGCAAGTTTGCTGATGACACTAAACTGGGAGGAGTGGCCGACATATCAGAAGGCTGTGCTGCCATTCAGAGACCTGGACAGGCTGGAGAGTTGGGCAGGGAGAAATTTAATGAAATACAACCAGGGCAAGTGTAGAGTCTTGCATTTGGGTAAAAAACAACCCCATGTACCAGTACAAGTTGGGGACTGAACTGTTGGGGAACAGCACAGGGGAAAGGGACCTGGGGGTCTTGGTGGACAGCATGATGACCATGATCCAGCAATGTGCCCTTGTGACCAAGAAGGCCAATGGCATCCTGTGGTGTATTACAAGGGGTGTGGTTAGTAGGTCAAGAGAGGTTCTCCTCCCCCTCTTCTCTGCCCTGGTGAGGCCGCATCTGGAATATTGTGTCCAGTTCTGGGCCCCTCAGTTCAAGAAGGACAAGGAACTGCTTGAGAGAGTCCAGCGCAGGGCCACAAAGATGATGAATTTCCATTTCCACTGAATACATCAACTCCAAAACTATATTAACAAAGACCAGCATTTTGGTGGAATCTACAGGCTGGTTATTTACATAAAAGTACAGCTTTCTTCCAAAGTTAACCTTTCATCCAAGTGCCATATGATCTAGCCTGTAGTTAAGCTGCAGATTTAGTCTTTCTGGGCTTTCAAGGGCTGAAAGATATCAAAGAAGTCTTATTTTACCAGATTTTTCTAGACAACTGATTCCTGAACAGTGACACAGACATTAACCTCTCCAGATGATAATTGTTGTGTATTCACATGTTAAGCAGAATGGAAAATAATATCTGTAAAAGCAGAACATTTACTACTTTTACATATCTCATCTTACTAAACAGAAGTAGTATATTTGGAAGACTAAGCGATGTTGCCAAACTCTACTCTGAATATTGGCATACCAAACTACACAATCTATTTTTAACTCTACTTCGACTTTCTACAGTTTTGTTCTCAAATATCTCAAAAGTATTTCTAAAGTGAAGTTTAAGTATTATGCTGAAGAAGGGCTGGAAAAAAAAGCCCTCTTTTAACTTGGAATGTAAGCTAATAATTATAGCTGAGTAAGGAGAGGGAGTATTAACCAACCTGTAAAACTGCAGGTGAGTCACATTGTAATTCACTTGTCCATATTAAGTTTGGGGGGGGCTCATTCTAATCTCATTTAAACCACTGCAACTCAGTTTCTCCTTGGCTGCTTCTGAGTTATACAAATACCTGGGACAGAGAACCAAGATCACTGATACATGCTTCAGGATTTGATCAGATATATTTTATTTCTTGAGTTTTACTTGTGACACTGTCCTCTGAGCCTTTCTTTGCTTCACAGGTTGAGTCACTTTATCCGTAGTCTTAATCTGAAATTCATAATGTGATGAACCCTTCGATCACCACCTCACATAACTGCTGTTTTACATAATTTATTTCTTATTTATGTTTTACATAAATAATTTAACATTATTTCTCTGAATGAAAATAAAAATATAACGATGGCTTTTTTTAAATTTTATTCTAAGCGGATGCTACTAACAATGTTCAGTTTTGATGAGAGGCCCTTCTGTGTCTTCTACAGAAAGATGCAAGGATTTTATGATAATCAAATCTATAAAAGCTCCCTCTCAAAAATAATGAGCTAAATTGCTCTCAGTTTTTTCTCCATCAGTAATGGATTCTTTTTTTTGAGAAAATGCACGTGAAAATCAATTAAAATTTGGACAAAAAAAAATATTTGTCTCAGAGGATAAGCTTGTAACTTGCAGAATGCAAGTTTAAGCAAGGGAGAGGTAAGTGTTTGCCTTCTGATTGTTTAGTATAATTAGCTTTAGGCAGGTCACCTTTCAGAATCATGTTCCTTCTAAATAAATTAGTATTCAGGTTGGTTGTGGAAAGTTACACAAATTACTATGTGAAATCAAAAACACAGTTAGCATAGATGGTCAGCCTTCATAATTAGTGCACCCTGTAATCCAGCTCTGTACCTGTGATGGAAATAGTGTATCTATATGACATTGTGTAATGGAGGGGTAGGGGATCACAATTAAATGCTACTTCCCCTCTCAAAGGCTACCTATTTTAATTTACATTAAACCCAAATACGGTTCAATAATTGCCCATTCTCTTTAAGCTCAGATAGTCTATATCTACTGGCATTCCAAACTCTACATCAGATCTCATGGTGTTTGTTAATTAGTATTTACTTGTTTTCAGCCAAAGTTTGAACTTCTAATATCCTTCATGTTTTTTAATGAACTTCCTTAGGATCTGAGTTGAGAAAATCAGAGGGGTATAAACTGTTCAGGAAGGACAGGCAGGGGAGACTAGGAGGGGGTGTTGCCCTCTATGTCAACGAACAGCTAGAATGCATGGAGCTCCACCTGGCAAGTGATGACGAAAGAACTGAGCGCCTGTGGGCCAGGGTGAAAGGAAGGGTAGGAGACTTTACAGTGGGAGTGTGATACAGACCACCCAATCAGGAGGACCAAGTGGATGAGGCCTTACATAGGCAGATAGGAGTTGCTGCTCATTCACAAGCCCTGGTCCTCATGGGGGATTTTAACCACCCTGACATCAGTTGGAAAAACAACACGGCGGGGAACAAGCAATCCAGGGGATTCCTGGAATGCATTAACGATAACTTCTTTATCCAAGTGACAGAAGAACCAACGAGGAGAGGTGCCATGTTAGACCTTGTTCTCATCAGTAGGGAAAGGCTGGTAGGTCATGTTGAACTTGTGGGTAGCCTTGGCTGCAGCGACCATGAGATGGTGGAATTTGAGATCCTAAGGGCAGCTAAGAGAGGGAAGCTCAGCAAGCTTGAAGCCCTCGATTTCAGAAGAGCTGACTTTCACCGCTTCAGGAACCTCCTTGGTAGTGTGCCATGGGATAAAGCCCTGGAAGGACTGGGAGCCCAGGATTGCTGGTTGACTTTCAAGGATCATCTCCTCCAAGTTCAAAGGCATTGCATCCCTAAAAGGAAGAAATCGGGCAAAAACACCAGGAGACCTATATGGATAAACAAAGAACTCCTGGCTAAAACCGAATATAAAAGGGGATTACACAAAGCATGGAAGCAGGGACTGGTAACCTGGGATGAGTAGAAGGAAGTTGCTCGTGTACTCAGAGACCAGGTTAGAAAAGCTAAGGCCCTGACAGAGTCAAATCTGGCCAGCGATATTAGAAATAACAGAAAAGGATTTTATAGGTATGTGAGAGAAAAAAGAAAAAAGAGAGAGAATGTGGGGCCCCTCCGGAAAGATACGGGTGACCTGGTTGCTGAGGACATGGAGAAGGCTGAAATTTTCAACAACTTTTTTGCCTCAGTCTTCACTGGCAACCACTCAAACCACATCACCCAAATCACAGAGGATGCTGGCTGGGTCTGAGAGAGTGAAGAACCAGCCAGGGTAGGAGTAGATCAGGTCTGGGAACACCTAGAGAACCTGAAGGTGCACAAATCCATGGGACCTGATGAGATACATCCACAGGTCCTGAAGGAACTGGCGGCTGAAGTTGCTAGGCCACTAGCCATCATATTTGAGAGGTCCTGGCAGTCTGGTGAGATTCCTACAGATTGGAAAAGGGCAAACGTAACCCCCATCTTTAAAAAAGGGACCAAGGACAACCCGGGAAACTACAGACCAGTCAGCCTTACCTCTGTGCCAGGTAAAATCATGGAACAGATTCTCCTGGTAGCTGTGCTAAGGCACATAAAAAATAACCAAGTGGTTGGTGACAGCCAACATGGCTTCACTAGGGGCAAGACGTGCCTGACTAATTTAGTGGCCTTCTACAACAAAGCTACAGTGCTGGTTGATGTGGGTAAAGCAACGGATGTCGTTTTCCTGGACTTGTGCAAGGCGTTTGACACTGTCTCACATGACACCCTTGTCTCTAAAATGGAGAGACACGGATTTGACAGATGGACCACTGGGTGGATAAAGAACTGGCTGGATGGTCGCACTCAAAGAGTTGTGGTTAATGGTTCAATGTCTACATGGAGACCAGTGTCAAGCGGTGTTCCTCAGGGGTCTGTTCTGGGTCCAGTGCTGTTCAACATCTTTGTCAGCGACATGGATGATGGCATTGAGTGCACCCTCAGTAAGTTTGCCGATGACACCAAGTTGTGTGGTGCCGTGGACTCACTTGAGGGAAGAGATGCCATCCAGAGGGACCTTGATAGACTTGAGAATTGGGCTAGTGCAAACTGCATGAGCTTCAACAAGTCAAAATGCAAGGTCCTTCACCTGGGCCAGGCCGATCCTAGGCACAAATACAAACTGGGCACAGAGTGGGTTGAGAGTAGCCCTGAAGAGAAGGATTTGGGGGTGTTTATAGATGAGAAGCTCAACATGAGCCGGCAGTGCGCTCATGCGACCCAGGCGGCCAACTGCATCCTGGGATGTATCAAGAGAAGTGTGGTCAGCAGGTCAAGAGAGGTGATTCTCCCCCTCTTCTCTGCTCTTGTGAGACCCCACCTCGAATACTGTGTCCAGTTCTGGTGTCCCCACCATAAGAGAGACATAGATCTGTCGGAGCGTGTTCGGAGGAGGGCCACAAAGATGATGCAGGGGCTGGAGCACCTCTGCTACAAGGACAGGTTGCGGGAACTGGGATTGTTCAGCCTTGAAAAGAGAAGACTTCAAGGGGACCTAATAGCTGCCTTCCAATACCTGAAGGGAACCTACAGGAAGGCTGGGGAGGGACTTTTTACAAGAGTGTCCACTGATAGGACAAGAGAAAATGGGTTTAAGTTGAAGGAGAACAGATTTAGATTAGATCTTAGGAAGAAATTCTTCAGTATGAGGGTGGTAAGACTTTGGAATAAATTGTCCAGAGAAGTTGTGGATGCCCCCTCCCTGGAGGTGTTCAAGGCCAGGTTGGACGGAGCCTTGAGTAGCCTGATCTAGTTGAGAGGTGTCCCTGCCCATGACAGGGAGGTTGGATTAGATGATCTCTGAGGTGCCTTCCAGCCTATACCATTCTATGATTCTATGATACTACTCATCAGCAGCTACTTCATCCTTTCCTCTCTACTATAGCTCGCAAATACAGGGCTTCTAGTCATTATCCCGTATAAGTCCAGAAAATCACCTGAAACAGACACTTTACTTCTCGGGCATCTAAAGAATGTGAAATTGAAGCTGTAACTTTTCTTAAATTTTTAACTTCAGTTTGATTAAATAGGTGCTTAAGGCCAGGTTGGATGAGGCTTCGAGCAACATGATCTAGTGCAAGATGTCCCTGCCCACAACACGGGAGTTGGAGCTAAATGATCTTGAAGATCTCTTCCAATCCAAATCATTCTATCATTCTGTGATTCTATGATTCTGTGTTTGTATAAAGTTTTTTTTGCCTCTATTCATGAAGAGAAGTAGATGAATACCTGTACACGCATGTTAGTGAATGAGATGAGGGGGCAAAGGAGGCTGATGTGTCTGATTGTCCCAACTTACTAGAGACAAATATTGGATCTGGCAGCACATCCTCTCTGTGGCAGATGTTTGATATCAGATATTAGAAATGCAGCACAGTTCCCATGTTTGAATGCCTGCCACGAGATCAGCTTTAGGTTTGGTCCTCAGCTCTTTTATCAACCAGTCTGTGGTCCAGAGTAAAAGTCACGGATACCTTGTCTTGATTTTCTGCAAATCCACAGGTACCTACATACGTTGCTAAGTGAGTGCTGCTTCTTCCCTCTGCAACAGTCATGCAAGTGGGTCGTTGAGAATTTATATGGAACAATTTTATCCATGTGAAAAAACCCAACATATTTCTATGGTTCAAGACAGAGAAAATATTTTTGCAGTTCTCTGAAGCCTTGAAAACCAGTCATCACAGTTCTGAATGGGGCCGCCACAATGATTATTTGCAGAAAGCCTTTGGGAGAATGACTTCATGCAGCAATTGTCTGGTTTCTATTAATAACAAATATACCTTTTGAGCAAGAAAACATCTTTTCAGTCAAAAGAAGCATTTGTAAGTCCATGGCAAGTATGCGTTGCAGCGAGCTGATTCCTTTCTACTCCTAAATAATATTTAACATGTACTCAATTCTTCTGAGAGAAATGTGCCCCAAAAGGGAAGAAAATCACCTAAGTGATATGTTAAATACAATCAATTTAGGAAAAAGGTAAGAGTATTTAGCACCCAGCATACACTCCTGGACATATCTGAGCTGATCAAGCCCATCGTAAGGAGTCCCTGAGCTGGCTGGAGCACAGATGCAAAACTCTCTCAGTTTCCATGAGGTGAGGAAGGCCTGAGACAGCAAAAGGCATCTGTCCTAAAAGTGGCCTTTCAAGAGAACCTAAATTACTAAGCTGAACAAAATAACTTTTTTAAGTAAAAAAAAAAATACCTCAGAATACCCAGGTGAGACTGATCAAATTAACAAGTCTGACAGCAAATCTAAACTGCCAATCTCCAGCATCACTCGGGAGCGTATTCCTTCACAGACCTGCTCTGTAATCCAAGTGTGTTCAGCTGAGCAAATTCCTCCCAGTGTTCTCCATTTTCTTAAGAAAAAAAATCTATTTTCTGTCATCTTAGGGCCTGACAAGCAAATCCCCTTTCCTCATGAGTGTCTCAATTTACAAATAGAGCTACTGACTCTCTGTTTCATGAATTTCTTTGTCTTGTTTGTCCCGTTGTACATGAGAAATGTTCCCTTCAGTTGTGAATGTTCATTTATTTCTTCCATAAGCTTCTACCTGTCCTGAAGTGCAGTAGCCATCAAAAGACAAAAAGACAACTTATCCATAGAATAAAACATGTAGTACTTTCACATCCAACTGCATCCAAACAAAGTGCAATAACTCCAAACAATCTCATAACTAAAATATTTATAAAAATAAAATTATCATGAACTCGTAAGCATGTGGTCCAATTGATCAGTAATTCTGATCCAGAGAGACTTCTGAAGAGTCACATTGTTTTAACTTTTGTATGCAAAATGCTTATGGTCTACTTCTCCTTTTGGCTGTAGTCTTAGCTCAAAGGCGAATATTTCCAAGCAGCCTGTTGGTGCACTGTGCAATACTGGTGAGGTAGAGCTGGCAGGTTGCAGCAGTGGTTGATCTATGACCCAATCAGGCAGCTCAGCAAACATTTTGTGTCAGCACTTGTGGAGGGTTTTGGGCTGGGACAGTACTTTGCATGAAAACCATCAAAGGGTCGGAGACATATTGGGTGCTAAGAAAATTAAACATCACTTCATTTAATCACTTTCCTTGGAATGTCAATATTTTTAATTTTATTCATTACGTTAATACAGATACATTGTTTTCTCTAATGTGAAAAAAAGCTTATTTTGACATTTTGACAGAGGCACCTCCTCCGCCTCCTTCACTGACGTTGGTGGCTGCATAGTTATTTCTGCCACATATTCTCACTCCTATCTCTCAGCTGCTGCTGTGCACCGTTTTTTACCCCTTGTTAAATAAGTTATCACAGAGGTGCTACCACCACTGCTGATTGGCTTGGCCTTGGCCAGAGGTGGGTAGGTCTTGGAGCGGGCTAGAACTGACTGTGTCCTACATGAGAGCAGCTTCTGGCATCTTCTCAAAGAAGACATTCCTGCAGCACTCCCACTACCAAAACCTTGCCACTTATACTCAATGCAAGCTGTCACATTGTTTTCAGAACGCATTTCAAAAAAATTCTCTATGTTATAAATTTTTCATAAAGTCCCCCCAGAATAAGACTACCCGAGGTGAGTTCAGATACTGAGGCTTAGAACTAGTCAAATATTTTTCATTCTCTACCTTCTTCACTAAAGACTACTTGGCATAAGGCAAAGGGTTCAATTTACGACAGCAATATGATGTTTCTCAAAACTCTATTTGTATGTGATCTGTTACATATCAGCTCTTACGGTGAACATGGGAAATGAGGAAATAGGGGAATATAAGGAAAGCTCATTGTCCTGGTTTTAGCTGGGACAGAGTTAGCTCTTCTTTTTAGCAGCTAGAAGAGCTCCGTGTTATGGTTTTACTCAGAGGCTCGCTCTGAGAAGAATGCTGACAGCGCACTGATGTTTATAGTTGGCACTGAGGTCTCAAGGACTTTTCATCCTGCTGGGTTCTTGCCAGTGTGCAGGAGCACAACAGGATAAGGGGGGAGTATAGCCAGGACAAGGGGTCCATGACTCTCCTTACGATTTGTACCTGAACTTAAGATTGAGGGCCAAACTGGCCAATTAGTATTCCATATCATGCAGCGTCATGCCCAGTATAAAAGTGAGGGTCAGCCAGAAAGAAGGGCTTTTGCCCTTCCGGGACTTGCACTTTTGGGCTCTCAGAGTGGTTTTTTTTCTCTCTCTCGCTCTCTGTCTCGGGGCCTCCCGTTCGTCCGGGATTGCGGTATTGGGTTTTATCTGTTTTGGGATTGCAGCATCGTAACGAGACGGGCCTCGGTCAAGGGGTAGTGAGCAATTACACCGTACATCACTCGTTCGTATATGTTTATCCTTGTACATATCCGTACATATATATATTGGTAGCAGTAGTAGTAAATCATTCTTATCTCAACCCTCGGGTCTCTTTTCTTTTTTCCTCTTTGATTCTCTCCCTCATCTCTGGGGTGGGAGAGGATGAGGGGGGACTGTGTAGGGTATAGTTGCCGGAGCAGCCTAACCCACCACACTCATACAGCTCAGCTTCCAACTACTAGTCTCAGGAGGGATAATTTTGCATAAGCTTACTCTTGGAAATAACCTTCTTCTCAAACATGAAGTTGAATCTCTGTCTTTCCCCTGAAATAAGTTCTAATACTAGTCTTGTATTTATGGTGCATTTGTGTATTGAGTGATCATTACAGTAAAAAATGCAGAAATAATCCTAATGGGAAAAAAGTACGTGCTCGGGGCAACAGGCGAACTACCTCCTTGCCTACCTCAACTCCCCAGGTGGCCCTGCACAACTGGTATGAGGCTCTGGAGGTGGAAGGCCCATCAAAGGATGATGTGGCTGAAGGTCCCTCTGCACTGGAGGTGTCACCAGGGTCAGAGAGGACTACCCATTGTATCAAGACCGCCTTCACAGGAAAGACAAGAAGGGTAATAGCTATAGGCGACTCCCATCTGAAGGGGATGGAAGGTCCAATATGCTGGGCTGACCCTGCTCGGAGGGAAGTCTGCTGCCTCCCTGGAGCCTGAGTTAAAGACGTCGCTAGAAAACTTCTGTGATGGTTTGATGTAAAAGGGTTCTGGTGACAGGAGAGGGGATTTGCTCCCTCTGACTTCCCTGGTTTTGGAGCTGGGTTAGACCCAGTTCTGGCCACCAGATCAGACTCCCATCCCCCTTGGCGTTGAGCCTATCAGCATCTCTGAGAATTGCACTGTTTACATTGGGACAAAGGAACTGGAAAAGGCGCTTTGCCCGGGGAGTGAGGAGAGAAGGGAGGAAGGTGCTGCCCCCCGCTCCCCGGCTCCCGGGCAGGGGCTGCCTGTGCCGAGTGGTCATCACCTGCTGAGGATGGTGGTGGCGGAGCCGGCTGGGGAACTCGGGGAGCGTCCTGCTCCTGGGGTGCCCGCTGGGCTGAGTTCACCCAGAAAGGACTAAGATCTGAGAGAAACGCCGCACAGACACCGGGTCAGTGAAGACGGAATGGGAGGAGGTGTGCCAGAGCTGAGTTTCCCCTGCAACTGGTGGCGAGATGGCAGGTGGACCCCCTGCAGCCAGGACAGACTCAGTGGAGCAGACACCCACTCGCAGCCTGTGGAGAAGTTCACGTTGGAGAAAAGGTGCCTGAGCCTGAGGACGGTCATGGAGCATGGGACGCACGACAAGGTAGAAACACATCTAAAGTCCGTGTGACGACCCACACCGGAGCAAGTGGCAACAGCTTCCTAAGAATCCGAGACTGTGGTAAAGCCTGCCCTGGAGCAATCCGATGGGGAAGGATTGCATCCTGCGGGTAGGACTCACTCTGGAGAAGTCTGTGGATTTTTCCTTGTGAGTAGGGCATCCACTGGAGCAAGGGAAAAAGGCTGTAAGGACTCCTCTTCCTTTAAGAAAGGAGCAGCAGTAACAACATGGGATGAACTGACCTGCAACTCCCCCATTCGCTGTCCCCCTGCGCCGCTGGGGGAGGAGGTAGAGCCAGAACAAAAAGAAAAAGGGGGGGGGAAGGTGTTGTTTTTAAGAGCTGGCTTTGGTTCTTTTTTTATCCTCTCAAGTAACTGGTTTTGTTTGTCTCTATCCTTTTAAGTAACTGTTAATAAATTTCTTTGCTTTAAGGAAGCTGAGTCTGTTTTGCCCAGGACCATGGTTGGTGGGTTCTCCTTCTCTGTTCTTGTCTCAACCCTCAGTCCTTTTATTATATTTTTCTCCTCTCCACTTCAATGGGGAAGGAGTAAGAAAGTGGCTGTGTGGAGTTTAGTTGCCGGATCGGCCTAAACCACAACGGATGGTTTAGGTACGGCCCACAGATTACTACCCGTCATTGCTCTTCCATGTGGGTGGTGATGAAGCTGAAACATGGAGTCCACGGTCGATCAAGAGAGATTTCAGGACCCTGGGAAAGCTGGTAAGAGGATCTGGGGCACAGGTAATCTTTTCTTCTATCCTTCCAGTTGTGAGCACTGACACTGGAAAAGGCAAATGCATCCAGTCAATTAATATGTGGCTCCATGGCTGATGTCATCGCCACAATTTTGGCTTTTTTGATAACGGAATGGGCCACATGGCACCAGACCTACTGGCACCAGATGGGACTTGCCTTTCTCAGAGGGGAGCAAGGGTATTAGCGCAACAGCTAGAAGGGCTCATTCACAGGGCTTTAAACTAGATTCGAAGGGGGAGAGGGATAATATCAAGATTGATAAAGACATGCTGGAAGCACCTGAAGAACAGCAGAAAGGAATTCCAGCTGCTCCAGCCAGATAGTCAGATTCACCTGGGGTGCGGCTTAAATGCCTCTACGCTAATGCACGCAGCATGGGGAATAAGCAAGAGGAATTAGAAGTGTGTGCACGCCTGTTGGGATATGATCTTATTGGCATCATGGGGATGTGGTGGGATGAATCCTGTGACTGGAGTGTCAGAATAGAAGGATACAGGCTCAAGGACAGTCTTGGCTGCAGTGATCACGAAATGGTGGAATTCAAGGTTCTTAGGGAAGCAAGGAGGGTGCACAGTAAACTCACTACCCTGGATTTCAGGAGAGCAGACTTTGGTCTCTTCAGGGATCTCCTCGGTAGAGTACAATGGGATGATGCCCTGGAGGAAAGAGGGGCCCAAGAAAGCTGGTTAATATTCAAGGATCACCTCCTCCAAGCTCAGGAGCGGTGCATCCCAACAAAGAGAAAGTCAGGTAGGAACACGAGGAGGCCTGCATGGATGAGCAAGGAGCTCCTGGACCAACTTGGACACAAAAAGAAGGCCTACAGAGGGTGGAAGCAAGGACAGGTAGCCTGGGAAGAATACAGAGAAATCATCTGAACAACCAGAGATCAGGTTAGGAAAGCTAAAGCCCTGATAGAGTTAAATCTGGCCAGGGACATCAAGGGCAACAAGAAAAACTTCTATAGATATGTCAGTGATAAAAAGAGGTCTAGGGAAAATATAGGCCCTCTGGAAGGAAACGGGGGACCTGACTGCCTGGGATATGGAGAAGGCTGAGGTACTCAATGAGTTCTTTGCCTCAGTCTTCACTGGCAAGAGCTTCAGCTGCACAGCCCAAGTCACAGAAGGCAAAGGCAGGGACTGGGAGAATGAAGAACTGCCCACTGTAGGAGAAGATCAGGTTCGAGACCATCTAAAGACCCTGAAGGTGGACAAGTCCATGGGACCTGATGAGGTACATCCACAGGTCCTGAGAGAACTGGCGAATGAAGTTGCTAAGCCACTGTCCATCATATTTCAGAAGTTGTGGCAATCTGGTGAAGTTCCCACTGACTTGAAAAGGGAAATATAGCCCCTGTCTTTAAAAAGGGGAAAAAAGAAGACCCAGGGAACTACAGGCCAATCAGTCTCACCTCTGGGCCTGGCAAGATCATGGAACAGATCCTCCTGGTGATTATGCTAAGGCACATGGAAAATAAGGAGGTGATTGGTGACAGCCAACATGACTTCACTAGGGGCAAATCCTGCCTGACTAATTTGGTGACATTCTATGATGAGGTTACAGCATTGATGGATAAGGGAAGAGCAACTGACATCATCTACCTGGACTTGTCCAAAGCATTTGATACTGTCCCACACGACATCCTTGTCTCTAAACTGGAGAGACATGGATTTGACTGATGGACCACTCGGTGGATAAGGAATTGGCTGGATGGTCGCTCTCAAAGAGTTGTGGTCAACGGTTCAATGTCTAGGTGGAGGCCGGCGATGAGTGGTATTCCTCAGGGGTCAGTACTGGGACCAGTGCTATTTAACATCTTTGTTGGAGACATGGAGAGTGAGATCGAGTGCACCCTCAGCAAGTTTGCTGATGACACCAAGCTGTGTGGTGTTGTGGACACACTGGAGGGAAGGGATGCCATCCAGAGGGACCTTGACAGGCTGGAGAGATGGGCCTGTGAGAATCTCATGAAGTTCAAGAAGGCCAAGTGCAAGATCCTGCACGTGAGTTGAGGCAATCCCAAGCACAAGTACGGGCCGGGCAGAGAATGGATTGAGAGCAGCCCTGAGGAAAAGGACTTGGGAGTGCTGATGGATGAGAAGCTCAACACTAGCCGGCAATGTGCATTTGCAGCCCAGAAAGCCAACCATGTCCTGGGCTGCATGAAAAGAAGCGTGGCCAGCAGGTCAAGGGAGGTGACTCTGCCCCTCTACTCTGCTCTCCTGAGACCTCACCTGCAGTACTGGAATTCAGCTCTGGAATCCTCAACATAAGAAGGACATGGAGCTGTTGGAGCAAGTCCAGAGGAGGGCCACGAAGATGACCCGAGGGCTGGAGCATCTCTGCTATGAAGACAGGCTGAGACAGTTGGGGCTGTTCAGCCTGGAGAAGAGAAGGCTCCGAGGTGATCTTATAGCAGCCTTCCAGTACTTAAAGGGGCCTACAGGAAAGATGGAGAGGGACTTTTTACAAGGGCGTGTAGTGATAAGACAAGGGACAACGGATTTAAACTGAAAGAGGGAAGATTTAGGTTAGATATAAGGAAGAAGTTCTTCACTTTGAGGGTGGTGAGGCACTGGAACGGGTTGCCAAGAGAAGTTGCGGATGCCCCATCCCTGGAAGTGTTCAAGGCCAGGTTGGATGAGGCTTTGAGGAACCTTGTGTAGTGGAGGGTGTCCCTGCCCATGGCAGGGGGGTTGGAACTAGATGATCTTTGAGGTCCCTTCCAAGCCAAACCATTCTATGATTCTATGAAAAATAAGAGGATCCAAACAAAATGTCTAAATATGTCTCCACATTTTGTCAAGTTAGATTAGTGTAGTGGGAAACGATTTGAGCTATCATATTAAAAATTGTCTGTGGGTTGGTTTTTTCCCCTAAGGAGAATGAAAGGCAGTAGCCTTCATTTTGAATACAATTTGTGATTGCTGCAATGCAAAAGAAGTGGAAACTGTTACTACCTCCCCAGACCCAAGTCTTCTTGAGGAAGATTGAAACTGTCAGGCTTTGGAGCCAGAGGGACACTGGATAAGCAAGAGAGAAAAGATACAGATATTAGAATTAGTTTGATTATTAATGAGGTTTTTCTGTATTAGCTAGACAGTTTGGACTATCAGACTGTTAAAAGATTAATTAAACTAACAATGGATTCCTAACTTCATATGGTTTGCCTAACAACAATTTAAATGGAAGACTTGGGGAGTCTTATGCAGCCCTGTTCCAGCTGAAGCTCTGTTTTTCGTTTCTGGTTTTGTTTTGTTTTGTTTTGTTTTTTCTCTCAGCCCTAGACTTAGGCAGTGCCTTGGACAAGTCAGCCCTTCCACTGAGTCAAAAAATCTCCAGGGAGAAATTTTTAAGGCCCTCAATTTCTTTTGCCTAGTTCTTTTCAGATCCAATTACACTGTAGGTCTGGACTTTCTTTTTCTCTCAGCTTTAACCCTAACTCTAGGCTGCTTCAAAGGTGAAAGGACACTGGTCCATGAAGCAACTCAATCTTCCTCAAGGAAGAAATCTACCAGCAGCCTTAAGTTGGATTTGGAAGAAATGTATTTTCTGTATGTGCAATAAGGACTGATACTTCACTTTTTAGCTGAGGAATACTTAAGCTCTGAACAGAGAAGGGTTCTTACATCTAGTATTTTACTCATCTTAAGCGATATATGAATTTGGAAGATTGAAGATTATTGAGAATTACATTTATTTCTTCCATGCTTTTCTATACCTGTCCCTATGTTCTGGTGAATTTGTACTTCCTTCTGAAGAAATGGCTCCATTGCTTCCTTTTTACTTTATGTTTTCCAGTTACAGAGACAGTTACCACAGTAAGAACTCTTAAGAAGTCTTACAGTAAGAACAGTAAGAACTCTTGATACACATACCACTCCACCTCTCCCCCAAAAAAGTTTGAAGGATTTTGTTTGAATATTACCCTGAAGATTTTCTGCAGAATTGGCTGTAAACCCTTGCATGGGGATCACTCAAATTGACAAATTAAAAACTCGCTGTGAAACAGGTACAAGCATTTCTCTTTCTGAAATGCTTTCAAAACTAAATTTTTGTTTATAAAAGAGAATTTGCTGGTCCAAATCCTACATAAAGGAGAAAGAATGAAAAATGCAAGCAGGGGACAGGATTTCTAATGTACATGTGATTGCAGATGCTGGAAGCTTTGCAGCCCAGGAGGCAGAGCATTAAAAAAAAAATCTGTCAGTCAGATCTGTATGTGCAGGGGAACAGAAGCGTCACTGGGGAAGGCAGATGGGTCAAAGAGCTGCTCAGACTAAATTGCTGCATGCTTATTTTCTTAAAGGGTTTAATCTGATCTGGAATAGGCAAGTCATTCCTCCTGAGGGGGAGTCAATGTACTTTCAAATAGTGTGTTTATGAGCTATTGGTTTGAACAAGCAATAAAAAAGCTCTTTTTTTTTAATCTTTTTTTTTTTTTTTTTTTTAAGGCAGTTGTCCTGCAACCTTTCTTAAAGGAGAATGGCAGTGAAGAGGAAATAGAGAAGGGTACTTGAAAAGAAGTCATTATTTCTACAAAAAGGTAAGATAACAAAAATATACCAATGTCAGTTGTCACCAACCCAGGGCACCTTTCCCTGTCCTGCAGACTGTTCAGTCATGCTGATCGCCCAGCACACCTGCCTCTCTTCACTTAATTTCCCTCAGAAACACAAGACTTTCCACATCAGCTTCACTGATATGTGCACTACATCACAAGAAAAAGCAAGATTGTGGCACGATGTTTCTGCTGATGCAGTTCCCTGCTGTCTGCCTTTGAGGACAAGACCCTGCTAAGAGGCAGTTATGCCTCTGTAGCTGTCATGCTGCACAGAAGCTTCTCTTATTTATTCAATTTTTGTCAGCAAATGGCCAGACGTATTAAAGCACAGGAGACAGGCCACCAGTTTATTCTGAAAAGGTCTGAGAACACTTGGTAACAGAGCATAAGGAAGGGAGATAGACAAAGATGACAATTTTATATCATGTGCCATGTAACATTCCTTGCTTTTTGCCCGAGATCCATAGAGCATGATTGGGGGAGAAAAGATGTCTGTAGGACAGAATGTTGTGCTCCAAAATGGCCACAAAGTGCATTGTGAATGCAGGGTGAGCACTGCTAAAGAGGTAGGGATTTGATCTGGAAGTTAATTCCAAGCTACTTTCTGCTTCACGGAATTCAGGGAGATTTCATGGATCTTGAGTGAAAAGCAAGGAATGTCACATGGCACACTAGAGGCTTCCTCATTTGAAGATCCTAAAGTGCTTTTAATAACTCAGCTACCTGGCTGTGATTTCAAAAGAGGCAATTTGGTTGATGTTTCAAGGAGATGAAAGATGGCACAGGTTTTTGCAAGGTTAATTGCTTTTGTGGAACACAGATGAAGTGAGATGTGATTCTTGCCTTACTAAGTATTTTGAAAATAAGTGGCTAAAGTAAAGCCAAGACATTCATTCGCAGTGAGAAAGTTTCCCATTTACGCTCCTTATAAACAAAGAGGAACATTGATTTCATTTTACAATACTGCAGGGAACTACTTTTAAGAAAAACCAGTTGTTACAAGAGAACTCATTGCAATTCTTTGATTTTTGTTATATTATCAGCTGAAAGGAATTAGATTACAGAAATTTTTTCTGTTTGTCACATTTAAAGATTCTGATATTACATGCAGCAATGTGCTTGTATTTACTGCATAAAATTATAGCAATAGAAAACAAAGGATAATGATTATGCTTGAAGCCGTGCACCAAAACTGTAGGAGAGGGGATGCATTCAGAGCCCTGACATCGATTTAAGCAACAAATGTAGAATTAAGCCTTTTGACACATATATAAAAGGGAACAAAAGTGTTTATGATGAACACAATGAGATTTACTAATACTGAGCATCTCCTTTCACAATGGGTCCAACAGTGACAGTCTTGACAGGTAGACAATCTTTGTACAAATAGTAGAAAATTTTATTTTCTGTGTGCAGGATTTCAGTAGCATATTTTAAAAAAAGATGCTAGAATCAGCCCAGCAGTAATTCTAAAGTTGTAAACAATTCTGATGTCTTTTTCATGGCCATTTGGATTGCAGAAATATCCAAAATTTGGCTCACAGTGTTAAGACAAAGCAGTAAATCTAGGACTAATAGAAACTGTTGCACAACTAAAATAAATAAATAATAATTTAAATACTTGCTGAGTCATTTCCTTGGATTTGGACCTCCAATTTAAGAATTATTTCTGTTAAAAAGTGGAATTGAAAAGGCTGTTTCATGTTTAATCAGTGTCACTAAGCCAGTGATGAAATGTATGTAGTTACATTTTTATAACACTTTCCGATTACTGGTGGCAAATCTGCAAATCTTCATTTGTGTCCTTCTTAAAGATACTTCATAAAGCACACAAGAGAAGAAGCAGGAAGAGTAAAATAATAGCTATCTGAATCATTCATCTAGATAAACTTGAGAATTTTGTCTCTTACAGTCTATGACTTGTTAGTACCTTATAATTTTTCCAACCACTTCACGGGTTATTGGGGAATTTTTCCTGTGAATAACTCTCAGTCCCTTCATTATTTGTAAGCAACTAATTAGAAGTATTCATTACTGAAAGTGAATTTTAGTTGAGGTTGTCTGAGTATGTAAGTAGACATCTGCTCTTGTCAAGATCAACACTGTTCTTCAAAGTAATTCCCTTCAGCAAATAGTGATATTTAAACATTTAAGTTGAACATTCAATAGCCACAAAAGAACCTTTCAGTAAATTAACAGTGTGAAAGGAAAAACATATTTGCTTCAGTGTTTATTTGGATAATCAAACTAATATTGTACCTATTAAGAAGCTGTTTTGTGTTATAGTAGTGAAAGCAGTTGTTCATGTCAGTATTGAAATTCCAGCTTTTAACTGTGAAAGGATGGTGAAGTCTGAATATTTCTGTTTATGCTGTTCAGTATTTTTTATAGGAAAACTTTTCTATCAGTTTCATGGATAAGGTCATTGATATTTAAGCCATATATGATGGGCATAAAAAAATCCTTACTATCAAGACAATGGTATAGGAAACAACCTGAACACAAACCTTTATAGCTGTTACAGAGAATAACAGAAACATTTACTTCATGATGAAATAATGTCTGAAACTAGATATCGAAATCCCAGAAAATAATTTGATTTGCATGCTTTTTGAGAAGTTTACTTCTTGTACAAAGTAGAAGATAATACTCAGAAAGGTCTGAGAGAGAAAAATTATTACTTTGCTGTATTTTCAGATTTGATTGAATATTTCCTCAGACATGAAGAAAAATGATTATATTTTTTTTTGTTACAGACTATGTATTTTGGAAGCAGCATACTGATTTGCTGAATGCATAGAATAATTAAAGCAAGAACTACAGAAATCAGTCTTGTTCCGTCTTCTTTACTGTTACCATTTTGATTGCAAAAAAATGAACTACTGATCTCTCCTACGATACCTTACAGGTGAAAATGTAGTAATAAGACATTCATATATCCTGTCATTCAGGCTCAAGACACACATTCTCAGGCAAACCACATCAATGTTTGATCAACAGGGATTTTGTTGTTGTGGTTTACCTGATCAACCAATTAATTAGGTTGACACTAAAATAAAACCTGCCTAAGTAGGAAAACAATATGCAGACCTTGAGTAGCCTAACAATCAGTTTTAAGAAAGATACAAATCAAATTATAGCATTAGTTTTCTTGCTTTTGAATTTATTCACTATACATTTGAATGTGTTTATAATTTCTGGATGTCAGTTTTACATAGAGTACAATTATTTTTTTTCTGTTCTTTTGATATGCTGAAACATGGATTTTAACTGGCTTTTTTTATTATTACTTTTTAAATCAGGAACCAGTAGTAGTCAGAGTGTAATTAAATTGAAACTTTTTTCCACTTTACCAAGGCACTGGTTTTTGAGAGATAGTGTTTGTATCTACATGCAACTGCTTTTATACCTTCAAACACATGTTGAAAGCCAATACTCTTTGCTGCAGCCATATATACAGGGGCAGACATAAACCTATTTTCTCTTCCTGATTTGTTAAATGGCCATAGCCGTGGTGGACATGCCTCAGTTTCTTTCAACTTCAGGAATCCTAAGAAACACTCAGGGAGTAAAAGGTTGTACTCTAAATATATTTTCCTTATTAACTGACAGAAAGATCACCTTAACCTTTCTGGATAGTAGGATAACTTTGATAGATCACAGTACAGCTCACTTGCCCTAACCCAGCAAAAAGCAGGTATGAAAATATATAAGCATGGCTGGTGGGGCTCAATGAGAATTTTTGGGGATCAGAATAGATGAGCAGGATTTTTGGGTCGTGAGGAAACATAAGTGCTTCTGATAACGAACTCGTATGTGTGTGTGTATGTGAAGAAACCTTTGTCTGATTTGTCGCTCTGAGGTAATGCTACGAGCAGGACTGGGGAGACACTCAGGAATGGTGAAAGGAGAAGAGACACCATCCTGTTTTGCCATTACTGTATTCTTGCAATCATGTTTGAAGCAAGGCCCTGCTATATTCAAAGGTGGAAGGAAAAAGTATCCATGAAGAAAACTGTGAGAAAATCATCATATTAAAATACTGGCTTAACATTCTTTCAGTACATGTTATTAGAATGTTCATATCTGTAGACTGCTAACACCATTATCTTTTGATGCTTTCAATGAAAAAAAAAAAAAAAAAAAGCAAGCATTACTTGTACCCTAATTTCCAGAAGATCTAAATGTCAAACATTTTAAAAAAAGATGGAATTTTACAATTCTGTGATCCAAAAGTTCGTATAGACGCATATAATTTCCCAAGACTTTGTCCATTATATTGAGACACAAATTGCAGTCATTTAAAGCTTAATTCAATATTTAGTTTTCATTGAGCATGGATCTCAGTACTGTTTAGAAGAAAAATTGGGGCAATTGTAAAATATTAACAATTGAAATTAACATTGGCTTCTCTTTTCTTTTTTTTTTCTTTTTCCATTTTCTCCTTTTCTGCAAATATCATGAGTACTTAAAATTTTTTAATTTGGTGAATATTTTAATTCAAAAATTTAAAATGTTGAACTGCATTAGTTGTAATATGACCATGACAGTTTTGTGTGCTCTCAGGCAAGAGTTTTTAAAGTAAGGCCAACAAAGTATTTCAGTGTCAAAATGACTTTGAATGCAGAACCATGAAGATTTTAGACTGGGAGATCTTCATATTTGAACTTCAAAACAAGAAACTTTGGACTAATGAAGTGTGAAAGGACACTTGATTAAAGAAAAGTCTTTATTTAAACCTCAGAAAGTAATAATAGTGTAATTGCTCACAACATAATTATCTGCTAAATTGTTTTTATCTTCCATGCTGATATCTTTACAATCCACAGAAACAAAACTAAGGCAACTTGGAAGTTGCTGATTGACTAGAATGAGTCTGGATTTTGTTCTGTAAGGGGGATTTGTACCTTCAGCTGCTGTGGAGCTTCAGGGAAAAAGAGGATGCTTAGCACTGTAGTAATTATTTCTTTTTCATGCTGTTAACAGAACAAACAGAACCTATGAAACCTGGTGTGAAGTGAAGGGAAAGGCTATGAGGAAACCAGTGCCAAAGTTATCAAGTCAATACTATGCACTGCAGTATTACATAATGTGTGCACACTTCTGGAATACATAGTAATTTTCTCAGCAGGAAAAGAGGTTGCTGAAGTAACAACATGAACAGTCACTGCAGGGAAACCACAGCCTCTGACCTTGTTTCTTTTTGCTTTATTTTTCTACTTTGTTACTAAGTTTTCTCTTTTCATGGACTTAACCAGTAATAAGTCCTATTCTTGTTGCTCTCCTAACATTCACCAAACCTAACCAACACACAGTTCTGCCTTCTGAAAATTGGTTCTGTTTTTTGATATCTTTTGGATGTGGAGTTGGACATGCTTTCTGCGACTCAGTCGCCACCACCAGTATGCAAAAGTGTATTGAGTCATGAGACTGACTTTGCTAAAGTATGTCTCCTGCTAAAGCCCAATATCCTTTTGCTTTGGAGAGGAAGGAGAGGCAGGCAGAATGAAGGGGAGAAAATAAAGGAGGGAAAGGAGGAGTTAAGATGACTGAGAATAACAAACACCTAAAAGAAGAAAGAAGAAAAATTTATTGCAGCAACTAAGTACCTCTCCTTACAAACTTTATTCTGTTTCTTCCTTTTTCTGTCTCGTCTGTTGTTTTTCCAAGTATTATAGGATCCTTTCCTGCCTGCCCACTTCCTACTGCATGGGAATGTGTTGGTCTTCCCTCTTCTCTTCCCCAGTAGATTCAGCATGAACCTGCATGATATCAGTAAGAGAGGTTTCAAACATTCCATACAGTGACTGATGACCATTCAAGGACAACAGTAGAAAAAGGTACTTATGATTTCTCTGGTTAAAGAACAGAGCTGGAATGCAGGAAAGGGAAGTCTAAATGCTGTCATGGTCCAGCAGAGTTTGGGCACAGCATGTCATGATAGTTACTGTGCCTAGAATGGCCACCCAAATCTAATAGAAAAGTCAGCACAGCTTTGTATTCAGATTATTATATAAAACATTAAATACCTTGTCCATTCTGTCTCAATCACCTCAGAGATTTTTACTTTCTATTTGATCTTACCACTTCACGTCTATTGCAACAAATACAATACTCACATTGATCCACACATTTAGCACTGTCAAAAGTACTGCAAAATGGTTTCTGTTTAACTGTGACAGTTACCTACTACGTAAGCACTATGAATGCTTTGCCTTCTGACATAAAATCGTTGACAGAAGTAGTCTGAAAATCTAAATTCCTACTGAATTTTAATCTGGAGGCAAGATACTTCGAAAGGTTGATACTCTGTACTTTTCCCTGTCCTTCCCTTAAAAGAGGGAAGTGTTTTGTACAGAGCTGGAATAATGAGGTGACAGCCAGTGCATGAAAATCCACTGTATCAATCTCACTAAGTTTGTTTACTTCAGTCCATAATGAATTACAATGGTTACAGCAGAATTCCATAAATAGCCATGGAAGAATCAAATACTTGTAAAGTGATATGATTGCGTATGGGTCTCCAAAAGACAAATATTAACTAGTCTTTTCTGAGGAAGAGAGCCCAAGTAACAGGGACAGAAGACACTCATTGTATGTAGTACAGAAGAGAGTGTGAGGCCTGGGAGAACTTTTGTTTACCCAATCTGGAGAGCAGCTACCTAATTTTCAAATCAATATTCTAGCTTACTTTATCCTTGGACAACCTTTAAGTGTTTGTTTATTTGCTTATATTGTATTGGAGCTGTGTTTGGACTGCTGACAGTGAGATAGATAACAACTGGAGGCCCTTAGAGAAAGAATGCTTAGAGAATGGAGATACTCTGGAGTACTTAGAAAGGGCAACAGACATGGTGCCATGCACAAATGCTTTTTTGTTAAACACCATAGAACAGCTTCTTTTTTTTTTTAACCAATATCTAAAAAACAATGTGTTGAGAGAAAATTTCCTTTTCATAAAACTTTTCTAAATTGAACAGCTGTCTGATGACCTCTCAGTCTCCCTTTTTTGTGGGCTTGAAAACTCCTCATGTTTTCTAATTTTCTCATGTCTTACTGCCTTCTCAGGAATTCTCTCAGGTTTCTCTGTCTCTATTCACTGGAAAGCATGTACAGTGTCCTGTAATTCAGCAGAGACGAACTGAATGAAACAGTTCAGCTCTCTGCTTTTTGTTGTACAAGGAATATTTTTTATGAATCCAAGGTTAGTCTTTTTTACAGCAGCACCACGTTGTTGACTCATATTCAAGGACTTTGATCCACTTAAACTCCCAAATGTTTTTATCTTCAATGCTGCTGTCTACCCAAGTTTTATTTTAGTATCGGTTCATTTGATTTTCCATACAACATGTAGCACTTTATGCTTGTTTTTACCAAAAGTAATTTTGTGGATCAAAGTTCATTTAATTCATCATAGCTTATTCAGATTCTATCCTCCAGAAAATTAATAGCTCCTTCCAGCTTTGTTTCTTCTGTATGCTTTTTCTTTATTCCATTCATTCAAAGTATTGATGTTAATATTGAACAGGAACAGACCTAGGGCAGAAATTTTCAAAATTCAACTTCAAGTACCTTGAGAGCCTGACAGAAAGCCATTGGTGCCTGTCTCAACCCAGACTGGGTAACCTAGGGGGTCGGAGAGGTTTTGTGATTCCCTTGGGCCAAATTAAAGTGAAACAACACCAAATGATTGACTAAATGTTTTATTTATGACAGAAGCAACATGAACTTGGAAAGTGTCCTGGCAGGTGGTGTGGGTTCTATTGAAACATTTATAAAAAGGAAAGAAAGGAGAGAAAGGGAAAGAGAGGGAGAGAAAAAGAGAAAGAGATCATCACCCTTCGATCCCGAGTGACAATGATGGACGTGACAACCCTCAGGTGGTGGGTGCGCATGTGGCTCTTTGGAGTCCTGTCTTTTATCACCTAGTCCTCGCCCCGCCCCTCCATCACACCAGTCACGCCCCTCATATAACTCTTGATCTTTTGCACAAAAGCCTATTGGGAGGCGTGGTAGGGAGGGGTCTTTTGGATGGTCAGGAGCCTCTTCCTCAAATGAACTCTGCATGATCTCCGGCCATACAATGTAGATTGTTCTGCCTGGCACCTCAGAACATGCTAGTTGTGCACCCTCCAGCACTCCCCCTGCCCCTCCTGTGGCAGCCAACCTCTGCTCCCCAGGTTGTTGCCACGCAGACTAGAACCTGTCTCTCCACAATGTTTCAGACATTAACTCTTTCAGTCTCTCACAGTGCCTTGGATTTCCTCCAGCTTTTTGGCCAATTTGTTATTGTTCATTTGACAATGTTCTGTAAGCTACAGATGATGGGTTTCATAGCTAATTTCTAAAAGAACACCCTAACTTCTGCTTCCGTGCTTGTAATAATGGGGTCCAGAAGTCTGTCAACAGTGCCGTTCTCCTTCACTATCGGTAACAAAATTTCCTTGTTAATTCATTTTAAACTACCTTTCATAGAGAAAATTTCTCTAGCTTGACATTTTAAATTGTCAGTTCCAGATTCGCTGCAACAGGTTCTTGAACTGCCTTTTGATCCAGCAGCTCTATTGAACAACTCTTCAAAGCACACAAGTATATATGCATTTTATTTTCTGCCACGGGGAGGCTGCGCTTGTGGTTCCTGACAGTATTTAAAAAGAGAAGCTTTATATAATGCATTCTATATATATATAACATAGGAATTACACATTTCCAAAACTTTGTGCTGAAGCAAACCTGACAAACAAAGGGAACAGACAAAGACTTTTGAGTAGGAATCAGAAAAGCTCCTAAGGCCACAATGTCTAACTCACTGCTTTGTGTTGTGGCGCTCTCTTCATTCACAAGGAAAACAATAATTTGGGTTCATTCACTACTCATCTGTACCACTTAGTATTCCAGATGCATTCTTGAGCAAAAATGCTTTTGCCATGGTGAAACTGCTGCCACCAGTAATAGTTTATAAACATGAATGTGTTGCTTATACTAACTGTAGTGGACACTTAATTCAAACTCTTCTAGTACATCTTACTTCAGACAACATAACAGTAAGATAGAGCCAGTCTGTCGGCAGATATTCTGTATATTGGTCACAAAAATTTGTTTTACCAGACTAAAAGGACTTTGAACAGAAACTGCTGAGAGACAGAAGCTATGGTAAGTTTCACAATGAGCTCCACATACCAGATATGGTGAAACCTGCCTGTAGTTTGCCTTTACTGATAAATAAATTCATGATAAGATAGTGTTCAGTCTAAGATTTAATTTTACCTCCTTGAGGACTGCTCAGATGGCCTCTGCATTCTTCCATTTGTCTCTTGGGTAAATCTTAGCAAAGTTTAGCAAGCTGTGTCTGCATCTGCAAATCAGAGTGGTCTTTCTGGCAGGATCAATGTCACGGATTTATGTGACAAGTTGATGCAAAATGGATAAAGGCCTGGTGCACATGGCTACATGTGTACAAACCCACTGACAAATGTTTTGTTGGTTTTTTTTCTGATGTTTCACCTCTGTCCTCCCACTTCATTGTAATGTTACCATAAGTTGTCAGTGTTATTACGGTCATTGGAGAAGAATACTCTGTCTACTTTGATACTTGGCTTAAACAAAAGGGCAATTCCTGTGGAAATGCAGAATCCCACTTCATCTTTTTTTTTCCAAAAGGACTTGTTAGATGAACACAGAATATATGTTATCATCACAAAATCCGTGAATTAAAACATGTTACATGACAAAAAGATACATTAAACTCACCATGATGTATGTACAGGCTAAAGTCTGCACAGTTGTTTAAGTTTGGGGATGCAAACATAAGAACTATTTGAAACTTTAAAATAAGTGAGGTTTTTGGATGTAAATTCTAATATTTATATACATAAAAGCTTATTCCTCACCAAAAAAAAAAAAAAAAAAGCAGAGACCTACAAAACCAGGAATATTTGAAGAGTTTTGTACATGCACAAGTTGAATTTTGGTAGGGCTGCTCATAAAAAATTGTATAAAATCTACTTCTTATTCTAACTGGCTTGCATAATGTCTGTCATTTTGAGGTATGCTTATAGTGTCTAAAAGAAACGCTTATTTGTCAACAGTAAACTTGGTAAAAGCATCATATTAACCTCTCTAATAGTTAGAGGTACTGCAGTGTGTCAAGGCACTGTAACTAACAACATCTAAATAATAAATGTCTTCCCAAAGTTGGTGATTGAAAACTCCTATTTACATTTTTTTTTTGAATCGAGTATCAGTTTCCTACTGTTTTATAGCTTAGTTATTGAGAAATGTCTGCCAGCATCTTAACCTACAGGCAAATTACATTGTTAACAAGTCTGGTAATAGCTATCAGCTTCTGAAAATGAGCTCCTCTTTCCTACCTAAAATCATCAGAACTTACAGATTCCTTAGTAGATTATTCTCATGAAATAGGTATTGTTACTTCCCTCTCCAAGAAATAGGCGGTCTGGGATTTTTTTCTGTGAATTGTTGGTTAGCTTATATTTAAAACTTGAAATTGCTTCATCTCAGTTTCCAGTACTTTATTTTTAGATGAAAAGCTGTTACTTTCTTTCCTTTCAATTAAACTATTCAGTATACATTTTTTCTTCTATAATTGCAGAAGACAGAAGTAATTTGAAAGGGATTCTCTAAAAAAAAATATTACTATGTGTAAAATTGAAGAATGAGTTCTTTTCTGTTTGAATTTGGGTAATTAAATAGACTTTAAAAACTGAAATAGATTTATTTTCAGTGTGTTTATAACATGAAATACACAGTTACTCAGTATCATTCAAGAATAAATCAATATAACTTCGGTTTTTAATTCTCATTCTGTGTGAGCAAAATAAGTCTAAACAGAACACAAGATTGCTTCTCAGTAAATCTAGATAAGACTTATCTTTACTTCATGTCCTTTGTCATCAACTGAAAAAGTGAAATGAGCAACAAAAACTACTTTAAATTTGAAAAACAAGGAACTACATCATCAATACAAATTACGTTGGCTTTCATTTCAGCAGTGAAATGTAGGTAACTCCAAAAGGTTTAGTTCCATAAAAGTTTAACAACAATGATTTACAAGAATGTTTTTTAACATACAGCAGCATTGTGTTTGGGCACATTTTGAACGAGGAACCACCAGCTCTCAGACTAACAATGGGCTACGTGCTGTAGAATCATAAAAATTTAATTTTTATTAATACTGAAACAGCTGTTAAGCACTCTTTGAGAAGAAAGTATTGCAAAGTGAGAACATATTTCAGCATGAATTCCCATACTATGAATTCCAGTACTAAAGAGCATGTATCCCAATATTAAGTTTAGATAGTGAAACTGGGATCTGAGGAGACTACTGCGATTTTAAAAATTTTACTTGCAGATTTGATGCAATCCATAAGTAAATCAAAATGTGTTGCTTGGAGCTTTTTTTTTTTTCGTCATTTCAGTCTAGGCAATAGGATATTATAGCTAGATATCAAGCAATATATGACAGGTTGATTATAAATTCCTATTACAGATAGTTAGATTATACTATCCTGGATGTAGAAAATCTGGAAAATGAGTGTGAAATATCACATTAATTTAATGAAGCTATGGACAGTACCTGCAATCTGTATGTCTGAGTGGTTTTCGTTTGGCTTGCCATTAACTAAATCCTGCAAGGAGGATTGTTGCAGCCTATGTCTCTTGTGGCATACTATGTCCCTTTATATTTAGGAGCTAAACCTGTGTTTTACATTCCTCCCCCCCAAAAAAAATTTTGGAATTAAAACTTTCAAGGAAATGTTCTATTCAACAGTTGAAGCCCTAAATTTAGTAACTTACTTGCGACCAGCTGATGCGGTAAGATGAGAAAAGATCTATGCAACCTTTGTATCCCCCAAAGAGAATAATTTCTTCTTGGCCTCTAGGATAAACTACAGGCATGGACGAAGCAGAAACCACAGACAACAAGAACCACAGAGCATCCCAGCAGCTGCTGAATTACTTGGGAGGATAGTACACAGCCAACAAAAATCCCCTCTACCTCTGGCTAGACAGGTGGCAAGATACACGAGAGTCCACACAAGGCTCAGGACTTCTGCCATGTTCTCTCAATTCCTTCTCACAGTCCCACTGCCAGCTCCTTTTCAAATCTCGCCAGATCAAGATTCCCCACACTGGGGCAGGTGGTGAATATTTTACTCTTAAAAATAGTGACAGCAAATTAAATCAGCCATCTGCATTCGGTAGGACTAGCATACTCAAGGCCCAGAACAGGATAAAACAGATGGCTTAGAAAAAATCTATAAGAAAAAAAAAAGATTAAAGAACTATAATAGGAGGATAAATGAAGAAACAAACAGTGTCAACTAGATGTTGCGATACTAGATCTCAGTAACAGAGATAGAATTGAGGAATGGTATGATAAAATGTATGAACAAGGAAAGGATGTGTTATAACTGAACTGATATCCTCCATGAATAGTGAATAAGAATTATAAGACAAACAAGGTAGCATTATAAAACTATATTTGAGCAAATCATTTCATTGATTTTAGAAGTATGAGAAAAGTGTTTGATAATGGCTGGAGATACATCTCCATCCCATGACAATTTACAAGATACCATTTTTCCTCTTCTTACATGATGATAAAGAGTTAACATCCAAAAAAGTGTGGGCAACATGGAAAATTCTCCTCCCTTCCACTGAAACCAGACAATAACATCTAAAAATTTTGTCAAAAAAATTCTATTAAAAATTCTGAAATTGAATAAATAGCAGAATGTATGACATACAGCTAAAAGTGTTGCAGTTTTAACCCTGACAACAACAGATATTGAGACTACAGGAAAAAGTTATAAAAGTATAGAAGCTGATACAGCAGAGAGAGACTAAATGTGAAGCACAGTAAAGGCACAGTGGTCATTCTGAGTGTTAGAAGTGGTCTTTAAGATATATCAGGAAGGGCTATTACAAGTAGAAGGTAACTATTTTTGGGTTAGAACTTTGTCAATGCAGGTTTTAATTTATTTAAGTGTATGAACTGCAACGACTATGCAATAAGTAAGAGGAGAAGTAAATGTTTAGCTATGTCCAAATATCTTTTCATGTTGCTATCCTACGCAGTTGGCAGTCTAAACCCAATCCTAGACAATATGCCAAGAATTGTGCAATAAATAAGAAGAGTGTCAAAGTTCAGAATTTGATTAACTTTCCTGTGCTTTATCATGCAGGTAGTGTGCATATGAGCTGACTTGGAGGGAACAGTAAAAATAGACATTTTGTGGGGTAAGTGTTATAAGACAGGAGAAATACGTCTTAGGACACAGTCATTGCAGAAGCGTGAGGCAAATTCAGTACTTTCACTTGAGGCCGTAGGTCAAAAATACTTGAAGTAGATAGAGATATAAATTATACCTCTCAGTTACCAGATTGCAGTCAGCATTGCACTAGGGTTCACCTGCACAGAATTATTTCTAACTTCCCTAGCTACACTGCCTTGGAAAGTCATCCCACAGCAACCACTGAGGGAAAGTGCTGAGTCTTCACAGACTGGGACCTGACCACAAACCTTTGCTTTTCAAGATACTCTATCTCTGCACAAGCTTCCTTGTGAGAGTAAAGTTAAAACTGTCTGTAGTATCACCTCCTCTTCCCTTAGATGTTCTGTCATCAAGGGATTTAGTTCATGATTTAGGCTGCCTTCTAGGTACTGATCTAAGTCATAAAATGTAGTCAGTGTAGCAAAAGTGTCTCAATTATCCCAGTATACATATAGTTCATATTTAAATAAATTAAATATGGTATTGTAATAGCTTCACCCTCAAAAGACAAAGAAAATATATAATGGAGGCAGATGCAATACTCATGCTAATCTTGTTTCTTTACTTCCCACCTTGCTTTTGTTGAGGACGTTTTCCTCAGCTGAAAAATGTGTTTGCGGCCATACTTGCAAAATTGTTGAGCAAGCTTTTAGCTTTGTGAGTCATACAAATCATGTGGTTAAATGATTGCACAATACTTGCATTTTTAAAGGTTAATACAGTTACCCTTGTGATGTGGCTCACAAAGCTATGGTTTTTGGCATAACATTTGGGAGATTTTACATTGTCTTATAACATCTTACAATAATTCTTACATTGCAAATACCCTCATTTAATGTATAGGATTTGAGTTATCCTTTATGCTAGTAGACTCCAGTACATTTTCTTGTGCAATTACAGACTCCAGTACATTTTCTTGTGCAATTGCTTATAAATGACACATTTATAAGCATCTCAGTTTAGTAGTGTTTTCTAGAATAACAAATAAGTGACTACATTTTACAGTGTTGTTACGAGTTATAATATTATGGTTTTCATTAGTCAGCAGAACACCTCATGAAATTTGTGTTGTTACTTTAAAATAAATCAGAATTTTTCTTTTAAGCCTATGTGAAGTTACTTGATAGTCTCGGTTCAAGAGTTATGAACTGAAGTCTGGTTATTGTTTACAAAATGTGTTTTCACGCAGATTTAGTGGAACAAGTGGACTCTGTCTATAGAATAAAAGTTTGAGCTCATTCTCAATCATCCAAGAAAACTATCAAATTCACATGATATAGCCTAAATGCAGTGCTTCATGCAGAAAGAGAAAAACATCCTACAGACCTAAGAATATCCCAGACGGGATAAAAATTAGTTCATTTACTTGAAGTTTTGGTTAGTCTAATGAGGTATGATTCTTCCAAGATAATACGTGGATACTGCCTTTGACTTTCAGTCCATCAGCTGTGTCTTTTTTTATCGACATAAGAACAACAAGATTCCAGTATCAATAGAAATTTACACTTTAGATTTCTTTGCATCAAAGTGCACAGAAATATTACAATAATCCTGGAAACATAAGTTTGTATCTGTATGTGTATATATATACACATAAGCTCAGAAAACTTTTTTTTCTATGTCTACTGTGTATTATAGTGTTTGTGAATATTATTCTGGGTTTGATGTTACTGTATTTTTCCCCCCTGTTTAATGGTAGAAAAGAAGAAACCTTCACTTTCATTTGAGATATGATTTCCTACTAAGAGGTTTTACACTGAAAAAAACTCAAACCACAAAAAAGCAGATCCAGTAACATTAACACATCAATATAAGAGCAATAAATCAATTATTTTTATTAAAAAAATGTTTTTATTCACAGAGCTTACAGAGTGGAATAATACAGTCACACTGTTCCCATTTTTTGTAACAGCTTTTCTTCAAAATTCCTGAAGAGCTTTCAGATTTACACAGTAAATTTAAGGTATAGACTATTTTTTGATCAAAATTACATTAAATTTGTCAAGATAATATACTGAGAATCATCTTGTAAAATTGTAGCTGTTATTTTGATACAACTAGAGGAAAAATTACTCTGCAAAATCAAATCAGAGAGTTTTATTCTGTTAAATGTCAAGAAAGATTGCATTTTTTATTGAATAAATACAATATAGTCAATTCATGATTTAGTAGATCATTCAGTGGATGCTTAAACTTTAAATAGGTGAGTAATGTTTTAAATGAAGAATGATATTGATGTGCGGGTTTTTTTTTCCTGTGCAAACATGCAAAAAATAAGAGAGATGGAAAAAATCGGTGAGGTTTCTGTAGTACAAGGTGTTCTCCAAAACACAAGTAGCAAATTCTAAAGTTGACTATTGAGGATAGTTGCTCAGAGTTTAACTATTTTTCACAGTAAATGACAGCAAATGTAGCTGCAAGCTGTAAAAGAGAATGTTAGCAGGAAATGATAAATTTAATAATTTTGAGGGGAAATGCTAATTTAAGCCTCTGTGTGGAATAAAGAGAAATTAAGAGGTAGTGAAGGGGAAAAGAAAAGAAGGCAGAGACTATATTGTACCATAAAATCAATCTGGAATAGTAATGATTCAGAAATAATTACAAGCATAATTTTAAATCAAACTTTTAAAGTAAATCTAATCTAGTACATTTTTTTTTTTTAAATTCAAAATTAATTTGAACCCTTCCAAGGAATAATTTCTATTTTTCACAATAAAAGAAAACAAAAAACCTGAAAAGTCTACTATTGTTCAGTGTTGATATCTATGAAACAATTAGTTAGCACCCAATGTATAAATTCAGTACTGTTTCTGAAATATGTTGTCACTGTCTACTTTCATTTTCCTCACTCTGCAGTAATCTTTGGCTGTTGGACTGTTGCTGCTGTTCCTTTTAGTCAGTTTTTCTGGATATAGTGCACCACAGAAGTAATTGCTGTCCGGTATGGAGCATTGGGTCATAATATTCCCAAGAATATTTTGGTGAATAATGTGCTCCACAAAATCTTAAATTTATTTTGAGTCAAAAAAATTTCTATGACAAAGGGAAATTTAAAAATAGAGATTTTTTTTAAAAAGTAGCAACAAAACAAAAATCGGAATTTGATTCTGCATGCATCCTGCATATGCACAGATAGGAATATCTTTACAGGAAAAAATACAGAGCTGAATGACTTTTTCAAGCAAACACAAGGCTAGTCTACACAGAGAAAGCAGGCAGACTCAAGGTCTTCTACTTGAGCTTGAACTCAACTTTCTTGTTGAAAAAAATCTATAATGGATATATTCAGAAGATATCGAGGCAGAGCTGTTCATATGTCCCAAATTTCAAATATCCCATTAGTGCAAATTAACCCCAGAACAAGTCTTTAATAAGAATGCATGTTTGTTATCTAACTTAAAGTAGTCCATCCAGTCCTGCTCCAAGTTCTCTGAATTGGTCTAAAGTTTACTTTGTTGACTGCTAGTAGCTTAATTACTAAATTAGGATGCCAAAACTTCTTTTTTTGTTACATATCCGTAACTTTTGATATTACTTTGCAATGTAAAAGACTAATGCTTATTTTTTGGAGACAAAATAAACGAGAACCTTCTGAAATATTTCAGAAGTACTTGAATATTTTTTCCTACTGATTTACTGGAAAGTCCATATTTCTTTAAAATAGTTTTGTGAGAAAGTTCAGTTTTTAGATCAAGGGATGAAACATCTATTTTGCATTGACATTATATTATTGTTTTTTAAGAAATAAATCTTGATTTTAACCTGAAATTCAAGCTTGGTAGAGAAAAATACGTTTGTAATAACCTCTCTTTTTCCTTTTCAGCTTTATTAAACCAGAGCGCATATGAACCAAAATAGAGGAATTAATCTCAAATGTTCTCTTTTTATGACATGTCAGAGGTTTGCTCAATGCAAATCACAACAGTAACTGGTGTTTTATGGGTTTGTTATTCAATGGGCTTCAGATTCATCACTTCATTAGACTGAATAGAAGAGTAAACATCATCCATAGGAAGTATTATAAAAGGAGAAATGAGATACTATAGATAGAGTCACTCCTAATACCCCTTTAGGTCAATGCTTAAAGGATCCATTCTGAGGTATACACAAAAGCTGATTTTGGGCACAGTAAGCTGCTCTCACCCTGGAGCTAAGGATGAGATCACTTCTGTAATTTGTGTGATTCACTGCAAGGCTCATTCTTGTTCCACCAGCTAGGGAGAAAACTTGTGGGGACCATCGTTCTGGAATTAAAGTAAGCCATTTCTGAATGGTGTATATCAATGCTCAGGCAAACATTGGAACTCATGGAAAAGAAAAAAAATAACCCTTCCAAAATGCCATCCTTCCATACCACATTCCTCCCCTCTTCAAAAAAGAAAAGTAGCGTAAGGCTCATTTGGATTATAGATCACTTAAAATATCTGTAGGTATAGTCACAAAAAGAATTACCCACACCATATTTTGAATTCCAGCTGTTGCTAATAAGTGCAGGTTGATTGGACAGCAGAAATTGTAAACTTAGAATTTTTCCCCACTTTTTCAGATAAGAGCATATAGGGAGTCTAGTTTATGGTCAACTACCAAACTGTTATGTAAATTGGAGGCAATGATTATGAATCATATAAGACTTTATCTTCCTCTCAAGAGATCAGTTTGTGGCTACATTCTGCTGTATCAAGAACATCCAAAATCTGCTAGAAAATCGATGGGACGTGAGATAACCATTCAGATCGTTAGTGTCACTCTGTCCTCTCCTTGCAACTCACTCTCAAGTTATGAGCAGTTCTCATGCCCTGTTTGAAAGGAGTTACTAAAGTAAAGGAGAAGTAAACTGCACGGGAAATGTTCAGGACATTTTTCTTGTTACCTGTGATACAATGTCTGAAAATTTACAACTGTGAAAGAAATAATGTCAAGCGTTATTCTTGAGAGCAGCCCTACCATTTTGGTCCGGGAACCAGAAACTCATGTATCACATCTTTTTACAGAGACTACATTAGTCTCTGTATTAGTCAAAGGTAGTTTGTCAGAAGACCTTCATGGGAGGAGAGTACATTTGATGCCAGGCATTGTTCCTTCTTTGGATATTTCTCTTCAATAATGATTCTGCTTTAACAGCTGGTCTCATGGTTCACATGGCTTTTTCTCTGGCTTCATCTCACTGAGCTTGACGTACAGCTTTTTATCAAATACAGTTTAGTGTCTGAAATCTTCTCAAAGACCAGCAAGCAAGGGAAGTTATTAAGAACTGGATATTCACTTACAACAACATTTAAAGTTAAGTGGTTTTGCCTAGATCAATCAGATAAATATTACTCCTGACCATATCTCAGCCACTTAAAATTTTGATTTATGGTGAAATTTTTGCTGCTTTTGCATTTTGGCTTTCTCTTGCTTCTTTATTTCTTGTTTCCTGCTATGTAGTTGACAATAAGTACAGTAAATTATATTTTTCTATTGATGGTTAGTCTGCTTTTTTGTCCTCCACTAAACAACCTATGTTTCATTCTCGTAGTCTTAGGTGGCATAGAGCGCTTTCTCTCAGACACTTTCATTTCTACAAAATGATTGAAGACTGTAACCATTTCTAAGTAAAAAAGTGACTAGCCTTTGAGAGATTTATAAAAAAGTGCACACAACAACTTACTGCAGCAATAAAAAAAAATTGTACACATGTACCTAGCATATAAATGCCTGCTGTCCTGCAATAAATTATTGGGCTACACTAATTCTTATTAGTTTTGTTCTGAAAGTTCATAAAAGGTCTTACAACAAAGTAAGAGACAACACAAGGACTCCTCTCCTGTCCCATATCTTTCTTGTGCCACATACTATTAGCAATGTCTGTGCTGGACTAAATGGCAGTATTTCTGCACTTCACAATAGACAGAGAAGACAGAATAAACATCAATTATTTCCCTAAATCTAAAGGCAAAAAACTGTATTAATGTACACCAAGAAGCATGTTTAGCGTCCAAAGGACTGTAGTAAAAAGTATATTTTTCCTACAAATGTAGAGTTTTGCCTTCGAGTAAAAACATAGACATTGTTCACAATATAGTGTGCCATTGTAAAATAATTTTCATCTTTAATTGTAGCTATTGTCCATGAAGATGTGACAATTATTTTAAAATATGCCTGAAAAACTATTTGCAGGAAATATCCAAATAGCTGATTTCTTCATTATTCAGTAAAACGGGAAGAATGTTAATCTTTGCTCTAAGGAGACTATCAATCTTTATATATACACAGTTGTAAAAAAAATGTACCAACTCAAGAACAAACATGAGGTTTATTTTAATATCACCTGAATAACTTAGCAACTACTCAAAAAAATCACAAAGCTCAATGAAAAGTTTAGGCTTCACTATAAACAGTAATATCATGATCTACTGCTGTCTCTAGAGTAAATTAAAATTTATGCCAAAACAAGAAAACTATCTTCAAAAATAAATTCAAAGAAAGGTCAGCTCAGTAAATAAGAATTCAGTTTAATGACTGCTATACTTAGAAGAGCATCTGTTCTCCAATAGCGCATATGGTAACATGAATGAGAGAAAATATTTTTGCTTTTGCTTACAAGCTTTTTAGTTACATAGGTACAGTATATTTAATCTCTTCTTTCAGTTTAGATCTATAAAGCATATTAACTACTTTTCTTTCTAAACTGAAATCTATAATAAGCTATGCTGGGAAATGAAGTTTATATTTTTCTGTTTTCTAGGTGAAATAAGTCAGCCACCCCTCTCTAGAGGTATTAATACCCTCTTTGCAACAGCCACTTTATTACCAGACCATCCAAAAATATTATTTCAGTGTAAGAAGCATCATAATTTAGAAGCAAACTGTTCAGGGGTTGGAGCTTTCATGGCGGGATAACATGGTGGACGTTAAAGCTGTGTGTCTGTGAAAACTGTTTTCACAGGGTGCATATCCATTTAAATAGTATGTGATTGCCTCTCAGTACATTGGTTCACGAAAAAATGCATCCTGCTTTCCAAATGCTGAGCCATCAAAGGTTGAATTTTGGTGACTAATTCAGATCTTTAGCCTTTAATGTAATTTGCACAGAAAACAGAGGAATAAACAAGCAAACAAACTGCAAAGTACTTTGAGATCAAACTAAATAAAAATGTGACTAAAAACTGTGAATAAAATAAACTGGAAACAGGCACAGTTGGTACATTTCCCCAGATAATGTGGTCGTCGTGCAGTCATCATGTTCATACACACTCTCAAGTATCTACATAACCTCTAAGTACAACAGAGTAACAGTCTCTTATTGTTGGGTTATCTCTTCTTCCTTGAGGGCTGTAAATTACTCAGAGTCAAATGGCTGATGTCGTGTACTAACCACTGTAATAGGTACAGGAAGAACTGTTGACACACAGCAGAACAATTGTCTCTTCTCCCACATGACCTAAATTTCTCCTCTGGAAGTGCCTCAGCAGAACGAGAAAGCAGAGCAGCTCTTTGTCATCCTATATGATCTTTCTTGGCCTGTTTTAATAGACAGAAGTATGCTGCAAGAAACACATAAGCTCTCAAGCATTGGCTTAAATAAAGATATTGACTATTTAACTAGATACTGATGTGTAGGTCCCGTGGTTAGAAGTGGAACTAGAAAGACAACACCATACTGTTAATGGTCAGTGGTTTATGTCTAAATTTTCTGTGTCAGATCATTAAAAAATAGATTTGCAGTATCAGGACTTTCAAAGGTATACAAGCACCGCTTTTTCTGCTTCACTTAAATATCTTTAGCACTTAATACATAATTCTACTGGAAAGTGGCTAATGTTATTGATATTTGCAAATGGGAAAAAAGTCATACAAGAAGTCTATGGTAAAAGGATTTAAATCATAGTCATATTTGATTTAGTTCTCATTCTAGTCTAAAATACTTCAATCTGAAAATTATACTATATGTAAAGGACATATGCAAAAATGTATTTTCTTCATACTTTTCTGGTGAAAGGTCTCAGTCACAGCAGGTGTTTTAGAACTCAAGGGCTTTCTATGAGAAGCAGGAAGATGTTTCTTTTCTGTAAAAGAGTCTCAGAGTTTTCTGCAATTCATTGATCGTTTCACAATATTTGTGAGTCACAGGGCCTGTTTAAAGTCTATTGCAGTTATTGAGAGTTTCCTAGGAATATAATAGCTTCAAAGTGATTGAATTAACTAATAAGGAAGATGTTATGTTTGTATTTTAATGTTACACTTTCTGTGTTTAAAGTGTTTTAACTAACAGAACTTTCCAAAGTCTTTGCAAGCGAAGTTTATTTAGTTGTCTCATGTAATCATAGTACCACTGCCACTCCATTTCTATGAAAAAAAATCTCGTGGTGTTGTGGTGACTGTTGTCACAAGAGAATTTGTGGCTTCTTTAATTTTTTATACCATTTTTCTGATGGTTACTTGTTTCACTTCTTTGCAACTGTTACTCAAATGTTTACCAATTCCTCATGTTTGCAAGTATAGTTCTGACATTTTGTCTGACTCTAAATTGCAGGGTCACCAGGCTGTCATTTTTCAAGTATATTGTATTTGGGCTTTTTCTTATTCAGAATTTTCCTTGAATTTAATAAACAAAATGTCCTCTGTCTAGCTCAGATAGATAGGAAGGAAGATTCTGTACTTCTTTGTACAGGAGTAAAAACCTGAACTTTTGGGACCCTGTAAGAGCCTTAGTATTTCTTCTCATAAGTCATTTGCATTTTTTCTTTCCCTCCAATATGCTTCCTCCTCACAGTTTTAACTGATTCTATCAGGTTAATGATAGGGGGGAAATAAAAGTTTCAAAATAGATGAAACTATAATGTATGAGCCATAGAAGTTTAGGTCTTTGCATAAAACTATAATTCTCTACTTGAAGACGATAGTGTAAGATAGATGACATAGTCTGTGTCCTAGTTGCTTTAGTTGCTTTATACTTATAACAGAAATATTAAGTTTCCGATGCTTGCATTGTAAATGTAAATTTATTTTGGTTTGAAGTATCTTACATTTTCCATAAATGCTCATTAGTTATAATGTCAATCAAAATATTGTTTTTTAAAGAAAGAACAATTACAGGTTCTTGAGAAGACAGAACACTGATACATACTTGTAAGAACTTATCTTTTGTACTGCAGCAAAAGCATCTATTAAGGTAGCATTCTTGAACGCCTAGAGGATACAATTTCCTAGCCCTGATCATTTGTATACTTTATTTTTAGAAAAATATATTTGAGTGCATGAGTAAGTATTCAAGAGAGTTTAACGTGCACAAGTTGTTTGCCAATATTTTCTCAGATTTTTATAGGGAGTTGTGGCTCCCTCTTGCACCTCCTCAGTAAGGAGGAGTCAGGATCTTTCTTCTTGAGGTAGGTAGGAGTCTAGAAGCCAGCAATCTATCCAAAGAAACAACAGTTTAAGGGACTACAGAGATCAATCCTTTGTTGCTTTTTTTAACCCATTCATTAGTTGACGTGGGTAGGAAAAATCTCCCACATCCCTCAGTTCTCATCTAAGTATACTATGTGAAGACAACCTACATCTTCTCAGTCAGTTTTTGCACTTTTAGAGTACCTTTTGCCCTACATATCTTCAGACAGTCTTAGCCAAAAGCTAAATTATACATCCTCATCTATTTACACAGGCAGAAACCTTTAGACATTTTATAACCTTTCATGCATGCAACCTTATCTCCTCAACTACTGTAGGTCCGGCAGCTCCTGAGGTAGACTTTTACTAGCTCAAGATGCAATTTCTGCTGTATACTGATGGTACATCTGGCAACATTTTCTTTCCATTTATAACTAGCTAGACAATCAAGTGAGCAAGCTCTTTTATTCACGTTTTCATAGTAATGTTTATCTGGTTTTAACAACATCCTAATTTGTAAACTGGTTGCCATTTTTTCCGTGTACTCGTATTATGCGTCTATGTTCAGATGAAGAGCCAGAGTGCTGCTCATGAAGCTTGATTATTCTCCCTCTTTGCTTTGTGTTCATTGCTTGTACCCACTAGTAAATCCAAACAAGCAGAAACTCCATTGCTTTGCTATTTAAAGTGTAATTGCATTCTAATATTTGGGAATAAAATATATCAAGTCAGATATATTTAGAAGGAGTAAAACAAACTAATAGATTTTTTTTGACAGAGTTGACTGGGAAATGTGATAATTTCTTGAAAATTTTTGGAAGAATTAATTTTTTGTGCCTTCTACATGCAAATTTAAATGGAAATAAAACCTTTTTGCGTGCATGATAAAACTTGAATATTTGACCAATATTTGCAGATTAGATATTTTTTTTTTTGGTCAGTTCTTTCTTTGGAAAAAAAGAGATTATTTTTAATCACCAGGTGTTTTTCATTTCAGTCTAAATTACTTGTTAATTCTATGTCTGTAAAGATCTTGTCTTAAGGAAACGTGTCATCCTCATATACATTCTATTTCCTCGGTTGCTGAGGCAAGTGAAGAACCATACACAGATCTTGAACAGTAAAAACAAGGCTACTAATACCCAGAATGAAACAAGTCAGACATGTAACTCCTTTGGGAAAGCTTCCCTCAGAAAGATTTAAGTTGTTTCTTGTTTTAGTCATCTATTCAAATCCAGGCTTTCATGACTGCATTATTAGTAGTTGTCAAATTAATTTCAACATGTGTAGTGTAAGTATTTATATTACACAATTTGAAGTTATTGCCTTTCAGAAGTAAAATCTGTCTTCGGAGGAGGCTGTTTTCGTTATCATTATCTTTAGGCAATATTAGAAAAGGTGACCTATCTTTATGAAATCTCTTTGGTGTAGATGGATGGCAATAAAGGAAAGTCTGATGCAGGAGTTTCTACAGTAAAACTGAAGAATTCCCAGAGCGCCGTTTTCATGAGTCAGATTTTTTTGCCTTGTTCCAAGTTGGAAATAATCCTTCATCTTGCTTTTCAACCTAATTCTTCCGCTTTTTCCTAGTCTTACAAAGAAATGTTATGTTATATTTGGAAATACCCTTTTGCTTCCAGCAAATCCTGGATTTAGTCATCTCAAGTGATGACTTTTTCTTCTGTAATCCCAATACTTTTGCAGCTTTTGAAGAGGGATAGCAATGAAACACTGTATTCCATCTATGGAGAAGGATAAATAGAAATATGTTAAGGCTTAAATGTGTAGAATATCTTTGAGATATAAAAGAGATACTCCTTCAAATAAATCATGGGTTTGTAAATAAATCATACTTCAGCAGCCATATAGGAGGTGGTGTTTATTCCATATGAACAATTCCATGTTTTTCTCATAATGCAACAGGAATCTACTGGTCTAAAATTGATTTCTAACATTATTACAAATGATTAAAATGTCATAGTATAGACTCATCATCATAGACACACACAAGGATAAATTCTGTTACTATTCCAAATAATTGTCATAGAATCATAGAATGGTTAGGATTGGAAGGGACCTCAAAGATCCTCTAGTTCCAACCCCCCTGGCATGGGCAAGGACACCCTCCACTACAACAGGTTGCACAAAGCTTCATCCAACCTGGCCTTGAACACTTCCAGGGATCGGGCAACCACAACTTCTCCGGGCAACCTGTTCCAGTGCCTCACCACCCTCAATGTAAAAAATTTTTTCCTCATATCTGGTAGAAATCTCTCCTCTTTCATTGTAAAGCCATTGCCCCTTGTCTTATCACCATATACTCTTGTAAAAAGCCCCTCTCCAGCTTTCTTGTAGGCCCCCTTTTGTAGGACCCTGGAAGGCTGATATAAGATCACCCCAGAGCCTTCTTTTCTCCAGGCTGAACAGCCCCAACTGTCTTGGCCTGTCTTCACAGGAGAGGTGCTCCAGCCCTCGGATCATCTTCATGGCCCTTCTCTGGACCTGTTTCAGCAGGTCTATATCCTTCTTATGTCAGAGGCCCCTGAGCTGCACACATTACTCGAGGTAGGGTCTCACCAGAGCAGAGTAGAGGGGCAGAATAATGTTCCTTGTCCTGCTGGCCACGCTTCTTTTGGTGCAGCCCAGGATGCAATTGTATTTCTGGGCTGCAGGTGCCCATTGCCAGCTCATGTTGAGCTTCTCATCAACCAACACCTCCAAGTCTTTCTCCTCAGGGCTACTCTCAATCTATTCTCTGCCCAGCCTAGATTTGTGTTTGAGATTGCCCAAACTCATGTGCAGGACCTTGCCCTTGGCCTTCTTGAACTTCATGAGGTTTGCACGGGCCCACCTCTCCAGCCTGTCAAGGTCCCTCTGGATGGCATCCCTTCCCTCCAGTATGTTGATCACACCATACAGCTTGGTGTCAGCAAACTTGCTGAGAGTGCACTCAATCCTGTTGTCCATGTCACCAACAAAGATGTTAAACAGCACCAGCCCCAGTACCAACCCCTGAGGAATACCATTTGTCACTGGTTTCCACTTGGACATTGAGCCATTGACCACAACTCTTTGTGTGTGACCATCTAGCCAATTCCTTATCCCCCAAGTGGTCCATCCATCATATCCATGTCTCTTCAAATTAGAGACAAGGATGTCATGTGGGACAGTGTCAAATGATTTGTACAAGTCCAAGTAGATGATGTCAGTTGCTCTTCCCTTATCCACCAATGCTGTAATCCCATTGTAGAAGGCCATCATATTGGTCAGGCAGGATTTGCCCTTAGGGAAGCCATGTTGGCTGTCATCAATCACCTCCTTATTTTCCATGTATGTTAACATGGTTTCCAGGAGGGTCTGCTCCGTAATCTTGCTGAGCACAGAGGTGAGACTGACCAGCCTGTAGTTCCCTGGGTTTTCCTTTTCCCATTTTTAAAAATGGGGATTATATTTCCCCTTTTCTAGTTGGTGAGAACTTCACCGGACCACCACAACTTCTCAAATATGGTTGATAGTGGTCTTGATTCCATACAGCCGACTATATTCTGCATTATAAAAACCCAATGATATGCAGTAAAAAAATATTAAAGCTTGAGATGAAAATCTCCAAAGTTAGAAAACTAGAATGGAGTTTGGTTATTTTATCCTCTTACTCTTGCTTGTCTACACCTTGCAGTTTTTAATGTGTAAGTATATGCTACTTCCCAAAGATTCCTATCTCATTGTGTGCCTGGAATAAATTATTCTCATTTCTCTTTCTCTTTCTCTCCATATCTTTTCTCTTTTTCATCCTCGCTATCATGCTAGTGTAATTGTAATAATTGACTTTCTTACCACTTGAACAGAGATTACGCGCATTTTCCTTCATGATTCACATGTGCAGAATTGACATCTTACAAATTAAAGGTAAACTTAGGAACACATCAAATTAACTGGCATTTTGAAAAAACAAGAAAATTATTTTTTCAGGGTGTTTTACTTCTTATAGCATATTGTCATGGTTTGATGGGGGGGGGGGGGTGGTTCTGGTGGCAGGAGAGGGGTTTTGGTCCCTGTGACCTCCCCAGTTTTGGAACCGGGTTAGGCTTAGTTCTGGCCACAAGATCAGACTGCCATCCCCCTCGGGGTTGAGCCAATAGGGCGCCTCTGTGAATTGCCCTATTTAAGTCAGGACAAAGGAACCGGAAAAGGTGCTTCGCCCAGGATCGAGCAGAGAAGGGAGGAGGGCACTGCCCCCGCTCCCTGGCTCCTGGCCGGGCAGCTGCCTGCGTCAGGCCGGCGCCGCCCACGGAGAATGGTGGCGGCGGAGCCAGCTGGGGGAACTCGGGGGCACCCCACTCCTGGGGTGCCCACTGGGCTGAGTTCACCTGGAGAGGACTGAGATCTGAGAGAAACAGCTGCATCGACAGCAGGTCAGTGAGGATGGAGTGGGAGGAGGTGTGCCGGAGCCGAGTTTCCCCTGCGGCTGATGGTGAGATAGCAGGCGGCCCCCCTGCAACCAGGACAGCCTCGGTGGAGCAGAGACCCACTCGCAGCCCGTGGGGAGAAGATGCCTGAGCCTGAGGATGGTCGTGTTGGGGTGCACGACAAGGCAGAGAGGCATCTGGAGTCTGCGTGACGACCCACGCCGGAGCAAGTGTCAGCAACTCCCTAAGAATCTGAGACTGTGGTAAAGCCCACACCGGAGCAATCTGTGGGGAAGGATTGTTTCCAGTGGGCTGGACTCACGCTGGAGAAGTTTGTGGATTTTTCCTCGTGGGTAGGGGATCCATTGGAGCAGGGGAAAAGGGTGTAAGGACTCCTTCTCCTTTAAGAAAGAAGCAGCAGTAACAGCACGGAATGAACTGACCTGCACTCCCCCAGTCCCTGCTCCCTGTGCTGCTGGGGGGAGGAGGTAGAGCCGGGAGGAAAAGGAAGGTGGGGGGGGGAAGGTGTCGGTTTTAAGATCTGGTTTTGTTTCTTTCTGTCCTCTCGAGTAATTGGTTTTTGTTTCCCTTTGTCCTTCTAAGTAATCATCAATAAACTATTTTGCTTTGAGAAAAGCCCTGTCTGTTTTGCCCAGGACCATGGTTAGTGGGTGCTCCCTCTGTTCTTGTCTCAACCCTCAGTCCCTTTGTTTTTTTTTCTCTCCTCTCTACTTTACTGGAGAAGGAGAGACTGTGTGAGTTTTAGTTGCTGGATCAGCCTAAAACCACGACACATATAGACAAAGGAGTCTGCATTAATCTCATTTGAAGTGGTGAGTATTTATTATTTTTGAAAATTCAGGTCTCAAGCTATTCTGAAGAAGGTAGGGAGTTCTGGTTTCATCTTGACTCTGTACAAGTCACACACCTTCCTTCCTGTCTGCCATTCAATAACCAGTTTTCTGCAGAAAGATGACCAGGGAAGATGCTACGGGTTCTGTCATGTTTTGAAGTCAAAACAACCGGTCTGTATAATAAGGTCAAAAGTTGCTGGGATTGTTGTATATACCTTTGGTGAGTACACCAGTTTGGTAATACTATAGCCCAACCTCCCTATATAAGGGCAAAGGTTCCTAGAACCTTTGAATATAATTTTGGCGAGTACACCTGGTCGGTAGTACTATAGCCCAACCTCCTTATAATAAGGGCAAAAGTCTCCAGAACTTTTGTATATATATATAAGATTTTATTGGTGACAGGATATAGATTCGTAGATAGCCAGTGATAGTGACTGACTACAAGAACAACTCTAATTAAAATACTGCAGTGATAATACTAAATAGCTAGAAAGATGTTAATAAATAAGTGCACATAACACAGAGCTCTTACCCAATAGGTGTCCCTATGGGGGGGAGAAGAAAGGTTCAGCCCGTCGACTGATCCCGGATGTTCTGATGGAGAAGCTTCTCCCTAACATCCCCTTTGTCTTTTGCCATTTTATACCTTTTTCATTTCTTTTAGGTGGAGCTCGAGTGACTCTAATAATACATCACTTTATTAGGATTGGTGTAAATTTCTCTCACGAGGGGTGATCGCAGATTAGGATTGGTGTAATTTCTCTCGTGAGGGGTAGTCGCAGCTCGGAGGCGGGTGGAGGTGTGATTTGGTAGCTAAAGGACACGATTTCACCATCACTGCTGAGGCAGCTGCTGTGATTCATCTTTATCTTCACCAGGCGCCCCTTTTCCCTGATAACAGGGATGAGCCGTGATACCTCCGTACCACTCTGCTCCCCATTTCAAGGATATTACATAGGTCTTGTTTGTTCCTGGGAGCAGCAGCTGTGTCTCATCTCAGAGCTGCTCTGATATTAGTTTATGTTGAGATGTAGCTGAATTTCGGGGGACAACGTTCTGCCATTCCCCTCCCATTTCAGTTATTTGCCCACAGGTTCTCTGACTGGCTAAAAGACCAGGATCTAAGGGAATACTGCAGTTATGTCCCATAGGAGCTGATTCTTGCCTCAAGCATAAGTAATTACGGTATGCATGACAATTCTCCAAATACGACATTTATGAGGGAAAACTGATTAATTTTTTTTATTGAATTGCTTTTCCGTCCTCCTAGTGGACAGTTAAATAGGACACATTTGAGGTCTTTTCTTCATACAGGTCAATATTTTTAATTGGTATTTATTATTTTAGCCAAATTTTCCAGAGTTTACTTGCACTTCACGGAACATTAAATGATAAAAATCACGTGTGAAGAATATGGGTTCAACTGAAATACAGAATGATGAATAAGAGATTGAATATGAACTATAAATTAATCTCCATGTTATAGATAGTTTTCTGGAAAAGCTATTCCATATATTCTGAAGTGAAATACCTTTCCATGTTTCCAGCACAACTAAAAAAATAAATCAAACTGAACACTCTCACTTCAATAAACTCTAGTAGATAGAAGCTGTTTGACAGATTATTCAAATTTGCATCTTTATAGAAGAATAAAAAATTGGATTTTTACCTGAAAAGTGGTTATTTAACAAAGATTTTTGTCATCTGATATCTACTGCAGAATACTTGAAGTGAGTATTATTTGTTTTGGAAACTAGTCTTAGAACTAATGTGTACTCCTTGAAATTCTTGTAGGAAAGATAGAAACAAGGCAAAGAAGGTCTTTTTTTCATGTGACATACAAAGCTATAGGCATCTGTCAAAATTAGGGTTTCATCAACTGGAAAGCATTCCACTTTATTACATAGTTGTATAGAGACAGAGTGCAAAAAACCATTTGCCTAAATGCAATGAAGACATTGGACACTAGTAGGGATAGTGAAGATAACTCTAGTTGTGTGATTTGGACATCCTGCACTGACACCAGTCAGGACTCAAATTTGAAAACCCTGACCATAAGAATGAATATGCTCTATAATATGGTTCACTGGCAGAAGATAAAGATTGAACTTCTATATCAAAGTCCAACTCACTTTTTGCAGAGAAAACTCAAAACTGTTAACCCCTGTAAGAGTGCTTACAGATACCTCCATATATTACATAACCAGACCAATGAACTACAGGAAATTTTTCTAATCCTGTTTTGAGTAACTTCTTTACTTTTTGTAGACCAAACTCAACACATAATAATTTCTTTTTTAAAAAACTAATTATTATTTGACATAAAGGTAGTTACTAGCCTTATATGTAAAGATGCATACTAATATGGAGCATACTTAAAGTCTAAGCTCACGTGCCTCCAACATATGTACATGTGCATTCTTCATCTGCAGAAATTGCATCCAAAATGATAGCAGCTTTCCAGGCAGATTACAGCAATGTCACTAGAGCAGCTACAGTCTAATTAAGTTTAAGAATGGGTGAACAGCAGTGACAGAACAAAACCTTTGAAGGTCAGAGATATATTTTAAAGGCCATTAAGAGGCTGGGGAAAAAAAAAAAAAAAGGAAAGGCAAATTCAGCATGGTTATAAATGCAGTCTAAATATGCTGGGACAAAGGTTTGAAAAATAGCTGTCACATGACTTGTCTCATTAATTATACAGCTTACAAATCCTGCCACAGACTAACTGTGGCTCCTAGAAGGCAAGTTTTCTTAGCAATATGACATCCATAGCAGACCCATTTGTTTTTGTGGACTGAAGTGGGGAACTTAGGAAACATAAATTCTATGCTCATGTCCCTCTCTCAGACAGTAAACCTGTTGTATACTGCAACAGCATATCAACTATCTTACTATGTTATGCAGTTTACTCTTCTCTGGGGAGATGGGATCTTGGTAAGATAATTCATTGTATTTGTGGCAAAGGCAGAAGTCATTTTTGTTTGTCTTGATGACAATATGCTGAAAGTGCAGGTAAGTTGTTCAAAGATGTACAGTTAATGTCATTTATCAGACTGATTTGCAGTTTCTCGTTGCTCTTCTGTATCACTACTCTGAGACCTTGAACCTGTGAGCTGTTGAGGACTTTCAAACTCTGTTTTAGTACGTGGGACCTAAGACTGCATAAGCTTGACCATTAATAAGCTGTATTTGTTAATAGTGTAAATGAACAAATGCATGAAAGTAATTTGTGCATGCATTAGTTTGTATTCATACATACATCTGCAAAATAATTTTATTTTATCATCTATTTCCTGTGTTGTGCAACAGCAGTCCAAACATTTCTATGCTTGGGAAAAACTGAAAACTCTTCAGTACAAATATTTTGTTAAGCTAACCTCACATTTTATAATCATTCAGAATAAAACATCACCATTATCTAGCCTATCTTGAATCTGTGGTATTTCAGTCGCTCAAAGGAATGTCAAAATCAGTAACAGTATGAAGGCAGCAGTTGTTCTGACAGCTGAAACATGAACTGAATCTGTCTAGCAAAATTAGTCTAATATGGTCAAATTGCTTTTGCTTTTTAACTGTATATGGTCAACAGCAAGATAGTGTGTGTGTGATTTCCATATCAATTAAGAAAGATATACTGGAATTACATAACATTGCTATGGCCATTCATAAAAAATAGTAAAAAATACCTCTTAAATCATAGCCTTTTTTTTTGTATCAAAGCCTTCACTGAAATCCTTCTCAGTTTCCATTTTTCCTCTCGCCAATAGTAGTTAAACTTCTGCATGGAATTTCATTCCTCAGTGATGTATAGAAAAAAAATCCTATTATGTTTCGTTTCTGCTTATTGCTTTGTTAGAAACCCCTCCAGTTGTTAAGAAAATGAGTAATTTTTCTTTATTTAGCAAGTAGCATGACATAGACCCATCTTGAATATGAATGGAATGAGTAAATAACCAAAATCTTCAAAAACTTGAACTAAATGATTTCAACTATATTCACACGCTTTGAAAAAAAAAGTGGAATTATAAGAATGGGTTTACCTTAAATATATATGTTGCTTTCACTATCTTTGAGATGTGTTTTACACAACAGGATTCTCTCAGTAGTTTCTTATGGTTTTTTCTGCTCTAATTATTTGCTATTTTTTTCTGAGGAGAGGTAGATCTGCATGGATAACTTTCAAAATAACAGAAGAGGGAAAGAACAATAACTTGACAACGCAAGTAAATTCAGAAATTTCAAATGAGCTATAGTTGCATTAGGAATTATAGACCTCTCCTTTTGCATCATCTCAGCCTCAACAAAGTTTCTCAACATCCGTGGCAAGATTTTCAGTCACATTTGCTGAAACTCCAAGATGATTATTCACTGAATGATAGAATAGTTTGGGTCAGAAAGGACCTTTAAAGGTCATCTAGTCCAACCGCTCTGCAATGAGTAGGGACATCTTCGAATAGATGAGGTTACTCAGAGCCCAGTCCAGTTAGACCTCGAATCTTTCCAGGGATGTGACAGCTACAGACTCTCTGAGCAACCTCTTCCAATGTTTCACCACTCATTGTGAAAAATGTCTTCCTTGTATCTAGTCTAAATCTATCCTTTTTTAGTTTAAAACCATTACCTCTTTATCTATCACTATAGAACCTATTAAAAAGCCTGTACCCATATTTCTTGTAAGACTCCTTTGAGTACTGAAAGGCCACAAGGTCTCCCCACAGAGCCTTTTCTTCTCCAGGCTGAAAAACCCCAACTCTCTCAGACTTTCTTCATAGGGGAGGTGTTCCATCCTTCTGATCATTTTTGCGGCACTATTCTCAACCCGCTCCAACAGGTCCATGTCATTCCTGTGCTGAGGACTCCAGCACTGGATGCAGTGCTCCAGGTGAGATCTCACAAGAGCAGAGTAGAGGGGAAGAATCACCTCCCTCGAGCTACCGATCACACTTCTTTTAATGCAGCCCAGGATATAGTTGACTTTTTGGGCTGCAAGCGCACATTGTTGGCTCATGTTCAGCTTTTCATCCACCAGTATCCCCAAATCCTTCTCCACACGACTGCTCTCAATCCTTTCATCCTCCAGCCTGTATTGATACTGCAGATTGTCCCAACCCATGTGCTGGACCTTGCATTTGGTCTTGTTGAACTTCATGAGGTTCACATGGGCTCACTTCTCTAAGCTTGTTGTCATGGTTTGATGTGGGGGGGGATTCTGGTGGCAGGAGAGGGGCTTTTCTCCCTGTGAACTCCCCGGTTTTGGAACCGGGTCAGACCTGGTTCTGGCCACCAGATCGGACTGCCATTCCCCTCGGGATTGAGCCAATTGGCGCCTCTGCGAATTGCCTTATTTAAGTCAGGACAAAGGAACCGGGAAAAAAAAAAAGAAAGCTGCTTTGCCCGGGAGCGAGGAGAGAAGGGAGGAGGGCACTGACCCCGCTCCCTGGCTCCCGGCTGGGCAGCTGCCTGCATCGGGCCGACACCACCCACTGAGAATGGCGGCGGCAGAGCTGGCTGGGGAACTTGGGGAGCGCCCCACTCCCGGGGTGCCCACTGGGCTGAGTTCATACAGAGAGGACTGAGAGCTGAGAGAAATGGCTGCATCGACACCAGGTCAGTGAGGATGGAGTGGGAGGAGGTGTTCCGGAGCTGAGTTTCCTCTGCAGCTGGTGGCGAGATGGCAGGCGGCCCCCCTGCAACCAGGACAGCCTCGGTGGAGCAGAGACCCATTCGCAACCCATGGAGATGAGATGCCTGAGCCTGAGGACGGTCGTGTTGGGACGCGCGACAAGGTAGAGAGGCATCTGGAGTCTGTGTGACGACCCACGCCGGAGCAAGTGTCAGCAACTCCCTAAGAATCTGAGACTGTGGTAAAGCCCACACTGGGGCAATCCGATGGAGAAGGATTGCATCCTGCGGGTAGGACTCATGCTGGAGAAGTTTGTGGATTTTCTCCTTGTGAGTAGGGGATCCACTGGACCAAGGGAAAAGGGTGTAAGGACTCCTTCTCCTTTAAGAAAGAAGCAGCAGTAACAGCACGGAATGAACTGACCTGCACTCCCCTAGTCCCTGCCCCCCTGTGCTGCTGCGGGGAGGAGGTAGAGCCAGGACAAAAAGGAAAGGGGGGAGGGAGGAAGATGTCGGTTTTAAGATCTGTCTTTGTTTCTTTTTACCCTCTCAAGTAACTGGTTTTGTTTCCCTTTGTCCTTTTAAGTAACCGTTAATAAATTGTTTTGCTTTAAGAAAGCCGAGTCTGTTTTGCCTGGGAATGTGGTTGATGGGTGCTCCCTCTGTTCTCCTCTCGACCCTCAGCCCTTCTGTTATATTTTTCTCCTCTCCACTTTACTGGAGTGAGAGACCGGCTGCGTGGAGTTTAGTTGCCGGGTCAGCCTAAAACCGCGACACTTGTCCATGTCCCTCTGGATGGCATCCCATCCCTCAGGTGTGTCAACTGCACCACTCAGCTTGATGTCATCTGCAAATTTGCTGAAGATGCACTTGATCTCACTGTTTATATCATTGATGAAGGTATTAAACAGTACTGGTTCCAATGTGGACCCCTGAGGAACATCACTCCATCCAGATATTGAGCCAGTGACCACTACCCTCTGGATGTGACCATTCAGCCAAATCCTCATCTGCCAAACAGTCCATCCATCAAATCCGTATCTCTCCAATTTAGAGAGAAGGATTTTGTGAGAGACCATCTCAAAGGCCTTAAAGAAGTCCAAATAGATGACATCTATAGCTCTTCCCTTTTCCACTGACGTAGTCATGCCATTATAGGCAGCGAGTAGCTTGGTCAGACAGGACTTGTCCTTGATGAAGCCAGCAGTAGATGTATTTATTTTCAATCAATGGAGAGAAGGACATATACTGAATGTTTTAACCCAGAAAATTGATTTTTTATGGCATGTGCACTGCAGATCAGCAATTTGTATCTTCTTGGCTCTATTTTGACTAAGCTGTTTCCAAAGGTGAAGTACAGTAAAGGGGAAAGCACTTAAAATCAAGTACCAATGTACACAACCTGTGAACTGCTGCTGTCTTTCAAAAGGTTCATGGAAGTGCTCAGATCAAATCATCTGGAAGTTGACTGACCATGATTCTGAAGAGCTTAGCAATCTTACCGGTGATCATTTGAAGCCACATGGGTATTCTCCATTGACAAATGACATGGAAATTACAATTTAGCATTTGGTGTGCATCAGCGATGCAGCTGGATTCCAAAACAAGTGACAAAACACAGTAGCCAAGACCCAGATGGTCAGAGTGCAACTATATTAATTCTAGGACTACTAGATTCTGGTAGATTTCATAAGTAGCTGCCATTACCTCATGAGAATCTAAGTAAGTGCTCAGGTAATTAGGTTTTATTCATGATACCATAATTGCAGTGTTGCCAACAGATGAGCTGACTCATTTAGTGCCAGTGTGTCTATTTACACTGTATTCACTGTGGTGTAGATTCACTCAAAGAACAAACAAGCATCAAAGATTCTGTCTACATAACACTACTACTACTTTGTCTACAGTAACCTTCGTCAAATCTCCAAGTATGTTTTCTGCTCAAGATGTTCATCCAGAAGCTAAAAGTCTCTGTCCACTTGCAAGTAATAATGGATTGAAATCTATCATGACAGGGCTGAAAGTTCAGCAATTTCTTTTCTCCTTATTTCTTTTTGAGCACCATCTTCAGCTTTATTGCATATCAGGAGCACAGAAGCTTATGTTCTGCTTTTTCTAGATTCGATTATGTTTCACACAGACCAAGAGGCAACTAATTTTCCTTCTAAAAGTGAAGAAATATCAGAGTGAGGAAAGATATTGACTGGAGTAATCCCATGACACAGCTGTTGATATCCTAACATTTCTCTTACAGTTTGCAAGGCAGGGAGTATTCTTTTTAGCTACTCCAGGTAAAGAGCATCTTGTGTCCGAGAGCAATGATGGCAGAAAAATACATTTCTTCAGAAGCATACTGTTTCAGAAAGAAAACCTAGATGGGAAAAATGTATAGTCATGAACTTCACATGGAGAAAACAAAGGTGCAGTGAGAGTGCCTGCAGGCTGTAGGCTCAGCAAACTTACAATAGAAAACTGTCACTGTTTCCTTCAATTTCAAATGCTTGTTATCCTGAAATTGTTCTTTCCCATAGCGGAAGAATATAATGAAGTTGCTGTTGATGAAGATGACACTCTAATTGATAATGTCATTTAAGCTGTGCTTATTAGACATCAAAAACTGACAGCAGCAAATGTAAGTGTTGGATGTGCATTACCATAAACTGCCAAGATGCTATGAAAATTGGCAGATCAGTTGTTAGAATCTGCATCTTTTGAGATTTGCTGAATTATAAGTACTTTAATGCATAGTTGGTCCTCTGCTACTCCTGAACAAAGGGCATGTCATTATTACATATTTTAATTTATATTATTCCTTGAGTTTTCTTTCACTAAGAAAAGAAGTGGTCCAAGAGGGAAGGAGGTTGTTTCTCCTGAAAGAATAACTTTCCCCTCACTCCAATAAATTTAGGTTTATTTCTATAAAGGAGGCTTATACCTTGGCTTTCTACCTAGATTTTTTTCTCCCACTGCCTTGCCTGCTACAGCAGCAATTTGCCAAGAGTACACCTACTGATAGGAGTAAAAGATGTGTATAACAGAACATAAAATCAATGTTGAGGAAATTAACATAGTCCTTCTAAATCCTTGCAGTTTTGTAGATTTCCTAAGAAATTAAGCCACGTTCTTTTCTACTTCTTTCCTCTTGCCCAAAGAAAGTAAGAACCTTGCCCATGTAAAGCACATATATCTCTTGTGCAAAGCTTTTGACGCTGTCCCGCATGACATTCTTCTCTCTAAACTAGAGAGGCATGGGTTTGATGGATGGACCACTCGGTGGATAAGGAATTGGCTCAATGGCCGCACTCAGAGAGTAGTGGTCAACGGCTCGATGTCCAAGTGGAGACCAGTCATGAGTGGCGTCCCTCAGGGGTCCGTGTTGGGCCCGGCCCTCTTCAACATCTTTGTCGGTGACGTGGACAGTGGCATGGAGTGCACCCTCAGCAAGTTCGCCGATGACACCAAGCTGTGTGGTGCTGTCGACACGCTGGAAGGGAGGGATGCCATCCAGAGGGACCTCGACAGGCTGGAGAGGTGGGCCCGTGTCAACCTCATGAAGTTCAACCAGGCCAAATGCAAGGTCCTACATCTGGGTCGTGGCAATCCCAGACACAAATACAGACTGGGTGGTGAATGGATCGAGAGCAGCCCTGAGGAGAAGGACTTGGGAGTACTGGTGGACGAGAAGCTCAATATGAGCCGGCAATGTGCTCTTGCGGCCCAGAAGGCCAACCGCATCCTGGGCTGCATCAAGAGGAGCGTGGCCAGCAGGTCGAGAGAGGTGATTCTTCCCCTCTACTCTGCCCTCGTGAGACCTCACCTGGAGTATTGCGTCCAGTTCTGGAGCCCCCAACATAAGAAGGATATGGACCAGTTGGAGAGGGTCCAGAGGAGGGCCACGAAGATGATAAGAGGGCTGGAGCACCTTTCCTATGAGGACAGGCTGAAAGAGTTGGGGCTGTTCAGCCTGGAGAAGAGAAGGCTCCGGGGTGACCTTATAGTGGTCTTCCAGTACCTCAAGGGGGCCTACAAGAAAGATGGGGAGAGGCTGTTCAGGAGGGCCAGTTGTGATAGGACAAGGGGTAATGGTTTTAAAATAGAGGGAGGTAGATTCAGATTGGATATTAGGAAAAAATTTTTTACCATGAGAGTTGTAGAACACTGGAACAGGTTGCCCAGAGAGGTGGTGGATGCTCCATCCCTGGAGACGTTCAAGGCCAGGTTGGACGAGGCCCTGAGCAACCTGATCTAGTTGGAGATATCCCTGTTCCTTGCAGGGGGGTTAGACTAGATGACCTTTGAAGGTCCCTTCCAGCCCTAACCATTCTATGATTCTATGATTCTATATGTAGCTGAGGAAGAACTATTTATGATAGTTGAGATGCATTTTTTATTATATCTCTCCTGGACATGTATGGTATGAAAACTAAGTTTGTGTCTTTTCCTATGCTCTTTATCAAGATAAAAATATTACATATTGGAAAAAACTCACTGTTCCATAGGGTTTATTTCTCATATGGGAATAGACATCAAGATGGCAAAACATAGCTGCAGAAAGTACTGAAAAAAGTGGAAACACAACCTAATATCATGTCTCTTGACATACTAATTCCATAAGTGGTGCTAAAAAATAAGAAGATATAAGATTGTGTATGCAGGGGAAATTATACAATCTTTAGCAATAACTGCATTGTTCACATTTTCCATGACCTACTCTTTCACTGACTTATATTATTTCAGTTATCACATAGTGAAAGGCAAAACCACAGGCTGCGGGAGAGATCAGAGTGTATAAAAGTCTTTGTTGAAGCAGCTCTATTTTTATGCTCTGCAAAAAGCTATGCAGTTTTAGATACAGCAACAATATGTCTCATTTTACATAATTTTCTCGTCTCATTAGTTTTGCACTTTTATCTGCAGATAGAGATGATTATAGCATCAGTAGCATCAGTATCTCCCACAAGTCAAACTACTTATATAGGTTTAGGTGCCATTTAAAGGTTAAGAAGACCTTCACTGTGTTTCCCTCTCTTATTCCTTTCTTTTCTTCTAACTGACACAAATAATGGCTTCTGAAAGCAGAGGGAAAATAGGTTAACAATAACCTCCCAGGCAGGAATTTTAATGAGATTCAAACTTGTCCCTGTCTCATCTTCATTTCCTTTCCTGGCAGGTTTGATTGCTTATATGTTTGATGTCTTTCATGAAATATTTCTTCAGAAATTATTTTTTAAAGGGCATGACACACACAAAAGAGAAGAGAGAGGGAAACCTTGATTAAAAAATCCAGAGTTGTGTGCATTTATTTTTACATATCTCAAGACCGATTTCTTCAAGTGAATATTCTGCATAATTTTTCGTCTTTATGTGTTGTTTCAAGGCTTCTAGGTTTTAATTCAGAAAACACAACTGGTTTTCCTCAGTTATGGATAATTTAATTCCTTTCTTATTATCTCTATTTCCTGTTATACCTTTGTTACTGATGGAGTATTCTGAATTACATCAATTACCTTGTATAGATTTTTTCCTCTCCAGTTTCATTGTGTTGAGTACACAATATTTCATTGCCTATTCATACTGCATAGTGGGAACTTTGACAGTCAACCTTACTCTTGTAATCAAAAAAAGACTGTTCAAGTCCAGGTTCTTACCTCTTGTAGCTGAACAATCTGAAGCAAATGATCCTAAGAAAAAGCGTCTCTATTTCTCAAGCACTTGTTAATACTGTCAGTTTTTTTTAGTGAAGGTGTTCTCACAAGTCATTTTAATGGTTAGTGGTAGTCTTTATGTACTTGCTGATTCCGACCAGCATGAAGCTAGGTTAGTAATAATATTATGCCTCAACCAAAGGTAAGTCACATGATATGACAGGTGGTCTTTAAAAAAAGGTGATTAGTAAATGAACCAAAATACGTAGTCATATTTTTGGTTTTTCTGCTGTTATTCCATACTTATGTTTCACATTAAAAACAGGAGACACTTGCTGTCAAGACAGAACATGTTCTCACAACAATTTGAGACTGGTGACAAGCCTAACAAGCCCCTGTTCTGAGGCCTCGCATATTTCACACAAAGCCTATGGCCTCTCACTGGCTATGGAACACCGTACTTGCTGGTCAACAGGACTACGACATGAGGGACTACCTTCACTGCTCCACGAGGACCCTGTTAGCGCTTGATTCTTTCTGTCCATTTCAGAAACATAGAATACATTCCCTGTTTGTCCTGTACATCAACAAATTTCTTACTTGCTCCTTGCCACTGGCCTTCTGCTGAATAGATTTGATTAAATCTGCACTCAATTTTTTTAAGTGACTGTGTACAATTCACATGCTTTTTCTTGATTTTCCTCAGCAGAGCTGAACTTTTTGCTGGCAATGAACTCGAAGTAATTCTTTTGTCATATATCTTATCTGATACAAAATAAGAATTATGTAATATGACACTACTGATAAGACAATGATCTAGGATATATAATATCCTGTAACTTTATACTAAATGAATCTGAAGGGTATCAGTAGTTAGTTCTTGCACCTCCCTTCTCAGGTTGTTTAATAATTTTACAGGGAAAAGTGAAATTCTTCTCTGAAAGGAGAACTGTTTCCTCCAGGTGTTAGAAAACATGTACTACAATATGACCTATGTTGCATTCCTCATAATTTCTCACAGCAGCACGTCCAGTCACTATTAAGCAAGCAATGAATGTCCCAGAGCTCTCAAAACAAAATCCTACACATTTGTAATTGCTGTAGGGCTAGCCTGTGTAGCCTGTTTACAAGCCTTCTTCCAATATGGTAAGTCTGAAGTAGGAAACCTTAGCAGCTCAGTCGATTTTCTGAATATTTGCAGAGATTTTCTAAAACGTAGTAATTTCCTTCCAGATCGCAAACAAGGGAAGGAAGAGTTCATTAAATATGGATATCTCAGTTCAGGTAGGAATTATCTGAGACACTGACTATTCTAATGAGGCAATGTGTTTGATCTGGGAAAAGCTGAACTAAGCCAGTGTACCAGTGTGTGTAATAGTGCAGTGAGTTTCTCCAGGAAAACAAATTACAGAAGTAGCATTCCTACTCATTCAAAAATTTTTCCTGGATCTTTAGTAGCAAGTAGTTTTCTATCTGAGGAGATGCTTCACCTCTTACACAAAGTTCAAGTGGTGATTCTAATTTTTATATTATTTTTTTTTCTTTCAGTCTGAAGAATATCAAAGTGCTTTTGACTGAGAGGTAAATCCTTTAGAGTCTTAGTACGTATAAGGTATTAGATATGTGTGAATACCTGGAAATTACGAAAGTAGAGTCACACACACGATTTATTGGTTCACACCACAGGTACAGGTAACATAGACACTTGGCATGACATAGAAATGCTCCCTTAGCAGCTGGACAGAAAAGAAATCAACAGGTGTGTCTCTATGTACATACCCTCTCTCTTTCTCCTGCCTGTTTTCCCTATGGCTACCATATAGTCTGGGTCTGGAGCTAGTGACTTACTTGGGAAGATCTGCTATTCAGTCACTTGGGAGTAACACTAGGGAGATTAGGTAGTTTGGCTAAGCAAGGCTTAGTTAATCAAGCACTGATTTTGTGTGTAAGTCTATTGAGACTCCTTAAATTTATTTGAGGATACATTATGAACCCATACACAATAATAAAGAGAGATTTTTGGTCAATTAAATTGAAATGTGCTCTTGTTATATAAAAGATATGAAGAGTCTTTCTAGCTGCCCTATAATTTAGATATTCTCTTTCTCCAACATTTCTTCTTCATGGACTTCAGCATAGTTCTAGAGTGTGCCACATACATATTGTACAGAGCGTTTAGCTCAAGAACAGAGGGACACCCTTATGGTATAGGACGACTTAAGTGTCCTCAAATAGAATTGCATGTGATAGGGCTAGACCCCTGGGTGAAAGCTGTGACAAGAGCAGGTCTCTGTTGTGGGGTGCTGTGGGTGAGAAGTTCCCATCCCCTTCGGTCATTTCTGGGAGTGATTGAAGTCCTCATAGCCCCACACTGTAAATCCTTGCCATGAACATTTTCTCAAATAGCCCAAATGCTTTTGGAGAAAGTATAGCTTCTAATATTTGTCTTAATGTGTCTGTTGATTGTAGAAAAATCCCATCCACAGCTTTGTTAACTTCCGTATGGTTTGACTGAGAGATCTGATAGGAACACAGTTTTTTCGTTTCTTCCTCGACAGCTACTTGCACAGATGAGCACTAGTCTATCACATAAGTATGAGCATTGCAATTCTATCCAACCTTATTCTAATGATGCCGAGTAAAGGAAGATTTCCTTAGCTTCGTGGAAGCAGGCACTGATAAATAATTCCGTTTATAGCCCTTGTCTCCATGCCTCTTCTCCATCTGAACTTTACTAACTTCAATTTCTAGCCTTTTCTATTTCATGGCACCTAAAATCTTCCAGGATCAGTTCATTCTAGTAAAAATATTTTTACTGCACTGCTATCAAGGTATTTTGGGGATACAATGCTGCCCTCTCAACTGTGAAGGACAACTAAAAACTCACTCAGAAAATAACTATCAACTCAGTTACATTTTCCCTCACAAATAATTCTCAATATGTATTATGAATATTTTGAAAAGAGCTTTTCTAGAAAACAATCTTGGAGTAATGGATGTTACCAAATGAAATCTTTTCAGCAATCTTTCATGCTAATTCATGAAGCTGTTTGCTTCGTATAAAATCATTACAAATCTTCCCCATTTACAGCAAACTGAATGAAGAAAGTGATACTGATCTGAGTGTATTACAATTTTTTCTCTGAGGGACATTCGCATAATGATGAGAGAAAGACAGAAATCTTTCAAGTGAATCTTGCAACCAATTTTCTTCCTTCATCATCACTTGCTAAAATCTATACCTATTGTATGAAGGTAGTAGAGTGATTCTAACCTGCATTGAAGCTTGCAGTTGGGTTCTGTGCATACATGAGTCAGGATATATCCTCACTCTGTATCAGAACTGGAACGTCTGGTTTGTCATCTTCTCATATGCTTGGCTTTTCCTTGGAAGTATCCCTGACTACACAGGAGGAAAGGAAGCCTTAGCACACTGCAATAGGCCGATCAAGGAAGTAGGACTCTGGGCTGCAACATGAAGAATTGGCTACTTTGTAAGTAGATGCATCCATTTCATCTAGATTTGCAGATCATCAGTTAGATGCCTGACTTGCTCCATCAGAACTATATTTGTATTATTTTTAAAAAAATATTATTCATATCTTTGTACTGTGAATCTTGGATCAAAACGTTGTCAGGATTTTAACCTGAAAAAGATATTTTGTGAAATTTCCACAATCTGATGTAGTCTTAGAAGTTCCTTGTGTACAGTTGTTAGGGGACATTTTGACTTTCAGTAATCAGAAAGCCCCCAGATGTATCTTTGTTGATTGCAGTTAATTTGTCATAATTGGTATTAACTTATAATATTTGTAGCTAAGTTTCTTGAATTTATTGGCTTATAGTAATTCTGCAGATTGTATTTGAAGAAGCTTATGGTAACTTTAAATGCACATGACATTTTGTTGGATCTTTACTTCCAGGAGAAACCTCTATCTGACTCTTAGAGTTGCCTTCATCTTTTGACATATTTTTTACTCAGACTGGACTTCTTCCCTTGATTTAGATAAAATAATATTAGAAAATTATTGTTTTTTCTCTTTGTCTTGTCAATAGTTAGAAAGGTTGAACACGTGCTCCAGTCTAGTCTTCTCCTCTACCTCTTTAGATTTAGAAGAAGTAGAATTTCAGCTGTGCAAAGCACTGAAAAACTGTGTTTGGAGTAATGGCCAAACTAAACTCGAAGGAGGGAATTGTGCACTTTGTGATTTGGAAAGCTTATGTCAGAGTTCAGAGATTGCACAATATAAAGGACAAGTCTTAGGCAAACAGCTTCTGAATAGGTCTGGGACATTTTTTTTCAGAATGGAGACAGAAGTTCACAAACGCAACAAAAAATACGATACTGCTAGCAGTGCTGGAGCTCCAGTGGACTGTTCTCATATTCAGAAAGATTAATATATCATGAAAAACTCAGATCTCAGATGCATACTTTTTGGTTTCATACAGCAATGAAGTACTTAATGGAAGCTCTTATTTCTGCTTTGTAAGGGATGAAACAAGGAAAACATGTTGCTGCTGAAATACAGATGACAGTGACTGCAATGAGAAAATTAAATGTTACATATTTAATACACAGTAAGTAATTAAATTTTATCTAACTGTCTTGTAATTGCTGACAACTTTTTCTTTGGTTTTTAATTTCACTGTCCATGTGTGATAAACCAACCTGTGAAGAACAGCTATGTCTACAAATTGATCATATGAGCTTTTGATGACCAGAAATGTGTTATTGATTATCTTTCTACTTTATATTCTTTTCCGTCCTCAAGTCTGGCTGTACGAGTCACCTCAAGGGCAGCAGTAGCAGGCTTATAAGAGTTTTGATTTCAGGTATTTTTACCTAAGGCTTTTTCCAACAACTATCAATATTGATGCATCAGCTTTTAGTTTTAATATCCTCATACAGTTTACAAATGTTTTTGCCACAAACAGGCTATAGAAGACTTGGATAGGCATCTTAGAATCTTCTAAATACCCAGCCTAACACAGCACAAAGATGACCTTAAAAAGCCTTGTTGAAAGTTTTGGTCTTGAGGAGGTGTCAGTCTTTGCTCTTACTTCAGTTATAGTTCTCAGAAAGGTCTGAAATGTAGGTATGTCAGAATCAAGTTTGGAATGTGGCAAATGTGAAGAAAGCTGGGAGAAGTTCTTCCCTCCTCCAAGGTAGGAAACACAGGTGTCTGTCTTGTTTTCAGTTTCATAGCCACCTTCTTACTATGCTCAGAGATATAACTTAAAATATTTTCTTCTTAATGGAATGATTTCTTGATTTACTTATCAGACAGATGTATTTATATGATCTATAATGTGCTGGTGGGACACTGTTCAGTACTTTAGAAAACATCAGTAATTTTTTTTGAGAAATCATCATGCTCTTTCCCCTTTCCTGTTCTATTTATTTTAGTATATTTTTACGTAATTTTTATTTGTACTTGCATGCACTTCTCCCAGCTGTATAATTTTACATCTTGCTGTTTCTGTTCTGAGATTTTATTTTCCTTCTCCTACTCATCCATTAATAATAAAAATTGTCAGCAAACATCCCTTGCTCTTTTGCATACAAAAAAATGAAGATGAGAAGGTTAAAGGAAGTGGCAATGTGCTCTAGCTCAGCAAAATATGAGCTGAATATGTGATCATACCATTTATTTGTAACTACGAAAAAAGAGAGAAGAAAATCCAAATTGCTCTTTCCAGTCTCTTTTTACTGAGGCACAAGAGGGCAGTGTTTCATAAACTCTAACCTGTCTTCCACTCACCTTTACAACGAAGCCAGGACTGGCATTAATCTAGCATCAGATTAACACCCAAAAGATTGGTGTTAAATGCAAATAGCTCACTGGCAAAGAATCTTAGTTATAATAATAAGAAAGGCTTCAAGCTAGTAAATTAATTTATTCCAAAACTTGTAGAAATTTCTGGTGATGTTACAAAGAAATAACTAACAATGAAAAATTCAATTAAAATTAGCTTCAAAGCCAAAAGTAAGTATTTTTCTTTTTCTGTTGATTAGATAATACAGGAGGCTACACTAGGAGAGACAACAAAGCCATCCAAAGGAAAAAGATATAAATATGAACCTTTTAAAAGGCATAAGGACAAATATGAGTGCTTGCGTGCGTGTGTGTGTGTGTTCATATACATCTGTGCTTGTGGATATACATATATATACACATACATAGAGGAAGAAACAGAAAGAGAGTGAGATACATATAAGTATGGAAGAACACACAAGTACTGGAAAGTTAATTGCATAAGAAAATTAAGAGTTATTCATGCTGCCTTAATTTAGGAACCTAATTTGAATATTTCTTTTTTTTTTGTCTCTCAGCTAATTTATGCAATTCCTCACTCAGGTGGTTTTTGGAGATTCGTGTCATAAGTGTCAGATGGTCTCTCTGCATCTTACTGAGAGTCTGTGTATCTAATTTAGGGCTGCTAGTTCTACAAGAGGGAAAGATTGAAGTCATTCACTTGTGAGGCTCCAGCTCTAAATATATGATCAATTTCTCACATTAGGAGAAAAAAAAAAAAGATAATACTTATAAGTCATGATGAATCCAACTTTGGATATTTATGGGCCTAAATTTGGAGTCAAAACTTCCACATATATTCTTGAGATCTTGATGGCTTCATAATAGCACTTATCAGGCAGACATCCAGCTCTTGCTTGGAGAACTAAGGCCCCTGCTCAACACTCATTCTAATAAATGGTTTACTGAGTCATATCTTGACCTTGGTATACACAGCAACTGTCTCAGTTCGTCCTAAAAGCACATGCTTGGCTTGAAACCATGCATTTGTTCTACACAAAAATAGATATTGGTCAACCTGTTTCACCCGTCTATTTTACTCTAACTGCAGGAAAGTAACTTATGTACTGTCCTTGAAGTATTAACTTTTTAAAATGGATGTGTACCTGTCTTCTTTGACAATCCATTAGAATCCATTAGTGTCTTTGTTTTGACATAGGTAGATTCACCACTTAAGATGCAAAATATTTCCTAGAACAAGAATCAGTATCTTCAGCTACGTCTTCATAATCAGTTATCTTGGAGTAAAATTAGTCCATTGTTATTAATTATAGCTGAAAAAATAATAGTTTTTACATAAAGCTAGCAATGGATTCTTCCTGTGCTGGCCAGTTCTCTTTGCTCTAGCATAGCCAGAGGCTAAAGTAATATTTGTCTATAAATTATGTGAATTGTTTCCCAGCAAACTGTGGGCCATTGAATCTGACAATTTCCTAGATTTTCTCACAGTGCCAAAAAATAGTCTTAAGGCTATTTATGACATTTGAGATAGAAAGGTCAGCAAAGTGTTCAATTCCTAAGAATTTGGAAAAGCTGCAAGGTGCATCCAAGTGCTTCTATCCCTGCAAATTACAGCTGTCAAACTCTACTTCTTTCCAATGTTCAACTGCAAATTAAAAAGAGAAATCCTCTGGACAAGCAAGCAAAACATCTTGGCTAACCTCTGAATTTTTTATAAACACTTTGATATCTGTTATTCTCCCAGACTATAAGAGAGGCACTCTTTTCTACTTTGAATTACTGTTATTGCACAAGTCTTGAGAGTGTTCTCCCTCTGCATACGGCCTGCCTCTGTGAAGCAGTGTACTTATGGGCTGGACAAGGCTACTTCCTGGGAGGAATGAAAAGTACACATTCATAAGTAAAGTAAGCTAAGTAATTTCCTTTTAAAGTTGGCAAGCCTAAACCAAGGAAGCATCTGTATTCCCATACATGCCAGTAATTCTTTATCTAACTGTATCTGAATAGAAACATGGATGATTGACTAAACCTATCTACACATGGCTTTACACCTCCTCAGTTTCAAAGCATTGAGTTATAATGGTAACTCCCATAAATTATTCATATGCTTTCATACTGCTTATACTGCTAGGATAATTTAGTAAATAGTTGTACTAATCCACTATATGCAGTGAATCTTTTTTTTCCCTTTTCTTTGAAAAAAAATCCCCATTTTGAAATGCCCAGGCTGCCAAAGTATTGCAAATGATGTAGTTATAAGATTGCCTTTCATGTACTTTGGCATTTCTTTTTTCCTGGTTTCATACCTATCTGATCTGCTACATAAGGAAAATTCAGACTTTTACAGGAAAAAATCCTATATAATGCCATATACTATGTTTAAATTACAATTTTTCTTTCTTATTGCACAGAATTTGAGTTTAAAAAGTGTTTCATATAATTTAGTAGTTTGTTTAAAAAAATAATTATGTCATCGACAAGATGAAGTGAGAAAAGTGTTTACTGGATTCACTGGTTCTGAAATCTTTTTCAACCTGTGACTACGCCCCAAAACTATGTCCTGCTCCATAGTTACTATATTGTGATCACTGGTGGTACAAAGATACTGAATTTAGTTTTTAATTATTTCAAATAACTGCAGTTATGGGATTAATCTTACCCAACTCAATAATTTGAAAGTTAAAATTTGGTCCAAGTTTAGGCATCCTCAACAATGAGGACAGATAGAGACATTTCCAGGAGACAAGCCATGCTACTTTTTCTAGAAGCAAAACTTATGAAGATCTTTCATCTCTTCCTTTGATGACAGAAGAAACCTAAGACTCCAGTTTCCTTTCTGTGAAAAAAAAACTTCTTTAACTTTCAGAGAATTTATAAGCAGAAATTAATTTCATCACAAAATTCATTGCAGTATATCTGAACTAACCCGCTAAAGGGTTGATTCGATAAGTTTGTATGAGCTGCAATTTCATGAGTTGAGTTAATTCCCAAAATATAGAGTAAAATAAACTCAATCCTGTAACAGCAAAAAAATCAGCTCAGTGATTTATTAGTCATTTTTTGCAACCTATTCGGGCTCTCTGGTTAACATGACTACAAGCTGTGAAGGTAAGAGGGAATCATTCACGGCTCTGGGCTCTAGCAGCAGGATTATTTATCCCATTCAGCGTATGTCCCAAAGCTCTTCTACTTTCCTGTTCTATAGTACTTATTTTTCCATTACTTCTATCATTGCCTAGTTTATCCAACAGAATCAGGAAGTCTACGTTGCAGTTTTCAACCCAGTATTTTTAAGAGTGATTTATGTGAGCATTCTGTGCCAAGAATACACTATAAAACCTTTCTTATCATTAGTTGGTTTTGTTTTACTTTTTTGTTGTTGTAAAAACATAATAAATTAGCATTCCATATATGTTTGTGGGGAGATGTATATTGCTTTGGGAAGGGGTACTCTGCTAGAGATCAGAAGACGCTGAAGAAACACAGTATCTCAACAATTCTCAGCTAAAACCTGAGCACTTATTGGCACACACTCAAGTGCAAAGCTTTACAAATATATAGATGATTAGTATGAATGGTGCCCAGTTCACAAGTACATGCTGTCCTCCAAGCTAAGGTGACTCCCTTATATTAATAGACTTCTACCTACAGAAAGGTGAAGCACTTCTTCAAAGCTGCATTCTCATCAGGATACTTGTTTTGGGGAGCACAGTATATCCTGATCCACACTGTGATGGTATTTTCTGTGTTTAACACATACAGTTATCACAAGGCTCACCAAACAGAAGTGATTACACAGACCAATTTTTTACTGAGGACAGAAATATCTTAAATGTATTTTTTGAGATAATTTGCATTGCTTTCTGGCCTTCTGTGACAAAGCTACAGCACTGGTTGACATGGGTAAAGCAACAGATGTCATTTTCCTGGACTTGTGCAAGGTGTTTGACACTGTCCCACATGACATCCTTGTCTCCAAAATGGAGAGACACGGATTTGACAGATGGACCACTCAGTGGATAAAGAACTGGATGGATGGTTGCACTCAAAGAGTTGTGGTCAATGGCTCAATGTCTACATGGAGACCAGTGTCAAGCGGTGTTCCTCAGGGGTCTGTTCTGGGTCCAGTGCTGTTCAACATCTTTGTCAGCCACATGGATGATGGCATTGAGTGCACCCTCAGTAAGTTTGCCGATGACACCAAGTTGTGTGGTGCCGCGGACTCACTTGAGGGAAGAGATGCCATCCAGAAGGATCTTGATAGGCTTGAGAAATGGGCCAGTGCTAACCGCATGAGCTTCAACAAGTCAAAATGCAAGGTCCTTCACCTGGGTCGGGCCAATCCTAGGCGCAAATACAAACTGGGCACAGAGTGGGTTGAGAGTAGCCCTGAAGAGAAGGATTTGGGGGTGTCGCACTCATGCGACCCACAAGGCCAACCACATCCTGGGATGTATCAAGAGAAGTGTGGTCAGCAGGTCAAGAGAGATGATTCTCCCCCTTTACTCTGCTCTTGTGAGACCTCACCTTGAATACTGTGTCCAGTTCTGGTGTCCCCACCATAAGAGAGACATAGATCTGTTGGAGCGTGTTCAGAGGAGGGCCACAAAGATGATGCAGGGGCTGGAGCACCTCTGCTACAAGGACAGGTTGCGGGAGCTGGGATTGTTCAGCCTTGAAAAGAGAAGACTTCGGAGGGACCTAATAGCTGCTTTCCAATACCTGAAGGGAACCTACAGGAAGGCTGGGGAGGGACTTTTTACAAGAGTGTCCACTGATAGGACAAGGGGAAATGGGTTTAAGTTGAAGGAGAACAGATTTAGATTAGATTTTAGGAAGAAATTCTTCAGTATGAGAGTGGTAAGACTTTGGAATGAATTGTCCAGAGAAGTTGCGGATGCCCCCTCCCTGGAGGTGTTCAAGGCCAGGTTGGACAGAGCCTTGAGTAGCCTGATCTAGTTGAGAGACGTCCCTGCCCATGACAGGGAGGTTGGATTCTCTAAGGTCCCTTCCAACCTATGCCGTTCTATGATGCTATGATTCTATGATATGTGAAGATATAACTAGCCAAGTTTGGACTGTTGTGCCCAGATAGCTAACTGAGCATTGAATGAGTTTTAAATTTATCCAAGGAAGAAAGAAGGAGGGAGGAAGGAATGGAAAGAAAGAACCATGAAAAACAAACAAACAAACAAACCAAAACCAAATAAAACCAAAAAACAAGAGAAAAGAAAAAAAAAAAGAAAAGAGAAGGGAAAGGAAGGAGAGAGGACAGGACAGTAGGGACAGCAGGAGAGCTAAAATGATGATGACCTAATCAATGCCAGAGCATCCATGGCTAAGGCATTATTCATGGAAATGTCAAGATTTCAGCATGAACTGTCATACTGGCCTTAACTCAATCAGCCGATCATTTTCACAGTGTTAAAAAAGGACTGAACAGTATGTGAGAGACATATTTGTGGTGGCTGAGAGCAGAGTGCCTTTCAGTCACATCGCCTTTCAGTAATCCTGTGGTGAACTAGGAATGCAGTGCTAAGTATCAAGTTAGAGACCAAAAGTTCTGAAATTACAATGAAATGGTAACAAATGAATATGCCGTGTGCTGCTGGCAGACATGACCAAGGGCTTATGTGATAATCATGTCCTTCTGAAGGCCAGCTGTAGGCCCCGAATATCCCAAATACCTCTACAGACCTGTGTTTTGGCAACCGAACTGAGCACTTCATACCACTGTTAAACAACAAGCACATATAAAATCTTTAATAGCTATAAAAGTTAAAATGATGCTACAGTTTGTTTCTTTGAATTTCATCACCGCAGGAGCTAAGTATTAATTTTCATTGTGTGTAACAACAAATCTCAGTTTAACACCTTTTTTGCAGTGTTCCAATGAAACTGTTTGTTTTCCAGCTGGTCTGTCACATAATACTGCATCCCAGATGATTTTGAACAGTAAATTATGCTGATTTTGCATCTCCATTTCATCTGTCTGCTGGGAATTGGACACATCATAACCCCAGCTGAGGCCCCTTTACAGTTTGCGTTTCTCTTCAACTACAGAGCAAAATTTTCAAACATTGTAAGACAATGACTACCACAACAAAAACAATTCAGTTGCCTGTTTGTTCTCCTTTTTTATAATCTACATCTCAAAGGGAATGAGGCTAGCACCTCTGAAAAACTGATGACAATACTGGACAAAAGCTGAAGACTGCTTATGCAACTTTAATATTTTAGAAGGGTAAAAAGAAACAGCTGGGAAGTTATAAATCATTTAGTGTGACCTAAAACCTTAATATCTAGTGGGGTGTCTAATTTAGGGCTCAAAAAAGTAAGTCTAATTTGCGCTAGTCATTAGAGCTTCTTGGGAAGTTGATCTCCTTAAACAAACTCTATGGTGTTTTTAGAAACTAGATGAAAGTGATGATAGTTATGATTAAAGACACAGGCATTTCTTCAAAGCTTTTGACATGCATTTTGATTAAAAGACATACATAGATGGAATTCACAAGCTGGCTGGACTAGAAACAGGCTCACTGACAAATTTTGAAATGTGAGAGATACATGAACAAATAAAGTTATTCAAGTAGGATCTTTTAGAGACCGATTGCCTATTTGACCCTGTTTGGTGATATCAAATACTTCCTGGAGAAGTCTGCAGATAGCATACAGACTAGGAATTATGGTATATAATAACTATATTACAGAGTCATGGAGTTATGTGAATTACTTGGTTAAATGATCACCAGTGTGTTTGTATACTTGCCAGACATAAGGAAGCAAAGAAGGCAGATTAAAACTACTGAAATTCAAGAATCACTTCCAAGAGGGAGACACGCGGAGGACTATGACGTAAGGATAGGTAATTGTCTAAGGATAAGTTCTCAGCACAATTGCATGGACAAAATGCTGCTATACTCATAACAAGAAGAATATCATAGAATAGATGGAAATTGGGGGTTGCATCTGCACATTACACTGATGAACCAACTGCTAAAATATTATGTCCCCTTCTGGGATCCATACGTGGAGAAGAGTGTTGATATTGTAAAGACATTTCAAATTAGTGCTCCAAAGATTATGTCTAGTTAAAATACAAGCCTTTAAGAGATCATCTGATCAAGGAGTTGTGTGAAATGTTTCTGAATCCCTATGGAAACCTGCCTATGGACAGGAAAAAAAATCAGATAATGGAGTACTTTTCAATTTTGTCAATCAAAGTATAACAAGATCTAATAGTTGGAAGTTGATGTTAGACAAACTCAACCTTGAAATTAGAAGCAATTTCATGGCTGTAAGGGCAATTAAACAGTTTCCAGGGAAAATGGTAGACTAAACACCCCTTAGTGTGTTTTAGATGAGACCAGTTTTTTTCCCCTAAGTAATGTAGTTTAATGTAGTTTAATATAGTTTATTATAGTTTCTGGGAGAAATTCCAGGTCCATAGGAGTGTTTCAGTTAGTTCACTGGGATTATTCTTTCCAAGCATAAAGTTGTGAATTTATCTGTCAATTTATTAATTTTGTTCTTTGCCAAACTTCAAGAAACAAATACTGCTTCAGCTACTCACCCAGAGGGGTTAGGAAGAACAAGATTCCTAGAGGCACAGCTGATTAGATGTGTACTTGATTGCAGTTGGTTTTTTCCTTCTTTCTCTGATTCATCACTCAGTAGTATAGCTATGACTAGGTGTAAGAGTAAGATTTTTTTTAAAAATTCGGGGCATAAAGCAGAAGGGGAGAGGAAGAGAGAGAAGGAGGAAAAGTTGACTTTTCTCGAAGCTTGGATGGGAACTTGATGGTGTCATCTACTTGGACCATATGTATGCTTATGACAGCCAGTTAGTTTCCTGCCATTGTGGAGGCCTCTGGGCATTGTCAGTATTTTGATCTCTGCTGTTTCCTCTCTATGGAATGTGGTTCAGAGTTGCACTGTAACCAGAGACTGATTTTTTAACATAGACATATCTGGATGTATACGGCTGTGTTACACCAGAGTTCTGAATGGACAGTATAATAAGCCTTTTGGCATTAATTAGTTTTATTTTGTTCGATTTTCCTCTCATAATTTGGCAGTCTACCAGTCCACCAAGAATACAGTCATGGTATTCACCTTATCTGTGCCACTCCTTCAACCTAATGACTGCTCACTGGTTTATACCAGCTTTGTTGGCACAATTTTGCATTAGCACTGAAGCTGTGTCAAAAGCTGGCCTTGTGTTCCTTTTAAAGAACTTGAGTCACTGCTTTGCCTAAAAGTTTGGGCATAGAGTTGCTGAAGTTCACTTCCCAGTGAAGGCCTGAGAACTCAGGACAAAGCATGAGAAGCAGATCTCTATAGCAAAAAGCTGGCAGAGATCTTTGGTAGCAAATAAACAGAGGAAACACACACACACACAAGCATATTTTTATGTTTCTCTCAAAAGCTTAAATGTAAACACAATAGTGGCAGAATTTGAAAAAAAGGCTCTAAGGAATGTTTGCCCTTAAAGAAGTAGAAAGGGAAGCACAGCTACAGTTTATCTATATTTAGGCATACACAAGCTGCACGGTTTTTCAGTCACTATGTCCTATCTTAGTTCCATGGCAAATAACATCAAAAATGCCTGAATGACTGTAAAGAAACCAATTGTCATACATTGTCTGTGATTTCCACTTCAAGCATTCTGTTCCTCAAGGTCCTTATTAAAAGTAAAAGCTTTGCATCTTATGACCTTGCAGTCATTCCAATTCACTGCCATGACTTCTGAAAACAGTGTTTGTTTTTTTTTTGCCTTAAAAATATGAATCTTTGGTGGAAGATAGCTTTTTCATTTTTAAACTGGAGAAATATTCATTATGACCAGCCTACAGCTTAAAAATTAATTAAAGCATAGTGAACAGAGGAATTTTTAAAAATGAAATAAAATACAGTGAACAGACTTCAGGAGAGCTGTGGAAAATACAGTAAAGGCATTTGCACAAATTATTGGTTGTAAATAAATCTTTCAAGTATAAAAATAGACCAGTGGAGTACAAATTACATTAGGAATACCTTGTCATTTTGACTGCACTTGAAGGACGTTAGTAACTGCCAAAAACTATATCAGAGGCTATCAAACAATTCAGATCACAGCAAGAAATTATGAAAAGAAAGTAAGCCGTCAGCATATATAAAAAATAGATATATATCTTAGCAAAGACAAAGGGATCTTCTAGACACGAAGTTTCATTTTCTGCAACTTCAGCCCTTTGTTTTAACTTGTAGCTTTTCCTTTCATGGTTTCAAAAATAGCCAGTACTGTCCCTCAGAACAGCTTATTAACATCGTTTCAAGGTTTTTTCCACCTTTGAGGTATGGCTGAAGGGAGCTAGCTGATCCTCAATATGGAAAAGCAAACAGCTCTATGAGACAGGAACTAATGGTTAAACAAACGTAATGGACTGAAACTGAAATGGTGTACCAGTAAAGAGACAATTTGGGTAAATTGTTTCACAAGTGATGGGCAGCATGTACCAAAGCATACACCTGGACTCCTGTATTGGACAATGCCTTCAGGAATACAATGAGGGTACATGAATGAAAAGAAGATAAACAGCCACTAAAGATATTTTTCAGGATTAATATATCATAGGCTGAGTAGGTTTGCAAAATCTAATTAAAATGGGAAAAGTAGGGTATTAATTCCTTCTTACCTGCCTGCCTGTCTGCATGTCTTCCTTCTTTTCTTCCTTCCTGCCTTTGCACTTCCCTCTCTCCATATCTAATGCTGTTAGAGTGAAAGTCCTGGAAAATAAATTAAGGTAATTAGTAGACAATTTGGACTTGTTTTTCTAAACATCTTCACCTTCTCCTTTCTGCCGTTCTCACCCTTTTGCTTTTTGTGTAAAATTTAAATGGAGAGCTCCTTTGGCACAGGCATCAGATATACCTAGTGTTCCTGTGAGATTTCTCTAACACTTTGACTGTTTCTCATTTATCTTATAATTGCTGTTATAGCAAAATTAAAGTTTAGTATCAGGCTTTAAAGAGGAATTGTATGCACAGAGGAAATGTAAAAATCTAAGATTCCTAATTTAGTAGAAAAAACATTCACTACTTGAGTTAAAGCAATGTGATATTAAGATGCTGTTAGACTAAGGATTGTTCTATTTACTCAAATTTAATTAAAGTTGTCATTAATGGATGAGAAAAGATTTCTTACCCTTAGAACCATCCAAATGTTATCAATCCAGAAAAATCAAAGACTGCCCATATTTGAATTCACAACTTTTTAAAAGTATTTAATTGCTAGAGTTTATATATCTAGGATATTTCTGTTTCTTTAAAACGCTAGTTTTGCTGAAATGCTGGACAGTCATAAAACCTATTGACACAGTAGAAAGCAGAAATGATCCATCATACGATTAGATCCTCCTGAGCATCTTAAGACACTAGACTAAAACTGTGGGTACAATGACAGATAAATTTGATAGTAAAACTCCCTTTGATCGCAATGGAATGAACTTTCTTACCAACGTTTATTTCAAAGTATGTTACATTTAGTTTCTTTTCTTCACTTAAGTTAATTTACGTATCTTCAGGTCCAAATGTACAGTTATGTTCATGTGATGGTTACCAGGGTAAGATCTTGCAGAGATTTACTGACTAATCTTTCACAGGCTAGTCTGGTCATATGCTGTTACTGAACACTCGTTGTTAATTACAGGTTTGAAAAGTGTTTCTAGGGATTTTTTTTCCAAGGAAAATGAGAATTTTAAGAATGTTCTGTCTCTTCTGGAGACTATCAATTGAAAATTAACTCATATATGCTCCAAATATTTATTCTTTTATTCTCCAAAATAAAAACACTAAGTGACGTTTTCTACATAAAACATAGACATGTATAGCTGTTTCAAATAACTACCAAACAATAAATTGTACTCTGTCCTTCAGGCACAGTAAAAACTGCAACATGATACAGTTTAGGAGCCACTAATGCCCATGTTCATAAAATGAAAAGATGTTATGTAAAATGAACACTCTTATCGTAATAAATGAAAAAGTATTGTTTTAAATTAAAATTATCACCTTTGTTTTGCCAATTCTTTTAGTGAATTGAAGTTTTGGCATTTTGTTTTCAAATCTTAGGGACAGAAAGAAAGAATGCATTTCAGACTGTTAAATGCAAATTTTTCAGCACCTGTCATTGCTTTACTTCAGCATTACCTTGAAGACACGTTGTGCAGCTAACATGAAAGAGTCTATGACTGCATTTTATTCCAAGACTGAAAGGCTTTGTTAGATGATTTGCAGTCTTCCCATTTTCCTTGCATGCACCCAGAAGTTTTTAGTTGTTTTCTACTTCTAGACAAAGTAAGCAATTATCATCTGACCCTATTTCATCAAACCATGCTAAATGTTAAGCTATCAAGCTTGCATTGGAATTCTGCAGGCTTTCCAAGAGCGGAGCTCTCAAGCTCAACTCAGTTTCCTTTAACATCAGTTTGCACACTAGTAAAAATTGTATGTAGAGTTTTACCAGTTTAACACAGTGCAAGAAACAACAGCCCTTTGGGTTAACAGGGTCCAGGGAAAGCTGGGGCCCATCTTTCAAACTTTGGTCAGGAAGCAACAGAATTTCATTATAGACATGAGTCATGCAGGCGCACCTCAAGACTCCAAGAAAAATCAGCTGTTGGATTCGCTCTAGAATGGCTCCCATATCAAAATTCTTCAGGAAAAAAAAAAAAAAGATGGAATTCATTTTCAGCTGAGATTTGGGTAGCCCTTCCATTGCTCTGGGAAGTGGTTGTCAAGCATTCAGTTCGAGTGCAAGGACAGCCCACACCTGCTTGCTCAGAAGAGTCTAACAGTGCATAGGAAAAAGTATAAATTCAGAGCACATTGAACTGAGAAACAATAATCTCACATCTCATGCAGGATCTCATTAAGAATTTGAACTTATACTGTGATGAAACAATCACAGCTGTTCGAAAGTAGAGCCCATATGCTTGTATGAAAAAGCACAGAAAAAGCAATTTTTCAAGAACAGTAAACACAGAGATTACCAAAACATAGAGATTACATAAACGTAGAGATAATTTCTAGCTGTGTGAATATTTTACGTTTTAAAAATACAGAATAAAATCCAATTGAATTCAAGTAAATCTTACTGTAAAGTTTATAATTGAAAAATGTGAAGTAAAATTTTACATAGTTGGGATGAAGGACAAAGTTGTGTTTACTTGATAAGAGCATCATTACGTTATGTTGCTTACTATATTGCAGATGCATCTACCATGAGTGTGCTCTGTGACTGTGAGAAATCTGAGCATTTTGAGCTGGAGAACCTACCATCTTTCTTTTGAAAGCAGGTCATCATGACACCATGTAAATGATATGCAAGCAGAAAGATGTAACGAAACACTAACTTATTTATGTAATCCAGTCTCTAGTGGACTCTGTAGTGAGTCTCCATCCTGCAAATAAACTCCTTTTTAAGATTTCTAACTTGAAGACTTATATTTTATCCAGTTAATATCTAATGTAAATGCAGAACATAAATGTGTAATCACTCCTGGAAACAGTCCTTAGCCCAGATGGCCCTAAAAAAACCAAATCATGAAAACAAACATAAAACCCCCCCAAAAAACCATAACAATCCCTCCTGCATCAAAACCTCTGACATTTTAGTAAGAAAGCCCTAATGACAATTTTTTAGTCAAAAGTGTGTATTTAACATTATTCAAATTATTTCAAATCTGAGGCATTTATAAAAACTTAAAATTTCACTGGAGTAAGTCAATTATTAGATTTCATTTAGTGAACTTCTGTTAATAAAGAGCCTTGTCTGTCATTCTGACACTTCTAATGCTTCTGAATCTTTGTCTGTAAACATGCGTAACCCACGACCACGCACATGAGTTGAGTACTTAAGAACATGAAGCCGAGGTCACTCATGGGGCAGTGAGTCCAGTCTCTTGAAATTACAGGGAAATATAATCCCCTTGTAAATGTTCAAGCTGTGTCTTCCATAGTCCAGTAAATATGATTTTTGACATTACCGGGAGAAGGCGCCAGGCTTTGCACTGACCTGGCAGTGCAGAGACTCAGCACTTGTCTCTGCTCACCTTGACCTGAGCTGTTTTTTGTCTTGGTTTGACAGTTGTGCAGTGGTCAGTTTTAGCGTGAGTGCTTGGAACAGTCTGGGTGGTAAAGCTGCAGGGAACTATCGTACCACAAACAGGAGTCCTCTGAGGTAACAGGGGCTGGGGGAGGCTAAGGGCAACTTTCAAGGAAGTAGACTGTGTTAAGAAAATATAAAAAAATAAATGCAGGTAGAAGAAGATTGAGGAGGAGAAAATCCCCAAGATGAACATCATGCTTATCCTGCTAGAGATCTCAGAATTCCAACAACAAATCATAACTTCTGAGAAAGACTGAAATTTTCAGTTTTAGGACCCAGAGGAATATTAATAGCATGAGTACCATACCAGAGGAGTCAATGACATTAGGAAGGTTATTTTGTATAATAATTTTAATTTTTATATTAATGAGTCTTTTCTCATTATTCATTATAATTATTATATACATATAATTATATATATATTATATATATTCTCAATATTCATTATATTTTCTCATTATTCTTTTCTATTATTCATTAGATAATTTTGACTATTAGTCAGTCTAAACATTCTCTGGACTAAGAGTAAATTCTTAGCATATATGATGCGTTTATCCTTGGCTATAAGAATATTTTGACTGTAACTCTTGGAGGTCTTCTCCTCCTCTAGACTTAGAAAGTTGTTCTGCACCTTTCTCGCTCTCATAATTAAAAGCTTTCCTGTTGCTCACCAGCCTAGGCTACAGCTCCAAGGATGTCATTGCATCTTCCACAGCCAGGAGGAAAAGGCCCACCTTTTGTAGGCAGGGCCTAAACCTTAATTAGGTGATTACCAATACAAGCCAGCTGGGTGATATATCCATACTTTCCCAAGATTTCAAAGTATCATCGTTGTTAGTGAGTTTCTAGTTAGTCTGGTGCCAGCATTACTCTGACTTTCGTAACTGTTTTATTCCATGTTTCATTTATGTTTGTTACCTTAAATTGTCTTTCCTTCAAAATGTATTCTGAGTTTGCAGGACCCCAGCTGTGTGATATAAATCTGTGTAAGGTCTGGTAAAAAGGAAAAAGTGAGCAGATTCAGCAATGCATATTGGTTCATGCAGAGCCTTCCTCAAATGGATTTTTAGCCTTTTTTAAAAAAACTAATTCAGTACTAAGGTTAAATTTAGGCTTAAGAGCACCTGCTGGTGGATACAAAGCACGAACAAAAACTTTTGGCCAAAGCCAAATTATTACTCTGTTCCTTCATGTATTACGTAATACCAATTTTTAGTAATCAAGAGTTTCTTGATTATTGTCAGACACATTCCAAATGTAAGCCCCATGTGATGGCACAACTGAAATAAGCACCAAAGCTCTAACAAAGCCTTGGAAAAGAAAAAAGTAACCTAAAAACCTCCACAGAAATTTAGGGAATGAATCTGCGTATGCTGTGCTAATGACATTATAAAAGTTATAAAAGAGAAGAGTTAAAAGGAAAGGTGAAATGTAGGAAAACAGCAAGACACCATACTTGGGAGTAAAATTAATTTTTTTGATAAAGGAATCACACTGACTATTTGCACCCTGTTGGGGCTAAAAAATTGAACTGCATGCAAAATCTTTTTCAGTCCTATAAAAAAGGTAGAATTGCTAGTACAGAAATAGAAGAAGAAGAGAGTCAGACTGAAAACTGAAATCTTCAGAAGATTTCATCACTTTATTAACTTCACAGTTTCTCCAAGCAGAGTAAAAGTTAACATAAACAGCACCTGTCTAAAATATAATGGAGGGAGAAGTCTCAAAATGCCATGAGACATGGGGGCTCCTTTCATAAGATTGAAAAGTTCTTAATTGCCTGGTCTTTAAGTTGACAAAATACAGTGTTGAGAAAATGTGACTGGGGCATTGTAAGACAGAGAGGTCAATAACAGCCATACCAAGCCATACCAAGGCTTCACGTCAACTTCACTGACTTTCAGTAATTCCTTTGTCACAGGGAGAATGAAAGAAAGGGAGAAGTTTTATGGTGCAGTGATAAGGCATTAAGATTGTTACTATTTTGATCATTGGTCTTTCTGCATCTGAACCCAAAATTCTTCTGCTTCAACTTCGTCCTTTTTGACACTGTCATAAGGCTTGTGGAAGTTGGCCAAAGAGGCTTTGGTTACCTTGGTAAACTGGGATCAATAGGTATATTCTATGTGTAAGTTCAGATCCTATTCTGCCAATAGAAAAACATGCTTCTGTGAGACAATATATTATCCTCTACAATCAAGTATTGCTAGTGCTCGCTGATGAGAACAGAGCAGGAAGGCACACATCAGTATGCATAACATATGCTCTTAGGAAGCAGGAATAATTTGCTAAGTCAGGCAGACCAACTTGATAGAGTCTCACTTTATCTATGAGATCAGATACTACAGCAACAAAAATATGAGATAGGACCATTCAAAACTTTTTCCACCTTATACATGTATTATCAATAGTCTCAACATTTCTGCGCTCATTGTTGTCTGTCTCCTACTCCTCAAGTTTTTCACAGTCACTTTCCCTGTGAAAATATCCAATAATGAAATCTTAGCCCCTTAGAGAGTAAAATAATCTGTCTTTATGAATATTTTCATGATGTTGACCCGGAAGTCTGGATTTGATCTACCAGTTCTCCAACAGTCTATCAGTCTGAACTTCTCTGAAAATTAAAACAAAGCAAAGTGAATAAATGTAGACTAATGACTACAGTTTTCAGAAGGTGAAAACTGATCAAGCTAAACCAAAATATAGTCATGTTACACCCATGGGCTAAAACAATGCTGTGCAGCTATATAAGAAAAAGTATCAAAACTCTTCTTAATAGATCATCTCTGAAAGATTTCCAATTTAACAATATATTGCATAAAAAATCGCCAAGGTTTTTTACACAACACAGAATTATAAGAAAAAACATTGTTTTTTAAATAAGAAAAGGATTAAGAAGTAGCAGCATGTTGATGACTTACAGCTACAGAATAATTCTGTGTGAAATAAACAAACAGAAGGATGCAAGTATTGCCTGAGTCTAAAAAGCTGCTAGGAAGAAAAAAGTACAGCTGAGAATTATTAGAAGTGCAGACACAGTAACAAGGATATGTCTGCATGTCACATCACGACACCCCAGGCATCTGAAAGGACAGAACTATGTTCGACAATTTTCACTGTGATGTCATGGAACAGAGTGCTACTTACTTTACCTACAGATTAAATTATTGCAGGAAGGTGGTACTCTCCCAGGTAGCTCCACATAGCTCTGTAATACGCAATGTAGGCACAGAAGCAGAGGCTCCAATTTGAAACTGATAACTGAACTATGCTGCAGTTTCCTGCTGTAGCTTAATGTTCTTTTGGAAAATCTTGCTTGCTATTTGTACCTCTCCTGACAACATATGTGGATGTCAGTATGAGGTCTATCAGGATTAGTGGGTACTTTGCTGCCCTACCCTGAAATATTGATTCATCAAAATTAACTGTTTATAGATGAGAGTTGTGTGTCCATTTGTCCATTGTTCTTTTAAAAAACTTTTTTAAAAGTCAAAACTATTTTTGTATAGAAATCATTTAAAATGCAAACCAAAACAAGCTCAAAAGTTAACAAGCAGATCAAAATAGGAATAAAAGTAGCAAAATCATAGAATCATAGAATCAATCATAGAATCATAGAGTCATAGAATAGTTTGGATTGGAAGGGACCTTTAAAGGTCATCTAGTCCAACATCTCTGCAATGAGCAGGGACATCTTCAACGAGACCGGGTTGCTCAGAGCTCCATTCAACCTGACCGTGAATGTTTCCAGGGATCCTTGAATGTTTCTGTCTAGCACCTTTCTGGGCAACCTGTTCTAGTGTTTCACCACCATTTTGTTCAGTATAAAATTCATTAGGTAAAATGTAGGCAATCAGTTACAGATGATCTTGATGTAGGGTGCTTGTTATTAGAACTTTTACCTAGAGAAATTTTAGCATATATTGATTTAGTTGGTTACTTACGCTTTGAGTTTTGTCTGGGGTTTATACCAGCCTGAAGATGGTATTTATAATGAATTAATTAATTGATTCATAAGGCAAGAAAAGTAATAATGTGTAAACAGAGAAAACTGATTTAGTGAAATACCCTTCCAAAATTATTTTCCCTAGAAAATGACTATGCCTTTTGAAATGTGCAGCACTGTGCAAAGCACTTTGAGAACTATTTGCATTTAGCCTTGGAACCAACATCAAAATATTTCCAAGAACTGAAGATGATCCATTGTAATAGCTGGTACATAATGAGATAAGACTGTTGAGAATGCTAGTCCTCCTTACTAAAATTCTGAGAAGTCAGGATTTTCATAGACAAGACACTGTCGTCCAAACTAAAAATGATTGTCAGAGAAGACTTAGAAGTTGTGATGGCCAACATTGCAGTATCCCAATAAAATTGATCATTTATAGCTCTTACAGAGTAGGAATGGACGAACCTAGTGGTACATGATATTCCTTGTGCTTGAAGTTGTCAAACCATGGCATAGATGACCAAATTGGCCATTAATTGGGTCTTAGTATTTGCAACTCAGAAAAATCTGGACTTTCAGCATTTTGAAAAGTTCTGGGGATACAGAGGTTATGGTTTCCTTTGAATCTTATATCGAGTAATGCAAAGGAGCTTTCATCTTGTATGCATCAAAATAATGGTAAAATAGAGATTGGCAACATCTTGTCTCCCTGATATCACTGTTCTTATGACTATCTAGTCCACTGAACCATTAGTTCATAAAAACAAACGAACAAAGAAACCTTTGAAACATTAATCTTGAGTGATGATTGATATCATTTCATTCTGAGAAGCTTCTCCATCTTTGTTTTGTAAAATCTGAGACACCCTGCTTCGAAGACGATTAAAACCTGATTGGCATACAAATCAGATCTTCAGCAGGAGGGGATAAAAGAAGAAGCCATCTTTGATTTCTGCTTTCCTTGGTGTATTTAACTTTGTAATGTATACTAAATGATACAAAAAGGTTGCTTAGGGGTCTTTAGTCTCAGCTGACACATGCATTTCTCTCTTTACTTTCTTCTGGACCCATACAAATGTATTCAGAATGCAAAACAGCCTAGATTCAAAGGGAAGTGTGGAAAAATTTTTGTGGACTGCTGTCAACACCTCAGATTTCTCAGTATTCCATTTCTTAGCAGTACTTTGTCTACTTCTAAATACCTAATTTGCTTCCATTATATTCTGAATAACAATGAAAACACCTGTAACAATTGTTAATTAGCAATAAAAAATAAATTAAATTAATCTTCCCTAAGTTGAATCTGTTTTGACCATGATGGTAATTGGTGAGTGATCTTCCTCTCTTTATCTCGACCCCTCAGCTTTTTAATTTTATTTTCTCTCCCTGTCCTGTTGAGGAGATGGAATGAGAGAGCAGCTGGGTGGCAGCCTCTGGTAGCCAGCCAAGATAAAAGCCACCACAAGTAGGTGTTCATAGAGACTGATTTTAAGCATAGAAATTAGGCATTTGAAATTTTCCACATCCAAACACGGAGCATGTACATGCATCAAAGAAATCATTACAGAATACAAGCATTTATCTGAAAAAAAATAAAGGTATATTTATGAAGACAAGCCTTAATGTGAAATAAAAACAATTCTGAAAAAAGGAACTGAAGGGCTTGACTGAGGATGAATTTAATCCTGAAAAAGTTGATAATACTTTTAAGATAGAAAGTTGAAGTATTCATTAAATAAGAGGTAAGAGAGATAGATATCACACTGATAGGATGATTTGAACTTAGCAGCAGCTTAAAAATAAAACTCAGTGATCTCATTTCAACCATAAAAGAAAGTTTTGTTTTCAGAAAAAATAACATGATGTTTTAAGTCAACATGGTTCTCTAAGTATCAGTTTTTACTATGTTCTATCATGATTGTCTTAAGAATTGTGGAGATCCTACACATCATTTAAAAGCATATTTATGTTTTATGCATATGCAGAGTGCTCTATATCCTGTGCATAGTAAGAGATATGTGGGTTCAAGCTTATGAAATCAGTATGCCAACAAGGCATAAATCCTGTAAAGTAACTTTACATCCCACACAGTCTGTCACTAAACTCAATCTGGCAGTTTGAGTCATCAGACTGGCAAGGTCTAAGAAACAATGCTGGAAATAACAGAAACTAGTGCTCAACTGCTTATCAGTCTAGAAATGTTAGAGCAGGTAAAATGTAAGTCTGAAACATTTTAATTACATCTCATATATTCTATGTTGCAACTTGAAAATATTTAAAAATTGTACATTAAGTAAAAAGCCAAAGGTTTTTAAAATTAAATGAACAGTTTTACTCTGTAGGAGATATTCCATAGAAGAATTTGAATAGAAGTAGAATAACGACTTTAACAGAAAGCACAGACAAGTTTCATGGGATTCCAAATTTTGATGATAATAAACAGTTCAAATTTTAGTAGTTTACTGAAAAATAATGATGGCTGGATGCCACTGTAGTAAGAATCTAATTTCTTCTAACATTTAAAATTATTTTTTTGACCTTCTAGTTCGTTTCCATACATAGCCAGGTGATGTCCTCTCTCTGCCCACCCACCTCCAGTGGCATAATGCCGCTCTTATAAAGCTGTTGCACCAGGTATCTCAGTTCATTCACTTGTGGCTCATGCACACCACACTAAAAGATGAGCTCTCTAAAAGCAGGAGAATTTGTGTTTTATATTGTGTATATGGTGGCTAAATCCATGCTTAGTGGAATTGTTAGGTTTAAAAGACTTTTTAAGACATTCATCTGAAAAACGTCTGATCAATTCACTCTAGTCATGCAGTAAATCCAACATTTTAAACAAAGGGGATTATATGCTGGAAAGTCTCTCTGCTCTCTACATAACATTACTTCTCAGACTAATCAGTAGTTCATTTTATTCTCTTTTTATCAAGTAAAAAGGTTAGACTGGAAGTTTTGGAAAATGTGCCCATGTTTTTCCTTTTCCTTAAACACTTGGCTTACAGTAATTGCAGGTTATTCTTACTATCATTGTGCTTTGTGTTTCAATTTAGCAAATGTTTAGTTTTCAAAACCCTTGTTGAAAGAATATGAGGGTGATTTATTCAGTCTTAATTTCTCTTTGCCATATAAGGGCATGATACTTTATAAATGTATGATTATACATCCTTTTTCTGTTGGTCCTCTAGTGTGTTTAGTGGAGATGATGCCTATTTTTATACGAGTATTATGCTAGGCATCAGTAACAACTCTTTTCAACTCATGTCCTCCTGAAAGTGCATCATTTCACAAAAACCTCAGTGGCAAGTACACTATTAGGAAGATGAAAGGCAGAATCTATAAGCAGAGATCTCAGTGAGTGCCCTCATCATTGAGTATAGCTAAAAAGGGGTGCAACTGATACCAACTTTCTTAGCAGACAATTGCCTCTTTTGAGAAATATTTGCCATCTCAGATGTCTTAGACATTTCAAAGCCTTAGAGTCCAGCATAATGAAACACAGCACAGCAGCATCCCACAGGCTAAGTTTCATCTCTGACACTCCTTGTCCCTTGTAGTCCTGCCTCTTTCCCTTAACCTGTTGCTACTTTTTTCCTTCGTCTTGTTCTTAGAAATAGCTTAAAGTTTTGACTGAATCACCAGAAGGGGGAAAAGCAAATCAGTCTGAGGCAGACACATGGTATGAAGAAGGTTGGAGTAAATTGTTGAAAATTTGGTAAAGTTATGTACAAATTAAAACAGACTCTTAAAGGGTAAAATGCCTGGGAAACTTAAAACTACTTTTTCCTCCTATATACAGGATTATCCAAGGCCTGTATGCTGCTTTTGAGTGCATGGCTATAGGGATGCCTCTAACACTGGGCCTTCTTAAGGTTCTAGGAGAAGTAAACAGCACAGACATTTTCTGTAACAGGTACAAACCTCAGCTCCATGAAGACCTTTTGTATATTTTCACACAGAAAGCAGAAAATTAAAAGACACAAACAAGAAGTGAGACAATGCACAAAATCAAAATAAATTATAATATTATATTCAGTGGATGCCCCTGTAGGGCACTCTTGTGTTAAAGACGACATAGTACATAGATACATTCTTTTCAGTTTCTCAGTTTTTCTGTAAATGTTCAGCTGTCACGGAAAGCCGCTACGGATCCACTCTACTATTAGTTGTTTAAAACAGAATCTTTCTTCCTTTTTCATGCATTTGACTGTTACTGGATCAAGCATTTAAAACACATAGATCTAAGACATGAAGGGATGAACACCCTAGAATCAAATACAGTGTATGATAAAAGTCCTTAAGCAGATCTGAAACTGGTCTTAGAAGAAATTACTTTGCCTTTACAGATGCAATTTTCATTTTAAAAAATAATTTCAGTGTTGCCCCAAAACCTGGGGTTTGTTCACCCGATGTGCAATATGTCAATCCACACACAGAGTGGAGGTATTTTCTTTGATTACATATATACCTATAGATGGGTGCCTGTCCCAAGACAGCACACTGAAGTTCCAAATCAACAATAATTTATACACAATATATAAACATATTCATTATTGTAATACATATACATGGATATTCTACTAAACGATTGGTCAAAATTTCTTCACCTAGGATGGAAATTAGAATGTCTGCTCAGTTTCCTACTTCTGTTGCCCTCTTTTGAGTAGGTGGTGTCATTTAACTAGATGGTCAATGAGTCCGTGGTCGCGATCTCCTCCAGCCAGAATTACCTTTCCTTTAACCTTGGCAGTTCCAGATTGTTGTTTCCTGGGTGCTGACCACGCTTGATATTTACCACTCAGGGAAACTTTATTAAACAAATCACACTGTTTAGTACAAACCACATTGCCAGGTTCATGCTATTCACTTTTCTATTCTAGGTAAACCATTAACATTTTCTGAAGGATGGGGCTTTACAGAGGTTGATTTAACAGCCCTGGTTATTAAGAAAATTTTTGACTGTTTTGATCTCATTGTAACATCAGGATGGCAGATTTCTGGTGTATGGGCATTCTGAAAGTATGCTAAAAGTCTAAAAGTTTCCAAGATTTTCTTTGTGAATGTAGGCAAAATAGGTCCTCAGGTTTTATTGCTCCCTGCCTTCTGTTCTAATTATGCAGTTATTGAATGGGAGAGAAGAATTTTTTAAAAGAAAATAAGCTTTTCTTCATTTCTTCCTCTCTTTACATAATAGAAAGTGACATGCAAATTTTATTTTTAGAGAGGAGAGTTTAAAAAAAAAAACTATAAGAAAGCCAGTAGCCATCCCGTGTGTTTGGAAATTCAAACTGTTACCTTAGAGAACAGATAGATTCGTGAAACACAGGGCGAGAAGGGGAAGAACAAGATAACCAAGAGGTGAACACATTTAGCATAAAAAGCAGTAGTTACAGCAGAAGAACATCAATTAGTGAGGCCTTTCTAAATGCTTTGTAGTAGAGATAACTTTTTCTGAGGTATTTAAAGAAGAGTAATGCACTGTCATTATGGATTGCCATGCAAAAACGACTGTATAGGATAAAAAACGAAGATGTGTGCACCAAAATTGAAATAGTGGGACATAAAGAAAGATTGGCGTCACTGGTGCCATGATGATAAAGAAGATGCTTCATGGCTTGTTAGAGCTAATAGTTAGAAAAATCAAATGATGTTGGATTTAAATTACACAATCTTACAAAAAAAAAAAAACATTTCAGAAACGCAACTTTTGCTTGCAGCTTTTTTTTTTATTAGTCTATCCTGCGGCATCTTTAAGTATGACCAAACTGAATATAAACATATACATAGGACTACAAAATCTAAATTGATCTCCTCTTCTATCATGTCAATCTCCTCCTATGACAGCACATTTCATGTAATTCCTTCCATAAATATATAAACCAGCATTTTAAAGGAGTCAGGTAATTTTGGCCCTTCTAGTATGGGAAAACTTTTCGGAATTTCATTGCCCTAGTGCCAATTTGCATTCTCCAAATTCCTAGATGTATTCACAGCCCTATTTTTTCTTACATTAACATTCCATCGTAACTTGAATAACTCTTGTTGTTCCCTGGTATTTTAGAGACTAGAGTCATAACCCCACACTGCCTGAATTTTGCTTAACAAAACCAACAGATTCAAGGTGCCTCTACCTATGCTTATGAGTAACTCTTCTGTACAGCTATGCCTACCTGGAGTCATCTTTTTCTGGGCATGGTGCCCAACTACAGACACTGTAGGCAACCAGAAGCATCTCAGTGGTGCTCGTTAATAATGGCAATACTATTTATTTCCATTGGATTTCAACAGAGCCATTTCTCTGCAATTCATTTAGCCCCTCTGACAGTATATGCCGCTGTAGAGATGACTTTCCAATTCATGTCTGTAATCTACTTGGTACTCTTTGGTTTCCTAACCTTCAATATGGTTGAGGTTACTGATAGTCACAGCTGCTCCTTCACATTCCTTATATCTGCTTCTGAACATATTTCGTTCTGTGGCATGTAGGTTTAAAGGATATGATTTAGTGAATGATGACATTCAACTTTAAGGCTTTTGTATATAAAGAAGATATTTAAACTATTTTAAGGCTACACATCCAAACCAGCCACTTCTTGACATATCTGTCCTCAAGCAGTGGTCCAACCTGGTGAATGTGTCCTGTCATTCTGACAGATGGCCATCGGTCCAGACAGCTGAGGGACATGAATTCACATTCAAGTGATGTGAATTCATTCATCTGGGTGTTAAGTGCATGATATACAGCCAAAAAATTCAAAACAGTTGTCTTTCCTGAGGCTTTGTGCCTTTAGTTAAGGAACTGAGAAGTTTTAATTTGTTTGTATCATTAGCAAAGCACTCATATATATGCATCTGTTGATCTAGTCTTCTAGATGTGCTCATAAACTGAAATATGTAATGAAAAGTAGATTCATTAATGCTTTTCTGTAACATCAGAGCACATTAATTAAATCTCAGAATTCATTTGTTTATGCCTGCAGTAAAATTGACAAAACGGAGGATAATATGAAATGATTTTGTTGAAGTCAGTCCAACACCAAACAGATATGTAGTTGCATACAATTTAGGATTTCCCTGTGTATGAAGTCTATCTATGCTCTGCACTGACTGTGGCAGAAAAACGAGTGGGATTTGCTAACTCAATTACATACTGACAGTCTCAAATCCTGATTATGGCCTTGGATCAAGAATATCTGTTCTATGTGCTATACAACCTGCATGACGTGGAAAACATATCATTTTTTCCTATTTAATGATCTGTTGTAATATTTCTTTTAAGAAGGATTGAATTTTCTTCTTATAAGAAGTAAAAGTGTATGACTGCACACTAGTTTACCTCACAGAAAGGAAATCCACTGCTTTCAGAATGCTGAGACATGACAAATTCTTTGTGTTGCAATCCACAGAAGGACCTCTGTGTCATCCCTTCTGGCAGCCTACACAACACAGAAGTGAAGTGCCATGTCAGTATGTCTACATCAAGGCAAATAACTATCTGAAAATTACAGAACCTTATGGAAAGTTATACAAACCTCTGGCTTGTCTCCGTCCTGCATAAAAAGATCATCATTGTCTACACTACTGTCAAGGTTTGAAGTGGGGGGGGAGGTCCGGGTGGCAGAAGCTGCCCATCAGACTGGACTCCCGTCCCCCTCGGGGCTTGAGCCAATCGGTGCCTCTGCAAATTGCCCTATTTACTTCGGACAAAGGAACCGGAAAGGTGTGCCGGTGCCCAGGAGCAAGGAGACGGGAGGGGGGCACGGCCCCCGCTCCCGGCGCCCGGCCAGGCCGGTGGCCCGGGCCGGGCCAGTGCCCGCTCCGTCGAGGATGGCGGCAGCGGAGCCGCTTGGGGAACCTGGGGAGATCCCCGCTGCCGGGGCGCCCACCGGTCCGAGTTCACCCAGAGAGGACTGAAATCTAAGACAAGCGGCCACACAGATAAGAGGTCAGTGAAGATGGAATGGGACAACGTGTGCCGCGGCTGAGTCCCCCTTGCAAGCGGCCCCTTGCATCCAGTCCTCGGTGGAGCAAGCAGAGACCCACTTCGCAGCCCGTGGAGGATCCACGTCGAGAAGAGATGCCAGAGCCTGAGTACGGTACGCATCTAGAGTCCGTGGGATGCCCCCGCCTATGGGGAGGTGTTTCGTTAAAGGAGATGCCTGAGCCTGAGACTATTGTGAATCATGGGCACAGGTTGAGGCGCATTTACGCATCTAAGCCTGTACAGAGGCGCGTTGAAGGTCGGTATGACGACCCACGCCGGAGCACATTTAAAGTCTGTATGATGACCCACGCCAGAGCGAGTGGCGACAGCTCCTTAAAAGCCCAGGACTGGTAAAGCCCGCACTTGGGGCAAATCCGATGGGGTAAGGATTTGCCTCCCAGCTGGTAGGATTCACGCTTTCTCCGTGAGTAGGGGATCCACTGGAGCAAGGGACAATGGTGTAAGGACTCTTTTTCCTTTAAGAGAAGCGGCAGTAACAAGATGGAATGAACTGACCTGCACTCCCCCATTCCCTGCGCCGCTGGGGGGAGGAGGTAGAGCCGGGAAGAAGAGGCAAAGGGGGGGAGTGGTGTTGTTTTTAAGACCTGGCCTTGTTTTCTTGTTATCCTCTCAAGTAACCGTTTTTGTGTGCTTTTCTCTTTGTAGGTAGCTGTTAATAAATAGTTTTGCTTTAAGAAAACGGCCTCTTTTGCCTGGGACCATGGTTGATGGGTGCTCCTCTGTTCCTGTCTCAATCCTCAGCTCTTTTATTACATTTTTCTCTTCTCCATTTTACTGGAGTGGGAGAGCTGCCTGGGGTTTAGTTGCCGGATCGGCCTAACCCACGACAACTACCATAAAAGGAGCCATAAAACATAGTGCAATTTCCACCATATCTCCAACTATAATCTCAACAGGTAAAATAGAGGTTTAGCAGAAAACTGAATTTTGTGGGACACGGACACTGAAATGTTACAATTTCAAAATTAATTATTTAGGTAAATTTAATCCTCAAAAAGTTTCAAACCAAAATAGCATTGTAATAACACTTTTCATAACAGAATAACTGAAATAAAAGTTAAAAAATAATTAAAAAATCAAAGATGAACCAAAAGATTCAGTTTAGTTTAACCTCAAAGTACTTATCCATTTTTTTCCAAAATAAATATTCTTTTCAGCTTGATTCAGAATATTTTTTTCTGGTTTTCCAGTTCAGTTAAAGAACCAGAAAATCTAATTTTAAATGTCACAGTATACTATATTGCTACATTATGACTTTTTGGAAAAGCCTGGAATGCTTAGCCAGTTTCTGGAAACTAATGATTGTGTTCAAGAGCAGAATGCTGTTTTCTTAAATTTGAAAATAACCACATAAGTTAAAACTGGAATATGAAAATGATTTGTTAGCTCAAAGATTGTCTATTTTTCCAGTTATACTTTTTGGTCTAATGAAAATGTCTGTAGTTGCAACCTTTGTTTTCATTATTATTCATTACTTGAAAACGTCTTTAATATTTTAGTGTCTCATTAGCACACTGCATTAAAAGAAATGGTGTGGAAATTAGTTTGCCTAGCACTCCCTTTACAGTTAAAAACTCTATCAAACCAGATTTCTTCATTTGACAGTACTTTAATGGTGGACTACTGAGATCTCTGATGAGATTTTTTTTTGTATGTTTGTTTTTTTGTTTTGTCTGCTGACCACATAGTGTCAGTAATACATCTATAATGAGCTGAAACTTGAAAAGACTAAACAACCACATTTAATAACAAAAAAATGAAGTGCATGTGTGTGTTTATCTCCACCAATTAGAAAACATTTTCCCTGAAAAGAAGTATATTGACCAGGATAGAGTATAAATGAACAAAAACATTCTTATGTCAGCATAAACAAACCAAAATAAATGTTACATGATATTTAGAATAGCTAGTAACAGAAATATGATGGCTCTTGGGTTTCTGCTTTAATTCTGTTTGCTTTGTTGCTCATATTATGTTAGACATTAACTGAATCTTAAGTCTCCTGTAAGCATATTCATCATTTCACTTAATAAAAGAATTGAGTTAGTTCCTGGTTTACATCATGACATTGACTGATGAGATTTCCAGCAATTCATATTGGATAAAATTTATCATTCGAATAATGTATTCAATATTCTGGGGTTTTGTTTCAAAGCACCTAGTGAAGCAGATTTCCAGCTCATTTAAATTCTCGTTAAGCATTTTAGTTTGCCAATAGACTCTGAAAACTGTACTAAAAGGCTACAAACAAGGTCTTCATTAAATGTAAAATTCACATCGATATCTCAGTTACCACCCGATTTTTATTATTGTTAGTCTGTTTTGCAATCATTATCATTATAAATCATATACAGAAATGGCAACAAGATTAAATAGTTTCTGATATTTAATAAACATATATGCTAGAAAAACACCTCAATCTTGACTATACAGCTCTTGTGGTTTTTTTTAATGCATTTTTAACTTATATGCAGCATCCTTGAGATGTGTGTCAGCAGTAAAAAGGTTTGGATCAATCCCTATGGAGCAGAGCCACTTTTCTTGTAAGGCAGAGTCGTTTCTGAATGATGGATATGTACAAGATTCGACTGAAGCGTGGAACATCGTGTTACAGTTATGGGCCTTCTGACATAAGACTTGCTTACTGTCCTTACTAAGATTAAGCCTCCTTGCTCACGCTCCCTATTCCAGAGCCCAGGAATCAGCAGTTGAAAAAAATCATGGATTTAGCAGGTTGGTTTGAAAAGAAAGGCGGATTTAAAAAAAAAAAAAACACAACCAAAAACCAACAAATAAACAAATCAGAAAACTCACAAATAAATAAATCATCAAGCAACACTTTTTGAAGCATCTGTGTAAAAACTACAGAATATTATTGTAGTCAGAAGCAAAATCCCGTGGTTGAAGAGCAAACTGCCGGAGAAACTGCAATGAGGAGAGCAGGGAGGAGCAACCTTGCCCCCAGCTGCAGGGGCACATCTGGGGTGCTTTGCAGGTCCACAGGCAGCCCTGGGCTGGGAAGCAGTTCCCCACAGCCCAGCAAGGCCAGCCAAGGGCCTTTGCTCCTCCTCAATGGAGACTTGGGGAGCGTTCTGAAGATCTCTACTCCCAGTGCACCCACCGGGCAGAACTCGTCCCAACAGGGCCGCCAGGGCTCATCAGGCCGGTTGAGCCCGGCACGGCTGCAGTGGAGAGAGGAGTGGGGTGTGAGAAAAACAGCTCTGCAGCCACCAAGGGCAGTGAAGAAGGAGAGGGAGGAAGAGGTGCTCCAGGTGCCAGAACAGCAATTCCCCTGCAGCCTGCAGTGCAGACCGTGATGAGGCAGGCTGACCTCCTGTAGCCCATGGAGGTTAACGGTGGAGCAGAGATCCACCTGCAGCCCGTGGAGGACTCCATGCCAGAGCAGATGGCTGTGCCCAAAGAAAGCAGTGACTGTGAGAAGCCCACACTGGAGCAGTCTGTTCCTGAAGGACTGCAACCCATGAGAGCAGGCCATGCTGGAGCAGTTTTTTAAGAACTGCAGCCCATGCAAAGGACTCACATCAGAGAAGTTTGTGAAGGACTGTCTCCCATGGGAGGGACCTCACATGGAGCCGAGGAAGAGTGTGAAGAGCAGGGCTCTTTTCCTGAGGAGGAAAGAGCCCAGAAACAATGTATGGTGAACTGACTGCAGCCTCCATTCTCCCTCTCCCTGCACTGCTGAGGGGGAGGAGGTAGAGAAATATGAAACAAAGTTGAGCTCAGGAAGAAGGGCGGGATGAAGAGAAGGTGTTTTTAAGATATGGTTTTATTTCTCATTATCCGACTGATTGATGAGTAACTAATTGAATTTATTTTTTCCCCAAGTTGAGTCTGTTTCGCCTGTGACCATAATTAGTGGGTGATCCCTCCCAAGTCTTTGTCCTTGTCTTGACTCTTGAGCCTTTTGTTATATTTTCTCCTTCCCATATCACCAGGAGCAGGAGGGGGAGCAAAAGTGAGCAATTGATCACATATGAAATAGGGTAGATTTAGATTACCTATAAGGAAGAAATTCTTCACTATGAGGGTGGTGAAGCACTGGAACAGTTTGCTCAGAGAAGTTGTGGTTGTGAGATCCTACCTGGAATACTGCATTCAGCTCTGGAGTCCCCAACACAAGAAGGACATGGAGCTGTTGGAGCGAGTCCAGAGGAGGGCCACAAAGATGATCTGAGGGCTGGAGCGCCTCTGCTATGACAACAGACTGAGAGAGTTGGGGCTGTTCAGCCTGGAGAAGAGAAGGCTCTGGGGTGATCTTATAGCAGCCTTCCAGTACTTAAAAGGGGCCTGCAGGAAAGCTGGAGAGGGACTTTTTACAAGGGCATGTAGTGATAAGACGAGGGGCAATGGCTTTAAACTGAAAGAGAGCAGATTTAGATTAGATCAAGGAAGAAATTCTTCCTTCTAAGCATGGCGAGGACTCAAACAGGTTGCCTAGAGAAGTGCACTTGCCCTGGCAGTGTTCAAGGCCAGGTTGGATGAGGCTTTGGGCAACCTGGTGTAGTGGAGGGTGTCCCTGCCCATGGCAGGAGGGTTGGAACTAGCTGATCTTTGAGGTCCCTTCCAACTCAAACCATTCTACGATTCTATGATTCTATGATTCTATGATTCTGTGGTGCCTAGTTGCTGTCTGGATCTAAACCATGACACCAAGTGCTTAAAGCACTTGCTGCCAAAGCAAGGCACTGAAGTGTTGGTCTTTGTGTCAATGACAGTTTATTTGTTATTAAAAGGATAGCTTAGAAAGCTTTGAGGAAGGCCATACCAGTAAGCATGGAGATTTGGGATTTATCTCACAGAAGGATCACAAACTACTTGAATCTCTTACATTTTGCCTGAATATGCAACTCCAGAACTAGTGCAAGTCTTAGTAGCATAAGGAAATTTGAATTTTCCTGCCTTGGAGATTAGACATTGGGTTAAATCTCTTTTGTGACAGAAAGGAGAAGGAAAACAGACATGAATAGTCTATCTTCTACATACGCTCTTCAGATAGAGCACTGAAATATTACAAAAAAAAACCAACAACCAACAATCCACTACAACTCCATTTAACAAATTCCATTTATGACTTTATATCTGCAGCTCTGAGTTTTAAAAATCTTAATAAACTATCTGTCTCCAAAAGAGAAGATGATTACTATAGTCATTTTACTGAAAAACAAAGACAATGTCAGGTATGGCCATCTGCATAGATCTGTGTCACTGGAGAGTTGCTACGTTAACCTGGAGAGTAGGAATTTAAAATGGTTTGTTGCTACTAATAAAGTATGAAATTTGTTAAGTGTTTAACTTTTTTCGTCAAGTTCCAAAAGGTATTATTCTACTGGACTGTCACTGTTCATTTAGTGAGTTTACACTGAGACTGAGTTTTAGAAATTTCTTGAACCCCCTAGAATGTAATACATAATAATTTAGAAAACTATCAGAATAGATTGCTACACTATAACTTGTCAGGTCTCCCTGAGAGTGTATCTGAATCTTGATCAGTGACAACACCAGGTGTTTTTTTTTCACTTTGTCCAAAATGTGAGATAAATATTGTCACGAGTTTTTTGAGAGATACAAAGAAAGCCAAGAAAGGGGGGGGGAAACCCTTTTTCTTTTAAACTGCATCCATTTATTCTGCTTCAGTGAAAGACTAAGTTTGCAGATAGTATACTGCTGATCTCTCACATTTCTGAATGTTGGATATATCTGCAGTCACAATTTTCTCAACTGCCATACAGGATATAATTTGGATCAAATTGGGCTATGACTATTTTCAACTGTGAAAATGTCAGTTACAATTTTTAACAAAGTCGTACTTGCTGAAGACCACATTTCCTCACACAATATGGTGTTTCTAGCCATGCCTAACACAAAGCTGCTGGTTATCCCTACTGATGGCAGAAGCTTGCAAGAGGTTAGTGTCAGCAACCATCCGATGACATTTCTCAGGTCAAATATCCCTTTTCAGAAAAAGAGGCAAATTATAAGATTTTAAAAGCAGTGTTGAGGAAGGAGGAATGGATATTTTGGGGTGGATGTGTTCTGATTTTGGTGATTGCACATCTTTCCTGGCCTTGATGGAGAAATAATCTGCCAGTGGATCCAATTCTGTGGAAGGGGAGGTATCTCTTAATGACCTAATAGAATTTTACTATATAATATAATGAGGACTGATTTCCTGTTTAAAGATCTAGGCAAGGTCTCAAAAGATGAGGATTCATTTTATGACCGTTCCACAGATTCGTCTCTACTTTCCATTGTTAAACAGAGTAACACATCCTACTTCACTGGGATAATGCATCACTACTATTTTTCAGTATATGTACTGTCTACTTCTGAGCACTCCAGCATTTCTAAACTTCTTGGTTTTTTGGTTTGAGATTTGTACTTTGGTATATCTCAGCTAGTGTTTTATGTTTCATTATTCTTTCCTGCCACTAACATTTGGCTGGCTGTTTTATTGAGGTGGTTTATATATGCCAAATTACTTTTATATTATAGATCAAGTAATAACAGCCTAGTGAAAGACAAAGGTCTATTCACTATATCCAACTGATTACCTCAAAACTAAGAATAACTATAGGCCATTTAGGTCAGAAAGTAAAGTTGCTAAAATATTTATAATGTGACATGTTCATTCTGACCTAGATAAAAGAATATGCACGGACTAAGAAGAGTGTGGACTTCACTGTTGGTCAAGTCTAGGATAAACTGAAAATGAACTTCAGAGTGCAAGTGTAGTGGAGGGACTTGACTTTAGACAGACCTTTTGAGCAAAGAATCAAGGAAATGAAAACTTTAGAGCCTTTAGGGTTTTTTTCTGCAGTATGAATTCTAGCTTTAGGGGTAGGTCAATTAGCATGGGGATGTAGGCTAGAATTTCATGTCCAAGTTCCCCACCATAACCAAAAGAGTCAGAAAAGTTAGAAGACTGAAAAGTCAGAAAGCTTGAGAGGAGAATATCTGGGCAAAAATTGCTGTATAACATTGGAAAACTCTGTGGGACAATTTCCTGGTTTTAAACGAAACTGATAATATTTAAGTCTTTAAAAAAAATCTGAAAGGCTTTTGTAGGAAGAGTTATACAAGTATTGATTACTATGCTTTTTACCTTTCATTAGACATCTCCTTGTTCGTAGTTATTTTAGAATTCATACTGAGGACTTACGAAAGGTGGGCAATTTGTCTGCCATTTTCAAGCCTTTTCTGCAGTGGGCCTTCGAAGAGACTCAAATGCATTCCAAGCATCTTTCACTTTAAACTAGGCAAGAACTAGCATTATAAAAGCATATATTTTTATATATATATTTCTATATGTGTGTATGTGTGTGTGTATAAAAATTAACTAATTCCTTTGAAACTGCCTGAATTGTGCATAGCCACTGACCAATTGTTAGGTGTACCATTTCCTATAGGACACTAAGGAGAGTAAGGTTCAAATCCTTCTTCTGGCTCCAGTCTCAGTGTTAGCAGTCTCGTTAGTAGCCTGTCACACTACTCAGGAGTCTTTGCCCTATTGTAGTTCATGTTTCACTTCTATGTATGATTTGTTTTAATTTGCAGACTAGACTTATAGCCGGGTAAAGAAGGGCAATTCCTTAGTTATTACTAAAGTAACTCTAGGGTATAGAGTTTACTGGTGATTAAAAGGTATTTCTTTTCCTCAGGTTTCATATGAGAACTTGGTTGTCCCTGCAATCGCTGTTTGTCAATGCCTCTGTCCTAACATCTTTGGGTCCTTTTTCTACAAAATAAGAACTGCATTGATATTTATATGGCAATACTTACATGACATTGCAATGTCTCCTCTGATCTCCTTCCTGAAGTCTCTCACTGCTGTCAGTTTTAATTCCTTCATTGCCTCTAGACCTTATCACTCCATAATATGTATGCGATCTTCAAGGATTAAAGAATACAAGACAATGCTCCTGATCTAAGAGTTCATGACTGGAGGAACGAACCACATTATCACAGATTTAACTATTCAGACAGTATACTTCAAGGACATAGACAAAAGAGTCCACAGAAAGATAGTGACATCAGACTTCTTTTACCTACCCAGAGGTAGGCATACCTGAACTTCAGTAGGCAAAATATCTTTGTTCTAGTTATTGCCTAGTCGGCCAGTCTCAGCTGCATCTGCATCATATACTTCCTTGTGCTTCCCTAGAAGACTGTAAATCACAATACAAATAAGGATATAGTACATTCAATCCCTCCATAAAAAAAATGCAAAAAGAGAAAAATAGAAAAGACAGTTCCTTCATACCCAGAGGGGAGGCTTTCAAAACTCTGCAGGGTGCAACAGTGATTCATTTACAGTCCTACGGGTCATTTATTCCTATGTTAGAAAGGTTGTTTGGCAGACAGATCTCAGCACTACTATGGTGAAGACAGTGACTGTTCGTAGCATGAGTAGTGGCACTTGGTTAATGAGTTTCTGAATCAACTGCTCTTAAAGCTGTTGTTAGTCTCGAAACCACCTGATTAGCTGATCCTTAGAAGACCTGCTTATTTTTCAATGTACTTTTTTTCAATGTACCCTCAAAAATGTGCTGAGGAAACAGATTAAAAGTAGTGCTTCAGTAGACTCATAGAAGAAAGATTAAACTATAAAGTCTGTGTTGACAGGGACAAGACTAGTCTTCAAGCAAAACAATTTATTCACTGAAGCATGTAGTTTTAAGGTTGTTCAAAATATTTGCTAAATAATTCTAATAAATAGAAAGAAAAACATTTAGGAAAATAGCAGAAAAATATGCTATTGCTGACAGAGTTTCAAAAGAAAGTGTCTTAAGTTTTTATTTGAATGATAACCCATTTTTTAATTTTAAAATCAGTTATTCACATAACTCGTGGTTGCATGCAAACATAGCAGCTTGGAGAACATTCAGTTGATGCTTACCTTCTAGGTCTGCAATGGAAAGGAAGACTGAGATTTATCCTAACCAAACAACCTTATATTTGAATGTTCAGTAACAGTGATAAGAATTTACATTCTCAGAACCTGAAGCAGTCTGTTCTCTTGTGGAAGATTAGTTTTTCACCTGTCTGTTTCTCAAAAGTATCAAAGCTTAGACTATCCCAAACAATCACTTATACATTTCAGGTTTTTGTTCAGTTTGAAGTTAAGTAGAGCCACTGTACCAACCATAAAGCAGGGATGTAACATTTTGAGTACAGAAACATGGGCGAAGAATGGATCGAGAGCAGCCCTGAGGAGAAGGACTTGGGAGTACTGGTGGACGAGAAGCTCAATATGAGCCGGCAATGTGCTCTTGCGGCCCAGAAGGCCAACCGCGTCCTGGGCTGCATCAAGAGGAGCGTGGCCAGCAGGTCGAGAGAGGTGATTCTTTCCCTCTACTCTGCCCTCGTGAGACCTCACCTGGAGTACTGTGTCCAGTTCTGGAGCCCCCAACATAAGAAGGATATGGACCAGTTGGAGAGGGTCCAGAGGAGAGCCACAAAGATGATAAGAGGGCTGGAGCACCTTTCCTATGAGGACAGGCTGAAAGAGTTGGGGCTGTTCAGCCTGGAGAAGAGGAGGCTCCGGGGTGACCTTATAGCGGTCTTCCAGTACCTCAAGGGGGCCTACAGGAAAGATGGGGAGAGGCTATTCAGGAGGGCCAGTTGTGATAGGACAAGGGGTAATGGTTTTAAAATAGAGGGAGGTAGATTCGGATTGGATATTAGGAAAAAATTTTTTACCATGAGAGTTGTAGAACACTGGAACAGGTTGCCCAGAGAGGTGGTGGATGCTCCATCCCTGGAGACGTTCAAGGCCAGCTTGGACGAGGCCCTGAGCAACCTGATCTAGTTGGAGATATCCCTGTTCCTTGCAGGGGGGTTGGACTAGATGACCTTTGAAGGTCCCTTCCAGCCCTAACCATTCTATGATTCTATGATTCTATGTTTGCAAAGTGTTGATACACTGCAAAACAGCTCTTTCACAATCATCAGTGAGTTGACTAGAAAGTTAGGACAGTATTTTCAATGTGCATTATGTAGTTCAATGCATTGCATTATAAACTGCAATATTTTAGAGCAACGAAACTAGTGAAGGGTTTAGAGAACTTGTCCTATGAAGACTGGCTGAGGGAGCTGGGACTGTTTAGTCTGGAGAAGAGGAGGCTCAGGGGGGATCTTATCGCTCTCTACAATTACCTGAAAGGAAGTTGTAGCGAGATGGGGGTCGGTCTCTTCTCCCACATTATGAATGACAAGACGAGAGGGAATGGCCTCAAGTTACGCCAGGGCAAATTTAGGTTAGATATCAGGAAAAATTTCTCTACAGAGAGGGTTATGAAATATTAGAACAGGCTGCCCAGGGAGGTGGTGGAGACCCCATCCCTGGAGGTGTTTAAAACCCATGTGGATTTGGTGTTGAGCAACATGGTTTAGGGACTCTGACAGTGCAGGGTGAATGGTTGGACTCGATGATCTTGAAGGTCTCTTCCAACCAGACGATTCTATGATTCTATGATTTCAGAGCTAATATGAAAGCAAAAAGCCTCCTGTCACAAAATAAGTTTCAGGGTAAGATAAATATCAAGAAAGTCTAATAATTAATTTTAAAACTAGAAATATTGATTCTGTTATAATTTTTATTAAAATGACTTTATTCTACTATGAATGATTGATGGAAACATAATTTTCTTGTCCCATAGATGATAGTGAAGAAGCTCAATAGTTTCTCAATGAGACATTTTTATAAAGACCCACGTTAATTGGTCTACAGGGTGAATGTTTCTGAAATGCAAGTGTTTGAAAGACTCTGAATGGAAATTGACTGTTTTATTTCTCCAAGGTACCCCACGTTTTCTTGTGACGAAGCTCTGAACGAACCCCCCACTGGCTATCAGCCTGAATGGCAAGACCAAATTCTATCTTTTTATCTAAATGTTACTTGTATTTTTTTTACTGCATAACCGCAAAACTACTATATTAAAAAGTTCCAACTAGCACTGCAATAGTTTGTGGCATCCAATTATTATTACCCAGCTGGCTTGAATTGGAACTGAATGTAGTCAACTAATTAACTAAGGTTGAGACCCTGCCTACAAAAGGCAGGCCATTTCCTCCTGGCTGTGGAAGATACAATGGCTTCCTTAGAGCTGCAGCCCAGGCTGGTGAGCAACAATAGTTCTCAGATAATTTCTTCATTTGACATGACTTTTGCAGGGGAGTGAAATCTTTGAATTACTGTTACATTCAAATACCATTTGCTAGTTGCAAAATGTGCTCGTCACATGATTCCACTATTTGTCAGTGCTGGTTAAGTGTTTGGGAACAGTATTCAGCCACATGCCCTGAAAAGACTGCTGTCTCATGATAATTATACAACATGTAATTACATTACATGACATTTCATATCATTACTACTTTTATCAGCCCTGAAGTAATCAGAATAGACTGTGTGACTGCTTCTAATCCACTTCTGTGAAAATGCAACAGAGCGGACACAAACCTTTAACATATCAGAATTACATTACCTCAGTTAAGTTAACAGGGAAGATTTTGCAGTGGAGTGATGAAGAACGCTCATGCAAATTGTTCTGCTGACTTTAATGAAAAAGCAATAAAACATCTGGAATAGGCTGCATATCAATTCTTGTCTTGTGGTGAAGATGCTGTTACTCTCTTCTGCATGCAGCATATAGAGGGTACCAAGCCACCACAGCTGTATAAACCCTAAGGCGAGCAGTTGTTAACTGAACGAGAAGTTCAATCAACTACTTCTGTTTCAGTGTTGTTAGGGAATACAGTGAAAATTGTGACTAAAAAAGTTATCTGAAGTAAATATTTATTTTATTTATTTATTATTATTGCCAAATCTACATATGTTTAATAAGATTTTGATAGCAAATATTAAAAGCTTTGTATATTTACAGCAATATCAAACCATATTATATCAGATTTGCCATAGTTTGACATAATATAATTTGAAATAATGTAAAAAAAATGAATTAATTTGCTAGATCTCTTCCATTAAGTCAATAATTACAAAAACATTGAGGTTTAATGTTTGACGAACCAATAAGTGAAGATGGCTATTTTATTATGTCCAGGACAAACAAGACTGAACACAAGTGTTTTTTTGAAACATTGCACCTAGAACCTGATAAGGCAACCCTTGAATTAACTGATGATAGTAATTTTCTGCACATTAGAAATGTTCAGTTAATTAAAGTGTGAGTTGCTCCTCTTGGTTGTGCTCTGGCAAAGGCAGTACCGGGCACTGCTGACTAGACTTAGGCAATATGCCTTGGAAATACAATATGCCTTCAATTTCCTATCGACTGGCTTTGTTGCTCACGATCTCCTGTGTTAGCCAGCAAGTAAGTGTACAAATACAGACTTCACTGATAGTTTAATTTGTATTTAAAAGCTTAGCAAGAATAAAAACTCCATACTATCTATGTTCTTAATTATTGAACAATGAGGTCTGTGGTACAGGGATTGAATTCATCCGTTTGCCTCAGGACTGTACAGATGATTTTAATTTTTATTGTAAACAATTTGTCTTCATGTTTAATTTTATGTTCATGAAGAAAGCATTCTCTACCTGACTTGAATGTTTGTGATTATGAAAAACTTTAATAATTGTACAATACCTCCAGATATTTGGTTTGTGGAGGTGTACCAGCTGTTCCAAAAGAAAATACCACCACTCCTGCCTGATTTTGCTTCTCTCTTCATTCCTTTTTATCTTTAATCCATTACTACAACATGATATGAGAGGACTCTGGAAAAAATAAATATCCCATTGAACAGAATGAAAGGTTTAGTGGAATAAGAGACCTCCTCTGTGAAGATATCAAATAAATATTATAACCAGCTCATTTTTATAATCCAGCTAAGACTGTTTCTGAGTTTCTTTGCCATTATATTTGCTTTTATTTTATTCCACAAGTCATTTTATTGTGATTTAAGCTTCCTCAGTTATCTCAATAGATGTTCCCTTGGACTGAAATTCAGATCAATAAAATTATTCCATTTATGGTGTAAATATTTTTTTTCCTGCAATCAATTCTAATTTACTTCTGTTTTATTCAGTTCCCTTCCTTTTCCCTTTGATTCTCCCTTCTGAACTAGACTGAAATTTTCAAAGTGGGCATACCCTCTGTTTTGTCATTTCATATTAACAATAATTTCCCTTGCATATTCCCCACACTGTTTGAGTGTTTTCTCAGTGTCTTTTTCTATTTGCACATAGAAGAGTATCTGATTAGTTGTTAAATGCATGTTGGAATTTTATAACATCTATTTTTCATTTTGCAGCAACTGGATAATCAACAGCACTTGTAAACCAACTTTAGTCAGCATAGATGTTAATAGAATATTTTCATTTGTAAAATCTCCTCAGGTTGTATTAATATTGACAAGTAGTGCTTTGGGATGGAACTTAGAAAACAGGTTTCTAGAAGAAACAAGAAAGCTTCTTTAAAAATAAAACTATTGAAAAACCTGAAAAAAATTTTGCAAGTAGTGAAGGGTAAAATTGCAGTTCTTATTTTATTTTTTCTTTGGTATGTTTCAGTATTCCTGTTACCTAAATGAGCTTTGATCTTCTTTGAACAAAAGGTGTTGCAAGAGTCTTTTTTTTGCTGAGTGGTCTACAGGGGGTATTCTCAGGGGGCAAATGTTTGCGGTTCTAAAACTATCAAATGATTTATTTGTTCTTGGGTGAAACTCATAGCATAAATATAAACAAAAGACACTGGTGAATACACTGTACTTGCTACATATTGCTTATAACATTTCACAGCAATAGTATTGTGTGACAGCAACTCCACCAAAGTGTGAAATAGATGTACATGGAAAGACAGTAGGCAGGTAGTCCAAATCTCCAGTGAAGCTTCACGAGTAATTTATATAAGAGCTAAATTCGTTGATGTAATTCAGGAAAGTGAGTCTATTGTATTCATAGACAATAATCACTGCTGACAAAACTGTTATGTGGCTTTTTAGTACACAGAGGTTTAGAATGTATGAGTTTAGAACATCTGAGAGTTTGTAGATTGTGTTCTCTATTTTTGGTATAATAATCATAATAGCTGCTTTTGAAGGAAAAAAATTAATAACTAGGGTAAAAGAGAACTTTTGATGCATGGAATTTTGATGGGGGAGGGAATTTTTTGTGGCATACCATTGAGCAACCCTAAAATCACTTCAAACAAGTCTGTTAATGTATCCCAGCTAAGATAGTTTTTGCATTTTCTAGACAAAATGAAGCAGCAAATTAGTCAATCAATCAACCTTATTCATGTTTATTTGTTAATGCAGTTGTTTAGAGAGTTCTAACAATGTTTTTGGGAAAAGAAGAAAGAAATCTTATGAAGGCATTTTTTTCCATGTTCAAATGGATGATTTCCCTTTGAATTTCAATTATTACCTTTAGAGATACTTTTCTTTTGCATGGGAGTGTTCACTACCCAAACTTTTTTCATTTTTTGCCATGTTCTCTCTGTATAACACTGAATAATTGTTGATAAGTAATTCAACCTATAGACTGCAAAGCATTTCAAATTTTTCTCTCAGTCTCTCCTGCACCAATCCTTGCTGCTTCTCACGGGGAGAGGGAAAGGTCATGCTAGGAGCTATAGGTCACTATTGCACTACTTAAGATACTACAAGCTTCTGGAAGCACTGTGCTAAAAGGGAATTACCTTTCTGTCATTAAAGATTATATATCTCCAGTCTGGCTTTTAACTTACTGTAAATCTGGCCTTCTATTGATATAACTTAGAGCAGACCAACTGTCAATAATGGTGTCACACTGGTATATGCCATCTGTGAATATTATTACCTCCAAAACTCTCTTTTTATAGCTGCTGGAATGCAAAAACTATTGTACGTTTAGAATGCCTAATTGCCTACTATATGAATTCATGTTGAGTTTAAGCAAATATTTCTGATTTTGCATTGTCTCTTGCTTTGCAGGGGAAATAGTTATCTTGAATGCCTTGCCAAATACCCTTAATACTTGAGAAATAAATATAGCACTACAATTGCTATTAAAATTGCCATTAAAATGTGCAGTTTATTTTAAAATTGTGACCGACAAATTGTCTGATTTCAGTCAACCTAAGCCTGTCTTGCTACCAGAAGCACAGTCCAGCCTTTCCACCCCTATCTGGATATTCTTGTTAATTGCTTGTCCTGACATGTCAGATTCTGTGGTTTCACTGTCAGCTGAAGGAGGGAACAGATCCACAGAAAAACTAGCAGTAAAATAAAATTATTTTCAGATGAATGTGGCTCTAATCCTGATGACTCAACTGTTGACTATAAGTGCTAGCAAGAAAAGCATCAAGAACCTTGATAAAGATGGTAACAAGTGAGAAACTGTCTCTTATGCAATAGCTTGAAATACAATTGACTTCTCTGATTATGAAATCATATTCTTGGGTCTGCTTTTCCTGATTTTCTCTCCCCAAGAGCTATCTTGATAGGTAAACTTGGTGGAGGCAAAGCTACATCACAATCAGAGTCATGTAGATGTAAATTAACAGACAAGTACAATTTACACTGAAGACTACATATCAGGCCCTAAATATTTTAAAGCACTTGCATATGTATTTAAGTCCACCTATACTTTATAGCATCCATATGTGGTTCATATTTGGTATTTACTTACATTTCTTTAAAAGAGTAGGAATTATGTGCTTATGGGGGTTTTCAAAACTGGGACATTTTCCTGAATGATGGTTAAATGATGCTTTTGTATGTACTATTGCCCTCGTTTGCACTATGATTGCTTTTGGAATAGCAAATTACAATTGATATCTCTAGAGGACCCCTAGAAAAATGTTGGCATAATACAAACCCTTCAGCTGGATTTAAACAGGTCTGTTTCACTCAATATCTCCCAAACGACTCCAAAATTCTTAATCAGGAGCTAAAATTTTTGTTCCACTAAGCACTGGACCCACTAGGAATTTCGTTACTAAGTTCAGTGGAATGAAGACGCATTTTCTCCTATCTACAAGACATTATGTTGAGAACTAACGTTTGGACTTCAAGTAGAGCAATTTATGTTAATGTCCTTATTTTTGTCTAGGCAACAAGGCCTAGAGACATTGTAGCTGTTTGTATGTTTTCAGTACACACTGTCTTCTTTATTGACTTAGTCAGGTGCTTCCGAAGAATGGAGAAGCAGAGGAGAGCTGATCAAAGGTAATTAAGAGTGAGTGAAAGCAGAAAAGGGATAGTTTCAGAAATAGAGTATAGGGGTATGAGCATGAGCATACATACACAATCACTGTCTAGCTTGTAGTCTGGGCTCTGCAGAAGGCAGGTATCCCCTAAAAGGGAAAGTCTATTAATATGAAACTACAGACTGGGGACAGGGGGAAATCACAATTTGTAGTAAGCGTCTGTTAAATTTGCCTCCTAGGCTTTTCTGTGCGCTTCTATTAGTTTTGCAAGCTATTCCCTGGTGGAGCATCTAATTTTATGTCTCCATCTATCAGTCAACTGTCACTTATGAAAACATTGCCTTGAGTCAAATCCTGCAATTATGTTCAGACAATACTCCCCAAACAACTCTAAGGGGATAGTTTTGACACAGGAGATAGTATAAGACTCAGCCCCTGATTTATAATCTTCAGCTTCATTTTTTTTTTCTCTTGACATCAGCCTAGATTTTATCACTACTTGTGATTAGTACTATTTGGGTGAAATCAGATTATATTTACAATTCAAAAGCACCGAATCTTTAGTAGAACAGTCCTGTTCTTAACTATTAAGATAATTGCAAAAGAGTGACTGTAACAGTACTTCCATTTTGATATGTCTTCTTTTATTTCCTTCTTTCTTTGAAGTGTTTAGATTATGGTTTTCTTCTTCATTAACAAAAAGCAGCACTTCCTTAATTTGCTCTAGACAAACTGAACTATATGAAACAGTAATGACTTGACCTAATATTGAAAGTCTTGTAAGAGGTCCTCAGCTAAGTCTGAAGTATGCCTCAAGTAAAGCAAGAACATGAATGTAGTAATTAACACACCTCAATGGGAACTTGATTTCCTTTAAAGCTTCCCTATGTTCAACATTTATTCACCAGTGAACCAGGTCTAATTGTTTTTTACCATTTGTACACAGTTTACAGCTGCTGCTCTAGCAATTACACAAAGCAATTAGCTGCCTTCTTTGCTATTTAGGAACTTGAAAAGTGGTGGGAAAAATAGGTATCAAGCATCCAGTCATTTGGTTTTATTGAGAAAAACCTGCTGCCCTATAGGTCAATCTGACTGTGTAACTGTAACATGGTATTATGCAGAGGATTCAAATTAGGATCTTAATCTTCAACTGGAAGGGGCAAAAAAAGACGGAAAAAAAGAAGCAAATGCTGGGAAAGAGTGTCTAATGTCCAGTGATATTTCAAATCAAACAAAAAACTCACTAAATCACTAATCTGAAATTGACTCTCAAGTTGTGGAGTAAAAGAGACAATTAGAAATTCAAAATGTAATAAAAATTCTTTCAGTTTAGACTAAAAAGAAAGAACAACGTGCTGGGCAACAGTTTCCTGACATACTTTTGGAACAGACACAACATTGTGACATTGTTTATACTAAATTTAGAAAGGCTGTCCACACAAATGTGCCATAAAAATTATTAATTGATGTTTCTTAATGCTATTTTTAAGGCAACTTTCAGTCTCTGTTAGCAGAGGAAGAATTAGATTACAGAAGAGCAGATATAAAAGTATTTCATATCAGAGCACATATTTACACATTTGCTGGTGCTGAAAAAGTTGAGACATAGGAGATCATCAAAGCTATACCCCTAGAAATTAAATCTATTCTGATTGTTAGTCTGAGACATGGTTTTTCAGTTCTGCTTTAAGAAGTACAATAAATGCAGATTGAAGTAGACAGTCACTACTAAAAGACTGTTGTTCTCTGAGCAGAGTACAAAGTATCCCACTGACACTTTATTGTAAATTCTAAAGAAGCTTTCCACCTAAAATTATTTCCGAGGGGAAGTACATGCTACTCATTTAAAGAGTTGGTTGCTATAAAAACTTTAGTGTTTGGAACCTTAAATCTTTCTGGTTTTATTTTTCCTGCAACCATTCTAATACTTAGCAGTCTCACAGCTACACAGCTTCTCTAGGAATAGCGATAGGACTTCCCTAGGAATGCCAGAAGAGGTGGTAGCCATCTTCCACCTGAGTCAGGTAGTACACTCACTTCCTGTCATATGAGATGATTCTAGTTCCTAAAAAGAATAATATTGAGATGGTTTCATATAGCAAGACCTCAAAATATAGGGACAGAGTATGAAATAGGATGTACCATACATAAGTACGTCACACTTTCAGACGTTATGAAGTAGCTTTGAAGGAGTCAAAGGCCGTAGTGCTATGTAAACACTGAGATCATCTGATTCTCTACTATGGTGGTGGGCATGCAGGAAAGAGGATTAACTAGAGGAAGGGAGAAAGGCAAGGAAAGTTAAAATTCCCTTAGATCTCTCCATAAAGCTGCAGTTGAAGTTATCCCTCAGAGAAGCAGAAAGAGGAAAACATGGGCTTTATATGTTCTCTTATTTTATGTAGAATAGGCTTTAGAAAGTTACAAATGCCCTATGACACAAAGCTACCTTTTTAGAATATAATATTCTCGTTCAAGTGGCCTACAACTTAAAAGCCCTTATAAAAGATTAAATTTTGAGTGTGCATAGTTAGTTCAGCTGAGATCAAAGGTCAGAAGATTACAGAACCTCTGATAACTGTCAAAACAATATACTCAGAAATAATTATGATAATCTGGATTTTTATTTGAATACCCTGTCCTGCAGAAATGCACCCTAAGAAGCCACTCATGGAGTCACTAGCTCAATAAACGTTTAATAAACACCTTCTTTAGCTGAATTGAGTACTAATTACTATTCTGAGGAAATGATAAACCACAAACAAACAGAGAAACTCAGTTATGGTTGATATCATAGAATAGGTCAAATGTTTCATGGAAAAGGAAGCCTAAATGAGATTATTTAGCACCTTGTCCAGTCACGTCTTGAAAACCTCCATTGATGGGGACTCCACCACGTCCCTAAGGAGGATGCTCCAATGATCAGTTGTGAGCACTATGAAAAATTTCTTATATCAAGATGAAAACTCTCCTGATGCAATTTACACCTATTGCCCCTTGTCCTCTCCATGTGGCTCCTTGTGAAGAGGGAGCCTCTGTCCTCTTTGTAGTCACCCTTTAAGTACTAGAATATCGTCATGAGGTCCTTCCTGAACCTTCTCTTCTCCAAGGTGAAAAGACCTAATCCCTTCAGTCTTTCCTCACAGTGAAGGTTCTCTAGCCCTTTGATCATCCTCATAGCCCTCCTTTGGACCCTGTAAGGTCTGTCTGATATTTAAAGCAGCTCTTTGTTTTGACAACTGGTTACATAAAAAGAGTATGACAAGAAGGCAAATGGAAGCTTATTCATTACTTCCTCAAAGAAAATGTTCTTTATCCCTCTGGGATTCATTTTCATTTACAATAGGATCAAGATATCGCACAAACTTTAGCTTTGATTTGTGACACCCAAAACGAAAGTGTCCAATTGATTAGGAGTCAATGCAGGTCTAGTTGAAGACTAGTGTTTATAGCCATTACAAAGCTCTTAGTCAACCAAAAAGGTCTCTCTGCAACTGAAGCTGTTGCCAGTAGATGCAATATCTACACAAGAAAGGGCTAACAGTGTCAGGACAATGGTACAACAGGTGGTGAACTGCCAAAACACAAGAGGAGAGGGAAATTTAGTAAGCATATTTTACCTAATATAAGATCTTACGGTGGGAATGAAATCTGAACATCCTGATCAGGACACATGTGGAATCTAATATACATTTACTTTCAATACTGCAGAGAAAAGAATCTGAAACCATGTAAATTTTGTGTTGTGCTAGGGAACATGATGTTATGTCATGATGACAACAGGAGTTAATGCCCCATCAAAGGGAGCTTGTTATAGCTCTGCAGGCTACTGAGACTGTCACTGAGCTTGGGCTCATTCTTTATGAGCGAAAATTAGCACCAGTGTTTCCAGACTGCAGCTACTCTGGCACTGACATATCCGGGGTTATGACTAACACACATGCTATCAGCAGCCAATATCTACAGCTACAGCAAATAGTCAACAGTTAATTTTTTTAAAAAAACACTTTTCTCATAGAAAAAGCTTTGTTTTCGAAAACTTGTCATTTCAGGAAAAAATATAAAAGATCTGACAATACTTTTTACCTATTTTGTCTTTTCAAAATGCGAATTGTAGTAACTCCCATACAAATGAAAAGGTTCAAATTGTAAAAATTGTTCTGAAATTGTTGAAGCATTTTTTTAAAGTCGAAATACGCTTTTGAGTGGACAAGAGGAATATTAGCTAGTGAAAATTTTAAGAGTCTGACTTTTCATCCCACTTCAGAACAATGTTCTTCTAAATCTTTATAGTTTGGTGGGGGAAAATGATTTGTGTTCGGTTTAAATATGAAAAAGAATAGTAAGGTTGACAGATTTTCTAAACAAGTTCTTCAATAGTGGTAACCACTGAAATTGATTATTACTGAACTAGACTCATTGAGACTGATTCCATTATTAGCAAGCAAAGAACTACATTGTCTCTATCGTCAAACAGTTGCAGAGCAGAACAAGGTTGTGTAATTTTGTATGGAAACCAATCCAAGTTCAATAGCAAAATAATAATATCAATGTGCTGAGACTTTCATTCTTAATGAGCTTCCCATAAGACTTTCAGTGATCAAAGTTATAAACTCTTTACAATGCCAAGCAAAGGGACGAAAACAGTCCAGTAGAAATGTTTGCAGTCATTTTGATTAGCTAAGTCCAGAAGAGCTTCTGAGAAACTTTAGAGGTGTCCCTTGAAGCATGTGAAAAGGGATGAAAAAAGAATATGTTGATAAATGCATACTGAAAAGTGAATAAATGGATTCATTCTTCTACTTTATAGGACTATAAAATACTGGTATTAATTCAGTAGAGGGTCTGGGTATCACTGCAGGCAGCTCAGTGAAAACTTCAGCTCAGCGAGCAGTTTCAATCAAACAAATAATCAGGTTACATGAATGCATGACATAGGACGTTATTTTGCCTTTAAAATACTGGAGATCATGGGGGTTTGCTCCCCCTCCTCTCTCAAAGGAGAATTTGGCTTTCGATTAGAGATTCAGAGAGTGCTAGTGAGACAGAGCAAGGACACGGAGCAATCTTCTGTGAAGAGAGACTGAAACTACTGGATTTGTTTACCTCAAAGAAGGGATAAATGAAAGGGTGTGCACTGAAAGTAGTTAACATTTCACACACATTCTCTAGCAAAAGACTTAAGATGACAAAATCAACCACTAGGAGGTTGGAAAATGCCAAAACTAATAATACCTTAACAAACGTGCCCCAAAACAGAGAGAAATAGTACCATAAAAAATAGTTTGCACAAGGTTTTTTTCTCAGAGATAGATTTCAGTATTTAAAAATATGATTTTTTTCAGGTCAATTTCTGCAATTTAGAATCTTATTTACAATCTTATATACATTAGGAGACCTCTTTCTGATGATGTTTATTTTTACACTTCATACACAGACTTATTTATGTTGCATGATTAATGAATGGAATATAACCTGTCACACAAATGTGCATCTCAAATTTCATGTTCTTTCAGGATACTAGCAGACAGGAATATTGAAAATCAGTTGTAACACTAGACAATATTGGAAATGGAAATACTTATTCTCAAAATGACCATCAATAAACCCATTTGCTTAGATTCTTTCTTAATCTCTTTACTTTTTTTTCTTCAGATTGCAAATAAATGATTTTGATGATTCCAAAATTTTTTTGTATTCTTTCGAAATTTTAATAATATTTTCATAGTTTTTGTTATATAAATATACGGAACAGATATATAACACATACTTTTTTCATCAATGGAATAATCTCTGAGTCATACAAATAGTTTAGCAGCATGATAACCAGGGAAAGTAATTCAGCCCTAATTTGTAACTGAACCTAGTAAGAGATGCAAACGTCAAAGCAGATTTACAGCTTCTATCTTCTGATCAATTTTGAACTGCCAATGAGTATACCATATTTCTTTCAAATGGAAAAAATATAATACCCATTGGCTGGTTCCAGCTTAATATTTTTTAAAAAATATTCTAAGATGAAGTGTTTTGAAGTTTCCGAGTATTAGGCTAAGGAAAAAACATTTAGAGTAAATTTTCTCAAAAAAATAAACACAACCAAGATGATGGAGATAAATGGTAAATAGGACTAAAGATGACATGAAATTGCTAGAGAGCACTCATGGCGTACTAACCTCACAGGTCTGGTAATTTTTTTTTTGACAAGAAATACACTAGATTATACCTTCCAAATAGTATAATTAGAACAATTAGGAACTGTACAATTTTCTCCTCAAAAAGAGAAAACATCTCCTGGAAAGAAGAAACTCCAAAAATCTTCTGAAGTAATTGTTGGGACAAAAGTAGAATGAAGTAGAATGAAAATGTCATTTTAGGAGACGTTGTCTATGCGGAGTAGAGAGAGGAAACTCACTATTGGTGGGGACAAGAGCAATACAAAGGAATAAAGTGTAATGATGTAAAGCATATAGCATCACTATATCATTCTAAAATGAAAATTATTGTTTAGAAATGACATGACAAGAGTGATATTTAGGCTTGAAAACCCTAGAATGGCACTTTTATTTTGGATCATTTGGTGACCTGAAAGGCAGATTTTAGTGGGCTTGTTTTTAGTTCTTAAGGTATCCGAATTTCCCTCTTTCCCTTTGTTTTATTTGATTCCAACATCTTCAGACAAATTAGACATGAAACATTTCTTGGAGTTAGCAAATCATTGCAGTCAGGTTTGAACTAAACTCTATTTAGAAAGTCTGGAAACAGTGGTGGTGGTGGAGAGGAGAATGATGGCAAAACCTAAAACTTAAACTTGTAGTACTGGATTTTCTAAATCTATGTCAAAGCCTACTGATATAGTCACTATGTGAATATTAAAATTCTAAATTTAAATGTACCTGATGTCCTACCACTGTCATAGATGCAACTTGGTTTTGAGTAAGACCAACACATGATATAATGTTTTACAAACAGTTTATAAAATTATTACTTGCTAAAATAAATGACAAGATGAAGACCTTTTTACCATAATTTGTCATTTGTTTTTAACAGCAGTACTATAAAGGGAGATCATCTTTAAAATCTTGTAGAATGATGACCTTTTAAAAGCTGTCAACTTCTTACTGCATTAGTATATAAAATATATTTTCCTTACAGTTATGTGATTCTCACTCCCATAATATCTCATTTATATACTTTCGGGTAAGAAATTATCTACAGACTAGATAATTGTTTACATTTCTTGCTCCATGCTGAATCTATTTGCTGACTGTACTCTGAATACACAATGATGGTTGTGTCAAGCTGCATTTCATAATTTCTGATGTTACATCTGACTACTTATTAAGGACTTAGTTCAAATTAATTCTATTTTAAGGTGCAGTCTGCAGTTAGAATAAAGCTTGAAAGGGAAATGTGCAACTTTCTCCTATATATGGTCGTCTTCTTTTGACATAAAGTTACCGACAATCAAATGAGATTTCTGCCTCTAATTCCATAGATCTTTTGAACAGATCAAATCTATATCTTTTAATTTAAAAGGTACTTATTCAGAAGGCTGAAGCACTTCTCCTATGAAAGCAGGCTCAGAGTTGGGGATGTTCAGCCTGAAGAAGAGAAGGCTCCTGGGAGACTTTGTTATAGCAGTCTTCCAGTACTTAAACAGGGCTTACACAAAAGCTGGAGAGGGACTTTTTGCAAGACCATGTAGTGATAGGGCAATAGTTAATGGTTTTAAACTGAAAGGGGGTAGATTTAGATCAGATATAAGGAAGAAATTCTTTCACTCTGAGGGGGATGAGGCACTGGAACAGGTTGCCCAGAGAAGTTGTGGATGCCCCATCCCTGGAGGTGTTCAAGACCAGGTTGGATGAGGCTTTGAGCAACCCAGTCTAGTGGCAGATGTCCCTGCCCATGGCAGCTGGGCTGGAACTAGATGATCTTTAAGGTCCCTTCCTACCCAAATCATTCCATGTTTCCAAGATTCTAATCAAAATACTTTCATGGCAGCTGAACGCACAGTACTGCCTTGTTTCATCTGAGTATGAGAGATATGAAATTAAAACCTTATTCCTATTTGGCCTGAATTTTTCCTACTTTTTGATGTAAAAGTATTTGGACTCATAAAAGAACTAATTCCAACTGCAATAATTTAATAGCATAATTAAGAATAGGCAGATGAGAATTTATTTCTTACCATAATCAAAGATGGTCTAAACTTGCCTCAGCTGATAAGCATAATTCCAGAAAGTCACTATTTCCTTTTCATGTACTGCAAAACTAGTAAAGTGATAGCAGATAAGACACAAACTCTAAGACTGCATGAGTTAAAATAAAAAATGGAACAGAACAACTTGATATCAGCTATTGAATCCTAGAGTTCTCCTCAAAATATAGCCTTTTCTGTTTAAAATAAGAGCCACTGTCTGTGCTACACTTAACAATAAAAATACGAATTGGGGTTTTATCCTCAAATAAATCAGAAGATCAGTTCAGTTGTTTGGTTGCAACCTTCACTTGAAAAATCCTGAGGAAAGATTATGGACTAGTGTGTGTTTTCAACTCCAACCTAGATTCCTAAACTAGAAAAACAGAATCCTTTAGAATAAAGGGATAGCCTTTAGAATATCCTTTAGAATATCCTTTAGAATATCCTTTAGAATAACAGTATTCTTAATACTGTTCTTAATAACAGTATTCTTTAGTCAGTGAAGGAGTGTCAGAGCTGTAGCTTATCTAAATAAGTAATCAAGCTGAGATCAGGATCCAAAGGAACTTATTCGCATGTTACACTTCATATGGATCCCTCAGTCTATGTTCTATACAAGAAAAAGTGTTAAGCAAAAGGGACAGACATCATCACCTTGACTAGATGACAAATAGATCACATTCCTAGAGATATAACTGGATCAGTTGTGATTGCTGCAGGTTCAAATATCACAGCCATTAGTAACTACCATTTCTGAGTCCATTTGTGGATATCAACAAGCTTTTCTCGAGAATGACAGTCCTCTTCTGTATTTCTTTATCTCATGTTTGTTTCACTGAATGTTGCTATGCTTTCCAGAGCTGTTTTATCCTGTCACATTTTGCTGGGAATCCATTATGACTGCAGTCTTTCATCTTTTACCCTTTCATTATTATTATTTCTTCATTCCCTGCTGTAGTAATAAAATTTCTCATTCTCATTTCCAAGTAAGCTCAGGCTTCTTACGTGCTTCTTCTACGTTCTTAGTGAGACATCTCTCCTTCCACCAAATGCCCCTACCATTTCTTGCACTTTGCCTGTCACAGCATTTACTCCTTTCTCTTCCACTCAAGCTAGGTCTTTACCAAATTAAAGCAAAGTAAAATCTTTTATAAAAGTTAATATTCTTAAAAATATAGTTAGAAATTTATGGAATTATAGTTAATAATTTTCTCTAGGTCCCTCAAAACCTGTTGCTAACATATAATATTCAGGTATGTAAGCTTCACGTCAATGGAACCTATATATCATGGAAAGTAGGACCGGCATGATCTGTGAAAAAGCACACATAAATGAAAACAGCAGAAGAAGGAATAATTCATCTTTGTGACTCAGCAACACAGGGTAGATCTCTGTGGTGGTGGGTTAAAAAGCATATCTTTTGAATATGTGTTGTCTGTACCACAGACTAGATCTTCCATGGAAAAAACACACAATTCACCCACAATACTTTATGAAGTTGATGTTTTGAAACAAGCCTAGAAAATTGGAAGAGTGGTGTGTACTTCATCAGTGTAGGTACATTAAAATAACTCCATTATTAATTGAAGAAAGTACAGCGCCAAGAACCTGCACCAAACTAATTAGTATTTCTGTGACTTTCTGAAAAATTTGAAAGACACATTCTGCCTGACAGAAATGGAAAAAATTAAAACTGAATAAATCAGAAGTTTTTTAAATGCTTCCTGTTGCTAGTCACAAAAACACCAGTGAAATAGCGTTTTCAGGATCAATGCATACAACTACCTAGGGAATAAAGAACAGATGAAAATATTTCAATAATTTTTTGCAAATCCATAGAATGTTAACCATAATTGTGATCCAGAAGACATTCTCCTATTACAAAATCAGCAGTATGCTGGTTTCTATTATCTCTGTTATGATCATGTACAACAGATTTAATGAAAGATAAATGTCTCATTCCCCAAAGCAGTATAAACCCACCCATAGCAAAAAAGTCGGCTGTTTAATTAATTATCTGTATGCATAACTACTGGTAAAGCTAAAGTAAATTAATATGTGATGCTTTAATCACAATTAAATTTAGTGTGTAAACACACACAAATCATGGTGGTTCTTCCAAAATGCATAAAGACATTCAAATTTTAGTCACTACTTGATGCAAGATACCCAAGTTGTTGAACCAGTGCTGATGCATTCAATATCTCTAAATGGATCTATATGTCTGTCTGTAAATGTCTGTGAAAAATAATATCATGGAAGAGACATGGATGGTCCTCTGTCAAACAGGTAAATCTACAAAGATGCTAATACAAAGGTCTATGAACGAGTGCTTGCATAACAAAGAAACAGTAAACAGTGACAATTACAGTTATGTTTAGCCTGGAGGGACAAAGTATAGGGGAAAAAGACTGGAAAACAGGTTTAGTAAAGAAAAATTACTGAATATAGATAGGGTAGAGGAAGTAAAGCAGCTTCTGGAGGAATGACCAGAGATGGATAAATCTTCTGAAAGGATTATGAAACCTAATAACAGCTTTGAAAGCCATTGCAAGGTGTTGAAACAGTTATTAGATAGCCAACTGTAAGATATTGGAAGCCCCATGCCTTCAGTGGGCTTTCCATCTGCCTGACTGATTAGCGAAGTTCAGCTCATACACAGATTATGTGTGTGTGGTTTAGATAGAGATCATATCACCTCTGCCTGTCAGATAGAAATATGTGAATCTATAAATACATATCATATATGATTTCTTTTTTCTGTATATTCTGACCAGAATGTAAGCAAAATATCATGAATATGAGTGTATATACAAAGGTGATGGAAAAAAATCTGCTGCAAGGCATTGTCATACTTCTAGATCAAAAGAATTGACAAGTATAGAATCTTACAAATTTTATGAAAGCAAAGAAACTTTCCCCCATTCAAATCATAACATGTTGAGTATTCTCATTCCATTATTGTGTTTTAAAGTGTGAGAAATTAATCATAATTGCTAGCTAGACTAAATTTAAAGATACATATCAAAAACCAGTGAGACATGCTCTTAATGAAAATCTTGCAGACATAAGAAAGACAAAATGGACAAAATATAATGAAAAATAAGAGTCACTTGAAAGGAATGCATTTGTTGTATTGACTTTTTGATAGGTGTGTTCTAACTGACGTGTAAAAGATATTCAATATGATAGCAGCATACTTTGACTTCTAAGGGAGCAGAAAGTCATGATTAGTGTTTTTCTGCAATTTAGAATAAAAACTAAAGAATGTTCATTATGTAGACTGATTACCCTGAATTATCATATGACTTGTAAAGACTGAAGAGTTCAGTGCTCATATGTGCTGAAATGCACAAGCTCTATATATCTTCCATTTGAATATTTGGGGTTACACAATTAAAATGTGAAAGGAAATGATGGAGAGGAGTACCTGAAAGGCTCTGTAATGACCAACACTGTACTTCAATTTTTTACATAGTTTGTAAATGATTTCGCAAAGAACAGAATTCAGAGCAGTAAAATGTCTGATGACAGAAAATAAGAAAAGGAAGAAACCTCTGCAAATGCACCAGAACAAAGTAGACAAACTAATTTGCGTGGATTAGTTTCAAGTGGCTCATTCATCTCAGCAGAGAGAAAAGCAAAGTAATTAGACTAGGGATTCAAATAATCGGACACCACCAGGCAGGAGTCACAGTATTGAGTAGCTGTGTGGTTTGAACACATGCAACAATAGGTTTGAGCAAATTAATATGTGAAACTCTAGAGCATTTTTCATCACTAGACAATGAGACTATATGGATTGTGATTTTGCACAACTGTCGACTTAGTTGTTTTTATTTTTGCAGCTCATAATGTTTATTTTTACAGCTTCATACATTCTTGTGACTTTTGTTTGTGACTATAGTTTGTGAGTATACAAGACCTTCTCCACTATGTATCGAAAATATTCTGTGACTCAATATAAGCAACCTGAAAATCGTGACAAGGAGAGAAAATCAGCAGTTTAGATTCTGAAATCCTCTTGATATTGACATCTCTAGGGACAATATGACCAGAATTTTGTGATTGTACTTGCTTTATCAGCATGACCAGAAAATAAATTGGCACTGAATACTCCCATGCAAGAGATATGGCTACAGCGCAAATGCACCAGGACAAACTGCATAATGATGACTTGGTTAAAAAAGGGAAGAAAGAGTCTGAGATGTAATTTCTGCTTCTATTTTTTGTAATAGGAAAATTATGTTATTAGGAGCCTGATTAGCATTTGACCTGCACTATTCTGGTTCTGCAAGCTTTATGGTTATAGCTATACAAACTTCCCCATAGTCCTGGCTGTTCTGGCTGTATTTAAGGTGTTGAATATTATTATAATTGTAGAATATTATAAATTAATGCTAAAAATAAGGTCCTGAAAGAACCAGGATTTTAATGCTAACTGTTATAACATAAACATCATAGGTTTCACAGGAAGTAACTAAGTTCAGAAGTTATTGTGGATATGTGGAATAGCTTTGCATATATGTGAATTTATAGTTCACAAAATTATGGTTTCATCTGTCCAAAAAATACAAGTAAGTAAACAGCTATTGTAACAATGTCTGATGGATAGCTCACACTGTTGTAAATGTAATTAAGCACAAAACAAAGCAACTGTACATCTGTGAAATGATTAACTGCACAGTCCTGGAACTGCTAAACACAACAGATTTGTCTGAATAGTATAAAAAGTGATTTGCAGAGATTTTCAAGATTTTTCTATGTTTTTTAGAAAATTAAGATATTGTTTATTAATATTCACATGGCCATTGACTTATACCTGAAAATGTTTGCATATTGCCAAGATGTCACTCATTTATCTAATTCTGGCATAAACGAGGGCTTGTCAGAACACTCTTAATTAAGTACATAATTTTCTAAACTATTTATCCTCTGTTCATTTAATTAGGGAACAGAAACAATACAATGTTAGATGATGAATCTGACACAATAAATAGAAAACAGAGAATGAGGAAAGTCTGGGAAAAAATCAAGTATATTATGATCAATTCATTATCTTAAATTTACACACATTGTGCATTTAATTGCAATTTGCAGAGAATGTTTGGAAGAAGCTGGATTGGTTCACGAACGAAGAGTTAATATGGAATATCAGACCCTATGCATATCTTAGATTCATTGGTCTTTTGATGACTGAAAAAACAAATAAATTAAGTGATGAAATATTATAGCACTACAATCAAATGTGTCCCTGGCCTTGTAGGCACAGCACTTGTGCTAATACAATCCTGTTATAGCATTAACCTTATCTAATTGATCTGGAAGTAGGAAGTGAAAATGAAGTTCAGCATATTGGTCAAATTGTCAGAGTATGTAGCGTGAGGTCTGTTTGGTAAATACAAGGAGAAACAGAAAAGTTGCATCATCAATTCAGAAGTGCTTTTAATGCTTCTGGTCATAGAAAGAGATTCAAAGTCAAAGCTTTAATAAAATTTGACTTTGTGCCATATTCATTTCCTGTACGACAAATACTCAAACTCTTCTGTAAGCAGTATGATAGTGTAGAAGGATAACGCAATGTCACAAGTCATCCAGAAAAACATGAACTATAACTTTTAGGAGACTTGTGCATGTACAGAAAAGGAACTCTAGCAAATATATGCAAATAATATTATGTTTTTCACACTTTCAAAGATTTAAGGGAGAAATTCAGCAGGGTTACCTTACAATTATGTCACAAAATGCAATATACTTCTTTATGAGATTACATTTTGATTTTTATTGGAATCAGTTTTGCAAAATTCCTGATGTTCATAATTTGCAATGAAATTAACTTTTTAAAACATACATAACTTTTTAAAATTTTCTAAAGAATTTGAAATATGGAAGTTGCAATTTTTACTGTTATGTGAATAACAGCACATATTCTACAATGAGACCAAACTTTTTAATTGCTAATATGCTTCATAGCCTTTGCAAAACTTAAATAATAAAAACCCTCTGAAAGCTACTAAAACAATTCTGACATTTTGAATTGGAAAAAGAAGAATAAATTTTCAAAATTTCCCAGTAAAATATATAACACATTTTGAATCAGAGGTCCCGAAATTTCATTTCATTCTGCGTAATTTCATTAAGCCATTTTCGAATCACTAGGATATACCATATTACATAACATTAAGATTAGCTTGTTAAAATGCTAGTTGAAACAAATTGCAGATAAATATAAATAATCAAAACATCAATTATTATGATTATTGTTTAACTGAAATTATATATTTCAGCTGCATTTATAATATTTAATTTTAAATGTGCTAGGTTGTGTGATTAAAAACTAATCACAGGGAACACAGCTACTCAGCAAGGATCACGGGAACACAGGCAGAGGAGCCCTGGTGATAAGTGAAATGATGTTGCAGAACCAGCTTCTCCAAAGACTGTCAGGGGTAACTAATTAGACCATTGACCCCAGTGGGAAACCCACCAGGATGACTCAGCCAAAGCCTCTCTCTCCATAATGCCATCCAGACAATCAGGGGTGATTGCCTGAGTGGGTGTAGGGCTTACTAGGGATGCCGGAGAAAGAGCTTTCTGGGACTGTGTAGAGCTTCTGATACGGCTTAAAGGGACTGTGGGAATAAGGAAGACTCATTATGGGATGTTGGACTGGGGCTGGCTGGACTGGAGTTAACTTCTTCCATAGCAGCCCATGTGGTGCTGTGTTTTGGATTTGTGACTGAAACAGCATTGGTAACACACTGGTGTTTAGGCTACTGCTGAACAGTGCTTGCGCATTGTTAAAGTTTTCTCTTTTTCTCACCCACCAGTGTCCTTCAGTCATGAGCAGCCAGAGGAAGCAGTTCAAGTTGTCCTTGCTGCTTATGTTTGTGTGAGCGTGGTGTCTGGTGGTGTGGGTGCCTTCAAAGGCACTGTTTTCTCTTTGCATTGATCTGTGTGGCCAGTCATGTGTGCGCTATCAGGAATATATGCTCAGCCTTCCTACTGTCTGGACCAGGGGATATGGAGACAGAACAGCCTCACATCTATGGGGCTGGGAGTGGAGGGGACCACCTGTGTCCTGAAGTCCCCAGATGTGGCATCCTCTAAAAACACGGGGTACTTAAACTTTTTTCTTTTTCTCCTGTTCAGAAAAATTTACAAAACAACAGACTCTTAAAGAAAATAAACCCAAACTATTTATTGACATCATTGGGTTGAGTCAGAATGAATACAGAGGAGAAAAACAGAATTTAAAGAGAAGGAGACATTCAGTTATGTATTTAAAAATGGTTTGGATAACACAAAAGACATTATGATATTAGAAATACTTAAGTATAATAAAGAGAGATGTTAAAAAATATTTTAAAAGAGAAATTGATATGAACATTGATGTCTTTTCTCATCTACCATCAAACATGCTTGAAGTCATTCAAGCATCTAGCAACAGGCACCTCCCTTTTCTACTCCAGAGCATCACTGGGGACATGGTGTAGCAACAAAGATCCCCACTAGATGGTAGTGACACCACTAATCGCTGATCCTTCACCCTAAAACTTGTTTTTTAATTATGTTCACATTTGCACCCTCAAGATTATAATTAAAACACGTCATTTTAAAATCAATTATAAGCCTACAAAAGTTACTGATAGATTTAACAAACACTGAAATTTCCATCCTGTGTGAAGGCATTTTACTAGCACTTGTTGTTGGGCTAAATGGAACCTAGAATAAAATATGGAAACATTTGCATGACTGAAAAGTACTGGGAAATTCAGAAATAGTGACAATAAATGAATAGGTGCAAAAAAAACCCTACACTTTCCTATAATGTCCTGAGAATCATCGTTTAGGTATTCTGTTCTTCCCTAATGCCTCCAGTCCTTAGCTGAATTATACTTTTCAAGACTCACTATGCTGCTTTATCAGAAAAAAAAATGATACACTGTAATTTAGAAGAAAAAGGCATCCCAGAAAGGTCAGGAGAAAAAATGGTTCAAGCCACAATTTTCAAGAGACATTTCACCATAAGAAGAGAGCACTGTTTATTATTAAATAGTTTGAAACAAAAAATTTATAATCAGTTTGATAAATGGAAATATTTCAATTTGCGTCCAACTGTTTCCAGACACAATGAATTGGTTTAGAGAAAAAGTATCAGCAATTTTTTCTACTCAGTATTTCCTATTAGGGAATCATTTAAGGAGATGTTTCCAGCCTGTTCTAGTGGATATCTGTTGTTAAGTCATGTGCTTTGGCTTGTCTTAATGTTTTCCAGCCATTACCATTATATTGTGTGTGTGCACTAACTATCCCACTCTACCTTTTTTTCAGAAGGGCCACTGAGACAATCTGGCCTCTAAGATAGCCTTCACAAACCTTTTTCAAATTGTTTCTTCTTTCTGAAGAACTCCTATTCATAACCCATTATTTAAAAAAAAAAAATCCATATTAATTGGTAATTTCATGCAACCATATTAGTCTGCTCGTTTTACAGAAGATTTCAGTAACTCAAGGTTACTGCTTCTAGATTTTTTGATGCTTGGCAAACTGCAAGCAGAGGAGGCTGGAGGTAATAGCAACAAGCTAGGAGATAATCCTGAGGAAACAAAAATCAAACTAAATATGTTGGGTCCATGCCTTGGGCACAGTCTGAAGATCCTAAGTCAAGTAAAACTCTATTCACAAGCAAATATAGTTCCCCCATGTATCCACAGGTTAAGAATGGCTTTTCTTCTCTTCTAGAAATTACACTAATTGTTTCCTCAGGGAGGAAAGCTGTTATGTCTGTGGGCAGACATTTTCTTTCATGGGAGAGACTTCAAGGAGAACATTCTTTTTTCCTGGCTGTAGCTACTGAAAATCACCAAAATAGAGTTATGGTAATCTATCCTGCCAACTTATATTATAAATAATACAGGTTTCAGTCTGATTTATGCATATTTCCAGGGTACAACACAGGTAGTAAAACCATGCACACAGTGAATTCTCCACTACGTGTTTAAGACAGCTTCACACGGGGCTTTTGCCCTGGGAAAGAATGCAAAGCGTGGCCAGGAGGAGATGTACTGTCTTCGGATCTCAGCTGAAATATCTGCAGTCTGCAATCTGTGAAACGATTTATTATCCCTGAAACAGGGAGAAATGAGGAGAGTCCCCTGCAACTGAGCAGTGCACTCTGTTGAGTTTCTCTTTCTGATGAAAGGATACCCTAACTTTAACATCTTTTTATTTTTGTGATTGCTTTTGGTTTTCTGTGATTTATATGGTCAGAGCATGCCACTTCTGTTGGGCTTCAGGATGCAGGTGGCCCCCTTTACTCCCAGCCCCATAGATGTGAGGCTGCTGTGGCTCCATGTCCCCAGGTCCAGCCAGCGGCAAAGCTGAGAGCATATTCCCAACAGTGCACACACGCACTGCTAACACAGCTGGCTGCACAGACCAACAAAAAGAAAAAGATGGTTATTTGCTCAATGACATATGTTCTGTCAGAGTGCCTTGTCCTCTCCCAAATTTTAGGACAGGTAGTGAAAATAAAAGGCCTATTAGATCATCAAAGATGGCCTTGGACATCAGCAGATATCTAAACTCTGAACTGTGATTCTTAATTCTCTGCTTAATTCCTGACTAATCCTTTCAGTTTCCACTGAAACTAACATTTCAGTTTCCACTGGCATCTAATGTTCCATTTGGGTAAACCACCACAATATTTCAGGCCTGACTCTGTCGCGGAGCTCATTGCCTGTATGGCAATCTGATCCACATGTATAGGCTGAACGGGGCAATGCTTATCTGTCAAAGGAGAGAACTAGTAGCTGTGGGGTGGCATATAAGTCGCATGGAATGTAAAGGATGAATTTTAAACTACTGGCACCTCAGTAACTACAGCTGTCACTCCGGACCGCAAGACCTGAGCTGAATTTTCCACTTTCCCTGGGAAGATGTGAATTCAAATTGCCTGCCTCCATGATTTGGAAGTATACTCCTGTTGAAGACGTGTAATTGTGAAGAAAAGCCAGCTGGGCCAGAAGGAGAACAGTCATTTAGTAGTTACGGCAGCCTCCTGGACTGTGATATTTTAAGTATGTAAGTCAAAGAAGGGAGCTTAAACCACACCAGCTCTAACATGAGTTGTAAGTATTTCCATGGCTCTTTTCTTTCCTCTCAACCGTGTCCTGAAAGGAAAGAACAGCACATTGCATTTTTCAAAGAAAATCATAGACCTTTGTCTTACAGAGAAGTTTCTGCAGACAGTCCTGCAAGAAAGTAGTCACCTTGTTGAAATAACGCACCCCAGTTCTGCAGAGAAAGGCATATGAGCTTATTTCAGCTCTTCTGTCTCTAAGTGCTCAATACCTAGCTTGTCCAGTATTTAAAGTTCTTCAGGCTTCATACTTGGTCCTTAACACATTAGTCTGGATTCTGCTCGAAGAATCAGGAATGTCAAAATTACATGTTTAAAGTCTCTCCATTGTGATATATAACCTTTTTTTTCAGACGAGAGCCCTTTGATCTTTTATTATGTAAAGAATGTTCTCATCTCAGACATTAGTGAATTCATTTTTTATAAAGAGGAATGTGCAAAGAAAAGCATAAGTTATGTGTCAGAGTGATCAGTTTGGAATTTCTCAAATTCCAGCTGCAGGTTTTAGAAGTTATAATTGCAGAATTAGCTAAAACAGCGTTATAGCTAGAAATTGGGAACAACAAGACTCTCAATATTTTTCTCAAGGTTTTTTGAAGTCATATATAGTAAGGTTCTTATTTAACTGTAACAAGACACTTTAGTGTATAAGGTATACTTTAGTGTAAGTTCCTACAAGTGATAATTCTGCTGTCATGCCGAAAGACTGCTCAACTCAGGAACTTATTCTTAGCATCTCGTAACCTAGAAAAATTAATAGGGGAACATGACAGCTTCGTGTAGCAATTTATACTCATTAGCATTAAAGATTATAATGTGCTGAAGAGGTATAGAGAGAGTCAGTGTATTATTTTAGTTTGTTTGGGGGGTTTTAGTATTGGGTTTGTGGTTTTTTTTTGCAAAGGAACTCTTTCATATATAGCCAGGGGTAGGGGAGATGTGTTCTGGTATGAAAGAGAAGATTTTCACAAATAATATTGTTTATTTTCTGTGTTTTGGTATTTCCAATGGAAAGACTATAATAACAAGTTTGAAATCTTCAGGATTTAAAATTTTCCTACATTTAAGATTAGATAAAATACTTACATATAAACCCTTCTTTTGCCTGAGGATAGGAAAGTGATTCCCCCACACCCTTCCCACATATATCTTAACGTTTATACTAATCACTGACATCAGGGTAGGTGCCAATAACACTTTTCCAGATGGCTGTCATTTTAAGGTACAACAGAAATATAGATCCTAGAAGATACTAACACCCTCCATGATTATTCTTTTGCAAGTCCTCTGTGAGGACATTGTAATCACTTAAAGTAGAATACCAAAGGGGATTCTGAGTGGTCTTGGGGAATCCTCAGTAGACTTCTGAGTTGTGATGGCTTATGCAAATATTTCTTACTGGCTCACTTTTCTTGTCATACAAGACTGCTCTTCTCCTTTCACACCATAGAGTATTGAAGCCCTGGGAAAATAGTGTGTAATGAAAGTCTTAAAATACTTTGTGGGATTGTACTACTTTTTGCTTTGCTTCTAGAATTGTTAAATATGGGAAAATGTTTTCATATTAAAAAATGTTTCTAGCCTCATGAATGAGGAAACGGGTGGAAAAAATCTGTTTTGGGGAAAAAAAAGTGCAAAACATTATCTAAAGTATTCTAAGTCCTCCTGTGGTGGGTCGACCCTGGCTGGATGCCAGGTGCCCACTGAAGCCACTCTATCACTCCACTCCTCAGTTGGACAGGGGAGAGAAAATATAACAAAAGGTTCATGGGTCTACATAAGGGCAGGGAGAGATCACTCATCAGTTACTGTCATGGGCAAAACAGACTCTAATTGGGGAACATTAATTTAGTTTATTAGCAATCAAATCAGAGTAGGATAATGAGAAATAAAACCAAATCTTAAAAAACTTTCCCCTCACCCCTCTCTTCTTCCTGGGCTTAACTTTATTCCTTGTCGTGGTTTTGGCCGATCCGGCAACTAAACCCCACACAGCAGCTCTCTCACTCCTTCTACAGTAAAGTGGAGAGGAGGAAAAAAAAGAATAAAAGGACTGAGGGTCGAGACAAGAACAGAGGGAGCACCCACCAACCATGGTCCCAGGCAAAACAGACTCAGCTTTCTTAAAGCAGAACAATTTATTAACAGTTACTTAAAAGAATAAAGACAGGCAAAACCAGTTACTTAAGAGGATAAAAAGAAAACAAGACCAGATCTTAAAAACAACACCTCTCCACCCCCCTTTCCTTTTCTTCCCAGCTCTTACCTCTCCCCCAGGGGCGCAGGGGGACAGGGAATGGGGGAGTGCAGGTCAGTTCATCCATGTTGTTACTGCCGCTCCTTACTTAAAGGAGGAGGAGTCCTTACACCCTTTTCCCTTGCTCCAGTGGATCCCCTACTCATGAGGAAAATCCACAAACTTCTCCAGTGTGAGTCCTACCCGCAGGATGCAATCCTTCCCCATAGGATTGCTCTGGTGCAGGCTCTACCACAGTCTCAGATTCTTAGGGAGTTGTTGCCACTCGCTCTGGCGTGGGTCGTCATATAGACTCTAAATGTGTCTCTATACAGACTCTAAAATACATGTCTACCTGTGTCCATGCTTCACAACTGTCCTCAGGCTCAGGCATCTCCTTTAAACAAAACACCTCCCCACCAACGGGGGCCGTCCCACAGACTCTAGATGCGTACCATCCTCAGGCCCAGGCATCTCTTCTCTGACGTGGGTTCTCCACGGGCTGCAGGTGGGTCTCTGCTCCACCAAGACTGTCCTGGCTGCAGGGGGGCCGCCTGCCTTCTCACCACCGGTTGCAGGGGAAACTCAGCTCCGGCACACCTCATCCCATTCCATCTTCACTGACCTGGTGTCTGTGTAGCCATTTCTCTCAGATCTCAGTCCTCTCTGGTGGAACTTGGCCTGGTGGGCACCCTGGGAGTGGGGCTCTCCCTGAGTTCCCCAAGCGGCTCCGCCGCGGCCATCCTCAGCAGGTGGCACCGGCCCGGTGCCCCCCTCCCCTCTCCTCGCTCCTGGGCAAAAGTGCACCTTTCCAGTTTCTTTGTCCCAGTGTAAACAGGGCAATTCGCAGAGGCGTCGATTGGCTCAGACCCCAAGGGGAATGGGAGTTCGATCTCGTGGCCAGCTCCTGCCACCAGAACCTCCCCCCCCCCATCAAACCATGACACTCCTTTCAAGTGATGCAGGGGGACAGGGAATGAGGTTTGCAGTCCATTCATCACACATCATTTCTGTCGCTCCTTCCTCCTCAGAGGGAGGACTCTACTCACTTACCCTGCTCCAGCATGGGGTCCTTCCCACGGGAGTCAGTCCTCCACGAACTTCTCCAATGTGAGTCCTTCACACAGGCTACAGTTCTTCATGAACTGCTCCAGTGTGGGTCCCTTTCACAGGGTGCAGTCCCTCAGGAGCAGACTGCTCCAGCCAGAATGCCCCACAGGGTCACAAGTCCTGCCAGCAAACCTGCTCCAGTGGTGTGGGCTCCCTTCTCTCCATGGTTCCACAGGTCTTTCCAGGAGCCTGCTCCAGCACAAGCTTCCCATGAGGTCACAGCCTCCTTCAGGCATCCACTTGCTCTGGCGTGGGGTCCTCCACAGGCTGCAGGTGGATCTCTGTTCCACCGTTAACCTCCATGGGCTGTGGGGGGACAGCCTGTCATCTCACTGTGGTCTGCACCATGGGCTACAGAGGAACCTCTGCTCTGGTGCCTGGAGCACCTCTTCCTCCTCCTCCTTCACTGGTCTTGGTGTCTGCAGAGCTGCTGCTCTCTCATACTCTCACTCTTCTGTCCAGCTGCAGTTTTCTGTTGCACAGTTTTTTCCCCCTACTTAAATATGTTATCACAGAGGTGCTACCACTGTCGCTGATGGACTCAGCCTTGGCAGCAGCGGTTCTGTCTTGGAGACAGTTGGCGTTGGCTGTATCGATCACAGGGGAATCTTCCAGCAACTTCTCACAGAAGCCGCTCCTGTAGCCCTGCCGCTACCAAAACCTTGCCACAGAAACCCAATGCAGCTCCAAAACTAAAAAGTGAAAGGAAACAACTCACAATTTATAATTTCATCAATAATTCATGACATTGCACTAAATTTGCTTAATTCTGGAATCTTGTTTCATGATTTCTGAGCACTTTGAGTTGGAAATACCGAAGAGCTGTGAGATACTGTATTCAAATTTTGAATAGTTGGTTGTTTTCAAATAAAAAATACAAAGTAATAAGTAAGAGCCCTGAAAATTGAAGGGAACTTTTGGTTAATTTTTCATTTCAGCTGATGCTTATTCAACCGCAAGGATTTTCCATTAACTCTTCAAACAGTGAGCAAATTGGAACAGCTGTGAAAGAAAGGTGATGTTACTTGCACAATTCTTACCCCCTTTACTGATATCAAACCTTGACAAATGACCATCATCATCAAATATTATTGAATACCTCAATGCAGAGTCACATTTGCAGTAAGACAGTGTTGAGTAATGTCCTTGGTAACCATGTGGATATCATGTCAAGACAACTAGAAAGGAATGTTTTGCAACACAGATTTGTAGATGCGATCTGCAAATTATTGCACCATGAGAAACCCCTATGTTTATAGAAGCCTGTTGTTGACTAATGTTTTTAAGACAAAGTCTCACAAAATGTTGAGAAACATCTTTCAAATAAGTTTTTTTTATCTAATATAAGAAGTAGAAACTTGAAGAAGGTCCCTCTGGAGAAGAGGAACAGAAGAAAAGAAAGATACAGATAAAACGCTTTGTTTTGTTTTCTGTGAAATGCTCGTGTGTTGGCATTAAAATAACCTTAAGATTATATAAACAGACCTAAGTAGAACAGAACCCTAACTCCTTTTTTTTTTTTTTTTTCTTTTGTTCAGCAAAAAACAAATTCTCTAAAAAATGAACGGGGCAAGATGAGGATTAGAAAGAAACTTTACTTATAGAATTTTTCCCCCTCGGCAATATCTGTTTTTAAAAATGTTTTTCGGAAGCATTCAGTACTAGTCACTTTTTAGAAAGAGGATGCTGGGGGGGGTATTAACAGATGATGGGAGTGATGACTGTAGCACTTAGGAGCCATTGTAATGGACTGGAAATTCAGATTCTGTCCGTTTGGGCAATTATTGTGTTCTTCCAAAAACTATACTTTGCACTTCTCTAACATTTCTTTCCTGTTTGGGATCTGAAATTACTGTATGAGAGTGTATAAATAAGATTATCCAGACTTTTATAGCCAGAGAAACTGGGGCACTAAGTGGGTAAATGGCTTGCTTAGCCTATGGCAGAGTTGAGAATTGAACTAACATTCTCTAACTGCTAGTTTCAGTAGAAAATATAATCTCCTGTGTTTGTTACCCGTTTTGGAATTTGAGAGGTTGGGGTTTTTTTGACTCTTTTAGTGTTAATTCAGTTTTTGTTACAGTAATTATGTAGCTATGGCAGCCTAGGGTCCAGTTTGCATCCAGCTGTAAATTACTAGAGCAATAGCCATTTCTCTCCATTTTTTAGATGTAAATAGTTAGACCATGGCTGTCTCAGTTATAGAAGAAATAAGTAGATGTCATGGTTTGATGTGGAGGGGGGGTGGTTCTGGTGGCAGGAGAGGGGTTTTTCTCCCTGCGACCTCCCCGGTTTTGGAACCGGGTTAGGCTTAGTTCTGGCCACCAGATCAGACTGCCATCCCCCTCGGGATTGAGCCAATAGGGCGCCTCTGTGAATTGCCCTATTTAAGTCAGGACAAGGGAACCGGAAAAGGTGCTTCGCCCAGGATCGAGCAGAGAAGGGAGGAGGGCACTGCCCCCGCTCCCTGGCTCCCAGCCGGGCAGCTGCCTGCGTCGGGCCGGCGCTGCCCACGGAGAATGGCGGCGGCGGAGCCAGCTGGGGAACTCGGGGACACCCCACTCCCGGGGTGCCCACTGGGCTGAGTTCACCTGGAGAGGACTGAGATCTGAGAGAAACAGCCGCATCGACAGCAGGTCAGTGAGGATGGAGCGGGAGGAGGTGTGCCGGAGCCGAGTTTCCCCTGCGGCTGATGGTGAGATAGCAGGCGGCCCCCCTGCAACTAGGACGGCCTCGGTGGAGCAGAGACCCACTTGCAGCCTGTGGGGAGAAGATGTCTGAGCCTGAGGATGGTCGTGTTGGGGTGCACGACACGGCAGAGAGGCATCTGGAGTCTGCATGATGACCCACGCCGGAGCGAGTGGCTACAGCTCCCTAAGTACCCGAGACTGTGGTAAAGCCCACACCGGGGCAATCTGTGGGGAAGGATTGTTTCCAGTGGGCTGGACTCACGTTGGAGAAGTTTGTGGATTTTTCCTCGTGGGTAGGGGATCCATTGGAGCAGGGGAAAAGGGTGTAAGGACTCCTTCTCCTTTAAGAAAGAAGCAGCAGTAACAGCACGGAATGAACTGACCTGCACTCCCCCAGTCCCTGCCCCCTGTGCTGCTGGGGGGAGGAGGTAGAGCCGGGAGGAAAAGGAAAGGGGGGGGGAAGGTGTCGGTTTTAAGATCTGGTTCTGTTTCTTTCTGTCCTCTCGAGTAATCGGTTTTTGTTTCCCTTTGACCTTCTAAGTAATCATTAATAAACTGTTTTGCTTTGAGAAAAGCTCTGCCTGTTTTGCCCAGGACCATGGTTGGTGGGTACTCCCTCTGTTCTTGTCTCAACCCTCAGTCCCTTTGGTTTTTTTTTTCCTCTCCTCTCTACTTTACTGGAGAAGGAGAGACTGTGTGAGTTTTAGTTGCTGGATCAGCCTAAAACCACGACAGTAGACCTGATTTGCAGCTACATACTATGTTATTTGAGCGTGCACACATTCTTGGATATAAAATGCATTTGGAAAAAGCCTTCAAATCTCATCTTTCTTGGCTAAATGAGTTAACTTCTTTTAAATCATGGTATACACAATCCTGTCCGTAAGACAAATAAAACTGAGTAAGTCTGAAAATATTTTGGGAAACTTAGCTCTTAAGAAGCTCATGGTAACATTTAGTGTTTTTCCAGTTTATATTCTTAAAGTCTGCTTACCAAAAAAAGAGAATAATACTCAAGTCTTACAAATATTTTTAAAAAGGCTAACCTAAACTACATAAGTAATTGTTATGGTTTGAAGTGGGGGGGGAGGTCCGGGTGGCAGAAGCTGCCCATCAGACCGGACTCCCGTCCCCCTCGCGGCTTGAGCCAATCGGCGCCTCTGCGAATTGCCCTATTTACGTCGGACAAAGGAACCGGAAAGGTGTGCCTTTGCCCAGGAGCAAGGAGACGAGAGGAGGGCTCGGCCCCCGCTCCCGGCTCCTGGCCGGGCCCGCGGCCTGGGCCGGGCCGGGCCCGCTCCGTCGAGGATGGCGGCGGCGGAGCCGCTTGGGGAACTCGGGGAGAGCCCCGCTGCCGGGGCGCCCACCGGTCCGAGTTCACCCAGACAGGACTGAAATCTAAGAGAAACGGCCACACAGATAAGAGGTCAGTGAAGATGGAACGGAACAACGTGTGCCGCGGCTGAGTCCCCCTTGCGAGCGGCCCCTTTCTAACAGTCCTCGGTGGAGCAAGCAGAGACCCACTTGCAACCAGTGGATGACCCACGTCGGGAAGAGATGCCTAAGCCTGAGACTATTGTGAATCATGGGCACAGGTAGAGACACATTTACGCATTTATGCATTTAAAGTCTGTACGGAGACTCATTTAAGGTCGGTATGACGACCCACGCCGGAGCACATTTAAAGTTTGTTGATGACCCACGCCAGAGCGAGTGGCTACAGCTCCTTAAAAGCCCAGGACTGGTAAAGCCCGCACTTGGGGCAAATCCGATGGGGTAAGGATTTGCCTCCCAGCAGGTAGGATTCACGCTTTTGCCATGAGTAGGGGATCCACTGGAGCAAGGGACAATGGTGTAAGGACTCCTTTTCCTTTAAGAGAAGCGGCAGTAACAACTTGGAATGAACTGACCTGCACTCCCCCATTCCCTGCCCCCCTGCGCCGCTGGGGGGAGGAGGTAGAGCCGGGAAGAAGAAGCAAAGGGGGGGGAGTGGTGTTGTTTTTAAGACCTGGCCTTGTTTTCTTGTTATTCTCTCAAGTAACCGTTTTTGTGTGCTTTTCTCTTTTGTAGGTAGCTGTTAATAAATAGTTTTGCATTAAGAAAAAGCCTCTTTTGCCCGGGACCGTGGTTGGTGGGTGCTCCTCTGTTCCTGTCTCGATCCTCAGCTCTTTTATTACATTTTTCTCTCCTCTCCATTTTACTGGACTGGGAGAGCTGCGTGGGTTTGGTTGCCGGACTCAGCCTAACCCACGACACTAATATTATTGACAAAAATGTTATGTTCTGTAATGATTCACAGCTCTAGAAGACTGTAAATCTTTTCTTTATCCATGTTAGAATACATGCTATCAAAGCAGTTAAACAGTTGTGAAGCATTAGAACAGCAGAGCCATGCATCTGAGTGTAGAATTCTGAAGAAACGCAGAGAGGAAACAGAAAAAGAGGGAATATGAACCTTGATACATCAATGCACCTGGAAAATTAAGTAGGTGAAACAAAAAAATACTGATGCAGCAGTCAGCTCAATGTACAGACAGATAAAGACGTGAGCTTACATATTATTACTGTGGAATACAGTATTTAGGCAGTTTACTCTGCTCTTTTCCACCCTCAATGCAACAGCCACATTTATATGACTCTATCACTTCCCTGGACCTGGGGGATCACCATTCTACTGAAGTGTTTTCTCATTTATTTTCTCTGACTCCGAAGACTACCTTTTTTCTCAGCTGGAAGCTGGAATGCTTTGTCAGTCCCTTGGAGTCTTCCTTTTTTTGTCCAAGAAGGCCAGTGTCTTAGAAAAAGTGAAAAGTAGTAGCAAAGACTTTCCGTGTACAGAAAACCTTTGTGAATAAATTGCTTGATTATTGTTACCAGCTGGAGTCAACCTTTGCTTGTTTGTGACTATGTAAAGTTCCATTTCTATCAGTTTGAAAGTCCAAGCCATGTTTATCTACTTTCATTTATCAGAGATGTGTTATCTCCTCTGCACCCAGACAGTTTTATTGGGTTTGATTATTGCAGTTGTCTTTTATATTTAATTGTTATTGCTCTTAGTGTCATCAGAATTAATTTGTGTCTCATGGAATGTAGTTTGGTTGAATTCTTGCCTTTTGGATTTCTAAATTTTGTTCCTTATATGGGTCTCTCATTAATAAGGTATGAATACGAAACACATATTTCCTTGTTTGATTACAATTTCTTACAAAATAGATTCATGGCATGATTATCATAGATTGTATTTTATAAAAATTCACTGTAACGGTGATGTGGCTGCAAAAAGCCATGCCTTTGGGCAGCTGCCTTTCTACTCGGTCTGAAATCACAGCTCAGACTTATGATAGTGCAAATTACAATGATTTTTTTTATTATTAGTAATGCTTATTGTTAGATGTTTGGATGGCATGGAAAACTGTTATTAATATTCTCTATCATAATATGTGATGTATGGCAAAACTTACACAGTCTTTTACAAAATTAACCTAGGATTACTAATAAAAAATTCAGTAATCTGTCTTTATTTTTTCTTTTGCAACTATAGTTATAGTATATTACTGCATTTTCAAAGCTGAACATAAATGAGCAATCTAAAACTTAGAATCACTTTTGTAAATGAAGGCTTACATGCTGACAATTAGAACAAAGAGGTTAGGAATCTTTATAAGATCTCTTCAAGACATTCTCTGACCGTGCAAAAGATGTACAGCACAAGGCAGGTCCTGGTCTTCAAGATTTGGCTGCAGTATGCTTTGGTTCTCTTAGAGTCCACATGGAGAGCTTTTCTTGCCAGAGAAAGGAACTTATGTAGAGGGGCTTTTGTGCATCTGGTCTCATTCTGATATGGAATTAAAATATGCCTGGATCACTTACATGGGCCTAGGGACTAAGATGTCCTCGTGGATTGTGTACTCTAAATATAGTTCGTATGTCCTAAAAGGATCCATTTCACTGCTCTGCATTTCCATCTGTTTGATGGTGCCTCATTCCACATCTAAATTCAGAAGAAATTTTCTGGAGATCTCAGTTGAGTCTGATAAAATGTTGACAGGCATTCCTTTCTTCACCTATCTATGCAAGGTGAGTGTTTAAGTGTGCAACATGTTGATAAAAGAGATCCGTGGTGATTGAGAGAAAAGATCTCTTGGCCTCTTTAAGAACACCATTTCCTTGTCTATACTAGTTGCCAGCATTTTATTTAAAGAAAAGAACATTAAATTTCCTCTGGTATATCGCTAGAGTGTGAGTTAAACAATCTCAAGTGTCCTTAAATGTTAATTGATGAAGCTGCTTGGAAGTGAGTTTGGTTGTTTGAATCGCATCATGTCTCTTCCAAACTCATTTCTCTGAGCATGGAATAAAGTTTTCATAGCTGATCTGTACTTTGCTTCATTGGTAGCTTGTGTGTCTCAAAAATACAGTTCTGTACCTATATTCCATATACTTATATATTCATATGGGGTTTTTATTCAACAGCATGCCTGACATTATAGGAGGAAATTAATCCTTTTAAAAAGACAGAGAATGAGAGAGAGAGAAAGAGAGAGAGAGAATGCTCTAAATTAACAGTATGTGCCTGGAAAAATTATGTGGCATTCTAAGTGGAGGGGAATACTCTACTAATTAGAAAACCCTTGGGAATATTCAGCCAATGAAATCCAGTGATTGACTATATGTTGCTAACCTACTAGATTTAAATAGATGTTGACTCACTGCAACAGTGGTCATAGCAACAGATCATTCCATTTGGAGGGGAGAGGAATGAAGAGGAATATAGCTCTTGAAATACATTTATACGTAAACAGGCACAGACACACACAGAGATATAAATATAGATATAAATATCTAAAAACATGCTTTCTAAAAGGCATATAATCTTTTTACAACCTCTTAGGAGCTTTGCCCTCAGCAACGCTTGGAGTCAACACACTCAAGGAGAATAGAACCATTCCATTTTGCTGCAGCAACTCATATCCTGACTTTGTTCTGCTCAGAAACCATCTTTAAATCAACTGTAGATTAATCATCAAACAAAGTACACAAAATTGTATGAGAGTAGGTTAATACAGTTTATATTTATTTTAAATATATTATTTTTAAGAAGTGAAAATTAAACTTATAAAAAGAAAAATACTTCTGATTTACTCTGTTTTGTTTAATCAGAAAAGCTTGAGTTGTAAAAAGTGACATGCCAACAGACTACCCACACAGTGATATTTTAAACACTCACTGCCACAGCAACACAATGCCTTCATCACTGATGAGTTCCTGAGGTAAATTGGTTCCAGATGCTCTATTTATGAGCCAAAAGTTTTTTTTTTTAATGTTACAGTGACAGTTTGAGACTAAAGGTTCCCATTTCAGTAGGTACATCAATAAATGAGAATAATTATAGGTTCTATAATTATAGATCAATTAAAAAGCAAAAAAAAACCTTAAACCTTGAGAGGATGACACAGTAGTGGAACCACACTTATGTTATCCAAATAATCCTACAGGAAGCTACATCTGGTTAAAATACTTACTTAGCCTCCTTTAGCATCTCAATAGCTTTTTATTATTCTTTAGATAATAATATTAATAATAGTTTTTAATAATTGATAGTAACACCATTTTGCACCTAGTGACCTAGGAGTATGTAAAAGTGAATCGACCAAAGACACAGTAAACATTTTTCCCATCACAGTTATGCAATTAAAAATTTGGACTGTTTTTCATCTCAACTGCTCCTCGAAAACATGGATGCAAAATTATTACAAGAATGTAGGGCTTTATCTTGCTTACTGAACAGGTTTTGCTTCAGTGGGACTGCTCATAGAAATGTTTAAAAGTGCTGCCCAGAATCCTCAGTTGTCTTTATAGAAGAACTGCCTCATCTTACTAAAATTAAGAAAAAAACAGTATCAAATACATGCTCAGAATGTTTGTTCTTTCAGACAGAAAATGCATAATATTGTGGGCCAAACTTTGATTCTATAAGAGCAAATCACTCACTGGTTTAAGCTGATTTCAAAACAAACATAAAAGTCCACTGATCTTTGGTAGAATATGGAAAAATTGGATCTAGTTTTATATATATAAAAAAAAAAATCCACAAAATGGAGTAGTTGTGACGATTCATTAGAAACTCTGCCAACTATTTCTTGTGACTTAGAAATTCTCTAGTCTTTGCTGCAGCAATTCATGAATTTATTACATACAATGGTTCACAAGCTTGGCAGACCAGAAGGCAGAGACACATGTGTTTTTTGTTTTCTACCCTGTAAAGCATATAGGGATGATGCAAAAACATCGTGGGAGAAAAAAAAGAAAAAGAAAAACACTAACTGTGAATCTCTTTATAGAACTTCCTCGGTAGTTATTCAGTATGGATAAGCACAGCTGACTGCTGGGGTCATGGCATTCCCATATGGTAACAATTACTGTGGTATTTTTTTCTTATTAATAGCCTGAGAGAGATACTTCCTCTCAAACCCAGTGAATCTGTCTGTCACAGAATTCACTTACCCAGACATAGAATGCAGAAATTCCCCTAGAGGGAGAATGCCTACTGAATAAAAAGGTGTCACTTCTCAGAATGGCTGCTTTAATCATTCTAATAAACTTTGAGACTGTGTAGCTTTGTCACATATAGTTTAAAAATATATATCTAATTACAATATATAAAGAGTATATATAATATCTAGAATTACTATGTCTAGTATACATATAATAAAGTTTAAATAAAAGTTATTAACGACTAGCGTTATTCATCCCTAAAAGATTAATTTTTCCTTATACATTTTTTAGTACACATTCCTATGTATTTTTATGTCTGAGGTCACCTTATCATAGTTTGTAAACTCTTCAGCAATGAATTCTCATTAGTTAAGATGAAAAACTTTTTAGAAACACATGCTGGCAAGTGTGAGACCAATTTTAAGTCATTAGTTCATAACACAAAGACATTTGGCAAATTTCTATAATTTCATGCTATGGATAGAAACAAACACAACAGAAGCTATTGCACTAATCTGCTGATAGCATCTGTTATATTTTTACACTGTGTAAACTTACACAAGAGGAGCTGGTAAACTACAACAGCATTACCAATAGAAATCTCTACAGTCCTCTTGGCATTCAGACCAACAGCTTCCAGAGTTTTCTCAAAGGGAGCTTGGAAACAGTGCTCATGCGTAGGAGTTCAAAGTATCTCTTTCTCTCCCTATATAGATACTATTATTTCAAAAGCAAATTTCAAACCCAGTATCCAGGAACAGATCATGCTTTTACTTTTAGTGTAGTTTAACCTTCTTTCCAACACTGCCAGAGTTGGAAACTACAACGCTGCCAGGCATACTGAGAACAACCTACATAGGGCTATGGATTGTTATCAATGAAAACCACTGCTTAGTCTTTTTCTGAATTATTTATTTTTTAGTATATCTGAAAAAGTAATTGTTCCATATTTGTTAAGAAATTAAACGTTATTCCCACAGATTTATTTAGTAAAGTTATGTCCTTCAAGTAGGATAACTCTATCCATTTTCACAGCTTCTAGCCAGTGAAAACACTAGGACATATAAAAAAAACATACAAAATCTAAGACACATTTCTCCCAAAAATTACAGGGCAAAGAAAGTTTATTTCATGATCTTGAAGTAGACATATTCATCGGTTATCACTGGTTTTGCTACAATGTTGATGTAATCAACCATCAAACAAAATGTTTTTTATAATTTTCTTATGAACACCTCTTTGGAAAATAATACTAACAAGGCTGCAAGCTTCTCCTGTGATAGTTTGATGTGTGGGGGGGTGTTCTGGTGGCAGGGGAGGGGATTTGCTGCCTGTGCCACCAGATCTGAGTCCCATCCCCCCCGGGGGAGGTTGAGCCAAGGCGGCGCCTCTGCGAATTGCCCTATTTAAGTTGGGACAAAGGGGCGGGAAAGGGCTTTTTGCTCAGGAGCGAGGAGAGAGCAGGAGGGCGCTGCCCTCGCTCCTGGCTCCCGGCCGAGCGGCCGCTCGGGCCCGGGCCGGCGCCATGTGCTCAAGATGGCGCCGGGGGAGCCGCATGGGGGACTCGGTAAGCGCCCCGCTCCCGGGGTGCCCACCGGGCCGAGCTTCCCCAGAGAGGATTAATATCTAAGAGAAGACAACCACAACGACCGGGTCAGCAAAGATGGAGCAGGAGGAGGTGTACTGGAGCTGAGGCTTCCCTTGCAAATCGGTGTGAGATGGCAGGCGGCCCCCCTGCAGCCAGGGTGTACTCGGCGGAGCAGCGACCCACTCGTGGCCCGTGGAGAAACCCACGTCGGGAAGGAGATGCCTGAGCCCAGGAGAGGTCGTGGAGCAGGGGATGCGCGACCAGGTACTGTTGATAATGGGGCATGGAATGCACGACGAGGTCGTGGAGGCATCTGGAGACCGTGGGACGACCCACGCCGACGCGAGTGGCAGCAGCTCCCTAAGAGGCCGAGACTGGTAAAGCCCGAACTGGTGCGATCCATGGGGAGGATTGCAATCCTGCGGGCAGGACTTACTTTGGAAAAGTTTGGGGACTTTTTCTTTGTGAGTAGGGGATCCACCGAAGCAAGGGAAAAATGGTGTAAAGACTCCTCCTCCTTTAAGAAAGGAGCGGCAGTGAACAACATGGATGAACTGACCTGTACTCCCCCATTCCCTGTCTCCCTGCGCCGCTGGGGGGAAGACAGAGCCAGGAACGAAAGGAAAATAGGGGGTGGGGAGGTGTTGTTTTAAGATTGGGCCTTGTTTTCTCTTTCTCTTCTCAAGTAACCGGTTTTCTTGTTCCCTTGTGTCTCTTGTAACTGTTAATAAATTATTTCGTTTTAAGAAGAAAGCCTGAGTCATGTTTTGCCCGAGACCATGTTTGGTGGGTGCTCCCTTTTCGGTTCTTGTCTCGACCCTCAGTCCAAAAAAAAAAAAAAAAAACCACGACACTCCCTTCTTCAAATGAGCAAACCACTAGTTTCAAAGGATGGTGGGTTCTTATTCTTATGTTCCTATGTAATCTATCAATAAACACGCATGTGAGAGTCATAAAATAGCAAATCTCTAGCACATCTTCTTTCGGCTCTTATGAAAATATTTCTGTTACTGACTAACATTTTGGGTATTGAGATAGAAGAACAGTCATAGAAAGTCTTAGTTATGCTTAGGACAGAAAGTCTAAACTAATTCGTAAGAATGCTTTAAATATTAGAGCGGGGATTGATCAGAGAAAGATCAATCAGAGGATTGATTAGCAGAAAATAAGAACATTGTGGTAAGTTTCTGGCAAAGACTTTTTTCATTAAGAAAACAGGTTGTGGCATTTTGTGCCAGCAGGTTGCATGTGTAGATAATATATAATTGAAGTAATCAGTTGGAGGTCATAAAGGTTTGTCTGAGTTGTTAGTATTTGCTCGGTTAAGATAACATTTCTTGACGGGTCACCTAAGGCAGCACATAGGTTAGTTTAAAGTTATCCTAGCTACAAGGAAACTCAGTAAGTCTAAAAATATTTCAATGACAAAACCTGAAAATACAAAACTAATCACACTTTTCAGTCCTGTGAAAAAATACATATTTTTTTTAAAGATCTATCACTTTTGAAAATAGGTCTTTAAATGCTGATTAACTGAGACATAGAATAAGTGGTGGGAAAAATCCTAAGCCAGACAAACCACAAAATTAGAGAAGTTATAGCAGAATCTTTGTAAACAAATACATATATATGAAGAGAGTAATGGAACATTGGGGAATAAAATACATTTGAAATTATAAAATGAAAAAATGAAAAGGGAAAATAAACTCTAGCATTCTGTGCACTGGGATAAGTAAAAAATATGATTGGTAGAAAATTGGTTGTATTCTTCCACACAGATAGTAAATTAGAAAAAAGATTACTGAAGTAAATGCAGTTATAATAGAATAATAATAATAAAAAAGAGAAATCAGAATTTGATTGAATCCATGACGTGAAAACAAAACAAAAATTTTAGATTTGTCTTCCAAAGAAGTTAAAGCAAAATACAGAACTAAGATAGTGAATGTGTTATATGGAACAGCAGGACCAAAAGCAATGGTTGTTTTATGGATATGTGAAAAAATTATATAACACCAGAAAAAAGATGTATTCTTTTTCAAGTAATCACTCAAGCAGGATATGACATATGAGAAACTGAGGAAGGTCAAGAAAAATCAGTTGCTTAAATATTCCAAACTACTGTTTGATAGTAGTTTTTATTTGTGGATTTGTACCAAAAGATATGAGGAATAGGATAGATCAAGTTGTCATTCAGCAGGACAATGGAACATAAACTGCTTCTTAACTCCATTTGTAAAAATTAAAAGACATCTGTTGCTGAGTAACTGTTCTTCAGTTAAGGCAGAAGAATGGATAGATATTAGTGGCCAGACTGTCTAGTGTGATATTAAATTACAAGGTATAAATCTAATTCTAAAAGGATACTGCATGGTGATAAGGGTAAGGATGTACATGAATGAGCATCCCACAAAAGCTGACTAGCAGTTACAGAAAGGGAGAAACAAAACCGATGAAGTTATCAGACAGATAGCAGGGTAACATTTGACAACAATGGTTGTTGGGGAGAAAATAAAGATAAAACTAAGTAATTGTTTAATATAAATTTCATCTTCATTATGATGAAAATATAGATATACATGATTCCAAAATAAACCTAAGTCTGAAATAAAAACGCTCACAGACTTTGAAAGAGGCATCATTCTGTTAATCTGCTGTGTGTGTACCTGAATTTTAAAAAGTTACTGTACAACTTTCATTAAACTTGGCTTGTAAGATATAGCTTGCCTGTTGCATATCTCAGAATACTTCAGAGCTTTTTTGGATACATCCAAACCTATCTTTTGATTTTTATTTTTTTTTAACTTTAGATTAACTGATTTTCTTTCCTACCTGTACTTATTCCCACATTTTAAACCTGCTTAACACCACTGGCCTGTTGCTCTCCACTGTTGTGCTTTGCTAATTTCCTGATTTTGTATTGCAAACTTCTCTAGGTTCTCTCTTGTAAAATTTCAACAAATAACAATCATCAAGGCATAGACTATCTTTTTATTCAAATGAACACTTCAGACAAGAAAAAAATAGCAAGAGGAATAAAGATGCAAATATAATTGCCAAACCTAATAGGAAAATCAGAATAATTATTTAAAAACCAGTTGACATTTTGTGATCTCACTCAGTAAGAATTATACTGAAAAAAATTGCAATGATTTGACACAGGAAATTAGACTATTGGTATTCTTATGCTCTACTTCATTGGAACAAAGATTACTTATGTTTGAACAACGTACACCAAAGAGCATTGTAATCCCTGTTTCTCACTGATGAGATCCTATGGCAGAGCTTCGGACTGCTTTTCAGAAGCCTCTTTCTCTTCCACTGATTTTCAGGTAACAAGTTCGCATCAAACTTTCTAGTCAACCGCTTGAAATAAAAAGACTGAGAGAAAAGGTCTCTTTCTTCTATCATTTCATGTCAGTGAATTGTTGCAGAAGTTCTGATGCAAGAAGACTGCGTTTCTTAAAAAAAAAAATAAATCACTCTCTCATGGTCAATATCTGCCCAAATTTTCGGGACCATGCAGTCACAAAGGACAATACACAATGCAGTACTAGGATATAGTCTCAGTAACAGGATGAAGCACTTATTCCATTTGAATTTCTCAGGCATGCTTACACAATGATAATGTACTAGTATCAGCAAACATATGTCATTGCGTTACAAACAAAGCAAGACATGCACATACATGGTACTCTAAAACACTGTAATCTGTGGAGGTAAAATGGTTCATGTGGTTTGAGAGAAAAGTCATATAAGACCTGCAATAAAAAGGTCTCAATCCAGACTCCAACTAAACACTTGGTTGTTGTAGATTTAAAAATAATCTAGACACAGCCTATGTACATAATTATTTTCCTGATTTGGATGCTATAGAAACTGTATTTCCAAATAAGACCAATCATTTATTTAAAAAAAAACAATCTGAATTTCCTCTGTTTTCATCTATAGGTTTTAAATATTATTTTGGCATTTTCAGAATAATTACAACTTACTCAGAATTCAGAGATAAGTATTTGATAAAGCATTAGCAAATGTCAAATAGAGATAAACATACATGAATGTAAACACTAATGCTCTTATGCATTCTTTTAAGGCACCAATTCAGAGGTAACAGTTAATGTACTTTAAAATAACTAATCAGCGCCAATTAAAATGTATGGAAATGTTTATGCCAGAAGCTGCAGGAAGACAGCTAATCTTTTAGTACAGAGAGGGAATTCTCCTTTCTTATGTTTTGAATGAGACAGCTGCCTTAAGCCAGGTATTCCCAGGGCTCAAGCTAAAATGGGTCAGGCAGCAGTTGCCAACCATCGCACAAAGTTAAACCCAGGCACAATCAGCTCAGGCCAAGGCAAGCGAAGGCAAGTGCTGAGACCTTGCACTGCCAGCTCAGCATAAAGCCTGGCCTCTCCTCCTGGTAATGGTGTTTGCTGAACTACGTGGGGAGATGTTAAATATGTTAGTAGATAAGGCCATTTCAGGGAAATCCCATGACAAGAACAGAAGAGTAAATTCACATAGTTCATGGCTTTGCTCACAGCTGCTTTCACAAAAGGGAATATATCACTTATGATTTACATCTGACTCAATCTTTTACAACTTTTCTTCAAAACCGCTTGCTTAGAGATGCTTAAAGAAAAGCCTCAAAGCTTAAATACTAGGGTAAAATTATTCTGCAAATTCAAACAGAACAACCAAGTAGCAATTTATAGACCTTCCTGATTCTCCACCTAATTGCATTATGCATGGAGCTGTGTGGCATATGCAAGCTTGGCAGACCACACATTGTCTAGTCACTTTTCAGCAATGAAACGATAAACAGAAAGTGTCACCTATGATTCAAGTGTTTCATAATGTACCAGTGCTTCAAGCTGATGAAATAATCACACATTATCAAAGTCAGCTATCAAGAAATCATGGCATTATCTCTTTCTTTAGTGGATTGAGGTGAAGGCAACTAAATTGATGTATTAACCAATCTAAGTCACTGGTTTTATTCATTTTTCCAGAACACCTGCAATCTGAAATTCCCTTAAAAAAATGCAAATATAGCAAAGTCTCTGTGAACTTCTAATTTTTTTTGAGATTGCTGGGTTTTTTTGTACAGTGTCTGCTGTACAACTTAAATAGAATTGCAGTCTCTGGCTTCTCTCCAGGTTCTTAGGCATATCATAACATTTAGAAATAATAATTAAGACATTTCATGATTTTCCAGTACAATGCCTTAATTAATCATTTTTCCAAGTACAAAGGCAGTAAAAGCAAATACAAATAAATTTATTCTGCCAAACCAAAGTCATATAAACTGCTCTTCAGTCCCCAACATAGAAAGCCCCTAGTCTCTTTCAAAGCTTAAAAAAAAACAAAACCAAAAATTCTTTTTATTCCATGAAGGCAGACAATAAAACATGCAGGCTCTTTTTGATTCACAGAAACATTGCAAGTTCTTAATTCTGGAAAGTAACCTCCTAGTAACCTCCTTTACCATCTGATTTTAATGATCACAACTAGAAATATTATCATAGATGTTTTAAAACTTTGTAACATAAAACTAATACCTTAAACTCTAGCCAGGCACTCTCCCTAAATCAGATAAGCACATGCTATCTCTGCCAGTTTTTCTTAGATCACTAACATTATTTCACTATCAGCTGACTTCAGCCACATGCAACTATAGTATATAGGGAAAATGGGATTATAACACAGTAGATGATTGGTGAATTTTGATAAACAGTATAATCAGTGGTAACATAAAATTATTAAAAGAGCATTCAGTAGATCTTTAGAATATTTACCATTATTAAACTTGAGTTTGTAACAACCTACAATTGTGCAAGTCAGAGATCTCTTGCATTCTCAAAAGAGAAAAATTGGTTTTGTTTACATGGTTTTGTTGATTTTAATATACTATAATTACTTCTGTTGTCCTCCTTCAATATTGAGGTTACATATGAGAAATCTAAGATCACAAAAGTTTTAGCCTTTAGATACTGTGAAGTCAATTAAGGATATTTAAAGTATTCTAGATCTAGGCTCATCAAAATCACAAGGTCTAGACAGGCCTGTTAGGAGACTGTGACCACAAAATATTCTGATTGTGTCTTCAGTTGTGATTTTTTTATACATACAGAAAGTTAATTAATAAACATTCTTAAGATATAATGAACAAGTATCTCAAAGGTTCCTAAATTCTGGTACTGTTCCTTCAATCATTTAATTTGTATGTTTAAAAGACAATGTGAAAAGAGTCTTCAAGGCAAGCCTAACCAAAATAAACAGTCCCTGTGTAATAAAGTGTGACATCAGAGATTTGTTAACTACTTAATTAGAATTGAAAAGAAATCTAAAACATACATTGGAGTAGATAATGGGAATAAAGAGGTGATAAAATAAAGGAAAACGTAAAGAGTTTTGTTAATGATGCATCAGAAAAGACTAAGAGAGGACAGAAAGTTCTGTGACAGATATACCGTCCTGGTGGGCAGAAGAGAGTTATTAGTTTGAAACTTAAACTATAGCTTTTGCAGATCTCTAGACTTCCTGGCACTACCTTACAAAACACAAAATGTTTCAGAATTGGCTTCTAAAGAAATTAATTCACTGCTAGAAAAAATTCAAAATGAGAATAAGCACTATGCTTTCAAAAGTTAATTTAGCAAGATCTTCTATACTTAAAAGCAGAACCACTTTCTGTGTCTCAGATTCCCTATCTGTAACATAACCAATGGGTTTCTCTGTATGGCACTTGGAAATCTCTATAAAAATGCCCAGATAATTTTAGTAATAGCTTAGTAGACAGCTTTCCAAAAATGAAACCTGAATATTTGAAAGTATTTGCAGAGAAAGATTTACATTTATGAACTCTGGAAATAATACAGAATTCTTTTTGTCTTTCAGTGGACTATAAAATAGTGATTAATTAAGAAATTCCCCTTCTTATTGACCATTACATTCTTTCTTTGAAGTGAGACTCATGTTTGATGGGTTCAGGTACCTTTTTTTAAATACAGAGCAAGGCAATGGATTGCACATGCAAAGAGAATAATAGAAGCTGAGGCTGTCACCAAGTTGTTTCCTGTAAGTGAAAATATCAGTCAATAGGTCAAGAAGGGCTTACTAAAAAGTAAAAAAGAGGACTCCTTGGATTATTGTTATTAATATTGTTTTGTCTAAACACTCAGCTTAAAACTTCCCAATTATTGGATCAAAAATGAAGCAGGTAGATGCTAAGTAAATTTCCAGGAACTATCTGCATGTTTTTAGAAAAATCATCAATAAAACTAGAGTATGTGGGGAGCACAGGATGAAAGAAAGGGCAGTGGATCTAGTGTTCAGGTTGAAGAGTGCGAGACAACTGCAGTCATGAATCAGGCAGCACAAGAATTTGCCTGCTGACTTTAACTACTCTAATACTTTTTTTTATATGTTGCGTAATTAGTGCACCATATCCAGCAAATTTCTAGGGATAATTTCTGATGCAGGCTAGGCATGACAATCTGGAATGTGCTTTGCTAGATCTGCTGTTCAGAATCAGGGATGAACTTGAATCAATGAATGAATCAAGGAGGACAGCTTTCACAAAGCACTCTCTAATGCTCCATTCCAATGTGCAAGAAGTTGAACAGGCAGGGTAGGTGGCCAAACTGGTTGAATAAGAAATTACTGACTGAATTAACAACTAAAAATTCGCTGTAGAAAAGGAGACAGACTACCTATGTGAAATGCAGAAGCATCACCTAAATTTGCAGCGCTGGGCTTGAAAATGGCAAGGATGTGAAAGACAGTTGCAAATATTCTTATATGTCCAGTGGATCTGTATAAGCTTTAGATGCAATCCCCAAACCTTTTCTCTAAATGTCATGAAGCATTGTTAAAACTGTCACTAAAACTAATCTTCACCATATTAAGAACATTTGGGGGGCAGAGGGTTGAGGGGGAACCAAAGTTGTATCACTATAGTCAAAGATGCATGCCTCTAAATCCAAGATAATTTTCTTGGTTTAATTTTCTGGGAAGTAAAATGGGGAAAAAAAGGAATATACACTGTGATCAAATGAACTCGAGTTACTGAATCACATCACAGGATTTTGAAAGATTAAGTTAATTTTTACACAGTGAAGCATTCATCTTTTTGATATAGGCAAAAATTAGATGGCAATTTAGATAAATTTGAGTCTGGGAAAGCTGCAGCTGAATCCACAAGTGAGGAAGAAAAATTTATAACTTGACAATCTCCAATAGATTTGTCTTCTGTAAAGTGCTTTAAGATATTACTTACTGCCTTAACCTATCCGAACCATCTTTCTGCCAAAGGTTGTTGCCCTGCAGACACAGCAGAGAACAGACTGCATGTTCTTACAGTTGCTTCAGTTCACAGTCTGGCTGTGAGTCTCCAACTCCTAATAAAGCCAACTTTTTATTACTGTCAAAGTGTAGCAGCTGACAAGCACCTTGTTCTGCTGTAGCTACTGAGCTGGTGGTGATCTCTGGCAAAAGGGCAAGGAAACTACTTCAGCTAAATCCACACTGAATTTTGACAAAAATTGAATTTTTCTCTCTTCTATTTGTGCTCTAGACTCTCTTTCTTCACATTTGTCTGCAGCAACATTTAAAGGAAAAGTGATACATAATTGAGAGAATAATTTTTAACTACTGCCAGAATTAAATATATTTTCAATCTAATCGTTTGTGCCTCTCCTCTCATACTTACATAATGTTAAGCTTGCTGTCCTTTTAATGTTTCATCTCCAAAGTTGTTGCTACAGGCTTTGAAATAGCAGTTAACTGCATTGTGGAATTTAGATGAGCTGTGACCTATTTCCATGCTCCTCCCTGCCCCCTACCCCCCCAAAAAAAAAAATCCTAAAAGCACTGCCTTTCAAAACAAGCTGTATCAAATCAAAGATTTGTTGAAATTTATTAGGGAAAAGTGTTCATTTTTAATTCATCAATGCAAGCACAGTACAGTAGTGCATAATGATGAATACACAGCAGTAATGTGAGATTCAGTGGTGAATTTGGTGGGTATTTTGCCCGTGCACGTAATCAACTTTATGGTAAGATTATCACTCTCACATTCCTCCTAGAAGACTTCTTAACTATTATGGAGAAGTGCTGTCCTTGTCCAGCGAATGTAGATTTTGTGGGTACTATTCAGAGATAAAAATGGTAGTTTTGTTTGAAGGAATAAACAGCAAAAATCCAGTAGTGACACTTTCATTTGTAAGAAATCATTCCTAATTGGGCTCTGCCTTTGAGGCAGAATACTCTAGTAATAGTGATGACTTTACATACTCATGCAGATCAGCAGACATTATTGCTGAAATCATTCTGTGACTGCATTGGCTCACAAACTGAATTAATGTACCAGTTAGAAGGAAGGTAGTTAAGCACGACGGTATCCAGGAGATTAAGCTTTCCTCCAGGCTTCCCACTGGCAATTTCTTGTGGCAATTCTCTTTGCATCAGTTTGGTAACTATAAATGTGAGATAATAAGTGTTATTTTATTCTCCCATCCTGTCTTCTCTGTTCAGATTGTAAGTTCTTCAGGACAGCAACGTGTTCATATCAACCCGTACACTGTGACAGATCTATACAAACACACACACACACACTCACACACTCTGTGTCCAAGAATTATTCTTGTGCTTTACATATACCTACACTTCAAGAAAAAGAGGAAGAAATAAACTCATTTCAAATCTGAAAAAGTATAATAATTTGATGTATTCAGTGCAATTGTAATACTTTAATAAATTTGAAATATAGTTATAAACATTTCCCATATGGATTCGGTATTTCCAACTAAAATTTCCAGTAAAATAATATACTTTTGGTGAATAATTTTCTTCCCCAGAATAGTTATCAACAACAACAGAAAACAGAAAAACAAACAAACAAACAATAACAAAATTGTATCTCAGTTAGTTAAGGATAAACACTCCAGAAAAGTAGATTTTTCCAGAGACAAGACATTCCTTCCTGCAAACACATTTTAAAGCTTCAGTATAGTTTTATAACTTTGAATTGAATTTTGTGTAAAAGGGTCTTAGAAAAAAGAAAATGAAACAAAATTTTTATAAAATTAAAAAATAGACACTGTAATAGACTTTTTAAAGTGGACTTGAATATTTATAAAAATTTTAAATGAAATCAATATAATTTTCAGATACTGAACTGAAAGGCTTTGTATTTTATTAAACAATTTCTTCTGCCCCTCTACACTTTTTGAATCATTTATATTTAAGATCTGTTATAACCTTCATAAAATTGATTTGATTTTCATTTCAGGCTGCTGTGTCAATTTCCTATCTTTTGGCAGTGCATTTTTAAGGACTTGTAAGCATACACAAAAAATTGTTTTTTTCTGCATCTCTCTTAATGCAAGATATTGTTTATAAACTATGGAAATGACAATTATTTTATTATTAATAACTGTTCTGATTTATGAGCATTTGTTTTTATACCACAGTACAGCTTAAAGCACAAATCTGAATGATGTCATGTACATAATCAGTTATATAGCCATATAGAACTTGTCCCAAACTTTATTGTAGTCATCCCTCAATAACAGCAGATGAAATCTGTGCAGATGTTCAGCCAATTAATAACTTCAGGGGTTATAGTAAAGATATTCTGCTGCAGCATATGGGAACTTTAATATCTTTTACAAAAGAAAGTTCTTACAAGCCACAGAAAAGGCACAAAGTAAATACCACAGAAATTCGTGTCATTACTTGTTCAGGAAGGGAAAGCAACCTCACAAAAACAGTACATGAAAGAGGGCAGATGTTCAGGTAGGATACAAATGGCTCTTCACAGGAAATTGTGAAACTATTATATACAGAAGTTGTGGGCAGAATAAGAAAAGTGCTTAAAGCAGACACTAGTGACACTTTTTGCAATGACCAAGGGAAATATTAGTTCTGTCATTTTGAAACATATGAGCTCCCCTTTGGAACTATATGACCTTTGCAAAGTACTTTTGTTGTTATTCTATCTACATTAAACAGAAAAATATGTGATCTAAAGTGTTATATTCATAATTCAGTACTTCTTATTTGTAAAAATATAAGACAGCCACTTGCCGCCTTCTACACTTCACAATCTGTAATAAACCAAGGACAAATCTCTCTGACATTTTTAGGGAAAGGACTGGGATCTTTTGACAAAGTTTTAACTATAACACTAAATAAAAGATCTACTGTGTAAATTCAATATACCTTTACTTAATATACATTTTGTTCGGCTTCAAACTGTGTAATGAACTGCTTGGAAAGTTTAGCTTTAGTCCGTGGAATATAGCTTCTTAATATCTGCAATAACTACTTCTGTAAAGAACTTTAATAATATGTATACCTCTGATGAATCTTATGTCAAAGTTATGTCAAAAACTCAATTACTACTCTGGAGCATTTGGCTAGCAGCCTGCTATTTGAGCTCTTCAAGAAAACTTATGAGATCAGATAAACTCTGAGAGAAAAAATGAGAAATATCACTTCTTCAGATGTTTTTATACTAATATCGCTTAACTTGCTAACCAAAATAAGCTTTGCCTGCTTTTTACTCTTACAGAAATTTAGAGTCAATGTAGTCATGAAGGCAGTAATTGAAGAGAAAATTTAATAGTTCAGGTGTTTTGACTTATGAATCCTGTAGATAAATACTACCCTGTTGGGCCTGCAATGGTGGCAATGATGAAGGAATAGGAAAGTTCACAGTTAATTGCAAAATTCCAAGCTGAAATTGCAAAACTGACACAGAAAAAAAGACCCTAAGAATAGACTAAATCTTTAAGGACTCATTTCTGCTCCTGTGGAAAACATTAGTCTGGAGTGTGAACTAAGGCAATAGTTTCGGAACATGGAATTTGAAGGAGGGGGATGGATAGCTTGCTTTCATATCAGAGTTACTATTACCAAGTCAGAAAGTCTGTAAATATTATTTATCGTTTTATTAAAATTGTAATAATGCTATAATTAGTTAAGCTTCAAAAGTCACATTAATATGTTTTTCATTTTCCACGGCATTCTTAGGAGGTAACCCAATACACAAAAAGCAATATTGCACACTAATACAATTAAAAATACAAAGTCTTATGCTAATACAAGAAAAAGAACACCTGACTTCTCCTGACCACTTAATGCAGACCTCCTATCTTGTTTTTTCATGTGAAAGAAGATATTGTTGGGCTCTGACTGGATCTAATAACTGTTATTCTTTTCCAACTTATAATAAGTGTTATTCTTTTCTGGAACATGTCATTCTGTCTTCAATTTTTATTTTTTTAATATTTTAAATAGATAAATAAACAAGAGGTTAAGAGGGTTCATGGTATTTTTACTGGTCACCAGCATCAATATATGACTTTCAATTCTACTTTAAAAAGTGTTTGTCAGACTAGGATTTCTCAAGGCTTTGTATCTCTTTGGTAAGGAAATTTCATCTTTTAGGAAAGCTGAGGAAGCCCTTACATTTTAAGTTTTATAAATTCACAAATTGATGAATTCTCTTGTGTACACCATTATGAAGTAGAGTAGGAAAGGAACTAGAAGAATTATTATCCTAAAGGACTTTTCACTTCCTAATAGAGTTCATTTTTAGATTACATCAGCTGCTGTCATCAGAACAAAATGTCACTGCAGAGATGCACATATCAGGTGACAAAAACAATCTTCACAAGCTGATGAATCCACTTGTATAACATCTAAGTTTTCTCTCAAAGGAATTACAGGAAAGATATGGAGATGAGTCTTTTTCTGCACCCCTGCACTGCATCTATAATATCTACATTTGGAGGTATGCCTTTGCATTGCCACAAAAGCTAAAAAGAAGCAGCAGCAAGGCCAAACATTTCTCACAAAGACCCTCACTTCAGCTCTAGATCTGTTTCAGCTCTGCAGGCAAGCATACTATAATCACACTATAAGTGAATTGAGAAAGCCACATAAGACACTTTCTACATGACCTTGTATCTCTGTAATTCCAGGCTTACCATTTGGCTACTGTTATCTCTTTCTTTCCAGAGATTTTTCAAGTATAAGGGTTTCTTAGCCATCAAAAATCATATCTCATTATCATAAGATCTTTGAAAGTCATTTAACCTCCGCATAAGTTGTGGCCTCCATCGCCAATATGAGCTTAGTTTTTGGACACTTAGCATAGCTGTTCATTTAATGTCAAGCTTGAAGAGCAGTCACACCTCTGAATCTGGCCAGCAAGCAGACACTACCAAAATCCCTGGGGAAACTCAGCATGTACTCATTTGTGATACTAGATTTATGATACTTGCATCATTCCACCTGTGCTCTGAGATTGCTGCAAGCCAACACGTCCTTTCTGAAGACATTGTGCTATATTCCAATAAACCTTACTGAGGCCAAAGCTACAGGGCTTGATCCATTTTCAGCACAAGCAGCGTGAGTGTAGAATCATAGTGTCATAGAATGGCATAGGCTGGAAGGGACCTTAGAGATCATCTAATCCAGCCTTCCTGTCATGGGCAGGGATGCCTCTCAACTAGACCAGGCTGCTCAAGGCTCCATCCAATCTGGCCTTGAACACCTCCAGAGAGGGGACATCCACAACTTCTCTGGGCAATTTATTCCAAAGTCTCACCACCCTCGTACTGACGAATTTCTTCCTCAGATCTAATCTAAATCTGTTCTCCTTCAACTTAAACCCATTTCCCCTTGTCCTGTCAGTGGACGCTCTTGTAAAAAGTCCCTCCCCAGCCTTCCTGTAGGTTCCCTTCAGGTATTGGAAGGCAGCTGTTAGGTCCCCTTGAAGTCTTCTCTTTTCAAGGCTGAACAATCCCAGCTCCCACAACCTGTCCTCACAGCAGTAGGTCTCTCTGGAAAAGACTGAGAGGAAAAACTGGATCCTACTACTCTGTAACACATTTGAGTAATGGCTGCACCTGAAATTGAATACAAACCTCAGGGAAGAAAGAAACATATACTAAATAGCTATAGTCAGACACACAGTAAGATATTGCAGGAGTCTATTCTTTGAGTTTCAGCTACATTGATCTCAGATAGGCTGCCAAACCTTCAGTAATGAGATATAAGAAGAAACATTTGGAGAGAAGATATCTGTAATAAATACAGATTCTCAATGCTGGAAAACACTACCAATCATTTAGAGTAATAAGACAAAGCCTTCCCCTTTTATTGCTAGCAATCAATGTACTTTACTAAGATAAATAAGGTACTCCATTTGTTACACTTCCAGATTTTCATAATTTCCAATATATGTGAGATATTAAGATGAGCTGTAGAATTTTTATACTGATTAGGGGAAAAGAAGCAATCCTAGCTGGAGTGCAATTATCCAGAACCAATGGTGATCTGGAATTGCCTGGCCCTTAATTATATAATTTAGAATATTCTATTTCCAGTGTATCATAAAGGTGTCATTATAATCTATTGGTAAACCCTTACCAGACCCACCTGCAGCCAAGAATTATGTTTCATGTTATGTATTCAGATAATTTACATGCTACTACCACACATATTACACACAAATTGCCACTTCTCATTAAAAAACAATCCTCTGAGAAAAACTATTACAGCTGCCATAAAAAAGCATTGTAACATAACACACAAAACGCAGAAAAAACTTTACAGCTTCTGCAATCAGTTTAGCACAATATTTGACATGAATGTTTCAAAGCAAAAATGCCATTACAATCATCCAAAAATGAAACGTTAATCGAAATAATTTTATTTTGAATTTGGAGAATAATAATAAACAGTTTTATATCTGTCTCCAGCCCCTATGAGTTCCATAACACCTGCAGCCGTTTTTCAGAGCAGCAGCAGTAAATAGAGAAGAAAAATATCCTTTCAAAATGGTTTTCATAAAGATCTTGCATTTTAGAAGTTTCTGCTCAAGTCCCATATAACTGAGAACAGGCCTTGAAAGAATTTTAAAAAGAAAATGGTATTTAAAATTTTAATTCACTTATCATTGTATCTTACTACCTCCTGTCCATACTTTCTCCTGCTTCTTAACCCTTTTCTGACTTTCCACATCAAATCTTTATTTCCTTCCTGGAAATATTACCTCCAGACACATTTTGCAATATGACACTTGAACATATTGTGCATATATTTGCTCTGTATAGTAAGCCACGACTGTTCTACTTATCTAAAATTTCAGAAGTTTGAAAAAGTCTGTTTCAGGTAAACCATCCCCTATTAAATCTTGTACACACCTAGTGCACTGTTCAGTATCCAGTATTTGTATAAAATTATGGCAGTCCACTGAAGTTCCCACTGACTGGAAAAGGGGAAACATAACCCTCATTTTTAAAAAAGGAGAAAAGGAAGACCCAGCGAACTATAGGTCAGTCAGTCTCACCTCTGTGCCTGGCAAGACCCTGGAACAGATGACCCTGGAAACTATGTTAAGGTGCATGGAAAAAAAAAAGGAGGTGATTGGTGACAGTCAACATGGCTTCACTAAGGGCAAATCATGCCTGACAAATCTGGTGGCCTTCTAACATGGGGTTACAGTGTTGGTGGATAAGGGAAGAGCAACTGACATCATCTACCTGGACTAGTGCAAATCATTTGACACTGTCCCGCACTATATCTTTGTCTCTAAATTGGATTTGATGGATGGACCTTTCAGTGGATAAGGAACTGGCTGGATGGTCGCACTCAAAGAGTTGTGATCAACAGCTTACTGTCCAGGTGGAGGCCAGTGACGAGTGGCATTCCTCAGGGGTCAGTATTGGGACCAGCACTGTTTAACATCTTTGTCGGTGACATGGACAGTGGGATTGAGCGCACTCTCAGCAAGTTTACTGATTAAACCAAGTTGAACAGTGTGGCGGACATGCTGGAGGGAAGGGATGCCATCCAGAGGGATTGAGGCAGGCTTGAAAAGTGGGCCTGCGCAAGCCTCATGAAATTCAAGAAGGCCAAGTGCAAGGTCCTGCACATGGATTGGGACAATCCCAAGAACAAATCCAGGCTGGACGGAGAATGGATTGAGAGCAGCCCTGAGGAGAAGGACTTGGGGTTGTTGGTTGATGGGAAGCTCAGCATGAGCTGGCAATGTGTGCTTGCAGCCCAGAAAGTCAACCATGTCCTGGGCTGCATCCAAAGAAGTGTGGCCAGCAGGTCGAGGGAGGGGATTCTTCCCCTCTAATCTGCTCCTCTGCTCTCTTGAGACTCCATCTGGAGTACTGCATTCAGCTCTGGGGCTGCCAACACAAGAAGGACATGGGCCTGTTGGAGCAGGTCCAGAGAAGGGCCACGAAGATGATCCGAGGACTGGAGCACCTCTCCTATGAAGTCAGGCTGAGACAGTTTGCGTTGTTCAGCCTGGAGAAGAGAAGACTCTGGAGAGGCCTTCTAGCAGCCTTCCAGTATGTAAAATGGGCCTACAAGAAAGCTGGAGAGTTCAAGACCAGGTTGGATGAGGCTTTGAGCAACCAGATCCAGTTAAAGGTATCCCTGCCCATGCAGGGGGACTGGAACTAGATGATCTTTAAGGTCTCTTTCAATCCAAACATTCTATGATTCTATGATAATTTAGATTGTTTTTAGAATTTATGTATCAAAATGATTGCAAAATTGAATAGATGTTTCTCAGTAAGCTGAGGAGCACTCTGTGAAACGAAAACTCAGGTGGGCAAATCTCCTGAACAGATGCATAGGCAAGAAGAATGAAGTATTTTAAGTCACAATAACAGAAGGAACAAAGACTCCAATTTCTGTACTGTGGAAAGATACGAGAAAGAGAGCCAAAGGGAAGCTAGGTGGAAATTTTAGCACAGAATTTAACATAGGGTGGGAATATATGGCAAGAAGAGCAAGCCAAGGCAAGAGAATGATGTCAATGCAAAAAGATAAAATATATAGCCAATAACATTAGTCAAAACTTCAGAAGTGGAAAAACCAGAGGAACTACAGCAAATAGAAATGCTGCTGTATGTCAACAGATATGCAGAAAATGAATAACTTCTGAGGATTTGAACAAGACACTGAGAAGAATGAAGAAAAACAGTGTTAAGTAACAAAATAAATGAGAAATCAGTAAATTCAAATGTTTGAAAAAGTTACATTAGCCTCTAATGTTTAATCCTTAACTGAAGAGACAGCTTATGGTAAAAATATAAAAAGTCCTCCTTTGACTCCCTTCCTATCCCCAATCTGAAGTGATTCTTCTAACCACTCAGTCTATACTCTTATTTAGGGATGGTTTTCTGCTCAAGTGGTTCTAAGGTTTTGTTTTGCAGCAGCTGCGGCTCATGGTCAGTCTGATTTCTTTAGTGCCAAGTCCTACGTTTGTGGAATGGTTGTCTGAAGAATTATATCCTGAGCAGACGTATGGCACTAGGAAGTTGACAGTCCTGTTACTGTGCAGAACAACTGCCGTAACTATTGCAGGTCTTCATGGTCACTCAGGTAGGTCAGGTTGGCAGGAAAATAATTTGAATCACTAAATCAGAGAATTTTGAAGAGGAATGAGACCTTGATTTTGAACTGGTATTTACCTGAAAGTCAGTGCAGGCATAGTAGATACAATCTTTTTGAATGAGTTTTATTTTCTAATCAAAGCAAAAATTTTGCTCCCTATAGGCAGAGGTTTCATTTCAACATACACTGCAATAATCAATCCAGAAGGCCACAGAGCTACGTTTCTTAAACGAGAACACACAGCCAGAGAGGATCTGAATTCTGGAAAAAAGCTGGAGACCTGGCAGGACTTTTACCATTTTTGAGAAGTGTGAGCCATTAAAAGTGTTTCTTTTTCATAAAGAAATTAGACATTTCACTGGTCTCAAAAATTTAATTTTATGATCATAAAAAGTTTTGCATCCTTCAAGTCCTCACATTTTCTTTTCTGCTTTCTTCCTTTCCCTTTTCTTCTCCAGTAGAAAAAGAAAAAAAAGTAAGGAGAAATTGAAAGTGGGAAGAAAGAGAAACAATAAAGCTATTTTAGGCTTTTAGGAGGTTTTATCTGTTTTATAAGCTGTTTTAACTCTCTCCAGTATTTTAGTACAAGTAAAGTATACAACTAAAGGGGTAAACATTTTCCATTTCACTCCAATTTTTTAGTCTGAAAGATCTGTTAAGGTCAATCTCATTTCTTTCCCCACTAGATAATAAAGAGAGAGAGAGAGAGAGAGAGAGAGAGAGAGAGAGAGTGTGTGTGTAAGTGTGTGTGTGTGTGTCTAAGTGTGTGTGTGTGTGTGTGTGTGTGTGTGTGTGTGTGTGTGTGTAAAAAATAAAGCCAGTTCTCAGAACTTGGGGGAAAGGATATATGTTCTAAGGATAATATCTATCCCCATGTCAGTATGGACAAACCGCAAACTATCCTAGGATCTTTTAATGCTATAAAAACGTAACACTAAATGTGAATGTGTCCAAGACAGGGAAACAAAATTATTATTGCCTGCTTAACAGTAACTAGCCCCGGTTGTAAATGGGATTGAAAGTCCACTGAAACAAGAGATATTATAAATAGTAATCATACTATTTAAACCAGACTTAGGAAAGCGAACTAATATCTACTACAAAAAAAAAATTATAAAAAAGATATGATATCTTGAGCTGAATGAATAATTCATAATGAGCGACTTAATTATCTAACTTGCTTGCTTCTTTCTGCCTGAGAATTGTCCAGGACAGATTGTCATTTTCACACATTTGTTTCTTATTCGGAATAATTTTTCTTAATTAATCTTTGGGTGAGTAGTTGTTTGTTAAAAATACACCATAAATATCCACTGTTTCTCATGAATTCAAATTACCTTGTCTTAGTTTTTTGTGGAAAAAGCATTTGGTTTCCTTTTTGGGAAGTAATTTTAGAATCGTATGATTTGTACCAATATACATGTTAGGTAAGGTTTTATATTTGGCACCAGTCTTAACAGTGTCTGTATTGGATATAATTCTATAAATAATACAGTAACTGCATAGAGATGGATGCCTAAAAAAACAGACATCAGTGATGAAATAAAAGCAAATTGTGTCAGAGAAGGTCACTTTAATCACAATTACATCCCAAAAAATGACTGACCACCTGATTTTGATCATTACAGTTTCTGCCCTTTTAAACATAGTTTGCTCACAACGGATAGATAAGAGTTCAGAGGCGGTCCCCACTCATGACCTGGGTGCCTGTGTGTCAGTCATATTCTCTAGGGACAATTAGAGAGGAGATGTGACAGGGAGGGAACCGGCTGGGCTAGTAGCACGGAAGGTGACTTAGTGTGGCTAGCCCTACTCTCATCAGCCACTCTGATATGGTCAAACAATCTGACCGTGATTTTCTAACTCATTCTCAACCATACTGCCTTATTTATGTATTAATGTGAGATGACAAGATTTCACAGGCAGATTAGAGACTAATCTTTTGTGGGCATATGGGTGTAGATTTGTTCTACAAATCTGAGAACCACTCAGTACATACATCAGAATTTTGTAACCAGTCACCCAGACTTTTTCTTTCTGCTGGGAAGTTCGACTAAGCCAGGATGCACCATTGTCACACAATGCTCAAGAGAACAGAATATATGTTAACTATATTGCAATACACATGACTGCAGCATACACTGGGTAATTCAGTCTGCAATGACATATAAGTAATTTAATTATGTTGTCATGAATATGACTGTAAGCAATGTCAGATCTATATAAAATGTATGCAAGATCAGAGACATATCCTGGAAAACTGGTTTATTTCAACGAAAAGTCCTAGAAATCATTTAAGTATAAAGTAGGCTACTTGCATTTTCATCAGCAGTAATCTTACACTGAGCTCACCAAAGATTCTACCTTTGTATGTGAATTTGACATAGGGTTACTTCAGTGTTTTTAAATAGGGGAACGCATTTTCCTGAAATAAAATCAAAAAAGAATCGAAACAATTCCATGATGCAAATGAGTGAATGAATGTTTCTATACTTATATGTAAGCCATGATATTTTAAAGGTGGTCTATTTTAGTCTGTCCTTCCTTTCCTTTTTATTTTTAAATTGTTACTTACAGAGGTGTTCAGTGTCCTGCCAGCTCTGAGAACAAGACAGTTCGGTAGAGCATTATGCTTTTGAAAGCTGTAGGAACTAATATGTCCTCCTAAGTCTGGAAAATCAAATTATACATGATGCAGTACCAAATGAAAGCATAAGACTTGGTAGATTTTACTAGCAGAAATAAAACATTCACTTTTGAAATATACTAAAGAAATATTGTCTCTGTCAACTTTGTAACAACAATTACAATACGCTTTAAAATAAGACTGCAAACAATTTTCCAATAGATTTAGATAGAAAAAAAAATCTTTTTTATTTTATTTCTATGCGTAATCATGAAGGCAATAGATATTACGTTTTTCTACTGTGCTGTAAGAGTTTCTTAGCAGAAGAGAGACCAACAATAAATGTTGTGAATCATATCCAACAGAAACGATAAAGAAAAATACCATATATTTGTTCTGTAAAATAGTAATTCTTTAAATTTCATGTAACATAAATCACTAAGGATGCTTCTGCAATGAGAAAGTACCATATGCCACTATTTTTTTGCCAAAAAACAGAGGTGGATTTAGATTACAACATAGAATTAAATTACCTTGGATGTAGCATCCAAATGGAAGACAAAACTGAGACCGAAGTTTCAGAAACTGACATCTCACCTACAGACTCTGACAAAGCCCTCACTGGTTCCTCATCTAAGCTGTAATAAGGGCTACATCAAATGATTCCTAATACTGCAAGTTTCTGGCTGATCTCTGTCGACTCTGAATGTTAAGAGAACTGAATGTGGTGGAGCAAATGAAAGAAAGAACTATTAAAACACAGTGACATTAAAATACAATGACAGCACTGAGACGACAGCTCCAATTAAGACTGCTGCCAAAATACTCCTCAGGAGGTTGGATAATTTGCTAGAACCAGTGCTGCTTTGTTAGCAAGATCAGTTCAATCTTCTTTTACAATCCAAAACAAAGGCACATCAACATATGGTGTAAATCTGTATTATGTGTGCAATTCCCATCATTAAAAAAATTAAGTGGACTTGCTTCTTCAATGGCTAAGAAATGATGACTTTTATGGACAGGCTTCTCTTTGCTGCTGGTTTGCCTAGTTTAGGCCTTACACACTCTTCAGAACTACAGGGATCAAAATCCACATTTACAATACCTCTTCTCTGGAGGAGAACCTTCTCATTCTCTTCAAATCCCAGCTGCTAGCACAAGCACTGCTGAGTAGACTAATATATAAAGCAATCGAAGAAACAAACAAAAAAAACCCACTTCAAATATCCAAAAGAAAACATGACTTACTTTATCCCCCCAACAACATCTTGTCTAAATATCACAGATATAAGAAGGTTCTACCTAACCTATGTAATTCAAGGTCCATAGTGACATTTCATTAGTACTATTTCCTTCTCTCCTTTTGTTTAATAGCGATGCAAATTAATTAAACATCCTGATTGGCACTGACCTTCTCTAACTCTTCAGGGTAAAAGTAGCCTGTGATCTCCTTTCCATCACAGTCTTCTGTCTAGTAGAATGTTTTCTGTGAATGGGTAGTAGCTTCCTCCATTGTTAGGAAGACATTTTCATACAGTCACTTTTTGTGAAAGAAAGAACAACTACTTTATTTAAAATATTCCCCATAAGTAACTTTGTATACCTTCAGAAGTTTTCAGGTTTACCAATCCCAAGGCTAATGAGAAGGTAGATTTGTGAGGGCAGTGATTACATATCTTTGTAAATGCAAGTAACATCAAATAGTGTAGTTGCAAAATATTTCTACATTTTAGACATTAAATACTTTACAGCAGCGTTTTTTACTTCAGCATTAATTTCAGAACTGTGAGCACCATACTATTTAATGAGGGACAGAGTGACTGGTTCAAAAAATTTATCCAAGTGAGTTTGGCATTGTTTGAATTTTCCTTCAATGAAAAATACTTGTAAAGAGTCAGGAAAATTCTTCTCCCATTTAGACTTTATATGTAAGTCTTAGGCAAATTCAGCTATGATTTACAACACTATAAGGATATACTAAACCAAGTATTATATATGGAGAACTACTTCACATCTACCAAGTCAATTTATTGTGGATATGACAGCCGAAAGTTTTGTTTCTTTTAAAAGAAGACGTTTGCATTTGTTTCTCTAGGCATCATGCTCTGAGACTCATCACATTACCTTTTTGCTTGTTTGCTTGTTGTTTGCAACCTCCTGAGAGCCTCAGAAAGCAAACCATATCCTTTTGATTTCAGGGGAAGCGTAGAATTTTTTCCGTCTCTCAAAGCCGTGCAAAATCTCAGCATGTCCCAATTTCTTTCTGGTAGTGAAGGTATGCAGAGCATATTGCAGCCAACCCTTTTCTCATGGCACCAGACCTGCACTCTCAAAAGCCAGCTTGATGTGTGAAGAGCATCATGACAAGTTCTGTTTGTATCTGTTTTCTGTATAGATAGAAATGTCTGTTCGGTTCACTCCTTTGGTTGACTTTTCCATACTAATACTATTGATTCTTTGAGCTTCAAAGGTCTAATTTCAGGCCTGTGATCCAGACTGGAACCTGGCCCTTTTCTGACTGAGGCTGGTTTCTCACATAAGTGACCAGATAACCTCCAGAGGTCCCTTCCAACCTCAACAATTCTGTGATTCTGTGATAAGGACTATGTTTTGCAGCACTAATTCAGAATATTCTATACGATAACTTCAAAGCACCACAACACATAAAAAAATATCCATGTAAGAAGCACCTTTCATTACTTTTGAAACCAGGATATTGTGCATTATAGCAGAGTATTTAGCAAACACAGCGTATCAACACCCCCCTGTGTCTGTCACAGCCATGCTGATAGAAAAGTGCTTTTACCGTTTTAGGTTATGCTATGCAGGGTAGGTAGTGTTGCTATGACAGCTGAAAAGGTTCTCCTGTCAGCCTGTGCTTCATCTCCAGCAGGAGTTATGCCAACGTGGCTATGCTAACATTGGCTTTGTAACGTAGATGTGTTCCGAAGTATCATCGGAGCATGATGCCTGAAACGGAAAGACTTTGGAAACTGGTACTGTTGCTGGTAGAAAAGGGATGTTTTGTGTTGTAAATAAAATTAATTTGTCACAAAATGTGGAGCCACGAAAATGTGGTTCAGGACATGCTGGTGCAAGCCCTTTGAGAAACTCTGGGCATTGTGTAATTCCATCCAGGTAGTATGCCTTGCTGCAGGACAAGATCATTTTGGAGGGTATGTATAGGAGTATATATGCATTTAGGTGCCTACCACTTTGAACTCCAAGGCAGAGGTAGCTGCACCAGATGGTCTTCTTCCAAAGTCCTCGAGAAGACAGTAATTTGGCAACTGTTCATGTTTCTATCTGTTTCACATTTCCAGATCTCTTTAAAAACTGGAAAGGACTGATAATATATTTTCAGGTTGTGATGAAAAAAAAAAGTACGGAAAGAACCATAGTTCGCTATATTTCATCATAAGCATGGGGAAACCATGTCTGAAAGACTTCTCCAGAAGGCTCAAAATCAGATTAGTAAATCACATGAGCACTGATGTTTAAAACACCTAGAAAAATCAAACTGAAAATCAGCTATCAGTTCATCACATATGACACAAAACCTTTACAGCTGCAGTATGAAACACATACATGCTGAAAAAATATATTTGAAATGACAGTACTTATTGCTTTGTCAGTCTTATGAGAGACAGTCCTGGAAGCTGGGCAGATGTGTAGGTAACATTGCAAAGTATTTGGATTCTTACAAAAGATTTGATTACAAAAGAGGGAATCTGAAGTTGCACCTGAAGCTTAAATTATGAAAATTTAACATAAAAATTTCTAAGAAAAGATGAGAGGTGACAAAAAATTTATTTCTTTCACCCAGGATACTTTCCCATCCTCAACAAACAAGGCAAATGTACAATAATCTATGTTGTATAGCTCACACTACTATTAGCCAATTATTTTTCAAAGAGTTTATGAAGAACATGGAAAACTGGTGGCCTATTTCAGTTTAAAAGCATTTAAAGGCTGAAAGCTTTCAGAGTACACATGCTGAAATGGAGTAACAGGCTTCTGTGTTAGTTTCAATACAGACAAAAGTGATAAAGTGGCAATGTTCCATATACAGGAAAGAAAACAACCTCATCTATATGTATGCTAGGGAATATGCTCTGCATTTTCTGACATAATTTCCTGTCTACAAATACTGAAATCCCTTTGCTCTTGCAAATCCCATCTCTTTGGATTATATACAAAAAAGTTTCAATATGGGAAACAATCTTGAATCATAGCAAAGATGCTGCAACCTGTGTGCCTTAACTTGTAGATATTATACAGACTGGAAGAGCAAATTAACTCTTTTTCAAGAGGTTTATTTCCACAGTGAGTAGTTTAATTGTCACTATTCTCTCTTCCGTCATGTTTCTGTTTGCCGCCTTTGGCTACAATATATTGTACATTCCTAAAGTACATGTGATGCAGTTTTATGGGGGAGGTGGGCAGCAGAATATCAGGCTGTTGGACAACTGAGAGTACTGAGATTTATGGACTTCACAGACAAAGAAATTGAACCTGAAATGTCATTGAGCTCCCTGCCTGGTAAAATATCCATTTTTTTCAACTAATCACACAATGTATGTAAATGCAAGAAAGATAGAACCTTGATTAAAAAGAAAACTATCCTCTCAATTCTACTTACAGATGTGAAATAAAAATAAATTATTTCTGTCATTTCTCCATGACCACTCAATAGACCAAATTTCTAATGAGCATATATAACTTGAGTCCCACATCAAGCCATGACAGTTGCTAAGATCCTTTTACCAGCACCTGCTGCTTGGCTGTAGAAGTGCAAGAAGATGACATGCACATGTGATGATTTGATGGGGGGGGGGGGCGTTTCTGGCGGCAGGAGAGGGGATTCGCTCTCTGTGACCTACCCGGTTCTGGCCACCAGATCGGACTCTGCGAATTGCCCTATTTAAGTTGGGACAAAGGAACCGGAAAGGTGCGCTTTTGCCCAGGAGGAGAGAGGGGAGGAGGGCGCTGCCCTCACTCCCCGGCACCTGGTCAGACTGCTGCTCGCTCTGGGCCGGTGCCACCCGCTGAGGATGGCAGCGGCGGAACGGCTTGGGGAACTCAGGGAGCACCCCGCTCCCAGGGTGCCCACCGGGACGAGTTCACCCAGAGAGGACTAAGACCTGAGAGAAACGGCCACACCGACACCAGGTCGGTGAAGATGGAGTGGGAGGAGGCGTACTGGAGCTGAGTTTCCCCTGAAACCGGTGGCGAGATAGCAGGCAGCCCCCCTGCAGCCAGGACAGTCTCGGTGGACCAGAGACCCACTCGTGGACCATGGAGAAGCCCACGTCGGGGAAGGGATGCCTGAGCCTGAGGACAGTTGTGAAGCATGGGACGCATGACAAGGTAGAGAAGCATCAAGAGTCCGTGGGACGACCCATGCCAGAGTGAATGACAACTCCCTAAGAATCCGAGACTGTGGTAAAGCCCGCATCGGAGCAATCCGATGGGGAAGGATTGCATCCTATGGGTAGGACTCACGCTGGAGAAGTTTGTGGATTTTCCTCGTGAGTAGGGGATCCACTGGAGCAGGGAAAAGGGTGTAAGGACTCCTCCTCCTTTGAGAAAGGAGTGGCAGTAACAGCATGGAATGAACTGATCTGCACTCCTCCATTCCCTGTGCCCTTGCGCCGCTGGGGGCAGGAGGTAGAGCTGGGAAGAAAAGGAAAGGGGGGAGAGGGGGAAGGTGTCGGTTTTAAGATCTGGCTTTGTTTCTTTTTATTCTCTCAAGTAACCGGTTTTGTTTCCCTTCGTCCTTTTAAGTAACTGTTAATAAATTGTTTTGTTTTGAGAAAGCTGAGTCTGTTTTGCCCAGGACCGTGGTTGGTGGGTGCTCCCTCTGTTCTTGTCTCGACCCTCAGTCCCTTTATTACATTTTTCTCCTCTCCACTTTGCTGTGGAAGGAGTCAGAGAGCAGTTGTGTGGAGTGTAGTTGCCAGATTGGCCTAAACCACGACAGCACCACAGCGTACAACTGTATGGAGATGATAAGCTTTTTTTAAAACTATTTATAATATTCTATCAGGTAAATCTTTAGGTGAATGAATACATAATATTTAGCACTTTATAGACTAAACATACACAGTTCAAATTAGAAGACATTTGCAGGGCATTTCAACTCACTATGCCATCTCAGAATATTTATTACTGTTTCTGAATCTGCCTACAGTCCAATTGACAGCACAACTTATGATCTTACACGTAAGGGAGAAAGTAAAAGGATGACTGGTGAGCTATTTGGCCCTGTCTATGAACAAGGACAACATGTTTTGCTCTTCATTCCTATCTTACTACGGCTAATTATAAAGAAAAGTAATTGTATAGCTGTCCTTAGACCATAGCAAATCTTTGCTGCTCTACGATCCAGTATAACAGTAATTTAGCTTTAGTAGTCACTGTCAAGTCTCCTGAAATTCTGTGTATTCTAGCTGACAGTCTTTGAGTCAGCCTCATCCTCTGGGCACTACTACCAGTCTATGGTCTGCTGTTATTAGGCAATGATTTCTTGTCTTAGCCACATCGTATAATGTCCTGAAAAAAGTTATCAGATCAGATAAACAACAAAGCAAAACAATAGGTGAAAATTATGTGAAATATATCACATAAAGGCACTGGCATTTCCAATATTCTCTGTGGACTTATAGAGGATATAATGCTGAATCTGCTTAAATAAAATATTGAAGTTCTTGCATATAGAGAGAAGAACTACAAGAACCCAAGGGAAGGAAAAAACAGCACTAACAATGCCAATATCGTCTGACTTGTGGGACAAGTTGGAGAAACTATAAGGAAATCTTTTTTTTTCTGTGAGGCCAAAGACCTGTGATCAAGAAAGGAAATACTTCATTTCTCTTAAAAAGGACTTTTACACAGAGAGGTATAGAATCCATGTAATTTAAAGCAATACAGTTGTATTTTCCTTGCAGGACATATAAATTAAGCTAAGCTCTTGTTAGAAAAATCTCAGAAGAAATTCTCTAAGTGACATGTTACAGGACTGAAGATGATGATGAACAAGCGCTGATGTTTCCAGAGATCAGACTGTCATTCTAGTTGCTTGATTTTTGCTGTTATTTCCCTACTGGGTAGAATCATAGAATGGTTTATGTTGGAAGGGACCTTAAAGATCATCTAGTTGCAAATCCCCTGCCATGGGCAGGGACACCTTCCACTAGATCAGGTTGCTCAAAGCCTCATCCAGCCTGGCCTGGAACACTTCCAGGAATGGGGCATCCACAACTTCTCTGGGCAACCTTTTCCAGTGCCTCACCACCCTCAGAGGGAAGAATTTCTCCCTTAGATCTAACAGAAATTTACCCTCTTTCTCTTTAAAGCCATTACCCCTTGTCCTATCACTACATGCTTTCATAAAAAGTCCCTCTCCAGGTTTCTTGTAGGCCCCCTTTACATACTGGAAGGCTGCTAGAAGGTCTCTCTGGAGCCTTCTCTTCTCTAAGCTGGACAAATCCAACTCTCTCAGTCTATCTTCATGGAAGAGGTGCTCCAGCCCTTGGATCATCTTCGTGGCCCTCCTCTGGACCCACTCCAACAGCTCCATGTCCTTATGTCATGGGCCCCAGAGCTGAATGCAGTACTCCAGATGGGATGTCTTGAGAGCAGAGTAGAGGGGCAGAATCACCTCCCTTTTTCTGCTGGTCATGCTTCTTTTGATACAGCCCAGGACATGGTTGGCTTTCTGGGCTGCAAGTGTCCATTGGTGGTTCATGTGTTCATCAACCAACACCCCCAAGTCCTTCTCCTCAGTGCTGCTCTCAATCCATTCTCCTCGCAGCCTGTACTTGTGCTTGGGATTGCCCCAACCCATGTGCAAAACCTTGCACTTGGCCTTGTTGAACTTCATGAGGTTCACATAGGAGCATTAAAGTGGTCTGTTGTGAAGAAAAAAACCCAAACATCTTAATAAGACCAGATACTCTTTACGCAGTACTAGCAATATGCATAATTTTTGTTCTTCAGTTCTTGTTCTTTTTTCCAAATGTTGAAAAAATATAGATTAATTGTGATTAAAGGTTTAATGCTAAATATTCCAGATCTACTTGAGTTTTCTGGTTTCCCATTTAGATGCGTAATTGTCCTCTTCCTCTAAATTTCTGGATGAACTGCATTTAGGACAAGTTATTTAGTTGAAGGAATTGAATATGACGAATTAGTTCACCTATGTTCCATGTCTGGTTATGCATCTGAATATTTGTTATGTTGAACTATTCTTGACGACATTTTTTGTAATAGGCAGGCTGTGTCATTTTTGCCATTAATGGTATCTTTGGAGGCTACCTGCCTGTTAAAAACTGGCGGTATGATTAGCCAATGCTTGTTCTTTTGGGCTGTGTTTTATGTTTTTAAAGCAAAAAAGGCAGGTAGGAGTCAATATAAACTATCACTGTAGGGTTTATTTACTGCACGTAAGCTGTTTCCATCTGAATTATATTGCAGTGATTGCCATCTCCCAGTGTGAATAATAGTGGGTAAAGACGAAAGTTGACAAATAAAATTAAATCATGACAGCTTGCAGGCTGCAGCTCTTACTGACGCTGGAGGAAGCTGGGATGTTAGGGCTGGGACTGAGTTTTGGGAAGATGAGGTGAAGAAATGCTAGAAGGCAGTAAGTCACTTTAAGTATCATGATTCCAACACATCTTCTGTAAAGTTTCAGAACGTCATCGTACACTATCTTGATGTGCGTGCAATTTATTTAAGTCACAGAGCTAGAGTCCCACTGTCAGTGTCAGCAGAGTCAAAGTTTATAGAACATTGGAATCATAATGGAAGCCCTGAGATTCTCAGCAACAAAGATAAGCTTTTGAACTGCCCCTGATGGATGAAAGTCTTAACTTAGACAACCTACCTGTCTCTTACTATGGGAAAGCACTTCATTCCTGGGTCACAGGAGAAACTTGTAGGGTGTGAATGACTACTCTGGGGGCCCTTTGATTTCTTCAAAATGGCCAACAGTATAAGAAGTGTTAAATGTAGACTCAAACTTCTCTGAAAGTAGTAAATGTCATGGCATATATCACTGATATGCATGAGCTTTACACTACCAACTACTTTTTACCAGATTACACGCAAATACTTAAACACATCTAAGATACTCCAGTTGTGGAATTCCTATGTAAGCCCATCTTCATCATTCCAGTTTAGCCTCCATCTCAAAAACAAATGGGCAAGTTTGGGGATGACATTTTCACTCTGAATGAAGTGACGCAAATAAATAAAAATTAATGGCCAACTTCACACACCTTTGAAAATGAAAGGTATTAACTCTAGAGACCAAACCTAGAAAACAAGTTCTAAGGAAAAGCATTTGTTACAGTGATAATGCCTGGAAAGTATGCTAGTATTAGCTATTTCAAGCTAATACCAGCAGGCAAATTCTAAACACAAATCACCTTATACAATAATAAATCCTGGTTTTATCTATTTGTAGTTTAAATATATATGCACAATTTTCCAAGTGCTTTCTAATTGTCAACATCTGAAAGGAAGCTAATAGAGAGATATAAAGGGAAACTCGGGCAGGCTCATCAAGATGCTTTAACCAAGTGGAACTCGCAAAATACTGATAATGAATACTGGATCCTTGATTTCTGCTAGCCTTAAAAGATCCAGTCATAAGAGTTGGGAATTTTTGATTTCTTTTTTTAATAATTTTTCTTAGGAAATCATTTCTCCGAAAAAACAGTGATGGCTAAAAGGACTGAGCATTGTGACTCATAGTTTCTATTGAACTAGCTAATTCACATAACATTTTAATTGTTCATCCTGATTATTGTTTTCAGTGTATAGAACAAAAACTTAGTTAAAAGCAAACCAAGAACCATTTACACACATGTACATTGTGTTTAGTGACCAGATCCACCAACATCAGCATCTTGGGTAGAGCCTAATTTTTATGTATAAGCTATTTATGTACACAAGTACACAAGCCATTTGTCTGCCGTTTCCAAATCTCATTATCTGGGCTCCTGGGTGACCAGAAATCCATTGTTTGTTGACTGAAAATGTCAGGGCAGTGAAATATTACTAAAAGAATTAACTTATCTCTGAAAACAGAAAGATTGCCAATCCCTATGCAGATTTGTTGGCACATAGTGACATATCCCACGTTTTTGATATTTGGAGTGCACTTTAATTTGGATTAAAATTGGCAGTACAAAGGAGATCTTCCCAACCTGGCCCAAGCCTGGCCAGCATGGGTTGCTCACATGACATCCCTACCACTGCTCACTTCTATCAGGCTCTTAAGATTAGATGCTAAAGCCAAATGGCAGAGTGCACAAGGTGCTGCCGTATTTCTACAATTTTTATGGCACACTGTATACCACAGCATACCCTTCGGGAATCACTGGAACAGGGGTTACACTTACCTTTTGAGATTTCACACTTGCTACTGCAAAGCCACAGCTTTGAGCAGGGCCACTGGAAGCTACCAGATTTCAAATATAAAACAATAATAAATTACAGACTAAATCTAGGTATACACATCTGCAATATTTTCACAAATGTAAACTGACATGATTTAATGACCACAGATCTATGAAAAAAAGGGATGCAACTGCATATCTGAATCAAATTGCAATATTGATTTTTCCAAACACAGTCACAGATCTATTTTCTTAATGTTACATCAGCTGAAGACATCACACTTGCATTTAAAGTTAATATTTGATGTTTTCCATATTGAACACAACTTACAGAAAACATTTCAGAAAAATACTGTGTGGCCTTCAATGCTAACAATTTTTCCACTGGTCTTTTTTTTTTTTTTTTTTACCCCCTGAAACACAAAGGGTTTGGACTAAAAAGAAGACTTGGCAGCACTTTCTTCAAAGGATGGTGTTTATATATTTTTTTTCTATTTTAGTCAAGATAACAGTTTTGAAAGTATAGATAAGATGGTTAATAGGAACCCTGGAAAGCTGGTACTCTTTTTATGTGCATAAACTCAGACTGAGAAAGGCCAAGTAAACGATTAGGTGCAACTGAGATCTAGTGACAGCCCAGGCTTTTGGGCTTTGAGAGACTTAACTGAGACAAACCATGAACTCCTAAAATGAGTCAAGAGGGCTCTGCTGAACCAGACTTATCAGCAGAGAAGCAAGACGGAACGAACTTCATTACGTCAGCACAAAGCGGCAGTGTCTGTGAAATGGGACAACTGATAAGACTGACCTCTCTGATGAAGGACTAGCATCTCCTTAGTGTCAGGTGACAACTATACAAAAGCAAAATCAAAGGAATTAAGTCTTTTCAAGACTAGGAAGAAATACAGCATATCTGTTGGCACAAACCTTGAACTAGGCAGACTTGGCCTGATGGCAGCTAAGGAGAATCAGATTTGATGGTAGACGCAGTCTAAGTAAATTCGTAAGGGAGTTCACCGTGTGCGTGAACACTGTGTTTGAACACGACTGTGAAGTAACTGAGCCAGCACAAACTGTGCAGGCTGTCATCATTTTTTTTTAGCCTTGTTGATTTCTTTTTATGAGAACAGTTATTTACTTTCTACTCCTCAATGAGATGTTCATCTTCCCAGCAACTACTAACTAGATTGGAAGTGAAAATAAAACATTTGTTCTTTGGATTTAGAGCTGAAGTTCTGGACACCTGAAAGTGTCTGGCTCAGGATTAAAACCCAAATATTTTGTTTTATTTGAAAAAAGAAGGAACTGCTAGACATCGTAATTGAATTGATTCTTATTTTTGCTAATGACACCTAACAAAGAAAGGGTATACATCATGGTTTGCTTGATTTCTCTGTACAGGAGGTTGCCAAGCTCACTTGCTATATTTATAGGAAACACTTTCACGGGTGTGATTCTGTATAATCTGCTTTGGAAAACTACCAGTACGTCTAGCTTAACTGAAACTGACAGTCAGAAGTTGTTTAGATAGGGTTTCAAGAATATTATTTCGGTATGGCAAATTGACATTTTACAAATCACTTTTACATATAGCTGTTACTTTACTTAAGTATAGAATCTTGCTACATTTTATGTATGTTTTAATAAATTTTACATTTTTATAAACCTAAAATGTATATTACAGAGGGAGAGAAAGACACAGAGAGAGAGAGAAAGACAGAGCACAGTTTTGAGATATCTCCTTCAGTCTTACCAGGGAAAGACTGAAGAAAGCATTACTGGGAAAAAAAAAAGAAAAAGTTCAGATTCTGGAGCCACATGTCCTAGTGGAGGATATACCATTCCATTGCTTTAACGAAACGGTACACAGACGTGGTGTCTTCTCTCCATCATAATTTTTTCCATCTCTTATGCTCCATATCTTTGATTACTGTCATGTTGGTGCATGGACAAGTGATCCTGGAGTCTGATCACTCTGTAGTTAGACTTTGAATTTCAGTGAAGATTTATGTGTTATTCTTTGGCACCACTGGTACTCATCACAAACCACTCAGCAAGCAAACAGCATTTGCTCAAAACATAAGTAACAAATCTATCTCCAGATCTATCTAGTGAGGTAACAGTTTGCTTCTCCCAGAGAGTGTTGCAGTAGCCATTTCACTTACAGAAACTGAACCTGGGTTGACTTTGTGCAGGTAAAATGCAGAACCCACACGAGTGTAAGTGGTCATAGCTTTTGTAACACTTGGGAAAGCTCAGTCTGGCTGTTTTGGGAATTAGACCAGGAAAGCAGAGGCCAAATGTCTTGGTTCTTATTACAGGGCAAATGTAGAGAAGGTTAGAATCTGAGGGTGATGAAGAGGAAAGGAGAAGCAAGATGAAAATGACCTTTTAGAGTCTGAGAGGGAGCTGGATTTGTAGCACTTTTGAAGATGAGAAGAACAGGAAAATAAAATCCTGCTTTAGGGTTTGCAAGGGAAATGGATGATCATTTAAGGCTATGCAATTTGTATTCAGTTCCTGCTTTCTGCTGTAAAAAACATGTTTGCAGTGTGATTCTCCTCCTTTTGGAGAAGAAATCAAAGCCTCTTTCATAACTCTAAGAGAGAAACATGGTATTTAAACAAGCCAGACTCACTGCTGGAAACTGTCCAAAGAACCTGTGATAACGCTCTGTAACAAAGACATGACTGAATCACTAAATACAATAAAAAGCAAGAAGAACCTTAGCATTCCTCGAAACAAATTATCTGTTTTCTATTAATTCTTCTTTTCATTAACTTTCAGTATATTGACAGATAAACAACCTTTGCTGTTCCTTTAAGAAAAAAAAAAAAAGCTACTTTAAGTAGCTTCCTATTTCTAAACTATGACAGGCAGAAAACATCCTACTGAGTATTGATTTTATTGCATGGCAGGACTAAAACCTACTTTCAGGCAGGAGTAAGGAATGTGAGCTTGGAGTCACATGCAGGGGCCGTTTGACAGAATGACGCAATAGATACGTCCTTCAGTTGCTATGGTGATGGCTCATCTGCTTATATGTCCAAGAAATAGGGCTTTTCATTATTTCCTCTAAGAAGAAAAACTGCTAACTCATAATAACAAAGTGATTTGTTTTTGCACTAAAGCACAGCTAATGCAAATACCATTGCTCAGTTTTAATTTGGGCATGAAATTAATATCCTAAAGCAAATAATATCAAAAAATAACTTTCCTATCCTCTACCTAGTTATTCCCATAGTGTTTTTCACCACAGCAAGTGTTTACCTCTTCCTTGAACCTCCAGTATATCTGCAATAAATTGGATTTCTGGAATAACTGACACGAGGTCCCGGAATACCATGGTAACTTTAATAAGTTTTATTTCAAAGTAGGATTTAATTTTATTTTTTTTACTCAAGTCATCCAATTGTTAGAGCTGGACAGATTTTACCAGCATTTTCTATTAATAGTTTCCTGAATATTTAAGTGAATTCTGTTCAGCTGTGGCCATATTCTATTTCTGTTTATTTTCTTCAAGTACCCTCTGACCAGTCTGTATTAGTGGGAATGTTTACAAGAAGCTCATATGAAAAACGCACAGCTGAAGTCCTGAAAATAACATTTTTTTAATGTACACAAGGAATATATTTGTTAGTATTGCCTGCATTCACAATCCAGGACTAACAACACCAAGATGTGACTAATCAGATCAATTTCATGTGTCAACTGAACCTATTTGGTAGCACTTGATATTTTAACTATTTGATTTGAGATGCAATACTATGTTCCCTTAAGCAGTAGATAAATCAGTAGAAAAATGTTAAACAAAAAAAAAAAAAAACCACAGAGGAAATCTTGTTCACTCTGCAAGTGTTCCAAAAGAAAAAAATAAAATCCCAGTTGAGATTCTTTGCAGATACATCAGCCACGCCATAATTAAATGTAGCTGTCACTTCATTTTAGTACTCCTCATGCTGTTTCAGAAATCTAAATAAAATAAATATTAAGAACAACATGATATGGAAAGTGTTACAGAAATTACAGACATGTCTGCAAGGCATTGAAGCCATCCTTTCATTCAACTCATTCAAAATCAGAATGCATGACCATGTAATTATATCAGAGGCAGTAAGGGACTCTGTGGCCTCTAAAAAACATTTTTGTACATTAGGACATCAGTAATTGCACTGTGACACTTATTTTCAGATGTCCCTTGATAAGTATGCCACATAGAAAAACTAAGAAATCTAAAAATATATTTTAGTTGGCATGCAGCCCCAAATCTGGAGGTACCTGTTGTAGAATAAGCCTTTGAATTAATTGTGGTATTTGTTTTGAATGATTTGTCCCCAGCAATATTGCATTACACAGCATGTTATAAATAACCTCGTTACAGTAATGCACAGCTATACATTTTGAATAGCAATAGTCTTCCCTGATACAATGGGAATTACTCTTTTTTTAAGGAAAAGAGAATGCATAAGTTTTTGTAAACGTCTGTGAACACGAACCTCCTAGTCATCATCTTAAATGCAGGGATGCATCCTTATGTGATTTCTACAGATGCTCCATTTTACTATAGTGATAGTTCTGTGGTTCCAAAAAATACAATGACAACTTTATGCAAATAGTAATGGTGATGACACACACAATGAAGCAAGGAGTAGGATTTGTGGGACCAACTAAGGATATTCTCCCAGACCCATTCCCACTTCAAGGCACCTGTGCAAATTCTGTGACATGGTAGGCTCTCCTAGGTGTTGGATAGCATTTCAATCTCTATTCCTAGTTTACAAGTTAGATTTAAAATAAGTTTGGGGTTTCTTTCTCTCGAAATTTTTTCATCCCAGATTTCTAAGTGTTGGCATAAGGCTAATAATACAAAACTGCTGAGTGCATGATTTCCTGCAGAAATAATCCAGATTAACCACAGATAAACTAATCATCTACTGCAGTTCAACATGAGCCGGCAACGTGCACTGGCAGCCCAGAAAGCCAACCGTATCCTGGGCTGCATCCAAAGAAACGTGGCCAGCAGGTCGAGGGAGGTGATTCTGTCGCTCTATTCTGCTCTCGTGAGACGCCACCTGGAATACTTCATTCAGCTCTGGAGCCCACAACACAAGAAGGACATGGAGCTGCTGGAGCGAGTCCAGAAGAGGGCCACAAAGACGATCCAAGGGTTGCAGCACCTCTCCTATGAAGACAGGCTGAGAGAGTTGGGGCTGTTCAGCCTGGAGAAGAGAAGGCTCCGGGGTGATCTTATCGCAGCTTTCCAGTACTTAAAGGGGGCCTACAGGAAAGCTGGAGAGGGACTTTTTACAAGGGTATGTAGCAATAAGACAAGGGGCAATGGCTTTAAACTGAAAGGATAGATTTAGATTGGATATAAGGAAGAAATTTTTCACTCAGAGGGTGGTGAGGCACTGGAACAGGTTGCCTAGAGAAGTTGTGGCTGCCCCATTCCTGGAAGTGTTCAAGGCCAGGTTGGATGAGGCTTTGAGCAACCTGGTGTAGTGGAGAGAGTTCCTGCCCATTGCAGGGGCAATGGAACTAGATAATCATTGAGGTCCCTTCCAACCCAGACCATTCTATGATTCTACCAACTCACTTATTTTCGTTTTACATTAACTTAACAGCTAAACTGAAGTGAGCAAATTTAAAGGCTTAAAGGTCTTTTGCCATCTAAACCGTCTGTCTAACGCAGCTCAAGGACTCTCTCAATCAGCTCTCTTTTCTGTGTCCCATCACCTTTCGTGTGTCATCACTCTCTGGCTAAATTTCACCTGGTAGTCTGGAAGCAGAGCTCCTGACCTGTCAGGGAAGCTCTCCTAACTGTACAAACTACCAACACCTTCGCCATGGTGCTGGCATTGGCAGATGTACACTGGGGACATGAAGACCATCTGCAGTATCACTCACCGGTGCGGAGAGATCTGTTTCTGTTTCCCAGCGGTGACATTTCTGATTCTAATCTAGCCTCAGCTCCTGCGTTAGTCGAGGTAATGTTGGTTACAGCTGGCTCCTCAGAGTGCCTCTGGGCTGCAGCAGGAGCAGCTGCTCTGCTTGTCCTGCCATGTTTTGCTTGAAAGAATATGCTGGACTTTAATCGAAAATTACCTTCTTGTTTGTCTTCCTGTAACAGACTGAACTTACCCACTTTTCTGTGATCCACACTCTCGTCAAGCACCCTCCTACACCCTGAATCCCACAGGAAACTGTTGTAAATAAGCCACTGCCTGGTCTGTGGCTTGATCAAGCTGAAACCCCCTTCTCCATGGACTGCACTCCTTACCACTTCTCTTCAGCAAATGCTTATGGATGTACACTATAATTTGGCTTTTGGGCAGTACACATCTGTTCCAGTGTTCTGCAAAACAACCTTGGTCTTCATTTTTAACATCCTGATACTCCTCTCTTCCATGCAAACAGCGGCTGTACCGGGCATTGCACAGGAATGTTTCGCAGCCATCTTGGTCAAGGTAAAATGCAAAGGCCCGATGAAGAATTACAGCATTGCTCACTGGAGCTCAGGTGTTTGGGTGGGTTGGGGAACCGGGCACCTGGACGCAGGGTGGCGAGCTGCTGTTAAAGGACAGCCGCCCAGCAGCTGGCTGTCAGGGCAGTCCTGGGCCCAGCCCCTGAGGACAGCCATTTTGCTGGGCTCCCGTTTGCCATAGCGACAGGGGCTTGTGGCAGCGGGAGGCCTGGCACGGCGACACTGGGTGAGCCACTGCATCCAGCTTGGGTAAATCTGGTGCTCCTGAATACCCTCAAGCTTTCGGGGACTCTCCAACTAATCCAAGAGGGCGTAAACAGAGCCGAGTGCAGGAAGGCGTTTGCTCATCAGCAGTCTGAGCCCGTCGTGGGGCTGTACCCCAGCACGGCTACCTGTGCCTGCTGGTGTCCGCCTGCTGCTGTCAGAGGGCCTGGGGCCACTCGGGGCAGCACTGACTGTGTGCTTTGGGCTCCGGCTGTGGCAGGAGCTGGACCCCATAGCGAAGGCAGCATCGATTGCCATCTGGAGAGGTGGTAACGAACTTCCAGGGGTCGGGATCTGCACCCTGTGTGCTCGCCTGGTGCACACAGGATTAGCACACCCCCAGGGCCAGCCGCAACCTGGGAGATCGTAGAAGCTTGGGCACAGCCTTTAAAATCCTAAACACGCTTGTCGACCCCCATGCTCCACAGTTGCAGTGGTATACATACCTATATTGACAGAGAGTATATATAGTGCTACATGTAATTATATTTATCTTGTGGTTCACTGCGTGAAAGAGAAGAGCACCTCAGCCAGTGGTGGGAAAGCTTAGTTAAAGGCCAAAATTTCATTCTCTGCTGGGGTAGAAGGAGCTGTTATCACCTATACAGTAAGTGAATTTAGCCCTTGGGCTTGATTCATTATTCTGCTAACTCAGTGTTGCTTTGATGCAAAAGCAGGGGATGGTCCAAGATACAACAATGGGAGAGCATTCCTGCCTGCTGCGTTTTATTACGGTGCTTCCTGAGGTTTCTCCATCTGCTTGACCTTATGAATGAAAGTACAGCAATAAATAAAGTTCCATGAGACCTTACCAAAATTTGGTTTCCTTCAGAGGGGCAAGCTCATCAAACCTTACTATTGTCATGCATATCTCAGATCCTAAAGCAAATGTACGCAGTTATAGGCAGACTGACAATGCAACATTTTTTTTCTGTGCCCTCTGAAAAGAGCTCTTTAACAATTTAAATGTCTGGGATCTTTCCAGTGCTCTTTTGAAATTTACTGGCTGGAATTAAAACAGAATACACAATGTAATTGCTATCCATTAGATAAAAGGGCATTCTGGAATCAAAATAATTCATCCCTGGACTGCATCATAGAATCGTAGAATACCAGGTTGGAAGGGATCTCAAGGACCATCTGGTCCAACCTTACTTAGCAAAAGCAAATCTAGACAAGATGGCCCAGAGCCCTGTTTAGCTGAGTCTTAAAAGTGTCCAATGTTGGGAAATCTGCCACTTCCCTGGGGAGATTCCAGTGGCTGATTGTTCTCATCGTGAAAATTTTTCCACTTGTGATCTACCCGGGAGTAAATTGCACCCATTGGCCCTCATCTTTTCCATGTCACTCCTTGTAAAAAAAGAGCCTTCATCTTCTCTGTAGCCACGCTTTCAATATCGGAACATGGCAATAAGATCTCCCCTACGCTTTCTCTTCTCAATGCTGAACACATACGGTTCTCTCAGCCTTTCCTTATATGTCAGGCTTCACAGTCCTTTGATCATCTTTGTGGCCCTTCTCTGGACCCTCTCCAGCCTGTCCATGTCTTTTTTCGTATAGCAGGGACCAAAACTGAACTCAGTCAGCAAGCATGCAGCTGCGGCAATGGTACGTTCTGTGGCTGAGACCTAGATTGAGGGGTACAGGGGAGTTCTCAGAGCCAGGGAAATTCGAGGAGGAGTCAAGAGTCCCCCAGGAGCTGGCAGCTCTTGTGAGAGAGGCTGGCATGGCTTGGGTGTTGCCAGGAGCAACTGTGGGAGATTTAAACGGCTCCTATAGGAGAGCTGTGAATAGGGCAGGCAAACAGGAATCAAGAGGGTGCACAGAGAGGCTGCCACAGTTTGCATAGTTCATGCAGAAAGATGAAAATAGAGTTGTATTATTATTTTAGAGTAGTGCTTTTCACGTTTATGGTACCTATGAATTTATAGGAAATGAAAACTAAACTATTTACCCTTTTTGAAAAATTTTAATTTTTTCATAGAATCATAGAATCATAGAATGGTTAGGGTTGGAAGGGACCTCAAAGATCATCTAGTTCCAACTCCCCTGCCATGGGCAGAGAAACTCTGCACTACACTAGGTTGCTCAAAGCCTCATCCAACCTGGCCTTGAACACTTCCAGGGATGGGGCATCCACAACTTCTCTGGGCAACCTGTTCCACTGCCTCACCACTCTCAGAGTGAAAAATTTCTTCCTTATATCTAACCTAAATATGCCCTCTTTCAGTTTAAATCCATTGTCCCTTGTCCTGTCACTATACGCCCTTGTAAAAAGTCCCTCTCCAGCTTTCCTGTAGGCCCCCTTTAGGTACTGGAAAGCTGCAATAAGATCACCCCGGAGCCTTCTCTTCTCCAGGCTGAACAGCCCCAACTCTCTCAGCCTGTCTTCATAGCAGAGGTGCTCCAGCCCTCTTATCATCTTCATGGCCCTCCTCTGGACTCGTTCCAGCAGCTCCATGTCCTTCTTGTGTTGGGGACTCCAGAGCTGAACACAGTATTCCAGGTGGCGTCTCACGAGAGCAGAGTAGAGGGGCAGAATCACTTCCCTCGACCTGCTGGCCACACTCCTTTGATGCAGCCCAGGATACGGTTGGCTTTCTGGGCTGCCAGCGCACATTGCCGTCTCATGTTGAGCTTCTCATCCACCAGCACTCCCAAGTCCTTTTCCTCAGGGCTGCTCTCAATCCATTCTTTGCCCAGTCTGTACTTGTGCTTGGGATTGCCCTGACCCACATGCAGGACCTTGCACTTGGCCTTGTTGAACTTCATGAGGTTCTCACAGGCCCACCTCTCCAGCCTGTCAAGGTCCCTCTGGATGGCATCCCTAAATTTTAAGGATGGCATCCCTAATTAAGATTTATTTTGTCCAATAAATCTTAAAAAAAATGTCATTCATATGTTTATTATTTGAATTTAGCTAGTTTTCTTAGGCACTCTAAGCCAGCAAGTTTTTAACTTTATACTTTAAAATGAACAGGTAATTTGTGACAAAGCTTTGTACTATAACTTAAGTAACCTTAAATGACACCATATCTTTTGTTTCACTGAAAAATATAAATAAAACCCAATCCAAACTGCATATACATGTTATTGTCCTCTGCACTCTAGTCTGTATGTCATACTGTGATGGAAATATGGGTTATAAGTTTTATAATTGCACACTCATCAAACACACTGGAATTAAAAAAAAAATCACTTAAATTAAAACAGGCAATAGAAAGCAAATTAAATGATAATTTTATTGGAACTGAGTCTCAAATATACATTTGCAAAAATTTTCTCAGCTCCAGTAAGTAAAATTTCTCTCATACAGCTGTCTCCACCCTTTTCTACGTTAGGATATTCAACTTATGCAGTCTCTATAAATTCCAGAAAGCTTTTAAAAATTCATATGCTTTCATGTAACCACAGTAGTGTTTCTCTAAGTCAAAAGTTTATGGTAATGCTACTCAAATACAAACACCTAACAAACCTAGGCCTCGGTTTTCACACAAATCAGCTTAGAATCCTGCATATTATTGAAGTTTCTTAAGAAAATAGAAAATTAAAAAAAAACCACAAACAACTGATTTTATGACCTATTACAGTGTGATATGAAGAGAGATTGTTAATAATGTGTAAGGAAAAACTAAGATTGCAACAATTACAATATTAGGTTAACAATGAGGAAGTTTTAAATTTTCATTAATTTTGTAAAGTTTTGAGTTAATTTTGGATAGCTTATATGCTAACATCTTGTGGATAGTTACGGTTAAACGGATATTTTTAGATTGATGTTTTAGTAAAAAAGAGTTGAAAATGATGTGCAAGCGCCTTGGTTTAAGTGTGCTGAGGAATGCATGGAAACATTACCAAAAAGAGAAAACAAAATAATAAGTTTACTTTAATACAAATTAAATTACTTTAATACAAATAGGTCTAAGAACCATCTTTAGTTGTTGGGTTAGTTCAGAAGAGTTTGAATTTCCAAACAAGCAGCAGATTAATTATTCCACTCATATACCTTGTATATCTCCAACCTTGATTAAGTTGATTTACAGAGCAAGAATCTTACCAAGTTCAACACTTAGTGCATAGTGTGAGTAGATACGCATTTGCCAGGTGAAAGAATGACTGCACATGAGTCATATAAGAATTTCATGTGCAGTTCCATACTGAAGAGGCTGCAGTTATGGGCCACATGCCAGAACAATTTACTTAGCACAATTTACTTACTCCCTTGTTATTTCTGGAAAGGTCCTACGCAAGAGCTTGGAGGCTTCTCATCTACAATATGCACAGGACACAATTATGCATGGAAATTTGAGTGGCTAAAAATAGTGGCTAGTGCTTCTCATAAAGGAAAACGAGACTAGGGAAATTATGTGAGAGTTTGCTTAAGGCTAGAAAAAATCATACTGGCATCATGAATGCAGGTAGTTGCATCTTAGCCCTCAAGAATCAACCAAAAGTTGCATATCTTAAGCATGTTAGGCTGCCACCATAGCAGAATTGAGCTTTGTCAAGAACAGATTGAGTAAAATAATATTTTTTATTTGAGAAGATGTCCTGAGTTTGTTCTTGTTTTATTTTTTTTTCTCATTTTTGCTTCAGTTCTAATATGCTCCTTTATTTTTAAAGCCCTTTTTCTTTTATATGGGTATGAAAATGTGTATCTTTTAGGACTGTAAAAGTTTAGCCAAGAGTTGTTATGCATATTTTAAATTTCTGTATATTATTGGGTTGTTTTGGTTTTAATTTTCAGAGTAATAATTTGGAGATAATGTAAAGGCAGTGATAAGTCCATCCAAATCAAAACTGATACCTTCAAAACAGTGAAACTTGTAGAAATAATTCCCAATCCTGGGACTGTTATGTAAAGAGAACACAGATAAAATCTGTCAAGTTATATGCTGCTGTAAAATCCTGAATGACTTTATTAAACCAAATCCACGAGATTCTCTTATTGTACTGGCACATAGGACTTCTCTGCTGGTTGTTACTAAACGGCTGTCCCCATGTAGAGTCTTGAAGTACCCTCATGCTTCCACAGCCAGACCTCTGTATCTGATTGCAATAAGTACTTCCTGAAAGGGAATTTCACCACCTGTCACTAGCTGCTGCTCTTGATTTGTACAAAAGGTTGTACAGACCTGTACAAACGGAGAGTTTCATTAGTATTTTGCTCATCTACATATGCATGTGTGCTAGAAGTGATGTATGAACTAGCTAGACGTAAGGCTTTCCTCCAGGTCTTCCAATTGGCGTATGGCCATGATGCCCTGCAGGCCTTATAGGATCTATAGGATCCATAGGATCCATAATCAAAATGAGAAAATTTTGTTGTACAATCATCTCTGTCTATTTTAATGTTACAAATATTCAGGGTGGAAAAAAACATGATTATAAATTATATAAGGGAAAAAAAAGCCCTAAATAGTTGAAAGGGTAACATCTAGGTTTATTTTTTGTGAAAAGATATTTTTTAATATATGTAATATACCTAATTCTTAAGTGACTATTTCAGTAATAATGTTAATTTTATTTTATTATTTTATTTTTATTGTGTTCTACTATAAAAATTTTCCTTAGTACTGAGTAGTAATACAATTCTTAGTAACGATGATATACACGCAGTTCATTCACTGTGGTTTCCTCACACTGCCTCATCCTCCCCAGGATTATTTGCAAATAATAGATTAAAAGAATGACAGAGTGGAGGTGTTAAAAGCTAGTTGAGTGATTTATCCACTCAACTACTCACGAGCTATTTCGCATTCAAGTGATAAAGAAACACTGAAGTTTATTGAAGCTTCTTGTTGGGCTGTTGAGCATGGGACAAGTACATGGAGAGTGCTTTTCCTGGTTTTCAAATATGTATCTTAGTACAGGTCTTTAAATTCAGCGTGATTATGATGTGTGGTGTTTTCCACCAACAAAAGTTAGTTACAGGAGAATATTGCTCTTCACTGGAAAAGAAAAAGCAAATGTCTAGCCCTCTGAGTTTTAAAGAAGGATTTAGAATATGGTTGCATCTTAAAGACCTGAAAATGGAAGGCAAATTGAAGTACTCTATTTTTATTATTACTTGAAATCGCATTTTTGTTTAATACCATTCTCAGTTTTTTTTGTGCTTGATTAATGGTTTGTGAATTAGGGCTGGCAATCTTAACTTTCAAAGTGACCCAGAGGAATAATTGCAGTCTCTTCCTTTTAATTATGATTAAGTCTCACTCTTTTTTTCCAGCAAGAAATCAAATTCATGGTGTGGATTTGAGTAGGGAGAATTAATCCCACACTGTTTGCAAGTAAAAGCATATATGTATTTGATAGCTGGTTAAATGAATGATTTGTGCTGCCTCTGTCATTTATTACTGAAGTATAGCCATCCTGGGAGTGTAGTTCCTGTTGCAATGGAATAGTAACACATATCCATGTTAAACAAAATTTTGCTGCATGAAAGGAAAAATATACTAGGTTAGTTCTAAAACAGAAGAGGGAACTTTAAGCAGGGAAAATATAATAACTCAGTCTTGAATTTGGACATAACTTACCAGTCTTGTCATGGTGCATCCTTTAAAAAAAGACAAGCAGTGGTGCCCTGATAATACCTTTCATCTGAAAGAGACCACGATGTCCTCCAGTCTTTCATAATAAAATTGGATTAGTATTGACTATCATGACTGGATAAAACTCACTGATAACACTAGAAAAGTTTTCATTCAGATGTTCTGTTCAAATACCAACCAATTCAAACTTGCTTTACCTGCAAGATATGCTGACATAAATGTGAGACAGCAAATTTCAACAAAAGGAATGGTGTTATTTTAGCATAAATGACTTACATTCCGTTTAAGTCCATCTTCAAAGTTAAAACACTTGCTTTTTAGAAGCAGCAAACTCAGAGAATTCTAAATGTCCATGTCTGAAAATGAATGAATGAAATTCTGCCAATTAGATTAACTTTCTGCTGCTGAAAGCCTTAAAAATAAGAAAAAAACTTCACAGGATCTGCTGTCACAACTCAGTTGAAATCCATTAATACCTTGATCCCTGGTATTAGTCTTTGTGTTCTCTGTCGCCTAGGAAAGGAAATAATTAGGACTAGTAGAAAGTAAAATGAAACAGGAATGGATTTTACTAGGGAGTTAGTGTGATCTGTGTCCATCAGAACTTCATAAACACCAGCAAAACCTTTCAGAGTTGTTTCCTTCTTGCACTAAGCATGCATGGTGCTTCTGCTAGCACGAAGCCCAGCAGTGCAACACATCAGATCAGGAGGTTTACCCTGGAGCGGGAAGTCTGCTGTGCCTGCGGAGTAGCCACAGCGGTGGTTGCTTTCCCTCTCCTCAAGCTGGCAGAGACAAGGACGTAGAAAATCAGGCTGAGAGAGAAGGGAGACTCACTACAGGGCGATTTACAAAGTAGCAGCCATTTTTTTTGTGTTTTTCTACATATAGCGGCTAGCAATTCTTGTCTTATTGGTAACAATGAGTAACCTATATTGTTACCTATTGGTAACAATAAGTTTTAGTTTATAAGATATTGTTCTATCCCACCTCCATAGAGCATGCATGCACACACACACACACGTAGAGACACATGTGCAAAGTCCACTCCAAAATTTTTTATTGACGTGTCCACCAGCTAGAAAAGCATTAGGGTTGAATGAAATTCAGTATAGCTCAGATTGTTATTTGGTGTTGGCAAAAAAAATGTAATACATATGGTTTCCAAATGCCTTAGTCATTCTTTATGGCTGTTGCTTACTCTTTACTGAATGCAAACTTAATTTTCATAGCTTCCTTCAATTATGTATACCCAGCTGTATCCAAACATACTTGGAATGCATTATCAGGGTTCTCCTTGAACATTTTCTTCTTCCAAAATAGAAGAACTGAAACCAAGAATGTCACAGACAGATGCTAAACTGCTGTTCTCAGTATCATTGAGTGCTGCCCAGAGGTTGTGATGCTGAGGAAGAAACTAAAAAAATAAACTAACTGATGAAGCTGAAACTGAATTCTTGTTTAAGAATGTTTTCATGTGACTATAGGTATGGCTCTGAATTTCCTTATTTGTGTATTTCTACTATGAATGGAACTTTTTTCATTTCATCTACCCACACTATCATCATTCTGCCCTTAACTGTGTTTACATAGATAGTTTTAATAACTAATGTTTGTCTTTAGACGTGACCCAGTGATACTCTGCAGAGTTATTTATAAGAACATTCAAGAGTCTTTTGGCTTGCCTTCCTGAACATACATATTCATCTGTGAAAAACAGCGACAGCTGGTTTTTTGATGAGTGTGTTGGTGTTTGTATGCAACCTATGTCTTAAATAAGAAGAGTATGAAAAATTATTCTCATTATTTGAAAGTTGTTCTGGAGATTTTATCATATTTTATTTCACGTTTCAATACAAAGGTTACTCAACTATTTCTTTGACAACCAGTTGGATTTTTTTATTTTGAATTCTTTTACTTGCTGAGAAATAACTCTTTAGGTAGTATTATCTGTAATCTGAAAACACTTCTTAGACATCAAGGAAATATTTGAGAATATAAATTAACTGAAAAAAAAAATAGAAGGAATTGTTGATTTTCTGTATTAATAAGGAAATTCACCGATTAGCTAATTCTTTCAGGATACTGTCCTAATGGCTCTGAAAAGACTTAATTTCTTATAGCAGTGAATTGTGTAAGATGGATTCTGTCTTTTGATTGCTGTTTTCCCAGATAACAGTTTTCTAGCTATATGTGAATCAAATGCAAGATCTGTATCTTCATGTTTCCTGAGCCTCCCATGACAAAAAAATATCCCAATAAACATAAGACTTTTCACTATGGGCTCTCATGGTTGTGTTTCAAATGCTGTCTCCTGTCAATGAGGGATTGACTATTCCACTGCTCCTATCGGACACACTGTTAAGAATCAAAACAAAAGAGTGTTATAAACAAATATACACACACGGAAACTGCACCGATGCTTGTCCTTTCCTTCAGACTTTGAGGTCTCTGTGGCTTTATGGGTTGCAAAAATACTTTATAGCGTCTTCTTCATCTCAACAAATAGCAGCGTGAAAAGGACTCAGAGGTACTGTGGATTAGCACAAAACCAGGAAAAAGGGGCAGATGCTGGAAAGTTTTATGTACAAAACTATACTTAATGCGTACTCATATACATTACTTGAATCATATCATCAATAAAGAATTTCTGTAATAAAAAGATGATTTGGACTTGGAGTGTTAGTTTAATTGTAACTGGACTAAGAATAACTTGCATTTTTTTTGTTAGACCATTAAAACATTAATTAAACTAGCAATAAAATCTTAGTTTCCTGTATAAGATGGGGTCCCTTTATCCCATAACAGCCTTTTGATGGTAACATCAGAGATGATTCCTTACTAACTATTCCTTATTGCTGAGCTTTTCCTGAAATAAGATCTAATTTATTTCTTTAAAATCTTCGGTAACAGAAACTTATTTTTGTCAAATGCTTCAATACTTAGTGATACGTACCCACCCTGAATTTGATTTACCTTCCTGTCACAGTTCATCAGAGATTTAAAGAGCAATTCTTCTAATGACTATTTAATTCCTCCCTCTAGTACATAAGCTGGGTTCTTGACATGTGGAGGAAAAGATGGGGGCAATAATGTGATTTATGAGCATTTAAAATAAATAAAATTATTTTGAAGATTTTAAGGCAAGGTTTATATTGAAACAATAGAACCCCATGGGGTTTTATTCATGTTATAAATTGTGCTGGTATTAAATCATAGATTCTTGAGGGTGACTAGTACTGAGACTATTGTATTTAATTTGTCTGTAAGATGGTCTTTAATTGGTATCAAACTACCCTTAAGAAACACAAGTGTTCATAATAGATCATGACAGGACAAGGCATTTCATAGTCAAGAACGTTACGGCATGTGTTTATTGGTATGGATAGATGAAATAGGGATAACCAAGCTGATAGCATGGTCAGAACTGAGGAAAGAAAGCACGTCATCTGAGATTGGAAAGGAGAAAGGATTAGTTAGAGAAAGAGATGTATTTCTAGGAGTGGTCCTAGATAATTGCATTAACATTGAAATTGGTTGGGAGAGATGATCTGAGTGAATATAAATATTAATGAAGCAGTTAATATTTCTGCTTTAAAGCTAGGCAAAACTTATGGTGAGAGAGACATTGAATTTTATTAAACTATCTGGAAAGACTAGAAAATAGTGAAAAAATTATTGGCATATTAGCTTTTCAGCCAATCTGATACAGAAGTTTTGGGATCTACGTTGGTTTAATGTACCTATAGTAGCTAAATTTCCTTATGTTGGATGTAAACATTAGTTGAATATAGAATTTGTGGGACATGTCTTTTTACATGACTTGAAGGTTGTAAAGCACGCATATATAATCCATACGTGTACACAGTATTTTTATGTAACATTAAAAATAGTCACAAAGGACTTAATGAAGTTTTTCCATATGAATTTTAAGCATCTGATATTGTATCATTAAAAAGTGAAAAAGTAAAAGTAAAATTTAGTAAAAGTTAGTTATGATATTGATGTCGTGCTTGCTCACATATGTTTTTCTGTTGTTACTAAACCTACTTAGTAATTTGTAATTTGAGGGTCTGTCCTGCTCTGTCCTATCCTAGCCTGCCCTGCTTTCATAGGATTTGACTGTGCTATATTTTTAAAACATATTTTTTACTGTATTACCTGTTATTGGTTAGTAGGGGAGAAAAAGGACATTGCCAGTTTCTTGAAACAAATTATTTGTTATTAGGCCCTTTTTCTTTCAAAATGCACTTCATTGGATTAGTCCTATTTTACATTTCTAGATCATATGTAGTAAGTCAGATCAAGGGTCCGTCTACTCCAGGATCCTTTGGCCAGTATCTATACTGAGGAAGAGGATAAGAACAGCACAAGTATATAGTGATACTTCCCCGAGGTATCATTCCAGTAATCCTTTGCTTAGGGATTTCCTGATGCTGAAGTTGTATTTTTGTGTTAGCTAGCTGTGAATCAGTGCAATTGTTTTTTTGCGTACCTGTTTAGGATTTGTATAAGCAGTGTTCTGAGGAAAAAAATTCCACAGCTTAAGATGCATGGAAGAAATTTTGAGTCTGAACCATACAGCTGATAATGTCATTGTATTGCCCTGACTTATACATATATTCTGAAAAAAAATGATTTTTACTTATTGAAGAAGAGCAAAGAGTATGTATTTGAGTATAAGCACTTTTAGAATCTGGAAACAAATGTGCAAAGATGAAACCCTTGTGCACACATGCAATACAAGCAGAAAGAGTAACAGTAAACAGACTTTCTGTCTCTGTATTGGCCAAATCTCTTGCGTTGGTAAAACTTTCTGCTAAACAGATACAATTTATACAGTTAAGAATAAGGCCAAATAAAAGATTGCTGACTTAATATATTTACTTATAAAAATTACAAACCACAGAGAGAGTTACAGTGTGGTTTGGATTAGGTTAATTGTGCAGATATTTAGCAGGCAAACTCCCATTCTCCCACAACCTTGACAGTTGTAAATTAATGGGTTCCTTAGAAATGAAACATATATTGCTTGTGTAATAGTGTAAAATAGGTAGTTTTTGGATTTATGAAATGTAATATGCCAAAGTCCTCAGCTGACATGAGTCAGTGAAGCTGTGATGGTTTATGTGAGCTCATAATGAGACATTGTGTCTCAGATATTGTTTGGTTGTAACTTTTGGAATAATTGATATATATTTTTATGAATAATGTGCTTCTCAAAATATGGGTACTTTGGTCAATGTTTGGTAATAGGGATGGTTTAAGTGATGAGGATTTTATTCAATTGGGAAAATATTCTCTGAGACCATTATTAATATGTATACTTCTTTGCTGAATTTACTTTTCTTTCTATTAAAAATTCTAAAGGCTGTTGACTTGTACTGTGAGTCTTTTCCACATTATTCTTTATTGCAATCTCTCAGACACATATTTGAGGTAGGAATAATATTTTTAATGAGCAAATTCATAAAACCACATAAAAGAATTCTTACTTAACACAGGCAAAAACTGGAGATACAGTACATGGGCTATAAGCCAGGCCGCTACTTGAATATATTTTCTTCCAAGAAATTCGGCTTTAGCACGTGTGATTTTCCAAGCCTCAGTGACAAGATGACAGACATTTGTAGTTCTTAATTATTTGTAAACCGTAATAATGATGTAGAAAGTGCAGTTATTAGAAAACAATTAAAGAATAACAGTCCATCTGTATTACTACAGTTTGTGAACAAGATGTTCAAATAGAAGAGTTTCTGAGATTCTATTTTAAATTCTGTGACCACATATAATTATGTAATTGTGTATTATATTTTAAGGAGCTTTTTTAATGATTTTTTTTTCAGTGCAGTTTAAGAGAAAAAAACAGTTCTCTTCAGTATGTCATAATTAATTAAATGTAATGTGATACCATTTCAAAAGTGGCCCAAAAGAAGAAAAAGGTGTGATATTAACTGATTATAGAAGGATACACTATACGCTGCAATGCAGATTGATTACAATAGTGTGTTTATTATGCATGACTCAAAGACTTACCTTCTGAAACAAATAATAAGAAAAAGAAAAATAGTAAAATCATTGCTATATATTATGCCTATTGAAATAACATATATTTGCTTCATATCTATGCAGTTCCACTAGCCTAGTGGAAGAAGAAAATGTGCAAAGTACTCTTAAGTCAGCTATTCCAAATGAAAGTACATAGTTGCATACATTTACTGTTTAACTACAATAAATACCCTGTTAATTGATATTAATATATTAATTAATTTTCTCTTTGCTGGTAAATATGAAATAATGCTAAACTTCCTTATTAACATGAAGTTTGCAATGAAGATGACCACCAGTAAAACTATCTATAAGGGCTCAAGATGTGTTGATATGAGATCATATTCAGGTTGTCAACATAATCAAGATTGTTATATAAGTAATAAATTCTTGTAGGAGAAGGTCGGGGTCAATTAGGCTATAGGTCTTCAGTGTGTTGCATATAGGGGGTTCACTGCTCCTTCAGAGAGGACCTTTGGCTTCAATGGGGCTCAGATCAGAAATGGATAGGAAGTAAGAAAGGGATGGGTCCCTGCCGGTGTGGGAGACTGCCAAGACTCATGCTTTAGAATTAAATCCATCCAGGACTGATGACTGCTATAGGACAAGCACACTATCTAAAACTTCCAGACAGAACTCTAAATAATGCATTTGTGCTATGATAGCCTTTCATAGAGGGGAAAATTTAATGACTTGGAATGTAAAATCCATGTCATGGCTCATCCACTGGCACAGAAATAGCTACTTTTGGATAAGTTTCTAGCTCCATCTACTTAGAATGGATGGAAATCACAATTATTTTCATCAGTCATTTTTATGTTGACCATAAAGAGTCTGATCTTGTGAGGTGCTGACTTACATTGCCATGCTCATTGCCAATGAGCAGCTGACAAGGCTGCCGATTGTCTTACATGAATCACTTTGACTCCTTTGGAGCAATAGAATCCGATTAAAAGAAATCATCACTGCAGAGTTAAACATCATTATTCTTTCCCTTTTGCAATGAGTGGTTTTGCAAACCTTACCTAAAATATACTTCAGAATGGCAGTAAATGCAAAATTAATTTGAAGAAGGCAGCAACTATTTCCCAGATTTTTCATCCATATTAATTTAAACTAAATTCTAAAGACTAACACTCTTCCCACCCCCCAAAGAAGAACAAGAGATTAATTTCTTAAAATTATTGCTATATTTAGCAGCTCATAACATGACCAACATGCACATTTCTGTGATTTAGATTTAATACAAATATTTTAAAATATCAGATCTGAAAAATGCTATCCATTTTTATTACAGGCCTATTCGATAAAATACATACCTTTGGTATAATATGTTTTATTGCATATAGCAAACCATTTTCATTATCATCAAAAATATATTTTAGCACTCGTGAATTATAGAGGACTTTAATTCCTCAGATAACCCACAATATTGGATGCGGTATCTTGAACCGGCTCATAAATATGTAGACATGATAAACATGTACATTTTCTGTTGGAAATGGCAAGTGAAAGATCTTTGAGAACTCTAAATTTACTAATGATTAAGCTACTTAAACTATACTTATGCTACTTTATTAGATGCATCATAAGACATTATTTTCATTGAAAATATGCTTTAAATAAGGCAAGTTTTTTTTCTTCTTGTTTTCTTATAAGGTGGTCATGCCTCCCTTGCTATTCTGAAATCATTACACACAAAGCAATAAAATTACAGAGCTAGGCATCCTCCAAGGATGAAATCACAGCGAAGAAAGCTGTGATGTACTTTATGCTGTCAATCATGTTGTATCATATCACATCATATAATGATACCACAACAAAAGAGAGCTGGTTATTTACGCAGTGGTTCTGGCTGGCAAATGTAAACAAAGATGAGTCAAGCACCTCGGTGATGCATTGACATGCTAGTTCATCTGCAGGGCTTTACGATGCTGTTCATTAGTTCCGTTATCGGCTTGACATGAGGCACCTATATTTAAGGTAAGAAATTGGTCAGTTGATGAAGTGTCAGTGGGGTTTTCAAGTAGATATGAATCTGCTCCCTTTCAGTTCATTATTAAGTCAAGGGTACGCTAATCTATGATCCAAGAGAGATGAAATACCGTTAGATTTGTATGCAGTTTAAGGAATTATATGACATAGAGTGACTGTTGGTTTCTAAAACATACAAGCTCAAGAAAATCTCCAGTACAACAAGTAATAATTTAAATTAACTGTAGGTAAAGCCCACATTTTAATATAGATTAACAGAAGTTTGATGGCTATTCAGAAGTTCTTAGTTCAGTTGAAATGATTGGAATTGGCTTGGAAATGCTCAAGTGTACTTAAACATCAGTGTAGGTATGAACTCTTGAGCATTAAAAGGTATGACGGTTGGAGCATCTTTCCAGAACTAAATGCTCATTCTTTTTAAGGTCAATTTGAAGGTGAGTCCTATTGTGCGGATTGCTTTTCTCCACCAGAGGACTTCATTATAAACAGAGGATCATTGTGGCAGGAGACAGCCTGTCTAGCTATTCTTCCTCACTTCACAGTATGCTTCCATTCACTGAAAAAGTGCCTGCTTTCTGTGGAAAGTCCACATAGCAGGTCCTGTCCTGAGAGTCACGTCTTCCTTCATGTACCAGAGTCTTAGGTAGCATCTTCTCTTTTCTATTATTTAAAGGTGTCTAATTATTCTAGGTTATTATACTATGTTCATCATTGTGGTAAACAATTATTATTTTGAAAAGTTTATCTGTGGCAAATTACAAAACAACCTATAGTCTCAGGCTGTTCTCAGGAGGTCAAGTTGAGAAAGATGTTAATTGCTTGTTCTGTAAATATTTCTCATTTGCCAGGGTTTCATGAGGTTAAGATTCCACTAACTAGACAAAACTCATTCTCACCTGCCATTCCTCTTAAATGCACTAATCTTCTCACAGAGGTTTAGAACTTCTGTAGGTACTCAAGTGAGAAATAACGGTCCTTCCTTGCTTATGTTTCTAGGAGGTTTTTCCCCAGAAACCAGGGGCCCGATTCGTGAATTACTGTCTCTTCAGAAAGAATGGTTTATATTTCTCTTCCCAACCCTCCTACACCTTTTTTCATGCCCAAACGACTTGAGCTGATGAATCATGGCTCTTTTCTTTCCTTGCTGTTCAGTCGGGTATATTTCTCCTCCTAAAAGCTATTTTAAAATTGAGAAGTCAATTGAAATTGCCATTCCTAGGAGGGCTAGTGAGGTTTAATCTCCGAAAAATGAACAATCGTGTCCATGTTAGGAGCAAAGCAATATAGGTAGAAGTGCTTATCAAAAATCCTAATGAATTTTCAATTACGTTGATTTCTCACTTCACATTTCCTAATATATTTCACAATGGTCTGATTTCATCGTTTAAAAGAAGTTCTCAGGGGTTTTAGAATCAGGACCAGAACCTGGCCAGAAGCAACAAGCAGAAAGTGGTACGAACAGTTTTGTGATTTCTTTTATTGAGCCAGGCAATATGGATACTTCTGTTTCAATCTCTTTCTAGCTGTTTATCTCCATTTAAGGGAAAAAAAAGTATCCATGCATAATTTTGTAATTCCCTCAAGGATACAATTGTGTTGTTATATGAGAGATATACCATTGTATAACAGGAGCTGTATGTCAAGGCTCTGATATCTTGAGTTCCCAAACACCATGCAAGGAATTTGATCAAAGTGCTTGCAGTGTAGAAGAGATATCTCACTATAATATTTAACAGTAGGTCTAATAAAACAGATACTTTGTTTGGATGTTGTTGAGTGACAATAATAAGATTCCCATTTTCAGACAGAGTCCACCTTCACTTGATTGTTGTTTGTAATCAGTGGAGAAGGTTTGCTTTTCATCCTGTCTCCCACATCATTAGAACTGTCCTGGAAAAAAAGTTTTGCTGTACAAAAAGTGACAATAATTCTCTTGTATTCTCTTCTGAAGTTCTGGTTCAGGAGTCCATATATGATAGCATTAAGGCAGCTGTTGAAATATGCCATGTAATAACTAGATACAAACAACCACTCTGGAATCCTAGGGATTATAGTTTCTGGGTTGACAGCCACAGCAAGGCCTATAAAGTTCAAAGGAGCCCAGCAGACTGCAAACAGTACAAATACCACAAACATGGTTATAAAGTTTCTGAAATCATGTGGCTTCAGTCTGGGGTTGTTATCTGGTTTAACCCTTCGCCTTACCTGAATAACAAGGATCCATATTCTCAAATAACAGAAAGTAACTATGGTTATGGGAAGTAGGAAATGAAAAAACACAACTGCTATTGTATATGCCGAGCTCACAGACTGTGCAAATGTACATGAGTAAATCCTGGGGTCATACTGTAGTGACCCCACAAACAGATTGGGCACGATAGCAACGAATGTCAGGACCCAGATAAGAACAACATAGCACAGTGCATTCTTGTCGCTGTACAGCTTGTCATATTTGAGACTGTGGCAGATATAGCAGTACCGGTTGATAGCGATGCCTGCAATATTGAAGATTGATCCAATGACACTTAGGCCCATCAAGAAGCCGCTAATCTGGCAGTGAAGGTATCCCAGATTCCATCCGTTGTGAAATACAGATGTGAGGACCAGCGGATATGGGTAGATTGCTACGACCAAGTCTGCAACTGCCAGGCTTACAACGAACACATTTCCTGTAAAATAAGTATTAAAAGGCAAGCATTAGTCTTTCTTTTGCTGTTTCTGTCACTTCTGCTCTCGATATATTAATGAACAGCATTAATGAAACACTTCAAACGCAATTCGTTTCAACTTTCTGGATCAAAATTCATTGCCGTATATCAGAAATAAGACACTCATTTTTAATCTAAAAAAGAAGTAGCTTAACTTAAAGGTGTCCCTTTTAAAAGAAAATGTCTTTGAGTTTAATTACCAGGACCTAATATTTTTATCATCTTGTTTATTTGGATTCTTTCAACCACACAGACTCAGAATTCATAATAAATTAAAATATTCATAATTTTAAGCCTTGCTTTGGTTTTAAACAGGGTCTCTCTTGAAAAAACAGCAGAAAGAATATGATTACTAATAAATTTCAAAACTCACATTTACCTTCCATATTTAATTTAATTCCCTTACCTTACATTACTCCTTAACCTTTCCAGTCCTGAAATGAAAAACATGACTTTTAAAGTGACTCCTTCTGAATCTGGTGGGTAGCACTTAACTAAACCAGTTCAAGTCAGATTTTGAGAAGAAGCATCTTTGGAATTTTAAGTAAGAATTTCTAAGAGTCTAGCTGAACACAAACTTAGTTGTTTTTCCTAAATTGGGAGACATACTCTTCAGCAAAAGAAGTGGTGCTGGGCAGTGACCTAGGCAGTTCCCAGACACTGTTGATGCCACATTCTTCTCTGCCTCCAAAACGGAAAATTAAGCAGTGATTCATTCTCTTGGTTCATTTTTTATTTCAAGGCAGATTATTTTAGACTATGTTAGCTCGTGATAGAATCCCTCTCTGTTCTTCAAAGACAATGGAACACATCCTAACTACATGTTTTTGATTAATCTTTTAGCATAGATTATATATTCTTTTTTTAGGTGCTTAAATGATAGCTCATCTGAATGCTCCCCAACCATTCTAGTTTCTAAGGACAAAGTCACAAGATACATTGGTATAGTTTATATTCATCTTTTTAAAATAACTACTACATGTATTTATCTAGTTATTCATGTCCATATCTACAGAAAGTGATAAATGTGTACATATACATGCAGGCGTGTAGGTATATAAATGCACGTATATGTATGTATACATAGATATGTGTGTGTTTGAGATAATATTTTGGAATTCTGGGATTATTCACTGAACATGAAATACAAGCTCCTATTGCAACCTGTAAGAGAATATATTGCTAGTTTTAGGTAATGTAGAATTTTATTATTAATCAAAAGTGGGCTTGGTAAACTGTTTTATGTGTATATTTTGAGCAGACAAAATAGAAATATATAAAAATAGGTTAAAAAATGTACAAAATATTTGGACCAATTTGGATCAATATAATATATTATTTATAATATATTAATCTCAAATATCTTAAAATGCACATTCTTTCACCATTCTTATGCTTTAAATGGCCATGTAGAAATATTAACTCTGCAAATCCTTTATTGGGTTTGCATGCCAAGGGTTTGGTAGTTGCAGGGCTACAGGGGTGGCTTCTGTGAGAAGCTACTAGGAGCCTCCCTGATGTCCAATGCCAGCTGGCTCCAGGACAGACCCACTGCTGGCCAAGGCTGAGCCCATCAGCAACAGTGGTAACACCTCTGTGATAACATATTGAAGAAGGGGTGAAAAACTGTACAAGAGAAAACTGCAGCCAGAGAGAGGAGTGAGAACATGTGAGAGAAACAACTCTGCAGACACCAATGTCAGCGAGGAAGGAGGTGAAAGACATGCTCCAGGCGCCAGAGCAGAGATTCCCTCCAGCCTGTGGTGAAGACCATGGTGAGGCAGGCTGTCACTCCACAGCACTCCACAATGGTGGAGCAGAGAGCCACCTGCAGCCTGTGGAGAACCCCACGCTGGAGCAGGTGGATACCTCCAAAGGAGGGGCACTTCCCCTGTGGGAAGCCCATGCTGGAGCAGGCTCCTGGAAGGACCTGTGGACCCGTGGAGAGAGGGGAGTCAACATTGCAGCAGGTTTGCTGGCAGGATTTGTGACCCCACAGGGGACCCAGGTTGGGGCAGTCTGTTCCTGCGGGACTGCACCTCATGGAAGGGACCCATGCTGGAGCAGTTTGTGAAAAACTGTAGCCCGTGGGAAGGACTCACATTGGAGAAGTTCAGGGAGGACTGTCTCCTGTGGGAGGGATCCCACACTGGAGCGGGGGAAGAGTGTGAGGAGTCCTCCACAAACAACATGTGATGAACTGACTGCAACCCCAATTCCCCGTCCTCTTGCGTCACTTGAGAAGGGAGGAGGTAGAGAAAATTGAGAGTAAAGTTAAATCCAGGAGGAAGGGAAGGCTCAGGGAAAGGTGTTTTAAGATTTGGTTTTATTTCTCATTACATCATCATTTTATTTCTCTGATTTGATTGGCAATAAACTAAATTATTAATTTCCCCAAGTTGAGTCTGGTTTGCCTGTAATGGTAACTGGTGAATGATCTCTCTCTGTCCTTATCCTGACCCACAAGCCTTTTGTTATATTTTTCTCCCCTATCCAGCTGAGGAGAAGAGAGATATAGTAGCTTCAGTGGGACCGGGTGTCTACCCAGGGTCAACTCACCACAAACATCTGCCAAAAAAAACCAGAGAAATTATCTGGCTCAGAATACTACTTTTTCTCTTTTGTTTAAATTTTGATACATGCATTAAGTACCACACTTGATATTTATACTAATTTCAGCTGAGACAAACAGCCTCGGTTAAAAGATTGCTACACTAGTTTTAGAGCATCTGGATTTATAAATAACTTTCTCGTGATGGTGTCTGTAGTTGTTTCTTCTTTTGCCCAAGAATTCACTGCAAGACTGAAATATGCTTGTCCTAAAGGCTTTGGCAGAATTCCAGATCATTTCAGCACAAACAGCAGAGCTCCTTTAAGCAGAAGACAAGAGGAAAAAACTTTGCTTTTGGAATTTACCCTTGACATAGTGGTAAGTGATACAAGAATGTATATAGAGACTCCATGCAACTGAGAGCTCTGTGTTTATCTTATGAATCGAGAAGTGGAAAGTGAATGAAAAGTTACTGTTGGAAGGTTTTTTCCCTCGCCCACAGTATTGCAGTTTTGATGAAATGGCATCATATAAACTCCAGACAAAGAGCTGGGACCCTTATTTAAATCTAGTACCTAAAAGAATCCTATTTATATTCACTTACATATTTTCTGCTTGGCTGGAGGCTGCCCATCCCAAGCTTCTCTCTCTGTGATCCACTGAAATTTCTGCTGGTGCTCTCCATTAATATTGCTAATATTGTCATTATGTACCTACTTGAGCCAAAAGGCTCATCTATAAGAACAAAGCTAAAAGTGTGTGGGGTTTTTCCCTTTGTTGAAAGAAGACAGGGGGTATACTTTTCTCTGAATAGTTTTAGCAACTTAGTGCTTTGAAAACAACTGAGTCTAGGAAGAGTAGGCAATCTGTCTCTGAATCAGCCAAATTTAAGGCTTCCACAAACTGGTGGGCCATGGTTGTCCCAGCTTATCTTCTCAGTCAACTGCCATAGAGCCACAAATTGAAAGTCTTGGAACTACAAGCTGCTTCACATGGAAATTGGAGGCTAGCAGGATATTTTGGGAGCCTGTCTTTTTAAAAAAAATCATGAGCTTGGAAACCAAGTCCCAGGCTGCCAGCTCACAGTTAGCATGTCAGCTGGATGACCAAAGCATTGGCTTGAAACTGCCTGGAAAACAGATACCTGTTTGTAGAGAGGACTTTTAACTTGCCTTTCAGGAAGGGCTATCTTCAAGCTTGAGTTCAGATATATTTTCCTTTTGAGCACAGAAACTTTGTTGTTAAGATAGAACAGAAAATTCAACTGATAATGCATTTGGGATTAGTATGTTTTCTGTATATTTTGAGGTTCGTTGGTTCAGACCCTGAAGTCAGACCTGAAACGATGTTGAACTTTCACATGTTATACGATATAGGCTTTAAAAATGTGATCCTAGATGGAGGTACCCATCATTAGTGGAAAATATTTGATGTTCTATGAAATCCCCATATATTTAATGGCATATTGTAAAATTAAACTCTTATGTTTGTGGAACACTTGGTATTGTAGAGGTGAATACTATAAAAAAGGATATAGGGAAAGATTAATTTTTATCTTCAGAGTTGGATTTGAACAGAATGCTACAAAAAAAGCCTGAAGCTCCATACTAAACCCTTTAAGAAGCCACAAAATCAAAATCTTGAATAACTTCCTTGAACAAAAAGTATATAAATTCTCTTTAGAGAGTAAGATCATGTTGTGAAAAAATGTGATTTATGTAACTAAAGAATGCATTACTGTGCATTAACACCAGTTGGCTGAACTGAGAAGGTAGAGGTTGGATTTCTTGACTTTGACATAAGTCAAATAAACTTTAATAAACTTAAGCAGATGTTGTCCTACAGATATATATGAGAAGAAAGATAATCTACTGGTAACTAGCTTTAGCAGGCTATGCTTTTAGATGCAGTCTAAAACATCGTTCCATTAAATATTTTCACCGCTCTTCCTGAGAAAGATACCTTTCTGCTCAGCAAACACATAGCAACCTCAGACCTACTGCTGAATAAAAAACTGCATTAAAGCAACAGAAAACAAACAAGTGCTCTCCCAGACAATTTGACTTTTCTGAGCAAAATACAACATAAACTGAGTGTAAAAACTTTGACAGATTATAAAAAAAACGTTTATGGGATTAATTGCCATGATGTCAAAATGAATATAAGAGCATCAAATAAGAACTACATGATGTAGTTGTGTATGTTATACAAATACAAGTGGTAACTTCTAGCTGTATAACATACACAAATTGCTATGTGGGTTCTTATTCTCCTAGATTTAGTGCTAAGTATGCCCTAAAGCTAATGGTAATTAGAAAGTTTCCAGAAATTTCTATAAATTAGTTAAATTATTAAACTAAACTTAAATAAGTGCAGAATATTAATGGAAAAAAATTATAGTTACTTAGTCTAAGTGGTGCTGAATGTCTCTCATAGACTTTAACTGGAGGCTGAGCACTTTGCCAGCAGATCGAAAAGGACAAATTCTTTCTGCAATGTTAGGAGAACTGAGAGAGATGTGGTCTGCAGAGCTCTTTCCTCAAGTGCTGAGAATATGAAGCATTTTTAACTCTTCCAAAACTTTTAGCTTGGGAAAAAAAATATATTGTAAAAAAAGGGAAACAGCTTATCTATGGAATAAAACAATGTTTTAAAGCATTATGGACTCCAGCTAGAATTTTTCAGTACTACAGAAGTCGGAATGAATTTTAGAGATCTCATTTTGTTGGCAACATTGGTAAGACTACTATTTCTCCTCCTTTTTTTCTAAGATATTCCTGTACCTATTAACATTGGTTGCTAGGTCACTATTTCTGTTCACTTATTTCAAATTATTTCCCATATAAATAATATATTGGCTTCTTACAACAAATGCTTTCCAGACACCATCATGTTTTCATCATGTTGCTACATTTTAAAGTAAATAATATTACATTTCCTGTTTATGCATTAGTGCTTCAGGTTGCACCTAATTTAGCTAAGAGGGATATAGAATCTTTATGCTAACTGGAGATGCTTTTGCTTTTAGGTAATACTAAACAGTACATGCAGCTATCATTGAAGTCACATACAAAGCTTGTTTCAGTGGCCGTTGATTCAGACCTCTAATGTTTACTTCTTAAGTGTATCTTTAAGGAAAGAGGATAGTGTAAACATTTGCAATATTGGACCAGTTGCAAGATCAAACTTAACTTCTAGCTACCAGGTCCATGTCATTTGTATCTACGGCCTTTTTATTGCCTGTCAGATATCGACAGACATGCTAACAGTCATTTCTGATTGTTTCATAACTAGGCTTAATTAACAGGATGCTTTGCTATAAACTTAGAACAGATTATCTAGAAGTTGTAACGCATTCAAATATCAGATTCTTATGTCCACAGTTTTTTTATATTTAATGGCAGCAAAATTTTTTATTTACATTTTAAAGTACTAATTTCTGATCACTCAAATACTTCTACTGATTTTCTTCAAGTACAGCTTACAGGGTTTTTTTTTTAGTTGAAATGTTTCTCATTAATCCAGCCCTTGCTCAGAATGTGAATCTGGGGTTTTATACTGCTAGTGGAAAACAAGACTAAGATTAGGTGCACACCAATGAACACCTGCAGCAGGGAGTAGAAAATTTAAATGTAGTACCTTGTAGTTATAACTGAGCACAGGATCGTACCAATACACTTACATCTAGCAAAAGTGACAGCACTGATAGATAGCTGTCAAAATACCTAGTTTAGAAAACTAGTAACTCCCCTTCACAACTGAATGGTGGGAGCAAATAAGTCTCTGACTGTAGAAAGTAAGACATCATAGGAAATAAGGCAATGGGCTAGTTTATGAAGAAAGCAAAATTAGAAGGCTAAGCATTATAGTCAATACAATATGCTTCATTTTGCCACTAAGAGCTGAACTTCTTCCTTAGAAAGGTATTTCGTTAGACATACCTATGGGTCATGCCTCTGCTTCTCTCATAGCTATTTCCACGTACAAAACGGTCTCTCAATGACATGTTAACACTAGATTTGTTTCACATTCCATCAACATTTTGCCCTGAATGTTGCTCCATTAGCACAAGTATTTCACTTTTAAAACATCATAAACAACTACAAAATCAAGGAATAAAAGCTGTTTTTCTGAGTGCCTAATACAAATTTAATACAATGTCCTTGTTCATGTTCTGGAGACAGAGCTTAGCTTTACAGGCTCAGTAACTCTTCTCCCTAAGACCTTAACCAGTCATAATGTTTCAAGAAAAGTAACATCTATCCACAAGCTTTCTTAGATCAACTTAATATTGGAAAGTTGCTTTACCTGACAGCACAGTTTGGGATTTCATAAAGGTCACATGCAATAAAATTACTAAATAAAAATACCTGTAAGTGGGGTCAATAGCCACAGTTTCTTAAGCAAAGTCCCAAAGCAAAGTAAGGTTACCTAGACAAGAAAGCATGCAGTCTCAACTTCACTGAAGAAAGATTTGAAAGGTTTAAGAAACTAACAGTCCTTACAGCTCAGCATCAAAATAGCACAAAACAGCTGAGCAGAAATGTAGGAATAAATATTACATAAGCTCCAGTTACTCCTGGGAGCTTCATTCACTTTACAGATTGTAATATCAACTCCCTTAGATCTAAAAAGCCTATTTTTAAACTAAAGGCACTATTTATAAACCTGGCCTGAATCAAGAAGTCCACGTGCACATTAAATTTGAATAGCGTGATGGGCCTGTGGGCTTTGCTTCTCATTAGCAAATTAACCCTGATGCTGCAGGTGGTGATGCAGCGAAATTTGAATGGCTTAAAGTCAACAATGAACCTTTTAGCTTTAAGTACATGCAGGAAAACCTTTCTCTTTCCTTCTGAACTGAAAAAAGACCTTTTATTATTTAGTGATTTTCTTAAACCTCGTACAAATGTCCATCTCTGTCACATAATAGAAGGGATTTTTAGACCCTCTGTCATCTAGTTGGAACATTAATGAAACCATCTGTGTAATTACAGACACGGCAATTGCCTACAGCTGTAATGATGTCAGGCAGGTAGCTTGTTAGCACTGATGAGAGAGTATTAAATATTTACAGTTTGAACTCAATTATAACCTTACTAAGATAGAGATTCTAAGTGTCATAGACAAGCTCAGATACTGCCATGACCTATGTAACTTCAACTTTTAACTGCAGTTGACAGACATTCAGAGTGCTGAATCTTACAGGTCTGGACAGCTGGAGAGCTACATAACAGTATATTTGAGAGATATGGAAGAAGAGATTTGTTAAAGACCATATTATCAGAATAATCCATATTGTAATACTTTACTCCAGTATGCTGCAAGTTGAAGAATATTTGACATGATCAGCACAGCATAAATGAAAGATCATACTGTTGCACTCTGACAAGAAAATGTTATACTGCATTTAGACTATAATAATTATCATACAGAAACTTCCAGTGAAACTGTAGCAACAATTTAATTTGAAATGCCTATGCCATCTTCTGGCCAAGAAAATTAGATGCATGAGAGAGTAGTTGGCAGAAAATGGCAGTGAGGAATTATATAATACTCAGAATAAAGGAACGGAGGATTTTGGTGTCAGGTCCAGGTTGACTGTAGCCAAACAGCACATAGATGTGATTAAGTAGTTTTGCAGGTATGCCAAATGGCACACAGTTTTCTCTGACTTTATCACCTACCATCTTTTTGTGTAGTCCCATGGCACATGTGTGAGTGAGACAGCTACTGCTCTCCTTCTTACAGTCTAAAAATATTTGTCAGTGCTATTCTTGGTAGTTCAGTCATGAGAAGAAAATGATGTGAGTTTTACTGTCAGGCAGAGAAAGGAGTTGAACCCATATGCTGGATGAGTGCTACAGACCTGAGGATGTACCTTGCCTCTGGCAGTTTTGTATGACATGTCAGGGCTGCTTTGAAAATGTCTCTTGTCTTGGACCTCTCACATGAGAGGGTTACTTCGCTTGTACTCGGCAGTAGATTTAGTAGGTGCATGGGATATCGAATATCGATACTGGCAGGACTGAGGTATTTATGGGTATGCCAAGAAGGGTAGTGCTATCCACTGGATGAATTTACGTGACATGAAAAGGCATAGACTACAATTGCACATTTAGGCAGCTAATATAGGAGTAGACAGGAGTTGACGGAAGATCTTTTGTGGACCTGAACTTAAAAACCTAGAGGACGTCAGGGTTTGCGTCTTTTTAAAGGATTTTTAAGAAGTGCAGTTTTAAAAAGGACTTTAAATGCAGTCAGAACTACTAGCGAACCTCAAGACAGACTCATCTTTGTGTTACATTATACAACGCCATTAAATAGTTTGCTTTGAGATTCTGTATAGTAGGTTCATATCCAAGATATTTTACTTTAGAAGCAGCAGCAAATTGAACAAGACTTCTGTTCTTTTACAGAAACTCCTAAAATTTTATCAGAGTAATATCTAGCTAATATGTATTTACTTTCGTAACAAGATTGTAATTAACTGGCATTATCATATAGTTTTGTAGTTTTATTACATAGAAATAAAATATGAAAGTGTCTCTTGTTAAATAAGTAGTCCTGAAATTGAAGTGAACAATTCAGTTTTTTAAACACTTCATTGACAAATCTCCAGTAGATGTTGATAAAATGAACAGTTCAATTGCTGTTTGACAGAAGTTTGAAGTGCCTGATACTCCAAATGAGTATTGCTGTAGTTATGTGCCCCATTGATTGTGTGCATATATAGGTTTTTTCAGTTCTGTGGGTGTTTTTCACCAAAATGAGAAGTCGTGATAACTAATCCAGTCAGATGTAATCGTGTTTAAATCATTTTTAACTTAGGTTTTGTTTGTCCACCCAGCCAAGAGTGAACCAGGACATAGCATAAAATATCAAGAAGGCTTGTAATGACACTGAAATGAATCAACAAACCCTACTGTCTTGCAGGTGGAAGTACAGAAATCAGGGCAGATAGATGTAGTGCTGGATGTCTTGAGTTCCGCAAGCCTGGTTCTGGCTCTGGTATCTCCCTGGACTGTTCTTTCTGCAGTTCACTGGGCTGGTGTGTTTTCAAGGTCAGGACATCTATTGCCTTTGAACATCAGCCTCTTCTACCATGATGACAATATTTCAGAGACCAAATAGATTTGCCTGAGTAACTTATCCATTTTTACAGAAGGGAATTAGATTACCACTTCTGATTTGATCTTTTCTATCTCTAGTTTCTATGATTCATTTGGGAGGTAAAAAATCCTGCAGAACAGCCTGTTTTCCATCAAGGTATTGCCTAGATGTTACAGAACACTAAGGTTGTCATCACAGTTCAGCAAGCTGTATGAAACTGATTAGAATAACAATACTGCTGATGTCAGAGGATCACGCTGCTGAACTGCATCACAGCAGAATCAGTGTAAGAGTACTTTTTCCCCCTTCAGCTGTATTTGCATTAGAGACTGGAAATAAATGGATGGATGGACGGATGGACAAAAATGGTACTATCACAGTAATATCACAGCTCAGATAAATATAACTAATAACACAGTTCAGAGACTAAAACAAACGAAAGGGAAAAAGCAGGAAAAGGCAAAGAGGGATGCTTGTAAAATAGAATTATATTTTGTATTTGTACAAAATCTCATAGATCAGTCAGGATTGGTGCTAGAAAATGGGAAGATACATCCTATTCTCTTCCAAGTTCTAATATGTATTTTGAGAAAACAAGTAGGAGAAAACAGGAAAGTGAAAGTGCAACCACATAACTGACAGCAGACTTCTACACTGTGTATAATATTGGAAACATGAAATCCCTTTCCTGAATCTCTGAAAGTCACAGTTTTATGTAACAGGATTTTGTGGCTGAATTTGTCGATATAATTATTCATGGGGAGAAAAAAAAAGGTTAAAAAACCTCTCAAGAGTACAAAATAATCTATTTTCTTTCTGTTATAACAGTATAGGTGGTCATTCAGCCAATCCCACATTTAACTACAGAGTCCACAGTAGACAGCAAAGCTAATTAAATGAGCTCTTAAAACAGTCGTCCCAGTTCTTTCTCCTAAAATCATCAATGGTAGGACATCTGCCAGGAAACTGGAAAATAACATGACTGGAAATACCACTTACATAAAGTCAAACACATGTATTTAGTCTCTCTTCCTCTATCCATTCTCTATTTCTCTGTTCCTTCTCTTCCTTCTCTTATTTATTCTATCACTACATCTTTTCTCTCCTCACTGCCTTACAACAAAAAAGCCTTACAACAAAAAATCTTTTATGTTTCTGACAGAAGCCTTTTTTCTCCCTTCTTTCCCCTCCTTTCCTCTGTTTGTTCTAAATTCCTCAAAAAAAGGTGAGAAGACACAGAAGATTATCATACAACACCCCCACCTTAGCAGTTTGGTGATCTTTAGGAGGTGTTCCATTGTGTCATTATCAAAGACCCAGCTGCCTCCAGTTCTTCCTGCCTCCTTTTCATTTATTCATTTTCTCTATTGTGCTACAGCAAAAATCCAGAAGTTGAATGGTCCCAGACCACAGAGGAGCAAGTGAAATGGTATCAGGTATCATGGGGAATTCACTAGAATAAGTGCCATTTTAATTGCAATATTAGTGGGTTTTATTGGTGAAAGCAACTGATGGTATCAAGAACTTTTCACTCTTCTTTAGCATCAGAAATGCATTTAGCACTGGAAACTAAAAGAAGGAACTTGTATATGCCTGGCAGCAAAGCCAAGGATCTTAATACTTGTCTTCTCTAATGTTTGCCTCTTTCTCTTTTTGAAAAGGAAATGGGAAAACAATGCTGGATTAAGAGAGAGTGAAGACTCCATGATGTGTAGTCCCTTTTCTCTGTAAAAAGTTTTTTAAACTCTGAGAAATTTTCTCAAGCTATTGGACCAGAATAGACTGTTCTAGTGCAACACTGGAACACCTACACTATCCTCCCGTGTCTGTGTACATTCATAGGCTGCCAGGAGAATCCCTTTCTTCGCATGAGCCTTTGTAATTTGATGAGCACCCACACCAACTTCAGGGTTCTGCACCTGCCACGCTGAGGTGAAAATATGATAAGAAATACAGATCAAAAGTAAACTGGTTACACTGAGTGTCAAGCAATTTCAAAATATGACAAAGCAATATTCTAGGTTTCAGACAACTTTCTTAGCACATCAGTGTGAGAAATCTATTCAGAATTGCTGCAGCAAGCAATTAAAACGGTAGCCCAAGCGATTACAATGATGGCCCTAGAAATTTAAGTGTGCCAAAAGCTTACAAGCATTTAGTATATTTTCCCCCTTTGTATTATTCAAAATAACATGGATTTAGATACATGATACAAGAGAGATTTATAAGAAATTAAGAAAGTAAGTAGTTTATTCATTTTTGCCCTGCTTCATACAGGTAATTAACTACCACATTTTAGCATGTGTATAGTATAATTTACTCAGAAACAATGTTTGTTTGCCTGTATTAGATGCGTATTTTAAAACAGCTTGCTGATAAAACCTCAGGCTACAGTTGAAATTCTATATTAGCGAAGGAATGAAGACTGTTGGGGAAGTTTCCTGGCTGCTACATGGGAAGCACCTGTGCCTTGTCGAGACAGGTGCTGTGAGTCACGGTGGTCAGCCGGAGACCACGTGACCTATGGGAGGCTTAAAGACGGGGCACTCCCAAGAGGGAGTGGGGCAGTTCCCTCCTGGAGACTGGAGTGGTAGGAGCCCCTGGAGAGTTGGAGCTCTCTGTTGGCGATTAGAAGAGCCTTCTGATTGTGAGATATGTTGTGGTCGCAACAGCCGTTTGGTTGCAGCCCACTGTGAGAAGATACAGGCAGTCTGTGACATCTGGTGACCCCAATGTGATTTGTTGAAACAGGAACTGCCTGGACTGAAGTGTGGTAGACAAAAGATACAGAGCCCAGCGCTTGAGAGTGGCAGAAGCTGCAGATTGACCTAGACACCTGGAACAAGGTGAGCTGCTGGGAATGGACACGGGTCAGAACTTTGTAAAGGAAGGCCAGACTTTTGCATTTCTTAAATCTGCGATAATGGCTGCAGGGGCCAATATAAGAAGTGAGGATCTATATAATTTACTTAACTGAGCGGTGGAGCATGAAGACCTAGCGAGTCTCAATACGTCCTTTAGCCTTGAGCTATGGAAGGAGTTAGGGGATAAGTTGCTTTGTGAAGCAGTGTTTGAGAATGAGGACTTGACCAAAACCGACCTGTTGCATACATGGGGAGCCTTGGATAATATAATTCAAGCAACAGATTATGTATCAATGGGCAAAGGTTTTGAAGAAGATGATGAACTGTCTGAGGGAGGATTGGCCTCAGACAGCACGGACAGTGAATCGGGTCTATCTTCACTGTTCAAGGATATCAAGAAAGTTGCGGGGACTGTGCAGGGACTCTGCCCCACCCTGCAGGAGGTGTTAAAATGTCCCCCACCCTTTGCCCCAACAGCCCCCCCTTCCACCTTTATTATGCCTATGGCTCTGCTATTTGAGCAATTGGCCCCACCCTTGGCAAATTCATATCCCGCAGTATCTGGTTATCTGGCCCAGGTATGTTTGGAGCAGCCAATAATACTACAGCAAGTTATGACACTATTACAAGGAGTATCCCAGCAGTTAGCAGCTGTAGTGGAGATGTTGCAGCAGGCCATGACCCACCCTGCAGCAAGAGAGACTATAAGAAAGACCTCTGAAGCAAGTGATAGTTCTGCTGGGAAGTTACCAACCGCACCTAGACTGAGGAGAAAGTCGCCAGAATCCGCCTGTTTAGTGCAACCAGACCCCCTGGGAGCGACTACAGGAACAGTTCAACCTCGTGACCCAGTCCGTTTCTGGGATGAGGTTAGAATAAAAGCAATAGAGGCCAGGGACTGGGACCTGGCTGAAGCTCTGGGGGTACCAGTTAACAATAAAGAATCATCTATAACAGAAATGGGGGGAGGGCCTAGTGCGTTCCCCATGGCACTAGCCCTCCCGGGTTCCTTGCATGTTAGGAAGCAGAAGTGTTATAGATGTGGAAACCTGGGACATATAAAATCGGAATGCCCAGGACGGAAGGGTCAAAGGCGGATAATAAGTGCTGGAAAAGTTAATGGCCCAGTTACTCATCATAAATGTGGGAAACAGAGATGTTACAGGTGTGGAAAGATAGGCCATTTTACTAAGCAATGCGAATCAGAGGTTTACACTAACGGCTGGCCGAGAAATAAAAGAATGAGAAAGCGTATGCAGATGCATGATGGTCCGGACAAAGCTTTTGCGGGAGCATTACAGCAGCCGCAGGTTAACCAACAAGAGAAACAGCCAGAGCAGCTGGGGTGGATGTATCCGTCGTCGCCGGATCAATGGATATATCCGCTGTCATGGTATGACAAAAAATGAGAACGATTCCCCCATGGTTTTGTCCCAAGGTATTTGAGAAATGGCGACGGAAAGTGGAATCAGAACATTAGAAACTCCTAAAGGCTATTAGGTGTTTTTTTAAAAAAAGAAAGGGGGAATTGTTGGGGAAGTTTCCTGGCTGCTACATGGGAAGCACCTGTGCCTTGTTGAGACAGGTGCTGTGAGTCACAGTGGTCAGCCGGAGACCACGTGACCTATGGGAGGCTTAAAGATGGGGCACTCCCAAGAGGGAGTGGGGCAGTTCCCTCCTGGAGACTGGAGTGGTAGGAGCCCCCGGAGAGCGGTGAGTTGGAGCTCTCTGTTGGAGATTAGAAGAGCCTTCTGATTGTGAGATACGTTGTGGTCGCAACAGCCGTTTGGTTGCGGCCCACTGTGAGAAGATACAGGCAGTCCGCGACAGAAGACGTTGCACTACCTTAAGTAAAATCTGTATTTTCATTTATATCAAAAATTTTTGAGAAATATATCATTTCTCTGCACCTAAACTTTTTTTCCCTAAAAATCTCATTTCTAGTGCTCTAACAGAAATTAAATGGATTTGGAGAAAAACGTTTCTCAGATTTCTAATCCTATCCCCATTGCTAGTGGCAATAGTCTACAGAGATCTTAAGATAAACTTTAACATTTATGACGTTTGAATGACAAAAAAAATATTTTCATTTATTTTAAGGCTTCTCAGGATTCTTATCTTTGTGCAATTTAGTTTCCTCATTACAAATGCAACTAACAGTACAGATAAAATAACAGGAACTATATAGAATTTATAGAACCTTTAAAAATATTCTAAGTCATTATTCCTTTAATTCTTCAGACAAATAAAGGTATGAGGGTTTTTTTTTTCAGTATTTCTTCTGGGCAGTCTAAAATATACACTGTGACTTCACTTCAGGCAAATAATGAAGCTATCCTAAATTCATACCAATACCTTTACAGTATACAATTATATGGGAAGTACTGATGCACATGTGCATCAGCTAGTTATTCTGCAACAATTTCATGATGGTGTTTAAAACTTTAAAATTGTTTAAATCATCTTAAATATAATATTCATTAACCACAATGATTACAGTTTATCTAAGCCAAGAGTCCTGTTTCCATATTGGAAATCTTGGACAGATTACCAGGTTGGATGAGGCTTTGAGCAACCTGATCTAGGGGAAGGTGTCCTACCTAATCTTTTCCTAATTAGTTTTCCTAATCCAGCCTAAGCTTTTCATAGTACAAAATACTTTGGAATGTCCTCTATTTAGGCATCTTGACCTATGGGTCAGCCAATAATGACTGCTTATGACAGAATGTGGAAACAGGACTCTTGGCTTGGATATACTGTAATCATTGTGGTTAATGAATGTATCTCCACTTAAATCTTAACTGAATAATCTATTTTTTGCCATTAGACTCAATGACAACTTCCACAGATGTTGGCTATAGTTTGAACAGGCTTTAGAAGTTACCATGAGGAGGGGAACAATGAGAACTGGTAACAAGGTGAGGAGAAGGCTGAGGCACTGCACAATTTGTTTACCTCAGCCTTCACTGGCAACCTCTCTTCCCACACCTCTCGAGTGGATGGATTGCAAGGCAGGGACTGGGAGACCAACTCCTTCCCATTGTAAAAGAACAGGTTTGAGACCACTGGAGGAACCTGAATATACATAAGTTTGAGACCTGACAAGATGCATCCCAGAATCCCGAGGGAATTTGCTGATGTAGTTGTCAAGCCACTCTCCATTATATTTGATAAGTCATGGCAGTCAGGTGAAGTCCCTGGTGACTGGAATAAAGGGAAACATTGTACCCATTTTTAAAAAGGGTAGAAAGGAGGACTCTGTGAACTACCAACCTGTCAGCCTCACCTCTGTGCCTGGGAAGATCATGGAACAGATCCTCCTAGAAGCTATGCTAAGGCACATGGAGGACAGGGAAGTGATCTGAGACAGCCAGGATGGCTTCACCGAGGGTAAGTCCAGCCTGACCAACCCAGTGGCCTTCTGTGATGGGGTGACTACACTAGTGGACAAGAGAAGAGTTATGGATCTTATCTATCTGGACTTCTATAAGGCCTTTGACATGGTCGCTCACAACATCTTTCTCTCTAAATTGGTGAGACACAAATTTGATAGGTGGCCTGTTCAGTGGATGAGGAATTGGGTGGACGGTCTCATACAGAGGGTAGTGGTAAATGGCTCAATGTCCAGATGGAGATTGGTGACAAGTGGTGTCCTGCAGGGTTTGTATTGGGACCATTACTAATATCTTCATTGATAACATAGGCAGTGGGATCAAGTCACCCTCAGCAAGTTTACAGATGACACCAAGGTGTGTGCTCCACTTGACATGCCTGAGGGACAGGATGCCATCCAGAGGGACCTAGGCAAGCTCGAGAAGTTCAACAAGGCCAAGTGCAAATTCCTGCACATGAGTAGAAGCAATCCCCGGTATCAATACTGGCTGAGGGATGGAGGGACTGAAAGCATCCCTGCCAAGAAGAACTTGGGGGTACTGTTAGATGAAAAGCCAGACATGACCCAGTGTAGTGTGCGTGCAGCCCAGAAAGCCAACTGTATCCTGGGCTGCATCAAAAGAAGCGTGGTCAGAAAGTTGAGGAAGGTGATTCTCCCTCTCTGTTCCACTCTAGTGAGACCCTACCTGGAGTACTGAGCTCAGCTCTGGGACCCTCAACTTAAGAAGAGCATAGACCTGTTGGAGCAGGTCCAGAGGAGGGCCACAAAAATTACCAGAGAGCTGGAGCACGTCTCCTATGAGGACAGGCTGAGGCAGTTGGGGTTGTTCAGCCTAGACAAGAGAAGGCGCCAGGAAGACCTTATTGCAGCCTTTAAACACTTAAAGGGGGCCTGTAAGTAAGATTGAGACTAACTTTTTAGCAGGACCTGTTGCAACAGAACAAGGGGTAATGGTTTTAAACTAAAAGACGGTAGGAAGAAATTTTTTACGATGAGGGTGGTGAGGCATTGGAACAGGTTGCCCGGAGAGATGGTAGATGCTCCATCCCTGGAAATATTCAAGGTCAGGTTGAATGGGGCTCTGAGCAACCCGATCTAGTTGAAGATGTCCCTGATCATTGCAGGGGGGTTTGGACTACAAGGTCTTTAAGGACCCTTCCAACCCAAACTATTCTATGATTCTATAATTCTATAAAATTATTTATTGCTTGTTGCTTGCTTCATTTCCCTGCATGATGGGATTTTTCTATACATGATAGAATAAAATTTCCAATAAATAATTATTTGAAAGAAACTAGTAAGAGAAATAGTCAGGTGTGATTGCCTTTTGACATCATAGAAGACTTCAGGTATTTCTACAACATACTCTGATGAGCTTACATAGCTGAGGCCAACCTCTTAAAATGACTTTCCTTCTCTTAAGTACTGGCATACAACTCCAAAATTCTTCAATTTGCTTGGTTAGTTGATCAGAAAATACATGTCTTTTATATCTAATGCCTATTAGGAATGAAATTGGGTTTGGATTCATGCCTTTTATCTTAACAGTATTAAATGAAGTTCTTTACTAAGAGCTCACTTACATGGAGACATGTAGTTTAGCATGCTGATGAATTTACCAAAACATTGCATCCTCAGAAGTAGGATTTTGACTAGAAGCAATTGGCTAAAATAATAATTTAGCTAATTTCACTGACTTCAGACAAGTTGAACTAGTGTAAGTGAGCAAATAATTAGCTCTGCGTATTGAATATATCTCATAATTTTTTTATTGAATTATTATTCCTCTCCATCTTGTTTTCGTTACTTGCCTGTTCTCTGGGTTTTTCTTTCTGGAAGAGTGGTGTGGAATTTTTTGGAAAGCATTCTATTTTTCTATTGTTTAAGTGTAAACTGCCTGTTTACCAACAAATGTAGTCAAAGGACAATGAGGCTATGGCACTAGCTAATAGGAAAGAAATATATACATGCTGTTGACTTTCAGTACCTTCAGAACTTATCACTCAGGGTTCTTACTTAACCTGTCAAAATTACTGGATTTTGTATTATGGTAATTTCAGTATGGTATCATTTAAAAGTTGTGCTATGATATCTCATCTGAAGTATTTGTACCCATTGAGTTTTGTTGTGACTCAGAAACATCCTAACTGCTCACCTTGAGAATCCAAACAAAATCTGTAAAATTGAGTTCAATATCTCCAGTTTAAAAAATGTGAACCTTTTCTTTGAGTGAAAATAAAATAGATTTGGAAAACTATACCACCAATATAATCTCTAGTCTCATAATATTATGTATACAATATCTTAGCTGTTGGTGCTCCTTTACTTTTTTAATGTCTATTTTTTCTCTTATACTCCTTTCTTTGTTCAAATGTTGGAGAGAGTCTTACAAAGAAAGCTTTTAAGCAAGCTGAAAAGCTAAATATAGGCAGCTAAAGATAGTATCCTTTTAAATATTCAGCAAAATCTTTGCGTGTTCTCCCTCTGAACCTTAATCCTGAGTTCTTCATCTTTTTTTAGGTACAGATTTTTAGTGTGCCAACATATTTCATTATTTAACAAAATTTAACAAACTAGAAATCAACACTTCTACTTAGGGAGCTAAAAATAAAGAAGGCACCCAAAGAAAGGTGGGATAATTATCTCAATGAATATTAAAATTAAAAAATCTCTATGCTGAAAAGATACCTGTAAGAAGAGGTTCTGTACAGTCAAAGATATAGTGTATTTACATTGTGTTGCAAAAGCTGACATGAAGTTTATTAAGAAAAGGATAGAGTTGTGAGCAAGTGGTAATGCAGCCTTAGCTTCAGACAGCACTGAAGCCCTTTATTTTGGTCTATTAGGGAATGATCACCTCTTTTTTAAAAAAAAAAAAAACATTATCCTTGTAAAATGTTCTACAGGAGACCGAATGCTAAAAAAGGCGGGGGGAAAGTGTCTTCTACGTCTAAGCTAAAGCCTCCTAGATTTTCTTACTTTAGTTTCAGAAAGATCTGGAGTCCCCAGCACAGGGACATGGAGCTGCTGGAGCGGGTCCAGAGAAGGACCATGAAGATGATCAGAGGGTTGGAGCACCTCTCCTATGAAGACAGGCTGAGAGAGTTGGGGCTGTTCAGCCTGGAGAAGAGAAGGCTCCGGGGTGATCTTATTGCAGCCTTCCAGTACTTAAAGGGGGCCTACAGGAAAGACGGAGAAGGACTTTTTACAAGGGCATGTAGTGATAGGACAAGGGGCAATGGGTTTAAACTGAAAGAGGGCAGGTTTAGATTAGATATAAGGAAGAAATTTTTCACTCAGAGGGTGGTGAGGCACTGGAACAGGTTTCCCAGAGAAGCTGTGGCTGCCCCATCCCTGGCAGTGTTCAAGGCCAGGTTGAATGAGGCTTTGGGCAACCTGGTGTAGTGGAGGGTGTCCCTGCCCATGGCAGGGGAGTTGGAACTAGATGATCTTTGAGGGAGTTGGAACTAGATGATCTTTGAGGTCCCTTCCAACCCTAACCATTCTATGATTCTATGATCTGTATTTAGCTTTGTAGGTGAAAAGATTCCTTCAACAGTTTTGAAAGTGAAAGACGGCTTGAGTTCCTCAGAGAGCCACTTGAGCTGTTTCCATGTATAAGCACAAAAATGTCTACTTTAGTAGATTACTGTATTTTGTAAAGTAAAAGCAGAAGGGCTTCCCCAAAAGATCTGAAAATTCTTCACTCTTTCAAAAAATATGTAAACCCAGACTAACAGCCTTCATTTGTGTGAAGTAAAACTGGTCAGTCCATGATGCAGAAGGAACTATTTTGGTAATGTGAAAAAAATCCTTCAAACTCTTTCATTGAAATTGTGTGTGGCAATTGCAACCACTGATGCGTAATAGTAGTATTTGCTGTGATTATATTAATTTCCTGATAGACTTGAATTCATATTTTAGGAAAGTCCAAGGGGATTTTTTTTTTATAAATTTCAATATCTGCAATAGAACAGCGTCTGTTCTTTACAATATTTTTAGGTATATTTTATTAACACCATTAAACTTCCTGTAAATTTGGTGTGGCAGGATGTTGAGCTGGTTGGAGCTTTAAAGTAGATCAATTAACCTTCTCCTTACAGTGAGCTCAATGAAGAAAACCATTTAAGACAGAGAAAAATAAAAATAAACTAGTTTCTCCCTTTTTCTGGACTTTCAAGGCAGATCCTTTCTTCCAGAATTTGTTAGTTTAAGGACTGTGATGATCTTCCGTGGTCCTCTTCTCCCCATTTCTTAGGCCTGATCTGTTTTCTGCTCTTCCCAGCCATCTCAGTCCCTGCTGTAGCTGCAAGCTCTCTTATTGATGCCTTCCTGTGTCTGGTCTTCCTCCTGGCCAGTGCTTGCTTTTATTGACCCTGCTCAGCTGCTTCTGAGAGAGTGAGTTATCTCCCCTTTCTTCTGTGGTATCAACCTCACCCAGATATGCCTTTACTAACAGAATGTTAGTAAACATTCTAACAGTTAGTTAGCACTCAGAGTAAGAAAACAGGAAACACATACCTTTAGTTGGACTTTAGGGAGAGAAGAGTAGTTAAACTTTTCATCTTCAAGACAATTCCTGAAAATGTCTCTTTTAAGTCTGCATGGAATTAAAAACCTATGCCAAACTGCCAAGTCGAACAAATGAAGAAACACATCCAAACTTTTTCTTCCAGGGTAAGAAGAAACCTATATACGAGACTTTCATATAAAGTCAGATGTACAAAGCAGGAGCAGACTCAGCAGTGCTGACTAAGTATCTACCTCAGCTTGGTCACCAGTGATTAATTGTCTGAACATCAGACCAACTTGGAGACATTATCACTGACTAGCAAGCATTGCTCAGAATAAGGACTTGTTCCACACTGCTGAACAAGTCCCTAAAGTGGGGAGAATAGGGAGTGAAATAGATGGTAAAAGTGACAACATGGCAAAACTCCTTCATGTGACTGGATGTCGCAGGGAGAAAAGATTTTGCCACAAAGGAATATGTTCTTCTGGAGTAAATACATTAAATTTAAACTAAAGTTGTTAAAGGGGAAAATAATATGGCACTGTTCCTTAGTTATTGTTCCCTTTTAGTAAATCCTATCCCATAGGACACAATATTCTTCTGCTCCAAGACCTATTTAGAAAAGAAATAAGAAAGCTGTTTAGATGCTAGTTGTTCAGTATCTTCAAGCAAGCATAACTGAGGTTAAGCTCTTATTAATCAAGCAGCTAACGTGAAGATAGGAATCAGATATTATCTTCTCACTATTTCCTTCTACCAAAGAGAGAATTTGATTGTGTTCGATGGACAAAGGACACACCAGACTCCAATATTTTGTGCCAATTTGAGGTGGTTGCCTTGGTTCCTTTAATCTGTTCTAGTGCATAAATTTTAACAGAACTAATCCTGTAGCTCTGTGTTCCATACCAAGCTCTTAATTTTCTTTGTCTTAGACAAAAAAAAGAAAAAAAAGACGGAAAAATGTGAGCACCACATAAATCTGACAAATTGTTCTAAATATATTATATTTTGATACAAGTCAGAGAATCTACCTGCCTCTTACCACATCTCTAGAAGGAAATGTAGCTGATCTGTTATTTACAATCACAAGTAGGACCAGCACTAAAGGGCAGAGGACTGGATTTTGCCTCTGCCTCATCATGCAATTTTATAATTCCGTTTTGTCCTACGAAACCATACTCTTGCCTAGCATTTGTATTCCTCTTTTTTTAAACTTTTTTCCCATATTTCCTTTTTCCAAAATCTCTATATTACATATATATAATCACTCTGTGGGTGAAATCTGTATTTTAAGTATTATGTATGCTATTGTATCTAACAGTATAAAGTTGAGAAAAAACACTTTTTTTTTATTTATTGCTATATTTCCACTGCTGTCTTCATATAGATAATTAACATTTAACATATAGAAATAATAATTTCTTATGACAATGAAACTCTCCTCCCTGTTCTACCTATATCTGAGTAAGCAAAATAAGCTAAATTGCACAGGATGCTAATCACCCAAGAATGATAACATTATGTTATCTTTAAAGGACACAGAAATTGATAAAAATCAGGACTGTAACACTAATTAATTGCAAGAATTTTTGTTCAACATCTGGTTTGCTGTTAAGAAATGCTAGAATTCAAGCACTAGAGGCTGCCTTTTCACAGGGAACCTGGCTGCTCTTGCTCTTCTCCTGTGGAGAGACTTTCTAAAATGTGTTTCCTTTGAGGCAGGAGGGAAGTGGAGCAGGTCCTTCTCCATCTTCCTATCACAAATGCATCCAGGAGCTAAAGCTAAGCATGGTAGTTTAATGTGTTTAATATGCTGACATTGTTTTCCGTGAATATGTACATACAGTTTGTAAGATTTTGATCTCTATATATTGCTTTTATCCACGTGCTTTCTAATGAGTTTACAAACAATAACTGCTACAGCCGAACAGTTATATTCATAGATAGACACGTAATAGTGACTATTGAACAAATATGTGCCATACAAGGCTGGAATTAATCTTAGCTATATTGTAGAAAAGAAGCATGAACTGCCATGGACTTGTGGTTCTGTAAATTGGGAAGATTATTTGAAATCACTGCTGCCTCTAGTTCATAATGAAAATTTAAATTTTAATGTAAATGTGATTATAGTTCGTACAAAATTTAAGATTTAAATATAACGCTATTCGTCAGCTCAAATTACATATCAACCTCACAGCAACTTCTGTTGCTTGAAGAAATCGAGAGTATTTGGACTGTGGTTTATAGCATTTGATACTGTCCCACACGACATCCTTGTCTCTAAACTGGAGAGACATACATTCGACGAATGGACCACTCGGTGGATAAGGAATTGGCTGGATGGTCGCACTCAAAGAGTTGCAGTCAATGGTTCAATGTCCAAGTGGAGGCCAGTGATGAGTGCTGTTCCTCAGGGGTCAGTACTGGGGCCAGTGCTATGTAACATCTTTGTTGGCGACATGGACAGTGGGATCAAGTGCACTCAGCAAGTTTGCAGATGACACCAAGCTGTGTGGTGTTGTGGGGATTCTGCCCCTCTACTCTGCTCTCGTGAGACCCCACCTGGAATACTTCATTCAGCTCTGGAGCCCGCAACACAAGAAGGACATTGAGCTGCTGGAGCGAGTCCAGAGGAGGGCCACAAAGATGATCCGAGGGCTGGAGCACCTCTCCTATGAAGACAGGCTGAGAGAGTTGGGGCTGTTCAGCCTGGAGAAGAGAAGGCTCCAGGCTGATCTTATTGCAGCCTTCCAGTACTTAAAGGGGGCCTACAGGAAAGCTGGAGAGGGACTTTTTACAAGGGCATGTAGTGATAGGACAAGGAGAAATGGCTTTAAACTGAAAGAGGGTTGATTTAGATTGGATATAAGAAATTTTTCTCTCAGAGGGTGGTGAGGCACTGGAATGGGTTGCATAGAGAAGTTGTGGATGCCCCATCCCTGGAAGTGTTCAAGACCAGGTTGGATGAGGCTTTGAGCAACCTGGTGTAGTGGAGGGTGTCCCTGCCCATTGCAGGGGTATTTGGAACTAGGTGATCTTTAAGGTCCCTTCGAACCCAAGCCGTTCTATAATTCTATGATTCTGAGATGTAGCCTCCAAAATTAACATATGAGGCATAACCTGTTTCCTTGTATTTTAACTATTCTGCAAATGGCATTCACATATTTGCAGTGAAGTGTATTTGAGAGTGAGTAAAAGCACCCCAATAGATTCACTCATATAAAGTTCTGAACAAACCTTTGAAGCAAATTCATACGTAAAAAAGCTGATATCTCAATTCTTTGGTTTTTCTGGCAAAGAAAATAAAAGATCGCTTTTAATAGAAAGCAGAAATATTTCCCATTCTAAGCTGAACTTTGCATGCAGAGATAAAATCAAATTCTGTGTTGAAAAAACTCACACAGAATGTTAGACAAATTGATAGTGGAGACCTGTTCCTCACTCTGGAAGATATGCTCCAGAGAAATTGCTGATTAACATGCTTCTTTTAAATGTCTTTTAGATCTATATACTGTTTGTTGATGGATGGTGCTTTGCCTTGCTATTCTGTAAGATCAGTGCTTGCTACAGAACTTCATGTAGTTTTCACAGTTCATTTTCTGAGCAAAGGGATTATTTTTTTAAAATCTCATTATTATGAGGCTGGATTGAGAGATTAATTTAAAAAAAACCCTAAAATTTGGTACAGCAAGCTTTGTGTCTTGTAGATTTTGCTAAAAGGTCAGAAAAGCAAAGCTTCTATTTTCAAAAGAATGGTGGCATTCATAAGTACAGAGCTGTAACAAATTCTGGGCTTCCAGAAATCTTAAGAGAGCTGCAACATGGTCATGTCCAGCCTAACCTGAGCCAGCAGAAGATATTGAAGATATATCACTTCTACAGACACTAAATTAATGGATTGCTTCCCAAATGATGCTGTGTTTTTTCATTCTTCTGCTTCCTTCTCTGTTCTTTGATTTCTTCTCCCCTTCTTCCTTCAGTTTGAGGAACAAGTAGCAGAAAACGTTAGTTCTAGATGAGCTCTTTTTCCAGAGCACAGATGCTCCAAAACCAAAAGGAATGAGGCATTTGGAGATGCCTTAATCACACTAGGATCAACTATTTTGGTTCCTTTCTTTCTCTTACTGACAAATTGCTGGTGGATGGTATATGGGGAAAGACAGCCTCTGAAGAAAAATGTTTCACATTCCCTGGTCTAGTAGATATGTGAAAGGATATCACAGTGTCCCTCACTGAGTGATGGACAGCTTCTTGTCCTGAAATTTTTATGTTATGCAGTTAGAAAAAAATGGGCATCTTTGCCAATGGCATGTGTCAAGCTAAAGTGAATTTGATCGTATTTCTTATATAGCTGCTGGAAATCTTCAGAAACTATAATAAAAATACCCTATACTGGTGATCATGACATTGTAAACACATGACAATGTCTCATGGAGATTGTACTAGAATTACTATAAAAATTATAATGATTGTTAAATATTTGAAAGAGTAAAAAAAATCACGTTCTCTAGCAGTTTACCATTAAACCTACTTCCAGTCTTCTAGGTAATTTTTTATTCTAACTGGCAAATACTTTGTATGTCATCTACTGTTGGTGCAGTCACTGAAGTTAACAAATCTGTCAAGCCTCCCATCTTCCCTTGTAAAGCTAGCTGTTCTGTGAATAGAATTGACTTGTCTGCTCTCATTTATGTTTAGGAATGAATAGATGTAACACAGTAGATATGCTAACCTGAGTGAATCTTCCAGTTATAGTCATGTATTCTTGTGCCACAGACCAGCCATAAAACAAAAAAAGTGAAAGAGCCAGTGTTTGTGCTAATATATATTCACGTTACCATCTCTAAAAAGGGATTCATGTTAGAGAGGAATTGTAACTCATCCTGTGACGACCATTGCTTATATGTTCACCTTCTGGTATATACAAGAAAAACAGAGGTGATTCTGGTACGTGCCATTTCCGTGTCTTTTCTTATGGTTGTACTGGAGGAAAACTTTCAAGTCCAATTGGGTGTTCTTGAGTTAATGAATATAATCCCAGCAACTTTGAGGAAACCATGCATGTTTATAGTCACGGAGAATAAAGCTATTTCGCAGTTTCTCAAATTTATTTACATATGTTTGACAATGTGTCTTTACCAAGGCCTAAAATGAATCATTATTGTTCTCCCATAGACTTTCCAAAAAATAGACAGATATGCTATAATTTTATTATATTGAAATCTATCCTATTATTTCAGTATAATGCTCAGGTGAAAATAGAAACTCTTAGTAAAAATGATGCTCACATCCTTGACAAGTGTAACTTTTAACTTTTATTTAACAAACAAAATCAGTTTAAATAGCAGTTAACAGGGGCATTCTTAGATCCATGCATGCTGCATTTTCAGAAAGTCAAGAGAATGTAAAGAATCCTTTGGTTCTATGGCCTGTTTCTCAGCTGTATTGTTCTTTGTATGTGCAGACACTGGGTGAGAATGTTCTTTAAATCACCTCATCCATCATGATACGAGATACCCACATTTCTTCATCCTTGGCCATTTAGGAACAATATGCACAAACAAAAAAGAACTCAAAAATTAAGCATGTGTAATTCTGAATTCATAATGACATATGCTACCTACTGTAATACGTATAACCTCAGAGGTTAAAGTGTTTCACCATAGGGACTTCTTTCTGTTCTGTAACCTGAACAGATGTTCATTTTATGAAACATTGAGCTTTTAGGGGTCTATTTATTTCTAGTAGTCACAAATCCCATGCTATTGGGAACCGCAGCAGTTCAACACATATGAAATTTCTGGCCAATTGTTTGAGCTACAGGTCTGTGAAATAATCATTTTTATTTATTTGTTATGCATACAAAAATACTATAGTGTTTCAGAGAATATTGTAATTATGTCAACAGTTGGGATCTTGTTCGTTAGCAACATTCTATTTTGGCTCAGATCTTACTCTGTATATTTAAATTAAAATAATTTTTAGAAAGAGAGAGATAGCTTATATTATAATTTAGGAAAAATATTTTCTTAGCCATTATTGCTAATCATAATACTTTTCTTGGTAGATGACTCTGAACTGGAACAAAGAATTATATACTAAAAATTACTAATAAACAGTCCTTGTAGTCGGCTAAATCAGAATGACTCAGTGTAAGAAGATCTGCATGGAGGGAAGAGATACACAGTAGAGGTAAGTTGTTCAGCGTCCTAAAAACATGTCTATTAGCCACAATATGCCTAAATATTTGATATAGACGGGCATCAAGGTTGGACACATTTTACTTATGCTTCTAAACCCTTTCCTTCTCCACTAAGCTATAAAGTGTACAGATAAAGGTTTTGGTTCAGGTCCAGATCATATCTATATGCAAAATACAGTTCTGGAATTAATCACATCTGAGGGATGATGATCCACATCAGAATCCTCAGTCAGTTCTAAGTTTTTCTGAGAGAAAATGATCAAATCAGTCTGAATTTGCATATTTGACAGCAGAATTTTGCCCACTGATTTTTTGAAAGCTAGTAGCATACTACTTGTGAAAAATTCTGCAAAGAGTCAGCCAGAGCCATCATTAGAAACATGTTTTTCTTTAATTCAAGGATGTCGTTAATTCAGTGAATAATTTTGCCATAAGGAAGATTTCTGTTGCTTCATAAAAGTTTGTTTACATTTGTATTATGTTCTTAAAAAATCCTAGATAGCTTTCAAGTGTGAATTAAAATATATGGGAAGACCTTATTCTAGGCACTTGTTTTCTCATGCAATAAATTACACACAGTATTTACATACCCGCCAAGCTCCACTCATTTCAAGTGAGGCTAATAACCAGCATGCTCTCAAAATTCAATGCTCGAAAAAAAGTCAAGTATAAAGTAGTGATGACATCTCTAAAAACAAACTTTGCTGGAAAAATAGATGAGTGTCTAAATTGGAGTTAGGAATCCTTTCTGAGCCAATATTCTGTAAATTTAGCATTTTAAATGTGCATCCATGAATGGGTCCACAAAAAGTATTTTAATATAGTAGTAATTTAATTACTTGAACACAGTGCAGCTCACTGTGCTCTCTCCTCATAATGCTTATGTCTTTAGTTTAAACGCATTCCATTTTCAAAAGTCAAGAAAGATGACTTGTGAATATGCAGAAGTAAATAACTGGATGTTTTCCATTTTCGATAAGCGAAATAATATACTGGATACCAGTTGATCAAGCAACCACTAGTCTTCCCTCTCAAAAAAAAACAGAAATTGAACTTATCTACAAAGTACTTTTTTTAAAATAAATTACTATGGAAAACTCTTTAATAGTATTCCAAAACTGACCAAATGGGTGTACAAGCAGCAACCCAGTGTATGGTAGCACTGAATTTTTACGACTCCTTTTTAAGCAAGGGTATTATGAAAGCTGTGTGTAATTTGACAGTGATCAGTGTGCTATTCTAAGGAGTAAGCAAACATGCTTCCTGCACTGTGAGCTGCAGTGAAAAGATACCTATACATCTCCTATAAAAGAAGTACTCTCCAACCTGTTTGCTAGCCAGGACACAGACATCACTGTGATTCTTGCTACTCCATGGGGAACTGGCTGAAACAGAGTCTGCAGGTGGTCTAGCTGCATTTGAAATGGCCCTAATATACAATATAGACCTCAGAAAGGACCATCCAGCTTTGCTAGGAATATGCATAATGTAGGCTTTAATTTTATACATACAGAACCAATTGTGTAGGCTGGCTACACAACCAACATCTAACATTTGTGAAGTGGGTTTAGTAATGATTTGACAGTAGAGGCAACAGTGATAAAAAGTTGCAGAAGATTAAATCATAGCCCTTTTTTTATAACTTTAGTTCAGATTTTGAAAGCTGCATTTAATGTTTTGACTCATGCTGTCCATTGATTTTAACTGGAATTGGCCATCTAGCAGCTTGAAGTGGCTTTACAAATATTACCCACCAATTACTATTTTACCCTACTGTCCTAGCTGTTATATTAGACACTATCCTGACGCTGCTGTGTTAGAACCAAAATGACAGTACAAGAAAGAGTAGAGGAAAAAATATTTTCCCATCTATATGAAGAAAGAAAAGTAGAAAATTTCTGGAAAATTTTCATATTTTATACCTATTGTTAGTCTTTTGCTGTACAGGCTACGATGAAACACAAGATGAGGTAAAACTTACTGACAAATATATTTACTAGCAGAAAGATCAAACTTGGATTCTAAACATTAAGAAATCCTCTTTTAGATAAGATCTTTAGATATCATAAAGCTTCGAGAAAAGTGCTTTCAAGACACTCCTGTCTGGCTGTCCCCCTTTTCCTATGTTTGAAACTTTATAACCAAATTTGAAAGAGGACCTCTAAGAGACTGATGAAAAGTTTCTACAAGTTGTGTGAAAAATTGTAGCTAGGAATAGGGCAGGCAAGCCAAGGGCCCCAGGTGATGGGAACAGAAGGGACACAGCAATCAACAAAGCAACAGAGTCGAAGTGGCATCCCTTTGAGCATAGGCATGTAAAAAAGGAAGTGCCTGCAGAACAGCCTTGTGGGGAAAGTTGTCATGTCTGTACTGGGGAATTAGCACACTTGGGTGCCTCTTCGAAATGCCTCTGCTGATGCTCGCAGCATGGAGAACAAGCAGGAGGAGCTGGAAGTCTGTGAGCAGATAGAGGGCTATGACCTCATTGCGATAATGGAGACAGAGTGGGTTGGATTACATGGCTGGAGCACTGCAGTAGAGGTATACAGGCTCTTTAGGAAGGGCAGGCTGGGAAGGCAGGTAGAGTTGCCATTTAGGTGACAGAGGGCAGGTGGAACGCATGGAGCCCTGCCTTGGGATGGGTCAGGAGTCAGCTGAGAGCTTATGGGTGAAGATTAGTGCACAGATCAACATGGTCTACTGTTGTAGTCAGTATCTGCTACAGAACTACTAATCAGAAAGAAGAAGATGAGGTTTTCTTCAAACACCTGGAAGAAGCCTCACATTCACAGGCCCTGGTTCTAATGGAAGACTTCAACCATCCTGATATCTGCCAGAAGGTCAATACAGCAGGGCTCTATCAAGGTTTCTTGAGTGCATTGAAGACAACTCTCTGGCAAAATTTAGGACCCAACAAAGATGTTATACTGGACTTGATACTTATGAACAAGGAAGAACTTGTTTGGAACTTGAAAGTCAGAGGCAGCCTTGGCTGCAGTGACCATGAGATGGTAGAGTTCAGGATCCTTAGAGAAGGAATTGGGCAAAAAGCAGGGTCACAGCCCTAGATTTCAACCTTTTCAGAGGACGTGGTCCTGAAGAGAAGAGTGGGCTGATATTAGAGGATCGTCTCCTCCAAGCTCAAGAAAAGTCTGTCCTGACAATTAGGAAATCAAGCAATGGTGGCAGAGATCTGCATGGATAAGCAACGAGCAACTAACTGAACTCAGACATTAAAAAGAAGTGTACAAGAAGTGGAAGCAGGAGCAGGTTACCTGGGAGAATTATCAAGTTCCTGCACACTCATGCAGGGATAGGGTTAGAAAAGCCAACCAGAGCTGAATCTGAGAAGGAATGTGAAGGGCAACAAGAAATGATTCTACAAATATATAAACAGCAAAAGGAAGACTAGGGAAAGACATGGGCCTGCTGCTGAATGGTGCAGAGGAACTGATGGCAAATGCAATTCCGATGGCTGAAGTGCTCCATGCCTTCTTTGCCTCAGTCTTTACCAGTAAAACCAGCCTTCAGGAAGCTCAGATCTCTCAGTCCAGAGGGGCTGTTCAGCCTACAGAAGAGAAGAGTCAAGGGGGTACTTATCAATATAAGACCTTCCTTCATCCCTCCTGATGGGAGGAAATGAAGATGAGGGATCTGGACTCTTCTCAGTGGTGCCCCATGACAGGACAAGAGGCAGTAGGCACAAATTTAAATACATGAAATGCCCTCTGAGCGTAAGAAAACACTTGCTTATTGTAGGAGTGGTCAATCACTGGCAGAGAAGTTGTGGAGGTACTCAAAACCTGACTGGACGCTGTCCTAGGCAACCTACTTTAGCTGACTCTGCTTGAGCAGGATGTCAGACTAGATGACCTCAAGAGGTCTCTTCCAACTTAAATGATTCTGTGAATTTCTGTTACTCAATAAAAAAGCATTATCTCCTTGATAATCAGCACTCAGAAAACTGATAGGAGTTGGTCTTCAGTTCCTTAAACACAGAGATCTCATGTCATTTGTCAGACCCTAGGGTGCCCTAACTAGCTTCCTGCAGCTGCGTCAGGAGATGGCTGCCTTGCAGGTTCTGTTTATATGTCCCAGCCCTGAGTAGACATGTGTCTCAAATATCATATAGCACCTCAGATGGCACCTAGGTTTAAGTACCTCATTTGTAAGTATCGTAAGAAGTAAGATGAACATTCAAAAAAGCTATGGAACAGACAGGGAGGAAAAAAACCCAAATAATTTATAGAAAGGGAATTTATTTTCTTAATTGCTAGAAAATTAGTGTCATGCCTTGTGTGAGACAGCTGAAAGAAATATGCCCAAAATATGCTGAAAAGATAAGCATGAACTTCTAGGATCTTGGCAACCAAGTGGGTTTGTGCCATATCTACTCAAAGGTGAGACATTCTTGGAAAAATCAGATAGACTAGAGTCAACATAAACTTTCCCAAAATATCAAGAACAAGCCTTCTCTGTAGAAGTACTTCTTTGTAGAAAGTATTTAAAATAGACAAACAGAAACTGATATTTCTATAATAAAGTATGTAAGTCACATTGTTGCATCGGAAAAGAACACACATGAAGAAACTAAGACTATGCCAGATATTTCATTTACGCTTCTGCACTGATTCTCAGCTACTGTACTACTAATTCCCTCAGTAACATCCTGTGTCATTAGGGATTATTTGCAGTTCTATGAAACAGGAAGTCTAACCCTGAGTATAGCAGAGTTCAATTTTGTGAAATGTAGGTTAATCTATTTTGAATTGCACTTAATCTTTGTTAGTAGATTAACAAAATATATTTTCCTGTTTCTCCTAGATTACATAGAAATGTTTGTAGAGATTAAGAATTGACATAGCTTAGAGCTCAATAACAAAAGCTTTATTGGTTATGATCTCAACACTGGAAAAACACTATTTGCAATTGACAAACTTTCTAGGAAATAGGAGAACTGAAAAAAATCAGACATCACAGAACAAGACGAAGGTTTTCCTGGATATGTACAGTCTTTTCCATAGAGAGCTCTCTATTCCCTTCTAGGTTAATGGTTTTACAACTTCTAAATATAACTATGCAACTGCAGGAGAGAAATCTAAGTCTTTAATAACACACATATACATAATCATGCTTATGTACACATGTGTAATATTATATACAGATACATAATGTCAAATTGTCTCTGGTATAAACATAGTACAAGAAATAAAATGAAGATAGCTGTGATAGATACCTCTATGAATATCAGAGAAGTTCAAGTCCATATTAAGTCTATGACAGAAGCGGGACTGTATTATAAACCTAGTTGAACTCTTTTATTTTTTTAGGTGCATTTATTTGATCATAACTCATAGTATAGCCAAAGATGTTGAATAATAATGTTAGAAAATAATGTGATAGAATAGTACAAATTTAATCTATTTAACATACTCAGAAATCTCAGTGACAAGTCTCATTTATTAGGGATATATTTTCCCCTTGTTGAGTATACATCAGTCTCACTAATATTAAGTGGAATAACTTATGCATGTTTAAAACTGGAGATGACATTTAATAACTGCATCAGCAATTGCATGGATACATGTTCAGATAATCTCACTACTCGTTTCTGGAAATCATTGGAATATTTCTGTCTTGCTAAGTAGCCATGTTTGCTATACATTATGTATGAAACAAAAACGGTCCCTTTTATATATCATTCCATTATAGATCTATTATGTTTACAAATGTGGTGCCTTGGTTTATCTTATTAGTTACACATTTTGATTAATAATCAAGCCCTTACTTTGTGAGAGGCACTGTAGATTTATTTCTAAGAGAATTGTCAGAAAAATATCTATAAAAGTCACATTTGTGAAAGGATAAATAAAAATAATAAATCTTCCCAATTATTCTAAGTAGCTGTACAGAATCCTGTCTAAACTCTGTATTTCACTGTCTCTATATAAAATTATCTACTTCCAGGTGACTAAACCAACCAATCTGTTCATAGCACTCTTTTCCTTCATATGCAGATATATTTACATTTTAGAATATAACCTCATCAAGAATTTGCGGACTTCTGAAAATCTTGACATTCTTTCCTTTTTATATTTCTTTATAAATAAATAATAATAAAAAAAAACCACAAAAACCAAAAAACCTAACAAACTCAAATCATTTTAAGGAAAGGTGTCAGTCTTTTGCTTGTTCTTAGCATCCTTTTTTCCCTCTCTGCCCCTGAACATTGTTGCATCCTTGTCTTCTCACCTACCAAATGAGTACCAAATGAAAGTTTGTATTATTCTTCGCTTGTCAATGCATCTTTTGTCACCTAGCAGAACTAGCACAGCATCACCTCTCACTGTACTGTAGCACTCAGACAAGGGACAACCAATTACGTTGAGTAATTCTCCTGGCTGACACTTCTATTTATCTTTCCTCCCTTTTACTCTGTTGCTTGCATCTATCAATATTAAAAACAGATTAACATGCATCTCTGCCCTTTGTAGAATATTCCTACACCTTTTCCTGAAACTAACCCACTGAGATTCAGTCAATCTAAGCAAAGACATCTAAGTAATAAAGTAGCAGATGTGTTCATGGGCAAACCTTGGATTGAGGTTCTAAAATGGGTCTCAGGGACATGGATGCCCAGATATCACTCAAGTTCAGTGGGAACTAGAAATCTTGCTTCTTTGGGCTTGTTTGAGAATCTCAATCACATTTTCAGCAGTATAAACAGCAGGTTGTATTAAGCAGTTTTAAGAGAAACAGCCATAAGGACTGTTGATAAAACTGTAGCAATTCTAAGGAATGAGCAAATAAATGACTAGCAACTATGATTAAAAAGTACATACAGAAAGAACAGATAACATCCCACTGCTCTTAACACTGTCCCATAATGCCATATGCCTTTTAGTATTGGAGACATTTCAACATATGGGTTAGGAGGTTTCTTGGCTCGAGGAGCACACTTGCACACATCTGTTGTGCTCCCTGTTACCTATGACTGTTACACACTTCCACATTGTGTGCCTATCTGGGAGAAAACACCACTGAATTTTCTAAAACCTCCAAATTAATTCAAATCGAATGTATTTGGATATATATTTGGATATATATCTCCAAAATATTTGGATTCTGCAAAGGTCTAAGTATGCCAAATTTCCTTTTTCTTTCTTTTTTTTTTTTTTTCTGGAAAAGCAGAACATATAGAGCATGGAGTTCAAGAAAAAAGCTGGGGGATTCACTTGGAGAAAGACAATTACAAACCTAAAAGAATTCTTTGTGCTCATGAAAATTAAGGTATGTTTCGTAGCAAAGATGAACTTCAGTTTCTGTGAATGAGCATGCACCTATAAAATGTTCATGAGCATTTCATCTGTAGATGGGAATGAAATGAACCAGTTATCATTACCTGAACAAAATTGTTACTGTATTTTAATGGATTATCAGCTTCTGTAAGGATTAAAAAATCAGACTGTATCACATCTTAATACCAACTGACTGCTTAGAAAAGAATACTGTTATGAATCCTGCGTTCTCTCAGATCTGAGTGCTAATTCAGTGACTCAATACCAACATTACTCCAGTATAATTAATCACTTCCTGCTACAACCATAAAATCTTTAACAAACGTTATTATAAGAGACTGCATTCTTATTCTCAGAAGTGATGCATAAAATGGAATACATTACAGTTTGTTTTGCATCTTAATGGTCTAAGAACATGGAACGTTTTTCCCCTCTAGTGTCTAGTAGTGGAAATTACAACTAGTTGAATGCATTTTTTAATAATTAAAATGTTTTAGTTAATTTATAAAGATTTTATTAAAATTATAAGCATGTTAAAGAAAAGCTTCTATAGGTGTGTCAGTGATGAAAGGAGGACTAGGGAAAATATAGGCCCTCTCCAGAAGGAAATGGGAGATCTGGCTGCCCGGGATATGGAGAAGGCTCAGGTACGCTATGAATTTTTTTCTTAGTCTTCACTAGCAAGCACTCTAGTCACACTGCCCAAGTCACAAAAGACAAATGCAAGGACTGGGAGAAGGAAGAACCGCCCACTGTCAGCAAAAATCAGGTTCGAGACCATCTAAGGAATCTGAAGGTGCACAAATCCATGGGACCTGATGAAATGCATCTGCGAGTCCTGAGGGAACTGGCAGATGAAGTTGCTAAGCCACTATCCATCATATTTGAGAAGACATGGCAGTTCGGTAAAGTTTCCACTGACTGGAATAGGGGAAACATGGTCCCCATCTTTAAAAAGGGAAAAAGGGAGACCCAGGGAACTACAAGTCAATCAGTCTCACCTCTGTGCCCAGCAACTGCGAGCAGATACTCCCAGAAACTGTGTTAAGGTACATGGAGAAAAAAGAAGGTGATTGGTGACAGCCAACATGGCTTCACTAAGGACAAATTGTGCCTGACAAGTTTGCTGGCCTTCTACTGGTGGATAAGGGAAGAGCAGCTGATGTCATCTATCTGGACTTGTCTAAAGCATTTGAAACTGTCCCACAGAACATCCTTGTCTCTAAATTGGAGTGACATGGATTTGACGGATGAAACACTCAGTGCATGAGGAATTGCCTGGATGGCCACTCTCAAAGAGCTGTGATCAGTGGCTCGATGTCTAAGTGGAGACCAATGATGAGTGGTGTTCCTCAGGGGTTGGTACTGGGGCCAATGCTGTTTAACATCTTTGTTGGTGACATGGACAGTGGGATTGGGTGCACCCTTGGCAAGTTTACTGATGAAACTGAGATGCACGGTGCGGCTGACACACTGGAGGGAAAAGATGCCATCGAGAGGGACCTTGACAGGCTTGAGACGTGGGCCTGTATGAACCTACTGAAGTTCAACAAGGCCAAGTGCAAGGTCCTGCATGTGGATCAGGGCAAACCCAAACACAAATACTTGCTGAGCGGAGAATGGATCAAGAGCAGCCCTGAGGAAAAGGACTTGGAGGTGTTGGTTGATGAGAAGCTCAACATGAGCCGGCAATGTGTGCTTGCAGCCCAGAAAGCCAACCATGCCCTGGGCTGCATCCAAATAAGTGTGGCCAGCAGGTCGAGGGAGGGGATTCTGCCCCTCTGCTCTGCTCTCATCAGATCCCACCTGCAGTACTGCGTTCAGCTCTGGGGCCCCCAACATAAGAAGGACATGGACTTGTTGGAGCGAGTCCAGAGAAGGGCCACAAAGATTATCAGAGGGCTGGAGCACCTCTCCTATGAAGACAGGCTGAGAAAGTTGGGGCTGTTCAGCCTGGAGAAGAGAAGGCTTCAGAGAGACCTTCTAGCAGCCTTCCAGTACCTAAAAAGGGCCTACAAGAAAGTCAGAGAAGAACTTTTTACAAGTGCATGTAATGATAGGACAAGGGGTAATGGTTTTAAACTGAAAGAGAGTAGATTTAGATCACATCTAAGGAAGAAATTATTCCCTCTGAGGGCAGTGAAGCACTGGAACAGGTTCCCCAGAGAAGTTGTGGCTGCCCAGTCCCTGGAGTGTTCTAAGACAGGCTGAATGAGGCTTTGAGCAACCTGATCTAGTGGAAGGTGTCCCTGCCCATGGCAGGGGGGTTGGAACTAAATCGTCCTTAATGTCCCTTCCAACCAAACCATTCTATGATTCTATGATTCTATGATCCTATTTAGGAAGTAGCAATATTTATTTCATATTATATGAGAGGAATATTGTCAAAACCAATAGTTTATTTAAAAATATATATTCTAGAACCAGAAACTTTTATTTAGAAAGGAAAAAGCTCTGAAAAGTCTTTATCCTGAACTCTGAAATTTGCACACGATTCCAGAGATGAAAAATAGGAGTGCCAGCCTCAATTATTTTATTTTCTGATCAATTTTATACAAAAAAAAAAAAAAGTAAAGAGAAGCAAATTCTGTGGCTTTCCTAACTTTCTGCCACATCTTCATTCTGCTTTATGAAGCAGGCAATTAGCCTCGTGGAGAATTTTTTTTTTGCTATTATTAAATTTTATTTCTCAAAGACAATACTCTCTTCCTACTATGGTTCTTATCTACTTTCGTTTTTTTAATAGGCTTTTTTATTTCTTTGAGGGAAAAATCACAGGATCTCCTAGAAGTTCCTTATTTTCTTTTTCCTCATTTAGTTTTGTTCTCATTACCTTTAGTTTTCTTTGAGGTCTACTTTCTATCATCCAAACTTTTCCAGTGGTTGTTATCTATTGAAGAGAATGTGCTGATGAAATTTTCTAAAAATCAAAGATGTTTCTGCACTTTTAGTGTTTCTGTGACTCTTCCGTTTCAGTGATGTTCCCTTTAGGGGATTCCCTTTTTTCCACAGTTCTTCTCTTTTTGAGTTTTCCAGTTCCTAGCTCTTTCTTGCTCTCCTAAGAGGAGCTCTCAAGTAGCTTAATCCTTTACCATGTATTGTCAGTAGTTCTACACTAATGACTGTCGTATCTTTCTCTCCTTTGTCCCTCTACACCTTTGCTCCAACATTCATGATTCTGGCTTCTGACATCTTTGCAAAGGTGTTCCATAATGCCATATATTGGGTGGGAAAAATGAAACTTTGTACTTTTTCAATTAAACCTCTTTTCTTGCTCCTTCATTGTTAGAATTAATAGGCCTTCCTCTCAGTGATTCAGATGTGCCATATGTTTATAAGAATGAGTAATTATCCCAGTAACAAACCTCAAAACCAGAAATAGATAGTAGTGGAATGGAGCAAATAGCAGCCAGATGTTTGTTTATTGACAAAAAGATGGCTCTTAGAAAAGTCATATTAGTGCTTATTATTATCAACCATCTGTATGGAACTCATGATCCTCTGGGACATTGTGGAAAACATGATGGAGAATTCTGTTACAGCTGGCCAGCTTTCTTGAGGTATTTCCATTGATTTTATAGAGGCCTCTGATACTGTACTCCTAATTGAGGTACCTTGGTTGGTGCTCTACAACAGGAGACTTGAATGACACTCGAAAAAAGAGAGCAACTATGATATGAATTGTAGACACAAGAAAATAAGAATGCCAAGTACAACCCATTCTTGTTTAAGAAGCAGAGATATGAGTTTGAAATTAATAATATATGAACAAACAAACAAAACCAGTGAACAGAGTCTAAGATAAAATTTTTACACTGCTGTTTAATTTCCCAAACATATTACTCAAATTTCAAAAGTTTGTAGCTGCCACAGATCTTTAGACTTTTTGATGCCTAGTCCTTTGATACAACACTCTATTTTCCCAGTTCAGGCAATTGCCTAAGTATTTTCTGGCCTAAAAAATATTGATGGAGGAGGACACATTCAGGAGAAAGAACTCCTACATATGACAGATTGTTTTATTACTACTGTCCTACGAAGGCAACAAGAAAGATTGTACAATTTTTAGAGACATTTCATAAATAAATTTAAATACAATATTGAAGTCCATTATTGTTTTAAATGTTTAGCATTCTGGTAAAAGAATGAAATCATAGCTAGTTTTCAGTTAAAGAGGATGTTGGTCATCTTAATGGAGACAGTCTTATAGAAGTATACCAAGCTTAACAAAAATGAAGAAATTGTATTCCAAGAGAAGAAAGTTTCAATGCCTTGTAACAATCTCAGAAAAATATGCTTTATGTATGTGAAGTAGTTAACGTCTCTTACAGAACTTGCAAATGGAAAGATGCTGCAACTTATTATCTTTAGTGTCCTTTAATGAAGATAATTGCCCTACAGGGTAAAAAGTTCTAAGCAGTTTGAAGCAACAACACACAAGATTTTTATTATGGTATTTACCCACTGCCAAAATCACTGCTAATGGATTACTTTCAAAATCTCAAGAAGCAAAAAATCTTACCAAGCTTGAGTGAGCTGTAAAAATCTGACGTTTGTTGAACCTTTGGCTAAATCGTGCCAAAGGAAGTATAAATCAAATACTTTGCCTAAAAAGGCTCTTTAACAAAATCCCTCAGAGTTTGCTGTAGATGAATTAACAAGCAATAGGTTGCAGAGGGAGTTGTCTGTAGATGGCAAGCTAATGAATTCTGACAGGTTGAACAGTGCAAAGATAATGGGCTGAGCTGTCCACTGACTGTAAAGCAGAAGCTGATTAAGGTTAAGACTTTAGGAAAACACCCCAACAAAACTAGATCAAAAGGAACGATTTATTTGATTTAGGAGTTGAACTGTAAGGGTTCAGTTTCTTTACTAAAGATTGATGTGTTAGTTCAATTCAAGCATTTGAAGTTTTACACTGGTATCATGACGTGCTAGCTAATTCATGATTGTTCTTATATTGCCATTCACTCCTCCTTTCTAAATATGAAGTGTCACACAAAATTGACTTCATCACCTTAATACTGTCTTTCAAATAATTTCAGACTCAATTCAATATAAACAGTTATTATTGCATAATTTGTTGGAAAACTTTTTCAAAACGGAATACCTGAAATCAGATTTCAGGAGATGAAGCAAGACTAAATAACAGCAAGAGTTATCCACCAAAGAACTGTTACACATTTTTTCTTCTAGAAGTGTCATTTCGTGTATTTAAAATCATGGCTGATGAAACTAAGACTTAGACTTTATGTAAGTCTAAAAACTTGAAACTAAGACTTTATGTAAGAAAGATGGCAAGACATACGTGAAAAGGCTGGATGACTTTCGTCAGGCCTACAATAAGTAAATGTAGGGCTTGTCAGGTGGAAAAGAAAGTTTTGCTTATGCACAAAACAGATTAATTAAATCTCTCAGAAATCAGCAATAGAAGAAACAACATTTACCCTTTCTATCATCAGCAGAACAAAGAGCAATTAAAAAGATATTTGTTTTCTTTATTTTTTTCTGTTATTGTTTTAGATGTCACCTGCAAAAAGCAGACTGAACTGTTCTAGACAGTGACTTGTGTAATCAGCCAAGGCTGGATCCTATTACCAATCCTCAAGTGTCAACAGACCAAGGTGCTTTTCTTGGTCATCATTACAAAGACTAAAAAAAATACCACAAAACTAAACAGAAAAAAAGAAACAATCTGAAGATGAATTTGGCAAGATATTAAACTTATTGAGCTTTCATAATGAGGTTTTGAAAATTCTGATAGTTATGGATCATTAACATCAGTAGGGTGCTGGAAAAAAATTTCAGGGAGAAAAATAAAACAAGACTTCAACAAGAAGACAAAGACTGTTTTCAATGGACAAGTATGGAACCTTCACTCAAGGTTGAACCGTATCTTACCACTCTTGAAATATAGATAAAAACCTTATTCTTCTCAAAAAAAATGTAATAATATTGAACATTTTTTGTCATTTTTTTCTTTCACAAAATGCTAATCCATCTCAAAGCATAAAAATACAATACAGTTTGAAATTACAGACTTTGCCTTCCCAAACTGTAAACAAGCCAAAATATGCAGACATTTTTTGTCATAAACCTCAATAAGATGATTCACATGATCCAAAGAAGGTTTCTAATTGGTCAAATTCTTTTGAGAATTTTCTTCGTAAAGTCTTAGGTGAAGGATAAAGAAAAAGTGAATATTTCTCATATTATTTTATTGGGAAAATGATTATGTGCTATTGGAAAATGATCATGCATGTTTATCTTTGTCACAGACATGTGACAAAGATAGCCCTTCAGAGATCAATGATAATACTTTTAAGCTCTCATCAATTTCACATACCATGAGAAGCAGGAAGAAAAACAACACTTCCTGAAGAGAATGAGAAAATAGATTCTGTATGCATAGATGCAAAGTCAGTCTTTACTCCATAATCTTTCCATACAGAAACAAGCAAGCAGATTCTGAAATACGATAACAAGTTCACCTAGAAGATACTTTTTCAGGGTCACTTTGGTAGAGCTGATCCTGTGTTAGGTAGGATAAGAGGCAGACTGGATGACCCCTTGAAATTCCTACAACAGCTATTTGCTCTCAGCCCTCTAAAATTTTACAGATCTAGTATGTTGAGAGCTACTAGTACTTCATTCTGAGGGCACAAAAGACTAAGAGGTTGAAGGGAGATAGAGCAGAACAGATCAAAATTTCCAACTAGGAAAAAAAGGTCAATATATATTGTAAATTCCTAAACACCTTAAATTATTTGTTTTAAGGTCATGCTTATATGTCCCATTCAGAATTCAAGTGCCACTATAATTTCTTAGATCATTTTTCAGCCACTGCAATCTGCCAGGCAGAAATCAGACAGCAACCACTGTGGCTACATAGCTTCCACACTGTTGAAATACTGATGAGAGAGATTTTTCCATTCTGGACAACTGAAATAGAGATGGAGTCTAAAAAGACTTTCTGTTTCGTGCAAGTGTTAATGATACCATTGGCAAAGCATACATGTTAGTAAGATTTGGTTTGACAGTCCAACAGGTAGTAGCCTCATCTCTTTTCTGAAGAGAGATGATGCTTTCTCATGACAGTCATGCTCCTGGAAATTTTGGGAGGAAGAAATCTGAGAAAAGTGCCATTTAACTTAAAAGACATGATAGTGAAAGGAATAACTGGCACAAAACAGAGAAGTAATTTGCTTGCTGGAAGTAGTCAAATTAGTCTTTTGCAAACCATCCATTTGCCTTCAGAAACCAGAAAAACCCTGGCCGCTTAATAACATCAACAAGATCTTTCATATGAAAAACATTCAAAAATGGGGTAAAATGGATACTAAATTAGTGGAATAAAATCACCTGGAAATTAACTTTAAAACAACAAAGACAAATAAACCCCAGAAAATTTAGCAGTGAAAGCTCCTTCTGAACTTTAGATTGCAATTGATGTGCACAGCTTTGGCCTGTCAGTACTCAAAGAACAGCATCACAAACTTTATTTTGAAGAAAAGTAGCTGCCTCTATTAATATCACTTTTGTGACAATTCAAGCAGCTGAGGATAAGCCAAAGGGGAACGCGGTGTGTTGGAACTGATTTTTATTTTAGATAAATCCACGGATTTGAGTGACTAGAACACGGACATACTAGGCATGTAGATACAGTGACACAAGAAATCTTCCAGTTACCATCGCTGAAAATGTGTCTTAGGAACTTCATTTTGAATACTTTGTTTACCAGAAGAAGAGTTGAGTTATCTGAGCAGAAAGTGCCTTGAGTATCTGGATAGAAAGTAAAATACATTTGTCTGTTCTTCTCAAGTGTAACTGGCACTGAAGCTATTTTTTTTTTTCTTTCCTTAGATGTTTAATACATCAATCATGCTCTGCTTTTGTGGAGGTGTTGCAACAGGATGAAGACAGAACTATCTGAAGTAACTGAAATATTTGGGGACTTGTTGCAAATTCAGTGGCAGCATGTTGCGTGTCCTGAATATTTTCTGCTCTCAAAAACATTTGAATCCTAAGTTCAGCTCAGACAAGAAAAAAAAAAAAAGACAAAAAAAAAATCTTTATAATGACTTTTAGTTCCAAATATTCCAATGGTAACACACACAGCTGAGCCCCAGACCTGCAAAGCATTTAAAAGTCAGCTTCAGGGATAAGCATTGTTTGACTGGGGCATTCACATCCTTAAAACGTTAGTGTTGAAATGGAACTGCACAGGAAAAGAACACTGTCTGAAGAAACAACAACAAAAAACCCCAGCAGTGACCACTTTCCCCCTTCTTCATTTGTACAAAAAAGGTCATGTGGAAAAAGAAAAAGAAACTTCATCTGAGTCCCCTGTGAGGTGACTATATTTGAAAGACAGCAGGAACCAAGTTTCTAAAAAGGTCCTTAGCAAACTGTAAAGCCTTGCTAACCTACCCAGGTTTTCCTGAAGTGGCCAGAATGGACTGTTCCCCAGTCAGTAGCTCCCACAACAAAAAATTCCTCTATCTCAGGGAGAGAAAAAGATGACAGTCACTAATAATTATAGGTCTTCAGAACTCTGTACGTGACCGTAATGGTACAGGAGGTATGTGCACTGTACACCCTTCAGCTGAAAAGTTTATCTCAAGAATACTCCTGTAGAGCTCAACTGTCCTGCTGTTCTCTCTACCCCACAGTGGAGGCAGAGGTGCTGGTACTTGCTTTCCACCTCTCAGTTCTTCCAAACTGCAGAACCCTAGTGTGTCAGGGACTTTGATGAGGGGATGGGGAAAGTAACAGGGGTTGCAGAGCATGCACATGGATAACACACATCGCAAAGCTGCAGTTCCTGGTACACAACTTTGTCTTTTACTTCTAGAACTTTGTCATGTGCGCATCCTACTATGAGTGATTCCCACCTACCCTACGCAGCTTGCAGCTCTAAACATAGATGTTTAGAGGACTGCTTGGCCAATCCCAGTGTCCTCTCTGAACCCTATGTAACGATGTAGAGCACACTGAAAGTGTGTAAGGAATTTTCAATGGCATTATATGGAAATGCTAGAAATAAAGACTTTCTTAAGGGAGGCCTCTTTATCTACCTGATAGTGCCCAATCAAGCTCTGGTTTGGCTTGAGTGGGCAGATGTCATATTGAATAAGAAAACACCATAGCTTCTTATGGCTTGAAATTCAATTTAAATAGGCAAAGATCATTACAGGGGAGTGTGTAACATCAGCTGCAGTTGACTGTCACAACTGTAGGAGCTGAGAACATTTACATCAGTTAAGGATAAGCTTATTTGATTTAAAACAGATTAAGGAGGAAACTACTAAACTCTGTGATGGCACAAACACCCCACTTTCACACAACAAAATATGGGCAATGGCATTGCTATTAAATCTACTGTGAAACTCTCAATTCAATGAAAAAAATCAGCATAGCTGAATTCAATGGAGCAGATGGCTCTCGATTTTCATCCAATAGATGAAATATGACACCGAAGTGAAAAGAACAGTTTGAGATACTCAGTCCATTTGAAATTAGGTTTGAAGACAAATATATCAGTAGATGTATTCTTACATACGGAGAGGAAAATCTAAACCTCTGCAGCCAAAGGTATGCAGGTGTTAATTAAAAATGAAATTATTATTGTAAGAGGTGCTGCTCCAGGCAATATAAAAGATGTCATGTAACAGGGATATATATTTTCCATAGTATATGATACACATAGCATATAGACATTCATATATACAATAAACAGGCTTTCAGTCTCTTACCCAACTCTAATACAAGTTATAGCTGTGACACACATCTGGAATAAATCATCAGCAGAGAATTCCAGAATACTGCTGTGATCAGACCTCGAATAATAAATAATTGCACAAACCCAATTCCTAACTACTTGATTGCAACTCTCTTACTAAGGACCTCTTTTTTGGTGCTTTTGCAATGTTTACTACATGAAGCTCAATCCATGACAGGGGCAGCATAAATAAGCATGAAATTGGTAAATATTATTCCTATTGCTATGTAATTTCATTTCTGTTGTCATAAACATAAGTGTTTTTCATCTTTTTGGTTTAGAAGGTACTTTTCAAATTAATAGATAAGGCTCACGGAAATAAAAACAAGAGACTGTTTCCAAATTTGTGCTTTCTGCTTACACTGGTCATGATAGTTTCAATATTTAAACCACCGACTATCAACAGATGGATCACTCCAATGCTTTTTAGAAAATCTATTTACAGTTTACAGCTGTATTAACACATCTCTGAGTCACACTAGCAGCTTGATTTGTGGTTTAGTCTATGTGACCTCAGCTCTGCTATTTAGTTTCTTCAGGGACAAGATTTTCTCAGGAGTCTGATTTGCTGTTGCTTTTATGAGAGAGAATATTTGGCTGCTAGTATCAGCCTGATATTTTACTGTAAAAAGCATCTTAATTCTATGATGACTACTTTTAAGTCAGTCACTTGTCTCTTAAAATTAACATCAATGTTAGTAGAACATAAGTGTCAGTAGAACAGAAACTTTCTAGAAAGTTTTGATGTCTGCAGTTTATGTGGCAAAGACCATAACTGTAGTAGCAAGCATCACTAGTTTTTCTTGTACTGATTTTAAAGCTATGCCATGCCTATATTTTATGACAACTCTATAGCTGTCAGTAGAATTTTCACGCACGCATAGTCACTGTCAACCGGTATTTCAACTTGCTTAGAAGGACATAAACAATTATATGAGAAGATTAAAAATTCACAAGCTAAAGGAGACCTGAACTTCTTACTATAAATTTGTTCATGGATAACCTGCAGTCTTCTGAACATGGTCATCAGACATGCTTGTCTTAGGAGAAAACAGACAAAGCTGCCTGTAAATAAGAAGCACTGCAGGCTTTCCCAGCAAGTGCAGCAAAGTGTTTTCTGGCCAAACTGAGGGGCTGATCACTGATTTCACACACGTACACTTTAAAACAATGTTAACTTCATTGATGTGAGCAATCTTAGCAAGGAGAAAAATGCAACTCAAGCCTATCTCCTGCTCTCAGCAGAGTCCAGTATCTTCTGTGAAGTTTCCTGTTTCAACAGTATGGAAAGGTATGGAAATATGGTGGAAGAGACAACACCACTTATTTCACCTGGTAAAATGGAGATTTTAGCACCAGCTCTGTGAGAAATGTCATGAACTTTAGGCACTGGTGCAAGAAATGAGAGAAGACGCATTCTGGGGCATACTAGACATTATTTGAACTGTCATTTGAGACATAAAGAGTAGAAATATCCAAAAGCTGTACTTTGACTGAAGCTAGGCAATATGCGGCAGAAAAGTCAACTAAACGGTATGGCTAAAGGGGCTGACAGACAACTAAAATAATTCACATAAGCTTTTTAACTTTGTATCACTAGTGACCAACTGATACGTTTAATTCAATCATCTTCATGATGTACCTAGATCAAAAGAGAGCTAAATGGAGATAAAAGTTTTAAATGGCATTATATGAAAATGCTGGAAATAAAGACTTTTTGAAGGGAGAACACTTAATCTACCTGGTAATATGCAGTACCTGTAATCCAGCAACAGATGTTTAGTTACAGTTATACTGAAAAGACTATGCTGTAATGGAACCCTGCAGATCAGGTGAATCACAGTCTTGTGAACTCCACTAACTTTGCCATCTAACTGATGCCTCTCAAAAGGGTACGTTTTGGAACAATTTCAGAAAAATAAACCCAACATCTTCTAATGTTTATCTTCATTGTACCATCTCATTCAAAGATAGCTGTGCAAACTTAAGTAGGAAATTGCCTCAGTACATGATCATGGAAGAACATCTAATTACACAGTTCATTTCAAAGTAATTTTTTGAAGGTGTATTGGACATAATTTCTCTGAATAAAACACTTTTGTGAACAAATGGTATTCACAAAGGATATTTGAAGAAAAACTCAAGCGTTTTCTTTTAAAGTTATTGTTCTTGCAACATGCCACCTGCATTTTCAAAATTTCACAAGCTGCACAAAAATTGTTTTAAAAACGTACAAGAAGATCAAGACTGAGTTGCATACTGACAGACTCACAGATCACTCACAGAAGAGCAGGGCAAGTACCAAACTTGAAAGTCAGAAATTAATATATGTCATTATATACATGGAATATATACAACAGTCCACACAACTGAGTCTCTATAAAGACACAAGTTTTGAAGTAATGGATCACAAATGTGGAAAACAAAATCACAACCTGCCATGTTCAGAATAGATCATAGATCATAGAATGGGTTTGGTTGGAAAAGACCTTTAAGATAATCAAGTCCAACTGTTAATCTAGCTCTGCAGAGTCCACTACTGAACCATGTCCTGAAGAACCACATCTACAGGTCTTTTAAATTCCTCCATGGATGGTGACTCAGCCACTTCCCTGGGCAGCCTGTTCCAGGGCTTGACAACCCTTTCCATGAAGAATTTTTTTCCTAATATCTAATCTAAACCTCCCCTGGCACAATTTGAGGCTGTTTCCCCTTGTCTTATCACTTTTTACCTGGGAGAAGAGGCAAACACCCATCTGGCTGCAACCTCCTTTCAGGCCATTGTACAGAGATAAGGTCTCCCCTCAGCCTCCTTTTCTCCAGGCTAAGCAACCCCAGTTCCCTCAGCTGCTCCTCATAAGACTTGTGCTCTAGACCCTTCACCAGCTTTGTTCCTTTTGTTTGGATGCACTCTAGCACCACAACATAGTGAAGGGCTCAAAACTTAACACAGTATTTGAGATGTGGCCTCACCACTGCCAAGTAAAGGAGGACAATCACTTCCCTAGTCCTGCTGGCCACACTGTTTCTGATACAGGCCAGGATGCTGTTTGGCTGTCTTGGCCACTTGGGCACACTGCTGGCTCATATTCAGTTGGTTATCAACCAACATCCCCAGGTCCTTTTGTGCAAGGCAGCTTTCCAGCCACTCTTCCCCAAGCCTGTAGCATTGCAAGGAGTTGTTGTGACCTGAGTGCAGGACCTCACACTTGGCCTTGTTGAATATCATACAATTGGCCTCGGCCCATCCATCCAGCCTATCCGGATGCCTCTGTAGAGCCATTCTACCCTCAAGCAGACCAATGCTCCCACCCAACTTGGTGTTGTCTGCAAACTTACTGAGGGTGACTCCATCCCCTCATCCAGATCATTGATAAAGATATTAAACAAAACTGGCCCCAGTACTGAGCCCTGGGGAACACCACTTGTGACCATCCACTAACTGGATTGAACTCCATTCACCACAACTCTTTGGGCTCAGCCGTCCAGTCAGTTTTTTACCCAGCAAAGAATACACTTGTCCAAGCATGAGCAGCCAGTTTCTCCAGGTGGATCCTGTGGGAAATGGTGTCAAAGGCTTTGCTAAAGTCTAAGTAGACAACATCCACAGCCTTTCCCTCATCTACTAAGTGGGTCACCTTGTCATAGAAGGAGATCAGGTTGGTCAAGCAGGACCTGCCTTTCATAAACCCATGCAGACTGGGCCTGATCACCTTGTTGTCCTGTACATGCTGTGTGATGGCACTCAACATGATCTGCTCCATAACCTCCCCCAGCACCATCAGACTGACAGGCCTGTAGTTCCCTAGATTCTGCTTCTGGTCTTTCTTGTAGATAGGCATCACATTTGCCCACTTCCAGTCAACTGGGACCTCCCCAGTAAGCCAGGACTGCTGATAAATGATTGAAAGTGGCTTGGTGAGCACTTCTGCCAGCTCTCTCAGCACCCTTGCATGGATCCCATCCAGTCCCATAGACCCATGTGTGTCTAAATGGTGTAGCAGGTCACTACCTATTTCCCCTTGGATTATGGGGGCTTCATTCTGTTCCTCGTCCCTATCTTCCAGCTCAGGGGGCTGGGGACCTGGAGAACAACTGGTCTTACTATTAAAGACTGAGGCAAAGAAGGAATTAAGTACCTCAGCCTTTTCCTCATCCTTTGTCACGATGTTTCCCCCACATCCAAAAAAGGATGGGGATTCTCCTTAGCTCTCCTTTTGTTGCTGATGTATTTATAGAAACATTTTTTATTGACTTTTATGGCAGTAGCCAGATTAAGTTCTAGTTGGGCTTTGGCTGTTCTAATTTTCTCTCTGCATAACCTCATGACATCCTTGTAGTCCTCCTGAATTGCCTGCCCCTTCTTCCAGAGGTCATAAACTCTCCTTTTCTTCCTGATTTTCAGCCAAAGCTCTCTGTTCAGCCAGGCTAGTCTTCTTCCCTGTTGGCTTGTCTTTCAGAACATGGGGACAGCCTGCTCCTGTGCCTTTAAGATTTCCTTCTTGAAGAACGTCCAGCCTTCCTGGACTCCTGTGCCCTTCAGGGACTCCGTCAACCAGACTCCCAGACAGGCCCTTCAGAAGTCCAAGACAGCAAGTCTGCTGACCCCCCTCCTTAATTCTCCAGGAATTGAAAACTCCATCATTTCATGACCACTATGTCCAAGACGGCCTCCAACCATTGCATCACCCACAAGTCCTTCTCTGTTGAAAACAACAGGTACAGCAGGGCACCTTCTCTAGTTGGCTCCCTCACCACCTGTGTCAGGAAGTTTTCTTCCACACACTCCAGAAATCTCCTAGACTATTTCCTCTCTGCTGTATTGTATTTCTAGCTGAAAGCATCTCGTAAGCTGACGGCCCTCACACTAAGTTGAAGACCCCCACAATAGAGGACTTACCCAAAATATAAACTCACAAATTTCTACCTCAGCTCTGAAGTACTACAGAATAAATCACATGTAAAGCTTGGAATTCAGAGAAACAGTATCCTTCACTGTACTTAGAGAAGGTATCTCTCAAGCTTTATAAATGAACTGAAGCCAATGTTTTGCATTATTATGGATACTCATTTAATAGAGATAATAGGTCTCCCTCAAATCCAAAAAGCCTCAGGTGAGATGATCTTAGTGAAAGCAACAAACCAGAATAAGGACAGTTTTTAATACTTTTTCTTGAAAAGTTCTACAGTGCCACTGAAGCTGAAAAGCTTCCTTTTTGCTAAGCCTAAATATGCTAAACTAGGCACGCTCTGAACAAATGCATCCATCACTGAAATAAAACTAATTGTGCAGTGTCTGAAATTCTTTGAAGGAGCTAGGGGCATTCCTGAGCATTGTACATTTGTAATGATTCATGTACTCCTTCAAAATACATAAGTTTCAGAAAAATGGATTTTTGTCAATAGACTCGGAAACACACCTAGAAAGGGAAGAACCATAAGCAGTGTGAATTTTTCATGACAAATGTTAATAGCACAGCCCTAAGGTACCCTCCAAACTACAATCTGTATGAATCTTGAAGATCCTAACATAGCTATTAAGAAATAAGAAGAGTCTATGCACTTAAACACAACCATTTAAGATCAAATAATCAAACAGGTGGTGAAAACAAATAAACTATTCTGGATACGGAAAATTGATATTGACAAAAAAAGAATCAGCTAAACTGGGCACACTAGATACATTGTATTACACATTTTTTCATATTCTTTTGGGGATAAAGTCAACTGTGGAATAGTGGAATACTTTGACAACTAATACTGAGACACTATTTCGGGGACATTACAGGCATCCATGCACTAGCTAAGGACATGATACAAACTCAGAGACAATATGAGAAGGCACTGAAGAAAGCAGTAACAGAAAATAGCAAGTTGGATCAGATAACATCAAGGGGGCAGTGAAAGAAATCAAAGACATTAACTATATGTTCTCTCAATGGAAAACCAAGCCGATTGACAGAAAAGCTGCAGTCATAGTCTGGTATAAGGCACCACCAGGTGCTGTGGAAGATTATATTCCCTGCACAGTTATTTCAGACAAAGAATCACAGGCTGCCCTGCTGAGACAAAAGACTGTTGCAGAGCGAAGCTGGGAAATGTTCATGGGAACACAACAAAGTATCAGTATGTAAATTCAACAGCAGAACTGGGATGTGACACACAAGCCTGTATCATTCAAACAGTGAAGTTCAAAAATGGCTTAGGAACCAGGCTTTTACAATAACTGCAACAGTATTTGTAACAGGAAGAGACAGACAGTTGTAATTTAAGAAAGAGACTCTCAGCTGAGAAGAATCATAGAATCATAGAATGGTTAGGGTTGGAAGGGACCTCAAAGATCATCTACTTCCAACCCCCCTGCCATGGGCAGGGAAATCCTCCACTACACCAGGTTGCCCAAAGCCTCATCCAACCTGGCCTTGAACACTGCCAGGGATGGGGCATCCACAACTTCTCTGGGCAACCTGTTCCACTGCCTCACCACCCTCAATGTAAAGAATTTCTTTCTTATATCTAACCTAAATCTGCCCTCTTTCAGTTTAAATCCATTGCCCCTTGTCCTATCACTACACACCCTTGTAAAAAGTCCCTCTCCAGCTTTCCTGTAGGCCCCCTTTAGGTACTGGAAAGCTGCTTATTAAGCAGCTTTCTTAATAAGCAATTTTCTTAATAAGAAATTACTTATTGCATATGCCTCAAAGAAATATCAACAAATATATAAACAATATGGGTCAAAATAAAACAGACTGAAGTAATTTCCATATGATATTTAATTTTCTTGGAAAATACTTCCAAGGTTATGCTAAGCATTACTTTAGTTGAAAAAAAATTGATCTTAAAGTCATATTCCTATTTCAGTTTGTATAGAAAGGAATCAAAGAGGTCAACTTAGTCCTTTTTCTTCTTCAAATATATGATTAACTCTGCCTATAGCATTCCTATACATAACTGCCTATTCAATCAGCATGTGATCTAATATATTGCTTTTCCTGGACTAATTTTTTACTCTGTCCAAGTCTCATTTACAAAGTATTACAGACTCTTAACAGAACTTCACAAGCTCTGAGAACTGAGTATCTGTAAGATCCTTTGGCATCTGTGGCATCTTCAGTTCCAAAGCCAAAGGCCTCGTATCCAATTAGGCTTGGACAGAATCATCTCCAATACACAGGTCCTTAAAAGAGTCACTACTTTTAGCTACAGCTGAGTCCAGATTTTTGTAATACTAGTGTTTTGAAAAATCTCATTGGAATTTTATGTTCCGTACTTAGAAAGGCCTTACTCTTCTTATTTCATTATGTACTTGTGTCACCTATTTTTTGGTGTCAATATTTTGTGTAATGTATACATTATTACTGCACAAAGGGCTTTACAGTGTATGAAGGAAAACAGTTTAGACACAAACAATAGTTCGCTGTATAAGTAAAAGCCATTGGTGACAGAGGAAACTTGCAGTGATTTTTCTTTCTGGATTCACAAAACTAGCAAATGGGAATTTCAGGTGCGTAAGAGTTTCAGGCTCAAATTATTCTAGCATTTGCTCCACTTAACTGAGACTAATTTCAAGACTCATATTAATCCCTTTTCCACAGCCTCTCCTCTCAGAACTGCCAGTACACCATGAAATTTTGAAAGCAATGCTGAGTCATTAAGTAATCTGTCTGGACAATTAACAAAGCATTAGGTACTGGTTTAAACAGCTTAACTTCAAGCAGTTTTTTTTTTTTTTTCCCAGTGGCCATAATCCAAATAAGAACTTGAAACAACAAGAAGCAAAAAACACTTCTCAGTAACCAAGACACTTGCAGAGTAATACTGTATTTCAGATGGTTCAAATTTTTCTTTTCTCTACTTACTATAAAATTCTTATCTTTTGAAATTGTTTTGACTGAAATTATGCTATTGCTGCCCTGTCTTTCAGATATTACTAGTAGTAGTTATGAACCGGAATGCTATCAAGCCTATCTATCTGTGTAGAAAAGACTTACCTTCAGAGCTGAACATTCCTGGTATTTCACAATGATTTGTAAACTGAAGGGATTTGATGTAGAGGCAGAATAAGTCTGAAGTGCTAAAATATAATTTTTAAAGTACAGTCAAAGGTTAAAATTACATAGGGTTTCATGTAGAAAATGTAGAAAAAAATTGCCAAGGGACTGCAAAAAGCTACAAAGGCCAATGGATTTAGCTGTTTTCTACACTGATAGCTTCAAAACCATGACGTAAAGCAAGATCTCTGAGGGGATCTAATATGTAATGAATTGTAAGCTTCAACTAGGAACAAATACGGAAGGAAAGACATAACAGAAGGACAAAAAAAAAAAAAGAGGAGAACGTACTAGAAGCTAAAGTCCCAAGGAGAACAAGAAATAGAGGTCACGTACACAAGTGCTCAGAAATTTAGTATTCAATATATTGACAAGGACTGAAAGAAAAAGGTTGCTTCTGAGCTTTGAGTGTGGATATAGAGTCAATGAAGTCTACAGAGGACTGACAGATAGTTCTGGAAGACAATAAGGAAAAAGGGCAACTGATGCCCTTTCGTTACAACTTCAATAGAAGGTTTTTAAAAGTCTGATCTTCTGAAGGAGCACAAATAACAACATTGGATAGGTTGCTGCCATTTGTTGTTGAAGAGCTGGAAAACCAACCTAAAGCTACTTGAAAACTCCAGAGAAATGCAGGGCAAGAGAAAATGACAAAATGAACTATGCCCACTTGCATTTATTATTCAGTACTTTAGAGAATGACGATTAACATGCCGATTAACATGCAGTTTTGTTTTAGTTATGAGCAGCAAAATGTTTCACTATCCTTATCAGATAATGAACTGGTAGGAGAACTGAATCAAATGGATTCCCTTAATACTGCAATCGAAAATGGTCAAAAGCCTGATGGAATCAAGAAGTCTTGAACAAAAGAGTAGGTCCTTCTGGAAAGCCTCCTTGTGGCAAGGATTATGAGGGGTCTAAGAACATGCATGTCCATCTCTCATGGATGGTGCAAAGGTATCCTTGAAGTAGCTGCACTGTTATGCATGGTAGCTGGGGAGAATTCCAAGTTGGAGTTAAAGAATGAGCTGAATCATTATTATAACCCATAAATTAATTTCAGAGCAAATAAATCAGGATACTTATCAAATGATACTAACTACAAAAAAAAAAAAAAAAAATCAACCCAAAATGTTCTGGGCTCTGAAGGGTCCAACTTATTTTCCAGGAGGAAGAGAAATAAAAGAAAGCAAGAAAGCATGAGAGAGAACAGCACCGTTTTGAGGCTGCTCGCTGAATGACACCCTGTGGACTAAAACCATCTTGAATGACTAAAGTTTGCAGTCAGGCCCTTTCTGTCCACCATGAGTAGTGTAATTACTGCAGCTGTAATCACTGCATGGGGAGTGGGGCTTCCAGTCCTTGACAACAGTCTCCAGTAGGACAGACAGACTCTAGCCCTAAGTAACCATGTAGGTACACATGCAAAGAGAGCAGTAACTTACTTCTAGTAACTAACTCCACACTTACACCTGTGAGAGGAAGGTTAGTTTTAGGATTACTGTCTAATTAGTGCCCTACTATTGCTGACATATCAATCTAACTTTTCCAGTTACACTGCATTCCTAACCTGTCAGCTAATCTGACTCTTCTTACCTCAGTAGAGGCTCAGAGTTTCTGAATGTAGAAGGCATTAATATTACTTTAATTTACAGATGATCATTAGACAGTCCTTTATTTCCAGTAACATTCCAGTGTACTAAAAATGTCCACTTTTTTAGTGTTTCTAGAAAAAGTAGTCAGTCACATACCACATTTATACTTATCATATGAATATGTAGAAATGCTCCCACAAAATAAATTCTTAAAATAATGTTAATAAATATGTATTCACAAGGGGGTTTAGCTTAAATTAAACATATACCGGAGCTGCCTCCCAGTGGCAATTATAAAAATATATAAAATTATACTAAAATACAACTGGAAATTCCATTTTCTCCATTGGAATACCTGTGTAAGAGAGTAGACCAAAAAACAACACAAGCAAATTCATGATTTGGAGATTTATTTGCAAGACAAGACAGTTCCATGTTTTTGAGTAAAGTAAGTAAACATTCTGTCCAGCCACCACAAGGAACGGTCAGCAATTCAAAAGACAGACATATTTAAAATCTCTGTGAAATTTGAATCCCATCAAGAAAGTTTTCTGAGTAAATATGGGGACAGGAAATAACATGAATATCTGAATATAACCACAAGACCTTAGAAATCAATTCACTGTTTTGGTGATAGTCTATGAAGTTATCTCTGCACAAGAAAGATGTGCTCAGGCAGCTAGACTCCAGTAAGCGTTCTGGCAGCAAAGCCCTGTCACTGCAATAGCTTGAGAAAAGTAAAAGAGAAGACCCACTAGAAAAGCTTACAATGAAGCATCACTATTGTGACAGATGGGATATTCTGGTACAAAATGAGCACCGACAACAAGCAGATTGCAAATTCTACGTCCACAAGTTTGCTTCGACTTAGCTTATCTGCTTCTTTTTTTTTTTCCATTCATACTTCTGCATTTATATGTTTGTCAGATTCAGCGTTATCTTTAGGGCTCATTTTAGGTAATGATTGCTACAAGCAGTATTAATAAGGTGCAAGTGCAAGCTTTGTACAACTGTATAATCTCGTCCAGATTGTCACTAAGTACGCATTAGGAATTCTTACCAGGAATACTTGCAAAAGCAGCATTCAACCTCCTGTTAAACGGCTAGTATTTGTAACGCCCCTAAGAACGGGGCAGCATCTCAGTATTCTATAATTACAGAGTGTATGAAAAACAGCTTTCACAGAATGCGCAATGGATCCCATAAGGTAGAGACCCAAGTCAATAACAACTGTAAAACTAGAGCCTTTCAGGCAAAACCTGATAGATCTACCCTCAATGGAAAAATTCTGAGGAAAAAAAAAAAGGAAAAAAAAAAAGGTCAGCACCAAGCAATTTAACAAGGATAGTGCAAAGTCATTCTTCAATACAGGAGTGGTCATCTTCATTCCATCTTCAGCATAATACCCAGTAGGTATGGATTTTCCAAAGAAAAAGTGCAAATCTGTGATGAACAGAAGTAGGAAAAATTCCCAGGAACATCCAGAAATAATTGAACAAAAGTGGGTATGTTAGGTAGATACAAAATATTGCTGGAGAAGAGCGTCTATGAACAACACAAGTATTATGCCATAAAAACTATGAAAATCAAGGCAGGTTTCCAGCAATCAACAAAATTTTCGTAGTTGACAATCTTATCAGGTACTGCAGAGATTTCCAGTAGTGGGATACACTGAATAGGCAAGACAAAAAGAAATCAGGAGAGCTGCAAAAATGAAAAGTAGGACGTACACAAATTTGTAAGAGAAGCTGTAAAAGAAATGCCCAATTATTTGCTAAAAACAATGTGCATAAACCCTTGCTGCAAGAAAGTGCAAGAAAATCTGACTGCTTACATAGGTATACATTAAACACATTAGGTATTTAATATATGCTAAGACACAAACTTGGTTCTGCTGTCTTCTCCATACTTACCAGTACACTGAGGAGATGCAAAGCTGTTATACCCAGCCTGATGGGGATTACTGTGTTAACTCTGCAGTCCTGGACACTTACCTGCAGGATAGTTACAACGAGCTCGGCCTGTGAAAGCCACGTTTACGTGACATTCACCGACATAAACGTCACTGTGGGAGTTGTTTAAATAAGCACGAATTACAGAAAAATTGAAGCTGTTCTAATTTATACCATGAGCTAAACCCACCACCTGTGTTTAGGTAGAGGAAAGATAAGGAAACGTTATCGTCCTTCCTTCCTGTCGGATATGCTGAATAGTGTTCTCCTGCATATAAAAGATTCTCATTTCTATAGAGAGTGTGTATATTCACAAGCAATATAGAGAAATATGTTACAATGTGCCAGTGGATGCTGCATTAGGAAAAAAAAAAAGCACCAAAATAAAAGGTACTTTCTGCAAATATACCCAAATAATTAGAGGAAATGTTTCTAGATGCGTCTGTATCTGTAAATTCATAAAATCAATGCATACCTGAAATGGAACAATCTTTGGTATGAGTATCTTCTGTAGCATGGTAAAAACCAGTAGGAATAATGTATGCTTTCACATAAATGTGTATCTATATATCCACAAAAAAAGACATAGCCAATACTAGGAAAATTCTTACCAACAGGTGTTGGAAATGTGTTATATCATCAGGAATGGAAAATAAGATGGGTGAAAAATTTTCCTCGTGTCCAATCAGAATGTTCCCAGAAATAACTTGTACCCATTACCCCTCTGTCTTTTCCATGTGACTCCTTGTAAAAAGGGAGCCTCCATCTTCTTTGTAGCCACCTTTTCAATACTGGAACATGGCAATAAGGTCTCCCCTAAGCCTTCTCTTCTGACAAATCCAGTTTCTCTCAGCCGTTCCTCACATGGCAGGCTTCCCGGTCCTTTGATCATCTTTGTGGCCCTTCTCTGGACCCTCTCCAGCCTGTACACATCTTTTTTGCACAGCAGGGACCAAAATTGATCACAGTATTCCAGGTGTGGCCTGACAAGTGCTGAGTAGAGTGGGATAATGACTTCTTTGTCTCTGCTGGCGATGCCCTTGTTGATGCAACTGAGCATCCTGTTGGCTTGCTTTGCTGCAGCAGCAGCACACCGTTCACTCATATTGAGCAGCTGGTCTACCAGGACCTCCAGGTCCCTTCCCACAGAGCTGCTCCCCAGTCAGGTAGATCTCAACCTGTGCTGCACTCCTGGATTATGGTTTCCCAGGTGCAAGACTTTACACTTGTCCTTCTTGAACTTCAAAATGTTCTTGTTAGCCCACTCTTCCAGCCTACTCATGTCTTCCTGCAGAGCGGCTCTCCCTTCCGAAGTGTCCACTTCCCTACTCAGTTTGGAATCATCAGCAAACCTCATCGGGGTACACTTGATCCCAAAATATCAAGGATAAACTGATGTGATCTGACCAGACAACTAGTACATGAAAACTGTCCTTGACCTAAGTATCATAACAGCCATCTGTTAAACAAAAAAAAAAAAAAACCAAAATCCTAGAAAGTACAGCATTGCAGTAGTAGATGGTCTTTTGTGTTTTCTTTATTCCCAGGGGTATTATTGAAGCATCGATTCTCAGACGTAATAGCTTATATACCTACTATACGTGAAACTGTAAGTGGCTTCCTATGATATACCCACCTTATTGCAAGGATATCGGTGATCCAACAAATATCCTGTGTGGCTCCAAAGTGGTGGTAAAGACTTTGGGCCTAAGGTTGTTAGCAGTCTAGCAGCCTTCTTACTCAAGGGCAAGCATTGCAGCCAAAAAAGTGAAAGGAGACAGGCACTAACCTTGGTAACAGGTTTGCTACTGATTTCAGTAAAACCAGGATTTCACTTTTAGGGAAGGTATTTCCAGAGATGAGGCATGCTCCCAGGGTTAGTGCTCTCTCCCAAAAGGCGAAAGGTTATTTTGTAATTAGATTAACAGAATTTGATATTAGCTTTTTTCGGACTAGCAAAATGTCAGCCAAGAGATGAGGTTTTTATTCTCATCTCTCATTAAAAAGAATACAGAGATGTTAAGTAATGTTAAGTAACATTGGTACAACAGCAAAGGCATATAAACTGACAGAAAATACATTTAGGCAGTGAGAATACCCTTCTTTAGTTGGAATAAGGACAAAAGGCTGTAACTTAAGGTGAAGGGCGATTCTGAAAGGATTTGTATGAACACCTACTAGACCTAGAAATTGTACTTGATGATGGAGAATGTCGCTTTCAATCCTTTGTTCTAAGTGAGAACTGATTCAGTAGCACAGACTCAGGGAGGGCTGGGAGATTTAATACAGCACAACGGAAACGTGGGCAAGAACCTAGGTTTTGTAAAGTAAGTTGCAATTATGTGAACCTGCATGTTGGTGCAGGCATTACAGTACATTACAGTACTCAAATTACAGAAGGTAGACCCCAGAATTAGAGCCAGAGATAATCTGGAGACATACCTTTAATGTAAATAATTACTATAATTAAGACATAACATATTAATGCAAAATACAGATAAACTGTTAATAAAACCAGGTGTAGGGTTTTTTTATTTGTAGGCTATTAATTCTTCATCCAAAATGAAACAAAAATGCAACTGAAGTAACTGATTCATTCACATTTATGCAAACTTCGATTGTTCATAATATTTAAGTTTCAACAATACCCAGTCTCAAAATAAGTCTGTGGATGCTGTTACTCAACAAAAACCAAGGGGGGGAAGAACATTCATGATTCTTCCCCAAAACACACACAAATTTTCTACTGAAGCTTCTCTAGGTCCCAATTTTCAAGGCTGATCCCTGTATTCATGCCCATTCATCACTCTGGACAACGGCTACAGAGCTGGCCACCTTGCCTGGCTCAATAACGCAGCACTGACTGTTTCACTATAACCACACTAGGCTGACACTGGGGTGCAGCTGAGATGGCCGACTAACAAAAGCAACGTTACCCACTGACCTCACGCAATACCAAGCACCAAGGGAGGAGATGACCTCTGCCAGCACAGGGCAGACTCTCTCTGCTTCGTAACCTCACCCTGAAGACCAATTAGTTTTCCTAATCTTGCATCTGCACCCCAAGAGCAAAGCCAAGGTGACACGATATAAACACACCTCATATTTCAGCAGCAGATGTAGAACCACATGTATACACCATATAGAATGGGGTTTCTGTGGGTCTAAATGAAAAAATTATACATACTGCCCCACTCCCCCAACAAAGGTAGCTAAATTGTTTAAGAGTGTGGACAGAAAAATGAAATATAATTAACCTGAAACCATCCATAGACCTTTCCAGCTGCTCAGTATGTATTTCAGTAGAGAATTCCAGTGTTTGGTCACACACAGTAGGGTCTGAAATCAGCTGCTTCTATTCTCTCATTTGTTTTAGAGAGCAGGGAACCTTAAGAGTTAGGAGAGATTAGATAGTCTGAGTGAAGCATTGAAGGACTTCCTTCGAACTTTAGCAATGGAAAAGATGAGGAGTCTCCCATGATTTTAAAAAAAACCAACCCTTCCCCTTCAACAACCTAATTCAAGTCCCTAACTCAAGTATAGGACTCTGAAATAATCAAGAGCTGCATTTTTATGATCACCAATAAGGTAATATCTACTCTTCAAAAAGCATATCTAACTATATGACCCGGTAATATATTGGATCATTAATAAAATGAAAAGAATGACCCGAAAATCTTCTACCTCTGGTGCAAAGTGTTTCTTCAAGTAAAGGGTGTAAGTTTGCTTTCTCTTTATGGATACAAACTTCATTTAAAAAAAATAACTACAGGACATGAAACCTTGTACACTTACTGGTCAATTACTACCAGAACACTAGAAGCTACAGAAGCACTATTTAAAAGCTGTAAACAGACTCACTGATTATACCTTAGTTTCTGCTTTACTTGAAAAAGAGAAGATTAAGAACTTTCCAGCATGCTTATCATCTGGATTTAAGAGTATTGATAAAGGGTTTTTTTTGTATATTTTATCCATTCTTAAAACTAAGAAGATAATCAGACCTTTATTCTGTCAAGGAACCTTGTTTATCCTGCTGAACTGTAATACTGCCCATCTTTGTGACTTCAGGAGGGTTAGATTTTGAAAGAACACTTCTTTAGTAGCAACATTTGTATTATAGTCCCAAGCACTACTTAACTAGACATGTTAAATACATGTTTATTTGTTCATTAAATAAGCTAACATTAAAATGTTAATAAATTGTGTTCTGTTATCCTGAAGAATTCTTAGTAACACTTCTCCTGAAACAGAGGTTGGTAATTGATTCTCAGGAGTGGAAAATGTGTAATTTGAGGCAGCTCACAGATGTGAGTAGAAGAAAAACTGCCAACAGCAAGGGTGACAAGGTTCTTATTGAGGTTGCAAAATTACACTGCGATGCATAGCATTGAATTGACACAACAACATTTTTATTGCCCTAGGAAAGCCAGCCTCATTATAGAAACAGAATGGACATTGTCATTTCAGCACTGGATGCCTATTGTTGGTAGCATTTTCTGTCACCGAAGTAGACTTGCTGATGATGTCTTATGCCAGAAAGACATGAAGCATCTATTTAATAAGAAGACAGAAAAGTGGATAGTGTAAAAAAAATAGAACAGAGATAAGAGTAGAAGCACATCAGAAATTACTAATGCAAAGATGAAAGATGAAAAGAAATCTTAATGAGAAAAGGAAGAACCCCTCAAAAAAATACCCTGAAGGAGACAGCAAATAGTGTAGCATCTCAGTACCGTTGTCTGCTGGCAGCAGCAAACTAGAAAAACCAGTGCCTCTAAAAACTTCAGAATGCAGAATCTTGCAGAAAGAATAAATAGCTGAGTTTGACGGACATATTAGTAAGAATAGAGTATTAATTATTTGAAATACTCATCTCTACCTTTGGTCACTGACAGCACAGTGTCATTTAAACAGGTTTCTGAAGTAAATCTTTCATTCAGTAAATTATTCAATCAAAACCAGTAAGAGGAACAGCTTTATTTAAACTGGATTTTTATGCTCAGTTCTGTTCAACAATTGGCAAAGTTCAGCATCTCCACTAGACACTCTCCCTTCTCCCAAGCAGCTTACCATTTTTAATACTGGAACTTATTCATGTCTGAAATAACGTTCATTGCGATCAACATCTCAGTTTTCATCAGAACTCAGAATTTGTGCTACAACTTGATCTTCTACAAGTTATCTCCCTTGAGTCAAATATTTGTCAGGCTACTCATTTTCTCTTGGGGCACAAAAGGAAGTCCGAGGATCACCGATGACCTGTGACAAAAACAAGGATTCCATTAGTCTGAATTCACACCAGGAGTTTCATTTATTAGATAAAACAATCTTTAATAGAGCATTTAACATTATCATTTTAAAACTAAAAAACAAAACATCATCAAGAACAATCATATTCTGAAAAGGCTGATGAGAGCTCCAATCTGATTATCTAAATATAGTTCCCTTCTTATATTTAAAATTTGTATTTTAGAAAATGCACTAAGAAAGGAACACTTTTCAATTAGATTCCTACACTGCTCAAACCAAAAGCCAGGGCCAGTTTGAAAGGCCTACAAAATAAAAATCTTACTGATAGATCCCATCCCCCAATTCTGCAATGGCTGCACTATTTAACAAATACTGGATTTAAAAAAAAAAATAAATAACCAGAAGTAAATGTGTTCCTTAGTTCTTCCACAAGTGACTTCACTGATCTTACAGATACTGGTCAAGGATTACTCTTGAGTTCATCATTCTTTTGAGCACTCACAGAGCTGTCTTTAGAGAACTGTTTGGATCTAATGCAGCTGAGGCAGACTTAGCATAAGAACATAGGGTTTTCCCTTTTCCATTGCCATCTCATTCAGCAAAGTAGTTAACACACATACTTAAGTGTGTGTGCAGTCCCAGTGAAGTTAGCTATATCTTGCTGCTCTGTAGGGCCCTGGGGGCTCAGCAATGTCAGACTTGCCCTCTGCCTTCTTCACTAGTAACAAAAACGAGTTTCAGCAACAAAACATGCGGGCCAAAGACATGGGAAACTGGGAAAAAGTACAAAAACCCAAATGCATCTAGCACAGAACAGAGATGAGTGGGAAGGGGGTGAATGCAGCTTTCTGCCCTGATGTGGTAGGTGCTAGTTACCAGCTTGGCACCAGTCCCTGTGTTATCCCAGCTCGTGTCAGATGCTAGCAGACAGGACAGGCACAGAAGAGTGCGGGTGAGACTGCTGGGGCTGTCGTCTTGCCTGCTGGAGGCTCCCTTCCAACACAGGGGTCTGTTGGAAGGGTAGTCAGGGCACCGTTGGACCTCAGCACATAAAGCACCCAGGAAAAAGCAACCCTCCAGGCCAAGAGAACAGTTTCAAAAGGAAGAGAAAGAAGAACCGAGGTGTCATAGCACTCAAGAAAGCTTTCTTCATTGACCTTAAGAACGGTCCAGTCCTGCAACCACTGAGTACCCAAATCCCCCTGTCACTAAAGTGACAGGTGCATGTCAACTGACAGTTTAATGTAACAAGCAGTAAACTAATCTCCATAGTTAAGGCCTTACAACTGCTCCCTCACTTTGTTCTTGATGCATTGTTTTTCTTGGTGTGGGTAACAACAAAGGCATAAGGATACTGGCAATTACCAAATTTATGTGCAATATTACATAAATCACTTTAAGTGATCTCTTCAGTTTTCTGAGATGCTCTAATCCGATGTTGATAGTTTCAAGTAAAAACTCCACATGATGCAAAAAGTACTAGCAGTTCTTTAATCCACCTTCCCTAAGGCTAGTTATTTCATCTTTTCAGGGTGGAACTGTTGAGTGACCTTATTTCTGATCTATGAATATTAGCAATGGAAAAGAAGACACATTAAGATGATTTACAACAAACTTCTTTTTAAAATGAGCTATTCTCATTCTTTTTAAAATTAATTATTAAAGAAAGCACATCAGTTTAAAGTTCAAGCTGCATGAATGTGCCATCAAGATATGGGCATTAAAATCCTTATGCCTTGAATGTTTCCCTTGAACTTTGTTTCAAAGTCAAAAGACCACAGACATCATAAACCAAATTCAGTCTTTGTGTAGGCCAGCATTAAACTGCAGCTGTTCCCATCAGGACTGAATTGGTGTCAGGCGCCTGTTAGGTTACGAAGTCACCATAAAAAAAAAAAAAACAGACCAGAACTATGAAACTTATTACAAGTCAAGTACATTAAATAAAAGAGGATCCTACCAGTTGCATCATCAGCTTCTGTGTCTAGAAGAGCATCTACTGAAGCCATGCTTGTGACTATGAAGGAGTCTGTAGTATCAGACACTCCTCTCTTGCTGAGACAAACTTCTTTGAGATACTGACTTCTCTGCTTTGATCAGTGTCTTTTACTAACATTCTGACTGTCAGGAAGGTTACACCACTTGTGGAGAAGGTTTTTCTAGGCCTTCCTACTATTCCCCAATGCACTTTTTAAATTATAAGTCCACAGGTTCAATGTGTAGTTATCTTCCAAAAATATTTATATAATAGAGTAGTAGAGAGATGCAAGATGTTTTCCCCTACTAAATCCACCTTTATGGTAAAGTGTTAAATACTCCTTATTTCTGTTAGTCCTCTCTTGCAAAGAAGGAAGAATGTCTTCAGTGAGATACTTTTTCTTCAGGAGGTATCTTCTGTTCCTCCCTGACCTTTTTCCGGTGGAATTTTCATCCTGAGTCTTTTATCCTCAATAAATGTGCCAGCAAAGGGTTTTATTAATATAGGTTGTTGTAAAATCAGAAGTTTCTTTCTTATTATAGCTCTGTAAAAAGTTGTAACTGTCTTTATAATTAGCAAGTTACAAAATATTGGTATGTATAAATCACATTATTTTCAATATAATACCTTCCTGAATAATCTGAATTAGTGTAAACAAGACTTAGATTCTAACTTTTTCTTCTTCATACTCACAAACATTAGGCCAGGGTTTTCTAAATACTTATGCCTCATCATAAATTTACTCGCCTGAGTAACCTCTTCTTAATTCAATGCCAAGTTTAATAGCGGTGCTCACATAAGTAAAGTTATGCCAAGGCATAGGTTTTGCAGGATTAGTCGAAAACACTTTGCACACCTTTTTGAAGCTTATTAATTATGTTTTTTCCAAAGTTTCCTTTTAACCATGTACTAAAAAAACCTTTACTTCGAAAAAAAAAAAAAGACTTTAAAAGCTTGTTACTATTTTTTCCGCCAGAAACACACTATAAACTATTTCCCCGCTTGTACCAAGTATCTGCTTGTTTTAATTAATCCCTAATTTCAGAGAGTAAATCAGTATCTAGTTCATGTTCCAGTCTAAAATAATTCATGTTCAGAAAAATGCTCTATTCTCCTAGCTTTAGGAGATAACAGTTGTCAGTTTGCTGCAGTTCTTAACAGCCGCTATGACAAAAAAGGTAAGAACAAGAAATGCAGTAAGAGTGAGCAAGTGAGCACGTGTTGGGATTCAAGAGGGATTACGTGAGACCTACAGTAGAGGATATGCGCACGCATGGAGCCCGATGATTCAGCTGTGTTTCCAGAAAACAGGCACTTATGTTTATTTCATACTTATTACCAGAAATGTCTGTATTGCAAACTCCCCGCTTCCCCAGAAGTGCCGAAGTACGTATTTAGTAATTAAGGGGGATGAGAACATCACCATTTCCCCTGGAGTAACCCCAACAATATGCCTGTCTCAACCCTTCCTCCCTCCATCTGAAAATCTCCCAGGGAACAAGGGTAGTCAAGCACTGACTTGGACTTCTAGAGTCTGATTCTCCTCTCAAATACATAGTATTGCAGTGTAAAACCCTGCCAGCTCCAGTGAATGAGATTTCTGTCAATGAAAGCAAGAAGAGAACATAGCTTTCAGAATTTATATCAGTGGCAACCATACAGAGCAAAAAAAATGCAACCTGTTAGTCTTCATTTTGATCCTGTGCATTGGCATTCCACTATGGCTGAATAAAACTGAAACATACAACCCATTTGAACTACCTGACTTAACCTTAGAAAGTTAAGTGTGTCACTGTTTACCAGAGCCCAATTTTAGCCACCTTTATTATACTAGCTTACAGCAAAGCCTAGGCTCAAGTTCCCTCTAAGATGAATTTTAAACCACTAGCTAACGAACTTAGTGGAGTTATAATAAAGAACATGACGGCCAGTTGTGAAAAAAAAAAAAAAAAATACATAAAAGCAGCATCTCAAATCTTCCTGAAGTGAAAATCTGCTTTCATTAACAATGCAGCTCTCTTCACACGCTCACTATTTTTTTCAATGAAAGATGCACAGGGTTTTGAGTGCACAGATTTGGTACACGTGCGCAGCAGCTGGTCTGACATGATAAAGCAGAATGAATCTGAAGAAGCTCCTGCCTGTCTGACCAATAATCCATGAACTAAGAGGGATTTACTCAATAGACCATCACAGACTCTATCCTGTCAAAATTAGAGATTTATTTTTTTAAGAATGTGCCTAAATCTGTTTTCTGTCAGATGTTTCCCATTCCCCAAAATCCTAGATATCAAGTAGGAGGCGAACAAAGAAAATGAAACGACTGTCTTAGGGTGGGGTTTTTTTGTCTTTTTTTTTTTCCTGAATCCTGAAACGTCTGTAACTCAGTATTGCTTGATTTGAAGCTCCAACCATAGTATTTGTTACCGGAGACATTTCTGTAACTCAAAGAAAATCGATCAGAAGAACAGCATCCAGCATGCACAGACACACACTGTATGCCACAGCAGCGTCCCCAGTACCACCTCTAAATTTCATTCTTAAATAACGCTTACTTGCCTGTCTCTTCTCCTAGGTGGGAACTGCCGCGAGCTAAAAATAGCACCACGATTCGGTAGCGGGAGCTAAAAATACCCCTACCCGCTCCATCACCGACTCGCTACGAGAGATGAAGCCCTTGGCATCTGTCACAGCCTGTAACCGCCAGCTGGGGAGGAACGCACGGAGCGCCCAGCCCTGGAGTTGCGCGCCGGGGCAAACTTTTACCGGCAGACGAAGCGCCCGCGGCGCTGCGGCCCGCAGCTGCGGCCCCCACCCCGCACCCCTCAACCCCGGGCGCCCGCCCCCAGGCCCCCCGCCGCCCCTTACCCGCGTTCCGCAGCTTCTTGTTGCGGTAGACGGAGAGGATGACCAGGAGGTTGCCCAGCAGGTCCACCACGATAGTGAAGATGAGGATCGCGGCCAAGGTGGAGGTCACCCAGGGCGGGCGGCGCGAGGCGCCCTCGGCCGGCGGGTCCCGCGGGAGGACGGAGCTGTTCAGATCGCTCTCGTTCACTCTCATCCTGCCGCCGCCGCCGCCGCCGTCGTCGTCTCCCAGGGCAGAGCTGGCGGAGCGGGAGGCAGAGCTGGCGGAGCGGGAGCGCCGGCCAGTGCTGCCTCCCGCGGGGGCAGGTCGGGGCGGGGGGTCGAGGCGGGGGTCCCGGTCGCAGCCGCCCTCCGCCGCGGGGCTGCCCACCCTAGGGTGGAGCGGGGCTGGCGGGAACGGGCGCTCCTCCCATGGCCGCAGCCGCCGCTCCGGCTAGGAAGTTTCCCCGAAGTGTGCATGTGCCGCGGCGGGACACTTTTATAGCCTCCCCCGCCCCTCCCGCCCCGCCCGCCGCCGCCGCCGCCGCCACCGCTGCCGCCAGGTGACACCGAGCCGCCCCCGCGCCGGCACGTGCGCGGCCGGGGGTTCCAGCTGCCGCGCGGCGCTGGCGGCGGCGGCGGCGCAGCGCCTCCCCGCGGCGCCCGCCCGGCGCGGCGGCCCCATTCACTCCTGCGCCGCGCTTCCCCCATTCATGCGCCCGGCCGCCCATTCATGCGCTCGGCCCGGCCGCTCCATTCAGCGGCGGAGGCGCGAGAGCTCCGGGGCGATGGGGGTTCGCTGTCTGCGGTTATGCGGTTTGCAGCGCCCGCGGCTATTTTTAGCTCCCCTGGTTAACGCCGTCTCTTAATTAGGCGCGCGCTGAACTCCCCTCCCCTCCCCTCCTCCCCCCCTCCTCCTCCCCCCCTCCTCCTCCCCCGTCTTTATTTAACGTCGCACTCGCACTGTAACGTGAGCGCGGCGAGAAACCCCCCGTCGGGGAGGGGGTCGGAGCTTCTATAAAAAGCTCCTCGCGAAGCCGCGCTCGCTGTGGGCGGGGGGGGGGGCGTCTGAGGACCCGCGTCCCGGGAGCACCACGTGCTGCCGCTGCACGGGGGCGGTGGGAGGGGGGACACACCACCCCGGCAGCCCTCCCGCTCCCTTCTTCCCTCACCCCCTCGGCAGCGCGGGCGAGCCGCGCGCCTCAGCTACGAGCCCGGTGGGGTCTGGCTCTTCCTGCTCCCCAAAAGCAGCTCGGAAGTGGGTGCCATTGCCCGGCCGCGAGAAGGAACCGGTTGAGTGAACGGGGTACCCCCTCACCCCCTCGTACGGTGGGTGTTCTTAAAAAAAAAAGAAAAAAAAAAGGCTCTTTCTTGTAACTGTAATAACGGCACTGAATGAATGGTCTCGCTTGCGTGATACAAAGCTGTTTAAAATACGTGAGCAAAGCAGGCACTGCAATTACTCTTCCATTCAGGATAAGGGAGGCGGCAGGCGCCGATGGCAGCTCACGTTGTGCTCCGCTAAGCACGGGGCTGCGAGCGGCGGAGGTGGCCACGGGCGACCCCCGCGCACCGCGATCCCTCCCGAAATACGTACTGGGGTACTGCGACCTGGGGGTACCCGAAACCTCGGCGGCAGTGGGGAGGGGGGTGAGGGGATGGGGGTACCCGAAACCTCGGCGGCAGTGGGGAGTCCGCAGCGGGAGCGCGGGACTCCTCCTAGGGCGGCGCAGGCTGCGCGGGGCGCTGCGCGGCTCTGCGCGGGGCGGGAGAGGCTCCTGCCGCCGCCGCCGCCTCAACGCACCGCGACCTGCGCTCAACCGGCCGGCGGTTACCGCGTTCTCCTTATAATGGCAGTTCTTGGTGATGAATAATTAAAGCCCTCGTTATGAGCGCTTAAAAACCCTCACGACCAACGGTGGCTCCGCCGGCCACGTTACGTAATGCGGCGGGTGTGACAAAAAAAAAACCAAAACAACGGCGGCCGTTGGCACCGGGGTCGGGTCCGGCTCTTCCCGCGGGGACCTCGGCCAAAGGGGCAGCGGCAGCTCGTCCGCCGAGGCGCTACCGACGGCCGCGCTTTCCCCCCAGCGCTGCTGAACGCGCTCTTCGGGCCCGCCGCCGCCACCAGCGCTGCCGCGGAGAGGCGCGGAGAGGCGCGGAGAGGCAAGGCGGCGGCGGCGGCGCCCCCCGCCCCGGCAGCCCCGCAGCGCCAGCCCACACGGCTGCGCTGGGCTGGGCTGGGCTGGGCTGCAAAGGCGGTGGGAGTCGGGAAAGCCCGAGCGGCCGGTGCATCCAGGGTTTTCTTGCAGCACCGCGGGCAGCGGAGCGCGGAGCACAGCGGCTCAACCTCCCGCCCCTGCCCAGAGCGTTTTTTCCGTGGGGGAGCGCTGATTTATCACTTACTGACTTAGAAAATACTCCATATTCCGGCAGCGTGTTTCCCCCCGACCCAATAAACAGCAGACCTGGGCAGATAATGCCGGCGCTACAGAGCAGTCCCTCCAACTGCTGCCCCGAAGAGAGCAAAGCCCATCACTGGAGATGGGAGAGCAGCAACCCGCACTAGAGGGGAGGTTGCAGTATGTCCCCCCCTCACCTCGGCGCCACAGCCCCTGAGCAGAGGGGTGGTGGGGGTGGTGAGCACATCCTGTCCTGCCCCTGCCCCCCATCCCCCCCCCGCCGCGGACGTGATCTTGCAGAGAGAGAAAAACGAGCGTGTGCGTCCTTGCAGGTGCATTGCAAATAGGCTCTCAAACTGCGGAAGGAGATTAGAATTCGGGGGAGACAGTGTCAGGGGGCCATCAGATTAAGGGCAGGCACACGTGGAGACAGGCAGAAGTGCCTGGTCCTCAGCAGGCATCGGGTGTTTCACTGGACAGGGAGGGGCTGCCCAGAGAGAGTTGTGAAGTTTCACAAGGTCAGATATTTTTAACCGGAAGGTAGAGCGGCGTGAGGTTCAGCCGAGGATTTTGCTTCAAAGAAAGGGAATCCGATCCATGAGGGGACTGCTATCACTTGTCTCACTGCTGGGATGTTCAGCCACACGTTTGCAGTTTAGACCCACAGGGGAAGGGAGACATTGCTCAGTCCCACTTTAGTCTTGTGACAAGAACATACACTTGGGCACAAGGGTGCTTGTCCTGGTGAGAGCAATGCTCAGGGATGGGAATGCTTCCTGAAAAAAGAACTGGAGAGAAAACCCTGTAAGAGCTGAGGGTGACCCAAATGCCAACAAAGCCCAAGATACATTGAGAAGCTGTGTGCTCTTGCTCTGTGTGCTGACTGTGCTTCCTGGAGAGTGGGAACTGACCATCCAGGACTACCTTCCCATTCTCCCCACTGTGACAGAGACACCTCATCCTAGAAAACATGCTACTCTTTAATGTTTTACGAGTGTTTACTCACATTTTGGAGAGTTAAAAGACTTTAAGATGCCACTCAAATAAGCAGACTGTGAAACTACAGAGGAGCAGCTCTGACGAGACCAGGCTAGTTCACACCCATCAGCATTCCCAGTCAATCAGACAGTCTTAGAGGCAGTTTGTCTGGTACTGTCTGTGACATCCTCTGGGACTGATCTCTCTTTCCTCACATTTTCTACACTTTTTTTCTACATATGCATTTTTAAAGAGTAAGTGAAGTTAAATTATGCTTTGCATGAAAGCAGCATAGAAGCGATCAGGACATGAGAATAAACAAATCACTAGGGCCAGGCACCATCTGTTATAATTGTTTAAATCAGGACTGACTTCACTGTAATCGCCCAAGTTAGCAGAGATCCGAATAAGCTTTTGGTGAATTTACTTTATTACATGAAGAAACACAGAACTTGTCTGATCTGTCTTAGAAGAGCCCTGATTTATCTTTACTTGAGTGATGTTGTGGGTGTGCCTGTTGCTAGTCCTGTTTCTGACCTTGTTTCCTGGCAGACCTTGGACTGATGTTGTAGTATTGATTTTGGTCCTGCCTCCTGTTGATCCTACTGTGGACTCTCTGGATGTGTGCTGGGCCTGACTCATCTGTTTGCCCTGCCTAGGGCTGCTGATTGAGCCTGTTGTCAGCATCTGGCTCTGCCTGCTGCTTTGATAGGCTGTGGGACTGTGCTGTGGTTTCACTTGGCTCCTGGTTTGCCTTCCCTGGTGGAGAAGCTCTTACTGCTACCCATCAGGAACACGAGATGAATGGGAGGAGGTAATGGATTCACACCATCCATCTGAAAAGACACGTGGAAATGTAGAGAGCATGAGAAGAAATGAGCAATTCAGCTGGTTCTCTAAGTAAGAGAGTGGAGGCTGCCTAGCAGGCAGGGCTGGAGTGTTTGGTGGTCAGTAGCAGGACCAAGTACTGAGCGTGTGCTGGTATGGGTGCCTGCGAGAGAAAGGAGCGGGAGGGCAAAAGGCACACCGCTTGTCTCTGTCTGGAGAAGTCTTCATTAGGGTACAGCATGTTTTTCATCCATCAAAGGAAACAGCCCAGGAGGCTGATGGCATGGATAGCATACCTGGGAAGGGGCTGACTTGGACACAAATCCAGGAAGAAGCCCTTGGAGGGCTGTACTGGGACAAGAAAGTAGGTAAGCTGTGGTGCCTGTGGCAGTGAAGCAGCAGCTTCTGATATCCTTTACGTTCTGGTGCCTTTCTCTTCTGCAGAGAAGCCCAGGAGCTGCATGAAATAAAGGCAGGCTCTGTTCTGCTCAATCCCAATAGGCATTTCAGTAGAGAAACATAGAAACTATCTTAAAGTTGAGAGAGAAAGGCATAAGGTAAACGAAGTGGCAGTGTGCTTCTGTGGCAAGCAATAGTGTGAAGAGTAGGAGCAGCTGCTCATTTGAATGCTCAGCATTAAATTACGTGGGTGCAGATTCTGTCTGGTTCTTTATAGTAAAGCTTATTATTTTGAGACCTCCAGAGTTTCCCTGTTGTCCTGAAGAACAGTTATGATGCTGATGGTTCTTAGGCACTCTAGGAAAAAAAAAGAAACTCTTAGCTCCTCTTCACTGTCATGTTCTGAGCCACTTTCACCGATAAGATTGCTGCTCTCCCAAAGTGCTGCCACAGTCCTTTAGTTGTCCCCATAAGCTTGCTTGGACAGCTGATGTTCAGTATGTAGTTCTTGCCGATATGCCTATGGGTAAACATGTGGGACGATTCCACTTCCTCAACAGGAAAATTGGTGTGACAATAAGTATGTTGCATCTCATGCCGTGGTGAGAGATACCTGCTCTTCATTACGTCAGACTGTTGGTTATGGTGCTGCACTACAAATGAACTTGGCTGTTGTTCCTTCTGTCTTTTAGAGGAATGATTTTGAGTGCTGAAATTTTATCATATTTTATTTTGTGATCTGCAACTCTCCCTGCTGCATCTGTGTGACAAGTCTTTTATTTCAGTGTTTTTTTCTCACTTACAATCTGTGGCATCTTCTACCTACATGTTTTAAGTCCTAAAATAACTGTGTAAATTGCATCCTGTCTACGAGTACTGATTTTGGGCAGATGATGTAAGAGATTGATGGGAAATGTGCCAGGTCTCTAGTTCTTCATTCAGCACTGCCTTAGTGTACGCTTTTTGCTTTCAGAGAGAGCTCTTAAAACAGTTCTTGTGCAGCACAGGCTGCTTCTGGCTTCAGGGTTTCTAAGGTGAGATGCCATTCACCACATGGCTAGGACAGGGAGAAATGCTCTGTACAAGTGGAACTATGTCCTAGGACTCTTCTCTATATTAATACTCTCTTCTCCTGTGACATGAAAAGGCCTGAAAAGGAGGCAATGGTAGCTTCTCACTGTAGAACAGTATATTATCTAAGTGTTAAAGCATTCTCCAGTATGATTAGACAATTATCTTTGAAACTTTGCAAGCAGAAAAGAGAATTAATCTTGGCTCCTCTATGTTTTAGGGTGAGAATGTCCATGTTGCATATTGTAGCTTATTATTTCAAGCATGCTACCTCTTAACTTTGATTTTTAAGATTAATTGGGAGCTAACTTTGAACTTAGGGGGATGGAGGAGGATAAGGTTCGTGGCTATAAATCCTGATTGGAAACTGATGCTTTTTGAAGTCTGTAGTCTGACACCAAAGTTGCTGAGATAAGTGAGTTAATACTCAGCTTTGTCATCCCTGGCTCCAACGCTGTATTAAATCAGTGCTTCTAGTGGTAGATCACACACAGGGGACTAACTCGTTACATATAAGTATAGTGAGGTCACTTACCTCAAACTGTACCTCATACTACATGACCTGTTTCCTTGCTCTGTCCATTTCTTTGTCCTGTGATTCTTCAGGATATTGGTCCCTAACAACTGCTTTTGAGAGCTGATTGATGTAGATTGTCCCAAAATGTTAGCAGCCCAGTGAGTAACAAGCAAAGCTGCCAGGCAAGGCACTCTGTATTACTGCATGCTTGTGCACTGTGGGGACAGAACTGTTCTATTATTTGTGACTGCCTTCTGCTTCCTCCCAGTCTGCATTTAAAACGTTAAGAATAGGTATTTCCGTGGTGCTAGGATTTTATAGTGCCATAACAATGTGTCACTCTGTTGCCCTGCCTTCTGGGTGCAGTTCCAGATGCTGTCTGGTACATACTATTTACTTGCATTAACTGTAGAAGTTGAAATTGAATTAAAGTTCTACCAAATCCAGAACATACCTGCACATTTAGATTGTCAGCTGGTGTTCTTTTCTTGCAAAGCTGTTGCCTGTTTATATATGCTGTTACAGTGCTTTGTTATTTAGCAAGCTCCAAAGTTCATGCTGCTTCCAGTCCACTTATTTCTGTAGTGTACTCACTGTGCTGACCAAATGCGGGCTATCTACTTAATGTTTAAATTTTTTTGTCTATACAGGAGCCATACTTCCTATGACAATGAGGGAAATAGCATATTCCTTTAACAGAGCATGCAAAAATAGAAAGAAATGGAATAAAATTTAAAATAGAAAGAAAATTCTCTTTCTGGTTGTATATTTTTTATACTTGCCTTTGAATATTCTACCATCGTGTGTTTACTTTTTTTCCTTCTTGGCAGCAATTTAAATACCTTTCAGTATTCCCTTGTATTCTCTTCTATGACTGTTTTCTCAGTCTGAGTGAATGTTTTCTTTGGCTTTCCTTTTGTTTAAATATGGGGAAGAAAGGGGACATGTTTTGAATTGAAATCACTGAACTGCAAAGGGACTACAAAAAGAACTGACTGCAGTAAATCTTCATGTATTAAAATCCAGCCAGTCTGGTTCTTACCAAGTGTAAAAAGGCAGAAAAATACATATAAGCTCAAAGAATGTGTAAAGAAAGATAACATGGGAATAGTTGAAATGAATGGGAAGAATTGAGATTGATAGCCTTTGGCATGAATCTATATGAGAATGAGGCAGGGGTGGGGTCGAGTGCTGAGTGTGGGGGAATGGAGAAGGTTAAAATGCTTACCATTGAAAAACATTCGATTGTTGTGTGTAGTCAATATTCTAGTTTTAGGCTGTTGAGACTCTACTGAAATCAACAGAACATAACTTGACTGAAACAGTGATGACACAATTCTGTGATGTAATGCTATGGAGCACCTGGCAATGGGCCCTTTAAGAATGCGGAAACATGTGCAATTAAAACTGATAGAAAAACACAAATACTCAGTCTGATTTGAACTCATCAGAGCCTGTACCAAGTATGGAGTGGTTTTGATAACACAGAACCTCACAAAAAATGAGTCGGTAACATAGTTGCTTTTAAAGTTTGTTCAGCAAATACGGGCTGAGCCATTTTCTGCATTCAGAGTATTATCAGTAAAGCAAGGAAGAGATCTTTAAACAGTCTCTTCTGTCTGCAGTGTTTCTGAAAACCCTTTCAGTCTTGAATCTACAAATAACAACTTCTTGGTTTGGGTTTTGTTTGTTTGTTTCTGTCATTGAGAGTCATGTGTCAATATAAAACCTAACCACAAAATAAACCACAGGGTCAGCAAAGGTTGCTCAGTCTTCTCAGGGATCTCAAAGTCAACAAATGTGGTGTTTTCCTCAAGAGACTAAACAAGTAACACATTAGAGGTCCTTTATAAAGGGTTCAACATGCTTAGTATTGCTCAGTAATCAAAAAACACTTTTTCAAGTGGATACAGTGCTCTTCAAAGAAACAAGTAACAGCTCTGAGAAACGTTTGCTATAGGTGGAAAAGATGCGATACACCCAGGGGATAGAAATGCTGTCTCTGTTACCATTGCACCTGAATGTATACTTTAGAGACAACAATGTGCGAGAGGGCAGTTCTGCCTTCACAGCAAGAGCTTGACATCTTTTCTGAAACTGCCGGTCAGGATATCCAGCTTGATGACACCTGTAGTGAGGTTGTTAATATTATTCTGAACATATAAGAAGAGGCTGTCTCATTCCCTGTGTGTGTTCAGAAAAAAGCTGGAGTGGTGATGGGCGGCCATAAGAACTCGCTGAAGTCAGTGATCAGCACTACATCACTCTGTCACACGTGGCCCGGTTTGTTTCAGGTAACAGGAACCGTATCTTGTGATTCCTCATGTGTCCTATTCAGGGCTGATTTTATTCATTTCATCTGCTGGTTTATGCATCCTCATGGCAAGATGCGTGTGTGAGTGTGTGCTTATCTAACAGGTAACATCTTGCAGCTTTATTTAGTATTTATGTTATCTCCCTCCACACGTCTCCATCCTCTTGCTGAGAAATCCAGTGTGTTTGCCCAACTTTGCCCCAATCCTCGTGCTTAGCCTCGAAAGTTCTCTTCAGTTTTGAACCAGTCTCACCCTGCAATGTGATTTCTGCATTCGCAGTTTTTCATTTCACTTCCGTCCTTAAATCCTCAGCCTGGGACGATAAGACAGAGGTATTTATTAACTTGTGATCTTTGCTTCTTCACAGGATGCTGTTTCATGGTAATTACACCCCTCTTCCAACTACCAACCTCCAACGTCTGTACAGGAAAGATGAAGAAAAATGAGAAGACAGTAAAATAGAAAAAAGATCTGGTGATTAATCAGTCAATAAACACCACTTGCAGTACACACAGTCACTAAGGGGATACAATTTAAATGTATTGGCTTAGAAATTTGACGTCATTAATCCATGATTAATCCTTGAAAAAGTATTTCTGGTTTTGCTGGAACTGTTTTGCATTCTAAAACAAACACACAAAAAAGTGACAATATGCAAATCAAAACCGCCTGCAAAGACAGCATGCGTGATAATGAAAGACAGTCAAAAGCGATCTGAGAATCTTTCCCCCTTGAGAATTAAGAGAGTTACTATAAAGTTTATTTATTCTCACCAGTTTATATATGTATATATAAAAATGTACCCAGTTAATCTCTAATCATGAAAATGCTAGAGACTATTCACATGAGTATAATTACTTATATGCACAAGGCTTCCAGGCTAAGCTCTTATAAACTATTGAACATAAGAATTTATAATATTTATAACTCAACCTGTGATACAATACTTAATAATCTGATGTGGTGGAATGGTTCTTTTTAGAGCTGTAAAATTGTTTCAGAGCTCTTGAAAATATACATCGACAGCAGTTCCTTCACCATCTGTGGAAAACCTCAAGTCAAAGTTATGAAAAAACTTAAAAGAAATACTTAAATTCAGGGGATACACATAAATAAACTGTTAATGGATATTTTCTTAATCATTTTTTGGCTTTCAAAGCACATATTAAACTTTTTTTTGTTTCAGCAAGATATGAGTTTTTCTCAAAGACAGCAATTGCACCCCACTGATGCAGCTTCTTTGTTGCATACTATTATGATGCAGAAGAAAAAACATTTAGATTAAAATCTCACATAATCCTTGGGCAATTTACTTCACAACCCACTCCTTTTTGTTTTTTGTCAAATATTCAGGAATGTGAATAAAAGGTTTGAACTTTGAAACAGATTCTGAAGTTTGCACTACTATACTTTTGTTACTGGACTCATTACACTTTGCTTGCTCTAGAATACTTTAAATACAAACTGTTGGGATTTGATTAAGGCAGTCCTCATTTTCTTTGTAATGCCATTCCATTTTTGTGGGTTTTCACTTCATATTTTCTCACATTTGGAAAGATACCTTTTTTTTCTAGAGCTATAGCAAGAGAGAGATAATTATCTTTGCAAGTTACTATAACCAGAAAAAAAAAAAAAGGAGGTGACAAATCCAGAAAGTCATTCTCTCTAATCTCTGACACACTCCATTAAACAACTCTAGGCACTGTAAGAGGACGCTTACTGAACTGCATGAAGCAGAAATCATTCTGTTTTCTTGAGGTATTTAGTGTCCAAAGGATCAAGTTTTGCACTGATTTACATTCTATATCGCTACTGGATTGTTTTTAGAAATATATATATTTAGATTAAATGATGTGCAAAATGGCAAATTTGGATTTTCTTCTAATTTCCAAAGTTCTAGTCCCAGGTTGATTGTGTTCCTGTAGAAGCCACTGACCAGAAAAAGTAGCCTTCTGAAAAATGATTAATCTACTAGATGCTACACGGTGCCCACACTGTGCCACAAATAGTGGAGAGCAAACGATCTTATCTGCATATGTAACTCGATAGTTACAGATCTTTATCACTTGCATTAGCTGAGGAGATGAAAACAGCAACAGTGGAAAGTTAAAGTCATTAAGAATGACAATATGGAAATTCTAGGAAAAATTAAACCCCAGTTGAGCAATTAATGACTATGTTTTGTTCTGATATTCTTCGCAAACCTAATAATCTTTCATGACTCTGCATTTGATTAATTGTGGTTTGATTGATTTGGTTAACTTGTAGTAAGCCCATTTTCTGTCACAGCACTTCTGCTCTTTTTAAATTAAGCTTTGCTAATTTTTCCTTATTTAGGATCCTATTATATGTAATTGTTTTCAGTTTTTACCAATAACAATTACTACAAATGAGTATTAAAATTACTTTTCAATTAGTATTTTCATTTAAAATAGCCTTAGTTTCTTGGGGAGAGGAATCTTGGTTTGATGCCTTTATAAGAATGACAACAGGCAAAATGCAATATGGATAATGCACAACTGGCATGTAAATTATGCAGTATCACTGTAGATTCTGGCTATGCACTATGTCACTGGGGAGAATAAACAGGCTTCTTATCGGAAGCATTGAGAAATAAAATTAGTCCAAGGCAAGACAGATATACACTTAGAAACATCTAAGTATAATAAGAAAAGTCATGCTACAGTTAGAACGTAAAAAAAAAAAAAAAGTAATAACAGAAGCAAAAGAACAGGATAAATAGAGAACATTCTGCCCAGGCGGAGGATCCAGATGTGAGAGAAACATTAGATGGAAATTACCTTAGAAGTAGAGGCTCACTTGACAGGTATATAAGAAGTCCCCTGTCATTGCTTGTGAAGTCACAGATGCACCCTTGAGTAAAAACAATACAGTAACAATTCAGAGAAAACAACTCCATCAAAGTTGTGATTTTTTTTTCCATCAACTAACCTGTGCATAAACCACCTAATTTTTGACCAGAAAAGGTCTTTTTTCATCATGGAGAATACGCTTAGGAGTGATGCTAAGAAACTATCTGATGTATTCCATTATCCTGTGATGGAGTCAACCAAATTGATTCCTGACTTATTTTCTAACTTATTCTTCCATCCAGGGATGGATGCCTCATAGTGTCCCCAGCACCTTGATTACAATATTCAATTTTCTCTATAGCTGTGAAGATTTTTCTAAGATTTTTCTATGGTTTTGTTAGAATTTAAATGCAGATGTTATGCAGAGGTAATAGTGAAAAATCAAGCTATTACATAAGCAGTGAAATTTACTGAGCTTGGGTTTCCACAGATTTGTTTTACTCTCCTGTGAGCGGTTCCCATCATCCTTCTGTGCCCCATGACACTCCAGGCAGGTAAAAAGCACTGGAGTTGGGGCTAATTGGAGGCTACACATACAACTGTAGGAAAACAAGGTATATTACAGTGAGTTGTGTGCCTGTACATCTGCTGATGTTTTTCTAGCCTCTGTGTTGCTTAAAACTCTTAGAAAGTGCCATTTCAGTTGAAATTGGTAAATTAGGTAAGGGAAGTAACGTCTGAGACATTAATTGCATAAAACTTATTTCATAAGGAAATGAAGCTATCATCAGATCAGACGAGAAATCAGATCAGATTTGTAATTACAGCCATTGTCATGTTGGGACACAAAAAAAACCTCTTAGCTCAGGTCATGTTTTAGCTTAAGACACTCTCCATTGCCCAGGACAAGTCATTTAGTCCTCCATACCTTAGCTCTCCATCTGTAAAATGGAGATAATTACACGTTCTCTCTCACATTTCTAAATCTTCTCTATTTTAACTGTGAGCTTCTTAGGATAGGATGGGCACAATCTCTCATTAAACGTTTGCATTGTACTTAAACTGGAATTCTATCTGACTGAATCCTCTAGACAATACTTAAATATAACCAGCTACTAATCTGTATTTGACTATAACACAAACAAGGTCAAATCAGGACATTTAGATGAATTTTTGGCCATTCCTTAGTCTTATGTAAAAAAAAAAAAACAAACCAAACCAACAACAAATACAACACCTGCCCCTCAAAAAAAAAAAGAAATCCAAAACCAAAACAAAACCAACAACTACAATGAACCTTTGATTCAGTAAAATTTTAGCTTCAGTAATGACTAGTATAACTTTCAGAATTTTACCTGCACTTGATGAAAAGTATTGAATCTATACCCTGTGAGGCACTTTTTTCCCTTTACTGGGTCCTAATTTGACCTTATTCCTTGTGGAGAAAGGCCATGCTTCCTCTGAGGACATGAAGCACAAATTTCAAAAAACAAAAATAAAAGAAAAAGTATCAAACAAATAAAACCCTAAGCAAACCAAAATAAAGACAAACTACTTGTTTAAATTATGAGAGAAGAGGTTTTGGCTTACAACCACAACAGTCATAAGAGATCGCAGCTGGCACTAATGGAAACACAATTGCCTTGTGTATTTTACTCTTCCATCTCTGTTTGGTCTCAAGAGTCTTTGCATAATTTCTTAACTTTTTTTTTTTATGCTACACTGAAATACTGTCTAGCAGTAAAAGGTTATGAACTATTTTAATTTTTGATTACTGATGAAGACTGAACAAAGGTAAAATAAGAGAAAAAAGATGCATCTGGAAAATATTAAAGACAGGCTATAAAACATTGTGCTGAGAGTAGCTAATCAGCAAATGAAGGTGTGTGCAGGCTTTGTGCAATTAACATCACTTATAGCAGTGTAAAGATATGCTAACACAGGCTGAAGCCTGTGCTGGCAGCCAAAACAAACTCTTGAAGGACCTAAGTTGCTTAGCAAGTGCTATAGGCTTTGTTTAGGGTAATTTCACAGAAGGACGGGCACTAGCTTTCCAGGTTCACCCTTTTCTTTTGCCCTACACAAATCAGTCGTTCGTATCCTACATTGTTATATTGTTATAAAGAGCTGTTTCTCAAATGGACTGAGTGACTGTGACCACTAACATTTTGTTTTGACAAACTATTGATTCATTATAGCTCAAATTGCTGCTTGGTATGGGTTTGAATTTATCAATATCAAAGAGGCTGCAGGCAGAACGAGGACTATGATGTGACTAAAGATTATGGGCTTGATCTGTTCTTATAGAAGTGGCTAGCTAACCTGCAATCAACTGCTTTGCTTCATGGTCACATCTGAACTGTAAAAAGTACTGTGAGCCTCTGCCAACTGGACCAAGATCAAAGTGGCTAAAGTGTGGTCGGTCTTTCACCTGCTGGGAGTTGTGAAGCTGTGGCACTAGCAGGCTGAGGTATCATCTCATGTATTTAGTCAAAGGCTGAGGCTGCTCTGCCTGGGGAACTCATTCAGTGCCTCAAACAACTTTTTAGCTGTACAGAGTGTGCCCTGTGCTTAGGGTGAGTGTCCAGTACATGGAGAGAGATCGATCGTTATGCCCAAAAGCTTTTGACACGTCCACTTTCACAAGAAAGATGTAGTTAACCTGCGTTGCATATGCATCTATTGTGAAATTATGAAATCACAGCACATGTATTCTAGTCAAATATTTAGCTGAGATGAATAACAATCTGCAAAAAGCTTTATTTTTCCTTCTACTTGTAATCTCATAACAGATGAAGGTGCAGACTATTTTATCTCTTCTGAGATTAAAAAAAAGAATTAAACCCCCAAACATCCAAGGGATGTTTGTTCTGCTGAATATGGAATTGTTTAGTAATAAACTTGAAAAACTAGCAGCTGTTGCAACCTAGTTCGAAAGTAGAACTATTTGGCTGTTTGAGACTAACAGTAGATGAGCTTTGCATGCTTAATTTTTTCACTGGAATGAGTCATTTTAAGAAAACTGAGCTGGACATGGTCATACTTTTAAATAATTCGTTTGTATGTTTATTAAATAATTAGCGGGCCAATCATAAGCAGCTTTGAAGGCTTAAGTCCTTTAGAGGAATATGATCAGAGAGTACTGATATCTACTGACATCACTGAATCAGATCATAGTATACTTCATGTATAGAACTGTATACTCGATCAGTATCTAGTTCCCGATATATGAAATGCAATGGTTTTGAATATTATCAAACCTCAGCAGCATCAGGGAAGTCTGCTAAACTACACAATCTGCGCAGATTGTCATGACCTCTCGGTTCCTGTATTTCTAAAAGGAATTTGTACTGCTGCCACTTTGTCTAGTTGTCAGAACTTAACCTGATACTTAAGGCCATATGGACACCCTTCTTCATCACTGACATATTTTGATCCTCCTCAGTACTCCTAGAGGGGCAAGCAAAACCAATACATTCAAATTATTTAAGACGACAATGGCAGGAATGAAACCTGTGGTACAGTAACGGTACAATCATGTAAAAGGAAGGTCCTGCACTTTGATCTTATGTAAGCAGCTGTTTGTCAGCAAATTTGTCTGGATTTCTCATACCCAGAAAATGAGTTGATACCATAGAAGCCAACCTCCTAGAGCAAAATTCTAGTTAAGTCCACTTTGGCAGATGAGGCCGTAACACCCTCTGTTATCTGCCCTAGAAGAGTTTGCTACAGATGCAGAACCTTAGTCAACCCTTAGTAGCTCCAATCGAAGTTGCAACAAGCATCCATAAGTAAATATCTCCTTCTCTGGTGATCTTCATCTTCCTCAAAAATTTCAGTTGTGTTTGGGCTTTTGATTATACTTTTCTTCCACTGGCACTATTTTCTAATGTCGTTCTATTTCTGGAACCATGTGTTGAAAGTGAGAGAACTGGACAGAGATATTCTTCACTAATTGACCAGTATCACTAACATGATTACCCAGCAAGCACTTTGAACTGGTTGATGCCAGATCATCTTAAAGCTTCCCATCTTCAAAAGCCTGTTGTTCTTTCTATCCCATTTTGTTAAGATGTTTTACAATCAGCCTATTAGATGAACTTAAGGAGGCCCACCTAGTCTGCTCATTAGGGTGAATCAGTCACAGCTAAGTTTTGCATCTGTATGCAGGTTCCGAACATCTATAAAGCCACCAAATGAAGGTGTCAGATGTATCTTGGTTTCTTGTGTAGTTATAGTGTGTGTTAGCAGCTTCATTAGGTTACATTCCATTGTAATATATCTCTTTTTAGCTGCCCAAGCTAATGAAAGGCTTATTGTACTTAATACTTATCATCTTTTTCAAGGAAGTTGATGTGAATTGGAGGCTCAAGATTGTACCAGTAGTTTGTATGGGAAATATATACTAGATGAAGTGTTTGATCAGCTTTCTATTATCAGTTTCATTATATCTGAATTTTTACCTTCTGGGACTTCAGCTGTGAAAAATTCTGCAGCAATAACCGAAATATGAAAACACAGAAGTTGCATTCAGAAGTCATCTGTGCTAGTTAAAGTTATATGTTAGCCAGCAATTTCCAGTACCATCAATTTCAATTATGTTGATTATATCTACAGTTATTTTGTTGACATGACTGATTAATTTCAGCAGTGACTCACTACAAGGTCTGCTGAAGGTATGTTGTTCTCTAAAGTTGAAATTTTCTGCCATTGGTAAGATCTCTACAGCTTTCTGTAAACTTTCATCTCCTTTATGAAGGGATGTATTGCTTTTAGGCTTATTTTCATGTCTAAAGGTAGTAAAACATCATAGAAAGTTGTCACATACTTTCAATATCCTCTGGGACATTGAATAAATGTGACTGATATTGCATGCTATGTTTATCGATTTTATGGCGTTTACCTGAATTAATACTGAAGTTGGTTTTGTGATCAGTTTCAGAGAAGCTCTTTTGCTTTAGAGTTTCATAGAAGATTTTAGATATCTTTCTGTCATTGTGATTTCTTAGCAGGTGCTCACATCCTTTGGATTTATTTTTTGAACAAATTTGCAATTTCATTGGTGAAAATGGATGACCAACATTTTGACTCTGGCTCCTGTGATATCCCCTAATTTATGTGTGCGGAACTGGTCTGTAGCACTGGGTTGTAAGAAATAAATAACAGTGATTGAAAGTTGTATTTATTATTTGCAAGAGATGAAGAAACCATGGAGCCATGAACAAGAAAGGAGATTCCCAAAGCTGCATTATGTATTTTTTAATAATATAGCATCAGACAAAAGGGGCAAATACATAATAACACTTCAGTGGTTTTAAACCCTGAAGCTTATTCTAAACTCCAGTAGCTGTGACATCATATAAACATACCATGCCCTAAAAAGACCTACTTTTCTTATGTTTATTACATCTGAGTTACTTGATGGGTGTTCACCATTCAGTGTTTTATATGAAATAAACTAGTGCTGTTCATATAGTTAATGGATCAAAGCAGTGTCCAAGGGGAAAAAAAAAACCCCACACCTTTTATTAGCATTTTGTAGCAAATCCAGCTGACACAATAAGAAAGTAGAGGAGGTGGAAAACGGCTTGTTCTTTTGTCTTTGAGTGTAACTCGAGGTTACAGCTAGAATGTGTGAGTGGTAGAGTTATTACTATTTTTAATTGGTCTGTGGAGAGATTTTCTTCTATATATCTAGTTACCTAGCAATATACTTGTGTACTGAATCCACTTAAAATAATCTTTGGTAAATAACTATCTGACTAATAAAGAAGTCAGACATAATATTACCTAAAAGGTTCTAATTGAGACAATTGAATTTGTAGATATTTCATTATAACTAAAGAACTCTTGAGATTTTATGGGAGAAGAAGTCATCTGAAAGCAAAACCTGAAGTTTTTCACTCTTCAAATGGAATAATTTGAGCACATTACATTTTTTGGGGGAAAATTTACTCATTGGCTAATTTTGGTCAGTTGAATTACTTTTTTGGTTACATATCTTGAAGAAATTACCCAAAATACAGAAGGTAAAAAGCTGGTTGAAAAATAAAGCAAAACTAAATAAAAGAAATGTTACAAAACTTGCCAGTTGGGGGATTCACGTGTTTTTATTTTGGTGTGGGTTTTTTTTTTTCTTTTCTGACAGCAGTTTGAGAAAGGTTATTTTGTTTGAATCACAATTTTGAAGTCTTTCATGGTATTTCCATGCATATTTGTATATAATCTCTATGAACACCTCTTCTATTTTTGTCTGGCAAGTTTTGGGTGCTGTGGGTTTTTTCTTATATGAGAAAATGGATTGAGAGGTTGACCTACCATACAGAAATATTTCTGTCATGTCTGACGTATAGATTTGTTACTTATGAAGAACCTGCGCTCTTAGCATACATGATGAGTTATTTGGTTGTATCTTTTGCTTTGATTCTTTTCAAACTTGGTCATTCAGGCCCTAGTTTCAGTGGTATTACTTGGGATCAGCATATGTTTTATGATTAGTTTTGTTTGGCTGTCACAAAGTATCCCAGATAAAAAAAATGAACAAAAAAATGTAATCTGTTATAATAACCTGTAGCTATCAGTATAGAGAAAAGCAACTGTCAATATAGAGAGAAGATCCATACTTAGTAAAAAGATGCTCTTTTTTCTCTTATTGATTGACTTGCTGAACTAAGTTATTACCAGTTGAAGGTACACATTTATTCCATGTGTGTTCTTGCTGAGATACAACAGCATTTACTAAGTTAGAGGCTGAGATTTTTCTATTATTTATTAATATACTTTAATTTGATATAGCTCCCTGGCATCCAAATAAAACAAGTGTCAGGCTTAGTTCATTGTGAATTTGTCTTATGCACTGTTAGTAATCTTTTTGTCAGTGCTACTAATGCCTCAGGAATCACTAAGAAAGTTCACTATGTAGCACAGAGCTGCCTTAGTGTAGGGACTACCAGATCTTGTGATGTTTAGTAATTTTTAAAGAGGAAAACAAAGGAACAGTGGAAATAGAGTTGTAATTTGAATGAGTGACTCATAAAATCCTTAGCACAGATATGGATACCCTTATTTAGCTGATGCGTGCCTTTTGCGTGATTACATGTATGTTGAGAATAACAGAAAATTAAGTGCAGTTGATGTCACAGTATTTATTCTTATTTCAGTGGTTTTCATCATCTATAACACGACTTGTTCAAATGAAAATTCCTTTCCAAATTGTGCTATCACGCTCTCAGTGGTTACTAGAATCATTTTCAGGTATGTATCTCCCATTATCATGCCTTTTCTTAGATAAAACTGTGGGCAGTAGCAGAAGAAAGGAGAACATTTTTCTTGTTTAAATATTCTTGAATCTGGAAGCCTGGAGTAAGTATAACCTCTGTTTCCAATCTTGTGAAGCCTGCACACAAAATACCAATAGATTTGAGGGAATTGGCTACATCACAGAATTGGGGCTAAAACATGGGTGGAGAAAGGAGAGAGCAGAGTCTTTTTCCTCCACCACCTTCTTTCCCATATGGTTTTTGCAGCAGTGGCAATCAACTGAATGTAAGGTGCACTCCTACTGTGCAGCGCAGAAAGAGCAAATGGAAAGCTGTTGAGAGAGCAGTCAGGGCAAAATTCCTGTATCATCCCCATAGACATACCTGTTACTGATGAGTCTAGAGGGTATCTGTTCCTTGTTTTTCGCTGTGCATAGAAAGGACAACCTAGACTTAGAGGACTGCCTAGGGAAGGCATAAGCCTATTTTTCCAGTAATGTTAGGCATGTTCTAATGCTTGTTGATGAAATTCCACGCTCGAAAAAAAGTCAATGTTTTTCACTGAGACACCAGCTGTTTAATGTCCCTTCTCTGGTGACTTTGTTCAAATTAACCTGTATTTGCACGACCGTGTTGGGTGTATGTGTGTCATTGCCTTTAATGAGCATGCATTGTGTGCTTCAGTTGCACAATTGGCTTATTTCAGAGACAAGTTGGAGGAAGCAGCCCAGAAAATGTGTTGTCACTGAAGCGCAAGGTGAACTTCAGTCTAGCAGAATCAAAACTTATCATGAAGATGATAATACGTATTTCCCATCTGAGAAGAATAAGGAATACATAACATACTGTCTGCAACGGGTAATACAGAAGGCAGGGGGAGGAAGGCATTTTTATTGTTTTGCTTATGTTTGTTTTCTCCAAATTCCACTCTGAATGCAAGCGAAAAGAATACAACCTGCAACTGAGTTTTGGATGTATATGTAGACTGGCAAGCAGAAGGGAACCCCAGGGTTGTGCAGAGCAGGATGTGAATCCTGGCATTTGTTGGAGACCTGGCTAAGAGGAGTTGTTGAGGGAAAGGAGGTGAGAAGAGGAAAAATTGTGCAGGCTGAGCTTCTTACTTCATGTGCTAGAAATGGATTAAACAACATGGGGACTATTTTTTTCAAAGCAAAGGGTGGCACCTACTGCTGTTTTTCCTATGCTGTCCTTCTTAGAGTACATTTCAATCCCACTGTGTATATGCCATCTTGTGTTCTGCCACTGACTTCTGAACCTATTCTTCTGCTCTTCTTCCTGCTATATGTACTGTTTGATTTCTGGGTTGGGTTTTTTTCCTAATTTTGCTTTCTCCTATTCTCATCTGCTTCTTCTCATTGATGTTTTCATGGTAATTTCATTTGCTTCAAAAAGATTGATATATTTTTCTTTTCCTTTTTTCTTAAATATATCCCCTTATTTCAGGATTTACCTGTTTCTCTTCTACAGCAGGTGGATTTACCCACTTTATTTACTACTATATTGCTCTTTACTTCCAAAGCTGGAAACTGTTCACCTTTCCTACCTTTCCCAGCTTTTTGAAAATGTTGTTATGCGGACACTTTTCAAGGGTGACTCGTGTTTTTTCTGTATAATCCTCAAAGGGCAGCCATGGCTTCAGAACTGTTCTTTTGGAGATTCAGCAACATAAATGCACAGTATCTTCTTTGAGTGTGACATTGGAGGTGAGAAGTTAGTATAGTATACTGAGTGTAATACATTATATAGAGAAGAGTAAATGAGATTTGAAAACACATTTTGGATATTAGACTCTAAATCTTATTATGGGGAAAAAAAAAGAACATTGCATATACATGGAACTAAGAGTTCATTGCTCTTCTGATCAAAATCTTAACAATCTAGTCAAAATACAACAAGGATATTATTAATCCAGTAATAATATAGTTACCAGAGTAATGGTGAACTCAGACTATTTTAAGTCAGAGAGGCCTCATTATTAATAACTGTTATGCTAGAAAACTTACTAATATCAGTCCCTTTACTGCGCTGGTGTGTTCATCCTTTTGATGATCCTTTGTGTCCTACAGTTGATGACACCAATAACTCTAAAGTTGAGAGTTTGAGGGTGTCAAAGCAAATCATCTTTGTCTCAAATCCATTGTCTTGAGGAAACGTTTGACATGAGATATGGGGAATTACTTCCTTCTGGGTCTTGGAGTCTGCTGGGGCTGTCGTGCCTTTTCCACACAGAGCGTTCCTGGTTCTCAAGCCCAAATGAGTCAGGCAACATTCACTGACCGCTGCACAACTGTTAAATCAAGATACAACTTTCTTGGGTCATGACACAGACAATCCTGAGGTCTTGCACTGCCAGGTCACTGTGACGCCTGGAGCCTTCCTCTGATAATGGGGAAAATTCTATTTATGGGGCTCTGTAGGGAAGTTGTGGGATTGCACAACTCTATAAGACCCTGAACTCCACAACCATATCCTTGCTATGGTAAGTGGTTCAGAGCCCACACTGAAGCAAAATATCGTGTGTCTGTTCTAGGTAAGGACATCTGAGTTCAGTATCAAGATTTTGTGAGCAGTGCATGTTTTGCTTTTAAGAGAGAAGTGAAATCTTGGATGGAAGCAGGGAACCTGTATTTCCAGACGCTTTACTTGTTGTGCTTCTGGGAAAGGTCTGTTCCCGTTAAAAACCTAGCTACCAGAGCCTGACAGTTTTGCTTGAGTCTTCTCATCTTGCTGTATGGAGTTGATGGACAGAAGAAGTAGTCCAAGCAAAGTAAGTTCTCTTTTTAAGATCCTTTCTGCTTGTTTGAAGTCTGTCTGGAGTGGCAGGTTGAAAAAGCCTGGAAAAGCTTTCTTCTCACATGTGTGTTGCCTCTTTATCGTATGTTGTCTTTTTCAATTTGAAATCACATTTACGTGTCCAAGTCCATGGGACTTGATGAGATGCATCTGCATATCTTGAGGGAACCGGCAGATGAAGTTGCTAAGCCACTATCCATCCTATCTGAGAAGTCATGGAAGTCTGGTGAAGGTCACACCGACTGGAAAAGGGAAACAACCCCCATTTTTAACAGGGGGAAAAAGGAATTCACCGGGTACTACGAGCCAGGCAGTCTCACGTCTGTGCCCAGCAAGATCAGGGAGCAGATCCTCCTGGAAACTCTGCTAAGGACATGTTAAAAAAGGAGGTGATTGGTGACAGCCAACATGGCTTCACTAAGGACAAATTGTGCCTGACAAATTTGGTGGCCTTCTACGATGGGGTTACAGCATTGGTGGATGAGGGAAGAGCAACTGACATCATCTACCTGGACTTGGCCAAAGCATTTGACACTGTCCTGCACAACATCCTTGTCTCGACATTGGACAGACATAAATTTGGTGGATGGACTGCTTGATGCCTGAATGGTCACACTCAGAGTTGCAGTCAACAGCTCGATGTCCAAGTGGAGACCAGTGATGAGTGGTGTTTCTCGGGATCAGTATTGGGACTGGTGCTGTTTAGCGTCATTGTTGGTGATGTGAACAGTGGGATCAAGTGCACCCTCAGCAAGTTTGCTGATGGCACCAAGCTGTGTGATGTGGTCGACACACTGGAGGGAAGGAATGCCATCCAGAGGGACCTTGACAGGCAGGCCTATGTGGGCCTTATGAAGTTCAAAAAGACCAAGTGCAAGGTCCTGCACCCTGGTTCGGGCAATCCCAAGCACAAGTACAGGCCGGGTGGAGAATGGATTGAGAGCAGCCCTGAGGAGAAGGACTTGGAAGTGTTGATTGATGAGAGGCTCAACATGAGCTGGCAATGTGCGCTTGCAGCCCAGAAAGCCAACCGTATCCTGGGCTGCATCAAAAGAAGCGTGGCCAGCAGGTTGAGGGAGGTGATTCTGGCCCCCTACTCTGCTCTCATGAGACCCCACCTGGAGTACTTTGTTCAGCTCTGAGGCCCCCAACACAAGAACGACGTGGAGCTGTTGGAGCAAGTCCAGAGGAGGGCCACAAAGATGGTCTGAGGGCTGGAGCACCTCTCCTATGAAGACAGGCTAAGAGAGTTGGGATTGCTCAGCCTGGAGAAGAGAAGGATCCAAGGAGACATTATTGCAGCTTTCCAAGACCTAGAGGGGGCCTACAAGAAAGCTGGAGAGGGACTTTTTACAAGGATGTGTAGTGATAGGATAAAGGGCAATGGCTTTAAACTGAAAGAGGATAGATTTAGATTAGATACAAGGAAGAAATTCTTCCCTCTGAGAGTGGTGAGGCAGTGGAACAGGTTGCCCAGAGAAGTTGTGGATGCCTCATCCCTGGAAGTGTTAAAGGCCAGGCTGGATGAGGCTTTAAGCAACTTGATCTAGTGGAAGATGTCCCTGCCCATGGCAGAGGGGATAATTGGAAGTAGATGATCTTGAAGGTTCCTTACAACCGAAACCATTCTATGATTCTATGATATAGTCATTTTGTTTTGCAAGACAAATACTCTTTTCAAATGAATATGGAAAAGACAGTGCTAAATATCTTAACAAAAACTTCTTTGTCACTGGCTGGACAAGATCCAGCTCTTTCTTCCTTTTCTCTTTTACTTGATTCTAATTACTGCAACATCTTCAGACTTGCCAACTGTGGGGTGTGTGCCTGCTGTGTATGTAGAGCTCATTCAAACCTTCATAAAGCTATGCTCAATAAAAGCAGGTACAAAAAAACCCAAGAAGTAAGATGATTTGGGTGACTGAACTTTAAGGTGACTTTTCTGTGAACACTACTGCTGGGAGAGACCTACTCTGGAGGGAAAGGAGGCGGATCTACTCTCAGAAATGTGCAGTTCCTTCACGCTGCAATGGGTAGGATCTGTTCAGGTGGAAGAGGTCTCAGGGACCCTGGCACAGCTTCATCAGGAGGTCTATTGTACTGACATCAGTATTGCAAGGAAAGTAATGCAGTGAGGTAGAAGAGGAGGGATAAGCCTGGGCTAGGTGTTGTGTCCTCTTTGATCTTTCTGTCTTTTCTGTTGTGTTTTTCCTACCTCCTATCCTGTTGCTTTTACTAATAGCAATGATACAGTTAGTAGTTCATCTTCTGTGTGGAGATTCATGGCTTTAATAGCAATAAAACATTCGTTTTAACAGTGTAAGAGACTTGTTATGGTTCTTCCTCAGTAGGCTAGTTATATCCTGGTTTTGACTAGAATGAAGGATTTTTCAAATGGAATTTAGGTGTATGATATAGGGACACACTGGGAACATGCATCTTGCAATACTCTCCTCTAAAGCCCCTCTTCCTCCCTGGGAACTGAAAACAAAGGAGTAGATAGAAAGAAAATCCTGAGTTAGAAAAGAAAATCCTATGCTACGTGAGAGAAAGAGGAAAAAGTTGATGAATCAAGGAAAAAGGCTTAGCTGCTTCAACTTGAGTAAACAGCAAAATCAGGGTGAACTTTATATAAATATACATTTAATCAATACGACAGATATTTTCCATCTCTTATTACCATGTATGTTATTAGCCTTGTATTTTCCTCCAGGAGGAAATTTTAACATATGCCAGATGAACCTTAACGCTTAGATCAATATGCACAACAGAATGCTTGAAAAAAAAAAAAATCTTCAAACTAAGCCATAACCTTATTGTGATGTGCACTAGAAGAACCACTGTTTCTGTTGAAAACGTTGTGTGTATGCTTCTTGTAAATTGTTTTTGTGTAATATGATGTATACTGTTATAGGCTACCTGTTAAGATGAGTACTTTGAGGTCATGGGTATATTATTAAATAAATGACACCAGTACGCTTTTATTTTCAGTTTGCTTGTAAAACAAATGCAGTTTTAAAGCTTATGAATGGCAGTTTGTAGTTATAAGAGTACATAAAGACATGTAACTTGTATGGCCTTTTTCAATCCTGTTATCAAGGAAATAAGGTTTTGTCCTCTGGTGAATACACTTGTCACATAATAATTAGCTCTCAAAAAAAATCATCATAAATATTTGTCGAAAAATAACATAAATTGGGGGGGGAATGAGAGAATATTGTCCGCCAAACTTCAGCTTACGTCTTAATATGAGCTGTAATATTAGAGCAGCCTTGAGATAAGACACAGTTGCTGCTCCCAGGAACAGAACGCACTTGGAACGGACAAGGCCTGCATCTAGTCGCACAGAATGCACAATATCCATGACATGGAGAACAGAGTGGTACGGAGGTACAACGGCTCATCCCTGTTATTATGGATAAAGAATGTCCGGCAAAGATAACCACGTATTTTCTATCAAGGAAGATGGATCGCAACTACTGCCTCAGCAATGATGGTGAAATCATGTTCTGAAGCTGAACTTTGCTCATTATAACGTCAATATAATACCAAAATACACCTCCATCTCAAAACTACCCGCCTCCGGGCTGTGCAAAAGTATGTATGACTAAAGTCACTCAAGCTCCACCTAAAAGTAAAGAAATAGTATAAAATGGCAAAAGAGAAGGAGGATGTTAGGGAGAAGCCCCTCCATAGAAACGTCTGGGATCAGTCGACAGGCTGGACCTCTCTTCCCCCCCCCATAGGGACACCTATTGGGTAAGAGCTCTGTGTTATGCACATTTACTTACTAACACCTTGCTAGCTAGTTAGTATTATCACTGATCAGTTCTAGTTTTATATTATTCTAAATCAAATCTATTCTCGCAGTCAGTCCCTATCACCGGCTATCTTCGAATCTGTATCCTGTCACGAGCACATGTAATAAAATTTATCATATATATATATAAAAATATGTTTCCAGAAACTTCATAATTGATATAGAGAATATAAGAGATTTGGCCTATTGTGCTGCCCGTGAGGTCCCTGAATATGTTAGGCAAACACCCTCCGACTTAGCGGGCTGCCCAGGGGAGCAGGCGGGTCGAGTACAAGGGTCTCATCTTTCTTGGGAAGCTGGTAGACTGGTCAAATTGCTCCCTGATCTACGTTGACTTAACGTTGTGTCATAACGTGACAATATTTATAAAACACTGTACCATTTAATTTATCTTATAGAACATGGAGTTTCATCTGATACCTTCCAGAATTTGTAACTCTCTGCAAAGCAGACATAAGCCAATGTGAATTTCCAATAAGAGGTGTTAATAATGTCCAGGTAGCAGTGTGGTAGTGAGACTTAGGAGGAAAGGGTCCCGGTCAGGTGCTGCTCTGTGAGCAGTGTCAAACACCGCAAATACACACCTGAATCCTGTGGGGTTGATGTCGTTATTGTAACTGCTGCCCAGCTGGAGGATCTGCATGTCTGAAAACATAAGCTGAGCAGGCAGTAGTAGTGGAAGGAGTCTGGGGAGGAAGGAAAAGTTGAGGATGGATATGTCTATGCTGGAAAAAATGAAGCTTGTGGGGAGGCATCTAAGCTATTTGTCTAGAGTGCCCTAATGTCTTACTATAGTTGAATTTCTGCATTATGGAGCCTCGTGTCACAGGACAGGAACCTATTAGCTTGCAAAGATTGTGCAGGCAAGTCAGATTTGACTATTGTGAAGCAACTGATGATTTGCAGATGTTATGTTCAAGGAGGAATGGGCTATCTTCTTCTACAGTAGAAAAATGTGACAAAGACCTCTCGTGAGTTACAAGTTAGAAGGAGTGTGTGAAATAAGGTAGATGTAAGGTGGAGAAGAGAATGCATCTTTTCTGATCAGGTGCCTATGAAGGGTAGGGAAACACTTCCAAAATCTTTGTGGGTTACAGGATGATAGCAATGCCTCACTGGTTTAGAATGCAACAAAGACAATAATGTTCTTCTTAAGGAAAAATGGGAATTCACTTTTCACCCTCTAAACACACTCGTTCTTTTAGCCTGTCTATCCCTCCATAGGTAAGCAGCAAACTGACTTGGGAAACAGAATACTTGCTGTCTGCTGGTGAGTTCAACTGCTGTCTCCCATGAACTCCTTGGTTTGTTTTGTTGCAATCTGAAGGCTGTACAAGCACAAGATAGTGGAGAGGTGGGGAGTTGAAGTTTTTGTCAGTTACAGGATTTTCTTAGTGGCTTTGAGGAGTCCCTGAATATGTAGCATCCATGTATCTTGTGAGAGTTGTCTCTCGCAACTACTTTGGGCAACCTGGTGTAGTGGAGGATTTCCCTGCCCATGGCAGGGGGGTTGGAACTAGATCATCTTTGAGGTCCCTTCCAACCCTAACCATTCTATGATTCTACTTGTTATCAAGAGTTGGTCCTCTAGGAATGTTGCCCCGTTTTTCTGTCTTTCTCTATTGATTTAACTTTTAGTGGACTGACTCTTTATTACTGTAGCCTTTCCTCCACCTCCATCTTTGTATTTGCTTTTCAAGGTAATTTTCTCTCTCTAAATATGTATTCTCTGTGCACCCTTAAGGGTGCTGTTACAATACAGTAAACAGATATCCTCCGTGGTGGTACAGAGTATTAGCAGTTACATGAAAGAGCCAATGAAACCCTGAGATGCCTTTCAGCTCTCACTGAGCAATGAAGCATGTTTAAAAACTGAAGTGGGCAAAGAAGCTATTACAGACCAAAGATGTCATCATACAAAAAAAATATACACTTACGGGGAGGAAATACCCCCAGAAATATTTCACATAATATTTTGTCTTCTAAATGAAGCAACAACTTCAGAGCACATCCTATACAAGTACTATGTTGTTTACAACTATTAGATTGCTATTTCAGGAAAACCGTTCTGCATCTGGTGTCATGTGGAACTGTACAACATATCTGGTGTGAAAGAAAATGTGTTGTTAAAACCAATGAACTGTGTGTTGTAGAAGCTGAATCAGTCACAAGAGAGATTTATGAGGTTTATTTGCTGGCTGACAGAACTGGAAAATGGTGAACTTTCAACCTGATTCTGAAAGTCAGTATGTATGGCAATGAGTAAACAAAGACAAAGGTGAAAAATTTAAGAAAGGGAACTCTAAGCAAACAAATGAGTACATTGAAAAATGTTGTTGTTGTTGACCTAAATTCATACGAAGTAAATATAAGAATATAATTTCTTTAACAAGCTAGATAAGCCTAACAAGGGGATTTGCCAGAGGGAAAAGGATGAATCTTCAAGGATAATGTGGTGCTGCTTATTGTTCTGTGAAGACTGCAAATACACAGTGGCAAGAAGGATGTGTTCAGCCTGGAGATTAGCCAGGGTGGGAATTCAAACGGTGGAATCATGGTTGAAGGCAATATATAGAGGCTTTAGGCAAACTGCAGCACATATGTTTGGAAGGCAATTAATCTGTCCCATTCTGACATCAACTTCTGTCTGTTTAGATGACTAATAAAGCAGAGGACTGTGCTTTCAGCTTACAGTTGCTTCTGAGCTGTCTGTTACTTCTTCCCTTTTAAACCTTTGTAATTGAAGCCACAAAACCCTGAAATCCTGCTTGCCTTCTCCCTGTCCCCCATCCACATTGTTACATGGACTTCCTTCAGATCCCTGCTGAAAACTTCTGTGAAGCTTCATGTTAGACACTGCATGTTGGTACAAGGGGTTAACAAGAGTGGATGTTCTCAGTGCCTTGGGCTACACCTGAGGGTTCGGTAGGATCAGCGCTATGAGACACAGGTGTGGGGCAGGTTGGCAGCCTTCCTTTAGAAACAGGCAGAGGGCAGAAGGTTTGCTGGGAGTAACTCCTCCAGCAGACATGAGCTGTGAAAGGACTGCTTGTCCTGCTGGAGTTGTGTGGGAGGTGGGAATCCTGCAAGGAGCTGAGCTGCTTTGGATGCTGACTGGAAGAAGGGAGGTGAGCCAGAAGCTACATGGCAGTGTGCCAGACTGACCAGAGGGTAAAATCTCTGTTTTGTCTAATTCAGTTTTCTGAAAAAGAGGTGGAAAAGATGTGTGTAAGCATGGTGAAGGAATGGGTATTAGTCCAGGTCTTACTGTGACTTGCTTCTGTTGGTCTTATTACTGTACTGGAGAAGATACAGCATAATGTTTTTTGATGTTGTTTAGTGAAACAGAATCTGGACTGGCTACTCTTCCTTCTAATGGCCACCTCAATCAGTTTGTGCAGCAGTCAGGACTGTGCGTGGCAATTTTATGAGAAGTCTTTGTTAATTTTCTGTCCTGTTTAAATCATTGTTACCTCAGAGGAATAGAGCGGTCACTTTCAGCCTTATTGATGCCTGATTATCTAAAATGGGAGGAGGGACCTCCTCTCTGCAGCTGCACCAGCATTTTATTGTTATGTGAACAGCAACATGCACTGAAGTTCAAACAGAACAATGTCCTGTAATTCTAGCTCTTGTGAGTAGTGTGTTGGGTATTTTTCCTACCCAAGCAACACTGAGCACAACCAGACATGTAGACCAAAAGGCTGGGTGCAGCTCTGTCAGCCTGAGAGGCTGACATCTCAGCTGGGTCAGTTCCTAAGTCGATAGAAAAATCATCTTTGAACTGATACTTTAAGCACAAGGAACCAGTCTGGTGGTGGTATTATAAGTTGAAGGAGACATTGCAGTCATTTTGAAATCCATTTTAGTTCTAGCTAGGAATAAATACTTTTTAGATGCTTAAGAGAATATTTATAAATCAGCTCCAGACTGCAGTTCCCTTACTGTTATGCTGCTTTGGTAATATAAATAATCATAGTGGTAGTATTGCTCTAGGTGTGTCAGACCAGATATATGCAGTGCTGGGTGATGAGCTCTCAGCTGTGCAGTCTAAGATCTGCCTCCTAAGATCTGAAACACAGTGGTCCCTTGGGTGTCTTCCGTTTGTTCAGTGTCATTCAGTGTCAGATCCTGTGTTCTGGCTATGACTGCAGCTCTCATGAACATTACTTTTGTTTTAAGTCTTTACGTGTTTGTTTTCCCCAGGGAAAAGTTTTCCTTGCTAATTTGTATACCAGGCAACCATGGCAATCTTGCTGTATAATATCCAGTTTCGCTAATTCAGGCTGGCATGCCATCTGCACTATCTAAAGGTCAGTTCAAGTGTTACTTGTAAATCTGTGGCTTCTTAATAAGCAGCATAGTAGTGGTACACTGATTCTCGTTCCCTGATAACAGTAGCAGTAATCCAAATCCTGTACCAAAAAAAAAAAAAAAAGAAAGCATCTCTCACCTGGAAGAAACCTGTATGTCTTAGAGCTCAGGAGCTGCTACTGCATTTCTGAACACTTGGTTTCATTGCTCTGATCTCATGAATTTTTCTTGATGCTGATGCTTGCAGTGCTTTCCAAACCCTCTTGTCTTGATTATAACAGTTAACAGCTGCCCCTTATGATCTCAAGAAGAGCTTTTGTCATTCGGGGTTTCCATATAAGCAGTGCTGGTTAAACAGGCTCCTGGTCTGCTGCTGGATGGAAGCAAGTATGAACTTGGGGGAGATGGCTCTGCTTGCTACCTGCAAGGTCTGCAGCTGTGTTAGGAGCAGCAGAAGGAGAGAAAGAAATAATGAGAGAGGAAATCTCAGAAATCTCCTGGCTGCAATGCCAGACCACGGGCTTCTCCCTTGCATGCTGAGCTCCTGCTGGGATATACTCCGGAAAAGAGCCTAGAGGTAGAGTTAAGGAAGTGAAGCTCCTAAAAGAGAGACAGAACTGGACTTCTAGAGGGGATAAACAAAAGCAGAGGTATTATCTAGTCTCATAAAGAGAAATGGTTGGAAAGTGACTGGCCAGGAGTGAGTGCTGCTTTAGGGCACTGGCCCCTCCTGGAGCATGCACAATAGGTGTCCCAGCTAGAACTGAATCCTTGAAAAATTTCAAAGATTCCTGTTGGGTTTGTTGTTGGTTTTACTGGTCCAGCAGTGTATTTTGAAGGAGGGGCACTTTGTTGTGGTGAGATCTAACTTGTCAAAGGAAGACCGTGTTGGAGAAATGTTCCATCTTGCCAAGCATAATAAATATTTCTCCACACACTGCAACTGTACCTGTGTGTTTTGAGCTGTACGAGATGCTTCTGAAATTCTCAGGAGGAAGCACCAGCAATAGATTATGAAAGAACTGGAATTTCAAAAGGTAGAAAGGTCTTTGGGCTTGAGTGCCAGTGTAATGGTTGCCAGTGTTGCCACAAACGTGTGCCGTCAGTACTGTTGCATTGCCCTGTGTTGCTGTTGGGAGCTGATCTGGATTTGTCACATCTTTCCTTTGAATGAATGTGGAGCTGAAATTTAAAAATATTGCTAGATAAAGTCTTGTTGAGTCATAAATAATTTATTTATTATTAGTTGAATAGAACATGTGTTTGGCTTTGTAAATGATAATGAAAAGACACTTCACTGAGTTTGGATTAATTTCTACTCTATGGTAATCCAAGTGCTTAGAAGGAATATTAGGAGGAAGCAAACTTTAACTTATGATGTTCCCTGAAAGGGAAAACAACCATAATTCAGGTTTATTTTATGCATTCTTACAGTCTGTATACTTTGAGATGCTGCATTACTACCTTCAAGCTGTAGAGTTTGATATCATCTTTACCTGTTTTATTGGCATTTGTAATGATTTATATTTAAAGTTAGTTAAAGGATGGATAGAAGAAGGGATAATTAGAGCTAACACCTGAAGTAGTAACAGAGGTTTTAAATTACAACTAACACTGCTGCCCATGACTTTGACTTTTACCGTTTGAAACTGCAAATTAACATGTTGACAAAACTGTGCTAGAGTGTTCCTGCCACAGTGATTTCTGCAAAGCTTTGTTTCTGGTGGAGGAAATAACATTTCTTCAGTGTTGTGTTGCCTTAGAAAAGTGTAGAAGGAATGTCATTGTAGGACATGCTGACGGTATTGCCATATAGTAACAGAGATGAAAAGCAATTTCAGAAACAGGGCAGTAAAAATAACTTCTCTCTACTTCAGACACCAAACTGGAAACTTCATTCAGTACAGCTGCATGAAAGCTCCTGTATCTTGCTGAAACGAACACTAAAAAAAACCAACCTCAAAACACCCTTGGGTCAAGGGAACCTGTAGTTCATCTTGAAAGGAAAGCGTCTTGTTTCTTTTATTTAACAAAATGGTGAAGGAATAGAACTGAAATAATTCACAAAAACTGGGAGAAGGCACTATTACAGCTCCTCTGCACATTTATTCAGTGCTCCAAACTGCTAAAACAGTTGTCCTTTTTGTGGGAAACCTTGGAAAAAACTTAGCATCACATAGAAGACTGTGCTGGTTGTTCTTTTTTCCTTTTTTCACTTTCAAAGTCAGAGCTGGATGGTGCATAAATCTGTTTTTTTCAGGAAATACTCATCTGGTTATCTTTGGGTAGTAATTCTAACCTAATATTTTTACCAAAACTTGAATTTCTGTCCCTGTTCCATAACTATCTGAATGAAAGCATAAATGTGCAGCTTTTGTCCCCTGATGTTGACTACACTCTGAACGTCACAGTGCCCATGTGAGATCTGCTTTTACGTCAGATAAGACCAAGCTGTTTGTTTGAACATTTTGGATAATGGCCACATTGGCAGGTGCTCTTTTGTCTCTTACGTGTAGAAACAAAGAAAACGTGAAAGGATTGTACAGAGAATCTGCAAAAGCCCAGGCTGGTGCTATGTGATTTGATTCAGTTCTCATTTTACAAGCAGTGGACCAGGTTGTCTGGTTTGACAGTCTCAATTTACCTGTTGTCTGCTTCTGCTATTAGTATTTACATTCTTTCTTAAATGCTGCATCCATGGGAAGCTGGTACTTGGTTCATCTTGCTTGGTATCCTGTCTTTGTCAGTGGCCAGTCTCGTGGTCCTAAGGCAGTTTTAGTTGTCTGTTCCCCAGCTAACATAGGCTTCTGATCCTTAAGTGCTTTAGAAGTGTGGAGTTAGTGCCATATTGTCTTTGATACCATTTATTCTCATCCATTAATATCCTTTTATTGTGTGATTTTCATGTTAAGACACCGGAAAGCAGTGAAACATCTCAACTTTTCCCACAGTGGACTTAGATGCAGTGGGGAAAACATCTGCTAGTCTTGAATTCTCCAAGGTCCCTGTTATGCCTCGATCTCCCACTAGTTTTATATTTAGAGATTTTTCCATCAGAACTTTCTGCTTTTAGTGTGTTTTAAAGTAAACTTTAATTTTTGATGTCTGCAAATCGTTCCTCAAACATTTCTGGATGATCTTACTCTACACTGTACTTGCCAGAGTTCGTTTCTTGTTGTCCTCACTTTTGTACAGCTTCAGTCTCCTGGAGTTCATAGCCTTCCTTGCTTTACTATTGTACCATGCCAGTCTCCTTTTTGTCTTTCAAGTCTTGTTGAGATAAATAGTTCAAGTTCGCCAATATGACATCTTCATACAATCTGTGCTCCATGCTAAGAATTGCCTTTTAGCTGCCTCTCTTAGCTCCCTTTTAAAAAGTTTCCTTGCTTGTGGTGTTTGGATGTTTTTGATCATGGCTTTTGATGCTCCTACAAAGTTCTAAAATTAAACTCTTTTGTGAAATACCATGTCTTCAACAGTAGTATTACCCATTGGGTACTCTGTACCACAAAGGACAAGCCAAAGAGCTGCTTTTGCTCTTAGGGGCTCATGGTATGTTTTATGCAGTGAAGGAGTCACTGACAGGGCTGAGGCTGATACATGTTGTACGTTGTGTGGGTGTGCATGAAATATCAATACAGATAGGAACTGGGGAGAGGAGAGGTACTATAGAATTAACCTTGTGGTAAAGCAAGGATATATTGGAAACATCGAGCAATTAAGATATTAATTGTGAATTACTCTGAAATGCTCTGTTAGTGAGAGGATTCCTCCTTAAATTTTCTCATCATCTTTGAAAGTCTGCAGATGTTTAGCTATTAATGGATGTTGATGTGTCTAGCTGTTCTTAATGGCAAAGCCTACTTAAACACAGTATAGAAATGAGATATTGATGACACGCAAATTCGTGAAGCGTTCCATATTTTTTTTTCAGTAAAGCATTTGACATAGTCTCCCACGGCATCCTCACAGCTAAACTGAGGAAGTGTGGTCTGGATGATCGGATAGTGAGGTGGATTGTGAACTGGCTGAAGGATAGAAGCCAGAGAGTAGTGGTCAATGGGACAGAGTCAAACTGGAGGCCTGTGTCCAGTGGAGTCCCTCAAGGGTTGGTACTGGGACCAGTATTGTTCAACATATTCATCAATGACTTGGATGAGGGAATAGAGTGCATGGTCAGCAAGTTTGCTGATGACACTAAACTGGGAGGAGTGGCTGACACACCTGAAGGCTGTGCTGCCATTCAGAGAGACCTGGACAGGCTGGAGAGTTGGGAGGGAAGAAATTTAATGAAATACAACCAGGGCAAGTGTAGAGTCTTGCATTTGGGTAAGAACAACCCCATATACCAGTACAAGTTGGGGACTGAACTGTTGGGGAGCAGCACAGAGGAAAGGGACCTGTGGGGTCCTGGTGGACAGCAGGATGACCATGAGCCAGCAATGTGCCCTTGTGGCCAAGAAGGCCAATGGCATCCTGAGGCGTATTAGAAAGGGTGTGGTTAGTAGGTCAAGAGAGGTTCTCCTCCCCCTCTTCTCTGCCCTGGTGAGGCCGCATCTGGAATATTGTGTCCAGTTCTGGGCCCCTCAGTTCAAGAAGGTCAAGGAACTGCTTGAGAGAGTCCAGCGCAGGGCCACAAAGATGATGAAGGGAGTGGAGCATCTCCCTTATGAGGAAAGGCTGAGGGAGCTGGGTCTCTTTAGCTTGGAGAAGAGGAGACTGAGGGGGGACCTCATTAATGTTTATAAATATGTAAAGGGTGACTCATGAGGATGGAGCCAAGCTCTTCTCAGTGGCATCCAATGATAGGACAAGGGGAGATGGCTATAAGCTGGAACATAGGAGGTTCTGCTTAAACATGAGGAAGAACTTCTTCCCAGTAAGGGTAACAGAACACTGGAACAGGCTGTCCATTGAGATTGTGGAGTCTCCTTCTCTGGAGATGTTCAAAACCCGCCTGGATGCGTTCTTGTGTGATCTAATCTAGATGGTCCTGCTCTGGCAGGGGAATTGGACTAGATGATCCTTTGAGGTCCCTTCCAATCCCTAATATTCTGTGATTCTGTGATTGCCAACCTTGTGCACTAGTCCTTGGGCATGGACTGAATTGTTGAATATACCCTCCATACTTAGAGCATCCTTTTACACTCACTCTGTGGAGAGAGATATGTACAGCATAACTGTACATTTTCCTTGTTTGAGGGGTGACTCGGTAACATCTGAGTTCAGGCACAGTCTGAGCTGAATGTCAGCCCCTTAATGCGAGACCTTTTCTCCTCTTGTTTTAACAGTAAGTGTGAATACCATTGCTTTCAGGGAATATAAATTCAGCCCTCCCTCCTGCGAGCTTGTGCTGCAGGATTAGGAGGGGAGGGACTATTGCTTATCTGCAAAGTGGCTGTAGACTGTTTAGCAGGGGTTTGGCAACAGGATTTAATGACTTCAACTAGAACTGAGGAAGCGGAAGGGAAATGAACTGCTGTCCCCACGAGACTGAGGAGGCTTAATCTAGGGTCTGTCTCGCTTCCTTGTGATGTTAAAATACTGATGGTAGGATTTTTAGGGTGGCAAATAGGAAAGTCATGGCAGCAATACAGTGATACATATGGATTCTAGTAGCCCTGTTAAGGGGAAATTATTTTCCTTCTTAGGAAGGCAGTCAAGGGCAGCCCAGAAAGGCTTGCTATCTTCAAAATAAGATGTGACTTTAGCTTGAACACAGCTCTGCACCTAGCTTTCAGAAAAGCTTGCACACTGAGCAAGAATTAGCCCACACTAAATCACAGGAAGCCTCTAGGCTACAAATTTTAATGTTTAAATACTTAAGACATGGCCTACTGAAAGACTTTGAAACTAGTATTAGGATATACTTTCTTGGACTTAAAGCAAAACCTCTCTCTGCCTCAGCTGCTCTCTGCTTTCAGTACCAGTCTTCCTCTGATTTTTCAAAATTCCTCACGCTTTGCTTCTGTGCACTCTTAGCCCTCAGCTGGTAAGTTGTTTGTTGTTGTTGTGGGTTGTGTGTGAGGTTCTTTTGTTGCTTTTTTGTTTTGTTTTTCCTGTCATTGTTTTGTTGCTCTTGTTTTCTTGGGATGAAAAGTGCATCTTTTATCTTTAACTTTTCCTGTTGCCCAGGTTAGATGGTTTTCTGGCTTCCTCAGCAGGAGCTCTAGAGGTGGGTAATCAGTGAATGATGTGGGTTTAAACCCTAAATGTCTAATCTAACTCAGGCAAAGTAAGCTTTGTTCTCCTGCTTTCTAGGTATTTCTGAACAGCTACACTGAGTTTTTGGAGGTGAGTTCTGTGACATTTCAATGGGACAGAAAAATGTTTAGATTTAAAACAAAAAAAGCTTGATACATACACTCAAGCTCCAGTTATCAGACTAATTATATTTTTAGCCTTTTTCTCTGTGAGTTGTCTTTTTTCCCTCCAGTGAAACTCAAAGCAGAAGTTCCTATTATCTCTATGGCCAATGTGAAGTGTTAATTGTATAAACAGGAGACATTTGAACTTTTATGCTATAAATTACTGTCAGTGCTTCAAGTTGTCTAGAAAAAGATATGAAATAAGAAAATAGAAGCTTTATGATGCAGCAGCACAATCTTTCCCTACGTATTTCTTCAAAGTCAAATGCAAGCTGTGAAAGCAATTCATCCTGCTTAGCACGTTTTCCAATCGGTACCCTGGGGATTGATGATAGGATGACTCATTCACATAATTGGGCTTCTCAATGCTTTTCCTCACACTGAAGGTTTCTACTCCAAACATATAAGAAAATAAGAAACTGAGAAATGATCATCTACAGCAAAAAATTTAGAAAGGCATGTGGCTCAGCTTTGATAACTCTAAATGAAACTGTTTTCTCTTTTTATAATGGTCACAATGTCATGTTCTTACTGATAGCCACGACTCCTATGTGACTGCTGCAAATGTGTAACTCTTTTGTATGTGAAGTTTTAAATTTGTGTTATGATTGGAATGCTTCCGTGGATCAGATTTAGCAATGCATGTCGGATATTGGTAATCAGTAAGCTTTTGATTATCGAGTTCAGAAATTTATATATCTTACATGAGGGGAAAATAATTCTAATAAGCTTTCTCTTAAACTTTTGTCTCAAAGATCAAAGCCAAGAGCTCATTTTCCTGCTTTGCAGCTGTACTGAATATTGTGCTGCTCTGATTTCTTTTTTTCCTTCCCTTACTCCAGCTGTGGAAGAATGGCCAAAATTTAAGTCTGCTTTAGTGTGCTTGGTTTAATGAGGACTTCATCTTTTTAATATTTTTATGAAGGCTTGCGTGGGCTTGAAAGCCATTTAATGCTAAAAATTGGCAAGAGCCATGAGAAGAAACTGTGGCACCTGCCTCCTGGCAGTCTGGCTGTTGCACGTGGAATGTGTGCAGAGCGTTGCTGTGAGGCTTTGAGTGCCTTGGTGTTGGCAGTCAGCAGCTACTGCGGAGTTTGCAGAGCTGTGGTCTTGACAGAGCATGGGAATACAAAGTCAGAAGTCATCTTAGGCATGTTGGTGAGCTACACCTTTTCAGCATTGGTCTCTGTCTGCAGGTGGGTGTCAGCCATGACCCCTGACAGAGCATGGACTAATCCCTGCAACTGTCTTCAAGGGCTTTATAGATTCAAGGTGGAGGTGTATTCCTCCTTCCCCCCCGCTTTTATTGGGGTAGATCTTGTGTCTTGCAGTTAGAGACTGATTGAATACCTTCCTTGGCTTGAGTGGGTTCAGATTTGTATTCCTTGGGCAGTGCAGGAACGCTCCTTGGTTGCCTGGGACAGGACTTGTTTCATGGGGGGGAATGGGTAGAGAAGGGAACAGTGGAGGAGCCAAAACCTGGTAATCTCTGGTCATGTTCCTTCTTGTGAGTGTATGCCTCTATTCTGGAGTCCTCAGACCAGGCGTGAGAGCTAAATATTGATGGAAAGAAGTTTTATGGGATTGTTTGCTTCTACCTCAAATACTATTAGTCAGGGAGAATTGCAGTTTGTTCTCTGCTCCAAGGCAAAATGACATTTCATACAGTCCAAATAAAACAGATTGGACAGAACAGCAATGAGTTTGACTCAAATCTGCTCAATAAAACTTAAGATTCTACTAGCTCATAAGTATTTTAAAATTAAAAAAAGAAATCACTTCCATGTTCTGTTGTACAAGACAGGGAGTTAACTAGAGTCCAGCAAAGGGCCAGTAAGATGGTTAAGGGACTGGAGCCTATTTCGTACGAGAGCCTGAGAAATGAGACTGTTCAGTCTGGAAAAAAGAAGGCTCAGTGGGGAACTTATTAATGTTTATAAATACCTGATATGAAGATGTAAAGAAGACTGAGACATGGTCTTGCTTTATTCACCAACTACAAAGCTGTTGTGGAGTTGAAACTGCCTGTTATTCCCATAAGTGACTGCTATGATGCTGCCTTGTCTTCTGCTGTGCAGTGTAACCTGGGTGTTACATGTTGCCTAGCAGCACAGTTCTTGTGAAGAAAGGAAAAAAAAATATTCTGATATGTTAACATAAGGTTTTTCTTAAGCTGACTTGGAGTCTCTTTGCAGTCTAATGAGATGTTGGTCTTTTTCCGCATGAAGTTCTACATTAGCCTTCAGTTCACAGTACTGTGAATAAAAAGCATACTTAAATGTTAATATTCTGGACCTTCACACTTCTCAATATTTAAAGTCTGGTTTCAGACCTTTCTGCTGTAAACAAGTAACTTAAGAAAATGTATTTGTATAGTAGGCTTTCATATTTACTGGGAGTCTTCATCAACTGAGAATTGATGGAAATCTGTGTAGTGTCTTCCTCTTGCTGACTTCTGAGGTCCATTCCTACTGAACAGCAGATATTCAGAAATCTTGACCAGAACTGCCACTAAACTTAATCCTCATAGCTAACTACTATACAGCGTGTACCCTTTACTCACAGTTCTGTAAGATATATTTTTTTTTTAAAGCTATTAAATAAGAAAATGCTAACACTGGGGCCAATGTACAAAAAGCTTTTATCAGAGTGAATATTGCAGCTTACAGCCAGAATGTGGTTTTAAACCCATTGATTTTAGCCTTTTCACATAAGTCAGGAGATTTTATCTGCATATGTGCAAGTTAACACCGAAGTATGTCTGCCTGGCTCTTGGCTCTGTCCTGTAATCCATCCCTTTCCATTATACAGCTGTCAGGCTGGGAGTTGTTCCATTTAGTGCATAAATAGCACTCTAGATACAAATCTAGTACCCTGTTCCCCCAGATGGCAGAAGCCTAGGCTTAGCTCTCATGACTGAGAGAATCTAATATTGTACCTTTCCAGGCTACAGAATTTTATAAGACAGTAGGAGAAAAAAAAATAAATGGAAGTGGAGCTGAGAAGATTCCAGGTTATATTAAAAATTCACTAGTGTGCTGGGAAATCTATTCTGAACTTAGTGTCCCTCATGCAAGAGGCAGAAGACAACTAATCTTATTCCTTTAGATTACCATCAGGGCAAATTTATGCTAGAGAACTTTGTTAGAGGCATTTTTCCTTTCTTATCAGAAAAGCAGCTGGATAATACACAGGTAAACTGTACCCTGTCTTGACTTCTTCAAGGTAAACTTCTAGTGTGAACTTAATGCAAGAAACTATAATTGAAATATAATTGCATAAAACCACCACTGTATTTTTCACAAACTTGGAAACTGGCACAAATTTCAGCATGTAAGTGTACAACCAAGGGACAACTATTCATCAAAATAACTATCAGGTAAATAAGACAGGAAGAAACTGCTTTAAAGCACTTAGGGTTTTTTTCTGTATATATTTTTGGGGTTTCAGAAAAAAATACTCAGTAATTTACATATAATATCAGCTATGTTTAAAGAAGAATGCAAACTACCGAGAAGGTTACTGAAGTTTAGTACCCATCAATCTTTATTCATACTGGCCCGATTACTTTTTAAAACACCATTAAGTAGACACACACTGCCATCTAGTGAGCATCTCTAACATAGCTGCAGTTTGATTTCTGAGGAGAGGAAAATGTGTTGCTTGGAGCAAGAAACTTATTAATACAGTACAAAACATATACAGACTTAAAATGCTGCACTGAATGCTTTGTCAATTGTCTATCATATAATAGAGATACACGGAGCAAAGCTAAAGTATTTTATTAATAATTTATTGTCAGTAAGAAAGACTGGCTAATGGTAATTTCCAGTAAAAACCTTTACAAGACCATTGGATCACAAATATACAGACGCTATAAAAACTGTGTCATGGTGGTTTTGGTTCTAAACTGGTATGTAGAGGGTCCCCAACACACTTTCCAAGAAGGGAAAAAATGTTTACAGTTCTAAAATACAGCAACCCATTTAAGACATTTCCATGTAGCTGACCCAGAAAAATATCAGACCAAACTTATGTACAACTGGAATTGTGTGAATATGTTGAATTTTTTTTAATGAAATGTCAAACCTTAGTTTTCAGGGAAATACATACAGTGATGCCCTGATTATAATAAGTCAGGGTGCTAGTTTTTAATGGCACACTAACACCACTAGTTTCAGTGGAAAACAAATTCACAAAATATCTACAAAATCTAGTTAAAACTATTAAAATCAAAACTGTACATAAAATTTACAAAAAGTAGGAGAAAATTAATTGCATTAGAACTATATAAATATACGCATCATGCTAACATGGAGAAGTGGTATGTGATTTTTAACATAGACAATGCAAGTACAAAAAGTATGTTCAGAAATGGCACAGCCAATGGAAATCTTGGAACTCTCCAGTTACAATAGGTCAGGAAATGGAAACAGGCTGATTTAGTGAAATGAACTGCATGATCCAATGCTGCCATGCCAGTTTAGCTCACTGAAACAAAAGCATTCACTGTGGCCGGGAAAAGAAAAAAGTAAAAAAGCTCTTGGAAGTTGTTCTGGAATTGACAAAGTTTGTTAGGAGTCCAGGCACTTTTGTTGAATGTGTCAGACTTCTGTATGTTGCTGGGAATCAAGCGGAGGAATTTTCACATCTTCAAAATGACCATCATCTCCACTCTCATAGTCACTCATCATGACTTCAGACTCCATTTCACAGCATGCTGACACGTCAGAGCATGAAGCTGTGGAAGCATACACAGACATGGACATGTTGTCTACCATGGGTGCTTCAAAGTCTCTATTGTACCCTAATGTGTAAGGAGCATAAGGTTCTCTGTAACTGCCGTTGACACCACTGGTTGTGGTCTGAGGTTCTGATGCATCTGCAGGATAGTGGTGGGGAAGGTACTGATTAAGGTTAAATCTCTGCCTGCTTCTTGTAGAAGAACCCAAGCTACCTATGGCTGGCATGTCTCTGGGTGGCTGTATTGACTCAAACTGGTCGCTGTATTCTGGTGGTAATGGTGGAAGCTCATCAGGTGCAGGGAAGTCATCAGGTGGAGGTGGAAAATCACTTTCTATGTCATAACCGCCAGGGTAATAGTCTGTATCAATGGCATTTGGATCTGTGTAGAGGGGAGCTGACTCCTCAACCACTTCGTAATTTGGATACTCTTGGATACCTGGCAACTGAACACTTGGCATCCAGTCTGATGTATCCCAGTGATAACCTGAAAAGTTATTTTTTAAAAAAAAAGTAGTATTAGTATCTTGTCTTCAAGTCAATCTGAACTGAGAAGTCAACACGTATTAAGACAATGCAATCACTGTGGTTAGGATATAGTTAATTAGAGAGCAGCTTGCCCCAGTTCCACAAAAGACATTCAACACAACACAACTTTACATTATGCCATGCATTAGATATTGCATCATTCACACTTGAACTTTTACATTTGCTCAGAGATCTCACCTAACATGGGCAGAGCTGTAGGTCACCTATGGAATGTGCTGTCACAATACATAATGATATAGAATTGTTCACTGGATAGCAAAGAACCAATGGCCTCACTTGGTGCAGCTAAATTATTAATCAATTGTTCTTGAGTAATTACAGTTAGGGTGATTATAGCTGCCTGTTTTTCTCATGAATATATTTAGCATATATCAACCATGCTTTTCTTACATAAAAGAAGTAATTTCTAACTGGTAAAGTATCCAGACCATTTAAAGTGACTTTACTCCTTAAAAGAATTGTAAAGTTAATTTCACAAAATGCTATTAGCTCTACAGTAACTGCCACACCTCTGAAAAATGTTTTACTCTAAGTAAAGACATTCCACATTCAAATACAAGAACAAAACAGGAAAATCAAGCTTAATCATGCATAAATGACCGAACTTGATCCTCTCTTGCAAATTCCCCTTGAGTAAGTTTGTATTGGTCTGCTGGAAACTAGATGTAAGCCTAATCTCATTAAAAAAATAATTCTCTCTTCTGAACACCAGAAAGGAAAATAATACAGAACTGTAACAAGGTGCAAATCTAGTAAAGAGTAATCACTGCAGACAAATGCACGGCAAGCAACTGACAGTAAGTCTGTGTTAAAACCAAGTATGAACAGAAATATTTTGGTGAACATCCATGAACTGCATGCAGAAGTCACCTCTTGAATTGCTGAGGTCAGGAACAGCAAAAGACTCTTTAGGTGGCAGAATGAGAAGAAAAAGGAGAAAACATCCGTAGTTAGGAATCAAACAGTAGAACTGATGCAAAGACAAACAATGACTGTCACTATGTTGTTCATGCTGCTTTTATTCATTATTAGTAGGCAAAATATGCCAGTTTACTTAAAGTAGTAAAATTGGTGTTTTTTTCTTCTCCTGGCTCCTTCTTTGTTAGACTTTAACTCAGTAGCTATTCTGTAGTTCATGTAGCCCACCCAGGACACAGCTGTGTAGTGGCAAAATGTACAGTCTGTAGAAACCTATCAGTAGATTTAGGACTTCTGCTAGAAAGGGTAACAAGACTTGGTCTGATTTTTTTTCTCTCCTTGAATCCCCTTGGTTTTTGATACAAGGCTGCATGGACTTAGACTTTCAAGTCTCTCGTGCAAAGATGGGAAGTCTCCCTTTACTGTCTGTCTGCTACATACTGTGCACTAAGAGACCAGCCTACCTTTGCACAGCAATCCCAACAACTCAAGCTCAAGCAGAGAACTGCCCTGTGTTATCTGACAAATTTTAAGCCTTCCTCTTCAGGAACCTATATTCCCTGTTGAGGTCTGTAAGGATGGCCGATGCCTATCCTAATACCAGAATCTTCTCGTAAGAAGTGATAATTTTATCTGTTCTTGGAAGACTGAAGGGACAGAGGTTGAGCACTCAGCACCGTCAATTTGCACTGAGCTACAACCTTCTCCGAGGAGCAATGCAGAGAACGCAGGCCTACAGCTTCCTAGGATGAGACTAGCTACAGTTCATGCTTCCAGGATACCTGTTGGACAGAACCATTTGGGGAGACTACAGGAAAGGACCATCTGTCCCAGAGCTTGACCTTGCTGAAGGCTTGAGCAAGGATCTCTGCTGCTTGAACTGGCACTCTCCTGAGGGTGCTCAAAAGCAGAACTCAGGTTTACCTAAGACGCTTTGAAAGAAGGAATGCTTATGAAGAGCAGAAACTTCCAAGCGTTAAGAAGTAGCCGAGCAGGACATATTTAATCTCTCTACAAATATTCTGCAATGCATAAAGTATTTGTATTTATTTTACAGTGAGACTAAACCACCAAGCAATACTTTCAACTTTGACTTGAGAACTACATCCATCATTTTTAGCTTTTACCAATTAAAATCTCAACAGAAAATCTGAGCAAGTTATTAAATATTCCCCTGAAAGATGTTGCCTCTTCTAGTCTTATAATTCTTCCTTTCATAAATACTGTGCATTACAATTTTTTAGCACCGAAGACTATGGTCTACAGGTGCACATTAATGAAATACTCTTGTGTAGCTAGAAGTCTTTGCATTTGTCTACGTTTTTTTTGTGTGTGTCTGCATTCATTAGACAGGATCTACTTCAAATAACAAACCAAAAATAATCTTTAGCTACTACAATTGATTTTATATTCTTAAGATGGCTTCATTTTAAGTAGGACTTAATAAAAAAGTAGGGTTTCCTAGTCTGTATTAAGAAATAGGAAACATACACTGTGGATATTATTTCAGAAGTAACCTCTGCAGACTCACGGTCATGGAGTGAATTACTTGCATATTACTGGAACTTTGAGGATTTTTAAGTCAATTAAAACCATAGCTAGCATTTGTATAGACTTACTGGCACCTTTATTACTACTATTGTTTTGTAACGAGTTTGTGTTTTCCAGAGTGGTCAGTTCTTTGTTAGCAGAAAAGAAATAAAATTCCATTGAAAATGTCTACTTCACCACTTCTTAACTTCCAAATACATACTACACACACACAAATATATATGTGTATATATATACACACCCAAACATACTTTTTAGATACTGATGTAAGGCTGGGTAGTAACTACTTAAACTGATAGAGATATGTATGCAGATATACCTCAACGGCATACTAGAAATCATTTTTTTTCTGCTAAAGAAACAGATTGATCTGAAGACCAAGGAAGTGAGTACTGATATGAGACTACTCCCATTCTGTTCAGCTGGACAAGGTGCCAACAGATGTGGGTGGGAGAAGAAAAGGAAGTGGGGGCTCTGCTGCTTTTTCATCTACTGTAGTGTATGTAATTGCCTTTGATGCTGTCTCAATTCTGCTGGGAGCTTTAGTGTGAACATTTTCAGAAGAGAAGCACCAAGATCTTGTTACGCTAATACTTTTTTTCCCCCAAGAAATCACACTTTGCAACTTGTCCACAGAGTAGCTACAGCATACACATGAAAATATGAACAGATACACAGTATAAACGTATTTTTTGCTGAAACTTATAAAATATTATGTACTTGAATTTTCTGATAATTCTCATCTGCTAGGACTACATTACTAAAAGACAAATGTGCATTATTCTGCCAAAGCAGTAAAAAGAAATATTAAAACATGTATATACCTTCTTTTTCCACCGAGTCAACAACAGCATTGACAAGGTGTATTACAGTCACTACGGAAGCTTGTAAAAGGTATAAAAGGAGCAAATTAAAACAAACCTATAGTTAGTATCACTTTAAATAGCATACAGGCATACAAAAAAACATTGTAAAATTGCAATTCATTCCTATTTTACAAAGCAAGATTATTGGTGTACATATACATTTACTCTCTACCTAGAAAGCAGTTGCATATAATACATAAAATACATCTCTAAACCTGAATTTTTATTCTTGATAAACATGGAAAAGTACTTGTAACTACTCCTGAAGCAAATCCTGCACGAGCACAAAGCTGCTTTAGTTGTGTTAGAATTTCTAAAATATTGCTTAAAACATACTATTTGCATAACACTTCATCTAGACAGCAGTAAACCAGGCTTTTCTAAAGGCTTATGTTGGTGAATTAAGGAGTGTTGTATTAGGCTTCCCTTTTTAGACTGCAAACTACATTCACCCGCCCAGTGGAAGACCAGGGGAAGAACTTTTCACTGAAATGAACTAAAGTATTAGAATATGAAAAACATCTACTGAAAACTTCTGTTGCTGACCTACTTTAGTTGTGTGTGAACAGTAGTATTATAGTAGGAATACCAAATTCAGTTTGTGACATTATTTAAAAACAACCAAAATAAATATATTTTTTATGTCTTCCATTTCCCAAGATACTTTTGGAAGGGAGAACGATTTACTCTTATAAAGTAGGATGAGGTAAGCAGGGATTAAATTTCAAACTAATAGATTCACAATCTACCAAAAAGGAATGAAGGAACAATATCTATGATGCTACAGCTATTCCTTTTAAAATGATGTATTAATGAGTAATCAATACACGACCAGAAATACAAGTAAAATGTATGAAATAAATGGGATGGAGAGGAGGGGAAAACAATGTGTACCACACAACACTTATACCACAGGAAAAAAGTTGGAAGTTGGTATCAGATCTACTGATAAAACGATGAGTACTGTAAGCATACCATTTTACTTTCACCAATAATTAACACAGATGTTTCTTTTCATGCTGTTAAGAAAAATCACTCTACTTCATTGAGAAGCAGAATGTTCTTTATTCCTAAGCTAAAGGAATTTCAAATTCTCTTTACCATTTAGAGACAAAAGCAGAAATTGGAATAAGGAGTCAAAACACCTTAACTTAGTGAATTAGGTTATGAGACAACTGTGGCTTTGTCCAGTCAGTCTGAAATGTTTCCAAATACATAGATGCATTCATATCAACTGTACCAGCATCTGTCATCACAATGGAAAAGTAAAAGACTTCCAATTGATAATAACAAGACCCACAAATATGTATACAGAGTACATATTGATGAATTGGTGTTGTGATCAAAATATTTTTTTAGTTTTATACTGGCTTTTTTCAATGTATGAAATTTTTAAATGAATTAATTTTAATCATGGTGAAAGCCAAACACACTGTTCTACTATAACAAAGTTCCTTTTTTGTGCAGCTTCCTTCATTACTAAAGTAATCAAACTTACAAGCAGTCCCTTAAACTCTGCTCTCACTCAGAACTGATCTGATCCATATGGGAGCTGAGGTTGCAGCAAGAAAAAGAGAAGGAAACAAATGAAACTGTAACACCAGAAAGCTTTACTGAAAGCTGAACGTCAAAGCGGAAGATATATTTGTGCAGAGACCATTTTTAAAATTTACTGTATTCTTGTATAAGGTGATAAGTAATGATTACCTAGAAGAATTTCTCAAATTTGAACATACTTTTAACACCTTTTAAACACAAGGCTCTGAACACCTTTCACTGTTAATATTCCAACAGCAGAATGAATATACATAATTTTAAGATACAGTAATTAAGAGGTGTAAGACAGGCAAAATACTTCAAAAATTAACCAATCTAGTTATTAAGTAAATACAGATATATATTAAATAAGCTATTATTTAATATATATATTCAATATACGTAAGTAATATTGATACTAAAAAATACAGATGCAAAGACAGAACAAATGAACGTAAGTGGCAATACACAATGATTGTATTCTACGTACCATTGTCATCACATGATTCAGACTGGAAGGAGCTGAGAGACTGGACCTCAGACATGCTTTCTCTGGCACTATAAGGATGGGAGTTCTTTTCATCTAGAGGCTTTTTTGAAAGGCAGGGGTCAAGATCTACTACTTTAGCTGAAAGAAAAAGTTTCAAGTGAGATGATTCATAGATTCTAGATTAAAGAGTCAATAAAATTTAAGGCGGAGATCTACATATTTTTACAAAACTTAATAGAGCATGAAGACTGATCAGACTCAAAAGCCAGTAAAATCATAATGCCTTTTCTACCTTAACACTCACAGACAGAGACTTCACACTCATATTAAAATTGTACCAGCACACACCTTTAACAGAAAAGTAATAAAATAAGAACACTTCTTACTGTCATAGTCAAAATCCCAGCTGGGTTTCTGTATCGAATCGCTGTCTGAAGGAGAGTTGGAGGGAGGTGGAGGTGGCAAATTTGGTGCTACACTGCAAACAGCTACAGCTTTCCGGTGACCGTGTACAGAATCTGGGTTAAAAGTACTAAACTCTGGGTGCTCGGGGATAGCAGACCCCTCAAAAGAATTCCTGTCAAGATTGTTCCTGGAGTCACTGGGAATGCTTGGTGTATATGAAATGGGACGAACAGGAACCTGTGGTGGGACGTCAGAATAGATGTTCTTATTCAATTTTGCATCAAAATAAGGTCTCTGCAAGAAAGCTGTTGTAGCTCCCAGTTGCTTGTCTTCAGGTTCTGGCTGGTGCTTCTTCTTTCTACTAATCACTTTGCGGCAAACAACAAAAATCACGACTAACAAGAATATTCCTGCTATGAAAACAATAATCCCAATCACTTCGGCTAAGCTAATGTTCCAAGACGTTGAAACATATTTGTTAAGAACGATATCTGTGCAGTGTTTTCCTCCAAATCCACGGCTACAATTGCAGTTGTATGAACCATAAGTATTCTCACAAAGGGCACCATTAAGACATGGGTTTTCTGTGCATTCATCGACATCAGTCAGGCACCTACCAGAAACAGAGCAGAGAAAGAATGCTTAGTTTACATCAGTAGTCTCTGTTGTAGTCTCCTTGTTCTCAACAATTCTAGGTATGTTTAATATACAGTACTGTACATTACCAGGCAATTTGTTATTTTGTCAACATTTCAGATTTCAACCAGTATGAACTCTTAACAGTTAAATAATACTGCTAAAAATTCAATATATGTAGAACACTACTTACCTTTCTCCACGAAAGCCTGCTTCACACTCACAAACAGGTCCATCCAAACTGTCAATACACTTGCCACTGTTTTTACAAGGATTGTCTTTGCAATACGGACCCAGCTGACACCTGTAAAGGCAAAAAAAAACCCAAACCATGAATGAACCATTACCTTACTGCAAGTAAGTGTGGGGTATTGGGATATATAGTGTAGGATTCAGGGCTATAACATAAGGGCTGGCATTAACCTCAGCTAACTCCAGTGGGTTTCAAAGTATGAGCTTTAAATAGGAAACATAAAATGTCACATTTATAGCCTATTCTCTGAGGGGTGCATTAGTACAATAAACCATACAAACATACCTTTGGCCTGTGTATTGTCCTCGGCATTGGCAGATAAAATCATCACTGACTGGGATGCAAGTACCACCGTAAAGGCACGGGTTGGAAGCACACGGGTTGACGCTTACATCGCAGTGAGTTCCCATAAACAAAGGTGCACACTTGCAGTAGTAACCTGAAATCAAACACAGTCTTTTTGAGACACAAGTGGCTTTACTGGATTTAAGATACAATCCACCCTACCCACCTACCTGTTCAAAGAGAGAGCAGAAGGGAAGAAATAGAAATATTTTTATCGAAAGATGAAGGAAATTCTAACAGTAAAGTTTTTCTTTAATATGATTGAAGGTTAACTTCCATTTCTCTCACATAACTCAAGCTTGTCACAATGATTTCAAAATTTTTCAAGGAAGACTGTAAAGTAGGCAGTTAAGAGGACAGACCTCAGGTGTTGACACTGAAGACTTTTGTCTGATGGACTTTGTCTACTTCATACCCCAAAGAATTGAGTCAAGAACGCAGGCAGACATAGCCTTCCTACCTGTTCAACAACCTCTGGGACTCTCTGGGAAAGCAAGAGTTATTCACAAAGTTGTTTTGTCATTCAAGGCAGGGAAATGGAAAAGCAGTTTTGAAAACTAACAGCAGAGGAATATAGCACAGCTTACCTCCATTTGACAGTGCATTGCAGATGCCTCCATTCTGACACGGGCTGCTTGAGCAACCTTCTGTGGTAGCCAGTAAGCATCCAGGAGTCACATCTACAGATTCTTCCATGTGTGCATAATTTCGTGGCTTACTGTTTAGGGGCAGCTCTTGTCCATTAAGCACAACAGAATCCATACAGCCTCTGAAACCATTGCTAACCTGAGGACTTCTACCATGTCTTGTACCTTGCTGCCGAATATGACCACCAAAAAACACATGATTATCTAGGTTTAGAGTCCTAAGTGTACCAGGAGCAGTACCAGACGCAGTATGCACCCTATCCAGAACAAGCCGTGCGTAATTTCCATCCACTTCAAGAGACACTGAATGCCACTGTCCATCATTAATCTGAATGCTCTGAACGGAGACAATCCCAGGTCCACTGCCACAATCAAATTTATATTGCAGCCTTCCATGATGAATCTACAGAAGAAAGCCACAACATCAACAAATGGTCTGCACACTTATAGAGTGTAAAATATTGATCCCTATAAAAGTTTGTATTTGCTGGAGAGACAGGATGATGGTGGTGTTCATAAAAGGCAGCTTAAAAACACTGTATTCCAAAGAGTTGCAGCGATTGTGATACATTCTATATGGTTCTTTTAATTAAAATGTGTACTTTGTACATTTTTTTCCTCTAGAAAAGAAGTCACAGATCATCATCAAAAGATTACAATACTTCAATATCTTTTATCTTGTCTTTAAGTGACTTTTTCTGTATGGACTTAATGAGTATTACAAGCAAATAAATTTAAAATTTTTATTTAAAATAGATAATAATTCAGGGTTATTTTGTTTTGTTTGATTTTTAAAACATTAAAGAAAACTCATTCCTTTTTCACATTAAAAAAATTCTGTACAAGTTTGTCACCTGGATATATAAATTTAGCACTCTACCTTGAAAGCAATTCTCAATTATAACAATTCTACAGAGATGATATGATTCGATCTTTTAATTTGGCACAAAAAATAGTAAGAAGATGCTAAGAAGAAAAGAGGAGACATGCACTAGGAGATTTTAATGTACCTCTAAGATACTGTAGTCTGTTCCTCGAGCATACATAACGACTGCATGAGCAGAGTAAGTTCTAAGTCTCATTGTCAGCTTCATTTCCTCTTTGTTCTCATTTTCCATGAGACGGTATTTCACATAGCTGCTCCCACTAAATGTCACAGCAGAGCCAGCTGATGCTTAGGAATACAGAAAAGCATAACATATGTTAACACAGAATTGGAATTAAATTTATATTTGGAAAGTAGTATGGTTTTATGCAGAGATTTTTAGTGTTAATTCCTTACCAGGACACTGTCCAACTTTGCTGTCTGGGCAAACACAGGTGTATTTTCCTTCCTTTGGATCTCCTAAACATTCGGTACCTTCAGGGCATGGGTTTCCTTCACACACATTACTCACCAGGGGGCATTTCCCTTCTGTAAAACAAAATACATTATTTCTCTTCTGTTGTTGGTAATGGTATTTTGTGAAAAGGGACACTTAAGTACAGTAACTGAAAGTAACCCAAACGATATTGCTAACTATTAGACATGAAAGTGAAGTAATGGTTATGGGACATAACATGACTGGCACAAACACAGACTAGACAAACGCCATGTATAGTGGCTGGTGTTCATAGTTATCTTGATTACTCAGACATTCAATTGGTAAAATTTGGAAACTAGTATTGTAGTTTAAGGTTTAACATTACTATCATACACCATAAAAAACAATGTGTAGATATTAAACATGGACAGGGTGGGTTGAGGAGAGCAGGAGAAGAGCATGTCTGTATTTGAGACAGAAAATGAACAAGCTTGAAGTATTTGAGATGTGCAAGTTCACCCAGCAATGTTAAGTCATGATTTTAAAAAGCAATGTTGTTTTCCTCAGAGCTAAAGACAAATTATCTTTCTATAAATCTGTATATTTATATGTATCTTTATGAATATTCATTTCCCAATTCCCTCTGTCATTCCCAGCCATGTTTGGAAGCAGTGTGGGCTATTCCTCGAAGCAGAAATCATGACTTATTCAGGTACTTTGCAAAAACTTACCTTCGTGCATACAAGACTGAAAGCGGCTGACAATTTAGAACAGGCAACAAAAAAAGGAACTTCTTTCATAAAATGGAAAATGAAGGTGTAACTATAAAGAAAAATCCTTTTCCATAAGCTTATATTATGTAAACTCTTAAAATGAGGTTATGAGAAGAGAGAGACTTACTCCTTACTCTGAATAAAATCAGGCAAACATTGCAGTGAGAGTTACAGGACATTCTTAATCTTGTCCTGTAATAGAAACTTTCCCCTGTGGATTATGACTGTTCAAAACCAGAACAATTTTTTCAAGGATACTCTGTGCCTTACTGCTTTTCTTACCTTTACAAAGACAAACTGCTGTTCTGTGATGACGGGGAGTGACAAAACTCAACCTGGCTGTGCTGTGGGTTGACATGATGTTTTCATCCACTGTTACTTTTTCTTCACAAAATTTCAAGGGACAATCCAGGCCTGCGCAAAGCTTATGGAAAACATCAATTATCCGGACACCTAAAATCTCCTCTAGGTCAGGCACAGAGGAGTTTATCTTATGGAGCAAAATTCTCATCGGGTGCTGAGAGCTACCAGACTTTTCAATATTCAGGAGGACATCAAGGTTTGAAGGAGGATCAGAAGGCTGCAAACTAACAATCTGGATGTCATTTCTCCTCACGCCCAAGATGTTTCTTAAAGCTCTCTGGAAATTGCGCCAGTAATCACCAATGAATTCTTCAGGGGCAAGGTTTGCAAAGCGTATTGCAATGCTGTGATTTAGTAAATCTTGAGTGATTTGTCTGATGTGTACAGTAATATCAGCTGCAGTTGTAAATTTTCCATCTGTAACAGTGACATTTAGGAGGTACTGTCCTACATCTAACCTTTTATGTGCTATTAGTTTGCCACCAGTACTGGAAACAGAGAACAAGGATTCCATTTTGGGGTCCAGACTGTATGTCAAAGTATCATAAACATCTTGATCGGTTGCATGAATTTTTCCAATGACACCACCTGAATATTCTTCCCCAAAGGCTGTGATAAAGATTTCTAGAGGCAGAATTGCTGGAGAATAAATACTCTCTTCAATAACTCTAATATCAACGTAAGTCAAAGACGACAATGGTGGTTTTCCATTATCTGCCACCTAAAGAAAGATAAGAATAAGAGTTAGATTTTTGCTTTATCTCAAATTTTACTGTAGATATTTGTACTGTACACAGTTATATTTTTCTACAAAGAAAAAGTGCCTACAATAAAATGCTGTACGAAAATTTCATAACGTACATCCTGACATAAAAGTTAATATTGAAAATTTGGAAAGCTTATATAAGGCAGCACACACAAACATGTTTTCACTTCTTCCAAGATTAAAAGGCTACAGTGCTCTTAATACCTGGCAATGCTAGGAAGCTACTAACACTTCTAGCAGATACAGAGAAAATGTACAGTAGCCGATTTCAGACAGCAGATGGTGCTTGAAGCTTTTTTTATTTCAAGTACAGAAACACATTACAAACTTGAAATGAGTCATGCACTAGAAATTTACAACATGCTTCACCATAGTTATTAGGAGGTGGTCTTGAAGACAATCTAAATGCAGTACACCAAACAGTACTTCAAAAGGAAAACAATCTGTCTAGAAAGGTACATCTAGTTATGTTGTCTTTCACGATTTATGATCATGGAGAGGAAAAAAACCAAGTCACCCATAGTGCTATTTGCTTCAGACAATTAAAGTAATTATCTTCAACAGAATCAGCCTAATTCAATTTTAAAGCCTTCTTAAATATCACATCCCCTGTCTTCCACCCTTTTTTGACAAACGCATACACTGTTGTTGTCTGAAAAGGGGACAAAAAAGAGTAGAAAAGTGAGAAAAGATCATTCTCCCTTGGGTTCATTTTCTTTCTTTCTATTTCTCTGTTCTTGTTTCACATCTACCTCTTTCCCAGTTCCTGAAAGTGAGACTAAAGAAATGGGCAAAGAAGAGCTGGAGAGATGTGAAGGGACAGAAGGGACACACAGGGCTTAGGACATAGAACATATCCTGCACTGTTCAAAAGATTTTACAATAATTTTACAATGACTACAGGCAGTTGGTAAGTTCTGAAGATCTATGCAGAGAAGCTGCTTGTGATTTTTCATACAAATTTAAGCAAAAGAGGAAAAACTCCAGGCACAAAATTATCTGTGGATGTGCACATAATTGTAGCAGTTTTAAAAGGCAATGCAAGTCTCATAGAACTACATGGGTTCATCTGTCGACTCCAAAAGACAGGCATGGCTAGAAATTTGCCCTCTAGTTACCCAAACATAAATAACAAGAACCAGTGAGCGTGTGCACACTGGGGCAGAGCGAGTGAGAGAGCACTCAAGTTGGCAAAGTTTTGTTTTGCCTAGATTTCTGCCTGGAAACAAGACAGGGCAGGCAGTTTAGCTACAAGAGAAATACCCAAGGGAAACAAGAAAGAGTTTAAAACAAACAGGCAAGCAAAATTATAACAAATGGACAGCAAGTAGGAAAGAAGAGCCCCAGGAGAAATGATTTTTCAATAGTGGTCAGATATTTAAAAAACTGCTGTGGTTTTAAACTAAAGACTTCAGTGTGGCACAAAGGACTGTATGACTCATAGTTGAAGATTTCACACACTAATGCCGAGAGACATTTGTTAATGGATAATCTATTTCCTTTGGAGAGAGAGAGAGAGAGAGAAAGCAAATGTGAGTGGCATGCACATGTAGGTGACTATTGGGGGAAAAAACCCAAAACCTCATTTGTATTAAAATCACAAAAATAAAGTAAAACAAAGGGTCATGTTAAGTAAAGTTTTTTGGTGGTAGTGGGTGTGTGGGGTGAGTATGGGAGGGGGTTGGTTGTGGGTTTTGGGGTTGTTGTTTTTTTTCTTCTTGAAATAAAGTATGCCTGTAACATAAGACAACCTCTGCCTCAGCAATTCATTCAGAAAGCAACTAAGGTGAAAGTTGTCAATACCGAAAAGTATACCAGTGAAGGTCAGTTAAAAAACAAAAACGAGTATCAAGAGATCATACACAGTCTTTAACTTGTGAGCTGCAAGATGAAAGTGCAGAAATTAAAGATAGTGTAAACTTGAGAAGATGCTTTCCTCTAGGCTTTGAGAAATCTTTCTTTTAAATGAACAGGGAAGAATATTTTTCCACAGAAGTCATGTATCTATTTTTGTGTGTATCATTGGAACTGAAGTCCTGTGATATGGAAATGCTAGTTTTAGCCTTGGTTGCCTTCATACTCACGTATAGTGACTCACCAAGGAGAAGATAATAGCAAATTATGGCACTGTGTCTATTTTAAAAAGCTATCATAGTATAAGTGATGATAAATGGCAATTAAAAGACAGTGACATATTTCCAGAATCCAGGCAGGGAACTTGTAAAATCAGGGGATTAGACAGGTCCAAAATACTGAAATTGGGTAGTACAGCACACAAAAAATGTGCATTAGTATAGTCTGCTTTAATGATTTACAATCTCTGAGACGCCTTTGTTCTAAATGAGTACAATTGTTCTAAGACACTTGCTTAGCTACTGGACGCCATTAAAACAGCCCTTATTCATTCCCTAGAAAAACAGGCACTTTTCAAGGGCTGTGCTAAAAAGAAGATAGCTCAAGTACCGACAGACTGTTTGGAAGCATCCTACAGCCTAGGAAGTGGCTTGGAAATGAAAGAATTGCATGATTCCACCTAGAGGAAGGTGTTAAGATGGACACCTCATGCTTAAGAAAAGGTAGGCACATTGGGAAGGGCCAAAGGTGCAGCTAAATCATGAAATGTGACAGTGTAACAGTTTATACAGAACAGGCATAATTGCCTGTGCTCGCATTCATAGGAACATGTTTCAGAAGCAAAATAAACAGAACTTAGTTACTGCTTAGAGAAAATATGAAACAAACATATGAATCTTGTATTACACTGACTGCAGATACAGGAAGAACACTGCTGATTCTTCTTCCCTAAACAAAAAGGTGACTTTGGGAAATCGATATAGAACTTGGAAAGCCTACTAGGCAAGTGTGACAAAGCCCAGCTCTACTGTTTTGGACTCATGCATCCTAGTAAAACCAGCAGAGCCATTGCTTAGGTACCTTTGAGGCTAATCAGTCCCACCACTAATTAGCAGACCACTACTGAGGAAAAAAAAAAAAAAAGGCTAACAGAGGAATGATATACCTCCCTGCCCCCCTTTTTAATTTCAATTCTTAAATGCTAACCTATATTTAAGTGGAACCTTTATCTATGCTGGTTCTTTCGCTGATGGCTGCTGATAACATGTTTTAGTGACTCAACCAGAAAATGACAATATCTGTGGGAATTTTTTTCCTTTCTCAAAGAAAAGAGATCGACTTTGTGTAAATGTGTCATGATTATTATCCCAATGTGGACAGAATTCAGTACACGCTGACTCAGCCAGTACTGCTCTAAAACTCTGCAAGTGCATGTTCACTCAGAAATTGTCTGCAATATTATGTATGAAAATAACTTGGAGAGTGAAAGATATTCCTCATGTAAAAGCAAAGGTAAGAATTTTTCTTAAAACATGAATCTGGAAATGAAGTTTAAGAATTAAGGCAAGCTATTTTTAGGCTACTGATTTTAAGTCCCCTGTTCACAGCTGTTTAATTTATAACTGAATTAAAAAGGATTGGATAAGATAAAAAAAAAACGGTTTGAACTTTTCTTACATTAGGTTACCAAAAAGTATTTTAGAGAACTTAGCTATGTTAATGTAACCTGGATTTTTGGACATGGTTTGGTCTTTTTACACAACAATGGCACAGGTAGGCATATACTACAGCATTTCAGGGTCATTTTTCAGTTTTATGCTGTGTTTTCCACTGCAAGATTCTGAGATCTCCAAGTACTGCGCTGCAAGTTTCAACACTACAACAAAGGTTCACTGACCTGGTTTTCCAAACTTAAAAAAAAGATGTTTTCAATTGCCATTGGAAAAAGAATGTGGCACTACAGAAAAATATTTCAGTACTGCCATGGTGTGTGTAGCCCAGCTCACAGCTTCAAGGGTTGAAGTGATAGGGGCAAGAGGAAGTCTGCAGGCAATAGCAGGTGGCTCAGGGGACCTGTCCTCTCCTGCCTTCTCCAGCATCCCACATGAAACTCAAAGGACTTATCAAGACCACTCACCCAGTTAACATTTCACTTAGACTTTAACCTCACCACCAGTTTAATGAAGCTTACTGTTACACCTGTGTCAATTTCCACTTAAATCAACAGACCTTGTCTCTGAAGATGTTACCACGAGGGACATGCCTCAAATGACTACTTGGGATGTCCAGATCTTGTAACAGAAAGACAGGGGGTAGGCGGGAAAAAGTGGTGGATTGGGCACAAGTGGAAAAAGTTAACTAAATACTTATACTTACAACACAAAACAGCTAGAGGTAGCGGATCCTACCTTAACATGAAGTAAATAGTGATCCCTCACTTTGCGATTCAGTGCAGCAGTTGTGGTGAGTACTCCCTGCTGGTTAATCTGAAAAGTGTTCTCTTCGTTTCCACTCAGGATGGTGAAAAGAAAAGGAGGGCCATTGTGAGAAGAATCCTTGTCTGTCACCACTAGCTGTAGCACACTAAATCCAATAGGCTTATTTTCCTATAAATGCATAACACAATCACATTGGGTTTGTTATAATCTAGCGAATAGCCTACCATTGATTTCTCTTTCACAGCAACAACAAAACCCCATCAAATTACTATCAAACCAGTTAATCAGTATAAGAAAAATCAGAATGACAATATCGTTCACGGAAAAATGCTACCCTCCGAGAATAATGATGAAAACAGTAAAAGGAGAAAGTCAGTACATTTTTAAACTTTGGGTTTTTTAAACTCTGTCTTGTATGTTTAAAAGTAGCTCAGCCGTGAAACCTCACATTTTCCACTTTTGGCCTGAATTAAGATTACTGTAGATTAGTTACCAAGTCATCAAATATTTCGAATTTAGCTAAAACACCTGTTAAGAATAATCCAATGCCTTTGTTGGGAGGATGAGAAAAAAACATACTCCTCCATCTGACCCTTTGTGTCTGTAATTAGTGTTCTGACTACAGTTGTGGCTGCTACACTCACATTCTTGTTAAAATACAAAATCTAGGGTTTAAAATCTGCATCGTAAAATCTCTCCAAGTTTGTATCATGTGGATGCCTGAGGTTTGCACTTCACACACTACGGTTTATCATGTATCTGATAAACACACATCACCTTACCTAACACTTGCAACACCTCTCCCAGAATATTTGTGCTATACTGTATTTACCACATTTTTATACATACACACACATCTTTTAAATGCAAAAAAAAGTAGAAGCGTTATTGTACAAAAATAACAAAATGCTATCCTTTCACAGTCGCAAAACCCCCTAGTAACAAGCATACTCTTTGCTCCTAAGTAGGTGAAATTATGTCAAGTTAATTATCAGATATTGCAGCTGAAGCTTTTTTTCCCCTTCAGCAAAACAGACAAGGACCATCATTTTAAAATACAAATATTTACATTTGGTCATCTAAAGTAATTTGATTTTCATAATAGCTAAGCACATTTCCAACTGTGTCCAAATATGTCCATCTCTAATATACCAGGAAATGCACACCAGCATTCTCAGGCAACTCCTCCAGCTTCTTCTCTGCTACCCTCATACTGGGACAGGCTGATATGAATGAACTGTAAAACATGAGGTCTTCCTTTTCAGTTGAGTAAGGGAAACATTACAGACATCGGCTATCTAGTCTAGAGTTTTAGAGGATGCATTAATTAACATTGTCTTCAAGAAATACTGTAACTGGGGAAAGCAAAACACCTTTTCCCCTACACAAACATACAAAACTGTTACTTTAAAAAAAAAGAGCAAGATCCAGGACATTACTTGCATACTCTGTATATGCTGGGTAGAGATGAATCACTTTGTCCTCTTTTGGAAAGCTACCTTTACAAATCACGTACACAGTCTCAAACAGAAGTGGTTATGTTTGGATGGCACAGTGCACCAGATAACATTGCTTGATTGCCACTTATCTATTGTACAAGGTCAGGCACCAGCAACAGCTAAAGGACCCAAGGGATTGAGCTCACTTACATTACTAGTATAAAGGTCTTCATGCAATTCCTTTGTTCCCTTCCATTTATTCTCTATTGGATTCAGGAAGACAAGAATTATAGACACTGCCTCTGCTATCTTTGCTTTAGCAGAGTTTTCTATTTCAGGTAAAAAAGCCATTTCAGAATCTGGCCTGCTACTACCATCCTAAGGTGCAAAATCAGTCAAAGGATTGGTATGTAGTAATATGAAATACTACTCCTGTTTTAACTGCTTCTCATCCCAGAGGAGGCCAATAGGAATTAAATCTCAAACTATGTGCCACAGCACACAACACTTGCTTCACAGTAACAGGTACCTTAAGTATCTTTTTCTAAGCAGTAACTATAAAATTAAAAAGAAATAGCAGAATTGTTATGTATTTTGACCTGTCTGTATGATGGTAAGAACATTATAAACATAAACAATGTGCAATATAAACATATATATATACATACACACAAAAAGTACATGAAAAAAAAAACATACTCGACTTGCAACATAAGTTTCTAAACAGATTGCACGATGCAAATTTTGTAACCCATAACACTTACTTAGGTAATCAGGCTCACTGACAACCTTAAATAATTAAAAACACAGAGAAATAAAATTGAAGCAATAGGTTTATCAGATCTTGCAGATTTTTTTCAAGTCACAAATTAACATGCAAATAATATTACTGATTTGATTACTAAACCTTCGCCATCTGTATTTATATTACCTGGATGATAACACTATAGTTTCCTTTTGAGAATACTGGAGGATTGTCATTTACATCAGAAACATCAATATTAACTGTGGTTGTGTTAAGTCTAGGTGGGTTTCCATTATCTGAAGCTTGAACTGTCAAGGTATATCCCGAAATCTAAGAAATAGTAAAAAAAAAATTCAAACAAAGGAGTAAAAAGCAACAAACTCAGCTTCTGTTTTAAGGAAGAAATATTGTAGTGCAAACCTCCAGTAAAGCTTGCTGTCATACATCTAATCCTTTCTCTTCCTCCCCATCCCCAGAACGCACTGACGTAAATAGGTGTCTTCACTTTATTAATTTTGGAACATGAAATGGTAATTTAGAAATACAATTAAAAAAAAGGTGGTCATGAATTATGAATAGCTAAATTAAACCCAACTGCTCAAAAAGCAACAAAAACGTACCTTTTCTCTGTCCAGAAGTTTAGTCACTTTTATTTCACCTCTGGTAGGGTCAATTGTAAAAGGACTTCCCTGATTGCCATCTATAATTGCGTAGTGAATGCGGTTGTTTGAAGGTCCGTCGGCATCATCTGCCATAACCTATGGGACATTACAGTCTCATTTAAAACAGGTCGAAATAGACTCTATCACCTTTCAGATAAACTCATCCTGAAGATGAGCACAGCTCTTTTGGTATAACACATTTCATAGTTCTCAGGAGAAACGTCATCCAAATAGAACATACCAACGTCACTTAATTTCTTGAATTTCTTTTGAAAATTAAGTCATGTTCTCATGAGGAGGACACAAACATATCACAAAATATCATCTACTTTCCCATAGCATCTCAAGTGTCTGATTCTGACACTTCTCCAAAATAAATTTTCAATTCACTCAGTGGCAAACTTATCCATTTCTGTCCATCTTCAAATCAATATTTATTCCTTCAAGAGTGAAAGTGTGATTGTCTTGACAGAGTATTTCAAAGGAAAAAAACAGCAATACGTACTGTAATGACTGATTGTTCAAGCATAGCATCTTCACTGATTACTGCAGTGTAAGTGTCTTGGCTAAACACTGGAGTATTGTCATTGATATCTGTTACGTTAATGTTCACTGTTACAACATCACTTAATGAAGGTGTGCCTCCATCTGTGGCTTCCACTGTCAAGTAGTACTCATGAGAACTTTCATAATCCAGGCTCTCAATGACAAAAATGGCTCCTAGGGAAGAAAACAAAAAAAACTTCACAAAACCTCTGCTACTACTGTAGTATACATTACAACTTTTGATTTTGGTCTGACATGTACTCAGCTTCTCCAGGGCTTGATTTTAACTGTAAAGCTGGAGCTACAGTGAAATGATCAGGTTTTGCACATAGAGTAAAAAGGTGAGAAGTTCCTGCCATTACCACAAAAGACTCACACTTTAAAACCACCTGGCTCACATTTTGTAATGCAAAAAAAAAAAAAAAAAGAAGAAAAATAAAAAATGTGCTTAGAAAATGTCATTTTCTTAATTTTCAATTAAAATTAACCAAAAATATGAAATTATCTGTAACTTGACTTTCCTTGCAACCAGCATTAATGTCAGGCACGGAGTATGCAGAGGTAGTAAGAGAAGTGTCTGACCGTGAACTTTGATTGACAGAAATATCTGAGTTGAAGTGTGAGTTTTTAACCGACTAGTTAAGATAGTGCAGTCCCTAACATACATGCTGATTTGCTGCTGGAAGTGTGTTTTCCTGGAACCTTTTTCCTCCTTTCAAATACTTGAAGAAGTTAACCTGGCAAAGTACTTCTATACCATAGCACCAGTATGCACACTGGAGAAAGCAGATGGAAGAATTATAATTTCAAGTACATGGGTATAATTAACTACTATTAGCTTTTGGGTAGAAATCTTATTTCAAAAACCAAATGTTACCAGAGATTAACTCTAGAAAAAGAACTATATAAGAAAACAAAAATAGAATTGAGGTGTACATTGATTTTTAACAAAGAATTATCATTGATAGGGAAAAATTCTCCACAGAACCTAAATGCTTCGTAAGACTAAACGTGATTAACACACAAGCCTAAAATCTCTAATGTCATGCTGGATATATGATTGAACGGAATATTCCAACCTCTCTTTAATGCCATACCTACCTCCTCTAGGATTACTGTCTTTGTGGACCAATGACTAGTTTTCCCAATCAATTTAATTTTTCATCTTTCTTTCACCAAGTCTGGCCACTCATTCTGATTATATAGCTGTTGTGAAACGACCATTATGCTTCTATCATTACAGACCTATGTCTTTCCACCCTCTCTGCCCCCAGGGTGGGGAACATTCCAGCTAGGAAACTCTTACTCTTGTCAGCTAAATGAATCTAACCCAAATAACAATGAATAGTAGCAACAAATAAAGTTCCTGTTCTACATTCTACTGAGCTCCTCTAGTAAGCATGCTGGCAAAATGGGTGAACAGACAGTAGCACTGGCTTTATAGCCAGGATGATGCACACAGATTATACATAACCTATTTGCTGAATTACTGTAGGACGGAGTATGGCACTTTGTTTAGCCAAAAGTAGATTCACAGCTGTAATCTGTTACCTGTTGTTGAATCGATGCTGAATTTTCCATGTTCATTCCCACTGACTATTGAGTATGTGATTTCAGCATTGGCTTCAATGTCCCTGCTTGCAGCATAGATCTGGAGAACTTCAGTTCCAACCAAAATGTCCTCTGATACACTTGCACTATACTCCCTATGCTCAAATACAGGTGGATTATCATTTATATCCAAAACAGAAACTATAAGACTACTTGTTGAAGACAGTCTTCTAGGTAAACCTTCATCTGTAGCCTTCAAAGTTAGAGTGTACACAGCTTGTAATTCCCGATCCAAAGGCTTCTCCAAACGAATGATTCCAGAGAATTCATCAATAGAGAACTGGCCTTCTGCAGAGTTCACCAGTGAATAATGGATTTTACGGTTCATCCCTGTATTTTGAAAACAATTCCAGAGTATGAAGCATCCATTAAAATACACCAACATAATAACAGATCTGATAGCTGATAGTAGAAATAAAACATGCATGCTAAATATTATTATTCATGTTAAAGTAAATTTCAGCAAGAGTTAAAGGCTTTTGTGAAGGGCAGAATGATTTACAAAAAGATGTAATCTCATTTAAAAGATTAAGCTAATTCATTGCACCAATTTTCTGCGACACAAAAAATACGAACTATGGTTCTGCTTCAGTCACAGTACTAGCTAATACGAAACGATCAGTAATGTAAATCTAATTATATTAGAACAACAGCATCTGCTTAGCAGCCTTATAAATAACACGGGACAATATGGGAGAGTAAGGCTGCATCAAATAACTAGACTCAATATCAGTAAGTTTATTGAAGAACCATGTCCCAAAATTAACAGGAACGTAATTGCTGGCAACCTTTCTGTATAAAACAAACAAGCAAAAAACCCACACGTTTTTGAGCCAAGCATTTTGCTCCTCCTGACCCTCAAAGACTAGTGAAGCGTGAAAACAACTGTCTGTTACCTTCCTGTTCAGCAACCTAGCTTTATCATAGCGCAAAACAGGCTGGTTGTTTCATGAGACTGAATTATTAATTAATACTATTTGATCAATAAAATGATGATGTATAGAAAATACACACCCTTAAAAAGACCTTATGCTGTTGTATTCCTTACAACAAAGCCTAAGAACAAACTCTAATGTCATTTTCAGTTCATGCTCACTTAAATATTTGTAACTAAACGGTGAAAATAGAGACAGCAAAAATCTCAACAGAGTAGCATATACAGTAAGCTACAATTAACCAGGGTTCTCTTTACGGTATGATCACTGATGGCTAGCCTGAAAAGCACACATTCTCAAATCTATGAATGTACATTTATATGAACAGAAATGGTTTGATATTCCTTTTACTTACACCAGGAGTAAAAGGATGGACCTAACCCATCATAACATTAATAGCTTATCACACTAAAAATATCCTACATTATGTGTATCTTCCTCCTTTTCTTTTCTTGCAGACACACAAAAGGGATGTCTTCCAAGTTACTTGCACATGGAAGTCAGGTGTTACATGATTTAGTAGACATAAGTATATCTTTCAGGAGTCTAATCCTGAGTGGTATTGAACATCTGTCAGTCCTACTGAAAGGCTTAACACCTCTCAGGATAAGACTAAACAAACATTACTGTAACTTTGAGACCATGACAAAAGTATCGGTCAAAGAATGCATACCTGCATCTGCATCTGTTGCCTGCACTCTTGTCAAAAGGGTTTTGGGCTCTGTGTTTTCAAATACTGTAATGGAGTAAGGATCAGCTGTAAACTCTGGGGCATTATCATTCACGTCTTCCAGAGTCAGAATAATATTAGATTGGCAGAATCTTCCTCCTCCATCTGTGGCTTTCACTAGAAGATAATAAACTGCTTGCTGCTCACGATCAAGTGGCATTAATGTTTTCAGTTCACCTGTAAACAGAATAACATACATAAGTTGATACGAGTTGCAACACTTAAGTATCCCTAACATGTTTTCCTCCAAAATCTTTGTACTCAGAGAAACTAAACAACAATTTTCTTTTTGATGATGATTTCATCACTAGCAAAGTCAACAGCTGTACTGCACTAATGAGCTCCACTTTGGGCAAAGCATGTCAGTGGTCTGCCTTTTCAGCTTTGAAAGATTAAATACTAAAATCCCCTGTCTGTTTTTCAAATGCCTTTGAAACAGAAATTAGCTAAAGTAAAACTACCTAATGGTACAGAAAGAGAGAGAATGTGTATACATGCACAAATCCATGTGGTTTTGTGTAAAGAAAATTAAAATATTAGAAATCTGGCTTCAACAAAACGCAAGGTAAAATCCACATTTGGTTTTCCTGAGCTATTTAATTGTGTTTCTTCCAATATCTGTGCTGACTTTCCTCTTCTAGCATTCAATGAATAAATGGTTATTCACACTATCAAATATAACTTGCTGCTACAGACAAACCTCTAGAAGTCTAACACATATTTCTTTCCATTGTAACAGAAAACATGATGACAGGCACAATGCGTAGCCATTGCATCCTTTTAACCAATTAAAAAAAAAATATTCTGAAATATTGTTTGAGCATTCTAGCCCCAACAATTCTAAATTTATGTAATTGCATGCTAGCACAGCATACAGGTGACAATCAAAGTAAAAAAAAAACAAAACAAAAACCAAAACAACAAAAAACAAATCATGAAGTAAGATCTTTCATTTATTTTGCCACTGAAATATTCTAATCTCCTTCATCATATTTCCATTCTATCTTTGTATTTATCTTATTTAAATTCTTCTATATTGTTTACTACGCCCTTCCTAGTGCTTATCTACTTCAGCCTGTAGAGCACAGGATTCTGGCATTAGCTTTGACCTATATTACAAACGAGAAGACATGAATGTCATGAAAACCAGTCAGGCAAGTTAAAAGTGAATCTCATTCATAGAACGCTTCCAATAAAACTGAAGTCACTTTTGGTGTTTACTATGGAAAGGAAATTTGTTGCTCCATCTAGCCTCATCACATTTAATACACCAAACCAAATGATTGCAAAGAGAATCTGAATGAAGATATTTTCAGTTATAAACCATTATTGCTACTACTACAATGAATATAAAAAGTAAAAAATTTATAGCATACTTTTAATCTAGTCACTTCAGCATGAAAGTTTCTGGCTTCGGGGCAATTACACTATTTACTCTTTAGTTCCACATTTATTAAAATCTCTGATTTCTATTCAATATATTATTAGTATTTCTGTAGTACAAACCCACATTTTAAACAGTTCCATAATAAATTAACCCTTAGTGGAAAGCTTAAAGTACTGACATTTATGTATGTCTTAATGTACTAGTAAAACATTTTACAAAATGAGGTGATGATTGAAGTTTTGTATAAAGTATTATTACCTGTGTCTTGAGTGAGTTTGAATTTCTCTGCTCCTGTGCCATGCAGTGTATAAGTAATTTCTGCATTGGAACGAATATCTGCGTCTGTAGCAGATACCTGCATTATCAGTTTGCCAGGAAGGGCATCCTCAGGAACAGAATCAGTGTACAAAGCCTGCAAGATTTTAAAGTCACATTGAAAGACTAAACATATGAAGTAAATAGAGCTTGGAAAGGGGAGATGGAGAAGGAATGACAGATGAGATAATATCCTGTTTGAATGTTTAGTAACATATGAAGTGAATCAGAGGATGAAATACCTGAAAACGAAAATGATTTTCTAATTATCTCACATTTATTAGATTATTCAGAAAGGCAATTAATTCTGCAATCATAGGGACTCTTGAGTATCACTGCATAGCTAACAACTCTGAACACTTGTAACTGATTAACTGATAATTAAACGCATTCTCAAAATAAAAGTTATAAATTTTTGGTACTTCCATTTTTTCCTCTTTTGGTAAATCATCTTTTCTAGGTCTGACTCAATCTGGAAGAAACTGATACCTGCCTTTTTTGTGATGCCATGAAATAAAAGCTTCCAGTTTAAATAAAAAACAGCCACCTGGAATTTAAAGGCACTAAACACTCTTACAGCTCATCCATGTCAGGGATGTGCATTAGATTAGAAGGAATGAGTCTTACAACATCAATATTAACAAAAGAAAAAAGCTAAAGCCACTGACTTCCCAGACTGTATATAACTGCAATCATTTATATAGAAGTAACCAACACTGGCTAAGAAGAAGAATCAAACGCTCACTAAATACCTGATCCTTCCCAGAACAAGGAAAAAGATTTCCACCTGGTGACATCAAATCTGCGTTCAACAAGATGGCTATGAAAAGTCCAAATGTGCTAAAATAAAAAAAAAAACAACCAACCAACCAAAAAAGCTGACAATGAAAACCCAAGGCTTTCTCGTAAGGCAATTGCACATCTTGCAGAGTCCACCTTTCTGTTTTTTTCCCCACACTGTATTTTTCAAGTCCATTTTTGCAGACTATCAAATCTGGTAAGGTAGATGGCTTTGTAATAAGAAAACGTTTCTGGATTACAAATTTTTTGTGTTGTTGAGTGCAACTGCAGGATAATTATTTCAGTCTTTTCAACTCTTTTTTTTTTCCACAGGAAATGCACAAATACATTAACTAAGTTATGGTATACAGCCTTCTTTGAGACTTCGCTTCCTTCAGAAAATAAACTATCATGGCTGCATCTTAAAACAATTCCTTTTGGAAAAGTACACATTAACACAGGAAAGATATATGGCAATTCTCCTTATACTCTTCAAATACCCATTGAGTGTTAAAATTACATCAATGAACTATCATTGGATTTTTATTTAAGAAATCTGTCCATGAAATAACTTTTATTTGACAGCATTCTATCTTAACAGTCAAAATTTCTGTTACCAACATAAAAGGAACACCTATTTGTCAGTCTCCTGAGAAGCCATTTCAGAGAAACTTTAGATTTTAGGTATGGAAGCAGCTGGACACAGAATATACAAGATTGTGCATACCTTTTCGCAAACAGGGCTATTATCATTAGCATCAAGGACTTTAACCTCCACCACAGCTTTGGTTGCAAAGGTCCCATCAGTAGCTGTAATATTTAGAAGGTAATTATCCTTTTCTTCCCTGTCCAGGGGCTTTTTGACATAGACCTTCCATTCATTCTGCATATTTTCAATAGCAAACTGTCCCAAGGGATCGCCTCCTGAAATATGAAAAGAAATACTTAGTTAAAGGCAAGAGACAGATTGCTACTATTACTTTATCAAGTTATAGCTAAAGACAAAAAAATGTAAATGCAAATAAGCAGCCACTCTCTGTGGCTTTATAGGTAAAATAGCTTCATTTTCCAGATAGAAATAGTCAGTAGATGCTCATACAACAAATTTAACTGCAGCCAATAGAATTTATAAAAATCAATATAGAAAATCATGTAGCATTATAGATAACATCATATCAAGACATATGCTAATTAATAAAAAATATACTCCATTGGAAATTAATAGTCTATTATTTTGTGAAATTTCATTCATTCATTTTTTAACTACATCACTAATTTAAGGGCAAAATAAAATTTGATATATAATTAAACAACAAACATAGGAAAGTGTTTTAACAAGGTATGGATGAAACAGAAAGCCAAAGACCTGTTTTATAAAACTCTTTTTTTTTACCCCTGAATTTTTTAATACTTGTATTAAGACACACACATTCTTTCTTTGCAGCTTTATGGTTTCAAATACTTTTCAATAATTTTAAATACTAAGTTACATCTCATGTCACTCCAGGACCACTCAAATGATTATTCTGACATTACTCAAGAAGACTTACCTGTAATGTAATAAAAGACTTGTCTATTGGCTTCTTCTGTATCAGCATCAGTTGTACTCAAGATGGCGATTACCCCACCGGGAGGGTCATCCTCACTGACTGTTCCTTTATATATTTCTGCAGTAAAGCGTGGAGGATTGTCATTCACATCTGTAACAGTAACTTCAATCACAGCCATAGAAGACAGTTGAATTTTTTCACCCCGATCAGATGCAACCACTGTGATTTTGTATTTGTCTCGTTTCTCATGGTCGAGTTCTCTGAGAGTGGTAATCCAGCCAGTTTCCATGTTTATGGCAAAAGACTCTATAATGTCTAGTTCTTGAGAAGGATCCAAGCTGTAAGTAACCTGCCCATTGAGTCCTGAATCTAAGTCAGTTCCTTTAACCTGGATGACTCTTGTTCCAGCCGGCATGTTTTCTACAATGAATGCTTCATATGGATTGGACTCCAAAACTGGTTTGTTATCATTTGCGTCTTTTACCTGAATGCTTACCTCTACTGAGGAAACAACATTATAACCTTCATTTGCATACTGTGCTCGAACTGAGAACTGGTACCATTTAGCTGTTTCATGATCAAGATGCTTCTCAAGTTTCAACTCTCCAGTCTGCCGGTCAATCACAAAAAAATCATCTCTATTGCTTTCAGGAGTATTCCCTTTAATCAGACTATATACTAAAGTCTGATTATGCTCTGCTTTGATAACATCTATCTCAGTCCCAATAGGAATGTCCTCAGAAACTGCATAAGAATAAAACGGCTCTGAAAATTTTGGAAGAGGCACTTCTGGTGGCAGTATTCTAGCATAGACGGGAACAACTGACTCTTTTTGGGGGGATCCACCATCGACTGCTCTAACAAAGAAGGTCAGAAACTCATTTTCTAAACCAATTAAACTTTCTTTTGTAGTAATTATACCAGATAACGAATCAATTTCTAAATTCTCTTTAACATTTTCAGATTCTGCTTCAATAGCATATGTGATGTCTGCATTTGTACCCTCATCAGCATCAGATGCCCAGACTTTAATGACAGAAGTACCCCGTGGAACATCAGATCCAATATTTACTTCATACTCCGTTGCTCGGAATTGAGGAGCGTTATCATTGTCATCTGTAAGTATTACATTAACAGTACAAAAAGCAACTTTTCCGCCTGAATCTTTGGCCATTAAACTAATAGCAATTACTTTTTCTGCTTGTGTTTCACGGTCAAGCTTTTTGGAGGTAAATATCTGCCCTCTCTCATTTGTATAAAATCTGTCTTTGGCAAAGTCATTCACAATGTGGTAAGTGATTTGGCCGTATGTACCAGAATCTTCATCTGTTGCTTTAACTTCAGTGACCAAAGTATGCAGTGGAGCATTTTCAGCTAGTTCAACCTCATATTCGTTCTGGCTGAAAACAGGACTGTGCATGTTGGCACTGGTTACAGTTATATGGACTTGGGCTGAGCTTCTGAACACCCCATCAGAAACAGACACATTAAGATTATAACGTGACTTTAGTGTCTGTCTGCGTAGGTTTGAGATGGTGATAATGCCAGTTTTACTATTAATTACAAAATTCTTTTGGTCATTGCCTGTCAGAATGGAGTACTCCAGCTTGTCAACATCCGAACTGTCTGCATCTGAGGCTTGCACACATGTCACAAAATGCCCTCGGGGAGCCAGTTCACTAATTTTAGCTTCATAAAGCAACTGGTTAAAAAGAGGGGGGTTATCATTGAGGTCAGTTACATCAACAGTTACAACAGTATCACTGCTCAAGGGCAGCATGCCACCATCTATGGCTCTCACTAGTAACTTGTGTTGTTTAATTTGTTCATAGTCCAAAGTTCTTGCTGTAAGAATGAGTCCAGTGCTGCTGTCTATGTGGAAGTAGTCGTGACTTTCACTATTATCCTCAACCAAGTGGTAGGAAATCCCCCTATTTGTTCCAGAATCGGCGTCTGTAGCGCTCACTTGTACAACAGATGTTCCAATGACAGACGCCTCAGAAAGGGTTGCAGCGTAAGACCGCTCTGTAAACACAGGAGGATTATCATTGATGTCTTCCACTATTATGTCTACAAACACATCAGCGTGCGCCCCAGTTAGGGAGTCTGTTGCTCGAATACTCAGTTTGTATGCTGGATGAGCCTCAAAGTCAAGAGGGGCAACAACATTTATAACTCCAGTGTTGAAGTTGATAGTGAACTGATTGAAAGGATCTCCATCTGTGATGCTGTAAAACACCTTAAGTCCTTCTGGGCTGTTTGCTTGTACATGCACCACGGGACTATGGAGCTGAATGTTCTCTGGTATCTCTGCACTGTAGAAAGGCTTTTCAAAAACTGGCATAGCTTTACTCATAACTGTAATTGGCACTATAACTTCAGCAGAAAAAGCAGGGTCTCCTCCATCTTTTGCCACTACTGTGACCAGATACTCCTTGTTTAGTGTGTCTGGTTCAAACTTCTTCTTCAGTGAGATTTCACCAGTAGGATCAATTTGGAAATGTTCGTGATGTTCTTTGAGATAGTAATGCACCTCTCCATTTCTGCCTGTATCTTTATCTACTGCAGTGACACGTCGAATAACATGGCCTACTTCAGAGTCTACTTTAACAACAGCGTAATATGGAAGATTGACAAAAAATGGAGCATTATCATTTACATCTTCCACTGTGACTTTAACTACAATGTGTGCAACAACTGATGGTTTATATTCCTCTGTCACTTCTATGACCACATCAAAAGATTCTTGCTGTTCACGATCAAAAGGTATTCCTGTTGTCGAAAGGACTCCCGAAGTTGGGCTTATTTTAAATCTGCTGTCTGGATTCAGAATATGGTAAAACAAAGGCTCATTTATTTGATTCCCTATAGCAGTAACAACAGCTATTGTTTTTGCCTCTGTGGAATTCTCCTGAACTGTTGCAGAGTAAGAACTCTGTGTGAACTTCAGCTGGCTTGCTTTGCTTTCTTTCACATTAATTTTTACAGATGCAGTGCTTGCAAATCTGCCATCAGATGCTCTCACTGTTAATTCATATCTGCTTCTTAACTGAGTTGTATTTTGTACTGTTATATCTCCAGTCTTAGGGTTTATTGAAAATTTTTCTCCAATGTTGCCTTCAATAATGGAATAAATTAATTGTGAAAAAACACCTGAATCAGCATCAGTGGCATTTACGCTGATGACTTTCACGCCTTTATAGGTTGGAATCAAAACGGACGCCTCGTACAACTCTCTTGAAAACACAGGAGGGCAATCATTGATGTCAATTACATAAATAGTAACATTAGCTGCATATTCTGCATATAAACGTGGTATCCCCATATCATGTACTTGCACTGAAAAGTGGAAAATATTTGTCTCCTCATAGTCCAGACTCATTACTGTCCGAATGGCACCGGTGCTAGAATCAATGGCAAAATACTTGCGGACAGATGGTTCGACAATTTGATAAACAAGCAAAGCATTAGATTCTTTATCAGCATCTGTAGCTCGAATTACTAATGGGATATTCCTGTCAGTCAGAACCACACTGTTAATTGAAGCTGATTCACTGATGAGTCCTGTATATTCAGCCTGCATAAAAATTGGTGTATTGTCATTCTCATCCCGAAGATGTACCAAGACTGTTGCATTAGTGGACAAGCCAGCCATGTTTGTTCCCTGCACAGTTAGAGTGTAAATGGGCAAAGTTTCAAAATCAAGTATCTTCTGAGAAACAATGACACCCGAGTTTGGGTTGATAGCAAAGGCGTCACCTATATTACCATCTTTTATTTCATAAACTACAGAAGACTGACTGTATGCTGTAACCATTCCAACAAAAGTACCAATGCTGGCACTTTCACTGATTTCTGTAGAATATTCTTTGGCTGTGAATTTTGGTGAGGCATTATCAGAAACTGTAACAAATATATGCACAGAGGTCACTTCACTCATTGGAGGATCTCCTTTGTCTGTAGCTTTGATCATCAGGTTGTATTCTTCCTGGTTACTACGATCTAATTCCTTTGCAACTTTAATCGTACCCAGAATGGGATCTATAAAGAAGGCATTTCCAATATTCCCTGTGAAGAAAAAGAAAAGTAATTAAGAAAGATTATACAGAAAATTATATATAAGAAAGAAAGTACAGAACTTAAAGGATGATTGCTTATTTAGTTATATCATGTAGCAAGAACACAGAGAATATTAAAGTTTCTTAGTTTTGTTTAACAAACTTTTGTTAGCCTCTCAGGAAAGCTTTCTGTAATCAAGATTTAGCACTAATCCTAAGTTTACTTGCAGGAACATTGCATAAAACATAGCTAGCAAAGTCATCCAAGCCTTGAAAATAAGTGCAAAAAATCTGTTTCCATTTCCATTAAAAAAACCTTAAAAATATAACAAATATTTTGCAAATTTCAACATGATAAATTATGCATTTTCTTCAAATTATCTTTGTCATTGAGTTCATGTTTAAACCAACTTAAATATCTACTGAAGCTGAAAGAAAATTATATTCAGAAGTTAACATTACTGAAATACAAGTTACATTTTATGATCTAAAATAACTAGACTGCTTTGAAAAAAAGTGTTTTAATGAATTCATACTTGTGAATCTTAATTGCTTATGCAAGTATTGTTTAAATCACTGCTTCAAAATTAATCTTTCTGAATTGGACTAACAGTTATCTCTCTCCTAACTTCCTATTAATACATAGGCAAGTTATTCCCAGTGATAGTATTAGAAAAAAAAACAAAACAAAACACTACCTGCTGAGGATTACCAGCTGCCACTCGATAAACACTTATTTTCTTTATATTTTCAAATATATAGCTGAAATGCACTGCATACAATATTCAGTACTCATGTAATAAATATGGTATGATTTAACATTTTACTTCCTTGAAAAACTACATTACTAAAGCCATATTCTCAGCATGGAAAAAATTCATTAAGAACTTCTAAGTTATGCATACAAGTAGGCAAGAGGGGCTGGGGTTTTTTGCCTTTTTTTTTTTTTTTTTTTTTAGTGGAGACTCTAAACACAGTGGCATTCTTAGAATATCCCATTACGAATCTAAGCAGTCATTACAAACATTTAAGGAATGTTCTTTCCACATGCTTAGAACATCAGTTATATTGCTTTAACTCCCAGTACATCACAGTCCTGTAAAACAAACCTAAAAATCTTACATTTACTCCTACAAAAAGCTAGAAAAAAGGAAGAGAACAGGCTGTAACTTCATTCTAGATGGCATGCAGACACATTTTTTTTTTTTTCTTTCCATGCTTTGGCATTCGTAAAACAAGCACTACTGAAATGGGAAAGGCAAAAGAAAAGTTTCATGGACATTAGTGTCCTGCTTAGCAAAAAGGTCATATTTCTATAAATAACAGAAAACGAATATATATTTTAAGCAACATATGAGACACTTAAATATATTCTTCCTCTTCAGAATATAATAATCACAGCTTTATTTTAATACAGTGTTAAAGTATGTTTTCATATCAAAAGAACATTTTGGGAGAAGGAAAGGAAAATATTTACAGTAAACAATTCCTAAGCTTTACAAAGCATGTGTCAAATGAAAAAAAGGCATTTGCACATATCACCTCACATGCAACAGTAACTGAAACTTTTTACCTACTGTTCTCTTTAATAAACAGTTTCTTATGCTTGTTACTGGGATTTATATTTTAAATCACTTCTTATCTTGAAAGTAGTTCTGCGCACAGGTAATGAAATGTAAATAACTTTTTCCCTGTCATAGTGTCTAAATAGTTCAGGACCTTGATAATGGCAGGCCTGTATCTAGACTTAATGAATTGAACCAAAATTCACGTCCATCTGGTAAGTGAACTCAGTCAATGTCATTCTGTTTTTGTATTATTCAAAACTGTCATCATTTGAATTGCATCGTTATAGGCGAGTTCAGAAAGATACTCTGACATAAAAAATAAGCAGCAGCACCTAATGATTTCCTCTGGCCTTCAATGTGAAAGAATCCGTGATGCCCAATTGACCAGCTATTAAACAATTTCTTACATAGTTTATTGAGCTAGAATAGCAGTCCCACTATCTAAAATCAGCCAGAAGGAACAATGCAAAGCAACCCCTTCTTTGCTTGTATCCATCAGAAAGTTTAACTTAAAAACTGGGACTATTCAGTGATTAAGCATATGGATATTTCTAAGTTATTTTTGAGCTTCTTTCTTTCACATTGTGCTAATCAGAAAAGGACTTGTCTCAGGCTCTTACTCTTTTCATCAAATCCTTGCTTGCCTATGCCACAAAACATCACTCACATTATGAAAAAAGACTGCTTTTTTTAGATCCGAATTTAATGGTTCTGAAATTTCTAAACAACACACCCCTCTTAATGGCTTAAACGTAGCTTTCTCTTCTACTACTACTAAAATGTTCCAAATGTATCTAAAGGATAATACAAAGAGCTAAGGGAGGGAGATGGATATCAGCAAGCACTGTTTCGAAATAAACTGAAGGTATAAGAAAATCAACATACCTGATTCAATAGAATACACAATTTCTGCATTTTTTCCTTTGTCCTTATCTAATGCTGTAACCTGGAGAACAGCTGATCCAATAGCTGCTGACTCATACACTCGTCCTTCATAGGAAGAGCTGGTGAACCATGGAGCGTGATCATTTGTGTCACTAACATTAATGATGATTCTCGCATAGTTGCGCTTTACAGGAACATCTTGATCTCGAACCTGAAACGGTTAGTATATTACTAGTAATTAGCACTGTTGTTTCAGTAGTTCATCAAATCTTAGTAATAATTCAAAGTTCAATCTAGACCAGTCACAGAGATGAAGACTGCATACAAATTAAACATACAAATAAGTGTTAGAATTAAGGAACCAAATTAGAAAGACATTAAAAAAGATGTTTGTTATTGACTACAGAAGAAATTTTGTGTTTATTTACCATTACTGTGAGAATATGCTGGTTCATGGTCTCATGATCTAATTTTTCTGAAGTATAAAGAGAACCAGTTCCAGGGTCCAGACGAAATTTTTTAAGACTGATGGGATCGGTGCTGCCCTGCATAGTATAAATCAGTTTATTCTTCTCATCTCTATCTGTGGCACTGACTTGCAGAATTTCTGTCTCTGGTATGGTGTCTTCAGGTATAACAACTTCATATTTTGAAGCAGAAAACTGAGGCCTGTGATTATTTGTGTCTATAACTTTGATGTACACCTGAAATGATACAACAGGTTAGCATTGATGATATTTGGGAAACAAAGATCAAAAGAGGATATTTCATTAAAAATTAGACAATATACTGAAATAGTTCCACCTCAAGATATTTTTTTTTTTCAGGGAGGAGGAGAGATCTAAGAGGTGTAGAGAAGAATCATCTCACTAAACCCAAATCTGCCTCACCTTCCCTAAAGTCAAACCAGAAATCTATACGATTAAAAATGCCTTAGGTAAGGTATCTTAAAGGGAATGATTTTTGTCTAAAGCAAGATGAAAAAGAATTCCTTAGTAATTTTGGAATTAAAAAACCCACAAAATTCTCAACATGGATCCCCGGGTGGGTAACAATCCTTTTTGATTGCGTAAATTTGGAATTTTAAGCAATGTTTTCCAAGGCAGCGGATGCACTGTAGTCCTCCTTGCCCTCATATGCAAACAATCCTCTTTCAGCTCCTTACATTTCCCAGGCTACGCAAGAATGAAAAAGTGGTGGAATTCCCACAGAAATATATTATTTCGAAGAACCCCAGGTATTGCTCTTCTTCAGCAATGTAGCACAATCTCAGCATAGGCAACTGGTCACCAACACAATTTATCTGAAGTTACAGTTATATTAACTTTGATGCTTCAAATTACATTTTCCTACAGAAGTCCAGCTGGGTTCACCTATGTGCTATGCAGGCAATGCTCTCTTTGAATAGCAATGTTCACTGGAACCACACAAGATCCCTGTATACCCACTTGCCTTACAGAGCATCAAACTCTTATATAGAAAGGGTAAGACATTCAGCCACCATTCTGTTCCTTCAACAGTGGTAACATCAGACGAGTAACAGTACTGCAGAGGAGTTGCCAGGTGGACAGCAAAGCTCCAAGAACACATGGCTAAATTCAAGTTCTTTGTTCTGCACTACACCCTGCTTTTAGCCACCCAAAGGTTAGCTGCTTTGTATAAATTAGTTAGGTACCATCAACAGGTGTTTAAAATAAGTACTCATGATATCATAAGTGGGTTAAATTGCTCTTTGAAGACACTTATTGCTTCCCATTGATATCCAGTGAAGTCTAGAGATATAATTTAGACAAGGTACCAAACTGCATGCAGTAGAAACTAGATGAGATAAATCCTGATGGTGGTAAATAATAAGGAAATGTCATACATCTCACTATGGGAAGAGAAAACTTTCTCAACTTCAACCTTGCAAAACCAGCCTTTTATGTTAAAATTTGTACCAAGGAAAAACAGGTGTTAAGTGTATCAACAGGAGTCATATCAGTTCCTAAAATACTTATTTCAGATGCAGGTATATTATCCCAGGTTGCAATTACTACCTAAGCTCCAATACACTGAGTTCTTCCAAATGGCAGATTTTAATACATGCTGAAAGCATTTAAATAACATGGCAAATTTTAATACAGGATGAAAACATGTAAATAACTTACAGACAGACATAGCAGCCCTTGGATATACTCTACAAATACTACGAAGTGTTTAGGAGACAGAAAGATTTTATTCTAAGTAACAACAGAAAGACTTTTGTATCTAAGTAATGAAGTCTTGCACTAACCCTGGAGGCACCATGGGGCAGACTGATTAATGGAAGTGAGAATCTGGGATCACAAAGAACTGGGTGTGGAACTCGGGACAACTTTGTATTATAACACAGGAAAATCTCAAAACCTGGGATATTGCTCTCTCTGGTAGCTGAAATAACTGTCACCAGAAAGACTATTTTATTATCCAAGTGAAATGCTCAGTGAAAAAAGAACAGACAAGCATATGTAAGAGAATATAGGAACAGAGATGAAGATGGCAAATGTGGAATCTCAAGAGTCAGAAGTCAGATACGGAATAAAAAGCCAGGTAAGGAATAAAAAAGGAGTTTATTTGAAACCATGAAACAATCTGTGGGTAAGCAAGACCACCAGGAAATATAAAGAGCAATTAAGGAGAAGGAAAGCCCATCCCAGATCACAAGTTTGCCTCAGCCTTATTCACCAAGAACAACAGGGAGCATGACCCTGCTCAAAACAAAATAAAAATGAGACACTGGCAAAGCAATGGTGCTGCAACAAGCTGCTAAACAGAATTAATCACCAAGACAAGATGGGAGCCACCCCCAGGTTCTGCTGGACTGAAGGGAAAAAATAAAAAAAACCCACAACAACAAAAAAAGATGGTAATCCTCCTACTGTAACCCACACTGTTAATAATAATGAGCTCCACCTCCAGACCACCAGTCAGGGTGGGGAGCGGGGCGCACACATATGTATGTATGCACACACTAGTGTCCACAGCCACACACAAAAGCCTCCAACTTTTTTAGCAGATGTAGTCCCAGGCACTGCAGCTCACTGAGCCATAATCCAATATGTAGTACATTTAGGAAAACACGCATAAACATCATTTTTTTCAGTGTTTGAAACAGTCTGTTAGGATAAATACAAACTATCATTGCAGAGGAAAACGCTGCCTCCCACAATTCATTAGATTTCTCAGAAAACAGAAGAAATAGGAAATAAACTAATTATTTGGCACATTGATAAAATCCCTTGCAAGATGTTGCTATGGAAACTAAGGAGTTTGGTTTTGTCATGAATTAGAAGCTGATTAAAGAAAGGAAACAAAGAGTTGGAATAAAAATTGATTTTGGTGGGGACAAAAATTAATGGGTGGCAACCCAGGACACATATTAGGTCAAGCATTTACATACATCCACTAACAAATTCAACTTGAAAATGAACAGCAAGAATGAAAATAATATAACCCTAAATATGCAATTTTTTTAGATTGTCATGATTAGAAAGGATGCAATAAAGCAACACAAGTAGAGTTGCTGATGTTTTTTTTTAAATTCTGTATAAATAAAATACATTTTGTTGCATCTTGGAAGAAGAAATATGGAAGGATGCAATATAGTCACTTAAATCCCTGCTCACTGAACACCGGTGCTCAGGAACATGAAAGATGAAATCACATGAAGATGGCCAACCAATTAAAAAAAAATGTATATACAGAAAACCCCAACTCTCAATACAAATCAAACTATACAAATATTTTTGTATAAATAAAAGGTTAAAAGATCATATACAATTACAAGACTTAATTAATGGATACTATGCTTTCAAAACAAACATTGTCGAAATTTTATTCAATTCCCACCTCCAAGAGATTTTTAAGTTCACTCAGAAAAAACAGTAAATGAAAAGATAAATTATCAATTTTGATGAAATTAAATCAAAATTGCTATTTAAGTTCATGTTTGTTTCACCCCCAAATGAGGAAATACAGAAACCTAGCTCAAAATCAGAAGTGAGAGCGAATACAAGTCCAGAGTAACTATGTTAGATGAATCTTCAGAGCAGAAGGCATGGCCACCTGTGCTGCTGGTACTACACAAAATGAATACAGGAAAATAGCATTTCTAGAATAGAACACCACAAAAAACAGTGTAAAGTACTAAGTTAAATGCCAAGAATGTAGTCAATGTGAAACCAACACTGGTACCTGCAAGACTAACCACATAGCCAATGAACCAGCTTAAATGAGAAGTGATCTATTGATCATACCATCAGAAATACTTAGCATCAACTTCCTCTGGTACTAGCTAGCGAAGCAGTTAAAATTACCTTACTGCTAAACACATAAGGAGACATCCTACAGAAAGGTACTGTTGGGCTAAGCGGATAAGGAGATAGCTCCTAAAAACATGCAGCACTATTAACTATGAATTATTAACAAAAATATTGCTAAGGAATAAACATAATGATGCAGTCACTACAAATGGCTTGCTCAGGCATGCCATTACTTGTCAAATTACTTGCTCAGGCATGCAGTTTTCCTCCACACTGGTAAACGCAACTACAAATACACAACTTGATCTATTAGTGCAATCACTTTAAATGTACCTAAAATCCAGTTTCTCACTCACTGATGTTGTTACTTTACACTTCTCTGCAGATTCCGGTGGACAAGCATAGTGTGAATCGATGGGCAACCTTTTGGTAACTCAGCTAACTGCATGCTCGGCTGCTTTAATGAGGGGAGTAGCAGGTAAGAAGAAAGGAATTATTCCCCTCTATTTGACACTCACTGGTGGGACTGATGGTCTACTACAGTTTTGGGCCCTGCAGTCCAAAAAGAGATCTTGAAAAACTGAAACGAACTCAGTGAAGGGCCATTAAAATCAATAGGGGTCTAAAAGCTCTCCACTCACTGTGTAAAGAGAGGGCTTGCAGGAAGGAGAACCAGACTCTTCTCAGAGATTCACAGTGAAAGGACAAGAGGCAACACTCACAAGCTCCAATAAAAGAAACTACAACTAGACATAAGAAAAAATTGTTTTCAACAAACCCGCCTGGATGCGTTCTTGTGTGATCTGATCTAGGTGGTCCTGCTCCGGCAGGGGGATTGGACTAGACGATCCTTTGAGGTCCCTTCCAATCCCTAACAATCTGTGATTCCGTGTGATTCTGTGAGGGTTGTTAAAAACTAATGTAAAAGCACATCCAAGGAAGAGGTGTCGTGCCCTGTCATCCCAGGCAGTTACAACCTGACAAGTTCCTGAACAACTTGATCCAACTCTGCAGTTTGCTCTGCTTTGAGCAGGAGTTTTAACTAGATGAACTTCAGGGGCTCCTTCCAATCTAAACTATTAAATAAATGTACTAAGGAGACCCTACTTTCAAGACAGGGATTCTTACCGATGCTATGACAGGTGCTAGATGTGCAATTTCCTTTTAAATGTAAGAGGACCAAATTTTCACATAAACTCTTAGGGCCTTCAAATTAAATGAAAGGCACCTGAAGTAATAATTGTGAGTGTAATTTTGAAGGTCCACACAGAAAAAAATGAGTTTGTGCACCTGAGAACAAAACACATGAAAAGCTTGTGTTATTCTGAAGTTACACGTATAATACCATAAAAACAGCTATCGAGCATTTCTCAATGAAATTGTAAGATTAAATTCAAAGGAAATATAGTAATATTATCTCTTAAGAAAGAATTTGCATATTAAAGAGGCACATTATAGAAAAGTTTGACATTAACAGACCATAACGCGATCTCTGAAACAAAACGGCTTGGTACAAAAGAATCTTGACTCCTTTTGCAAGGTTATGCAAGAGCTGTGTTGCACAACTGCCCTCTACTCACAGATCTCACTGAGAGTGATGCAACGGTTATTCAGACAGCAAACAAAGCAGCCCAGGATTATTTGGGTCCAGAGGAGGGCCATGAAGATGATTCGAGGGCTGGAACATCTCTCCTATGAAGACAGGCTGAGAGAGTTGGGGTTGTTCAGCCTAAAGAAAAGAAGGCTCTGGGGTTGTTCAGCCTAAAGAAAAGAAGGCTCCAGGGAGAACTTTAGCAGCCTTCCAGTACTTAAAGGGAACCTACAGGAAAGCTGGAGAGGGACTTTTTACAAGGGCATGTAGTGATAGGGAAAGGGGCAATGGATTTAAACTGAAAGAGGGTAGATTTAGATTAGATATAAGGAAGAATTTCTTCCCTCTGAGGATGGTGAGGCACTGGAGCAGGTTGCCCAGAGAAGTTGTGGATGCCCCATTCCTGGAAGTGTTCAAGGCCAGATTGGATGGGGCTTTGAGTAACCTGACCTAGTGGAAGTTGTCTCTGCCTATGGCAGAGGGGTTGGAACTAGGTGATCTTGAAGACCCCTTCCAACTCTAACCATTCTATGATTCTATTTAGAATTGAAATCTATTAATTATTTCACAAGTGAAATCTAAATTTGCATTGGAATACATTTATTACTAGGAAGTTAAAGAGGAGCTATGTGCCATTAACAAAACATACACAGTGCATACTATTTAAACGTGACGTTCCTTTGGATTGTTTTAATCTAAATTTTCATTTGCTGATTTCTATGTGAAATTTAACATCTCCTCCTCACTCCATTCATAATTACATTATAGTTACATTGATGTGTTTAAAATCGTTTTCATAAACAAAAAGTTATATTATCCAGAGATAACATAACTGCATTCCAGTTCTAAAATGTCTCTGTGGAGCAGTGTGGTGATCACAAGCAAAAATGTACATTTAATCAATGAAAAATATTCTATTCTTCATTCCCAAAGCATAATATCCATATAAATTTTGCATAAAGCAAGATTAAATATTCTGCAATAGCACAGCAATAGGTAAAACACTGCAATTAGCTTTAAACCATCTTAAGTATTACTTCCAGTGAAAAAAACTGACAGACATAGCAATGACTGAAGTGGCTATAGCTAGAAACAGGATTTTTTCTTTCTTTCTCTTTGTTCCTCCCCCCCAGAACCAACTCAATAGTTCATATATTGCTACTTAGAGGCTGTGAATAACCTTTTCTATTTCAGGCCAAAACATTCTAAAACGAAACCATAAGTATATTGATTTGTCTTTTTAATGATATTCCTTCCTAGCGTGACACTAGTCATCTCTAACATCATCTGCCAAACACCACTACTGTAGGCCTGGAATTTGTTTGTCCTTGTTTTGCATCATGCATTTGGCATTTAGATGTATGCAAAATTCTAATAGCCTCCACGCCTACTGCTGCTGTATCTTTCAAAAAAGCTATTTAACTGAAGTCGTGAGAGTCAAATGCTCTGCAGATGTTAACAGCCTGAGGCCAGCAAATGCCTTCGAGTTTAAAGTCAGATTCAATACACTGCTTTTACAATAAGATTTTCATTTCTTGTCCTCCTCCACAATATCTTGAAAATGTCATTTCCTTTTTCGAATTAAATGTAAAATTACTTAATCTATTGTTAATCAAGGTCTGCTAAATTGTTTAACTCTATTTCCAATGTTTATAGCAATTACTTAGCAAGCTAAAAGCTGTGTATGGCATATTGTTGTTCCTAATGTATGCACTCAGTATTCAGAATTTCTTTTGCCTGACACTCCATTTTAACTGTTTATCAGCTCTTAGAAGATTCCAACACCACATCAACACTCAATTTTTAATCATCATTATTTCAGCAGTGAGTAATGGCATTTATACACTGGCAGCCATAAATCACACCTTCAACTTTGATTTCATATCAACATTTTTAATTCCCCTCAAGTTAAACCTCATCTGAAATGCATCTTCTTAACGTTAGTACTGAGGGCTGTCTCAACAGATTAGTCCATTTGGGTGGTCAGGAGTTACAGGAGAGATAAGAGAATCCATTAAAATCAGAAGTCTGTTCATGCACCAACAGTTGCAGAGTGTGAACTAATCCATGCTCCTCAATATATATACCACAGTAACTTGAGACTCAAACAGCAACAGCATAACTTGTGCTTATCCCACAAGCAGGGAAAAAGAAAGAAAATGCAAAAGAAGCCTTTGTGCTTGCTTGTAACAGAAACCACAACCTCTGCTCCTGCCAACTCTGGCTGAGAGGAAAGACACGAAAGAAAATCATACAAAAAGCAATCACAGAAACAAGAGATGGTAAGTTTGAGAATGCTACTCCAATTCTTCTGCAGAAGACTGTGGTGGTAAATGTTTATAATGCTCACTCAGCTTTACAAAATGCTAAAATAACAAATCCATTTAAAGAAATCGGACAAAAGCTACACTTGTGCACTTCCAAGAAAAACTAAATGAATCACATAACCCAGAGGAAGAGAAGGAGTGAGGGTTAAAGTACTTTTGTGACCTTCCAATTCTTGGTTGTTCCAGAAGACAAAGCAGATCATGGTTCAACTGTGACAGCTCAGGACGCCTGCATAAATTCAGCTATATAAGCAGCAGCACTGGATAGAATATCTGCAGTCATCGAGACCACATATTCAGCCTTTACTAGTCCCCAGGATACCACTCTGCATGGTGGCGTTTTTGACTGCATTCTTGGGAGGAGGAGGAGTGTGTGTGGAAAGCCTCTGGCTGTCATTCTGACTTTCCAGGCAAAAGGAATTCTCTTTAACTGGATTGGGGCTTCTTTTAATTTTTTTTTAAACTAATTTATGCCTTCTTTCCAGCATTCTGCCATTGGTAGAAACGAATCTGCTCAATATTTTTGCCACAACTAGGCAATAAATTTACAGAAAGATTCTCCAAACCTTTTATGGTGGTCATCAGCACCAGAAGCAATAGCACTACGGCTATGGTAGCAGCAAGTTCTGACTGGGGGACATGTGTTTGAAGACTCATGGTCTAGAATATCACTCACAATTGTCACCATTAAAGGAAAAGGCAGCTCTCAAAGGAAACTGCTAACCTTGCAATCTTCTAATATTGAATTTAGCCTATTTGACCTATCAAGCCTCCAGATATGCAGTCAGCTCAATAAAGATTCTGTTTAAATCCTAAATATTGACAAGAAACATCTTTCCCTCTGGCCCAAAGGAGGAAGACAACATATAAGACGTTAGAGAAGACAACAGAAAAACACACATACTGCACAGAAGTTGAACAACAAGAAACTGCATTCATAACAGATTTCCATGTACAGAAAAGACAGCAGCAACCCATTTACTGCTCTTTGAGCTCCTGAGGGGTAGGTCAATGATGAGGGCAGGTAACACAGACACATCACTGTCCCAAGCCAACAGTCTTAACTCAGTAAATAAATCCTTTCCTTTCTATTTGGAAGAAAAGTAGAGCTCCTCTATGCTCATAGCTCCATTCACATCAACCTCAGCTAAACCTTAATTCCAAATATATTCAGTTTCTGGGCTGGGGAAAGAAACTAGATGGGAAAAAGAAGAGGGATATACATTATAGCCTATTTTACTATGAGTTACTTCCAATAGTGTCACAAAAGGCTTCTGCCTTAAAGTGAACTCACTAGTCCAACTGCAAAGAATTGCCACCACCATGGAGCCTTAACAGAGAGGTAATTTGAAAAAAATTGATTTCTCTAAGATTGCTGTTTTTCGGAGAGTGTTTGGCAATCTCTACCTCCACTGAAGCTATAAGAAAGTACTCAGGAAGATACACAGAGATGTTATCATCTAAACCTTGTTTCTGTATGTACACCATGAAGAAAAAGCAGCTCAGTTTCATAAAATGGTGCTTGGATTATACGATTTGTCACCCGCAGATCTTGGTTGGGGGCAGGAGGGAACCAAACAACCTTACAATAGTCTTCAAGCGAAGTAATCATATTATTTGGTGATTTTGGGGGAGCTGGATAAAGAGGGGTAATTCAGATAAGAAGTATTAATCCTTTTCTTGCAAGTAAGTCATGCATGGAAAGACTAAGTTTCTGTTTTCATTTACTCAGCTAATGCAGGAACATGATATAACTTAAAAAGTTGGTGATTCAGACTATAGCATAGTAACACACAACCTTCCTCCTGGACCGCCAAACAACATGGCTCTACAAGTATCAGAATCCACTTCTACTTTAGACAGAGTCTCTAATTTATATAAACCATATTTATTGTCCACGATGAAAAAAAGGGTAAGGAGAAAAATGCAACACCCTCCCAGCTACAAATTCCTTCTCCTATAAACACTTCATTAGAAAGATCATTACCTGAGTGCTGATAGATCTGGTTCCATCTGTTGCCTCTACTGTCAAGTTGTAATTTGATTTCTGTTCTGCATCAAGAGGTCTAGCGACAATGATAGTTCCAGTGCCCTTGTCCACATCAAATCGACTGTCATAGTTGCCACCTTGTTCAGGAAATTGGGAAAGGGAGAAGTTCATAAAACACAGCATTGTTTCATTGTTTTCATATATGATGATGTTCTGTCTTCAGATGCTTAATGAAGGTGGAACTACATACACATATACTTATATATACACTTATTTTAAAACCTTTTTTCTTTCCTGGTAATGTGATATGTTTCTATTTACAGATATTTAAAACTGATTAGCTTTGGACAAAGCTTATTTGTCTGGCTTATGGAAAGTCAGCAGGTAAATTCTTAGCAAGATTCTCTACTTATTTATTTCTTTTTTTAACCAGAATATAAAGATTCCAAATACCAGTAAACTGAGAATTACTGGGTGAAATGTTTATTTTGTGCAGATTGTCAGGCTAATTCGTGAAAAACATACTTTGTATCAAAATAAATGAAAATCCCAAATCAGACATACAGTCAAATTTGTTTCTTTTTGGATCAGAGTATAAATTACTATACTCACGTATGACTATAGAGAAGGCTGAAAAAGCTACAGTACCTCCAAAGGATTTTCATCTCAATGTTGAGTATCTAAAGAACTCACTATCTAACTCCTACTGAGATAAACAGGACTCAGACGAGTGCAAAATGTTTTAATGCCCAAATGTTTAAACATGGCCAAGCTCATTTTCTGAAGCAAATAATCTTAACTTCCCTGGTGAAACTTTCAAATTACCCTTTGAAATATAGTTAAAGAACTGTGTAGATCAATAGCTACACTTAGTCATTTAAACATTTAATTGATCATCATCATGCCACTCTGAGCTGACTGTCAAGAGAATACAATGTCCATTAAGTCCAAATATTGTTAGCAATGATAAATACTGCCATTTAATTACAATTGCTTTAGCTCTCTCAATAAACCACCTAAAATGGAGGAATCAATTTTTATTTTGGTCAAGCCAGTGCTAGATATGGCAAACCAATTTCTCTTAATTATGTGCATGTGTTTTTCTAATTATATTTTACAAGGATAGCATTCAGGTATAATCTGAGTGTATTTTTTTCTTTTTGTTTGAAAAGTTTTTTTACACGCTATGTTTTGTAAATCACTAAATGCCTTTTATGAAAAGCCAAGGCTAGAAGTCAGACAGTGAAGTTCCAAAGGTTGCAAATTTATACTTAATCCAAGAAAGAACAGTAAATACTGAAATGGGCTCCATTCACATGTAAAAACTATTTCACCCTTAAAAGGTTTCATTGCATGACAGACGTATCAGTTTAGGAAAAGTGGGCTGGATTCTGCTTCACTGGATTTAAGATATTTGATGATGACAAAAATAATGTATTTTTTCTAGTTTCACTGAAAGCCAACTCCTCTTACTGGCCACGCAGCAGTTTCTGAATAATAAAGTTGATACAAACTGGACAGCATGAAAGGCAGAAGCCTTATTTATTTATTTATTTTTAAAAAGGTGTACATGAAATATTTTTAATGGGCTTTGTGCAAGACGTCAGCTTCAGAAAGTGAATCTCTAGCTTTTGTTTTATAGCTGGCATGTGAGACCATTTTCTTAGACGGCTCACATGTCTCTATAAAGTCATCTCCATTTTAAGGGAAGAGGAGGGTGAATGGGTATGAATCTGTTCATTTAGTTTCTCTCATACACGGACAAGCTCTCTAGCCAATTTTTTTTTTCTTCCTTATCAAGGAAATCACGAAGGCCTTGCCTAATTTTTGTAGTAGTGGTGATATCTGGCAATCCGCTGAAGCAGAACTCAACCCAAACTTCTGCATCTGGTACACTGAAAGTGTAACAGCAACAGTTTTGGCCAAAGCCAAAACTGGATGCTCTGAATTGATGCTGTATAAATGTAATGATGACAAAACAAAACAAAAACGAACCTGTCACAAATGCAACTGTGAGCACTTTGATTTCCGAAGGGTTAATAAAATAAATATTTTATAAATGTACGCTTTCATTTCAGATCTCATAATCTGGTAATAAATTATGTGATCTCAGCAGATACCTTCTGCTGTACAGTTCAGGTCACAAGCCATCTGAAAGATGTAAAATACTTCACTAGCAAGCTTGTCTCCTGGCTCAGCCAAAAAGAAAGAAAGCATGGAAAGCAAGCACAGAACACAAAGGAAAGCTGTCAATCAAATTAATTCATGCTATTAGAAACAGTAAAAGAGGGCAGTAAAGTGACCACCTGTAAGAGTAGCTGATAACTTCACAATATGATCACATATCAAACTTTCCAAAACACTTTTACTAAGAAAACAGTCAAAATTAAATGGTTTATTTTACAGTGCATGGACAAGTTCTGATATTTCCCCTTGGAGTTTTCTGTATATGTCTTTCTAAAAATAGCAGGAAAAGATAATCTATATTTTGCATTAAGCATACAATAAAAATTCTGTAAATGTCCAAACTGTGCTGCATGCTTAGAAGGAGCAAATGAAAGTAATACTATGATCAGAATTCTATTCAGATATGCACATTGTTCAGAGTGCACAGCAGTTGAAGCAAACTAAAAAGAACAATAGAAAAGTACATCCCAAATCTAATTAACAAATTTTGCTAATAAAAAGACCCCAGGAAATGCCATCGCTGTACTCTGTGGAAACTTCCAAAACCTCTGAGGCCTCTTCTATCTACTCTCTCTCATCTCCATGATGAAAAAAACTCCCTTTTTTCTGACAACAGTCCTTTCTTAACCTTTCCTTTCATGGACTCTTTTTTTTTTTTTGTTTACAGATATTTCTGTTTGCCATTGCCTGGATAGCCCTGTTAGAATTGGAGCACATAGAACGTTCTCCTCTCTCCTGCCCACTTAAGTTATTTTTGTATTTTCTGCTTTTCTACTCTGATGTCTATAAGTGTGTATGTTTGGAAGAGCAGTCTCAGTTCCAAAATACCTCTAAAGCAGAGAGCTTTGCCCTTATGAGAATGCAAGAAGGCATCTTGAACTCTACTCTCTCTGCACTGTTGTACAGATCTCTAACCCCTCGGTTTGTCTAAATGCAAACACTTTTTACTCAACTATGATCTCTTTGGACAGGAACTTTTTTTTTCCCAAAAAAATATATTAGAAAGAACCATTAAAAAAATTCTATGTAAATATTTAATACATTAGCAATTATTATCATCACAGGTTGTTCGTGCATGAAGCATGCATTTAGGGAAGAGTTGTGTCTGTTCTCACATGCTTTAGGTTTCTGACAACACGCTCAAGTGTTTGGCATTTATATATTCCTGCTACATGGATCGGTTTTACAAACTCTTTTTAACTGTTGCTGTTCTCAGCATCCCTTAGGAAATACATATCAGCAAAAGAGACCTTTAAAATAATTAAATTTTTAAGAAATAATTCAAAAAATTATCTGCCCAACAACTTAACACTATAATCATGGCTAAACTTTTAGTAGTAACCAAAGTGAAAAAGATCCTTCTCTCTCTTGTGAATGTGGTGGAAAAATCCCAATCTGACATGGCTATCTTAAGACCAAAACCAGTTCACTACCAGATACCTCTCCTGAAACAAGACTGCACTATTCTCCTTTGTTCTAAAGCATGTAACACATGACAGAACTTGTTTTTAGTACCAGCTATACAGTGAACACTCTGTATTCCTGGTGCTCATAGGTTTAGTAAGTCTAAAAAGTATTATTCATTTTGTCACTAAGGCATCAACATATAGTCATATTACTGATTAGAAATCCCCTTTCCATGGTAGAGGATAAGATAGGATATAGTAGTAAGAATACATACAGGAAGAAGTTTGCTGAGGTTAGGAACATCGCAAGCTTTCTTTTTAGTACTGAATCAAGGGACAGCAAACTAAGAAGCAGCCCAGAGGTCAAGAAATCTATGTCAACAGTATAATCTCTCTTTGGATACACTATCCTGATTTGCAGAAAACTGGTATTTTCTTTCTTTCCCCATCCTACAGTCTATGAGAATGATTTGATTTGTTTTAATTTCACTGACACAACATTCAAAAGTCATTTCCAAAACTGCAACACAGCAGATATTTTGAAATGTAATTTTAATCTTTGATATATAGTGATATTGATAAAAATTTAAGTCATTTTGATTTATAATGAAATAAGGGGAAAAATACCCATCTACAGCTAAAGAATGCCAAAACCTTGCATTATATAGAAGAGCAACTAAGAAACCAAGCTGCAACGAGCCCTCCAGTATCTCAGACTCCATGCATTTGTTTCTAATAATAAAAGCCCTTAAGGCATCCTTACCCGTTATGTCAAACCAAAGTGGTGTTCCAAGAGGTTCAACAGCTATTACACCGATCATGTGAGCAACTGGGTCACTTTCCATCACCGTAAAAGAAAAAAATGCTTCCTCAAAATAAATGGGCTCTGTGGGTGGGACAGGCTTTGGAATCCATTCTATGTGAAGCCGTGTAGTTGATGATTTTTGTGGACGACCGTTATCTACAGCTTTAATCTGTGAAACAGACACATCTTTTAGGCTACAGGATCACATAAATCATGATGTCACATAAATGGAAAAGCAGTAATAAGCTCCAAGCACGCTTGCTTATGTGAAATATATCCAAAAAGGTTAAGTGTCTCTCAAAGTGCCACTTGCCCTTCATTATCTGGACAGCAAATGAGAAAAAGTATGCAGCACCTGATAGTAGCACAAACTGTTACCATAAATTCACTTTTATTTTCCTTTCCTGCTGAAAGAGAGTCAAACGAATTGCTTATGTTCCCTCATCATGTTCATTATCTGTCAAGTTCTGGAAAGGAACAGCAGCGTCTTGATTCACTTTCTCAACACAAATATCTGAAATCATCTTTTTAAAAAAAAAACAAAACAACAAAAACAAACCAACCAGACAAACCCATAAAACAATACTTTTGGATTTGTTGAAGCTTTCTTCTTTCAGATGCTGCAGTCACTCATCTGCCAGCTGCTGAATAAGAAGGGATGAGAATACAGGTAACAAAACACTCGCGTATTGATGATAGACAAGATTTTGACTCACTGAAAGGATATCATAGTCTCTTGCTGCAGAAAATTTCTTTGATGAAACCACTCCAGTTTTTGGTTCAATAAAGAATTTGCCATGTTCATCACCATCTTCAATGCTGTAAGAGATCTCTGCATTGGGGCCTTCATCTTTATCCGCAGCAATAACTCGATAGATCGGCTCTCTCCTAGCAGTTCTCTCTCGTTCTGGCTTACCACGCTCTGGAAGACGGATTTTGTAGAACTTCTGCAAGAACTGAGGCTTATTGTCATTCTCATCTAAGACCTTCACAATCACCCGTGCAATTGTTGATTTTGCAGGAATACCGTTGTCCGTTACCGTCACCTGTTTTTATTAAAAAGGATATTTTCAACTCAAACATGGTCCTTCCAACAATGTTCTTTTTAAAACAGATTTTTCTACAACTGTGACAACAACTGTAAAGTAATTCCCTAACTTCAGTTACTTAAAGACCTTGGTGTAAAGCTATTTGGTGAATATTTACAAAAGGCACTACAAAAGTTTATTCAGCTACTATCTTATTATTTTGATGCTTAATGTATGGAATGTAGGAATTGATAGATATATATTAAATATACTTCACTGTTTTGCAGCACTGTAACTGACATACTAACCTGAGTACAGGAACGGCACAAAAGTATAGTATCTCTGATAACAGCTTCACTGTAATATCTTAATATACTTTCAGTCTAGTGTTTCCTTGCAATGTTTCAATTCAAGATTTTGATTTTACACCTCAAAAGATGGAATTGATAAGAATATAAGTTTCAGAATTTGACAGGCCTATGCCCTAAAAATCCCCTATGTTTTAAGATATAAAATCATTATCTTGTTTGAAAGAAGCTTAAAAACATTGCTTTTCAAAGGAAGACACAACAATCTATTACCATGGACTACATGAAATGGGAAATTAAACCAAGTATGCTCTTCCAGCAATAGTAAAAATTTCTAGTAAAAAGCTAGGAAATGAGAACAAAATTTTCTCCAACTTAATTCTAGGATTGATTACATGTTATTGGCATAGGTAGCAATCAAAAATATAACAAAAGTAAGAGATTAAATATGAGCATATGTAAATTACTTTAGCATCTATGACAAAGAAGAAAAATAAAGGGGTTTAAGTTCCTGCTTCCTGCAAGAGCTCAGTTACTAAAAGAGTTACAGAATCAGACTCATCACCTTCTGGCTCCGCCCTGCCATCCACAGAAAAGCTAATGGGCTCACACAGACACCAGGCATTTTCAAGGGAGAGTTTAGCTGCTACCACATAAAGCATTTAAAACATATTCACTGATAACAGTATTACCAGCTGACCTCTGTCAGTTTATGTAAATCTCAGTTTCTGAAGGGGATATTTTAAAAAAAAATTGGCATTAAAGACAGAAGGAATAATGATGGTAAGATTTTTTTTTTCTTTGTCAATCTTTCATGTTCTTTTCCTTACTTTCTATTTGCAATTGGACTGTTCTTGGTTTTAACTTTAAAATGTTAATCTTTGTGTCTCTTGTTTTAAGAAAAATTTTATGACCCAGTGCAGCACTCTTCCTCAGCCTTTCTATGGTCTCCCCTTCGTTTTCTTTTTCTCACCCCCCCCTTTTTTTCCCCTCCTTTAAAATCATCTTCCTTGACTTAATGTACCTTCCTTATTATTACACAGAAACACACAGGGATGTCTGAGGGTCATCTATGCCAGCTCTGTTGTAATTAGAGGAAACTGATAAACTGAGACATGCTCATATAATTCTACCAGATATTGTCAAAGCTGTAGAGGAATGCAAAATAAAACAGACAAAACAATCAAACAGCCAACATTTCAAACAAATTCTGTGGGAAGTGTGTTACACACTGCAGTTTCATTTTGGTTTTGAGTTTGCGAGGAAGATACAAGTCTTTGCTGTGAGGAAGCTCCGTACAGAAGTCAGTTGCTAGAGTAGCCCTGGGAAAAAAAAAATCAGGGATGACATACGGTTGGACTTGATGATCTTAAAGGCCTTTTCCAACCTAAATGATTCTATGATTCTCAGATCAGAGCTGTGGAGGTTAAACAAAAACAACCCCCCTTAACCCAAACAAAAAACCCTCCACACCATTGATACAGGATAGTCCAGTTCCAGCAAGCCCACTCCGATTTGAGGAGAATAAACGTTTTTCTTCAAGAATGTGGGTGTTAACCTAACTAGTTCTTAGGATGCCCTGGGAAATCTTGACTATGGAAAAACATAAGGATTCAAGGATAACATGGATACAAAATAATGAAATGAATACTAAGGGAAAACTAGAATTGAATCCCTGAAGAAGAAATGAATTTACATTGACGTGAATGAGGACATGATCGGGTATTCTTTTTTTGCTCTTTCTCATCTATTTTAGGAAGAAAAATATGGAAATAGAAATGAAACATGGTATAACTTGCAGTCATGAAGGAAATGAAAAAGCATGATTAAAGGGATTAACCACAACAAAACACATGAAATGTAACATGAAATGTAAATATCCATGCTCATCTCTAACAGATGGTAGGATTTCCACATATATGAGTATCTGTTCCCTTTAGTACTTGTAATGGAACACCACATATCTTTCAGTTTGCAAAAAAAACAATCAACCCAAAAAACAAAACACATCCCAAAAGAGGAAATTCCAAGGGGTAGAGAATAACTTGCCCATTAACATAAAACTAGCATTGCCCTGAACCAAGTGAAGAAAAAAAAAAAAAGGCAAATTTGAAGAAAATCTACATTTGAATGCAACATTAGTTTTGGTGGCGTTCCTGACATGACAAACAGAATACTAAGATATGAGAGAATAACATGAAGCTAACCTAGAATAACTGCATTAAAAAGGTGTCAATTGGCACTTGGAAAATAGTTGCAAGTTGGGAATAAAAGAATGGGGGCATATTAATTACCATTATGTAAGCAGGAGTGCAATCAAGGATCAAGTTTAATAGCAAACAAGGAATAAACCCACCAACCCATCTGGTCAACATTTCAATGCTCAATTAATTAGCCAGATGCTCAGGCATTTGGCTCATAATATTGCCTACCATTCTGTGCATTTCTGGGTTTCTTTCCAATCTATTTTCCAAGGTGTCAACATAAAACTAACAAATGGGAAAACTGCTACTTTGGGCCGTGCTGTCTGTCATTATTGCTCTGTATTTAAGAGTTCTTCCGTTGGATACTTCACAGACTTTTATTTAAAACTCTAACAACCAGCTGGGATTCAAAATGAAGGAAGAATGAAGAATTATAAATGATACCAGCAGGAAATAACCAATATTCCAATCTAAAGAGCAATCAGTTTAATCTGTTAGCTTTATACAGAATGCTGAAACCAAGAGGATTTACGTACCATTGTGTGATATTGTAACCTTAAAAAAAAAACCCAAACTTTCTGAATTCTATTCGTGTTATCTTGTAATAACTTATGTTAAATTATCAGGCACAACTCTAGCAGACAACTGCCCGTAACTTTACACTTCTAGTGTGATCTCTGGCATAAGTCTGGCTCTGAGCAAGTGCACACTCTCACACATTGCCTACCTGCAGTCTGAGAATTCACACAACTCAGGCACCATTCTCAACAGGCAACTTGGATGTGCCACCTTGTTCTAGGGATAAGGTGTAAACAATCAAAGCCACGCTGTGCCAGGTGGCTTCAATGCCAGAGAACAATCCACAGCTCATTTTATTTACTGTATAAATCTAATACAAAAATCAGCATAATACACATAGGAGTAAAAGTCATGAGATACCAATTTTACAACCAATATATAAAGCAGTGGTCAAGAAATAAGATATAACTGACATGAAGTGCTTTGGGAAACTGATACAAGCAAATTTAAGGATAAGGATATTCCTTTACAATGTACAGGAATAACGTGTCTAGTATTAAACTAGATTTGTTGATTAATTAACTTTGCTATTACTACTACTAGAAACACACTGCAGAGGAAATTCTACCCTATGGCTACTTATGTGCAAGGAATTCTGTCCAAAGCTGATACAGAAATGAAAATAATGATAGCAATTTGGTCCAACAGCTTCATTAATTCAGCTTGCAGTGCACCAAAGGGATAGAAAAGGGCCAGGAAGACTAAGTATGCTGGAGGTCTGCAAAAGGATAGTTATGCTACCAAAGAATACATTTACCTCCAAGTCTATGCAGCCCTTGCATTTCTATTCAAAAAATCTTTGTATAGATTTCACAAGTTTTGAGTAAGCCCAGACTTGCTTCTCTAGCATTAATATTAGTTTTGTGGCTCCCATGGCAGTCCTTTATCAATCATCCAGGACAGGAGGCAAAATAAAGGCTCCAGATAAATCTTCGTATGTAAGTATCACTGTGAATATTGTCTTCATTGCAGGTGAAGTACAGTGCTCTCACACTTCATGGCAACATTGTGAAACTAGAAGACTCATAGTTGTCTATGTGTTTTTCTTTCATGTTGTTTGACAGAGAATGAGAATAGGTATTACACAAATTCCAGGTAATCAACTAAATGTAGCTAAAAGAATTATGTCACATTCTTGTACTCTGGATCTACAACACATATTTTGCAACTCATCTACTTATGTGATGGATAAAATATGCTGTGCAGATAAAAGGTCTACTCACAATCTGTTTGTATTCTCAATGTTTAAAAAAGATTCTGCACTTCTTTTTCAGAGGTCTATAGTCAGCAAAAGGCAGGCTGAAATAGCCACTTCAATAATTACACAGGAAAAAAAAAAAGGGAATCGCACTCCTTTTAACAATCATGCCTTTGTACTATTTGAAAGAAAATCTTGGTTTAGAGACATAAAACCAAAAGATAGCTTTCTATCTGTACCTTAACTCTTTTCTTAAGAAAAAGTCCCAACACGCTGTTTCTGTAAGACAGATAGTTTTGTGCATTGGAAAATAACGAACATAGAAGCAAATTATTTCTGACTAAATTCTTTATATAGTAATCAAGTATGGTAAACAACTCTCTGTAAAAGCAATGAACTTACAGTCACTGTTATTCAGAGAATGAAAGAAATTATTTACCTCCAGTATATGCTCTCCCTGCTGCTCTCGATCTAGTTTTCTAGACGTGGTTGTAATTAGACCTGTAAACATAAAAGAATTATTAACCAGATCTTTCAAGAAAATAATCTGAATGAAAGTCAGGTTAAACCAGTAGTTACTGATACCTCCAATCTCAATTTCTTCTTAGGTAGTCTCGTTTATTTTTGCAGAACTTATGGAAGAAAGGGGAGAGACGTTTCCAGTCCTTAAGGGCCATGAAAATATTCTTTGCAATCCGAAAGCTAAGGCGTTGTAACCCTTAAGACAGACATAGCACAATTTTCCAACACATCTATGTACGTCATGCTTCTGACAGGAGTAACATATGTAATTCTCTCACAGGAAGTCTTGTTTTCAGAGAGTCTTCATATCCCTTAATCAAAGGGTGCCTACACATATTATTTGAGTAATTACCAATCTCTTCAGGAGAGATGGTGTTTGTCTTCCCAAGTTAACTGTTACAAGTGATGGAGCCCTGCTTTCCTGGAGATGGCTCAACAGCTGCCTGCCAATGCAGAGCAGGGAATGAATTCCTTGTTTTGCTTTGCTTGTGTGTACAGCTATTGCTTCACCTACTAAACTGTCTTTATCTCAACTCAGAAGTTTTCTCACTTTTACCTTTCTGATTCTCTCCCCCATCCCACCAGGGGAGTGTTAGCGAGTGGCTGGGTTGGGCTTAGTCGCCAGCTGAGGTTAAACCAGAACATGCATTAATGGTGGAAACCAGACCAACTTGTGTGTGTTGGCTTGATTTGGCAATGACAAGGAGTCAAACTCTAGCTGTTGGCAATAGCAGAGAACGAGGACAAGTTTTTGATGCACGATGTTAGATTTTGTTGCAAGAGTTTGATACACCTTTGATCCAAGATTAGAAAGGCATGATGAGTTTTGTTTCAAATGAAGAAAGTCAAAGAGTAAGAGTGACAAAAAGTTAAATCTAAATACAAAAGGATCTTATTTGAATGAATTATCTCTAGCAGTAGGTTCAAAATTTTAACTACTGAGTTTCATGAAAAGTAAACTTAGTCAACTCAATTATAGTTGAATGGGTTGCCAAGGTGTGGGTTAACAGTGCCGTGGATGCAGACACAAGGGGTAACTCAGTTCCTTTGCTGCACAAAAGCCATTAACCTGTTCGCAGGCACAAGTTGGCCCCACAAACACCATCACTGTTTTCACATGGCACCGAGCCTGTGATAGTAAACCCTCCTAGACCAAATTTGGCTTTTCATGTAACAAACACCAAGATTTAGATTCGCTCAACTCAAGCCACTACTGGCCAAAGTATTTCATATTCTCTGTAGCAGGAATCCAGGATATGCCAGATACAGAAGATGCTACAGTGTCATGAGACCTTTCACGCAACTCTCCTGGCTTTTTACAGTGACAGAAAAGCACTGCCATCTTGATCCTTAATTGTCAAACTGAAAAACAGGGAAGCAATTATCCAATTAAGGACAAAATAGGGATCAAAAGACAGGCCACATACTCCATGTTCCTTTTTCTAACTATAACGTAAGCTTTCTATTAATAAGACCTCTCATAAGCAAAACTTACAAAACCATTTATAAAGTTTTCAATGTTGATCTGCTACAGCAAAAAAAGTCTTCAATTTTGTCTCACAGGTGATAAAAATAGATTGTGTGAGTAAGAAGAGCAATAAACATTTCAATTTCACTTAAAAAAGAAAGGCCAATAGAAACAATTGTTTACCACCAGTGCATAGAGCTACTCAATGCTGCTGTCAAAACAGAGTCGTAGCCTACGCACACCAACAAAACAGACAACCTGTACTAAATTATATGAACAAAACCTATATAAGGCAATATTACAGCTGTCAAATGTTCAAACAGCTATTCTTCAAAAAACAGATAGTGCAAATAATGGCTGTTTCAATTATGGTCAAATCTGCCCTTGTTTTTTCAGCAATTTGGTTTGCCATTGTATCAAATCCATTATATATCTAGTATTCTAGACATAAAAGTCCATCATCTTCTACTTTATCTTTTTATGCTTTTATAACACATACTATGTATGTCATTGTTAGGAAATATCTTTTTGGTATTATGAAGTAATTGCCCTTAATTGCAAAGAAAGTGGGAATGATAATTAAAAAAAAAAAGCACACAAAGGAAAAAATGTACTGTGTATTTCGGAAGAGGGGGCAGAGGGGGACAGAGATAGAACAAAAGGATGTGACAACTCTGTATTACCCTCCTTGAGGTAGTATCTTCCCACAGAGACTACAGAGCTGTGAACAATGACAACTGAAAATATTTATCATCACATATTCTAAACAAAGCTTTCTCCCAATTTTCTGGCTGGGGCTGGTCAAGCCACTCCTTTTCTTTTCACAGGCTCTATGGGGAACTGGACAGAACTGTTACTTAGAAATGAACAAATGGCAGAGCAGATGCCTCATGTGCTTCCCTTGAGCAAAGAGACTTGTAGGTAACTTCAAGAAACACACGGTCTCCTAAACATCTCTGTCTATCAAGTACATCTGGAGAAAGCGAGCACAAGCTCTCCCATGAGGCATTAATGCCCTGAGACTCACCACAGTTGCAAGGGAAAAGGGTACATTTCAGCACAGCCACTAAAGGAGTTGGCTGTTGAATAGCTGAGTTGAGGATAGGGAGGATTTCAAAAAGCACAGAAAGAATAAAGTAATTCCAGCAGAAATATCTCATTATGCTCGCATTTCTCTGAATATTCAGTATTCAGTCTACACCCTCTGACAATATTAGATTCCATCTCTCACAGCAGCTGCAAGCAGAGAATTGCTAACACATGAGAGCAGAAAGATGGCACCTATCAACAGTTTCCTATCCACTTACCCCCCTCACCCCCATCAAGAGCAGCCACTGCTAATAAATGCCAACTAATACTTGGGGGGTGGGTTGAACGCTTTTGCTGCAAGCACTCCAGACAGAATTCTACTGTGTACCACGGCTCTACATACTACAGTTTGTTAAAGAAAGTCTAATTCCAGATATAATTTCTACTAATGGAGCTGACTACTACAACTCAAACTGGTAAGCAGAAAAATATCTAGTATGAACAAAATATAAATGCTTTGATCTGTTAAAACTTCCAATCTTTTCAACCAAGCATGCCACACTTCTGTTAAAACACTTCAGACCAATAACAGAAGGGTTTAGTCTTCACCATATATATCCTGTACATTCAGCAGAAACTAATGCCAACAAAGGAAATGTAACACTTCTCGATTTAGACTCACATACACATGCATAACATTCTTTTTATTTAACTCTTTACTGCTAGCCATTTTCCTAAGTGAAAATTTAGCTGCAGTGGAGTGTTTCACTAGAGCTTAGCACTGTAAAATGTTTGATTATGGCAATCACTAAGTTCTTCCATTTTTTTCCAAGTTTCTGTATATTATAAAATGCTTAATGCTGCACTGATAGATTTCATCAGTTGTTGAAGAGCTTTTCTGAATTAAGGCCATGATAATAGTGCCGAGTGTTGCTACGCAGTGTGGCTTTTGAGACTGCCCATTAAGATAGTTGGGGAGAATCTTTGGACCTAATACAAGTCTGCACCAAAAACCATCACTCTGCTCTTTCTACTCAAAACAAAAGTTCTTAAACTGTTTAGAATGAGTTCCCTCTCTTTTCTGTAGCAGTTTGGAGATCTCCTTGCTGTGCCCCTCCTTCTACACAAATAAATGAATAACCACACCTTTGCATATACCACATCCCCACAGAAGTGACAAGATGATTTCAATTAATCTCTGAAGAAGTCTGTAACATAATCTGTTTTGAAATCCTTATTATGAAGGAGCGGGAAGAATCTGTTCACTGCTGAATAAGAGAAATTAGAGTATGTGCGAGAAACAATCATTGTGACAAAGCATTCATTTTCAAAGCGAAACTGACTCACAGAGTATATTTTCCCATTTTCCTTTTGCCTCCTCTTATCACTTACTTCTCACACAAACACAACAGGAATAGCCAGCTCCAGTAATTTGCATCACTGACTATTATTCCACCTGGGAATCAATGCACGCTATGGCAAGACAGGTCAAGCATCCTTGGGAAAACATAAGTTTATAACAAACATTTCTAAGCTAATGATGAGAAAATGGTATCTCTAGCCAATTGATGCAATTTTTCTATTCAGTTATGTTTCAAAACTCGCCTCATCAGAAACATGTTGTTTCTGGAGCGAGTCTGGATAAACCACAGCTGTTCTGTGTCACTAGCTAGAGAGGTGCTATAATGAACTGAAACTAACTGTAAAGATTCACAACAAAAACAAAACAAAAACTCCGCACCAGGTAACAAACACCACTACATTATTCTCTCTTATTTCCTTCCTCCTTGAGTTTCTGCTATCTATTTGAAGTCTACTGGAAAAAACAAAATATTTAAAACTGTATTCAAATAAAATTTACTTTAGTGATAGGACAAGGGGCAATGGCTTTACACTGGAAGAGGTTCTGATCAAATCTCAGGAAAAAATTCTTCACTCTGAGGGTGGTGAAGCACTGGAACAGGTTGCCCAGAAAAGCTGTGGATGCCCCATCCCAGGAAACGTTCAAGGCCAGGTTGGATGAGGCTTTGAGCAGTTTGATTTAGTGGAAGGTGTCCCTGCCTATGGCAGAACGGTTGGAACTAGATGATCTTGAAGGTCCTTTCTAACCCAAACCATTCTATGATTCCATGCTTTCTGTTTTGTTAGCAAAGACTGTAAAAATGATACCACTTTTCAAGAGAAAACAAGAACCTAGGTTCCTCTTTCCACTCTCTTAGCTGAGTACTTTAACCATTAGCTACAGAGTTATGCTGTTACTTGCTTGTTCCCTCTAGCCTCTTGAATCTTACCTTTTTTTTTAATGTACGGTTGTTTAAGTAGAACGAAGATCACTTCTGCCTAGCATAGCTTACAGCCTGTGGCTTAGCAGACTTTCCTAGGCAGTTTAAATCCACTTTTAGGGCTAAAGGAGTAGTTTTCTACTTCATGCATGAACTTTCTGATTAGGGTATTTTACAAAAATGAGTTACACTACCCTATAAATAGTTTTAGGAAAATTAAAAAGGGACACCTATTGCAGCACACTGTGCTGAAATCAGTGTCTCCTTTCTGTTAAGTAAAGCATGATTGCACTCAACTAGTGCAGTCTTCCACAGCTTCAGTGCCTTTTCCCCTTCAATTCCCATCTGCAGCAGTCCAAGCAAAAGCCACCAGGACATTCCCACAGTGCACAGGTAGACTCCAGACTGAAAGGTCTAAAATGTTTATAGAACTACACACTCTATTTGCTCTTCAGATCACTTTTCTTTTTATTTCAGCACTTCCTTATTCCTGTTTCAGTTATTAACGCATATGCTCTGGGTTTCATCTACAAAGAACATTTTTGGCACATTTACCCCAGCAGAATAAATGTCTTGCCCTTTGAATGGTACTCCATGAAAAGTAAAGTAACAATTGAGATCTCAGCCCTACCCAACTCAGGATTGCATCAAATAAGGGATAATTAGCCTAGTCCATAGGGGCGTTTTTGTATCAGCACATTAGACACTTATTGAAGTACAGGTAGTATCAGTGTTTATGAGTTTGCTACTTGTTGCCAACAGACTGTAAGCTTTATATATACGGTCAAAAAGTAAGTTACTTAATCCTATGGCTGATATTTCATACCACCAGCCATCACGTTAAACAGTAACCAGGCAATTTAACTACTCGATCCAACTACCACAAAGTGTAAGTACTAGGTGCACATCTGAAGTTAAGAGTCACTTCCCTGGACTATTTTAACAGCATCCAGATACAAAGACCTGCAATTTGCTAATCTGACTACTCATTAATCATTTTAGTGATTGCAAGCAGAGAGTAAAGATAAGCAACCCACCAAAGACTATTGACATATGGTATAAAGAGGGAAAACACTTTATATAAACAGGCAAGTGATCTAACGCAATAAACATTTTAGAGCTTGAATTTCAACTAGATTTCAAATGAAGTATATAATCTGTGTTTAGTGATCATATAATTACAGAAAACTGCTCAAATGTATCCTATAAGAGTAAACCACATAGTTTTGTATACTCTAATTAGTCATGGAGTACATTATTTTCAGTGTGGTTTTACTAAGACAGTGGTAAAACTGCTTCTGCAGCAATTCTTTTACTAATAAAACTACTTCGGGAATAATGAAAAAGAAATATATAAGTAACCACACATCTCCAAATAGCTATACTAGAAAAATAAACGTAAGTCTAAGATCCTGCATTCTGAGTACTTGAAAGCATTGAAGATGTATGGCGTTTCATTGTCAATCATATTCTTTCAGTAGTTTGTTTCCCTCATACGTAGGAAGATAAAAATCAGAACTGTAAGTCGTAAGCAGTATAAGACGAAGTCACAAAAAAAAAATGGTACTTAAAAAAACAGCTAAAATAATTTTGAATGGAAAATAAAACACCAAAACCCAACTCTGATTATTGAAAGGAAACTATTAAGTGATAACAAATTTCCTTAGAATGAACTTTGATCTTGCTATCAAAAGAACACTATAAGTTTTTGTTATCTCTTTGCTTACCTTGCAAAAATACGCTTGCCTTCAGCACCACTTGGTAAAAGCCACACCAATTCAAAGCTCAAATGCCTTCAGTAATTAACCCTTTAAGTAACCTGATCTTCATCACTCGACTTTATTACCTCATTTTGAGACATACCATCTTCAATAATTAAGTACAGAATTATTGCCATAAAATCTCACATCATCTTGACAATCTTACTGTGTTCATAGTGCTTGAGCAAAGAAACTCCACACTCCTTTCCAAACTTGGCTTTTTTTTTTTTCCCCCTGAACAAAAGAAATGCATTTTTCAGTTTACTGTAGACAGCATTGAGCTGTTAATATGTTAAAAAAAAAAAAAAATCCGGATCAGTTGAGAGAAGTCTTTTAAGATCAATTATTATTAAAGGATTGAGGCTAGTTTTGAGGTCACTTCCTCTGCTACATTAGTTTTACAATTTCATAATTAATCTCCCATAAACTGTTGCAACACAAATGTGGATTAAGGAAGATTGACAAATTCACAAAGACAGAACATATAGTGTCTTTGGAATTTACTCTGCTAGTAAAGGTACTTAGAGTTGGTAAATATTATCTCTGAAATGCAAGGTAGCTAAACAAAATTTAATTTTGAACTTTTTGCATTGAGTTACCTGAAAGTATTCATCAACAAGCAGATTTGTAATGACAGTTAAATAGCAGCAATCATAAAGTCAAAGTCTGCATGCATTGTAACTACACCTCGCTACACAAACCACCTGAACTTAAAAACAGAAATTGAAAAAGTTATTACAGTGAGTTAAGAATATACGATTTCAAAGAGAAATAGCCAATATGGAAACCTGCTTGGATATTAACTTGATGTCACAATTGCTTTTATACAATTCCATTGTTTTTACTAAGACTTTTTTTTAGTCACAAACCAGTATCTTGGTTGCAATTACAGCATATAACTAATTACACCATTGGCTGACAGCAACTGCAAGTAACACGAGAAATTGTTGAACTCTTTTAGGCATTTATTAAAATTTTATAAACAGGAAATGTATTATGGGAGAAGAGTAGAAAGGCTGATACTACTAGAATTACTTTATTTTTTTGCGAAGTATAAGAACAACAGCTGTTTAAAACTTTTGATGTCAAAGTCATATGTTCTAAGTGAAATAAGAAATTAAAATATCTAGTTAAAGTTTCTTAGTATTTAGCATATTATAAGGAAATGTGTTTTGAGAAAACAGACTCCAAATAACCCTACAGGACGCCAGAGAATTGAACAGAACTACCAGTTTTAAATGTGGTCTCTCTTATTATAAAAACCTTGGAAACAAAACCGTAAAGGCAAGGTTTTCATCTCATAGATATCTTAGCACATCTAAGACTCCATCTACACAAAGAAAAATGAGACCACCTACTGGACTTAAATGTGCACAGGTCCTAAAACACCACCAGCACAAAACAGAAGTCTCTCATACTTACATGTAGCTCATAATTCCATTACAACGCCGTACTAGTAATTGATGCCACTAAAAAACTCAAAACAAGGGAGTAAGTAGCAACACAAAAGTACAGCTTAATATTAAAAATGTCCGTTTTAATCTAGATAAAATTACTAATTCATGAAAGAAACTCATCTGAGAAAGTCACAATGTTTTATTTAACTAAAATTAGATTTTAAAATATAAAAATGCGAAAAATGAGATTTAACTAATTAATTTGTAGAGAACAGCTAACTGATGAAACTAGCTAACTGATTGTTATGGACAAAATCTAGTCCCTCCAAGTTTTGAAGATATGAATTATGGAAGGGGGAAATTCACTTTCTAAATGTTCATCATGATTTTTTTTAGTGTGTGTGTCTCTATATGGTTTATTTATTTCACTATTTGTTTTTTATTAATTCAAACCATGAGGATTTCTTTAAGCAAGCTAATCAGTTGCAAGTGATGGTTGGTCTTGCTTTGTCAACTTCAGAACCAGCCATCCAATTTGAACATACAGTCTTCCAAATTTAAAAATTTAGACACGTGTCTCCTTAAAAAGCCAACAAATAGAACTCAATTTCTATTGTTAAAATACAGAAAGTTTTTGAAAGACTTGAAAAAGATGAATTACAAGCGTGATTCGGCAGAGGCTTTTTCAACATTTATCACAGTATTTACACTAGATGTAAAAGTTTTCATCTTGAAAGAACTGAGGCAGGAACTAAGAGTAGCATGTCAGAAAAAACATGTGACCTAACACTATGAATAATAACAATTTCTTTTTTTAAAAAAAAAAATATTTTAAAAACTGCTTTATTCCAGAGTTCTCTGTGTATGGATAAATGAGGTACAGATTAGCGTTTTGAGGTATTTCAGGGTTCTGGGCAGCCTTAAGCCTACAAATAACCTACCTGAAATTTTCTTTGGCTACTCATTTCAATCTTTCATATGAAAGTAAAGTTGAAGCAACAATATAACAACTCTGTTAGATATAATTGTCCTTATTATCTTCTCTCCTTTGATGTTAAGAATGGTTTATATGTTACATATGTATTTACAAAAACACTGAGAAGGTTGTTCAAATGACTAAGAGTATTACGATATTTCCAACACCAATACAGGCTTTATTTTGAGGCCCTCTAACTCTCTATACATCTAAATCCTAAAATATTAGTTTCTAAGTGAGATTTATTTATTTATTTTTTAATTCCCTCCCCTCACCCCCTTTAATTTACATGTTATTTCCTACATTTACAAGACAGAATACTACTACAACAAATCTGGAATGCACTGCAGTCTTATCTACTGATTTAAAGAGAACTGCTTTTGTAACTGAAGCATATGTAAAGACCTCTGTACACCACTCATGACAGAGATGATCACACATAAGCTCCTGCCAAAGGTGTTATTTCAGCTCTCATAAAAGCTGAAGAATAATTTTATAGCTGACTTCTAGTTAGCCTTTGACTGTGACTCCACTGAGAATTTTCCAGATAGAAAATTATATTACTTCATGTAGAATTATATTTTTTGCTGGGATTGATCTTTTGTTTTTATCATTCAAAAATCAAGCCAAACTAGATGTGAATCAAGGCACTAATTCTGACTGTGTAATCTTCTCTTAATAGGAAATTAATCGATACTAATGTTACAGTGTTGTTATATAGACAATCTCCATTAAGTTACACTACTCGGAGAGCCTATCAAGGAATGACTGATATATTTGAAAGTCATTATACTGCGTGAAGGTGGTACTATGCAAGTGGCTCATAACAGTATCTGATCACCATCTCTTCCCTGGCTAGAATTATAATTTCACACGTTACATATTCCAGCTCAAAAGAGCATATGATATAGCAGGAGTCTGTCTCCCATCACCATTTCTGCACTGGAATATGTGAAAATTGAAAGAAAACCTCACTTTCTTTTAAACTCCTGCTTACACAGATCGTAGATCATGCAGAGTATGACCTGAAGTTTTTATGTAGTTCCAGGGACAGAGAGAAGGGGAGGACTGCTGTGCTCCATGTTTATTTTCTCAGAAACTACCATTTCTCTTTTTCCAGAGATGCAAAGAGAATAAATAAAATAAACAAATAAAAGCAGCACCCCAAACCACCACCTAAAATTTAAAAGAAGTGATCTTGATATAAATGCTTGCAAATAATTTTTAAAATAGCTGCCTACAGTATAGCAATCTTTCTGTCTTTTCAAGTGCTAAATCCCTAACTATTGCAGTGATTTGATGTAAAGATGTTATCAGAAATTTCACAGCTATGAACTTGTTTTCCCAGTTCCAGAAAAGACCATGTCGAAAATCACTAGTCTAATAGCACTTCAAGTGCTTTAAGCAATATTTAAAAAGGAAAATAAGGTATCTTTTTGCAGAATTAAACTCCCTCTCCAAACATATGTCTATACAAACTTTTCCCTGCTCATGTAACCCTCTCTGGTTGCAGGAGTTTAACAAACATTTGGGTTAATTCTGGTCACATTTTCAGTAAAGGTAAAGTGTGGACAAAAAAAAAAATCTGTTCTAGGGACAGCGTAATCAAACACTTTATTTTCTCTGCATGTGACAGGTAAACTGTTGGGCACATGGAGGCTGCTACATAAGTTTTGAGCTGTGTGACATGAATGAACAATAATTGAGCCTGGCATTGTTTGGCATCTACAGAAGTAACAAGAACAATTTCAATGTTTGGGTCTTTTATTTAACCTTAAATCACGTTAGTGTGCAAAGTAATAATACTGGTTTTATTCAAGTTCCAAAATATTACGTCAATTGGGATTAAAACCCACAAGTAGTTAAACAACACAGACTTCCTTTGTTAAAATGAAGCCAATACTACTGTACGGTCACTGGCCCTTCACTTCCTCACTAAATAATTCTCCAGCATTATCGGAAACCCATGGAAGTTGTTTGCAGCTGTACTCATTTCCTATTTCACTTCACTCAGTCTCCAAATCAGACAGACACACACAAAGATACTGCTTTAAAGGTTACAAAAGCGTAAAAGGATAAAATCATGTGAGGTAAATGATTTATCCATAAGCTATTAGTAGTTTATAAATTCACAAAGCTCTAAGGATTACTAGAGACTGATAAACAGACGGTGAGAGCCACAGACTCAGCGTTAGCAAAATTTTAATCAAGCTGTTTGACAGAACAAACTTTTCATATTAAAACAGCATTCTATTTTAGGATTGCATATATTAAATTGTCTTTAAATCAGCACTTAATTTCAAAGTTGATGTTAACTTTGTAATGCATGTTTTATAATTTATGAAACAAAAACTGTCACAATCCTAAATTGCCACAGGATCAATTTAGTACAAGTACTTTCAAAAACTTGAGATAGTAAAAAAGAGCACAGGAAAAAAATCAAGAGCAAAATTTATGCCAAATAATATTAAATTCTAGACAAACACTTATCTTCAGGTTTGGTCACTCAAATGAGGAAATTCCAGAGTTAAGACTGCCATATCATCTTAACTTGACCGTCTTGCATGTGTGCATTAAGATGCACAGACTCAGGCCTCATTAGGAGCACAGGATACAGTGTGTTCTGAAATGGGTAATTACTCAATGCTTCTGCTGGAATTCTCTATGTAAGAAAGGCCTTATCTAAATGGCCTAACTCCTACAGCACAGGATTACTAATTTTCTCAAAGGAATGTCCATGGCATTCTCATGATAATACCCAAGTGCTTCATAAATATGAATGAATATATCTTCACAACACTCTCAAGCAATTAGGTCGTGCAATTATTCCTATTTTAGACCTGCAAAACTGAAGGATGGGGAAATTAACACTCGAAATTAATTTTGTCATTCTCCTGTCCAGGTTATGAACCCAAGTCTAGCTTTTGGATGTATGCATCATTTATATATATCAAGTAGCATTAAAGGCATAGAAAGCTATACCTTTGCACTCAGCATTTCTGCAAAACTGACTCAAAATCGTTATATGGAGCAGTGTCAAGTAACTCCCTGTCCCATTTGCTATTATTGTTTTACATTTCTGAAGTAAGGCATGGCTTCTGGAGAAAGTATTATTTGCTACCTGATCCTGATTCTTTCCCCAAGCCGCAACTTAGTTGGTATAATAAATGTAACAGAAGTCCTGGGGGAGTGGAAGTAAGCATACCAATTTGGCAAAAAGATCAAAAATTATTTCTGACCTGAATACATGAGCAAGGTAATCCAAAAAGAGTACAAGGGTCTTCCCTCACCCTATATGGATACCTGGTTAGGATTCCAGTTTCTTGCTCAGTAATACCAAGGAGAACTGGAACTCCCATCCATTATGCAAATGTAGTTTTTGCCATTCTAACATGTATACTACCACTTACAAGGAAGTACTATAAGCTTCTTTCAGGTACCTTAACTCAGCAATCTTTGAGATATTAATTATACAAAGCCTGTATCATTGAGTAGCACTATTTAAAATCGTGGCACGGCAAAACTATTCTATCCATATGGAAACAGACACAATGCCTAGGGAAGTTCAGTGAGCTCCTTCTGCTAAGAGAGTTCAATCTAATGGCTCTAGCTCTGCAGCAATTGAGGACGTTCTCCTTAGCTCTTAAATATCTATGTGCTACATATGACTTGTTGAGGCATTGTTGTTGGTCAGTTAAAGCTGAACACCTTTCTTCTAACTACACATGAAGCTTGCAGTTCCATAATTTGAAGAGTAAAAATAGAAGAAAACTACAAAACACAGGAAGCAATGATAGAAAAGGGATTTTGTTCTAGCCCACTACAATGTCACTCTGGGGAACAGTCAATATACACTTTAAATTGAGGATGGTTTGCATACTACCTTTACAATTCTTACCAGGTGCAACAAAAAGCTGTATATAATTCATGTTCCACTCTCGTCTCAGACAAAAAGAAATTACATGTTTTGGTTGAAAGCTCTTCATAAAATGAATACAATAATTCTCTCTTGAATTGGCACTAACAGATCCAATTCTAAATGGTTAATCCAATAGATTAGAAATTACATAATCATAATTCATATGCAGCTCATAAATGTAGACTTGTATACAATGGTATTATCAGTTATTATTAGTAGATGCCATACTAAGTACCCATTCCACTTTCTCTAAGAATTACTGCAATCCTGCTATCTACTATCATGCTTCCAACATTTCTCCTCAAAAGTACTAAAGCAAATTAAGATCTTAGACTATGAAAGAATCAAAGATGGAAAAAATATAAATTTGTCCACTCAATATGATTGTGTAAAAATTAAAAAAAAATCAGTAATTTAATTCAAACAATACAATATTCAATTGTATTTTGTAAATACAACCATCGGGTTTATATCAGCGAGATGTAAAGCTTTTCAGTCCTGCAACTGGATTGGAGTTGAATCACTGACTTTTAAATGAAACTGCTCATTATTCCTTTGTCAAAGTATCCATTTTTGTCCATTCATTGCTTTTTCAGACAAAACATTATATCCAAATGCATCCAATGAAATACGAAAACTAGCAACTAAGAATATTTTGATAATTAAGTTTCAAAGTCTTTGACCCTGTTACAGTGAATTACAGAATATAAAAAGAAAAAAAAAACTGAACAACTCACAAGCAAATAAACCACATCCACAATAAAAAGTGAAAAATTCTGAAGCTACTTTCTATTGTACACATTGTACATTGTAAGCTCCAAAGCACAAAATCCAGAACTTGTTTACTCTTATATAATCCTTTGTTTTACATGAGTGTTGCTAAAAGCGCAAATCTTTTCTGATCCTCAGTGCAATAGCTCTAGGGTTAAGTGGTGAGATTAATCATAGAGTTCCAGAACGTGTATTCTGAATAGCTATCTCTGCCAACTCCACCTCCTTCCATCTAAACACATTAAAATGCCTTGGAATGCTACCATTTTTGTCAATTACTTCTGTATTTAATTATAAGCTATTTTGCAAAAAGTTAAGCAGATATAAATTAGTTACCATAACTTACATATTTGTTTACAGTTGTGTTCAGGTTGAACATGAAAGTTATGGAATCAGTCTTTGCTCTAATTTTTTTCCTGCAAATAATAAAATGATAACTATTTTTATTCCACCTGGCCATCTCACACATACAGCAGCTTTTTTTCATTACATGGAAACTCCAAAACTAAAGAAAATGGTATTTCATTTGCTTTAATGAGAGGCCAGGTATATCTGAAAAGATTACAAAATGTCCTGTGACCTACTGCATGCAAAGAAAAACCTAGCAATGCTTCTTTAACTAGTTATTTTATAATTATCTAAAATAAGAAAGATGCTTTTAAGTGCCAACGAAGACTTACTAAAGAAACTGACCACTAAGAAGTACACATACACTACTTTAGCTAGTAGTATTTTTGAGAAACAAATCAGTCAGTCAATAGTTCTTGTCATGAAAATAAATTTCTTCTTTCTGTGAAAGATGAACTATATTCTACATAGGTCCACATCAGTCAGTTTTACCATCTAAAAATTCAGGATTATTGCACAAAGACACAAACATGTCAGTGCGTAGCCTATAAAATTATAGAAATTCATTAGCTACTTACAGAGAACAGAAAGCAGTACTTTACTTGACATAGGTTACATATAGGTTATTGCTATTTATAATCTTTTTTACTATTATGTGTGGAAGTTCTAGCCATGGACCACAATACCATAGTGTTAAATTCTATAGAGACAGAAAAAGATGGATCTTTGACCTGGAGAGAAGACAATAACATAGTACCAGCTGAAACATATTTTTAGCACTCACCACCTATTTTAAGGATACCAACACTAGCCTTTCCTTGACTCGGACTGATGCCTTTACAGTCCTCAATTTGCCTTTGGCGTTGTGCACTGGCCTTAAGCAACAATGTCACACACATTTAACTCTTTTACTCCACCACTTTCAGTGTTATAATGAGATATAGTGAAAGACTTGATTCATATTCCAGCCCTATCTCCCCTTTGGATGGAAGGCAAACTTGAGGCCCTGTGAAGGTTTCTCTTCCTTTGACAAATACCTTACAGTTCGATAGCCTTACAAGGTCCAACAAGGGTAACGTACCTGCATAAGCAAACAAGACAGGATTTGATATCACTAATTCTAGTCAAATGTACTCTTCAGCTGAGACCTATTTTAATTAACTGAGGGAGATAAAACACTCTGTGTTGTAACTACAACAATAGTTAGTGTCTTTCAATGTGATTTTTCAACTTCTTAACATCCTAATCCTAGTGGAAGCACTTTCACCCCAAGTAAGATCTATTCAGGTTAAATGTATTTGATTTCTAATAGACAGAGAGAGACTTGGAAAGTTACGATCCTGATAACCTCAGTCTAAGCTCATTCTATCACTATGTTAGCACCTACCGCAGATTGACAGTTTCCAACTGAACACATAGAGGAAAAACAAGAAAGCCCATTAGATCACATGAAATCCAGTGCCCTACATTATAAGAAGACAATACACGAGCTAACTATTAAATAATCATTACACTTATATGGGTGCACTCTGGGAACACAACAGAAACGAAAGAGGTTTCCCTTCTCTTCTCCTCTGCCCACCTCTTCTCTTCCCCTCCTCTCTATGGTTATTATGTCTATTTAGCATTACAATTTTACAGTAATAGACATAAATGAATTTAATTATCCCTGTGATTTTAACTATGAAAAAAAAAAATCTTCTCCTGCTGAATGTAAATCAGAGGAAGATATTTTTCTTCTCAGTGCCTGTATTCTGAAATATAATTACCTAATTATTTCCATTTATTGGTTTGGTTGGTTGGTTGTTTTCTTTTGTTTAACACAGAACTGAGAAGGACTCCAGATCACACTGCTTGCTTCTACAGTATGCATGCTACAATTAAGGCAGGTAAACTCTCATGACAGAAAATCTTTATTAACTTGCTATTAAGTGTTCCTTATCACTTCACCATCTAGTGCGTTGAGCTCCCTCAAGCTCCCTTTCTAAAGTAAATGAGATCCGCAGCAAGCTACTGAAGCGGAAAACTACAAACTCTGTCCAAAGACAAGTCACAATCTCCTGCTGCCCTAATTCTTCTATCCATTAAATAGGAATAAAAATGTTTCTTCACCTCAAAACTGAGGTAAGGGAGGCATGCAGGTGTCTTTTTAAAAAGAAAGTTTGGCAAATGCTGCAGAATGATACATAAAGCAGAGAGCAGTAGGAAAGGACTGGAAGAAAGAGGAAAAGAAAATGAGCTACAGAAAAAAATAAGGAAACAGCAACCAAAAGTAGTGGCCAATTATACCTAAAGACTAAATGAATGTGGTATACGTTCACTTGCAATTTGAGCACTTGAGTCAGTCAGTTCTTTCCACCCAACTCACAGCCAATTTTACCCCTAGTTTTATCAATATAACTGATTGAGATGACAAGAAATATCAAAGTAGCAAGCAAACAGTACTTTTCAAAAAGAGAAAGGGCAAGGAAGTAGATAGATGAGTGAAAAAATTTTCATTTTGCATCATGTGTAAGCAGAGAAAGAGTAATAAAGCACACACACACACACAGTTTCTGCATTCACTTTGTAAGACTTTGGGGTTGAATTTTTCTTGTTTTTCTTCTTAGGCTACCTTTGTTCTAAAACCAATGCTTCTGTAGACATAGTATTTAGATATAGGCTTTAACTATGCTAAAGATCTTCTGTTGCTACAGCTATTTCATATGTCCCTCTCGGCAATGTCTTCACAAGCAGATGCAGCACATGCTGACAAAGAAGTTATTGTCAGAAATAACCCAAATAACATACCTGTGTTTGCACTTAAAGCTTTGCTGATACAGCAATTACAGCTGATACAGCACGCAAGTCTTTCATACTCTGAGTTGAAACAACTATGAAACAGAATGAAGGCCATAGTGTCAACCCAGTCTTCAAAACATATTTTTCACTCAATTTTTTCTCCTTTAAATTCCCTCCACGAATGAGCAAGAGCTAAATGAATAACGCTTCTGTTGCTCCCTTCTACTTACTAGGTTTGTTACAGATTAAAGTCACTCTCTACACCTCTACGGCACCTCTAGTTTAAAAATCTCAAGATTCTGAAAAGAAATTTCTGGGTGAGTCAATCAGAAGCATCTCCTGTAATTTGTACTGTGAAATAGTACCTAAATACAACATATGAAAAGCTAAGCTGCGCCCAACCCACAAAAATATTATTTAATTAAAACCAAACCCTTCTTTACTGTTAGGAAAGATCTGTGGAAAAAAACATCCAGTATATGTATTATTTTTCTCTATGTTCATTCAGAAGCAAGGGATGGTAGGCAACCTTTACATTGTTTTCAAAATTGCTGTGTAGCTTCAGTTAAAATGGATTATTTTATTTGTTTCCTGTCTCTCTGCCCTACATACATTTCAGTATTTCAAATCTACAGTTACTAAAAGGTCACTTGTTTCTTGTATTTGTACTTCCCTGTTAAAACCTCAGTATGTTTTTTCTGAAGCTTTCCAACAACCACTGAACTCAGACTCCTTCTTTTCATTACAAAGCAATGACACCTGCAAATTATCTTCCAGATTTTGTATCTCTTACAACAGCAATGGATAGTCCCTTCTGACTGGGACAACTGAGTTTGCAGTTAATAAATGGCTTGAATTGCTTAGACTAACACTACCCGGAAAATAAAATATGAGGGAGGGAGGGAGGGAGGGAGGGAGGGAGGGAGGGAGGGAGGGAGGGAGGGAGGGAGGGAGGAGGAGAGGGAGAGAGAGGTAGAGGCTGACAAAAAACTCTATGCATGAAAACTGGAAGACTGAGACTACTAAAAACAGTTTGGACAAAACTAAGCTAAAAAATATGTATTCCAAGAGCATATTTACTTCACTACAAAAGCAAAAAAGCAAATGGGCGTTGACCAGTCTAGAGTTGAGCTACTCTGAAGTAAACCTTCCCAAAACACACATGATGTGGACGTCAAGTACTTTGAACCAACTGCTTCACTCTCAAATCCTCTTCTACTTGTTTGTATAACATAGTAATATTGACACAGCCCAAGATACCAGGTTGACTATTGTGAAAGGCACGGTTACAATGTTAAACCAAAGATATTGATTTTGCATAGATTATGTATTTATGCAAATACTTTGATTCGTTCATATGTAAAATAAACCACTGTATGGTACTTACCAGTTTTGGGGTTTATTGAAAAGAATCCCTGTGGATTGCCACTTGTAATCTTGTAGGTTAACTTTTCACTTGAGCTAGAATCTGGATCAAATGCCTCAATCTGAATGACGGATACATCTTTGGGTGAGTTTTCCATGACCTCTGGGTAATAAACTGGTTCTGTGGTCTGAGGAGCATTATCATTAACATCCCCAACTTCTATGTAGATTTCAATGAAGGACGATAAAGGCACAATGCCTTGGTCTGTTGCGTAAACAGTTAACCAGTAATGTGAAGTAGTCTCACGATCCAGGCGATCTGCAGTCTCAATAATACCTGTTTAACAGGAAGAAAGATAAATAGAAAACGCTCAATAAATATGCAGAAGTGAATAAAAATAGAGTAAGCAACAAGCTTAAATGAATGAATAAATTAAAATGAATACAAGTTCAAAATAACCGACGTTGATTCTACAAGCTGTGCTAATATACACAGACAAACATATTGAGGCTAACCTGAAGCCACAAAAAAATAAAATTACTACAACAGTTTTCAGCAATTATGCGTTACAGATATTAAAACACTATATTACTTAATTTCCTTTCCAACATCCTTTGAGATTTATCAGATCAATTAGCACTATTCATAAAAGCTATTTTGCCTAAAAGATTAAATATAATGAGTAATTCAGAGTCTTTTGGGACTCGAATGACCCTCTTTACTCATCACTGATTATAGTGAATTTTATACCATATTAAACTATCTGATTTAGATGCCAAACTCTTGAACTGTTTACCATTATTCATATTCATGAGCAGCTACTTAAATGTGAAACATTCTTATCTATGTGCCCAAATGAATTATTTAACTGAATTTTCTCAATCTGCTCATTTGGGTTCAAGCAGAAATTTCACAGAAAAGAAAACAAAACTTATACCTGAAGCTAACCTTTGCAGCATTGGGACCAACCAATGGCTGCTGTTACTCTGGCAATGGAAAGCAGCACTTAGCTCAATATTACATGCATAAAATTAAGGGCCATTTAAGGAACAGCTACACAATTCACAAACTTGATAAAAACCTGCCTGCTGAGTCTACAGAAGTTTGTCAGAGCCAGAGCCAAAGAATAAGGGACTCAAGCTTTTATCCGCTGTGAAGGAAATACAAATCTATTTTTATAAGCAGCTTACTCTACAGGTACAATCATAACATGCACGTGTCACAAGGGTACATGACACTGTGTAACCTATTTGATGGGGGATGAATATCAAACAGATTCACAGTGCCATGGCACAATTAAAGTTTGCACTTTCCTTTTCCTGATCCAGTCACTCTTACAAGTTGTCCAACTTCAGATATTTTCTAAATAGAACTTAAAACAAACCCGATACTTGTCAGGGTGAGGGACAGAGCAAGCCCTTGAGACCAGTTCTGTGGAAATCTTGAAGAGCTTTGTCATGGCTTTTATTGTTTGTTATACTGAGAGACACCAGACCTAACTGGGACTGGAGCCGAGATGATTCAAACTATCACCATGACAGCCAGTTTTGGACTCCGGATACAGCCATACAGTGTGACTAATGTGTGATGTGGCCCTTGTCCTGAGCTTGTTAACTCCACACGACATATAAATATACCATCAGTAAAATATGACTTCAAGAAAACTACGCCACTGTGCTTTTACAGGAGTTCTACAGGAAACAAATCTCTACCTTAAGTAGTATTTCCTTCACACACCCCAGACACTTTTTTAATGCATTATACCGGCTGAGCAAAATGAGATAAATATTGAGGAATTACTCATTTATTCATTACTTTCTTTGCCTTGTGGGAAGCTGCATAAAGGTCTGAGGAAGATAATTTGAAATGTTAAGATGTCAGTAAGATCACTTCTATAGGGCTAAAGAGGATACCATCTAATGCTTAGACCTGCAAAATACCCATATATGGCATTTCAAGCAGCACAGCATTTCAGAACTACCACCAGATGTCAGTGTGGAAATTGGTTTTATATAGCGTCAAAGCTTGCGAACTGGGATAGAAAGGAGGGGCACTGCAATTCAAAAATACACATGCACTCTATAAAAGTTTTCTTGAAAGCAAACTGGTGGCTTTATGATTTCCTCTTTTTTTTTTTTTTAAGGAATATCATCAAAAACTAAGCCAAGGTGTTAATTTTAAGGATATTAGCATTTTACATTTCTAGTCTCTTCACTTCAGTATTTATATTTTGTTTGATGGCAGTTTTACTTATTAAAAAAAATCCTATGCAGTTACTGGATTTGTGCTGTGGTTACCTGCATAGGTTCTGATTGTTAATGTTAATCTACTCTTAAAAATGGACACAAAGCCTTCAGCACCCAGTTACCTGGATTCTATTTTTGTAACTCACTTATGCTACATCTTTTGCACCTCTCTACTTCGGTCAGGAGACTCGCTCGGGAATAAATAAATTTGTTAGTTATTGTGGCCTCATTTCTAAACCTAAATGCAGGATGTGGCATGCAAGCACTTCATCTCAAGTCTGAGAAGACTCCATGTATGCCTTGGAAAATTTTCTAAAACCTTCATGTTCTACTAAACCTAAGACTAGACTGTATCAATTCCCTTTTAGCAAGACTTCCAGCAATGCTGCTCTGCTGCTTGCAATCCGTGCAGAATGCAGCAGGCAGGCTTATGTGCTGAATTGAGCAACCGTTACCGTTTTACACCTGTCCTGTTTTCTTAACAGTAGCTACATCAGAAGTGGCAGATTAATTTTAAGATAGCCTTGCCTGATTTTAAAGAAACATAAAAAGACACTCTTGTGGTAACGGAGCTCTCCTCCTGTAACCTGCACACCTGGCATTTACAAATTCTACCACCTTAGTTATCAAAGCCTACCTCAAGGAAAAAGACAACTGAACCAATTTTGCTTTTGTAGACTATCAGCTCTCAAGTGCCCATTCACTTAAGTCACATAAACAACAACAGGATTTAAAAAAAAAAAAATAATAAAAAGATTATAGAGATAGCAGGGATAGTGGCTAGCTACAATACAGCAAAGATAGGCAACTTTATTTTTTGGTTCATTTTTCATTTCAAGTCACATCTGCATATATGACACTATTTCTGTATATTTTACACTGACTTCTGCAGAAATGTTCAGTGAAAGGCTTGTAATCTGTCTGACCATCTGACCACTGAACACATCATGTAACACAGATGTTTACCCAATAGGATAGCTCTGGTCTTCAGAATGTCTGTTTTTCTACAAAGTCATCCATACTCTAAGCATGCGTTAGTTGAAGTAACATGAAATCTCATTCACTAAAATTATTTTTCCATTTTTCTCATGTTTCTCGCCAACAGATCCTGAATTGTTGGGTGAACATATTTTCTGTCTATGCCGTTTATAATTTCAAACTGAAATATAAAACATCTAGGAAAACGATTTTATGATCAGTTAGATATGCAAAAAAAACCTATATAACTGTTTAACACTAATCAACAGATTAATTCCTGAATTAACATTTCCTAGAGTCATAAAAGGTACTTAAAAAAGCTTTCATGTACCCCACTTACAGTTCAAAATGGATGGAATACACAGGTATGTATGCAAGTTAGAAAACTTTATTAAAAATGGGTGTCACACATAAGTGGATTACTTTGACAATATGAAAAATGAAGACTCAAAATAACATTCTTCCAGTATAAAAGCCATGTAAAAGGGAGACAGGAATACAGGGAGCAAAAATTTCCCTTCACCCCTTGCACATGGCAGGGGGCGGAGGAGAGGCTGCCACACCTAGTTCTCCTTCATCACTCAAAGTTGCAGACATGACAAGGGAAGGGTTGACTGGTCTATTAATATAACTCAGCTTTCTTTCTGCTTCTTCTGCCCAGCAATAAAATGGAACAGATACTGATCCAGTACACATGGCTGGGGGTGGAGGGAAGCTCTGACTACCAAAACCTGAATTTCTTCTGCACACAACTACACAGAGTACTTGGGTTTTTTTTCCCTTTTAATGTTACTGTACAATGTGACAGTAATTTCAAAACTCCATCCTTTTCTCATTACTCTAGTTGAAGTTGCTTCTGCAAGTTTAACACTATATCTTTCCTGAGTTTGCTTATGAGAACACTAATAGCTTCATCTTTAATTTCTATGCAACAATAATGAATACAAATGCATGTAAACTTCAGTAGTCTACTATACCTTCTAAAAAACACAACCCCAAAGAAGAATAAGTTAACTAAGATGACTTTTTCCCACAAAGATAATGATAGTTCTCTTATCAAGTCACAGGTCTAGAATCATTCCTTAAAGTAACGTTGGTTGGTGTGCCAACTTTCTGCTTTTGTCAGTGTTCACTATCCTGGTCTATTTTACACATTAGGGCAGTATAATATCATACGCTGTCTGAAAGCCACCACTCACAGAGTTCATAAATTCACTGGCTTCTAGCTCTAGTGGTTCTCAAGACAGCAGAGAGAAAAATGATGGTAACTCGTATATCAAAGAGAAGTAATAAAACAATCTAAGTAAGAGTTATTTTGTTTTAGTCTTGTAATCGGCTAGATCCATTAAGTATCAGTAAGATGTTGATCAGTATAATTAGTTTCAACAGCGTATTTTGGCTCCTAGAAAGTATTTTCACTTTTTTGCTTTCAAGTGGTGTAAAGCACATTTAGGGAGTACAGCTTAAGCACATCATATCTTCAATGCTGTATAAGTTCCATCTCTGCTTTAACTCTTCTCCCATTCACAGAAAAATCTTTAATCAGCAAATTTCCCATCCATTCTCTATGCTGGTACAATTTGGTAATTTTAACTTTTACAAACCATTTGCTTTTTATGTAGCAAGACAAGTAGAGAAATCTTCCACAGAGTACCACTAAAAATCTTTAGCATGTATGGTAATCTCAAAGACTTGTAAATATTATTGTTCATAAAATGCGGTGAAGTCAGGATTCCAAAAACATTTTTCACTTGGCTGGATATGCAATCTTGAAGCCTTTTAGGTGGTCAGGATAAAAAGAAATTCATATTCAGTCACTAACTACCAGAGAGGTGTACAAAAGAGCTCTGATGAAATGTTTCTCAGTCATCTGCAAGAGGACATCAGAGCTGGTATTACAATATTCATATGTCTGAAATTTTAGACTAGAAATTGTTCCCACTTGATGCAATAGGACTTTTCTATCAATTTCATTAAAAGAAGGCAAAAGTCCTAAGTGAATACTATAGAATAAAATTCGGACAGAATTCAATATGGAGGACCAAGCTGGTTTATGAATATAGCAACTGTGGATAAATCAGAACGTTAACCTCAATCTCGACAAGAGCCAACTTTACTTCCAATTTAAATCTCACAACCCAAGTCACTCCAAACAAAGTCACTCTTAAAACAAAAATAAAACATATAAATCCACCTCAAATCTGACAGTCTTACATATGCCAATTCTATCTCATTAACAAATGCTCAAACTATAATACTCCCAATTCCCAGGGATGATCCTCCTTAAGTGTGCTTATCCATGAGAACTCTCATTAACAATATTAATGATTCTGTAATGGAAATCAAAACCTGCAATCATTTCTCAGCAAAGCATGAAAATGCAGTTTAGCAGAATTTGCCCTGGGAGTGACGTTTGAAACAAACTAAGAAATCCCTGGCCTGGAACATGATGCTTGAAATCTGATTACAAACTTAATTAATCTAAATTCTAATAAGCTGGGCAAATCAAAAAGCTGCTTCAGCTGCTTTAAAAGCGTTCTCTGAGGGAGAAAAGGCAATGTTTTAACAATTGCATGAATAAAGGTTTTGATCAAATATGACCTCTGATGAGCAACCAATCCAAATCAAAGTTTTAAATGTGAGTGGATTAAGCTGTTGCAAACAGAGGCATGCTGTCGCTCACTGGCACTAGTCTGCCACCACACTAATACAAACTGCAACTTTATCTTGAATTTTAAACAAACTGTAAGTCACTGCAGTGTAAAGGATCACTAAGATCTTTAGAATCTTTAGAAGCACAATCTTTAGAATTAAAAATAAAATTCGAGAAAATGCTCAATACATACTTACATACTGCAGTTTACTACTTGAACGTCTGCTACCTTTGGATAGGCTGCATATATTTTCTAGGAAGTTATTAATAGTTATGAAATTAGCTTATTATGCAGACAAGGGTCCAAAGAATCTCAACTCCCAGAAGTTTACAGTTTTTCGGTCAAATTTCTGCTTTACATTTTGTAGAACTTTGCTTAGTTGTTGTTAAAACAAAGAAAGAATCACAATAGCCTCACTGATTAATGGTTTGGATGTTTGTTTTTTAAAGTAAAATTTTACTAAATATAATACTATCATACTTCGGCTTTTAATGTTAAGCAATTCAGAACAAACAGTTTTCAGGTTGTTACTAGAATCTCCACACTTGCACAACCAGAATAGGCCAGAAAAACAAAAACATTTTACAAAGCTGATGTTTTCCACCTTAACTAACTTTTGGTTTCTGCCCAGGTCATCTTATTTAAAATAGCATCTGTTCTAACCCACACTTCGCCTTTTGGTGCAAGTTAGTGACAGTGCAGTTCTTCAACACTATTCACATCGAACACAGATGAATGCAGACAACTTCCTTGGTAAACTTTTTGTTCCTACGCCTCTCTTATATGTTCTATTTTTGCCTTTTCTGCAATACACCTCTCTTTCTTAGGTTATTACTTGCCATGACATGATAAGCATTTTTCTGAGCTGTATAAATACACAGGCTATAGCAGAGCTCACAGGATAAAACAAAAATAACAACAACAACAACAAAAAACCCACATAAACAAGAAAGAGAATCTGGCATAGGAGAAGTTGCAGTTCTTGTCTGCTTCTCAGCAGTCCCCAGAGGCCTCAAAGAGGAACACATCCATACTCTTTTGTCCTCCTTTTCCCCTTGAGTAACTTCTAGAAGCACAGTCAAATCAGGACAGTTGGCAAGTGTAATCCTGTGTATTATGCATGGGGTTTTGTGGGGGTTTTTCTCTGCTTTATGCTCCCTGTCAGACATCGTAAGAGAAAGAAAGGTGACTTGAATAAAGAAGGAAATTTATTAATAGTTATGGCATCCACCTGCACAAGATAAAACAGACTACAGCAGACTGGAGTGCACTATTTACAAGTGCTACACCCATGTGTAGTACTCAGTATAAATTGTGATTCTATTACTAATTGTGACCAGTGTCACAGCTCAGATTCTTTCCACTTTTAGAGCAATTAAAAACAAAAAAATCCTCTAGCCAAGTTATCTGTTATTTCTGTTAACTTCTTTCTGATAACTTCTGGCCACCACTGTAGTCTGACATTGAGAAATGCCTTGAAGCAGCAGACAAGTACAGCCACAACTCTACATGCCATAAAGAGTTCCATGAAGTGAAAATTTTGAAAGATGCAACCTATTGAACTCCCAAGAAAAAATTCTTTCTTTCCCTGAGGCTGATGTGCTACTGTAACTCAGGCCTCTACCAAACACCAGTGTGTAAGGGACAACTGAGCCTTAAGCCTACAGTTCTAAAATAACACCCAGCGCTAATGTCAATAAAATTTAATATTATTTGATCGGTCAAGTAGTAACCACTTGGTAAAACCAAAACAAACAAAGGCAGCACAATATCACACCAGTCTTTATTTTACACAAACCAACTATCCTTAAGTACTGAAGATTTCAAGTATGTCCTGCCACAGAGACAAGGAACTATTCAGCACTTAAAATGTCAGTTGAAAAGACCAAAATCCTCATCCTGTGAACACTTTGAAACAATCTCCTTCTAAAGAAGGAATGGAATGAGATCCTTTTTGCAGAAGTGAAATGTCAGCTTGTCCACTCTATAAACAGGGCAGAATGCCAAGAGAGGCACTGCACTCTAACTCTTGAAATACTAAAGACCTGTGGCAGACAGTGTGAACTTTTAAGAAGTATATACAATCTCTCTTTTAAGAGAAGTAATATTTTTGATAAATAAACTGAGCTGGAAAAGTGCTAGCCTTCCTTACTTGTATCACATATGCACTTTGAACAGGAAGCATTACGTGTTTATGCCTCTATGGAAGACAGTGCAACAGCCACCCAGAGAAATATGATTTGCTCCTCAACTCCATAGTGATTCAAAGCTTATCACTGACAACACAAGCTACTCACATATCAGACTTCTTGCATCTGAAGATTCACACAGACTAAACTGTACTGTTTCAGAATATAAATAATTCTTTGTTGCAGCCCTGAAGGAAAGCAGAAAGTTTTAGCAACTACTGCTTGCCTTTGAATCACATATGCACAAGAGGTGTTCAGTGCTCTTCTCTCTCCTCTTCTCCGGGAGCATTAATTAGGCACAGCTAGGAAGACTGTAACCTAGCAACAAACCATCGATATTGTATTTTGCATAACTCACAAAGAATTCGAATTACTTGTTTGCAAACATGTCTGAGGAATATGAATGTGCATAACTGAAGTAGTCTCATAGTTTCTTCTCGACCACTCAATGATTCTTCTGTTTTGCCTGAGTAAAGCTGAATCTTAACACATTCTCATTTATTTTTTAAATAATTTGGTGGCTTTTACATACATCCTGGTTGAATGTACTTAAATGTTTTCAACCCCCTCTCCCCAAACAAAACCACACCCAAAAAATCCCACAACCATCCTTCAGAAGTTCTGCAATAAGTTATGTCTGCCAGCTCTAGAGTTAAGATTTCCACATGCACCCCAAACGTCCTTTGATAGGGTCATCTAACATCTGTCATCAATGTAAACATTCCTTCTAACAGTTACAGCTTGTCACATATTTAGACTTTACATATTTATTTCTTTAGGTATTCAGTAAGTTTCTATCCTCTTTTATAATATATGTAAGATTTCTTTTTTATAAGTATTGAAGAAAGGCAATGAAAAAACTTTACAATTTCTGCTTCGGAGAATGCTCAAAAATTTCTCTCAGGAGAAGTTGGGGAAAAAAATACTGAAAACGACATATTGGAATTGCAGGTCCTTTATCAGCATTTATAAAGGCAGATTCACAGAAAGTGGAGTGAAATTTTATTTATAGCTCTTTGAAATAGAAAGCTGTATACATTTCAAGTTGTGTCTTGTGCACTACCAGCTAAGAAATCATGCTTAGACAGGATTGCTTTCCATTTAACAACTCTTCTTACTGTTTCAAGGACAAATCACTCATTTTCTAACAAATTGGGGCTTAGAAAGTTCAAGTAACTTAACACTAGCAGTATCAGCAAGCTCAGGGAACCGTAGTGAATTTGCACAAATTCTTTAACTAGCAAATGCCATTTCATTGTGCAGCTGCAGGACCTTCAAACATGTCAAGTCCACCATTGCTTGCTCTTTCCAGGGATTAGTTATTGCAAGTTCTGGGAGGCGGAAGGGGAAGAATATTTCTGCACAGCATACACGGTCTCTAGAGCACACAGAACCCTTAACAGTGTATGGGAACCATCATCATCAGAACAGACTTGAGATTTTAACTGAACAAAACTAAACTGAACAAAGTAAAACCTCAATCATAACAAAAGGATAACCTGTTTTATATCTCAAATTTAACTTCACTTAACTATCTAGATGTAATGGAATATATAGCCAAATCCGGTTTTGTACCAATACCTTAAGTAAATCTGATACCAGTACAAGTTTTCAAAAAAACTCCCAAATTCCATTAAATAACCTACTGTATTCGAAATTAAACAATTTCTGCATATGACACTAATGGAATAACAGAAAGAGTAGCTGGTGAAACAACCAGACACTATCAGTGTCCAGCCAAAACTGGAAGACTCACTTTTGTAATTGCCTACAAATTATCAAATGCATTCATAGTAAAACACTTTTCTGAGGCAAAAACTTTGCATCCAGAGAGCCCCAGCATGTAGTCGAACCCAGACCTTGACATAAAAATTAAAACAATTTATGCATCACTTCCGCACTAGGAAGAGACAGCAATAATTTGAATTGTGTTCAAAAGGAGGGAGAGAAAGATTGAATAGAAAGACTATTGATCTCTGCTACACACAGTTTATAAACAAGGTAGATATAGAGAGATTTGAAGAAATACAGAATGTCCAACAGTTAAGAGCAGTTATCACTTAAATAAGCATCTAGAGACAGTATGAAGACCTAGAAGCAAGGACATGCATAGGTAAAGCTCTGCACCAAACACAGACTATATTTTAAAACATTAAGAAAACAGGTTTTGTATGTCTTGGTTAAATGCAGAAAGTAGAACAAAACACAGGGCAAGACAAGGACATGTAAATAATTAGACCCAGTAACATTTTGACTTCCAGTTTCCGCCACATTGCTTTATGCACGTTTGTGCAAAACCAAGACGAATAAAAAAAAACACCAGAGTTTAGATAATTTATAAGAGGAAAAAAACCTCTGAAAACATGTTCTTAAAATTGTCTACATAAAAGATTATGCCCCGACATTATGATTCAGTACTAAGTAGTCTGAGCTAAAAGTAATAAATCTGCTAAGGTCCACAAGGATTGTGAACTTGCTTTCAGGAAGTCAGGGGGTGACGAGGGGGAATTTTCGCAATTAGAAGATCCCTGATGGGGTTGCCTTAGAACTCAACTGATTACTTCCAGTTCAGAAAATCTTTTGGGACAACAGCAGACAGCTCCTATTGTCAGCCTCGTTTACGGTTATTTTAATAGCTCCAGCTTATTTCTGTCAGCTAGGCTGCTTGTATGTCAGGCTTTCGGACAGGCAATATAATTACTATACAGAGGAACAGTACCATGTTGGTAAAGCTCGATATGGAGAGACATAAAAACCCCCTGATGAGTACACATTAGGGAAATGAAATGTTAACTCCTACGCCAATAGGAAAAATTATTGCAATACAATCACATAAGATCTACATTTCTTTGAAGAGAGGGTAAGCAAAGCAAGCTTTGCTGCTAATATGAACAGTCATTCATGATTTGAGACAAAGCATGCTGAAAAAACATGACCACACTACTACATCAGCATTACAGCAAGTTTAAAAAACATTAGTGTAAACGGAAGAAACTGCCAGCAGATTCTGGGCCAAGCATGTGGGCTCTCAGTACCCACAAAAGCAGCTCCTGTTACTGTGTTACATGAGCAAGGTTTGCAAGATCTGATGCAAGTCATCACTCCAGTCATCCATCCCCTTATTCAGAACAATTTTCGTTTTCAGGTAAATACACAATTGTTTTTTATGTCCCAAGAAATACAGTTACACAACATCGTAAAATTAGAATACGTAACTATGTTTAAGCAAAAATACTTTGGGTTAATATTGCTACACTATCCAGTTACCTTTAAATTCTGCTCTCTTACTACAGTTTCATGACCAAAAGAGTTTCTACTGAAGTGCAGGTAATTCAGAAACAAGCGAAGGGTTCTACAGGTCTACTGTTTGTTTACTTATGAGCATCAAAGAGAAAGAAGGAAGTGTATTTAATCAAATTTTTAGAATGTATGTGTACTTGGATGCATGTAAGAAACGCAAAGGATGAATTTCTATGTTCTTTGTTAAAGTTTACAAAAATTTCTTGTATACACACACAAATGAACACACATATGCTCTTTGAAACTCTGGCTTCATCTTGCAAAAATCCCTCTAACTTCACTGTCAGTCTTCCTAGTACCTAGCAATTGTTGTCAATGTGAGTGGTTATGTCTCCACTCTAATAATTTCACTGGGAAATAAGGAGCCTCTGAAAGGGAAATTACTCTGCAAATGGTCCCAGGACTTTCAAAACTAACTAGAGTTGACAGATTAACCTAGGTCCTCCTTAGGTAGAAGAAGAGGCTACAAGGAAAACAATGAGAAGCATGGGCAGCCAATTATGCACAAATGCAACACATTTAATTGTACAGAAACTGGTTTGTTGATCCAGAAGGATCTAGCTGTTTAGATCTCTGCAAACTATTAAAATACCCGGACAGTTCTACAACAAGTATACTCACATTTTGTCTGTAAATCTGAAAGAGTAATGACCATCTTAAATAAGGAAAATTGTTCCATGTATCCCGAGAATCTTTTTCCCATATACAAAGTATTTATCGCTGATTCCCTTTTTGGTTGCAGTTTGAACAATCGCAGCCTACCTCACAGTACTTCCACAAAAGTAACTTTGAAGGCCCAGAAAGATCAACAGAGCAGCTCTGCCCTTTAGCAAGAAACAGTTACAGCTGGGCTCCACAGCAACACTGACTCATGACTAACCCACATGCAAAAAAAAAATCATCATTTAGCATGTGCGCGTTATTTATACTGATCTGTGTTTTGGACTGCTGCAATTTTGCTTCAAGCTTTTGGTCTCCAGACTATTTTCAGTTGCAGAAACTGCTGGTTAACAATGACGGTTCCCTGACAAGCTCTGAGCAAGAAAAGATACTGATATCTACCAAAAGGCAAGTAGCATGTTGAGGAATACCGGAAATGAGGCTATATCAAGTAGCTATGTACACAATGGCGCTTAATTACTGTCAACAGAAACGTGCTCCCAAGCAGATCCATGCGTATAAAGAAGAGCTGGTGTACTTGTGGGCATGCAAGTGCCAGGAGAACAAAGCGAATAAAAGATGTCATGAGATAAAAGCATCTGGGATCCAGTGGCATCAAAAGACATTTTCATCCTTGTTCTGACAAAGTCAGATTTATTAACCTACAAAGTATTCATTTATTTATTCAGACTTTATTCCTACTTATATATCCAGAGGGTATTGCACACTGATTAGTACTTGTTATGCTCTTTTTTTATCATTTGCCTTTGAATATGAATCAAAACAAACAAAAGGCCACACACATAAATATTTCTGAACTTGTTTATTTCTGAGTAAAATCTTCAGGATAGAAGAGTCATGAAGGCAAAGAATTTTGGGATTAAAAAAATATGTTCATCCTCTTTGGTTGAGATTACTGTATCAAGTAAATGAAAAATCCTCCATTTGTAAGCAAATTCTTACATGCACACTGAACAATCAATATCTAACATCTAAAAATAAGACTTGCAACTAGAAAACTAGAAATTACTTACTAGATGTCAAGCATATTTATTTGTAAGTGCCCTAGATGCTTGTTGGGAGATGGGATCAGTCTTCTTCACATGATGGGCAACTGCCTACATGGTTTTAATCAACATTTTCCAGAAGAACAAAAAAATATACATCACTAAAGGTAGCAGAAATTAATGCAAGTTAACAGTTAAAAAAATAATAATCTATGCATTTAATTCACTCTATATTGATTGCTTAATAGTAGAACCTGCAAGCATTTGGATAAACAGACCACAGTTCCCTGTTAGAATTTCCATTGGAAACCTCTTAACGTTCACAGAAACATTTTTTGCTGAAGGTAACTGCACCTTTAGTAACAATGCCAAAGAGAATGAGTGATATGAATAACTCTCCACTAAACAAGAAGTTCAATTGTCATAGAGCCACGATAAAAGTACATCAACTCCGTCTACACTAGTACACTCACTGGAAATGAAAGAAAACTGCAATATTGTAGGTAATTAGTAGACCATTTAAGCACAAAATGCATTTTGCTCCTGAACCACTGAAGATTTTTTTCCTTGTTTAAGAAATTCACAGAATCTGCAGTGACTAGAGATGGAGTTGCACCAGGTGACCTTCTCAAATCTGGGTATCGGTGCACAAGTGTTCGCAACAATATATTCTCAATTGCTGGCCGTTCTTCTGTTTGACTAGACTGAACAACTGATTTCCAAAGGACTTTTTTTTATCATCCCTTGAATTACAGACATAGCATGGCATATATTTCTTACTCCATTTCCTCTTATAATCGTACGCTGGATCAATATGCACTCCAAATTTAATCCATATAATCTGCAGAAAACTTGTTCTCATTGTAATCATCAATCCCTTAACTTCTTATTAAACAATGCACATCAAAACTGATGTGTCACTTGAGTCAATGACAACTCATCTTTCACAGTTTTTGAACCTTCTTATAGTCCCCTCCCCTACCTTATCTGTATCTGAAAGGATTCAAGTCAGTCCAAAGTTTCACTACAAAGTTTCACCGTTCAGCATGAACATTTCCAAGCAAGCAAAAAGCTAATTGAAAAGTCCAAGTTCTAAGATTTATTTTTTTTTTTAATATTTGCAAGCACAATTCTTGATCTCTGGGCTTCTGTACCTACTTAACACACAAGTCTCCGTTCAGAAAGCTGATTAGGAATGGTGTGAAATAGTGGGGACTATGAACTGCTTAGATTTTTATTTTATAACTTTTTTTCTTGAGACAAGTTTTCTCTGTATCCATACACAAAGTAATCCATTTCTTAACAAACTGTCATCTCTTTTTACTTTAAAATGGTCTGGACCCAGGCACCTCAAAATATTACCATACTAGCTAGTAGCACAGGTATGGAAGCACATATGTATAACCAGACCTCAAAGAGAGAGGCATAGGTCATTTTTCCATTTCTGTTTAATCTGCTAAAATTGGTACTGTAATATTCAAACTACCTTCTAAGTGAACTATGATACCAGACTTCTTATGCAAAGGCATAGTCATCTTTCCCTCCCTCCCTGAAGTAATTAACATTCCTTACACAGGCAGCTGGACATTTGTTAATCATTAACTGTTTCTGTAATAAAGACAGGGTTAGAAACTGTTAGCCATTCCTCACAATGATACACCAAAAAAATCTTTAAGACAGAAGATTTAGTGAATAGTGTAAAATTATTTACGGTAAGAAAAAACCTCATTGTATTATCATAGCATATTTTATATTTTGTTGACAATACCTGTTTTTGTGCGCAAGACTTTCCATGGTAAAACCTAAATAATTCACTCAGGAATGTAATCAATAAAAACCCAGCACTTTTAACTAAAACAGAAAGAAAGGGTATCTTTTTAAACGATGAACTATGCTGTTGATCTCTTGGATAGTAAAATAATACATACGACCAGAATTGCAACACCAAATATAAGAGGCATAACCAATGCACACATTCCAATCTTATCTAGAATCACTTTGATTCACTCTACCTTGCTTTCATTACAGGAAGGGCACAGCAAGGGCATTCCTCTCAGATCAAACAGAAAATTCCACAGACAGAAGTTTCCACATGTCTGATTCGTTGCAGATTAAACCCTTATCATTAGACAGCAATCTCTAATTTTCATAGAGACAGGATATACCCTGTCATGGTAAATCTACAGGCAAAGGTTCAGGGGGAAGGGGGATTAAAAAAAGAATTAAAAAAAAATAAATCTGTAGAATGGAGATGTATTCCCTATGAAAAAGCTATGCATGCTGCCCTCACAGAGTTGGAGAAATGGGGAGGACAAGGTACTAGCCTTAAAGATCACATACATAATTCCATTCATACATTCCTTCATAAACTTCCTTGTACTGCAAGTCTTCCAAGCTGAGCTACCAAACTCCCTCTGTGCATAAATACAATCAGGACTACAGGCAACACACATTAGGAGAAGTCTATATTAATTTTTAGCACATTATTAATTTATTCTGTACTCATTTTTAGCACAATATGTTACCAAAAAATCTTAATTTATTTATCCATGTGACTGGAGCAGTTCTGTAACACTCATGTACCTTTACCAGTAACACTAACATCAGAAGGCTATTCTGTAACTCTGCTTCTACAGCCAGGGCTTTGGGTATTTTGACCATGGGGTAAATTTTGAGAAACCTGGGTTGCTAGGGGCAGATGGCGTGCACCTAACCGAGAAAGGGAAGAAGGTGCTTGGACAAAGGCTTGCCAGACTTGTGCAAAGAGCTTTAAACTAGTATTGCTGGGGGAGGGGGAGCACAGTTCAGCCCACCACTGTCAGCATGGCGCCAGTGCCAGCACCAAGGGTCCAGAGGCTGAGGAAGGATCACAGGTATGTTCAAATGAACTTATGCTGCCACCCAAGAAAACCCCTGTCGCTCCAGCCAGCGAGTCGGCTTTGTCGGGAGCCCAGCTAAAGTGTATGTACACCAACGCACGCAGCACGGGAAATAAACAGGATGAGCTGGAGATGCGTGCACATGAGCAGGGCTACGACCTTACTGGCATCACGGAGACGTGGTGGGACGACTCCTATGACTGGAGTGTCAACATGGAGGGGTATAAGCTTTTTAGAAAGGACAGGAAGGGGAGACGAGGAGAGGGTGTCGCTCTCTATGTCAGCAACCGGCTGGAGTGCGTGGAGCTTCGCCTGGGGTCGGAGGACGAGCTGACAGAGAGCTTATGGGTCAAGATTAGAGGACGGGGATGGATAGGGGATGTTACAGTAGGGGTCTGTTACAGGCCACCTGGCCAGGAGGACAGAGCAGATGAGGCGCTTTATAGCCAGATAGGAGCAGCCTCGCGGTCACAAGCCCTGGTCCTCATGGGGGACTTCAACCACCCTGACATCTGTTAGAGAGACAATACGGCAGGGCACAGGCAGTCCAGGAGGTTCCTGGAATGCGTGGACAACAACTTCCTCCTGCAGGTGATAGAGGAGCCGACAAGGAGGGGTGCCATGCTTGACCTTGTGCTCACCAACAGGGAGGGACTGGTGGGCGATATGAAACTTAAGGACAGCCTTGGCTGCAGTGACCACGACACGGCGGAGTTCAAGATCCATGGGGCAGCAAGGAAACCATTCAGCAAGCTCTGTACCCTAGACTTCAAGAAGGCGGACTTAGGCCTCTTCAAGAACCTGACGGGCAAAGTGCCGTGGGAGGCGGCCCTGGAGGGACGAGGGGCCCAGGAAAGTTGGTCCACATTCAGGAAGCACCTCCTCCAAGCTCAGCAGAGGTGCATCCCGACGAAGAACAAGTCAGGCAAAAAGGCCAGGAGGCCTGCGTGGATGAGCAAGGAGCTCCTGGACCAACTGAAAATGAAGAGGTTAGCCTATAGAGGGTGGAAGAGGAGACAGATAGCCTGGGAGGAATACAGAGAAGCTGTACGAGTGACCAGGGATCAAGTGAGGAAGGCTAAAGCCCTGAAGGAATTGAATTTGGCAAGGGATATAAAAAGCAATAAGAAATGCTTCAATAGGTATGTAGGGGACAAAAGGAAGCCCAAAGAGAATGTAGGCCCCCTCCGGAAGGATACTAGTGCTCTGGTTACCCGGGACATAGAGAAGGCTGAGGTACTCAATGAATTTTTTGCCTCAGACTTCACTGATAAAGCGTCTTGTCTTACCACCCAAGCTGTGGAAAGAACTAGCAGGGACTGTGAGGATGAACCACCACCCACTGTACTTGAAGAGCAGGTTCGGGAACATCTGAGGAACTTGAAAGTGCACAAGCCCATGGGACCTGATGAGATCCATCCGTGGGTCCTGAAGGAACTGGCAGATGAAGTTGCCAAGCCACTGGCCATTGTATTTGAGAAGTCGTGGCAGTCTGGCGAGGTCCCCGATGACTGGAAGAGAGGGAACATAACCCCCATTTTTAAAAAGGGGAACAAGGAGGACCCGGGCAACTACAGGCCGGTCAGCCTCACCTCTGTGCCTGGCAAGGTCATGGAGCAGATTCTCCTGGGAACCATGCTAAGGCACATGGAGAGCAAGGAGGTGGTGGGTGACAGCCAACATGGCTTCACCAAAGGCAGATCGTGCCTGACCAACTTGGTGGCCTTTTACGATGGGGTGACAACATCGGTGGACAAGGGTCGACCAACGGATGTCATCTACCTGGACCTGTGCAAAGCTTTTGACACTGTCCCGCACGACATTCTTCTCTCTAAACTAGAGAGGCATGGGTTTGATGGATGGACCACTCGGTGGATAAGGAATTGGCTCAATGGCCGCACTCAGAGAGTAGTGGTCAACGGCTCGATGTCCAAGTGGAGACCGGTCAGGAGTGGCGTCCCTCAGGGGTCCGTGTTGGGCCCGGCCCTCTTCAACATCTTTGTCGGTGACGTGGACAGTGGCATGGAGTGCACCCTCAGCAAGTTCGCCGATGACACCAAGCTCTGTGGTGCCGTCAACACGCTGGAAGGGAGGGATGCCATCCAGAGGGACCTCGACAGGCTGGAGAGGTGGGCCCGTACCAACCTCATGAAGTTTAACCAGGCCAAGTGCAAGGTCCTACATCTGGGTCGTGGCAATCCCAGGCACAAATACAGACTGGGCAGAGAATGGATCGAGAGCAGCCCTGAGGAGAAGGACTTGGGAGTACTGGTGGACGAGAAGCTCAATATGAGCCGGCAATGTACTCTTGCGGCCCAGAAGGCCAACCGCGTCCTGGGCTGCATCAAGAGGAGCGTGGCCAGCAGGTCAAGGGAGGTGATTGTCCCCCTCTACTCTGCCCTCGTGAGACCTCACTTGGAGTATTGCGTCCAGTTCTGGAGCCCCCAACATAAGAAGGACATGGACCAGTTGGAGAGGGTCCAGAGGAGGGCCACGAAGATGATAAGAGGGCTGGAGCACCTTTCCTATGAGGACAGGCTGAAAGAGTTGGGGCTCTTCAGCCTGGAGAAGAGGAGGCTCCGGGGTGACCTTATAGCGGTCTTCAAGTACCTCAAGGGGGCCTACAAGAAAGATGGGGAGAGGCTGTTCAGGACGGTCAGTTGTGATAGGACAAGGGGTAATGGTTTTAAAATAGAGGGAGGTAGATTCAGGTTGGATATTAGGAAAAAATTTTTTACCATGAGAGTTGTAGAACACTGGAACAGGTTGCCCAGAGAGGTGGTGGATGCTCCATCCCTGGAGACGTTCAAGGCCCGGTTGGATGAGGCCCTGAGCAACCTGATCTAGTTGGAGATATCCCTGTTCCTTGCAGGGGGGTTGGACTAGATGACCTTTGAAGGTCCCTTCCAGCCCTAACGATTCTATGATTCTATACATTTTGAAATTTTTAATGTAATAATCTTTTAATCCTTAAGTCATGAACAAAACACAAGTAAGCACACAATGATCAGCAACTTCAAAAACAAAACTCAGGAATTTTTATTTTTTGGGTATAGGTGCAGTTTCAGACTTTTCGCATTAGCAGAATAAAAATGGCCTTTTGTATAAGCACCCAAAAAGCTTGATTTAAGAAACATGCAGATTTTGAAAGCAATCCATGTCAGTGAGGATTATTCTAATTAGAAGATCGGGCAATAAAACAATGCAACTACTGAATTTTCTGTGTGTAACCTTCCCTGTCATATAGGCAGATATTCAGTTCTGGTATCGGCTATGCCACACTGACAAGTCTGCACAGACGCAGAACTCCAAGCTGAAAGAACTATTAACGACTGCCACTACTGGTAGGTCAAGACAATTTATATCCACTGACTCAGCAGTTTGCTCTTAACCCTAACACCTATCGAAATCAGGCAACTTTTATAAGAACCATGAACATATTGATTTATCCTTGTTCACAAATAATTTAAAAGGAAATAGAAGCAGCTATTAGAAGCGTGGGTAGAACACAAGGAGTTTGGGGAAACTTAGTTTCCAAATAAGGAAATTATCTGTTGCAGTCCTGTTGCTAGACTCTTTGGACACTTCTGTTTTCCCAAAAATCCCTCTTTGATGGCACTGGAATGCTAGAGATTTTCTTCTGTTGTTGAGCCACCCAGAAACTGCTGAATTGAAAATTCATTTTTGGTCACATTCAGATGACCAGTGCAAACAAGTCACAGATGCAGTAAGAACGATACATAGATTACAACACGGACCTGCAAATCATAGTTTCAACAAGGCCCAAAGTATTTTTAAATTCAAGTTCTAAAGCTGCAACTACTGCATGTTATGAATTGTCAAAGTTTGCCAAATACTCACGTAGGTTTGTCCTTTGTTAAATATGTCCAAATGCTGTATGATTGAAGTTTAAAATCTTCAAAGAAAAGAATAAACATTATGCAATCATTTTCAAGCTCCCCTCCTTTGACTTTTAACATGTACTTCAAAAGCTAAGCAGATGCTTAGTAGGAAACAAATCTCCAACTCAACAGATGTACCAACAGTGATATGGCAAGATGCACCTTCCATAGCTTTTGGCAACCCTTCCCTTTTATTATTCCTCTGCTCACAAGTGCTTTTCAAGTCAAAGAGAGGTCTAAGCAAGTTAATAGGTCCTTAATATGTACTCTGCTGCCTGAATTGATTACTGTTTATACGGTAATCTTTGGGACTGCATGTGGCTCAGCCTCAGTTCATCTCCTACAGAGACACAGCCCCCAGGCAGCTCTGTTTTCATCAGACCAAGTTGCAACCCAATCAACACCTTTCACAACAAAACAATCCCTTACTTTCAGTATCCATGCAGAAGAGGAGGGAAGCCCTAGATTTTGTATGGGACCTCTATTTGGCTGCTAAGGTGATGTTTTACTCAGCAGGATACCTAAGAAAACTCTCAAACTACTTTGGAAGATCCCCCTGCCAACAGCAAAACACCAGATGAATATGTTTGTCTAAAACTAATTCAGCTTCCAAAGACACGTTCTAAAAGCTACATTAACAACCTAATAGCACTTTGTGAGTTACCACCATCGCAAATGCAAATTTTAATTTCCTTCTAGCCTAAGAAAGAAAGGTAATCAGCTAGCTCCAGGCTGCTCAGGACCTTGGTCCAAACCCAGGCCTCCTTAACCTCTGCCAAACTGAAACTCTACATTAGCTCTAAATGCCAGGCTTTGCTCTTCCCCCAAAAAGAAACGTGAATGCAACAACGTCATCCCACAGGTTAACCAGGTACCCTCTTCTGAACTTGAGTACTTATACCCACATTCAGGTGTCAGGCAATAGGTACCAGTAGTAAAACAAAATAACATCCCCACCCCAAAAGTCATCTCCTAGGAAAAAGCTTTGTGGATTGTTTTTTTGGGGGGATAGCAGCAAATTTAGGACTTGTCCTCAATCTAATTGTTAGCAGGTATCTGGGTCTTATCTCCATTTCTTTAAACAGACACAAATTGTGCTGAACTGTGTCTATGCTTCTTCAAAAAAAAAGTTTTTAAATTTCTTCTCATACTAGAGAGGATCTAAAGAAACAACAGCTATTCTTAGCAAGCTGCTGTTACAGCTATTTGTACTGTCTCATAAAAGAGAATCTATGTGCCAAACGCCTCATTTTTAAAACCATAACAAATTGGTGGAAAATATATTTTAGTTGCATGAAATTTTAAGCAAATGTTTTTTAAACTCAAATTATTACTCAATTTAGGCACAGTTAATTTTTTTTTAAACATAATTAATTTTTTTTGCACAATGGCCTGAGTTTGGCTTAATTCCACTGGAGAAAAATGCCATAAAAACAAAATGAAATCATATAGATCTTCCTCTGTGTCAACTTCACTCTTATTTTCAAGATCATACTGAACACACTCAAACCCACCGGGTATCAGTAACTAGAAAGCAGAAAATAAGATAATATCCCATTTTAAAAATAGTCTACACTACAAGTTTTTAAAATATCTGTCATCAACAACCATAAACACGCCTCCTCAATTTAAGTGTCCCACACAGATATAATTGTCTCTCCCATGTTGCAGACTAAGCTAGGATTTCAGCTCTGCTCCACGTATTGCATGCCTAACTATCACTGAAAATTCTGGTAGGGAAGTGAAGTCATCAAGACATGGGGTAAATGCTTTAAAAAGCAGGTTATTATGTTTGGGTGGGCAAAGTACTATAAGTGGCTTCATTATTTATTGTCACAACAAAACCTTTCTTCTGGTGAGCTCTGGAGAAGTTTGATAAGGACTCTTCTGCAAAGGATTCTGCAAAGACCACTGGCAGGAGAGCTGAAATGGGTAGATCTTGTCTCTCAGTCACATCAATTCAAGTTGTTCTCATGCTGCTCATCTTTCTCAATTCAATACCAAAAGGGTGGGAATGCCCAGGCACAGCACAAAATAAATATGCCACTAGAAAAAACACTGAACATCTATCAGAATTCAAATATCTTTTCAGAGCAGTTAACTACCAAATTAATCTTCACTTGCCCCACTCCATCTTTTTTTTTAAAAAAAAATACTGTATTATTTTTACTAAATTCTCCTCACAGAGAAAGCTAACAGAATGACTGTTTCTGCATCTCCGACCTAAACTACTTCCTGTCCCCAGAATAAGAACAGCTGTATTTTTTATTATTGTTACTTAGCAGAGATAAACTAATATTTCTTGAACAGATATGTTCCCAAAATTTCTCAAAAAACCACAAAACAATCCCAACATACACTTTTATCCTAATATGCACAAAAATAAATGCCTCTCAAACTCAGAAAGTGTTACTTGAATTCCTTTAAGAGTTTTAATTATACACTACTCAAACAAATAGAAGATGTTTGCCCTTATGTTATTTTCCCAACAAATAATGAGTTTCACAGTTTGTGCTTGAATTCCAGGTTTTGATCTGGAATTCTGTTCCAGATGCCAGTGTGGCAACTGATCAGTCAATTCCAGAATCCAAGAATAATCTGCATAAATCCTTCGATTAAGAAAAAAACTCTTCTCTGCTGACTAGAATTTCATTCAAACCCCCGGCGTATCTATCAGAATCAGGTTTTAGGTCTCTTAACTGCTAACTAAAGTACAGATGCAGCCCCTCATTTAAAACATTAACCTTCCAAATTAACATTCACAGGCTTAAGAACTTAACTTGAAGTTTATAGAATCTAGTAATCATTCTTCAAGGGAGGTTTGCTTTGGTTGTGGGTTGTTTTTTGGGTTTGTTTGGGGTTTTTTGGTGTTTTTTCCAGACAAACCACATCAGAATAACCTTAGAAATTCTTACTCCAGCATATTTATACCTCAGTCATTGAAGAAAGCTAGCTGCTACAGCTATATGGGCAAATCATTAACTTCAGTATGATGTAATGTGGTGGTACAGAATTCAGTGTAGGGTGAAAAAAACTTGTCTGAAAAGCTAATTAGATACCCGAGAGATCAGCCTGCACTGAGCTTCACTCGTGTCTGTACTCGAACTAGCAAGGGTAACAATTTCTTGTGCAAAAAGCTGCAACCACTTGGTATTCTACAGAAACAGAGCATCTCCTAATCCAGCGCTCTCTTCAAAAACAGTAGGAAGAACTGCTGTGCTTTGCAAGAAAACACTATGAGAAGATCCTCATAGGAGAGGGTCTTCTTCCCATTTACTCTTCATTTTAACTCATCAAAATATTTGCGTAAGGAATTTCAATGTCAAAAACTGTGTGCCTATGAGGCTGCACCTGCAGACAGAAGCTAAGCAGGAAATGTCATTGTCACAACTTCTGAAAATAAACTTAGGCTACAAGGAGGAGATGCTCTAAGATTTAGACAATCAAACCCACCAGGAACATTCTTTCCTGACTATCAACATCACCTAATTGATTACAATTTTTAATTTAACAGATTTCTTACAAAAAGATTTGCTCAATACTTTTTCTGTTAACAGTTTTCAGTGACCCATAATCTATTTGACAAATCTGCCAGGACTTGGAGTAAACACAGCATACAGTCACCATATGGCTTTGACACCAGCATGTTTGGAATATGTATAGTAGAAAAATGGAAATTATTAGGAACTTTTTGGTTTCTTTGGTTTTGTTTTGGTTTTGTTTGAGGTTTTTTTTCAATAAACTGAAGGAAACTAAGTTCTTGAATACCCTGGTGTTTATATTCATGACTCATACAAAAGGGGTAACAAATCAAAGTATATGGAACGTCCAAATTCAACATGAAGCGTTCACTGAAAAAGGAGTTTGAAGAAAGTCTGATATTTGTAATGCTGCTTAAGTACAATTAAGTTAAAACCAAATCATACTAGTCTCAGTTTTGATGAAAAGTGCCTCCCCCACCTTTAAGTAGTTTACGGCTAAATCAGTACAACAAACAGACAGAAAACATTCCCAGGCACTGGAACTTGATTCTCTACATTGCTAAACTGCTTTTGGCCTGTGTCAGCTACAACTGTTTCAAAGAGCACTGGGGCAGTTAGGAGTTGAAATGCAGCTGACAGCATTCCCAACAGACAAGCTGGGTGCAGCTACCCTGCCTAAAGGTACAGGAGTTGTTAGTATAGATGCAGGCCAGTTGGCTTCTTTCTGTTCCAGACCATGTTGCTGGTTTAACAGCTATCCAACAGGTACTTAAGCATTCTGTTCCACTAATGATCATAGTATTTAATCTTTGCTAATGCCTGTCTTCATACCAAAACCTGACACCAGTGAGCGGTGGAATGATTTGAAAAGCTCAAAAGCCAAAGATCACTGAAGAAACAGAACCTGAAGCTACCCTTTACGTATAAATGTAAATCATACCCTGCATGTTAATTAATGCAATTATGAGAACACTACAAAGAAGTGTTAACATGTTTATTATGTGTTAGCGATGTTCTTTACCTTTTAAGATTATAATACAGTACTTCGCTTTACGTAGTTAAAATCCTATTAATTCTCCTTAATGAATTACTGTCTTCCCAGCTGGAAATGGATCTGGTAATATTAAAAATAGCATCTCATAGCCATTAAGCTTTATTGATGGTATTTTATGCACACAGAGATAGCACAATAAAATTAATTTTTTTCCACATGCCCCTGTTAACATTTTTTTTACTTGCTCCGTCAACTTTTTTTACCAAAACAAATCATCTTTCCTTGTCACAGTAGCAAGGCTACGCTTGAAAATTACATGGTTCCAAGGAACGACTATACAAGAAAGATATATCTGCTAAAGGTTACAAACCATCTCTGACTCAAAAACTTCCCAAATAGAAAATAAACAGACTGGGAAAGTAATAGAAGGAAGTATCACGTGCCTGCCCTGCTCTTACTCTTCCTTATGTTACTGACGACAGTATATCAGGCTAGACAGACCTTTCTTCTAATAAAGCGCAGTCATACTACGTCTTTTTAAGTCAGCAAATTAATCACCTTGAGCTTTGTTGTTATTGTTAGAACAGAATTAGTGTTATTTTGTAACACTCGATCTGATAACAAACTCAGGTGACTGAAAGAACAGTAAGATTCCTGGTAATAAGTAACTATGTTACTGAATTAAACAGGAGTAATAGGGTTATTTTGCATGAAGCTCAGACTGCCACACCACCCTCAACACCATTCTGGAAGTAGGTTATGTGCTTTGAAATATCCTCAACTGCAGAAGTTTAGAAAATGCTTGCTCATTGCCTTGCAAGTTGAACTAGCTGGGAAGTTTCTGATAACAAGGCGTTGGTAAAACTCACTACGGTTTATCAAAATAGTTCAAACAACCTGTCATCAGGGGAAACCTTACTGTGTAGGTCCTACACGTAACACCCTGCATCTGGGTATACAAGGGTTGCAAATCCAACTGCTCTACTACACAACTGGTCAGAAGTAAGCAGACACCATGGAATTCATGACTCTTGAAATTTCCTTTGTTTCTGAACATCAGCTTCCAGGATGGACTCCCATCTTCTATAAACACTGCAATGAGACCTTTCTTAGGCTAAATGACCCAGGGCATCTACTGTCCCAAAGTCTGCTGGCTCCCTCAGCTATCTAAATTCTGAGCACCATAAAGAAAACCAAAACCAAAAGACGACAACCTTGAAACAAGATAAAACCCAGCTCTCAGTAATAAGCTAGAAGCCTTGCGATCTCAAGGAAAGGAGCAGTCTGCAGGGCAAAAAAAAATTTTAGAGAAGGCCAGATACTGAGCAAAACTATTAACAGTTCTCATTTTTACAACTGAAAACAGTGCGGAAACTTGTTCATCATGTGCTGGTGCTCCCATGACAGTGTCCCATCCAGCCCAGTGGGTGACACTGAATGGTCTTGCTCACCTCTACAACAAGAGGTAGTACTGGGAGTTCTTTCTAATACTGTTTCTACATACTAGAACTTCCATCTCTCATTTCACCTTCGAGGAGTGCAAATACTTAATGGAAATGCTCTATTCTTATATTTGAAAACCAAAAAGTAAGAAGACATTCTCCTTTTCCCTGCTTGCCTGCTGGGGTGGAAACTGAAATAAGGAAGAAAGAGGTTTCACTATTGCCTTGATCCCACATCCCTAAAGCTTCTGCTTTAGGTTCTCCTCCAGCAATTGCTTCTATCATTCCTTAGAGCTTTTCTAAACGGCAGTAGCAGAATGCTATTGACATGATTTATCTCGATTTTATTGCTCAGTGCTAATGGGATTTATATGGTGCATGTGTTTTTTGTGGCACACTGGGATCTGTATCAACACAATTCATTCTATTATTAAACACCCCAATCTGCTCAACTCCTTATCAAATTCTTTGGAAAAATACTTTACAGTTGCTTTAGTAGGCAATTTATATAGCCAGCTGATCACCTCAATTTGCAGACTTCAGTCTAGCTCACACATAAAAACCTATCTTAAATTCCAACTTCTGAACACACATACCTAAAGGACAAGCAAATTGCTCTGTTGTATAAGTTCACTGCACAGAAATCTTGTTTTTTCCCTTCATACTGTTATAATACACCTAGAGTTTTCATTTATTATGTAATTTTAATTTTATCTCTGTACAATGTCAGTCACAATGCACTGTTATACTTCTGAATCATTATATATTGATATCCTTCCCTTAGCCACTTGACTTCCAGTTAACAATTTATAAGCTGGAGATAGCATGCGACCAAACCTCAAAATAATCTCATTAGTACCATTTATTTTCTTTAGTCATACTTTCAATCTCTATAACTTCCTGGGGAAATGAGTTTCAAGACATTATTACACTTCATGTGAAAAATACTTCCTTTTACATTGGTTACCTGTTAACTGTGTGGGCCTTATTTGTTGCATTGCAAAAACCAGAAAGTGGTATGAGGAAACTGTTGCAAATTTATAGACTTCTATCATCTTCCTCTCTTCCTTTCCTGACCATTACCACCTTTTCAGGCTAAAGAACACTTACATGAAAACTAAGAAATGACTGAATACCAAGTGCTCCCCAATGTACTTTTTTCTGTGTCTTCAGAGCAATTAGGCAACAAAGCAATGAAAGCAACTCCAGAGTTTGGGCGTATGGGTGCATTGGGGCTCCCTGTTAAAGAGATTTACTACTAAGGGTTCAGACAGGACTGCAGAATACAGAACCTATGAAAACCACCTGACCTAAAATAAAGCTAAGTCTTAGAAAAAAGTACTCAGAAGTTCGTGGCAAAGTTTATTAAATTCTTTTGTGAAAATTCCAGAATTACAGGTACAAATATCTAACACTAATACAATTTCCTACCTTTTGAAATGTAAAATTAGAAAACTCATTCACATGGAAAAGATAATCTGAAAGACAGCAAAAATTCCATGCATGGAATTAGCTATTTGATCCCGCTATCATCATCAATCATTTAGTCCTTCTGCAAAGGTGATTATTGTCCTTGATTCTTAAGCAGCACGGCACAAAAGGATTCATTTCTCTTAGCCACCAAATAGTTAAGTGTTGATTCCAAATAACTTCCTAAATTCAGTTTATCCATCTTTGAGCTGAAAACATAGTGTAATGCTTTTAAGGACAGCAGGAAGAGACATGTAGCTTAAGGGTAAAGTCAGGAGCCCTTTAGCAAGCTGAAAAAGTTACCAAGTTGCTTGCCAGATCTTCTCTGGCATTAAAATTCTTCAATGTGCTTTCTTGGCTAATTATCAGTCTGCTCCCTGTATCAAGGCCAGTACATTTAGAAAAACATGACAAACATTCAGACAGTGCAGTATAAAGTGTGCCTTCTGTAACAATTCCAAGGGCTTTTTAGAAAAAAAAAATGGTCGAGAAAGTTTAAGCTACATTGTCAAGCCTATAGATAGTCCATGTTCTTTCCTTGGTTCCTTTTTATCAAAATTTGAAGGAAAAACACACCCACCAAACACAAATACACACATTCTTCCCCACACCAGTGTCTTAAGGAGAATCTGTTCACCAAGATTAAAAACATGCAACCCCTCTTCACACACCTCTCCAAATCCCTCTACTTTCATCCCTCAAGAACTGCAAACACTAGATATCAGATATGAATAAAGGCAATGCCTCTCCCCCACTTGAAAACACAGAGCCACTGTCCTGAACAAGATTATTAAACAGAAGCTTGTTTTGCCCCAAGTTCTGTCAGCTTGTAAACCTAGCAGATTAAAAGGAATTTAAACTCAGATAAATTCTTCAGTAAAGCAAACTAGCCTTGTGCCAAAAGAATAAAGAGGCAACGCATGCAGGCAACTGCTTCTGCCACAGTAGTATGTCACAAAAATACACATACCTGCCCACATACACAGGTACACATGTACATATTGGTATCAAAATAAAAATACTTCTTCACTCTTTCATTCTCATTACTGTTATCTATCACTTGGACAATAAATTGGCAAACTCAGACTCATTCTGTAGGACAACTAGGTACTTATTCTAAGATACTATAGCACACAGTAAACTTGAATGTACTTGTGTCAAAAGAAAGGTGTAACGATACACAAATGAATAGTCTGCACACATATCAAAAACTTAAAAGTGAAACCACTAAGTCTTGGAGAGAATTCGATTCTCCTTTTTTAAAAAATTTGGTCTATAATCTTAACTATGTGCTTTGTTAAAAGCTAAGCTAAGAGAAGCAATGCTACATTTCAAGCTCTGGAGTTGGCTCTTCTGCCACAAGCTACATAATTTAATAACTGACTTTCTACAGAAAAAAAAATTGCCAGTAATAGTTTGTTCACCTAAGCCTTGAAGAGTAGAACAACTTTGTGAGTCTGTATTACGCTTCCCACAACTGTGAATGTGAGTATCAAACACACAGAATGGCTAGTGGATCAATCAGATATGATTATCATTTTTTATTTTCAGTTATAACTTTTTTTTCTGTAAGACATCCATCACATGTTACAATTTGCCTACATATAACTCATAGCCAAATTTTGAACAAGATTCATCCTAAATTTATTTTAAGAAGCTTAGATAGTAGCACAATAACAATGATCTATCTTGATCAGAGACATAAATGAATGGGTAGTTACACAGACGTCCAATCAAAATGTTAGAAGCCAGCACCAGAATTTTATTGAAACCATAATTATGTTTCTTCTGAATATGACACTAGAATAATTCTCACAGTTGCTCATCAATTTATGCATTAATGAAATAAGTCCAGTTCAGTCTGCTTCATTTAAAATAAAGGCTGCATCCATGCTTTCTTTGACAGAAGCCTTTCCATGAAGAAGGCACTGCTTACTAACTTATAGATGGGCACCTATAACAATGCTAAAAGACAACCACCAAAACCAGCATGTATGACAATATCACACCCATGCATACCTCCAGTAAACAAAGCAAGAGAGACGTCACTTAAGATTAAAAAGCATGAAAATCCCTGCAGAGAGCAGTTTGCTGCTTTAGCTTCACAGTCCCACTGTCCACAACACAATCGTGTTCACACGAGGCAGATCTTCATTTTATATCAATACTATTCTTATTTTTGCCAAGTGGCAGAGATTTAACACCTAAGAATGGCTTTAGGTAGGCTGGACAGAAATGAGGACAATAAAGCAAAATTACTTATCGAATGTATACATATAATTACACTGAAGTTGTAGATAGAACTACATGCACTATTGGTGACATCTTTTTGTCTTAAAAAGAACATCTCTGTTAATTGTGACTATGAAGCTTCTTTTATCTCTCTGCTGGCATACGATTTTATTTAGAATACAAAAATAACAAAAAGTCACCTTACCTTTTTCTTCATCTATTCGAAAAACTCCTATACCAGATCCATCTCTGATGGAGTATCTAATCTCCCCATCTCGTCCCGTGTCTTCATCATAAGCAGATACTGTCATTACTGAGGACCCAACAGGGGCATCTTCTTTTATAAAGCCTTTATCTGCAAATACAGAGAACCGTGGAGGGTGCAAGTTTTCATTCACGTCAACTATCTCAACCTCGACGTAACACGTGGAGGACAATGAAATAGGTTTTCCTTTGTCCTTGGCCCGCACAGTCAAGTTATAAAGTTGTTTCTTTTCATAGTCTAGTCTTTGTACAATACGTATTGCTCCACTTAGTTTGTCAACATCAAAGGTGCCATCTCCACTGTCCAAAAGACTGTATCGTACTTGACTTGACTGGCCTAAATCAGGATCGTAGGCTTCTAGCCACGTAATGATAGTTCCCTCAGGAAGATCTTCTCGAATTTTCACATGATAATTTGAAGGAATAAACTTAGGAGGATTGTCATTAACATCTTCTACAGACACTTTTAAAATAACTGTTGAAAATAATTGAGGTTCTTCAGTAGGTTGGTCCCTAGCCTCTATTTTCAAGAAATAGACATGCTGTTCTTCACGATCCAGAACCCCTACAACTTCCACAACTCCTGTCACAGCATTAATAGTAAACTTGTCTGTATCTGTAAGAAGAGAATATTTCACTTCTCCATTAGCCCCCAAATCTCTATCAATAGCTTCAATTTGAATTATTTCAGTGTTTGGCTCTTTGTTTTCGCTCACTTCAACAAAATAGCTGTCTTGCAGGAACTCCGGTGGGTTGTCATTAGCATCCAAAATTTTTATATCTAAAAGGTGCCAGGCAGACTTCTGTGGTATTCCAAGATCATAGACAGTAATATTTAGAGTATATTTATCTTTTACTTCTCGGTCAAGGGGAGATAAAATTTTCAGCACTCCTCTCTCCATATCAACAATGAAACTACTATCTTCATTACCTCCAGAAATAACATACACTAGCTTTCCATTGAAGCCAGTATCAAGATCAGTAGCATTCATAAGCATTATGCTGGAGCCTACAGGTTGGTCTTCTCTTATCTCAATGCTACTGGGGAGAGTACTTCTAAACTGAGGTGCGTGCAGATTCACAGAGTGAGTGTCAAAGAAAACATCCTCAACTTCTCCACGACTATGCAATTTATTTGCTTGTAAGAGTTTCTCTGCGAGCATTTTGGCAACACCAGTTTCTTCACATTGCAAGTTGACCGGTTTGCGACTAGTAGCTACAGTTATGTTGATATACAACGGTTTTGCAAAGTTTTCTCCATCTGTAGCTGTAATTTTCAAACTGTGAAAAGACATTTTAGCACCTAGGCCATCTATTAGTGACTGCTTGAGTGAAAGTACTCCAGAATTTGGATTCAGGCTAAATAAATCCAGTTCATTTCCAGATTCAATTTGGTATCTCACCAACTGGAGCTCATCAGCATCAATAGCAGATACAGTTGTTATTTGTTCTCCAACACCAAGATCCCTGGGGATTGTTCCCTCACAATTTATTTTCTCGAACAGAGGTATATTGTCATTCAGGTTATTTAAAATAATAGTAACAGGAACTTCAACTTCTCGGCGATATGGTATACCCCAATCAGAAGCTCGAATCCTCAAACTGTAAATCCTTGGCATCAATTCATAATCCAGGTCTTCTGAGGTACTAATAACCCCACTGAAATGGTTAATCACAAACGGCAAAGGATTTAGGTTTGCAATGCTATAGGTCACATAACCATTCTCCCCTTCATCAGGATCCTTCGCACTTACTCTCAAGATACTCGTACCTATTGGCACGTTCTCATCGAAGGAGGCTTTATAGGATGTCTGAGTAAATTCAGGAGGATTGCTGTTCATGCCTAGTACCTTAATTACTACTTTTGCAGAAGCTCTTCTGTCACTTGTCACAACTTCAAGTTCAAAATGGGATGCATATTGTGCTTTTATGGGTTCTAAAGTGGTAATAAGACCAGTGTGAGTGTTTAAATTGAATTTTACTTTGCCTGGTGTACTTTTAAATACATATTTTAAATGTGGGTAACTAGGCAGAGCTTTCACCATTATCACAGGTGTGTTAGGAGGGGCAAATTCACTTATTTCAGCTCTATATATCTCTTTTTCAAATCTGACAGGACCAGACTTAAATTGCGGTGATGTCACATGAACAACTTTTACAGAAGAAAACTGTGGGGGATTTCCTTTATCTTTAGCTTGAAGGGTAAGGTTGTATCCAAAAGGGTGGCTCTCCCAGTCGATGTGACCAATGGCTTTTATTCTGTATTCTTTACCTCCTGGAACAGACCTCACTGTTTTGAACTGTTGAAGTGGATCACCTGCAACAATATTTAGTGATGCTATTTCCCCATTTGAACCCTGATCATTGTCCTCTACAGTTACAATTGCATAAGTTGGATCTTTGTCTGATTCTGACGGAGTCAGTGTAACAGCTGTAATGACGGGGGCATATTCGTTTGCTTGCTCTACGTGAACAGTTAGTTTTGCCATACTGCTTATGCCACTGCTACCATACAGCTTCAGCCCACGGTCCACTGCAAGAATTTCCATCTCGTAACGCTTAGTGTCCGAGTAATCAAGTCTACCAGTTAGAACTACCACTCCACTAGTTGGATGTATAGCAAACACATCCGTTCTTTCTTTAAAGCTATAGTAGAACTCTCCATTTGTTCCTATATCTGCATCTGTTGCACTGACTCTTGCGATGCTGGTCCTTATTGCTGTGTTTTCAGGCAAAGAAACACTGTAAGATGTTGGAGAAAACAAAGGCCGCAAGTCATTTGTATCCAGTACCTGTATTCTGACCTTTGTACGCGTTTCAGCATTTGTATTTTTTTCAACTGCTTTAACAGTCAGCATATAATGGTCTTTCACCTCTCTGTTAAGGATAGCTGTGTTTCCTCCCTTGGTCCGTATTCTCAAAAAGCAAAAGTTTCCAAGAACATATTCTTCAGCTTTGAACAAGTTCTCATTGTCACCAGAAATAATTTTGTATCTTAGGTCCCACAACGGATTTGTAATGTAAATGCCCATTTTCACTGGATGCCCAACATAAGTCTTGGCTGCAGAATTCTCATACACAGTAGCATTATACTGCACTTGTGTAAACTGCATTGGTGGAGCATGATGCGGCCTTTGATTTCCTTCACAGTTTCCAAAATGCTGCATGAGCAGCATCAGCAGCAACAGCATAGTCAAGTATCTTCCCATGGCAGCAATTACAAAGAAACCCTGAAACAAGAAGAGAGATGTGTTAAGGCTTATAACTGTTCAAATACCATTCAAATAACCTTGATGTTTAGTTTAGAATTCACGCTTGAAAGAAAACTAGAAGTTACACATCTAGGTAATAAATTTTTTTTTTGCAGAAAGTTTCAACATGATTTACAGTAACAGAAAAGCAGGTAAATTAAAACTCCTGGAAACCATCAAGAATCTTCAAGATCCTTGGTCTAGACCAAGTCTAGGTCTAGACCATTACACAAAGAGAATACACAGAGTTAACTTCAAATGAACAACTCTATGAAGCAACAGCATCACTGGCATATTTCTTCTAACATGTAAGTGAGCAAACTAGACTTGAACTCATATGGAGTAGTGAACACTCACTCCAGTCCTCTACTTCACACATGACATTGTCTTCTGGCAGAAAGTTCTCCTCCCTCATTTCGCTTTGGTTGTAAAATGGCTATGGCCAATGATGTGGAAGTCAACTGCAAGAGCTGACTTGAAATTATCATGAATTCTTCAACGTACTATGAGCATCTGTTCCAATAATTATAAAAATTATAAACAAAGAATAATTTTGTATGTATCCTTATAAGAGTAGTGGATAGCAGTGCATATTGTAAAAAACATTTTTATCAAGCATCACTAGAGTTGCAAAACCAATACAGAATGAGGCATATTCCGTTATTCCCCTCTCAGAACAGATCTGAAACAAATTAGTACCAAGAGCTACCATAACAGGAATAACTGGAGGAACTATTAAGACATGTTTCTCAAACACTCTCCAAAAACAACAGGGAAAGAGCCTGAACAGCAAGACTAACATGGAGACACATCCTGAGTGGCATTCCCTTTTGAAGAAGTCAGTATATCATTTCCAGTGCCTAAATTCAGGCAAGACTGCAGTAGAAAGGCAGAAACTTCAGGAACAAAACCTTTGGGACCACCATCATCTGGGTTTATAGTAACAGTCTTTACTCCCCACAGCTGCACAGGGTAACAAATCAAAGCTTCAGAATGCTTCCTCAACAAGTTCAAGCTTCCAACAAAATCCTGGGGGAAAAATTTCTTTCCAGCAAGTAGAAAGCAATCTAGCTTTGACTTGATTACTTTAAGTAGCACACTTTATTTTCTTTCACCTTTCCCTATTTATCCTAAATACATTTCCCTTACCTCTCCTTTAGCATCTTCTTCCCTGGTCAGTCTGTTATACAACTCATAGTAATTCCTAATAATACTAATTCCTAACTGTATCCTTTTTCATTCTTCCTGACCTTTTCTCCCACATTTCAGCCCTAGTTTGTCCCCACTCTATCTCTGGCTATCAGTCTCAGCACCTATCCTCACGCTAGTTTTGTTCGTCTCAGCTCAAAAGGTGTCACATTATGTTATCTCCTTCCTCTGCTCACATTTTCTCTTACAGTTATTTCTCTCTCCCATAATTCCTAACTGCTCAGGTAGATATGATTTTCATGCTGAAATTCCATGGACCCACTCTGACTGCTAGGAAGCATTAGAGCAAATTAATCTTGTGTTAACAGTTTACTCCAAAACCTCAGAAGCAGCTAATTCAGTCACAGCCATTAGTAAGTCAATGATTTTGACAAGAGAAGAATTTAAGACTCAGACTCACACAAACTATAGAAAATAGCCCAGAAAGCCAACCGTATCCTGGGCTGCATCAAAAGAAGCATGGCCAGCAGGTCGAGGGAGGGGATTCTGCCCCTCTACTCTGCTCTCGTGAGACGCCACCTGAAATACTGCATTCAACTCTGGAGTCCCCAACACAAGAAGGACATGGAGCTGCTGGAGCGAGTCCAGAGGAGGGCCACGAAGATGATCTGAGGCCTGGAACACCTCTGCTATGAAGACAGGCTGAGAGAGTTGGGGCTGTTCAGCCTGGAGAAGAGAAGGCTCCGGGGTGATCTTATCGCAGCCTTCCAGTACTTAAAGGGGGCCTACAGGAAAGCCGGGGAGGGACTTTTTACAAGGATGTGTAGTGATAGGACAAGGGGTAATGGCTTTAAACTGAAAGAGGGCAGATTTAGATTAGACATAAGGAAGAAATTTTTCACTCAGAGGGTGGTGAGGCACTGGAACAGATTGCCCAGAGAAGCTGTGGGTGCTCCATCCCTGGAAATGTTCCAGGTCAGGTTGGATGAGGCTTTGGGCAACCTGGTGCAGTGGAGAGTTTCCCTGCCCATGGCAAAAGGGTTGGAACTAGATGATCTTTGAGGTCCCTTCCAACCCTAACCATTCTATGATTCTAAAATATTAATGAAAATTTCGCTAATGGTCATTTGGAAGAGGGGAAAAAAAAAAAGCCCATCTGTCTTCCAAATCTAGCAATTAAGATACATGATTAAAGTTATAACTATAGCAAACAATAAAAAGCAAATGAGCAAACAATAAAAAGTGAATGAGCTTTTAAAAGTAAGTCACTAGCCGGAACCCCTGCTTACAAGGTCTTAAAGCTGAATGAGGGAAAGCTTGTGAGGGCAAATGAACAGCCACCACTTCAATGGGTTAACAATATTATTCCTCCCTTACCTACTCCTCTTCCCATGTTACAATTTGTCCTGGGAATAAACAGACAATTGGGTCTCCAGGGCTTCATTTCCCTAACATACTGCCAAGTAAATGAACATTTTCATAAAAAAAAAAAAAAAAACCACCACACAGAAAACCCAAACAACAACCAAAGTCCGGCCATAAATAACTGACAACAATACTTCCAAAACTCTAAGCAATTCAAGACACCATTAGACTGTCCTACAAGACACGTTAAGAAATTAATACATCATTTTTAAGTAATCAACAGAACCTGTTCTTTTACTTCATTTGCTGGAATTTTGGAAGCTGTCTATCATGAAAAACTACTTAGTGATCAGATCTTACACTGATCTGATCAGATCTTTCCCTCTTTTCTTCCTCAGTTACACTAAGATTTCTTTTTTTCCCCTGTCGATTTATGCTGAAGTCCAACATTCAGCTTGACCTTTGATGCTACGGCATCCTGTAACTCACTGCTTATACTTACGTTTGGCAACAAGCTGTCTGAAGTGGTGCATGTATCATGTAAAACATTGCACCTATCTGTATCTTTTATCATTCGCTCCTCACATCTCTCAACTGAACAGTTAACCACGTTAGACAAAAACAAGTTCGTCATTTCTGTTACATGACACTTTTTCCATCCTGTCATAATTTACAGAGCTACTGGAAACTAAAAAATGTTGATCCAGGATTATCCAAAACCCAACTTAATATAATCTTGATAAATATCTAAAGTATGAAACAATGCCAGTTGCAGAGACAGTTAACTACTAAGGGAAAGTATGGAAGTGTTAAGATAAGTGATAATGTGTTAGATATAAGCTCAGATGGCTTATTACAGTGAGCCAGAATGACTAAATTTCAGAAACATTTTAGCCAAAGGCTACACTTTGAACTTCTAAATTTTTTATTATCTTTGGAACATGACCAGTTTAGGATTTTCTGCATCCATTTTCAACACATAAGGCAACCGTTTGCTTAACAAACATCATAGCCCTAGGTTTATAAGAAGTGCACACCATATTTACTCTGAAAAGCTATTTTGAAACAAACTTTGATTTCCTATCTGGAAATTATTATTCATATGATTTTTATTTATACGCACATCCAGGTAATTTTTATTTATATGCATGTTAAGCACTGGGATACATAAGATAGTTTTACTACTTAGTTACAATGTTAACAAAATTAGTAATAAATCAACACTGTTAACATAATTTGTATATGGGGAAAAAACAGTACCACAAGTTAGAAATATGAACTATCTTCACATTAAAAGTATAACAATAAGCAAAATTTGGGGGCTAGTAGACCTCAAATTGGTAATTTACAAATGAAAATGATTTGGATAAGATAGCAGTCATATGAAAGACTGTTTCTCTTAGCAGTATGTTTACAGTATCTAGACTTCAGAGTTTATAGTTTGAGATTTGAAAGTTTTAAGCATGAAATACAGAATTTAGTAAATGGCAATCTCAATGCCAGGCAAGCCAAGAAAAAAAACAAAAACCAACAAACGAACAAACCAACCAACCAGACAAAACAATCTTATCTTCTACATGATGAAGCAAAAGGGAATGTACGTTCATACGTTCAGAGATTTACTCCTCCAAAAATAAAATAAAGGTTGCAGGTACAAAAAGAACATGAATCAGGCCACACAGCCCAAGTCGCAATGAGTCTTAGCCCACTTGCTATCCCTTTTCTACACGCAAGATCTGCCAGTTCAGTCCAGAAGGACCTCCTGTAAGACTATGCTACATCGTTTACATCGGCAGAAGGAGACTCTGTGAGCACGGCCTGTTACTCTGCTCTAGGGAAACATCAAAAAGCATTATGAGGACTAAAAGGGGTTCTTTAGTGCTGTTTCTACAATGCTTGTCTACTGAAATCTTTCACTAACTTTTAACAAATGTAGCGGAGGTTTCCCCCACACACACGCACCAGCTTAACTGATTTGTGATGTTATTAACACTGAAACATCTCTATCAATCAAAACATCACCTATTTACCTTAAAGGCCAAATTTGATCAGCAGATGCAACTCATGCCATTCGACACAAATTCACTGTGAAAAGTTATTACCGCAGTAACTAAACTGTCACGAGAGGGTTTCTATTGTATAAGTCTACGAGAGATTGTGTGGCTTTGTGGGTTGTACTAACTGTGGTTACATCTGCTCTTTCAATCGTTTAAAAGCAATTATTTATGAAGTCTGATTGAACAAAAAGAATCAGTTTTACCAGCTTCAACATGCTTAAGTTTACCATCAAACTTAACAGTGTCTTTTGCTTTTCTGGGAGGAGAGGTGTCCAGCTGTATTAGTATCCAGAAAATGAAACACAGGACAAAAGCGTCTGGTAAAGCTGGTAAGTTATTCAAAAAATGTACATTGTTGCAGAGATTAATATAACAGTTTTAACTTGTGACTAAACTCCAGTGAGTTTTATGCTTGTATTCTCCTCATTACTTGTAATCTCATGAGATACTCTGATTTATGCTTTTGAGATCTTTGCTGTTAAAAGCAAAATGTAGCAGCTGTAGTCAAAGAGCACTCAAAGATTCTGAATACACAATGAAACAAAGTTTCATGCAAAGAATTTTGACAATTTACTTGTATGGCAGTTATTTACTAGTGTATCTAATACCAAACTCACTAGTAGTTGTGCAAGGAAAGGCAGACCTCCAGCCTCTGTGAATGAAAGAGTTTTATTGAAATTTAACATGGCACCTTAAAGTTTGTGACAACAAAAATAGTTTTACTGAGCTTGAACTCACTCTTAAAAAAAAAATAAAAGCTGTAAATCCTTAAGGGTATAATGAGATTTTATGTTTGCTTACTTGCACTGATAGCAGTGATAACTTAGCCATATAAAGTTCTTTTGCATGCTAAGTTATAAAACCTAGGAGACTATCCTAATACTGAAACAACTACTAAAGCTCACCTTCCGGTCTTCTAAAAGTGGGATTTCATAAAGAACAACACAAAAACTTTAAATAATTCTCCGCATTAAAGTAAGGTATTTTATTCGCTGAATAGTGGAATATTTCCACATGGTTAGACAGGTAAAAAGGAAATACAAATCCATTACACAGCATTCTTTTATTTTGTAGAAAACCAGCGGAGGTGGTTAAGAAGGCAGGTAATATTTTCCATGACTAGGAACAACTTGCATGCAAGTGGTTTAAACCGCAGGAAAACCTGCTGTTAGAAGGCAGGATTTTTAAAATCTATTAAAGAAAAAAAAAAAAAAAGCTTACAATGAGAGGATACGACCACCGGTAAGACACACCGTCCCTTACTGACACCAAGAGATTAAAAAGCGCACCTTTCAAACAAAGCTTCATTTTCTTTCGGTTGCTATAAAGAGGAAGGGAAAAAAGCAGCAGCAGCCGGCTGACGCGTTCAGCCGGCATCTCCCAGAGAGCCGCTGCCAAACGCCGCGTCCTGGCGGCCCCTGCCCTTCACCTTTCGGAGGAATCCGGCGAGGGACGCGGTGTTAAAGTGCGAACAAAGGAACAAAGTCACTCCAAGGTACTTCTCGCCGCGAATCGCCCCTGCCGGCTTACCGGGGAACTCAGTTCGCAACGGGCCATCACACGCCCCACAGACACCTTGCCTCCGGGGGAAAGCACCGCCGCCGCCGCCCCTTTTCCTCGACCCAACTTGGGAGCAACCTGCCCGGCTGAACTCCTGCCGGCTCCCAGCGGAGCGCGGCCGCGGCTGCGACCCCGGCCCCGCCGGCTGCGGCCCCGCGGCTGCGGCCCCGGCCCCGCCGGCCCCTGCCCCGGTGGGGGGGGGGGCAGCGGGGCGCCAGGGCCCGCGACGCCCGGCGGCGGCCACCCCGGCCCGGCGCCGCGGGCGGGCGGGGAACGGGGGAGGGGGCGGGCGCCGCTCCGCAGCCCCTTCCCGCGGGGCCCCGGCAGCATGAGGCGGCCGCTCGCCCACCACCTCCGGTCGGCCTCGCCGCGCTCCCGGCCGCGCCTCAGCGCCGCAACTTCCCGAGGGGGCCCGCGCCGCCCGCCCCCTCCCCGCGCCGCCGCCCTCCCCCGCCAGCAAAACTTCTCCCAACTCGCCCGACCCCGCCATGCCATACCGCGCCGCACCTCACCTCTCCGCGACTCACTGCCTGCGGGGCGGGGGCGCGCACCGGGACCAGCCCCGCATGCTGCCCTACGCGCCGCTCCCCCTTTCTTCTCCGGGATCCCACGCGCCTCGCCGGTGCCCCTCCGCCCCCTGCGGGCCGCGGCGCCCCCCGCCGCCGTATTCCTCCGCGGCGCTGGACGGCCGCCCCTCCGGAACTCGTTTCTGCGGCGCTCCGCGGCCGCGGGAGCGGAGGCAGCGGCCGTCGCACCCCGGCCCGCCTGCCCGCCTCCCCGCCCAGTGCCCGGCCCCGCCGGGGAAGGACGAAACGCGGAGCGGGGGAGGGCGAACCACAGCAACAAGCTGGTTCTCCCGGTGGCCCAGCGCTCAAGGGGACACAGCGGGACCGGGGTGGGGGGACCCCTCACCTCCGCCGCGCTCGCCCTGCTCCAGCCTAGCCGGCGCGGCAGGGACAGGGCTGCCAGTCCCCAGCTTCGCGGGCGGCGAAGTCCTCTCTCTCGAAGAGGCTACTCAGAAACTTCAGAAAGCTGCTGCCGGGGAATATCTTACGGGGATGGCGAGGGAGACCGTCACACCCCACGGGAACAGGCGGTCCTCGCTGGCGGGGCTCTGCCGTCCGAGGAGCATCGGGTACCCGGGACAAGCCCCGCCGTCCCACTCGCCCCGGTGGCAGCGAGGACTGCCCTGCGGCGACCGCAGCGCCTCGGCGACCGCTCCCTCTTCCCCCGTGCGGCGAGCGGGAGGGAGTGCGGGTATGCGGGCTGCCGCCCTCGGGCCGCGCCGGCGGGCTTTGGCCTCACGCCTCCCAGCCTCGGGCACTTGGCTGGGCTGGGCTGGGCTGCACTGGACTGGGCGAGCAGCCGCGTAACGGCCGTGCGGAGGGAGGTCTCCCAGCAGAGACCAAAACCGACTGACAACTACCGTGGCTCCCCGCCACCGTTTTAAGGAGCAGCGTCTTTCCCCGGCGCCGGGAAAAGCAGCGGCGGGGGGAGCGTGTGTGGGGCCGGGGAGCGCGGCGGCAGTAACCCCCCGGCCCGGGGAGGGTGAACGGGCTACCTCAGACGGGGAATCGCTCTGCAGGAGTCCTGCTGAAGGGATGTCCGTCAGCCAGCCCAACGTTAAACATTAATACTCCGAAATAGCCCTCGGAGGATTCCCCGCTCATTAATAAGTGATCACGCTTAATAACGATCAAACGTTTGCCTGGGGAATCCCGACCCAGCGGGCTCACGGCGAAGCCGGGCGGCGGGCGGGACAAGCCGGCGGGGGCGCATTTACTGCGCATTAGCCCCGCCACGTCTTTTATTAGCCACATAAATAAATAAAGCCAGCTGCGCGGGGGGGCCTTCTGTAACCAAAGCCTCGCGCCCGCGGGGCTGCAGATCAGAAGAAACCGACCACTTCAGACAGCGCCGGCTGTGAGGTTCACCAGCCCGCTGCCGGGCGGCTCCCCCGAAGCGCCCGCGCCCCCTCCCGGGGCCGCCCCGCCAGCCCCCGGCCCGGGCACCGGCCGCCCCGCGGCGGCGGCGGCGCAGCTCCGCGGGTGCCGCCAGGGGGCGCCGCGCCACAGCGCACGGGCGCCGGGCACGGCGCCGGCAGCCAGCCCGGCCGGGCAGAGCCGAGCGGAGCGGAGCCGGTAGCCCGCGGCGCCGAGCCCCTCTCCGGCTGCAGGGGGTTGGGCCGGGAAACCTGCGTGCCGCACTCTCCGTGACGATGGCGGTATGGCTGAGGGTGCCCTCGGCCCCAGGTACGCATAGCTTTGGATAAAGTCGGTGCGCATATATCTATGTAGGTATAGATACATATTTTGATATATACAGAAACATACATAGACTACACAGTTGTAAACCACGGGTTGGAGCGAAGACCTGAGTATTTTCAATAACGCAGCAAACTAGAGCACCAAAACTCTCAGGGAAATCACCTCTCTAACCACCCTGCCCATAATAAACTCATTAAACAAAGAACTCACCAGACCAGCTGGACTCGGCTGTCTTCTCCCGAAGTCCGCTCCAGCTCAGTTCATCTCCGCACGCTTCCTTCCCCCCTTTCTTTTTTGTCCTTTTGAAAGGAAGCGAGAAACTGCCCGGTACCCGCACACCTCTAGAGCGTGAACTCCGCCGCGGCCCCGGCGCTCAGCGCGGCCCCGGCGCGCAGCAAGCGCGGCGCCCGTCCCCATCGCCACAGCGCGGCATGTCGGCTCCGACCCATCCGCTGCTTTAAACTTGAACGAGAGTAAGAAGGAAAATAGATGGGGAGGGGGAGAGAAGGGGGAAGAAAAAAAAAAAAAGAAAAAGAAGAAAAAGGAAAAAAAAAAAAAAGAAGACGAAAGAAAGGGAGAGATCCAACTTTTTAAGACATGTCCAGGCAAAGAACGGGCAGAGTTGAGGAGTTGCAGCAGCGGAGTGAGAGAGAGTGGGGAAGCTGAGCGGGATCGCCGATTCGCTCCCTCCCTCCCTTACTCGTTCCCCCGCCTCTCTCCCTCCTTCCCTCCCTCCCTCCCTCTCCCTCTGTCTTCTCTCGCACTCCGTCCGTCCCCCTCGGACCCCGCTCCCGGCAGCACCACCCCCTCCCTCTCCTCACCGCTGCAGCGGAGCGCGGCGGCAGCAGCAGCAGCAGCGCGCTCCTCTCCGCGCCCCACGGCTTCGCGCGGGGTCGCTGCCGCGCACCTGGGCCGCGGCCGCCCGCCCTCCCGCCCGCAGGCGAGGCGAGGCGAGGCGAGGGGCTGTGCACTACCCCCGCTGCCCCCGGCCACCTTCCGCGGCGACCCTCCGCGGCCGCCGCCGGTTCGGGGCTCCGCGGGCTCCGCCGCCGCAGCGCCGCTCGGCTCGGCGGGACGCCGCTGCCCCCGCCGCAAGGCTGCGGGCGCCCCGCAGCAGCGCCGCACGGCTCCTCCTCGGCGGGGCACAGCCGCTAAAACCACCGGGTGACTCCGAGTGGGCTGAGCACGGGGATCTCCCGCTCTCCTCCAGCCACGTTAAGACTAGAATAGTTCTCTCCTCTCCTCTCCTCTCCTCTCCTCTCCTCTCCTCTCCTCTCCTCTCCTCTCCTCTCCTTTTTCCTTTTTTTTCTTTTTCCTTTTTCTTCTTTCCTTTTTCTTCTGTTTTTTTTTTTCTTTTCTTTTTTCTTTTTTCTTTTTTCTTTTTTCTTTTTTCTTTTTTCTTTTTTCTTTTTTTCTTTTTTCTTTTTTTTTTCTTTTTTCCTTTTTCTTCTTTTTTCTTTTTTTTTTTTGTCTATTTTCTTCTTTTTCTTCTTTTTTTTCTTTTTTCTTCCTTCCCTTTTTCTTTTCATCGGGAAAGCTGTATTTTTCAAGGCACAGCAAATGGTTTCCACCCCCCCTAAAAAAAAAAAAAGCAAAATGGCAGCTCCTTCTCAAAAATAATAGATCATAACCAAGCAAGGCATATTCATAATGTGATTCTCCCCCATTCAGAGTAAGTCCCAACCAGTTACTCCTCCTTAACAAAGTCCAGGAGAGGTGGCACTGCTAAGTGGCAGGGATCAGCTGAAAGCAGGGGCCTGAGTGGGTCCTGAATGCTGGGGTTTATAAAACTTCGGGAAATCTACAGAAACTGCTTTAAAGGTTGTTTATCTGAGAGAGATAGCATAACACTAAATTTGTAAAGCATGCTGAGATCCTCAGAAAATAAAATATTCTTTTATGACACTGTTTATCCCTAAGGACCTCAAAGTCATGGCCTTCCTCCAAAAGTCAAATTGACTTCTGAAGACATTGGATCATTATTTCCTATAAGATACACAGTTAAAATCTATCAGCTAAGTGAGCGTGCAGTACCTTCTGTGTTAGAAAGAACAGATACGAACTGCAGTATATAAATACTAAGTACATTTCCAAATAGTGCACACAAGCCAATGCAGCCTGGGAATGATGACTCTGAATGAACCTGTCTGGAAAGTTTAATGTCAAAATTCTCTGGCCTTGTAGATTTCCACAACAGACACAGCTGATTGATTTACTTGGCATCTCAGAGTTACTTTTTGAAGACCCTAAATGGAATTATACTAAGTCCTTATCCAAGTGCCACTGGGCCAAATGATCTTTCCTTCTGTGAAAACTGCTTCAAAGTGATCTTCATAAAGTAAACTGCCCTGAAAATAGCATTCCAGAAAGGAGCTAAAAGAGGAACACTTTGAAAGCATTATAGTTAAGGGCTAGAAACAAACACAAACACAAACCACAGTTCTTCTCAGTACAGTTGCAAATATTTCATAACTTTGGAGTATAAAATTTGCTGCCTTTCAGATTCATGACCATATTGTGGTTGATTGCTGAGTTAAGTAATGAAAGGCCAGAGCAGCAGCTTGTTTAGACTTTTGTCTAAGTTTTAATTCTTCATGTCTGGAGAAGCATGGTGGTGGTTAATTGCACTAACCTATAAGTGGAATGGGAACATCTCTCAGAAGTAGCTGGTAGAGATAACCAAAAACCAAGGGCTTCTGATTTGGATTTCCTGCTATACATATGCTATGATCACAGTAAGTACTTCAGATGAAGAATAAAGAGATATGCTGTCACTCTCCAAGGGTGGGTAATGGTGTCTAGCACTTCAGATAAAGTGTTGGAGCCAAGATGTCCAGACAAGTGTATTCATAAGTCTTCTTGATATATATATATTTACCCTCAAAAACAGGTTTCTAACATCATGAATACTATTGACAAAGTCATTCTGATAGTTACTGAATATTTCATTTTAATTTCATATTTTCTCTGCCCTTTGATTTTTGTTCTTGGAAATAGTGTCAATAAAGCTGTTAAGATCATTGTTGACTGTCACATTTAAAAATTAATCTTCTCAGAGTATCTTTTTGATATGTTATCCTAAAGAAAATTAATGTATTCTGTTACATTTTGCTAGCCTATAGGAAAGAATATTTGAAATCACGCTTCAGTGCCTAGGGCATCATGCACTGCTCTGAAAAACTTCCAGTCTTATAACCATTGTAGCAAAATATGTTCGGTGCTCCCTGTCATCTATTGATATATCCTTGTCCTTATGAAACTACCTAAGCTGAAACAAGTTTTAGCTTAGTTGTCAATACAAAAATAGTTCTCTCGATTAGACAGTTTTCTCTTAAAAGAAACATGGATTCTTCAACTTTGGAATTATTTCCCAAAAACTAAAACAAAACTCTGGTATCAGACTGCCAGCAAATAATTGTGTTAGAGAACTCTTGTCATAAAATAATAAGACAATCCGAAATTATATTCCCACATCATCATAATCATCATCTCCCTGTATGGCATTATGGCACTAACACTCTTCTCATTAATCTACCTCAAAACTTAGCCTTATAGATCTCAATTCTTGTTTGCTATATATTTTACAAACAGGAGCTGATAGATGAACTAGGTAAGTCAATAGATCGGAAGTAAATATTGAAGTCAAGTGTCCTTCAGAGAAATTTTCCTGCTACCAGCCCCAGATATGCACATGGGGAATGATATCTCAAGTACTTTGGGCTGATGCCTCAGCTCCCGTTTTGTAAAAGAGAAGTTAATTTCAAATTGTAGAGATTTCAGCTGTAGAAAGCTTTAAAGATCAAAATCGGCACTTTGAATTGCTCTGGCTCAGAGATGGCAAAGGCGAGGATAATTATGTCTTGGTCTCTATGAGGGCGAAACAGTTGCAATTGCTACATCAAGTGCAGCTTCAAATAAAGCACTTTTGAACACAATAGCGGTCTGTGACTCAGGGGCAATCAAGGGCCCATAAACATTGAGCCTCTGTGGCAGAGGGCAAATACATCTTCTCAGTAACAGAGTCAGGCGCAGTTTCGAGCAAGTTCTCCATCAGTTAAATACAAACTGATCTGACATTGGTTTTACAGTAAGAACAAAATTCTCTCCAGTACAAAAAAACTAGCACAAAACCTGTACCCTACCTCAATCCTGTTTACACAGAAGGAGGGAGGCTGATCAAAGGTCTGCTCTGGCCATTCCCCTTTTCCGCACCTGGCCCCAATGTCTTATGACAGCACTTCAGGAAGAACTCCAAAGCATCTCAACTAGTTGTAGCCTTTGGAAAGCAAAACAAAACAAAACAAAACAACTCCCAAAAAGTTGGTAATCATCCTCTCCCTGGCCTGCAGTCAAGGATGTATACTCCTTTACCACTCTATTTTGTTTTCTGTCTTGTAGATGCAGACCTGGGGAATAACAAACAATTCAGCCATTCTGGCTGTTCTTGCCTACTCTCTGCAAACTTGGGCTGAGCCCACTTCCTCCCCTCCCCTGCCCCCTGCCTTTTTGTATGGAAAAAGGGGGCGATTTGTATGAGATACACATTTGAGAGTGCTGGCATTTTTCTACCTTAAACAAACTTTTGCAAAACCCCTGAAAACCTTAGAATTACCTTTGCGTAAGTCTCTGTCTGACAGAATTTGAGAAAGAATATTTAACTTTTCATACTTTAATTATTTTTATTGACTTTCTTTTACCCTAGAGAGTTCTTACTGTGTAAAATATCACTGACTATTTGATTAGATACCATTTCATGGTGCTTTTCAAGATTTCTGAGACAGCAATGTCAAAATAATAGTCATATATCAGCATCAGTATAATGAAATGCTAAACAATTTCAGCTACTTGACAATCCATTGTGCGCCCTGTGAACCTAAAGAGGAGTTTACTGATGCGACTCAATCATTAGATCTATGAGCTACAGCTATTTGTGGATATGCGTTAAATACACACAAGTGCAGTAGTAAAGAAAACCTCGGGCAGTTCCACAGAGGAAAAAAAAAGAAAAAAGACTTAAAATATTTTTTTATGTTTCTAGATACAACTAGTTCTTCAGGTACTGATGGGGGGAGGACACTCAAATATTAGAATAGTTATTCTCTGAACCTTTAAACTGACAGAGACAGCTGATCTGAAAAAGAGTGGGGTTTTTTTTTCAGGCAGCAGGAATGAGAAATACATTCTCTAAACAGAAGTGAGCTAGGCAGACTCATATTTACAACATTTTGATCCTACAGATTACTTCTGTGTATGTCAACTTTTGAGAAGCCTTTTAGCTTGACTTCAGAAACAAGACATTTTCCACATTACACTTTTCTTCGCCAATCTATCTCAGGCTGAGGGCTAGTCAAATTTTTTAAGTCTGTATAAAATGTAATTAAAAAAAAAATCACACAAGGTAAGTTTGCTTTTATGGCATTTATCCTACTCTATGCTATCCTGGCAAACTGGAACAGAACTAGCTACACCATTACAGACAGTACTGGTATTTTGATTAAAGCTTTGCATTGAAATCAGTGTAATAGTTTATGCTAGTGCATCATAAACAAAAGAGAAACATCAAGCTTATCTTCAATATTCCCTAGGCTGAAATGATGGCAGTATGAAGATCTGCAGGATTTGTTCTTCTCTGACTCAGTAAGGTAGGATAAGTCTGCTCCTTCATTTGGTGTTGTTATCTTCCTACTGAGTGGTGCTTGGGCTGCTGTCAAGTTCAAATCCACAGAGCTCAAGTCAGAAAGGCATCAGTTCATAGTCTCTGCCTATAACATGAGGAATTCTTGAATTTAGATTTATGTAACTAAAGGACAATTAAAGAGTTTGAAAAGATCAAAAAAGGACTGGGTTATAATAGTGATCACACTTTTTTTTTTTTTTTTTTTTACTTTTTCAGCTGTGTGGACTGGTATTTTGGTTTTGTGAAGCACAGGTTTAACACTGGAGTTAGGAATTCCAGGCTCACCAGTCCAGAGCCAGCATGACTTTGGCACTCTGTAGGAGAAAAAGAGGTGAAAGAAATCTGCCCTCCACTGAGTCTTAAACCTTCTCTTCTCTTGAGCTGGTTCTTCAGCTGTAAATTTAGCAATCTGAAGCTTAGGCCTTTCAAAACTAAAAAAGTTGGAATCCAGATGATGTTAATATATCATAGTGCTGAAAGATGGTGACAAATTTCAAACTAAACATCCTTGGTTTTGAGTAGTTTGAATCAGTTGTCCAGATTCCGTTAATCTCAGAGCTGATGTGAGTTCACAAAAGTCAAGTTTTAAGAGCTCAGGTGACATCAGTATTACGTAGAGATGAATGAAGTAAAAAAGGACTGGTGTTAAAGTACTATGTTCTGTTTTGTAGTAAGGTACTGCTCCTTCTGCTTCTAAAACTGGTCCTAAAGCTAGAATTAGGGTTTGAAGAACGGTAGAGGAAAGTAGAGAATCCTAGCGACTGTGGTACTCATAAACATCAGGAATGACGTTGGTCTCTGCATAAGGAATAGATTTGCCAAGTGTTCATGGATTGGCAGCCCAGTTTTAATTTAGTCTAGGATGATTAATGTTGGAATTTAGTCCTCTGAATGTCTTCAAAATTCTTCAGGAAAGAAGGAAAGGCATAGGTCGCTACTGACACTAAGTCATTATGCCCCTTTTATTGTGATCATCGGTCCTTTTATAAAGACCGGATTTAGACTTACAGCTTATAAATCTGTAGCATTAAAATATGTATAGCATATATGTCTAGAACCCAATTGACTTCAGCGTACTGTACGGCTCAAAGAAATTTCAACTGAGCTGGCATCTACAATGTCATAAGCTTTATATTTCTTTAAGAGGTATTGCTTATTCTTTCATTTTAATTAATCTTAGGTTATGGTTTGGTTTAGGATTTGCAAATCCAAATAGTTAAAAACTTAGATGACTTCAGAATTTTGAAAAGCTGATAGTTAGAATGGAAGCTGTTTTCCATCATCACTAAAGCTTAATGTTTCATTCCATAGTATGGAATACTATACCTAGTCCTTCTGCTGCAGTTAATCTAGGCTTACAGCTATGTTTAAGGTTTTCAAAAACTAAGAACTGAGAACCCAGTGCTTGTCTGTATGCTGTAGAGCTTATAAAGGTTTAGTCTCCTGTATGTGTGAAATATTTCATCCTCTTTTACTGCGGGCTTGGAGTCCTTGGATTTCATCAAGATGAAGATTCCTGGTCTTTACTGATGGTTTGATCCCATTTTTCTAATATTAGAATTAATTTCTGATTAAGCTTTGTGTACATGTATCCATCTTCTGAAGTTCAATATATTTGGGAACATTATTTCAACCAATGGAAAAGAGGACTATTGTGACTAGACAGTCCCATCCCATATGACATCTTATGTACTGTAAACTGAGTTGCCTGATCCAGGAGTCGCTATGTGAAAAAGCTCTTTCTTCATTTGCTTACATGGTGTTCTCTATATTATTGATCAAAATCCAACTTAAATCAATGAAAATAATCTGAGTTAAATGAATGCCTGTTGGATCTTGCAAGTGCCTGAATACCTGAGTAACAAACAGAAGGTGCTCAGCATGACAAGAAGTCCCCTTTCCTTCTAGCTGCCTAGTTCAAGCACAGTGTGCAAAGAAATGAGTCGATGCTTTCACAAGTGTTCGCTGGAAGGAATGGAGAGTCAATACACAGCTGTCTGTCAGGGATGATGGAAAGAAAACTGGCTTCAGGAGTACTAGGGGACAGTTCTTTACTTCTCAAAATGTTACTCCTCTAGCTGAAATGAATCCAGCGTGTGAAACGAACCTCTCCTGCAAGGGCACACTGGGCAGGGAAAGAATAACTTGTGAAGTCTTTGTTTTCTGTCTTATCTAGTCACTATGATTTTTTTTCCCATTTAAGAAGTCAAGTCTTCTACTTTAAAAGTTAATAAAATCTGCTTTTCCTGTATCTGAAGGTAATTTACCATCCTTTTTTGAAGCTCAGTGTAAAAGAAAGCTCTTGTTCTATCCGCTCTGTCAGATCTGGGTTTCCGTCGCGATCCTTCTCATAGAACTGTGGCGTTTCTTTTCTGGTATATACAAAGGAATTGTGTTACTGAAACAAAATTTCTGAATAAAAGGATTAATATGTATGTTCGGCATAAAACTTACGTACTTGTTCTCATTCTCTCATGCGTTCTGTATTACTGAATAAGATTTGACAACCTGTTTTTTCTCTTACTCTTTCAGCACTTACACTTGTGTTTCTCTTTCATTATAAACATAGAGAACATGGTTAGCTGCCCTCTTTACTCCTTTATTTGCAAACTTCTGTATTTTAAATATCTAAATCGTTAAGCCTCACAGAACATCCGAGATCAATATAACATGCTATCCTCCATACCAAAGCTCATATTTAAGCTCTAGTCTCTGTACTATCTCTAGTACTCTATACTGTCTTTAGTACTGTTATGGCACATCAGATAGGGTTATTACTATGCAAATCAGCCAAATAATGAACACTGTGGAAGTGTTCATTCAGACCAGTATTGTATCACTCTGAATGTGTGGAAAAATTCACTCGTTTAAATGGGATCACATAAAGGTCAATGTCTGTAAAATAAAAGCATATATCAAAATAGGGTCTAAGTAAGAATCAATAACAATATATCCCATTTTCACATAATAAGTATATCTAAATGTGTCAGTCACAAGAAATATACTGTGTCCTTTTCTGTTTGTAATTGTAACATCATTGCTTACCTACAGTAGGTTATAGAGCATGCCCTCAGGCGTGAATTGCCCTTAAAATAAAATTCTGCTGTATTATTATTTTATATTGACATTCTTTATAAATCTAGCATCTCAGAAGCTGAAGCTGTGTAATAAAACCTGTATGCCACCTAGGCTCAACTCCTAACCAGTTTCTTTAACTTCAGAAATCTTACCCTTGCTTTAGTTCAAACTAAATTGAAAGACATATCTGCCAAGAAGGTCTTATACAGGCAGTAGAAAGAAGAAAGCGAAAGTAGATAGGTGAGGTGAACTGAGTAGAGTTCAACAGATGGTGCATGAAAAAGAAATAAGGAAATATTTTCACTTTCAGAAAAGTTATTATGCAAGCTCCAGAGATGACATACAATTAAGATGTTCAAACTTACCATGGTAGCAGGCAATTTTTGCATATTTCATGCGGATTTTTCAACTAACCAATATATATTTATACCTTGAAAGCAGATGTAGCCAGTAATAAATGCTTGTGATGATTCATTCATCTTTTTACATCTTGCACAGATGAAATTTTTCAGACCTATGGATGGAACTTTAGGTACATTGTTCAAGGCTGTTGAGTCAAAGACCTTACCAGGCTCGTTCCAATGTTCTGAACAAACCACAGTGTTACACAAATACTGGAATAAAGAGCACTTCAGCACGAATTTTATCCAAAATAAACTGATTAACTATTACCTACAGGAATAAGTATTTCAGTTAATCAAGAGTATCCTAGTGAAAGAGAACAATAAGGAAAAAGATTGCTTTAAATTTGACATTTGCCATTTCCAAGGCATCGTATCAAACTAAGTAATTTTGAAGAAAAATCATACCTAATCCTTCTTTTCCTTGGTTGGCATTTTATTTGTATTTTCTCTCGTCCCTTCTCCTCCCTTCTTTCCCTTTTTTAACAGGTTTTAAGGATATTTCTGCTAATGCTGTCTGTCTCACAACTTTTCTGTGTACTTAGCATCCCATGACTGTAATAGGAATCATGACCTGAGTACATGACGGAAGGCTGGCTTTGATGATAACTCCTGCTCTGCTCTCAAGTTATTGACTCTTTGCTCAGTTTTCTCTCCTATTACTGTTACCACCATAAGTGTTCAGGAATGGGGCACTCCATTAAACTTTCAGTTGAACTTTTGCTGAAAATCTAGCCAAGATCAGCAGAATATCTTATCTAGTGTTTCCTCAACATAAATAAGAGACCTTTCTGTTTCAGGAGACCTTGGTTTTGAAACTTTCTTCCCACAAATTCAGTGATTCCAGACTATTTTTTAACCATTTGTCTGCTGTAAAGTCCTTTCCTCCCTTTTCTATGTTTGGTGTTATCAAGACACTATTCAAATGAAACAATTCTAAGGAAAGGACATGTTGAGCTAGAGACATTTTTACACTAGCATTTTTAATTTATGACCTAAAGAAAAACAGATAAAATAAATGCAAGAATTTATCACCTGTACTTTCCTGTCAGGATTGAAGTATGTGAGGGAATCAAAAGCCATCGAGTGATTGTATCTCATGAAGTCACTACCATAACTCTCTCATAATCCTTTGCCAAATGAAAGTAAAATGCAGACTGAATAAGACTCGCTACTTTTACAGCAATGGAGTAAGCTTGTGTGTTCAGTAACTATGTTTGACCTGTGTTATGGTTTGAAGTGGGGGGGGAGGTCCGGGTGGCAGAAGCTGCCCATCAGACCGGACTCCCGTCCCCCTCGGGGCTTGAGCCAATCGGTGCCTCTGCGAATTGCCCTATTTACGTCGGACAAAGGAACCGGAAAGGTGTGCCGGTGCCCAGGAGCAAGGAGAAGGGAGGGGGGCACGGCCCCCGCTCCCAGATCCCGGCCGGGCCAGCGACCTGGGCCGGGCCGGGCCTGGCCGGTGCTCGCTCCGGGCCGATGCCCACCCCGTTGAGGATGGCGGCGGCGGCGGAGCCGCTTGGGGAACTCGGGGAGAGCCCCGCTGCTGGGGCGCCCACCGGGCCGAGTTCACCGAGAAAGGACTGAGATCTAAGAGAAACGGCCACACAGATAAGAGGTCAGTGAAGATGGAACGGAACAACGTGTGCCGCGGCTGAGTCCCCCTTGCCAGCAGCCCCTTTGTAACAAGTCCTCGGTGGAGCAAGCAGAGACCCACTCGCAGCCCGTGGAGGACCCACGTCGAGAAGAGATGCCAGAGCCAGAGTACGGTACGCATCTAGAGTCCGTGGAATGACCCCCGCCTATGGGGAGGTGTTTCGTTAAAGGAGATGCCTGAGCCTGAGACTGTTGTGAATCATGGGCACAGGTCGAGGCGCATTTTGCATTTACGCATCTAAGTCTGTACGGAGGCGTATTTAAGGTCGATATGATGACCCACGCCGGAGCACATTTAAAGTCTGTATGATGACCCATGCCAGAGCGAGTGGCTACAGCTCCTTAAAGGTCCAGGACTGGTAAAGCCCGCACTTGGGCAAATCCGATGGGGTAAGGATTTGCCCCCCAGCGGGCAGGATTCACGCTTTCGCCGTGAGTAGGGGATCCACTGGAGCAAGGGACAATGGTGTAAGGACTCCTTTTCCTTTAAGAGAAGCGGCAGTAACAACTTGGAATGAACTGACCTGCACTCTCCCATTCCCTGCCCCCTGCGCCGCTGGGGGGAGGAGGTAGAGCCGGGAAGAAGAGGCAAAGGGGGGGAGTGGTGTTGTTTTTAAGATCTGGTCTTGTTTTCTTGTTATTCTCTTAAGTAACCGTTTTTGTTTGCTTTTCTCTTTGTAGGTAGCTGTTAATAAATAGTTTTGCATTAAGAAAAAAGCCTCTTTTGCCCGGGACCGTGGTTGGTGGGTGCTCCTCTGTTCCTGTCTCGATCCTCAGCTCTTTTACTACATTTTTCTCCTCTCCGTTTTACTGGAGTGGGAGAGCTGCGTGGGGTTTAGTTGCCGGATCGGCCTAACCCACGACAAACTGGTAAGAGAAAACTTTTTTGCTCAATTAGTTGAAGTATTCTGGCTGTCTCCTCATTTCATTACTAGGGGCAAATGAAAAAAACTACATTATGTGCAACTGTGTGTTATTGCTGTATACAAGTCTTCTCGTCTTGCTTGATTTAAAGTGTCAAATATACTGTTAAACTAAGTACTTAGCCTGTAAGGTGACAAGGACTGTGCAACTATCTAATTGCATAAATAAAAGTACCTGTTAAAATGATTTTGTTTAGTTCTGGCCTCCTTTCTGGTGAAAATGGTGTTTTTGATCAGGTAGGCTCATTGAAAAATATAATTAAATTGCAGTGGCTGTAACAGAGCACTACTTGATTGTATTATGCTGACTCTATTTGTAAAACATGTTAAGATTTTTTCCTTTTTTATTTTTTTTAATATTTGACAACACTGCTGCCTTCAGTTCTGATTAAAATATATTTCCAGAGTATCTTCACACAGTGAACTGTATTTCTTCTTTTGTATTTTCTCCAACCGTGTTCTAATTGCAAAGATCACTGCACAGAAGAATAAAAGCTCTGACCATGAAAGACTTTTCTGCATTTTGATGAAATATCAAATACAAAAGCTAAATTGCCTGTATCTTACCAAGCATCATAGGGTACTTTAGAGTTTAGTGGAAATAAATAATTACAGAGTAAAAAGGCTATCTGAGATGATGGATGCTCAGGGGAGTGAGAATGGATTTTTCACTGCCAGGTCACTGGCTTGAAGCTGACCCATTTCAGTGGAGACTGAATGTAGTTACCTTCTGATAGCTCATCTCTGGCTGTAAGAAATTTGTTTGTGAATTAATCTAGTTCTGTGTAGACGTGTGTTTAGGATGCAGAAAAAGACATTATACGTGTTTAAAGTTCCAGAAGATAAAAAGAGATACTTCTAGAGACTTTATCATAAGACTAGCATTTTAGCTGAAAATGCAAATACGTGAGTAATAGCAATAAGGTGAATCCTGTACTTCCATACCTCCATGTTTGCTCTGTGCATCAAGAACTTGAGTTTCCCAGACTATTCACAGGTTTTACATACGATAATTGCTATTTTTAAAAGATATCTGCTAAAATGTAAGGAGAAATTCTGTAACTACTACTGAGCAAAACTACTTCCATAAGCAAAACTCAATGTAAGTGACTGTTGCAGAATTAGACTCTCAGCAAAATTCAAGATCAAAAAAATGTTTACCACAACTTTAAATTGTGGAAAAGTACATATGGATTTTTGATGAAAGTAAATTAATGAAAAACGTTACAGACAAACCAAAGGAAAACTTTCTCATGATTTATTTGTTAAGAAGGCACCTTTCAGATTTCCAGCTGTGAATTAGGTAGTTACTAAAAAGGAGCACAGTTAGCCAATGACGGATCTTTTTTTTAACTGCTTTTTTGCTTTGATTAAGATCTAGAGATATTTCTTCAAGCTGCTGTGTGTAATATGGTCTGTTGTGAGACCTCCATAGCTTATTTGTGTGTGTGTTTCATTCCATTATTAAATAAACATTTTGTTTAGCTTCTTAATACCATGATGACTCTTTCAGTAGTTAGTATATATTCTGAAATAGGCACAACAGTAGAAAGACACACACAAATATGCTCCCCCTTACAATAGATAGGTCAGAAATGTTTCTTTTTTTTAAAAAAAAAAACCAACAACAAACCAAAACACCTTGTTTTATTCTTTCTTAGAAACTACAGTAAATTAAGATTTTGCTTTCTTCATCTTTTATTTAAATGCATGCATTTCTTAGTCAAATTTACAACATATGTTGCTGTTGTGTCTTCTTTAATGTTCAATAGCATTTAGTGATTTCATGTATTATTAGTGTATTATTGTTGCTATTATCTAGTATCGCTATATATAAAGCATAGATTCTTTGCTAATGCATTCAGGGAGAATTGTTCTTAGATTCTGTGTACATAATAAAAAATTCCTGCTCAAAAGTTTTTGTAATGTAAGTATGAGGAAAATAGACAGATGCAAACTGGTGACACAGAATGGGTTCTCAGAAACAGTGAAACTGTGCTAGTCAGCTGGAGATGACTAAGTATCATTGCCAGTAACTTAACTGTTGTCAGAATTACTGTAAAAGAGACTTTCAAAGTTGGTTCAGAAGGATTTTAACTAGTTATTTTGAAAACATTTACAGGAAAGGCTGATATTATGGGCCAGTGATCCCAAATAAATCAAGATGTTTACTAAATACTTTAATAATTGTAAGATTTATGTCCTTAAGCAACTTACAGAATTCAAGGGATGGCTGTCCTTTGAAATAATTTTCCATGTGTTGTGCTGCATTGTGTGTTTCCAGATGGCGATATGAGAATGTTTGTAAAAGTAACAATATGTTATTTAGAATTTAAACTATTCTAAAGTGCTAAAAAAGGATCCCTCCATGATTTCCTCCATGTCTCTGTCATCAAGGTGTAGAAATGACTTATGAGAGATGAGTTGAGAGGAAGAAAACACCAGAGCTCCAGCGAGGGAAAGCTTTGTGACTGACTTCAGAACACAAATGTTTTTGTTAATGCAGGGACATCCAGGAGACAATGAAAAAGGTTCATTGTCATCACTGTGGCACTCAGTGGCCCAGTAATAAAAGTAGTTATTCGTAAGGATTAACTGATCAGCCTGGGTACATCTATCAGCTTACAGAGTTACTTTCCTTTTTGCAAGCAGTTTTCATTTGGTTATTTTAATTGCATTTAGATTGATATATTCTGTTTTGTCAAATTTTTTTTTAATGTGACAAATATGAACAAGACAACCCTCGATTTATTGAAAAGCCCAGTTCCAGCTGTTTGATTCCATTCTCTCTCACGGCATTGTTCTTTCTAGATCCATGACCATGAAATGCACTTCATCATTTCTCTCAGAGTCTAGATGAATGGACCCTCTGAACATATTACAAGACTCTTGAATATTTTTAGGAAAACGTGTAGGACAGAAGAAGGCTACCTGGGCAAGAGAAGCTCACTTTTTGGGTATTTCCTTTATCTGACTGTCCATAGCAAGATTTAAGAACCAAACTTTCAAATTCATTGGCTACTTAGATAAAATAAATGTATTTTGGTAGCATACCATTGGACACTATTGGCCTTTGAGCTTCATTTCCTTTGCAAAAGAGAAGTTAAAAGTGCAGCAAAGCTTCTAATATCAAATAAGTCATTCTAATGTGGAACCATCATATGAATCACATCATTGATCTATATCAAGATTCAGTGCTAAAAGTCTACGTAACTACCATCTTACATTGTTGTATAACCACTGTTTACTTCACAACTTCAATGTGTTTCTTTTTATAATAACACTTTGTGGTTAAAAGGTTTTTGTGTATTCATTTCATACCCAAGGAGGAGAAACACAAAGGACAGCTTTTATTAACATGCCCAAGTCCCACTTTTAAATTACTTTGAAGCCAAAATCTCACTGACTACTATTGCTATTCAAGAACCTAAGGGTCATATTTTAAATTATTAGTTGTGAAATATTGAGACATCGAAAATAGGTCAATAAAGTCAGAACAACAATAATTAGCATTTTATATGAGACAACATCAGAATCAACTGCATGTTGCTATACATTCTTTAGCTGTTACTGCTGGTGCTATACCTGATTCTGAACAGTAGAAATTCTCGTGACTGCTTAAGGTGGCTAAGTAAGAGTGAACCTGGTGAACAGCTTAAAATAAATTTTTTTTCTCTCAATTCTTGGAAAAGCATATGACCATCATTTAGGAAAGTAAAGTGCTATTGCAGTGTAATAACATAGACTGGTTCAGAGGCTGAGGACTTATAGGGTAACATTCAAAAAACCAAAGACTAGAGAGCAAAGAGCAATTCTCATCAGCCATCTGAGGACTTGTATCTCAAGACGTGGCTACTCAAAACTTATTCTGTATTAATCCCTATGGCATTTTTTAGATTCCATGATAATTTTCTCAAAATAAGAATATTTGCATGAGAAAGAGTTGCAAGCTTGCAGATTGATAAAGTGTAGCTGTACTATAAAAGATCCTGAGGATATTTAGTAGATTAAGCGCTATTAACACAAATTTAGTGCAATATCAAGTACCACTTATGATATAACTTAAAAAGGAAATACGCAAAGGTAGCAACTAAACTGGGCTACCTCAGCAAGCAAAAGCAATTTCCTATGTGTTACCTTCTAGCATGCTATTATCTAAGATCTTAGGAATTTGTGTCTAAAGGTAATTTGTGTGACACAAAATGCAGTTAAATTCTTATAGATGTTCTCAGAAGTGTCATAGTAAATTAAACACTTACCTCATTAAAAAAGTTAATGCAAATGGTGAGTTGACACTGAACTCACCTATCCACACCTGTAAAAGATACTAGATCCTAAACACATTTACAGATTGCAGGGATAATATTCAAAATACTAGTCTGAAATAATTCAGTGGTTCTTGTGAGTCTGCAGACAGGCTGAAACTAATGCCTCTCCAGAGTGTTAACTATTTAATCACTGGCTGACTGATAGAAATAAGAGAGAGAATCATTTCAAGGCAAACTCTGACCGTTCTGTTTAATATCAAAACACAACTTCTGGCTGAAAGAAATTCCCAAGACAAAGTGTTAGAAGAATGTTCGGGAGAAATATCTCAATGTGCCTACTTGATATTAACATTCTTCCCTAGGCATTGCTGTTATCACAGAATCACACAGAATCACTGAGTGGTTGAAAGAAAATCATCTAGTCTAACCCCCCTGTTTAGACAGGGTCAGCTGCAGCTGGTTGCCCAGGACTGTGGCCATTTGTGTTCTGAATATCTCTGAGGATGGAGACTTCATGACTTCTCAGAGTAACCTGTGCCAGTGTTTGAACAGCCTCACAGTAAAAAAGTGTTTCTTACATTCAGAGGGAATTTCAGGTGTTTTAATTTGTGTCCATTGCCTTTTGTCCTGCCACTGGGCATCACTGAGAGGGGTCAGGCTCCCTCATCTTCTTTCCCTCTCTTATGACATTTATACACATTGATAAGATCTCCCTGAACCTTCTCTTTTCCAAGCAGAACAGTCCCAGGTCTCAGCCTTTCCTCACCTGAGGAGTGCCCAGGTCATTAATGAAAGTGTTAAACAACATTGGCCTCAGTATTAGCCTCTGGGCTATACACTGGCTCTTCTCAGTTGGACTTTGTGCCACTGATCACAATCTTCTGGGCCCAGCTGTTCAGCTTTTACCTGATACTAATATTCTTCCGTAGGTATCTCTCTTGTCCATGGTTAATGCACAGGATACTGGGCTAGATGGACCTGTTATGACCATTCTTTTATTCTTCTTTTAGTAACTAAGGTAGAGATTGTTCTTAAATCAGATAGTCCCAGGACCGTCTGCCCTCCCAAAAATACCCCCAGGCCTGCAAAGCAAAAACTGCCATGAAAGGATTTTCTGTAATCATATTTCAGGCATATAATGAGAACTGCTTGGACCAGTGTGTCCTTTCCTTGATATTAAAAAGATGGGATAGCAATACAGCTGTGATGGTTTAAGTTCTCTGGAAAAAAAAACAAACAACCAAACAAAAAAAACGCAAAACACAAAAAACCCAAACACAGAGATTACATGAATATGCAATTGTTTATTTAATTTTCAAGCTGAGCACCTTTGTCCTTTAAAGGGCCGTTACAATCCTAACCCATGAACTAAGTCCATAGAAATAAATTTATATCCTTCTGAATGGTTTTCTTTACCATAATTTTCTGTAAATTACATAAGGAGTAAATTACTGCAAAAGTTCTTGTTTAGCTTCAACCTCTGCCTGCGTTGTATTAACTCTGTGTGAACATCTATATTCTCATGTCACATGCCATCCTATTATTCTTTACTGGCATAAAAAGAAAAGACAGAACACTTAAAAATATATTACAAAAATAATACATCAAAAGGAAGAAACAGCTTTAATCCTCACATATAATTAATTGCACATTGGATAGATTTAGCTCATACAAATGTGGGATAGTTACTTCACTGTAAATGATTAATAACAATGTATGAACAGTTGTTTGTTTTTTCTTCATTCCTTCCAAATGCAGAAACACAGACACCTTCAGTTCCAGTATCAGGACAGAGGTCAAATCATGCTACATTTGACCTGTTCATAGTTATTTGTGCTATGTAGAGTCTGAGAAGCACTCATCTTCCAAGGGCTGTTCCGTAATTCAGCTCATAAGCAGGTAGAACATGTGTGCACTTCCCTGAGCATCATTTGTAAATCAGTACAGATGCTCTAATATCAATCAGTAAAACATGAGGCGCTATAATTCATTATACTTTACACCTATACAGCAATTGATATATATTGTCAATTCCCTTGCGATATGTGAAGACCTTGGGGAAAAACATATTATTTAGAATCATGAGGCACATCACAAGCTTCTTTGATCTAGGTATAAAAGGAAGCATAAAATAGACCTACTTTTCTAATTAAAAGTTTCATGTAACCACCAAATGCTTTGACTTCTTTCACTCTGCCCAAAATGCTGTGGTTCAAAACTAAAATTTTAAAATATATTTCACTTTATAGTCTGTGATGTTTACAATTCTATTCAGCTGTAATATACAATCATTTTTTTCAATTACTCTTTGACAAAATCCTGCCAAACATGACAGAAATGAATCATCCATGATGACTGAAATTTACCTTTGGTTACACAGCAGTAACTCATTGATTTGTCAGAGTATGATTTCATAGTGAAAGAATCACTGTGTCTGCTGATTTATGCTCTCAGTATGTTTGAGTGTGTTTATGTGCATGTATGTACAGATCACACAATTCTTTTGTAGCTCTGGATACTCTGTAGTTTCTCTGGGATGGCAGACATTGAGAAAGTGAAAGGTACGTATTTTCCCAGCAGGGATCAAAGCAGAAAAATAGTACAACCAAGAGAACCTTTCTGTCAGGCTCCCTTGACTGTGGAATTCCCGTTTACACATCTTTCCCAGAGCTGCATCTCCTCCCTCTCTGTGCTTTACTGTTTCTGCACCAATGGCTGTAAGTAGGAGGTGCAGTGAAAGGTGAAACCAAAATGTTTTGATGCTGGGGGCTTTGATCCTTCCTGCTCTTTTAGGATCCCTTGTATCTGAAGCCCTCGACCAAGCGACCAAGTTCTGAGAAACTTCTGGGAGGAAGGACGGTCTTAGAGTTTTTCATTCCTTTTTTTTTTTTTTGTTTCTACAGTTTTTCCCACAGAAGGGCGTATTCAGATTCCTAAAGAAGGCTTTGAAAGGGATCCAAGGAGGCGATCACATGCATGTGCAACTATTTTTTCACCAGGCAAGAATATATGGAATGTGAATGGAGTTTCAGCATAGCTCTGCGAATGTGAGTATCAATTGAAACTGGGTAGGCAAATTCCATTAAGTTCTAGGTAAATTAACGTGCATATAGCCATTGAATTACCAACTTCATATAATTGAAAGCAGGAAAACCTGTCTGCATGCAGTTGTTAATATAAAGTTTAATTAGAAGGAAGATCTGTAATAGTGAAGAGTGCCACTGAGCAGCATAGACTTCACAGTATCTTGAGAACATGATTCTACCAAGTATTGGATTTCTGAAGGGAGAAGTGAATGTTAGTCATGCTTCTCTTGTACAAATAGTAAGAATTGTAGACTTTCTGTCTATAGGTTAATTTTAAGTAGGAATAAATATTTTCCAAAGGCTAGACAATGTATTCCTTCTCCTCAGGTAAAAAGGTGTAATTGAAATCCATGTAACTTATTAAGCCTTCAAAATGTAAATTAGTTCAAACATATCTGATTTTCACATGTAAAATAGTTTGTAGATACAACAGCATTTGCTCTTAATTATTGCCTGTCATTTTTTATTATACTTCTGCTTAAAAAAATCCAAGTCGTCCAGCAAGACAACAAAAAAAGCACCATGTGACCTAAGTGACTACTGCTAATAGTATGAGGAGACTGACTAAGCAGACTTGCAAACAGCGTACTGCTTATGTTGATGGTTTTCAGGCTACAGATCCATACACTGTACCTGCGAATAAGAGATACAGTTGCAGCAGTTAGGACTGATTATTGTGTAACATAGAAACAAAACCATGATACATTCGTCAGATACATACTTTACTGTGAAAAAGCCAACAATTTGTAGCAATTATTTACTGCTTGCGCTGTTGTTTTAAGATAAGAAGTCTCTAAAATTACCTTCTGTTATTTTTAATTTTAAAATTTTACTTCCATCTTTATTTTCTAGGATTGCCCTATATGTCTGTATTTGAGGACATATGTGGAATGGCATAATCCTTACAGAAATTTGACTAATTACTCCTCCTTAATTGAATTTAAATTTTGAAACTGTGTAGAAAATATATAGGTATACAGTACAGAAAAAAAAAAGCTCAAGAGCAAAAGCATGTCCTCTGATTTTACACCTTTGTCTAAAAAAAAAACCACCATACACTGAGTATTTAAAAAAGTAGATTAAAGTTATTGTTGTTTGAAGGTTGTTTACTGATGTAGTTTTTAGAACCGTAAGTGAAGCATGACCTATTCATGTTTTCTTGACTTTTCTCAGTTTACTGTGACCCAACATTGTTGGGTTCATTGTGTTTTTGTTTAAACTTTGTTCCTCTGTGAGGAGCTGTGGCTTCTGTATTTCTCAGCATCGCTGTACCCCATGGGTGACATTTCCTCTGATCCTTAAAATGCTGTATTTCAGATGTTATATCACACCTCTAAAGAGTAACTTGCTAAGGAAAATATAGCTGTATTTTCTTGAAGGAACTTAAACGACATGAGGTTGAATTTCACCCTGTAGGTTATTTAAGCACAGTATGATGTTATGCAAACAGAAAACAGAGGGCAAATTCCTGTATGCTACTGAAGAGATGTCATTGAGGGGAAAAAAACCCAAATAACTCCCATTCCCTTCCACTGATGCCTTAAAGGCCAATATTTAATTGTACTGGTGAATAAAATTAATCTCCAAGAGGAGTGACATACTGATAATTTGGCCCTTGCTTTGTATCTCAGATATATAAAACCAACAGTTTGCAGTCTCTTAGTCTGATCTTCTTTACAGAAGGTTAGAAGAAGGATTTTTCCTTCACTTATTTGTTTGTTGTTTTTTTTTTTAATGTGTTTTTTCTTTCTTTTTCTTTTTCTTTTTCTTTTTCTTTTCTTTTCTTTTTCTTTTTCTTTTTCTTTTTCTTTTTCTTTTTCTTTTTCTTTTTCTTTTTCTTTTTCTTTTTCTTTTTCTTTTTCTTTTTCTTTTTCTTTTTCTTTTTCTTTTTCTTTTTTTTTCTTTTTCTTTTTCTTTTTTTTTCTTTTTCCCTAGTTTCAACTCATTTTAAATGACATTTATCTACTTTTTCATGTTTCAGATGTCTAAACTCTTGGCTTTACAGTAGGAAATTTCTGATTTTTTAATTTAATGGAAATTTTGTAAAGTCTGTGTATCATTTGGATCTGTCTTCTGTTCTTTTTATCTGCACTCTTTCTAGTGCTCAAGATCCCCCACATTTGCCATGGTGATTGACATCAGGTTGCAGTGGGTAAGCAAGGTATCAGTGTGTGTTAGCAGCACTTCAGAGTCAATGCAATGTGTCTGGACGGGAACCTGCTTCCCCATGTCCAAAAATGACTGAGGAGATCAGCACAGAAAGAAACATAGAACTGTAAGAAAACTGGAGAAGCACATCTTAATCTTATTTCATATTCTTCAGAATCTGAACAACTTGAAAAGCCATAGAGATCCCGAAAGGGCACATTTTCCAATGCTGAGACCTGTGGGAAGCTGCATGGGTCAGGTCCTTCAAAACTTGAATAAATGCGCATTCACTTGTCCATGATCTTTGTCCCTCTTTGGAACATGCAGTTCAATCTATAGCCTTTGTTCTCCAGTATAGTTCCACCATTTCTCTACTGTTATCAAACCATGCTATTCCTCAGTATGAGAAGTACAGTGAGTGACCTGCTTTGTTACATTTAGTTGTATCTCCTCCTCTTCTAGTTGACAGCTGATTGCCAGATATGCCTTATGCATCTCTTACCATATAAACATATCTCCATGTGTATGTATATTTAAGTGAAGAGATATATAGATATAGAAATCCTTGTAAATAGATTTCTATAGTAATAGATACAGTATAATATACAGTAAATAAAGTGCATCATGATGGAAAGGCATATGTTCTTTGTATTTTCATAGAGAGAGTTCTCTAAAAATTGAACACCGGTATAGTTAAATAAGAGAAGCAATCCAAGAATCTGAGTCTGTGGTTTGTAGCAACATTGATTACAGAAGAAGTTAGCAAAAAGCGAGAAGTCCAGGACTTCTTGTAAGCCTGATTAAACAGTAAGTATGGTTGTAGAGACTGAGCTGGTTAATTGCTAGTCAGATGTAAAATGACAGATATCTCCTTTTTCATCTGTTGCTTTCTCTGGGGCAGAACATAATAGAAAAATTATTTTCTTCATCCTTTTCTTAGCTAATTTTTAAGTTTTCAAATTCACTGCTATAGTTCTACTCCCCTTTGTAAGAAGGTGAGTTGTACAAGTACATACCCTCATCTACATCTTACTCTTTTAAAAGTTGTTCTTTTCCACTACAAAGCACTGTGATATACTGAAGAAAAAGGCATTGCAAATTTTTATCTCCTGTTTTTGTAGGTCTTTGGCCATCAAAATGCAATTTTCCATTTGTCCCTGTCAAGAACTGTGCCCTGAGCATGTACTACCACAGAATGAAAGAATGTCCTAACAAATGCTTTTAGACACTACTCTGGATCATTGTTCCACAGTAGCTTTTTAATATAGTTATAAAGTTGCATCTTCCAGTTAGCAAGAAAAGCCATGATTTGTCAGATAGTGATAATACTGTTAAAAGCCTTTTGGTAACTGCAGAAAGGGTCTGAAACATTTCTTTTGTCTTGAGCAGCAGCACTATGTAATACAGTGCTGAATTTGCAATAGATTAATGTTTTGTATTGGGCTTGTCCTTCTTGTCTCAGCATTTCCCTATTTAATGTAAGGAGAAATTGATACAATACAGAGATTTTACATGTTTAGAATATGAATTATAAGTGTTATATGCAAAGTTTTCAGACATTTCTTTCTGTCTCAACAAACTCTAACCCCTTCCCTTCTCCTTCCCCTTTCATGTCTCTGTTCATCATTTTAGTTTATGCATACTGTTTATATTTGAATACAGCAATGAAAGCAAGTTCATTCTTGGTTCATATCTTTACTTCCCCCACCAACCTTTCACATAGCTGTATATTATTAATTCTCTCCTCATTAAGTCTTTTTTCCAATCCAACATATTCTACTCTTGCTGATTTTAGATGACGCCTAAACAAAGTCTTGCAAAACGGGATCATTACCTTTCAAGGTTTAAATTTGAAGTTAATTCACAACTTGCAACAACGTGTAATGCCCAAACATTAGGTGAACAGATAAAGAGAAGGTTAGGTAGATGGGAAGACTAAAGATATTAAAACTACAGATTATGAGAAAAGGAACAGGAAAGACACCGCCCCCCGAAAAAAAAGCCAAACCAAACACACTGGAAGTGGAAATCAAGGCAGCTCCAAGTTAATTCTGCTTCACTGATATTCACTTAAAACAGTGGAGGATCTGGGCCAGTAACTATCAACCCTATGTGTACAAATATCTCATAACACTACCTGCACTGAAACCCCTTGCATATTTAGTCGGTTTAGCTTTCTGTGTGATCCTTGACAATGAAAAGCTTTATGGTGCAACATGACCTACAATTCCAGCAGTGACACCTCCAGCAGTTGTCCATTTCCCCTTCTGTAGATTTACAGCAGGATATTTCTACCCCACATCATGCCATGCCGTATCAAAGATGTCTCAGTTAACTTAATGCAAACAACACCGCACACAGCCAGGTTAAGACGCTACGTGAGGTACGTGGAGATGTGTAGCTTTGCTCCAGGTTATCAGAAAGGGAGTTTAACAGAATGCAACATCATATTTTCTCTTCTTCTCTTTGCCTGCTCACAAGGCTAAGTATGTAGAGCGTGACATCTTACCAATGGAGCTACACTGCGTCCAGTTCTGGAGCTAATGCAGTTGGCGCTGACTAGGTATCTCCAAGCAATTTGGTATGGGTAAGTGTAGATGCGATCTACAGTTGTAGATCTTTCCTCAGGGGTTAAGAGTCATTAAAACCTGTTTAAAAGCCAGCTGTATGCTTTGTTACAAATATTCTTTGGCTTTCAATCCCAATTCATTTTAGCCATTCAGTTCATAGTGTCCGTCCACAAACTATTGTATTGTCATAGGTGAAGGAAGAGTGGCTGGTGATGTGGGTTTGTGAATGTCTAACTTCATCACTGAAGGAAAAAACATACTATTTACAGAACTTCTGAATTCACTGGTTTCCTCAGTGTCCCAAATAATCTTATCCATTTTTACTAAAACAGTTAAACTTCTGTATTGCCCAATTTGACATTCACAGGGTGAAACTGCAGCTGAGATGTTTACTGCTCAAAAGACAAGGGGCAAACACAGAACTTCTGAGAGTCAAATGCAAGATCATTCCCCAAACTGATTGAGGAAGAAAATTTAAATCCTATAAATAATCTATATTATAATGTCATAGTTGCAGTCCCTCTGTCACAATGGAGAATTTTTAATTTATTTTTTTTTTGCTGATGAAACAGCTTCAAAAAGAGAATAAGATTTTCTCCCCATTCTCTTTAAATAGCTTGGGGTTTGAGCACTGTTGCAGAACAGCTAGGGGGAGAAAGACCTTGAGTGAGGAACTCCAAGCTAATAGATAAGCACTTTGACTCATGTGCCAGCAAAACCGATGTTATTTGAGGGGCAAGGAGGTTTTCTATAAATCCTGATTTCATGTACATGTGATAGGAAGTGTTGGAGTGTGCCAAATAGACTGAACAGCTGAAGATACAAGGTGCCTAGAAGATGGATCCTTGTTGGGTTTAATGCCTATTAAGTGGGGAGCTGTGAAGCATCAGGAATGGAGATCTGCAGTATTCTGAGAAACAGAGCTTCAGGTGTTTGGCAAATTCTAATGTTCAAGCTTCTGTGCCTGTGGAGCTTAAATACTTTTGGCCTAGGCAGACCTGAGCAGGAATCACAGCTGTATTTCTTGAGATGTGCAGTCTTGTTTGGGCAAGCTGCCATGCGCTTCATGGGAAACTTATCCACCTAGCTCAGACCTCTGATTCCAATAGACAAGCAAGTAACTAAGAATGAAAAAATTGCCATGAAAATTGCCTAAATAAAATCTAATCTTTTGTACAGAGCCGGCACTGATTTCTACTGATTTCAATTGGAACGGGACAATTAACTTAGGAACTTCTCAAAATGTAAATGTGAAAATCCTAAAAGTTTAGATAATTCTTCAGAGATATTCTAGAAATTTTAAAAAGCCGGATCTCAGTTTTGCCTTAGGAATGTGCTTTTTAGAAATTCTGTTCATGCATGTTTTCTGCTGTTCTGCAATATCAAGTACCATCAAAACTGGATAACTTCTTTGTTTCTACAAAATATTTGGATTTGTGCATGCAGTGTTTACATATGACTATTAGTCATAATTTGCAAAATTGAATTTATTTGTATGTCTGTTCATTTTGTTGCTGCCACATCACACTTTATTGCATGGCTTTTTAAAACGTCTTTTTAAAATTTAGCCTTGATTGCCCTTCTTAAGACATAAGAAGAGATTAAACTTCATATATCAGCTTCTTTCTCTTTAAAGCTTATTAACATTTAATCAAGATTGGATATGTGGTCAGACTTCTGTAGGAGGTGTGTCAGCATGCAAAAACATGTAGAATACAGTGCAAAGTCTTCCATATTTCACTCTAATTAAAGTGGCAGAAAGGAAAGTAAAACGAAAGTGAAATCTTCACGAAAACCTCAAAGAGGGTTTTTCCATGATTCTGTCACTCATTCAATGTTTCTGATTTTTTTTTTTTTTTTAATTCAAGAAGTCCATCCATGAAATAGAAGAGGAGAACAGTTTTCTCTGAAATATTATGATCTGCTTGAGACAGTAGTGGTTGTTATTATACAATTCTAAAGAATTATGTGTTTCTAATTTGGCTTCTGCCACAGAATAATTTATTAAGCTGTTGATACAAAATAAGTCTCAGCAGAATTATGATAATCAACAACTGATATTTACTAAAATACCTTTCTGACCTAGAGAAGTTGCTTTGAAACATTTAAAATAAATAGAATTTATTTTTTAAAAAATTATCTATAACTTCCTGCTATAGAAACATGCTATAAGTTGTATATAAAACTAGAAAATGGTCTCTACATTTGGCATAAAACTTCCTGAACTAGATTTTCCTCTGTTAAATCAGAGAGTCTTATTTCATCTACTGATTTCAGGAGGAGCAAAACCAAATCCTCACTTCACTGTTATTCTCCTCAAACATGTTTTTTCAGAACCATGTAGTCAATACTTTAAAAATAAATCTTTCCTATAAATTGTGGTAGTATATAATTCTCTTTCCTACCAGAATCTATACATTCCCATTGACAGTGGTTAACCACAAAGCCTCTCTTCAATGGCTATCATCTGTAAGGAATGCACACATAAACATTGCATTTTTCTCTGGGAGCTTTTATAAACTATAATATCCTTAACCAAAAATAACAGCTGTCCAGCTTTCCTCTCTCTCTCTCTCAAAAATATTTTATCGCTTTAGGAATTCTGTGTATTAACAAAGTTGAAATGTTGGCTCTGAAATGAAAATGTGAAGTTCTGTAAATCTACAATTATACCTAACAGAGAGGGAATAAAAAGTTATTCCTACTTTTTATCTACTAACCTGCTAGGCAGGCATTGAAATAAAGGAAACCGTGGCTTTTATTTTTCTTGTTTTTTTTTTTTTTTTTTAATATGTTTCCCGTTTTTCAAGACAGCTACTTCTGTCATCAGGAGAAATCTTAAATACAAAATCTTCTGTTGTTATTGACTCAAGACTCTTCTTAAAATTGCTCCTAACATACTGAGGAGAGCTGAAACAGTTTCTTGATTCCTCATCTAGACACACGATATCACCTACAGTGATGCAGTGACACACCTACACCTGTGAAAATAATTGAAGAAAGATCAAAATCTGTTGTATTCACTTGCATTTTTTGTGCCAAACACAAACCGTTTTAGTTCCTCAGTGTTATCATTTTTAGCTGTCATTACACTGTTACCAAGGGTGAATAACATAATTTATGATATGGTTGTCCACTACCAATCTGTATTTTATCAGATACAAACCTTGAATGAACAGTTCACCTGGACAGATGAATACACCATGTGAAGAGAAACTACAAATGACTTGTTGAGTAAACCTTCATACAACTTGGATTCCTGTTATTACATATGAATATAACATAGATTAAATGAGATATAAATTATGCAAAAATAAATAAAAACTAGAGCAATCTCATCAATCATTTTCTGTGAACTTCACTGTCTACAAGATTTCCTAACTGCCTGTGAGAAATCTTGTCATGAATTCAGTTTTAGAAGAATATTTATTCCAATTTGATTTGTATAAATTGTGTTGAAAATGGAGTAAAATAATTCTCCTATGACTTTTGCTGTACATAAACATACACATTATCTGATAATTCTTGAAATAGTAGAGTAGTATTCTGTGTAATTTAGGAAAATAAATTGGGATTTAAGACATGAATTTTACTTAACTCTATGAGCCCTATTAATTTCTTTAACATTGGCGGAAAATGAGTTTAGTGCAGGTAAAAGCATGTTAAGACAGAAAATACAGACATTTGTATGCATTTGTGTTTGAACTGTATTGGAATTTGTGTTTGAACTGTATCAGAATTTAAAACATCTGTGCATTTGCTGCATTTTGGTTTTCTCCTCACTTTGAGTTCCTCTAGCTGAAGGTGCTGGTGCAGAGTTAAAACTGGTTTGAGAGATATTCCAATAAAACTTAGAAAACATATGAATCTAAATAAGTGCATAGAACAGTGGAATAAAGTCCTTGGTTTAAATCAAGTAATTTAATGATATACTCTATGCTTTCTCTCTGAATAGCAGAAATGTGTTAAGCAAAATTAGATCTGTTGCTGTAATCTGGTAAGCTCTTTTTTTTTTTTTTTTTGAAAACAATGAACACCATTATTAAAGAAGCATTGGAACTCACCTATAAAGGTAAGGATTTGACTTCCACCAGTGTCTCCAAATGAATGTGGTGGAGTAAAAGCAAATTCAGGTCCAATAGCAAAATCCATATTCTGTATAAGTTATCCAGACACTGTATATTAGCTAGGGTAGTCAGATTCCAGGACTATTAGCAAACAGCGAAGTTAGCCTTGCGATGAAAAAAGTTTTTATTCGCAGCATCTTTTTGCATATGTTCATCATATCTCAGGTCACATCAAGATGGCATTTACCAGTAACTCTGGTTTAGGCTCAGCCTTAGAGTTTTATAATTTATCATCATCTCCTTTGACATTTTTCCAGATTATAGGAGAAAAGACAGCAAAACTCAGCTGGACTGTGTCTGGGTCAGCAATTGTGGCATACAAATGTCTTAGCTTTAGAAGAATGCTCTATAAAAGATTTCCCGTATACTTATTTGTAACTCGAGACCATACACCATGGTAATTTAGCTTCCACCAAAAAAAAAGAAACCACAATTTTACCTGAAATACACAGTCTGAGGTGTAACATAGTGCCTCTCTCTCTCTCTCTCCTTCAGTATAATATAGTGTTTTTCTCTCTCCTTCAACCCTCATGTCTAAGAAATCCTAAGAAGGAGGACTCTTTTGAAACGAAGAAAAGATCAGATATTGATTACAGAAATAAATATGCCATTTTAAGATATTACCAGTGTTCCTGCTCTTTGTTATTGCCAGTCTGCTGGAAAGCTGAAAAGCTCACATAATCATCTCACATCATCTTCCATGCAAAGACAGCTGAGTTAGTTTAAATAATGTTCCCCATGTAAGACAGATTAACTGGACTTTGAAAAGAAATAGAAAAGCAAGTAAAATTGTTATAGATTGAGCATTTCTGTTGTCTTTTTTCTTCTTCTATTCAAATTGTTCTATTATTTAAGGGGCTCCAGCCATTTTTCACCCTGAATAACAGACACATGGATATTATTTAATGAAATTGTAGATTAGAATTTCTTTAATTGTAATAGCGTGAACAGTGTTTTACAAGACCAAAATATTACTTAAAAGAGTTTAGTACTGTAATTGTCAAGCAATTTCTTTCCTAATGTTTGCAATTTTATTGATTTAATTAATATTCTATTCTGCTCAGTTTCACCATTAAGATCCAGTGAGCATCAGAATATTCATTAAATTATTCACATTTGTACTTACGGAACTGCAATGCATTAAATGACAAAGATGGTATTTCCTTTCTGAAAATTATGGACAACTGAAGTAAGAAATAATAGCAAGCACCTAGCACAATGCCAAATCAAGTCATTAAGAGAAAACAATCCTCAAAGCATACGTTTCTTTTCACATGTACTTTTTGTTAAGAGGAGAAAGTATTTCAGCCACTCAGAAGTTAACTTGAGTCCATTTTATATGACATTTACAACTATATAGTAGCTGGATTATTTGTAACAAGAGCAGTAAGCCTCAAATCAAAGGTTTACAAATGCAATATCAAACCCGTATACTATATCACTCTTTTGTTTTATTTGAAAACTAGAGTATACGCATTTAGTGGGTGCTCTGTTTTTCTGAATCATTCATTTATGATGTGGAAATATCTTAGCATTGGCGGGCTGTAATGTATAAAATTGACTGCCTAAGTATATCTTAAAATATCACAGTATAGAATGTTTCCTATGCTGTCATCGGTCTCTGATTTATCATCACTTCAAATCTGTGCTTTCTCCATAATTTTCCCAATGAACCAGAGAAATACAATAATCATCAGTTTTTAAAGTCAACTGCCCTGATCAATAATAGTTTGCAGAAATGAGCTTTTAGTTTAATAAAATTTTGGAATAGAAATGGCTAGCAATTAATTTCACTTCTGAAAATGTTCACTATTCTTCATGAATATGACGATCCTGGTGAATGTGAAATATAAGCAAGAATGTACATACACATAGTAAGCATGATCTTCATGGGAACGAGTAAAGCCCACAAGACTGCCCACATGTGCAACCTGCAGCCTTAAAAAGGTGAAAATGAATTAAGCATACACTTTCACCCATTTGTTTAACTTACTGCCTGAGCATTTGTTCAGTAATTTTAGAAAATAGGGTAAGATGTCTAGTTATTACTAGCTAGGCAACTGAACGAACGTTTAGCTATCAAAGTAGTCTCTATCATAACCTCCTTTACCCTGTGATATTTATCAATGCAAAATATGATTGCATCCCTTTACCATAGATATATTTCTAACTTTTAGGTATATTGCATTTACAATTTATCTTTAAACTCTATATAGTGAAAAATCATTCAAAGAGATTTGTTAAATGTGTATGTTTTTTTTAGCAGATAATAGTATATAATAAGAGGATGTCACTTTGAGGAGGCTAACAGTAAGAATGAATATATTTTGCTTTTTTTTTTACATGCATGAAAATAATTTTTGATGACCCTATTGCATGCTCTCATACTTTATCAGAATTATACCCCATGTATCAGTAAGTATTGTGACAAGTGAACTTCTTTATGCCTGATATAAATCAATGATTGCTGCCTTACTTTAAAAGCTGAGTGATGATAAGATTCTGTGACTCAATAAATTTGAGCTTCTAATATCATGCAGAAGAACATAAAACCTGTTTGTGTATTATAATGTAGCAATAATGTATCCCTTCCTAATCACTGGTATACTTATCTTTTCTAGCTTGCCTATAGCATGCATAATAAAAAGTTTGCAAAGTGTGGAGAAATTCTAATTTTCATATACCTGTATTACGGATCCCTGCAGCTAATACAAAAAATACTAAAATCCTGAAACTGTGAGGATAAAATACAATTTACAGAGTACATTTTCTTATTATTGCCTTTGAGGATAACATCAGTTGTCTACACAGACCTATAAAATGTTTTAAGGGTTGAAAGATACACCTTAATGTGCTTATCTTCCCTTTCTTAATAAAAGATAAAAAACCAGCAACACTCTGAATGATAAACAAACAAAAGCAAGCAATAACTTACTGCCTGCCTAAGTTGACCTCAGATTTAAGAATCAAGGATTGCTTTTTGTTGGCTCTGGCATTAGCTGAACTAAATCCTAAAGCACATTCTTAGATGGTGTGAAGTTGGTCTAATTGTATTCAAGTGAAGTGATGGTGATTTGCACTAGTTGCAGATCAGGGCCCTTACAGGACTAACCACCTGCCCATGTTTCAGCATTAACTGGGGATAAGACTGATTGTTTTGTAACTGTTTAGTAGAGGATTGGCTACTGATTAGATCTTTTTGACCTTGTCTCTTTAACCTTGCGCACATATCTCAGTGGGAGAAGAAACGGGAATGGAGAAGGTGGAACAGGATGATAAGGAAACTGTGGTATTTTCTAGTGCAAGAAATTAATCATTTAATATAGGTTCAATGTGAAATTTGTGATCTGTGGGTGATGTATGAGTGTTTCTTTTAGTTTTTCAGAAATACAGTCCCCTCAAGCTTGCAGATCAGCTGGAAAAAGAAGAGAAGTACAGATTATTGTAATGTATCTAAGACAAGAGTGAGAGGGAGGGGAATATTTTTTCTTATATTGGAATCACTTCACAAAGAATATTTTTGAGGGGTTTCTTCAATATAAATCACGCCATTCTAGTTCAAAGCAACAAATTCAAACAAACTTTCAAAATACACAAACTAGTAAGTTCAGGATACTAATTTAGATATGCTTGTTTACATTCTCACCCCATTTTGCTAAGTGTGAAATGTTGAAAGTGATTGTAGAGACCACAAGCATTTTGGTCCTGGCTTTAAGTAAAAGAAAGTGTAAAAAGGGAGTTGTTGCCTAACTGAACGAAAGCTTTTACAATACTTGCATTTTCTTTTGAAGAAAAGTTTCATACACTTTAAAAAATCATTCACTGATGGAATACATTAATAAATTTGTGTTGGTTTTTTTTTTTTTTTTCAATAGAAAGGACCTCATAAATATGCTTACAGCTAGTTTTTACAAAATCTGCTAATGATCTCAGTAATGGAAGCTAGGTTATGGAATGTGATTTTCATCAGATTTATGCCCAGAGCAGCCATTTTACAAAGATTCCCTGATCGATGTTAATTTTCACTTTTGGATCTGCAGTTCTTCAATTAGAAGAACGTGTATTATGCTGGGGAATGAATCTTGCATTGAGTGCATTTACATGTACAGTTTGTTGTTGTTTTGTTTGTGTTGGTTTTTTTTTAAATTCTGTGAATCTTCTTTACACATGCACATTTTAATTATTAAAAAAAAATGTTCTGATGATTTTGAGCTTGAGTATGTAAAACTCTTAAAAGAATCCATGATACCTAGTTTCCATTGATGTGTGATTCTAAAAATGCCAAGTGTATTTGTATGATTAGGTACTCTTCCACCTTTGAACACCATGACCTAGAGCAAGTTAAGTTTTAGATTGACTGCATAGATAAACAATCTCCCTTTTTTTTGGTGCAGTAGGAGAGCTGAACAAAATGACTCAGGTGAAATGTTCAGATTTGATATTTGTATGATCCCACTAATGGGAAAGAGATGATAGAAAGTATTTTACAGCAGGTTTATTTAGAGACTGCAGAGCATAGTGCTGGCACTGTTCAAGACAGTGAAAAATTTCCAATTAATTACAGTTAAGAGAAGATTGGGAACAGAACAGCTAACCTCTATTAGATTTTACTGCTCACCTCTTGGGCTGTTTAAGAAAAACACTAACTTCCCATTTTCCCCTGCCCCCTAGGGTAAGTATTTGCAATATTCACCCTTGATGAATAGTATGTGCAATCAAGGACTATGACCTGTGAGCCTCCCCCACTGCGGTTCTGCTGTGAAAGGGTTGCACCTTTGCACACCGGGATACAAGGCTACTGTTTTGAGGACGTCAGCAGCGCCGAAGTGGAGAAAGCAGGTTCTCAAGCAAAGGAAAAGACACCTTGTACTCTGACTCTGCTCCCATCTCAGTATTATCCTTCAGTTTAATGGGAACACACAAAAAACTTGAGGACCTTATTCTGATTTCATATAACTGAAGACTAGACTTTAGTGCTCTGTTTAAGAAAATATTATGTTTCATGTTGCAGAGACCTCACCTCAGTAGAAAGAGAGAGATGACTAGGTATTGATGTCTAATATTAACTATATTAACTATAACCCAACATTTATTAACTAAAATATAAAAACTTAATATTAGGTAGTTGGGTTGGAAGAGAGTCACAGTCTGAAACCTAATGTAAAGATAGAAACAGCAGATTTTTAAGCTTCTCTCCATTATCCCAAGAATCCTGATCATTTGAATTTTGATGTTTTTATGTTACTGCCAGAAAAATGGCATCTCTAAGACAGGTAAACCCATAAACCAGCTATACTCATTAATTCACTTTGCACCAGTGACAAGTTAGCCGTTTCTTGGAAAAGTTTTGAAAATTTAGACAAAACTAACTAAATAATCTAAAGATTTCAGTTTTTTAAACTCTGAATCCTTTCCTTTGCCTATCCATTGATTTTCATCCATGAGAGTAAATAAACACTAGCCATTAGATTTTTTTTCTTTACAGTTACTCATTACACATTCCTCATATACTTTTTATAATTATAAAGTAAATATATCATTTTAGAACAGATGTTCCATTCTCCAGGTTATCAGCCTTCAGGTACTAGAATTTTAGAATCATACCATATTGAAAAGCAAATATTTTAGCTTTCTGTGCTTCTTTGTTTGTCAAAATATTGTGAAAAGTCTTGGAGAGGTTGGTGGTTTTTGAAGAGAAAGTATGAATGTAAAAACTATGTGTACAGAATGAGATAAGTTTAAACCTGCAGAAGACAAAGGTAATGGAATCAGAAAGAATTCAGCTGGGATGTAAAAATCATTTACATTGTGGGAAGAAAATAACTTCTGATTTGATTTTTGAGATAGATTTCCTATGTTAACTTTCTGACAATATTTGGGGATGCAATGTTAGAAACATGGCTAGCAGGGTCCTAGGAATCAAATACATATTGTATTCATCTTAGACAGACAGACAGATAGATAGATAAATAGATAGATAGATAGATAGATAGATAGATAGATAGATAGATAGATAGATAGATAGATAGATAGATAGATTTCTAGGTTGGAAAAGACCTTAGAGATCATCGAGTCCAACCGTCCCTAATCCCCATTAAACCATATCGCTAAGTAGATCATCCACCCTATTCTTAAACACATCCAGGGATGGGGACTCAACCACCTCCCTGGGCAGCCTATTCCAGTGGCTGACAACCCTTTCAGAGAAGAAATACTTCTTAACATCCAAGCTGAATCTCCCCTGACTAAGCTTATACCCATTTCCTCTTGTTCTATCACCCAACACTAATGTAAAGAGCCCTTCCCCTACCTCCCCACCATCTTTTCTCAAGTATTTGTAGGCTGTAATCAGGTCTCCCCTCAGCCTCCTCTTCTCCAGGCTAAACAGCCCCAACTCCCTCAGCCGCTCCTCATAAGTTTTATTTTCCAGCCCCTTGACCAGTTTAGTCGCCCTTCTTTGGACTCGCTCCAGGAGCTCAATATCTCTCTTAAAGCGAGGGGCCCAAAACTGGACACAATATTCCAGGTGCGGCCTCACCAGTGCCGAGTACAGGGGCAGGATCACTTCCCTGTTCCTGCTGGTTACACTATTCTTGATACACGCCAGTATCCCATTGGCCTTTTTGGCCACCTGGGCACACTGCTGGCTCATATCAAGCCGGTAGTCAACCAACACCCCCAGGTCCTTCTCCGCCAGGCAGCTCTCCAGCCACTCTTCCCTGAGCCTATAGTGATGCTTGGGGTTTTTATACCCTAAGTGAAGGACTGCACTTGGCCTTATTAAAGCTCATGCCATTGGCCTCAGCCCAACTATCCAGTCTGTTCAAATCCCTCTGAAGGGCCTCCCTACCCTTGAGCAGATCGACACAGCCTCCCAGCTTGGTGTCGTCCGCAAATTTACTGAGGGTACATTCATTCCCCTCATCCAGGTCATTGATAAGGATGTTAAACAGAACTGGACCCAGCACTGAGCCCTGGGGAACCCCACTGGTGACCGGCCTCCAGCCGGATTTAGCCCCATTTACCACCACTCTTTGGGCCCGGCCATCCAGCCAGTTTTTAACCCAAAGGAGGGTGTGCCTATCCAGGCCAGCAGTTATCAGTTTCTCAACCAGAACACTATGAGAAACTGTATCAAAGGCTTTACTGAGGTCAAGGAAAACTACATCCACAGCCCTTCCCTCATCAACCAGGCGGGTTACCCTGTCATAGAAGGTGATCAGGTTTGATTGGCAAGACCTGCCTTTCATAAACCCATGTTAACTGGGCCTGATCACCCGGTTAACCTGTATGTGCTCATTAATAGCACTCAAGATAACCTGTTCCATGACTTTGCCCGTCACCGAGGTCAGACTGACAGGCCTGTAGTTCCCCGGATCCTCCTTCCGCCCTTTTTTGTAAATGGGGGTAACATCCGCCAGCCTCCAGTCCAGCGGAACTTCCCCAGTGAGCCAAGACTGTCCAAAGATAATGGACAGGGGTTTGGCAATGACATCCGCCAGCTCTCTCAGGACTCTCGGGTGGATACCATCAGGCCCCATAGACTTGTGGGCATCCAGCTGAAGAAGCAGATCCTTGACCCGTTCCTCTTGGATCACAGGACCTTCGATTTGCTCTCCCTCCCTGCTCTCAGACACCATAGGCCAGCTCACCTGGGAACTACTAACCTTATTATTAAAGACTGAGGCAAAGAAGGCATTAAGGACCTCAGCCTTGTCCTCATCCTTAGTGACTAACGTACCCCCTGTGTCCAGTAGGGGCTGGAGGTGATCTTTAGCCCTCCTTTTGTTATTAGTATATTTATAGACAGACTTTTTGTTGTCCCTTACAGAGCAGGCTAGTCTAAGTTCCAGTTGGGCTTTAGCCCCCCTGATGATCTCCCTACATGCCCTAACTTCCTCCCTGTATTGATTCCTGGATGCCTGCCCATTCTTCCAAGACTTATAGACATCCCTTTTTCTTTTGAGATGTTCCCAAATCTCCTTTGTCATCCAAGCTGGTTTTCTACCCCGGCAGCTCGATTTCCGGCACACAGGGACAGCTCGCTCCTGTGCCTCCAGAATTTCCTTTTTGAGTAGTAACCAAAATTAATATCTTCACTTATTTGCTTTAGTTTTCTCTTTTTTTATAATGCTGCTCACATGACAGTTCTGTTCTTATACTAGTTGAAAATCTGAGCCAACTTTGGGGACAGTTTGGTTGTCTTCCTCGTTGTTGAGAGCCCACAGCCTATTGGTGTGGAAAGTCAAAGAGGGAACATTAGCGAAACAGCTAAAAGAAGTGATATTTAGTTGTTGATTTTACCAGCTATCCAGAGGGGATCATGGGAGGATTCATGTGAAGTTTGTTTCTTACTGAGGAAGAATAGCAAAATGCCACAAAACATCAGGTTTTTAACTTCTGTTAACTCCTGTGTGCTTCTCTTGGACACTGGACCCAAATAAACCTGTTGGTGTGGGGAAGTATATGTATGTTCCTAACAAGCACCTTACAGAAGCAAAAGAAATGCTAGAAAATGTGTATTAAAAGGATGAAGAAGATTGGATGTGAAATGAAACTCTGCAAAGTCCAACAGTAAATATGTACTTGTGAGTTTATGCGCTTTCATATTGTATCTATATGTTCTTCACCCTGACTTCATTCGATACCTACAGATCTCCGTGTATATAATAAAGACTCATAAACGCAAACCAATATTTATGCTCGATGTTAAACTTTGCTTTCTTAAAATAATCCCAACCATTTACTGAAGGATTCCTTTGCCACAGAAAATCTACCAATACATATTTTTACAGGATGACTCATTGATTTATTTTCCTGTATTTCATTTTATTTCTCGTGTGGAATCTGCACAGCAATTAGCTGCTGAAGTTTCTGACTGTTTTCTCTTTCAAGTTTCCCTTCTGAGGATTCCCTTCAACCTTAGCTGGATTTAACATATTTCTTTGTGGAGATCTTAAACCACAAATAGGAAGAGAAAACTTAACATTATCATAGTATGTCCTGTCTGCCTTCTTTCAGTAAGTCCAATTCAAACATGGATGCGAAAACAAACTCTTAGCATCATCAGTGATTTAACACACTGGTTTGGACTTACATGCATTTTTTAAAATTCAAGAATTCAAATATCCAGATATATTTATGCATGCCTATATGCGAATCCACAGTCAACAATTAGAGGTCAGACTGCTGAAATCATTGCAAGACGTTTTTAGTTATTTCAGTGTGTATTACAGTGGAGATGGGGTTAAATGGTAAGTTGTGTGTTTTCTAAAGGTATTAACTTAAAAAATACGTAGTTTTCCAAATCTACTGAATGTTCACAGTTCTGAGTGATTTCAGTCTGTACATTCCTTCAGAAAATCATGTCAAATATTCATTGATGCTGAGGTGACAGTTCTTAGGCGTCTTTAAAATGTTTAGTAGAAAAATGTTACAGTGGAACCTTTTTACTTTTGACGAGGTTGGGTTGACCACATACCCCCTGATACAAGTATGCCCTTTTTGATGAAAAGAGATGATGTGACATGGGAATTCATAATAATAGTGTATCATAGCAAATGGGAACATGTCCTAGAAAAGAGGATGGCTACCCAAGGCAACAAAACTGTTCCCAGGTTCACTACAACAGCAGATCCAATTAAATGTTTTGGAAGACTGCTAATATTTCAAGTTGATGCAGTCATTTTTGTAAGAAACTGGAATGTTTACATCAAATTAGATTTTTATATGAAGGTATAAAACACATAAAGCCATATAGAAATGACAAAACCAGTTTCCATTGCCTATTTCTGAGGGTTTTGGGGGTAGGGCGAGGCGTTTGTTTTTTTACCACAGTACTGGGGTGTTGTGCATATAGGAAAAAGTATCTAACAAACATGTATGTTCAAAGTAATTTTTTTTTGTATGAGAAATTTTATAGCATAGGCAGATAAAGGGATAATTCCATGCATAAAGTTCTCAATAAGAAACAGAGGTGTTCAGGAACCTCAGTAAAGTCAACTCTAAGGTAAATATGTTTGGAGCTATGAAGAAGCGGACAGAATGCACCAGATGGAGAAGCATCTGGTTTATGCATAGTAGGAGAAAGGTGTTTTGTTCTGCTTGTTTTAAACTCTTCATATATTTTTTTTTTTTTGTGTGTGTAACTAAATATTTAAGAACATGCACTGAATAATGCATGTTTCAGAAGACACACTTAATAAAAGACTCTTTGTTTTGCTGGTAGACAACAGAAATCAGTTTCAATCGTTTACATGCCCTTAAGTGCTTCCTGTGGACCAGTGTCCAGCGCATACCTTTATTATTTCAGATATCTCCCAATGTTCAGACAGCACTAGAAATAGAAAATATTTACAAGGATGGATGTATTTGGCAGCCGTTTTTGGGTCAGAGGATATAATCAGATGAAAATGTCAGCTTCCTCTTCGATTACGGACTCTATAGTTGGATTATATACTCTGCCCCTTTATCTCATCTTTGAAAAAACAGAGGATATGATCATTATGATATACTAAGGGTCACAACTCATATGGATCACAGCAATGTAGATATCCATAGGTCTGAACATATGAACTTATAAAGCAGGTATAATGTGCCTCCATTAGGAAAATGTAACAATCTCCAAACAATGGTGAGTCAACGCAGTATCTGTAGCAGGAAGAAAACAGGGAGATTGGTTAATGATAAAATGGTAGAGACTGAAGATGTGCTTTGCTTTTAACATAAATGCAATTGTCATGATCTAATTCTAAGAGGCTGGCAAGACAAAATATTCCAGAATTGCTGCGATAAACACCCTGAAGCTTGAAGCTTCTTGTGCCTGATGTACAGCATTAGTGTGAGTGGGCACCACTATGTAACAATTAAGGAAATGTGCCAGAAAAGTAGGCACCCGGGTCTGATATTGCCAGGCAAAGACAACTGCCTGCTTAGCTATAGTATACTTAACATTGCAAGACAAAGTTGTTCATGATCTTGCAGATTGGAGGCCATCTGGAAAAGGCCTGTGAGTGAACAGATAATTAATCAAGTTGAGAAATACTTCCACTTTATGGAAGTCATTGCCCTCTGCAATGAAATCTAGTTCCATCACAGGCGGGAACAAATATAAATGTACACTGAAAGGTGAAGGTGGAAGTGTGGAGCCAAGCACATTTGCTGGGGAATGGAGAACTGAAATCTTGGCAACTGAGCCATCAGCTTCAGCAAGACTTGGGCAGCACAGGCAGGCATCATTTGTCATGAATTATAAACAGCGTCGAGTTTATAAGGCGACTGAGCCCTGTGCTTGGAAGCAAACAGCTGCTTTATTTTAAGAAATTAATGTTTTCTGTCTGTTTACCTGCCCCTCAGTGATACATTCCCATTTCCTAAGCAGAGGGAGTAGAAATGAACAGTGAGCCAACTCTAAAAACAAGGTATGTGGTTTCCTGTGAAGGGAGAGGGCTGGCAGCAACAAAATGACTGTGGTCTACATCAGTGTCCTGGAAATCCCATCTGGCTGCTGATGCTGTTCCTGAGGCAGGCGATGGTGTGGCACGGTGCCCTGCTTTGGGCAGTTAGGAAACGATGGCAGAAACCATTGCTTCTAGAAGGAATCATGAACATCCATCAACATCAGCTGCTGCAGTGAGAAGCTGGGCTTTTCTACAGTTTTTTACCAGTCTCTTTCAGCTACTTCTTCTCTTTTCTCGTCTTACAACATAGAAGTGACTCAATGGTAGCCAAGTCCTTGTCACTGGGGCAAATAAAATTCAGCTTTGTCTTTCCACTTCAGAAATCTTTGCACCATTTCTCAGTGAGTCAATAAGTGCCTTGCAGTGATCAACACTCAGGTGTTTTAATGCAATACCTCCTTCAGTTACACTTTCAATCAGGATTTAAGATGGAGAAATGGGCTGAGCTGTGATATTGTAACCCCTTTTATTTTGCAAGAAAGCAGCTGGGGGACCAAAATGGCGGTGCCTTTGTTGACTGTATTAGAGCATGCAACATAAGCTGGACCAAAGAAAGTCAAAATAAAATACACATTTGGTAACCTGAGGATGTTTGATGTAAGTATTGCCTTTTAAAAATACACTATAATGTTTTCAAACTAAGTTTTGGCATTTTAAAATTTATGTGTTTGGATGTTTTGTTTGAGTAGTTTTTCTGTTAATTAAATGAATTTTTAGTCTAAAACCATACTGAAATATAAAAAATTAAATTAAATTCTTTGCTTGTTCCATAAAAGATTTTTAAATTTTCAATTTAAAATGTTGAAATTCCACATTTGTTCTGGGCCAGTGTTATTTTCTCAATTTTGGGATAGTTAATAAACTAGAAAATCCATTTCCTCCCCTAATAAAGGACACTGAAGGAATAAAGAGAAAGAAGGCATCTGTTGGCTTTTTAAAATGTCTTCTAGCTTGAGAGAAAATGCTCACATAACTGGCACAGAAATCATAGATGCTGTTGATCTTCATGTTTTTTTCACTTTTAATGTGATTGTACACAAGTGAATGTGAGAGCAATAAAATGCAAAAACTTCATTTAAAGTTTCTTATTTAAATCCAGTATTTCAAGGGAAGTTAAAAAAGTTGTCAGTAATGAGGAATAATGCGAAGAACCTGATGTCTAGCACATAAAACCTTTAAGGAATCATCTCTTTTTTTAAATGTCAGGTTTTGCTTAAATATAAGGAAAATGTGCTCTGCCCTACTTCGCGCTGAGTACTGTAATGGAACACATGCTCTCCTTATTTATTATAAGCAGGAAACCCAACAGATCATTTCAGACACTGAGAAATGCCTGTAATTTTTGGCATTTTCTGTACCATGCTTCAATGTTGATGATCTTTCCCTGAGGGAATATTTATCTTAGTAACCACCACAGAAAATCACAGGCCTCAAAAATCAAAGGAAAGGTCATGGATATGAAAAACTGAAGACACAGTGGTATATTTAAAAAAGCAACTAAAAGTAAGTGAAGTAAAAAAAGAGCATCTCATTGGTAATTAAAAAACTTCCACATTAAAAGGCCAAGTATGGAATCTCTACTGATGAGGAAATGTGTATGTATGAACAGATGCAAAGAAAGTAATTATATGTCTTGTTATATTTCATCTAATTAGGAATTATGATGACTTTAAGGTACGTGTTCAGGAAGGAATATGGCTAAAAAATCCTCTGAAATATGTACTCTGACCAATGCATTAGATTTAAGACAAATTAAAGCTTTTCTGTGACCCTGATGTAAATTAGCTTGCAAATACAAGAACAGACCAGAACATTGTTCTTCTTCTGTGTGAGAATAATTTACAAACAGAAAGCTGCTGAAATGCATATCAACACAGAACAAACAAGATACAGTACAATGATTCAATAAAGGGGAAATTATGTTGCAAAAGAGATAATCTTCGATTTTTAAAAAAATCAGGATGTCGTTCACTGATGTATGCAGAAAGATACATGAGTAAATATGAGTGTCGTCATTTTTAATCACTTTCTTTCTTTTATAATGATAATATTTTTTACTTCATTAATTAAATTAATATCTGTGGTGTAGTGCTAACAGAGAAAGCAGAAGGGAAAGGGTAATGATTAGGTGGCCGATAGCTATTTTACACTAGCTGTACATTCTCTGCAGTTAGGGAAGACTGACCATCTGAGTTTAGTCATGTTGCAGAGCTGGGGCGAAATGCATGCAGCTTTGGAGATAATAAAGATTAATGACTAACCATGTAAAAGTGCAGATTTTTTGCAGTTGCTTTGTTTGTTTGCTTGGTACTTTTTCTCCCCATTGCATTTTTAATTGACTTACAAATTATTTTATCTGGAATAGTCAAACATTCTCAAAGGATAAAACTAAAATTCAGTGTGCTTAGAAAGTCCACCATCCTGGATTGGAGAAAGAGATGACCCTTAAGAGATTCTTTCTCTTACTTATTTATACTTTCATCATCTTTCTAGTAATGTTATTTTATCAGTGATAATACTGCCTCTTACATCTGCCACATAAATGCATAGCACCCTTTCCTAGAGAAACAGCCAGTCAGTTGCGAAGACTGCTATAGAAAGGTTAGAGCAGAATTAAAGTTCTGGTCTTTTGCCATTAGCTTGGTACAGACGCAAAGTTCTTTGGAAAACTACTTCTTTCCACTGAAACTAGGTGTGGTCCTGTAAGAGAGGTCTTGTCTTCTGTCCTGATTTTGGCTGGGACAGAGTTAATTTTTCTTTTTAGCAACCTTCATCTATATACTGGGCATGATGTTGCATGATATGGAGTACTTAATTGGCCAATTTGGCCATCAATCCAAAGTCTAAGTTTAAATCATGAGAGAAATTGTGGGCCCTTTGTACAGGCCATGCACCTCCCTATCCTGTTGTGTTCCTGCACACTGGCAAGAACATGGCAAGCTGAAAGGTCCTTGATGTCTCAGTGCCAGCTACAAACATCAGTGCGCTGTCAAGATTCTTCTCATAGAGAGTCCCAGACTAAATCCAAAACACAAAGCTCTTCTAGCTGCTAAAAAGAATCATGGAATCATAGAATGGCATAGGCTGGAAGGGACCTTAGAGATCATCTAATCCAACCTCCCTGTCATGGGCAGAGACGCCTCTCAACTACATCAGGCTACTCAAGGCTCTGTCCAACTTGGTCTTGAACACCTCCAGGGAGGGGGCATCCACAACTTCTCTGGGCAATTTATTCCAAAGTCTTACCACCCTCATACTGAAGAATTTCTTCCTAAGATCTAATCTAAATCTTTTCTCCTTCAACTTAAACCCATTTCCCCTTGTCCTATCAGTGGACACTCTTGTAAAAAGTCCCTCCCCAGCCTTCCTGTAGGTTCCCTTCAGGTATTGGAAAGCAGCTATTAGGTCCCCCCGAAGTCTTCTCTTTTCAAGGCTGAACAATCCCAGTTCCCACAACCTGTCCTCATAGCAGAGGTGCTCCAGCCCCTGCATCATCTTTGTGGCCCTCCTCTGAACACGCTCCAACAGATCTATGTCTCTCTTATGGTGGGGACACCAGAACTGGACACAGTATTCGAGGTGGGGTGTCACAAGAGCAGAGTAGAGGGAGAGAATCACTCTCTTGACTTGCTGACCACGCTTCTCTTGATACATCCCAGGATGTGGTTGGCCTTCTGGGCTGCATGAGCGCACTGCCAGCTCATGTTGAGCTTCTCATCTATAAACACCCCCAAATCCTTCTCTTCAGGGCTACTCTCAACCCACTCTGTGCCCAGTTTGTATTTGTGCCTAAGATTGGCCTGACCTAGGTGAAGGACCTTGCATTTTGACTTGTTGAAGCTCATGCAGTTTGCACTGGCCCAATTCTCAAGCCTATCAAGGTCCCTCTGGATGGCATCTCTTCCCTCAAGTGAGTCCACGGCACCACACAACTTGGTGTCATCGGCAAACTTACTGAGGGTGCACTCAATGCCGTCATCCATGTCGCTGACAAAGATGTTGAACAGCACTGGACCCAGAACAGACCCCTGTGGAACACCGCTTGACACTGGTCTCCATGTAGACATTGCACCATTGACCACAACTCTTTGAGTGCAACCATCCAGCCAGTTCTTTATCCACCCAGTGGTCCATCTGTCAAATCCATGTCTCTCCATTTTAGAGACAAGGGTGTCATGTGGGACAGTGTCAAATGCCTTGCACAAGTCCAGGAAAACGACATCTGTTGCTTTACCCAAGTCAACCAGCGCTGTAGCTTTGTCGTAGAAGGCCACTAAATTAGTCAGGCACGACTTGCCCCTAGTGAAGCCATGTTGGCTGTCATCAACCACTTGGTTATTTTTTATGTGCCTTAGCACAGCTACCAGGAGAATCTGTTCCATGATTTTACCTGGCACAGAGGTAAGGCGACTGGTCTGTAGTTTCCTGGGTTGTCCTAGGTCCCTTTTTTAAAGATGGGGGTTATGTTGGCCCTTTTCCAATCCGTAGGAACCTCACCAGACTGCCAGGACCTCTCAAATATGATGGCTAGTGGCCTAGCAACTTCAGCCGCCAGTTCCTTCAGGACCCATGGATGTATCTCATCAGGTCCCATGGACTTATGCACCTTCAGGTTCTCTAGGTGTTCCCAGACCTGATCTACTCCTACCCTGGGTGGTTCTTCACTCTCTCAGACCCAGCCAACATTCTCTGTGATTTGGGTGGTGTGGTTCAAGTGGTTGCCAGTGAAGACTGATGTAAAAAAGTTGTTGAAAAATTTCAGCCTTCTCCATGTCCTCAGCAACCAGGTCACCCGTATCCTTCCGGAGAGGCCCCACATTCTCTCTCATTTTTCTTTTTTCTCTCACATACCTATGAAATCCTTTTGTGTTATTTCTAATATCGCTGGCCAGATTTGACTCTGTCAGGGCCTTAGCTTTTCTAACCTGGTCTCTGAGTACACGAGCAACTTCCTTGTACTCATCCCAGGTTACCAGTCCCTGCTTCCATGCTTTGTGTAGTCCCCTTTTATATTCGATTTTAGCCAGGAGTTCTTTGTTTATTCATATAGGTCTCCTGGTGTTTTTGCCCGATTTCTTCCTTTTAGGGATGCAATGCCTTTGAACTTGGAGGAGATGATCCTTGAAAGCCAACCAGCAATCTTGGGCTCCCAGTCCTTCCAGGGCTTTATCCCATGGCACACTACCAAGGAGGTTCCTGAAGCGGCGAAAGTCAGCTCAGCTCTTCTTCAGTTTTTCTGAAAGAAAAACTAACTGACCCAGTCAAAACCAGGACATCTTCCCAACAACCCATGCTTTCCATAACCTCTTCAGAGAGTAGTGACTATTATGATAAAGGACAGATGTGTTTGTGGGACAGATGCATTGTGTTCTGAGGTCTTATTGGCCTGGCTTGGGGTCCCAGTGCTAGGACAAGTGGCAAGTCTTGTAGCATGTCGTAATTCCTTCATGCCTTAGCATCACTCTGAGGGTGTCAAGGTGCATGAAAATGCACCTTACTTCCAACCAACACTCAGAATTTAGGATCAGTGATGATTGTGGGGTGATCTAGCAATGGCACCACAGAGTTTAGATATGTGCACATATGCATGGAAGTGTGTGTGTACGTGGGTGTCTGCTCATGTGTGTGCACATCTGCACATGTGTGTGCGTGTACAGACAGATGCAAGGGACTTTCACAGCCCTAGGGACAAGGCGAGCACACAGTAAGGCACCAAATTCCTTTTTCATTCACTAACCACCTTTGGATTCAGTTCGTGTGTGTGTTTACTGCCATGCAGCGCTAGGTAGATAAATGGTCCTTGTTTCTCTAACAGAGCCAAAGTGATTTTTTTATTATGAAAAAGAAAATATTAAAGAAAAGGTAAATATAGCCAGTAAGAAATTACTTTCTCTTGATAAGAAATATAATATCTTGATAGTTGAAAATGGAAGAATATTTAGGGCCTTCTTAATGAAAAAATTAATTGCCTGATAACATTTTTGCATAGTTGCAGTGGAAGAGTACAAAATTTACCATTTCTATATTTATCAAGCTGCCTTCTGACCTGCATACGATAAAGCTTGACCACAGTTATGAATGCAAAAATAAATAAAAAAAATACGAGAGTTAATTTATAGGTAAAACCTGATAGCTTTCTGATAACTTTTTACTAAATCCAGAATCCTTTCCTCTAAGTATGGATCTTTTAGTTAATAGTGAAATTACATGAGAGTGTAGATATATACCTGTCAGTTATGTGCTGCACTGTATGATGTGTTTGGGGTATGCCATGAAGATGAAATGCAGTATTCATTGTAATCACGCAATACAACAATACTACATGTTATACTGGATGTAAAGTGTAGCTATGGCATATAATACTATATTAAGAGAGCAGTAGGAAAAGTAAAGTTCCTATTACAAACAGCCCTTAACAGGTTCTATCACCAGCATGCTGGTTGATAACACATGTCAGCAAGAGCAGTGTATCCAAATAAAAAGCTTAATATGGCCACCATCTATGGTGGTGATCTATGATTCTATGATTCTACAGTTTGGATGCTTATAAAGCTTTAAGAAATATTAGATATGAATAAAAAACTGCACTTGAACTTTGCAACCAGAGAAGGTCCTCTGTGAGCTATCTCAGCTAAATGCATTTCTTTACAATATTTAACTTTGAGGAAAGTTTTACTTATAGAGATTTCCCATCATGCTTACAAAATCAAAGTCAGCAAAAGCATTGAATGCTGGGAATGAATGTTTCTTTTGGACTTTTTAGTATTTTAACATCCAACTTGAAAACATACACAAATGCATTTTGTAAGGGCAGTTGCCCCTATGGGAACAATTAAATTAAAGATAGGAGTGGTTTATAAAACAATAAAGGCATTTTTAGTCATGCTATAGCACTGCCTGTTACTGTTCATGAGATCCTTAAATATTATACCCATGTGCTATTGAGGTTCTCTTGAGCAGGCAGTGACTCTCATGACATAGGCTTCCTGTCTGCAACATTTCACTTCACACCTGATTCTCAGGACTACTGGTGATACCTGGGCTCCACAACAGTTCGTGAGCATGCTCTCCCAGAGTGCTTAGGCGCGCTGGATTTACAGTGCACCCTCCAAGGCTTCTGTTAGTTAAAAGAAGACATCCAGATTGTCTAAGAGACTTTAACCGCAACTACTCTTTAAATAGCACAGAAAACAGTTGTAGCCAAAATAATAAACATATCATTCTCTATGGTTTTGTCAGTCAGGAAATTGGTCAGCTTTTAGGAAGTGAGTCAAAGTCCTCTAGGAGTCTTTTGTGTCTTGTACACCATTTCTCCTCTAAATCATAGATCCAGAGATTCTCATCTCTGCATTGATCACCCCTTTATCTTTCTGGTCAAATACCCAGAGGGTAAAAGACACTTTATTTTATAGCTCTTACATATACCATTGTCTTATGTTCCTCTAGTCAGCCTATTCAGGTAATTAAGTTCCTTCCTCACATGCTGGCTACCAGCCCACAAGGCAGAACAAGATTGATTTATCTACAGAACTGCACAGTTAAATCTATTCAAATGTCATTGAGCCCAGATAGTTCACCCTTCCAACTCAGAGCCGGTAGTGTGCTGCACATTAGTCCATTGGCTGCCTTTCCCTCAATCCCAGAGAGTATCTTTGAACAGAAGTTAATCCCTTGAAGTCAGTTAAGCAACCAAGATCACACAGTTACACTGTGACACTTAATATTTCATAAAAATACTGCAAAAAAGTCCCTTATGGTCTCCAACAGCTGACATTTGTTGGAATAATTTATGCCTTGGCTTCTGAAGGTGTTCAGTGGGGAAAGGTCTGCCTGCATGAGATTTCAAACATACTTTGTCTAATTCAGACATCTTTAAGTATATCTCAAAGGCTCCAGGTTTGCCTCTGAGCCCATAATTTCTGCAGGATTTGGGAGTCCAGTGCTAAGTAATGAGTTATTACAGTATATTCAGCAGTGAGAAGGACAGTTTTAGGCTTATTCTTTTAATCGTGATTGTACTAGCTGCCTTGTAAGGAACTGTGAACTAATTTACACTTCCAGCTCTTTCTGGGATTTTGTTTTCTATGAAGTTCCACTTGGTCTTAGTATTCTGTCTCTCCCCCTTCATCCCTTTTTCCAGTGCTCATTTTATCTGTTGACGAGACAGATCAGGCAGCCAGTTTGCTGTGACAGGAGGGTTGGTAAATGTTAAGGGCCTCTCCCAAAATGACCTGCAGGCTCTGAGAAGAGTAGCCTGGTGGCTGCAGGCTTGTAAGGAGTTGGGTGACCATGTGAGGTCTCTGTCTTCATCAGTATCTCTGCAGAAGGGTGTGACAAGTGTAGAAAGAGTAAACTGTGTGACACAATCTGGGTGACCTAAAATTACAAATACTGAGGACATCAGATGTGTGTTCCCATTATAGAAATTACCCCATTGTGTGAAATTTTGCTTCAGATATTATTCAAAATGCTGAGTGGACTTCTTGAATGAATAGATCTGTCGTTGTAGCACCTGAACATTATGAGGTGCCAGTTCGAATGTATCTGCTCTTCAATTTTATTTGGTTTGAAATTTTGGGAAGCAGTAGCAAGATGTGGTTTTGGAATATATTTTGAGAGTCATGAAAATGAAAACACATATGCAATGTTTTAATCTTTGGAAGAAACCCTACCTTCATTGAAATTAATAGTAACATTTCTGTTGATATCAATGAGGCCAGATTTTCCTTTTTCTTATCTTTCACTTTTTAGCAGATGTGCTGTTTAGATGTATTTAGAGTCTTGTTGCATAATATCCTGCCTTCATAGAAAAAGTTCTATTTTTAATTTTAAAAACACCCTGTCTGTAAGGGCATCAAAAGTACACAGGTATCTAAGTGAAAGCTATTTATCTGGACATTTTTCCCCTTCGTTGACTTTGGGCACACTGTGGAAATCGGAAAGGCTAAATAAAAAAGAGAGCTTGACTTAAGCTACAACTGACTTTGATTTTGTAATATTTAAATAGGAAGCTCCAAATGTTTGCAGCCAAAACCAGTCTTGTTCCATACTGGGAGAAAAATTACAGTAAATAATGTTAAATAATTCTGTCTATTTGTATGAAGAAAGTTAAAAAATGCTGAATAACAGAATGAACACTTTACTAGAGAAGCGTGGTCAGCAGGTCAAGAGAGGTGATTCTCCCCCTTTACTCTGCTCTTGTGACACCCCACCTCGAATACTGTGTCCAGTTCTGGTGTCCCCACCATAAGAGAGACATAGATCTGTTGGAGCGTGTTCAGAGGAGGGCCACAAAGATGATGCAGGGGCTGGAGCACCTCTGCTACGAGGACAGGTTGTGGGAACTGGGATTGTTCAGCCTTGAAAAGAGAAGACTTCGGGGGGACCTAATAGCTGCTTTCCAATACCTGAAGGGAACCTACAGGAAGGCTGGGGAGGGACTTTTTACAAGAGTGTCCACTGATAGGACAAGGGGAAATGGGTTTAAGTTGAAGGAGAAAAGATTTAGATTAGATCTTAGGAAAAAATTCTTCAGTATGAGAGTGGTAAGACTTTGGAATAAATTGCCCAGAGAAGTTGTGGATGCCCCCTCCCTGGAGGTGTTCAAGACCAAGTTGGACAGAGCCTTGAGTAGCCTGATGTAGTTGAGAGGCGTCCCTGCCCATGACAGGGAGGTTGGATTAGATGATCTCTAAGGTCCCTTCCAGCCTATGCCATTCTATGATTCCATGATTGTTTTCAAGGTTTTATTTAATGGAGGACTTAAAGCAGAAAAGAAATATTGCATTGGCAACACCTACTATCTCGGGCTACTGAACTGAAGGAGAAGATCAGTGGCAAAGTTTAGCTCTAGCTTTTCTGATGCAATTATATATGAAAATCCAAATTTTTCTATTTTCCTCTCACCCACTTTCTTCCTCCCACAGTGGCCAGGCTGTTTTATCTCATCTTCAGTACATCCTGGAGAGAGTCCAGGGCCACCCACAGGTTATTCCAAATTCAAGAGAAGAACAACTTATTTTCCTTCCAAAGAAAAAACGTTTTCTAAAACCGAAATGTATTGCTTCATTATTTAGGAATCAAGAACTCTAAATGGGAAATTCTGAAAAGATAAAACAAAGACAGGAAGAAGGAGTGTGTTGCCACTAATTATTTTGATTTCAGAAAGGGAAAATAGAACCAGACAACATTTAGGAGAATTTTCTAAGACTCCCAGGCCTCACAGAAATTCTCTTCCCGGGTTTCTAGCAGGCAGAAGTGCAACTAATTCTCCATGAATTTAACAGACTAGGAAGAATAAACTCATATTTTAACCCCTTTGTGAAAGGCTCCAAGAGTATAAATTCTCCTGAAACTTGTGGGAAAGAAAACAAGGCACTATATAGATGCGATTTGTCAGCTTGGAGAATATCCTCCATGAATTACCATGTGGTGTTTTTTGTCCTTGCCCATTAAATAGAGAAACAAGTGAGTGGGTAGTATTGAAGAGAAAATAGGTAAAAGTAAAGGTAAGAAACAAAAAAATCCCATATAATTTTCTGATGTATCAAGTAACAGTACTAGCATATTGTCAAGCAGTAAGATTACATAGAATACAAACATGAATATGCTAAAAACATACAGTTGTTTATTTTTCTTGTGGCTAATTCTTGTTGCTTTTACTTCAAGACTGGAACTTAAGAGCATGAACACTTGATACCTCAGTGTAAGTGGCAGTTTCCTGCAAACAGTGTGCTTATCATGCAGTATGCTGATATTGGTCTAGCTCTGTGTCTTGGTTCACAAATCAGCTAATATGAACCAAAAGGATGTGGCAGCTAGTATAATTTATAGAGAATAATTTTCTTTCAAGAAAAGTAGAGGCAGAGGTGATATGCAGTGCACGCTATGTACCTACTGTGTAAAACTTGTTGTGAGTGGACATAAGTTTGAGTACACTAGTTGTACAATCACTTACATATAACATGATCACCTGCCTGCTCTTCTCTCAAGACTTGATGTTTAGTCTGGAACAGTGAGGGAATTGTTTTGGAAAAAAAGACAATATCACTCTGAAGCCCTAGCAGTGCGCAATGCTGTTACCCAAGCGTGGATTGCTTGCTGCTGCAATCCCCCTCTCTTTGGGGGAGCTTTTGGTGCTGATCCTTAAACCTTCAAGCTTCACTTCTCACTTTTTCTTGCATTTGAGATAGCTTATAACATTGTTGATGCACTGTGTACAGGACCAGAGGCTTTCATGTGCTAAGGTCCTAGCAGCTCAAACAAATAGCTGAAACTACTCTCATTCATTCTGTGATTTGAGCAACAAATTCACATATATTGTATACAGTCAGGCTATACACCTGCTCTTGGCAGGAAAGGTTTGTCTCCAGCATCTAAGAATGAGGTTGATTATTTGGCAGCAAGTTGAATGTGACTGATCCTTCTCTTAGGAGTTGGCTTATGTCTGAGGCAAGGCTAAGAGCCCATCCTGCGCCCCCCTGAACTGATTGTGGGGACACAGTGCCATGTGGGACAGACCGGGCACAGCCCACAGGACACCAATGTTGAGAACCAACTTTCCTATTTAGAGGACCAGACCATCAGCTGATGCAAGCCAATGTTACTCCATTAATTTCAATGGAGCTGTGGGGATTTATGAGTTGGGACTTCAATTTTAAACACTGCTATATTCTGAAGAGTAAAATTGTGGATGGAAACATGGCTTCACTAAGGGGACCAGTTGTGCTTGACAAACCTGATAGCCTTTTATGAGGACATCACCCAGTGGGTGGATGATGGTAGAGCAGTGGATGTGGTCTATCTTGACTTCAGTAAAGCATTTGACACAATCTCCCACGGCATCCTCACAGCTAAACTGAGCAAGTGTGGTCTGGATGATCGTATAGTGAGGTGGATTGTGAACTGGCTGAAGGATAGAAGCCAGGGAGTAGTGGTCAATGGGACAGAGTCTAGTTGGAGGCCTGTATCCAGTGGAGTCCCTCAAGGGTCGGTACTGGGACCTGTATTGTTCAACATATTCATCAATGACTTGGATGAGGGAATAGAGTGCATGGTCAGCAAGTTTGCTGATGACACTAAACTGGGAGGAGTGGCTGACACACCTGAAGGCTGTGCTGCCATTCAGAGAGACCTGGACAGGCTGGAGAGTTGGGCGGGAAGAAATTTAATGAAATACAACCAGGGCAAGTGTAGAGTCTTGCATCTGGATAAGAACAACCCCATATACCAGTACAAGTTGGGGACTGAACTGTTGGAGAACAGCACAGAGGAAAGGGACCTGGGGGTCCTGGTGGACAGCAGGATGACCATGAGCCAGCAATGTGCCCTAGTGGCTAAGAAGGCCAATGGCATCCTGGGGTGTATTAGAAGGGGTGTGGTTAGTAGGTCGAGAGAAATTCTCCTCCCCCTTTACTCTGCCCTGGTGAGGCCGCATCTGGAATATTATGTCCAGTTCTGGGCCCCTCAGTTCAAGAAGGACAAGGAACTGCTGGAGAGAGTCCAGCGCAGGGCCACAAAGATGATGAAGGGAGTGGAGCATCTCCCTTATGAGGAAAGGCTGAGGGAGCTGGGTCTCTTTAGCTTGGAGAAGAGGAGACTGAGGGGGGACCTCATTAATGTTTATAAATATGTAAAGGGTGACTGTCATGAGGATGGAGCCAGGCTCTTCTCAGTGGCATCCAATGATAGGACAAGGGGAGATGTCTATAAGCTGGAACATAGGAGGTTCTGCTTAAACATGAGGAAGAACTTCTTCCCAGTAAGGGTAACAGAACACTGGAACAGGCTTCCCAGAGAGGTTGTGGAGTCTCCTTCTCTGGAGATGTTCAAAACCCGCCTGGATGCGTTCTTGTGTGATCTGATCTAGGCGGTCCTGTTCCAGCAGGGGGATTGGACTAGATGATCCTTTGAGGTCCCTTCCAATCCCTAACATTCTGTGATTCTGTGATTCTGTGAAAGAGGTCCAATAGGTGGGTCATTGGAGCTCAGACTAAACTTCCAAGGGTAGATGAAGCATAGTCAAAGGAGTCTTGTGGTAGCAATCCTAGAAAAAGAGAATTCTCTCACTCAGAGACAGCCAGAACACAGCTGATTTAGAGAAAATGCTGTATCTGACTTGAGTTCAAATCTTTATGTTTAATTTAAATCTTTCAATTTGAGGCTGAGCAAGGCTAACAGAAAGGTATGAGCTATAAGCTGGAAGTTATGATGTTAGATTCATTTTAATCCACATAATACATCTTCTAGATGAATAATGATTCAGATACTTTAAGTAAATTTAATTAATTAAGCTGCCTAATGACATTCTATGTTTTCTTATAAGTCTAATTTTGTTTCAGAGCTAATAGGGGAAAAACAGAGAACTGAGACACCATGTCTCATCTTGGCTATATTACAAATCAGTCACAAGTGCAACATGCAACTCAAAACCACACAGCTGATTTACAATTATGCAAGCAAGCACTTCAGTTAATTGTATAATGATACCTAAATTACCAAGGTACAGTGACATTCACTTGTTATGCTCAAGGATACAAATAGCGAGAATATATGTCAAAATGTATAATTTTAGTGTACAACTGGACGCAGAGCTGAGAGATAATAAGTCCTTAATTAGTATCAAACTGAGCTGAGATATCTCTTCTGGCCCTTACAAATTGAACACTCACAGACACTTATCAGTCATTACTTTTTTTTTTCCAGCACACTTCAAAGCTAGAAGCCTACAGAGGTTCTTTAAATGTAATTATTATTACTTAATGGAATTCAAACATCTACTTTCTTTTTTTTTAACTAAAAATAGTGCTTGATCTTGCCTCCTGCTTGTGCGCACATTTCTGTTTATGCTTTCAAACAGTCATTTCTCAAGTAGCAATATTCTTTCCTCTCTGCTACTGGTCTCCACCCATGACAACAGCAACAGTCCCTGTAGAAACAACATATAGCTTTAAAAAAATGATGATAATGCCCCAAACGCTGTGCATTTATTTGTCACACAGTTGTTTGGGATTTTTTTGGTTTTTTTTAAGTAAAATAATAGTACCTTTTTTTCCTGTTATTTTGTTTTAAGGCAAAAAATAAGTTTCTCACTGAGAAATCTTGAGAGTTCAAAGCCCATGAATCTGTAAGCAAATTTGGCTATGATTATAGAAGAAACCAGGAAAAAAAAAAAGAAAATAGAAGTATATTATCATTACAACAGACCATGTATTTTGGAAAATAAATACTGGGAATTGAAAGCATTAACAATACCAGAAAAATAATGTAAAACTAAAATTTTTTGACTACTGTGAAACCTCCTGTAGCAGAAAACCTGAATGTTGTCTTTTAAATTTTTTACATCAACCTTTTCCTTCTGATCTGTGAACAAACCTAAATTTTTCAATATTCCCATGCAGATCACCCCTGTGTCCTGACTGGGAGAGAATAATTGTCAACTGCGCAAAACAAAACAACTCTTCCATTGCAACTGTTCTAATTAGAAGTGATCAGGTAATGAATTAGATGCAGAAGCAAACATGCTGTAGAGAATTCAAATGAGCTGTTTTCTCAACTGGATTCAAAGTCCTCAACAGCTGAATGAAAATATGTTATCCCAAACCAGGTGCACAGGCACAGAGCCTTCAGCATATAAAAAATATACTAGGGGTAGTTGATTATTGATTCAAGGTATCTGTGTCCCCTCCTGAGCCAGAAGGCCTTCAGTCACCAGTACTGGTGGATGGTATTGACCTAGTGGCTATGAGTCTATGGAGGGAGGGATGGACAGATGAATGAATAAACAAATGAATGTACAGATAGAGGAGAAGAAATAAAAAGGTATATTGATTAAGAATATCTTATTGTCATCCATTTCTGCCAGATCTCCTATAAATCCCTGGCAGATGGTGAAGCTTGCCTTGTCAGTGTTTAACTTAAGAGCATATAGTAATATAAACAGGATTTATCCCACCATAGAGGTAAACTGCGTCCTACCTTCCCTCAGGATTCAATAGCACTCAGGTGGTGCCAAGTGACACTGTACCTAACAAGGTGTTCGACGGCTAAGGAAAAAGAAGAGATGAAGAACAGTAACAGGTCATTCTCCTGTGATGTATCACTGTCACACATAGACTGGCTGCTCTTTAATAAAAACAAGGTGCTTGTATCAGTGAGATCACTCAAAGAATAAGTTGCTTTGACAAAGGGATCAGCATCTGCCTCTTTTCTAACTAACATAACCCACAAAGAAATGGCTGTCATGAAATGAACAGATGTGCTTAGAAAACTGAAGCCAAATTCTCGTCAGACCTATGCAACTTTATTAGCTTCAGCAGAGCTATATGGGAATAAGCAAGTGAAAATTAACTTTAGGTGTTGTTACAAACAGTTCAGATACTTGAGTGGAATTCTGAATAAGTTTAGCTCTGGCTTAAATAGTATATGACTACGCTATGTTAAAGCAGAAAAGAGTTTTATCCATTTGTTAGGAAATAGCTGCACATGAACACCCATCTGTTACTACTGAACTCTAAACACAACTGTGTTTTGTTGATATTTTAATTCATGTGTATTGCTGTAATGTGCAACAGCAATCTCCTCTAAATTGTTACTATAATTAATGAGAGTGCTATGGTTTTAGGTTTTAATCAGGAAGCTGCTATTTGAATGATAGTACCAACTGATTTGGAGACAGTAACATCATCTGATGCTGTGCATGAGGAACATGCCCAGCTGGAGAAGCTTTGAAGCAGTCAGAGTAGGAGAGTGAAGTTCTGTAGTACAATCAGTCTGGAAAATAAAGGCAATCTGAGTCAAAGATGCTCGATGCTATCACACTTCATTTCTGTTGTATTTTTTATCATGTATCATTGAAGTCTAGAGAAAAAACAAAGACGAGTATTCCCTGAGGGATGGTTGCTGCTGCCATTCTTGATAAAAAACCTTGATAGATTTTTGTACGCATTTCCAGTTAAAAGAGATGACAGGATAGGGAATTGCTCTGTCTGTGATCTGTGCTTGGTGACAGGCAATAGAAGAGTTAACACCAGAAACCTCTAACAATGGAGATAATGCTGATTCAGCCACATCACTTCTGGATTATCAATAAACAGCTTAATGGTGTTGAAATCACAAATGACGTTTTACTCTTGCCTCTACCACAAAGCAGTAGGGACCACCCAACTCAGCATTTCAGAATGTATACATATTTGAAAGAAGTCATGAAACAATTTAACATGAAATGCATTTCAGAACACATGCTTCTATGATAATGACACTTGGAAACTGTGTAACGGGATGAGTGGTAGATGGTATGAATGAGTGGGAAGCTGCTTTCAGCAATATAGACTGTTAAGAAGAGGTAAGTCTGAAACGTTGGCAGATGAAATCCAGAAAATAACAAAAGCTTTTGGGACCATTGAAACAGGCTGGGGTGAATAGAAGCTGATGATAGGAAGAGATCACGGCAACACAAGACGAATCTCAAAGCACAACTTCTTTACAACAAAACTTCACTGTATTAAAAGCAATGATAAACAGTATGCTGTTAATAAATGGACAGTCAAAACAAAGGTGTAAATCACACTTTCCACTTACTATACAATTTATGCACACATTTAAAGTGTTTCTCACTAATAAAAGCCAATATACTTCAGTGTTAGAAACTCTAAGAAAAATGAAAAAAAAAAAAAAAGGAATGTGAAATTGCAGAAGGAGCACTGTATGAGAAATAATAACTAATCAAAGCACTACTACCCAATTCAAAAATGGTAAAACATTGCACATTTAAGGCTTTTTTTTCTTTGGACTGCAAATGTGAAAGTGAGACTAGGAATACAGGAAAAAAGATATGATGGTTCAGACTATAAATTCATCAGAAAAAGATCTATAACCCGTGAAAATCTTATAGAAAAGATGAGGAGACATCTTCCTTAAGATGACTTACAACTATGGTAGGAACCTGTCCTTGTCATTTAGGAAGGCTACTGCTATTGCAGCAATGAGGCTGAGCTACCATTGGAATTTGCCTCAGACAACATAAAAAACCACACATCGTTCTGTTACTAGAGGATTGAATAAGATTCTCAGATAAAAGGAGGATCTTATTTATATCAGCAATGTCATAATAGTGCAGCTGTAGCTGCTGTAGACTGAGGCTGTAAGTTAGCCTACCAGATTGTCTTCCCCCTGCTACAGCTATATCAGATTTGTCGAAGAAATGTACTACTTTTCCTGACAAACTTTGCATGCTCTAGATCAGCCATGCAGTGATTTCCTCATATTTGCAAACACTAGCGGTATTTAATCATGCAAGAAAGACTGATTCCTTGCTACTCTAGTTTAGTTACATCTCAACTTTTGCCATGAATTATGTGCTTACTGTAACATATTTTCATATCCTTTCTCAATCAGTTTGTACTTTAATGGCCACACAGACTGTTCTTTATGTTCATCTTCCTTCTCAAGGAGTCTGTGGGGAGGCTTTGTAGTTCCACATCTGTTTTTACACATTCTTTTCTTTCTGTTTCTCTTTCATACAAAAAGAACACATGTATCAAAAAATAAAAAAAAAAGAGAGAAAAAAGAAAAGAAATCCCTTTATGTCGCTTTCTTCCTCTCTCTTCTAAACCCTCTCCCCTGTTTTATGAAGATTCAGAACTGTTACCATCCAGATGATCCAGCTGTGTGGCACTCTGGCAGTTTTATATGCATAAGTCTCGTGGATTCACTCGCTGGTCTTGCTCAGATTTTGCACATAGACCAAATATTCTTTTATGCCTGGAATGATGTTGCTGTGAAATGAAAATGCATTTATCTATGCCATGTAGAATAGGATGTACATGAAAGATAGCAGGCTTCTGCCCTACAAACCTGCCTCTGACTATGTGCACTAGTTCAGGACAGCACACATTCAGGTCATGTGACATAGTGTTGTCATCTGACAATTGAGGTTTCCTTAGTGACCTTGTAGGTGCACCCAACCCTATCTCTATTGTCTGAAATAACTTCTAGCTGAAATGTCAATGGCATTTTGGCTTGCATTACAGGTGCTTCTGGTTGGTTCCATAGCCTTAAAATAAATACATTTTTTTTTACTTAAAAATTATTCTTTTCTAATAAGAAAATCCTAATAATATTTATTTGTGGGTGTCAGCATGCATGTTGATGAGACTGACTTCAAACACATTAAAAACTACAGTGATTGTAGAGCATCTTTAGCGCACAGGCTTTAACTTCACCAGTGGTATTTAATCTGAGAGAGATGTGCCTCTCCAGGTCTAACTACATCCATGAAAGGGGATTCAGCCAATCTTTTTCTTCAGCGATTTCTACAAGCAGTTATGAGTGGCTCCCCAGATCAACACAGTCATGTCTGTGGGTCTCATTGTGTGGTGGATCATGCAGAAATAATGAAAGCTCCGTTCACGGACACACACATCATTCTCTGCTGAGCATAATATACCTAAAAGGCAAGCATTGCCATGCTTGGTCGCCTAGGATTTAGCTAGAAAGAACTTAATATCATGATACAAATCAAGGCAATGTTGGAAAAAAAAACTTAGCAGAAGCCCTGATAGCCTTTCTTTGTCATTCCTACTCTATTACAATGTGCTTTCCATAACCATAGTCTTTTATTTTTATGCTAAGAATTTATTAAGACCATTTTTCCTGCTTCTTGCTTCTTCACGGGGCATTTAGTCATGTATTTATGTCTGTTTATCCATATAGTAGCTAGGCATGTTTCTTGATGATGAAAAATTCTTGAATTAATAAAGACAAAACCCATGAATCTTGACTGAAGAGCAGTTGTGAGAAATATGATAATTTAAGTCATTTTACTCTTGGATAATGGGGAGAAAAGTGTTTAGGAAAGAAGAAAACAAAGATCTTTTTTTCCATATTGATATGGAAAAGTAAATGAATAGGTGAATATAAACTGTGTATTACCGTCCATCTTTACTTGACATGATAATTGAGTCAAAACAGAGTTCTTGTTTATGTAATTTCAGTAGTGGAATGCAAAAGAATGAAAGTAAAGAGTTAAAATGAAAGTTGAAAGAAATTGTCTGCATCATTCTCCACAGCATTCTTACTTTAATAGACTTCCACTGACTTATACAGCTTTCCTGAGAAATTGTGTGCCAAGTAGAAGAGAACCAGAATTATTATTTCTTAGAGACACCTTTTCCTGTTTTTGTTTATAGAAATGGTGTTAAAATAATTTTGTCATTTTCATTAAAGCACAATAAATGGTAACAATTTTTTATTAATATTAAATTGTGCGACTCTCAAAATCATGATCTCCATTTAACATGGCCCCTTCAATGAGAACAATATCAACTTCGTTTTTTGCTATAGAAAACTATGTCTTGTCCGCTAGTGCAGATTTGAACTATCTCCGCCACAGCTCCCAAACTTCACCAAACTTAATCTAGGGAAATCCAAGACCTACACGAGCAGAAGCTGGTCAGGGTAAGAAGTCAGCTATTGTCAGAGGAAATTGAAATTTTATGTAGATTTAATGTACATTTAAAAATGATTCTCCTTTTTCTGCAGAATGTCACTCTCTACAGTGCCTGTAGAAGTGATTCAAGCCCATCAGGAGAAAAGGCAGAGTTAATCCAATGGTCAGGAGTGATTTCTCCACTGACCTCTGATAGTTTTGATTCAGTCCCTAGATCTGATCTGGTAACAGTCTGTATGAGTTCCTTAAGGCTATCTACCACACATTTGTACAGGTTTGAAAATAGAAATAATATCATTAGAATACTGTGTGCAGGGGTTTATGTTTGTGGGGAGAAAAAGTAGAAAGAATTCTCAATTTTGGAAAGTAATTTTTAATCTATTCATTATATAACCTAGGACATGTAGAAGATTTATCTTGGGGTTCATGTAACTTTACACTCAAGAAATTACTGATTTTATTTTTCAAAAAATTACAAGATCAATAACTCAAAGTGCAGTGTAGGAACTAGAAAGTGGTGATGCTCTCCTGAAAAGAATCAAGAGAAAAATAAAGTCTTGGGAAAAAAAATAGATAACATACAGAGGAAAAGAGAAGATGACTCTCTGGTATCATTGGAGATGAATGCTGTACAAAAGAGAGCACAGAACTATGACACAGGCAATCTGCAGCACCCGCAGCCAGCTGAGATGGTTTACAAGCAGCAGGGCAGCAGGGCTGGTGGCTGTGCCTGAGATAAGGCTGATCTTGGATAGATACAAGATCTGAGGTAGGAGATAATATGGCCTCAGTGTCATAGAGGTCACACACTGAATCTCGTTCTACAAATTAACATGCTATTGTGCATCGCTTGTATCATGATTTCTTACTCTCCATATATTCATAGCTTATTGCAAGTTTGAGTTAAACCGATATGCTAACTTAGATCCTAACTGATACTAAGTACCTGTTTTTCCATGGAAACTTGTCTATATATCCAAGTATCTTCTTCTTGTTAAAGCCGAAACTAAAATTTCTATTCTTCAGTGGAATCACGTTCATAGAATCATAGAATCATAGAATCATAGAATGGTTAGGGCTGGAAGGGACCTTCAAAGGTCATCTAGTCCAACCCCCCTGCAACAAACAGGGATATCTCCAACTAGATCAGGTTGCTCAGGGCCTCGTCCAACCTGGCCTTGAACGTCTCCAGGGACGGAGCATCCACCACCTCTCTGGGCAACCTGTTCCAGTGTTCTACAACTCTCATGGTAAAAAATTTTTTCCTAATATCCAATCTGAATCTACCTCCCTCTATTTTAAAACCATTACCCCTTGTCCTATCACAACAGGCCCTCCTGAACAGCCTCTCCCCATCTTTCCTGTAGGCCCCCTTGAGGTACTGGAAGACCGCTATAAGGTCACCCCGGAGCCTCCTCTTCTCCAGGCTGAACAGCCCCAACTCTTTCAGCCTGTCCTCATAGGAAAGGTGCTCCAGCCCTCTTATCATCTTCGTGGCCCTCCTCTGGACCCTCTCCAACTGGTCCATGTCCTTCTTATGTTGTCCTTCATGTTCATATTCATTAGATACACCACTAAGAGCTTTAGAAGAATAAATATGGAACAGGTGAATCTCATGTACTTTCGATATTAACTCTATTTCTTACACTCAGAAAATGTGTTCCTCTCTGCTTAAGGGAAGTACTGCAATCACAGGTTCTGATTTACTTGCAAAATGGTATTTATCCATTCCCAAGGCTGGTATGCGACTTCTTCAAAGCTTGGAAAACCTTTTCCTTTGGGATTACAATAATTGTGACTGGGCTGGAAAAAAACCACGAGAAAAGAATTACAACACCTTACCAAACCCCAGTAGCCAATAGATCTTTTCACAGGCAATATGATGACTAGCTGTTCTAAATAGCAGTCAAGAGTCAACTCTACATAGAACAGTTCATAAAAGGTAGCCTGTAATGAAGTTTGTACTTTGTCCTCTTAAGTTAAACTAATTGAACTTTGAAGTGTAATTCAGGATATGGACAGCTGATATCAGTTATACTGTAATGTTCAGTATCAGTATACACAGTTTAAAATCTACTCTTTATGTTGGTGTACCAGGTAATCAAAAGAGACAGAGTCCAGAGAAAACAGCCAGCAGTTATGACTCAGAAATGCTAAATGAGTTTTCATACTGGAAATGCCAATGCCTTAAGTATGATGTGACATAGCTATTCAAAATAAATTCCAAATAAAAATTTGCTTTTGAATTTGAAAAGAAACATCATTGAATAGGTCTGTAGGCATGTAATTAAATTTTGCTTTGTTTTGGAAATAGAGAGAAACTTTTTTGATAGTGAGCAAAACTGGAACTCAGCTTCTTGCTCTAACTTCCCACTCCCTAAAGGGAGTTTATAAATTAACCTATAATTGGGAGAATTTTATTTCCATCATTCTCCCTACAGTATTCCTGAAGACACTCTGGATCAATCACTTAAAGACTACATTAATGTTAACAATGCTAATTTAATATTATAAGCTATTAATTAATAGACATCTGTTCAAAGAAGTTTAACAAATGAACCTAAAAAATTCACTAATATTCCCAATGAATGTGTTAATCTGTGAACTTCAAAGGTGAGGTGACCCAAGTAACCTTGGAAAATAGCCAGTTGCCTCACCAGGCTAAAAACATTAAGAGGATAAAAGCTTGGCTGAGGTAAAAGACTTGACAAAACAGAAGCTGCACTCAAGTTTTTACCAATATGCAAGTGGAAGGCAGTGGAGAAGCAGGCCTTCCATCTTAACATGTATAAATATTGTCTCATCCGGTGCTCTCAGGAATTTGAGAGAGTCCTTTGAACTGGTTAAACAAACAGATTGTACTTCAGTCTTCAGCAGACAAGCATTTATGGCTTTTATTGAAGTCAATAGCAGTTTTGCACTGGCTTCCAGTTTAAAATGCAGAAAGAGCGTTGGGCTGTAAATAGCCTACAGAGCTTGTTCGACAATGTCATGACATAACTTTTGTCACAATCTTCCCTTTAAACTGACATTGCTGTTCCAGAGCTTTGTGATTTCCCAAGCAATGTGCAAGACAACGCAAAGAGGAGTGTGTCTTCCCGCAAGGCACTTACAGCTGTCGTTTGATTTCTTAAGACTTATGTATGAAGATATCACTGAAACCAGCTGTGCCATGAGAAATTTAAGGTAGATATTACTGCCTGTGGTGTTTGTGCTCAAACACTTTGAACATGAAATTACTGTTTGTAGGGGTAAAAAGTGCAGGCTGCATTTGGTCTAGTAGCACTTTAGTTCAGCTTATCACCTACTCAGTATTTTCTACAGTACCACTATTCATTCATTTATTTATGCATTCATTTATTTCTTAACCCTAATCTATTTGTAAGAAATTATCAGTGTATATATGTTTTTTCTATATATAACGTGTCCTGCAAGTTTTACACTGTATTTAAAGGGAATAATAGGAATAATAATATGTTTCCAGGACACTAATAATGATTTCTTTTCTTATTGCTTTTTTTTCTCCCAGAAAAAAATGAACTGACCTACTTAAATCAGACTTTGAGAAATACAAACTAAAAGCAGCAGAGTGAAAACCATTTACAAAGCTTGAAACGGCTGATGATGTAGATCATAGGCCCCAGTTTGATTGCATCTGTGTCATCTATCTGTAACATTAATGAAAATACGGAAAAATTTACGCTGAGGTCAAATGTCTAACACTGGTATACTGTTCAGCTGCTTACACCATATCCGTTTTCAAGACAGTGGTGCATGAGCTACGAGAGTAGTATGAAATAAGAGAGGAATCCTTTCCCTCCTGTCATGGTTTGATGTGGGGGGGGAAGATTCTGGTGGCAGGAGCTGCCAACCAGATTGGATTCCCATCCTCCTTGGGGCTTGAGCTAATCAGCACCTCTGTGAATTGCCCTATTTACACTGGGACAAAGGAACCGGAAAGGTGTGCCCTTTGCCCAGGAGCCAGGAGAGGGGAGGTGGGAGCTGCCCCCCGCTTCCTGGTGCTCGGCCGGGCGGCGGCCCGAGCCGGGCCGGTGCCACCCACTGAGAATGGCTGTGGCAGAGCCGCTTGGGGAACTCGGGGAGAGCCCCGCTTCCAGGGTGCCCAACGGGCCAAGTTCACCCAGAGAGGACTGAGATTTGAGAGAAACGGCCACACCAACACCAGGTCAGTGAAGATGGAATGGGACGAGGTGTGCTGGAGCTGAGTTTCCCCTGCAACCGGTGGCGAGACGGCAGGCGGCCCCCTTGCAGCCAAAGACAGTCCCGGTGGAGCAGAGACCCACTTGCAGCCTGTGGAGAACCCACATCGAAGAAGAGATGCCTGGGCCTGAGGACGTTATGCATCTAGAGTCCGTGGGACAACCCCGGTTGGTGGGGAGGTGTTTTGTTTAAAGGAGATGCCTGAGCCTGAGGACAGTTGTGAAGTATGAACACAGGAGAGACGCATTTAAAGTCTGTATAGAGACGCATTTAAGGTCTATATGACGACCCACGCCAGAGCGAGTGGCAACGACTCCCTAAGAATCTGAGACTGTGGTAGAGCCCACACCAGAGCAATCCTATGGGGAAGGATTGCATCCTGCGGGTAAAACTCATGCTGGAGAAGTTTGTGGATTTTCCTCGTGAGCAGGGGATTCACTGGAGAAAGGGAAAAGGGTGTAAGGACTCCTCCTCCTTTAAGAGAGGAGCAGCAGTAACAACATGGATGAACTGACCTGCACTCACCCATTCCCTGTCCCCCTGCGCCACTGGGGGGAGGAGGCAGAGCCATGAAGGAAAGAGAAAGTGGGGTGGAGAGGTGTTGTTTTTAAGATCTGGCCTTGTTTTCTTTTTATCCTTTTAAGTAACTGGTTTTGCTTGTCTTTATTCCTTAAGTAACTGTTAATAAATTGTTTTGATTTAAGAAAGCCGAGTCTGTTTTGCCTGGGACTGTGGTTGGTGGGTGCTCCCTCTGTTCTTGTCTCGACCCTCAGTCCTTTTATTATATTTTTCTCCTCTCCACTTTACTGGACTGAAAGACCAGCTGCGTGGAGTTTAGTTGCTGGATCGGCCAAAACCACGACACCTCCCTTTCCATAAATCATGTTTTTACAGTTCAGGAGGAATTCTAAACAAACTAAGAAAGAAAAGGTGACAAACTTTTCTGCAGATGGAACATTACATGAGAACAACAGAGAAGTAAACAGGGTTTTAATGCAGAGATTGAGACTTTAAAGGATCTTTGTATTCTTTTTTTTTTTTTTTCTTCCCCATTCAACTCCATTACACTGCTCAGCACCAGACACTTGTTCAGTTGTGTCTAGGAGAAAAGAAATAGTCCTTTTAGAAGTGTTGTCCTTCACACTTCATGAATGAGCAGAAGAACCATTGCCCATGGATTTTCTCCTCCTACTTTCTGATTATTGTTTGACAGAAATATCTGGTTGGAAGTCCTAATGCTTCATTTAGCATAGAAACTCCCACACTGCACAAAATGGGGGCTCAGTCTGTCCGCATCTCTGAAAAGGGTGTCTGTAAGGGCCTGCAAGAGAGGAACAGACCACTTCAGGTTTGCTCAGGGATCCTACTGCTAAACACAACTTAGAAATGAGTATGCTGATGTAAAATACAGTTAGTATTTTATTCACTGTGTAGTGAATGTGGGGCTTTTTTGCCAAGGTTAAGTCTTGCATTCTTTGTATAGGCTGCAGTCCTCTTTACCTGAGAGGTAGATTGAAGTGTCCAGGAAAATGGAACTATTGTAAATCATAAAGACAATATGGGAAAACATTACCAAAGAAATTATGACTATAATCTTTAAATGGTTATACAGTGATTAATGATGCCATAGCTTGCAATATTCTGTTTTATTACTAGCAGGACTTAGCTGTACTTTTCAAAGGAAAAAGCTTTTTAAATAAAAGGACAATATTTATTTTTACTAAGTTACATTTATATTTAGATTGTTTAAAGAAAAAATATCAGTGACAACATTGTATTAATCTGCTGTCAGTAACAGTTTCCATATATGAATACTATTATTTGTTTCCACACTTGCTCAAAACACGCTGAAGAGATGTTATTCGTATTTACCTTTGACATAATCTTTTTCTGCTTAAATGTCTTTGAGGTTTTACCTTCAATGATTCACTTATATTACACTCAGTGACTAAACTCTGCTTAATGCTTCGCTAATCACTGTCATGCAGTCTGTTTACTTTATTGGTTTCAATTTGCTAAAAATCTAATTGGAGATGGTGTGATAGTATTTTGTTCCTGAGATGGTAATGTTAATTAAGAAGCTTTTTTTCTAAAGCTTTTATTTCACTGAACAGTTCTTGTTCCTGACAAGGAGAACAACAAGAACAGCTTTTACTTCTGGAAAGAAATTCTAATCCTGTTAGACCTGTTGAGCAATGAGAAGATAATTTAGTCCTTTAAAACATGTTTTGACAAAGCACCTCTTGATAGAAGCAGTATGCCTTGTGAAACGGCACATAGCAAAGCCAGAGGAACTTGATTCCCCATATGTCTTCCATATCTGTAGTATATGATGTAAACACAAACAAATCCAGAAATATTACTTATTGTGAGGATATCTGGATGAGTTGTTTCAAAATTCAGAAATAAACTGAAAAAAAACGAAAAGGAATCCAAGTCAGAGAAGAGAGAAATAACTACTTTACTAGTAAGTGAAATGCTAATAAAGAAAAACTAAAGGAAAACAGTTTCTTTTCAATTTACATTCTGTTTCTATTGTATGATTTGTACTTATTTCACATAAGAAGTGTGAAATGAGCAATAGGGAGCCACACTCTATATAACAGGAGAAAGAGATTTTTACTTGTAATGACCTCAGGAACATAATCTGATGCATTCAAAATGTTTTTACTCAGCAATTCAGGCAATAATAAAAGTAGAAATAATGTTATAGTTACACAGTACAATAATTTGGTCATTCTGTCTGAAACTTCCACATTGTGACTGATTCAATTACATTGCTCCTTCTTTGCATGTTAGGGTGTAAATTGAGGCAAGTTTTGCTACCGGTGTTTTGTTTGGGTTTTTTTTTGCTACGTTTCATGTGTATCCCAGAGCAGGGACAACTGGGAATCATTAATGTGACTCATTCACATGGGAATACATTGAAGAATGGATTGGCTTCAGTTTAAGAGAAAAGGATTGGAATCATATATATTCTTAGCAGAAGAAACAACAGTATAGCTTGCAACAGATTCTCCCTTGCAGAGCTGAAGAGTTAAGGTTTGAGGCAGGGGACCACAGGTCCCTGCAGAACCCGGAATCACTCAGAGTGATCAAGAGCGTGGTGGGCATCTTCCCACACAGTGAAGAATTTCAAATGGATCTGGGTGGAGCTTTTCAAAACTATGAAACACAAAGAACTTTAATTCCTACAAAATGTTTACATAAAACTCACAGAAAATTTTCTGGGATACGAATTTTTGGCAGAATTGAGAGGGAGACGGATGCACATCGAATACGGAGGTATAATCACATCTTTCATAAGTTTTTATTGTATTGACTTTCAACTTAACTTTGATGTAGACTGACGTCCGCTTCAACTGCAGCCCTGTGGAACAAGTGATGCTCAAATCTCCTATTCAAAAGCAGATCTAGTTGCTCCAGTCCCTTTCTTTCAGCATTTTGACTCCTCTCCCACTTTCCCTAAGTTGTTTGAAGCACATTTTTTTTGGAAGACACCTTCTGATTTGTCACCTTTTTATTCTGAAGTGGGAGACTGAAAGTTGCAGAAACACTTCGATGAAAAATGTTGGGAAACTTGTAGCAGTTATTCCATACAGGATGATGTGGAAATGGAAAATAGTACAGTTCTCATCAGAGGGAAAGGCTGACAAGTGTAAAGAAATACCCTTTAACCATAAAGTAAACAAATATTGCGCAGGTAACTGTAGAGGTACAACTCTCCCACTGCTATGGTTTTCATGCCACTAAGTCAATAAGATTTCAAGGTTTCACTTATGGCAAAGGATACATCAGTAACTTGAATAGGAAACAGATGTAATGAAAAATATCTAATTAGGTAGTGTTTGGATTAATGTGATAGACCTGATAAGCAATAGGTCTAAACTAGCTTTTTGCGTAGGAAAACTCTTCTGTTCTTATTCAGAAGTGATAAAAAATACTACTATAAACAAAATGATCATTGTTATGATCAAAAATATTATTAATATATCTGGTTGCACATGGAAGTATATGGAGTTAAGAAACTCCAGAACAGCGATGAAAAGGCTATTCACAGCAAGGCTGGAATCCTTATGCTTCTATTCAGAGGGAATAGGTTTTGCATGCCTTGATTGTGGTACCCCCTTTGTGATGATAACGCAACAGAGGCTTTAAGGATCATGAGCCACTGAATTTGTTACCACTGTATCCACTTCAGTTGTCAGCTGTATTAGGTGCAGGTAGTTTCTACTAGAGTGGGTTTTTTTTTAGCCAACTTTGCATTGGAGAATTGTGTTTGCAGAACTATCAACACAGCACATATCCACTTCCACAAGCCACATAAATTATATTCAAGTGAACAATGAATGTGTCAGTTCCCAGATGAAGACTATAGGTAAGACAGCTTCTTTCCAGGGCAACCACTGGGACAATGTATAACCTCTTTTAAAAGAGAAATTACTTTGTTTTGTAATACAAAATGTTATAATAATGATGAAAATACTTGTGTACATTGTGGATGACCCATACAATCTTCTGCTGCTGCAGGAAATCAGGCATGTAACTTTCTCACAACAGAACCAAGAAAACTAATTAGTTACTACGAACATAATACTAAATTAATACTAGCAAAGAAAGTGAATTGCAAATTATTTTGCAAACAATAGAAGATTAAAGTAATGAATATTAAAAGACCAATTCAAATTAATGCGTTGCTTGGTGTTATTACTTTTATGGCCTTCTTCCCAGGCAAGAATTCTGTATTAGAAACCTAAGTTCCCAGGCAATTCACGAGTAAAGTAAGATTGACATTTAGAATAACATGCTGTGCATGTAGCTGCTGAGTGTTAAACACTGGGTGGGTGACTGAGTTATTAATCCTGTCCCTGAGTCAAGCTACCTGACGCCTCTCCTGAAGAAAAGTGCCTGGGTCTTAAAGAAATACAATTGTGTGAAGAATATCAGCTTTATGGTCAGAGCATTTGGTCTAGAAGTAGAGAAATCTTGGTTTAATATTCCTTATTACCTCAAAGAATTCAAACCCACAGCACTTATTAAAAAAATTTCTGGACGTTATGGATCTGAGATGGAACATGATGCTGCAATCTAGTAGTGTGGAAACTAGACTAAGAAAATGAATGATCTGGAGGTAGCAAAGCCTGACTAAAGGAGTGGAAAATTTCTAAAACCTGCTCAGAGAGGAAGACCTCTTCAGAAACTGTCCTAGGCACTAAATTACTCCAGCTTTGCTGTTTTTTCCATCATTTCCTATTCCTTTTCTAGTTATACTAATATAAAGAAAACAAAACAAAACAAAACAAAACACACCTTTGAAACTGGCTAAGGAAGAAACTGTGTTAGAATTTCACAGCTCTTCATGATGAAGAGATGTCATGTTTTAAAAGATTGTAGTTACTGGCAGCTGAATTTGAGATGAACTTGAAAACTGAATATATGTTAGATATGCTCTGATGATGTCTCTCAACTTGAGTTCCTTGGAGAACATATGTAGGAAATGATGTAATTTTGGATCCTAATCCAGCCGTATAAGCAGGGTGTAAGCCAGGCATTGTGAACTGTTCAGCTATGTCAATTGTGGGTATCTCTGGAATTTAGCTTTAAAATGTGAGTCAGCTTGGTAGTTTGGATGGCAGTGCAGTAAGGATTTTTCTGAGTGTTGTTTGAACCTGATTTCCAAACTGCATTGCAGTCTAGATGTCCCATTCCTTTGCTGCTTTTGACTCCTTGCTGATTTGTTTTCACGGAGATTACTGCAGAGAAGGACAGTTTGTTTGTGTTGTACAATAGGAGTAAACATAAAAGTGGATTCAGTTGTATAAAGCCACTTTCCGTGGCAAGTTTTCTCTTTGACTTTTAAGGTATCTAGGTATCAGGAAGTTTTTTCTTCTAGTTCAGATTAAAAATTTATTGTACTTTTGTATACACAGCAGGAAGACATTGTAGGCAGCACAAAAAGGTCATTGTTCATAGGCTATTTTTCATTGTTTTGTTAGAGCATGCCTCAAGATAATTTTCTTCCTTCCAATTAGGAATCTGGCGTGTTTCAGAGATATGGAATGTACAATAATTATAATGATCAAGTAGTTGGGTATTTGAATGCGTGCCTAAAATGTATGGGTAATTGGTATAAAATGTGCAAATATTTGACTAAGTGCTCTGAGACATTCTTCACATCTTAAAGACAATATTATGATATTGAGACTTGCAAATAACACCTTGTGTGACATGCTTTGTTCATATCTATTACATACAGTTACATTTACATAATTCACTGACTTGAGTTTCCTCAAAGTAACTGCTTTCCATGCTGTAAGAATATAAACTAACATAGGAACATGAATTTGTATCACACATGTCAACCTATTGCTCAATTTATTTGTCCAGATTATCTGTATTGTGCTCTTAGTTGGAGCTGGAAGCTCCACCCTGTTTGTGAGGTGCTTATCAAGTGAACCATCCAGACCTAGCTGACCTTTATTCTCTCCATTAGTCACCATATTATGCTCTTTTAGCTTAATTTTACCTACTTTGCAATACCCATGTTTTGAGATTATTCAGTTTATCAAATCTGTCAGTTATCCCATTTGAGATTTAACTGACTGTTCTAAGCAATGTTGTTGTCCTGGTCCTGCCATTGTAGACTGCCCTTTGTCAGATGTCAGCTTACTGTAGAAAGATTTTTTTTTCCCTTTCCATTTACAGACTGTATCAAAATGAACACAGCGAGATGAGAAAAAATGTATAGTACTTTGAAAAGGAAAAGTAAATTGCAACCAATACACCTGAAAGACTCACAGAACCAAACAAATGAGACTGAGGAAGAGAAGACAGGTTAAAAGAATTCCCTAAAAGCAGAGGGAAGGGTTCGTCACTGGTTAAAAAATTCAGGTGCATAGTTTTCTGATTCTGAATCTTTCCAAGGCAAATCTATTTCAGTACTTTCCAAACCTTTTAAGTTACATCAGGATGGTTGGATAATTCCTGCCAAATAACTCTGAAAAGTTCTGTTTCTGTTTACTTTATGCAAATATAATTTTAACTGTGTTCCCTCCAAAAATGAAGACTCCTGAGGGAGAATTTCACTGAGGAACACAGTAATAAATGCATAGAAAATACCTTGCATTTTCTGAATGTGTGCTCAAGCTTTATGGGAAATTATGACTCACATTTGTTCAAATTACCCTTATTTCTGATCCTAGTGAATTCACATTTTCCCCAAATGATAACAAACCAAGAAATATTAACTGTTTCTTTGTTCCTTTATGCTTTTATGTGGGACAGATGGCCAGCTCTCTATTTCCCCATTCTTTCCTGACCATATCAATGGTACATAGTTCACTACCTGTGCCTGCTTTTTTTTTACTCCATGGTATTCTGAGGTTTGTAAGTGAGGAGAAAGATTTTGTGATAGTGTGCACATAGCATGACTATTCAGGAGGCTGTAGCACAGTCTCATTTTGAACTTGCTATCTAGCAGTGTAATTCTATCAGGTTAAATGAAGTCATCTGTGACCTATCAAAGTGTGCATGACATTAGTTTCAGCCTGATCTGAAAGCTCCATCCTGGAAGGTCTTGATATTGAATCCTCTGTGACAGTATGGTGACAAGACAAGCTACTATTCTGTCATGAAGCCAGCTATCTCCATGAGACGATAGAAAAACCTGTGAATAAAACCCAAAGAATAAGTGTCAATATATTGGTTCTAAGATAAATATCACATCTAAAGCAAACACTGGAAACGGTACATATGATTACTGATTATTTTCTGCCTTGAGGCCTCTTTCAGTCCACAGAAAATAAGAAGCATATAGTAAAGGTGAAGAGGAAAACACATGAGGATCAGTATCCTTGTAGAAGAAAAGAATAGAGTAAAGGAACAGATATATAAAATTTAAGTGGTCAGATTGCATTCAGTGGGGGATAAAAGGCTTTTAGGATAGGATCAGCTAAGTGCCAGAAATAAAAAGGTCACAGTGTTATAGCCAGACAGTGGGAGGTTCCGGACTGGAGTGATAACAGACAGCAGCAGAGACAGGAAGGTGATAAAACTGAGTGGACGAAATAAGATTAAGAGAGACATAAATAAATTAAATCAACTGAAACCTTACTTTGTTTCTGCCATATAATTATATTCAGTTGTTTTAGTGATCATGAAGCTCAGAAAACTGCAGCCATTTTCAACAAGCTATGCCTGTTTGGAAAAATAAACAGACCAAAAACATGTCAAGCAAACAACATACACACGCATAGAGGGAACATATTTTTGCAGTTTTCTTGACCAGTCTTGAAATATTTTCTTCTCTATTGTAAACCTCCCTGTGTCAACTAGATGAAGCAGCTGTTCTGGGAAAGACATCACATTGTGCTGCACAAATAAATTTTATAACAAGAAAATTCCCTGGAGAAAGCTGACTTAATCAAGGAGGTCTTTTGCTGGCTTACAGCAGGGCCATTTTGTTTTGCAGATCAGCTGTGGGGAATTTATCCATAAAGTGGGTAAGTTGTACATATATTCTATATTTGTGATCTAGTATTTATAGTAAAATCTAGTAGTAGATACCAGTAGTGAAATCAATCTCAAATAATTTTATTTGGTTGAATAAGTATGTAATCAAACTTAGTGTCATTTTTTTTAGTCATTGGAGAGAGACTGATGCCTGCAAAGTGCAGATCATCTACTCATTTCCATAAGGAAGGAACCTAGACAGCTAATTTTTAAATGCATGAAATTAGATGAGAGGAATATCACTTAAAGTGCCCCAGAAAGACTAAGCAAGATAACTTGGATATCTACTTTTATCAGTGGAATTATTTATCAATACAAGTGGTTTAACTTCAGGATAGCTGACCCATATTTGGATTTGTGGCCTCTGTTCTTCAAGAGTCACAAATTTTTTGTGGAAGATACTGGAGAATCCAAATGCTATACCAGCTTCATGAAAATAGATTAATTAGAAGAAACACAGAGAAAATTAGTAATAAACTCTGTGATGTCTGCTTTTATTAATAACAGGTGTGAATCATAGCAGCTGTGAGGGAAAATGTTTACCTGATAGTCAGCCCTGCAGTCAGCTACAGCCTGGGAAAGGTGGCCTCAGGAGCTGCCTACTGAGCACTAGAAGTACTTACTCTGATTTGTGCTATCAAACATCTTTACAGAGGACTATGGCCAATAAATTCACTTTCTTATTGTATTTTCCTGTCTCAGACACCATTATGGGCATGCAGTGGCATGCCCTGGCCTGCCACGTGGGTCTGGGTCCTAGAGAGGCAGGAATTTCAGTAACTTATCACGCATTTTCTAAAGCCATCCTCCAAAGGCCTTTGCTGCTACCTTTTCTTATCTCATCCTTCCTACAAGTTCCTACATAAATCATAGACAATTTGGTATCTCTTCAAAGCATAACGATATTCTGATCTGAAGCTCAAATAAAGTACCAGGATGTCACTAGGCTTTAAAGAAGGCCTTAATAACTTTCTAGTACCTTCATGGCAGGTTTAGTTTTCCCCTGAAATTTCAAGATGGTTGCAAATTTTCTATTGGATCAGTTAGGTTCATTGCTTTAGAATTTAAATCCAGCTTGCCGTTGAATATATGAGATTTGAATTGCTTATTACAGAAAAAAGATAGCTAAACCATCCAAGGAAAAGCCTGGATTTCTGTTCCAATCTATGTTATATCCTCCTAATATAACAGCTTCAGTGTTTTATCTATTTGACTGGAAGGAAAAAAAGCCTATAAAGCTGAAGATTTTAAGTCTGAATTAAGGAGACAGATATTACATAGGTACATTGATTTGTTATGAGGTGTAGATAGTAAAAGATTACATTCTAAACTCATATTTTGTGAATTAAGAGGGCAAAATACAACAGATATTGATCTCTACACATAGGTAAACAGCAATTGCAAATACAAATTGCCATTTCACAACACCATTCATGAACGCGTCCCAAGGAGCTTTACTTGCTATCAATAAAAAACCAACAAAACTGCTATTGGACTAGATAAGCCTTAGAAAACAGATGTCTTTTAAGTAGTATTAAAGTCAGAAAGCCAGCTGCTTGGGCCTAGCCAAAGGCTGATGCAGGATTTGAGAAAGGGAAAAGCATCTGCTTTTAAGTCACAGTCTTATCTGGGATTGGCAAAGGGCAGGTAACGGCTCGCTGCCAGTAAACCTGCTCTGCTGAGATGGGGAATGGGACAGATGGAATGAATCTCTCAGATTCTCCCATGCTTCTCCAGATTGCTATGAAGGGCAACACCTTTTTGTGTTATCTAAACAGCTTGAGTTGTGAGGACAGGGGTCTAGGAGTCTGACCCTAAACCAAAAGTGGGATGAAACGGGAGCACCGATTCCAGGCCCAAGGGTGGAGTGAAACACAAATCCCCTGAGAGGCTATACCGGGTTTCAAAACTGTGCTACGTCCCTTTGGCATTGCTTGGCAAGATGTTGTTTGTAATAGAAAACAGTTTTAACACCCCCGCTCCCAGGCTGCTGCTGTTTAAGTATTCTGTCACCAGCTTGTATGGGTTTTGTGTAATCTATCAAGCCAGGAAGGAAAGTGCATATGTACAAAAAAGATTTTATTTGACTGAATGGAGGATTTCCTACATCAAATGAAATAGTACTGTGACTACATGGAAATGTATCATACCACTGAGAATCAGTGTCTGCTGGTCTTTTTGTTATTTTGGCTGGTCATGGAGTGACTGGTAATTTGTTCTACTCTGCTCCCCTCCTTACACCTGTCACTACTTTTTTTTTCAGTCTCTGCTTCCCTTCTTTCACGTTTTTTTCTACTTAGGTTATTTTCTCTTAAGTAAACCTCGGTTCTTAAAAAGTAATGCATATATACATACGAACCAAGATGCAATTGATAGTGTATTGGCTGGTTTATTTGTATGTCATACTTAATTCCTTTTTTCATGTTTATTTACCAGTCAGAGGAAAGCTATAGAGAAGAGGGACTATCTGTGATGGTGTTTTTACACTTTGTGAGCATCGCTTTTCAGTTGGTCCCCAAAACTGTATATTACATTTATTATCATGGCTAATGGTATATTCCATAATTAATATAATTAATATAATTAATAACCCTGCACTTAGAGTAGTACTAATGTTGCATCAAAAATGCAAAGTATGAAAAATAGAAGAAAGATATAAGGCTATAAAATCTAAAAATAATAAGCTGATAAAGAAGTGTCAGGAATATAGTAAAAAGAATGATTGTCAGGAAGGAATATACTTTCAGGTAGCACAGCAAACTATGTATTTGGGAAAGTACCTGTATTAGTAAAGTGTATGTTTACGAAATATTGCATAGAAATCAAGCCTTTTCAAAGTAGTGTTTTATGAAGAAAAGCAGGTAAACAGTAGTCAAATGTCACTGACAATAAGAATATTTATTAAGGATGCTTCAGGAAAACAAAAATACAATTGAATGTCATTTTTACTAAAAATATGAATTTCACATAGAAGCTCTCCTAAATGCAATGGAGAGCTGTGATGTTTATAAAGCACAGCAGTATGTGAGAACATCGCATAGCTTAATGTCTTCATCCATTGAATTCTTGCATCAAATAGAAACATCACTTTTTTCTGTATACCATTCAAATACAAAATGAAAGACTTTGCAACCTGTTCCATACATGTGAAGTGACAGGTTTGGGCAGTGGTACAAATCTCAGTTTCCTAGCTTTATGGTTAGTGCCTCGTCAGTTTATGTGCTCTGCAAATAAGCCATGATTTACTCTGCAGGTCCAAATATCATTTACAATCTTACTTATCCAAAGGAAACATTTATTGATGTATGATCACATTTGTCTTTCACAACATGCAGAAGCTTTCTGTGGGTAGCTCACTTGTGAGGGACCTGAGACCCCTGTGCAAGGACCTAAGACCATTACCTCTTCCTGAATAGAAGACAGTTTGTCATATGAAGGCGATATGCCTGCAACATAATACAGACTATATCAAATTGTAACCTCCCACTTGTTTTGTGAATAAGGGTTTTATCTATCATTATCTCTTTGCTAATTCGTTTAACTGGGAAAACCCAGTTTAGAGGTAGATCTCTGGGTGGTGGTGAAAAACAGTCATTTCTCGAGATTGACGGTATGACCTGGTAGGAGGCAGGGCAGCCCTGGACAGCTAAGTGGTTGAAACCTTCCTTACTGAATGGCCATTCTTCTGCAGAAAAATATCCTGTGTTTGCTGTCAACAGGATCACTGCTTTGAACACTCACTTTTGAGAGGAACTAGCTTGGAGAGGGGGAGTGTAGAAACTGGTAGTCTAAACACTTGGCTAGGAAAAAAAATCAGTTTCTTCTCTTTGACCAGCTAACCCCAGGTGACAAAGAAAACTTCACCAGCTTTTGAGATGTGCTGTAGTTAACGGATTAATTATTTGGTTATTTAATATTGTTTGGTCAAAATTCTAGGAAATCTTTGGACAGCAACCAAGACTTATGAGACACATCTCAAGGATGATCAAAAGGATCATTCCTTTCTTTGAAAGTGTCTCAAAGGTAAACTTTGAAAGTGTAGCAGAGGTAATGCTGAAGGGAGAAGTGGTGTTCTCTGTTAGCCAGATGAAGGTAGCTGGTAAGGGGGATATGGTGAGGAGGAAATGGAAAAGAGGAAAGCTGAAAATTGGAGCAGGCAAAAAAAGAGTAATTTGAACACAAAGAAAAGATGTTTTGCAAATAAATTAAAAAAAAAGAGAAAGAAAGTAAGTAAGAGCAGAAACGGGACAGATGAAACAGGAGGAAAGAAAGCCTCTGAGGTTAGTACACTATTTTGCAGTACATTAGTATTGCAAAATAACCTGTTTCAAACTGTCATTAGTTTTGATAGAATACTAGGATATTTGTGAGTCAAGCTTCCAAAATTGACTGGTAACATCTGCTTTTTATGAGTCTGTAGCACTCAACAACAGCTTGTTACATGCTGTGGAGATTCATACACATTTCTAAGATCATCCCACATAACAGACTTTCTGAATCAGCTATGCTGAGTGCAAAACTAGAGGAAAAAAATCTACCATCAGTAAAAAGTGGTAGAAGAAAAAAGTCTACTGTCTTAGTAATTGAACTACGCTGTGAAATTATATCACAGAGATATAATCTTTCGGCCATCTTGTCTGTTCTTAAGCTTAGCTAATGCCATTTCTTATGAGTCTTGACCTCTTGAATGATTGATAGCATTCAAAAGTAACACAAGTGAAAATTGCTTTTTCTTAAAGGGAAATTTCACACTCATGATGTTGCCCCTGTGAATCAACTTAAAGATAAATGCAAATACTACGTTTTTGGCTGAGCTGTGTTTTTGGATACAGAATATCCAAGACTTTGGGATAAAAGAGTTACTGAGAAGATCAGCAGGAAATCTATTTGGATGTCTTGTTTTTCCAGCTTTACAAGCAGATGTATGGCAAAAGTAAGGCATATCTGAGCAGGATTAGAGTCCGGATTGGAAGCAGTGCAGAGAAGAAGGCCAAGCCATAGGCAGAAAAGAGAAGTCCAGAGAGAAGGCAGACCTGTTGGTGATTTGCAGTAGGTTGCATTGAACATCTAACATTTATGCATAAAATAAGTTAAACATGACTTAAATGAAATTAAAGGGTGGATGAACTACTTAGGGATACGGTTTAATGGGGGATTAGGGATGGTTGGACTGGATGATCTCTAAGGTCTTCCAACCTAGAAATCTATGAAATCTATGAAAAAGAAGAAAGTGTTCAAAAAGTCACCTGCTACCTGACAATGTGTGCAATTCTTTCATTACTGCTAAAGATATAAATTTCTTTGCCAGAAAGCAGAAGTGTTTTTGAGAAGACATGTTTAGGCACTGAGTCTTTGCTTTGAAGGGATCTTTTGAGATCTTAAGAAGCGTTTTTACATTACCTGTGGCATTCTTTGCGCTTCGCTGTGAAATGCAGTAATAATGCAGTTTTAATTGGCCTTTGAAAATGGTAGTTTTCAAATGGCAATGTACAAGGAGGCTTAAAATCCTAAAAAAATTGAAGGCTGCTGTTTTAATTATAATGGCATCTTGCCTGAAGAATTAATACAAGCTAAGTATTTGTCTAATTCATGTGATTAAACAATCACAAAATAGCCCCTCTTACTGTTTGCATTTTGTGTGGGAATCATGCATATTTTAAGAGCCACTGAAAGCAGTTACATAGAAATGAACAACAGGAAAAAACCTCTCTTTTCATTGCTCATATCTATAACCTCTTTCTATAATGTGAAGAACTTCAACAATGATAGCCAACAAACAGGAACATTTCCTCACAGTTGCTTCTACTTCCAAGATGAACATGAGTGAAACCGAGTTCTTCATGCTGCAAAGGGGGCGAGGAATTTTAGAGGTCTGGACAAGATAAACCATAAGAAGTGTGATATCTTTTTTTTTCTTAATGAAACTACAGAAGTTTCAGAAATGTTTCATAGATGTGTGAAAAAAACACAATTTAGAAAAGTAAGTCACTCCTCAGATGTACAATATTTTTGAGTTGCAATAATCTAACTGTCCAAAACAAGAGAAAGTTGTTTTGCTGGGATGAATGAGTGTTGAATGAAAACTTGCGTGTTTCTTGGAGCTGTAAAAGACTCATGGCCTCATATTGCATCTGACAGAAAGTAGAAAAAACTGTGCTCAGTGAAGCTTCAACACAGTGCAGTTTTCACCACACTGATAGCTTTAGCACCTGTAAACAGATATAAGAACACTCAGTGCAAGAAACAAAACCTGTTACATCTGTAAATAAATGGGAGATTTTGGAAATTAAATGTCAATTTTATTTAATTCAAATAGCTATTAGAAGGATTCATCCACATGCATACACAGCACAATCTCCCCACAACTAAAACCTCTTGACAGATATTAGGTAGAAATCAGTTCAAAAGGGCTTCTCTTAAATACAACGTAGGCTGATAATATATACAAAAATCTCTCTACAAACACAAATGTAGTGGTTATCAGACAAGACAGAAGTTTTCTTAAAAGCATTGCCATCTGTAGTATTTAGCTAGGATAACAGAACAAGAAAAAGCTTTTTTTAGCAATTCTGACAGGTTTCGTGCTCTATTTTTTTAATTTTCTTAGAATTCTTTTTAGCATTTCAAGTGGCAAACCTTAACCCAAGCTTATACCTCCTTTTAAGTTATAAAAATGAACCTACTTTTTTTAGTTTAGTGCTATTCATTTTCTGTGGAAGTCGGCAATTTTAAAGTTATTGATTTAAATAGCAGCATTTAAAGGCAGTGCAATTTGCAAACACTTCCAGTAGCTAAGTTAGGACTTAGAAAGAATGTTGCAAGCTATAATGAAAATTTCAGTTTTTCTCACTTCTTATCATGTCGTCACATTCTGCATTCTTGAGGCAGACTGAAAATCATTATGCAGCCTTTATGATACTGCCACTATTTTGCCAGGAAGTATAGTGCCATCATTTTAACAGCAGAGCTTTTATACTGTACTATATTATTTTTTTACAGCAAGGATTTACAAACATTCCTACCTGCATATTAGGCCAAGGTATAACCCTAACACACAGTTTCCAAACAAAAACAGAATAAAAGATGGGCTGAGCAACATCTATAAGTACCTGTCTCATGCAAAGAGAAAAAAAAATAGTCAACACTTGCATCTTAGAAGGTGCTGAGGCACCTTATTTTCTTTGTTTAGTTCAGTGGTAGTCCATGACATACAGAACTGAAACCTGAGAAAGAAGTCTGTTTTAGGCTAGTGCTTGTTCCTATTTGACACAAGAAAGAAATGAGGACAGAAGCTCATTCAGGTGTGCTCATAGTGAAAATTCTTTACAGATCACTAATTTCATAATTAGTGAGCCCTTGCAAAAGCAGATAGTCCCATTCATGCTCGAAAAACATGCAATCCATATTATCTAGCAAATAACACAAAACCTAAAATGAACAGCCTCTCCTCTTTCTATACAGCTGCTTTTCATTGCTATGCATTTGCCCAGGCTGGGTATTTTAAAACTAATGCACCAGACCTGCTGACCTCATATCACTCTTACGTTGTGAAGTTACTCAACTTCAGTGATTTAAGAGAAATATTTGTAGGCATGTCTTTGCTGCAGAATCAACCAGGGGTCTCAGCACACGGGTTAGCCCCATGGAAGAAAGGAAATACTGGAAGCTACACTTGAGTTACCCTCTCCTGAGGTGAGTGACCCTGGTCCTGTGGGTTGCTGGGACTTTTGAGGTCCTATCTTTTGTTCCGTATCTTTGAAATCATACCTTTTGTTTTGCTGTGTACAGCACAGCAAGTCTGAACCTTGCTGGGACAATGTGACTCACCTTTGAGGGCACAGAGGAGGGAGTTTTGGGAAGGCAGTGAGGAACAGTGAACATACATAATATTTTACTCAATGTACTGCTTCTGAAGAAGCTAATGACAGTGAAAACTCAGCCCATGCTCTCAGCCAGGCTAGCTAGCCTGCATACAAAGGAGCTTTCCATTCAAATGCCTAGCCTAGTGCTTCAGACAGAAGCAAGCAAAGAAACCCCACAAGCAAATAAAAAAAAGTCCTTAAATCCCAAATGAAATAGTGGATTTTGGTCTGAATCTGGAAATTATAGCCTGCTGTGTCTGTGATTGTTACTACCAGCTGCATTTGGCTGAGGGTGACAGTGGTTCCCGTAAGGGAACATGCACTGCTATAAATTCAGAAGTGGATCCTGTTATATGTAAGTGTTTTGAACATGGGCTGCGGAGTCTTGATATCCAAATCAACATCAAAATGTGGACTAATGTTAAGAAACTGGGAATGTCTGCTGCCAGTCAATTAACTAATTAGGAAGTATAAATTGGGTTCAGTGTAAAGAAACAAACGAATTTGCTTAAATCATTGTCAAAGACACATACTTAACATCGATTAAGTATTTGAACAAATGTAGGTATTATTTGGAATAACTAGTTCATAAAATACTGAAGATGGGTGAGTACTGGAAAGATTCTGCAAACTGTTCACGTTAGTGCTTTATTTTGATTTTATATATTTATTTTGTTACACTTTTTGCAAATACTTTGCTGGATCTAATTACTATTAAAATACTGCTTTGAGTTTATTTTTTTTAAGCACACATTGCACAACATTTGTGGAAAATGGATGGCGAATTATATATTCAAATATTCACACTTAAAGATTTCTATTTAGCAGTATGTTCGTCTGTCACAGAATAGAAACAAAGCTCCTGCAGATGTGCAGAACCATATTCAGTGAATACTTTAAAAAAATAAATTACTTTAGGTAAATAGTAACTTCTTTCACAAAATTTAGTTAGAAAAAACACTTAACATTATTTTTCACAACAAAAATCAGCCAGTTTGAGCGCATATATCTAAACCAATGCAGGTGCTTGTTTCACTGGATGATTCGCTGACACTCATTGCTCATAGTCCTACTTAAGTAGATACTTAAAAATTGTTATACAACCACTAGTGGCTGCTAAGCCCAAGATGAGCTCAGTCTTTCATATGGAATATCAGACTTTCATGCATCTCACTGAATCACAACAGAGTTTTGGTTTTGAGCTGATCATTGGTAAAAGGTTAGGGGGAAAGCAAGCTCGGGGTCAAGGACAGTATTAAGTCCTACTTAAGTTAGCTTCCTAAGTAGTTATGCAAAGAGTGCCTGTCGGGTTGGTTTTGGAATTCTTTCCTCCCAGAGTCTCAGTATACATACAACAGTGTTTGTCAATAATGCAGATCAGCGTTGTCAGTTAGGCAAAAAGAAAGTACATGTGATGGTTGATAATTCCCATTTTGGTCACAACATACGCTGAAAAGCACCATGTATTTGCACTCTGATCTAAAATTTACATAGGTCCCCTTCTTGTGCCTGAATGAAATGAGTCATGCCAAATTCTTTGCAATACTACTGAACAAATATCTGAATACATCTGACAGATCCTTTGTCCAAACACTGATAGAATCATAGTGGCGAGTACTGTAGTCTGGCAGCAGTACTGTGTTTGGGAGAGAAGTAGGGTTATTCTTTCATATAGAGCAAAGCAATATTTTTTTTTCTCAATACACCTGATGAGGGGAAAAACCACCCCAAAAAATGAATAAAGGACATTATTACTTTAACTACTCTGCCCCTACTAGACAGAGAAGAAATTAAAAGTGACTCATTAGTGCTCTCTATGAAAACTGCAACAGGTACCCTATCAGATAATTCCTCAGCATAGGAATTCCTCACTATAGCAGTTCCTCAGGTTAGAGGAACCTATGTATCACAGAAAATGGATAGCAACATTTCTGTTCACATACGAGAGAAAAGGGTTTCAAGAAAGAGGATAAGAAACCTTAGCAGGCTGGACTGAAGGACCGTGAGGTCCCCCAGCTCAAGATTTGCTTGAGCCTAAAACCAGCTCCTGGATGACAATATACATGTAAGAACACTCTTGTGTGACTAGAAGTTATTCTTCAGTGTGGAGACTGACCCTACCTCATACATATAGTGTCCCTCATCAGGCCTTTCCTGTCTAGGACATACACTGTAACTTTTGAAAACACGTAATAATTTTTCAACCACATTTTTTCATTTCTTCGACCAATAATTAAATCCAAAAGCCTGTGCGAAAACAATCGCAGATCCTGGGAAATCCAGTCAGTCTTGCTTCCTAATACAGAGACAAGCTTTTAAATTTGGTTAATGAACAAGGCTTTTTACTTTCTACATACACATTCTGTTTACTGAAGGATCAAAGCAAAGGTCATCTTTGGGATTTGGATCATAAGTGTCTGTCTTCACTGAAAGACTGCTTGCAATGTGTCATGCAGCTTTCCTCTCCTTACTTGGCAGAATAACGCAATCCATGTGGGCCATTCCACTGCTGGATAAACTCCTCTCAGTGACCCCTCTGCTCACCAGCCTCCACCCCCAGATCTGTAAACTAACCATATCTGTACTGAACGGCTGATTCAAACCCTCACAGCAGGGGTGGAATGTGATTACCAACTCTTGAAGGCAGATCATCAATGTGGTTTTACTGTAGGGGCAAATTTGTTGAATATTTATGGAGCATAACTTGAGCTAATTGTTCAGAATCTCCAATATACAAGCCTTTAGAAGACTGTAAAAGGAAAATGGCCATCTCAGGCTGAGAAAGGAACCCCTCTCTCAAAAAATCTTTAGCTGTTTTCTTCTATAAAAAAGGCAACTACACTTCAGTTCCTACAGCTGTAAACAACATCAGTAGTTCAGGCAGACCACCATATAGAATGAAATCATAAGCCACAAAAATGTCTTATGTTTTATATCCTAAGGGTAACAGCATAAATGCAGTAATGCTTTGCAATTATGCAATGCCTTTGAGCTGGGAAGCCCAAAATGTTTTACAAAGGTGGGTAAGAACTATGCTTTTGAAAGACTTGCAAACAGCAGTAGGGAGTCTTCCATGTAGAGCTATGTGAGAAACTGATTATTTTCTCTATGATTCTCTGGCTGAAATAATAAAACAGATCCAAAATGTCTGTTTGGGTCAAGAGAATATTATTTTTTTTTATTTTCTTAGTGAAGATGAAGGTCACACAAGTTCATTTTTTCATCTAAAATAGAACATTCTCTTTTAATTTGCAAGTTGAACTCTTTTCTTAGTATATCCTTTATTCAAAATAAGCTTTGAAAACAAATCAATAATGTTCTTTTTTTAGAAACACTGACATGATTGACTGTAGTTTTGCCCATTTTTATCTCATTTGAGGTCTCTTGAATTTGATACAAATTAATTTAATATTTCTGTTCTTCTCCTTTGTAATTAATGCAGCTCTGTTTCGCTTTCCTCCCATTTATGTCATTAATACCTCTACATCCTGAATTTGCACCAGTAACTGGTCCCACTGTGTAATGATTGATGTAACAATTCAATCTGAAAGCAGTGTCATGATGCTTGAAATACATTTAATTGCTCTGCAAGCCAAGCCAAGCTTGCAGGGGATGGATGGAATTTCAAGGCAAGCAGTAACTCTAGTTATTAAGAAGCTGTGAGTAATGCTGATAGTAAAGGTTATCTATATTGGGAATCACTCTTAATGTAAAATGAAGTACCTGAAGTAATCCTTGTTAATCTTCTTAAAGTCTGAGACAATTAAATTAAACAGAATATGAGAGAAAAAAAGCCATGGAATTTTTGACTGAATTGCACTTCACTGATATTATGAAATTTCAGTGGTTTTTTTGTTTGTGGTTTTTTTTTTACATTAGCTGTAGAATAGATGGGGAAACAGAAAAAAATAAAGAAAATGTAAAAGGGAAAATAGCATTTCTGTTGGCCTAGAAAAGCCTCAAGCACGTAAGCATGACCGTTATTTTTCTGTTGTACTCTTGGAGTACAGCATGTGCCTGGCTATAGGTGTAGATCTCTCCACTTACTGAAACTTTAATGACAGAGGGTCTGGAAATGAGTATGGCATCTACATTTGTGAGCTAAAGTTCTTAGTTTTAGCTAAGTCTCTCCTAATTCTACATAAACTGACATCCACCAGGATCTTGCTTCTGGTGGCTTATGCTCAAGTACGGTATTTGAACATATAGTGTTGTCCAACGAGTTATCCCCTCCAGACTTGAGTTTTGGATCAATGAAAGGCGTTACTGTTAGGGAATCAATAACAGCTTTTACATGAGGCCTAGTGCCAGCCGTAAGACATTAAAAGTTTATTCTGGACAGAAATTATAGCTACGGACTTGGAAGTAGTGAGTGTTAAATACAGGAAAGAGCACGAAGGACAGAGAAAGGGAAGACCCTTAATGAAGGAGTCATCTGAAACAGAGAAAGCTTTCTACTTTGGCTGTCAGCAATACGTGGACTAACACATGTGCAAACATAACTATACACACAGACACACTCTGTATTTGTACCGTGATGGAATTTTCAGATGTGTAGAGAGATCTCAAAAACTTTCTCCAAACTAAACACCTTGTAGTGCACAGGGAGGAAGCAGCAAAAAATACAGGCCTGTGATATAAGAGATCAACTTCTCAAACATTCTTGCAGATGATTGTCTTGTCATCTAATATCATGAAGTCAAGGCAAGTCTAATGACTGTGAACAGACAGCCACTGAATGCCATCAGCTATTCTTATTTCTTCAGAGTCTGATAATGTGAAGACAGAAGATTTTCCATACTATTTCTGACTTCTCTTGTCTAATCACATCAAAAAATGAAGACACAGAGGAAAGTATTTTGTTTTAACTCAAAGGACCCCTACAAGATTTAGATTTGAGTCAAAGGTACTGCAAGATTATTTTCATTGTGCAGATTGTTTTCCTCATTATAAAGTTTTTATATAAGAGTAATCTGATTCTTTTTTTTCCTCAGGCTAGTTGGTAAGTCTCTTTTCAGAGAATTCATGTCTGTGAGCCATACTGGAGAAGTTATTATTTGTGACTACATATATAAATATGAAAGATCAGAATGCATTTTGTTACTAATATTCATGTTTCAGAGAGCATATCCATTCAAGATGCACTGCTTCACTATTCTCTTTTGTAGGAAAGTATAATGTGTTTGTGGTTAAATATCCTCAGAAGATTCCTCCTCTTCTTTTTGTACAGCTTTGTTTCATATTTCCCATAGCCATGAAAGACCACACAAATAAAATATTCCTGTAAAAATGAACAGCACAGTATCACAGAAATTATCTTAGTTAATTTGAGCACAGAACAGTTGTCAAACATGGTATTCATTTTTAATGTGAAATATTTATTGTCTTGTTTTTTCTTGTCTTCAAGAAGAAAATGAGATGATGCTTTATTTTAAAAATTAAAGAGGAAATGCCAGTAACAGTTCATATTGCTCTGTATGGAACTAAGTTCTTCTGTAATCCAGGAATAAAAACGCAGTTATTTACCTAAGAAATAAAGAGTCTTTCCACTGAACTAACACTGCTCAGTGAGTTATAGAGCAGGATAAATACTGTAAAAAATCCCAAGTATATTAATACATTTTTAAAAAGTACCATAGCTGTGATCACATTCTTTTTATATCCTGTTTCCAAAAATACTCCAGCAACAGTGTTTTCTGGCAGGAACATTTATAAGAATAGCCAAAAGTTAGCATGACTATTACAGAATGTATGTGGAAAGAAAATTTTAATTCATTTTGAAAGCTTTTTTATAAAAATACATTTCCTGGATTCAATAAAATACTTAGGCAGAAGCTTAAGTCTCATTATTTTCAAAATATATGCTAAAATATTCTCTTCTGGAGTTGACAAATAACTTGAAAGTATGATATTACTCAACAGTTTCATTCATTTATTGGAAGGATGAATTCCATATCTGTAGATAAAACTGGAACACAGACAATACTGTAACGGAAGGGATAAAACATGGAAACTAGGCATCACATGAACTTTTTGTCTTCCATTCCAAATTAATTTAATTCTAAAAGTCTGAGTCTCATAATGGACTTGTAAACAAGCCACAAATTAAGATTTTTTTAAAATACAAATCGTTCAGTAATTAAGTTTAAAAACAACAAATTTTTATATATTCAGAATTTGTGAGCAGGCAAAAAAATCTTAACAGTTATTTATGCTGGATTTTTTCATATCGTAGTCCACAAATTATCCAAAGAGGATTTTAGTTCATTAATAAATATTGGTAATTTTTTATGTATTGTGTTTTTCAAATAAAACAGATACTACTTTTTTTTTTTGTTTTTTAAAAAAAGGTGTGCGCAATTAACTCAAAGGTTTTCTTCTTTGGTAGTGATGAGTCAAATTTCTGTTTAAGGGCAACTGCTGTCTTGTTTAAATTCCTGATTCACCACATTCAAATTTTTGATACTTCTGGCATTTTTATTATAGTGTTTTTTTATACTTTAAACAAAATGGCTCCAATTGATAGCAGATTTATTCTGGTGATAGCCAGTGGTGACCAGGGCCAACTCAGGCCAAGGCTGCAAGTACATAACATAACTTGCCTGGGGCCTTGTCAGTACCTGCTCAAAACCTTAATTCAGCCAATACCTGTTGAAGTCAACAGAAAAATCTTCAAATAGACTTTAGCTATATCCCTAAGAAGGGAGAATCTATATTTTTTTTTGAATTATGATGCATCAAGAACTGAAATAGTTGGTGGATGGGATAACTGTGAGTTCCTCATTCTCTGAAGTCACCACATTCTTTAATTGACACTCACTTCCCTGATAAGTTCGTTACTTTTCTTGGTAGGTCATTCCATTTTTATCACAAACAAAGAGTATTTTAAAATCTTTTCTAAAAGCCATAGAAGTGGCTAAACTATTTATTCATTAGAATTCTGTTTTACGGTCCGTATTTGTATCAGTCTTACTTCAGTTCTTATATTCCGGAAAAAATGCCATTAAGTTCTACAGAATGATAGATACAGTCACCCTCTCAGGGCTACTAAGTTCAGTAATTCCCATGCTTTCTTGTTATATTTAGCTGTGGGTACCATACAGACTTCTCTCTGTTGCTGTTTTTTTTTTTTTTCCTTTAGTTTTTTTTTCTTCTTCTTCTTTGTTCTTTTTCTTTTTCTTTTTCTTTTTCTTTTTCTTTTTCTTTTTCTTTTTCTTTTTCTTTTTCATTCTTTTCTCATTCTCTTTTTTCTTTCTCTCTTTCTTTCTTTCTTTCTTTCTTTCTTTCTTTCTTTCTTTCTTTCTTTCCTTCTCTTTCTTTCTTTCCTTCTTCCCTTCTTTCCTTCTTCTCTTCCTTTCTCTTTTTTCCTCTTCCTTCCTTCCTTCCTTCCTTCCTTCCTTCCTTCCTTCCTTCCTTCCTTCCTTCCTTCCTTCCTTCCTTCCTTCCTTCCATCTTTATTCTTCCTCTTTATTTAAGAAGAGAAAGCATAGACACTTTTTTTCTTATAATTTTTGTGCAACAGTAACAATTATTGCTTGTTATCTTTCTCTTTTTTTGGTACTGATTGATATGATATCATTACTGTGAAAGCTATTGGTTGTGCAGGTCTAAAAAACTGAAGGACTTTTAAAATAACCAGTGATAAATCTGTAGTGTTTAGTTAACCACCAAAGTAAGGAAAACACAAGGCAGGCTTTTTAAAGCAAAGCAAAGTACACAAGCCATGGCCTTTGAGATATTTTCCCATGATTTGCTTGTACTGGAATTTTCAAGTTGAAATTCAAAAGCTGAGAATATCTTTTCTTATTTCCTGCTACTCAGAGTAGAATAAAAGCTTCCCATGTAAGCATTCTCAGTAAGCAAAAATATCTATAACTCTGTGTAGTTGCTACCACATTCTAGAGTTCCACAGCACTATGTTTTTTCAGACCTCTTTTTTATGTTTTAGATCCTGAGCAGTCCTAAATGGTTTCAGCCATCATATAATTTAACACTGAGTCATTCTACATTCCTACAAGAAACCATCTCTTATGCATGATTATATGTTGTGAAAATGGATAGGCTAATTTTGCAACATGAATTTTCTTTGGTAGTTGTTCTGCTACTATTTTAGTCTGTTTTTAATGATATACTCACTGTAACAACCCTCTTATATACAATTACAATTTTGAAAAGTGACTAACTTTGGTTACAATTATATACATCAACCCAGGCTCTCTCCTGTGGAAGAGTGTGCATGGACATTTTTGTGTGTTTCTAGACCTAAACAAAGCTGTTTGAAAGAATACGCCACTTTACAGGTATTACCATTATGTAGAGCTGAAATGAGAAGGTTCAGACAGTTTCTCAACAGTCAAATGTTTCTTTCACCTTTGCTCACTTGTATCAGTTTCTAAGCTGATGTGCAGATGAATAGAGTGGAGCTGTTTTGGATTCAAAAAGAGAAGTTGTGGGTCCAGGAGAACCATTTGCCCCACAGTAGCCAAGAGTCTGCTTTTATTTCTGCATACCTAAAGTAAAAATAGATTTTACTGTTGCTGTTGAATTTAACAAACTTAAAATGCAATTCAACTTTAACCTCTGCCCTGTTTTTACTTTGTATTTCTCCACCCTGAGAAAGAGAGAGTTGACTTTTGGTAGCCATCTTTTGCTTACTTAGCAAAATAGAACTTTAAATTAACAGAGTGACAAATAATGGAACAGTCATTTAAGCTGAAAGAGAAAAGACATATTAATGGAACTAGAAGATGCCTTACAACATTCCACTTAAAGATGCTGTGAGAAGGATAAAGATTCTTAAAGAACAGAGTCTCTTATTCTCAAATTTCCCAGTAGGTCAACACAAAAGCTTCTATAAGTTGAGGAGCAATAACTGAAAGACAGAGAAGAGGCTCAGCAGACAAGAGAAGTGTAAAAAGCTTCTCTGTTGAACTTGTTTTTTTTGTTTCTATAAAGGAGCACCTTTGGATTGTCCCCATGTGGAGGATAATAGAGATAAGAAGCTCTCTAGTGGTAAGCATCTGGGATGGGAGGGAAGATCATAGGATGTTGTGGGATTCTTTTTGTTTCTTTCTTTAACTGTGTATGTCTGTGCTGTTTTTTTGAAGCTTTTCCAAACCCCAAGGCTTCTGAGGTTCTTGCATCACTCATTTTAAATTTTCTTTTTTTTTTTTTTTATATATATAACAATGTCAGAGCAATGTGTATATATGTTAACACAAGAGAATATCAGTGTTGGGCCCCTAATTAGATTCATATTCATACTGATATTGTAAAAAGTCCCCAGCACAAATGAGTTAAAGTAATGATTATTTCCCTCTTGATGGGAAAAGATAGCAGTTGTTGCTCTATGTACTAATCCTGAGCCAAGAATATCCATAGATTTAAGTTTGATTGAAGCTCAAATGGGTCGTGAAATAATGAACTTGATTCATCAGCACCACCTTGAACAAACCAAGCCTCCCTCACTAAGTTTTAGACTGTGTCTTGGGAGATCTTTGGAAACTTAACTCACGTGTGGTGGTGGTGTCTGAAACCAAGTTACAGTTTTTCAAATCAAAATCTTTAGCACCAAAAGATGTTGCACATTACCGGAGAATGACCAAGTAAATACTGGAATGCTGCCATGTAAGTCGAGAGAGAGAAACATGTTAACAGAGACAATTTGCTGCAGGGAACTGCTTGGGAATAGTTTAGGGGGTGGGAAGAAAGAGTTTAGGACACAAGAGAACAAACCCAAACATGCCTTATATTTATTCAGCATCCTGTAGGCCATTCTTCAGTGGCCTTACCTTTAGTGCTGAACGCTTAATTTTTTGTAGACAAACAAGAGCTCAGTAAATGTTCTATTTTCAAGGTCTTTGCTCCTCCCACTCAACACGTGTTCTTTGATCTGTGGGAAACTGAAGTAAAGGCAATATCTCAGGGGCTGATCCAGAAAGTTAGATAATTTTATTTACGTGAATAGAAATAGACAAATGTACACTAACAGGTAGGGGCTATGCATGGGCATATCTAAAAGATAACTTAGAAAGTGTTAACTTGCCTGTATGTGAAGGCTGTTCAGACAACTGGTTTTGCTAACAAGAAGGTAAAAGAAACTGGTAACAGTAAACTAATTATCAGCATGGATGGGAAAGGAATCATGTATTTGACATCTGATTTATAGGCAATTGGTACAGCAATTTGTTGAAACCGTGTTGAAGAATATTATTTTATTTTAGTGTTTTAATGTATTTAGTGGTTTTCATGCAGAGCATAGATTTTGAAATCAGAATTCAGAATCCAGTGATTTTTTACACTTGCTTCCATAAGAAATCATGTCTTTCTCAGCCAGTTGGTCTGATTTGCTGTCTGTTAAATGGCAGTTACTGAAAAATGTGGGTTTTTAGCCACTGGGACTTAAAAAGGGCTATAATTTCTCAAAAGCCTAATTAAGTGTAAAATTTTGAAATATGTTAGAGTATTCCTCCAACTTAATTTTATATTGAGATGTGCATGTGTAATATAATATATCTTCATAAAGTTTAAACAAAGGTTGATAGATTAAATACAAAAGTAGTTTAGAATGTCTCATCAATCATGGGAAAAACATGGCAAAATCTTACAAGTTCAGTGTATTCAACTGAAGCTTGGTACAAGACGTCACTTGTATAGACAATTATGTTCATAAAAGTTGCTTTTACTTGGATTGTGATGAGCAAAATGTTCACAAGATAGAGACACTTCAGTGGTCATTGTTGAAGTTAAATGTTTGAGTTCAGCTTAGGAACATATTTCTATGGCCTGTGCTTTATATAGTATCAAATTAACTGAACATTTTTAGACTCCAGCTTTTCTCCATCTCCATTTTCTACCAGTTTACCTGCATTTCAATGACCCTACCATATACCAGGAGGTGCTTTTCTATCTGTAGAAGTTTTATTGTCTAAAGACTATAATTTCTTTGTTTATGTCTGAAGTAGCATAGGTAAGATGCAGTGCTGCAACTTCTTTATGGTTATATTTTTTTTTGCAATATCAGTGGCTGCAACTTATTCTAACTTGCATGAGTTTTCACACTGTCACTGCCTATTACATCCCCACTGAGTGTAGCTGTAATAACTGGTCGTTTGCCACATACAGTGACATGACTGACTAAATGTCAAAGTGATCTTTCAAGATTTAAGGCTACATGCAAAGAAACTATAAACCGTATAAATTCAACAGAATTATGCAGGCTTGCAAATGAATATGATTTACAAGTGCATGGGTCATAATGGGTGATAGAAACATCAAAAGATTAATAAAACGTTGTAAATGAAATGCAAGATAAAATACAAAAGATCTGACATTTGCCATGCCTGCTTGTTGGTGGTTCTTTCTGCTGTTCTTCTATTTTTTTTTCAGTCCTCTCTGTCAATTATACTAATTATATGTTATAGTTTTGCATCCTTATTTGTAATTTGGATGAATTTGTCAGCAGATGTAGAGCTTAGATGAGCCCTACCTTGACATTTTGGTTTGGAAATACAGAATCTTGGCAAAAACTATAGTTAGTTGCTTATTCACTGTCATCATTATAGTAAGTACATCTCTATATGGCTCACTGAAATGTTTTAAACTCTTTATTTTTCTCTAATGGACAACATTTTTCCAATACCATTTGTAAGAAAAACTTGGTATATTGAACAGTGACATTTCACCATTTTTACAATAATTTGTGGGATATTTTTTTTTGTCAATAGTGCTATTGAGTTTCTTTTGCTGAAAATTGACAGATGTCCCTTGGTCAGGACCTTTATCAAAATCCCAGTGGACCCTAGAATGAGGAACATTTTGACAACTGGACGTAAATAAGTTTCAGGATTCCAAAGCTGTATTTTATCTCAGCAACTTCCCTGATTAATTTAATTAGAAAATGCTTTTGTGTGAGTGAGGAAGAAGAATGTAACTCTGGACTATACAAAGGTTTTGGATTTGTGTGTTGTTTTTTTTTTCTTCCCATCTGTTAGGTTTGTGACTTGCTAGGGTGCTTTCACAAACTACTTTTGTAAAATGCCTCGATATTTCTGGATTTTTAGGAGGAGTATACACAGACAGAGGAAGATGGACTCAGCTACCAAAAGAAACTTTTTGTTCTAATAAATATTTTGATTTGCTTAATCTGTAACCTACAGGGGAATACCATTCAGTGAGTTGTTAGAGTTTACATGATTCCGTATGCAATTACCTTGGTATTATAATTGCCCCCTGTAACTGCCTATGCTGGAAATGATGTAAGTTTCTGACCAGGGGGGATGTTTTTAGATTATTGCATTATTCATGTTTAAAGCAAGTTGGAGTATAATTGGAAGGAGAGAAAACAAGGAATTCAGATTAAAGCCCTTGATAGTAAAAGAATTTTTTGTATGGTAGAATTATTATGAGGCAGATTAACACGTTTCTTATCCAATAGAATCATTATTCTGCTCAGAGAAAACTTTAATATTTGGGAGGATTTGGGAAAAAGTCTTTACCTATGAATACTTCCTGATAATAATGTGTTTTGGAACAAAACGTGTTATTGTGAGAGCCTCCAAATTTATATACTACATTGCAAAATAGCAATAATTTTGGGAATAAGATTATAACACTAATCAGCATGCCATGTAGTTAAATGTGGTTTCAATATGCTTGTGGACTGGTTTCTGCTTCTTCTTTGAAGGGGAGGAATCTGCTTCTTCAAATTTCAGAGGAAAGGTCATAAAATTTGTAAGATTAACAATCTAGCAAATCCTACACATCTGCACTAGCAGAACTCCCTATTATAATTACTATCAAGTAACCATATAATTTAGATTCACAGCTATTCTGACTTTTCATCACCTTTTCTATGAAAGTTCACATAGTGAATCAAAAAAAGACTTCTAAATGATAAACAAATGTTTCAATAAGCAATAATTAGCTGTTTTACAACAAATTAATATGTTGATTCTCATCTGAAATATTACCATCTCATATTTTCTCCTGTTGTGCCCTAAATTATTTGTAACACAACTTCTGTCAGTTACACAATTCTAAAATCCATCATTCAAATTCTGAAATAAAACAGCAATTTTTAGCAATTTTAGAACACTTAAACAATGAGTCCTGAGAGTTTAATGTTTGTTGTTGTTTTGGTTTTTTTTTTCTGATTTACCACCTTCCTGGTGCTTCAACTTGCTGTATGAGCAGAAACAGCTATCCAGTCTCTCAATTACTTTAGAGTTAAATGCTGATGACTGTAAAAAAATGGATACAGTACTCTAGCCACAATAAAATACAGGTATATTTAATGTTAATTAAAGGTGGAAAACATTTTTGAAGCTTATGTCTCTGTGAAGGATGTATCCCATTATCTGCTTTAGCAGTCGCAGTAAAGAAATAAAGAACTGAGAGGAAGAGGCAGGATATGTTTCCTTGCAAATTAATGGTAATATTTTAAGTGTTACATGATATTTGTAATAATGATTATATCCCTCTCATTATACATCAAATATTTATACTAAAATAAAACTACTCATATATTTCCCCTGTTTGCTACTTGTCCACAAAGAAATCTCAATTATCTTTATTAACATAATTTATTCTTACAAAGTTTCTTTTATGACTTAACGATGAACTGCTGTTAGGAGTATCTTATACTGAGTACTTGATCTGTGTCACATAATTAGGATTGGTCAGAGTCATGCTTTGGACATGCACAAAATAATCATAAGCTCTCTGAATCTCTCAAGAAGAGGTAGTAGTTTAGTTGAAATAAATATTGTGGAATTTTATAATAGTTTTAATGCTTTGTGACTTGGCTACACAGACTTAGCCCACAGCATCATTCCTGAATATATTAAGCTACTGAAAGATTTAATGACTGAATGAAGATTTTAGATTAAAATGTTTTTTATCACATTCATGTGTGTAATTGTATGAGCATGCACAGCCTCAGTGGCAAAGAGATGAAAACCATGGCTGAGTCATCAAATGCCTTTGTATCAGGACTCTGGCAAGGGGCTTTGAAAAGAGCAATGTCCTATTCTACAATTATAAAATGATTTTTTTTTTTATTTCTCTTATTCTTTCCAATTTGTATTGCCTCTTGCATTTTGTAAAGTCATTAGCAACGCTGTCCTAAATTGATCAAGAGTCAGAAAACTCTTCTAATTCAAAATGGGAAAATACTTTCTTTCTAAGTGAGAATAAGAAAGTTCAACAACATTTTTTTTTTTTTAAGAGGACTAGCTTTAACTTGTGCAGCAGCCTTTGCAAACTGGTTCTATACTTGAATCTCCCCAATTGAGAACAGTGTCCACCACCTGCACTAACTGTTGACATAAAACAACAACATGCTTATGCTTGGTCTGAGCTGCAAAATGCATGCTCACATTCTTGCCTGGCTTATTTAGTTACTTCCATAGATATGATCTTTGGAGGAAAACTTATCTTTGATTTTACCTGTGAACATATACTACCACTAATGTGAATACTTGAAACATGAACTTAAGCCCAACTTCTTTCTGGACTAGGAGGGCGGAGCTCTTGAGATCCAGTGGTAAGTCTCTGCTTCTTGTGAATGATTGCATTCACAGTCACTGTGTACCCAAACTAAATATGAATAGCCTCTGAGCCACTCTAATTTATGCCTGGTAGCCTCAGTTTGCAATAGATAACATACCACTAAAGAACTCGAGGAGAAGAGCACCCCATCGGATGTCTTTTTTCCTAGCCTGGGTTGAGTTGCGGACAACGGCGTAGCTTGGTAGAGGCATTGAAGGGAATTGCACTTGGTCCACTGCTGCTATTTTCTGTCATTTGTACGCTGCTTAACACATATAAAAGAGTGAATAATAGATGAGAATCTGGCCTTGTATATCTTTTTTTTTTTTTTCTAGGTATTTGTTCTTGTGAAAAAAATACATATATGAACACCTGAGTGTTTGTCAAATGAATGGGGAATGAATACAAAAGTAGGCTGAACATGACTGAAAGCAAACTGAAACAGCCAAAGATATAGTTTCAGTGTTATTCTCATAATTCAACACTTGTTCACGTGCTTATAGAAAATGTGCTGAAGATGGAACATTCTCAGCTAGTTTCTCTGCAGAGATTCCAGCATTCACCTTAGGACTTCAGTAACACTCCTTAAAAAAAGAAAAACAAGAAAATATCCTTGTGATTGTTTTTCATCATTCATAAAAGAAAAACTAATCATAAAAATATTTAGTTGATGTTTTATTCATGAGCTAAATGTTATAAATTTGTTGCTGTAATAATATAGTTACATACTGTTCTGTTTGGTTCCAGCATTTTCTTCTATTATAGTCATGAAAGGTAAAATGTAACGATGCAAACAGGGATGAGTGGTTAGAATAATGGATGTACTGATCACACTGTTTCTTCAGAAACTTCCTCTCTCTACTTTCAATAACTGTAATTATTTTTTATTCAAAGTAAATCGCAGCAGAAGGTACAGCTCTTTGGTGGCTTTTGTATTTTGTTTCAAGTGAAATGCCTGGCAATAAACAATGTTGCTCCCTCGTGTTTTTTCTTATTAAATACAAGTGAGTTTCACACTTGTAATATTTCATGGTCATTCAAATGATAACCTTAAGTAGTTTAGAAAAAGAAATATTTTGACTAAAATTTCAATCTCACATATAGTACAAAACTTTATTTACATAATGAAGTCTTATTATTAATAGACAACAAAGCATTTTCTTATCCTGACGCATTTTTAGTTTTTGAGAATGGATAAAAAAATAATGAGATTATAAAATTGAAACAGTTAAAAATGATGTGGTTTTTTTTTAAATTAACTTATGAAATGAGTCAGTGTACGGTTACCAATTTTTATTTTTTTTTCCCAAGTTCCTTCTATTCACTTACATGATCAAGATTAACTGCCTGCTTAAACTGGTGGAATCTGAACCCATTCCTATGCATAAACAAAATGAAGAAATAAGGATGAACTTAATATTTCTCCTAAACCATCCTTCAGTCCTGACAACTAATAAAATGTCACTTCAGAAAAAAAAAAAAAGCGCATGAGAAATAGTTTGCTATTGTGAATTTCACTTCCCAATAATTACATAGGGCCATCTCACTGCCTGATTTGTTATATTCAAAATAATGCTCATGGCATTAAAAACGAGAGCACAAGACAGAAAGTGACTTATTATTTCCACTGTGGCTTAATTAAGAGGAAAGGCTTTTGATTTCTACAGTTTGCTTTTAATAACTCTCTTGTTGGTGCAGTACTGAAAATGTTACATGTAATTTTTCCCTGTATCAGCCATAAATACGCTAACTAAAAAATGTGGTGAGGGTGAAGTAGGGAATCATAACAGCATATAAAAAGGAGGATGAAGTCCTTTTTGAGGCAGACTTCCTTACCTTATAAAATTAATTAAAGTGGGTTCCAGATCCTGCAGAATCAGATCTATAGGCCCTTAGTGTAGGCCTAATATTAATAACTTTATACTAGTTGAGCCTATGATGTAAGAACTTGTTTTAAGTGAACAAAATTGCTTTCATGTAAACATAAAATTTACCAAAAGCAGGAGTTTCAGTATCTGGTTTTAAAATCTGGCAGTTATCCTTTTATCCTAAGGCTTATGGGTTGGAACAAACAAGCATCTGGTCCTTGCAAGTCAATCTATGAAGCAGATTATAAAATTTTGGATATAACATTTCTGCCAAAGAGTTCCTAATTTTTCTTTTTGTTTTTCAAAGATGAATTGTTCATGATCATCTTTTAGTGTCTGAATCTCAGATGAAGACAAATCCTCTTGGATGAGTTCGTTGCCAACAAAGTTCTTCATGACATATTTCCTCTTTTGTCCTCCATTTTCTGATTTAACTTGGCTTAAGTTCAAGTATCTTCTCCATTTAACTACCTTGAGTATCCTGTCTTTGCAGGTTAGGAAAGTGGTTTGTGTTCTTCTGCCAAACAATATGAATAATCAGACTGAGTAGGAACGTTGCCATACTTCTCATGCTTATATTCCAAAAAAGGAGGAAGACTTCCCAGGATATTAATTTCTTCTAGCTGAATTGTGAATGAAATTCATAATCAGTTAAGCCCTTCGGTTTTCATAAAATATTTATTAATTCTACTGTAATTTCAATTGAAAGCATAGTGTAGCAGTATTGACAGGAGTTGCATATGACTTTCTTTTGCTAAGATTCTCCTCATCCAAGAATGTCCATTTAAGCAGAGAATTTTAAAATGTCTATGTGATTAAGTGGTGTCTACTGAGTCACTATAGTCCAACAGCAAAGACAGAGATGCAGAAGACCTAGATGTTTTCCTTAGCTTAGACTTGGGCCTACAGGATGTCTTTCAGCTATTTACTTTTCCTCTCTGAGTCAACATTCTCATCTACTGGAATTTATGAAGTGTCCTTCTTTAGTGAAATCTTTACTAATCTACAAGGGAAAGGTATTATGGAAATGACAATTACCTAGTTTAAAGTTACAGATCCACATTCCAGACTTCGTATTTGTAGTCCAGCTCCTATCAAACTTTTTTTGTTCAATTAATTTTTTAATCCCATGTAGAAGACAGGTGATCCAGAAGTATTTATCATAAACCACAAACACATCTATTGAAATATGCTGAAGTATTTCTCACATCAGTTGTGTTTTGAAATGGCATTTCCCAATGGAGACCACACAAAATCATGGTGAGTGAAATAGGAGAAAGAGGAATAATACCCTGATGAATGAGAATCAATATGGGTTCTCCTCCATAGTGGAAAGTCTTCAGAATTTTTCCATGTTTTCTGGACTACTAATTGAAGGAAAACTTTATTTTCTTAGTTAAAATTTGGTATTTGTAACTATATTTGTATATGAATATACACACACACAAGTATCTTGATGACATTTTGATGTTGAGTAGTCTAATTTTTGTAGACATTTCATTAATATCAGAATCATCTTTCAGATAGCAACACAAAAAACATTGAGTTTTTCTTTCAGACAGTAGAGTCCAACTCCTAAGGTGGAATTCAATCAGCAGGTTGTGGTTCTTAAAGCTCTGGGCAGTGTTACCTCTCTGCTTATCCAGTGAGTCACTCATATCCTTTTGTTTCTTGGTTTTTTTTTTTTGAAGAAAGGGAGGCTGGGCTTTTGTTTGTTTGGTTTTGGTTTTGGTTTTGGTTTGGGGGGGGGGGAGGGTGTGTCTTCTTGTATCTGTTGGTGTCTTTCAGTGATCAAAGTGCCCTTAGCTCTCGGATTCTGTTAAAGGACATGTGAAGGGTCTTCGTACTATTTACGTGCTGAACACTGAACACTACTTACAGCGTTGCCAAGTGAAAGACACACCCTTTTAAATTTTACATTGGAGGCCTAGCAGAGGCATGCAGGAGTCTGCTTTTGAGTTCTGTCTGAAATTGTATGTGAGAGGTGGTTACGTGTCTGGTTGTTTTTTAAACAGGCTAATAAACTATTATTAGCTTTTCTTGTGAGAGGTCATAATGGGGAAAAAAGAAGGGGGGTTACCAAATACTTTGGCACAAATTTCAAGTCAGTGAGAATTACAGATGGTTAGATCATAATATTTCTGGAAGGGAATTCAAGAGGTTATCCTGTCAGTGTCCATTCACTCACTGCAGGGCAGGGTCAGTTATGTTTAGGTAGAGTCTGAGAGACATCTGTGCAGCTTGGTATTAAACACTTCCACCACTGGAAATGCCATAGTTTTCCCAAAGGTGTGAACCAGGCTTCATCTTACTGCCTTATTACTAATACAGTTTTGTTGGTATCTAGTTCATTATAGTTTAAGTCAATTACTCTTTTTCATAGTGAATATGATTCTAGGTTAATGAATCCCCCTTTCCTGAAGTGTTTATAGGTGAATACTTTTTTTATTTTATTTCTTCTTGTGTCTCTCTTTTTCTCCTTCAGATTAATAAACTTGTCCGTCTCTTTATTTCATATTCTATAATAAAGGACACTTTACAAACCTCTCATATTTGTGCTTTTTCTCTGGACTTCATTCCTGTTGTCTTTCTTGAAATATATTGCCTCAAGCTGTACATGAAGTACTTTCACTTTGTCCTCACCAGTGCTGTCTAAATCAAAAGACTCTTGCATTTGCCTTTTGTTTATATGTGACGATCCAAGGTTTAGTAAGCTGACTGCAAAAGCATGACTCTATTGACTTATGTTCTGCTGCTTATTAAGATAACTACTATATCCATCTCTCAGAGTGATTTCCTACCCAATTATTTCAGACCATGTATTTATGTAGATGACTGTCCTTTAGTAAGTTCTAATTCTCTCTGTTAAATAACACCCAATTATTTTTCAGGATGTATCTCCAATTTTTCAACTTCAATTCTGTCTTTCAACGTATTTGTAATCCTAATTTCATGAGTTCACCACCCAATCTCTTAACAAAAATACGGAATAGGTATGAGGACACAGATGCATGAGGAATAGAAATCTGCAGAAATCCATTTGCCATCTAGTTCAGAGGGAATCATTAAGAACCATTGCTGGAACACTCTTTTCCTCACTTTTACACCTAAAATTTTCATCCAGATCATGATTTTACAGTTTGCTAATAAGAATGTTATACGTAAAGAACCACAAAATATACAACATCTCTCCATAGTACCAGGTTTTCTGTTGTAGAGTAAAATCATATTGTTTTGACCTGATTTATTCTTGATAAATTCCTATTCATTGTTAATATATCTCTTCTTTCCCTGTATTTGTAAAACATCCTTTTTCATTTATTTTTGTTTGTTTGGTTGATTGGTTGTTTTTTTTCGTGTTTTTTTTTTCCCCTGGATTATTTCCTGCAGTCTAAAGTTAAGATAATTCAATAATTCCCAACTTCTTCCTCTCTTTCTGTTTTAAAGTATAGGATTTTAAAGTTTTTTGCCATCCTTCTCAATTCTCAAAGATTTGCAGTTTCGTCAGTTAATTCCTTAAGTTACAAAGTGCATTAGGATGAAATGACTTGGAATAATGAGAATTGTTTAAGCACCCTCTTATTTATTCCTTCCTCACCTAAGGACAAGATTTTGCTCTTTGTTCCTGATGTTATTTGTTATACTCACTTTATCAAACATGATATTTTCAGTAGGAAAACATCGAAAAAAGTTTTCCTTTTCTTCTCAAATCAACGCTTCCCATATGCTACCTCATGCATACGAATGTGCTTACAAAAGAATTTATTTGATTCTTCACATCTCTAATTAGTTACATCTTTTGCATGCTTTTACTCTTCTGTTTTTATCCATTCCTGCCTTTGTCTTAATCCTTCATGATCTGACTTAACTTCCACTTTCTTCTTTTGTCTGAGGTCCCAAACCAGCTCATTTTTGGAGCTCATTTCCTAATATGCTCATCTTTACTCCGCAGTGGGATAGCATATAGTTGTTTCTCAAACGATGTTTTGCTAAAGAATTGCCTTCTTTTTATCCCACACCTCCCCAAGCCGGACTCATAATTTTTTTTTTTAGTTTGTAAAAATCTGCTTATTTAAGTCAATTGTTACTGTTTTGCTGCTATTCTTCTCTCTTGTCTGAAAGAGCTAGTTTTTGTCACTGTCCCCTAAATCATAAAATCGTAGAATCATAGAATGGTTTGGGTTGGAAGAGATCTTAAGATCATTTAGTTCCAACCTTTCTGCCATGGGCAGAGACATCTTCCACTAGGTCAGGTTGCTCAAAGCCTCATCCAGCCTGCCCTTGAACACTTCTAAGGATAAGGCAGCCACAACTTCTCTGGGCAACCTGTTCCAGTGTCTTACCACCCTCAGAGGGAAGAATTTCTTCCTTAGATCTAATTGAAATCTACTCTTTTCCAGTTTGAATCCATTAACCCTTGTTCTATCACTACATATCCTTGTCAAAAGTCTCTGTCCAGCTTTCTTGCAGGCTTCCTTTAAGTACTGGAAGGCTGCTAGAAGATGTCCCCAGAGCCTTCTCTTCCCTGGGCTGAACAACCCCAACTCTCTCAGCCTGTCTTCATAGGAGAGGTGCTTCAGCCCTTTGATCATCTTTGTGGCCTTCCTCTGGACTCATTCCAACAGATCCATGTCCTTTTTATGTTGCGGGCCCCAGAGCTGAATGCAGTACTCCAGGTGGGATCTCACAAGAGCAGATCTTTCTTCTGGATATTTCATTGATGTATTTTTACCAGTTAAGAGTAAAATCTCATATGATCTTCCTGTATATACAGTCTCTATTTTTTTTTTTTCTGTGATAAATCAGATCAAAGAAGAGTTTACAAAAACTTGAAAAAGTAATTGTACTGTTCTGGGTTCCTTCCCTGACAGCTGCCTCACTATCTCCTATTCCTCAGTCCTGCCTTCTGCAAAATTCTGACTGCTGATCACAAAAAATCTTTACCCACTTCTTCAGATTGAAGGTTTATTAAATAAATGTTCTTTTTCTCTACTCAGTCACTACTCAGAGCTTCTTCATCGGCTCTGTTTCTTCCTAGAGTTTTAGTGTACTGCCACATTACAAATTTACACCAAGTTCTGCTAAAACTGGGAAACGACGATATTCAAAATTAAAGCTTAGTTAGAGAGAGGAAAAGATTTTGAGGTAAAGAAAATCATTGATTAAACATTCAAAAATCCCAGTGATTTCATTATTCTATCATTTAAATAGCCAGGTTAAATATTATAAATGTCATAATACTCACATGAAATAAATAGCTCAGGGGTTCACTTTTGAGAAAACAGAAATTTATTTATTTCTAATGTCTTCTTTTCTGTTTATAAAATTAGTAACTGATACCTTTCTTATGTACAAAGACAAGGTTGCAAGGAGGAGCAAAATCTTCACATGAATTTCATTTGAAGTAAGACCGTATTTCAGAACAGAAGCGATGTAAGTATATTAGCTTGGTTCAAGAATCATGTATACAGAATGATGCCCTTGATGGAAGAGTGTTGCTACAGAGAATGACCTCCACAAAAAGTCTAAGAAAGTGCCATGGAAATTTTCCATTTTAAAAAAAAACATCTTCCAAAATATTCCACTTCTTTTTCAAAAAGAAGTCTAATCTGGCTACTAGAAGTAGTAGTCTAGAAAAGAAGAGCTGGGATCACTTGGGAATCAAAAGAATGGATGCATTATAAATAGATAAGCATGAATTAATTGTAGAGTTGATATGGAACTCTTCTATTGACCAGAATTTTCTGTCACATACCTGTCAAGAAGGTGGTTAATTTCTTCATCTGTACATTTAGTGATTACATCAGTTCTAGTCTCAGCAGTGGAGGTGTTCAGTTGCTTTGCACCCTCTTGAAATGCTGTATTTGCATATTTCTCCATTGGTGCATCTTCCGTCTTCAGTGTTATACTACTACTGTGATGGTGATGGGCAGCTTGCTGTTTAGTCTAATGATTTCACAGCCTGAGAATTACAGTGTCGTTTTTTTTTGAAATGCAGTGCCTGGCTGGGGTGAGCAGAGTGGGGCTGTTGAAAGGAACTGGAATTGACCGTGTCTCTTCTATGTTGGGAATGGCCTTGGGATGGAGTGGCCCTGCACCAGCTGGGCAGCAACTGATAACTGAAGAAAAACATCACCAAAAAAGCCTAAAATGGCATTATTTGTCGAAAAAGCTATGTTTTTCCTGAGCCCTTTGAACTGGAGAAACCTAAGCCAAAATACATCAAAATAACACGAGAGTTAGCTGCATCATTTTCAAAACAGATGTCTTTATGACCTATTTAGGAAATAGAATGGTAATATTCTAGCAGAGTGAGTGTATATAGTTCACAGAATATTGTTGTTCTATTGTTTTGTAAAGTACTAGATTGACAGCCATGGAAACTATATTTCATTCACAGAGCAGGCGTAACAGCCTACATTTTTCTCACCATGTTTTAAAGAATATGTTCAGATTTTAATAAACGTCACAATTGCCCTAAACCCAAATATCTTCAGTTCTGTATGTTGTATATGCATAATTCATAACCTCTCCCCTTCTTACATAAACCTATTAATCTGTTGATTCCACACTCCACTGGATCTATCTGTCTGTCTGTGTGCCTAAATTCACTACGCTTTCAGCTCCTCCGCTTTGTGATGATTACTTTAATTGGTGCCTGAGGTTAGTAGTTTTTTGCGCGGCTATAGCTGGCAGTATGCGTGGTGGTGCGTAGCTTATGTTTGTTTTTTTGGAGGTGCAGATATTATCATTTCCTAATTGTCTAGAGAACAAGAGAAGAGTTGGGGCACAGAGATGGCACTGACACAGTAGCTTTCATCTAATTAAGGGCTGGGATCAGGGGAATACCCATTGTTTTGTGGTTAGGGAAGATCACAGATAGTTGCTGAAAATCCTCATTCAGCTCAGTAGAGGCTTGACCTCACGGCTCATTCTCCTGTTGGAGCAGCTGATGCGATATGTCTGACACGATGACAGAGGGAAAGAGGTAGAAAGGTATTTTATCCTTACAGATACTGCTCTATCAGGGTCAAATTTCCTTGGTGCAGCAATTGGCAAAGGTGTTTACTGCTCTTTTGATATAGAGAATGACACAATAAGCAGAGTTGTCTTCATGTTTTTGTGTGGGAGTAAAAGATTTCTTCTGCTTACTTTATCCCTGTTGTGTGTAAACATAAGCAACTCTATCGCAGACATTCTAGTGTATACAGGACATGTTTTTTGGGAAATATGAGGACCCTGTGAGAGCTATTTGACATACAAATGTGTCTGCACATGCCCACAATTTAAATATCCCTTCTTTTGCAGAAGTGAGAGATAGTTATTATTTCCAGATCTGGAGGTAGACTAGGAAAACTATTGGTTTGAAATTAGTATCTTTCCAGGACAACTTCCATGAAGCAATGAGCTACAAGTTTACCATGGATCTCTGACTTGAAGCTGTAGAACTGGCTCTTATAAAACTGTCAAGAATCAGATCCTTGAATTGAATTTGATCCAAGAAGAGGGTGCTGGTGGCCCTTCTTGTGGTCAGATTCTGACATCTTCCAACAATGAAGTCAAAATCTAGTTCTTCTCCCAAGTGACCATGATATGATGCTTTTAATTGGACAGGCTAACTATTTCTAAGTTCTTGTCCTGTTTGATTACTGGTCCTACAAGGATAAAGAAGTTTTCAAATGTAATGATAGCTTTGCCTGGTAGCAATAAATTATGAAGAGTTAATTATCAAAGTTATCAAGTTTGGTTTTCCTTGTACCATTTGATGATTAAATTAGAAAGCCTCTATATTTTTTTTAATTAGGGAATTAAAACTCTACAGATGGAGGGTGTTACCTTACTTTTTTTTCATCCTTCAGGTGAGATAATTAGGTTTTCTACTCAATTTTAATCACAGATAGAGTTATTGTACTTCTTGACTCGGTGCTGGGAATCAATTCAATATGTATAGCATAGATTAATTCTTGTGAAAGTAACTGTACTAATATAGATATTTTTAGAGTAAATATTCTTTTTTTATTATTAAAAAACTGTGGAATTGAGATGTCTGCCCAATAAAAGAGCATTTTAAAAGGCTGAAGATGATTTAAAACTGGGAAAAAGGCAAGCATAGAGAGTTTAAAACAATTTTTTGAAATAGGGTTAATTTTGATCTGCAAGCATCATTAATATATACCAAAATTTTTATACCATCACTTACAATATGATAAAAACTTGTTAAACGTATTCCTGTTTGAGACACTTCCACATTCTAAGTAAACATAACTTTTCTTCCATTTCTTTATAAAGTTGCTACATTCAACAGTGTGGTAACAACTACTTAATTGCTATCATTTGTGAGAAAGGTTTCTTTAACAATTATTTTTTTTTGTAAAATTCAAATATCTTCAGAGTCAGAAACTGGAGATGTTATAATTGCTATAACTGATTTTGCTGAATTAAATTTGAGATTTTACTTAAGACTGTGAAGTCTGTCTTTAGGATTTTGTTTTTACTTTCTTCTCATCATAGCATGTTTACAGTTATGTGACTCTTTTCTAAAAGCATATGCTCTACTACAGCTGCTGTTTCTCATGTTTTTCTTTGATCACCTGTGCTATAAAACAGTATGACTGCCTAAAGTTACAATCAGTAGGAGATAATCCTGTCCAAGTCAAAATTCACTTTGTGATTCTGATTTAATAATGTCTTGATTTCAGTAAATAAAAGAGAAGCCTGGTACAATTTTCCTCTACTCTGCCTTTTTTCCTGTGTCTCTGTCGGGGAAGTCTTCTGGCTGCTGTACGGGTTGAATAGAAAGCCCTATGTTTCGTTAAAACAGGTGCTGTGAGTCACGTTGGTCAGCCAGAAACCACGGACCCATGGGTGGTTAAAGGTGGGGCACTCCCTCCTGGGAGTGGGGCATCTCCCTTCAGGATGTTGGAGAGGTAGGAGCCCTTGGAGAGTGGTTGGAAGCCCTCTGGTGATAAAGACCTTCTGAGTGAGATAAAGGCCTTCTGGTATACGAGGTGATCGCAATGACCCTTGGGTTGCGACAAGAACACCTACAGTTTGTGGACATGTCTCCACCTCTAGACTTCACCAAGCCAGCTGAATATTGTTATCTTATTTCAGACTTTTAGCTAGTTTTCCTGCTTGCTACCAGATCAGCTTGTGACTTGTTTTCCATGCTCAAGTTCCAAACTTTTTTCAAGGGCACAATAAGCTTGAAATTACCTAGAGAATGTGAAGTTTTAAACTGAACTGAAAGCCTAGAGCCCTTACAATGCCTGCCGAGAGTGGTGAAGTTGACTACAAAAGAGACCTTTCAGATTGCAAGGATTTGTTGTTCCTGACGTACCTTGTTTTGTGCACATCATTTTTCATTACCACTTGTATTCGGCTATACTCCATTTTATAGGGCTTCATAAGCATGGCAACCTGGTGGTAGACTCCATGCTATGAGTTACTCAAGATGTTGTTTTCTTCCTTCTCTTGATACCTTGTGCTGTTACAGAGAAATTAATTCTGAAGAAAGAATGATGTAAGAAAAGAATAGTGAATATCAAGAATGAATTGGACTAGACAAGCTATGTGCAACCAGACAAAACAGTTAGGAATGGAAACAGAAGGAATAGGATAAATGAAAGCTGCCAGATAGAAGAAGGGAAAGGGCCAGAGGCTTGGGAGTGCTTGGCTTGTTTTCACAGCTGCCCTGTCCTCACAACTTTTTTCATGTGATTTCTTTTATTTCACCTATATTGCACAATTTTAGCTGCTCTACTGAATAACAGAAGTGCCATCATTCTAGGGGATGTGTGGTGGTGTGGGGGTGTGAGGAGGTGGTGGTGTGGGGGTGGATTTTTTTCTTTCCAGTTACAGCAGAAGTACAACACTATTTTGAGATCCTCCTTTTGAAATACTTGCAGAATAATTTTACAGATTTAGAGTGATTTAGCCAGAACTTTTGAAAAGGTTCTGAACTACTCATTTTAGCCCCCTGCACACTTTAAGACTGGCTCAGCACTCTGTCAAACTCCCTTGTCTTATCTCTATCCCTGTACATACAATACATGGATGCAAGACGATTATATTCATCTTACACTGTAATAATAAACCCTAGATGTGTAGGTGTATTTGTATGTTATATACATACAATTGTAGAAAAGTCCCTAAGGGAGTATCTTTTTTTGAAAGATCTCTCTAGCAGAAGCGAATGATTTTGTTCACATTAATTGTCTCTACAGTTCTGTTGTATTTTTCCTTATTTCTGTCAATAATATAATGCTGGCTTCACAGCCATGATTCAGAGAAAGCCTAATGAGCCCTTGAGGACTCTCCCTTCACAAAATTTTAATGCAGCCTTTAGTAATTAAATACAACTTCATGTGTTACTCTCCTCTTCAACATGGACCAAGAAAAGCCATTTACTTGCTCTTGGACTGTTGTGATCTCTTAACCCGAACGTCATGATATAGTGTGTCATGACAAAGAAAGGTTTCTTAGACATCTCCATAGAGACTGGCTTTTTTTTTTTCACAGGAAGCTCTGACTGCTAGTTGCTTTCTGATTCCTTGGACCTGCTCCCAGATTACTGGCTACTCACAGCCTTCATGTGTTTATTAAAATATCAAGAATAAAATATCCTAAGAATCTTTGAGAGGTAGAAACTGCCCTTGAACTGTGCTATAACCCTACAAAAATATCTGTCTTTGTGTAGGTGATGGCCCAAATGCAAGGGAAACTGCTTTATCTGTTCTGTGCTTACAATTGTCAGGAATGGACAAGAGATGTATGTGGAGAGCTGGAAGCCCTGAGCTAAATATGCCACCTTCAATGGCACTGTGATGTCCCATGATAGTCAAATGATTTGGGGTCCCTCCCCAAAGTACAAAGCTATCTATAGAACAGCTCAGAAATGTGGGATGTGTCTCAGAGAAATCCTCAACTTCCAATTGTAGTTTAATGTTATATTAATACAACCATCTGAATTATGTGCAGACTTCTGATACAAATACTCCAACGTGCTTTGTGTGCATAAACAAACATGTACACCTGCACTCGAGTCTAGCACATTGGTGTATCCTGCAGCATAGCTATTCCTTCAGTGTGTATTGTCAGGATCTGACAGACTTTGGCGTTTTGATTATGTGTCATATTCCTGTAAGCTACTGAAGCTGGATTCCCCCAGAAAGCTCAGCAGTCATTTCAAAGAGTGTTCTCTGGTCACATTGGGGCCAGATGGACAAAGCCTGTGGAGAAGAAACATCATCCTCAGCAGTTCTGCCAGAAACACTAAAGTGACACTTGTTCTTTTTTCAAGTATGAGCTGAGCGTGCTGTCATCAGAGGATTCAGGATGGACTAGAAATCAAAGGTCCAATTTTTTAAAAATAAAATGTACATTGAAGTAATTTATGTTCAGACCAAGAGCTCAGAAGGTACAGCATAAAAATTATTAATGCGATTCAGACAAAAACAGTGAAGAATTTAGTTGACTTAAATGTTCCTTATGAGTCTGTAAAAACTTGATACTAAGCAAGTAAAATAACTATAGATAGCAGATTAGTTTGCAATTACTTGCATATGAGGATACGCTGCACAACATCTTTGATTTTAACCTACTCACTTCCACCGTGCACAACTGCTGTAAAGAAAGCCCATACCATCTACTGCAACCACCTAGGGCAGGGACCAGCAAGAGCAATCAATCATAGGAGAGGTCTTTAGCTAAAGGTCGGAAAAAGTTGTAGTAGAACCTTGGGGATTCTTTCAAGCAGTTACTAAGAGAAGTTGCCTTCTGAGCTGATGTTTACTACAGGTTTTATTGTGCCTTTCTCACAAACTATGTAGGCTTCGGAATTCACTTAGAGTAAATTCAAATAAAAGGTCTTTCGATTTTATATATTTGTTATAATTTACTCTGAAAAATTGTGGGTTCTCAAGAGGTGATGAGACCATAAACTGCAGTCAGGTGTACTTAAAATACTTCAGTGGGTACAGGTTTCTTTGAAAGCCTGTAATACTTTAAAAACACTTAGTTAAAAACATTAGCTTTCTATTTCTCATTCATCAACTTCAGTTTTTCTTTTACACAACAACATTCTTGCGGACTGATTGGGCACTGGGGCACATCATATTCCGTTTACATCTTCCTGCGTTTACTAAGCAAAGCAACTGAAATTCCGCAACTGTTTTTCATTCCCCTCCCTCTTCACAATGAATTCCTTTCCCAATATTTAAACCATACTTTTCTTGTGTGAAGCATTTGTTTAATGCAGTAAGCTCTACATTGAATGGAATATATTTCTCTGTCTCAATAAATAAGAGATAGAACAGATGGACTAATAACTAGGCTACAAGTAGATGCCTGTGAATCAGATGGTAACAATCTTACTGTAACGGACTCTTTTGAGTCTCAGCTCTTTCTGGCATTTTGATCACAATAGATTTTAACTAAAAATGTCAGCAGTTTAAAGCAAAGCCTTTTCATTAAAGAGTTCTTGTGACAAAAATAAAAAAAATAGTACTCCAGAAAGGCAGTTTGCTGCTGCTCACTTGGGATACAAAATTGCCATCATATCACTGCTTCCTTTGCTGTTAGGAAAATTTATAATAGGAATCTATATACAGTAGTATTAAAATCTTGAAAATATACTGAGTTGTTCCTGATCTCACCCGAATACTCCTCTGAACAATTGGAGCCATGCCAAGTTGACCTACCATTATATGCTGTATTTCCCCAACTTTGTTTGAAGACAACTTCTTAAGGACTCCACCTTTTTGTCCTTTTGTTCTCCTGATTCTACAGCAAGACTGTATCTTTTGATAAATACAAATGAGAGAGAGAGGAAGGAAACTTTTCTGGAACTGTTCACTGAAGCACTATTAATTAGGACAGGCAAATGCACAATCGCTATGTGCATTATTTTCACTGAAACAAAAACATGAACTAGATTTTTATAGACAATTGCCTGAGTTTCTTTTGCTTTTAAAGGCACGAGTATTCTATTATATACAATGGGTCAAACCATGTACTCTGCACTAATGCTTATTCTTTTCTTTCTGATTACCGTGTTCTTGTTACAGTGGACATAGTGCATGAGAAAGGTGGGGAAAGACTATTGAATAAAATACTATTGTGCAGCTGAATTTATGAGGTGTACAAGCCTGTTCCTTCCATTCTTACGCAGACAAAACAGAAGCTAACACAAGTGGGGCTTTTTCTGAATATATGGCACAGAATCAATCTCTTATGTGTGCATGTTTGGACTTCAAGACTTTCCATGATTTATTCTTATTGCAGCTTGTATTTTTCTTGCAGTGTATCCATACTGGATGGTAAAAAAGTGAGTTGTGGTTCTTTGCTTCTAGACTAATAATTGGAGAAAAATAATAAAAGGCAAACAAAGATATCTTTATGCTAAAGTCCATAACTGGGTGGTAATACAAATTTTGAAAGGTCCTTTAGGTTGATGAATTAAGCAAATCAGCTTTTCATGATTTGTACATCTGTCCCCAGATGGAAACAACCACAAGAACTCATAAACAATTGCTGGACAAGCCTGTGCTTTTTGAATGTTGCTCAGACCTATCTCTAATTGGAATGGCCCACACTATTTTGTCATAAAAATAAAAAATGACTTAATATTATATTTGTACCCTTGCTCCTGGCACCAAAAATTGTAAGTCTTCTAGAAAAAAATATAAAGTTGGTATCCGGGCTTTTTTTAAAGTACTCTTACTACCCCTATCACTGCATTTCATATCTCAGTGCTAAGTTTTGAGGCAGTCTTGATCTTGAAAAGAGCATTTGGGGTACTCTTTTAGTTTTGTTTTCCAAGATGCATATGAAATTTTTTAGAGCTGCTTTATAGTAATTTGTTCTTTTTTTCATGGAGTATAGAAGAACCAAAACAAGTGAAAGCACAATACAGAGACAGAACAGGGATTAAAATAGACAATTCACTCACAATATGCTGAAGTCACTAGTTAGGATATTTTTCCCCCTTTCAAGTGAGATGTGATAACATTAAGAAGGAAGAAATTTAGTTTTGCTTCTTGCTAATGTGTTGAATGTGATACTGGAAGATGCTGAAAAAGTTACCAGTTTCTGCTGTGCTATTGTACTAATAAATAAGTTTCTGATCTTCTGTTTACCACTGTATGACATTGTATTAACAGATGATAGTGTTATATTCCAATAAAAAAATTTCATGGAATCATAGAATCACAGAATGGTTTGGGTTGGAAGGGTCCTTAAGATCATTTAGTTCCAACCTCTTTGCTGTGGGCAGGGACACCTTCCACTAGGTCAGGTTACTCAAAGCCTCATCCAGCCTGCCCTTGAACACTTCTAAGGATGAGGCAGCCACAACTTCTCTGGGCAACCTGTTCCAGTGTCTTACCACCCTCAGGGAAGAATTTCTTCCTTAGATCTAATTGAAATCTACTCTTTTCCAATTTGAATCCATTGACCCCTGTTCTGTCACTACATATCCTTGTCAAAAGTCTCTGTCCATCTTTCTTGCAGGCTCCCTTTAAGTACTGGAAGGCTGCTAGAAGATCTACCTGGAGTCTTCTCTTCTCCAAGCTGAACAACCCCAACTCTCTCAGCCTGTCTTCATAGGAGAGGTGCTTCAGCCCTCGGATCATTGTTGCCCTCTTCTGGACTCGCTTCAGCAGCTCCATGTCCTTCTTATGTTGGGGACTCCAGAGCTGAATGCAATATTTCAGGTGGGTTCTCAGGAGAGTAGAGTAGGGGCAGAATGACTTCCCTTGACCTGCTGGCCACGCTTCTTTTGATGCAGCCCAGGATACGGTTGGCTTTCTGGGCTGCAAGCACATATTGCCAGCTCATGTTGAGCTTCTCATCAACCAACTCCCTCAAGTCCTTCTCAGGGCTGCTCTCAATCCTTTCTCTGCCCAGCCTGTACTTGTGCTTGGGAATGTCCCGACCCATGTGCTTGATCTTGTCGAACTTCATGAGGTTCGCAAAGGCCTACCTCTCAAAGTCCCTCTGGGGGGGCTGTGTTTCCCCTTTTCCAGTCGGTGAGAACTCCACTGGACTACCACAACTTCCCAAATATGATGGATAATGGCTTAGCAACTTCATCCGCCAGTTCCCTCAGGACCCGTGGATGCACCTCATCAGGTCCCATGGACTTGTCCACCTTCAGGTTCTTTAGATGGTCTCGAGCCTGATCTTCTCCTACAGTGGGCGGTTCTTCAGTCTCCCAGTCCCTGCCTTTGCCTTCTGTGACTTGGGCTGTGCAATTGGAGCTCTTGCCAGTGAAGACTGAAGCAAAGAAGTCATTGAGTACTTCAGCCTTCTCCATATCCTGGGTAGCCAGGTCTCCCATTTCCTTCTGGAGAGGGCCTACACCTTTCCTAGTCTTCCTTTTATCACTGTCATACCTTTAGAAGCTTTTCTTGTTGCCCTTGATGTCCCTGGCCAGATTTAATTCTCTCAGGGCTTTAGCTTTCCTAACCTGATCTCTGGTTGCTTGGACAATTTCTTTGTATTCTTTCCAGGCTACCTGTCCTTGCTTCCACCCTCTGTAGGCTTCCCTTTTGTGTTTGAGTTTGTCCAGGAGCTCCTTGTACATCCAGACAGGCCTCCTGGCATTTTTGCTAGACTTCCTTTTTGTTGAGATGCATCGCTTCTGAGCTTGGAGGAGGTGATCCTTGAATATTACTGTGCTTCCCTGGGCCCCTCTTCCCTCCACAGCTTTATCCCATGGTACTCTACCAAGCAGATCTCTGAGGAGGCCAAAGTGCTCTCCTGAAGCCCAGGGTAGTGAGCTTGTTGTGCTCCCTCCTCGCTGCCCCAGGAATCTTGAACTCCACCATTTAAATATGTCTAAACATTTATGCAAAACTGCTCACAATAGTATCAGGACACCTTACAAAGCCTGTTTCAAGTGAAGCTAATTAAGCAGATAATTATTTTCAACTTTGTCAAAATAAACTGCAATTTGGAATCTGAGTGAGTTATTAAAAACTCATCACATTTTACTTCCGAAGTTCTGTTTATTTGGCATTGTTCCCTTACTCATTGATGTTTTCAGCTAGTGTTGGGCTTGCCTCACTCAGTTCAAGACAAAGTTCCCATTAGAGTCAGATCGATGGGCTGTTGAAACCTGTGCATTAATTTCCCTATGGGGTAGTTTAGACCAAAGTCTGAAACCACGAGCTATGTACTGCACCTGATAGAAGTCTGCTCTTCCCACAGATGAAACTGTGATAGTGAGTGTTTAGCAAGGTCAGGATTTTATTAGATGTTTTATCGTAAGCCTTTCAGATATGTCAGTCCTTATTCTCAACTTCTAGGAGAGTGTTTTTATTTAAAAAGCATTTAAGCAGAGGTGTTCAAATCAGCAATGTTAAAGTGGGGATGGAGAGAGGCACCAGGCCTATTATGAAAAGCCAGGAAGTATAATTCTACTGGAAACAGATAATGATTACTAATGATCATCTTCGTCTCAAGGTTGAAGATGTAGGGGAGGTACATCTTACTTCAGCACAGTGCTGCAATTTTATGGCTGAAAACCAGACAATGCAAATTAAGAGTAGCTACACACACTGAGTTCTTCACTGATCTGACAATAAGATTTAGTAACCACAGTACCTCTTTGTTGATCTAAGCCAAATAGGCCTTAATTACATTGTTTCATCGTTTCTCCCTCCTGCCCCCTCCATGTTCACTTTTGCTATGATGGGGAGGGGAGAGGAGGAAATAGACCTGAAATTTATAGTCCAACGTTTATCTTCTAAAATACTGGCTGAAATCAGTCTTAGTTAAATAGCGAGTAACTATTATAGGGTGGTTTGGTTTTTTTTGTTTTGGGTTTGGTTTTTTTTGGAAGGAGGCAGTATTTGCTTTTCCTAGCACTTAAAAGAAGCAATGACATAAATGGCATCTATTCTTGTGTCCCTCATAAACTCCATCTGTAACATGTAAAAGCATTCTAACAGCTGAAGAAACACATGGCATCCTTTACCAACTGAAGAGACCTCTCGAGATATGAAATGGCATACCGGGTCCTTTCTTATTCTGTAAAGTGGCAATCCCAATCAGGACTTGGTTTGTAAAGATCAGGAATGTCTGCAGGCTTCTGGAAAGGGCACATTTTTATTTGTACGTAGTAAGCTAATTCTCTCCAAGATTGAGATATTGTTGCGTGTTTTGTCTACCAGCTGTGCGGAGGAGGGGGCTGCTTTGTTCAGGGCATGGGCTGACTCTCTTACTCTGGCATTGTTTTATGCTCTAAGAAATGTACTAAAGTTTCAGCTTAAGCTTCTTTTTATCACCTCAAAAGCTCGGGTAGCCAGCTCCATTCTCTTCATCACTTGCATTAGATGTAAGAGAAAAGAAGAGATGGGGAGTCAGGACAAAGACTTGGTCACTAAGCTAGAGTGGCTGTAAGCTAGGCTAGTGGACAAAAGCAAGTGATAATGACTTCAAAGATTGCTTTTGCACTTTCTTTTCTGCCTTCTCAACCTGAGCCAAACATAACTGAAGGTAATATTAATTGAGTTCAATATGTTCATAGTTTTCGTAAACATTTATGTCATTGCATTCAATTCTGAATATGATTTCCACACTTTAAATGAGAATTATTAAAAGGCAAGTGCATTTCAACACTCGTCCTCTCATCAGTTGAGTAAGTCATGCCACTCAATGTAGTATGTGTATAGTAACAATGACAGGAACGAAGTAAGACAAGGTGCAAAAGGTGTTAGGTATTCTGAGCTTGTCATGAATCTTAAAGTACCAAAGAGTTTTCAATGATCAAAGAAGTGCACTTTATTTACAAACAGAAATGAAAGAACTAACGATGTAGCATGAAGGCATCTCTGGATAACTGGTTGCTATGCTATGAAAAAAAAAAACCCTCAACACTCTGGGAGACTTTTAAAGTAACATCTTGTCTGATGCTAAATGTTCCAAGTACATCCAACTGCTTAGCAGATCTGTAATAATGTGCATTTATCATAACAATAGGTGATGGCAATATAGCCTTGCAATGAGTGGTTAAAAAAAGCCACCAGCTGTCAATCGCTTTACTTGAATTTTCGAGCTTTTACAATTCTGTTTGAGACTCTTAGAAACACAGTAATTAATTTGTTTCTCTTCTGCTTTTTTATCTTTTCTTATTTGTCAAGCTGTTTTATCTCATCTCCTTCTAACTCCCAGTGCAACTGAATTTGACATCATTCTGCTTCTTACACATTCTCATTTGTTTAGAAAACCACTGATATCAGAATGCTTTTTGGGGAAAAAAAAAAAGCTTTCAAAAGAAGCATTAAGCTCTTACACATTGCTTTCTTGCTTATTCAGAAACAGTTGCTATTTATTAAAATCTTAAATAATGCGCCAAAATCTTAAAAGTTAACAATTTACATTATTCTGCTAAAATCACTAAATTTCAAAGAATACATTGTAGATTGATTGCAGTTGTAAAACATTAGATTGCTCTAGAGTAAATGTGTGTTCAGGATTTTACGTTAAAGACATTGTTTTTTTTGTGATGATGACCTTACCAGGATTGCAGGACTGCAATGAATATAACTGGGGAGACAAGTTTCTTTACTACTCCACAAATAACATTGAAGTTATTGAATTTTCACATTGAAGTTCAATATTTCTGGTTGTTGCTACTGTACGAATAATCTAGTGCAGGGTAACAAAATTCTCGTTGAAACAACTTATACTGAATGAATGACTTCACAAGAAAGGTCATATGGGTCTTGTTCCTATGGAAAGAACTCATTGCTCCTGGAAATATCCCAACAATTAGAATTTTCCTCCTTTAACTGTTTGAAAATCCTTTTAAAAAGCTTTCACCGCATTCAGTTTTACTCAGTTTTCTTCATTCTTATGCTACACACAATCTTTGTCTAACTAAACTTTACTCTTTAGTTACATGGATCACCTTATGGTAGGTCCTAAGATAACTTCCCTCTTCTTGGAAGCCTCTTTTATCCGCATTTGTGGTATGCTTCCTCATTCCTGCTGACATTCATAATCAAAATAATGCTTGATAGATCCAGATGTGGGCCTGCTTTGAGCACCACATATTCCCACATAGGAAAAAAACTATTTAGACTTAGTTTCCTGAATCAATTTCTAAAGACATTTTGGCTCCCTTCAGAAATTTAAGGCTTTCAGAATATGGGAGATATTGAGCCAAAACTTCTGTTTTACTACGTCAAATTTAACTACCCAAGAAATCTCTTGTGTTATTACTGCTTGAAAAGTTTTAAGCGCTTGCTACACATCTGTCAAACAGATTGGAATATTTGTTTTGAAGAAAACAATCTGGTGGATAGTGGTTTGCGATATAGGAACTTCAGAGTCAAGTCTCTGATCTTTCTTGTTCAAGATATGCTCTGTTTTGCACAAGAGACTTGCATGTAGGTCTCTACCATCTTTGATCCTGACTCCATGAGACTTTCTGTCAGGGTGTCATGAGGATCGGCTGGCTGCTGTGAATAACACATTCAGCATGGAGGGAGCCTCACGAGCTGGAGTGGGTACCCCTGTGCCCCCAGGAGGGAGAAAGGCAGGCCCAGGGCGGCAGCTGGGGTCAGCCAAGAGTCTCCATCACCAGGCACACATACATGAAGATTTATTAGGACCTTGCTTGTAACAGAAATTGCTCCATTTAACAGCAAGTCTATTTTACCATAAGGTTTGACTAAGAATACAAAAGGCTTCCTGTCCACAGGTGTGAAGTATTTCAGATTTTCTTTTCCATGTTGAAATCACGGACCAAGTGGCCTTATTTGCATGATCCCCTGCATTTATGGAACATTAGTTCAGTTTCTTGAAAACTAAGAACTTCTTTTATTATCTCCGTTGTTTTCCACCATATATTCCAAGGATTATTTGAACTTTGGACTTTAAAGTGAAAAGTGGTAAAGCAGATGAGCTACGCAGTGGTGTTCTATTCAAAGGAAGAAGAATTATTAGCCTTTGTAAAATATGGCTGCCATTATTAGTGGGCATAATCTCTTCAAAAGATATTGCAGCTGGGAAAGAAACTTCTCTGAACACAACTATGTCAGGTTCATTTAATCCAGCCTTGGAATTTGGTCACTGAAATGAATGAAAGTCCAATCTCTGAAAATATTTCTATGAATTAAAGTAATTATGTTACTGCTGAAATCTTTTCTCCAGTTGTACAAAAGGTTTTACTTATATATTAAGAGCCATAGCAGTCATGTAGCTTACTGATAAACATGGTTGTTGGTCATAACAAGTCTGTCAGGAATCTCTGGTTCTGAGAAGTTAATATTTGCCTGATCAAGCAGAACCATAGCACTGTATTCTGTAAGCAAATATTGTATGACGGTCCTGAGTGGTTTATATTTTAGTGCAGAGGGAATAGTGTAGATGCAGTTATCCTCTTGTGGTTTAACCCCAGCCAGCAACTATAGCACTACACAGCCACTTGCTCACTTGCCCCCCAGTAGGATGAGGAAGAGAACCAGAAGAGTAAAAGTGAGAAAACTCATGGGTTGAGATAAAATCAGTTTAACAGGTAAAACAAAAGCAGCATGCAAGCAAAGTAAACAAGGAATTTGTTCACCACTTCCTATAAGCAGGCAGCTGCTCAGCCATCTCCAGGAAAGCAGGGCTTCATCTCAGGTAACAATTACTTGGGAAGATAAAACGCCATCACTCCGAACATCTCCCCCTTCCTTCTTCCCCTAGTTTTACATGCTGAGAGTGACATCATATGGTATGGAATATCCCTTTGGTCAGCAGGGGTCAGCTGTCGTGGCTGTGTCCCTTCCTTTACTGGGTTTAAGTGATGGGATTTGATAGCATGGGAGGGGCTACAAAAATGATTCCTGTAAGTAGCTGTGAAAAACTTCCTCGACTCCAAAAAGAGTTGGACAAGCCCCTGGCCAGGTTGGACCCCCCATCCCCTCATGCCAGACGTGAGCCTATCAGCGTCTCTGCGAATGCCCTATTTAAGACAGGGACAAAGGAGCCCAAACGGAGGCTGGACCTGCAGTGAAGAGAGGGAGGAAGCAGGGGACTGACCTCTTGGCCTCCCGGGAGGGCTGCTGGCCACACTGGGCCACTGCTACCCAACTGGAGATGGCTGCAGCAGCACGGCTTGGGGAGCTCCGAAGTGCCCTGCTGGGGCACCCGCTGGGAGGAGTTTGTCTTGTCAGGACTGCTGAGGGTCATTGAGAGGACTGAGACCTGAGAGAAATAGCCACGCAGACACCGAGGGCAGCGAGGATGGAGTGGGAGGAGCTGTGCCGGAGCTGAGACTCCCCACAGCCAGTGGTGAGATGGCAGCGGCCCCTCTGCTGCCTGTGGAGATAAATGGTGAAGCAGAGATCCACCCACAGCCCGTGGAGAACCCCACGCTGGAGCAGGTGGCAGATCCTTAAGAAGCTGTGACTATGGTAAAAATGCATGCTGGAGCAATCTGATAGGTAGGGATTGCATCCTGTGGGAAGGACTCATGTTGGAGAAGTCTGTGGACTGTCCTGTGAGGAGGGGATCTACTGGGCAGGGGAAAGAGTGTAAGGAGTCCTTGTCCTTTAAGAAAGGAGCAACAGAAACAACGTGTAATGAACTGACCTGCAAGCCCCCGAAGGCCAGGTGTTTTTGGGATCTGGCTTTGTTTCTTGTTATCTTGTCTAAATGAGTTGTTAACGAATTCAACTGATTTGTCCCCAAACTGAGTCCATTTTGCCCGGGGCCACGGTTTGTGAGTGATCCCTGTTCTTATCTGGACCCTCAGACCTTTGTTACACTTTTCTCCCCTCCGGCCCACCAAGGGGGAGGAGTGAGCGCAGCACCTTGTGGTGGTTTAGCTGCCGGCTAGGCTAAACCAGGACACCTCTCCCAACCTCTTGTGCCCCCCTCAGCCCACTTGCTGGTGGGATGGGGTGAGAGGCAGAAAAAGCCTTGGCCTTGCGCTGCTCAGCAGTAACTAAAACGCCCCTGTGCTATCTGCGCTGTTTTCAGCACAAATCCGAAACGTAGCCCCACGCTAGCTACTGTGAAGAAAATTAACTCTCTTCCAGAAAAAAAACCCAGCACATCTCTTTTCTCTGAAAAAATAAAGGCCGAACTGGTGGAGAAGCAATGGCTCACAGCCCTAAAGTGTAATGTGAGAATCTTCAACACCTCTTTTCTGTACCTTCGCTGAATCTGTAGGTGTCTGACTTTATAGCAAATGCTAAGTTACCAGTCTTTAAGCTTGGGTCTAACAGTCCTTTAGAGGAGAGGGCAGTGAGTTGGCCATACAGCACTGGCCTGCAGCAAGAAGTGGCAAATAAGTGAACTAAGGACTTCAAAGATGGTGTCTGGTTCTAGGATGACAGCAAAACATTGATCTCCAGGCCATCAGTCTTCATCACTTTCTTGGTGTCGCATGTACAAGGTAGTGATTATCAGTATCTTTCAAACCTTTCAGAATATTTCATAAATTTGATATGATTCCAGAAGACAACAAACTGTATCTCCATATGCATTGAGATTAGTTTTCTGAGGTACTTACAATGACAGATATTTGATTTGTGTCAAGTAATATACTTTTATCTATTTTGTGTTTTCTTTTTCTCAATATCCTGAACTCTAAAAGCAAGTTCTAGGAATAACTCTGTCATAAATTATCAATAAATATGACTGAAAAAATATGTAGACTTTTTTAGATGAAAATTTCTAGTCAATTGAAATAAGCTTTCCTTTTAGAGATGATTTAAATGTTTTTCTAATTCCTTTTTAACTTTGCCAAAATCTTCAAAATTTTTGTTATTTTCTTCTGCATTGCAGCATAATGTTTTCTTCAATAACTCATTTTATAACTTGAACACTTTTTTCTAGAAAGTCATTTAAGTTTGAGAGTAAAAGTTAAATGAAATGCTCTGAAATCATGGAAACAAAATGTTACATTTGGATAGACTTCTGATCCACTGTAATGAGATTTCAATTCAGTATCCTACTCAAGACAGGGGCAGTATTTGAAAAATGAGCTTTCCTGGCATGTGAATACTATTTCTCATTGAATAGTAGTTATGAGATCAGAGACCATTTCATATTCTTTTTGTTTATTGTGCAGTTTAATAAAACACCTTCAACAGAAATGTTCTGAATGCTAGGTGATTTCATTTGGTCCTGAAGACTTACAGCCAGGGTACCTCTAAGCACTAGTTAGACAAAAAAAAAAGAATGTCCAGTGGAAATCACTCCCTATTTTCACTGTTACGTCAAAGTATCTATACAAATACATACACGTGTATATATATATGCCTGCACATATACTTGCAGACACACATGTAAAAAAAAATACTACTTAAAAGTTTATAAATATAAAACGTATATCTGGCATGATTGACAGATATTTTGCATTTTGTTTTCTGCTAAATGGACCCATGGTGTCTATATTTGAATCATTTTGTTGAGGATATGATCAAAAAAAGAATTACTAGCAAGTAAATTTTCATAACGAAACAGCGAAAAAAAACCCATATAGAATAAATTGGTACATAGTTGTTTCCTTAACCCTTATTGAACAGGGTGAGAGAAAAGTGATATGAAAGAAAACATTCCTATATATCCATTTCACACTGTTTGCCTTTGCACTTTGTACCTCTTAAATGTGAAAACATAGAACAGATGTCTTATGAATTATGTATTTCATAACAGAAGCCAATTGTCATGTGTGTTTGATACTGAATAATTCATGGTTAATCTGGTACATCTGCAGAGGGACTGATCCATTTCTTATTGTAAAAGAAGACACTTAGATGATCAAAATTAACTGAGTTAATTTTGATTTTCCCTTGAGATGTTTTAGACATGAAGCATACCAAAGATTCTGTTGTCAGAAGTCACCAGGGACCGGCAGATCTCTTTAATAAAAACTTCAGGGATTTCTTATGCTCACCCTTAGCACAGGGAATTTTCAGAGGCTTTTCTTCAAAACAGCATGTTTTGGGGAAATATTACGTGGGGAAACCTATGTCAAACTCTTGAGTTTAAAGAATAAGCACTATATACCAGCACTCCTGGGCGTTCTATGCTCAACAGATATCAAAGTAAGATTCAAAAAAAACAACCCACCACAAATGCCAGGATGCCATTTCTATCTGTAACCTAGAAGAAAGCCTGGTAGAAAAATGGGAAGGGTGCTTGAATTATATTTGTCAAGTACAGGATAATTTGAATTTCAATATACCCTTGGGAATGAGAGAAGAAACCTCCAATGTAATCAAAAATTTTAAGAAAACACAACCTTCGGAATTATCTTGTCGAAAAGGAGTTACTATGTTGATCATAAATGTATATAGTATTTAGTATGTCCAATAATTACCAGATGGATATTATAAACTAAGAGCTTCCTCAGATGACCAAAAATGATTGTCAGCTGAAATCGCTTAGATTTTTTATGCATTTAATTTATCACATTGACAACCTTAACTTTCTTGTTGTAAGTAAAATCAAAACAGTAGATATACTGGACATTGGACACGTTTAAATTACCTTTTTACTTAAGAATGAGGACAGTCGACGGTTGTTCAGCACACAGTGACTTCTATAAGACATAAAATTAAAAAAAAAAAAAAAACAGACAAGATGTTTTATTCTGTACTTGTCTCAAAATATATTGCAAAGAAGTAGATTACAAACAAGCTGGAATACCAAAATGAAATCAAAAAAAAAGACAAATTTGCCACAGAATGTAACTTGCAATGCAAACTGGACAGCAATACAGGATCAGGCTAACTCATTAATTTATAATGTGCTCTTATCAAATAGTTTTATTTTGTAATATAAAAGTAGCATAGAAAAGATAGTAAGACAAGGACTGACTTTCCAGACAGTGACAAGCATCTATAGTAAAAGCAATTTCATTTTATAGAGAATTCCATAAGATCCTAATTCTTATTCTGAAATGGGACAAAGAATTTGCTTACAGATTTTAGAAGCAAACTGTTTAGTTCCTGGCACTTTTGTAAAATTGAAATATTTCATTGCAATTTTGACATACGTTAAAAATAAAACAAAAATTTTGATATAAAATGGATTTTATTCTGAAAAGGGTGAGTACAGTACCTTCATACTTCATAGTATTTCTATTGTTTTTTTTCTTTCGAGCCAACCTTCACCTTCTATTTGATTTTCAGTACCAACTATTCAATGTTTTCTAATAGTAACTCCTAAAGCATTTTAAATTGAAAAATAAAATCTTCTGAATTCTACCAGTCATTTACCAAGGTAAAAATGATGTTACATAAAGGCACTGTTTCAATATAGCTTTTAAGATCTAATTGCAAATAACAGTAGAAAACACCTACATAAACCAAAGAGTTCTAGTGTTTTGTATCTTACAGAAATTGAATGCTGTTCACAGTTCTATTTTAATGAGAAAGACTTAAACCAGGTGGCACAAAAAAATTTCTGTGCCACACTGAAGGCCATCTTTATTTTTGACAAGTTTCTATGCTCAATTCCCATCTTTTTATTAGTCTGATGGTCAGAGAACTATACTAAGAAGTGAAAAATTGCATGTCTTCTACAGCTTTAATGGGTTTAAAATCCTGTTTCTGAGCTTCCTAAAAAATGAGCTGTCAGCAAGACAGAAAAGGGGAAAATATCTCATCTCTCCTATTAAACATATGCAACTGTGAAACTAAGAATTCAAAAAATTAGGAAAAAGAGTTTTTCTTAATGTGTAAATAGACTTTCTTTATTCAGTTTTTGCTTGTTGCTTCTTGTCCTTTCGCAGGGTAGTACTGAGGAGAGACTGACTCTTGTCTTCTTTATTATGACGAGTCAAATACTTAACACACAGTTAAGATCCTTCTCTGAGCCTTCTCTTCTCCAGACTGAACAGCCCCAGCTTTGTCAGCCACTCCATATGACAGATATTCCTATCCATTAACCATCTTCACAGCCCTTTGCTGGACTTGTTCCAGTAAGTCCGTGTCCTTCTTGCACTAAGGAGCCCAGAACGGGACCTAGCACTCCAGATGCGTATCACCAGTGCTGAGCAGAGGGAAAGAATCATCTCCCTTGACCTGCTGCTGCTGGTCTTCCTAATGCAACCCAGGATGCTGTTGGTCACCTTTGCCACAAAGGCACACTGCTGGCTCATGTTTGACTTGTTGTCCACTGGGACTTCCAACGTCTTTTTCCAAAATGGAATTTCCACTTCAATGGGAGATTCAAGTCCTTTAGTATTTCCAAACTTGTCATTTCTAACACTTTATATACATTACTGATCCGCTTTACTCTTCACTTCCACATATTTTAGCAAAGAATGACTCTACCGAGCTATAAAAGTAAATTTCTTCTTCAAGATTTTAAGGAAATGGACCATTTTCCTGAAAAAGAATGTCCTCTGGATTAATCTGAACTCTTCATTAGTTCCTGGATTAAAATTCTATTCTCTCTTCTATAGTAAGCCCATTCCAGTTTTTCCCTTCTTTCAGGAATAACAAGTCAAATGATACCAGACTAGGATATCCTAGATCTCAATCCTTCTGAGAAATGATGACGGAGGTTATAGATTGGGTATTTTTACAGTACTATATACTGAAGTAAATTAATAATATATAATAAGCCACAAAAATTTCCAAAAGATGAAAATTTTGCGTGATCTCCAACAGAAATGTATTTAATCTTTAATTTATAATAATTGGTTAGTGCTACTAATCTTGATCTGATTTTGAACAACTTATAAGGAACAGAATCGTATTTATATTTCCAGCTGGGGAAACAGCACCACATTATTTTGCTGTTTTGTTGGCAATAATAACTCTCAAACAGATATTAAATGAGTGCTTCAGGACATGCTGAGGCCAAAGCCTCATTCTTGCTATCTATAAATATTTTTGTTGAAATATTTCCAGCTATGAATTAATATATATTTATTTACAAAGATGAAAAAACCCAGTGACATTCTGGTATTTGTATTCAAAAATAGAAAATTAGAATTACATGGTTTCTGCTCAGGTGCAGATGTTTCTCCCTGTTGCAGTACCTGTAGCACTGCATCTGGCAATTCTGCTAGTCTGGAGTGAAAGATGAATGCTGCATTTGTAGGGATTGTAATGCAGAAAAGGAAGTACTATGGAACAGGAACTTTGTTTGGTCTGTATTTATTCCAAATAAAAGTAAAATATGTGAGACTATGACAGGTTTTCCTGCAGCTTTTCTGGAAAGAATTTCCATGTTGTGGTTTCACTATGCAGCGCATACAGAGAGTTCTTACCCTGGTCGGGTCCAGCCTAATGTCGCTAAGTCGCTTCCTTAAAAGGATCAAAACCAGAACTTAATGCTGAGGAAAGAGCACTGGCTCCCAGCCGTAGGATCCTAAGGGGCAGTCCTGGTTGACACTGGAGGAAGAAGAAGAATGCTAGCAGAGGAAGTATATAAAAGAGACAACGAATCTCCCAACTCCAGTTGCAACCAGGACAGGGGAGGGGGAAAAAAGATAAGAAATGTGATGAAGTGTTTTGGATGTGCGGAAAAGAGAAAGAATGTTATGTAATTTTTTAGAAGTTAAGGTTGTTGTTGTTTTATTTTTTTTATTTTAAAACCAGTTTAATTCAGGATTTAGCTCGTATGAAATTCAGATATCAAATTTGCACACACTATTCACGTAGAATATGCATAGAAGTCACAAACTGTTATTTGAATACAAATATATTTAAGGAAATCACAAAGTGTTTTCAGACAATCAGATCAGTCCCCAGAGTGAAAAACGATTAACCTTTTTTTTTTCTTTTTAAACAGACAGGATTTATGTTTATTATTAAAGCATGTGCCTTAATTTGTTTATTTCTTCAGGAGATGGATTCTGCTTCAGAAGGAATGTGACCACTTATTAACTTTTGTATCTGTAGGACAGATTGTAGAAAAGTTTTACACTCTTATATAGAATAGAGATAACAGTTGAACTTGCAAAGTGACTGCTAATGCAAATTCCATAACAACATTGTCAATCTTTGGAAAAATAGCTTTCAAATACATTATGGATTAAAAAATAATCTATTTTTTGCCACTCATTCCATTCCCATTGTTTCTGTTTGGGGTTTTGGGCATTCAGAACAGAAAACCTGTGTTTAATGGCAGATGAAATCAGTGTGTGTAACCTAGCAAGAAGCAGCATACACTTAATATAGTGTAAAGTGTCAAAGTTATTGCCGTTGATTTGTTGCTTTAGGAAAAGAATTCCTTTCACAAACAGAATTGGAAAAAGGTCAGAGGAAAGAATAGTGAGAACAACTGTTACAAACCATCTGTTTTGCGTTGTGTGGTGTTTTTTTTTTCCCTAAGTATAACACAATAATGGTGCTACTTACTCAGATGATACCTTTAAAATGGAAAATTAACTGCTTTTTCCAAAGGTACTTTCCAAACTTCAAAAGATACAACACTGTCACTGTGTGTGTTTCTAAGCAGCTGAAATGCAAATATCATCTTTCCTCAGTTTTTAGATTACCATTTCTAGGTATTTGGCAATTTACCATGGTAATGCAAATGCTGGAGCTTGGCGATGTGCCATGAAATTGCAATAGAAGGTGTTATAATTGCTTTTAATGGGAATAGTAATGATCAAGAATGAAAAATATATTTTGAATCTACTAAAAGTTGGGGCAATATTAATTTCTTTCTCTCTCTCTTCTGCCTGTTTTTCCTTCTAGCTCATTTTTGGGATAGGAAACTTATTTGTCTTCTAGACAGAACTGATTTACTAGCAACATGCTCCATGCAATGAGGCGAGGCATTATAAGGCCAAAAACAGACTTCAGTTTATTCCTTGTGACACTATTAATTTTATTATGCTTTTCGTCCAACACCTTTACTTAGATAATTCCTTCTTTAACCTTCAGTGCACCAGTCATAATTTTGCCCATATGCTATAGCATAGGTAAATCAGACATGGATACATTGATTCTAGGTATTTTCATTTTCTGGGGAATTTAAAGAGTTTTCGGGACAGTGAAACCTTTATGAGTTCCTATCCTACATTAGTCTATATTACGTAAGTCCATAGAACTATTGCCTCCTGAAGAGCATTCAGATCGTGAAAGCCAGAAACAAGTAGATACAAAGTTAGACAAACATTCAACTTAGGTAAAACTAGGTCCTTTTGTCAGGTGGTATTCCAAAGAATGAGTATAATACAGCTTGCTTATTTGTTTCTCTTAAATTTTAGAGAATCTTTGACATCTTGTCCTATACTCTGGCAACAATGTTTTAAATAGCAGCATAAGTGAGCAATCAAATTATTTTCCAGGAAAGACACTACCCAGAGATATCACTGTTTATAAAAATCTTGTCCAGCCTGGAGAAGAGAAGATCTTGGAGAGGAACCTAACAGCAGCCTGACCATGCCTGTGAGGGGGTTATCAAGAAGATGGAGTCAGGCTCTTCACAGTATTGTATGGTGAGAGGACAAGAGACAATGAACATTAAAACGAGATTCGCATTGGGTATAAGGAACACCTTTTTTGTTATGAGGTAGTCAGACTGCTGAAGAGGTTGCCCAGAGAGATTATGCAATCTCCATCCTTGGAGGTTTTCAAGATCTGACAGGATAAAACCCTGAGCAACCATTCTGCTCTTATAGCTGACCTCATTTGAAGCAGGAGGCTGAATTAGAGACCTTCTGAGGTCTCTTTTAAAGTGATTTATCCTGCGATCCTAAGGTCCTTGAATAGGTAATTCCTAAAGCAAGGATATGTTCACAGAAAGTGTCTTCTATAATAATAAAAAAACCAAAAAACTCCATTAAATTCTTCTTAAATTTTATAAATTTTGAAAGTTTTTCCAAGGTTACACTACATTAACATGGATTTTAATGTCAGACTATTTTTTCTGCATGTAGACAACTTCAGCCTTCTCTCAACAGGAAGTCTCATAATAAGCAGCTAATTTAGAAATGCTGAAATTGCAAAAATCTTGTCTTCCATGCCATTTTAACCATCAGTAATATATTCCAAATATTGGCTAATGGAATTTTGTGGGTAAGAAGCTTGTTTTATTTTTCTCCAACTATAACAGTTCATCTTTTCAAAGATTACCTTTCCCTCCAAACCTTGCATTGCTTATATCCCCAGACCATCATGGGTATGGATACACCACCACTAGTGTTACTTGTTTCTACTGAGTTCAAAGACCGATTGTTATGATCTTTTGAAATGCAGAGATTCAGTTTCAGAGTTTCTGCTGATTACTTTAATAAAATATAAGGACATAATTTCATTAATCAGTCATGTACTAGACAAATGCATAGATCTACATCTGGCATTTGCTATTGCACACCTCAAAAGCAAGTAATTTTTTTTTTTCCTTTTGGCATTCTTGAAAGTACCTTTCTAACTGAGGGGAATTCCAGTTCTCCGGGAGGAAGGAATTTTGTAATTGAAGGAGCAAAACAGAGTTGGCAGGGAATGAGTAATTAAAAAAAACCCTCTCTCCTAATTAGATAGTATATACTGTCTTCCTTAACTTTGTTAAAATTTAGAGTTCACTTTGTGAAGCGTAGGCTAAACAAGGTTGGGTTGCATAAACAGGGTAGATGTTACAGCCTGCTACCTCCAGAACATTGGCTGCAAGCCCTGCGGTAAACTGCCTCAGTTAGAAGTCTGACTGCAAGAAGCTGAGGGAAAAAAAAAAAGGACAGGTAATCTCATTTTTTTTCAACATAATGTAAGAACATCCGTGCTGGATCAAATTGGTAATTCTGCTTTAGAGAGTGGTCACTAATGGGAATGGGCTGTAAGAGGCAGGGTAACTCTAAAACACACTGTCTCCCTTGTTTACTTTCGTATTTTCTGGCAATAAGTGGGGCAGAGCCTTCCTGCCTCAAACAGTTGTTTCTAGATCACTGCATTTAGTAGCCAGCAATCAACCTATCGTTTTGAACTCATTTATACTTTTGCACACAAAAAGATACTGTGGCAACAAATTATTCTGTAAAAATCTGAAAAAATATACCATTAAGATCTAGAGACATATTTACTTTAAATCTGGGCCTGCAAATTGAAATAGAGCTTGGAGAATCACGAATAAGTAATTTGCCATTGGAGAATCAATCCGTTCTTCTCCGAATAAGTTACTTGTGCAGTGATGAAACACGTTTTAGTTAACTTTGTTTCTTCAACTCTGATAAGCTGGAGAGATCTAAATCCTAAACCGGAATGTTTCATAGCATCAATGGCAACAGTCTCTGCATTTAGTGCTTTGCTTAGTGGACACACTGCCTTTTCAGTTTCTCTGATATTTTCAGATCATTATGAAATGATTAAGTTTCTTTTGTCGTTGCATTAAAGCAAGAGGACAACATTAGTTATGTGGTGTGCAGTGCATGGAGGACTGCACTTGGAGCATCCACTTACAACTGCACAGCACTTCCTGCCTTGTGCATGGAGTAAGAAGGTGGTGGAGACCCAGTAGGTCCATGTAGGTCAGTAACCTCACGCAGCTTTACTACCTGACATTCAAGAACAGTCTTAACACTGGTCAGTTGTCTAGATTTACCTGCATCTGGGTCAGGTTCAGAGATCCTTTTGCAGTTTTTTTCTTAACATTGGCAGTAGATTATGGAATGAAAAGGGAAAATAACTCAGCCTCCTTGTAAGTCACTTTGATATCTAGTGACGAAAGGTGGTAGGTAAGAGCCTGACACTGTACTTAGTATTCCATTAAGTTATTATCATAACAACCTCTATATTGGATATACAACATAGGTTTTTGCTTTTCTGCAGCAAACATTTCTTCTGTATGTGTAATTACAGAATGGTTATCTCAGTCTAACTCACACCTAATTATGTAAATAGGCATATATGCCCCTCAAACTGCTTTTTGCATACTGTTCTGACCTAGGAATCGTGCCTTTACTTGCTCATATTCATGGCTTAGAGGTGTTGGCCCAAAGCTTCTTTACATTCAAGTTTATAAATAAAGATCGCATAAAAGTCTTATTATTTTTTTTTAAAAAACTTATTTTTACTTTCTTTCAAATATGAATTACTGGCAAATCAAAAGTGATTAACCTGGCAAGATTATGACTTCTGCAGTGCTGAAATTTCTTTAATTCTGTACTGGAATTCAAACACGTATTCTGGAATTTTATAAAAACTGATATATAACAAGGAGAGACACAAATATGTTTTAGTTTGGTGGGTAAGAAGCTTGCATGTTGAGACAAAAGTTTCTGCTTGTGTGAGAACATTTTTTCATCCAAAAATCACACCAAACCAGACCGTTCCTGCTGGTCATCTCTCCCACAGACCACTAACTATGTTGTCTGTCTTCTGTGTGTTTCTGTATTTGATTTTTTTCCTGTTAAAATGTTAGCAAGTCTAATATCTCTCTTGCTTTTTTCTCCCTGCTTTCCTTTTTTCTAGCCCTCTCAGATTAAGACTCCCCAGCAAATGCTTTTTCAAACACTGTGTTTCTGAGGAATGGTGGGCCTGAGTGAAACAGAAAATTTTAGCAAAATATTGCAACTAATTCTAATTATTAGGCAATAAACACAGCTACATGGCATGCCTAAGTGATTAAGCCATGTCTAGCATAGTTCTGGTGTTACTGATTTAATTAATAATATCAATTAACAAAGCCCATTCCTTGTATGAAATCAAGTATTCACATAAGCCTTAACTACTTAAGACAGCAGAAAGCAATAATGTATTGTACTGCTAAAAGTCATTCTGCTTGTATGATCACAGAATCACGGTCAAGGTTGGAAGGTACATCTCAAGACCATCTAGTTGAACACTCTGCTCAAAGGATGGTCAACGACAACAGGTTGCTCATGACTGTTTCCCATTGCATTTTAATACCTTCCAGGACAGAGATTCCACAACTTCTCTGGGCAACCTATTCAAGAGTTCAACTGTCCTCACTGGAAAAATATCTTATGTCTTTCATACGTTTAAATAGAATTCCTGTATTCCACTTTGTTCCCATTACCTCTTTTTCTTTCATTGAGTACCACTGAGAAAAGTCTGGCTCTGTCCTCTTTATTATCGCCTGTCAGATAAACAAGAATAAGATCCCGCTGAACCTTTTCTTCTCCAGGCTCACCAGTTCCAGCTCTCTCAACCTCTCTTCATTTGACAGATCCCTTAACCATCTTCATGGCCCTTTGCTAGACTCATTCCAGTAGGTCCATGTCTTTCTTGTACTGGGGAGCCCAGAACGGGACCCAGAACTCCAGATGTGTCTCACCAGTTTTGAGTAGAGGAGAATGATCACCTCCCTTGACCTTGACCTGATGATGTTCTTCCTAATGCAACCTAGGATGCTGTTGGCTGCCTTTGTCACAAAGGCACATTGCTGGCTCATGTTCAACTTGCTGTCCTCCAGGACCCATAGGCCCTTCTTTGCAGAGCTGTTTTCCAGCCTGTTGGCACCCCATCCTGTGTTGGTGTCTGTGATTATTTCTTCCCAGGTGCAGGACTTCGCATTTCCTTTTGCAGAATTTCATGGTTATCATTTGATATTGAACTTTATGAGAATGTCAGCCCATTTCTGCAGTATATTAAGGATATCTATTAACAGTTGTAAAAAATGCCCTTCTAAAATATTGTTTAGTGGTTGACTGAAAACAAAAATAGTGGTCAGAAAACTTTGCAAAGAATAAAACAAAATGCCAGAAGAAAAGTTAGAGGAGAATTACTAGTGCCCTTATAATCATAGAATCATAGAATCATAGAATCATAGAATGGTTAGGGTTGGAAGGGACCTTAAAGATCATCTAGTTCCAACCCCCCTGCCATGGGCAGGGAAATCCTCCACTACACCAGGTTGCCCAAAGACTCATCCAGCCTCGCCTTGAACACTTCCAGGGATGGGGCATCCACAACTTCTCTGGGCAACCTGTTCCAGTGCCTCACCACCCTCAATGTAAAAAATTTCTTCCTTATATCTAATCAAAATCTCCCCTCTTTCAGTTTAAATCCATTGCCCCTTCTCCTATCACTACACACCCTTGTAAAAAGTCCCTCTCCAGCTTTCCTGTAGGCCCCCTTTGGGTACTGGAAAGCTGCTATAAGATCACCCCGGAGCCTTCTCTTCTCCAGGCTGAACAGCCCCAACTCTCTCAGCCTGTCTTCGTAGCAGACGTGCTCCAGCCCTCTGATCATCTTCGTGGCCCCCCTCTGGACTCGCTTCAGTAGCTTCATGTCCTTCTTATGTTGGGGACTCCAGAGCTGAACACAGTATTCCAGGTGGGGTCTCACAAGAGCTGAGTAGAGGGGCAGAATCACAGTGAAATTCAAAATATTCTAAAAGTTTCTGAAGTTATTCATTTGAGAAGGAGTGTATGTTTTGAATAAGTACAGTTTTTCACAAAGAATCAAATTAGAAAACAGAAATTTTATGAGGGGAAACCCAATGAATATTGACAAATCTGACTTACAATCTCATGAAAAGGCTACCATGTTAGACTTCCCCAGGAATTTTCTGAACCAGAATCTTCTGCCTGTGCTCAAAATATCCAGCATTTGTCCCACCAACTGGCAAGCCAGTGAGTTCAAAACAAAGCAATCAAATAAAAATAAATCAGTTAATTTGGTTAGGTATAGCACAAAAAGTTTAAGTGCTCATGTAACCGTAGTCTGTGTTTCAGATGGAGCGCAGACTTGTAAAAAGCAAGTTAACTCTTGCTTCATCTGATACATGGAACAGCGTCCTGTGTATTGTAGCATCTGAATGCTTACCCAAATGGAAAGGCTGGACTTCTTGTGTAACATCACCTCCCAATTCTGTTCCCGTTCAAACAACTGGCAAATATGTCAGAATTTCCCTCTTCTCCTCTAGACACATGCTATGGCTTGATTAATCCAAAAATCTTTGGCATTTTATCCAACTGTGTGTGGCCTTGAAGCTTCTGGTGTGGCACTCAAGCAGACAAATAAGAGCAAATTTGTTGTCTGAATCATGTAGGTTTTGATATGGGTTTGTAAATGACAGGTGCTTTTCTTTTGGTTCTGATTCAAAAAGTTATCAGGTATTTCATTAAGATTAATAATTTGTTTTCCTTACTCACAAAAACGCACACAACTATTTGGCAGTGCTCAGCCTTTCCTACAGAATTCCATGCAGAAGTGATTTGTAATGAAGGTTATGAAAAATGACATTCCTTTAGATAGATGGAGATTCGTTTGTTTCCATAGTCTCAGCTTTTTTCTTCAGTTTGTACAATTTCCAGCTGCCTGAGGCATTGAATGATAAAGCAGGCGATCCTTCTCAGTTATTTTCAACGTGTATATACGACACATTGTTTATGATGCTTTCACAGTATTTAGAAGGTCATAAACTATCAAAAGCCACAGTGAAACTTCGCTGTAAAAATAATTCATGACAGAACAAAGCTTTTAGAGGATACTCAATTATAAATTAGGTGAAAATGATAAGACATATTGACATATACTTCTTGTAATCATGTTTGGCATTGACTTTATTTTAAATTTTTATTTCCTCAGTAAAGGCTTATGGTAAGAATAGCTTTCCTTGAGTTTTATGAATGCTAAGACACAGTCAAGAAGAAATTGTTTTTAGTCTGGCTCAGTTTTAAACAGAGGGTTAGAGCCATTTCAAATGCAATAATTAAAAAAAAAAAAAGAAAAAAGGGAATGTTCTTGTCAAATTGATGACATTGATGTAAACAAGAAGTATATCAGGCACTTTTTTATCATTAACAGGTGTGATATAATTCAGAACTGTAAAGGTTATTCTGAAAAGGCAGACTCCATGGCCCATATTTTGGGCCAAAAAGTAAGGAGATTGTCTTGGTTTTCACAGATTAAACATATGAAAAGGAAAGTATTCAGTGATCCTAGCGCAACCCCTTGAAGTGAAAGACTTCTTCAAGCCAACCGGAGCCTTTCAAAATTGAAAAACAAATCTAAATGCACCATGAATACATCTCATTATCACGTAGTTGCAGATTAATTTTTTATTTGTGATGAATTAAAACCCAATGAAAACCAGCATGTTTTGCTGACAAGGTAAAATCTGAACATGGAAATCTTTGATATCTTTTATAAGAATTAGAGACTGAACTGAGTTTTTTATGTTTTCATGTATGAAACCTTGTGAGAAGGCTTATATGGAACTTCAGTGTAGACTGGTTAATATAGAAACATTTTAACTTATTTTCTATAAATAATAACATAAACTGAATATTGTTGATAAAAACAAGATGTTTGGTGAAAGTATGATCAAATATATTAAAGAAAGCTGACGTTCATGATCCGCATTCCTAAAATTAGGAAAAATATTTATTTTTTCTTTAGTGTGAAAAATGAGATGCTCCTTTGTTCATGATAGGCTTGTATATCAAATATGATACAAAACTTTCTTGTAGGTTTTTAATAAGAAACATTATATACATAACGTAGCTTAATTTTTTGTATCTTTAAAAAAATTAAAGCAGAGAAACCCAAGTGGAAATGAAAATAAGAATACTACCATCGAGTTTTCTGATTTAGTTTAAAAGTCATTTAACATAGAAAGTATAATCACCACAGTTCCTTTAAAGAATTTGTAGGAAATGGTTACTCTTTCTAGAAATAATAGTGTTTTCTTACTCAATGCCAAACATAAGTTCCCCTCCAAAACACAAAAGCAGGCTGGGCACTGCCTGATGTTAGTTACTTTTGTGTAAAGATTTGGCTGTGTGAATGAAGCAGGAAAGAGCAGAGAAACTGAGACAAAGTGGAAAACAATCACAAGCTGCTGGCTGAAAAAGCACTGGGAGCGCGGCCCTGACAAGGACTCTAATAACACACATTCGAAGCTGAGGGCAGATGGAACTATAAGCAAAAGGACTATCCTTCATGTTTGGGTAATCCTGTACCCGAAGAAACAAGACTTTGTATATTTTCTGTAAATGAAAAGGATGATCTAAACCCACCCTCAGTTCCCCTTTCCATCAGGAATAACATTCATGCCTCTAATACTACCTAGCTAGATGATCCCGGAGAGATAACACTGGTGATAAATGTGATGGGGAAGGAGAACATAACAGTAAACTTCTGAGACATAGTTCACTTTTTCAGGCTGGGATGTTTTTGAAAATGAAGTGTTTTCGAATGAACCAGTGGTCTAAGTCAATTCTTCAAACCACAACTAGGTGGAAGAGCAAATCAACACTCAGCAGCATATTTCAGCTGTGTCCTCAGCTGTTTCTTAAGGACTGTCATAATGCAAAGATTAACAACTATACACTTCATTGCTAGTGTTCTGTTCTATCAGATGTTTTGTATATCAGACCTGTTGAATATCGACATAGAAATTAATTGTTTTTCTTGGAACATGATGCTTTTTCATAGTATGTAGTTTTTTCTTAAACTTCTTTACAAACATCAAAATTAACTTTCCTATGTTGTGATTTAGATATGTGACAATGTCAGTTCACTTGATCAGCTCCCTTCCTCCAATGCCTACTTAATTTTTCGCTAGATGAGCAAACCATTTGCATGACAGCAGTATGATTTAACCTAAAAAAGAGCCTTCAGATCAGTTAACCAGACTCTGGAGATTTTCTTCAGGCTAATTACCTGAGGAGCAGAATAGATTTTCTCTTTGATTTTAATGCCTAAAGGGATTTTTGTCTACTTTCTCTGCATGTAAAGAAAAAGCATCTACTGCATGTGCAAGGCACAAAAGTAATTAACTGAATCGTTAGTATATAGCTTCTAAACAGTAACTCAAACAATCTATTGAGGAAGAGATATGAAAGTAGATCAACATGACAAAATACTAGGTGGACAGTATTAGTATTATATATAGAAGTTTGACCTCCTTTCTCAAGGCTTGTACGAAACAATTGGAAGACTAGATGGAAGGAATCCATGTACAGAGATCAAGAGACAGATACAGAGCTTCTGACTTATTACTCTATTCTTTTTTATTCCTTTGGATATTTTACTAATGATTTTATCTTTTTGACAATCAAGCAACTATGCTTTTGTTCCTTCAGGCATAATTTTAACAAGGTTATTTATAATCAGTAGATTATAATCACTTCTATTGGCTACAGAGAAAGAATAGTAATATCCAGACTGTAACAACTGAAAATATCACTCCTTCAGGTGATGTGGTAGGGGCTTGTGATCTGGTGTTCAGGGTCCTATATTCAGCCTCAGCTGACAAATCTGGAATTTTCTAAACTGAAAGTCTAAACAATTTCATAATCTTATTGCTGTTAACTTGACTTTCTTTCCTACACTGCCTTTTTGCAGCATTTTTGCTGTAGTCTTATTTAATTATGATGGGTTTTTTAGCAAAGGTTCTCTTTTATAGCTCCTATTGCAATTGGCATCTTGGTCTGATTGTGACTGCTAAACTCTTAATATACGGATCTTACTTCTTTCTAATTCCTTGAAAGCTCAAAGTAGAGACACGTATAGAGACATCTACAGAGTCATTCATTATTCTCAGGCTATGGTCTTTTGAGGCAAAGAAAATAATGGTGCTTTGATTTAGAGTGATTTGATTTGGAGTGTGGATCTAGAGAATGTCTGTGTTTTTCTACTATTATCTTGTAAATTAATAGGCAAGAGAAAACTCCTAGCTAAAAGTATACTCGCTACCATCCCGCCTTCTAAGGAATTCACTGAAACAGAATGTTTAAGTTTCTTGTGTGGCTTCCACTTCCAGTGTTCATTTCCATATAAAATAATTGACTTATTAAAAGTACTGTTCACCACAAGACAATGTGGAATAATCCTGTGGCTTTGATTGCACGAATAACAGTTGTCTTAATTGTTGCAGAACAACTGCTTTCCCTTAAAAGGGAAAACCTTAGGCTGAAAACAGGAGTAACTTACATACCAGTGAGTGCCATAACAAGTTTAGGATAATGCTGGTGACAGTGGCCTTGAGAAACGTAGTCACATTTGCAGGATTGATGTCTTCATTACTTTCAACCTCTACAATATAACAGCAATATAAAATATTCTCTTCAAGTTCTTCCAATTATTGGTGTGTCAGTTGTGCCTTTTCAATTTTTAAAATGAAGCTCATAAGCACTTGTATTCTTCATAATGAAAATTAAGTTCTTTCATGCCCAGCTAAAATGGTTGCATGCTTTTATTAGCTAATACTATCTTGAGTTGACAAAGGGATAATTTTTACATTTCCATTTTTCAGAATGCTTCTAGTTGGATTTTTGCAACATGCTCAGTATTTTTCTGTGTTCTCTGGTGGAACATAAACAATTAAGTGTAAGGGCTGAAAGAAATAAGAATGAAGTCAATAGCTTGAAGAATTTGTGATTTTTTTCTCTGTCTTTTACTTACATTAACTATTTATTTGGTCAATGCTAAAGAAGACAGAAACAAAGGTAATTGTGTAAAAATACTATAACTATTATTATAGTTCAAGAAAAAAAAAAGATATGTATGCTTTAAAACTGACCAAAATAGTTAGAAAATATTTAACTCTGTCTATTTCTGTGCTAAAGCTGAAATAGTGTGTCCAGAGTGCAAAGAACATTACATTCTGAACAGTAGATTCATAGGCACAAATTATCAATTATTCAATTAAACTATTAAATTTATTATTAATTTAAATCTTAGAAAACGGAAGATGACTAACTACCACACTTTTCCACACAGTTAATATGCAAAAGAACTCACAGAGTAAGTACCATTGAATTTTCCACTTCTTTTTGGTAGACACGCAGTAAGCAAAATATTCTGGGTGGTTACCACATACAAATGAAAGTAAAAGTTATTTTTAAAAAAGAAATGTAACTTTTATGTATGTCTCATTTCATAGAAGTGTCTGTGAATAAAAATTACACTAAATAACAGTGTAAATAAATTGTGTCTTTTGCAGTTGCAGAAATGTAGGTGTAAGCGTGACCTCAACCTCCTCTACAGAAAAGCTTATTCTTCTGCTAATGAAGCTTGAAAGTTTATCTGGGAAAGCCAAGATAAAAAAGGAGAAGGAGCCTTGTATAGTTTCTTTTTTTTACTGTAAGGTGCATGTTAAACAAAACCGCCTTCCATGAATACTTACTTATAAACTAGTGGAGCCAAAATTCTCTAGGCTTTACTCTCATCAATAAATAGCATAGCTGCCATATGAGCCAGTCAGGAATTAAAACATAAACTCAATTGCATGCTTGGACATTTACTCCTAACACTAAGTATACATATCCCCAAATTCCTACCGTTGGAACAATGAGCAGTTTACAAGAGGTGGTGTAGATCCAGGGATAGTGGGAAGAAGCAGTTGTTTTGCTACATTCTTCTCTTGAAACTATACTCCTGCCCGCTTCAGGGAAAAAGAGATGCATAAATTAGTAGAGTTTATCTTCCAAAACGCTTGGCTTACTGAGGAAGAAAGTGACAAAAGGTATGAGATATACATATAAACAAATATATATGGCTGTATATATATATACACACACGTCAGATGTTTAAGACCATAAAGAAGTCACAGTCTTTTAGCTTGACCTGCTATATTTCAGGAAAGAACAGAATTTTCACTTCTGCAGAATGCTGAATAACTTGTTGCTGCCTATGAGTGTATCATTTATATTTGAAAGGCATGGATACATTGTAAGACTGGGAGGCAGAACATAAACTATTTGTCTTTAAATGAAGGCAATTCTCATTTTCATATTCTGGAACTTTAATACACAAATCCATTCTTTTTGCAATCTGTTTTGCTTTCCATCATCATATACACACTTGATAAAAGTACACATTAAAGCTTTAGAAAATGAATCATATGTAGAAGGGAAAAAACAGATTTTCTTGAAGTAGAACAGAACGATAATAGAGGAACATTTATATTTGATAAAATTCATGTCTTCCTTTCAAGGAAAAGCAACAGAGCATACCCTGAAGCATTTATAGCTCAAATATTTGTTTTGGCAGAAGCATCAGCTCATCTTGCCTTATATCACTATCTCAGGGCTGTATGTATTTGAAGTACAAGGAATTAATTTGTTCCCCACCCAGAGAGCATTTTTAAAACATCTGATGTGATAGAATATAAAGCATCAGACAAATAAAAAAATAATATAAAGATCTAATACACTTCCACAATGACTTCACTTCTTACTGACTCATGACACTCCAGCTTCCACAGACGTTTCACATTTTTTGCAGAATGTGGTGCAAAACCCAAAATGCTTTGAAATTATGAAGATCTTCTCAGGCAGATCAGATCATTATCAAGTGGATAGGCTAAAACAGAACAGAAAAGAAAGAGAAAAGATCAGAAGAGAACACACTGTAATTTATTTTTGTAGGGCACCTCTCACATTCTAAGTACCTTGAAGTGCTTTACAAAGTAATGAGTTAACTACTTGTAGCAAAGCAACCATTATGAAAGGAGAAGCTATTATGTGAAGGAACTTCAAACAGGTCCCAGCAAGCCTCCTGAATGTAAAGCCTAGTTGTTAAGCTAAATTATTTGCATCCAGGAGTTATTGTGCTTGGAAAGTTGCAGGTGCAATTAACTAAAAAAAGCTCCAACAGACTTACATTACTTTTAGGAGCTGTTTTTTAAATGTTGACCTTATAAATTTATGAAAGCACAAGCTTATCCTTGGAACTCAGCAGTTTAATTACCTTGGTCTTTTTCAGGTTTTGTTTTGCTTGGTTGTTTGGTTTTTTTTTAATAAAAGAAGAAAAACTAAAACTAAGATATAGGGCCACCATGGGGTCTTTTGTGAGGTAGAAGGAATGTGCCAAACAGAGGAAGGATCAATTCTTAAAATTCAATTTGAAATAATCAAAGGTTGAGGAAGAACTGAAAGAGGGGAAGAAGCTGTAATACTACTTCTCCTCCTGTTTGCATTTCAAAATTACACTCAGTTGAGGATGGGCAAGACAAGTTGGAAGAGCCTGTATCAGTCACAGAAGGGATACTAAGGTTCGTCTTCAGGTTTTTATTGATTCATAGATTTCATAGATTCATAGATTTCTAGGTTGGAAAAGACCTTAGAGATCATCGAGTCCAACCGTCCCTAATCCCCATTAAACCATATCGCTAAGTAGATCATCCACCCTATTCTTAAACACATCCAGGGATGGAGACTCAACCACCTCCCTGGGCAGCCTATTCCAGTGGCTGACAACCCTGTCAGAGAAGAAATACTTCCTAACATCCAACCTGAATCTCCCCTGACTAAGCTTATACCCATTTCCTCTTGTTCTATCACCCATCACTAATGTAAAGAGCCTTTCCCCTACCTCCCCACCATCTTTTCTCAAGTATTTGTAGCCTGTAATCAGGTCTCCCCTCAGCCTCCTCTTCTCCAGGCTAAACAGCCCCAACTCCCTCAGCCGCTCCTCATAAGTTTTATTTTCCAGCCCCTTGGCCAGTTTAGTCACCCTTCTTTGGACTTGCTCCAGGAGCTCAATATCTCTCTTAAAGCGAGGGGCCCAAAACTGGACACAATATTGCAGGTGCAGCCTCACCAGTGCCGAGTACAGGGGCAGGATCAATACATTAAGTATGTATGGGAAATGAGTGTATAAATTTCTCTAGTTTACCAGGTTGGAAAACTAGAAATGGTTTAGACTTTGATAAAGTTTTTGGAAAAAAGAACGATGTTATTTTCCCCTACAAGGAATCTTGAATTTGGGTTATCTCAATATAGTTCCCGTATGTATATTTATATAAAACCCCAAACAAGTGAATTGAAAGTGTGAAAGAGATGAAAAAAAGAAGAAAATACTGTTACAGTCATTAAAATCTCAAATTTGTCTTGGTCTTAGAAGAAAAGCGATTTTCAGTCCTGCTTATGGAAAAGCTTTCTGAACAGAGAATTAAACAAAGCTTGGTTTTGGGAGTCATGTAAATGCTGTGACACCAAAAGAATAGGAAGACCCATCAAAAGAATGTTTTTAAAATTAGAGAAGCATGAAAGTACAATATTCAGAGTTTAACAGACCTTAAAATATTCAATCAAAATACCTTGCCTAGTGACATTTCACTGTACGCACAGTAAGTTTTGGATATTCACCAGAGAAACTTATCAAAGAGATAAGACGATATAACAACCAACAGCCATGAAGGTTCTACTTTAGCATTTAAAGTATTACCATTTGACATGACTGCTGAAGAATTGTTCAGGGAGGTCTGCACATAATACTTAAATACTGTATCCTCACAGTGTAAAAGCAAATGATGACAATATGTGGCCCAACATCTAAAATTAAAGATGAAGTATTATTATAAAATTGTAACAGTTGATTCATCTGCTATTAGCCTGAACTACACTAATAACATAGCATAGTTTTACTAGATTTTTAAAGCCATTTTTAATTTTTCAGCAGGCAACCCCAGTGTCTCATAGATTTTTAAAAAGCTAGTTTAACAATTTGTTTCGGTTTTGTTCCAAACATCATGTCTGTTCTTTATCTTAGGTTCCTGCCCACAAAAAATAATCATATGCATAGTCTAAATCAGGAGTTCCCCTATGCTAGACTTGTAGCTTAGGCAGCAGCTTCTCACCTGAATACAGCCTTAGAAAGATACACTCAAATGATTTACAAGTTTTTTTTTGTTCTACTTTGAAGTGGATTCCATAGAAAAGTGTTGGAATCCCCGGTGTAGCTCAGGTTTTAGTTTTATTGCTTTTTAAAATACATATTAACCTTATCTCAAGAATTATTTTTAAAAATTTATTATTTCTGTAGGATTTATATACTTAAAACTAGTTTTTGTGATAGATTTGACATATAACTTGAGGTATCAAAGGAAAAAGTTTAAAGTTGCCCATATTTATAGTATTATCTTAAGTTTTGTAACATTAAGAAGCTTAGTTAAGCATTTCCTATTCCTGTGAGATGCTGTTACTGCCACGTACACTTCTACCCTTATTAAATATCAGTAGTGATATTTCACTTTTAGTGAAATGAGTCTGTCCTGAATTAAATTGCTCAGCAGTTCTCTAGGAGTTATGCATGTGAAAAGGGAATTTGCAGAGATCACAATAAATTTAAGGTGATATTGACCAGGAAAAGGTAGAAGAATAGGGGGAAACATAGCGGAGAAAATGGAGCACTGTAACGAGTAGAAAAACACACATTTACAAGGAGACGTAATTTATTTTATCATTGCCGCTTTTACAAATGCTTCATTATTTTAGGGTTTTTTCTCCAGTGGTAAATGTCATCTCAGAAGTGTCACAAAATTTGGTAACTCTAGAGATTAAAGTATGCAGAGGAAAAAGGTGCAAATTCATTTGAATGCCAGGATGGTATGAACATGGAACTATAAGCTTTCTAATTCTTCAGGAACTTAATGAGAAGACAAAAAGTAGTTTATGCATATATTCTCACTTAAAACATTCACCAGAATATCCGTTTATGCTTATCTGCCCAATGCTTTAGAACAATAGAACATACTATTTCACAAAGAGTGTTTTGGACTTTCTCCAGAAAGAACAGAATTAAGACCTCAATGACACTTGTTGAAGTACAGTATAGAGGAATGATCCTTAGATAATGTGAAACTATAGTTCAGCATTAGCCTCCCAGGTCATCCCTTATGCTAGAATTACAACTCGTGCCACCAAGCTGAGTTGGGGGAAGTGTCGTATTCTTCTGCTGAGGAATCAAAGGAAAACCTCCCATTCTCAGAACGAATGGAAATGAAAACTGGAAAAGCTTCCTCCCCAGCACCCCCTTCCACTCTGGGAGCAAAGGTAGGCCAAATGAGGTCTTTTTTGGGTGGTGTTTTAGCTGGGCGTGCCTAACTTCTACCTTCAGTCTGATGCCGCCAGGCAGAAAAATGCTGGGAGGAGTGAGCAGCACAGGGGAGGGAACATGGATTGCGGACCAAGCATTCAGCTTTCAGCTGGCTCTGGCAGCAGTCGATGCTGCAGCACTGGCAGCCCTGCTGGCATCTCCAGAGAAATAGTTTTTCTTCCGTGTCAGCTGAGAAGAACAAGCTGGAATCAAATAACTCAGTGATACAGATGAGGAATCTGTTGAAATGATTCGGTTGCTATTACTGTGACGGTGTGGGACTGTTCCTTCAGTAAAATTTCTTATGCTATGAGCAAAGTATAAACTGCTTAAAAATCCTGGGCAGTCAAGCTTCATCACTTCTTTCAATTTTTCTCCTTTAAGCAGCATTAATTTTAAGACATTTTATAATGCAGCTTTTACAAAGTCTCTGGGAAGATGGCAAAGATATTTCTGAAGAGGTTTTTTTCCCTGAAAGATGGGAAGCAACAATGAAGAAAAGATGGTGAACACCTCTGCAGCAGTTACAGAGCAGCTATCAACTAACTTCCAGATTTAAGACTTAATTTTGCTGCTATTGAAGTACATAATAAAATGCAAGTGTTTTCTGATTGCACTTAGAATCTTAAAATGAAAGTTGGAGCAGCAAGAACTTACTTTTGCAGAAAAGTCTTTTATACTTTTTAGTTAGTCTATCTTTATGGAAGATTCTTGCTGAACTAAATATCCTTTGTCTGAAACAGCCTCTAGATTTTAATAGGAATTACATGCTGACACTAGAATTCTATGAGACAAATAAAACCACAATAGAAAAGAAATCATTCTTTTAGCAAATGCCATAATTTTTTGACTGATTTTTACAGGATCATATTCTATTTCTATGGATTGGCAGTTTATTTTATCTAAGTTATTTCCATGAGGGTTGTCTAAAATGACTTGTGAAAACAGATAAACATATTCAACACATCCTCCTAGTACTACAAGCATTTCTACTGCATAGTATTTCTGCAATTTTTTCAGTATTTTTATTATTTAATTTTCTTCTTTTTTTTCTAGTTAAGCTGCAAAGTAATACGTAACCTTTCCCATTCTATTTAATTGCCACTATTTTTCAGAAAGACGTGAGTATCTAATTGGTTTAATGTTTTACAGAATAACACGAGGATTTTTATTACTAAATGCAATATTTTGTATTCTTTCTATTAGAATGGTTTAGAATCACTAACTGCTGAATGATTTTATATTAGCAGCTACAATGTAGGTAACAACTTAGTCACATACTTAACTAGTACAAAAAGGCATAATAGACTTAATGAATAGATAATATAATTGTCCCAACAACTAAAACACAGTAGCTTTCACATCAGCAATATTCCTGAAACCTGATGCTAAGCTATTCCAAGAGCTTGGCAAAGCTACTGCTTCATTATACTGACTAGCGGGACTGATTATTGAGTAAATTGCCGAAGTGAGAAGAGATTTGTAGAATGCTATGTGGGTTTGGAGCTATATGTACAAGAGCTCTTAATAATGTCAGATATTATATCAATTAAACAGTAACTATCACAGTTCAGTGCATTTCCTGAAGAATAATAAATGATGGAAAGAATTAATGGTTCAAGGTGACTATGAGGCTTGTTAATACCAACTGGTCCTTAATTCCTTAAGAAATGCAGAAAGATAAGATGCTTGTGATTTTCATAGCATAATCACAGTTATTAAAAAGAATCAGAAATATTCTCCCTCCTTTTCTGTCATAATTTCTGCTAGATGTGTATGAGAGGTGCACATTCTCTTGATTGGGCATATTTATGTCCTATGTTATTAGTCAGACAGAATGATGGTTGACTCTTCTTTCAACATGTTTTTCCAGGACTAACATTCATGCTTTATTATCATATTCCCGTTGTTAAGAAATCATTGTCTCGTACATTTATTATAATTTATAGAAATCATTTAACTTTGATAAATAATGTTCTATTGCTATTAAGGTTTAGGATAGTCCTGGTAACCATGTAGATTGGACTAGAGAGATTATTTGATATATTTCTGTACAGGTAAAAAGGAATATCACGTCCTTCTTCTATCAGTTAAAAATTATCCAAGGTTGAACTTGTTTTTAACACAAATTACATGGAAAAATATTTCAGTTTTAATAACTGGAAGATCAAATTATAATTTTGGATTTTTTTTTCTACAGAATTAGAAAATAAACTAGTTGAAGGCTTCCATTTTTTACAGAACTTGATAGTATTAAATTCATATTTTATTTCTTCTAGGATAATTAAATAATATTTTAAGGAAAGAATGCTATTATGCACTGTTTTATATATGTAGTCCTAGACTACTGCTGTAATACATATCTGTCATTCATGATGGAGAAAATAAATCCTATAGTGGAATTAGTTCATTCTTAAAAGCAAGCAACTATAGCATGTGAGAGAATAAGACAAAATAAAGAAGAAATTAAATGAAAGAAGAAATCCCATATTATAACGTATTGCCCTTGGCTGCAAAGAAGAAGTGAAAAAAAGAGAAGAAAAAAAAAGGACCTGATGAAAATGAGCCAGTATTCTTAGTGACTTAAGTAAACCTCAATAGAACTGTGTCTACTTATACATATACTACTAAATTATTCAAAAGAACCTAATGAAATTCAAGAGGAAATATTATACTGTACTGAAAATGAAATAACTAAGAATTCATGAACAATTCATTAAAATGAAACACGAAATGAAGTATAATTCTGTTCTGTGTCAGAAGCAGAGGATGATATATTCTATTCCATACACTGTATCTAATAGTGGCACCTTACCATGTAGTTGAAAGCAATTTATAAGACTTAAATCTACAGTAGACAGAAAGTAAGAGTCTGAAAAATGTATCATCAGTGAAAAGAGAAGTAAAATATACAGAGTTTAAGTTCTCTGACTCATGCTTATTTTCTGCTTCAGGTGTGGATCACTGTCCACAGACAAACTAGTCAGGGTTTTTATCTCCTTCCTAGTTCTCAACATAAACAATGCAGAATGAAGAGGAAATGGAAGACACCCTCATGTTAATATTGTTTGTTGAAAAATGGAACAAATCCCAGCGAATTACTGCTCTTCCCATATAGATGTGCAGGAAGTAAATTGACCTCACTTGGAGTATTGCGTCCAGTTCTGGAGCCCCCAACATAAGAAGGACATGGACCAGTTGGAGAGGGTCCAGAGGAGGGCCACGAAGATGATAAGAGGGCTGGAGCACCTTTCCTATGAGGACAGGCTGAAAGAGTTGGGGCTGTTCAGCCTGGAGAAGAGGAGGCTCCGGGGTGACCTTATAGCGGTCTTCCAGTACCTCAAGGGGGCCTACAAGAAAGATGGGGAGAGGCTGTTCAGGAGGGCCAGTTGTGATAGGACAAGGGGTAATGGTTTTAAAATAGAGGGAGGTAGATTCAGGTTGGATATTAGGAAAAAATTTTTTACCATGAGAGTTGTAGAACACTGGAACAGGTTGCCCAGAGAGGTGGTGGATGCTCCATCCCTGGAGACGTTCAAGGCCCGGTTGGATGAGGCCCTGAGCAACCTGATCTAGTTGGAGATATCCCTGTTCCTTGCAGGGGGGTTGGACTAGATGACCTTTGAAGGTCCCTTCCAGCCCTAACGATTCTATGATTCTATGATTCTAAGGGTTGAAAAATACAAAGCATTGTACCCTTCTGCATTGATATGAGTGAATATGTAAGTGGAGTAATCTTCTTCTGGAACCAGGCAATAACAGGCCACTTCTATTAGACTGCCCCTGAGAGAGTGGAGGTATATGCTAGCCCTTATTTAAGTCTAGAATGAAAGTAATAGTCTACTCTCATGTAATTTGAATTCTTCTGATATAGTGATCCACGTTCTTTCGCCTTCTTGTTTCTGCAGAAGATGTGGAAGAAATAAAAGAAACATCCTGAGTTTGTAGCTTTATATATATTCCCGTATTTTTTCCCAAAAGTCAAAAGAGAGTCAAGGAAAAAAAAATGTGCTATCAGTTTAGGATGCGATTTTTTCTTTAAAATATTAATATTGTTGTTTCCATATTCTGTATAATTTTTTCTTGTCTGGTGCTACCTAGATTGTGTTAACAAGAAAGCAACATGAAGTTTATTTTACATTAGTAAAAAACTTTTGTCTTTGTAAGTGAAAAACAAATGAAGTGCTTTTAACTAGAAATCCTTTCTGTGATTAATAGAATTAACTAATATGGTAAAATAGCTGAATGTTATATTTGAATGTATAGAATAACAGTTTCATACATTGTTAGATTTTAATTATTTGAATGCTATATATTGAATGTTGAAGGTCACATACTCTATCTCTGAGGTAAGTTACATACTGAAGCTGCCAGTGAAAATGGTCAAAGACTGTTCGATGGAATGATTCTTTCTGACAGAAAATGCTGTCTGCATTATTATTTCCATTTTGCCAAAATTCTAATAAAAAACCTATTTGCTATTTAGTATTGGCTAGTCCGCTGACCCTGTCTTTTAGCCTTCTGCCTGCTTGGCAGGTGGGATGTTGAGATTCTCCAAACTGATTACATCACACCTTAACATACTTGAGGTGGATATACTGCCAAAGTGGTGGAGAGGGTGATCATGCATCCATGTAACTGTATCTTGTGAACTACTGACCTTCTGCTCTCCTCCCCTCCTCCTCTTCAAGCATTGTGCATACAACATGGACAAACCTCCCAAGACAGACGACAAGATTTCAAGCTGCCTGCATTAAGGCTGCCTGTATTTAACCAAGTTTCCAGGGTCTGTTTTTCTTACCAGCCTGCTAAGTAACTTGTCCCTGTCTCACTAAGCAGCCAGGTCGTCCAGCATGTCATCAGGTCCCACCATTCTGGGTTCTGAGCAGCATGAGAATCCCTAGGAAAGCTCTAAAGAAGATACTATGAAAAACTTGACTTTAAATTTTCACTTTCCAGTGCAAAATATGAAAATGTAACTTTTATTTATCTTGCATGGTTTAAAAGCAAGCAATAAATTTCTTACAAAACAGGTGTTTAAGTTTCCTAACAGGTCACCTTCTGACATGTTGTTTGCATATGATCATGACAAATGTCTATTTGCTGATGATACTTTCTCTTATGATAAATATGATTATATAAACAGAAATAGCCCATAATTTTATTTATACATAAGAATAGACGTGTGTGTATATATACATGCACACATGTATATGTGTAACTAGACTAAACAGAAATGGCCATAAAACTCAATAGAATTGCATTAAATTTAACATTATACTCCTAAGGTCCTCATCAGTCAATGACTGGGATATGGTTTAATGGGGGATTAGGGATGGTTGGACTGGATGATCTCTAAGGTCTTTTCCAACCTAGAAATTATATGAAATTCTATGAATCCTCTTAATGATTAGCAGGTCTTACTCTTTCAGAATTGTGTGGGAAGGAGAAACACTGATCTTCCTTCATAAAATGGGAAACTGGCAAATGGCCAGCTAAAAGAACACATATTCACTTTCTGTGGAACTGAGGCAGCAATTTGGTGCCTAATTCCATGAGTATAGAAGTAAAAATGAAGTCAGCCTAGTAAATTGCTGTATATCATCTGAGTCACGATAACTTTATAGAAGAAAACTGTCAGCCATCCTTAAGGGAAAAGTAATACAATTCAGCTTAACCTGTAAAGAAAGCAGGTTACACTAATCTTACATTACCAAGCACATGCCATGGGCTAAAAGCACATATGTGAACGGTTATAATGACAGTTATGCAGAGAATTATTTCAGTTGAAGACTTTTTAACTTGGTAGCATATCCAGTCTCAAGACAGTCGTTCACAGATGTCTTGCATCATCATCCAGGCAACAAAAATTCAACAGGCAGCTACATTTTTACCGAAGGAGTTAGTTCTATTAATTTCTTTTTCATATGTTCAGAATTCTTATCTTTTTGTCTGAGCTGAAGAATGTTGTTCTCTAAAACAGTTTAGGATTCACAGGTTAAGCAACTTTATGCCTGCCTCCTCTCAGGGTTCAGCTCTAGCAGGTGTACTCAAATTACGCCCAATACACAGTGAGAGTGCCTGAGTTATCCCCAAGAGAGAAGAGCATGATCGTTTGCATTCAAAAACACACTGCCAAATCCTTGTGTTTTACGATGACAGACTAGGAATTGCTCAGGACATGGGATGTATTTCAGCCTGATGAGTTCAAAGTGGTATTTTCCAGAGTACTTCCCACCCATACTAATCTATGACTTTATGGGTACATTGCAAGCCCCACCATGACTGTGAGGTGTATCTGGAAATGGTAAGGAGATTCCCATCTTTCCAAATGGGTGATTTAAGGATGTCAGTCTAGGGTGAGGCTTCTGTATCTGACTTCCACCCTCTAAGTTGTATCTAACTTAGGGACACAGATAGGTAATTATAAATAGAAGAAAAACACAAGATTTCAAAAAATAACTTTTTTTTCCCCTGATTGTTTTAGGTACTATATCACATGGTGCTACAAATCCATTTATCAGAAAAGTATTTTTCATGCTTAGATGTATAACTTATGCTTCTGAACATGACTCAAAAAGCAGGTTGTTTAAATATTTTTGGGGTCTTCTCCACAATCTTAAATAATGAAATACAAAACAAAAGTATCTCCCTGCTTTCTATAAATTAGGCACATTTTATTTTTAGTCTGAGACTAGGGGTTTCAAAAAATGTTTCCTTTTTTAGATAATAAATGATTTTTTTTCTCTTCAAGGAATGCTTCTATGATCTTGATTAAAGGGGAAGTTAAGAAATTAACTGAATGCTTTTCAGTTTAATACTGGCAGGATAGATTTAAACCTCTGACTACAGGTGACATTTTGTGTGCAAAACAACAGAGAACAAAAATAATGTGTTTTGCTTTACCGGGGAGGAAGATAAGAGAGTCGGATGAGCAGATCATATAAAAAACTGCTTCTAGACTAAGTATCTCCTCCAACTGCCTTGTGAATCACTGAGCTGAATGAAAAAAACAAACTCATTCCTCAATGATAACCAACTTCTTTAAAAGCTAAAGGAAGATGGTTACAATTCGAAATGTGTTTTCTATCACTGTAATAGTCTGCAGAGTTTGCTTTTCCTTTCTTTCTATGCAGCTTTGAAACTCTTAATCTCGTTCAAATGTTTGTTCCTTCTCTCCACAGAAATGCCACATTTTCCTCTTGAGATTCTTTTCAGGGAGATCAATAAGAGACATCAATGCACATCTTATTGGCAACAAGGGTTTATAGTGATGGATAAATAAACCAATTTAATATGAAAGTTTATTTGTTTTTTGAGATAAATGTTAGATAGATTATTTGTCCAAAAGTTTTTCTTCTGAGCTGTTGTGAGACCTGATGTGTAACCATTACAAATGATATCAAATATCATAACGGTAGTGGTAATGTCAAATATAATTTCCTCCCTGATATAGTTCTGATCTATTTAATTTAATCTCCTCTTTTTCTTTTCTCTTGAAGGAATCAATTTTTTTTTTTCTTCCTTGGAGATGGGTAATAATCTGTTTCTTTTTAGATCACTTCTTGGTGACACGTTAGTTTTGGACAGATACCAACTTTAGATCAAGCCAGTAACTTCCTCCCCTGAACTAGCCTCTCTAGAAGTGGTATTTAAAGCTTTTACATTCCAAAACTGAATTTCAGCTCAAGTAAGTGAAAGTCTTTAAATTAAAATGGAAAGTTTGAAAAGAGATTATGTTTGTTATGATATAAGTAGAGAAATACCTCTAATGCAAATTACACACTTTCTTTTGCTCTCTTTACAAAATTGTAGTTTTCCTAATAATTTCTCAAAAGTGTTTCCTAATTTTGATCTCATGCTTACGTAAGTGCACCCAAGCACCTGAATGCTTTCGGGAGCCAATGTCAGAAAAGCGGCCATTATACGCACCAGTGGCATTAAATTTGCTTAGTATAAATATTTAGAAAACTTTTTAAAGTCCGTATCGCCTCATTCATTTCCAAAGGAAGAAGCGGTATAGAAAGGATGAAAATGAAAGTCCATGTTTTTTTTTCTTGAGTTTCACCTTAGTAGTGAAGAAATAACTCTCTGTATCTGTTACTTCAGACATTCTGGCCCATGTGGCCTCTGCTTCTTTAATGTCAGGAGATCATGATGACTCACTAAGACTACCATGTTCCTTAGGTATACGCTAAAGTGTAGTAAAATTTTACCCAAGATCCTAAATAGAACTTTCAAAATTCACCATAAAATTCTAGAAGTTAACTGAATGAAAACTCATAACAAAGTAAAAATTAATATTCTAACTCTAGTCTATTCCTAAGTATTTTTTTCCTTTTTTGATCAGCACATGATTCCTGTTCTACTTAAATGAAGCTAATTATCTTTTCTAGTAATCCAATTTCTTCAGTTCTATAGGAAAAGAGAAAAGAAAAATGGTCACAGGAAGATTTAAATCTCAAAAATATATCTCTTTGATCATTCCTCATCTTGTAATATTTCCATTAGCTTGTTTACTTTTAATGTTAATCCATTCTTTGCCAGCAGTTTTTTCATAGAGAATTTGTTCTATTCTTGGGAATTTTTGTTGTCGTCAAGATAAAGGTCTGAAAGACTAAGATACATAATTTTTCCCACACATATATGCTATATCGGATAACAACTGATTTAAATTATATTGAACAATCCCCAGCCACTAACATCTCCTAACTATTGGCTGACTAATAATATTTTAAATAGAGATCAGAGAAAGAAACCTAGCAAACATTTCTCTAAATTTAACCTCCTATTGCTATTTTATATAAAGCATTATTTGTTATGCATTGAAGAGAATGGTGGCATTCACTAGCATCTCGGTACATAAGTTTGATCAAGTTAAACATTAAGCAGTCTACTTCTTGTTAATATAAATGGAGCAAATTACAGCTGTAAATACAAGGGCAGCTACACTACAGACAGCTCCCAAATATCTCGAAGTAGCATGCAGTGCACTTGAATGGTTGATTTTTCTTTTCTTTCTCTGCTAAATTAATAAGAAAAATGGACAGCAGCCAAGAATCTTAATGTTCTGCATTAGAAGTGCACTTCCTATGATGTTCCTTCAATGTATGTCCTTTTATTATAGAATGGGAAAGTATTAATTCTATCCAAAGTCATTGAGTTTTCACATGCAAGTGGTCCAGTAGGCTTGTACTTTCCTTTGAAACATCAAAAAATAAAGTCAGGTTTTGTCATCTTCTAGCTCTTCAGCTTGCCCTTATACTATTTTCCTTGCTCTTTAGTTCCCCTGGCTGTTTCCTTACATTTTGTCTTCTCTCTAAAGGAGAATTTCAGTAGGTTCATTCTGGTTACAGAAAAAACACATGCCGAGAGACATTTCACAATTTTGAACTATATTAATACCAGACAGGAGTTTCCTGTAGAGCATGATTGCTAAATAAACAAAAGTGTCACCTTGGAAGCAAACAGAGATTTGCAGAGTAGAGTGTGAGGTTTTTTCCTTCCAATGAAAAATTAAAAAGAGTGTCCTAATAGAAATTTTGAGATGCTCAAAAAGCCCCAATAAATATCTGTCTCTAAGAAATTCTCCCCCTTTTTACATCAAAAGAATTAAACCTCAAGACTTTTATGTTCTGGATGTTTCCTTTGCTGAGGCTGAGTGAATGTTACAACATGAGACTTTAATGTTATTTGGTTTATGTCAAATAAAATAGATTCACCTGGAAGCTACATCTGGTGTATATTACAAACAGAATATGTAACAGTTTAAATTGTAAGTGAATTACAACAACCAAGATCTGGAACTAAGGAGGAGAAGGACTTGCTGACTACTACTTACCACACGATGTGCTATAATAAACAGAAATTAGAGTATATCTACACACGTGAACACCCTAGGACAGCTGTCAGGATAAACATACGTTCAGCATCCAAAGCATTTCACAGCTGGTTTCAGAACAAATATATGAGGCTACCTGAAGGGTGTTCCATTCCCTGCATGTTTGGAAAGGCCTGAAGTTTAACTGAGCTAGTAAGCATGTCTCCAGGCTGAATGCAAGTAAGATTTCAAATGCTGTAAAAGACATAACAGTAAGTGGATTTGTTAAGAAATTCAATGCAGTGGAAACACTTTGAACACCTCTCTGTCTGCACAGACAAAAGCAAACATCCTGTATGTGGCTGATTTGTCACATTCCTTATGCAGTCACTCTTTCTAAATGCGTGACAGACAGAGACCTGCATATTGTGAGCCATGTCAATGCACAAACTCAGCTCCTTTACATGAGCATTTAACGCCTTCCAAAAGGCTAGGCAGGTGCACTGCTTTGTGTATCACTTGGAATATGTCCCACCAAGGTTGAGATTTACAGCACCTAATCCAGATGGTCAGACAATGTAGATCTGAACTGAACATAGAGGAGAAGCTGCCCTAGCTGAGAGAAGGGCAGGAGTTAAGAGCCCTGTAGGTCCTGGGCTGGATATAGAGAGCTGGCTGGAACCACACAGCAAGAGAGATCAACTTGACAGGATATTCCTGAGTGAACTAGCAGTGATAGAGACTTGGTGGCAGGTTTTCCAAGCTAACTGAGACTTTAGTAAGTGAATAATGATATCTGACTAGGAGATTCACTTTACATAGTCATAGATGTCTACAAAGTCTGAGCTAGTTACTTCAAACTTTCTTATAATCAATTGAAAGGCAGAGACACTTCAATATACAATTTGCCTGAATTCTTTCAGACTAGGTGGACAGTATGTTAATTACGGATTTATTGTTTTTTCCTGCAATGGCAGTGAATCGACTGCATAGCAACCCAGTCAGGCATGCTCTCAGGAAGCTGTGAGAATTTTCTACAGTTAAGTCGTCTGTTTCACATGTTCTTACAAGGTCAGATATGGGGAATGCTGATCCTGTGATCAGCCTCTTGGAAATGTTGGTCTCTTTTGATAAATGATGGTAAATATCCTGTACATGAGCAATAAGAACAGTGGGAAATGCTTCTGAATAGAAAATATATGCTCTGGTCAGCATTTGGCTCCTCTTTACCTTACAAATTTCTTGTACATGTGATATGATACAATTAACAAAACAGACTGTCCAAGTTAAGATGCCAAATCTAAACAAGAGGAAACTGTTGCCAACATAGTCCTGGTACCAAGTCCTCAATTTGGAAATCGGGACATACAGTTTTGAATTTATAAGACATGGGACATTTCATAGATTCATAGATTTCATAGATTTCTAGGTTGGAAAAGACCTTAGAGATCATCGAGTCCAACCGTCCCTAATCCCCATTAAACCATATCGCTAAGTAGATCATCCACCCTATTCTTAAACACATCCAGGGATGGGGACTCAACCACCACCCTGGGCAGCCTATTCCAGTGGCGGACAACCCTTTCAGAGAAGAAATACTTCCTAACATCCAACCTGAATCTCCCCTGACTAAGCTTATACCCATTTCCTCTTGTTCTATCACCCAACACTAATGTAAAGAGCCCTTCCCCTACCTCCCCACCATCTTTTCTCAAGTATGTGTAGCCTGTAATCAGGTCTCCCCTCAGCCTCCTCTTCTCCAGGCTAAACAGCCCCAACTCCCTCAGCCGCCCCTCATAAGTTTTATTTTCCAGCCCCTTCACCAGTTTGGTCGCCCTTCTTTGGACTCGCTCCAGGAGCTCAATATCTCTCTTAAAGCGAGGGGCCCAAAACTGGACACAATATTCCAGGTGCGGCCTCACTAGTGCCGAGTACAGGGGCAGGATCACTTCCCTGCTCCTGCTGGTCACACTATTCTTGATACACGCCAGTATCCCATTGGCCTTTTTGGCCACCTGGGCACACTGCTGGCTCATATCAAGCCGACAGTCAACCAACACCCCCAGGTCCTTCTCCGCCAGGCAGCTCTCCAGCCACTCTTCCCAGAGCCTATAGCGATGCTTGGGGTTTTTATACCCCAAGTGAAGGACTCTGCACTTGGCCTTATTAAAGCTCATGCCATTGGCCTCAGCCCAACTATCCAGTCTGTTCAAATCCCTCTGAAGGGCTTCCCTACCCTCGAGCAGATCGACACAGCCTCCCAGCTTGGTGTCGTCCGCAAATTTACTGAGGGTACATTCAATCCCCTCATCCAGGTCATTGATAAAGATGTTAAACAGAACTGGACCCAGCACTGAGCCCTGGGGAACCCCACTGGTGACCGGCCTCCAGCTGAATTTAGCCCCATTTACCACCACTCTTTGGGCCCGGCCGTCCAGCCAGTTTTTAACCCGAAGGAGGGTGTGCCTATCCAGGCCAGCAGTTATCAGTTTCTCAACCAGAACACTATGAGAAACTGTATCGAAGGCTTTACTGAGGTCAAGGAAAACTACATCCACAGCCCTTCCCTCGTCAACCAGGCGGGTCACCCTGTCATAGAAGGTGATCAGGTTTGATTGGCAAGACCTGCCTTTCATAAACCCATGTTGACTGGGCCTGATCACCCGGTTAACCTGTATGTGCTCATTAATAGCACTCAAGATAACCTGTTCCATGACTTTGCCCGTCACCGAGGTCAGACTGACAGGCCTGTAGTTCCCCGGATCCTCCTTCCGCCCTTTTTTGTAAATGGGGGTAACATCCGCCAGCCTCCAGTCCAGCGGAACTTCCCCAGTGAGCCAAGACTGCCCAAAGATAATGGACAGGGGTTTGGCAATGACATCCGCCAGCTCTCTCAGGACTCTCGGGTGGATACCATCAGGCCCCATAGACTTGTGGGCATCCAGTCGAAGGAGCAGATCCTTGACCCGTTCCTCTTGGATCACTTCTTTATTGTCCAGCTAGGGGTTTGGTTATTGCAGGAGGAGTAGGTAAACCCACTGAGTAAAGCCAATATTAATTCAAGAAATATACTATAGCCCAACAACTGCTTGCTGCATGATAAAGAAAAAATCCACTAACTCATGAATAAATACAGCAGAATAAAAAGGCACAATACAGGAAAATAAAAGAAAGGTTATGCCTACTATGAAAAAATGAAGCTGAGCAACTCACTCTTTTTACTCTTTGTCCAGCTTCTGGAAGAAAAGTAGTGCAAAAAAAATTATTGACTTGCTTATTTGTACTTCGTGGGAGTCAAATCAATATGCCTTTTTATATTAGAAGCATAAGCGGTAGGCTCAGAGTATTATTGCTCTTTCATAGAAAATTCATAATTTTCGAAGTCTTTAGAAATTATTCAAGATGTTACTGGAATTTAATTATCTAAATTACCTTCCAAATTTATTACAAGAGTCTTAATCATAGAATAAATAAAACTGTTGCAAGAATACATACTTGTGTAAATATATGAAGTTTCAATGAGTCTGTACTTTTATTTTATAGTATTTACCTATAAATTAATACTATGATAGAATAGTTCACCTAAGGTAGACGCATTGTGCATTAATATTATAGTCCATGAACTTCTACAGGCAAAATCTCTTAACTGCTTGGTAAAATGTGAAGAAAGATATTTTCATTTCCAAGAGCTATGAAAAGCCTTGAAATGATATCTTTCGGTATTAATAAAGAACAACCTCATGATTTTTCTCAAAACTTTTTGCTGTTGAATTAAGATTTTTCAGAAATTTTTAATATAATATCCATTGCAAAACAGTCTTCAGGAATTTCTCATCTGGAAATTCTCTGAATTATCAGAAAAATTACTTCTTTACTGATGAACTCCCTGTACATCCCAAAATACTTGCCATTTAAGCTTTTAACATGGACATCATATGACAAATTTGTAAAAGCAAACCAATTGTAAGTCCATTCCTGCCTCCATGTGGGACAGGACTCTACAACACTCAAATACTGGTTTCTCATTGCAGAGAATGAAGAAATAAAGTCAGAAATCTCAATTCATGATTCAGCTATTTGCCATCTCGTATCATGTTTACTATAATACTATTCAAAGCTGGTGGTATAATCTTGCATTCCTTTACTTTTCTCTCCTATATGGCTTCAAACTTAGAATTGTCTATCTACAGCGGGTAATTCCTGTCCACCTCCACTTCATGGTATGGCCAGAATAAGTTAGCTGAAAAATTTAATTTTGCACTTGATATATAACATCCCAGCTAAATCTCCACATGCTTTATTATCGTACAAATAGCTTTATATGGTTCAGTTGGACTGATAAAAACATATGCAAAAGAAATAGGTGATGTAGGCGTGGATTAGCTACTTTCAGAAAATTATTTAAAAAGAAAACTTGCCATATACATTTCTTTTTAATTATCACTGAGCAAAATGCATTTTCAGCCTGAATAACTAATGTACTTTTTTTCTGTCCTATAAATATTCAAAAGTATGCATGGGATTAACATTTATTGGCTATACCCAATGGTATATATACCCATTTGGTTAATGTTTAAATAATAATAATAATAACAACAACAACAACAACGACGACGACGACGACGACGATGACGACACTGTCCTCATTCAGTACAAGGCACTTTAATTGTTTGCCGTTGAAATTCCACACAAGGAACAGGGATAATACAGAGCAAAACACTGCAGTTTGCTTATCGATGTTCTGTAGTTTTCTCCAAATGTAAAACGTACACTGTCTCCAAGATCTTACAGTCTGAAAGACTATTTGCAAAGGGGCTAAAATTGGACACAAATAGAAAATCAAATCCATGTACATAATGATCTGCTAAGAGATGTTTATATGTATTTGTATATACGTATGTAAAGACAACAACAAGCTCAGTTTGATTAAAATCCAGCCTTAATGAAAGAACAGAGGAATGCCTACTTAGATGCCTTCAAAAGCAGGAATTATAGCAGGATTTCCTCACACCATAATTTATTTTGAGTTCTGTTAGTTGCGGCACTAAGTTTTAGCCTTATTCTTTTTCCTTCTAGAAAATATTTAAAGTAACAAATAGCTCACTGATTGGGGCTATTTTAAACATACCAAGTAAAATGCTTCACGTTTTTTTTTCTACAGCATGTTCTTCAGTCATCTGGGGAAATAAGTGTTCCTTATAAAAAGAACCACACTGAAACAATTCAGATACTTCAAAGCCTTAGGGTGCCTGCCAGAACTTGCTTTAATGTATGTGTTCTGTGAAATTTGAACAAGGGACAAAATACATATGCCTACCCTATCATTATACAATTTGCCTTTTTAAAAATTATTCTTACGGTTAGGCATTTTCAGAGTCATAAAAATGTTTATAAATTAGATTATAAAGTGATACTATAGATCTAAGTTTGTTTAAAGCACAGGATTGGGAGTCATAAGAACACAGACTTGGTCTGCCTTCACTAATGACATGACGAGACCAGCATTTCTGCGACATTTAAGTTTAAACATTCGTAGAAAAAGGAAGGAAACATCATCAGCAGGGAGGTGAGGACACACAATTAGATTTGCTCCTTTCAGACAACCTTATCCCTTTAAAATGAAATCAATCCTCCTCTGCACTTCTGTTTATCAAGATCCATGGAGTTCCTTCTGTGAAGAAAGAAGAACTGAAAAGCTCAGTCAACATGTCTAATGTCAATTTTATTTTCTCTCTCCTTTCTTTCCTAATGAGACAAAAAAAGCCAGGAAATTATGTTGAACGAACTAGGATATTGAATCTCTTTAGGATTCCTGCTTTGTTCTCTAGACTGTGACACCAACACTGGGATGTGGCAAGGACTTGAGTCATTGCAACTTGTCTGTGTCCTGACACATCTAAGCCTGCCATGCTGCTGCTCATCTGAGACTTCCTTAAGTGAGACTGACAACTCAAAGACTAGGCTTATTTGGGATTTAGAATTATTGCCTATGTTTCCACCAGTAACATCGACATGACAGCAGCATTACTGTCAAAAATGAGGTGTGCTACTCATCACGTAAATCACTGTCTAGGAAAACTGCCTTTTAAAAGAGAGACTGAATGCGCTTAGCTGTCCGCTCTGCTTTTCTAAAAGCATCAAGCAGAGCAGTGTATCAAACATTCCTCAGTATCAATCTCCATATTCTCAGTGTGTTTGTTGTTGGACTCACCATTGTAGATCCTCTCCCATCATGGAACATGCCCTCCTTTCTCATATTTAATTATTTTTGATCCTCACGATAGTGAAGAATTCTTTTTTTCTCTTGATAAAGCCATGAGGGTCCTTCTCCTGTTATTCTGCATTTTCCCAAGAAAATTTGCTTTTTCTGGTGTCTATGGTTTGATTGGCTTGTAGTTCCCTTAATTGTCCCACTTGTGTTCTTCACGATGGACATGACATTTGGTTTTTCTCCCCAGCAATCAGAAACCTCCCTGGTCATTGTGACCTGATAGAACATAAGAGGAAGAGGCCTCTTGTTGTCACTGACCACCTCCCTTAGCAATCACAGGTGCGTCCCATCCAGTATGTCCACTTGGCTTAAGTGATCACTACCTTTGATCTTCCTCTGTTGCTGGTAGTACTTCATTCTCCCACATCCTTTCACTAGAGGTCAGACAGGCATGATGGCAGAACTTGCTAGTCAAGACCAATGCAAAGAGAACATTGGTCATCTAAGTCTTTTTCCACTGTCTTTGTTTTTGGAGGGTCATATAGTCCTAAAAGACAAAGCTCTGCCTGCAACAGGAGCCATGCAGCTAGGTGTTAATTTGCAGGACTTGCCCATTACCATCTACGCCTTTCCTGGTCACTGGCAGAATTTGGCAAAAGCACAGTTTGACCTCCTCTGTCCTAACCCCTAGAGCCCTGTAATCACCCTTGATTGGCTCAAGACTTCCCTGACCAGTAGTATTGATGTTGAAATGAATGGCAGCAAAAGAGAATGGACTGTTGATTTGGATAGTAAATGAGATTTGTGCCATTACTGGAAAAGACATCAGGCATTGACCTGGCAGTGCAGAGTCTTAGCAATGATCTGCACTTGTCTTGGCCTGAGCAGGTTATAGCTTGGTTCAACAGCTGTGCAGTGGTCAGCGCCTGCTGCCTGACCTGTTTTAGCTTGAGCAATGGGAAACCACTTGTGTTAAAAGCCTGACAGACTCAGGGAAGCATTGTGCAACAAACAACAGCCCTTTGGGGTAACAGGGGCTAGGGGATGCTGAGAGACATTTTTCAAACTTCAGCTGGGAAGCAATGAAAAGAAAGTAATGTGTTTCAAGAAAATGTAGGAAAACAATCACAATTGCACCCAAGTTTAAGGAGAAATGTATCACTGACCTCATGCTCCTCCTGGGAAAGAGGAGGAAGAAACTCTCTCTTCATAAACATTATACTCCTCCCTCCAAAGACCTCGGGATGCCAATGACCCTCCTAGTCCACATTCTGCTTTCTTGGAAAATTAAATTTTCATCCTTAGGACCCAGAGGGTCCTACAGTTTTTAGTAGAATAGTGATTTTGTCTAACAGATTTACTTGTGTTACTAACAAAGATTTTCTATGTTAATTTGGACTGTGGGTGTTAGTATCGCATGATTTGAACATCTAAGTTGTTAAAACATAAATTGGGATAACAATAAACTCTTAGATCCATAGCTACGGTGCGTTTCCCTTGACCCACAACCAGATGCAGAGGATTGTGTCCTGTTCTGCTTCATGACCATCATCACACTGGATCTGGCAGCCCCAGGCAGTTCCAAGGAGTGCCTCTGGGCCCGTTGTGAGCATGACTCTGTGCCAGCTGTGGATTATTACTTTTTTCTCTTATTATACAAAGTATTTCTGGGTAACAAGTTCGATTCGATTAATCAGCCTGGACCAAGCAGTCTGCTTCACAGAGCGTATGAATTCTCAGTCAGTAGCACTTTCTAGTATGAACTTCTGAGTGATGTAACACATTGCTAGAGAAGTGTCTTTCAAGATCTTCTTCAAGTTACAATTTTTCTACTAAGGATTCAACTGCCTCAGTGTGAGACACACCTAAACAGATTAGAGGATAAATCTATCACGCTTCTAACTTCAGTGGTGTACACACAATGTTAACCCAAAGCAGTCTCTTGTATTGTGCTAATGTAGAGTGATCTTGAGATCATAAAGGGGCTTGTTCATAATGACTGTTTTGCTGAAGATTTATTAAAATAAAAAAAGTTATTTTCTTGCAGACCCACACGGGTAGTCTATCACCTCTAGGTGACTATACCTGTACTGGCTCTGCAGTGGTGAAGAAACAAACTGTTCTATGTTTATATGATGGATATACATAGACACCTATATGCACATGCAGGCGTGTGCGTGCACACACAGACACACAAACTCTGTGTACACAAAAAATGAAGGAAGGAGAGAGAACGGCTCAGTAGTTCCAGTACTGAGCATTACATTTGTTAAAAAAAACTTTAAAATAAAATACTATAGAAAAAAGAAGACAGATATTATCTATATCATAGAGTGTGATTCATGCTGAATGCTTACTTATACTTGCTTCTTCTAAAAAAATCTCAAATAGAGTCACAAAACTGTGTCTTATTTTTCCATGAAGTTGAATGTTAAGTTTAATTCTTTTTTTATAAGCCTGGAATATATAACTCAAATAACAGAAGAATCTTCTTAAAAAGTGAAATATCTTGAAGAACTCCTTAGAACCAAATGTGTGCACTTCTGAAGAGAAATGCAACATTTTTTTTTTTTAATTTATATCAAAGACTACACACAGTATGTTTTTTAAAACAAATACTGCCTAGAGGTCTAAGCAAAGATTCACATTTGGTGGATTTTACAGAACGAAGTTCCCCAGGCACTGAAGTTTTATTTCTTACACATTCTTGTATACTGTCTTGGCACTAACAGAGTATAGCATCTTGGCATTAACAGATGATCTCTTGGGGATCTTGTGTACACTGCTTGTCTCAAAGAACATTTTCATGTATGACTCATTAAAGTATGTTCAAATACATCATATGCTTCAGCGTTTTGACTTTGCAATAAAAAATATAACCATTAGAGGTATTTCAAGCACTAGCTTGAAATATTTCCCACGTATTCCAAAATATATTTCTTTTTTTATTCATATTCTTCATTTTCCATTTTCCTCACATGCTTATGCAAACCCTTGGAATTGTTCAAGTACATTTGCATTCAGAGATCAGCTAGAAGAGAATTAGTTGCAGCGCAGCAGCTTTGATGGCACAATAGTACCGCCTAGACCGAAGTTAGAGACAGCTGTCCACTTTACCAATTAAAGCCTATATAGTTACATATAAGGAACAGATGAACTATCTGCCACAATGTTTTTTCTGGAGGGTTATGCATATTACGCTTCTCACATTATGGAGAAGTTTTCTGTTTATTTGTTTCTGTGCTGGAGGTTGCTTCTCCCTTAGCAGAGATGACTGACTTGATACATAGTCATTCACTGAACTTCTTTTGCCTCTGCTCCAGTATATTAGCATGAAGTGAAGTCAATATCCTTTTTACCTTAATATTGGATTATAAACTGCAGGTGTCTAGGAACTGACTCATGGATTCTTCACTGGTCCCTTCTTCTATGAGCCGTGTTAGTGAATTAATGCTCTGTAAGTTCTTCTAAAACTAGCATTTGTAGCCCATAGAGACCCTGACTCCAACCCAGGACGTTTCCCAGATATGTACAAAGTTGAATTAGATTTTTTAAAGTTAGATGGCCTTTTGAGGGTCTCAAGGGTAACAAAAGAGGAGCTAGATCAACGACATGATGAGTGAAAACAAATTTGTTTTACCTGAACTCGGGCTGTCATCCTAAATGTATTCAAATCCCTAATGTAGTCAAATAGACAGCTAGCATTGTGTCAGTGCAGAGAATTATTCGTGTACATCAGTACTGGTTCATCTAATGCAGTAACAAACTTATAATCAAATGAAACTGAAAAAGGGAAAGCTAGATTAAAATTGCAACCTGAGCTGCTTCTGAGTCATGCTTTTTTTCCTAACTTTGGGCTAAAATATAGCACTTGTCATCTTATCCAAGCTTATGACAGACTCAGCAACATTTAAGATGGATAAACAGCTTTCACTCCAAAATGGATTTCAATATGACAGGAATAAGAAATATATAATGCAACTAGAAGGGTGTCTGTGAGTCAGTCAGATCTATGCCTCTAACATAATAAATTATATTTGTTAGTGAAACGACTTTCAAAAAAGTTTTAAGCATTCCCTACGTAACTACAAGCTATGGATCTGGTTCCCTCAGAGTGCTGGTAGAGATTTGGCTTTGAACAACACAGGACATTAAGCTTGAAACATCAATATAGGTCAGACTTATATTTTGTAAGGCAGAAGATATATGATTCTTATTGTCATAATGATTGGAGGTGTAAGAGTCCTTGTCTCCAAGCTATATTATCCTACTTCTGACAGCTACCAAGAATCTGTGTCCTACAGAGAAGTAAACAGGCATTTTATTAACAACGTTTTTTCAGATGAAAAAAAATGTTCTCAGCTTTTCAGCACTCCAAGAAAGTATACACTCAAATAATTCCCTTTGCTTGTGAAAGGAATAGGGTGCCAGCTACCTGACCTATATGTGAATACCACTCAGAAGACACCGTGCAGAGTTAAGACTGTCCCAAAACATTTTCGAATAGAATATGATGTAAATTAAGTGTGGGAAGGAAAATTATATAAGGGACTAAATTAACTTATGGGTAATCAGCATACATAATTTTCCACTGTTTGAATTACAAAGTATCTCTGCATGTTATAGGAAATGACTGAAATGAATAGAGAAGTTGTGAGAAGGAAGGGAAGAAAGGCTGCAATGCAGGAACAAGGACTAGCCAGTGGATGGCATAAGTTATGATAAAAAAAAAATCAAAGAAAACCCATGGACATGACTTTTAAATTATATTTATTACATTATTTGACCAAATTAGGGAAAGCAGGTGGATAGTGGTGCTGGAGCCAACCACCAACCAGCAGAAACTGTAGGAATCAGCCTGATAACTTCTACATCCAATTTTACCTGATCAGACTTCTCCCTTGTTTGTTCCTGCCTGGGACAAGTTCTCCCCTCGGATGAGGCTGCAGGAGATGTGTGTGTGAGTGACAGGTAGAATGGGAAGAGATTGAGGAATGTGCTTTCACTGCGTATAATCCCTGCAAGTAAACCGGAAGGAGAGGAAAGAAATTTTTTTTTTAAAATGTTGTGTCTTTGTGAGTGACAAGGTACCTGATCTGGAATTCATTTTGCCTTTTCCTTAATCTTCTGTTTGGATTATATTTGATCTTCCCACATCATTACATAGAAATAAGAGAATTAATTAAGTGAATTTGGTGTACCTCAGTGCAATCTAGCATATTTTCTATGTCATTGCAGTCTCTAATGGTCTATTATAAACTTTTCTACTTTTAACAGGACAGAGTGTATTTCAAAACTGTACATCCCTCCTGTTCCAATGCTTCAGTCCTTCAAGAATGAGATATTATGTAATAATTTTAGATTTTAGAATTGCTTTCAAAGTCCTTGAACATCAGAAGAGTAAAGAGCAGGCAACATTGTTCTGTTCTGGAAATCTCAAATGTGCTTCTCTTGCATACTACGTGTATTCGTTTCAGGCTCAAGATTCTTGCTGGTCAGTTGACACACAGGCTGCAAACCAGCATCTTGTGTCTTGGGAGTCAGAGACAACTGGTAATCTATACATGTTCTCTTTACTTAGGTCTGAAGATCGTAGAATGGTTAGAGTTGGAAGGGACCTCAAAGATCATCTAGTTCCAACTCCCCTGCCATGGGCAGGGAAACCCTCCACTACACCAGGTTGCCCAAAGCCTCATCCAACCTGGCCTTGAACACTGCCAGGGATGGGGCATTTACAACTTCTCTGGGCAACCTGTTCCAGTGCCTCACCACCCTCTGAGTGAAAAATTTCTTCCTTATATCTAATCTAAAGATATCTAAGATATGGTTTCATATTTCAGACAGTAAATCCATTGTCTCAATGGGTTTTAGTAAGCAAAAATCCTTAGTTAGTCTTTTTGATACCTGGCTTGAACAACTTCCTAAATTGCTAGTTCACTTGTTCACTAAAATACCAGTAAAAGCCAGTTTGAGGGAAACGTCCAGCACTTTCAGCTATCCACCTGTTAGTCTGAAGTTCCTTACCGCCTGTTAAAAGGCGATAGGGACAGATTCCTAACTAGTAGAATTGCCCCACAGTTTGGATAGAAATTCTCAAGTGAGACAGTATTGTAAACAAAAATCTTTAAGAACAGTCTCAACATTACAAAAATTCTGTCAAAAGAGGTGTTGCAGTTGTCTGACACAAAAATGATGACATGACAAACCCACAGAATTTGAAAAATAATAATTTTTTCATTAAAGCAGCAAAAAATCCAAATGAACGGTTTCAAACTGTGGCTTAATCTACTATTAAAAGATCTATAACAAGCAACTTTCAAAACCAGCATGAAACCTAATTATAGAATATCTTTGCTGTAACCGTTTCTATTTACATCTCTTCAAGCACAGAAGCAGATAATCCGGGCTTCCCTACAACATCAGTGTGTTCCTGACCTTTCTTGATGACATTTCTGAATAAATTTATTGAATTTTGAAGACTGATGCTGTTGGCATTGAGGTCTATGACAAAACCAGTTTACTCCATCAGAGGCAAACTACATGTAATGTCAGATATGTAATTGATTACATAAGAATCCTTTTCCTCTGTGTGTTTCCCTCCTGTATGGATGTTTTGTTCCCTCCTTTCAGCCCCTCCACAAAATTAAAGTCCTACTTTCTGAGCGGTAGCAGAGGCAGCAGCAATGGGTAAGATGCCAGCATATTTGCCACCACTGCCATTTTACTGCATGTGGCTATCCTCCTAGAAGGTACCCATCATACCCCTTCACTCACCAGAGCATCGTCTCTCAAGATTGTCTTCAGTGATTTGAAATACAAATTAATATTTATTTTTATTGGTACTAACTCTTCTCATCAAGTACTGTTGAAACATAAAAAAAATGTTAAAAAAAAAAGGGATACTGAATCACCACTCTATGCAGCAACTTATTTCTACTCAGAAATTAATTATACTGGAGTTATAGGAGACACAGAACTTAACTGGTAGCAGCTATTTCAATGTGTTCAATTTGGAGGCTCTAATGTCTATCCTTCTGTCGTTGCCTGAACATTTCACTCACATACATATGATTCAGATATGTTAATATTGTTAAAATGGTGAGTACAGAGTTATGAGTCATATAAAATTGTGGTATTTCCAGTGTTTGCCTTTTTCATAAAAACATGCAGAGCTCAGACTGCATAAAACTTGCACGCAAATCAACTGTATTTCAAATGTCAGAAAAAGCTGACAGTTTATTCTCTTATTTGCTGCTGCTCTTATTGCAAGAAAGATGAATGCTTCAGGAACAAGTAGACCTGTGGCAGCAAGACCCTTTCGTTTTAAGTCTGTGTTTCTTCTGTTACTGATCCTGCCAGCAAGGAGGGAGAAGGAGAGGGTGAAAACTCTTCTCTGTAACAAAACTTTCCTCTGAAAAAAAGACATGGCAGTTCACAGGTTAGTGCCATCTTTCAGAACCTTTCATCTTTAATGCACATCCTCTTAAATTAAATTAAATTAAATTAAATTAAATTAAATTAAATTAAATTAAATTAAATTAAATCCTCTACGGTCTAGATTTGCTCAGGTGTTCATGAGTTGCAATACAATTAATACTCTTCCAAGGGCAGTACCATGCTGCTGATATGTAAAATAACACTTTCTGTCCCTATTGATAATTAAATTATGTGAACTAGAACAACTGATCTAAGTTTCATTCCTCTCGAGTAGTTAGCTAGTTTACTTCAAGCCAAGCTATTCAGCATCAGTGTCTTAGAGTATTTACTACTTGAATTCAGGGTGAGGCACATTTTTATATATATTGGATATTTTGTAATTCTCTCAGTTGGAGATAATTGTCTCTGACCAGTCCAGCCTAAGCTTCTTTCCTAGCATTTCCTAATCTCTATCTTGGACAGACAGTAACAGTCCCCATGTGTTTTATTCGGAGTTTACACAGGCTTGTTAATGTGATGGTTTACCTGACAGTGAGACTTTTCTGTTTAAAGTTTGCCTACTGTGGTTGTTCGTACTACTGACCATCCCTGACTTACTGAGTAAACAAATCTACTTTTTTTGTGTGTGTGTGCGTGTGTTTATTTTGGTTGTTTACACATAGGCTCTACTGCTGCTTTGCAATGTTAAGTAGTTTATTTATTAGCTTGAAATGTAAAAATACTTTTCAATTTCCCCTTTAAGGAGAGTAGTATGTGCTTTTACACTGTTTCCTTGCAGTCACCGTTTTTCTCCATTACAGTAATGGCCTCTGTATTAATCTTTTCAAAATTATAACATTTGTTTCAGGTTTTACAGCTTACTGTGAATCCCTTGAGCTGAATATATAATCATTTGTGAAAGGCTATGTTTGTGACATTTCTTGTCTTTACTTGCTAGATAACATTGATTCTATTTGTCTTATATTATTCTGCACAGAATAGTCATGATGTGCTTCTATGTCAATATCCTATGAAAATACAGCAGAATAATTAGTTATATCAAGGCTGTGTTAGTGACATTCTCTCTCACCTTGTCAATAACAGGTTTCTGTAGCTCAGAATGAGATTATAAACTTCTGAGAACAATAGTAAAAATAGTCTTGCAGGGATTTAAAGTGTTTTTTTCAGTCCTAATGCCTTAAGACTATAACAAGAAGCTTTCTGGGACTCTAATAATCAGTGTTCAAGATAATTAGTATGATCAGATGATGAACAGATACAGGCACAGAGGAACTGGCCTGTTTAGACCATAAAAAATATACCTCTGAAGCATATGCTCACCATTGTCATGGAATATGCATTCAAGAAAAGAAGTGAAAAATGAGACTAATTGCCTTGTGCAATTCTCTTATGACTCTGCAACTATCACAGTATTAAAGTCATTGGGGAAAAAATCTTACATTATGAAATTATTCTGAACATGTTTAGATTCCATTGTTTAAGTTGTATTTGCTTGTCCAGAAGATAATAGTTTATCACATTCTTGCGTTCTTTGGGAAGGTTCATCAAGGAACATTATATTTGACTTTTAGGAAATCATATTTTACATGGGAGACCTGAACAAATAGCAGTTTTTCAGTGCAGAATAGTGATACAGAATGATCAAAGGTATATAAGTAGAATATTGTTTGTGTGTTCAAAAATTGGTTCCTTTCCAAGCAAACATTAAAGTGAACAAAAAGCCTGACTTCTCAGCAGCTATTCGTTTATGAGAATTTGAAAATTCTTAGAAAACAACAAATTCTTGCATTTTTCTTTCAAGGGAAAAATTACTTTCTGCCCCACGTCTCAGAGATTAACTACTCACAGAGCAGAATGTGTTGAGAGGGGATACGTACTCCTTTTACCATCTTTCAGCTCACCATTTGATAAAATGAAAATGTCGTAGAATCATAGAATGGTTAGGGTTGGAAGAGAGCTTAAAGATCATCTAGTTCCAACCCCCCTGCCATGGGCAGGGAAACCCTCCACTACACCAGGTTGCCCAAAGCCTCATCCAACCTGGCCTTGAACACTGCCAGGGATGGGGCATCCACAATTTCTCTGGGCAACCTGTTCCACTGCCTTACCACTCTCAGAGTGAAAAATTTCTTTCTTATAGCTAACCTAAATCTGCCCTCTTTCAGTTTAAATCCATTGCCCCTTGTCCTATCACTACACGCCCTTGTAAAAAGTCTCTCTCCAGCTTTCCTGTAGGCCCCCTTTAGGTACTGGAAAGCTGCTATAAGGTCACCCCGGAGCCTTCTCTTCTCCAGGCTGAACAGCCCCAACTCTCTCAGCCTGTCTTCATAGCAGACGTGCTCCAGCCCTCTGATCATCTTTGTGGTCCTCCTCTGGACTCGTTCCAGTAGCTTCCACATGTCCTTCTTGCTTTGGGGACTCCAGAGCTGAACACAGTATTCCAGGTGGGGTCTCACAAGAGCTGAGTAGAGGGGCAGAATCACTTCCCTTGACCTGCTGGCCACGCTCCTTTTGATACAGCCCAGGATACGGTTGGCTTTCTGGGCTGCCAGCGCACATTGCCGGCCCATGTCCTAACAGTTCTGTGATTTTCACAACATCAGAAGATGATATATGACACCCCAAAGCTTAGGCAAGGAAATGTGATTGTGAGGAAGTCATGTTTTCATACATCTGCACTTCAAATGTGCCAGAGGAGTATACTTACCTCAGCACAATTTGCTAATCACTTCTACCTGAAGTTTTGATCACAAACAGGTCTCTCTGAAGCAGCAAGGAAAACAAAAGCCTTTTTGAGTACAAGCTGTGATTCAAAATCTGTAACAGCAACAACAAAATGATTCATAATTAGAGAAGCATTATGAGTTGCTTCGTATGAGTTATGTATATAGATCTGTATAGTCAACGATGCACCCACAAAGTTTGACTCACCTCTATTATGGTGCTATCATCCTCAACTGTAAGGAATTAACGACAAAAATCTCAAAATTGTCTCACATTTCAAGAAAAGTTGACTTAAATATGAATTTGTAACTAAGTTTATTAGTAGCAGCTTGGAAAAAACATCTTCTTTCCTTTCCACTCCACCTGCAAAAACGTTAAGGAATGACAGAAGAATCGAAGAGTTGTTTACAGCCAGGCTAGACTGTAAAATCTCATAAAATAACACTCAAATTGACTGTTTTCCTTTAACTGTCATGGGATTTCAAACACAGCTCTCAGATCTTCGTTTTTATACATTTTTTTCCCCTTTTTTGTGAAACTTATGGAGACCTTCCTCCAGTTTTCATTGTCCTTTCTCTGTAATGAGGTTGATGAAAATAAAGTATATGTATAGTCCCTGCTTCCTATGCTCACTGCAACAATTTGAACATTGCCTCTTCTGAGAAGAAGAAAAACTGTGTGATCAGTTAATATTCAAACTGTATTGAAATCTGTTCTGTTTATTAGTTTTCATACTCTAGTTACATCAGGCTTCACTTCTTTGGAATTAAAGCAAATTCTTCTAGCAGCCTTCCAATAGTCAAAGGGAGTCTACAAGAAAGCTGGAGAGGGACTTTATACAAGGAAATACAGTGATAAGACAAGCGATAATGGCTTTAAACTGAAAGAGGGTAGATTTAGATTAGATATAAGGAAGAAATTCTTCCCTCTGAGGGTGGTGAAACACTGGAACAGGTTGCCCAGAGAAGTTGTGGCTGCCCCATCCCTGGAAGTGTTCAAGGCCAGGTCGGATGAAGCTTTGAGCAATCTTGTCTAGTGAAAAGTGTCCCTGCCCATGGCGGGGGAGTTGGAACTAGATGATCCCAAACCATTCTATGATTATATGATTCTTTGATAATAGTCATTTTGCTGGATCTTTGCAATAGCTATAATCAGCAAAACATGCAAAAAAGTTAGGGAAATAATTTTAGTATTATTTTTTCATGCTTAAATTAGTTTCTGTTCTTTTTTACTGAACTCTTCCAAAAAGATTGATGAAATTTCTTAACAACATGCATTATTCTGTGATCTTTCAGTTTTAGCAAGCTCCTGCATGCTGCCACTTAATAATGTGAACATTTTTACTGAATGTTCTGTGAAGAAGATAAGACCACAGTTATATAAAGTGAAGTCCACAGATGTACTGTTCCTGCCTCAGCGAGCTTGTTTCCATAAAGTAAACAGGAAATGGCATAGGGAGAAAGAGTGTGGATACGATTAATAATAGAAATAGATATATTTGCAGAAATGATTAAGTTAATGTGCTGTAATTTCTTAGTAATTATAATCTGTCGTACATTAACTGCTAGAAATTATTTGGCTTTCTTAATTTAATCACAAGGAGTAGTATTTTGCCCCTACATATATCGAAATTTACCATGCTGATTCCAGACTAGCTTTCAAATTTATTGAGAACATCTGGCATTTTGATCCCGTTCTTTTGAGCTATTACACCCTTCTAACTTGCTACACATTTTATAAGGAAGCTAACTACTTATCTTTGAAGTCACTACTGAGAAATAAATTGAGTCGTACTATTAAGAATGTATTTAGCTGTGATTAGAAACCACTATTTTTTTCCTTGAATATGTTTTTTCATAAAGATATAGTTTGTTCAGGCCGTATTTGCTGAAGTTTGAGGCTTTTATTTTTCTTTTTTTGTTTTAGGAATGCCATATGAGGCAATGTCTAAAATCTGACAAATGTGAAGATCAAGTGTTGATGTCTTTTCCTCTTTCCTTTATTCCTTATTATTTCCTTGATTCTCTAAAAGCTGGAAATGAGATAGATTCCATGATTTTTGATGAATTCATGTGACCTATTTATCAGCTCATCTCCTATCTAATTAGATCTTCCTTTTTCTTTTTTAAAGAATATTTGATTTCAATGTCATACTGACTTGTCTATAATTCCCCAGATTTGTTTTTTCAAAAATAGGTAGAGCATTTACTCTTTTTCTGGTCCATTAAGATTTCCCCTGTAATTGAGTTCTCAAAGACAATCACTAATGCTTTTGAAATTGCTTTGACCAGTTTCTTAAACTCTGTAGGGAAATTCAACAAAGTGTGTTTACTTGATTTTCAGATCATCTGAATTACTTTATTCCTTTCTCTAGATTACATTCCTGGTCCTGGTACTGTACTACAATTCTTTGTACTTAATTTAATTGTCAGCTTACATTTGGATTTTTCTTTTTTAAAATTCAAGCAAAAATATTTCAACATGTTTTTTCATCATACATATTTTTTTTGAAGTACAAATACATAGGATGATGTCAACTAACATCTGTAGACATCCACCTATTTTAAGCAATGAATACTTTTAAACTTTGAAAGTTTCATAAAATGTAAACACTTCAAACTCTGACAAAAATCGCAGGCTTTTTTATATAATTTTCTTTAATTAATGTAATTATAGGTATTGCCAAGATCAGAAGAAAGTAGTAAAATGTAAGATTAAAGTTTAAAAGTTAAAAAGAATGTAAAAGGAAAATATGAACTGGAATTGATTATTAGACTCCCAAACTGACCAAGAAGAACACCAATCAGAATACCTATTAAGATCGCTCCAATTTCAAGGTTGCTAATTAGTCTAAATCTCAAGCTGTGGAATGAAACAAGCAAGTGTCTGTTGCCCTCACCAAGTAATTCTTCTATGGGAGCTTCTGTTGAAACGTGTAAGCCTCACACACTGCTCAAAAATGCCATAGTCAATACAGTAGAATCACAGAATCATAGAATCATAGAACCATAGAATGGTTAGGGTTGGAAGGGACCTCAAAGATCATCTAGTTCCAACCCCCCTGCCATGGGCAGGGAAACCCTCCACTACACCAGGTTGCCCAAAGCCTCATCCAACCCGGCCTTGAACACCTCCGGGGATGGGGCATCCACAACTTCTCTGGGCAACCTGTTCCAGTGCCTCACCACCCTCAATGTAAAGAAAGTAAGAATGGCTGTCCTTGCTAAAACCTCTCATAGTCATTTCCAGTGGCATGATGAACTCAGCTCTGTTTGTTACTAACTTAATAAACTCCCATTGACACTACCATCTGTGAAACAATTTAAGGGTTCTGTCTCAGCACCAGTTTTCTAAGATATGTCTTCAAAGGCTTTTTTTCCCTGAAAAGATGCTTATTTGTGGCTAGGAAGATGGAGAAGTTTTGCTATCCCTAATTAGAACTTTCTTCAGCTATGATACTATTGACTTTTGAATTCACTGCAAATAACCCAGCTTTGCAAGTTGTGGTGGGTTTTCTGTGTTGTTTTTTTTTTGGTTGTTGCTGTTGTTTTGTATTATTATTACTATTATTATTATTATTATTATTATTATTATTATTATTGTTATTGTTATTGTTATTGTTATTATTATTGTTATTATTATTGTTATTATTATTGTTATTATTATTTCTTTATTTATTTTAATTATATCTGAACTCACAGAATTTTAACGGAGTTCAACAGCTCCAGTGAAACCCCGTTAGAAGATACAAAGCTATATTCCTTAGCCCAATGCCAGGTGTCAGTCATTAACACTGCATGAGTTAAAATTGTAATTTAGTTTCTGAGGCATCACCTTACCTGTTCTAGGAATTCAGATATTGTAATTTAGTACATTTTATTTCATCATCTAATTTCAAGGTGTTCTATTGATTCAAATGTAGTAATTTACTGCTTTTGATGTATCTATGAAGAAACCGTCTGTAGCTGTCTTCTGTTGAAAGATGTTTTAAGACAGTCACCTTCTCATTGATACTTTTGTTTTAGTTATATTGTGCGATAGTGAGGAAATAACAGTGAACTAATGTATCTTTGAATGTTTTTTTATTTAGGATGCCTTTATATGACCGGAAGCTCTGAAGTTGAAGTTTGAATGTCTTCCTAACTATGAAGCACATACTAATGTTTTAAGAACTGCAAAGCTGTTAAGTAAAACATAATTATTAGGGATTTAGGGTTTTGATTTTTTCTTTTCCTTTAGTTTTTTTTTACATTTACAGATATATGTTCATTGCCAAGATGACAATGAAACAAATTTTATGCTTTTGTTCCAATTTGTCTAGACAACAATCCCCACACATAAATATTTTATTCATCTTGGTAAGTTTTCAATGATGGCCAAAGAGTACAATTAATGGTGATAAGGTAGGTCAGTCTACGATGGAGTCGAATGCAAAAGTTCCTGTGGCATTGGATTGAACTGGGCTAGTGGAGATCAGTACTTCACCATCTTTAACATGAAACTGTTGTCATATGAAGTAGTAATGAAACAAAGTTAAAGAGTTGTTAGTTATTCGCCTATACAGCATGTTGGGAATATGTCATTAGTTACGCACTCAATATTTAAAAATCTATCATCAAGCTTCTGCATATTACACACAGATTCGTGTTCAGTTGAACAGAACATGAGTTTCTAATCCTTTAACATGTAGTTGAGCATAGCTGGGACTCATTTTTGCTTAAGCTTTTTTGTCCTTTAAGGGAAGGTATTTTTCATCTCTCAGCACCCTGTGCCACATTCGCATGTCACCTTACTAGTGTGGTGATGATAGGATCAAAAGCCATTCTATGAAAAGCTGTACCAGGTCAGCTTGTGGAGAGAAAAGGCAAGTGACACTTCTGAATACTTTTTCAGTCTCCTGGGATTAGCAGGTGAAGGACTTCCTGTGAGATGTCTGTGTTTAGAAATATTCATTGATTATTTTCTCATGTTCTTTTCCTTCCAGGCTTTTCTCAATCCCCAGACTTGATTACACATTTTGACTTGTACTAATTTTAGATATATCATCCACAAAAATATATCAAAAGACCATTCAGTTTTCTTAACAGTGTTCAGTTTTCAAAGTCAATCAAAGAGAATGTCAAGCATCCAGATGTATATAATCTGATCTGCAAAAAATGAGCTGTTCTGTACTGAATATAGTGCTTTAGTCACTCATACCACTTCATATTTATATTGACATTTCTGAATGTTATGTATTAGATGATGTTGCTGTCTTTCTCTGGAAAGGAACAGGAAGACTGAAGTTTTATGGGAAGAGGTTTTCACTCATTTTATAAAAGTCAATAACAAAAAAAATAATAATTTGGTTAAGTTCCAGTTCAGAGAAAGTCAGGGTTTACAAATGGAAAGTCAACTGTTTGTTATGGATGCTGTCCTGCACAACACCCTTCTCTCTAAATTAGAAACACATGGATTGGATGGATGGACCACTCGGTGGATAAGGAATTGGCTAGATGGTTGCACTCAAAGAGTTGTGGTCAATGGTTCAATGTCCAAGTGGAGACCAGTGACGAGTGGTGTTCCTCAGGGGTCAGTGTTGGGGTTGGAGCTATTTAACATCTTTATCAGTGACATGGACAATGGGATTGAGTCCACCCTCAGCAAGTTTTCTGACAACACCAAGCTGTGTGGTGTAATTGACATGCTGGAGGGAAGGGATGCCATCCAGAGGGACCTTGACAGGCTTGAAACATGGGCCCATGCGAACCTCATGAAGTTCAACAAGGTCAAGTGCAAGGTCTTGCACTTGGGTTGGGGCAATCCCAAGCACAAGTACAGGCTGGGTGGAGAATGGATTGAGAGCAGCCCTGAGGAGAAGAACTTGGGGATTTGGTTGATGAGAAGCTCAAAATGAGCCAGCAAGGTGCGCTGACAGCCCAGAAAGCCAAACGTATCCAGGGCTGCATCCAAAGAAACATGGCCAGCAGGTTAAGAGAGGTGATTCTGCCCCTCTACTCTGCTCTCGTGGGATCCCACCTGGAATACTGTGTTCAGCTCTGGGGTCCTCAACATAAGAAGTACATGGACTTGTAAAGAGTGAGTCCAGAGGAGTGCCATGAAGATCATCTGAGGGCTGGAGCGCCTCTCCTATGAAGACAGGCTGAGAGAGTTGCGGTTGTAGAGCCTGGAGAAGAGAAGGCTCTGGGGAGACCTTCTAGCAGCCTTCCAGTACCTAAAGGGGGCCTACAGGAAAGCTGGAGAGGGACTTTTTACAAGAGTGTGTAGTGATAAGAGAAGGGGCAATGGCTTTAAACTGAAAGAGGGCAGCTTTAGATTAAATATAAGGAAGAAATTTTTTACAATGAGGGTCGTGAAATACTGGAACAGGTTTCCCAGAGAAACTGTGGATGTCCCATCCCTGAAAGTGTTCAAGGCCAGGCTGGATGAGGCTTTGAGCAACCTATCTAGAGGAAAATGTTCCTGTCCATTGCAGGGAGGTTGAAAGTAGATGATCTTTAAGGTCCCTTCAAACTCAAACCATTCTTTGATGCTATGTTAGAAAAGATGTCTTTCATAGGATACCTGTTCTAGGTAAAGTTATATGCAAATAGAGGTAAAAGCTTTCAAACTGTTTGCAAGAACAAGGAGAAAAAAATCCTTAGCGTATAGCAATGATTTCAATACTCATACAAGGAATCCTGTAGTTACAACTGCTTATTCCTTCAGGCAGCAGGAATAGAACTTGGACCAGAATATCAGGAAAATAGATTTGTCAGAGAAAACCACTAACAACATCTGCACCTATCCCAAGTTCATAATCTAAGCAGATTATTGATTTTAATATTAAACACATCTACTCAGTTCATTTACCTCAGAGTAAATATTGTTGTTGCTGTTGCTTAGCAGCTAAACATCTAAGATGCTGAATATTTAAAACACACAGCTGGAATCCTATAACTTTTCTGTGAACCTGAAGTTTGTTTCTGTCTGTGTATATGTTGCTTTCATAGGCTCACCATCCTACTTACAATTCTACATTTTTTTAGAATAGAGGTTAAAGGATGTTTCAGAGAAAAGCATATCTCTCCTAGTACTGGTTTACCATCTTATAAATGGAAATAACTGTCAATTCGCTGTTCAATTATAGTAACAGCAAATTCTTTAACAATCCTTCCTTCTTCTCACCTAAGACACAATAGATATCTAGATTTGGATTTAGAATGTCTGCACAGTCCATCCCACTATCTTACTCAGGAGAAAGTCAGACCTCCTTCTCACTTCAGAAAACCTACCAGCATTATGAATAAACAAAACAATATAGTACATATTTTATTTTTTTTATAAAGCCATTCTTGGGTTCTGGTCTTGTCAATCTTCCAGTTAAATACCTCTTAATGGTCCCAAAGTGCTAGTTCAGAGGACCAAGAAGCAACTAAAGTGTTCAGATGGACATTCTCTGACATTATTCTGTAAAGCAGAAGTAGCCTGAGGGTCCTGCTCAAGTCTGGATGTGCTGCCTTTACACACCATTTGTTTCAGCATTTTCTTTCTCTGGAGTGACCCAATAAACATATTCAAGTTGAAAGCCTTAGATATGGGTTGATGTTCAAGGAGCTCATAAAATAGATGTTCAGGCTAGATAATTTTTTACTGGTTGCATGTTACCGTCACAAACGAAGATTGCTGATGATTTTCTCTGAAAGGACAGAGTTCAGGCTGCCTTCAAAAGAAATATGAATTGGTGGAGTCAGACCTACATCATGCTCTGGCTGCTGCTCTCTTGCAATCTCTGACACCTTCTGTTTTGCCATTAAGGCTGTGATTATTTGAACTAAAGTCACTGGTCTGAGCTTAGTTCCTTTATCTCAGCTCCCTAAGGAATTATGTTTAAATTTAAATACAAACCTGAAATGGATATTTAGAGGGCTTTCATACTTGCTTCCAGTTGTGCATTTTACTTTAAAATGGTGACTGCAATAAGTTCAGCATGTTGAAAAACTAATCAGAATATTTTATGATTTAAGTGTTCGTCTTTCACTGTCAGGAAAAAAAGATGGAGTAGTATAGTTTCCTTTATGTACTATCTATGTTTCAAATAGTAGCAATAATCTGTTTTTTTCCTGTGAAGCAAAGTTTCATTTAAAAATGCCGGTTTCATTGAACTTGAAATACTTTGTATGAAACAATCTGGGTTTGCCTTCACTGAGAGAGATTTGTTGAAGATCTTAGGATCTTTTCAACTGGATCTTTTCCCAAGACAGTCAAGGAAGCTAGCTATGTCAGTGCTCTTAAATCTTTATTCTTTAAGACTACTTGTCTTCAAAAAGATAGTTATTTGTCCTTAAAATACACTTATTTTCAGTCTTATTCAACAGATTACTTACCTGAAATCATTCATTTAATAGAGAATCCTCATGAGATAGTCACTTTATTAGAAGCATTTAGTCTGTTGGAGGACAAAACCCATTCTTAAGAATTCTTATTTTTAATCAAATTAGCTCATTCTAAAATAAATTCTAACTGAAACTGTGACCAGTATTTCTTCTTCCATTTCTAATCTAAGACACAATCTGGCAACACAATTAAACTTATTTCAGCTGTGATATTACAGGAAATAACAAGATCTGAAAAAAGTCATCTTGAACTGTCCCCAGAATACATTCTGTCTTTGACACAAGAGTGAGTTAAATTACTCACTCTAGCAACACTAAACCATAAACTTTCCTACAAATTATGGTTCAATTATAGCTGTGCATTACTGCTGACACAAATACACTTAACAAGTGGAAGCACATCCGCTTTCTAGATACCTAGAAGCCTAATTCACTATTATTTTGCTTTTTTATTGTCAAGACTCCGGTACAACTTAATGAGAAAAATCTCTTTTCCATTTTCCACTGGCTACAATCTTCTCCTGGCTCAGTGGTAACAGCTGTGGCATCATGCCAAGGAAACTGTCAAGTTCAATGTGATTCCTGTGTTCCACTGAAGAACTATGCTTTCCATTTCACAAAGGAGAGTTTCTGAGCTTCCCTCCCTCTAGAAATTATTCAGACCAAGAACAGGGGAAAAAACATATTTCTACAGTGTAGAGAAGTTTCACTTTAGGGCTGTCAAATAACAGCTAAAATATATGACTTAATCCTCTAGATATATTTTTAATTTTAAGGCAAGTAACCTGCAGTGAGGATTTAAAGATATGTCGCTTAATACTAGTCAAAATAAAAGCTTTTTCTCTTGCGATGTTTAACACTGGCAGTTAAAGTAGTGAGCTTCATGTACTTCATTTCCAGAGTGCTGGAAGAGTTCCTTCTGAATAGGCATCTGCTAGAACATTTTCTATCAAGAAGAAAGAAAAAGGTCTGTTCAGCCAATTATTTTCCCATCCCTCTTATTTTGATCATCTCCAGCATCATATGGAAGCCATCACTGTTAGAAAGTTAAAATCATATTTGTACCAGACAAACCGACTCCGAATACGGATTTTATTTTGGACACCACTACATTTGACATGCTCACTATAATAAGCCATTTCTTATATTTAAATTGCAAGCATTTCTGTGGTAATTAAAATACAACATATTCTCTGTCAGATGTCTGCCTGACTTGGGTAGTTTTCAGGATAACAATTGTCCAAGAAGCTCTAGTGCAGTGTGAAAAAGTCAAAGAGATGGAAAGTTTTAGTTTATTTTAGTGTATTTCTAAGTTTCATTTAGCTAAAGCACAGGGCAACAGAAAGTTTAATAAAATGTTAAATGACTAATAACAAGGGCATATCACTCATTTAAACCCCTGGTGTGGCAACGTACACAAAGTTGTGGTAACATATCAACAGGACAGAAAGGAAATTAATATTGGTCTTTTTAAGAAATACTAAATTATCTTATAGAGCTTTTACTGGTCAGATCATGAAACAATAGAAATGAAAGCTTTTAAGAGACTGCTCATTTAACATCTCAGTAGAGCAAGTACACGAGTACGAAAGTTTAGATAATTTTACATTTATATCTGTGAAAGTTTGATTTTTCCCAAGATAATAGAATTTACTTTGCAGCAATCCCAGACTGGTAATAAGATTTCACAGTTCACTTTTGTTTCTCATTTCTTCCAAGATTTTTTTTTATTCTAAGGGAAGTGATAGAAACCTATGAGGGACATTGTTGCCAGAAGTATACTTGGTTTTAACTCAAGATCTATGACTGACTCCTTGTCTGACTTTGGTGAAAATGAAGTTAATATTTCAGACAGTTCAAATACTAACAAAATAAAATGCAAGATCTTATTGACCATCAAATGCTCAGCTGGAATGTCATTTCTGTGTCAATCAATTAAAACCAAACAGAAAAATCAGCTGAGCTCAAAGAGCTCAAACCTGAATCAATAAATGGCAGCAAAATTATGTTGTTAGTATTACAACTTTCTGAAATGGGAATTGGGGTTGAGATAGAATATTTGGGCAGAACTATTAAAAGCTAATAATGTATAAATATAGTAATAAAAATGTGCTAATTGATTCTTAAAGGTTTGAAAAATATTTTTGCTTCACTTAAAATTCAGTTACGTAGCTGATATGGAAATATTATGATTAAACACTTCATGATTTTGAGTTAAGTAGAAATCAAATACGGACCAAAATAAAAACACTGTTTCTGTTGGCTAAAAGACATTTAAGATAGGGAGAGTTTGAAGGGTTGGGAACAAGTAGGACAATATACGGGAAATGGAAGATCTAAGTGAAATCTGGAGAGGCAAAAGTCTTTCTGAGAAGGCCAGAGTAAAATATCAAATTAATTTTTTACTAGAGCGACTAGGGGTATGAAATAAATTTTCCAGATTAAATGATTGTTAGTGTAGGTTTCCTGTTTCCTAACTGTGTTACATGAAAGGAAAAGAAGAGAATGGGTAGGTCAATGAAAAAGCTATGAAAACCCCCACAATTATTCATTCTGAATAATTCTAGTAGTGTTACTGAGTGATTAAAATGAGCACAGTTACTGTGGATTTTAACTAAGTTAGTGTAAGGTTAATATGCTGCTTCATTAGTACTTAGGAAGGCAAAGGTTTCAACAGTATTTATAACAGCTTTCCCAACCTGAAGGGTACAAATGCAGAAAAGTCTAGCATTTTCCCTGATCTGCTAGATGGGCAATGAGGGACAGGGAGGACAGGGAAGTGTATATAGGAAATTATTTAGGTTGGCAGACTCTCAGGGGATAATCTTTTTACAGTGTATGATGTATTTTGTGGCCTAGCAGTGTTCTCCATCTGTTTGTTCAATGTACATACACTTGGATAGTGAACCATTTAAGACTTTTCTTAGATATATATGTAATTGAGAGGGAGATTTATTTTGCAGATGGTTTGCAGTAGAGCTTAAGGATAGTTTTAACTGCATTAATAGTTAAAATTTATTTCCTTTGTGGCTCTAGTCTCCAGGCAAGAAAAATCAATAAACTTTGGAGCCTTGTTAGGATTTTGGAGGAAAATAGCCTTGCCTAACTTTTCCCATCACAAATAACAATACTCTGTTTTAAACTTACTCTTGCTACCCAAGTTTCTTATTCCTAATTAGGACCTGTGGTCTGTCTGGCAATTTCTTGCAGGAGAGAGAAAGTGTCTGTAATGGACAGGCCAAACTTTACCTTGCTATTATTCAGAAGAAACACAGAAACATCTGTTTCAAAAGCAGATTCTTTAGTTCTCTAACTCAGTCCAGTGCTTCAACTGGAAAGGGAAAATGGGGATGGTGTTACTTCTAGTTGCTGGAATTATATTGACTACATCTTAAAATATGATATTTAGAACCACAGCTAAGTTTTGCTGAAAATGTCTTATTTGTATTCATTTCACCCAGAAAAAAAATTAAAGCTGAAACCTAGACTAAACCAATGAGGAGGGAAAGGAAGGAAACAATCTAAATGAGAAATATTTATTCTATTTCAACATCAGAAGCATTAGGTATTCTCTCATATCCTGACACCAGAATGTAGGTTAAAGATTCACAGAAGAACAATGGACATAGAAAGGGATCTTTGTATCTAAGAATACATAAAACTGAAAAAGTAATTCAGAAATACAATTCAGAGTCACATGCAACAACCACTGCGTAGAAAGGGGAATATGTACAAATGTTTATATGGAGAAAAGCTTCTAACAAATTTTGTTGTGAACAAAAATATAAACAAATTAGAAACAGAAACATGAGGCATTCACGTGACTGAATGGGCCATATTATTCACTCTTGAGACTCTACAGTCTTCGCTTTTAAAGCACATTTGCAATAGGCTTGAGTATCCATGGAAGCTGGCATAGTTTTGAAAGAACCCACAAGCATAAATCCAAGTACATTCTACATTATTATCTTTTCATGTTTTGTCTCTCAATTCAGTTCAATTTAAGTTTTATTGTAGCTTTTGTTAGTGTTCAGAAGTACCAGCCAAATTATGCCAAATGTTTTCCAAAGATAATTTTGCTCCTTTCTTATATGGTGAACTACGTGATCCTAATTGTAACTATTGCAGTGCTTGAACGTTATTTTGATCTCAAATTGCTCAGGATTTTGTGGTCCTGAAGTGCAAAAACTCCTGCGATGGCTGCTATTTGCAACTTCTAATTTCATGTACAGCAAAAATGAAAACAACAGGTTTGCCATAATACATTGAATTAATAAGCTTATTTTACCTGTTTGTATATTCCACTGATTTAAACTGCTAGAATTTGTTCACTGCTATCTAATTAATTTCAAATGCGTAGATAACATTGCTGTCAAACCATGCTGATTTAATTTTCATCTTACTTTTAAAAGACGGAAGTACATGAACCTCAAGCTGTTCACTATTATGTTTCAGTAACTTAATGACACATTTCAGCAAAGATTATGGACATTTTCTGTTTATACACGTGACAAATAGATCTGCCTCTAACCCATGTATGGCCTTGTTTAAAAGTACTAGAGGTTTGTAGAATAGAAAGTACATAAATATAATTAATCCTGCTGGATATTATCAAAGGAAAAATAAGCATGATGAAAAATTAATCTGAATATCAACTTCCAATTTGTTATTTCTCTGAACATTTAATTATTTTATTTTACAAAATATGACTTTTAATTCATTTTACCTTTTAATTTATTTACAGAAAATTTTCCAGGAAAGAAATTTGTTCTGTCAGACTAACATCAAAGAATGTTCCAACAATGTGTGGGGTTTTTTTTAATGGCATTATTACATCAGATGGTCAAGTACAGATTATGCATGTCCATACCTAAAGTACACTGGAAAACATGGACTGTCATCAAATAAATTCAGTTGTATGTCAAAATTTCAAGTATTGATCAGATTCTGAAATAAATATGAGCACTTGGAGTAGTAAATACCATTTTGTGTTTGCAGCTGTATAATCAGTCCTATAAAATGGTCCCAAACTTCATTTAAACAGACACCCTTAAATTCTGCAGGAGAGATTCAGATCTCAGTTGTAACACTACACATCCAACATAACTCCATTGTCCTCTACTGGATTGCTTCCAAAGAAACTGAGATCAGAGTCTGGCTGGCTGGTTTTGTATGATACTCCTGGCAGTGTTAACCTCCCCTGATGTTTGCTGCTGGCTCCTGCAGCACTTCAGAAATTCTTACAGTGTCTTTAGGAGTGTAATAAACATAGGGGCCTCACCAGTTCTGAAGTTTTGTAGAGGCTGGTACACTATGGGAAGTAGAGCTTTCTGGTATCTTCTTGCCCCAGGATACAGGTGCATTTCTCAGATAAGTCCTGAGGAATGATACATTTATTTTTATTTTTTTCTGAAATTCCATTCACTTGCTGATGACAATTCATGATAATCTGTTGGCTGAACAGTGAGAAGTAATGACAATAGACAGAAATTTTCCCTTAAGATTTCAACCTACTGAAAATAATATTAATTTGTCTTAATTCATGTCTCCTTTTCCATCTTCCTTCAAAATGGAAAACAACATTCATTGGAACAAGATGCGCTCTTTCATACAGAATCATAATAATTTCATTTAATAGCTCATCTTAGTATGTGGTTTGATGTCAGTTGCATTATTTGAGGTATAGTCTTTGGTATTTTACAAGCAATTCAACAATGTGGTTGAAAAGTCTTAATCAGTTAGTTTACTCAGTTAATTTCTTCACATTAGTAGTCAGCCTATCACTAATAGAACAGTATTCAAATTTATTAAAGATTGATCACTTTTTCAACTATGCTGAAATTAACTTTCACACTTCCTGTCACTTCTTCATTTTTTTTTACCATGGATTTCTGTTTAGTTCATGAGCTGAACCCAAAAGAGTCGTAGAAATGGATGTTACACTTCAAAACAGATTCATAGATTTCTAGGTTGGAAAATGTCGCAGCTGGAAGGCTTCAGGCGGCTCCAAGTAGACCAATGCTCTAATGCGAAGGCTTCAGGCTTACTCTAAGGAAGGCCCACACTCCTCTAAGACTCAGGAGGAAATGCTTCACCCTTAGGAGTAAACACCCTGCCTTAAATAGTCAGGAGTCACATGGTTTGCTAGATGGGTCAAGGCTATTGGTCACTTGACCATCCATCTCCCAGAGTGATTGGCTGAATGCTACAGCACCTGTGTCAAGGTAACTTTCCCAGTGTAACGAGCCACAGGTGTTTTAGTTAACCTGCATAGGCAAAGAACCTTCACAGGATGCTGCAGCAGCCAAAAGATTTCTCCACAGGAAAAGACCTTAGAGATCATCGAGTCCAACCGTCCCTAATCCCCATTAAACCATATCGCTAAGTAGATCATCCACCCTATTCTTAAACACATCCAGGGATGGGGACTCAACCACCTCCCTGGGCAGCCTATTCCAGTGGCTGACAACCCTTTCAGAGAAGAAATACTTTCTAACATCCAACCTGAATCTCCCCTGACTAAGCTTATACCCATTTCCTCTTGTTCTATCACCCAACACTAATGTAAAGAGCCCTTCCCCTACCTCCCCACCATCTTTTCTCAAGTATTTGTAGGCTGTAATCAGGTCTCCCCTCAGCCTCCTCTTCTCCAGGCTAAACAGCCCCAACTCCCTCAGCTGCTCCTCATAAGTGTTATTTTCCAGCCCCTTCACCAGTTTAGTCGCCCTTCTTTGGACTCGCTCCAGGAGCTCAATATCTCTCTTAAAGCGAGGGGCCCAAAACTGGAGTTTTGGAATAGAGATGTAGGATTAGAGATGTAGGATTGTATACCTTGTAATCTATGTATATTAAGAGAACATTGTCCTAGACAGATAGATAAAAGAAAAAAATAGATGACAAATTATGCAGCAAAAATAACAGGACATAGTAAGCGCTGATGTTTCACTGAAAACCTAGTCAATGTGACACAGGATTGAAAATAGGTATATCCATCTACATGGAATCTTATGACTGTGACTAAAACAGTAGTGAGCAGTCTTGAATTGTGATCTCAGAATTCTTTTAACAAATTATTCTTCAATGTAAAATATGTAAGCGGTTTTTGGTGTTGTTCATCCCATACGATGTTGAGCTGTTAACCGTTCTTTGATGAGCTTGAATCTGTTCAAAAAGAAGACAAGGAACGTAGATTTCTTACTCCAAAGTATTCTAACCCTTATTTTTTTGTGACTTCTGGTAAAAGACAATTAGTGTACTATAACATGTCAGAGACTGGAATGCAAAACCACTGTAAAAATATAAATAAAGTCTTAAAAACAGAAATAAAAATGCATGGGTTCCAAAAGAAGCAAGCAAAGAAAACTGGTTAAGTAGTAAGAGCCCGCTTAAAATTTCATCATAGTTTGGTTGCAAAATGAAAACTGCTGTGGCAATACAAAATTATCTTGGGAATATTTTTCCCCAAAAATATCTAGCTTATCAGTTACAAAAGCTGAGAATCACTGTTTTGACAACTAAACTACTATACAGAAAGGAAGAAGGTCCTCCTCATTTTATTAGCATGTAAACAGTATTCCACAAATGTGGTTAAACAAATCAGAGTTATTTGGCTAACATATGTTGATTGAACAAGCAATTGCCTATACCATCCAGGTGGATGTTGTCAGTAGGGAGTGAGGCATCCTGGGTATCCAGAAAGTAACTTTGAATTAATTTTGCTACATTTCTGAACTTGTCAGTGTGTGTTAAACATCTCCGGAGCATGCCCCTCAACCCCCCCGCCCCCCATCCCCTCAAGGGGAATTATGTGTCTATTTTTCTGATCTCTCTTGCACTTGGTTGAGACTATTCTGTGCATGCACAAATATTGTGCTTGGGCAGTTTACTGTGTTGCCAGCACAGGGGAGTTCAGTGGTCAGTGAGGGAATTACCTAACTAGTTCAGGCATGCCCTGAAGGATGGTGGTTTGTTTAGCTTAAATCTCCAGAAAGAGATATAAAGTCTGCCTAAGCCTTCTGGTTCCAGGCACCATCCTGACATTTCAGTGAGATACGTGTTGTTTCCACAAGCGGAACAACATGCTGCACCTTGGAATCCTATTTTTTTACCCTTCTCAAACGCAGATACGAGTATTAATTCAAGTCTCCCTTTTCCTTTTTCTCCTCAACTCTCTGCAGATTCCAAGGAGAAAATACATTAGGAGTCTCATCCGAAAGTTTGTCATTCCTCTTGGTTGTACCAAATTTAATCCTCCAATATTCTTTCTAAAGAAGACACCTTCTTATTTAGGAATTACTCTGAACCTCTGTTTTTGGAAGGGATTTTTGTTAGTGTAATCAGTATTTTTATTTATATTTTTCCAAAAGAACCCCTTGTATGGTGGAATATGGATTTATCTAAACAATCTTACTGTATTTATAAGATCTGTTCTGTTGCCAGCTTTAACCTGATTACATCTTTAGTGTTCTCTTCAGTTTTCCCTGTGTGATTATGCAGGAGTTGTGAGCAGTTTAGAAACAGCTATTTTTATTTCTTGGGTAAATAATATGTTTAAAAAGTAGCTTTCTGTAGCAAGCAGCTATGCCAAACATAAATACAGGCTACTATAGCTCTGTTGAAGAATTTAGATTAACTGCAGGTACTATTGTTTCCGGACAGTTTGTCAATAGAGAAGTCAAAAGGTGCACAAATCTAACTGCCATTTAAGTAAAGATGGCACACACTATGTTTTGTGTAAGAATGGAATGATGAAGTGTTAAATGTAAATTTGAATTTCTTATTTTTTTTCCTTTCATGCCACAATCCTACTGTTTTTCCAGCCTAATTGTCTGTCCTAATTGTAATATGTTTCATGTAGTTTTTACAAGTTTGTGTACTGGAGACAGGAGAGTTTATTGATAGCAATAAAGCTTTTTTACAGATTTCATCTTATTTTCCTTCATACATTGTTTTTTCACAGTATCTCTTTAATCTGTCTTCCAAGCACCGTGACTAACCGCTGCACACAAGGACTTTGCAAAACCACAGTGCTGCTTATAATAAAAGATAAGATTCTGAGACACAATAAGGAAGATGGGAAATCATATTTAAATTAAGGGACCTTAAAGGCCTTTGAACTGATACGAGTTTGGTTTTCAATTATGGAATGCAAACAGACTTGCAAAACGTAAAAATGCTTCTGAGGTGTAATGAGTAGTATTTTAACTATTCAAAAATTTTCTAACTGCATTAATTTTACAATAAGAATAAAAGGATATACAACTGAAAACCAAAGTCTTTGCTGAAAGAAATGTTAGAAGTAACACTACTTAGTGAAAAAACAGAAAATAATTCAAATAAATTTCTTTTGAAATCTCACTATAATATATTGGGAGGTCTCCTGCTTCTGTCTAGCGATGTGAGTATAAACTATCCAGTGCATTTACTGAAAAAAAATTCCATCTAAACTTGCTGTTCTGACCCAATATGAAATCCTGAAATATAAGAGCATGTTATGCAATGCTTTTAGTAATTACTTTTGTGTGTCAGTAAATGGATTCTTAGCAAAAAAAATACCTTTTATTATTTGTTAATACACGAGTTCTGGAGGGGATCCTCTGAGGAGAAAGTTACAGTGTACCAAAAGACATAATGTTGCCCCCAAGATACTATCATGTTGGGATAAAATATATATACTACTGCATTTTTCACCTTTCATGAGACATTGAATGTACAATCACAACAGACCTACATTTCTAGACTAGTATTTTATTGTCATCTTTCAATTTAGAAGTAGAAATTAGTCATACATGTAATTGTATTGAAACTGTTTTGTTGATGTTACCTAGAGGGAAAAATATTTGGTTTAAGTCATTGTATTTATTTTGAATCTTCAGGTGGAAGCTAAATAAAAGAAACTCAAGAGTATGCATACATGTATATAGATACTTACATATGCTTATATATAAAAACATATATATATATTCACATTTTCTGCTATTAATTCTACATATGTTACTAATTTAAAAATCATAACGTAAAGATATACGTAAGTTATTAAATCTTGTTTCATTATTGTTCATATTTTTTGGCTTGCTGATAAAATCTTCTTCCTTACTGCTCAGTATGTTTTGAGAAGTCAGTTGATGAGACCTCTAGCACAGTCTTCTGGAGATCATTATATAGTCTTTCAAGCTTATTTTCGTATACCCAGGTAGATCTCAGTTCCATAAAGACTACTACAGTTCCTTGACTTTATATAATGAGTAGTTTTTTTCCACTTACTGTAAAAAGCCTGAAGTCAGATAAACTGGTTTTGACTTAAGAATATGTCAAAATGTATGTTAGAAAGAAGCCTTATTTGGTCATTCTTATGAATGACTTCCTGTTTGTTGAAACCTTCTGTACTGGGGTACTGAAAATTGAAATTGAAATCAGTTCTGAGTATATTAAGCAAAATTATCTCCTGTGAAATATTTTGTTTCGTCCATTTTGTCTCTCTCTGTGTCAAATGAAATGTTCTTTAACTAAACCGTAAGATATTATTTACCTGTTTGGGTATCTGTAATCAGCTTTAATCTTGCTCTGTAGCACAAATAACATCTTTATGTTGATTGCTCCAAACATTTAAATACACCTAGGGATCTCTCACACTGAGGAAACTTTAGTGTTTTGAGAACTTAGCCAGAGATAAAAATACTGTTTTTTTTCAAGTACTATACCAGGGAAAAAAACAAACAAACCAAACAGAATGTATCAAGTAAATCATTTAACAAATACTCTTCAAATAGTTCTAATTGTCAGGTCCAGAATGCTATCAAGTTAATTTGTCTTTGTTGTTCTTCTCTGCAAGAACAATGTCTTACAAATACAGGAGTTTTTTAAAATATAAATTATCTCAAAACTTTATCTATTATTCATAGTAATAACTACTTCTCTGGCTGACAGATTGAAAAAGCCCAATGTTTTACGGCACCGAAACAACAGTCATTAAACACTTGCAGCACTAGTTAATCTCAACCCATTTTTCAAAGGTTATACTTTTAATATAATTCCAAAACCAAGCTTGAGTAGCAGACAGGAAGTTAGATGAATCTCTACCAAGATAGGAAAAATATTTCAAATCAATATTGAAAATTAAAATAATAGTTCAAATACAATTATAAGTCAGATCAGAAATTTTATGTGCCTCAACGCACATAAGGAGTCAACAGAAGTCAACAGAAAGATAATTCCAGCCCTAACCATTCTATGATTCTATGATTCTATGATTCTGCACTTCAGAGAGCGCCGAATCTTACCAACTACACAGTGGGTGGAGGTAGGGATGTGTATGCCTATTTTAAGAGTACAATGAGATTTGCATGTGACTTTCTTCATGGAGATTATGCTGGTTTATTGGAAAAAGTCATCAAAGCAAGCTCATCAGATGGCTACACAAAAGAACATATTATTACTTAGCTTTTTAATGTGGCAAGATAATGAGCAATCTGAATTCAACTACACTTTAGAGAGAGCTTAACATGAAACAAGAGTTACAGATTTCACTTTTCTCTAAACCCATGAATTGTCAATAGAGTTTGGCAAGCTTTTTGCCAGCAAGGTACAAAGAGTTGTTTTCCCCACAGAACTCAACTTTACACATAGGTCACAGTCAAGTGTAGGAGCTGAAGGTCAAATGCTCTGTTTTACTTAACACCACTCAATTTTACACATGTGGCCACCAGTGTTCGGGCATGCAAAGCTTCACACTTGCAAGCACAGAAGAAAATTCCTTCCATTGTTTGCTCTTTTTTTGTTTACTGTAATCTCAGGGAAAATAAATACAGATTACTATCCATCCTTTTGCACTATGTACAAAAAGGAAGCCACATTTGGTCCCTTTCTATTTTGTTTTGATATACAGGTTGTCATGAGACTTTATCTGTCATGGTAAGCAGAGGTGAATTCAAGTAATGTACGTAAGTATGAATACATAAACGCACATAAATACCATAATTATAAAGGATTGCCCTAGCATAAAGTAGCCCTACAGCCTGCTACAATAATTTCTTGTTTCTGACGAGCAGTTTGTAACTAATTTAGGCATACAGCTCTCACTAGCTTTATCCATGGCTGTGGCAGCCATGCCTTTTGTAAGTGCTGTGGCTGACTTGTTCGACTGCAAGATAAGACAAACAAAATTTACTTTGGCTAAATTTGATGTCGTTTTGGGTAAGAATGACTTGAGACAGTAGTGTGCCTGCATGCTGATTTCACCTATAATGAATTTATAGATATACTGCCATTCCTCATTTAAGAAAGTATTCTCCAAACTGTGGTATAGTGTCACATACTATGGTGTCTGGCATCTACTTCAATTTTTAACAGGATTTACCTCTCAATCTGTTCTGTCTAGCATTTACTACAGTAAATGTCAGTCAATTAGTTACCCAGTTTCTTCACAATATCATATGATTTCATTAAACTCTAATTAATGAGCAGACAAGGTAGGCATAATACCAACTTATTTTAAAAGCTATTTATGTAATGAAACAATCCCAGTTCATTACGCTTAAAGAGTCCCTGCTATATCTTCATGTAGTTTTATCTTGTCAACTTTTAATTAGTGGCAACAGCATGAGAAGACTTTAGTTTCTGGAAAGTTAACTGTCATTAACTGCTAGCTTAATTTGAATTAGCTCAATGCTCAAACAAGATAACTGTAATTTAGAATTTTTACCTATCAGTAACTTTTACCTATACATTATCTCATGTTTAGTCTTTTAATTAAAAAAAAAAGACTTTGATGACTGCCTAACAGTTTTCTGCTACTTTTTTTAGATTGTTAAATTATTAACCAAACATTTATATTGAAGTAGATTATAAGATTTATTTTAGTTTAATGGGACCAAGCATAATACAAAGACAGTTGTTCTGAACAGATTTTTCTTGTTGTATGCCTTGATATATCTTTAGTCTAGTGTTAGCATTAAACATAAAGTGATGTGTTCTCGGGTTTATCTGACATTTGCTTACTGATTAAGTGTTCTCAGTGTCCTTCCTGAAACTGCAATAACGACGAAAATTGAAATAATGCTATTGCTTTTGACATGATGTGAATTTGAAAGCATTTGAAAAAATTTATGCAGGAATCACTTTGTTTTAATTTGAGTTAAACATACTTTTCTGTCTCTAAGAAAATCAGTAAAATGGAAGTCAAAAAACTGAACAAGTACACATCTTACTTCACACTCTTCTCCTCACATTGTCTGCCTCACAGCCCCTAGACTTTTCAGCTGAGGCATGACCTGAACCATATGTGATTTCTGTGTATTTAGTAATCCACAACGGATTTCTCTTCTTCAAAAGAGATTTGAATGGATTTTTTTTTGTCTTTTCTGCTTGTTTGCAGGTATGTTTTTAACAGGAGCTATGATGACGAGTTTGTCTAAAGACTGTCAGGTAGACTTCTTGCTTCTTGTACTGGTAGAAGGCTTAATTATGCATTTTGATTTCTTCTGCTAGTTATTTCTTAAATACTTATGAAAAAATATTCCTCAGGTTGACATAGGCAGTGAAAAATTTCTATTGTAACAAGGTGATCATTAAGAAGGTAAAACTGAGCATTTTTATTAATAGAACTGTTCTCAAGGAGGATTCATCTTCACACAAGTTAAAATCACAGGTTAATATTGCACATCATCCCAGGGCTGGCATGTAAAAGGTTCCACTATTTTTTTTATTTAATTACCTACTTATTTTGATTCTTCCTATTGCTGAATTCTAGGCAATGTCATTATTCTTCTTGTTGTTCATGTGTCCTAACCTGAATAAGATGTTCCAGATGCAGCTGAAAGAGAAACTTAAAGAAAGAATTGCTTCTTTATTCTGTCTCATGACATTCCTTTTGCAGCCAATTAATGTGGCAAACGTGTATCTGATGAGATGCTATGTGTAGATCTTTTCCAGAATTTCCAGACTTTTTTTTTTCCATTGCATATGTACTCATATATACACACACACACACATACATTTCAAATTGCTTTTCATATCTACATTATTTTCTCTCTTAAAATTCTGTACCATATGGAAACACTAATTAGTCAGCACTATTATGTCACGTCTGAAAGCTCTGCCTTCTGGAGAAACTGGGAAGCATCCATATAGCAGTAAAAGGGTTTCAGAATCCACCTATTGACCTATTAATCTGCTGCCTCATTCTTATTGGGCTTATCACAAGCACACCATGCAGGGCTGGCCTGCAAAGTTATTTCAGGTTTGTGGAAATGTGGAATGAGTCTAATCTCATCTAAACAATTCTTTCTAAGATAGTATTCTACCTGCAGTGTTATATGGTGAAGAAATCTCAGACTACTTTTATTTACTTCTCTTGCTGCAGGCTGTCTGCTTGCAGATAGATTTTTTTCAAAAGATGGCTTTACATGTGCATTTAAAAGTAAATGATCTTCACTAGGAGTAAAGAGGAGGGTGGAAACCAAAACCAGTTTTTAAATAAACTAGTGAAAATGCTAATAGACCTACTGTTGGAGAAATGCGCACCAAAGTGAACATATTGCCTTTTCACTCTCTCCGTATGTCCTCAGAGTATCAATTTTAGAAGCCATGATTGGCAATTTTCTTCAGCTACAGCCACCAATCACCCCCATGTGGGAGAAAACCATGATGGAATTGACAAACATATTCTTACGGCATGTCAGATTTTCTAAACAAAACACCCATAACCATATGCTCTTTCGTTTGCATCTCAAAATAGCACTTCTCAGTGACAGAGACAAACAGAATACATACTGAACTTTGGTGGACTAAAGCTATGTGACACATCTTGTTTTGTTCTGTGCACACATCTGTCAACTTATGCCACACTCAAAGGCTGTCATCAATAACAGGATATTATATACACAACCATTGTTTGTTCAATGCTGCTCTTAGACTTATCAGTAGTGGAAGTTTGTGGGAACAGCAAGAATTTGGTATTTTTTGTTTTGGAGAACTGTTTTATCTCAGAAGAAAGTGCTAATAGAGATCTTCTGTTCCTCTTTCTCTGTGCGTGCGTGTGTGTGCACGTGTATGCAGACCCACATAAATGCATGTATATTTGAAAGAGTGTGGAGCAGAGCTCTTCAGAGCTTGCTCTCCCAGACTATAGGCTAGCACGTAGCTAGCAGATTAGATGAGCCATAGAATTTGCTGTACCAGAAGCACAGTTGAGAGACTGAACTGTCACTGAGAATGGTAATCTGATAAAGGTGTTTATTTGGGCATTATTGAATGAAGAGTGCCAGGTATAGTACTATGGATGGGAGCTAAGCATAGGGACTTCATGACAGAGTGCCCTGTTATGACCAGGCAACAGGAAGATCTCCAGAATACCAGCCAGTGGGAAAGAAGTAGAAAAAAGGGGAGAAGAGTGCAGGGAAGGAAATACCTGGATTATGATATAGACCTTGTGGCAATCACAAAACATACATTTGGCATGTGATTTAAAATATGTAGTTATCCATAGTTGTTAATTATATTGCACATAAATCTTTGCAAATAATTATGTCACGACATAGAATGATTTAAAGAGAGCTTTTGCCCTGAAGGAAATTATTCTGAAATGATCATCTCTATTTGGGCATGCAGAGGAAAATATATTTGAGTAGCATCTTTCTACAGTGTTGTTTAAAGTCTCATAAAAAACATTTTATGCCCCATCTACTTCTTTTTTTTTTTTCTTTCTCTTAATCTTTTTCTTTTATTTTAATTTCCTGCTTTTATACTGAGAGCCTCAGATAGCCCATTGCCTTGCCTCTGTTCGAAGAACAATGAACTTCTTTTCTGGGAGACAGAAACCGATGTTCTATGATGGTTTGAATTTTCAGGAAAACCAAAGTTGTTAGGCTTCCTCAGGAATGTAAAGTGCAGTTTGAGGCATGTTCATCCTCTTCCTTGACTCAGACCTTGGACTTTAAATTTTTAAGCTGGGTTTTGCACAGCTAAGAAGAAGGCTTTAGACCACATTAGTTGGTCAGGTAGTAAGGCTCATTTCCACTGATAGCACCAGAACTTACTGTTGCCCATGGTGAATTTTTGACCATCTGGTGTTTTTAGAACATAGAATCCTTTTTCCTAACCAAGAACGTGTCCGTGGATTTATCAGGACATAAAACATTTTTGTAAAATCACTGGAGTGTACACGTGGAGATAATGATAATTTACAGCCAACCTAATTGCAAAGTTTAATCCTGAGAGAAGTCATTTTGTACCATTAAAAGCAAATTGTATATTGTCTTGTCAGACATAAGGAATTCAGGAAAAGGTATTCATAACATTAAGCCTATGCTCTTTCAGAAGATCATTTTATTTTAGTTTTCATCACTGCATTGCTACTGAAATAAAGACCCTTCTTTCTCTTTTGTAACTGTTCTCTATAGGATCTGGGAAGGGGAAGTGATTTTGTGAAACTTTAATTTCCAGTGAATACATAATTTGATATTTTCATACCTGAAAGATGCAGTATTTTTCAGCAGAGCTATCTACTGATGTTCAACCCAAGGAAAGTTTCAGAAGTGGGAGAAAGTGCATCATGCTATATCCCTAGAAAAAAACCTCTTTTATTTCTTAAAGGGAGCTAATGATTGCCTCTTGACAGGCCAGGGAGTTATTAGATCTTTGTGAAGTTCAATCAAGTTATGTCACAAAAAATTTTTGACCTCTGCTTGTCATCAGGCGTAGCAGACACAGAACAGCTTTTAGCAACTCTACAGCTGCCCTACAACATTTGAGAGCAGTGGATGTGGTCTATCTTGATTTCAGTAAAGCATTTGACAGTCTCCCACAACATCCTCACAGCTAAACTGAGGAAGTGTGGTCTGGATGATCGGATAGTGAGGTGGATTGTGAACTGGCTGAAGGATAGAAGCCAGAGAGTAGTGGTCAATGAGACAGAGTCCAATTGGAGGCCTGTATCCAGTGGAGTCCCTCAAGGGTCGGTACTGGGACCTGTGTTGTTCAACGTATTCATCAATGACTTGGATGAGGGAATAGAGTGTGTGGTCAGCAAGTTTGCTGATGACACTAAACTGAGAGGAGTGGCTGACACACCTGAAGGCTGTGCTGCCATTCAGAGAGACCTGGACAGGCTGGAGAGTTGGGCGGGAAGAAATTTAATGAAATACAACCAGGGCAAGTGTAGAGTCTTGCATCTGGGTAAGAACAACCCCATGTACCAGTACAAGTTGGGGACTGAACTGTTGGGGAACAGCACAGAGGAAAGGGACCTGGAGGTCCTGGTGGACAGCAGGATGACCATGAGCCAGCAATGTGCCCTTGTGGCCAAGAAGGTCAATGGCATCCGGGCTGTATTAGAAGGGGTGTGGTTAGTAGGTCGAGAGAGGTTCTCCTCCCCCTCAACTCTGCCCTGGTGAGGCAGAATATTGTGTCCAGTTCTGGGCCCCTCAGTTCAAGAAGGACAGGGAACTGCTTGAGAGAGTCCAGCGCAGGGCCACAAAGATGATGAAGGGAGTGGAGCATCTCCCTTATGAGGAAAGGCTGAGGGAGCTGGGTCTCTTTAGCTTGGAGAAGAAGAGACTGAGGGGGAACCTCATTAATGTTTATAAATATGTAAAGTGTGACTGTCATGAGGATGGAGCCAGGCTCTTCTCAGTGGCATCCAATGATAGGACAAGGGGAGATGGATATAAGCTGGAACATAGGAGATTCCGCTTAAACATGAGGAAGAACTTCTTCCCAGTAAGAGTAACAGAACACTGGAACAGGCTGCCCATAGAGGTTGTGGAGTCTCCTTCTCTGGAGATGTTCAAAACCCGCCTGGACACGTTCTTGTGTGATCTGATCTAGGTGGTCCTGCTCCGGCAGGGGGATTGGACTAGATGATCCTTTGAGGTCCCTTCCAATCCCTAACATTCTGTGATTCTGCAGTTTGAAATCTGAGAAAGAAATACATTTCAGAGCCACTTGAAAGTTCTTCACTGTGTTGATTAGGGTCTTGAAAGTGTGGGAAATGAACCAGAATAAAGGTATCACTGTACCAATTCACAATGTTCACAAAATAATTATTGAGTTTTTTCCCCAAAATGCTGGGATTGATTTTCCTCCCCTGCCCCCATTTCTAGAGCAGTGATGAATATAAATAAGTTGCAGGAAAATTACTTCTCCACTGTTTCACAATGCTTCTCTTATCTAGCAGGCACAGCTGTCACATACACGAATGGTTTTATTTATGTTGTCTATAGATGGAAATATTAATGCTTATGTCTCTTAATGGAAAAAATACTCATCAAAGTATAGTGAATTTTAACTATCCTACTAATTTTTTGTTCTGTAAGAGGCAATGATTGGTTATTTTTTCCAGTCCACCAAAATGTCATCTTTTTTTTTTCTCTCCCTCTCTCATACTGATGGCTGTCACTGGTTAACTGGTAGATGCATACTCTAAAATGTATGCATTAATAAAATGTTCGCCTTGTTTTCCGGTCTTTTTGTCACCATTTATGCAGTTCTAAGAAATCCTAGAATATTTCAATTAATAAGGAAAAGTGTCTAGAGTTATGCCTCGTAAAAACTAGTTGGTTAAAGCTTCTAAGAAAATAAAATATCATTTTTCACTAAAAAGTTATTCAAGAAAAATGGAAATTTTGTACATAAATGTACTGGCAAGTTTTGTCTTTATATTTAAGTGAATGGAATCTGTAAAATGAGATTTATTAAATGCAATTTTTAGACTTCTTATGCTTTTAGTTTTATAATACTATATACAGGTTTACAGTCCTATAATATAACATTTAGGAACTTGCTGAATTTGTATTTTCAAACTTACAAAATCCACTTAAAATTATCAGAAAGGTCATGAAGTGAGTATCTGTGCCTAAAGTATATTACCTCCATGTTCTTTTCAGCAGTTGTCTTCACCTGTATCTGAAATGGATAGAAAAAATATTTTTTGGAATTAAAAATAATCTCTAGTTATTAATTTAAAAAATTATGTGGAAAACACTTTTATCAAATAGTTTTAAAAAGATATGGAATCTCATCTGATGGCATGAGGGGTATCAGATAGACAGTACCAATCTTGAACACTGCAGGAAAAATGGATTTTTATTATGGTTGCAAATTTTAAGGTTACATTCAGATCCAGTTAACAAGTCCTCTGTTATTATCAGAGAAAAAAGAAAAAAACAAACAACAAAATGTGACAATATCTTAAATCTACAAAGTTCATACAAAGCTGTCAGGAGTTCTGCATCACTAGAGATGATAAAAAAACTATCATTCTGTGCTTACACATTTGAAAACTAGGAAATTTTTGTAAATATACTTTATGACAGCCTTTAAAATTTTTTTTTATAATTCATTGGAAAAAAAAACTTGTAGTTAACTACTTCATACAAAAAAAGAGCTCTTCTGGATGAAATAATACACAGTATTTGGCTTATTATTAAAGTTCAAAACTGGATTTTTTCAAACAGAGTAGGAGCATACAGTGCATCAAATTCCATTAAAATCACTGGGTAGAAGATTTCAAGTGCAATTGTTAAAATTACATCATTTACAAAGACAAATCATATTATCTTTCAAGAAGTTCGTCAGTAAAGATCAATAATACATAGATTTGTATATTGACCTTATTGTTAAAATAGCTGAACAATTTCCAAAAGTATAGTGAGCAACACGGACAGCATATGCCAAATGTATTTGATTCATTTTCTGCACTACAAGAGAGTGAAATTTGTCATTTGTTTGACACTATTTAATTACTTACCCCTGTTTTGTAGTAATCTGGTAAATATTTATGTTAGAGAAAATTACAGTGGTTGTGCCTTGCCCTTGGAGCCAGATGTCTATGACGATCCTAACTTCCTATGGGACTTCATTCTGCTTTCTTACACTGGTCACTGGGAAATTGCCTCTATCATAAGGAGTTGAATTGTGTTTAAAAAATATGTCGTCTTCTGTACCAAAGTTTAAATTGATTTATGTTAGGGCTGTCAATTAAAATGAATGAAAGAAATTATGACCAATATCATCTATATTAAGGGTTAATTAATATTATTATTCTTACTTTATATTTTTAAACTAGAGATGTAATATGCAATAAGATAATTGAATACCATACCGTCAGAAGACAGAAAAGCTCATTTATATTGAAAAGATAGCCTTACTTTGTTAGAAGGACTGGCAAATTTTGTTGGAAAAAAATAGCAAGGAACAACATAAATATATTTGTTTTGTACATCACAGTCTATCTGTTCCTTCATTGTAGGAGTATTTTTTAAGTGAAAGCCTTTTGATGAAGAGGATAACTGATAAAATTACAGCTGTTACAGGCCCACATGATAATTCATAAGGTGTGTCAAACCTTCAAAGCATTCTAAAAATAAAACCCAGAAATTACACACTATTAGGCTTGTTTTAAAACTAAGATGTTTGTTTCCAAAATGTATATTAAAAGGAAATTCTCCCACGCTCATGTTCAAAATGTTTCCCTGTTTCCTAATTTGTGACTATAAAGTTAGCCAAAGCAATCACAGGCAGTTACCCATGAATGTAATATTCTAAGTAATTCTTTTCAATTTCTTCAAGGTACAAAATTCACATCAAGCCACATTTTATACAGACATATGCCACAAATCATTTTACCTCCTTCCCAGATACTCAAAGAATTAACTTTCAGTTGCATAAGTAAACATTGTTCTGTATATACGAACACTCCAAACTTTAGAACAAAACGGAAATTGAACCGATGTCATGTTGATTCTATCAAGTTCCCATATGATCTCTGCGTGTTCAGAAGCTCAGTAGTGGGGGCACTATGCCAGCACATTCCTGAAGCTGCAGGACCTAAAGCCTCTGAGCTGGAGCAAAAGATGAGAAAGTTCTGCCTGTCCATTCAATCTAGCTTATACCCAGTGCACACCTTTCTTTAGGATGTGTTTTCTACTCCACGTAGTCCAGTTTATAAAGGCAAAGCTAAGAGGCTTTCAGACTTGTCTTGGCAAAACGCGTAACAGCTCTTTGTAAAACATTTTTATTTTTATTAGATGATTAGATACTATTTTATCTGTCATAGATTATTAGCTGTTACATGTGAATAAAAAATAATGCCTTTTTTTTCGATAGGATTCTATTTGACTCAAAACCATCTAGGCACCTGTTTAAAAATGGTTTTCTGTTTTAAAGACAAAGCAACTAATAAACCAGCCTCTCTTGTATGAAACAAAATACAAGGGAAGTTTTCTCACCGTTTCAATATCTGATATTATGAACCTCTTCAAAATTGGATTTGGGATTTTTTTTAAAGTCACTATCAGTGTCATTTTTCATCAGTAGATGTTTATCAATAAGACTATGTTCAGCTTTCTACCAGCTTTCCCAGCATCCACAAAATGGATGACTTTCAGTCAATTTCTACTCATGCAATACAAATATACAGAAATAGCAGTAAATCATGCTTATTGTTCCCCTTAAGAATTTAAGCTGACTTGTAGTGATACTACCTATAGCATGGAGTTTTGTCCTTTCAACTAAGCTTAAGCCTTATGCGTTCAGCTGTGCTATGTTCAAAAAGCAATCACTGATGCAAAGCTTCTCTGGTGATTAAACTACTGACACTTTGCCAAAGTATTTTGCCCAATTCTTTCTTTAGTTATTTTTTTGTTTTTTTTTTTTGTTTGTTTGTTTTTTACTGTTTTTAGGGTTTAATTCCTAATTTTTTAATTTCATTATTATCGAAGCTGAATGAAAAATGCAAATTCACCAGGGGGAGGAGAAAACTCATTTGAGTTTTTTTTCTATCCCAGCTTGCAGGAAAAAAAGTATTCCTAGCTGAACCACTTTTTAAACCTTTCTATGGATCTGCTTCTTTTAACAGAAAGGAAATGAAAGCTTTGGCTTTCTGTATGTCTATTTGAAATGGTCCTTTTAACTTTATCTTTCTTTAGGCAAAAAGAGTAATTGAAAAGAAATGTACAGAGAGCAAACCATCATTTTGATTTTTACAAAAAAAAAAGGAAAAAGAAAGAAAAAGTGTTACATCTTAGTCACACTTTTCCCTCTACAAATTCTAGTTCTCTGAAGTCACACAAGATGAGGTTGGCTGCCATCCCATGCTAACCAGTCAGACATGTAGAATAAGTTAGACTGGAGGGGACCTCTTGAAGCTGCCTAGCCAACCTCTTGCTTCGTTCTGCAGAGGTGCTGCCCACCTTGTCAGTCCCCAGCCTGCACCGTTGTGTTGGGTGGTTTGATCCTAGGTGCAAGATTTTGCGTTTGACTTTGCTGAACTTTCTGAAGTTTTTTGTAGCCTATTGCTTCAGTTTGATTATGTCTCTCTGAGATCTCACTGGTAGGGTGGGGCTAGACCATCTGTCCTGGTTCAGTCCAGCTGGTGGCTCAGTCACAACGAGGTCACTCGCTCATGGCTCCCCCTTGGTGGGGTAGAGGGGAGAAAAATGTAAGCAAAGTCCTGAGGGTTGAGACAAGAACAGGGAGGGACCACCCGCTGACCGTGGCCCCGGGCAAAACAGACTGGCTTGGGGACAAATCAATTTAATTCGTTAACAGTTCATTCAGAGAGGATAACAAGAAACAAAGCCAGATCTCAAAAACAACATCCCCCCACAGCTCCCTTCTGCCCCGGTCTACTTCCTCCCCCCGGAGGTGCAGGGGGATGGGCAATGGGGGGGCTGCAGGTCAGTTTGTCACATGTTTTTTCTGCTGCTCCTTCCTTAAAGGGGGAGGACTCCTCACACTCCTACCCTGCTCCAACATGGGCCCACTTCTCATGGGAAAAGAGTCCATAAACTTCTCCAACGTGAGTCCTTCCCACAGGATGCAATCCTTACCCATCAGATTGCTCCAGCGTGGGCTTTTCCCAGGGAGTCATGGCTTCTTAGGTTGCAGCCACCCACTACAGCATGAAATCCTCCATGGACTGCAAATGCATCTCTGCTTCATTGTCAGTCTCCAGCAGTGTGGCAGGGTTCTTCCCATGAAGGCAGTCCTCTACGACCTCCTTCAGGCACAGGCATCTCTGCTGCAGCGTGCTTCTCCACAGGCTGCGGGTGGGCCTCTGCTCCACCGTTAATCTCCATGGGCTGCAGAGGGGCCACTGCCATCTCACTGCTCTGGCACACCTCCTCCTGATCCATCTTCGCTGTCCTTGGTGTCTGCATGGCTGAAAGAACTTCGTCAGTCCCGGCAGGATGAACTCCGCCCAGTGGGCACCCCGGGAATTCTCCAAGCTGCACTGCTGCGGCCATCTCCAGTTGGGTGGTGGCCCAGAGTGAGAAGTTTCCTGCCCGGGAGGCCGGGGGGCAACTCCCTGCCTTCCCCCTCTCTTCACTGCAGGTCCAGCCCTGGTTTGGGCTCCTTTGGCCCATCTTAGATAGGGCATTCGCAGAGGTGCTGACTGGCTCAGCCCTGTCCTGAGAGGATGGAGTCTGACCTGGCCACAGACTGGGCCAACCAGTTTTGGAACCAGGGAAGCTTCTCACAGCTTCTTACAAGGGTGATGTCTGCAGCCCCTCCCCTGCTACCAAAACCCCACCACACAAACTCAGCACACCATCTCACGTCCAGGCCATTGATGAAAATGTTCAACAGCACCAGCACCATTATGGATGCTGAGGAGTATAACTTACAGCCAGTTTCCAGTTAGATATAAACTAACAAGTGCTACGGCAGATCATTCTGAAAGGCTTACTAAGGTCAAGATAAACAGCATCCACTGCTCTTCTCTTGTCCCCAGAGCTATTAATTTCATCATAGAAGGCAATGAGGGCAATCAAGCTCCATTTGCTCTTGGTTAGACCAAGCCGACTGTTCCAAATCACCTTTCTTTTCTGTATGTGTCCATAAGTGAGTTTCAGGAGGATTTCCTTCGCAGTTTTCATGGGTACTGACATTAGGCTGACCAATCTGTAGTCACCTAGATCCTCCTCCTTTCTTTTTATGAGGATGAGTGTAGCTATTATTTGCCTTTTTTCCATTCATTGGTTGCATAACACTTGCAACACATAACACATAACACTAACACAAAAGATATTAGCAAGCAGCCTCTCAACATCACCCAGCTCCTTCAGGATCCTCAGAGGCTTTCCAGCTGCTCACAGTGACTTATGTCCACTTTACTGAAGTATGACTTAACTCAGCTCTTTGCTGTGGGTAGCGCTTCCCCAGAACCTGACACTAGGTGCCTGAGAGCAGACCTTGCCAGACCAAGCATAGGAGGCATAAAGTTCCTCAGCCTTTGCCTCACTTCTTTCTCACTGCCTACCATTTCTCTGAACAAGCCAAAATAATTCTTCTAGAGCTTAGGGACTTCATTGTGCTATTGTTTTTCCTCACTCTTCTCAGGATCTTAAACAGTACTGCTTCATGGTCAGTCCAGTCAGGATTGGCAATGACAGTCACATCCTTGGTTAAGTCTTCCTTGTTTATGTGTAGCAGCAGAGTACCTCCCTTAGTTATTCTGTCTAGTACCTGTGCCAAAAAAAATTGTTCCCACTGCATTCCAGAAATCTGTGGAACTGCTTGCACCCCACTGCATTGCCCATCCAGCAGCAGGTATTAAAGTTCCTTCTTGAACCTGCTGAAGGAAGAGAAAAAAAAGAGTAACTCACCAGTGTTTATCTTAGCATCAGCAAGGCCAAGCAAATTTGATGTGTGTCCAGTGCACGCTTTCAACATTCTTATCAGTGAAAAACCCAGTGTATTTAAACCATAACGGCTGAAGCTTCCTCTGTGTGCCTGCACATTTTCTGCTTCAACAGAACTCTTAGTAACAGCAGCAGGAGAAACTCAAGACAGCTGTGTTTAAACTTTTGTGTGACAATGCCATGCAGAGTACTCTGAGGTCTCAGTCCTTAAAGGTTATGAAAGGGGACATTTTGAAGCAGATAGTGTCTGCTTTCTTCCCTTCATTCCAGTTTTCTTCATTGGAAATACTCTCCGGAAGGGATAGCGGCCTGACCTTCCTCACATCATGGCAATTAAGAGGCGACTGGGGCAGATAGTAAGAGAAGGGATCTGGCAGCTTTTACAGTATAGCTTTAGTATTCTCAGCAGTGTACTGAAAGTGTATGAAAGAAGTGGCCACTCTTGAAAAGCACTGTAAATTACAGGGGAAAACAAACACAGACAAAAATGCATGCCTCCCCCCTCGGAGAGGAGAGGGCTTCATTTCCCACCTTGCTGAGATGGAACTGTGAAGAATAACTCATTCAGTATTGCACTGTCTATCTCAGAGGCAAAATACTAAACACAGGACTAAATGTCTTCCAGTTTGAAGTTCTTTCTTATGGAAAGTGTTTAGCTATGGCTTCAGTAAACAAAAATAAGCATTTGCCAATCCTTTTCAATGCAAAATACTAGATTACATGTATTTTAATAAATCACGCTTTTATTTTCAATATTGATTAAAATACTTTAAATAGACATGTGAAAAGAAATTTTATATTTAGCCCTTTGCAAGTATAACTCAGAAAACTTTAGCAAGAGTTTTTCTTTTTCCCAAAAGACCTTCCAGAGCATCAATACCAATAAAGCTGAACTGAGGAAATTTTATTTCTCTTTGAAACTTGTAATCAAAATAAATTCTTCACTGGTTTTAATTGTACTATTACAATTTCCTTTTAATTTTAATTTTAAAAGTTTCTCAGTCTCATCATTTGTGTATTTCTAACTCTTCTTCTTTTTAATTGCTTCATTGCTTCCAAATAATTTATTTTTTCAGTAACTTATTTCTTTCCAAAGATAGTAAAACAAATTTTAAAAGAAAGAAGTATTTCCAACAGAAGAAAATCATCAGTAGAAATTCCGTGTAGGTAGCTGCCAAGATATGAAGTTCAAACTCCATATGGATGTAAAATTATCATATATTCATATGTCTCCTTTGGAATAGAAGATATTTTCTTTTAATGGAAATTCTTTACTGAACAATATTAATAGTTATTCCATTCTTTGGAAGGGAGGAAGAATACCCCAAACCAATCAAGTTAATATTCCTTCTCTGAGCTTCACTTGTATCAAATGACATAAGTGTCAAGGAGTTAATATGCGTGAAAATGCCTTAGGTAATGGCCGTTGTCCATGTCTTTGACCTTACTTATATACTGAAACTAATAAAATGACCCTATTGAGTGGATCATCTACTGAGTTTGGTCTGATATAAAACCTCTGAGTAACAAAATTACTATGGTTTACCACTGAGTAACAGAAATTAAGAATTCATTATCATGTAAGCAGTGAAGAAAAGAAATATTCTTGGGTTTAGTACATTTTCGAGATAAAAGTCCACAACAAAAGAAGTTCAATGATTTAAGGTATGAATACTGGTAATGGCAGTTACTACTCTCATTTATGTACAATCTCATGACAACAGGGGCTGGTATTACGCTTATAATGATCTCATGTACCTTAAGTTGTGGAAATTCAAAATTGGAGCACCCAAATAATTGCCTCACTACACCTCAGTGATATGCAATAACAACATTTTTCCAGTTTGAAGAAAAGCAAGCAAGTGCCTGTGGTCCAGATCACATTGATTAGAATTTAAAATAAAATATCTCCCTATCTTTCCTTTCTATAATACAGTTCCAGAAGTGATAGAGTTCAGTTTGGCTTGAAAGGTAAAGTTATTTTGTCCAAGAGGAAAGCTGAGACAGAAGCTGCACCATCTTGAGACCATGCTTAAAGACTTGTGGTGATCAAATAGCTAAGAAATGATGTTTTCTTCTGTTCAGCATTCCAGCTGTAGCATTTTTAAAATAACTTTATGAAAGTTTTTCTGTCTCGGAGGCAAAGACTTTTCAGTCACACCTGTGTCTCTTGGCAGAGGTTAGCGAAGTAATTTTCCCTGACTGTGAAGATGAGCATGTTTTAATTTCTTTAATTTTGTAGTAGAAAACTAGACAGAAGAGAAAGTTTTGATAGAGGCTTTAAATGAGGAGTATGAGAGAGAAGGTTCATTTTGGTATTTAACACGTTTTTCCTGGTTCAGTATTAAATGCAAGCAGTTCTGTTTGTAACATGGCAATCACCACATGATGTAGAGTAAAATCTGTATTTATGAAGACCAGTTTATAAGAGTCTATCTAAAAATTCATTATTCCAGTCTTTTATATTTAAATTAAGACTGTATCATTGCATGGTAACATTTTATTAGCTTATTCTGCAAAATAGCACAGTGACTTACAAACCAAGAAACTAAGCAAGTCTTTCTGAATTTTGAATCCATTGGTTAAGTTGAGCCTGTGCTTTCTGTCCTTCCCCTGTGACCAGAATAGGTAGATGCTATGACTTGCTTACTTAAAAAAAAACCTAGAGTAGAGATATTGTTGAATACCTTGTCTGTAACAGTTGCTTTTTTACGATGATTGGCCTCATTGTGTCTCCCATGCCACCTGCATCCATTGCTTTTGTACTGTTAAGTTATTCCATTTTGATTAACCTGACATGCCCAGGAGCATTATCATTGGGGAATACAGATGCCCATGTGTGTGGTCTAAATAAAAACAGAAGTGCAAGGATTGCAGGGAGACATAATAATTGATCAGAACCAGTGGTACAGTTAGAAAAAAAATATGCAGGAAAAGCAACCTTTGGCCTGCATCCCCTTACACAAGTCTCTTTTAGGGTATTCTAGAAGCAGTCATTTTTTAACAAAAACTGGTCTCATAACAGATACCACCTTTCTTGTCAGTTTGAGCTCCCTTAACTTCCTCAACTATGATAGCATCAACAATACTGTAACACTGTCATACAACAGAAGAATTTCTGTGTTTAAAATATTCACCTTACTTATCCTGCAGTAGTTATTCTTTGACTTCACGTTGTAGACATGCTCTTACTTCTTGAAGAAACAAAGATTAGCTCCTCAACCACTACAAACATCAGATACATCAAGGCTCTTTATAAAAATAAATTTTTCAAAAAAAAAGTTAGCAACAGTTGTTGTTCGTGAAGATACATGCTCTTTCCTAGCACACGTGTACTGTGTAGGAATCAGTGAATTGACAGACAGGAAATGTGAGGTGATATAAGTGTGAAAAGGGCTTTAACTTCATTAAGTTAGACTCCATTTTGCTCAGGTTTAGGATATATACATGGATAGATACACTAGATTATGTAATGAATTACTATGTATTTATACTTTAGAGCCCTGGAAAAATTACAAACCTTATAAACAGTCTTCAGAATGACTATTCAGTTTCACCAAGCAGAATTAATCTGAGTTTTTAAACCAGTAAACCACAAAAAATGGTTCTATATAATTTCATTGTAATCAGCTTGTTTGCTTACTTTATGACCTGTTTCAGTGTAACAAATAGATCATAATTTCTTCATTCACACCACAAAGCTGTTTGATAAATCTCTTCCTTCTTTGCATAGGTTATTAATTCTCCTATTTTTTATTGTAGTGACCATCTGTCCCTTACTTTATGACTGCCCAGTATCCCTGTAGCAAAAGTTAAGATCGCTTACACAGAAAAACAATAACAGAATTATATTCAAAGTAGCTAGCTAAAGTTAGCTGTTGGCCACTGCAGTTAAGCAGCTGGAAATAAGCAATAGACTCAGTCATGTTCTGTCTGAGCCAAATCTTTGAGTCAACATACAGATTCTCATTAACTTTAGTTGCTTTTTCAGATCTGTATTCCATATGTATGACAGTTTGAAAACTAAAAGTATTCTATGAACATATCTTATATTTGCTTTGTTTAGCTTATATTAAAATTGTATGCACAGTTTCTGAACTTTCATACATAAATGTGTATGAATTATGTGCTTTCCTTGTATATTGAATTAGGAAATTAGAAATAAAATAATTCATGGTACCGGCCATGAAGTTTTCAAGTAGGAAGCACGTGAAGACTTTAGAAAAAATCAGAATGGTATAGACGAAAACTGAGAGACTACATACTAAGGAAGCAGATACTGCGTATGTTAGGTCCAGATGTAGAATAGTACTGGTATTTATTTTCCCCATCTTTGCTACTGAAGTGAAAATGAAAATTTTAATAGTTTATTTTAACCCTCATGTGTAACTAAAATTGCTAGTCAAACATATATATATGAACCGTATATATATGTATGTATATATGCATGTGTGTATATATCTACATATATATAAAGACAGTATATATTTATGCATATATATATATATTGCTGTGTAACTGTAGCTTTGTAAAACTGTGTACAGTGTGGGTGACTAGAAACACCAAAAAATATTCAGAGGGAACTTAGATGACAGTATCAAGCTAATTTTCTTTGGAAACCATTTGTTATTTGAAGAACTCCAGTCTCCAATCTCCAGAGATATGGTAGAAAGCAAATGAGAAAGAGAGAAGTGGTGTATTAATCCAGCAAGCCACCTAGTCCTCTAGATAAGTACATATAGAATCACAAAAAAAAAAAAAAAAGATATTTCCTTCCTATTGTCAATATAAATCAGATTTTTAAAGTTGATTGAACAGAGTTATTTCTATCTGTTCCATCTCTCCATTTCTATATACAGTGCTCTTATCTTGAAAAAGCAAGATTGAATGGAAGGATGGGAATAACTCTCCTAAATCAACACTAATTTAAGACAACTGTGGCAAGGATTTTTTTTGTATGTCTTGAAATGAAATAGTTTGGCTGTTAAAGGTAGTGTAGCAACATATAAAATCTGTCAAATTACACTGCATTCTGAAATCTCTTCATCACAGTATTAAAAAAACAAGATTAAAGTGATATAACGATGTTCCTGAAATGTTAGTACTGAATATCCTGATTTCTTTCTGAGTTTCAACAAGAGTTTAAAAATTCTCTGTATGTGTGTGTGTATACACTTAATAATAATAATTATATCTAATACATGTTATGAGTAAATAATATATATTTGTACATTAACATTAATATTTTAATGCATATTTTTAGCATATAAATTCCTTTTAAAATAATAAAAAAATCCCAAACACAAGTTCACACTCATTGATGAAGACAATTTAAAACACTATATGGATAAAGGAAGAGGGGAAACCCCACCATCCCTTCAAAAGATTTCAGTTCAGTTGCATGATGAAACTGCCGTCTCACATAGGAACTTTGCTTTTTAGATGAGTGTATTAATTCCTGTGGGGTTTCATGATTTACGTAGTGTGCTTGAATACAGTATAGCTGTTACTGAGTATGGAGAAGTTCATATTCTCAGTGTAATTGAGTTTGCAGATTTATCTGGTACCTTGTTTCATGACCAAACCAGCCGCTTTGACTAAAGAACTTCATTCCAGTCTTAAGTTGTTTTTCATCACCGACTAATTCGCTCTGTGCAGCTATGGGGAAAATGGTGCAGCGACAAACACTGACAGCACTTTACAGCTGTGTGGTATCTTCAAGAGAGTTCTATCATTTTGGGGAACTGTGTGACTGGTAGAATTATACTCGTCCAAGTACAAGGTATAGAAGTAGAAACAGCAAGAGGCAAAAATTCTCCTGGGAATTTTTCCTGGAAATTTCGTGAGAAATGGGAATCTCTGAAAAGAACAGCATAATGTGGGCAAACTCTTGTACCAGATGACTGGAAGGGACTCTCTTAGTCAGTGATTCAAATCACTTAGTAAGCTTGACTTCCATCATTCAGCCTAATCAGCTCCCAGTGTTATAACCAGCCAGTCTCCAAACTCCAGACTGGGAGTTAAGTAATCTTACTTTATGGCAAAAGCACCGGGAAATGGGCTACCATGGAGTAACTTCATGCAGAGTAGCCTTCCCTGCACTGTTAATCAAAGTGATTGGCACCTGGATTTGAGCCCCCAGGTTAATCCAGCTCACTAAGCCACTATGTTATCTATCTTTCTCCACACTCCTGTATATTTATTGTATCTTCAATAGAAGTGCACCTATTTGAACATCTATTACAACCGCTAGAATTTAAAGGTGAAGAACAATGTGGTTATTCCTGCATTAGCAATGTTAGATATTCCTTACACATTTGTGTCCAAATAGCAGAGCTGACTTCTGGCATAAGCAAAATAGTTCCCTAGGGTGTCACATTGATGAAAGTGGTGAAATCATGGCTTAGTGTGAGTGGGAAAAAAGAATCCTTCAGGTTTCACGGCGGCAGTCCCTGCTCTGTGCACAGCTTGTGCCAGTTTACTTTAGTGGCAGAACAGCTTTTCCAGACACTAGTCTTAGGGCGATAAGGCTGGGCAAACTTCTTTCTATCAGGAGGAAAACCGTGGCTCTGCTGCTGGCATCCACTTCTGTTTGGTATCTGCTTCTGATCTGGGACCCATTCTGGCAGGAGAGGCAGTACAGGCAGTGAACTGCACAAGTACTGGGGAAGGGGTTATAGTGATGGGGAAAGTGTTTTGAAGCTGACTAGTCTTCATGGTTTTCCCAGACCCTTAGTAGAAACATTTGGTAGGGAGGGATATGTTTTTTCAATGCTTGGAAGCAGCATCAATGCAATAGATAGCAGAGCCCAATGAGGTGTGCAGTCGGGAAGGCTGTGTGGCCATGCCATCGGTCTATTTTCCAACTCTGGTACAAAATGTATTCCCTGGTGAGATGTCTAGTCACATCTATACATTGTTGACAAAACAACCTGAGGTCTTTTTTCAAGTACTTTCTTTGAAGTTTGAAAGGTCTGATTTTTCCATTCTTTCTCAGGTAGATTAGTGAATCGCCTCACAAATTGCCTCTCTTCAGTTCTGGCATGCCCAAACATGAAGTCTGGCAAGATCTTTAGAAAAATAAAGTTCTTAGTCCCCTTCAGTGATGTCTTATCTGACACGCAGCCTATCCTAAGCAAGTAATTAGCTTTGTTAATTTTGCAGTTTTTATTTTTGGAGATTAACTTTAAACTGTAAGCTCACATAGCTATTTCTAGTGACATTTTTTCATCGAAACAATTTTATATGTTCATTAAATGGTCTTGGTTTTATTTATGAGAAAATAGAATGTTCTAATATATGTTTCTTTCTAGTCAGGTATTGATAAATTTGGGTTTTTTTTCATCTTTATTAAACTTTAATCTTTAAAATGAGTATTAAATAAATAAATTTTCCTAGTTTCCTTGGTGAACTAGGATTATTAGCTACATGCATTTATTGCCTATGTATTCATTCCTCTTTATTTACTATGTTTTAAAATTATGTCCTAAAATACAATTTAGGCTTGTCATTCTTCATGCAAGAACCACTGAAACTCAGTCAAAATATTGTAATGATGAAAAATTTTTTTATTACATGCAGTAAATTTTAGGAATACCAAGATATATTTAGAACTACAGTTCCTGAATTATAAAAAAAAAAAAAAAAAGAACTCTTGCTGACATGTTTTGAAAGAATCTTTTTTCTCTTTTTAATGCAAGGAAATAACTTATTTCCTTTCTTTACTTCTTTCCTTTCTTTCAAGACACAGTCTTAATGAAAACCAGATTGTTCTAAGCCTGTATGACCACTTAACCTCTTTCCTTCCTATAAATTAAAAAAAAAAAAAAAAGTTTTCATTGATCTAAGAATAGGTAATATTGCCCTTTTAAATTATGGAAATTTTTTTTCAGTAGTATGAGGCATAACTGCATCTCATGGAAAGAGGTGCAAAAGGTCTTTGATGAATTAACTGTCATTTCAACTGCATACATTAGCAGTTCCAAAATACCTGTTTTTCTGCAGGAACTGCAAGCATTCTTCTACGTAAATTAATCCAAGAAAGAAAAACATACTAAAATGCAGTTCAGACACCAAAGACATGAAATTTCAGGGGGGAATATTACGCTGTTTACAGATAAAAATGTATTAAGACAAGCGATGATTTCACTTAAAGTTACAGGTATCTTAGCATCTCTAGAAAAAGTAATTTCCTATAGAACTGAAGCTTTACCTCTTTGATTCAACCCTCAAGGTTTCTAACGTATAATCATTTCGAGAATACTAACTTTCTTAAAGTGCTGAAGATATTTGGAGAACATAGTTACCTAGCTCTCATCTCCAAGGTCAATTCATACTGAATTTCCATAGGTGGATATTTCTTTCATCTATTCAGAATGAAAATACATGTATTCAAGGGAAAAGTATTCTCCTTAGTACTCTGAAATAAGCATCATCATAGTTCAAGTATTTTTTTTTTATTTTTCCAAAGTAGCAGTAAAAGCACGGATGTTCAAGGAGGAAAAAAAAGTCTTATGCTGCAGTTGTCGAAATGAATGGCCAGCTTTGCAAGACTAAACAATCTTGTATTTCTCTCTTACTTTGAATTAAAGACTATGAATTTTTGATATCATTGTGGACTGTGATGAAGTGAAATGAACACTATTCAACATGCCTTGAAAATGAAAAGCTTGCGATCTACAAAAATATTATCTGTCATCTATTTTACTTATTAGACCTTTCGGCTATCCATTTTTCTAAAAAACGTGACCTTCCTTTTACCCCAGCTCTCTGCAACTGTTTGGAAAATCCATGGCGAGTTTACAATAACCAGCATGAAGCTTTACACACTGCAGAGAAGAAAATATTTTGATAAGCAAATAGATTTCAGTGTCAGTCTTCTAAGCAGTTGTTACAGAGGAATGATTTGAAAGATTATTGAAAATGTTCTGTCTTTTTTAGAAAGATGCTTTGCTCCCCATGCAAGGCACAGGAAATTGGATCAGCTGCAGTACTGAATTGACTTTGCTGTCATTGCAATGCGTGACTCTGTAGTAAAATAAAATCCATGTCTAACTGTCCAACGTGTCTAGACCTTGCTGAACTTTTCAACCAAAACAATTATATTTCTCCTTTTCTATTTTATTCTTTATTTTCCGGCATAAAACTTTGCGACCTTTTCTGTCAGAGCAATCCATTGAAAATGGCAGTATGGAAAGTGCTTGGCCAAAACAGAACCTTCAGACCAAATCTAAAATAAATTTTGTCCTTTTCTTCTTGTTTTCTAAGTCAAATCTCTGCCTTCTTATCGTTAGTGTCATGAAACAAAAATTTAATCAACGATCAAGAGCTGGGCAACTAAAGAAATGTCAGGATATCATAAATTCATATTGTTACTTTATTAGCTTAATGATTTTGGATTCTATTTGAATGATGTATGGCAATTCAAAAGCTATCTTTGTAAGTTATGATTATACCACTTGTGATTACTTCTAGTGGTAGAGGATATATCATGTGGATGTGGAAGTAGCTGCAAACAGTAAAGGCAGTAACAAATTGAATGTATTCTAAAGCAGAAGTCTTTCACTGTATTAATTTCAAAAGCTGTAGGGGCTGCTGAGGTGGGTTTCATAAGAAACGACAAATGCACAGCTGAAATCACTTCGATTAAGTGTCATAATCTAACTACAAAAAATACAGACACAAACCTGGTAAGACTGCATGCAGCAATGGATGCAGATGCAGTATAGACATGTTTCTTCTGTTTCTTTCCACATTTAGTGTGCTTATTGGAAAAGGTAATAGGACATATGAGAAAGAGGGTTGAAATTCTTGTGAAGTCTTTCTTGCCATTTGGTAAATTCATGGGATATCAGTCCCACAAATTTATATTGCAAGGGCCATTTTCATCCAAGACAGTTTTGTTTGATGAAGATCAGCTGTTATTTCTGATAACACTGTTACATTCCTAGGCTAGTTCTTCTCTTGTGTTCTTCTCTGAGGCTTGAGCTTCACTACCAATATTCCTTAGCCTCTCCAATTGTTTAAATAATATGAATTCCCTCTGTGTCTTGGCAGTTGGGGATTTTTTTTTCAAATAATATTCTCATCTCAGGAGAATGTGGCAGGAAAGAAAAGAACAGAGACTTAGCCAAGAAATATATTACTCACAGAGGCCTCCTTCATGAGAGTACGCAGTGTTCTGAAAAGCCCTCTGTGAATCTAAGTCTTTTTACCCAAAATCCTCAGGAAAGAGCTCTCAAACATTTCCATAGATTTTCATTTTACACGTGCCTCTTTTCACAGAAAACACTCTCAGTTTACTTGTGAAGGTAAAAGATTGAAAGAGAGTATTGTTAGTTCGTTATCTTCTGATTTCTAACATTGAAGAGAATCCCTTCGATTGTTGTCAAAGAGGTTCTCATATTGTTTATATTTACATTTAGATTATAGTTTTGTAATTGTCTGATTTGCATACAGGAGGCCAGGAAAAATCAGCAATCAGTCTGAAAAAAACATGCTGTGCAAAAGTTTGATGGCAGTCTTGCTTTTCTACACCTTGTTTTCCTTCTTAATAAGAACGCGAACATCACAAACAAACAAATGAAAAGTTAAGTTGAAATCAAATTTACTGCAGAGCAAATTTGACAGAAGCTTTTCATCTGAGCTGGAGAACTGTGAAATTTAGATGTGAGAAGGCATTGTCAGTTGTACCAAATAACATATTATTTAAAACGCATATGAATTTCTAAATAATTCTTAGTTTTAGTAGAACACATAAAGTGTTCTGCAACTAATTTGTCGCTATTGAATGGGAACTCTTTAAACAATTAAAAAGCTGTTTTCTTTAACAGAAACAACTATTTTGTTGATGAACTGTAAGGTGACTTTTAGAAAATTTAAAATAGTTAAGATTAATTAATAATATAAAAATGTAGTTTGGATGGTCCTGAGTTAGAAATGCAATGTTAATATTCTGGGCATTATATTTAAGTTTTAGCAGATCACAATGGATGAAATCATAGAAATATTTTCCCTGAGAATATGTTTTTCAGAAGTCTATGCTTTTGACTTATGCTTCTGACTTATGCTTAACTTTATGGTGATTTTGAATCTACACAATTAAAACTGTATTTTTGTGTCAGAGTTAAAAAACTTTTTCAAAAAGGCACTTCCAAATGATCGTCTCACAGTGACCAGCTAGAAGCATCTATATCAACAGTGTATGAAATTTACCTTCATTTTACTTGCCTCTAGAAAATATACCAATGGATGTTTTGCGTATTGTGTTTTCATTTAAAAAAGTGTTTTAGTGAAAGTGTTTTAGCAAGATCATTGCAAAAGTTAAATATTCAGTGAATTATAAGAGTCTAAATAAATTGACTTGTAAATTTTTTTCCTGGTTATTTAATATATTTTGAATATTTTTCATGTTTTACAGATTATGTTGAGAGTTGAGTCAAGTATCATCTCATTTTGAGTTGAATCATTTTCCCTAAATTCATTTGAAGCTGACATCAGCAGCAATGCCAATTGCTTCCAGATGAGGTCTGTTTCGAAACTGGATTCTGAGAAATCTGGGTTCTGAAAAATGGTCCATACAGAATGATACATGTGGATCTAAGTTAAACAAAACCGTAACTTTGTTCTGTTTCTGATACCTGCTTCTACTGAAATAGCAATATTGCACTTGGTTTTAGTGGGGATCATGAGTGAAATCCTCAAGCTAGAAATTTGAGAATTATGGCGTAGTGCCTATTTCCAGAACAGTAATTCATAAACTAGATGTCTTTATGAGAGAGGTACACTCCATTGACAGATCTGAGTATGAAGTTTACAACACCTCAGGCTAAACAGGCAACAGAAAACTGAAGAGAGATACTCAGGAAATTTTCCCTCTCTTGGAATTAAGCACTTAAACCTAGGTTTGAATGAGGTGCTTTGTGAAACTGGTATGCATAACCTATAACTGCTTTTGAAGCAGGTGAGAAAGCAAAAAAATCATATTCATCTAATCCTTACAGGCCTGGGGCTTATAAACATTCTATGTTGATAGTTTCACATATACACAAGAAAATTAAACAAAGCTTATATCCGCTGGAGACATAGCTCTTCAGACCTGTTAAACTCTACATGGAGAAAAAGAGAGACCATTGGAACAGAGTCCTTTGCCTAGGGCTTAGAGCAATGAACTTGCAAGTTTCATTAGTGAAAACATTGATGTTTTCCAAAACTCTGGAGTACTGGATCTCTTTATTCAGCTCATTTTCTTATTCTGACCAACAGAAGGAAAAATTAAGTATGTAACAAGCAAAAAGTCTCAAACTATCAAGAGCAAATCCAATGGAAAATTTAGATTGCTAGTTGCCAAAAATTTTGGTGCCTAAAATAGGATGTTGTTCATATTTACTTTTGTGACACTACAGGAAAGCTGTAGTAACTTACATTCATGTTTTCTTGTTTAATTATCTGCAGTAATTTTATTCCTTGCCTATTTTTGGCTTGCCACACATATAGGAATATTTTCCATGGGTTTTATTTATAACTTGTAGACATAAAGTAGATGTAACCAAGATGCAGAGAAATTAGAAGAGAAAAATAAGATGTTAGGCCAATGAAGACTATGTTATATCACAAAGTAAAGGGACAAATTCATGTTGTCTCTTTCTGTAGTGATCATTGTATAGGGACCAATAGCCACTTGGAACTAGCCTTTCCTATCTAAAATCCATATTTTTCTTTTACTGTCTGAAAAGTAACCCTTGGACTGCTGAAAATTGCTCTGGGAAAGGGAACTTGAGACCTGAACATTCAGAGGATAGTTGCAAGATCTGATGAGGAGAGGGGAGAGGTGTTGTCAGTCAACCTGCTTCATACTTGTTCTTTCCAAAATTATGTGATATTTATACCTTGTGATTATTAATACACATAGGACATATGTATTTATAAATATTTATAAGTACACTTTTAATAATACAGATGCAGAATAAGTAGCATATTCTATTATTAATATAGCAATATATGTACACATACACAATGCGTATTCTATCATGTCATCACAGGAACCTACTTGTCTGATCTATCAGTGATAGTATCTACCTGCATTTAAGCATATATTTTTGTGCCTTTTAATGCAAACAAAATCTGTGTGAAATGTCTGCAGTTTTCTGTTATTAAAGGGTATAATGTGTTATACTACTTTTTTGTGTAGATATATTTTCCAGCTGAAACTTTGACATTTGTGGCTTCACAAAATCATCAGGACAGGTGATAATCACTACTCTGAAATAGCTCTGAGAAGCTGTTTGGAAGGTTCCCAAGAAGACAAACATCATGTGGTAGCCAAATGAACATTTTGACATCAGCTCACTTCGGAAACAGCTGAGAAGAAGCCAAAGACTTGACTACATTGTACTTTTTCCAGTGCGAGCTGAAGGATGATGCAAAGCAAATGTAGACCTTCCTTTGAAAATCAATTCTGATCTTTTAAAGGCAAACACATTTTTCTACACAGCTTAATATAGAAGTTTGTTGGTGAATATTTTTATTCTGTAAAACCTGGTTTTGAAATATTGGTAAATAGAGTACATAAAACACTCAACATTAAGGACCAGTAAGAGATTTTAGGGAACGAACCTTGAAAGACATCCAGTATGAAATGAAGTTTGTTTTTGCATGATCAAGTCCTAAGACTGTCCGTTCTTTGTTGAAAGTATTGCTGCTTCCTTTAGCGCAGTGCTGCAGTAGGGCAAATATTGCTGTAGTGCTCAGCTTAAAGATTTCGTACCATTCAAGATACTCTCCACTGCAATGTAGCAACATGCATTACATTATTAAAATAAAAAAACACCTCTTGAAAAGTCGCCAAATTAAAAGAAAAAGAATTTAAAAAGATGTGGCTTAAAGACTGAAGGACAGAGTTCAAAGCACAAATCTTTGTATTTTCAAATGTCTGGTTTCAATACTTTTAAGAATAGCTAATAAGATAAGTTTTAATGATGATAATATTTAAGAAAATGAAGATATTAAAGAAAAATGATGACGTTGAGGAAAAAGAGATGGTATTTTTTTCTTGTTCCCATATGCTCTCTTAGAAACATAAGCCACATGATAATGTTTCAGTTCCCTTTTTAGCTGAATGCACTTTTAAAATTTGATGCTGCAAATATTCAAAAAGTTTATTTTGAATGTGCCTCCTATGGTCGTCCAAGCACGTCACATTGCAAATAATCTTTAGTGAGGACTAATTTTAGATTTTTTAATCATCCGAATATTCCTTGTAATTAAATTTATATGGAAAAAATAGAAAATAGAAAGTCATATATGTGCTCAAAAAAATAGACATGGAAAATGTATTGTGATATTCACCCATCTAATGAAAAGAAATACAGCATGTAAATTCTACACAATGAAAGGAAATCTAAAAAGAATATCTTTATTTCTGATATTCACATTTTAACCTCTGAACTATCAGTTCCTTTGGGATAGCATGTAATTTTAAAATTTATATATGATTTTTTGACAGTGTATTTGACAAAATAATAAGAAAAAAATCAGTATTTATAAAATGATGAGCCTAAAAAAAATGGAATTTTAAAGGAAAGTAGGTTTTATAGAATTCTTCTATGTGGAGTTTTGCTTTTGTATTTACATAGATGATGACACTCAGAGCAAGAACATGGACAAATTGCACTTTCATCCTGATACTTTCCCTTGCAACAGTTACATAGACAAACAGAATTCCTCAGACATTAACGTGGTTTTCAAGATGAACATTGATCATTTACAGACTTAAGCTGTGAAATCAAACTAAACCATAGGCTTTTACAAAATGTCTTTCTAATATGGATGAAATTTTGCACGCATGATTGCACCGGAAGTGTTTATAGTAAAGAGCAATAGGCAAGATTAAAGATATATTTCCCATAAATTTGGGGTTTAAAAGTTAATCATAACACCCTTTCCCTTCCTGTTACTTGTTATGGTGAAGCCATTTTCATATTGTTGGTTGCTTTTCAATGTTTTTTATAAGGGAATTCGTTTAGAGCTGGTTGAATCCTATAAAATGGCTTTCATAAAAACTCTTTTAAATTGAAAGTCAAATCCATCATATATTTTGCATCTCTGATTTGTTATCACTGTTTTCTTCTGGTCCATCTTGTGAAATCCATTTGCTTTTCACAGAACTTGAGTCAGGAACTTTGCTGGGTAAGAGCTAAACAGAAAGACGGGACAGGCTGTTACAAAAGCCGATAGAAATTGCAGCGGCTAGAGATCAAATTGATCCAAGTAAAATAACAAAATAGAGATCTTAGTTTAAACAATGATCTTCCATCTTCATCTTCCACAAGGGCCTTCAAACTCTTATCTTTGACTTAGAGGTGAATGAGATATTGTGCAACTCAGAACTCCGAGCTCTGAGGTCAAGATACTTAACCTTGAGCTCACTGAGAGGATAATCAGGTACTTCTGATGAGGCTGGTAAGGCTGACACCTGGTCTGTGCTAAGTAGGTGAAAACGATGGGGAACTTTATGTCAGAAAGAGTGATAAAATAGCAGAAGAATAAACAGTGCTGCAAGTGAGATGTTAAAATAGTCACAGAAAATGTATTCAGATAAGAATGAGGAGCAATTTAAACAGTCAGTGGGTTGAAAGGAGGTCATTCCAGGAAAAAAATAAAAATCCAACAAACAAAACAAAAGCGAGATGTATTTATTCTTGGGAGGAAAAGGTGACAGAAATTCCTACTATGTAAGGTAAGCAATTAATCTTAGGTTTCTGTTAGGGACGACCATTGCTGGCAGGCTATGAAGTACAGAGAAGGTCAGAACTCCCCTTGAGAAGAAGCTCTGCCTAGGTTTAATCACATTGATAACTGCAGAGCCTCTCATAATTGCAGGCCCATATCAGGTGGAGAAAAGGGGAAAAAGGGTAAATTGGTAAATGCAAAAAATATTTGCTATGAATTTGGCCCTTTCCCTCTGTTTTATGAACTGCTGTCTTTTTTATTTATGTCTATCTGTATTTTGACTGTTTACTGGGAAGTGCATATAAAGAAGGTCAGAATTCCCCTTTAGAAAATTTCTGTGCAAAGTAAGTAGGAAAATTTTTTTCTTAGCAGTCACAAGATTCAACCTTTAGAAAATACAGAACAACAAGGATCAAGGAATAAATGATATCATCTCCAGAAAGAGAGTTGTGTTTATCACCAGCTACTCTTTATATCCAGTGAGGAGAACTGATAGTTCTCAGGTCTAGAGTCTCTCTAGAGTCTCTGCGCTTGGCAGTAAAAAAAAAAAAAAAAAAAAAACAACCCACTTCTATTTCTTACTATTCCCCCATTTGATAAGGTTATTCCTTACAGAGCAGAACAGGTGAATATTTCTGATTTGTTTGGGTACAAAGGCAGGCCAATTACCTTAAACCAACAGTCTACACTAGTGTGACTGATTTTGCACAGAAGGTGATCAAGAAATGTACATTTTCTATTGCACCACCTGAGCTCTGTGAAATGGAGTCTCTAGAGGTGGCTAGTTTCTGGGGGTAGTAACATTTTCAACCACGCCAGCTAGATTTGAAAGAGAGCCTCTTGCCACATGGCTAGTGGAAAGAAGTTTAGCACTTAGAGAAAATCTGGCCAAAATTCTTTCTTTATAAAGAAAGTATTTATTTAACTCTTTAAAAACCTGATGAATAATAAAATCCGTAAAAAAAAAAAGATTAGCTCTTCATTCTTCCTTGTGATCCCTTTTACATAGTACTCAGAACTGAATTACCACTGGTGACACAGTTCCATATGTCTTGTAAACACGAAATCGCTGAAGGCATTCATAGTATAGGAAAGTGGATCAGCACTGCGGATCTGCAGGAGAACTTGCTGCTTATGTTGTGTTTGGAGAACATTTGTCATATAGTAGAAGAAAATCGGAAGTTTTTCTTAAGCATTGCTGTTCAGTGTCTCATTAAACCTGTAGTTTTCTGCTAAATTGAGTAATCAGTTTGAATACTGAAAGCCTATTCATCACATTAAAAGTTACATTATGTTTGAGGGAAACAAACTGTATTCCATTTAGAAGTAAGCTTTCTCATCTAAGGAATAAATCAATTTCAGATTTTAGCATCTGAGAAGGTAAAATTTTCCAAGCATACTGAACTGTAGTAATCATCTCAGATATCAGACTACAAAAATAAGCATTAGTTTCACTTTTATTTTGCAAAATTAAATAAAATTATTTGTCATTATCAAAACCCACAGATTTATTCATGGGAAATTAAGTGCTCATTTAAAGACAAAATACTCATTTCTAATCTAGAACATATTTTCCTCAGTAGAAAAGCTTCCAAAAGAGTTTAGAGTCAGGTTACTAGCATATGATTTAAAGGGACATTGGCTGGTTTTATAAATATATATATTTAAAGGTTTTAAAAAAAATGATAAGAAAAGTCGTTTAAGCACTACTGATTCTTCTTCATTAACTATATATATTTTAAATATTTATCCTTAATGGTGTATTTTCCTTCTGTTCAAATGAGTATACAAATCATTAGTAGGATCACAGACTCAGTTGACAATTCAGTCCTAGATATGTGCTAAAGTTATTGATACAACTCTGTTAGTATCTCTGATTTTTATTTATTTTTTTTTTAAGGAGAGCCAGGCAGGCTTATGCTATGGAAAATAAGGAAGATAATATAATTACTTGCTGCAAAGAAATTTTCAGTGTTTTATAAGGGCAGTTTTTAACAATGAGAGGCAGTTTGATACTGGATACAGAATACACACATGAAAACATAGTACTTTGTCTAGGTTAATAAACTTAGTATCAGAAACTAGAACTAAACTAAACATTATAAAGATTAGGAGAAGAATCCTTTCACATGAGAAAAAAAGTATTTCCAGTTAATCAAATTCTGACTACCATGGAAAAATGTTGTAATCCAGGGAAAATGGATCTTTATGCAAAGATCAGTCTGGCACAGATACATTCCACTGATAATAATAATTTTTTATATAATTTATTGTATAACCAGGAATTTGTTGTAGTGAAGTGGATAACAAACTGTTTATCTGCAAGTATTATCTCAGTTTTAAAATAATATGTTTTTCTCTGTGTCTGTGTCCCTTTTATGATTACTTTCTGCCAACATTCCAGTAATAGATTTTCTTCCATGAGAATAATCACAAAAATGAGCCAGCTTTTATATAGCCTCCTCCACAAGAAAATCCCAAAGCTCTTTATAACTCTTTTGGGATCCAGAACATTATTTTATTTCTATTTTACAGTAGCAAAATTGGGAACTGGGGAGTCAAACGACTTGTGTAGAGATTCTATGATTCTATGATTCTTAACAAGTTTGTGGTTACTTTTGTAGTAGAAGCCAGAGGTTACAAATAATAGTTTGTTTTTCAACTCCACAACAAAAATGGTGCCAGCTTCCTTTCCTTCTGTCATGTCAAATGAGATTTGCAAGGATATATAATTTAAAAACAAAACAAAACGAAACAAAACAAAACACCCAACACCAAAAAAACCCAAACCTTTTCACTGTAAAAGAAACAAAATACATGCTGAATGAAAAAATTCTGTCTAATATATCGGACACTTGCAGAATAAACAGGATCTGTTGTAGTCTTCCATTCTGTTACTTAAAAATTAAGGCTGTCACAGAACATGTTTACATTCATTTCCAATTCAAACCCTGCTTGAAGTGATTCAATTGTCCTCTCTTCACCTAGTAAGATGATACCTTAACTCCTGTACTAGAACATTCTGGATGAGAACCTTTCATCTTCCTGTTTCACTTCTTTGTTCAATGTAGATCAGTAAGCATTCACTGGAGAGGTACAGGAGCTTCATTGTCCAGATTAACATAGAAAATTAATTCAATTCTTACTATTCTTGGAAGGAGTGAAGTAAATATAAAGAACCTCTATTTCAGTACAGATCAAAAGGAAATTTGGAAACTTCAATCATTAATTTTCAAATTACAATCTCAATGCCTAGGCAGCTCTTGGAATAGATATGTTACTACCTTATTAAAGCAAACTTGACCTTAGCACAAGTTTGTGATACTTTCTAGACCATTACTGCTTTGAAATAAGGTTCAGTACTGGAGTTATATCATATAAATCAAATTCTGCTCAGTGACATGTCCTGTGAATTGTCTGTGAAGAGTTCTCAGTCAGCTGGGAGGGACATTTTCCTTTGCTTGGTGCATAGTATTGCTCAGAAGGGAGATTTCAATCTTAGGCATGCTCCCAGTGAACATACTGTGACTTTCAGCCTTGCCTTTGTCTAGGATCCATTCTTTTATGTATGTTAGAGAAACACAAGCATGCAAATATTTGCAGAAGGTAGCAAGTTTGACACTAATTCGGACTCTTCTGTACAGATCTCCATTAGCTGTTGTAGCATGTGTGCTTCTCTGACTTGTTTATGAAATCTAGTCATAATTTAAAGTTTCGCTTGGGCCTGGAGCTCAAAATCCCCGTCTTTGTGTTGATCCATTTATTCGGTATGAAGATGTCCAACATATTGAAAGCAACAATCAATAAATACCAATATAGTACAGTTAACGATTTTATGTGTGTAAGCAACTTTTAGTATTTTCAATGGTAAGTACAACTATAATATTAGACATTAATAACACAAAAAAAAATATGAAGAACTCGAGAATAAGGGAAAATAAGTGTGAGGTAAAATATTAGATCATAGGAGTTTTTATTATTATTCATCCTAGGAGTAGTCTTATGAAAGAGAATTTTCCTTTAATACAAATGATATTAAATAAATTGATCTCTATTTTCTCTTCAGTTCAGTAACTCCAATATTTGTATAAGAAACAATTAGCTCAGTTGGAGCAGCTTAGAGCAGATCCTCCTGGCAACTGTGCTAAGGCACAAGGAAAAAAAGAAGATGACTGATGACAGCCAACATGGCTTCAGTAAGGACAAATTGTGCCTGACACATTTGGTGGCCTTCTATGATGGTATTACAGCACTAGTGGATAAGGGAAGAGCAAATGGCATCATCTATCTGGACTTGTGCAAAACATTCGACGCTGTCCCACACAACATCTTTGTCTCTAAATTGGACGGACCTCTCAGCAGATAAGGAATTGACTGGATGGTCACACTCAAAGAGTTGTGGTCAAAGACTCAATATCCAAGTGGAGACCAATGATGAGTGGCATTCCTCAGGGGTTGGTATTGGGGCTGGCACTGCTTAACATCGTTGTTGGTGACATGGACAGCGGGATTGAGTGCACCCTCAGTAAGTTTTTTGATGACACCAAGCTGTGTAGTGCGGTCGACATGCTGGAGGGAAGGGATGCCATCCAGAGAGATTGTGACAGGCTTGAGAGGTGAGCCTGCGTGGACCTCATGAAGTTAAACAAGGCCAAGTGCAAAGTCCTGCACCTGGTTCAGGGCAATCCCAAGTACAAGTACAGACTGGGTGGAGAATAGATTGGCAGCAGCCTTGAGGAAAAGGGCTTGGAGGTTTTGGTTGATGAGAAACTTCGCATGAGTCGGCAATGGGTGCTTGCAGTCCAGAAAGCCTACCGTATCCTGGGCTGTATCCAAAGAACCATGACCAGCAGGTCAAAGGATGTGATCTTTTAGCAGTCTTCCAGTATCTAAAGAGAGTCTACAAGAAAGCTGGAGAGGGACTTTTTACAAGGGCATATAGTGATAGGACAAGGGCAACGGCTTTAAACTGGAAAAGCGTGGATTTAGATTACATCTAAGGAAGACATTTTTTACAATGAGGGTGGTAAAATACTGGAACAGGTTTCCCAGAGAAGTTGTGGCTGCCCCATCCCTGGAAGTGTTCAAGGCCAGGTTGGATGAGGCTTTGAGCAACCTGATCTAGGGGCAGGTGTCCCTGCCCATTGCAGGGAGGTTAGAACTAGATGGTCTTGAAGGTTCCTTTCAATCCAAAACCTTCCATGATTCTATGATTCTATGATTTAATTATGCGGTAGTATTGAAGAACAGTGTGCTTAAAGAGGAATATAGGAATGAGAACTATAGAAGAGAAAGTATATTCCCTGAAATCTTTAGAGTCCTTACACAATCTCATAATATTTGATTAAAAAGGAATTGTGTAACAGTAGTTAAGACAAGAAACCAAGAATTTAGACAAAATCAGTTTTACTCAGATCTCCTGCATTTTGCCCACAATATTGGTGGAGTCAGGCTGTTATTTAGCAGCAAAACATTATTTGTTTATATGCTTCTTCTCATGTATTAGGCTTTTTGTTTGTACACTTTCACAAAAGTCTAGATGCTGTGAGTCACATAAGTTCCGTGATTTTAAATAATCTAATGAAAAGTCATGTTTCTCTGAAACGCATCTATATTTATGTAGATAATTTCCTGTCTATCCTGAGGCTTCTGTGTGCTGCTTGAAAATGTACACATATTCAGCTCTCATAAAAAGCTGTTGAAGACTAAAATTATTAAAGACCATATCTGAATAACAGGAGGGAATTCAATATGTTTTGTACACTCACAAAGGGCGTTTATTCTTCTTTATCATGCTGCAAAAATTAAAAACCTTTCATTCTCTCTAAAAAGGTATGCTTTCAAACTCCTAACTTGAATGTATGACAGCAACTTGTGAAAAGACATAGTGCTTTGAATGATTAAAAAGTGGGAACAAATTAGAGCTCAGAATGTATACTGACAGTTTATTTTTTCTTGAGAAAAGAATAGCCCTCAAACCCTGAGAGTTGGATGGGAAGGGAGAGCTCAGGGACCTGACACATATCAAAGAGGACATTGGAAAATTCACTTACTGCAAAGTATTTATGCCTCCTTAGCTCTGTCAGTGATGACGCAGTTGGGTATGGCCTTGGCAAACCCCACTGTTATCTCTCGTCTGCAGGTCTGTAGTACCAGCACCAATGAGGTAAGATGAAAAACAGACTCTGAACATGCTTTTTACTGTGAGAAACCCTGCAGCTATGGGCCATACGATAAAACAGAATGGGACAAAAAATAGCTGGTGGCAATAATCAGGAAGATATTTATCAAGGCATAATAAACAAGGAAGGAAAATAAGAGCAGAACAGCAGGACTAATTTTACAAAGTACATGTATTGTTCGCATGTCAATAACTACTAAATCATTGATTCATCTTGGGCTTTGCGGTGTAGAAAATATTTGTTATCAACACCTCTGTTCCATGTTATTTCTCTTGCACACTGTGATTCACTTCTTGGGCCAATCTCACTCCTCAACTGAGCTATGCCATCTGTTGTAGGTATCCTTTCCAGCTTGAAAACTATGATGCTGGCTTGTAAGACTGGCATTTCCTTATACTTCCTCATATTTGGGAAATACATAACGACAGATGTAATTTAATATAGATCTAATCACATACATGATCATATAACTTAACTGGGTGTGCTCAAGACTGTGGAGAAAGATCCCATCAGCTGATTTAAAAAGACAAATATAAAATCTTTCTGAAAGAAAGAAAAGAAGAAAATGAAAAAAATCTCAGAACAAATGAACTTTAGAAAAAGGGAAACTACTTTTATATTAAACAAAATGAAAAGTTATGGAAAGTGATTTTTTTCGTTTCAGTGCAGTTCAATTTTTAATAATGCTTAATACTCTCAAAACTTTAGCTAATATACTCTCATATATTTGAGTATAACTTAAAAGGCATTTATTTAAAAATACCAGTATTTATGAATAATTCTTACATTTACAGTCACACATTTGTGAGCACTGCTTGGGATACCTTATGAGCCATTTATATTCAAAAAAATTCTCTAGCTGAGATCACCAAGTGAGTTTGTTGGCAGATCAGGACATAGGACTCTCTCTTTTGAGTTTCACTTTTAGAGATACTTTTCTTCTTCTCTCCCATCTGTCTAAATGACTCTTTAAGATATTAGGATACAGATAGCTTTTCTTTGCTCCTTGACAGTTCAACCCTACAGAATCACACTCTACTATTCCCAATTCTACCGACATGAATGTGTAGCTGGCAATATATAGAGAGTTTCATTACTTCAAGCAGACTTTCTAAATGTCACTCCATCATTAGTATGTCCAGAATTTTTAATCTTATAAAGGGTCACTAGTTTTTTCTTCTTTAAGGATCTCAAGCTTTAACAAGTCAGATGTTATGGCAAGTATTAGACATGAAAATATATCTCTGAAGATTATGACCTTAGAATCTAACCTATGTGTTTAGGTCTTTTAAATTAGGTTTCCTCCATCAGCCCAAAGTCATTATCAGTATCATTGTACGAGGGCCTGTATGATGTCATCAGAAACGGGAGTAAGAGGAAAGTTTAGGATTCCTTCCCTAAACACCATATACCATAAATAGGACAGGTAAGTCCTGTGATTTATTCTGTGATCCCAGTGTGAGAACAGGTGACATGCTGACACATCTGATACTAAACCTGCTAGTGCTGTTATCTTTTTAGAAGTTGCTTTAACAATTGGGCTGCAACAGACACAGTTTTAAGGGGATTCTTTAATCATCCAGTTAATCTCCTTTCCTTTCTCTTTTGTTCAGAAAACATGATGCCATCAGTTTGGAAGATGGAGTTTCTTTTTCTGTATTTATTGCCAAAAAATATGAGAATCAATCCTTAATCACATTCAGTTCTAAGCATAGGTGCTCCTAGAGGTATTTACTACAGTTCTTCATACCTATTCATTAGTATTCTCTTTAGCTTAGATATATTTTTGGTCAGAACCGATTGCTTTTCTTTTTGTTTTTGTCTAGGGACAGCAGTTTAACATGGCTGACCAATTAAACATGGGATATTATATCAAATTCAAGGAACATGTTGCTATTCATTAGTTACAGTGTTTTACAAAACTAATACAAAATACCTTTCCTATCCCTATTAAGAAGCAAACAAGTACAGAATTTAAAAGGATACTTGCATGTTTCTTGATCCTCAAAGTTAAATTAATCATTAAAATGAACAACTAATGTTTTAAAATTAGTCATACATAAGGAAAGTCATATAATACAAGAGAACCTCAGCAGTTTGAAAGTCTGGTTATAAATTGACACAATATACAAACTCCTGGAACAGAGGGAGAAATGACGACATCAGCAGATATGAATTTTATGTTTAAAATGAATCCAGAATTATTCCTGAAATGAAGTGCTACTCAATGAGAGGAAGCATTTCAGACTCCGTCCTTTAGTGTTTGCAAAAGGAGTGACATTAATAACCCTGTCTTCAAGGGTTGCCTGTCTTCATTCACATAGGCCTGTACTGACACCTCAAAGTAAGCAATTAGGAATTAAGTTGGAAGCAGGCAGACTTTTTCTCCTCTGAGGGTTGCTAGAGCATCTGGACAGACATGCAAGACAAGTTAGCTGTTACACAAGAGAAAGCTGAAAGTAACTTATACCTCCCACAGGGGAGGAAAGAACAGTGATGCTCTGAGTCATTCTCTGCTCCTCAGGTGGCACAGCTATGTGCCACTCCTCCTGACAGGCAGATCACAAATTTACGGGTTAGCTCATACAAATGCATCATTGCAAAATCCTTCAAGCTGTCTTGTGTGGTCTTCTTCTAAGAGAATGAAATGCTGCAAAAATGGTTCACTTTGCCATGATAAATCTGTCTTTGGCTTCCCCACTGACACTGCCAAAATTATTATCAGCTGTGATTTCAGCAGTTAGTTATTATACAGCATTTCTTAACAAGGACTCAACCAATACTGTCAGCTCCCTTTACACAAGACTTGTAGTAGATAGAAGAGAATATATGTCATAATGTATTTGTTTAAAAATAAATACATTTATTTAAATCAATAGATGTATTGAAATAAATATATTTAAAAGCCAACTTCATTAGTGTCCTTCTGTACACTTTAAAACCATGTCCAGCACTAGTAAGAGATTAAATCATTTTTAAATGAGTCCTTTACTTGTCTGTAAAAATTTTACTGAGTAAATTTAGGATTTTTTTCATTTTGTCTTGCGGACGTTTCTGTTATGAAGATTTTCTTTTTGTCTCATCTGCTTGAAATCTGTCCTACTGAAAGAACCATGTACTGGTAAAGGCACAGTATTGCACCAGAAAAAAAAAAATAGTATATTTGAGACAAAACTTTCTAGGATTTAGATCAACCTTTTTGTCTTAACAATTCTGTGATTATCTCCTGTTATGAAGGATGCACATTAATGTTATAATCATTTGGCATAAAAGCTGAGTAAAGAACAGAAGAAAAAGTTTAAGATACCTAGAAAAGCATAAAGAACATTTTATTAGACATTTAGATTTTAATAATAATACAACAGGAGGGTCAGAGTAGCATTATTTTTAGAAACACTTAATACATATAAAATTGTATAATTTTTAATTAAGAGACATTTCAGGTGGCAAATACATTTAATCTTCTGGGAAGCATCTGGATTATTAAGAAATGGATGATTCTCATATTTTTTTAAAATTATACTACTACACTGAATATTTTGTAAAAACTTTGCACATCGTGTGAGTACACACATCATTATTTTCTCTCCTTTCTTTTTGGAAGTGCGATAGGATACCACATTAAGAATGCAATTTTTTTTTTTTTTTTTTTCTGTTTTTTAATTCTTATATTGTGCATGTATAGCACTCAGATAGAAAGCATTGTCTTCAAACCATATTTTCACAGACTACTCTGCTGTGTCTAAAAATCTTTGTGAGCAGATTCATTCCTTTGGGCTAAAATCCAAATCTGTAAGAGCCAGTTGAGGATTTGTGAACAGATTGTCGTATTTTGATACACATGTCCATAAACAAGGACTGGCTTATCTCTAATATAAATCTACCTCCTCTCAATTTGAAGCCATTGCCCCTTGTCCTATCATTACATGCTTTTGTAAAAAGTCCCTCTCCAGCTTTCTTGTAGTACACCTTTGAGTATTGGAAGGCTGCTACAAGATCTCCCTAGAGCCTTCTCTTTTCAGGCTGAACAATTACAACTCTCTCAGCCTCTCTTCAGAGGAAAGGTGCTCCAGCCCTCGGATCATCTTTGTGGCCCTCCTCTGGATGCACTCCAACAGCTCTATATCCTTCTCATGTTGGGGTCTCTAGAGCTAAAGGCAGTACTCTAGGTGAGGTCTCATGAGAGCAGAGTAGAGGGACAGAATCACCTCTCTCGACCTGCTGGCCACACTTCTTTGGATGCAGCCCAGGATATGGTTGGCTTCCTGGGTTGCAGGCAAGCATTGCCAGTTCATGTTGAGCTTCTCATCAACCAACACCCCAAAGCCCTCCTCCCTAGGGCTGCTGCCAATCCATTCTCCACCCAGCCTGTGCTTGTGCTTGGGATTGCCCTGGCTCAAGTGCAGGACTTTGCACTTGGTCTTCTTGAGCTTCATAAAGTTCGTGTAGGCCCACTTCTCAAGCCTATCAAGGTCTCTCTGATTGGCATCTCTTCCCTCCAGTGTGTTGACCGCACCACACAGCTTGGTCTCATCTGCAAACTTGCTGAGGATGCACTCAAATCCACTATCCATGTCACCAACAAAGGTGTTAAGCAGCACTGGCCCCAGTACTGACCTCTGAGGAACACCACTTGTCACTGGCCTCCACTTGGACATCGAGCCATTGACTGCAACTCTTTGAGTGTGACAATTGAGCCAGTTCCTTATCCATCTAGTGGTCCATCCATCCAATCCATCCTTCCAATTTAGAGACAAGGATGTTATGTGGGACAGTGTCAAATGTTTTGCACAAGCTATTTGCACAATGACATCAGTTGCTTTTCCCTCATCCACCAAAGCTGTAACTCCATTGTAGAAGGCTGGAAAATTTTTCAGGCATGATTTGCCCTTATTGAAGCCATGTTGGCTGTCACCTGTCACCTCCTTTTTTAACATGTGCCTTAGCACTGTTTGCAAAGTCATTTGTTCCATGATCTTGCTGGGCACAGCGGTGAGACTCACTGGCCTGTAGTTCCCTGGGTCTTCCGTTTTTCCGTTTTTAAAGATGGGGGCTATGTATCCCTTTTTCTTGTTGGTGACAATTTCACCGGACTGCCATGGCTTCTCAAATATGACGCATAGTGGCTTAACAACTTGATCTGCCAGTTCACACATACAATGTTATAAACAAAACCTTGGATTCTTATTATGGATTACAAAACTATGGATTGTTTATTATAAGTCTCCATCCCGAACTTTCTTGCTTTTACCATGTCTCAATGCCTCCAAGCAGTAGATTTTTACTTCTTTCTTACTTTTGGATTACATTACCAATGAGAGAGTAAAATGAAGAAAAATTTAAGCTCTTTGTTGGAATATCTCATCTATTTTAGCCTTTTCCAATGACCTTAAGCGAGCCAATCATATTCCTCAAAACACATTAATTATTCTTTTTTGAAATCTTGTACATGGAGCAAGTATATTTTTCTTCGGTACTCATGAGATTTAAGTACAGTGTATAATGATCCTTTTGTTCCATTAATGAGTACTCACACATATACCTTGGCCTGTAAAATGAAAAAATGAAGATTGGATTTGTATTCCTTTCAGAGAGAGAGTTCAACTGTACCAATAAAAATAGATTCTTGGTTCCCTTTTTTAATGGTAACACATATAAAATCTGTTCATTTACCTAGGCTGTCTTGAGCACCTTTTTATCTGAGACTATGGAAATAATCTCCCGTTGAGCAACTTGTTGTAGGTGCTGTACTTTCTTCTCTCTGCTTTTTGAAGTCTCTTTGTTATAGAGAGTCTCATTTTTATTTTAAATGTTATCACGGAAATAAACTGATATTAAACATTCCAATAGACAACCAGAACATGGTCTTCAGAGCCTTGAAGAGGTCTACTTCATCAGTGTCTGAGTTTTTGCTGCTCAGTGGTGTAAGTTTGAGCTGCTATGTAGCACATTAACGGGTTCCAATGGCTTTGTCAGATACCGCTCGATTCATTATCTTTGCCATAATTAAAAAAAAGGCATTTGATAATGGTGTGTGATCTCCAATGTCTTGTATCATATCACACCAGTACTGAGCTCTCAAAGGTCTGTTGTTAGGTGCCAATATATAACAAAGGATACATGTCTTCCTTTAAGGAATTTATAATTTAATTGTAAGAAAATATACAGAAAGTGGATAAAATACAGAAGATAGAAACCAAAGAGTAAAAATGATCTTATTATGATGAAAGCTCACGAGGCAATAGGCACTTGGAAACAAGTCTGTCATTTTTCTAACGTGCATGATTTTGTTTCAGACATGAAATTTTGTGGAGAGTTGACCTTTAAAATAGGTAGATGATAATTGCAATTTCTTTGATTTCAGACCATAGTGCTCAAATAACACGACAGGATGAAGCATAGCATGAGTTCTCAAAAAATTATGGTCCAGGGGAATCGAGTCCACATCCAACAGATCTGTCTTAAAATTAAGTGTGAAATATATTATATGCATCTACTCTGCCTGGTCATGCTCATCTGCTACTCCCTTACTACACCTACACTACTAGAAAACAAAAATGGTAGACAAAGACTCCATTGATGGACTGTGCTAATGAATGTGGTATTAATTCAGCAATTGAATATATTCTTCTAATACATGTAAAACTATCACAAACAGTGAATGTTTTTCCACTATGAATAGCAAGGATATCTATAGAGGATAGGCTCAGATGTGGAGGGGTTTAAATACATCAAGCGATATGTTGCTAGTATTATTCTAAAACTTCATTTGGCATTTCCTGGAACTTTTTCTCATGACAGTAACACTTGGTTCATACTTGCTACTCCTGTGTCAGCACTTCTATGACGAACCCCTATTTCAGTGGTTTATAAATCAGTCTCATCATTTCATTCCAGCTCTACACTGGACCCATACAGTCTCACTTTATGAGTTAATGTTCTCTTTTAGAAATTTGAAAAAAGTCCTCCTCCCAGAAGTCTATTCTTTCTCTGATTTCTGTGTCTGTGCAAATAGTGAAATGTTCCTTTTGATCCCTTGAATATAAAAAGCACTTAACTGAATCTGTTTCATAATGTATTCACATAAAATAATGAAATAATTTAGAAAGACACTACTATCCTTTTTTTTCTTGCGATAAGGCTACACTAGAGCCACTGAGGTATCTTCAGTTCATGTCATGTCAGCACTGAACACGCTATAGGCAGCAAAACTTACTAAAGCCCTAAATGGTTTTCCTGTGAGCTGAATTCTATTCCCATGTGTTTATAGTCCCCGAAACCCCTGATTTGGGAACTTGGAAGGTCCTAGGATATATATTTAGACACTGCAGAAGAGATATCTTCTGGATGACTCATATTCAGAAAACTTACAAGCCTGAAGATCATCTGACTTTAAGGGATTTGTTTCATAGATTTCTAGGTTGGAAAAGAAATCCTTCCTTCATTAAGGGTTAAGATAAATGAATAAACAACAACAGCATGAGAAAGTAATATCAAAATTGAATTGAATAGTATAACTAAATAAAGTCAAGGCTACTTCTACTTTCTTAATGCATGTTTCTTTCCTCTAGGGAAAATAAAGGTATACAGTGGAAATATTGCAAATCGTTTTGTGCCTTGACAATGTCTGGACTGGACTTAAGTACATTGATTGCTTTTTATTTTCCTTGTTGAACAAATTATCCAAAGATTATATAAAAATAACAAAATCTGTGCATGGAGGGGAGTTAAAAACACAACAAAATCAACTACAAGTGGTTATGCTAAATAGTGATGAAGGATAAAACAATTTACTGTACAAGTATTTGACTATTTAAGAACAAATACAAATGAATGAAAGAATGTTTTTACAAGCATTATTTAAATAATCTTAGTGAAAAGTTGAGGTACCCACGATAGTACAATGCAATATGTTTTTAAAATTAGCTTAAATCTGTTAACTTGCAAGTAAAACATATATATATGGTGAGAGAGAGTTGACATTTTTGTAACCGTGAGCCACTACAGATAAAATCTGGAAGCTAAACTTTAAAGCAAACTGCTAGTTTTCTGAAATAAGAACCAGCTGTACGGATTCTGGCAACAGAGCTTCATTCTCAGAGTGGTGAATAAGCCATGAAAGATTCTGGCTTAGTTTGTGCAAACGTTGCCTTTGCAATAGTAGAAGCAGTAAAAAGTAATATTTTGGTTATATGTATGGAAGCTCTGTACCTTTTGAATATGAAGGGATCATTTTGTCCACATTTTCAGTGATTAGTAAAACTACTACATTGCAGTTCACAGTGTTGGGAGAATGTACTTCTACATGTGTAAGCTTGAGCAGTGGAAGAAACCTAGCAATATGGAACTCAGCATGATATACTTTGTCTTACAGAAAAGCTGAAAAGAGAACTAAATCAGTCTTTAAAAGTTTTAGGATGACAAGCATACGATGCCTTTGGAACTTAGGCTAATATGCTTAATGAAAATCCGGGTAGATATGCAATGCGAAAGGGCTGTGTAGATATAGACTAAAACCAAATTTTATTTCAATTCAGTTTTCTTTAAAATATTATTAACTTCTAATTGATCTTGCTCATATGAACATGTTCATTTGGATACAAACTTTCCTGCTTCATCGATCCCAGATTCACACTTAGACTAAAATGAATTCTAGCGAATTCTATTTTTTGAAGTCTGAAAATGCTTTACATTCATGCTGCAGACAGTGACTGCTGTACTTTGTAGCTTCTAGTTAGTTTTCCTATTTCCATTTCCTGGTTCAAAGAATTGACAGCTCACAGACTGACAGGTAAATTTCAACATAATTTCTATTAATTAGCTGAAAGTTAAACCAGCTCTTGTTTGAATTGTGCTTTAATTAACGAGGTAACAAAACTATGTCTTAGACAGTAGCTCTTCCTCCCTAACAATAAACATAGAGGTATATACTGTAATTCTTTTTTCTTGATACAACCCTTAAAAACTGTCGTGGGTTAGGCCAATCCGGCAACTAAACTCCACAAAGCTCTCCCACTCCACTAAATGGAGAGGAGAAAAATATAATAAAAGAGCTGAGGATCGAGACAAGAACAGAGGAGCACCCACCAACCACGGTCTCAGGCAAAAAAGACTCAGTTTCCTTAAAGTAAAACAGTTTATTAACAGCTACCTAAAAAGATAAAAGCAAACAAAAATGGTTACTTGAGAGGATAACAAGAAAACAAGGCCAGAACATAAAATCAACACCACTCCCCCCTTTTTGCCTTTTCTTCCCAGCTCTACCTCCTCCCCCCAGCGGCGCAGGGGGACAGGGAATGGGGGAGTGCAGGTCAGTTCATTTCATACTGTTGCTGCCGCTTCTCTTAAAGGATAAGGAGTCCTTACACCACTGTCCCTTGCTCCAGTGGATCCCCTACTCACGGGGAAAGTATGAGTTCTACTCGCAGGATGCAAACCTTACCCCATCGGATTGCTCCAGGGCTTTAGCACAGTCTTGGGTTCTTAGGGAGTCGTTGCCACTCGCTCTGGCGTGGGTCATCATACAGACTTTAAATGCGTTCTGGCATGGGTCGTCATATCGACCTTAAATGCGTCTCCATACAGACTTAAAACGCATAAACGCGTAAATGCGCCTCGACCTGTGCCCATGATTCGCAATAGTCTCAGGCTCAGGCATCTCTTTTAAACAAAACACCTCCCCATCAACAGTGGTTGTCCCACGGACTTTAGATGCGTACTGTACTCAGGCTCTGGCATCTCTTCTCGATGTGGATCCTCCGCGGGCTGCGAGTGGGTCTCTGCTCCACCGAGGACCACCTTTAGCTGCGACAGGGAGTGCTCACCGTCTCACCACTGGTCTGCAAGAGGAACTCAGCTGCGGCACATGTTGTCTCGTTCCATCTTCACTGACCTGGTGTTGGTGTGGCCGTTTCTCTCAGATCTCAGTCCTTTCTGGGTGAACTTGGCCTGATGGACGCCCCGGGAGCGGGCCTCTCCCCGAGTTCCCCAAGTGGCTCCGCCGCCACCATCCTCAGCGGGGGGCACTGGGGAGTGGGGGCAGCACCCTCCTCCCTTCTCCTTGCTCCTGGGCAAAGGCACACCCTTCCGGTTCCTTTGTCCCGACGTAAATAGGGCAATTTGCAGAGGCGACAATTGGCTCAAGGCCCGAGGGGGATAGGAGTCCGTTCTGATGGGCAGCTTCTGCCACCTCCCCCCCTCTACATCAAACCATGACAAAAACATACAGGTGTCAGGTTCAAGATGCGGATTGACAGATTTTCTTACCTTCATGCACGGTCAGAGAAGAAAAACTCTATGCCTGTGTTTTAGTTCGTGCTGTATTTACAGCCAGTCCTATCCATATTCTGACTGCTTGAGAAATTGAATAGTAGGCAGATAGTTTCACATTACCTTGATTCATGCAACAATATGATGGTAAATGAGGATCTAATACTCATGGGATACTATCGATATTAGCGTCGAAAATATTGCCCTTTTCTCCCCTTGCTTTTAACCACATCAGGCGCAGAATTAGAGATTTATCATTATGGTGATTTGTGCGCGTGTTCAGTTGGTGTGCTGAAGCAAATGGTTGCATTACTCCAAGGGGAGTGCATGTTCTTTACATAATTATAGATGTGAGCATCTTTTGTTATGATATAATCGAATAGGAAAAAAGATGAAAGGATTTTTATAAAGGTACCATGTCGCAAAACTGTCATAAGTCTCAAAAGACAGAGACATGCCTGATCCTTGAGTTCCTGAGCTTTTGAAGTGAAAGCTAACTCTGCTACTGGCCTTAGTTACTTAGCCCAAACAGACGTAGTTCCTTAGTAATAGTTCTATATACAAAGATCTCAAAGGCTATAAGAAAATCAGTGACCAAGTAGATAACATAATTAGTTTCTTAACACAGAGTAGTGATTCTCCCCATCAGTAGAGTGAGAGAGCTTAACTCTGTATTTTGTGCTGTGAAACTGTTACCTCCTCCCCATCTCTACCACTGCCATGCAGTAACTTTGCAATGAGGTCGCACTCACTGGCAGTTGCACTCCACCTTAACCTAAAAGGCCTGGGGTGAGCAGTGACTTGGCATCCAAATCACTAGGTCATGGAAACTGTGGATTACTCTAAATGCTAGTCTGGCAGCGTAACCAGGATAAAGAAGAAAACTTTCATGTTGTTACCTAAAGGATATAGCTAGAAACACTTCAAGACAGCTGTCTAGTGTTCTGTGTTTTTGAGAGCAAAAGACTGTCTTTACCATAATCAGTCTGGAACTTGGATGAAGAAGAGGAAGGAATAGGCATAGTTTTGAAACCAAATGACTGGATAAAAATATAATATTCTTAGTTCAACTAGACATCTCTACAATTGTAATTTTCTTGATTTTTTCCCCCCAAATGAGGAAATATGTTTGTTAAAAGTAAGTCCTTAATTTTGTAAAGGAAAATGAAATATGTCTTGTGGCATTCAGCAACCCCAGAGTCTTGTGTTTGTGTGACCTCCCTTTCTGTGAATGGCACTTTTTGTTCCATGTCGTGTTGTATTTTACTTGCAACAATAGCCCTTTGGGAAACAAACAGATCTGCTTATGAACATCTGTGGTTTTATATACAAAACTCAGTAGTAATATTTATAGTTAAAATTTGGTATTACAGTTTATGCTTTTACTGTGCACAGCTGTACATCAAACTGTCAGGGAAATAATTTATTAAAGCATAAATTATGTAGAGTCATTGAGTCCATGTGTTCGTTTTCTTTATCATAGTAACTTCCAGAAAGGGTAAATGAACACAAAAACACTCAGCAAGAAGGTAGTTTCAAAAATGTCTTAATCAGAAATGCATACTTTTTTTTTTTTTAATGGGAACAGTTGGAGTTGTATTAAGTGGGGAAAGAAATTTAAACTGAAAAAAAACAGAGAAGAGAGGTAAGAAATATTTATCAGGTTTTAAATGTTACATAATCATTCTGTCTAAAATGAGATTTCAGATTCTTAAAAATAAGTCAACTGAGGGGTAAATAAGCATAGCTTAAGTGATTTAAAACTTAACTTAGAAAGGAGATTAAATCCAGAAAGTGTACAAAATTTGAACATCTTAACTGGCAAGTTCAAGCAGATAACTTGATCTTATCTAAGCAAGGATTTAAATGGACCAGGAGTGTTGATTTTCCATTAATCTTGGAAGGCTATAGAACAGAAATAAAGTTCAAGTTTGGCAGTACTAAAAAAGATCTGATTCTGTCAGTGGCAGTCTCTGTAGACTCTCAGCTACATTCATTACACTTCTAATTAGGCAAGGTTACAAGGATCTGTCATGTATGGTTCATTCCTTCAAATTCTACCCATTGAGCAAAGTATGCAGTTTGGAATATCTTACTTTATTTGACTTATTGGAAGAAATTTTTGAGTTTATTATTTTTGCATTTGTTTTATAAATGTAAATGTAGGAGAGGGTAATACATACATCCTGGGCACGTTGTTATACTGAGAGTGCTTTGGTTTCTAGAGGAGTTCTGGGAAGTGAACATTGTCGTAGATTGTACGTCTGCTCATCTGATATCCATTTTAAACAATGTAACAGATTGGTGAGAATAGGCTTGAGGCCACAGAATCAAAGCCAATTGGCATGAGTTTAAGCAAAATGGAACTTGTTAAAATCAACTTGGAATTGCAGGTTTGGCTGATAAAGTTAATAGTATTTTAATGTACTTGGATATTTGTACAGCTTCATATCACATGATATTTTAATTAAATATATATTACACAGATTAAACATTGTGAGTTAGATCTGAGAGCATAAATGGGAAATTTTCAGCAAAAGAAATTCGTGTGCTTCTAGTATGTCCCTGAGATCAGATCTTCATTGTGCACTATTTAACATTTCCATCAAAAATTAGCCTGAAGAAATAAAAAAAAAAAAATCATAAAATCATTACTGAGTGTGTCTGCACATGATAAACAAAGAAAGTAGAAAATAAGAACACAAATAGCCACTTATGAAGAATTATCAGAATTTTTTTTGGATAACAGAAGATAGGCCTGTATCTTCTTAAAGACAGGTATGAAGCCTTGTGCATGGGTTGATACTGTGCTTTGGAAATCAATAACTTTAGAAAAAACTTAGTGACTAAACTGTAGTCATGATTTTTTACTTTGATATGCTGATAAATTAATTGCTGGATGAATTCACATGATAATATCATATAGCAGACGGTATACATTTGGCACTGTTTTTTATTTCTGAATCTTGGTGTACAGTTAGATTTCTACAGTTAAGAAGGTTATCAAAATAATTTTGGAATTCAAAGAAGAGCCATGAAAATGATCAAAGGATTGCAAATTATGCTTAATTATATATTCCTTTAGTGAACAATACAGGCTTCTCTGAGGAAAGAAAAGGATGTTGGGTAATTTTGTCACAGTTTAGAAATACTGGCATAGAGACAGTAAAAAGGGTCTTTGTCCATGTAACAAATTATTACATGATTGAGAGGCTCAAAAATAGTCTGATTTTCAATAAGGCTTTTTCCATTTTTTTTTTCTTAGAAAAAATTTAGAAGGGAATTTCAATGAAATCTCTATCTTGAGATGTTTTTTTTCTGAAAGTTATGTTTTAGTTTTGACAGAATTCATTTCAGAAAAGTCTCCTGACATTTGTTACCTATGGGTTCAAGCTAGATGATAACAGTAGTCACTTCTTTTCTATGAATTTATGAATATATGAAGACCGATCCAACTATGACAGCCAACTGCCATTCTAAATTAAATGGAATTCCTTTCAAACCATTTGTTTGTCCTCATCTCATGGAAAAAATTAAGCAGTGGATGAAATAAATCAAGATATTAATATATAGTGCAGTATCTTCTTCACGAGTACCCTACCACATTAGTTTTGGTTATATCTATGTGAGATAAACTGTAAATAATTATTATTACAGTAGAAATCTAAAGCCCTTGTGAAAAACTGAAAAGCCGATCTGGTTGAAAAATTCAAGTACCAGTAAGAACTTAGCAAGAGATAGCTTCAGCTCTGAAGAGTTTAGTGTCTCAGGGCTGAAGGATATAGTTTAAAAGAAGATGGAATGACTTGCCTACTAACACATAACTGGTCAGCAACAAAGTCAAAAAAAAAAAAAGGAACAACAGTTTTCAGATCCTCAGAGCAATATTTTATTTTACTGGACCACATTTTCTACCTTTATTCTATTTCAAAAACTGAAGAGAGCTCAGTTCAAATACAAGCAGACATTTTCAGATGATATTGATAAAGAATATTCTCATAGTGCTTCAATGAGCACCTTCTATCAGCATTTCTGTTTGAGTGCTTAGAAGTCACATCCTTGAGACATTTCACTTTGTTCAGATTAATGGAGAAGAAGGAATGAAGAAAAAGTGACTAGAGGACTATGTCTTCATAATCTAGAGAAAGATTCTGTTAGACCCCAGGGTCTTTTGATCACAGAGTAAAGTAACTCTCTATCATCATCATTAATGCTATACATCAATGTATTTTATACCATCCACCAGTTCAGTTTTTCTTAATGGCAGATAAATCTTGACTATACAAATTTATGTGTATCTAGAGTTATGATAATAATAATCTCACACAACTGCACTCAAGAAATTTGCATGAATCAGCTGAATAAAAAATAGTTACAACAATATAATATTAATTTAAAAAAATAAAACTGAAGACTAAATTATAAGCCTAAATTTTAATAAATATAGTACAGTTCTTTTAATTTCCTTTCTGCTTTTCTTCTCTTAAAACTCATAGGATCAAGTTCCTCCATAAATTTAAATTTAGAATTTTGTCATCAAGAAAATCAAGAAAATTAAGACTCTAATATAATAATATGATTCCAGACATTAAGTTTTCCTTCAGTGTAAGGAACAAAATGGAAAATATTCCATGATTAAATATTGGCTGCAGACAAGATTGAGTCCCATTATCACTTCATAAGAATTCTGTTATGGTTTGAAGTGGGGGGGGGGAGGTCCGGGTGGCAGAAGCTGCCCATCAGACCGGACTCCCGTCCCCCTCGGGGCTTGAGCCAATCGGCGCCTCTGCGAATTGCCCTATTTACGTCGGACAAAGGAACCGGAAAGGTGTGCCTGTGCCCAGGAGCAAGGAGACGAGAGGGGGGCACGGCCCCGCTCCCGGCTCCCGGCCGGGCCGGGCCCGGCCCGGCCCGCTCCGTCGAGGATGGCGGCGGCGGAGCCGCTTGGGGAACTCGGGGAGAGCCCCGCTGCCGGGGCGCCCACCGGGCCGAGTTCACCCAGACAGGACTGAAATCTAAGAGAAACGGCCACACAGATAAGAGGTCAGTGAAGATGGAACGGAACAACGTGTGCTGCGACTGAGTCCCCCTTGCCAGCAGCACCTTTGCAAACAAGTCCTCGGTAGAGCAAGCAGAGACCCACTCGCAACCAGTGGATGACCCACGTCGGGAAGAGATGCCTAAGCCTGAGACTGTTGTGAATCATGGGCACAGGTAGAGACACATTTACGCATTTTACGCATTTTACGCATTCAGAGTCTGTACGGAGACACATTTAAGGTCGACATGACGACCCACGCCGGAGCACATTTAAAGTTTGTTGATGACCCACGCCAGAGTGAGTGGCTACAGCTCCTTAAAAGCCCAGGACTGGTAAAGCCCGCACTTGGGGTAAATCCGATGGGGTAAGGATTTGCCCCCCCAGCGGGTAGGATTCACGCTTTCGCCGTGAGTAGGGGATCCAGTGGAGCAAGGGACAATGGTGTAAGGACTCCTTTTCCTTTAAGGGAAACGGCAGTAACAACTTGGAATGAACTGACCTGCACTCCCCCATTCCCTGCCCCCCTGCGCCGCTGGGGGGAGGAGGCAGAGCCGGGAAGAAGAGGCAAAGGGAGGGGGAGTGGTGTTGTTTTTAAGACCTGGCCTTGTTTTCTCGTTATTCTCTTAAGTAACCGTTTTTGTGTGCTTTTCTCTTTGTAGGTAGCTGTTAATAAATAGTTTTGCATTAAGAAAAAGCCTCTTTTGCCCGGGACCGTGGTTGGTGGGTGCTCCTCTGTTCCTGTCTCGATCCTCAGCTCTTTTATTACATTTTTCTCTCCTCTCCATTTTACTGGACTGGGAGAGCTGCGTGGGTTTGGTTGACGGACTCAGCCTAACCCACGACAAATTCCATGCCCAAATAATCCCTGTAACAATTTAAATAGACAAATTAGAAAGCAGTACAAGAGAGAAAATACAATTGTCTGGATTTATATTCCTGAGAGAATTCATCACGTTAGCCCTTATTGCTGGTTGAATCTGGTCCTGTGATGTACACATTCAAGCTGTATATGAAGACACATGATTTTTCTGTGTACTAGTGTCATAAGAACTAAAATAGATGTCATTGAGAGATTAATTGCAGTGAAGTACAAAATTACAAATTCCAATTTCATTCTAAAAATCATCCTTTGAAAAAGATGCATTCTTCTGAATATTTTTGTTTTTTCAATGTTTTTTGTAATTACTTTATTTATTGTTACAGCTTAATGTAATGTTCTAAAATATTTAAATGTCCTGACTGTATACATTCCTTGTTCATCATCATTGACAAAGAAAAATATCCAAGAAGTTGAAAAAGTATTTTATTTTAGCATACTCTAGACTGAAAAGTGTGCTACAATTACATGTACCAACCTAATATTGCTACCATTAATTTACTTCATCAGTAAATCACAGAGGAAATCATATTTTTTTCCTTATCTTATAAATCTACATATCACAGAAACTCAGGGACTGAAATTGCAATTATTAGTCTTGGGGAAAATAATTAGCTATAAATAACATGCATATACTTCTGTAATTTATTTATTTCAACTTTTATGTTGTTGTTTGTGGGATTTTTTAAATGTATATCACATAGTTATGTACATACACTGTATATTTAGCTATTACACCAACTAATTTGAAGAAGTTAGGTTCTAGAACTGCTAATGAAATGTCCCATGGAAATAAAAATTGTTCTTTAATCTCTGCTTCTTAATTGCATTTCCACAGCCCCTCGTCTCCAAAGCATTTATCCAAAAGAGAAGGTAAGAAAGACTAAGATAGAAAGGTTTAAATAAATACTGACTTTCAAAAAAAAAAAGTTGACTTGAAGCACTGTCAGTGTTATTGTTCCATGATATGAATGTTTCATATGCAGTATCTAACTTGTGAAATTTATATGATAAAACTAATACAAAGAAAAAAAAATATTACAAGTCAACTATGTACATGTGTGACTACTAGTTCAGGTGAGACCAGGAGTGAGGTGTGAGCTACACGTTTTATAAACGAGCAGTGCTTCTGAGGACCAAAGAGATACCTTGCAGGACACTTGGGCAGTGACAACAGTTTCAGATATTGGCATTTATTCTAATGGAAAGAGTTCTGCTTCTGCAGAAGAAAGGGTGAACCTTTTACTCTGCACTTTATGTAGGATGCTGTGCAGGGAAATAATGTTAATAAAAGACAATGGAAAGCTGGTCCTGAAAAAAAAATCTTTTCCAATTCTTTCCAGATTTTTCATTTAGCTATTTTACACCAGAGGAGCTGACAGATGCACCCCTTCTTTGTCAGCTTGCAATCGAGGCAGTATCTACCCTGTTGATTTTTTTATCTTTGCATTTCTCTACAGTGATGGATTTGAGGTTTTTTCCCTCTTTTTTTTTTTTTGGTGCAAAGAATAGAATTGTATTCTTTTTCTTCTTGTGAAAGGAAAAGTTGGCAAGCGATTGCCTGTTTGGTCTTGCTGTCAAGATGTGAAGAACTTGACACAAATAAATGACAGAAACAAAATAGCAGTTCTGAGATATATTAAAGACTTAAACCACTTATTTTCAGTTGCAAGAAAAGCTATTAAATCAGACTGCAGGTTTTATAGCTGAAGGGCTTGGAGAGCGGAAAGGATGAGAACACTTGCAAGAAAAGGATATTTTATCTGCTGCTCACAAGGCAGACACCAACCCTTACTGAGTCTTACCCTTTATACTTCATTGCGCTATCTTTGGGAATGTCATCTTTGCTATCAAATAATGTTCAGCATATGCACATTTTAAATCATGTTATTAAGTGTTAAACCAAAAAGTGATTCTTCAGGTAAGGACACTTTAACCTCTTTGTTTAAGACAAAATCAAGAATTAACATGAGGACCATAAGGTTTTTAAGGCCTTTTTTTTTTTTTTCCTCCCCTGGCTGCTTTCTCCAGTACATAAAACTCAACAATTTAGGTGACAAATTCTACTACATTCTTTATGGGTCAACAAGACATTTTGCAGTCAAAGTAGCCCAGATGCTCTTCAAATGTGATTTCTCCTACATCATTAGATACATGTACATATAAATATATGTTAATTTACATGTGTAAATATACAGACCCCATGGAGAACTTCTGAACAAGACAGCTGCATTCTAGGAATTTTTCTGTTGAATGTAGATTTTGGTGTAACGGTCCTTATTATGACTTCCAAGCACAGAACCGTACTGAAGGGGGATGCAAGTCTCAGCCATACAGTAGAAGATGCAGTTCCTCTAAAATGAGTTAGGTGCTTTGGTAGTATTTAAGCAGGGTTGAGGTCCATATAATTAAAACTCCAGGCTTTAAAACAGCACTAGGTACTTAGCTCATGAGATACCTAAACTCAATAGGTACTTATGTTTTGAATATTAATGCTGCTCCTGAGCAGGCTACAGGAGTCTCAGACTGGACATTGAGGAAAAATAGACTGGTACCCACCTGGAATCCAAAGCCAGGGTTTGCTTTGGAAATAACAGATAGGGGGAAACTTTCAGTCTAGTCCCTCATATGATGAAAATGCATGAACAGATCTTCCTCCCTTGCTATCCAGGTGAGAATCCTAACCACTGCACTTTCATGTCATACTCCTTCTTTCTGGCCCTCTTGGAAGAAGCTCTTGTTTGTTTTCTTGCTTGATTGCTTGGTTTTTGCATAGTGGGACAACTTCAAAAGGAAGAGTCAGGAGGCCAGTACACCTCAAAACAGATAAAAGCAGTTACAGCAGTACCCAAGCAAAAGGCAATGGTAGACTGAGCTGTCCTGAAGCAGGGGAAGGAATTACACTTAAACCTTCACATCCTGAGCAAGGGCCTGTGCTAAATGACCTGTTGCATCATGCACTGCCATCTTACACGAAAAAATTAAGATATTTTTCTTAAAAAGCATTTTTTCCCTAAAATTATGGGGGAAAAACGATGGAAACCACATGGTTTCTTTAAGTAGGTGGAGACACTTACTTTTATGATAAGACCATGATCTGCAATTCTTGATAATTTATGAAAATGTTTTCTTACTAAGGTGTTTGAAGTCTTGAGGTGGAGGTTAAGAAATTTTGCTATCTTTTCCATTTCCTTACTGAATGATCAAGTTAATGTCCATCTAAGACATCTGTCTGGTTGTGTGGAGTCCCTTTCTGCCAAACCTAGTACATTGTAATTCTAGGCACTTAACACTTTTAATTCAGTGCTGGGAAACAGATGATCTAATCCTTTTCTTTTTAATCTAGCCCTTAATAGTTTTCCAAGGTCACAGAGTAATACCAAGAAACAAATTTTCCTGGGAGCTTCAGCCTGAAAAGTTATTTTCATTTACCACTGCAGACAGAGTTATGTAGCATTATTGCAGTCATACAGCTGAGAAATTCCATTCAAGATATGAGTGGATTTTTTTTTTTTTATTTTCCTAAATTCACAGAGGTTTTCTCATTTCCATGGTCTTTGCCACCCAGACATTTAGGCTAATATGAGTTCGTGAATGTCTTCCATTCAAGTATATTACAAGTGCCTTACTAGCTAAACCTGCCTGTTGGTACTGTATCTCTCTCAGGAATAGCTGAAAAGTTGCATTTCCAATTACTTTTTTTTTCCCCTGAAAACAAAAGATCAATTACTGTGCTAAATGAGTTTTAAAGTATCTAGTACATGCTACTTTTGTGTGCTGTAGGAAAGATGGAAGTCTGAAAAAAGTTCAAGATATGTTTTTGCAAATCCACTAAGTGATTTATACTTCAATCAAATGCAACCATGTGTATGGTCAAATATGAAACAAACAGGAAAACTCCAAAACATTGTTTTCTATTTCTGCTTTTAAATGTTGTTAAATATTATGTCTCATATTATTTTTAATTATTAACATCCCCTGTTCTGCACCTTCTTGTATTGTAGCTCATCCCATCTGTCGTGGGTAAGGCCGATCCGGCAACTAAACCCCACGCAGCTCTCCCACTCCACTAAATGGAGAGGAGAAAAATCTAATAAAAGAGCTGAGGGTTGAGACAAGAACAGAGGAGCACCCACCAACCACGGTCCCGGGCAAAAGAGGCTGATTTCTTAAAGCAAAACAGTTTATTAACAGCTACCTACAAAGAGAAAAGCAAACAAAAACGGTTACTTGAGAGGATAGCAAGAAAACAAGGCCAAGTCTTAAAAACAACACCACTCCCCCCTTTTGCCTTTTCTTCCCGGCTCTGCCTCCTCCCCCCAGCAGCGCAGGGGGACAGGGAATGGGGGAGTGCAGGTCAGTTCATTCCAAGTTGTTACTGCCGCTTCTCTTAAAGGAAAAGGAGTCCTTACACCATTGTCCCTTGCTCCACTAGATCCCCTACTCACGGGAAAGCGTGAGTCCTACCCGCTGGGAGGCAATCCTTACCCAACAGATTGCCCCAAGTGCAGGCTTTACCACAGTCTCAGGTTCTTAGGGAGTCGTTGCCACTCACTCTGGCGTGGGTCATCATATAGACTTTAAATGCGCTCCAGCGTTGGATCATCGTATGGACCTTAAATGCATCTCCGTACAGATTTAAAATGCGTAAATGCGCCTCGACCTGTGCCCATGATTCACAATAGTCTCAGGCTCAGGCATCTCCTTTAACAAAACACCTCCCCATCGGCAGGGGTCATGCCACGGACTCTAGATGCGTACCGTACTCAGGCTCTGGCATCTCTTCTTGACGTGGATCCTCCACAGGCTGCGAGTGGGTCTCTGCTTGCTCCACCGAGTGCTGGTTGCAAAGGGGCCACTTGCAAGGGAGACTCAGCTGCGGCACACGTTGTCCCATTCCACCTTCCCTGACCTAGTGTTGGTGTGGCTGTTTGTCTCAGATCTCAGTCTTTTCTGGGTGAACTCGGCCCAGTGGGCACCCCAGGAGCGGAGCTCTCCCCGAGCTCCCCAAGTGGCTCCATTGCTGGGTGGCACCAGCCCGGCACAGGCCCTTTGCTCCTGGGCAAAGGCACAGCTTCCTGGTTCCTTTGTCCCGACGTAAATAGGGCAATTCTCAGAGGTGCCGATGGGCTCAAACCCCGAGGGGGACGGGAGTCCGGTCTGATGGGCAGCTTCTGCCACCCAGACCTACCCCCCCCCCCGCATCAAACCATGACACCATCATATATATAAGTGATTTAGTTGGTAGCATCTTTTTTTCTTTTTGTTACTTGCGTGCTATTTCTGTTGCAGATGCTTATTATGTTAACACAGCCTGATATGTCAGCAGGATGTATAGGTATGTGAGATGTAATGGGTATATCAAATTCTCCATCAAGAAATATAATTATAATTCATAAATATAGAAGTGGTTTGTTATTAAGAATATGATTTTGTAATGTGAAAATGCACACTTAGAAATTATATTAAGACATTTCATTAATTGCTCTTATTTTAAGTATATAAAGTTTAGGGTACAGTCGTAACTATCTGTATGGTCAGAAGAGAAGGATCCAGAAAACCACCTATGTCCTCAAGCTTTTACACATTAAAAGCAATAAAGAACAAAGGTGTAGACAGCAATGTGTGTGTGTGTGTCTGTGTGCACACACATTGATTCAGAAGGCAGCAAAAGAGAACAGGACTGTGGACATGAGATGCAGCCTAGGTATGAACATGAACCTGGAATTTTGGAAGTACTCTCACATCTCAGGCTTTCATAGCCTGAACAATATAAAAATATATAAATATATATAGTCAAATATAAAGTCACAAATGTTATCAGGTGATGAACAAATATAAAGTCACAAATGTTATCAGAAGAATAATAGTATTAAATAGGCTAACAGAAATAAATAGTTCTCAATAAATGAGACATACAGCAAGCAGCTACAAAATAACCAATCTGAAGGTACAGTTTCTGGAGTCTGCCTATTTCAAATATTTTTTCACACATTTTCTCACTTCCTACTCCCCTGCAATAAACGTAATCAAAAATAATGGTTCTCCTAAAAGAACCACCTTCGGACTTCTTGTAAGGACATCAAAGAAGGTAGTATAGAAGAGACAGTAATGGTGGGATCAGCAGAAATATTTCTGTATGGACTTTCTTGAGAGTATTAAACACTCTAAAATGTTGACATAGGTACATTTATTGTGTTCAGTAAGCTAGCACATACGCCTCAGTACAGATTATCAGTCCACGACAAACAGCTTGCAATGTTCTCCCTGTCAAAATAAAATGTTAAAAAATTCTTTGTGTGTCTTGGGGTGAATGTATTGCTCTTATGTGTGTTCAGAAATATTTAGAAAAACAATGAAAACCTTAAGAAAATATTAATGTCATCTTATATTCAGCTCATCATTTCTCATAAGTATTTTGCATTTATTTCTCTGACTTTCTGTGTAGTATAAAGAAAACTTAACTATGAGAGGCAGAATAATGTTTGTGATTTTCACTCTTAAAAAATAGTAACTTTAATGCTTTTGTAATGATTTTTTTAAAAAATGGAGTTTAGATGCTTTGCCTAATGTTCAGAAATAGCAAACAGCATATATATTCTTGTATATTTCTATAAAATTAATATTTGCTCTCAGAAAAAATAAACTCTATAACATCTGTCTGCAACATTGAGTTATTTCGGTCTTTGAAGATATGCAGAAGCAATTTCTTCTCTTTAGCTTGTTTTTTCATTTTTACAGTCTCTACATATTTCATGTTCAAACAGAATCACTCAAGCAAATATCAAGCCAAAACATCTCAAGATAGCTTGCTGAAGTTTTGCCACACAATGCAAAAATGACCATTTTCCCTTGCAGAATCATAGAATAACCAAGTTTTACTCACAAATACTTGATTAAAAAGGAAAGAATCAAAATTATATGTTCTATGAAACAAAATTATATATATTGCTATTTACAGGCATATAATTAGTTTAGTAAGAAGTTCACTTGTGTTGGTAAATTGTTTAAGCTTCTTAGCTTATGTTGTTTGTATCCATTATTTGTGAATCTCTACTGGGTACTACTAAACTCTTTTCACAAAATAAGTAATTTGCTCATATCTGTTACCTCAATACCTCGTCTATGATTATCACATCAGTAACACTCATGTCTTAATGGCTGAAATATTGAACACAAAATAAAGTAGGATATTTTAGCTAAACATACATGTCTATGAGCATTCTGAGACTATTGACGTTTTCATAAATATCCCAACATTTATAAGCTGTTAATATACTAGTAATTCATATCAGAGTGATGAAACCTAATCTACAATCACAATTACATGTTCAGATTTAACATTTGCAAATGATGTATGTGCATGTTCATTTGCTAGGACAGGTCAGTCTATAACGTGTGATTGCTATGCATGTACCTGGAATGCCGAGCAGTTTACTGGTAAGTACATAGTATTTCTGTTTTAAAAATGAATATGAAAGTAATATAAAAAAATAACTATTTTTTCCAACAGTATTGACAGAGAACCCCAGAAGCCAAAATCTTTCATATGTGTTAGTCACACTTTTCTGACTCTAATCAAGCAAAGCCAAGAAATATGTACATCAATCTAAGTAAATAAATTTTTGGGGGGTTGTAAAGTGTTTAACTCATAAGTAAACACTCTTGTGTTTAAAGTTATGTATTTAAGCACTTTACTTGGTCATAGTGGTAACACTAAACCAATGTTCCCTTTTTAGTTTTCAGATAGAAAGGTCGAAAAGTTTTGCTATATTTTTTTTTTTAATGTTGCCTCCTATTCTAAGACCATAAACAGAACTGTGACTTCAGTTCCACAGAACTGCTCTACCAGTGTTTTCTGGTTTGATTTTTAGATCGTTTGTTTATTTAGTGGTGGTTTGTGTTTGGTTTGGGGATTTTTTGTTTGTTTTTTCTTTTCTTTTTTTTTTTTAAGAGGAAGGCTAGTTTTCATTTAAACTCAACTTAATAAGTAATACCGAATAGTGGAAAGAACTGGTGGAAAGCCTTACTGGCATTCTAGTGCACTGAACACAGTATGCAAACACTCTCAACAGCTTTCTCTGGTTTGCTTTGCACATGTATCTAATATCAGAATGCTGAAATTCCAACAGCAAGCAATTAGAAAAATATAAATTTTGTATGTCATAGTCAGTAATATTGTCTTTTGTTCCAGTGTTTGATTAAAGGTTGAGAATATTATATATTAGTTACTTTTGTGTTCATATGAATCATAATTTAATTGAAGTGTATAGTGTAAATAGTATATACATTTCAACAGGCTACACAAACACAGTTTGGATTTGTTTTAATATCTGGATCAAATCTCAGAACAGCATCAAGTTCTATAATAAATATGAATTTCTCACATTCTTTGCTCTTCTAGCTGTGGGATTAGTGGGATGAGAAGATAGACTCAAAATCAGATACTCTGTTCCTGTTTCTCTTAGCAGAGTTTAGTGCTCTGTCATTTATGTATGGAAAATTTGAGAGCAAGAACAATGACTTCTAATGTACTCTTTTGTCAATGAATTAAGGAACATCTAATGAAAGTCTCTGTACCATTTGTCTACCTGTCATGTTAAACTACTGTAATATTTTCTCTTGGTGACTACAAAATTGAGAATTATGGAGCATGCTCTTCAGCTCGGTAATTTTAAACAAAAAAAATATTTCCAACATCTTGTTTCATGGATAGAATTTATAAAAGTAATGAGGTGGATTAGGAATCCCAGAGTAGATTCTTTCTATCATTACTGCATTAAAGATATTAGAATTTCTTATATGTCTTGCTGCTTGCAAGAAGCTTCATGGAAATTGCAAATGTAAAAAATTTATGTCGCAAATTTTATGTTTTTTTTCCTCTTCTTTAAAGGTGAACTTTACTACCTAACCTACAGCTGCATGGTTACTTTTGTTCTTGTTTGGGTTTTTTTGTCCTCTGGAAATCTGAGATTATGTATGAGTTGGTTCTAAACTATTGGTTGATTCTGTGAAGAAAAATACAATAATATTTTACTTCTTCCTCTGCTGCAGCTGTGAATTGAGACATATCGGTATGTCTCCCCTTTTCTTTAAACTTCTTCATTATACTCTGTCCTCTCTGTTTATTTAACTCATCAATCAGGATTATAATGATGGCTGAATTATTTGGCATTCTAAATAAATACAGAACACAACTCTGCCTAAGAATCTTCCATGTTTCACATTCGCTTACATCAGACATTGTGGTAGCGGTGTTGGCAACACAGCATTGTTCATTTTGACAACTTTCGTACAGGCTTTGCAATGCTTCTGATGTGTCACATCTATGTATATCAAACGACTGTAACTTTAAACACAGCAGGATAAAGATGTTCCAAAAGTAACAAATGTCCATGTGAAATGTGTGTGCATGCAGAGATACCTCTCTGAGGAGCAGACATTCTTTTGATTTTCATGAGCAGCAAAATTATAATAAATGATGTTTATACAAAAAAACTTGAGTAATAAAGAGAGGCATGTATATGGCCAAGCTGACAGCTATTCAGAAATCAAAAGCATTTCAGAAGCATCATTTTGATCATATCTGGTCAGCTTTAAGAAGAGTTTTGAAGCAGTATGTGCTTGTACCAGAACACAAAGTTTGTCTCTGATATATGCAGTTGAGTACCATTGTGCCCAATTACTTATGTTATGTGAAGCATGGTATGCATATCATTGATGCTGGGAAGGAAAATGGAAAATATCTGGAGATGAATGACTAGGAGATCATAGGAAGGACGCCTCTCAGATATAAAGGGCACAGGCAGCTGTTTTGGAACCTCACTTAACCTGGCCACAGAGACGTGTTTCTTGCCCATGGTCCTGCCCAAGACTGAGTGCCCTGTGAAAACACAAGTTGTTCATCTCCGTTTTCATGGCAGGACTATATCTAAGGAAGTAGATGTAAAGGAGAGAGAAGCATATCCAGACTGTATCGCTACTCGGGAATGGTGGACAAACAAGCTGTTGGGCAGTATAGCAATCTCATTTCTGAACTAAAAGTGGAATTCCTAAGAGCTCATTAGAAGTACATTCTCTTGGAATTTTCACAAGAAGCAGACTAGTTTCCTTTTTACCAACAAGTACTTTTGATTAGTGACAATCCATGCTTACCTGTGAGGAGTTCCACGCATGCAGTGAAAGCATTAGGGAACCCTCGTGACAAGAATATAACTTGTTTACCATTTCATTTCTCTCCCTTGATCCCACAGACTTGGAAAGTTAAATAGATAACTCCCAATGACATTTGTTCATTGAGCATAAGGAAGATGTATATCCAATCACAATTTAAGGATGTGAGGAAAATAGTGATTACTGCATGAAGAATCTCGGATCATTTTTCAGCCATTTTTTTCAGTCCATTGCAACAAGAAGACAAACATTTTCAGGTGTACAGCTATGTTTCTTCAATATTGAACCAAATTAAACCAACCCTCAAATCCTTGGAAAGGGAAAGGCTGAACAACTCTGTAGTACTAATAAAAGGGGTAGGCTAGGCACTTTAGATCAGTGTCACTCAGCAGTGTTTCCTGAGAGGCTTCACTTGCATAGTATCATCCTGGAAACATACTAATGTAAATGTTACACTCACACTTGAATTTTTCACCTAAGGTAGAAGTTACACTGATACTTGAATTGTTCACCTAATATTATTGTGTTATATTCAATGAATAGGAAGTTAAGCTAAGAGTGACAAATGTTGTACTTGAGGAAAGATGGACACTAAAAGCCTGGTACTTAAACCACTGGTGTTTACACATGAAAAACTAATATTCAAGTTTCAAGTGCTCTGAGGCCACATGCCCCTCATACTATATACTTGTTGATATACCATCAAATCGTTGAGTAGCAAATTCCAAGCAGAAGTCTAAAATAGCCCAAGTAATAGGCATAGTTTTTTTAAAAAGAAGTATGTTGAAGAAGTTCTTGGCAGCAAGACTAGATTTCCAGAACTTTATTGTTACCTTAAGCCAGAGCAATTTAGAAGAGCCCTCAAGCTATTCAAACACTATGCATTATAGAATATTTTCACAGTGTAATAGTGTTGTCATGGCAAATGAGGGTTTTAAGGCAATTCTGTGGTTTCTCCTGAGTTGCCTTAGGCTTGAATGTAGGGGTGAGTTCAACAAAAGTACTCACAGATAGTTGATTTCTGCACAGTGAAAATGCTGATCAAATCAGTACTAAAGCTTGCGTGTCAGATGAAGAATGCAGAAGACTAGAAGAAACATTCATCCTTCTTTGTTGGAAAGATGAAAGATGATGATAAGCTGGTACTATTAAAGAAAATCGAGCTTTAGTTTCATACAAGATAGAGCGTGCCACTGGGTCTCTTCTAGAGAGCTTCTTCTGAGAGATCTTCATTGAAGTATTGAAAGCGGTGTTAACCAATCAGAAGATAAATTTCTTGTCAGATGGAAAATAAATGGATATAAAATAAAACCTATTATTAGTCACACCCAATTAACATGACTGTTCTGTACAATAGGAAGTAAAACAAACTGAAAACAATGAGAAGTCATGCATGATCTTTTGTTACTGACACTCTGTAGAGTAAGGAAACACAGGAGGTACAAGCCCCATAAACAGGCATCTCACATATTCAAATTGACTACAGTTAATTTTCTTGTTTTCTCCTCTTAGTTTGGAGCTCAATAAAAAGATTCATCATTTTTTAAAACCAAGTGCAATATAAAAAGGAAATTTTGTCAGCACATTCAATTCAGAATTAAACTATGGTTATTGGCACAGTGAATACGATCTATGCTAATTTAGGTGGTGGGTTTTTTAAATAACATAAACAAACTTTCATGATGGATAGACTAAGTTCATGTAAGTTACTTTCTTCTCAGAAACTTTAGAAGGTTTCCAGAAGCAAAAATTAAGAATAAAAATAAACTAGCAGCCAAAGTAATCAATATGCTACTTAGTAAATTTGATTATTGAAACTGCATTTATGTCAATTGTCTTTCAGATAAAGGAACAGGACCAGTCCACTTTCTGTGACCTGAAAAATTTATCTAATGCAAGATGAGAGCAAATGTGCCCTAGCACTCTTTCTCTAGAGCACAGGCCAGAACAGGTCTCAAAACCCTGAGGATCAGTCTTGCCCAAAGGTGTTCTCTTTGGGCAAGTAATTCAGTAGTAGGTCTCATCTCTAGTAGTACTCTCTCCCAGCAGTAATTCATGTAATTCAGGTCTTTAAATTTTCATGCAGGAGGCTGGCCCACAATAAGGGAATATGGCTCTCTGCACCTGACCACACACATGCAGCTATGCAACCTAGATAAGCAGTGCAAACAACTACACTAGCTGGTAGTTTGTAAAGGGGAACTCTGTAAGGAACTGGGAAACAAATTTGTCCACAGTCATGGAGGAAATCCTTGAAGAAGCATTAACAGAGCTCTCCAGTTCCTGGCAAATTGCCATTTTCTCTGTTGTTCTTAAAGAAAGGGTTGTGTGATTACTATCAACCAACTCCTAGTTTAACCTTACACTATTAAAAGAAAAAGTAAAATGGACAGCTTCATAGAATCATAGAATGGTTAGAGTTGGAAAGATCATCTAGTTCCAACTCCCCTGCCATGGGCAGGGAAACCCTTCACTACACCAGGGTGCCCAAAGCCTCATCCAGCCTGGCCTTGAACACTTCCAGGGATGGTGCTGACACAACTTCTCTGGGCAACCTGTTCCACTGCCTCACCACCCTCTGAGTGAAAAATTTCTTCCTTATATCTAATCTAAATCTACCCTTTCAGTTTAAATCCATTGCCCCTTGTACTGTCACTACACGCCCTTGTAAAACGTCCCTCTCCATCTTTCCTGTAGGCCCCCTTTAAGTACTGGAAGGCTGCTATAAGATCAGCCTGGAGCCTTCTCTTCTCCAGGCTGAACAGTCCCAACTCAGCCTGTCTTCATAGCAGAGGTGCTCCAGCCCTCGGATCATCTTCGTGGCCCTCCTCTGGACCCACTCCAGCAGCTTCATGCCCTTCTTGCTTTGGGGACTCCAGAACTGAGCACAGTATTCTAGGTGGGGTCTTATGAGGGCAGAGTAGAGGGGTAGAATCACCTCCCTCGACCTGCTGGCCACGCTTCTTTTGATGCAGCCCAGGATACGGTTGGCTTTCTGGGCTGCCAGCGCACATTGCTGGCTCATGTTGAGCTTCTCATCCACCAGCACTCCCAAGTCCTTTTCCTCAGGGCTGCTCTCAATCCATTCTCCGCTCAGCCTGTACTTGTGCTTGGGATTGCCCTGACCCACATGCAGAACCTTGCACTTGGCCTTGTTGAACTTCATGAGGTTCTCACAGGCCCAACTCTCCAGCCTGTCAAGGTCCCTCTGGATGGCATCCCTTCCCTCCAGCATGTCCACAACACCACACAACTTGGTGTCATCTGCAAACTTGCTGAGGGCGCACTCGATCCCACTGTCCATGTCACCAACAAAGATGTTAAATAGCACCGGCCCCAGTACTGACCCCTGAGGAACACAACTTGTCACAGGCCTCCACTTGGACATTGAACCATTGACCACAACTCTTTGAGTGCGACCATCCAGTCAATTCATTATCCACCAAGTGGTCCATCCATCAAAACCATGTCTTTCCAGTTTGGAGACAAGGATGTCATGTGGAACAGTATCAAATGCTTTGGATAAGTCCAGGTAGACAATGTCAGTTGCGAATTCTTCCAGAATTAAGAACTCAACTACAAGAGACTGAGAGCTTGCCTAACCATTTAAGCAATAATGATGAAGATCTACTAAACTTACTTACACTACCTAGGGTAGTGTAGAAAGTTAGAAAACCTAGGTAGAAAAAAGACACTGGTTTTAGTCTAATATGAAAACTGAAATTAACATTTATACAAGAACACTTGCCCTGTGTTGTTTTTGAGCTCTCTTTCCAAACAAGCATACAAAGAAATAGTCTTAATTCTTGAACTAAAATATAGGTTTATCTTCCCCTTGCTGACTTCCATACAATTTAAACGTATAACAAAGACAACTGGAAGGAAAGCCAGATATAGAGTTGCTTGTAGTTGAACAATCAGGTAACTTCTTATTTTTTCTTGTTTAATGTATACTGATTAGACAAAACAATGCCTTAAAAATACTCAGTGAGGTACTGCTATAGAATATTTCCATTTTTCATTATGTTCAATGAGAAATTGGAGTGCAAAATATGCAAAAACTGCAGGACTAACTCTGAAGCCAAATTTCAATGAAATTAAAAGAATTTATGAAAATTAAGGAAATGTATGCTTGGAAAACAAGTCAAATTTTACATCACAGAAATAGCATGAAAGATCAGGCTATATAATTTACTAAACTTTTAGATCATTAATATGGTGCATTTCACCTTTTAATGTTATTATATTTACATTTTTCTCATATAATAGGATCGATGTGGTGCAGTGAAATGTCCACACCTATTAGTAGGTCAAAAAATGAAGGGAAGCATTTTAAAAAGTCTATAGCACCAGCCAAGCTATGCTTCTATTAAATTTAGTGTTAAAAAGATTATTAATCTCGTTTATAAAACGCATATTGATTTTAACTAGAACAGTAGACCAATGGTGAGCACTTCTGAAAACATCGCATATTTTCATCACTGTTTACACATTTGTTGATGTATTACAGTATGTTCATTCAACATGAATGAGTCTGAGAGGTCTGATTTGCAAGCTGTCAAGTATGTTGGGTGATAAAAGATGTGTACAGAAACCTTTTTGTCATCTAAATTCAAACAATTTTTTATGAAATATTAAACTAATATCCTAATAGTTTGTGCTATTTCATAAGAAAGGTATATGCATGTAACATCATTATACTTAGAGATATATGACTGATGATAAAAATCTTTCCTAGACTCACACTGATCGAAGAGAGTGATGTAATGTGCATCTGCTCTATAAAATTCAAAATATTTGTAGCCATCATATGGAAAAATGTAAATATTAATCTGTGGTTAAACAGGAAAGTCTAGAATTACTTACTAGAATTTCAGTCTGAGTCTAAAGAAATTGTATCTTCTATATATTTTGTAAAGTAGATTTTAATAAGTGGTTTGGAAAATTACATTCCAGGATATTCTGTTTTGATTTATTATCTCTAATGCTGGTTTATGTAGCACATACAATGCTTCAGAAGATTAAAACTGATAAAAACTGTAGTCAGGAACCAGCTATGGAGTTTAGGTATTAGATTCTTAGATTAGAAGAAATAGTGTGAAACTGAAAATTTGCAGGCCTTGCACATTAAACCTCTGCTTGCCCTTTATAAACACTTTGTGTGCTAAGAAAACATGAAAAAACAATGCAGAAATTTGACGAATGTTCTAGAAAGGAGTTAAACTTACTATTTGTAAAGTGTCATTGCTTTTGCTATCACAGATTCCCTGACTCTTTATGCATGATCCTTCTTCTAAGAAAAAGGGCAAACTGTATCATGAACTCTGATAGAAAATTGTTTGACTCTATGTACAATCAAATAAAAATAATGAAAAATGCTGCAGGATGGTTTTATTAGACTAGTTGTAAATGGAGCACTGATTTGTCTTTGGGATCACAAAGTAAGTTTATGTCTTAGGAAATGCATTGATGCTCCTGTTTATCCATGATATTCTGTCCCATTAGGTAAAGCCTTTGCTTTGCCTGTTGTCAGTTTCAAAAGGCAAAATGTAAATGTCAGAAAGAAGTGTAACATGCTTATAAGGAGGAAATTAATAGCTGAATAAACTGAATTTAATCTCACGATATGATACTCTAAGAACAAGTCTATTTTTATTCAAAAGCTCCACCTTCTGAAATGGATCCTGTTGTCTTTGCAGTTGGAAAATAGGAAACTTTAAAGTGACCTTTACAGTGTAAGAAGCGTACACATTTAAAGTGTAGAAAATCATTCCAGCAGCACTTCAGCAGGCAGAGTTAGAAGTCGGTCAGCGTTTCCGTCATAAACTTGCATTTTCTGGGGTTTATAACTTAGCTGTAAAATTCACTCCAGACTGGAACTTGGCATGAAAGTTCTTACAATCAAGTATTGTATTTTTAATATACTTACATAGGGAATATACTTCGAAGAGAACTTGCAATGTACTAAAAGGATTCTGAAACTTCTTTTTTATAAAGTTAACTCAAGATCAGTTTAACAGTGAAAAAAACCCAGTCCAAAACCTGTAAAATGCTTGAAAACTAAAAAGCAGTGTTTACAGGAAGGGAGATGTGAAAGCTCAAAACCTTCCGTTTGTGCAGCAAGTTTGTGACAGTACAAGGAGCAAAAAAGTTTTTAATGTGTGGTATTGATGTCCTGTAGCTCAAAACCAACATTGCCTAACATTCACTCTAGAACAAAGCAGCTGTTGCGAATATGAATCTGAGAGAGGGAGGATTGGAAATTAAAAAAGGGAAGATAGAAAAAAATCAATTCTTTTTGAAAAAGTTCCTTCAAGATTTGTTCAGAGCTACATATTTCTTATTTAAATGGAATGGGCCTGCCTTGTTTGGCACGGTCACATCACAAACTGGAACATTCACTTTCACATGGCTGTAATTATACCCTTTCAATGATGACTCTTGTGTCTGTTGTGTGCTGAGCAGCCCTTTGTGACTTCTCCATTAGGTCTTGGTCCCCATTAGGTCTGGGTTGCAGTGACCGGCTTGTATGGGAGCTCCTATCACACAGTAAGTCCTGTCATGTTTGGACATCTTTAGCTTTCCTATGTGAAAGGATGGTCCCAAAAATGATAAAAATCAGTTAGCCTCATTTAAAAAAATACAATGAAAGAGCATTTTGGAAAAAAAATTATTAGAAAAAAAATATTTTATTGCAACATGCAGTCAGTCTCACCTAAAACCATGCAGTTGTTTTGTCATCTTCTCCTATATGACTCATTATCTCTCTCTTTCTCAAATACTTTCTTCAAAATTTTTATTCTGTGTTTGATAATTCTTCTATTCTCCCTGTAGGAACATGTTCTTATCGAAGTTTGAATGAAGAGCCAGGAGATCTGACATGGTCTTTTAACTTTTGGCTTTGGGCTGATGAAAGGCTGTTCAGGATATCATTGGACAGCCAATGTTCTCCTGAGCTTGCAGGAAGTTCTGTGATGTTGGAAACTGTTTTATTCCTCACAAATCAATCCCAAGTCCTCTCAACATTTTCCAGGAAACAGCCAGTAGCAATTCAAGAATAGCAAGTAGAATATACCACCTACCCACGTGGATGAAATTGATTTCTGTCACTGTTACCTACTTGATGGCAGATACAGAGTATGTGCCATTTGCCTGCTTACAAGACTATTAGTTGTAAAATGAAGTAGAAAAGATAAGTGAAAATCTCTATTAACTTTTAAAATATTTGGGGTATAATCACGTCTGACTAGCAACTTCAAAATATATGATACAATTCATTATGATTTAGTTTACACTATAAGGAAACGTGGAAAACTTGTTCATCTAAAAAGTAATTCAAAAGTAAAAACTGAACCAAAATTAGAATCCAAGATCCTTGAAGCTTACATATTAGGTTAGAAACCCTATCTTAAACTCAATCTTAAATAAGAGTTAGAGTTCATAGTCTGGATATATTTCTAATAATTCTAATCGTAAAGATTATGATTTTTTTTCATTACTTTTTCATTTCATGGCCATTCTGTGTTTTCATAAGTGTGCGTCCTCCTTCATGAGCAAAAAAAACTTCATTGATTTCGTGACTGATTTTGAATCCAGTTCTGTTTATAAAGTTGCCATATCCCAGTCATTGGCAATAGATCATTTGATGATACTGTTGGTATGGATCCATACTAATCTATGCACATTACGAGTCAGAATTTTTTGAAATTTAACTTTGTTGCACACTTATTCCATGTTTAAGGACACTAAAACCAAAACAACTAAATGCTTATTAAAACCACTTATTTTGAATAAGGAACTTTTGAAGTTTGAAGATAAGTGTTAATTGTTTCTTCTGATAACAAATAATTTTTTTTTATATTTATAATAAAATCTGATATTTTTTTTCTTTCTTTCTCAAGGCACCCAGATGAGTGATTTCATAATAAAATTTCACTAATATCATAAGTTAGTGTCAGCCACAGCTTGAAATCAAACACTAATGAAAAAATTAAAATCTGTTTCACAAATATATAATATTTTCCCCATCAAATAATTAAAGGGTTGAATAGTGAAAGTATTACTGTAGTTAAGGGAAAAGTAAGATTTTATTATGAAAGATTGTCATCATTTAGAGAAAAAAAAGTAACAACAAAGAAAAATAACATAAATCATGTATATTACTTTCTTTCACCTAAAACTGAGCAGATGTTAGCTCATTCTGGAGTTAAGCTACCATTAAGCATTCACAGAACTATTCATATTCCACAAATTATAAACAGGAAATTAAATTATTTTTTTAACTGTACTACTTGCACCACAAGCACCTTGTTTGTTGGTAGGTTCATTAACAGTTTGCATTAAAAAAAATTCAATCTAATGTTTAAATTCAAGGGTATCATATGTCATGATGTGTCTAATCACTGTCATATAACGTATGCACCATATAATTGCAACGTATATGCTGTGGAGAAACAACAAGCTATAGTTGTCTTGTGTGAAACCCGGGGACAAAAGATTTTTTTTCATCCTTTTTTTCAAAGACTACAGGAACTAAGGAATTTACTATTAAAAATAGATTTCATTGAAATGAGTTCTATGGAGATGTTATTTGTTTCTTCTTTCAAAATGATGAGAAGACCCAGGGAATACAAAACAATAACCACATTATGTCTATTAGAAAATTATTTATGGTGCCGAAGGAAGTATAAAAGCTAAGACTTTCAATGTAAGCAAAACTGTAAACCAAACAAAAATTTATCTTGCCGTTCTGAAGTACGTTTGATGTCTTCCTTTATCTAAATGTGTTTTCATCTCCTCAACACTGACTGATACTTGTGAAGGTGAAAGGGTTCAGATATGATCATATTTGCAGTGCAAAACAGATATGTAGACCTAATAAGACATTCATCTGAACCATGGATGATTAATCTGAAGTGAATCTGGATATTTTCAGTACTCAAAAGATTCTTCCTCCAATACAGAAAAAGAAATTTACTGGAAAATATTTATTTTTTGCTTTTATTTTTTTCATTTTCCATTTCATATATTATTTAAATTTTATTTTATTATTTAATGAATTATTATTTTAATATTACTAGCATTAAAACTGTTTCCTAATGATTCCTCTTTAGCCAGAAACTAGCTAAAACATTAACTATAAACTCAATACAAAAGATACTAAATGTACAGCAAAATGAGAATGAAGTTCCAACTTCAGTAAATTATAGCTAAAATTTCAATTTTCAACATCATGTGACAAAATACTACAGTTTCTAAAATACTAGAATAATGTAAGGTGTAGTAGAACTTTTCATTAATTTGATTTGGATGTCCATTTAATTCATCCTGGAACTGAACCTTACTGAATCTTGAAGGCACTGTCAGATTTTCACGGTCAGTGGCATTTTGAACCTTCTATACAACTCTGCAAGTAGGTGTTGCTACTCATGGAAGTTTTCAATAAGGTCATAAAAAGAGATATTAGATATTAGGAAGAAATTTTTTACGCTGAGAGTGGTAAGGCACTGGAACAGGTTTCCTAGAGAAGTTGTGGATGTCCCATCCCTGGAAGTGTTCCAGGCCAGGTTGGATGAGGCTTTGAGCAACCTGGTCTAGTGGAAGGTGTCCCTGCCCACGACAAAAGGGTTGGAACTAGATGATCTTAAGGTTACGAAAAAAGGCAAAAAACCCAAGGCCTTTTAATAAAGAAGCAAGAAACTGAAGCTAGCTTTAGGATCTTAAGTTATCTCTGAACATAAAGAAAGAAAAACTGGTAGTTTTTTGCTTTGTAGAAACCAGAATTAATTTTAGGTGGTATGAATCAAATCTATGGTGAGAAGTCAACTTCAAAAACAAAAAAAGGAAAAATTGGCAATGGGAATTTTTCACCAATTTGGCTGAAGTGAACCTATCCACAGTAAGCACTAGCAGAGTGCTTAACTGTGAAAATTGTTCAAACTGTAATTCCCCTTGTCTTGCCAAAAGGGGATTATGAGCTGAAGTCAGTGTTACAGGAAATGTCACCTGCCCTTCTCAAAAAGTCCTTTTGTTCATCTGAAAAAAAAAAAAAAAAAGACGGTAGGTACCATAGTTGTTATTCTTTATTTAACAAGCTAAGTAAATAACATATGAAATATTTCCCTGTAATTATTTTATTTTAATTTCTGCTGGATTATCTTGCAAGAAAAGGAAATGTAATGAACTGCCTTTCAGTTTGTGCTCACAAAGAAAGGGGCATGAAAGCTGTCTAAAGGAAACTAACTGATAATTGGTGAAATTGTATGCAGTTTGTTGTGACAGGGTATAGCTTAATGTAGGAGTTTTTAAAAGAGATTAAGATTTTGGTTATTTCTTTAGTCATTTTACTCCAGAACAAAACATAAAAGCAGTAACAAAGCAGAACTAGGAAAAATAATCTTTCTCAGATCTCATATTAAAACACTGTGTTTTAAACTAATGGGAGTAAGCCTATGAAACAAGCACAGCAGGGATGCTTTGTGTCTGCTTATTTGCTCTTCTCCTGTTTTAATCATCTCTCAAGAGGCACGGGCAATAAATACTGTCCGTGACCAGAACATTTTATCACACCATTGAAAGAAAGTTATCTCCCCCTGGGACACTCCCTGCCTTGTGGGTATTTATGAGTATGGTGATAATGTCACTTCTTCTAGCAAAATTACAATTAATTATGTATAGTTGTTTGTTATTCTGAAAGGACCAGGGAGACTAAGATTTATACAATAAGATATTAGCAAAAGCTGTTTTCTCTGCCTCCTCTAACACTAACATTCAAGGAACATTACGATGTCACAAACCATAGAGGTAATAAAATTCACAGGTCAGGAAAAAATACACTTTATTATTCATGCTTTAATACTAATGTACAATGCATGCCTGAAGCTTTCCCTTCAGAAAATCAGCCTTATTTAGAAAAGCCAGTCCAGCAAGTGCTTCAGTTTTTCTGAATACAATGAGGCTAATGCTTGTGCTTATAGGCTTGTCTGAGCTGGAGAGAGCAGTCAAGTCTTCAGCATAAGAGGCCAGGTGGTGCATTTCACATTGACTTGCCCTTTCCTTTAGTAGATTTACTACAAAGCCTAGCAGAATTGGAAAGCCGTTTTTGTTGGAAATTTTCCTCCTTTTTTCTTCCTTTTGATGTTTTACAGGCTTGATTCAAAGCTTGTTGTAGTCAATGGGAACATACGGCGGGTAAGTTATTGAACAAATTTTGGAAATATTAAATGCCTTTAGCTCTTACAGCATTTGGGCATCACCAGTGTCTCTGAAAACTGTTCAGATCGATGCAGGCATGATCCTCGAGTATTATCAGAGACACTATTTGTAATAATTCGTGCAAGCACCTATTAACAACATTTGGTTTATGCACAAACACTCCAGCACACATCAAAAGCACCCCTGGTATGGGTGTGAGCATGGGCTCACGGAACATCTCCTCTAACCGTGAGGTGTAGCAGCCCAGGCTGGGGAACGGCCAAGCCGTGAGCCCTCCTCGCAGGCTGTGAGCATTCCCAGCGTGCCTCACAAGCCTCTGCACTCCCAGCCCGCTTTCATCTTCCTTCGCCTCAGGCTCCAGATGTGGGAGGCAGCAAGGCGATGGGAGTTCAAAGCAGCAATCCGCGGAACGGGCTCATCCAGGCTCCGCAGCTGGCAGACCCCCTTCCCCATCTGCTTCTCCTTCGCCTGCCGCCTGGATGCGCCAGGTGCAGCTGGCGGGCAGACTGCGAGCCCTACCGACGAGCTACGTCTGGTAGAGGAGGCGGTGGGAAGCCTGGGAGATGAAAGGAGGCGAGGTGGGGCGGCGGCTGCCAGCGTTGCGCCTCGCCTGCCGTAGCGGCTCGCTGCCACCCGGCAAACCGGGGTGCGCGCACCAAGGGGGGTGTTTGGTCTGGGAAAACAGGAGTCTCCAGCGCCTCTGTGCTCAGGATCCCGTACACACCAGGGAACGGGAAGGGGAGGCAATGTGAGGGTGTGGGTGGTGGACGAGGGAGGTGGACGGTGTCTGTCGGAGGAAGAGCCAAGGGGCTGTAGCCCTGCACTTCTCCTCGCGAGGTGGGATGGGAAGTACGCTGCCAGGTGGCACAAAGCTCACTGGGTTTGAACGTTCTACTGATATAGGTACTAGAGATGGGAAATGCTCAGAAGAGGTTTAGAAGTCTGAGCCAAAGGCCTGCTCACTACTTGAATGATATTTCACAGCCTCGAGTGAAACGGGAGCATGTTACTCTTGCTGTTTCCTTGCCAGCATGTATCACATTACTTTATTTATCCTCTGTTTTCAGTAAGCATAAGCTACTCTTGTGTTAAAAGTCAGGTAAATCTCAGAAAATTTTATCTTTTTCAGTTAAGAAAGTTCAATATTTGCTGGCAACATCATAAGAAATAGATTTTGCAATCTATTGACACTCCAATTCCTCCAAAAACCAAAGCTTGCAAAGCACAATAATGAATGTATTGGAACTTTTAAGACATGGAATTGAAGTTTCTTTTTAGCAAACAAAGATGGCTTGAATGGAAATTTTTTGCTCTATTTTTTCCTCTTCAGGCTGTCCAAATGTAGAAACCCTGTTTACAGTATTTCATAAACAATAGTGAGCATTTGAAATAGAACTGAGCTTTCGGTCAAAGAAATAACAAAGAGAACAATAAACCATGGAAAAAATATTTCGGTATTGTAGAAATTTCCATGAAAAATAACCTCAAATGTACATGTGACAAAGCATGTCTTCTCTGGACATAAAAACTGAAGCAATTTTAAAAAAGAAAAGAAAACTAGAAACCTTGCCACACAACTTTTAAAAGCTCAAAAACACCCCAGCTCTCATAAATAAATAAATATATAAATAAATGTAAGTTTTGTAGTGCTAAAGCATACAGAAGGCTCATGTATCAGGATGAAAAGGTGAAGACTTTTTAAATTGGGCCTTTTCTGAGGCAATACATTTCTTTTATTTCCTATTCTCTCTCTTTTTTTTTTTTTTTTTTTTTTTTTTTTGTAAATGCTATTACTTTGAAACTCTCCTGGCATTTTGCAAGCAATAAAAAAGGCAAACAGTGTTCTTTTCTGTAAATTGCTCCTGTCTAGCCCTCTGTATGCTTGCTTAAAAGGAATATGTAACTACTTCCATTCTGCTTCTTTTCAGTTTGATAATTGTTACATTTGCAGGCAAATAAAGTCACAGAAATTTCCATAAAGGCACAGGACTAGCACTACACAAAGCATGCTTCAGGCATTTTCCTTTCATTTCTTATTTTATCCTTTTTCCTTCAGGAAAATATTAGACAATCTCTCCGACTCAAGACAAAACTAAAATGAACCTTCTTTTGACTTTGATAAGATTAGTAATGTGTTTTTCTTTAATTGATCACAGCAATCAATTAATATTAGAGCTACTGATCTTTTCTTTAGGTGATATCTAAACTAGAGAGGCATGGGTTTGATGGATGGACCACTCGGTGGATAAGGAATTGGCTCAATGGCCGCACTCAGAGAGTAACAGTCAACGGCTCGATGTCCAAGTGGAGACCAGTCACGAGTGGCATCCCTCAGGGGTCCGTGTTGGGCCCGGCCCTCTTCAACATCTTTGTCGGTGACGTGGACAGTGGCATGGAGTGCACCCTCAGCAAGTTCACCGATGACACCAAGCTGTGTGGTGCCGTCGACACGCTGGAAGGGAGGGATGCCATCCAGAGCGACCTCGACAGGCTGGAGAGGTGGGCCCGTGCCAACCTCATAAAGTTCAACCAGGCCAAGTGCAAGGTCCTACATCTGGGTCATGGCAATCCCAGGCACAAATACAGACTGGGCGGAGAATGGATCGAGAGCAGCCCTGAGGAGAAGGACTTGGGAGTACTGGTGGACGAGAAGCTCAATATGAGCCGGCAATGTGCTCTTGCGGCCCAGAGGCCAACCGCGTCCTGGGCTGCATCAAGAGGAGCGTGGCCAGCAGGTCGAGGGAGGTGATTCTCCCCCTCTACTCTGCCCTTGTGAGACCTCACCTGGAGTATTGCGTCCAGTTCTGGAGTCCCCAACATAAGAAGGACATGGACCAGTTGGAGAGGGTCTAGAGGAGGGCCACGAAGATGATAAGAGGGCTGGAGCACCTTTCCTATGAGGACAGGCTGAAAGAGTTGGGGCTGTTCAGCCTGGAGAAGAGGAGGCTCCGGGGTGACCTTATAGCGGTCTTCCAGTACCTCAAGGGGGCCTACAAGAAAGATGGGGAGAGGCTGTTCAGGAGGGCCAGTTGTGATAGGACAAGGGGTAATGGTTTTAAAATAGAGGGAGGTGGATTCAGGTTGGATATTAGGAAAAAATTTTTTACCATGAGAGTTGTAGAACACTGGAACAAGTTGCCCAGAGAGGTGGTGGATGCTCCATCCCTGGAGACATTCAAGGCCAGGTTGGATGAGGCCCTGAGCAACCTGATCTAGTTGGAGATATCCCTGTTCCTTGCAGGGGGGTTGGACTAGATGACCTTTGAAGGTCCCTTCCAGCCCTAACCATTCTATGATTCTATGATTCTATGATTCTATATCTAGGCTACGAACCAATTCCATTGTTAATAATCTTCCTGTCGTTTAACAACAAAAAGTAGACTGATCCCGAACTAATCATATTTATTCTTTTTCAAGGAAGATGTTTGAAAATGACCTTTATGACTCGAACCAGTCATTATAAATGCTTGCTTTCTGAAGGCAACGTGGTAAGTACAGTTAGTCTTCCAAAGGAGTCCCTTTAATTTCCAGGACAACTTCTCTCAGGAGAACTATTCAATTCTCTGACATCACAAGTTTCTCAGCGAGATACCTCCAAAGTAGCCATCTTTCTCTCCCTCCATCTAATAGGCTCTTAAGCTGTCTTATTTCATAAGCAAGCAAACATCTAGGCTGATCGCTTGGCCCTCACACTAGATTACCTTTTCACTGACTCTGTTACTGATGGTAACACACCTAACAAGCTTTCAGGCATCCCTGCCTCCCTTTCTAGAAATGTAAACAATTTTCCATTTTATTCCCCTGAAACAAAATTTCATTAAATAATGTACATCCCATGGAACTTTCTACATTTTAAACTTCTGTGTTTCTTCAAACACCAGTTACAAGTAAAAAAGGAAATAGAAAATCTTGTACTGAGCGTTCCCAGTTTTTGCAGAGTTCTAGTAAATATGCTTCTGTCACCTAGCAACTTTATTTTCTCTCCTTTTGGTATTGGAATGTCAATATGTGGAAAATGGTAAACTATCAGCCAGTTCTCCTTGAAATAAATCTTCAAGAAATCCCACATGAAACTGACTTAATTCTGTCTCCAGGAAAATAACTCAGAGAAGAAGTTTGCTGTAATAAGGTAATGTTTTTCAGCTAGTCTTTCAGGTGAGCTTGCAGGTCTGAACTCTTTACTCCTGAAGGTGTTTTCCTCAATATAGGATTAATTTGGACCTAGCTTTGGAAGAGCATTTAAGGAGTGCTGCTACACATCTGTGAGTAGTGAGCACCTAAACACAGTCTTAAATGTGAGTATGTTAAATATATGTTTAAAATGAAATGTGTTGTACTTAATTAGGAGGGATTTACTGTTAGTACTGTAAAGATCTTAGAGAGTTCTGTCATTCACTTTCTAACTTGCTTCTGAATCCTTAATCTGTTGCTGTATCAAAAAACTCCATGCTTTGTCAAATCAAAAGAATCTGTGGTTATATCTGTAGTTTGTCAAAGAAACAGACCAGTAATTTAATATTGAAAGTAATCTCTGAGCAACTGTCATTGTTTAGCCTAGTAATGTCTTGCACAAACAAGGGATGTTACTTCTGCAAAACATATCATTCTGTTAAAAAAATACTCTGCTACTATTTCTGTGTTTGCTTAGTTTTGCTTTTCAATCAGAGATAAAATAAAAAAGGAGATAAAAATAAATAATAGAAACTTAACCTTATTACTTTAGTATAGAGGTGCAACTACTCAGCATCTGAGAGATCTTAGTATGCAATTGTAATAAAATAAAATAAAATAAATCAATATTTTTTGGCATGGCAGGGGGGTTGGAACTAGATGATCTTTGAGGTCCCTTCCAACCCTAACCATTCTATGATTCTATGATTCCATAATACTTTACAGCTAGATTCAATACAGATAAACAAGGATACAAAGTCTGAAAGGATGTAAAGTCAGATGGAAAGAAGGGAAGAAGGGGAGGAGAAAAGTGGGCTAGATGAGACAAATATATTTGGTACCCTTCCTCAGTTGTCTGAAAAGATGTAACAGATTATTTCAAACTCTTGTACTTATAAAATATGTGTTAATACCAGCAAGTCTTGAAATATTATATAATCTAAAGTAATATACATATATGTATAGGCACTTAAAAAAAAATTCAATTATAATTTCAAATAATCTTCGCAATTCACAATGCTTCCTAACAGAAGATTTTCAGTCCTATTCTTCCTTCCTAATCAAGTACTTGTAGTCTGTCAGAATCTGGTTTTGGGTGTAAACATCCATTCTTACTGAATAATTGCTCGATTATACTAAATGCTTCATTTCTTTCTAAGTACAATCTATTGTTTTTGGCGATGTAAGACCAAACTCAAATGGCATTGACATTAATTTCCCAGTAGTGGTTATTTCTACTGAGTTTGAATTTTATCTGCTACAAGAGACTTTTTGTATTTTAGTATCTATTGTTTGGGACTTTTTAATGTCAGTGCTGCTGATAGAGTTGGCCTCTAAAATGCCATGATATTTATAACTTTCTTAGAGAGACAATAATGTTAAGGAATTTTCCTTGTGTTAAAATTCAAACCATCCCCTCTTACAGCCTGGCCCCGTAAAAATAATGGTACTGCTTGTTAATTTTTCAGCATTTACTAATCCTTGCGTGAGTTTAAGACAACCCAAAATATGAAAACACAGGGAAATATGACAATTCCTGCCTGAATGAGTGTATGGTTTGAGCAAAAGATTTGATAAGGACAGACTGAGAAGAACATGGGAAAACATTAAGAATGTTGTTTACATGATTAGTAGAAGATGCACAGCTGCTAAATTTGTTAAATATGTCATGCATTTAAGAAGGGATTCGAGAGAAGGGAAGGAGATAAGGGTTTGCACTGATTTATATTTTGCATCTCTGTATGGGGGTCGACATAAGAAAACACGATATTTCTTTGAAAATCTATGAAGTGTTTGAGAGTGGTTGGAGTCTCAAGTCAGTCAGAAACAAGTTACCCTTTCCAAGTGGTATGAGAGGAAACAGTCAAGATAGCTATGAGAATTACTGACAGTGAAATTCAGTAGTTTTAAACTCATCATGATAAAGGAGTGGGAGCCAGTGGAGAGATGTTCACACACTAATAAAATGGTCAAAGTAATAAGTTATGAAAATAATCTTTGCAGCAGCGAAATCAACAGAGCCCTCTCATTTATGGGGGAGTATCACAAAGGTCTATGTTATATCACAGCCATTTGAATTAACCTAGCCTTAAGAACTGATTAATGCATCAGACCTAGGAGGGTGACAACGCTTTGGTGAGTGCATGGTATCTTATTAAGCAGTATGTGTGATAAAGGCGCTTCTGTCATCCTAATGGTGAAAGTTAATTTCTGTGCATGTTGCTTCTTTCAGGTATCATTTAATAAGACATGAGCTGCTTGACACATTGTAGATATGTTTTATGAATGTGTGACGGTGAGGAGCCCTTAACCACATAATCAGACAATATCATTCAGAAAAGGTACTTTACACCTTTCGACTTCAGCTGTTTCATCCCTGCCAGAAGTGTATGATAAAGATTTAACTTTCATGGTGGATTAACATAGAACACAATCCTACCTACATGTACTTCTTATGGCTAGAATTTTTAGCAGAATTTAGCTGGTTGATAAGTGAAGATTAACTTCCAATATAAGAAATAAAGACTTTGTCTAATTCTTTTATACATAAAAATAGTGGCCTTATGCATGCTGTTGGCTGTTTTCACTTCAGGTTTGTGGAATCTGGAAAATGTCCTGGGCACACAGAGGACAATCTCTATGGACCTTTTAAATTTGGAATATCTAACAAGCCTCCTCCATCTTGTAGATGGTGGAGTCATGTCAGTAAGATACCTGGCAGTGTGTTCTTGGAGTTTAACATCACATTTATATGAAAGAGATAGTTCACGTTGCTCAGAAGTATTATTACAAACTGATCGGATGCTCAAAGCCTGTTTCTGTTAGGCACACTTACAATATAGGAACACATATCTGGTAAGATGCGTACAGACTTTCCTAAACTACACAAGTTTGGCTTCCTTAATCTGGGCTTCTGCAAATCATTTAAAAACTTTTAGGGAGAGAAGATTACATTAAAGTGAAAAATGAAGGCCTGAAATATGGTCCTATAGTTTATATTAAATTTGTCCTGTGAAATAAAGGTCTTAAAATTATGTGCTGAGTATATCCTTTGGCTGATGGTGAAGTATGGATCTGCAATTACTTTTTGCCTCCACAGTCTCCTTTTCTGAGACATTTTGCATATCTATAGACCTGTGATGTTCAGTCCTAATCTGAACATTGGTATATGTTTGGGTGGGTTTTTTTGTTTGTTTACATTTCAGTAAGCATTGACAATCAGCTCTTGAACATGCTCATTTCAATCAAAAATATTCTTTTAAATGTTAATTATTCTGAGAAATCAGTGGAGCTACATTCTTGATGGCTTAACAGACTATCTTTCTGTCTCTTTCAGAAAAACATGATCTATTGCAAATTATCTGTGATTGATGCTGGTTTTCTAACTTTCACAGAAAAGGAAATACTACACTACTACAGTACTGTACTGATTTTATATGATATTTTCTCAGATTATTTTAGTCAGGCTTCCAGATGCAATTAGTACTTGCAATGTCTGATAATATCCTGTACATGGTATTTAGCTTCAAGAGATGTTTTATTCTTTCTCAAGGACTAATTTGTGCAAGTGATGATACCATTTTGATGATACTGGATTTTTGAAAGCTTTATTGCAGACATACTAAAAGATATATTTCAGTTTCATGAGAAAAATATGGTTCTACTTCAAGGTTCTTGGTTATTTCTTTTATTTTTTCACCTTCTTTTTGCATAATTTTTGTTTGTTTTGTTTCCAACTCTAGTACTGAATATTATACAGACATAAATCCATTCTGAAGAGAATTGATTATTCCTCAGGGACTAAAGATATCATTGTAAAAATCAGGTGTGTCGGGTTATGTGGTGAGGTTTTGGTGTCAAGAGAGAGGCTACAGGGATAGGCCCTGTGAAAAGCTACTAGAAGCTTCCCTGGTTGCAAATCGGACCTGCCTCTGGCCAGGGCCAAGCCCATCAGTTCCTCTATGAATAAACGTATTTAAGAAGGGACAAAGAAACTTGTGCCATGCAGGACCTGCAGTGAGGAGATATGAGGGAGAGGCAGGGGGCTGGCCTCTGGCCTCCTGCGCAAGCAGCTGCCCCGGCTGGGTCACCAACACTTGACTGGTGGTGGCTGAGGTGGCTTGGAGAGCTCTGAAGTGCTTGCTAGGCAGAATTCATTCTGCTGGGACTGCCGAGGTTTGTCAGGCTGGTTGGGCTTGGTGCGGCTGCAGCAGAGAGAGGAGTGGGATGCGAGAGAAACAACTCTTCAGATACCAAGATCAGTGAAGAAGTAGCAGGAGGAGGTGTGCCAGAGCTGAGATTCTCCTGCAGCCCGTGGAAATTGATGGTGGAACAGAGATCCATCTGGGGCCATGGAGGACCCCACACTGGAATGGGTGCCTGTACCTGAAGGAGTTCATAGGGGACCGTGTCCTGTGGGAAAGGACCCCACACTGCTGGAGATTAACAGTGGAGCAGAGATGCACCTGCAGTCTGTGAAGTACTCCATGCTGGAACATGTGGCTGTGCACAAAGAAGCTCTGACTCTGTAGGAAAGCCAGCGTTGGGACAGTCTGAGGGTAAGGACTGCATTCTGTGGGAAGGACTCAGATTGGAGAAGTTTGTCTCCGAGTAGAGTCTGTTTTGCTCACGACATGGTTGGTGGATGATCCTTCCCTGTCCTTCCCTTGACCCTTGAGCCGTTAGTTATATTTTTCTCTTCATCCCGCTGGGGAGGAGGAGTGAGTGAGTGAATGCATGGTGCTTAGTTGACAGCTGGGGCTAAACCACGATATCAGGAGAGGATTTGGGCTGGCTGGTGTTTTCGTAAATGTCAAAGGATACCTTTTTTTCCAAGTTCTTTCTAAGATATGGTAAGACAGTTAAACATCTGAGTCACTGCTTATGTGAGTATGCAATTGGTAACAGTCAAAAATCAGTCATGTTAGAAGATGGAACTGCAAAAGATCTAAGATTAAAGTCTTTAAAGTGAGTTTTAAAATAAGTTCCAGCAAGCAAAGGAGAATCATTGTATAAAGTAAGAAGAATCAGATATGTCTATTATAAGTTCTGAAGAAGTTCTGTGTGCGAGATGATCGTGGTACTACTTTTATAGCAGGTTGTTTTAATATTTGAACTTCAAGTTGCTTGTATTTTTGTTTAATCAATACGTGTAGAAAGAAACTAGATCAGGAACAAGGATATGTTGGCCTTGTCATTTAGTACTGAGTAGGGAGAAATAATTTTTCTTCCCACATGAACACTCAAGACTATGAGGTTGTGTCTAGTTCAAGATGGGGTGTAGAGCTACCTGAACGGATTTACAGGTTGAAACAGGTGATGCTTGATGTCCTGATGTCTATATTATCCATGTTTTGAGGGGAATTTACTTCAGATAACCTTGGTTTGATTCCATGACTCAAATGACCCAATGGAGACTGTAATGTGTGCTCCTGGACTCTCTTTTCTAGTTTTATTTCATCCATAAGAAATCCAGTCAGCATGTTTCAAGACTACACTACAACATGAGAAAGAACAGTAAGTAGATATGACTGGGACATTCACTTCAAGTGCATTCCTGAGCCTGAACAACGATACAAATGTAGATTTACCTCCAGAGACAAGTAACAGGAAATGTGTGCCTGCCTTGTACATATGTACCAAAACAAAGAAAAGATGTCCACCAAATCCACAGTCCACCAAAATGTTGAGTGTTCACTATGATTCTACTCATCTGTGCTTTTCTTTCTAAATCAGTGGGATTAGGAAAAGGCATGATTTTTTCCTATCTCCACGCAGTTTTCTGTTCTGTCAAGATGTCATCCCAATTGATTTGATTTGTTTGTTTTTTTTTTTCCTTCTGGCAATTTGCTTGATTTTTCTGCTTTCAAAGCTTTATAAAATAAACACAGAACTCATTTTTTCCCCCTGGACTTTCCTAATAAATGACATATCTGATAAATAAGTTTAAGTGTAGCACCTGGTCCAGTGTGCGAGGTTATAGAAAAATTAAAAGGATATTGGAACAATTTACCAAAGTATTTGTTATACAGACACATCAGAAATATTCAAGTTTTTCAAACACATTACCCGTGCTTTATACAGGAATGCCCCAAAAGGCCCAGTAGGTCTTTCACTGTAATTAACACAAAGTGTGGAAGCATGTCACACAGGAGTCAAGGGAATTCTGTGACAAGATAAAGCATCGTTCAGGAGACCAAGGTGCCTTGGTAAAATTAAGATATCAAGGATGCAACAGTAGGCATGGTGAGTGACTCTCGCAGCTTCTGTAGTTCTGCATGGTAGTAAACCATAACATACACGACAACATAAGCAATGAGAGAAACTGAAAAATACGACAAGCTTTTAGAGCAGGACTGATTGTAAGCTCCTTCATAACCAAAAGATAAACAAATAGTTGGTTCTATACTTCATATATCTGGATAGGCAGCTAAGACTGATGATATACCTGCATTTTAGTCAGCTACCTGCTCTTGAGAGACTATTTTAAAGGATTATGAAATATTTTTGGTGACTTTTGGTACTGACTCTGTTTATGCAAATAAAAGGATTTTGAAGCACCTTTGGAGACATGTTCACTAAAACACCTTGAGCTGATCTAAAGTAAACTAGAAGTGGGATAGTAGAGCACCTTTATGTGGAACAATAATTAAATATCTATTTCCAAACAAGCCTACTAAATAGACAAGACAGTACAGATGACCAACATGGGAAAAAAAAGTTTGCATTTTAGCCAAATATACTAGTGCCCAGAAAAAAAATCTGAATTTGATATTATTTCCAGTCATTTTTCGAACAATCTAGAGGTGGACTCTGCAATTTATAGAAATTTGGAAGCATCAAATCTCATGGAAAAAATGAAAATAAAGTGGTGAAAATAAACTCAGATAAGGACTGACTTCTCATGATCAATTAAAGACAGAAGATATCACTATATACAGTCTGTACAAATGCCAAAGATTATTTTATCACAGTTAAATCCACCTGCACACAAAACCCCGGAAGACTTGTCTCCCACAAGCTTTCAGTTTAAGAGAACTTCAATATCAGGAAAAAATGCCAGCTGAATAATACCAGAACTCATTAATAGACATCCTATTAGCCTTGCTGAGTTAAAAACAAAACAAAACAAAACAAAACAAAACCAAACCAAACCAGAAAACGACCAACAAACAACACTGAGAAGAATTTAAGCAAATTATTATTAAAGGACCATGGTGGTATCAGACACCAAATACTCCCATGCACCAAACTTAACAACATTACGGCATAAAAAAAAATGCTGTTGAAGGTATTTAATTATCTTAGATAATATGAACAATATATAATGTGTAAATTAAACTTCCATTTCTAGATTTAGGTCTTTTATGAAATGTACCAGCAGGAAAGCCCTGGAGGAAGAAATATTCTTGCTTGCCCACAGAAAATGTACAAGACTTGCAGTCCCAGAGTCTTCCACATGTTACCATCATCCATCTCTGTAGAGATTGCTTAGAAAAATTAGATGTTTCATGACGATGCTTTGGGCTCTCATTTAATTTTGATGGATCTCAACAGAAATTAGGATATTGGGAAAAGGAAATTTATTCCACCTCCCTTAATTATAATACTTCTGGAGAGAAAAAGACACTATATTTTATTAACTCCACTGGGTAAAAAAAAAAAAAAAAAAAATTGCAAGAGCAACAAGATTTTATTGGTCATATATTATGATTTCATTTTTTAACCTTGGAGTATGGTTCAGCGAATTACAATGGCCTCTGGTCAAAAGTGAAGAAGTCTATAATTTTTTTTTGGCATGAAAGGATACTCAAAATATCAGAACAGAGCAATAATAAAATTTGAAGTCCTGGTTATTAATCCCTTCATTCCAGCATAATTCTTTATTATCCTCCTAAGACTACTCTCAGACCAAAAGATGATTAAGTCCTTTGATGGAAGCAGTTTCATGCTCTGCACATTCTCCTGATCTCCCTTTCTTGTGCAGACCAGGCTTCCCTGACTTGTTCTTCCTTTCCCCAATTTCCTGCAATCTCTTCATCTTCCCATTGGAGGCCACTTCTTCCCAATATTCCTATTCCTAAATCTAACTCCTTATCTTTACCTATTCTTCCTTCAAGAGTACAATAAATTCATCTATTCATGCTTATGATTCTTCTCTCACTATCTGACTCACTAATGCATTTCCCTTGTCACTTTCCTTTCTCCTTGTACTCTTCATGGTGATTGCTCCAGCTTTTATTCTTCAGAACTTTTTTTTTCTTTTTTTTTTGTCCATCTCCTATTGCTGCTCTGTCTGTCATTCTCAAGAATATAAGAGTAGCTGCGTTAAATTATGACAAAGATCCACTTACATTAGTGCTGAACAGAGGACAGTTCAAATATATAGTGTTAGTACCCAGGATACTGTCCCAAATTCAATAACTTCTGATCTCAAAGGCTTGAGATGAGGTGACTGTCTATAAACCAGAATCTGTGTCCTTTTGCAGAAAGGCTGCAGCATTGATGAAAGATTGTCTAGAACTAAATAGAGGGTTTTCTGGGGGGTAATAGGAGGGAAAATTATTTGAGAATAAAATATTTTCTTATTTTTCAGCCAATTCTGATACTAAGTAATGTAAACACATAAATGTGTCATGTTAAATTAAAATTACTCTAACAAATTTTCGCCTATTATATTATCTTCTCAAAATCCAATTTATATGCCATTTCTATTTAAAATAAGAAAAGAGTCCTTAGAATGGAATCAAGAAAAGTGAAGGTAAAAAATCTGATGCATTTTCTGTCCAACTGTTTAGATATAATCACTTGAATCTGCCAAGTGGTTTGAAATGCAAGTTCATGAACATGAAAAGTTGCTTTATTTCCTTTACTGTTCAATGGAAATGGTATTTTGCAAAGTTCTTTCACAAAGCTTTTCAGGGCACATTGGTTCATAATTTCATCAAGCATCTTCTAAATTAAAACACACTACAAACAGAACAAAGTCAAGCAATAAAAACAATTTATAGTCCAGAAACATGGCCTCCTATCACCCCACTCAGGAAGTTATGAAGACTTCCTGAACTTCTGGCCGATACGTCTGATATTTGGCTGAATTTTGAAGTGTTCTTTAGGTAGAAGTCTTCAGATTTGTATCATAGCAACTGTTAATAAACTTTGCAAACTTAATAAAGTCAACCAAACAGCTGTGAATACCCCTAGCCAATTGCCAAATGGTGCTGCTGAAATGATTTTGTTTGTAGTCTTCAAATGCTGTGAGTGAAGTTAGTGTAATTTTTGAAAAATTAAATAAAATCAGCAACAATTAATCTCTACTCAAAACAAGTCCAGGGGCCTGATTTATCAGTCAGATTTCAAACTCAGATGGCCTTCAGGCATCTGGATTTCGGTTTTCACAAACTTAGTCACTAGAAGGAAGGCATGCACAGATCTTAATCATAACAGTTTAAAAGCATTAAGGGGGCATAAGAAGATGAATAAACCTCTGAAAGACAAGCTTCAGTGTGAGCTTCTTTCACTTAACCTGTATGATTAATGTGAGGATTCTTAGTTCTCTGTTATTACCTGAACTTAAGTTATCTGGGAGCATTTCTTATTTGCCATCAGGTAGGAGCACGTACACAGAAATTACAGCAGCTGGCATGAGCTAATTTTCACGCTACTGTACCTGAGGATAACTTGTTAGTCTATCTATTTCTTTATCATATCAGAAAAATGTACTTGAGTTCCTGAAGACACTGAGCCAAAGCTATCGTTCAATACTCCTTATGACTTTGTACATTTTTTTTGTACAAAAAAATGTATGCATTACATACCAAACTGCTGAAGACACAGTGTTTTTTAGAAAAATGGAAAAGATAATTACTCCTTTATTACTTCTATTACCCAGATTCAACACTCTACTCTTTTCCTTAGCACTTTTGTAAGTCTACTTGAGAAAGGCAGTCTACTGCCACAATGACCCAGGATGCTACAGTAGCACTATGACTGAAGATACAGGATTGCCATCATAGTCATGTAATTCTTTGCATACTGGAATCTACCAGTGTGGTTAGATAAGCTCATCTCGAGCTGGTACCTGTAGATGTTCATGAGTCTTCTTAGGAATATGAATTGATGGTAAGGTAGCATTATATACATGGGTATGTCTTTGAATACATTGGCAAACACACATGCAGAGTCACACAAATAAAATAGCTCAGTGTCATGCTGTTTGGAGTGAGGCGGGTTTTGCTTGACAAGATGATGATGGATGCACAGAAGACCTTCTCTCCTTCATAAGTTGGCAGAAAATTCAAAGTATCTCAGAACTATCTCTGCTGATGTGGAGATTGTTTTCTCAAAGCTTATTTTTCACCCAGTTTTGGCACTCACTGACAGTGAGGAGAGTTGGCTACTGATAGCCCTTGCCCAGATCCTTGCACAGGTAGGTGTATATAGGGCATTTCTGGCAAAGCATGTACCTTCTGTGCATTTTCGTTGTCCACAGAGAAGGAAACAAAAAGCAAAATCAATTATGTTTGGTATTAGGTGGGAGTTAGTCAAGCTTACTAGCAGAACTTTTCAACTCCTAAAAGTAGCAACATTTCTTCCTCTGGCGCAGACAGTTCCTACCTTACAAGGATGGTTTGCGCTCTGAAGGCAAAGTGAGCTGTGCAGTGATGTTCCAGACGTAAAGAACAGACAGCAGAAACTTTACTCACTGCCTTCGCTGAAGAACCAGGCATCCACTGAACCAAGCCAGAGTAAAAAAAGCTATTTCAAAGTCCTCTCTGCTCAAAAAACATGAAAGGAACATAAATGATGTAATTATAATATTAAGATTTTAAGATCATTGATAATCTCAATCAAACTCAGAAGATTGGCCACATAGATGTATTGTTTTGACTTTTAAATAGAAGTGCACAAAAGCCTACAGAAACAGAAACTTAATTTGATATTTTTTCAAAGAAATCTGAAAGAATAAATATTCTCAAGCACATAAATATTTTCCAATGTGTTTGTTTCCACGTTTTTCATGTAATGTTATGTGTTTTCAGGTCTTATTCGATGTCATTGATGACAGTATTTTTTAGATAATTGAAAGACTATTAATAGTGAACCTTATTTTGAATCTTCAGTATTACTCGTGTATTTTTAAGTAACCGTTACTCTCACTATAGAAGAAAGTCCAAGAGAAGGAGATGAGGAGGAAATTGCATAGTATTTCTACTCTATCCCAAAGCAATGAGCTATGCAGTTACATAAATCTTTATCTAGGTTGAAAGGGCAGTATTAACCAATAACAAAAAATAAATTTGATGTCCCTCGCCTTCATCCTTTTGTGCACAGTAGCCTATTCTCAGCCAAATGTGTCGATTTATAGCACATAGGATCAGTCGTTGCCAGTGCCAGCAGTCTGCTTGTGGTTGGAGAGCTGGAAGCACGTCAGGGAGCGGATCCGAGCTCAGAGGCTCTGCCAACCCCACCCGGTCCGTTGCCACCCTCAAGCTGGTGACAAGCATTTCTAAGTCCTGGCGTTGGCTTCAGTTCACCCCTATCATGAAACGTGAGCATCACAAAAGGAGCCTGCATGTATCTCCCCATTTCGTAAGTCAAAAAGAAAGGAGGAGAAGCATTAATGTTGGTACAAATGCTTCAAATGTGGGGATTTTTTTAAGGCTTAAAGGATCATTGAAGTGTGCATTTTTTCTACGCTTGCTTTCTTTTTGAAATGGGACTTCTAAGATATTTGTTTATGTAATCCTACCTCCTTTCTCTGTTACAATGATTTCCTGATGTGTTAAGGAAAGGAATCAGTCCAACTTCTAACCAAATCATTGTGCTTATCTGGGAATTTTTTTGCTGCCTAAGGCCGATTATATTAGTTACCTGCAGTTCAAAAATCCTTCCAATATATGTGCTGATCTCAGACATCAAATTAAACACCAGCACTGCCCTTTAAAGAACATTCACTATTTCTACGGTACAAATGTGCAGATGACTACATATACTTTTCAATAAAATTCTTCCTCTATTGGCAGCAAAAACCCTTTCTTACACTTAAACTCTATTTGTTTTATTGCTTGTTAGCTTAGTTTATAGAAGCTTGTACGGCATTTTTATTGCCTCATGGTTTTATTGTATTTTTTTAATTGTGATATAATGTGCCAAATCCCTTGGCAAGGAGGAACTATATTATAGTTTTATTATGCAGTTTTTTGAGAAGCAAAGTCTATGAGGAAAGAAACTCTATGCCCCAAGGTAAAAACTGTTGACCTATTTGGTCCAGCAACATAAGATTGGAGGATCTGAGCTCAACATTTCCATCCAAACTTCTCTTTTGTCTTCTGAATTAAGAAAGTCCACAACTAAAATTTTATTTTTTTATGTACAACAGTCCACTGAAGTGTACATTGATGGGAAAGAGTCTTTTTACTTGTGAATCAGAAATCTTTCTCATACACAGAGTGCTGTAGTGATAGACAGATAGGCTTTGCAGTATTTTTTATAACTGCTGCAGATAGCTCAGACATGCTTTTCTGATTTTCCATGCTGTAGTTTTAAAGCTAGGAGACACCATACAGAAAGGGTGTGACTAAGAGCTAGATAAAACCTTTAAATTTCTAGAGTAGTCATAGCTGCTGTCTATGAATGAAGTAAAGGAATAGACTCAAATCCAGAGATTGCACTGAATTAGTTACAAACTCATTCTTTTCTCTTCTAATGCTGATTAACTTCAACAAAACTATTATTAGATCTCTACCAGTGAAGAGAGATCTGTAGTTGTGTAACAGTACAGTTTTCTCCAAAACACTTTCATGTCATTTGGTCATTTTGCCATGTTAATAAAGGTAATATTTCACTATACACACTGACCAGTACAGGAAGGAATTTATCTTTACTTTATAGATTTATTTTTTTTTACTTAGCCACCTAAAAGATTTGGTGCTTAGCCTCAATAAATGGTATATCTATAATAAGTTTGCACCTCTCCTGCTGTGCTAGGAGGCACTGGATACTGTGGTGAAGAGTCAGAAAAAGTAAGTTAAAGCTCATTGCCAAGGAATGATATTCCATAGTTCTATTTCTGTTGCTGTTCTTGAGTTTATTTTCCTTTTTTTTTTTTCCTAGTTGAAAATATTCCTCGACCAAACCTGGGCATTTGATAAGCTAATATGCACTAGATAAAATAATACTGTTACTGTTTTGAAGATGTTCTTCTCCTTTCTTTTTTTCCAGCCTGTCCCCTCTTCTTTGTTTTAATTTTATTTCACACTATGACTCATCATGTTCTGCAGACAGTAAGGTATTTAGAGGAAGAAACTATCTTTTTCTGTAAAACTTTACCAGCTCATTACTGGAATCTCCAAGGAATAGTATTGCAGAAATTATTAAACAATACAGTATATTAAACAATATAAATGACAATACGATCTCCAGATCAACTTCTTATGTTTTGGATTGGAAGTTGAAATGAAATCCAACTTCGCAGTTTTTCTTTCAATGCTCCTATAGGAGTTCATCTGCAGTCTGACAGTATGTCAGCTTGTTCCCCACATTGAGCATCTCAGTGAAACCCTGAGCTTTGAGCAGTACCATCTTCATCAACAAACATTGTGACATGTCAGAGACTGTTAAATAGTCTTGAAACTTTCACATTTTTATATTGATGCTTGAACAGAGTCATGCAGGAAGAAACATCTGAATGATATTGTGCTTTTAAGAATATAGCCTGCTGTTGTTTTGTACCATCACTACTGTAGCATGGCCTTTTGCAAAAATATTATTGTGCAAAAAGTACAACTTATAGGGAATGTGAAAGGCACTTAAGACAATTAAAAATAGCTACAGAGGCCAAATCATAAGTGAAGTATTTTACAACTGAACCGCTTTTTGAGGCTACCTGCCACATGCACAGGATGCTCCCAGCACTAACTGCACTCAGCACACTGCAACCTAACTGCAAAGAGAAAGTGGCATAAAATGCTCAACATGCATTTTCTATAAAGTTTTATAAATGTGTTCTTATATCCACAGACATGGGTGTCTTGGTGAACACATTTGTTGTTCTTATTCTTCAGGCTCACTTTATGCCACATCTTGCTTAAGTAACTTGTGGCTTTTCCGAAATCAACAGTCAATGGAAAACGTAATATCCTTAGGGCATGTTGCAGTTCAGCCTTCATCATCCAGGATAGATTTGGCACAGCTATTTTTAGAAGAAATAAAAGTCACTCTATTCCTGCTATTTTGGAAGTGCAACAGCCATCAGCAGACAGAAACCTCTATTTTTCATCCAGAAGATGAAAGTAGGTCAAGCAGTGTTTTTTTCATGCAGGCAACATTCAGTAGTTCAGCCTGGGGTGAGGCTTTGGCTGACACTTGCCTTTCTCAAAGCTTTAAGCAAAAGCCAGTGGAGTTTTGTTGACACTGTTTTTCTCACAGTCCTGTAATGCCTCCTCCTTAAGGAATGCACTTGTTCTTCCTGCAGCAAAATGCATAATCTAGAAATCTCTTTTCATCCAAGTTGTGTTGCTGACATATCTATCTCTATGATAATGTTCCAGGGGATTTGCATACTCAAGGCACCTAACGGTTTGGCATTTCATTCCAGGTTGCCTCACAGCTAAACAAATTGCTCAAGTTTTGTCACTGAGGTCAGGGTCAATGTACTACCAGTCTGCCTGCTGATCATTTAAAGGGCTCCGTTGCATCCAGCTCCCTGGACAACTGCTTTTGGCCGGGCACAGCTTTAGGAGACCTCCACTCATGCATTCAGCTGTTAGGAGGGCTGTACTCCAAAGGATCCAGAAGCAGTGGCTTTTTCTTCTCCTAGAATGTTTATTGTCCAGCTGCTGAAAAAAATATTTACTGAGTATTGTGTATTTCCCAGTGCTGGTAAATCCAGAAAATATTTATCTCTTTCTAATTATTTGGGTTTCATTTATTTTATTGTTCTTGTAATTTTTTTTTTTTTAAGGTAGCAGTTAAAAGTCTAGAAATCTTGCTTATTCTTCTGTGGAAAAATTTGAAAACTGTTGAATTTTGCACAAAATAAATTTATTCTAGAGACAATCTGGTTTTATTTAAAAAGCCCCATTGTAGTGGAAATGTTATGAAATTCTGTTCAGCTGTCAAGATGTCAATCTCACATCACAAATGTGAGATCACAGTTTTGCAGCATCCAGAACAAACAACCAGTTCAGGCTAATGAGTTCCAAACCAAACTAATACTAAACTTTTACACTGTAACTTTTTTTGGAAGAGCGAGATAGAATAAGGAATGGATAGACAGTATTACATTGCCAATACTGTATACTGTAATCCATAGCTACTGAAAGCACTACCATATGACAGTGCACTATAAATAAACCAGGAACATATTTTTTCTTGAAATTTAGCTTTGAAAAGGTGGAGGGAAAAAGCAGTGCAAGAGAATTTTTCCCCTTTACGTTTATTTGTATGTAACAAAATATTCTAAGAAATAAACATTAATTTATTTTTCATTTGCTTATTTAATACACAAAGCAATTTAAAAAAAAAATCCTACATCCATTTACTGTTGGGACATTTCCAGTCTTCTGTGATGTTGTTGGAAGTGGGGAAGTGTAAAATGGAAGCTTCTGTACTAGCAACCCTACCACTTGACAGAGAAATAAAAGCCTTTTACAGGGAATCCATTTGTATTCACTCTGGATTTCAAAATTATTTCCATCCACTGACAGCTTTGGAATCTGTGTACTTGTAAATGCAAGATGTGCAGATGTGAGGAGAGTCTGCCAAGAGTCTGGAAAAGCAGCAGAAGCTGGTGTTGTCTGGTTTGATCAGGAAAGGGTTGACAGTCAGACAGTGAAAAGATCCATTTTGTGTAACAAGAAATATTTCCATATATAGAGCATTGATATGCGCGATTCTTATTCTTCTTGAAACTTGAACGCAAGTGTGCCCATGAGGATTTGTCTGCGTATTTAGAATGGAAAGAGACACTGTAGCCTGGAAGATCAGCAAAGAGGATGTCAAGGGAGCTGGAATAATAAAAACATTGAAGTTGGAATTAGTGCTTTCTTTCTTCATTCATATTACACTTGGTATAAATACAGTGACTTTTTAACTATGGAAAGTAGGGAACTAATCTTTTCTGCTTGGAAAGTATTTAGCATAGTGGGGAGACATTGCTTCAATTCAGCTCCAGGGATAAGCTGGAGCTGTTAGTTTTGCACTTGGTTCAGTTCAAATACATAAGTACAGGAAATACTTGCCAATAAGTCATTCAGTGTACCTTTGTTAAATAAGAAATCTGAAAATAAATATGATACTTAGGATACTTGATGCCTAGTCTTTTTCTGTATTTTTACAGGTAGGGACATTCATGACTTAGAAATGTTAAAAAAATTCTTACTTTCATTAACTGTTTATTTACTAAATTTTCTGATCTGAAGCTTTAGGTATTATTTAGTTCTATCTGCATGCAAGTGGAGCTAACTATAAAATGTGTGAGTTTAAAAGTGAGCCTGTTGGCTTTTTACTTTCAATGGCATTTAGCATACATTTAAATGACAAGACAGTGAGACTATAATGAGAACAATATGGTCTATTGCCATATTACCTAATGTAAGTTAGCTATGCACAGTGACTCTCACTAGCTAGTAAAGGCAGGCAGCATTGCCATTGGTATGCAAAATATCCGAGGAAATCTATGTATGGCAGGAAGTTGTGTAGCTAGTGTTACACAGTGTCCCTTCTGCAGAGCTCAGCTACAGACCTTGACAGCCTAGAACAACGGCAAGTGGAAACTCTGAGGAAGGCTCAGGCTGGAAGCAGGTGACTCCTGGCACCAAGAGGAAGACTTCTGCTACACCTGAATGTTTGCAGCTACAGAACAGATTCCCTGCCCTCACAGCTGAGGAGAAGCTCGGTGCGCTTGCAAGAAGACCATCTAGGTCAATTGACCCTGAGCCACAAAGGAGCATCAGGAGGAAGCGGCCACTGATAGTCATGGGTGACTCCTGGTACCAGGGGACAGAGGGACCTGACCTGACCTGTCTTATAGAGAAGTTTTCTGCTTCCCGCGACTTCAGATGCAGGATGCTGTGGAGCAGTTGATGAAGCTTGACCAGTCCTCTGACTATTACCCCCAATATTCTTGCATGTGGGCACCAATGATACCCTCAGGTGCAACCTGGAGGAGGAGGAGGAGACTGAGACTGCATGTCAACAATTTTTGGCATACTTGCTTTTGGCATCTATGACAATGGGTCCCTGTTGGTGGGTCTGTGCCTTTTGAGGGAGAGATGGGATCCACCTTACTAGGTAGGGCCAAAGTGTCTTTCCCAGTAGTATAACTGACCAGGTAAGAAGGCCTTTAAACTAAGAATGATGTGGGAGGGAACAAGTTAACAACAGCTCTATGAGAGAGTGGTAGACAGGGTTACCAAGAAAAAGGACTGGAGTGATGTGAATGAAAGGTAACACAAAACCAAAAAAAATCAACAGAGCTTAAGTGGAGTCACCTTAAACATTTACAAGTAAGAAAGAAAGCGCCTAGAAGGCACAATCGTAGGGAAGACTCTAGACCCTTTCTAGGAAATCAGCATGTTGGAGTGCCTCTCTGAAGTGCCTGAATGCTAACACATACACCATGGGCAGTAAACAAGAGGAATTAGAGATCTGTGTGCAGTTGCACGGCTACAATCTTGTTGGGATCATAAAGATGTGGTAGAATGGCTCACACTTCTGGGATGCTGCAATTGAGGGGTCCAGGCTCTTTAGGAAGGACAAGTCACCTGATAAGGAGAAGCAAGCGGATGCGGCCTTCTACAGACAGTCAGAAGTAGCCTCACATTCACAGATCCTGGTCCTCATGGGGGACTTTCACTACACCAATATCTGCTGGAGGAACAATATAGCAGGGAATAAGCACATCAGGAGGTTCCTAGCGACGGGATGGTGAGGTAGCAATTAATCCTGGAAACCATTTCCAAGAACATGAAGGACAAGAAAGTCATGAGAAGTCAGCATGGATTCACCAAGACAAAGGAGTGCCTGACCAACCTGTTAACCTTCTCCAATGAAATGACTGGCTTGATAGACAAGGAGAAAGCAGTGGATATTGTCTAACTAAACATCAGTAAGGCTTTGACACTATCTCTCATAACACTCTCAAAGAGAATTTCATGAAGTATGGACTAAACGAGCAGACAATGATGTGGATTGAAAACTGGCTGAATGGCTGAGCCTAGAGTGTTGTGATCAGTGGTAAGAAGTCTAGCTGGAGGTGAGTAACCAGCAGTGTAGCCCAGATGTCAATCCTGAATCCAATCCTGTTCAACATCTTCAATAATGAGCTGGATGATGGGGCAGAGCATACTCTCACAAAGTTTGCTGATGATACAATACTGAGAGGAGTAGTGCTGCCATCCAGAAGGACCTCAACAGGCTGGAGAAATGGGTTGACAGGAACCTCACGAAGTTCTATAAGGAGAGTGAAAAGTCCTGCACATGGGTAGGAACAACTCCCTGCACCAGTACATGCTGGGAGCTGCCCAGATGGAAGGCAATTTGGCAGAAAAGAACCTAGAAGTCCTGGAAGTCCAAGTGGAACATGAGCCAGCAAGTACCTTTGTGGCAAAGGTGGCTAATGGTATCCTGCGCAGCATATGGGAGTATGATGTCCAGTTCTGGGCTCCTCAGTACAAGAAATATGGACCTATTGGAGAGAGTTCAACAAAGGTCCGTGAAGGTCATTAAGGGACTGGAGCATCTCTCCTATGAGGAAAGGCTGAGAGCTGGAACTCTTTAGCCTAGCGAAGAGAAGACTCAGGGACAATCTTGCCAATGTGTAAGAATAGGAAACACTTTTTCGTTGTGAAGGTGACCAAGCACTGGCACAAGATCCTCACAGAGGCTGTGGAGTCTCCATCCTTGGAGATATTGAAAAGTCATCTGGACAAGGTCCTGGGCAGCCTGCTTTTGGTTGCCTTTCTTGAGCCAGGGAGTTGGATCGTGTGACCTCCAGAGGTCCCTGCCAACCATTAACCATTAACCATTAATCATTAACCATTCTGTGATTCTCTAACATGTTGCACAGTTACATGCTGGTGAGGCAGAAATTAGAATTTTTAACTGAAGAATAACATGTAAAATCTTCTCCTTTCAGTAAAATCTTCATGATAGTTTTTGCAAAGTAATAACGCAGCTTATTTTGCATACAATGTGACACAAGTTTCTTTTCATTGTCTCCTAGATTATCGCAGTTTGTGCTATTGAATCATAACTACTTTTGAACTAGGGTTGGCTGAGTTTCAGTAAAGGCTTAGGTATAAATATCAATGGCTTCTGAATCGTTGAGCCTAAATGAAAACTTGAGTGACAAATTTTTCTCACAGCTCTTAGAAAACCTATGATATTATAGGTTAAAGGATCACACTGTACTACCAATCTCTATCTATTTTTTTCAGGTATTTGCAATTTTTAAAATTCATAATTTCCTTAATATGCTTGAATTCCTATTTCAGTCTCCAGAAAAGGAATAGAAACATTAAGATATACATTCCTTGTGTATAAAATATAAGGAAAAACTTATGGTGAGCTAGGGAGGAATGTACATGTATATAATGTTTAGACCTTCATGGTTTTATATCAGCAGCAAATTCTTACAATGGGGCCATGGTACAACTTTAATATTCCATAGCACTGATCAGAACACTGTTTTTTGTAACACTGTTGTGAAGATTATCTATGTAGTATGCAAGATTTTTAAACAAAGGATTTTATAGTATAATCATTTAAACAATTGCTTTCTCTTTAGTATTTTGAGGATGGATGTACTTACAAAGGAAAGGAAATAAACATTCATATTTAATTTTCTGTGTAAAAGTGACATTAAATAATACATGTAACATTAGTAATATAACTTTACAGAAGAATAAACATTTTCGTATGAAGACACTCCTGCACCCTGTTTAATATCTAAAAGGAGATTAATGAAAAGGTCCAGTTTTTTCCTGCAGTAATTAGAAGGATGGACTTTAAGCCCATTTGCTTTGGTAGACCGATCTTCAACTAGTTCTTGATCATATAATCTAAAAATATACTGATACAGGAAAGACATTTCACTATATTCAATACTCTTGCAAGGAGGTTCTCTTCTTTTCAAGTGAATGTATCTCCTTAGGACGTATCTATATTTTTATATAAATATATATATATTTATAGTTGAATACACATATGCACATATAACTCAATAATTATGTGTATAATTATACACATAATTTTAAAAGTGAATAAAAAGTCACAAAGCAGTTTAATCATACTTGATTGCTGACCTCTTTTAATGGTGGTCTGTTCACTTACATGCACACATTTTCACAGAGGGTTTGTGCACGAAAAACAGATGTTTGTTCTGTTTGCTCTATTGTATGGCTAAGTAAATACATAGGCCAAGTTTCCAAATATTAGTGCCAGATAGGCTTTTAGTTTGGTTATCAGCAGATACCGATGATATGAATCTGAGGCAGATAGTGCTTCCCTCCTGGACTTCCCAGACATGGTTCAGCACTAGTACTTAGTATACCCGTAAGCAAGCTTACAAATCTGTGGAAGTTCAATTATTTTTATATTTTTAATTCATATAAAATTGAATTAATAAATAAAAATAAAAGTTCACATAAAGTTGTTGAACAATTTCCTTTGACCTATATCTTCAAAACAGGATATCTTTGTATCTCAGTATTTGATCATGCAAAATTATTTCCTTTGACATCTTATGTTCTTGTGCTCAGGAGCACGCAAACCTTCAAGGATTAGGGACATGACAATCTTATCTTCATTTCACCATCAGTAACAGCATCTGATTCACATTTTTTTTTTATAATGCCAATTGTATTAAACTGTATCAGAGCAACAGATCTAAATGCAATAACTGAAATAGCTCTATATCTATGAAAAGACTCCATACCTAGGTCGCATAATACAGAGTTATTACTGTTTTGTTCAAGATGTCTCTTTTTTCCTGTTGTTTGTCACTTTGTAGTTACTGCGTTTCATCTTATATTAGGCATTTCCCTGGCAGATATTGTACATGCTGTAAACATACACCTGTGAATGGCACAGGAGTAGCCAAATTGATACTAATGAGCAAATTTGCCATGTGTGTGTCTCATTGATTCAGCTGGTCTACACACCTGATTAAGTTGATTGTGTTGGACTGATGTATTTAACTATAAACTGTTCAAGGTAAAGATGGTTTTCTTACTGTGTGAGTGACACGTGATGCTAGAAAAGACTATTGAGATCATCAGATCCTGTGTCTTGTTTTTATAGTCAAGCAAGTCATCTATGTATCTCATATGGACACAGAGAATCATACATAGCATAACTTCTCCAGTGAAATCCTGCTTCTGATTTGAGATACGGGAACAATTTTAGTTAAAATACTGAGAATTTTTAACATTAGTCAAAAAAACAAAGAGTGAAGGAAGAGCCTCTAACTTTGAGATATATGTTGCTCAAATTGTTAAAGACCCTACAAAATATAAAATTAACTGTGTGCATGAAACCCCTCGAAACAAAACCATACTCCTAAATCTACAAATATAGAGAAAGCACTGTCTTCTGAAACTTGGTATAAGATGACTTTCCTGTTTATTTCAACAGTACTTTTGCTGGGGACTTTTCCTCAAGAAAATACAGGAACATACTTTCATGGGAACAAGTCTGTTTAATCTGCTTATACGTATAATTTTCCACTTGTAGAGCAGAATAACATAATTTAACTGGTATTATTTCGTGTTCATGCTTTTTGAGTACCTTTTTTTCATCATCTATCTTACTATTTTAATCCTTTCAAACATAAAACGCCTATATACACTGAGCACAGTGTCTATAAACATTAGATTGAGGGACTTTTCTCTTGGCAGCCTAAAACCAGAGAGAGATTAAAGGAGTTGCCATATTGCTGGCAAACCACTTGCATTTATCATCGTCCTGGCTTGACATTGTGGAGGAGAGTCTCGATACATATTTAATTAAACTTCTTGTTCTTCCTCATCTGAGAGCTTAGGATATAGGGAAAAGCAAGATGAAATGTGTTCTTCAACTGAATTTAGCATACTGCATCCATGACACTCGGTTTTGGAAGGACTCCAGCTCTAAATAACTGGCAGCTAAAAAAAAAAAATAGGGAAGAAGAGGCAGAGAGGATTATCCTGTTGACCAAAAGGCTCTTTTATTTTAGTGAGATCTGGAGTTATCTGCTACTGCTTTTACTTTGGTAGAATTAGAAACAGAAATAAAGCTTTAATTGGATATCTTAAAAGAAAGTGTATGAAGCTATTTTAGAATATTCATAAAATTATAGTAGCACTCAGATGGGAAAGAGGGAATTATCACTCTGTGAATGGAAGAGCTCCTTCCTGAACATCGCGAGTATGAACATCTTCCGAGCTTTCTAAAACTGACAAAGCATATAATAAAAAAAGGATTTTTTTAGCTGTTTCAGTGTATATACAAATATGTTGTGAGTTATTCTCAAGTACCACCAAAAAGATAACATCATGAAACTGTATTTATGTGCTATCTAAATACAGCAAATACCATGTTATCCTGAACGTAGATATTTTGCCTATAATAATATTCTTTTCTGTTCAACACCTTAAATTCAAGGTTTTCAAGAGCATACTGAGTGTTAAATAATTTTTTTACATATTTTTGACACAAGTTTTCAAAATTATTTTTCCATAAATTAGAGTTCTGAGTATGCCGAACAAATCTACATCCTGAATAAAGAGCTATGCCTGTCCTCAAGTTGTTAACACCCACTCTAGTATAATCTGTGGAAACCTTGACTTTCCCTTTCTGTGATGGAATTCAAATTTCATTTTCAAATATCCCAAGATGAATGATATAACAGATTTAGTTTGATGTCTCTTGTCCATCTCCCAGACGGTAAGAGCAGCATCACTGATTTCTGTAAAGCATTCAGATGCTTATGCAGGGAAATGGATGCTTATCGTCAGGTGTATGTCTGAACACTTTTTCCTTATCCTTGAGCCCAATACACAGGATTTTTGTCATTACCAGGAGAAGGAGCCTGGCTGCATACTGAGCTGGCAGTGCAAGGTCTCAGGACTTGTCTGCAGTTGCTTCAGCGTGAGCAGGCTGGGGTTTGCTTTAACAGTTGTGCAGTGGTCAGTGGCTGCTGCCTGACCTGTTTTAGCCTGAGCCCTGGGAATACCCTGTGTGGTAAAGGCCCAGCAGCTGCAGGGAACCGTTGTGCAACAAACAGCCCCCTGGGGTTACAGGTCTGGGGGAGGCTGAGGGCAACTTTCAAACTTCAACCTGGAACCAATGAAAAGAAAGCAGTGTGTCATGAAAACAGAAAAATAACCACGAATAGACCCCAAGACTGAAGAGAAAAAAAGCAGTGAGATCACCTTTCTCCTAGTAAGAGGAGGAAGAAGCCTTCACCATTGACTTAATATTCCTCTCAGCAGAGAGGGTAGGGCATTGTCAGTTCATCACAACCTCCTTTCTTCCCTCTTCTTCTGAAGGAAAGACTAAGTGTTGACTTTCAGATGCCAAGAGACATTTCTTAGATGAGAACACCATACCAGAGAACAAGGATAGCTACTAGGAATGTCCAAGCATTTTTTGGAATAACAATTTTAGTCGTATTGTTAATGATGCTTTTCTGACTTTAAAACAGTCTGGACTGTTAAGCTGCTAAAACATCAGTTGGACTAACCACAAATTCTTATCTCTGTGTACAAGACGTGTTCACTTTTGCTCTTTAGACGATTTTTGAAGTGTAAGAACCTTTTTGCCTACTATTCCTAAGTATACAACAGCCTTCCTGTTCAGAACCATCCGATAGAAAGAAATTTTCCGTACTAAATGCCATATGATTTGTTATTACCTTAGATAACTTTGATTGACTATATCCTAGCTGGGTGAAACGTGTCCTCATTCCAGGTTAGTCTGTAGCTTATATTACATTATTTTATGGGTTTGAATCCTTTGGTACTAAGAAGAGTAATGAATCTGGGTCTCAGATTCATTTTTCCCCAGGAAGTTTTTGAATGAAACCAATGCAACTGCTGTGACTCAAAGAAAACTCAAAGCTTATTCATGGTCTGAGCATGACTACTGGATTGTAGCTACCATAAAATTAGATGTCATTTAGTCCTTTCCCAGTTGATTTGCGAATTGTGATGGTGCTTAGGCAAGAGCTAAGTGCCTAGGTGCTCAGACAGAGTGCATGTGTATATACTTGTATTTAGGTAGCCATGGCACTTGCATTCAGGAGACTGTTCAAGTATTTATATTTAGCTACAAGAATTCATTGCTTAGAAACAGAGGCACTAGTTAATTTGTGCACTCAGGCTCAACACTAGAGAACAGGTTTTCTAACGCACTCAGTGACTAACAAAACCTTACTTTTAATATTTAAAACAGAAATGGACATTGAACAGAGTTCATATAAAACATGACTTATCTGATTTTCACCTGTGAGAAGAAGACAACATTACAATTTTGGGCTATCTTCGGAAAAAAAAAAAAAGTGTATTTACTGTTTGTGTACATATGTATATGCATGTGTGCATATGCATGTATGATTTGGTTTGTTAAAATCACTGCTTTGAATATGCAGCCCCTCATGATATATACAGTAAGTGGTTTAGTGGTAAGGAGACAAAAATTGATCCTCATACAGCCCTACGGATGTTCACTGAAGAACATACAAGTTTGCAAAACCAAACCACTGTTTAATGTCGTTGAAATTTTTTGAGAATTAATTTTTGTGAGAAAATTATATTTTGCCTGGAAAATGTTTCTTATGTATCTATAATAGTATCTACAGACAGAGAAAGAAGGACTGAAGAGTAGGCAACAGTTAGTGCATTCGTTATGTGGACATCAGATGTCTTTTCTCTGCATTAAAGTATACTCACAGATACCCGAACTTAGCTCAGAACCTGGAAACAACAGGGATAGCAGAGAAGGCTAGGAGATTTAATGCATCCTTGTTCCCAACAGGAGTTATTACACTATACATTTCCCACAGAATAAGAACTAAAATGTCCACTGTTTTGGTATCTTATTGACTCTTTCGGGAAGAGAAAACCACAATGGAACACTGTACTTGTTCCACCAGTTTAAAGGCAGAGCTGAGCTACTAAACGTGCATTTACAGTCTATGCGGTGGGAAGGATTGTTTTGTGGCTCTGTATTGGTATTGGGAATAATATAGAAAAGAAGGGCAAAGGCAAAAGGAAAAAGAATAAAAGAAAAAGTGCATCAAAGCAGCGATCAGCCAATATTCGAGGTGCCACTTCATTGTTTTGTGACACTGTGAATAAGCAGGCTGTCAGCTTCTCAGATCAAATCAAGTAACCTTTGTGCTTTGCCCCTGTGAAAGGTATTCAGTAACATTGTCATGGTAATTGCCAAAGTGCAGCACCATCAATTCCCACCTCATCAGGGGCTAATCTACTTGCTTATATATTGGGAGCATTCAAATGCTAAGGTCTATAAAAGCAATTGTTGATAAGAGAAAGTAGTGACAGATCAAGAAGGAACACTAAAGTTTTCATAATCGTGCAAATACTTCTTCTAAAAAACAAATCTTTGGTTAATATATCTTCTAATGAAACTAATAAAACTCCTTCCTATTTTAGGACTATCATAAACAGTTCTCAGGATAATTTTAGTTTTGAATGATGTTTTTTTTTTCAAGAATTGGCAGTTTCATGAGCCAGACACTTCTGATAGTGGTTCATTATAACATAGCCTTTCAAAACAATTAGTTTAGACAATGAAACCCCATATATCATAATCTCACATGCATTAATTTCTTATATGACAGTGGACCTCATTATATTAATCTGATTCCAATCAGCTTGGAGTTGCACATGTCCACGAAAGTACATGTCTGCAGGCAGAAAGCAGCAGTAAACATAAGTGACCAGGAGTAAATTTAAAACTGAAGCAAAGATCATTCAATCCACCCTGTAGTTATCAGGTTTTCTCTGTTAATAAAAGCACACTTTGCAAAAGTGTGAGAATATGAAATTTTATTTCTAAACTTCTAGCGTTATCTGAACTGGAAGTTGGATCTTAATTCTCTGCAAGAGCAAATCATTTTTCAATTATGTTCTTTTTCTCCATAATATGCTCATTTCCTCATATGTATTTGCATCAGCTTAAGATGTGATTCTGCACACTCTGGGAAAATCAGATATATAATGAAAAATGGTTAGCATTTTTGTTGTAGTCATGACATTTTATGCTTGTGTGACAGACTCTTCTCTTTGTTGTTATTCCGTGCGTTATATACAAGCACAGATAAAATGAGTTAAGTAGTTTAAAATCAAGCCAAAAGACTTACTACTAAAATAGAAATTCTTAAAATCCCTAGATGATTTCCCATCAATAGACGATTATAATGATATAGTCTCAGTTGTCAACAGGAAGCATAGTGATATACTAAATTGTTTTATTTGAGATAAAAACTGCTTTAAGTTCAATTACACTTAAGCATATGCTAAGTAATAACTTCAGACAACATCGCCGAACTGGGAACTTACTGAGTATATAAATTTTCAAAAAAGTTCTGTAAACTAGGAAGAAGAGAGAGGAAATGATACTCTATACTGTGTATCTAGTACACAGTATAGTAGATATCAGGCTAACATTCTGTAATAAATGTTAAAAAGGGATGCATGGTGAGAAATGAGACACATCAAAGGAATCTGAAAGGTATATAATTATATTGATTTATATAAAAATGTATTATCTTAATTTATGTAAATATTTATTACCTTAGTTTTTGTATTTATATTTTAGACATGTAAGTATCTCTGCATAGGCAATGGAAACAATTAGGTAAATCTTAGATGAGACTCATCCCATCCTAAAAGAAATGTTTAAGGTATATCAGATGAAATGCCTATAATGTGACCTTGACTACAACTAGAGCCTAGTTCTAGGGTTTCTGAAGAGTAGGGATATTTAGCTAGGTAATCTGAACACCACACTTATGGCACCAATCATTCTTACCCAGCTGGACTGAGTTGAGATAATGAACTACTAACTACTCTAATCAACTCAAGGTACCTATCCTGCCTACAAGAGGCAGGCCATTTCCTCCTGGCTGCGGAGGATGCAACAGTGTCCCTGGTGCCGCAGCCCAGGCTGGTGAGCAACACACACTTTCAGTAGGATTGAGAAAGACAGAAAGGCATGTCTCAGAGGAGCAGAGGTCTACATATCCAATCTATGTTTGGGTCCCTGTGAATAATAAATTTTGTTGTTCCCTTTTATGTCTCTGTTTCAATACAATGAGTGACTGTACAAGTCTAACATTATTATTTAAATACTGGTTTGGGGAGAAAAATACTGCAAAAGAGCAGGAAATGTGTCAGAAGATGACTATATTGAGAAATGAAGCCAGGTAAAGATCTTTATCTAAAAGTGTCCTGGTTTTGTTTGGGATAGAGTTAGGTTTTTTCTTAGTAGCTAGAATGGCACTGTTTTGGATTTGATATGAAAAGAACGTTAATAACATACTGATGTTTTTAGTCATTGCTAAGGAAATCAAGGACTTTTCAGCTTCTCGTTTTGCCACTGTGCAGGTGCACGAGAGAGGGAGCATAGCCGGAGCAATGGACTCACAACTCCTGTTTTAGGATTTGAGTTTAGCTTTAGGATTGAGGCCCAAATTGGCCAATGAAATATGCCATATCATGCAATGTCACACTCAGTATACAGACGAGGGTTGGCCAGGGGCTCATTCTTTTCAGATCTCTCTTTGGATCTTTCTTCGGGACTCTCTCTTCCGGGATTGCAGTTTCAGGATTTCTGTTCTTCAGGATTTCTAGCTGGGGCTGGGCGACACCTTGGTCAGCAGGTGGTGAGCAATTGCACTGTGCATCACTCATTTGTATATATTATTATCATTTTAATTACGATTTTTATCATTATTACTTTTAATTTTATTTTATTTCCACTATTATATTTTTCTTATCTCAACCCATGAGTCTCCTTCCCTTTTCCCCTTTAATTCCCTTCCCCATCCTCCAGGGGTGGGCGAAAGTGAACGAGTGGCTGTGTGGTGTTTAGTTGCGGGCCGGGTTAAAACATCATCAAAAAGGCTGTCAGAAACCTTTGTTGATCTATGCTAGAGTTTTACTATCTTTTAGGCTATAAATATGAAAAAAACATAAGGAGAAGTTATATATTTATTGGTCTAAAAAATGTATTACCTCTCCCTATAAATATGGCAAATTTAAGGAATAAGGAAAACAGATAAGATCTGATCCAAAAGACATGAAATTAAAAATTTAAGGGTAAATTTTAAGAGGTTAGGATTCAATATTAAAAAAAAAAAAAAGTTAGTGGGAAAGTTTATACCAAAAACCTCAAACTGTCATGTTTTTCACTGCATTGGTACATAAACTGGGGAAGGGCCAAAATCTTTCTTCTTTTTGTACTTGCTAATTCTGGAAAACAACTTGTTTGGAACTGAAGAGACAAGTAAGCAGAGGAATTTGTCTGGACAAGTAATTATCAATAATGTTGGTATCCTTCGAGGATGAAGAAAAGTAGTGTCTAGACTACAGGTAAGAATGTATGCTTTTCTGTTCCAAAATAAGGAATTAAATCGGTCAAAGAATTGGATAGTTGTTATAAGCCTCATTTTTCTTTTTTTTTTATATAAAAAAAACTAAATAGGTTTTAAGGAATTCAGATCAATCATTAAGAGCCAATAAGTAAAACATTATCATCAGCCAGAACATCCCAGGACTGCTGACCAATGTTGTCTTTTCTCATCCCTTCAATAATCAAGCTTCCCATTTGCTTCCATTTGGAGATTTGTGTCAATCTCTGTGATTTCATGCACCATTAGCTGAATTGATAGATCTTAATGGAACCCACAGAAACACTATAATTTTTTATGTTTTCCCTATCGAGATGTTTATACATTTAGCTTGTGAGTTAGGTGAGCATTTAAATTATATTTTTAGTTTTCAAGAATTTTAATTTGGAATCCTATTTTTAATTTGTTTCTCATTTTCTGAACCTATGTTAAATATACATTTATGCTTTTCCTCTAAATTAAGCTATAGAATCCTACTAAGAACATCATCATAATATTTAAAATTTTGTACAGAATTCTGCCAATACATCTTCGATTTGTTTTAATTGCAGAATATATTCATAATTATCTACAATTTACACAGTGATCCCAGAGTTAGCAATAGGCTTCTTTTCAGAAAACTGCTTCAGAGGTGTCCCATTTTTCTGTAACCCTCCTCCCTAGGGCTCTGATGTCCGTAATTTATGCCCTAGTTTGGTGCCGCATGGCTTTGTGACCTTGACTCAATTTTACTAATAGATGTTAACTTGTGAGAAAGTCTGTGAATGGAAGATACGCAAAACAAGTAAAAGCACAGACAAAGGTACAATTACTGAGACAGTATTAGCAACTCAAGGATTCACAAGGAGAAATACTGATGTGAAACTTTATGAAAAATCCATGGAAAAAATCAGAAAATCAAGAGACAGGAGGTCAGAGACCCTGACTTTCTCACCTGGCTCTGGCTGCATGACCTGCAGACACTCATGAAGGATGATGAACATATTAAGGTTTATCTTAGGAGTTTGCTAGTCCTTGTGATTTAATGTCTCTGTTGGCCAATAAATATCTTTGCACTTGTCAGTTCTGTGTATTCTGTTTACAGAATGTCCTTCAGAACAACAAAAACTGTCTGAATAAAATAATTTGGAAAGGAAAGACTACAGTTACCGTATAATTACTATGAATATCTTAAAATGTTACAAAGGCCAAAGATACCATCTCTCAGAAACAAATGTCTGAATTACCTTTAGGTAGCACTTTTGCTAGCTGTGTTATCACAAATAACATGGATATAGAAATAGGGAGTCTGTCTTCAAAAAACTTCCTCCAAGTCCAAGTTGAGGCATACTACTGTATTACGCATTAAACAAAAAGGTTTGATATTTTAGTCTCATTATTGAAATCTTATTTCCTAGTGAATACTAAGGTCATTGTTCAAAATGTGCTATTGTTCCACTGACATCCTATATTTTAGATCTGAATTTCAAATGATGCTGAAAATAAGGGAGAAAATCTGGAATCAGAGAGAAATAAAACCATTGCAATAACAGGTTTGTTATTTGAATGTATTCATAATCACAGATTAGGTCCAGATATACTTAAGGGCCTAAACCCTACAATCTGGATGTTGAGGAAGAAAATCAAATTTCTCTTTTAAAACTATTTTTAATAATAAAATAAAAATAAAAAACACTGTACTGTAATCAAGACTCAGACCATGGAAAGCTGAAGTAAAAGCTGACTTACAGTTGTACTCCTGTTCTAAACTATATAAACAGCGAGCATGACCCTAATCACTTTGTACAGTCAATTATAGTTTCTGCACTAGAAGTTCTAGGGTGCACTTAACTCAAAAAATGAAAACTGTCTTGCTGAATTAAACCAATTGAAATGCAAGTGAGAAGGTTTTTACAATACCTATGTTTCCAAGTACAGTCTTGTAACTCTGCATTTCATTTATTTTGTCTGAGCACAGGCAATGGATATCTTACAGCTTCTCCAGGTCAACTCATTAATTAGAGACATCAAATAATTTCATAATTTTATGGTCATAAATGTATCCTTGTAAAAATGTTACCATCATGTCCATTTCTCTCCTCTTTGCACCTGCATAAAGTACAGAGTCAGCCTTGAAAGCCCTGAGAACAGGTGAAGCCTGCACTCGGTAGGTGCAGAGCCTCTTTCCTAAGTGAGGTATTGACTACAATAATAACACAAAATAATCAAAATATTTTAGATGAAACTGTAAGTAATTACTCTGAATATAAAATCAGACCTACTAGGCCTCATGATCAGAGAATTACAACGCCTATGTTTACAAGACAATAACAGCTATTGGCAGATTTAAAAAAAAGGTAGAAAATCACTGCTATCATTATATCACCATAGCTATCAAAATGCATTTTCTTATCTCTTCCATTTGAATTCTCCAGAAAAGAGAATGTCTTTCTTCTGGAATTAAGAAGTCTGTTTACTTTGACTAGATATACATATATAAAAAAATTATTTCCCGTCCTAATCAGAAATTAAAATCCTGTGTTTATGAAGCACCATGTAATTTCTTCCCAGGAACTGCAGCAAGGAGATAATTTTTTTAATCCACTTATTTTTTAAATGATTTGCAGCAGACGCTTAAGACTCCTTCCTATGTCTGATGAGCCTAGCAGCTTACATGAAACCATGATAGCTCCACTTTCTTTCAAGACACTCTGCAGGTAAGAGTATAATCTTTCCCCTAATTGCTAGTGATGTATGATAACCCATACTGCAAATTTTTAGGGTTTTGACACACCAAAATATAAAGTAATGATTACAGTGCACTTAAAGGGCTCTGTACTCTTTTTTCAATAATGTCAGGTAGTTTTCTTAATCACTTTTGTCAGTTGTGTTAACCTTCAAAAACTACTTTTGTTTAGTGGAGCTAGGACAGTTAAACCTGTAAAGGCTAATTTATTCTCTGATTTTTCTTCTACTTCTAGGCAATTAGAACTGTGTTTTCTTTTTCTAAGCTACATCAATTTAAACTGAGATGAGATTGACCTATTTAATATTACTCAAGTGTTGACGTGACCCCTTAGAATAAAAGGTTTTCTTCTTCCAAATACTGAGCAGCAGGTAGAAATTAAACTAACAATAAGGCGAAATAAATGATAAATTAGGAGAAAAACAATATTTGAAGTGTAAACCAAGGAACTGGAACTAGCTTGCAAACAACTTTAGAAAAGCCCTAATGTTTTGTAAGAGCCTGAGGAGTCATTAGATATTATCCGCATTGCCCCAATTACCTTTCCTAGGATTTGTGAAATATGAAGGAATAATATCAGGCTTTATAGTCAGTCAAATCACACCAGAGAGCTCCCTTTTCCTTGCGTGACAGCTAGTATACTGCTGATAGAAAGCTGGTAGGTGGTTTTGTAACTTTGCAGGGGCTGGTGCAAAATGTGTGCAAAAGAAGAGAGCTGGGCTGGCAAGGGAGTGAAGTTTCTAAAGGAAATTCTGGAAATGGAAGAAAACTTGTTACTGTAGGTCACTGCAGCAAAAGTGGACATGTGGCAAGGTCTGCTTCTTGGGGCAGCAGGAGATCCTGTGAAGCATGTGAACACACTTATAACTCAAAAAAAAATAGTAAAATGAGAAAAGAAAAGAGAAGGGAAGAGAGGAAAGGGAGAGGAAAGGGAGGGGAGAGGAGGGGAGAGGAGAGGCTTAAGTGTGTTATTAAGGGCATTGTCCAAATGTGTCTTAAACACTGACAGGCTTGGGGCATCCACCACCTCTCTAGGAAGCCTGTTCCAGTGTTTGACCACCCTCTTGGTAAAGAAATGCTTCCTAATGTCCAGTCTAAATCTTCCCTGACAAAGCTTTGAACCATTCCCACTCATCCTATCACTGGATACCAAAGAGGAGAGATCAGCACCTCCGCCTCCACTTTCCCTCCTCAGAAAGCTGTAGACAGCAATGAGGTCACCTCTCAGCCTCCTTTTCTCCAAAGTAGACAACCTCAAAGTCTTTAGCTGCTCCTTGTAGGGTATTCCTTCCAGCCCTTTCACTGGCTTTATTGCCCTCCTCTGGACTCATTCAAGGACATTCATATCCTTCTTAAATTGTGGAGCTTAGAACTACACAGCACAGTACTCAACGTGAGGCCACAACAATGCTAAATACAGCAGGATAATCATGTCTTTTGATGGAACGATTATTCTGTGTTTATTGCGCCCCAAGTTGTGGTTTGCCCTCTCACCTGCCAGGGCGCACTGTGGACTCATGTTGAGCCTGCTGTCAGCTAGCACCCCCAGATCTCTTTCTGCTGGGCTGCTTTCATAGATTCATAGATTCATAGATTTCTAGGTTGGAAAAGACCTTAGAGATCATCGAGTCCAACCATCCCTAATCCCCATTAAACCATATCCTCAAGTAGATCATCCACCCTATTCTTAAACACATCCAGGGATGGGGACTCAACCACCTCCCTGGGCAGCCTATTCCAGTGGCTGACAATCCTTTCAGAGAAGAAATACTTCCTAACATCCAACCTGAATCTCCCCTGACTAAGCTTATGCCCATTTCCTCTTGTTCTATCACCCGTCACTAATGTAAAGAGCCCTTCCCCTACCTCCCCACCATCTTTTCTCAAGTATTTATAGGCCGTAATCAGGTCTCCCCTCAGCCTCCTCTTTTCCAGGCTAAACAGCCCCAACTCCCTCAGCCGCTCCTCATAAGTTTTATTTTCCAGCCCCTTGACCAGTTTGGTCGCCCTTCTTTGGACTCGCTCCAGGAGCTCAATATCTCTCTTAAAGCGAGGGGTCCAAAACTGGACACAATATTCCAGGTGCGGCCTCACCAGTGCCGAGTACAGGGGCAGGATCACTTCCCTGTTCCTGCTGGTCACACTATTCTTGATACACGCCAATATCCCATTGGCCTTTTTGGCCACCTGGGCACACTGCTGGCTCATATCAAGCCGGTAGTCAACCAACACCCCCAGGTCCTTCTCCGCCAGGCAGCTCTCCAGCCACTCCTCCCCGAGCCTATAGCGATGCTTGGGGTTTTTATACCCCAAGTGAAGGACTCTGCACTTGGCCTTATTAAAGCTCATGCCATTGGCCTCAGCCCAACGATCCAGTCTGTTCAAATCCCTCTGAAGGGCCTCCCAGCTGCTCCTCTCCCTATTTATACTTGTGCCCAGTGTTACTCTGTCCTAGGTACAGAATCCGGCATTTGGACTTGTTAAATTTTATCTCGTCATTGTCAAATGTTCCTATCTATCTAGATCCTTCTGCAAGTTCTCTTGTTCCTCAGGAGCGTCAACAGCACCTCCCAGTTTGGTATCATAAGCAAACTTGCTAATGGTGCATTCAACTCCCACATCCAGATCTCTGATAAATATGTTGAACATAACTGGCCCTAGAATTGAACCCAAAGGAACACCACTGGTGACTGGTCACCAGCCAGATGTAGCTCCATTCACTACAGCCCTTTGAGCTCTGCCCTTCAGCCAGTTCTTCATCCAGTGCACAGTGAATGTGCTCATCCCACAGTTAGATAGCTTGTCCAGAATGATGCTGTGAGGGACAGTATCAAAAACCTTACTAAAATCCAGAAGGACTATATCTACCATCTTCCCTTTACCCACTAGGCAGGTGACTTTATCATAGAAGGATATTAAATTAGTTAAACAATTCATGGTTCCCTTTTTGAACCTATATATAGGGTTGACCCAAGGGATCCTGCCCTCCACTGGTAAAGAAACTCCTGTAAAGAACCGCATGAGCTTTATAATTCAAAGGAATGGATAAAAAAGGAGATTATATGGACTACAGTCACAGCACAAGTAGTGAAAAAGTGAAAAAGTGTTTCCTGTTCAGATAGAATTGTCTGTGCTTCAGTTTGTGCCCATTGTCCCTGGTCCTGTCACTGGGTGCCACTGAAAAGAGTTGGCCCTGTCTTCTTTACATCCTCCCATCAGGTATTTGTACGCATTGGTGAGATTGCCCCTGAGCCTTCCCTTCTCTAGGCTAAAGAGTTCCAGTTCTCAGCCTTTCCTCATAGGAGAGATGCTCCAGTCCCTTAATGACCTTCACGGACCTTTGTTGAACTCTCTCCAATAGGTCCATATTTCTTGTACTGAGGAGCCCAGAACTGGACATCGTACGCCCATATGCTGTGCAGGATACCACTAGCCACCTTTGCTGCATGGGACTTATGCATGGGACTTTCATGGGTCCCAGAAAAGGACCATGGGACTCCCAGGTCCTTTTCTGTCAAGCTGCTTTCCATCCAGCTCATTAATGAAGATGTTGAACAGGATTGGACTCAGGATTGGCACCTGGGCTACATGGCTGGTTACTTGCCTCCAACTAGGCCTCATGCTACTAATTCTGATGTTGGAAAAATAATATCTGTCTTCTGATTTGTTTTGAAAACAAATATAGCATTGAATTATTTATTTTGTAAAGCTCCAAGCTGTTATGAAAATGTGAAACATCACAAATGCCAAGAGATGGGTCAAATTAGTCAGATTTAGGTTAAAAAATAACATCATATTAACAATAAGCAAAAGAAAACACAGACTGTTACAGAAAAATGAAAGTAATTCTGTCAGACAAATAAGAAAAGACTTCAAATAAAAGTAATGAAAACTTCTCAGAAAGATAATTCATATGGAAGAATGCACTCCATTTATACAATAGTGTATAGAAAAATAAAAGAAATAATGAATGAAGCAACAATGTTCATGGATATAGAATTGGACAGCGTATTATCTGCTTCCCACAAAGCTATATAAAATGTAGTTTGAGGAACTGTCACGCTCAGAGTAATATGTCAAACTGACTTTATCACAGGTCAAAGAATGCATATGACTGTAGAAATAAAGCTGGCAGTGATCTATGAGGAGAAAAGGGCAACGTTACTGTTGGATGTGCTGAAGATCAAAAGACGGGATGCTCTTCAGCAGATGTTTTCTTCCTTTTAAATTGATAGATGTTTAAAACTGTGCAGACTGTAAGAAAAATGCCCTTTAAAACCTTCTAGCCAGCATATCTAATATTTAATTCAAATAAGAGGGAGATGAGGAATATGTGTGTATGTATAAGTAGCACATGAGATTCACTGGTATCACATGGGTGGATGTTACAGGCATCACAGATGGGAACCTAAGACAGGAAAGAAACTCCTAGGTCATCTAATCCAGGCTCCCCATAATGGAGGTTTCTACTTCTAACCTAACATTCATAAACTTTTCAAACCTTGCTAGCCTTCAAATGCAGCTTTCTGCATCTTGAGTTTGAAAGCTCTTCTTGAGCTTAGTTTCTTAATTGCCTAGAAACCATTTTCTTGATTCCCCAAACTTAAGCATAAGCTATTATTTGCAAATGAATTTTTTTTACTGTATCTACTTTTAAATTTTTTCCTGATGTTTTCATCATATTTTTGAGAGACAATAATTTTATAATTACCTACAATTACATCATCTTTTTAATCGTTATTTAAAATATTTGCTCATACTCAAATTTCTTGTTAAGTAACTAATACTTAATTATTATTTTTTTTATCATAGTCCTTGGTTCATCATGTGTTTTTGCACATTTTTTGATCCTTCAACACCATATGTCATTGAGAAATGTCACTACTTTTTTTTTCTCTCTGCTGTAATATCATGGATACTATGTAAAACTAATCTTAAAATCAGTTTGGAGGAACTTCTCTAAAAACTTCTCTATGAACTAATAATCATCACTCCAAACTATCTACTGTATTGTCCTGTTTAGTTTTTAGTCATCTTATTTCCTTCTATTTGAATGAATCCGTATTTCCTCCAGGTCAATTAATAACTTATTGTGGGTATTAAATATCTTGTTGAAATCTATATAAACCATTTTTTTCATTAAAACTACTGAACCTTTAGACATGTTTGCTGTTAGATCACTCGTGCACATTACACTTGCTCTCTACAGTCATCCTGAGTAAAGAAATGTGTGTGGTAAATTCAGCATCAGGTTAAGTTATATATCTGAGTAAGGTTGAATAGCTGTGGTTTGTGAAAAGGTGTGAAAGAAACAGATTTTCCAGCAGTTATTTATAATGAGTGATTCAGCAGTTACATCCTCAGCAACTTGGAGTGTCAATGGCAGTCAGTAGGACTTGGCTGTCATCAAACAGTCCCAGGACAGCAAACCTGGGAATTAAGAATCAATCGAATAATCTGTGGAAGTAATAATCAATAATAGTAAAAGGAGGACTAGGGAAAAAGTGGGCCCTCTCCAGAAGGAAATAGGAGACCTGGCTACCCAGGATATGGAGAAGGCTGAGGGTACTCAATGACGTTTTTGTCTCAGTCTTCACTGGCAAGTGCTCTTGTCACACTGCCCAAGTTGCAGAAGACAAAGGCAGGGACTGGGAGAATGAAGAATTGCCCACTGTAGGAGAAGATCAGGTTTGAGACCATCTAAAGAACCTGAAGGTGCACACATCCGTGTGACTTGAGATGCATCCACAGGTCCTGAGGGAACTGGCAGATGAAGCTGCTAAGCCACTATCCATCATATTTGAGAGGTCATGGCAGTCTGGTGAAGTTCCCACTGCCTGGAAAAGGGGAAACATAGCCCCCATTTTTAAAAATGGAAAAAAAGAAGACCCAGGGAACTACAGGCCAGTCAACCTCACCTCTGTGTTATCAAACAATGAAGGGGTTAAAACTTTTTTAAGAGTTTCATGAGGGGTTTAGTAGGCGGTTTTCACATACCTAAGGAACATAACAAGATGACCATCCTTGAAGCTGCTGGGAGTAATTAGAAGGGAGACTGTTTATCAAAGAACTGTCTACCCTTGAAGGGAACATCCCAGAGAATGTATAAACTTTATCGTGTTTTTCTGAATTGTGAACATGTGCAGCAGTGACTTGGGGAAAAGGTAATTCCGGCAGGAGGAGATTGTGACCACTGACTCATGGACCACCTACCCTAAATAGACCCCAGACCCAAAAGAAAGGGGCAGAGGACAGAGCATGCAAAGTAATTTACATGTAAAGTGAGAGAAAATTAACCAATTGTTTAAGAGAATAACAATGAATATGTAAACATGTTGTGAATATGCATGATCGGAGTGTATAACTAAGTCTCTGTCCAGGAGCCAGGTGTGCATGCTGGGACAAGATATCCCCCATGCACCCACCGCCACAATAAAGTAATGCCTGCTTTCTAACACTGCAAACTGTGTTAGAGAGTTTCTGTCAGGATTTTCGGCGACATCTGTACCCAACAAGATCATTGAGCAGATTCCCCTGGCGACTATGCTAAGGCACATGGAAAAAAAGAGGGTGATTGATGACAGTCAACATGGCTTCACTAAGGGCAAAGCGTGCCTGACAAACTTAGTGGCCTTCTATGATGGGGTTACAGCATTGGTGGATAAGAGAAGAGTAACTGATGTTATCTACCTGGACTTGTCCAAAGCATTTGACGCTGCCCACACAACATTCTAGTCTCTAGATTGGAGTCAGTATTGGGGATAGTGCTGTTTAACATCTTTGTTGGTGACATGGGCAGTGGGATCGAGTGCACCCTCAGCATTTTGCTAATGACACCAAGCGGTGTGGTATAATCAACATGCTGGAGGAAAGGCATGCCATTCAGAGGCATCTTGATAGGCTTGAGAGGTGGAGCTCTACAAACCTCACGAAGTTCAACAAGGCCAAGTGAAAGTCCTGCACCTGGGTCAGGGCAATCCCAAGCACAAGTACAGACTGGGTGGAGAATGGATTGAGAGCAGCCCTGAGGAGAAGGACTTGGGGGTGCTGGTTGATGAGAAGCTCAACATGAGCTGGCAATGTGTGCTGGCAGCCCGGAAAGCCAACTGTATCCTGGGCTGCATCCAAAGAAGCGTGGCCAGCAGATCGAGGGAGGTGATTCTGTCCCTCTACTCTGCTCTTGTGAGACCTCACCTGTTTCTTCTCTGAAGAAAGTCTGAGAGAGTTGGGATTGTTCATTCTGGAGAAAAGAAACCTTCGGAGAGACCTTCTACCAGCCTTCCAGTACCTAACGGGGACCTACAAGAAAGCATGAGAGGGACTTTTTACAAGGACATGTAGTGATAAGACAAGGGCAAATGGCTTTAAACCGAAGTAGATTTTGATTAGATCTAAGGAAGAAATTCTTCCCTCTGAGGGTGGTGAGACACTAGAACAGGTTACCCAGAGAAATTGTGTACTCCCCTTCCCTGGAAGTGTTCAAGGCCAGGTTGGATGAGGCTTTGAGCAACCTGATCTGGAGGAAGGTGTCCCTGCCCCTGGCAGGGGGGTTGGAACTAAATGATCTTTAAGGTCCCTTCCAATCCAAACCACTTTATGATTCTATGAATGTTCAATATGCTTGAGTTAGAGATCCTAGGTAATCTTCATCACAGCAAAAGTTCTTCACAGCTTCTCAAAGTGATAGAAAAACATGCAAATAGAGAATGATACATTTTATATAGATATATTTATATCATTGGGAGTCTGTTTTGGCAGCTACAGGCTCCTAGCCTCAAGAGTTTAGAATAATTTTATAAATTATTATAATTTATATAATTATTATATTTTTTTAACTTTTCATGTTAAAATAGATGAACCAGAACAAATTCCACCTATTTTATTGCCTAAAACCAGGTTTATTTTCTTGTCATGTTAACAAAATCATTACCATCTGGAGCTAGTATACCAGCATTACAGCCAGAATTACTCTATCATTATTTTCAGTTTTGTATTTGTATTATTTTTTTGAAGGATGGAATGAAAAGCATGTGAAGGAGCAGCAGTTCTCCAAAAGCAAGTTTCTTTATATAAATATACAGGGTTTTAAGGAGGTGTCCCATTTTCTGGCTGTAAAGAGCAATGGACACATCAGTACAGCCAATAACAGGCAGCTTATAAAGGCTGCTACTGAACACATCAGCAGTCCTGGTCCGTGTTTCTTTTCTGACTGATGCTGAACTGTGGCTTGTGTGGCTGTAGAAATCAATAGTAACAGGAGCTTACTGCTTTAGGAAACTTTAACTGTTTGTGGTACAGACGGAACTTTTATATACCCCTAAGCACAGTGGCAAAACTTAGTAAAGGTACAGTTACTGAACTGTGTCCTCTGGTTCTTGTTAACGTAACTTCAGATTCATTTCAATTCTTGACTTCAGACTTGCCAACTTGTATCATGTATAACAGTTATATGCGGAGTCCACAGATGCAAATTTGGGAAATGCAATAAAATCAATATTTTGTCATTCGGGCTGCTGGTGAACAAATACTTGATAGAAATTGTTCGTGTTACCGTAAGATCAGACTATAGAAATTCAGTGAATTAACATTGTATGTGAACACGTTGATTTTTTTGAACTATATCCAAATTTGTGAAGATGGCACAGTTTCAGCACCTATTTCATAACCTGAATTCTTTCATTCTTCACATGGTATTTTCATTTATTTCATGTTTTGTGTTTGATTTTGTTACCTCATATATTTGCAACCTCAAAAAGTATTGTTTAGAGTTTTTTCAAGACATTACTGAAATTGGTAGAAATGTTTCTATTTAATCTCAGGAAATTTTGCATCTGATTTTACATCCTGAAACCAACAACTTTCAGGAGGCTATATTAGATTCATTATGACAATGAATGTTGTATTGGAGTGAATAAGCTTACTGGAATTTATCTTTATCAATATAATATGAAAAAGAAGTCCCTATAGAATAACTTCTAATTCTGATCTAACACAAAATTTTATAACTTTTTTTCTGCACTAGCCATATACCCTAAATGATGATGCATAGTTTAGAAATGAACTTGTATTTTCTTCCAGACAAATGTGCACTGATTGTAGTAGAACAGGTTACATTTTGAGACTAACAGAAATAGCCACATGTGCTAGCTGAATATTAATTACCTCTGTATCTAACCTACGACTAACAGTCTAACATTTCTGTGACTCTGAGTAATGTGCATGCAAAGACAATGTCAGACTTTGCAGTTACTTATACAAACATTAAAATATTTTTAAAAGCTAGTTTACTTTTTAGCTCCAAGCAGCATTATCCACTTAGGTATAAAACTTTTGCACAGAACTGGCATGAAGTCTTGGTCTTTGCAATGTTAGATCTTATTTTCTAAAAAAATATCATTCTGCATTTTTTGGAAAAGAAGTCAAAGTTTTCACTCTATGTAAAATAATGTTTAATCAAAGAAATGAACAGAATTTTTTCAGGACAACATATACAGAGCAGGGTAATTTAGTACCCTAATTATTAGTCAATATGTAGTCTGCCTAAATATCTGTCCTGTTGAGATCTGAGCACACACTTCATGCCACACAAATAGGAACAATAGCAGATACAACAAGTCCTGAGTAGAAGAGTTGGGTGTCAAAGATGAGAGGAATTTTTTTATTAAACTCTCTTATTTGTGTGATCATTTCCATGAGCGTGCCACAATATTTATTGGTATGCCTTGTCATACAAATATTGAGGGGGTAAAAAAATCTATTAACATCCATGCATAGCTTCTAAGTTTTTCTTCGACCGATTTTGACTGAACACATTTTGCCAGCCTTGATTGTATGTCATTTTTTGTTTGAACATCGCTTTCAAACTTATTTTCAGTACCTGACAATTGGGCTGGTATTTTTTTGTAAACATTAACACTATGTTAATTACAGACTTGTGTTGCAAATACGTTTAATGTTTGCTACAAATTTAACAAGATGCTGTACATGAACTCTTGCAGTTTTGTGAGAATTTCACAGAGTTAAAACATTTGCATCAAAATGAAGGTAATATGTATATTACTTGTGTGCAAATCCCATAGTGAGAGCAAGAGTTTATTTACACACACACACACACACACAGATGTAAAGGTCTAGACGTGAAAAGTAACAACATCTGAATATCCATGTAATATTTGAAATAATTGGACAAAATATTATTCTTTTATCATCTTCATAAATAGAAATGTGAAAATACTCAACAAATAGAAATATCCAAGCACTGATCGATTTCAAATTGTGCTAAGATAACATCAAAATTTAAATGAAAATTTCTGGCTTCTAAGTTTAAGGAAAAAGAGTCACCATTAGTTTAGCAGAGAGCAAAGAAAGGGTCTTCAACTAGTGATGAGTTTCAGGAAAAGAAACGTGGGTTTTTGAAGGAATTTTGTGCCAGAATAGTATTTCATGTCTCATGAGAAACGTGCAGAGACAGTGCCTGTGGGCACCATTCTTGCTCAGAGGGATTCGACAGTCTGAAAGTGAATATGACATTGGTATCTTTTAGACCTTTTGCAAACAGTCTGTATTTAAAAGAATCACAGTATAAAGCTAAACCTGTTTATTTTACAGTAAATACAGTATTGTTAACACTTTGTGGATACATGATTGAAGTAGGTTTGTAGGATTTCAGTTTTAAGTCACATTGACAGTAAATCCTGGGCGCATTTCAGACTCAGGCTACTTCCAACCCCTCGAACCACATCCCTTCAAAAAAATAGAAATGGATGAACAGAATTTATTGAAGTATCATTATCGAATCACCAGCTTGCCAGATGTTTCATGAGCAAATAGTAACTCCAGTTTGAACAAAAAGTGATTCAGTTTAACTGATCCACAGACTTTAATACTTAAAAAATTAAATATTTCTAGAATTATTCTGTAAGTCATGGCTATTTCATTCCAGTGTGTATCATAATCATATCTTTGCTCTGTATGAACTGTGTTGCTTTTTCAGCATGTCCAACCTCAACATCAATCACCAATCTTTAGAGATCAATGTGTATGCCAACAAAGCATCACTCTGGACATATCATAACATATCTTCCATCGCACATTTCTCAGGTCTGGCAGACAGAAGACCTTTGATGCCTGTAGCAACTCTGTTTGGGTTATTTTGGTAAAAGTGTCATCTGAACAATTTTTTTGGTACTAGTATTGATTATCAAATCCTTTTAATTGTTTCTCCCCAAATCAAGTTTTTTTATTTCTGTATAGTGCAGTACCTTAGAAATCACAAGAAAACCTGAGGATTTCTCTAGGATGTTCACTGATTTTGCTTTTACAATTCTAATTAATGTCAGTAGAATTCATTGTACTTATTAATGTTATATTGGATTTCTAGATTATAGTAAAACTATAGTGTAATATATTAGACTACAGTATAACTATAGAAATACAGTTATTTCAGTAATTTGAAACTCTAAGGCAAACTCCTGGAGTATTCAGCAGGATATGTAAACAATTTATCTTTTCCAGACAGAAAATAGAGGTGTTCTGAAAAGGAACATTGGTGAAAAGTCCAAAGGCAGTTGAATAGTTAAACACCAATCATTTTGTTTTTAACCCACTTTCAAATGAATATGGTTGAAAAATGTACCAGTTTGCCCCTGACAGAACTACATAATCTTGAAACAAATGTAATATAATGCTATTAATTATAATTATTTGCTTACTTTCTTTACTCACAAATAGAATAAAATTCCCAAGTACTTATCATATTATATAGAATGTTTGCAAATATCTTCAGTTACAAAATGTGCTATTTGTTAGAAATCTCACAATTCTAATCTAAGAAAGTTTTATCATTTTCTCTTCTTGTTGCCAAAGGCTAAGACTCATGAAAGGAAATCTAAGCACCTTATCTTATTTGCAGTATTTGCTGCTTCCAAGGCCTGTCTGTGTAGATCTTTCTAGTTTTAACACTACATGACTGAGAAAAAGATCTGCAGAGGTGGCTGTCGTTATTAGCATTCTACAAAATAATTACTTAATTTCAGGGCACAATACGTAAGATAATTGTGTTTGGTTTTTGCTGTTTGTGCAGTAAAAATCTGATGAACTAAGTAAAAGAGATAAAAAATAGGCTTGTTCTGGTGAATTACTTCAAATTTTGGATTCGTTATGACTAGGCAAAAGACCTATGTGACTTCCTCTACCCCAAAAGAGTGATAAGAGCTACTAACAGACTCTCACAGGTTTTTCTTTACTGTTATCATGCTATATATGTTATATTAAAAATATAGAAAAGTAATTATATAAGAGCAATCATGAAGAGACTATCTTTTTCCTCAGTTGAAACCAGATTTATAATAAATGATTTAAAGGTAGATTACATAATTCAGATTTTATGTTCTTTGTTTCCAATTAAAAGTGTATGCGGAAAGAGGCCAGCTCAGGCAAAAACATTGTTTTAAAAATATACAACAGTCTTCTTTGAGGAAAGAATGTTGACATTGTCATTTAACATGTATTCAAAGGAATTACTTTCTTTTCTGAAAAAATACAGCACTTTTACCCAATTACAGAGAAAGCAAGGATTATTGTGCATTTTATAGTCTATCATTGGGTTTAATATACGTGCATATATATAATACAGCTGGAACATTAAATTTTAGTTGGGTCAAAATAGCAAAATGTTCTTGGTGTCTCTAGCACAGGAGCAGGTTACTGGCATTTCAAAACACTTGAAGACCTAGAGATAGCACTTGAAAACTTCACTTCAGAGGCTGTCAAAGATTTTCTTAGTTTCCCTTGCTAGACCTACATCTAAACCAAATAAATTCTATTTCTGTATTTTTTTATATACACGCACAAATCTTACATACATTTTATTTTTTAGGTCTAGCTTCTGCTGCAGTATAGCTGAAGGATGTAAAGGATAAAACTATTCCTTGTTATATTCTAAGGCACCATCCCACAAATAGGAAGAGATTTTCTGGCAGATTTGTTGTGTGCAATCCTGCACTAGGAATGGAAGTGGAGCAGGTGAATTAAATTTTCCCTGCTGCTGTTTCTTGTTACTTTTATAATGGAAATTGATAACATGAAGGCTACATGCATTTTACCCCTCTCTGATATGTACCCAATAGTGCTTTCTGGAAACTGCAATTCTAGTGAGACTAAAGCATAACTACTAACATAATAACAATTCACAAGAATACTCCAAATCCCAATAACTCTAGAAGTCTGGAAGGAGACTTCTAGAGACTTCTAGGAGACCTAAAAGGTTTCATTGGAACCAAGCCATCACCTTTATTGATGAACACCAGGTAAAGCAGTCATTTTCTGGGAAAGACCAATAGTATTTCATCTTTGATTACTAGACAAAACAAATATTTCTCAATGGATTATTTTCCTAAAGTACTCTTTATTCTGTTTTTCACAGAGTAACTTAAAAAATTAAATTTTAATAAATAATGAACATGTATCTGCAAGTTTCTGCTTCTGCTTCAGTGTCTGCTGATTGTACTTCTGATTATTCTTTATTGCCTTGACTCTCCATTAATAAAACCATACCTTTGGAAAAGCTGTCTCAGGACTGTTTTATAATGATAAATGTTCTAGGCACTGCTTGCTTTTGTTCATCACTTGCTGCCAGGCACCTGAGTACTGAAAATAACAAGTAACCTCTAAAGACGTGCCAAGTGACCGTAGCTAATTTGAGAACCCTGTGTCATTTTCAGGTCTGTGAACACCACAATATTTCAGTTCCCATGGATCTGTTAAAAGGGAGTCAGCCCCAATAATGAGACAAAATTTTATTCAGAAGCCTCGTAATTAGACAGCATCAAGATTAATATATGTATTATACATGTTTTTAATAATAAATTCTTATGGAAATGTCAGAAATCAATACAATCTTCTGAGGAGGAATGGTAGTTTGATGCACTGAAAACTCTCAAACACACTTTGTATTCTTCTAATGTAGAAAGGCATTGTATAAAATGGCTGCTTATGCAGTTTTGTGTCATATGCGCTACAGACTTGGGGTACCTACTTATTTCAGTATTTTCAAACTGAGCTATCAGTTATGTGTGTTTTACTCTGTAGTAAAATGTTGTGTAAAATCTAAATTTACATAATATTTGAATAACAAAAAAGAGTGAAGATAAAATTGATATTTAGAAGAAGCGCTGAAAATTTTAAAATTAAAATTAGATTATGATAAGTCAGGAAACAAGAAACCAAGTTCTTCAGTAATTATTTTGTTCCCTTTAGGCTTGAGTTATAATTTTAGCTCTGCTTTTTACCAATTTAGTCCTTATCTTGAGGAGATTAAAACATAGTTGGCAGAAATAATTTAGATCTTATCTAAGAAGGGGAGTACTTTTTCACAGCAATCATTTCTCAGACTAACTGGGATTCTATGGTTCTTCTGTGTTCCCATTTTAAGTAACTACTTATTTCACTACTAGTGCATTTGCAGGAAAGCATTCTTTTGAGCCAGAGAAATAGTGGGATCTTATGTCTTTCCTATGGTTCCGATTTACTGTGTAGTTTTAAGGTATCACTCTAAAATATATGTTTGTTTTAAACAAAAGTTATTTATTCACTACTCAATCGCTTAAACCATGAATTTATCATTATAGAATTCCTGTATTTGGAAGTCTGCTAAAGGTGAAAAATAAGATAGTACTTTTGAATCTGTAAAAATAGATTACCTTTTTTTTAAAACAAAACAAAACAACCACATTACTGTGTTTCAAACACTGGTACATTGATTTTGGTACATTTAGTTTACTCAGTGCTCCAACTTCTGCTGCAGGTGTCATTTACTCTATGTTACATTTACAAACCCTTAATAAGAGGATTTTAGGATTGCAACAAAATTACAGAAGAATTCTAAAGACTGAGGATTTGACTGATGGCAATTTGAACTAGTGACAAGAAGTCAAACTGGGATCTCCCACAAATATCACAAAACCCCTGAGGTCCTCTGAGGACTGATGGTCGTACATCACCTCCACTGAACAAAGTAACATCTTACACCTGCAGACAAGTATTTGTCTGACTTGGGTACAAAGGCTAAAGAAGGACCACAAATTTCCTGGGCTGTCACAGCTCTTTCACAGGTACTAGTAGCAAACGACCCCAAGGGAGCTCTCAGGCTACAACCGGTAAGTGCAGAAATCGCAACTGTGCTTAGACCTGATGACGTGCACTCCAGTTTCTTGAACATTAAGCTAAAGCCTTACACTTTCTCTGAGTGCTTAAGAATTTAAAATGCCTAGATGTAGTTCTGTAAATTACTCTTTTGATTTGTTATTTTTATAGTATTTTTTTTTAATCAAACTCTGGACACCAATGGAAGAGCAACTATTTTGCCATCTGCAAAAATGGGAGGTACTCATCATAGAAAAGAGCCCCAGAGGTGTAATGGAAAGCATGCAACCTCTTACACCCCTGCATGAGATCATCTGATAATTCATTCCTAGATGACTGAATGAATATTAAATATAGTTGATGCAAAAAAAATATATGCTTTAGATGCTCATTTTTACATCGTTTCTCACATAAATGTCTTACCTTCAGCAAGATGCACACTTTGCCACATTGGCAATAGGCTCCAGAAAGCCTGTACTGATCCTTAAATGCATTAGTCTGTTTTAATGGGCTTTCATTTGACTTAGAGTCCACCATTTCCATTCTTGAGTTAAACAACAAAAACAAGCAAACAAACAAACCACAGAAGAAAGGCTTCAATTGTCAAGAAAAAAAGAAGAGTGGAAGTTAACTTTTGCTGGTTTTGTTCTCTTTTCTTTTTTTTTTTTTTTAATGTGTCTAAGTGCTACATACCAGAAAGAGGAACATTTCTGTGCTGAGATGAAATATTTATGGTATATTCAGGATGAGATATTAGTGACATTCTTTTATTTCTCTAGTGGAACTTGATTTGGGGCATTGATTTTGTATTTGTTTTATGAAAGACCTCACCTCACAATTAGTTGTATCTTGCCATAATAAAATTTTGTTCTGTTCATTTTTATCTCCTTTGTAAATTGCTGTCTGAAATAAATATATATTTATTTCCATGTTGTAACAAATAACTTATGGTACACATGGTTGAATTATAATGCCGAATTATGAGTGTAAGAAAGAAACCTTCAGATATGCTTTGGATCATTTATTTATCTGGCATATGTTTAGAGAAACATTGTGTATTGTGTGTCTTTGTGGTGTTTTACTTAATTATGCTGTTTAAAATAAGGGCTTAGATGCTGGCGTCACTATTCAGACAATCTTCCATTAATATTTTGGGGAGAATTTGCTCACTGAAGGATTACTAGACTACTGTCATAAAGAAGTGCGTTTCTTTCTGAAAGTCATCATAATGGACATTAACTACCAGGATGACTGAGCTCATATCTATTTGTAGTAACAGCTTAAAATACTGTACATACTTCTCTATCCAAGCAAGGATTTTTTTAGCTTCTCTTCTTCCTTCACGCTTATCTAAATTGTAAAAGAACTAGTTCTTTGTGACTCTTTAAGAAAATAAATTATTCTATGGAGTGAAAGAGCTGAATTGTTCTAGGCCAAATGAGTGACCCTACAGCACTTTAGAGAAGAGTAAAATGAAGAAACCCATATGCTAGATACTAAGTTTGGCAGGCCAAGTGTTAGCATGTGCTCAGCTTCACTTGAAGTGGGTGAAGTAGATCATGGTTATATCCTTTCCTTAAACCTCTATAACAAAGGAAACTGAGAGAAAGTGCCTCTTGTAACATCAGATCCCAGCAGCTCCATCAGACCCGTAACGTCAATCCTGCTATTTTTCAAAAAGGACAGGCTCCTACTAATTCATGAACTGTTTCAACAAACCCACCATTTTCTTAGGAAACAGACCGAGTTCAAATTTTTCATTCCAGGGTTGATCCTGAGATCATCACTGTACTCATGAGTAATGCCTCGCCTACACTGAAACTTAAAACCCACTCAAAAGCCGCCCCCAAGGCATGGATATTATTTTTTAGTCACGGTACTATGTGACAGTGATGTTCCCTTGTGCTGTGGGAACTAGGGTCCTTGGAGTTTTGTTACATGTTCTCTGTCTCCCTGTCTACCTAAACGTGGGGGTAGCAGGGAGGATCTGTGGCCCTGGGAAGTGCCACCAGGCATCTGCCTGTGCTTGAGTCGTGCAAGTCCAGGTATATTCTCAAACATACCTGATAGGTCATTGCGTGCAGGGTCAGTCTGGCAGCCTCAGTACTCTCTAGGGACGGTGCAGACTGCTGACAGGTTACAAAAGTAGGCACTGCAGCAGAGAAATGACATTTACAGCCTTATGTCCAAGTTCAAAGAGAACCTTAAATATTGTCATGGATATAGCCGCTTGTGTGTGCCTTGGGAAAGACCCAGAGAGGGGACTGTGTCACAAACAGGCAAATGCTTTTCTTTAACTCTTCACTTTAGAAAGGGAAATTCAGGCTGCCTTTTTGAAGCCAAGATCACTTTTTCCTTGTGCTTCCTTAGCCCTATCAATCTGAATTATCAGAGGGCTGACACAGTTTGACGTTTTTAACTCCCTGGGTCAGCTAAGAGTAAAGGTAATAAGAAATATAGATAAAGAGGTGCTGAGTGCCACTGTAAGGTCTTTTATGTTAACAGAGCATCACTAAACCTACAACTTGTCATCAAGGTCACTATAATTATATAAAGCATATTTCTAGACTCATCTATAATGGCAGTATTGGAGTGCTGAGGACATTCTGAAAAATACATGAAATGGGATATTAATACTAATAGTGGGAGGAAAACAGTGAGGGCTATGGTTGTGGTATATATTTTCATGAGCCAGAGCCTCACAGCTTATGACTTTGGTTGCTAAGCATTTCTTGTTTATTTTCCTGCTTTTGAAAGTGAATAAGTTAACAAGCATGCTACTGATTAAATCCTGTCTCTACTTTGCCTTGTGAGAAAAATAATAACTGTGAGGAAGACACTTTCTTTCCCTACTACGTCATCTCATGATTTGAAAAAGAAACGAGCTGAAGGATTCGAAGAGTGTACATTCTTTTGCAGTCACAATGATATGTGCAAGGTAAATAATAATTAGCCATTGTTTTCTGAACAAAAAGTTCAATCTCCAGGCCCCATCCTAAACAGTGTTGATTTTAGGGGTTAGAGTTCATGAATTTTAATTCTGTGACAGAAAGCTCTAATGAGAAATTACTTGGATTAGATGGAGTTAGAATAGATCTTTTTTGACAAACCACAAAATATGTTCTTCAATTGAAATACCACATTAAGCTTCAAATGGTCAAAGGGGAGATGGCGAGCAGTTACTTCACCATCAGCTCCATCCATTTATTGTGTCTCTTTTCTGTACGTGGCAGTAGCTGTTCCTTCTCTCTTAGAGTCAAATAAATAGCCAACATCAACTCAAAATGAACCTTACTCAAGCATGTTTACACAATTGCTAGTCCTTTTTAGTGGGTGTAGTCCCACTAGGCCCTGGTTTTCAACAACATTAAGGGTAAGTGGTTTTTTCACTTACTGCTGGATTTCCGAGACCTCTTTACATAAACATGCGTATGAGTAATGTGTATTCAGGAATTTAAATCTGACGTTTGTAAAATCAGTAACATTTATTTGACTCTGTTTCCTGTGTTCTTTGCAGACATTTAGAATTCAGTCTACAAATGTCAGGTTTCAATTAATTGGAAACAGTTTATCTTAATTAATATTACTGAGTTACCATCCTAACAAGAAATAAATTATCTCAGCACAGAAGGTGAGTTTCGTGAAATGCTAATGGCCGTCTAAAACCTTTCTGGAAAATAAGGGACAACTGGGAATTCGGGTGTTAGGGAGGCAATTTTTGGCACTTCTTTATTTGAACTATTCCTGGCATTGTGAGAGAAAGAAAAACTAGACCATATCGCTAGATTATCTTGAACCCTATAAAAATAAGGATCATTTTCAGACCCGTCACTATTCATTAAATATTTAATAAAAGAAATTTTAAGGTCAAAAATTCCTTTGCTTAAGCTATTTTCAGCAGAGTAAGAATACTACTTGTAAGTAATCTATTTAATAACCCAAAAGATTCTGTCCTCCACTTTTTGACCACTCCAATATCCGCAAAGAGGACCCAACTGATAAGACTAGAACAAGTTTTCTGCCTTTCAGGTTGTAGATGAGACAGTTTTCTCTTTGTTCTGCTCTTCATTCTTAACTTCCTCTCCCAAAGAGTTTGAAAAGATTTCTGTAAGATTAAGAAAAGGGGAGAAGTCAACATTTAATATCAGCCAAAGGCATCCAAACTGTACGTTTTAATTTGTATGAGCAGAGAGATTAATCAGCTTCAGTTTACTAAAGTTCGTGAATAAAATCCTTTGCTTATTCATCATGTTTCTCTCTTTCTGACCTCTTAGAATAGCTTACAAAAATCCTGATACTGTGTTTCTAGATCCAGGGATGAAACTTGTAACCAGAAATAGTATACCCTGGATGTGAAGGTCATATATAGGCTTACACTTAATAGCTTTCACTCTAATGAAGCCCAACAGACCTTCTTGTGAAATTCTGTTCATAGAAATCAGTAAAAAGATAAAGATAGATGACCTGACTCTGCTGAAGCAAAACTACCACTAATCCAACTGAAAGACTGTATGGTACTTATGCCCATGAAGGAATGGAAACTATGGGAGACATCAGGTATCAAAACAGAGGAATCTAGTGTCATTTTAGAGCTATCTAGTACTTCCATGTTGCACACTTTGATATAGGACCTACAGAAAATCCATGCCTGTCTTGAGAAGTACCTGGACACGTTATGGCATCACATATGTCCTGGATCCTGATGTTTAGGTGGGCACTAGGTGCTGTAAATTACATCTGAGTAACAGGTAAAATAATAAGAGAGATCGCACAGCTTGAGGTTCATAATATGATGTCGGAATTAGAAGTTCAAGTGAATTGAAACAGTGAGTTCCTTCTTAAAGTTGTCATGCCATTAATCTCGTGGTGCACTAATATCCATCTGGCTGTAACTGGACATTCGTCATCCACTTTCTGCAAGGTATTCTGAATAGACTGAATGCAATTCCTTGTCTTCTCTGAGAAACAATTTTGGGCACTAATGCACACTTGCATCTGCTTGCATCCTATTCTTTATCTTCCTTTTACTTTCTCTTCCTCACTTTTCTTTTTCTTTTTTCTTTTTTTTTTTCTTTTTTCCCCAATCTTTACCTTTCTTGCCTTCTGTTAGAAATAACTTGCTTGGGTAGCTAACACCTTGCTTTTGCAGCAGCTCTGGGAGGTTAGATGTAAAAAGGTAGCTAAAACCCATGATTTTGGAAGTCTAATGTTGGTGCAAATGTGCCGGTCCTACGAGTAGTTGATATGCTTTAACAATGCTGTGATTCTGCTTTTCTTCAGCAGCAAGGCTGTGTAGTAAGTCAATAAAAAAAATCACAGAGCTCCATTTTATGTCATTCTAGTTCTTTCTTTTGCCTTTCTGTATGTAAATTTTTCATGTTTTGTCTTCAAGGAAGTAAGATTAACCTCAAACAACAGCAAAGACAATAGCTTCAAATGCACTTCAAATAACTTTTACTCTTTTCGCAGTAAAAGGCAATTAATACCTTATTAATACCATCTAAAAGTCTGTCAAGTAAGTTATGTTCCCTTTGAAAAATTCCTCAGCTGAAGAAAAAAACAGTAAAGGAATCAAATATGTGCTTTTTTTTTTTTTAAAGTACATTTTTACATATCACGTATCTATATATTTTAAAACAGGCACAATATATTAAATGTCAGTTGCTTGCACTGGAATGCAGCACATGTATTTAAAACAGTCACATCGTCACTCTGATTCCCATTTACTTTACCTAATAGACATGATGCTTACAATGGCAGTGTATTAGTTATTTACCTGTACTACTATATCAATGGGTCTACAAAGCTATTATAGCTAACTTTGTTTCTGGGATTGTGAATAGAGTGTGCTTGCATTTGTATGAAACAGTCTTGCATGGCCTTCACTCTACAGTGTATAACCAACCAATCATTGTGCTTGCAATAAATCATTTCAACAACTGACATTTGTTATAATTAACACAATTTGTCATCTCTCTTTGAGAAAGCAGCTCTGGAGTCATCACAGTGTCATGAGCTCTAAAGTCCCTTGTGAAGACCAGAAAAGGGATGTGTTTCATTGTTTTGCAGTGCTTACACATTTATAAATGGAATAGAAAATACTGTTTGAAGTGCTTAGGTAAACCTGGGAAACTGAAAATATTAACTTTACAAGAGATAAAACTGTAATTAATTCTAATTTTCCAGCACTGAGCATAATAACTTCTGTCAATCTACTCTGAAACTAAAAGAAAATATATATTAATTATAAATCCTTTCATTTCAATATCTTCAAATATTTGGGATACCATCAGTAAGTTTAAACTAAGTTATTTAGTATTTCATCCAGAGAAATTATGTATTCTGCTGTAAAACTAGAAATAGAACCAAATTAAAAAAAACAAACAAACAAACAAATAAAATGAAAGCATGTAGACTTAGAAAAAGCATCCTAAATGTCAAGTCTCTCACTTACACTTATTAATATGGCATGCATATTTTTTCAGTCCCTATGGAAAAGTGGAAAGAAAGATTAAGATACCCATACAATATATGTATCTTATGATATATGATTTGCAAAATAGTATGACAGATAAAAAAACATTGAGAAACAGCAAGAATTAATCCATATTTGAAAAAATAAAGAACTATATAAAGAAGCTGTGGAGAATCCTAGGAAAAAGAAAAGTCATCTCAGCTATATGTCGATAAATCTTGATTATTTTTTTTCTTTTGAGAAAAAGAAAAACTAAATCAAACAAGATCTCAGAAAGTCAATCAGGACAGACCATCTCTGGATGGGAAAACTATCAGGGAAGTCCCACAAATTCCTTTCCACTTTTTCCCCAAGCCACTAGAATAATGGTAGTGTTAAGAACAGTATTTTTCCTTCTTTGGGAACTGAAGTTCTGCTTTTAAACCCGTTATCTCATCCTGACAGGGAAAAGAAATATTAAACTGGTCATAAAATAAATCTCTACTCACCTGTAGGCCCTTGTACACACTTCTCAAGAGGTCTAAAAGGGGCCTTAGGTACAGATGACAACCAGACTCATGTGGCTTGAATATGTGAAAAAAATATCAATTTAAGCCAACAACGCATCTTGTTTAGAGGAATTCTCTGCAGTGTTTTACTATTTTTATCAGAAAAAAAGTAATAAAAATATTCCAACTACTGTGATTATTATGTGTTTTGGGATTTTTTTTTCAAAGTCCTTGCTCCTACAGGGCAGTACTTAGACATAAATCTCAACCTTCATTAAAAAGATTAAGATTATACTTTTCCTGTTACAAAGAAAATTTGAAAACTGATCTCATGAGCAAGGGCAAAAAAGCTCCAAACCAACAAGCAAATAGAGATAATTCCTGTGTACTGTAAATAAAATTAATTATTTAGGAAGAAATAATTCATTATTTTCAGCAGTTTGTGGTTCTCAACACTTTTACCACACTAGTGTAGTAAGACTATTATAATTTGTTGCAGAAGAGAAAATAACAAGACAGGTTAAGTAACAGCATAGCACAAGATTCCCTGAAACTTATGTACACAGATGATAGTGTGTATATATATGCAACCTCTCTTTCACTAGTGCCTCAGAGGGTTCCTTATAAACTAATCATGAGGAAAACATGTTCCAATCCAGGTAACCTATATTCTGATTTATTGGTCAATTAGTTTCATTCAGGTTTGATTGGTTATACTTAGGCTTCATTGGTTATTGAGAGTGAACTGGTTTAAATTATTTTACAAGTATTGCCATATGACTAATAAGAGTTATACTCTAAGGGAGCCAATGTTTCTTTAGCATATCAGCAGTATCAAGAAACAGGAAGCCCGATTTAAAGCTGAAAGCATGGTTCTGCTGAGCCATACAGAAAAAATGCATCATGATGTCATATTCCCATTTCGAGAAGGATGAGATCCAGATAGGACATAGTGAGAAAGAAAGGAATGATTTTGCCACCAGCAGGAAGCACCGGGTCACCAAGAGGAGCCCCTCTGACCAATGTTCACCAAGGAACTCCTGAGGGTTTCTCAGCCATGAGGCAGGAGAAAGCAAACACTTGGTCTCACATGTTGAGCAGCTAGGAAAGACCCTGAAGCACTTTACACATTAAGCAGGATTTCAAGCATGCATTCATAATGACCAATGCAATACAGAGGAATAACAGTGCTGGCAAAGAGCATTAGGGTTGGAGAAGAAGGAAGGCAAGAGGTCATCTGGTTCATTTGCCTGTGGAGAGCAACTGCTCTCTTCTGTTTCCTGACAGGCTACTGTCTTAACTTCTATTACCTTCTTAAGGCTTTTTCATACTCAGTAATACTGACTCTGCAGTTCTTCCAGGCAACAGTTTCCCTCACCTTTCTGTTGAAAAGATCTCCAAAGACTGTCCTTGAGTATCGGTTTAAGGCTATTAATTCTTATGCTCTCCATCACAGACAGATAGACCAGATGGCTGATCAGCAGCAGTCTTTTAAGTATTCAAATATTGCTACACCCTACCTAGTCTTCTTGGACTAATTAAGATGCTTTTAAAAGTAGTATTTTTAATGTAGGTCATGTTTTCCAAGCATTTTTCTCCTCTTGGCTCTTTGCATCACCCAAAGGTGGCCACAGTCATCTAGCAGTCTTCTCCATGTTGAATAAAGCAGTGTATGTCCTAAGGCTTAAGTTTGTATAAATCAATATGATTGTTTTATTCACATGTGAAGGAAATTTTTGATCCATGTCCATCTCAAGATGCACAATAATCTCTATTTTCCATCCTTCTCTGCAATATTGTTAACCGTTGCTACCTAATCCAGCTGTTCCTCATTTTGTATTCATGTAATCTTTTTCTCTAGAGTTTGTTTAGTCAAGGTCTTGATGGAACAGTATGCTAAGAAGAGACAATGGAAACAAGAAAAAGAAATAACTGAAGGACTGCCAAAGCTGCTGCTTATTTACAGCTAGAGATGCTTACAAGAAGTTAGGCTTTTGCTTGTTTAGAATCGAATACTTTTTTTTTGTAAGATAGTCATTAATATTTGCAGAAATACTTACAATACAGTTGACACAGAGGAATCTTTGTGGATATTGCAGCTTGATAGTGGTTCATTTGTTCTGATAACTCCATTTTATTATTCTTTCCTTTAACTGTACTTGTCATCTATTTTTTTTCTTTTTTTCTGTTTTTTAAATTTTGTATCTCGATTCCTGCAAATTAAGATACTGTTTTTCTATTGACCCTTCCTATTGTCTGGATAACTATTAGTCAGACTATTCAATTATAAATTGCAGAAGTCCCTTTGTTTCATGCTAACAGGTGATGACAGATTTTCATCTTCTTTTCTAGCTTGTGCACATGTTGGATTTTTGATAAAATATTAAAATAAAAATTCAAACAGTAAAATAAGTATTTAAACTATTAAGGTGAATGCTACTATTTCATAGAGACACAAATGTCCTTTCCTATAATGAAATCAGACAAGGAGATGACTGTCACAGAAAAAAGAAAGGGAGTAATCTGAAAGGCATTTCAGCAAACCATTGTCATCGTCATGTAGTTAGTGGACAGGGATTGCATTTGTATGGCAATGAAAAGTTTGGCATGGATAATATGATAAAATGTTCCAGTGCGATAAAACATTCTAATATGATAAAAATTTGGCAGCGCTCACAGCCTCCCTTCCTCTAAGCATAACGACCAGCAATCACTAGGCTCTCTTCTGCTTTCTTCTTACAAAAAACAAGCCAACACCCCAACAAGTGAAACAACGTTTGCTGTTTACTTCATGAAAATGTGTTAAAAGTAAGTAGAACTATGTCTGAGCAGAAGTTGGAGCAAGGAATTAGAGAAGTTAAAGTTTTTTCCAAGAGGAAATATGAGGTAACGTGAAGGAGCATGGCACGAGGTTATCACTGGGACTTGCTGACAGAAATGACTGATACAGTGAATCTAGTCCAATGTCTGCACACAGAGCAATGTTGGTATGCAGAATTGAAGCAGTCAGACTCCTCTGTGCGCAGAGGCTGACGGCACAGCAGGGAAGTGGAATGCGGTGAAACCTGCCGAATTGGGCTGGGGCTCACTTTGCCAAGTAACTACACCCAGATACCCCTTTTCTACTGTTAACCAGCTAGCTGTTAAAAGCACCTTAAAAATCACAAAAAAAATGTCAGCTACAGTTTTGTAATGACTCGTAAGAGCTGTCTTTTATGAAAACAAGTAAACAAAAAAAAGGCACCAGGCCTGCAGCTCCCCGACAGGACAAGTCAGGAATCCCAATCCCATCCCATGCTGGAATTTTCTAATGCTGTATTTGGCACTGCTAAGGGAGTTTAATGTAGTGGAGGTAATCTGCACACTAGCCAAACCCTTCAATGCCTCAGCATCTGACACAGTTCATGCCTCTAGAGTTTAGTTTTAAAATGCCATCAATTAAAAACAGGGAGGGGGGACTTAATTACTCGCAAGTTTTGCTATGCTTCTGAGGCACAGAATAAGATTTTTTTTTGAACTCACAAGAAGGCAAAACATTGGTTTTTAATGACCTTTTGGAAGAAATTCAGTTTGCAAAGCAAGGAATCAAATTAATTTTTGAAAGATATGTGGGCCTTGGGGAGTCTGAAACAAAGAGAAGTCTAATTCATTGAAAAAGCAGTTTGAGGTGAGCACACTGAGAAGATACTGCAGTACACTCACTGTCTCTCAGTCTATCTGGTGTTATAGTACTATTTGCTGCTGTTTTGTGATTGTTAGAGGAAGGAACAGATTATGTGCATCTTACAACAATTTCAAATATAAGAGCTGTGGTAAATAATCAGAAGTTTTTCTCAACCATTCTGCACTGTCTAATGCTACGAAATGATGCTAATGACCAATTATTTCTTTGTGTGCTAGTTGTAGAGATGAAATCTGTTTAAATGTTAATATTTCTATGAAAGAGTGCACAAAACGTTCTGCTGTAGTATATCATCAAGTGATACTGAGTGGTTCTATAATTTAAATAACTTTAGCTAGATTGTCTCTGTTCAAATAGATCACGTTTCTGTGCCGCTTTACTTCATCGACTGAAAAGTCCCACACTAATTTCTGAGCTGCTTTGGAACTAATTAATTTTAAATCTGTTTAACTGTTATACAAGTTAAAGTAATAATCTGTTGAAAGTAATTGCAGTGGAAAATTTTTAATTTAAAGTTCCAGAAAGCAATACCTACACTCTTAACACCACCAAACTGTGTGTCTTATTAATGCACATATTCTCAGTTTCCATTAGCTGACAAAAGTATGAAAATAGAAGGGAAGTATGTAACATCAAAAAGTGAGGAAGAACTCACAAGAAATGGAAAATGTACTGTAGGAAAATTTAATTGGCAGTACTATAATGCAGGACTCAGTTGTCACAGGAACTATAACAAGATAAAGCAATAGTCCACTGGGCTGTTATGCTGACAGAACTTTTAAAGACCTAGTCTTTACACTGATGCATTTTTTTTTTGGTATTGTTCTGTGGAATTCCTCACCGTATTATGACTGTTTTTCAGTAAAGTGATGGAAAATAGAATATATGAACAAATCTCCCTCAGCTGAAAAACAGCAAGTTACCTGCTGATACCCATGGGCTACACGGTTACCTGAGAGGATGTTAAAACTGTGTGCAATGCTTCTTTAAACATTTGAGACAAACTCAAATGACAAATTTGTCTGGGGAACATTTTAGCTAAAAGCTATAGAATGAAGAAAGGGCGAACATAGGAAGTTCAAGAATAACATCTGTCAAATTTTCTACATGTGGAGCATTCTACATTACTCTAGGCCCAAAAAGATCTTAAAAGAAGAAAACAACAACAATTCATTGTTAAAGGCTCTAAATGTTAAGCTGTAGGAGGATAACTTACTACTACCAGCCTCTACTATCAGCGACATGGCACAGATGGCAAAATACAGTGAGAGTTTTGCACACACAGCTTTGAATACTAACTTCAGGGAACTACAGGCTATTCCCAGAAGAACCTCAACTGCTTATGAAGTTTTAGAAGCAGAAGCTGAGTGGACACACACATCACAGAGGTAAAAACTCACTGTAAGCTACCTGCTTACATGAACCTAAAGTTGTGGGGGAGAGGGGAAAACAGGAGGATTAGATAGAGGATAGTTCAGCTGCCCTTTACTGCTTCTAAATATGTCTGAAAAAATAAAATCATTGGGCAACCCATAAAGGAAAAACTTGTAGACAAATTTAAAGGAATGAATGAAGGAATCCCTCTAGATGTTGCAAAGTGTTATCATAAAAATTGATTATTTTTTTAATCAAAAAATGAGAGAAATAGTTACACATAAGTTTATGATATTTTTTGATGCTCAGCGAGAGACCTTTAAGGAAATATTTTGGGCCTGAAAAAATTAGTACAGTCAGGCTTTAAACCTCTTAGAAATGGGTTTATAATGAAACTGCTGACACTACCTGAGCTATAGTTGAATAAATCGCTTCTGTCCCGGTGTAATGAATAACCCCAGTATCAGGGAGCCTTCCTTTCGTACAGAAAGGAAAAAAAGTCTGATTTCCTATTTTTAAACTTCCTTTCATTTATCCATCTTTCTTTTTTTTTTTTTCTTTATGCAAGATATCTGCATACCTTAATGTCCTACTATTCTGAAGTTGTGCAACAGTTTTGTGACATTTTATCTCCATAGTAGGACTTTGTACAAGGCCTGTCTGGTTATTATCTCCGCCACCCAAGAGCTTAAAGTGTTGCTCTCTTTTCCACACTTCTAGCACATAGCCGCTATCTGAGGCTCACGTGCACTAACTATCTCACATTCACAAAATGTATGGGGTTCCAGTAAGATGAGAACAATCTAAACAGGGGTAAATTAATCTATTTTCTTCTTAATTACTTGAACATCTTCATTCTGGAAGGGCCTGAGAACAATTAGTGTATCACATAATGACTGGATTGAGCTGACCGTGTGTAATATAATTAAGGGTGGGAAAACTAGCATCAACATTTCTGTCATTTCAGATGAGAGGTTCGGTTTATTCTGATTTTATGATCTGGTCATAAACTGGTTCTTACAGAAGGAAACTGCCATATTGCAGCTTATTTACAGGGCCTCTGGGTTTACTAGGGAGAAACTTATGTGACTGTCTCTTTAAAGCAATTATAAAAGATAGGCACTATAGGAGAAGTTTATATAATTAGAGTTAACCAAGTTAATTTAAGTAAAAATAAACAGCCATCATATAGTAAAGCCTGATAGAAAAACTGCAATATTCCCTCCATTTTTGGAAGCAATGTGAAAGCAAATATTATGGAAGTAGTGAGCAACGTTCCAGGCACCGATATCAGTGAATAATTCCCACTGTCATTGGTGAAACTGCAGTCATGTGTCAGTGGGAAAATTATTTTTTAAGGACTGATATATCATCTTGTAATGCCATTTAGAGTGTTTGCAATACCTTGTCATTTATTTTTATGAGTCTAGCACTAGACATGGTGTTTAGTAAGCCCACCTGAAAGAATAGCTGAACTAATATGATCACTTCTGAAACATTTACTTTGTGATACAGTCTCAATTCAAAGACTTGCTATGATATCTTATCTTACCTACCCAGAAAAAAGTAATGGCAAACAAAGTACGTATAGTACATACAGACAGAATATTAGCTTCACTGAAGATCAATCACATGACCTCCAAAATAAGTTTTCAATCTGTCACTAGAGGCATGATTTTAGTCTGTATTTGAGAGCATCAGAGATTCACAAGAGTTCTCTATGGAGTTATGGCCAAAACTGGATATACTCAGTGAAATAAATTCATACCAAGTTTCAAATGTTTAGGATTAAGTTCACATGGGAACAGTTATCTTTTTTTTACCCTACTAATTTTTGATTTGGAGGTATACAGAGTAAGAGCAAATAAGTAAAAAAATCTTCCTTTTACTTTTGGATATAGGACCTAAATATGACTGGTTTTGGTTTTTGGGGTTTTTTTTTGCCCAGACAAAAGGAACTCACCTCAGTATAGTCTTTCTACTATTTATCTTGTCAAAGGCCCAAACAGAGTAAATCAGTTTTTTTCATGACTCTGTGTAATCTAAAATATATATTTTGGGGCTATTATGATTACAAGAGGAGAGCCATTGGCATGTTTTATGGTATTTCATGTTTAGCTGATATGGAGTGCTTTACTTCCATGTTGTTCCCGTTGGGGTTTTTTGTGCTGCCTCTGAAATGTGGAACTCTTCCTGAACTGTGACTCATCCTCGAGAAGAAAAAAAAATCACATAGGCATCCTTTCATTTTATTTAACAAATTGCCACCTTTGTATTTTAGTTCAGTAAGTCTTGCTCATCTCTTTCTAATGTGCCACACTTGTATGGTTGCCTAATACCACAGAACTAAGACAGCAGCAGTAACTTGTGCAATGCCTGATCTCCTTTGCATCATTAGGGACGGTCTATGAAGCAAATGTCATTAACTTGTGAGGAAAGGAAGCAAAACTGACAAACTCTCATTGACAAACTTCCCTCCATTTGTTCATCAGTCTTTATTAAAAAGCAAATTTAATACCAACATCCTTATATAAGACAAGCCACTGAAGTCTTTCACCATGAAAATTAATGCTGTTTAAAATTAAACTTGCCTTTGGGTTTCGTTGGAAAATTAACATTGTAATCTTTGTATGCTGTGTTGTGAAGTCTAAATGAATGCTAGATAATGGAAATAATGAGACACGGGAGCATGTGTGGGGGTGCACTGTAGTTCACGCAGTGGAGTGTTAATTAATGTAACCAGTGCTTAGAAATCACAGAATTTATTTCCACTCTTTTTCTCTCTGCTGTATAACGTGAAAAACCACGGAACAGTGACGTGACAGAAGAAATCAAAGTCTTTCCATGCAGATTATTCACTTAGATTCACTGGAAGAAAACATTAAATAAGAAGATTCTTGATGCGATATGCAATTCATTTCCATAGCTGACTGCATTAAAACAAGGTAAGTAGTAAATCCATTGAAATCTCACACAGGAACCTTTAAGCAACTTCTTCAGGAAGTCAAAGCATAGTGTGGATTTCCCTAGTAAAAGAATGTATCTACTTAAGGAGAGCTACCTTCTTCAAATTCTTGCCATCCAGTTCTCTAAGCTCTGCAGTATTGGCTTGTTTCTGTCACGGTAAGCAAAAAGAGGGGGGTCTAGTTATTTGACCTATATTTATCCTATAAATCCAGGATTTATATGTATTTGAAATGATCTGTTACATTTCTAATTTAACATTTTTAATTTCAGCATTTCAAATACATGTAGTAACTCACCTTGTGTTTATATAATCCACTATTCCAACCCAAACCATTCTATAATTCTCTGATTCTATGATTTCTGATCCACTTCACATTTTATTTCAGAAATAGGCACTGGCATAAATAAATAATCAGGAAAAGCCCTCACCATTATTTGAAAAGTGATTAAATGCTTTTCTTTTTCATTAAAATTCTGTTCTTGAGGGTTTTGCCTCTGTCTTTCTGGAATACCTGTGTGTGCATTATGATTTGAAGTCAACATCTGTATTACTTCTTTAACAGACTGTCTGGGGCTTCTGTGGGAAATGAGTAGCTCACACCTCCCAACCACAGAGACAAAAGTGTGTAGCTGCTGCAATGCTGAGTAATAAATAGATTCTTTGTCTAACCGACTAGTATAAATAGAAAGGTATTGGATGCTACACTGAAAATGTACATTTAAAACCTACCTTTTTACTGAAGCCTCTCAGTGACCACAAGTATGTACAGGAAAAAAAAAGTTTTACTTCTAAATGGCACTGAAACTTGAGTAGAAGAGAAACCACCTACAAGTCCCTGAACTTCGTTATTGATATTTCATGCTTATGTTTGCCAGTATTATCTGGGTCTATTTTTAGGATCCAACTCTAGAGAGCATTTGTGTTTCCAAAAGCAAAAACACTAGCCTGATTGCAATGCAGTCAAACAGTATACTCCTCCCATGTTTTGATTTTCATGGGAAGACAACTCTCTGCAGAACTGAAAAAATTCATGACAATGAGGTCATTTCTAATCTGGTGGAAGAAGGGATGGGAAGTCACAAACCATCTTAGTGAATGAGCACACCATAAACACATCCAAAAAAGGTGATCCAGCAAGATTGTACATGAGGTCAGAAGAGAAATGCTGACCTGTAAAAAGTGATGAAGATGTGTAAATTATCCCCCATGTTTACTGAGTTAGGAGCTGAGGGGAAGTCTAGAGATTACGCTGTCTTGATTGTATTCTTTAAACTCTTTACATGAAATAATTATAAGCTTTGGATGATCTCCAGATTATTTACACTGAGAAAAATATGGTCCATAAAAAAATCTGTACACCTATCAGAAACCTGCTTTGATCAAAAGTTGTAAATTAAAATATATGAACATAATCTTCAATTCTAACCCCAGTAACACATACGGAAAAAAAAGACCTGAGTAAGTGATTATCCTGAATACAGTTAAGACATCAAATCAGCGAATGCATAGTTCAGTGTTGCGTATGGGATATTACTATGTATAAAATTGCACGAGACACAGTAGTTTCTTGTGATGTTTTGCCTCCTGAGAAGAAACGTGGAAAACAGTGAGTTAATTAACAAAATGAAGCAGAAAATGCTGTGTAACTGTGTCCTTCAGTAGCAGGAAGGAACAAAAACATATGAAAACAAGGGGTTTGTCTTAGTCTTAGTGCGACAAGAGAAAATGTAGTTTCCTCAGCCACATATAAATCTGGCTTCTCTCTCTGTCCTTTCCAGAACGAAGATATTTTTTGATTTATGTTCAACCAGAATAGAATGCTCTGTCTTGTGGAAAAATTGGACAGGAAAGGTTTTAAATCTCCTAATTAAATTCCTTACGCCAGCTTATCTTTCAAAGGTGTTTCCATTCAGCCTCTGAGAGAATGAAACTTCCACAGAACTAAAGGCACTCCCATGTTAATCAAGGTGAAGCTATCCCATCAGGGATAGAGTCCTATGTGGAACAAATGACTGATGAACAGCTTTTCTTCATGAGAACTGTTTATTTCACTTCTTTAAGGTTGGGGTCTTTTTCGCCCTTTATTTTTTGATCTCAAACTTTTTTTTCCCCACTCCAAGTTTCTTATTCATGTCTCTCCAGCTCAAATGTTTTTTGTCACTTAATGGACCTAGTGCTTACACACAGTGAGGAAATCCTACTTTTGGAAAAAAAAAAAAATGATTAGCGCTTATGCAATGTAGCTTGTATTGGCTTTGAACAAACTTGCTAGAGCAAGCGGGAGGTGAGTTATTACAAATTGTGCTAGCAAAGTGCTGCCTGGTAAGTGGCCAGCATTACCCTCCCTGAGCTCTGTTTTGTTGCAGATAGTTTCAGGGTTGCTCAGGTACAACTATGAGAACAGCAGTCATCAAATCCTTGCCTGCAATAAAGGTCTTTTATGCTTTGACACTACTGTATTGCCATACTGTAGTATAATTGTAATTTACACCTACTTCATCCTTTTTTATGCTGCTGGTGTGCTATAAAGCCACCTTGGTGTGAATAAGGATCAGTGAGAATCAGACTCCACTTTTTAAGTGATTTTTTTTGCTGCCTAGCCACCCCTGTATGCCCTTGTCTTTCTCTTGGGCTGTCCTTCTTAAAAGGCATGTGACCATTGCACTGCTCAGTGACCTAGGAGATATTTTATGTGATGGATTTGTTTCTGAAAAGCTTGCAATCAACACATAAGCAATTAGAGGCCACTTTCTTTCCTGGCAGTACTAAGGGCTCCTGCTGTCTGGTTTAGCACTGGCAGATGCAAATAAGGCTTTGAAAGGATCTCTGTAAATCATTCAGACTGATGTAGTCCTTTTATTCTCCACAATGCATTCAAATCCACATGAAAATCTGTCTCACATGGTATCAGTAGTCAGCCAAAGATCTGTCTTTGGATTTCTTCATTTATGGTAGAAATAACTTATTATTTAACAGAAAGAGCAAGAAAAGAAAGTGCAAACAATATCCTCTGAGCCCAAATGGCAGGAGAGTTCTGTTAACATGATTCAGGAGTTTTAATTATTTTGAGCTTGCACCTTCAGAGCTAGCCGTTTCTCAGCCCAATTAACCTGTCCCATTGTATAGTCCATGTAAGGCATAAGGCAATTAACATTTGTATCATAAATAAACAATTAAGGAATGTTTTGATTTCTGGTTACACTTTTTGTCATTCAAACTGCACTGCAGTTTCTGCCTACCAGGGATTTGCTCTTTTAAACACTTCTCATTTCGTTACCAAGTATCCCTTGCCTCTCACATCCAGCAATGCAGCGTATGTAAAAATGAAACTACAAAAAGGTGCTAGTTCACCGGTGCAACAAGCAAAGAACAGAATCACAAGAATCTCTAATCCTTTAGTGACTCTTGTCACTAAATACTGTTTAATTTTACCAAATCTTTAAAGAAATAATGAGAATGTTTTCTGGTTTTATTCAGGAGTTTTTTGTAACTGAGAATAAACTCTGTCCAAATTTACAAATGAATTTTACCCCATGCCTTTATTGGCTGATGTTTGTCTGCGCTCTGAAACACTGCAGTTCTATGTTATTGACATGCATTGTCCTTATTAGTATTTCTGATAAATCTGATGGTTTTATATCCTTCTATTCACTAGTGAATTTTGTTGGGTACAGGTGCAAGGTTTCTGGGCAAGGAGTATAGTTCCTTACCAGTGATGATCTTGGGTCATTTTTATGACTCTGATAATGATCATCACTTTGATTAAGGCCATAATTTCTTAATGGAGACCTATAAAATAGTTATAATTTCTAGGGCCCATAGGTTATCATTATTGCACCAGAAATTCATAGTTAAAAATGAATCGTGGAATCATTCAGACTGTTAATGGAACTAGTTAATCATATCTATTAATGTCATTAGCCTGTTAATGACTAGTTAATAATTAGTCAGTGACATCTATTCAGGCAGTTTATGTTACTGGTTTCACGATGATGTCCCAGTAGGTAGGTTTCTATGCAAGTAAAACCATTCAGGTCAGTAATATGCTTTACAGGTATGAGTGTTAATCTGCAGACTTATCATTGCAAGATTATACTAGCAAGCCATGGGTGAAATAGATGTGAATGGAGATGAAAGGAAGGCAAGGTTTTAAGATTCATAAATATTAAAAATATTTGTAACACCATCCGGAGTTGCAACTGTCCAAGGACCAAAGTGACTTAGAACTTCTATTAGGTACATGGTTCCATTAAATATGTAATAACCAAAAGGAAAGTAAATAAGGAATGTATTCCTTGTAATTATTTCAACATATTAAAGCAGATGAATTACATCAATATTTTCCAGCTTTTAGCGTTCTACGACTACAAAATGGCAATCACGAGTACCTGTAGTATCAAGTTATCTTTAGCCAATCGTACATTAAAAAAACGCCACAAATCTCGTAAATTCAATAATCTTCCACTAAATGTAGCCTGGATATTGAAATTCACCACTCTTTCAAATAAAAAGTGCAGTCTCCGTTATTTTTGTTGTTATTTATATGCACCATAAAAAAATTCTGGGATTATGCTAATAAGAAATGGGACACAAAAGTTCTTAGGGAAAATGTTCATTCAGGTAAGAAATGGCTTAGGTGTAAATAATCAGTCTGAAGGAAAAAGCAGAAGTTGTCAGAAGGTGATACATGCTACCTAGTTTAACATCATCTTTAAAAAAAAAAAAAGGCCTTACAGTTTCCTATTGACAAAATGTACACATACACTGCCAATAAAATTAAATAATTGAACATCTTAACATATTTGTCCCCAAGAGAAAATCTTATTTCTTTTTGCAGAAGTTATATGATATGAGAGTATTCTGAGCAATAAAATGGCAAAAGTCCCAGTGGACAGATGATATTTTCTATGAGAAGCTGCCACTGTAAATCATACCAGTTGCAGATTACTGTGTGTTTGTGTTTATTCTCCATGAGCCATATACATCCTGGAAATGGCTTGTGTTTTGAATGCAAATTGTCAAGTGTGTGAATCTCAGCTCATGCAAATATGAAAACCTATTTCATAACCATTATTCAAATCCCTTTTAACACAGTAGTTTTCATTGCTTGCTAAGTGCTTTCCCACACTTCTTCATAAGTAGGAAAACAATATGAATGGTGCCCATCTGTTCTTGTGTGATTTTTATTTCAAGGCAATTTTAATTGGTTTGCTGGTTCTGACAAAATGAATAGAGTACATTTACAGACTTCTGAAAATTCCTGTAAGCTACGTATTCTGGAGTCTGCAGTCCATTTTACAAAAATCAATGTTTGTGGGAAAGCAAATGGAAATGGTGCAGTACCTATAGTCTCTGCAGCAATTCAGCAAGTGTCACACAATAGCACGTTTGTGAGAACAAAGTCATGTCCAGTAGGTCAGGGAGGAAGGAGTCTACAATAAATACCAATGATATTTGATCCAGTAGATAACAGGCTATTGGACCTTAGATAACAAAACCATTCATTCACAAAATAAACACTGCAACTACATTCCAGGACTGGGAACTTCAAAGATTGGTACGTTTGAAATTTTTCCTCTGTTTAGTAAATTTATCTCAAAAACTGGTTCTGTTTCTCTCTGACTCTGAAAAGAAAATAAGCAAGATCAAAAAAAAAGTGGCCCCTGTGCTGTTGTTTATAGCAATGAGCACTATGCTGTGAACATGCAAGTACAGTGTTCAGTTTGTCCAGTGGCAGAGTTTTATTGTGCTTCTGGCTTTACCTGTGAGGAAGAAATGATGAAATGGTATTCCATCTGGTTAAGCAGTTATTCTGTATCATCTTTCCCTTCATTGTCAGATCTTCCAGGCCTAAGGTACTTTATCAGTATCCAAAACAGAGTATAAAAGAATGGCTACATTAATCTTAGCAACTGAAATATTAGTTTCTATTAGAGTGTGCTGACTCCATGCTACAAAGCTACTCTAATTTTCTACCTGTCTTCCTGTACTCTGAAACACCAGACATATTGCTATGGAATATCAACCTTCAAAAAAGCTGAGCATTAATCTGGCAAAGATTTTGGATATCTGATTTGTCAACCAACAAACAATATCAAAATAAGAGTTTTATCTTTAAAGGAATAGTAATAAAAATACATATATACATATATACATATATATATATACATATATATATATATGATCTGCAAAGTAGTTGACTTAAGCTTTGCAAAACTTGCTATTATTTTAACTGGTTTTGAAAACAATTCACAAAATCCTACAATATCTTGGAGTGAAAGGCATCCATGAGGAACATTGAGTCTAACTTCTGACTCCACACAGGGCAACTTAAAAGTTTAATGATATGTCTAAAGGTGTTGTCCAGATGCTTCTTGACCACTGACAACCTTGGGGCCATGACCACTCCTCTGAGAAGCTTATTCCAGTGCTTGACCACCCTCTCAGTGAAGAACTTTTTCCTAATATCCAGTTCAAAATGCACCTGGCCAGGTGACTTGAAGATTTGACTCTTAGTGATTTTAGTACATGCTAACTTTACCTTTCACTTGATGGATACAATGTTTTTTGCCGTAAGTGGATCTTTGTTCGAAATCTGCTTTACCTCAGTGAAAAAGTTCCAGTTACTTTTAATAAGTTTTGGCCAAAACTGAAGGTGAGGAAGACATTTATGCACATACCTCAGTCATGGGATTATTGTCATCAAAGTCATACTGAAAATAAAACTGAAGTCATGTTTTTGTACTGAACTGGAACCTTGCTATGTCAACAGGCATTCTTCTAACCACTGATTTCTTAATGAGGGAAATGGAAATTAACTACATTTCATAGAATATCCGTCACATTATTGTGGAAACTGATTTCTTCTAGTCCTTAAAAAAGCTCCTCAGATAAATCAAAAAATAAAACCGAGGATTTTGACGTTAGTTGGCTCATGTTGTAAGACTATCTCAGGGCTGTGAGACTCCTCTGATTTACAGTTATGTAATTGAGAGCAGAGCTGGCCTTTTATCTTAAATTAGCTCTAAGAGAGTGCCAAATATGATAGCTCTTTTAAATCAACATGCTCAGGATTTACCGTACTGTAAAGCTTATAGGCTGACCCTGGACTTCCAGCCTGCCGAGAACAATCACCAGCTGAAAACTTTGGGTTATGGGGTATTCCGAGAGTTTTTTCCTCTCTTTAACACTGAATCTGACATATAACTGCTATCAACAGTGGAGAAATTAAAGCTTACATTATTTATTAACTTTCTGTTATACATATTTGGATTGTTCAAATTCCTAAGGCTTATCCTACTTTCTTTGAAATCGGTAGATTAGTCAGTTTATCTACAGGAATATGATTTACAGATGATATCAGATTTATTTTCAGGGACATTATGAGAAGCAGTTTCATTGTTAACCCTTAATCCACTCTCTCAAGAATTTCTTATCACTTGGCTCCTTTGAGCACAAACTGCATATTAGACTATTTGCATTCTATCCCGGCCCTGTTCAGAAAATAGTATACTATTTCATTATTTTTGCTCCCCAGCTAAGGATTCTCTGTCCTAAGGGATCTAAAAAGACACAATGACCCCCATCAAATACCTAGCATTACCTTTCGGATGTTGGAAAAGAACTGTGATCATAGAATCATAGAACGATTAGGGTTGGAAGGGACCTCAAAGATCACCCAGTTCCAACTGCCCTGCCATGGGCAGAGACACCCTCCACTACACCAGGTTGCTCAAAGCCTCATCCAACCTGGCCTTGGACTTTTCCAGGGATGGGTTATCTACAACTTCTCTGATCATGCAAAAGGATGTTAAAATAAATATTCTGAATCTTAAATTTTTATACAAAAATATTTTAATTGAAATTCAAATTTAAGTACTTTTCTTGGGAAAATGTGCATGCATACTGGTTGCTACTTATTGAAGATAATGGAAAATTGGGATGAATCAGATAATGAATACATCAGCTAATAAGGTTACTACAAGAGGTGAGAAAGGTGCTGTCAGAAATTTCCAGGTAACTTTCACGGAAGGAGCTCGGAATCAGGAGAACTCACAAGAATCTTCCACACAAGACTTAGTTCTACTCTAGAACTAGTACAAATACCATGTACTCAAAGTCTAAATGTAGAGAAACTGTAGACAAATTAGAGGAACCTGGAATAATCAGGAGCTAAGACTTTGTAAAAGTGTCAACTTCTGGATTCAGCAGGCATTGAAAATGGTTTAGGCATGTCTATGTAGAGCAGCATGTGACTTAGGACAGTTTGACTAGCTCTACAATATGTTACCCATAGCTCACTCCATTATTTCTGCATCCAAAGCATAGAATCATGCATGTGCATGATCCATGCACAACCCGACTGAATCTTTGACAGATGATCAAGAGCTGTCAGAGTGTTTCTGTTCCCTTTCAAACTGTTTTGTACTTCAGTTTGACATTTTGAGTAGTTGATTTCTTAAACTGAGAAAGCCCACTCAATTTTATCCAGTTTTTAAAGCTTTTTAAAATTTTTATCCACAAAGGCTGTTTGACAGTATGAAGAAAATGCAATAAATACAGTATATGAAAGTATCTCATCTTTTAGTAACGCCTAATTTATGTAACTGAGATTTTCTAAAGAATCACAATGAGCTACAGCTCTCAATTAATTTGAAATCCTAACTTACTGTTCTGAAAATCCTACTCCTAATGCCTCCCAGAAATTAAATATAGTCAGATTCACAACACATTGTAAGCTGTTTACTGCACTTCTCTCTTCCTGACGTATATTTTTATAGTATTATTCTGTCCCTCTCTTCATTTAAGTTAGGAGAGAGTGCTTCTTTCAGGGAATTGTCTTAGTGTGTTACAGAGGAGGACATCGGACTCTGAAATAATTTGATTTAGAAACAATTTTTCAGGTGAACTTCTGCAGCATGCTTCATCCTGGGCATGTGAATACTGGTAAAATCAAATTGTGGATGAGAATCTGGGTCCTGACACACTGCAGACTTTGAAATTACAAGTGCAGTTGAGATTGAGCTGAGAATTATGAGAAGTTTACCACTAATGTTAATATAGCCCATCAACTGAAAGTAGTGCTTTATTTTTTTGAGTTTTGATCAGTGATGCTGCTCAATGATAAAGGCTAAAGACAAGTTTTGTAAAGGCTTCTGCCCTCACAATGTAAACTTTCAGAACACAATGCACAATACTGACAGTTGGGGTAGCATCCTCAAAATTCCCGATGCTTCTATATCTCTCTTCTGGGTCATGCTCACAAGTGGTCTCAGATGGTAATGTGCTGCTGAGCTAATTATTGTGGGGAGCTCATGGTCTAATCCTCCAGGTCTGCCTGACTCAGAGTGGGGAATCTAACTCTCATCCATGCTGGGCTTTCCAGCAGCCTAGGGAGTGAAAACTATCTCTTCTCTTCCTCTTTACTGAATTGAATACAGCTCCGTTCATTCCTCAGTACCTTGTATAGAGACACAATGTTTTGGCTCCAGTCAAGTGTAGGACACTTAATTGTTGCTTTACTGAACCTAAAGGTTTTGATAGACAGACTCTGTGAATCTTAAGCTGACCCAAAGGTCAGGCAGTTGCCTTGTCAAGTTTTGCCATTGCCAAACACCAGTCAGGCACAAAAGAGTTACCAGACTGGATAATTACCACGTGTCTCGCATATGTCAATACAATCTCAAAACAACCTCAATGTAAAAGCTTGCATCTTAATTACAAACCTGCATTCCCTGCCCCTTTGAGATGAGATGTGAGAAGTGTCTCCAAAGCAGCTGAGAACAGGAACACGTTCAGTTCGTCTGCTGTGTTCTCAGAGCAGCAATCCCTGTCCAAAGGACTGACTACATTACTAGAAGTGGAACTTCTTAAATTTCCACAGCCAGATTAGTTGACTTTATTAAATGGTATATACTCAGCAGATGCATTTATGCAGTCTTTGAGGCAGAACTCCATTTTAACGAGCAATATAGCATCTTCCTCTGATGAAAAATCAATGTCATGCCTAACTTTCCCTTCTCCTTACTGCTCCGGAGCTGTATATATCCCAGGTCATTTGGATTTGCTTAAACTAAATCTATGAATTATGAGATTAATGCAGGTTCCCCATTAAGAAATATGTCTCGCTACTGTTGCATGACTGGAAGACGGGAGTGCAATGACATTCATGGTGCCTTCTCGTATTCTCAGCTTATCACTTTTTGGCTTCAAGTGTGGACTGGACAAAATGGTCAGTTTTCCCAAATTTGTGAAATGGGAAATGTAAATCCTGATTAGCATTTAGATCACATGATATATGAAGAATTGTAAACTGTATGGTGAAATTTCATTATTCTCAGGATATGAAACAGCTGGTTTGTAGGACTATAAAAGTAAATTTTCACAGAGCATTGAAATGTGACATATCTGTTGCTATCATGGTCACAATACAATGTTATTAGAATGACTTTTCTTCTTTATTTCCCATTGAACCTCAGTGATGCAGAATCCAGGTTGGTAACAGATGTCATGCCTTGGAGTTCGATTGTCATTGCTTTTCAGTAATTTTGGGCAGGGAACTCAGTTACTGAAGCAGGGAGTTTTCCACAAGTTTGTGGAAAATTAGTGCTATTTGGGACTGGAAACATTTATAGAAGGCAGTATTCTCAAAAATAATGACACTGTGTGGGTATAGTTATCAACAAACGATGTCAGGTGTATTTACTATATAAAATTACAGTAAAAAAATGTTCTAAATAAAATGGTGCATTTGAAGAGTAGTTCAGTAATTACTTCAGTCATGAAATGGTGATGTTTTGGTGATATATTCAGTTATAGTACTATGTCACTAGTTTTGTTTTATATTCTACTGGGTTATATAAATTCCCTATTGTAACTTAATGTGTAGATATAAAGTTACACCAGTGAAATGACAATAAGGAAGAAACATTTTTCTTTCCCCTGTTACTGATCTTTAATTTGACTTATATTAAAAATAGTTTTTCCTTTGTGACACTAAGAGTAAGCAGCTAGATACACTGTGGTCTTTTCCCCTTCTAAGTTATACATGACTATATCACCATTTATGAATTGTTAAAGAAGAATAAAGCCTTTCATATATACTAATAGACATCTAAACAAAGGCACTGAATTACTGAGAAAAAGGCCTTCTAAATTGAGGGGGCTCATAAGAAACAATTAAAAAATAACTCTCTAATTGGTTTGACATTAGTAAGACAAGGTAATAATGTGGTCTAGGTCTCTTGGGAATAGATTGTGAATTAAAGAATATTAAGAATCATAATTTCTCATAATTCACCTAAGGACATTAATCTCTGCATGTAGAATTTGCTTCAGAAGGATAAAAGTCCATCCCTTAAAGTAAAAAAAGATAAAAATACACCCCAAAGTTTAAAAGCAGCACATTAGCTGGAAAATATGAGGGCAGGCATTGTAATAATTAATCAATTAAACTATGTTATCTGCAAATACAATAGAAAGCAGATTCACCTCTAATGTAAAATCTTTAGGCATGGTTTTAGCATTTTAAGTTACACAAGGAATAGATTTTCCAGAAACAATCAGCCTGATTGGAGAAGACAACCAAAATCATCTAAATTCTATAAAATTACAACCATTGACATTTGCGTAAGGAAATTAGTTCATAATGGAGGTAAACTAAAACAAACAAATGAAAAATTTAAAAGTAAAAGCAAAGTCAACTCTAGTAGAGTGCTGGATTCTTGCTACGTAATATACAACAAATATCACAAGTAACAAAATCGGATAGAGAGGTCAAGATCTTAACACCTGTGATGACAGAAAAGGGTAACCCAGTGGGGTGACTGCCAGGCATAGGAATGACTGAGTTTAAGATATCAGTGAGGACTGCATCAAGGTTTATGCACATAAGGATGTATATGTTAGGAGCAAAAGATAGAGCTCTTATGGCATTTACATAGTCTCTGGGAAGTACTTGAGAAGATAGTAATTATATACACACAGTTACTAATAACAGAAGACTGGGTCAAAGAAAGAAAAACAATAAACCTTTTGATAGAAGGTGAGAGTTGAACTGCTGTGGTGTTTTTTGATGTTTTCTTCATGTTCCTAATATCAAAAGGTATGAAAATCCTTGTAAGGGAGTTGGGATTTTAACTTCTTCTATTAGAGGGAAAGTTTTGGAGTAAATGAAGCCTTCATAGTGAGGAACAGCTGTATGATACAAAGTGGAACCGGTGCTTAAACTTAGGGAACTGAGAAGAGACCAGCTTTCTTAAAATTACCATGATGTAGTTTTCAAGCCATTGTGAGTGTCTTTACACAAATAAAGTCTAGCTTAGGCAGGAAAAAGTCAGTAGAAGTCAGCCAAGAAAGGTCAAAACAAAATCACATTTGAGAACACGCAAAATAAGGAGCAAGGTCAGGACCAAATGAATTCTCTATAAATGACAGGGAAAATAAAAAGCTGGATAAACTGAATAACTTGATTTGAATGACAATATCAATACAACTAACATTTCATGAAATTGGTAGATTAAAAATAATATGTAGAACATTGTGATTCCACTGGATTTTACATATCTATGTCAGAGCCAGTAACAATGTGATGTTGAGTAAGTTGACTAGATTGTGATTTTCTCAGTGATTGTAAAGGTGAAAGTTGTTATCCCATAGCCTGTGTCTGTTTCTTGCAGGATAAGATATCCAATGTAATCAATTCCATTTCAAAAAAACATTGAATATAAATCATTAAACTGGGCAGAGTACGTCCTCAGTGGGTAGAAAGGAATAGAATGCCATGAAAATTGGACCAAAAAGATACTATACGTTAGCTAACTCTGGCCCATTATCAAAATGAACAGGAAAAAATGAGAACAAATGAATTTATTAGAAGTCATGATGGTCAGCTGCCAGCTTGCATCTAGAACTAATATACTGATACATAAACCTCTAAATAATAATGTGGCACAGAAGAAATTTCTCATGTTGGTATTTCAAAACAATGAATTCTTGAACAACTAGCAATTAAAATATGTGCCTGAAGTGGCATTTCTGTGTTGTAGAAAATTCCATTATATATATAGTTTCATTCTGAACTGTCATAAAAATTAAAAAAAAATCCTGCTAATGAATTATTTGGGTAAAGAAAAAATCTTCTAAGTAACTAGATGTTACATTTTTATGTAAATAAAAAATTTATCACTGATTTGCATATTTTACTTATTAATATCTGCAACAAGTTTTGAAACAAGCTTTCAATAGAAGTAGAACAATATCATTTTATAATGTTTGGAACATCTGATTTTATACTGTTTTGATTTTCTTAACAAAAATATGTCAAAACTGACAGTCTACTACAAAGATGTAATGATGAGAACACACAACTTTCTATCTAGAAAAAAAAATAATCTCAACTAAACTGTCAGCATTTGTCTACTTGTGATTTATTTTGAATAGGTGGAAACTTTTGGAATCCATTATGGAGATTTTATACCTGTTCCTTAACCACTTTTTATTAGGTAGAAGTCTGAGGTATTTGGGGAGAGTAATCTTGACTGGATAGTAGAAGTGAAGATACTACAAAATAAATCAGAGATCAAGTTTGATGTTTCCCCTGTCTGCCTAAAGAATTAAAAATTGTCACTTGGAAAACTCATCTTGCTCTTTCTCACTCACTCACTCACTCTTGCACACACACACACACACACACACACACACACACACAGACAAAGTGTGAACAAAGACACTTTATTGTTTTACAGCTGGTAAAGTCAAACAACAGGACCAATATTTAGATGATCTAATAAGAGAAATATTGAAAATTCAGTGAATTTGTATGTGACTTGCCTAAATGCCCAGAGTTAATCTGTGATTGATTTATTTCAAGTGAACAGTAAAATGCAGCAATGTAAGGTTAGGTTATTGTTTCTTGCTATTTCACTGTTCTTGCTGCAAAGCCATTATGAACATATTGTGAAAAACTTAAAATGGAAACCAACTCCAGCAACTCTGTCCAAGAGAGATATTTACTGAAGTTTACAGAGAAAAGTGCAATATCACATATATATTCCTTACCAATCAGGCTGACGGTTGTACCAGTGGATGTGAAGGGCCATGCCTAAACGAGGAAGTAGAGCGACATAACAGGAGCTAGTCTGGAGACCAAAATATCTGGTGCAGAGAACCAGTCATCCCATTGTTTTGTTTTGATGGGTTTGGGGCCGGCTTTCGTCCTGGTCATAGGACTGAACACCCGCTTGCAGTTCAAACTCATTGTGCACACTCCTGAGGAGAAGCTTTTGGTTCAGCTTATCTCTTCCTGCACTCCTAGACTGCCCCAATGATGCACAGCAAAATACCGTTATGTAGGGAGAATTAAGGAGCTTCACTTCAAAAGCTCAAGCTTGATTCAGATTAAAATGTTAATACCATTCCGTTTCTCATGGGAGTTCCAAGATTGCAATGAGATTGCGTATTACTGAGTAATGGTGAAATCATCCAATGGCTATTCTCCATCAAATCATCCTTTAGTTCAACAGTAGCTTTGAATTCCTTGTTAATATGCATTGTTTGTGCTAAGGCAATTTCAGAAAATCTCCCAAAAAACATCCTTACCATTTCCCAACTGACTAGCAGAAAAGATGTTCACTGCTTTGAACTGTTAAGAATTATCAGTTATGTGGGATGCAACCCTTCTTGTTTAGTTTTTTTTTTTATGCTTTCCTTATATGAAGGAAGTATGTGAGTTTTAATTTTGGTCTGTTCTCTTTTGTTTTGGTTTCGTTTTTTTTTGCTTTGCTTTGTTTTGCTTTACTTTGAGAAAAGGAGTTTCTTGTGCATCCATTGCTTCTTAAAAACACTTCTTCAGTTTGCAACAGCTTTCAAAAAGGTGATTTCTTCAGTTTCCTACAGGAAGATTTATTTGTCCCATGAATCAAATTCAAATTAGTTTGAACAATAAAAAAGCTTAAAAGTATGATTTCCTTACTTTTGGTTCCATTTATCAAGAATGGTAACAAGCCAGAACCTGAAGAGGACTATCAAAATCTTGGAGTATATCTTCACTAGCTTTTGATCTCAGATTTCACAGAATTTAGAACATTTATTAGGTATTCCAGTGATCTATAAAACAAACAAAAAGGGATACCATGCTAGGCACAGGTTGAAGGAAACACCTCATCCGACCTTTTTCGAACAGTTTCATCATTTATGAAAAAACTGCTATGGCAAGACTGTAGTGTCTACTTGTCCTTTGAGTTATAAGTACACTGATAATTAGGCTTCACTTAGTCCCACTCATTCTGAGCAGACAAGATCACGTTGCGATTCAGTGACACCTTGAGAGCAACCTTGAATCTTAACGCAAGACTTCATTTTATTTATTTGTTTATTTATTATATCTGACTTCTATCCTCTCTTCCCAATGTAATTCCAGCCCAGAGTTTGAGTTTCTTAGCAGATTTACATTTCATTTTGTGTAGGCTAGAAGTATAGCTTCAGGGTCTCTTACGGCTATGTTAAATGACAGTCACTGGTTAAATCTCCCAGGTTTGACAGTTTAACTTGCCTCATCACAATATTTCTATTTTGATGTAGTTTCACTTGTATGTGTGTATGTGTGTGCATGTCTGCATAAGCTAATTATAAGGCAGAGCTAATTAGAATGCTGAGCTTTAGAAGAGACGTTAACATTTGTCTGCGTTGTTACTTTTTTTTTGATTGATCATCTACTCTCAGAATTACTGTTTCAAGGGAAGAGAGCCAGAAGACTGCCTCTCCTTAGCTCCCCTCCACTGCACCGTACTAGGTTTCCTAATGTCAGCTAATTTCCAACTGAGTGCTTTTTCACAGTGACTAGGTGAGATTTATGACTCATCTTCTACAGTTTACTTCTATATTGATTGTATTTAACTATTGCTTGTGGAGTTTTCACTCCATCTCCTGCTTTTCTGCTCCTTTCTCTTTTCCAAAAGTATGTGAAACCCTCTCTGCTCCTACATTTGAACTCCCTGTTTGGGACTCTGCATTTGGCTACCAGCATTTTATTATAGCATGGTGATAAACCAGGTGTCATGCTCTCATTTTGTGTTCCTGGGGCTGAGCCACCTGCTTGGATTGCTGTCTCACGAGGAGCTCCACAGTATAATCACCTTTGTTGGTATTGTCTGTGACTTTGCCAACAATTTGTGCCTAGGGCTTTTAGTGTGTCTGTAGCAAAATGATACCTGAATATCCAGGGATGAAAAGGCAGACTTGTACACTGTTAAAATACAGCTTAGTAATAGGAAGATACAGCTAAACTTTTGAAGAGTGCTATGCAGGGAAACTCTTTTCCTCTACTGTGCAAAGTTGAAGCTTTACACATTCTGGTCAACTAGAAAATCAGAACAGTCTTTCTTTTGGATCAGGAAAAAATGTTCTCTTACAAAAAATTCATAAAGCCCTTTTGGATTGCCTGTGTTTCTATAATTAGGTTAATGCTCCAAGTAGAAGAAATCAAAGCCAGTATTTGTTACTTAGAAAATGTTGACAGGGAATATCCTGACCGTTTCAAAACCTTAAAAAACATTCCTTACCAACAGTTACATTCCTCAGAGTCAGCCATTCCTTGCAAAACTTTCTGGTTTGGTTCATTTGCTTTTTTCAGCTGAAACAATTCTGTAAAACAGTCCTGACCAGCTCTGTAGCGCAATTGCTTTTCTTTAATTTATTTCTTCGTGTTCTGTTTCCCACCGAAGTTTGTAACATTTCTGCAATTATATGACTTCCCATAGTCTTATATATTTTTCTGTATTTGGTAAATAGTTCAATACACTAAAAAGTGAAGATATTCTTTGCAATGTAGTGTTTCTAAAGTATGTGGTATTTACTATCTAAATCCTTTAGAAATATTTGTACAAAGAGTAAAGTCAATGATCCAAAAGCTCATTGAAATCAATGGGAGACTTTCCATTAAATTCAATGGGCTTTGGTCCAAGCTGTTTGTAATTATAGGCTGACATTTTGAAAGCTGCCTAAGGGAGTTGGAAGCCTAATACTCATTAAAATTAACTGGGCATCTAGCTTTACTAGGGTGCTTTGGAACTCACTACTACAATTTATATAAATGAGTGACCTGTTTATGAGACTCAGCTACATTAAAGCTCCAAGGAATCTATAAGCATGTGTCTTATCTTCTGTATCAAAGAAATGTGCTTTAGAATGTATTATTTGATAATGGCCATTTTGCTGCAGAGAAGTATTATCTAATTTAAAAAGAGAGATGTATATATATAAAAAAATCATAGAATTCACCAAAACTGAATTACACAATGGCTTGCTCACCAGCTTGCTTTTTTTTTTAAGAAATGTTCTTCAATACTTTGAATTTATTTGTAATGAGAACGAGATCACTATACTGAAAAAATAATTCAATACATAAATTACCTGATGTGTTATCATTTTTCTATCTGCAGTAAAGAGTCTGTTATTCTTGGTTATATCTATGTCATCTATATCTACACCTATATCTACAGCTACTTCTTTATCTACATCTATCTATATACTGTTTAAACATTTCAAAAGCATTCAGTAAGTAGTCCTTCATTTGAAAAAGTTGTTTGAACTATGACTGACAAACGTCTCTAGCATTTCCTACGAATGCCGCACTATATTAAACCAATATATATAAGGTAAGTTACTTCAGCTATGTTTGCTTATACAAATTATGCGGTACCAAATCAAATGTGTGAACCCTGTTGAATTCTAAATGTCACTTGTCAGAGAGTAGCATGTGGTTCAGTAGTAATACACTCAAACTCACCTCTGATTTCAAACTCACCAGTAGCTTCATTCATGCACTTATAGCTAAACGGTTCACTATTAACTATAAGTATTCTTAAAAGATTATAAATATTTCAAATCTTGTAAGGTAGAGGTATGAAATTTTGAAACAATGTGAGAACAAAAGGAAATGAGAACACAGAAGTGTTGTCATTTGTAGGCATTCTGAATTATGAGATGTATCAAAATAAATGCAACACCTGTTTAGATAAAATATTGTTGTGCATATTATATGCAGTTCAATAGCGAACATGTTTTTATTTAAATTAGTTGTGAATCATACCACCATTTCCCCAAGATAGCTTATTATGGATTATGATTTTATGACCACAGTATTGTTGCTATGAAATCACCACTCAGTCAACAAAAGTGTATACAGAATACTATTGCTACCAACAAGAAAGCACACAAAGTGATCAGATACAAGCAGATCAATGATTTAAACTTATTCCATGTAGAAATTAAAACAAAATAAAAACAAATTAAAAATTATATTTCTGGTAAAAATAAAGTGACTACTTAAATAGCTGGTCAGTTGAAACTATTTGGCTGGCTTCTGGAACTGTGAAGTTTCTTCAAGTGGAATTATAATCCTATTTCAAACAAAGAACAACCCCCTGCTTCTCTCCCAGTGGGAAGCTTTGCATACTGCTGAATGAATGATGATAAATTCAGGTTCCAAGAGGAAGAGTAACCATTGTGTTTTCTTATTAACATTGTGTTATGTTTCTTACAGGTCACGTACTGTTTTCTACTTTTGAGGCAGCTGTTGGCCTGCCCTCTTGGTTGATGAAAGGGTGCCATTATTTAATTATAAATTCAAATATTTAAAAAAAAAAGGGAAATGGAAGATATTTCTTACATTTCAAAAAGCTCAAAGCAAGGAAAAAAAATATCATACTGTAAAAACAAAAGTACAAAAAGCAGAGAACACCTAATGAAACTGATTCGGACTGAAATACAATTGCTAATGTCTTTACTGAGCTATTTTATGACATTATTTGCCATCAAACATAAACTTCTACTATTGTGGAGTTAATTGTCTATACGTGCAGTTTTATCAACGTTAATGGGAGTGACAGACGTAAAATGTACGTTTTAGTGTCAGTCCAACACCAAAATTGTTGCAGGTTCAGTGCAGATAATTGCTTAGATCTCTGTATCTCTTTCTGAAATTCCTCTGGAGATGCAACATTCTATTTCTAACCTTTTACTTGAGACTATTTCTTCTTTAGGACTCATGAAGCTTCTCAGACTCATGTCATTAGCAAGTTTCATCAGCATTTTCTCATTTTTAAGCCAAGATCACAGCTGAAAATACTAGTATCAACCTCAGGGCTGATCATGCATTTCATTACAGCTCCTCTGTGTCACACTGTTGTCACTGATCCTTCACCTTCTTATTTATCCACTTCTCAGTTCTTATCCTAACCATCATCTTCTCTAGTTTAACTAATAATTTCCTATTAAGCATCAAATGTTTTCCTGGCTTCCAAGTAGATTAGATCTAGATTAGACCTATTTCCCTTGTCTAGAAAAGCAATTATCGCCTCAATGAAGAATATCAGGTTAGTCTCGCACAATCTGTCTTTGTCAAACCCAGGTTGCATTTTATCACATTTTCTCTGTACCTCTGTGCCTTCATTCTTTCTTGTTGTAAAGCATAGCTCATACCAGTCTGACAGTCACAGCTGTAAGGATCACCCTTTTTTACATTCTGAAGTATGTGTAACATTTAATATTTTTTCTGTTGTGTGACATTTCCTGAAACCTGAAGGATTTTGTATCTCTATTAGAAAAGCTGCAATACTGCGCCAGTACTCTCATGATTCTGGGATAGTGACAATCTCTCTCAGTTTTAATACATGAAGCACTTAATGCTTTTTCTCCATCTCAAATGGTAATTTGTATCCCATATCTTCCCTGTAACCTCACTGAAAATTGAACTACAAGGCCACACATAGACCTTTCTTGATCCTTATCTTAGCTTCATTATACAATGTTTTCACTTCATCCTACTTCTTTTTTTTATTTATAGAGGTAATTTTTGTTGTTTCTTTTTTTTTCTTGAAATCTAGCTCACTTTGACTTTGTAAAATTCTTTCTTATCCTAAAATTACTAAACTTTAAACCATAATCTTCTGATCAGCTTCATTTTCAATTCCTTCAGGCTTTCTCTTCTTCTTTGGTTATTCCTACTCTTTATTTATTTATTTATACATTCACTCATCTTTATTTTACTTTAGTTTCACATGGTTTCCGCACCTTTGTGGTTTTGTTTTTGGCTTTTTTTTTTAACATTCAGGTTCTGTCCATAGTAAACTATGCATGAAAAACTAATCAGTTTCTAATTCTGATTAACTTGACTAAATAGAAAAATATTTTATTGAAGTCCTCACTTTGAATCAGAAACTTTAAAGTCAATTATCTCATGATAATTCTTTCCAAGTTTATTTTCTACAGCTAGTTTTTATACAACATGCTTGCTACTTACCAAAGTCTAATAAGCATAATCTGCAATAACAAAGTATGATTCTATCTGGCATATAAATTTGTTAGTTACTGAGTCCAAGACCATCTAAACGTAAATTTTGTTGCAGCATTTGTTCTCCAGTATGTGTCTGGGAAGTTAAAATCAATCCTAGAGACAGAGTTTGTAGTAGCATTACCAGATATCTTTCTGTATGTGAATCATAGAATCACAGAATCATAGAATGGTTTGGATTGGAAGGGACTCTAAAGATCATTTAGTTCCGACTTCCACAAGGTCCGGTTGCTCAAAGCCTCATCCAACCTGGCCTTGAACATATCCAGGGATAGGGCATGCACAACTTCTCCAGGCAACCTGTTCCAGTGCCTCACCATCTTCATTGTAAAAAATTTCTTCCTTAGAATATAAAGTAGCAGTTCTATAGTGGGCTCCATTCACTGTTTTCTTCTTTCTCCTCCAAAACTTGTTAGGTCTTTCCATCTTTTTAAAAGATCAGAGTGACAATTCATCTATGCTATTCCTGCTTACACCTTTAAAATTGTCATATTCTAAAGGTGTAGCATTACTCTCACAGCCTTACTCTATTTCTATGTGATAAAAATGTCTGGTCTTCAAAACTTTTATGTCTGTTGTGTTTTCTTCTTCTCTGTATTCTTATTACAATTTTTCTATCTAGCTTGACCCTTTACATCAATATTGTATGTTTCCTCATGTTGTCTGCATTTCCCATGCTGGCATTTAAGCATTTCACTTGTTTTTAGAGGTATCAAATGATGTAGGTGTAACAGATTTAATTTTAACTTTTAACTATTTGATAACTACTTTCATTTCTAGTGATCGTAGTTAATTGGAAAATGTTTTGTTGGGCTTTTTTTAGAGGTGGACAATATTTTTCTCTTCTTTTTATCTTCAGGATACTATATTGTTGAGTTAATTCTAATTTCTCTGAGCATCAAGATAAAATCTCCTTCCTCATGCAGTGCTCAAATTTACATGGGAAAGAAACATCATATGGGTTATAAGTCTTATGGCAGTCTAGCCAGAGGAGAAGGGGAAAAGGGAGTTCAGGACTTCATGAACTCCACCATACATACTGTACTTGTGAAATGCACCATGAAATTCTAGGTGAAGATATGGACAAGACATGAAATGTCCCTGCTTCAAATTGAAACCATTCTCTGTAGACTACAAAAACATCTTTGAACTGGGGACAGTTGTGTCCTAAGCTCAGTGTAAGACTGTGCACACTCCAAAGAATGCAAAATCATTTTCATAGATTCATAGATTTCTAGGTTGGAAAAGACCTTAGAGATCATCGAGTCCAACCATCCCTAATCCCCATTAAACCATATCCTCAAGTAGATCATCCACCCTATTCTTAAACACATCCAGGGATGGGGACTCAACCACCTCCCTGGGCAGCTTATTCCAGTGGCTGACAACCCTTTCAGAGAAGAAATACTTCCTAACACCCAACCTGAATCTCCCCTGACTAAGCTTATGCCCATTTCCTCTTGTTCTATCACCCATCACTAATGTAAAGAGCCCTTCCCCTACCTCCCCACCATCTTTTCTCAAGTATTTACAGGCCGTAATCAGGTCTCCCCTCAGCCTCCTCTTCTCCAGGCTAAACAGCCCCAACTCCCTCAGCCGCTCCTCATAAGTTTTATTTTCCAGCCCCTTGACCAGTTTAGTTGCCCTTCTTTGGACTCGCTCCAGGAGCTCAATATCTCTCTTAAAGTGAGGGGCCCAAAACTGGACACAATATTCCAGGTGTGGCCTCACCAGTGCCGAGTACAGGGGCAGGATCACTTCCCTGCTCCTGCTGGTCACACTATTCTTGATACACGCCAGTATCCCATTGGCCTTTTTGGCCACCTGGGCACACTGCTGGCTCATATCAAGCCGGTAGTCAACCAACACCCCCAGGTCCTTCTCCGCCAGGCAGCTCTCCAGCCACTCCTCCCTGAGCCTATAGCGATGCTTGGGGTTTTTATACCCCAAGTGAAGGACTCTGCACTTGGCCTTATTAAAGCTCATGCCATTGGCCTCAGCCCAACGATCCAGTCTGTTCAAATCCCTCTGAAGGGCCTCCCTACCCTCGAGCAGATCGACACAGCCTCCCAGCTTGGTGTCGTCCGCAAATTTATTGAGGGTACATTCAATCTCCTCATCCAGGTCATTGATAAAGATGTTAAACAGAACTGGACCCAGCACTGAGCCCTGGGGAACCCCACTGGTGACAGGCCTCCAGCCGGATTTAGCTCCATTTACCACCACTCTTTGGGCCCGGCCATCCAGCCAGTTTTTAACCCAAAGGAGGGTGTACCTATCCAGGCCAGCAGTTACCAGTTTCTCCACCAGAACACTATGAGAAACTGTATCAAAGGCTTTACTGAGGTCCAGGAAAACTACATCCACAGCCCTTCCCTCGTCAACCAGGCGGGTCACCCTGTCATAGAAGGTGATCAGGTTTGATTGGCAAGACCTGCCTTTCATAAACCCATGTTGACTGGGCCTGATCATGCGGTTAACCTGTATGTGCTCATTAATAGCACTCAAGATAACCTGTTCCATGACTTTTCCCGTCACCGAGGTCAGACTGACAGGCCTGTAGTTCCCCGGATCCTCCTTCCGCCCTTTTTTGTAAATGGGGGTAACATCCGCCAGCCTCCAGTCCAGCGGAACTTCCCCAGTGAGCCAAGACTGCCCAAAGATAATGGACAGGGGTTTGGCAATGACATCCGCCAGCTCTCTCAGGACTCTCGGGTGGATACCATCAGGCCCCATAGACTTGTGGGCATCCAGCCGAAGGAGCAGATCCTAGCGAATCACCGCTAGCTGCCCACTTTCTGCTCTTCGATCTTGTCTCCTCTAATGCAAATAATCACATACAGAAACATTCAGTCATGCTTAAAAATTCAAAATAAAACACCTCAGACATTTCCCTTTCTAGGAAGAAGATGAAGAAAGAAAACTGGATAGATCTTAGTCACTTCGATGTTCTTTGTGATAATCATATCATAGAAAACTTATAGATTATAAAATTGACTTCTGAGTTCTTCACAGTTATAAATTATGTTACTCCAATAACCAGCCGGGGCCCAGCACAATCAGGAAAAGGACTGATGGACTGAGAGTTTCCATTAAAGACTGAGGTTTCACTTGTCCTTATTTATGACAAACACATATAGCACATTCTGCTATATTTTAATATCTTCTCCTATTACCTTCAGCTGTCACGGAGGGAGTGCAGCAGTACTTCTGCAAAGCAGACCACAGTCTCAAGTCAGGCAGTGGGAAACTGCTTGTGATCACCTGTGAAAAGTGAGCAGAGGTTTGCTATATTCTCCAAGGTGGCATTGACCGAATAAATCCTTAAAACGTTCTTTTCCTGGCCCTCCTACAGTCTTTGCTTCAAACACTGTACATATTCCAACTTCTTCTGCAAGTGGAGGATCCAGGCCATAGCAATCGTCTGTACTGCACAACCTTGTGTCGGTCCCACAAGCATCCCATCTCAGATATTGAATGAAGTATGCTTCTGTCGTGGGTTTAGGCTGATCCGGCAACTAAACTCCACGCAGCTCTCCCACTCCAGTTAAATGGAGAGGAGAAAAATATAATAAAAGAGCTGAGAGTCGAGACAAGAACAGAGGAGCACCCACCAACCACAGTCCCGGCCAAAAGGGACTGTTTTCTTAAAGCAAAATGGTTTATTAACAGCTACCTAAAGAGAAAAAAGCAAACAAAAAAGGTTACTTGAGAGGATAACAAGAAAACAAGGCCAGAACATAAAATCAACACCACTCCCCCCCTTTGCCTTTCCTTCTCGGCTCTATCTCCTCTCCCCAGCAGAGCAGGGGGCAGGGAATGGGGGAGTGCAGGTCAGTTCATTCCACGTTGTTACTGCCGCTTCTCTTAAAGGAGAAGGAGTCCTTACACCGTTGTCCCTTGCTCCAGTGGATCCCCTCCCTACTCATGGGGAAAACGTGAGTCCTACCCACAGGATGCAATCCTTACCCCATCAGATTGCTCCAGGTGCTGGCTTTACCACAGTTTCGGATTCTCAGGGAGTTGTTGCCACTCGCTCTGGTGTGGGTCATCGTCTAGACCTTAAATGCATCTCCATACAGACTTTAAATGCATAAACGCGCCTCAACCTGTGCCCATGATTCACAATAGTCTCAGGCTCAGGCATCTCCTTTAAACAAAACACCTCCCCATTGACGGGGGTCGTCCCATGGACTCTAGATGCGTACAGTGCTCAGGCTCTGGCATCTCTTCTCGACGTGGATCTTCCACGGGCTGTGAGTGAGTCTCTGCTTGCTCCACCGAGGACAGCCTTTTGTCTGCAAGGGGGCCACTTGCCATCTCACTGGTTTGCAAGGGGGACTCAGCTGCAGCACACATTGTCCCGTTCCATCTTCACTGACCTGGTGTCGATGTGACCATTTCTCTCAGATCTCAGATCTCAGTCCTTTCTGGGTGAACTCGGCCCGGTGGGCACCCTGGGAGCGGGGCTCTCCCCAAGTTCCCCAAGCGGCTCCGCTGCAGCCATCCTCAGTGGGTGGCACCAGCCCGGCCAGGCGCTGGGGAGCAGGAGCAGCACTCCCCTCCCCTCTCCTCGCTCCCGGGCAAAGGCACACCTTTCCAGTTCCTTTGTCCCAACGTAAATAGGGCAATTCGCAGAGGCACCAATTGGCTCAAACCCCAAGGGGGATGGGAGTCCGTTCTGACGGGCAGCTTCTGCCACCAGAACCTCCCCCCCCACATCAAACCATGAGAGCTTCTTGAAATAGCATGTTGTTATGTAATTTTTAATTTTTTTCTTAGTGTGTGCCCACAGGGATTGCGCAATTAAGGTTGCTCAAGCAAGTTTTACTCAAGTTTTACCAAATTTGGGGTTATAACATGACTAATGGCAATATGCCACCGGAAAAGTCTCCCACACATTTTTAACAATACTGATATCTATGAATGGAAATACTGAATCATTATACAGACTACTGATAACTTGAGCTAATACAGTAATGGAGCAGTTCAGGAGTGCTGGGATCCTTTCCAAGTTCAAGAAGACGGTATGTTTTTATTGTCACAGATTCTCCTGCCAATTCCGCAAAGACTTTACGTGCTGATCTTTTCTTCTTCCAAACTCGGATTCTCATCTAAGCCCCAATTTCGCCATTATATCAATTACAATCTTTATTCCTTAAATTCCTCTGACACATTCCCCAACACAACTCCCACCTTTTCCCCTCTTTTTACACTATAGAGTTTCCCAGTGCCTGATCCCTTTGATACTCTTTCTCACTATATCCATTCTCCACAGCTCTGTCTTTTGCCCCTACATGGCTGAAGTCAGTATTCATGCTACTGGGCTCAACAGACTCTACTTATTTTCTCTTCTTGTGTTCTGGTTTTAAAATATCACAGAGTTGCATATGCAAGAAAAATGTTACATAGCCATAAGTGGAACCCCTCCTCCCAACTAATATACTGTGCTTAAGACATAAGAAATTTCTACTGAACCTGAATAATTTTTCTCCAAAACCTTATAATTTACGGTGGTAACAAAGGCTAATTTTCAATTTTCATCCCACATTGTTATCCCACCTGCCAAATATCAGTCTGCAGCTTCAAATTATATTGACTATTTTAAATAACTTCATCATCTTCCTCTCTTCCCTCTTCTTTTTGGTGTATTATCATGAGTGAAATAACATACTTCTTTCCTCATTCTCAGGAACGACTCGATTGTTTTGGCAAAAAAGAGATTCTAACACATATTTTAACCACCTTTGAGCAGACCTTAAGGAACATTTGAGTCCAAATGTCTACCAATTGGCAAATTGAAAAGTACTAAAATCAGCATTTTATAATAGAAGTCCCAGGAAATGTTTATACACATATCTACCAGTCAATTTTTTGCCTTCATCTGTTTATTCAGTATTACCCAAGGAGCACAAAGTCCCTATCTGAAGCAGCCAGCTCCATGGAGGCTTTAGATTTCATAGGTGACATGCTGCTGGCCAAACTGCGGCCACTAGATTTTGCAAATTTGACTGCCCCTCACCTTACTTGGTAGCATCCTGCAGAGGATCATGTAAACCATATTTCAAGCTGGTCTGCATTGGGGTAGCCTCAAACCCAACAGACCTACAGTCAGAACCTTTCAAAAATCAGTTGTTTACACCTTTTTTATTAGACTTTTATCTTGTTTGTCAAATACAATTTGTTTTTATCTTAGATATACAGGTAATATCACCCAGTATCTCTGTTATTCAAATGTCCTCTTTGCATTTAAAACCTTGTTGGTACAGGATTTCTTTTGAAAGATGGGGAGAGAGTTTGTTTGTCTTTAAGGAAATGTAATAATTTAGCAGATTTCTACTAATGAAGACATGATGTCACTTAAAACATTCGCACTAATTTTCTCTGTTTAAATAAATTCAGTATAATCTTTTGCAAAAGGTTTGGTAGGTAACTTTGCAAATTAGCTGCAAACTTAGCTGGCAGATATTTTCAAATGGACTGATTAAAAAGGTGAGCTGTGTGTAAAAGTACTGCTAAGACTAAGTCAACTGAAGTTGGAACATGGTAAATCCAGGGATTTGTGCCATAAGAAGAACTTAAATAGACAGCAGAGCTGTAAATGAAACAGAACCTCCATATGAGTAAGAAAAAAAAAGGTCAGTTTATCTTCCCATTAGTGAATGTAGTGTTTAATACATACTGCATAAAATTTATTGTCAAAAGATTTAAAAGGAAGATTAGAGAGTGCAAAGGAATTATAACCCCTTTATTCCATGGATCCTAGAACGCTGCTTATAGCAAGTGGCACAGTATGAATATGGAAGACACAGGAATTTTCCCCTCTGGAAAAAGCTATTTTAATTCCCTGTAGTATGCCACTATATCATTTGCATTTGATCTGTTTGAAATATCTTTCGTTCAGTTCTTGGAAGAATACAACAAAAATAACAACCCTCAAGTACCTTTGGGGGTGGGAATCTAGATGAAAAAAGGAGCGAATATTTTATCCTCTTACGTGACATTTTGTCTGTCCAAAATCATTACAGCTGAAAGAATTAAAAGATATTGTGAATTTATACTACTTTTTAGAAATGGTATAATATATGCAGTTAGAGCTTTGCTAATCACACATTTTATAAAAGTGGTTATCAATTGATTAAAATTGCGTATTAGAGTGCATAACTTTAATTTTGTATTCACATAGTGAATCTGCGAAATGGTGTAGAACAAAAAGAGGTAATGAGAGTTATATTACTCATCAAATATTGCACTCATTTCTCCACATATTACAAATGAATTGGACCAGATATAGATGTGATGTTGCCCTCCCTCACTGGGGCAAACTGGTGGTGGTCTGAGACAGGGGAAACACAACAATGTCCAGACCCTTATTTTAGAGGAAGTTGATTCCTATCTTAATGACAGGGAAGAGGCTCACTGCAAATAAGGGAACTGTGACTCACTGGCTGCTTTGCATTGCAAAGAACAACAGGAGCTTTCCCATTCTCTTGTGTTTACCCTAAACATGTAAATTCATGTCTTAGTTTGCATCCCTTGTTCATGCGAAGTTCCCATCGAAGTCAGTGGGAATTTTGAACATTTTAGAAATAGCTTGTATCTTTAACTTCATAACGATTTCTAATTAAATGTTTCAAACCTTCTTTTCCACTATTCACAGATCTGAACAACATTTTCTTAGTTGTCTTAATTTTCTTGTGATGGGAAATTTTTACCCTTTATATCACCTACATGGCAGATCTTCCTTTTCCCCAATCCCATCTACCAGCTGTATGTTTTGACCAATACGGAACAGACAGACCAGGGTAGGGCTGCTGGTTGGCAGGCTTCTTCTGTTGCATTATGCCACTTTTACCATCTTATCTGGCCAATGTAATGGACTTTTCATCTCTTCTACTTTAAATGTGAAAAGTATTCCCATAAGTAGCATTTTCTTCACATCCTCACTTCGGCAGAAAAGTAAAATTTAGTAACTATCCCCTCCTCTTTTCCTTAAATTGTAAATTGCTAGTGCAACAAAGTGTTTCATGTTATCTTAAATCAGACCAGAAAAGGATGAAAACATGTTATATTTTCTTTTTTTAAAGAGTGACTCAAAGAGCTTTTCAGAAAGTAGTGTCGGTGACAGTGGTGGTAGAAACTGAGCTTAGCAGCAGCTCATAAAGAACATTGGTTAATTTCTGAAAGAAAATTATGAGCCAAAATTAGGATACTTTAACTGAAAAAAAAAAAACCCAACCAAACCCCTAAACCCAAAACACTAGGAAGTGAAAAAAATCTGCATTATTCACACCCCTTTTGACAATCACAGTCATGGGACACAATAGCCCTGTGAAACACTGGGTCTGAAGGCTGAAGATGACTCTTCTTCTTTGTAGGTTTTATAGATAACATAGCTGGTACCATGAGAAAATAATGATTTTGATTTATGGATATAAAAAGTTATTTTACATCTACTATTCTATGGAATAACAAATGAATCTGAGCAAGTGGCAGACTGAAGTAGGTAGGTTAAAGTTCCAGAATTACCTCCTCTACCACCTCTACCCCACTTCAGACTTTTGAATGCCTCTTGCAACACCGTGTATCTCATATCACCACCCAGAAAAAAGTCTTTTTGCATGATGAATGCTTGCTGCCTAGCAGAGGAGTCTCTGCTGCTTTTGCTGGGTAGCAGGGAGGAGCAGTGTGCTTCTGCCAAACATTGTCTCAGGTTTCCTACTTTGCTGTGCACCAGCTGCTCCATTCGCTCCGGGCAAAACATTCCTACTAGATGGTGGAGAGGTGACATTTTGGGAAGGGAAGTAAGAAGAGGAAAGAGAGTTCCACCATGGCTAGGCAAGACATGTACTTTATTACAAGTAAATGGAATAACTTTACGTGAAGTGAGGTTGCTTGGTGTGGGACAGGTAGTTCACAGACCACTTAGATGTACTTGTAAATGTGTGCATTTACAGTTGAGAAGAGTTGAAAACTAAATAAGCTGCTAGTTTTGGCACAATGACAGAATGTATGTATTTGCAAAGCAATCTCATCACCAACAACTCCTTTAAAAAAATTTTATCATATAGAAGAAGCTTGACACAGTGTTTTTCCTGTCTATTTAACTAGAGTCTAAAATGAAGAACTTACTCTGACTTTGTAATTATTTGTTTTATTCAAGGCATGTTTTATATTCAATTCATCCAACAGTATGAGACCTGAGGCAATAATGGTACATAGCTCATGAAGACCAGGGTTTTACAGTCCAGGGAGCTTGGAGCACAATACGCATCAGAGAAGCTACAAAGACACATGGAAAGAGTTTAATGATATTTTGCACTGAGAAGATTTACTTATGTCTGTCTTTCTCTTCTAGATGCACATATTTTATATTGGTTGTACTGCAAACGTGTATGCATGATTGAACTCATACATTACACAGCCTTAGTTATTATTTCAATACTTTGAGAGAATTCTCCTGGTGAACAGTCCATTCAGGCTCATCTGTATTATATGTATCTGATTTGTTCTGGCCACTAGCAGATGTATTTTGAAATAATTGATGTGTTTCTAACTAAGTATGAGTAGTTTGTAAGTCCATGGTAAGTGGATCTTGCTTTCTTTAGTACATCCTCATTTTCTCTACTGTCTCTGAGAAGATGGTCAATTAGATTCTGTGGGTGAATGCTTTTGAAGACTGGTTAGTTTGTCATAAATCCATGCTGGTGCCAAACTAATTGGCAGTTTTCTTATTAACAGTGTACTTTTAAACAAAACAAAACAAAACAACAAAGATGTTTGAAATATTGAACAGAAATCTTCCTGTCTCTGTATTCCATTCCACTTTTTCAGTCTTCTTATACATATATGAATGATATTGGAGTGACTATTAGGCTGTTGAAGTGGAGAGTCTTGATTTCCAGATTAGTCAATCTCAGTGTTTTACTATCTCTGGCATTTCACTGTAGAAGGGTGAAGTGTGAAGTATTTGTTAACCATATTAAGCAACCTGCAGGTGTGCAAGGAAAGAATACACTTCCTGTAGCCCTCCTTTACAGCTGGAGCTACTTGCCACGACAGAAGGTGAGTGTGGGTAAGGAGGAGCCTTGCTGCTGCACAACGGAACTGAAAATGTATTACATGAGATGAAAATCAGATATGAGCTCATGCAAAAAGAAAGACCCAAAGTCACTCATATTAGCTTTTGGAAAGAGTCAGGTAAAGTTTTTGCTAGTCTTCCTACTACTACTTGCAGAAACTACTTGTAGAAACTACTTGTTTCTACTATAGTCAGTCTTAGCATTTTAAATACACATTTTTGATAAGTGTGCAACTAGATGAGAGAAGCAAAACAAAATCTAGAGTCTTTCATTCTTAAATCTTTAAGCATGTCACAAAGCTTGAAGTCATGCAGAATACCATGTGAATAACAGAGAATATTTTCTTTTTTAATTTGTCAGCTTGTTCTAGGCTAGGCAAAGGTGAATTTTATGAAAAGATCAATGATTACTTAAAATCTGAAAGGAAGAGGGAATGTCATGTAAAACATTAATAAAATTTAGAGACAAATTGGACAAAAAGAATAAGAAAAAAATCATGTTTAATTGATTGTTCATTATGCATGAAACGTATTCAGAGACAGTAATGAAATTTTCACTATCTGAGATGGACAGCACTAGCAGAAGAATTAATGAAATTACACACGGCTTCAGCAAAATACTAATAGTTATAGCTCAATATTTTGGTTGCCTAGTGACCTGATTGATTTTCAAAGTAAGAAATAAGAAAACAAGCCCTGTATTGTGTGTTATGCTGCAGTGAAATGTGTACATAAAGTATTACCTTAGCTGCCTGGTATGTGCAGTTCAGCCAAATTCTTCATTAATTACCCTTGTAGTGAACAGGAAACCAACATCATTATTATAACAACTAGAGAGATTGTAGGATTTTTCCACTAGCTCTTACAGTGATGAATACTGTCTACAGTGTTGTTTATAATGCTTAGACTGACTTCATTATTCCAATGTAAGAATAGCATGTTAAACAGTTAAAAATGCAGTCATTGCAAAATTAAAAATAAATTAAATACAGCTGGTGTATTGCCAAATTATTAAATATTTATATTAAAGCGTTGAAAAGTGTTTCCCCTTTTATACTCACTGTCACAATAATTTTAAAAGCTAGTATAATTCAGAATGAGGATTTGGAGAATTTCTAAGGAGCTTCTCTTAGAAATACATATAATGAAACAAAAGATTAATGTTTGCTAGAGTAAATGAATTAAAATTCTGAAATAAAGATCCATAAAGCCTGTTTACCACCGACTATCTTTCTAATAATCTCTCTTATCAAGGCTGTGCAAAGCTTAGTAGTGAAATCAGAATCTGATTATGTTTGCGCTACTTCTGACTTTGCCTTACTTTCCTTCAATTATGGTGAAGGATGAAAATGATAGGATTCTTTTAACACCTCTTACCTCCTTTTTTTCCTTTCCTCCAAAGCCCTTTCTCCCTCCTCCAAGCCCTTTATCACAGGAGAAGAAAAAAATCAGCAGATCAGTTCAACAGTCGTGGGGTGTTTTCGCATGGGGAGTTTGGCAAGATCTTTAAGCCCATTCCACTGGGTGTTTCTTGGTCCTCATTAAGGGCCATGCAGCCAACATTCCTGCCATGACTCACAGGGCTCAAACTGTGCTTAGGATGCAACAAGTCCCAGCCTTGCCCTCATGGCATTCAAGTTGCAGTCCAATCCATCTCACAGATATCTACGTTCCACTCTCAGAATCTGTCATTTTTCTTACCTGGGTAGGTTTTAATCTGAATCATTCACCCATTCCTATAAAAACACAGGGTCTATTAGGTGACTTCAAGCCTGTGGAAGATAAAAATGCCAGCCAGAAAAAGACCAGTTGTTTTGCTGTCAGTTGTGATTGTGCACAGTAATTATGTGAGCATAACTTAACCTTCTAATCCATTTTTTATAATTCTGAATTCAGAAAAGTGCATTATTGTCAAAGTTTCCCTTCAGTTCAGCACATAACGCTGTAAGGACTTGTAGGAACAGTTAAATCCATATTTAAATGATTTATTGGTTTTAAAAATGGATGAAAGATGTGGAAATGAGAGATATGTTTATCATGATGAATTCTTGTGTTGGAACCAAGTTAGCTTTCATCAGCTACTTTGTACTATTTTATTACACCATTGATATGAAATCTGATTTTTGTACCTTGACATAAAATCAGGCTTGAAATATGTTTTCAATATTACCTATCTACAAATTCCATCAGACTGGCCTTATTTTGATTGTGGTAAGACCTTCTTGAAGTTGCAATTAATATAAAATCACAGACTGCTTTCTCATTTTATTTCTACTTCCTCCAGCAATTCAGAGCAATGATGGATGGTAACTTCAGGATGTTCTCTGTGTTCTGAACTGTAAACAATGTTTTCCAGTGACTCAGAGTTTAAAGTTCGGTTTACAGTGTTTTATTTGGAACACTAGATTCTTATTTTATTACATTTTTTCTGAAAAACTAAAATAAAGAAATTGGCCTACTTCACATTCATATTCAATAGGCAAAATCATCCCTTAAGTTCAAGACCATGTCCTTGACTTTTCATAGTGGTCTAAGACAAAAGAGAAGTTAGTTTCCAGAACATACAGCATGTGTAGTCAGAACATGTATTCAGTACATTTAGAACATGTATTCAATAATATAGATAAAGAACAAAATCTAAGAGTTTACCTACTGAACTTCATCTGAGTAGGATTGACTCTAGCTAGCTTTCAGTCACACTGTGAGTTCCTATTCCCTGTATCTGGGCTCAGCTACTTGAACCCAGCTGTGTGTATACATGTTGCTTGTCTACTAGTCCAATGTTTTGAACTTAAAACTTTGAATTTGACAGACCATTTCCATAATATGAATTCTCTGGCTGAGATTTGGCTTTCGTGCCTCAGTTTCCTCTCACATAAAATGGAGATAGTGACTGCTTCATAAAGCTTAGGTAGGTATGTTAAGAAGAATTTGTGTATGACTACCACTACCACTTGGTGGTATCAAAATCATTAATAATAGTAACAAATAGTAGAATATCAAAAGCTCATTAAGCTCAGTATGCTTTTGATTTCTTTTATGGAGCTTTGAAATAGGTCTCCAAAGAGGTGCAGATAGTCTTATATTTAAGAAGCAACTAACATGTTTAATACAAAAATTTATGGTCTGACCTATGGTCAGTAAGGTGTAGTACGACCTTATACAAAATTGGCTTAATTGGGCAAAGATATCACATCTCACAGCCTTCCAGCTCACTTTCACAAACTTCTTTGGTAAGCTCAGCTGCTCTGATTGAGAAAGAAGAGGTCTCATCTTCCCTGTGTAATGAATTTCACTTTCACTCACACAGCATCCTTACCTATTGTGAGTTAGCTGTATCTTGATAAGTTTTCTATTTCACTGTCAAATGTTGTGTGGCATTTGATATTATCTAACTAGAGAGGGCCTCAAGCTTCTCAGCAGTAATGAAATTTGAATTCCATTATCCCAGAAGTCAAGACAAAATGATGTGTCCGTGGAATGGCAGAATTTAATTTTGCGAAAGTAAGTGGTCTGAGATGGAGAATGGAGCTGAGATGGGAGAGTACTTCTAGGCAGACCCTGTTAGATAGTTTGGGGATACCGGGAGAGAGACTGGGAGAATTCAAGATGACCTTGGAGCTTGATGAGGCGGTAAAGAAGTGTTGGGGGTTTGAACACTGAGACAGGGGCTGGGAGAGGTTTGTATTTTGAGGGAATGAAAGTACAATAACCTCCTTACAACCCCCTTGCTAAATTGGTCTGATGTCCATGTGCAAGGCCCCTTTCCTGAATCCACATCTCTTCCCAACGCTATGCAGAAAATTAGCCTGCTTTCTCCTATCCCCTAACCAAAATTTCCTTCTTAAAGACAGAAAAAACAAGTTGGGCTAAGTGCCAAGCTAGATATCTAGTAGGAAATCAGACTGTGACTTTGCAGCAAATGGGGAAGATCAGAGGAACAACAGTGATTGTTGCTTCTGCTAAGGAAAAACAAGAGCCCTAAAGAAACCCTTTGGCTATACATTCCTTCTACCTCTCCAGTACCTATGTCTGTCTGTTTTCAAATTACGTAGTCTGTATATCTTCTTGCATCACAAAAATAAGGAGGTGGGGGTGCATGATGTCTCCCCCATGGTCTGTTGTGCCAAGCAAACGCTTATTTTTGCCAAGCCTAAGGGCAGCACCATTGTCAGGTGCTGAAGTTGCAGCTCTGTTCCTGACAATTTAGGAAGGTTGAAAAGCTTGCACAAGGAAATACAAATGATTTTTAGTTATAGTTTAATCTTAACTTTAACCTTATTCATTCTAATGGTACTGACATCTAGATGAAGATGCTTTTTTGATATTGTGTCTCTGCACAAATAGATTTAACTGCAATTTTGACTTAAGGCCTCCTATGCCTCGGATGTGCCCTACCTTCAAGAATGCAAAGTTAGTTCCATGAAAATTAAGGCTGGGGAAATAACTTTGGACCAGTCCAATTTTACATTTCCTAGTGTTTGATTAAAGTCACAGAAGTACTTGCTGAACAGCGTTGATTCATGTCAGTAATTTCCACCAGGCTTATTGTCTCCATTGTTGGTGTTCTGCTTTCTTTGTCACTGGTAAATTGCCATTTCATTTTTTTTTTTCCTTCTGTGACTCACATGCTCAAGTCAGCTTCTCTTAGTGTCAGGGCAGGCAAATATATCCTGGATCAGCATGATGTTCCCTAGGTCTTTGGGACTTTAGTTTTAGCAGGCATATGAAACCATGATTAAGTGGTAGGTGTTGCCCCACTACAGATGGCTTGTATGAATAAGCCACAGTACACGTCTCCTGTGTAAAGCCAGAAGTTGTTCCCTGGCCTTATTGTATGAAGATAATATGCTCTCCTGTACTAACATAGTAATACCTAGAAAATAGTTTTGTTTTCTTTTAATGCAGGAGGTATGAGACTTGTCTCACCACTGCAGATACTGTAGTACATTTTTCCCCAACGCCTTCTTTCTACAAGAGGGTAATTAATTTTCCTGACGATTTAGTGGCTAGTTCATCTCTAAGGTAACTGGTGAATAGTCTGGGATTATTTATGTTTCTGGAAAGAACAACAACAGCATACAAAGTTTTCTTTCTTGCTATTATTCATTGTTTGTATAACATGTACTTCCCCGGGTAGACAAGCATGTTTTGTAATTCAAGGTCCCTGGAAAACAAGGGGATTATTCATAGAGGAAAGGATTCACTAAATTTGAACTCATGTTGTGAGTTCATAAAACATTTTCTTAAATCTGTGACATTTCGAAAACATTGAGCATTAAAGAGCTTTGGTTCCCAGACCTTTCTGAAACTTTTATACTTAGCTGACCCCTCCTAAAACCATAAGGTTTTAAGATATTTTTGTTGTTTAAAAAGAAGACCTGAATTTAAATTAGACAGATCAGACTATCAAAATAACAATTACTAGCTTTAAAAAAAATTCTATGAATAGTTGTTGATTTAGTCTCACCCTATTCCACCCTATGATTTTCCTTAAGGTTAGATGTTGTTTTGTAGTGTAATTCCTAAATTTATCCACTGAAATTATTTTATACACCTGAAACAAATAAAAATCTACTTCAGGGTGAAGCGCACAAAGCATTTTTATTTAAAGAGGGCTTGTTTTTTTCTTTTAGCTTTGGGATGGTCTATGTTACTCTCAGTCCCACAAAGTGCTATCTTATCTTAACAATAGTAACCTTACTGAAATCCACTGTTTATTTACAAATAAAAGGCATAGTTATATAAATAGGAGTGTAAGGGCTTTTCTTCTGTTTGGTTGTTTGTTTGGGTTTTTTTTCCCCAGTATTGTAGAATTGGGTGGTTAGCAGCATCAGTCCTATATTGTCAGCTGGAAGGGAAAGTCAGGCTGATATAAGTTTCTGAATCTGTCTAGTCACTTAGCATGGCTGTTGATGAGCCATGTCTGCTACCCATTGCCCTCAGATGCTATTTTTGGATTCTTTTCCTCGTTCAAAGAAGCTTGCACACTTTTTCCCCTTTGAGAACAAGATGTGTGCAAACCCACAGGAGATTTGCATTATATGCATGCCAGTTTCTTAATGAAAGGGAACTTGCAGTTCTGCCCCTTAAGCATTCATATTTTCTCTTGTGTATCAAAGCTGTTTTGTGCCTTAGGGGTAAAAGTCACAGCTTCTGTACCATAAAACCAAGCTGCATTCTTCAGAGAGAGAGCGCGTTGGAGAGAGTTTTAGTTCTGCCCTGAAACAGATTTCTTGTGACAGGGAAACGAAAGTTGTGAAGCAAAAGTTGTGTTCTCATGGTTCTCTCTACTTACTGCTTGTTTAGTTTATATGGTTGTTTTCCTGACGATTATTTACCATAGAAATATATATGCCCCGGGTAACAACTGCATCCATAATTTCTTCAGATTTCTCAGAGCTCTTATTGAAAGTCATAAATCTGTTTCCTTTAGAAAAAAATCTAGTTAATAAGATTGCTTCTATTTACTTCAGGACAGGATACATTGACAAAAGGTTAGTGGTTTTATTTTATAACAGTGTTCATAGAGAATAATATTCTAACTCAGCTTTAAAACACTGCTAACCTAAACTTGTTCTATCTGGACACATATATAAAAGATAGGAGTAGTAAGATGTGAACAGATCATGATGAAAGAGAGAAAAAGGAGACTTGCTTCTTTGTACCTATGAATGTTTGTATCATTTTTTAACCAATATCTGCCGTTCATGTGAAAAGGTACAGCTCAGTCTTGACTCTGGACTCCATAACAGAATACAGTCCAAAATCTCCTGCTTGAATCCAAATGTCTGAAAAAACTAGTGTAACTAAACTTCATTCTTTTTCCTCAAATAAAGTAATTCAATCTTGGAAAATAGTATTGCAAATATTACCAGTCCCTGTCCTTATATCTCTTCGCAAAACTCTTTTGGTAGAAGTCTAACTATTTTTTCAGTATTTTAACTGGTATGAAGAGAAGTCCAGTTCTTCATATCTACTATAGAAATCCATATGTAGTAAACGTCTTGTATAGAGAAAGCATTTGCAGAGAAAAATAGTTTCCTTGATGAGGTTACGAAAGTTATTATAAATTGCCTAAAAACAATTCCACAGGTAGAAAAATCAGACTGACAGTGTCTTTGATGGTGACTAGCCATTGAAAAATAGCAATTGCAAGTGGAAAGATGATAGACATTTTGGAAATGCTAACAGTGACAAAAAGACAAGTAGATGCCTTGCTACACGCATGCACAGTCAGGATAATCCAGATTCTGATTCCTTGATTTCATTCCAGAAAATGGTTTGTTGCATAAAGGGGGAAATGGTGCCATTGTGCTAAACAAAGTTTTAATATATGAATGAATGTAGAGCTTTAATAGCTGCAGCTGCTGATCCATGGCTGAGACAGCATACAACCTGCATGAGAGAGAGATTCAGATGCATGAAATTTTAATGATGATTTTAAGATGACTATACCTTTTCAAACAATGCTCAATTTACAGTTGTGCTGTCAAAACCTTTCTATTTCCCACATAATTGTCTGCTTCTAAATTAAAATAAATACACTATATTTAAAATGCATGAAACCCAAGGATAACGGTCTGCAAATTTACTCCAGATGCATAGTAACAGCTAGAATAAACATTTCAGAATATGGTTTTACATAATATACTTATCTGTTTCATTTGGCTGTCCCCATAAACTCACTACACTCCAAGCATAAACAGGTTGTTAAGTACATTTAAGGATTTTAGAATGAACACCAGAGCTGTCGTTATCATTAAAATGAAGTGCCGATATTGGAGTCAGGCCACATGGAAGTGTTTACCCAGTACTGAACTAGAATTTCAATTTTTCCCTTCTCTTAGGCACTGGAGTATGGACGACTCTGATACATCAGCTTGAAACCCATCATTTGAAGATCTAGCGCTAGATGCATGTACAATGACCTAAACATGCAACACTCCATTTCTACATGGTAAGAAGACACTACAATGTTAAGCTGCTGTTAAATGAATTCTTTTTCCCTGGTTTGTTTTGCTCATAACTGGATGCCGAATGCTAGCTCTAGTGCAGGGTTACATGCATAATCTTGACCCGTCAGTAATATTCTGTTTCCTGCATGCAAAACTTTCCGTATGTTCTTTGAATGTTCTAGATCATGATACTGAGAGGATCTCTGAACCCTTCGATGGCACAAAGGGAATACAAGGAGGGATGAGGCAGAGCAAAGCACAAGGAATGGGAAATAATGCGAGTCGACTGTTAGTGTTGATCATCTTTTTGTTTCAAAAAGGAAGCTTCTGCTTCATTTCACAAATTATTTCTAAAGCTGTCATGTTAATTGATTCTTGAATATTCGACTTAATGAAGCTTAGTCAAATATTTTTTACAAATGATAAGTTAGAGTGAAGAAACACACAAGAGAATGACATAACACATTTTAAAAATGTCATTTACTAGACTGAAAAATATTACACACACAAATGTGAACATATGGACTTCTGGGCAAATTATTTCCCTTTATCCATGTGTCCTTTAGTTTTCAGAGAATGTAGAGCAGCAAGTAGACAAAGTATTAATTTAAATGCAAATAACTGCCATTAGTTTCCATTTTCCACTCTGTGTTCTAGATCAGCCTTGACATTACAGTCTGATACAACTGATCCTTTAACTTAGTTTGCATAGTCACTAGTTTGCCATGCCTCTGTTTTAATATGGAAACAAACTGGATTTATGATTGGTGGTGCTTCATCCTATTTATTCCACTCTGTAAACAGATTTCTTTGTAAATCACAGATTTTTGTTCCTATCAAGCAATTCATATTTGTAAGGACTTGGTTAGTGTATATATATTCCATACTATATTATTATATATATTATCTATAGCAGAAAATAGAATAGAAAGAAGAAGAAAGAAAGACAAAACTGCAGATGACCAAGAAAATAAAAAACATGTCAATAACATCAACTCTGGAAGACAAGGAGTTGTCTGTGCTGCCTCGAGTCTTGGGACTCACCTACACAATGTTCTTCGTGGTCAGGAAAAAATCCTATCTTTCAATATTTCATAATCATTATACAACGTATTTCCTATTGCTACTGTGCTAGGTTCACCAGAGCTAATTCTTTGATGGATGCTTTCTATTTTTCTACTTCTTACAAAGGTCAAACTCTTTTTCTTTTTAACAATAAACCAGAAAATAACATGAAACACATGAGAGAAATAATAAAATTGGTAGTGGTGCAGATACAACACTGCAGATCTTCTACAGAGAAAAAAGAAAAAGAAAAAAAGAAAAAAGAAAAAGAAAAAGAAAAAGAAAAAGAAAAAGAAAAAGAAAAAGAAAAAGAAAAAGAAAAAGAAAAAGAAAAAGAAAAAGAAAAAAAGAAAAAGAAATAAAACAAAGAAATGCCACAAAGAATTAACACTTAACATAGCTGAAAGACTCAGCACAAGCCAGTAAAGGGTGTTAATCTTAGGAAAGAGTTGCAAGACACAGGGAGATGTTCTTCTTTGCCAACTTATGGTCTAATGACGAGTTGAATATGTGAAAAAAAGGGAAGGGAAAAACAGAAAGGAAAGGCAGAAGGAAAGAGGGAAGAGAGGAAAATGGAAAAAGTAAAAAGAAAAAAGAAAAAGGAAACAGAAAAGGGGAAGGAGGATGAAAGAAAGATTGGATTTTAAAGTTTTGATGTGGTATGTCACCTGGGAAAAACAATGCTACCCACTTGTATTGCTTTTATAGATCACCTCAGGATTATGCATAACACAGATATGAGGTTGCTTTAGCAAACTGTGAAATGGTAGCTATCTGAGTTGTCTCATGCGATGGGATTGTGACATATTTCATTAGTGTTTGTGAATCTTTTTTTAGGTTTGAGACATAAAGTTTTTTAAAAATTATGATCTCAATAGATGTAAAACGACAGCCTATGATCGTGAAGTTATTTTCCCCAGGAAAGTATGAAAGCCTGGAGACCTACTAGAGATATTAGCATAGCTCAATGCTTTATTTTTTTGCTTATATTATGAGTTTTTACATTATGACACATCCCAGTAAAAGGTATACAAATGTACATCTTGAAAAGATATATTTAATTTAATTCATAAATTATATTCTTTTTGCCGTTGCTTGTATCACTTTTGGCTTTCTGACTTTCAGGCACTTCTCATCTACCATAAACTAAATCTCTCATAAAGAAACTAAATGAAAATTAAATTGTCAACAAATCAGAAAATTGTATTTATTTTCCTGCTTGCTTTCACACACCAAATATGACAGCAAAACATGACAGAACTGCAATTTAAAGGTTAATTTCCTTAAGTAGGCCTCTGGACTTGTCATAACATCCAGATATTTCTTCCAATTACTGATTAAATAGACTTTAAAGTGGATGAATGCACACAACATATCTGTTCTCTGTTAAAATATGAATGAAAAATTTCTTTCCATTATCCTTTTGATGAAAGTACTCTCCTGTCTGCCTGACAAAATGTTTCCTGTTTGTATGCTACAGACTTGCTAAACAATTCCTGTAAAAATTGCAGAGTAAATAAAGAGATTTACCTGGGTGTGCAACAGAGAATTAGAAGAACTTCCTTGTAAATCTTAACTGACCTGTAAATCTTAGAAAGTGATTAATTTTGATATTTTGAGAGAACTACCAAAAAAGGCATAAGAAGATTGAAAGGAAGAGCAGAGGCAGAAGTACGGGCACTAATATAGAAAAAAAGAAACAAATGTGTAACCTTTGCATACCTTGGATATCTGAGAAGATTCTGAAAGCAGTAAAAAAAAAAAATTATGCTTATATCAGTCTTCTGTCCCTTAATGTAACCAAATACAGTGGGAATTTCTATAGAATCAAGTGACATTTCCAGTACTTCCTGGTAAAAGTTGGGATAAAAAGACTTTCTTTTTTATTGAAATGCATCTTTTCAGATCTTCTTAAAACTGAAAAATTTTACAACTCTTGTTTAGGCAATTTTCAGATGGTGTTATTTTTAAGCTGAAGAATCTGTTCTCCCATTCACACCAATAATCTTTATTAGCTTGTAAAGGATGAAATTGAAACAGGTAGAGTTGGTAAACATTTCGGAATGTTATGTCCTTATTTAAAGTAAATTATGTAAACAATTTTAATGGTTAGTAAATGGTAAATGATGGTAAATATTTTTAATTTTCATAGTACAAATCATTGTACACCGATTGAACTTTAGATTGCAGAAATTCTAGGTGATGGCCACCTCTGTCTTTGTGTGTTGTTTGAGACTACGCAGGCAGTCAGAGGGAAACAAATAAATAGTTGTCATCATCTTCTATAGTTCTTGAGTTCTTATTAAATGCAAAAAAGTCTGCTTGCTTTTTCTAAGGTGGTGTGTTAAGAGCAGAAAAGGGCATCAAAATAATATCAATAATGTTCAGCAATAGCTAATAACATTCTAGTGAAATGGATGTATATATTTATTTTGGACAAGTATACATCATTCGCTGACCTTTTAGTTCTTTACTAACATCAGCAATGACAATGTGAAATTCTTTCAATGTCAGATGCTATGTTTTCCTGCGATGTGGACACCAGTCACAAGGAGCTCAGCTGAGACTAACAACTTATTTAGCATAGGTCACTGAACAAATATCAAATGCTCAAAAATTCCAGTGACTACTGACTGCAGAAGATTCAGAGCAGTGAGTTAGAGGTGAAAGACTTCATAAACCATTTCCATTCCACTAAGCCATCCAGTCTCCTCCTCTGCTCTTTTTCATTATATTTGACATTTTTTAGATTTAATCTTGGTTCCAGACTAGTAGCTTGTAGCTGTGGGCTGAGGGAATGAGACTTTTCTGAGCTGTAGAACATATTAAAAGGGAAAAATATGAAAGGTATGTGGAAAATGCAGGCCATACAGAGGTTAATAGAGTTAGTTGCTAAGCACAGGCACTTTCAGGAAGGAGTTCAGTTTCTAATGTTCCTCCTGATAGCCAAACCAACTTAGTGACAAGGGAGCTGCTTCTTCAGCAACTGTGATTCCTCTGTGAAGCACTACATGACCTTGGCACCATGGAAGGGACAGAATTGTCACTGAGTTTAGTCAAAATTGCCGAGTTTGTTCCTATATGGGGAAGGAGTGATTATAGCTCTCATTATTTGCAGAATGGGTCTTATTTCCTCAGCTGAGCACTCTCTCATTCTCAATCTGCGCTCATGCAAACTCTTAACAACAAAGACAACTGGAAGGATACAAAGAAAATTATAAACAAATGTAAAACCTCTGGCAAAGTGTCAGGATATTTCTCCAAAAACTATTAGAGAAAGAAAAAGTTATAAACCTTTATTATTTTTATTTCACCTGTTTAAACAACATACGTGCACTTGCAAAAATTGTGTTAAAATATAAGCCTAGGCTACAGGATAATTTGTCAGTTTTAAGAGATTCAGAATAATACGATAAGTGACAAACTAAGTCCGTACTTATACGCTCTTGACCTCAAAACCTAAATGGCAATCCCAGCCTGCCACTTCAGTACTTGTGGCAAAGTACAAGAGAAGTCATCCAAAGTGCTTAGGAAATGTAATTAGGCAGGTTTTTATGATTAGAAAGATCTTTTTACTATTAGACAAAGTTTATATGCATATGATTTACAGATTGATAAATTCTTTTTGAATGTGTATAGATGTAGTCAGACATGCTTATACATATACATGTACAAAATAAAAATAGGGATTATAGAAATATAAAAGTAGGTAGGTAGTACATATTGTATTTTTGTGTATATATATATTCCAAGTGCACCCATAAGTGCACATATTCCATGCTATATAACGACACATATAGATTTAAAAAAAAAAATAGGAAAATATAGTATACATAGATATATGTGTGCATATTTAACTCTTAGAAAGACTGTAAGAACACAAATATTTGAAGATGTTTTTACATTACTCAAATATGCTTGAATAAGTCAAATCTACCTCATATTGCAGAATAGGCTCTAAGATACAACTATTCAGGTATTGTGATTTAGATACTGAATTTTAGCTAACTACACTGAATTCACTTGGGGTGAATAAAAACCACATTTGATCTACGATTGTCTGACTGTTATGGAAGAGGAATGGATCTGAAATATCTTCTCTTTATCACAATACACACCTGCTTTCTCCCCTTGATAATAAGAACCTAACAAAAGGCAGCAACTAGCACTACCTTCGGTCTGCTATGTGATGGCTAAAGGTGCTATACAGAGAGAAAATGTCTACATTTGTATAAAGGCTTATACACATTTGAACATTTATACTTTTCTGCATTATGAGATCTTGCAGTATGTCTTTTGTAAAGAGTAGAATAATATTTTAAAAACCTGTTTTAAATCTTTCAGTTGGTAACAACAGTGTAATGTGTCGTATTTCTATGTCAGAGAATATGCATTTAAGCATGGGCAGTCCATAATTGAAGCATACTTAAACTCTGCTTTACCTTCATTTTTTTTTTTCACAAGGACAGTCCCAGGGCTGTCCTTAACCAAAAGTAGAACAAATTGCCCTCTTTGGGCTGCCTTCCTACAGGTCTCATGTCTGATTTCGGTAATGTGATTGTATTAGACATCCCAACCCTTCCACACCTTTTGATACAGGACAGAGGGAGAAAATGCACCTGACCTGGACCTGATCTCTCTGTGCTCATGGCCCTGAAGTGGCAGAGGGATGTGCAAACCATGGAGCTGCCATACTCAGTACTAATATTTAACCTGCTCAAGCCCTGCAGTGGCCAATGACTCAGAGGCACTTCATTTCTCTACTTTGGAGTAAATGTTAAAAGTAAAAAAGAAAAAAAGAAGTGCCTGGTGTTCGTTTTGAAGATGTGGTATATTGTAGTTTTCTCCAGCCGACAGTTCTCTGTAGCTTAGATGGAGAATGTGAGTGTTAAAATATTTATACTTTCCATGGGTCACCAGGCCTATTTAAAAACAAACTAAATAAATTTGCCTGCAGCAGAGACATTTCTTGTTAGTTTTTTCCCCTGCATTCCCGTGTCACTGCTCTGAAAGACAGAGTGTGCACCCAGAACTGTGACCTAGCACACAACCAATGCAATCTCAGATTTTCTCTAGGAAAAAATCTTTCAAGCTGTGACTTCAAATTATGTAAAAGATCTCTTACCATGGGCACCAAATATCATGAATATATAGAGAAGAAAATATTTTAATACTTATTTCTAATCTGCAATTAAATTGTTTTTGGATTATATTTCTAATGATTTCCAAGGTTCTCTTCTCCTGCCTGTTTCACCTAAATTTTATCTTTGAGACAGGAGGAAAAGAGTACAGAAGAAAAATAAGACTTAATGGTGTCTAAAGGTAAGCATTTAGAGAAAAGGAGTCAAAAATCCTGAATTATTTATCAAAAAACCACCTGTTAGTCTGTTAGTAAATTATCTGCAATGTTGATTTATAAATTGTGAAAATTTCTGAGCTATTCCAACACTTGCTGCTTTTGCTTTCAGATTCCACCCACTCCAAAATCAATTAACATTAAATATATTCCAGGATAATCAAAACACTACTTTATGAAATTCAAAAATTTTCTTTTCATTAGATTTTTTTATTTCATTTGGGATTCATCTGATCTCTAACCTTTGAGTTTCACTGGTTACCTATTAGTCATGCGTAGACAAAGACAAACAGAATGATTTAGGAGCTATTGTTGTAACTGGTCAAGGAAAATAAAGAAAACTTTTATGCCAATATCTGAGCAGGCTATCTGTCATGTAATATTTTCCTCACAGAAATCTAAAATTTAATTGGCTCTGTCAATGTATCTCATTATATATTGATGAACAAACAAGTCTTGTCTTTTGAAAGGAGAAAAGGTAATAAAAGACATATCTTTGTGTTCAAAGTTTTGATAATACATACCTTTTGAAATGTATCTTGTGTGACAGTCATCTTTATTTTACAAATGCATACTTCCTTACTCTAAAATGTGTCTTTTTCTGAAACTTGCAGTAATTTAAGTTGACTTCATAATTATTTAAAAAGAAATTATTTTCTGGTCTTCAATTATAATATGCTTATGCCAACAAAAATGGCTTATGTCTTTCTGGTGAATAAACCGTATAAGTAACTCTCCTCCTTCAGCTCTTCTCTACTTGGCTGGCTTCATGTAAAGTCAAGATGGAAAAATAATCCTTCCATTCTTTTGACTTGATAGGATATTGCTAATACTGACAAACGCAAAATCTCAGGCATGCATGGGAACACATTGACCCTACTGTCCAGCTGAACTCAAATACCTTTCAATGGAACATTGGAAAGAGCATGATAGACATAGGTAAAAAGCAAATGAAAATGAAACCCTTTAAAAATATAGTATCTTCTTTTGATCCACAATCATTTTGGATGAAAACTAGATTGTGTTGATTTGTGGGCTGTAACCACTCCACAAAACAATGACAATAGACGGGGGCATTTCCTCTAACGGAGTGAACAGCAAATCCCTCTTTGGGGCTATAACTGGAAGCCTGAATGTAGCACACTGGAAGCAACGGGTGTTTCGGTTCAGTATGACCATGGATACCTCTGTTTTCACCCATGTCATGCAATGGACTCACTGCACCTTCAGACAGGTAAACACATATTGATGCTGAAACTTTTCTGGCCAAAGAAGCAAGGCTGAGTTTGCTTCCATACAGCTGGGTTAGCTCATGGTCCACCTGGCCCAAAAGTCTGCATGTCCGGTTCATTTTTTCCTAAGGAACTAAACAGCTTACCAAAAACATAGTAACTGTTTCTATAAAGATAATTGATATCCTGAGTAAAATTCAGCCCCTTTTGACACCAGTGGCAAAACTCCCACTGACATCAGCACTGCAAAAGTTCAACAAATTTTACTGAACTAGAGTACAGCAGTAGGAAGCAGAAGTGTTTTACGTTTTCCTCTGGGTATTTAATGGGTTGTAAACTTTAGTATTTGTGCAACTCCCATTAGTGTCAATAGGAGAAATGTGCCTAAAATTGAGTCAGTTCTCTCTGAGAATGTTAAATGACAATGAACTTAAGCACATATACAGCAAAAGTTTTATTTCAATGCAAAAGATGTCTGTGTTACTTCATTCCCCCAAGGTCTACCCTAGAATTTAGATAAAAGTTTGCTAGTTACCTTGGGAAAATGTATTTTGTGAAAATGGTGTTTGTCACACCAGGGGCAATTTTGCTAGAAACCAGCACTTAACATTGCTGGTCATAAATAACATAGCACATAATTTTGTTAAATTTGGAAAAAAAAAAATTGTATTTAACACTGTGGCTTTTTGAAAGGAATTTTAGATGCATAGTCCTTATAGATATGAGTATAGACTGAGTGGGTGAGCAGAATATTAAAAAGGATACTTCAGATAGTAGACATCTGAAGTGACATTTAATCTTTAGAGCAAGGACTCTAGCAGATCCTAGAAACTGAGAGTAGAAAACCATCTGGCTCCTCAGCAACGTAATAGAGTCTTCTCATAGTTAGTCAAATGGATTATTTACCTGAAAATTTTAGTCCTAAATAGATTCCTGGAGAAAAACAATGAAAAAATAAGGGCATGAAAAGGATTCTAAAATATGTGTACTAGCTAGTCAGGTTTGTAATGGTTGTTTGGTGGTTCCAGCACATAGAGGTAATAATGTTTCTAAGAAAGAATCAGTCAATCATTGAAATATTTGTTGTTCTACAGATGTTGTTTTTTAGTTTATGATTCCATTAACCATCAGGTAGATGAATCCTAAGGCAAGTGGCAAAAATATATGCCAAAGATATATTTATGTTGACCATGAAATCTGTTCAGATTGACCTGACTATCTCACTTTTTAACAGTTTCATTCATGTGGTGCTTGCAAATATGAACAATGTATAACAGACAGTCTTAAATAACAAGCTCACCTTTATCCTATTAATCTCAGCGGTATCTGAGCTTGGAATTCTAAAGATAACATTTCAGTATCAACACTTATTATTAAAACGTTCATCATTTTAACAGGCAGAATGAAGGGGAGTGCAAAAAGATAAAGACAATTGGGAAATGAAAGAAGCAGCATTTAAAACATGCAGAATGCAGAATATAGCCAGAAGAATTGAAGAGGAAAAAAAAAAAAAAAAAACCAAAGCACAAAAAAGCCTGCTCAGGTTTGGCAGAGGTATGTAGTTTTAACAGCATTTCATTCTAGTGTGAAGCAAAAGTGTTTTAATACTACTGTCTGTGTTCTTTTAAAGAAGCTGATTACTTCACATCTAGAATAGACACTTCAATGCAAAAAAGAAAATAAGATTTCTATTGTTCCATGCCATGTATGTCACAAACAAAAGAAAAAAATATAATTTCATTAATATTTTTAAATTGTTTTTTAAATTTACTGTTTCCTTTTTGTTTCACAAACTAAAAACAGGACTGCATAGAAGGTAAACATATTTTGTTGAAATATTGTTAAAGTAACAATAATTATGTTGCTATACATAAAATTATAATAAATACATGTCATGGTTTTAGGCCGATACAGCAACTAAAACTCACGCAGTCTCTCCTTCTCCAGTAAAAGGGAGAGGAGAAAAATATAATAAAGGGACTGAGGATCAAGACAAGAACAGAGGGAGCACCCACCAACCATGGTCCCAGGCAAAACAGACTTGGCTTTCTTAAAGCAAAACAATTTATTAACGTTTACTTAAAAGGACAAAGGGAAACAAAACCGGTTACTTGAGAGGATAAAAAGAAACAAAGCCAGATCTTAAAAACGACATCTTTCTTCCCCCACCCCACCTCCTTTCCTTTTCCTCCCGGCTCTACCTCCTTCCCCCATCGGCGCAGGGGACAGGGACTGGGGAAGTGCAGGTCAGTTCATTCTGTGCTGTTACTGCTGCTTCTCTCTTAAAGGAGGAGGAGTCTTTACACCCTTTTCCCCTGCTCCAGTGGATCCCCTACTCATGAGGAAAAATCCACAAACTTCTCCAGCCTGAGTCCAGCCCATAGGAAACAATCCTTCCCCACAGATTGCTCCAGTGTGGGCTTTACCACAGTCTTGGATACTTAGGGAGTTCTAGCCACTCGCTCTGGCATGGGTCGTCACGCAGACTCCAGATGTCTCTCTACCTTGTCGTGTGTCCCAACACGACCGTCCTCAGGCTCAGGCATCTCCTCTCCGTGGGCTGCGAATGGGTCTCTACTCCACCGATGCCATCCTGGTTGCAGGGGGGCCGCCTGCCATCTCACCACCATCCGCAGGGGAAACTCGGCTCCGGCACACCTCCTCCCGCTCCATCCTCACTGACCTGGTGTCGATGCGGCTGTTTCTCTCAGATCTCAGTCCTCTCCAGGTGAACTCAACCCAGTGGGCACCCCGGGAGTGAGGCGCTCCCCGAGTTCCCCAGCCAGCTCCGCCGCCGCCATCCTCAGTGGGCGGTGCCAGCCCGACACAGGCAGCTGCCCGGCCGGGAGCCAGGGAGCTGGGGCAGTGCCCTCCTCCCTTCTCTGCTCGCTCCTGGGCAAAGCACCTTTTCCGGTTCCTTTGTCCTGACTTAAATAGGGCAATTCGCAGAGGTGCTGATTGGCTCAACCCCGAGGGGGATGGCAGTCAGATCTGGTGGCCAGAACAAAGTCTAACCCGTTTCCAAAACCAGAGAGGTCACAGAGAGCAAAGCCCCTCTCCTGCCACCAGACCCCTTCCCCCCCCCCCTTCAAACCATAACAATATAATAATAGAATAAAATAATTTTTAATTTTTTTTTTAATTTCTTGTCAGGATACATGATGATCTCTCTTTATTCTTTCCGAGTTTTTTCGTACATTCACATTGAAATGGAATTCTTGAATGTCCATAATGTTGTGAAAGTGTTGAGATGCACTGAGGAATATTATATAAGGCACCATTTATTATATGATGTTAAACCAGTTGAGAGACAGCCCCTTGGATCAAGTCAGCAGGGGACCGAAGACATGTTTTGTAAACCAGAGTTTGTTGAACCAGAGCTCAGCATATTCCTGTCTTTGGTGCTATAAGGGAACTGTAGACACTGAGAAGATTTATTGAAGACTAATTCCCAACTGTGCACAGGTATTGAATTTAAATTTACAAAGGCATCTGCCTCTCTTAAGCATCACTTTTTTATTTTACTTCTGGTTATCATTCAAATGGCATTCATAAGCTATGAGATTGACTTGGAAAATATGGAAAATATATATTCTTTTTTTATATATATTTCTACTTTTTTTTTCATGTCTGGTCAGACAGACTTCTCCCTGTTAAAAATTATTACTGTCACCTCTTATTCTCAAGTTCTGCACCTGTGAGAAGAGTCTGTCCCTGTCAGAGTGGCTGCACCATGAGGAGAGTCAAGCCCTGGACCAAGTGCCCAAATAGGGTGTGCCATGTCCCTCCTTGAAAACATTCAATACCAAATGGGCCAAGGCTCTGAGAAACTGAGTCAAACTTTGCAATTAGTCCTTGATGAGCAAGGTGTTAGACCAGATGACCTGCAGAGGTCTCTTCCAGTCTATTTGCTTCTATGATTCAAGGTTCCAAAGAGTTTTAATAAGAAAAGCCTATTGTTATCCTTGCCCTTCTTTCTGACCCTTTTTTTCATTATCCTTCAGAATTTTTGGAATTTATGTGTCCCTCAATTACCTCTGGAGCCCCCATTTTTTTGTTGAAGTTCCTTTCAAATAGCACATTATTTTTTGCTGTTACTTCTTTTTAGTTCAGAATGAAAAATACTTTCTCCAAGACTATGTCACCAAACTACACACTGTAAAAGACTGGCTCAGTGAATGAATTACAATTGAACTGTGGCATTCTCCACTCCGGAACCTGTCCAATCTTGTAATAATGTAAGATTTTGCATTACAGATACATGTAATGTAACTCAGTTTAATTCGCTTAATTTTGCAACACAAAATGTGGATTCAAAAACCATAAATAATAAAAAGGAAATAAGAAAATATTCCTTTTAATTGATCATAAGATCAATAAATTATTCCTATTAAAAAAAAAATTAAAAAGTCTAATTCTGTAAGATTGCTGATGGTGTAAAGGTTAGAAGCCTGGGAAGTCTCTGTTATACCTTGTCTTTTCACTCAAAGATCAGCAGAAGCTCCACTGTTAGACAACAGTGTTAAAATGAAATGCCCTGCCTGGAGTTAAGAAGGCATGACGTGTTTGTCTGAAAGGAAAGGAGAGTGTCATTTGGTGAAACTGCAGGAAGCTTCAAAGTAACAACAGGGTTTCTTTTTTTATCAGTGACTCCAATTGACTTCATATACATTCTAAAGAACTCATTGAGAGTAATTAAATTCAAGATACAGTTACAAATTCCAGTAATTCACATTTTCGTTTAAGGCTCAAAGAAAAGAGTACTTGACGATGCACATATAAGCATATATAACCCACTGGTTGCTGGAGGTTATGTTTTGCTACTTGAACTCTGTTACAGAAACTGAAAAATCTGCATCTCTGATCACATTAAGTCTCATAATGCATATATAACTTCACTGTGCTAACAAAGTTTCAGTTATAGTTTTACATATGGTACAAGAGAAGTTGAGAATAAAAAAACTTAAAAGTTTAAGATAAGATCAAATAATTTCAAGATAAATCTACTGCTTAAAGACAGAACATCTTTTTATGCAAATCATTTTTCTAATTATGATTTTAAAATTATATCAATTTTTATTAAAAATGTGTATTTCTAAGATAGAAATAAACTATTAACCTCAAATCTCATTAACATCAATATATTTATTTTCATATAAGCTGTATTTCCTTTTAAATTTTTGCCAGCTATGTGACTGGCTATTGGAGATTCAAAATGAATGTCCAGTGAACTTCAATGAACCACAAAATGTTTTATTTTGTTCCTACTTTTATCTTCTAACTAGAACTTCACCTTGGAAATGGAGCATAGTGTCTACCTGAAATAGTAATATAAAATAACATCGGGAAATATACATTTTTGAAGAAACTGAAAGAAAGGGTTTTTGGGGTGGGGGAGCAGGCAGTGAGCTATAGACTGGTCTATACTTACATTTTTCTTGCAGTAACATCACTACTTGGTGCAATATGCTCACTTTGTCCTGACTAATTGAAGTCCTGACTAATAAACACTTATGTGTTTTCCCCTTGACCAGGGATCAGGAGAGGAAGGCTAAAGCCCTGAAGGAATTGAATTTGGCAAGGGATATAAAAAGCAATAAGAAATGCTTCTATAGGTATGTACGGGACAAAAGGAAGCCCAAAGAGAATGTAGGCCCCCTCCGGAAGGATACTGGTGCTCTGGTTACCCGGGACATAGAGAAGGCTGAGTTACTCAATGACTTTTTTGCCTCAGTCTTCACTGATAAAGCCTCTTGTCTTACCACCCAAGCTGTGGAAAGAACTAGCAGGGACTGTGAGGATGAACCACCGCCCACTGTACTTGAAGAGCAGGTTCGGGAACATCTGAGGAACTTGAAGGTGCACAAGTCCATGGGACCTGATGAGATCCATCCGCGGATCCTGAAGGAACTGGCGGATGAAGTTGCCAAGCCACTGGCCATTGTATTTGAGAAGTCGTGGCAGTCTGGCGAGGTCCCTGATGACTGGAAGAGAGGGAACATAACCCCCATTTTTAAAAAGGGCAACTACAGGCCAGTCAGCCTCACCTCTGTGCCTGGCAAGGTCATGGAGCAGATTCTCCTGGGAACCATGCTAAGGCACATGGAGAGCAAGGAGGTGGTGGGTGACAGCCAACATGGCTTCACCAAAGGCAGATCGTGCCTGACCAACTTGGTGGCCTTTTACGATGGGGTGACAGCATCGGTGGACAAGGGTCGACCAACGGATGTCATCTACCTGGACCTGTGCAAAGCTTTTGACACTGTCCCGCACGACATTCTTCTCTCTAAACTAGAGAGGCATGGGTTTGATGGATGGACCACTCGGTGGATAAGGAATTGGCTCAATGGCCGCACTTAGAGAGTGGTGGTCAACGGCTCGATGTCCAAGTGGAGACCAGTCACGAGTGGCGTCCCTCAGGGGTCCATGTTGGGCCCGGCCCTCTTCAACATCTTTGTCGGTGACGTGGACAGTGGCATGGAGTGCACCCTCAGCAAGTTCGCCGATGACACCAAGCTGTGTGGTGCTGTCGACACGCTGGAAGGGAGGGATGCCATCCAGAGGGACCTCGACAGGCTGGAGAGGTGGGCCCGTACCAACCTCATGAAGTTTAACCAGGCCAAGTGCAAGGTCCTACATCTGGGTCGTGGCAATCCCAGGCACAAATACAGACTGGGTGGTGAATGGATCGTGAGCAGCCCTGAGGAGAAGGACTTGGGAGTACTGGTGGACGAGAAGCTCAATATGAGCCGGCAATGTGCTCTTGCGGCCCAGAAGGCCAACTGCGTCCTGGGCTGCATCAAGAGGAGCGTGGCCAGCAGGTCAAGGGAGGTGATTCTCCCCCTCTACTCTGCCCTCGTGAGACCTCACCTGGAGTATTGCGTCCGGTTCTGGAGTCCCCAACATAAGAAGGACATGGACCAGTTGGAGAGGGTCCAGAGGAGGGCCATGAAGATGATAAGAGGGCTGGAGCACCTTTCCTATGAGGACAGGCTGAAAGAGTTGGGGCTGTTCAGCCTGGAGAAGAGGAGGCTCCGGGGTGACCTTATAGCGGTCTTCCAGTACCTCAAGGGGGCCTACAAGAAAGATGGGGAGAGGCTGTTCAGGAGGGCCAGTTGTGATAGGACAAGGGGTAATGGTTTTAAAATAGAGGGAGGTAGATTCAGGTTGGATATTAGGAAAAAATTTTTTACCATGAGAGTTGTAGAACACTGGAACAGGTTGCCCAGAGAGGTGGTGGATGCTCCATCCCTGGAGACGTTCAAGGCCCGGTTGGATGAGGCCCTGAGCAACCTGATCTAGTTGGAGATATCCCTGTTCCTTGCAGGGGGGTTGGACTAGATGACCTTTGAAGGTCCCTTCCAGCCCTAACGATTCTATGATTCTATGATTCTATGTACGCAAATAAGTTCTTATATGTCTTTCTGCCAGTTTGGAGTTTTGTTTTTTGGGGTTTTTTTTTTGCCTTTGGCAGCACTAATTGTTCTAAGTAATCATGGGTTTCTCTAATGTGCTTCTATTTGAAGCCTTCATGGTGAATCTCTGAGATTCTTAAATATTTTTTCATCTAAATCTTTATAGGAAAGTTTTACTATCCACACATATAAATGCTATATCCACAAAAGGGTGACTTTTATATGTCTTGCAACCTGGTGTCCTAAGAGAGAGACAAAACGTTCATGGGCAGAACTGGACCCCTGTGAATTCACAGAAGCCAACCTGCTGTCTAGTCAGTTGTTTAAGCAACAGGGGGCTTGAGGAAAGGGTTTCTGTTGACTCCAGAGTCTAACTCCAGTCTCTCCCTCAGACTGTTTTGAGTCATTCATCTTTTGTAAGTTCTTCCAACAGCACTAGAGCATCTGTGAACAGAAATCAGAGACACACAGGACCTGTGGATGCTATTCTTATTATAATGTAAAGAACAGGTGTAAGACAGGTTAAAGATCCCTCCCTTCTCTCAGGTTTTTGAAGTTAACACTAAGCAGATACTCAGGGAATAAGGAGAGGAACATACCTATGCAACCAAGTCATCTCCTTCAGGTAGTATCCAATGGTGATTTTATCTTAATTCGATACAGTTCTTTTCCCAACTAGTCAAAGTGTATGTAGGTAGCTGCAGTGACTGCAAAATACCACTACAGGAACCCTGCAAAGAAAAATTTATACAAATTTAGCTCTTCCTGTGTTTATACCTCAATTTCATCAAATATAGGGACTATAGCTCTTTTCCATTCTCAGATGCTTGGAGTTTTGTATGTATAACTTTGTATGTAATTTGAAGACATACTTGAGCAGTTTTTCACTTTTGTTCAACACATTGCAGATCCACAGAGTCTTAAAAAGTGATCCTCATTTGTTAGTGGATCACACCAGTGTTCCACCTCCACTGTAGGAGTTGTTTACATTGTGTGGCCAATACAGTAGCTCTTCCATATCATAAGTTGTTAAGTACCAGTGGCATCCCTGGCATGTGTCAGGCTCTTTTCTGCCTAAAATGACATGGTAAGCTACAAGAAATTTTTAAGCTGGTTTTCTGCAAAGAGTCAAAATTACTCTAGGATCTCTCTATGTAGACTTTTTGGCAAAACTGTATAAAGAAGATACATAGGCAATTAAATAAATTTACATAACCTTGGAAAGCAGGATAGATTTCATAATCTCATTTACAAAGGCACAGCAAGGGTTATGCACATGCTATTTTGACTAGAGAACTTCTGATTTGGTTCTCAGAAGAGTATTTATTTTACTATTTAATAGTATTGGCAGAGCCTAATACTCTTAAATCCAGAGGTCAGATTTGGCTTTGCTAAATACTAGTAAGTATATATGACAAGGACAATGTTCAACCTGTTTACAACTTTAAACTATAGTTGCTTAAAACTGTATATTTAGAAGAACTTACTTCCTCAGTTTTACTCAACAACGAGAGGTTCAGCCTTCCCTTGTCTTGCAGGGACAGCAGTTAATTGTTTGGATCTTCTCACTTGCTTCAAGGCAGCTAAAGTGGTTTTGCAACAGGAATTGAGGGACAAGACAGGGAAATTACATTTGTTCCGATTTCTTATTTCCACTTTGATAATTCTATCCTTTTTGCCACTCAAGGCCAGAGCTGTGAAAAAGCAATCATTCTTCTTCATTCCATATTTAAGGATATTCTTTAACCCTCTGACTAGCAGGCTGAAAGAAACTCGAATCAGACCTCTAGTCAATAATATTTATTTTATTCCTTTCTTCAGTTTGTGCAGGCAAGGGGTGGCTAAAACTGATAACAGTGTTGTTTTTCTGCAGAAGCTAGATAAATTCATGCTCATTCATACTGCATTATTTAAATAATTAAAATAATATTATTAAAATAATAAATGCAATAAGTATTTTTATGTTATTTATATCTCATTTCACATAATCTTCATCAGAAAAATGTCCCCTTAATGACTATTGAAACATGTATCATTTTATATATGAAACTACCTGATTTTTGCTATTTTTGATTGAACTGGCTTAATTTCAAAATTGCCCTTCTCTGATTTGTTAAGATGCTAGTGTGCAAAGATCAAAATCATTACTTTGTTGTTAGCACCTGAGTCCTCAAAATTGTCAGTATTTTAAAATTGACACAGAGCAGCTGTATCCATTATCAGATTAACTGATAAGTGGAAGCTGAATTTTAAACAACTTCCGTTATTTGGTGAATAACAAGATGATCTTTTCAGTTAGTTCTACCGTGAATTCAATTCTGGAGATAGAAGTGCGACAATATTAACATTTTATAACGGCCTTGGAGCGCATGAACTGTATTCTTTTTTGATGAAATTAAACTGGAAGATGTATTTATATTGTCTAATTGATGCACTCCAGCTGCGAATGGGCATTCAGTCCATGAGACGCAACTGGGATTCGTCTGAAGTTGAGGGGAAAAGAAAAGAAAAAAAAGATGCAAAAGGTACCTTTAAGTCAGAACCTCACCACCAACTAAACTGTTCACTAAAGCAGGTGTAGACAAACAACCTAACATGCACCTTTTACTTTTTCTTTTCTTTTATGGCCAAGTAGCAAGTAAGCTATTCCCACTTTCAGGCACTTGACGTGAAACCCTGAGAGCTCACAGTTAAACTGATTGTGTCATAGGGATGTTCAGAAGCCACAAGCTGAAATGAATATTCACCTTTTAACGGAGTGTCACTTTATTTCTCCATTGGGAGTAGAGTGCCATAAGCAGCTACCATGTAAGTATTTGACATAATTTTTTTAGTGGCTGAACAAACCAGTAACTAAATTTTTCATATGCACTGTGGTTTTCCATTGAATTCAGACACAGATAAGTTACTTCCTTTTACAGAAAGTTCAGTTCAATTAATGAGTTGGAAATGATGCAACCTTGTTCTCTTACTGTTATTGGTAGTTTCCAGTTTTAGACTTGACAACTTAGGAACTAAGGCTGAAGAAAAGAGAATGAGGTAGGTAGGTTTTCATAGTGTATTCTGCCTTCAGGTTGGGGAGAATAACCTTTATTTTGAGATGGGACTGCTACTAAATATTTTGACCAGACATAAAAAATCTTTTGAAAGAAATTCTAATGTTCTGTTCATATCATAAAATATGATATTTTTTTATTTTTTATATGTAAGCTTCATACCAGCATCTGCATATACTCAAATTTAGAAACAATGACAAAATTCTATCATTTAATCTACTTTTCTGTTTGAAAATGGTTATTATCTGGTTCTTCAGAGCAGGATACAGAGATTCTGTTAATGATTAGCCATAATAAAATCTATCTAAAGGATAAGTTTATTTAAAAAACACAGTTTAGCCACGTAAGACAAGCTCTTATGTTATGTTTCATAACTTGTAAAGAATGTTTATCGAAGCACTGAATTTTTCCTTGGTTTTAGTTTCTCTTGTACCTAATGGTTTTCATTTGATAATTACCATCATCTACTCTTTCACAATTAAAGGAGGAGCTCTGGATTGCAATTTTAACTGTGCACTTCAAAAGTATGTTTTCAGTATTGCTTTCTGTTCTTATTGCGAGCATTATCATGAGGACTGATTAATTTTCTGTCATTCCCTGTCCTTGTTACAATTCTTGCTCTGTGAATAAGACATTAAACTTTTCATGTACAATATATTATGCACTTGCTGTACTGCATTAACCTTTCAGATCTTCTGTATTTTAGTAGGCTGGCAATTTTGTTCCTTTTTAAATTTTATCAGGGTGGTGAAAGGAAAAGGTAGCAAAGCCAACCAGTCAAATTCCAGAAAACTGACAAGGTCAATGTAAAACACTTCTACCCTGCATAAATGTAGGAGAATGTAAGCCTAAATTTTAATGACAATATTATCAAGAGGAGAGGAAAATTATTATATTAGAGTGAACTAGATTGATACAAACCACTTTTTTATTCCTGCTTAAAAGGATAGTTTTGGACCATGTGATGGTTTCCTAGACTTCTCATTAGTAGCAAAAACGCCTCCTTCTTTGGACCAGTTCCTTTTTTATAAGCCCTTTGCTTAATGGTACTATTTGTAAAAGATACTTGACAAGAGAAACTGTAAGTGTAATAAATGGATATATAATGCCCTTTTTAATACCATAAAGTTAATTCTGGTCACTAGTGGGACTTTGTCTGAATGACAAGTTTAATTTGCTCTTGATCTTCAAAAAGATCATTAAAATAGTTATCTTTGTGTCTAAAGGTCTCTAGCTAATTTAAAACTAAAGTCCAGTTAGGCACTAGCTTCTGAGAACACAACTGTCAGGAATATTTTGCTGAAAATCCACCAAATGCCATGAAATCATAAAAAGTGTTCAAGACAAGGACTGATTGAGAGTGTTCCTTGACCATCATTTAATAACCTAGATGTCAGGTAAGTAAATTACTTTTGTAGTTCCAACTCCCACCAGAAGGAAGTTAAAAAGGTTGCAAATAATATTATTTTTGTCTTTTCCTCTCATCCTGACATCAGGTTTGAAAAAGAGAGTTTGCAGAAGCACTTTCAAGTAGTTCAAACATATGGTCTAGAACAATATTTCAGTCTCTGTATTTGCCTTAGACATGTTAGTTTAAATCCTTTATTTATTTAATCTCTTTACATTTCTAGAAAACATAAGTACTGTCTGATGTCTAGAGTGAAGATGAAGCAAATTACTAAGTGAAGAAAAATAGTTAATTATTAATTTTTAAAGTTTCACCTGCTGTCTGGATGGGCTTATTAACAAGCAAATGATAAGACGTAAAGTTTTGACACCAATTTGTGGCATTTGACTCAATATTTTGAACTGAATTGTTAAAAAGCATATGCTAGGCAGAGTAGATTTTATTGTTAGAAAATCTAGTAGTAGCTAATCCTTTGATCTTAAGCAAGTCTAAAAAAAAAACCCATAATAAAGAAAACTCACTAGTGACCAAACTTACTTTTAAGATAACATCTAATAAGAAAAATGTTGAAAACAGCCCCCAAGCGCTCATATTTGAATATTTCCTATCTTTAAATCAAAAACCACAATATATAACTGAAAACCTAGCTAGAATATTTTTAACAAAATATTTTTAATTACACAGAACATTGTGATTCCAGAGCATTAATTATTAAATTTAATTGTTGTTTGCTAATAATAAATTATGATTCCAACAAAACACAAAAATATAATTCTAGTATTTTTTCTATTTTTTTCTCTTATTTATTGTTGTGTTTTAGCCCAACTGGCAGCTAAGCCACCACAAGATCGCTTGCTCACTCCTCTCCCTCAATGAGCTGGAGAGGAGAAAAATGTAGCAAAGGTCTGAGGGTCAAGATAAGAACATGGAGGGATCACCCACCAACCACGGCCTTGGGCAAAATGAACTCAGTTTGGGGACAAATCAATTTAATTTGTTAATGGCTCATTCAGACAGGATAATGAGAAACAAGGCCAGATCTCAAAAACACCTTCCCCCTACCCTTCTCTTCTTCCCAGCTCTACCTCCTCCCCCAGCGGTACAGGTGGATGGGAATGGGGAGTTGCAAGTCAGTTCCTCAGACGTTGTTTCTGTCACTCCTTTCTTCAAGGATGAGGACCCCTTACATTCTTTTCCCAAGCCCAGTGGATTCCCTCCTCATGGGACAGTCCACAGACTTCTCCAACATGAGTCCTTCCCACAGGATGCAATCCTTACCCATCAGGTTGCTCCAGTGTAGGATTCTTCCCCACAGAGTCATGGCTTCTTAGCCATGCCACCTGCTCTTACATGGGGTTCTCCACGGGCTTCAGATGCCTATTCATCAGCCTTCAGCAGCTCATGGAGACCTTTCTCTACAACCTCCTTCAGGCACAGGCATCTCTTCTCCAGCATGGGGTTCTTCATGGGCTGCGGGTGGGTCTCTGCTCCACCGTTGATCTCCATGGGCAGCAGAGGGGCCGCTGCCATTTCACCATGGGCTGCAGGGGAGTCTCAGCTGCCGCACAGCTTCTCCTGCTCCATTCTCACTGCCCTTGGTGTCTGTGTGGCTGTTTCTCTCAGATCTCAGTCCTTTCTATGACCCCCAGCAGCCCCGGCAGGACGAACTCCACCCAGCAGGTGTCCCGGGAGTGGGGTACTTCGGAGCTCTCCAAGCCATGGCACTGCGGCCATCTCCAGTCAGGTAGAGGCAGCCCAGCGTGGGCAGTTGCTGCCTGGGAGGCCAGGGGCAGCCCTCCCACCTCCTCCCTCTCTTCACTGCAGGACCAGCTTCCATTCGGGCTCCTTTGTCCCCGTCATAAACAGGGCATTCACAGAAGCGCTGACTGGCCTGGCCCTGGCATGAGAGGATGGGGGGGATCTGACCTGGCCAGGGGCTGGTCCAACTGGTTTTGGAGCCAGGGAAGCTTTTCACAGCTGCTTACAGGCGCCATTTCCATAAGCCCTCCTATGCTATCTAACCTCATCACGTAAAGCCAGCACATTAAGCTTTTTTCCCAACTACTTACAGAGGCCATTTCTGCAGCCTCTCCTGTAAACCCAATACATTTATTCAGATTAATAAAAACCATATACCAGATTCATTAACACAGTCACTAGAAATACCAATCTGTGTTTCTCCAAGAGAGTCTCAGGTTTAGGTTAATGACAAGGGAAAGCAGAATGGGTGAACTGACTGCTAAATCTGACAATCATGGCTTACATCTTGTCTATCTGTGATATTGACAATTTAGAAACGTGTAGAAAGCCTAATAAAGTAATAGCCAAAGTAGCTATTTTTAATTCAGAGATCTGTGCAAATACTAGTTGTGGAGTTCATATTTTTACAGATTTTAGTAATTTTCTCCTAAGTTGAGGTTTAATTAATAAGGTTTCTGCTTTACTAGCATAAGGCAAAGTCTTATAAGAAGAGTTCTGCAATTTGTTTTAAATTATGCCTGTCACAGAAAGAGGATGTGTGATGTGTATTTTACTACTAGCTTGGAACTATAGTGGGACTGCTAGACTTTTACATCTTTTGAAAAACAGACAGAATCTTTATTTATTATCAACATCATTTGTAAGTCATATGATTTCTTTTGAGGGAGGTACCTGAATTTACAGTTGGATTCCTGCTTTCTCCAAACTCAAGTCATCTTAAGGATCCTGTCTTTCTCAAAGAATTAACATTTAGGGACCTGAAAATCCTAACCTCCCTGGTGCAAATAGCAAGCTGGTAAAATCATTGTGATCATACCATCCAGTTGCTGTTTGAAAGAAAAGATGCTTTACAGATCTCTCCTTGAACTAAGTGTTCATATATATCCACTAATGTTCTGTCCAGGTTCAGTCACTTAAGATATTTTTCTATCACATTTTAATTATTCTATACACCCATGCCTTTCATAAGATACTTGGTGAAGGGTGAGATATCCTGAAGCAATGGAACAAGTCAGGTTTAAAAACAGAAATCAAGTAGGCTTTATTTTTATGGTGAACTTAATTACAGAGCATGTAATTATGGTTTTGATTAATATATTGGAATCTCAATATATAACAATAATGTAATATTCAATTTAATTCTAAAAGGTCTTTCAATAAAACCCTATCCATTTCACTCTATTATATTTTTTTTATGGAGGATATCATAAATCATCAGGGTATCTATTGAATCTCTGTCTAATGACCTTGTAATGAAGAACCCAACAAACTGTATAAAATATGCTATGAGCTGTAGAAATCTATGAAAGGCTATTTAACAGTAACAGAGTGAGCCCTTTGCTAAATGAAAACAAAAGAAATCTAGTTTTCTATTGGTAGTGCATCTAAGGCAGGTCACCCAGTGTCTTTGCTATGCACCTATATCACAGAGTTTAACACGTGTTATCAAAATGTTCATTCTAGATTAGCAGAATCCATTTGAAAAAAGAGTTACTTAGAAACACTGAATAGCAGTACTATTTTAGTTAGGTTACTAGCTATAAAAAAGAAGGAGGGGAAATCTTGTAGTCTCCATGTCTGTCTGATCCTGGCAATGTGATTTTCTGTAATTCCCTCAGTTAGTGGGAACTGTCTCACTTATTTTACATTTTTGGCTTTCACAATTACAGCCCAATTTTACAAGGGAAAATTAGCTTCCCTAAGGTAAGTATTCTCTTGTTACATGAGAGGTGAGATCCAGACACTGTGAATTCCTGGCAGAGATCTATACTTTCCTGTGTTTTCTTCATTTGGTGGAAGCTATTTCAATATTATTTTATATTTCAGACCAGAAAAGATATAAATAATTTTAAGGAGAGGAAACATATTTCCTTCCAATCAGAGCTGTATTGTTCTACTAAGCCTAAGATCCAGCCCCATAGGTATATGCACCCTGTGTTTTATGATACAGTTCATAAATGTTTCAAGACTAATTTGAAACTAACTATAATTTAGACAAAGCCTTATGTCTTAAAATAAGTTGAGTTAGCTTAATTAGTCCTTTCTCTAGACTTAAACGTTGATTAACAACTTAAGCCTTTGCACATTTTTCTGTAAATTACTTAAAGGCACTATATTTACTTACCTTCTGTTTATTGAGTTTACATGTAAAGAGTATGCATTTATTTCAAAAAATTCTGCCATTTTTGACTTAAGTGTCTCGAGTTAATTGGAGAAATACCACTGCAATCTGTTTTACTTTAAAAAGCTCTTCATTTCTTGTTCATGTTTGTTATTATTTTACCCATGTTCAGCCTTTTTCTCCAGTTTCCTCAATAGCTTTGTCTATCTTTTCAGTTATTGCAATGCACAGTCTTTCTGCAGAGTATACAGACAGACGTAGTTGTTTACATAGAAAGTGTGATTTTGTCTTGAATTAGTTAAGTGAAATATACATCTGAATCCTGTATTGGTTTAAATTGGGATTACATGGATTAAGTTTAGTAAAATCACAGTTATAATACATACCCATGTAACTAGTGGATTTAATTCAGACCCGAAGAGTCTCTCTCCATGTGGTACAATAATAAATAAGTGATTTAAGTTATACTTTTGCTACCTTTATATGAAGGTAAAAGTCCTATTCTAATTTTTACACAGTTGTTTTGATTTTTTTGTCTCTTTTTATTCTTTAATTCCTTTCTTTTTTCTTTTTATTTTCTGTAGTTTATATTTTGCTAAATTTCCTCATTTTCTGTGACTTTCTCTTCTTTGCAGTGTTTCATACCATGTCTCTTCCTGAACTTTTCTTCTACTTATTCACCCATATCTACTTTAGTGCAATCTTTTCTTTCTTTTCTTCATTCACTTCTATCTATATTCCTGCCTTCTGTCCCGTGATTCCCTTCACCTCTGCTCCCTAGTTGTTTTTGAGCTAGCTGACTGTCATTCAAACTTCAATGGAACATCTGTTTGGATGGTACATGGGGCAGAAAGAGCACACTTTGAAAAATGACCCAGCCCAAAACACCATAGGATAGAGTCTATAGGTCAATCTGTTATCTTTGGACATCTCAGGTTTGAAAGATGCAAACTTGATTCTGAATGATCAGTAAGGATCAGTAAAAGCAGACCATAAACATTCTATTATCTCCATCGAATTGCTTTAGATTTTAATCAATTAAGACTTTTGCATTACCTTTAGGTTATAAAACAATGCTGCTTTAAATACAGATGTGGAAACACAATGTCTTTAATGGAGAATAAGATTTTTGAAGCTAGGAAAAAGCTTTAGAGAACCAAGCACAGAGTTATGCCAACTCAAGGGGAACTCAGTCTGTCACATTAACAAGGTAATCTTGAAAACCATCCTGAAGCCTGAATAAAAATAGGGATGTGAAGTTATTAAAAACTCCACACACTCTTCTTTTCAGTGTTAGTGATGCTATTCCACAAGAACAACAATGATGGTTTCCCACATCAAGACAATGTCCTGAAAAATTTTGAGTAAGACTGAGGATCCTAAAACTGAAGCTTAGAAAAACATGCTTGGATTAATATTGCTAGGTAATTACTAGATCTGTTTAAACCATTATGGGGCATACAGACAGAAAATGGTAGAGCTGTGTCTGGAATTTTGAGCAGTTAGAAACATTTCTGATGGTCCCTGTTGCTTAAAGATTTCTAGCATATTTTGATGATTCTCACATATAGCTGGGATAAGAAGGAAAACGACAGTGGCAAAAATGAACTAAAGAGAAATAACAAAATAAGCAATTTCATCTCTTAAAACTGTTATTTCTACTTTGTTGATGAGATAAGGCATATGCGAACTCTCGCTTTAATTAAACTGTTAATATAACAACTTGGCTTCCTTTACAAGATTTGTCATTAAGCCCTAGTTCCCTTCCTCATTTCTTTTGACTCTGCAGTGGGTTGTAGTTTTCTTTCTCCCACCAGCTGCTACCCATCACTGTATAACCATGAATCCTGCATTAATGAAGAAAGTCCTATTACCAATTCAGAACAACTTTTTGTTTACTCTTCTATGACAATGGAAGAAACAGTGACAAAAAGGACAACCTTCTTTACTGTCAGAATGTATATTTGATAACATTTGTGACCTTGTGTTTCCTTTTCTTTCTGTGCTTATTTTATCTTTTATTCCTGTATAGCCATCTGTGATCCGTACATAGAATATAAATCCTTTCAGGATGTTTGTGCAGCGAAGAATACAACAAGGACACTAAAAACACAACAGCCGTTAGGCACTACTTGAGTTCAAGCAATAACAACAGCAGTAAGTTTTGTTTATATGTGCCTTCTGATACTTTACAATTTTTACTGCAAAACAGATTTTACTGTGCTACTCCCAATATATGTGTTGAACTCAGCAGCAGATAGACATGAAAAAAAATAACAAAAATGCTCATGATGTCATGCTAATGTCCACTAATTCTATAAAATCACTCTATTCTGGTAAAGCTAAAGGGGTTTTTGTATTCCAGAAAACCTTTGACGGAGAAAAGTTGTATAGCCGCAACTAGCATTTGAACCATATGCACTCAACCGTGGATTTGTTGTCTAAATGCTTCATTCCTATGCATCTTTCCTCTCTCCTTTCTGTCTTTCCTTCTCGTTTGAGATCTTTTCTCATAGCTGTCCTAAGAAAGGACAAAGCAGTACAGATTATACGTTTATGTCTTTAAGGATGCAGGAGCTTCATGAAGTCAGGCAAAGAGAGCTATATCTAATCCAGTCTGTGTGCTAAAAGTAAATGCTGTCACTTCTGAAATATATATCTGCTCTTTGAACTATTTACCCTTCCACAGATCGGGTGAAAAACAGGAAGATCATGAGCTGGGATGAGCAGAAAGGGGAACTCTGGACTCTGGGAGAAAAATAAATCAATGTTAAAGATTCACAAAGGCTCACTGAAGAAACACTTCTTTCTTCTCCAGGACTGGGAAAGCTGCCCAATATAGTTAGCATTTATATTGCCTGGAAATTACATTAGAACATTTGGGAGAAGTTTCCTTAAAATATGGATGGTTTTGGGACCAGACTTTTGGAACTGTACACATGCACGGTATATTTGAATATTGTGCAAATATTTACATGTGAGTAACATACCAGTTATTTTTGTCGTTCATGCTGAAGTGTTTGCTGCACAGACATTTTGTTACTCAGGAAATCTGGCACTTAAACAGTGATAAAATAGTTTTGCAGACCAGAATAGAGCACTTTGACTCAACTCTCAGTTCTAGGGAGAATAATACCATGTGATGCAAATGGACAAATTCAGCTTCATGTCACCATTGTGCTTTCAAGAACTTGGACGAGAACATGTAACTCTGCTGGTGCAAAGGTGTTCTCTGGTGCCTTTGGCTGGAGTACCACACACGCTCCTTTATAAACATCTTCTGTGAGGGGAGACTTAAAGTAGGGCCACGACTGTGCTGTTTTGCTGGGACATGTGTACAGCTTTGTGGAGGACTAGGCTGAGCCTCTCTTCACACTCTGTGAACCAGCTCAACATTCATTGTTGCCAAGCCAGGCAAGATACATCAACATTTTTAAAAGAAACCATATGAAATGATCAAAGGTTGTAATTTACAGTCCTCAGAGATAAAACAATTTCAAGTGTATAAAGCATTAGAATTTATTATAAGAATTTATTGTACTATGAAATGCTGTGTCTGTTTTTCCTAAGGCATGGAGCTTTATTTCCTAAAGGCAGATGAGCCATCAGAGGCAGCGATTCAGAAAGGTCAGTTCAGTGCCTGCAAAATGTTTTCTAATTCAGAGCAGAAAATATTGACTCTGATATTTTTTTCACCTTTTGTGTCTAACCTCTTCATTACTTATTCCTGGCTTCATATTTTCAAAGATTGTATTTTAATTTCAGTACTTCAGATGGTAGCACACTGCTTCTATGGGCCTGGGATAGACATATCCTTATATTAAAAGCAGATCGATAGAAAGGCCTAGCTAAATGGAAATTAAAAAAGAGGTGATAGGTACACCTGTAATTTGCTTTGTGACTGCTGCTTTATCTCCCTGCAGATGATTTTTTGCATTGATCAGATAGAAGCCTGGAGCACTTCACTTCTGCATGAATCCAATGGCAGAGGAGATTCCACCCTATGTCTAACCAAGGGTAATTTATTCTTCCCCCAGTTCTTATGCTGATGCTAGAATGTGCACAGCTGTATCAGGAATTGATACTTTAGCAGAGCTTGTAAAAAAATTCACAAGGCTCACCGGTTTGTGTGGCTCAGAGGAGCCATGTCTTAAAAAAAAAAAATGTCTTACGAATCTACCCTGTTTATTCTTCATACACTGCATGGAATTCAGCAGTTTGTAATCAGAAAGTACCGTTTTAAACTGACTAATTTCTATAAGGTTTAGTGATCTTTTTAGTAGTTAAAAATGCAGGTTCATATAATGTTTGATTTTTCCTAACTATATTAGAGAGACAAGAGTCTACTTTCAAAATTTCTCATCCTATGTCTTGAGTCAAAAGCATTCTTTGACAGTGCCAAATTATCTCATTTCAGCTACAACATACTGCAGAAAGGAACAATTTAATGCTAAAAACAGCCTTTGCTTTGAAAAAAAAATCTCTTTGGCTTTATTTATAGAAATAACATGATAACTATAGGCTGTTCTACACACTTTAAATAAAAATATGTACTATAATGTGAATGGCAAATGGTTTAAAATAAGCTAATTAAGTTACTCAGCCATAACTTCACAAAGACCATGATTTGATGATAAAATAGTAGTTCATTTCAAATTTCCATATAGTATTCACTCCATTTTTAAAGTGGATTTTTTTAAGTGGAAGGTTTTTATACCTCAAGGAAAAGCAGCTTGACTGACGTGTGGAAAGCCCCTTACATACATAATCAACTGTGTGCCTTCCAACCTAACATGGAAGAAAAAGCCCTGCACAGGCAGGGTAGGCTTTCACTCCTTTCAGAACGTGCCTCACCACACAGTGATGGTATCAAATAATGATATCCTCTAATGAATTAGGAAGAGAGCTTGAGGCAATACAGAAAGCATTCATGAATAGAAAAGCTCAGCCAGATGATTTCTTATTGTTTGGTAACAACTTTAGCAGAGATGTTCCAGCTGGTCAGCACCTGATGCAGAGCATCTTTTCCGGTGGTGGACTTTGCTGCTGACCAACTCCACCTGCCACCAGTGCTGAGAGGTGGCAAATCACTGTCATATGCCTTAGCATGATTGAATCTTCTGAGTATCAAAACTCTCTTCTTCTAAAATAATCTTCTAGTAGCCTGGTAGGTTTCTTCTGGTTTTCCCAAAAGTCTCTGAAAACTAGCTGCCAAGTGAGGTGCAGAGTACTGGGTGACCCTCCCTCACTCGGATCAATATCTATCAGGCCCCGGGTCTGAAGTGTTAAATATATGACTGACATTTTGGTCAGAAGATTGTTCTGGCTGAAATGTTGGTGATGTTTGCTGTTCAAGGAAAATAAAGATGTCATTCGAAAACTGGAAGAGTCCTGACATCTGAGCGATTGAATTACGCTGCGCTGGTGGGGTGCAGCAGGGAAACAATCATCAAATACCAACCTTTTTAAAGAACACAATGTATTTTCACCAGCTGTCTAAGACCTACAAAATATTGCAGCTCTGCAATATAGAATATTTTATGTAGTGAAATCCAGAATAACCACATAAGTCAGAAACATTATAAAATATTTCAAAATAAGAACTACATATTTTATTCATACAAGATGACATTATCTTAGCAGATTAGCTACAATTCTTGCTAAAAAAGGATATATTTAAATATTTATATAACCCATTAATCAGGGAAGGAAAAAATATCTCCCTCAACAATAAAGATTTGTGAATACCTAATTACCAGAACATATTAATTTTTAAGAGATTAATTTTTTTGCCATACATATCTAATATTTGGCATTCATCCTTGTGTCTGTGGAAATTTCTGGATGCTTGCAATACTTAGAAAGGGAATTAATCAAGGTAATTATTCATTTTCAAAGAAGTAATTTAAAGGAAAAATTATATATCCCTTACAGATCTGACAAACAATGTAAGCACAAAGACTGCATGTTTCTTCCCAACTTACTGAACGACTTTGAAACCTTCATTTCCACAGTTCAGGTAAAAAAACGTTGCCTGCCAAACTACTTGATTTTGAGAGTGACTGCTTCTCAATTATTGTTTTTCTTGGAAAAACTCAAAGGATTCAAACTTACCTTCAATGCAGACTATTGAGGTGTGGTAGAGTTCTCCATCACAAGCATCTTGGAAATTAAGACTTGATGATTTTTCTAAACCACACCTTCTTACTCAAACAGAAATATATTTAAAAGCAATTTTTTGGCCAGCATTATGCAACAGATTCATTCAGCGAGCACAGTGGTGTCTTCTGGCTCTGTAACCTAGTAACCTAAATCACAGAAAAGCAACTTCTTTTCCTGAAATTTGATTTCTGCTTCCCAGGTAGCTCTGCTCAACATGTCCGCATTTTACAGCCAAGCTGACATTGCGGAAAGGATTTGACTTGCCTGCCATAGCCTCGCCTGTAGCATTAGTGATGTCTATCCTTCTGGCCTTTGCTCTGAGCAATTTCCAGTGTTGCTCTTTGCAATTCCCTGCTTTCCTGTCAAACTGGGGCAGCCTTCTGTACCTCTCCACTTAATGGAAATCCTCACAGAGAGAGATGTAAGGGCAAAAAGGGATGCTAAATGGAAAAGAGACATGCTTGACCATTCTCATAAGCAAACCATGATCAGACATGATCCAGTACTAAATATAGCCACTCATTTTTTAGAAGTCTCTTCACTCCAGTATTTAGTGTAGCCCTGATTCCTCATCTGTGCACAAAGTGGGTTGGGTGAGAGGATCCAAGGAGCCCTTCAGCTTTCCTGGAGAGCTTCTTGACTATCTGCTTCAGATGTTCTAACTGCAAAGTATTTTTCAATACTTGCACTTACTTACCCTGATCCTGCTGACTAAAATACCTTGTACAATCCTATGTCTTTATTCTGTCTACAAGAACTGCATTTTTCCAAAGACTCTGCTGTCTGCCTGTGCTTAGATGCCAAGGTCAGGCAGCAGAAGTTGTGAGATAGAAATGGAAAATGGCTCTTTGCAAGAGTCATTCCAATGACTTTTTCAAGATACTCTCATTCAAAGATCATAATGGGGAGGGGGAAAGACAAAGGCATGTTCACCAGTTACTATGAACTGTTAAGATAAGACTCTCTTATAAAGTCGCTGGAAAGCACATACTGCGCACAGTTAATTGGTCCCTTACAAGGCTGCAATGGTTTAGTAAAGAACGCACACAAACCTGTGCTGTAACATGCTGTTACAAAAGCTTTAACTCATCTTCTCTTTTGTTGTTTTCCTTTATTTTTTAAATTCTAAAAGCTAGGTAGCGCTTGCCTTAGTGGATGCTATGCTATTGCATGAACGCATTTTTCATATAAAGTGATTAAATTCATCTGGGTACTCAAATCATGTTACTTGTGTAAGTATAGATTATTCTTGCAGAAAGATATTTTTGCATCCTGCATAATGCTTAGTTTGCTGTAAGATGTCTCTTAGGATTTCAAATACTGGATGTTAGAAAAAAAATATCTGATAAATAAATGCTCTGGGCAAGATAAGAATACAGGTAGTATTAAACAGCACGATTTAGTGAGATATACTAGATGGTTCAAAATTCAAGTTATAAAAAGAATAAGAAAACAAGTGTCCTAATGATTCTAAAACTTAATAATAAACTCACATTCACAAATATGTGCAATTTAGACAATATAGCACTAAGCTAACATGCAGAAAAATGTAAAATAAACTCACTATAAATACTGTTTATAAGAGCAGAGCAATCTATCCTTCACTTTATGAGCTGTAAAGGCCAGAAAGGATCAAGAAGCACAAACAATACAGATTTATTTTTTTATATAGGTCAATCTAGTAGCAAAGTTACTGATAGCAAATCTACACAAGTTGTATGCATGTAAGTGAGACTCTCAAAAAACTCACAACATGAAGTAATAGTGATATATTTCTAATATGCTCTTCTCCGTTCTTTCCAGTTGCTCTTTGGCAGCCCTGTCCTATTGTCACCTTTACATGTACAGAAATTGCTAAATTGTTCAAAGCTGTTTTGATTGCACTTTCACCATTAATTCTCAAAAATCTTCTCGGGAAATTTTTCAGTTTTGTACCAGTTAAAGCACATTACTTTGGGTAAAATATTGTGAAATTGCAAGGCTTGAAATGAGTTTTTGCAATTCAAATTTTTTTTTTCTAAGTTCTGGTCATAAGGGACATATTAAAGTTATTTTCCCATTTTAGAGTATGTGTTTAAAGGTTTGGGCTTTACTAAAAACTGTAAATAATCATTCAGACGTGCTTAAGTATAACCACATCAAAATTAAATAATAATGAAAGGCTAAAGTCTGAACTTAACAGCTGAAAATAGAGTGGTATAAACAAAAAATGAACGTTACAATGAATACTACCAAAATAAAAGAGAAAAGTCTGCCATAACCAAAATCAGTTTGATGATACACTATATAACCTTTGCTTAGGTATTCTGAAATCTCAACCCCTTTGTTAGATAGAACTTGTCCTTCTTCAGCTCGGTGCTGGTCTGATGTTTTAATTTAAAGCTATTATTTTAAAGACTTCAGAGAGGTACAAGGAAAGTGCAAAGGAGGTCCTCTTGCAGATGCAACAGCAAGTGATACAGAACTTAATGCAAAGTTCTTACTGTGGAAGCGAGGATGAAAAGACACTTCCCCACGTTCACAGATGTTACTCATTTGGAGGCATCCAGAATTCAGGTGTCCTTACACCACCTATGCTAATTGTTTTATCCATATTTTCATTTCTCCAGTCCAGATGACTGTAGTCTTTCATGTCATCCATCAAAATATCTTGATTTCTCAGTTCCAGTAATTGCTTGTCTACACAAATTTAAGTGCTGTTTTGGTCTTTAAAATTCTACACAATTGTCCTCTGTAAGAACACTCCTCTTACTGTCATGAATTCCAACTTTTTCTCATGTCATGTTCATAAGGTAGTAAACACCTCAGAGAGATTTCTCTGAGTTTTTTCCACGTAACTTGAGGCTGGCACTGTTCCTCTTGTATTTTACTGAGCGTGGGTTTCCAAGCCATAGCCCTTTTACATCCAGCTCCCGTGTTAATTCCTTCATTAATGCATTCCACTGCAGTTCAAGGAACCACTGTCCATCTCATGTTTTTGCTGAGACTGAAGAGTCATACCGGCTGCATCCCATTCCCAAAATCCTCCTTTTCCATTGCTTGAAAATTTCACCCATGTCACCCAGCAGTGACAGGCTCCCTCAGCCTTTGCATTGTCTGTCCTGCTGCAATATAAGTAAGAATAAGGCCATTGTTAGTGTAATTTTAGCAGCTGTTTGGCACCAATCTGCAGATTAATGGAATTCATACAAAAATAGGAAGGAATACAAATTTTGTAGCCAGATATGTGACACTGTTGTACCAGGCTTACATCGTTTTTCATTTTACATAAAAATGGAGGGAAAAACACTGTGACCATTCAATGTCTTAGGACATACATGGAACATAGACATATAGATATGAAAGAACAGCTTTGCATTGCAAAGCAATCAGTCTTTTGCAGGAAAAAGCTGTCTTTCAAAATTCCAGCCTAGGAGTTAAGGAAACTCAGTGTAAATATAAAACCCCACAAGCTATTTTTAGATATATACACACATAACACATACCTGTCAGCTAGTACTGGTGGATACAAAACACACCAGTGTAACTGCTAGGTGAGCTGAACTTTGAATGATGGCAAGCAATGGCTCTGAGATGTTTTTTTATGTAAGACACTGGTCAGAGGAAGATACTTTGCTGCTGATCTTGAGAGAAAACCTATAGGCATCTAAGGATTATTTACTGAACTTACCTGTAAATGCAACCGGTATTCTGAAACTCATAAAAAGAATGAACACCACTCTCCTCCATTCTCCCTTACCAATCTCTATCTCAAGCCATCACATTATCCTTACCCTCTGTGGAGGAGAAGTCAAGATTCTTGCTTGTGGCATAAACATAGTATTTGAGATTTGCTGCAGAGAACTATCTAGGGCCATGGCTAAAACTACAGTTCATTAACTTTCAACTTGCAAACTCATGGTGGTTTTTGCTTCCTTTATGAATGGAAAGGCAAAGTTCAGCAATCGCCTGATCATTCTCTGCTAGAGCATTAGGAGAATTTGTCTTCCAACAACACAGCATCCTTCCCTCATGCTTTACTGTAGTCCCCAGTTTAAACAATATTAGGAAATAGCTATTGACAACGCTATTACAAGTCTTTCTGATAGTGCACTACTGCTATCTACATATTGAATTCTTTTATCCTCTGTACTAAAATTGAGATTGGCATGGCAAAGTACGTAAATCTAAATAAAACACATCTTTCCTTGAAAATAACTGTATCACTAAGTGAATCTTTCTAAGAAATCCAGTTTTTAACAGTAAAAGTTCTCTAACATAACACCTGTAGAACCATACTCACTCAGTGAAAATATCTGAAAGCTGTTTTTATCCTTATCATTATCTATGCTTAATGCTTTCTCAGCATTCAAATGGAAAAATATATTAAGGTATCAACCTTATCTGACTGAGCATCATAGCTAATACCCATAACACCCACCTCTGAATATCAGCTCAATTTGTCCCACTGATGAATCTGATCTTTATCCAGCAGCACATTAATTACTTTATTTACTTGATGTGTTTAATCCAGCTGCTATGTTAGTACCAGAATTAAAAAAGGAAGACAGATCTTATTTGATATGATGATATTGAAGGCTCAGGGGTGATCTTATTGTAGCCTTCCAGTACTTAAAGGGGGCCTACAGGAAAGCTGGAGAAGGACTTTTTACAAGGGCATGTAGTGATAAGACAAGGGGCATAAACTGCAAAAGGCTTTAAACTGGAAAAGGGTAAATTTAGATTAGATATAAGGAAGAAATTTTTCTTCCCTCTGAGCATGGTGAGGCGCTGGAACAGGTTGCCCAGAGAAGTTGTAGATGCCCCATCCCTGGAAGTGTTCAAGGCCAGGTTGGATCAGGCTCTGAGTAACCCGGTGTAGTGGAGGGTGTCCCTGCCCATGGCAGGGGGCTTGGAACTAGATGATCTTTGAGGTCCCTTCCTACCCTAACCATTCTATGATTCTGTAGAAAACTACTCCAATTTCTGAGGGATCACTTTATGATGACCAAGGTCTTGATCCTGAGCTCAGCACTATTGTTAACGGTTTAGCTTTGCTTTTTTTTTTTTTTTTTTCTAAGGAGTGGGGATTAATAAAAGAGAGATGACAGAATACCAACCAAAGGTCATTAATTATTCTGGATTTTCATTTTTTATCTGAATACATAAAAATCTAATATATTCATAAAGTAGATATTTTTCTTTCTGTTCACTGAAGACTCATCTCTAGTTTCCTCAAAACTGTATTATATTGTGGATCTCATTGGACAAGTAGAAAGTCTTACCTCATCTTCATTGGTAACTTTTTTAAAGGCAATTATATCTATATGCCAAACCTGATTTTCCCTTGGCAAAACTTTCCCTTAGAGAAGTTTCCATTCACTTAGCACCATCAAAACATTCAAAACTCGTATTCCTCTGAAGATGCTCATACTCAGAGCAGTCTTTTGAATGTCTTGTACAGTGGACAGGAAAAGCAAAATTGTCATCTTTAAATTTTCTGGATGCATTTACTTGGGAATCTTTGCTGAGTAAACTACTCTTACGGGGCTTAGGGTCTTTCCTTAAGTCTAATTCTTCAAAACAGCTTGATGGATGACATCTCTGAACAGTCGGATTGAAAGCACATAACAAATGTTTTCTGCAGAGCACTTGTGTGAAGCCGAGTAGCTTTTAAATACACAGATGAAGAGTAAAGCCTCCATACAAGTTTCTTTAGCAGCATGTTGCACATTCCAAAGCAAAATAAAATAAATTTTAAAAAAAGCATTTAATAACTTCCTGAACAAACATAGCATCTCATTGTTAAGGATTTTCAACCTATTGAATCAAAGCAATATTTTTTTTTCTAATATTTAAAAAAAAATATTTTTTTCCCCTGGTGAAGCCTGCTTCCATTAAAATTATGATTTTTTTGTAATGTGGCTGTAACATTTTCAAAAGAAGATTATGAGAAAAGGAAAACTTTGAAACGACTATTCATTCTTCTTATGCTTATAAATAGGCAATAAACTTTCTTCAAAATAAAATTAGAAAAGAAAATCCAAGCCATGTTAACTCCAAAATGAACATCTGAGAAAATACAGAAATAAACCACATAAAGTTACTGTTTTCTATGGAAGCATTTGCATATCTATTTCAATGAATTTGGTAAACAGAAGGAGTAGATTTTTATGGGTATTTTTTAGTTTAACAAAATGAAGCAAGATTGAGCATTTTGGTTTTAAAAAAAAATCATTTACTGATTTCTAATTCTAATATAATTTTTGGAATTAGATTTAGGATCTGATGTTACTTTTACTTAAGCTCAATATAGAACTGCAGAACCTGTGAAAGCTGTGTAAGAAAGAGATAAATAATTTTGTTTTCCAGACCCAAGCTGTGTTCCCAGGACTTTTAAAGAAACAAGAAAGAAACGTATCTTGATCTAAATCTGGCTGTATTTGCAGATATGTACAAATGCAAACACACACACTGTATATATAATATGACAAAAGCGTATACATATATTTGAAAACACAGTGCAGTAATCATGACACACTAAATACAGTGAAACCAAGTCTCTACACCATAATGCTTTGTGTATTGTAATTATAGCATATAGAATAATGCTACATTGACTGTGATTGTTGAACCATTTCAATGTACCAACATACTTACTGCTTAGTGACAGTCTTCAGTAAAATTTATTCATCATTCATCAACCCACCTGTGCATGCTACAGAATATTTTGCAGTTAACGGCATAAAAATTAAAAAAAAAAAAAGGTTTTGCAACTGTCCTGCTTCAATTGCATCCTACATTGCTGTTAGTACACGAATTACAATAATGTTTCCAAAACTGGCAGTGGCAGAATTACAGGTAGTGTTGCTGATCTAAAAAAGTCTTCTGTTTTGTTTTATCTAACCATTCTTTAAATCAGTTTTATTATGTGACAATTAATGTATGCTACCTCTCTGTCACGGCTCGACTCAACAGACTACAGAGCTGTATGGGACACGCTCCTTTCTGCACTGGTGCTTGTGCCCGGCAGAGCACAGCCAGGCAGTCTTGGAGCTGAGCCGTTATACAGAATTAAAGGTGGGATCAGGAACCAAAAGGTAGAAGAGCTAGATTTGTAGGAAATGGTACAGCTTCAAACTTAGTGACTTCCCATTCTAAGTACTTGAATAAATGGAGAATTATTTAAATAAAACTATCAGAAAAGAAAAAGTATTGACATTGCAATCTTAACAACTTAGCTGAAATCAGCCTAGGAGCTCATCGCTCAACCCATAGAGCAGTTTCTGGATTGGATAATTTAAAATCACAGGAACGCATCATGTTGCCTACGTGTTAAATCCCTATCCTGACACGGATCTGCCTTGCTCCAGAGCTCCAAAGCTGTGAGGCAGCAGCACTGAGCCAATAGATTGTGAATCAATTTGCAATCTCATTTTTTTAAGTGGTAAAGTTTAATCAATTACTTCCTCCATCAAAATCTTTTCTTCAGACCTATGGCAAATGTTTCTTTGACATGTTATATATAAATTCTTTTTGTTTTCTGTCTCTCCATCATGAGTCCTCATAAGAAACAACCTGTAATTTTATTGCACATTACTGACAGCTGTGATGCTGTGTTTATGAACTTCATTTAGAATGTCTTTTGTCATCTTAGAAATATGATAGTGTGCATTGGTGGGTAGAGAAGGACTAGTCATTCTAACTGTTATATGCATTGTTTTAAGTCCAAGAGATTAATGGAAAAATGAAAAATAGCAAATTTAAAGTAAAAACCAAAATATTGAAAATAGATGGTACAGTACAATACTAGTGGATGTTTGACAGGATGGTAGCAGAAGTCCACTGTTTGGAGATATGATTCTGGTCTGGTATGTATTCGGAAAATTGTTAGGTTTTTAGCAAGTTATTGATATGCCAAATAATTGAAATTAATTACCAATTGTTAAATCTGATTTTTTTTATTATCTGTTAGCCTTTAAAGGAAAGTAACTTCTTGATATTACTATCAAAGAGGATAGCCTTTTTAATTTATACTTGCTATTCTTTCTAATCATACTAATCCTTAAAGGTGATAAGAAAACTTGAAATAATTTTTTAAAAAACTTATTTCCTACATCTGAATATCCATATTGAAAATCAGATTTACAATGGTATTTTGCAGTTTTATTTACTCCATTTTGAATCAGATTTTCAAAAGAGACAGTCCTTGCTTCATAGTCAAGATTTGTATAAGGAAAAATATGATTTTAATTATAATGAACTGTAAAGGAAATTAACACCTACATTTGAACTAAAGACAAAAATCACAATAAGCCATGAAGTTAACATATCAATCAGGAAGTTAGAAAGAAAAGTATTATTAGTTAAGGCCCTCAAAGACTTTTGTAACTAAAAAATAGAAATATTCAGTTCATAATGAATTATCATTCTGAAATTTTGATACTCGATATTTTATTCATGACATCTCAAAATGGCAGCGATCACCTCTCTCTGAATTAAACAGCAATAATGGGACACAGGCTGAATACTGGTCTTTGAAAGCTATTAGAAGGATTAAGAGAGATTCTGATCCAATTAATAGTATAGTTCTGCAGCTCTTAATACCAAATATCTGATGTTTGGTTTAGGAGCGGGAGACATTTTGAAGAAGTTGATCTGTGTAGAAAATCAACTCAAGTAGCAGCCTGGGAAAAGCTGAAATTAAATGCAAACCTTTAAGGAGAGTTTTGGGAAGATTTAAGAGTGCTATACTTAAGCTGAGCAGTGTGGCCCTTGATAAGCTATTCTATATAACTTTAATTTTATGCTTTAATGATTATGTAAGTTAATAACTTTTTAAAAACCATATATGCACTACTATCTCTTATTTTCCATGGAGTAAAATTCAACTCTGCTTTACAGGAGCAAAACTAAAACTAACCAAACAACCAACCAAAAAAACCCTACAAAAAAAAACCCAAAATACAACCTCAAAGAGATATGTATTCCTTTGGAGAGAAAATAAGGTTGAAAATTCCCAAACCCCAAACCCTACATCTAAACATTAACATTGCATTTTCCATGGCTTTTGGATATGTAATTGGGGTAGTTTTTACCCCATAGAACGAATCATACAAAAACTTTCAACGGGACTGCTACTTCGCTCAGTGTACTGCTTAACTGCCAAATCATCACCCTGCACATTATACTGCATCTTGAGAAACAAGTCACTTAACTGTAATCGAAAGTAAAATACGTTGGAACAAGAAGCCGAAGGCAAGCAGATAAAACTGAAATTAGCAAGAGATTCAAACAGCCTTGAAATATGGTGTTGGATGAGCAATAGATAGAGACACCATAGGCAGATAAGTAAGCAAATCATTGGCTTTAACTGCAGCAGCACCAAATGCTACTTACACCAATCACATACTTTTATTGCAAGAGGAATTACGTACATATATATATGTATATATACAGACTCACATACGTTTCATTAATGACTTGGTACACACTTTTATAATTTATATATTAATAACCAATATAAATAATGTGATTAGATTGTATTTACAATAATAATATATGAATAGTATTTCATTTATTAAACCATACATAGGTCTCAGGGCAGTGAAAGTCTTGTATCCAAACATATCATACTTTGTCCTCAATTTCTTAAAGATGAAACTGTCATTTTAAGTTTTGTAATGTTACCTTCTTTCAGAGTTCTCATACTGATAGACTGCAAACAAGAACCCGATAGCCAGCTGAATAGAGAACATCTGGTTGGTTCTGATCATTTTTCCAGTATTTAAGTTTGTAGACTTTCTACAGCAGTAACTGCAGAAAGGTGCCTGGGAGATGTGTTTTCACACAAGCCTTAAAATTTCTCATTGGCTTTTTTCCTTCTTCAGGCACAGAGATGCACACATCACATGCTTCGTATTCCCTGATGAAATTATTTGAGGATATAGCCTTCTGGAGTTATCTTTTCTGACTGAATCTAGCACAGGTGTCTCTTAAATGCAGTGAATATCACCATAATAATCAGGAAGCATTTCATGCATTAAAACCTCTTTTCTTTTTAAAGATAGAATAAACTAAGGTTCCAATGTCTCTATGATAACAAAAGCTCAAGATGGGTTGAAAATCACCACGACTGAGAAAAAGTAGGAAAACAGTTTTCTTCCATTTTCATGCTTTTATTTCATTGTTACTTGGTAATTTTGAAGGTATAAGTGTCGGTTTAAAAAAACAAAACCGTCTCTTACTCTTTTCCTCTAGAAAGTCTTAGTAAATATCCACAGCTACTGATGAGATTGAAAAAGCTGCATTGGAGTGTAAAAAAACAAAACAAAAAAACAATCCAAAAGCTCGACAAAAAATCCCACCAAAAAAAAATAATAATCCTGAATATATTGTTATAGCTTAACCTGCTCTTGGAAACTGCAGAGGCAGCTGTACTTTGTAGTCACAGTTCTGCAAAGGAGGGTCCCCTTGCAGCGGACAGTCAGTTCCCCCCTACACAGAAGAAACAAACAGTGTACCTTCCCATGGGTGCTCCCATGGTCCCTGCAGAGCATGGGGATCTCCACCCTGTTACGCTGCTGGACCCCAGGAAATCAGCACTGTGATTGTCCTGGTTTCGGCTGAGACAGAGTTAGTTTTCTTAGCAGGCAGAATAGCGCTGTGATTTGGATTTAGAATGGGATTTGGTGTGAGAAGAATGTTGGTAATCCACTGATGGTTTTAGTTGTTGCTAAGGAAATTGAGGGCTTTTCAGCTTCCCCTGTTTCGCCACTGTGCAGGTGCACAAGAAGCTGGGAGGGAGCATAGCACAGCAATGGACCCATAACTCCTACCTTAGGATTTGAGCTTAGGGTTCAGGATTGAGGCCCAAATTGGCCAATGGAGTATTCCATGTCATGCAACATCATGCTCAGTATATAGATGAAGTTTGGTCAGGAAGTTCTCTTTGGATCTCTTTTCGAGGCTCTCGTTCTTCTGTGATTGCAGTTTCAGGACTTCTCGGTTTTGGGATTGCTATCCAGGATGGGCACTGCTCAGCAGATAGTGAGCAACTACACTGTTCATCACTTGTTTCTATATATTATCTTTTTTTATATATATTATCATATATTATTATAATGTCAATTATTATTTTTATCATTATTACTTTTGATTTTATTTTATTCCAATTATTGAATTGTTCTTATCTCAACCCACGAGTGTCCTTTTCCCTTTTGATTCTCTTCCCCATCCCCCAGGGGTGGGGGAGAGTGAGCAAGAGGCTGTGGCTGTGGCTGTGTGGTGTTTAGTGGCCAGCCAGGTTAAACCCTGACACTGATGGCACCTCACAGTAGTTCTGCAAGTATCAGCGCTTCCTCAAGCACCTTTAATTCATCGTCTCCGTAAAATTCAGCAAGTGCGGCAGAGAACACACTCTCATTGTCAATACCTACATGTTCCTTGCACTCTCCAATTTGATGTGCAAGCAGAGGATTGCTGAGAGACTGGAAGAAATATGTAATCTTTAATTTAAAACAAAGAATTTTGCTTCTATGCATAGAGAAGTAATACTGTGTGCTGGTGGTTTTAAACAAATATTAAGACTGACCAAGCTATTGTCTGTGAACTGATAAAGCTGAAAACAAGTTTACTGAGGAAATAAACCCAATTTCATACTGTTTGCCTGTGCTTGTTTCATATGGAACCTACTATAGCAAATTGAAATATTTCCCCTGTAAAATTTTTTCTCAACCTTAATATGCAATCTTCTTGTTAAAGCATGAGATTTGATTATTCCTACTTTTAGATGTGCATGTGACTAGCTAGCATGATATAAGCAGTCCTTCACAGTATTTAACTCAGCATTTGACCTTCCAAAGAAATGGTGCACAGATGTTCTGTCCAATGAGTAGGATAATATTCCCATTCTTTTATTTAAAATTTGATGCTTACTTAATTCTTTCACACTACTGTTTTTTATAAGAATATGTTATGTGATTATTTGTAGGAACAACTGAAAAAAGAGAAGGCTGACTAGTTATCTCTATGTATCACCCTAAAAGACAAATTTCATGTCTAAGGAAGAAAAGAAATTGTTCAATTAGGTGATCTAATATTTTTTCTTTCTTTTTTTTTTTTTCGGGGAGCGCTCATTGAAAAAAAGCAGTAGGCTTCACAGTAGCAGAAGTAGCTAGACTTACTGCCACTGTCAAAAAGGTCAGACACTGTGTTTTGGAAACAGAAATGGAATCAAATCCTCAACTCTGGATTAAGGTCAAGGTACAAATTATCCCATGATTTAATTTCCAGGGATTCAAAATGTTGATTGATGGCTGTGTCTGCATATATTTCTCTGAATATCTTGCTCAAAATGGGAAATTGTGCTCTTTTATTCTTGAGCTAACACTGTTGTATCTAGTAGATACTGTTGGCTGAGCAGCTCTGACTGTATGAAAGCCTGCTTTCTCCAGCAGGTTTTTACAGAATGAATGAATTTTTCAAAGCAGAGAGAAAGAGAAAGGATGTTATGAGCTTTATGCAGAAAAGCAGACAAGCAGACTACAGGGCTGCTTTCAGTAGGGAAATCTGATACAGAGCATTGTATTTAATTCTTTCCAAAGACATACAAGTAAAATATTATATTATTTTATAGTTCTAAAAGACACTGTTCAACGTTGCACCTTATCTATATCTACCTACCCTAACTCCCTGAACCAGCACGAGATACAAGGAAACCAGGGATGGCAACTTCAGGGGTATACCACTGGGGCCCTCCATAGGGATGCTGTGAGGCAGCTACCCCTCTTTGTCATAGTTGTATTAAAGGCATAGGTGGTGTTTTCACTGACACCATCAAGATCACCCATTTATTTTAATGTTGTCTGTCCCTTTAAACTTCTATCCAGTCTCGTCATTCCACTGTCCGCTCTCTACCAAGGATTTTGTGCAGTTTGGTAAGTCAGGTGTTTTTTTCATGAAGCTCCGTGTGTTTTCTCAGCCAGCTGATTCTCTCTCTGGAGCTGTTTAGATAATCATTTGTGATTGCAACAGTGTGGAGAACTCCACTATGGAAATGCCACTCAGAAAACCTTACAGGTACAAAATGGATTTTAATTAGTCTCCATTTTACATACAGATTGCATTATTCCACATGCCAAAACGGCTCGGTTACGGACAATTATTTTAATGTAGTAACAATGGATTCATACAGGGGCTATTCAGTAAAGAGTATTGGAGAAATGTCAGCTATTATGAAATGAACAGAAACATTACAGTCACTCTGAGCTGCTGCTCGCCAGCTAAATTTATTTTATTTGTCAACATTTATAGCACTACATTAGTGCCATACTAACACTGCTTTGCCCACCGGAATTATATCTGTACTGCATATGAGCTAACCAAGGGAGGCTGCAGCACTCCGTGTAACACATTGAAATGAATGGATGTTTTACAGTCAGCTTCAATATGGCAACAATTTTATCTGAGATGCCTTTTCCAAGGTCACACAAGAAATGCATCTTTGTGCTAAAAACAGAATCCAGATGTCAGCTGAACATAATCAGGAAAAACGTTTCTGTAGACAGTGCTTCTATCAGCAGCTTAGCACTAGCTAAGTGTTTGGTATCCCTCGCTCACATTTTCAGCCTGAGCTTTCCCTTCTCCTCTGTGACCCCATGACTTCTTTAGGGCACCAGTCAAGTGATCTGCATTCCCAAAACCTGTTAAAGTCTCTCCCTCACATGTAGTTGGATACGGGATGCGCTGAACAGCCCTGTAGGTCCGAGTCAGCTGTGCGTGCTCTGGGAGCAGGGCTGGTGTTCAACACAAAGCTCTGACGGGGCTGAGCATGCTCCCTATTTTAAGAGTGTGTTCACCGTCTGTATATCAATGTCAGATCCCAAACGGCACTAATCTGAAAATAAACAGAGGGAATGGGGTATTAAATGTGAGTAGCAGCCACTGGAAATCACTAAAGAGTATTTATAACAAAATGCAAGGGATTTACCGTTCCCATTAGAGTTAATATCAGTTCTGTGGCTAAAAATCCAGGCACTAATGCTCCTAAAACTAAACCACTCTCCCATTTTCAATACCATTCTAATAAAATCCAAATGAAGGGATTTAAATGGAAGCCATCCTCAGTGTCAATGACATGCTGCTATTGGTTATTCCAGGATGTGCAGTATCTACTAGTGGGCAGTAGTGCTGAGTGAATGGACAAAATCCAAAAACCTTTTCTCAGTGCTTAACCACAGAACATAGCCTTCCCCCTTGTATAACACACGCTGAACTATAAGGTTGTCAAAACAGCTCATTATGTGGAAGCTCCGTGCTACCAGAAGACAAAAATACTGAACTAATTGTTTGTATTAGGGCCTCTAGGCCCTATGGCATTTTATATGTAAATTTACTTGGACTTACATGTGTATTAAGTCGAATTGATGAAATTATCACTGTAAAATGAACTGAAATGATAGAACATTCCCTTTAATTTGGAAAGGATTTGCAATTCAGCACTTCCATAGAAAGCTAATTGAAATGCACTTACGCTGCTGAAAAGCAGCGATAAATTTATGAAATGCACACAATTATTTTTAGCTGTCAAAATACTTAAAATCATAAGCTATAGATAATTAACCAGCTAGTGTGATTGAAGACACATAATTTAATTTAAAGTTGAGTCCAAAAGAATAACTACTTGAAATACAGAAAAGATGAGGCTGCAGAAATAAAGATATAACAATTAAAATGTGCCTCTTCAGCAAAGTATGAAAGGATATACCTAACTCTAAGTGTATGACTATCCCTGCAACTTCACCATGCTAATAACTTGCAAAATATTTTAGCAAGGTCTTTAGGAGGGTTTAGCAAGGTGCTGGAGGAGTTACCTAGGCAAAATTCTCGCTGAATGATTTAGCAAAATTTTAATCACAGCTTTCTCTCTGTGAACGTAGATTTGTTATTTTAATGGATGCCTTGTACTACAAGGAAGAAGGAAAAGAAGAAAGATGGGAAAATAAAGAAAAAGAAGTTTAAAATACAGTGAACTTTTCACCTGATATAAAGTCCATGTAAAATAACAATGCATAGTCCTAAATAGTTTATTGGTCATAACACAAAGCACACTTTTTTTTCTTACACAGTATATTTACCACTATCCATGTGATATTTTATAACAACAAATCTTTCAGATCGAAGGATGTGTACTGAAGTGTGACAAGTAATTTCAATTGCCAAGATTAGCAAAAACATATCAGTGTTACACCGAAGTTATTTAACTGAAAAAATTGATATGTTAAAAGTATTAAGGGTATGTTCTTCCATTTCCACAGCAACATTTTTTCTTCTTTTTTGGTTTTGTTTTTGTTGACATATTTGCTCATACCTCTGTATAAGGGGAAAGGAAAAGGAGGAAAACAGAATTCAACTCATTGCGCCACTTGCTGTATTTCTCCTTTACTGTCTGACAACAGGAAACTAAATGAGAAAATACTATGGGATAAGGTTTTCCATTGAAATGGCTGACGTGCTAGGAAGTATCGGAGAGTTCAAAGAAATAGTTGCAGCAGAGAGAAGAAAGTTTTTAGGGAGCTTTGGGAAAGCCTAAAGCAAATATTTGAAAGTGTTTTTAAAATTAGGTGGAGACATTATTTTTTTTTTACCCCCACATAAAATTTGCATAACAGGTGCAAAAATATGGTACTTACTATGTAAATTAAAGAATCCAATGTTGTGAATTTTCATAATTTTTCTGTATTTATTTTTTCTCCCTATATTATTTGAAATCAATGCCCATATAAAGGATATTTGGATGGCTTCTTTACTGCACGGCATGAAGCCAGTATGGACAACATTAACCAGCAAGATAATCTGCCAATATATATAATAACATCAAATACTTAAGTTAAATATTTGAGAATGAATGGAATTCTGTATTTTTTATTATTTTCACCACATTTGTTTTGCGGCCGAAGGGTATGGGACCACTGATGTGAAAAATTTGAAGGACAAGATTTCAGAAAATATTTTATCAATGCAGAATACTGAGTGTAAAGAATAGTATATGAAAAAGAAATAAAACAATACTTCAACGCATTTCTTATATCTAGACAAACAGTACATTGAAAGGAACAATTCTGGAGATCTATTCCTGAATATCCTTTTCTTCTGCTTAACACAGAAATTCTTCTGGGTTTCGTAAGAGCATAGGGCTAGAAAAGATCATCTTGGTCAAGTCCAATCACTGTAATCACAGGCAGTCATGTTTATTTCACCACAATCTGAAGAATGTTCATTGCCACCTGCTCAATAAGCCTCAGAAAAACCTTTTATACCTTTTGACAAGCTTAAGACACTTAACTGGATGACCACTGAAGACCTGAAGGCCAGAAAGTGGCTATAAAAATTAGAAGAGAACAGAAAAGGAAATTACAACATCAGGGATATGTCAAACTAGTGGCTAGAACATTAACTCATCTGAAACAATATTGTTTAATGTAAGAGCCTATCTTCGCTGGTTTTTTAGGTATATAAAAGGAGCTGAGAGGAGACGAAAACTTCTACACTTGTAATTCAAAATTATTTTACATATTAAGAGCATATTAATTATTCCCTAAACTCAAACGGCTGCTTATGCTTTATTGTTCCACTTAGTAATTCAGTCTTTAATGTTGTAACATAAACACGTTTCTAGTTTTCAGGTTTAACAGCAGCATTTTACTTTAGATTTATATCATCATATAGAAAATGTTAATTTCTGGCTCTTGGTACGAAAATTTGTCCCAAGTCACAACAGGAGAAGATGGCCTGCCATTTAATTTTCCTAAATATCATCTGAAATGTAAATTTCAAACATTTTCAGAAGGATCACATTTGCTTCTTTTTTATTTTTCATTTCATAGATGTTCATACTAAACTTCAGAAGTAGTATTATAAACATGGCCATGAAATCCAGAAGTACCGAGAACATTGGATTAAATCAGCCAAAATTCATGCAATTCTAAAAATGCCTAACTATTTCTCCGTACATTAGAAATTACAAAGTCTCCATGTGACTTTTATTTTGTAGTCCAACATGATGAAAAAGGGTATAAGGATAAAGTTAAAGACAGCAGTGAGACACAGTTAACATACTTTATTTACAATTTTCTTCCAAAGAAGTGAATTATCAAGTGAAGGAAGATAGAACATTAAATTTTGCTTTTCATTGAGTTTATTGAAAGCAGTCAGCATGTTTAAAGTAAGTGATGTATAGTTATACTCCTTTCAAGACCTCCAGGACTATTTTGCTGCCCAGTGATTATATGAAGGAAAATACAGACCTTTATGAACTCTGACTTCCAATTTCCATTTAAGAACACTCTTAAGTCTTGGTTGGGTAGGTAGCCCATCTCCTAGATACAGAGTTGAATTTCATGTCCAGCTGCCCACCTTTAATGACAGACTAAATTAAAAAATCTGTCATCCTGAAAATTTATATTTGAAATCCAAATCAAAAAGCTGTGGCTTAGAACAATTTCTATCTTCTTATTAATTTGAAAAATAAATATATTTCTATATCCACTGACAGTCCAATTATGCCTACAGGGATCTGAGCTATATTGGTATGTAAAGGAAACAACATTAAAGGAAACAAGAAAATCAGGATATTGAAAACACAAGTGAAAGACCATAGAAGTGAGCCCTAGCATAATATTCTTTTCATTTGATTTTGTTTCATTTGTTTAACTGTATTGACATTAATGGAATTATCTCCAATATTCACAGTCAAATTACTTTGAAAACAATTAATTTATTGATACCATTACACTGAGCTGTTGCCACCCAATCGTAGAATCATAAAATCAATAGAGTGGTTAGGGTTGGAAGGGACCTCAAAGATCACCTAGTTCCAACCCCCCTGCCATGGGCAGGGAAACCCTCCACTACACCAGGTTGCCCAAAGCCTCATCCAACCCGGCCTTGAACACTTCCAGGGATGGGACACCTACAGCTTCTCTGGACAACCTGTTCCAGTGCCTCACCACCCTCAGAATGAAAAATTTCTTCCTTAGATCTAATCTAAATCTACCCTCTTTGAGTTTAAAGCCATTGCCTCTTGTCCTATTACTACATGCCCTTGTAAAATGTCCCTCTCCAGCTTTTCTCTAGGCCCCCTTTAACTACTGGAAAGCTGCAATAAGATCACCCTGAAGCCTTCTCTTCTCCAGGCTGAACAGCCTCAACTCTCTCAGCCTGTCTTCATAGCAGAGATGTTTCAGCCCTCGGATCATCTTTGTGGCCCTCCTCTGGACCTGCTCCAGCAGCTTCATGTCCTTCTTGCTTTGGGGACTCCAGAGCTGTACGCGGTATTCCAGGCAGGGTCTTACGAGAGCAGAGTAGAGGGGTAGAATCACCTCCCTCGGCCTGCTGGCCACGCTCCTTTTGATACAGCCCAGGATATGGTTGGCTTTCTGGGCTGCCAGCACACATTGCCGGCTCATGTTGAGCTTCTCATCGACCAGCACTCCCAAGTCCTTTTCCTCAGGGCTGCTCTCAATGCAGAATATGTTAATATTACACTAACTTGTTAAAAAAGGTAATATCTACAATTTATAAAGTCTAAATATTTAGTATATCAGGTACATCTAATAATGCATTGTCCTATAAAGTAACCTATAGCATACATACAATATTTTTCTCCAAGAATTTCAAAATATTCAAAATATTCAGCAGATCTTAATATTTATTAGTCCAAAATAACTAGAGTCAAGCACAAGGACATATATCTGGAGCATCTACCAGATGGTAGAGCAGTGATTCAGAAAAAGAGTTAGGAGGTCATCCTGAATAATCATCTCTATCTTTGTGTGTAGCATTCCAGTAAAAAGGCCCGGTGCATTTCTTGGATAAATAAAAGGGGGAATATCCACTAGAAATAGGAAAGCTATCCTGCTTCTACAGGTAGCCTTGAGAGCATTGCTATGAAAATATTGTTCCAGGCTTGAGGACCACATTTCACAAAAGATATGTGTACATTGGAAGGACCTCAAAAGGGTGACACAAAGCAATTAAAAGGAAGTAAAAATAAGCACTTACACATTTCAAGTTATTTGGCTTATCAAACAGGAGTTTGGAAAGTTCTATAACTTTCTTAATGGACATTTACAAAGCTAGTCAATAAGACTACAATTTCCATATTAACAAAGATAATGTAAAAAGCAGCATTTGGTTGTTATACTCAGTTTAGTGCAGCCTAGAAATAGGACATCAACAAAAGTAGTTAAAAGGGATGAACTGTTGTGGTGCACGCTGTTTCTTACCACAACACTTCATAACACGTAGTGGCATACTCTACAGGCTTGCTGGTTCCCAGATTCAGGGAAGGAAAAAAAAAAGGATTACCATTATTACTGTTAGGGAATGGGACAGGACTATACGTCCTGTGATAATCTTTTCAAGCTGTGAATTCTAGGTCCCACCCAGAGAAAACCCATCTTCGCTCTTTTCTTTTGGATGGCCAGGTAAAAGGAGGAATTGCTTACATTACTCTCAGCATGGAGAAAGTATTAAACTAGCTTCTCTTGAATTAAGTGTGTCTGAGTATTAAGCATCTTTCTTAAAGATTTCAATAATTATTTTTTTTGTTTTTACTTGGGGAATAAAAGTGGTCGAATGCTTTTTTTCTTATTTTCTATTCTCCTCTCTGACTTTTCCCCAAACTTTTGTGGCTAGACAGAGAATACTATATTGAGGAGAACAAGCTTTGATACAAAACATAAAATTGTCTTGTATCTTTTTTAGATACTTTTCTTATAGCAGAATCAACATATGCTCAGAAGATTTTTTCCTTCCTTACACTTGTAGGGACTCTACAGAATTTTTTCTTCACTTTGGAGCCTATGATAAAGATTGCCAAAATAAGACCACTTGAGTTTATCTCAGAAATTAATTTCCTAAGACTCCAGTGAGCTTAGGTTACTGGCAGGGCTTAGATTTTGTTCTTTTCTCACTATAGTCACAGAGTTTATTATCCTGAAGATTGAGATGTTTTTGTCTACCGACAGCCTTTAGGAGGACTTAATGCACTCCAATTTCACAGTTCAGAGGAGTAGAAAAACTGACCTCATTTGGCCTTAAACATGTAGAAATTAATGACAGTTTCTCTTTTATATACATAAGCAGTAATGGGCAGGATTCAAAGGGGCAAAAACAGGTCCATTCTAACCTTGTGATTCTTGAAAGATCACTGACTTTCAAAGACTTTAAAGGGCAGTTTAAAGATGTACAATTTCTTCAAATTCCTCACAAAACAGGATTGCAGTGGCCATGTGCTCTTCTACCACATTTCCACTTTTGCTTTGCCTGTTCTTGACATGTTGCTATGTCAGGAAAAAGAGGTAGAAGAGCAAGTAAGCCAGCATGCTTATGCCTGCAGATTTCTTCTAAGAAAATAAATTTACCTTTGAAAATTGAAACTTACCAAAAGCTTTGGCTTTTGACATCTCCTAAACAGCACAAGATCAGAAATGCTGGTTGTCATTGTTCACAAATGTACGAAAGATCAAACTGTGATTCAATGAGGTTATTTCATGTCCCAAATATTGAAAGACTAGGAGCGAATCTTCAGTTTTTTCATTTCCAGTTCATTAATTCATTAGTTATACAACATTTAAAGCTGATATCACTAGAAATGCCTTAGGCAATTAATCTATAAATTTATAGCACATGTAAATAACCCCAAGGCAGATGTAAATTTGTTGCCTATTTCTGATTTTGAAGAAATTGGATCTGATCTTTTCAGTTAGTCATTGGTTATCATATGCCTAACAGATTCCAGTCTAAACTGTTGGCATCCTGATGGAATAATCTATTATCATACTATTTAGTTGCAATTTTTTAATAGTTCTGTCTGACCTTCATCTGTAAAGCTGCATATGATATTTTTAAGATGCTAATATAATGTCATGTTGAATTTTTTTAAATATGTCAATTTAGTAAGCTTCCTCCTAGCTTCAGCAAACAATCTTTTGAGAATTTACAAAGAGCAATTTTTAAAAGCCTTACTTATATTCTTTCTTAGATACAGATGTATGCACTTATACATGTATATAAATATATAAATGTATTCAAACATAGAAAATACAAGTTTTTTAAGAACTATATTATTTTAATTAATGTAAATAATAAATATTTAATTTCCTATGTCTTCCTAGCAACTTCAAAAACGGTTTTTGAAGCTACCCAGGAAATCTCAGACTTTATTATTATGAACTCAGTTGTTAGGTTTGGGGTTTGTTTTGTTTTGGTTTTTTTTCCTTAGCTTTTATTTTTATGAACCATTCACCATTTTGTGAATTTAACACAAGTAAATTAGATCTTGAATTCTATTTTTAAGCTAGTTAATTATTAATATCAACAAACAGAATATTTAATATTTCTTAAAGTACTTTAAGTAGAAATTATTTAGAAGTTTCATTTATTTCATCACTGAAAGATTGAACTTGGTAAGCCACTATACATTTCCTGCAGGATGAAATGTCATTATAGGTATAAAACTGAGACCTTTATTTAATTGCATACTCCATATCTGTCCAATAATTTAATCTTGTCTGTTAATATGAAGACTTTTGCAGTATCAAGCCTTAGCTTTTTACACTCCAAACACAATTGCTTTTTTTAAAAAGAGAGATTTAATTACGAATACTGCTTTAAAATATTTTTGCAAATATATTTTGTTTTTGCTTTTTCTTACAAGTTCTGTGCCGCAAATTTTAATATGGCAAGAGAGTGACAACACCTCAATACAGAGAGCCAGGAACTGAAGTCTGAGTAATGTTTTAGTGGTCTGATCAGAGTACAAGCAGCAGCTACCATCTTTACAGGCAATACCAACACTTGTGGTCCACATTAGCCAATTTTTGCTAATTACTGTTAAGAATACAGTTATAATTGTTACACACAGACTTTCTAGCACATGTCCCTCTTCTCTGCTGTTAGTCTCACACATCAAAAAAAGGCAGAGACTGAAGCAGAGTCCACCTTCCTCGGGCAGGTGTTGGGGGGAGTCATCTTCACCGGGAGGAGCACACTGCTGATGGGGTGTGCGGGTGAGTGTGTAGGGGTGCTCTTCCTCTTTGGCTCACTCAGCAACACTTTCAAACATTTTCAAGAAGTCTGATGCTAACACTGATCTATCTGTAACTTAAATTTTGCAATGATTACCTATCTTTACTGAACATATGTGGTTTTGTAGGGTAATAACTGCACAATAGCACAAAGCTAAGCTGAAACTAAGAACAAGTCAGAGGTTAGACATCTGAGCATTAGACAACTTTGCTGTTACATTCAGGAAAAGCTAGATTAGAAGTATCTAACCACTGGGCAATGCACTGTTACAGCTGAACCCAAATGAAAACAAGCTGAGGCAGAGTCGAGAGAAGACCTGACATGTCCTTATGTTGCTGCTGTTCTAGCACAGGGCTGGTACCAAACAGTGGAAACACCATATGGACTGTTCTCTTGGGCTATCGAGTATGCTTGAAAAAACTGACTTTGTTCTAAAAAACATATTTTTGAGTTACCTTACCTTCATGCAAGTATTGAAACTCATCATGGGTGAAAGGTTCTGTTGCTCAGAATGTGATTTTCACTCACATTCATAGGAGCAATCACTGGTCATCAGACGGGGTAAGTCAGTAGACTGTTCAGGGACACCAATAATAGCAAATCAGATCTGGCAATAGTTCTATAAGGCTGAATTCACAAACCAAAAGTTCGTTACTCTGGGATAAATCAGCAAATGCTTTGGAGAATAACAGATTCCCTCAGGGTATAGCAAATGGATGTGTTCCTATAATGTGAGTAGCATCTCCAGGAACAATGTGACTCTCCCTGCAATGTAATCGATATGTCCACTGAGGCAACAATGGCTTCTGAACTAAATTTAGATACTGTATCATCGATAATGAGCTTTCCGTGTATTTCCATTATTTCAAATATCAAGTTCTAATCTCTCTAAGTATTTATTATGTAGGAAGAGATTATTGCACAATCCAAAGAATAAATTATACAAAGCAATAATAAAAGGATCACAAACTTGTGACTTAAATCGGGTGATGTTGATCATTTTTATGTTTTATATTGTGCAAGTAAGGTTTTTGTTAATCAGTTCACTTTAGACAACCAGTGAAATAAAGCATTTGGTCAGTAAATCAATGAGGTTTAGTGTTAGGTTTGTTTTTTTTTAAAAAAAAAAAATTATGCAGTAAAAAGGGTGAAATGGTAATGTGTGTATGTTTTATTTAAGATTACTTCAGTGGCACTTATTTTACAATCATCACTTATTATTACATAACACAACTTTTTGTGAAAAGGTTTTCCTCTTGTAAAAACTGAGATACAAATTTGCAATCATTGGGTGATTTGGTCTTTTTTAAAAAAAAAAAAGAAATAAAGTGGAAAAACTAAGTTGCTCACAGGTCAAAAGGTTCTCAGGATGTATCTACATTAGTATTTTACTTTGGATAAGGGGTGCTTTTTGAAATGGATCCTGCTTATTCTCACTTATCACAATGTATATGCATTGTGGAACTATCTTACGAACTGGGTTACTACCAGTGAAACTAAACAAGATGGTGTGCTTCATATTTTTCAATTAGTATGCTCCATGGGTTCTTACACTACGGAATCAGCTGTTAACTGATTCAAGATAAAGCCCTCAAAATATCTATAGAGTGGATTTTGGGCACCTGGCGGATTTGTTCCTCCTGTGCCTGTCCAATTGCTGTTGAGAACGTGGCTTGAGACATCAATGAAACTGAATGGGAGAGAAGGACGTAGTGGCTGGACAACTTCCGTGCTTATTTCAATTGTCCCGTCACCTTCTGGTTAGAGGTTGGACTAGAATTGTTACTTTTTTTGGATACAAGACTTTTACTGTTCTGTACCAATGGGTCTCCATTATGGCAAAAGTTCATCCTTCCGTACAAACAGACATTAGTACTACCAGAACTGAGAAATCTTGCTACATTTTTTATTATGAAAATCTGTATTAATATCATCTCTGAATAAAAAAGTTTGTATAGAACTAAAGGTAATTAAACCTCCCTGAGTCTATCTCTGAATCCATGAATCAAACCCTGTTGCTCTTTATGACTGAAGTCTATCAATACTTACCACTTCACCTGAAGCACAGGATGCACTAGAAGAGACTCAACATCCAAAAAGAGAAACTCTGTTGTTCAGCAGCCCTAACATCTGCCCAGCATCACCAGTCTCTCTTCCCTCATTGTGATGGTCTTTACAGTACAATCTCTTCATCTGTTTCTCTTTCATGGAAAAAAGTCAGTACAAAGCTTCCTCCTTCCATGGAAATCACTGTAACATTTATGTCAGAAGAGTTTTGCCATTGACTGAATTTCCAGAGCATTATTTCACAGATTCCATAGATTTCATAGATTTCTAGGTTGGAAAAGACCTCAGAGATCATCGAGTCCAACCGTCCCTAATCCCCATTAAACCATATCGCTAAGTAGATCATCCACCCTATTCTTAAACACATCCAGAGATGGGGACTCAACCACCTCCCTGGGCAGCCTATTCCAGTGGCTGACAATCCTTTCAGAGAAGAAATACTTCCTAACATCCAACCTGAATCTCCCCTGACTAAGCTTGTACCCATTTCCTCTTGTTCTGTCACCCAACACTAATGTAAAGAGCCCTTCCCCTACCTCCCCACCATCCCTTCTCAAGTATTTGTAGGCTGTAATCAGGTCTCCCCTCAGCCTCCTCTTCTCCAGGCTTAACAGCCCCAACTCCCTCAGCCGCTCCTCATAAGTTTTATTTTCCAGCCCCTTGACCACTTTAGTCGCCCTTCTTTGGACTCTCTCCAGGAGCTCAATATCTCTCTTAAAGCGAGGGGCCCAAAACTGGACACAATATTGCAGGTGCGGCCTCACCAGTGCCGAGTACAGGGGCAGGATCACTTCCCTGTTCCTGCTGGTTACACTATTCTTGATACACGCCAATATCCCATTGGCCTTTTTGGCCACCTGGGCACACTGCTGGCTCATATCAAGCCGATAGTCAACCAACACCCCCAGGTCCTTCTCCGCTAGGCAGCTCTCCAGCCACTATTTGTTGGACAAATATTTAAAATTATAACTTAAAATGTTTAAAATCATATTGTGTACTAAAGAAGTCAGAGAATGAGTTGGGAAGAGAACATTTCCTGAAGCAGAATACCAGATACTCTGGAAATGAGAAACATCCAGTGAACCAATCTATGTATTATTTAACATTTCCCTTGCAGAAAGCAAATACTTCTTGAATTGGAAACTTAGTATACAGTCATCCACATGTACGACTTTGCTTAAATCTAGTCTTGACCATAGGAGCTAGCAGTATCAGAAATTGTGCTGTTCTCTCGGAAAGAAATTGCATGCCTTTGAAAATCTGTACAGACAACACCGGCCTGTGCAAAGACTGGAACATTGCTCAAACTCTCCAAGGGAGAATTACATAAATTTGAAGCAGTTGATAGTTGTTCTGTGAGTACTCATGGAAAAGTGTGTCTCAAGCTGCTTTTAGGAGTAATATAACTGTTCATACAAATTTGGATTTGTATCTGGAATGTTTATTTCATACCTACCATGAATGTGATGGAGTTCAAAGATGGAAAGTTTAAAATAAAGTTTCCCACCTCCCCCATGGAGAGTATTTGAACAGCACTTTGAACTAAGCATTCCATCTTAGCTCTTTTTTTTTTCAGTGTTTAGAGTGAAAAAATGGGTTACACACATTCATTCGTATACTACCTGCTACAAAAGATATGACTACAACTGATTGAACTGCATTTGGCTTTTATGCTTAACCTAAGTAAGTACAGAATACTAATGCCATCATGAAGGCACTGCAACTACAGGCATTTGTCTGTTTCGAAGCTCTGTTTATGGTCAGATTGGAAGGACAGTAAAAGAATGATTTTCCAAACCCCGCTCACTTTTGTTTTTCTCTTACTGTAGTTTTGCATCTCACACAGCTCTGATTTAAAATTTTACTTAATTCTAAAATCATACATTGTTAAATTTGATATTCCATTAAGCCAAAGCAAAAGACTAAAGTTGAACACTTAAGTCATGAATTGCCAAGATGGAACATAATTAACGCTACCACTTTCATCCAGAGAATAAGACCTGCTAGTCTTGCAACTCTGGCAACTTTCACCCCATTGGTTACAGGAAACCTATATTATTATAGTACCTTTTTGCAAAAAAATGAAAACAGTTTTCTCTTCCCACAAAACCTACTGAGATACTAAAGATTAGCTCCTGGTTTTTAATTAAAAGTCAAAACTTTTTTTTGATTTTCAAGTGACAAAAAAAAAAAAAATGCATGCTAGGTGTACATCTAGGATAGCTAGGAAGGAAAGAGAAGGGGGAAACAATCATCAATATAAATAAATGAAGCTGTAATCTTTAGTTTTGTAATGTCTGCTTTGAATATTCTACTGGAGTAATTGCTCCACCTTTTTTTTTCTATCTTTGATCTTAGAAATATTTCCCAATGAAAAATGGTAAGCTTTATTGCATAACCGTGAGAAAATTTGATTAAAAACCAAAGCCATAACATTTCCTCATGTAAAATATACATAATTCTACATTTCAAAGGGCTTTATCTCTTTTTTCCACCTTTTCTGATAAAAAGAGAATACTCATAATATGGCTTTAAAAGTCTTAATATTTTTAATGGAGTATAATTTGAAGTATTGTCACAGATGAACTGTTTATGCTTTTCAGTTTGTCTCTAATCTAGTAGGATCCTAGGAAGGACTGATCTCATTTACATCTAATTATGGTCAACAGAATATCCATTTATTATTTCATGTTCTTTCCAATATTACTACTGAGGAAAAAACAGAAATATTTTTCTTCTTCTTACTTACACTGACTGTCTTTCCTTCAGAATGTCTCATTTTTTCCTTACTTTGATAATTCTCTTTAATTTACATATGCTCATTGATAGGCTACAAATTAACTCAAGAGGAGAGGAAAAAGACATGAGTGTCATTAGGGAAAGCTCAGTGAAAAGCTGTGCTTAAAATGCAGTGGTAGTCAAAGCAAACAGAATGATAGCATGAGCAAAGAATGCTTTCATGATAATAATGAAAGAATTACCATGCCATTTTACAAATAGATTGTAAACTTTCACCCACAGCGCTCTTTTCATCCCAGCCCTAGTGAAAACATTGCAAACATATCTTCCGATTCCAACAAGGGAAGGATGTCATTCGGAGAGGGCTATGAACAGGAGCGTCAGCCAGGAGAGAGCCTTTCCTCCCTGCCCTGTCAGAGATGCATCAATGTTGCAGTAGAATACTGGACAGACCTGGGGGAAGTGAATGAAAACATATAGGGAGGTGACTGACATTTTTCTACAGTATTATGCTACTTTTCTGCAATCTTAATATTCGATAAAGTGACGTAAAATAACAAACAAACAAATAATTGAAGTGTTAGTATATGTTCTCATAGAATATTTTCCTCTGTTTGACCTATATGTATGTCTTTTCTAAAACAATGTTCCTTTATTTAAATCTGCTCATTGTAACATTGATTATAGTCCTTTATCAAAATCTATAGAACAGGTTTATGACCCTCTAGAATCCATTTAGTTTGACTTTACATTTTGGAGGGGAAACTGAGGAAATCAAAACAAAATCAATGACCCTTCTGCTTTCTGTATTGTAATACGATGAATGTTTTAAAGCATATGTTATGAACAGATGCAAAAAAGTAGCTTAAATAAATTGTGTTGGCATCTAGTGTAGTACAATCATCTGAAACTGTCATATTAATGGTTCCAGCTTATCCTGTAAAAGCAAAATGTGATAATAATAGCCAGAACAAGGAAACGCTTACTGGAACAGTAATTCAGTGTATGAAAATGGTTGTTTCACTTACGCAGCATATCAGTTAGTATTGGCACTAAAATAGATAGTAAAATACTAAAGCTTGAACAAGAATGATTCCATAATTACTTCAAAATAATGCCTGTTCTTTAGAGACTACAGTCTTTTGTGCAATCAGTACCAGCACAGATTGACTGCCAGAATCAGTCAACCACCAAAATCCCCAAACATCTTCAAATTTCTATGTATCCACTTGTCACACAATGCTTATAGAGATCAATAGACTTGCAACTGATTGCTGTCAATTTAAAAAGCTAAAATGAAGGGGAAAAAATTCTTATCGGCTATTTTACTAATAATTTATAATGTCTCATTAAAAGCTCAGCATTTTACTCACTGCATCTACATGATTCATCATTCTTACCTTCAACCACCACCCACTGCTTTGGCCTTCCTTAACTGTAGATATTGCAAAAGATGATTTTGTAAAGACAGCTGGATGTGTACATATTTCTTCTAGACCTTCTAGTTAGAAATAAATCCGTTCATACCTGCAGTATATGTTATTATCATCACAAACACTTTCTGTGTATTTCTACTTATTTTCCTCTTCTTCGTACTACAGAAAATGCATGGGAAAGATTCCTTCCTCTTTTCTCCACAGCTGACTAGTAGCTGTGAGTATTCAGGGGGAAAAGTAATACTTAAACTGCTCATTTTGAGGTAGATTGGATTGTGATATTTTTATTTTATAGAGGAAAACAAGTTCCTAGTTAAACAAAACACAGTTAAACTAAAGGAAAAATACAAATATTAGAAATGTTGGTATGATAATATGTCATGCCATAATCGTGTCAGAAACTTATAGATAAATCATGCAACAACAGAGAAATTTGGATCAGGAAAGCGGTCAGAACATTGTACCATTTGCAAAAGAAATGTCATGAAGTAGGAGTTCATAAATCCACATTCAGCTGATGTGTATACTGAGCTCAAATAACAATAGTTGCAAAGACTGCATTATCACATTACCCACTTCTACCTGTTTAAACATTATGAGAGAAAAGTAATACCTGCTACTATTTACAAAGCAGCAAATGAAAGGGCAGAATGTTCCTATTTCCTGTCGAACTGACTGACCCTTGTTCTCCAAGAGAACAGTTTGCTGCTAATAGGAAAAATAAACAACAGATGGCCTGGAGGGAATTTTTTCTTTTAATGGGTCTTTACTTAACATAAATCTGTAGCTTAAAGTAGGTCATCGTTAGCTGGAGATAGAGAACTACAATAGTTCTTAGCAGTTTAGATTAACTGGTGAGAAAGACCACCAGCCTGCCAGAATTATTTGGTTGCCTGAAGAAAAATTAAATTTTTAAGGAAAATATTAGAGTTAAGTTTCTCTGTTTTGCCACATTTTTCACCCTTTCTCTTCTGCATGTTTCGATTTCTGATAAGTAGAACACAAATTCAAGAGTTTTGTGTGTTTCATTTTGAGTTTTTCGTTTGTTTGCTTTTTATCTGAGCTCTAGGATAGAAGTGTAGAAATTATCTAATACCAAAAATGCAGGAAATCAGCGTACCCTGCTATCATAACATTTCCATCCCTTGTCTGGATACTTTGATACATTTCAATCTATATCTTGGGGCTTGCATTTTTAAAAGAAAATGGAGTTTCTTTTAAAGGATAAAGCCAAGACATTAAGAGGTAGGGTTGGAAGGCATGAATTGATAATTGCAGTGAAATATTAAGAATATAACTTGTACAGAAAGATAACTTCAAATCCTTTTCTTTGTGTGGATGGACCAGGAATCACTAAAAATCTGCACAATATTTTCCAGGAGATAATTTCATATTTCAAACCCACTAAAAGTTTCTGATGCAGCAAGAGGACAGCAAGTAAATGAAGCTTTTTTTGCCACCAGTAATCTCATCCCTGAACTTTGAAGAATCTTCTTTTTTGTCATATTGAGAGCTAAAAGAAGCACAGCTTCTTACTGTAGTTAGAAAATATAGCTTCCCATTACCTGTGCATTTAACTTCTGCACTGGCTCTTATGTCACCACTGAATCTTAACGTAGACATTTCTCCTGAACTTGGAAGGTCCAAAGTTCAAAAAAGAGAAATGGAAATAGAGTCATAATAAACATGGAAAAGAAAGAGGGAACTCGGGCTTTCTTTCTGTTGGGAAGTCTTCTAGTAAATTGCAGTATAGCAAACAAGGAATCCACAGAGAGCACCCAAAAAAGAACAGTCCAGTAGTGAACTGGAAACTGACAACAGTGTAACAAGTGGTTTTGGGTACAAAACTGCTTTCCTCTGGAAAGAATCCAGAAGAAAAAATGAAAAGAATTAAAAAAAGGAAAGGGAGGAGCTGAAGCAGTCTGATCTGCGCCACGGGCACCGTTCCCACTGCTGGTTAAAAGCATTGCGTTGTGGAAGGAAGCAGAGACGGACCTCCAAAAAAGTGAAGTACACAAAGAAAGACGAAGGACAAGAAAATATAAGGAGCGAAATCTTACAACTGGCCAAGACTCTTCAGCCAAAAAGAATTATTCTCAAGGGGTAGACTAATTTGAAACCACTTCTTCACCACAGAGATTGATAATTAGGTGGGGCAAGGTTCCCTTAACACCAAGGAAGGCTAAAACCTGCAGACAGAGCAGGAGGAAAACAGGGAGGGACAGTCTAAACTTAGTTTAAAAGGACCTTTACACCTCAGCAAGGACACAAACAAGCCAAAGATAGATCAGAAGTAAGGAATGTGTAGTAATTAAAAACGTAAAGTAAAATTCTGTCTCTGTAGCAACTTGCAGAGGCACTGGCAGTGCTGCATTTGGCTGACTATTCACGCTGATCAGGGAACTGAAGATTTAGACAGTTTCACCCTATTTGAATTCAGTTCTTACAGCAGACAATCATGAAGACAGTGTCAGAAGCCTTTGAGGATTATGAGGGAAAAGAGGACAGCTCTACTGGAAACCTGACTTTTTTTTCTCTGGAGCAATTTGTCACCCTTGAGCATTTTCTAACTCTTTACCTCGAGTACTAGAGCAGAGGTGAGAGCAAAAGCACTAATAGATTATTTCTATTTCTCATATCTAAAAAAAAGATGATAAATACAGACCAGCATATATAGTGAAAATAAAAACCTGTTTAAGTTTGGTGTGGACTACACTGGAAAGAATAAACTCAAAGACAAATAATGATGAAAGAAAGGGGAAGGATGTAATACAAAAAATAACAGATTAATTGATCTGTTAAAATATATCTTAGTGTTCATCTGTATAACACTTCCAAGGATTTGAAATTTTCTCTGGTTCAAAATAGGTAAAGTTTAGCAATTTGGGTAAAAAGTGTCTGATGGGAATTCATATTTGTCTTCTGAGTATACCCAAATACAAATACATAAACAGATGTATATTTTTTCACCCTTAAAAGTAAACAACAGAATATTCCAAGTGATTGTCAGGTCAACACACTGAAGCAAAGAATAACAAATATTTCTGTGAAGGATGTTGACTAAAATATAAGAGTAATAACTGAAATGCCGAGATAGAATGAGTACAGATTTACATGGAAGAGATCAAAAAACAGGGAGCAGTGGCAGTGAGTGGGGACTGTTAGCTGCCAAGGTGATTTACTTTTGATGAGAACTACAATTCATCAAATAAGAGATAATAATGAGCTTATTTGCTGAAGGAATCTTTCCATTTCTCTTTCTTTTTCTTGTCTCTTCAAAATTTCCTTGGTAGGAAGGTATAAGAATCTAGTCATTGGGAGAGAAAAATAGGTGAAAAAATCAGAACAAATGAATAAGAACAGACCAGGTAAATTCAAAACACTCATAAATGCTTTTGAGCAATAACCTTCTAGGTCAATATGCCCTGGGACAATGCATGCTACTGAAGTACACCTCAGTAGTATTTAACATATAATTATTTAACAATATTTAACAATAATGCATATATAACAAAGGGAAAAGACAGGAAAGTTTTCTTGTGGTATTGATTTTATTGAAAAAGTGACATTCTTGTTTATAAATTATAAAATAATAATAATAGTTTACAGAATTTTCATAGTTCTAGAAGCAGGCATAAAACCAGCACAATTTAAAACTTGTGAAGAGCTGTTTTCCTACAAAGTCATGTCAACAATTACCACTGTAATAAATAAAGCTTGCTGATCAATGCTATATAATGAACTTATTAGCATAAAACCAAGCTGAAATGTGCATGGTGACAAAAAAAGGAATGTTTAGCTGAGAAAAAATATGTGATTCAGAGGCTTGTGGGTTGTGCATATGTTTTAATTATCTACCCACATATGAAGTTGGTGTCTTGATAGAATAAAAGGAAAATGCTGGAAGGATTTTTATTTTGTTAACATATAGCAGTTAGAGTGAAGCAAGAACAGATAAAGTATTGACTTGTAGATTCTACTTTCCTAGTGTAATTCAAAAGATTAAAAAATTTAAAATTAACTTCAAGATAAGAAAGAACAGTGACTATATCTGTATAGTATATGTTTCATGTCACAAATCAACCACCTTTATGCAAAATCTTCTGTTGTTAAGCAATGCCATGGATAAAGGATCAGCCACTAAATTAAACAATGATTAATACTTTCTCTTATGATGATAGCTTTGCTCTCTTCTTAGGCTTCAGTATTGAATCTAAAAACAGAATTAATTTTCTAAAACTTACTTTAAAAAGATATTTAGAAGAATAGTATAGTATAACATTATTTTTTAAGATACTCATTCAAAATGAAATAGGAATTGAGTATCTAGAAGTTTTTGAAGAGCTGGTCTCAAGAGTCCTGAAAAATTAACTTATGTAATCCAACTCTTAATGATAGGAACATCAGGTTAGTGTAGCAATGCCTAGATTGCATTATTCAAGAGTATGTCAAGGTAGTAATTCAATTTCTTGAGAAGAGACCCGTGTCTTGTGTAAAACATACCTCCATGGACTGATTTATGTGAGAAGGAAATTGTACAAGCAGACCAAAAGGGAATGATACACCCACTTTTGTCAGGTGTGATGTGAATTGTTAGAAAAAGAAGACCTCTGAAGGCTTTTGCCAATGGGAAGGCAGTGTAGGTACAGTATGTTTATCAGCTGGTTCCATATTTCAAAAGTGTTTATGACTACACTACTTGTGGTTGAATAACTTCAACTCGTAGTTTCTACTAAAACATATTTAGTGATATGTTAGATGGGATATGATAGATCAGGAAACCTGAATGGATGAACAAGGAGCTCCTGGACCAACTCAGACACAAAAAGAAGGCCTACAGAGGATAGGTAGTCTGGGACCATTGAAATGGAAACTTGGAATACAGGGAGTGATATAGTGCCCTTATAACAGGGCATACAATGTGATAGAGTCAGAAATTAAATATTTAACTGCAAGAATGAAGACAGAAATCTTGTGCGACAGGAGTTACCTAGCAGTGAAGGTGCTTATGTTCTCTTAGTACTTATTTTAGGTTCTAGAGCTCTTTAAGCAACCAAGTTTTGGCTCTGGAGAAGTTTAGCTAAGTTTCTGCTTAGCTTCCTTTGCAGTCCAAAGACATGCTAGGAGAGCTATCTAAACTCCATTCAGATCGTTAATAGTAACAATTTAGCAGAAGTTTTGAACTTAACTGTTTTGTTGTTGTTGCCACTTATACAAAATTTACCCAAAACTTTGGCAACTTTAAGTAGCACATTGCAGTCAATCAGATTTCAAATAGGAACATTTTTAATAGGAACATTTATACAGCCTTCAGCTTAAAACTATTTTAAGAAATTTCATTGGATTCAGTTTTTCTCTAGTAAAACTTAATTAGATTGTTAACATTTATTGCTATTTTCCCCTATTACTTAAAATGACCTAAAAAACCCATATAAAACATTAAATGGACGCCAGAGGTATTCTAACAAATTATCTTATTACCTATAATTTTTTTTTAACTATTCAAACCTTCTGAGTTACTGAGTTTTTCTTTTGCGTATTTTTGTGGATCTTTTGAGTCTATGCATTGTAGAACAACTGGAGACAACTTGACACTATATAGGAAAGGTGTAAGATCTCACAGTTCTATTTCAGCTCTACATATATAAGCAGCTTTCTAAACTACCTGATTATGTTAAAATATCCATAAATTTAGCCTGTGGTCCAAAGCAATCCTGCTAGAGTTCCTGTGTTACTACCCATTGAAATTCTAATGTGCTTAACACTTTCCAGGCACACTACTTCTTAGATACTACACAAATCATTGTGCATTGCTGAACCAAGAGATTAACTGCCCTCTAATTGAAATCCATGGAAGGTGACAATCAGCTTCACTGAAGGCACTATACAATCCTCAGCCTTATTTTGTACTATGGTGCTGTAGGAAAACCTGTAGCAACTTTTGTAAATGTGTGTTTGTTGCTAATTACAGCCTTTGACAATGGGTTGCATACTTGCTAGCTGCTATTTCAGCACCTAAAGCAAAGAATATAATAGTCACCAGGAAAAAGGAGAATACCAGGGAAATATTAGGTATTAAATAAACAAGTGAGCAGAGGAAAGAAACCATGAGCTTAAGAAAAACTAAATTAGTAAAGGGAAAAGAAAACATCAAGGACTGAGACCTAAACCTTTGCTAGAAAACATAAACAGAATGGTATGTCCACTCTGCTCTTTGACCCTTAGCCATCTAAATTTCATAGTTAACAAGAAACACAGACCTGTTGTTTTATCCTAAAAATACCCAAAGTCAAGCAAGTCAGCTCTGCACAGCTTAAAAACACTATGCACCACCATGATGGGCTCACTAGGATTCACTTATATGATAACACGGTTTGCAGTTAGCTTGGTAAAATAGTTATCTGATTAATGCTTATCTGTCAAAAAGACAAAAAGTAAGAAATATCTAGAAAAGGAATTGAGCACAAAGCAAAAGTCTGTGTCAATGGCAAGATTGTTTTTAATAATCCTTAATTATATTATAAACCTACTAGCACAGGACATTTTTAAGATGAAAAAGGATATATCGACTCAAAAAGAAATGAATTAATGGAGAAACAATCCACCCAATGGTGACTGAAAATGACTATTTGTATACTATCCTCATTTTCTGAGGTTCCTATCCCTGATTTTGGGGGGCCTGAATGCTACACCAGGAGATGGATCATTCAGAATATTTCAGTCTCTAAGCTAAGTATCTATTGCTGACAATTTTAAGATAAAAGTTGCAGGGGATGCCCAAATGTCGTGGTTTAGCCTGGCCGGCAACTAAACGTCACACAGCCACTTGTGCACCCTCTCTCATCCCCAGGGAATGGGGAAGAGAATTACAGGGGAAAAGAGAAGAGAGACTCGTGGGCTGAGATAAGTATAATTTGATAATAATAACATAAAATTAAAAGTAATAATTATAATAATAATATTATTGATTATATATAATATAATGATAATATATACACACAAGTGATGCACAGTGTAATTGCTCACCACTCGGTGACCAACATCTGTCCTGTCCCAGTAAATGGTCCTGAAACAGATAAGTTCTGACACTACAATCCTGGAAGAGTGAGAGGCCCAAAAAGAGAGTGAGAGAGAGAGACAGCACTCCAAGAGTCCAAGAGTGTGAGCCTCCAGAAGAGTAAAGGCCCTTCTTTCCAGTCAACCCTCATCTATATCCTGGGCATGATGTTGCATCATATGGAATATTACATTGGCCAATTTTGCCCTCAATCCTAAATCTAAGTTCAAATCATAAGGGGAGTTGTGAACCCTTTGTCCCAGCCGTGCTGCCCCCCCAGCCTGTTGTGCTCCTGCATACTGGCAAGAACATGGGAAGCTGAAAGGTCCATCATGTCTCAGAGTCAACTATAAACATCAGTGTGTTGTCAACATTTCTCTCATAGTGAGTCCCAGACTAAAACCAAAACACAGAGCTCTTCTAGTTGCTAAAAAGAAAAAATAACTCTGTCCCAGTCAAAACTAGGACACCAAAACACAGTAAGTTTTAAAGAAGAACGGGAAAAGTTAAAAAAAAAAAAATAAAAGGGAGGAGAGGGATCCAAAATGTTTTTCAGGTATCTGATCTTTTCCTGTTATGGGTCAACTTAAAATCTGCATCTTCCAAAGTTACCACAGCACTACATTAACATTTAGTATTGTTGGTCCTGTTTCCACGAAGATGATCCGAGGGCTGGAGCACCTCTGCTATGAAGACAGGCTGAGAGAGTTGGGGCTGTTCAGCCTGGAGAAGAGAAGGCTCCAGGGTGATCTTATAGCCACTTTCCAGTACCTAAAGGGGGCCTACAGGAAAGCTGGAGAGGGACTTTTTCCAAGGGCGTGTAGTGATAGGACAAGGGGCAATGGATTTAAACTGAAAGAGGGGAGATTTTGATTAGATATAAGAAAGAAATTTTTTACATTGAGGGTGGTGAGGCACTGGAACAGGTTGCCCAGAGAAGTTGTAGATGCCCCATCCCTGCAAGTGTTCAAGGCCAGGTTAGATGAGGCTTTGGGCAACCTGGTGGAGAGTTTCCTTGCCCCTGGCAGGGGGGTTGGAACTAGATGATCTTTAAGGTCCCTTCCAACCCTAACCATTCTATGATTCTATGATTCTATGATTATTATTAGATATTTTTTATGGTTTTATAAAAGATTCTTCCCCGAAGACCTTCTTGTTTTGCACATCCTAAATACTTTGACAATAGTTTGACAACAGGTTTAACAACAGAGGAATTTGTATTTGCAGGGGAATATGAGCCATTCTCTAGAAACTTTTCTAGAAAGGAATCAGCATTTGTTGTGTGTTCTTAACAGAGGTGATGCAAGTATTTTCAGAAATGTGTTGTTGGTGTCTTCCAGTATTTCTGGACAACATTACCTAAGGGTAATCTGTGACATTTCATCCAGCTCTGGAAACCAGATAACAGTAAATCAAGGTATTTATTTCCATATCGTTACCTCTGTGTTTGACACCTCTAGGAACTCTCCATGTATTCCTGGTGATTTAAAACCTTTTCCTCCAAAATACTGAATCTTTCAAGCAATGTTTTCAGTATGCCGGTGCGTAAGACTATATACATTTGAGACTTAAAAACCTTGACTAGCACTGCAGAAAACAAAGGTGAGTCCCATTTACAAAGTAAATCATATCAAATTTAAGCTGAGATGGGCTGCTTGCCTATTCAAAAGTTCTTTGGATGATTTCTCAGCTGATAAGTAACACTTTTGAACAAGATATATCATACATTTATACATTTAATCCATTTTGACATGACATTGAAGGTACCTGCTCCTTTGTCCAGTCTTTCATTATACATATTCTTTCTGATGAAACTAGTTACTTATCATAAGTTCATGTTTGACATATTTAGTGACCAGTGCTACAACTTCCATGCTTGCAAATTTGCCTCAAATCCCCAGCTCATGACAACTGTAATTTAGCATTTTATTGCTGTTTTCAACACACTACACAGTAAGGCAAAGTTCAAAGTTGTGTGGCATGTGTGAGCAAAGCTATCTCATAAAAAGTGGATCCTTTTCTTTCTTTTTTAGTCTAAGACTTATCCTGACCATGACTGTCATGTGATTCTGAGACTAAAAATGTTTGATTTTCTTCTGAGGTGATTCTGTTTCTGCTGTTACACTGTAGGAATGAATCGGAGCCAAAATACTATCTATTCTTGGATCACTCTTCATATCTGATGATTTAATACGTTCTCATCAGTGCAGTATGGATCATTCAAAATATTTCAGTCTCTAATCTAAGTATCTGTTAGATTAGATTGTAATCCCTTCTTACTCTCCTGCACAGAAATATAGCCAGCTTCACAGGGTATCACTGTGATTAAATGGAAAAAAAAATGGACACTTTGCTCTGTTCTGAGCAAGTTTAACCCATTGCTGAGGATTTTGAGATACAGTACAGGAAGCACAGCAGTAGATACGATTCCCAAGCTATTATTGTTGTTCCATTATTTGACGATTGTAAAGGTCTGCTTATGGACTGGTTCAAGACAGTTTGATTCCAGTAAAAAACAAAAGTGAAGTTTTCAGCAGCTCTTTCTTTATATGACCAAAGCCCGAATTGTTCCAGGTGAAGCTGTGAAAGATGTATGCATTTACACCACCTCGTCTACTGTTACTGGCCCTTGCTGAAGCTGTGGGGATCTTAGGAGACAGGGAAACTGGAGAAGTGACGCACTGTGAATCACTGATATCTGAGCTTTATCTTATTATATTAAACTCCATTAACAGTTAAAGCCACAAAAATCTAGCTATTAATCACTTTGAGTCCTCTCAACATCACTGAATATCTGAGAGAAAAGGGAAAGGAGCATAGCCAATAACAGCAAGCTGAAATAGCATTTTCAGAAGATAATATGTTGGAAGGATAAGCAGAGACCTAGCCATCCTCACAGAATGGTTTGTAAACATAAAGAAGTATTTCACTCCTGTGAAGTAGAAAGTTCTGCAGATTTGTTAGAAGACTGAGTATACCTGCTTCCCTTCTCCTCCTCCATCCTGCATCTGCTAAGTTTTACAGACATGGAAATAGAACCAAGACTTTTAATGGTGCTTCTCCTTTGAAATATTTGTTAGGGAATATAAGGCTTCCCATGATCCTGTCCACCTGGTAAATTAACCTATGTGATAGCCACCTATAAATTATGTAGCTACTTCTTGACCCAGGCTTGTACCCACTTCCTCTTTTGCTGCCCAGTGGTTTCCTCAAAGGAGGACCACAGGTGCAGAGGGATGCTGAGAGAGGGTGCTGCAATGCCATCCTTCTCAGTCAGGGCATCCCAACATCATTTGTTGTGGTACCACAAAAAGCTATTCTGATTAGATCCAAACATGTTAGATCCGTTAGATCTAGTATTAGATCCAACAGAGGAGTTGTGGCTGCCCCATCCCTGGAAGCATTCAAGGCCAGGCTGGATGAGGCTTTGAGCAACCAGATGTAGTGGAAGGTGCTCCCGCCCATGGCAGGGAGGATGGAACTAGATGATCTTTAAAGTCTCTTCCAACCCAAACCATTCTATGATTCTATGATTCTATGTTGTTTTGTCATTATGCTCAAAAGCAATGATTCTGTTTTGGTCCTGGAAGGACAGCATGCTTCTCCACTCAGGTTAATGAGGTGTGCCAAGAGGCTGATGATGTGGTGTTGTTTCTAGACCTCAAATTAGAATTGACTGAACTTTTCTCTACAAAGCATATTACTGTACTACACAGAGATTTGCAGTTCCACGGCCATTAAGAGATCTCATTGTTATGGTAGTGCCTTGTCCTGCTTTCCTTATCTGAAAAGAACTGAACTTTGTAAAAACAGGCTTTTAAAAGTCCCACACTTAGTCAATAATATTATTTTATTATTATACTGAACAACTTTTTTTATGTATACTGGGAATTTCTCAGTTTAATGTACTATTCTAAGCTTACATTGCCCTACAGATATAATTTAGGATTTGTCCTTTTTTAAAAAATCTATTTCTACAATGGAAAAAATAAATGAGTAACTTTTTGTCTAAGGAGTACTGCACAGTGGTCTGCTTATACATGACTGTATTGATCTTCATTGTGTTTTAATGTGTTGGTTTTATACATAGTGTCTAGAATAACGATAGTGAGTAGAATTCATGTAAGTAATTTTTATTATTATTACATCTTCAAGGATCATATAGCATAGAGTTCACTAATTCAGGGAATAATATACTGAATATCTTGCATTTTTTTTAATTCATTACAGAATTTGGAAATCTGACTTTTCAAGTAAGAAGAAAGAACCACTTATTTTACTGTTCAGGAAAACTATGAGGAAAAAAATCATCTTAGCAAAAAATAGAACTAAGCAGATAATTCGTAACAATTTGTCTGGTTTTTTATGTGTTCTGTAAAATGTTAATAAATGGATCATAAAGTCTTCTTTCAAAAGTTATGAAGTTTTCTTACACTACTTCTAGATATTTCTAGAAATCAGAATAATTTGTGAAGAAGGTTGCAAACGATGGATACTTTGTCTCTGAACTGAGTGCTAGGTTATGGAGCTAAACTAGAACAGAACAACCTGTAATATAGCTGATAAATTTTTCTGTATGTAAACTGATAAAAGGAGTTAATTCCAGATCAGTAGCTCATAAGCAAGATTACAAGCTGTAAATCTGCACATCTAGGCCTTACCAACAAGTGTAACAGTCTGGAGGTGGATTTTTGGACTGAAATATATGAAAATTTGTATAACAAAACAAAACAAAACAAAAAGAATGCAGATGTTTTATAGAGATAAAATAATGAGAGGGATGGCACACTGCATTTCTTACCCTGTGCCTCTAAAGACAGTCCTGCTTCAGGCACCTTTAAAGGCAGTCTCACTACTGGATTTGTCCGATCTCAAAAAAGGTAAAAGATTAATAGCGCCGATGATCCTACAATACAGAAGAAATGCTCTTGTGCTCCATAGCTTGCTTGTTTTTTTTCCAACTATTCTAAAAGTATTATAAAAGGTCTTACTGTTATCTAAAATAAAAATAAACATCTTACATATGGCAAGATCAGCATCTCAGAAATGTATCTTCTACTACTCATTCTGACATAGACTATTTTTAGTAGTGCCAAATGTGTGTAGTATTTCCATTTGATAAATCATTTTTTTTATAGCTAAATGTTTTAACTGATTCACATTTTGGAATATGACATTCAAAGCAGCTATAAAAAATGTACTTTAACAATTGTTAACTAACATTGGTTAAAGTTAATGAGAAGTATAAGTATTTGTTATCTCAACGAAAAAAATGTCATAGCATAAGGTATCATGATGATGTCAGATCACTAATTCAGAAAAGTCAATCTCAGAATACAGCTGGTTTTGTTATTATTGCCACTGAGATACACAGGTCACCTAAAGGGTGGACTAAATTCTACGTTAGTTGCTAAATGAAAGCCAAGGATAAAACTTGACTGTCCTGAGGATTTTCATGCATCTTCTAAAAGTTATCTGAAAGTTGGAGAGTTGCTTTCCTTTAAACTTTGAAATTTCTGCAGGTTAGTTATTTCTTATACCAAAACATGCATTCAGTTTAATAAGTATCGAAATAGAATCTAACCATGTCTAGCAGTGTCAGGAATATTGAAGAATATTATATTCTAATATAATCAATTAGAAACAAATAATCAATAGTCAATCAAATGAGGTAAACCTTGATGTTATATGATAAGGAATATAGGATAAACTTCTTCATACTGAAGGAGAATTGGTCACTAGAATTGTGATAATTTAAATTCACTGAACCTGTTTTGTATCTTGACCTCTAACACAGAGTCGTTCTTATCACTGAACACTTCCTTTGGTTTGTGTTAAACTTCTGAATTATTTTCTTTGACATGCTAACAAATGATATAGCAGCTTTTGGATCCAGCATGTTGGTCTGTTAGGTTAGTTTTTCAGGATGTGGAACCTTACATTGCTCAGGGAAATCATTTAAACAGTGCATTCTACCCTTAATATATGTGTGTAAATCCCAAAAAAGAGAGCTAGAAATATTTTTTCTAAAATATTTGTTAGGCTTATCCACAGTTAAAGATTATTTTCTGAATGTTTTTACTGTGAATATAAGGTGTGCTATCATTTCTTTCTTTCTCCAAGGTCTAATTACAGTATTAAATCATGGTCTGCAAAGGAATTGATAAATACTTTCTGATTCTGCACCATTTACCTTGCTTGTTTCATAAACAAAAAGAACTCTAATGATAGTACATAGAGCAGGGGAAAACTTGTATTTGTTTCTAATGCATCTAATTTGTACTACACATACATCTACAGCATTTTCATTGACCCTCAGACAACTACTCATGAATAAATATGAGCTACTTCCTATATAGACATGTGAAGAAATAGACAAAAGACAGAAAATCAAGACAAAGTCAACATGAAAGAACAAGACTATACTAGTAGCAGTGATCACAGGTAATTACCTTTTTTCACTGTGTTTTTAAATGATTTCAAAAGGTTTTTAATAAATTTTAAACACACAAATTGCATTCTTGAAATACCTTGCTTGAAAGAAACATTAACCCTATTAAAGTCTGGCAAGCCGAAACAGAGACTAAAGGAAAGCAGATCATTCATTTATTTCTATTTCAAGTATATTTCAATAAGTAAAGAGTTTGAAAAAAAAAAAGTAGAAGGATTCTTTTTATATGTAAAATTTCTTAATATATCTAATTTCTTGGTCACTTCCAGTTGGTCATATAATGTGTAAACTGCATTACCAACATTCAAGCCTTTCTTCTCCTTTGTATGTCACAAACACAGTTGCTGGGAAAAAGCAAGGGAATAATTTGAGGGTAAATAGATCATCAAATTTTACTGTATATGATGCAACTCTGGGCCATCTATGACTTTTAGAATGTAATTGGTATTCAAGTTACTAATTTTAAATACAGAACAAATAGGTCAGTGTCTATGCATGTATATATATGTATATAAAACCATACACCTATATGTACATACACCTCAGGGCAATGCCAAGCATAAGTACAGGCTGGGCGGAGAATGGATTGAGAGCAGCCCTGAGGAAAAGGACTGGGGAGTGCTGGTTGATGAGAAACTCAACATGAGCCGGCAATGTGTGCTGGCAGCCCAGAAAGACAACTGTATCTTGGGCTGCATCAAAAGAAGTGTGGCCAGCAGGTTGAGGGAGGTGATTCTACCCCTCTACTCTGCCCTCATAAGACCCCACCTGGAAGAGTGCATTCAGCTCTGGAGACTCCAACACAAGAAGGACATGGAGCTGCTGGAGCGAGTCCAGAGGAGGGCCACAAAGATGATTAGAGGGCTGGAGCACCTCTGCTATGAAGACAGGCTGAGAGAGTTGGGGCTGTTCAGCCTGGAGAAGAGAAGGCTTCAGAGTGATCTTCTAGTAGCCTTCCAGTAGTTAAAGGAGGCCTACAGGAAAGCTGGAGAGGGACATTTTACAAGGCTATATAGTGATAAGACAAGGGGCAATGACTTTAAACTGAAAGAGGGTAGATTTAGATTATATCTAAAGAAGAAATTTTTCACTCTGAGGGTGGTGAGGCACTGAAACATGTTGCCCAGAGAAGTTGTGGATGCCTCATCCCTGGAAGTGTTCAAGGTCAGGCTGGATGAGGCTTTGGGCAACTTGGTGTAGTGGAGGGTGTTCCTGTTCATGGCAGGGAGGTTGAAACTAGATGATCTTTGAGGTCCCTTCCAACTCTAACCATTCTATGATTCTATGATTCTATGTATTCCTAGCATTTTTACCAATATATGTATTATATAGAATTTATTTTGCCAAATACTACTTAATAGTCTCTAATGCCTATTTCTGTGATAACTCTTCTTTCTTGGAGTACCTTTAAACAAAGTCAGCATAATAAAGCGATCAAGCTGATTCCTGAGCAATTAAATTGACTATAACATTATTTTCTCAGCTCCAGAACACCTTATAGTACTCACTGTGGTTTAAGCTGGCAGTTTCATAAGCATAAAATGATGATCTTTCTATTTTTTTTTTCTTCTGCAACAATTCTATTCTTTGCAACAGCTGCCAAAAGGTGTAAACAGGACAGACGAACAGAAGACCAGAGCTGACACCAGCTGTTCAAGGAAATTCAAAATACAATACAGCTCCATGTCCCGGAAACTGAAGAGCAAAGAACAAATTGTGTTCTGGGGAAACATGAAACTCACTGAACTTTTAACAAGACTTTCGTTGTGGAGTTTAAGATGTTCTTACCTGTGCGATGTACCGAAATCTGTCTATGCCAATGATACTTGAAAGTGATCCTCTTTGCTGAACAGCACAGATCTAGCTGCTTCTTCTTAGTAAAGCGTATGCTCCTGCAGCACATGCATATGTTTCCTGGAATATTTGCATTCAAGACATTATGTCATATTATGATACTGTTCCCAGGTATTAATATCCTTTTGCCAAGTGAAACAAAGAGATTGAACTTTCCCAAAGAAAAAAGAAAAGCCTCTGACTCAATATACCATGCAATTCCAGAGCTGGGTGTTTTTTTAGTCAAAACTGTTCTTTCTGCTAGCAAATGGAGCTCTATGGACACCTATGTGGTGACCAGTTGAAGGACTGCTTTTGGCACTAAACCAGAAACCATGTTCTCTTTTTAGGTTTGATTCCAATCTCTTTCGGTTAAGACACTCTGTAAACACACAAAAAAAAATGTGTTTTTTTTTTAAATTCTGAAAAGAATTGTACTCTTTCTTGCCTGTACAACTATCCACTGATATGCCCTATTTACAGGAGGTGCTTAATGCATTTGTTCAGTTAGAGATACCAGGAATCAACAAAGCTGCGCCATTTGCAGGACTCTGCGGCTCGTAAGTGTTCTGCATTACATGATATGGCACCAAGATTTGCACAAATAAGTTCATTGGTGTACACCAAGTCAACTTAAGGAAGCTATGGCTCTATATACTTCTTAGCCGTTCTCAATAGTTTCTGCCTAATATTATGTCCCATGTGAAAATGACTGAATGGAACAAATGAATACTTTTCTTTTACCTTTTCTGCCTTCATATTATTCTTTTTATTCTTTTACAAGCTGGAGGAGGTTTAACCTGTTCTCATGTAGAATGGATGCACTTGTAATTATTTCCCTAAATCACCAGCAGTTTAACGTGGTATTTATTTATAACCTGTTCAGCCCTAAAGTGTGTATGTGTATGATCATTTCCAAGCACATTGTCCTATGGTTCTCACCTCATGCTATAGACAGGCTCAAAGGGCAGCTTTTAAAACCTGCAGATCAGAAGGCTCCAGACATTAATTTACAAAGATATGGGAAAGCACAGGAGGTTAGCTAGATTTCAGTTCTCATCTTGCAAAAATATCTGTACGACAGTACTGGCAATGTGTGTCCTGTAGCCATAGCAGGAAACTGAAGTGTCCTATAGCGATGGCAAAGCTGGGTCTCATTCAGCCAGGCTCAGCTATGAGCAACAGTCCAGGTACCGCAGCAGAGAAATTACTTATCCTGCTAATTACATGTATGACTTCAGCATAGATAAATCCTTTTTCTAAATCTTCTTTCAAAGCATATCTTACTTGTATCTTTACTATTCAGGCGAGATTAACTTCAGGAATTTTATAATTATTCTTAAGAAAAGGTAATGACGAAAATAGCAACAGACTTCTACTTTTCTGTGAATTTTCTTATTGCTGTCAATTGCTAGCCCTTCAAGCCTTACTGAGGGTTTAATTTATAGAACAAAACTGGCAATGTACAAGATTTTTATAGGGTTTTACCTAATCCCTATTGAGTCTTTTTATTCCAATTATAATCCTTCTAAAGAGCTGGAACTTTCTATTTTTCTTTCCATAATTCCTTAGGAAAATTAATTACTTGGCCCAAGGGGCCAAGAAGGCCAATAGCATTCTGGTTTGTATCAGAAACAGTGTGGCCAGCAGGATTAGGGAAGTGATTATTCCCCTGCACTCAGCACTGGTGAGGCTGCACCTCGAATATCGTGTTGAGTTTTGGGCCCTTCACTACACTGAGGAGCTGGAGAGTGCCCAAAGAAGGGCAATGAAGCTGGTGAAGGGTCTAGAGCACAAGTCTTATGAGCAGCGGCTGGGGCTGTTTAGCCTGGAGAAAAGGAGGCTGAGGGGAGATCCTATTGCTCTCTACAACTACTTGAAAGGAGGTTGTAGTGAGGTGGGTGTCCGTCTCTTCTTCCAAGATACAAGTGACAGGACAAGGGGGAATGTCCTCCAGTTGAACCAGGGGAGGTTTAGATTGGATATTAGGAAAAATTTCTTCACAGAGGGGGTTGTCAAGCACTGGAACAGGCTGCCCAGGGAAGTGGTTGAGTCACCATCCCTGGAGGTATTTAAAAGACTGTAGACATGGTGCTTAGAGACCTGGTTTAGTGGTGAACTTGGCAGTGTTAGGTTAATAGTTGGACTCAATGATCTTAAAGGTCCTTTCCAATTTAAATGATTCTATAGTTCTATGAAATGCTCTATCAGCCTGACTGTTACAGAAGTCTGCTAGTAAACAAATATTGCAGGAAGGGAGAACAGATATTGTTTTACCTAATGCATATATCCATGGGTCTTCCAGAAATGTACATTTACAAAAACACATTCTGAAAGGCATTTCCACACAGAATTAACTGGACTGAAGATGTAAATGAGGTGCTATAAATAAGCAAACACAGCATCTTCTTGTTCAAAAGTTAGCCCACCAAAATGATGCTGCACAAAAAAAATTCTCCTGCTTTGGCTTTTTACCAGATTCATTTCAAATTTTCATTCGAGACAGTTTTTTTGCCAGTGTTTGAAATGTACTTAAAGTTAAGTTTCTATTTAGTTTATATTTGAGATACCACAGGCTGAAAAAAAAAAAACAACTCCATGAAACTGCCAAACTTCATTAAGCTCTACGTATCATCTATAGATTTGCTGAAGTTCACCCTGAATTGAGAGTGGGCACACTGGAAATTCTAATTCACAGGAGGAAGTTAGGTGAATTATAGTCTCTGTCAGTAAGACAGATTGAACAAAACGGCTCTTGTGTTTTTGTATTATGGCCTTTCAGCTAGGGAAATCTGCCCTGAAAAATAATAATGCCCTCTGGAATATAAGCAGAGCACTAGTATTCTTCAATTCTTTAGTGAAATTACCAAACAAACATAAATTATCTGTTTATTTCTTGCCTACTTAAGTTATGTTTTTCTTTCAAAGTTAATAATTCCATCAAAAAATTATAAGAGACAGAAATACACCCCTCACTTATCTTGATTTTAGATATTTTAGTTTTAACATCGCATTTTTCAACTGAGTGTTGAACTGTGTATATATCTCTCAGGAGGAATGTAATTCACAAATAAATGTAAGTTAAACCTTCTAAAACTTGGGAGTAGGCACCTACTATTTTGCCTGGCATGCAATTTGCTTTTCTGGTTCTAAAATTCTCTCAGCCTCCCTTTTCTCTGTGCTCTGTTGTTCAGCACTACATACTTCTCCTTCTCATTTACTCCCTCTTCTATTTTCTTCAGGAAAGATTATATCTTACCACAAATTATTCCTGCCTTATCACATCGAGTCATATTTTATGGACAGGGCGCACTTTGGCCTATAATGTCAACTGGCACATAAAGCAAATGGGATGTCAGTTGTAGATTTCTCTCAAAGATTTGTAGGGATATTTTCAAACGGATGCTGACAGCATACATGTCTAATTTGCCTTCTATTAAGGAAACTGCTCACCGTTTCTAAAGAAATAGTTAAGACTTCCTGATTAGCAAAACCTTGGTGAATATCAAGCATTTTCCCTTTAAAATCAGATCCATGATAAAGAAGCAACAGAGAATTATATGTCCATGTCTAAATAGCCTTAGTATGTTCTTTTTCTTTCTATAACATTGCACAATATCTTAGCATGAGTTTAAGCTTCAAAGATCACTTTAAATCAATAGGAGATATCTTACTAAAATCATTTGATAATACAGTTTTCTCTTCTGATATGGCTAAGTACTATTATTATTACATTTGTAGTGAAAGACTGTCCAGAAGCCACAGTCACAACTGAAGCCACATTCTCATAGGGATTATACAAACACACAGGATAATATAACTCTCAAAAACTTATGACTAGGCAATTAGAAATAAATTGTAATCAAATTTATTGTATGCTTCTCAAATATCAGTAAATCAGTTTCAATAAGTTACAGCTTCTCTAACCATAGAGTAAACACTGATTGGATATCATTTCTACTAGAGTCAAGATACTGACTTTACCAGGACAGAATTTGGTTGCTCTGCCTGGTTTACCACAATTTACAAATAGCCCTTAATGTATGAGGAAGACAATATTCTTCCTGCATAGAATAAATAAGTAGTATGTGAGAACCACGCATTCTGAAAAATTGTTAAATTTAGTACTGCACTGCTTTTTTTTTTTTTTTTAATTTCTGATGTAGATATATCATATAATATTAAACGCAGCTTCCTTTTTCCTAACACATTTAATTTTGACAAAGAGCCACACACATGTGTTTTCAGTACATTAGACTTTCATTTTTATATCTTAATTTGTTAAGTAACTTATCTTATGTCACAAAAGGACTTCAAACATGCCCGTGAAAACAGGGATTTTTCCAGCAAATTCATTACACATTTCCTTGGTGGAGGGTTTACTATTTGCAAGCAAACATTTGCTACTGGCAAAATCCCACCTAATATATTCTTGGATTGTATGTAATTCTCTTTTTCATTTTTATCATAGCAAACACTTTTATTTTTTTGAAGTTCAACTTTTACGGTTAAAATGCAGAAATGAAAGACTCAAATTTTATTTTTGAAGATACTACTGGGTAATTGGAAATATGTCTGCATAAAATTGCTGAAATGTTCATATTCAGCAAAAGAGGCCACAATTTTCACATGAACTCTGTAGAGTAGGCTAAGATAACTGCTCTCTTTTTGCCTTGTAATAGAAAACATAACTCTGGAGTACTGTAAACACCAGAGTAATCATTTCAGCTCACGTGACAGTGAACAGCAGACTGGGGGGGTAGTGGTGTAGTAGTAGTTTTAGTACATTAATACAGCCCATCACAGTAGCAGAGGATTCTGAAGAGAGGGTTTGACACAGAGAAAATAGATGCTTCTGCTTCTGAGAAAAGGCTTCCTGCTCTTGCATGTAGAAAGATTTCATTAATGAGTCATTCCATAAAGAGCAGATTGTACGAAGAATGTTAACATACGAAGATACACATGAAACTAAGACAGAAGGTCAAGGATTCCAGTGGAGTAGCGCAGAGGCTAATAGAGCTAAAAGAGAGCTAACCATCACCTCAGCTGGCGTAAATCAGAGTAACTCTTGATAACAGCCAAGTTATCCTGATTTATGTATTCTGAGTATCTGGCCTAACTGTTTTTCCCTGAGAGTCAGTCACGTCTTTGCATCTTCTCTTCGGGTATTTCGGAAATTATCAGTTATGTTTTAGAAATTCAGCAGCATAAATTATGTGACCCATGTAGCATGGGGAATAAACAAGAGGAGTTAGAGATGTGTGCACACCTGCAGGGTTATGATGTTGGCATCCTGGAGATGTGGTGGGATGGCTCTGATGACCAGAGTGTTCAGATGATAAGGATACAGGCTCTTAAGGAAGAACAAGCAGGGGAGATGTACTCAATGACTTTTTTGTTTCAGTCTTCACTGGCAAGAGTTCCAGCCGCACTACACAAGTCGCAGAAGGCAAAGACAGGAACTGGGAGAATGAAGAAGCATCCACTATAGGAGAAGACCAGGTTCAAGACCATCTAAGGAACATGAAGGTGCACAAGTCCATGGCACCTGATGACGTACAACTCTGAGTCCTGAGGGAAGTGGCAGATGAAGTTGCTAAACCATTATCCATCAAAGTTTAGAAGTCGTGTCAGTCCAGTGAAGTTCCCACTGACTGGAAAAGGGGAAAAATAACCTCCATTTTTAAAAAGGGAAAAAAGGAAGACCCAGGGAACTACAGGCCAGTCAGTCTCACCTCTGTGCCGGGCAAGATCACGGAGCAGATCCTCCTGGCGACTGTGCTAAGGCACATAGAAAATAAGGAGGTGATTGGTGACAACCAATATCATTTCAATAAGGGCAAATCGTGCCTGAATAAATTTGATGGCCTTCTATGATGGGCTTACAGCATTGACGGATGAGGGAAGAGCAGCTGATGTCATCTACCTGGACTTGTACAAAACATTTGACACTGTCTCACACGACATCCTTGTCTCTAAACTGGAGAGACATGGATTTGACGGACGGACTGCTCGGTGAATAAGGAATTGGCTGAATGGTTGCGCTCAAAGAGTAATGGTCAACAGCCCTGCATCCAAGTGGAGACCAGTGATCAGTGGCATTCTTTAGCGGTCAGTATTAGGGCTGGTGCTATTTAACATCTTTATTGGCAACATGGACAGTGGGATTGAGAGCACCCTCAGCAAGTTTGTTGATGGCATCAAGCTGTGTGGTGTGGTCAACATGCTGGAGGGAAGGGATGCCATCCAGAGGGACTCTGACGGGTTTGAGAAGCAGGCCTGTGTGAACCTCATGAAGTTCAACAAGGTCAAGTTCAAGGTCCTGCACATGGGTCGGGGCAATCTCAAGCAGAAATGGAGGCTTGGCTTGTATTTCTGGATTGAATGGATTGAGAGCAGATCTGAGGAGAAAGACTTGGGGGTGTTGGCTGATGAGAAGCTCAACATGAGCCGGCAATATGTGCTTGCAGCCCAGAAAGCCAACCATATCCTGGGCTGCATCAAAAGAAGCGCTGCCAGCAGGTCGAGAGAGATGATTCTGCCCCTCTACTCTGCTCTCGTGATACCCCACCTGGAATACTGTGTTCAGCTGTGGGGTCCCCAACATAAGAAGGACATGGAGCTGCTGGAGTGGGTCCAGAGGAGGGCCAAAAGATGATTAGAGGGCTGGAGCATCTCTTCTATGAAGACAGGCTGAGAGAGAATTGGGATTATTCTGCCTGAAGAAGCAAAGGCTTCGGGGGGACTTTCTTGCAGCCTTTCAGTACATAAAGGGGCCTTACGAGAATGCTGGAGAGAGACATTTTACAAGTGCATTTAATGATAGGACAAGAGGCAATGGCTTTAAAATGAAAGAGGGTAGACTTTGATTAGATCTAAGGAAGAAATTCTTCCCTCTGAGGGTGTTGAGGTGCTGGAACAGGTTGCCCAGAGAAGCTGTGGATGCCCCATCCCTGGCAGTGTTCAAGGCCAGGTTGGATGAGGCTTTGAGCAACCTGGTGTAGTGGAGAGTTTCCCTGCCCATGGCAGGGGGGTTGGAACTAGATGATCTTTGAGGTCTCTTCCAACCCAAATCATCTGATGATTCTCTGAATCTATGATTCTGTGATTCTATGATTATGAGCGCAGAGAAATGTCCTGTGAAACTCAATGTTTCCTTGGGGCTGGTTATGCAAGAGTAAAATGAAAAAGTTAAGGACATGGAAAATGTGGGGTTCATAATTGCCAGCAGAAGATAAAAGGGACAGGCTTTACAGGATTTTGTTTCCCATTGAGAAAAATAGGGATGTGACATCATCTCAGTGACTGCATGGTAACTTTAAGATGCCTAATTTAGCTGTCAATTGCTCTGTTTTTGTACAGGTAACAGTTTAGCCATGAAGTTTACTGCAGCTAATTTACCCTGCAGAGATTATTCTGCAGAGTTGCTGGTAAATAATTTTTGGGAAAAGTAGTAAGCTTTACGCAGGAAGATAGATAGCAAATACACTGCTCACAGTCATTTCACACACCGGGACTATTGTGAAGGATGTTTATGAAGATGTAAAAAAACTCAGAATAGAAAACCAGATGAAGATTGAAGTAAGTATCTGAGCAGAGAGCTGGAGTAGTCAAGTAATACAGATATGTTAGTGTGTTTTAACAATTTAAACAATTTTTCAACTCCTTTTGTATTTGATCAATAACTGTTCCCTCTATATTTGATCACCTATATTCAGTTCAGTCTTATGGTAATGTCTTCTGGACAGAGAAAAATATTATAAACTACTATATCAAATCAACTCTGGAAAGGAAAGTAGAACAGAAGAGATGGAGAAAAAATGCATTCAGAGCTGTATAGAGCATGAAGTTGTAATAAACCGTGACAGGTCCCAGGAGTCTTATGGCACTGGAAAGTTAGAGCCAGCCAGTAAAAATACTTGAACAAGGGGAAAACACGGTTAGATGACCAGGAGAGGAAAATGTTGAGGGTAACATGGTAAAGTCAAGCAGTAGATTATAGTGATGAGACCCATGTTTTTACTGAAAAAAGTGATTTTTTATGTCTAATCTTATTACTTTTTAACACAAAAAAAAACGCTCTTGGATTGTGTCCCTGGTTACCATCCTATCCCTTTTGCTTCTTCCTCCCTGTTGCCTTATCTCCAATGAGCCAAAGTCCTTCTCATACTTTCTGCAGTATGAATTGCCCTGCAGGTGTGGGACAGGCTCTTCTGCTACTGCTGCTCATAACCTAAATAGTGTGGCCAGTCTGGCAACCTCAGTGGATAAAAAGTGCAGAACATGTTCAAGGCTAAAATTCAGCCTCATCTGCAGTTTGAGATGAAATGCTGCTGTGCTGGAGAAAAATACAGCAGCAGTGGTCCAGAAATCTCCCTCCCCAAGGACCTTTCTGGCAGTTTAGGAATGAAAGAAATGGGACAGCGACGGGACTGTGTGAAAGAATTCATCCTCAAGATTTTGTAACTTTCTGAGCTGATAGCACAACAGGGGAAATCAACATTAAGCTGCTCTGTAAAAGAAAAAAAAATCTACTAAAGAAAAATTTCAGCCATCTACTACAGTTTAGCAGACTACACTACACTAAATCTGGGCAGTGCTGTTTCATAAGATGAATGCAGAAAGGGTATTTGAAAGGCCAGCCTTCACTGTTTCTCAGTTGTAAAAATCAGAGACGAAACAAGGATAAGGGCACTTGAATTGAGCAGTCTCATTAGGAGTTTGATTTGGCATTTTTAATGTTCATGAAACACCATTGACTGAATTGTAATCGGTGTTGCTGGGTTTTTTAAAAGCCCAAAAGTATGTAATGATACAACTTCCAAGAAAGACATGACGGTGGAAAACAACCTCGCTCCAGTAAATGCTGTCGAAATGCAGAGCAGGACAGAAAGGGCATGATTGCATTTCTGTGATGAGCTGGTGCCTTCCTTGCACATTGTTTCACAGCCAAGTAATGTCCTCCTCAGGTAATACGGTATTTCTGTATAACTGCACATCATTCTACGACATAGCAACTGAATCGTATACTGATTCCTATTTTAGCATTTAAAAGCACACATATTAGGAGCTTCCCACTAGTATTTACAGTCCTTGAATAGTTGAGGACACTGTGAGTGAAAAGGTGCTTAAAAGGAGTATAAAAGGGTTGCTTTCACAATGACAGAATCGCCAGAGGCCCGCCGTGGGTTAAGGACGTGTTTAAATGCTAGACTGTAGACTATTGCCTAAATGTATCCTCCTTTGTTTCTCCTTTTGCAGTTCATTCAGCAGAGCTGCTTGAGGTGAAGATCTCCAGATTTTCACGTTTGAGAAGTAAGAGCTGAGTGTTTTAGTTGAGAGACTGTGAATTTGAATTTCCCTTCAGGGTACAAGACAAGGTTCGTCTGTTTAAAGAAGTTTTTGATTGATGTGACTGTATATTATTTAATTATGGATTTAGTTTTATTCTAAACAAACGATATGAAAATGTTAATACAGTTGGTTTCGTATGTGCATTCTCATTATTTCTCTGAACTTTAATGTAGTACGTTAAGACAAATGGTTTTTGAGACAGCTTTGCCTTTTTTTTTCTGCTGCAGAGTGTACGTATTCATGTGCCAGAGATGGAGAAGTAAATTCCTGATGGAATTTCTCAATCATCTCCTGTTCCTTCCATAACTGCAGTTTTAAATAACTACAGTTTGCCAGCAGAAATCGGATGGAAGAAACAGAAAAGGTAAAATTTCAAGCTCGTCAATAAACCCAGTTAATAGACCTAAGAATTTATCCCTGAGGCTTACATGTGCAGGCAACTACATTGTACAGAAGAACAGAAAAGATTTTAAGTGCCCTAAATATATATATATATATATTTATACTCATTCATCTTACATAACTCCCTTTTAAGTGTTCTATTTTACTCCCTGAAGGATTCAGTAATCTTTTTTCTTCACTCTCATTTCCTCTTCATTGTAAAGATTTGATGAATTGGTCAGGGAAGAAGAACACTGCAAGGTGACTTAGGCAGCTGTTCATACAGCTTGAGTTTTGACTATTCAGTGGATGTTCACACTGTCAGTAATTTACATAAGAAACCTGTGGATATGAATATGTCTATAAAATTGTTCATTCGTCCAACATGAATAATGGCTTTCAACAATGTACAAATGCATGAAAATCAGTTCTACATAAAGCCTAATCTTTAGAAAAAGTCTTAGGGTCAGATTCAAATAGTGCATAAGCCTCATATATAGTAAATCTCATCCAGATAAAAATACCCCAACTGAATCTGACTAATAATGTTGTCAAGCTCAATAGTCTAAAACATTGAGTTTAGTCCGTCATTTGGACTAAGAAGGGAGTTATGTTTGATGATTTAGAGTTTCATGGATGCTAGAAAGAACAGGAAGGTCAAGGGACATTTTCTTTCTCTTTCAAAAACTTCATAGTCTCCAGGCAGAACACATTAAACTTAAACAAATAATGATCTGGCTATCAGCATAAAAAAACTTTGTGTCCAGCAGAAAGGAATTGTTAATAACACACATTTACAATATACTGTATTTCTCCTATAGAGAAAAATTTACTTGAAGTCAACCTGTAACTGGAGTCTAAGATTGGAAAGCTATTTGTGCATGTTATTTACTTCATAAGTAAACCATTAATTCATCAAAATGCCTTTTAAGCCCTGTGGCTCACAGATATAGGAGGCAGACTCTTTTTGAATACCTGTTTCATAAATTCTGTTCTGCCACAGCCATACATAACAAAAATGATAAAATTTGTGATATTAGATCTTCTAAGTTACAGTGGTATCACCACTCATAGACCCTCTGAATTTTGTATGGTAAGCTTTCAGAAGTACTCATTATTTTTTTATTTTATTTGTTTCTTTTTGTTCTTGGCAGTGTAAAAAAAAAAAAAAAGGCAGCTCATGGGTAAGAGCTGTAACTTCTGAAATTAATCCAAAATTGTGATTCTGTGGAAATAAAGAGATTTACATTTTATATGGTAGTGAATTGTAGTCACAGACTAGTAATATTTTAAAAGGGCAAAATAAAAATTTTTGATTAAATACTTGTGGTTGTTGAAAATAAATAGGTACAAGAAGGTAGTTAGTAGATTTCTTTGTTGGATCAGTGTTTCTTCTCTTGTCCCAGCGGGATGCGAGTGATATTTCAGAGTCTGGAACATGCAGGTACAAGTTATTTCCTGGCCAATGGCATCTCATCATGACACCGTTTATCACTGATCATTATTTCTGTTACACATATTTAATTTTAAATTCTTACATTGAAACAATAGAAATATGTTTGTGGGCCAAGACTGTAAAAAGCATACTCTAGTTTGAGATTCAAAATTTTTCATTTGAAATCATTGGGCTTTTACCAATCATACAAAAGCCAGGATCTTACTGTCAAGAAGCAATTTAAGAAACAATAGCTGAAACTTCTATAGCATTCCTTATCATTCTTTACACCAAGACATACTAAAGTATTTACTTCAACAATTCAATTCAGTTATGAATTTAGCTGAGTGTTTTATTTTTAAAGGACATCTTTAAAGGAAGCATATATTTTTTTGAAGGATGTGTACATTTAGATACAGTCACTGACTGAAATGCAGACTTTTTTTGCCTTTTAAAACTTAGCACAATGATGGTCAAATTTTGTTTCTTTCAAAGAACTTACAAATTTAAAATATCTACCAGGCAAATATGAATAATCCAATAGTATCATATAATTTTGGATCACGTCCTGAAATAGTAAGCAATCACATCAAGTGATTTGATATTCTTTGCTCAGTGGTAGTAGTATGTATGCATGCAGAGTTATATTGTGCTACAATTGTGAAATGCATTTTTAATCAGACAAAGCATGAAGTGGCGTTGTGTTTTTAGCCTCAGTCTTTAATTTCGAATGCTGATTCTCTTGGTAAATTTTGTGATGTCTTCTCCTGGACCCTAAGGCAAAAATTGTCCAAACCAAGAACTCTTCATTTGAGAAATGTGATGATGAACTCTTACCTGAACTCTTCCAACTAAATTCTGAATTTTGACCCAATAATCTTGCCTAGCCCATGCATTTTTGTAGGAAAAGGATGTGATACCACATGACAAACAAAGGATAAGTGGAATTATGTCATACTACTGAGACAACCTTGATGTTGCTCCACCACCCTTTCAATGTCTTCAGTCTGGCAGAAGCTACATCCAATCTAGTTATATTTTGGCTGGAGTGAGTTGTTCATTCAAGGACCCCTTATAATAATATACTCCTACTTGCAGGATTTCAGGTAATACTTCTAGTCTGAATAGCTATTTCATAGAGCTGTCAGACCTTGCCTTTGTAAATTCTCTGCTGAAAGAGGAGATGGCATCTGCAGGCCTTATTTTAGGTATATCCTTAAACTTGTTTGTTCGCATCTCAGGGAAGCAAAAGGTAGTATACATGATTTTAAAAGGTGATTAAAAATCAAAAGAAAAATTGGGAAGTTATTTTAATCTAATTATATACAGAGTATTTCACTGGATATGTCACAAAATGCAAGGTACCTGTGGGCAACTTCCCATCCATTATTCTTCAGTGATTTACTTGCCATGAAAGGGGTGATAAGTTCACACAGAGAAGGTGAGAAGTAAAAGCTATAAATTCCAAATAAAAACTTTGTATGGCATAAAAAAGGACCCTTTTTCAATCACTGAGCTTGTCTCATGAAGGTTGACTTTTATATGATGGATGAACGTGGACCACTACCCTTTACTTTAGTATACCCATGTCAGACTACCTCATACAAAGCAGTTTTCTTGATTAGTCCAGCTCATGGAGATAGATGTCTTCCCTTCTGGTTAGCAGTCTATATTTTTGTGCCAAACTGTGCAAGTTCTAATCCCAATATCTGAAATAAGCAGTTGCCTGGTGACTGAAGTGTGAAATAAAGTGCCACAAACATCTCATCTTGGTAAATATTTTTTCTTTATTGAATGTTTTCTTGTTTATTTATTGAATTTGGAGCTGGGTGAAAAAAAATGAGATCAATCATTTTCAATGCTGGAAATTTTTAGAAAAATCCCTCTGCTGCAGTCCAGCATCTGTAAATCAGCACTTTCATTTTTCAGTAGAAAATATTGGAAATTATGAATGAAAGCACTGATAAGAATCGGGATTATGAAAACAAAGATGGTCCTGTGTATCTCAATCCATTGGGTCTATCCATTGCCCAGTCTTTTGTCATGAGGTGGAATGAAGGGTGCTGTTGCATCTGTGCTGCATTCCCTTTACACGAATTTCACTCTGTGGCTCCGGAACATGCTCAGTTTATGCAAATTATTTTGTAACTTTTAACAGCCAAATTCTGACAAATTTTAACAACTATAGGGGAAAAAGAAGGGATTATGAGGACAGAGATAGATACTTTGCTGAACTCAGAGGTGCTACAGTTGTCATACTGAATACCTTAGTTTTAAAGCCTAAGGGCACCATTCCTCCCGACTAGGTCTGGATTACGGAATCTGCCTGTAGGCAGACGAAAGTTTACCTTTAAATCTGCAGATGCTATGTGACCACAGACTTTACAGTTAGCATATTTCAGTAAAAAACCCCAAAAGTCTGTTGACATGAAGCTGAGTTACTATGAGTTTTTCTTATATCTACCACTACATCAAAACTTTGATTTACTTCAAAAAATATAGTTGTAACTTTTTTCCTCAAAAAAAAATTATCTTTCTGAAGATGTGCAACATTTAAACAAATAAAGAAAGTAGATACCTTAAAAAGAAAGAAAAAAAAAAAGAAACCAGACAACTGTTTCTATTGTTAATGTATTTTCTACGCTAACCTCTCAGAGCTTTGTTGAACTGTTGAAGTGGATTAGGTGATAACTTGGAAATTTCTGTTACTTAATGAGTCCAGCACAAAAAATTGTTGAGCGTCACTGGGAAAATATTTCTCATTTTTTAAAAATGGTTGGTTTAATCTCAAATACTCTTAAGGAGGAATCTGCTAGAAACATCTCTAGTTACTGAACCATATTTCTGTTTGATAACATCCCTACAAGAGTTCAAAGAGAAGGTCAAATACACAGTAACTACAGATCACTGCAATTTTCCTGAGACCAGTACACTATAAGATACGCTTAAGGAAAGAAAGGAAAAAGGAGAAAGTCTGGAGCTGAGCAGGAGATGTTTGTTTCTATCCCGGGGTCATTTTTGAAATTTCAAATGCTTTTTCCTGTCATGGATTGGAGCAAAAAAGCCAATACCTTAATTTTTTTTTTTTTGAATCCTAGAATCTGACAAATTGATGAGGATCAAATACTGCCTATATATCACATTTGTATGTGAGTGTATATGCGTGCACGTACATATATACTACATTATTGTCCTCTGATTGCAACAAGACTATGCCACAATTGCAGGCTCCTGAACACAGAGACATGCAGCAAAGACAAGGCAGAAAGGGGCAAGATGAAGAGGTAGAGCTACTGGCAGAGGAAACAGAATGCTTTAGGGTCAGGAGAGTTGTCTTAGATGCTGTCAATAGCCAGTGGAGATCTCAATACTTTTGAGAGCAGCTTGGTGTAGGAATCTGACCTGGTTCAGGGTATATGACCAAAAAAACGTTCTCTTCTGATCCCCTCTTGTCTATCAGAGGGACATTTGTCTTTCAATAGTACATTAAACAAGAATTATTTGGTGAGAGAAAATATTGAATTCCACAGCTCTCTTTAATACTATAGCAGTATTAAAATTATACTCCGTAAAAAGGCAGCTAATTGTATTTGGTAGAATTAATGAGAATAGTTGATCTGACACAAAACAACATTAAAAGATTTAAAGATAAAATGTGTATTATTTCGTATGAGCTTGCTATTTCTAACTTATCTATCACAGTTTATCAGAGGCATTCTGATGATTATCCACTGAGGAAGAATCCGAGCATGTCAAACAGGGTAAACAAGCTCCATGTTCAGTTGGCATAATTGGGAAAAGTTGAGTCACAAAATGAAATAGCAAAATAATATAATAATAGAATCATAGAAGCATAGAATGGTTAGGGTTGGAAGGGACCTCAAAGATCATCTAGTTCCAACCCCCCTGCCATGGGCAGGGAAATCCTCCACTACACCAGGTTGCTCAAAGCCTCATCCAACCTGGCCTTGAACACCTCCAGGGATGGGGCATCCACAACTTCTCTGGGCAACTTGTTCCAGTACCTCACCACCCTCAATGTAAAGAATTTCTTTCTTATATCTAACCTAAATCTACCCTCTTTCAGTTTAAATCCATGACTTCTTGTCCTATCACTACACGCCCTTGGAAAAAGTCCCTCTCCAGCTTTCCTGTAGGCCCCCTTTAGGTACTGAAAAGCTGCTATAAGATCACTGCGGAGCCTTCTCTTCTCCAGGCTGAACAGCCCCAACTCTCTCAGCCTATCTTCATAGCAGAGCAATAATAAGTCATCATGAAGATGTGTTACAACATGAAGTCAAGGATTTCCCCGAGATCCAATCTTAAAGGAGCTCTGAAAATGAAGTATTGAATTTTTCAGAATTACCCAGTATGCAATGTTTATTGTTCTCGAAAGTATCAAGCAAGAAGCTCACTACTGTGATTCAAGTAGAGAACTGGTAGAGGAAAACACTTTCCAGGAGCAAGACTGCTTTATAGATTACAAGTCTCTACTAAACAGAAGAGGAAAGCATCAACAGCCACAGTGAAATTCCAAAAGTTCAGTGGTCCTGTGAAATAAAATGTTCTTGCTTCAAGCCTAGGGGAAGAAAAGATCTATCATCTTGATAACCATGCCTATGCCTTGTGGCATTTCCAGGAAATGATACAGCTTGAAGAGAAACTATTTCAACACTTATCGATCATTTTGTTAAAAGCCAAAATTTCCATATGCTCTTTTTTTTCACCTTTCTCTCTCCCATTTTTTCACTGTTCTGTGTTTCTTCTGTATTTTATTTCTTCACATTCAGTTATTTCTCATTGTTTCTCTTTCTCTCTTTTGTTCTTTCTATTTGTATCTCTTTAGAAAAGGTTGTACAAAGCATGGATATTACCAAAATAATGAACTCCACACATATTACACTGTCTGATACAGACTGGAATGACAATACTGCACAAGTACTATAAAGTTTTAACATAAACGCTGTAGAAGTTTTGCCGGCTTCCTTTTTTTTTCAGAGAAGGGGAAATTTAACTAAATTTTATGTATGTATGCATGTTCGCACATGCTTACATATATATATTTATACAAATAATTATTTTATTATACCATTCGTCAGGCTGCTGATTCCTTAGATTGTGAGGCAAATTTAGTAATCCATCAATTAGCAATTAAATTAGTCAGATATAACTTTATATAAAAAAAAAACCCTCATGGTTTTCTAAATTGAAGTTCAAGTCATAAGTTAATTATGGGAGTGTTTAAATACCTTAGTTTTATACTGTTCTTGTTATGAGTTTTTGTCTTTTGTTCTTTTGAGAAAAAGTCCTGTTCATCAACAAAATAAGCTAAATACTGTTTAAACTCCCATGAGACGAGATTTTTCCAAGTCTCTTAATTATCCAGACATTCTTGCAGCCATGAATGTGATTCTTAAGCCAAACAAAAGTCTAGAATCAAAATAGCATGAGAACTGTACAGTCTCTTTAAGTATTGGTTGATGGTCTTTTCAAGCTTCATACTTTGTGAAGATGAGGAACATATTGCCTAATTTACAGGCCAGTTTTAATGGCCTATTTGCAGGTAGCAAGAGTTGTTATTTAATCATTCCATTTCTCACATCACTAAAGGAAGATGGAAGTTTCTTACAAAAAAAACATCTTTGCCTTCACCAGTTTCTGTTAGTCCGGTTATCAAATTATTCAACATGCTTTGGTTTTAGCTTGCTTTTAGTAATAAAACTCAAAGAGTTATTAAATGGAGAATAATCACAAGGAGGAAGGGGGTAGATTTCGTTCACTGCAAGAATTTTAATATCTGATCAACAGAAGATAGGCCTTAAAATTGCCTAATGTTATTACCTCCAGAAATATTTAATTTGAATCAAACCTCCAAAGCTTCAATGATTTCTTGAAATTTATTATGATGAATTTGTATATGTGTGTTTGCATGTGGAAAAGGAGAGTTGCAGGCAAAGGGAAGATATTCAATAAAATGTGGTCTAAATATTCCAAGGCTTGCTTCTATATTCTCTAAAATACACAGCTAAAATTCAACAGCAACAAAAAAGATATATTTACATTAATAGATGCACCCCTTCATATCTTGTAGTCTAAATTAGGATGATTCTCCATAGAATTCTCCTTTTTTTTCCCCTATTTACTGGGGAGCTAACACAACTAGCTAACTTTTAGATCAATATGTTTAGTAATAACAGACAGAAAGTTCCCATGGAAATCAGTGAGTCTTTCTGGTGAATGCAATGTGGTTTCTGCTATATCAGAAAAAAAAAAAAAAAAAGGAAAATTAAGTATTCCTCTTTCTTTAACATTGTAAGGAGCTTAGACGAGAGGATTTGTCCCCTGAGAAACTCTGCTTGAATCTGTAAGTACTCCACTGTGATCTGAGAGTATCTCACCACTTTGTATAACAGACATGAGCCTCTGATGGCATAAAATACCGAAAAACACCCTTCACCTTCCATAGAGAAACACAACACATTTAAAATAAATTAAGTGTGGGTTGAGCACTCTGCCAAGAGACAACATCCCTAATTGGCAGCTGCTGTTACAGCAGAGAAGGTTGATTAGAGATGAGAGAGTAGTGGTTCTCTACAGAAAGAAACTGTCTGATATTATTAAAAATTACCTACTTGTCACAGATGTTCACTCTGCTTATTTTTAGCAGGAGTTTGAAAGACTGGAATCCAAATTTATCATTACTCAACACAGAAAGAATGTTTTTGGCAGACATTTGTACACTATCAGCAGAAAATGAACTAAGATGCTTGATGAGTTGTAAAACTTCAGAGTAATATATGAAGGTGTCTGTAAGAGCAACTTTTCTCCCAGTATTTTCTGGTGGAGATGGCATTAGTGTGCCATAACACTGGAGGAAAAAGGGGGAAAAATCTCAGTCAAAATAAGGAGAAAAGGAATAAGGTATAAAAGCAGAAATGGATGTAACAAAAAAAAAAGAAAAAATATCTTTGCTAGCAAAAAAACAGTTGGAAGAAGTTCGCAAAAAGCACTTAGAACCAGATATACATACTCTTGAGTTGTACTTCAGGGAAAGTCAATATTACTTTTTAAGTAAGGTGATGTTCATCACTAATGACAGCAGGGCCTGTCTCTCTTCCTCCCATTCCCATGCTAATTCTTTACACAAGTTGATTATTTTTAAACTTGTCTTGGAAGGCAACATCCCAACAATGTCATTTAAAAAATAATGCAAAGCAATCTTCCCTAAAGGCCATCAACCTTAAGTCTAAGGCTTGTGTGACTTTGGGTGCCTTTTGCTTGTAGTGAAGGCACTGCATAATGTGCAATTGTTCTCTTTCACTAAATGATGTCAGAACCTAAAAAGGAAAAATAGTGGGATTTAGAAAATCTAAGAGTAAACAAAAGGCAATAAAGTGGAAACTAAAAGATATCAAAGGATAACAATGGTATTTTAAAGTGTGCAACAGCTTTGCTGCAAAAATAGGAGTGAAGAAGAAATATTCTGAAATATTTTCATATGGAACTTATCTTGCATGTGAACATTATCATCTGAAGAGTTGCCAAAGTGCTAGAATATAGACACTTTTCTGTTTCTCTTCAGTGCCTATTTAAAAGCTTCAAACATTTTGAATGGAGACCTCTCTCAATGCTTCAGACTCCTGATGCTGACTAGTGCTGAAGCACGTTTTTCTGCTTCATATACTGACTGCATCTGCTACTCCATCTGCACTCCTCTCAATTTGCAGAGATGAGGAGAAGGAGGTCACTAACAGTAAAGAAAAGAGTTCCTTTAAGTGGCTCAGCTGTTTCTGTACCCCAAGAAAACCACAAATGTCTATGAGTGACAAGTTTCAGATGAGCATTTGGACAGTCAGTAAAACCCTCATGAAAAACAGAATAAACCAGAGGTTGGTACTTAGTATCACCCTTATTTTTACAGACTTAGATCCATTTAAGAAATATTTAACTTTTTCAAAGTTATTTTGACATACTAGGTGTGAAAGCAGTCAGAACCTTCAAACTTAAAAATCATAACTCAGCAAGATACCTTGAGGAGACTTGTAAACATTAAAGATGTTTAAGCATGCAGAGCCATATGGGTATTCTAATTACACTGGATTTACTTCAAGTTGTTTTTGATTTATATCAATGTCACTAAGAACAGAAACTGGATCATTGAGGCCATTATCCTTCTGCTTTTGAAGGTGATAGCAAAATTTGTATTTCAACAGACATAGTCGTTTTTTATTTTAATATAACAAGATAGCCAGATGTGATAAATACAAATTGTTGAAATTAACAAATCAATTGTGAAATATAAATTTTTGGTACTGAAAAAATACCACTGATTATAGCTTTGGAAAACCCCACAAGATGAGTTTTACTCAATTCAGTATCTTTGCAAAGAACAGTGTATTACAGCTAAGAACACCGTTGTTTCTTAGCATGGCCAGCAGGTCAAGAGAATTGATTCCGCCCCTCTACTCTGCTCTCGTGAGACCCCACCTGGAGTACTGTGTCCAGCTCTGGGATCCCCAACACAAGAAGGACACGGAGCTGCTGGAGTGCCATGAAGATGATTCAAGAGCTGGAACACCTCTCCTATGCAGATAGGCTGAGAGAGTTGGGGAAGAGTAGGTTCCAGGGAGACCTTCTTGCAGCCTTCCAGAACTTAAAGGGCATCTACAAGAAAGCTGGAGAGGGACTTTTTACAAGGGCTTGTAGTCATAGGACAAGGGGTAATGGCTTATACTAAAAGAGGATAGATTTTGATTAGATCTAAGGAAGAAATTCTTGAGGGTGGTGAGGTACTGGAACAGGTTGCCCAGAGAAGTTGTGGATGCCCCATGCCTGGAAGTGTTCAAGGCCAGGTTGGATGAGGCTTTGGGCAACCTGATGTAGTGGAAGATGTCCCTGCCCATGGCAGGGGGTTGGAACTAGATGATCTTTGAGGTCCCTTCCAACCCAAACCATTCTATGCTTCTATGATTCTATGCACCTGTTAAAATAGTACTACCAGAGTATAATATTGCAGCCATAATAATAATAGGTCTGTACATTTGACACAAGTAACATATCCACATAAAATAAGATGAGAGCTCATGTTTCAAGGGTTTTTTTAAATTAATTTTTGATATTTTTCAGGTATTTATCAAAGCAGTAAATAAACCCACTGCTATAAAATGGTATCTTATAAAGTAAGTGTTTTTTTCTTCTCATCTAACTTCATAATCAAGAATAAACAACATATCTAGAGGCCTCAAAGCTTGAATAACAATATTTCATGAAGGGTAGATAAGGCTAACATCAAAAATATGAAATTTATAGGAATGAGTAAAAGATAAATCAGAATACTACTCCTCTGTTTTTTGCATGCTCAGATATTTGGTATGAATACCCAAGTGAGAATTTATGAAAAACTGTGCATATTTTGAGAGCGAGCTTTTGTGTATTCCTCTTTAGTTTATTTCAGCATTTAAACTATATGCACTTTGCTTTCCATTCTCCATAAATATTTGTATCCCTACCTCATTGTAGGTACTTTATGAAAAACATACACTTCACCTATGTAGTCTTCAGTAAGGGAACACATTCAAAAGACTTTTTTATGAAATACTATAGTGATGAAAACATAGCAAGTTATGGTCATGAAAAAATCACTAGAAACAACTTGTTTATTTTACTGCAATTCTGACTTTATCGGAACTTCCATGATCTGTAGCCAGCCAGAGAGCAGCCACAGCATGTTATAGAAATCTGAAAGTTACTTTGTGTTGTAACTTTCCTCCAGACAATTCCTTTTCTTCCCCTTGAGCTCAAGGCAGAAAAAAGAAGAATAGAAAACTAGTGTGATCGGGTAAATCCTTTTCAATGGATAATAGCTTCTCCCTAGTGAAAACCAGTTTTAACATTGACATTCCAGGAGTTTCAATCAAAGCAAAAGGTGAAACAATAGTTGCTGAAGACTCTATTGCAGCTAAATTTCCTCCACCACTTGAGACTTGTCTTGCCTGGTATAATATTGAATTGTGTAATGTCTATGTTTAGTTTGTGAGCCTGCTCAGTAGCTATAAACTTAAATGGCTTCTAGTTTTAAAGGATGAGTCTGATTGTTATGTATTATATCCTATATAGTAAAGGTAGCCATATAAATATATTAAAGTATTTTTATGTATATAAAAGCCACGTGTATGTTATATGTCATCTGTATCCTATACTACACATTTTATACTAAATATATTGTACACTACTTATTATATACTATAATTTCATACAACTTCATAGTCTAATTATTTGCTATTTATTATACATTATAAATTTCAACGCATTACATCATAAAGTACATCTGTGGAGTTTTTTCCTGAGTTCATCTAGTAAAGCACAAGAATATTGAAAAAGATACACAGTGCTCTTATTCAGGACACTACATGAGGCAGAACTGATTAGTTGGAGCATTTAGGATCCAAAATTCTAATTCTGGACTATGTATTTCCTTTGAATGCACATCTTCTTTCCTCTATTTTTTTTTAGTATCTTGAGCACATAACACAAAGCAGTCATCCGGTTGTCATGAACATTGACAATGAGTGGTATTTGCATTCATACTTAAAATGATGAGTTTTCAAAAAGCTCAAATACTTCTTAACGATGATTCTGATTTAGGTTAAAATGTTACTAGAAAATTTAACGAACTTTTTTTTAAATGTCTGAAAGTATTTTTACTAGATTTTTAATAAATACAATATTGAATTATTTTGGTTAAACTTGTTTAATATTGCAGAAGAGACAAGTGGTAAAATATGAAAACATTTACAGGACTTCGGAGTCTAAATTCTGGTTTAAAAGGTGATTTAAAAATGTAGCAGCCTGAATTCTGTTTATTTTCAACAAGATTTAGACTCTAAAACTACATGGTTACTCTTAAAGATTTTACCAAATTTCTAAGAACTGAATAATACAAAAAACATAAGTAAAAAAAAAAACCCTTACTATTCCAGTAAAAATATACTTGTGGGGTTTATTCCTGTTTTCTCACAGTTAAAAAATAATCCCAGAATGACTGACCATGGAAACAAATACAATCATCTCACCAAATTTGTCTCATTATAGGAACAGAAAAGAGAAGACATAAGAGAAAGGCAAGATAGAACTGTATGATGGAAAAAATAATATATTTCCCTTATGTTATGTATCCATCCTCTTTTCCTTGTATTTCAGTTGTCTTTGGTTTTGGTTTTTTTTTTTAAGGATATATACTTTCATGTAAATTTTGCTAAAGCGATATCTTGTGATTTGAAGAGACATAGATAATTACACTTTTTTGAGCTGGTTAATTATATCAAGGTGCCAGAAATTATTACGGAAAGACTAAAAACAAATGACCTGCAGTTTGACCTCAGACACTATTTCTGACATATTGTGCTTAATTATGTGTATGTTACAGACACGGGATCAAACAGCTAGAATAGTGACAGAAAGAAGGAGAAACACCTTCCAAGTGGTTCACTTCTGTTATTCAAGGCAAGATGCTATACATTTTTTGCTGAAGATACAGTGTGTGAGTGACTTTGGCAATGGAAATCTTAATAACAGGAATATTGAATGGTGAATCTCACCTGTGGCCTGTGCCAGTTAGAGAGTTCGTCCCTAAGAGGATACCAAACTAGGAAAATTGCAGATGTGGTAATCATGAATATAAACAAGATGCAGTAATAAAGAAATCCCATATTCAGAAAGCTGTCTCTAGACGTTGTCAGAAAGAATATTTTTCATGTCATCTGTCATAAGCTCTTTATTTGTTGAGACTTAAAGTAAGAGAAACATTTATCTTATTGTGAATAAATATATAGGCTTTCATTAATTTTACAAGTCATCTTAGGCCAAAATTAATCTCTAAGGGTTGTAAATTTATTCCTCAGAAGTCTAGAAGTTAATTCAAGACCCAGTCATAAGACCTAAGTTCGTCTCCCTATCCGGCTAAAACAGTGCTTCAACAATTTCAGAGTTAACCTTGGAGTATGAGAAAGAGAATGAAGAGGGGTTGAGCACTGTACATAATATCATGAGGGGGATGGAGAGAAGCATATTTTTGTAATATAAATATACCTGCCAGGAGCAGGTCCAACAGAATGACAAGAATCCTTTTGTATTTAACAAAAACATCACAAAAATCACGTTTGTACTAAAGGCATCATTGAATTTTTATTCCTTGACAAGGAAAAAAAACACAGTAAAGACAAACCTAGCAATATTTGGCTGGAGGAGTTTAATGTTCTCCACCAAGTTCCATTAGTTCCTGTTTTTTCCAGTCTGGAAAAGGGGACTAAAAAGAATTATGCAGTGAAACACTTTTTTTCTTCTCTGTCCTTCTTTTAAAACTACAAACCATTATTTTATATGCATGTAATGTATCTGAAGTACTTCTTAAAATGTTGAAACCAGAAACTTAAGCTTAAGATTGTCATTCTTCTTTGTGAAGACTCGGGGCAACTTGTTCAGATTATTTTAAATTTAAGAAAGGATGTGAAGGATGTGTCAGACTCCAACCATGTCGAAATAATCTAATTCTTTAGTTAATTTGATTTGCTCTCTATTTTAACTAGGCTACTGAATCAAAATTTGTCAGAGTACAAAATTTTCAGAGCCCTCGCAAGTTTAATGAGCTTGCCTCCCTAATAGAAAGTGTTCAGTGATCAGGCTTAAATTTGAAAGAAAGTTATTCCACTGCTTCTCTTCTGGAGATATGATCTTGTGTTACAGATGTGCAATTTTCATTAGCTTTAATAGAACTCATTTCCGCCCACCCAGAGGATAATTTACTGTAATGTGTCAGTTAATTTTAGAGACGATATTTTAGGTTACATGATGACATAGTTACATAGGACTAACATGAAAATGTTTCCAAAATTTTTCCTTTAAGTGTAACATTTTAAATTTACATTTACACTACTTAGATAACTCCCAGAAAGTGAATTTTAGAAAAGCAAGACAGCTAATGCAGAATACTGCAACATAGATCTGTAAAACATGTGTGTGAATTATTATGAATGCACAATTTAAAACAGAAGGTAGAAAAATAGATTAACTGAGATCACACAGTGGTAAACATTTATGCATGAGTTCACTATCTGGCTCATCTATAGGAGTCCTATAATGTTCAGTAGGTGCAATTTCACAAAGTGATTTTTGCATCTGTCTCTAAAAGCTCAGTTGCACATTCTTCTTTCTCACATCCGTGAAGATTAATCTGTCTGCCTTCGCTGGAATTCAGAGATATAATCAGACCAAAGCTGAAGAGTTTTGCTTTCCATCATGCTGCTACTTTCAAAACTCTGGTGAACTCTTCTCTAACTACAACGTCAAGTCTCTGAAAGAATGAAAATCTAAAGCTAATCATTATTTCTGAAAGAAATATTACGGTTATTCTATCTTCTTACATAACTATATTGTCCGTCCTTGCCCTCAGCAGGTAGAATCTCCAGATAGAAGTAGCATTACTGTACAAAGTGGTGTGAGTAGTGGTAGTCACAACAGGAAACTAGCGTTGGTTTTGGTTTTTTTTTCAATCCCATACTGTATTTCTATGACATTTTTATCAAATTATCATTGTATGAGCCCATGCTTCCTGTAAGTACCTAATATCTAATGTATGTGCTGGTAAGAAACTAGGTAATTTAAATGCATTCAAAGGTCGATACAGTGGTGAAAGAACTGAAAACTTTTTTGAAAGACAAGCTCCACTGAAATAATTGCATATAATGTGTGGAAAGCAGTGACTATTTGATTGCTCTTCTATAGCAACCTCCAGCAGTTTAGTATTGCTGCAATATTGTTAGGCTCCATAGGATGGGGGAAGGACAGAGTGGAACTTTCTTAACATTTTTAGAAAAAAAAATCACTTTCTTGTTTCAGTGAGACCTTCCATTATATTATTTTGATAGAGAAACATATTTTTATGTAATGCTTCAGGATTTTATCTCAGAAAGCCTAGATGAAGCTGGTGTGTCTATTTCCTGCAATAAAGGAAATAAAACATAGATTGTCCCTAAAACTACACAAACTTGTAGTACTCCCGGGTAGAATTCTTTTTGATCAATTGCTATCATGATTATTAACAGGCTCCAAGTAAGTGTTATGCACTGAAATGAAAAATACATACTAAAAGTGCTATGATATTAATACCTGTCACTTTTAGGCTACAGGTGAAAAACAAGACAAGAATATTTGTATGGATGAAACAACTTAAAATACTGCTCCCATGCATTACAACAACTCATTAGGTAGTGCAGCCTGCAGACTGAAAACCAACAACTGCACAAAAGTACCTTTTTGAAAACTAAATGGATTAGAATATCTATGTTTCTAAAAAGCAATAAGGGTAATATTCACTATTATTTTGCATAAGCTTTAGTTAGATCAGTTAATGTGCTCAGCCTTTCTTCTTGTGAGAACAGTTATTTTCTGGTAGTGGTGCTTTAATATGTTTTCATAAAAATGTATTTATTTCTTCATAACATTTAGGAACTAACAAGATCAAACATTTGAGAAAATATTGTCACTTTAAAAGCCTAAGGTAACTACAAAATCACTTGTTTCATTTACAGTTAGAGATGAAGGATGAAATTAATCTACTTCTTCTGGGAAGATTAAAAATTTCAAATACCAGTTGATTTCAAGTGAGGTTCAAATCAGGACTAAACTCAGAACTCAGACCCATACAACATTTAGGCATTGCTTTGGCACTCTACAGAGAGAAAATCATAACTTTTGTGAACTCATTGAAGTTTCAACCACCATGACTCAGATCTCATTGATTTCACAGGAAGCAGCTGACTAGGTGCAAAAATGAAGCCCTGTTCCTTAAGTTTACATGTTTCTGTTGAAAGCTTTGAAACATCTACTTCCTTATCTATAGATCAGCACGGGAAAATGTCCTCCTGAGTCACAACTTTTCCCACTTGTGTACTGGCATATTTAGGAATTCTCCGTGCCTTCTTTCCGTGCTTGCTCTTATTTTTTTAATTCCCTGGAGAATAAGGAACTCACATCCTCGAGCTTAATTCTCTCTAGTAGTTCTGTACTCTCACTCAATCCAAGACAGTATACTGGCTTCCGTCAAAGGAAAGCGAAATCTTTCTAGACACTTCCATTTAAATGTAGAGTTATTTTATGCAGAACTTTTTCCTCAATAAGAGGAACCACAGATGTAGTGGCTGGTAGTTGTCATTACTCTGTCATAGGTATATGATTCAATTGTGTTTTTTGGAAGGCAAATGTAAACCTTCCTAACCTACCTTTATTTATTTTGAAAACCATAAGGTTTCAAAATAATTTCTACTAATACATAAAATCATTTCTACAGAAGGTGCTTTTTTTTTTCTGTCTCCTAGTCACAATAACATTATATTTCCTCATTTCATGCTGCCACATTCACATTTAATTACTTTAAAATTCTTCATTTATCTTTGGAATGGTATTCAGTGGCATGCTGGATTTACAATAAATCATTCTTATTCTCCATATATATCTTGTTAATGGATATGTATATTTTGGGGTTTTAGTCTTTTGTCCAGGACTCTTTCTGGCCAGTATTACCAAAATATTTAGTCAAAATATTGGGCAGCACAAGAAGCATAAAATGTGTTTAGTTTTCACATCCATAAAAATGTATTACTGAGGAATGAAATAAAATGGAAGGAGATTTACAATCTTGTGTATTTACTGCATGACAGAAGTCCCCAGGACAGACAAGAGACTGGAAAATGTAGGCCTGTTTTCTATATTTGATGGAAACATATACAGTGAAATTTCTCTGGGCTGCCAAGGGAATGATACACAGAATGTGTGTGGATACACAAATCACTGTGGAACTTCTCCACACTAAACCAAAATAAACATTGTTTTTAAGTAGTAAGTAGTATTCTACTCCATTTCATGTATTTATAATGTATGTTAGTTATTAAGCAAGGGCATATAGCAAAACCTCAACAAACCTTAATCAGCTTCACTGTAATAATTTCTTGTAGATGCATTTAAAATTGCAAGAAATACCAATCAAACATGAAACAAACCTTGGAAAGCTATTTTGTATGAAGTGGAAGTAATTTGGGGCTGGGACAAAGTCAAAGAAATACTGTTCTACTTGTTAATAAATTATGAAGTGAATAAGTATTCCTGTATTTACATTTCTTTCTTTCTTATATATGCAAAAATATGCTACCTTATCTATTCTAACATATCTTCTGAATTTCCACAAGCAGAAAGTTGGAAGCATCTCAGAAAAGTAAATAGTGATTCATATTTTTGTCTCAAGCTGTTTCATTGTGCTGTGTCAGTTTAATTGAGTTTCTTGCTAACATTTTCAAAGAACTTTACCGAGAAAGTCTGCCCCATATAGCACACAGCAAGCATAACCAGAATCAATGAAATGACACAAATGTAATTAGACATACACACTGTGTTCAATCTTCTTGTCTTCTGGTGCAACTGCTACTGATTAAGACAATCCAAATAGAATTCCTTGAGTGCCATTAAATTCAAAAGAGCTTTCAGAGTTCTCACAGGTCTCAGCTCCACTCACTCTAGGAAGCACACATTTTCAGAGTATAACTGACTGCACAAAAAACTTCTTTGACTTAATACTGCAGTAAAATTTAACACAAAAAATTAAAAAAGCTGTAAAGCTAACATAGCCTAGAAAGTTCAGTCCTTATTTTGACGTACAGCTATTCTCAAATCAGATATCCAGCCTAAAATTTTAGGATTGTAACTGCTATTTCAATCTGATTTCTGAGCTTGTCTTCACTAGAACAAAAAAAAAAAGGAAAGAAAAGCAAGATGAAAGGTTTGCATATGTGAGAGCCTGTCTTGATACCCCAAAGCCATAGGAACAAATTTAAAATTCTCAAGAACTAGAGCTACTGTAAAGTTCATTGCTATTTAGATCTCAGGTGTTAATTAGCTAATCAAAGGCTTTCAATTAGATCGAGTCAATCAGGGAAGGATCTCAGTAAGAGACTTCCAGACACAGTTATAATGCTAGAAGCAGTCTCTGCTGATCAGTTCATTGCTCTCCTTTTACAGCAGCTATTCTTTGCATCTAAATTTACAACCTGCAAGTAAGCAAAGAATCTGGGAAGATCACCTTTTCAGCTATGTCTTGACTATAGGTACAAAGTTCATTTCCTTTTTTTAGAACTCTGATGTTCAGAAAAGTTTCTGTGAAGCTCATTGAAACCCAAAGGCTTTGAGGGAATTCTGGACCATGACTATGGTTCCTTAACCAGGAATGGATGATACTGGGTTGTGTTCTGGTTGACCTGAAACTCTTAATGTATAGATGACGTAATACAGGACTCTTCAGATTTTATAATTCTTCTTGGTGTTTAAATCCAAAATAAAAATTTTTAACTTAGTGGTATGTTTCTGCTTTAGAATAATTTTCTTTTACAGAGCTTGACCTCAGTTTCAGGAAGTGTCTTACATTTTCAGGATCAGTGCTGCACTGCTCAGGAACATACCTCGATTGCAATGTAATACAATGTGTACATCTAATTACATTTGTGTCATTTCATTGATTCTGATTATGCTTGCTGTAGGCTATACGGGGCAGACTTTCTTGGTAAAGTTCTTTGAAAATCTCTTCTGCAGATTTAGGTGATAAATAGCTAGTGGATTTTATATAGATAAATAGATACTATTAGATCCACCATAGCATGAATGGTTAGTGGGAACTGTAAGGACTGGAAGAGAAACAAACAGTTGTAAAGAATCTATAGGATCAGTTTACAAGGCACTAAGCACCATATAATGAGTTTCAATTTGAACAGGACTCTACCTTGTTAGAACTTATAATTTAGAAGATTTTCTGATATTCAAATTAAATTATAAGAGCTGCAAGCAGTGTGCAGGGCTGTTAAAGCTACTCAGTTACAAAGCCGGGGGATTTGATGATGTATACAGTTTTTCCCTTGAGGCCAAAAATGTAATTATGAAAAAGATCTGAAATGAAAAATAGTCTCATCATCTGTTTTCATGAGAGATAAAAGATCACTTTAAGGTGAAGAGGTTGCATATAGGAAAGAAGATTAAATTTAAAAAACCCGACATGACCAACAGTACAGCTGCTTAAGAATAGTAAGAATAAAATTAAATATTATAATTAGAAGGGGACATCATTCAACTTTTACTAGACATATGCTATTAAAATATTTAATTCAGCTCCTGATTAATTCACTGGATGATGTGAAGATTATTATAGAGGTGATAAATCAGTAGATTAATATGTATTCAGCAGGGATACATGAGGTAGGAATGAATGAAACTCCCTAGTTCAATAGGAGACAAGCTAGCCCCTTTTCACTATATTGGGTCCAGAGCAATGTATCTTCTTTTTACTTGTGGTTCTAAATTATCATACTATCTTAACAACTTTGGATCAGGGAAATATAATTATTGGAAACAGGCTTCTGGTGCAAGTAGTTTTAGCTACTATTCTAAATATTTCTTCCTGAATTTTCTGAAGAAATTTTTAGGTATACTTTGGTAAATTAATTCTTCTTAATTCTCTAATTAAAGGTGATAGTGTCCCTAACCTTTCTTCAGCAAATCACATTCCCTTATATCCAGAGAAAAACATATCCTTCAGACTTGTCACATACTTGTTGTATGCCACTCATTTCATTCAGCTATATTAAATGGCCTTAAACTATGGAGTTGTAGTTTGTTGCAAAGTTTTGTATGACAAGTCTCTCTTACAGGTACCTGGGAAAACAATTCAATATTTACATGATATCTTTAGCATTCTTCATTGTTTATACTGGAAATATAAACAATGCAAATTGAAACCCTTAGGGTGAATAAAGGTATGCAGAACAGTTGGGAGACAAAAAAAGATCATTCAGAGGTGGAAAAGATTTTTTTTTTTCAGAAAAAAAAATTCTACAGATAAAAAATAACCAGGTCGTGAAGAAATACATACCGGAAACAGAATATTCAAATTTAAGCCATATGTGAACAGAAATATTTTGTCTTATCCTTAGAAATTTTTGCTTCCACTGATATATTTTGAGGTAATTATGTTTTAAAGCAGAACAGAGAAAGTTTTGCTTTCAATGCGTCCACTTGCCTTATTAAGTAAAATAAGAGTGTATATCATGTGGCCAGAATCAGGCACATGGACATAACGCTCCCTACACTGAAATTAAAATGTAACTTTTAAGTTTGGTAAATTATAAAACTGTACTACTACAGACAAAGGGTAAGAAAAAATGTTTATTAAGAAGACACAGACTCTCCTTAGGTACAAAACAAATTGCACAGGTCCTCCCAGCCTCTAATTGGTTTGGTATGAAGTGGAGAAGATCCGGATCTATGACTAAGCTGTTTTACTCACTGTTTAGCTATAATGTGAGTTAACGTAAGAAAGGTGCTTTAAGTTAAGGTAGCATAGTAATGCATTATATCTGGCCACACCTTGAAGGATGCATGTAGTTACAATGAATCACAGAAGGATTAACATCTAGTGGATTTTTATTGCTGAAGCTGTCAGTTTTGGTTGAGTCTACGCTGATGAGTCATCTAAGACAAACCAATGCACCATTTATAAAATGCCGTTTGTGATCTACGCCATGGACTGTAATTGCATATTAAGTGTTCAGGAGAGAAATTAAGTATTTGAAGTTTGACTATCTGGATATGGGGCAGCAAAACAATCCCCAACAAACCTGACCAAATCAAAACAGAGATTATGCAGCCCCATATTTCAGGGGACAGTCAGTCCACCAAGCTGCATGTTGGCATAGCATCATAGAATCATAGAATGGTTAGGGTTAGAAGGGATCTTAAAGATCATCTAGTTCCAACCCCCCTGCCATGGGCAGGGAAACTCTCCACTACACCAGGTTGCTCAAAGCCTCATCCAACCTGGCCTTGAACACTTCCAGGGATGGGGCATCCACAACTTCTCTGGGCAACCTGTTTCAGTACCTCACCACCCTCAGAGTGAAAAATTTCTTCCTTAGATCTAATCTAAATCTGCCCTCTTTCAATTTAAAGCCATTGCCCCTTGTCCTATCACTATATGCCCTTGTAAAATGTCCCTCTCGAGCTTTCCTGTAGGCCCCCTTTAAGTACTGGAAGGCTGCTATAAGATCACCCCGGAGCCTTCTCTTCTCCGGGCTGAACAGTCCCAACTCTCTCAGCCTGTCTTCGTAGCAGAGGTGTTCCAGCCCTCTAATCATCTTTGTGGCCCTCCTCTGGACCCGCTCCAGCAGCTCCGTGTCCTTCTTGTGTTGGGAACTCCAGAGCTGAACGCAGTATTCCAGGTGGGGTCTCACAAGAGCAGAGTAGAGGGACAGAATCACCTCCCTCAGCCTGCTGGCCACGCTCCTTTTGATACAGCCCAGGATGCGGTTGGCTTTCTGGGCTGCAAGCACCCATTGCCGGCTCATATTGAGCTTCTCATCCACCAGCACTCCCAAGTCCTTTTCCTCAGGGCTGCTCTCAATCCATTCTCTGCCCGGCCTGTACTTGTGCTTGGGATTTCCCTGACCCATGTGGAGGACCTTGCACTTGGCCTTGTTGAACTTCATGAGGTTCTCACAGGCCCAGCTCTCCAGCCTGTCAAGGTCCCTCTGGATGGCATCCCTTCCCTCCGGCGTGTCCACAACACCACACAACTTGGTGCCATCTTCAAACTTGCTGAGGGTGCACTCAATCCCACTGTCCATGTCACCAACAAAGATGTTAAATAACACTGGCCCCAGTACTGACCCCTGAGGAACACCACTCGTCACTGGCCTCCACTTGGACATTGAACTGTTGACCGCAACTCTTTGAGAGCGACCATCCAGCCAATTCCTTATCCACCAAGTGGTCTATCCATCAAAACCATGTCTTTCCTGTTTAGAGACAAGGATGTCGTGTGGGACAGTATCAAATGCTTTGGATAAGTCCAGGTAGATGATGTCAGTTGCTCTTCCCCTATCCATCAATGCTGTAACCTCATCATAGAACACCACCAAATTAGTCCGGCAGGATTTGCCCTTAGTGAAGCCATGTTGGCTGTCACCAATCACCTCCTTATTTTCTATGTGCCTTAGCATAGTCACCAGAAGGATCTGCTCCATGATCTTGCCGGGCACAGAGGTGAGACTGACTGGCCTGTAGTTCCCTGGGTCTTCTTTTTTTCCCTTTTTAAAAATGGGGTCTATGTTTTCCCTTTTCCACAACAAAAAGATTCTTCCTGTACTCCTAGGTAACGTCATGATTCCTTTCTCACAGTCATCACTTCAAACTGTTTGCTACACCAAGAGTGGAATAATAAGAAGGTAAAAAACATGCAGAAGGAAGAAGGCGCAGAGACAAATTCGATAAAGGGAAGATGAGAATAAGAGGATATTGGAAGTCAATGTCTAGGAGTGGATGAAGGGAAGAGAGACGAAAAGTCGGATTAAAAGACACTATTGGCTTTTAGCATGGCTGCACAAAAGCCAGTGTGATAAGTCCTCCTTAATGTTCCCTCAGAGTTTATCAAATGATTTCTTTTGGCTGAAATAGAGAGAGAGGAGAAGGAATGGGCCCAAGACTAACGACAGAGGAACTAGGTATTTTCTGTGCCAAACTATTTAATGAACTGGCAGTAAAATCATAGTTCCACTATTAATTGTTTTAAATACTACTATTCAACATATCACGCAATAAGTGCTGAGTTTAGTTTAAGGATATGCAAAACAAGGAATAAAAATGTAAAGTATTTACCAGGATAATTCATAGCAGACTAGCATTCTGATAATTTCTTTTTCTGGAAAAATCTGATTTCTTACATTTTATTTGTCTAAAACCGTATTTTATCTGAACCTCAAGCATGGCGTACTGGGAAGTTTGGAAATTACACTGGAGATAATGAGGTTCAACTGAGACTTTGAAAAGAGGAGACAGAAGTCAGCTGGTTGTACTGAAAGCTGAGTAATGTTTAAAGAGAAATTAACAGACCATTTCCATGATGATCTGGTATAGGATGATTGCTATTGAACAGATTCATTAGCAAAGTTGGTAAAAGTAGGAACAGTGTGTTAAATAATTTTACCATTGACACAAAGTTGGAAGATATCATTAGTACTGAAGAGTCAGAATATTTTACAGGAAGATGAGGATGACTAAGAAATAAAGAAATAGGAATAGGAGTAAAATAATCATATCAAAGTCAAAGTTTGAGCTGACAGTAGTAGATGAACCACTCTTTATTAGCAGCTCCTTCCTAGTATTGACTTTGAGTTCACTAGGATGAACTCAGGATGGGAGAATTTGCTGTCTATCAACCACTGAATAATTATGAGACAGCAATGCAACAAGACTCTGAAGATTCCAGGTCCCTCTCAGAACGCTTCATGTGAGCCCTTTTCAGTTGAGATGGGGGAGTATCTACAGTCTTATAGATGGCTGTAGACTTTCTAGTGTACTGACTATAGTTCTGTAGAGGAAAAAAATATAAAATCTTAGCTTCCCTTACAAAAGGAGTAAAAGACTTGGCTTTTTAAGCCAAGCAAACAAGAACCTGAAAGGACAGAAAAAATAAGTTGTGCACTGTAAATCACAACTACTCACTGAATATCAAAGACAGACTATTCTGATATTTCAGGCCAGTGACATTGACTGTAGCAAGAATAGAAAATGGCGTGACATTATGCCATGCACAATTCTGTGTTTTGATCTAGTTTGTGTGCCACTTCTCTTTGCTTACAGCTCCAGAAAGGTTTTTAATACATCAGGGAAAAAAAGGACCATAGAAGAACAATTTAAACGATATTCCAGTACAAGAATAAGTAGATATAAACTGACCATAAAAAAAGCTACTTTTTAAAATTAGAAGGAGATTTTAATCACCAAATGGATGGCTCTATAACATTGTTTATATGGCCACACTGAAGCAGAAAACTTTCACTGAAAGGTAGAACTTTAAAAAGATTAAACAATGTATTTGCTTGTCATATCAGGATCTAAACTAGATAAACTTCTTACTTTTGTACAGTCATGAATACTTACGTAGAGCTGGAATTACCTCAACAATTTCCCATTTCCCTAAACACAGACACTGAACTGAGATCTTAAGGATTCAAAGGATGCGCATAATCACATTTAGTCTGGTGCCTTGTGGAACATGGTACCACAAAAGCCATGTCACACCGATCATTTACTGTTTCTAGTGCTGATTTGATATGATTCTCTTTTCCACTGAAACAGGACACTGGAGTTGTAGATATATGGCATGTATACTTGATCAAAATCCCAAATACTAGAGAGGTCAGAATGGCACATTATTATCTGCAATTTACCCAATATCTGAGACACTCATTTTTTTCTTTTTCATTTTCATGACACCATCTGTAAAAGGAATAGAAAATGACACAAAGTTAAGCTGTTGAAAGAGAGTTTTAATAAATATTGAAGATGGTCTGATGATGACTTTTGATTAGAGACTTGCTAAAAATTAAAAGGGGTCATCAGTATTGCATTTGTCACTTTATTGAGATGTCATTGTACTAGCTATAGTTCTTTTGTTGATATCACTGAAACCAGTTCTGCAAATGAAAGGAGTTAGGCTGGAAAAGGCCTTTTCTACTCATATCTTCTACAATACAGTCATGATGACTTTCATACTTGACAGACTATCCTTAAGAGTTTTCCTAATGTGTAAGTCTAGGATTATAGGTTCTCGAGAAACAAAGAAAACAAAAAAACCCTATTATTTAATGATAATGGATATTTTTAAAATGATATTTTAATGATTTTTTTTTTCTAGATACAACGATGAAATTGTATGTAGTCTAAATCATGGCATCCTTATTAGAATATTTCCAAAGCAACATTCTTTTAAAGTTCAGCAGGGTTTGTCCTCTTTCTTCTGCAGGAATGAGATTAAGCCCCAGAAATGATATATACACATATCCATGTAAGTCATGGAGAAGTTCCAAACTCCAGAATGACAGTCAGAGGTCATATACGAGTTCAGTTTTCCACAGTACTCTTCGCTATTCACTACTTAGTTTTTCACCAGGCTCTAGAATGAGAAGAGAGGAATTTTTAATTCCATAATGTAAAACATGAGACCATTTAGATAACAAATATTTTCACATGTTACTTACAGATTCTCTTATGAATCTTGCTCCTTTTTGTGGAAATGTAGTTTTAGTTCAGAGTTTCCATCTCCTTCTAAGTTCTACTGTTACAGTTTCATTCTTCTTTCCTTGGATTTTTGGAAGGTAAATGTCACATTAAGAGAATATGTTGCACAAAATTCATAGAATCATAGAATCATAGAATTGTTAGGGCTGGAAGAGACCTTCAAAGGTCATCTAGTCCAACCCCCCTGCAAGGAACAGGGATATCTCCAAATAGATCAGGTTGCTCAGGGCCTCATCCAACCTGGCCTTGAACGTCTCCGGGGATGGAGCATCCACCACCTCTCTGAGCATAGTAGTAATGTAATAAATAGTAGTAATCTTTTAGTATTGGTACTTTCAAAGTCGGAGAAGTCTTGCATTATCTTTCTCCCCAGATTGTGAAGATCAAAAACTATATGGAAAATGGCAGAAAGCAATTGGCAACTGAGCAGATGAAAGCAGGAGGGAGTTTTCTTCCTTTCTATGACTCCTGGACAAGCGTCTATTTAGTTTTCTACTTCTTCATGTAAAAATCTAATATATCCCATAGGAACACATGAGTTTTATGAATCAGGAGGAGGTGTTTTATAAAGACAATTTTAGATACATATTTACATGTACAGACTTCTCAGCAACAACACTGAATGCTAGTAGTTTTTGCAATTTAAAATAAGCCAATTGGGAGAGCAGACTGATAATAATGTATCCCAATCTTGTGTTAACTTAACTCATAATTGTGTGCAACAGGATAGCTTTTCAAATAACTCTGACCATATAATGATACTCTTCAAAAAACACTTTGTTTGGGGATAAAGCAGATGCTGGATTGAAGCACTGAAGCAAAAAGAAAAAAAAAAATCCATTGATTACTGCAACTGATCCTGGCATCGTTTTATATACAGAGCTCTCCAGAGTTCTTATCCACTGTTGCTGCATTGCCAGACTTGGCACTGAGCCCCATATCTGCAGATCCCAGAATATTAAATGTTTATGTTAACGCAAGTAAAGAAAAGAAAAGCTAGCTAAATCTTGCATTCACTTGGATGAATACACTGACCATTTGTCAGCATAGTAAACACATTGTGTTCAGCGGCATTGTGGAATTACAGTAGCGTTTTACTGATTCCTTTAATTGGTCTTTGCTCAGTGACAGAAAGACATCTGAACAAACATTTTAGCCAGCTGTAGTATTATGTAATAGATAAGGCAGAATAAGATAGCTATTCACTTACAGATAAGGAATTTTTTAAAAACAGACAAGGTAATAACTGCAGGTGTGATTTGGTAAGAAAAGGTAGTGAAGCTATCTGTCTTTGGGGAAAATCTATCAAAGCTCTGAGGAAAACTGTCCTTGGGACTACTTAGGGTGTAAGCTTCAGAAGAAAGCACAGTGGTGCACAGGGGCTATGTGATCTCTTCTAACCTGTGCTTATGACAGTTGATGCCGTAAGGAACAGCCTTTGCGATCCCATTAATGCCATCCTAGAAGGATCCTGACAAAAATAGGAGGCTACCTAGTTGAATAGGCAGATGATATAGCCATAAAATGTGTTAATAAGCAATTAGCATTTTTTCAGCATTCTGCTAGAGTGCTAGGATGTCTAAGGGTAAATTATTATGGTATTACAGACACAGAAGATTTGAGAAGGAACTCGAAAAATTTCTTGTGGTGATTCTGTAAGAAAACTTGAAGCTGGTGATGAGTTAACAAGTAAGTGGTAATAATATGTGACATTGTCTTATTGTGCCGTGTTTGCAGCCTTATAGGTATTGTGCAAAGTTAAATGACTGCTCAGATATCTTATTGAATCATTTGGAGAAGAGGTGCTCAGATTTGCAGTGGTATTGAGCTCTTATCAAACAAGTAGACACAAATAACTTGAATTACAATATTGCAATATCACATTTGAGATTACTTATGTTGGGCTCATTAATGAAAGTCTTAGCTCTTTGTTAAAATTCGTAAATAAAAAGGTCCATTTTCTTTCCATCTAAAATCTCCCAAAACATAAGAACAATAGTAAAAACAAGTCTCAGGTGACGATTAAGCTGGTTCTATTTTCTAATACATGCAGTATTTTTTGTACTTCAGAAAGGACTGCTGCATTGTAAAATGTAATTTTTGACCCATAAAACACCCATGGGACTGATTACTTTTGAAAAGTAACTGGAATGCACTGAGAAGCAGATGAAGAGTGTGTGTGTGGAGAGTGGGAAAGAAACCTAATGTATATGGAAGCATAAATGAAGTCCTGATTCACCACGTTCACATATCATAATGAAATACCCCGTACAGAGTCCTTGAGAATATCCAGGATCAAGCTAGCTATAGGAGCAAAGCAGAATATCTGTGTATGTGTGATCTTGTGTCTAAGTAAATTAACCTCACGGAAAGCATGTTTATTAGTCTGGTGTTACAGAGTCTCACTAACCTGACAACAGAGTGTTCCCAATTCAAATCAGCACCTCTGCATAGCGCTGCACATAGCTGTAGGAAGACAGCAGACCCATGGATGGTGGGCTGAATGCCTCTGCACTACTTCTACTGTACAAAACACTTGCATAGATGGTGTTGTTGCTTATATCAGTGGCATTCCTTTGACTTTGTTAAATGAGGATAAATTGTAGAAAGATAAAGGGGAATGAAATCACAGATATCTAGGAGGAGATATTTCTGTAGACAGCAAAATGACAGAATTGAGGGCAAGGCTATAAAATTAGACTAAAAATAGAGTGTAATTTGAAAGAGATTTCAGTAGAAAAAAAAATAAAAGTTTAATAACAGGAAAATGTTCACAAACTAATTTTGATTTCATTGAACTGCTTTCTCTTTCCTCAAAAAATCACGTGAAAAAGAAGCAATTTCAAGTGAAATATTCCAGAAGTGTATTTGAAATCACTTTTATAAAACTTCCCTTAATAGAGAAAAAACTCAAAATTCAGAAATTTAATGATTAGATTAACTGAAAATATAGCAAAATTTCACTTTCTGTTCCACCTAAGTATAGTTTTTGATAACATCAGTAAACATACTGTTTGTTTAGCCCTACTTAGGATTCATTTCTGTGAGCTAAAGGGAAATCATTTAATCTTTTTCATTTACAACTGCGCATTAGGAATATTACTTCTGAATTCCACAAGGTTGTTCAGAATGTGGACTTCAGTGAATGCTTGGCTATGGTATTAAGGTATGGGAAACTGTGAATCAGCTGGGAGTAACCTGATCTAAAAATGTCATTCTATGTGATAATGTAAAGAAGATAAATAAGTTTTCAACATTCATAAATGTAATCATGCTGATCTTTTATGTCCTCTTTAGATTGCCGATTATTTGAGAGGTATTTTCATTCCTTTAAATATTACAAATCGTGATAAAATACATCTTATGGGAAACAAAATAATCCTTTGAAAGAAGATATTAAGCAGCCCAACCAGCAACATAACATGTAGCAAACTGCCACTGGATCATATATGGGCAATAATGCAAAATGATTTGATGAGATAAGATCCCAGGTATTTCTGGGAGCACAGTGATTTGGCATTGACAGGCGCACGCTATGTTGCTTGCTGACTTGGGCGATGTTTTTACGACACGTCATGCCAATAAAGCTACGATGCTAATGAACTTGTCTGAACATGAAAACATGTATCACTTTTTACACTATTATGCTAATTTATGATGATAATTTTTTCATTTGCTATCCGATGGGGTGAAGAGAGAACACCACCTTCAGTCACTAACCCTAGTGTTGTCCCAGAAACTGGGGTTCTTTCACCCAATGTGCAAAAAGCCAACCCACACACAGAGTCGAGATATTTGTTTATTACATATCTGTGCAGGAGTGGGTGATATGGTAAAATCACAAACCTAGCGCACCTAGGTGCTTAAAAAGATGCTATTTATATGTACATAATTACATATGCATAAGTTATAAAATTTCTGTTGGTAATCATTCTACTTAAACCTCTTCTGATTAGTACAAGTTTTCTTCATCTGCAATTACAGGTATAAACCTCTAGAAAATCATTGCTCATGCTCAGTGGGTGAGAGTCTTCTTCAAGAGGTGGGGAGCTTCAACGACACGGGTGTGTCTTTCTGATTAAAATGAGTAAAGTTCAGCTAAAGGACAAGAATTTTGCAACTAGTTAAACATTTACATAGCCAAATTGCCAAGATCCTGGTACAGTAGGATGAGACTATCTTATTTCTTAAGTTTAGACCCAACTTTATCATCGATCTGGTAATCTGGTGACATATCTTACATCACTAGGAGACTGTCCATAACAACTCATGAGTGTTTACTGAACAAACTTGCAACCATCAGTCAAGTGGTAACCTATCCAGCTGGGAGAAAAACATTCATTTTGTATTAAATACTCATTTTCCCTTTGCTATTCTCTCTTCTTTTATTCTCTGCCTTATTATAATTATCTTAAGAGTGGATCACAATTCTAAACTGTTACCACACCTTATCTGTTTTCTAGACAGGAAAACCAGTTTTCATAGGCCCAATACTGCTTTTATGAGCCTAGAGATTGCCTTATCAAACTTCATGAGGAGAAAGTCAATAAATAGAGGAGGTCAATAAATACACCTACGACCTCCATCGACACATTTTTGTTGCTCCCTAAAATTTGATACTGAAACCACAGATATTGTACAGGCTCGCAAAATGTGTACTCACCTCTGAGCTTCCTTTATATACTTGCTAACAGTCTTTAACAATGCTATATAGCCTTAATTAAATTCTGATGTTTTTAAAGTTCCCAGGGCACAATCTAACCTTTCTGTTGCCTCTTCTGCTTAATTTAGGGGTAGTTTCTGTCTTAAAATTAGTTTCAGAATGATGAAATAGTGCAAAAAGGCTTGTACTTGGAAAGAAAAAAATCTTCCCAATAAACTGTAGTTTTATGCTCATTTATTCTAACCTTAAAAGTTCCTGTTACAAGCAAAATTACATGTAAGTACACATGAATGTGTAAAAATATGGATTAGAACACAGTGTGTGAGTCTCGGTTTTATTTTAATTTTGTTATAATGTTTGAAAAAGCTCCATTTATTAAACTTGAGCCTGTCCTTGGTATATTCAATGTTACTTTACTCATTTCATGTTTGTATATAGTCCCTGCCTCTTGTGGAAAACTGTGTGTAAGTGTATAAGAAAAAATCGCAATACTTTAAAACAAGAAAACAACATTTGCCAAAGATTCCATAGGTATGAGTCATGCAAGCAGCCCTAAAGCTCTGTTGCCTGTAAAGGTAAGAATCTCTGGACTATCCCGACTGGAATGGTGTTTACATAAGTTCAATGATACATGTAGATTTTGTCTTCTAATCAAGGAGACTTACTGGCCATGAAACACGATGACACTAATAATTGTTAACAATACAAATTCTGGTCGTAAGTAGTGAGAGGACAGCGATACCCAGAAATTCTGAAAAGCCTGATTCAGTGTCCATGTATCTATTTCTTGAGAGGTAGTATGATTCAGCTGCAGTGGTCAGTTAATAGTAGCATCAAGGAACACTGAGGCAATCAATCACAGGGAATGATGGAGCTGACAGTTACTCCAAAATACTTTGCATATCTGTTTTGCCTATTCTCAGGGGAAAACAAAAACAAAAATAAAAACAAAACGCAAAACTCTTGTCTCAGTAATATGATATGATTCAAAGAGAAAAAAAATCCACTTCAGAAGTAATAATATGCCAGAGGAAAAGAGCTCCATTATCATTGCCTTGCTACTGATCTCATCATCCAATAAAACCAGGGAAAGAATAAAGGTTTCTTTATAACCCAAAAGAAAACAAATGCTATTACAGTTATCAACTGTAGTTAGTCATATTATCTTTGGATGACGTCTCTGACTTTCAATAAGGTGTGTTTGAGTGTCCACACTGAATCTTTTTGCATAGAACAGAACTAGAATGCAGTCATGATGAACTGAATATCACAGACTAGCAAAAGCACTGATTGAAGAATAATAAACAAAATTCCAGAAAGAATTCCAAAAGACACAGATGTATACAGCTGTAACATTAAACTTGACTATCTCTTTCATTGCTACTATATGCCACAGGTGTGGAATAGGTAAAATTGTGTAGTGAGGGAGTGACGACAAGTCTGTATCCATACATCATTCCTATTGAATTGCATATGTGCACCTTTTATTTATTTAGGTATGTTTGTTATTGCCCTTGGATGTGTTTCAGCAAGTTAGAATTTCTAATTGACTTAATGGAAACCTTCTGAAAAAAAAATCAGTTCTGAGAATATTTTGCTTGTGCATTTGACATTTGCCTGTTTTTCTTATTAGGAGTGTTTGCATGAAAAACAGAGAACACAGAAGTTCATTTGGTTCCAAGATCTATTTCCCACCTGAAGTTCAAATCGATTCCATATTAACTCATTGAACTTCAATGGATTTTAAGTAGATTTTATAATTTAAGAAGTACTCTGCCTGATGCAGAAGAGAAGAAGGTGAAACTGGCTTAAAGCCAGTTTAGCACTCTCCTGCGCACAGGCTAAATCCCAGTACAAGCTAAAAAAGCCTCAGGCTTTCCGTAACTTGCACCAGATGGTAGAATCCCTTAGAGGCAATTACATTGGCAGGGATGACTGGAGCATGGTACGCTCCAAGTATAGTCCTTCCTGCCCCAGTTCATTTCCAATAAGCATTTCCTTAGCCAGGTTGCTGCAATGACAGCTTTACATTGCTCAGAGATTTATCCCATGTGGGATAAATCCCCAGTTAGTCAGAACAGGTTTAATTCTGCTCAGAACTGCTAAAGCAATATACGACCAACTTGGCTTAGAGTAACAATTGGCCCCATAGCCATAGCTAATGAATAAGCAATAGCCTAGTTCTGTATGACATCAGTTTTGTGTGTTTGTTTTTTTTTTTAATGATTCTGTTTTTTCCTCTATCCTTGTAACAGTTCATACTTAACAGGTTATCTGTGTGGAAAAATGATTTCTGGTACCTATCCTAAATTGCTTTTCTTTTAATTGTCATTCACACCCACTTGTCCAATTTGCACAGTTATGTTGGGAAAAAAAAAGTCTCACTCCCAAAACTTCAGGTTAGCATTCAATACAGCATTTCAACAGCCTGCATTCTCAGCCCTTATGGATCTAAGTCCTCAGCCTGTCCTCATAGCTTATAACCTTTAATCTCGACATCAATCTCAGTGCTCAGTTCAATTACTATAGTGCGGTGTTCTGAAAACTGGCCAAGGCTCAAGGAAAGATTGTGAAAACTTGCAAATTTCTCATTCATTTTCATTAGAAAACTGGTAAGACACAAATATTCTTCAGATATACTCCAGAATTCCTTCTACTCATCACTGAGGTATTGAACAGCACCTTTAGTCAGTGTGCTTGAAAAATCACAGAAAAATGATCTGATTGTGTTACTGATTTCTACAGGTCATCACAAGCCTTGCACGTGTTTTTAAATTCCTTTCAGGAGTGCCTGGTGAGTTTTTCTACTTTACTCTATTACCTGATGTGAATATATGACTCCAACTCTAAGAGTCTTAAAAGGGTGCTCACCAGAGACTCTGTTTTGTGTATTGCAGGTTCACAGTCTCTTTCTAGATCAGAAGATTGTACTAAATTATTTATTTCTACATAGCAGTCCTTTTGGGAAAGAAACAATGCAAGCTGAGGAGATTTTACGGGGTACAGTGGGGTATAGACTCTGATGTTTGAGAACAACACGTATTTCAAAACAGTGATTATATCAGAAATGAAAAAAATGAGGAAAATTTTGCAGTATTTCTCTAAGATTTCATTTCCGCTGAGAATTGCTCTGTAGCCGTTAACAAAATATGCCTTCTCCCGAGCATCCTAATATTCTGTCCTGAGCTTAAGAATTTAGAAGAGAAAAAACAGAAGGGTGATTCACAGAACAAAAATCTTATCTGAACTGACATGGATGGGGTTAAAATCACACTTTTATTTTAGAAAGTAGTCTCCTTGCTACCTATAACTTACCAGCAACAGCAATGAGACCTGATGATATGCCACCTACACAGTTTAAATCCTGGAGAAAGCAAGATGCCACAGTTTCTGAAATGGAGCCTATGCATCATCTTCATAAATGTCTTCAGAAAAATGAATTACTTGTCCAGCCTGAAGGTATCAAATTGCTTTTTGTGACTGAGGTCTCTAAGAAACTGAAAGAGAAAGCATATTTTCTTCAAAATGAGGCTTTTTTTCTTTATCTCAGCTCAGCAAGGTACCTCAGTTTGGTCTCTGAAGACTTTTTTGCTTTGGTCCATAAAGTGATACAGCTTGGCATTGATCTGAGGCTTTATTTCCCTATACATTTTCACAGCCTTATAGTATAATCCTACCATATTTCAAGAAAACACATCAGACCACTTCTTTGAATTCTACTGTTTCCTGGCCTCCTGAATACATTTTGTACAGTGCAAAAATCAAATCTTCACCTTCGTTAACATCATGGGTCTCCACTTCATCATGAAACACTGATTTCCCCATTTCTTTATGTTTGCTATGTTACACACTCAGAAGTGACATACATTAGTGAAGCCATTGCTGTCTCGTCTTCACTTTTGGACAACACCAGCAGAGTTACGGTTTTCTGTCATTTTCAGGTCAATCAAAGAATACTGAAAATGTATAATTTCCCAAATACATCAGCTGAATATTTTACTTCCAAAATCTATTTTTTAAAAAAATAGTGCCAACAGTTATTGTAAACACATGCATCACTTACTACTGTCTTTTACTTGATTTCATGACGAAAAATTTTTAAAACACCCAGCTCTGCAGACAAGTAAACAATTTCAGCTAGGACTGTCTGACTGTAAAGAGAAATAAAATAAACAAGTTAATATTGTTAGTGTAATGTTTTCTGAATGGTAAAAAGTAGGTAAAGTAACCCACACAGTTTCTGGGAAAACACACCATAAGAAGGATATATATATATATGCGCTAGAGCAATTCTTTCTTTTTTTTTTTTTTCTTTTTTCCCCTATCTGAAAGTTAAGATCTATGAGATCTTATGTATCATTCTCAGTTTATTAGTCTATAACTTTACGATATTTTAGCAGCTTGGCAAACTGGAATGCAATAATGTTGTAAATTGTATTGACAGCCTTTTCATTCCTAAGGCTCATTTTTATTGTACCTGTATCTTGTACAAATTTACACACAAGACCCTATTAGATTAGACAGCTAGATGGTTTGACATACAAAAAATATTAAATGTCACTGTATTTTGATGAAGGTCAATCAATACCAGTTTTCTAGAAAATTCCTAGTATGTACTTCCCTGATTTCAGGCCTTTAAGTCCTTTTTTTGGAAGAAAAGATTTTTTAAAAAATTGAGGACCAGATTTAAATATAGCTTGGAAGCAGGGTGTTTGTTACAATCTTGACACCTGTTAGAAGACTGTGGAGAGATTAATTCATCCTATACAGTATTATATAAAACTCTTAGTCATTAACTACCATCAACATTTTTCAGAGACCAAATACATTCATGTCATTAAACCTTCAAACTGTAATACTAAAAGAGAGATAAAGTTTTGTGACATAACTGTTGGTCATTGATAGTGAGCTGATGATCACTGTTTGGGAACCACCACTTCACAACATATGCTATTTTATTACTCACAAACACTATCAAATTTCATTGTCTGTGTTACTAAGATAAATCTAAGCTCATTAAACATTTTAAATTAAAATACAGCATTAGTAAGCATAAATAAAATCTTTGTAGGATTTATTTATTACATTATCATGATCCTTGTTTTCTATTACTGTAATCCTTTCCTGTTAAGATGAAATCCCTAAAAACACTGAACACCTAAATGTAGAGTTCTTCCTCTGCAAAGGTTGATAGGTTTTCATATTGACGGTTAGCAACGGTCTTGCATTTTCTTTTTATCTTTTGAAAAACTATCTTGCATGATAGATACATCAATGACAAGGGCATTTCTTAGCTGTGAATTTTACTTATCAGTTGCAAAAAAAGTGGTATTTTAAGGTCATGGAAAAAAGATACAGTGATATAACATAGGTGGACTGGATACAGGGCAACTTATACTAGATAATTGTGAGTTTTTATTTCTGCAGCTATCAATTGGTTGTTTATTTGCAAGCTCCATACGTAATCAATAAGCATTTCCAAGTATAGTCACACTTGTCATAAATCTGCCCTTTACACTCTTTGTTCTGTCTCCTAGAGATCCTATTTTTAAGAAAAAACATTGAAAAAATACTCAGATATTTTATGTTGTACGAACATTTTTACACTCTTACAAAGGTGTTCACTTATCATGTTTTTTTTCCTTGATACCAGGTTTTAGAAACATGGATTTTAAGACAAAAAGAGCATGACTTGTTCAAGTTAAAGGAATCTTAAACATCAAGAATAATAATTTCACAGTCTACTGGAGCACTTTTTTTTTAATTTAAAATTTCACATTTAAGTGAAAAGAGTTTCTTTCTCTGAGAAAGAAACTATTCAGACAGGGTGAATATATACGCTCTCACTGGAGTAGAGGAAACTTGAATTATCTTTCACCTCTTTAGGTTTAGTATGGGATGGACATTTTTCTGGGATACCAAATCCTATTCACTTATCTTCCTGCTGATTTACTGTAAGGAAGGGAGACATTTCTAGCATGAGGTCACCAAGGTAGTCAGGCTTCCTTCTACTTCCAATAGAACGCCAAAAGTGAGAGCGAATAGAAGGACTTAGGGAACTGCTGAATAACTGTCCTAGGACACAACACGTCATGAGACCTGATTTCTTGAATTTGTGGTCTTGTTTCCGCTTTTTAGAGAGGCTTTTCTTTTTAGTTTCTCTTTCTTAGTCTTCTACTTAGTTCCTCCACAGTAAACACCCTGTTCTGGCTCTTTGTAATCACCTTAGCTCTTCCTTTCTCTCCTCATATCAATATTATAGCTTTTTATCCTTCATCCTGCTTTTTTTTTTTAACCCAAAATCTTTGTCTTTATAAGATACACCTGGAACAGAAAGCCTGTATCACAGAGAGTATTAGTCCTGGTTTACATTCTGACTCATCCTGACTTTCTTTTCTCCTGCTAAACAATTTCTACAATGCTTATTTGTGTAAGAAATTATCTAAAATATTTTTTCCAATTCTGTCTTCCTGATGAAAGGAACAAAGATGAAGCGGATCAATGCTAAAGAGTTGTGATAGTATCTCAGCATCAATAGATATGCAATTTGTTTCTCAGCCATAGAGCAGAACTATACAAACTTTTTTTTTCATAACCAACTTAAATATCAAATTACGATATAAGCCACACAGCAAATTGTACTAGGAGACACTTACCACACCTGCATTTAGAGACAACAGAGTACAGTCAACCACAAACCAGGCTTCAAGTTTTAAATAAAGCTTAATTCCACCTAAAAGCATGTTTTTGCACCGTAGTTTTCAAAGAGAATGTATAGCAGGTGCTTTCTGTTCTGATTCTCAAGCGATACGCTGCTTAGGATCAATATTTGTCTCATTAGCAGCAAGTTTAGAAATTGTGAGAACCTGGCCTTCCAGAGGTTCTTGCAGACCTATCAAATTGCTTCACAAACCATGCATATCCTCCCCTACTCAAAAGCTGTATTTCAAAAGCAAAATGAGGTGTAAAGTGAAAGAGAGGGAATGAGCAAGCGAGCAAGCAGGAAGTGGATATTATGAAGGAAAAATGGCGCGATGATCGGCTTGCAACAGTACACACCAAAGTTTACATTAATTTTCTTCAAATCTGACGAAGTGCATGTACAATTGGTTTTGTATTTAACTGGATGACTGCATTTACAAGCATTTCCCACACTGTTACATGAATTACTTGGCTATTATAAACAAATCCCGTTCCTGCTGTGTAAAGCAGCACACTGAGGCGAAAAAAAGGAAGTTTGCACCAATGTGCACAGCTCATGGTTAAGAGCTAGCAGTTCCTACACATGATTTATACTGGATGATCAGGCAGTAAGAGAACACTGTCAGTTAAGAAGGATTTTTGAGATAAGGCCTTTCTGCAACCTCTTGCCCAAGGCAGGAAAATGTATCTAAAAACTTAAAAATATAAAAAATATTTAGAAAAAAAATAAAAAATAAAAAAACATTTAGAAAATAAAATATTTAGAAAATATAACAGTTTTGGCAGTAGAAATATTCAAATTTCATCTTATTAATGAGAACACATTAAGTTTCTTAATCTGTGAGCAAGTGGTCAGTTCAGGCAAACTAGGTTACAACAGTGACCTCTGGGACTAGTGTCAGCCTGTTGGAGAACACCTTCAGTTCCCTCAGTCTTTCCATCTTCCTCTTCTGGGATTTCCTTGTTTTAAGAATGACAAAAATCCCAAATCCTGTTGATTTCTCTGTGTTTCAGTGTCTCTTCCTTCCTATGTTAACTCACTTATCTGTTTAGCTGGTAAATTTTTTTGTTGTTTCAACTTTTCTATTAGGCTTCAGGAGAAAAGAAGTTTCACACAGTTAGTAAATTTTCTCTGTCGCTCACAAGCAAAAGATCTCAAAACTCTCTGCAGCCTCATTCTCTTATAAATTCGTCTTTGCACTTGTTTTTTGGCCCACAAAGAAAGATGTAGGTGTAGATGTTACTGCTTCAAATTAAGAGACCTGGAGTTAAACGTTGTCGTGGTTTTAGGCCGATCCAGCAACTAAAACTCACACAGTTGCTCCTTCTCCAGTAAAGTGGAGAGGAGAAAAATATAATAAAGGGACTGAAGGTTGAGATAAGAACAGAGGGAGCACCCACCAACCATGGTCCCGGGCAAAACAGACTTGGCTTTCTTAAAGCAAAACAATTTATTAACAGTTACTTAAAAGGACAAAGGGAAACAAAACCGTTTACGTGAGAGGATAAAAAGAAACAAAGCCAGATCTTAAAACCGATACCTTCCTTCCCTGCCCCCCCCCTTTCCTTTTCCTCCCGGCTCTACCTCCTCCCCCCAGCGGTGCAGGGGGCAGGGACTGGGGGAGTGCAGGTCAGTTCATTCTGTGCTGTTACTGCTGCTTCTTTCTTAAAGGAGGAGGAGTCCTTAAACCCTTTTCCCCTGCTCCAGTGGATCCCCTACCCGTGAGGAAAAATCCACAAACTTCTCCAGCGTGAGTCCAGCCCACAGGATGCAATCCTTCCCCATGGATTACCCCAGTGTGGGCTTTACCACAGTCTCGGATACTTAGGGAGTTGTAGCCACTCGCTCCGGAGTGGGTCGTCACGCAGACTCCAGATGCCTCTTTGCCTTTTCGTGCGTCCCAACACGACCATCCTCAGGCTCAGGCATCTTCTCTCCACGGGCTGTGAATGGGTCTCTACTCCACCGAGGCCGTCCTGGTTGCAGGGGGGCCACCTGCCATCTCGCCACCAGCTGCAGGGGAAACTCAGCTCCGGCACACCTCCTCCCGCTCCATCCTCACTGACCTGCTGTCGATGTGGCTGTTTCTCTCAGATCTCCGTCCTCTCCAGGCGAACTCAGCCCAGTGGGCACCCCGGGAGTGGGGTGCTCCCTGAGTTCCCCAGCTGTCTCCGCCACCACCATCCTCAGTGGGCGGCGCTGGCCCAACACAGGCAGCTGCCCGGCCGGGAGCCAGGGAGCGGGGGCAGTGCCCTCCTCCCTTCTCTTCTCGCTCCTGGGCAAAGCACCTTTTCCGGTTCCTTTGTCCCAACTTAAATAGGGCAATTCGCAGAGGCACTGATTGGCTCAACCCCGAGGGGGATGGCAGTCCAATCTGGTGGCCAGAACCAAGTCTAACCTGGTTCCAAAACCAGGGAGGTCACAGGGAGCAAAGCCCCTCTCCTGCCACCAGAACCCCCACCCCCACACACATCAAACTATGACAAGTGTCTACACGTAGTTGGTGGTGGTTTCTCTGAACTCTCCCTATAGTCATCTCAGAACTATTCAATAAACAATCTTCCTAGAACTATTCACTCCATCAGTGGAACTTGAAGAGTGATTCAACTCACCTTCAAATACATTTCAGCTTCTACAATACAGCTCAGTTCTCTAATAACGTGCATCTTCTGTCACCCTGTCAACAGTTAACATCAGTGAGGACAATCTGCACTGGGAGATGCAGTGAGTTTACCTTGACGGAAATGCAACGAATCTCAGGTTAGCTTACTCACCTCTTATATTGCACCTATTGCTAACTTGCTTACTAAGGGTGGAGTAGAATAAAAGGAGAAACTTTCTCTCCTGAGGAACACTTCATCCAAGGAAAATCTATATATTGTTAACTTCCAAAACCTAATGATTTTTAAGCTTAGGATGCTGCCAATGCTAGGATGAAGCAACAAGAGGACACTCAGTATATCACACAGAGAATTACATGCAATCCTACACGCACCACAAGATTGTTTACCCAGACAGCAGGTTTTGCATGGCTCTCTTTGCAGAGAGCTCCTGGCACTGTAAAAGAGCTGAGAGTGTCCAAATTAAGACAGCGGCAAAGAGAAACAAGGGTTAATGGGTGGGACCTACAGGGACACTGTAGATGCTGAATCACAAAAAATCACCTGGTTCATAAGCTTTTGCTAAATAACATCTATTACCAATGTCAGAGAGAATACAGAGCTAGACAGGTTTGATCGTGTAGGGAATCTTTTATGTGCTTATGGTTACCTGAGATGCTTGGATGTATCTTAGCCTCCACCTGCCAGTCTTTAAGGGTTCCCATACATCTTGTAGATGTTCTGAAGATATTAGGGCTCTCTAAGTGACACTGCAGAAAACTGAATTTAGCCTTTGCTAGCTGAGTAGCTCTGTAGACTTCAGTGAGCAGCTACCTAACTGGGACACAAATGATTGCTTGAACAAAGGTGTCTAGTGCCATTTGAAATGCCCTAGACAGTTCCAGTTGTTGTGTTTATGACATAGGTTTGATGTCATGTCACATCTGACAGCTGTAGAGGTGTTAATACCCTAGTGCATCTCAAATGTCACAGAATGATTAGTTATAAGCCAGCTGAATAAAGACCTCACTGAGAATAAGGAGATTTAAATAAGATGAGGTCAATATACACAGATGCTAAGAACTAGGTTTGCTCAAAAATGGATGGTTGCCTCCTTTCAGATGTTCTAAACTATCTGAGATGTATTTATAGGATAGGCAGATTTAACAAATGACTTGTGCTCTTTACCAGCAGTTGGTAGTTAGGTGTGATAACCTAGAGCATCTCAAAAAGCACTGGAGGCCTGACTTTGTGCCACCTATTGAACAAACTACATAGATAAGTAAATTGAGGTTTCTCCCATCCCAAATAGTCAAGTCCTCCTTATTTAGACAAATTTATTTTATACATACAAAGATGCCTAATTAAATTTAAGGTTTTAAGAAATAAAACCACTTTTATATATTATAAATTTGGTTGGGGAAACACCTCTGGAAAAATAATTATCTTTAAATTAAAACTGTAACCAACACATACAGAGAGTTCTTATACACAGTGTTCATGCGCATTTACACGTGTGTGTGAGAGGATTTTTCTAAGTTAGTATATAGACATAGACAGTAGATTTGAAACATACTTTCATAAATGAGCAGAATGAGACATCTGAATCACTTACCTGCTGCTACAACTACAGGATCTTATTCTGTACCAGTTTCATAGGACATCATCATACTTATACTGATTGAAATCTCTTCTGTAGCTACTATGCAGGATAATTAAGGGTTGTAAATTCAAATCCTTATTAAACTAGTTATTGCTAATTTTTTTTTTTGCTATTCCATTTGTCTCAACACTTTTAACTTAAACATAAACAGAGACTTTGTGGGACATTTAATCTGACTATAATATTAGCATAAAAGGCTGTATTTGCAAGAGCAAGCTGTGAAACGAATGGAGGAGGTTTCGCCTTATTTGTGGGGGGTGCCTACATCCATTCTGAGATCTGGAGTTACTCCAGAAGAAGGTAATCTGGACTAAGGAACAAGAGGCTAAGCAGCATCTCTTCAGAGAATAAAGAAGAGGGTGCAAGGAACATCCAGATCAAAACCCAAATGAGTCAATGAAACTTGTTTATAAAAAAAACCCAACCAACCAACCAACCAAACAAACAAAAACCAAATATGATATCAAGATGATTAAAGAGAAGGATAATCTTCAAAATACACAAAAAAATCGTGTTTCTGTTCAGCATTGGTGGGTCCTCATCTGATGTAAAAATATCTGCGTTTGGTCACTGTGTTTCAAGAATATGCAATGAAAATGAAGATGCAAGAAGTGATCAGGGATAAGACATGATTTAAAAGGAAAGACTAAAATAGTTGGAGTTGTTTACCCTGATGAAAAAAAGTGAGGAGGAAGGGAGTGATGCCATAACAGTCTTCAGGTACCTAATTTATTTTTGCAAAAGTAAAAGGAATAGTTTGTTTTCTGTGCCCGAAATCAACCTATCAAGAAGTTATAGACCTAAACATAAGCAAGTAGATTAAATGTAAATATCTGGGAGAAAAGTCCTGATTGTAAGCATAGTGAACCAATAGGAATAAATTGCCTGGCAAAGTTACAGATTTTTAGCCATTGCAAAAACGCCAGAGCAGTTAGACAAATGTCTGTCAAATGACCTGAAGTATGGAGATAGACTAGAAAACTTTTCATGTTTCCTATCAACCCCATTCTTCAATATTTAGATTTGAGCAATACTGAGTTATATACTCAATTTTAATAAACAGATTGAATAGACCTTAAGTAAAAAAAAAAAAAAATGGTATGACTTGGCACTGCTGGCTAGTTGAAAAATCAGAGACATAATCTTTACCTTATTAATCATTGTTTTATCACCATCTTACCTTTCAAGGTATTAACCATGATGCTACACAAGATGCTACCATATTGAGATAACATGAGGTTCTTTATGATCTCCAAACTGCATTGTCCAGCAGCTCACACTTGATATTTTAAGAATCAATTCTCATCCTTGAATCTCTCAATATCCACAGACTCCTTCCATTTTGTTGTTATAAACTGTCAGTATCAAAAAATCCCATTAATTATACAAAAATTTTGGGTTTAGAATGTGCATATTAGAGCTACTATTTAATAATCAGTGACAAAACTGACATTTGCTGCTTGTTTTTATTTCATAATTTTGTAATGTGTTCTTCAGTCTCATCCATTTTTTAATGTCGGTGTTCTATATATATTAAATTATTCATGTGCACTAATTTTCCACAAGTTTAATTTCAATTTTTACTCTTTAGTTCTGTCTGTGATAATAGAACATCGTATGAAGAAAAAACCCCAGATTTTTCTCCCAGTCTATGATAGAATACTTAAATGATAGAGGGTAGTGGTATGCCATATCTATACTATACACAATTTAGGGTTGCATCTTCTCTAAAATTCCTTTTCCTCTAGGTTTAAACTAGATTTATCAATACTTTAATGTAGAGATTGCACAGGTGTGAGGCTTAATTACAAAATAATTAAGTGATTGAATAAATTATAGGACAAATCTGACTTTGGATACAGAACAGTGCAAGTTATATTAAAAAGTCATTATATTTGGAAGCTGGAGCAAGACACTATAGTTAAAAGGCAAATGGATTAAATTAGCTTTGAGATTACTAGACTTTAAGCAGAATTTAGTAAATGAGTATTAACATGTGTATTTTATTATAACCCTCTCCTCTCTTTTTTCATTTCTTAGTTACTTTAGATGTCAAAGAAATAAGACACATAAAATACTCCCACACCAATTTGCACCATTGCACTTTGGCTCTACTCAGGCTCATAAAATTGTTCTCCTGTGTCTCAGACACTGATGAATCAAAGCTGAAGCCATCATGTGGGCTACAATAAACTCTTTGTTCTTCTAACTTGTTTTCATCAATGATATTTTGTTTCCTACAGCTGTGTGTCACAGAAAATATGCAGCTGTCTTGTACAGAGTTCCAAGTATTACTAATCTAAATGGTTAAAGCTATCTTCAAGGCATCATAAGAACAATCAATGAAGCCCAGGGAATTCTGTCTTTTATAAACAAGTGTTTAATACTTCAAGACTACTTAAGGAGACTGCGCAAAGCTATGACTAATTGTACCTGAGGGGTTATGCAATTTTAAAGACTGAGAAATGTGTATAGTATCACAATATCTACTATCTTCAGATACCTCTCAGCTCTACTGCAAGCCTTTCATGAATATTCTACAGTGCAAGTCTTGTTTTCTATTGCTCTCTGTGAAACCTTTTGTTTTGATTCTCTGTGCTTCCTTTCGTGCTGATAAAGTGCTATGAGTGCATGAAATACTTCCCAAGTGACTAACATAATGTGTCCAATGCCAATGAATCTCTGAGCAAGCATATCCCTTTTGCTGAATGCAAAAAGGGAGATATCAGTAACAGCATTATAAACTACATGTTTTTAACAAAAATAATATAATAGCAATGTCTCAACCTAGCAGGAATTGCAAATAAATCATGGGAGTTAGGAACTCAGTAGGAACTCAGAGCCATGCACAGAAGATTAAATTTATTCATACTGTTCTTTTCCTGTCTTTTTTATTCATTATGTATCACCAAAATGACATGCAATGTCTCAGTTATATTTCTGGTATATGTCTGCCAATATTTTTAGACAAATCCTTCAGACTATACTTAGATAAAAAATTCTGTTGAAGGAAAGTGAACATTTACCTGAAAAAAACCTTCTACACTTGCCTTTATTAGACACATTGCAGCTGTCCTTAGAGACATAGGTCATTACCTGACAGATCACTTGAGGTGATTCTACAAACGTGTGAGCAGACATGGAAAACATCATCCAATATGCGTACCAGCCCTCTGCAGATACTGGCACCAACAGTCACTGGGACACACCATGTCAGTACATCACATAGTTTATTTATGATACCTTCCATTAACACTACTGGATCAGATTTTGTTCAAATAACTTCTAGTTTGCATGCATGCAATATTTGTGAGTGGACCTCTGTCCGCATGCATATGTTCCAGGTTTCTCTCAAAAATTCACTCTAGCCTTGAGACTTGATTTGTCATGCGCATAAATGCTTTTGTAAATGTGTATGTGAAATTTTGTGCCCATGTGTGAGAGGCCTAGGCAAATCTTCCCTAAGGAATTCTTTACACACTGCTGTCGCATATCATAGTATAATTACATATTATAATATATCTTGAATGATGTTTAAGATCATGTTGTAACAGCTGGTGAAAGTCAATGCTATTGTAATGACTAAAATGGAGGTAATCTGATTTACAGAAGATCTAGTTACTGTCAATTTGTTGGCTGTACTCAACATGTGGAAGTCCCTTTAAAACAATAGTAACATAAATCGGAGTAGATGTGTACCCTAGATTGCTCTTTCTCTAATTCACCAAGATTCAAGAAGAGGGAAGAATTCTAGCTTAGAAAAGCATGGAAAAGTTTAAGTAACTAAAAGCTGAACCATCACCTGTATCTTCACATGGAAAACTAAAACTTAGGTTTCTCTACCTGCTTGGTTTTCTTTGAATTATATACTGCTGGCCACACATCCAGTTAGGATGTAATCAGAAGAGATCACGGTGTGTAGTGAAAGTTCCTATTGCATGGAATGAACTACAAAGTTAATCAAATGATTTGTTTCATGATGTATCTATTTTTGAAGACTTACTATTTTCAACATCAAAATGTGAAATTCAGACAACCAAAAGAGCAACACCCCTTCCAAAAGGGCTGTATTCAAAAGATATGTAGTCTCTGAATTCTGAGAGGTGCTCCAGTGACTTGCTCATTTCCACCCTTGCCAAAAGTCACTGCCAAATCCTGGATAGCCATGACCTATCAGAGACAAATTGACCCATTCAGAGGAATGACCCCCCTCACCTGAAAAAATCAGGTTTTACTGAGTGATAAAGAGCTCAAGCATTGTAGTCAGTGAATGGCCGTTTTTAAACTCCAATCCCTGATCACCTGCAAAAAAATCATGTCTCTGGAGCACTGTTTTTCTGCCAGATCACAGGGGTGAAATATCAACCAGAAATATCAATGCTCTTTTCTCATTTCATACATACAGATCCTGCATTTACTTCTTTCTGTCCAGAGAAGCAAAGAGAGAAAGCATCTGGCTCTAGTTCAACTTAAGCCATAGGACCTCTTGATATTTTTCTTCAGAAAAGTTTCTTTTTAATGTGAGTTTGGATAAACAATCAGGAATCCCAGAAGAGAGTCAGTCTGTAGTACTCTCTTCTTCAGTCTCAGTTGTGTTATCAAGGTACACTTGGATGGAAATAGGGTGTAAATGTTCACTGACTCAGGTCTGTATTATTTTGGTGGTATGTGTAAACTTCAAGCCTCAGCTAAGAATCAACCGCACTCAGTGGGATATTGAAGTTCGTAACAGAATAACAAAAGAACTGAGAAATGTTGATCTCAGCCTATGCCTTAGTAGCTTACTGGTTTATTACTATTTACAGCTTTCATTGCAGTTTTGCTCAAAGGCTTCTTTACAGAATCAAACCCTATTTTGTCTGGCTCTGTGAGAAGAACACAACATATATACCTCTGGAAAAACCCACAGAACTATCAATCTGATGGCCATCACTCATTTGTTAGTTTCATAGTGCTTGGTTGTAAAAGAGTCTGTCCCCAGCTTCCCCTTTTCCTAACCGTTCTTATTCTCCTTCAGCACAATATCTCCCAAAGTATATGTAACAACCCTTCGCTGCTCCCAGATCGCTTGTTACTGTCAGCTTGGATGAATTCATCACTATGTCCCTCTGGTTTTACTTATTTAGAACTATAGATAGATATATCTATACAGAGAGAGAGACAAAATCTGAGATTTTACACTAGATTTGATAGTGCTTTTAATTAGGTCAGTTAACAGAGCTCAGTAGCGAGGAAGACTGCTTTTTATTTTCCATACGTGTTTTATACACTATGTGGAATTATAGATGCTAAAACCAACTTGATGTCAAACCATAGTCTATACTGGTAGAAAGGCAAAGTCAAAGCTCAGGGTAGAAGAACTGACAGGATAAACATTAAATTTTTGCTTGTTAATTCTAAAATTTTGGACTCCTAGTCTCTAAAATATAAAGTGAGTCAAAACCCAAGATGTATACAGCCATGATAATCCTATACTTGACAGCAGGCCAAACTTATTCAAAATAAGTCCTTTAAGGGATATTTCCAACCAAAAGGCTCCCAGTTTAAAATCTATGATTAACAGAAGCATGTAAATTTTTTTCTCTTTACTAATGGAACACAAACTGATATTGAAGGTAAATCTACTAATATATGTTGACTATATAAGACCAGCTTCTTACCAAATAAATTAGTAGGTCTGAGTCACCTAGACGAACTTTCTGAAAAGGAGACAGAATACAAACAATGCCAAAAGCATGTCAGTTAATGAAATGTCAAAACAAAACAGTTTGAAGAAAAACACAGGACTTTGAAAGGCACAGCCAGACATTAAATGAAAAAAAAAAAGCATTATTTTTGTTGCAAAGAATTACTTTTGTTTCTATCTTTTAATCCTTCCTTTGTGAAGATGTCAAACAGCAAAAAAGACTAGAAATTGAAAACTCACAGAAATTTCAGAAGTTTTCCCCAGAGTTGCTCTATACATTTTTGGTGACTTGGTTGGCTACTACAGTGTATGATGTACACTGTCAATGTCAAACACAAAATAATAATATACAACAATATAATAATATACAACTAATAGCAGAGCAACATGACTCACATATATCTAGGATTTAGGTATACTGGGTTGACCATAGAATCTAGTAAGAAGAATATTGTGCGAACGTATGTGTCAGATATCTGTGCTGCACTGAAGTTGTTCTGCCTCTTTCTCACTTGTGGCTCTAACAAGAAACTTGTATCACACAGAGCAAATGTTCTTTTCCAAATTTCTTGAGATTATCTGAAAAAAAGCTTCAGCACAGAGAAATTAATTTATAAATCACGACTGCTTATTTCCCAAGCAATGGTCATTTTATTAAATCTATGTCCTCCATTTCAGAATTCATTTCTGTGCAAATCAGGAACATCTTCCACTTCCACAACTGTCATCTAATGTGTATTTGTCTGAATTTAATGTCTATTTTAAAACAAAGTAGAACTCCAACTAATACTAAGTATAGATATGGGTATATGAAATTTGTTAGAGTGGACTCATAATAAAATAATGATAATGATGATGATGATGACGATAATAATAATAATAAAAAATAATAGACAAAGATCACTTGACTGTGTATGGCATTCTAAAAGCAGCTTATGAAAATCTGCTAAGTAAGTTCAATTGGTTAATAGGGACTGAGTTCCAGAATTCTACAACTCACCTGACTTTTCTCCAACACAGGAGTGAAATTTCCTGTTTATTTCAGTGACAACTCTCTATATTCAATTATCTGTGTATTTAATAATTTATGCATGCATGCAGTTTATATTTGCAGAACGTTTTGGAAAAAAGCACAGACGTTACAGACAATTACGTGCAAGATGCAAATAATTTCCATTTTCTTTTCAGACCAAATCTGTCAGACAGATGCCCCTGGAAACAGCATCGTTGACTGAAAATCAGATACTGAAATGATACGGAAAGAGAAGCAAACAAATTACCATTGTCAAAAAAGGGCTCAAGAGTATTTCATGCACCAACAGGCACAAGGTTGAGAATGAACCTGTAAGTGCAGGTAAGCAATACTGATGTATGTGAAGGATTCCAGGTTTTTTGTGTTTGTTTGTTGGTGTTGTTTGTTTTTTTTTTTTTTTTCACAATGATTTCCAGCAAGAATAAGACTGAAAACTAGAAATCATTCCATTTCATATTGAAGTACTATTTTCCAAAATGCTCAGATGCTGCAGTCAGCAAGAGTTCTACCACTGCCTTCGAAAGCAGAGGACTATAAGCACTGTAAACCTTAGCTCTTGCAGGGGGCAAAAAAAAACAACCAGGCAGCCCCTCCAAAACCCATCATAAAAAGAAACAGAATAGTGATGGAAAGTCATAAAATTAAGGAAAATTAATCCATGTTTATTGATGACACTCAGCTAAAATCTGTTTTTGCATGTGACTTGAAGTCTCACTGTATTTCTTGAAGGGAAAGGCACTCAGGGACTGCTCTCCAGAGCTGCTGCAGGTATGTAACTGTATGGATCATCTGGCTCATAAATCCAAATCAAGTTTCTCGGCAATGCCCAGTACACATCTGACTCAATGCCCAGCACACAGGTGACACAGAGGGGTTGTAGAAGCAACCCAGCTTTGTATTGCATTGAGGCAGAGACGACCCACGGGGAGCTGTGTAGATCGCTCAGCCCTGAGGTGTCTGATGAGTCAGTGCTGTGTTATACAAAGAACCAAAACTTGATTTGAGCCTTGAAATCCCTCAACAAAGAATGTGCCCTGAGTCTCAACTCAACCATTGTTCAGTTGCCTGAGAAAAGGTATTCAGGCATAATCGATAAGGGAAAACTCCCTGTCACACCCTTAAAGACCCTTAAAGACCCTTAAAGACCCTTGAAGACCCTCAAAGACACACACACACACCCCCTCAGGTACAATCGATAAGGGGAAACTCCCTGTCACACCCCCAAAGACCCTCCTTAGGCATGGAACCTACACAGTCACGTACATCAGGGGATAAAAATCCTACGATTTGGGTTGGAAATCGGGATTTGCTTCTCCAACCACACAGCTAGTCTGTGAGGAGATTCTTTTCCCCCTTGATCGGGACGCCGGCCAAGGTAACTTCTCTGGAAATGAGAGCCCTTACCTGAGGGGGTAAGTGATTTTTTTTTTTTTTTCTCTTTTTAGCATGCGTTAAGTCTAGTGGCTTGTGTGTTCTCTCGCTCTTGTGTGTGTAATAGTGTATTCTGTGACGCTGCTGAGCTGTAATAGCACATTCCGTGACTCTCTTGTGTGCTGCGATAGTGTATTGTAATAGTGTATATTTTGGTTTTAAATTGCAATAGTGCATTCCTCCATTGTATCTATAAGAACCTGCAATAGTGGCGTATTGAATCTGCAAGTGTAGTTCGAGTAAACTGTTTTCTTGGATCTTACAGTTAAACCTGTAAGCGCAGTGCGAATAAACCGGTTGCTTGGACCTTGTCGTCGAGTCTCTCTTCGTCACAGTAACATGAGGCTACACGTTATGAACCTGCCTTGTGATCCCTTCCACAGAGGGTGAGGTGCGGTGAAGGCAGAGGCCCTGAACTTTTTAGGCTAGTATGTTAGCCCAAACAGTTTGTGGTGTCGTCTACTGGTTCACGACAAACAGGAAGTGGTGTAAGTAGTGTTCTGTATGCAGATGCCAGTCACAACCTGCACCTCCCTTCTGGCAGACAAGCCACCAGGAGAAATACAAAAAAAAGGAAAAGGTTGAAGAAAAGAAAGCAAACATATTTCTGGAAGTATCAAGCAGATAAGGAGACTATTGCCTTTGAGGGACCTGGGCAATCTCTTCCCGTACCTACAGGCACAGAGCTCCTCAGCAATTCCTGGCCCAGAGAGCTCTTGGGCAGTATGCATTCAGTCAGTTTCAGTATTTCCAAGACATGCCAGGTCTTCCTGCTTGAATGTGAAAAATTAAAAACAAGTTTAAGAGAGGTAGAGGAATATCAAAGTCGTTACTAATCCAATGAGTCCTTCAAACCAATGCTTTTCCTGCCAGCTGTTGAATATTAGATGAGGCAAGACACAGACATGACTGAAAACCTGAAGCCTTGCCCTTCTGATCAATGCCTGGAGGAAGAGAGTTTCTGGCCACTGAAGTAGTCAACCAGTACCTGACAAGCCATTCATTAAAACAGAACAAGCTATTAATGTCTCTCCTTGTTTCAAGGTTACCATATAAATCAAATTACAAAACTCGAGACCTGTAGGAAGATGAGTAGAGCAATCTGATTGCAAAAAATGGAAAGCTGTAAGAATTGCTTGAAAAAAAAAAAAAACCAAACCCTGAAATATAACAATAATCGCCACATAATTGACATGGCTGAAGTCCAGGAAGGTTCAACAACGAAGTTTTAATAAATTGTTACTAAATGTCTCTAAAAACAAAGACTCTTCTTAGATGATACCTCCCATTTCTCTTAAAGGAAAAATGTTCTTGAGAAATCTACAGCAACAAAATATTAATAAGCAGCAATAAATATAAATCTGCATGAACTTTGAAGAGAAACTGTGTTCCACAGAACAAGTCAGTCCTCATGTCTACTTCACAGAATTTTTATGTTCTTTTTGCAGTAACTAAATTTGTTTTCTTCGGTGGGTCCTAGTAGCTGAAGTGTGTTACAGTCATGTAGTGCAAAAGTGAAAGACATTTATGCCAACGTTTGTGGCTGAAAGCTACATTAAATATGGTCAATTACTTTCATTCAGCATGAAAAAGAGAGAATAGCAGGCCAATTTTCTACAGAACAATGAGGCTCTTGTGCCTGCAGGCTGCGTGGAGCATAAATTGCAACAGAGTGAGAAAACTGGACTTTAAAAAGTACATTTATTTTCTCAAAACACCTGTCAATTACCTGTAATCCAACCACTTTGCTAAAATCCAGTTGATGACAGCCTTAAAATGGTTATTATTTTTCAGTGCCATAGATATTCCTGGTTACAAGTATTTTTAACAAGCCCTCTAATGTGTTTATAACTTAAATAGCATTGGTTGTTGCTGGAATGGTGTTTTACACAGCTGGACAAAAAACTTGTAGTAAACCTCAAAGACTTCAGACTGCATAAATAATATTCAATAGATGCTCTGATTTTTTTTTTTTTGGTTGTTTTTGTTTGACTTTGTGAAATACGTCTTCCAGGCAGCTACCTAAGCTTTGAGCTTCTACACAGATAGTAAACTTGTGTTCTCCTCACCATGGCTATATGATGTCACCCGAGGTCATGTTACCAGCATCTTTCATTGCAGATCCAAGGTAGGGCAATATATGCCCTATCTCAACACTGAATCATTGAGAGTTGGCTGAATATCAAATCAATCATTTACTTGAGCTAGTTCGTTTAAACATCAACACTTGTGGATGATCTTTTTCAGAGTTTGCTTGAGCTATGCACGTCTTTTGGATGTGGAAAATTGTTGTGGAAATCAGGCAAAAATTGTCTCGCTCATGAGAATGCAGGCTTTTTTATTTTCTTTTTTTCCTTTCTGGTAGGCTAATTATATCCCAAATATTCTGAAATGTATATAGAGTAACAAAGACGAAGTTTATTCAGACTTGAAGCTTTAACACTATGGATTAAGTGTAGGTAAAGGTGAAGAGGGTTGTTTGAAGACTATCCAAGACAGCATGTCAGGACTAGGGACTGAAAGAAAGCATATGCAGCACTGAGAGAGAAGAAGGAAGTTTTGTAATTTTGGGACTACTGAGGCTATATATCATAAATGTCTATGGTGAACATAAGTAGATGGAGTAGGGAACTGTCAGATAAATGTAGGCAATAAATGATACTAAGAGGTCATGAAAGAATCCTCTAGGTCTAGCACCTACCTTGGATATAGCAAAGAAGCTCTAATCAATCAAGATCAAGCCACACATTAACTCTTTCTTAGCCATCAAGTAAAATTAATCTCCTACAATCTTTCTTCCAAACATGTTTAATGTAAATGTAAACAAATCATAGGTTATCGGATAAAGGATTTTTCAGAGGGGCTAAGTTGTCATCTAAACATTCAAAATACACATGTGAAAGGGTACTTCATATTACTAAGTATATATATATAAAATATATGTATTTTGCAGAGGAGCTAAATAATTTTGCCTTTTCTTTAAACCACAGAAAGACACATAAAGTTAGTTGATTTTGACTTGTGTGACAAAACTGTTTACTCTAGAGTCTAGGCAACTTAGCCAAGCCAAGAATCTGAATCCAATTTAAAAAGCAAATAGCAGACAAATATATCATTAGCAGAGGAAGCACTCTAGCTGCTCAACCAAGTCAAAAAATAAACTCCTAAAACTTGAAACAAAAACATATTATTATAGTAGTGTTATACAAAAAACATACGTTACGCAGATTATACCAAATAAACAATTATACAGTCCTCAGTCCGTCTGCATAGCTAAATTAAAGTAGTGATTTAAAAATGCTGAAAACCTGTTCCAACTAGTCTGATTCAGACAGATTAAATGAGATGCAAACAGGTTTTCATATCGTTTGCAAGGAAACCTTACAGTGGCTAATTATATTTCAAAGTGCTATAAAATTTATATAATGAGACTGGAATATCAGCATTTACAGACTATTTCCTTATTGCTCTTATAAACGCTTTCTGAGCAATCTCAAAAACAACCAAGACATCCAAAGGACAAGTAAGTGTTCTATATTTAAAATAAAAATAAACAAAATCTTCCTCTTATCCTGTAAACACACAAAACATTAATTGTGGCTTCGTATCTCATAGAAATCTAGTCTTTGCAGATCAAATGATTATTTTTTTTGTAGAGTATCTTACACGTAAACTGAATGTTACAGCCATTAGGTTGTAGAATATATTTCAAGTACCATCTCTTTCTGAGATAATTTCTCTTGTGTCTGAGTAACTTTCTAGTGAAAACTTCCTGAAAAATAATATATTTCAGACAAGTTACTAACTTGTATTCTAACAATACTGGTATTCTAACTAGCTCTGTTAATGATGGCATACAAGTGAAAAACAGACCTGGATCAAAGACAAGTTTGAAATCATTTATTAAAGCCCTCTTGGTTTATCACCAATATATTTCCGAGTCAATAAAGAAAAAGAAAAAAAAACCACCGTCACTACCCTCTCTCGCAAAACCTGAAAGCTTATTAGATTATACTTGAAGGCCTAAAATCAACAAAAAGACAAAGCAGCATTCTCCAGAAACCATCTTGATTCCATCTTTGCCAGGCATACAGCTATTGAATATCATTGTCAATTAAAGTCAACCCTGTTATTCCAATATTCAATTAGCATGCTAGGTGTATCTATGTATAAACTGCCTGCACTGGTCCTTATCCACTATTCACCATTGTTTCAAAATCTTGTGCTGCCAGTTCTGACTAGTTACCAAGATTCTCACCTCTTCTCATGCTGCCAGTCAATAAACCAGTCTTTCCTAAATGGGAAAACTCTTAATAAATACAAGCAAATGCTGTCATTTCTACACTGTCAGCTGACATATGAATATGCATGTACCAATGAAATCCAGCAATTTCCTAAACATTTACAGATAGACCTGTTGAGTACTCTCAAAGCAAGTGAAAATGGACACAGGTGAGATTGATCTGCACAACCGTTAGATTTTGAACACGTGTTCACAAACACTGCACTATTCAGCCACCTACATTCGTATGTGCCACATTGTCAAATGGTCACAATTTTTACTCCTAAGTAGTTTTCAGAGACAATATGGGGTAGTTATTATTATAGCTATGTCACTGGTATGAAAAGCAAAGAAAACAGAAACAAGAAGACCTATCTCCTTAAATGTTATTATTTCTGACAGGAATAATGATCGTATTCTAATACACATATATATAAAGTTAAATACTGTGGGTTTTGTACATTATTAATGTACTGAAATAAGATATGCCAATGCTTCAAGTAGCATACCTGTGTTTATGACAAATCAAAATTTCATCTAGATTTGCCTTCCTTTCCCCACAAATTATACACTCTCCAAATCAGTTGCTTCTTGGCACAAACACAAAGGAATCAAAATTACAATTTCACTTTAATTGCTATTGAAGAGAATGAAATTTTTTTTCCAAACCCTGCAGAAGGTAAATATGGAGAACAAAAATTATCCTTTGGGATGGAAATAGGACAACTGGTAAAAGTTCCATGAATTTTTGAAATCTCTTAATTTCAATGAACTGTCACATGTTAATTTTGTTATTTTAATGTGATAATATAAATGTGATAATATAACAATTATAATGTGGTGTGGAAAATAAATACATTTGAAGTAGATACTAGCTTCAAAACTGAAAACTCTAAGGAGCTATTGCTGAAAAACATCCGTCAACACTAAATATTTGAACGTTTTTGCAACCTTGACAGAGCAGAGATTTTTGGTTTATTTTTAATTTTTGGGCTTAGTTTGAACAAAGCTGACCTCAGTTTTCAAACCATTTCAACTCCAGTGAATCAACAAATCCTAACAGAAAGGCATCTGCAAAAATGTACTTTCAGAGGGGTAATGGCAACTCTACTGTTCTTCCACATTCCTTAGTCGGAGCAGTTTCAATGAAGCACACCTTAAAGTGCACAATGATTTCTGAGCTCTTAGATGAGTCATATAACCTTTTGCTACTGCTGTGTTTGGGATCCTGGCTTAGGATGGAAAGCTAATACCTTGTAAATCATCAGGCATAGAATATAAAGTGGAAAGTTCTTTGTGTGCCCGTAAGAGCGCTAATCACAGAGAGGTTTTTAGCATAGTCTTTCACCACTTTGTTCAGGCAAGCAAATCATGCAAATCATGTCTGCTTTAGAAATGTGGCTTTCCTCCTGTCTACACCCCTTCAGAACTGGTGACGGAATTCCAGTTTTGTCCTGAAGATACTTGGTCTGCACTGATACTGAAATCATTTGTGCAATGTGTTGCTATTTCTGTTTTAGTTAAAGTAAATAATGAGCTTGGTAATAAAAGCTCTTGGAAGGGTTAAATTGCAATTGGTCTCAGTGACTGTCAACTAGCAGAAGCTCTTCAACTAGACACATAAGGACCTGGGTTTCAGATTAAGAGATCTCATAGCCATCAGCATGTAATCTTTTCTTTTTAATGTACCTTGCAGCATGACAGCTGTGATGCATGAATATTGAGAATGAAAAAGGCCATTCAGCCCACTGAGGTTCATCCTTTCCTTGTACATTACTTTCTCAAGACATATACAATCATTACTTGAATGACCCTAGTGTTTTCTGCTTCACGACTTTGCCCTGTGGGGACTGCTCACATTTATTATTCGGCAACCGAAAAAAGTGTTTCTCATCGCTTTGCCTGAATTTATTTTTCTTTCACTTCCTATTATGCTTGTGATTCACTCATCTGTAGCAAGCAGAACACAGTAACTTCAGGTTTGGTTTTCAGAGGAGCATTGTGTTTTCATTCTTATTAATACTGAGTTTTTAATAAAATGTTCTGGTTTGGTGCTTTAATTTCTTCTTGAAGGAGCTGTCAATCAGCCAATTTACCTTTGTACTGTCTGAGTCCAACTAGCAGATGCAGACTATAAATAAAGAAAAAAGCAGAAAGAAAACCCCTTTAGAAAAGCTGGAACTTCAAAACATTGAATCACGCTCTCAAATCTTAAAGTAAAGTTGCACAGAACTACAGTATGTTTCATCACATGCAGAGGGACAACTTTGTCCTTAGATTTCTAAGTAGCTTCAATATAAGACTCTCATTCACTCAGAATGTGGGTCATAAGCTCTGGTTCAGTATTTTCACCTTTGAAAACATTGTCCCGTTAAAATTCCAAGACTTCTAAGGACAAATTGTTCACCCTTATGAGAGCCAGCACTGACTTCTTATTCCTTCCAGGAAATAAAATGTTGTATTCAGAATCAAATTATCATCTTGTTCATCCAATTTCATTCTATAGTCTTTAGATGCAACAAATGTTAATGACTAAGGTAAGATTATTTTAGAAGATTATGTAACTGTTTTATAATTATACCTCATTTGTTTTGTCACTGTTAATTACATTGTATCAGCATTTCTGTTTTCAGTTCCATTAGTCAAGGCTTAAAATGGCAAAAAAACACCCAACAAACCACAACATCTTTATGAAATCCATAATTTTTAACAAAAATTAGTGAAAATAAAACAACAAAAAAATCTCCATGATAGATTGAGGAAGATATTGTTGTAAAAGACTTTTTTCTCTTTCTTTATCTATATTCAGTAGTATGATTTTTGCTAACAAAATAATATTCTTAGAAATCTTATTAACTAACAAAAACCTCAAACAGAAAAATGTTACATGAAAGTGCAACAAGCTGTTAACCTATAATATTAACCTATAACATAAGGACAGAATATTCCAATATTGGAATAGATATTATTTTAATTGTTGGATAAATTATGTTTGTTTTCCTTTTTATTGTTTTATTTCATTCAGCAAGATATGTAAACAGTTCTCAGGTTCAAGTGTTTGTTCCAACCCAAAGCAAAAAAAAGTCTTTACAAGCTTGAAACATTTGTAAGGTATCAAACGACGATCAAAATCGTCATTTTCCCCTTTTATTTTTTTTTAAGATTACAGACAAGTATTCCTACACCATATAGTAGCAGTAAGTTAGATTAAAAAGGAACTAATTTCCATAATATTTCCAATTGTGGATGTAATTGATATTTTGATGTCCTTCTAGCCATAATACTTGTACTCCCCCTCCAGTATAAACTGGACTCAGGCTGTCCTGAGTCACGTCTATGACACATAAAATAGAGCCTTAATATTCCCCACCTGAAAAGAAAGAAAAAAAAAAAGAAAAAAATCTTATAGAAATATGATACCTCATCTAGATTTAATGGAATCCATACTGATTTAAAGTCTGAAGAAAAAAAAAAAGCACATCACTTTCCCATACTTAGGAACTGATTATGACAGCTGCTGCGTATTGTTTTCTTCCTTGGTTTAAGGCTTTCATGGATCAAAATTTCTGTGGCTTTTGTGTCTAAGAAATATGTCTGGGAGAATTACAGGAATATATAAAATAGTCTGTGATTTTCAGAAATCTGGCAATATTGTTAGAGTTACTCTGAAGTAGCTGTAGCTGTTCTGCACAGATGTTTTGTAAAGCTGCAAGGAAACCCAGAATTACTACGCAAAGCACAAAATATAGGCAATGTGCATAGGCAGAAGGTTTCTTGCTTCTTATCAGCGACTTTTCTTTCAAAAGAATCATGGAGAAAAGTAGAGATGTCTCTCATCAACTACACACAGTTTCTCAGTCACCCCTTACATCCAACATAGCAAATAAGACTCTTGAGACTGACTTTGAAAAATACATCCTCAGAGCATCTCCAGGAGACTAGAATACCAAGCTCTTTAGCCTGTCAAGCCTATATTATGATGTTTGACAGGCACATAATTTCTTCCCAACCATTTCATGGTAGGAGGAAAAATGTTCTCAAATGTCCTAAATCAGTTAATTGCCAAATATTTGTGACTTCCCAAGATGATAATGTTCCCATGTTTTCCAATTTCAATTCTTATCCAGGTGTTGATCTGTATCAATGGAAGATGATGTTATTTGATTTGAAATAGATGAAGAAAGAAAGATGGGGAGAGACTGTTCAGGAGGGCCAGCTGTGATAGGACAAGGGGTAATGGTTTTAAAATAGAGGGAGGTAGATTCAGGTTGGATATTAGGAAAAAATTTTTTACCATGAGAGTTGTAGAACACTGGAACAGGTTGCCCAGAGAGGTGGTGGATGCTCCATCCCTGGAGACGTTCAAGGCCAGGTTGGATGAGGCCCTGAGCAACCTGATCTAGTTGGAGATATCCCTGTTCCTTGCAGGGGGGTTGGACTAGATGACCTTTGAAGGTCCCTTCCAGCCCTAACCATTCTATGATTCTATGATTCTATGAAAGAGACTTGCAGATGGCATGAATACTATTTGGGTCATCCAAAAGATTGACAGTTCCCCTTTCAATAATTTGTATCTCTTGAAAAAGCAGCCTGAGTTCACCAGCTGTGATGAAAAGGGACTCGACTACAAGGTCCAAGCAACCGGTTTATTCGCACTGCGCTTACAGGTTTAACTGTAAGGTCCAAGATAACAATTTACTCGAACTGTACGTGCAGATTCCATACGCCACTATTGCAGTTTTTTATGGATACAATGGAGGAATGCACTACTGCAGTTTAAAAGCAAGATACACACTATTGCAATACACTGTCACAACACACAAGAGAGTCACGGAAGGCACTGTTGCAGCACACAAAGAGACGACACACAAGCGCACAGACTTCAAGCTGCGAAATAATCACTTACCTCTCCAGGTAAGGGCTCTCAATCCCAGGGAAGTTACCTTGGCCGGCGTCCCGATCAAGGGGGGAAAATCTCCTCACAGACCAGCTGTGTAGTTGGAGAAGCAGCTCCCGATTCCCAACCCAAATCATAGGGCTTTTATCCCCCGATTTACGCGACTGTGTAGGTACCATGCCTGAGGGGGTCTTTGGGGGTGTGACAGGGAGTTTCCCCTTATCGATCGCCTGAATACACAAAGTTGTCTGAGTACGTAAAGTTGCCGGCTGAAGCAGAAACCTTCCAGCTTCCCTTTACCTTATCTCAAGCAACTGGACAATGGTTGGATTGAGACTCAGGGCATATTCTTTGTTGAGGGGTTTCAAGGCTCGAATCAAGTTTTGGTTCTTTGTATAATGCAGCACTGACTCATCAGACACCTCAGGGCTGAGCGATCTACACAGCTCCCCGTGGGTCGTCTCTGCCTCAATACAATACAAAGCTGGGTTGCTTCTACAACCCCCCTGTGTCACCTGTGTGCTGGGCATTGCCGAGAAACTTGATTTGGATCTATGAGCCGGATGATCCATAGAGCAGCACAAGTCAGCTTTTTCCCTGGAAACTAATAGCCGTTGTGGTGCTTAACAAGACATACCAGCTTGGGCACAGAACAAAACTACTATGTCTATATGGCTTTTGAAAAGTAGCTTGCACACATCTGACTGACTCAAAGCTTGGAGTTTGCGGGTAGGCAGTCTAGATTCCAGCAGACTCAGATTATGGTACTTTGTTACCACAAGGTGCTTTGGGTAAAGGGATAACATCACTTTATCTGACCCATATGGACTAATCTAGCTAAAAGTAAATATTTTCATTAGGCTTTGAAATCGCTGATGTTGAATTTTACGGTGATTCTTTTTCAAATCTCTCTTCCTGAAGCTCCTTATTCTACTCTCATACAAGTTCTTCATATTTCCAAGTTATTTATGAAGATGTCACACATGAGAACCACCCTCCAAAGCCCCAGTGTGACCTTTAATTTATACAGGAATTTACTATTTATCTGAAGTTTTGTTTTCTGTCTCTTAGTCAATTTTTATCCTTTCAAGAGGTTGTCTCATGGAAGTCTCATGAAGACTTCCATCAGTTTCTACGGAAAAATTAACTGATTAATAAAGTGTTTCCACGAAGTAGATTTTGAGCACAGCAACAGTCACAGTCCTTCTGTGACTGATCAGAGATCCTTCTACTTTGTTTTCAGATTTTTACAGGCGGAGTGGCCCTGGAGGAAAAAATCTCCAGAAGTTACCTCTCCTGGAAGACAGGTTGCAGCAGTATGACTTTAAGAGGGACACAGTAATTGGATAAAGTTTTGTTCATTTTTAAAATACAGTATAATTTTCCATTCAAGAATAATGACTAGTTGCAAGAGACTGATGTTGGGGAAGCTGAGAGGAGGCATGACTTTTAAGGCATGACACATGTATGGAGGGACTGAGATCTCTAACATCTTAAGAAGCCACTCAGATACTACTCAGAGTTTTTTTGACTTGTAGAACATATGTTATAGGACTGTTACAAGAAATCATGTATTCTTTCTTTACAGTCTTGTAGAAACACATAATCCTTTGAGATAAAGACTTGTTTGACCTTCAGTTAATTTGAATAAAAAAAGTATTACAGGTTTCCCAGTTCCACTATGTGTAATTCTGGGTGAATGGTGATTTTATCTTGAAGTCATTCGATTATATTAAAAATAAATAAAGGATTAGAATTAATATATGATTTTCATATAACTGATGAATTATTGGATTGCAGTAAGGATTGCAAATATAATTACAATAAAAAATTACTATCAGAAAAATAATATGATTACTGGAATCTTCTCTTAATTACAAGATCAGGTTAGTTGACATAATCCACGCAACTGCATTTTTATATACATATAATTTTAATAGTTTTGAAACTGCACTCTGATTAAAAGGTGAAACAATACACCCATCAGTGATGGTAGGTCATGTCAACCGACCAGCAGCACAGTCAGAAGCTATATCGAAAGGACAGAGCACGGAACGGTGAAGAAATCTTGACTCCAATAAAATTTGAGTTAACTTTTTGGAGATCCCTTGGCTGCTTGCATATGGTCAGATGTTTCTTAAAATTTGAAGCATGACCGCATGTTGAGTTCAAAGTCATTTACATAATATTGAGGCCTAAGATTAATATTGGATGTTAGCAAAATGATATGGTTAATAAAAACTTAAATACTGTGTGATCTTCTAAAAAAAACTTAAAAAAAGCTCTTGCCCTTTATTCTTTTTTCAAATTAATGAAAATATTTCCTTCATTGCTGCCTACTGCAAGCAAGACTGGGTTTTGTGTAATTTTGTCCTTGTCATTGCTAGATTCAGGGACAAATAAATACATTTTTTATCTGAGGCTTATTATCATACATAGGAAAAACATAAGTATGCTTTGTTCTTGCTACTGCCATGTGGACAAAGATGAATGCATTTTTTTGCTAGCTTTGCTGCTGTTGCCAAGCAGAGATGAATATTATCTTATCTTTTTTGTTTTGCTTAACAAAATCCTGCCCCAAGATGAAGCCAAGGCCAAGGGCAAACAAATATTTCGTAAGGAAAAGAAAGATAAGTAAATATTCACCATAGGGATGTTTGCTCCTGCATGGAAATGCTGGTGAGAATCATGTGAAGAAAACAAGTGTGTTTACATCTTTTTGATTCTCACTTTTACATAGCATTGTCATTAGGAGCACTGGAGCCGTTTTCTACTATCTGGAAACATCCTGTGAAGCATTCCTGCTCTGTACTGAGTTAGTGCAACTGCCCTTTACTCACCAAGAGTGCTTAAAAGGCTGAGTACATTATGCCAGATACAAGAACTTCATTATGTTATCAAGAAAAAAGGAAAACAGTTAATATTGTGTTCAGAGGAATATTGTGTCTTTCCCACTGAGCTTAGGAGCCCAAAAGTTTACATTTTAGGAGTCTGATGCTGCAGCCTTTATTAACTCAAATTACTTGAATTTAATTATTCTTGTGAGCAAAATCGCTTTCAACTGGAAGTGAAGATAAAATTCTTATCAACTCCTTAATACGAATTGATACAAAGATAAATTTCAAAAACTGTTTGTTACACAAACAGGAAAGTTCAAATACCGAAATGCATCTGAATTTTCTGTTTCCACAGGATTTTGACCTGGGTTTTTGTTCTAGTTTGTGAGTGAAGAGAGCGTTTACAAAGACTTAAAATGTAGTCAGATTTTATTTCAGGATTTTACTATATCACTGTTCGTCCAAATTCTGCAATATTTCTGGGGAGCTTCCAGAGAAAATCAGTCTGTGTATATGTATATGCATATGTATCTGTATTTTGCATCAGTCTGTGTATATGCATATGCATCTGCATCTGTATATGTATTTTTTTGTGTGTGTGTGTGTGTGTGCATTTGTTTTGTGTTACCCTGTCACTAGACCCTCTGGTGTTTAACAGAACAGGTTCCAGAACTGCTCAAATGTGACTTGAGTTCTCTTTGTAATGACTTCGTTTTGGGGTGATTAGGCATCCTTTATCTGACTGTGCCTTTTATGTAAAAAACCTCCACTAGACCATCACAGCTCTGATTGATTAGTTTGATTTTGGGTCTTTTTTTGTTTTGGAAAAGATAGGTAGAGCTTTCCAAATGTACCTGAGGGTTTGTTGCTGTGGTTTTAAGTCATAATTTAAAAGCATTCAAAAGAGTCCAGACAGCGTGCTAAGGCTTAGAATTCCTATGTAGTAATTTAGTAAAGATCATGTCTTTAAAAGGAACCTTATTTGAACTTACATCTATTATGGCTGCAAAAATAGCCAATTGAAAACAGTTTATAAACTTCTATATCTCTTCAATAACAGTAGTGTTGAAATAACACCTTGATAACAAATAACTTCTGCAATGTCCTTGATAACATATAAGTAAGAAGTGAGGAAAACCAAGCTCTTACAGGTCTTTATCGTCAAACGTATTTTCAAAATATGCTTTGCTCGCCCAGTTATTTGAATTCTATACACCTAAATGTTAAGGGCTTTACTTTGAAAACAGTGACTGTTGTCTATTTTAAAAAATAAATATATAAATAAACCAAGAATAAATCTGATGCTATTTATAGCTACATTGTGACAATCACTGCTGGCAGCTTAACTTTCATTTATGCAAAGTTTATGCGCATAAGACTTTAATAGTTCTAGAAGAAAGGAACTAAAAATAAATGGAATTTCAGCAGTAATCAAAACGTTACTATATTTTGGTGGCACCATTTCAACTATTATTAATGCCACATTTCCAAAAGGTCGTAAAATGAATGTAAGAAAGAAAACACAATAAAAATGATGAATATCAAAGGGATAAACTAAGTGATGGTAGACAAATGCTCAGCACATTAAAATCCAGATACAATAGTTGTACCAAGACCTGTCTTACTGTTCCAAATCAGTGAATCTCCTGTGACTGAACTCTGTTTAATCTCACTAAACTCTGTAAAAGCCCTAAGTCTTCTCAAATGGTACTGAAAGATAGGTGGATACTGCATAAACCCTCAACAGAGGAAAAGTGACATCCTAACAACATCTTTAGATGTATGAAAATTTACACCAGCAGGAGACAGTGAACATACTCTTCAATAGTTTCAACTATTCTTAACTAGCTGTGTGTGAAACATGCATTGAAACTAGCAGTACAGAAAAATTTTCGTTATCTCAAATACTTTTCACCAGGCAAATCTTACATCTATTATCAGTAATTTTATACAAAGAACACAAAATGGCATTTTATTGCCCTGAACAAGAAGTGAAAACAAATATACATTTTATCAATTTTGCTTCCTAGGGGAACCTGTCTTATGGGAAAAGTTGTCTGAATTTCTTCTAATTTTTTTATGTCTTCCAAAGATGTTGCCTTAGGAGCATAGATATTGATTAAAGTAGTTCTGGAAGATAAAATTATCTAAAAAATTTCCAAAAGTTGTGATGTCTTTTTTTTTTTTTCTTTCTTGGCATAATTTATATTATTTTTGTTAATTTTTATGTCAATTTGATTTAAATGTAGAGTTTCAATTGACACAAAAAAAGAAATTGTAATGGTGATTTGCATTCTTTCTTTGTTAAATCTCACAGAAGCAACAACAGGAAACCTGTAGATTTTTCCTAGAAATTGAAAATCTTGGTCTTAGCAAGCAAAGGAAAAAGATTCCTTAGTTTCCATTAACTTTTAGTGGAATTAGATCTCTTGTTCCTTGTACAGCTGCTTATCACTTACGGAATCAAACTATCATGGATATTCATTTTCTTTTGCAAAAGTCAAGTTATTCTGAGAAGTTACTAGGTTTTCTATTTGTTTAATATTGCATTAAATGCTTAACATATTAAAAAAATTTCAATAGGCAATGTTTGTACCTGACAACAGAAAGCACTAAATTATGCAGTAAATCCCCAGGCAGGGTACTATTAGCCAGTGGTGAGTTCCAGATTTTCTTCCTATGAATAGAAATATAACATCTAAATATATCCATTGATGTCAATGCAACAGGGTAAAGAGTTTGTGTTCCTAATTTGATGACAGTTTTATTCAAGTAAAGGTTGTAGACTCAAATTCCAAACATATATAGGACAGCTTTTCTGTGTAGTCTGATAGATCTTAAAAAAAAAAAAAAATTCTATTCTTACCTGAATAGGACACATAGTTGCTGGCCACCAAGACTGCATTGACTGCTGAGGACTTTTTTCAGCTGCTGATCACTAGCATCTGATGGTAACTTACATACCGTGGTGCATTAGGTCAACCTCATGGGGCTAAACTACATATATCATCTGTGGAAAATTCAAATGTTCTGAACCAGAAGCTGTATAGGATATGACATATTTTGGGGCATCTCAAATGGCAAGAGATGACTATGAGTGGCCAACCGAATCAAGTATCGAAGTCTCAGAAACATTTAAAATTGAGATAAAACTTGAAAATCTAAGTCGATTTTTTATGTCATTGTACATAAACAGAATGCACACAATATTTCCTGAAATTCATTGCCAAATAATGGGAGTAGCGAGGAAGAAAAGTGATGTTGCTAATTATCCTGTAAGGTTTACAAAGGCATCATAGTTTGCGCTACCGACAAATTATGTAGAACTTCCAGTTTAGATTTTAGACTAAAGTAAAGCCTGTTTTGTAAAACCATCTTTTTTCTACTTATGAATAATAACAAGACTAAATCAAATTAAAACCTGTTCCAAATGGATAAAACCCAAAAAGTATTTCAAAGTAATTACTCTGAGCTAATCAGATTTGATCAGTAATCTGGGATACTGGCTACTTGCTGAAGATCTTTCCCTCTCATTGAGCTAACTCCAGTCCATTGAAAAAATTATTAAATCTACCTTAACAATAATGGCTACTATTGTTGAATAGTAGCTAAACTCTCTCTGGTACATATATCTTTCATCTGTATATCAGATTTGATACTATCAAAAAAAATAATATTTCATACAAAGAAATTGACTTTTTAACTACAACTCAAAAAAACCCCACTTCACACTGCCTGAAATAAAGGTCACAAAATAAGGTACCTTGTTGCTAGCAAAGAGGCTATTCTATCATGACACAATGCTTTTCAGTAACTTTTAGGAATCGACCTTCACCTTATACATCTCCTATCCAATTGCATACATATCGTTAACACCAGTACCACAGGTAACAGCGTAGTGAAACGCATACACAGAAATGTGGATAGCTGAGAAAACATAGTTCCTTTTCGCAAAACTCAAAGCTTTAAGTTGTTTCTTATCCTAGTGTCATGGTTTGATGTGGAGGGGGAGCATCTGGTGGCAGAAGCTGCCCATCAGATCTGACTCCCATCCCCCTCGGGGCTTGAGCCAATAGGTGCCTCTGCGAATTGCCCTATTTACGTCAGGATAAAGGAACCAGAAAGGTGTGCCTTTGCTCAGGAGCGAGGAGAAGGGAGGGGGGCACTGCCCCGCTCCCTGGCCCCTGGCCGGGCGGCTGCCTGTGCCGGGCCGGCGCCACGCGCTCAAGATGGCAGCAATGGAGCCGCCTGGGGAACTCGGGGAGCACCCCGCTCCCGGGGTGCCCACCGGGCCGAGTTCACCCAGAGAGGACTGAGATCTGAGAGGAACGGCCACACTGACACTAGGTCAGTGAAGATGGAATGGGACGAGGTGTGCCCGAGCTGAATTTCCCTTGCCAGCAGTGGCGAGATGGCAAGCAGCCCCCTTGCAGCCAAAGGCGGTCCCAGAAGGAGCAGAGACCCACTTGCAGCCTGTGGAAAACCAACGTCGAAGAGATGCTTGAGCCTCAGTACGGTACGCATCTAGAGTCCATGGGACAACCCCAGTCGATGGGGAGGTGTTTTGTTTAAAAGAGATGCCTGAGCCTGAGACTATTGTGAAGTACGGGCACAGGTCGAGGCACATTTATGCATTTAAAGCCTGTATGATGACCCGCCAGAGCGAGTGGCAACAACTCCCTAAGAATCCAAGACTGTGGTAAAGCACGCACTGGAGCAATCTGTTGGGGAAGGATTGCATTCTGCGGGTAGGACTCATGCTGGGGAAGTTTGTGGATTTTTCCTTGTGAGTAGGGGATCCACTGGAGCAAGGGACAATGGTGTAAGGACTCCTTCTACTTTAAAAGAAGCAGCGGTAACAACATGGAATGAACTGACCTGCACTCCCCCATTCCCTGTCCCCTGCGCCGCTGGGGCAAAAAGAAAGAAAAGGCAAAGCGGGGTGGAGAGGTGTTGATTTTAAGACCTGGCCTTGTTTTCTTTTTATCTTTTTAAGTAACTGGTTTTGCTTGTCTTTATTCTTTTAAGTAAATGTTTTTCTTTAAGAGAGCTGAGTCTGTTTTGCCCAGGACCATGGTAGGTGGGTGCTCCCTCTGTTCTTGTCTCGACCCTCAGTCCTTTTATTGTATTTTTCTCCTCTCCACTTTACTGGAGTGAGAGACTGGCTGCATGGAGTTTAGTTGCCAGATCAGCCTAAACCACAACACCTAGAAAATACAGAAATCTATGAATCAGACTAACATAAAATATGCATAGCAGATTAAAATTAACACAGATTCACTCTTCAAAAGCAAAGGACCATCTGAAAAGATGTATTGTGTGTACCTAAACAGCTTTTGAGACAGAAGCATCAATGTAATTTAAGCAAGTTTCCCATTTGCTGTGTTTTGATCTGCACTGTAAAGCTTTCTCAGAAAGCAGAAACTGGATTTTTAAACTTTTTTTTTTTTTTTTAGAATATAGACCCCTGGAATCACATAATGCACTCCAGCTGCAAACAAGCATTTGGTCTTTGGAACCAGACTACAAGTGGTCTGAAGTTAAAAAAAATACAATAAAACGAAGTGTGCATGGTGTGGATGCCATAGGTGTAAGTATGAATTTTAGGAACATCTTGAGAGGCCCTAAAAAGGTTAATAATAGTGTCACATTAAGGTCTGATATTTGAATTAATCTGAAACCAAGAGTAGCTACTGCATTCCCAATGTCATCAAACCATTTTTTAACATTGATAGTCGACAAAATGTCAGAAATTGAGCTTTCTATTAACCTATGACTGAATAGTCTCCCTTGTATCCCAGTTCAACATAATTGAGAGAAGTGGGTTCCAGTTAGGGAAGAAATACTTTGACACGATAGTATTAATAAATTATAATGATTTAAAAGCGTCTGAAAAGCTTGGAATTGTAGAAACATTTCTATTGGTTACTCAATACAATTCATATAAGACTATTAAAAGTACACGACAAATACTTCTCAATCAGCTACAAGGACAAGTCCATCTCATCTGTGTAACAAATATTTTACATAATGTAAATATCTTTACATTTAAAGATGTAAAACTGACTATGTTTAAAATGTAAAAAGATTTTAATCTGCCTCAGTTCTCGCCTATACGGATATTTTTTATCTTAATGACTATGAAAGAAAATAGTCGGATTAAGTTCATATATAATAAATGAGATGCTAAATAAATAAGAACTAGGTTTAAAATGCTGTCTGATTTTCTGAATTCTTGAGGAATGCAAAACATTAATCATATATTATTGATTCAATGAGGAAGTGCAATCATTCAAAATCTATAGATCTGCATATATTCAGCTAAGTATCTTGCTCACTGTCTTCAAAGGATAAAAAATGAATATAAGCCATCAGGAGAGTAGTTTCTAATCCTTGGTCTAATTCTATGAGCAAATGTCCAGAAATTAGGCCAGTTTTTACTCGGGAGTCCAAACACCTTCCTGCAAACATGCAGGAGTGGTCAGCTGTATGAATGTGTGTGGAGCAAGCACTCAAAGAAAAAAGGGTTATTTACGGTGCTTAGGATTCTTCTGAGATTCAGACATTTGCTTCCAAATCTCCTTGCCTTTTCTCTGGAATTCTCTTTATGTTGTGGAAACATGTAGTTGATAGCTACCCGAAGGGCTTGTTGCAGGCATGCCTTTTACGCCTGAGAATGAATTAATTAGAGAGACTGGAAAATATGTAATCTCTCTAGATTACATATTACAAAGCAGCAAAAGAAAGAAGTCCTTGAATCCAAGAGCCTTGGCACATGATCACTTACAAACCAAATATTCATGTGATTCATGTGTACAATATCTCTCAGAGAAATCTGGTTATTGGTAAGTAACTTTCCCTTTCTTTGTTATCAGTGCACTTTTCAACTGGAAATAACAAAGATGAGATGCTGACTCTAACCGTATTGCTTTAACATTCTTTTTCCATTGATGTAGTGTCACTTTTGAAATTATGCCAGGCTAAAATAAGCACCCCACTTCTCTGGCTTGGAATATCTGGCTCCAACATCTTCATCATCTACCTGAGCTGGGATTTATGTAGCTTTTGGCAAGCACAAATGAGGTTTCTCACACAAATACCTAAATATACGCTTAAGCCGATCATGTGCACACATACACACCCATTTGCCAAATACCGTTGATTTTACTGGCTCATTGTATATAAAGATATATAAAATTTAGTTTCATATCCTTTTCCTTATTTTCATGCTGTCTGTATAAAAACTCCACCATTTAAAAATATTTCTCCCTTCAGAATGTTTTATACATGACATTTACACTTGTCCATCTCTCTCAAGATACAATAAAGACATGATAAAGATCCCATACTGCTTATTTGCAAATCTTTATAACTAGTACTAGTCCTATACCCTTAGCTAGCAAATACTATTTCGGGAAGTGGATGGGTTTTGGTGTTTTTTAACTGTTAAGCTATTGCCTGTTGAGAACTTATACTACAGTGTAACACAGTGAGCAACCTTTTTTTGTTCATACTGATTCAAGTACCTTAAAGTGCATTATTTTACTTATAAAGCTCACTGGGGTTCAGTTACAACATCTAATCTGTACACTTAATAATTTAATTATTAGTAATTCCTACACAACCATCACCTTCAGTTTTACATCAGTATTTTCTAATGATTTCTTTTTAAAATCAATTTTATAGTTACTAGGAGATTCTGGGAAGTAGTGATCAAAAATCAATGTAAAAGGCTCATCTGCTACAGCCATTCCAAACAGTATCTGTTCCAGGTCCACAGTATACCTACCAAAGGTTCTATACTTTGAAACTGGGGGAAAAAAGACAAAACTCAACATAAAATTAATCAATTCAAAATATTAAGAAAATATAGAATTCTTTAAAATTAAGATTTGAACATAATTGATATCTGAAATATATGACATACATTCGTGAGTTCTGAATTACATGTTAGAGAGCCTGAAATGAAGAACATGTCTATGCATCTATATGTTAGTGTAAAAAGGTCTGAACAAGCACAAAGATCTAGGTTATTGAAGATATTACTGATCAATTCAGAGACAAAATTGTGGTTCTGATGAGGTGAAATGCAAAAGAGAAGTTCGGCTGCAGAACTGTAGAGCTTTTGTATCACAGATTCTACCAGCGTGGAAAACGAAGGTTATTAAACACTTTTGCAGTTAATACTGGTATCCCTATTGGATGAGCATGTGCAGAGCAATCAAAACTTTACAGTGGTACAGAATCAATTTTTTACATGCAGTACATCCAACCTATGGCTGTTGTCAGGCCTACTGATAACTTCTGAGTCATTGGCTTCAGCTGCCTTCTAGTGATTTGCTCTCTATTTCTAAGTATGAGTTTAACTTTGAGAGGGAAATAATAAAAACTTATCAACACACCTTTATTTTACAAAGACAGCAACATTGTTGCCTAATGACAGTTTATTTTCTTTCCATTATAGAACATTTTGAGATTTGTATTCTTAAATAATTTCAGACAATTAAGTAAAATTTTAAAATTTATTCCATAATTAGGAATTAGAAGACAATGTTGCATGAGTTGATAGAAAGAAATCCAAAGTAAAATCACAACTAATGAATCATAGAATAGTTTAGGTTGGAAGGGACCTCCAAAGGTCATCTAGTCCAACCTCCTCTCCAATGAGCAGGGACATCTTCAACTTGATCGAGTTGCTTAGAGTCCTGTCCAACTATTCAGTGGTGATTTGTTTCAAGGAGAAGTGTAATACAATGAAATAGAGGGGATTCAAACTGTCAGGCCAAAAACATCTGAATAGTACAGGTCATGGGTTCATCTAAAATGTGTTTCTTTCCTGAACAAACACATTCTATTTTATTGGAGGTCATCAAAGGAAAAGGACACCGCTGTGTTGCTCTCTTTTCTGTTAATCAGTATACTGTTGCCTGCTGTAAAACCCACAAGACAAAATTAAAAAATGCTGAATGCCTCAGTTTCTTGGTCACAATAAAAAGTGTGGTTGTGATCAGGTCACCACCAGTAAGTAATTGTATAGTCACTGCATAATGCATTGTTAAAACCAGATGGATAGCTATGTCTCTGAAGTTTTTATTCAAAGTATTTAGTCAAAAGTATCATCACAATTTGCTTTAAAAACGTATGTCTAAGCTGCCACCTTATTTCTAAACATTCTTCCCTATTAGTATCCTGGGTTTGGCTGGAATAGAGTTGTTGATGGGAAGCTGAGAGAAGACACAGTGCAGGCAGCTGGCCCAGCCTGGCCAGGAGCTATTCTATACCGTGTGATGTCATGCTCAGAGTATATATTGGGGGAGCAGCCAGGAGCGGGCTGAGTTCCAGGTTCCGTGTGGTGAGCAGTTGTAGCACTTGTTACGTATTGTTCTTTGTACTTATTATCCCTTTTCATTTTTCTTGTACTGTCCCATTAAATTGTCCTCATCCCAACCCACCAGTTTTGCCCTTTTCTCATTATTTTCTCCTCCCCACTCCACTGAGGGGAGAAGTGAGTGAGTGGAGGTGTGGTAGCTTAACTCCTGGCTGGGCTAAATCATGACAATCAGTAAAAAGTGCTGTCCTTCTCAAAATAACAAAGGATTTATTCAGATATTAAAATTTCAACAGGCGTCAGTCTGTCTAGGAAACTTAGAGGCTTGTAGAAGACATCTATCCACTTAGAAAAGCTGGGTCTGCATAAATGACTTGAATATTAATGGTACTACTGTTGGTTTTGGCAATGATCTCATCACATTTACTTTGAACAAAATAGCAATAAGAAATACTTTCTAGGAAGACACATGGCAGACCTGTGATAACTACAAAAAATCATCACCACCATATAAAGAACTGTTAAATCCTTTTGATGTTCTGGACAACTCCCTTTTCTCCAGTTCTAATTAAGCAACTTGATTATGTACTTAGCAAGAAATCAGTTAAAATTCTGTGTACCATTATTTTCAAATTTTATTTTGTTGATGACAGCTGAGCTAACTGTTGTCTATACAGCCAAGAAATGCAGGAATGAACAAACAACTGAAACAAGAAGCAATGAAAGAACAAAGGAAGGGAGAAAAGAAGGGTAGCACTGGAAGAATCCAAAGGACCTGAATTTCCCTACATGGAAATCATAAACATCTTTGAGAACAAGGTGAAACTTGGAGAGAATAAAGGTAAAGATAAATGAATGACTCTTAGGAGGTGTCTGTGTGGACATTTAGGATGGGTGACTGACTCTTCAGACTGAACACCTCACTTAGCATACACGAAAGCAGTCCAAAAAAATTATTCTACAATTCATCTCCTCATTCTTTCTGTATTCAAATGCCTGAGTTTGGAAGCAGACACTCCATGGTTCTGTGCAGTAATCAGTCGTCACAACTATCATCAGAATTGCAAGAAAATACATCTCTCCTTCAGTAACAGCTGTGGGAGAGATCAAGGGTCATCCTCCTAGATTTAGTCCATGTCCACACTGGCACTAGTGTTTTACACAACCCCAGCTAGACAAGCGTTTGTGCATCTGGAGATGGCAGGCTAACACACAGCTTAGAGTGTGAATTTATCCTGTGTGAAATGGCTGGGAGAGCGAGACATAATGAATAGCTGTATTGAGTTTAGAAGCGTAGGAGAAGGTGAACAAAAAATAGGAAGATAAGGAATAAAGTGAGAAACATGAAAGGGTAGAAAATGAAAGGACTCTATTCATATGTATTAAATGTGCAAAATCACTTGCCATTAAACACAGTAAAAATTAGAAGGGACGTCATTGTCCATCTGACTCCATTTATCTGATAATCAACACTTTTTATACTCGTAATCCTGAACTCTCATTTTAAACCCACATTAATGAGATGATCAGGCTGTTTTATTACTGCCTTATGAACCTTGCCAAAGAGAACCCATTTTCTCAGATCATTTGCTGCAGTATCAGTCCATTGTTTCATCCTGACCAGACTGTTGTAACACTGCTTCTGTCTCACCTGTTAGTTTAAAATTGTATAGACCAATAAATTAAAGTGCTTTGACATTCCCGTATTCGCTTCTTTGGCTGAGGAATATACTTCTGATTGTCAGTAACCAAAATAGTGGTTTCAAAATATTAACATTTATCCACTTTAACACAACTAAATTTTCTTTCACTGATCACTTATTTTTGTATGCACCAGAGTGGTTTGTTATGCTCTTCCGTATCTTTTATTCTTTTCTTCTGGGGATTTTTGTTTCTATATGCAAACCAATACCTTTCTTGTTATCATCTTCTTTTTAAACAAACACAATGAGGTGCATTTTGACCTTTTAAATCAATGAGAGTTATGCCAGGAGCAGCAGCTTTGTATGACATTTTTTGAGAGGCTTGTGTTTCATACACACAGGGTTTGCTACAGTTGAATCTCAGACTTCTGGTCTCCATCTCGGGTTTTAAAGCACACTACAGTATGCTGTGTGTGCCGACTCTAGCTAAAACCATGCCAGCATTTCCATAATAAAAGCTCTTATTTCCAGAGGTTCCAGCTGTACATTCGGCTGTAAAAATGTGCACTAGGCTAAAATTGGATGTACAAGATTTCAATGTGGAATTAATATAAATTAAAAAAACATTCCACTTGATGATTTCTGAGCTATAACTTCTGAAAAGGTAGCAGTTTGTGAGATTCCTTTTTGCCCTCTCATCTTGTAAATCAAAAAGTAATTTAACTTTTTCAGAGTAATTATGTAGTTATATGATGAGCCTCTTTCTGCTTTCAGCTTGCTCTGTGCCTTAGACATGGGAATTGGTTTTCATGTGTGCAACAGAGGTGAGCATATGTAGTTGTTTACTGAGAGGAATTCAAAAATGACACACTGTCATTCTGCCTACACAGTTCACTGCTGCTGATGTTTTTTGCTCATCAGAATCCTGCTCCTGCAAAAGCAGGGATGTGTACACCGATATATAATTTTGTTTTTTTGGCAGTGGGCAGAACTCATAATGCACTCTGTCTTAAACTAGCTGTGGAAACTTGTTGCTTTATGAAGTTCTTTTACTTCACTTAGGATAAAGGTAGAAATAATACTAAATACTGTATTTAATTCTGGTAGGTCTTCATATTTCTCTTTGTGAGTCTTCCTACTTCTCTTTACGCCTATCTGTATAATTTCATGAAGATTTCCTTGGCTCATTCTCAGTGGTCCCATGTTCTACACTTTGCCTACTCAAATGCCAAGTTCTGACTCAGGTGATGCACTGTTTTCATCTTTTTGTTTGTGTGGATTTTTCTCTCTGACAAGGATATCTATAACTTATCCATACCTTACAGATGGACCTTTCTGAGAAGAAATATATATAAGTCTCAGAGAATTAATTGCATTCATTCTGCTAGTGGGCAGACAGGAATGTGCCAGGCATCCCTCCCACAGCCTTCATCACAGCCTGTAACTTTTCTGCAGTCATGGGGCAGGTTTGGAAACAAGGGTTTAGAGGTGCCTGGACACCATAGGTTGCTGGTCTCCCTCCTGGATGGACAAAGACAGCAAAGAGAAACTGTATTCTTATTGAAGGGCACCAAATATGTGCGCACCATCATGCAAGGGGAAGTAAGTTATGGGATTTTTTTAATCCACATTATGAACATGAAAATATCTAGCTTAAAAAAAAAGTATGAACCAGTAAGTATCCTGATGCTAAGTGTGCTATAATTGTGTGGTGAGTCCATTACAGAGATTTAGAAACTGGTCCTCCCTTCAGCATCAATCATTGTTACATCTGAACACCTTTTCCATAGGTATTTCTTGTCAGGAGAAAAAGTATACTCGTGTGTGAAAAATCAAAGTTAAAGCAACCTAGAGTAGCACAATAGAGCAATTTAAAATCTGCTTTTAACTGATAAGGCAAAGGAGCAGAAAACATAACATTGTTATCTACCAAATTGTTTCTTGTACTAATGTATGTTGAAATGCTCAAGTATACATGTAAGACAATAGAAGCTGAAGTATAACACTCTCTAAAGTGTTCGGCAGAAGACGTATAGGAGAAGTTTCTTTAAACACTTTTGGAGTGCCCTTTGTTCCTTCTAATAAAGTTAAAATGAAACAAAACAAAAAAAAATACAGACAAAACCTCTGGTTTACAAAACCTTAGCTTATATCTATACAAAAGTTTCAGATAAAGTAGCAAACTATTTAAAACAGAAAATCACATTCCCAAATAAAATTACCATGTTTTCTTATTTTGTGTACAACGCAAAATTGAACAGAAAAGTGTAGATGTTACTATAAAAAGAAATAAGTTAAAATTCTGAATGTTTATGACAGCTGCTGATTTTATTTTCCACAAGATGAAACTTAGAAAGCATTTTGCTTCATAGTACGCAAAATAGTGAAGTGTATTACACAGCTTAAAGTACATAAACAGGAAAAGTGAACAATTTCACACTGCTAAGAGAAAACAGTCCACAGCTCAAGTGAAAATTATTTATCAGTTGTATAATATCAATAGTACGTAAAAGTACCTTAAAAGTATGATGAGTGTTCCTGACTTTAAAGCCTGATTCAAAAGCAATGACCACTATGATCCCATTGTGTTCTGTTTTTTCAGAAGTGGTAAAGATCCAAAATCCTTACAGTTATATGCTTATTTTCATGTTCTTGGATGTTCAGCCTGCAGGCTAGACTGCTTGCTTTTCTTTTCTTTAAGGAAAGTAGGGGACAGAAAAGAAAAAAAGCAAAGCAAACCAAGCCTCCTTCAGGAACTTAAATATATGGCTGTTAACCACATGAAGATCTGGACTGGTGTCTGTACAGGGTCAGAGAATGGCTCCCCATCAAAATCATCACCCCTTCCTTGTCTCTTGGTACAAGTGCAAATCCCGGGGAAATGGGCAACAGGAGGTGGAAAAAAGTGACTTATATTCTAATATTCTAGAACCACCAGAAGATAACACATTTTATTTGTGGAACCATTGTAAATTGTTACACACTCTGCTACCTATGGATAAAGCAGATGTGAGAATCCCACTCCTTGGTATTTTAACGAACCAAGAAGGACTTTCATAGGAGAGTAAAACTGTTCTAAGTCACATTTTAGCATCCTTGGGCAGAGGTCCTGGACAGAGAAGAGGGATACACATTTTTTATAACATAAAATGTAACATCTTATGTATCTATTGCGATATGAGGGTTAAAGTTCAGCTTTCAGGAAAAAATCATATGAAAAAGGTTTGCAGGCCACTGATCCATCGCTGAAGACTAATCTGCATCCATGAAGTTTTGCAGGAGTGGTAGTGAGACAGGAATTGACATTGCAAAAATAGGGATCAGAATCTCCAAAGCCCCTACAGCTGTGCTGGTGTTATGCGTAGACACTGGATACTGGCACATAGATAATTCTGTATACAATATAATTCATAGAATCATAGAATCATAGAATCGTTAGGGCTGGAAGGGACCTTCAAAGGTCATCTAGTCCAACCCCCCTGCAAGGAACAGGGATATCTCCAACTAGATCAGGTTGCTCAGGGCCTCATCCAACTGGGCCTTGAACGTCTCCAGGGATGGAGCATCCACCACCTCTCTGGGCAACCTGTTCCAGTGTTCTACAACTCTCATGGTAGAGAGAGTAATTATGTTAATACAATTTCTGCTTGCCATTTGAATTCCTTTAGCTGGTGTCTGCAACATCCCTCACTGGTGGCTAAAGCCAAACAACCATCTCTTATCAAGTTTGTGAGTAAAACAGGACTTTTGGAAAAAAAAAAACCTACCAGCAAGAAAACAGGAATATTTTTGTCTTCTGTCCTTTTGGTCTGTATAGAAGCATGTAAAACATCTTGTAAAACATTAATACTACCCATTTAACCTGAGTATGTGGGTGGGCAGGAGAAAAGGGAGCCTGTTTTTGGTATTTTTTTTCCTAACAGCAGTGACTCTTAAAGAGATGGAATGAAACACTGATCTTATTAGAGTTAATTGAGGTCAAACTCATCAAGTTTAAAGAATTCAGGATTTCACTGTCTTGCTACTCCAGCCAATTATTTCTGTGACCGCTACAGCAATTTTTTATTATAATATATATTTTAATATAAATAACCTCCCAAAATATTACATAATCTATTACTCATTTCAGTTTCTAAAGGTGACTTTTTATTATGTAGCATTGACATCTAGATTGGCTCCTCTTTCTGTGTTGTTAGCGTATGTATAGGGTTCGACTCCTGAAAAGCTGGAAATAACAAGAAGCAATCACTAAGAGTTTCCAGCTTTTTAAAGAACATCAATGAGCAGTGCAGAGATCGCTATCAGTGATTGATTGAAAACACCTTTGTGATATACAACCGAACGTTAGACTGTGCATAGATTTAGAACATGCTATTTTCTTCAATAAAAGTGGCAATTCTTTCAGTAAAATAAAATTCTAACCAAAAAATCTCTGGAAAAGCAGAAGCATCTTCAGGACTAACATTTGATCAAGCAGCATAAATTCATTCCATGCATCAGACAGTCTATAAGAAACCAGAATGTGTTGATTTATTTTCACTTGAAGTTATAGACTTAAAAATAATTTCTTTACATTACCTAGTGTTTTTATTGATATATAAAATGTAGGAAAATCCTACATGCATTGATGATGCATGTAGGAAAATTCAATGACTGCTCTTCACTTTTCAGCTTCCCTTCCCTTCCCTGTTCCTTCTAGTTGACTGAACAGAAAAAAAGATGGAGATAATAAGTCAGAAAATAAGAAAGAAGGCATGCACCTTTAAAAGTCTTTAAATACAAATTTTGTTTAATTTGGTATTTTTAACTCCTAAATTTAATGAATAACCTGGAAAAAAGCCTAGGAAATATGTAAATATTTAGAAAAATAAAATTTTTAAGAAACAGTTGAATGTTTTGAACAACAGTTCCTGTACTTATCAAGTTGTATTTACTTGTGATAAGTCAAAGATCTTAGTATGCCTGCAGTTTTGCCTCAGTGTCTTCATACAATGAAGCTCTGTCCATCTTTCACTAATTAGGCAGATTTGTCCTTAGAATTCCTCAAAGACCACATTCAATGTGGTTCTAAGGGTAAAGCTAAGAGATATATAATCTATGTTTATAATACACAGCATGAAGAAATGGATGAAGAAAACCTTTTATTTTCTTCTGGAGCTGAGGCACAGCAAAAAGTACTGCATTAAATCGTTCAAAAAGGAAAGAAACTGAGCAGTTCAAAACACTGCGAGGTAAACAGCTTAGAATAAAAAATCCCGTTACTCTGGAGCTGGAGAGGTAAATTTCCTGAAAACAGACTCACCAGCTGAGTCCCAGCTCAGCAGCCTATTTTTGTGGTGTGTTACCACAGTATAAACAAACAATAACTGCAGCTACTCAGGTTTGTTTTGTGTACTTTATTCTGGTTTGTTGACTCTCATACTTGTACACTTCCCTTACAGTGCTTGTTTTTTTTCTCCTTCTCAGAAAACATGCCTTGAGTTGACAGTTATTTTTGCTGTCTCCCTCTTTACCTACTGCCTGCATTTGAAGAGCCTTTGATGTCTGTGTGCAAAAGATAAATGTTGATCTCCTGCAACCCCGGGAGTAGCAAGCTTCAGTCAGAGACACCCTGCAGTGATCTTCTCAACTAGGGGAAGGGAGGAGTTCTCCCAATATTAAACCAAAATTTGCTTTAAAAGAAAAAAAAAAAATCTATTGAAATACTTTCCCCTCTAACCCCTTCCTTGTAAGTATACAAGTTCGTTTGGTGCTTTCTTGTTCTCTAGTTGCCATGTCTTAAAGTGGAAAGCTTTTTGCTTCCTACTATATGCAACATCAATCACAATACCAGCGCCGAGAATATTTATTATCACTATTGTGATTCCTCTCGATATGTACACATTAAATAGCTTATGTTCTAAATGAATGGATATGGAAATAATTTAATTTTATTATGGATGAAAGTCCTGAGAAAGAATTCTGAAATAAAGATTTCAATGTAAAGAAGACGTGCCAGTGAAAGAATAGGTGTTACTTCAAGGCTTACTCTTTCATTAGCTGTGAGAAAACTTCTCTGCAGAACTTCCTATTACAGTTAATCCTATTCACAGGCCCTATCTGATGGCTATTGTGGAATTTCTGCAATAACAGGTAAAGGGAAATTTTCCTTTCTCTTCTGACAAATGTCTGTTATACAAAGATGCAAAAAAGGCAGAGAAAAACTGAACATGTTTAATTCTAAGCCCACCACTCTTTGTTGCTCTGCTCATTTCAGCTTTTTACTGCATAAATTGATGCAATGCAAAACCTTTTCCAATGGGAGAGGGAAAATCTACAAAAACACAGTCTCTTGTGCAAATCATTTCAGTTCCTCAGGAAAAAAACTCAAACTTTCCTTTCTATCTACTACTATAAATATTATTAATATAAATAATAAAAGAAATATTAGTATAAAAAATAAAATAAAAATAGTTTGCAATTCTTTTAATGATTCCATCTATCTGTACACTGCATTTGCATAGGTTAGAACAGTTTACAAAATGTGTTTACATGTATGTACATACATATACACACTCTTAATTTTGATGGATAATGATTCATAGAAACGAGAAAAATAAACAGAAAGTCTAGATTGTAATTAATATTTTAATTCTGAAAGAAACATCGTAGTAGTAAAAAAATCATACTTTTAATGTATGATATGGGAATATTTGTAGTATACTAAATATATACACTTGCTATGCTTTCATTCTATCCTACATATATACATACACACACATACAAAAACATGTACTTGCACTAAGAATGTATGCATTATATTTAGAATAAAGATATTTACAATAATTGGTCAAATCCTTTCTGGAAAAGGTTGTCCAGAGAAGTTGTGGACGTTCCATCCCTGGAAGTGTTCCAGGCCAGGATGGATGAGGCTTTGAGCAACCTGACCTAGTGGAAGGTGTTTCAGCCCATGGCAGGGCGGTTGGAACTAGATGATCTTTAAGGTCCTTCCCAACCCAAACCATTCTATGATTCTATGATAAATCCATTGTCATCCCAAAGTGTTTGATGTGAGATTGTAATAGTGAGCTGTGTTTATTCGCTTATTCTATTTAAATGTATATATCGAATAACATTTATTAGTGTTCACACTGATGTAAAATACTAGATTCAGCAGAAAAGAGATTGTGTAACAAGAATCTGAGTGACAAGGACTCAGTTTGCTGTCCCAACTGTGCTGATTTGATATCTGACTGCTGTCAACTGGGCTGGTCCTACTTTCCCTTTTCCCTTGCTTGCTCTCATATTTATGCTCCATCACTTCTCTTGTAATACTACTGTCATTAATCTACCCCCATTGTTAGCTGACCACGGTTAATATGGTCAAAATACCTCTTAGAAAAGAAGAAAAAAGGTTACAGGAAGAAAAACTGAATGTTTAGACCACCTGGAAGACTTCAGAGGAGATGTAGCTTATTAAAGATTACATAAATGTTCATGAAGTGGTTATTTCCAATGAAAGCAACTTGAGGTGTAAATTATGTCAAAAAGACAGAGAACTTGTCATATAAGCAAGTTGTTTGGGAAGGGAAGACAAAGACTTTCCTAATTTGATTTGGAGGGATAAATGCAAAATGCAGGTTTTAACTTTGTCAGCGTTTTCCATATATCACCGTAACTCTGTTCTTTTTTGAGAAATAGCACTTGGTGGAGTTATCTGGTGCATTCAGAAAGGATGTGCTCTGTTCCATCCACTGGCCAGGCCAGTGGTGTAGAAAGGAAGAAGCATTATCCCATCCTCAACAAAGCTCTTCGTCACACAGGAAGGCACTGAGATGGACCATCTCTGTTCTGAAGGAGTCTTTCATTGTGACTAAACCCAGCAATTTCTAACGTTTGGGGTAAAATTAGCTGTAATCCTCATGCCTATTAGTGTTTTGATTCAAGTCTAAATCAAGCAGTATCTGAACATCCAGTAACATGACCTGTGAATGAATATTTTGGCACAAGAAACAACAGAACGAATTTTTTTAACCCTGCGTGGGCAAGCCACCATATGTGACAGCATATATAATTACAGATAACTATATATGCATATTTAAATGCCTATACATATAACAGATGTAATATAAATCCACACATACTTAAATATAAAAATAGATTTTGTTTTAAAAACTCCACCTTTATGTTCATCCTAGTCAGATAAGGACGTATCTGTGATGTACCCATATATGTCTCCCTTGTGAAATGTGCCTAAGTTGAGCCTTACTTTTCCTGGCACTGCAAACAGCTGCCTCAGGTATGTTTAAGCCCAGCTTCAGTGAGACTGCGAGTTAGTGTGGATGGACATAGGGAGGAAAAGCTGAGAACCTGTACTTAGTGTAAAGCAACACTGACAATTTTCTCAGCTGAGTTGTGGCTATAAAAAGGTCTAGGAATCATTCCACTGTAATTGCTCAAGTATTTGGTAGCATCAAGAACTAAGCAGTTTTGCAAAATGCTTGAAAACTTTGGTCAGCAGCTGCAAAAAGATTTTGAACCTAACTAAAGATGGATCTAAGTACCAAAATGAGAGGATTTTCAAAAACATTTACGTGCTGAAGACTCACTGAAATGCTAATCACAAAAATGTTATCTTGTATAAATTATTAACTGTATTTTTTACTAAGGACTAGAGAATAACTTGCCTAAAATAGCAAAAATTATACTCGTTCTTTGGTCCCAATCCTACTTTATCTCCAGCTGCAAGAGAGAACCTTTTATATTTTCCTGTGTTCAAAAACATCAGGAAATGTGGGGGCAAATTCAATCTTAAGGGTCATATAGTTTTATCTTGTGTATTCCTCTAGCTATAGAATTTTATTTTTTTCCTCCTGTGTAGAGCCCACTAACTAAATTAAGTCTTCCAGAATAGCTTTTTGTCTTGATGTGAAAATGTCATACAATGGACAATCCAATACTTCCCTCGATTGAATGTTCCATCTTCAAATTGCTTTTTACAAACTTTTCTCAGGAGGTAGCAAGAGATTCTTTGATTTTGATAAATGATATACCCTAACTTAAAAATGAAGTGGTAAAAGTAATTCCAGTTGATTTGCATATGAAGTGTCACCAAAGTCAATTAAAGGACCAATGTCTTTTTATGTCAAGAAAGCTGTATAAATGGCAATTGTAGGCCTGAGTTTACCTCAGGGAGGTAAACAATCCAGTAAAATAAAAGGATCATCATAAATTCCAATTGAGTTTTTTCAGATTTCTATGGGATTAGCTGAAAAAAATCTGTACAGAGTTATAAACAGGTGAATTAATGGAAGTCTTAAGAAATACTTCATGTTGAAAAGGCTGCAGACATCGGAGAAGTATGAACAAAGCTTCATAGGAAAGGAAAGAAACAATGAAATCCAACCTGAAAATCTAACATATTTGTGCATTCTGAATGTTTTCTTACACTTAACAGAAAGGAATATTTTGAAAGAGGTAAAACTGTGGAAAATTTAGGGACAGTTTTGGAAAGAAAAAGATGTATGATCTTGGAGTGTCATACGATACAAACAAACCCAAGATATTTTACCTGTTATATAGAAATACTGATAGTGAAATACATAGCTGTTTTATATCATGGGAAGGGAAATAAGGATCCCTTTCTGTATGGCATTTGATTACACATTTGCAATACGATGCACAGTTTTGAGCATCTCAACACAAGAAACATTTTTAATTGCAATTGTATTTTTTGTATACAAAACAGAAAAAAATGAATAAAACTAGACATCAGAACAGAAAAAAAAATCTACCGATGCTCTAAGACAATTTGGAAAAAAGAAAAGAGATATCACAAAAAAAACATCAAACTCTACGATTTCACCAAAGGTGGTCTTCTCAGAATGAAGAGCACTATACCTCACTGTTCTGGTTCTGTAGTTTGAGGCATGTAATAAATCCTGCTCTCAGATTCTCCTTCCCCCAGTTTTCTCTTATACCCATTCATATAATTTTTGCAAAGATCATGTTCCCAGCCTATTATTCCGAGTTGTTTCTTTCTGTACACTCAGCCTACGATTCATCCCGTTCTTTGAAAATATACAGGATAATAATTCTTTTTTCTCTTTATAACTAACCCTAGCTGTCACAAGCAACCTGATTTTATTCACATACAGACAATGCTCATAGTCAAAGTGCTTTTATTTGTTGTCAGACTAGTCAATGTGTTTCCTCTGAACTACTAGGTGGAAACAAAAATGTGTATAGAATATTAATGATCTCACTGTTGTGTACTCATGATTTCAATAAGAAAAAAATGAGGCATAAAAATCAAATATAATGAGGCCATTACAGAAGAAGAAACAAGGTAATCCATTTCTAATACATAACACCACTACAATGATATTAGCTATAATTCAAACAAAGTAATCTACTTTTGTTAGATATGCAATATGCAAATGAGACATTTTAGTAGTGCTGTCATCTCTTGGAGAAGTCACAGCAGTGATGCTAATGAGAAGATGATAAGGTTAATAAACATTTTCTTTTATTATAGTGTTAATTTTTTAAAGCTATAAAATTTTGGTTTGACAACTTCCTTTGCAAACTTGAAAATACCACTTCAGATAAAACTAAGCTTTTCCTTTCACGAACACAAACAGAAAAGTGTTTATACACACATGTGACACCTGCATTTTTCCTGAAACAGCCATGCAGTATCATAACCACATTGTGGCTCTGTATGCATGATAAATCAAATAAGTGGAACAATGATCAGGTTTTTGAAATTTTCCTGATGCACTTATCAAAGCTTGAGAGGTAAATCACTGAAAAAAATGAATGTTTAAATGTAAATTCCCGTAAGTGTCTTTGTATCACTAATTTTTCCTATGTTTGAGCTGCATTCAAGGTCATATTTTGCCCTCTGAGAATAAAGAATACTGTGCATTGTTATCTACAGTTAGGTTTGAATTATAGCATTTACAGAATCAAAGCTTCAGAAAAAATTCAATCTTCTTTTTAGCATTTTCTATCACAACAAAATTCTCAACACTAACATGGCCAGAAAATAAACTAAAATGCATCACCTCTATAAATTTTAATGATAAATCTTGGGGATTCTTAAAACTTTGAGGAGATTTTTTAAAGTGTTGCATAGGCAAAAATGAATAAAAAATAATAGAAGGATCGTTTTGTCCCTGAACATTTGTCAGAGAGAAAAGACAGCACCTATGCCCTAAAGAGCCAATAAAGCAAATTTAGTCTAAAAGGCTGCTGTTGTGCCTCTTTCAAAAACTAAGCTGTAAAAGAAATTCTATAGGAGTGTTTGATATTTCCATTTCATTTTAAATAAAAGATATTTCAAAGGTTTTAATACATTTGGAATGAATTGTCAAGCACATGAGTGCACATCTGAACCAAAACTCTGAGGGCAAATTTTTCAAATACAAATTAATTTGTTTCAGCAGGAGTTCCTTTATCACCTTCAGCAGTAGTAGTCATTAGGAATACCTTCAAAAGCCTTAGCTTGAAACTTCTGAAGTTCAGACTTCATTTATCAAACTACTTAATCCAGTTTCAAATCTTCACACTTTCTATGGGAAATTAAATAGTGTATATATATCTAAAACTTAAAACGCAATGACATCTACTATTTTCTCCAGTCAAGCTTACTGAAGATAAATTAGTAGCTTACAAAGTTTGCTATATCAGCTCAAAACCTCTTAAAATTATGGCTACACTAAAGACTGTTAAAGTAACAGGTGGTATGAAGTATATCTGGAAACTGATTTTAATTGCAAATAAGCTTTTATCAGTTCATAGTTGGCAATAACCATCTGGAAGGATATCACCTGCAATAGTAACTAGTGTTAAAACAAAATCTGCTTTCTGCTTTGATTTGGGCTTGGTAATCAAAAGGAGCAATTAAATGTTTAGTTTTGGTATTACAGCTTTCTTCTTGGATCTTAAGAAGTATTTAACGTGTGCTTTAAACAAGCTTGCATCTTCTTCAATAGTTCAGCTATATTTTAGTTTTAAAAAATAAATTTCAGAATGTTTTTATAACCAATGCTGGGAAACATCTTCTGGAAAGTTAATCCTTGGGTTTCTGGGCTAAAAACAAAACCAAAAAATAATAATAAATAAAGAACAACTCACTATTTAAATTTGCCTTTTTCCTTTTTTTTTTTTTTTTACCTTATTTCAAGGCCACCCAAAGTACTGCTTTGCCATTTGCTGGAACTTCATATGCAGAGCCACCAACCACAATTCTATCAGGGCTTCTGTGGACTGTTGCTGATAACTTTATTCTACGCCTTTTTGACCTCTGGGTTAGACTACTGAAATGCTTTATTTTATTACCTCTTTCATAAAATGCTGCCTGACTTCTTACTAGCACAAAAAGCTGTTGAAAGCATTTTAAACCACATTAAGTAGCCTCAGTTTAATCTGATAGTCTTTGGGGAGTTCGATCAATGCTTATTGTCACACATTTATTAAATTTTATAATTGCAATAGCTTCCAGCGTATTCTGGAATATATATTTATATGACTTGCTGGCCCCAGATTTGCCTATTCACAGGTAAAGGTTTTTATGTTCTGTACTACAAAGCAGTATCGCCCATCTACTTCTAATTTGTGTCTCACTTCCATACTAGTTTAAAATTCATTCAGAGACAGTGTTCAATGCTGGTTCAATAAACTTGAAAAAAAGAAAACAAAAATCTGAACTCCATTTTTTTTTTTTTTCCCTTTTGTTAACTCCAGTTAACCTTAGTTCACACTGGCAGAGTGATTTTGTCGACGGCATTTCTTCACAAAATAGAGAGAGTATAAGTTTGCGTGAAAGGTATTACAGAGACTTGGTTAGTATTTTGCTGTCAGAAGAACACATTCACTCTGGATTGCCAGTGCAATCAATCAGATGAATGAGTTCCTTGAACTTAGTTTAGCACAGTGTCTGTAATAGCCCCATTAGTAAAGCACTGAATAAAACAGCACCCATCCATTGGGGTGGTTGAAGGAATAAATAAGCACAATGCAAATGAATACTGCTGGTCTAGGCACTTCATGCCAGACATTAAAGTCTCAAATAGTAGTGATTGAGAGAAATCCTAAGCAAGCTTTTGTCTTTTTTTTTTTTTTTTACTCTTTCTTTCATTCTCTCTCTCTTTTAGCAGAAAGCATTAAGGTATCTGAAAGAACACTGCTTGACAAGAAAAGATTGAACAGCTAGCTAGACACTTGAACTCTTATTTGTGACAAAACAACACCAAAAAAGGAGCAAAAAACCACACACACACACACACACACACAAAACACACCAAAAAAACCCCAGAAACAAAACAAAAAAAACTCCGCCACCCTACATCTCTTTCGAAAAGGTCTGTCTCCTAAAAAAGGCTACGAGGTCACAAGTAAGGCAACATAAAAACAATTACTATTGACTTACACCTAAAGTTCCAGTGTAAAGGGCTTTAATGATATAATCTGTTGACTTTCATGCTCCTTAAATTAGAAAAACACACTATGATGCGTGTCAAACATTCAGTATCACTTCTCACTCTGGACCTGATTAAAAAGAAGTAATGTCTGTTGAGAAATGAAATATTCCTCCACTTTATTAAAACCAAACATTTCAGCAAGGCCTAGCCTACATATTAAATGGAAATCTGTAAAATTCCAGTAACATGTAATTTTTGTGACTAATCCTATAAGAAGACAGCATAGTCAAACAAGACCTTGGAAATAACCAAAAAAGGGAAAATATATTCAAAGACAGCAGATCTGTATTTTTAAAATAACAGCTATAAAGCTGGATACATTCAAACAATAATAATGTATCATAAGAAAACAGAGCAAGGGATTTAGGACTGGGATCTCAATCTAGATTTACAATGTAGTAGAACATAGTTCAAAAATAAAAATTAGTTTCCTGTCCAAATAAAAATCATCAGAGATAAAGATTAAGACATTCAATTTAGGAAAAAAACTGAAAAAAAGATGAACACTGAAGAAAAAGCCTGGGTTATTTTGAGTAAGAGGCATTATTTCAGAATTTCAAAACAAATGTTGTTTTACAACTTGAGTTAAAAATCTTTTTGAAAGAGATGTTATTAATTTGATTAAATTGACCCAGATACTCCTATCTTTTACGGATCTTAAAGATTTTTGATACCCTATTGACGATAGCTCTATTTGATTGTGACATACTGAAAAATATCACTGTCTATCTGACTGAATTATCAGTAACATGTTCAATCTCATTGGGTGGGCATCTGGCGTAAAACTACTCAAGATTTTGATGATTTCCATTTTATTGAAAATGCCAATTGCTGTCTCCGTTAATGGCTGTCAAGTCAATTGACCACAGAAGACTCAGCAACTGGTAGCTGAGCCATGCACATTATAGAGCTCCTGTAGTTGTGGAAGATATATAACAATCTATTGAAAAGAAAATGAAATGTAACTGTTATAAATCCTAATGATAAATTTGACCTAAGAGCATCATTTAGTCTCAACTTTTCACAGGTTTCCAATGGAAGAACATTTCACTGTCTACATCCATCTAGCCTGGCTCCTCCTCATTGTTCATGCACACACACACACAAATGCTCATTACAGCCAAAACAGTGATCACCGAAAGCATTACCATAGCTTGAATGTAGCTCTATCAGTCAGTACATGATATCTTAAGTTACACAGTATGCTGACACCTCTATTGCCGTGATCAATTTCATTTGACACTCTAGGCAAAACCCTTTCACTTTATTCCAATTTTATTTTTCTTATTGTTACAGAAAAGCAGCTCTCCATTTGCTTCTTTCTGATTCATTTTTCCAGGGCAGAGGTCTGTAGCTAAACCTTTAAAGTGAAGTATTTTGGAGGATTCTTTTTCCTCATGTGAACTAAACCTTTCGTGTCTTTATCTGCTTTCATTTCTGCTCCTCTTTTGTCACGAATGTCCCTTCAGAGTTTAAGGTAAATGAATAGTTTCATTTGGACTAGAATATTTTTTCAAGATAATTCCAATGACATTGACTAAAAGTAAAAATATACATTTATGCAAAATGAAAGCTGTGAGGCTAAACATCTGGTTGAGCAATTTTAAGTGCATGTATAATCAAGATTTTCACAACTTTCTTCTCTTTGCAAGGTTATTTAAGTTCAAAAGATACTGTTCAGCTAAATGTAGAACAAGAAGATTTCTCTTATATTTACTCCTTGTATTTTTACATACGGTCTTGAGAACTCAGGTTTTTCAAGTTTGTAAAACACGAGAAGAGAAGGAAGCACTGCCTAAAAGAGCCTCCTGTTTGGCAAAAGGTATCCTCACACTGGGTGGGCATGTATCTGTATAAATTATAGCTCCATATCTGTAACACCTTGTCATATTGCTTTTGCATAGTAAAAGCACCACAGATTTGCATAATAGATATTTGATAAATACATAGAATCATATAACGGTTTGGGTTGGAAGGGACCTCAAAGATCATCTAGTTCCAACCTCCCTGTCATGGGCAGGGACACCTGGTTGCTCAAAGCCTGATCCAATCTGACCTTGAACATTTCTGGGGATGGGGCATCCACAGCTTCTCTGGGCAACCTGTTCCAGTGCCTCACCATCCTCAATGTAAAAAATTTCTTCCTTATATCTAATCTAAATCTACCCTCTTTCCGTTTAAAGTCATTACCCATTGTCTTATCACCATATACCCTTGTAAAAAGCCCCTCTCCACCTTTCTTGTAGGCCCCTTTCAGGTACATAGTACCTGTTCTATAGAACTTAGTCTAAAATACATACAGAGAAGACAAGGCATTTAGAGAAGCTTTAAGGAAAGAATCATTTGGAGTATCTCATAATTTAAATTAAGTTACTACTTTATAGTATCATGAGATTGCTAGAATTAATGTTAATAGAGACAAAGCACAACATTCAGGTGTTGGGATTCAATCCATGACGCAATAACAACGTTAAAAAAAAGGTATAGAAACTAGCGTATAAAAAAAGAATTTTAAAAAATGTGAACTAATATTTGTCTATAGAAAGCTATGGGTTGTTGCTACCATTTTCTGTGATTTTTTAAAAAATTTTATTTTTAATGTATAAAAGAGAAAGTTTCTAACAAAGACTGGGATGTTGAATGTAGAGATCTAGTGTCTTCTAAGAACACATAAACATAAACAAAATGTCACTATCTTGCAAAGCAATAAAGAAGAACAATTCACAATATTTTTGAGAATTTGAACATGACCTTATAGATAACAAAACAGATTATAAAAGAGGGTGTTTTCTAATGACAAATGGTTTTAGCAAAAGCAGTGCATTCTGTATTATCTACTCCCTACCTTTTTCTTGTCTGTTGTCCTTCAGCAGTTTAAGGGACTATCAGTAAAGATTTTTTGTGGTTTGTTCCCCCCTGCCCTCAGCCATTACTATTAAGATTTCATGAAATTGTTCTGCTAAAAAGCTGAAACACTATCATTAAAATTGGCTGTACTTGGAAATCTCAAAGCATATATTTCAGTGAATGTGAAATTTCCTGAGCTAAATTTGGCTTGGCTATACCCGAGTGATCTTGTAAGCATGCAGACTATACAGTTCTTTAAAACATGAGCTATAAATAAATAAATGAAACTCCTTTTAGATGTTTTTGTTGAAAATATTTCCGCATAGATCACATATGGATCTATTGTTTATTTTTTCAAGTCCTGTCCTCTTTCCACAATTAAAATGAAGGCAAATTTTTCTTTTTAATTTTTCTCTCTCTCTTCTCTATTTTTCCAAATGAATCCAGTTTTTGTTGACTTGTTTATGTTATCTTTGTTGTCTTGTCTTAGAAAGAAACTGTGTGGTTTGCATTTATTTCAATATTTTGAATAAATCTAAGGAGGTTTTTTTTCCACTTCAGATTAATATTTGCAATATGCTAAACAACATATAGCCATCTGGAAAGAGATCACCAGAGTAAACCATATGGTGTTCATTAATGTGAGCTGATGGAAGGTGCCATGTTTTTACACCATACCAAGAAGTTACATGCATATACATTGCCTTAAGGAAAGTCACTATGTCAATAACCTAATAAGCTCAGCTTACAAAAAACTTTCAGTCCAAATACTCACTGAATGGTTTACAATATGTACACCTCATATAAAGAAGTACTTTCCTTAGTTATAATACTATTCACCATAAGCAAAATTTGTTTTCTAGGATGACATGTGTTCGTATTCCATAAACTGCTGGAAGTAAAATGAAGTAATCAGATTTAAAAAAAAATACAAATTCTAACAACAAATAAATAATAGTAAGGGAGAGAAATTCTTACTTGATTTTAAAGGAACTAATAGATTAAACATATGTATATGCTTTACTGGACCAGGGCCTGTTGTGCTCAGCACTAAAGAAAATAATTTGTCTTGCAAGCCGTTTTGTGCTTACACAGATTCCCATCACAGCTGAACTACATCACAACTCCAAGCAATGCCACTGAAAGTTCAGACTGATCCTCTTTTAAATTCCATCTCGCCTTCTTTAAGCATCTGTTTACTTCCATTTCTCTCCATTCCTCCCAGTTGTAGCAGCTGTTTCTTCTCTCAGCTCTGTAATGTCTATTGCCTATCTTACATTAATTTAAAAGAATACAGGTCTATAGTCCTCGTCTCTTTTTTAAAAAAACTGTTTGTCTTTCTCCAGAGTAAGAAAATTAACGACTATTCCAGCAAAAAATCAGTCTAAAGTAAATTATTCTGGAATATCAAAAGTTCAGAGAAAGAAAATCGCAGAAAAAAATATTTGGAAGCAATAATAATTATCTATGTGAATGTAGAAATATGAGTTGTATGTAGCAGAAATATATATTTTTATATAAATATATAACTAGATAAGCATTTTCTTCTCAGGTTTTAATTGAGAAATATGCTTTTCTTTCATTATATTGCACTAATCTTGTCCTTCATTTCTGTCCTGAAGGTATAATCTCTCATTTGTAGCGTTGGATTTGCAACTGTGCAGGTGCTAAAGGCCTGAAGTGAGAAGGAACGCTTCTTTAGGTGACAAAATACAGAAAGATGAAAGGAACTCTTAGAGAAATGAGAATAGTCTCAGAGAATAAATTAAAGAGTTGAGAGTTAGAAAAAACAACAGAACAGATATGTTTTTGATTAGACTAGTCTTTCCACCAGCTGAAGAGCAATTACTAGCAAATAGTTACCCTCTTTACTCCGTTACCCTCCTGCTCACACAGGTGGGCAGACCAGCCTTGGGTCAGACCTTGCCCAGCACCTACCTCCTGCATCAGAACAGTGACCAGCTGCATTTGCTCAGAGACAACAGCAATGGCAGCAGCAAATTTTTTCCTTCCTTGGAAGACAGAAGACACAAGGGGAAGATTGTTTGGGAGAGATTGCTTCTCTGGTACACATTGCACATGAGTGAATGTAAATCTACCTCAAAAAATTATATATATTATAGAAATGTATAAGGTTTAAGAGAGAAGTAAATCTTAACCATTAGAGTGCTCTAAATAAGAGGATAATGTCAGTATGAAGAGATCAAAACACAGGGTGAAGTACTCACATTGCCTACCTTAGGAGCCTCTGCTTTCAGCATTGTAAATGGAATGAGGTAAAGACTGATTTAGAGCTCATCCTACTCTATTAAAAATTTAACTTAAAATGCCTCAGATGCATCTTCTGCAGAATGAAATCTCCAGGCATTGTGTGCTAGATGTAAACATCATCTCTAGGTAGATTTACTTGAATCTCTTTGAAAATGAAACCCGTCATTTATTTTGAAATCAGCATATGCATCAAAAATGAGAGTTTAAAACAGAAGAAGGGCTGTAGGTTCAAATTATATCTTTTTTAAGGATATGAAGAAATCCATTCTGATTCTGAACCTGGCCAATTACTTAAAAATAGCATTTTTAATCCTCTTTAATCATCTTAGTCATCTGATACCAATCTCAGAGAATTTATTTGTTTTCTTTTTATTTTTTTATCATACTTTAAAAAATTGTCACAACCAGCTGTATGTTTGCAAGTCATGTATTAATGCTGGTTTTCCTATTGTTTTCCCCTAATGTATATCAGATTGATTCACTTCAGCTGAACTTCATAACCCTTACATGTTTATCTTCTGTGCAAGAAAGACAATGTGCTGTTCCAGCAAGCATCTTTTTAAATAAAGAAGCTGTGGGAGCAACACTGAAAATCAAAATGCGGAAAAATTGAAAGAGATACAGAATGATGTGTTTACCCTTGGTAAACAGCTTTTGAATTAGAAAAATCTGGATTAAGGGGGGGCGGGGAGAAATGCTTCCTGCATCTGCGATTGATGTTTACAGACTCATAAAACATTTTACTGTAAACCATGTGCCTAGAGGAATTTGAGAGATTTGCCAATTTTCTACACCAGATCTGCATCTATTGAAGAATAGCATGCTGCTTCAGCTTCTTTTGTGTAGTGCATTGCACAAACTTACCTCAAAGCACTTCATAAACCAGTCCAAGAAATAAGTAGATATAAAAAGAAAGCTTGACAGTGAATAGATATTGATGAAGGTTAAAGGGAAAAGTTTTCAAAGGAACTCTAAAGCTGACAGTCCTTAGTTTCACGGGTTTCTATTGCATAACTCTAATTCTACAGAGGAGAACTACATTTTTACTTTGAAATTATAGTTCATATAAAGAAAAGAGTAGAAACATTTATGGACTGATTCAATTTGAAGGTATGGCTAAAGGTAATTTAATTTAATATGTATGTAGTTCCACCATTAACACAAGTAATACCATTACTAACAAGAGCTGGCAGTAGCAATCGGGTTTGCACGGATTTTTGTTTTTGTTTGTAGCTTTTTATTTAATAAAATATCAGGAAACAGCTTTGTGAGCTCAATGTTTATTATTTTTGCTCATTCTACTTGAAGTGGGAACTGCAAGTACTTGACAAATGGATTGATATATTGTCTACAAATGTATAGGTAATCTCTACAGCCTTTGCTAAATCCTTCCCACTTCTAATCCTCCCAACACATATCCCCAAAGTAAAAAACAAGTTAAAGTAAATAAATAAATAAATAAATAAATAAATAAAGTAGTAAGCCTCAATATATCATACAAGGTCAACTATTTGTGTTTGATTTCTTTTTCTTATATTAGTCTGCAAGTTCTTTTTATATATGGTCCAGTAGTTCTATAACACTTCATATTTATACTGCCTTAAAAACTGACTGATTTTCCTTTCCCGTTTGTTTGCACCAGCAGTGCACAACTGCCATCAGTTGTATACAAAATATCCTCAGCAGAGTAAAAACTATGCATAAGTAAAAGCCTTTCAGAGTTTACTATCTTGGTCACTTCTAATGGACTGTAATAAAGGTGGCAAAATAGTGCATCCCATCTGCCATATTTAACATGGTCCAAACAAATACATATTTTTATAAATAGAAAGTCTTCTTTAGATTTCCAAGGAAGGCCTTCTTCATGTCAAATATTCAACCTTTGTAATGTATGCTTTCTTCATCCATGTAGTGGTTTATCCTGTCCCAGTAGAAATAGATTACTCTTCTGTGTAGTGAAACATCATTATGTCTTTCTTCAGGGCCTTTTGTAATTCAGGAACACCTAGCTCTTTCAGCTGTGTATACAACATAATGCTTTCTAAAACTCCTAGCTCTCTGATTTGTTCTATTCTGGATCCCTTCCACTTTGTTTGTTTGTCTGTTTCTTCACTTGTTTCTTAATGTCTTCCAAACAAAACCGGACACAGTAGTCCAAGCCAAAGTTTCACTAGTGCCAAGTACAAAGCAACTTTCAGGCAGTGACACACAGTAGTCAATAATGTAAGGAGGAGGGAAAATGGTATAAAAAAACCAGTTTGCTTAGAAAAGGAGGAGATTTAAAGCAACAGTTCTGACTCAATAGCATTAGACTGTGTTTCCAGAAATGAAGAATTTTGTCAACATTTTTTTTTTTTAATTGAAAGGAAATGTGAAGGGTTTGAAGTGCAAACAGTATTCTATATTTTTGGAGATAACAGCGCTGGGTTTTACAACAGCTAGGGTAGAAATTTAAAATTTCATTTAGAGAATTTATTACAGAATCCTCATATTAGATCTAGGAGAACATGGAATAGATTTCCCTTTCTAATATTGGAAGTAGTGGGAAAAACTTTCAAGGAAAAATACAAAAACACTGTATAGCCCCCAAATTCCTAGTTAAACAGAGAGCTAAGCCATAAAATGTTTTTCCAGAATGGGAAACCTGCATATAATTGTAAAAAAGAAAAATCACAGATTAATCTAAAAAGTTAATTGATGGTATGCAAATAGAGTATTTGTGTAGGTGAAGTCTTCATTTGGATAGACTCAGATCTTCCTCAATGCATCAAAGAAAAGAGGAAGAAAGAGTTAAGTGATTATTCCATGCACCCGGACCACTTATGATATCTCTAGGTGCAATTATAAAATTAATATATCTAATCTGCTTATGAGTGGAAAGGGAAAGTTATTAATGTTTCAGTACTCTTTCAACTCTCTAAAGAGTGACCACTGTTTCCTCAGGAAGGCAATGTTACACTGTGCACAGGTCAGTAACAAAAAATAGGTATAACAGGTATGCATGGGTTCTTTCTTTATAGCATATTGTGAAAACACCATCTAAGTTTTGAGAAGCACCAAACCTGTGACTACCTCAGGCAAGCAAAAAGGCCATGGTTTATAAATGAAAATATCCTGTTAAATGATTTTTATTAAAGTACAGAGTAATCTTCTAGTGGAAATGAGAGTTGTCCCATCATTTGAGGTATTTTGAACAAGACTTAATAATAGAGACTGGGCTACAAAATTAATCTTGACAACACATCATGGACTAAAATATACAGATCATGAACTAGAATATTTAATATGTATTTCTTACATCTGAACTCCAAGATTTAAAGCTGCTGGTACAGTTTTAAAGGCCACATGCATTGATTTACTGTGGCATATTCAAGGAAAGTTTTGTGTCCAAATAAGCTTATTTCAAAACGTACAAAACCTAGCAGAATCATAGAATCATAGGATGGTTTGGTTGGAAGGGGACCTTGAAGATCATCTAGTTCCAACTTCCCTGTCATGAGCAGGCACACCCTCCACTGGACCAGGTTGCTCAAAGCCTCATCCAGCCTGGCCTTGAATGCTTCCAGGGATGGGGGAGTCACAACTCTGCAAAACCTCTTCCAGAGTTTCACAACCCTCATTGTAAAAAAATTATTCCTTATATCTAATTGAAATCTCCCCTTCTTCGGTTTAAATTCATTGCCTCTTGTCCTATCACTACACGCCCTTGTAAAAAGTCCCTCTCCAGCATTCTTACAGGCCTCCTTTAAGTACTGGAAGGCTGCTATAAGATCACCCCGGAGCCTTCTCTTCTCCAGGCTGAACTGTCCCAACTCTGTCAGCCTGTCTTCATAGGAGAGGGAATGGTGCTCCAGCCCTCGGATCATCTTCATGACACTCCTCTGGACTTGCTCCAGCAACTACATGTCCTTCTTGTGTTGGGAACTCCAGAGCTGAACACAGTATTCCAGGTGGGGTCTCATGAGAGCAGAGTAGAGGGACAGAATCACCTCCCTCCCTCCACCTGCCGGCCACGCTTCTTTTGATACAGCCCAGGATACGGTTGGCTTTCTGGGCTGCAAGCGTACATTGCCGGCTCATGTTGAGATTCTCATCCACCAGCACTCCCAAGTAATTTTCCTCAGGCCTGCTCTAAATCCATTCTCTGCCCAGCCTGTACTTGTGCTTGGGATTGCCCTGACCCATGTGGAGGACCTTGCACTTGGCCTTGTTGAACTTCATGAGGTTCACACAGGCCCATCTCTCAAACCTGCCCAGGTCCTTCTGGATGGCATCTCTTCCCTCCAGCGTGTCCACCACACCACACAACTTGGTGTCATCTGCAAACTTGCTGAGGGTGCACTCAATCCCACTGTCCATGTCTCCAACAAAGATGTTAAATAGCACTGGTCCCAGTACCAACCTCTGAGGAACACCACTCATCATTGATCTCCACCTGAACATTGAGCCGCTTTGTGTGCAACTATCTAGACAATTTCTTACCCACTGAGTGGTCCATCTGTCAAATCCATGTCTCTCCAATTTAGAGACAAGAATGTCATGCAGGACAGTGTCAAATGCTTTGGAGAAATCCAGGTAGATGATGTCAGTTGCTCTCCCCTTATCCACCAAGGCTGTAACCCCGTGGTAGAAGGCCACCAAATTAGTCAGTCAGGATTTGCCCTTAGTGAAGCCATGTTGGCTGTCACCAATCACCTCCTTTTTTTCCATGTACCTTAGCAGAGTTTCCAGAAGAATCTGTTCTGTGATTTGACAGGCACAGTGGTGAGATTGACTGGCCTGTAGTTCCCCAGGTCTTGCTTTTTTGACTTTTTAAAAATGAAAGCTATGTTTCCCTTTTCCTGTCGATAGGAACTTTGCTCGACTGCTAAGGCTTCTCAAATATGATGGATAATGGTTTAACAACTTCATCCAGTAATACTTGTTCAAATTATTTTATTGTAAATTCCATGGATTTTATATTGAAATCATATGGATCAGACATGATTTGAAACCATTTTCAGACACAGATATGCATGTGTAATGCTAAATGTTGGATAACACATTTAATGTTAGTCCACAAGCTGCATGTTTGATATAAACATAAATTATTTAAAGTTTACGTTACCTGTATCTTTGTATATGTTACAAAATTTTGTAATTTGCCATAGACGGTGCCTGCATCCAGAAGTTAAAAAAAAAAAAAAGCCAAAAAACCTGGTTTTACCTATGTTATTAAATAGGGCTTGGTAAGGGATTGCACATCAAAAACATGGCTACCATGCACACTCTGTAATTTAAGTAGATGCATGTTGTGTGGCTAAAATGATGAGGGCAAAATTAAGTTATATGCCGTAGAAGTGAGAGAACATTTTCTCTGAATTGTTTCATTGGCACAGATCTTGTTGACTTCTTACAAATGCATGTTCGGATCCCCAAAGCAGAAACATCCATCCTTCTCCATTTTTATTTCTTAATTTCTATACTGCACACAAAACTTACTTACTCAGATCAAGATGAGTCTCTGATTGGTTTATAGATATGTAAAATGTTTATTAAATTAAAGAAAGCTGACAGCTTTCTGTACAGGTTGTACATTATTATCCTGCATCCTCTCTTCCAGAATAATTATACACTAGAGCTAAGGGCTGCTCACTTTTCAAGCTAGTGTAAGTAACAGACATTTCTGTTTGTGGTTTTAACCCACGGTTGTAGCCTTTATGAAAGTCAAAGACCTGCATATTTGTCATGTGTGATGGTTTTGTGGTTATTTTTTGAGTTTCATTTTTGTTTTGTGTGGCTGTGATACAACTTTCCCGTGAAACTAAAACTCACCTGTGTGGATAGCTGATACAAAGCTATTAAGTCATCCCTTAAACTCTCAAAACAGGGTTTATCATTAGGACAGAGGGACTTTGTGTTGGTTTGTCATTAGGTCTTATCTAATGTGATGTACTGTTAAGTGCTGTATGAAAGCATTTTCCAAAGACCATAATTTCATTTAAAATTGGAATGAGGAACCTAGGGTAAACTGTATGCACTAGAAAGCAGTCACCTACCTTACACACTAGTTGCAACCACGTCTTCTTGCAAAACAGTTATCTTAAAAAGAAAAGGCTAATTTACTGTTAGAAACACAGGATCCTCTTACTGGGGGAAAACAGCTTTCTCTCTGGTAGTATTCTCACATTATTACTTTATGCACATGGATCACCTGAGTTGCCTAAGCGGAACTTGCTGAGAACAACTCAGATCACCTGAGTGAAGAAGTTCACTGTTCTGGACTTGCTTTAGAACTATGCATGTTTAGTTTCATCCCACCTTTCCATCATGCTCATTTTGACTTTGATTATGTTTTCTAAGAGTGTTTCTGATTAAGTAAAAGTCTATGTCACGCTCTCCAAACTACTGTCACTTGCATGTTTATCGAAACCTTCAAAGAACTCTTCCCAGATTTTTAAAGCATAACTACCCTTTACCAAAGCTCTATATAAAATATAGTATGTATTAAATATTCACATGTATTATATTGTATAATTATATTGTATAACATTTTAGATATAGATTACATAATACATACTTTATCAACATCTTATTTAAAACACTTGACTGGCAGAAACTGTAGTACTTGACAGTCTACAGTTCTTGACCAGCCCTGAAGCTTATCTAAAAATTGATGCTTTTATGGCTGACCAAAGACTGCTTACACATGAGCTGTAATTCAAGCATGGAGGAGAGCTAGATGTATAGAACTAATAACTATATGAACACCTAAAAGAAATTGAGCAGTAAGTCTGGCAAAATAGTCATGAGTAGAGCAAAGAAACAACAATCAAGAGTTAGGGCTATTGTGTATTTGCTGGTAAATTTAGAAATCTCTGAATTCATACAGTGACTACAAAAGGACATAGTATCTACATCGTTATTATCATGAGTTCTTGAAACATCTGGTTTGTCTACACTGCAAATCACTCTGGAAATCTGACTAAGACATAGGAAGGACTGTTACCCTCGCAGCAAGTCCTTTTTCTGGTCTGTATAAGTTACATCGTTTGTGAAATGTAGGTAGAATAATTGCTTCCGAAGGATTGAACTGAAAAGAATGAGAAGAGTTTGTCAAAATACTGAGACTAGGCACAAGCCTGCTAGTTTATAGCTCAGTCCAGTAACACCTTCAACCATAAATCTGTACCACCTGACATTTGTACTAGGATTTATTTTCTCCCTAGATAAGACAAGAAACAACAGCAAATAAAAAAATTAGTTTTCACTGGCTTTTCTGAACAAGAATTTGATATAGCTCAAAACTGAGAACATTTCCTATTCATCTGCTTGTTTAATGAAATCTGATGTTGTCACTTTGCTTTTAAATACTGATATTGCCGAAAAGAAAAGCCTCCATTTCTTTTCACATTGTTTAAACTTTTGTTTTGGACAAAAAGTCTTATGTTTTCACAGTTAAAGAATAATACAGTTACTGAGATTATTTAGGAAGAGACCTGTCATCTGAAGCCTAGTCCAACCTCCTGCTCAGAGTAGGGCTAACCTCAAAGTCAGACCAGGTTGCACAAAGCCCTATCCAGTCAAGTTCTGAAAATCTCCAGAAACAGAGATTTCACTACATCTCTGGGAAACATGCCTTAGTGCTTAACCACTTTATACGCAATTTCCTTATGTGCATGTTCACTTTGTGAACAGTCTCTTCTCCTTTTACAGTACATCTCGAAGATTTTAGCTCTTCTTCTTCACAACTGATTAACTGTTTTATATAGCACAAGGCTGAAAGTAGGTTCCACCTTTCCTCAGCCTTCTCTTCTCCAGGCAAAAAAATTATAACAAACCAAGTTTCCTCGGTTTCTTTCCATACACCATGTGCTTTAGCTCACTGTCCATCTTAATTTCCCTCCCCTGGACTTCATTCAGTTTGACAATCTCTCTCTCATATTGGGGGACCCAAAACTGGTCACAGTACTCTGGATATGAATGCCTTATGAAGTAACCAATTCCATCAGCCCATTAGCTATGCTTTTGATAATGTAGTCCAGCAAACAGCCATCATTGTTATAACTGTCAAAACAATTTTTTTAAAAGATTGTTAAAATAAAAATGAAAAGATAACAATTTTAAAGTTTTTTCTCAAGGCCTAATTTCCCAGAAATTTTTGGAGGTTTGTTCTTACTATTCTCTTTCAACTTAAAAACTTGTGAAAATGGTGGAACATATCTTTGAAACAAAAAAAAAAAAAACAAAATAGCAAAATAGGAGTAATAATAATTCCCAGTGAGCACTGCTTCATAATTCTTTTCATAAGAGCAAGTTCCTGCTGCAGCAACTTTTCTCAGCTAGAAAGTTAGCCAGTCTTTATTCCCGTTGAGGGAACTATAACCTAGTGAAATAAAGAAGCTCAAACCAGTGGCATAAAAAACCCCATTTTTGGATGTTTCTGGTAACTTCCATGCCCTAATTTGATATAGGACAGAATTCCAACTTCTGAGAACTTTCTACAAGATTGGTGTCTTCTCCCCTTCACCCTATCAATTACTACAGATAAATAGTGGATTACAAGTTAGGCACCTTATTAAGGTTCGCACTGATTCTATGAGTTTTCAAAAAGCTTGGGGGTTAGCTATAATTGGGTTTGTGTCGAACTTGACCAGAACGTTATACCAGAGCAGCTCTATGGCTTCCAAGGCTGGAAAAGAGACACTTGGATTAGCTGCCTTTACTTATAAACAAAAGCAACAAACAGCAAAACCAAAAAGATCTGTTTTCTTCTTTATTCATTAAATACCTCTAAAAGCATGCTTGGTGCTGTTACTCATTTCAATAGTCTCAGTAGGGATGAATTTGAAAAAGTACCTCTGCCTCAGAGGAAAAAATCATTCCTGAATATGTCTTTTGTACATATTTTTCTAGCATACATTTTGTATGTGAAATAAACTTCAAGAGCCAAAACCAAGAATAGCTATTGGGAAGCAGTGACGAGAAAAAACAAAAGAAAAAAAAATAACAAAGCAATCTCATTCCTTTCATAAGTAAGTTTGGGGTTTTTTGTTTTGTTTTGTTTTTTGTTTTTTTTTTGCATAATAAACTTCCTGGGTAAACATTTGTTCACAGTCAACACACTTAAACATTTAAAGCAATATAGATTCTGCTACATATACCACCAAATCCCGTATCATCATGATAGTCATCAAACCAAATAATGTCAAATGTTGTTTGAGGTAGAAGCTGACATCAGGTGAATAAATGACATTCTCCAAATACCCAGAACTGGTGCTATAGAATAGTAATCAAATAGCAAGACACTGTTTGATGTCTTAGGGGAACAAATACTAACCCTTTCAAAGAGGATTTGGCCATTGAGCAAGAATTTATCTTCTAATTTTCTCTTTTCATCAAGATGAATGAGGTGGAATAGAATATGGATTTATTGACTCTGAGGACTGGAAATAGTGAAAATTGTTCTTGTTTTTCAGTAAATTAAACAGAAATTACTCAGAAGATAGAGTATGTGTGTAGTTCATTTCTTTTGGTGACTTTTCAAACCATGAATGAATGCTTAGGAATGAAATACTTCTGATGAGCCAGGAAAACTAGTTATTTAAATAAAAATGTAATACTGGTTTTCAGTTAACACTTTTCTGGTTTCCACTCTTATATTTATACCAGTATGAACTAAATTAGATGAGTTCCAGCAAGAGGGAAACCCTTAAAGCAAAAGGTCCTCTGAGCAAACAGTAACAGATTATGACAATTCTCTAAGTGAACAGCATTAAGGGAAGAGATTGGCACAAAAGAAAACAAGAAGTTGTTAATAGTTTTCACAAAGATTTTTGTCTTTTGGGGGTTTTTTAATTTATTTTTCTGACAACATACTTTCTCTATTTCCTAATCTTTCTAGGAATAGGAATGTAAATAGAGAGATGTCAGAGAAAAGAACATTTCTGAAAACCATGATTTTGTACTGCTTACTAAGGAAAATGCTGCACTTCAGTACAATGTGGCAATGTAAAAGTTGAGATGTTGGGAAATGATGAGTGTGAGAAAAAAACTTCAGATGTGGCCCTTTGGACTGATTACTGTAAAATGAGTCTATGTCACTTTTATTGACATATTTCAAGAAAACTGCTGTATGGCAGGTCATACAATTCCAGCATAGATGTTTCATGTTTATGGATGTATGTGTCCACAAAATCACAGATACACAATATATTCTGACTAAGAGGAAAGGAATTTTCTCTCTCTTTTAGGCTTGCCTTTCCTGCTCTACATACTTAAAAATTCAACCTGAAGCAAAGGGCTTTGGAACATATACATACTGACAATCAAAGCCAATAAAACTGATTATTCATTTGCTCGTTATTAGAAATAGTATTTTCCAGGACATTTACTGATTCATATGTGTAAGCATAATGCCCTAAAAATTCTTCAAGGTTAGGTATATGAGAAAGGCCAGGGCAGACATAATTAGGTTTTTTTTTGTTCCTGCAAACAAATAAATAAACATTTGTTGGAGAGGGAGGAGAAACCAAAAATAAAACCAACTTGTTATTCAGTACATAGTCTGTTTCTCTGCTTTAGGTTGGGCTATTTTTATGCTATCATAATAGCCTGTGGTTCTTAATATCTTACATAAAAGTGATTTCAATCAGAAGAAATTAAAAGAAAACAGCAAGTGAGAACCTGGTGGCAGAGATGTGCATATTCTGTCATCTAGTAGGCATGGGCATTTTATGCATGTTTTTCTTCAATATAATCGGTCTCAGAGGGACCGTTGAGACCCTACTGAATCAAGTGATCACAAAGGGCATGTATGATCTCTGAACGGTTTGATGCTGTTATGACATTTAAGTCCAATTTATTTCATTTGCGTTATGATGGAGGGAATACCAGGGAACCACGATAACTTTAAAGTAATTTAAATTCCTTAGAAGATTTCAGTTTAGCTACAGCTAACTAAATTAAGAAAGATTTATTTGGCAAACTGCAGATATTATCTAGGGCTTCATATTTGCCATTGCAATGAATTATGTAGCTAAGCAAAAACTGTAAAAGGCCACTTTTTGTTGTCATTTTGTTTTACAATGATAAATGTAAATGTTGACACACATTACATATATAGGACAGATTCAAATGGGCCATAAATGTTAAAAATTTCTGAATTAATAAACAAATCTTTTAAATTGCTTGGTCTTCAATGCTTAGCTACACCCATGCAAATAGAGATCATCAGTGACAGATCAGAACTGGTCTGTATGTGACTATGAATAGCTTTGTATAATTTAATGCACTGTCTTTTGTGATTCTTCAACTCACTCCTTACTGTAGTGAACAGATTTAGCTGTCAGATTACAGTGTTTAAATGACTAAAGCTATCATGTGGCCATATATCTTTATAGGTCTTTTTTTTTTTTCTGTGAGAATCACCAAATGACTTATTTACTAAGCTTCTTAACATTCCATTGACTTTATCACACTGAAGACGGAAATGCAGGCAAAATTAATTCTCTTCAGCAGTTTTGTTCATGGGAGAAGAAAGTGCTCCCATCTGTTTGACTGCTTGAGGCTTGCTTTTCGGATACAGAAAAACGTCGTTTGTATAAACTGCTGTCTTAAGTGTATAACCTCATCTAGCTGGCATCCAGAAGCTATAAACGTCAAGGTGCCACTCAAAGTGATGAGCTTAATAAGCACATAACAGGGATGATATTAGCTCTAATACTGCCAGTGAATGCAGGCTGTTATGAAAGTTCTCGTGGACTTGCATTCCTTGGCCAGGAAAAAAAAATCTCTTACTACAATCCCTAAACCATTGTAAATAATAGCCATTGGCCCTCAAAGATGTCTGTATATTAAGCCCATTAAGTAGTTACACCTTCTATAACTGCATGATGAAGGGGAGCTGACAGGTTCCCTTGTGTTATGTGTAGAGCTTAAAGCATTTTTTTTCCTTCAGTATTCTCCATTTCAAATCTGTAGAAAAAGTGTTATATAAGCACTGTATTAGTAGAAGAAAACATACTTTTCAAAATATTTAAATTTAAATTAAACTTACATTTCAATTAAACAAACTTATAACTATTTAACAAACCAATTAGATATGATTGAAAATAAAATATGAAAAGAGGACTTTTACTTTTAGTTCTTAAATGAATCATGATTTCTTGTCTGAAATAAAACCACAGTTTCATAAGCATCTGTGTCACAAAAGCATCTAGAAAAATAATTCACATTGATTGTCAGGTGCACTTTTTGGCTCTGGGTAATATTAGAATTACTTCCAAGAGTTACTTGTGTCAGCTGAGACCTAATTACTGCATCTCAATCTTTTTAATGTGTAAGCTAAATTGCATATATCTTTTAAAACACCTTTCATATCAAATATGCAGTTTACAAAACTATAAATGCACTTGAGGTTTTATATATATGTCTACAAATATGTCTGTTTATATTATTTAGACCAAAATTTTCATATTTAGTATTTTTAAATCTGACACAAAATTAATTATCTATATGCAGTTTCCTTGATCCATCAATCTTTCGATATAATAGATGATGTAACACTTATTGAAGCTAATACCAGTGATGTTTATACAAATGACAGTCACCATGAATTAAAGATGCAAATAATTTCTAAAGGAATTTAAATTCAGCTTTTCTTAAAAACCATCACCAGATGTTCTTAGGATTTATGCATGGTCAGAGGGAGAACTAGAAGTTTGTTTTGTTTTTTTTTTTTAAATTACAGTTCAAAATTCTTTCACATGAAGACTATAATAAGCTGAGAGAACTTACATGGCCTTGAATATTGGCCTCCATAGAATTGCATGTCGTTCTTTGTAAAGAAACAACATTTTAAACCTAATTCTTACTGTACTTATAATTGCATTTAAATATTTTGCTAGATGGTACATAGATCACATTCCAGTAACCTGCACATCTTGCTTGCACTTCTGGTTTTTTCTTCTATTTGATTCTAGCCTCCTTTTGAATGTAGCTACATATTCATCAGGGCAGAAACTAGACAGTCCAGTTCCATCTGCAGGGCACTGTAGCCCACTGGTGATTTTACATCCATCAGGTCAGTTCAACTCAGTTCATCAGCTGAGAGCTGAGAATCCATTTACAAATGCACATCCCAGCTTATTGCCTTAGAGACTGCCTAGAGGGTATCTAGATGACTGATTCCAAGAAACAAGTGGAACACAAAGTTACTTTTATATTCTGAATAAAAATATAATCTCTGTGGCTTGACAGCTGAATGTTATCCAGCCAACCAAAACTATGCGCTCATTCACTGTCTTTGCTATTATCACCACCACTACGCCTTTGAAAAGCACTACACACATCTTTCATTCTCTCTATTCCTGAATAAACAAACTCCTGATAGCTGAAATCCCTGCTGATCTGCTAACGTAAGGAGGTAGATATGGAAGGATGGGAAAAGGAAAGCTTCAGACTTGAATAAGAAATGCCTCAGCTACACCAGGACACAGAGACCAAAAGTCTTTAATAGAACTGAACTATGTATTTTGAGTATAATTAGCAAACATCCTATTACCACATAATAGTAAATCTCTCTTTTAAAGACAAAAAGCTGGTAATATGTGTTTAATTATACAACAAGACTTTTAAGCTGTGTCTAGATTTTTTTTCTTAATTACATTTCTGCTTTGAGTTTCATATGCAAATATAAGCACAAGCAGACAGCTATTAAATTTGTTACAGTAACTGAGAACTGAGAGCTATCTGATAAACATACACTGAATGAAAAGAAAGAAAATATTCAGCAGAGGATAAGCCAAGGAAACAAATAGTAATACATTGACTTGAGGACAAATTGATTCATATTATAAGCATTTATATTTAAATTGTAGGCTTTTTCTTGCCAAAATCTACACAGAACTTTTGATATATGAATAGATATGAAATGGACACTGTCTGTTGCATTCTATGTCCTGATAGTTCAAACTACTTGGGTTATACCTGATTAGCGATATAAATGGTATAACTAATGAAAGAACAACGTCCCTAAAAAAGTTTTCAAATTATTTTATGTACACATCTGGCAGCAGGATATATAGTCTACAACAGCCCAGAAGATAAGTAGATATTATTTCAGAAAACAATATTGTTATGATAATTGATTTTATTGATGATGACGATGTAGAAGTTCCTGATGTTCTAATACGCACATGATTATCCTTCTCTACACAACTAAGTCTTCAGGTACTGTTAAAGATCTTTAGGCATTTCACACTCCACAGTTCTAACCATTTCTTAATGAAGCCCTAGCAGTGTGCATTCTAATACCTTGTAAACAAAGTACTGCTCACCTTAGATGAGGAAAGTACAAGTTTACAGGTTGCTCATTTGAAAGGACCACTATATTTATCAGAGCATTAATATTATATTGGAAGAATCATATAAAAATTAATGTGCACTTTCTATAATGCAACAAAAATGAAAGGTGCAATTTGTCCTATTATACTTGATTTATTACTATACATTAAGGAGAAATGAAATACAAGGTAAGATGTACTTTTATTGTGTTTGCTTTGGAGTGTACGGTTTTATGTTCACAACAGAGAAGGTACAGTTTCACAATTAAGAAAGACTATCACTTTAGTTAAATGTCCATCCTAATTCAGAGATGCATTCAAGACAGCCATTTGGGGAAAAGAAAAACAGCTGCATGTAATAATGGGAAAATGCATTGCAATTGGTATAATTCTGTGTCATGCACAGAATTGATTAAAGATGCTGAATCTATCAAGGGAAAATGTATTTGGGATAAGGCTAAGGAAAAGAAACATTTTAATGTGTCCATTAGAAGTTAAAGAATTTTAACAGTAACTATTGGCCTATGAAAGAGAGAGATGGTAAAATTGATGAGTGATGCAAACAGAAGTCTTCAATAACTATTCTGTGCTATATTTGCAAAGAAGTGGAATGATAGCATTAACTCTTTGGGGTATATTTTCTATTTGTTTGAAAAAGATGGGAAAGCATGAGAATATTATTAAAAAAGCAAAATATTACATCTAAAGATCTAAGTAAAGATCTAAGGAAATTTACATCTCAGAAGACATGACTCTAGTTTTATGGCCTACAGACAATTTATTTTAAATAAATCCTGGAAAATACTGAAGTGAGCTGACTATAGGTTTGCTTAATTAAATTAATGCAGAGATATTTCTATACAATATATTTTGACTGGCATAAGGTTTTTATTTAACATTGAGTTAAAATAGCCCAGTTTATTATCAGAATCAGAATCACGGAACGGGTGAGATTGGAAGGGACTTCTGGAGGTCATCTTGTCCAACTGCCCTGCTCAAGCAGAACTGCCTAGAGCCAGTTGCCCGGGACTATGGATATCACCCAGCTGGCATGAATTGGTAATTATCTAATTAAGGTTTAGGCCCTGCCTACAAAAGGTGGGCCATTTTGCCCTGGCTGTGGGAGATGCAATGACATCCTTGGTGCTGCAGTCTAGGCTGGTGAGCATCATGGGACCATCTCCAAATGGCTTTTGTGTATCTCCAAGGATGGATCAGTCTTAAAAAACCTGAAAATATTGAGTGTCAGAACTGAAAAGTTACTACTGATGGGAAATCAACATAAAACTGAAGTTCTTCATGAAGTTCTGAAAGGGTTGATATAATTCAGGATTTTCATTATTGATATGGAAGGGAATATAAAATCAGTGTTTATAAAATTATTAAAGCCAAGTTAAATACTAATAAATGATGAATGCAGTTAACTGCGCAGTAATATGGCTCATTTGAAAAATTGACCTATTCTAATAAAATTCATTTAATGTAAGATAAACGTGGACATGCAGATAGCCAAGCAAGGAATGCAAGTCATTACTGATTTTAATGGAAACTGAAAGTAGAAAAGTTAAAATTAAAGGTTGAAAACAAAAAGCTCCTAATTTTGAAAGAGTGGCTGGCTAACCAACAGGACCTAGTAGGAAATAGTTTTCATAATTAATATTTCCAAAATATACTGGTTTTCCTTCAAACCTAGTCTAGATTGAACAATCATTTTTGATAAGAATTATTTCTCTCCTCTACCAAAATTCTGGTTTGTTCTTTTGACATGATGTATTTCAGCTCATATTTTTATTTATTTCATGTCAATGAAATGGAAAATAATTTCTTTTTCATCTTGAAAACACTAGTACCTGTTTTTTTTCCCCCCCAAAAAAAAAAAAGTATGGTTGCAATAAAACCTTAAGTGTAAATGACTGCAATACCATCAAATTGACATTACCCAATAAAAAAAAAAAAACAAACACACCACCACAAAACCACACCTACTTCTAGTGATCAGTTGTTGATGCACATTATTAACATAAATTCAGCAAATCCAGATGTCTTGTAATCAAATTTGGCTTTCTTTTTGGAAGACGTGCTTCTGTTTGACAGAAGTTATCGGATCAAATGTAAGGGCAATTTGGTGAAATGTGATGACTTAAGATATACAGACAGTCAGGCTATATGATCTAATGGTCCCTTCTGGCTTCAGATTCTATAAAAATCTATTAATCTTTTATACCCAAGGCTAGTACAAGTGCAGCCATTAGACCAGGATTTATTTGTAACAGATCACCACAGGGGAAATGTAAAATTTATTTGAAATGACCTCTCAATGATGAAGTTCTGTTTGTCCACTATTGCACATCTTTTAACCTCTAGACATGCCTTTCTTAGTCCAAAAGAGAGGTCTCAAGAGGCAGAAGAAGGCAAAGACAACAAATATTAATTTTTATACTTCAAAATACTTTCAGTCCCTTCTGGGCCAGCAATAAAACAGGCAACCAGGATTGGTTCTGAGTCCAGCTCTTAATATCACAGTAAGACAAATGTTTCACACTCAGGTGAGTATCAGGCAGAAGGGGATTAACAGAGGATGAGATGAATTCAGTGTAAGCAATATGCCATCCATAATGTTCCACGCAGGTAAATTCTGTTCAAATACATTGGTTCCTTGTTCAAATATGTGTGCCTTAAAGTGTGAAAAAAAAAATATCCACATCTTTTTGATTTAAATGAACCTGAACTACTTCATCAAAAGTTTCTGCCAGTCTAATATATTTATATCAGTAATCTTAGAGTCTAATTACTTGGGCATGCTGCCAATAGCTTATATACATTGAAGAAAGAGTGTAGCAAATCCGTAAGTCTCTTGCCATTGATTGTGATAATGAGACATGGTATGAAGGCTCAGTAACTTATTTCTAAAACTCGCTTTGAGAAGAGGATCTGTATTAAGTGTTACACTGTGAGTAGAGCTGACAAACTAACAGAGTAGCTAACTGAGGGCTTAGGGTTTTATTTTTCTCTACTCTTCCATTGTGACTGTTTTGTAAGTGACATTGTGAAACATTATTATAGTAGTCAGTAACTAAGTAACTGTGAAAGTATAATGTTTCTAAATGAGAGCAATACCTTCTACATTATACCATATTCACACTATTTGATATGTTGAATATTTACTTCAGTGTAGTTCTGCATTCACAAAGAAACAAAATAAAATAAATTACAAAATAAAATAAATTACAATGCAAAATATATCATTCTTTCTATCAGGTCAAAGGGATGAGACTGCTACTCTGAATTGGTTATAAAAGTGAGGGACACAGTACAGAGGGATGGGATGTATCATACTAAGCCTCAAAACATACCTTTCTGCAAGAAGCTCACAGCACAGGCCGCACAGATGCCAGCAGTAAGCTGGTACGTTTGGTTAACTGAAATAGCTATTACAATAAAGTCCTGCCACTGCACTGCTATCTATCTTAATGGTAAGGAAGGTGGGAGGAGGCACTTACTCCAGAGTTTCTTGGATTTATGTATGTAACTTCCACTATTCAGTCTGAAAAAGCTAGACTGTAAAAGTCAGTGTTAGGGAGGGGATTAGTTCTTCCTTTACTTCTCTAAATCACAGTCTCACACTATCAAGCTGCTGTTGCTTCCAGCCAGGCACCACTCCATCTATCCAACAACTGAGGTGATTCAGCTCCAGATTGCTATCTGTTACGTACCTTTAGGGCGAAAATCAGCAATAAACTCTGGATCCTGGTGATGAGCCTGCCTCATTTCACAGTCCCAGAGACAGCTTTCCAGGTGGAAACAGTGAACTTTGTGAAGTTTTTAAAGTGAAAGCTAAGGAATTTCTCTTCTGTCCTTCATGCCTTAAGTGAGGACCATGACTTTGGATGTCTTCATGACACTGAAGGAGTACTAGTTTTGCTATGCGCGAGTGTCATGGTTTGATGGGGGGGGGGGGGGGGGTGGTTCTGGTGGCAGGAGAGGGATTTTGCTCCCTGCGACCTCCCCGGTTTTGGATCCGGGTTAGGCTTAGTTCTGGCCACCGGATCAGACTGCCATCCCTCTCGGGGTTGAGCCAATAGGGCGCCTCTGCGAATTGCCCTATTTAAGTCAGGACAAGGGAACCGGAAAAGGTGCTTCGCCCAGGATCGACCAGAGAAGGGAGGAGGGCACTGCCCCCGCTCCCTGGCTCCCGGCCGGGCGGCTGCCTGCGTCGGGCCGGCGCCGCCCACGGAGAATGGCGGCGGCGGAGCCAGCTGGGGAACTCGGGGGCACCCCACTCCCAGGGTGCCCACTGGGCTGAGTTCACCTGGAGAGGACTGAGATCTGAGAGAAACAGCTGCATCGACAGCAGGTCAGTGAGGATGGAGCGGGAGGAGGTGTGCCGGAGCCGAGTTTCCCCTGCGGCTGATGGTGAGATAGCAGGCTGCCCCCCTGCAACCAGGACGGCCTCGGTGGAGCAGCGACCCACTCGCAGCCCGTGGGGAGAAGATGCCTGAGCCCGAGGATGGTCGTGTTGGGGGCACGGCAAGGCAGAAAGGCATCTGGAGTCTTCGTGACGACCCACGCCGGAGCGAGTGGCTACAGCTCCCTAAGTACCCGAGACTGTGGTATAGCCCACACCGGAGCAATCTGTGGGGAAGGATTGTTTCCAGTGGGCTGGACTCACATTGGAGAAATTTGTGGATTTTTCCTCGTGGGTAGGGGATCCATTGGAGCAGGGGAAAAGGGTGTAAGGACTCCTTCTCCTTTAAGAAAGAAGCAGCAGTAACAGCACGGAATGAACTGACCTGCACTCCCCCAGTCCCTGCCCCCTGTGCTGCTGGGGGGAGGAGGTAGAGCCGGGAGGAAAAGGAAGGTGGGGGGGGGGGAAGGTGTCGGTTTTAAGATCTGGTTTTGTTTCTTTCTGTCCTCTCAAGTAATCGGTTTTTATTTCCCTTTGTCCTTCTAAGTAATCATTAATAAACTGTTTTGCTTTGAGAAAAGCGCTGCCTGTTTTGCCCAGGACCTTGGTTGGTGGGTGCTCCCTCTGTTCTTGCCTCAACCCTCAGTCCTTTTGTTTTCTTTTTTTTCTCTCCTCTCTACTTTATTGGAGAAGGAGAGACTGTGTGAGTTTTAGTTGCTGGATCAGCCTAAAACCACGACAGCGAGGTGAGAAGGACCATCAAGCAAGCAAAGTCCAGGATGAGACATATCATCTTGTTACTTCTTATTTTCAGCTATCAGCAATGTGAAAGACACAGGAGGTTAAGATCAGGCCAGTACATTTAACTACATTAAATAACATCTGCTTCATTTACATGCATGTCATTTACTACTTTTTCATAATTTCTGATGCAGCCTGAGTACAGCAAATTATATGCAACATAAAGGAAAGCACATATATCTAAAAAGAATATTGCTCAAACAAAATATTTCACAGATTTAATACTCTGTGGGCAAACATGCTGGGTTTTGGTAGCACAGGAGGGGCTGCGAAAATGGTCCCTGTAAATAGCTGTGAAAAGCTTCCCCACCTCCAAAACTGGTTGGACCGGCTTCTGGGCAGGTCAGACCCCCATCCCCTCAGGCTGGAGCCCAGCCCATCAGCACCTCTTCGAATACCTATTTAAGACGGGGACAAAGGAGCCCAAACAGAGGCTGGACCTGCACCGAAGAGAACAGGGAGGTGGGGGCTGCCCCCCAGCCTCCCGAATGGAGATAGCCGCAGCATCATGGCTTGGAGAGCTCCAAAGTGCCCCGCTCCTGGGGCACCTGCTGGGTGGAGTTTGTCCTGCCAGGGCTGCTGAGGTTTGTAGAAAGGACTAAGATCTGAGAGAAACAGCCACACAGACACCAAGGGCAGCAAGGATGGAGCGGGAGGAGCTGTGCCAGAGCTGAGACTCCCCCACAGCCAGTGGTGAGATGGCAGCGGCCCCTCTGCCACCCGTGGAGATAAATGGTGGAGCAGAGACCCACTTGCAGCCCGTGGAGAACCCCACGCTGGAGCAGAGATGCCTGTGCCTGAAGGAGGTCATAGAGGACGGTCTCTGTGAGCTGCTGGAGGATGATGAAGAGGCAGAGAGGCATCTGAAGCCCGTGGAGATCCCCATGCTGGTGCCTCCCTAAAAAGTCATGACTCTGTGGGGAAGAAGCACACGTTAGAGCAATCTGATGGGTAGGGATTGCAACCTGCGGGAAGGACTCATGTTGGGGAGCAGGGGAAAAGAGAGTAAGGAGTCCTACAACTTTAAGAAAGGAGTGGTAGAAATAATGTGATCTGCAATCTCTCCTTTCCCAATTCCCCTGTGCCTCTGGGGGATGAGGTAGAGCTGAGAAGAAGGGAGGGGTGGGGGGAAGATCTGGATTGTTTCTTGTTATCCTCTCTGAATGAACCATTAATGAGTTAAATTTTTTTGTCCCCAAGCCAGCCCGTTTTGCCCGGGGCCACGGTTGGTGGGTGATCCCTCCCTATTCTTATCTGGATCCTCAGGCCTTTGGTTACATTTTTCTCCCCTCGACCCCACGGAGGGGGAGGAGTGAGTGAGGGACCTCATGGTGGCTGAGCTGACAGATGGGCTAAACCACGATAGCAAAGCAACTTGTTCTTACAAGGGTAAGGTAGCAGAGACTTTTTGTTTTCAAATTCCCTTTGTTCAAGTGAGAAATGTTGATAAGTAGCGTAGTTGGCTTAGGCTTGTGTTTCCAGATTTGATTTAACAAGGACAAAAGAATCAGCAACAAATATTCCTAAAGCATGATTGCCAGAAGAATATGATTTTGTTTTCTTATGACTTAGCTGTGAAGTCCTTGTTTACCTTGCTAATCATCTGTTCAAGCTCTGATCTTTCTTCTCTGTATGCTACTTGTATGATCACTTTTTTTTTTTTTTTTTTGCTATAAGAAGTTCAGAGACCTCTCTCACTCTTTCAGGTGCTTTAAACATTACCTGTATCTACATCTCTCCTTCTGTCTCTTCCTGCTCCTTAGAGTCCTTCTGAATTTCCTTCATCTCTTCTGTTTCCATTCTCATTCAAGACTTATTTCCATCATGCTGATCATTACAGCAGGAAGAACCATTCTGTGAAAACAAACTCTTGCAAGAAACTCTGTGTTTCTTAATGCAGATACTGGACTGACTGTGAAATTGTTTTCAGAAAAGGAATTTATTTCCATTTGTCACACACAAGGCATATACAGCTGTATGCCAGGTATATGAAAGGATGAATGGCTCATGTCATGGACTGTGAAATAAGTCATGTCATTGCCCTGAAGCTGGTGTTTTTGAAAACAGTGCTACCAAAGGAAGCACCCTGCTGATTTGCCTCTGAGGATGGGCATCCATGCAGATGCACTGATCATTCCTGCCTGAACTGCCACTTGTATATCCTCAAATGCATCATGTTGTAATGTATTCTATTTGCTAGCTTGCTTCATTTTATGTTCTCTGGCTGAAAGTCCCTGGAGTCTTTGTTTATAAGCGAACTATCAAATATAGAGCAGTGTACTCATTATCTGTCTAAAAGATCTGAATTAATGAAAGTTGAACATGAAAATCAAAGTGTCAAGCCATTGATTTCATCTGTGATGAGTACAAGAGGTCCAAAACCGTACATGTTTGTGTTTACATATATAGATAAATATATATATACACATAAATATATACACATGTATTTACTTGGCTTTCAAAAATTCAGCATACCACTCTGACACCAAAGTATGACCTCATATATATGCAATAGCACCCCTTACAATGAGAAATTGAGATATATATATCTTTAGAAATATTTATCCTATAAAGTATTTCCTTTTTTTTTCATAACAGATAAGGCGTCGTTAAATCAAGAGTGTCATAGCTTGTTTTAAACGTATGTATTTTATAAACAAGCTAATGCGGAATATTAAAATATAATTAATCACATCCAGTTGCATCCTATGAAGTTGAAATGAATCATATTTCAACAAATAAGGCAACTATATCTAATGCTATTTAACAAAATGACTCAACATTTCAGTTCTCCTTCTGAGCATGTCAAGTAGAAATAGCATGTTACCAAACAAGAACAAACTTCATTTTATACGTACATATGTATCTATCAAGTTCTTTGTGCTCATGATGTTACTGGGATTGATATGAACACGCAGGATATGAGTAAATCACAGGCATTCTCCTGTAGCATTCCTCTATAACCCTGGGTATTTATAAATGTTACAAAAGTGAATTGTTAACAGAGATTTTGCCAATGAAGCATTCTCTTTGAAAAAGCCCTATTCCTATATAAATCTGAGTTTCCAGCTTTGATGTGTGTGTTAGACCACGTATGAAGTCCTGTGTCCAGATTTGGGCCCCCCAGTGCAAGAAAGGTATCAATAAAAGGGAGTGAGCCGAGGGGATGAAGCTTATCAGCAGCTGAAGCACTCACCCTGTGAGCAGAGCCTGCAAGACTGGGGCTTGTCTGGCTTAGAGAAGGGATGGCTTCATGGAGGATATAAAAGCAGTCTCCCAGTACCTACAGGGTGACTATTGAGAAGATCGAGCCAGGTTCTTCACAGTGAGGCATAGTGGCAGGACTACTGGTATTCTCTTTCATTTTATCAAAGCTATTGTTTCTTTTTTTTAATCATATTTATGGACAGAGAAAGCTGAAAAAGTTTTATTCAGAACAAACATAGAAATAGAGAATCACAGAAAAAGGTTCTTTGTGTAGAGGAAGAAGTGATGGATATAAAAAGAAAGGAGAGGTACAGCTTCATGGGAGAAGGGAAAATATTCACAGAAACATCTACAATACTGTGAGGTTTCCCTCAAAGTTGAGTCTGGATACTTGTGAGGCTTTGCAATCTCAAACCATTTGTTTGTTAGCATTAGCTGTCAGCATATGAGCAGTTGTTGCTACTTTTCTTTCCATACTCCAATTTGCTATTGTGTCCTCCATAAACTTATTTTCTGGTTGTGCAATGCATATTTAACTCTTGCTATCTATACCATGTTAGGTCTTGTGCTCTCATTTGTGGTACTTAGTATGTGCTAAAAATTTGATCTATATCCAGTGCACCTGGCTTTCTTGAAATACATTTCTTTGAAGCATTTACACTTCTTGTATGGCTTATGGCGGGGTTTTTTGATACACTGAAGCAAACTATGAATCATGCTAGAGATGAAAAAAAACTCCCAAACCCCACAGAATGTAATAATATGTTATGCAACATACATGAATACTAATTGTGTTGTTTTCAAACAATCTTGTTTACTCCTTGATCAGTTTTCCAGCATTCAGCTAAGACTGAAATAGAACTGACAAATAAAGCTAGCTTCTTACACAGCCATAAGCCTTCCTGGGTTTAGAAGTCCCTCAGGACATTTAAAAAATGAAGACAATATTGATGCTAATAATGTGATAATTTGCACTGCTGGGTGTAAAAGTTCCAGGAGATGGGTGGAGGAATACTGATGGCTACCTTTTTCTTCTCTTGAACATCTGATTTGCTCCTACCGCTTAGCTTACCTATGCAAAAACAAAATGTAGTCTATCTTATCTTAAAATAAATAGGCGCACATTTCACTGCCTTTTTTTTTTTTTTTTTTCAGCTATCATTTCAGTGAATATGTTATAGCACTGAATAGTTTTTCGCTCTTCCCAGTCTGTCTGGACTAGTTTTACCCCTTGTATTCTACTAGGCTGTTCTTGATCAAGTCTATAATAACCTCTGGTAACCCAAAACTCAGAATCATACTTCTCACCAAGTCAGGTGCCTTTGGCAATGGTCCCCTTCCTGAAATCTTATTATCCGTTCACTGATACTGTTGTCTCTTAATTATTTTTGAACACTCCTGCTCATTCTTTTAGGATGTCTTCTGAACTGTATTTTTATTCATCATTCAAAGCTTTACAGCAGTTGTATTGGTCTCTCGCTGGTATTCTTCTTCTGACATAAATATTAAGTCTCATGCCACTTTTCTGCAGATAACAAAACAGATGTACTCCTAATTGATACACATTTTCTCATTTTGTTTAGTTTTACAGGTAACACCTTCCATCAATACTCACAACCCAAATGATATCCTAAGTGGAATCTGCATACCCAGTTTCTGTCTGAGTCAGCACATCCAAGTAGTTTGCACGTCTACGATATTCGCCTTCTGTTGCTATCCAGGCAGTGAAATCTCTCATCTAGGCATTTATCAGCTCACATCTCAGTTTGTGTTATGTTTCCTGCAAGCTCAAAAAATACCATTGTCTTCCACTTGTGCATATTGAAGCAGCTCAGAGGACTTGTCTGTGTGGTCTTTTGCAGACTGACGTGACTAAGCTGTGTCAAATACGAGCTGATCAAAAATGTATGTGTAACAGCAGTCCAGCAGGATCTACCAGCTTGAGCCTAATGGCTTATGACTGATTTAGGGAGTCTCTCACCTCTATCTACCAAATACCTCATTTTCATAACCAGACTGACATGGAGAAGGTACGTTGAACATAGCGTTCCAAGGAGGAAAGTCTTGGAAAGACTTTCAACATCAACAGCACAAGATGGAAAGTAAGCTATGCTGTAAGTATTAACTTAATCGTAGAATAGCCCAAGTTGGAAGGGACCTCAAAAGATCATCTGATCCAACCTTTTGTGAGAAAGAGACCCTCAATGAGACTATCTAACACCTTGTCCAATATTGTCTTGAAAATCTCCAGTGATAGAGACTCTGCCATGTCACTGGGAAGGTTGTTCCAATAAATGGCTGTTCTCACTGTAAGAAATTTCTTGCTTGTGTTGAGCTAAAACCTCGCCAATTGCAACATGTATCTGTTGCCCCTTGTCTTCTCCATGCGACTCCTTGTGAAGAAAGAGCCTCTGTCTTCTTTTTAGTTGCCTTTTAAGTACTTTCTTGAGAATGCATGTTCGGTCAAGTTAAAGCATGGCATCCAAGCTCTGGATCAGTGCAACAATTACCAGAAATGACCTCAACTTTGACCCGTAGATGAGTGATTTTGATAAAGATTTTCACCAGCACATTATCAGATTATCAAGAATCAGAAGCCTTAAAACTTTTTTACGTGAATATGTACATCATGCTAATAAAAAAGAAATTCAAAGTTTTGTAAAAGTATTAATATTCTTGCATAAGATCTATGCTAGTGTGATCATAAAAAGAATCTGATGCATTGTTTCTGAAAATACACTTAGGACAGGAAATGCTGATACTGACATTAAAAAAATTACCTTTCAGCATAGCATTATTCATAAAGAGTAGGCATGTCTTTATGTGCACTTAGATATAACTCTCTTTGCAATGCCAAAAAAAAATTAATTGCTGTATAGTGCTGAGTTCAACCCTAATTGGCATTAATTAGGAACATGAATCATGTGTGAGAAAGCAAGATATTGTTATATTAGAGTTCTGTCTTAATTCTTTCTTGTTAAGCTCTCCTTCAACTTTAAAAGATACTCCTCTGTCACAGTGGCAATCAGCAAATGACAACCAGTCTTGCTCTGCATCCTCGGAGAAGGCTATGAAGACATCAGTCCTTTAGAATTTGTCATCCATTGTGATTCCTCCTCCTGTCTAATGTGTTATTCATCTTCACAATTATCTTTCATTCCCTTAAATTAGACTTTTCCATATGAAGTTTTCTTTAAACATGAACTACAATCATTGTCTGGAAGCTATGCCTTTGGGAGATTTGTTTTTCTCTAATTTATTCCTTTCTACATTTTGTATCATGGTGAAAATATACTTTTGCTTCTCTCTGAAAAAAAAAAAAAAAAAGAACTTAGGAAAGATTAAAGCCAAAACAAAGTACTAATTGCCAAAGATAAACTCCTATAAAATTACCCTATGTTGCCATATTTAGTTAAAGGCTATTTTTTTGCTAAAACCAAAAACATTACAGCAGTGCAGGCAGCCAAAAGCCTGGAACAATTTATCCAAGTCTACTTCATTATTTTATATTTTAAGTTCATGTCTATATGTAATCCTGATTTTGGTTTTGAAAAAGCAAAGCTTTACTGAAGCTTAAAATAGAAGCTTTACTCATAGCAAGTTTATGACGCTAATGCAATTTGTGCATCTCTACATTTAACAATTTTATGAGCTTGTGTATTAGGTAACTTATTATTTTAGTTTCATGACATTACAGAACAATGGTAAGTTTATTTCTAATATCCCAACTTTGATATTATGTACTCAACGAATTCACTTATATTTGGAGTTTCTTTGTATTGCTTTTGCTTTCTTTCAGCTTTATCATATAGGTATAATTTAGCATAATCTTACTTGTTTATAGAAAATTGATGTGGGTCAATGCCACAGAAGGTGAAGCATAAGTACTTTAGATTTTAAAATGGTGAGAAATTGAATATGTATAAATGGACTTGATCCTGACTATAAGAGAGCAACTGAACTTCAGTTTCTACCTATAGCCTAACAGGATACATGCCCACACATCAACAAGGTGCATGAGTTGGCAGAGTTCTAGTGCACTAGATCTTACATTAACGTGGTATCAGTGCATGAGGGCAATATCATACCATCCTGCTTGCCTTAGCCAAAGTGCTTCTCAGTCCAGTGACAATAAAACCAGATGGTTTGTGAGTCCCATTCCACGTTTAGTTCTCACACTTGCATCAGCACTAGTCCTTGTATATACATTTTTACTTAAATATTCAGGACAGCTGAGTTAGACCAAACTATATCCACAGAGAGGCTTCCTTTGCCCTGGAGTATCGTAGTCCCATGAACCTCACCAGAGTTTAAATATTCAAAGCCATTACAATACTAAACAAAGGAAAAGCAAAGTCAAAGTAGGTCTTAAGGTGTGCTGAGCTAGTCCTGTAAAATTGTGTTCTGATAGGCCAGATTAGGGCCCAATTTGGACTGTACTGTTGCGAAGAGCTTGGGGGAAAATAGTGCTTCATTTGCTGTTATTTCAAGAAGTGACACAAATAGTTGACCAGATTCATTCCTGTCTAATTACCCAAGTATTAGGGCTGACTAGCTGCATGAGGTAAATAAACAACATCTCAAAAGTGTATAATGGGATACATTACTGCTGCACTCCCAAATACTCTGGAAGCTACCTTGACCTTTCAAGTGGAATGTCTCTCATTCCACAAAAATTAGCTCTCCATTACTCAGTGAATCACAGGCTTGGCTTCCCTCGTAGGCTACCTCTATTCATCTCGTTGTTGTGGTGCTCAATTGTATATTAAATTGTCAATTTTCAAATTAATCACATATTTTTAGCATAAAACAATCCTGGGTTGCTTTTCTTTCTTTTGAGGAAAAACACCCCAGCAAACTAGCAACACAAACCAAAACAAACACCAAACAAAACCAGACTTCTTCCCTTCCTGCCCTCCCTCTTTCCCCCCCCAAATAGCACTTCAAAAACTCCAGAGGTTTTAGAAACATTTTATTGATTTTAAAAAGTGCTGTAAATTTTGAAGTGTATTCATTTGTGGTGTTTTTTTTCCTACAGAACATGTTAATAAGAGAATTAGAAACTTCCTAGAAATTATACTTTCAGGAGAAATCCTAAATACATGCTTGGAAATTCAGTTTTAAAAAATTTCCAAAGGCTATTGGGAAAAGATTGTTTAAATATAAATACAAAATACTATTTAAAATCTATTCTGACTCTTCGTTCTTTGCTCAAATCCTGAGGAGCAAAACCAACAACAAATCTGCTAACCTTATAAATCAGTCCTCTGACCTTTTAAGTTGAATGTATCAGCTTTGCTGAGACTTTAATTTCACTGCTTTATATCTGAGAAATCTTTAGATCAGCTGGACATGTCATAGAGTTATGCATAGTATATATCTATAAAATAGCAATGTATTTTTCTTATATGTATATTTTATGTTTAATTACTCAACAGCAGCTGATTGTTGAAGAGTGAGGACCTGTCAGTTTATAACTGTGGCATTGTTTCTTATAGGTTTTTATCCTGTTTTTGTTGCCTTCTTTGTAACATTTAAATGTTGCAGCCTTTTCAAGCACAAACTTTCCCTCCTTCTATACCTTAGTCAATCCTTCCTCGCTACAGTCACCTTTTCTTAGAGACGGCTTGAGTTTTATGTTTCTGCTTTGACCACGTACAAAATTCAGATCATCACGTGGCTTGAGGGTTGGAGAGGGGGATCGTTTGATGAATCACATCTTTATGACTGGCAGGTAAAATCACTCACTCAAAAGGCAACCTGTTTTCCCCAGAAGGTGAATCAAAGCTTTCAGTAGAAAATATTTGCCATTTAATTCAGTTACTTAAATATTCCTCTCCCCTCCCACACATACTCTGAAAGATAATTTCCAAAGGTCTAGTTTTTTAAAATCTATTAAAAAACACAGGAGAAAATCTCTGCCATATTTAAAGCAATTACACAACATGAAAAGCTGCTGTAACTAGTTCGGGTTTTGCATAATTTCATTTTCTGAGACATGTTGATAGATACATACATATGCAAGAACTCGTATTATTCCATACATTTTTATTGGATCTTTTATTACAGATGATGAAAAAACTTCACAACTACAGGCAACTATCTACAGCATACTTGATATAACGTTAGCCTCACTTCCCAGCTAAGGAAAAGGAACACCAAACTTGCCAAAGATAAGAAAAGTTTGTACATGAGCTTGGAATCAAAGTATGAAGTTTTACTTCTTGTAGCTGAAGCATGTCACAGTTTCCACCAAAACCAATACTTAGCAGGGCTTCTTCTGCAGGCCAGACATCCTATATGCTGCAATTCAATCTGACCCCTGTAAATGTACGGGTGACGGTAAAGGGGCAGAGGGACATCAGCCACCTCTCTCCCCCCATCACATTAGTCAGTAGTTACCTGTAGCTGATGAGAGACTGCCAAGAGCTAAGAATGGCTCTGTTTACTTTACAGCCATAGTAATTCTCACTCTTCCTAGAAAGACAGTATCCGTAACAGGGATCTATGAATACACTTCTCCCAAATGCATCCCTGCACCATGACATTTCTCTCCTGGGTGTTTCAGGGAAGTATAAAGTCACTCTTATCCTACTGAGGGTGGCCAACAGGCTGACTAGAGCCTCATAGTTAAAATGCAGGAATGAGGGTTTCGTCAGGCTGCTCAGATTTATTGTGAAGACTTCAAAACATGAGGAAAAAAACAAAGGTGCTTTGTTGCACAAAACTGTTACTAGTAATTGTTTCATACTTAATTTCCAACATTGTTCAAGTATTATTTTAATATATATGAAAAAAGAAAACTATTAAATGCTTAAAAAAACTGTATCATTGGTACCATAATCTTCAAACTACCAAGACCAGTTGGATAAGCATGTTTCTGCCTCTTTAGGTGCAAAATCCTGCTGCAAAGCTGGACTAAAAGGTTAAATTCTCCCATGTCTTAGTCTTCGGCTTTTACGTGGGATTTGGCAGCAACAAAAAGAAACGAGAATAAAATTACTTTCCAGGTTTTTTTCTTCTATGTAAGCAGGTTTTGCAAGCAATTTAGAGAAAAGTTATTAACAAGAGAACAGGGGATCCCTGAGAGAGCACTTTTTAGTAAATTGCAGTCCACATGGAAAAACAAATCATTGAGAACCATGCTGCTAAGCTCTTCTATTAGTTAAGGGCTAGTGGTTCTGATAGCAACATACAGAACAATTTTGGCAACTTAGTGCTGCAAATACCTGTGAAGTAGTCAATTAATTGACAATAAGGGTGCATCTCTCATCACATAACTTAATTTACTTTACCTTTTTGCTTTAGGGCTATCTGAGAGTATATACATATCATAAATGCTATATATATCTCAATCCAAGATAACCAGTTGTTTCAGAAATGATACATTCATTTCATAGGACAGGAGAAACAACAAAAGCATGAATGTCTTTTCTGGCCTTACAGAGGCAGAAATATTGTTTTTACCATGTCCGAAAATATAAACCCAGCTGTCCTTCAGAAGGGATATCCAGAAAACTGCGCAAGCACTGAAGAGGAGATGCCTATAATAGAAGGAGTTAACCCACAGCCAGGAGACAACAGTATAGCTAGCAACAAGCCAAAGCTGCCAACTTAGTTTTTCTGTTCATCAACAGAGTCCTTTCAGAATCATGCAACATCTAAATATTTAGTAACAGCCTTGAAAAATATCAACTATGTTGTGCAAAAATGCATGGGAGGGCATGGCCTAATTAGCCAAGGTTTCTCTGATTTTGCTGCCTTCTTGAAGGAATGTTTAGGTATACTATGACTGCAGCTATAAAACAACCAATGTAATCTTGAAGGCCAGTTCTCTGATAAACCTGAAAACTTCAAAGATGGAGCTGACATGGAGACTTGAGCCATTCCCATATTTAAGAAGCGTCAGATCTGTGTTTGTGATTTAGTCTCATTAACAAGCAAGTTATGTTTTTCTCAAATACATGCACTCACGATTGCCAAAATCTGCCAAAATCAAAGTTTCATTAAAAACTGAAGCAGAGCGGCATTTAATGGGAGGACCATAGAGAAGGATTTCCTGACTGCTTGTTAGATATATTTTTTTTTCCCTTTAATTCAAAAACTATTTTTGCGTAGTATTTCAAACAACAAGATCAATAGTCACATTCATTGAAATAGCTAACTAGTAAGAGATATGTATTGTTTGTATACATTTTTGTTTGAGGTCAACAGGTTAATTACACAAGCAAAAACTCTAAATTGTCTGGAGACTACTGAACTGTATAAATAAACAAAGTGTTCTGCAAAGTATATTTAACGTCCATGCAATTTATTCTTTTTCATTCCGTGGTATTGCTGAAAGAGCAGTGGGGATTTTTGTAGCAATTTTCTGTGCTTTCTGCTTGAGAAAGTCTGCAGCCTCAGTCATTTGTATTTGAAGTTGATTAGGATGAAGTCAAAAGTGCTCACATTTTTTTCACAGCTTCTGAAAGTGTTTAGCTCAGGGGCAGGAAGAAGAAAAACAAATATTCCTTACAAATATTTTGTCTTGAAAGCATTTGCCTAAAAGTACAACTGCATGTGTGGTCAGATGGAAAAGGCATACTCAAGTCTGCTGACAGAAATGTCTTCAGACACCCAGTAATTAATGAATTCAGTTCTTAATAGAAGTTGTTTTGATCAAAGTGTCACTTAAAAAGTCTACCTGAGAATTTAGATTAAACTTCTGTAGAAGCTTATAATTTGTGCTAAAAAGTTAGAAACTTACTAAGTGATAATGAGAAACTAAGTTTAAAAATTATATAAAAACATCATTAATTTCCACAGCTTTTTTTGTCCATTTAAACAAAATGTATTCTCAAATTACATTATAACATAGACGATATTTTCTTATTGGTGGCAGCAGTGATGCTTAAAATATGCTGGCACTGACAGTAATTGTAGTTTCAGTTTGCCCTAGGAATTACCTAAACTCAGGTACTCTGTGTGCAGGAAAATTAATTAATTTGCTGTACATGAAGCCTGCAGTTAAGCAAGTGCTCATTCAACAAATGCATGGAAATATCAAGTTTTCAGGCAAAAGAACAGAAACCCATGACCAGTTCATGCAAGAAACATATGAACTTCTGCACTAACAGACTCTAAAATAAAAATATCCAGGCCAAGGAAGCAAGGGTTCTCTGCATAGGGAAACTCAAAGAAATCTTAAATTTAGCATCTCTTCAGTTAATTCCTTTGACACTATGCATATTCAAAATATCTCAGTGGGGAACGATATTTTCAATACTAAGAAATGTAGAAAAATATTGCTATAGGAATTCAGATTGGTTATTTTAAGTGTTAAATTTTGAAAATTTTCCCCTTGGCTTTTTTTATCTTGTGGGATGATATTGAAAATCACAGCTTTATCTTTTCGCTGGCATTTGTTATGACTCCTGTGTCACAAGGGTAAAGACTAGTCATCATTAAACTTACAGTAACTTGCAATTTTTATTCTAATAAGTACGATAACTGTTATTTTAGAGATTGTGTTTTGTAATACCGATCTCCACTTGAATTGTTTCTTCACCTATCTTAGCAATTGTTACTTTATCAGAAAGACAAAAAGTGATATGTCATTTAAAACACCCATCTCTGAACAGTGACAATGTGGTGTCCCTCATGTATAGTTTCTTACTTGTTTTATGTATCAAAGATGGAACACCAAAATTTCACAAATAAATTATATTCTCAGGAACACAGAATCAATCCTGACACATAACAATATAACCTACTATTAAAAAGACTTTCCCCCTCTTATAAATTTCTTTTACCTGTATGAATTTATCATGTGTTCTCATTTTCTGCATTTGATACATTTTCAGCAATCTGAAACATGTCATGACAGATACCTATTCAATTTTGAAGATTCAGTGTTTACGAAAGTCAGAACTAGGTAGTTTATTGAACTGTTTTGTGGCAGTACAAACCAGCAGAGAAGGCAATCTCTGGTTCTTCTGACTTTTCAAAATAAACGACACTCAAGAATTCCTAAATTTTCACTTTCCTAGTTTAAACTTTTGTTGCATTTATTACTCAAACAAGAGACTCTTGTTAATTACTGTGATATATGTAGATTGACACCAGCGGCATATGCATGTTCCCCAGCTTCTCATAGACATTTATTGTTGTATGGCTACTAATTGCACAGCTGTCACTCCTTTTTATGGTCTGAGCCATATTGTTTGTGTTATTTATATCAAGTAAGCATCTTGTCTTGTTCAAAGGGAAACAATGAAATCTTTTGTGCTAAGATACCACATCTTCAAAGCTCTGTGTTTGCATATGGAAATTATCCAGAGATGGACTATGGTGATTACGGCCAATTCCAGTACTGTGCTAAGGCACCTAACCAAAACTGAAATACAACTGAAGCATATCAGCCTGAAATTATGACCTTAACCAAACATATGTGTCACAAGCGCACATACACATCTCTTCCCCCTTGGCTTTCAATACAGCCTGCTCTCATATTACATCTCTCCCTCTTGCACACAAAATGCTTCAAGTACGTGGAGTCCTGCTTCTTTGGAGGTGTAAAAATCCCCAACCTTGAGCAAGTCCCCACATTTCTCCTACAAAAGCCTTATCTGGATCCTGGAAGAAGGCACGTCTTTGCTGAAGTCTTCAGGTGCGTTTAACAAATGGGTTTTGAAACATTTGACAGCTGTAAATTTGGCCTGACTGCAATCACAGCAGTAGCTGATTAAAATTGAAATCAGGAAGATTGTGCGTACCTTTTAATTGCTTAGGAGTGAAAGTCCTTTCCACGAGAAACCTGAATTCAGTGTCTGCCTTGGCCTCAATATTTCCTGGAAGATTGCCCTGATTAGCAGGACAGGAATATTTCAGCTCGGTTCTCCTCTTGAATCTTGGAAAATGGACAGCTGTATCCAATCAAAGTTACTTAAATCAGTTTCAAAACTATAAATAGTATAAAATAAGGTTTTGCTTTGAAAAATTGATGTCAGCAACAAAAGATAAAAAATATAAGTTACTTCATATATTAAAGTTGATAATCATGTTCTGCAAAAGGATTGTTTATTTCCTTCTAAGGTGTTTGCATGAGGTACTGAAAGATGAAATTAAATCATTGGTTTTTGTTGACTTTGTTATCAAACTGATTTTATTCCAAAATATTACTAGAGAGTAATTAATAGTATCTGTGTAATCTGAACGTATCAATTAACACCTAAAATCATGCATTATTATCATCATAGTGGTTTTGAACCTATACAAAACTTTGAAAAATCTATCATAATTTCTACTTCAATATAATAACAGTGCATCATTAATTTAATTCGATTTCTGTTTCCTTTAGCATAGGTTTTAGTATGATAAGCCTCTTGCAAGAAAATTTTAAAAAAATCTACAATTGCAATATTCTCTTTTAATAGTATAGTGACAAAGAAGCAGCAGTTCAGTCTGCCTTATTTGGAACTAGTCAAATGTTAAATTTTGTCTAGTATCATAATTTGTCCTTTAATCAGGAGTCTTCTGTTCTTTAAATAGATCTGAATAAATGCCTTGATTCTACTGCCAAGAAAAATTAGTCTATGCTTTTGTTTCTTTTCTTGAAAATCCAATGATTTTACTTCTCAAAATTCACTTACTTTACTGACTGTACAAAGTATTTCAAAGGAGTTCTCATTAATAATATTGTAAGTTCATGCAAATGACAGAAAATTGGGTATTCACAATGATCCTTATTATAAAAGAGCAAGTGAGGTGTCCTACGTTTCCTTTAGTATGATCAGATTTTTTCTCTTTTCCCTTGTTTGGCTTAAAAAAAAAAAAAAGCCAATTTTCTTTCTTCTTCCCATATTAAAAAAAATTATATAGCATACAGCAGGATCCCCTGTCATAGCCATCACCAGCTGATGGTCATTCCTACTTGATACTGACTTTGATTGTCTATCACTAAGCAGCTGGTGCCACATGAGTGGTACCCAGCAAGATTCACTGTGGACTTATCTTCTCTGATTTGTTTCTGTCCACATTCTTCCTTTGCTATGAATATTTATTCTGCCCTGTACAACAAAAGTATACCTAGTATATCTTCTCCTAACTCCCTGTTTGCTCACTTATGAGCAAACTTCCTGATTTGCCAGATGAAACATTCAAGTCTTTTCCACATGTGGCATCAACAATGTTTTTGCAATCTCGTTTTTGAGATTCCTGTTCCACACAGATTTAGAGAATATATTGGCCCCTTCACACTTTTTTATGTCAATTTTTATATGCGCCCATTTGACACCAACAGCCACTCTTATTTCACCAAAATTTTCTGTCAGATGCTTCCAAAACTTAAACTCATATATACTCCTTGTATTGAAATCTTTTTCCTGGAAACTTTCTTCGAAAGTAAAAAAAATCATCTATTTATGACTATTTATGATTCTTCAGTTTGTTCAGCATACGTAATCATTCAGGAAATAATTTTTCTAAGGCAGTTAGTGAATTGATTTAAAATTCTTCACTTACTGTTTTTCTAAGTAGCTGGCCACTTAAAGAACCTGACAATTTCTCTTCAAGTGAATGATACAACACTTACATTTGACTCAATTAAATGTAGAAACAAAGTAAATTTCATTTCATGGTAGAGGTTTCTAATTATGCTTTATCTTTTCAAAGTGTATATTTGTGGGTGGAGACACTGAAAGAGAAAGGATCTGAGTGGATCCCTATGACATCATGCATCATACTGGAACAAATGTTTCATCTGGAATGATTATGCATTTTATACTTCCACAACTTTTAATTCCCAAAGGATACTGTGCTGACTGCAGGTAAACTAGGATAGCTCAGTGAACCACTTTCAACATATGCACTTCTTCACTTAGACCTGAGTTTATGAAAAGTCTGATCTACTGAAACAAATATCCCTATTGCAGAGTATAAATCACAGGCTGTTGTGACTGTTCCTTGTTTTGGGATTGGACTAACAGTATTTCTACAAGTAAAGGTATCAAAACCACTATGGGACTCTAGCAGTTCACTCAGAATAAGTGCATTTCTCAGCCAGGAAAAGTACACGAAACAATAGGATTATATCTAAATTCTGGTAATAGATTAAATTGTGTACTGCTACTATATTTGCACATGAGGTAAGCTAGAATATTAGTTGTTTTTGTATAAAAAAATATAGCTATGATGTTAACGTTATTTGGAAAATAAATAACAATTTAAAGGACCATCTCAAAGAGTGCCTGCATGAGTAAAAGAATGCAGTGACCTTTGCATAGTGTTTTTTTCGCACCAGAACAAATCATTGCTCTATTTTCATTACGATTAATCGTCAGACACCGTTCAAATACAGTAATGATGGGACAGAATAAACATGCTGGAGCTCTAAATAATCTTAAAATTCCTGAATCAGTTGAATTACACAATGAAGTGTTAAAACTCCTATTTCAATTCCCAGCTACTTTATATGAACATTGGGTTAAATGTCTTCATCAATTGAACAGCACATTTACCATTGTAATGGTTAAGTACTAACATGAATTAGGTAGATCTCAATAATCAGATATGAAGAATTAAGTATTTTTATGCTTAGTATTATCTTTAGCAGGAGTTAGAGCTATTCTAAAGAACCTGACAAATACAGATACAATAGGATACAGAGCACACAAAGGATCATCGTGTTGACTATGCAAATCAACATCAGAACTGAAATTGTAAATGTCTTCAATATATATTTTCTCTTCTATTTCCATTACTTTTTCAAGTCTGTACAATGAAGTTACTACATCAAAGTTAATGCCCGATAAAATTTCCAACAGGAAAACTGCTTAAAGCTATCTCAGCAATCCAAATCCCTAACTTGAAAATGCTTGAGACAAACTTCCTAACAATGCACACACAAAGATGTATAAGAGTACTCAATGAGTGAAAAACATTTCAACAGGCTCAGTAGTTGTGTCCGCTGCAGACTGGAAAACCCCTTTGAGAGCCTACTGACTTCTCAATAAAAATCCCAGCAGGAGCTCAACTAATTTTGAAATTTGAAACTTAGATCTGAAACGTCTACCCAGATTTCACAGGTATTTTCTTGTTCTTCTGTTATTTGGTCATGAATTTTAACTCTTTCACAGCGCCCAAGGATACTGCACTGACTGAAGGTAAACTAAGATAGCTCAGTGAAATATTTTTGATGCACACATTCCATACTGAAGAAGTATATATAATGATTTTCTGTATCATGCTTCCAGACACAACATTCACTTCTTTTCCTGCACATTGTTTCTCATGTGCCAACTCAAGCCAAAATGCAATCAACGAGACTTTGTGCAGGCAAAGGAATCTGTCATTTGGAGTATTAAAATCGCATTATTTAAAGTCAAGTTCTGCTCTGGATCTCAGTGCATGACTGCCTTACAGGAAGGCTAACCCTTGTACCAGTGAAGACTGCTGCCAGAAAGATATGTTTTTACACTGCAAAAAATACCAGCCAGTCCACATTCCTCAGCAAGGTGTCTTGGTGAGGGGAAAGGATTTGCTAAGAGTGAGAGAAATTTTTCATTTCTGTTATCTTGTTGGTTGTTACAGGCTCTTTATGAAGGACAGGCAGGGGAGACAAGGAGGAGGTGTCACCTTCTATGTCAAAGACCAGATGGAGTGCATGGAGCTCTGCCTGGAGGTGGATGAGGAGCCGACTGAGAGTTTATGGGTCAGGATTAAAGGGAGGGCAGGGACAGGGTACATAGTAGTGGGGATCTGCTACAGACCACCTGAGCAGGAGGATCGAGTGGATGAGGCCATTTACAAACAGATAGGAGTACCCTTACTTTCATGAGTCCTGGTCCTCATGGGGGACTTCAACCACCCTGACATCTGTTGAAGGGACACCACAGCAGGGCATAGGCAATCCAGAAGGTTCCTGAAATGCATAGATGATAACTTCATTCTCCAAGTGATAGAGGAATCAACAAGGAGAGGTGCTATGCTGGACCTTGTTCTCACTAACAAGGAGAAGCTGATGGGAGATGTGAAGCTCAAGGGAAGCCTTGGTTGTAGTGACCATGAAATGGAGTTCGAGATCTTTAGAGTGGTGAGGAGAGTGCACAGCAAGCTCACTACCTGGATTCAGGAGGGCAGACTTCGGCCTCTTCAGGGATCTGCTTGGTAGAGTACCATGGGATAAAGCCCTGGAGGCAAGAGGAGCCCAAGATATCTGGTTAATATTCAAGGATCACCTCCTTCAAGCCCAGGAGCAGTGTATCCCAACAAAGTGGATATCAGGCAAAAAACACCAGGAGGCCTGTCTGGATGAACAAGGAGCTCCTGGACAAACTCAAGCACAAAAGGGAAGCCTACACACAGTGGAAGCAAGGACGGGTACAGAGATATTGTCTAAGCAACCAGGGATCAGGTTAGGAAAGCTAAAGCCTTGATAGAATTAAATCTGGTCAGAGATGTCAAGGGCAACAAGAAAAGCTTCTATAGGTACGTTGGTGATAAAAAGAGGACTAGGGAAAATGTAGGCCCTCTCCAGAAGGAAACAGGAAACTTGGTTACCTAGGATACAGAGAAGATTGAGGTACTCAATGACTTTTTTAGCTCAGTCTTCACTGGCAACTGCTCTAGCTGAACCGCCCCAGTCTCAGAAGGCAAAGGCAGGGACTGAGAGAATGAACTGCCCACTGTAGGAGATCAAGTTCAACACCGTCTAAGGAACATGAAGGTACACAAGTCCACAGGACATGATAAGACGCGTACGCAGGTCCTGAGGGAACTGGCAAATGAACTTGCTAAATCATTATCCACCATATTTGAGAAGTTGTAGCAGTCCAGTGAAGTTTCCACTGACTGGAAAAACGGAAACGTAGCCCCCATCTTTAAAAACGAAAAAAAGAAAGACTTGGGGAACTATAGACCACTCAGTCTCACCTCTGTGCCTGGCAAGATCATGGGGCAAAACCTCCTGGAAACTATGCTAAGGCACATGGGAAAAAAGGAGGTGATTTGTGACAGCCAACATGACTTCACTAAGGGCAAAGTGTGCCTGACAAATTTGGTGGCCTTCTATAATGGGGTTACAGCATTGGTGGATAAGGGGAGAGAAACTGACATCATCCACCTGGATTTGTCCAAAGTATTTGACACTGTCCCGCATGACATCCTTGTCTCTAAATTGGAGAGACATGGATTTGACAGATGGACCACTTGGTGGATAAAGAATTGACTGGATGGTTGCACTCAAAGAGTTGCTGTGAACAGCTTGATGTCCAAGTGGAGATCAGTAACAAGTGGCATTCCTCAGGGGTTGGTAATGGGACCAGCACTGTTTAACATCTTTGTTGGCAACCCGGACAGTGGGATCGAGTGCACCCTCAGCAAGTTTGCTGATGACACCAAGCTGTGTGGTGTCGTCGATACGCTGGAGGGAAAGGGTGTCATTCAGAGGGATCTAGACATGCCTATTAGGTGGGTCTGTGCGAAGTTCAAGATGGCCAAGTGTGAGATCCTGTACATGCATTAGGGTAATCCCAAGTACAAGTACAGACTGGGTAGAGAATGGATTGAGAGCAGCCCTGAAAAGAAGGACTTGGGGGTGTAGGTTGATGAGAAGCTCAAGATGAGCCGGCAATGTGCACTGGCAGCCCAGAAAGCCAATCATATCCTATGCTGCATCCAAAGAAACGTGGCCAGCAGGTCTAGAGAGGTGATTCTGTCCCTCTGTTCTGCTCTTGTGAGACCCCTCCAGGAGCACTGCGTTCAGCTCAGGGTCCTACAACATAAGGAGGACATAGACCTGTTGGAGGAGGTCCAGAGGGCCACAAAGATGATCCGAGGGCTGGAGCACCTCTCCTATGAAGACAGACTGAGAGAGTTGGGGCTGTTCAGATCGGAGAAGAGAAGGCTCTGGGGAGACCTTCTAGCAGCCTTCCAGTACTTGAAGGAGGTCTCAAGAGAGCTGGAGAGGGACTTTTTACAAAGGCATGAGTGAAAGGACAAAGGGTAATGGCTTTAAACCAAAAGAGGGTAGATTTAGATTAGATCTAAGGAAGAAATTCTTCCCTCTGAGTGTGGTGAAACACTAGAAACGGTTTCCCAGAGAATTTGTGGCTGCCCCATCCCTGGAGGTGTTCAAGGCCAGGTTGGATGAGGCTTTGAGCAACCTGATGTAGTGGAAGGTGTCCCTGCCCATAGCAGAGGGGTTGGAACTAGGTGATCTTTAAGGTCCCTTCCAACCCAAACCACTCTATGATTCTATGATTCTATAAGAAGTTTGGTTTTAACTGGGCAGAAATCTTTCTTGCTGCTTCTAACTGCTTAACATGAAACCTAATGCTAAACTGATAGCATTTGTGTTTTTCAATGACCAAGTCCTTTTTAAACAGTGTAAAGTACTCAACATAAATGTAAAAAATAATAATAAAAAAAGCAGTATCATTTATCTCAACCTCACCAATAACTCTCAAGTGACAAAGAAGAAAATTATGAGGAATACATCTCAATAGCTATTTTATATAAAGGTTGAACTAGTTTCAGGCAAAGTGCTTGCTATTTCTAACTTACATTCTTCCTCTTCCACTGCTGTTACTTCATTGTATTCTTACAAGATTTAGCCATTAAAAGCACTCATAAGTCACCAAAAATTTACTGTCAAAATATAGTTCCAGCTCCCAACTCCCTCCCAGCTATACACACAAAAAATATTGAAGAAAGGTTCTGTCTGTGCCAGGGTGCCACCTTATGAAAATGTTAATGCTCAGTTTTTAACCTGAGGGTGTGAAAAAGAAAATACCTGTTAATGTGCTGGTGAGTAGAGAGTGGCAGATTTCCCAAGGTATTTAATAATAACCACATGAAATCCAGGGAAAGAATGCAAATACCAATCTTTGAATCAAATGTTTATTATCCTGCAAGAACATTATAGGTAATAAATCTCTCTCTTTTTTTTTTTTTTGTTGTCTTGAATTATGAATTTTCCAAAAGTTACAAGAAAACTAAACTTTTGAAAATACGGTAATTCATAGTTCAAGTAGCCAAATTAGCTTTTGCTCTACAGGGGAATCTGATCCTTTCTTTCCTGGAAAGATGGAAACACGTACCACAAAATATTACTTGTATGTTTTGTTTCACCCAAATATTGCTCTGATACAGCTGATTAAGAACCTAGCAGTGCATAGGAATACTTTAAGTGATTCTTTTTTGCAGTCTTCTGTCTGGTATGCAGTAAGTCACCTCCATCTAGGTCATCCTTCTTCACTGAGACCAACTTGAAAAGACACACAAATGGAATTCTGGAGAAAATGGAAACAATTCAGCTCTGATATCAGTTGTGCAGGAAATCTGTCATTGCTACTTTCAGAAATGATTGTAAGTATGTTGCAGGTTTTTTCTCACTGTTTTCAATCCTAGTCTCAGATATGCCTCTTGAAAAAAATATTTTCCAAACCAAACTTTAATATACAATCAAGAATTTCATTTTTAAATACATCCTTGGAAAAAAATATCCTGAACAAGAATTAGTGATAAGTATTGATACATTTGCTTATGCTTTTTGCAAAATTTTGCCAATTAGTCAGGTAATATCAAGTCTTTACAAATTAGCAGTTGGATCACTCCTGATTCAAACACAGGCAAAGGGCTCAAAACTTGGTATTGGGATTAGAACTCCATCATGCATGAAATTGCTTTTCCGGAAAACCCGTAATTTAGGATAGTTGCATATCAACATGTTTGCCTCAATGGCAAGTCACTGAAGGATTGATTTTGCAGTGTCCTCCCTAAAAGCAGAATGTTCATGCACATTCTCTCTGTGCATGCCCACATTTGCAAAGCAACACTGAAGCTGCAAGAGGGACACTTCAATGTAAAAACAGAAAGATTAGTACATCTTTAATAATCTAAACTATTTTAATAACAGTGACATGCAATTTCCATTCTGGCTTCAACTTCAGTGTAACAGACCAGTAAATTTGGGTGTAGATGAGTTGTTTATTTTGACCCCCTTCCTTCTCCAACATTGATATATTCTGGGTTTTCAGGTTTTTGATACGCATATCAAGTAAAAAACAATTTCCTGTTCTTGTAGCAGCTCAAATACGCATAAGAAAAGAATGTTATTTGGATTGAAAAATCCTGATTCCGAACACAATCCAAACCTAGTTTCTTATCTAGCAAGCAATGAGAAGAAACATGTTTCTTATCAGCTAGCAATGAGAAGAAACATGTTTTAAGATATTCTCTAAACAAGTCTCATTCTGAAAAATCTTCAAGCCACCTGGCTTAACCTAAATGCTGTTATTGATCAGAGGCATTCTAATGAATGAAGGTTTAAAAATTATTCCCAAGATAACTTTACAATAAATAACTGAAATAGAGGAGAATTCTACAAACACAGACATCAATAAAGGAAGCATATGAAAAGAAATCACAGTTCTGCGTTGTTACAGTAGAGTGAGATAATTATTTTTCCTTGTGCAAACATTCAAAATAAATTAGGGAATCTTGTATATTCTTCCAAAAGAGGAGTGTCATTATCCCAGCAAAAACTGTGAACTTAAAGACGAGAAAACAAAGCAGTGGTAAGCAACTGAGACCTGGCCAGAAACAGAGGGATGGGAGCACAAGTAACTGTTGTATCCCACATCCCAGCTGAACGAGCAGAATGTGAGATAGCTAAGTGCTTCCAAAGCTGAGATGATTGCACTGTGCTCATGACCTCATAAAATGGAGTATTTTTATGAAGATAATAGTAGAAATTGAAGAAGATACCAGACTTGCAACCTACATGAAAAGGCTTATTACCCACATGTATACATTCCGTGAGCAGAGACCAACACTAGAAGCAGCATGCTGGTAAGCTTTTCACCTCGTAAAGTACAACTGAAAACAGATCTTACTGTTTTATAACAGACAGCACTACATGGGTACCCTGTTTACAAAGCACTATAGACCAAAAGGCATCTTCTGAGAATTCCACTGTACACTGGTACATTTGAGTCAAAGAAACCAAAAGACATCTCTATTCCTCGCTAGATTGTCATACCCCGAAAAAACAAAGCAACAAAAAAAACCAAAACCAAAAACCAAAATGAATTAGACAAAGCAGATTTTTCTAGTCCCTCTTAAGAGAGTGGCAGAGTTGTGGAATCAGGCAACAAAATCTAGGGATTTCCACAAACTATAAACTTATTTCCCCCTTTTCAAAAGTGTATCCTCAGTAGAAATACTTGGTGCTTATGTGGTTGTTTTCTGGCATCCCTATTTTGGCTAAGGCAGTGTTCAGGATAGTTCAACATTGAAAGGACAACTGGATACTAAATTCAGACCCCAAAATTTTATTGCAAGTAACTGAAAACATTACAATGTGTCATTTCCATCAAATAAAAAATTGGTCTTGGTTGGAGGAGGATATAACCTTATCAAAACACCTGTCCATCCAATAGTTGTGATGAGTGACAAGACTACGGTCAATATTAACGGAGGTTATTATGACACAGAAACTGTAACAAAGCTATTATGTAGTGAAAATTTACAACCAGGTCCTCAGATATCCAAACCATAGAAGCAAGTAGATACAAAAATCTGAAGGACTGATTAGTTTATCTTCCTGCAAATCAATAAGTACTTTATGCATTTTGTTGATGTAAAGGAATGTATTTTTTAGATCTGCAAAATCATCTTAAAATTAATACACTTTTGGTAACAAAGTCATGAGTGTGTCAGACGAACATAGGATTTAAAGAATATATTGACATATAATTCTGAATACTTAATTCAGAATGAACAGAGATGAAACTAAGATAATTTTAAAAAAGAATAGATTCAGTTCATATATAAGAAAGTAAATCAGTGAGGTTTCTCTGGCAAAATGAATTGTTATTCCTTGGAACTGAATGGCTTAATGTTACAGTTCAAGTCATGGGTTCAGAAGGAACGTAACCGGTCTGTATGCAATAGTATCAAAATATACTAAGGAGAATAATCTTGTCAGAGTCTATACTTGGTTTCCAAATGTATTAGAAGTGAATTTATTCTCCAGATTCATTAAGAGAGAACATCCTCCAAAGTCAAGACTCCTAACACGGTCTTTAATAAAGAACCAGCACTCTGCTTGCATGCAACTGAAGTGCTAAAGTCCAGTTTCAGTGAACTGATGTCAATTCTCCTCATGGCAGAAAAACATAAGAAAATCATAGTTTTCAGTGCATAAATTAGTTTGAATAGGAAGTAGATTGATAGAACTAAAACAATCACTTGTATGACTGAATATAGTTACCTAAAATTGTAGGTATGTATTCATTTAATAAGTGGACCAAACACAATGTACAGGCATCGACGTTATATTCACTCTCTAAAAGCATTTAAGCTTTCTATTTTATTCTTTAATTTCCTTATGGCCATCTATACTCATTAGTTCTCATGCCAGCAATATTCCTTAGGTCCCTCCCTAGTGCTTTCTTCCTCTTTCTGTTTACTGACAGCAATTATTTTAGTTGTCACCTCAGTTTTCATATCATTAAGGTAAATGCTAGAAATTTTCTCAATCACTCCTCCCACTTCAGTCAATCTTTTTCTGTGTGTGTTCCAGACTGAATTAATTTTTGCTGAGTGTAGGGGACAAGATTTATACGCACATAGGGAACAAGAGTTACACCTATATTTTAATTCAAGAGTTTAAATTCCCATTTCTATAAGTAGTAGTCTGGAAATTAAATTGTCCTTACATTTTTATTTCTTTTTTATATTTTTGTGCAAGACAATATAGAACTTCAGAAAATTGCATCTATGCTTCAGTGTGACTGGATATCATGCCCTGTATTCAATACACAAACCAAAATATGCTCATTGGTGGGGATAAATGTTGAAAGCAAGTCCAAAGGGAAACAAAGATGCAAAAGTGAAACTACTTCAAACAGAATAAAGATTTGATTTTTTTTTAACCAATTAAATACACATTTCTACACAATTTAGACTGCTTTTAGTATGACATACTGTAATTCTTAAGATTCAACTAACACTGGATAAGTGGTATTGTAGGTATCTGAAAAGCAACAGCTGGGAGAAATTCTTTATTTATGTTTTTCATCACTTCTGAAGTAAAAGAATCAATTCAATTAATGAAGCACTACCAAATAGGACTAATGGCACTCCTAAGTTTCGTTTACAGCCTAGTCCTCCAAGATTGAACTCTGTAGGTGAGGTACTAAGCATCCTTCTTGTATATAAACACTACCAACTGCTTACTGGTTGTAGAACACTTCTTGTAGTCTCCCCTTACACTGTGACTGGTTTGCACGACTGTGGCAGGAGCACACCCTGCCCCTGATGGAGGCCAAGGCCTTTGGCATGGCAGATGCTGGCTCCTTTGCACCTTTATCTTCCATGCCTCTGGTGTCACAACATGGCTGCTGCCACATAGGAACTCTGGTTGGCTGCTGACCAGCATGTACTCTCAGTCCCCAGTGGCAGGGATGAGAAAGGTCAACAGACAGGGTCCCTAGCCAGTGGGATACCTCGGCTCGGAGGCTTGGAGGAGCCTCTGGACCACCACCAGTAGATGACCACAATTCAGATCCAACTAGGCTATAAAATGGGGCCCCCACCACAGACTGCCTTTGAATGGTTGTCCTCAGAGCAGCGAGTCTGTGACAGGAAACTTTCCCCTTGGGATAGGGATGCCACCCAAGGAAACTTCCCAGGACTGAGTGCCCTCACTCTCCTTTTGGTGAGTGATTATTCCTTCTGGGTGTATCTTTGAGTGAGTTCTCACCCCTTTGGATGAGTGATCCTATCTTCTCGGTACTCTTGAGCGAGAGGTTTCCGTTTGTGTGACTGAGTGCATGCATATTTTGTGGTCATCATTCTCATGTGTCGTCATGCAGCAATAACAACCCTGACTGGTGTATGTTATTAGAGTGTTGTTTTGTTAGTTTAGACTGTTTAATTTCAGTTACAAATTAAAGTTTGCTTGAATTTATTATCTGTGTGGAGTTGTTTTGGTGTATCTCCATGACAACAACATGTAGTTCTGACCTTGTTGTTGAACATACAGACTCAGTGAAATTGTATTTCTGCTGTCATCAAGGAGGATGGTTACAGATGAAGAATGTAAAATGGTACTAAAGTGGGGGTTTTTTTTGCATCAGGGTACTCCTGCCATTGGTTAATAGCCATAAAGTTAATTTCATTGTAACTTCACATAGCTCTTTTGTTATTCCAACACTTGGGACTGATGTGACCTCAAACACATTGCCTTTGAGTAGAATTTTTTTGTATCTATAAACAGGTTCTAGATTACTCTACGAAACTGATATTAAGCTAGTGTTAAGAGTTCTCTGTTCCACTAAGAAACACACGGATGGATTCAATATCTGTGTGGATTAGCACACATATTTTACAACATGTAAAACAACAAAAGAAAAGAAAGACCTATTACCTCAGCAGGGAAATAATTTCATCCAAGCTGAAGTGCATTTACTTGTCCTCAGAAAATATATGCTTATCTCAGTTTTAATTTTCTGAAAGAGTAATTCTTTAGAATTGTAAAAAAACAACTAATGGGAATTATCTACATCATTTTCTAAACTACACATGGCATACAAGCACTGATGTAAAAAATAGATTCATCCTAATAAAAATATTTATTCTGTCTGAAAATTAGTTATTATTCCTTCGGGTTATATTCAGCACAGAGAAAGTATTGTTGGATAAGTACTTCAATACAGATCAAGAAAGTAAAGCTACAGTACAGAAATCTATATCAAGTAGTGGAAGATTTATGTTGACGTTCCAGCAGTTTGAATGTGTAAGTACAATGCTTCCAAACATTCTCTTCAAAGATTATTTTATACTTAACATATACAAAATTGAAGCAAATAGTAGGCTCTTTCCTTAAAACTTAGTTTTATCACGTCGTTAGGGAACTTGCAAAACAATAGTGGAGAATAATTTCCTACTTCATTTATCCCATTAAGCTATTGATGAATCCGACTAAAGAACTGATGAATACATGAATTCAGTAAAAAATGTTTCTTTTCCTAATGTGAACTGTGCACTTTTAACAGGAATTCTTGGAATGCAGATCTTTCCTTTTTCTGTTACTGTAAAAATAACATAGCTATACCATTACATTTCCTTTTAATTTCATGGACAAACAGAAGAACAAAAGCAAAACTCTTCTAAACTTCCAGAAATAATCTAACTAAAAATGTGATGACTCACTTTGACAAATTTGGTATAATTACCTTAAACTTAGTCTTCATTAAAAAGCTATATTTATTTATCTTTGGATAAATAAGGGAGTGCCAATATAAGCCATTTGAATTACTTATTTTTCACTTAAGCTTTTGTCTGTCAACATTGTCAAAGTTATTCATAAATGGCAATACTGTATGTATTGTTGCATACTTTTGTTAGGGTTCTTTAGTCAAAAGCTGACTGCTTTGAATGTTCACCACACTAGAAATTTTGGTTATTTTGTTTTTAAAATCCAATACTTACTACAATATTTATTAATTTTTAATTTTGGCAAATAAAACGTGAACAATTGTTTTCTAAAATATAAAAATTAAAAAAAAATCAAAAAGTGCAAGATGACCTTTTAAGATATGACAATTTTTACTTGAACTAATTGCTTGTTATTGCAGATGGTATCAGCACTCATTGTTTTAAGATTTCTGCAACATTAATGTAGAGAATGTTATCTAAGAATAGCAAAAACATCTTAGTTTTTTAGTGGTATTGTTTGCTTCTGCAGTAAATACTATTATTTGAATGCAGCATTTTGAATATGATAAACAACAGCTGAAAGAATACATGAGGAGAGAAGTCATTCAGCAGATAGGTGGTCATTAATGCCCTTTGGATAAAGACACACAGTCACCAGAAGAACTAGGAAAAGCAAGAAAAAAGAGTTTACTGCAGGCTAAGAGCAGGAGGACGTGGATTGCAAGAAAGAGAAGGTAGCGGAAAGTGTTGCTGAGTATAAGAAAAATATAAATTTTATTCTGTTTTCCTCTTCCTTTAGTGCTTGATGGAGCGTTTTGTGGACCAATAGATAACATCGATAATGTAAAGTGGCCCTTCAACTCTCATACTTTTAAAAATAACAGAAAAACCCTATAGTTTAGTATGGAAAATATTAGAACAAACATAACAATTTTTTAGGTGCTCACTGGCAGAGGCCTTTCCGTTGCAGTCAGAGGACTTCCCAATGGTGGATGGTTCCTGTGATAGTCAAATCCTGCAGTTGTTGTGCTCTTTGACTCATGGCTGAGATCCGCACCATGACTCCCCTCTAGTTTTGGGCTTCCTACATAGAAATCAAGACAAACAGATACAAAACGACATGTGCTAAACTCTTGTTCCAGAACGAGCTAGGATGCAGCCACATCTTGGGGTTTAAAGAACTATCAGCAACTATCAAAATCATAGCACATCCATAGTTCATATTTTGATATTAATTACGTGCAAGCAGTTCTGTACCACAGAGGAGTATCTGCTGCAGCAATATCTGTTACAACCAGACTTTGTTTGTCTACCAGTATTACAAAAACTTTATTGTTAAAAACAATCTCCTTTTTACAGGTGTCATTCATAGGAGAATTTCGTCTTCTACAATATGCATATTTTTGCTTTATTCACTATTTATATTAATATGCAAACTTTACGCACTGTATTAATATACAAATTACTCCCACTTTAGTTCTGAGACAATCTTTATATAAAAATAGAATGCACATTTCCATCTTTGCTATAACTCTGATTTTATCCTTAGCCCTAAACTTTATTTTTCAGTTCAAGGTTTTAGAAAAAAATTTAGAAAAGGCAACAGGAAACATAAGAGAAGGAAAAAAAGGTATAAAAAGACAGGCAAATCTTCATTTTGACATTGGTGGCCAGTTTACAGCTAAAAATCCTTTCATGAGTAATTACCTAGGGAGCTTTTTGCTTTGAAAAGTACAAGAAGCACAGTTCTGCACAGTTTTGCGTGTTCACTATATCTAGTTTTCACCAAGAATTTGCATATTGAAATTCTGCTGCATTGGCAGGCAAAAAAACAACATCATTTCGCAAAAAGATGTGTAGCTGGGTACGTCCTCAGGTAGCTGACTGAAAAATACTGTTTGGTGAAAGTAAATTTTTCAAATAGATGAAGGGAATTAGGAGCTTGGTTTCAAAGTGTCAGTAGGATTATTATCTCCCTTTGATTCTTTAAAAATGCTAGGCTAGAAACTTCCTTCCTTTCTTTCTAGTCTCTGGGGCTGAGCTAGTAAACACAGGACATCAGTCCTCTTCTACTCTGCTGATACAGATAGCAAAGGTTCATGTTACAACTAGTTTGCTACTTCAGTAGCTGTGAGGGGCCTGTGGTCACCTGCAGGGCATTCTCATACAGCAGTAGCACTGATTAGATTTTAAGAAAGAAAGAAAAAAGGGAAAAGCTTTCCTGTCTTAAGGCAGGACAGCATGCCTCCATCTCAGTTGTGATGAATGAGTTTTAGCACACAGACTGAGAAAAGGTGAGTATCTCCCACAAACAGGCTTTAAAGAGTTTCATAAATTATTTATAAAACACTGAAACGTGCTGCTCCAGTAGCCAGGACTGTTGCCTAATACAGAAACAAGAGCTCCTTCATCACACCTTTTTCTGGCAGCAGAGAAACATTAACATTTAGCATTAAGCGGCAAACTGAGGATGGAAGAGTATTCTGACTGTAAATATTTCTCTTCTAAGACTGGAACAATGTTTGCATCCTGCTCTTAGATGTAGGAAGGTTTCCATCAGGTACAAAGGCCTAAACATGCACAGAGGAGCACTGTATGGAACTGGAGTACCGATGTAACACAGTAAATCTGCAGGTGCTTTCAGTTTCAGTTGGGGCATTATCCAATTCCACTCCTGCGCACTGTGGAAGGCTACTCTTACTCTAAAATCTGCATTATCTTCAAATCTACCTTGTAAGACCCTATACAGGTTGAATCTGTATAAGAAAAGCTGTATTGCTCAGATTATCAGTGGATGTATTAATAGAGTTAGCTTGGAACACAACAGATGCTTTTATACAGAAGGTAAAATAGATTCTTTCTGTATCTACCTAACCTTAACTTGTATTTCTTCACTTTACATAAAGATGGCTTCATGTTATTTAAGTGACAATAGCTGATAGGTCATTCGTCTATCATTTTTGAGTTGCACTCTCTCACTTGACGTCCAGAATTGTCAAAACACCTCAATCCAGTAGAGATACTTGGATAACATTTAATCCATTATTGTAGCATTTGTGGGTAGTGTGGAACATTTGACTATATTACATACAAAACTCTTACTTGACTAACATACCATACATGATGCAGATAAAGTTTAACAGACAAAGTGCTTGTTAAAATTCAATTTAGCTAAGTATCTACTTTAAGCAAACAGGTGCTATTCACTTAGAGAGCACTTTCCGGCTAAAGTGCAGACGACTAAAGTGCAGATGACACAAGTGGAAGATAGTGTTTTATCAGTATGATGTAGTGAAACATGATGATTTTCCTCGTTTATAGGTCTATGGGTATAAAAAACAGAATCCACTATGTAGCAGAATAAAATTCTCTACCTCTCCATGTCAAATTTCAAACATTATCATTATTACACTAAAAAAAACCCAACAAACCACACTTTCTCTTTAAATGCTGCAATAGTTTTGAAAAAACAAACCTAATTGTGGTCAGAAGTGATTTAGTCAGTTTGATTTCCTCAGTTATGGTATATTTTCTTCAGAAAGCTTATGCTGTGAGCTCTCAAAAATGTGAATAGCTTAGTTCTCAGGGCACAGGTCCTGCAGCTGAGACATTCAGGGTTTCAACTCTAGATTTGACCTCAGTTCATCCTGTGAATTTCGAGACGTGTCTTATAGGAAGATCTTTCATAGTACCATAGGGAATAAATACTGCTTAAACTCAAAGGGATTTGCAGTGGCTATTGGTTTAGGCTTTATATTTAATTTGGCCTTTTTTTGTTGCATATCCATTTCTCTTACACATATGACCAATCGATAAGATTTCTAAGATACTGAATATCAACACTAATACTTCAACCTTATTTTCTGGTTTTGCTCTCTCAAACTGCAGTCCAAAGCAGGACTATAATGTAAAAATTGTCAAATGGTTTTCTTAAGTTTTACTTGTTCATGGTGTGTTCTCCAAGCTTCCTGCAATGGCTGACCAATTTTCCTTTTCTGTTTTATCAGTGTTAGATAAGATGTCCCTAGCTTTAAGATTTATTGAATTTTTAATGAACTTGACTCTGAATTACCCAAGATCATTAATCACTGACTTCCTAATGTGATCCTATCTGGGACAGCGGACTTACCTGATATGTGGTCCGTTTATCCATTGCATGTACCGATTCTAAATATCTAACTTAAACACAAACCTTTTTCTGTTTACTGATACAAAGTTCTCTTTTGAGATTCACTTGAAGTTTTAATATTGAATCATAACCATCCCACCAATTCAGATCACAAAGAAAGGAAGCATGCAAGATGTTGATTATGAATTTCAGATGTATAGATTTTAAACAGTAAAGTTCACATTCTTTATTGACAGTGTTAAGAATCAATGAAAATTTAAGGTGTTAATCTCTGGAATTCACTTGAAATTTAGCTCTCTTCAAGCAGACAGATACGCATATTTCAATCTTCACGCAAGCCTCAGGATTTTGCCCCATTTTGTTTCTTTTCCCATGCTATGACATCTGAATAAACCAGTTCAACATAATGGTCCAAACTTGAGTAGTTTGCCAGATAGACATCTTACACTTTTTTTACAGACATCTTACACTTTACTATTCTTGTTTGCTGACTTAAAATATCTCTTACTAAGATGTTATTAGAATTCCTAATCCTATTTTGATGAATGTAACAACACCTTAGTACTTCTCCTTCCATCAGTTCATTTCAGAGAACTTGACTTTTTTCTCAGCTGTAAGTATTAATACAGGGACTTTTCTCAACTTCATCTTTCCTTTCCTTTCCTTTCCTTTCCTTTCCTTTCCTTTCCTTTCCTTTCCTTTCCTTTCCTTCCTTTCCTTTCCTTTCCTTTCCTTTCCTTTCCTTTCCTTCCTTTCCTTTCCTTTCCTTTCCTTTCCTTTCCTTTCCTTTCCTTTCCTTTCCTTTCCTTTCCTTTCCTTTCCTTTCCTTTCCTTTCCTTTCCTTTCCTTTCCTTTCCTTTCCTTTCCTTTCCTTTCCTTTCCTTTCCTTTCCTTTCCTTCCTTTCCTTTCCTTTCCTTTCCTTTTCCTTTCCTTTCCTTTCCTTTCCTTTCCTTTCCTTTCCTTTCCTTTCCTTTCCTTTCCTTTCCTTTCCTTTCCTTTCCTTTCCTTTCCTTTGTAAAAGTATTAACTTTCATATTTGCTCATACTTTGTTGAGTATGAACTCAACATTTTTTTTCTCCAAAATTATGTAGGTATTAGACTCTGCTACTAAAAAGTTGTTTGGAAAGAGCTAGGCCACATCTCACTTGCAGCACCAATGCCTGTGTCACAATTAAAAAAAAAAAAAAAAAAGTCGATTGCTTCTAACTTATAAATACCAGTCACCTAACTCATAATCATGTTCCTTAAAAACAGTCAATATCATGCCTAAGCTATTATGTGGGCTGCATATTGGTCATCAATCAAGTTTATATAAACTCAGAAAACACATGAAATCATTACTGGATAGAAGAGAATGCTGAATTACTGTGCTGCTTATCTAGGGCAGCTTCAGTTCTTTCTTATGCATGTCCTAGGATAATAAAACCATTATTGCTCTTTGATGTCCATTCTAGAAAAAGGAAAAGGCTATGCAGATATATACACACTCACATACACCCAAAAGGCAGCAGAGATTTTCTAGCAGGCTTGGCTCTCCTGAATAAAAGAGAAACCAAAGCAGATGCTGCTTTTTCCCCACTTGTACCATTTGTCTCAGGAAGAAACGAAACCATTTTAAAACTGCAATACACATTCAGAAAGACATGAGGCAAAGCCAGACAAAGTGATTTAAGTTTTAGCAGAAGTGTGAGCAAGTGACTTTTGTCTTTCATAAGAAAGACATCCACATGAATGCACCTCAAGCTCCTTCTGACACCAGGGAAGCTCAGCACACCTCAGAGGAGCTCTGGCTGTGGTATACGAAATTCAGGAAGATTACCATGGCACACACAGTTCGTTGGGAATCCAGTGATTCCTATTCAGTAAAACAAAGGATTGAGTAAAGGAGTCTGTGGAAGAACAATCCCTTAGATGGCAAAAAATGAATGAATATTCAAACAAACTCTAGGCTCATTGATAGTTTTCAGAGAGGGATATGTTTGTTCAACCAAATTTTTGTTATACTACTACAGAGACAATTCTCTCCTTGTAATACTCCCAGAATAATTTGTCTAAAAAATTTCTCTCTATGCTACAGATATCATAAACTCACATGTCGTAATTTTGCTATAAACAGTGATAAACTTCAACCTGTGAATCCATTCATGGGTCTTCTTTGCAATAACAATTCAAAACTTCCACCGAGGGCCACTATCAGTGTTATGTAGTAGGTCTCTATGACAGATCTGGTCTGTTCTGCCTTGTTGCATGAATCAGCCCATGTGATAGCTTCCAACATGATTTTGGCCCTGTGTACTAATAAAACAAATTAGACAAATGGTTTTCAAAATAGGTAGATGAAGCAACATGCTTGCACTGTTTACAGAGAGGACAATCTTTTAATGCTTATTCCACTGATAAGTAATTGATAGCTTGATAATAGCTCGCCCTGCCTCCTAAAAAGAGCTAATATTAAACACTGCTGTATCTGTGCAAGAGAAGGCACTGCAGAACACAAATATGTCTGTTCTACCCTAGTAGGTTCCTTCAGCATTTTGCTGTTTAGTTCCTGCTTTGTGGCAAGACTGTTAATACAGTGCAAATATAGTATAAAACCAGTGTTACAGAGCACAGATTCAAGTTTATATTAGATATAAACATACTTTTCACGTATAGTACTGTATTTTGTACTATCCACCATGTAAAATAAGGGAGAAATCAAATGTTAATATTGCCCCTCAGACCCATTCTCTCACAACTCTTTATATTCCTGCCACTCTGGAAAACTAAGCATAAGGACCCCACTACGCCCTAGCAAGGAGCAGGTTATCTGTAGGATAGAAGTCACTCTGCAATATCCCTATATTCAAGATATTGAAAGAAAGTAGCTACCTTGTCTATGTACAGTCAGGGTGTGTTGAGGTTTCCAGTAGAATTTATGTAGCAATATTTGTGGAACTAATAGGAAGCAATCTAGAGGAATCTAGATCTCTGATCAAAACAATATATTGACTTACTGTAATGATTAATACAACTTTTTTTTTTTTTTCCTGTTGAAAGAAGGAATACCACCAATTTTCTTAAAGGAAGCTCATTTAGAAAAAAAAAAAAAGATTAAAATAACACTTATGGAGTAAAAAAGAAGACATGGCTGGCCGTTAGCAACATTGTTGCCATGTAAATTTCTAACTGGAAAATTGTGAAATATTTTTCTCTAGAAAATGTCTGTTGTAGAAAAAGGATGTGTCAAGTTCCAGACTAATCTACAAAATATTAACATAACAGAAAACAGGTTTTGTTTTGCATTTTAAGAGTTTGTTTCTGATTGTTTTTCTTGCTTCTTTTTTCACATATGGATTCTAAAGATGTCAATAGATGTTCCTTCAGCAAATAACTATGTCCACTGAATTGGTTACAACTATTCCTCTCCAACTCATCTCTGAGCTTTTTTTTTTGCATCTCCTTGCAATGTCTCCCAATTCAGAAGACATCTGTGTATAGTCTAAGAATTCTGAGAAAATTTAAAATGTCAGACAAGATACATTTTATGGTTTTATTGCTATTATTTTGCAAAGTAAATTGTGAAGAAAAATAGATTCTCATTATCCTGACATTTAAACTGAACAACTATGGTTACTTTGTTTAGCACAAGAATTAATTTTCTTTCTTTTGGAAATACTGTAATATGCATTATGGCACTATTTTCTGCATTTTAAAAATTTCACATTTAAGAAATATTTTGCTATATGTACTTAAGAATTGATGTTCTTCTTTAAGCATAATAGTGTGATATTCTGTAGCAGTTTTGAAATAGCATTATAGATGGAGTTAAAACATTTTTCTGTTATGGTAGTTAAAAATAAATGAGTGATGATCAAACATTGCTTCCCAGAAAGGGCAGGTTCTGTGAGGATGGAAACTGTCCCTGGACTTTTTTTCTTATTTATAATCAGACTGGTAGGAGAAGAGGCTTGGCATTCTGGTCAAAATGGTGAACAATAACTTGTCAGAGCATGCCAGTCACTTTCAGGCTTCTTTTTTATTGATTGATATGGGTTATTTCTTTTGCTGTCATTGTTCTTAAATGCTAACAACATGTACACATTGTAATTACAGATTTATCAAATTTCTACAATTATGGGTCTGCACATTTCTCAAATAAATAGTTAAATACTAGCTTCACTGCCAGAATACTCATTCAATAGCTCTGTGAAGAAAACCATCAGTTAGGTTTGATTATACAGAATAATTATATGGCATGAGCATTGAAATTAGAAATGCAGAATGTAAAATGTGATTATTATTTCTAACATAGGACTAAAATGAATAAAAAAGGCTTTACTGATCTGGAACAGATCTTAGTGTTGTATGATCTGGCTTGGCCTGATCTTTTTTCCATCTAGCACAGCTTTAAAAATCTAACAGCCTGTTCACCTCTTTGCTAAAAATCAGCCAACAAGTTACTTTTTACACACCAGATGTTTCTTCTTTTTATGTCAATGTGTAGCTACACAAAGCAGAAGCAGATGCCAACGCAGTTGAGATTTGAATTGTCTAACTTAGCTCTACAAAACAGTAATATTGATATTTGACAAAAATATACAACCAACACAAAATTTGAAGTCAGATTGTACCTTATTGCATTAGATTAGATATAGTTCAGATGAAAAAAAAAACACCACACAATAGAATTAAGGTTCTGAAACAGAACTAGGAGCTACGGGTGTCAATTTTTACTTTTGTCACTTTGTCAGTCTGTCTGGGACTATTATAAATAAAATGGAAAAAAACTTTGAGTAGAAGACCATTAATTATGAATGCTTTTAGGCTTATTTCTGTCTGAATGATAATGTAAGCTGATAGGGAAGGATAAAACTTTTTAGCAAAAAATATGAAGGAGTTAATCTAATTCCCATCAGTTGTTGCATTCACATTTCATATAGAAACTAATACATTATCATTTTGTGTGTGTTTTATTTCCGTTAAAGTAAAATGTAATAATCAAAAAGATAATTCAGCACCTTTTCCTAAGTATGGAATATAAATTTAAGACACAAACTTACAAATATATATATATAGCTGTATAACCTTATTCTTGAGAATAAAGTTGAGTAAAACTGTCCATAAAAGCATTTGTAGGATTAGGCCCTTTGGAAGCTTTCCAACACCTTTTTTTTTTTTTTTTTTTTTTTTATTTAATAGACACAGCCAGTAGTGCCACCTACTATGGCATCCAATCATTATTAGCCAGCTGGACTGAGTTAACTAATCAACTCAAGGTACCGACCCTGCCTACAAGAGGCAGGCCATTTCCTCCTGGCTGTGGAAGGTGCAACAGTGTCCTTGGTGTTGCAGCCCAGGCTGGTGAGCAACAACTGGTGACCCCAATGTGATACATCTGTGAGGCCCTGGGAAGCTCTGACTCCCTTGCCCGAGCTGAGAGCCTGAGCCAAAAGAGCCAGATCTGGAGCTGGGAGCCCGAGTGAGAGTCCTTTGGTGAAGAAGGTAAAGCCGCAAGCCCTGATGTGGTATTTGCGGGAGGGAAGTGTGCTGGAGTTGGATGAATGGGCTGGGTCTCTGCTCACCTTAAAGCCTTTGTGAAAAAACCTTTGAAAACAAAAATTGTAAAACAAAAAGGAGAATTATGGCATCCAATCATCATTAGCCAGCTAGACTGAGTTGAAGATAATGAACTAATTAACTCAAGGTACAGATCCTGCCTACAAGAGGCAGGCCATTTCCTCCTGGCTGTGGAAGATGCAACAGCGTCCTTGGTGCCGCAGCCCAGGCTGGTGAGCAACAACCTACAGTTAAGGTTGCTTGAGGCTTTCCATTGCAGGATTTTGTTTTTGGTTACTGATAACTTTGCAAAACAGATATTTTTGTAGAAGTAATCTTTATCTTAGACACTTGTCAGTGTTACAGGTTTCACCACAGACAGTTCTACAATTTCTGACGATGTGACAACTGATGTATACACTTTCATGCCATTGAGAAGAGGAACAAAATGAAAAGACCATAAACCCACAATATTGCATGCAATAATCCTGTTGAAAACCTCCAGCACTCCCCTATTTCAGGTCAAATCTGAAGAATCCAGCATCCTATGAGGGAGAGAACTGTAATGTGAGAATTATGAAGTGGGAAGAGGAGGAAATTGAGTGAAAAATCAGAGGGCATCTGTGGCTGGAGAATAGGTTAGGCTGAGGACTGAGAGATGGAAGAGTAGACAACCACTAAGACAAAAGGGTAAACCTTAGAGAAATGTCTTGTTAGACACCTTTCTCCCTGAAACCTGAAATGGAGTATTAGCTTTCCTAGCTTTTTATTAAGACTTTCATTATTTTCTTTTAGCACATATATGTGAAACCTAAAACTAACAAATATGCCTGATCCATCCCTTTCCAGTTTGGGCCCACAGAGATGAAGACTTAGACCTGTCTAAGAAAATGTACTTATTTAAGGTGCTGAAACTTCATAGCATGTGTGTAGATATTTCATTCCCACTGATAGAGTATGCTGGTCGGCTTTTCTTTAAAACTTAAGAAATTACAACTGAAAATCTGTGGCTGAAGACCACAAAATATCCGAAATAAATACGTAATATGTGATGCCTTGCTCCCAATTCCCTCCACCTGCATGTGCACATGTGTTTCTTTAGGTTTACATTCCAAATATCCAAATAGGGATACAGGCTACATTACTTCTTAGTATTGTGAAAACACTATTGCTGTTTCTCAAGATCATGTGTACTACAATGACTAGTGACAGAAAGCAAACACTTTTGCTTTCAAAAGAAGGCTTGAAATTATCAGCAAAATGTCTTAATTCATATTGAAAAGAGCCTTGTGACCATATTCCACTTTCTATATTGAAAAGGACAAAGTTTGCGATGAGATATTGTATCATAATTGATGCAGCAATATTATTTCTTTATCTTTCTTTATTATGTCTTGTGTTTGTCCTTATAAATATATATTTAAATGTTTTACAAAAAGATTTGCAGAATTCATTAAAAACTTAATTTCTCTGTAGCACTTTTGGAATAATACACTGAGGTAAATGACAGGATACATTTTTTGATCCAAGTTAACATAACGAATGCTTAACAGACGCCCAAAAGAAAATGTCCCACATTGAAACAAACGGTGGCTTTGCTGACACAACACCAGTTTACGAAGTGACATCAGTTTGACATTATGGAGCCGGTCTGTCACAATCTTACAGACAAGTACAACCCAGGGCATGCTTCCTCAGATGTATCTCTTTTAGCTGCTGTAAAGGACCTAACACAAAGTTGAGGATGGTGATACCTTCAGTCAGCTTGAGTGATGCTATTCTATATTTGAGACAGTGACTGCAGTACATACTCTCCTCTCTCTCTGTTGGCTGAACACATTTTCGTCTCCTCCAGTCACTTGTCATTAGCCTGTGCAAGAGTGTTTACAAATAATAATTGCTATCCAGGATGTTAGCACAGGTATATAGAAATAATGCTGTCTGGGTGGTTCTGTTCCATTACACTCACTCACTTCACGTCTGCTTAGTTAGTTATGCAAAAGGAAAACATCAGCATTAGAAGGCATAAAGTGCAGCTGCCCAAAGTTAAATGCAGACTTGGACAGCCGGTTAAGAGAAAAAAAAACCTCCAAAATTAATTGATCACAAGGCTGCTCACTACTGGGTTGTTTCTTTGTTTTACTTCTAACTGCTAGACAGGATTATTTTGTAATAAAATGGATTTGTTTGTTTGTTTGACACATCAAAATTAAATGAGCTTTGGATCATACCTTCTTTTTCAATTATACCTCCATTCGGAGGTTTCCCAGTAGAAAAAAGTAGTGTATGGGTGGATCATCATGAACACTAACCATAGGCTACCAGACGACTACCAAGAGGCAAGACAGTCTGGGGCTGATTTTGTCTTCTTTGTCAGCTGCTAACGACTCCATCTTCCCCTGAAATAACAGAAGACAAAAATCAGTAGCTCACATATTTCTTTTATTAACACAAATGTCAGTCATTTTAAAACTTCTGCCAACTAATTTTAATGAATAATTTATAACTGAAGTGAAAGAAAAAAAATAAGGCACTAATTTAAAGATTGAAGTAATTTTTCCTAAACACAGTGAGTTTATGCATATCCAACTCATCTTTCTGGTAGTGACATCTTTCCATTAGGGACATAAAGTAAGTGTGCTGTATTGTCAATTCCAAATTATTATTTTCCCTGCTTAAACTTCTCTAATGTTGTCTCAATCCTCAGACCATACACAGAACATTGATTCAGCTGCTTCCCTGGTTAAAAAAATTAGATTGTCTGCTCAGATTTGTCTATCTTTTCCTCCTGTGACATTGAAATAAAACTAAAAGCATTCTTTTTTCTAGTTGAAATGCTCCGTATTTTTCATAAAACAACTTCTGTTTTATAAGTACTTGTATACATACAACCATCAAGCTATCAGAGTTTACACTCTACAGTGAACAAAACAATGTTTCCTAATATATAATCAATATTTTTAATTTTTTTTTTAATTTTCCCTGCCATGGGCAGGGAAACCCTCCGCTAAAACACCTTGCCCAAAGCCTCATCCACCCTGGCCTTGAACACTTCCAGGGATGGAGCACCCACAGCTTCTCTGGGCAAGCTGTTCCAGTGCCTCGCCACCCTCTGAGTGAAAAATTTCTTCCTTATATCTAATCTAAATCTGCCCTCTTTCAGTTTAGAGCCATTACCTCTTGTCCTATCACTACACAGCCTTGTAAAAAGTTCCTCTCCAGCTTTCCTGTAGACCCCCTTTAAGTACTGGAAGGCTGCTAGAAGATCACCCCGGAGCCTTCTCTTCTCCAGGCTAAACAGCCCCAACTCTCTCAGCCTGTCTTCATAGGAGAGGTGTTCCAGCCCTTGGATCATCTTCGTGGCCCTCCTCTGGACCCACTCCAACAGCTCCATGTCCTTCTTGTGTTGGGGACTCCAGAGCTGAACACAGTATTCCAGGTGGGGTCTCAAGAGAGCAGAGTAGAGGGGCAGAATCACCTCCCTGGACCTGCTGGCCGCACTTTTTTTGATGCAGCCCAGGATACGGTTGGCTTTCTGGGCCGCCAGCGCACATTGCCGGTTCATGTTGACCTTCCCATCCACCAGCACTCCCAAGTGCTTTTCCTCAGGGCTGCTCTCAATCCATTCTCCACCCAGCCTGTACTTGTGCTTGAGATTGCCCCAACCCACGTGCAAGACCTTCCACTTGGCCTTGTCAAACTTCATGAGGTTCACACAGGCCCATCTCTCCAGCCTGTCAAGGTCCCTCTGGATGGCAAGTTCCATTACAATTTCTATGAAAGTTTTCCTTTGTAAAGATCTTTTCAAAGAATAACATTTTTGAGACTAGGTGTATCCCAAAGGAAGTCATAATAGCGTTAATAATAGAAAACAGCAATTGTGAAAATCAGAAGGAGATAAATAGTGTATATATTTGTACTGTAAAAAAGTTTAGAGATGGAGAACCAAAAATCTTCATGTGTTAACTATTTCTGCTTTATTTATCATGGATAACATTAGTAATTTAAAAATGTTCGATAACAGAAATCAGAACTAAAACCAAAGAGAGCGATGTTCACTACTCAAGAAGATATAAAAAAGGAATAATCTTGACACATGCAAATCAACTACTATAAATAATCTAAAACAAGACTTATGTCCAATTCTCCCTTGGTAATATTTTGTCTTCAGGAATAGCTAAACAAAAAAAAATTAACAGAAGAAGCTGGAAGTATCTAAAAGTTTGGATTGTTTAAATTACAATGGAATGCTCCTAGCCATTCAAATAATTACAGAGAAGGGTTACATTTAATTCTGTAATAACAATTCAGAATTTAATTCATCTAAGTTGATGTATTTACAGTTATTTAGTCTAAGATTCAAGTGCTGAACTGAAAAATTCCTTGATCTTTTGTGCTGTGCTGTAATGCCTCTGTGTTTTTCAGATATGTTTGGTACAGAGATGAGTACTATTAACTATGGTATTTGGTATGTGAAGGAAGAGCTGGAAGGAGTGTTTACACAGTGTTTATAACCTATTCTTTCTGTAAATAGGGAAAACAAAATGCTTTTTTTCCTTTATTGTTCTAGTACTTTTCACAAACTGGTCTTAATAACATCTTTAGCTCATTTCACCTTATTTAATACCTTGCATCGTACCTCTTATATTTTTAATTCTTTTATTTGGAAATTGTCAGAGCATCTTTAAATTTACTGCTGGTTATTGTTTGTTGTTTTTTTTTTTTCTTTTAGTCATTCTGTTTCCTAAGACAACACTTTTGTTTTATGAGTTTTTAATTGGTGTAATTTAAAGCTACCTCACAGTACTTTGAAAAGATAATAAATTCTTTACAAACATTAAATGTTATTCAAACTTCAGAAGTTTTATACGTCATTGACCTTTTTTATCAACTTATTTTGTCCTCTCATTGTCTTTTTCAATTTTGTAAAAAACTGCTGAAATTACTGCATTATGCTAATTTTGAAATTAATATGAGCCCTATGCTTACAGATTTTTTTCGATACTATTGACTTGTATCATCAGATTACTTCGTAAGTAATTATTACATAAGTAATCTGATTAGACAATGAAAAAGGTTTGTAACTAAAAAATAAAATTTGGAAACTATTAAAGAAAAATTTAAGATCAGTAAAGCTTAGTTTGAATGTCTTTTGTGTTTCATTTCAGGTGTTTCAAGGGGAAAAATGACACCACAATGAAAGGAAATATGAAGTAAATGCAACTTAGTCTATTCTGTAGGATATTTAAACCGGTGTTTGGTAAAATTATAAGATCTTGGTAGATTTATAAACTGCAATACTTTTAATTGAAAAATACCTTTTAGTAGACTTAGTATGTGCTCTGATAACATGCACTTCTTATTGTAACCGAAAAAATACCTCCTTTTTAATTAGCAATTCTTCCTTAAGAGAAGTCTTCTGATTTTCTCTTGTTGCTGTTTGTTTTGATACTATGTATTGAAGTGTGAGGAGATTAAGGATCATCTTTACTCTGAATAGGTATCCTGCATAAGGAATCTTTCCACTTATTTTTAAAGAAGATATTGTTGTTGGTGAAGTGACCACAGGCATCTAGAGCTACACTCTATCTTTCACAGTATATTTCCAACTTGCAGTTATAGACATCTTAACTATTTTCATAGAATCATAGAATCATAGAATCGTCAGGGCTGGAAGGGACCTTCAAAGGTCATCTAGTCCAACCCCCCTGCAAGGAACAGGGATATCTCCAACTAGATCAGGTTGCTCAGGGCCTCATCCAACCTGGACTTGAACGTCTCCAGGGATGGAGCATCCACCACCTCTCTGGGCAACCTGTTCCAGTGTTCTACAACTCTTATGGTAAAAAATTTTTTCCTAATATCCAATCTGAATCTACCTCCCTCTATTTTAAAACCATTACACCTTGTCCTATCACAACTGGCCCTCCTGAACAGCCTCTCCCCATCTTTCTTGTAGGCCCCCTTGAGGTACTGGAAGACCGCTATAAGGTCACCCCGGAGCCTCCTCTTCTCCAGGCTGAACAGCCCCAACTCTTTCAGCCTGTCCTCATAGGAAAGGTGCTCCAGCCCTCTTATCATCTTCCTGGCCCTCCTCTGGACCCTCTCCAACTGGTCCATGTCCTTCTTATGTTGGGGACTCCAGAACTGGACGCAATACTCCAAGTGAGGTCTCACGAGGGCAGAGTAGAGGGGGATAAAATATCTATAGATATTTTATCTATAGAGATATCAGCTCAGATCACATCAATCTATCATTATACATCTCTTTTAGAAAATAGCATAGAGGAAGAGAGTACAGGAAGATTGAAACTATGAAGCTGCCTTCCAGAGATTGTACTTTACAGAAGAATGGGTCCCAGCTTTTGCCTTTCATAGTTTTGCTATTACTCCCCAAATTCCTTGAAATTGTCTTCACATCTCGTTATTAACTACTAAATTTACTTTATGATAAATTAATAAATAGGGAAGACTACATTATTCACAGCTATAATTTAACTTTCTTAATATTTGTATACAGATTTGTATTTGTATCCATAGTTTTAAAAACTTTTACCGTCTATTATTATTAAGATCTATTAAGAGGTATTAAGAACTATGCCTATGATCTTACTGTTTTCTTTACTCTCAAGGCTCATCTGGTAACTGAAGGTTTATGGGGGTTATTTTTCCCCTTAGGGTGACCTAACTCTTCATCTTTCATTGCAACCACATTGCAACAGATAGACAACACCAGGCAGCCAGAAATGTGACTTCAAGGAAACAAAGCTTTCATTGCTTACAAGTATCTCCCAATAACATCTTGAGGAGAGCTTCCAGGTTATATCTCTGTTTTCTACTTGTCTGTGCAGGAAACAGTCCCTTGGCTGATTTACTCAGAATTTCAAGGGGTCTGAAACAAATAACCACTTTTAACTTGTTCATCCACTACCCATCAAGTCTAAGTGAGCATATGTTGCACAGATGCTTTATGCATGCACAGTAAATCTGATGTACCTAAAATATGTCTAAACCTCAGCACTTTTGGACCCATAGTGCTTGCTGAACTCTAAGCCAAAGCAAATTTTTGGACACGCATTTTAATATGTATTGAGGCAGAAAAAAAGCCTAAGAAAAAATAGCAATTGTTCTGTATAGACATAAGTACAGACATCTTGTACATCTGAAAAAATACTGAATAAAAATAACAATAAAAATTTATTCTAGGTTATTATTATTTTTGGAATATAATGTCTGATTAACAGCTAGTTGTTCAGAATATATTTATAACCACAAGAAACAAAACAAAATGTGAAAGGGGAAGACAGATAGTCTGTAAACAATGTTGGTCTTAAGGCAACCTTTCCTCAATCCTTTAGGTCACTGTTTGTCTGAAAGACTGATGACCAGTTGAGACACTTTCATGAAAAATACACAACAACCCACCTTTAAAATATCCAAAGGCACTGCAAAAGATAAATAAGTAAATAAAACACTATTTTTCTGAGGTTGGTCAAAATGCCAAATTTGGATCAGTGAACACATTCTTGCCTCAACTAAATGTAATGTTTACTGAGCCCTCTAGCAGGAACGCTCTGGAAACTCAATTATTAACGATATGTGGTAAATCTTATGTGCCTGAAAACTCTCCATATTTAATTTACTGGTGCCTTCCTAATCCATCTTGCTATACTAGCAAGAGAATAAATTCAATGATCTAAACGGTGTTTCTTCCCCATCTCTGATTTCTGCGAATCTGTGTTCTTCATGCTGATGATCGCTGAAGGGATTATCCATGAATCAAGACCATATGCATATGCACAGATATAAATATCCATAAATGATGGGCTTATTTTTTTGGAATGTGTATTTAATTTCTAATCAATCAGTGAACAGGGAGGTTCACTAAAATTTAAACATAATCAGAAATAAAATCATTATAGGGTATTTCTGTTTATTTGTTTGTGCATTCTTGCTAATCATCCTAAAATCTATTTGTAAGTTCACCAGATTTCTTTGTTGAAGCAAAGTAACAACTGCAGGAGGCTTACAGCACTATGAAAAGGTATAAAGTTTCTGAAAGTTTCAGCATATATTGAATAAAACTGTGAACCTGTTAATAAAGAATATGTAAAGAACATAAAATTTTAAGTACATCACATGTAGGAATCATACGTTTAGTGTATGTATCTCATTAAATTTAAAGCTGATCAATGCAATATTACTCCACGTTATCCTTGATTGATTATAGGCATTCATTTAGAAATAAAGTTTGAGATTCAAAGGACTTAATTTGTTCATAGATAAATCACATTGTGCTGAAATACCTTTTCTCCCTATCATCCCATCATTCCCTCTGAAACTGCCACAGTCAAAGTTCGCTACTTCGACTGGAGTCATTCCTCTAACTACCTCATGGTCGCCTTGGGAAAGACTATTGCTGTTCATGGATAGACTACGGAGATAATCAAAAGCTGCAATAATTTGCATTCTGAGGAACTGCTTGTGAGACACTTGCAAACACATGGTTTTCCAGAAGTGTTCTGGCTAATTACTGTCTCCTAGGTAGAGAGAGACAACATTTCCAGCTTGTTTTACCACACTTGGGATAACCTGGAACACTTAGGTGAGCTTGTCTCGGTGTATAAAATGAATAAAGCCGCAAGTTGAGTATTTTCAGTCAGGACTCTTATTTCTATTAATAGATTCTTTCATCCACTTTTAATCATCAGAAGCTCACTCATCAAGATTTTCTGTTTTGCGGAGGCATTTGAAAAAAGTTGTTTAAGGATTGTGGTATGCCTGAACAACTAGAGATATTATTTTTTTGTCTCAAAAAGAAATCTGTCATGGGGAAAAAAAAAAGAAGAAATTCTTTAATTTTTTCTATTTTGCAAATCTGTCATTCAAAATGTTATTCTTACTAAAGTGAACCTTTAAAAACTGGGAAATGTTTTGAAAGTGGTTTGGTTTGGGTTTTTTGTTGTTTTTTTTTTTTTCCTAAATCACTTCCATGCTAGATAAAGTGGATGATTATCCTTGACTTTACTGTAAGAAAATATTTTTTCATATACTTATACATCTGTGGCCATTTTATACCACCAATTCTGGGTTAAAAGAGAAGTTGCTTAAAGGCAAGGAATAGGGCATGGCAAATTGCTGCTAAGGGCACAACAACTTTTGCAAGAAGTGAGACAGAAAAAGGAAAAAACAATGTGAAACAATTAATAGAGGAAATTCCATTGCTATTACAGCTAAAACCACTGCAGTAAAAGACATTTAAAATTGTATTCTGAGAGAGAGCTTTCAATTCTTAAGCAACAGAATCCAATTTTGACAAACTCAGAAGGGAAACAATATTATTATAATGGAATATTAGTTTCTATAAGATATATATGACAGAATCTATGAAATTTTGTCAAAGCTATCATAAAGGCTCATAAGTACAAAACGATAGTATCACAAAATATCTAATACTTACTGTTCTTTATAGGTAAGTACCTAACTGCACAACTAAGGAAAAATTTTGACATTCTGTATAACTCAAGGCTGAAAGAAAAGGGTATTACATTTTCTTTTATGTGATAAATCTGGGATCCTAACTACAGCTCCTCTCATGCTGTGAAGTAGAAGAGACCCCAAACTGAAGACCGGAGAGTTAGTGAGATGATTTAAAAAACTTGACAAACATTCTCAGAAATCTACTATGCTACATTTAATGTATATCTTTCCCTAAATTTTTTCTACTTGATGAAAGGAATAAAGAGTTCAATTTTGATGACTCCAGGTAATCATAGCACAGCTTTATAGCTGTCAATGAGTTCACTTAAAATTAAAAAAAAAGTAAAAAGACAAGATCTGCAGTATCAAGCTAAAAGTTGTATGAGAAGGCAAACAGCACAAGACTGTCGTGGTTTAACCCAGCCAGGAACTAAACACCATGCAGACACTTGCTCACCCTCCCCCACCCCCAGGGGATGAGGAAGAGAATTAAAGGGGAAAAGGGAAGAATACTCATGGATTGAGATAAGAACAATTTAATAATTTCAATACAATGAAATTAAAAGCAATAATGATGAAAATAAAAATAAAAAGTCAATAATATATGAAATGATAATATATTCAAACAACTGACGCATAGTGTAAATGCTCACCACCTGGTGACCAACACCTGTCCTGACAAGTGATCCTGAAACAGAGAAGTCCCAGAACCGCAATATCAGAAGAGTGACAAGCCCAAAAAGAGAGATCCTAGAAGAGAGAGAACTCTGAGAGTCCAGGAACCCAAGAATCCGAACTTCCCAGCCAATCCTTTTCTGTATACTGGTCATGACGTTGCACAATATGGAATATTCCATTGACCAATTTGGGACTTAATCCTAAATCTAAACCCAAATCCTAAACTAGGAGTTGTGGGTCCTTGGTTCTGGCCAAGCTCTCCCCAACCTGTTGTGCACACACTGGCAAAACTGACTTAAATTTCAGTCCTATAAATTATTTTTTCCCTTGCTTGTTCTACATAAGGGAACCTCAACCAAAGTGATCCTCCATTTGATGTAATATCACCATAAACAGATAAACAAATAGTTAAACCAAGCTGGTAGTTAAAACTGTAATATTTGAGTTTTAAAGGGCTACTGAAGACATTGGCAAGTTTAAAATGTACATTCTTTAGAGTTGCTGTTTGATGTCACACAAAATGTTATTCTATTGAATCAGACAGTATTGCTCTGTAATGATGAACATACATGATTTAATGACACTTTTTTGGATTCATATGAGGCTGTGAATTTGACGTGGCATCTTTGTTCTGTTTACATTAGAGGTTGCCAACAGATAGGCAACACAACAGAAATATTTTGTGGATCTAAGTCTGAATTGTCTGAAAATTCAAGCAAAATATCATGGAACACTGTCAGCTCATGCACTGAGATTCCAAAATCCTTGCAATGGTGGTACCCTTGAGTTACCACATAACTTTCCTGCATCTGTCACAGAATTTGAAGACCATAATGCCGTATGGAGCACAGGCATGAAAGTACCAGATTAGGTATTAAAGGAGAACCATTGAAACATTTATATAAAATGAAGTTTTGTTTCTAATGATAATAAGCTGCCCCTCAGAAAACCGACAATTCAAAACTCATTGTTCTTTTCAAGTGCTGTGCAGATTTTTTAAGTGCATTTTAAATCAGTCACTAGTTTCCATATGAATCACACTAAATCCTTTCCTCCTAGTCAGTCTGTATCTTTCCTCACAAATAGCTTAAACTGTAAGAAATACTTTGCACCTGCTGTTAGACACAGTGTGTCTTGCAAATAAAACCTTCTAAAATTATGTTGTAATAGTCAGCGTCTGTAAATTAAGGTAGTTCTATTGGGCTCACTGAAGTTTTACTGATTTAGAGCTGCTAAGATTCTGGCCCTGTGTTTTTTTCAACAGTTACTGAGATGTTCAGTCTGCAGACAGAGATCTCATTCTGCTTTTCAAGAGTTTATTTCAATCTCATCTTCTTGTCTCTCAAAGTGTTTTTCACACATGAACCACAGACAAACACAGCAACTCAAAATTCAGTGAAAATTGGTGACTATCCCCTATTACATAATGATAATAACAAATACTGAATCAGTACGAATCCACTAACAAATGTCTCTCAACTTGCATCATTTTCTGTTGAATTAATACTCTCTGCACTTAAGAATAGCCAGTGGCAAATGCCTTAACAAAACAGGATTTCCAGAGAAAAGCTATTAGGCCAACAGATATTGGTGGAAAAACAGACATACAAGCCTTTGTGAAGTGGAAGATATGCTCAGAAAATTAAACATAGGAGATTTAATTGGCTCAATGGCCATACTATTGGCTCAATGGCCGTACTCAGAGAGTAGTGGTCAACGGCTCGATGTCCATGTGGAGACCGGTCACGAGTGGCGTCCCTCAGGGGTCCGTGTTGGGCCCGCCCCTCTTCAACATCTTTGTCGGTGACGTGGACAGTGGCATGGAGTGCACCCTCAGCAAGTTCGCCGATGACACCAAGCTGTGTGGTGCCGTCGACACGCTGGAAGGGAGGGATGCCATCCAGAGGGACGTCGACAGGCTGGAGAGGTGGGCCCGTACCAACCTCATGAAGTTCAACCAGGCCAAGTGCAAGGTCCTACATCTGGGTCGTGGCAATCCCAGGCACAAATACAGACTGGGCGGAGAATGGATCGTGAGCAGCCCTGAGGAGAAGGACTTGGGAGTACTGGTGGACGAGAAGCTCAATATGAGCCGGCAATGTGCTCTTGCGGCCCAGAAGGCCAACCGCGTCCTGGGCTGCATCAAGAGGAGCGTGGCCAGCAGGTCAAGGGAGGTGATTCTCCCCCTCTACTCTGCCCTCGTGAGACCTCACTTGGAGTATTGCGTCCAGTTCTGGAGTCCCCAACATAAGAAGGACATGGACCAGTTGGAGGGGGTCCAGAGGAGGGCCACGAAGATGATAAGAGGGCTGGAGCACCTTTCCTATGAGGACAGGCTGAAAGAATTGGGGCTGTTCAGCCTGGAGAAGAGGAGGCTCCGGGGTGACCTTATAGCAGTCTTCCAGTACCTCAAGGGGGCCTACAGGAAAGATGGGGAGAGGCTGTTCAGGAGGGCCAGTTGTGATAGGACAAGGTGTAATGGTTTTAAAATAGAGAGAGGTAGATTCAGGTTGGATATTAGGAAAAAATTTTTTACCGTAAGAGTTGTAGAACACTGGAACAGGTTGCCCAGAGAGGTGGTGGATGCTCCATCCCTGGAGACGTTCAAGGCCAGGTTGGATGAGGCCCTGAGCAACCTGATCTAGTTGGAGATATCCCTGTTCCTTGCAGGGGGGTTGGACTAGATGACCTTTGAAGGTCCCTTCCAGCCCTAACGATTCTATGATTCTATGATTCTATGATTCTATGATTTAATTGAATGGAATGTGGGATTTTTTTTCCTGCCCATTTTCTCATTATTCATTTTACTTCTATTTCTTCTTTGATGATAAATCCAAACAAAAAGAAGCTTTCTGGTTCTACCTGTCTTCAGCTTACCTATAATGGTCACTGTCTTGTTAGTCTTTCAGCTGAATATTAACAAGTATTTTCTGCCATTTTAAAGGTTTTAAGGCATTCTGAGAAAGAGATAACCAAGAAAAGATGTAAAAACAACAACAACAACAACAAAAAGCAGAAGTCATTCCAGGGTTAATTATATGACAGAACTGAGGTGACTGAGCTCTGTACAGTCCGTAGACACATAGACTTTTTCTGTTTGCACTATGTAGTGGAAGTCTTCTTGTCCTTGCAGGAGATTTTGCCAGGAACTAAACCGAATCTGAAGATCACAGACAAAAATGAAATAGTGAATGAAATGGAAAATGATACTGCAAAATAGTTTTTTGTTGCTATGCTGAAAATACATTTCTTCTCATTAACACATGAGATTTTTTTACTATGTTTATAATTTAATTTACTCTCCTACTAGGACTGCAGGTATTATTACATCAGGGTACATGGAAGTAGGGACAATAATGAAAAGAAATTCCATATAGAAACACATTAACATTTAAACTTCAAGAATAATTAGTACATTATGCTGTTACCCTTTTATTTTTAGGATAAGAAAACTTTCTGATTAAGAAGACACAAACTTCTCTAATCTCAAAAGACTGATAAATCATTGTTTAAAGTACACTGAGAAGTCTCAACTTGGCATCTGAAAAGAAGAAAAATTGCTTTGATTTTTTATCCCTTTTGATCTTTTATTTCTGCTAGTATTTTTCATATGCATTAAACAAACTCCTATTTCTCAGTGAAATGATGGTAACAAAATGTCCAGCAATTTTTCAAACTTAACACTGTTTCTATTGCACCTATCATTGATAATAAGCGTATTGAGAATAGCAGGTAGGCAGAGCATTAAACTAGCTTATAGATATATTAAGAAGATGTCAGAGAGAATACAGGGGAGATAAGCCTTCTGAGGCTATACACTAATAAACCCCTGAAAAGAAATGAAAGTAGGGAAGAAAAAAATCATTATTACAAAATTCATTTTAACAGAGGAGGAAATAAAGAGACTGGAATTTAGCAAGTACTAATAAATTACTATGGTGTAATTTGCCCGTTGAAATAAGAACTGTGTGAAAGCTTTGCCAATCCCCTGACACAGACATCTGGGTGAGAAATAAGGAATGGAGTTCTGCAATGGTGAAATGCTGTTGAACTGAGTTTTTCACAGTACATGTTTGGTAAGGGTCAATTCAAAGATAGTATTAATTTTGACATACAAAAAATTTGCAAAATACCCTGTGCTCCCTTTTACCTCAGAGAAACTGAAAAAGAGCTGCAATAAGATGCCCAAAATCTGATTCCTTTTGGTATTTCTCTGCACGGAAGTGTCTTTATTCAAGCTTTGTGTGTGTTTTGGAGAGAATGTCTCTGAGATCAGGTTAGAAACACAAGTCTGAGAAATCAAACTTTAGAGCTTTCAGGAAAATAACGTAGAGGAGTGTCCTCACACAGGACCTGATGTGGAAGCAGGAAGGCAGTCAACACAAAGAGTGTACCCCCAGGAGTCCAAAACCAGTAATAGATGATGCTTTTGCTACTCTGAAACTCTAACAGGTCTGATTTTCCAAAGCCATCCCCTGCACTCAAAGGCTATAGTACCTAAAGCATTTTATGTTGTCCTTTTCACCGGGAGGAAGGCAAAGAAAGAGGAAATGAGGCTGTTACTGAGGCACTGTAAAACATGAATTTTTGTTATTAGTCCTTTGCTACAAATAATTTCCTGGCTAATCATTAGAAGATTGCTGTGCATAAATAAATAAAAAAAAAGACAATCAGAAAACGAAAACACAACAGATGTCTTTGCAGACCTCTTTTAAAAATTAAATTGAAAAGGAATATAAATTTACAGGAAGTTTCTCTGTCACTTAGATTAATAACTTTTGTGCTTCTAAGTACTACCAATTCATTTGCTGAGGTCAGAGTGTCTACCAGGATGGTATTGCGCATACAGAAAACATTTGCTCTAAAGCATGTTGATATTTAGAAAACATTTGTAAAGATTTGCTCCCCATAAACCTCTGTAGTTAACTCCTTATGGATATTTGCAGCCCAGACTGCAAGATAGTCCAGTCTGACAGAACCGAAAGAAGTGTGGGAGTAAAATTATCTGTGATTTGTGTAACTATAAAATTTCTGAGTAATTATTACAGCATTGCCAGCTCAGACCACTCAGAATTTCTTTCAGGTTATCCCCCATATTGTGTAGGTCTCAAAAACCTACAATCTCAGTGCTTTCAATATTGCATTTTGCAAATCGTTTTCCTTCCAAAAAGGGTTGTGCAAGCGTGACTAAGATTTTTATATGAAACTGCTTTTGAACTATGCTCAAGCATGAATTAATAAAATTTGTATTGTTTGTTATTTAATATTGAAGGATATAAAGGTGCTAAAATAAAATATCAGATCACATATATCTAAGGTTCTTACCTTTGCTAATTAATTTACTATAAGCATCTAGTAATTAAATAGAAAAAAAAAAAAGAGGTAATATTACTAAGTATGGGTTAAAATTCTGAATCTCGTCTTAGTCGTAACAAAAATCTGGTGCTTTACTGTTATGTTGCAAATATAGGTAAATTACTAAAATGACTACCCTCAATCCAATATCCATGAGTGAAGGCAGAACCTGCTGCAGAATTTCTAAACCAGAAAATCTTCATTTGATCTGGAAAGATTATAGCAAATCTCAGCCTCCTTTGACTTCCACTTCCCTTTACGAGACTGAACTCTGAATTCACATTATACAGAAGAAGAATTAGAAAACACTCTTTCAAATTTTTAAAGGGTTAAACTACAGTTTATTTCCTTTTTAGTTTGAGAGCCAAATGACATAAAAAATATTTGTGTACCCTCTTACATTATTGAAGTAAATTTCGGTTGTTTCTTCAACACAATCATTTTCTTTTCAGAGTCACATCATAAAAAATAACAAAAATATCCCATTTTTAATTTGTTCATCTTCATTAATTTCCCTCCTGAAAAGGTAATTGAAGTCACTATACGAAGTTCACAAGATCTTGAGATATATCCAATCAGAAGCCCATATCTCAGCAGTATAGAACATTTTTCTGTCTTACTCTGGACTTAGGAGTATTTGAACATTAATATTTCCTGTCGTACTTTGTCATTGTCTTTAAAGATCCCTAAACTCATATTACATAGGCAACAAATGGTCTCTCCTAAAATCATCTATAAGTTCTTATTTTAAATCTCATTTTACAGAACATGGAATAAAGAATACCTTTAGTTCAATCTTGCATACAGACAATTTAATAGCCCTCTGTCACCATCTTTGTGACATTGCTTTACTACAGACATACCAGTACATTGGTATACTACTCATTATACCAAGAAAATAACATCAATAGTCATGAGTATTTGAATGCTCTCCATTATATAATTATTTTTATTAGTGTAATATCAAGGTCTTAGCATTAAATTGAAGAAGAGTGCTTCCTAAAAATAAACTACATTCTTTAGTGTTGTCCTTACTACCGTATTTGAACAGAGATAATGTGTGTAGGATATTACAAACACTAAAACCTCTTTTATGTTAATAAAGTTTATTTTTAGTCTGAAGTTACTTAGATTTGTGATTTCACTTGACTCACCACCGTGGACTAATAAGATGTGAAAGTCACTAGCATCTTAGTGGAACTATGCACTCTATTTAGTAATAAATCCTATCATTCTTATTCTAGATCATCCTTGACATCATAGTTATTGCAGCTTTCTAAGAACTATGCAAGACAGTATTAAAAAACTAAAAAAAAAAAAGGAAAAGGAAAAGCAAGTGTAAATAGATTTTTCAAAGACTGATTATTTATCCACTTTTGTAAATAGGCACATCTTAGTAGGTATTGCAATCATATATATTTAGAAGTATGTTTCACAGTTTAGTAAAATCCATGCAGATGAGGTGCTTTTATAAAATATGTAGGTTTAGATCCTGAGGTCACTGTTTCAGCAAAGCCAAAGTATTTTGTAGAAAAGCATACACATAGACAGAGATTTTAAGGGGAAGGCTTGTGAAGTTGCATACTTCCAAGTCAGAAACAGAGATAAAGACAAAGGAAAAAAGGAGTGAAGGAAGGAAGGAAACGACAACATTTGAAACTTGAAAGCTATCACAAAGAGCAGTACAGTATGTCATAAGACTTAAGTGTTTTTGTAATCTGAACTTTATTATATAGAAACTGAAAGTACAGCACCACATTGAATGCAGAGATCAAAAAAGTAGTCAAAATCAGTTTAAATTTACATCAGAACTATTTCTGATGGTCATTTAAATGTCAGAGAGGTAAGAAAATTTCATTTATAGCACATCAAAACTGTTCATTCTGAGTCACTCTCTAATAAATATTACTACTTAAGATTTTAATTCAACTCCTCTGCTAGATTCAAAATATCTTACAGTCAATGAAATTTGTCCAGAATTACACCAAGTTACTTCCATTCATGCCCTAAATAATATTTTGGTGATCTACTGAGATCGCAAGCTTCCAGCCCTAACCATTCTATGATTCTATGATTCTATGATTTAGGGAAAAGGCCAGCTAAAGCTGAGATTCTCCAGAGCTTCAGATTAGACAGGGAAAACTACATACAGTTTGTGACCCTGGATGCACAAGATCACATCTCATTATTACTGGCAGTGAATTATTTTGCTGATAATTAATATCTGACCTACTGTTTTATTATATTTGACACATCTGTGTTTCAGTACATTGTGATAAATCCATATCAACATTTGTACAGTAGCTGTTACAATTCGCATGACAAATACCAGAAAAGAGATTGCAGAATTATTAACCTTTTGAAGACAGATTTATTAAAAACATCAGAAAAGGCAGATAAAAAGTGCATTCAGCACACCTGAGGGCTTTTTTGCAGTCATGATACTGTAAGGTCATTCAGCCCCCTGAGGTAAAGATCTTCTCCCTGGGCCTCACTGTCCATTTACGTAATCCTTGCATTTATGTAATGGCTCTGTTACTCAGTTCCCACTCCTATAAGCTTTTGTTCTGCAGAACTGCAGGTTTCCAGCCTTACATGAACACTGTTCATTTAGTGACTCCAGACAAATGCCTTTTCTCACAGCTTTTGTAGTGCTATTCAGTACTCTTGGAATGAGCTCATTTGCTTAGATTACTCTGTACAAATTTAGAAGCCTATACTTAGCTATTACAAAAAAAAATCACCAAAACTGATTAAAATTAATTGGCTTCTTGGCTGATTTAATTTTGCTGTGATTGATCCTCACAGTACTTTCATTTAGCCCTTAGCTATCAAAGACAACCTAAATATTCAAAAAATCTGCCTCTTATAACAAGTATGTTATAAGGCAGCCCAGCTACTGAGATAAATACATAGGTGCTTTATAACGAAAATTTTCTGAAGACCTCTTTGGGCATCAGTAAGAGTCACAGAAAAAGATGAAGACTCTGCACTAAAAAATTACAACTCTTCAAAAGCAAATAAGTATACTTCTAACAAGCTCATAAGCAGGAATCAGAGGTCTGGGTAGAGATACTGTTGTAATTGCAGTTGAGCTGAATTAGGAGACTATATTCCTAGGCTCTTACTATCCCTTTTTTTCTTCCTGTAGCAGAAGAAGAATCTATTGCTTTGCAAAATAACCATATACATGGAGTCATTCCCTCCACCAGTTCCAGCAAACCGATTCATCAGGCTAGTGTGATTATTTTAACAGTACACATGTTCTGGTTTGGCTTTAAAATATTATCATTTGGAAAGAACTAGATCAAGGAGCAATTACATGGACAGCTATGCTGAGGTAGGGTCCCATCCAGATAAAGGACACCAACAACCTGAGGGTAAACAGAGGTGGTAACTTTTTAACATGTTTTGACTGTAACTGCTTCAGAACAATACGGCTGATCAAATATTAACACGCAGCTCTGCCAGAGCAGTCCTCTGGTATTATTAATCCTGTGAAGCAAAGTCCCTTTTATGCATCTATTAATCAAAATCTTTACCCTTCACAATCAAGTAGATAATTTACACATGAGCCCTGAAGTAGATTTAAGTCTAAAATTGTCTGTATAACCCAGTAAGCCACAAACCCATGTAATTATTTGAAGTGCAAAAACATAAACCTTTATGGAAAATAACAGCCTCTGAACTTCATGCAACACTGCAAAACGAGTAATACTCTCATGCTAATGTCAAATTCAGCTACTGCTTTACAGCCATGACGATTTAAAAAAAGAAGCATCTGCATGGCAGCACGGATCTGTTAGGAGGAAGTTTGTGTTTGCCTGATTATATGAATATATTGATACTGTCTTCCCTCTGGTCCCATCACAACCCACAGAACATGGAAGACTGATCAAAATCATCCTTCTAGCAAGATATGTACACAATTGACTTTTTAGAGCCAAAAGCTAAGACCAACTCCTTTCTCTAACAGTTTTATGAAGTAATGTCTCCTATTGTTGCACTTTCAAGAATTTGTTACTTTCTACACATTTTTAACGGGCATTTAATTGCATTTTCATCTAGCCAGCTCAGAGATTATGGGGCAGAGGAAGGTCTAACCAGCTACAAAGGATAAGAACATGTAATGATAATACATTTCTTCTTTACATAATAGAAATTTCTAAATGAATCTAGCACACTTGAAAACAAATCAGTGCTCTGATTTGGATGATATTTTTTGCCTAATGTAAATCACCCAGCAAAAAAAAAGTAATTATAAGAAGTCTCTGAATCAGAGCATGAACCTGAGATACTTTTAATTTCCTGTAGTGCTGAACATCTGTAGCCATTAACCTAAGATTAAGTTGTGAATGTTCAGATATTCAGTAACTCTGCAGCATGAGTTCAGTTGTCTGCATTGAGATATACTGGATAAGATGCTGCAGCTAACAATGTTGAATTCATTCTTTCTCTTTCTGCATCAATAACGTATTAATGAAATATATTTATTGCAGAAGAACATAATATATTTCTTGATATCACTGAAGTGTTTTGGTAATAAAATGTGCAATATACAAATACTATGTAGAGAATGTATTTTTATCAATAATAATATGTACAGTGTAATCAATCTTTATTCCATTTTAAATCATTGATTGTTTTCTGTTGTTTTTTAACAAAAAAAAAATCGTTTCATTAAGTTATTGTCAAAATTTGAAAATAGCTGAAACTTTCCTTTTCTTAGCAAAATAATCAGTGTTCATGGCTTTTATTAGCATGATCAAATCTTTACATTTGTTTCCTTTGAGGCATATGTCATATAAGAAAAAGCTGTTCACCATCCACATTGCAAACTTATGACATAATGAAAGTGACTGAGCATGTAGATTTTCAAGATTAGCTACCATCACAAGTCTGTCAAATCCACAGTATGGGTTTGGCATACTCTCTTGGTTGCTCTCTCCAACGGAGAGAGCAGAAATGTTAGTTGGAGGTCAGTGAGGGAAGAGATGACTTCTCAAATCTTTTCCAAATTTAAGCTTTAATTCAGTAGTGATTATTTCTCCCATTACTTCAGTTATACATAGTGCTTTCCAAGTGACTAAAATATAAGGAAGAATTTTTTTTTTTAAGAGAAATTCTCCTGTAATTGCTTAAGTCATGATGTCCTATTTTTAGCTTCAGACACTGAAAACCGTTTATTTCTCCCTTGTTTCCTATTCCTGTCACTGATAAATGATCCTACTACGTTAATTTCTGGGTCCTTCACCTTGTTTTAATTAATAGAGTGAAATAGGCCCTTTCCTGTTGACTTGCCACTAGCTTTGTATGTGACTTCTGCATTTTAGCCATTGCTAATCTTATTTCATTATTAATATATTTTCATTTATTACAATATATCAGCTATTTACAATGCTGTCCATTCACTGGGAGTGGCATAAAGAGTCAGGACTTTGAAGCGGGTTAGGAAAAAAACCAAACTTGCTTGCATACATAAACAGGGAAAAATAAAGAGTATTAAAACAGAGTCTTTCTCAATTTATTAAAGCGGATGGAAATTGTTCTTGATATTTGAACATCCTCTCTTGTTATCCCAGCAGAACAAGGTACCTGTCTTGTCAGGAAGAAGTTCCTAAATATCATTTCAAAGACAGGAGTTCAAAGGGAGCTAAATATGTTTCTGAACCATGTATAAAAAAATTCCTGTCAGGGTAAGATATATAGCTCTGGATTTCATGTTAAAGAAAATACTATAGCATGTGATACTGATGGAGCAAGCACAGCCAGCAGCTCCATTTTCAGTGAGATCTTGTCCTCTCCAATATTTGCAGTTCAGCTACACAGCTGAGGTGACTGCATGGGATGGCTCCTTTCTCACGTACACCAAAAAGGTGGTTTTCCAGCCTTTCACTTAGCATTGCTAAGTAATCTTCAAACTGGTTTCTGAAACTATCAAGTCAATGACATTTCACATGGCTTTTTGATAACAAAGATACCTTTTTCTTACTGTGGTAGCATCAACATTGATTTTTTAATTTTTTTTTTTTTTGGGGGTCAGCATTCTCCAAGCATCCTCCTTAGTAATCAGTTTCCGTGAAAGCAGCTGTTAAACATTGAAACAGAAGTTTCTGGAATCATCCATTTTCTCTTTCATGACTAGTCTATGTACTCTGGTGTAAACTGAGATTAACTAAAAGTAAGTATCTTTCCAGCTCACTTAGATGCTAAGCGTATTACAATACACAGACCAAAGGCAACTTTGTAAAATGGTACATTCTTTTCAAGACTTTTTATTTTTTGTTTTGTAGTTAGTGGAACATCCACTCTGAGTGAGTGAAGGTGAGAGTGTTTTCTTTTGCTATTATCTAGCCATTTTGTTTTCTACCTTATACATGTTTTTTTAATTAGGGCATCAATAATGCTTATCCCAAACAGTAGTTTTAATGGCTGAATGCTACTATACACTTTATAGTTAAAGTCACTGATAAGCTAAAACTTACAACTGTCCCTCTCTCTCTTTTTAATGTCAGTTTAGCATTAAGAAATCTAATTAAAAGTGGTAATGCATCATTAATGTTCTCTTTAACTAGTGCCTGGGATTTGAAGCTGCAAGTTGATTTTGAAGCTGTTTGTCTTTTAACTAATTCCTCCCCTTTTCTCTTTTCCCAGTTTGTGGTAGGAAAAAGAAATGCATCTGGACCTAAAATAATTCTACCGCGCAAGATTTTCAGACAGTGTGATATGAAGCCGATTGAATTTAATCCTGTATACAAAGCATCATGCAGTGATCCTTTCTCTAGGTGAAATTAATTTAAGCAGTCACTGACCAAAGAAGATGCCCATGCAATCGCTCTGGAGGTGCTGGGAAACTGGAGCCACTGGGTTATAGCTGATGGCTCAGGAGAACTTTGCTCTGGGGAGTCTGGTTCTCTGTGTGAGGCAAGAGAGCTCTGATAAGCAACAGCCCCATCCTGCCGCTCCAGAGAAGGGAGGGAAAAAGATTTGACTTTGTAGCAGATGAATATTCAAACTGCTGTAATGTTTTCAGCTGTGTGTTGGTCTGGGACAAGGCCTGAAATGTTTAATATGAGGTCAGATTATAATGATGTTAAACCAAATAATCTAGCCTAGAGACAAGGAGTGGAGATTGTAATGGATAGATGTTCAGACTGTCGTAACCTTTCCAGTTTTGTGTTTGCAGGGGCAAGGGGTGAAGTTTGTAACAGACACATGATACATTATTCTTTTTTTTGATAACGTTAGCCCGAGTAGCCTTCTCTGCAGGGAAGACGGATGGAGTTTTACTGAACGTATGCGTATGGTCTTACAGTGTTGACCCAATTGTCCAGATGGAAGGGCAGAGTTTGTAATGTATGCATGCTAAGGCTGAGATGATGTTAAAAGCAGTCTTTGTAATGAATATATACTCACACAGTGTTTTGCAGAAGCAAGGAGTGAAATGTATTAGGCACAACTGGCATGGTTTGGGCAGCGGTGGGCTGCCGGATGCCCTGCATGGGAGGTGGGAGAAGCTGTGTCCTCCCCTGTGCCACACCCAGATGAGTCCGATTTGGATGCAATGACCCATTGCCTACAAAAACTGCCACCAGTCAGAGAAGCACATGGTGACTGTTCAAACTTTTTTCAAGAAGGGCAGTAGACATACATGGGGAGGCACAAAGGAGACATGTGGAAGGGAGTGTTGTGAGGAAACAGCTGGAAACACAGTCATGGGAAAAAATTGCACTGCTGCTGGGGGACTGCAGCCTTTGGAGGACCCACGCCGGAGCAGGGGAGCCGTAAGAAGCAAGGATCAAAGGAGGAAAATGTATAAGAAGCAAGGAATAGAAGAAATAAACCGTTACACACCGATCCCAAACTCCTACGCTGCCCATCACCTCACCGAGGGAAGGAGAATAACATGTGATGAACAAACGAAGCTGAGAGATGGAAGAAGGAATAGAAGGTGTTTCCTTAAACGTTTTTTTAATTGTTTACCTTCTCTTTATTTCCCCAATATGTGAATCAGTAATTAAAAATATATGTTAATTGACAATAACTTCTATTAAATTAAATTCCCTGGATTGAGGCTTTACACTCAACAGATGTTACAAATACAGGCTAGAAACAACCCCCAGCTATAAAAACAATTAACACCACTTCCATATGCAGTGCCTTTCAGTGTTAGATTAAAATTTTCAGAAGAGATCAGACTTTCTCATATCAGATTTACTTTTTGTCTTTTCTAACTCAGCTTCAATTTGACTTTTCAAAAGTTACCTAAAACTCTCACATATTCACTCTTTCATTTTAATATATATCACTTTCAAGCAACCATACATTACTTACTTAAGAATTTAAAACTGCTTAAGTGGATAACTTATGGTAATGTTGATTTGAATTCCTTTACTCTGTTATTACAGAAACGTGAATTTCTCCAAGAGAGCTAGCCTAAGGGAGGAAAAAGAAAAAGAAAGGAAAAAAAATGGTAAGACAAACCAGATAACTTCATAGTGAGTGACCTGAAAAGTTCAATTTTTAAGCCAATCCAAAATCATTTTGTAAGAAGCAAATATTTATTTTTATTACACAGAAATGTTCTTTTTGAGGGGCATTTATACAACCTTTTGGAATTAATAAAATTCCTTTAACTATTTGGCTATTACACTATCACAGAACATGTCTAAAACAGTATAATCCAATCTAAAAATGGAAAAATACAGACAGAAGAGGACTTAAATCTGTGTACAGAGAAATGGCCTACATGAAGCCTTCATTACAATTGGCCTAATTCTTGAGTGAAAAAGTTGCATTAAAGAAATGCATTTCCCTAATGCTCAGGGTAGTTCAAAGGATTAAAATTTACCATATCAATCAGGACATTTAGGTAACTGGACTTTGCACAGTGAGTCAGTGCTCAGTGTTCAAACCTAACTGTCTTCAACAAGACATAAGGATTAATAGATAATTTTTGTATAATGCCTAGTAATGTGTTGGTGACAAGAAACCTTAGTCAGTGCTATTTTGCCTAAGTGAATGGTTAAATTAAAATACATCAGTTACACCACAGACGTAGTTTTAGAGTCTTGACAGATCTGTACATATTTGCATGAGATAACATGAGATTTTGCTCCTCAGAATTGCCCTCATGGAAAAACAGTCACTGATTCCCTGTAAAGAGACTCAATTTTTCTCCTGGATCTAAGCTCAAGCTGCTACAAAAAGGACAGGATGTAAGAAAAGGAAAAGCTGGTGCCACAGTCCTCAGGCCTCTCACTTGTGACAGCGCTAGGCAGCCAAATGTGACCTTATACAAAAAGCTAATAAAAACAACACAAATTACCCTAGGAATTTTTAGACATTAAGAGCCAGAAGACCTTAACATTTGCATTTTATATTCGGTTTTAAAACATCAAGGTTAGAGTGCTGCACTATTTCATTGGCAAATTTCCTTCAAAAACGGGCAGTTACCTTTTGGTTTTGTGCCTGATTCTTAACACTCAATAGTTAACATTAAAAATGCTGCAGGCAAAGCCTAAGGCTATTTTTCCACTGGTAGTTTTAATTTTCTTTACCAACATGTATTATCGAGCATGTTGTAAACAAAAGGAATTTAGCTTTGTTTCAGTTAAAAAAAACCCAAAGAAACCAAATAGCGTGACAGGTGCCCTTTACTATTTAGTTTTCATTAAACCTTTAAAAGGAAGACAAATTCACACAATGCTTCATCTTTGCTGAAAACCTATCTGTAAATAAGACATATCTTAGAGTCAAAACTTGGGTTATGTTTGTAAATAAACTCTGTTTCCCCTGTGAATCACCACTATTGTCATCTGTGGCTCACCTTGAGGAACTTTTTGAAAACCCACTCAGCTATCCAGGAGCAGAAATGTCCTGCAGGGCTATTAAAGCCTCCAAAAATAGGACATGTTCTTAGCAAAAATATTTAAATCTCTGGAGTTTTTCTTAGATATAAGAACATTTCCCAGTATGTACTTTAATAGGACGGTCACTGCAATGACCACCCCCCAAGCACCGGTATTGTACCTTCAGTTATGCAGTCAAGGGCGCTAACGGGGAAGAAAGCAACATATTTTCAATCAGAAACTGAGTATTTCATGACATCATGAATATCTAAATAAACTAGATGAAATTCATCTGATGTAATCTAATTTTGTTCCAGGCAGTTGATAATTATTTTGAAAGCTGTAATTTCTGTGCTCGATAAACATATTTCATCATTTGAGGTATCGGGTCTTTGCCTACAAAAGCCACTTTTACATAAAATATCAAGGTTGGTTTTTTTTTTTTTTTTAAATAGAACAAAGCAAAGCAAATACAGAGAGTTTCTACAGCTTTCGGCAGAGACTTGGATTTAAAAAACAGAACCTTCATAGCTGGAAGATCCCATGGCAGTGTTTGCACTGTGGCATGGAACCGTTCCCGTGGAAGGTCCAGTGCTAAAATAGCTACTCTTCCATACTGAGTTCTCCTCAGATAAAGCTCAGATGTCCCCAGTGTTTTGTTTTAAGCGCACTTCAAAGGTATTTAGCTGCCTTGGGTTTAGGTTTGGGACCTCCACTCATTCTGTTTGTCCTTGGGGTGATTGCACCAAGCAGACAACAGAAGTCATTTGTAAGGGGAGCTCTGGCTGGCTTTGAAGTTGCCCCACACAAAGGCAGATGGCATTTGTAGGAATCAGTTTGGAGAAAGCAATCTGCACTTTGCAGTCATAATGGATGGCAAAGTCTGTGGAAAGCAGCCTGGCATTTGGAGAATCAACAAGCAAAAACTAAAAATATTTAAAAGTGACTAATGCTAGTACTGTGTTTTAAAAAGGTAAAGCAGTCAAAGGGTGCAAGAAAGGAAACACTGTTATCCTTGCTTTAGATATTAGGAATTAAAGTACATAAAGGTCTAGCAATCTGTCCAAGGTCAAACAAAAACAGTCTCACAAAGGCAGAGACTGGAAATAGTTTTCATATTTCTTGTCTAACCCTTAAAATACAAAGTCATTCTAACTTCTAAAATGCTAAACACAGTAAAGTCAGTTGTAATTGTTTGATTGCTTTTGTTTTTCTTGAAGGCAAAAGATCTCAAAAACTGCTAGGCTTTTGCATGATGTAAGATCACAATATTTAGCATTTATTGTTATTACCAAAAATAAAAAGCTATGAGAAACAAAAGGAGTCAGGGATCTGCTTGGTTGTCTTCAATTTAGGCTGCAGGAGAAGAGACTTAAGGAAACTATATGAGTTTTGCTCCACTGGTCGAACTGTTGCAGTGGATAACCAGCGTAACGAGGTATAGAAGACATGTTCTTCAGGGAATACTGTCACATAAATAATAACAAAGTGTTTAATTAGTGTCTAATATGAAATAAACAAGAAAGAGATGAGATCTTAGCCTGACTTTCTGACTGTAAATACCTCTGCTGATTCATTTATAACAGCTGATTATTGCACGTTTTCTTTTACGAACTTAAACTAGATTGTCTTTGTTTTGGCTTAGTCCCTCATTTTAAAACTAGAAAAGAGATTTGAAGTAAACTGGCTATTTGTTTCATTTTGTTTTGTATTATCAAAACCTGTTTTGATACATGCAGAGGAAGCATCATGAAATCTCTTTATCTAACTCATGTAGGTGACATACTTCCAATTATAACTCTGCAGTTAAATAATATGGGAATAACTCCTCTTTGCACCACTGCAATAACACTAACGCAAAGGAGCAGAGCTATCATTCATCCCCTGGGTAAATATTACTCGGCTATGTGCTTTGCAAAAGACCCAGTCTTGTATTTCTGTGCATTGTCTGCCATCTCTTCTTCTTAAAAAATATCTGTTTCAACAGTCAAGGAGATAGAATAGTGAACATACTCTTTTACAGTTCAGAGTGTAAAAATAATCTTGCAATGCTAAAAAAGAAATACGTTCCATAAGTATAACTTTGCCCTTTTTTACAAAGTAATTTCTCATTTCTCATAACAGACTCTAAGAGGAATGTAAAGGTATGGACTGAATTAAATATTGCCTAGGCCTGAGATGAGTGCAGCACAGGACACCTTCTCCATTCCTGCAGGTTATTGCTCATCATGGCTTGTGGATTGTTAGCGTCTCAAAGATTTGATCAGTTGCAGAGGGTAGTAAGACACCTTTCTTCAAACTACTGCATATTTTCTTTTGTCCAACTTTTATTAACTGAATGCTGGGCAGTGAATAACCGAGATTTCTGCTGACATGGAACAATACAAAACATTCTCTGTTTAAGACAAATCTATTCAGCAGTACAGTGGATATATCTCTGAAATGATTTGAATAAAATAATTTGAAAAGCAGATAGACTCAGGTACTACTCACAAAAGCCTACTACTCCAAAGGAACTAATTTGTTATATGGAGTGTAGACTCACACTGAGAGGCTGTTTTAGGTTCACTTAAAGCATCTGGCAAGCACCATGGCAAACGTTGCTTGGCATTACAGAGCTTATGGCCTTGCAATAAAAATCTTGCTCTGATTTCTTCACACCAGAGCCTGCAGAGTGCCTTCAGTGATTTGTAGTAACACTGGTCTTGTTCTGTGCGTTTCCTGCTTCTGCCACCCTGTTCACATAAACACAGAGACTTTTAGATCCGTATTAATAATGGTACAGCCGAATACTGGAGGAAAGCAGCATTCTCTAGACACAGTGTCCCATATCAAGACCAGGTAGGATGAAATATGATCAAAGTGTAAATATGAAAGAGAACAATAACCAGGTAGTGAACATTGTTTCCCACTAATTACAGTCATAAACAATCTGTGATGTGCCAGGGCAGGAAAATGTCTTCCATGGGATGTGTATACTTGCTAGCAAGCAAGCGTTAACTCAGTATAATGAGTCTCTCTCAAAGCTGTTGCTGGAACCCCCATGCTGTTATCCATATGCTGGATGCCTCCCATAAAAATGTTGATTGCAAACTTACTGTTCCTGGAACCTTTGGGATTTTATGGTTTTCTCAGCTATAAGGCACCGTTTGGCCTCACTATGGAATTTTCTGAACTGGACACAAGAGAAGAAGCAACTAAGGACTAAGTCTTCATGTAATTTTCACGAATGTACATTAAGTCATTCTATTAACTTCACGAAGTTAATCTTGGCTAAACCCAGAATTTGATTAACAGCTTTTACAGACATAGCAATTACTAGTATCTGCAGCACACAACTATGATCTACCTCTAGAACACCCTGCCATCAGTGAAAAATGTTTGAGCCTAGACAAGCCAATAGGCTCTATGCCAGTGGTATTAGGACTGTAATAATCATTAACCTGATTTTAGTTTGCAAAGAAGTAAAACTTTATTCCATTTAAGTGTCATTATTTTGAAAATTGTATTATTAACTGTCAGGTCATATTTTATTATTTCTTTGTATTTAATTTAGTATTATTATTCTTATATTATAATATAAATAAGATTTTTTTTCTCTTTATACCCTTCAGGTGATATTTGTTCTTCTACCTTCTCTTCTCTAATCATCACCTACCAGAGATACACATATTTACTTTTGTAATCTTTCCTCATCAGTCAACACCTCTGTCATATACACGTACCATCAGTTCTTCTCTGAACTTCTGGCACAGTTAAAATGCATATGCCATAACAGGACAGCAAAATTTAACTATAATGTATTTTTTTCTTGAAATTAAACATATTGTCACCCTGTTCTCTATCCTACAGTCGTCAGATGCACTGTTAGTCTTTTTTTAATGTTTTAAAGCTCTTTTTCTTTGTTTTGAACTTTTGATGGTGATTTTTTTCAGAATTATGAGTTTACAGTTTTCCTTACTTTTGATCTGATTCATTTGCTCTGGTTTTTCTATCCCCATCCTCCTTCCAGTGTTATTGGTAAATTTGCTACATATATCTACAGTAAAAGAATTAGGTATTTGAGACCAGATAAGCTTTTGATTCCGACTTACGACTTTTTAAGCCTTTATTTATTTTCACTCAGCTGGCTTTTAATGTAGTTGACAACACTGAGATCCAGGAAAAATTTGAACCTAAAGCTGGTTGGGATGCACGGAAGCAATTCATCTGTCATAAAACGTTTCTGATTTTCTAAGTTTAATCTCACTTTGTGTATCATGATAATAATGCCCATAACTATGCAGCAAGTGCACTCAAAGAGAGGCTCTGGCATTTAACAGGCTGCAGATCCTGAAAAGTTTGATGTTTTGTCAGATTAATCAAGTTCGAGTGTGTTTAAATCATTTAAGTATTTGTTGAGGGTAGCTTCTCTTTTTCCATAAGAGTACATGTGTAATTATTCTCAATTGTAAAGAATGTAACAATTTATTAAAAAAACAAAAAGCAGAGTTTTAACAGTCTACAGACTCTTTGTGGTAGATTTCATAGCTGGCCAATTGCCCAATATTGTTCTCTGAGAAACTTGTAAGTGGGAGAATAAAAGCCAGTAGCAAATAAAAATTGTACATCTAGAACTCCCATAGGGAAAATAACGTATAAAAAAATTCTTCTGATAATGTTGAAATGTTGATCATCAATGTTCATTATCAGAAACAATATCAGTTATGCTTACTCTTTAATTATTTAGAAAACATTAGCCAGACAAACATGTAAAGTGAGAAAATTAATTCAGTGTTGCGTTTTCTGCTAGAGTAGGAATTCCTGTAATCTTAAACTACTTCCACTTAATTGTTGCCTTTCTGAAAAAATACTTTAGGGATGAGTTGAAGACTACAGTGAGAGTGAAAAAATATTATTTTTAGAGAAATATTGCTATAATTTCTATCTTTATTTTTTCCCAGAAAGACACACAGGTTTGTGCTGATTTCTTTGTACAGTAATGATAATATTGCCAGGCTGGGCACAACCAGGCTGGTTTTGTGTCAAGTATGAATGGAGATAACAAAGTGAACAATTAAATAACTTCTCCAGATTGATTGATAACTGTGTGGTACATAGAAGTCGTGCCTTAGGTTTTAACAAATATCTCATGTTTCATGTATGAGTTTAAAGCTAAAGGGAATTCTTAAATCTGTTGTTTCACAAAGGGTTTTTTAGAGAGTGGCTGATTTGCCCTGGTACAGTAAAAACTGTACCAACCCTTATGGTTGCACAGGGAGTGCCGCTCTGTCTAGCTCAGTCACCAAGAGACAGATGTCTTGGCTCTGTTTCTCTTGACTTCTCATTCCAAGCAAGCTGCTAAAATACAATGCTTGTTCACCCAAAACCTTCAGCTTTTTTCCTGGCGAGCGTCAGAGGGCTGCTGATCTGCATTCACATGTTTGGAGGAATGCGCCGGCCTTTAGCTTTCTGTCCATGTAGATAAGTTCAGACGACTTTTTTACCTTACAACTCCCACTTAAACCCATACTGTGAGGTTTCCATCTAGATCCATCAATAACCTACAAAATATAAAATATTTTTGGTATAACACTAATGACACATACCTGTTGTATTACCCAGCCAAATAAATAACACCTGATGATGTTTCAGTCACAAGTCAAGTCTTCTTTAGGATCCACGTGAGCCCCACATTTTAAAATATTTCACTAGTGAGAGACCATAGCCGAAAAACACACCACTTCTCTTACAGGAAGCTGCAGAGAAATGTGCCTCCATTAGTCTTAATGATCAGAATATCCATCCAAGATCCAGGTTTATTAGACTTCTTTAGAGTGGAGTGGAGATATCATACCTGTCTGTTTCAATACAACAGTATAACAAAGATTTCAAATTTAATCCATTAAGATAGTTGGAGATGAAGTGGGAATACTCAATAAGTAACTCAATAAGGAAGGCATTTAACCAGTAAAGCCTCCCACATTATTTGTATATTTTAGTCAATACATTTATTCATTTTATACAAATGATTCTAATAGCATGGACTAAAACCTGTAACTCTTTCCTCCTAGGAATTTTCTCATAGCAGAGTAACAAAATATTTCCCTTTTCGTTTTCTTCTTGCTTGTTGAAGCTATGTAGAAAACAATGCAATAAGAAATGCCTTTCTCTTTTCATAGCTTGGGAAGCCAGAGAAATGAGCTTAATTATCTTGGTGAAGAAAACATTGAAGTCAGCAACCCAACTTTTTGGATGTTAAGAGCAAATATTTGACTTTTACATATCAGATATCACACAGCACTCTCCAACTATGTTTTAACAAAATAAAATACGGCAAATACCAGGGCAGTGTAGTATGAAATGCAGTAAATTATGTTGATCTTTCAATCTCAGTTTTACCTAAGCACTATGTCATTCTTTAAAGAGGAGCACTGTGTCACATCAGGATGTCTTAAACACTGAACAGCACTAAATCTAAACATTTTAAAGGGAAAAAAAAAAAGACATTCTGAATGCAAGTAGGATTTTTAAAAGGCAACTTGTGCCTCTGAAATTGACAAGCTGTTCATGTTGGGACAAGCCACTCTCCAATGATGCTATGGAGGTGAGGTGAAGTCCAGTGAGAGGCGGGTTTCAGGCATGCCTTCCCTCAGGTGCATGCACCCTTCTTTGGTATCAGGAAACTGGTGGGTTGGCTTCTAGGAAACCCATTCCTAAGTGTTAGCTCCCTCTCCTCCATGTTCAGGGATCTAAGGTTGCCAGCTCTGGTCAGTGTATCCACTTCAAAGCGAGAATATGTTATCCTCTTTGTGCATATGAACTCGAGCAGCTAAAAAAAAAAAAGTACACATGCAGAAGCACAATCAGAGTGTTGATTTTTTAAATTTTTTTTTTTGGCATTGAAATTTTAAATTAATTTTATCATTATTATAACAAACATAAATTAAATTGATAATTGAAAGAATGAAACAGTTTTCTCCTAGGTGTCTATGTACTTTATAGCACATCCTGACCACAAAATTGAGACACAAAAGAAGAGGACAAAAAGAGTTAGGAAATAAAACGAAAGAAGATAGCAAAAATAAAATAAAAGTTTCTGTGTTTTGCCTGAAGGACTATATTCTCTATGCCAGCAAGAACACTAAGGAGATTACAGACTAAATCTTTTTTCTTCAAGGAAAGAGCCATATTTAAGTTACCAAGCTATCTCTGTTGTAGAAAGACCTTTGCAAACAGATTCCTCTTGTTCAGTGCTGTAGGGAATAGAGCACATTAGTTAGCTGTAAAGCCCTCAGGACTGGGACAGTATTCATCATGTATCCATATAGTGTCTAGCACTACGATATTCTGGTGTTCGATTGTAGTTTATGTTTCCTGCCATAACTACCGGTTACTAACTCCTCTTTAGCATCAGCAAGACTGAAAACAAAGGGCTCTCTACTCAGAATGGGATATTTGAATAACAGTCTCCAAGTGGTAGACGGCTTGGATTCTGTTACTACCCTACATACTCAGGCATTGGAAGTTTTACAGACATGTTCCTTAATACTAATGTGAGTTGTGACACAGAAACACTGAACAAGAATTTGCATAGCAAATTTATGACAATCAGATGGACACAGAGTGGTGGATGATGCAATGAAACAATCAATCTTTGTTAGTCAACAGCATAGCCAATGGGCTCTATCACCGAATGTTAACCACTGTCAACCTCATGTGCATTGTTCCGTTAATATTACTCAAATGGCACCAATATACACTGGTGTGTAATACTGAAAAAAAAATATTTGGTTATATTATGAAAAAAAAAACTCACATACCTTTATCAAGTAGATTTTAACATTTCCCCTATACAGTACCTTATTTTTAAAAGAACAGTTAGATGCATCTTAAACTGCACATACTTTAGATTTTGTAATTATATATTTATATTATATATTTATACATTACTGTTGATATATTCATATAAATAAACATATAAATTTTCTATAAGCATTATTACAGTTATCTTGAGCATTACACAGAAAGAAGACTTCATCTTCAACTGTTATTTTTTGAATTCTTTTAACATTATGGAATACTGCTTAATGGTAAATCTGAAGATTGTTTTTTATATTTACCCGTTTCTTTGAAAGTGATTTTACTCAATTGGAGAGATAAACTCTTAAGGAGATGAATCTTTGATCAGGAGTTGACAAATGTTGCACCTTCTTAAAGAAATTGAGCTTATTTCTATTCCACTTTCATATAAAATAGAGATATTTATTGTTATAACCTTCAAAATGTATCATTAAGAAAATGATACACATTTCAGCCTAATGCATCTGCACTTCAAAATGTTGGTGATTTAAATAATATAAAAGCCAGGAACATAATATGTGAATTTGTATTTGTAAAATCATATTACTTTGATTTGCTTGTATCTAAGATGGGCTTATGCTGTACAACGTGTTTTAATAAAGGGAGCTGAGCTTTTCTAGATAGACACTTGTTTACTTGTAGAAGTGTACTGCAGATAAAGCATAACTTTAAAAAAGTGTCTCTACTACAATCATACTTGGGATGTTTATCTCTTACCCACCAACATATCTGGCACAACACAAAGACCAGCTTCTTTCAAATGTATTCTGGTCGTGCAACACTTGTTTTCAGAGCTTCCTGTTGCTGCAGAACAAGTACTTGTGTATACAAAACACAGAATAGGCTGATTGAAGCTATGAATTTATAGATAGGTTTTTCAAATTGTTACATAAAGCAATATTAAACATACAGACAGATTCCCTTTACATAAAGTAAATGCTGTAAAAAGCATCTTTTAATAATTCAGTCTTTAAATAGATTTCTTTAGTGATGTTTTCAGTTTTTGTTGGATGTGCTTCTGGCTATCTTAAAGCAATTTTTTAAAAACTATTTAGATTTTTTTGCTACAGGAAAAAATCTGTTTCACAGATTTAAAATAATTTTTAAATAATTTTGAAATAATTTTTTAAAAATAATTTTTAAAGCAGAATGGATACATTGTAATAATTGCAAATGAGAAACTATCACTTTATTCAAATTAAAGCAAATATGTACAAGCACTAGTTATTCATTAACAATGGTAGAGGCTATTTGGCAACTTACTTCAAGACTAGATTTGCAAAAACTGAGAATATACGTACAAGAGGAAATTTTATTAATCTTTAAAAAAAAAAAGTAATTCCCACCCCTGATTTCAAAATTAAAAATGAATGTGATATTGAGTGGCAGTCATGTAATTAAACGCATGTTCCTCTCTGCTGTCTTATGCTGGATAACTAACAAAAGCATCACTGAAGAGATTCCGCAGAGATCCATCACTAAAGACCAAGACTTAAAAAAAAAAAAAAAAAGGCAAGAAAAAGTAATTCAGAGCCCACTGTGGGACAAATATTTGACGTCCAGCACAGTTAGTGCTTTGACTAGTGAGAAACAACTTATGGTAGCTTCCAGAGAACTGTAAATTGCCCTGGTCCTGCCTCAAGGATGGTGATGGAAAGTGTAGCATGCTGTCCCTATAGCAAGAAACCAAGAGATGCAGCCTCCAGCAAGCCTGGTAAGTCAGCTCCATAGCCCGTTTCAGACTAGTGCCAAGGGCAGAAAAATGCATACACAGAGTTAAAACACCTGGTAAAACAGTGTCATCTGAAGGTGAATCTGATGGATATAAGAATCAATGTATGTTCAGATGCTTAAGTGGGAATGATGCGTTGACCATTTTAGAAATGCTGCCTCAGGCAATATGTTGTTACTGGAACCTAGCACAAGCACTAACACACTCGGGATATATTTTTTCATCTGTGTCAGACTTATCACATCTTTCTGTGTCAACACACTGTTCTATTTCACTTATGTGGACTTTTGATTCAGTGCAATCTCCAAAAGCCAGTATCTAATTCTAACTTCCTAAATCTTTCCAATAAAACAGAAAAAAAATATTATTCACCTCAAATTAAATTATAGTAGGCAGATATATGTGGTATAAAATAGAATTATTCATGAGAAATAAACAAAACCAAAATAGTCACATTCAGACAGAGACAGGCTGAGTTATCTTTCTCTAAATTTATATCAGCTGATGCTTAACTTGGTGACAGTGGGGCTCCTGTGGCTCTACAAGACACATGTTTTTCACATGTCAGCTCTGCAGGATGACAGCACAATATATGGTTTTCATATTGCACAATCACCAGTATGAAGACTGAAGTTATTCCTGTCTCCCATCTACTTTCTCTCCAAAACATGAGTTCCTCTGCTAGGGTTGCATATCAGTCAAGACAACATCAATGCTTAATTTTATCTCCTTTTCCTTCTCTTTTCCAACATATTTGTAAATCACTTATAGAAAGAATCTGGATAAGGTCTTTATGTTTCCATCTCCCTCATTTATACTCCTATTCAACTCAGCATTCTACCTTTACGGTAACTCAACTAATGTTAGTTAGTTGGATTTAGTCTTAATAACTCAAGTCACAATCTCATTTTGCGAGATGGACCAATTTCCTTAGCATAAAAGCAAGAGAAATCTATCAGTGAGTGTTCCCCAGATGATAACCCTATAGCTGTCAGCTTCTCTATGTGCTGATATTTCACGAAGTCGCAGCAGATTTTGTTCAAATGTATTTAATTTGAAACTGCCTTTGTAGAACAAATGACTGGAGCTCTGGGATATTTTCTACAGCAAAGCACTGAGTTTGACCACCTGATTTCAAACACTGCATGACTCAAACCTCTGCGGAATAGACTGAAAATGTGATGTTATTCTTGAATGTTTAATAGTGCAGGCAAGAACATGGTGACAAGCAGCAGCCTGATCTGAAACTAGAAGATGTTAAGCTCTGAAAATCCTTATTCGCCCCCTGTGCATTCTTTCATCTGGTCTACTATTTTGTTTGTGTTTTCCTCTTTTTAACTGCCTTGTCAAGTTTATAGAGTCTCTCAAGCACATCTGCTTTCTTGCCATCAAGAGAAAGAAAAGTAAAACGCATTCATAACAGAGAAAGAATAATAACTACACACATTACTATCAAAGTAGTGACACTGTGCTCAGAGCTGTACCGTTGCACGAGGCAGACAGAGGATGCCTATATCAGATGGCAGATCACGGTACAAAAGCACTCCGTGTGTTCTGCCAGCCCAGGACAACACGTTGGCACGACACGGCACAGGTGTCTCCTGAGTGACTGTGGTTGGCTCTGTAGGTACATCAGGCAGTTTGCTGACAAGTGAGCCCCTAAGGACAATCACTCAGGTGGTTCTTTCAGGATTAATCTCAAACTCCTGCTGATTCTTAAGCAGAGTCAGCCTTTGTTGCTCCTAGACTTCAAGAAGGCAGACTTCGGCCTCTTCAAGGACCTGACGGGCAAAGTGCCGTGGGAGGCGGCCCTGGAGGGACGAGGGGCCCAGGAAAGTTGGTCCACATTCAAGGAGCACCTCCTCTAAGCTCAGCAGAGGTGCATCCCGATGAAGAACAAGTCGGGCAAAAAGACCAGGAAGCCTGCATGGATGAGCAAGGAGCTCCTGGACCAACTGAAAATGAAGAGGATAGCCTATAGAGGGTGGAAGCGGAGACAGATAGCCTGGGAGGAATACAGAGAAGCTGTACGAGTGACCAGGGATCAGGTGAGGAAGGCTAAAGCCCTGAAGGAATTGAATTTGGCAAGGGATATAAAAAGCAATAAGAAAAGCTTCTACAGGTATGTAGGGGACAAAAGGAAGTCCAAGGAGAATGTAGGCCCCCTCCGGAAAGATACTGGTGCCCTGGTTACCCGCGACATAGAGAAGGCTGAGTTACTCAATGACTTTTTTGCCTCAGTCTTCACTGATAAAGCCTCTTGTCTTACCACCCAAGCTGTGGAAAGAACTAGCAGGGACTGTGAGGATGAACCACCGCCCACTGTACTTGAAGAGCAGGTTCGGGAACATCTGAGGAACTTGAAGGTGCACAAGTCCATGGGACCTGATGAGATCCATCCGCGGGTCCTGAAGGAACTGGCGGATGAAGTTGCCAAGCCACTGGCCATTGTATTTGAGAAGTCGTGGCGGTCTGGCGAGGTCCCTGATGACTGGAAGAGAGGGAACATAACCCCCATCTTTAAAACAGGGAAGAAGGAGGACCCGGGCAACTACAGGCCGGTCAGCCTCACCTCTGTGCCTGGCAAGGTCATGGAGCAGATTCTCCTGGGAACCATGCTAACGCACATGGAGAGCAAGGAGGTGGTGGGTGACAGCCAACATGGCTTCACCAAAGGCAGATCGTGCCTGACCAACTTGGTGGCCTTTTATGATGGAGTGACAGCATCGGTGGACAAGGGTCGACCAATGGATATCATCTACCTGGACTTGTGCAAAGCTTTTGACACTGTCCCGCACGACATTCTTCTCTCTAAACTAGAGAGGCATGGATTTGATGGATGGACCACTCGGTGGATAAGGAATTGGCTCAATGGCTGCACTCAGAGAGTAGTGGTCAACGGCTCGATGTCCAAGTGGAGACCGGTCACGAGTGGCGTCCCTCAGGGGTCCGTGTTGGGCCCGGCCCTCTTCAACATCTTTGTCGGTGACGTGGACAGTGACATGGAGTGCACCCTCAGCAAGTTCGCTGATGACACCAAGCTGTGTGGTGCCGTCGACACGCTGGAAGGGAGGGATGCCATCCAGAGGGACCTCGACAGGCTGGAGAGGTGGGCCCGTGCCAACCTCATGAAGTTCAACCAGGCCAAGTGCAAGGTCCTACATCTGGTTCATGGCAATCCCAGGCACAAATACAGACTGGGTGGAGAATGGATCGAGAGCAGCCCTGAGGAGAAGACTTGGAGTACTGGTGGACGAGAAGCTCAATATGAGCCGGCAATGTGCTCTTGCGGCCCAGAAGACCAACCACATCTTGGGCTGCATCAAGAGGAGCGTGGCCAGCAGGTCGAGGGAAGTGATTCTGCCCCTCTACTCTGCCCTCGTGAGACCTCACCTGGAGTACTGTGTCCAGTTCTGGAGCCCCCAACACAAGAAGGACATGGACCAGTTGGAGAGGGTCCAGAGGAGGGCCACGAAGATGATAAGAGGGCTGGAGCACCTTTCCTATGAGGACAGGCTGAAAGAGTTGGGGCTGTTCAGCCTGGAGAAGAGGAGGCTCCGGGGTGACCTTATAGCGGTCTTCCAGTACCTCAAGGGGGCCTACAAGAAAGATGGGGAGAGGCTGTTCAGGAGGGCCTGTTGTGATAGGACAAGGGGTAATGGTTTTAAAATAGAGGGAGGTAGATTCAGATTGGATATTAGGAAAAAATTTTTTACCATGAGAGTGGTAGAACACTGGAACAGGTTGCCCAGAGAGGTGGTGGATGCTCCATCCCTGGAGACATTCAAGTCCAGGTTGGACGAGGCCCTGAGCAACCTGATCTAGTTGGAGATATCTCTGTTCCTTGCAGGGGGGTTGGACTAGATGACCTTTGAAGGTCCCTTCCAGCCCTAACCATTCTATGATTCTATGATTCTATGATTTTGCACCATCGTTACATATATCATCCTTGTCCAAGACAGTAAAAATTTAAAAAAACAAAACTGGACTGGTAAGGGGAAGCAGGTAAGAAAAACTGTGTTGCTACCTAGAGCTGTGAAAGGAAACCATATAGCATGTCATTCAGACTTTTTGTCTCTGCAAGTCTCCTGTGTCATCAAGACTGTAGCACTTTCAAGGGTAACATCTGCATGATTCAGTGTGTTAGGGTGTGTTGTTACCTACACAAGCTACCTCTACTACAAAAACATTAGTCATGTTAATAAGGCAGTCAGATCACCGTCATTAGTCTTGCTGAGTAGCAGGTCCTATTAGCCTCTGCAAACATGGCTGTCATTATCACAGATGTATGGGTTAGCATAGCTAGCTCTAGATCATGTACTTCTAGCCAGCACTATAAAACCATAGAATGGTTTGGGTTGGAAGGGATCTTGAAGATCCCATGGGCAGGGACACCTTCCACTAGATCAGGTTGTTCAAAGTCTCATCCAACCTGGCCTTGAGTACTTCCAGGGGTGGGGCATCCACAGCTTCTCTGGGCAACCTGTTTCAGTGCCTCACTACCCTCAAAGTCAGAATTTCTTCCTTAAATCTAACTGAAATCTACTCTCTTTCGGTTTAAAGCCATTACCCCTTGTCCTATCACTACATGTCCTTCTCTATAGTTAGAGGCACCAATACTAGCGAAATTCCTTCTGTATCTAAGGTGGAATGTATTTACTACCATAGATTTTCTCTAATTTTAATTCTGTTGATACAGTCAGTAAAATCAGTTAACCAATAAAAACAAATTCATACTCCAAACACAAATGAAAAGTGAGAGAATATCTCTTTCCATTCATGAAAATCTCAGTAGTTTCATTATTTTAAGGGTAAAATGTTGCCTCATCAGAATGATGTTAATGTTTCCTTTAACAGCCTCTCTGAAAACACTGTAACAGCAAGAGTGTCAAAACTGACCTTTTTCCCTTTTTGCAGTGTCATTTTAGGAAGAAAAACATGTCAAAACTAATTTTGTTAATCAGGGCAGATTTATAAACCATTAACAAAATATTTTGATTTGGACTGTTTCTATAAGTACCAAAGTTGCAATGGGTCGCTATTATGGTTTTAAAATCATTATGTTTGCTCACCTTTCTTCAAATCTGTCTTTAAGAACTACTTCTGCCATGAATCCTTTAAAATCCAGCATTTGCTAAGCATTCTCTTTGGAATTACTTTATATTATGCTAAAGTACACTCATGTTACCATTTTCTAAAGCTCCTACTCCCTTTTTATTCTCCTTAATTTTCATATGTGCGACCCTTTTGTACATTTTGTCAGCACCAAGAAGAACAAAATTCAATTATTATTCATGTATCATTGTAATCCGGGTATAAAATACTTTGCAGGCACGACTACTAGCCAATGATTTTTATCTTGAAAGTCCATTGTACAAACAAAAAACTTCACAGGATGTGGAATAAACTTGGGAAAACTAGTAACCTGCATTTCTATTAATTGAGACTTCTATCTCTCATGGGTGACTTGGCAACTTGGCAGCAGTTCTAGGGCTCAGAATTACAATCTAATTCCCATGAGTTAATACCGTATGTCAGCAGAAGGTTGAACTGCTACCGCACAGGCAGAGCTCATGCATTTCCCTTGTTTGTGATGGCCAACAAGTGCATGCACAGTCTGTTACCATAGCTTGGATGAAGCACGTTTGCAACCTTTACACTGACTTCTCCACACATCTCTCAGGAAGAAATCTGCTGCCCTGCTTTCTTTCCCTTCCCTTGCAGCCTTTTGAACACACACAGTTTGAAATGTTCCGAGAAAAGAGAGGAAATTTTAAACTGGAGGAGTTTAAAAGGAGAAAGAGCTTCAAATCATCTGAACTTTCAGTCTGAATGGAAATAAAGAGTCACTTCTGTTTCAGTGAAACTGAAATATATACATACATTTTTATACATATGGTTATAAATTTATATGTATTACACATTTATAATTATTGCTGAAATGTTAGCATTGAAACATGGAGAGAGGAATCATGAGCATACACTTGGACAAACAGCAGCGAGCGTTAGATAGTGATGTGATGTAGAGCCATTTTGTGCATGCGTAGACCAGCATGGTGCCTGTGATACATATATCATTGTGCGCAAAATAGCTGTGCAGGCATCTGGAAGAGCCACTGCAAAATACAGAGGGTGGAATATAGAATTCAGGTGTGGAATCTGACCATACAGAATCAGGCACTATGTATTGTATCTGGCAATCCTGTGTGGTACGCTGCCAAGGAATCACAGGCAGAAGACCATATGTTCGCTGCACAAAGGATACGTTGTGAAAGGATACAGTGAGCAAAACTGGGCAAAGACATTTAACGCTAGGCTTTTCTATGGTTCTGTCTGTGCAGAGAAAATCAGAAGACTCGGTAGCAGAGAACCAGAGGGCTTATAACGAAGTCAGAACCTCTAACTTTTCTCTTCCACACTGTGATATCCTTGCATTCTCTCCCATATCAGGTTTGTATTTCCAAGAATCAAAAGTGAAGTCTATATCATACTACTCATTATCTCAAATCTCATAACTTTACTAAAAAATATGATAAAAAACATTTCTGGGTTTTTTTCTGTGCTTTAGACATATTGAAAATAAAAGTCCTCCCTTTTTATTTCAGAAACAGGACAATGAAACAAACGAGGAGGCGTGGAAGTCCTTTACAGGCACAGTAGTTGGAGTTATATACTTGTTTACAGAAAAAACAGATGACCAATGCCCTTACAACAAATATAATCAGCAGTTTCAATAGAACTTGCTTGTTAAACTGATTCATGGCTTTGCATGGTATAATGACTTTATTGCCATTTATTACAGAGGGACATGGGATAACAAGAGATGCTTTATCTTTTCTTTATTTTTTTCAGACAATGGCATTATTTGTTAACAGGATTTGATGATAGAAACAGCAAAGTCAGCTACAGCATGGATTAACACGAACAAGCACTTCCTGAATGTTTCATTCAAAGCCAAAAGATAACAATCACGGTTTTGAACCAAGGGATGGAGGTTTGTGATCAGTTGGAGGGATAATTTCGAGAATGCCTAGAAAATGCCAGTCCGTGGTAGTTTAAATTAATTATAAATAACAAGTAATAGATTGTTTGCTTGTTTTCTAAAAATAAAGAAGCACTTTGCAGCTGATTGAAAAGTTTAGCTTAACTTGAACATGAAAAACTGAATGCCTATTGAAGTCTAGATAATTATTAAATTTTACTGGAAAGAATTCAGATATGCTATTGGTTTTGTGTATGGGTATAAAATAATGTAAATCACAAATATAGAAGACATTGATGTAAGATAAATAACTTCAGAAAATACATTTGTTCAGTTAGTCACACAAGCTGAGTGAAAGTGCTACAAGTCCTGGGAACAATAAAAAAGATTTTCTCATGTGTTTTTCCCAGTAAACAAGACATGCTTCCACTTAAACCTTATCCCATTATGGTCATAGACCATGACTGGGAAGCAGCCATGGCTGGTAACCTTTCTTCTAATGTCAAGGGTCCAGAACAGGCAAACTGAAATGTGACTCTAATTGTTACCACAAGGAGTTTCTGGTCATAGTTACAGATGATCTCTCAGAAAAAGAGGCAAATACAGATAAAGAAAGGAAGCGTGCTCATGGGATGTGCTACTCCAACATTAGATGAGCAATGCAGCCGGTACTAATGTGGGACCTTATAGGAAGGGAAGATGTTTTTTTTTAAAGTAAAAATTAAACCAGAACAGTTTTCACTCATTGCGTTCTCACAGTCTCACAGTCACAAATGTGGTGCTTAGTAAATCCATCCAGCTGCAGAGCACCAGGGTAGGTGTTCAAGTGTCCAGCCACTGAGTTCTGCAATGCTTGTGTCCAGCTGTTAGGTCCCTTGTGATGTCCTGGAGGACAAAGGGAGCCCGCTGCTAAGTCCTCCTCACCTCCTCAGGCTCTTCTTAGGCTGGCAACTATGTGTAGGTTTCAGATATGCCTTTTTGTACCCTCTTGGAGCTGACAATGACCTGTGTCTCCATTAAGTCCCGCCTCTGTGAATCAACAGGGTTTGTTCACTGTTCTTTGTCTCCAGACTCCTCTGTCCTGTGAAACTGCAGGCAGATGGGCTAGGATCTTGATGACACGCTAGTGTGGGTGCCAGTGACGCAGGTTGTGCTAAGATCCCTGCCCCTGCTGTGTGTCCCTTCTGGTGCCCCCCACACCCAAACCTTCCCCTTCCTTCTCCATTCACACTACCTTGGTCTACAATAATTTGCCACATGCTGCGTCTATCCCCAGTCAGTACAAACATTATGCAAAACTACCAGTATTTGCAGGTAGATAAATGACATCATTATTAAGTGTTGCTGTAAATTTTGCCATTTTTCTGGAATATCACACTAGGTGCACCAAAACACCTACTATATAGGCAGATTCTCCCAAGCACTGCAGTCCTTTTGCAATCATGTTGAAAAAAAAATCTGATTAGAAATACAATAAGAAACATGTTTCAGAAGAGAAGTGCTTCTTCAGCAGAACTTTCATGTGATGTGGCGATCCTTTTGTCCCATTCTTTCCTGTTCCTGGATATGGGACGACACAGCACAGCCTAGACTTCTCTGCTTCTAGGCCCTTTGGAATAACAGAAAGCAAGTGAGAAAACCATCTGGCCTGCTTTTGCAGCAGCCCTAAAACTGGCAACATGAAAAGAATAACATTTATGCAACCTTATGGACCCCTTCAGTCTCCTTCTAATTACCCTGCTGGGCAATATTGTTTTCTTCTTCTGATGAACTCACCCAGAGAATTTATTTAGGAAGAGCTATAAAGACCCATATGTACCACAGAGTAAAATTACATTCAATTACTGTTGGAAACATTTTACATCTACTGCTTTTTACAGCAACCGACTGTAGTACTCTTTCCCATAGTGACTCAGTAATTGTGCTTTATCACTTTCAAAAGAGGTTTGCAGAGGTGGGTGATTTTGCATACACCAAATCTCTCCAAAAGCCCTTTCTTACTTATTGATGTCTTGTAAAAGATAAGCACTGAGACAGTTACAGACATATTTGTGCTTACACAGAATTGCCACATCAAGCAATTCCTCAATCTTACGTGACACAAAAAGATAAATGAACTGCAAAATGTCTTTATTTCCAGAAGTCAGTCCACCCACTTCGTTACGTATCTGTGCAAGGCCATTCACCACTCTTGCAGGTGAAATGAACAGGAGTGGCAGGCTGTTTCAGAGAAAGGTTTTGAGCGTGTCTTTTCCAGGTGCCTTCAGAGGTGTAAAGACAACAGCATGAACTTTTGTCTTATTAGAGACCAGAAAGTGTACACAGAGAAAACTGTAACAAAATCAGTCTGAACTTTCAGTCAATCTTCCCATACAAGAAGATAGGGATAGCAGGCTTCATTAATTCTGTGCTTACAGAACTAGATACTTATGCTAAGGAAATTGTTCTTAGCATTCTGTTATACCTCTGTTTATTTTCTAAATCAAAACAAGATAAATTCCTCTTAGTAGTACTATAGTAATGATCCAATCCAACGGGAATACAAGATTTTGTCTGAGCAATTTTCTCTTTGATAGCTTGTCAGCTTTAAAATAGTCCAAACAAGGATTTCTTTTCATATCTTTGGAGACTGCTATGCAGCCTGATGCAATTTATTTTTGAGAGGAAGCTTCCAGTTATTTTTTATTACAATATTATGTCATTCCTACACACTAAATAAATCAAAACTTTCAGGAAATTTCTAAGGGCACTACACTGAAACGACTAGTATAATTTTCTTTTTAAGTTTTTGTTACATAAAAGAATCTTAAGTTCACAAAAATTATTAATGACAGGGTATGAAAGTTATGAACTTGCTTGTCAGATTTTTTTTTTAATTAAAAATGTATGGAAAACTCCATGGCCAGCAGGTTCATTTGTCCAAATTGTTTATTCTGCTTAGGCATTCTTATTGAAAAACAGTTATATCAATAATGCAGCTGGGACTCGTCATATGAAAATAATCTTGACTTTAGATTAGTCTTGCCAAAACTATCATCATGATATTTATTTCAGTTTCTTTACAATTTTGTGATGTCCTGTAAGACACCTTTTTCGGTGTCTGTGATGCTTACTGCATTGTAAGAAATAGAAGACTGCAGGATATAGTCACATCAAACCTAAACTTGCTCTTGAAAGTAAAGGCAATATTTGACTACAATTACAGATTGAAAAGATTTTTAAAAACAGATATTCTTTTTTTTTTTTTCTTCAACCGGCTTCATGGTCTTACGTTACTTAAAACAAATACCTGGAAATAAAGTGGCAAGAATGAGGAAAAGAAAATGGTAGCTCCCCACCAGATAAAATGTTTTGCCCCAAATTACTCAGATAATCAATTTCAGATTGGGAATCACAGATTCCTTTAGTGGGGTTGTCCTAGCAGCCAAAACAGTATCAATAAACCACACCTCCTCTCCAGTTACCTAAATAACAATCTATTGATTGTACTGTTCACAATGTTTCAGCCATGGATCTGTTAACCAGTCACTGGTGCTCTCCACCAGTATTCAGATAAGACGATGGATGACACGTACACTCTGTAAGTATTTTTGATTAAAGAAAAATCCCAATCATCTCTACTTTCCATACATTAGTTTGCACAGCAGCTCTGCTACACACAAACCAGGGATCCTTCAGAGGAAACTAAAGCAGAAGTTGTGCCAAATGCATGGCACGTGCCTCATGATTCCCTTAGTGGGGATCTAAGTGTACAAGCTAAGGGCCGGAGGAGTTTTCAACGGTTTTGAAACACGTGATTAGTGGAGATGCTCAGCCCAGTGATTGGGCTAAATCTGAAAGTAAAACTCTTAGCAGCATGTAGTGTAAGTGTAGAGGCCTCAGACACAATTGCTTCTAGCCACAGAACGGCTGCTCTTGAGCCAAGTTACTACTGAATGCTTGCACAGTCATATAGACTAGGACAATAACATAGAGCCATAGTAAAAAAATCTGAGTATGGTCCAGCTTTGTAAATAATAATGACACCTACCTCTGTTGTAGCTCTTTCCAGTGATTTTCTGCAATCACTTCACAGAGGACTACAATGTCACAGTCCTTACACTAATGTAAAAAATAAAGCACACAAAGGAGGAGAGCCAGCAGTCCAGGGCAGAAGTGGTGGAACTGAAATTTGAGGTTCACAACTAATTCTGAATCTTCTAAACTCATATTAGAAATAGCAAATTGAGCATGAAAACGCCAATTTCAGGCTTTACAGTGTGGCACAACAACTGTTTTACTAGAAAGTATGGTTTTTTGATCAATTTTTCATTAAAATAGTATGTGAAATAAGGTGAAACGCTTCTATAACTCATCCAAACCAGTTCACAAAAAAAAAAAAGGATCCACAGAGTGTCAGAATAACCCCAATCTAAATTAAAACTCTAAATATTTCCTTTTGAACTTACAGGGAAATTTTCAGGTGAACTTAGCTAATATCTTTTTTATTTGAATGTAAAATCACTAAGAATTATAATATTTTAATAAAATACACTTTAAGATATTATTTTTATAACTATGTTATACATTCTTAGTGTGTTTTTTTATCACTCGTACTCTCCTTTGTTTAATCCCATATTTAATACTCATGTAAACACAGTGCACAGTTATCTCCAGGACTATTAAACTGCCAAGAAATTTGGCCTATTAGCATATCAACCAACAATTTTATAATACAGCAGTAGTAACACCTTCTACAACATGTATTTTCTACAAACTGGCAAGCCATTTAATTTGTTAGCACACCGTATCATACTTGATAGCTTTGTACATCTGTAGTTGTTGGGTCATATAATGGAAATGTACGTCAATTTATGTTGTGACACTACTTTCTTCAAATACGATTATGCAAGCTGGCTCTTCAATTAGACTTATCTTCTGAATTAATTATGATAATGATATAAGAGCTTTTGCCTTTATAAATTAAATGCCTTTCATCAATAATATAATTTTTTCCAGACAAACATCATTTAAAACTGGTATAACTCCTTAAGATATCATATTCTTTTTTCTTTCTACCTTGCTAAACAGACAAAACCAAAAGTATTTTGATATCCATATTTGTATTTTACCTATTAACAAAAGAGGAACTCAAAATGTGAGTTATTTGATTGTGTTATAAGCCAACAGTGAAGGTTCGATTCCTGAAAAGGAGACTCTTGAAGACATATATGAACTGATCTTAATAGCAGTAATTGATGATATTTATTTTTGCAGGATTTCTCTAGAGTCCCTGTTGCTTCATAAGTAAGTTGTTTTGAAATTTATATTATATTGAATAACCAAAGTATTCATATCACATAAACTGAATGAATGGTGTAATAGACAACAGAAAATTACTACTGGGAAACTCACTTACAAGTATATAAGACTGATGAATTAGTTAGTTCTGTTAAGGAACAAATGGAAGTGGAAAAATCTGGAATTTACATTATTTCTTAGCACGTTATTTATTTAGTATTATCTTCATCTATTCTTCTCTTCAAGAGTGATCTTTTACGTAAAATATTCCTCTGAATACTAGGAAAGGTAGTAGCGGGAAAAAAAGAGTCACAGAAACTGAGGGGTTGAAGTGGGAAGAGTGTCTGGAAATTGCCTAGTTCAAACCCCCTGCTCAGAGCAGGATGAGCTACAGCAGGTTGCTTTGGGTCTTGTCCAACCTGAGTTTGAATATCTCCAAGGATGAAGACTTCGCAATCTCTCTGGGCAACCCATGAATGCTCACCCATAGAGTAAATAAAAAAAAAAATTCATTGTTCTTGGATTTCAATCACAGACGATATTAATTTCTCATCTAAATATCTATAAGTGACTTCCCAGTTGGTGCCTTTCAAAGCCATAGTCTGATGTAAGAATCAGTTTATCAGTGTATTGACAGCCAGTATGAAATCAGATAGGGAAGCTGTACTCGAGGTTTCTCAATGAAATAAGCAGGAGGAATTTGTTTTACATTCATACCAGAAAGTAGGTAAGTAACCTGAAAGATCTTCAAAGGATAGCTTTTCACAGGCGAATAATTGAAGTTGTGGCATGTTACTAGAGACAGAGAGATGCTAACCCTGTCATTAGGGCACATTTTATACATAGAGAGCAATGGTTTCCAACTGGCAGGTCAAGAAAAGAAGTGGTCAGGCAGCCACAAAATGAGGTTAAAACCCCCAGTTCAGGAGCTGCTTTTTTTCTCCAGTGCCTCTGCAAATAAAAACGTTCAAAGGAAGCAGGTAGTCCCATTTCTATTTGGGCTATGAAAATTAGTCAACTAGGAGCTTCTGGAAAAATCAGACCATTCTGTTCTTCCCTCTTTCTTAAGATTATAGTGTCCAGGTGCAATCAAATCCAGAATTCAAAAAAGGCCCTGTTGAAAAACTGCTAGATGTGAAGTTGTGTGTTAAGAGTTCGCCTGGTGTGATTTGTGTCTGCTGAAAGAGACACAATAGACTCTATAAATGCCTCCAAATGAATGCTTTGAAAACAAACCTAAAGTGGTACCTTTGTGTCATCCCGTTGAATGCAGTCATACATTATTTTAAAAATGTGGTTGTGTGAATATATGTATCTATATACATGTGTGCACACATTCACACACAAAACGACTCAGAGGTAAATGGCATCAATGAGCTTTTTGTTTGGTTTTTTTTTTAACATGTATAGGCCTTGTGATCACTTGAATTTATGCATCTATCTGAAGAAACCTTTTTCAACAACTTCCATACTTTCCATAGAAATGTTATCAAAACACCTAAAAGCATTTCAATTTTTTTTCTTGAAGGAAAAATAAAATAACAGTGTTCACAGTTCTTCCAAACAGAAGCCATTTTGGAACCACAATTCTGTATATGACACCTGATGTCTGCTAATTTAGTCTGCAATGAAATCATGTTCCCTCTGGAGTTGTTGTGAGTCTGGGGAGCTTTTATAACTGCAGGCTTTTGAGCTAAAACCTGTATTCAAACCGCATTCATTCTCGTCCCAATTTGTTTTCCAACTCTGGTGCAAAGTTAAAACCACACTTAAATTGAAAGCGCTCTAAATGATATGTTCTCTGTAAACAGTGGGCTGCTCTGGTAACTATTGCATACCATACCATACCATTGTAAAACCTTGAAATTAAAATATTCTAGCAGCAGTGTTTGCTTGTTTTATAAAAAAGGAACAGGGACAAGGGTATCCTTTATCTTTTCTAAAATAAAATATACAAGCAATTTATTTTCTGATCCAAACAGAGGTGTCAGAGAAAAGGCCTCCAGAATCAGATTTTATATCTATGACCAGGAGAAATATATCACCGTATAAAAATGTTTATATGAAATATCAATTTCTAATCCTCTTTTCCACTAATGATTTTAATATTGAAAACAGAGGAAGGAACAAAAAATCAGATACATAATTTTAAACTCTATATTGAGTGAATGTCAAACTGGTGTGTAAGATTGAACATAATCCATACCTGATGTCTTAATTCAGGGTCAGCTGTGGCCTGAAAAAGAAATAAAATTCAAGAAGAGAACAAAGAAAAAAGGAAAAAACATGAGGAGTGTGGATGAAGAAATGGAACACAAAGTCCCTAATCTGGATTTTTTTTTAAAATTCCTTGGACTATAAGTCAATGTATAAAAATTAAATTAAATTTACACAAATGTAGAAAAAAATAAAAGTCTGAGGAACAGAAAACAGGTTATGTGACGAAATTAATAAAACATTTTTATACCTTCATTTCTCTTGAAAAATCTTGGCAGAAATCAAGTTCCATTTCATATACCAATACAACAGATCTAGTCAAAGGCCCATTGAATTAGATATAATTCTTGCTATCCAATTCTATGAGTCATGTATTTAACCTTTAATGATTCAAACATACCTAAGGTGTTCTAAAAAAATAGTAGGTTTAATAGATGTCAACTACAAAATACAACATATACTGACCAGGTCTTCTTAGGCACCTAGAAGAAAGTCTAGCACTGATCTGAAGAGGGGAGAGGCCCTCTCTAACGAAGTGAAAACCTTGATATCTATTTTCATAAAAGATGCTTCAAATTTTAAGCCGATTTGAATACATTACTCAGGATTTCAGCTTCTTCCTATCCCCAGAATTAATAAGTTAAAAGAAAAAATTAGAAGTGCTTTATTTTATGAAGTTATTCTTACAGCTATGCTACTTTACATACTCAGAGACTGAAGCATTACAATCTGCCATATAAATACAAAGGACTGGCATTTCAACACTTGTGGTATATTTATCTTAGTAGAAAAGAATATTCTCACAGTATAAATGCAGAGTAAGTAGCAATCTGCAGAAAGAGTTTCAACTAGGAAAATGCCATAAATGACAGTCTCTCAAGATTTTTGTGGAAATACTACTATACATAGCAATTTAAATTATAAGAAAACTTTCTCAGAGTGCTCTTAGAAGATATGGATGTTGGTCTGACTCAACAAAACATTTGCAAAGGTGTTCAAGTTTCTCACCGTTCAGAAAACTACCACATGAAACAAACGCGTTAGCTGAATACTGCTCTGGAAAGCAATTTGTTAGCTGAAAAGTGTTGAAGGGAAAATTGAAACTCTTTTAGCACAGCTCACACTATCTATGCCTACCAGAGCTGTGCCACATGCCGGTTTCTGTAGCGAGGCCACAGCAGAGAACAGGAGCATGAGATGACGACTCCAGCATGCCCAGGAGGCACTGCAGCATTTCGTCAGACAAGAATTAATTTTGAACCGATTCCCAAGCAACATGAACATGATTATTTACAGTATTCAACAATGTTTGAACTATCCCCAAGTCAAAGTATTTGCTTGCCCTTAAGGATATTTCTGAAGGGGAGAGGGGAAGGGAGGACAGGGAAAACTTCCGTTCCAGATTGAAAGAATCTGTGATTTGTTCTCTTACTAGTAACACTTCTTGTGAAAATCAACTCATTTATAAATGAGTTTCATCCTTCTGTTCTCCTCAAAATCTATTGTTACTACCACTGTCAAGTCTTAATGGTTTCATTTCAAGAGGATTACTTTTGTCCTCAGCTTCCTTTCCTCTGAAAATCATTACTGGTCTGTGCGGGGACAGATAATGAGGAGCCCCTGATGTGAGAGCAGATGCTCCCACCAGGAAGTCAGGAGAGGTCATCAGTCTTGTCTACCTTACAGGAAGATGTGTCCTTTTAGGAACTTCTTCCACAGCAATCTATGTCTTGCCACTTCCAGCTCCAGGAACAAAATAGGGATTTCATTCCAACAGGTCATGAAAGGCTTTTTGCAGAAGCTCGTTTATAGCAAAAGCATATCATGACAGAGAAGCACTTCTCACCAAAAGAAATTTCACCACAGATACATGCCATCTTTCTCGAGTTTATATTCATAAAGGAAGGAAAAGAAATATCATTCTATTCAAGCTTATATTCAGACTTCACAGCCTTCCTGGCCTTGTTTCAAATATGCAATCTTCAAGATGTTTTCTTTATTAAGTGGCTTTTAAGTCTAACCGGTTCAGATAAAATAGAACGTTGATAGACTCTGTGGAGGCAAGAGTAATATATTCTTATTTTATGTGTAATGATATTTTGTACAATGAGTGTAGGTTGAACAAAGAAGTTCTGGATTTTCCCTTTATATATATCAGCATATTGAAGTGGCAAAAATTATGATTTTGCTTTTCTATATGTGTTATTGTAATTGTTCAGTTTTCATTATCATGTCTAAAACAGAATGTCAGCAAATTGATTTCTTCTTTGACCAATAGTCCAGCATTTCAACTGTTCTGCAAGCAAGCAGATCCAGGATCTGAATTTTTACTATGGTCTGTACTGCCAGATTCCTGTCTAAACTCTGACCCTCACCTCTCTTAATGAACATAAACTCATTTTACATGATTGCCATTTTTGCAATCCTATTTTCTGGAGCAAACCAAAAATACAGGTGTTGCTAACATCATCTTTTTTCATCATCCTGTCATGTTCATCTAACTTCTTTCTGTATCTGTGTCATATACTGTAAGAGAGGAGTACATTACAATTCTGACACATTTGTGATTTTAACCCAATCTTTATGCCTGCGCATGAATCCATCCTGCTACAAACTTAGAACGTTATTAAAGAAGTTGAGCAGTTTTCTGCTTAACTTCTTTAATAACGTTAAGATTTCCTGCTCAGACGTACTAACATGGACTCAGTATAGTCTTGTCTGATTCCTACATTAATACAATAGCCAACTCTTACATGAAGTTCAATTTAAGTTCCACAAAAAGAACAATATTCTGGCCTCCATTTATATCATTGCAAGCACTGTAAGTTTAATGGGCTGTCACATGTGTAAACAGGACAGACATCTGGGCCAAATCCAGCTCTGGAAAAATGGCTCCATTGCCTTTAGTGCTGGCTTTCACCCAATATGCGTAAACAGGGACCTGAAGGAGATTTTTCCTAGTATTTTAAGATTTTATATCAGCTGTTTTCAAGCAGGATTTCTGGACACAACAAGTCAGATAGATCTTTTTTTTTAGGCAAATCCTGCTTTTCAAACAATGGTATTAATGTTGCTTCTTTATGAACGTTCTAAGTCGATGTTCATAAACTAAATACTGTATGTTCAGAAAAAAAAAAAGGCACTTTTCTACAATGAATAGAGTTATAGTTTCCTAAGTTTTACATTTTCAGAAGTCACTAGTGACTTGGAGTATGAATGTTCAGCTTTAAAATTTGTTAGAAATCCAAATTTTCTGAGGATGGGGCCTGTTTAATATATTTCTAACAGAGTACCCAAACCACAGCACAAATAATCACTTGTGCTTCTGGAAAGCTACAGCCAACATGACTTTTCCATTAGGGTTTTTTCATAGGTGTATGAGGTTTTAGTAGTTTCTGGTAAATGTTACTTATGGCAGAGAGTGTTCTAATCCAAACTAATGTGCTATATAAAGGTTAAGGACAAAGATACTGGAAAGTTCTTCATTCCTATGATTATACTCTAATTTTAGAGGGAAATGGCTGCTTTTGGTATAATAATAGTGTCATATGCTACTCTGAGGATCATAATAAACAACATAAAACATTCCTACTGTTCTACGTTACAGATACACGAAATTTTACAAAACAAATATCACTTGCGTATTACCTGAAGTTTTTATTTAGAAAGTCTTCCTCTGCCTTTATAGCATTTCCAAGTTATCTTCGTCACTGAGAAGCTTAGTTTTCAAAGAAAATCACTAAAATGTAGGGAGCTATCTGTACAATCAATACAGATAGTCAGTACAACTCTAGAAGCTGTTCATTATTTGAAAAGCCTTGCACATATGAAACAGCCATGTACCAATGAATGTTCAAATATCTAAAAAAAGAAGTTATAGTTATAGGTTATAATTATAGGCTACTAGACAGTAGTATAAAGGAATAAAATAAAAAAATACAACTGGAAAGACATGGTGAATGTACTTAAAAACAGGGTCTGCTGTTGTAATGGAACATGAACTAAAAATGTGCTGATCTAGTGTAATTGCACTTACATTCTTCCTAAGCATGGACTGGAGTACTTTTTAATAGAATAAACTGAGCTCAGAACTTCTTCAGAAAAATATCCTCAACAAAATGCAGGGGAAAATGAGAAACACTCTCATTTGTCTATTGAATAGGCTCCTTAAGCCAAGTTATCCAACCTAATAAAGCATCCCTTTATACCCTTTCAATAGAAAAGAGGAAAGCAACTAGGTCATTACAAAGACAGTCAACCTGTTTTTCACAGTCCTCCTTACAATGTTCTTCCACGGACAAAATTACGGTGAGTCACTCACAGACCGCATCATGGAGAAAGCTGAAAAGGAAGATGACAAACAAGAACAAACTAGAACAATAACCAATGGTAGTGAATGAGAATGAAAGCAAGACCAGAAGGCAACAGTTTTAAAGTATTAGGAAAAAAATGAAAAAAAAAATAATTGTCATTTTGGCAGGAAGATTAAAAAGAGCAAAAAATAATTAGGAGCTTTCATTTGATAGTTTATATATACATGCCAAAAAAAAAAAAAATTGAATTCAATATACTGTAGATAGTAGCCAAATGGAGATTCAGTATATTAAAAGACAAAGGCAAAACAAACAATCCCCTAGAGTTTCTTTACTAGAAGAACATAAAAAATGCTGAGTGTACAGGTGAGATATTATTGCAGTTCTGTGTAATATTTTATATAGGAAAAAAAATGGAAAAAGAAATTCAAAAGATGACCTAACTTGCTATGAAATGTAATGGAGTAATAAACATATGAACTTGCATTGTAAAATCCATTATGATCTTGTTCATTTTCATGAAATTTTCAATGCCAAATACCTTAATAAACTTTTCTGATGTCTTGCAAGTAAGATAGAAAAAAAAATGTAAATTTATTCAGCAGTTTCAAGAAACCAAAATTATTGGACAAACAATTTGCAGCTAAAAATAAATGAATTTTCTCTACATATTAAAACAAAATATACTGATTATTACAAAGTAATGCTGTCACTTTGAACTTAATCTATGCAAAAACAGCCAGCAAAAACCAAAACCTTAAGAATTTATCAGTCTTAAAATTAAGTAATGTTTATTTTACCTAAATAAAATTGCTGTTCTAAAATGCATACACAAGAAGGACTGAGATAATGTGGAAGAGGTTCAAAGAGCAGCTAGGTTACATTGTAACATGTAACAGCTTTCAAAAGTCATTAATGTATGTTATCTGTTGTTTATACATACTATATAACCTTCACTGCAGTCATTATCAGCAATATTGTCATTGAGATGGTTGCAATTTAATTCATTATATGAGATGTTCTTCCGGTCATATAATGTTAGAGAGAAATTTATTTAGTTGTTTCATTTATGTGTCTCTATTTTACAGTATAATGCCCTCCCAGCAGTTCAATACTAAGTACCTTTTTCATTTTTCTAGCATATTTACTTTTCTAATTTTGTAACATTTTTGAAAAGATGTTGGCACTTTAAGAAGCTTTTCAGTCAAGTGTTTCAGGACTTCACCCTTTCAGTTTTCAATAAAATCACGTTTCTCAAAGCATTCTATTGAATTTACCACAACAGGAGAGTTTCAGAATGTGATATTATATGAGAAAAGCAAAACAAAACAAGATTGCCTGTGTTTGGCTTGTACCTGTATTACCCCTAAGGACTTGGATTTAAGAAGAAATTAATTTGTTTTCTGTGAGAAGGAATAATCCAATGCCCTGGCTCATGAGGGCTGGTACAGAAGTTCGGAGTTCAGCTGGTAACCTCTCTGTGCCATCCTAGCTCTGCAGCTTAATTCCAACATGCAGCACGCCTTCTAGAGAGCTTAATATGTCTTGCTTAATAACCATCCACAGTAACAGAGAGAGAAGCCACAAAGCTGCAGGAGCTCTATCTGTAGCAATCCTCCCTGCTAAAGGAAAGTAGCTGCGGACACTGTTGAGGGAATGTCTCATGCACCATACGAGCCATGATATGTTGGTGGTTATGTTTCAGAGCTGAATAACAGTGTTTGAGAGGTTTTGTTTTCTGCTTCTCATCTTCCTTATCCTTAATTAAAGGATAGATCAATAGAAATGCTTTCGCTGTGGAAGGAGCATGAGTTATGTTACAGGCATCTACAGATCAGGATCATCCCCCAGCAGAGTCCTTAGTGAAAAGACATAATGCTGGGAAAGTGAACAAGGAAAATGGATATTGAAACAGGTAAATTTTCAATAAATATGTGCAAACTTAAAGTTGAATGAGAGTTGACTGCTTTTCCAGGAAGCCCAAGAACTGTGTAAGCATAAAGTATGCTAAAGTCAAGAAGGCAGCAAGGCCAAGTGGAGGTTGACACCAATTTTTCATGCTCTACGATGTATCGTTCCATGGTTTCCTTGTGTAAGACTACAAAGGGGACAGGTTCAGGGAAGGGAATGGCTTCTGGACTTCTGAATAGATTTAGAGTTCTCAATGAATTTAAAGGTCTCAAAAATCCTGCATTTTCAAGGGATACCAAGAAATGCCAGCTCATTGTTGAGCTTGGATGTCTAGATTACAGTCTGGACTACATATGTAACCCACTGAACAAAACTCAAGCACAGATGATCAAGTAGCAGGTCTACATAAAAGTTAGTCTGAATTCTGATCAGTTCAGGAAAAAAAAGAAAAATAAAACCCCCAAAATCTTGTGATGTTTTTTAACTGACTTTGATGATACATCTTTGTTGGTATGATTTTATTTAAGGAGAATGATTGTCAATTATAATGGAAAAAAATGATTAATACATAAAGACTCAGAAAACATTTTCTTATTCACTAAGCTCTGTATTTGTTTTTCCTGGAAATTTTTCTCAGAAACTTTAATTAAAATAAATTAACTACTTGCTTCAAATAAGATTTCAGACTTTTAATGGTTCTGACACCAAATACCCTTGTTTCATGGCACAATAGGTACATTTCGTTTTATTTTTATTATTACAAAACCCCTTTTGTTCCCTGCCTTATATTCTATGTAATTTCATCCATTATTACAAACGAAATAACTCAACTCCACTTACCCCTAGAGGAAAGTTTACACTTTTGTAGGATGTTTTAACTAAATGTTTGGTTAAAAAGTGAAAATGTTGCCATGTTTTATAAATGGTCATATCATATTTTTTAAAAGACTGTTGTTTTGCTAACAGTTTGTTTACTTGTCAATGTGACTTCATATCCTGTAGAGCTGAGCTGCAAAATGCGAAAGGAAAATGCATTACTTTTTCATCAGAAGAAAATACTGTCAATCCAAGATCTGGATTAGCAGAGGCTGGGTTTCTCTGTCACACCACAAACAAGATAGAAATAAAGAAATTGTCCTATATATGATTAGTAGTTAAAAATGTCTTGCAAACACTCATCTTTATGGATGCAATCAAGAAATTGATTACCATTATGGTAAGTTTAAAGAAAACTGCAACTTAATGGTACTTGAAAATATAGTTTGTAAGAAAGCAGAGGCTATAGGGTTAAATATTGATCTTTTAATTTCTAGTTCAGTAGATCTATATATGTAAGGGGACAAGGAAAATATCTGTCCAAAGCTTTAAAGGAAGACTGATCTTTAAAGGAGAAAATGAATTGAAAGTCCATATGCATGTGCAATGAAATCCAAATATCTCATTTGGAACTAGACTCTGTTTCATCTTTATACATATGGCTTCCACACTACAGCTGTACATTGCCAAAAAGTGGTTATTCCACTCTCTCTCTTCAATGAATGTGAGAGGTGAGGTCCTTCTATAATGATCATTTTTTAATTCTTAGTTCAACTACAGTTGGTGCAAATCACACACACACCCCCCTCACCCTGAAATGGAAGGACATCTTTAGAAGAGCTGCTTTCTGTAGGATAGAGTCCTTTCTGATATTCTTGCTGCTTTTCTTCAGTGCTGGAAAACATATGGATTGAACTATTTTTAGCTTTTAATAAAAAAAGTATGAAAGTTAATGAAAATCTGACACCATCTATTTTAAACTGTAAAAGAAAAATGCTGCACTGTAAGAATATAGTGTCACTTCTATAATATGTTTAGTCTGGTAGCAGGCTCCTGATTGAGGCCAGTAACCATTGTTTCAACTTAAGATACATGACAATTGGGAGAAAAGCTACTATAGAATTACTTTCTACCTCCACTGCTTTGATACTGAAGTTTTATTCAATTATCAAGAATGCATACTTATGGAACTAAGTTTTATTAACAAAGATAGCTACAGACAATTAAAGTTCAAGTGAAACTGAAGTTCATGTTGATTAGGAACATCAAATGACAAGCTAAGAACAAGTCAAATTAATAGACTATGACAAACATCCATGAGAAAATCAAATACTATTTCTCTAATTGACATCTTTGGAATATCTCACCTACCTTAGCTTAGATGGTGAAAGTCATGTGTTTATATATATTTCAGAATATTAACCAGAATTTGTCCTAGCAAGATATGAAATAAAACTGTTTCCATTTCTTCATCAACAGAGAAAAAAACACTCTTTAAATTATTACTCATCTAAATTATTTAAAGAAAACGAATTTTTGCATGACATTGAAAAATTTGTCATCTATAAGACTAGTATATTTCTGAGCTGTATGAGCTACTCTCTGTGGAACATGTTAAAACAAGGAACAGATTTTGAATTGTTCTGTTCCACAATGCAGGCCATAAAGTCCATATTCACAGAATAGTAACAATTGCACCACTCAGTGCTGCAATATCTCTGACAGAAGAGGCAGTCAAGACTGTTTATTTAAATTATTGATTCCTAGATAACTGAGTAGTAGTAATAGTAATAGTAGTAGTAGTAGTAGTGGTGAAAATGAGATTGACATAGGTCTCAGAAATTGGTAGGTAATATTAGAGTAAAGGACGTTTCTGGAATTCTCTCTCCCATGCCTACTATGGACTTGGAAGTGGTACTCAATTTTCCACAATTGTCTGAAAACCAGATCACTCTTCAAGGTAACAGGAGAGCTGGTTTAGGCTTATTCCTTACTTAAAGAGATTCAAGTCTATCCATCTTCCTTATCCAGGAGAGTATAGATAGGTGGGAATAGAAGATTCTGCGGTCTATAAGGAAAGGCAACAAAAGAGTTCAGTTTAGGACATAGCCAGGAGACAGATAGTAGAATCATAAAAATGTTAATGTTTCTTTCTCATGTTAGCTATGTGTTATAAACTAGAGATATAAACTCAAAGAAAATCTAAAAAATTAACCTGAGAGCAGACATGATCATCAATATTTATATTCTTTCAATTCAGTGACCTAACTACTGCATCATGTACCTTATTTCAGTATCCAGAAATTTATTTTATTATTATTTATTATTTTACAAATGATAATAATTTCATTGTAATGTAATTGTCAGGGAGAATTTACCACACCATTTCTCAACACTGTTGCTTTATTGTGTCATCGATAATAGAAAACTCATCATTGTAATGTAAAATAAAGGGAAACCAGTTAAAATTAACAGATTTTTCATAGGCTCTTGAATAATTATAGTCAAAATACAGCTTTCTCTATATGAAATTTCTTACACCTAACAAATAATGCTTATTCCTAAAGTCTGTCAGAGGAAGTTATATGTCATAAGAGGCTGACTACAGAATTGTTAATCTATTCCCTATCTGTATGTACCTATCCCTATCTTTTGCTGATGATAAACTTTTTCTCTGTTTTTGACAGCATTCATTCTGTTAGTATGACATTATTGTTTAAAAAATTGTTCATGTGCTGCTGTGCCTAGCTTATATTGACCCTCCCAGGCTCAAGAGGAGTGGGGCTGGCCGGCTTTTCAAAATTAACAGTTTTCATGTACCTTTAAGTAGTTTATTTTTAATGAAAATAGGGACAAGATACCTAGTTGGAATAAAAGTACAAAATCTGTTCTACAAAATGAGAGTATTAGAATGAGCTTTTGCAGGACAGATTTTCAGAGAAGAGACTAGAAACCTCTTAAACCAAAACTATCAAAGGAGCTGTGTGGGAATAGTTGCTGGTGAGGAATATCGTTTCTGATATTAATGTTTTAACTAAACATTATTGGAAGGTGAGTTTTTAATTTGAAATTTTCACGTGGGACTTCAGAGCTGTTCCAGGAAAAGCGATCAAATCTGTGAGCTCTCCCTTAGCAAAGATAAGGTAGAGTGAGAGATGTTTTGGTCTCAAGAAAACACTCGTTTCAGACTATTCATCTCCCTGACAAAACTCATGCTGCCTTCAGCATAGTCTGGCACTTTAGACCTCATGTCAGCAGAACAAGAGTCGAGTCCAGACATGGAAGAAGAGGAAATGGAACTTCCTGTGTGTTTTGCTTTACTTGGGTTTCCACAAACTCTCATTGACATGAAGTATTTCAGCCATCATCATTGCAGAATCTGAGCACTTTATAGCACGTCTGTGAAGAGAAACCTGTCAGCCTATCTCTATCGTACAGGTCTGAAATTGATACAACTGTGTCTTTTTGAGGGAGCTTTCTGAGAATTGAGCATATGTGGAATTATTCAGCCAAGATCAATTGTGGATCTTCAAAAACTAACTGTTGTCAACCTTGGAATCTCTCTCAGTTTTTGATATTGTAAGGATCTTTAACCAGCTGAGATTGTGCTGGAACTCCAGATGCTCAGGTATTTGGAACCAAGATCATGTCCAGCTCTTACAAGGTTCTGAAAAACAAATGTTGTCTTCCTTCATCTCTTGAGGTTAAATCCAGTAAGATTTCTCAGGAAACACTTCACCAATAATCATAAAAATAGGTAAGTCTCTTGATAAAGTGACTATTTTGTTATTTGTTTTTTAAACATGGTTAGTGATAACATTTAATGCAGTATTCAATTAGTTAAAGAGCTCAAACTAGAAGACAGAGATCTCAGATTGATTTTCTCATCCTTTCAGGAGACTAAAATGAAGAACATCTGAAGCTCCAGAGACATAAGCATATGAAGTAATAGATGCATTCTCTCCTTAAAACTGTTCCTGTCTACAAAACATAATTTAGATTCAATAGGTAAGAAAGACACAGAAATGTTGGTTTTCCCTGTAGTTGAAATAATGTTAGTTATTTCCAGTGTGCCTTGTATTTTCAGTATTAAGTACCAAATGTTCAATTTAAAAACATATGTTGATTTTAACTGTCATTAAGCTGTAGTCTTCAGTGACTAAGTCTGCTCTGAGTAAGAGAGAATATACACGTTTTCCCTGGAAGAAAGTACACAAGGAATTATTACTCTGAGAAAACGTTTGCATGTTAGTTTTCTTCTTTCTCAGGAAAAATTAATTTCCTTTAGTCTAACTGGTAGTTTATTACAACTTCTCCCAAACATTTTTTTTGCATGCATCAGTCTTATTTTTGAATGCTTTCCTTATAGCAGGAAAAATAATATATTTCAGGCAATTGCTCTCTCATTGTATTCTGTAAGGCAGTAGAAACGTATAGAGCATCAGGAGAAGTATCAATATATCAACAAAGGGGAGGCAGTTCTATTAGTTTTTTTAATATACAGGAATAACGTGTTGTACTTTGCAAATATAGGCCCTGGAATATAAAACCAAAAATGTGAAAAACTCAGTCAAAATCTCTTCTTCCGGATGAAGGGGAGAAGAGAGAATATTTTAATAAACTGCATAGATAGGAGCTCTGGATTTATTTTCTGTGGAAACCGAAATTTTAAATACACTTTTACAAAAGCAAATCTGTGAAAGTATTGTACCAAATATGTCCAGAAAACAAAAAGGATCTTCTATCAAAAAAATTACCATAATTGCAAGAGACGAATGAAGACAGGCAAAACAGAATCTCAGACATGATGAAGCAGCTTCTTGAGATGAAAAGAATGGTTTCAAGTTATCAGCTGTAGAAAATTCAACAGAGATTTCTTGCTGGCTCAGGAAATGAAATTTCCTATCACTGATAATAAAAGCATATGAAGGTTTTCTTGTGAGAAGAGAAAGGCACTGTTCAAAGATTCTGGTTTTATTAACATGAATTAAGCTATAAATTAAGATATTATTTTGAATATTAAAAACCATGAATAATAAGTATTGTAATGAATTAAATAAACACTTTCAAATGGCATCATCTATTAAAATTTGTACATTCTCGTCCATCATTTATTACTGTGGGTCAAATTCTACTTAAGCTTTGTTCACAGATGTTCCTCTCCATCATTATGATTTTAGCTCGTTTGTATTGGCACAACAAATTCGCTTTCATATACAGCATTCAGATCGCCATCTTCTATTAAAAACCTGGTAACAGGTCTGCTTACACAGAGTGACTGATATCATCGGCCATACTCCGAATGCAGTTTCTGTATCTGATACACAAAACTTCACATTTGCCACCGCTGCGATCCTGCAATGCAAAAGGAACTCCAATGTCCTTCAGGACACTCTCTTTAATCCTGGTCCTCAGGATAGCAAGCATTCTGTTTAGCTGGGTTTTTTGATGTGCATCAGAATAATTTCATATGTTCAACACAATCATGTGCCAGACTGAGGTCATGTCTGAGTATATCATCCATATATGTGCAAATCTGATAGGAAAGTTTCTGTAAAGGGTGTGGAAGTTGGGAATGCCTAGAAAGTATCACCCCTTGGAGAAGCAGCCTTGCCATTTCAACTCACAGTTGAACAGTTCAACTTGTATCTCCTCTGGGACTGGCTAGAAGAGATCCTTTGCTAACATCTCTCGACCTTGCATGACTATTATATGTTAAAAATATTCATTTAGCATTATTCAAAGGTCTGATTTCTGTTAAGGCAATCAAGAATTGATAAAAACCTTGCACAAAACTTTTCCAATAACAAACATTTGGGTTTGTGTCCTGACACCTAGCTGCTTTCCCAGCAATGTGTCCTTGATAAAAAGGCTTCCAATGCCATTTTCAGATCGCAGTAAACACAGGAGAACAAAAGTGACAGACTTCTAGAGCTGTCCGTAGCCTCACATTTAGGAGTCGTTGTCACACTAGGGGTTACAGGACCAGCCCCAATCCCTGCTTCAGTGGGGAAGGGGATTTAATAATCAACATATATGTCCCAAACTTTATATAGTCTTATTTTCTCTCTGAATAAAATTTCAGCATCATATGGAGATGCATTATTAAATGTCTAGTCAGAGCTTTTCAAGATCTTGAGGACAAGTAGCTGCTTCTTTGATTTCATACATAGTTCTTTGGAGCTGATTGAGAGGAACATTTATGTGTGGTCAAGGAAAGGCAAAGATTCTAGCAATTCTGATTTGTATTAATACATTTTGTCAGAGGTCTTTTTCTTGCAACTGTAAAAAAAGAAGCAGATATCTACAATCAGTTCATATTGGAAGAAGTTTTACAGTGTCCATTTTTACCAGTGCAGATTACCTTTAAATCAGATAATCATGGCATGAGCAAATATCCATGTTTTCTGTATCTGGTACTTGTCTTTTTAGAGGTCTTTCACTAATTCCTCATGCCATATAATATATATACAGAAAGCATTCTCTAGAGAAAACTGCCTACATGGTGTAATCTGGAAGTCTAAATCAGGTAGAAAAATCTAGAAACTTATTCTCCTGAGGCACATCCTGAACTAGCACAAACTGGTCTAACACCACTGAGATGAGTGACCTACAAAGCTTAGTCAAAACTAACCTAAGGGTCTTAACGAAACAAGATTTTTTTAACAATAAGTATATGAAAGCCTGATTTTTCCATTTTTTTTACAGCTTTGTAACAATACTTTCTTCCTGTAAAGAGGATAGGTCTGGTCAGAGATTACTGCAATCTACCATAAATCTAAATCTTCAATGCCACACCTGCATACTCAGAATGAACACAATGCAATGGTTATGACTAGAGAGAAGCTATAGCCCCTGAGCACATCTCTCCCAATAAATCCACAACTCCGTATTTCCTCTGGAGACACTCTGTTGTGAGGGACACCACTGGCAAAGTAGTTAGCCCAGCTTTTTTCTTGCTTGTTTGTTTGTTTTCTAGAGACTAAAGGGGAGGTTGTGTATCAAAACAGGAAAACAAAAGAAAAGGTTGAGTTTTCTTACTTTCCTAACAATCCTTGACTGTTAGACCCTTCCACAGCCAATAAATGAGTTCAACCCCTCCACAGAGCCTCATGTCTCCTACTGGTTTTCCTGGGACTAGTCTGTGAAGCAGGGACCCAAGTTAAGCTTTGGGCATGGATTAGAATCTCCTCTTGCATTGCATTCTATTTTCTAAGCTTGGGATTTACCTTGTCTTTAACAGTGACAAGGGTGTTGTTCTTTACAACGTGTGAGGATTGCTGTGAGATTTCATTGGGTACCTTTCCTGAAACTGGAGGATTTTTGCCTCTAGAGAAATAATTGAAAAAAAGTAAAAACCACATAAGGAATACTCTGTGCTAGGATAACGCCACAGTACAGAAAAAGTATAAGTCACTAAGTAATATGCTTTTGAAAGGATTCTTTTCTAGACAACTGAGCTTGCATCAAGATTTAATTAAAAGTGTATTATTCCATTTCCACTTCATTACATTATTATCTGTTCAACTCATTGAAGGATCTTTAGGGACCAGATTAGTCTGAGATTTTCACAGTATCAGAACATCTTAAATAAAGAAGTAAATTTAAATCTAAACATATTAGTTGGTGAGTGGAACAGTAAAAGCAACTGTCAGTTGCTGTGAATGACAAGATCTAGCCCTTGGGTCACACTGGCTGGTGAGTTCAATTAGTCTAATGCTGTGGTGAATAGTCACGGATGACTAAGCAAAGAGAGTTGATTAATAAAAGAATTTAGCATATGTCAGTGGGGTTTAGATTCTTGTAATAGATAAACTGTCACCTAAAGGAGACTCCAGTTGCATGTGGGATGGAAAAATACTAAAGCTATATTCTATAAAAGAAAACAGGCACCATCTCTTTGCATCCCTGTACAGGGAAGCCTACAAGTTTAACCTAGGGTGTGGAGGTTTGGGGGGAATAGGACAGGTGAGAATGTGACACCCAAACCTTACATGACATAACCATGTGAAAATCTTATTATTTATTTCAATCTGAAAGATTTTTTTTAAAAAGTAGTTTTCTTAAGTACAAATTTCTTTTATTATTTTCAATATGAGATATATTAGCATTGTCTGCATTACACCAGGTAAGTTTATATGTAAAGTAATATCACTTACCAAGTTACTAAGGATTTTTTTCGTATGTCCTTTCCCACCTCCTTCTATTACACATCACTTGTTTTTTTGAGGTCTCCTGAGATATAGCATAAAAAATAACCTGGCATTGGATCAGACTCCAAAGTTTTCATTCCTAGTTTTGATGCCAGTAAGATTTGGATAGGAAAAATCACTGAGAAGATTGTGAGCAATGCTGGAAAGTCCTGTCCAGTCCTTCTCCAGTCCTTATCCTTTGTGCTTTAGAAGTTTTAACTCAGCATCTGTCGTATCTGTCAAATTGGAGTTTGTCACATGCATTGATTATTACTACTGCACTGAACTTAGCCAAAGGTAGCCTTTAACACCGAAAGAGTGAAAAGTGATATTAGTCTTGTGTTGCCTGACCTAATAAGCAGAGACATCGGACCTCCGGGGAATAGAATTTAGAAGTAAGAAAAGTGTGTGGTATTATGAAGGGAAAGTCAAACAATGAATTAATCCTTGGATTTCTTTTCTGGAAGTTACTGATGACATGTTCTGAATAGTCAAAGAGCCTTTTTATTCTTCCTCTTTCAAGACATGGACATTAGTTTAGTCTGTCTGTACTTTAAACCCTCCTTAAAACAGAGGGTTTAAATGAAGCTCCCTCAAGGCTGTGTGCTGTGACACAGCACCTTTACTAAGCCTGGCTGTGACAAATGGCAAGGCTCTGAACTTTAAAGGACAATGGACAGGTTTGAATTATTATGCTTTATTCAGTTAAAAATAAGAATAGCCATTCTCATCCATAAGATTCTGCCACTTCATATAATTAAATTCTGACAGACTACATGCAGTAGGTGTATTTTAATTAAATTTCTCCTCTAGTATATCAGGAACTGTACGCAGTCTCTGTGTCTCTTCTCTGCCTTGTCCCCCTCCTCCTCCCCCCAGCCTCTCTAAGTCACTGAAATACTCTCTGGGAAAAGGTTACACAATATCTATAAGTAGGGACTAGAATTTAGTAACAGATCCTTAAATAAAACTAAGCCGTGAGAAAATATGCTTTTTGATGAACAACATTTTACATAAACAGTTACTTCATGGAATAGAAAGAGGATGACTTTTGGTCCTAATCTATAGATTTCATTTGGCAGCACTTTCTGAGATCTAAAAATGAAAATAATCTTAGAACTAGTATAGAATTAAGTCTTTGAAATAATGTTAACATATTATTTAGCCTTTTTCACAGGTAATTTAAACACTTGTAAAATATATTTTTACCAGCTGATTTGTTCACTAACATCTGCTGGTGTTTAAAAGCTCATCAAAAAGTAATCTTATATACACTTTATCTTGCTGGTTGCTAGCAATCTATATAGAAAATAAAATTCCTGTTACGCTGAAAAATACAAGACAAAGAACTTCACAGTACATTAAATACATTCATTTAATGTAAATCTGGAAGCTATGTTTTGAAATGTAACCTAGGACTTAAAGTAAGTTTAAAAGTGAATGTACTACATAGCATAAATAGAAAAAGAAGTAGCACCACAAAAGAAACAAATCTCAATGCAGAAATAAAATCATCTTTTTTGCCATATGTCCTAAATGAATTGCTACACTATTAATTTTGACTCATTGTGGCAACATGTCCTTTTTTGGTTTATATTTCATTTCCTTTCTTCACTGAATCTAGTCCTCTCTAATTTCTCTAAATGTTCCTACCTTTGAAGGAAAAATTAATAACTAAAATATCCAAAACTCCTCAAATAAACCAGGAACAGGCAAGCTGGCATTTCACGTAAATTCTGTGTTTATGTATGACCTGTATTTTTATGGTAAATACAATGATAAAGAATCAGAATGTGAGTTTAAAACCTTTTTTTTCTCTATAATCCATTAACTAATATGTGATCTGCTTTTTATTGGTTTCTTGGTTTGAGATGGTGGACCAAGCTCAGGGAGAGATGTCGGAAAAGTTTGTCTCATAATCACAATCATTTCAAACATATTTTAAAGTTTATTTTCATTTCCTTCACGTGGAAGTTCAGTTTATTCACATGACAGTTTAACATGATGAACCATTCTTGAAATTGAATGTTTTCTAAGTGAATAATAATAAATGACCACAAGTGAAAGTGGATGAAAAAAAGTAAAAATCTATTTTAAGCCCAAAGAAAATTCCAATTATAACAATTTCACTTACATCCTGAACTAGTGCTGGTTTATTTTGAACTGTTCTACAGAGAAAAAAAATAAAATTGTTTCAAATTATAGTGTCGCATAAGATCCAGACTGTTCACTGCAGTTTTGAAAATGAGCATTTTGGCATTCCTAAAACTGCAATGTTTCATTCTGATTTGTTGGAATGGCCTGAAGTACTGTGATGTGAATCACTTAAGAAATGAAACTTTGTTTTCCTGTGGCGCACCTAATGTGCAATAGGTTCTGCAGAGCCAGACTGCCCACACCCCTCCTTACACTGTGAGACAATATGCACATCACACTTCACACTATAAGTGACATTACGGAAGACGAAGCACTGCAGGGATGCTATCCTGTATGAAGGATGGGACTACAGGGGTTACTTGCCTCATAAGGAAATCCATGTACCATAAAAAAATGTGGCATGTTGTTTGAAGTCCTCGTACTAAACTAAAACTCTGTTGTTTGGCTCAAATAAAAACTAAAATGAAGTATATGCTAATTTTTGAAAGGATAATATATTATTTTTGGCATTATAAAAAGCTTCTCACAGAAATTGGTTCTCCAGAAGCTACATTTTCTGTTGGGAAATTCCAATGGAAAACTCGTATCCAGCTCTTGTTATAAATAAACTTCTTAAAAGCACTCAGAATGTGTCCTGACATGCTATATGAGGCTATATGAAATGTACTGGACTGTTTTTTTTTTTTAACCCATTCTATTCCCTAAAGCCAAGCAGAACAGTAAAATGCTCTCCACCATGAAGCCCAGAGCAGTCTGCAGGGTGTCACGAGATTATGGAGATGGTGTGACCTGCCCGGGGGTGGACAGCCTCCGTGGCACTCACGCCATGCAGGCAGACCTCCCAGGGTACCCATGCCGTGGGGCTGCGTGGCAACACACCTTCCAGCATCCTCTCACACTCTAAAGTTAGATTGCCTTCTGCAACCCAGTCAAAATGTGTTAGAGGCAACAGGGCTGCACTGATCCATTATCTCTGAAAGTTGAAGCATCAGCCTTTGCGTTAGGAAATCAGCTGGTTTTCCAAGAAAAAAAAAAAATCTGCTTGTGGTTTGTTGGTTTTGCTGAATATCTTATCTACCTGAGACAAAATGCATCAGTACTGGCAAATTGGCACTGCTGACCAAATCTTGCTTCTGCATCAACAGGAATTTTGCGGCTGAGGTTTTTTCTTGACAAAATTGAGCAGCTATGATGAGTTTCTCTCAGTATTTCTGGACTTGCAGAGATTAAATAGAAAATGCCTCTACCATACTGACAGAGACATTTAAAAGAGGGAAAGAATGAAAGGTGGAACAGAGAAATGTTGAAAGAACATGATTAAGGTTCAACATATCTCCATCAAAGCCCACACATGCAGATTTCTCTGCAAAGAGCATGCATACTCCTGATGTCAAGGTCTATAAGACAAAAAAATGCCTCAATACGAGGGAAGTCCGTATGAGACTCCATATGAGCATTCTCATATGGAATAAGTGAGTTGATTTTCTTTCATTTTGGGGGAGAAGAGAGAGGGAAAGTCCGTTTCCTAGAGCACCTCAGAAGAAGACAGCTTGGAGTACTCACACTGTAGGGACTACCATTGAGACTGCAAGCCAGGTACAGCTGACCTGCTGACACCTAAGATGTCATGGATGCTGAACTGGAGGAAAAAACCCACACCAACAAAGGTGTAATACAGACTGTCGTCATTTGTGAAATACCAGTTTATATATTCCAAGTCCTACATATACATCTTTTGGGAGAACTGTCTTATACTGTGCAGATGACACATTAGATTTATTCTTTACTTCTTCATTACTCGATTCTAGTTGCTTTTAGGTTTTCTTTCCTCCTCTCTAGCCCTTACAGATTTGCAGCCTTATGCCAGCTCCCTCACATCATTGCCACTATTGCCTTTGAATTCTGCCTGATATCTTAACTAAGATAATTAATATTCGCTTTCTACTTCAAGATAATTGGATTTATTCGTTGTATATTAAAAAGAATACATTTCAACAACTTGGCCCATGTAGTCAAATGCCATTTTAACCCTCTAATAAATCTTCCTGCACGCAAGAATGTCTTTTAAACTTATTTTTATGTTTCTGACTCATTCTACCGTAAGATGTTTCGTAGCCACCTCCATACATTCTGGGCACCCCTTACTTTGGTTGTATTAATCCAATTTAAATTTTATACTCACTTGTATGATAAGTGAACAGAGCTGGTGCAGGACTGGGGTAGTTACAGTAAAATATATTCATGTTAATCACTCAATACTAATGTATAATAAAATATTTGTACAGCAGCTGCCAGTCTATTTTGCACTGCCATCAGTATTTACTGGTTTTATATTAATAGATTCATCTTTAATAGACTTCTAGTTGACCTGAGGAAAAAAAAATCTTTAACTTACTATTTCACACTCCTCTATCAGTCTATTTAAATATTTGCATTGCAGCATCACTGTGTATCTAAACGATCATTTGGTGCTTACCTTCCACATATGTGGAGGCACTGGATCAAGACAGAAGAATAATCATTCCTAAGCCTAGTTTAATGCCTAGTCAATGATACTGATGTACACCACTAAAATATTCTGATATATACTGGAGCATACTGTAGTATAATCTTAAAATGCAGCACAATCATAGAAGATTTATAACCCTGTGATTATACTGGTTTCTGCCTTTTAGATACAAGGAATATCTTGTCCATATTCACTTCCTTAATAAAAAAATTAAAACTGGGAATACCTATACTTTTCATCTTATACTATGTAGAGTAATGTATGTGTATTTTAAATATATTTCATAGTTCTTGTTCCTGGCCTCTGGACTCCTTTTTGTATTCCTGTCCTTCACTCCTTCATCTGCATCTTATGCTGCTGACAGAACTGACTATTTGGTGTATGAAATGAACTTAGGGATACAAAATATAAAGCCTTTCTTCCAAAGACTTGTTGCTTACTTTTTTCCTTTCTCCCCTTTTCTTTGATGCTATGTTGTGTGTAATTTATGAACCAGACTTTTGAGAGCTTTGAAAGCTTAATAGTCTGAATATACAAATACCCTCTTATGGATATGGATCATCCTAAAAAGTTAGAGCACAAACAGCAGGGTTAAAAATTATTAGACTAATTTAAATTGAACAACTGATCTTGTTCTCTATTACAGTAGTTACTGTTTATTTTCTCAAGAAAAATGCTTGCAGCTTTAGAGAATTATGTTCCCAAAATAAACACTGGAATTTCAGAAGGAAGACTTTATACAAAACTTAAAATAAAGCACTCATACACATGTTTCATGATGTGGTGTTAATTATACAGTCACGGGAAACTCTTGCCTAATTCAGAGCACTGATTAGACTACACGTTTCCAGAGGGATCTATGTCCTTAATTTGGCTGTTCTACATCAACATGTGCTTTAGATTGAAACACCACTGTGAGATTATATCACCATCTACTATGTTGAACAGTTTCTTAGTTTGAGATTACTATAATTAATTAAAAGTATTGTGAATCGGAGTACTGTCATTAAATCTGGCCTTAAATTTTGATGGCATACATATAAACTGGAGCAGCATGACAAAAAATCCAAAATGGTGAGACAGAGTACAATTAACACGGACAGACCACATGTATAAAGCAACTTGACCTCCCTTTTCTATGCTTAGTGAGAATTGTATTTGAAGAAACTATTTAGGAGAAAATTGTGGAGATAGCTGTGCTCATGAGAGGTCTTCTGTAGGAATACTTGCACATTCAATTCTGCACACTACTCTTCAGAGACAGCATGAATCAGAGAGGCAGAAACTTTACTGTAATTAAAGAAGACACATTAGATGAATGAGTATCTTCTTCAGCTAATAAGACTGTTTAAACAGTGTCCCAGAACTATTTAATTGTTTCCCTAAAAAATAATAGGAAAGATTTTAGTGAAGGGCAGTGTACAATCACAGATCTCAATCTTACCAAGGGTATTGATTCACCTGTCACATAAACCTATCACTCTTCATTTATTATGTATGTATAGATATTTCTACAAATGTATTGCAACAGAACTGATGAAGCCCAGATTTCTGGAGATTTGGGACACATGCTTGGATTTGCTGCTTTTTAATAAGGATAGCATCACACATAGTCTTTCCTTCTGCAGTCGCCTCCTCTCACAAAGCTGGCAGAAACTACAGCATTCTGTGGCCTTTACTCTTTGGTCACATTTGACCAAAATATGTCAACACATACAGAAGTTATGAGAGTAGTTCCAATGTGTTAGTTTGCTTCTTAGGAGCTAGATGCTAACTGAATGGAATAGAAACTACTGAGGAGAGTTTTACCACTAAAGAGGATCCCTGCTGGTTTCTAAGTCACATCTCATCAGAATAATGTTTATGTCTATGAAAAAGAAATAGCATGATAACAAAAACCCAGAGCACTTGCAAGAAGAGAAAACAGTTCCAAATATATTAAAAATACTCTATTACATATAATTGACAAGTCCTCAACAACAGTTATATTTTTGAATATATTCACTTTCTTATCAATCTTTAAATTTTCAGCTCCTTCAAAGGATTTGTCATTCAACTTATTAATGTAGCAAACAGTTTAGTCTATTAGGAGTTCAAACTGAAAAAAGCAAGTTGGCATCTTTGGCAATCTAATTTTTTTTTTTGGTATATGACTTTTTGCTTTTATGACGTTATGATTTTTATTTTCATTTAAAATGATGCTTCTTTGTATTTTTTCCCTTTCACATACCCTTTTGATTTTGTAAATAAACTTGGCTTATTCATCCTATAATAAGTGTTTATAAGTAAGTCCAGCTGATTCACCTTATTTTATTTCAGATTTTCAACCTTTATCTGTCTTACTGCCTCCTCTTTTTATCATCTCCAAAATTCATCCTGTCTCTTTTTGTTGTGTTACATATTCAGTATTTATGTGGTTTAGTGACCATAAAGTTTTGTACAATTCCCATTCTTTCTACTATCATATTCACCTTCATTCAGCTTTCCCAATGAAAATCATTCAAAATACTTGCCGTTGTCTTTCCTTTTCTCTTCTGCACACATCTCTTTGCACTTATCTCCATTTTCACTGCTTGGTTGTTGAGGTTTTTTAGCTACAACTACATTTTCGTCTCATAGCGGAGCTTCTCAGAGAAAAAACGGTCATTGCCATCTCCACTCTGCCTGCACTGCTACCCTTACTTCAGTCATGTCTGAAAGTGATTGTTGAATAGATCAGCCTAAATCCTGTCAAGCAGGAAAGCATTTCAGAGAAATTCATAATGCATTTTAGTAAGGGTTCCCTGTTGAAAGGTGTTGAAAAGGAATTCAAGCTGGTCTGTTGCCTTCCCATGAAGAACGACAGTCTAGGATTTCTCCCATTTAAGTCATAAATCCTGCTCTGTCCATCTGTTCTGTCCTCATCATCCCCCCTTCTAGTGCTACTATCTCCTAGAAAATATGGTGTATGTGTGGACAGCATGGGGACTGCAGTAATGGTTGGCTACATTGGATAGGACAAAACAAGCACTTCAACCAACTGTGTTCTTTTGTCCCACCCCCCTAACTCTGCATTTAAAGCACTGTTAAGTGCACTGTGATCTACAGAAAGCATTTTTCCCCATCTCTTGATTTAATGAAACTGAAAGATGTCTCTTTTAGGCTTGTGTTCAGAATTAACAGTTAACTCAGAATTCAGAAATGGATGACGATCAGAGAATAAAATGTGGTTTTAATGTAAATGAGACACGTTCATTGGTGATGAGGGCTTTCTGATTGCAGAATAACTGAATATGAGAATCTGTACAGAGAAGTTCTCCTCAGAGTCTACACATGATAAGTGCTGGGAAGCTGCAAATAGGAGATATGCCTAGCCTTGTATCGTTAGAGGCTAAATGTAATCCCATGCTCAAAGTTCAATACAAACATATTTTGATTCTTAACAGCACTTGAGAGCCTCACTTATCAATTTAGTTCTGGTGCCAAACAAAACTGCAGTCTATCTTTGAATCTGCAGAATCCACATGCTTTCACAGAGCCAGAAGATTTTAGGAAAGTGCGTGATGACTAGCTCACAACCCAAAGCATTCTGGCAATTTTATGTAAAGCAAGTATGTAGGTCAGATATAACATTAACACAGAAATTACTATCTCCTATGTCTATTATTCATAATGTCTAGAGTGGTCTCTCACTTCACCCATGTTAAGTAACCTTTCTCCCATGAATGACTAAATTCACCTTCAGGCAGAAACCAACCATAAAAGAAGTCAAAACCAAAAGGTTAGAGAAAGTTATGAACAATTATTTATTATTTTAACATGAGTTGAACATTACAGACATAGGGCTAGATGAACTTTGAGGTCCCTTCCAACCCTAACCATTCTATGATTCTATCATTTTAAAAGTCTAGAAACTGATTCAGAGTAGCTATAAATTCAGCAGTGTCAAATTTTGATTTCTAACTAATTAACCCATTTAAGACATCTCCTTTTGTAGTGCAGACAAATCTCTAGATTCCCAAGCTTTTTCTATTGCACTGTCTTTATTTACATTACCTTAGGTTGAATCCTGAGCTTCAGCACTAACTGAAGCTTACGTTCCTCCTGTTAGGCTTTCCTGTATGTATTCTTATTTAGCTGCATAATTTCTTCTCATTTCTATTTCCCTTCTCTCTTTTATGTTTAACTAGGCTGACATGACGTTATCGCAGCCTTATGTCAGCTTTATTCAGGCAACAGCCTCTGCTATAATGCTGCAGTAAGCCTGTGACAGAGAGAGAGGTGAGCTGTCCCGTTTCTGTCATTTGTCTTTTCTGACATAAAAAACTCCAGGTTCAGATTCAAAAGAAACAAACAACACAATCCTAAGAGTTTCCACTCATCTTTGCTATTTAGTCTTTTTACTCAGGAAGAATGGCTTTCATAATCATTAGTATAACTAAATGACTATCAAGCTTAACATTTTCTTCATAAAAACTTTTTACAGCCTATAGGAAAATGAGTAAGGGTGTCGTTAAAGTAGATACTTAATGAGTATATTACAAACATTTCAATTATTTTCTCCTCCTTTTAAATATCATTCTAGAGTTGCAGAGGCATACCTAAAACATCTGACATAATGGGAAAGAATAAATACCTATCTGCTTCTCTAATTTCAATTAATTCTAATTCCTAATTATTTCTCCAGGTCAGTTTTTGGAAGAACAGGGTTACAGTTGTAAACATAAGGTTGTCCCTTTGGTCAGTTGGGGTCAGCTGTCCCAGTTTTGTCCCCTCCCAATCTCCTGTGCACCCTCAGCCTATGCACTGGTGGGGTGGGGTGAGGAGCAGAAAAGGCCTTGACTCTATGAAGTACTGCTCAGCAGTAATGAAAACATCCCAGTGTTATCAGTGCTGTTTTCATTACAAGTCCAAAACATAGCCTCATACTAGCCAGTATGAAGAAAATTAACTCTATCCCAGCCAAAACCAGCACGCTTTTCCTAGCAATTGTCCTGGTTTTGACCGGGAGAGTGTTAGTTTTTCTTTTTAGTAGCTAAAAGAGCTTTGTGTTTTGGATTTACTCTGGGATTTGTTATGAGAAAAATGTTGATAGCACCCTGGTGTTTATAGTTGGTTCTGAGACATCAAGGACCTTTCAGCTTGCAGGAGCTCAACAAACTAGGGGGGAGCAGGGCTGCGACAAAGGGTCCACAACTCCCCTATGATTTGAACTTGGATTTAGGATTGAGAGCCAAATTGGCCAATGTAGTATTCCATATCATGCAATGTCATGCCCAGTATATAGATGAGGGTTGATTGGGAAGTTTGGGAACTCTTTCTCTTCTGTGGGACTCTTCACAGCCTCTTGGAGTTCTCTCTCTCTCTCTCTCTCTTTCTTTTGGGCTTCTCACTCATCCAAGATTGCAGTGTCAGGACTTACCTGTTTTGGGATCGCTTGCCAAGATGGGACAGGCATTGTTTACTGGGTGGTGAGCAATTACATCGTGCATTACTTATTATTATCATATTATATCTATATATTTCCATACAATATTATTATTTTATCATTCTTGGGTTTAATATTATATTATTAATATGCAATTGTTCTTATCTCAACCCACAATTCTCCTCCCCTTTTCTCCTTTAATTCTCTTTCCCATTCCTCAGGGGGTGGGAGAGGGTGAGCGAGTGGCTTTTTGGCATTTAGCTACCAACCAGGTTAAAACATGACAGTAATCTAAAATAGATGAAGTAATTGGGTTTATTATTGATAATAATAATATTAATATTATTTTATTTATTTGTAGTAGCTAAGATCCTGGAAGTTGAGACAGAAACTTCTTTAAAATAGGTGCTGTGCAAACCTAGTGCAAAAAGATGCCCCTGCAAGCTTTCATTCATTAAACTGTGAGAGAAGCATTTAAACCCACAATGTTCCTTTGGCATGAAGGAGACAGTAAACAACAGGGAGATATTATTCAGCACTGTAAAATATTCTGTGTCCTCTGAATCTTTGAAAAGGAGAAGACACTCATGACCAGAGACAGTTTTAATCTTCAACTTGTCTGTTTTGCTCATGTGGAGGCCACATAAGATTGAATTGCAGTTTAAAGGCAGCGAGTTTCTCGATATCTAGTTTTATGCATTGCAAACATAGCCAGAGTGAATGGCCAGAGTTTCTTTCTCTATGACACTTCAATCCATGTAATGAACAGCTTTATACTTAGAGCTAAACAAAACTTAGAGTTTGCTTCCCCCATCCCCATCCCACCCACCGCCATCTCTGTCTATATATGCTACATATTTTAACAGTAGAGTAATTATTAAGTTTCAGCAAAATTCATATAGGGTTTCTCCATGTTTGTAGCTCATGATTCTGCAGGCTCAGCCAGTTATAAGATATAGCAGAGCTGAAAAATTGCTTGCTCCTCTGAAAAAGCAAAAAAAGAAATTACATGGATTTATTTTCAGGGGGACAAGCCATCTGCACTTTCCACAGCAGCTTTCCAACCTGGAAGTGGACAGTAAATAAGCACATTGCAAATATCGACCGACACATGCAGTGAGTAATTACAGCATCAAGGTATCACTGATCTAAGTGGTAAAAGTTATTGTACTTAACCCACAGGGCAAAAAGAGCTTTGCTTTTCCATTAACGCTGGTTGCTACTTTATCTGGTTGCATTTAGAAACATGACCCCAGTTAGATCTGGGATCTGTCCCATTCATTGCAGTTCAGCTAAGATATTATGTTCTTTCTGCTAGATTGACCTATTCAGCACCTTTTTGTTATTTGAGGTTTGTCACCTCAGCAGTGACCTTGCTGTGGTCTGAGGTCACTATGGGGCAGTTTTTCTCCTGAGCATTTTGGTCACAGGAGACACTGGAACTCAGCTACAGGAGGATAACATTTTCCCCCTTTTGTCCTTTTAAGTAGCATTTTGAATAACCGTTCTTCTTCTTTTGTTTATTCTGTTGCTTTCTATCACTGTCTTTTAACCCTCTCTTTGTTTAAGCATGTGCTTGTTTTCCTGTAATTATCAATTCAGTTTTCTATTATCCACCTGGTGGGTTTTTTTACTTGCTTTTATAGAATCATGGAATCATAGAATGGTTTGATTTGGAAGGGACCGTAAGGATCCACTAGCTCCAAATCCCGTGCCAGAGGCAGGGAAAGCTTCCACTCACTACACCAGGTTGCTCAAAGCCTCATCCAACCTGACCTTGAACACCTTCAGAGACGGAGCATCTGCAACTTCTCTGGGTAACCTGTTCCAGTGTTTCACCACCCTCATTGTAAAAAACATATTCCTTAGAGCTAATCTAAATCTACCCTCTTCCAGTTTAAAGCCATTGCCCCTTGTCCTATCACTACACACCCTTGTAAAAAGTCCCTCTCCAGCTATTCTTGTAGGCTTCCTCTAGGTACTGGAAGACTGCTATAAGATCTCTCTGGAGCCTTCTCTTCTCTAGGCTGAACAACCTCAGCTCTCTCAGCCTGTCTTCATAGCAGAGGTGCTCCAGGCCTCGGATCATCTTTGCAGCCCTTCTCTGGACTCGCTCCAGTAGCTCCATGTCCTTCTTGTGTTGGACATCCTAGACCTGCAGGTGAGGTGTCAGGCAAGCAAAGCAGAGGAGCAGAATCACCTCCCTTGACTTGCTAGCCACTTTTGAAGATGTTTGAGTTTTTAGGTACAGACATGCAACAATTTTGTTTCTTAGCTCTATTATTCTTATCATCTGATCTTTCTTTTCTAGTATATGCCTTGAGAGGTGGTCAATGGTTGCTTTGGTTTTCTCCTCTTTACTGGACAATAATAACTTACTGTTCTAGAAATGTGTCTTAATTTCCAAGCAGTTTTTGAACTTTGCCTTTGGTTTTCTTTAGCAAACTGCTCTCTTATCCTTCTGTTTCTGCAATAAAATGTAACTATTGCTACAGCTAAATGAGATGCAAAATGAATACGGAGTTTGAAAGCAGGATCATAATTCTGTTTTGGGTTCTAATTTCATGTGTATTTGCTTTCCTTGGTGAAAAATTCCATATGCTTCAGGGATTGGAAAATTGAAGAAAATAATCCTGGATTACATTGACCAAATTTCACTGAATATATTAGAGTGAGATTATGTAATAATACTTTTAAAAGATAATGTAGATCTAAAAGCTTATTGCATGATTTGCTATTGCCATATATCTTTACAGGAAACTGCAAGATGTTACCAGTTGGAATAATATATTTTTTTAGACATTTGGCCCATGTCTGGATTATTATGTGAGATACACGCAAGTTACAAATGATCTTTCTGCTGTGGTTTGCATTATGTTAGATATTGAAATTAGACTCTTAGGGAACACTGTGGATGTCTCTCAGATTCAGCTCTACTACCATGTTTATTCTGATCTTCACAGAGTAGATGTATTAATACAGTTTTCGAGAGACAGATGTTGATAGTCAAAAAAACCCCAAACTTGTTATTTCTTTCAGTGATCTTTTTTGATTGTTCATTTTGAACATGCAGTATATAAAAGAGAATGAGAACTGACTCATCTACTTGTATATAATGTATGAAATTATATATAGAATATATTTTCTATATAGTTATCTATGTAATAAATATATGTAGTAAGTATTAAAAGAAAAAATCCATACCTTGGTTAATCTACTGCCAGTCATGTGAGGTCATGCATACATGTACAAATAAATAGTTATATCAGGAAACAAAGTTTGTTTTTCAAACATGTTCTGTGCATATGGACAGCCACTATAAATACATTGGTATGAAAAATTTTGAAGTTTAATAAGACGTGTTATCTAGGGAGAAGCATTAATGGCTATGCTTTGGAAAAGTTCAAAACTATTGCAATAAAACAAAATGTGAAAGTAGTAAGGTACCAGAGGAGAAAAATATGATGTCAAAAGCTGTATGTAATTATATTAAAGCTGCCCCTCTCCTGTGCTAGCTAGTTCTCTTTCATAGTGATCCATTACAATTAATTTGGCTTCTGCAAGCTTCTTTTTTACTAAACTTCAAAAATAACTAAAGCATATGTGCTTGTTTTGTGACCTACTGGATCATAAAGACTTGCTTCAGCTGTCTCTTTAGTTGCAGGAACTTTTCTTAGTACATGCCTGGCAGCAGCAGTTCTGTAAACTGTTTCTATTTATGGTTTCATAATTAATCATTCTCTTAATTTTTATTAATTTAAATGCCTTTTCAAATAAGGAATGTGCATGTATTTTCAAGGAGGTTTTTTTCAACTTCTGTAGAAAGCGCAAAGGCACAGTAACAATTTATCACTTACAATGGCAAAGTGAGTAATTTTTTAAAAATCTTTCAAAATGGTTTTTAAAATGTACGTGATTTCTCCTTAGAAGAAAAAACAAGTGTAGTATTTTTAAGATAATCTGTATATCCCAAGTTGAAAGGGCTCTAAAAGCAAATTTGGGGACCTAGTGCTCTCTGTACTCTTAAGGCAGATAATCATCTACATTCATACATAGACATATATCTGGGTTGTTGAATTTTTGGTGACATATTTTCAGCAGACTCTTTTAAATAGTTATTGAATATAGCATTTTAAAGTGCATTTCTACAAATGGTTTTTGAAAACTGCGTATGCAGTGGTCAGGTCCAGTGTGTGTGGATAGTCACAGCAAACGTGCATGCATGAGATCCAGAACCTCATCCCAAGACCATGGATGTCTGCACTGGGGTTAAGTGGTGGGGTTTCAGTAGCAGGGGAGGGACCGCAGAGATACCCCCTGTAAGGAGATGTAAGAAGCTTTCCAGGCTCCAAAACCAGTAGGATTGGTCTCTGTCCAGGTCAGACCAGGCTCTGTCCAGGGCTGAGCCAGTCAGCGCCTCTGCCAATGCCCTATTTCAGAAGGGGACAAAGGAGCCCAAACCGAGCTGGACCTGCAGTGAGGAGAGGGGGAGGTGGGGGGTGCTGCCTTCCTCCCACTGCCTCCCGTGCTGGTGGCTGCCCGTTCTGGGCCACACCACCCAACCGGAGATGGCCACAGTAGCACGGCTTGGAGAGCTCCGAAGCGCCCCGCTCCCAGGGTGCCTGCTGGGTGGATCTCATCCTGCTGGGACTGCCGAGGCTCGTCAGGCCAGTCAGGCCTGGTGCGACTGCAGCGGAGAGAGGGCTGAGATCTGAGAGAAACAGCCACACAGACACCAGGTCAGTGAAGATGGAGCAGGAGGAGGTGTGCTGGAGGGAGAATTCCCCTGCAGCTCGTGGTGAGATGGCAGGCTGTCGCCCTGCAGCCTGTGAGAGAAACAGTGGAGCAGAGATCCACAGAAGAGAACCTCATGCCGAAGAAGAGATGCCTGCACCCAAAGGACTTCATAGAAGAATGTTTCCATGGGAAAAGACCCCATGCTGCTGGAGACTCATGGTGAAGCAGAGATGCATCTGCAGTCCGTGGGAAGGAACCATGCCAGAGCGAGTGGCTGCACCTGAAGAAGTTGTGACTCCAATGGAAAAGCCCGTGTTGGAGCAATCTGATGGGTAAGGATTGCATCTTGTGGGAAGGACTCATGTTGGAGAATTTTGTGGAGAATTGTCTCCTGTGGGAAGGGGCCCCATGTTGGAGCAGGGAAAGAGTGTGAGGAGTCCTCTCCCTGAGGAGGAGGGAGAGCCAGAAAAAGTGTGTGGCGAATTGACCTGTAACCGCCATTCCCTGCGCCCCTGCACTGCTGTGTAGGGGAGGAAGGAGAGTCAGGGAGTGCATGGGAAGAGAGGGGTAGGGGGAAGGTGTTTTAAGATTTGGCTTTATTTCTCATTATCCTCTCTGAAATAACTGTTAATGAATTAAATTGATTGTCCCCAAGCCAAGTCCGTTTTGCCTGGGGCCATGGTTAGTGGGTGATCCCTCCCTGTTCTTATCGCGACCCTCAGGACTTTGGTTACATTTTTCTCCTCTCCATCCCACCGAGGTGGAGGAGTGAGTACCAATTGAGTGGTAGCTGAGCTGCTGGCTGGGCTAAACCACAGCAAAGTCTACAGGAGTCTTTGAACGGACTTCAATGGATGTTGGACCAAACATCCAGCTAACTGTCAGAGAGGCACAGCTAAACTTCCTAGACCACAAATACTCCCCAACCATCTTAAACAATTATCCTTAAATACCATCAATTTTGCAGTGCAGATGCATATAAACTAAATTAGATTTAAAGTTCATCTGGAATCAGTGCCGAATTAGCAAATCTGGAAGCTTTGGACAGGCAGCCTGCGCGAAATTGCTCACTTGGATCAAGGATGTCTGGCCTATGGCCTGGATCGACTCATGAGAATTTGGCTGAAGAGAAAGTACCACACAACAAGTAATAAAAACATTGGTATAATTGCCAGATGATGGCAGCTTGACAAGAATTTATTTCCAAGCAATGTTGTCTGTAGTGTATTTTATAAGGAAAGCTCTGGAGTCCTTGGTGCCCAATGAGATAAGGCCACTTAAGAGCACAATAAATGTGTGGAAGTGAGTAACAATGAGAACTGAAGTTCCCTCAGATAAGGTATGTTGGAAACTGCCCTTAAAATGAGCTCTACTGCAGTGCGGAAGTTATCTCTCTGAGAAATTCAGTTGTACTTCAGTAGACAAAATCAAAATGTGGGGTGCATGGCAGTTTTAGTCAACAACTGCTTAAGAAACTCCTAAAACTGCAACTGACTTCAAATTTAGCATGGGGAGAAGGGGAACCCAGCTTTTAGTAAAATGTAGATAGCATATTGAACAAATTAAATTAATGATTTTCCCATTTTGAACAGACTCAAATACATAGTGTTAGTTTTTTGGCTTGAAGACTTAAATATATTGTTTTATAAACATTTCATATGTAAAGTATGTCCACACAAATTATGTCAGGAGTAGAATAAGCATGATTAGACTACTTACACAAGACTCGTGCAAAGTTTTGAAGCAGGTGTTTCTTAACCACATGTAATTCCAGATAAAGTGTGGACATGCAACAAAATAGGTGAAATATAAGATTAACACTTCTATATAATAGGAAACGTATGTTAACATTTTGACTCAATATTAGAAAATGTTAAACACAGGGGTGGCTTGAAAGTGTCACGTAACAGTCTAAAAAGTCAAATCACAGATGTAGATTTTCCTGGCAGAAGAAGCCAGTCTTCACTGAACTGTCTGTCCTGTATGCAAAGTTCTTAGGAAGGAATGTTTTTTTGCACATTTTCACTGAATATTTTCCAAATGAAATAAAGACTTATACAGCTATAACTATGCATGTTCATTCACAACTGCTGAGGAGCTGAACATTTTGCTTAAGATAGGCTAGAGGTAAATGAAAATGAAATAAAAATAAAAATAAATATTATAACATTATTTTATATCTTTGGAAAAAAACACAAACAAACAACAAAAAAAAACCCACATGCCAAACTAAGCATCCATGTTTTGGAGAATTTTATTTTACCTTGTCCTGGTTTCAGCTGGGATAGAGTTAATTTTCTCCTTAGTAGCTGGAACAGCACTGTGTTTTGTATTTAGTATGGGATTTAGTATAAGAAAAATGTTGATAATATACTAATGTTTTTAGTTGTTGCTAAGAAATCAAGGATTTTTCAACTTCCCATGCTTTGCTAGCGTGCAGGTGTGTAAGAAGCTGGGAGGAAGCATAACCAGAGCAACAGATTCAAATTGGCCAATGGAATATTCCATACCATATGATGTCACGCTCAGCATATAAAGCTGGGGGAAGGAGAGTGAAGGCTGGGACGTTCGGAGTGATGGCGTTTTGTCTTCCCAAGTGACCATTATGCATGACGAAGCCCTGCTTTCCTGGGGATGGCTGAACACTTTCCTGCTGATGAGTAGTGAATTAATTCCTTGTTTTTCTTTGCTTGCTCATGCAGCTTTTGCTTTACATGTTCAATTATCTTTATCTCGACCCACAAGTTTTCTCATTTTGGCTCTTCTTATTCTCTCCCTTATTTCACCAGGGGGGAGTGAGCAAGCAGTTGTGTGGGGCTTAGTTGCTGGCTGGGGTTAAACCACGACAAAAAGGAGTACAGAAAGTGAAATATTTTGGTATCTTCAACTGCTTTAGCTTGTACTAGGAACAATCACTGTGTATCAGCTAACAAAATCTCCTACCAATTTGCCTCACTATCATAATGTTTCTGAACTCAGATTTCAAGACTTGACAGCTGGAAGCATTTTATGTTGCCTGTTATGAATTGTAAGCAAGAATGAAATGGCAATAGATGTCATTCACACAAGGGCACGATTTCTCTTGATAATAAATCCTTTTATTTCTATTTAGGCTTTGTTCTTAACATGTATGAAAGCCAATTATAGTTACACCTTAAGGTAAGATTTGACTACAAATTTGCAGGAGGGGGTTGCAATGGGTTTTTTTAAAGTATGAAAGATCTACCTTATACATTTGAAATAGTGAGTAATCCTTCTTACTCTTAAAAATGTTAATAGTTTTCAATTGCATTAAAAACTTTCAAAGCTTGCATCCAACACAGTATTTCATGCTCTTAAACTAGCAGACTGATAAAGAACTAATGAGTAGTTTATTAAGGAATAATATTTATGGACATCACGAAGTATCTTGCAGGTATTGCTGAAAACACTTCTCTCCCAATAAAATGCTGTCAAGTCTTCACCGAAGTGAGTTTAAAATAGCTGACACTGTAATATGACCTGCCATAATAGGTCTATTCCAAATGAATGGCTAAAGCAATAGAGATCAAAAATGGAGTAGTTGCCCAATCTCTGCAAAAATATTTTTTTTGGCATTAGATGACATTCTGAAAAATGTTAGCATTTTGGAACTAAAATGAGTTTTCTTGCCTGTAGCCAGCTGAATTGGCCCAGAGCCGGTGGGCGAAAGGGGCACTCAGGAAGTTATCTCATGGTAATCTCACTGTAAGGTTGATGCAGAGGGAACTTGCAGTCCAATAAAAACAAATAATACATTACTTTTATTTATATTTGAATTGTGTGCAATTTGCTGTTTTACAAAGAAACTTGGCAGGTCCTCATAAACAAACCAGAGACCAATAACAGCATACTGCCTTGTATGTCTCTTTTAGCTGAATTCATTGTATGACAAAAAGAGATGCAAATCTCACTGTTCTTCCCAAGCAAGAAAGCTACAGAGGCATGACAAGGGCACTTTAAGCTGACAGCTAAGCTGAAGGGGCACAAGGAATTCTTGCAAGAGCAAGCTATCTGAATCATGAATGAAATGACAACCAACTCTTGGGAAAATTTTTCACAAAACTTTTGTATCAGATGTGCTGATTTGTTAAAATCAGAACCATTGGTCTTAACAAGCTTTTGTGAGGAAAATTGCCTAGGTTCAGGATGGATTTCCTCACTAAAACGAGACAAAGAAGTCATAATCACCCATAACCCAACAGTTAGCAGGAAAGCTCAGAGACTAGATGAGCCAAGAGTTCAGTGGTGAGGCCATTGTATGGATGTGGCATAGAACAATCTAAAGCTTTCAATCAACTTTGATTAACTTCTGTCTGGTTTTCCAAAACATTGGAATAAAATATTTTCACAGTATTAAAAGGTCTCTCTTTCATCCTGATGAGAAAAGAATAAGCAATCAAAAATTCTAGTAATTGCATGAAAAATAAATTTTCTTTTGGAAACATGGAAAGGGAATTCTGTTCCAGTTAGCCAGAAGAACTCTGTAGATTGTAAATGTATTAATGAAATAAGTGGAAGGTATAATCAAATGTGACTCTGTCTTAATTTTTTTTCAGTGTCTTAAGTGGCAGAACATTGTGTTTCTGTGTCCTTATCTAGAATGCACATACAAGGTGGCACAGTTTGTCCTGCTAAGGTTTTAGAAATAGCAAGGAGTCATATGTCTGTGTGACAGATGGCATAACTTCTTTATGTAATTTCTGCAATTAGTGATGTATTTTGTTAAAAGACAGTGGCTGAGAAGAAGAGAGGAAAAAGTTGCTTCTATTCCTTGTTCTGCCACTTTCTTTGGGGTAAAAACTCTCAAAGGGGGGAAAAAAGATGTGCCTCTCTTAGGAATAGCTGAAAAAGCCCAACAGAAATGCAAGGCGAAATGCCTGTTGAAAAACACAGTTAGTTTCTCCTGAGCAAAACCCAGAAAACTCTTGTGAGGAGTAAAGGTCTTTCTTCCAGTGTCTAGCTTGAGAGATGGCCATAAGAATATTTTCCTAGGTGTTCAGGAGACTGAATAGAGTTTTTCACACCCACAAAATCACTGTGTCTTATATGACAAGAAAGTAAGCTTGGGAAAAAAGTTCTCATGCTGCAAAGTGGTGGGGAAGATTTGTTTCCAAACCTATTTTTCAGATGACTCACAAACTAAACATATGTTATGGTCTCGAGACCATATTTCAGTTTTGAATAATCATTTTTAATTTTTTTATTAATTAGTACGCTTAAGGAAATCCCTATCCTCCACAGAATTGCTGACCACTATTTTCTCACAGTTGGCCATATGATTAATATAACTGTAATAACTGAAAGCAATTTCTTCTGTATCTGGCTTGAAATTTCTGACTCTTTTTCAGACCTGAAGATGATCATGCGTGTTTGAAAGACTGCTCTCCCACGAATGCTGTCAATTGCATTAATAAAAAGATTTAATTTTTCCTTGCAAATCCTATTCCTCTCTCATTATCAGTTTTATCTTCTCAGTGGAATGTTCCCTTTGCACTGTGCTCCCCAGAGTATCATTGTGCCTCCCACCTACCTCATAATCCTGAGAAAGACGGCCTTTTCCTGAAAGTAATCCGGATGCTAAAGAGAAATGCTTTCTGTTTATCATATCATGTATTCTTACGTCATCCAGCCAATCAACTAACATTGAACTAACTCTGAATTCATCTGTTTACATGTAATATACACCTTAACTTAGTAAGGTGCAGTTCAGTGAGAACTTGCTTCAGTAAAGATGAATTGTGTGGCTCATTTTTACTAACTTCACCATCTGAATCAACATCAGCAGTATATCTTGGTAGACACTCTGGCTTTCAAACCTGTATGAAGCAAGATTAGCAAGTCTGCACCATTTCTTAGGGCATATTCAAAAGCATTTAGCAGTAGCTCAACAGTTTCAACATTTTCACATTCAAAGGAAACAGATGTAACATGGCTGAGCGTTCACATATCCTCCTCTGAATATGATAGATCATTTTTATGAGTAACAATATCAAAGCTGGGTACCTTCCTTATCTTTAAATAGTCCCTACTATATAGCATTCAATTTTCTGTATCTGTCTTCAGAAAAAATTTCTAATATGAAATTGTTTTTCATTGAGATCCATCTTGAAAATCTGTTTGCCCTGATGATATCAATGCACCATATAACCTTGAAAATACTTGCCAACAATGGCGTAGTATAGTGCTTATTTGCACATTAAAAACCTACTCTACAGTTTTATCCTATGTACATATTACATATAAACACAGTATTTGTCACCAGACATACATCTAAGATGGCAAACATTCCAAAATAGATAATGAAAATTACATTGCAATTACTTTAACACAGCATCATAAACTGTCATTAGTGCAGCTAGAAATGAATCATACAAGAAAATAAAATTATTAATAAAATTCACAATCATTATAAATCAAATTGTATTGTCTGCTGTGGAAGTTGCTCTATTATTTGCAGTGCTCCATGAAGTAACTTAGCAAACAACGTGAAACCTAGAAGTAAATACACAGTTTATTCCACATTAATTTAAGATTAATTAAAGCTCAGAGATGGCAATGTCCACCAGTTCTCTGCTACCTATATTTTTCTGCTCTGCAAAATGCATTTTTTTTTCTCACCAAAATATATTGTAATATTTTCCACTTCTCTGTCACGTACAAGATGCTCCTACCTTCTTAAGATCAGGGTGGAATACCGCCCCCGGGCACCTTTGTGCCATCCAGTGCTGCCTGCATGAGTCATGGCTCTGCAATTTGTTCCTCAAAATGAGTCAGAAATCTCTCTTTTGTCACTTCTTGTGAACCAGGACCAAATTTTATGCTTCTGGAGTTACCCAATGCACTAAAACTCATACCCTTTGTTCTGCCTTGCTGCCCCCTGCCTCCCCTGCACAGCTGGTTTGCTCCACACCTCTCAGCACAGAGCTTCTCCCCAGGCCCGTGGTGGTGTACCATGGCTATGCGAGCGGACTGTGCAGTGTCACCACACATCAGTCACAGCTCTGCCACATCTCCAATGCCTCCTGGCAAAAGGTTTTGAAGAAGGGGTGGAAATGAAAACCAGGCAGCACCTCAGATGAGAATACGTGGTGGCTGGGAGAGGGGTAACACTGAGGCAGAGGGTTTGGAGGAGGCAGCGTTGAAAGGAGAAGGCCTTGGAAAGCAAGACCAAGGTGTGATCTGGGAAGGCATTTTCTAAACATAGTATCCATAGCTGAATGGGCTGTCTTTGACTGGACCAATCCGCAAGAAAAAGAGGGAGAAATATGGGGGAGAAGAGGAGGACAGGGAGAATAAAAATCTAGGAATAAGATTCTGAGACCAACAAAAGCAGAAGAAACTTGAGAGATGAGAAAAGATTGTCTGTGATTTCATGTCACATAAAATGTGTTTATTATTCCAGTATACAAGAAATCAATGACAAAAAGTATTCCACAGTATGTCTCTTCTTTGTGCTTCTGCCCTTTCAGTGAGCTAGCCTGTAGGAATAGATAGCTGCACATCTTTCCTTGTCTGCACTTGACAACATAGCCTTAAGAAGCGGAATGATCCTTTCCAGTCCAAAATTTTTGTCTCCCATCACAAAATAGTGCAGAAGACATAAATATCAATCGTGTTTCTCTGCTACTCTCACCATTTGACTTTTTGACTTACCTGCTTATCTAGCAGGGCAACAGAATAGCTCAGATGTTGATTACACATCCTCTTCCCCTGAGAGTAATGTCTCCCTCTGTCCACCCTGTCAAACACTTACTCCAGCAGACCTGTTAAGAAGTCTTTACGTTATATCTATTGCATGGCTATAGGATATTCAGACAGTATTAATGCTTTACATTTTGAATGTCTATGTTTATTTTGTATATTTTAATACTATGTAAATCAAACTGTATTCTAGATTATTAAGGGCATAAAGATGCAATATCCCTTTCCAGTACAGCAGTTAATCAGGCTAAGACACAATCTAATGCATAATCTCTGTATTACTGATAAAATATTTACACAAATGGACGGTATTCCAAAATGGTCTAATCCTTTAAGAGGCTGAGTGTCCGGAGAGATGCTCAGCAGACTCGGCTCCAAATGAAATTAGTGAGCCTCTGAGATCTAGCACTTCACAGGACCAAATCCTTTAACTACGTTATAAATGCTGTCTACAAAAACAGCAATAAAAACCCAACCACCAACCTTTCTCATTAGACTAATGTAAATGAGTAACAGATTGGCAGCAGAGCGCAGACAGAAGTCTGCGAGGCAACGCGCGAGACTGCTGGGTTACCAGGGATAAGGGGTGTAATTGAAGATAAGATACTGCAGAGAAGCCGAGGGCTACACTGTAAATTGCTTACTCATGTGGCTAGTCCTACTGAAGTCTTCTGAAGATAGCAATACTACCCATGGGAATGAATACTCCTTCATCTGTAGCTGAGGCTATATGATGAAGGAGTATTCTTCTTTGCTAGGAGACTGCACACTTGCTCTTTCCTTGGTCACTTTGCCAAAGTCAATGCCAAACTGCTCCCTATGTTGTGCCAGTATATATGTTTATATGTCCACGTAGTGAGTTGGATTAACAAATTGGTCTCTTTAGGGGGAACAGAGTCCCAGACATTTTATTCAGGGGTAGATCCAGGGCCTTGGATCATCTCGACTTGGTTTGATGTATGAACAGCTATATTGGCACTGGGGAGAGGATGGGCAGACCAGATTGTAGTAGATCCTATGATTTTACAGTCAGTTTCATTGGGTTAAACTGTAGACTGATGGCAAAAACCCAGTTTCGATGTCCACTTCTCCTCTTCTCCCACTGCCAGCCATACATCCTACTCCCCCTTTTGAGAGCACAGCTCCTTCTACAGGTATTATCAGAATTAAAAGAGGGATAGGAGTCTAGCCAGGACCACCGTTTCAGCAGGAATGTGAAACCAGCTAGGAAACTGAAGGAGGAAGAAGATGGAAGGTGAGAAATGCTTAAGCTGGCCATAGCAATACAGCTGCCAAATGTAGAATCATGGATACCGTAGGGCCTTATAGCTCGACACTGAATTATTCTTTAGCATTCATCTTTAGCACAAAAATTGTAGGAATCATTTTCTGTCAAGGACTTTATCTTTCAGGAAATTAAAGGGAAATTTTGGTTTGCCACCTCAATTTCTCTTAAGGGGGTGCTGTAAGAAATTCAAATTGTAATTAACAAATCATCAAGAAATACATCTCCAGGTTTAGGCAATATGTGTTCCACAGCTGTGGAAGAATAAATTGTTCAAGTTACTAACTACAATATTTGATCCTTACAAAGGTATTTATCATCAGGAGTTAATGCATACAAAATACTGTCTCTGCTACATAACACAGGTGTAGAACTCATTGTCCCAAGGCAATACATAGCTCGGAAGTTTAGAAAAAGATTCAGAAATGGATGATGCATTTCTGATACCGAATTTCCAATAAACTATAATTACTAACGGGAAAGAGAACTTTCTAGAATGAGTTTAAATGCACACATATGACAATCAGAACTCCAACAATTGCACCAGCCAGCACTGACTGGTACACAAAATCGTTTTAAGATTTCTAACCTTGAAGCTGATTCTCATGGGAGCTCAGCCACAGAACTCTGTTGGATGAAGAAATACACCTTCTGGCATATCCTTAGGTCATTACAAGCAGTGTACTTTAGATGACAATGATTAATAAATTCCAGAATTTCTAAAAATTCTCTGTCTTTTGATAATTCTTTATCTTACGAAGACAGCTCTAGGCTCAGTGCTTTCGTAAGATAAAAAAGTAACCCTTTGGCCTGAAAAAACAGCTGTTGCTCAGATAAGTATGTCCTGTATACAATGATAGCCTTTTGTTGTTACTGCTGATAACGAGGTAATGCCCTAGAGGATAAGCAAAGCATTGGTGGGTAGATTTCGGGGGAAAAAAAAAAAAAATTTCTTTTGAGCACTTTATTGTGCAGTTTTTCAAATCAGGCACTCCTACTTCTTACCCTGAAGCATCTGGTGCTGGGCACTGACTTACAGCAATTTTTAAAAAATTAATGGAATCTCCAAAATTAGTGTCTCAGGTATGATATAACCTTTGAGACTTTTTTAAACATCCAAGCATATCTGTAGATTCTACATCATCCATTATATAAAAGAGGAGAAACCTGAGAGAGAATTTTGCCTGCATACAGAAGCAGTAAGAGACTTCTGAAGGTCATATTATCCTTAATGTCTTCTCAGAGATTCTCTTAGCATTGATGGGATACCTAAACTTCAAAGGGCAAATTACATCTCCTAAACCATCTCATAAGCCTCCTATTATTGCCACAGGTACAGTCTCCTGCTTGATTATTTAATTATATGACAATGATTCAAATTAAGCTCTCAGAAGGCTGCATTAAGAAATTACGAAGAAAACACCGTAAAAAATCAAAGTCATTGCTCTTTGTACTAAGAGTTATGAATATGTCTCCAAAGTGACAACTTTTACTTTTGAGACAATGGGAGGAGTGAAAACAGGAAAAAAGCATATTGCAAAATAACTGCCTCATCCTCAGTTGTCCAGCTGGTGTGTAAGGCTAATACCTTAGGTGTGTGCTAACCATGACCAGCCCTGTTAACACTTGAGCATAGTGAAGAATACACTGAGAAGACAAAATTCTTGACTAAAGTGTGCCAGGCTCTGAGTTTATATGCTTTCTACCCTCTTAGTTTGCCATCACATCACCTAAAATTTGGCTGAAGTCAAGGTGGTTACACTGGTTTAATCTTTTCTCCTCTTAGAATCATAGAATCATAGAATGATTTGGGTTGGAAGGGTCCTTAAAGATCATTTAGTTAACCTTCTCCTGTCATGATCAGGGACACCTTCCACTAAATCAGGTTGCTTAAAGCCTCATCCAACTTGGCCTTGAACGCTTCCAAGGGGAGGGCATCCACAGCTTTTCTGGGTAACCTGTTCCAGTGCCTCACCACCCTCAGAGGGAAGAATTTCTTCCTTAGAGCTAATCTAAATCTCCCCTCTTTCAGTTTAAAGCCATTGTCCTTTGTCCTATCACTACACACCCTTGTGGAAAGTCCCTCTCCAGCTATTCTTGTAGGCCTCCTTTAAGTAGGCTGCTCTAAGGTGTCCCCGGAGCCTTCTCTTCTCCAGGCTGAACAACCTCAGCTCTCTCAGCCAGTCTTCATAGTAGAGGTGCCCTAGTCCCCTGATCATCTTTGTGATCCTCCTCTGGACTCACTCCAACAGGTCCACATCTTTCCTGTGCTGAGGACTCCAGAGCTGAACGCAGTACTCCAGATGGGATCTGACAAGAGCAGAGTAAAGGGGCAGAATCACCTCCCTGGACCTGCTGGCCACGCTTCTTTGGATGCACCCCAGGATATGGTTGGCTTTCTGGGCTGCAAGCACACATTGCTGGCTCATGTTGTTTCTCATCCAACACACCCAAGTCCTTTTCCTCAATACTTCTTTCAATCCATTCTCCATCCAGCCTGTACTTGTGCTCGGAATCATCCCTACCCAGGTGAAGGACCTTGCACTTGGCCTTGTTGAACTTCATGAGGTTCCAAGAGACCTATCCCTCAAGCCTGCCAAGATCCCTCTGGATGGCATCCCTTTCCTCCAGCATGTCGACCACACCACACAGCTTGGTATCATCAGCAAACTTTTTCACCACTTGTGAAAAATTATAGCAAGAACCAAATGTTAAATATGTAGGGAGATATAACAATCCCTGCATTTGAAAAAAATAGGAACACACTCACAAAGTTCTGAAGACTGTGGACCATAATTACAGAGGATTTAAATCACCTGTTTAATCCCAGGAACCAGTCCCGGGAAAAAAATATCTGGTTTAAAGCATTCTTCCTAGGTGTCTCAAAATCACAATACCACTACTTTCTTACAGTGCCTTTGTCACTCTGGGAAAATGTACCTTTAGCAAAATCTTGTTGAGTAACACTGGTATTTATGATTTGTAGCTTGTAGGGAGATGGAAAGGACGGAGCACCATCTTCTCTCACCCAACTATTTCCTCCCTCCCCCCTTCCCCACTTTAATGATGAAACTTGTTTGCCAACAATATCAGTTTAAAGAATGAGAAGCTGCTCAGGAACAGAAACTGCTCTGAAGTAGAAACTCCTGCTGTTGGTTTCTGTACTCCAGCTCCAGACCTGTCTGGGTCTCTTCAGCTAAGCTTATACAGCTCTCAGTGCAGAGAATTAATGGATGAGATCAAGGAACAGATTCAGATTATTTTTGATTGATTCATTGATTCTGGATTTGATCTGAATTGGTTCCCCATCGCAACCTAATTAAAAGAAATCCCTGCACCTCCCCTCCTTCCCCTTCCCCTTCCCCTTCCCCTTCCCCTCCCCCTTCCCCTTCCCCTCCCCCTCCCCCTTCCCCTTCCCCTTCCCCTTCCCCTTCCCCTCCAAAACACAGCCTGAGAAGTCTCCCAGTTGCAAACAAGCCTTTTAAGGTCATTTCCTTCCATTTTGTCCCTTTGGAGTACAGGCAAGAAATGCAAATGAGCCTTTCACATTTAAAGTGTCACCTCATTAACTGCTGCTATCACGAAATCAAATAATTCTGATAGATTTCATATGCTTTTCTTCTTAGACAATTTCAGATGCAAAATTATTCACACTATTTAAAAAACAACAACAACAACAAAAACCCCCAACAGATCTTTTTCAGTTTTTCTGAAGTCAAAAGGAGTCATGTACCATTGATTTTCTTGACAGCAAAGAGTAATGAAATTATATCTGTAGCTTATATTTTATTTTTGACAGGACAAATACTGGTGGTGCAAATAGCTCTGAAAACATATCAGAAAATATGCAATTAAATCTCTTTGAAGTGTCTAGTAACAACAATGAAACAAATTCTGCAGTAAAATAAAATTTATCCATACATCCTTCTATGTTCCAAGACACCTTGTAAAGCATTTATCTGAGTTGGCACATCACAGCCTCGCTGAGCATTGCATTTCATCAGAACAGTCCTAGAAAGTTCTAATGGACCTTAGAGTAAGAATGCTTAATAAATTTAAAATGTATAATTTTGAATTCAGGAGAATAGTCTGAATTATAAATAGAAACTGAGATGAAAGATAATTATTAATTTGAAGTCAGCTACGATACGTGTTGATCAGTATGGAATTTAGCTTGCCTGGCCATCAAGGTTATTCAATATGAGAGGGATATCAGGAAAGGAAACATATGACAAGCTAATACATAAAAAATTAAGACACTTCTGAGAGAGTGAAAAGATTTGGATTTTATTTTTGAAGTGCAGTGGAAAAATATCACAAAATCAGACTCAGTGGAAAGAATAAATACAGTTGTTATTTATCTAGTGAAGGTCACTTTACATTTCAGACACTTTCATATTTCCTTTTCAACATACCTAAAAAATAATATTTTTTTTAATTGTAAAACACCACTGCCAAAATAAATCTACTGGTTAGCTTTTCTTTTAGGAGAGAAAAGGGAAGTGAAATTACATATTTTTGCTGTCAAACTAACAGAAAACCTGAAAAACATAATTAAGAAAACTATTAAGAAACAATTTGTGAAATTAAAATTATTGCAAATTTTTGAAGAGAATTGCATTTGTAGGGAACAAAATCAGAGATTCTTCCTTTAAAATGATTTATGAAACATATTATTATTTTGTAATCCACTTAGATACAGTTGAACATGAAAATCTAACTTTAAAAATATTCTGATTATTCAAGCAATGTACATAGACAAAAGATTGTGTTGAAAGTTCTGAATGAACATAAGAAGTCTAAATTTTTTTTTGTTTAATTTTAGTCTAAATTACCACAGTGTGATATAACCAATATTTTAAGTGCTGTGTGGCTTTAAAGAGGTATAGTCTTGTTACTTACTGTCACCTTCAGTTTTTCTTAGAATAATGATTTCCTAAAGGAAAAAAAGGAAATGTGAAATCGGTGCTTGCTACAGTGATTACCATTAAAAATTCAACAGCGTTAGCAAATTCTTCACAGTTCTCCATTGTTTTGTATTTAGAATACATGAAGAAAAAGCAGCTCAAGTGACATTTACTGGAACTCTTGTTAAAAATTGGCTTTTTGATATATGACTACCATAGTTAAAAAGGCTGTGTTGAAACTGCGATGAAACAGTGTTTCTATTGTGGCAAGTGTACAGAAAATTTAGGGCCAGACCTAGATGATCAGCTTTGGAACATGAACTTAGAACAGAGACACAGAAATGGACTTCTAATATCTATTTATAAATTTCATTTTGATAGCTGCTTTTGCACTACCCAGACACTTAAATTTGAGTGTTTATGCACAACTCACAGCTTCCGGATCTACCTCTGCTGAGAACACACAGTAATTTATGCACATTAATCACTGCACATCAGTATCAACACCGAATCCAGGACAAGCCAGGCAGATTTTAGAAGTGGCAGAAAGGTCTGCCTGCTGTTCACATCATAGTTTTGTGCCCATACAAATTCCCTTTCCTTCCGCCTTCCCTCAGTGTAAAACAATCTTTACTCTTTCTTCATGGTGGGAAGATTTCATACCTACTACTGCAGCTTCTGGTGAGAGCGGTCTATGAAGACTGTAGATGAAATTGGGTATAAGACTTTCTACTTCTTTGTGAAGCTGTCTTACACCTTCAAGAAGATTGGATTTGCAGGGAAAGAACAAAAGGCAGAGGAGCCACTATTCCATGTTGCAGAATTCAGGGGCACTGAGTTAGAAGAAAGTAACCCTGGTTTTCAGCTTCTGAACTCAAGAATACGTCTGCTTTTATCTTCAGACTAAGTAATATAAATGCATGAAATATTCTGATGATCCAGTTTCTGCTCAGTTTGAAGAATTTCACTGAAAGAAAAATCATGGTACTGATTCTTTAGAAACCCTGATTTGAAAACCCAAGCCAGACACTTATCCTCAGTAGATGACTGCTAGGGGATGCCCAAATTTCCGGTCACATGAGCTAGCGTTTAGAGGCAGCATAATTTCTGTATTGCCTAAAAACTTCAATGTGGATCCTGCAGACTTAGCTAAGATCAAATAATTAATTTTAGGTACTGTAATACCATTGTTGTAAGTGTTTATGCAGTTTATTAGAATCACAAAGCCACAGGTTCAGGCTCAGATGCAGTCTCAAGTGCAGATGCTCAGCTGGAACAGTATCATGCACGTTCATCAAGGGCAAACAAAACCAGCAAATATTGCCCTCTAACTTTACATGCACACAAGTGACTGTGTGGGTATAACCACAACATGCTTCCTCCAGAACAAGAAAAATGGCTACAGGATTGAGGAGAGCTGGAGTTAAGAGTGCCTGTCCTCCCACCTCCTGCTTGGACTCTGGGCACACAGCCATACAAATTATGGCTACCTCCTGTGCAGGTGCCTACATCTGGGGGAAAACATCTCTCCTCCGTTTAGCACATTTGTTCAAAGCTGAGAGAATGTGGCTGAATGCTGTTAACTGTAATCCTAAAATAACAAAAAGAAGCTGCATGTAGCAGGTACTATCTTTTATATTCAGACTAATTACAATATATGATAATCTAGGCAAACTTTGAAAAAGATAAGAAGAATTAGAGCTTTGAGTTGAATTCTCCAGAAATTATTTTAGTGGAAGTAACCAGACTAACAATATATCTGCAGTCTCCTTGGTTTCCTTTTTGGGTTATTTTATTATTATTTATTTTATAAAGATTGGAATAATGCAATTAATAATTTTGTCAGAAAATAGCACAGATCAATCATACTTCATAACAAAACCAGTGTAAGTTTTCTCTTTCAGAGTAATATTTACATTTGAATACCAACAGAGATTTACTTTCTAGAATATTAAATTTGCATTCAAATACCTGATTATCCATAATGTATATCTTTATGGCTTTACTCAGTTGCCATAAGCTCTTCATTATTACAATATAAGAGCATTTGACATAAAATATTCCCTTTAGTTATAATCTGATTTTAAAACAAGTAAACATAGCAATCTTAAGAAAAGTGACTGAACTGTGCTTTTCCAGGGAAAAGGTGTGGAAAAAGCACAAACGCCATAGAATAGTACCATCTTTTTATTGTGCTTTATTAATGTGACAGCCTAGCAGTGGGCTGCTGAGTACCACCTTAAGATTTAACCAAATTTCACATGTTATAGTGGCAGCATTTCATATTATGATTTCAGCTCTGGAGGTCTGGTGCTTTTAATAATACTTCATCTCATTCTGTATAATTATTGGTGGTCTTACACTTTAATGACAAACTGCTTATTACACCGAAACATAGAAATAACTATATTGCAAGACATTGCTCATAAATTCAAAGTGATGGGCCTGAAAGCATCAAAGATTGTTTGATCCCATGAGTTTTTAACAAAGACCTTAAATTTTTCTCTAAAGTATTGAGGACTTGCGTTCATAAGCAGTTAGGAGGAAAGGAGAGGTGTAGAAAACACTTCTTGGTGTGTCCTCATTGCCATGCTCTGTTATGTCTACCAACCTACTGAACACTTCCCTACTTAATTGTTTGGTAGGCTGCATGTCACACTCCTTTTGATGTTCCTTAGAGCTTTGTCAAATATTAGTATTCTTTTTCTCCACTACTATAGTGTTGCAAAATAACTACTGGACATCATAGACAAAAAAGGTATCAGCATCATCAGGCTGGTAACTGTCTAAAAAGTTTTAGGAATGCCCTGTGAATTCAAGTCATTTCAGTGTGTAGGAACTGGATTTAGGATAACTGAACCATGGTTGGTAAAATAGACAAGATACAACTACATTTATCCTATGAATAAAAGATTATAAAGTACTTAAGCTATTTAATTTTTTTAATTCAGATAATTTTCTTAATCTGTGTAGAAGTCTGAATGGTTAGGAAAGGAAGATATTTTTTATTGTTCTGCCAGAACAATACAGAAGAACTAGCTTCATGTACACCCTGAAGAGATTCAAGTCAGCCATCATGCAACTTTCCTTAACGTTTAATAAATCATGCAAAACTAGAAATAAAAAGATTCTCAAAAGAAGGTATTATAAGCTGTGAAAAACATATTTAAATGCAACTCCTGCTGAATTGCACGTACTTTTGAATGAAAATTATTTCATTGGAGAAAATGTTCAACCACAAGTTATTCTATCTCCCAAGAATCTTTTCTTCTTCTCTGCTTTAGAAGAAACAGATAGAAGTACACTGTTTTCAATTGACTTACTTAAACTCATAATCTCACAGATGCAGAATGCACCTCTGAAGGTTTTGGGAAAGTGTTGAGACCTCTGTGAATACATGTTGAATTCATCCAAATAAAATTGGATATATAAACCTGCCTCTATCTCTCTGGATTCTTAAACAGGAGAATAACAAGAACTAGTCCAAAACAGAGGATGGCTCTGACACAGTCGGACAATAATTCAGAATTTTTAGTATTCTGAGTCATGAGAGAAGAAAAATTATTTCAGTCTTGAGCAGAATACTTCACAACCCTACACTGAATATATGTCCAAGCAAAATATATTTTTAGGTGTTTTTTTCTACACAGAGGTGATTTTCACCATTGAGATCTATGAATTAAATGAATTTATGACAGAGGAAATACTGCTATATCTTAAATGTAAATATAATTTAATTTTGTACTGAGTTCATGCTTCACAACTCATATAGTGATTTATGTGGCTAATTTCCTATTTAATACAATAATTTAACTAAAAAGCACAGACTAAAATATATATTGAACTGTAATATTTACTTGTGGTATGCATTGGTCTTTGAAAAATAATTCCATACTTATTCTTGCTAATTTTATCATTAATTTCTTTAAAAATCTTATTCAAGTTAAGGCTTTAGCACAACTATGAAAGAATTGGAGATTCATGAAAATTAGGAAAACTTCCACAGTTATTTATGTAAAATGAAAGCATATATTGGCTATACAGACCCATATTTTAGGTCTTATACCCAGCACCAACCACCTGGGATATGGGACAAACTCTTCTACAAGCAATTTATTCTCTTTTTCAGCTACGGAGTTTCTTGCACTTCCTATGAACCAGTGAATACTGAGAGAAGGTACTTTACATAATATTTCTAGCGGTAAATCTCCAAAATCAATAGAATAACTTGAGGCATGAATTTGACCCAGTGAGGTTTATTGATTCACTGAAATTATTAACGTAATAGAACAGTGCAGTCCTTCTTTGACTGGATATTTAATAAAGCACCAAAATTTGCTTTGATATTGAATACCAATTTGGGCTGATAGTTCAGATCATGGCTTATTCATTGATTCTAAATAGCATGTTACTGATTAAATCTGAAGGCTTTGAGGAACAGCAGTTCATGTAGGATCATCGCATAACTCATGTTGGAAAGGAACTCAAGAGATTGTACTGTCTGACTGCCTGCTCAAGTGATGGGATCAGACCAGATTGCTCAAGGCCTTATCGAGTGAGATCTCGAAAACCCGCAGAGATGGGAATTGCACATCATCTCTGGGCAAACTCATCCACCGCTAGACTGTCTTCACACTGGAGAAGTTTTTCATAGATTTCATAGATTTCTACGTTGGAAAAGACCTTAGAGATCATCGAGTCCAACCGTCCCTAATCCCCATTAAACCATATCGCTAAGTAGATCATCCACCCTATTCTTAAACACATCCAGGGATGGGGACTCAACCACCTCCCTGGGCAGCCTACTCCAGTGGCTGACAACCCTTTCAGAGAAGAAATACTTTCTAACATTCCTTATATCCAGTCTGATCGTCTCTTGTTCAACTTTTTGTCACTGCCTCTTGTTCTCCCATCATGCACCACATCTACAGTAGGGCACAAAACTGGATGCAATACTCTAGATGTGGTCTACCAAGTGCCGCATAGAGGGGGATAATCCCTTCCTTCCATATACTGGCAGTGCTCCAACTAAGACAGCACATGACCTAGTGACCCTCTCTGCTGTTCACATGCTGCTGGCTCACCAGCACCCCCATGGCCTCTTCGACAGAGCTGCTCCAGCCCAGTAGTCATTAGGCTACACATTGCTGTGAGGAATTATTCCTTCCCAGACATAACGGGTATATTGGCCATTCGTAGTTAGAAAGATAGACTGGCATAATGAAGAAATCTGATAATTTTTTCTTCTGTCTTTTTTTGGTTTGACACTTCCCAGTCTCTCTTATTTTGATTCTTCTGGGTCTGTTTCTTCTCATTTTATTTGGCCAAAATGTCATTTTAACATTCATTTTCCTCTTCAGCTGTTGCTTGGATTTTCTTTCACTCAGTCATGGATTATAACCAAGTAACCAACTAGAATTCACTTTATGGGGGTCTGAACCTCCACTGGCACTCTCCAGGTCCCTGAAGACTGAAAGAAGTGTTGAAAACCACAAGGTAACTCAGATGAAAAGCTCTGTCACTGATATCCCATCCTCCACTATGGTAAAGGACATAGTTATTAGTGGCTACCACAAATATCTGATGTATTCTCCTGTTATTATGAGCTAATTCCCCCTCTTGTTTTCTTTTTTAACCACTTTGTTAAGAATCATATCTCGGCTTTAATTTTTGTTACAATTTTTTTTTTTCAATTCTGCAATTTATCCTGAATCCAACAAATATTATCTCAATCATACAGCATTTTCTACTGCTGATAGAGGCAACACAGATTCCGCAGACTTGCACATAAAAGCAGAATTTAGTCCTAAATTTGACAAGGGAGGCTGGAGGGGGTGGGGTAGGTATTCAAAGCAATATCTCAAATGTTGTAAGTATATGTGCTAATCTGAGCATCAGTGATACTTCTTATCTTTCTCTTTTATTTGTTTACTCACGTACATATCTAAACTTGAAAAGAAAGAGCCAATATTATTAAAGATGAATATGTCTATTAAAGATCTAATAGGATTACAAGAGATGGAAAAGCTAAAATATTTCACACTAAAATCTTTTACACTTACTTTTACTTTTACCAGTACTAAGTACTGAAATTACTCTTAGTTCACACCAGTATAACTATTTCCTTTTTTTGCCAATATTCCCTGTGCCATTCAATGTTGTCTGGGAATCTCTATGTCTCTGTAACAAATAAAAATATACTGTATAATGTTTACATTTACTAAAACTCACCTCTGGGCAAATTAGTCAGTTACGTATTCACTCTTTTGAAAACTTTAGTTTCTATTTGCTGACTCATAATTACATTCAATTGTGCTAAATATCCATAGTTATGTCAAGAGGAAAAAAACATAAATAGTCCTTTGTTTTGAAACAGTTTTCGTTTCCATCTGAAATATACAGGTTTTGGGTTTTTTTTTGTATAAACAGAAACTGCTACTAGACGAAAAATATACTGGAAGATTCTCATTAAGCAGAGAGGTTTTTTCCTTTAGACTGTATTTTGACAAAGTAAGACTTTTGATTCAGTTCTAGAATATAAAAGCTGATTCAATTTTCTTCTAAAACTTTTCAAATAGTGTAATTGCAGTTTGGTTATTACAATGTAAGAATACTGGATTAGCACTGAAATGAATTGTGTGATTTAGTAGGTCTTTTTCATACCTATCCCTAGTACTCTATTAAGACAACCTAGGATAATATTTAGGCTCACAATGAAGAGTTACATACTTAATGAGCTGCCTTTAATTTCCAAAACTGTCATTTATTGATGTAGATAAAATTATTTTCTGCTAATGTCACATTATCCATATGAACATAACTGTGCCTGAATCCCATTACTGTATTCTTTACATTCTTTCACTGGGCCTAATTCTGACTTTCTCATCCCAACCAATCTCTCTCATTGATTTTTTTCTCTGTTGCAGAAAAAGCCAACGTCATATTTAACTAGTTAGAAAAATAATTATTATTATACTTAAATTTCATTGTTGCAATGCTATACGGGGAAGAAATATCTATTTTTCCCAGTGTCGGAGTATACAAATGCGAATGGAAACAGAGAACAGACTATCAAGTTTAATACTTGTGTTCCTTATGCTCTTTATTCAAGGGAGCTTCGAATTTCTTGGGATGGTAGCACAACAGGATTTTTCAAAATCACTAAACACTGGCTTATCCTTATTCTCATAAATATCCACAGTAATTTCATTGCTGTCTTCAATGAGAGCAGAGATAGACTACTTGTTGAGCACCTTCAGAAGTTCTACCATAATTAAACAATTCACGGAAAAGCAGTAGCTCTTATGATGGAACAATTTTTTTAAAAAAAGAAAAAAAATAGAACAAAGGAGTGAATAATCACCCTTTAAGTACCAAAGAAGACATGTAATTTTAACATTTATCTGTGCCCACTGTTGCATTGAAGGGAGAAACCAATTATGTAAAGAGATCCTACATCCTATTCTCCCTCAGGGAAAAGCAGCTTTCAAACAAAGCCTGTGTTTCATAGTAGTCGTCCCAGCAGATACTGATGCATCTCTCAACTAGTCCTGGTTCACCCACATCAGTGTCTTGCCCAGGCGCTATGTCAGAACAAGGGCTGTTGGCAGAGGTTAAGGTGGCAGATGTCTCTGGCATGCAGTGAGTGAGAGCAGTGAAGGAAAAGAAGTAACATGAGAAAAGAAGAGCAATGATAGAGTAAAATTACATTGCCATCTTTGTACGTATATCAAAACATCTGTTGAAATAAAACGATTCATGTCACATTTGAACTAACATATTCTAAAAAAAAATCTCAGTCTACACAATTTCTTGTAATTCTTTTGATTTTCTTTTTTTTTTTTTTTTGGCTAAAGAATCATAGCTATAAAAACCTGTTTTGTTTTGTTTTGGTTTTTAATCTTATTTCACACACTAATGTCCAGTCCCCGGACAGGAAATTGTTAAAGAGGTTTAATCAGGCAGTGACCTATTGGCTACAGCATTTAAAAAATCAAAGGCAGTATTTCAAAACTCAATTAAAAGTTTCTCATTCCTTTGTGACATTCCCTGTAACAGAAAAGGAAAAAGTTTTGGGGTTGATTTTTTTTTTTTTTAATTTAGTCTTAGGATACATTAGCATGTAGACCATGATTACTGAATTGAGCATCTCAAACTTGGGCTCATAAGATCTCAGACTTTCTCATAATTTTATTTAGAGTTAGTTTGGGCTCTGCTTTGATCTACAAATTGTTATGGATGCCCAGGTATTTGTCCAGCATTTATCAGTTATAGGAAGAATGTCCAAAGGACAAAAGTATCAGCCTCATATATATAGCTCAAAGTCTGAAGTTATAGCTGTGATGCAAAGTCTTAGCCTTGAAATCTTTCTAACACTTTGAGAGCAATTTGACTAGTACTTATGGTGTGGTGATTTTAAGTTAGCTTTTGAAACCTTTATATGGATACCTATTCTTTGGGACGATTAAGATAATAACTTTTTTCAGAACCAGTAATAGAATTTTCAACATTGTCATTTACATAACACATAAATCAGCTTTAAAAATATTCCTACACATATGTATATTAATATCAATTCAATCTCAAAAATGTAAACATATTGAAGAAGGTAAGAGAAATCATCTGATCCATAATGCCAAAAATAACCTTCAGAAGCCCTGGCATGTCACTAAAAAAAAAAAACATTTAAAAATCTGCTCCAAAAGTGAGAAGGAAGAAGAAGAATGAAGAGGGCAGGGAGCTGCAGTATTTATTCTTCTTACGTATGTTTATATCTAGTTTCCAGTTTCTCTGAGGGACAGGGAAAGATTGAAAACAAGCTTTTCATAGGTTACTATAAGAAGGTAAGAAATTGAATTGGTGCAAACCTGTACTAAATCCTCTGTGAACCTTCTAGATTTTGAAACCAAAGCCTAGTAGGAGATTTTGTAAGGACTAAAAAGTCTAAAGGGAAATGCTCTATGGTACAGGAAGATAGAGTCTGATGTGAGGTGATGCTGGGGTAAGCTGATGCTTATAGCTACTGAGGTAAGGCTGATGTGCTGTGAGAGCTGCAAAAGTCTAGCTGCAGTAAACCCATGCTATCAATAATCTGAAAAGACAGAAGCCATTACTCTCTTCTGTTATTTTCTTTCCTTCAATAAAACCTCTATTTCCCTTTACTTGCAGTCTCTTTGCTGTACTATTCTGTGTCAGCTGGTGATCAAGACCTGTCCTAGCACCTATGAAACTACCTATTAGAGCAGCAGTGTAGGTATGCTGATTTAACTTGGAAGTGGTTAATCCATCTGAGGCATTTTCTAAAAGACTTTTTGTTCCAAATCAGATTAGCTCATTAGTAGAGGAGATAATATTACATTATGACATCATATTTACAAATGAAGATCTGAACTCAGAACTTGGAAATCAATTTCACGCTATTCTGAAAATACCAGCCTGGGACTGGTGGCTGGAAATTCACTTAGCACAAATAAAACTAATGAATGTAAAACAAGGCAAGCAAAGACTATCCATATTTTTAATTTCGACTGCCACTTTTAAATGGGAAATGTAGGGTTTTCATGTTTGTTGCACTGGGCTCCCTAGCACTATTTGAACTTACTGGACTATAACAAACCAAACCAAACCAAACCCAAACAACCAAACAAAAAGAAATTGCTTCTCAGGGGAAAAAAAAGTTAAAAAAAGACAGAGGGAGAGAAAGAAAAAATAACTAATGTCTGAAAAAGGTAATTTCAGGCATTAAGAATTCTGTAAAAAAATCCAAAATATGACCTAGAGTATTAAAAGGAAAATACAACAGAGAACGAAGCCCTCGTGCATGTATTCAGCTCTTCGTTATTCAGTGAGCTGAGATACTCCTGACTCCCAATGATAAAGGTACAGAGGTCACTGCAGAAACTTTCCATTCTCCATAATAAGTTAGTTCAGGGTCAGCTGAGCTTGTTAACTCTGGCTCAGCACTTTCCTTGCTAGACTCAGTACGGCTGCTCTGAAACCTCAGTGGGGCTCCTTGCTCTGCACCTGAGTACTCCAGCAGCAGGGCTTATTAGGTTGAGCACAGAAGTAGCCTGGACCTGGACCTGGGGTTCCCACAGGGCTAAGCCAGTCTCATAACCCTCCTGCAACCAGAGGATCAGTGGATCTGTGTAGCTGGCAGGGCTAGAGATAATAAGCCTACCTGAACTTGGTGTCCTTCCAAGCAAAATTGCTGAAATGTCTCTGAAGCACAGAGACATTCTGACTATTTTAGAAAAGCATGCTGCCTTTAGCAGCAAAATATCCATGTTTATATGGGGTTTATCTCCTCTAACAGCACCGCCTGACCCAAGGAGTCCTTGTAGCTTGAGAATGCTAAAAAAATGTTATCAAAACTGAGTGTCATTTCAGTATGTTTCTATGAATATAAAAGCTTACAGATGCAGAGTGATACATTATAATGAATGGAGACCATTCAGGAAAATGTGTTAAAAAATATTTCTCTTCAGAACAGAGATTAAGCATATGCCTAAACTAAATTTGTTCTGATAAACTGCCCCAAATAGGGATAATTTGTTTGTTAATATTTAAGTGCTGGACATGTTTCAACAGCTATTAAAATTCAGCAAGTGAAACATGATGCCATCATATTTTAATTCTTCACCTATCATTCAAGAAGGATCATAACATCCTTAACAAAATAGCGACATCTCATATGAAATATATGTAAGATCTGGTGACTTAATTACAAATAATTGATTAGTGCTAGGGTTTTTTTTCACAGCACAAGGATTCAGTATAAGAGATTAATAGCATCTAGGTGATATATGACATGATCACAAATTTCTCCAAACATGTTTGGACAGATATGAATTTCAGGTTGTTTGCAAAATGGTAAACATGAGTGAAAATATTTATATATTAAATTTCAGTGAAACGCACTAATAGAAATTAATTTCATGCAAGAATCCGTTTACCCTAGGCATCAGCACAGGCCATTATGTTTTAGCTGATTAGAACGAAAGAGTGGAAAACAACTTTTCTACAAGACTTGGATCTGTAGATGTAAACAGCTTCCTCCACTGAAATGACTGAAACACATTGTGATGACACTCAGCTATCAATCTTGAAACCTTGACACTTGATCTCTTTAGTGCAGATGGCATATTTGGATTTAGTTTTTAAAGAGCTTTCTATACTGTTCTAGCTAGAACAGGAAAGCTTTTGGAGACATCCTGAAGCATGACTTCCAGGAAAATCTGAAAATAGTTCTCTCCTTCACAAATTCCTTTGAAATAAATTTACACCTTAGAAGAAAAGATTTAAAAAGAAGTCAGTTAACTCAGGAAAAGAGTTTCTTCTTAATGAATTAAGATATCAGGAAAAGGCAGATCAAAGCAGGATGCTTCATACTGCACCATTCATGTAAAACTTCCAGTTCCATTTCTCTAGCATTGTCTTTTCTTTTATTTATTAGTACTATCATACCTAAAAAGTATAATAACATATATCCTCAGATAATACAGTACTATACTTTTCCACGTGAACAGAACGAAACAAATTCAAAATCATGCTTCTGAGTGCTTCTCTATATATCAAGATATAAAGGGATTATAAAACAATCAGTGACAGAGAATCCTGCAAATGAAAGATATCAGAGAAAAACAATCTCACCTTTAAAAGGATATGTAAGAGTTCTCTAAATAGCTGAGATATCTGACAGCATTTAGTATAATGAGCACTCTAGATATTTGTTGGCTTAGCATTTGTCCCTGCATGAGCAATCACCTAAAGGGACAAAAATCTTTGTGTATGGGTATCAGAAGAAATGTCTAGTTCCGGAAAGGAGATGGCAGCAAGCTTGTATCTTACCAGTAATACACAACTGTGCTCCCGAGCTAAAAGTGTATGCAGTATGTGGAGCCCTGAGAGCAAAACAAGGGAACACTCAATGCTTGGCTGAATATAACTTCAACATGTTTATCTAAGAAATGGTTTGAAATTCCCTTGAATTCCTAAAATTTCCAAAGCTTTAGAATGCTGCTGATCCACAGCAATTCAATTCCTTAAAGAATTCTGTATATCCAGCAAAAGTGAAACGTTTCAAAAATATTTTTGAAAGAAACTGTTGAAGAGCACTTAGGCAGGTGATTAGGGAGTTCACCTGACATAACGAAGAAATTCTCAGAAACTATTTTGCTCAGTTGAGAGCAGTATTTCTCAAGCCAGATCAATGAAGCAGGAAGAAAAGAAAAAGGACATTTCATGTGAGTGTCCAAAGTAAAACATAACTTTAGGTTAAAGAGGTATTTTCAACTTCCTTTCCCATCTCAAGTTAGAGATCAATAAGTAAATGATCGAAGTCCAACAAGTCAAAAAATACAATGAAATTCAGTTAAATAACAATTTTATATAGAAAAAGCCCTTAATTTTTCTTCAAATAATACTGTTAGGAATGATCCTTCAAAGTTACCTGATTTTCGGTAAGATACGACCTGTTTTAATTCTCAGTCATAAGTAACTAGGCAGATGAGAAACATGTCAGTGAGTGTCGTAGTCACTCTTCTTCATTAGCAGAACTATGTCAGTTATGGTTTCTTAACGCAAAAAGCCTGAAAAAAAAACATTAAAACTATAACTTCCTTCATTACCTAAAGGGTAATGAAGAATGCTCAAAACAAAAAAAAAAATGCTCCACTAATATGATTGGAAAAGGAAGTATAGGCTACTGCCACATCTGCTGAGGTAAGTGCAGAAACTGAAAAATTTAGGTTGTTTCACAGCACAGACCTTTTCCTGGCATACTTCGGAACATGAAGTAGTAATTTGACTTTCTATTTTAAATTTAGCCCATGAAATAAGGAAGAAACATAATGGAAATATAGGGAAAATGTAATGAATAACTTGAAATATAGAGGATGGGGAAAAGTAGAATTTTCTATTAAGCAGTATTTGTAGGATCTTGATAAGCCTGAAACTTGGATCAATCTCTGCATTTAGGTAAGTCATAGATTTTTCTGCCTTACAGTTCTACCAAGAGAGAAATGCTAACTGGAATAAATTCATCATTTATCTTAGGCTTTGGTATTTCAATGGTGCCATGATCAATTCCATTGAATAAGCTTACTAGTAGAAGAGGCTTTTTTATGTGGTCCAAAACGTTTGCTTTTTTTTTTAACTCTTTGAGACAAGGTGTGCCAAGACAGACCACAGTGAACTGTCAGAGAGACAAGTAAGACAGAAAAAGTCACATGGAGCCTGCAAGAGCTGCTCCTGATATCCTCAGCTGCTGTGGGTACTGCTATGTCAGGCCGCTGTCTGCAGTGGCTCACTTCCCTTAAAGTAAAGAAGCAGCAAGGTAAGTAAATAGCATTTAGCAGTAGCATTTGAAAATGTAGATTATAACAGGAAAAACAATAGTTGTAAGCTAGCTCAGACAGTTGAGATAGGAGAAAGCTGACATCTGGACTAGTTTCTGCTTTCTGATGAAGGCAATTTTAGCTGCCTGTTAGGACCAAATTCAAGAGAAAATTAAGAGGATGAATTCAAATCGTATATGAATGTTGCACAGAGGAATACTTGAGTGAATGCTGCTTTTTTTTTCTTTCAATTAATTTCCTCTTTAGATAGCTATGTGATGTCTGAGTCTGAAATTATTAGTTGAAATAGGATCTGAAAGGACAGTCTTCGCATCTATTAATAACTCTGCCTTCCAGCTCTTTTGGCAAATGCAAAAAAAAAGCGGCATGGATTAAGTCTAGGCTATTCCCTTCATAGCTGTAAATTAAACCATTCTGACAAAGTGCAGACACCAAAACCACTGACGAAGCAAAATCTAGGCAGACATCATCTGCTAACCAGCTCTGCCGAAATGAATACGAACAAAGATGCTTATTCTAATTTACATAGAAGCCTATAACTAAGCAACTACAGAAAGAAAAGGTATTTAAAGTGTTAAGGTGAAGTCTAAACTTATTTGTGAAATGTTAGAATAGGTGTTATGCACATTCTAAGACCTTGGAGTTGTGTTAACAAATTTCCGATTTATTGATTGTTTTTCAAAGAAAGATTCAGCTGAAGAAAAAAGCAGCTATCCTCCTGAATACAAAATCAAAGGACCAAGGTTGATATTGTAAATCTATGACAAGGTAACAAACCAAATTACCTTACTTCAGATACCAACTATGGAAAATTAGACAAAAGCAAGGCTTAAGAAGCACATATTCATAGAATCACAGAATCATAGAATGGTTAGGGTTGGAAGGGACCTCGAAGATCATCTAGTTCCAACCCCCCTGCCATGGGCAGGGAAACCCTCCACTACACCAGGTTGCCCAAAGCCTCATCCAACCCAGCCCCAAACACCTCCAGGGACGGGGCATCCACAACCTCTCTGGGCAACCTGCTCCAGTGCCTCACCACCCTCTGAGTGAAAAATTTCTTCCTCATATCCAATCCAAATCTGCCCTCCCTCAGCCCAAAGCCATCACCCCTTGTCCTATCACTACACACCCTTGTGAAAAGTTCCTCTCCAGCTTTCCTGTAGGTCCCCCTTTAGGTACTGGAAGGCTGCTATAAGATCACCCCAGAGCCTTGTCCTCTCCAGGCTGAACAGCCCCAACTCTCAGCCTGTCTTCATAGCAGAGGTGTTTCAGCCCTCGGATCATCTTCATGGCCCTCCTCTGGACTCGCTCCAGCAGCTCCATGTCCTTCTTGTGTTGGGGACTCCAGAGCTGAACGCAGTATTCCATTGGTTTAATCATAGAATCATAGAATGGTTAGGGCTGGAAGGGACCTTCAAAGGCCATCTAGTCCAACCCCCCTGCAAGGAACAGGGATATCTCCAACTAGATCAGGTTGCTCAGGGCCTCGTCCAACCTGGACTTGAACGTCTCCAGGGATGGAGCATCCACCACCTCTCTGGGCAACCTGTTCCAGTGTTCTACCACTCTCATAGTAAAAAATTTTTTCCTAATATCCAACCTGAACCTACCTCCCTCTATTTTAAAACCATTACCCCTTGTCCTATCATAACTGGCCCTCCTGAACAGCCTCTCCCCATCTTTCTTGTAGGCCCCCTTGAGGTACTGGAAGACCGCTATAAGGTCACCCCGGAGCCTCCTCTTCTCCAGGCTGAACAGCCCCAACTCTTTCAGCCTGTCCTCATAGGAAAGGTGCTCCAGCCCTCTTATCATCTTCGTGGCCCTCCTCTGGACCCTCTCCAACTGGTCCATGTCCTTCTTATGTTGGGGACTCCAGAACTGGACGCAGTACTCCAAGTGAGGTCTCACGAGGGCAGAGTAGAGGGGAAGAATCACCTCCCTCGACCTGCTGGCCACGCTCCTCTTGATGCAGCCCAGGACGCGGTTGGCCTTCTGGGCCGCAAGAGCACATTGCCGGCTCATATTGAGCTTCTCGTCCACCAGTACTCCCAAGTCTTCTCCTCAGGGCTGCTCTCGATCCAATCACCACCCAGTCTGTATTTATGCCTGGGATTGCCACGACCCAGATGTAGGACCTTGCATTTGGCCTGGTTAAACTTCATGAGGTTGGTACGGGCCCACCTCTCCAGCCTGTCAAGGTCCCTCTGGATGGCATCCCTCCCTTCCAGCGTGTCGACGGCACCACACAGCTTGGCGTCATCGGCGAACTTGCTGAGGGTGCACTCCATGCCACTGTCCACGTCACCGACAAAGATGTTGAAGAGGGCCGGGCCCAACACGGACCCCTGAGGGACGCCACTTGTGACCGGTCTCCACTTGGACATTGAGCCGTTGACCACTACTCTCTGAGTGCGGCCATTGAGCCAATTCCTTATCCACCGAGTGGTCCATCCATCAAACCCATGCCTCTCTAGTTTAGAGAGAAGAATGTCGTGCGGGACAGTGTCAAAAGCTTTGCAAAAGTCCAGGTAGATGACATCCATTGGTCGACCCTTGTCCACCGATGCTGTCACCCCATCGTAAAAGGCCACCAAGTTGGTCAGGCACGACCAACATAGCATTCCTCCTCCTTGAGGAGGGAGAGAGAAAGAAAAATCCCTAAACCCATGCTCGTTTTTAAAGTGAAAGAGAACAACTTGTCTTCTTTCCTTTCCTGTCAAAATCATTGATATACATCTTACATAATTGGTTACCTCATTGTAACAGTTATAGTACAATAATGCTATTCTATGGAAGAACAGTGTTGAATTATGATTTAGACAACTAATGAATGTTAAACGAAGAAGGACATTGAAGAGGGGTTAACAGGGAGAAGTATTGGGATGGAATTTACCTGTGGCCTTAGTACTGTTCATAAACAGCATGAGGGAAGCTGCAAATACAAATTATATCAAAGGCATTGAGAAATAGGCTCAGGTGTGGGAAGGCAGAATGATGAGCAGTAGAGAGACGGACAGAGGAAACTATCTGGAGTTCGTAACAGGTCAAGTTGTTACTGCAAGGCACAAGGACTTAGTTACCTGTTCCTGTATGATAATTGCTGACATTTTATCTATCTGCTTCCACACAGGGCCCTTCATTTACAGAGCACTTCAGTCCACAGAGAAGCATTGCTGCTCAGTTAGGGCTTTGCAGCAACTTTCTTAGCAGATGTATTTGACCTACCCAACTTTTCACTTGGAGCCAAAAGATTAAGACTTTCCATAGATGGTAGTGAATCTCACCGGCAGTTGCAATTTACATCAGTATTTTGCAGTATTTCCTTTCATTCTGTGCTTTAATCTTTATCCAAACTCTGCACTCTGATGTGGGGAAAGTAAACTATTTTCAGTTCGCCTCTGGAATTATATATGGTGCTAAATTTCCTCCTTGACTTGACTTGAGTCCAGTATATTCCTATAATTTGTGAAATGTCTTCCTATCAGTGTGTTTCTTAGACAGAGGTTTCCCCCAAAGGCACCATGATTAATTAATTATTTGATGCAGTATTTATACTGCAGACATGTAAAGGAAGACAAGCAACACTACCCTTTAGCACTTGCATTCTTAGATAAGTAAAAGACAGTAAAAGTTGCAAGATGAGAGCCTATATAAATTTGAGTTTCGAATGTATGTTGTATTGAAGAATGAAGAATTTGATTACGAATCAGAATTTAAAAAGCAAATATGAGTAAATGGAAAGGATTAGTTAAACAAAAGCATGTCATGAGAAAAAGGACAAAATTGTTAGAGCAATTATGTCATGAGATATAGATTTTACTCCCAGTGATGAAATGTGTATATCAATCTTCTGGCTGCTCAAAAAGATAGCATGACATCCTTGATTCAAGAAAAAAAAAAAAAAAAAAGAGCTGTTGAGATCCTAAGGAAGAAAGCTGGCAACAGCCAAATACAGGCTGAAGGGTCAAGGAATGCCTGGTCTTAGCTTGTCTCTGGGACTTAACGATAGCTCATAAGTGGTGGACTGAACATAATTTGTCTTGAAGTCTGAAGAAGAAATAACCAAATCGTTTTTGTAACCTTCTGCTTCCTGGAAGTAGGTGACAGGCAAGGGCGCACTGTTGTGACATGAAAAAATATACTGCCTCATTTTGATCATTAACTTCGAGAAAAGGAAGAAGCAAGAGCAGCTGAGGAATGAGCCTAAGACTCTGCAGCTGGGGTATTGCACGGCTAGACTGGGAAGGAACAGTTGTGGCTACATACAAAATGAAAAAGCTGTGAGCCTTTTCTGCTCACACCTGCCACTGGCTGTTGTCAGGATTGCTCTGTTAATGCCTGAAGATTTCTACTTTTTGTAGTTAGAAGAGTAGAAGACAGTGCTGCTTTAAGCAGTCTGCATGGTTCCAGCTGCAGAGGCAGCAGGATTTCAGGAAGCCCTGGAACAGTCATGCTGCCTTTGGCTAAATCTGTGCATTACTCTTAATAGAATAATGCCTCTTTTTTTGTGTTGTCGGGGTTTTCAATTATTTATTTATTTATTTCGTGTAGATTGTTTCACAGTGGTAAGTAAAGTGTCCTCTAAGAGCTGAAACACTTTGTGAAACTATTGTGGTAAAGTATGTAGTTCCTTGCTGCTCAGTTGAAAAGCAATGTACAGAATATGCATAAGATGGCTCTGCAGCTTTCTTATACAAAGATGTAGTTTTGTTGAAGAAAAAAATCCATTAGCTGTTATAGACAAAACAATTTTATCTGCCTTTGCAGTTCTGTGTTCTGGTGAGAACTAGAACGGCCACAATAATGGCTCTGAACAAAGCTGAGAAACAGTTAGTAAGAGAATTGTTTAAATAACATGAACTATGACTGTCCTCTTCAAAATCCAGAAAGGCTGGAAACATCATAGAAAGCAAGCCACATCTCAGGAGACACCCAGTCAGGTGCTGTGTCCTAATCAAAGTTCGAAGAACAATACTTACGAGGTCTGGCTGTCACTAATGCTAACTATACTCGATTACTGTGTTATTAAAATTTCTTTTAAGTATCCTTTGATTTCTAGTACTATTAGAATGGCAAATAATCTAATAAGTTTCCATCTCTATCTTTCAGAGTTTTCAAAGGGTTATTACATAACAGATTTTTGATTCACCCGACAGTGAAGTAAAAATGCAATGTATAAATCCAGACTTCAAATAAATCTGATGACCTAATTCTTTATCAAAAGCTTCATTATGAAGCAGAAGTAGGTGTTTAATTGTAACACTCTCATCATTATTAGGGTTAGACATTCAAATACAAACATGAACTATGAATATGAACTACAAATACATCTTCCAAAACTTTTATTACCTGAGCTTATATTGTCTTTTGTAATACAACGCTACTAATGCGTTTCCACAGCTGTACATATTATAGGTATCAGTATGAAATATTCACATGAAGAACACTTTGAAGTGTCTACATTATTAGCAACTTCATGTCTCTGGAAGAGGAATGTAAAAGCAGAATATCATGTAACTTTTCTGCTGCTATATTCATTTTGCTATGTTTCTCTTAACACTAGGATTTCTTAGCATACATTGCAAGTGCACAGCTATGAGCTGGATTTTATTAAGACCTGTTCGCATACATTGCCTGAACCCACATACCATAGGTTTCCTCTACTCAAAAATACTTCTGAATTCAGTAGTCTTCCTAATTTATCTTAGCATAGACAAGTAAAACGGCCTTCCAAAGGTGCAATACATGGGATGAATCATTTATCTGCAAAGCAAATGAGCTGAGAATATAGGTCATCAAAGAACATTCAGAAAATATTCATTACTTTGTGCTGAGTTCTTAATACCCAGTATATTGTGTGGTTAAGTCTGTTACAGTTTTATTATTGTTTCATAGGTATGTATGCATAAAATGTATTTATCTTTGTAGTAGACTTTTTATGACTGCAACAGGATTATGTAATGTTTTCTGATGTTATTTATGTATATCTCTACTGCATGATAGGTATATATGTCCTGGTTTCGACTGGGACAGAGTTTTTCTTTTTGGCAGCTAGAAGAGCTTTGTGTTTTGGGTTTAGTTCGAGACTCATTATGAGAAGAATGTTGATAGAGCACTGATGTTTATAGTTGGTGCTGAGACATCAAGGACCTTTCAGCTTGCTGTGTGTTTGCCAGTGTGCAGGAGCACAACAGGCAGGGGGAGAGCCTGTCTGGGACAGAGGGTCCACAACTTCCTCCCTCATGATTTGAACTTGGATTTAGGATTGAGGGCCAAATTGGCCAATAGAGTATTCCATATCCTATAACGTCATTCTCAGTACATAGACAACAGTTGACTAGGAATTTTGGGGCTCCCTCTCTTCTCAGACTCATGGAGCTCTATCTTTCATTCTCTTTTCAGGCGTCTCACTCTTCCAGGATTGCGGTGTCAGGGCTTATCAGTTTTGGGATTGTTTGCTTGGACAAGATAGGTGTTGGTCACCACGTGGTGAGCAACTGTCCATCACCTGTTTGTATATATTATTATTATTATTATTATCTAAAAATATTACTATCATATTTCATTATAATTTAATCATTATTACCTTTAGTCTTTAATAATAATAATATTTATAATTAATTTTATTAATAATAATAATAATAATAATAATAATTTTTTCTTATCTCAACTCACTAGTTTCCTTCCCTTTTCCCCTTTAATTCTCTTCCCCATTCCCCAGGAGGTGGGGGAGGGTCAGCGAGCGGCTCTGTGGCATTTAGTTGCCAGCCAGGTTAAACCATGGCAAAATATTAGATGTAAACTTTATCACAATGAATAATAGCTTAGAACAGAGGTTCTATACATAATATACATGGAACCTTAGCTGGCCTCTATTGCACAGAATAAATTGATCCTACCTGCTGGAAATCAGAAAAGTGACCTCTGTTGTCTGAAACTGTTCATATCCAACATACTGTGTTGTCTTCCCTCAGATACCTGAACAGATCCTAGAAAAAGTACCTTGTCATTGCATCTGTTTTCTGAGCTCTCCAAAGTTAAGCCAAGAAATTATATCCTGCACTTCCTCCAGCACTTGTGCCCTCTTGTTTACACATCTGTAATACACAAATATAATTGCAAATTACATAGACATGCTCAAGCTAGCCTGGATGGGCTGCTTCAGCCAAGTATCCATAAAGCAGCACATATTGAACTCTGTGGAGCCATAACCAAACTGTTATCAGGAACTGCATTGATCAAGGTGTATCTTTACAGGCTGCACACGACATTGTAGGCACACACTGTGTTAAACACATACACTCACTAAACATTGCCTTTCATCTTTACTGGGAAACAACTGCAAGTAACTAGAGCAGTTTACATACCTAAATCTGTGATAACTTTGTCGTGTGTATAAAGGTATACTGGGACGGGTAGAAAATCAGAATTTTAAGACAAAAAATACTTCAAAGCATTCTGATCTCAGAGATTAATATTTCATTTCCACCCTACGCAGGTTTTGACCAAATATTTAGAGATGTTCCCTGTGGGGGCCAATAATATTCTAGTTTGTTCCATGTAGGTTGTTAGCCGTACAGCTGTTTCTGAAATAGCTTGTAACGTATTTTTATAATTAATATCAAATACTAAAGACAAAGGAGTGAGGAGACACCTTCCTTCTTCTGAGAGGCAATATTGTTTTCATCAGGTGAAATTTACAAAAGATTGAATCTTAGTATCTAATCTTCGGCCACTTCTCTTTAATAAGATTTTCATGTCTTACATTGACTAGTGTTTGCTCCAGAACCTTGGAGATGGAATAAGGGGCAGGAAGCCTAAGGACGTCCTTCAGCATCAGTTGGCTCACAGATGCCACTCACCATTTGATCAAAAAAATGCTTCTTGTAACTCAACTGAATTTACTAGAGCCAATATAATGTTTTCTAAAGTGACTCACAATATCTTAGTGCAGGAGCAGTAGAGTTGCATTCTATTTCATCTTTGTTGTAGTTTAGCTATGAACTGAAAATTTTGTGCTGAAGAAAACATAGAAGATTCAAAATTCAAGAAAAAATGTTTTCTCTGAACTACATGGTTCAAAAAGACTATTCTTCGCTTCAAATGAATGATTATGGGATTACGTCTCGTAGAATGTCTTGCTTTCTTTGGAGGAAGAAAACAAAGCAGTACCGGTTTTCTTCATTTTTACTAAGGAATTTGAGAAAAATTCTGGCTTTGTGGAGTTAACTGGATATTTTAGCATTCACTCTGATGGATCCTCTTTTTGTCTGTAAGCCTGCTGTTCTTTCAAGTAAAAACTTTTCTGGTGTCTATGCCTTAAATAAGATAGAAATGTTTCGAAATTGAAATTTCAGTTTTAATGTTTCTTTTATGAAAAAAACCCCATGAAAGTTCTTTGTGAAGGGCTGCTACTAAAAAAATAAAAGGCGTGTCATTCTCATTTCTTCATTCAGTTCATGCAGCTTTGTAAAAGAATTGATTAAATGTACTCTTCTCCTAATTTCAGCTTAGTACTCCTCCTAAGCATTAAGGCAACAAATTTAACTCTCCCCTGATGATGAATTGCCAATTTATTTAAAGATATACTTTCTCCTTCCTTTCTCATGTTCCATGTGTAAAATTCTGTGTATTCCTTATATGTTGTTAATATCACACTTTTGAGAGATTTTGCAGTTTCCCACCAAATTCTTTTTACTTCTATTTTATCTTCTGTTACTTGTTTTAATGAAGGGCATGTTAATTCTCTTGAAGTTCAAACCTTAACTGGATTTTGATGCAATGTATGAGTCTGATTCCAGTAAATAAATATCTTTCCTCTTCATGTAACAGTACATAAAAAAAAGTTAATGTATATACCCTTTCCCTGCTAGTCAATGACTTGCCGTGTAATGGGTCTTAACTCTTGAAACAATGAAAAATAAATATGAATTTTCATTAATCCACATGCAAAGTGACTTAAAATAGGAGAAAGGACACATTTTATGATACAGTATCATTTCTTCTAAGTTACGCAGCTCCTACTGTTATAAAGTTCAGATGCATTTTTAATGTCTGAAATTAAACAACAGTTCACTGCAAGTTTCCATTTGAAGGTTTACCAGAGTGAGAGAATGCATGTTTTTTTGTTCTTTTCATCTCAGATACAGAACTAAACCAGGTTTTATTTTAACCAACTAACTAAGAGAAAGCATGAGCTTGTTGTCATGGTTACCTGTCTGTGTTAGACCTATCACTGACTGAACCATTAGGAGTAATTCTAATATACAAATGGCCTTGACTACCCCTTGTGTTACTTTAGCAATAATAAAAAATATAAAGGCAAATGAAGTCTTACATTACATAGAGTTATTGCCTTTTACATACCGACAGATTGTTGTTTATAATAACAATGGAGTGATACATAAATCTTTCTCATGACTTTCACTGTTCCTATATTGATCTCCCAGAAAATTTGAGAGGCTTTAGAGTAAGTGGACTGAATGCAATAAGGGTATGAACTCAGGTTAACCAGTATGCACAAAACGTAGTGTGGAGCAGTCGTCTTCTCCAGCAAACAGTTGCTCCCTCTTCTAGAGCAAAAATTAGAGTGCCTTAAAATAAATGAATATAAAAGAAAAAATAATATATAACATCACCAATTAATTTAATTGACCTTCTGGTATTGAGATTAAAATATTCACTTTTTATAATATATATCTTCAAAAGAACAAAATTTGACTTGCAGTAATTAAGACAATTTAAAATTGCTTCTCATCTGTATCTTTTATTCCACTACTGACAGAAAATCTGGCAGTAACAGAAATATAAAACCAAATCATTCTTGAGATAAGTAGCTTACGTAACAGTGAATCATTAACTGCATTTCTTTCCAAAGCTTCTTATGGTCCTGAATCCTTCTGTGGAGTACAGTCTGAAAAATGTTCACGGCATTCAGGTTTTTATTAGAATTTGCTAGGTAGAATAACATAGCACAAAATACAGGCATGTCATGGTGGGGAAAAAAAAAAAGTATCATGTCATTCGAGCTTCATTTCTTCCCCTGTATGAAGGAGAACTCCATTAACTGCATGGTCTACTGAAAAAGACGATATCCTCAAATAAAATTTATGCACTGCTATTCATCAGAGTAAGAGTTACAGGTGTGTAAAGGTTGAGATTTCCTAATCAAACTGGAAAGGAAAATATTTTCCATAAGATCAAGAGGGAAGGAAAAGGTTAACTGGGACTTTTTCTGATCCCCACTCCTAACTAAGAAGCAACCTGAGAACAAAACGAGTAGGATAGCAGGAGGTAGAGTTCCCTCTGCCTGAATTTCAAGCTAAAGCACTGTTTTCTTTTCTTTTGCCCTGTAATGGAGGTACCACTGAAACTATGGGCTTCAGCTGGGGGTCATGTCATTGCTCATATCAAGCCTATGCATTAACAGTTTGCCCAAAGGCATGCATTTGCTCTCTACCAGGTATGGACTTATTTATCTAATTGGTCATGACACAATATGAAGTTTTCATTAACTTTAAGCTACTATGCTAGCTTTGTCCCAGCTGAAGTGGCACTGTTTTATCCAGAGTGAAGCCTGACAGGTTAAAATTGAGAGAAATACCTTTTCAACAGTAAAATGTACCTAGTACACTAGATTGCATGACCAGAGGATTTCTTAATTTCTATCCTCCATAGCCTGGGGGATTTATTGTGCTGCTGAATAGTGGCCTACAAACTGGTGGTTTCCAGCCTCAATCCCAACTCTGACTCAAGAAACACTTCTTTTCAAAAAATTAATCATGGACGATAACTTTAAATCAGAAACTCTTAACTAGATCCAGCCTTAAGCTATACTTAACCCCAGTCTGGTGGTCAGACCACCTCTCTACAAAATGGATGTCGTCTGTCCTGTAGTTGCAGGCACAACCTACCACTTCTCTGCTGGACAGCACCGATGGCTATTTTGCTTCTGCCTACCAGCAGGAAAGTAGGAGACACATTATTATCATCCTAGCAGCTTTCACAGGATAGTGACTAAGTATAGACTTACACAGCAGTTAACCTGTGAGGTTCTTAGGGACAGTTTTCTGTTCTAGAACGATTGTCTATAAAGCCAAGGCACATAACCGAGGTAAATAGGAAGTACATATATTTGAAAAATCAATCAGAAGGATATTTTTTAACAATATTTGGGAAAAATTTGCATTTGAAATTCCAGAAGATCTTTACAATACTTACATGGAGCTTACTACAAATAGTTCTACGAATGTGGTTTGTCCACTCTTAGAAAGAAGATACTGGTTCCTCATAACCAGCCATAGCTAACAGAGCTTACATTTCCAGTACACTCTATGTCTGAGCATTGAACAGATGTCCCCCCTGCTTAATGGGTCTGTATCACTGTTTGAACAGGGATCATTAAGCCTGGATCACCAGACTGTACTGTAGATCTGTATAGCATCCTCTGTGCACCTATGATTCACATCTGTGAGCATGGAGGGGAGAAAATTATTTAAACTTGTTAATTCACATGGGTTAGAAATTTGAGTTCATAAGAAAACAGGAGCCTTGTTTTGCAAAGTGACAGCATGACACCTCTTCCCAAGGACATTAGCACTAAAGCACATTCATTAGCTCAGAACAAACAGCAGATGGCCCTTGGAGTGTGGGATGCTTATTTGGAAACAAATTGTGAGCAGGGATACAGAAAATCAACAGGTTTTTATCCAAATAAAAAGATACTGGGCCAAAGAAACAGCTGGCATAAACTATTGTATCTTTGCTGAAGTCAATTCAGGAAGACACTTCCATTTCTGTTAGATGAGTCCTGGACACCAGAGCTCTCTGGATTAGGAAAGGTTACAATTAGAAGGGGGCTCAGGAAGAAGGGAATATAGCCATGAATTGAACAAAAAATCCCTAAACAAGCAAGTTGCAAGCTATGCTCTGGAATACATTCCAATCAAATTAATTTTGGATTAATCAAAAAAATGTTTTGTTTTTATTGGAAAACATTAAACCACTTAAGTCTGATTTTGTCCTTTTAAAATGTAGGGGGTTTTATGTGAGTGATACATGAAAAGGTATTCCTGGCAACTCATTTTGAAACCAAAATTGCAAAATTTCAATTCAAAATGTCACAATTAGGAAACAGGGCTTTATACTCAAATATATTTTCAGACAACTTAATCAGCTTTGGAATGTTTAGATTCGAGAGTTGCAAAAAATCCAACTTTAAAAATAACTTTAAAATATTCTTTCCTTTTCCATTTTTAAGGAATATATAGCATTTTTTTCTAAGTCATAAAATCTGATAAGGCATCAGCTGCTATATAAAAAAATATGATCATCACAAATATGATCAAAGGACTGGGAAGCCTGCCATATGAGGAAAGGCTGAGTGAACTGGTTTGTTCAGCCTTGGGAAAAGAAGGCTTTATCAAAATGTTCCAGTATTTAAAGGGTAGCTACAAAGAAGGTGAAGACTCCTTTTTTACAAGGAGTCACATGGAAAAGATGAGGGTTAATGGGTACAAGTTAGTCCTAAAGAGATTACGATTAGACACAAAAGGAAAATTTTTCACAATGAGAGCAATCAGCCATTGGAATAACCTTTTCTGGGAAATGCTGGATTCTCCAACATTGGACACTTTTAAGATTCAGCTGGACAGGGTGTCGGGCCATCTTGTGTAGACTGTGCTTTTGTTAAGAAAGTTTGGACCAGATGATCCTTGAGTTCCCCTCCAACCTGGTATTCTATGAGTGTATGATTCTATTAAAATATGAAAAACGAGTAGTGAAAGGGCATATTTTCAATATTTGCATAGTGTCAAAAGAAATCTCATATAAAAACTCTGCCAAGAACTTGAAACGAACCAAAGTGTTGATGAGATCAGCTTTAATTACTTTTAATTTTTTTAACAGGGAATTGGTGTTTTTTTTATTAGTTGAAGACATTAAATGTCCCGTGATATTTCATGTTCCAGCTCCCACTTCTATAATTCTTCAGTATACCTTTCCAACGTTACAAAAAATTACAGGGTCTTTGCACTTAAAGCAGTGAGGTCCTATGAAGATGAGGTGATGGTACACATGGAGGACAATTTCTGAGCTTTCAGTAAGAAATAACGGTCTGATACTTCAGTAGTTCATCAGTGCAGAAATAAGAAAGGAATAAGTAAGAACATACAGCTTTTATACAAGGAACTGGTTGGCAGAATCTCACAGTAGCTTAATATGTTCTGCAACCTGTTAGAGGCTTTAAATCTCAGTGCCTATTTGGTTACTCACTACTTTTCCAACAGTTGGATCACATTTACAGCTTGATAAACTAAGAAGCTTTTTCCTTCTAAGTTTTTATTATATTAAGTTTTACAGATTGATAAATATTTTCTGCTAAGATTTTGGTTTCTTATTAAATTAATTTTCTTAAAAAAAAGTTTTAAAGTATGAGATCTTTTTGCAATTCATATAAGTAATAGATTAAGAGTTCGAAATTATTCATTGAAATGCTCTGTGTCTTCTGGAGTATGATATTTACATACAATTTATTAAAACAAATAAAAATGTTTTGGACTACTAAAATTAAGTTGTGGTATCTCCAGAAGGGCCAAATGTTGAAATGGAAAAGTCATACAACATTTGTCTATGACATCAGTCATTCGTTTTTATTCTGTTAAACTCCTCAAAGATGTAAGTAAGATTAAGTTTAAAGTAAGATTGACATTTAAATTGCTTATAGAGTGTTTGTTGTGGTATTTACACTATATTAACAATTTTTAATAATATATTCTGTATGTCTCATCAGTGATGTTTATTACTGAAAATTTATAAGCTGCTACAGCATTATCAAAAATATCTGAAGAAACAACCTTCTGAGAAACCCTCCTGCACTATTTACAGGCAATTTCAACAAAATTAGGGACTTTACATAATCTCGTTGGTGTTTGCTGGTGCTAGAAATGGGAAACCTAAATTTGATTAGACTAGTTTTGGATCTGAAAACAAGAAGGAGATGTTTCTTTCATTGAAAATACCAGTCCATTTGACTGGGTGTAATAAAGTAATTTTGAAGTGGAACAAGCTAACAACATTTGGAAGTAATTTCTAAGATCTCAGAAATGCATTCTAGAGTCCTCACTCAAAAATCTTTCAATTCCCTCCATTTTCTCAGCTATTTAGAATAATACAAATTTATTTACTTTTACCTCTCTTTACAAATAAAGCAAATCAGAATGTTCACATGACATAGTCATGCTTAGAAAGGAATATGGGATATGATTTGTCTCTATTCTCCAGGTCATATCTAATAATCTATCACTGCCTCAAAGCAAAGCAACATTTTGAGCTGAAACAAAAATATCCTAGTGTTAAAGATTTAGAAGAACACTTGTAAGAATGTGGAGAACTTATTAGCTACTCTGCACATTTGATATGAACACGATGAAATATCCACCAACTGCACAACTCCCTTCCCTTCCTTACTAAATTTCTCTCTGGGTTAACTCTAAAAAAAAAGCTACGATCAAAGACTAGATTAATTTCATCTGGTTATTAGCTGCAACACAGAGAGTAAAAGGCCAGTTCTTCTAAGAGGAAAGGACTAATCGTCTGAAAAGAAGTACCAGTACTTATTCAATGTATTTATTAATGACATGGAAAATGCTGAGCAATGAAGTGACAAAACCTGCAAATTCTATTAAATCATTTCAGTTTTCAGTTTTATGAAGCACTTCAGAATGATTTAACCAAACTAGGTATTCAGAAAATGTCATGACAGGTGTCAATACAAGAGAGAGGATAGAAGTGGACATTAAAAGCTCTTCAAACTACATGAGAATAGCTAACAGTAGAGAGTAGAATCATAGAATCATAGAATGGTTAGGGTTGGAAGGGACCTCAAAGATCATCTGGTTCCAATCCCCCTGCCATGGGCAGGGAAATCCTCCACTACACCAGGTTGCCCAAAGCCTCATACAACCTGGCCTTGAACACTTCCAGGGATGGGGCAGCCACAACTTCTCCGGGCAACCTCTTCCAGTACCTCACCACTCTCAATGTAAAGAATTTCTTTCTTATATCTAACCTAAATCTGCCCTCTTTCAGTTTAAATCCGTTGCCCCTTGTCCTATCACTACACACCCTTGTAAAAAGTCCCTCTCCAGCTTTCCTGTAGGCCCCCTTTAGGTACTGGAAAGCTGCTAGAAAATCACCCCGGAGCCTTCTCTTCTCCAGGCTGAACAGCCCCAACTCTCTCAGCCTGTCTTCCTAGCAGAGGTGCTCCAGCCCTCTGATCGTCTTTGTGGCTCTCCTCTGGACTCGAGACCACCTCTGGACTCCTCTGGACTAGAGACCACCCTTTCTTAGCTCTAGTAATACTCCTGTGCTAGCTGTACCACTTCCCTGCCACAGTGGAAGGAATTTATGTTTTAAGCTGCCTTTTCCAGAGATTTGTATTACAAAGTAGTCACAGCACAGTTTTTGATCTGTACTTCCTATGAACTTGTACTAGACTGAGAGGAACTGAGTCCTTTCCATAGATAACTGGTTCACTTTTTGTTACGTACACATTTTGACATTGCTTTTCTTCTTTACTATGCAAAGCTCTGGAAATACAAAATCTGCTTAAGTGGTAGATTTGCCTGTGAATGATTATGGACCTGATGAGTAATATGGAGAACACAAATAACAGATATAATTAGCCGCTCAGAAGTGTTAGAAAACAACAAATCTAAATTACATATTCTTATGAATCTAACATATCTTGTTGCATTGACCCAGGCCACTAATGATTAAACTTGTAAATAGTTTTCTGGAAAGATGCGTGAAGTCCACGCAGAATAAGCAAAGCCACACAACTCATACCTTTAGTATACCTGTGAATTCATTGTTTGCTAAAATTATTTCTGAGACTTCCAGAGATGATGCTGTGTTGCAAAGCTAAAGATAATTATAGTATTGTAAGGCTTCTCCCAGAGGAAATTCTATAGCACTTAACCCAGATTTCCTCCGCAGGGGTTACTGGACTCTAGAGACAGAGCTAAAAATCACTGTCTCTTTCTACATTAAACCACTTGCTGAACTCAACTCAGCATTCAGAGATGGAAAAGGACTTCAGTTTGTCTCACAAGAAATTTTCCATTTCAAAACAGAAAATCTTTCTAAAAGGTAGATTTATCATTCCTGCCCAACTGACCCAAATATGATTAAAATGTTTAAATTCATGTAAATCATGAAGTGCGAGACAGTGGCTTTTGCATGCAGAAGAGAGAAGATATGTCTGTCTCCTCTATATGACCTCTATTCACGCCAGTTCTACTAACCCCACCACTCTCCTTTTCACATAGGCCAGTGGCTGGTGGGCAGACAGCACAATCCCCACTGCTTAGATCAGTGTAGCTTGATCTGCTGTCTACAAAAGTTGAAGTAATTCCGCAGTAGTTAGTGAGCTTCCTGAAAGAAAGGAGGAATTCAGGGACTGAACTAGGACTCTTATGCACAACCAAGCCCTTTGCTGATCCTGGGAAAAAGTAGTTCCACATCATCTGTTAATCAGGTTACTAGCTGTTAACTCTTAATCAAGCTGGAACTTTTTATCACTTTCTGATATGGAGGAAACTCCTAATACCAAAGCAACAGCCCTTTTTAAGGACAATTTTTGTAAATTTCACACAGCACAGTTTGCTCTGCTTTGAGCTTCCTATAAAGACAGCACTAATTATATCTTATACATATTTTGATCTCAAATGTATTTTTGAATTATCTAAAAATAAGCATAAATACTACAAATAATGACCTTAATTTTCTTTATATGCTCTCCTGGGAAAATAAAATAGTAATATTTAAACCACATGGAAAGAAAAGAAGTTATCTAAAGTATAAAAAATCTACTGGAATCATTTCTAGTAAAAAAGTTGTGTGGCTTTTGCTGTAAATCAGGCTTTTGAAAAGAAACAATGTTTCTGAAGATCAATAAAAGGGCAGTCTTCCCTACTGCCCTGTATTTGCCTTCCTATTTTAGGTGGGATCAGGCCTGGCTGTTTCTTAATACATCCCTGCTGTTAGATGTCAAGTATCATTTATCCTACTCAGTGGAGAAGAGATGCCTCCAATGAGTGATACAGAGTACCTAAAGTTAGCTACATATACTTTATCAAAGCCTAGAGAAGCCAGACTCTGTGTGTTGACTAATGAAAGACTATCCTGCCTAGACAAAAGTTTGCCAGTGTTTGCCATAAGGGCTCAAGGCCCAAAAAACAGGATTAGGACCACTTTGTTGGCTTGATTTTTACCTATGAACTAGACTGAGATTAATAACATTCTGAAGTCCCAGTTGAATTGATGCTCAAGGCAATCTTAAAATTTATTATTGTATGTATAGGAGCAATTACAAGATTTAGTACCTGAATTTTCAGGCAAATATAATATGCAGATTAGATAATATTCTGGATAGTATTTGAAGGAAGAGCAAAAGAGGGAGAGAAATATATTCCACTGACAATACGAAGGAATAGACTGATATTTTAGGGAGTAGCTTTTCTTTTATATACACATATAATACTTTGGCTGGTATGTGTACTTTTTGTTTTAGGATAGAGTACTGTCATTACTCACGGCAAAATCTGAATCCTTCTTGCATAAAATAGGCTAGTAATAACTCTTACATACTTCATAGCATCTATGGCTCACTTATATAATTAGTGTCCAAAAAGTAAGGGCTGGAATAGAGTCTCAGGGAACAGCTGCCCACTTTACATATTTTAAATCAGGATCAAAGCAATATATTGATTTACAATGACACCAATTAACTCATAATCAGTGAACTACACAGTCAGGATCAATATGAGCAACAAAAAATATATAAATGATAACTCTACACACTTATAAAATGTTAATAAACACCTATAAATTTCTAAACACTCTGCTAGAACTAATTTCAAAAAGTTCAGTCGCGCAAACATACTCATAGGTTACAAGCACTGGCCCATCTCTCCTGGGAGCACAAGTTTCCATGTCTCCACACATCTCTGGTTGGAAACATGGATGGTCAGGCTTTGTGAGTACCTGTGCTGCCTCCTACAACCCATTAATGCACAACTCCACCAGAAAGCACTCCTTGAGCTCACACATATGCACCCTCATGTGGGTCCCAGGTGCTGCCCAGCGAGCTGTTAGCATCACAAAATCACAGAATGTTACGAATTGGAAGGGACCTCAAAGGATCATCTAGTCCAATCCCCCTGCCAGAGCAGGACCACCTAGATCAGATCACACAAGAACATGTCCAGACAGGTTTTGAACATCTCCAGAGAAGGAGACTCCACAGCCTCTCTGGGCAGCCTGTTCCAGTGTTCTGTTACCCTTACTGGGAAGAAGTTCTTCCTCATGTTTAAGCGGAACCTCCTATGTTCCAGCTTGTAGCCATTTCCCTCTGTCCTATCATTGGATACCACTGAGAAGAGCCTGGCTCCATCCTCACGACAGTCACCCTTTACATATTTATAAACATTAATGAGGTCCCCTCTCAGTCTCCTCTTCTCCAAGCTAAAGAGACCCAGCTCCCTCAGCCTTTCCTCACAAGGGAGATGCTCCACTCCCTTCATCATCTTTGTGGCCCTGTGCTGGACTATCTCAAGCAGTTCCTTGTCCTTCTTGAACTGAGGGGCCAGAACTGGACACAATATTCCAGATGCGGCCTCACCAGGGCAGAGTAGAGGGGGAGGAGAACCTCTCTCCATCTACTAACCACACCTCTTCTAATACACCCCAGGATGCCATTGGCCTTCTTGGCTGCAAGGGCACATTGCTGGCTCATGGTCATCCTGCTGTCCAGGTCCCTTTCCTCTGTGCTATTCCCCCACAGTTCAGTCCCCAACTTGTACTGGTACATGGGGTTGTTCTTACCCAGATACAAGACTCTACACTTGCCCTTGTTGTATTTCATTAAATTTTTCCCCGCCCAACTCTCCAGCCTGTCTAGGTCTCTTTGAATGGCAACACAGCCTTCTGGTGTGTCAGCCACTTCTCCCAGTTTAGTGTCATCAGCAAACTTGCTGACCTACATCAGCAAACTTGCTGACCACTCTATTCCCTCATCCAAGTCATTGATGAATATGTTGAACAATACTGGTCCCAGTACCAACCCTTGAGGGACTCCACTGGATATAGGCCTCCAACTGGACTCTGTCAGCCACCACCTCAGCCAGCCACCTGCAGACCCCTCATGGTAGCCAGAATGGTGGCTGATCTCACCCAGGCAGAGGTGGCAAGGTGACTTTAGGCATCATTAAACCAGGTTGTCAAAAATGGGCTTGTGAGCACTCCCAGAGAATGTGCTCACCATTGCTCATTTGCTTGCTTCAGGAGGATTTTGCTCTGTTGGGGAGAGGGAAGGTGAATATTTTGGAGGGAAGAAAACATGTGCGTAGAAACAGGCTGACAATCATAAAAAGGATGTTCTCAAAAAAGCCAAACAGAGTTTGAGCTATGTCTTATAAATGCTCCTACAGGATTCTTATATAATTACTTCTGGAAATGTATTGCCCTCTTGGCTCTCTTGTGTGAATGTATACATTCTTGTGTGCATATATACATGCATATACATGATGGATCCAGACCCTATACTATAGATGCTTCGTTTGTGTTATCTGCAGATAAGACACAAGCAGTGTATTTCAACGTTAAGATGTATAATCAATGTTGGTGGCCTGACTTCTGAGATGTTGCCATTTCAGCATGTTAATACTGTATCTCCACATTACATTTTTTTCCAAACTCCAGACTTTACTTTCTCTGGAATGAATCTTTGTTACTGTAAGCTTTACAAATGACTGCAAAGTTATCTTGTGCTGAGTGCCACCAAATAGCTATAATTCAGTAAGTAAACCCTGTATTATATGAGATTTTTGCTCGTATCCTCTATAAGATATGTGTGAAAAAAATGGTATTTTTATTCCTTATTGATAACTCCATACTTTGTTAAGAGTTATGAAAAAGATGGAACTATAAATTAGCTTTAATAAACCAAGAGGAACAGTAGGTGACAGAATGTGTATTAAGGTGTCAGTGCACATGTTATCTTTCAGTTTGAAATAAATGGAAATGAATGTAACTTCTGTTATGGAATGAAAGATACCTTATTACCATTTTGGCAGAACAACTTGGTTTATATGCCCATGAATAGACATGAAAATTATTTACATGTCCTTACATTCCTTAAAGGTGTCTCTTCTCATATTATTTCATTTCATATTATTATTTACATTCCAATAAAATTTCTCAAATTTTTCAGGTATTGTGCCTAGCTGATAAGGCTCATCTTCTCTCGTCAATTTGTCTGAATTAGACAGAGTCTAATTCACTAAAAAAACTCTAAAAAAGTCTGTCTTTTTTTCTTTCTTTCTTTCTTTTCTCTATAATTTTCATTTTCTCTTCTATAGGTAATTGAGTTTAAACTTGGGCATATCTAAACTAGTTCTGTAAGATCCTTAATTTTCACTACCAATGTAGTCTATTAATGTCAGTATCCTAGGCTGAAGCCTTATGTTTTGTAAACTATTTGAGGATTGTCACTATAAAAGGGCTATATGAATAAGGTGCCGTATCAGGTATCTGAGTCATAGATATTAAAATCAAATTTTATGGTTGTCTTGAACAGCATTTCTAAAGATGTACAAGTATTTATAAAAAAATATGCAATATGTAAAATCTTTAGCCATAAATAAGAAATATTTCCTTCTCTCTCAAGCTTCCTATCTACAATCCTATTGACCTGGGAAATGTATTACTGGCAACAAGAACCATTTAATTGCTTTTATAGCCTCATATCTTTGTCCAGGTTAAACAAGGAATTGAGATTTACCATTACAATAAGTTAGAAAGCCTTGATTAATTTCATAGTACCTAGTCTGATATAAATATGCATTGTTAGGCTCTGAATTTTCAGCACAGAGATACAATAATCAAAACATATTCTCTGAAGAATGTAAATGTAGCTAAATACAAAGTTGGGGCAGTACCAAAACAGTCAAGATATATAGAGGAAGGAGACCAGGCTCATAAAAATACTATTAAACTCAGTCACAGATTGCTACTTACTCTCTCTTAAATATTTGCTGAAAAAGTCCAATGACTCCAGTAGATGAGTGTTAATTCATAAAAATCTACAATAGTCAAAGCTGTCAGTTTTTTAAAAAGATCTCTCAGACACATATTGAGAATAAATATAATCAAACCACACTAAAGGAAAGCACTTGGCATCATGATAGGGATTCCTCAGCCAAGTCAGATGCAGCTTGTATGTGCAACACAGTGCCCAGGCAAGCTCTAAACAACTCCAAGCATCTCAGCATTGATTCTGTTCACCTAAACTGAATATACTCCTAATGTAGCCAAATGGTTTCAGGTGTGCCAAGTTAACCTGCATATCTCATGTGCTTCTGAGTGGTGTTACTTAGAGATAACCTAAATTTTTACTTCAGTTACCTGAAGTTTCACTTCACATGCAAGGGAATAGGAATAGAAGGATTATGTTACTGGAGTTAGTTTATAATGAAATATTAACATTTTTAAAAGTTACATGCTCCTCAGAAAGAAGGCAGAATGTACACTATAAATACAGGAGATTATTGCAATAATAGAATGAATGGATGTGCTTTTTATAGGTTCAGTCTGAGTTCCCTTAAGCTAGCTGAAAGATATGTTAGGTGAAAATAGTACATAGGTTTTATTAAATGGCTTTTGCGTACAAATGTAAAGCATAGTAGAACTAGAATCTTAATAAATCATATTGAAACTCAGCTGTCTCTCCACTTCTCTGCATTATCTGTAGGTATCAATCAGATAATCTCTTAATTTTTAGATGCAATGTTGTCTACTGGAATACTTAACTTTGTTAGGTGGATACTCTGTAGCCTTTTCACAGGTAAACCTGAATGCTTCCAGAATAGATTAATAGATACTAATGTCAGACAGTAAGCCCCATTCTCCATGCTGTCTTTCCATCTTGAAGGAAAACAACATCCATATTTCAATTTGAAAGCACTTTGCCTATTTTATTCTTCTTATTCAGCCAGCAAACTGAAAAAATCAATCATTCATAGCTTTACTCTTGATGTCTGGTCACCAGAAAAGGAATAGTCAATTTAGACCATATTCAGTCAAATCTACCTTAAAAATAAATTAGACACTCCTCTCTGCAAAGCATAACAACTTCCAGGGGGCATAAGCTGAATTTATCAGAACATTTTTTCAAGCCAGTCACTTTTTTGTTGTTGTTAGCACATTGAAAACATCATGATACAGAAGACAATTTCTTTAATTTCCCCTTCTTCTTGAAGGATTATTTTTATTGTGTTAATCACAAGAGGAGTTTCATAGTTTCTCTCAGCACTACAGTGATGTTGAATATGATTGAAAAATTACTTCCATTTTCATAACATCCTTCAAACCCAGATGTTGCAGGAGATTCTATTCCTCATTCTAGTCTCTTTCTGATCTCACAGAATTACTATTTGAAAAATAGGACTTCTGCACTATAGCTTTTTCTATATCTCCGATATCTAAGTTTAGTTCTGCCACCTTCAAGTTAGCGGAATTGTGTTTAATATTGGAAAAAAATCTATGCAGCATCATTTAAGTAGCATGTAAGATGTAGCATCTTTAATCATGCACCTCACAGGGCAGGCATACAACCCCTTTTTCTGTCACTCAACTCTAAGCTTTTTCATAGCAAAGCATTCTTTCAGCTAACAAAAATCAAACATTTTGGCCCTGTTGGAGTGTCTACATTTCAAGGAACTTGTGAAAAATGTAGACTAAATTAAAATCAAATAGTATTCTTTTCAGTTTATTAAATCAAGTATATAGGTAGCAGTATGTTTTAAAACTGAGAAAAATGGTGATTGTAATCCCAGATTTTTTACAGTACAATAAACATTGCATGATGTTATGTTAGTCAAATAATATATATCATAAGCTACATGATCAAAATGTAAAATTGACAGTTTGTTTTAATAACATGCTGTAGACTAACTTCAGGTTAGTCAGCCTCAGTTTTGTTCAGTAGAACAGAATCTGCCCTTCCACAGTCTCAAAAATCAGCACTCATTTTCATTTTGAAACTCAAGTTTCTTCTAAATGATCCTCTGAACCCCATTTTCAGTAAAAGTAAAAAGATTTCTTAGCTCTCCTCCAATCAGTATCTCCTAAAGTGGATGAATTTTTCACAGATCTCTATCTGACTTACTAAACATCTTTTTAAATTCATATGTTAAGTTTGGAATAAATGAATGCAAGTTTTACTCTATCACAAGAAAATGACACAGGCAGCTAGCATTAAAAAAAAATTTCCAAATAATATATTTACATTCACTCTGATTTTCATGTTTCCTTAGTCAAAAAAATAACAATAAGTGCACAAGTGAATTTTAGATTTCTCTGCTTGACGGCAAATAGGAACTGAAAAAAACAGAGTTTGACGATCCCCAGACTTTCACACGGACAAGCTGCAGGTCAGTAAGGTAATCTTTGGACAACTATGACATTAGTTGTTAGCATGTTATGCATGTTCTACTAAGAAGAAAAAACTGTCTTCACAGGAAGGGCTATAGTCTGTTCTTCCATTAGTTGGAAGGGTACGAATCGTGTATGAGGCTGCATGTGATGATTAGTTCCATACTAGTCTTGCTTTCTTCTCATGGACTACAGTTTTACAGTGGTGTGACCTCACTTAGTTCATTGAAGTTACTCTGTAACTTAGATCTGAATTATTCTCACTTTGACACCAATGACAGAAAAAAATGAACCTAAATACCCCCGAAAGTTGGCTTATCCAGAGAATTTTCTGGGTAGAAGCCTTAATTTTGTGTATTATATTGTCAGAATTTCATGGGGTTTTTTCCATCCATTTTAAGCATCATTACACTTTGAGTTTCTTGAAATATGTATTTTATTCTAGATTTTCAAAAATCTTATTACATGTATGATGGTTCATTCATTTAATCAAATCACTGCAGTGGATTTAAACATGATTCTATTGTTGAATGAAGTGGCTTAGTCATGCAAGGTCATTGTAGTAGAAGTCCCAAGTACTCACATGCAAGTGTTTTTGAAAATTTAGTTCAAGGAAATATGGGCTATTTTTAATCTCTGTTTTTAAATCCCAAGTTCAGTTTCATCGGGACGCTCCAAAACTGTGAATCAAATGCCTATTAAATCACTTTAATCTATATGCTTTCTCTTTTCTCTCCCAGTTCGCCCTTCTATAAATTCACAAATTCAGGACAAAAATGAGAGCGAGCATTCTTCATCCAGCTGTCGTATCTCTTTTGCAGTAGGTTGCTATAATACCCAACACACGCTTTGTAGAGTTATCTGGGCAGGCACAGATGCCAAAAGCAGCGTAACTGTGTTATTGCAATACCTCAACTAACCTAACCATATTACTTCCACTAGTGTCGCAAAGTAGTACCAATGCATTACATAAATATATCCAAGTTTAATAGGCACAGAGGATTCCAGTTAATATAAAATAAATCTCATATTTCTAATAAAATTGAATAGTTCAAAGATTTCATGCACAAACTATATAGTCCCTGACACCCTTAAAGACTGAAAATTAAGTTTATAATAATATCAGCCTAGAACTTTTCCCTTCTTCAGTGTGAATTAGCCTGTACAGGGGACAATTTCAAGCTGGCCCAGGAACATCCACATATACCACACTCATTTCTAGGGCATAACCTAAAGTAATTGTGTACAGTTTTGTGAGATATAATTTTCATTGCATCCTCACTTTCAGTAATTCATTGCTTTTAACCTGCAGAAAGCAGAAATATAAGTTCACGTTAAAGAAAATAGTTCATAGAAAAAAAGGATATGTGTATTTGACTTCAAATACATGTGCATCTCACTTTATGTAGAACAAAAATAGGGTACAACAGTCTGTACTAGAGAGAATATAAACACAGAATGCTTACTGAAATCTGAGGGAAGTTTGCCCAAAATAAAGCAGTTATTCTTTAGTTTTGTGATTCTAGGATTATAATGTCCTTAATCTTCAGGAAAATAAAATATTGTATGGGAAATACGGATGTCCTGAGAGGGAATTTTAGAGATTTTCATGAAAGATAAGAGGGAAATTCCTGTTAAAAGACAACTATTTTCTTAATATTCTCACATATATTAAGTAATGCTGAAAATCCCCCACATTCCAGCTCTTGGCAATGGTTCTTGCAATGCTTGTTTTCTAATTTAAACCAAATAATAGGAATATTAAATTACAAGCTCAATGTCTTTGTGTCCACATGTTCAAAAATTAAAAAAATAACACCAAACATTTAATAGATCTAACATTACTCTGTCTTTGGTCCTTTGGAACGTAATTCCTGTCTTGGCTCATAAACTTGTTCTCTTTTTATGCAAAACCTAAAACAGAAAAGAGAATATTATCCTAAGTTAGTTGAGACATTGTAAAATATCATTTTGCTGGTTAAGAAAAATTAAAATTAGAAAAAAGACATTTAGAACAGGCTAACCGGCTAGTGGCACATTATACTCTGTCTCACCAAATCAAATCCAAATTTATGTCATTTGTAGGCTATATTCTTCTCCACATAGCTTTTCTTTTTTAACAGTTTCTATGGTCACATCAATTTTCCTCCTTTAATGAACCCATGAACCCAAAGGTACACTCTTTAAAGCACAGTATGAAAAATATGAGACGCCTAAGGAATGGAAGAAAATTAGTATTTATTAAATATTTCTAGTAAAATAAATGTGAAAGGGCATCATCATAAAAAAAAGGAAATACGTTATTTTTGTTATTACTTATTGAAAAAGTTGTTTGTTAAAATTCTCCCTTTATTTGGCTAGAGATGCATGTGTGAGTAAAATATCAAAGATTTTATGTTAACTCTTCAATGACTGACTTGGAATTATGGTTTCTTTGTGTCAATCTACATTGGGTTTGTGTGGCCAGGTTTTAGTAGCAAGTAAGCTACAGAGGTAGTTTCTGTAAGAAGCTGCTAGAAGCTTCCCTGATGTCCAATAGAGCCAATGCCAGACAGCTACAAGATAGATCCACTGCTGGCCAAGACAAAACCAATCAGAGACAGTGGTAGCACCTCTGTGATAACATATTGAAGAAGGGGGGGGAAAAACCTGCATAGGGGAACACTGCAGTCTGAGAGGGGAGTGAGAATATGTGAGAGTAACAACTCTGCAGACACCAAGGTCAGTGAGGAAAGAGGGGGAGGAGGTGATCCAGGCACCGGAGCAGAGATTCCCCTGCAGCCCCTGGTGAAGACCATGGTGAGGCAGGCTGTTCACTGCAGCCCATAGAGGTTAACCGTAGAGCAAAGATCCACCTTCAATCAGTGGAGGACCCCAAACCAGAGCAGGTGGATGCACCTGAAGGAGATTGTGACCCTGTGGAAAGCCCATGTTGGAGCAGGCTCCTGGCAGGACTTGCGTCCCTGTGGAGAGAGGAGCCCACACTGGAGCAGGTTTGCTAGCAGGACTTGTGACCCCATGGGGGATCCATGCTGGAGCAGTCTGTTCCTGAATGACTGCACCCCATGGAAGGGACCCATGTTGGAGCAGGTCATGAAGAACTTCAGCCTCTAGGAAGGACTCACGTTGGAGAAGTTTGTAGAGCACTGTCTCCTGAGGGAGGGACCCCACTCTGGAGCAAGAGAAGACTGTGAGGAGTCCTCCTCACGAGGAGGAAAGAGCAGCAGATACAACATGTGATGAATTGAGTGTAACCCCCATTCCCCATCCCCCTGTACTGCTCAGGGGCAGGAGGTAGAGAATTTGGGACTAAAGTTAAGGCCAAGAAGAAGGTAGGATTCAGGGAAACGTGTTTTAAGGTTTGTTTTTATTTTGTCATTACCCTACTCTGATTTGATTGGAAATAAATTATATTAATTTTCCCCAAATCAAGTCTGTTTTGCCCATGACAGTAATTTGTGAATGATCTCTTCCTGTCCTTCTTCTGACCCATGAGCCCTCCATTATATTTTCTCTCCCCTGTCCAGCTGAGGAGCAGAGTGATAGAGTGGCTTTGGTGGGCACTTGGCATCCAGCCAGGGTCAACCCACCACAAAAATGACAATTTGAAAATTATCCCTGACCTCCAAATCATCTCTGGGAATGATGACATCAGTAGCATATTCATGAGCTGCCAGAGACCAGGCAAGTGATCACTGCATACACTCAGAGAATTCAAAATAATCAAACCCCAGAATTTTGCCAAATGTACCTGGGATTCAAGAAAGCTGAAGAACTTTCCTTTTCTCTTCCTATGCTCAGGTGCTGATGTCATGAACTGTCAGAGTCAATCTCACATAGCAATTCCTGTCTTGTTTCCAGAAATCCATAAAAACAGTGAACACAGGTTAGATAATACTGTTATAACCAGAAAGTCTGACCTCAGACACAGAAAGGGGCAAGTCAGGAGTGAGTGACTAAAGTAGAATATAGTCTACATAGATTAGAGAACAGAGAGAGGTGTTTCATGAGGTAATATGAACTGTTTAATTTTTCTCAGTAGTTTTTTTATTGCTGTTTTTGTGAAGCTATTCCTTATGTTTCACAAAATAGTAATATTACAAATGTAGGCAAATAACTACATCAATTTGTGCAAAGAGAATGAATTAATCTAATTATCAAAAGGTTATATAACTAATTAATACTACCATAACTACCATGAATCTTCTGCATTTAATGTTGTAACAATACTAACACTGGGTATGATATCTGCATATTTTTTAACTTACAGCCTTTACAATCAAGGTATTTGTCTTTTCATAGCATAAACTCTTTTATTTAATGCACTTCTTGCTATTCCAACCCATAAACTGAACACAATTGAAGCATAATGGCAGTAAATGCTTTTACTTGTCTGGTATCTGTTTCAGTACCTATGACTATTTCATATAACAGAACATTACTCTTAGAGAAGAGCCATAATTTGATGCAGTATTAGATTAGACCATCTATTCTTGGTGGCATGTGTGCCAAGGAAATGTTGCAGACATTTGTAGACAGAGTGTTTTCCATTTTGGTCCAGGAGATATGCACGGGACTTGCAAAGCAAAAGAATATGACATTGAACCACACCAAGACCAAAACTGTCAGCAAACCTCTGCTTGATTTTGGCATATGTGAGTTTTCTGCCATGACTATTAGCTAAAAATACCACCAAATTCTTCATTTCTTCCTTCCTTTACTGTCCCAGTTGACTGATTTTATTTCCTTCAAATTAGTGTGAAGATGACAAGAATAAGAGTGAAAAGATTATGAGGGGAAGAGGAGTTTTAAACCAGGGTTTTGAACTTCAATTTTGTAAGGAATGACAGACTACAGGCTTAGGATTTGTTCTTGGTTTTTTGAGAGTTCAGTAATATGATCACACTGAGCAGACTTTGTTCCTGCTAATGTACAACAGCAACACATCAGGAAATGATGACCATTTTTATTTCTCTCTGTAAAGCACTTATATATTTAAAGTTTTCTACAAAAAGGTTTCCCTGAACACATTTGCTGTGAAAGCATACTGTTGTATGATGTGATCCACATTTAATTTCTGACAGAAAGCCACAACCAAATTGACTTCAATGTCCCATAAAAGTCCATCAAGAACTGTGAGGTGCTGAGTTCACAGCTATTGTAGGTAAAATCGTATGCTGCGAGGCAAGGTCCCACCAATACGTTTATTCTTGCACAGACTGCATCAGAGAGCAAGGCACAGTTTTTACATTCAGTAATTTTCCCTGTGTGGGGCAATGGAGGATAGATAAAAGGTACTATTTACCCTAGAAAATCAGTACTTATTGTCTTTCACATGATTGTTTCCTGGAGTCACAGCAAAATACTGTATTTATCCTAGTGACACCATTTTCTGCTGTTAACGCGTGTTGAAGATCCTCTTTAACTTGATTGTTGGTAGGAGGAAAGAATGTTTAGTGATTTTCTGTGTCTCTAAATCGACTGCAACCTCATATGTACTGATTCTTATTATGCTTTACTTGGCCAACTGAAGTCAGTTAGGCCAATTAACTTCCAGATTTTAGACTAGTAAAGAAACAATACAGACAAACACCTCAGATTTCAAGGCTCAGAAAATTATCCGATCCTTCCAGGACATTGAATCCAGTATCTCTGCAGTGTACAGTACTGTAATTGTGCATTGTGCCTAACATTAGAAAATATATATATTATTTTATTGGAGTTGAGATATGCTTTCCTTGGTTAAATTCCACATCAGGTTATTAAGATGGTCATTTTAGGACACCATAACACATTCATTCTAGTTTACATCAGTTTATCCACAGTCCTGGCAGTGTCAAATTTGAGGGATAAGGAGGAAACGTAAACCTATTTTTCTATTTTCATTTACTTTAAAAAAAAAGTAGATTTTCTTGCATTACATTCTCTGAGAAACAAAAGATATAGAAGGAATCTGAAACCTTCAAATACTTAACTAACACAAAATAAAAATCAATTCCCAAAATTATACTCTCAAACTGCTCCCCATAAATCGTGGCATTCTGAACATCTAGATCTCACTGCAGGCCTCTCCTGAGAAAAAAAAGCCTACTGTTAATAGTGAAAAGATGGACTAAAACTATACTAAGAAACAGTATTTAAACAGTTGATTTTGCCTCATTGGTACCTAAATCACTTGCAGTGTGGTATGTCTGCTCCTAAAGGAAGCCTTTCTTTTGATAATATTTTTTTTCTTCTTTTTTTTTTCTTTTCTTTTCTTTTTGGAAGTTGGAATTAGATGATCTTTGAGGTCCCTTCCAACCCTAACCATTCTATGATTCTGTAATAGTGCTAAAATCAGATTTAACTCTCTGCTGTCTTGTACGTTATACTGCCTCATTTTCGAATGGTGTCTTTGTGTTTATTTTAATAGCAGTGGAGAATAGAAATAAATTGGTTCTATTCTGATATAACACTTTGTGTTCACTTTACTTTTTATTTACACCATTGCAATCAGGAATAAGGGTCTAAATCTGAAACTCAGACTGGTTAAACCAACTTCACGTCAAATGTAAGCTAACTTAATGTTATCATCTCTGAGTTTCATCAGTTTCATTTAGAGAAACTCACTTTCTACTATAAATTGCTTTGAAATCTAAAGAATAAAAATAATGTTATTTTTATTTTCACTCTGATTACAGCAGAGATGCCTGAATGATTGATTAATGTGTTGCTCCAATAGTTCTTTAGCAGTTCAGAGTGAAGCATCTGTGTTTCATGAATCATACAGCCATTTTAGTCTGGTACTATGTCCAAGCTAATGAGCCCAATGAAAAGCATCTTAGCTGAGGTGTGGCATCTTACTATAAAAAACAGCTTCTAGATGGTTTATCCCAAGCTGGCTACATACTCACTCCAACCACCTTTCACTGGTACTACAGACAATCTTTCCTAGTTTAGGAGTAATTTCATAAGAATCAGTGCATGAATCACTGTACCAATATGTCTTATAGCTATAAAATCTCTTTTTATTTTTTTAATCTTTATAAAAAGACATTGTTTTAATCCAAATTTCTTATAAAAGTGTAACAGACTAATTTGAATTTTAGTAAATCACAGCTGAAACATCTCTAATCTTCTATTAACTTTCATAGTAATAATTCTTTCAGAAAAATGTTTAAAAACCTGAATAATCACCAGATAAACAGATGTATCTGTAATTTTCTTTCAGAATTACAGGCACTGTGCTTACTTAGCCTTCAATTTGACTTACAACTGCTCTTATTCATCTTCAGTATAGTGTGCCAGATCTTTTATAGTTCTAGAGCAGCAAATCTTTGCTGTGCCCAAGCTGGGCACAACAACCTTGGTTTTGTTTCCATCTTGGTGTGATCACACCTCATTCCTTCCCCTTGCAGAATTACTGCCCTTATTTAGATTCAAGGAAAAAAAACTATCTTTATTTCATAAATATTTAGTCTGTACCCCGTTCTCACCATTCAAAGATGACTGTTCTTTCCATTAATCCTTTTTTATATCACTGAAGAAGTTTGTAACTTCCTATACCACACTAAGTTTATGTAGCTTGTCTTAAATTACAATACGTAACTAGTTTTCCATCTCTGCTTTCATTCTAAAAGCCTTCTTAATGCAGTAATTAATTCAGCAAGTTCTTTAGCCTTCTTCTACAGTATTTTTTTTCCTTTCCTTTCCTTGAATTGCAAGTTTTGGTGTTTGGTTTTCTTCTTTTATTGCACAAATATGTATTTATATGATGGAAAAACTCTTTTTAATCATATGTGTAATTGGAGCATTAATAATTTTTATCTATTTCCCTCTAGGCTCAACATTCTTTCTAAACTCCATTAGATGATAAATTCATGAAAATATGGACAACAAAATTAATTGTTAAAAAAAAATAAAAAAATGTTTTATCATTCTTTAGAGAAGAAGGTAACGGTTATGAAAATGTGTGAAAACAAGGCTGTAAATGACACCCCTCATGACAAAGAGGTTAATTAGTTGAGAAATCACAGCAAGTGTCAAAAAGGACTTCAACATTTGAGGGAAAGAGTAAGCTTTGGTCGGTCTTGTCAGAACTATCATAAATAATGAACATATTTGCCTAAGTTAATGGAGATTAAATGGGGGCTAAATGATAATGAGGCCAGAGATATCTCAGGTGAGTGAGCATTCAAACTTAGTGACTCCTGCTGAACATATTACTACTGATCCCTACTAACAAATAAATATAAACCTACAAACAGATATAAGCCTACTGGTTCAAGTCCATCTAAGATCAGCAAAGAAGGGAGTTGGTATGCAAGTAGTTCTCTTTTTAATTAAGAAAAGAAAAGATCATCATGGAAGCATAAATGCTATTATAAGCACTTATGAAAAAAAGGCAGTGAAGATGACATCCCCTAAGCTCTTGCTGAAAACAAACCATTTCATTTTCTCCTGTTTTTGGTCTCCCTCTGTCAATGCTATCTGCTAAAGGTGGTCAGGGTCCACACAGGGAGCCAGATCAGAAGCAAAAGGGGAGGGGGGTAAAGGCAGGGGTGAAAATAAGGTACAACATACATTGAAAGTGGTCCATTCAGGAGACAAGCTACCCACAGTGCAAAACAGAGGTGTGTCCAGGAGGCAGACACAGACAGGGATGGAGACCAGCACTCCTACAGCATCTCTGGGGCAGAGACTGAGAGCCTCAGGCTGAGGTCTAGGTCATGGGAAGTGCATAGCCCCAGGGAGGATAGGCAGGGCCATCAAGGGCTGGTGGTGGCCTCAGGAACCTGAGAAAAGAAAGAAAAAAGGACACGGTGAGATACAGCATCAGATCAGTGATTGTAAATTAGAGAGAACTGGAAACAAAATGAATGACGGAAATGTCTATAGTGAGAAAGATGAAGAGCAAGCAGGGAACATAAGCTTAGCAACACCAAGAGGAATTTTACTTTTATCAGGAGAAGACATCAAGCTGACTATTACACTGCTCCGAAGAACAAAAGTATGATTTATCTTCCAGCAGCAAGAATATTTAGTGTGAATCTGAGACTGGAAATTATTTTTAAGGGAAGTCCACAGTATGTACGAGGTGTTTTTCACGTCAAGACAGATGCTGCTGCTCTGTTCTCCAACGAAATGATTCAAGGGCAATAATGCTGAGCAGGGTATCAAATAAAAGGGGTGGAGAGGATTACAGTGATCCAAATCGAATTCTTCAAATCCCTAGAGAAGTTGGCAAAAGATGACAAGATACTAAAGATCACTAGGCAACGAAAGAAAGAATTCTGCAAAATTATGAGGAGTCTAGACTGCACAGTCACTGGTAAAACTATGTTTTAATCTTACGTAGATTAAGATCAACACACAGATCCTTTTCAGCCACTCTCAGATGTCCCCTGGGCTATTAACATGCTTTGTCCATTCTGTTCCTTTAGTTTAAATTAGCAGTACACCATCTTTTTATGGCATGGCTTCACATTAAAGAGATTGTCTAGCAGTATTTATCTTTTTTGTAAAGAGCATTGCCTCTGTAGGAAAATGTAAATCCTTTCTCTGACTGTTGATTATCAGGGAAATAAATAACAGAGCCCAATTCTTTCCGGATAGAATTTCTGATCAACACTAGAAGCAGTAAGTATGACACTTACTAACACAGGGTTTTTCCATACAATTACGTCAGTATCTTCTGCAGTTTATCTCTGAGATCGTAGTGAACAATGTCTTCAGATGGATTCATTACAGTAGACCAAAAGCTACATGCTCACTCTCTTTTCCAAGTGATCTGATGCTTTGTTTTTGTCTCACCTGGCTCACCATGGTGTGCTTGAGGACGACCAGTTTAGAAACTCCTGGTGTAAACTTTCAGGTAAAAGTCATCCTTGAATGTTCATAAAGGAGACTTTTGACAACGTGCATGAAACCTTTTACTTCACTTCTCTAACTCGCTTGATCATTTCATAAACTCTTCTTTAAAGATTAAAACTAAGAAATGCAATCTAGATGTACAATCTTAGAGTACGAGCAGAAGCAATCAATCTGTCCCTCTTAATGATAGTTTTGGAATGACAAAGGTGGTCATAGAAGTGATCTGCCGAGTGCTATGCATTTGTCCTGCCATTTGTGAGTTAGGAAGTTGTGCTTTGGCATTCATTACCAGCTAGCAGGGAGGACTCGAAGGGAATTTTCCCATGAGGATAATGTTTGATTTTCTGGAGTTCTTTAGAGGCAAAGAGTCTGCATCCTAGGCTGTCCTACAAAAAAGGAATTATGTCAATTACAGTGAAAGTTAGTCTGTGCAAAGAAGCACAGAAAAGGTGGAGAACTAGCAAAGGAATAGTTCTGCAGGTACTTACCAGGGATAAAGCTGTTTCATGTTCTAGGAGTCTAGAGGCAGCCTGTATTGTTTGGATAAGTGTATCCAAAATACTCATTGTGACATACAGAAATTATTCATGTGGCACGGAATAACCACAGCAGAGCTAAATTTAAGTGCATAATCTGGGGAAACCATCTAAGGATGCTTCAGATTTTCATCTCAAGACAGTTATATGCCAATCAAGGAGTGAATAATTGCTCTATAAAGCACTGAATAAGCCTCGTTAGATCCAGAACATTGTATACATAATTACATGCTGAGATATTCTAACAGAAATTCATGAAATTCTCCACTTTGAGAGTGGTGAGGCACTGGAACAGGTTACCCAGAGAAGTTGTGGAAGCCCCATCCCTGGAACTGTTAAAGAGTAGATTGGATGAGGCTTGTAGCAACCTGATCTAGTGGAGGGTGTCCCTGCCCATAGCAGAAGGGTTGGAACTAGATGATCTTTAAGGTCTCTTCTAACCCAAACCATTCTATGATTCCATAAGTCTATTAAATTTGAGTTAATACTTCCCGACTGGAAAACAGCAAATAAAGCAGCTGGCTCAGATCTTCTCAGCAGGCTATATAAAATAGTAATTTGCATTACTTTCTTTTCTCTGACAGATGAAGGTGAAAAAATCCAGTCCATAAGGATGACAAAACTGCTCTGCAAGTGACTTACTCTGTAATTCTAGTAACATTTTTTTCTCTTCTGCATCAGTCTGTCTACTTTGACATAGATTGTTTTTCTGCTTAACTTTTAATATGAAAGAAATAAATACAACTGGTTAGGTGCAAAATTTTCAGAATGTGCTAATAACAAAACTTGACTGTAACTATACTAAAATATTTGTGCAAACCAGTAATAAACTTGTATTCATTTACCCTTTTCATGGATCAGCAATATCTGTATGTAAAGACGCAACTACTCTTAAATATTAATTTTCCTTTTCTTCAGTGAAATTACACAGACAGTATTAGAAATAACAGTTTAAACAATTACACTTGAAGAGTCAAAAGGAGAAAATATGAAATAGGCTGCCCAGGGAAGTGGTTGAGTCCCCATCCCTGGATGTGTTTAAGAATAGGGTGGATGAGCTACTTGAGGATATGGTTTAATGGGGATTAGGGATGGTTGGACTCGATGATCTCTAAGGTCTTTTCCAACCTAGAAATCTATGAATCTATGAATCTACTGTAACAAAAGAACAGAGAGGAAAAAGACTGTCACGATGAGCAGGTAGATAAAATTCAGGCTGTGCTGAAGTGGGTAAAGATGAAAGAGGGAAGTGCTAGGTACGGAGGAGCATGTACATATCCTTTTTTGATTAATATTTTACTCAGATATACTCAGGGCATTGTCTCACATGTCCAAAAACTTTTCTTGGGCAATTTTCATCTCTTCGTGGTAGCCAGACTTGCAGGTAGACATCATGGTTTTTAGTTGATGCTTGCTGGGTTTTCACTTCAGCTTCAGTCTCTTCACTATTACTACTCCTCGGCTGAACTCATGTTCTTCATATTTAATTAGATTCCATTTAGCATCCGTCACATGTAATTTCAAATTACATGGCTAGCTTGTAATGCAAGTCTTTTTTTTTTTTTTTTTTAAACTGGATAAAAATGAATTCTGAAATGGAGTTGTGCCCAGAGCAAATGGACACAAGAGCACTTCTAAACTCTAAGGGTTCAATTATCGCCTGCTGAGCCAGAGAGCCTGCATTTGTCTGATTTGGTGACACTTATTTTAAGTAGGGCGGTGAAGGTGCGAGGATGTGTCCTCTGTGCGATTAGTCTTAAACAGAAATAGAAGAAACAATTCAGGGATGCTTGCTGGTTTTTGTTTCCAGTATTTAATCGGAAATGACTAAACTAGTCTCCCTATACATACTTTCAATTTTTAAGAAACCCATATTTCATTCAGATTTGCCTTCCAGGTAAGAATACAGCATAGTTATATAATCCCTGTTTAGTAATCTGGTTAACTCCTGAAGTAACTGAAGCAGCTCTGTAGTTCTTGGGTAACAAGTGCATTAGAGCCACATTAAAAATAGACAACATAAAGAAATAGTCTACATTGCTTTTTGAGTCTTTAGATTTAACCTTTCTTTCAAAGGCATCAGTTGAAGTTAACTGTTGGGGCTCAGGACAGAGTTACTGCAAAGAGGAACACTCATTTATTCTAAATTAAATTTGGAATAGGTGAAATGAAGGTCATAGTCTTATTTAGTAGACCTAGTACAACATCTACCCCCGATTAACCTAACACTTGATTTGAGTGCTACATACATAAAGCTATTCCCTCTAGTATTCCACAAAGAACTACAGAGGATACCACTTAGCTGAAGGCAGCTGGTAGAAAAGTCTCAAGAATTGTGGAATTAAGCAGAAGAGGAGAGAAAGTTATATTATTTTCCCTCAAAAATCAATCATATTTGTCAGGAGTTGCTGAACCCAATAGCCCAACAGAAGTGAGGCTGCTACAGCCCCATCTCCTCAGGTCCAGCAAGTAGCAAGGCTGAGCATGTATTCCCAAAAAACACAAGCTTACGCACACGTGCACATGTGTATATGCACAGCCAGCCACACAGGTCACCACAGACAAACACACTCAGCACTCCCACAAGCACAAACAGCACCAGTGGCCTCATCCTGTTACCTTGTCTGGCTGATGAGGATAAAAGCCCATTAATGGAAAGTGTATGCATAAATATACATATATACAGTATGGATCTGTACAGTAGCTGACCTTAGACACTCAATCTACCCTGGCCCCAGGATCTCCAGTCTCCCCAGTTATAGGCACCTGGACAGGTGAGTCCCAGAGGATGCAGTTCCCCTCCAGCTGCTAGTACTCAGACCTACATACACACACACACACACACACACACACACACACACTATGGATCCCTCTAGCACCTGGACTTAGACACCCAATAGACCCCATAGCTGGGCCCTCCATTCCTTGGTCTCCCAGTCGCCTCACGCACAGACACACAGAAATGCAAACAGGTCTGTGTCCCCTGTAGATGGTCCAGATTCATGGCCCTACCAGTAGTCATCTCCCAGACCTCTCCAGTCGGCCTGGACCTCCTGGTCCCTCCAGTAGAGGACTCATAGACTCTTTCCAGTATCTGCCCCAGACTTATAGTGGCTGCAGTGCTGGGTTCCCAAACCTCTTCTCCTACTTGCTGGTTAGTCTAGCTTGATGTTGGCTGTGATCATTCAGCGGTGTACCTACTCACACAACACACATGAACTCTGGCGTCTCCAGATGCTGGCACCCAGGTGCTTGTGACCAACAGCTCCACTCCAGTTGCCGGAACTTAGACCTGCATACACACACAGGTGCACGGAATAGAGTCCCCTCACCCAGAAAAACAGCTGGAAATGACATTGAGAAGACAGAACAGACCGGAGAACAGACCAGTGCAGAGCACAGAAAGACAGGTGTATTGACTAGAAATCTGTTTACATGTGCTCAACCCCTTTTATCCTCTTATTCCCTTTCTTTTTCCCTTCCATGCCTGTTCCTTTCCAAAACACATTGATCCTTTCCTTTTCCCACCTTTGCTTTCCCTAAACATCTCATAATAAGCCGTCTACAATTCCAGGATGTTTTTTTCCTTGCATCCCATAGTGAGCCCCTTACCTCTGTGGGTTGTCAGCCCTCTCAGTCCAAAAGGTGATCCAGAGAGCTTTTCTGATGATTCCTCCTGAAGGGTATCACCCCAGCCCAGGGGACTGAGGGTCCCCTGGGACAGCCCTGGGAGGGGTTGAGGTAGGGACTGTTATTGGGGTTTCCCTACTTGTTACTGTTCCTCTGTGCTCTTCTATGTTCTTGCTCATGAGCCTTTAATCACATTTCCTAATGTTTTCATCAAACGATCTTAATACAAAAAAGTAAATGTGCCAAAGATGTCTGCCGATTACACAGATTTAGGGGGCATTATCCATATATCAAAGTATTGTGCAGAACAACGTAGGCAGTCTCAAGTATTAAATTATTACAAATCTAATAAGATAAATTATAAAGACATGCTCTAGAGACTGTCAGTGACAAGGATGAAAATGTCCACCGTAAGCCAGAACTTTTTTTTTTTGTTGGATATTGAGGATCTCTTCATCACACATGCTCAGCTGTTGATCTTCACTTGTAAGGTGAAGCTCCATAGAGCTTCATGAAGAACTAAGACATGAACAGTACCAAAGTATGGTCAAGAGTCAGGAAGTCGCATTCCAGCCTATGTTGAAGATCACTCTTCATGTAATCCCTTCTGTTTCAAAGGAACTAAATGAGAATTATGTTGGTCCATTACATTTGATTAGTTATATGGAATGTGATTGATGAAGTAAACATTTTAGGGACGGTTGGACTCGATGATCTCTAAGGTCTTTTCCAACCTAGAAATCTATGAAATTTTAACAAAATATATACTATGAGATAACGAAATCATTAGTAATTGTGGTTCACTAGAAACTAGTAGTTGTAGGAACAAAAACATTTGACCTTGAAGTTTGATGTGATCAACTCATAAAAGAGGATAACATTTTTAGTTTAATTTCTCTCCTACAGATTTTAAACAGAATCACATACCGCATTACTTTTTTAATCATAGAGGAAAAAATCTATACTGAATGCTTACATGGACTCATGTTCACAAAGGGAATATATTATTAAAATATTTGTTAATTGATCTTAACTTACAGTAGAATATGTACAGAAATCTTTGAATATATCATTCTCTTTGTTCTGATATTTTGGACTTGCTTCAAATTCCCATTGACACTCAATGAACCTATAGTTCCACTGAGACTATGCTTCAGGATATTGCATTATCAACAATTTTTCTTTTCATGGGAATGCCTCTAAGTACGCTGTCTTTATTTTATCCTTGTCTAATCTTCTATTTCTAAAAATATCAGCTCCAAATTCCTCTTTTTGAGTAAATAAATATGAATAGAAATCATATATCATAGTTCAAGTTTTAACAGCACAGGTCTTGAAAAACATTAGTGATTCCTAAACCATAGTTCATAAGGGCATGATAAATGGTTTACACACAGTATGTATTGTCATTGTCACCATAATATTCATAAATTGTTGAGACTGATGTCAGAAAGAAGTTGCAACGGATGAAGAGGCAGGCAGTCTTGATGTCAATAGGGGACTTTTTACTCTGTCAGTCACACTTTATGATTAATTATTGGATGGAACTGGAAATTATATTACCAGTGAAATTAAAAAAAGTCAGGTTTGGTTATCATAACCCTTTCTGTTCTTGAAATTAACGAAGTTTAGATTTTGAAAACTTAGGCCAATAGTTATGCACTGTCTCATGTAGCCTATGCACTGATGTAGAAGGAAAAACCCATGAAATTTACTGTAATTGAATTGTTTTCAGTGAATGGTAGAAAATAACTGGAAGGCTCTGTAGAAACATGATTTTTTCATACAGACAAGCAAGAATAGTAGAAGTAAGGGCACATCAGCATGTCTGGGAGACTGTGCAGTCTGAGGCATCAACTTGTTTCAGGTTTTCCTCTGTCCTGACCAATCACTTCTTGGCCCTTACAAAATTATTCTCCTTCCTAATTTTCAGCTAAGCCAGGGCAATCAATTAACCTTTATTCTGGCATAGAGCACAAGTAGCTTTGTGCCCTCTAAACAAAAGAACGTATCTTGTTTTGGAGAATAGTAAGATTTATTATATACCACATACTTCTAAAATTTCCAAAACAACCCTCCAGTTTGATTTCTTTTCTAGATATCCCTGGCCTTACATTCTGCAGTACTTGTCTGAACAGTATTGCTATGTCAATACGAGCATTGTCAGAAAGCAGTAATACAAATGAAATGTCTAAAAAGATCTTTAAATACTTTAAAATGGTGAAATATTAATGTGAAGAGGAAGAAAATGAATGCAGGATTAGCCTTGGGAAGCAGTGAAACTTCAAAGAAATTGGTAGTTTTATCCACAGGTATTTCACAGGTTTTAAAACCTCATAAAATATGTGAGTCCAAGGTATCTGCTTTAGGTGATTAAATTACTAAAATTAAATTTTCCCGTCCATCTGAGAAACAGCCCTTAAAGCACAAATATGTATGTCCCGTATTGCATTTTGCAGTCATCCATCCATGAAATAACTGAGGATGGGGGAGTGAGGGAGAGGTGTCAAAACAGACAATCCACCAGTTGAAATGATGGCACTTTTTTATTTTTATTGATATTCAATAATGCTCATTTTTCCAAAGGCTAAGGAATGCCTTACCTAAAGACAAAATGTCAGTTTTCACTTATTCAGTGGCTGCATCACTGCCATGAGATACTCGTTGCAGACAATGTGCTACGTTTCAGCTGTGTCTCTTTCTGTCTCGTATAGGCACATTTAAAGGTATTCCAAATGGAGTTCACTGTAATGCTGGTAAGCTAACAGAAATGCAGAACTTTGTATTTTCCTATAAATGTGAATGGTATATTTTGACCTTAATCCCTTTACTTGGATAACCAATTTGATATTTAATTACCTATTCAGAACCAGGGTCCTAATTAGAGCTGCACAGAGCTATTCACACGTTGAACTTGAGTGAACAAGTCTCTCACTGTTTGCAAGTTTATTGCCATTAGCCCAGTAGGTTTGCTCTTCACCACAAGACTTAGTTCAACCATTATTACTGCAGAGAAAGAAAAACCCTGAGAACACTAACACGATATTACTGCACTCTACCAAGAGCCCACTGTGCTTTTCTCTCCTTTTGAATAAGCTATTAAAAGACAAAAAAAACTGTAGCAGATCCAACCAGTCGTGAAATACTTCGGCAGTTTTACAAAAAGGGTATTACTGAAAGAATGGAGGAGCTTTAGGAAAAAAAAATAAAATTGTTGAAGCAATTTAAGATAATAGGATGCTAATTAAAGAGGAATTATAGTGGAGATTTTATAATACTGCTAACACTGGCATTAATGTTGACTGCATCCAGATTGGAACAAGCACAAGGAGCTAAGGAATTACTAGCAATTAGGAACCAGAAACTGCCACTCTCAGGGAGCAGCAGGTTTCTCTGTAGGCAGGTAGTACTCAGGCCATGTAACAGAGGTAAACCCTACCCTAGATCAGCTCAGTGTGATTGCTCTGCTATTGTCATGGCACTAGATAATTAGGAATAAATTAACAGTCAGACTCTTGTAGGAGTCTTAAGTGTGCGTCTAAAGTGTGGGACCTCAGTCTGAATGGATGTTTCCAGGGTCTAACTCTTGAATATATTTACTCACCTTTAACTGCACAATGCACTTTTAGACAGCTGTGACAACTTCTGAAGTGGCCTAGAAAGGTTGGTTCCTCTATGGGTCAAAGTGTATCATCAAAATTAACATGAATAGCAGTATGGTTATATGCTAAAAAGATTGCTCTCAACATAGAATAGTCCAATTAGCAAGAGATAATGTATCATAAATATAGAAATAACAGAAAAATTTTAAATAATTATTGATTTTAAAAATTATTAATTTGAACCCTTTTCTTGTTTTGCCTTCTATAGTGACTTATGGGAAATTACAAAAGCTTCAAACAAAGCAAGTATACCTTAACTCTAGCTTGGTATGGTTAATAGAAAAACATTAACAAGTCAAATGGACGTTTTATTTTAATTAAAATAAATAAGAGCGTTCGGTGTTGTGAATATAAGAGAATTTTTAGCCTGGAGCAGAATGTTGTGATTGGGTTATGCATCTGAAAAAACTGGGGCTCATGAAATTGAAAGTACTGAGTTGCTGACACAACTTTAACAGCCTGTAGGACAGATAACCGCAGTGATGTAAACCTCGCCAAATAAGACGTTTATATCTACGAAAATATGGCACTATACATTAGAAACAAGAGAAACTCTTCTTCTTTACTACTCAGAATACATTGATGTGGCATACTCAGTGAAAAACCACAAGAAACTGATGAAATTGTACAGCTGCGTGTTTATGCATTTTAAAAATTTGTTTTTCTTGGCCCAAATTTGTCTGTTGTATCACATCTAGTATATCACTATAGGACATCAATGGCCAAATACTACCATAAGAAGAAATTGAATATAGACTAAAGAGGAAGGCATATTACAAATCATATAGTTACCCTGCCCCAGAGGTATCTTCTCTCCTGAGGTTCTGTTCCTGTGCTTCCAGAGTGGGAGTCAGCTGCCTGTCTCTGCAACAGCAAAGACAATGACTCCTGCTTCCCAAAAAGGACTGAAAATAAAGGAACATAGAAAATACTAAGCAATCTGTACAATCAGCATGTGACTTCCTGAGAGGCTAAGAGGCAAGAAAGTCAAGGTTATATTTTAATTCTGTTCTGACTCATTCTATTCTTAGTTTTCTATTATTACCTCTTCTTGAAAGAGAAAGTGCTCACATGTGGAACAGTCTAAAATAGGAACACTAGCCCTAGATCACTTCTTGCCTTTATTGGTACCTATGATCATTTGCAAAGAAAAATCATTATCTAAAGGTCTTTCAGAAGGTCCTGACATTGTCTACCTTAAAGTGCAGACAGCGCATCACTTCAGGAATGTGCTCCTGCTTGTACCCACAGTAAGAGCTATTCAGAAAGATAAGCAAGGTATCTCTATTTACATGAGCCTAATGATACTGCTATGCTGAATACTACACGTTATGAAAGAGACTGCAAGCATCTGACAGCTCAGTGGTGGAACGGGAGATAACAACACGGCATAATAAAGATCATAGAGGCAGATGGAGACAGACAACTCCAACATGAATGCTTCAGAAGACTAAGGAGCGTAGATAGGTGTCATGACACCTGGCATGGCATTACACAAAGGATGCAGCAAAAAAGATTTAAGGTCCTTGTAAAAAAGGAGAGGAAGGACATGTCCCAGTGCACACAGGGAAGAAGATTTCAAAATAGACTTGAGTAGGATCAGTGATAAAATCTCAGAGGTGAAGAGAGGGAAGAAAAACAAACCCAAAAGCCTTCTACTCAGGCCGGTTTTGGCTACAGTAGAGTTAATTTTCTTTCTAGTAGTTAGTATGGGGCTATAGTTTGGATTTGCGCTGGAAACAGTGTTGATAATTCAGGGATGTTTTAGTTACTGCTGAGCAGTGCTTACACAGAGCCAAGGCCTCTTCTGCTCCTCACATCACCCCACCAGTGAGTAGGCTGGGAGTACACAAGAAGTTGGGAGGGGACACAGCTGGGACAGCTGACCCCAAATGATCAAAGAGATGTTCCATACCATATGACATCATGCTCAGCATATAAAGCTGGAGGAAGAAGGAAGACAGGGACACTCAGAGTTACGGCGTTTGTCTTCCCAAGTAACCGTTACGTGTGGTGGAGCCCTGCTTTCTTGGAGATGGTTGAACACCAGCCTGCCGATAGGAAGTGATAAATGAATTCCTTGTTTTGCTTTGCTTGTGTGTGTGGCTTTTGCTTTACCTGTTAAACTGTCTTTATCCCAACCCATGAGTTTTCTCACTTTTACTCTTCTGATTCTCTCCTCTGTCCCGCCATGGAAGGAGTGAGCAAGCAGCTGCAAGGGGCTTAGATGTCACCTGGGGTTAAACCATGACAGTCTTGTATCTAAATTCAGGAGAACCATCTGCAGTACACCCATGAGACGATCCAGTAGGAGACCAACCTTTGGGATATTATTACACAGCTGCCCCAATATGGGAGTGTGTAGAAAGAACTGCTTTGCTAAAGTATAGCCAAAACCTAATGAAAACAGCATCCTAGAAAAATGGTGATTTAAACCACAGGGGTACATTACTATTACAGACATGCAGTCTCCTTCGGAATGGCAGGTGTGAGAACAAGAAAGAAAGGTATAACATGTATCAAAAGTGTACTTTTTCATGGAAAGAATAGAGATCTGTTAGATTTTCTGTTTAACAAAAAAAAAAAGGCTAAATAAACAAAGAGCTGAATTCACATGTTCCATATACACTGGAAGACAAGATGGCTAGGTATTTTTTTTGAGGAATAATTCAGTATTCTTAAATTAAAGCCTTTATAACAAAAGGAGATTGTAATTGTTCAGAGATATCTGAAGAACAAAGCAGGATGACACAGGCATTGCATGAAATATTTTGAGGGCAGCTTTCGTTTTGGAGAGTGAAGGAAGCTCCTGTTTCAACTAACCAAAATGATAGAACATGTAAACAAAAGCTACATTCAGCAACCGAAATTGTGAAAGATTACGGAGAAGCTGTGGGAAGTAATGCTAACATGAAAGCAACTTGTAGGAAAGTGATGGCTAAGGGGAAAGGCAAACTTCACCTGTTCCAGGAGTAAAGGAGATAGATACGTCTACTGGGAAGGGAAAAAATTTAAAGAGAAAGGGAGTGCAGTGCTGCTGGGAGTTGCTGAAAGAGAAGCTAGATAATGCATAGTGGTAGGTTATACAAAAGTGAAGCAAGGAATGGCAGAATAGTAAGAAACTATTGCGGAGGCACCAGAATTTCTCCAGTGACCTGAAAATTCAAAAAGATTCAAACAAAAAGTGGAAAGAAGATTACAGGTCTAAACTCGAATATAAAGGAACAGCTCAAGCCCCTTAAGGATAAGATCAGAAAAGCACAGGAACATAAAAGGAAACAAGACAAGGTTCCCTAAATGCAGAAAGAAAAAATCAAAACATAGGCTTGGTGCTTAATAGTAAAGGAGAGAACATTAAGAAGGACTCAAAAGAGATTGGAGTATTCAACAGTATCTGTGCTCTAGTCTTTCTGAAAACAAAGAAACAAAATAAGGCATCTGTAAAAGCTCTCAGGATTCAAATATTTAATAAATCTAATTTTAACTAGGAAACAATGGTGTACACCAGAGGAGAGAACATTTAAAAAATATTAAAATAAGTCATATTTTTCTAACAAAAATAACTTTATAACGTATAATCTTGATCAGTTCTGACTTGATCTTGACAGGGTATCTGGCTTTGGGGACAAAGGAGAAATGGCTGATGCTTCATCAGGTAGAATATTGTGGCATAAAGCTATAACTAAACTCAGGTAAAATTAGTAAATGTTTTGGAAGATGTGATTTGTGAATAAAGATGAAACAAAAAGTTTAGGTAGTATAGAAATGTGGAGAGGATGCATAATTAGGTATATAATAGATGTTCGATGAGTGAACAGACAGAGCCAGAGAGTAAATAAGTACATTTTTCCAATTTATAAAAATATCTCTCATTTACAATATAAAAAAAAAGCTTCTTCAGGACAGAAAAGACTTTCTGTGGACAGTGTCCAAAGGTTTTGATATTTTGCTGTTATCAGTTTTGGTAAAACATGGGTTATAAACAACAGGTGGTGATGATCTACATATGCTCAATCCTATCTCCTTGTACCAGAGCAAGCTAGATCTTAGTTTGGGCACACCTAGTACTCTCTTTTTGTTGCTGTGAATACTAAAAATCCTTTGTGCAATGAGGAAATAGTACATTTTCTTTTGTAGCATTTGTCATCTTTTTTGCACTGCTTTATCTTCACTTTTCAGTGTTTGATGGAAACAATAAAATTGGGGAGCAGCAGTAAGACCGATGTAAACCTCTCTCTTCTTAAATGCATAGTATAGCACTACAATGGTTACACATAAAACATATTCCTGATTTCTTTATATGGCCATATAAAAAAAGGTCTATCTACCTGTGATCAGAACAGAGGAAAACAAGGGGTTTTATATACCTTCTTACTGAAAAGTGTAAAAATATTTGTTAAAATTACTCTGTAATTTCTGATCTGACTGAAGACTGATGTACAAAGAAAGGACTCAAATTTGCTGTGAAATTACTTCAAACAGCATATTTGCCAGAGAAAATGGTAGGAAGGAGGAAGATTTCATCTCTGTAGGTAGGATTTTTTAAGATTAGTGAAAGAGGCTCTGACTTAACAATGATACTTGAGTAAAAACACTAAGGATTTTTTTTTTCCATCAGCTATGTACTTAGCAGTTTAGAAAGACAGGCTGGCTTGAACCATGTTTGGATAAACCCACTGCAAGACTGGAGGTGCAGCGGTGCGGAGAGAGCAGACCTGATTCTTCCCCACTGCACAGCTGGGCAGCGAAAGCTTGCATCTCTGACCTCCAAGATGCTGGAATTGCCTGTGTTCATCTAACACCAACAGACAGTGCATTTCTGTTCATCCCGTCTCACACCTTTTAGTATGTTGCTCTGATACTTTTTAATTTGCAAATCTGAAGTACTTTACAGAGCCCTACTGTTTTTACCATACTGCCTGAAGCAGCAATTCCGTCTGACTGACAGGCCTATGGTTACACTAGATAAGTATAATTTAACAATATCTTATAGTACATGTTGCAGTCAAAATACATGCTTCAGTTCTTTCCTTTAAAAAACAAAAAGAAACAGAAGCAAGGCATGTGTTAAATCTCAAATGTTCTTGGATTTTAATGTGAAACCATGGCTTGTTCTTAGCACAACTTTCAAGGTGACCTCAAGAATAACTATCATAACATTTATCAGCCACTTTTATTCAGATAATTTACTGAGGTTGACATTTCTCTATGCAATCAGAGCATTATTTTACAAGGACACTCTTAAACCCACCAGAAATCCACCAAGATTTATAGCACATTAGCAGACATTGATTTATTTTTCTCATCATTCTCTCTGCAACTGCATAAAAGCGAGAATAATAATTTAAGGCTATATTTTTGTGTAGGATTTAAAAGCTACTACCTATAGACATAAAAAAAAATACTTTAAATTGAGTGTGCAAAAACTAGGGCAAGTTTATTCAAGGAAAATAGCCAATAGTTTATGCAAAGAAAATTTTGAGTCTGGAAGATGTGTAGAATTCCCTTCACTGCGTGGCAGTTTGTAGAAACTTATCTTTACAATAAAAAAGTTTTCTGAAACCCCATATTTACAGTTCTGCCTCTTAGACAGCAACAAGACAGTCCTTGCTGGATGGGGATTACCAGCTAATTTATTAATTCCTCATTACAACTTTTTTTTGCAGTCCAGCAATGTGAAACCAGTGCAAATACAGGGGATACAGTCCTGTTCCCCTACAAAATCTCCTCTGCTTCTAGACAGTTAAGGCTGAATCTAGAAAAGCTGAACACTGAGCTGATATTTTGCTTCTCAAAGGGAGGCATTATACTGCTCTTCAAAAATACACAGCAAGATGAAGAAATAATTATCCCTTGTAGTTCCTCATATAAGCAAGTCTACTTTCTCCAGCATGCTGCTGCAGCCGTGCTCTATTTTTTTAGAGCCAAGGACAGTTACGTTTGATACATAGAGTGCCAGGCGTACAGACATAAATCTGTACTGCAGGAGACAGAGAAGTGATTAGTTTAACACAGTGACAATGGGAAAAGGATACCTGTCATCTGCTAACTGAAAACCTTAGGTTACGCTCAGAAACAAATCAGTGTCTACACGTTGCTTGTTTCAAAACTTGTTTTGTGAGAATTGCCTTCCTGGTGCTGATGTCCTAAGGGACCTTCCTCTGCAGTTTCTGCATATACATCTCTGTTGGTGTCCTCATTCTCAAAGGAGGGTAAGAGTCAATTCAAAAAGCCTACTTCTCAAAGAATTCACTTTTTCTAGAACATTTTTCTGATATTCTGTAAATATCAGAAATACATAGCTATTTCGTCTTTTTTAAACAAATTGTTGTAAATGTCTGTGAGGCCTTCTTTCAGGAGACAGGCTGTTGTTCTAGCCCAAATAAGAATAGGAAGTACTGGAAATGTTTTAAAATTACTATTACTTTTACCCAGAACAATTTTACTGGCTCAAATTTGAATTACAAGGCTTTTATGTAGTCTTGTTGATACAAATAAATTAATGTATTCTAAATCTTAAATTAACTCTTTAATTTTTCCATTGGCACAAAAAATAATACCGTCAAACTGAGACTTTTAAAATTCTTATTTCATGTTATCTGACATTATTTACCCATTGATAAGTTCATTAGAAATTAGAGGAAAATAATAAATTGCATCAAATATGTCATTATTCAAGCCCTATAATTGCTTCCTAAATGATTCTATGATTCTGTGATTCAGTAACAGGATTTTCAGATCTACTTTTTTGGTAGAAGATTAAATTCATAAGACCCTGAAAAATCTTCAGAATAATAATCTTTTGTTATAGATCAAGTTGTATGTTCTGGATCTTTAGATTTTAAGTAATGAGAGATCCAGCTTGCAAGGTAAAATCTATGTAACTAGTTCCTACAACCTATGAACTCTGTATCAGTGTGTGTATCTCACAGGCATTAATACATTCTTCCTGATATATGAATGAGCAACAGAAATGGTATAATCTCGGCATCTCTAAAGTCAACTGCAACCTCCCAGGAGTTTCTCTTGTTGGAAAATGCAAGTTTCTTCAAAGCTACACTTTATTGCAGTAAATGCTGCAATTACAAAAAGATCATTGTGGTCCAACATCATACTTTCTGAATTCTAGGACTTAGGAATAAATAAACAGTAATAAAAGACTCATTTTATATTGGATACTCAAGTTTAGAATGTAAAAAAAAAGTGAAGATCTGACTTTGGACAAAAAAATACCAAATTTTGTGTGGTATCCTACCATTAAAAAGAGGACTTAACAGAACCTAAATATGGAAAATGCTAAAGTTGGGTTTGCCTTGAATTGTTCATAGAATCATTTTTCAGAAAAGTAAGTAGAACATTCCCACTCTTTAAGAGTCTGTTGCAGCAAGGAAACATCGTAGGAACAATACTCTGATAGTATAAGTTTGTATATGTAATATATTCTGCAAGGTTACTGTGACCTTCAGTTGTCATCTGCCATGAATTTGCCTTGCAAATTTGAATTATCACTCATTTCCCTCCTTCCCTCCCTTCCTGAATTACTTAGGTTTCCCTCTTTGCTTAATTTGCTTGTTGGACCAGATCCTCCTTTTTGCAAATTAATTATCCATTTAAATGTAGGTTGCTTTCATAGGAGACATGATGTTATGCTAGTTCCACAAATGATCAATGAGAAAATGTGCTTTCTTGTATCAGAAAAAGGACTCAAAGACTTTTAAAAATTCTAAAACATTACAAAAGGAGTGACATTGTTAAACAATCTTATTTAGAAAAATAGCACATCCTATTTGCATCCCAACTCAAGTCAACAAGCTTGTCTAACCAGTCACCAATGAACTACAGCATTTTACTGTACTTGTACATGTCTGTTATCATCGGTCTCTTAAGACATTGTTATCTACAGTAATGGTAATGTTCCATAAATAATTAACTTCTTTTATTTTTTTTTTAAATCTGAAGGGAAACATAAACTAGAATTTCACATGCTAATGAGAGATTCATTACACATATCCACAAAAAAAAAAATGTATTTTTTAATGAATGTGTTTAAGAGACTTGCAAAAAAAAATTATTATAAACATTTTGGTTGAAAACTGTTTCGAAGTGGGTTTAGATGTCAGATTTTAACAACTTCTTAACAACAAGTTGTGCAAAAGTCTCAGCAGCTGTAGTATAAAGTTTTGGGAACTTTGCATTAAAACAATTAATCACTGAAATGGAAAGAAACTAGTGTATCCATTGACACACAGATTAATCACATATGATTTCTTTCTAAAGTCTAGTCACCAAGAATAATAGAAAACACAGCTGGCAGGAACGTTAGGAGATTATCTACTCCATTTCTTTCCTCAAGCCAAAATCAAGTGCACCTTGTCCATCCTTGACAGATACTGTCTAACATCCAGTCATGGTGCTTTCACAGTCTCTGAAAGCAATACAGTCCTTAAAGATAGACAGTCTTCTGAGGTATTTCAGCTTTAATCTGCCTTGCTTTAATTTATTTCTTGTCACACGCATTCCAGATATGGAAAGCAGTTTATCCCTTTCCTCTGCACAGCAATCTTTTATATATTTGAAGACCATTATCATGTTTAAAATGATGCAAGCGTTTTCAGCACAGCAAGAGAAGTAAACACAAGTCTACATTCAGCTCCCAGAAACGAGCTCTGAATGGAGACTGTGCTTGCAAGAACTTAGTTTTGGAAATCTGTTGCTGTAGGAGAGAAAAGGAAACTTGAAATGGGAACACTTGAACTTCGGAACACTTTTCGTGCACAGAAAGCTGCATTATCCTCTTGTCACAATGAATATGGAGTGCCCAGTTAAAACATAGCAATATAATATTCATGTTTAGCTCCAGTGTGCTTTTGCAAATTTTATGATGCAGTGAAGGATATAGCATGCATTTTGGAATGCATGTCAAACTTGGGCAGATTTCTTAGAGTTATGTAACCCCAATCTCTAGTGGAACATGTGTACACAAACGAAATTACTCATAGGTAACTGACTTCTCTGTTGCGCCTCATGAGTGTTCATCTCCTTTTTTAAGTTAGGAAAGTAGGAGTTAAGGACTAGCTTTCCATGTATGGCATTCTTCACATAAGAGGAGCTTATACTAACAATATTCTATTAAGAAGCAGAAGTCAGAAAGCATTTATTTAAAATTCATTGATTTCTTTCATCATTTTTATTTTCTTTTTTAATATGTATTTTTATTTTATCCTTTTTCTTTTTTTTTTTTTTTTTTTTGCTATTGGTTTTGTTTGGTTTCTTCATTTGTTTTACTTTACTATGACTTCGTTTATCCATTATACAGTATCAGGTATTCAAATCAGTGTTCTGTCACAGGGTATGTGTTAGAATCTGAAAGCGTAAATGGAACAACAATTTGAATCTATACGCAGGGCTGAACCATTTTCTTCAGCAACACTGAGGTATAAAGTACTACTCATAAGAGAAACGTTGAAACACCTAGGAACTTTGGTTTGCACAAGTTATCATATTCATAGGCTATATATATAAGTATTTCTAAAAAGTAGTGGGCAAGTCATTCTTGTTTTGCTTTGAATTTTGCCTTACTTTTTAGAAGCAAAACCCTCCCTTCTTGTCTTATCCAGGTTTGTTTTGTTTGTTTGTTGTTTATTTATTCAATGTAATAATTTTGACTCCTCATCCTCCTTGATCAAATCTTTATGACTTTGGGTTTAGCATAGCTTCTAGTCTCCATTTCCTTTGGATGAGAATAGATAAATAGTCACTGAAACACACAAGCAACAAATAATTTAGAAGGAAGCGAAAATAGTACAACATAGTGCTGAATGGTCACCTGTTCAGTTCAAGGCAATGATGTACTCTTGCCTAAATGCTGTGCTATCTAGGATTCTGAACCCGTTGAATTCTCAAGGCCACTGAAATACCACAGGGAATATCTTGGAGTAAATATGACAGAGCTCTCCAGGATTTGGAGAGCCAAAATTATTAAAAAAAACCCAAACAATAGATAGTCTCTTAAGAAAGGTCATGATGCTGGATCCTCTTTACAAGACAGTCAAGAAATAGAAAACTAGAGTGGAACTGGACTCTTCTTTCTTCTTTTCTTGACATTGTCATTCCTTTTCGGAAAGATATTTTCATGGTGTTTGGGCACCATTCTGTGTCAACACTTAGATGACTCTTCCGTGACTGACTTCTCTGCTGGTAGGAGATTAAGCCAATTTCTCTTACCAAGAAGATAAGTAAGTTCATAACAATCTGTTTCAAAACTTTTCCTTATGAAGTAGAACAAATACTTTTTATTAGTTAGGTAAATGTGCCACTGTGCACATTTCAAGTTCTGCATTATTAGGCAATAAAAACAGACTGTCACTCAGGCTCAGGATAGCTTATATTTAAACCTAATACATATTATTCTAGGTGATCTAGTTTTGCTATAAATCTTTGCATGTGTTTTGGAATGTGTGTTCTATGAGTGATGATTATAAATGAGAAGAGGATGACTTAACTGGATGTTATCCAATCTGTGGGTGGTATTCAGTCAGCATGATTTTTCATACAAAACTCTACTCAGTATTACTTGAGTTTTGCTCTTCTGTGCAAAAGGTATTCACATAGAACAATGCTGGCAACATTAATATCTCCAAATATTTTAACGAGTGTTCCTAATTCAGAGATGATTCTAGAAATGGTTCATAACCATAAGTAGCAAGAATTCTTCATTCGATTTTCAGTATAGCCAAGCTCTCCTTTCGAGCCTGTTCTACAGTCAAAAGAACTGACAGGAAACTGGCATTACTTTCCAGCAAAATCTCACTGCATCTTCACTAAAAAGAGATATTTTAAAACAAATCAAACATTTTGCTTCTTTCTGTCAGGAAATGTATTTCAGAGGCCTACCCTTGTTATTGATGGTTCTTGAAATTACTTGGATTTTCAATACTGCCACTGAGTATTAAGGTTTGTATTGCAAGGCTAAGGTTTGTATTGCAAGTTGAATTTATTTCTTAGTAGAAATATGGCTTAAAAAGAATATAAAATCTGGATGTTTTCTTACTAGGAAATCTAGTAAGGCTCCTTTCTGCATAAAAAAAAAGTGTCTCTCTTGCAGTGGTTCTGATCCAGATATCTTGCTCTCAGTTATATTTTTTTCCACTGAGTAGGTTATAATAGAATGTAGCATTCTCAAAATGTTACTGGGCTTCTGGATGGCTATCCTATACAGCACTTTTTATGATCAGCTAGGACATTGCACAAACTAAAAAATGTAACCCCAGGCTTATAAATTGTTCTGATTTGCATTATATATTGAAAGTTGGCAGAAACATTTCCTAATTTAGAATCTGTTTTTGTTTGAGGCCATACTTTAACATTCTCTGAAGAATAATTTGTGTTTCAAAGTCTGTCAGATTTATGTACAGAAGTTACTTTTGCTAAGCAAGAAGGGTGGCCCGGTCTTACTTCTCTTATGGAAATCTAAACAACTTTAAACTTGAAGAGCTTAAAGAGAATTGAGACTTTGGGCATTTTCTAGTTTGGGGAGTAGCAATATATAAACACTTCAGTTCCTGCAAAGGAGACAATTCTTATGAGCACTCTACAGTTGCCTTAGAATTTCCTCTACTTAAGTTCTTGCAGCTTTCACACATCAATTTTACAGTTCTACCAACTAATTGAAAGAGTGCAGGGATGGAGAGATTATACAACATGGATTCTGCAGAGAAAAAAAGCAAAAAGACGACAGGAAAGAACATGTGAAGAAGAGAAACAGATGAAACACGAAAACAGAGCAAGCACTAACATGCTCATGAAATTCTCTAGTTTATAATCAGCACTACTCAGTGTTGAAATTAAAGGATTGCATAATTTGTTAACATTTTAATAATTAAGATATAAAAGAACATTCCTAAGTTGCCCAAAGTTGTATGTCTCAGTCTGGGCTCTGTGCTGGTGATGGTCACTGTAGTGGTGTAATAGTTAATCTCTACTTGGCTAGTTTTTGCCTTGATTAAACAGAATGCTCAAGTGATATTCATTGTGTATGCAGAAAAAATTTACTTCTTCATGCCTTCATTCCCACTTGTGCCTTGCTTGTTTCAGAACAGAAGTAATTTCCAGTACTTTTTCCTATAGTTCTTAGCACATTCAGAATCCAACTCACTTGAGCTTTCCCTGAAACCACTATCATCTAAATAATAAACACAAAAAGGTTAAAAGAGTTTAAAATTTTCATCTAACTTAACTTCCAAAGCCAAGAAAATCTTTATCTCAGAAAGTATTAATCAGATGTTTAAGGCCAATGCATTGGCATTTATTAACAGTATCATGTTTAATATAGTTAATTCTAAGTATGATACACTTAAAAATCCTAGTCAACATAACCTAAGGGAAAAAACGTGGCAGCAGAAATTTTCAAATATCAAAGATTCCCCCTGGGAGTCTCAAAAAACCCTATAAATGCATCTAGAAAACAAATTCAGATAGATTAATCACATTACCTTTGCTAAACATCATGTTCTGCTGTCTGTGCTCACAATCCTTTCAGATGTTCTCAGCTGTTTACAGGGTAACTGTAAAGTGTTAAAGCAGATGGAAAAAAAAATCCATCACATTCTATAATTATAGGCAAAAACATCAGAACAATATATGAAATTGACTCCCATTCCTAATACCACGGTGTAATTTCTAGATATCATATGTTGCAAGAGTTGACTGTTTGCTTAAATACTCATCACAGGTTCTGGCAATTATAGAGACTATTAACCTTTGCCTTATTTAAATTGCTCAGATACCTTCCTCAGGAGGAACAGACTGTTTTTTGAATCTATCATTCATTATTAAACTGTCTTTGTGGATCAACATTTAACTACTGCTAAAAAACAATGTCTCTATTACTAATAGTGGGCCTGTAACCCAGATTCATTAATATTACATTATATATTTTCTTACAGGAACACTTACAATAATTCTTACAATAATTTTTATCTTATGGATTTTCTGTATTAATAATAAATGCCAGACCTTAATATTTATTATTTCAGTTTGATTGTATCTATCCAATATAATATCCTTATTTCATTGTAAAACTCAATATATATTGTTTGCTGTTTATCAGTATATTAATAGCTCAGTAATTACAGTTTCTCAAAGTCATACTGTGTATCCCTCAAACAGCAGAGACTGGTTTGCAGACCTTGTGAGTTTTGCTCATTTTAGGGAAAGAACAGAACACACATGGCAGTAGTTGTCTTTTAACTAATTTATCATTAACTTGTGCATTTTTTATGAGCAAGATCCTTAAAATGAGTAAAGGCTTAGAATTCGGACTTCAAAATCCATAATTTAACATTCATGGAAATGTGGGGGTTTTTTTTCAAGCTTGGCTTAATTTCAATAGTAACATCTACAGCAAAAATAAAGTTTGAAAAATTCAGTTTCAAATGCTTAAATTTATCTGAGTAGAAACACCTCTAACAAACTATATGAGAGAGAAAGGATAGTTTATTCATGTTCTTGTATCTGGGAAAAAAAAGATAAAATACAGTGAGGATAAAATGTTGGGCTGAGATCAAGAAAAGAAAGAAAAATTGTGAAAATTATGAGCAATGAAAAAGGCTCTCAGAGATATAAACAAGAAACTAAACTATCTGTACAAGAATGAGAAAACATATTCATAAATGAACTCTTAGAGAGAGGGAAATTGGTAAGATAAAGGATCTCATGGTTGTCTCAAAATGATGGCTCAGGGATTATGATTTTTTCATCAAATGTAACTACAATATGTGACAAGATGTTAAGAGTCAATAAGTAAATAAATAGCAGGACTAAAGGATGAAGGATATAGAGTTGGAAAAAAATGTAGTATGAAAATAGTTAATTTAACTCATAGTGCTTTCAATATAGTATTTAACTGATTTTTTTTTTTAGAAAAAAAATTATATTAAACAGATAAATGAGATTAAGCATTGGGAGTAAGCAACAGTGTATTGGGGACAATGAAACAGACCACACAGTTTACAGTTGTATGGATCTCACGCTTTGCCAAGAAATCAAGTCTTAAAACAAAACAGAAAATGGAAAATATAATCCTGTCTCCATCCAGCTACTCTGGAGCACTTTAGAAGCCCAGAAAACTGAAGATTTTCCTATTGGTATATGAGGAGTTGCTAAGCTTTCCATCCACCTTGATAAATATGTTTATCAGGTATCTTTTTCTTCCCCAGTTAGACTGGGTTACTTGTGGCATTTTCCCTCACATTACTGGAATATTCTCCAGTATTTCATGAATACTGAAGCAAAATTATCTGTAAAGAATAGGGGAATCATTCTGCATTTGTGTTTGTTAGGACTGGAAATGCCATTTCAAGTATGTGCTATAACATTTACAGCACAATCAAGATTTATTAAAACTACTCCACAGAGCACTATTGTAAAGAATTTATGAACTGTAAAACTGCTATAAAGGTCACTTGAGATGCAAAAGTTTAATTTGGAGTATCATGTTATAGTGTAGTACTGCTAAACTTAATGCTTGTTTAAACAAATGGCTTGAGGATATTTGTCTCAGAATGTGGGGTTTATTAACTTCAGTAAAACAACTTTATACTATCTTTTTTTTCTACTCAGCTTTGATTTTTAAAGTTTTGTCCACCTTTTTAAGTTCATTAATCCATTACTTTGCTTCTATGAACATGAGCATAAAGAAGGACAAGAAATCATATTTTTTAAGATTTTTGTAGTGTTTAATAGCAGTGTGCATAGTTTTCTCGTTTAACACTGTTTTGAGATTTAATATTCTATTTCATTACATTTGTTTTCTTTAATCACCAGATGCAAAGATTTAGAAAACATTTAACTGTCATCTGGAAAAAGAGGAAAAATTTCATAAATACTTAGTAAGGTCAAAAAAATATAAGTTAAAAGAGAAATTGTTTTTTTTTGCGTAAATGTAGAAAAGCATATGAATCCCACTGGATGAAGAGCAAATTCATTTGCTGAAAATGAGTAATACCTATACAAGTACACAAGTATACTTAAAGGCAGGCAGAGAATGTCTTTAACCTATCAGGAAGCTGCACGTACCAAAAACCTGCACACATTTCCAAAAGTGAAACATTTATTATTTGCCAGCAATAATTGTTTCCTGCTAAAATTGGCAAGGGTGATGGATTGCTTTCTCTTAGTCTTTTATTGAGGACTGAGGAAGCTAGCAGAGTGAAAGTGAAACTGGTAATCACACCTACTCTAACAAATAGCTAGAACTGGTCCCTCTGTAAGAAAAGCTATGAAAAGAAGTGATTTCCTGTAGCTTCATAAAAAGACTTAAAATTATTTGCGTGTGGATAGCATCAGACAAGGTATGTAAAGATCTTTAAGATGGTTTATCTTTCAGCATATGGTTGTACAACAGAGGTCAATATATGTTAGGATCATAATCATAAAAAAATGGCAACAACCAACAATAACATAACAAGTAAGATTTGTGTCTTTTAGAAAACTTGAAGAAAACTTGACATTTTGAGCTCATTCTTTCACAGAATTTGCACAGATTCTACTGTGGCCCTTATCCACCAGATGAATGAAGGTTTGATTTCTAGCTTTCTGCAAAATGAAAATATTTTTGCTATGTTATGCCTAAGGCATACGGAAAAATAATCTCCAGACTAAAGAGTGTAAAGGACCAGATATTTAAAACAAACCATAATAAAACTTGCTAACATTTTCTGATGTCAAAGAAAAAGTGTATAGATTCATTATGTATTTCTTGGAATGCATGACTTATCAAGCAGATCCTTTGCCAGGAGGTTCTGCTATAGCTTATAAAATTAGTTTCTTGGAACAGCAGAGAAAGTGGCTGCTTCACAGCAATGAGCTTGCTATGTGAACACAAAGCTAGTAGAGAGCTTCTCTGAGACGCTCGAAAAGAAGTAAGACTGAATCAGACAGGACATCCTGGAAGCAAGGGCTGGAGATATGTACCTTTCACGCTACATCTGAGGAAGGAATAGCTCTCAATCCAAAAAAAATAAAATGTTTCATGAACCAAGTGAAAAACTGTGGTCAAAGAAACAGAACAAGCTACCCTATTATTATTATTTTTTTACTCTAGATTGTGGAAGTGTTGTGGTGAGTGAAGAGGAAGCAGACAACATAGGCTTGTAAAGCAGGGTTGGAAAAAGGATGCTAAAAAAGGGACACTGCCCATGAGAGTCACACAGTGACTGCTAGAATAGACCTAAGCCTGTGGTCAGTTTCGCTTATCAATGTTTAATTACAGGGAATCTAGTAATCTAAAATGCTCACAAGGAAGACAAATATCACATTTATTCCAGAAAAAGGAAGAGTTTAAATCTTCTCAAAATACTGTTGTTTTTAAAAATAGAAAAGACAGTAGCTTGTGTTATCTACCATTGATTCTCTACCAATGTGAAGCTCTAAAGTCAGACGTGCTTCCTCTCACTTTCAGTACAACAAATTGCCTGTGGTCTTTGATGCATTTCTTCAAGTGTTAAATTAACAAACCAGCTCCAGAAGCTGTCAGTGAGGAATGTTCCTCTGTGTTCGTTTTCAGCATGAGACAACATTCACCCTGCAGACTCAGCAGTCTGCCTAGGTCAGGTCTTCTGGTTTTGACAGGGACCGTATTCAAAATAAGCGTATTTACTATAAAAAGAAGAGGTTGTTTGTTTGAGTTTTTTATCTTGACATAGCAAGTACAAATAAATAAGCGTGTACTGCCATGAAATATTTAATCAGAGCCACAGGAAAAAGTAATTTCCTGAGGTCTCTGAGCAGATATTTTAAAATACATTCTGCCAACCCTTTGATAAAACTTTAATTTAAATTTCAAGTTACCTAAGGAAGCTGTTTAGGTTTTTGAACAGTATTTTATATTTCAAGGGGAAAAACAAGTTTGTGTTTACTTGTGAACTACGTACTAAATCCTGCACAGTAGGATGATATTTTTATGACTAAAAGACCTCACCCATACATTTCTCTAGGTATCTGAAGCTCTGCTGAAAAACATTGTTTTACCCATCAGCACACTGGCAAACATGACTTCACGATACACATATGAATTTTGTGCTGCTTTACTGTGATATTTATTCTGCATGACGAGCCATAAGTATCTATTAGACTCACCACAAAAGCCATCTAGAAGTAAATATTAACGTTTAAGCTAGAGGAAAAGGTGCACTTTTGCAAATAAGGAACCAGTACTTAAGATAAAGCATCCAGACGAGTCATGCGTTAAACATTTTTAATAGTTCTGTGCATGTAGCACAGCATTGGGTTTTATCACATAGTTCCACAGAAATGTCCAGAGGTCATACACTAAGTAGTTCACAGTGAGACTGTGATGCAGGCTAAGCCAGGCCTATGAAGTATTTTGAAGTGAAAATGGACAAGGCCAAATGAAGCAGATGATTCAGGGGAAATTTTATGGATAGAATCCATGGAGATAAGATTCTTTATGTAGGAGTCTCTTTCTACAAAATCTACCAAGATCTTGCGGTACGGAAGGGAAAGACTCTCAGGACTTAGCCGTGTCCATTGATAGGATTAGAATGAGTTTGAAGGCAGAGGCAGAAATTCACAGGATGCTAAGACAGTAACTGAGTAGGACAATAAAGAAGCACAAACAAAAGAAGTAGGTCAGCACTAATTCATGAAAATAGGTTGCCAGTAGGAGGCTATGATCAGTTAAGGGCAGCAGATTGAGAAGGATGAGAATGCAAAAGAGGCTCCAGAGCTTTGAGGAAACTGAGATTGTTAATGCCAGTAAGAGGTTGAAGGGGAATTGACGAAGAAGATAAGGCTACAGCACCAATTACGTTCAAAAAGGTCACTGTTGAGGACAGAAAGAAGGGGGGATGCTGGATGCAAGACAGACATCTGGAATGGTTCTTTGAAAGTGTCTGTCCAGCATGATGTGCTGTGATGGTGAAGAGGAGAAAATGGATGCTGGTAAAAGCTAAAAAGGAACAATGACCAAAAGAGAAGTACTCTGCTAAATTCCCTGTGCATTTGTATCTTCAATAATGATATTGGACAGAAATCAAAAAGAAATCAAGAACCACATGAAGAGTTTAAGGAGAATAACTACTCATAATTTTCCATACCACGAGAAGCGAAGCGTAGCCAAATACGTTCTTAAGTACTGAGTTTAAAATGAGCGGGAGGTACTTTTCATGTAGCAACTAGTATTTCACAGAACTTTCTGATCTCCACAGGAAATTATGGAGGCCTGAAACATAAGTAGGTTCAGAAAAATGTTCAGAGACACTCACAGAAGAAAAGTTTTTCAAGATCTGTTAAATATAGGGATACAAATTAAAACTAGAGACCTCAGATTCAAAGGAACTAGCACAGTATTTGCGGGAAGTTTGACAAAGTTTCTGTATTGTCATATGTTTGATATTTTACATTCTATTCAGTCCAACCTTTCTCTATTGAAGTGCCATCAGTTTTCCTAGACTTGGTCTTCATCATTATCTTCAGTATCTGCTCACAGCTACTCGGACAAATAGGACACCGACTGATTGATTTATGCTTTCACTCTCCCTCACGTAGAAACACAAACACACACATACACACAAACATAGAAAGCAAGAGTTTTGAACCCATAAAGGAAGACTAGAGTAATACCTGGAAGAATACTGGTTTACTCGTGTTCCATTCAGAAGAGTAGTTAGATTACATAACACATAGTGCGACTATCATCAAACATTCAGTTCATGTGGTTAACAAAAAATATTTCGATTTTAAGAACACAATCATTGCCAAAGATTTCCAAAGTGCAGAATCTCAGATGCTGAGCGCTGCTGGATCTGTCACAGTCACTCTTGGGAAGATACTGTGCAACAGAAGAATGATGATACTCTATTCCAGGAAAAGTAAAAACACGCTGCCTCGCATATGCAGGGTGTGAAGTCAGGCCAGGAAAAGATCAAAAATGTATTTAGCTTTGTAAATGAGCTCTTCATTCAGTCATTCACACAGAGGTACTATATAAGTTACAATGAAGTTCAGTGACTCTAAACTACTAACTTATGCGTAAGATCACAGAAACTGTCAGAGTCATAAGAATATCTCGGGAAACACATTTAGGAGAAAAACGCAATTAAATACTATAGAAAGAATATTTGAAGCATTACAGAATCTTGCATCTGTCCTATTTGAATTATTCCAAATGTGACTTCCTTAAGAAGATAATGAGAGTTGAGGATAAAAGATAATGAGATGGAGACCAGTGGGTAATATCAAAGGAACTGAAGGTAGTTGGAGTCTCCAGCTACTGAAATATGTAGGGAAAGGTCCTGTTCATAGATCATCTTTCACCAATGAAAATCAAGAACAGTTTTCATTTTAGTGAAAAAATAGTGCCTCTTTATATTCATCACGGTTCAAAGTGCTTGTAAACTGAACTGAGATTAAGGCGTATATATAGAATCATAGAATCATAGAATGGTTAGGGTTGGAAGGGACCTCAAAGATCATCTAGTTCCAAACCCCTGCTACGGGCAGGGAAACCCTCCACTACACCAGGTTGCCCAAAGCCTCATCCAACTCGGCCTTGAACACTTCCAGGGATGAGACATCTACAACTTCTCCAGGCAACCTGTTCCAGTGCCTCACCACCCTCTGAGTGAAATTTTTTTTCTTATATCTACTCTAAATCTACTCTCTTTCAGTTTAAAGTCATTGCCCCCTGTTCTATCACTATATGCCCTTGAAAAAGTCCCTCTCCAGCTTTCCTGTAGGCCCCCTTTAAGTACTGGAAGGCTGCTAGAAGATCACCCCGGAGCCTTCTCTTCTCCAGGCTGAACAGCCCCAACTCTCTCAGCCTGTCTTCATGGCAGAGGTGCTCCAGCCCTTGGATCATCTTCGTGGCCCTCCTCTGGACTCACTCCAACAGCTCCATGTCCTTCTTGTGTTGGGGACTCCAGAGCCGAATGCGATATTCCAGGTGGGGTCTCACGAAAGCAGAGTAGAGGGGCAGAATCACCTCACTCGACCTGCTGCCCACGCTTCTTTTGATGCAGCCCAGGATACGGTTGGCTTTCTGGGCTGCAGACGCCCATTGCCAGCTCATGTTGAGCTTCTCACCCACCACCACTCCCAAGTGCTTTTCCTCAGGGCTGCTCTCAATCCATTCTCCACCCAGCCTGTACTTATGCTTGGGATTGCCCCAACCCACGTGCAGGACCTTGCACTTGGCCTTGTTGAACTTCTTTAGGTTCTCACAGGCCCATCTCTCCAGCCTGTCAAGGTCCCTCTGGATGGCATCCCTTCCCTCCAGCATGTCCACAACACCATGTAACTTGGTGTTATTTGCAAACTTGATGAGAGTTTGACCATCCAGCCAATTCCTTATTCACCGAGTGGTCCACCTGTCAAAACCATGTCTTTCTAGTTTAGAGACAAGGATGTCGTATGGGACAGTATCAAATGCTTTGGATAAGTCCAGGCAGATGATGTCAGTTGCTCTTTCCGTATCCATCAGTGCTGTAACCTCATCATAGAAGGCCACCAAATTAGTCAGCAGGATTTGCCCCTAGTGAAGCCATGTTGGCTGCCACCATTCACCTCCTTATTTTCCATGTGCCTTAGCATAGTTGCCAGGAGGATCTGCTCCATGATCTTGCTGGGCACAGAGGTGAGACTGACTGGCCTGTAGTTCCCTGGGTCTTTTTTTCCCCTTTTTAAAGATGGGGGCTATGTTTCCACTTTTCCAGTCAGTGGGAACTTCACCAGACTGCCATGACTTCTGAAATATGATGGATAGTGGCTTAACAACTTCATCTGCCAGTTCCCTCAGGACCCGTGGATGCATCTCATCAGGTCCCATGGACTTGTCCACCTTCAGGCTCTTTAGATGGTCTCAAACCTGATCTTCTCCTACAGTGGGCAGTTCTTCATTCTCCCATCCCTGCCTTTGCCTTCTGTGACTATGTATGAATGTATATGTATATATATGCACACACACACATATGTATATACACACAAAGATGGTAGTTGGTATATATATATATGTACACACTGATTATTCTTTGTTCAAAAAGAAACATTTTCAATTCGATGCCCTTCACTCAACATTTTCTTTCTCTTACTTTTCATGAAAGCCATTTGAATGTAAAGTGAAGATAATCCCTGAAAAACATCTCTAAACAGTCTCAGCTAATTGCTGACAAAAGAAAGCTGTGGGTCAAAGAATAGGATGGAAAGGTGAAGGGAATCCATGGTCCATGTCAGAATTCAATTATTTGAATAACTATGTGAAGAGGAATGGTAAACTTTTGTCAGCATTATTGCAGCTTTTTTATTTTTCAACACAGAAATATGTTGAAGTTCTGTAAATAGCAGATCATTCATAAGCTTGTGTTTCAACTTATATTACAGCTGTGCGTAATGGGTGTGAAAAAGAGAATTATTCTGTCTTAATTTTTATTTTTCATGTCACAATATTTTTTATTACCATTAATTATTTCTGACCAGTTTTGTTTTAACAGTTGATGCACATTATTAATCAACTCATCAAAAATCTCCTTTTCTTTGAGGAACATGTATCACTACAATAGACCCAGCTAACTGTCATTTATGCAAGATCAAAGGATGTATAATGATATTAACTAATGTTATGGCCTACTACTTTAAATTCATTGCATGTCTAGTGCCCCAGAGCAAAGCCAAGAGTATGCACAGCAAACACACAATTTAAGAGATATATATATGATTCACAATAGCAACAAAAGTAGAAGAACTAGGGTAATAAATACCTTGAAGACACAGAAAGAGCCATTTTGACATTAAATTTTGCATCAGCATCCTGGAGTCAAATATTGATGAGAGATTTTCACAGGAAAACACGTAATCAGCCTCAAGTTGGTCATTAAGAAAATATGTAACTTCTCCCATGTGTCACTGGCAAAACCACATGATTTTTTTTTGTCATATAACATTATTCATTCCTTACATTTCCCATTGGAGTGTTGTACACATTATTTATATGCATACATATCACAATCTTCAGTTATATGTGTTCCATAATATTTGAAGCATATTTTCATATTTTCCATCCTCTGTGGTCATAAATACTTAGTCACTGGAAAGAAAATGGCTAAGTGTAGAAACCAAAACAGGCTGGTCTGCTCCACTAGTATCCACATGGATTAATGTAATACTCCTATATTATATACTGTTGTATCATACAAAGGTAAGGTTTTAGACAATTTCATGGTGGTTCTCATTTAAGATAAAAATTGTTTCTTTTTGGTGTATGACCCATGAAAATGCCAGAACTGATCTATTTAATTAATTTGCTTGTGAATAAGGATCCATGAGAAAGTGTATTGCCCTTACATACTGATCTTCTGTAACGTCCTTACATACATTGAGTATGATGTATATTTTTGTTTCTAAAGGCTTTTCTCTTTCAGCAGATGCATACAGCTTATTATTCGAAAGCAAGGAATGTAAAGAAATATTCACAGACAAGTGCAAAAAGAGGTAAAAAGTAGACACTTTTTGAAAACTCTTGCTCAACAACACATACTTTTAAATTGTGGTTTGAAAATGTAATTGAAAAATATCAGAACTGAAACAGAATAGGATTTTAATCATAGATACATATATGTGCTTTTTCAGACCTCACACTGAAGACAGAAGCATTGCTATCTTCAAACCATAGTAAATCTCTTTATGGAAAATGGCTGTAAGGTAAATTAATATCCATGTCAAAACTACATGTTGGCAGGGCCTCCGGCTCTTCTAAAGCAGTTGAATAAGTGCCTTAGCTGCTAGGTTTTTTAATCAATTTTGTCATTAATATAAGAACAAAGTATGAGTTGATTTCTCTGTGTGTGTCTGTGTGTCAGAGTACACTGGTAGTCGGAGTACAGAATTGAAGATGTGCCCTTTTGAGCATCCTTCAGTTTGTAGCTTTCATAGATCTCTGTATGCACTTTAATTTCCAATAATTATTGACAAATCATGCTGTAATTACAGTGGACCTCTTTAACTGCAGTGTAGTTTGGTGCTTTTATCCATTCAGGCCTGACATAACACTTATAGAGTTAACAAAGGAACACTCTTACCTCCATGTAAGAATAAGTTCATAGTTTTAAAGTTCCATGTTCTTGAAATTGCCTTTGTTTCCCCAGACTACTGACTGAACACTCAGTCCACCACAGATTTCTTGATAAAAGCCACCATTTGGTGACTGTTTTCTCTTCCTAATGTCCACTGTTTTATTTTAAAATTCTTTCTTCTTTCATAATCCATGTATCCCTCTTTTCTACCTTCTCATTTTCCCTCTTTCTTATTTCTGATAGAAGAAAAGAACTTGAGAAATAAATGTTTTTCTGAGGAAAAAAATCAATCTCAAACACTTTGCCTTTACCTTTGTTACACTTTAAGGTTTTTTTATTGTTTCTTTAAGATGAAGTCTCCAATAATAGCAACAAAATCTACATAAGATGCTGGTCTCTCTAACTGTCCCAGGACATGAACATCTGTCAGGGAAGTTTCCTGGCTGCTACATGGGAAGCACCTGTGCCTTGTCGAGACAGGTGCTGCGAGTCACGTTGGTCAGCCGGAGACCACGTGACCTATGGGAGGCTTAAAGGCGGGGCACTCCCCTTAGGGAGGGGGCATTTCCCTCCTGGGTACTGGAGTGGTAGGAGCCCCTGGAGAGCGGTGTATTGGAGCTCTGGGTTGAATAGCCTTCTGATTGAGAGAGCAGTAAGTTGAGGCTCTCTGTTGGATAGCCTTTGATTGGGTCCATTGGGATTGAGACCCTTAAGAGTTGAGATAAAGCCTTCTGATATACGAGGGGAATCACAATGACCTCTTGGGTTGTGATTCCTGAAGATGAGATACCAGCGGTCCACGACAAACATCAATCTCTCCTTGGCCTTCTTTAGTTTACTCAATAATTCAGCCTGCATATTGCAAGATTTGCTTCCATGAGTTAGCCTCATAGGAAAAAGTTAAATCAAACAGTTTTCACCCAAACATTTAAACATGCATTCACCTTATTTTTGAAACTAGTTGGAAAAATGTAATGATGTCCAATCAAGAACTCAGCTGTATATAAGTAAATTACCTGTATAAAGAATACAGACCAACAAGTCCAAAGTCAGTAGATTTGTCCAGAAACTGATGCAAAAAATTGTACCAAAGAATTTAGGAAGAAAAGGGGTTCTGACTCAAGGAAGAGAATCTCACTGACTTCATTTTTTTTTTTTTTAAGTGGGAACCAAGTTTGTTCTTGAGGTGATCACTATAAATCTCAGGCATGCTCTGATCACTTACCTATTCAGAGAGAGAGAGGGAAAGAATGGGAAGAGGTCTATTCTTTTTTGTCAAGCTGTGCAATGATCGTAGACTGAGATTATATTACAACTATTTTATATACTGTAAAGTAAATAAAGAAAATTCACATAAAATATTCGGCATAAGCAGAACCAGGTGGCATCTTTTCCTTTTAGGTTGATTTGTTTTGTTTTGTTTTCCTAGGGAGAGTTTTCCCAAACTGAATACTTCATAGTCTTAATGTTGTGCCTGGAGAAACCCCAACATTTTTATCGTAATAATAATAAATTTGAACCACCACAAATGTTAGTATACACTTCAGAGGTAGGCCATGGGTGAGATAAAGGCAGAAAGTAAGACTCTTAAAAATTGTTCAGCAGTGCTGAAATGAGTATCAGAAGGCAAGAAAAATGCAGAAAGATGGAGAATGTCAGTGCAACGTCTCCCATTTTCCTCTGAAATTGCCGTGACTCAGACCATAGAGAGAAAGGCAGCAATGCCTCAAGTATTGTGCAATGAAGAGGAGTGTTTATTTTTTTTTTTATTTATGCATTCTCCCCTTCAATTTCCCGTTCTAGAATTTGTTTAGCTGAAGACCATAAAATCTATTGTTTTCTTACAAGGGCAAGAGCAAAAATAATTATTTTCTGAAAAGCCTTTTCTAGCAAATATAGGCACAGAGGTGCTTTGAAATGTACAAATCTTAAGTATTAATATTGATGGAGTTAGAATACCATATAATTTTGCCATATAGCTGAGAGTCAGATATTGCTGTTCTTAAAGAAAAAAAGACTCCCACTGACATACATAGAGTTTTTCCTGAGGTCAAAATGCAAGATCAGACTCTAAAATACAGTGCAGCTGCCAGACTAAGCCAGAAACACTTCCAACACATCACTTCTTGCTCACTATATTTCAGAAACAGTGAGTCTCACTCACCTGCTGTTTAGCAGTTTTATTTAAATAAATGCAAACATAATTGATTGAGATACCTGTGTCATTCCATCTCTAGAATTAAATAACATGGGATATGAATATGACATAATATTCAATGAGTTTCCTTAATGATTTTGTTTTCTTTAGTAGACACTTTTTGTAGCCTCTCTAGCTAAAATAGTGCAAGAAGCATATTATTTCAAAACTAATCTCCTGGTGATATTTTTAAGTATCTTAACAGACTTCAAATGATAAAAAATCCCCAAGTTTTATTTCTGCTGTCTTCTCTTCATACTCTGTATCGTTTTTAGTGTGCCTTTTGTCTTGCAAGTATAACTGAAGAAGGAATTGAAAGTACAACTGAATTAGTTAATAATATAATAATATAAAAAATAAGCAGAGATGACATTTAACAACACTCACAATGACATGTTTATTAGCACAACACAAGCACTTACAGAGTAGTATATTAGGTTCTGACACTGGCATACTAGGCCGTAAATACTTTGTAGATACGGTGAGTTTTAAGCTAGATAGAGAGAGAAACTTGAAAGCAAAAGCTTCAAGAGCAGAAATGTTTATCAGAGAGGTTTAAAAGAGAGTGGTCTAACAGAATGGAAACACAGACGAAAGATCAGTTCTGAGCTGGAGAGAGATGGGAGGGAAGACTGAGGAAAGCTCAGCTCTGCCACCCAGGCAGTGAAAGGCAGGAGGGAATAAGTGTTGGTGAAAAATGCTAACAGGAACCAATAACCAATTTGGGACATTTTGGAAAACCAAGCTTATAGGGGTTTTATTTTTTTTTTAATGCACACTGCAGTCCTGATTACGAGAAGCTTATTTGCATGCATAAATACTGAATATCCTGATGCTTAAGTAAACATGTGATGCTATGGAGGGAATTAGTCATGTTATTAAAATTCTTAAAATTTTGGCATTATCTGTGCAGAGAGAGTAATGTTTGTAATAACAAAAAAAAACCCCAACAAAACAGCCAAACAACAACAACCCAAAACAAAAACCCACAACAACAAAAAAATACAAAAAAAAAAAAAGGAAAGAGGGAAAAATAGTGTCATATACTTGTATTTGTCTAGTGCAGCTCAAACTAGAGCTGGGGACTTCTCTGAAATTCACCATGAGAATCAGGGATGATCTGCGCAATAACTCTTAGCCACTATCTGTATCTCTGTTTAGTAAAGGAAATGCCATAGGAAGAGAATATGTTCTAAAAGGAGGAGTAAAGGAAATGTTTTCCCATACACAATAAAGTAGATATGCTGCAGTATTTACAGTGTTTTCTACTATATTTGATATACAAATTAACTGGAAATATTTGCAACGCTCTTCTAATGTGTATGTTAATGAATTAATCAGAATAGTTCACAGGATTTTAATTATATAGGCTTAAATGTCAAGTTTTAAAATAGGGAAATTAGATGTTTTCATAAATTAATAATTTTGTTAATTTTGTAAGCGTGTGAATGGGAAAATTAGGATTTTTTTTAAGGTAACTTAGTTTAAAGCTAAAAGCTACAAGAAAGTCTCCTTAGACATCTTTAATAGCCTGACCTAGTTACTAATAATTGCTGTTGATACAGGATTTACACATGTCTTTACACTGTGTCATTTTCTCAAATGCAAACAAGACACCTGCTGAGCATTAGCTCCAGGAAGCATGTCAAATATAAATCAGCAAGTAATTATCCCTACTATGCATGTGGAACTTAATTCATCTTTAAAATAGTCTTTCTTGGCATTTTTTATACATAAGGTGGAGAATGAAAACGAGACATTCACGTTATACATGCGAAAGAAAACATTCCCTTTCAGGAAGCATGGGTAATTTCAACATCATAATAACAGCTTTTGATAGATTTTTTTTTCTCTGATACAGTTTACATTGAACAAGCTCATCCATACATTTTTAAGTTTTCTATATTCCAAATTATGAGAGGTACAGATTATTCCATCACAGATCTTCCAAGTATCTGTGATTGCTAATATTATAGCATTAATTTCTTCCTTTTCAGACACTGAATTTAACTCAGTTACATTCAAGGGGATTATTCAAAGCAAAATAAGGACAGGTATAGTGGTGAGCATTTGGAAAGAGAGCATGGACAGGTTCGAAGGTAGAAGATGGGAGCAGCAAGTTGTCCAATAAAAGAGAAAAGATATTTGTTGCAAAATGAATTTTGTATATGGAAAAAAGGGGGAAGTATATGTACAAGAATTTAAAACCTTAGGACTTCAACAGCGTGCAAAAGGAAACACACTCACTCTTAGCACTTTTGCAAGATCTGGACCTCAGTCCTCTGCTCTTACTCAGTCTTGTCAACAGAATGGAAATTAGGCTGTGAATTTGAAACCCTCCAAGACGATTTTCTGGCTGAATTCTCCAGCCACTTGGAAATTCTATGAAAAACACAAGGCCACTATCACCCGGCAGCATATACTCCCAGGACCTGCTGTGTTTGTAGGGACACTATCCTATTCAGAGGTGTTAGATTTTCGCAGATAATTTAATGGCCAGGATTTTCAGCTGAAACTCATTTTCTGGATCCCATCCAGTTTGTTTAGGCTATCACTAGAAATGTAGGGACCAAAGAACACAAGAGATAACAAAGTTACTTTCAGACATGCTAGTCTTGAACTTAGAGCTAGATAACTAAATCAGTCATCTGCAGATAGTTGAGTAAGATTATTAGCTTAATAACAGCAGTGTTTTGGATAAAGGTGATGATTTTTGAGGCTAAAAGAACACAATGCCTTCTTCCTGCATACAGACCCTTTGGTGAGGCAAGTGTGGTTAATGTAGTGACAATTGTCCTACTACTATATGCTATGCTAAATTTAAACTTCTCCTTAAGGAAATGCTACTAATATCAAATTCAAACTTAATACGATCTGCAGTTAAGAAAATAATTTCTGACTGATCAGTTTTATCAACTACAAAAAGAAAAGCTACACTGTTTTTCCTATTTGTGGGAGAAGAAAGCCACATTTTTTTAAACAAAGTGTACAGGGCTACGTGCACTTCAATCTCGCTCCAGAAGCTATTCTTTTTATAATGGTTTGTATTCAGCTACTATAGTTTTTAATACTGGGCTTTTACTTACACTGCAAGTATAGTTCTCCAGAAGGTAACTTTTTAAAAAGAAGTCAAACAAGAGCTAGGGGTGACTATGAGCCAAAATCAAATGGTTTACTCTGTCAGGAGCTACACTGGTAATTCCATTTTTGGAGGATTTTATTTGGATACTAACACTAAATAAGAACACATTGGAATGTTGAAATCAATCTTTCTGAGATTTGAACTGAAACTGCACTAAGTCTGGGAGGTAAAATTTTAATTTTATCATTTGTCCTTCCTTTAGGATGCTCCTCAGGGATAAAATGCCATCAGTTTACAAAAAATTCCCAAAAAACCTTCACTCTTCCTTGCATGTAATCATCTTCTCCTCCTCCCTCTCCTAGATAACTTTATTTGTTTCTGAATTAACTTCAAGAACATTCAGTGATAATGTTACTGTGGTGACTGTCAGTTGTCCTATCACTGATAAATTCTATCCTTACTGGCAGTTCCATTACCACATAATGCACTTCTTTAATGCTACCTCTTTAAAACCTACTTAACTTCAGGACTCCAAAATAAAGGGACTCTGACAAGCATAGAATTTGCAAAATTAGATTCTAGTTACTTAGGATCTTTCCTTTTTTAATTATCTGTTAAAAAATCACTGCTACGTCTCAAATTAATTTGCAGATAAAACATTAGGTAAAAAACACCCTGTATGCACGGATCTGAGTTCATGAGAGTGCTTCATCAGCGTTTGGACAGAACCCAAGACCAGTTGTATTAACATTGTAAGCAAAGCTTAACAATTTTCAGACCAAAAGGATTTTTGTTGTTTTCTATTTCCTTTTTTTTCTCAAGCTAGCACATTAATTTGAAACTACCTGCAACAGATAAAACACAGCCTACACACACAATATACTGGACTGGAGCCCCACCCCTCCAAAAAATCACATTACATTTTCTAAATAAAATCTAAAGATACAGTTACTGAAACAAAGATATCCATGGATTTAAAGTTCAGAAGGTTCAGGCATGTCAGTCACTGTTAAGTATTAATAATACAAGAGCAATGGAAAGAAATCAAAAGTGATATTCCACCTTTGACACTATTGCTTAGCAAATATACCAAAAGTTTCTCCTGCATCCTTTGCTACTTTTTGCTTTCTTCTGCTATGGATGAAGTGTAGAACATGCACAGTGTCATTCTTACTCTTGCTGTCACTCACAACTAACTCATTGAATCATTTCTGTGTTTGCTGTGAAATACAGAACATGTGAGTTTGTGTTTGTTGCTCTTATCTCTGAGGATAACCCCCATGGACATATTCATCTGAAAGCTCCTATGCAGATATACATGAATTAACCAAAGACAGTGGGATAAGCTTGCCACAGACCAAATATCCTGCTTTGGGGAAGTTTAATCCTACATATCAGACGTGCTGAGCGTTGCTTGTATAAGCACAAGATAAAAAAAGATGAGCTGCAAAGAGGGCAGAGCAAAGCTCGCAACTGCATTAGTGGGAAAGCACTGCTACATAAATGTCAGCTTCTTCCCATCTAGTGACAGATGTTAAGGCTATAGATGAGGGACCAGAGTTTAGTCCTTGCTGACAGTTCAGAATGGCACTTGAGTGCACTTCTCTCCAGGCACACTGATCACCCTCATCTTCTCTGTGCTAACCAGAAGCGAGCCCAGAAGTCTGAATAGCTTCTACAGTAGCTACTCAATACTTTGGTCCTTGTTCAGGGCTTGCACACACCTGTGAAAACAGTGATGCTGATGCTCACATCTCCTTCTCTCCCTATTGCGTACAGCACGAGGACTAAAATGAATATTTATTTTCATAAAATCTTTTTTTATTCTATTATGCAGAGACATTTATATTGTCCAGTTCCTGAATTTTGGCATTCTTACTAGTGTTTGCATTAAATCTGGCATGCTGAGTATCTGTTTAGCATTAAGCATGAATGCCTTCCTTTAAAAGGAATTTCTCTTTAATTTTTATGCCTTTTTTTAAAGAGCTCTCAAAAGCCCTAGGCCAAACAGCCATTTTTAATTTTCATGAATAAGGTATTTCAAATAAGGGGATCCCAAGGCCCCCTGGCTGCTTTTGAATTCGGCATAAATATTAGAAGAACTTGAACTCTGTTCACAAAGCAACTGTGTCCAGTGGATGTTTCTTTTGGGTGAAATCCTACAAATAACATGAGGAAAACAATTCTGCAAAAATTCTAGATTGCTGTGTATGGGTGTGTAGCTGTACAAACATTCATTTCACTTAATTCGCAATACAAAGTCTTATTATTTTTCCTGCCATTTTATCTCACGCTAACTCTCACTTTAGTATAAAAATTTAAATATTTGATCTCAATAAAATAAAACAAAATTATCAAGAACTTTTCTGTCACTGGATCCAACACATATTGAACATGACAGAAACATCCGAACCCATTAGAATTTGACTTTAATATTTAAATCTTAATTTCTATTGTTTGGCACTTTACATTTGCAATTGTTACTGTCTCTTTTATTCAGGGTTCAGAAAGAGAAAAAAGGATGAAATGGAACAAAACCTAAGTAGGCATGAAGTAACTTGTTATCACGAAATATTCAGATTTCAAGTTAGTACAAAACAGCCTTATTTCTGCTAAGAGATAAAAAGAAAGCCAAATACAATTTGTATGCCAGGAGTCAGTAAGCATACTTGTTTCTGCTGACAAAAAAATGGTGTTTCCTCACAAACCTCTTCAGTGTGACTTTCAGCCTGTAATGTCTCCTGAAACCATGGCCACTAACATCTGATGACTGCATCCTTGCCAAGCTTCCGGACTACTATACCAGTCTCCTTTTTCTCAACATGTTGCCTGTCTTTAACACTACATCCTCCAAAGAGTGTTCTTCATGTTGCAATCCTATCATATGCAATTATTTTCTTCTCCCTTACTGTATGAGCTCACTGACTAAAAGAGAAAGTTCATTCATTTCTCTTCTGTGTTTTCCCAATGCCATGTTTGATTCTCCCTTACATAAATATATAATACACTATTCTCTTTTTCACAATTTTAAACTTCCCAAATAAAAAGATAATAACATGTGCTTTCTCCACTTCTTTGGATACTATTGATAATCACCTTAAAAATACACTACGAAGATAAATCTTGTATGAGCAAAGAATTTTGAGATCAGACTTGCCGGAAAATTGTTTTCCCAATCCACAGTGCTTTCTGTCACACTTTTTTCTTAAATTTTCTCAGTCTTTCCAGCAGCAAAGAAAGGCTTATCCACTAAAGAACCATGGGCTCAGCCTAATCTCAAAGAATATAGAAAAATCCGTGATCAAGTCCTGTTATCTAAAAATTTCGCAGCAGGGATAAAACTTGTGTCTCACACAATTCAGGTGAATACTAAGACCACCAAGTTCTGTTCTCATATTGTGCTCACATTCTCTTTTATGTGACAATGTGAACTGTCATTTATACCCTGGAGCTGAGAAAAAATGTTGTTTTGATAGTTTTGTTGAAACTTATATTTTCCTTAAGAACACATAAAATGTGATTTTCTCTTTTTGTTAGAATCAACTTCACAATTTCTGAACAATTGTGAGTACTAAACTATTAAACTTCGACGACGAATAGTAAAACTGTCAAAAGAGGCAGGGATATTCAAAGTTTTCATCACTTTAAAAAAGGAAACTCTCACAGTCAAAATGTTTTAACCATAAAATTTCCTTTGCAGAAAGCGCGTAACTTCTATGTCAATGTCTTTTAAAAGCAAAAGTTATCTTCTAATTTTGAAATAAAATGATAACTTGAAAATGACCTAAAGTGAGAAAAAAGGAGAGAAAGGAAATGTGCTGGTAGGGAACTACTAGTTGAGTAGTTCAGATCTGACACTTAAAATTAGTATTGTAGGGGGTTTTGACATAGTAGTTCTTATTCTTTATTGTTTTTATTAGGTTTTCAATTTTCTTATTGAAAAGAAAAATCTTGTCTTCCTTGGCATGATTAAAATGCAGCAGAAATGCAGTAGATGTAGTATAAGAATTAGCTATTACTCTCAATAAGTAGGATCTCAATGGATGTTCTGCATTCATTTCTGACAGCTTAAATAGCAAATTGAAAAAGAAAGGAGACAGAGAGAAAAAAAATAGAGTTAAAAGGAAATAATTATATTCAAAGTGGTAAAAAATAAAAAGGTATAGTGGAGAGTAACAGGATGGATAAACATTAGCTAAGTTACGAAAAGCATAGAGAACTTTGCTTTTCCTCTGATCAAGGAAATCTTAATTTCTCTGAACCCATAATAGAAATAAAGACTTCTACTAAGGCTAGGACCAAGCCACCTTTTCGTTTTATACTGAATATAATGTGAAGGTTGCATACTGAATACAAATGCTAAGTTGCTACAGATCATGCTGTCAGAGAAATCTGAAGTTAGTGGAGTTCACCCACCAGTAGAACGGTACTCCTGGAGCAGGGAATCGTTAATCATTTGCATAAGTGCCTTCTCGCAGTTGATGAAAGTCAGGTCTGCTGTTCCCTGGCATCACAGGAGGCTCCGAAGGCATGCTCACCCTGGAGGAGTGAAACAAGATAATCTGTTCAACAGAATCACCAGAAATCAAAATAACATCTTTTGCTTATATCACGCTTAAAATGGGGGTCAGTAAGTCAATCTCTCCAGACTGGGTGGGGTACTCAACACCTATCAATGTAAGGGAAACAGAACAAATAGATGCATCTTTAAAATAACAATCATGCTATCTCCTTTGTTTTTTGCTTACGTGTTGTTTTCTGGTTCAGGCATTCAACAGTACAAAAAAAGAACAGTAAACAGCAAAAACCTGAGCTCACGTTAATACAGCGTGTTTCACCATGAGAATCTTGTTTGAAGAACTGTTCGGACTTTGTTTCTACATATACCATGAAGGAAAGAGAGCAACTCTTTAGTTTTGGGGAAGTTTGGAATTCAGAGATGTCTATTTGGACTACAAATCCTTGAAAAATTATTTTTTTAAGCAAGCTTATTTCACTAGAGTCAGAGTCTTGTGGTTGAAAGATTTGCTTTTTCCATATTTAGCTTGTGAATGGTGGTGATTCTGAGTTTGTGAATGACCTGGATTTTTTTCCTTACAGGTCTTGGTCATATAGCTTCTTATTATTTGGATTTTCTTTGGTAAATTCGTAAAGGACAATATTAAAATATTTGAAACAAATAACATCTGAAATATCTAGTCTGAATTTTGAATAATATATGGAAAATCTGCAGGCTAACAGCTGGAAGCATTCTAAATTTAATCTGGCAACAGATCTATGAGTGACAGGAGTAAACTTGACAACGAAAAAAGAAACAGGCTCCCTGAGCGCACTTTCCAGGATTTGCCAAAGATTTGATAAAACCATACCCAAAAGACTCATTGAAGGACAGTCCATCTATACAACCTCTCAGCCACAAGAACGCAATTCCACGCTGAGCCTCAATTACCAGCCAGGCAACTCATAAGGATGAGTCTCATTCCAATACCCTGCAGCATCCCTGCTGTGCTCTCATGGCATGCCTGGAACCGGCTACAACACAACATTTATTTCTGCCGCATCACAGCAATCAGTCTGAAACAGCGAGTGTCTTGTTAATTTGAGTCTCCAGCTTAATGATAAATCAGCAGTGTGCTTTTCATGTGTAAATATGGAACTGGGGAAGAAAAATAAATCAGAGAAGGGCTTTCCATTCTTAACTTTTCCTGTAATATCCAGGAGTTGTTATCATGTCTAAGAAGAGAAGTTTTTTCATATATGCAAAAAATTTCCATATTGTCAGAATCTTAATGTGTGATACAGTAGGGCAGTAAATATGCAAAGGAACCCCAGCCTCTGCACTCTGAATACCTAAGAGCTAGTTGTAGCTCCTTGTTAGTGGAGCACAGGAGCCTTCCTGCAAAGCATTTTCTTCGTATTAAGAGCGTGGGAATACTGAACAGTGGCAACTGATACAGCATCATTCCCTAGAAGTCACAGGCATTTTACAAGTAGCTAGGGGAACTGAGGGTGAGCCTGTGAGCAGCCAAGAAAAAGGTTGAATTTGCAACTTTTTTGCAGCCCTGCAGAGCTGCCCTGTTCACAGTCCGCCCAGTGACAGCTGTGCTGCCTTATAGCTCAGCCTCTGGGTTCACATTTGACTTCTTGACAGAGCTAAGTCCCTTTACTGACGGGTACTTATTTCCCAGATAGCTGTCTTCCAACAACCACCCACACAGTGCCCGCAGCAGATCCAAGCAGTGGAGCTACCTGCCAGAGCATCCATAGGGTGGCCTCGGTAAGAGGTGAGGGGCCACAAAAGTCTGGGGACCCAGCACTGGCTTCTCCTGTTTGCATTAGTGGACTCTGAATCAGATGATAAAGGGACAATTTGACAGAAGGCTCAGAGCAGTACTGCAGAAGCAGCTTCTTTGCTCTTCAGAAGACTAGTTTTGTATGACTGTTTTTGCATTAAACCCTCTTTGAGTCAGATCTGCACTGTGTAGTAGCACAGTGCTTCATTTCTCTGACAACTAAGCAAAAAAAACCCCTTTATTATTGTCCTTGGTAATCTGAGTAGAGGAGTCATTACCTCTGGTTTTGAACTACAGGAAATGCCATTTCCGCCTGAATAAACTTTATTGCAACACCCACTTTTTCCATTATGCCTTTTCAGATTACTCTTTCTTTATAGATGGAATATTTCAAAGAAAGTCAATTTTTCTCCCTCTCTCCCAAAATATCTTTTTGGTCTATCTCTAAATAATTAAACGATCTGTGTAACATTAGTCACTGTTAAATTACTGCCAAATAAAGTCTTTTTGGTGTGGGCAGTTACTTTAGTTTTCTCATTTTAATAGAAAGATGATTTGGGGATAAGGGTCTAATAGGAGCACAGATAGATTTATATTCCTTCCAGTTATATCTATGAGAGCTTTAATATTTGAAAGTGATTTTCTCTAGAGCAATCTGTTTATGAAAAAACACACCAACCCACAAGAAGGTGTGCTGAAGAAGGTTGCTGTTATTTAGGGGTTTTTAAGATACTCTATGCCACATCCGATTCTCAGTAAATTATTCATAGTGCAAATTTCCTGAGCATTTCCATATACCACGTTTCCAATGATGGCACGTCTCAAAGTGTTTTACATCCTCTGTTGCTGGTCATTCCTGTAGGCAATGTTTATATAATAGTCATTCTATTGTTGTAGAAAAATAATTTTACCAAAAGCAATTTTAAACTGCTTTCTTGTAAAAAAAAGAAATAATTACTTCTATATTGCTTTTAAAAATTCAATCTCTGTAAATGGGGAGGACATAGAAAATAGACGCTTCCAAGTGTTGATTTCTTTGAGAAATTGCCAGTAATTATAAAGTGGAATGACTGCATCAAGTCTCAGGTTCTGATAGCAATGAAAAAGGTAAGAAACAGGAGGCTGTGTGTGCGTAGTATATGTATGCTGTAACTCTGTTTATTTTTTACTTTCTGAAAAACATACATAATCCATCTCCCCAAAGTTATTTTTTAGCAACCTGCTTAAAAATGTTTAGCAAATACAGATAAGAAATACCACGGGGCTTTATGATTGGAATGGTTTCAGCTCTGGCACATCCTGTGCAATATGCACTGTAGTTTAAAGATGCATCTTCTGAAATACATTTGCTGTAACAAATGTTTTATTCACAGATAAGTAAGCATCACATGACAGCAAGTATTTGGCAGATAGAAAAATGTACTTCAGGTACACAAAGTGCCTGACTTTTTCAGCACATCAGCTGTCAAACAGATAACTAACTAAATTAGCCTTCTTCTGTTTATTTGTTTTACTTTGTTTTCTTCAAGGGTGAAGGAAGCACTGTGGATTAGTCAATACTCATGAAGGTGTTCAACTGACAAGTGAGGGAAGTAAAATGTTCTGTTTACTCCTGTGATATTCTCAGTGCATTTTTAGAGAATCTTGATATCCTTATCGACACAACCAATTCTACTTTACCATCCATTTTAAATGGAGTATCTAGTTTATGAATTACTTGAGTACAAAGTTTCTACTACTCAATTAAACTTCTTGACAGCTGAATTTGAAAGAAATCAAATATACTGGGTTACTAAAAGATGAAAAATGTGGCAAATGAATGCAAATGTTGCTAATGAAAGCATTTTATTAAGGCATTTAAAATGTTCAACTGAAGAGGTGCAGTCACTGTAACATGACATCTTTCTGAAAACTGAGAACATCTTTCTAGTTACTTGTGGAATCTTCCCCCCCCTCCCAGCCTTTTTCATTAAAAGGAAACAATTACGGCTATCTTCATGTGAACAGTTAATTGAGCTCATGGACAACACAACAATCACATATATAGTTAGTCATTATAAATTTAAATATAGGGATGGTCTTTGATTTTTGCACTGAACTCTAACATAGTTGTCCATCTTGATAGCTTGAATTGCAGATTTTATAATAGTTTTTTTGCAATAGCTCTATTGCCTAAAAATTATTCTTTCTGCATCTTCTGTGGAAACACTAATAAATACATGAAAATCACAAAGTCAGTTTTACTACTCTACATGCAGAAAATAGGCACACAGATTCCAGTATTAGAAAATCCATTAATACAATCATCCCAACAACACCATTTTCCCAGAACCCTCCATAACCAGAGAATACTGACATCACCCCGAATTGACTGTGTGCAATGCACTCTTCAACCAAGCAGTGGATAATCGAGGCAAGTTGCACATCCCTGATGTTTTTAAGGGTAGCTCAACAATTTTGAGAGGCACTGGCTTTGTATTTCCTTGTTCAGAACAGAAATGTCAACCTTTTAGAAAACTAAAGTTTAGTTTACTGCTTACTGAAAACAAAGGACACCTGTACCACAGCACAATATCATTGATTCTACATTTCCTCCATAACATAATGTCAATAGAAAAATTAAGTAATCTAGTCACACATAGGAGCACTCTGACGATACAAAATAAAGAATTCTGTAGAATTAAAGCGAGGAGAGTGTGAACTATAGTCTTGTTCCTGTACAGCACAGTCCTGAATTGCCAAGCTCATCTTTTCCCAAATCCCACCTACATTTGTTTAAAAAGGTGCATCTTCTTCTTAATGTAAGTTGTTTAAACTTCACTTCTACTTTCTGGTTCATGTCTGAGGAAATGAGCTTTCTGCTGTCCTGCTGTTTAAGTGTGTGCATGCATGCATGCATGCAACTGAAATATTTCTGGCCAACTGCAGCCAAACTGGAAAAAGTGGATGCCTGCAGAGATCAGTACTGTCTGACAGAAATGAACACTAAGGAGGAGACATCTTGGCAGTGCCAGTAAGGCTGGCAGGCTGTAGTCCTAGCTTACACTTCGACATCATAGAAACTACCAAAGTACACACATCTACATCACGGGAAAAATCTGTCTTACAGTCTTACTGCTGACCAATTATGCCATACAAATCTACGAGAACTTCACTCCATCAGTTTTCGGAGGTGTTTTAGTAAAGGTGGTAGCAGCTTTATAGTGCAATGAGTGAGTGAGACCTTTGCTTCTGCAATAAATTCCTAGCAGAGCACTCCACAACAAAATCCAAGGCAAAGTCTAGATGCTTCAGACCCATTCTTTGGTCAACACTGGGGAGCAGAAAACATAGCTTTCCTCTCAGAAAACAGAAATATTGTGAGGTGTGTTTTTCATTTTCAGTGCAAAACAGGATAATGGACAGCTACCCTGAAAGCAGAAATAGTCAAGGTAGAGAAAAAACAATTCATCCCTACACCATGCAGCGATCTAACAGCAACAAAAAACGAGCAGGCTTACTCATGTATATATAACTTCTCTTTTAAGAACAGGATAGTGCAACTGAATTAAGGATGCTTAAATCATTTCAAATTCCTTTAGTTCCATTGTGTCTGGAATTGCTTTATTACGCTTGTGTTTCCAGAAAAAGCCATCTACCCATCCCCTGACTCAGTCTAGGATTAACACCAATCTTTTATTCTCTGCCCTGATGTCTCAAACAGAGCTTTTAAGTTAAGATCCCCTTTTCTTCAACACATTTAAATCTAAAAAGACTCTATGAGAAACAAAGTAATTCATGTACATATGGGGTCTGCATACAGCAGGAGAGAGAGATAAGCAGAAGAAAAGAAGAAAGTCCTGCATTCAGCTCTGGAGCCCCAAACATAGGAACATAGACCTGGTGGAGCAGGTCCAGAGAAGGGCCACAAAGATGATCCGAGGGCTGAAGCACCTCTCCTCTGAAGACAAGTTGAGAGAGTTGGGGTTGTTCAGCCTGGAGAAGAGAAGGCTCCAAGAAGACCTTCTAGCAGCCTCCCAGTACTTAAAGGGGGCCTACAAGAAAGCTGGAGAGGGACTTTTGACAAGAACACATAGCGATAGGACAAGAGGCAATGGCTTTAAACTGAAAGAAGGTAGACTTACATTAGATCTCAGGAATAAATTCTTCCCTCTGAGAGTGGTGAAGCACTGGAACAGGTTACCCAGAGAAGTTGTGGCTGCCCCATCTCTAGAAGTGTTCAAGGCCAGGCTGGATGAGGATTTGAGCAATCTGATCTAATGGAAGTTGTCCCTGCTCATGTTAGCGGGGCTGTAACCACATGATCTTTAAGGTCCCTTCCAACTCAACTATTCTATGATTCTATCATTCTACAAAAGGAAGCAGGTCCAAATCTGGCACCAGGGACCTTGAGTCCATTCACCACAAAACTACTTGGACAGATATAATTCTCCTCACTTTCACTCATATAGGAGAGTGAAACTCTCGCACACACTCTATCACATTCTTTCTTTATCTCTTCCTAATGCTCTCAGATAGTCACTCTTTCTGAGTGTATGTGTGCTTAGTCACATCCAAAAGCCCTACATGTAATATATTGTACAAATAGCCATATTTTTTTGCTGTAGCATCACAATTTAGAAGCCCTAGAGACTGACAAATAATTGTAGTGCTGAGCTTTAAGAAGACCATAGAATCATAGAATCATAGAATGATTAGGGCTGGAAGGGACCTTCAAAGGTCATCTAGTCCAACCCCCCTGCAAGGAACAGGGATATCTCCAACTAGATCAGGTTGCTCAGGGCCTCGTCCAACCTGGCCTTGAACGTCTCCAGGGATGGAGCATCCACCACCTCTCTGGGCAACCTGTTCCAGTGTTCTACAACTCTCATGGTAAAAAATTTTTTCCTAATATCCAATCTGAATCTACCTCCCTCTATTTTAAAACCATTACCCCTTGTCCTATCACAACAGGCCCTCCTGAACAGCCTCTCCTCATCTTTCTTGTAGGCCCCCTTGAGGTACTGGAAGACCGCTATAAGGTCACCCCGGAGCCTCCTCTTCTCCAGGCTGAACAGCCCCAACTCTTTCAGCCTGTCCTCATAGGAAAGGTGCTCCAGCCCTCGGATCATCTTCGTGGCCCTCCTCTGGACCCTCTCCAACTGGTCCATGTCCTTCTTATGTTGGGGGCTCCAGAACTGGACGCAGTACTCCGGGTGAGGTCTCACGAGGGCAGAGTAGAGGGGGAGAATCACCTCCCTCGACCTGCTGGCCACGCTCCTCTTGATGCAGCCCAGGATGCAGTTGGCCTTCTGGGCCGCAAAAGCACATTGCCGGCTCATATTGAGCTTCTCGTCCACCAGTACTCCCAAGTCTTTCTCCTCAGGGCTGCTCTCGATCCATTAATTCGAGTAGAAAACTTTGTCTTCTAAGAGGTATCAGGGTGAAGTTGGTCGCTTAATTTTAAAATTAGTTGTTCAAAAGCGTTAAATTGCTTTTTGCATCACATGGAAAGTAAAAAGGACTTCAGAAACAAATTATCAAGATACACTAATCAATTCATCCTTCAAAAAAAAATTTGGTACTGTATCTGTTGAAATCTCATAGTTAGTAATTACCAACAAAAACTATTTAAGAATTGTTTGAACTTATTTCCTAGACTCACTTTCCCATGTCAGTTCCCAGTTATTTGAATCCCTTAAACTCTGAGTTAATTACATGGTTCAATATTGGGCAAAAATAGAAATGTAAGTAATTATGAATTACCGATTGATATGATCATTAATAGAGTACATTTCATCTCACTAGTTCCATATCCAGCATTCTAATTGTTTGTAAATCTTAAAGCACATGTGTTGCTCATTTGAAGTTTAACAAACTCTATTTGAAAGTTCAGCTGGGGTGAGATAGCCATTAAAAATGTAATTAACACTATTTTTTGTCTCCTTCAACTCAGATTACCTACTTCACATGCAGTTAGCTGACTTACGGATAAAAACAAATTAACCTATTTGTACAACTTGTTGTGAATACAATCCTATCCAATAAATCTGTCTGAGGCACAGTCTATTTTCAGAGTATGCTTTTTCTCTTCTTCAAGGTACTTCCTTTCTCCTTGGATGCATGGACAGTTCTATTAGGGCATACATCCAGTTTATGGGAACGAGGAGGTACAATTTCTAACAAAGACTTTGTTCTAGTATCTTTTTAAAGATTTCTGAATAACTGTGTATGTCAACATTATTGTGCCTCCATTTCCATATACTAAAGCAAGAAAGTTGCCAAGTGAGTAGAGACGACCTCACAAGTATGCGTAATTCCAAATAAGTTATAGTGGGCAAACAAGGAATTCACATGAAACATCTTCTAATAATACATCATTCTGTTTCCCATATGAGAAACTATTTTTTTCAGACTGCCAGACTTACACAGAGAGTGGAAAAAAGTCTGCACAACAGTTGGTCCCCCAAATAAAATTTAATTCTGTTATTTCATTTGAGCTTTTTCTAGAACTCGGTACTTCTGTGCCTCAGAAATTCCCATTTTGCACAGTTGAATAAACTCAGAACTTCACGAATGAGCTAAAGAAAATTAGAAAGGAATGTGAGACCAATGCAATCTCATTTGCTCCAAAGTTTATTTCCGTTGCCCTTCAGCTTATCTTTGACCACTATGTTAAGCAATACCTTAGTGCAGCAGGGGTTTCTAGACCCATTTACCCAAACAGCAACATGCAATGTGAGTCTACCACATAATTAAAATTACAATTGCAGCTGAGATGGCCTAGCTACACAATAAATCAATGCCAATTTGGGGGGCCCATGAGCAGAGTGGTATCTTGTTATTGTTCAGTATCTTGCTACAATACAGAGGTTATTCTATCTTTGCAAGCAGCATAGCCTGAGTGCACTTATAGAACAAAAAAGATTGGTGTTGGGGACCTGTCATCTATATCTGTATTTTGGGGAAGTTTTACTTTAGAGTAGGATTAATCTGATGGCATGGACTGAATGCTTGCTCACAGCTACAGTACATCTGTAGTCCTCCTGGCGCACACCTTCCAGAATCCAATTCAAATCCCCCAAGATGCGAACCAAAGCATAGATAAGTGAGGACAACCAAGAGAATTGCTTAAAAATCTCATTTCTATTCCAAACTAAAATTCTAATACAGATACACCTTCTGATGTATTTTCCAAAGAATGCTATATATGCAGCAAAACGACCCAAAATGGGATATTTTTCTGTCTCAGTCCTTTTAGAAGAGGTTTTGCAACACTGTTTGCAGTATATAGGATCCTTCATCACACTGGAGAAAAAGGCACAAGGATTTGGACGTAAAGAAAGGAGTTAGCATATTATCAGAAGTCAACCTGTAAGATAACTGTAAACAACTGATTACATTTATCTAGAGAGTCACTTTAGACTCTTCTTGCTTGACTTCGCTGACAAAGGTGTGGATAAACACTAGTGGATAAGGCACCAGAGTTCTGATTTCCCACCTGTAATCAGCTCCCTCATCAATAAATACCCTCCTCATTAAGGGCTAGTGCAGCCATGAAGCAGTTGTGTTGCTACTGTATTTGCCCCTACTGGTAATTAGTCAATGCAGAATGTTTAAAAAACACACTAAACAAGCAATGTTTTTATGACAAGAACTTTCAAAGAGGGAACAAGAATACAGGTAGGTGCAAATTAGTCTCTGAAGAAACAGAATTGTGATCTTTTGGCACGGGAAAAGTAGCAGGAAGGTACAAGGCAAGACAAACTGTTTTTTAAAAATATATTTATATTCAGTTTTCCATTGCCCATGATTTTTTTCATGTTGAAGAGGAATTTATACAAACTAACACATTTGCTGCATGTGTGACTTGTATTGCTCCTTACTTTACAGCTGCTTTTAACGTTGAAACTTCCTCAGCTAAAATCACCTGTGCCCACCTGGGTGCCTGACAGAAGCCTTCTCTGTGGGCCACAAGAACAACAACATGATTAAAGGAAAGTTGACTTCCCCTGCATTTGAAATCCCATTGGTAGGTAATAAAAAGTACACACTCTGTCTTCTGACAGGCATATTGATGTGTATTAGACCATGATTTGATTTCAATCTTCTCTACCTTTAGGGTTTCTCCATGCAATATATATATTTAGGAAAAACAAAACAAAACAAACAAAACAACAACAACAAAAAACCAAACAAAAAAATAACAGAAAAAACCCACACCGAACAGCGAGGCTGCATTCCATGGTACTGTACAGTTCCAAAATAGCAGTAAAATGCCCCTAGCTTTTACCTATAGCAATAAAAAGCAGGAACCGTAATGTCATAACACTTTTGGAAAAACTCTTAAGAGACACTAGAAGTTCACAACATTAACACGCTTCTCAGGAGATTCTAATTCCCTATGATGAAATCTGAAGAAAATTGTGGGGTGTTTCCCAGAAAAAGCGCCAGTTTTAAAGTGTTACTGAAAAATTTGCATGAACCAGACAGATTTTTCATATGATGAAGGTGTAGTTTTTTATCCTTGCTGAGTTTAGAAACAAGTTTAAAATTCTGTGTGTGTTACTTGTTATGCTCCCCAGCTAGAGACACTGGTGGAAGAATAAGCAATTTGAGATGCAACCTTTTCCTTAAAGTCAGTTAAAGTTTGATGTCGATATAAGGAGCCACAGGTTTCCCTGCCATATTCATACCCAACTACAAGAGGATACCCAAAATAAGTGTGGCAGCTTACTTGAATTCTAGTCCATCTATTCTTTGAAGCAAACTAGCAGTTTTCAGGTTGGTCTCCTTGCTATTTGCAGGACTTTGCAAAAAAACTGCTATTTAGCAGGCTGTTGCCTGCTCTCTCACCTGCACGCTTGAGTAGCAAGCTTTTGGTCGGGAGGGTTTTCAGCCAGATCACCTCTCTGAAATCATTCTTAATTTTGGCACATCATCCCAACATCAGCACAAGCAGGACAGGAGCTCACCAGCCTTAATTTTTCACCAGTTTGAATTGTTCTGTGAATCCCAGCCAGAGCTGATAAGATAAATGACAAATCCCAGCATTGTCTAAGGCAGATCCCACTCTCCCTTCTGTGGGTCTTTTGTTTCTATCACACTGTCTTTAGCTCTGACACGAACTTGTGCAGCTGCTTGGTGAACTAGCTTGGAGAACTGAGACAGCAGAAAATAAAAAGAATAGGAATAAAAGAGCAGCGTGATTCTTTAACTTCATCCACTGATCAGCCAGGCTTGTGAGAGACATTAAACTCATTTAAATAGCCTTTTATTTAAAATAGAAAACATTTTGCATCAAATGAGAATAAAATAAAGCTTAAAACTCTGGAGTTTTTTCCTTATAAGTATCAATGATCAGGTATTTTGGGGAATGCTATAATAAGAAGAAACCCAATGATTTCTGGGACAAATTACTGCAGATTTGGAGTTTTGTATTTTTCCTAAAAGAAAAAAAAATCCTTTTAAAGATGATTATATTACAAGAACAAAAGAAAACGTTGGTCTCCATAGAAAATAAAGGCATCTGGTATCTAGTAAGAATTACAGTCTTGCAGGTTTTTGTTTTTAAAGCTAAGTACATATTCAGTCAGGACTTGTTATATCTGAAGTGTTTTTATATGTAACTAAGAAGGTGTGGATTCTATGGATTCTATGGTTTTGTGGTAAGGTTTAAACACAAGCATGACCCTTTGAAGAAATTCAATACAGTCATAGGAAATTCCATTCCCCTTATTTGACTGCAGACAGAAAATGCATGCATTTTACACAGGATTGTTTTCAATTAATACAGCACCTCCAGTTAGTTCACCACATATTATATTTATACTATCCCAAAGCAGAAGCAGAATAACGTACCTAGGGAACTGAACAGAACAGCTTAGTTACGTTGAGTATTTTTCACACGTACCAAAGTACACTTATTAAACGAGAGGAGGTCACCTTTTTGAAACTCTAGGTCAACTGTTGAAGTGGAGCAAAAATCCAGAAGGAAACATGGTGGCTTTCTGAAAATAATAAGAAATAACTTAAAATGGTAAATGAGTAGTACTGTACCTGACTAGAAACAACAAAAAATTATAAAGAAGACATTTTAGATGTTAGAGAGTTACAGGTTCAGGTTCCTTATGAATACAAGTGCTCTTAGAGAAAGTCAAAAATGTTATTTGTCTCTGCATAACCATTCATAGCAGATGAAAGAAGGGTTGATTTATATTCAGTCCTTCCTCCCTTTTTCTCTTTGTTAAAAGCAAAACACCCCCTAACGACCACTTAAAATACATACCAGCCACTCATATTGTTGAAGCACTTGACCTTCAGTTTGATAACCTAAAAGCCACTTCTATCTTCTCTGCTGGAAATGCAGTTGGATTCATTGTCTGTGTGCTCACAAAGCATGGACATAGCTGCTGAATGAACACACGACTTACAGTCACATACTTCCCGAATGAAGTGAATTAACACTTCATTATCTGTGTTTTTCCTTCATTTATTTGCTATTATTGAAATAGGTCTATCTGTCTTTATCGCAACAACAAGGCTTACGTTGCCGAGGGACTTTCTCTGCACTATGCTCATTGTATAATCTGTAGCTATGATCATTGTCATCATTAACAGCAGAATGCAGATCAACAAGTATATATTTTTTAACACTGTGAATAGAAGTATTTGTCACAAATGATATAATTTATTGACCATAACATGAAAATTACAAGTTATGATGCAATATTCATTTAAACTATTACGCCGAATAAAGAAGAGAAATTTTTCATTTGCTAAATGAAAGGGTCATTACGAAGATGTATATCAATTACACAGTGACAAGCTCAGCAATTAGTTCAGTTCGCTCATCTATATATATCATTTCAAATTATACCAATTCTTCCAAATGCTTTATGAACATTAACTATCCTTAAATTATCACCATTTGAGAAATATAATTCATTCCATTTCACTACTTGGAAATATGGAACAGTAAGAAACTATCATATTATTGAGGTTTACTTGGTATGGAAGTCAGATCATGATATAGTCACCACCAATCAGTTACAATTAATTCCCAGTGCAGCTGGTTCCGAACACATACCATAAACATTTCTTGATCTGTATTTGGACTACGATTATCAAAATATAAACTTGTTTTTAGCTTCCAGCTTTAAAGATATTTGCCAAAGTAGTAGCATCTGTGTTAGACACAAGATTAATATTCATGACATTCTGTTATTGCTTCTCATTCATAACACTTACACTGTAATAAACTACATCTGTATCTCAAATAACTAAGAATGGTCTTAAATTAAGCAAACATGACATGCATATCCTGATGTAAATATGGTGTGTTTGTTTCTCAGACTGATTTTTTGCTGTGGTAAATATCTGCATTTCACCCAAACTACTGTTGTTTGCCCAGATGTAACAGCACTGGAGTTTTGAAATATTTTTTGCATGAAAAAATAACTGAATAAAACATATTTAACAAAGTGAATATAAATATATTTTAAGCAAAATACCAAACAAGTCTGAGTAAGATGGTAGAAATTGAAAACATGTTTCTGGGGACGAATTTCTAGATCAGAGTCTCATAGAGAAAATGCTGTGAGAAATATCTCCCTTGATAAGACCTCAATATCTCATTTCCTTTTTCAGCTCCCAGTGGGGTGCTTTTCTAATTGCAAGCTAAATGTAGACAGTCAACAGATGAATTAAATACTCCTACTATTCCAACTCAATTAGGTCTCACTGGATGTCTCCTAGAACTGGACCCACCTTTACTCTTGAGATTTTTTTTTTAAAAAAAAGTAATTAAATTCTTAATGAGTGGGTTTGGTACCTAACATTTTGTTTGTCCAATGCAATGTCACCTTTACACATCCCGAGCTCTTCAAATCCAGTCCTTCGTATACATAACAGAGAACTATCGTGCAATCTTGACTTGACTTCCTGTATATCTTAAGTCATAATAACGATTGAGGGATTTTTTTTTTCCTAATACATTAGCTTTGTTTTATTTTAATCTGTTAATTGTTTCAATGCATTTCCCTGATACCTGCATGAAAACAATACACGAGTGTGTGCCACAACTGCAGTTACAAAAATTGGAAGTGCTGAAGTGGTATCAACACAATGAACTTAGGCTTTTTAGGTGAGAGAAATTTATACTTTGTGTTTCTACAGGAAGCCTTTTAAAAAGAGATATTTGCTGAAATATTAAAAAAAAAAAAGATGCATATGCCAAAGCCTCCTCCACATCCCCATGGTCATAGAACGCTAGATATTACAACGTATAATTGTGTTGATACGGAAAGCTGGCAGTTATCTGTTTGCCTAGAAGGGTGAGCTTTGCTCACTTTCTCTCTCCTAGAAATGATTATTCCAAAGCAGATGTAAATAATGGAAGAGAAAAAACTGTATGCTGATTTAAAACAGATAGGTTGGTCATTCGGAATATGACTCCTGGAGAGTTACCATTAGCTGGCAGATTCTGAAACATATTCTGTGGTACTTCAACATGGAACTATCCATTGAATCATATGGGTTAGATCAGGTCAGTAAGTGATGTTTCCCTACCTGAACATTTATGTGAAATTATAATCTTTTTTTTCCCAATTTTCAACCGTTCCAGTTGCTTTATTGACAGAGACACACACAATTGTTTGTTGGATACTAATTTAGCCAATTACTTATGCATATGTTTAAGTATAGGGATGTGAACATTATGGTATCCATAAAGTATATCTACATGTTTAATCTAAACTAATAATTTATTTTTTTATTTGTTGCATTCATGAAACATAGTTAAAGACAATAATTAATGAACAGGAGGAGCTTGCCATTTTGAGAACTTCAGGAGGAATTTAGATTTAAGAAAATAAAAAAAAAAAAAAGCAAATATTAGGATCATCAATTTGCAATTCAATTATTACATATCAGCAAACAGTTTTTGTCTTTTTTAATATATAATTGCTATTCAGTGTTCAAAGGTCTAACTTTTTATTTAAAAGAGTACTAAATTCAGGGTTAATGTTTTGTAAATACTGTTATATTTTTCTAATTTTTTAATTTATTTTTTATAATAAAGCATAGATTTTTCTGTCTCTCTCAGTCAGATGCTGATACTAATGCTGGTACTTTGCCTTAATGGAAATATTGGAAAATTGGAAGTTTACAAAGAGGTTAAAATCTACAAATAAACACCAAATGAGTTAGATGCAAATTTTTTTTTTTTGTAATATATTTAAGGAGGGTTGGTTAGAAATTGTGTTGGCTTTACTAAATTTCCAAGTAAATTCAAGGCATTTATGGCAATAACATGAAAAATATTGCTGAGCCCATACTTGTAAGATCTGATATTTTCAAGGAACAAACCTTACAGAGGCACTAACCTCTTCCATGATGTACAAAATATTTTCTCTAAAAGTTTACCTTATTTGCTATTTAATTTGAAGACAAATATTAACAGCACCAATAAGAAGCAAACGAGCATGGATTAGTATGCTGAACCAAAATTCTGTTATGGATTAGAATTCTGACATTATAATGTCAGCGCTAATTGACATTTAATTTGTTCTTTAATCATGTTACTAAATCTCTGCTTCCTCGTTAAATGGCATATCATGCTAAACATAACAGAGGAAAAAATTCAAAAGCTGATCTTTAAAGAGCCTAGAAAGGCATAAATCATTATGTACAGTATGAAATACAATTATATGTGTTACATATAGGGATTCAACTTTTGAAACCGGTAGGAGTTGCTGTTTTCATTTAATAGGGACAGGATCCACCCAAAGGTATTAAAATGCAAGTAACATTATAAATTCATTGTTCACTAGCCAGAAAGTGCAAGATTTAGGGTTGAAACCATAACTTTAACTCTTCCCCATGGGCTGTGTGCAACATGATGATGTGTAATTCCATGATGAAATATGGTATTAAAATATAAATGTGCAGAATCCTTCCCACCTCTCCAGAAAAGAAAACATCTTGCCTTAGTGTGGAATATTCTCTGTGCACCTTTTAGTCCTCAACAGCAGGTAGAGGGCAGAAAGCTCCTGAGACAGAAGCACAGCTGGGAGATCACGTTCTTCATTGTTTGGACAATCTGTTTTGTATCTGCAAAAAGGAAGAGCAGCATATTAAGGTGCTATCTGTAATTTGTGTAAGCCTCAACACAAAACATTGTCCAATGTCTTCTCACTTCAACACTATCTGATTAGAAGAAATTCAATGCTTCCAAATCCCACATGTGTCATTAACTAAAAGATCCTTTACACAAAACAGAGGAGAAACACTTGATGTAATTTCTTACATTATCTTACATATTTTGTTTTCTTCTTGCATAATGTGTAAAATATCTGTTCATGTATAATCAATTTTATGAGTCACTTTTAAGCCATCACTGATTGATGTATGTAAAATAACATGTCTTTCTGTAAAATACGTCTATTCTACTGCATAAAAATATAATTCATTTAAAAGTAAGTTCCACTGTATAATTGTAGCTATAATACAAATTCTCAATCAGATTATGTGAAAGGCATGGTTCAGCCTATCCTTTGGTTACAGTAGATTTGCTGATGTCACATCAAAAGGCTCATTTGCAATCCTATTTCCCAGTTTTAATTACTTCTGGAGACCAGAGAATAATGATATATTTGATATAAATTCAGTTCTTCCAGTACTAATTCAGTCATTTCCTTTTGGTACTTTATGTTCTACATAACAAATACAAAATTATGTCGTACTGGCTGTTGATGGAAATAATTCTGCAATTTTAAGTATATTCTCTGGAAAAATCTAAATCAAACTTCTATTCATTTTTTTTATTACTTCGTTTTTTTACTCAGTACACAGATAAGAGGAAATTCAAATTAGGGTATTCAATTCCCTTTGCACCACTTTTTCAGACGTGAAGGTTTTCTTCTTTACCTCTCTTCAGCAAAAATTAACTGTAACTACCATTCTGTTACCTATATTCTAAACAATACATTAATGAAAAACCATATCACTCAAGAAATATCTCCACATGCTAATTCTACCTAAGCCTTCTGTGCAAAAATTTTCACTTTATTTTGAGCTAGCAAACATGAAACTGAAGTTCCGATGAGAGCACAGGAAACCTAACTATTCCAGCTATGTCATCACTGGGGCTAGATTCAACACCAGTCATCTTCTTCATCTTTAAAAAAAAAAACCCAAAAACAAAAACAAAACCCAAACAATTTCTTTTGCTATTGTGTGGCTGAGGTTTATTAAGCACAGCAACAGTTTACCAACAGTGGCACAAAAATTACAATTTTGCCATGAGAAAATGAATATTCGAGTCTCTGTCTTCTATATTACAGGTGTTTTCTACTCTTTCCTCTCTCCCTACCTTATACAGATCGCTGGTTAACATGATCAGCCACTCGAGTCAACAGATGTTTCCACTGCACTTCAGAGACATTGCCACTTTGTCACGTTTGCAGGTCTGCTTTCAAGTACTGCAGAGAAAAACACCGAGCACAGTTTTGCAGTTGAGATTGCTGCTACCTCCACAGAGGGGCACGTGGAGAATGATTCCTCTTGCTGTCAGGGATTAGTATTTCTTGGGAAAACTTCTGGCAAAACAGCCCAGAACAGCAGCGGGTTGGGGGGACGAGCTGTGAGCTGCTAAGCAACCCGGAAAAGGCCGTGTCGCCCCTGCCAGCGCTGGTGCACGCTGAAGCCTGACCTGTCATCACTGGATGCTAACACCATATGGTGCGTACTGGACCTGACAACTTCTCTACCATCTTGTAGGTGGTGGTGTCCTTGCTTAGCAGAGGCGTTATGTACTCGAGCACAAAGCACTGCTGCACGATGAAGGAGAAAGACAGCTTAATCTAAGGAGTAGGAGAAATCTTTGGGGGTTTCTTTCTGTACTAGCGCAAGATACTTGTTTGCTTCAGGCTTAATGAACTGTCCATGCTACAGACACATTCCAATCTGAGTTGCTACAGAGCAGTAGTCTTTGTGAAAACTCTGTAGTTTACAATATATAGAAGTTCTAGTATGGCAATGTGGGGATAAAATATAGTCCTTTCCTTTTCCTAATACTAAGAGAAAAATTAATACAATCTGAGAAAACACCTCACCTACGTATTTCAATCGCTGTGTGAAATATTACCGTATCAGAAACATTTAACATTCACTAAGAGTTTGGAGAGGATTAAGGGCAATTTTAAAGGAATTCAAATTTTATCTAGGCATCAATGGCAATTATAAAAATTCTGCCCTTGAGTCAAGTTTCATCATAAAAGGAAAATTACAAATGAGAAGTGTAATCTCCTCTCAACACTAAATTTGTTTTGTCGGGTTCCACTGGGTTTACAACATCTTTATACACACGCGTATTCTCTTTCATCACCCTTTCTCATCATTAAGTAATAACCTATAATGATAATTAATATCTGTTGTGAAAAGATTGCTGTCTTCCCTGGAGTTGTCCCTAAAATTATTAACAAAGCGAAAAAAAAAAAAAGAGTTTTCCTGAAAATGCTCAGAATTAAATATTTGTAATAGTAGGAATACTGTTCTTAAGGCAGCTCTTTCACTGAAATAGATCTGTATTAGAGCATCCATGATGTTAAGCAAGGCCTAAAATGCAGAACTCTTCTGGAAAACAATGTTGCTCCAAGCCAGTGATAAGAATTCTGCCCTGCAGGCAGTATGTGCCCTGGCATGACTTCAGCTGTAGCAGAAATTTAGTCTTGGACACAAAGTTGTATCAGAAGAAAAATTATTTTCTATCTATGTTACAAATAGACTGGAAGATAAGGCTTTCTCCATGAAGGAACTCAAAGGCTCAGGTAAATGCCCTTTTTTTATAACACCATTGAAATCTTAATGCAGAGGCAGAACAGTTTCTCCCAGCATCATACATGGCACAGATTTCCTGATTGGCACAAAAGAAACTATTACAGTTTTGGTTTATGATTATACAGTGGCTTGATGAAGAACAAAAATAATCCAACAGATAACTACATAACTAATATTGGATACAGATGAGACAACAGAAATAAAGGAAGTGTCCAGAATACGCGTTCGCTAAGTGTCTGTCCTCTGCAAACGTACACCAACACATACTTTTCAAATTTATTCTGCTTGCCTGCATAGGCTCAAGCCTTGCATGCTGTTACTCTCAGAATAAAGTGTACATGGCTTTGTGTGTGTGCTGCCAACACCACCTGTTCTTTTTCTTTCCTAAATCTGGAGCAACAGCTGATCAGTAGCCTCCTTTATATTTCTCCCTTTATCTCGACGCAGTACTTTTAAAGATATTATATATCCTGTAATTTTTAACAAACATTTGGTCTACACATAAATATCTGTGAGTTTCTTACTCTGCATCTTCTTTTGTTAAATGTGAGCTCATAAAATCAACTGACATTTAAGGAATGAACCTGCTGTAGTTTGGTGTAGTGCTGGTCTGTGCAATAAATACAATCTGTCTGAAACTAAGCAAGGAAAAAAAGCAAGAGGTGAGGCTGAATTAATCTACATCTTTGCTGACTTGGCTGAGACTATGGTAGTGCATTGAACTACACTTTTGAAGATCATCATTTTCATTTAATTATTGCAGGCATTTGCTACCAGCATACCTACCTTTTAATTTGATGCCAAACAGTTCTTTTTGCTCTGCTTTTCTCCCATCGCATAAGAGGCACTGATAAGGTTGAAAATGAACGCCTTTCACATGATCTTAGGAGCTCAGTGTACTCTAATCTCTGTTGTCTGCTGTCTAAAATCACTTGCTGCCACTATTAAGCAGATGGCTGAAACCCCTTCCTTGGAGGTCTACCTGTCTGGAACTTCCTACTCACCAAATCTCTCTCACCCATGTGAGCAAATGACAGCAACCAGTACGATGGCAAGAGGTAATCTCTTCTCAGTCATAATGAAAGATGATGATGATCAGCATTCAGTAGAAAAGAAAAGATGATACGTGTGAGACAGCAAATTGATGATTTGACTTCGTTCTTACCCCGGCTATAGAAGAGCAAGAAGGAGTGGGGAAGAAATTTCCAAACAATTTCAGAGGAGGAAACTGAAGTAATGAAAGACACTGAAGCCTTCTCAGCTTCGGTACAGATACAGCCAGAGGAACGATCCTCTTCCTTCTGTTCCACTGTCCCCATCTCTTCCTTTCTTCCTATCCCAGCAGTTCCCGTCAGACTGCTGGTAGAAACACAATCCTCTAATCTAGCTATACCTTGAATAGTAGAGGAGAGAGGTTCTGCCCCTTCCTCTGCGGGCTGGCAAAAGTCCTCTCCTCCTTAAAGGCTGCTGCACTGAATCTCATATATCGATGCTCCATTATCCATATTTTAGATTACAAGGAGTGAGAATTTCTGTAGAAACCATTACATTAACCCATCTGAAACAGGCTGACAAACAGCCCATCTTGTGCGTGTTACTGAGTATCTCATGAAGGTAATTTAAAATTCCTCAGAGAAAACTGAGGTGAAATAGTCGCTGCCTGTGTTTCATCTCAGCAAGCATATCACGCAATGTCTCGAGAATATTAGCAGCAGTAATGTTTGCCTTCTTCCAGTTGCAGCCAGCTGGAATAAAGATGAAGGCTCACACTGACACAGCTAAGGGTTTCACCTCCCCTGCAGTGTCAGCAGGGCCTGGATTTGACTGACAGAATGACCACACAATGAAGGCTCCTGGCCATTAAATCCGGGTCTGTGGGACGACTTGTGATGTGTGGAGTGATAACTATGCAGTACACATCAACGGATTTCTCTTCTGCTATCTTCACATAAATCCATCCAAAAAAGAATAACAGAATCAGTGTTTCTTTTTCGTTATGTCATGCTGATGTTTACATTTCATCTTGCATCACAACAGTGCATGTTTAGCATTACTAGCCTTAGAAAACATATTATACAGCCTTTCTTGAGAGGCAACTCCAGAGAAACTCTTTTGGTTTTACGCTATACGATCTGCCTCTCCATTTATACTGGAGTATACCATGCTTTTCTGTCTTAACTTTAATGTCTTAACTTTAATCCATATTTTTGTAACAATCTCAGAAGCTTTTGTAGCATCCTGTATGATCTTTTCTGCTTCTGGCAGTTAATACTATACAATTTCTATAGCAGAAGACAAACTTTAAAAGCAAAGATAGAGAACCTGATACATTATGGTTTGGATTACAGTAAGGCTGCTAACTGTACTGTGCAGCTGTTTTTCATACCTAAATCCTTGCCTGTATTCAATGGGCTGTATACAATACAACACTAATGCTATTTCATATGTCTAAGGCAAATCCACTACTTACACTTTATTTTACATACTATTTTTGAAAGAAATTTGGTGGCTCCCAGTCAAACCTACAATTTTTCTATCTTTCCTTTCACATCGTTACATTTAAGACATAAAAGACACATCTATCTTTAGACAAGACTAAATGGAAAAGTCCATTCACTAAGCCAATACAGGCAGTATTTCAATTTCTGCGATTCTCTCTGCAAATGATCAGAAGTCACCAGAAATAGAGGTGAACCCAAGGAAATTTACATACATTCCCTTCCATCACTTTAGTTTTGACCTTAGGACTTCAGATTGGTAACATCTGTATCATCATCAGATATATATTTTCTTCTAATATCTCTGCTTACCTAACATGCGGTTTAGTGTTCCAGTCCAGCCTTGTTTGTTAACCAGTATCTGCCAATTAGTGAAGGATCATTTCCTTCTGCAACTATTAATGAGAACAACAAACAGTTAACCCCTGTATTGCCTAGCAGAGTAATTATGGTCCTGCTAGATACAGCACAGTTTTTACTCTGCTTCATATACCAGCTCAATAAAGATTTTTGTTAATATCAGGGGATTTTTATGGATTAAAAATGAAAAAGAATACTCTGACATGATTTATATTGTTCTCTTGGCACAGTGTTTTTTCCTGAACCATCTACTCGTATTAAAGAACATTTGCAATGATATATTTATGAATTCTGATTAAGCTATTTGAGTTTTAACTGTTAATGATGTAATTAGTTATTAAGCACACCTTGTACTATATTAAGTTATTTCTTTTTCAGAAGCAGGTTGTTCATCCTGCCTCCTTTCAGAAAGCTCATCTTTTCCTTCGGAAGGAAACCATTTCTAGTTGCTTACAAAAAACTTTCCCAAAATTTAACTACTTGAGCTGAAGTTGTCTATGGTGGATGTTTGCCTCAAGCCATTGCTTTTGGGGAAAACACAGTCAGAATAGTAACTTCAAAAATTAGGCTGGGGAAATTACATTTTTGTAATGTCAAATCTCAAATCTGACATTTTGACAAAGCAAAACTTTAAAAGCCTGCTGTTTAACCACTTAAAAGTAGGGTTGTGGATTCTTGCCTAAAAACAGCCGTTAAAAAGTTCACCCTGTTGTTCTACTGAAAAATCAGTCTGCAAATTTGACCGACTTGCCAGCTGTTAAAAAACAGAGTTTACATATATTCAGATTGTAGCAGTCCAAGTGTCTGTGTGCACTAAGCATCTTTACACTCCCTGCAAGTTTGTAGGGCACGTGTTGTCCTCACTGGAAGCCCAAGCAGGAATACAAGTGACTGCTCATGTCCTTACAGATTGAGTATGCTTGCTGCAGATAAAGATCTGCCCAGAGAAGCTACATCTGAAATTGGGAGCTGGAGGGGGAACCGACAGAAGGAAAAGGATGGGCAGATGTTGAGATATCTACTGAAATAGTTGAGCTGCATTAAACTTTTTTCAAATATAACAGGTATACTAAATTCCCTGTGAATTAAGATTTTTACTACTACTGCATTATCACAGAAATGCAAGAAAATATGTGTTGCAAAATCTACAGTACAAGATTTAATGGTGCAGAATATTATTTATGCTACCAATCATCTTTCTCACATAATACAAATTACTGCATAGACTTTATGCAACATGTGTAGGTCTGTTTAAACATTTAATTTGGTTTAAGATAGACTATCATCCTTGTAGCAAAGTCTTCCTTCTTCAGCAGAATAACTAAAATGGACCAGCTCCCTCAATCAAATATTTCCTGAGGGGTCCATAGCATTCAAACGCAGAGATTTTGTTGTAGGAAAGTGAAAGAGGATGATAAAAACTGAAAATTTACTGAAATAGTTGCATAAAGGTTGGTGCAAAGCAGAAACTGTCATGTTTGCATCAAATAAACGAACAGGAGAACATTACAGGCTCGTGGGTATTTACAGCTTGTAGACAATATAAAGAACTTCCAGGGAATAAAGACATTAATTTCAAAAGCTGGTAGAACCTGCTGATTTCTCACTGGAAACAGGTTCTTTCCTGCCCACTTTCAATACATAACTGATATTGTTCTCCATCTCAGAATTGTTTTTTTCCCAATGCTAAGCTCTTCAGATCCATTTAAATCATGAATATTCTAATTTCTAAGAAGCACTCACTCAGAGCCATTCCTTTAGGTCTTATTATTTAACTTGGGGTTGCATTTTGTTTTCTCAAGGGCTAGTCGGATGGATTCCCACTGGAATTAATGCCTTTTGGGTTGGGTACTGTCTAGACATAAAAATAGCTCAGTTTTTAAAACTCCTAAAGTTAAATGATGACAGATAGAGTTGAAAAATATTTCACAGCCATTGCCAAGAACAGAAATCAAGCCACTTCGTTTTTCATGTCACGATCTGGATCATGTTACTATACAATGGCCTTAATCAATAAAATCCGGATTTAAACAAAGTACATTGATGAGAGGAATGGAACGGAAATGGGGGACTAGCCAGAATTAGTGCCAAAAGTCAATACGATGTTTTTATTCTGAAATGGTAAAGTACCCATTGATGCCAGATTTTTTAATGTACCCTATGGCTTCCAGATATTTCTTGCCAAAGAATTTTGATTTTTTACTGTAAAAGCATGAACTGGAGACTGATCTGTGCTGAAAAAGATAAACCAAGCTGTGAAAGTATCTCTAATCTGTGAAAGTATCTCTAATGTATATTCACCTGGATCTAGGCATATTCACATGAATTCACAATATCAAGTCCCTAGATCTGTCCTATTTTATCCCAGTCCTATTATCCAGAAACTGTACTCATACGAAAACAACTTCTAAGGGCTGATGAATTCTGTGCAGGTCATATGGAAATATATCATACTTGGTAGATAATTTGGGCAAAGATTTCTGTTCCAGAAGAACTTGGTGTGATAGTTACAAGTAAACTCTAAATCTAAGGCACTCTTTAGCCAAAAAAAAATCTATTAAATTCTTTAACTGTAAAGCAAAACAAACAAAAAAAAACCCCAACAAGCAAACAAACAAAAATCTCAAAACCGTCAACAAAAAAAAAAATCACAGACAAACAAAGAAACAAACCTCAAACACGTTCTCATGGATTTAGATAATGGATCAATGATAGCAAGAATAATTTCCGGCAGATTTTTTTTAGAAGGACATAGATGCATTTGAAAGACAACAACAAAACCAAACTTCCTCATATACTTAAGAGGAGCTATGATCTCTACTTAATAATATACTTCTCTGAGCTTCTAAATTGTTAGAATATTTGAAAATTTGCATGCCAGAAAACCCGATGCCACGAAGGAAACTCCTGCTGTCCTATTTCCTGCTAAGACCAGAACCTGAATGCAAGAGTTCACACAGGAAAGTTTTCATTTGTTTTTTTTTTTTTTCCTTCAGAATTCAGGGGACTCCAATTTGTACTTTCCCAAATATCTGAAACAAATCCAAACCGACAGTTTGTGGTTGGCCCATCACACACAGAAACCAATATGAGTTTATGTAAGGTCAGTATTTGCTCAAGTGTAGTGACAGTGAAAGAGCCTTGCATCTTCATGCAGATTTTTGAAAAACATCTGTCTGCTTCAGATGCAAAAAAAGATTTAAAGCAAGAAGTAAGACTGATGCATGCAAATATGATTGACTAAGCAGGCAGAAAGCCTGAAACCATAGCTGTGCTACTTTGATTCCTGCTTCATCCCAATGATGTTTACCCAGACACCAATAATGATACTTTAAATAGCTGCATTATTAAATACTTTGCTACACATTAAAACACATTATGGAAATCTACAATAGCAAGGGATGCAAGAAAAGGAAAATCAACATTCTCAACTCTACAAGGCTTTTGGCAAAGAGCAACAGAAACATATCACCAACACAAGAGAAGAGTTCCAGCAGTAGTTCACAGGTAAGAAGGGTTCTCAACATGAAGCCCACATGGCTTCACTAAGGGAAAACCATGCCTGATAAATTTGGTGCCCTTCAACAACAGACTTACAGCGTTGGTGAATAAGGGAAGAGCAACTGACATCATCTACCTGGACTTGTGGAAAGCATTTGATACTGTCCCACACAACAAGCTTGTCTCTAAGTCAGAGAGACATGGATTTGACAGATGGACCACTTGATGGATAAGGAATTGGCTGGATGCTCGCACTCAAAGAGTTGCAGTCACAGTTCGATGTCCAAGTGAGGCCAGTGACGAGTGGTGTTCCTCAGGGGTTGGTATTGGGACCGGTGCTGTTTAACATCTTTGTCAGCGACATGGACACTGGGATTGAGTGCACTCTCAGCAAGGTTGCTGACAACACCAAGCTGTGTGGTGTGGTTGACATACTGGAGGGAAGAGATGCCATCCAGAGGGACCTTGTCAGGCTGGAGAGGTGGGCCTCTGTGAACCTTATGAAGTTCAACAAGGCCAAGTGCAAGGTCCTGCACATGGGTCAGGGCAATCCCAAGCACAAATCAAGGCTGGGCAGAGAATAGATTGAGAGCAGCCCTGAGGAAAAGGACTTGGGGGTGTTGGCTGATGAGAAGCTCAAGATGAGGCGGCAATGGACACTTGCAGCCCAGAAAGCCAATTGTATCCTGGGCTGCATCAAAAGACGCGTGGCCAGCAGGTCCAGGGAGGTGATTCTGCCCCTCTACTCTGCTCTCATGAGACCCCACCTGCAGTATTGCATTCAGCTCTAAGGCCCCAAACATAAGAAGGACATGGAGCTGTTGGAACGAGTCCAGAGGAGGGCCATGAAGATGATCCAAAGGCTGGAACATCTCTCCCATGAAGAGAAGTTGAGAGAGCTGGAGTGGTTGAGCCTGGAGAAGAGAAGGCTGCAAGTTCTAGCAGCCTCCCAGTATTTAAAGGGGGCCTGCAAGAAAGCTGGAGAGGGACTTTCTACAAGGGCATGTAGAGACAGGAGAAGGGGCAATGGCTTTAAAATGAAAGAGGGCAGATTTACATTTGATATAAGGAAGAAATTTTCCCCCTGAGAGTGGTGAGGTACTGGAAGAGATTGCTCAGAGAAGTTGTGGATGCTCCATCCCTGGAAGTGTTCAAGGCCAGGATGGATAAGGCTTTGAGCAGGCTGATCTAGTGGAAAGTGTCTCTGCCCATGGGAGTTGTCACTAAATGATCTCTAGGGTCCCTTCCAACCCAAACCATTCTATGATTCTATGATCCTCTCTGGGGAAAAAATTCTATATTAAAATACCTTTAAAGGTTAAGAGGGCACATGTTCTCAGGGTACTGTATGAAATGTAATGTAGCACATGGCATGAGTTAAAGAATCAGCTGGACAGCTATCAAGTAACAGATTGCAGAAACATTCTACAGAAGAGCTTCACTCTGCCAGATGACTCCATGCACTTTTACTAGGGGTTATAAGCAGATCAAAAGACTTAATGTTTTTCTTAAACTGCCTGCGTACTTCAATACAGTAGGACAAAACCTGCTGTCAGTTACACCACTGAAAAATCACTCCTTTCATGGGCTTTGATGTATTGGCAGTTCCACTGACATAGCTGAGGGCAGTATTTGGCCAAATTCATCTTCATTCAGAAGCAGCATCTTTTAGCTATAATAGATTTCCCCAAAAGACGGCTGGGAACCTGTGCAGATACTATATAGTGACAGTGACACAATTTATTTTCCAAGCTATTCCTTAAGAAAAGTGATTTTGAGAAAAAAATCCAAATCAAATTTTTCAACTTTAATGATTACGTTTGAACAGACACTAGGGAAAAAGTAAACTGAGAATTTTTGGAGGGGGTTAAAATTGGATTTTTTTTCCCCTTCACTCAGGCTCTCTGATGCTTCCCATTCCTAGTTTTTCTGTAAAGCATTTGAGCTCCAGCGCTACCTAACAAGCTAAATGTTAGTATTTTATTAATATATCATAACCCAGTTACAGTATATTTAAACCAGTTTCTTAACCCCAAAGCATAGAATAATGGTAATCAAGAAACAAGTTTATGAACTACTGTTAACTCTCAGTCTGAAGAAGTATTACAGTATTGCACCATTAAAATGCCTGCTGTCATCCTGAAACACATCATCAAAGTAGGTCAGGCATGCCTAGTTCTGAAATGGACATATTTCAGAATGTAAATTTCCCTCAGTTAATATAGTTTAGCACCTTATAGGCTGGACAAAAATAAAAGCTTATATACTACAGCGATATTTTGTTGCATCAAACAGAAAAATATGCAGGAAGAAAGGGGTTTTTTATTTCATAAAAGCATGGAGAAAATGTTGACATCCATCAAAATAATTTGAATTTAGTCTGAGATTTTCAAAAGAACCTGATCTTCTTAAGTGCTCGCATCCTACTTAGGCAGTTTTGAAATCCTTCCTTCATTCACAGAGAAGCTGACGGATTGATAATGTACTGACTCGAATCCTTTATTCACCAGACAAGAACGCCACGGGCAAGAGATGAGGCCAAGACTTTTTACTGCTTCTTTTCTGTGCCTCAATCCTCACCTGGGGGAGCCACTCAGTGGCTGAAAGGACATTTTATCCTCTAAACCAGTAGGATCTTCATCCTTTTTGTTAGCAAGAAAGACAGTGAACATACACGATTGTTTACAGTTTCTAAAAATAACTGTTTGTAGTGATCCTGACCAGAAGACGTGCATGGAAGAGTTAATGATCCACACAAAGGTTAACCTGAGTAAGACCAGATCTGTGCTGTGCAGTGTTGTGCTGCACTGCACTTACAGTTTAGCCTTCAGGACAGTGTTGTGCGGCACAACGCCTCAACCTTAGGCACAACCTTAGCCTGCTCATTGTAGAGGAGGATCCTGCAGGCAACTCTTCCTTGGTTCCAGGAATTACACCTCCTGCATCACCTTGTCTTTATCTAAAAGTGCAGCAAGAAGTTCTCATGCAAACATCCTCTCTGCTTGACAGTGGAAATGATGAAAAGAGCTGTTTTCTTGTAAGAAAATCCTATGATAACTTGAATGACCAAAGGGAGGTAACCCTTTCCACAGATGGAGCCTGTACGATGTGCTGCAGGCTGGTTGGAGGCTGCGCAAATTGGGGTTCCATGCATTTGAAGGGATGTACTATTATCTGCACTAGTCTCTGTTTCATTATTGTGTTAGCTCCAATGAATAGTATTTTAAATGAAACTTTAATGATACAGACTCTATAGAGTCTGATTTCCTTTCTTACTTGGCATCATAACTGACTAGCACCTCCTCGTGCAAAACACTGTTCTTTTGAGGCTTAAGATTTGACGACACATTTCAGTATTGCTTCTAGGAATTTTATGGAGAACAAGTTCAGGTAAGAGTCTTATTTTTCTCACCAGCATATCTTGCAGTAGAATAAGTATGAAATTCCTGTATGAGGTAAAAAAATGAAGATCAAATTAAGGAATCCATCAAAAACTTTTGCTGACTCTTCTACGAATCCACATTATCAGGCTCTTCTGTTAGATACATGATTCTTGCAAGGCAACAAAGCAGTTTTGTGTCTTCCTTAGAGGTGTGAGAAAAACAGAAGAGTTCGATGATGGAAAGAGAGCAGAACAAACCTGCAGCACAAATATTGGCTATGGGAGAAGTTCTGCCTTGAGATTTTCTGGTGGAATCTGTATCCAAACAGACAAATATTATACAATATCATCTGAGGCAGAATCAAAAGGGTATTGTGAGTGTTTTTAAGGCACTAGTTTAAAATAAGTGCTTTGGGAGAATACAAGGACAGCTCAATCACTTCTCATTATAGAAAGTCCAAAGAAACTTCTGTGTTTTCATTCAAAAATATGGTACAGAGATAGAACAAGATTTACAGTATAGCACCTGAAAGAGCAATAGGCTATGTATCAACACTTCCAATAGAATCCAAACAAGAGAAATAAGAGATCTCTGCCTAGAAAAATGAAAAACAGATAAACAAAAGAAGATACCTGACGAGGTCTTCAGGGATTATACTAACATTGTTCATCTAAGGAGTAATGACTCTTCCTGCCTCAAAATACAACTATTCACCTACAAAATACGAGGAAAAAGAAATTTTGAAAAGATACCTAAGGGGAGCACTGCAACACAAAGTAGTAACCAAAACATCTTGCCCTGAGGCACAGACTTAATGGTTCACTCTGTATTATTTTTCTCAATACTTTGGTTTGGCCAGTTAAATTGTCATGTAGCTGCATTTAGAAAAAAAAGAACTGAAATAGTTTGCTGTTTCCAAGATTTCTTCCATATTTTATGTCTTTATTTTTAGCTAACAGCTACTGTGTTCTTCAACACGGAATTCTGACAGGGATAGTCTCAGCATAAAAAGGAGAAATGCAACTTATGCATTTTTAAACAAAGAGGTGAAGTAAAAATAAGACGAAAAACAGAAGCAAGTACAAATGAATTCTGAAGATCAGCCTTTTTTGAGAAGCTTCGAGAAAGAGAGAACACCACTGCAGGGACTAAGCTGCATGGTTAGTCCCAGATCCTGAGGGATGGAAAGCTCACAGTTTATGCTTAACAATGCAGTAAAAGTAGGCCAAATATGAGACAGTATCCAACTCAAAATGAAACTGATGGGGAAAGGTCAGCTTCACTGACTCCATCACCAAGATAGACAAGAAAAAACATGACAAAGAATCCGAAACACTACCTGAAACATTTCTCTAAGTCCAAGCACACAGAAAACCACAAGTAAAGTAAGAGAAGAAAGACTATTTGGGAAAAGACATAACAATGACAGAGTATAATATCACTTTGCAGTGTTCAAAAACACCAGTCAAGTGTGAAAAATGTGGAAAGAGAATGACTATAGCAGAAGGAATTCTTCACGGGCAATGATGGGCAGTATTACCTCAGAGGCAGTTATCAGTCTGAAGGAAAGCAAATGGACTATTATATGTAATTGAAGTTGGCAATGGGAATACAAGGCCACATGTTACCAGAAGTGGCAACTGAAAGAGAAGTCAGACTGAACTACTGTAAAAGAACTTGCACTGACTATGCTGTCTTCAACATGAACTGAGCATATGGGCATATGAAAGATAGAAATAGGCAGCTGTTTAAAATTTTACCTGGGAAAAGTGCCTGCTTGAAGGCTATTCAGCATGATAACAAGCTTTCCCTCATTGAGACTGTGTGAAAATGGTATAATTCAGAAAGTGTAGGAAACCATCTTCCAGGGGAAAGGGAGTAGCTAGTTGAGTGGATAGTGTCTAGAATTAATATAGTTACCCTATTAGTTATGCCTTAGGGAATGTCCCACTTGCCGTAGGAATATGACTGGACAAGCTCAAAGCAAAAAAACTGAAAACTAGCAGAAGGTAAACACAATATAGAAAAGAAGAAAAAAAAAAAAAAAAGAAAAGGAAAATCAGAACACTTCATGTCTGTATTGACCCGAAGAAATCCAATTTTTACATAAGTGAATATTTTCCATTACGTACAATAGGAAAAATTCCAAAAGAGTTGTTAATGCCAAATGTGTTCGTATACCTCTTACATCTGCAGTACTCTGGCAGGTGTCTTTAAAACCACATAGTGCACTTACACATGGTGTATATTCAACACCTTCTTTCCAATATGATGTTTTCTCAGTCTGCCATTTGGTTTGTGCCCAGTAATCAAGCTTTTTTAGTAGAAAATACACACGTTTTTGAAGATCTGGAGTCTATGAACATCTGTTTAGGTGACATTTTGACATGAAGTGGGTGTAAAGGAGAAAAAGTATATGACCAGAGGCTCAAACAGTTTTAGAAAGAGCTCAAGCTGTCAGGTTACAGCTAGCTTAAATGAAAATCTAAATTTCATTCTATGCTAGTTACAGTTCTAAGAGCAATTATTATAGCCAGAGGCCTGGTAAATAACAAACAAGAGTAAGATTATCAGAAATATCACTTGCTCAAAAGACAGTAAGAGGAAAAAAGATTTCCCAAGTATTGTGAATCATGTACGTAAAATTACATTTCATCTAACTAAGGATATCAGCCTACAGAAAGAGCTACTACTGTGCAACAATGACGTGAAAGAAAAATTTTAAAAGAGCTTTTCAAGAAATTCAGGTAATTAAATAAGAAAATTCCAGTCTTGAAGAACTGAGAGTAACCTGCAAATCGAATTGACCCCAACTGCTTCTGAAATCACTGACATAGTTCTCCTACTGCAATATGATCAAAACAGGTCACATACACTAGCAAACTTGAACTTCAGTGTTCTCAAATAGACAAGAGAGTAGGCTACTCACTTTTAGACTGTGTGTGTAAGAAAAGTAAATAGTTCATGGGAAGAACTGACAGACACACAAATACTAGCCTTACCTCCAAGCAGGGAAATGATAAAATGAGATTTGTAAAATAAGAGCCTATTAAAAAAGTTGCACTCTGGTCTGTATTTAGTTCTGTTAAATTACAGAAAGGTGCCACCAAGGCATGGGATGTTACTTGCTGACATTCTGCTCAGCATAAAAATGGAAACAAGAACAGTAGATATGTTTATCAATAACTTAATTGATATATATTTGAAATTCTGCATTGCAGAAATGTGGCTAATTAAATGTTCAAATCATTACATATACTTGGAAAGAAAGTAGATAGCACTCTACCTTAGGAGTCAAAAGTCAGAAAGAGCTCTCTTTTGCCAAGGTTCTCACTACACAGCAATGTCTGTTTCTTAGTCTAAAGAAATATTGGCTCCAAAAGACCATTAAGTACATAACTGATGCAACAAAACACCACCCAGTGTTTGCTGTCATAGTTTAATGACACTTCCAATCCTAAACACTTGCTGTTGACAACAGGACATTGAGCTTATATCTAAAATGTGCTGTTTTCTTTAATAAATGAAGAAAGGCCTTTCTGATTGGCAGTCAGGATAAAACAAAGACTTCTAAGACTGCCAACAACGTTTTCTGTACAATTTTAGTCCACTTGTGCATCTAAAAGTTACATGTGCCTTTCAACTCCATTTTTTTCACTTTGCCAGATGCATTGTCAGCAGAAGTCAAATATAAATGTTTTGTTCTAAAACTGCACGGGGCTTCCTTGTAATTAGTTCTTGACATCTCTTTCTGTATTCATATTTTTTTTCTGATTCTAGAAGTATCTACAACAAAAAAATAGTAGAAGAATAATGAATTTTTCAAAGAAATTGCTTCATCTTAATACTTTTTTCCAACATATCTTCTAAACTGAGTGCATCATATGAACCTCCTCACCACCTTCAGTCCCTTCTCCCTTTGTTCCTAATGGAATTTTGAAACAGAAACCCCTTTATTCAATACCTGGCTTACTCCTAACATCTGTGAGCCAATAATAATACCTGTGTTTCAAATAAAATCTCTGTTTTCCTCTTCTTCATCTGCTCCCAGCCACAGCCCATTTTCAGTCTTAGTTTAAAGAATTATTTCATAGAAAGTTCTGACCTATCCCACTTCTTCCAAGATCCCTGCTGCTTTTTCACACCAATGTCAAGTGATTGCTTCAGTCTAGTCTGCTTTCTGTGGACAGCAGCAACCTCTCTCTTACACATCACCAAAATGATCAGATGGAGAGGAGAGAAAGAGGAGGAAAAACTCAATGCAAGCCTGACACATAGAAATGTCTACGTATTTTTTGTGATCTGTGGGTCTTTGCCAGACTGAATTCTCAGAAATGGATCCCTGAGCCCTTCATTGAGCATGGGTCTGTATTTGGAATAAGTAAAATCACTTGCTCCAATGCAGAAAGCAATATCTAACATTTGACAAGTGGAATCTTCTCATGCTTGAAGACAATATTCTCTTTTCAAGTGCCTAGACTGGAGTTTTAAGAATTACTAGCCAAAAATCAGATACATTCAAATAGATATGCAAACCAAAAAGAATCTAAATTGATATAAAGCATATACAACGTTTGACTACTCTATCTAACTTAAACCAAGAAAGTCCTTACAGACTCATATCTGTTGAACACATCTGAAATTACAGCCTTTATCCATCCTACATTACACACTGTATGTTTGCGAGCATTTACAATTCATGTTGAAGATTTACACTGAAGTAGTGTGGATCCCCTGAAGCTCTCCCTTCTTTAAAAATACAGTACAATTTGGACTAAAAATCAAGTTCAGACTTGTTGCCTCTAAAATACATTATAAACATGCAGTGAAGATCTTACTTTTTGTGTTTCATAGCAAGAGCATCTGGGTAATTCCAGTCTTAAGAAATCTGGTCACGGTCCAGCCTATGTTAGAAACCGAGTGACACTGAATTCCCAGTTAGGAGATACTAATTTGGAATCTGGATCCATACACATTCTTCTTTAAAGCAGATGAAACTAAAGAATCTTCTAAACATCCCATTAATATGGCCCTGTATAGTTTTATTTTATACAACACATTTTTATACTTGTTTTAGATCCATAGTTTTTTTCTTCTTACACAGATAAATCATTGCCTTGTTTCTCAGGTCCAACACGAAAGGTAAAGGAATATATATAGCTTCCCCTAACTACGCCTCAAAGACCGTTTCTAGAGCCTTTCCCTCCCATGGGAATACTCTGATCCAAAAGACAAACATGAGTTTTCCTTACAGAGAAAACTGGATCATCCAGCATCTTACTAAACCACTGAGGGGAAGACAGTATTAGTAGGAACAGCCTGGGAGACAGCCACATGGCTGAAGGAGGCTCACATGCTTCCAGCAGCAGTCAGGGAGATTCCAGGGTAGAGAGCAAAACAGAGAGTTTAAATTAATATAGCTTAAATTCTGAATGGATCATTATGATCATAGCAACACTTTGTCTACAATGCAGGTTGCAGAAACATCTGTAATAATCTTGGCTCTGAACGTGCAACATCTGTTGGAACTGCAGCATATCTGAACTGCCCTCACACACGCACGCACACACCGAGACAAAACCCCACAAAATACCCTCCACAGTTGTCCTCTGCCAATTCTTTGACTTGGCAGCATAAACTGCACAGTTACACAAAACAAAAAGATTTCTGTGGAGTTAGGCAGTTAAACACCTTTAAAAGCATCTCCTGACTTCCTTTCCTCTCCCCGACTTTCATCTTATCATCTGCTAGAGCTAGCTTCCTACTTAACTTCAGAGGAACTAAACAGATATGAGTAATCAAAAGAAGATTAATAGCCGTTAGGATTTGTCTGTGTGACTCTTCCAGAGCTAGTATAAACGTTTATGTCTAGTTTTATAAAGATCACCCACTGCTAATGCTTGGGATATGAAAAAAAAGGATCAATTTTTGTATTACACTTAAATACTCAGCAGCCAGAAATAATTATTTACAGTTTCACTTGCAACAAAAGTAACAAAGATATGTTAAAATCTTCCCAGTATGCTGAGAGCTAAGAGATATCATGTATCTAAAAAAAAAAAAAAAAAAAAAAAGAAATACAAGAAGAAGCAGGAGAAGGAGAAAGAGGAAGACTTTCCATTTTAGCATTTTAGAATTGTACGTGCTCTTGGGCAGGCAAATAATTTCTCTGAGCTGATTAGATGAGTCATTGGGTTTTTTCCCTAGAATGAGTTTTTTGTTCAAAGACAAAACACCCTTGATATAAATGACCCAGAATATCCACTAATATTTAATGTACTTGTTGGCATAGATCTCAAGTAAGCCCCCTGCTAGAAACCACTGGTTAGATACAATGTAAGAAAATAAGTATTTTGAGCAGTTTCTGCCAACATATTTCTTACACAACTTAATGTGCAAACATCGCTGGCCCATTACTGTTAAGAAATGAGGGATTTTAAGCACTATTAAACACTCTGCAAATAGATCAGCTGAAAGTTATTCAGCACAGGTGTTCTTATAATTAGGTAGCGTTGGAAAAATGTAATGTTCAATGGTCCTTGTACTTTGCCCTTCTTCCTGTGCAGGAATGAATATTACCATTCATAATTAACCCAAATCTCTGTTCCAGTAGAAATAAACATGGAGTGTAGAACTGTAACTCCTTATTTTTATAGCATTTTAAACTAATATTTTTTATAATTAATTGTATATCATTTCATTCATATTTACAGTTACTAACTTTTACTGGAAACAAAAGTGCTAAGATACTGGGAAGAGCCTGCTGGGATTTTTCCCCATTTCTTCTAATCAGAATGGAACTAGGAAGCCCAGGCAATTTTACTATTTCATATTTGCTGCTTTAACCTTGTTATTCCAAAGGACACAGGTTAGTCCCTGGGATATTAAAAAGTTTGTTAGAGATCCTTTTTTTTTTTTTCAAAATTGTTAATGACACCATGATTCCACACAAAGAAACCTAGAATTTGTGTTTTTAATGAAACTTGACAGTAGTCATGAGCTCTAACAGAAATTCCAGACCTGCAATGTTGGTGAATATTCAATATACGGTGAATCTGCTTCCAGCCAGCAGAAGTTTCAATGGATTTACAAACATATCTCTGTTTGTTCAGGTATACTTATTCGTTACATTTATTTACTTATTCAACAGCTACCAAGGCAGGTGCCATTCACTGTGTTGAAACAGTTTCTCTCTCAAACAGTTTATAATGTGCATGCTGCCATTCTGGTGATAGGATCATTAATAGTTTTATTTAATCAAGGGAGTAGCTATGCCTTGGGAATTGTTACAGGACTGTGAAATTAAATGATTTAGACCTGCAAAGGTATAGTTCTCCTGCAAAAATATACATTTAGAAGATAACATATGCAAATGACTTCCACATGAAAGACAAGAAGGCAGCTTTCATTCTCTGTTTCATAATTCAGTAGGAGAGGCTGAGCAGTGGCACTGGGGGTGGAGAGGGGCTTGAATACCTATTACACTGCTTTGACAGCTGTTAAGGGAGGAAATTAGCTGTAGTTAATACATATGTTAGTAAGTAAAAGCATTTTTCTCAGCTTGTGTCTGACATTTTGCAATTCAAAACTACATTTAAAGATATTGGAAGTGGTCAAACAAAACACGAATAAGTGAAAATAAGGGGAGAGAAGCCCAAGCAGTAATTAGAGACTTGCGTGCTCCTGTGTTTAAAGATCCAATAAAGAGTCTGAAGATCTTACTTGAGTTCCAAACCAAACATATTGGAGTGTCTCTTCGCTCTAACACCTGTTAATGTAAAGAACAGGCTGAATGGATTGAGAGCAGCCCTGAGGAAAAGGATTTGGGAGTGCTGGTGGATGAGAAGCTCAACATGAGCCGGCAATGTGAGCTGGCAGCCCAGAAAGCAAATCGTATCCTGGGCTGTATCAAAAGGAGCATGGCCAGCAGGTCGAGGGAAGTGATTCTGCCCCTCTACTCTGCTCTCGTGAGACCCCACCTGGAATACTGTGTTCAGCTCTGGAGTCCCCAACACAAGAAGGACATGGAGCTGCTGGAGAGGGTCCAGAGGAGGGCCACAAAGATGATCCGAGGGCTGGAACACCTCTGCTATGAAGACAGGATGAGAGAGATGGGGCTGTTCAGCCTGGAGAAGAGAAGGCTCTGGGGTGATCTTATTGCAGCTTTCCAGTACTTAAAGGGGGCCTACAGGAAAGCTGGAGAGGGACTTTTTACAAGGGCATGTAATGATAGGACAAGGGGAAATGGCTTTAAATTGAAAGAGGGGAGATTTTGATCAGATGTAAGGAAGAAATTTTTCACTCAGAGGGTGGTGAGGCACTGGAACAGGTTGTCTAGAGAAGTTGTAGATGCCCCATCCCTGGAAGTGTTCCAGGCCAGGTTGGATGAGGCTTTGGGCAACCTGGTGTAGTGAAGGGTTTCCCTGCCCATGGCAGAGGGGTTGGAACCAGATGATCTTTGAGGTCCCTTCCAACCCTAACCATTCTATGATTCTATGATTAGCATATGATTCCTCTGTATCCCAAACAGTGAGGGTATGAGAATGTAGCCTTGGAGACATATGGGAAAGATATGAGTGTGCATGTATGCTCATGTGGAATAAAATACGTATTCATATACACTGCACTACATTTAATCACATATATTCTATTCAGAGCACAAATAGCGTAGTGAATTTTTTTTTAAGGCAGATGATACACAAGGAAATCTTCAAGTAATGTCTCAAGATATACTTATATGCTGCTTGATACTTCACCTCAAAGTCATGTGCTGGAAGAAATATGATTAACTGTCCATCCAGCTATCCAAGGAAGTCCTATGGTCCCTCCTGCCTTTGACCCTGGCAGTCTGTGTTATCAGGGGATCTTTGGGAATATGTCTATTCCAGATCAAGACATGTGAAAGAACAAAAATAAAAGTAATAAAATTTGATGCTGGAAATGTATACAATTTTTCCCCACATCACTTAAACATTAAACTCTTTTTGTATATAGAAAAAAGCAAAGGAAATGGCAGGATATCTCACATCAATGTGAGAACACTCAAAAACTTTTTTTATGAAAGTGAAACAGGTCGGCACACACCTTTGATTTTGGCTGTGCTTTCAGGAAGTGCAACAGATTTCAAAAAGGAAGTTTGTTAGCAGTTATGATATAAATAATAAACAATCCCTCAGAAAACAGTGAAATTTCTTCTGTGTGAAGACGGAATGTGAAAGATGATGCAGACCTATAATTTGCAAATAGATGAATATCCACATTTGTGAAATTCATTAATTTTTTATTAGACTTCTGAAAACAATATGTAGACATAGTATATATCAAGGGGAGAAAATCATAAAAGATAATATTCTGTTCAGTTAAACGCCAGGAGATAAATCATCTTGCTGAAGGACAAACATGATTACAGAACTCACAAGCAGTGAATTTTGTAAGCTTTACAGACTAAAATCATTTGACTTCCTGCAATATGCTTGTGAAATTTAACTAAACAGTTAGATTTCAAGACCAAAACAGTTTGCAAGAAACTGAAGACTCACACTGTTTATTATCCCCAGGTACTTCACTCCATAAAAGTCTCAGAGAGGTTCATAAGCAGGTGCACTTTTTTTAGTACAGATTCTATTCTTACAGAGTGAAACAATCTATGCTCTTTAAGTGGCATATTGCTGAGAACCCAAAACTTTAGGATGAAGGGGAAAAAAGGGAATCCTATGGTAAGTTTTTGAAATCAAGAGAAAGTTCTATTAGATCTTTTTTAAAAAAAAAAAGTAAATATTTTCATATAATTTTGAAGCATAATTAATGATGATTCAGACACTCTCAAATTATATTACCTTTGCATAGATTAATGCACTAATCAGCTATGCAATATTGCATCAAATAACATTTTTTAAAGAAAATATCCATTTTATTTAAACAGCAATCTCTTTCCCTTTCTGTGCAAATGGTATAGCAATAAAATCATACCTGTGTGGCGGAAGAGAGAAATTTAATGGAATTAGGAGAGAATTTGGGTTTCGCCATGTAGGCAGTAAATCAGAGCTGTTCACAGGAAGAGAACATTTATTTCCCATTCTGATTATATCATCTGGCTTGCAAGATGGTGGAGGTGAGCTTAAGTTTGGTTTAGGAAGGAATTCCCTTTTCTGTCCCCTACAAAATCCTTGCTTTGCTTGCTTGATTTCATATTACAACTTTAAAATCTAGTCTTTATGCCTTATTAAGTTCTGAGTGTCTATTTCAACTTGGGTTTTTTGTCCATCTTGGGGTCCATAGGCTTTAACAGATTGAAGTACCCAAGAACTGTACCCATTAAGATGAAAAAAGAGAAGCTTTGAGCAGCTGAGACAGGCATCATGTACACTCTAAATCATGAGTGGGAAATGAGACAAACAAAGGTGCATAGATGAGTGCTGCAGAGATGGATCCTCAGATCCTGTCTTCACTCCTTGTCTGTTCAACAAATGTAGGGGTCCACAAACTATCTTAGCCGCTTACAGCAAGCCGAAAACATTTCCACGATCCTATGACAACACTAGACCTCTAGTTGTGGCTTTGTTATTGGGATGATGGTGTGCCATGGGAGAGCTGAAGAGCATAAGTCAAGCTTGTTTAATGAAGTCTTCAAATGATCCTAGAAATTGTAGCATGCGCCCTGTGTCATGAGATTGACAAAATCATAAATGAATTCCTGTAAGAGTTCCTCCCAAAGTCACTAGATGAAAAATACCTTCCTGAACCAATGTAATAATCTGTTTAGCGGTAAGGCTACAGCATGTACTACAGAAAAAAAAGAAAAAAAAAAAAAAAAGAAAAAAAGGAGCGCAAGCATATCTCTGCAGGGATTAGTCCTTTGATATGGAGAGTTAATATCACCTTGGCTCCACCTTGTATTGAGTGCGGACTCAGCCCACCACAGTTCCATCTCCAATTAAGTTAGAAGTTACAGGTAGAGTAGAAACTTTTGTTAAATCTGTCCTTGTGTTTCTGTTCCATTCTTCCAGGTGCTCAGATTCAAAGGCACACAGTGGAAAACTGAAACATGATCTTTACTGCCTTCCTAAAGTAAATGCAGAAAAATAAAGAATGAGTAGCATGAGGCCAGATCAGGCATATCAGAGCAGGTCTGATAATTCTTGCCAACTCCAGTAAACACATAATTAGAAGTTTTCTGACAGATCTGTGCAAAAGTACCATGTTTTATGCCATGTTTTCCCTTCATGACACTTCACACATTGACAGTTTGTATGGATCATCTGGCTCATAGATCCAAATCAAGTTTCTCGGCAATGCCCAGCACACAGGTGACACAGGGGGGTTGTAGAAGCAACCCAGCTTTGTATTGCATTGAGGCAGAGACGACCCACGGGGAGCTGTGTAGATCACTCAGCCCTGAAGTGTCTGATGAGTCAGTGCTGTGTTATACAAAGAACCAAAACTTGATTTGAGCCTTGAAATCCCTCAACAAAGAATATGCCCTGAGTCTCAATCCAACCATTGTTCAGTTGCTTGAGATAAGGTATTCAGGCACAATCAATAAGGGGAAACTCCCTGTCACACTCTTAAAGACCCTCCTTAGGCATGGTACCTACACAGTCTCGTACATCAGGGGATAAAAGCCCTATGATTTGGGTTGGAAATGGGGAGTCGCTTCTCCAACTACACAGCTGGTCTGTGAGGAGATTCTTCCCCCTTGATCGGATCACCGGCCAAGGTAACTTCCCTGGGATTGAGAGCCCTTACCCAAGGGGGTAAGTGATTTCTTTTTTTTTTTTTTCTCTTTTTAGCATGCTTTAAGTCTAGTGCGCTTGTGTGTTCTCTCGCTCTTGTGTGTGTAATAGTGTATTCTGTGACGCTGCTGTGCTGCAATAGCACATTCCATGACTCTTTTGTGTGCTGTGATAGTGTATTGTAATAGCGTATATTTTGGTTTTACATTGCAATAGTGCATTCCTCCATTGTATCTATTAGAACCTGCAATAGCGGCATTTTGAATCTGCACGTGCAGTTCGAGTAAATTGTTATCTTGGACCTTACAGTTAAACCTGTAAGCGCAGTGCGAATAAACTGTTTGCTTGGACCTTGTAGTCGAGTCTCTTGTCATCACACAGTTCTCAGTTTCACATCCTTTGTAGTACATGAGCTAATCTCCTTGCTGTTATTCTGGAGACACTCCATCAGACACTGCTGACTCTATCACTGAACATTTTACACTGGGTAACCCTTTCAGCTTTGTTTCTATTGGAAAGGAGGAGGAGGGCACCTGTTACACAGACTGAGTACTGACTAAGAAAAAAAACCACAGCAAGAGGTACATTGCATCTATTTAGAGCCAAATGATGGTATGCAAAGACTTTGAGGTCTTCTCATTGCATAGCTGCTGAGGATCTAGCACCAGCAGTTATTTTTAATATGACAAAGAGTGGCATTAGGAATAATTTCAATTTATGTTCTTATTAATGAACAGAAATAGAGGATAACGCCTGATTAACTACATGCCCTGAGTGATAAGAATCTGTGAAAGTAGTCTACAGAGTGATGTTAAAACAAACAGAAAGTAACATGAGTAACATATATGTTCCTAAAATCTGCAATCACACTGAACACTATTACTTATTGACTCTGCTTATTAGAGAAGGAAAAAGAAGCAACCAGAAGCAGACGAGCATAACTGAATGAAGTGTAAATACGAAAAAATAACTGTTTAAGTAAACAGCAAGACATATCGTTTCTCTACATGAGAGAAGACCAGATGCTTGTAATATCATTACTTTGGAGACATTGTACCAACAGACCTCTCACGCTTTGATTTAGCTTCTTCATTATTGGAACATAAGCTGCTCCTAAAACATTTTACTAGGTCTGCTAGTAAGACAGAGTCAGTCTTGTTCTCTTAGTTATGATGTCCATACTACACCACTGCAGAGCATCTGAGGGAGAGCTGGACTGGCTAGCATAGTGGGCAGTGCCAGACGAAAAAATAGACTGCTAGCATGATTGAACATTTTGGTTTTTCTTTTCCAGTAGCCTGCTAATGACAAGGAGCTCTGGAACATCTGAGTTCACATTTGTCATTCCTGTTATCTACTGTGCTCTAAGATGCTGTAGATACATTTTTCCCCCTTGAAATTTGTTTCTTGATTGGCTTGAATGAATCTTTTTTATTTTAAAGACATAACTAGCCTAGTTTTTTATTTGGGATTTAATTTGTTTCCTTTTTTTTTTTATTTTCCTCTTCCTTTCCTTTGCTTCCTTTGAGTTTAAAGGTGCTCTGAATAGGGCATTGTACAAGACTTGGAATACATCAGATTTGGAATTTATTTTCTCTTAGGCTGAACCTTCTTAAATTTAATGAAGACTTGATCTAAGCATCCTCCAGCATTTTACCATCCAGACTAATTCTGGAGTGAAGATGAAACCCTAGACAAAGAGAAGTCAAAGCCAAAAGCTATTCCATGTTGGAACATTATTCTAAAAATCTTCTGTTCTTGGATTAGTTGCCTTGTACAAGGTGAGAGGAACTTTAAGAACATTTTGAGACTGTTGATCCCTGTTGGCTGTGTTGTTGGGGTAGAGGTTCTCTTTCCTTCAACAAAGGCACATTTAAGGTCTTAGTTAATACCTATATTGCACAGTATTGTAAAATAACTGTGTGATAACCTTTGCTAGCAACTCTGCTGAAACCTGAGAGCACCAGATCTCCCAGTTAGCTGAAATAAACAAAGCTGTTAGGCATTTTCCCTTTCACCTTGCCTCTCCAAACAGAATTTTACTTAGTAGGAAATCTAAGTCCTGAGGTTTTGTTAGTTCGCTACTTCCAATTTTATGATCCCTTAGCAATTCTCAGTAAAAAAAGTGTGACAGGAGGAGAGGGGAGGGAATGTCAAAGTGGGTAGAGACTATTCTGGTAATATCTGAGAGGAGTAAATGTACTTTGCAGTAGATATATCATGACAGCTACCAGATAGTGTGGAAAATCATCTGTGTCCTTTGTCTACTAATTTCAGCCAGCCTTTTTTTCACAGATTTTCATCCTTCACTCATGTACTTAAAACTTTTGGGCATATCAATCAATAATTAGGAGTGATGACAGAATGGATTTTTTTTTTTCCTTTCCTGCTGCTGCTTTATTGTAAATCTACTCAGGTGTGAGAACCAACAATAACCAGCAAAACTGTGGGTATATGGTTCACTGTGTAGGTACAGTCTTTCAAAAAGAAGGGTCTAAGAAGTGCCTTACATTGATGCATTGCTGAAATTGCCAGACATCTCAGAGGAAAGAAGATGAATCTCTTACATTACAGCTTTAAAGTAAAATATACTCAAAATTTTTTAACTTTTTAATTTCATTTCCAATGGTAGCATAATAACCATGCAATAAAATTTGTGTTTAGTTTACACAGCATGCTACCTTTTTATAAATACAGTAGCTATAAAATTGATCTAAATAAATCCTCATAATTGTAACAGTATGTGTGTTTATGGATGTTTAAATTTTCTTAATTGACCAAAACCTGATTATTTGAAAATAAAGAAACATGAAGAACTGTACTTTGTGTAGAACTAGTCCTAATACTTTTAGTAAACCTGAAAAACAGATGCCTGAACATTTTTGTAGTTCTCCTTTCACTACTGTATTTTAACATTACAGTTTTATAACCTTTGAGTTTCCTCTTGTGCCAGTCTTTATATTACTTACCCAACTACCACTTGCTATTCATGAAATGTTCCCTTTTTGCTTCTGAATAAAACAAACATTGGATATAGTGAGAAAGTAATCATTTCAGACTTCATTTATTAACACAAACTATATTTTTAAAGATTCTTGAAAGCAATCTGACTGATAGCCTACTAACTTCAGAAACTCTCTGATTTTGACGGTACACAGAACATCAAATTAAAAAAGGTGACCTGTAAAGATAAACAAATTGTACTGCCTTACTACTTCTGATTTCTTTCTCATATGTAAACAAGTTCTAAAATGTTTTTTGACTTTTTTCCTGCTTGTTTTTGACCTTTAAAATACTATGAATATCAATGTGGGGTTTGTCCTGTAGGATGACTTCTTTGAAATATGAAAGAACGAGAATGTGAGATGTCTCAGCTGAGATGTGTGAATCTTTCAGTAAAAAGCGTATTTGCCAATATGTTTTCCAGACTCACTAGAGAAGTTAAACAAGTCCCACATAAAAACAAAAGAAGTTGTTTATTTTTCAAGTTTGGGGACTTGTGTCTTTTAATACAGCAGCGGTGGTTTTGCTGCAAGAATTTTCTCTTTGTGACACTATAGAGAGTAAAAGGAATTTCCAGTTAAGAAATAGATGGGAAATAAGTCTTTAGAAAGCATACAAAATGTCTTTCACTCTCCACTCACCCAGTGAATTTATCCAATCTTTTAATTAAAATTCCAGCTTTTCCATTTGTCAGTATTAAGTAAAGTGTATGCCGTAGTCTGCTTATACAGAAGGAAACAGGGAACAGGAAAAATTTAAAAAATGACCGAAATTATGATTCCCACTTTAACTACTGGACAGTGATAAAAAAAATGAGTTTGTGTGTGAACAGATCAGCTTCCTATATATGATGTTAATTATTAAAAGCTAAATCTATAGTCCCTACAGGTCACTGGCGGATGGATAAATAAGCTCCTTCTACCATTCAGATATTTTTAAACATTTTATACAACTAACTTACTGTAGCAGAACATTAACATTTGAGAGAGAAGCTTTCTAAATGTTTGGTTGTAAATCCTCTCAGTTCATTAAGCATTTTAAAGAGAGGTTGAAACATTACATTGGTCTTACTGTGGAGGAAGATACTATGTTTTAGAAAAATGAATAGCAGTAATGTGCATTGCTTCTGATTCCTTAATGGTCATTACTGACTCTTAATTACAGTTTTTTGACAGATATCTCAGATCTATTGTGGAGAAGGAAAAGCTGTACTTCAACATTTAAGAGAAGAAAGGATTCCATGTTTTTTTTTTAGCTCAAAATGGAATTCCATTAGATAATAGAAGCTCGAATTATGTGTTATTTTGATCTATAAGATACAGCCAGCTGTTGCCATATGTAAGTAAATATCCACTGTTATGAACATGACATAGCAAATTGAAAATGTCGTACACAAGTTCATTTGGCAAAATACTAAAACGCTCTGTGCATTCTTGCAGCTCCTGTCTGCATTTTTAGTGCAACCGGATTCTGAGATTTCCCATGCATGATGATAGACACCCCTTATTCCCTACCAGACCTGAGGTACAGTCTCCTTCCCAGTCTCAGAGGGAAGGAGGATGGTCATTTCTTACAGGTAAGAGAGGCGCATTTAGGTTACGTTTAGGCTGAGGCTCTTTAAGTGAGAACCCAGGAGACACAGTGGAGTCACCATTCTTATTTAGTCACTACTAAGTTAAAATGAAGCGAAGGTCCTAATTGCAGAACAAACCACCAGGGAATAAGAAGTCAGAGTCTGTGTGATTTGAGAGAAGCAATAATGAGAAATGAAAAGATTAAGCCTAAGGTAAAGGTCTTGTTTATCTTTCTGCCACCTGCCTGAACCAACCAAGTGTTAACATGCCTGCACTGATAATTTTTGGAGAAACATCACACACCTATTGGTTTTGTGACTGAAGGTCACAATTACTAATTCCAACCTATTTCTGTTCTCTGCTGTTCAGACTCAGGCATAGGCTGACACATGCAAAGGGACCCAATTGTGCAGCAGATACTGTGTTAAATTACATTTTTGATGCTGTTCGTCTGTGTGAATTAACAAACGTTATATTTTGTAGTAAGTCCTCTTTCAAACAATTCCATTAATTATTCTACTTAATTCAGTGCAGATAGCTTTAATATTCTATTTTAAATACAAACTAGTGCCAATTAGCTTTATTCACATTATAAAAGAGCAAGGAGTTTGAAGCAATTGAAAGGACTAAAAAGGAGGGCTATTTAATTTACAATAGGTGCTATAAGTTAATCTAGACATGCCTCAGGATTCCTTTGTGGCTTTGTGATCATGGAGTGACCACGAGTGGCTGTTATATTCAATAGCAAGCTGGAAAACTGCTGCAATAACTGTATGTTTCCAGGGGAATTCTTTGTGGGTGGGCAGATCAAATACTTCACAGCTAAAGCTCAACACCTGCAAATCTTGGCTATTTGGATCAATGTCAAAGTCAAGGGAGGAGAGGGAAAATGCCTCTTGACACAGTCATCAAAAATACTGCTAAGAAAATACTTTCTTGTGAAAGTGTACTGTGATTGAGGTTTATTTTGGAGTAAAGTCATGGAATTCTCAGGTATGCTTATGGGAAGATCAAGAAACAGAAACAGTTCAAAGAATTATCTAGATACATTAGGATAATCTTGTAGGGTGAGTGATGACATGCTCAGATCTACTAAGGGTTATCACTGCTAGCCTTTTAAAAGTAGTATTACTTCTAAATCTTTTTTCTGGTTCACTGAAAAAAAGTGTAGGTGTTTGGGTTGTTTTTAAGTAACTAAATTTCAATGAAATAATAGACAAAGAGGGTCAGTTTAATTGAATCCAGTTCCATTTTGCTGATTCAGTGTCTTGTTCAGTACAGAAATGATAGTAAATTAAATTTATTTTCAGAGAAGCAGAATCCCTGGAACTCTATGCTTTCCATAATCAACTGATCTTTTCAGGAGTTGACTGCACACAGGACAGCAAAAAATGAGAAAAACCCCACAAGTGCCTGAAATGTTATGTTCTCTTCTTTTCAATAAAGATTAAACAGCAAAGTCTTACATGAACACAATGTGAGTGATGTATTAAGGCCAATAGGGATCCAAAAAGACCTGACAGTTCTGATATTATTTTTGAGAGGGGTGACTCTACTGAGATGCGTGGCTTTACTCTCTGAGCATCTTCTTAGAGCCATGTACTCTAAATGTTGTCAGCAAAGAGGAATGCCTTAGGTATGCCAGGGATTTCAATTTGTACTTATTATTACTCTGCTTCATGGAAGATTAGGTGCTAGAAAAGTACCTGTTATCTTTATTTCAATGATCCTAGACAATGTGGATTAACCTTGCTAATTCTGTAGCGTACAGGTTACTCTGAGGCGATTGTTAATGTTCATTATAAAGAAGAATAAAGCTAAACAATGTGACAGCAAACCAGTAATAAATAGAAAGAGCTGACATCATAGACATGATTGAAGTTTTGGGTTTCATCATTAGAAAACAATATGATTTAAAGAAACCAAAATGTCTCCTGCAAAAGTGCAAATGCTTTCAATAGCTAATAAATGTCTAGTTTAATTTAAAAGAAAAGGCCAAATATTCAGCCTTCTATTTTGGGGGGTGTAAAGACAAGGAAAATTTCATTACTTATTCCAAAAAATCACAGACATTCTCAGCCTGTAATCTCCCCTTGCCTCAGCTTTTTTTGTTTTGTTTGTTTGTGTTTTTTTTAATTATACTTTGGGAAGACTGTTTCTGAAGAAACATTTTATTCAGTAAAACCTTTCAGAAATTCTAGATGAAAATCTGAAAAAGGGAGAGATGATATTTCTGGGTCAAGACAGTTTGTGTTGTTTTTTTTTTTCTCATTACCAGAGAGAACCAGAACACTGGGTTCTGGTTTCTGCTGTGATCCAGGCAGGGACAGGCGGCGGGACGCCGGTTCCCACACCTCTGCTGAATGTACAAGCAGTCTTGAACCAGACCTGCCTCTTCCTGTCTTTTAAAACATTATATCCCCACACAGTCTTAACATTTAGCCTGATGGAAAGAGGAAAATGTTTTGAAATAACAGTGATACAGAATGGGGAAAACATTTCCTGCTCACCTCTGGCTCTAAACCCCCTTGCAGTTGTAGGGTCAGAACGACAGTGCTGATCTTTTCCATCCTCACAGCCATCAGCTGTTATAAATGTACCTCTGCGCTGAATTTTATGGGTGTTAAAGATCTACATGTTCCTTTCACTTCATCTACAGTTACGAGCACTCAGTGCTTTTCCAAACACTGGAGCCGAAATGAAAAATTCCACTCCACTTTACTGCCTAATAATGCTCGGTGCCAATACAAAGGTTGGTAAAATACCAGGGTGTGTGCATGAAGTCAGTTTTAAGTGTTGTGAAGGTTCTCAAATTAAAACAGATTTTCCTTTAACACTGGAATGTATGGGTTGGAGGCTTCTAGACATAGGAACTTAATTGATATGGATATAATTAAAGGCTAAATTCCAAGCCACTGGAGCTCTTGTTTGTCATTAAAGCAACATGGTTTTGACTTTCTAAACATTTTTAAAGTTTTTTCTGCGCTTAAGGTTTTTCTGAATATTGAAGTTTGAAAACTTCAGAAGCTTCCTACTTCTACCCCTGAGCAAACATCAGCCATATATATAAAAATCTGCTAAATTCAAGCAGTTGTAAATGTCATTTAACAAGGCACGGTTCTTTGCAGGCTTAGCAATATAAACGTTGTTGTATGCTGAGGAATGAATCCGAGCAAGGGTCTGCCCAACAAAACTAAATTGAGTAGGGACAGCATTTTCAAGCACTGGTGTCTGAGGGTCTATCTCATTTTTAGCTAATCTAAAGCTTGCCACAGTGAAAGGGAAGTTTTATACTTGTATGTACCTCAGGGAAACAAGGAGATTAAGGTATTAATACATGAAAATAGCTAATTTCTCTTGTAAACTCTTTCATCAGGGACCACACAGTCGAATTCTCCAAGAGTCTACGTATTTAACATTTGCTCATTAATCTTTTTCCCATCCACAAATTCACAGAGTGGATACTTTACAAATCATACTCCAGCCCAGTGAAATTCTCTGTTATTCTCCAATATACAATAGCTAGAATATTTACTTCAGTCTTCATTTACAGCTGCGCATTATGACTGCGTGACACCGACAGTAAAAACAATAACTGATACCCATACCAGTTTTTTAAAGCATTATCCAAACTATCATGCCAATGTTTTGCTAAGTGATGGGAGCTGACATATCACTGTCCCTGGCCGAAAAGAACAGCAATATCCACAGACCGCTTGTTTGCTTTCACCTCTGCTATGATTAAAAGCACCTGAAGCACTAAGGGGTCTGAGTCCTCTTGAAAGCTGATGTACTCTACTGGCCTTCTTCAGCACCCCATTCTGTGTGTCAGATGGGGAGCAAATAACTTTTTTTTTTTTCTTTTTTTAATGCTTTTTCTTCCTGCTCCCTTTCCCTGGATTTGAAAGCTAAAAGGAAAAGCTTCCAGGGCTCATGTCTTCTGAGGGAATGCTACCCCCTGCCTTCAGGAGGCAGCTTTATATTGCCTAATTCAAATTCATTTTCATCACCCTCGTTCTGAAGCTAACATGATTTTTTTCCTGTTTTGATCTGAGTTTGGTTAAGATTTCATTCAGAGATTCTATCCATGTTCTACTTGGGAAGGAGTGCTATTCTAAAAGTATCCCATGGTTAAATATAGTCAGACACATACTTACGAGAGCTTTATTAATGAAGTGGTCCACAACTTCAATATAGCCCTACCACGCAAAACATTTTTTTCACTTCAAACTGTGTAATTTACACTATTTTGTACCGAGAGGTGATTGGTAATGTTTCTTGTACCCACAGCTACTCATTAAGCCTTTTGCAGCAGTGGCTCTCCTGGGATAAATTAAGCTTTGGTTTCAGAAATGTTTTAGTGAGATGTATGGTATAAATTGTATAGGAATTCACAGGCAACCTTAATCATTTTACAATTCCATTGTATAATTAGGCTTCCTTTAAGCTTTGCCAAAGTGAAGAATGAGGCTAGGAGAAGGGAATTGTAGTGGATTTGCTTGCTGAACTTCAGTCTTTTCCTTTTTGCATTTTTTTCCAGAAAAACGAGAGATTTTTAAATTAATCTATTTATTCACATACTTTGTCATGCACATAGTTCTACTATGAAAGTTCTATATTACCATATTCACAGCATAGGAAGATTCTGAGAGTTTAATGACAAATTAGGCTGATTTAACACAATCAAACATTTGAACATCTAAACATCTAAAAGGTAGAGAGCATACACAAGTATGGGATGAAGAAAACATAAAAATACATAAGAGAAAAATGAAAGCACAACAGGTTCTTTGTTAGGTTAGTGCACAGTCACAACATAGAAAATATACTAAGAATTGTGTTATTATATGGTTATTTCTTTCATTTTGTGATATTACTAGTGATACTATACTCAAGTTCTATTTCTCAAACTCAGACTTAAACACCAGATATTTGTTTGGAGGAAAGAAATATAAACGGCTTGAGGCAGAAAATAATTATTGATAGTAGGTTTTACATTCAATTTTCTCTAGATGTACTTCCTTCTCATTTTTCAGTGTAATCATAATTTTCTTTTACTTTACTGGTTGGATATTTTTTAAAGCTACCTTCTCTTTTACTTGACCCTTAGTTCCTACCATATTTGTTTTCCAAGACACATCTGGTATCTAAGAAAGCTGCCTAGGAACCTCTATGTCCAGAAGCATGCTACCTCAAAAGAAATACTGTTTTTACTTTTTTGTGTTTTCATACAAATGCTCCCACAGTTTTATTTTATAATTGTGTATGTAGAGGAGAGGATTACCTCTTTGTTTTTTTTATTTACATTTGTCATAAAATTGAACCCAGTCATCACGAATAACTTTGGAGGTGTTAAAAAACACAAAATATATAAGTTCAAATTGATTTAGTATGGCATGGGTCAAAATTGCAGCAGGGTTTCACCTCAGAATTACAGCTGATCCATGTACATGTACCATCACAAGCTGTTCAGGCACCTTTGACTTTATGGGATATGCTTCTTTAGTGTCTGCTGAAAACTCAGGAGCTTAGCTTCTCCTGCCCTTATCCAAACTACTCACTACTGTACAGACAGGTGACACCACTGTAGCAAAGAGAAATGTAGTTAAGTGTAATGGAGTGGAAATTCACTCCAGCAGGTTTAAGCCCAAGTGTCAGATTGTCTGAAGATGTGTTTCAAGACTCAGCTCCGTTAAGTGTTTATCTAGTCACAATGTCGCTAAGGATACAGCCGTTCTCTCTGCTTATTCTCAGCCACCAAATACTTGTCTTTTCCTTTCATAAAGTTTCTATGGGAGCTTTTCACTGTCGGGGAAGTTTCCTGGCTGCTACATGGGAAGCACCTGTGCCTTGTCAAGACAGGTGCTGCGAGTCATGTTGGTCAGCTGGAGACCACGTGACCTATGGGAGGCTTAAAGGCGGGGCACTCCCCTCAGGGAGTGGGGGTGATTCCCTCCTGGAGATTGGAGAGGTAGGAGCCTCTGGAGAGGAGTGGGGGCATTTCTCTCCTGGGTACTGGAGTGGTAGGAGCCCCTGGAGAGTGGTGTATTGGAGCTCTTGGTTGAATAGCCTTCTGATTGAGAGAGCAGTGAGTTGAGGCTCTCTGTTGGATAGCCTTTGATTGGGTCCGTTGGGATTGAGACCCTTAAGAGTTGAGATAAAGCCTTCTGATATACGAGGGGAATCACAATGGCCTTTTGGGTTGTGATTCCTGAAGAACGAGATACCAGTGGTCTGTGACATTTCACTGCGTACCGAAAGCTAGAAGTTGGTGGTCATAATTAAGTTGCAGTAATTGTGTATGTTGTTTCAGTGAAATTTAGCCCTCCTTAGATCAGGCAATGAGGTAGAACTGATTTTTAGAATCGGATTTAATAGGACTGTTACCTTCTTCTTTTTTGGTTGTCATTGCACATATTAAATTGATATTACATCTCGGTTAGTGTTCCTCCCTGGGATATCTTGTGTGATTGTCAGAACTACAGTAATCAGTCATGTAATCCAGTTAGCAATGTGTTAAGGTTAGAGCTGTTAACACTCACTAAAAATTGGTTTACATCCTCAATTTAATGCCATTAAAAATTCCATTTCATATTAAACTGCGTGATACATTTTCAAAAAACCACCATTTAATTTCTCTTGTACAAGCTGATGTAGGATGCAACTTTCCATTCCAGTTTATTTAGAATGAGATAACAACCCAGCCCATGCACACAGTTCAAAATGATCTGCAGTTTGGGCTGTAAATTTATAAATGACAATTCTGCAGATTAGACTTGAAAGGAAACGCTGAGCAGAGGGTTTTAGAACTTGCATGTAAAATTCAGGACAATTTGTACAGGAAAGAGCTTGGCTGCATATGTTATAACAGTATAAATCCCAGAGATGTCTAGGACCACAACAAATGAAAATATTCCTCTTGTCTTCTCTTTTTTTGACCTTTTTTTGGTCTCCAGTGATTTATTGTCACCCCATACTGAGCACAGCATCCATCTATTTCTAGTAATCAGAATTTTCTTAGACAAGAATGTTACGGGAAGGTGGTGTAAAGCAGCTGCTGGGAAATTACCTTTATAAAACTCAGAGCTAAATTTGAAATACATAAGCCTGAATTTTTCTGTCTGGAAGATGACTTCCAAATATTTTCCTATCCCACAGTTAAATTACTGACACTATATTTGGACTATATCCTGGACCATGTGAAAACATTTAAGATTGCTCATCTTGTATATAAATGCACGTAGGACATGTCTGATGCCAGAGTTTCTAGTTTCAACAGGCTTACCAACATACACCTGTATTTGTGGTCCTGAGACACTTGCCACTGGATTTCACAGATTAAATGCTGAGACTGGATTCCATCCTAGTTTTTAAAAAGGAATGTGCTCTACTGGCCCTAAATCTTTCTGTTTGATATTTCACATTCTATTCAGTCCAACCTTTCTCTATTGAAGTGCCATCAGTTTTCCTAGACTTGGTCTTCATCGTTATCGTAGAATCATAGAATGGCATAGGCTGGAAGGGACCTTAGAGATCATCTAATCCAACCTCCCTGTCATGGGCAGGGACGCCTCTCAACTAGATCAGGCTTTATACATATTACTTTTAAGGCCTCAGTTTTCCTATTTCAGTCTCTGCTCTGTTTCTGCTTCTTCTTAGTTCACTCCACTGCCCTGCTGGATCCCAAAACTTCTTTAATCTTTTCTCCCTATAGGCTTTTATACCTTACTACTAAGTGGCTTCTCACAACATGAATGATGAACTGAGAATATAAAATAAGCAATGCAATGTTCATTGTTACTTCTTAAGTTCATGTTTGGTCCAGCAATATTAGTCGAAAACTGAAAATATTTTTTTCTTATTTTGGGACTGGAGAATGTGTATTACAGTCAGACGTTTTGGTGACTTTATTTAGAGTCACATCAACAATCTAGCACAGGTGGATTTTCCAGAGCTCCAATCCCAGCAGATCTCTGAAATTTTAGGAGAAAACAACAGAAAAAAACACAATACAATCACACACACATACACACTAAAAAAAAAAAAATCATGACAAAACCCAAAAAACTTTAACATAAACTCCAAGAAATGTTTCCAAGTATAATGTGTTCTCTCTGCTCAAAGTTGTTGAGGAGTTTGACTTAATGCATGCAACACCTAAAACTATGTCTACTCTTTTGATCTGCAGTGCTAATAAATAGAAAGTTATATGCATTCTTCTGTCTATAAAAAAGAATCACATTGGATTAATTTTACTATAATTCTATAAATATGACTGAAGTCTCACATCAGTTAAAATTTTAATTTACACTTTTATAAAACTCAAAGAATATGGGACTGTTTCTTATAAACACATACTATAATTTGTAAAAATAAAGGAAAAAATGCCTTGATTTTGAAAATTTAGGAAAGATATTTTTAAAAGTATTTCTTAGGAGTTGTTACTAATTTGTTATTGGGAAGTATGTCCTCATGTGTCTGTTCCTGAAGCTGAACTAGAAGGAATGGTCAAGTTACAGTTATGTTAAAATGCTGTTTAAAGCTATAAACCTTTCAATAGGATTATGCAGTTTGCTCCCTTTGCCAGCATTTAGACTTTGATTTACAAACCTAATACCCTTCACTCAAAGGAAGCAGGCATAAAAGATCTTCTGTATATACTTAATCTGCTTACTGTTATCAGACATACGAGTGTATCAGAAGTAAACACATCTATTTTAAATATTCCCTGAAGAAAGATTCTCTGGTGCCATTTCATGAAAAAGATTCTTCCCTTTTTTCTCTGCTGATCTTTTCTTTGTGTCGTATCACTGCTGAGAGTGGGAGCTATAAATTTCACAACAACAATCTAAGCACAATACTTTAACTAAAGAATCTATACAATCAGTCAAAGTTCTGTTTCAAAAGGTAAACAGATTTAAACAAACAACAGTATCATTTCAGAATTGTAAATTATTCTGTTAGCTGTTTGCTGATATCCTTCCTTTAAAAGAAGAAATTCTAAAGGGTTCTTATCATAGCCAACATGCTTGAAAGCATAAAATCCCCAGTTACCTTCTAAAAATAGTTTGATCCACTAAAGCAGCCTCCATGAAGGCTATGAGCTACACCATTGTTTGTTTCTTACTGAAAAATATCTTTTGTTAGGGTGAGATCATAGGAGATTTGCAATGCATTATTCATTCAACTTTTAAGAGTACTAGAAGGAGGCTGCACACAGTAATTAAATTTTCACTGGATATTCTTAAGCCATTTAAGTAGCCTATCTTAACATCTGCGTGAGCACACATCAGCTGATCTCTTGATTGCTTCATATTTTCAGATGCTTTCTCCTCCTTGCTCAAAAATGCATAGGGATCATATCCAAGACTCAGAAAAGGAAAACTGTTATGCTGCCTAACGCTATGGAGTTATGGTAATTGGATTTTATACATGGAGGGGAAAAAAAAAGAAAAACTAGACAGTATTTAAAATTCTCCAAACTTTCAGTTTCACATAAGCTCCAACCAGCATTTTCTCTTAGAATTAACTTATCACTAAAGCTCCTATTACAGAGAAATTTAGGTCAAAAAGGTTTGAGGACATGTTGGAAGAATGGTTCTTTCTAATGCCAGCTCACAAATTCAAAAAAATCATGGCTCACCACTTAAAATATTTCAAACCTTAAGAAGAGCTTGTATTGACAAACCCCAAATTTGGATGGTTTCTTTCCAGATCCATTGTTTCTTGAATAAGAAAATACCTTGCCTTTTTTTCAAATAATTTAAATGTCTTAAAAGGGATGCTCATCAGACCAACAGTTCCACTTGTTCTATACTTTCACCTAAGAGGCTTGTTCCTTTCTAGTTGTTACGTTTTCCTGCTTTAGTAACTCCTGTGTTGATCTAGTTTTGATGAATAGTGTTATAACCTTGAATTCATCTTCTTTATCTCAACTGACATGTTCCCTTCTACTTTTCTCTCTGAAAAAAACGCTCATTCTTTTCTTTCAATAAGGAAATCTGCCAATTACAAAAATATCTTTTATTTTATAACAAACTGCTCCTTCAATTGTGCTGTCAATAAGCTATTTGTGACAAAGGGAAGGCCGGCCTCAATGGGAATAAGAAGGAACTGAATCAGGAACTCAGATTGTGTACTATTATATAAAACATAAAGGCACACCATGAATTATGTAGTTTTATATAATTCTGTCTTGAGATTCTAATGACAACATAAACCACTAGAGTTTCAGTTGTATAGCTTGTGATGTGAGCAAAACATCTCAATGGAACTCTAGTTTCATAATTCAGAATTGCCCACTATACAAAATGTGTCTAGACAGGAGAAGCAGAAAACAAGATGCTATTTCTCTGTGTTATTTATGTTAGGAATATGAAATCCACTACAGTACAACAGTGAGTCTCTTCTTTCAGTATGTAATCCTCAGAAGAAGAAAAACCTATGGACTTTTTTACTCGGCTATAGACTGATTTTGCTTTGAAGATGCACAGTTATATGAAAGATATCCATAGATTTTTGAAATAGCACAACAAATGTGGCATTCATGTTTTTTAAAAAAAACCTCCTGAGCAGAGAAGTCTAAATACTTTGCAAGACATGATGACTTGACTGGAATAAGATTGAGTCCTAAGCTTATTACTCAGCTTCCCAATGTGGCATATGTCAGAGGAGACTCATCTCAAAGAATGGTTGATGCTTTCTGTCACCTAGGGAAGTTGTTTTGCCTGAGAGAACGGAGAGAGGAATTTGCTATAGTAAAAGCAGAATGGTTTTAACACAAGGCTCACCATAGTTAGTGGACTGCTATTGACTTCAATATGGTTGGGGTTTTTTTAATTTATTCTCAAATACAGAAAAAGAGAGGCTGGCACATGCCTCAGTGATTTCTTTCACAGACACCGTGGTGAATATGAGAGCAATTATAAGGATTCACATTTTTAATACTGTGTTCCAGTGTGATCATATTACTTAAACTCTTCTTCCACATTTCTGGAGGGTAACTTCTTTTTATTACTGTTCATGAAACTCACTAAGCACACCCATTTTATGAAAATCCAGACTGTCATTCTTTGATACAACTCCACATACTAAATATCTATTTATCAGTTTGGTGAAGCATAAAGGTGTTTTATCTATTGTAAAAAGTCACCAAATCCACAGGAAGCTCAAAGCAGGATATGCATAGTTCTGCATTGTCCTTCATATGAAACAGGGTCTACTGCTTACTGCTCTCCTAACTGGGCACTGTTAAATATCACATAAGGTCATTTGTTAGACTCTGCTTTCAGACCTGGTTAATGGGGATTTGATCTCTCTTCATTATTAATCTCTAATCAGCTTTTTCCCATCCCACAGATATCTGTTGCTAAATCTCCAGACAGGAACTACCAGCTGGCAAATGGTGGACAGTCTCTGAATTTAAGCAGATTTAACAGGGTCTTCAGTGAATGTTTATAGGGCTTAAGCTAATTGGAAATAAGATTTACAATGCTTCTTTTAACCAATGCCTTTCTATACTTAGAAAAGGGAATTAGTGGTATTTCTTAAAACAGTAATCTAATTTACTCATGAGTATAACTTCCTTGAGTATAGACAGCCAGTGCTGATTTAAGGCAACACACCAAATTTAGTTTTTACTTTACATTATGTGATGAACTGAAAGGTCATTATCTTTATGTATATCAGATATAGACATAAACAGCAAAGTCACACTTGAGCTGCAATTAGAATCAAATGCTAGCTCTTTCAGAAGAAAGTCTATAGTCTTGGAATGAAAAATACTGATTCTTTAAGTTGTTAATTTCTAAGGAAACTCAGTGCTTTAAATGTCTCAAAAACAAGGCTTATTTAAGTTAGTAGTAACCACTTGGTAATAATAAAAACCATTGTTTGTGCTAATTTGCTAAGGACAGAAAAAGAAAGAAAAATATTCCTAAGAAATGAATACCCAAGTCTCCAATCTTTTATTTTATGCCTTTTCTTAAGGACATTTCCACAAACCTCTGCATCATTTAATAGGCTGGAGAAAACAATTCTTTACATCAGTGTAAAGCTCTTCTTTCCTAGGAACTGAAATGGAATTTTATCCTGCTTATTATTTCAGTTCCTTAATAATTTAAAATGGACCTCCATTTCTTTGTGATCAGGCCTAAACAGGTCCAAAATGTCACTGTTGTATTCCAGCTGTTTTGTTGAGTTTTTATTTGCTTTTGTCACGGTTTGATGTGGGGAGGGAGGTTCTGGTGGCAGAAGCTGCCCATCAGACCAGACTTCCGTCCCCCTCGGGCCTTGAGCCAATGGCGCCTCTGCGAATTGCCCTATTTACGTCGCACAAAGGAACCGGAAAGGTGTGCCTTTGCCCAGGAGCAAGGAGAAGAGAGGGGGGTGCTGCTTCCGCTCCCTGGCGCCTGGCCAGGTGGCGGCCTGGGCTGGGCCAGTGCCACCCCCTGAGGATGGTGGCAGCGGAGCCGCTTGGGGAACTCGGGGAGAGCCCCAGTCCCGGGGTGCCCACCGGGCCGAGTTCACCCAGAGAGGACTGAGATCTGAGAGAAACGGCCACACAGACACCAGGTCAGTGAAGATGGAACGAGATGAGGGGTGCCGGAGCTGTTTCCCCTGCAACCGGTGGCGGGACAGCAGGCGGCCCCCTTGCAGCCAAAGACGGTCCCGGTGGAGCAGAGACCCACTCGCAGCCCGTGGAGAACCCACGTCGAGAAGAGATGCCAGAGCCTGAGGACAGTACGCATCTAGAGTCTGTGGGACGACCCCCGTCAGTGGGGAGGCGTTTTGTTTAAAGGAGATGCCTGAGCCTGAGGACAGTCATGAAGCATGGGCACAGGTAGAGACGCATTTAGAGTCTGCATGACGTTCCACGCCACAGCAAGTGGCAACAACTCCCTAAGAATCCGAGACTGTGGTAGAGCCTGCACTGGCGCAATCCGATGGGGAAGGATTGCATCCTGTGGGTAGGACTCACGCTGGAGAAGTTTGTGGATTTTCCTCGTGAGTAGGGGATCCACTGGAGCAAGGGAAAATGGTGTAAGGACTCCTCCTCCTTTAAGAGAGGAGCGGCAGTAACAACATGGGATGAACTGACCTGCACTCCCCCATTCCCTGTCCCCCTGCGCCACTGGGGGGAGGAGGTAGAGCCGGGAAGAAAAGGAAAGGGGGGTGGAGAGGTGTTGTTTTTAAGATCTGGCCTTGTTTTCTTTTTATCCCTTTAAGTAACTGGTTTTGCTTGTCTTTATTCTTTTAAGTAACTGTTAATAAATTGTTTTGCTTTAAGAAAGCCGAGTTTGTTTTGCCCAGGACCATGGTAGGTGGGTGCTCCCTCTGTTCTTGTCTCGACCCTCAGTCCTTTTATTACATTTTTCTCCTCTCCACTTTACTGGAGTGGGAGACCGGCTGCGTGGAGTTTAGTTGCCGGATCGGCCTAAAACCATGACAGCTTTTGAAAGGGATATCTTTGAGTATTTCTCATGTACCCCTTACTCTTCTCACATATCCCTTACTAGGCTGTGTAGCTGCCTTACTGTGCTAAACCATTTCTTTCCAATATTTTTGAGCTGTTGTTCAGTGGAAAGTAAATAAATAAGGCTGGCTCTATTTACTGCACAAAACGTTCTTATGAAAGTCACTTAGGAGCACTGCTGAAGATGGTTTCTTCATGCTAAAGGTGTCAGGGTAGTTTTTTTAAGATTCTGCTAAAAACCCTAACTAGCATGGAAATAAGTTAAAAACTTATGTCTGGATTTTTTTTATTGTGATGATAATTTGACTAAATTAATTTCTGATGGAACATTCATGACTGCTAATACTTACACCAAGGCATGAATTTACTGCAGAAAATAATTAAAAAAAAAAAAAAAAAGAGATGTCACATGCAAACCACTGCCACCAACTAGCCTTGCAGTCATATCAGGGATCAGAGCTGATACAAATCAGCCTGTGTCAGTTATGATACTACTATTGCTTAAGATCTGTGGTCATTTTAACTTCTGATCAGGAACAGAATTGCAGTCTGAGCCGGAGCGAGGAGGAAACATTCCTCCTTCTCCTCTGGCTTCACAAGTAATTTGAAAAGCATTTGGAAGATGAGACTATTGTTCCATCTCTTACTCATATATCCCATCCCTTCCGGCCATCATGTTATCATTTTCCAGTCCATCTAATTAGGACTCAGCTTAATCAGGTACTACATCCCTTGTGCTGTTCTCATGAGTCTGAGACCCAGAAAGCACCCAAAAATAATGCCCTAAGCAGCCTGATGTTAATACACATATAACATGTCTCAGAGTAGCTAATGAGACTCTGTACTGGGCTGATTTCCTCCAGTGTTGGGGTTCTGCATAAGAATAAGCAACAAACTGCTGCATTTCCCAGAATTTTTTCTCTCACCTTTTATAGGTATTTGTGTCTTCTTTGGACTGGAAAGAAGTGGTTCAGACATCAGCTTCAGACCAGTGCAAATAACACTTCCCCTCAGGACAACAGATAATAGCATTTAAAAGTCTGTCGAGCAGCTTTTAAGCTGCCTTAGGAAAACATCACCCAACAAAGGAAAATGAAGGATATGGCTAAAATGACAACATTATTTCATACTCGAACTTCAGAATCTTTGTCTTGTATCACTTCAGAAACGTAAAGTATTTAATGAATTTTTAAAGGACACAGTTACTTGTGGCTGATTATGAGGAAATCAATGACCACAGTGAATACTGTGGCAATGAGTAAGAATTGTTTCTTGATATCTCATTTTTTACTAGACAGTAGACAGACCTTTTCAAAACAGCAGCAGATGCATTTAGATGATGTGATTTCAAAACTGTGGAGCATCTGGAGATTTTCCCTAATATACGTTCCTATTACACATACACACTCTTGCTGGCATGAAGAACACATAGAAATGATGCTTACTGGTAACTAAGTACTAACCTTCACTATACCCTGTCCTATTCCTTCATTTCCTTTTCCTGCTTTTATGGTTGGAAGCAAGAATGAGTTGCCCCCATACCAGCAAATAGGAGCTGGTACAGGAGAGCAGAAATGAAAAAACACGTCTTGGCTTGGCTGAAGAGGAAATATGGACTACACAGTCACTCCCACTCCTTGTTCTTTCTCTCATTTGTTTGCATTCTATGCATAAATACAGATTGGTGACGAAAAATAATAATTATTTCAATCAATATTTTAGATTTCTGTAAGAGGAGTCTAAGTCCTCACAGGGCTTTACAAATACTGTGGTTGTGTATACAACCTTAAACTAGCTTACATACAATTGTAGGCTTTAATTTAATCTGTAAAAGTAGCAAAGAGAGATAATTATGAGATTGAAAAAAAAAAAAACAAAACAAACTACAACTAGTTCTTTTGTTCTGTGATTCAAAACATGGCTACCTGGCTTAAAAAACCACAAAAACACAGAACTGATAATTTGTAGGCTACACTGAGGTACTCCTGGATGTTCATCCAGAGAATTCTTACAAGACAAAAGCACTTGCTATGGTATGTCTCTGAAAGTAACTGAACACAGTCTTCAGCCTCTTAGATCTTCCTTCCTACAAAAAGTCACTTAGTATCTGTCTTGATGTGCATAATTGACTCATCTTGGCCCAAACATGAATTGTTTCTATGCTTATATATGGAATCTGAAAAACGTAAAATGAATTATTGATACACTGTTAAATGGAGTAAAATCTAGAGGAAAGTGTGACATCAGAAAGATTTCAAGAGAAAATTCACATAGGGAGGAGAAGATCAAGAAAATACAGCAGATTCCTAATTTTCCAACTTCCTTCATTGAGCCCACAGTGAACATTTTTCTCTATGACCCTGAAAAACTTAAACCAAGCTAAAGTCCCACTGACATGGAATAATCTTTATTATGAACCTTTGAAGGGCTAAGGACACCAACTGTAAGGACAGAAGATGATATCATGTGCCTGACTAGGTGATAATTATGATATTGCAACTGCAATTTGACATGTTTAAGATTACAGCATGGTATTACTTACATCTTCAAAAATCAAAGAAGGTCCTTTGTAAGAAGTTACAAAACTTTCTCTGTTAAAGAGGAAAAATACCTTTTTTTTTTTTTTTATAAACAATATAACAGTTATCTCTTTGGTTCTCTGCATATGAGAGGAAATAAACATGCCTTCTCAGATGATACTTGATTGTCATTTTAAGGTGTATACTACTATTTGATTTTGCCAGTTCAAAGACAGTCTGCTAGCACATCCTCCTGACTAAACATAAAAGAGGCTTTCCTCAAACAAAAGAGGGTTTATTATATGAATGATACAGAGGAGAAAAAGATAAAATAACAAAATTGAAAATTCAATATAAAATAATGCTTCTGCTGTTACAATCAAGGCATACAACAGATGTGTCATTGTAACCAGATAAAAAATAACATTGTTTTGCTACAGACATAAACCACCTTTTCCATTAGAAATAATGTCTTGTTATGATTGGCTTTGGTAGCATAGTACATTTGGCACAAGTGAGAACACACGTGGTGTGCTACCAAGTTTAGAATTCCCTCTTATGATTGATAACATCCAGACAAAAAAAAAAAGAGCATAATAATATAAGAAGCAGACACTTAAGCAGATGTTTTATCTGAACAAAGTAGTTCAGAAACCCAAAAGCATGCAGATTTGCTTCTGCTCCTCAATTCTTCTTCAGAATTTAATTTCTTTTTTGCAAATAGCTCTGAGGAATGATTGTGAGATTATCCATAAAATAAAAAGTGGTTAAAAAGTCTTGTTACTCTCAGATACGAAGTCAGTCTCAAGCCTTCTAATACACTCAGCTCCTTCTGCAGCTGATGTACTACCAGACAGAGATCTGTCCAAATTTGGAGAGACACACAGTGAGAGAAGACCTCCTCTTGGCAAGGCAAGTTCCTCATTGCTGGAGGAAGCAATGTGGGTCATGCTCATATCAGTCATTTCAGCTTAACTCAGCCAAGTGTCACTGTAGAAGGAAAAGCACGGGAAAGCATGAGCTGTTAGCTGGCAGCATGCAACTCCATTACTCCACTTTCCATTCAAAAGTAGAGCCGTGCTGAGGGCCTCAATTACAGCAGTGCCAGATAATATAGAATTAAGAAAACACAAGCAGACCTTTGCGCTCCCCATACTGTACTTTACAGAGGTCATCAAGGACTTTGTGTGGGTTGTAGACATGGGCCTGTCATGGTCAAATTCTGATTCAGATAGTTATGGTCTGCCTGCCAATTATCCTGTAAAATTGAAATTGAACTGCTATTCCTAGCTAATCATTCTACACACTGAAAGACTATACTTTCCTGTGTTTTACTAATTATTGAACTGATTTCTTCATGGACAGTAAAGAAATTTTAGGATCTTTAATGATGAAAGTGTGAAAAATTTTTAATATTGGAGCAGCTGAGTCAGTAGCATAGCTAGATTCTTGCTCAGCTCCAATTATCCTGATAACTATGACTCAGACCTTGAGAAGAAAAGTTTTTTCTTCTGCTCCATGGCTTCATTGGCAAGTGGATTTAATCAAGTTGTCAACCTGCAATATGTCATTTGGGTGGGTGGTTGTTGTAACTGGCTATATTCAGTAACTAGTTGAATATAGGAGTAGCCAACCGCTTCCCTTTCAGCTAGCATATTTACTGTGAGTGAGGAATGGATGAAGCAACCTCTTGTGATTCAGATGCTCCAGTGTGATCCTGGCGTTAGGACTAAACTTAAGTCACAAACCATCCTCTTGTATTCTGCTTACAATAGAAGAAAGAATTGGCAGATATTAAGTGCTGAACCATAATTAAAGGCATGTTCTTAACTACTCTGTCAATGCCCCACCAAATAAGGTAGTGAGAGCTTAATTAAGCCTATCATTATTTATGAAAAATATACTTGCCTATTAACTTCATGACAGCGCTAATAATCTCAGAGAATTAGATTGTGTTGTTTGAATTTGACTCTTCAAAATCTATGCAATTTGCTATGACACCTGATCTCACCTGCACGTTTTACAGCTACCAGCTTAAAAACACACACCTTATGAATAAAAACCCAAGGCAATATTTTGGAAGTTTTCTAGCAAGCTGAAGAACTTTCAATCTTAAAAGCCTGAGCCTTTATTACACTGGAACTAATTCATCAATTTTTTTCCTCCCCCCTCGCCCTCTATCCCCTTAAATATGTGCTTACAGTTTCTTGATGTAATTATTGAAACTCACACCCCATCAGAGAAGGAAAAAAAGTAGTAACATTCTGGAACAGGAGACTGGAAACTAAGGCAGTTCAGATGGTCTTGTAGTTAAAACATTGGCTAAGAGTCAGATAATGAGGGTTTAGGATCTTACACAAACTTCCTGTATGATTTTTCTGAAAGCTATTTCAATCCAAACTATGATAATTTGTTTAATAATCGTGACTAGAGCATGCTCCCCCATGATTCAGTTGGAATGACTTGTGGAGTAAAGCATCATGCCTCTTTGTGAAAGTGGCAGAAATCTGATCTTCAGCCTCCTCCTCCCTTGTCCTTGGGTCGACAGAATGGTAATACAAATAGTAACCTGCCTCAATAAAATATTATTCTATTCATTGCCTCACTTACGCTGTTCTGATATTTCCATGATGGTGTTAATGGTCTTGGTCCAGAAAAATATATAAGCATGTTTCTGGCCTTAAACACAAACGCCACCATTAAACTTTATGGCTTACTTAAGTATAAGAACACTAAATCATGGACAAGCCTAGGTGAAATCTGACTGCTATACTTAGCACCTCTGAACTGTGGAGCTCTGGAAATACCTACAGCAGTGCTGAAAGAGCAACAGTCTTGGCCTCATTTCTAGTGGAAATACTTCCAATATAAGGAGACCATTTAGACTTGCTGATTAATGAGGATTCTCCCTGAAATATTATACGTGATAAAGAAAGTCTTACCTGAGTAAGTCTCTAAATATGACAATAAAAGATGTGTATGCTAGTTTAAAGACTTTCTATCATCTGCTTTCTAATGATGTCATTTTGTTTTACAACTATGTCTATGCATACTGGTAATAAATTGCATATAACAGTAATTATATACCCCAGTGCAGAGTACTCCACATATTTTATTGATCATTATTTTCTCACTTTTCAGAGATACTGCATATTATTCAAGAATTGCAATGAATATCTTTTATAAACAAGTTTTTTAAATATTCCTTAGTCTGAATCAAGCATCAAATTTCCATCTTCCTACTGGGTTGTTAAAAATCTACATCTGAACCTTGATATCTAACTTGATGATTATACTCTGCCCATTCCTTTGGCCAGCTTCTTAGTTAGCAGCTCTTTTTTTTTAAATGGCGCCCAATTAGATAAAACTAAAATGTGATACATAACACAAAACAATTTTACAAGCAATATCTAGACTTTTTGTATTTGCAAACTTTCATCTATACATGAAAGAGAATAAGTATTCTGGATAAAAATTGTGTCAGCTTTTCTAGGGTTTTATTATGGATTTGCAGGGTTCCAATCTACACTAAAATATTCTGCCAGTCAAAATATACTTCAAAACATAACTTCAACAGTATAATCTGACACAGCCACAGGCAGCTTCACGCAAGAGTTCAAAAACAATTTGCTTAGTAAATTAGCTAATAGTATTGCAGCAATATTTGATTAATTAGTCTTCCTATTTATTAGTCATACATGGAAATTGAGAAGTAGAGACTGCTATTTACTATACATAAAAAGTATACATTCAAATTAGCTTTGAGCTAATTATGCAGAGATATAATATATCTACTAGTACTCAGTATCACCACATATCCACATTGTAGATAAATCAGAACTCATGGCGGCATTTTTACATCATCAGATTTATACCAACTAGCTCACATATGAAATTATTCTGCTATGGAAGAGAACCATTCCTTACTGAAAGGTCACTTGTATTTGAAGTTATTCAATGCATAGATTCAAACTGTGTTCTCCTAAGATTTCCTTAGTAATTCAGAGATATCTATTGCTTACCATTCTGACTTTTGATTTCCTATCTCCGCCCACAAAAACTTCTCCTGGAATGTGTACGTTGTGGGTCAGTGACGATCTGTAAGAGATACATGAATTCTTTATCTAATGGAGCTGGACAGCAACAGCATAATTGCAAACTGGTGCCTTGACACTGCAATGTGATGCTGTCTCGCAACTTTGTCACAATACTCAAGCAAGAGCCCAAACATGTGCTGAAGTTGCACCATAAGGCAAACAACACAATGCAATATCAGAATGTCACTCTATAGTTATTTCTCAGCCCTCTGTGATTTTGTTCAGTGGAAGTACTTGAAGTACTTGCTTTCCTCTCCCACTGATGCCCAACAGCTCTCCAGAGAGCTGTTTCTCCCTCCTTCCTTAGCACTAGCTTGCAATCCTAGCCATGATATTCCCATGAAAAGTAATCGAAGGTTCACTGTCTCCCTTCCCTGGGTTTTGAGACAATGGAAAAAAATGCATCTTTTTCTCTCCTAATGCCATGGTTAAAAACTGGTCTACAGTCTTTCGGACTAGCATGTTTACATTCTAAAAAAAGTAAGCAAATTTTCATTTGAGTTTTATGCTTTATCAGGTGACTTATCTTTGTTAGGGAACATGAATTTCAGAAAGGAGTCTGATCCTAGGCACTTAGAGAGCACTTAGACATACATTTCAAAAATATTTCCCCAGCAAAAATGGGGAGTTACAAATTATCAAATGGCATGTACTTTTTGTCCTAAACTGATGAACAATGACATCTCTAAACTATTGTGACCTGTGCCTTTTACTAGACATACTCTGCCTATATGACTGCTGTAGGTATAGTATGTAAATCAGAACTTAGCGGCCTAAAAGTAATAGCTGACTAGCACAATGCGGTGATTACATACTTACAGAAATATAAGTGTTTTTTGTTGAAACATGCCAAAAATAGCAACCACTTACATACTTCCAAAGCTCCACATATCAGGTATTGGATTCATCTTCATTCTGCATCAAGGGACCATTGTCTAATTAACTGAAACAACCAAATGCATTTGCCAGCCTGCATGGCTTTCGAGAAAGCAGGTAGAGTGTGAAGAGTGTTCCCAGTAGGCAAAATCACCCAGCTATCCTGATTGCATCCTAAAATATTTTGGGAGTTTACTGAACAAGAGTTAAGTTTACCACTGGGCTGATTTGACATTGCCCACATTTGGGTTAGAAATGGCTACTTCATATTAAAATGGGCAAAGTAATTTTTTTGTCATGAGAACTAAATGGCTGTAGTGATTGGTTTAAAATTCCCTAACTTTGTTGTCATAGTTTCTTTTATAAATTTTTTTCCTTGGATTTCAATATGCCTTCGTCCAGTTCAGCACGTGAAATTTCTCTCTTCTATTTCATTCCATTTCATTTTATTTCATTTCATTTCATTTCATTTTTTTTTATATTTATAGCAGTTAAAGTAAGTGAAAAGAACCTGTCTCACCAGTACTTCACTTGGACAGCTCTAAGATATTTCCACACTGAACTGACTATTAATGAGAGAGAGATATGCCTTTGAAAAGCATTGAGACATTTTGGCAATCTGGTCCCAGAAAGAAATAGCAGGCAAACGGCTATCTGCAGGCAGGTCCCCCAGCCTCTCGGTGCTTCCCAGTAAAAGCATGGGAACTGAGGTGAATTACAGGTGAATCTTATTTTTGTAACTAACACTGTAGATTCTGGTTTTTAATTTGGTCGTTTAAATTTTTTGTTCTCTTAGAATTTCTTGTCCTCTCAAATATGAAGTGCATGCTGGCAAGGAGGTCTTGGCCAGGAAGTTTATTTAGGGTTCTCATGAATATTGCTTAGAGCAAACACATTCTTTGACTGTTTTGATTACAACTGGGAGACATGCCCAGTCACAGAAAGCAGCTGCTTTGATGACACTGTTGAATAAGCATCTCTTTCTAAATCTCATGTAAATATAACCACAGACAAAAAAGAGAAGGATCATGGTCCATTAACTTTAGGCAGTGTGAATAAATGTGAGATAATAACTGATCAAAAACATTTGCATGTGAAATTGAGAAAACAAAATATAGGTTTGTTGTGAAGACATCAGGCTGATGTGTTTATACTCCATTACCTGTTTCACTTGATCCACTACAGTAAAAAAAAATAATAAAAAGAAAGCTTAAATCTGTCTGCAGTAAGTCAGCAGTGATGTTTCTGCAATAAGCCAGCAGTGATGTTTCTCACTGTCTGCTCACTTTTATTATGTTTCTCCTGGTGCTGTTGTGGAAAGTTCCTGACTGATTTAGACAATTACATGAATTTTGCTATTATTTTTCATAGCTGAACTTGAAACGTTATATTTGTCTTCAAGCATGTTATTTCTGCAGTTAAGGGGAGAAAAATTAGCATTTAAATGAAGATGTTAAATTCTGTCATGGAGAAAATAATGAGAAATATTAGTAGAAAATATGCATAAATTTTTACTCTGTTGAGACATGATACAGATATAAATTAGGCTATGTAAACTAGAAGCTGAAACTGTTAAGCTGCAACCCAAACTCAGGGAAATAGAGTTTCTTCTGACTGCTACTCAAGGTGCGACCATCATCGAGAGAACAATTGCTTTCCTATGAGCAGTTTGCATGTGTATGTTGAAAAATAAACAGGAAAATTTTCTGCAGTATCACAGCCATTCTCTATCCTCTGAGGAAAAAATATCCTCTTGATAACGTTAACATTTTCACTTTTAAAAATAGGAATGGATTTTTCCATTCTGCTAGAGGAAGATTTAACTTGTGCCTTAAATTCATGACCTCTATAATTGGCTTTTCCTATCAGACATTCTTAAGATGGATGTTAAAATTCTTTTCTTCTAAGGATCTCACAGAAGATCTGGGAAAAATGGGAAAGTAATCCATAGCAGTAGTAAGGTTTAGTCATGAATAACAACAAAAGTAACTTTTCGTAAGAGGATACCTCTTATTCATTAAAACCTTTCCTGAATCCACTGTTTCTCAAAGTACTAAATCAGTGGGAAAATTACAATTAGGAAGGCAAAATATCCTAACATTTCTTCTTTTTAAAACACAGATTATTAAAGCTTTTGTTAAATGGTTACATATCAAATCAAAGTTATCTCTAAGTAATTTGATTATAGAAAAAGAGGAAACATATATTGCAGAACAATCTCTCATCTTAATTGCACCTTCATATACACTAACCAAATTTGAATGCCCAGTTAGAAACCTAATTATGTCTAACATACAATCACAGGTTTAAATAAGTGACCAAAATCCAAGACCATATTGATTTAATTAAAATGCTATTGTCACTAAATTAGAGTATTTGTTTGTGGTTTTCAACTTCACTGATACTAGAAATACAGTTCATGAATAGAGCTTGTAAATGAGAAGACTCTGGAGAAAGTTTCTGTGGAGGAAGCTCAAGATGTGAAGGAAATGCATATGTTTCTTTTATTTTTCAGCATCTCCCCAGGTGTTGCTAGTACTATGCAAGCCATTAGTTAAAAATTATTGACTTTGTAAGGCAGTTATCCCAGTTGAAACTGTATTTCAGAAGCCATCTGCACAATTTCTATTAATTTGCATAGAAGAGAATTGGATCTTGAAACTCTCTTTCCTTTTCTATTGCTTTACTGCTGAATACCACTGTATCATAACTCATAAACAAAAGATTCAGTCTCTAGAAAATAAGCACTTAGTCTCAAATCTAAAAGATTTTCTCTAAAAGATTCATCTAAAAAGATTTCCTCTAAAGAGGGGAAATTGTTTCCTCTGAAAAGATTTTCCTCTGAAGAGGCTAATTTCCTATGTTTGCATTGCCTTGGTAATATCTTAAAACAAATTTCTGGCCAAAGATTAAACTGGCAACCACATGTTCAAATGCATTTCTGACAAGGAAATACACCAGATTGCCAGTCTTCTAGGTGGTTTTACTGGAACCTAATGTTACTTAAATACAGGAGTATCCATGTTTGGAGAAGCTGGTCTATACAAATCTCTGCATTTTACTCAAGACAAAAACTGGATTTCGGGGTTTGGGGTTTGCTTCTTTGAATTTGGTTTTCTTTCCTTTGTTTTGTTTTGCCAGATTCCACTCTGTCATCACAGGCTACTAGTGAATTGGTTAGAGAAACAATAAAATTAGTTTTTCCATCAGTCTTACAATTCAGTACTCAGTGAGTTGTTTGTACACATTCTATTTTTCCTTGATTATATATATGCTATCATTAATTATATACTCAAGCTAAAGATTTCTTAAAGGAGACGTCTTTATTTATTATTAATGGTGGAGCCAAGATTATTTCTATTGTTATCTTGTGGATCATATGAAAGAGAACCTTCAACTGATGAGAGGGTACATGCATCACAGAAGTATATACTCTGTCAGGAATGTTAAGTTGAACAGAAGTCCAAGAAAAATAGTAAAGCAAATATCTCAACAGAAAATTATTGCTTTTGGAAAACAAAAATACACAATGCTAATTTTTTATCTAAAAGTATATCACACAGGTCTTAAATGCAGCTTTGTCTGTTAGCAGTGTTGAACTTTTGGTTTTCCTAAGGTGAGTGAGTAGAGCTTAGTTTTTGTCAAAGTGTGCATCACTGAAACAATTTTTGGAAAAATATCTACAGCTTTCAGGTTTTATTTGCCCAGACATACACAATGTTAAAGGAAGCCAAAGCATTACAGAGGTTTCTGTAGCAGCTGATTAAACTACCACCCTTTTGAGACAAGATTGCAAGTTAATTTTTTCCTGTAGTTTTTCTTTTGATTCTGCAGGAGAGAAAATGAAAGCTTTTGTATTTTTGATAAAGCCAACTATCTCACAGTGCCTTGAGATAATTTTGTCCAAGTTTTAAACACAATTTCAGTATTCAATACTTAAGCAGACCTGTTGGAGTGAGTCTAGACAAGGGTCACGAGAGCTGGAGAACCTCTCCTATGAAGACTGGTTGAGAAAGTTGGAGTTGTCCAGCCTGGAGAGGAGACAGCTCTGACGAGACCTTAGAGCAGCCTTCCAGTACTTAAAGGGGGTCTACAAGAAAGCTGGAGAGGGACTTTTTACAAGGGCGTGTAGTGATAGGACAAGGGGAAATGGCTTTTAAATTGAAAGAGGGCAGATTTAGATTAGATATAAGGAAGATATATTTTTCACTCAGAGGGTGGTGAGGTACTGGAACAGGTTGCCCAGAGAAGTTGTAGATGCCCCATCCCTGGCAGTGTTCAAGGCCAGCTTGGATGAGGCTTTGGCAACCTGGTGTAGTGGAGGGTGTCCCTGCCCACGGCCGGGGGGTTGGAACTAGATGACCTTTGAGTTCCCTTCCAACCCTAACCATTCTATGATTCTATGATTCTATGAATAGGCACTCTTATTCAGCTGATTGAGTAGACAGATGCCTAAATGTAAGAACACTGAAATTCATAACCCTGGTAAAGATCAGTACACACACACTTAACTTTGAGGACCTGCTTAGCTCGAGGAACTCAGGCTAACACACGTGAAATCACACCAGGTATCAGAAGTCTTGATTTTTAAGCCATTCTGATTTCATACAAGCTTAATGCCAATGACGGTTAATTCTACCCTTTTCCACCAGTAAATCTGTCATATTGCCCACAAGTTTAACAGCATTTTTGCTCAAACAAGGCATTGTTTAGAGATTCATTATCAGAAATCTATTGCCTTGCAGGATGCTGTTGTCCCCCTAGTTTTTCTGTTAGCTGCCAGTAGCATGTTTTTAACCATAAATTAACATCTATCCTAGGAATAAATGCAGGATGTCTGAAGAATAAAGCTGAAATACATGCAGGCTCTGACTAGTTACCTGATTCATTTTCCATATAAATCAATGGAAATCTTTTCATTACATTGTGAGCTAGGCCTAACGGAGACTTTTTTTCCCCCTTACTTAGGGTTTCATACCATGAAAAAATAATAATTTGAAGGCCTATCCAAATTTCAACTCAATTGTATCTAATCTCAAATGATGTCTTGCAACAAGCTACCCTAAAGCTTCTGCAATTTTGTTTACCTTTGTAAAAATCTTTAAGTTTCCAATATTTAACCAGTATTACCTTCCATCTTGAAAATGTATAGAACACAGAGGATGAACTGTCATCACAAAAGTCTTTTTTTAAAAGAGTTTTAAGGTGTGGTACACTAAGTTTTTCCAGAAGTTGTTCTGCTGCTGTATTGCCATTTGAAATGGATGACAATTTTTTCCTGCTGTCTACCTGTGGACGACAAATGAGCTTTTTTTCTTTTTAACCCTATCCATCTGCTATTTCTTAGTAAAACAGCTTTATTTTTTTCCTTTCTTATAAAGTAGACAAGTAGCCTTTTGGCAGAATTGCCAGATCTAGTTAAGGAAGTTTGGAAAAGAAGAGAGACCTATATTATTCTAAGTAGTACCATAGAAATTTCTTGAAAGGAGAAAACAAAGTCTGTGTTGGAGTAATAGTCTATGATGGAACTAGAATGAAATACATAGTGAATGAAACAAAGACATGTGAATACTTGAGTGTTAATTCTACTTCTGTGTGTCTCTGGATGGGTTTGTCTGTCTGTCTGAGGGAATTTTGCCTGAAGTAGCAAACTTGACCATTGCGGTTTGAACTAGGACAGTCTATAAAAACAGTGTGTGTTTTATGTCTATATGACAGTGAACTGTGCCCTCATGCAATATTCCTAGTGAATGTTAGAAAATCTCCAAAATTTACCAGCAAAGCAATGTAGATTTTGTTACACTAAAAAGCTATTGGAGGCAGAAATTTAAATCTAGTTTAAAATAGTGAAACATTCAAAATAAATGCTCATTTAGAAAGACTCTGTAACTCTATTAAACTCATTAACATACAATATTGCTCCAACCTAAAATAAATTAACTTCATTATGGTCAAGGAAAATATTTGGGTTTGGGATAACTATAATTTTAAAGATTTTACATGGCAGTTTCTTGAACTGTCAAATAATCAGCTGAAAGTAAAAACACAGACAGTGGGAAATATTTTCTACTTTCATTTTGGGAGTGGATTGCCCCTGGACATGACCTGTGAGAGGGCTTGGGCTGTGTGATATACTCTGGACAGGTGAGACGGACGCATGACAATAAGCGATTCAGAACAGAATCCACAAAAGCCAATTGTGGATTACTGCAGGAAGTCCTGACTGACTGGATAACACAATGCCAGATGAAACACCATATAGATAAACACAAAGTAATGCACATAGGTTAAAACAATCCCAGCTTTAAATATACAGTGCCGTGATATGACCTGCTGGGAAATGAAAACTTGGGGTTATAACAGGTGATTCTATGAAAACATTAGACAAGTGCTCAGAAGCAGCCGATAAACGAAATAGGATGCCAGATATTATTAGGAAAGGAATAGAAAACAAACTGCAGTATGCCATTGTGCATTCACACCTTGTGCTGTTCAAGAAAACTGGAAAAATCTGGAGAAAACAAAGGGTGATTCAAAGTAGGGAAAGAACTCCATGCAAAGAGCAACTGAAATGTAGGACTTTTCAGTGTTGGAGACAACAAAGGGGAGAGATGTGAATAGCGTTGGTATTGTGAATAGGTAAAGTTTGTTCACTGTCTTACAGAAAAATCAGCAATTAGCAGGCTCAAAAAATAAAAAACAGGTACTTTTTCATACATCATGTACATAAGCTCTGGAACTCCTCCCTGCCAGACATCTGTAGATGCTAAAAGTCAGATTTTTTCTGGCCTATGAAGTACTACTAAATGCAAAGACACTGCCTCCACCTTGATGATCTTCTAAAACATGATTAGAGATTCAGGCAGAGCATTTTGAGAAGCTTTGACTCCTCAAAGCCTCAAATCACACGTCTGATTCTGCTCACTTGCTTTCAGTAGAGGTTCAGATTCAGTATTCACCACCGTTGCAGACAATATATTGGACTAAATGGCCATTTATGGTCTGATGTGATCTATCTGCTTATGTTAATTTGAAGTGAAATAAATAATGATGCATCCAATTTTCATTCAACTCAGAAATTTCAGAGGTATCCTGTTAAACTTGCTTTTGTGCAAAACATTTGTCAAATGTAGTTCAGGCAGAAACGTGTAAACTTTTATTTATATGAGCTGAAATACCATTAGCTGTCAATTACATTTGTTGGAAGAGTTTCACAGTTCCTAGTATAAACCTGTGGAATATGAAAATAAAATTTGTGGCCCAATGTAACTATGCACTTATGAAGTCTCTGACTGAAAAAATAAGCCTTTTAAAGCCAGGTAAGAAAATATTGCTAATGACGAAGTCTTACTTTAACTGGTCTGTCCCCCTGATGACACATCTGTAGAGTTTCTATGAAATAAGGAATGCAGAAAGGGACAAAGCTGCAGGAAAACAAACATTATCAGATACAAGCATCGAATTTTATTATTGTGAAAGGCAAAATGTCTTAAGGTAGTCACAATAAACTTGATTTTTGAGCTTGTTCCTCAGGATTATATTGACATTTTAAAGACACAGAAGAGTTTGTAGGTTAATTCTCCCTCCACAGGGAATGTATATACTGCCACAACCTCTACATTCCAAAGCATAAGGATATATTAGGGAATGAAAGGACAATGCAGGGTTATGACAAAGCCTTTCAGACTGAATTTGGTCCATCTTAATCAATCTTTCTATTTGGGGTCTCTATTTTAAGCAAATGCAGGATACGCCAGATAAATATCAGTTATAAGACTAGATATGACAAAATCGTTTAAATCATTCCAATTTCTCACTTCAGGTGCTGAACTGGACACACTATGTTATTTATTTCTGTGTAACAGTTGAAATTCTGATACTCAGTCTGGAAAATATCAGTGGCTGAGACCATTTTGTCCCAGGAAGCCTTTCACCATTTGCAAAGGCCATGAGGGTAGAGTTCAACTGCTGAGCTGCTACTTCTCCATTTCCTTTCATGTATTCATAGCACATTATTAACCTTTGCGCTGCTTCTCTATTGCTAGTTCAGCTTCTAAATTCTGAAGAGGATGCTGCATACAAAATATCCTTAGACCTCTGATACATCTTTCCAGGCTGACACTACAAATATAGATAAAGGGGACTTTTTGCACTTCTGTGTATCTAGCTATAAAATACAAACTTGCCCTTCAACAACTCATTCAGCCAGCTGGAATTCTACTTCAGACGTGACCGAGCATAGAGGCCTTGTTGAGATTAGCCACCACTGAACACATGTGCAATAACGTTGCAGGAGTCATACTTCCTCAGTCTGACCTATGAGCCATGCTTGAAGAAGCTCCTCTCCTATATTATGAAGTGTCTTTATGATTTTCTTCAAAGAAGGCAGAATTGTAAAATCCCATTGAATAAAGGAATCATTCTGCTTCACTGAAGGAAAAGACAAATGGGCAAAACACAGGCAAAGTCTAAACCTTAGCCAAATCATAACTCTCAGGGTATCAGAAATATATAAAATGAGTGTCTCCTAGCCTAATCTGTACATAGGCCACTTGGGTGCACATCTATCATCGGATTTCTAACACAAATAGAGAAAGTCTGTCTCTTTTCCTCTTTTCTAACTACGGAGTCTAGACAACCAGCTTACACTAGACACCTCTTCTCTAATGGTCACGAGATCTTTATTAATGCTGCATTAAAAGTACCCATCACAGTCTTTTTGACATGCATGTGTGAGTTAAGCTATCCTTGCAATACACAATTCAACTTGCAAATGAAGTGAGAATAAAAGAGTTTTATTTGATTGTGAGAATAGAGACTATTTTTTAAACGATAAACCTATCATTGCACCCATTACTCATAGCTTCAAAGAATGAACCATAGTCATAGAGCATAGGCAGTGAAGTATAAAACTACAGGACCATCCAGCAACCTACCACGTAACATTTTATGATACAAGAGATACAGTTCAATTGGTTTCCAGCTCTGTGAATCACTTAAAAATCTTATCTGTACTATGACAGATTTTTGATATTGTTGTAATATACATAGATCCTGCCATAATATTACTGATTTTTAAAAGGAGATTATTATGGTTAAATGTAAGGAAGGACATTATTAACTTTTGTGCTTCATGAGTATATGCATTTTGCATAGCCTCACATCTTCACTGTTCTCTGAGCTGTGATATATCCAGCAAATTCATCAACGTAGAAACTATTGGCTGCTACTCTACACACTTTTTACTACATTCTTACTACATTTTTACTATATCATATAATCTTTTAAGAAATATATACTCAAAAGTAAGGCACTTACGAAAGAAACTAAATAGTTTTTTTATGGAACTATATTTCTTCATTAAATGAAAATATTTAGTGACATTTCAGCTTTTTTAATATCTATGCGCTTTCCCAAGAAGTCAATCTTCACAACATTAATATCAATAGTCATTCTGCAATGTATACATTATAGGACATAGCTATATTATACCATTAACATTTTATACTAACTCTCTGACAATTGAAAATATTGATTTTTAATGGTTGCTGTGATCTCTGTCCCAGGACTCTCAGAATCTATGGTTCGCTCTGCCACATGTATCGTTACTTTCAGGAGTTATTTGCAGAAAGTCTTCAAGAGTGTCACACATTGAAAGTTAGACAGTGAATTCTGACTGAGTTCTTTGTGAGTTTTCAACAAAGGAAAGCAACAACATAACGGAAAAATGTAAAACGACTCCACAGCCTGTCTGCCCCCTCCATACTAGGGCCTTTTCAGCACTCAGAAACAGCTGTGTAAAGCAGAGAACATCCTGCTATTTCTACGTGGCTGTTATATCTGCTTTGGTTAAAAGTTAGTTGGAAATGATATAGAGTTATGATTCCTTGTACTTTGAAAGTGTGACGGCATTCTCAACTCTTGCATGCCAGCTTTGGTTATCACCCTTCATTGTAAACCACTTGCAATATTTACTGCCTCGGACAACGCAGTACACCCTGATCACGCAAAGCCAGTCTTACAAGCCTACAAGGTATACAAACCTACAATGATACCTTTCATAAATACAAAGAAAATTACCAAGAAGTAATTTCTGTTAGAGTCTAGTGTACAATACTGTGAGTGTTAGCATAGAAAAACCTCGCGCAGACGTACATGCGTATTGTTTGTACGCATAAAATGTTTCACCTGTGCCTTTGAGCAAAGTATCACAAGGCTCCATTCTCCCCTGTACTTCTAGCAGCCATTTATGACAAGACCATTGAAATCCATCATATATGATCCTCATTTTCAGCATCACAGAAAAGCCTTGACATATTAGGCTATTCTTCCATTTTGTGCAGACGACAACAGTGCTAAGGACAGCATGATTTTCATAATGCTAATGTAAAAATATGTGCTGTACAGTGGCTTTGGTCTGTTTTCTCTCTCTCGGGACAACTTCACAGGCATATATCGAGACCTCTACAAATAGCAGATTTTTAATATGCTAGCCATTTAATTCCCGTCCTTCAAAAAGAAGGAATTGCTATGTTACCGAAAAGATACTGGAAATATCCAGAAACTATTGAAAAGTGAAGTCTTGTAGAAGTAACCTAATACATGTTTGTTTATCTGGAGATCGCCTCATCTCTGTTCAGCATGCCTTCAAGAGTTGATAATACAGATGAAAAAATGACCATTGCTTTAGGGAAAATCTATATTGAACATGGCCAAGGATATAACGGAGTGGGGTATATTTTGCACTAAGGTTGGGATGACTAAAGCCAGATTGGTGCAATAAAAACAAAACAAAAGCCAAACTCAACAACGTAAATTCAGAAGCAGCATAGATTCAGTCACAAAATGCATCAGCTGAGGCAGTGAGTCCCATGACTAAGAAGACCCAGCTCAGTTGTCTGTGTTTCCAGTATGGGTATTCTGACATTACACTGTGTCTTTTGAGTTAAACCCAGAGCTCTTCAGCCTCCACAGACTCAGGAGCAGAAAAAAAATATGCCATATCTGTTGTGCTCCTCCGTAGGAAACTGAAAAAATTTCCACCCTTTTATTACTAGGTGCTCCCACTAACACATTGATGACAGGGCTCTAGGTAGCAGCTCAGAACTGTTGTTGTTAACAAAATATCAAATGTGGAGTTCATTACAGCAACGAAACGAAAACATTCCATTTTAATACAGAAGAGAAAATATAGCTATGGAAATGTGTTCTTTTAAATCAATTTGGTTCTGACCTGAGACTTTATCTGGCAAGTTTCAGCCTAAAGCTCATTTTTACAGTGTGGTTATAAACCCTTGGAAATGGAAATGTTGACATATCCTTGGCTGTAACAGCTCTAACAGGAGCTTCTACAATAGCCTGTAAAATCAACTATTCTAACTAAAGTCTGTTTATTTCTTTACGCTATAAGCCATGACTGCTGTTTATGACTGAAATAGATGAAACTTCTGAAGTATACTACACTGACAAGGTAAAGTAGGTGATCTTCAAAGTATTATTCACAACACAGTATTTATACACTCAGCATGTTAAGTGTCCAATATTTCAGTCTATTTAAGACTGTCTTTAAACATAGATGTATCTGTTCCTCCTCTTAATAAGACATTTTCATGAAGTCCATTGAATTTTTATGTTATTCTTTTATCAGACAGTACTGAGTTGGTAAGCCTATAAGAACATGAGTAAAGATTAGGAAAATCCAGTCCTGACCATGCACACACACATTCATGACGCTAACTTTATGTAAACAGTCATCTTTCAAGTACTTCCTTTATTATAGTTTTTTCACCACTCAAAAGCATTTGAGTGCTTTGCTGGACTGTGTCTTGCAAGAGCGGTAAAAAGTAAGACAGAAAAAGGATCAAGAAGGACAGGGGTTTAATGGATATATCTACTCCATGTGAGGGACAAAGACATACAGACAGTCTCACTAAGGTTTTGGTTTTAACTGGAAAAATGCAGACGATAAAGGTTATCATAGAAACAATCCTACCTGATTGAAACGGTAAAAACATCTGTAGGTATAAAACTTTCCCTCTTTTCACTAACTATCAAATTTTAAGTAATTTACATTTATCTAATTACACATCAGAATCTATATTTAAACACAAAATGGAAATGCAATATCTCCATATGAATGTCTGCCCGACATATCATGGAATGTCTGTCCATATGAATTCTGTCCTGAATCAATGACAGAAATAAAATTTTATGGAATTAATTTGAGCAAATATATTTGTATAAAGAGAGAGAGCAAGCTTATACCAAACACATGTGTAGTGATCATACAGATTGGTACATACATTTTACAATTTTAGTATTTCAGTTTGATATTTGATTTGAAGCCCATTCATATGAAGTCAAAGACAATTTTTTATTACTTTCAAGTTAGAAATTATTTTGGTTAATGATTTTAATTTCAACACTAAGATAAGATCTTCATATTTAAAGTAAATAAAAACATACATCTATTCCTTCCTCTCCATTTGTCTGAAGCAGAGAGGGGTGAAAAAGAGCCCAGGATAGGAAATGATTGGTAAGTCAGTCAGCTGTGATTCAACTATACAATCTACAAGTATTTCAATTAAAGCTTTCCCTAAAAAGAACTGAACTGAATTGAAGTGAAGAACTGGGACTAGATATATTTTCTTTACAGAGCACCCAGTGTGTGTCAAAAGAGCACCAAGTCACGCCACAAGTTAGTCTCCAGGCCAACATTTGAGGAAGGCACCATGTGTACTGAAGTAGTACAGCTGCCTTAGCAAGGCATCCTGCTTCAGTCTTTTGGCAAAGCTAGCAGGGTCACGCAGGCTGCAAAACTGGCATTGCTGGGCCACTTGCTGCTGGAACCAGAATCATCTCATTCAGAACAGCAATTCAGGTCACACAGCACAGAATGCTACTGTAGCACATAGCAGTCCTCATGCTTGAGCAGCCTTGGATGAGTTTAAATGCACTCTGCTCTCCATATTGCAAAAAATCTGCTGTTTTCATCTGATCTTTCTTCTGTGTCTTGATTTTTAAGTAGTTTTAAATGGCAATAAAAAACATTTCATGAAATAGAAAAATAAGAAATAACTAAAGGCAAAATCCAGTCCTTGGCTTTCTATTTTTATTACCAATTATGACTATCTTTCCAAGTTCTTAATGAATACCAAAAGATGCGTCCATGAGTATACACACATAATGGCACAGGCTCATTAAAAGAATGCAATTTTTGAAAAAGTGTAATCAATTTTAGGTCGCTTTTGATACCAATTCTCTAAGTAACGTAAGTAAAGTAAGAATGGTTTCAGAATGCAATTCAAATGGATGGTCTATGTATTCAATAACTTTCGAACACTTACAAGCTTCTATAATTTATTATGTTCCAGTGTAAATATGTTGTATGCCTTTCATATTCATATTTTATACAGTCCAAACTCTGAACAATGAGTACTGGTATTATTTTTGCTTCACTCTGAACACTTCAACATTCAGAAAAATGTCAAATATCATTTAAAGTGTAAAAGTAAATCCCAGGTCAAGGTGTAATCATTGGAGTTGCATGATTCATTTTAATGGAGAGAGAATTTCACTTCATGTTTCTTTAAAAATGACAGGTTAGCATTCTCAAAATCACTGGTAAGCTTTGAAATGCCGACCTATTCATTATCAATATTTTTTAAGAATCTGATGTATGTTGACACACACTTTAAAAACAAAATTATTAATATAAAATTGTTCGCTCTAAATATTTGAAACTACCAGTCTACAGTTCTGTATGCATACATACCAAAACTCCAATATTTAAAAATTTTCAAAACTTCAGTAGCTCACCAAAAGTAATAGGAATTGATTTTTCTTCTGGGAAATTCAAACAAGGTTTTGCATCAAATTAAATGGAAAGTTTCAATCACTTACTTACTCAAACGTATGGCTAGCAGGGCTAGAGGATGAAAAATTGTTTTGAAGTTTTAAATGAAATACCTGACAAAGTCAACTAGTGAAAAATATAGTTCAAAACCATCTGTGCATGGTAGTCTCTGCATTTACTTCATAAAAAGTGAAATGCATATCATAACTGAGTAGTGCAAATGTATTTTGCCGTTTGAAGATCTGGGACAATATCCTCAGCTTGTGTAAATCAGTCTAGTTCCATTGCTGTCATAGAACTCATGCTGATTTACACTACTTAATATTCTGGCATGAAACATTGTGTAGCTATGGAAATTTACGATGGTTTTGTAGAAGTGTTAGAAAAAGGAAATATTGTCTCATTGAAGGAAAAATTCCTTATATCTGCCCCAGCCAAGATTTCATATGACAGCCAAAAACTAAGCCCCAGAAAGTTCAGTGAAATTATGCTCCCATGAGACAGAAGCTCTCTCATTTTAACCTTAGAAAATGCAGCACACGTATATCTACTTTTGGTAAATTCTGTTTAGATCTCAAATACAAAAGTGTTTATGGCTTTAAGTATAACTGTATTTAAAATGACATATATATTTTTCTCTTTTGTTTTGTCCAATTATTTTTCTGTGTACATGCAAAATATGAGAAATTTTTCTAGGTGCATATTTTTAGAAACAAAGACAGAGATCCTCCATAGAAAAAGCGACGCTCTAGTCATCTGCTTTCAGAACCTGCTCTATCAGGCTTGTCTGTGCTGACAAGATCTCCAACAGGTTTGCGTCAGATGAAAGATAATGAAGGCTTAGCTGTAATACTTAAAAATCATTACTTAACTTACTTAACTTACATAAAACAGGTGATTGATACCAAAATTAAGTTCACTGCAGCTAGAAGAAACAGTGTTTCTTACCTTGCCAAAAAAAAAAAAAGACCCCACCAAAAACAACAACAAAAAAGAAAAAACCAACAGAAATTCTTGAAATAGCATAAAATAACAGACCCAACAAAGGCAGGGTAAAAAAAAAACACAAATAAACAAAACCAAACATAGCTGAGACACAGAAAGTGTGTACACTTAGAGGGAAATAGAGGTAAGTTTATGTGAAAGCGAGAAAAGACAAGTGCACGGCAGTGTAAGGGCTTGGAAGATCAGCTCATGCCAGACAACATAAGATATGTAGAAAAATCCCATGGATCAAGGACACTAAGCATGAGCTGTAGAAGAAAGATCATGAATCACCCCAGAGATCTGTCCCCAAAAGATTGAACAGAAAGAGGAAACGCTGGGAAGGAAACATTTTCCATGATTCTCCGTTTCAGGCTAGGTCCAGGTCTGCATCAGTTAGTGATTTATCCCACATTCATTCCTACTGAATTCCACAGTACACCATTGATAGGGAGATGCTGTTATTCAAAGCAGATCTGTTGAACTACTCTGTTTATCTTATGATGAAGGTAGGTTATTTCTTTTGACCATCACCAAAGTATTTCAAAAATTATTTTCTCTTTCTCAAAAGTAAGTTAACAGAAAGAGAACAACTGAGCAGAGCCCTACGTGTCACATAAGAGAAACTCAGGTTATGGCAGAAAAACAAAACACTGGATGTGACGTTTGGCTGTAAAATACCCAACACATAAGGGCAAGCAAAACTGGCCACTGCAGACAGGACACGCAATGTGTTTCCTGACAGGTAGAAATTGGTTTTGTTTATCTCCTGCTGCCCAGAGCTTTCTGACATAATGATCTCAAAAAGTAAACCATATACTTGAGTTTTCAAAATTGGACTCAAACATCGCATTTAAACTGGACGTGCCAAAATCATCACAGGTGTAATCAATAAAAATGAAGTACTTGTCACAGTAAAGTCAGCATAGCTATTGTGGCAGAGGGCTCTCAGGCTGGGGTTGATGGTAAATTTCTGTCCAGTCATGTCACCTCATGACAGGAACACCTTTATGCTGGCTGTTTTGCCACCCAGCTGAAAATTCCAGAAAGGAAACCTGGCTGAAGCATGAATAGCAAAGTTCATACAAGGGAGCACATGCTTGCCACACTCCATATAACCTCAGCACTTTCTTGTCCCCTTACAGTGATGCCACATGATCAACAGCAGTCAGACTAAATTTGTCAAGGTTCCTTTCTAGAAGGACCCAGGTGTAATGGGACTGGTGAAAGTTAGGCAGAGTCATGGAAGGCAAGATGGAAGAGGAAGTAGACATCATATTCTTTATTTCATCATCAAATCCTTTGCCCCATATTAAAAAAAAAATAAAAAGAAATATAAGGAAAAATAACTTCTCATATGATTTTACTATGGGTTTGTGATGGTTTGACCCTGGCTGGATGCCAGGATCCCACCAAAGCCACTCTGTCACTCCCCTCCTCAGCTGGACAGGGGAGAGAAAATAAAACGAAAGGCTCATGGGTTGAGATAAGGACAGGGAGGGATCTCTCACCAATTACCATCACAGGCGAAACAAACACAACTTGGGGAAATTAGTTCAATTCATTACGATTCAAATCAGAGTAGGGTAATCAGAAAATAAATGCTAAATCTTTAAAACACCTTCCCCCCATGCCTTCCTTCTTTCTGGGCTTAACTTTACTCCTGATTTCTCTACCTCCTCCCTGCCAGAGGCACAGAGGAACAGGGAATGGAGGTTGCAGTCCGTTCATCACATGTTGTGTCTGCTGCTCCTTCCTTCTCAGGGAAAGAACTCCTCACACTCTTCCTCAGATCCAGCATGGGATGGCTCCCATGAGAGACAGTTCTCCATGAACTTCTATAACATGAGTCCTTCCCATGGGCTACAGTTCTTCACGAACTGCTCTAGCGTGGGTCCTCCACAGGTTCACAAGTCCTGCCAGCAAACCTGCTCCAGTGTGGGCTCGTCTCTCCACAGGGCCACAGGTCCTGCCAGGAGCCTGCTCCAACACAGGCTTTCCACAGGCTCACAGCTTCCTTCGGGCATCCACCTGCGTAGGGTCCTCCACAGGCTGCAGGTGGATCTCTGCTCCACCATTAACCTCCATGGGCCGGTCTCACCATGGTCTTCATGGGCTGCAGGGGAACCTCTGCTCCAACGTCTGAAGCACCTCCTCCCCTCCTTCCTCACTGACCTTGGTGTCTGCAGAGTTGTTTCTCTCACATGTTCTCACCCCCCTCTCTGGCTGCAGTTTTCTCTTGTGCAGTTCTTTTCCCCCTTCTTAAACATGTTACCACAGAGGCACTATCACCATCACCAATGGGCTCACCTTGGTCAGCAGCAGGTCCATCTTGTAGCCAACTGGCATTGGCTCTATCGGACATAGGAGAAACTTCCAGCAGCTTCTCACAGAAACCACCCCTGTAGCCTCCCTGCTACCAAAACCCTGCCACACAAACCCCATACATGGCTGCAGACTGAAATATAGGAAATCCTGTGTTATATAGTAGATCTAGAAAACATATTAAGAACAACATAGACACTGGGTGCTGCGTCTTGGAGTCATCATGTTTAAATCTTATTTTTGTGGTTGCCCACCTGGGGTGTGATATAGACATAACAGTAACACTGCTGCCAATCTCAGTCTTGCTGAACTTTATAATAAGTCTCTTTGGTCACTGCAAGACAGTGAATTTCTTCTGTTCATTTAGCTGTGAATATGTCAATCCAGGTAGCTGATCAGAGAAATCATGATTCCAGATTTGCTTAATGAATGATAACTGATGATATCTACTTAAGGAAACGCTGGATGATTTAAATAAATTCTATTAGCTTAGGACCTGGCACTCTGATAAAATTAATCCACAATCACTCAGTGAATTAATCTTTCAAGGGATATTTCACTTCCTGGATTGTCAGAAATAAGTGTGCCAGAAGGAAAGGTAAAAGTACATGGAACGGGTTAGTGTCCCTCCGAGGTCCATACATGATAATCTAAGAGACCTTCCAGAGGCTACTGAACTCTTCCCTTTGCCTAACATTTGTGATCATAGGAGAAACTCAAGGGTATCCCTTGGATATCATAACAGCTGAAAAAATGACTTTGTTATTTGTTTAATTCACCCTTTCAGTTCAGGTTTTGTTTTCTAACTGACAACATTTGTTGTATAAGGTTTGCAAAGTAGTTTAAATGCGACTAATTCAAACAGAGTTAACTGGAATGAGAATTTGGGGTTTGCTGTTTTACTCAAAATAGTACAAATTAAAGGTAAACATCAAGTCTTTGTTTCTATTTAACGCATGCATGCAATATTGCCCAATCAAGTAAGCTGGGCCAATACTCTCACAGAAATTTGTAGACAGATATTTCTGTCTTCTGTTTCTTTGTGTGCAATTACTATGTTCAGAGTACAAGGATGGAATAAGTTTTGTTATGAGTTATTATATTTGCAGTACAAAAAATTTTTACCCGTTTCTTTGTAAATGACTAAGATTTTTCCAAGAAACTAGATTCTATTTGTATTTATTGAGATCTGCAGAAGAGCCAAAAATATTTGTGAATAGTAAGACATGATTGTATCTTTATCACTGTGATTTTACATTCTTTATTCAGGAAAATTGCAGGCTTAGTGTTTTTATCATCCTGTAAATAATTTCCGTGACTCAAGGAAAGAAATGTAATGTTCGTATGTACTTAAGAGAACAAGAAATATTCAATGAGTTGCTTCTTCTTATCAGTGCTACTTTTCTGAAGTGAAAATATCTTCAATTTTTTTATTGCTAGAACACAGAAATGCTGAAGTCATTGATAATTAAAATCATAACTGTTTTACACTCTGCTGTAAATCCCAAGATTTCTCCTAAATTCATGTATCAGAGAAAGGCAAATTCTTTTGAATGAAAAATACTATTTTGAAATTAAAACTCTCACTTTGAAAAAGTCAAAATTAAATCATTTGAATTTTAAGACATAATTCATTTTGCTTAAAAATTGAAAATAAGTATTTTTTCTACTTTAATAGTCTCCCTGTATTTTTAAAGCTAATTTCAATTAAAATATAATTGTTGTTTGGTTGCTCTGAAATTCTTTTTTGTAAGCCAATTCTTTTTTAAAAAATCGTTCTGTAGTTTTAAACTCAGATTTCCATAGTGCAGAGTGTTTCAACTGTATGATTTAGTAAATGTATAGTCTCCAAATTAACAACAACTTTTTTGGGGGGAGGGGTTATTGAATAACTCTTTTATATTTAGTATGCCACAGGTCAGTGTGAAGTTGTTGCATCTATAGAACTGTTTAGTTTTTTTATTTAGCACATGTATTTTCTCATGCTAACAGATCCATTTCAATAACAGTCCAGTTATGAAAATCTGTGCACCGAAATTTCTCAGGTAAATCTCTTGGTAGGTGTTGTATCATGCTGGTAAGAAATTGAGTTCTGGCTCTAGCAGAATTGTGTTTTATTCAACAAATCAAAACTCATTTAATATGTAATTTGTGCTTTATTTTTGAATTATTAAACAACCTGTTTCATACTACTTGATATCCTCATGATGTTGATATGCCTCTCACATCAGAAGCCTCCACAAGTACATTCCAGTAAAATGCAAATATAACCAGGGATAATAAAAATTAGACTTAAAATATACATCTTTACTACTTAATATTTCTCCTACGAGGGAGAAATTGCCTGTGTGGGCTATTTTGAGCTGTTTTGAATAGCTACTATTCATATTCCATATCTGTATAATTATACAATATGAAAATGAGACGTTATGACAAACACTGTCTGTCCAGTAATTAATTTCATCTAGCAGCAAAGTTTTAGTATTTGAACACTGATGCAGTAAGAGAGACTAAAAGAATTTAGGCCAAACTTTTAAGTCAATGTAATCATTCCACAGTGGAGATGGCCAAGGAAAACTCATCTTGTTTACACATCCCCATAAATGGAACACTTCAATAGCGGTGTGAGTGTGCACTCAGTACTCACTTTTCAGAGCAATACTAATGGCACTGTAGACAACACTGTCGTTAGAAAACCACACTCACCTGAAATTTGCAGCACAAATGGATGCTATCAAATATTAAAGCTACTTACAGACGTAATCCCTCTCACTAGTCTACTGGTCCCTTGGACTCTGTCAATCTTTATAAGTATATTAAAGGTAAAAACATCTATTAATGCAATTCCACAAGGCAAGAATAAGTAAGGAAATAAATTTTTAATTTTTCTGTAGACAGGAATAAAGGAACAATGGAGAATAGAAGCTGACGTGTTTGTAAGGTAGATAGTCTTGATTTCAATCAAATATGTGGATCATACATCCTGTCTTTTAAGGTTTGTGGATTCCTTGAGTACTGCTACCTAGACTAGATGCATTCCTGAGGAACTGAGGGCAAATTCTCTGTTACTGAAAGTGTATCCCCCAACCCGATCATGCTATTGCAATTTAGGAATCTATTAAGCCAGTTCCAGATGATATGACATTGAAATTATGAGGCATATGAAATTATTTTCTGCCAGCTCCTCAAGCCATTGTAGCTCACCTGGTGTATTACCTTCAACAAAAAATGATTGAAAACTGCCTCAATACATAGGATAAATTGGCTGCAGAGTCAGTGCACTATCACTTCTGCTGCTACAAGAGCCACCAGCTGTAGAAAGGTCAGGTGGAAGCTGATGGCACTAACCCCATGTGAACTCTCCTGCATGACCAGACAGCAGTGGCTTGCCTTTCTGCAGACATTTTCCTTTCTCCCAGTAGGAAGGTTGTTTTTGTGGGTTTGTTTGGTTTTTTTTTTAATGGCTATTTAAAACATCTCTTTCACTTGGTTAATCTTTGTCCAAAGGTAGAAAGATTTCAAACACGTAAACAAACAAAAAAACCCTAAAAACAAAGCAAGTTTCCTTACTATCTTAAATTTAGCCAAATATGAGGTACATATTTGAAAATATATCTGGCTGGTAAAATACAGTGATTTATTGTGTAAGAGTGAGGAGAAAAATTCAAGCTAATCATTACTGTCATCATAAACTTCCTCTCATCTGATTTACTACTGAATACCTACTTTTATATTCTGCAGCACATCAATTTCTAATTCATGATTCTGATTGCAATTAGGGTGCATCATTGCTCTGTATCCGCTGCTCTTCATTAATGTTCACAGCAGTTTTTGAGCTGGAGGGCTTAGATTCCAACGGAGCAGACACAATGCCTAAATTTGTTCGATAGTTGAACTTAGGGAAATCTTCTCAATGAATGAAAACCAGATCATCAGATCTCACTGCTATAGCTTTATTTTTATCCAGGAACCTTTAATATTAATCCTAAAAAAATCTATAAGGATTAAAGAAAACACAGATAGTTTGTCTCCTTTCCTCCATCTCAATCCTTTGATTTCCCTAAGTAACTTTTATTGCTGGAAGATTCACTAATTATTCACTTTATCAGTGACATATACAGCATAAACAGCTTTCAAAATGATATTTCAAACTTTCCCTGTTAAATAAAAGACATAGTATGTTTTTAGGTTTTTAACCAAGGCCTCAGTCATCAAACTGCTGGGTTTTGTTTTTTCTAATATCCTTATCTTTTTCCTTGCAATTTTATTTAAAAACATATATTTGTCATTATATGATTTAGGTAAATGAAATAAAGCAAATTAATATACCCCAGGATTTAGTGGCTTGTTACAACTTGTTTGCTAAGAGCTAACACTGAGTCACATATATTCTAGTTTAAGTAACTAAAGAGATTGCTCAAGACAAGATGTATGTATTAATAGTAAATAAATATATCCTTAGTAAGTATTTATTGCTATGCAATAAGCCATTAATAACTGAATGTCTCCAGTGGAATTTTTTTTCTTTATTCAGATGAAGAGACAAAGAATCTGATTCTGGCTTTGGATATAACCAGGTTAAAACCAGTACACAGAGGGTAAGAATCCACATTTTTCTCCTGCTTACAGTAATGACTCCCATAAGCAGCTTGTACAAGATGAATAAATGGATCTCTGTAGGGCAGAGCATAACCATGCTTCTTCAGGCCCTCAAGGAGAGGCTGCAAGCTACAAAAATGTAATCCTTAGTGAGACATCTGAAAAGCAAGTATTTATTGAAAAATATCTGTGTCCCCACCTGTCCCATCCCTTGAAACAAATGTTAGTGAAGCAACCCTGAGATTCTGAAGTTCAGACTGTGCATGGAACTAGTTTTCACCACAATCTTTCCCTCTGTCTTTCAGAGATCAGACTCCTGTCTTGGATTTTGCTTCCTGGAAGGCAACAGGACATTTCAATATGTTGCAGTAATTATGGAGATAATGAATATACCATTATGCAGAACAATTTTAATGTCATTGTGGTAAGAATTATTTTTCTGTGTCTTCACTGTTGGTTGAGAGCAAATATTGACTTGTATGGAAAATATCTCTACAAACAATGAAAGCTGAAATCTTCAGTAATGAAATACTGTCTTCAAAATGCTAGGAGTAAATTTGCTAATGATTTTACTGAGCTATTTCAGGTAACTATTTTTTTGGGCCTAATGACTTTTAAGGTTAGCTACAGCTTTGTTGAATGATTTCCTGCATTTGAAAAAACTATTTTTTTTATCTATTTTTTACTATATATTCTTTATTATTTTTCCTATGTACTTTTATGTATTACAAATGTTCATCATGCCAATGCTTCTCTGCTATGACACAGGCTATACAGGATGTGATAGAAATACACAAATCAAGGCAGAAATCACAGACAGAGCAACACACCTCCTGACTTTTTCCTCTGATAATGAGATCATCTTCAATTCAGTTACCAACATATAGACTAGTGCTCGACATTGTCACATAAGTCACACATCATCTGTATTTTCCCCAATACTATGGAGGTTGAAACAACAGTTGTCTCCAGAGGGGTGAAACTATTGTTCTACCACTGCATAAGACAAGCCGAGAGGACATACAGGAGCCAAAGCTGATGCTAAATATCACCTTGCTATGTTTGAAGTACCATAAAATTAGAAACTAAAGGCAGGAAGAGAACGATTGCAAATATGAGCATCAGTGCATAACTGGAGACAGCAAAGCAGGATGGATCACTTAAGGTTATTGAAAGGAAGCCAGTTTACACTGCTCACTTGTCAGATTAAAAAGAGGACAGAGTGGACAGCTGTAGCACTATGTTTAAAGGAACAGAATTAAGAGGTTTGAAGTAAGATTTAGTTTCTCTGAGCCTTGGTCAGACTCCTTAGAGACCAGTGATGTATCTGAGCTATAAGACACAGTTCTGGAACAAGAGTTTAGTTTGTTCAGACTATGACTAGCAAAGCTAATTGTATCTCTAAGGTGTGATTCTACAGGTGCTTTTGTTGTTTGGTTTTTCAACCATCTTTCACATACCAGAAGGATCTGTGAAGATGCTTTGGGAGCGCTTTCCTGTCAGATAGAGGTAGCTGCTATACTAATTTTAAAACCTTAAAGAATTTAGAAATTATTTATGTTTGACCCGTTTGAAACGAAAAGGAAAGGTCAGAGGTTTAAGAAGAGGGAAAAGGACAAAGTAACAAAAAAGGTGGGAAAGCATTGATGTTGATAGTAATATTATAGGGAACCTGTCATAGCCAGAGATCACACGAAAAATAATAGCTTAAATCAACAGCGGTGAAAAGAGAATTGTTAACACGGTAAGAAGGGGGTACCACAGGTAGAACAGGGAAGGAGACAAAAACTATCAGCAAATCATGGGTACTACTTAGTAGGTATTTGAGGTTCAAGGAAGCTAATGAACAAACTTACTGAACCCCTGCCAATATATTTTGAAGAGTAATGGATACCTGGATAGATATATGACATGTAGGAAGATGAGGAAAGAGAAGCAATCACTTGCAGGTGATATGCTGCAATCTTGAATAATCTGGTTTACTATGTATCCCTATTAAAAGACAGAACTACTACTTGAGTTAAAAATAGGCAAACATCTGGAGAATATAAAATCTTAAAACTGAGGAAGTAAAGGTTTGAAAACAGATAATCATAACAGAGAAACGTAACTGCTTTTTGATGTTACAAGTGAAAATGTAGTAGCTGGAGGCGAAATCGTAGCCAAACTATGTCAAGATCTTAAGTAGGCTTACAAAAAAGTCTCTGAGCAAATTCTTACAACATTAGCTCAGTAAGCACTGCCATGTGAAGTAAGATTCCAAGTGGACTGCAAAGGATGCTGATAAGCAGCAATGTGTATAAACACGAGGATCAGTAAGCAAGATGTCCCAGAGGAAGATTTTAGGTATTTTCTTGTTTCACAACTCCAATAAAGATATGAACAGCATTAAGAGCACTTCGATTACATTACCGCATGATACTGACTGTTTTGTAAACACAAATATATTAAGCTTTAAGGAATATATCAATGCAAACAAAGTGATTATTCTCTTGTTCCAGCAAAAATATAACAAAGCGGGGCCATCGCCAGGATCACAGTATGTTGTATTCACCCGCCCATCTGAACACAAGCAAGGAACCCATGTAACTGCAAGCCAAGCTATTCATGTAGCGCAACTGACCTTCTGGGAGCACTCCAAAAGGCATCCCTTTATCAGGTACACCTGATAATTTTGTTCACAGTCAGCCATACTGACAGGCATGAGGGACAGCAGATGGCATTATGTCCTTTGGGAGGTGGTGACTGTTCTCACAGATCTCTGTGGCTTTTCCACTACTTCTCATGCCTTGTAACTCACAGAATTTCCAAATGCCCATCTTCAAAGGGGAACCAATACTATGTTTTATGAGAGCTTATTCAGCACAAGTAGAACAATGAACAAACAATAGCAAGGAATGAAGAAACAAGGACAAACAAACAGAATTTTATTGGAGAAGTAAAATGAAATGAAGACTTAAGTTCTACATTCTAAAGTGCCAATGAGCATAAATAATTTCTGTATCTATAGGTTCAAAGTTTTGCACAGCTGACCACAGTATTTAAAATATTCAGATATGCATGTTTGTTGGGTTGTGCCCATCCACGTCTTTAGGAGAAAAATACAGCACACCATTCAAGGAAAGGTATTGATATAGAAATTTTAATGATGAAATAGAGACATAAGTATAAAGGTAACAAGTTAAAGCTATAACTTGCCCAAAGCTTACCTATAATAATAAAAGACTCCCTCTACCAGCTTTGGTTTGCTAATTAGCTGAACACATGTCAAGAATGATTAATGAGCAATTGATTATAGCTTGCTGCTAACTTGGGAATAAAGATTAAGAGGCAAATCCTGAGTTAAATCCAGAGGTACAAAGATCCTGCAACAGTGACTCTGTGCACAAGGAAATACAATGTACAAAAGGAAATGTAATAAGGAAGTGACAGCAACAGGATTCGGGGCGCACATTTTTCTGTATGTCGTTGGTCTAGGCATAAGGCAATACTACACTTTCACTTCAGAAAGGGCAACTTCTGAGTTGAGTTACCATCCTGGAAAACTTCTCTTACTACTCTGTTTAAATTCCCCATTATTTGGAAAACCTAAAACTGGCTTTACCTGAAAAGAGTAAAATAAGAAAAAAAAAATCAGAAAAAGCAGAGAAAAAAATGCTAGAGTCATGTAAATGGTTCTCTCTATATATGTACTTAGTACTAGGAAGGAACTTTATTGCCAAGAATCTGTAATTTTTTGTCTGGCATAGTTTTCAAGTCCCAGAAGCAAACAACACCCAAAATACAGTACAGTGTCCTGTACAGATGAACAAAGATTTAAAAGCCACACCATGGAGACAAAATTTATATTGGCAGAGAGATAAGATAGAATATGCAAACTTTTTCCTCTTTGCTAATACCCATATTTTTGATACGAGACACTTGGAGGTCCCCTAGGAGATTATTCTCTTCCATGCCAAGAAATTAAACAACAATCTCCCTTCAAGAGCAGGTTCCACTGCTGAAGTAATCAGACAGATCTCATCCAAATCAGTGAAGTAATTTTATTTCCACCAACAGAAGATCCAGCTCTATTTCTTGACTTTTCCTCCTTCTTTGTATTCTTTTTTTGCTCTCTACACTGTGTTCTTTCAATATCGGTAAAGAAATTCTTTTCTCTTCTTCCACCCATCACACACAATTTTGGATTGATTCAATTTATCAAAACCATACAGCCACAATTTTCTGGTTTTGTAGAAATACATCTTGAAATTAAATACATCCTGCAGCAGCAAAATGTTTCTCTGCCAAACTCTATATATAGCTCTAATTTTAGAGATCAGTGTCATTCTCACTCCAATTGGCCTGGCAAAGGTAAAACAAGAATTTAATATTTTTATCATATGTTATTCTACTACAGAATACCAGGGCTTTCGTAGAGATGTTTTTCTTCACCAGACAGGAACTGCACAGAGTCAGGCACTGACAACTGGAAGAATGCAATCTGATGACATTATTCAGTGAGTCAGTGCATCTACTCAGGCATAAAAAAGAGCGGAACTGTGTTTTCACATGGTATGCACTATCACAGGACTATCGAAGGAAATGCAAGTGGGTGACAATGTGCAGCTACATTAAAGCCCTTAGCGTTCGAGTTCCTCAGTGCTGTGCGTTGTGAGCAGAAGCAGAACGTAAGAAACCTTTGCAGCGCCAGCGGCACGTGGCACTGCCAGCCTCAACTGTGGTACAAGCCCGTGCGAGTGCAAATCCCTTGCGGCAAAGCAGCAGCTGTTCTGGCCCCATGAAATTAGAGTCTAACTGCAAAGTTCAAAGTTCACTTCGCACTAGGATTCAAACTTTTCTGCTCCTGAATGTTTTGTGACATTGGGATTTTTATTCAAGGTCCTTCTTAATGAGGGGGGGTGGTTATGAGAGCAAGAAACATCAGCCTTTGGTCTCCACGTGTTTTAATCTGAAACTAATCAAATACCGTAACAATTTATATTGCACTAAAGGTATATTTGTCCAAAAGTACTGTGAGGAACAAACTGAAAAATGAATTCTATAAAACAGAAGAATTTTAAACATCCTACAAAATAAGCTGCTACATTTTATGAGGAGGGAGTGTGCTCAGTCACTGTTGGTTACTTTTTTTCAAAAACGTTTTTAAAGGAGATTTTCTCTTCAAGTTCCACAAAAATAAACAAATATAGTTGTCTCTCTGTTAACTATACTAGACAATCAGAGAATATTTTGTAATGATCTGCTGCTCTTTTTGCCAACTACAAGTTCCTGCTGTTGCTAAACTATTTAAACAGGCTGAAAAACAGAACTCTTGTAAGCGTCTGCTGCATCTTGTTATTTTGAAAGAAGATGGTGACTTGGTAAGAAGTAAAAGAGGGATGGAGAGAGAGAAAGAAAGAGAGGGAGGGAAGGGCCTCAATGATGATATTCCTCTGTCTTGTGTTTCTCTTTTCCCTGCATTTGTAAGGTCTTTCTTTAAAACCAGGTTTTATCGGGCAGGATTAAGTAGCATTTCCCTCTATAATTTTAACTGAAAATCCCCCCTTTTTTAAAAAAATAAAATAAATGGAACAAAAAAAAAACCCTAAAGAAATTGTTTAGATATAACTTTCTGACAAACAGAAGTTGCAAGTTCAAATGGCACTGTCTCTTTGTGGTTTTATCGTGAATCTCACAATACACATTTGCAACACACCCATTACAGAAACGCCCTGAATGGTAAAGTGAAAGGATTATTTAAGAGTCAGTTTTCAGCACAAGTTTCCAGCTCTCGGAGTTGCTAAGATACACTTGAAACTGTGGCCAAAGATCCTACAAAGAGAAATGTAGGAAAATAATAACTTCAAATGAAATTATTTGGTGTGGAAATTTAGAATCCTTTAATCTGAGACTGATGGATTGACTGAGATGAGCAGTTCGGAAGGATAGGCTCTACATCTCCGAAGTGTGTGACTCCCACATGATTTAAGGCACTGCAAGCACATGGTGATGTCTTCCGGGCCACTGTTTTACTCTAATGGCAGATGGCACCAAGTAAAGAAAATTGCCATTTCCAGAAAAAGACTGGAGTTTGCTTAAAGGAGGCAGGCTCTGAGGAGCTTGAAGAGGCACCGCAGAAAGAAGATCACAAAATGAAAACACTTTGCAGCTGCTAAATACCAGCCAAGATGTCTGCAAGCATAAGAGCGGCAAAACACTATGCCCTGGATATTTTTTGATATATTAAAATAGCACAACATAGTTGGGTTGCTTTTTCTGCTGCCTCTAAGCTCCAGACTTGAAGGAAGTTACCTGCATGCAGTATAAACATTTACAGCAACACTGAAGTGAAAAGAAAATCTTAAAGTGCAGAAAGGAAAAATAAATCAGCCTCCTGAAGTGTTTCAGACTCAACATTCATGTGTTGACAAAGAGTTATTCAAAATTTAGAAGTCATACTGTAAGCATTGTGTATTATTTAACTGCAACAAAGGGAAACGATAAAGATATTTCTTTTTTTTTGCCTGGCATATTCTGGGGGAGGAGGGCAGAGTTGCTAAGTACTTGAATTGTACAATATTTACTGACTTTGAATTACATTTTGTACACACTATAAAGATCCTTGTATACAAACAGCACAGTTATCAACCAAGAACTGTAAAGGACATAATAATTCAGCTGTATTAACATATTCTGTGTATTTTCCATCGAGTGAATTAATTGTAAGATGTGTTTGTTTTATTAATCATTGAATGATTGGTCTGTAAGTATTTAATTTGAAACATTATTGATTTGCTGTATGTATGTTTCAAGTTTAATGTTTGGCTATGTTCCCTTTCCTTTCTGTCATTATCTGCTGATTAGTTTATCTATAATTGAAGTCAATAAAATCTCTTTAATGTACTGTGCTGCTGTGTATCATTAAGTACTGGCTGTAATCATGGAAATACTTCAATGCTTTGGAATCGTAAGAACATGTAGAGGATGCCCTGATATTTCTCTTTCACTTTAAAATACACAAAGCATGACTTAGTGGCACAATTTTATTTTTTTTTTTTTTTTAAGTATAATCACTAGGTGTAATGGCACCCCATTACCTTAAATTCTGGTTTAGTTGCAGAATCAGTACATAGTCATCAACTGGAATACACTGGTCATCCTTATGCAAGAATCACACATATTATTGGAGGGAAATCCTTGTTCAAATAAAAGACAGCAAAGGGTCGTGCAGTCACTGTGTCAGCTTCAGCCTCCAGAGAATCTGGCTTATGCATTTTTTTTTGCCATGGAACTCTGTGTGGCAGCATAATGTCAGAGAGGCCTCCAAAACACCAAGCATCTCAAAAACGATTCAGTAAAGCAAAAAGTAAACCACATACTAAAGCATTTTGATCAATCAAGATCTTAATTTCTCTAAGTCAGATCAGCATAGGTCTAGGAGAATACTTGTGAATGAATTTCTCTACTTCTCATGACACACCTAAGCTTTCTTTATCAGGCCTTGGAAGAGTTAAGGCACCAGGAATATGATTTAAAATAGCTAGCTGATCAGAGGGAGTGTTCAACTAGCCGACTACAAGAAATGGAGCAGTCGAGGGGAAGGATAGTCCCCCTCTGCTTTGCACTCGCTAGACCACATCTAGAGTATTGTGTTCACTTTTGTACCCTCCCACTACCACAAAGGCAGGGGTTCAGAGGAAGGCTACCAGGATAATCGAGGCTTGGTCATTCACCCTGAAAGGAAAGGCTGAGGGACGAGGGCTATTTGAGTCTGGGGAGAAACGGCTTCAGGAGGACTTAACAACAGTCCCCCTTGTAACAACAAGGTACCTACACTGAGAAGACTGAGTCATGCTGTTACCGAAAATCCGGAATAAGAAACTTATCAACACCAATGGGATGTAGATAAGCAGACACTTCTTTATTACGGCGCCGGGTGCATGGGGAATATCTCCTCCTAGCGTGCGCCCCTTGCACCGAAGTCAAACTTCTTATACAGAGCTGACATATGCAAATCCATTAGGAAATCATACATAAACATACAAATTCCCGAAAATCATTAGCATATTCTCCTCCCATTTCTGATTCTGTGCCATCAAAGTTAGAATCATCGAGAAATGAGTCTGGGGTGCAATATAGGTAGGTGGTCTGTGAGTCAGTGGTCGCGATCTCCCCCTGCCGGAATTACCTTTTGCTTAAGTTCACGGTTTCTGGCAGGTACCCATAGACCATTATGAAACCGTTACGGTTGGCTTTCTTCATCTTCATTAATCTAGACCTTGATAGCTACATGCATTCTTCTAGTTCTATGTAGGTATCATAAATCAGTTTACAAATCAACTTGTGCTTTGTACTACGTGTTCTTACTGGATGATTCTGACCGATCCCTTTGGTCCTGGTACAGGGCTATAGGAGTTGCATAGCAGCAGTTTCATAGCAGCATGTGTTTACTATACGAGCATACTTTTCATTAAAAGATTTCTTATAATTCTATATTATTAAAATCAACTACTAAGTAGTTTACAATTAAAGAAACTATTGATTAAACTTTAATTACCAAAAATTCTAAGTATCAGTAACAATGCTCTTGATAGCACTGAGTGGGAAGAGGACAACAGTCATAAGCTGAAAAAAGAGAAGATCAGGTTGGACATAAGGAAAAACTGTTTCAGCACAAGTACAGTCAGACAGTGGAGCAGTTTGCCCAGCGTGACTGTGTGGTCTCCATCCTTGAAGGGTTTTTAATACCCAACTGGATATGACCCTGGGCAACTTGGCCTGATCCTGCAGTTGATCCTGCGTGAACAGGAAGTAGAACTAGAAATCTCCTGACTTTCCTTCCAACGTGAATTATTCTATGATTCTTTGACATATTTTCACACTGTGACTTAAAAGAAGAGACAGTACGAACAAGAAACAATCAAAGGTTTAAATGCCTACACAGATAGAGAGAAATGTGTTTCCTCTTTCACTGCTGTGAGCTGTCCTCTGCGGAGACCAGTCTGGGAAGAGTATGACATTATTGCAACTCCTCAAGCAGGTTCATGTTTGGCCAGCAGGGATTGCTAACAAGGGACTTTTCACTCTTGTGCATTCTTCCATGTCATAGATTCATAGAATGGTTTGGGTTGTAGGAGAAGACCTTCACACATTTAGTCAGACTTTCTTTACAATTGCTGTTGTACTGAAAATGATCAGTACAGAAGACTGCATTTAAGCACTCCATAACTCACAAAATCGGCTAATGTTATTTTAAATCTTTACCTATGAAATTGTTCAATTTATGCACCTGTATAAATACATTGTCACAGGCTACACATTAAATATAAGACCAATCAAGTGGAAAACTGATTTGGTAGTATGATGTGATTTACTGACAGGGTATTTTCTTTCTGAGTGAAAACTACAAATGCAGGATATACTCTACAGTATAGTCTGGGTTTGGTATCTGACCAATTACTGATCAGCTTAACTCTTACTGAGGGATGCTGTCATGTAAACTCTGGGAAAAAAAAGTTCTTTTATTATCTACGAAAAATGTTATGCTGATAGATTTTAAAAGAACCGCTTATATCTCTTAAATGTTTATAGTTTCTCAGATCTTTAGATGAAGTCAGTAACATTTATTACCATGTATACTAGTCATTAAACATTAATATATGTTTCTGTTCTTGAATCTATGTGATATCCTACTAATTTCAACAAGGAAATATTAAAAAAATACTTAATAGGCCTATTAGAAAACAGAACCCTATTATTTCAGTGTCTATTCATTCTTATTCAGAATGAAAATTTGAAACGTCCCTGAAATTAAAATGCAAGAAGTTACTAAATCGAGGTCTATAAAATTGGTTCCTTTGCTAATATAGCGTATTACTCAACATGCAAGTAAAATTTCATTAATACTCATACCATAATATAACATTGGAAAGGAGATTAGTCTAAAGGGTAAAATTAAACCAATTATTTCATTTTCATGTTAAATTATAAATTTGAAACAATTAATCTCAACTCATAAAGTGTTGCTGTACAAAATATTGTAGCCTCTTGTATTCTTATTTCCTCCACATAAGCAAACAAGCTGCTGCAAATGCTACAATGACTTAGAAGTACTTACGGGAATTTCTGCAAATAGATATCAAAAGGAATAAATTCGTACCAGAAAGTTGCTTGTAGGTTTGGTATTGGTTCAAGGAAGCTGTTTCAGCCAAATATTTTCCTTTCAGATTATATGAAAATCACAGGGATTGCTTGACCAAATGTTTTTAAAACCCAATAGAAGTAAATGAACTGTTCAAATCAGATTTACACTTCAGTCATATTTTGTTTCTGTAATATCTGTAGCATATGCTTCTATACGATGATGTCTGGATTTTCACTACAAAGTTTTGCTAGCAAAGCTGTTTGACTCCAACTGGGGGAAAAGACATATCTTATCGGACCACTACAATCTTCTTTTCAGGTTCTGTCAGTTTGTCACTCTAAGGGATATTCTAACTATGCTAACACAATTATTTCAACTGAAATATTTTTTGGCTGTGACAGCTCCTTTCTGAGGCCCATAGATCAGAGACTTTCTAAAAAGGACCTTGGACCGTTATGGATAAAATAACTAAAGCTAGAAGTGAATAGAATGGGTGACTAGTATGAATTCACCTAGAAAAATTATTAGTTGTTGCTGCCTATTCTTTAGTTCCAGTAGGTCTTCAATAAGCAGAGTCAACGTTTTGGTCTGAATCCACCACAGGTGGTTTTTTTTTCACAAAAATATTTGCTCATAAATATCCTATACTACCTAATAAATGAGAATTGTCACTTCTATTCTGCTTCCAGTCATCAGACCGAAAGCAGATGCTCAGTTATTAACTAGTTATTAACTAGTAAACTTGTCAGCTAGCCCGTAGTTCCCTGAATCTTCCTTTTTGTCTTTCACGTAGATAGCAATGATAATTTCCAGTCCCTCTTCCTCTCATCTGGAATTTTCCCTAACCTCCATAAACTTACAAAAATGACGGAGTGGCTTTGTAGAGACATCATCCCATCCTATTAGTACCCTTGGATGCATCGTGTAAGGTCCCAACAACATATGTCTATAGACTTTATTGCAATCCGTACAAATAGTCCTTAGCTTGGCCCTCTTCTATCAGTGGTTCACCGTATGCTTCGTCATTGCTTCTTGGCATAGGTATAGGCTGACCTCATCTGTGAAGACTGAAAAAGAGGAGATACCGAGTATCCCATTTTTTCTCTGTCATTTTTAAGTAATTTGTCAGCCGCATTCAGCAGAAGTTGCTTGCCATGCCTGCTCCTCTTCCTGCCTGGAGGATTGTAGCAGTCTTGTGCTTCAAGAGTCACACAGTCTGAATATCCCCCAGCACTCAAAGCTTCTGCCTTATTTCTAAGCAATCAGTTCAGTAGAGCACTACTAGTCGGCACACCCACTGACTGGATTTTTAACTGATTAGTTAGGACTCATGACATACTTCAAAAATCCCCCAAATTGCTTGTGCACCATTGTGTTGCTTGCTTAAGTCCCCTGTGAGAACCAGGACCTGCAGAACTAAGGACTTTCCAAATTGTCACTAATCACTACTTAGCTCTGAAAAGTTAGTCAGAATGTTCATCCTGACCAAAATAAATACTTTCAAGTAAGGATATCAGGGAATGTCTAGTAGTGCTGAGCTGTGCTTAGCATCAAATATAAAATCTTTAAAATAAAAAGTCAATCTCAAGAGCGGAGGAATATAAACAAGGCATACCTCCTATCCCTTTCTCCCTACTGCGGAAGCGGGACAGATACACAGAGGAGCTACCTACACCATCATGTACCCTTTCACTCTACAAGTACTGAGACTATTTGAATACTGCACCTCCTTGAGCATTGTCCTTTTTGAATCTACCCTCAATAGTATCAAAACCTAATCCTTGGCAAATATTCTGAAGTCTATGTTTAATGCAGAAAGAAACCTGTGAGCACAAGAATCAGAGTAATCTGTCATTTTTCAGTGATGCTGTGGTATTACCTGATGCTGCATGACCTAAAGGGTAAGCAAATGCGGAACAAGTTCCCAGGGAGACATACAGTTGGACTTCAAGTGATGAGTCTTGTTTTAACTTCAGTTGAAGTAATAGCAACATGCCCATTGTAAATAACTATACTATCAACAATGACATTTACAATTTCCTATTATTTGCAGTAAGAATACCAGTTTTAACTTCTAATGACTGGAATTGTTCTTAGTTTGGGAAAGCCAGAGATTATTCTTGCCAAAACCAAAAATCTGGGTATTTTCCCAGAAAGCTTAAATTAAGATTTAACAGTTTGAGTCTTTTGTTCCATTTTTCTCAAATAGTATAGTATATTCCAGCTGCATTTTATTTTTTTTTTTTCTCTTCACTCCCTTCTTTGTATAATTGAATCTCCACTTTGGCAATATTCCCATATCATTTTCTCCAGTCAAATGATACCCCTTTCTAAGCTATCTAGTTTCTGTTTGCAAATCTCCTGAGTAATGCATAATAGGAGATTACACCACCTCTCAAAGCCAACCTACAGGCTTACCAAAACATTGCTGGAAAAAACTTAGGATTCTTATTTTCATATGTTTCTCAACAGAGGGCCAATTAGTTTTGGAGGCCTTCAGGATATGATAATATGGATAGGAGATTTTTATGATTTATTTATAGATGCAGAAGGTTTCAATTAGATGGTAAGGGTGAAAGAATCACAGTTGAGGATGCGGTGGTTTCTGGTTTAGTTGCAGGCCTAAAATTATATGATGAATCACTAGAGCAGAAAACTCACTATTTTCTTTTCTTGTCAGGCCTGTAGTCTTCTATAATGGAAGATTTTGTACTAAAAGAGCATGCCAATGTCACTACTTATTTTCCACATATAAAACAAGCAAGCCATGTCCTATTCATTTGACTGACACAAGAAGTTCTAGAAAATATTTAGTGCTATTAAGCATTAGGATTTCCCATTTTTCTGCTATTTTTTTATGCCTCTAGACACTTCAAGTCAGAATTCTAAGTATTATACAGTCTAGCAGTGGCTTTCGCTCCATCTCATGGGTGCTAACATTTGTTGCAGAACAAGTCAACCACTACAGAATACAGAGCAGTGATTTGAATTCCTTCTCCTCTTGCTTCCATAACCAGTTTCTGGAATATCCCGATACTTCTGCTCCATGACTTTTTCCAGCTGCTTCTCCAGACCTAAGGATTATTGCAAAGACATTTTCAAATGCTGTAATGCTTCTGGAAAAACTGAGCTTGTAATGTAGGAGCCACAGCAAAACACAAAGCAGCATTAAGAGGGAGGTGGCATGTGACCTCTGAGTAGGAAACAGTATTATCAGTAATATTGTAAGGAAAACCAATATCATCAAGCTGCTCAATTTAGTAATTTATTGTCCACTCAGCTAAGATATGCTACATGACTAAGTGTCACAGGTTAAAGCCTACCCACACACAGAGAGCTCATTTAAGTGAGTTCTTTACACTGCCCAGCTCTAACTGCTTATACAACTGAAATGTGAAGTATAATGATTCACTTAATTTGAAGTAGTTCCTGAGATTAAATCTGTAGTTAACTAACAGCTTTTGTAGTTTGGCTGTTGAAAATGTAATCAGAAATGCAAGATGCACAGAAAACATGGAAATGGTACAAGTATAGCATTTATCAGATCAAACATGAAACAGGTACTGCAAAGTAGATCTTCCTAAATTGAACAGAGTCATTGGAAGCAATTATCAAGGTACCTGTACATATACAAAATGGGCTGGGGAATGAGATCGCTGGGATTTGAACAAGACGCCTAGATAGCTGATAGTAGCTGAACGTGTAATTGGCTTAAATTTCATTATATCTAATTGCTGTAAGAAAATGCCAGGGAAATTGTTTTGTTATCCATTCTCTGAAAATTACGGTCTAGACGAAACAAACGCTTTGAAGACAATCGCTTTTATGAAGGAAGTTATTATAACTTTAAGGAAGATTTCTCAAACAGCAGGATACAAACTACAGCAATTAAAAGAAGAAAAAGGTTTTTGGCTTATGCAGTGGTTCTGCCAAGCCGATGATTTGTGAGGAAACATGGCATACCTCCTGCAGCTTGTCTGTTATACTGGTATGATTTACTTACAAAATCTATGTAATATGGCACCTACTATATTTCTGAATAGATAACAGATTGACATTGAATTTGAGGAAGAAAAATCAACTACACTGCCCATACTTCTGTTTCCTGTGTAAAAGAAAGTTTGGCAAAATATGTTAACATCAAGATCACCAAAAGTAATGAGACACACAGATTTGAGTATCTTAGATCTCATCTGACAGTTCCAGGAAACCTGCATCTCCGATCTTTTCCTCACTATCACCTGGGAATATAATAATATCAGGTTTTTAAGTCACTATGGTGAACATTAAATTTTAATGCAAGTGTGAAGCTTTAAGTGCATTTTTTTCTCCATGACTAGTATGAGATGTAACAACAGCAACAACAAAGAGGAAGAAAGAAAACATTCAAAAATCTCTTAATCTTACTCCTCTGTGTGTTCCAATAGGAACCTTGGGCTTTCATTCTCTCCTTAGCTTCTGAGGAGAACGTTTTTGAGCAAGTCTTTTTGATGTCCTAAAGTATAGGGAGAAATGGTGGAGAGGCATTTAAAAGTGTTGCTCTAGAATCTCCTTTTTCTTTTCTTTTAAAGTTACAAACGCTTTTAGGTTGAAAGATTTATTGTTCTATAATTATTCCTGAGCAAAGTAGAAGGGTTTTGAAGGAAGTCAAGGAATGTTTCTATATCTGAATGATCTGCCGCTTCAGGAGGCCCATTCAGCTCTTGCAATGGGGGACTTGGGCAAGGAGACATTGAAAAACAAACAAAAAAATCACTTTGATGAGTGTGATGAGCAAACGTGTACGTTGCAGAACCTGTGGTATGAAGGTTTCATTTTGGAGTTTTTTTGGTTGGTTGGGAGGGGTGTTCTTTAAAATTGGAGTAGATAAAGATACACCACAAGTGACCCAGTTATTACTGACCAAGTTAATGTGAGATAAGATCAATTATTTCACTTCTATCAGGAATCTTCATACCTTCCTCTTTGTGAGTAAATGAATGAGCTTACTCTCGCACACCCTGTCCCGTTGGCTTCTCACTCTGAATACCTAAGGGTACTTCAAGCTGATCTGGTTGTCTTTTCCTACTGGTTTCAATCACTGTTTTCCCTAGCTAGTTCTAGGCTGACAGGAACAGACGCCTAAATCTTTCCATAACTTCCCGATCCTTTTTTGGTGATCACACTCAGCAGATGCAGATTTGCTGGTATATAAAAAGACTGACGTTTAAATCTAGTCATCCCTGACCACGTTGACTTTAACGCTCAAATGAGTTGTGCGTCCAAACCTTAAACTCCAAGAATGAGTATCCTTCTGTAAATGAAAATTCCAGCCCATTTTGTTCTGATACTGTAGTCACTTAGTGCTAACTAAATCCCTACTCTTTTCTTCCAGCATCTACGAAAAATAGATTCTTGGTGTCTCTGAGCATTTTTTACAAATTCCCGTCAAAGAATTTGGTGACTAGGGCAGCTTGGAAGTATTTTTCTTAATTGCAGTTTTTCCTTCAATCCAGTCTCTCTGGTGATTTGGACTACTGTTTTCACTTCCCTTCCCTTTATATTCAGCACAAGTTCTTCTCTCACTTCTCATTAACAATGTTTTTGGACCAGCCGCTATTCTATAACTCATCTTCATTCATACTTCCTCTTCTAAAAATAATTTAAATATCACAATTAGTGATTTCCTTCCAAGACACATATGAAAGGATATTTTGCTGCCTTTCTTTTCAACTGTGGAAGCTTCCCAGTGGATCACTGTTGACATATTCACATTTCCTTTAGGCAATCCCTTCCACATCAGCCTGTTGAGTGCTTTTAGGTTTGCAGAAAGAAGCAAACTTGCAAGACAAGCAGACAGCTTGTGAGCTAAAACTCTTGAGCTTTGAGGGTCTTGTTTGCCTGAAGGGTGAACACAGTTCACTGCAGATCTACCACAGTTCCATTTTGTTAATAAATGTACAGCATGTAGCTGGCTAAATGAAAAATGAAATTCAGTAGTAATTCCTGAAGGACCTCAGGGATGTGTTACTCTGACAGAATACCAATTTGTTTCTTTAATAGGATATTATACTGGTGAAACATCAAAATCATTTTATACGGGTGCATGTCACAACATGCTGAAGCATCCTTGTGGTTAGAACAGTAATGTTGTCATAATCAAAATCACGGTTTTACCCTTTATGTCTCTGGGTTTTGTAGCTTTTATGAACATGACTGTACATTCAATGTTACTCAAATACAGCATAGTAAAATCAGATTTTTAGTCAAAGAAAATTCAAGAAACTCTCAAACATAAGAACTCCTAAAAGCCACTCTACTGACTCCAATAGCAATGTTTAGAGATGCGCTATCTCATGGAAGAAATAGCACCACCACTTTAATGTGTGTTGCTTCTTGTGGTGTTGTTAGGCTTTTTTTTTGTTATTTTAATTTATTTTCTTCAGCTCTTTTGTGTATCATCAGGTTTTGAGGGAGATTTTCGTCACCTTTGAAGTAGTCATGCTGCACAAGCTGTCAAGGCTAATGATTTCTCATAGCCTGGGTACTGACATATCTTGGGTGTGAGCTGAGTCGTACTAACTTCAGGCTGCAGCAATGATTTAGTACTGACATTAGTTTACCAGTGTGGTGAGTTGACCCCAGCCAGCAGTCAAGCATGCTCATTCCCTTGCCCTCCCCAGCAGGTTGGAGGAGGAAATAGGAAGAATAAAAGCTTGAAAACTCATAAGTCAAAATAAAGACCATTTAATCAGTGAAGAAAAGAGGGAGGGAAAAAAAGAAATTATGCAAAGGAAATCACTCACCACCTCCCATAGGCAGATCACTGCCCACACAACCTTCAAGTAACAACCACCTTGGAAAACAAATCCCCACCTTTCTTCCTTCCCCTAGTTTTTATTGCTGAGCATGACATTACAAGATATAGAATATCCCTTTGGCCAAGTCAGATCAGCTATCCTGGCTATGTCCCCTCCCAATCTCTTGCCCACTCCCAGCTTACTCACTTAGGCAGAGCAGAGAGAAAAAAAAAGAGAATGCTGTAACACTGTGCAAACTGCTGCTCAGCAGTAGCCCAGACTACTGGGCTTGTTATCAACACTGTTTTAGCCACAAATCCAGAACACAGCAGCACACTGGCTGCTATGAAGATGTTTAACTCTGTCCCAGCCAGACCCAGCAGAATCTGCTAAAATAGCACCACTGTTTACAAAGATTGCAGGCACTGTACTGATCTTTTAGCCAAGCATCATCCCTGCAGTATCGTAGCTTGCAAAGTAGTACAGTTACTCATTATGATTTATGCTGACACTTCAACTTAATTTTTTGTTTGAACCCATGTCCTTTAAAGAGGAAGTATAAACAAAAATAATAACTTACTATCCTGGAAAACTTTGAATTATTTTAGCAAACTGAGATTGATTCATTTTTTTCCACTCTGATTTGGACCACAGTTTTAAGATCGTTTTTTGTCTCCTCAATATGAAAACACAGTGTCATTCTTTCAGAACCCACCAAAAAAAGTTCATCTGGGACATTTTCTAGGTTATTGCATCAGCATTCCAGCATCCTACAGCTGCAAACACAGCTTGAGCTGCAGTTTCCACATATTTGCATTTACATTTAACAGTCAGGAGCACTTACACATGTAAAGTTACTGCTAGATTTAAAAACTAAAAAAAATCTCTTTACTTTTTCTTAATTTTGATAATTTTTTTTTTAATTTTTTTAATTTGATAAACAATTTCTTAGTTGTTTTCTCTTAGCACTGAAATTTAATTCCTGGTTACTATAAATGAATGACATAATAAGTTTATGCCTATAGTACTTACATTCTTGCTTCAATATATAACCTTCGAGGACAGAGGAAGAAAATTGCCCCTCAAGGTTTCTTTTGAATCCAATCTAGATCAATAATATGCAGAAACCATTGCTATACCAACAGCTATTGAATAGTAACTGCAATTAAGTAGGTCCTTTCCTAGCAGGTATCTGTCCTTGCAATTAACTGGTACACATATTGGAAGTCTCAGGTGAGTACATATGTTATAGGGACAAGCTATTCCATTGCCCTAAGGGCTTGTACATCCTAAGATTATGAAGTTGCCCCTTGAATTCATTGTAGTCCAAATTCAAGCTGCAGCCTGTTCTCTGATTAATAGCTAGTCTGGAGAATTTAAGCTGTGGACTTTTTGACTAAGCAAACTGAATTAGATTTCCACTACATCAAATCAACAATAATTTTCACGGCTTAGTTTCATCAAGGCTAAAAACAACTCCTTCAGTCTTCCACTAATGTGGACATTGTTTTAAAAATAGTTGAACTAATACTAATATTTCAGATAAATTTGGTTTTATTTTACCCAGTAAGATAGTTTTAACACGTATTATCTGATGCAGGCAGACTTACATTTACGGAAGTATGGTATTTTATATAATAAAGTAGAGATTAAACCTAAGAGAATTTAAGTTGTACTTAGTGTAGCCGTGAAAACTGAAGTATGACTGTGGCTGAACCTCTTTATATAATTTAGGTGTTCCTTTGCATAGAAAGGGAATAATTGGTACATGAAACCTACCCATTTGTGGGAGAAGGCAGGCAGGCAGGCAGACAGGATATGGTCACAAGGAAATATTCTCAGTTTCAAAACAAAGCAGAAATATTCTCTTTTGTAACGACTGCTAGGGAATGCCTAGAGAGTAGAGGTCATTGGCACCTCTGTTAGTATGTTGTTGTTAATAGCTCTCCTAGAAAAAGCATTCCTTTGAGACAACAAAATCAACTCACCAAATCACAGAACGGTTGAGGTTGGAAGGAACCTCTGGAGGTCATCTTGTCCAACCCCTCTGCTCAAGCAGGGTCAAATTCCCAGCCCTTGTTTGGAGCAGGAGCAATAGTATTGCAAGAAAAGGACTACCAACACCTTTACTTTTCTCTGCTACTTCTGAATTTCTCATAAAGAGGTGTTAAAAGTTAGACAGATCTGGAAGAGAGAGGTTATAAATATGAAAATACTATAAACTTTCCTCTTTTCCTTATTCTGCTGAAAAAAAAATGCAACTGCTCTCGTATTACTATTACTCAGATCCAGGTTAAATGGGAAAGGAATTTAAAAAAAAAAAAAAAAGTGGTTGTGGTTCTTTAGGATAAGAAAAAAAACAAGAGTAGGGAAGAGATTTTAACCAGCCCCAACACTAAGATGTTGATGACTGCAGATAGAAGTAAATCAAGGGAAGAAAAGGAAAAAGAAAGAAGAAAGGGTGACACTAAGAGGGCCTAGTGGAACTACGATGAGCTGGAACTAAAGGGCTTATACTTGAAAACAGAGTAGCAAATCTGATAGCCTAGAAGTCTGAGCTGAAATTTTTGGCTCGAGGGTCTTTCTGAGAGATGCTGCGAAACAAAGAGCAAGATTTGTAGTTGTGGAGAAATCACAGAATACACATTGTTACTTCTCTAGGGAAAGTTGCTTTATAGTCCTTCAAATTTAAACTGGCAACTATCATGATTCAAATAACAAGTCTACAGAGAGCAGAGAATTCTTGCCATCGCTCCAAACTAAATGATGCTTATCTAGCCTTTGCATTATCGTAGGTTGGCAGCAGCTGAGAAGATGGCCAAGGAAACATAAACCACATACAAAAAAATTCATCTGAAGTCATTACTTTAAAATGAAATTATTTTCTGCTACAGTTTTTATAGTTACTCAATAGTATGTGGTAGGTTGAATGGATGGATCTGATACCTGATACCTGATCTGATACCTGGATGGATACCTGATCTTTCCCAAGTACCGTATCATCCCATACCCTGAACTATTTTCTCCCTCCTGGAACAGATGAGTTGCAGGCTAGCCTTTTCTAGTTTCTTAGAGAGGTGCTGAATATACTCAGTATCCATTAGTTACAATCTACCATCTCTATATATCCTGCCTAATAGGATATAAGAAATCAAGTCACTGTACACAGAAGAAAATATGAAGATAGTCATATTAAACTGGTAATTAACAGATACAGTGTTCAGCGAAGTGTGACCTTCTACGCATGTGCATTGTGATTACACCTGCATGCTTTCTTTCCTTTTTTTGTGCAGAAGTCACTCCAGTATAAGTGGACATCAGTGGTTTACAGGTATTATGGTTATTCTCTGAACAACATCAATTTTGCTTTAAGCGAAAGTTAAATGTTTTAAGAAGTGAATTGGGGGTGGTGAATATTTAGCAAGCAAAGTGTTTTTTCGCTCATTTATTTTTAAGTTTACATTCTGATTTCTTTAAATACAATTGCCCATGTCAGAAATCAGATTTCCAGAATTCGCATTTTCTTCTGTGATGCTACATTTTTCCCTCCACATGGCAATGGAATTTATGTCCAGGAAAAAAAATAATGCTTAGAAAAGATTCCCAGAACTGACTCAGAAATTATAACAAAATTAAAGGACACACTAGGACAGAACAAAGAGCTGCCTATTAAAAAAAAACTCCAAACTTAAATCACAAATAATAAAGAAATGTAACATCCAATATTTCATCTGTTGCTTTCACCTCTTTGGATCTGTTACTTAAAATGTATGTAACATGTGAAATTACTACAGTACAGTGTTCTAAATTATGTATCAGAAAATCTGCATTTGAACTTGGTAGCCTCCCTTAGACAACATTTGTTTGAAGCCTTGAGGTGTAGCAACGGTTATGGAATTACATATGTATGCCAAGGTCAACAGCAATAGAAATAATCACATTTTAGTAACACTTAAAATAATGTCCATTCACTGCTAAACATTATATTTAGCCATTACAGGAACCAGTGGGATAGTAATGTATCTTTCAAAGATAAATAACTGTACTATAATTCAATGGTAGGTGAAATATTTTAAAGTATATTTATTGAACCTTACTATTTATGAGATCGATAAAGCTAAAACATTATGCTACAGAAAAGTTGCTACGTGCACACAGTATACATTGCATATTTGATTTTCGTATCTCCTAATTTTACACAGATGCAGGTGCATAACTGTAGTTTTGAATTCTAAAACATGGTTGAATACATTAAGAGTGGTAAAATTGGGTTTCAATTACTATCCAGTTTGTTTTTTAAATTCTTCTAAGCCTATTAGTCTGTTCAAAAACTTGGTAAGATTGCAATAGCAGGCAATCGTGATTTGTGTTTCAGCCAAGAAAATGTCATTGAAAATACTTATATATTTTGGAATGATTAAATAGTAGGTTTTGTAAGAACTGAGTCTGTGTTGTACTTCTAGGTCTAATAACAGCCATATTATTGTTTCATTAGCAAAGATAATTAAATATGTTGTGTGCCATACAGTAACCACAGAAATTACTTATGACACGTTTTACATACTCGTGCTGAAAGTTTGTGATGGAAACCACCGTGCCATAGCATGCCAAATTTTAAGTGGCTTTGGATACTTCTTCCAAATGACAAGGATCACTACAGATTTATATATTTTTAAACTATGTTGCAGATAAGTTTAAAGGCCTTTAAGTCTGATTGAAGTCTGTTACTGTTATAAGAACTTTTTAAAGGACTCTCAGTCCTATTTGTCATACTTATTTGTGTCTCAGGTTGGGAATTCACCAGAAGAGAAAACAGGAAAAATGAGATGCCGAACGAATGTTTTAGTCATTAAATTGTCATTTTCCATGTATACCACTGTCTACAGCAATGTGTGATAGTCATTCCCCTGAAAGACTTCAGAATCATCCACAGAAAGGACAGCTGCTGACATTCGATAAGGTAAACATGTAGACAGTGGAATACTTTAATCCTGTGATGTGTATTATTGTTCATTGTGTTAGCACGCTGACTAGAAACCGTGGCTGTGACTAATCCCTCAGCAGGCAGGTGTCCATTAATTTCAGTCATAATTCACTAACAAGACTAATTATAAAAAATTAAAAAAAAAAAAGAAGTGGGGAAGGAAGACAGGCAAGTACGATAGTTGTAAAAAAATCAATTCCTATCTCAAGACAGATGATTTTAAGTTTAATATTTTGTATAAGCGGCAGTCTCAGAATGATTAGCTTGACTAAAATAGCTCATTGAAATATTTCAGCTCTGTGATTTAAGGCTTGACAAATGAAACAATCACCATCAGTTTTGGTCTGCAAGTGTGATGTTTGCATTGGTTTTCCTTTGCTGTAAGATTGCTGCTGAATTTCAAAATGGAAACTACCATTCATTAATGCTTCATTCCTTCATATTCCCCACCCTCAACCATAATTTCACTGACTGCATTTTTTTTAATGAAGAAAAGTGATGGAAAATAGTGAGCTATCAGCAGCTATTTTCCAGCTACAGATCTATGCATGTATCCATATATTTATTATTCATCTATGTTCGTCTCCCAGTCTGTCTTTAAAAATAACAATTTATTTTTGAACTACTTGTACCAATATTTAACCACTGAACCCTTTAATTACTTGTACTAATGACAAGCAGGGCTCACTCAAATTCTGAGATAATAGTTTTGTACATGCAAGCTGAATTAAAAAGGTAAATGACTGAACCTTTTGATTTTCAATATCCTGCTAGTTTTGAGTGTAATATGAATGTTCCTGAATGGTAAAGCTGCCACATGAATATATATTTATGTGTGTGTGTGTGTACAGGTATGCATGTATATACATACATACAGAAATATATTTCTTAGTGGAATGGTTGACTAAATATTTTACCTTCAGCTTTTTTTTCAGCTATGTATCATCTAACTGTTGTCACCTAAACTCCCTCCTGGTACACTGAAAGAAACAGACACCCACAAACAACACGCCCCATAACTCGCAATGCTAATTTAGCATAGGATTGAATACACACAAAAGGTGTTTAATTCTCCCATTTAGCTAAAGAGGGATCCTAGATTTCCTGTCTACAATAGACACCTTCTTTTAGAAGGCTAAAATGCTGGGAGAAAGGGACTCCACAGCACTGATCAGCTGCAAACATACAGCAAAGAAGTGACTGTAATCTGGTCAGGAATGCTTTCTTAAACCTTTATATTTTTACTTGTCTTTTCTTGGTTCTTAAACCTAGGATTAGATTGCTTTTGGTTTCATCAGCATTATACTCTTTGTGTCACACACTATGGATTCCATGGAAATAAATGAAACTGGAAAGCAGGGAAACTTACTCCCATCCTGAGTTGCAACTACATCTAAAAAAGATGCAAGATACCTGCACCTGTCCCATCTGACTTGATCAGGACTGGACAGAGACCAAGACAGGCCAACTGCACAGACTCTCCTATGTGCTCCAGAGCCCTCATTCAATAAGGCAGTCAGGCATTCGGTGGTCTCTACAATATTTCAGATTCTACTTAGTGTTCCTTATATCTTACAGGTAGCAGGGACATGCACAGCTCGACACGTCATTCAAGTCTGCCTTCCATTCAAAACTTCTGCAAAGAGAGCCCATCAGTTCTCCAACCAAGGACTGTAATTTGCAAAGCAAAACCACATGGCTATAATATTAAAAAATGGAGTGGAGAAATATAACAAAACCTTTTCCCTTCTTATGTTTGCTGCTTTTCTGAGTTTCTTAGCTTCTACAGAGTTTCTTCCTAACTGGTCAGGCCTCTTCATGTTAGCTCACAGACATGTTACATATATTTTATTAGAAAAGAAGATAAATTAATGCTCAGGTCTCCCTCTCATTTCCAAAAATTATCAGAAGAGCCATCAGTCTCAAAATCTAGTCTCTGGCAAAGCACAGAAGGGCTTTGGGATCCCCCCAGGTAAGCCGGTTATTTTAAATATGTATAAATTGCAGCAAAACATACAATTCCTGTGTTTAAAAAAATAATCTAAGATCTGCCGTTTCTTCCAACACAGCAGATAGAAACTTGACAAAAAAGGTGCATGTTCTCTTTTGCCTTTTTAGCTGTCAATACCATAGGTTCTTGCATAAGTATTGTTAAGATGCGCAGCTGGAAAGATGTTTGCAATCATCAAGTGTATCAATATACTCTTACAAGGGATGAATTTCTGATCTATGATTTGGGTTCTCTAAAACTATTAGATTTGCTGTATCAGTCTGTTATTTAATATGGAAGAACGGACATCAGCAAAAATCCATCACTAGGATGGTAGCAGGGCATTGGAGAAGGTTACCCAGGAAGGTTGCAAAATTCCTCGCATTGGAGGTTTTCAAGACTTGGACAGACAAAGACACAGCTGTCCTGACACAATGTCCTGCCATTCGTGCTTCAAGCAGCCAGTTGGACTGGATGATGTTCAGAGATCCCTTCCAACTAACACTTCTATAATTGGATTAAAAAAATAGACAGGTGCCATCCATTCCTTATCTTTCTTCTTTTCTTAAACTTCTGCACCTTGGAGCAATCGCATTCTCCTACGCGCTCAAAACTGACGCACAAGCATGTATCACTTGGGAGAAACGCAAGAGTCCACTACCTGGTCACAAGACTGAAAAGGTTACACTTCACTGTTTATATAGGTGTATACATATATAAGTGCGTATGTATATAAGTACACATGCACATATGTATTTGTGGATGTTTACACAAAAAGTGAGGAAGTGAAAAAATGTTGCTCTATAAAGCATCTACAGGAGAAGATCACACTTTCTCACAAGATCTTTTCTTTTTTGATGAGCAATAACCTTTATTCTTTTGAAGACTAAGAGCGAACCTATGAAAGATGAATGAGTCCAACCACTGCGTTACTGTCCAACAACAGACCATTTGCCACACCTACTTCTAGAGCAGTGACTTGTTTTCACATCATATTATTGTATATACTACAAGATCCATCTCCAAAACTTTCACTGAGTGACCTTAGAGGAACTAGACTTTGAATCAATGGACCTATAGAGTGAATCTGGTCCGTTTCCTTTATAAAATAAGTGTATTCTGACTTTGAATTAAATTTGACCATTTGGAATTGCTGAGTGCCTTTCACTGAACTCATATCCTTCCAAACAAAAAGTTCATAACCATAACAAAAACTTTACTACATCAGTTCAAAAACATTACAACACATATCTACTTGAAAAGCTCTAACTAATTGCAGTATCCAAATAATATTAAATATAAAAAGACACAATGGCTGTAACAAATAATGAATATACGTTCTTGAAAAAATAGCTTGACTTTCTTCACTGCATTATTATTAACCAAAACACACATAGATGATTCTTGGGCACCAAAAAAAAAACCCAAAACAATAAGGGTTTTTTTTGAGGAGGGGGCAATTTTGACATAAATCACTTTTAATCCATGTGATTAAAGTTTTCATGTGATATAAAAGTTTTCACGTGATACAAATGCATTACATTCTATTGCATTATCTTTTAGAAAATAATAGTAATAATGCAGTCAGAGTTAAGAACCACTATCATGTGACTCTGGAGTCTACTAAACTATACTTTTCCTATTCATATAGTAGAAGTGGTAATTTTGTAAATGGCACATAGAAAAGTGTGCCTCAGCTGATTTACAAGACAAAAGATAAAATACGAGATAGAGTTAAAAATTATTTTATAGATAAGGAATTAAAAACATTGTTCGTTCAAATCCAAGTACATAATGGAGACTGAACATTATTTAGTTGCCAAAATTACAGATTACCTGCTCACTAACCCTGCGGACACTTGAATTTCCAGGGGACTTGAACGTGCTCAATGCCTAAACGTATCATTTTGAATACTAGGCTTCTCCTTACCTAACTAATTAACTGCTGAGTTCTGTTTGGCATATTTTCTAAAACCTTACCTACCGAATCAGACAGCTTGAAAAATTCATCCCAAAAGAGAATCGAAATGGCAAGAAGAAAATGTGGTGTTGCCATTTGAATCAGCTGGTAGTTAGGAACTTTCCCCGGAGCTGAAGAATTGGGCTCCCAACTACTTCCTTAACAAAGCATCTGCTTCATGAGGATATGGCAAATTTCTGTCCTTTCTGTCCACATCATCCGTCTTGGTATTAAACATGGATTCACATCTCCTCACACAGAGAACAGAGAACAATCTCCTTCACTTCAGAAAAGGTGTTTAGCAGTAATCTTTCTGACAAAAGACAATCTTCTAGGTTCAACAGCATTTTGCAAGAAAGGGATGACTCGGATAACTAACTCCAAGATAATTTTATGGCTTTGAGCTGGAAGTGGGAAAGGGCACCTCTGTGAATTATCAACTGCGCATCAGAGAAGACAAGACTTAACTCATCCTTCAGAATTTCCTGCTGATCGCTTATGCTATTTTATACTTAGATCCAGGTTCAGCTTCATAACTTTACGGTATGTACAAGCGTCCAAGTCAGGAACCAAGTCACTCAGTATTACTGTTCTAGTAAGCACAGAGAGACAGGCTTCACTGTATGGGTAGATTAATTTTTGAGTCATCTGATTTACTCCCCACAGAACACATATTTCTTCACTATCTACAGAGGGAGCCTACCAAGCTACGAGATTCCTATTTTATATGCCTCATTTAAGCTTCTAAAATTCAATGAGTATGGATTTTGGGTTGCAAGATTTATGTTTATCTCTTTTCAGTGCCTAACTTCCACAAAAGTGAGTCAAGTAGTTTGTGCTAGAGCTCTAGGTTTCATCAGCCAGTCTTTCAAAAGGAGTGCTGTTAGAACTAGCAATCATATCCCACTCTCCTGAGACTGGATCCAGTCTGTTACGTCAAATACAGAAATCAGGATCAAATCACGAATTATTTGTAAGTGAAGAATGCCAGTAAAAACTGTTAACAATATTAAATATTAGTAAATCAACCATTTCTAATGACCATAGTAAAGCAAAGGCTGATACAAAATGACTAGCCAATATGCAATTAAATATCAAGCCATTAATGATTTTCAAGTTTTATGTTCCAGATGAGAGAGTCCACCATTAGAAGAAATAGCTAATGACACATCTGTATTGTTCTCAAAGGAAATTCTTCTAATTAACCATTAAAATTCAGCATAATCAGACAAAAAAAAACCACTTGGGAACCAAATTTTTGAAAAACAGACGTTCATAATGTAAGCAGCTAGCAGATATATTAAAATGAAGAAACATGTAATTATTTTTGCAATAAGGCACAGCTACATACGAGTTCCCATTTTTAACAGACAAGTACCTATTTGTTCATATAGGTACGCAAAGTTCTTTAGATGAAAATGAAGGATTCATTATTTTTACTGCATTAAAACAACACCACTCTTTCAACTGATACACATCTACACATTATATATGATACCATAGCCATGATTTCCTTCTCTTGTTCAAAACTGAAGAAAAACATTTGGGCAAAACTATAGATTCTTCTGGAATTAGTTCGCATCATTCTGTTACAGAGAGGCAAACTCCAGCCCATTACCATGGAGAAACTAAAAGACAAAGGCAAAGAAAAAAGCCAGATTCTAAAGATCATTGATGAGCAAAGAGGACACCTGCAGAGCTACAAAGCAACAATATGATTTTATCTCACTGTGTGAGAAGCAAATAACACATTCAAGGAGATAACATGACTCCAAAGTATCACAAATACATTACTAAATCCATTCACCCCTTCAATTCAGTCTTTGCAGACATACCTATACCTACACTAAAAAAATAAAAGTGACTGTACAGGCACTGGAATTTATAGAGAAGAAAAAAAGACATCAGAAAGGAACATGTGCATATCTGTGTCCAGGTGACACAGACTGGCCACTCACTGTCAAGTCAGACATTTCTAATAGTTTGCTCCAGAATAAACTCACAAGTCACAAAACTTGCATTCAGATAGCTCTGTTAATACCACTACTAGCCTTAAAACTAAGAAAATCAAACATAACACTGTGGTCTAGTATTTCCCATTTGCCCAGACTATACCTATGTTTCCAGCTAATGATTTCGGTAGTAGCTGCCCTGGTGGTTAGTACCACCATTATCTTCTCGATGTATCTTCAAACCTCAGCAGTTCTGAAGACAAAACATTATCTCACCATTTTGCTGACATCAGATAAGTTGTATCCAGTGACTCACAGGGATAAAAACAAGTACAAATCTTTATTTTCTGTGCACCTATAAGAAGAAATCATGTATCACCTCACCAGGTTCTTCGTTTCCATTCTCTGACCTGAAAAATCCTAAATAAACAAGGAAAATGCCAGAGGATAGATGTACTTGAGGATAATTATTCAATCAATTTACACAAAATAGTACCAGATGGGTGCTAACTAATTCATCTGCATTTGCTGACTGTTCTCTAGCTCATAAAATACTTTGAAGGAGTGTTTGGTGTTTCTCTTTCCTATAGCCAATCTACATATCGTGCATATGGTATGCAATTGAACTTAACTGGACATTTACTAGCAAGGTCATAATAAGGTTATTTTCTATGGTATGCTTAATAGAATGAACAGTTCAGAAATGTATATGGTTCACCCCTAGTCTCCTGCGACCTACAAGTAAAGGAAACTTCAGGTTTTTTGTTTGTAAGCTGCAAAACTGCAGAAGATCATGTCTCCAGAAAAGAAGACCACCTCTTTTCAATAAAATCTCTGGCTAAGCACACAAACAAATAAATGACTAACTTTAATTCACTGTCATCACAATTAATTTAAGAGAGAGGATATGGTGAAATCAGGAGCAGTTAGGCAGCTAAATAGCAGTTAGGTGCCATGCCGCTGTGTAGACTTGAGGCACACCTAAAATCGAAGGCCCAGGTTATAGACACGCTTTACTAATACTTTGTTCTGCAAGCCAGTCCATTCTGGTAACATTTTCAGCCAGCTAATTAAAGAAATACATAATGTCTATAGCTATATGTTAAAATTACCAAAACTTTCAGATTTTTAATTTGATGTCTAGCTTTGAAGAGTGGTAACACAAGTTGCAGAAAAAATGTACACAGGAAGAAATTAATGCTAATTTGAAAAATGACAGCAAGTTTTTGCTATTTCTTTTAAACATAATATTTTAAACGCTTACTAAACTTAAGAGTGATCTTAACGAATAATGCTTTCAGACTAAAAAAAATGAAGGTAGGAATAAGACAAGGCTATTTACATTCAGGGTTTATTCATGCAAATATATGGCTTATGTAGAAAAGCTGTCTTCATTGATTTTATGTCATTTCTAAAAGGGCTGTCTCTGAAAGACTATGCTTCCACTATCATTCTTAACTGTGAATAAAAATATGCTTCAGTGTATCTCCACATGACTCTGCCTGATGTGCAAACATAAGGCACAATTCAGCTGCTCACTTCTCAACTGTGAAAGGACTTTGCTGCCATTGCTGCAGGGAAAAATAAATTAGTCACAAATTATATGGCTGTTAATAAACAGCCATAACCAACTGGTGAAAGGCAATCCTTTGGGAAAAAAAAAATCTTTTGAGTGTTTTTCGTATTGGATGCAAACCATAAAGGGCTACAAAGAACCTTTCAGCAAGAGACTGCAGGAGGGGATGTGAGAATGACCTCTATGTTATTATCAGCTCCTGAAGGCAGAGAACTGAGGCAATGAGAGGATGCTTAGGCTGATGAAGTCAGTTAGTCTTGATTTGCTCTTTAAGACTTCTCTGTATCTGGCTTTTGCAGACAGAATATCTTCTCTTCTGTCAGACCTTGCATTTGCCATTCCAAGACAGTAGGACAGATTCCTTCACTAAAACGTTTTCTAAAATCCTCCTTTATTAATCCAGCCATGTTCTCTCTGCACATGCATTTATACTCAAACATGAGCTGAAACCATGCTTTCATAGATATGGGCTAGTCCTCTCTCTTTATTCCAGTGACTATGTCCCTTAACCTCGCTGGCAGTCACACAAAGTGAGACATGCTCTGATGCAAATTGCAAATTAAAAATAAATAAATCAAAGTCTTCACCACTGCCTTGAGGAAAAATCCAGATGTGATCTAATTACTTCCTGGCCTCAGCCACACTCTGAAAATCTCAGCAATGTGGCACAGTGTTCCATTAAAATTCACACTGCCTTGCAATTAAGTATTTGAAATATGCATATTATTAAATTATTTCTCACTTTCACGTTTGCCAAGACATAATGTGCCTCTACATCTTTTATGTCTTATCAACCTGTCAGTTCCTGCCTCCTCTCTGCCAGCTTCCCTACCTGTTTGAGGTGTCTCAAACATTGTTTGCAGCTTCCACTCAGAAAACTTTCTGAGTAACATCGAAGAAAATCTTTCCCATTGTCCTTCAAATACTCCTTTTGAGTTCTATTTTGTCTGTGGGACCTACACAGCGCTGACAACGAAATCATCATTATCATGCTAACCGGTATTGGCACCTTGGGGTCCATCTCACTGTATCTACCTATTTCTTCTCCCTAGTGAATCTTATATAGCAATCATCCTTTCAACCATACTTGAAAAGCACCTTGTGCACAAGATGTGAAGCATTATTGGCAGATTCTGCCAAAAAGCTAAACAAGGTAATGAGAGAAGTTAGTGCTGGGAATGGATAGGAAAAAAAAAAAAAAGGAAAGAAACAGTACATCTAAAGGAAACAAAATGTGAAGGATGCTACAGAAAGGAATTATATCAAATATCTGATCAGCATGGGAAAACAATCTCCTCCATTAAAGCTGTAAAGACCATCTGAGAACTGTGAGAAAGTCCCTGTGGGCTTCAGATCCCCCCTTCTAATTGTAACAGCTGTACTCTGCTCCCAAAAGTAACTCCTCTGGGCACACCACCTACTAATTCCCTTCCACCTGAGCAGAACTAGTTTTTGGGTTTTTTTTCCTGGAAGTTTGTTCTGAGTGTAACATAAAGGTCACAGAGGATGAAAATCTCCCCCAAATGTTTCTGGATCAAGAAACTGGGGAAAGAAATAACCCAATCCAAGTCCTGGTTTTCCTCTCCTACTTAGTTACAGTTTGCAGTTGCTTTCCCCTAAAAAAAAAAAAAAAAAAAAAAGGTAATAGTCTTGGCATAAAAGACAGCCTATAAAAACGCATTCAACCCAAATGTTAGCTTCCTTAGTGCCAAATCTTCATTTAAGGAAAATGTGTGCATGCTGGAATAAATTTTACTATAGTTAAATGGAGGGAAATTTTCTTCTTTAGGCACATCAGGCAGACTTGAGGCAGCCTTTTGGTTTCACTGTGATGAATCCTGCTGCCCTGCCTTGGCGGCAAAGCTTGCCTCTTGATTGGAAACAGATAGCCTGGAAGTGATTTCAGACCAACACATTTCATCATGTAAGCACCCAGAACCAGAACTGAAGCACCTAAAAACTTAAGTGACTATTCAGAGCAGCTCTCTAGATCTAAGCAATGAACATGTGAAATCCCGAAGTTCCTAGCAGCAAAATCTAAAAGGCTATAATTTTCCAGCTGAGAATACTGAATATTGTTGCCTGAGAGCTAATGTTGCCACGGTGTTGAGGCAAAGCCACCCCTTCTACTCAGGCTAGGTGTTCCTCTTTACATCTCATTTGCCAGTTTCACTCTCACAGATATCATACAAGCATCCCTTTTTGATAGGATGATGATGAGGCAGATGGTTCGAAATACATCCAACAGCCCAGTAATGAAGATAGTTTCAAACTACTCCCCTGACAAATTCTGCATGTTGAACTTCAGTCTCGCACACCTCCACCTAAGCTGAAGAACCTAACAACCAGGCATTGATCATTCTTTTAGATGAAATATTTATGATGTCCTGCAGTGTACAAATAAATAAATATTTATAGGCCAGAGGGAGAAGGCAAAGGTGATAGACTGACACAGAGGCTTACAGAAGTGGTTACGATATTCCTGTGGGAGAGTTCAGTTTAAATCCCTACTACAATAAATATTTATTAACTTATACAATTGGAACAACTTGGAAACCAATAGACGGGTTTGCTCCAGAATACTCTGCCTGCTAGTTAGGACATTCCTCTAGGCTTATTTGTGACAGGGAACCAGAGTAAAACTCTAATTCTTGGTGCATTAGGGTGGGATGGCATGAAGGTGTGACCTAAAGACAATATTACATGAGAGCAGACTTCACACCTCAGTTTCTCTCATGGAACTAAGTTCTTTACTGTCTTTGAGTAAATGGTCACAGGCCATGTTAATTTTTTCAGTGTTTCTTCCTGTCGAGTTTACATCATTCAGCTTCAAATTTCTGTGGTTTCTTTCTTGGGCAACTAATTGTCTCCAGACAAAGTGATAAGAATATCTTATTGCAGATAAGGGTGCCCAATCCAAGACTGTAACATTACCAATGTTATGGTACTTAAATTCTTTTCTGATTCAAATCCTGTCTGTTTTGGTTAGAATGGATATTACTAATGAGAGATTTGGCTCTTTAATCCAAAAATATAAGAATGCAAAAATAGGATTAGACCAGATATTCAGAGAGCTTGTTGTATGCTATCTGAGATCCTGCACCATTCCTAGCAGAATTGCATCACTCCGGGAATTATTCACCCAGAAAACAAGCAAAATCCCTTTTTGACTCCAAATAAATCAAGCATGCATGAGGTGCTGGTCAGGATTTTCAGTTCTTGTTTGCTTCAAGTTCTAATGCTCTTGAGAACAGAAAACTGAAAGGAAAGCATGCCAAAACATACAGAATAAAATTACACAGTGATACTCTCTATAGGTTAAATTAAAGACAGGAAGAAGCCTCCTTCACTCTTAAAGTGTTGTGAGCTCTGTAGGTTCATACTTGATGGAACTACCAGCTTCACAACTGCACACACATATTTCATTTTTGTTTAAAAATATCAGAATTTTTTTTTGCAATTCACTGTATTCGTGATTTCCCTGCCACTGTTACAGTGAAGGATCAGTGCCACCTACAGACAGGGATTAGAGTGGAGCACAACTCAATGTGAAGGAAAGTAAGAAAGCATATCAAATTTTAAGCCCCAGACTTTCTTGTTAAAACAATCCCTCAGTAAAAAGCTGACATCAAGATTCACAGAAATATTCAGACCTCTTTATCTGCTTATACTTACTGATCACAAGCATTTCCTCAACAAGAGACTATAAAAGATGGATTCTGGATGCTGTATTTAGCTGTATCAGGTTTCCAAATGCAAATCTCATACACAGATGAATAAAGCAGAATATGCTGCTGTCAGCTCCTTTTCTGTGCATCTATTTAATTTTGGTTGGTTGTTATCTGAGTCAGTTCAAAGGGGAAAAAGTCTTCTCCCTCAGTTATGAGTGCCAATTAGATTCTAGTTTAATGATCCGGATAAAATTAAAACCAGCCCAACTTCTCACCCCAAACTAAACTACATTAAACCAAACCTAAAACTTCAGAAGAGATTACAGGAAGGCTGGCAGAACAGAACTCATTAATCAAGCTAGTTTAAGTGTTGGCAGTGGCTTGGTTTCTCTTCCCTCCGGAGAAAGGAAGGGAGCAGAGGGGACTGGGTTATCTTCTAAACTAATCTCATTAAGCCCAAAGCCGTCCACATGCCCTTCCTGCCTCCGTACACACATAAGCGCCTGCACACATACACACACAAGCACGAGTAACTGTGATGGAAAGGCTTTAAAAAGTTGCATCTAAATACTTTTTTTTTTTTACTAGAGGCCAATCCAGGACCATTGTAACAGCAGACAATTCATCCACCTCACCAAGAGACTTGTGGTCACTGTACCACAGAAGCTTTAGTTCCGACGGGGGTGGCTGCCATAGGTGTGCAGAAACAAATGATGACTGCAGCCTTTGAAAGACAGCACATGACTAATTGGTGGTGTTGGCTAGAAGAAACATACAGTGACTGAGGCTCAGGAGGATAAAGACTTCAAGCCTTTTATTTCTTCTTCTGTTGTACACTTCCTGCATAACCTTGTTGCTAGTCTCTTGGAGACTAAGTTTTGCTATATGTTAAAGAGGGTTAGTAGTACTTACTTACCTGACAGGTATGAGATTATGTTAAACTTAGCTAAAGCCCTGAGTCTCTCACAGGGAGAGTTCATTTGGAGAAGTAGTTATTAACTATTAGTGCTGTATTGGCATATTGCAGGCAAACTCAGCAGCTTTGGGGATTTAAAAAGCAGAGAGTAGGAAGTCATTTCTGACCTCTCCTTTTAAATCTTACTTCAAACTTTGACTTTTGTTTCACATAATAGGACAAATATTGTTTTATGAGCTGCCAGAAATTTCTCCCAAATTATTTATTGCCAACATTCATTCTACCTGGAAACAGTCTGAGCACAAAAGAATGAAGAAAAACAGGCTCAAAGATCTGTAGTGTAGCACAGCAGTCTGTTAAAAAAAGTGACTAGATTCTGCTGCAGAAACCATCTTTTACACATTCCCTTCTTTATTTCGAACCTTCTCTTTGAATAAAAAAGTGATGAGATTGATAGAAGAAAATTAACAATGAACTCATAGAAAATAATATCTTAAAACTAGGTGATATTCTGTACATTCTCAACAGGCTAAATTTTTTAACCAACTTAATTCTGCAGATTGGCTAATTCTTTAATCTGCCTTTTTAGACAGATGCTCAGCTCATAAGAACTCTTCGTAATCTTAGATAAATGTTTTAATTGCTTAAGTGATCTTTCACATTCTGTTGATCCCTGTTAGATGCAGTTGCAAAACACATAAAATATACTTTGGCTATCTAAATCCCAATCAGCATATGAGTAGATTGGATTGTATAATTAAGATAGATATTGTGTACTTTCACAATTTAGTGAACTTAAAATCCAAATATTATTAAGTATCTTTGTATCCATCTCACAAAGCATAGTTAAAATAAGCTAAACTGTCTTTCACTTTATAACTGGATCAAATTGATTTGAAATAGCAATTTCCTAAAGCTCTGCAGAACTGATGTAAATCAATTATTCCAGATGAATGAAACTCACAACCTGCTCATCTATCTTGCAGTATGGGAATGTTCTTCATTTATTATCATCAGGGCATGCTTTTGAATGATGCCCTCCAATTTTTCTGCATTCGAATGATACACCGCTAGGAAAGAAGTCAAAACCAAAACCCAGGTTCTTAAACAAGAAGACTAACTGAACTTACTAAGACAGAAGTAATATTAGAACAACTAACTGTTCTTCAGCAGGGAGAAATGGGTTACACCTATGGCAGGAAGTCTTGCATTCTAAACTTTCCTGCCAGCACACTGTGAGCTTTGGACCTTACAGCTACCTCACCTTCCCAATTATTCCCTCTGTATAGAAGAAAAAAAAATGTACTTAAATCAAATAGACATTATAATATTTAAACCAAAGAGAGGTGATGATTTAGGCATGTTGACCAAGCACACTGGAAACTGTAAGGTTTAATATTTAGGCCACGTATCACTATAGAACTGTGCATATAATATTTGTCGTGGGAATTTGATGGCGGGGGGAAATGGCACACGTCAGCAGTGAACTAAACCTAAACTACGTTATCGGTTAGAACTATAGGTTAGGTTCTGCTAATACCAGAAATTAATCAGCATTTAGCGTTATATGAAGGAAAGGCTGCTAGGTGTTTATTTTACCTGTTAAAAAGTGACCAGCCATCTTTTTTTTATCTCCTAGATCCCATTTACTTTCAATCTAACATCTTCATTTAGAATGACATGTGCAGTTAGAAACTCTTTTGATGCAAGTTTTAATTATGTTAAGGTTTAGAAGTGTAAGTCAGTTAAGCTTTTTACTTTTTAATGAATATGTTCATTACTTATAAATATTTCTACACCTCCCATCACAGAAGCTTCTGAACGCCCGAAATTCAGTCTGCAGTATAACTCATTCCTGCATTCCCTCTCACAGTCTGCAAATAAATTCCTTTTGGATTTTAATCTCCCACGAAGTTTGGTACATTTTGTTATAAAAATTTAACTAAAAAACTGTTAGTCTACTTTGTTTTCCATTAATACAAAAGGAAGAAGGAAACAGAGAAACTCAGTCCTGAAACAAAACTCCTCTTCTTCTCTATTAAGTGCAACAACTTCTGCAGAGATGTTGCCTGGATGTGGCACGGTCAGTAGAAGTCACTGCTGTGACTGGAGTCCCATCCTGGCAGATCCATGTTAGGACCAGACTCCTCAGGCTATGCCTAGTCTTCTAAGCAAGATGTGCAAGGGGCCATTCCTGGGCATCAACACCGACTGGCAGGGAACAGCCCGAGGCATACAACTAAGTGCTCTTACTCTCCAAAACAAAGCAGCTGACTACCAGCTGCCCGCTGGGAAGGCTACCTGGCCTGTGCTAAATCATCCCAGACATCACTGGGGAGAGTGCTTGATGGTGGGAGCAGCAGGCATCACTTAGAATGCCTCCAAGTGACAGCTGATCCCAGCCAGTGCCCCAGGCTGCCCCTTTGCACTGACTCATTTGCTGGTACAGATTTAGAGTCAGATTCAGACAGGCAGGATGGTCAGAAGACCCATCCCTGAACAAAAGAACCCTGTGGTCTTCAGGTTAAGTAGGCAGTGATTTGCCTACAGCTCCCTGACCAGGTTGGGGCTGTTCAGTCTGGAGAAGAGAAGGCTCTGGGAGAACTTCTAGCAGCTTTCCAGTACCTAAAAGGGGCCTACAAGAAAGCTGGAGAGGGACTTATTACAAGGGCATGTAGTGACAGGACAAGGGGCAATGGCTTTAAACTGAAAGAGGAGAGATTTAGATTAGATCTAAGGAAGAAATTTTTTACAATGAGCGTAGTGAAACACTGGCAAAGGTTGCCCAGAGAAGTTGTGGATCACAGAATCACAGAATCACAGAATGCTAGGGATTGGAAGGGACCTCAAAGGATCGTCTAGTCCAATCCCCCTTGCCTGAGCAGGACCACCTAGATTAGATCACACAAGCAACGCATCCAGGCGGGTTTTGAACATCTCCAGAGAAGGAGACTCCACAACCTCTCTGGGCAGCCTGTTCCAGTGTTCTCTTACCCTTACTGGGAAGAAGTTCTTCCTCATGTTTAAGTGGAACCTCCTATGTTCCAGCTTATAGCCATTTCCCCTTGTCCTATCATTGGATGCCACTGAGAAGAGCCTGGCTTCATCCTCATGACAGTCACCCTTTACATATTTATAAACATTAATGAGGTCCCCTCTCAGTCTCCTCTTCTCCAAGCTAAAGAGACCCAGCTCCTTCAGCCTTTTCTCATAAGGGAGATGCTCCACTCCCTTCATTATCTTTGTGGCCCTGCGCTGGACTCTCTCAAGCAGTTCCTTGTCCTTCTTGAACTGAGGGGCCCAGAACTGGACACAATATTCCAGATGCGGCTTCACCAGGGCAGAGTAGAGGGGGAAGAGAACCTCTCTCGACCTACTAACCACACCTCTTCTAATACACCCCAGGATGCCATTGGCCTTCTTGGCCACAAGGGCACATTGCTGGCTCATGGTCGTCCTGCTGTCCACCAGGACCCCCACGTCCCTTTCCTCTGTGCTTTTCCCCAACAGTTCAGTCCCCAACTTGTACTGGTACATGAGGTTGTTCTCACCCAGATGCAAGACTCTACACTTGCCCTGGTTGTATTTCATTAAATTTCTCCCTGCCCAACTCTCCAGCCTGTCCAGGTCTCTCTGAATGGCAGCACAGCCTTCAGGTGTGTCAGCCACTCTTCCCAGTTTAGCGTCATCAGCAAACTTGCTGACCATGCACTCTACTCCCTCATCCAAGTCACTGATGAATATGTTGAACAATACTGGTCCCAGTACCAACCCTTGAGGGATGTCCCATCCCTGGAAGTGTTTCAGGCCAGGCTGGATGAGGCTTTGAGCAATCTGGTGTAGTGGAAGATGTCCCTGTCCATGGCAGGGGGGATTGAACTAGATGATCTTTAAGGTCCCTTCCAACCCAAACGATTCTATGATTTGGGCATTTCCAGTTTCCTCTGAGTCTTGCCGCAGAGCTCAGCATTCCCATGACACATCCATGGCAGTGAGGTGGGCCTGGGCTCAAGCCAGGCACACAAGCCAGTGTCAGGATCTGGCCTGATGAGGGGAACCAAGGTCAGACACAGCCCAGGATGGCCAGGCAGGGCTGTGGGGACAAGGAAGGACTGAAGGCAGGTCGGGACACCAGTCGGTGGGCCAGGGGTTCAGCCCAGTGGTGCACAGACAGGCACCGGCATAGCGGCAGCCCCTGCAGGGGCTCCTGGCCTCGGAGGGGACAGCCCCAGACGCAGACACCCTGGAGCGGCTGTGACATGGCAGCAGTGCAGTGTCAGCAGGGCAAGACCCTCGCTGAAGGCAGCCTCCGAGAGCCAGGATGCACCATGGCCTCCCCACAGGGCACCTGGGAGCCTGCTGCCATGGCCAGCAGCAGCCCCAAGCCCCATAGCCCAGCCTCCAGGAGCAGGGGACTGATGCTGGTTCCCTGCACTGTTCCGCAATGTTAATGAGGTTAGCTATGAGGACTGAAATCTGACTCTTTGAAATGTATTGTCATGTAAATATTAGGCAACAATTTATTCCAGGACAGACCCTTTCGATGCATAAAGGGTCAGATCGTTCATTGCATAAATCTCTTCATCTGTAAAATAAGATGCTAATATCATTCCCTAATTAAACAGACAACATAAACTCTTTAAAAAGCTGTAGATCTCTAACATTCTTCAAATTTAATCATTTTCACAGCTGAGGAACGAGAAAATGGAGTAGCAATTACAAGTTTTTCCCCAGTGCTCAAAGCAAATGAGCACGAGAAACAGATTTCATGAATTTGACAGAAATGACACAGGCACAGTAGATCTTGCCCTAAAACAAAGAGATGGATTAAATAACAATTGAGGTGACTTCTAATCCTTTTATACTATCGAAGACTTCCCTGTCATTCTGCAACTTTTTTAATCTCTTTGAAGATAAGGGCAGGTAATGGACTAACCCCTTGATGTTATCTGCATACACATGTAAATATAGGCAGAAAGCTTTATGCAAAAAATGTTAATGAAAGAGCAGTTATTGGCATTTTGAAAATATGACAGGCAGACTCCAATTTCTTTATGAAATAAAAAGCCATTTATTTTGGTAAACATTTTTGTAGAGATCTTATTGTGCCAAGCAACATTTCAATAAATCATAAGAGCATAACGTACTGTCTATCAGTTGGGTAATGTGATTGGCAATCTCTTCTAGATATGTACCATCTGTGCCTAGGGCACTGAAAAGTTCTTTGAAAATTCAATTATTTGATTATGAAATATTTCTTTTTGCTGAATTCTGTAAAACTGCTTTCAGGATTGCATAGTACAAGCCTAAAAAAATGGCTCGTGTCCCTGGACTGATACATAATATATCTTGATTCCTTACAAAGCAATGAGCACTCTGTAGCACAATATTATAAATAGGAAAGGAGTCTGTCTTTTTCTTTGTGTTTGTTTTTTTTTTTTTAATATAGCTCAGACATATCCATTTTTTCTTTCATATAGGAATATAATCAAAAATCCTATACAGTCAGTTCAGAGAAAGAGTAAGCGACCTTCAGTTTCTTTTTCTGACACAAATATCAGACTGTTCTTAATGCTGACTTGTTATGTCTCCTTTAATGAGTCAAATATTTTTGCCAGAGGGAAATATAATTTTGTATTTTTGTATTTTTATCTTTTGAATAGGCATTATACAAATATGAGCCAGTTGTAATTCCAAAATTGTTGTCTCATCTGAACTGTATGTCATATCAGTTACCTTAAATACAAAGAAAAAGCACCTGTATTTAACTTTAGGCCTCCATCTGCACTTTCTAAATGGCTCTAAGATCTCAGGACTCCTTTGTCTCCATTCATCATAGTCACTCCGCCTCTGGCTGAGCATTTTCAATAGACATTGGAAAATACATTAATATGACATTTGTAGGATTACGCAGTACACAACCATGAAAGAAAGTACTGGGGTAAGGAGCAGTCAAAAAAGTCAGTCATCTTGCAAGAGATATTTCCAGCTTCACAGGGCAATTGTTATCTGATCGTTCTAAGATCCGTGTTGGATAGAAGAATTCTGAAACAAATCGGTTTAATATTGTGCTCTGAAGAGCTACTGAAAAAGAGCAAATGAGAAATATCCTTCACCTCGTGCTCAAAAATAATTAAGATCTTTTCAGAAATAACACTTTGAGCATCTAAATGCAGCTTACTTTACTTACTTACTCTCAGCGACTCAAGAGAGCATTAATAGACAGATTTATTTTTAAAGTGCAGAATAAAACTGAGGAAATTTAACTGCTGGAGTGACAGAACATTTCAGGATAGCACATATCAATAGGATACACTTATCTGTGTCCCAGTTTTGGGTCACATAACATGTACTACAATGGCATCTACTCTGTTGTAGATAGTCTTGTAACATATTAGAGAAAGGAAAACAGATTGCATGGATTCTAGGAAAGATCAGGCAAATAATGGGAAGCAGCAGACAAGCTCCAATGTATTCAAGAAATGCAGTGACATGAAAACTTCTGGATGCAGCAACTTTCTAGGAGAGGAAGAGAGGCAGAGAGAGGAAAGCACAAATGCTTTTCCTGCTCTTCTTTTTATGGCCACCTCTAGACACAGAATGTTGTGCTAGAAAAAAAAATCCTTCAAGTTAATAGAATTACCTTTTTATTCTTAAATACAATCAAAGAGCCAGAAATCTTAGTCTTACTACTAATCAGCCAATCACTATAGCTTTAAGAGGCCTCATTTTGGGAAACCTCCGTTAAAACTAAGAGCATGGAAAGAAAAAGGTATTTCAAACATTCTTTTCAAAGAGACTTTTTTTTTTTTTAGCTTCTTTGGCAATAATGACTTGAGGAAGCTTTGTTTTTTGAAAAGTTGAGTCATGGCAGTGGAATTACTGCCATCTGCTTTAAGGATAGACTAGGGGAAGGGAATGTGAATTAGGATGAATGTTCAAGAAGAACATTTAGAATGAGATATTTGTAGATAATAAATTATAAGAAACTTAATAGACTTATATTCTGCTTCTCAATAAAAGCATTATCTTTCAAAAAGATTAATACACTCACTTCTCACTATGATAAAGGAAAATGTTTGTTCTAGTATTCATGCCTACAGTTTCCACTGAAGACAATAGATGTTCCACAATCTCTGTCTGGATGGAAAAGCTATGAAACTATAAAGGCTAAAGTATGTGAAAGCTTCAAATATTTCCATGTGGAATTTTCAAATACTGTTAAGATTTTGTATCTATACCATACTATTTTTCCATCAGTGTTTGTCTGGATGCTTCTCTAACTAGCCTTGGTCATATATTCTTTATTATTTATATTTAACTGCTTTGTAGGTTTGGGGATTTAACTATTGCCATAAAGAAACACTATTTATTTTTTTACAATTCATCCATAAACCTATTTTATTCAAAATCAGACAAACATAGCCCAATAAATCTGCCAGGGAGCCTAATAATAATGATATTTACAGTCTTTAAAGGTGAAAAAAAGAGAAAGAGAGAGGCGTAGTAAAATTTTAATTAAGCATTACAGCATGACAGTCTTAGTCAAGATCTATTGCTCTTAACTGATGACTATCCTGTTTTCACAGGACTTCTTAGAAGAGCATAACAAGACCTGATATCCTAGTATACTTCCTAAAGTGTTTGTATTTCAAGATTTGGAAAGAAGATTACTTGGATCTTTAAACTCTCATTTTCTTTAAAATACAATTAAACAAATCATGGCATTAACTAAAACATTCCAGAATTTTTGTGAACAATTTTTAGACTATGGAACAGTGTTGTGGAGACATAGGTTAAATTAAGCAATGGCATGCAAATGGAAAATCTACTCATAGTTCTTCTATATGCAGGACATGTGTGAAGTAATTGTGAATTATTTACAGGAAGAAAGGTCTAGACACTTTAAAAAAAATGAAGATTTTGAAATGGAAGTGTCATTAGACATGAATCAGTTGTGACACTGTGAGAATAATTTGAACACAAATCAATATAGTTGAAATGCACTGACTCTCTTTTAAACATCACAATATTTCCAAACACTTTTAATACATCCTAAAATTATTTGTTTTGCTCTAGACTCTGTTTATTATTGGATGGTACAGAAATATAGCAAAAACACTGCAGACCATGGGTTCATTACTCATGTGGAATCAACTTTTTATTGCCTTCGGTAGTTCTGAATTTGATTTCTACAGTTCTATTCTTTTATTCCCTCTCAAAGTTTCCTCTCTGCCACCTTGATGCAAATTTCAGAATATATTTAATTCAGACTAATTTCAGATAATTAAAAATCTGTTCATCACATTTACATGTCTAATAACCATGAGAGATACTAGTTTGTATTCATATAAGATGGAGATGTGAAGATCTGTGACCTAAAAGTGCTGGCAGGTTCTATCAGTACTATATCAGTACTGTTTTGTTGTTGTTTTTTTTTTTAAGGTCGGTATTAAGAAAAATTAAAGGCATGTCATATTATTTGTTTTATGGATCTATACCTGCTTAGTCAAACAAATTGCTAAATGTTATGCTGATTCAAGGAATTTTGACATCATTTATTTCAATCCACAGGACCAAGTATTCAGTCACCGTAAGAAGAACTAAAGGCCAGATCCAACCAGATCTGATATAGAAAAACAATTAGATACTACAAAGTTATTGGAGAGTAAGACATGCTTTGTAGAGTGGTAGAAAGTTTCTACTTCCATTCTCTTTGGTTTTAATATGAGTGAGGAGAGCTTCAGCAAGGAGTATTTTGTTAAACAGAGCTCCACTTTTCTCTCAGTAGGAAACATAGTTAGCGTCATAGGAGAAGCTCATGAAGAAAATATCCAAGTCCCACACTCTGAAGTTTCTGGTATCTTCCATCCATTCTTTTAGAGTAGGCTCATTTTAATTACAATGGACTTAAGGGGAGGGGGGCAGAAAGGATGCAAAGCTGTGTATGTTACTAAAATAACTGAGATTTACACAGGATAAGTTACAGGTTTTGACAAATTGGTCCGGTATTATCTACCGCATTGAGAGCTTAGTAGTTGAAGCTATTGATAGCTTTGTAATTACTGCTAAATAGAAAGCCTTTTACATCATGAAACGTTCATGGTGTTAGGTTAGCCATCAGCACCACAGCTGAATTAAATCAACTGTTCCGTTTCCCAGGCATCAGCACCCATATTGATGCAAAAAACAGAGAACATAGTTAGAAATCCAGAAGTGGGAACTCATGTTCATAGAAAGAGAGACTAAAAAAAAAAAGGTTCTCATTAAATTCATACTTTTCCTGACAAAAAAAAACCCACAAATAATCCATTCTGGTCTTTGTATCTTCCCTAAGTGCTCAGGAATCCTTACAGCACTAAGGCAGTTCATCTATTGTCTGTTCCCACCACCCCTAGAACCTGTGCATTTTAAATATGGATGATTATGTCAGATATGCAGTTTTCTTTAGGTTTCCTGGCTATCTCCTGTCTGTTCCTAGACTTATCAGCCTTATACTTGTTCCTAATTTACTGGTCACTTGTTCCAAGGAATCATTATGTTCTACAGGAATACTTATTCTTCTCATGAAGTTGTGTGTGTTACTGGCATCTTCCCTAGAATTAATTTCACTTTTAGTTACATTTCCCTATGGTGTTAATAAATTTTTCCTTTCATTTTTAGAAGTTCTATTTTCTACTTCAGTGAATTCTTGTTTCTTTCTGATTCAGAAGGCTGTTACCTTTTTCATATCTTATACAATTTTTCTTTCATCTTCAACCTTTGGTTTTCTCATCAGTTCAGCAAGATGGCCTAATAAGTTCTGTGCCTCCTTCGAAGAAAATTAATGATCATAGTATAGATTTTAGGATTTCTATCTATACTGTTGATCTTTTTCCTGCTGTTTTCCTCATCTTTACAGTGAAAGGTTATAGCAAGACAATTATAAGCCCAGCTTCTTATCATGCCAGAGAAATGGTATGGATTTTAGAATAAGTTTAGGTGAAGAAAGAAAAGCATTGGGAGGCAATAAAAAAAAAAGACATTATACTGTGAATGAGAAAGGAAAGACTGTTTTCCTAGACACAAATACAAACTGGGCACAGAGTGGGTTGAGAGTAGCCCTGAAGAGAAGGATTTGGGGGTGTTTATAGAAGAGAAGCTCAACATGAGCCAGCAGTGCGCTCATGCGGCCCAGAAGGCCAACTGCATCCTGGGATCTATCAAGAGAAGCGTGGTCAGCAGGTCAAGAGAGGTGATTCTCCCCCTCTACTCTGCTCCTGTGAGACCCCACCTCGAATACTGTGTCCAGTTCTGGTGTCCCCACCATAAGAGAGACATAGATCTGTTGGAGCGTGTTCAGAGGAGGGCCACAAAGATGATCCAGGGGCTGGAGCACCTCTGCTATGAGGACAGGCTGCGGGAGCTGGGATTGTTCAGCCTTGAAAAGAGAAGACTTCGGGGGGGACCTAATAGCTGCCTTCCAATACCTGAAGGGAACCTACAGGAAGGCTGAGGAGGGGCTTTTTACAAGAGTGTCCACTGGTAGGACAAGGGGAAATGGGTTTAAGTTGAAGGAGAACAGATTTAGATTAGATCTTAGGAAGAAATTCTTTAGTACAAGGGTGGTAAGGCTTAGGAATAAATTGCCCAGAGAAGTTGAGGATGCCCCCTCCCTGGAGGTGTTCAAGGCTGGGCTGGACAGAGCCTTGAGTAGCCTGGTCTAGTTGAGAGGCGTCCCTGCCCATGACAGGGAGGTTGCATTAGATGATCTCTAAGGTCCCTTGCAGCCTATGCCATTCTATGATTCTATGACTTAACCTTGGTATCACAAAAATTTCCATATAATTTTAGGTTTAGAGGACTATGAATCACTAACTGTTTGTTTAACCAGACAAAATATCATAAGCAGCCATGCAGATATTTCAGTTCAAAATTTTTACATATTCTCATGTAAGAAACAAGAGTCTTCTGGTTGTGGCCGGGCCTTAGCAGTATCAAACAAGATGTATGCAGAAATTAATTTTTCCATTGTATTTTCTTTCACTAAAATTAACTTACAATAATGTGGACAATACTTATCCTCCATCTTCCCAGAAGTTTGTTTACACAGTTTTACCTTTAATAAAGAAAATAAATAGTCAAAGTAAGATAGCCATTAGGTCTTTTCCTTAGTTCTTTTTACCTGACATAATTCAGCTTAAAGCAAGATCAAGAGATTGGCAACCACTGCTCAATGTGTGCTTTATCCTGTATATAAGGCTGCCACAAGAACTATACCATTTAAGATTTCCTGAGAATTTTTTGCTATGGCAAAAAAATGTGCTATGGCACAAAAAGCCTACTGCTCTTTGCCCTGAAAGCCCTCTTAATTAAAAAAATATAAAGGACCGTTGGTGGTAATGAAATACAGTTGTAACCTCTCCAAACCAGGCTCTGTTCAGAGTGAAATGATAACATAATGGTGAGATACCATGATAATGCCACAATACAGTCTTTAGCTGTGCCAAAAAAAATATGCTGCAGCTGAAGAAACTTTTGTTTGAAGACACCCTCTTCTTCATCAGCAAAGTCCATGCAGTAAATTAACAAAAAGAAATAAACCAAGAGATCTCTGTACAAGGAAACCTTACACAGGCATGTGACTTCTGAAACACAAAGCCACTCTCTCAGCAGTCGGAAGGGGACACTACCCAGAACACACTTACACACTCATAAGGGAGAATAAACAAATAAACAGAAAAACCTGAACATTCGTAATTCTATGGCCCAGATTCTTTTCTCATCACAAGCAACTCAAAAGCATGTTCTGTGGGGTTTTTTGTATTTATGGATCAAGCGTCTTCTCTTTTTTTTTTTAGTCAATCTTCCCACCCTCAAGTTTCTCAGTTGCTCAGAGAAAGTCTTAGATATCCTTGAACTTCTTCATGTGTTCATACTGAATTAGATTAGTCGGTAAGTCTTTTTATCAGTCATGAAAGTATCTAGTAGACAAGGAAAGAAATGGCTGAAAGTGCAAATAAATTACAGTCCCCTAATCTCTGGAGATAGCACATTTCCAGGAAAAAAGCACCAAGGCAATTTGTTCTCCTTCTCCCATAATGAAAAAGTACATAAATGAAAAGTTGTAAACCAGATCAGTTAAAAAACATTTATAGATATGGGTTAGAGACAGGCATTGTTCAGAAACTGAGAAGTCATTCAAATTGCAAAGTGAGTCCATTAACATATGTAGATTGCTTGCCTAATGTATGATCTTGAACTATGTACTTAACTGTGGCTTCAGTGAAAAACTTGAAATCAATCTTAAAAAAACATTGAGACAGAAATTCTAACCAGCATTCATAAAACTAATGTTCTTTTGAAGTAAAAAATATAAGTATACACAGAAGTCAGACATTTCTTTCCAATACATTTATAACTGGATTTCGGTTAAAATGGAATGGCGCCGCTTCTTAGAAGCAATCTATAGAGACACTAGTACTACCATGTTCAATTTTTAAACACCTACAAAATTAGGCACCCAGCACCAGTATTCAAAGCATTCAGTAAGTCGAGTTGCAAACCACCACTGGGACGCAAAGATTCCAAAGAAATTACTCCATCACCCAGATGTAATAAAGTAATTAAATCTGTTCATGATTTTCAAGCTTGAGCTCTCTCCTAAGATTAGTTTCCTAAACCAGAATATCCTTTTTTCAGAGGGGAAAAAAAAAAAAAGTAGAGCGAGAAACATCTTTTTAATATCTAAATAAGATTCTAATTACAACAGCACTCATTCATAGGTAATAAGCCCTATCACCTATTCCACTTGATTTGTAATTAGACCTAAGCTTATAGTTAGACGTTCTGACAATTAAGCTGCACTAACAGCCTTTGCCTTAAACTCCTCTTTCCCAATCCGTCTTTTGTCTTTCTCTCTTTATCCACTTATAAGTTTATTGCTAATCCAAAATAAAACAGGACACATGGAGACTTTTTATATGGCAGTATTGTGCGTAGCAGCAGTAGTACAGAGGTAATACTCAGGCTGCTGGGCTCTGCCTATGGTTCTCTGCATCACGTTCAGCAACTGAACAGGTATTTTGAAACTCTCCTTAGCTTCAAATCTGAAATAAATAGCAAGATGCCGCTAGCCTATTTTGACAACTAACAAGTAGTTAATATAATAATGAAACATCCCTTTTTATTTTCTAGATCCAAAGAGAAGCACATTTAATACTACGTTGGTTTTCGATCAGAAATTATGTGAAGAAGTTTTATTTAGATTTCATTTTGATTATGATCTCACAAATAGTCTCATTCTGAAAATGTTTTTCATTCAGAAACAGCTAGAAGTATATCATGAGAGTATCAGGGAATTTAATCCTGGTTTCCTTTAAAATATACTTATCTCCTACCATAATCTATGTTTATGGAATATCCATTATAAAAATCCATATATTTTCTTGTTACTATTTTATATGTATTTATCTATTTCTAGATTAAAAATATGAAAATATTAGTACAAAGTTTTTTCCAAGCATGAATTAACATGTGTAAGAGATTAAAAGGGTGACTGTTGCCCTTGGAGAGGTTCTTGAATTTCACTAGGTCACTGTTTCTTCAACAACAGTGTGAAAAGAACGCTGAGCTTCTGATTTATGAGCCTTATGAGTTTTACGGACCAAAGCCCAACCAGAAGCCTCCCTCATGTCATTTCCTAGGAAATGCTTATACAGCCACAGCTTTGGCAACACTGATAAGTATTATTACCATAACAATAGCAAATATCAGTGGGAGACATTGTCTTACCAGCAAAATTATCATGGGGGCAAAACAGCCCCACAGTAAACAATAACATTGTAACTCTACACTTTACAAAAATAAACACTTGGAACTTATTTTTGTTACTAGTTATTTCTGAACAATTTCTTTAGAGAAGTGTAACAAATGGTTTGTGTTACTTACTGTACAGTTTGAAGACTCAAATATATATTTTGAGATCCTAAAATGACTGAAGCCATGCAAATTACATATAGCAAACCCAAAAAGTATTCTATCAAGCACAAGTATCTTTCTTGGTATACTTTACTTCTCTATGTGTATCTAAGCAACCTGGTTTTTTACCTCTTTCCCTTAACACTAGTCAACTTCCGTTGTGCACTGTCAAACAACCATTGTCATCCACTCAGAATCAGACAGGATGTTTGATTTTTCTAAATTTTTACGATCTTGGCTTCTACAGACTATGATTTTCATTCCAACATGTACTTATACGCATACATACCAGCTGTTCCCAGCACCCTACTCTCAAAGGCATAAAATGCATGATGCAATATTTGTGGAAGATCAAATTCAAGGATATACAAATAACTTACAAATAAACTATTTCTCAAAAAATACTCAATGCTCCTTCCTTGTAAACAAATCTTTTTGTAATCCATTACCTTCTTCAACTCTTAAGTCTTTCTTAAGTACTCACATACATAAAGAAAAGTCAACAGTGAAATTTGTGAGAAATGGAATAAATTTCAAGTTAGACTGAATCACAGTCCTCAAATAAAGGAGTATACTAAAGGAGTACACGACAACAAGAACAGACATCCAAAAATTATGGTAGAGAGGGGAAGTGCTGTTTACTTCAGGGTAAAAAACCTCCAGATTCAGTGTTCTCTTGAACTGCATCTATAGCAAGATTCAATCCCGCCTGTCCCTTCCCAGAATATCTGCCAACTAGCTGCTGTGAACTGTAGACATTTGGAAGCCAAGACACACAGGAACAACTTTTTCTTTCTTCCTGTTAAAGTAGCACGTTTTTTTTCAGAATAGACTTCAAATTTCTTTAAGGTAGACCAGAACATATATTTTACCCTAATGCTGCAGAAATTTGGACAAAGACCTGGATTCTGATCCTGTATCAAGGACTTTATGTGCTGCATCTTTATCTAGCAACTATGGAATATCAAATGTCTAAATAGCCTCTGAAATAGGAACTGGAGCATAAAGTTTTGTACTCCATGTGATTACTTGTATCAACTGGGATATAATCAGGTGTTTTCTCTTTCTTACTCAGACATAGTAAATATTGAAACCCAACACAAATTAGCACAGCTTCAAAGAAGCTAAAAGCTGACAACAGCCAGCTGATTGGGAGTTCATTTGGGATGGTGAGGCAAATACCTACAGCCATGACTGGGTGCTGTAGGTAGTAAGAGTCTGCTATCACTTACATAAAAGGACTAACTCCTACTCTGTTTTGAGAGGAACCTACTTTGAAGAAAATTTCAGAGAAATTCTGTGGTTCCCAGACCTGTTTTAAGTTTATCCTTTTCCCCTGTCAGAGTCACACAGAAAATTAGATGTTTTAAGTTCTCAGAAATAGTTGCATATTTGATGCTAAACTAGAAAAAAAAAATCTTTCCTTCATACAGCTGTGAGTGTTCACCCTGAGTTAACTACCTGCCTCATTAAAAAAAGCAAAAGGTGGCTTGAACTAATCACTTAGTAGTGCCATCTAGCTAGCAAATGGTTTCTTCATGATTGTTCTCCCCGAGGCTTTTCTACCTTCCATAAAAGACAGAATAGCAAATCAGTCAGAGAGTAAGGAAATCACTGCTAGTGTGGTCAGGGAACTGCCAGGTTCCTTTTCTTATCATAAAGAACTCAGTACCTAAAAGCTGGGCACATGCCTCCTACTTGGTAGCAGTTACTTTCTAGTCATCATTTTTAGCTGCTTAATTACTCTTGTGGGTTACACAGAAAGGAAATAACTTGACAAGATATTAATTTGTGTCTTACAGGCACTTTATGAAGTTATTTGCTGATGGATACCTGACACGAACTGCCTATCTGATAGACAAAAATCTTCAATATTCAGAATTGAGGACCTGACTAAACACCAAATTTGGCTACAGTGAATTCAGGAATTCTTTTCAGAATATCAGACAGAATACCAAAAAACAGCATACCAATTCCCACATTCCACCCCTCACCTTCTCCTCCAAAAAAGAAAAAACACCAAACAAAAACAACACCATAAAAAAAAACACCAAAAAAACCCCACCCAGGCACAATAAAAGCTGCAGATGCCTCCTTTCCTCTATGACACTTGCACTTGAAAAACTTAGACCTCAGCAGACCCTGATATACCTCTAAGTTGTAACTTACCTTCCTACTCATAGCTTCCCAATACTGCCTTTATATTGGCTGTGACAGCTTTTCTGAGCCAATCCAAGATAGGTTTTTCAGTGTGGGAGATCAGCTGGCCTCTTAATTAACCTTGCTACAGTCATTGTAATCAAACAAGTCTATCCTGCAAAGCAGGGGTAGAAGCTGGAAAGACTGGGAATCACTAGAGTTGATTCTTCTACTTAACACATCTGTTCCATGGCTGTAACAGCATGCTCCAAGGTGATACTCCTGTAACGGTAGAATTACTTCCTCTGTGGTGCTTGGTGGGATAGTTTGGTCCTAAAGAATAGATGTGGGGTTTCTTTTCCATCATATTACATGGAAATAGCACTTATCCTGAAGGAGTTTGATTTTATTTACAAAAAAAAAAAAAAAAGTGAATAAATTGTAACTTCGTTAACCACTTCCCCCAGGAAATACATAACCAAAGGCCCAAGATGAAATTATTTGAACTGTGTCTAAATGAATAACAAACTAGAAAAGGACCATTTCTATCAGTAACATTCAGATAGTTCACAAATCCTTTGCTTCAGTACAGTCAAAATACAATGGCATAGGATTTTAGAGGCATAATCCTTTCCCCTGGCATTCACTGACATGGCAAAGTCAGAAATCGCTTTGGAAGGCAGGCCAAGCCACAGAATTTGTAGCCAGTCTGTCTGTAAATGAGTGGATATTATTTTAATAATAAACAATAATAAGAAACTGAAACACTGGCAGTAATACTTCCTGAAGGACGATGACAATTATAGCCCACTGTCCTCTGGCAGGGATTAGTTTCACGGCTTTGAGGAATTTCTGATATAATTGAGTAATGTGTCTCCAAAGATCAAAGCTAGCTATGATAGCAGGATGGGAGTTAGCACTAGGAAAAAACAGGAAAGAATAAATCCAGACAAACCAATTTTATTCACACACCCAGAGCCAGATCCAGTAACGGTTTGCACAGTATCAGTTTCTTTCCCAAGCCAACAGGAACGTAAGGACATATGACTCTTCAATAAACTGGATTTTGAAAGAAATTATGTTGAGCAATTCGATCTCTTCTCTTGCAGCACCACTCTAAGTTGGTTTGAGTCACTAACCATGACCCAGTAAAAAGAAAATTCTTCCTTTCGAATCAGTTAGAGACTTACTATTGCAATATTCTGTGGTTTCTGAGCAAAGCCACTTCAACTCTCTAGAGAACACTAGGATGTATGATAGCAATGTCTTTTCGTTAGGCCATAAGTGTAATAAGTATACAAAAATACAATATCTACTAGGTATCTGTGCCAAATAACATATGTTATAATATTCTACAAAGATAGCAAAAGTCAATGTAAATTCAAAGTAGTGCTATGCTCTGTAGTATGTGTTCCTATAACTGGGAACGTTAAAATATTAACATTAAAAAATGCTTAATATTTGTTTACAGCTGTCAGCTTGGGTAATAATCTCTGCTTTTACAGAAAACATCGTTGCTACACATTCCTTCTATTTATTCCGCTAACATTCCAGAACATTGTTTCTGAGCTTCATTATCCTTTCACCGTATGCAAATTCACTATGATGGCCTGCATGATTTAATAAGGTTTACCTATAAACCTTCTAAAACCTCACTGTTGGAAAAGATTTCAACAGCCTCACACATTACCATTGGCACAAGAGGCAGCGTGCAACAAAGATTTCGAATCAGATAACCACAGCACAAAGCACGTCACGACATCTCCCCATCATTTCCAGCTTGCCATACTTTTGGCATCACAGAATCCTCTCAAACCGGATTCCTCCATGATGAATATAAAACAGAAGATGAGCCCAAGGAAAACATTTAAAGCACTGCTACTACTGAAGACGCTCTGTCTACCAGTCTAGATGAAAGCTAGTCCAGAGTGACACCATCTGTGTGGACACCAGCACCAACAGTTCCCTCCATAGATCTGCTTCTACTTTCTAATGTAGCTTTTGTGATTAAATGGAGTCTAGATGGTAAAATGTTGCCATGATGTAAGTGTATAACCATTTTCCTTTCTCAAAGCCATTTTTTTACAATGTATCAAAGCCTTTGTTAACATCCTAAGGAAGAGAGAGGAAATAATCTCAAAGTTCAAATACAGTTCAAAACACTGCAGTCTGACACGTATCTGTCACTCACTCAGTTGCAATATTGGAAACCTGTCATGTATTCTGGACATGGTTTCTGAAGATCTCTACAAATCTGCTAACAATTTCTGCAGACATCTCAAGTTTTCATAGCAGGACCTACTGACTGTCAACGGCAGACAGTCTTGTGCATTCCTGGCCTCTTTTGTGCCTTGAATCACAAAGCAAAAGTCAAGAGGAAGGAGACAACATGATACAAAATGACAGAAACTGCATTGCAAAAATGCAGTTTCACTCTCTTTTCAGCTAAATTGGGGAGTGAGCTGGAGGCCGCTCCAGTGTTTAGGCATACAGGGCCCACCTTGCATGAGGGGCATATCCTATACTGAATACATTAATTTTGCAGCTTAATGGTCCCTGTAGTGTGACATAAACCGTCTGTATCCTAGCGAAGAACTTGGCCTGGAAATAGTAAGCCCGCAGGATAAATGAGACAAAAACATTACAATGCAACCCACATCCTCACCCCCTACACTTATCAGTGTTCACATTAGCTTCTTTACTTCATTGTAAAAAACCAAGTTTGTAAATCTCTATCTTGATAGCATCTAACTTTCAGGTCTATTATTCCTACCATGACAATCAAGGGCATTGTTGAAGTTTCAAATGTTTTCTTGGCTCAGTTTAGCAGCAAGAAAACCTGAGGATAATTAATAAGGCCAGTACTGATTGGAATCTGCCAATCAGAGACAACAGCTAGGGTTTTTGTAGGTAAAGAAAAGTCTCTCTTCTGATATTGGCGTGATCCTAGATAATTCAGGATCACTTTTCATTAGCTGAGCTTGAGGATGTCATTTGAGCTTTGAGAAGGCCCAGTCTCATTACATCAGATTCTACAGAAGAACTGTTTTGCATCACTGAATATCCACTAAAGGTCAACTGACAACACTGAAGTGTTGGTGAAAGAGAAACCATTAAATGTAACATTATTGATCACTGTGTAATTGTCCCATTAAAATTCATGAAGTTACCAATGATTGTTTTTCTCCAATAAAAATATTTTACTAGTGTATATTTGATATCATATCATACTTTAGGGAAATTTACAACCAGAGTTTTGTTTGTTTTTTTTAATCAGACAAGAATGACACTTCAGATTATCTAGTATTTCCACCTTTTAACGTAACTTGCAAACAGTTTATAAGAAACAGAGTATGAGGTTTTCATTTTAATACTTGGTTTAGGAGTCTCTTCTTGCTATCTCTCATGGCAGAGGCTAAGTAAGAAAATCAAGATTTGTCACCTTCTAACATATTATGGCTCTATCATCAGCATTCAGTCCCTCAGTCCTTCCATTTCAGATGCCAGAAATGGACTATGATTTCATCAATTATCAGACCTTCGGACTGTGATTTCATCAATTATCAGATCTTTTTTCTTTCTCTCATTTTTAAGTAAACATCTGAGTAAGGTTAGTGAGCCTTTCTTGCTACTCCTCTTGATCCTCAAGAAAAATCTTAACTGTTCAGAAAGATAAAACACGATGAAATTATCTTTATCTCTTTAACTGCTTAAACATGCAGCTAGGGAACATGCCATGTTTTGTTGGTTCAGTAATATGGATTGAGGAACTGATGGGAAAATGTACTGTCTATAAAGGCTTCAAAGGCATGTGTCCCATCAAAGTCTGATTTTCCTGCAGAAGGTGTGAGACTGGCACCTAGGTGGGGCTCTCCCTGATAAAAAAATGAGACATGGCCAAGATATGCAACTTAGAAGTGCTCTAGAGATTTCCAAAATTAGATGCAGTGCCCTAGGGATCCTCACACTTCTTCAAAGCATTTTATGCAATTTTTCTTTTTGTTTCCAAATATTACCAAGAATACTTTTTTCCAAATATTACCAGGATTACTTCCAGCCAGGAAGTCAGATTCATCTGGGGTCCAACTTAAATGCCTCTAGGTTAATGCACGCAGCATGGGGAATATGCAAGAGGAGTCAGAACTGTGTGCGCGCCTGTTGGAATATGATCTTATTGGCATCATGGAGACGTGGTGGGATGAATCCTGTGACTGGAGTGTCAGAATAGAAGGGTACAGGCTCTTCAGGAAGGATAGGCAAGGGAGAAGAGGAGGAGGGGTTGCCCTCTATGTCAAAGACCAACTGGAGTGCATGGAGCTGCACCTGAGGACAGATGAGGTCCCAACTGAGAGCTTATGGATTAAAGGGAGAGCAGGGACAGGGGAAGTAGTAGTAGGGGTCTGCTACAGACCACCAGACCAGGAGGACCAAGTGGATGAGGCCCTCTACAGACAGATAAGAGCAGCCTCACATTCACGAGCCCTAGTCCTTATGGGAGATTTCAACCACTCTGATATCTGGTGGAGGGACAACATAGCAGGGCATAGGCAATCCAGGAGGTTCCTGGAATGCATGGATGATAACTTCCTTCTCCAAGTGGTGGAGGAACCAAAGAGGAGAGGTGCTTTGCTGGACATTGTTCTCACCAACAAAGAAGGGCTGGTGGGGAATGTGACGCTCAAGGGCAGCTTTGGCTGCACTGATCATGAAATGGTGGAATTCAAGATTCTTAGGGAAACAAGGAGGGTGCACTACCCTGGATTTCAGGAGAGCAGACTTCAGCCTCTTCAGGGATCTCCTTGGTAGAGTACAATGGGATGAAGCCCTGGAGGGAAGAGGGGCCCAAGAAAGCTGGATAATATTCAAGGAGGCCTGCATGGATGAACAAGGAGCTCCTGGACCAACTCAGGCATAAAAAGAAGGCCTACAGAGGGTGGAAACAAGGACAGGTAGCCTGGGAAGAATACAGAGCGATTGTCCGAGCAACCAGAGATCAGGTTAGGAAAGCTAAAGCCCTGATAGAGTTAAATCTGGCCAGGGACATCAAGGGCAACAAGAAAAACTTCTATAGATATGCCAGTGATAAAAAGAGATCTAAGGAAAACGCAGGCCCTCTCTAGAAGGAAATGGGAGACCTGACTACCCAAGATATGGAGAAGGCTGAGGTACTCAATGACTTCTTTGCCTCAGTCTTCACCGGCAAGAGCTCCAGCTGCACAGTCCATGTTACAGAAGGCAAAGGCAGGGACTGGGAGAATGAAGAACCGCCCACTGTAGGAGAAGATCAGGTTTGAGACCATCTCAAGAACCTGAAGATGCACAAGTCCATGGGACCTGATGAGGTGCATTTGCGGGTCCTGAGGGAACTGGCAGATGAAGTTAAGCCACTATCCATCATATTTCAGAAGTCGTGGCAGTCTGATGAAGTTCTCACTGACTGGAAAATGGGAAACATAGCCCCCATCTTTAAAAAGAGAAAAAATGGAGATCGAGGGACCTACAGGCCAGTCAGTCTCACCTCTGTGCCCGGAAAGATCATGGAGCAGATCCTCCTGGCAACTGTGCTAAGGCACACGGAAAATAAGGAGGTGATTGGTGACAGCCAACATGGCTTCACTAAGGGCAAATCCTGCCTGACTAATTTGGTGGCTCTTCTATGATGAGGTTACAGCATTGATGGATAGGGGAAGAGCAACTGACATTGTCTACCTGGACTTATCCAAAGCATTTGATGCTATCCCACACACCCAGAGGGACCTTGACAAGCTGGAGAGGTGGGCCTGTGAGAACCTAAAGAAGTTCAACAAGGCCAAGTGCAAGGTCCTGCACGTGGGTTGGGGCAATCCCAAGCACAAGTAGAGGCTGGGCGGAGAATGGATTGAAAGCAGCCCTGAGGAAAAGGACTTGGGAGTGCTGGTGGATGAGAAGCTCAACATGAGCCGGCAATGTGTGCTGGCAGCCCAGAAAGCCAACCGTATCCTGGGCTGCATCAAAAGGAGCGTGGCCAGCAGGTTGAGGGAGGTGATTCTGCCCCTCTACTCTGCTCTCGTGAGACCCCACCTGGAATACTGTGTTCAGCTCTGGAGTCCCCAACACAAGAAGGACATGGAGCTGTTGGAGAGGGTCCAGAGGAGGGCCACGAAGATGATCCAAGGGCTGGAACACCTCTACTATGAAGACAGGATGAGAGAGTTGGGGCTGTTCAGCCTGGAGAAGAGAAGGCTCTGGGGTGATCTTATAGCAGCTTTCCAGTACCTAAAGGGGGCCTACAGGAAAGCTGGAGACGGACTTTTTACAAGGACATGTAGTGATAGGACAAGGGGCAATGGCTTTAAACTGAAAGAGGGGAGATTTAGATTAGATATAAGGAAGAAATTCTTCACTCTGAGGGTGGTGAGACAGTGGAACAGGTTGCCCAGAGAAGTTGTAGATGCCCCATCCCTGGAAGTGTTCAAGGCCAGGTTGGATGAGGCTTTGAGCAACCTGGTGTAGTGGAGGGTGTCCCTGCCCATGGCAAGGGGGTTGGAACTAGATGATTTTTGAGGTCCCTTCCGACCCTAACCATTCTATGATTCTATGATTCTATGATTACAATAATTCTGAAACTTCTTAAGGAACTTCTAATTCAGGAGAGAGAAATGAAATAGATTTCATTAAATTCATTGATATTCCTACAGTTACTATGCTTTGATGAAGCAGAATTGTTAGAACAGTATGCTAGCCTTATCCATATCAGGAATAGCTAATGAACCTCTTTTTATTCATAGGCCTGCTACTGCTCACTCTGAGGGCAGGCCAGTGTTAGCAATGACTTTTAGTATGTGAGCCAGCATGCTTTTAAAGAGTATTAGTGTGCTATCTGAATCTCATGTCTGTTTTTTCCTCATTACTTGAAATCCGGTACATCGTGGAATATTGTCTAATACACTAATTTTGCTCATTCAGCGCTCAACTGATGAAAGGTCTGACATGGTCAAGCAAGGAAGGGGAGCAGAGGAGATGCAAAGGAGGCAGCTGTTATCAATAGGGAAAGACCTATGTCCCTCCTGACCCAGACACATTTCAAAACTCAGTGTTTGAGGATGGACAAAGTTCTTAATTCCTTTTTAAATAATAAAGGGCTCCAGAGATACACATCAAATGTAAATCTGGTACTCTTGATACACATCACTGCCTATCAGAGAAATTTATGGGTAAATAAGAGTGGAGTGTTCTGAGGGTTATGTGTAAAGAGAAAGAACAGAGAAATCCTTGTGGGGGTGTCAGGAAGCTATTTATTATGTCAGACCAGTGCCATAAACACAATGTTCTGTAACCCAAGAACCCAATGTTCTTGTAACATCTTCTTCAAACTGTCTTCTAAGCTTAATGTTATTATCATTGTTGTTTACTTTTTCAGAATTTTCCTAAAATATACTCGTGCTACTAATTTTTCTATTGCTGAAGTGTTTCAGTAAGGCTTTCCTTCCTCCTGACCTCAAGAGTACATCTCCTCAGGCATCTTACCACCTCCACATAACAAAAAATACTGTCTACATAGGTTTAGAGAAATTTGCATTGTCTAGCTTCTCTGAGGAGGAGGTGAAAAGTGGAAAACCACACTCCTTTTTAAGGAAAGACACAATCCTCATCTTTCCCCACCTCAGGCTATCCTCACTTTGATATCATACAATTATATAAAATGAGCCAAGAAGTGGAATCCACTCCTTTAAAGAGAATAAAGTACTTTTTTTCAAGAAACTTTTTGCCTTCTGTAGTCAGGTAGAATTTGCAGGTAACATTGATAGCATGCTAAGAGGACATAAAGCAGAAACAGTAAAAAATCTAGCTTCAAAGAATAGCTTTCCATGTGCTTGTTCTATTTTCAATCATTCAGAACCATTGCATCCTGCAACTTTCAGAAGTAAAAATATTTTTACTCCTATTCTCCCAGTTAGATGGATTAAGAGACATCTCAAATCCAGCCAAGCAAATAAGGAAAACACTACTAGAATATAGAGTAACAAGCTTTGTGTTACATGGATAGGTTTTGTATCAATATTCATTTACTGCCAAATTGCAAATCCAGGCTGATTCCCACTGCCAGTCTAAAATATACAAGCAGCATCAATCAGCCAAGCTTTATTGCATCTGCTTTTGTTGTGGCAGAATTATATATCTTATTAAAATATGCTGTAGGAATACACAGTGGAAGTATACAACACAAATACAAACTAAAATACCTAGTAAAATACAGCAAAAGATACATCGATTTATAGTATGAGGTAATGTTAACACAGCAAATGCTCTATAACAGGACTGCTGAGAATATGCTGCCATCATATTGCTGCACTCTCTACAGTCCCATATCATACTGTTACCTCTCAGGAATTTATGTCTATTTAACCTTTCAAGTTGTCCTAACTGTGCTAATGCCAAAAAGGAGTCTTTTCTCCCCTCTCAGCAAACAACCAAGTAAAATATTTATTTCCTGGTTATCTATTCTAATATTAGAACAGGGTTCATGTCTCCTTTCCTACAGAAAAGAAAGCGTTCATATTTCTACTCCCCCTGCTTTTACAGAAATGCTTCCTTTAACTGGCAGTCTGTGCTTTTATGTCACAGATGAATGACAACAAAGATGAGGGGGTGGATGAAGAGGATCTTTTTTCCTTTAAGCAGCCACGACTTTATAATTTTTATTTTACTTTAGTTTCTGTCTTTGATCCTCCATCCTCACTTCTAAAGCTGAAGTACACTCCTGCCCCTGACTCCTTTTCCTTTGAATACAGGCATGGCAAGTCTGATCCTCAAGCTTTCTCATGCTAAGCAAGCCAAAATTCCTCCTGATATTCCTATGCCTGGATCTTCCTTAGCAGACCTCGGTAGCTAGAGTTAGCAAAAAGACTCCTACTCTATTCAGGCTTTCCCTCAACTCTCTTTCGGAGTACATTGCCTAACAAAGGAAGGCAAGAGTAAGACATTTTAAATCACCATATAGACAAAACCATTTTATATCAAAGAATAAACTAATTATATATGGCTTTGGGTACTGGAAAGATTTAATCTGGAGCCACAGGTCTGGTCTTTCTGTTGTCTCACAAAGTATAATTCAACTCAACCAAATTGAGAGCAGAGGTAAGTATGGGTAAGCTTTTCCAAAGAAGCCACATCTTTGTTTAACCACAGTGTATAGTGATGTATACCATTTCTGCAAACAAATCATTTAAGCTCTTATATATACCTTTTCAAACTGATATAATTCTAGTGGCTCCTCTAGATTTACTGTTACTTTACGCAAGCTCCAAATTCACATCAAAGATTCTTAACTGTTAGGATTCCCTCCATTTTGCTTAAAACTAAACATCATAGTCAGAACTGCTTCTCCCGCATCGAATCACACTTCTCTGAGATGAGCCTTCTCCTCCTTTTCTGCCTATGTGAGCTGCATTCTGCCTGCCTGCCTGCCTGGGTGTGCAAGCACATACACGCACAAAGACACACTTCTGAGATTTGTGCTTTTTCTCTCACCTCCTATAAGGATTGCAGCAATTGTTCCAACAGTTCCTAGTAATGTTAGTAAACTGGAAATGTTGGACCAGTCACTACAATATTATGAGCAATCTCAACAGGAAAAAGTATCACAAGATAGCATTTATAGTTAAATTCTTTGCTTGCCAGAAGCTAGAAAAATCAGTATGTAGGTGAAGTAATGAGCAGGCTGCTGTATGTATTGCCTGTGAAATGTAATCAAACATTGATTTTTTTACATTCTGGAAGACTTAAAAGGCATTTCCAATGTATGATTCATCCTTTTTATTCTTCATCCTTTTCTTCTCTATCTTGTAATAACCAGAAGGTATAACAGACACTGAAGTTTTGAAAAAAACTGAAAACATTCTCAGATTTTCCTGTTGAATTTTACATGAATGTATTCTTAGAGGAAGGTGTGTCTATGGGGTTTGTGTGGCCAGGTTTTGGTAGCAGGGGCGCTACAGGGGTAGCTTCTGCAAGAAACTGCTAGAAGCTTCCCCTATGTCTGATAGAGCAATGCCAGCTGGCTACAAGACAGACCCACTGCTGGCCAAGACTGAACCCGTCAGTGACAGTGGCAGCACCTCTGGGATAACATACTGAAGAAGGGAGGGAAAAAAACCTGTGCAACACCAGCAGCAACCCAAAGAGAAGAGCAAGATTATGTGAAAGTAAGAACTCTGCAGACACCAAGGTCAGTGAAGGAAGGGGAAGAGGTGCTCCAGGCACTGCAGCAGATTCCCCTGCAGCCCCTGGTGAAGACCATGGTGAGATGGCAGGCTGTCCCACTGCAGCCCATGGAGGTTAATGGTGGAGCAGAGATCCACCTGCAGCCCATGCAGGACCCCATGCCAGAGCAGGTGGATGCTGTGACCCTGTGGGAAGCCTGTGCTGGAGCAGGCTCCTGGCAGGACCTGTGGAGAGAGGAGCCCACACTGGAGCAGGTTGGCTGGCAGGACTTGTGACCACATGGATCTGCTCCTCAAGGGTGGCACCCTGTGGAAGGCACCCATGTTGAAGCAGTTCGTGAAGAACTGCAGGCTGTAGGAAGGACCCACATTTGAGAAGTTCGTGGAGAACTGTCTCCCATGGGAGTGACCTTATGCTGGAGCACAAGAAGAGTGTGAAGAGTCCTCCACATGAGAAGGAAGAAGCAACAGAGATGACATGTGATGAACTGACTGCAGCCCTCATTCCCCATCCCCTGCACTGCTCAGGGCCAGGAGGCAGAGAATTTGGGGCTAAAGTTAAGCACAGGAAGAAGGGTGAAGGCGAAGGTGTTTTAAGGTTTGTTTTTATTTTCTCATTACCCTACTCTGATTTGATTGGAAATAAATTAATTTCAAGTCAAGTCTGTTTTGCCCATGACGGTAATTGATGAATGATCTCTCCCTGTCCTTATCTTGACCTATGTGTGGCTTTGATGGGCATCTGGTGTCCAGCCAGTGTCAACCCACCACAAGGTATAAACTGCAGCTCTCATAATCAACTTCAGTAATACGGACTACTTGGGACTAAGAATCTGAATTTTGCTCACTAAGGAAATTAGATTAGGATTTGAATTAGAAGTCAAATCCACCTTCAGGATTTATTTTTTTAACTCTTACAGTCTTTCTTTCAAAGACGCCTGACTATTTATTCAGGTGTAGCCAGTCATGCACACCTGCTGCCTGCACTTCACCCAAACAAGCCAATTCAGGCTCAGAAGCTGCACAGCTGCAAACCTGAGCTGCTTCATCCTGCCTCCCCACAGCAGCACAGAGTCAGGCTCAATGATAGCCAGGACAACAAGGTTACACCAGTTCTAAGGTGAATTTTTTCCCAAGTCAGAGATGTGAACAGGCTACAGCTCACTGTAGAGACATGTTCTGTTACTGAAGTAATTTTATTTTTTTCAAAGACACCAGGAAAATATATCATGTAAGCAGATGTTTTAAGCAAACAGCCTGGACTCCTTTTGTTAGAAGTTATCAGCTATAGTAGCTTGCTTAAGAGGCCTTATAGTCTAGAGGATGACTTTGAAGTAGGCTTAGATTGCAGCTGTGGAAGATGAAGAATTGGAATTCAGGTGATAGATTAAGTTCTTGGCTGCATTACAGATTTTTCAACTGACTTTGGGAAATAACTTAGTCATTCAAGCTGGGATTCAGTCCTGTTATGCATCTCGGGTTGTGCTGGCATCTAAGCTTTGTCTGCCTCTTCTTTTCTCCTTTCCCACATGCTCATATACTCCTGTCAGTCATTTGGCATTTATTTTGTGTTGACATCTACATTTAGAAGTCTAAAGCTTCTTACGCCTCTCAGGTGACCCTTCACACATGCTCAGCACACAAAACTCTGTCAACCTTGACATCTCAGATTTGCATCCAAGCCCTGTAATGGTGTTTCTCCTACTTCCAAGACATTTACATCCATGCATTGCGGTCCTTAAAGTCCTTATTTTTGGTCATACTTGAATTATAATGACTCTATGCTGCCAGATTAGATCTGACATTCCTGCAGCAGAAAGGAGACTTGAACACCAGATGAAAGCGCTGATTCCTTAAGGGCTTGTCTTGGCTTGTAGATTAGTAAACAGCGAAAGACATGACACAACCACAGAATTTTTCCAGACGAGATTAGCATGGAGTGGCTGTTAGGATAGCGATGGCTGGCAGAAGCTGTAGGTGACACCCAACAATATGACTACAGAGCAACACTATGGATCATTTCGGGAGTTAGAAAGGAAGCAATAGGGATTTCTGAGTTCAGTGGGGGCAGGGCTGGAACAGGTAATATGACAGTACTGTGGATCTCTGTCATAAATGTAATAAGACATGAGAGAGAGGCCCCTGAGGCAAGCCAATACACCTAACTAGTCCTGGAAGAAACGCAAAGACCTTCTACCAACTCCAGCTGCCTACACTTCCCAGATGAACATTCTGACCATCTTTTCTGGGATGTGTTCCTTGCTGAATATGTAAAAAGCCTCACATGCCTCAAGTTTTAGGTGAAAAAGGCTCTAAGTAAGTGAGTAAGTTGTCTCAGTCCAGGCTCCATCCACAACTCAGTCTGAGTTATTTAGATGACATCTAGCCTCTCCTCCTGGCCAATCCCTCTTACTAGATGATTATTGCATCCTCCTTCTCTTAAGAGATAAGATGAATACAACTCTAGTAAGAAAGACATACCAAGAGCGAGTGAAATTCAAGGAAACAAAGGATCTATTACAAAAGAAATATACAACATGTAGGGAAGGCAGGAGTGTACAGTCGAGATCAAAGAATATCAGGATACTGGTTGACTGTTTTGTTGTGGTGTAGAAGTGTGATGGAAGTGAGGTGCGGTTGATGATCGTCCTTAAGTAAGGAGTTAGTGTGTCCTTCTTCCTAGATTTTTCTTGACATCCAGCCCTGTGACCAAAGAGACAAGTAGCCCATTTTGTAGTATGACTCCAGAATCCTCAGTCAGGTGGTTTTTTTTCCAACAGCTTCCACCAACTTTTTCACATCAGGAGCTACAGATCAAATGTTCAAAGGTGGATGTACAGACATAGTTATGGCACGGGGAGATTATGCCACAGTTATAGCTGGTATGACCACAGTCAATAGTCACCAGGATCAGATTTATGCCCTTTGTCTCCGGCTCAAAATAGACAGTCCGGCAAAGCAACTGTAAAGGGCATGGGCAGAGGTCCCTCTTCTACTCCGTAAATGGCTGTTCTTGAGGAACAATTTTCTTGTCAAGCTACTGGGACCATTCTAGATTCTGGCACAGAGCAGGCTTTTTGTTCAATTTTATTTTTCAGGCTCCTTGCTCTAACAAGGAACTGTGGTACCAAACCATTTGAGTTGGTACTTGGAGTACTTGACTTCTTGCAAATGTAATGGGGATGGCCACCTTCTCCTGTACTTCCCCCACTCTCCCCTTCTGATGCATCACTTAGCTGATGTCTCTGAGCCAGCTTCCACTGACCCTGAACATCAGCTTGAATCCAGACTCACGTACTGTTTGGCTGCACTGTGCAATGATCAGGAACACCTGACAGGTGTGAGAAGGAGTGGGAACACTGTAGTCATGTCACTGAGATTGGTTTTGTATTTAAATTCAAACTTATTTTCAGTTCTAACCTCTTCCTAGTGGCTTGCACATGTTTCTGACTCTCACCATTGAAAATCAGAGCGCGCAAAACTTATGTCAAGGCTGAACATAGACACATGACCCATCCATTTTCTTCACTGTCAGTTCTGAAATAACAAAAAAAGATCAGGAAAGACATTTCCCAGGTTGCATAGTTACTGTGACATGTTATGAATAGATGGCCCACATCTACACTGTGACATTCAGTGGGCCAGAAAGCGACGTCTCATTGCTGGTACTGCCTCTTCTTTTCTTCCTGTACTGAGCTCTCTTATTGTTCTCTGGGCCTTGCAATATTTCTTTAGAGGTGGGGGTGGTGGGGTGACTCTGAGTCTTTTTACAAAATAGAGTTTTGACAGCTGTGATGAAGGATTGCATCTGTACATAGAAGCAGGAAAAAGGTAGAGGGTGAGGGGAGGATGATGATTTGTAGATGTTCTGCGAGTACCCTGCAGGCAGAAGGATACCTAAATGACAGGTGAACCTAAAAGGATTTTAGATTTCCACAACAGTTGGGCTCTTTACTTTTGTCATGCTGAAATTTCTCAGCTGTAAAATGGGGATAATTGCATTTTCTTCCATTCACCTTTTTTCTGTTTTCTTTATAAACAGAACTGTCCTTCTTCTTTGCTTACTCCTTCCTAACATTTCCATAGCAACATACAACACATATAAGTACCTCTAACTATTTCTTACAGAAAGCACGTAGGGGAGAAAATCACTATATCTATGAAAACATTAAGATTTATATTTATTTATATACACATATATATACACACACTGATTTCTAGGACTGAATTTCTCCAGTTTTGAACAACCACCTTTTAAAAATAACTCGTCTTGAAAAACAAAATCCAACTGAACTGAGATCTTCTCTTACTGTAAAGATCAGGCCTGTGCTTCTGCTCAGCATCTCCGTTCTCACAAAACTGCTAATAGGTGATTTTAAGACTACTGAACGTTTTGTGGCACCAGTGTATTAAATAATGTTAGGTATTTGTAAATGGCTTAGTGCAAATCCCATAAGCAGCACTACAAAGCATAGAAATGTCATTAAAATCAGCAGAGTTCTGTTGGTACAGTGCAAGTATGTGAAACCTGAATCAGCCCACTCTGTTGTTCACTAATTACAGTGACAACTAAAGAAATATTTTGGTTCGAAACCCCATTTTTTGTTGATATGTGGCATAGTAATCATCAGCCTGAATTTCAATGCCATTTTTATCACAACTGTAGAAAACTTCCCCATGTTTAATCCCCCTTTCCCGTAGTCTCTCCCTCATTTAATCAACAGTGAAGTATCCAGGCATTGTTTATGCTACAAAATTTCAATGCAATGGTAAAACAACATTGAGTTATTATGCAATTGGTATGGATGGATGCACCATATCCATAAGGTGATGCAGGCCACAATATTCCACGTGCTGTCATAGCAGATATCTGTTACCTTATCATTTCTTCATGAGGCCATTGGTTACATTAGCTTGTCAGAAAGATGATACGAGACTACTATATATACCTCAGACATCCATACGGAATACACTGGTTAAAAAATTGCCACTGCTTATGCATGTAATTGAGAGCTTTTCTGCCACTGAAGAGTGAACAAAGAGCATTTTTTGGTTGTTTCAATTATCTTTTTCTTTGTATGTTAGTTCAAACAAACTTGCATTACGTGAAACTTGAGATCAAAGACTCTAGTTCTGGATATGATAAATAAAGGTGGGTTTTATTGTCCCAGAGAGGCCACCTAATAAAGCAAGGCCCAAGTAAGTTTGATGGACCTTAATTTGCTAGGTTGGGCCTTATGACCCGACACAATGAACTTATTGCTCGGTACATAATTGCAGCTAGAAAATGGTTTCTAAAAGTTGACAGACATTAGAGGGGTTTTATATCTACTTTTACTTACTTTGACAGCTTAGAATTGTGATGTGAGGAGGCTGCCAAGATTCTGTAGTGCAATTAAGTGACAAGCAAACTTTAAAGGGATTTAGAGTTGGGCTGTAAGTTGAAAACCAGGCTCATGTCTGGATTTAGATTTGATTTCAATGGAATGCTTTCCTGTTTTCCTGCCCTTAAGCTTTGGCTCCTCCAGCAACAGACACTGAAAATGAGTTACAAAATTGAGGTCCTGCAGCAAAGCACACTCACAAGAAAACGTTTTTCACAAAGTTCTGGAATTCTCCGTGTTATCTATGTTCTACATGGACTTTTCGTATTTCTCACTTTCTGCCATCTATTCTCTTTCCTACATTTTAATAATAGTCCTATAGCTCCTTTCTGATAGCTTCAAGGCTTTTCAGTTCCCAGTTTTTGTTTCTTGTGTATACAACTCTTCCTTTCAATGTTCTGTTTCTTTTTGTTTTACTTATTCTTTTTTTCCTTTTGACACTTTCTGTAAGATTTCAGTCATGTGCTAGCTAAACTTATTTTTCTCCACTGCTTTCTACTTTCTTAATTGACATGTATTTCTTTTCCTAGTCCCTTAAGTTAGCACACCTTGAGCTCTGCAAGATTTCAGCCATGTGCTAGTTAATTTTTTTTCCCCCACTGCTTTTTGCTTTCTTAACTAACATGTGGGTTTTTTTCCTAGTCCTTTAAGTTAGCCCACCCTGAGCTCTGTATATCATTCCAGGGCTGTTTCCAGTACCCATGCTAACTTATGTTTAGAGGGTTTAGCTATCTCTACAGAGCAGTGCAATCTGTTGCATAGATGCTCTCTGTCTCAAACCTACTTAGCTCAGGTATCAATTACAGTGCATTGGCCCAAACAACAGATGAGTGGCCATGTATCAAGAGTTTTTGGCAGGCCCCTAAAGCCCATATTTTTGTTGCAATTGATACATGAGCTAGCTATACCAATTTGAATACAATCCACAAGTTAGATGAGCTACAGGCATATTCATGACTGCAGTATCTCAAGTTTTCATTCCAAACGTGCCTCAATGTGCTCTTTACTATGTTTGCCTTTTTCCTTTGGCCCACTTAGCCTCATGTTTCACTAGCAATGTGTGGGATCAAAGAAAGGACCCAGAATTAAGCATTTTCCTAGGAGACCTTTAACGCAAGTAATAGCTTTTTCATTGAGGAGTATCTCCCCAGTACCTGTCCTTCTGGTCTCCAGTCTTCCCAATTTTCACTTCTTTCAACTGTATGTAACAATTATGTGAGTACATATCACTAAAGAATTTAGCACTTTTAAGAAACTGACAACCAAAAGCTTTTCACTCTAGTGAGCTTAGAATCTCCATGAAGCTTTGCATGAAAATATGGGCCATTAAAATCAGGCTATTGAGCAGCAGATGTATAATTGTTACACTGAAGACGACAGCAAAACTCTGATTAACTCCAGTGGAGCCCAAATTCTACCTAAGGAAACCTCAGGTGTCATTCTAGGGCTAGTCAGACTTCTCAAATGACGAAGACAAAAAGAAACAAAGGGCTTTTAAGGAAGCATTAGAGCCCAATAAGTTGAAAATTCAACACCTGCTCACTTCAACTGCAAAATATTAAGCGTACACGTGCCTACTTACAGAAATGTCCCTGAAGCAGATGCCAACTGTTTGCTTATGATAGGGGTAACTGAGACTTTTACTGGCAGATCAATCCCACCTTTTAGTCTTAGATACTCTCCTGCAACAAGGCATAGCTTAAAAAGATTTGGCTTTGAGTCAAGCAAGCTAATTCCTCATTTAAATGCAACGAGTAAAAGACATATAAGTAAACAGGAAAAACAGAACTTATTTCTTACAAAAGCAAGTTTAGCCTCCACTGGTAAAAGTAAAGTATTTTGCAGCTGGTGTTCTCAAAGTTGGAAAATGCAGCCTCTCCACTAAGAAAAGGTACTGTATGATTTACATTATAGCACAAGACTGACTGAACGATGAAAAATACATCAAGCACTCTGAAAGCCACTAATAAGCAAAGCAATGTAAAGTTCACATGGGATACAGCAGAGGGACTGGCACAGAGCCTATTGAACTTTGGGCTAGAGCACTGTGGATCTGCTTCAAAGAAACCTTCATGCTCAACACGTAACATGAATCTGTCCCTTTAGCTTTTTAACCTGCTTTGAGAGCTAAACTTTGTCAGAGTTACAGCTATAATTGGGTCAGGGAACTCCAGTCCAACCTGCCTGTCCCTAGATGCAATTACAGGATTGTTTCAAACTTGTGTAGGGAATGAGGGTGAACTGTACTCCTATAACGTGTCCTGGATATGGGGACATGGCTCAGTCCTGCATGCTGTGTGGCTCTTAAGCCATGCTGTAACTGCATCTTGGAGATGGGAACCTGAATCCTTTACAGCTGCAGTGCAGGACTGACTGAAATCAACCTAAAATAGCCATATTCAAAGAGAAGGGTATTTCTTTTCCTTCCCATGAGAGTTCCAAGAAGCTCAAACTTTTATCTACTTAGTGTTTACATTAGCCTGCTTTGAACTGCTCTTTCGTACCTTAAAAGTCACTACAAAAATTGCTTGCTTTCTACTTCCCCCTATATGGTAAAATAATCAGAGACTGGAGAAGCTTCATATTTATTAGGCTCCTCTGATTTAAAGAGATTGTGAGTTCCATCACACATCTGGTGGCTGAAAGCCTACCGAGGAGACGAGGAGATTCAATAGCACTAACAGCCTGATGCTGTTCCCTCCAGCACATCTGTCAGATAGCAGCTGGGGACTGAAGTGACCAATGCAAGACTGCTGGCAGTCTCTGCCGAAAAAACTCCTGCCAAACTCGGGATGCAGAAGCTTGCCATGTGTTTATAGCCTATTTTCTAGTGTTCCCTGAGGCTGTAATTAAGGCTTTGCACTGGGAATGCGAGGGCAATCATTGTGTTGTGTAAAAACATCACACCTCCATGAAGGAAGATTGTTCGATTTGCAGTTTTTCAGGATCATGGTTGTGAGAAACTGAATGACCTTCCTCATAGAACATCAGGGGACAGAAACATGTCCCATTATGTACTTTAAGGATGCATTAAAAGGAGCTCACACCCTTATGGACCATTAGCATAAAGACCCAGCCATCAATGGCAAACTTCCCTCTCTATGTCCTTTTTCCTTATTTTAAAGGAAGTTGGTGATACGTTTCCCTCAATGAAAAAAAAGCTTCTGTAACAAAGGGGATGCTTTTGTTTGGTTGCTGGTTTGTTATAAATCCTAATACAGTTACAGAAGAAGACAAAAAACAAATGGAAGAACATTTCTCACAAATTAGACTGTCTTATGTCACACATGATTAAAGATTCAGGTGTATTTTAAGAAAATAGTAGTCAGCTTCCCTGAGGGTAGCCTCTGGCTTCAGTTTCATGAGATAGAGTACAGCAGCATCCGCTACTAGGGTCAACTCATTTTGAAATGTTGCAGTTTAAAAGGGCAGCCATCCATCCTGAGGCCAGAGATCTACTCTATGCAAACCACATTTCCTCCTTTCCCCAGAGAAAGGGTAGAAATACAATGCTGAGCATGTGATTTCTGCCTTCAAGATTTCAGAGACATGTTCTTCTTCTCACGGTAACCACCAAGACAGCATGACTTGAAGCCAAACAGTTCCAAAGAGAATTTAACAGCTTTCATACAATGCACTGAAAGCTTTTCCGAATGACTTTCACATGATTTTCTGGGGAGCAGCAAAATTTCAGACTTTAACTTCCTTTTCCTGGTGTTGAGTAAATACTGCTTCCTCACATGAGGTATTTCCTCACTATAAACAATGATCTGTCAATATAAGAAAAGAGGAAAGGTATATCCAGCACTTCCACAGACTTTTTGCTGTATCTGAGAGGTATCTGAGAGGTTCAGCTTGATCACTTGTATAGTATACTAGTTTTACCGGTAAATGGATTCTGTTAGAAAGCATGAGTTTTCATAGTTGTTTTCATAGTTGAAAGTGAGAAACTCAGTACAGGTAATCATGACAAAACAGACTTATGAAAAAGTTCATTAAGAAAGCTGCCTTTATAAAAAGAAATTTACCAAGAACATCAGTCCTTAGGGTGACCTTGATTAGGACTGTATTTATCCCTAGGAGGGAAATGATTTTAGGTGACAGACTATTGAAAATCATGTTGTTCTCAATTCCTTATGTGCTCTGTCTTTTCCTCTTCTTCTAGTGGGAGAGGCTGCAAGATCTTGAAATGCACAGAAAAGGGTAAGAAAATTAATCTTGCTGTTCTCAGGGCATCACAAGATCCTGGAATATTTGCACAGAAACTAAACGTGTCGCACTCTGGACCAACCCACTTCTCTCATTCACATTGTTGTTTTCTGGTCCGACTCCTGGAGCATCCTGGAGAACAACGCAAGATTCTAACAGTTGTCATGACAATTGATATTAAATTTTGTGCAGCATGCCCCACATATCCCCCCACCTCCACTGTCTGGAGTTGAAATCTTGGCTCAAGTAAATGGCAGTTTACCGGAAGACACTGACATCTGGTTTTCAATCCAGGATATTACCCCGGACTCAGATAAAGAGGGAAATATGCTCAACCTCTGACAGACTTTGCTCCATTACTACATACTATATTGATGCTTCTCATCCTTAAAGAGGCAGTGATGAGTACTGCCACCAGCACCAAGCAACTTCAAAAGAAAAGACCATACAATCTGAGTAAAACAAAAAAAAAAACCAGTCAAACCTATTGCACTAGGGGAAGTCCAAGTGCTCTCATTTTCCCACTGTCCTTTCAATCATAAATTTATTCATTTTTCTCTAAACCTTGTAGATGGAGGTTCACAGCTAATTTGGCCTGAAATAATTTTTTTCTACAATTGATTGAGAGTGCAAACCTGGGAATACAAACTTGAAAGCCAGACTGAAGGCCATTTAAAAACGTGGCCCCATGGTGTTAGCTGTTCTGTTGGCCACCTTTCAGAGTAATTTGAAACTGATCCACTCTTCAGCAGTACAATGGAACGATTTTCTAGCCGGTTATCATAAACAGAACAAGTAAATAGCAGTGTCTAAGAGGGGTTACAAAGCCTTGTATACTCAAGGTCACAGTTTGGGTGAACGGCTTAGCTCAGCTCCAACAGATGTATAAGAACCCACGGCACAAAGCATGTAAGCTTTTGTGCACTGATGGCAGGGGGATGAGCAGCACAGATGAGCAGGTTGAAGCCTCCACCCCATCACCCAAGTGTAGATGTGCGCAGCATGGAGGATGTTTCACAGACACCTTCCTTGAGCCTTCCTGATAAACGTGCAACTGCGATAATTAGGCTCAGGATATGCCGAAGCTTTACAGTGCTGTGAAGGGCCTAAAATATTGAGCGGGTCCTTTATATCTGATTTCAGAAATTAGCATTGTTTTCCTAATCCTCAGTTCTTTTGAGGCATTTGTGAAATCGAAACAGAACAGTAAAAGGCATGACCAGCCAGAAAAAGCTGGCTGAAAGATGGTCTTGTTCAAATGGATTTGAGTCATCACAGCACCCACATATTATTGTGCACACTGGGGGGAGGCCTTAACTAGTTCCTAAAACATTGTCTAACAATGCTGTGCACTGTTAAACATTTATTTTCTCCCTCCCCATCCCTGCCCTGAGAAAACTGCATTTAGCAGGGGGTAAAGCAAACTCTAAGCCTGTACTGCCATTTATAAAGCACTTTTATATCCCTCAAAATGACAGGTGTTATATATGCATCGCATTATCTTTTCCAACTCTGCTCCTCAAGTATTCAGAAGAATAAGATATTTATGGTTCAGGCATTAAAACTGCCTCTGGTGTTTGACTCTAATGTAGGGAACCCATTACAGCAAGGCATAGTTTTAGGCCATCACGTCCCAATATGTAAAAGCAAACACAAACTTTACAAGCCAGCAGAATAGTTAATATAAATGCATGATAAGAGAAGTGTTTATCGGCAGAAAACATGAATGGAAATTCAATGAAGAAATCCTCTCAGTATCGCAGTTATATCAGAGGAAGAGACTTTAGGAAAACATTCTTACTATACCTTTAAAAACTGAATGACATTTCTGAGGTACTCACTTTAAACAGAAATAATGGTCTCTCTCATACCTGAGTTTGTTTTTTTTTTTCCAAAGGAGTGAATTTTCTTTCCGTGACAGAGAAAAACTCTAATACTGGAAGATGGAACAGAAATTGTATCTGAAGTTCTGAATTTTTTTTCCTCATACACACACCAAACATTAGCTTCACTCAGATGGGAAAACGAAGTGTTTACTGGTTATTTTGACATTCAAAGTAGGTATTGAGCAGTAGATAGCAAATTTTACAAATTACCGCTGGACGCATTTCACAATGACTACATATAAAAACCACTTAGTGCAAGAAAACATTGCCTTTACCTTGCTGATGTATTGCAAAGCAAAAAACAGATAGTAACCAAGGTCAGTGAACAAAAACAATAAGTACATTAATGTCTTCCATTACATTTAGACTTCACAAAAAGTTCACCATATGCAGAACAAAATTAAGCTTCGAAAATAATATACAAGAATTTTTATCGAGCTGAAACTTATAGGGAAGGAAATAACTATACAAACAATACAAATATTTACTTCTTAATATCAATTTCTGTATCATGAAATTAAAAGGTTATCAAAACAATCAGACAAAGCTCTTCCAGTAAGTGTATGTGGCATATGAGGATGTTATTAGTTAACGCATTCATTTGGATGCCCTGGATAATTTGAAAAGCATTTTACCTGCTTCTGTTTATCAGACAACTTACAGGAAAGCTAGGAACAATTTTGTTCTCAATTGCTGAAGTCATTAGCCTGGTTTTCAAATATGTTTATCTGCTTTTAAGGTAGCTCTCTCTGCAGACATTCTGATGGCATTTTATTGCAGGCATCACGTAGTGAGGATGCAAGGAGAGAGCAAAACATACCACTGCTGAAAGACTACAGCAGCTCCAGGAGCTGGGCACATTGCCGGAGCACGTGAATCTGCCCTGCTTTCAGCTGGGATAGAGTTAGTTTGCTTTTAGCAGCTAGAATAGTGCTGTGCTTGGGATTTAGTATGGGATTTGTTATGAGAAGAATGTTAATAACACAATGATGGTTTTAGTTGTTGCTAAGGAAATCAAGGACTTTTCAGCTTCCCATGTTTTGCTACTGCGCAGGAGCACAACAGGCTGAGGGTGGAGCATGGCCGGGACAAAGGGCCCACAACTCGTCTTATGATCTGAACTTAGACTTCAGATTGAGGGCCAAATTGGCCAATGCAGTATTCCATATCATGCAACGTCATGCCCAGTATATAGATGATGGGTGGCTGGGAACTTTTGCTCATTCTCTCGCTTTGGATCTCTCTTTGGGGCTCTCACTCTTCCAGGATTGCAGTTTCAGGACTTCTTTGTTTCGGGATTGCTAGCTGGGACGGGATGGGTGTTGGTCAGTGGACAGTGAGCAATTACACTGGGCATCACTTATCTGGATATATTACCATTTTATATATTATCATATATTTTTCTTTATCATTAATACTTTAAATTTTATTTTATTTCAATAATTAAATTGTTCTTATCTCAGTCCATGAGTCTCCTTCCCTTTTCACTTTTGATGCTCTTCTCCATTCCCCACAGGTGGGGCAGAGTGAGCTGCATGGTGCTTAGTGGCTGGCCGAGTTAAACCACGACAGAATCACAAAGATCATGCTTGGAATTATGAGCTGCTGGTTTTGATGAACTACTCCATACGAGATCTCATCTAAACCCTGCAAAGATCACTAAAGAAAAAACATTATCTTACATAGCAATATTGCCCAACAATGCTGCAGTCATAATATTTCTTGTGGTAATTCTGCTTCGCTCTTGCAGTGGAAGTTGTTCGCCTTTCAATTCTGTCAGAAGACAGAGAGGTCCAGTCTCCCTGAAGATCTTTTAAAATCTAGGTGGGTACTAAGATCCATGAGGATCTCTATTGGCCAGGCTGTGTGTCCTGGTTTTAGCTGGGACAGAGTTAGCTCTTCTTTTTAGCAGCCAGAAGACCTCCGTGTTTTGGTTTTACCCAGAGGCTTGCTTTGAGAAGAATGTTGATAGCAAGTCGATGGTTGTAGTTGGCACTGAGGTCTCAAGGACTTTTCAGCTCGCTGTGTTCTTGCCAGTGTGCAGGAGCACAACAGGATAAGGGGGGCGCACAGCCGCGACAAGGGGTCCACAACTCTCCTCACAATTTGTACCTGAACTTAAGACTGAGGGCCAAACTGACCAATTAGTATTCCATATCATGCAGCGTCATGCCCAGTATAAAAGTGAGGGTCAGCCGGAAAGAAGGGCTTTTGCCCTTCCGGGACTCTCACTTTCGGACTCTCGGGGTGTTTTCTCTCTCTCTCACTCTCTGTCTTGGGGCCTCCCGTTCATCTGGGATTGCGGTATTGGGTTTTATCTGTTTCGGGGTTGCAGCTTTGGAACAAGATGGGCCTCGGTCAAGGGGTAGTGAGCATTACACCGTACATCACTCGTTTGTATATGTTTATCCTTGCACATATCCGTACATATATATATATTGGTAGCGGTAGTAGTAAATTGTTCTTATCTCAACCCACGGGTGTCTTTTCTTTTTCCTCTTTGATTCTCTCCCTCATCCCTGGGGGTGGGGGAGGGTGAGAGAGGGATTGTGTAGGGTTTAGTTGCCGGAGCAGCCTAACCCACGACACTGTGTCTCCCCTTACTCTCTGGAGCCAAGCTGTGACGTGGCCTCCCAACCATGTGTCTCCCAGATACCTTTAAACTCCTTAGAAATAGAACATAGACTCAGACAAGGAAACATCAGAGGTCTTATGTCAGAAGCAGTTTCCATATGCAACTAAGTGACTTTACTCCTAAAGGCAACCATACATATATATTTCAACACATCCATTCGGACATGTGTTTATAGAATCTTTCTTTTAAATGATACTGCCTTTCAAGTTCCCCTTCAGAAACTGAAACAGTACAAGTCCTGAATCCAGGACAAAGGTTCATGCATGAAAATAAAATGGATTTTAAGTAGTAGGAAAACTGCTGGTGCAAAACAGCCAACAAACAGTAAAGACTCCTATTATAAAGCCTTCTGCATCCAGACGCTGCAGGATTATTGGTTACGATTATATCAGTTTTTCCTTTCCAAGGAAGGCAACCATCTTAAATAAGCCAACAGGAAATTATAAACAGAGGGAAAATAAAGGTAATGTAAATATTGTAAAACAAGCAAGTTTTAAAGTATCACCTTCCTGCATATCAGTACCCTCTGAGCCTCAGAGTCCTATCAACTTACTGATAAAAACAAGATTTTTGCCTCAGTTAGCACTGCAAAGAGCTCCCAAAGTGGAATGAACTCTGCTGTGTCGAATTGCACGTTCTTTATTACTGGTGGTAATGTAAAAGGCACAAAAAGCAGCTTGGTTCCTAGATCCCAAGAGCAGTTGTGAGCACAAGCAACTACAAAAATCACCCTCTGGCTTGTAAACTGCACAAATTTGATAAGGAAGTCATTAAGAGTGAACGAAGAGGGCCCTTTACGATGACATTGTTATGTAGTCACTTCAGAAGCAAGACTTCAAGGTCAAAAAGTACTCCTTGTCTTTCTGCAGTAGAGGCAAAATAGCATGTTTCAGGAAATCTGGTACAATTTCCTTTACTCTGAAGCTTCTTGATTTCCCCTCTAGTTTCCAGGAAGTATTTCTTTTTTATGGGGCACTGACACTTTGTTCCTACGTGTGTGTCACTTGTGTTGCTGTTCTGTTCTCCTGCTGTGGTGTGAGCTCTTCCTTTCTAATACATATCTATAGACAATACATGTGTGTACATATATATCAATATACTGTATATATATATATGTGTGATTTACTTCACTTAATTTCTTTTAACTCTCATTTTCTTCAGAGTCTTTGTACTTCAGACCTTACTTTTGTACTTCCTCTCCTGCCTGATTTGGCTCTAAGGGTACAACGTGCAGTGACTTTAAAACTCAGGATGTTGGATGCATTTAAGAAGTATGAAAATCAGGAGGGGATAGAAAGAATGAGAGAGGATCAAGGTTTACCTCAACAGCCATGATTTGTGCTACAAGGAGCACTAACTGGGTCAGGGAAGCAATATAGTCTCATGTGCCATAGTTCTTCACTAATTCGAAAATCTGCTGGAAAAAGTTCAGGAACAAGATAGAAAATTCAAAGTTTTACAGCAAGCTGAGAGTTCACCAAATTTGCAACTGCATGCTGGCTTTAAACTCCATCACACAGGGAACAGCTGAACTCCATTGCCACCTGACTGGTGGTTTAGGGAATTAGGACAGTCTTCCACTTCCTCCGCTGCCTTCAGACAGCTACTGATTCTTTGTATTTTTAAGAAAGAAAGGATTTTTGCCTTCAGTCAGGAAGAATGTCATTCATTACCCTTAATCATCCTGCTTCACTTTGTTGCAACAAATCAGTTTATACTACTTCTACAAAATTCTGTAACTAACTCAGCAAAGAAACCTCATCACCAACTAGCTAAATAACAAATGTTTTCTTCATAAGATTTCCCTCCCAACATAAATGAATACTAGTAATTATATTTGAGCCTTCATATTTTATTTAGGCTGAATCATAGAAATATGATTAACCTCCAAGAGGCAGAAAATTATCTAAAAATTCCCTTTCCAGTTAGAAGGGAAAATAATGCTTACATAAGTGAAAGGGACTGGTAAAAGAGCAGGAGGAGGAGGAATGGAGGGTGCAATAAGTTCTTTGTATTCCTGGAGCATATAATGTAGTCCAAGGGGAAACAGCCTTAAAGAAATGGAGCCAGAGCAAGACAATTCAGGTGCACCTCTCATGAGAAAAGTACATCATGAAACTAGCAAGGGACATGTAATGGTCCACAAGTGGTCCAAGGCTATTACGCATGGCAAGAAGCAAGACAGTTCTGACCACAGAGGCTGGGTGCTGTACAAACTAGCTCACACCAGCCCACAACTATCCCAAAATAGAGATGAGGCCCCTGAGGTGACATTGTCATTCCCTGCCTGTGCACCATTCTAAGAACTCCTTTCTCCTCAACTCCTCAGAAGGCCTTGGGCCTCCCAGCCTCCAGAATATTTTAGTGTCTATGCCTCAGAGGATCAGGATGGTTGGTCATTTCTGAGCTAGACAACAACCACTATACACAGCAGACTTTTCTAAGAAGGCAGCGTGATGCAAATCCACACAGTCTGCTAAGAACAGAACTTATTTCAAGGGACTTCTGAAAGAAAAATTGTTCCCTGTTATTTATGTTTGATTTTTTTTTTCTAATTTTTGGATCATATATGCAAAATCAGATACAGACAGTTATTAGGATTTACAAAAGTCATCTAACTAGAAGTGGCACTCCCATATATGTGAAAAGAGGCTGCTAATTTGCATGTGCTACTATCTGTTTACCCACAATTTTGATTAAAGACCTTTTAAAAACTGCCTCTTAACAAGAGATTGGCAGAAGTCTGAAGAGAAGTCTCTAGCATCAAAGTGCTCCCATTTATCAGTAACTTTGTGCTGTGCTCCTATTTATCAGTAACTTTGAGCGGGTTAGTCAGAGATGCTGAGCACTCCCAGGGCTGTTTGACCAAGCACAATCAGCCAGATTGATCTGGTAGCAGAATTGGGGCTTTCGTCCCATCACCCGTCTAAAAAGGCAGAAACCACCACACTAACTGTGATATGGTAAACAGAAAAATGTTTCTAAACTCTCCATTATTTCCTTTAACGTAGCAGAATGCTAAACTCAGATCTTCACAAACCTTCACACAAGGATTAAGCTTATGAATTTCTTTGATTGGATTACTACTAGGTTCATTAAAATACATATTCAGTAACACACCAACTTTCACAGAAGGAATCGTAGCTGTAGCTGATTCTACTGGAAATTAAAAATTGGCAGTACTCTGCATCTTGCATGCCAGTTAGGACATTCACACTCAACTAGAGCTGTGTTATTTATACAGCTATAATAAACAACTTCTCTATATTTCAGTCTTAAATTCTGAATTAGATTAGCATATCTCAACTCTATGTGTCTTAAAGAGAGTTTTCCATGTAGAAATTCCCAGGTGTAATTTGCCCAGGAGGTGTATTAATGATATATACAGGAAAATATTACACAAAATTCAACCTTCAGATTCTAAAGTCAATATTCTGTTTCGTTTTTCTCCTGGCCCAGTAACACGCCATAAGATTATGATTAGTCCTTTTGCAGGTGCAGAGTTGGGGGGAAAGAGACACTCAAGATTGCTCCACCCTTATTTGACAATCCTGGATAGGGGCAGAGCAGATGGGGCCACCACTGAGTTTCTTTCCCCTCTTACAAGAAGCTGGTCACCACTGCAGAGGCTGGAACAAACTCAGTCCTCTGCCCACTCCCTAGCACAAGTCAGTGGAGATGACTGTCTGTCCATGATGTTGCAGAACATTGTTGTCCATTGAAGAGTCCATGGGAACACGCTGGTGGTGCCTAAACACTCCGTCTGTCCTTGGCTGATTTCCGCTGTCATTATAAGCGGGCATCGCAGCAACGGGCAAGTGAATGATCCTTTGTCTCTCCAGGGAAACGTTTCTGATAGTTGTGACAGCTGCACTAAAGTTAGAGCCAGACACAACATTTTTGGTGAATGCAAATATACCCAAATATGTGACTTCAGCTGACTTAAATACTAAAAATAATGATTTTCTGTTAATTGCAGTGGAAGTCTTGGGTCACATTTTTTTCTCTATGGTCAGATTCCCAAACTAGTGAAGAGAAGGAGAGGCAGGATTCTGCTGTCACCCCAGCTGTGGGGCAGGGCGGGTGTCCACTGCACCAGGGTACATAACACACGTTCCCAGTGCCTTCTCAGAGGTGGGAGGGATGCTCAAACAATGCTCTAACTATTTGCTCTCTGCACAAATGCTGGAGATTAGACGCTTCAAGCAAGCAAGTTAAACTTTCTGTTCAATGTGAAAAATTATAATTATAATTTTTCCTCATTTGGAAAAAAATGCATTTTTGTTCAGACACTTCTCCCTTATTTACTTTACTTTCCTTTTTCTGGCTTGTAGGAGAAGCAAAGCCAAAAATCAAGAAGCTGCACACTCGCTTTGAAAATACCTTTGACAGGTAATTGGTGTGAAACTCTGTCAATGCCATGAGCAACAGCAGCACACTGCAGCTTATCAGCATTCGAAAAGGGATTTCTGGAAGTACAACGGACTGCAACCCATCACTGGCACAACGATTCCCATTTAAGTTGCTCCCATACCTCCTTCTGAATTTTTAATACTCAGTAACTGAGGCTGTCATTCTCCAGGATCCCTCACTCCCAAGAACTCCAAGATAATCCCTTGCTTATTATTTAGTCGGAGCAGTATGTTCTTATTTAAGATTTAAAACAGACCACAGGATAATTGGGTTTATTATTTCATTTTTAAGCATCTTTTGTTGGTATCAGAGAAGGTATTTTTGATTCATTTAAGAATACACAGAACTAAAATATTTGCACATCTGAAACCCTTTCTTTTGCTGCTATCAGAAAAGGAAGAAATTGGACGGAAGAAAGAAAACCACACATTGATTTTCAAAAAAGTCTTTGACCATAGGTCAACTAGACAGTATATCTGCACCGTGTTTACTTTTCACAGAAACCTTCTCTGTCTCATTAGTAGCCTTCAAATGTACAAAGACTGAAGGCTAGCTGTGAGCCTGAGCTGCAAAATCACACCAGCACTAGTGCCTTCAACTTCAAAGTTTAGTTACTTTCAACAAACTTTTTGGCAAACCCACTTAACTTGCTAGCATGTGTGTGCTGCTGCTTTCCATCTGCCCCCAGAAACCAGGCCTGATTGGAAAGGTGTTAAGTAAAATCTGTGCAACAAATCAAGGAATGAAACGAGGGCTTTAGAGATAATATGTCTTACCTTATCTTAACAAATGTCAGTATTAGATGAATGTGACTTTCTGTTTCTTTATCTTTGCTACATGGCTGTCTGTATTTAGAATTTAAGAAGAGAAGAAACAAAAATTGCAGAATACATGTGCTTTGACACACTGGCGAATTTAAACTATATTCTTTAACTCCACATCTTTCTCACCCACGTTCCACTTTCTATTCCTGCTGCTGTCAACATGTATTTGTTTGTCATTCAGATGTCTAATGTGGGAGCTATGGAGATGTACTTCTCGTACCCTGTACTTAGTCAATATATTTAGTCGCTCCAGTCTACTGAATGTTACAGACTTTGTGTGTTTGTGCTCTGCTGATGAAAGTCACACATACACCTTTGTAAATCTGCAAAAGCCATGGTCTCATCAAATATCCAGAAAAAAAAAAAAAGACCGTTTTCTGCCAGAGAACTCAAAAGCAGCAAAGCTATATTTCATTCATCCCTGTGTTATCAAAAAGCCTAAGCAACTTACATCTGGACCCCAAGCCCAGCAACAAAACTCATAGGTAGAATGATCTTAAAAACAAGGAGCCAGAGAGTATTTTAAAAAAGTAAGGCTGATAATCTGCATGTATTAGATTGACTCATTAGGAAAGATCTATATGAAGGTACTTGATTACTAGAATCAGATTGCTATTTTAAAAGACTCTAGTAGACTTTTTTCTTTCTATCAGACTTTATAAATAATGTGATTGTTTTATAAGATTGATTGATATAAATACATTTTTAACTATAAATACATAAATAAGTCTTAGAAATAAGTCTGGTTTTATGATCAGTTTAAGATTCTATAATTCGTATTCAGTGGGCAGGCAGGTGATTAAAATCATACAATACAGAGGATCCATCACACAACAATCATTTGTTGAGTACATCAAAGGCACAGTTAATATTTTCAATCAGATCAGAATCACCCTCTAAGGAATGCAGTTGCAGGAGGATGGTTTGTTTTGTGTAGTTACAGCATAACAGAGTCTGTTTAATCACCTACCTGATATTTTCATTTGCACATGGGAATCCACCAATGGTATTCAACAGGAGCCAATCAATCAGGGAATCCCAGTTGCCAAGAATTTATATGACTTTTACTTTGCAGTCGTGCATTTTTGGTTTTATCTTAGTGGCTTAAGAGTTGAAACATGACTGTCTTATTCACGCGAAGTAACACTTCACTCTTCAAGCAGACCCCCAGAAGTCAGTAGAACTGCTCTGAAAGTAAGTCGCTTCACTACATGTGATGTATGGCATTCTTATCACATCTGGATTTCTAAAGCTGGTGCAGTAATTTGGTAAATATTTTAGGAACACAATCCTGTGCAGGTATGAGTTGGTAGAGCCCCACTAATTCAGTTAGCTTAACAGAACTATTTCAACCTAAATGAGCTGAGAAGCTGATTAAAAGTATTTACCTAAGTGTGTAGAGCAATATGTAAGAAAAAGCCTTTCCCAATGTCTTACAGAGAGAGCATGTGGTTTACGTTTAGTCCATCATCCTGTGGTATTAGGCATGCAAGCAGACCACTGCAGCAGTCCAAGTCCAAAGAAATGTTATGATTTTTCAATGACCAATATCAACTTGTGTCAGACAAAGATCTGCAGTGAAACTCTAAAGCTGACTTTGTAACGTTCTTGTCTTCCAGTAGCACAGCGTTGCCAAAAGCATCCAAAAAATATTGATTTTCGCATTCAGACCAAAAGGAAAGATTAATGGAATTGCAAGAATAGGGCAAATGCAAAGTATGCATCCCTCAGTTGAGGCTATGTCACAGAAAGATTTGTCTGATAGAAAGGAACAAGGAATTATGTAATATTTCTATTTTCTTTAGAAGTCTTTTTTTCTTGAGGTCCATTTTATCTCATTATCAGAAAAAAACTGACCAGAAGTTTACAGTTCAATATAAATGCTGAGAAACTGTTTTCTTTCACTCCATACACACACACACACACACACACAGAGTAGATTACAAAGGCATTTTCAGTGTTGTGATGCATTTTGGAATTGTGAAGTAGAAAAGGGTTGTTTTTTCCCAGTTAATAAGATCTTATTTACAAGATCTGCAGCTTTCTCCCACACACTGACACTGTATAGACAGTGCCATATGTAGTAGTGAACAGTAGTCTGTTATTTTAGGTTTTGCTTCATTATCATACAGAGTATTACGCTTTTATATGTCATCTTGCAAGCAATTAATATTTATATCAGCCATGCATGATGCTTATTTCTTTTTCTTAGCATTAAAATAGGACTTAATTAACTCATTTTTATTGAAATTTGATTTTACTGCACATTAGCCACTTTTACTTCTGTAAACATGTAAATCATTGTGAAAGCATTTATTTTTGCAATGGAGTATATTACTCACTTTATATTCCAGAATGCCTGCTGATTTAGTCTTTGAGCTGAATATGAAAATTTAATTTAATTGTCCCAAATGTAGCTTAAGGGATCTGAATCCATAATAAAAAACATCACTAGTGAACTATCAATTTTTCCATGATATGCTTTTTTGAGTTACCTAGTGTAAATAAAATTAAAAAAAAAAAACGCTGGATCTGCCTTACAGGAAAATCTTTCAAGCTAAGAGATGTAACCAATTAGTACAGCCTGTGCCACATGCCTCTGCACCACCTTGCTGGCCGAGGGGAGTCCAGACAGGTTCAGGAGAGTGTGGAGCCTGGCAACAGTTCCTAACTTGTTTAGAGGAAAGTTGGGACTGGAGCTCTGGGGGCCACATTGCCACACAGCAAAATTGTCTGAAAGCCTTTGCAAAACTCTCCTTCCAGAAATTTCACATGCTGTTCTACCCGTATCTCTGCAGAACCTACTTTTTTCTTCTTTACAAGGGACAGTGACTTAAACTGACTGTGGTGGGAACAGCACATCAGTAACTGCAGCAGCGAGCAAAAAAGTGGTATAAACTTTCAGTTAGCAAAATCACCTGCTCACAACTGCCCTTTATACAGGCCATGTCTACTATCACTATCAGTTTATGAATTGAACCTGGTAAAAATGCATATAGATTGGCTGAAATAAAGTTAGCTTCAATAACAAGGAAAAGAGTAACTTCTTTATTTTCTAGGAGCTTCTCTTCACATTCACTATAGGAATTTTTGTCTCTCGCATACATGAGTCTGGAATTGGTTGGTAAAAGAAACTCTTTTCCCATTAATATTTTATTGAAAATTCACATTTTTAATTTTCTGCAGCAACATCTACCCCTATGTTCTCAATTTTGCCACTTAGCTTTTTATTTTTACTTGGCAGGCAAACTCTACACATTGCTGCTCTACTGGGAATATAACTTTTCAGTGGTTGTACTTAATTACCTTGACTAAGTTATTCCTTCCATTTCGTCAGATGTCTATGCAATTTATTTGTGCTTTAAATTAATAATAAAATGCTTATAATACTACATAAATAGTAATGCCCATAGATTTTCTTCCCTTTGGAAAATAATTATCCTGTTCACACTATATAGTATATCCAAATCACAGACCGCTCTAGCTAGCCACCAAAAAAGCTGTAGACCAACACATAGCATTCCTCACGGGTCATCTGTGTGCAAATCTAACATGTACCTGGGTGTTAAAGCTGAGAATATCATTACTTCTGTCTCATTTTATAGTCAAAGGCGAATGGCAGCCACTTACAGAAGGGTGGGAGCAACCTGCATCCCCTGCTAGGTTTGACCATATGTCTCCATTAACTATACAGACATTGGGGGCAAAGGTTGTACAACCACATGCTTGTAAAGGACTTCAGAGATTATTTAGCTCACCTGATTACGCTTGTAGCTGAAACATTTTGGAGAAAAAAATAAATATATGGGTCATATTGTATAACTTATTTTTTTATTTACAGGGGAAAAAAAAGTAAAACTTTTGACTGTCAGTCATACTTTTATTTTTTGTTCAAAGTTTACTTGTGCTTAATAGGATGGGTTTGTACGGGTTTTGCTTTTATGTTACAATCCTTCACTCACCAACTTTTCGTATTTTGCAGACTAAAGGCTGATTGATCAACACAGCTTCTCGCCCTGATGCACAAACAACTGTACCTGTGTCGGTGCTGACAGATGTTTATCTAACCTTTTCTAAAAGTCCTCCAGGCATGGAGATTCCTTATTGTCACTAGGGACTCTAATCTATTGTTTTATTCTTCGAAACGTTGAGAGTTTTGTTCCAATATCTAACCTGAATCCTCCTTGCTGAAATCAAACCAATTATCTTCTATTTGTCTGTCAGTTTATTTGTCATTTGGGGTCTATGTTAACAGATTTGTTACACAAATTATTTAAGTACTACTACTCCTCCCCTTCCCCATTCAAGGGGATGACATTTTCCCTGTCCTCACTTTTTACTAATATTACGAGCCATTTGACTACAGTTGATCTTTTGGTAGAAAACTATGGAAAATAATTTAAACCTTTAGCTTTTCAGCATCATCTCACAGTAAGAACATAAGGAAAAACATACCGAGCAGACCACAGTGGTTGTGTGACTGCAAGTGGCCAACAGCATCTGCTTAGGAAAAAAGATAAGGCAAGCAGAAATCATACTTTTCTTATATCACTTCTTCTGCCTCCAGGTAACTACTCAGAAACATGCATAGTCAAAAACTATATCCTCAACTTTTTGTTTAATGACATTTTCTGGATTATAATTCAAGCCATGATCCTAGGACAACAGAGTCCTGGGATTTATACACACAGTGCAGGAAAATTTTTTCTTTTCCATCCAATCATATTTATGCCCCAGTTGGCATGTTATAGAAGAAGTCATTTTATGTTGACCTGCCTAGTACATTCGTAGATTCATCTATTTCTACCACCCGCCCCCCACTCGTCTTTCAGCTTCTCCCCCCAAAGAAGCACAGGGGCAGCGGGTGAGCCGGGGCGAAGCGCTGTGTCCCCCAGGCAGGGTGTGCAGTGCGGGGCCACGGCCCGCGGTTCCACAGTGCCCAGTGCCAAGCCCCTGGGGTGAGGGGAGACCCCAGCGAGGTCTCTCACAGCCCTGTCTGGGAGAGACGTAGCTGCTTTCACAGAAAGAAACACGGCCAATGCACTTGGCCTGTTTATTGGAGTAAGGATTTTACTGAGGGAGTAGAGCATTAAAAATAAACTTTTTTTTTTTTTTACAGTATCATAACACTGTTCCATAAATGTAAACCTTCACCAGTTTCAAGGCTTCTGTAAATATAAAAAGTTGTGGTCCTTATTTCCCATTTCTACCTTCTGCTTGCAGAAATATGTATAGATTTCACGGAACCAGCACTGTAATTGCTTAAATAAAATTAACTACTTTTCAGGATTCTCATTGTGACACAATGATCAAAATAACATGATTGCTTGTATGAGCTAATAAGAAATAGCTAAATCTTCTTCAGTGCTGTATGTTCTCAGTTAGTAGTTCCTTAGCAACTAAAATAAGATTCCCTGCAGAGAAGGACAAAAATTTGAAAACTATATGTCTAGCTGGTATTTGCCTGAGGTGTAAAACATAAATCAAAATTTCCAGGACTTTGACATTTTTATATATTTATGCTATTTTGAGCCAACAGCTTAAGCCAGGCATGGTTTTGTTTCACAATACATTTTATGCATAATGCAACATGTAAAAAAAGAGGCAGGGAACAGTACCCAGAGTTAGCACAAGGAATTGGCATCTTCTGGTAATTAACTGGGATAACGTACTCTTAGGTGCTACATTTTCAGTGATCAAGTATAGAAACAACTACTTATCAATGTTTTAAGATCATCATAATCAGCAAAAATTGAAGAATACTCTTATTTTTAAAAGTAAGAGTTTTTTAGTGCAGCTGTACTTCGTTAGTATTTTTCAGCATTTAAAAAATCATACCATATAAATATGGTGCCTGGCACAACATTACTTTCTTTTCCTTAATCAACTCCTCCTCTCTTCATGTGTAGCAGGAGAGAGCTCTCTGCAACATTGCTACCCGGTTTCAATTTCAAAAGTCTCTCTCTCTCTCCACAGAAGAACAACATTGGTGGAATTAAAAACACATCACGAGTGAGGAAAAAAGGTGTGATATGTTGCAGCATCAGTTCCTTAGGCTCCATACTGCCTGGCATTTCAAGGTACTGTCACTTGCATCAGGGCTTTTTTGATCAGGCAACAAAATCAGAAAGCCATACTCTGCCTTTCCGACAGACCCAGATACAGCTGGCCCTCCTGAAGCTGATACAGAAAGGGTAATTCAGACATATATCTCTGTGCATGCTGTATGCAATAGAATTCTCACAATCTTTCTACAAAATGTCTACAAAATTTGTAGACACTCTAGAGGACAAATATTTAAGCCAAACTTACTACGGCTAACAAAAGCATTTCTGCTAGCAACAATTGTTTCAAAAGCAAAAACAGTTTAAGTTGCATTTCCAGAAAAATTTTTAGGCTAAGTTTCAGCTTCATCTTTCTTTGAACTTTGCACACTGAAACATCACATTATGTGGTCATTATTCTTCCAATGTATCACTATGAGTCAGTGCCATTTCTTTGAAATTGAGTACATCTTTAGAGATTTTCTCTTCAATCTTGCAACAGTCATAATATTTGCTCTTTTGTCAACTGTAAAAAAAACCCACAATTCAGCTTTACTGTAAGGGTATATGGGATCTTCCATTTGAACACTCTGGACTTGACTGCTAAGAGGAAATGAGATGGACTGAAATATTCCTTTACTTGCTCCTTTTGTGCTACCAAAGCTGCTAGACGAACCAATAGCAGTTTGCCCATCGTTGTGAAGAGGCTTTAACACGTTATGCTGCGATTTCATTGTTTGACAGTGTAAGTCACTTGGAATGGGATCTCTTCTTGTAGCCAATTTATTAATGTCAAGACACACTTTGTGGTGAAAAGGCTGCTAAAAGCATGCTTGTCTTTAGCCGCTTCCAGATTAGTGGTATAATTATCTTTCACTATGCATATTTAATTTCCATTAAAAATAATGCAAATTCAAAGGACATTCAGTAAGCAAAAACATAAACGTAAAAGCATATATTCAAAACAAGGTAAAGCCAGTTAAACAAGGATATTAAGGAATAAGTCAGAACATCCTAAGAATTGGCAAGCAATTTCTGTAAAATTCTGAGGTATTTCTGTTCTCTGGCTTTCCTAGGTCTGGAACTAATGGATAACGTCTACAATATGTTGAGGTATGTCATCCTCGACTTTGGCACGCTGAACACTTCAATACAGCAGTTTGCAAAGTCCCAAGATCTGAAAGCTGGTTGTCGCCATAGGAGCCAGAAGGCAGCCTCCTACTTCAAGCACACTAGGATTATTTTAAATAAAAAGTTGCACTTGATATGCTACTCTAAAATCAAAGAGAATGCTACAGTCTCCCACACCAAATATTTTTCTATAGTGAGTAAATCTTGATCTATAGCTATGCTTAGATCAACATGGCATTATTTTTTTAAAATATCAAGGATAAAAACAAGCAATTTAGTATGATGAACTATATATTATCTAGGGGGAAAGAGAGTAAATCCTGCAATTGAATATAATATACAGCTTTAGAGATTCGTTAGGACATGTAAGATAAGTCCATTAAGGGTCTACGTCACGTTCATGATGTTCAAGTCCGATGCTTAAGGCAGTGAGGGAGAAGAAGGCACAGTATCCGAGTCCAGCGTGAGGCTGGCTGACAGGACCGCAGGTGAATCCATTGCAGTACAGGTGCAGTGAAGGTGCTGCCAGCTTAATTACTTTTGGATCCATCATCTAATCATCTGCACCTGCTTTCTGGCTCATATCTCATGTTACGAGTAGTTTTAAGACTGCATTCATCTTCATGTTAGAAGACATACATTTAGATGGAATAGACGTGAGCAGCATTCATAGAGCAAAATTCACTCCTGTTTTTATTCCATTTCTTTAATGAAGGGATTTATTTAGCCCATAGGGCAAGGTTCTGATCTTTCACACATGCATTTAGCCATCAACAGGAAGATTATCTAGATATACTTAATTCTGATGTTCAGTTTTAAAAGATTCCATGTTGACATATAAGAGCAGTTAAAGTAGGTGTGTGCTTTTTTCCTCAATATATATAAACTGGAGTGTAATAGGCATAAATTGAAAGGATCGTTGTATATACATCTCACAGATATGTCTTGCAATAGAGACTAACACTGAATTTGAGTTTGAAATCCTGTTGTGGTTTAGCCCAGCCGGCAACCAAGCACCATGCAGACACGACCCCTGCTGGGATGGGGAGGAGAAAATATAACAAAAGGCTCAAAGGTTGAGACAAGGACAGGGAGAGATCGCTCACCAGTTATGGTCATGGGCAAAACAGACTCAACTTGGGGAAAAAAATAAATTATTTCATTACCAATTGTTTCAGAGAGGATAGTGAGAAATAAACCCAGATCATAAAAACACCTTCTCCCCACTCTTCTCTTCCTCCCGGCTCTACCTCCTCCCCTCAGCTGTGCAGGAGGACAGGGAATGGGTGTTGTAGCCAGTTCATCACAACTTGTTTCTGCCGCTCCTTCCTCCTCAGGAGGAGGACTCCTCACACTCTTCCCCTGCTCCAGCATGGGGTCCCTTCCCACGGGAGATGGTTCTCCACAATGTTAGTCCCTCTCATGAGGGCAGCCCAGCCCAGTCCAGACAGCCAGCCTTCCCACTCCCTTCACCGCAGGTCTCATCTGGAGCAGGTTTTTTTGTCCCTTATTAAATGTTATTCACAGAGGCACTGATTGGCTCAGCCTTGGCCAGAAGAAGGTCTAACTTAGAGCCGGGGAAGCTTCTCGCAGCTCCTTACAGGGGCTATCCCTGTAGTCCCTCTCCCGCTACCAAAACCTCACCACATAAATCCAACACAAATCTCTACTGCTTCCTTTCCAAGATTCACTGCTATTGCTACCTCTGCTGGTCCCAGCTTCTCAAAAATAGGTATTTCAGACTGCTCCATTTCCATACAATATACAGGCTTGCCACAGGCGGATGTAGATATGAGCAGCGCAAACAAACCTTTCATTAAAAAGAAATATCTAAAAGTTTTAAACACAATTTAATTTAACTAAACTTTATCTAGTTTAATAGGTAAAGCAAAAACTGCACATGTAAGCAAAGCCAAACAAGGAATTCATTCATTCACCAATTCCCATCAGCAGGCAGATGCTCAGCCCTCCCCAGGAAAGCAGGGCTCTGTCATGAGTAACAGTTACTTGGGAAGACCAACGCCATCACTCTGAACACCCCCCATTCCTTCTTCTTTCCCCAGCTTTACATGCTGAGCACATCTTACGGTATGGAATATTCCTTGGGGTCAGCTGTCCCAGCTGTGTCCCATCCCAGCTCCTTGTGCACCCCCAGCCTATTCACTGGTGGGGTGGTGTGAGGAGCAGAAAAGGTCTTGACTCTGTGTAAGCACTGCTCAGCAGTAGGTAAAACATCCCTGTGCTATCAGCATTGTTTCCAGCACAAATTCAAACTAGAGCCCCATACTAGCTACTAGGAAGAAAAGTAACTCTTTCCCAGCCAAAACCAGCACAAAAGGTAAGACTCACTTCCTGGAACAGGGATCACAATGTCCTGAAATATTTCTTTGGTCAGAATGGAAAACTGAAGCAGCAGTTGTGAAAATATTAACTGAGAAAGTATTCACAGTACACCAGTGCTTAGACCAGCACCTACACCAGCAACAGGATTGATCTTGAAAGTCCATTCCCCAAACTAGTGTGAGACTTCCTCTGCCCAAGCAGGCAGGGAAGGGATTATTCTAGGTCTCTTCCACTGAAAGGAGGAATACAGCTTAGCTGTTATCACATCTTAGTTTTTTTCTACCTCTTACAGGTTAAGGTAACTCGCGAAGTTCAAATATTACAAGTCAGCCCTTAAAATCTACATGGAAGTAGTTTCTTTATAAAGAGTGTCATAGCTTGGGAAAGTATGTAACAAGTCGTGTATATCTTCAGTAGTCTGGTACTGAGTTTATTCATCCACTGAGCCAATGGAATGTAAATTTAGTAGACTTCTGTATTTTATATTTTACCTAATAAATATTCCCTCTGCATTTTTGCAGCACTATTTTGTATTACCTCTACAGTGCAGTTTAGAAATGGTGGAAATAATATAATTTTCTAATTCCCTACATTTACATTTTCAGGTAATTATGCCACAGTTCATTTTTCCATTACGTATCTGCCTATGCTCAACATGTCAGGACTCTCTGGCTTACTTACATGGTTTCATAATGCCTCAACGATATTGGATAATAAGGATAATCCAAAAATAGAATTGCAGGCCAAATAATTGCACATCTTTTGATTTGTCTAACATGTTAATTACTAATCACCATATGCAATATTTCCATTTGGATTATAATAATTATCCTAACTCCTGCAATTAGTACTCATTAGGTATTAATGTGGCCATTATGTTTCATTTAAACCCAAACATCAGGCTTTCATAAAAAGTCTAAGAAATAAAAAACTATTATAACTCTGTTTCACTAACTTTTTCTCTGACTTGGCAGTAGTTGGACATACACACCTAAAAAATCCTAAAAGATGGTGACTCCTTCCTGAGAAGCAGATGGTTTTGTGGCTAGAACTGCAAGTGCGCTCCTAGTTATCCATTTACTTGTACCATCACAGATGGTTTTTTGGGTGAGACTTTGGGAGCAAGAACTGTGCCAGACAGGAGGATCAATTTCAGGAGTAATGTGTAAGGTGGCAGAAATTATACCCTATAGCATGCTTTGTGATTCTATATAAGACTGAAGAGCTCTTATGTCAAATCTCAGTTGCCAAAACCCTGTCTACAGATCTCAGGTAATACAGAATCAGGGAGGCTGGCAGCACATCCTATCAGTTTCAACTATGATGGGAAAGAGGCAGTAAAAAAAACCAAAACAACTTTGCAGAAGTCTAATCCTTTGGAGAATAGTAAGTATGTAGGAGACCCAGCTTAGACAAATGTTTATATGCATACACCTTTTAAATAACCAAGGCATTGAAACTCCAACATAGCTGTTTGTTCATACTTCATTTCTGCAAGTTGGCTCCTGAAAAATTCCATACAACAGTCCCACTGACAGCAAGAAGGCAAGGAGTGTATATATATATACATATACACATGCTATATTCATTCATTTTTCCCTGCACTTACATACCATGAAGCCGAAAAGGAGGTTAAACTAGCATTTCAGCAAATAAATTACATGAGGATTAGCTCTTTGCTAATTTAGACTTGTTCTATATGCAAAAGGTTTGTCAGCATAACTATTAGGAATGTGGGGGAAAAAAAACCAAACTGCCCTTACCAATGCATTTATGTCAGTGAAGAATTTAAAATAGATGCATACTAGTACTTCATTTGATTTATGCTATATTAGAATAAGAATTACTTTGTCAGAATAACTTGCTGCTTCAATCTTCTCTAAACGTATTTTGGTCAATGACATAGTTACAAAAAACAATTTTTGGCTGAAGACAAGGGACTAGCATGAGTCGGTAAGATTGAGAACACCTAATTCACCTCCTCACCAACAGCTAGCCTACCAAAGCAGCTTGTTCCTTTCTCTTTCACCTGCCTAAAACTTTAAAGCCAGCATGGATGCCTTAAATAGCATCTTCTCTGCTTGCCCAAGCTATTAGACCACTGCTCTCAAAATTCATTTCCTCATCAGAGTTTAAGGTCCCTTAAGCAGCTCAATTTAAGTTAGAGGCATCAGTCCATGTGAGTTTAAGTCTGAATCTTCCATGTGACATGGTAGGACTCTTCCATTGAATAGTCTCTTCATATCAAGACTCACGAGGCTACATCATGCATAAACCATAAGAGTATCATATCTACCGCATCATGACATAGCCTGAAGGACAGCGTGTTTCCTCATTTCAGTTAAAGCTGAACCATTTTGCAACCATCAACACTTCAGACTTTTGATAAATGGACAGAAGGCATCAGCCTAGGGTTAAGTACTTATCTGGGCAGACATGAAATACTAACACAAAATGTACACATACTCCAGAAAAACAAATCTGACAACTCATTTTTGTCCCCTGCCAATAGGTGGACTACAGTCACCCTCCTCCTTCTGCTCTAGACCTCAGCTACAGGGTCTAATGTCCACCTTTGCCTATACATTTGGCCATTCAGGTGTCTAATTAAGCTGATCTTATAGTCACCTCTGCATTTTGCTCAGTCACTCTTTCTCACTCTGGCTACCCCCTTGATTATACCATGTTAATTTTGAATATTAATGGCATAGCAATTTGCTCATCCCAGTCATTCACAGGTAATTAGACAGGAGTATCCAAGAGTTTTGAGGGATGTCTGCCATCATCCGCTCATCCCTTCTATGAATTGTCATTCAGCACCATTTTTAAACAAGTTTAAATTTGAGAAATGGATTGATCATGCCATTTCCCGTTCCCACTCCTTATGTTAGAAGATAATACCTTTCCATTCCCTGAATTAAAATTTTGTGTTCTATGGCACAACCTTTTCAATGTGCTTCCTTCTGATTTGATAACCACTCCATTAATCCTCATTCAAGCTGTAATTAATAGGTAGGTGACAGTAAAATATCTATCCAATAAAAAGCCCTGATAGAAGTTAAAATGGCATGCCAAGTTGGCATACTGCACATAACATATTGGGTAGTTAAAATCTGGTCATTCGTTCCTACCACAATTTGTAGTAGTGACACAAACTGACATGACATGAATCTGTTCTCTTGACAAATCTTTTTTTCATGGCAAAGAGCATAATGAAAATAGAAAAAGGTATTGCTCTAGCTTAAATCAATCCCATGGCAGAATAATGTACTTAAACCTGTGGCCTTCTGAAATGCAGTAGGAAATGAAATTTAAGCTGCGATCAATTCCCCAGTTGAGACTTTTATATATATATAGGAAATATATACGTTTCTCATATACTAGAAACGTGGTTATGCAACCACAATCATGTCAAATTCAGCTGCGAAATCCTTCTGTCAGGTATTTTATCATGAAATTCCCTTCAGTTTAGTTCCTGGCATAAAACTGATGTTCTCCAAATGAATATACTGTTAGTATATTTTAAGAAACACCATTCATATTTGCATAAACCATACACGGAGATTGAATAACTTTGTTTAGCTTGAGACAATCATTGCATTGACTGATTAGGTTCTAGATTTACAAAAGAACACTCAGAACAAAGCAGATTGCTCTATTGCATGGATTTCATAGAATCATCACAGAACGGTTAGGGTTGGAAGGGACCTCAAAGATCTAGTTCAGTTTTCTTTTTCTTTTAATATTCCTCAGGAGCTGACCAAGAAATACTTCCAGATGGGTATTTTAGTGTTTGTACATCAGAACCTCCTATTCAGTAAATAAACTGGCCCATATCGACAAGTTTTTACTCAGTGCTCATGAAACCTTCATACAGATGAAATTTTAATCGTGTCCAATTCATATCAGCCAATCTAAAGTCCCATGAAAACAGCCTGAAAATGTTTCATGCCTTCCTATGCATCAAAAGAGCATGCCAGAGAGTCCCAAAACTCCAGTGCTGTTTCTGCTGTTCTAGGAATTCATAGCATGAAATACAGTATAGTTAAAGCTGATGATGAGGCATAACTATTGCCTCATTATTGCATAGGATCTTCAAATAAAAATGTAATGAGACATTTTTCAATACCAAATTCCTAAGGACAAAATTTATTCTTCAAAGGTCTAATCTAATGGGACTTTATAGGAGAAATAAATGAGATAATTAGGTCAGAATTCACTCCTACAACTTATGGGCAGCTCAAAGCTGCAGTACAACTGTCAAACGCTTATGACAGAATGGCACCTGGTGACTCTTCTCATTCTGGGCTAAGGTTCTGAATTAAGGGCTTTGCCAGCAAGCACTGAACATGCTCCTTCAGCACATCGGTGTCTCCTCATACACAGTTGTTCTTGCATCTCTCTTCCCCGTGCACTGTAGTCTACTACAGGCGTTTTAGCGACCTCTGAAGCGTATAAAGTATTTAACTGATGTTACCAGAGATGGGTGGAAATGTTTAGTGCTTTCTCCAACCGCTGCATGGTGATTAATGATCCTAAACCTTGTTCAAGAAAATACCCACCTCTCATTGGTCTAAGAGACAGTTCATCGAGCACTGTAGAATAAACAGAAAATCACAAAGCCAAGGGAGATATGTGAAGGAGAAGCTGCAGTTTGAGATATTGTAGAACATAAAGCTATTTGTAGTCATGAAGTGGCACATGGATCCCATTCTGCTATTAATTTGAAAGCTTTAATCATTGAAAAATATATTTCCAAAGCACTTCTGGGAAGATTTGGAGAATCTCTTTCCCTCTTGGGAATTTTTATTTGATTTTAAGAGCAGTCTGTTTCTTTCTCTCTATTAATAATCTTTTATTATACCCTAGCTTTTTGTTTGTTTGGTTTTTTTGGGGTTTTTTTGTACTTACTATAACTGCGAGGAGACATCGCACTGGACAGACCTTGCTCTGTAAAACCTAGTCATCTTTTTCTTCTGTCTTAACCTCTCACAGGGCATTAGAAGATAACAGGATAACTTCTGCAAAAGCAGAACAAATAAATTGTTTACTAGGCCATCCAACCCTTTAAAAAAAAAAAAAAAAGAAAAGAAAAAGGAAAATAATCAAACAGCTGTAGCTGTACAGCTGAAGTGATGGGTAACTCCCTAGTGTAGCTGGTCAGCATCTAGGTACAAGACTAACGAGCTGCCTGTAGTCCACAAAAGGACTAACAAACGTCTACAGGTAACAGCTGTAGCATTGTGCGATGAAGATACATAGACCCAGAAATGCCCAAACACAGCCTAAAGTTGTATAGCAGGAAGTGAACACATGGTGCTGCTAATGACAAGAATTAGAGAACATGCTTAACATATGGAGAAAGTAATTAACCAAAAATGAATGATAGACACAGGATAATCAATTAGAAGATGAAGATGAAATCCAAAGTATATTGCAGACTAATAGCTTTGGACTCTGATTAGTGAACGGTTGTTGCCAGATCACGAATATGAAGTGTCAAGTTTGCTACTTCCTACACTTAAACGTGTCTGATAAACACAGCATCAGGTCAAGCTTTGCGGAAAGGCTGAGCGAGTCCGATCCCTGCAAGAGGCGAGACTCAGAACAGATCCTCATGCAGTCAGCTATGAACAGTGAGTAGCTATAGCTCAGTGCCAAATAGGGGTCAAAGTGTTAAAAGAGCCAATATTCCCCAGATGGTGGCTAACACAGTAGCTCATGCAAGAGGCAGGTGCCAGAAGAAACAGCCAATAGTCGGAACTGTAAAAACTTCACTTCATGGTTTGAATCATCTGTAGCCAGACTGCAGGTTATTAGAAATTAATTCATTAGCATGAATGTAATCTTATTGCTCGATGTGATTAATGACATTTGGAGAACATGGCAGAAGACATTAAGATGCATAATCACGAAGGTAAAAGCCATCTGGGATATAGCAACTGAGAAGAAAGAGTCTTGGTTGTGACTGAAAGGAAACCAAGAACATCGCAGTTAGCACTGCTTAAATCATACATATGAGATCTTACAAAAAAAGTGCCATAAAACATTTCTTTGAAATATGACAGCTATAAAAGTCTCTAAAAAACACATTAGCAGAAGCCACAGGCCAATGATCTACGTACCCTATGGTTCCTTCACTAATCCATAACGGCTGACAATGCCCTCTGTGAACTTTAATTGCTCAAATGGTTTCAATGGCCACTAGTACTATAGTGATACATTCAAGCACAATGACAAGAGTTTGTTCCAGACTCTGTAATCTAGGAGCCTTAAAATTTGGCTTGCAAATTGAAAATGCCAGGGTTTAATGATCTAAACTGATGGAGAGTGGAAGAAAGGCAAGATTTCACATTAACAGCTACTTGCAGGTCATAACATCACCACCTCTACAGCTATAAATCTATCGTGAAAATTAAACATGCCAAGATTTAGGAATCAAAGATCACACCTCCAAAACAAGTCTTCACAGGAAAAGACAGGATATTATGCAGACAGCCTAATGTTCATATTTCTTGGATTCAAGAGCCAAAAAGGCTGTGTAAATTCCAGATCCAGAGCTACTACTACATCTTGAAAGAAGGAACGGTAAACAGTAAAACAGTAGAAAACATTTCTTCCTCCGCTGAAAGCATCAGTGCACAACAACAGCTACTCAACCCTGGGGCAGGTGCAAGGCTTTTATAAAAAGCAGACTGTGCTGATTAATAAGTAAAATCCAGGGCTGTTAGCCTGAAGCATATTGAAAAAACAGGTGGTTTTATACAGAGAGAAGTGTAATCAAATAGGAAATAAGATCTTTAGAAAGACACCTAGGAACAAAATTAGGACCAACAGAACATCATCAGAGTATAGTGGTGTGTTCCACTTCTGCAAGGGATCTCCTGAAATAGAGCAGTTGAGGATATATCCCAGGACACCAGCATCTGATTGCAGTCAAGTCAAGATATCACTCCTGAAAAACTGTCAAGTTACCTGGAGCTACACCGGTGCAACAGAGATCAGAATCTATCTCACACTATTCATCCACATAGCTTGAGGGAAACCAGCCGAACGACTTTGATTCGGTTTCTGAAATGTCTTTAATGCAAGATTGGGCATTTTGCCCATAGCTGAGTCACTGATAAGAAACGCTGCTTTAACTGAAGCTGTCTTATAACTTAAGAGAGCTTTTCCTTTAGGATTACACAGCAAGCAACCTGATTTGATTTTTTCCCCTGATATTACAGGCTTCATCACAAAAATGAAATTGTGCTTTCTACCTTGACACTTAAGCCTGTAGTGACAGCTAGGCATGAGGGCTAGGAGAAAGCTGGTCTGCAACTACTATCTACATTTCTTTTCTGAACTCTTGAGTACAAAATATTTCCTTCTTGTATTACTAAGAATGAAAAACCTAGCAACTTGGATAACTAACTTTGGATCTGATATAATTGTTTAGTCAAGTAAGAATTATTAGTAAACCCAGGACTTTTAAATAACAGTTTTGGATTATTTTTTTTTTCCTGGATAATGTACTTTACTTAAGAAAGCCTGACCACATTTAGAAAATGAAAAATTATCTTTAGGACAGTAGATTCATAACAGTCTAAAACCTGATGCCGATGGCACTCTCAACTGTGTACACTAAACACAATTCTGCTGAAATCAGCAGAGGTACAAACACACTGAAAATCCTAATTCACATTTACTGCCTGGCTATCTGAAGAAATCCCAGGCTCCTGAAAATGAACCAGACATACAAATATAGTCTCAGTGTCTTTCTTCACAAATAAGACAGCAAAACAGCAGTGGTCACAGTCTGAAATGTAGGGTATATTGTGAGGAAGATCCCTAACTCAGGATGGGCTTGATCAACAGCACAGCATTTGCAGTCTGACCCAAATATACAGTCAGCGTGTTACAGGCCACTTCTCCCAGTTGAAGGTACACGTACTTTGCGTCTACACAGCCTGAGCAAGGCTTTCAGCAATGCTGAAGTACTAAGTATGTCATTTTCGGTGACAAATTTACAACAGTTCAACAGGTTTTGGATGTGCAGATCTTCATGAAACGTGAAGCAAGTCTGTGAGAGCATCACCTCACCTCATCACACCCATGCAGGATGTCTTTTTTTTCTGCCCAGCACTTGGAGGCTCAGGTGATCCTGTGCATTTCGATCCAGAGGTATTTGCACCTTGGGGCATAAGCCTCAGCAGAGTTAGAAGTGACAATTCTGCTGAAATTACACCAGTTTTGATCTTTAGTTCATTTATCTAGCTGGATCAAATGTTATACAATTTTATTTTTATTTTCAGTCATATTTACCTAGCAAGCGGTATTGTAAAAGTAGACATACAACAGCACTGCCGAGGTATTGACAAAGATGGGAATCGTCCAAGGCAGCAAAGAAAACATGAGAGCAAACAGAACAACCAAGCAACTTCATTTCCTTATCTGAGGTGCTTTTTTTTTTTTGACTGGTGCATTATTTTCCAAATCACTACATTTAAGCAATACTTTGATCCATCAGAGAGATAATGAAAAATGAAACTGAATAACCAGGGAAAATGTGTATTGAAATGAAAGCTTGGCTGTACAAATTCCATGTTATATCACAAGTAATTCGTCTACTTTTAAATTTTTTTTTTTACTACTTGTGATTTTCCAAACCAAATCTGGATCAAATATGCACAGGTAAGGTTTGTTGAACACAAAATGTCTTTTATCAGCTTTCTGGGAAAGGAAGTCTTTCTGAGACAAACTGAACTGCCATATGTATAGCTGAGTCATGAAAAGGATTGTCAAAGTCCTTGTTGCTCTGTTTATTTTACCCTTTATTTTTGTACTTAGTGAAGATGTACTGCAGTGAAAACTTTGAAAAGTATACACCCTTTTAGAATGGAAATTAGCTTGGGTTTTTATCAGGATCCAATCTTGAGGAATTATTTCTGGAGGTTTACCATATGGGTAAAGTGATAATGTAATAATTGTCTTTATTAATTAAAAGTTCCTATTCACTATGGTTGCAGAAAAATATTTTAAAACATCACACTGATATTCTTCTACTTTTAGAAGGAAAGTAAAGAAGACTGATCTGGTTTGTTTATATTTAATGGTCTTAAGGGTACCTGGCTTCTACTAATGGACTTGACTTTTTTCGTGCTCTGGAAACGCATGCAAAGCAAAAATATTCTCATGAAAATAATTACAGTTCTTGAAATCTGCTGCAGCTGTAAGGCTAGCATTGCAGAGGGGTTCCTTACCTCAGTTAACACAAATTAAATGCTTTTGTATGTTATACTTTGGGAGAAAGTGACTTACAAAATGGCATTGTTTTCCATTGAAAAAATAACCTTTTAGATAGCATTTTAGATACGATTTAGGTAGGATGTATTTTATTGGAAAGGACATGAAAGAATATGTTTCTTTTTTACAACTTTGTTTGCACATATTAAATTTGTCAGCATATTGTGTATGCTGGCATATTGTAAAACACTGATAGTAAGGACAAAAAATCAGTTAAGCAAACCATAAGTGAAATAGAATTGCAGATCAATGAAATGGGAAACAAAATAAATCTGTATTTATAGATGTGATGGGTTTATTTATCTATTTATTTTGCAAACAAAGTCAGTAATTGAATTAAAACCTGAGTTTTCATTTATTGCCCATTAAAATAATCAGGAAAAAAAACAAAACAAAACAGAAAATCAGTGAGAGAAGAGAACATTCATTACTACAATAAACAGCAGAATGAAGACCAAATCTAGTAGAAATCAATGAAATCCAAACAACCAACCACATGTGAAATGCAAGTAGAGAAAACAATAGTTTTGTAAATTATCCACAAACTACCTAATGATAAAAGGATTGTAAATGACCATGCCCAGGTTCAAATCCTTTTTCAGAAGATGTGGTGGAAACCTGTTTGCTCAATTCTGATCCCTTGCACAGACCATGTCAGAGGAACTACATGCAAAACCTATCATAATCATTCTTGACACGTTTGGTCAGAGCACACATAAGAATCGTACTTAGCCCAGCCCCGAAACGGAAACTATTTATGGAGTCTTGATTTGTACTTTTGAGAGGAAATCTCCTGAAATGATAGAGCAGGAATTATCAGTGATTAATATATTCTGGGGAACATATATTTCTCTGTACTGCAGATTTCATTTTGCCTGTGATAAGTGTTTTTTCAAGCATGTGTAAATCAGCTCTGAATTTTTCCATTTCAAAGCTCACCATTTTTTTCAGATTTGTTTGAAAGATGCTTTGACAAGGAAAACTATTACTCCCTATGACCCATTGAAATGCCATACATGATTTAAAGTGAAGTCTAAAATGGCCTCAAGTAAAGTCACATTTCGAGGTTTGACATGTGGCTTCTGGAATTAAATCAACGCTAAGAGAAGACTAATTACCTACATTTACATCATTTCACTTTATCCATTCATCACAAAACTTTGGGACTTATTCAATTATACCAGTTTGTGAACTAAGAAGTGAGAAAAAGTGACTGCTATCTCTAACACTGATGATAACATGTTCAAGCTGATTGCCTGTACAGAAATTGAGGCATATGATGTGCTCCAATTTTTCTGTAAGATTTATTATTTTCATTAGATTAACTGCGTAAGAAGACATGGTTTAAAGGTCCCTTAAGACTTCATCAGAAAAATTAGTAGCTACTTTTATGTAGCCTCTTTGCAAAGCAAATGTGTAAAAATTATCTTCAGATCCAGCAAAGTAGGCTTCTCTTATCGATAGTGCCACCACACGACAGAAAGACAAGGAAATCTCATTTTCTGTATAAATACTTCTAGAAGAGAACACTCGTTAATGAGACCTAGAGGAAGAAATTAAAAAATTTTCTTGCATGTTGAGACATGTGAAAAGGTAGGAATATAATGAGATAAAGAGTTTCTTATACAAAGAAAGGAAGAGAAAAAGTGGAAATAACTCAGATAATCTCAAGTCCTGTTTTAAATATAGTAGAAGAAGATCCTGGGGTAAACAGAGATTCAGCACCAAATAAAGAAATGTTAGAGGTAAACAACACAGGATAAAAAATATGCTAACACTAGGTAAGAAAGCTGAAATAACTTTTGTAACTAATTTGGCTCAGAAATTTGTCACAGTTTTGAGTTTTTCTACATGACACAAGGAGAATAACAAAATGGAAATGTTACTGATGCACAACAGAAAGCTAAATACACAGAGAGAAAAACAAAAAGACAGAATGGGGACGGAATGGAGGTATATTGTTTAGGAAGGAAAGGTACAGGAAGCACTGAATGGAGTGTTTCCACTGAAAAGAAATAGTAAAGCTATCATGCATCAAGCTGAATTGATTTGGGTTAAAATAACTTTAAGAGGAATAGTAAGAGGATTCCATTGCAGCAGAGCTAGAAGCCTCCTACAGTCATCCAGCAGTAGACATTGTTGTAACAGTATTAGAGAAAGAAATACTTCTCAGAACTGCATTGTTATGGAAGATATTAGCCATACAGATACGCATTGGAGAAACATCTATATCCTTAGTTCATGCTTTCAGATGGATCCAAAGAAGTATAATGAATTCATATGACACTGATCCCCTATCTGAGCCAGAGAACACATCTCAGCCCCTGTGAGCTTCCCAGTTCAGCTGACCCAGGCTGAGGACCTCTTCACACATTTCACAATGAAAGCCTGAGGAAGAAGATAAATTGTCTCCTTAACTCTAAGTAGGTAAGTGCCAGGCAGGAGGAAGAATTATTCCACCTGAGGACACAAACAGGTATAAGCTATTATTTAATAATTGTGGGCTGAAAATTAACCATCAGAGAAGATGGGGACAAGAGAGGCTCTAGAGCAGTTTTTGGACAGTAGCTATTTTTTTTTCCCCGACTACATACTGTTCATAGGGGAACTGATCCATTTATGACTGTCAGTTATGAGTTGCGTGGGACTAGACCCCGTAAGACAGGTCTCTCTCTGTACTCTGTAGGAACCTTTCTAAACTTTGAAATAATCCATGGACGTATGAAGAGCAGCACCTGATCAAGTAACAGCACTTTACCCACTGACACTGATCTAGTTTTCACCAGACTTTCAGATTCCCAGATGCACTGATGACTCTCACTGAGCAGTATGGGAGGCTCTGTCCTGTGCCTTACATGATTCAACAGTCATTTCTCAATCAAGAAAATACTGAGACACGACAGAACAGAAGCTTGTTCAAACTCTTAGTTATCTGTCGCTAGTAACAGTCCTCAGAGTAGACTAATTTCAGTACCTAAAGATATCAAGCGAGTATCCAAAATAAACCAGAATTCAGACCAGTAGAAAAAATTATTTTTTCTGTCTTTTAACATCATACAAACCTATCATAGAATCATAGAATGGGTTGGAAGGGACCTTAAAGATCATTGAGTTCCAACCCCTCTGCCACGGGCAGGGACACCTTCCACTAGATCAGGTTGCTTAAAGCCTCATCCAACCTGGCCTTGAACACTTCCAGGGATGGGGCATTCACAACCTCTTCCAGTGCCTCACCAACCTCAGAGGGAAGAATTTCTTGCTTAGTTCTAACCTAAATCTACCCTCTTTCAATCTAAAGCCATTATCTGTTGTCTTATCACTACATGTCCTTGTAAAACGTCCCTCTCCAGCTTTCTTGCAGGCCTCCTTTAAGTACTGGAAGGCTTCTATTAGTGACATTGTTCCCTAGCTCACCTAGAAAAAAGATCTGCATAAATTTCACAAAGCTCTCAGCATTTTTACAGCCTCTCTTTACACACTGTGGACATAACAGGCTTCTTGGACAGTAACTGTACCTGAAATAAGTGTGTCTCCTTCAGGTCAGACAGCTCACTGTATTTAATTTTTTTCACTAAGCTGGACAGCAATACATTTTAAGAGCTCCCTTACACCCAACAGTGTCTCTTTTTCTATGCAGCATGCTGCTTGCTTTGAATTCAATACCTGGTAGTCTTTTATTGTCAACGTATTAGATATCATTATAACTTAGCACATGAATAATTTTATTAGCCTGTCACATCATGACAGATAGAAAAGTTTTGTCAAGGGGAGTCAAAATTTTCTGCCGCAAAGTCAATCTCAGGCATCTTATGCGCACCAAATGCCTTCCAAAGGGAGTGTTAACTGAACACAACACAAACCTAAAGTAGACAAACAACCCAGCTTACTGCAGTGAAACGTTTGATACAGAGCAAAACAGTAACTGAAGATTAACAGCCTATTAAAAATGAAATCAAGCTATTAGAAGCCAACAAGTATGGGAAAGGTTCTTTTTGTCATTCAGCTACTATGGCGTTTGATGTCGCATTAAATTGCCCGTTGGGCAAAGCACTGAGAAGCTAATATGGGAATGCCTTGTTTATAATGTTCACTTTCATCTGTGAATTACAAAAGCAATTCATCAATAACAAAACCGCTTTAAATGATGTATGAAGTCAACACAGCATTCTGCAACAACTGCTTCTTCCCGATAAGACCTAAGGATAAACTACATCCACTGGGGGATGAAAACAAGGCACCATCGGGTTCCACAGGCAAAAAGCGTTTTACTTAGCATGAAGGACTCTTTATCAAGTGCAGCCATTTAGATAAATTATAATCAGGCCAAAAGAAGTCCTGATCTGTACTTTACAATTTTCTCATTAGCACTAAGTAAGGCTTTAAAGTGCTGTAATTTGATAACAAGTTCCTTAAATGCCATGCAACGTGTACAATTTTCTCCATGAACAATGACACGATTCCCCTAAGATAGGTTTAATAAAGCCAAATGAATCAGTGGTTTCTGTTAGTTATTTATGAAACATTCAGGAACAGCTGCAAGAAATGTGCAACTTCCTAAATGGGTTCCGCCTCCAGCAGTTGTGGAGACCAGATGGGAGAGCGACAAGCCCACTTAATGTGTCACAGCATCAGCTCAATCATAAAATGGTACCAAACAAATCTCCTTGGAACAGGAGCCACCTGTTTACTATCAATACACCTTCTATTCCTTGAATGGCAACTCTAATTTGTGATGTGCAACCTAAAAGAAGCACCCCTTCAACCCCATGAAGCACCCCTCAGCAAAGTGGTTTCCTCTGAAAAAAAGCAATGCCTCATTCTTTACAGTCAACCTCAAGCAGTTTTAAAGTCTTTCATTTATAAAGCTTGCTTACAGATTAGTCAGTGTACCATCTTCCCGCTGAGAATTTCCCGGGTTAATTATTCCTGTTCGGGTTTGGTTTGTCTTCAACTTTTACTCAGTAGTTAAGAGAAACAGAAATCTGCAATGCCTTCTGTTTTACCTCAGTGCCAGAGCACTGGTCAGAAAGCCTCAGATCTGGTTTCTGCCCATAACCATTATTTTCCCTACCCTGAACAAGAATATATGATGTGGGGTCTGTTGCAGCTCACTCGGGAAGAGGTGTGAGGGGTCTCCAGATGTCTATAAGAGCTTAGAAATAATTGTGTAGTCTGGGGAGAGAGACAGAATAATTTCATCAGGAAACATAACCTACGTACAAACTTTCTGAATAAACATTTCCATGACATAATGTTTGCCTCATAACAATTATTTCTATTTGTCAGGAAGGCTTATTGCAGTGTCCTGCACAGAGGAGGCACTTCCACTTTCCCTCTGCTTTAACAACAACACAGTGGCATAAACATGGAGGCCTGAACCTATTCAAACTACCTCCGGGTAATCAGAGGTGTCCAGGCTGAGACTTCCACAGTATGTGTTTCGATGCTGGAGTTGTGCCTAGATCTGTTGCATTATGTTAAACTTTAGGGAGCTCACCTTGCCAAAAGTGTTTGGGGGCATATCCTTGATGCTAATATACAACCGCTAGTAGGTCTAGACCCACAGTCGTCATGTGTATGCCAAGGATGTCTGACAACTAACAAGCTTTTATTCCTAACGATTTGCAAACAAGTCACCTCTGCAGATGTTTAACTACCTAAATGTATCCAATCCTGCTGATGTTTTGCTTGGATGCCACTCATTTATAAAGTGTCAGATGCTCCCCACATCAGCATCCAGCATCTGCTCGTTCATGTGATAACTATTCTATTAGGGGACTAGAATTTCAGCCATTTGAAATTATAACTGGCATGACATTGACAACAGGAGTAGTTGTGATGGATGTCAGCCCACTCCAAAAGGTGATGTTGTTCTTAAAGGGAAATAGCAAGAAAGCAAATCACAGCCTAAAAACCATAAGCCTTGCCAACATTAAAGGACAGGATTAATACTGGTTTATGGCAAATTTTTTTCAGTATATAATGCAGATAAGACTTCTTTTTCAGAAAATTATGAGGTGAAGAACTCCATCTAGTCTATACCTTCACACAGCTACTGCAACTAGAGACTGGTTTCATTTTGATCTCCATGCACATGGTGTATCTATTCGACTGCAGTGGTATCTCAGTTAAATGTTAAACTAAGAAACTCCTGCAGGCTACCACATCGTACTTCCAGAGAGGGAGGGAGGTTTGGTCTCACCTACACCGGATCTCTTTCTTCAGAAACGCCTGTGACTGTGAATCCTGATATGCACTGTTGCTCTCCAGATAAATGCAGAAGTTTCCACGCTTAGGGGTTTTTGTTAAAATAGCACTGAAAATAGCTCTCACGTCAGGGTTATTCCTTTTGCAGTATTTCCACTTTCTCACAATATTCTACTCACAGTATTTGGTATTTTTTTTCTAAATTTATCATTTCTTAAAGTCATATTAGTATGTGGGAAATTCAGCTGTTGAAAAGAAAGCATTAATTTTGTTAGGAGTAGTTAAAAACATAAAAGCAAACATTTTCCAGTAAAAATGAGGGTAGTATTGACATTTTGAATTATATAAAGAAAATGAAGAAAATTGAAACAAAATCTGTCATATCAGCCCGAAATATCAACTAAACTTAAATTTAAATATTTCACTTTGGAATATATCCCATGTTCTCCTAGGGAAACAGTGTCTCCCTGTGATTCTTTCCCAACTCTCACTTGGATTTAGCTCTTTAATTCACGTTCCCATGATGCACAGACATTCCTGTGGCTGAGCAACATCCTGGTGTTGCTAAATGATGAAACAAATGGAACTGCTGCAGGGGATGAATGGAGTACCTTCTAAGAGGCACAGTACATATGCTCTGTGGTTATGCATTACACCAGGCAAAGATCTCCAAACACTAAGTTCTATGTTTTCAGTGTTAAAAATACTCTGGTTTTACTCAAGACTTGTGAAAGTATCATTCCTTTTTTTTTTTTTTTTTTTTAAAAAAAAGTGAAAATACATACAAGAATAATACAATTTCTCCAACTGGCAACAGTTTATAATTCACATGACAACCAACACGAAAATGCAAATAAATAGCAACTATACAGCATGTAAAAATAATCCCCTATAAAAACAACCTGTCTCATATGATTGCAAACTCAGGATTATGTTCTTTGCAAATCAGTAAATGCAAAATATACTTCTGAATATGTATATACAAATCAAGGGATGGATCTTTTTCACTTCAATCCCCCTTGTGACTGTGTCACAGCCAGGCCTGTGCCCAGCATGGGTCTGGCCCCTTCACCACGGCTTTGTCTTGCCACGGTGGCTGAGGCTGTCCTGGATGCTCCCCTCTACTCCCCAGCTGCCCTGCTTCTACGCTGGGGACAGTAGGATGGGCACCGTCTCCCAGGGAGCCACCAGCACCCACAGCATCCTGGTGACATCCACTAAAAATCCTCATCACAAGAATGGGATCTGTCCCATAACACAAAAAGTGGGAGATTATTAACAGGAGAAATTAGAAGGCAGGAAACATTACCAGAGGCTTTTTATCTAACATTCATATCAAGGCTGACTTACAGCAATAATATAGGCAAGCATCTTCGCTCAACGACTTTAGAAAAAAGCTCGAATGTGAAATAGCCAACAGAGCCTCAGAGAATGCGTAGGATTCCTAGCATGTGTCCTGTGACCAATGAAATGTCAGACTAGTTTGGAGCCAAATTCCTCAGAAGGCTTGCTTAAAACAAATGTTAGCATCTATTGTTTAAATATTCAAATTTGATCTGGACAAGTTCTTTGTTAGGAGCCTTGTTTGCCCTGGATTCAGTCAAGTACACGATCCTGCGATAGAGTTCACTTCCATAAGAAGTTGGTAAGACTGGTAACGCTACCAGGTTGTCTGAGCACAGAGTACTTACTGCTCACGACTTGCTGAGCAGTGTTAGCGCTGAGCCTGCGAGCGATGCAGAACGCCAGCCTCACGCAACCATCTGGTGAAACACGCCAGCAGGCCGAGGGAAGTGATTCTGCCCCTCTACTCAGCTCTTGTGAGACCCCACCTGGAATACTGTGTTCAGCTCTGGAGTCCCCAACACAAGAAGGACATGGAGCTACTGGAACGAGTCCAGAGGAGGGCCACGAAGATGATGAGAGGGCTGGAGCACCTCTCCTGTGAAGACAGGCTGAGAGAGTTGGGGCTGTTCAGCCTGGAGAAGAGAAGGCTCCGGGGAGACCTTCTAGCAGTCTTCCAGTACTTAAAGGGGGCCTACAGGAAAGCTGGAGAGGGACTTTTTACAAGGGCGTGTAGTGATAGGACAAGGGGAAATGGATTTAAACTGAAAGAGGGGAGATTTAGGTTAAATATAAGAAAGAAATTCTTTACATTGAGGGTGGTGAGGTACTGGAACAGGTTGCCCAGAGAAGTTGTGGATGCCCCATCCCTGGCAGTGTTCAAGGCCAGGTTGGATGAGGCTTTGGGTAACCTGGTGTAGTGGAGGATTTCCCCCCATGGCAGGGGGGTTGGAACTAGATGATCTTTGAGGTCCCTTCCAACCCTAACCATTCTATGATTCTATGATTCTATGAAACTGCCTCACAAGCACGTACAAGTGCTTGAAAACTTTCTGTTCTGCACAGCAGCGAGATGGCTACAGCACTGGTTTTCCTATGTCTCAAATGCTGAAGTCTGATACACATCGTGGAAATAATGAACTAATCCTGAGCGGTGCCAGCTGCAACTTCCCCTGTTTTTCAGATGTTGTCACTTTCTTTTACCCCTCCTTTGTACATCATCAAGCACAATGTATAATTACTCCTGTAGCTCCACAGGAGTACTAGTTACAAGCACGCTTTAGAAAAGCATTATGTCCTCCAATGAACTCTCTGTACAAAAAAACCTCAAAGAAGCTATCAGCTAGATCTAGCTCCCTGTCAGCAACCCTTTCTGCTGTCTGTTACCAAATTTACTTTAAACAGCGTTGCAGCTGAGAGGCAGGATGCTAGCTTAAAAATCTCTGCCCGTGCCAAACTCGGCTGTGGCGCCAATCATTTGTTGTGACTGATCTCATATAAATGACAGAATATGGACAAGCAGGCTTTCAAAGAGAGGAATAAAAGAACTGAAAAAAGGCACATGGGAAATTCTTTCAAGGACAAGGGATCGCATAAAGGCAGCAATGGAGATGAGTAGAGACACAGAGATAGGAAAAGTTAGGGGATGCGTAACAAGAATTCAAGCCTCTGACAGGCACTCTGATCTACTGCACTGAAAAAGATCGATTTCCTGTGAAACTGGTCACCGTTACACTGACAAATCTAAAAACATTTAAAACATGAAAAGCAAAATACCATTAAAGACTTCCAGTAATCTAACGTTTGTGTAAGACCTGTGGCAATCTCATCTCAGAATCTTGAACACAAAGAGGTTTCTGGCATGATCCTTTTAACTGTTAGCACTTTATTAACTATTCATTTACTGGTTTGTACTGTATTGTTTTAATTATGTAATTACTAATAATATGCAACACCTTTGACAAGCAGCCTGCAATATTGCAGAGAGAACGAGTTAGTTTGTATAAGGCACCCTAATAACTTTTGTCATTAAAATCTGTACATTGATCAAATTCACCTGTTGTTTTAATAAAATACAATTAACACTATTTGTTGTAATTAATTTTCTTTTTCAGGCTGCTGACATCAGTTACCTAGGAATCAGAAGAGATTATTCTCTTGATGCTTTTTAACTAAATAGCACTATAAGTCTCTGCAGCTTCACAGAGAAGATCATTTTTAATAACACACAGCTAGAGCTCCTTGAAGGTTTCCCTTGTGAAAGAGAGATCCATGTTCCTATTTTTCATCTTTCACATAAATTATTAAGCAAACCCAAACTCAATATTTGTTTGTTCCTCATAAGAAGAATTCATTAAAAATTTTCTTTTGCTCTGTAAAATCACTGGCACAGTCTTTACCTGGACTGACTCAGTTCAAGTGTACTACAACCACAGAAGTTGTAGTCTAGATATCTCCCATTTCCAGTCTCCACTAGACCAACTATATTTACAAAGATAATTTGTAAAGGTTTAAAGCTGCTGATAGATCATGCATACAGAGATGTACACCAATAGAATGAGCAGGTTTATGGTAAGTGGTAATTTGTTACCGATTTAAATTTTTAATTTAATTTAATAATTTTGTTACTGTTACCTATTTAATGTGCATACTAAACTTGACCAGGAATATCCCAAAGCATCCTAATACATTCTGATTCATGAACTGCTGGAAAATACCTCTGAATTATTTCCATACAGAAGTATAATCACAACAGTAACCACTATTTAGAGAAAATAGAGAGCTAATATAAATATTGACTAGCATTCTAGAACAGTTAACAAAGATTATCACATCTAAGAGTACAACATTATTTCATCTGTAACAGAAACTGCCTAAAAGTGAAAAGAGCAGCTAAGCTTGTCTCACACATCCTTGATAGACTATTTAAAATTCAGTCTTCATTACTAGGACAAAACATTTCATAGAATCATAGAATGGTTAGGGTTGGAAGCGACCTCAAAGATCATCTAGTTCCAAACCCCCTGCCATAGGCAGGGAAGCTAAGTATATTTCTGCATTAGCATTTGGAAACCTTATTTATCAGTTAGACTTATATTTTGTTAGGCATCATGTGATAAGATTTGTGCACCATTGTACTGTGCAGTGAAAGAAAATTTAAGAAGATACAGTCAATGCTGTGAATTTCCCTCTAATGCTTTTCCAATCGATGATGAATAATTCATCCACCATTTTATGAGTCAAATGTTTGCATCAGTTCATCTCAATAACCTCAATAATTACCCATTTGTTGACTAGGTTGTTATTGGCCTTGTCAGCATACAGAGACTTGTTCATATTTAGGGTTTTCAATTGCCTAACAAGACTTTCTCAACTATCGACACATATTCAATCCACCCCTGGAGTCCTATCCTTCCAAATCAAAGATATTGCACAAACATTATTTTGTTCTACTTTCTTCCTTGTTTTCTATTCTGCTAAGACCTGTGAGTCTTGACTATATAAACTATCCCATAGCATCCTACATCTATAATGTTCTGTTTAGTGATCTTACTATTTCTTTAGGGATGTCAAAGCCATAAAGGTTTATTTTTGCCACGGCTCTGAAAGGTGTCTATTGGGATGGTCCGTTCAAAAGGCTACATTGGTCCACCATGTGAAATAGACTTTTTTCTCCACTAGGTTGCAATCCTCAATCTCCACCCACTGCAATCCGTAATTGCTCCCTGAGAGAGTGACCACACTCCTGCTCCCTGTGCACAGAAGTGGAAGAGGTCCTGTTCTGGCCTGTAAACGTCTTAGTCCAGACAAATGAGAAGCAGCTGCTCAGGGGAGTACGTGTACATTATGAGCCAGAATAGCTTCAGTTACAATGCTGGCCTGAAAATGGTATGGTTTGTTGTTTGCTGCATGTTTTCATATCATAGCTTGGCTTCCCATCTGAGTAATGTCGGTGCAGAACTGGAGTAGGACAGTGGAAGTCCCACCAGACTCTCAATAAAACGATTGGCATATATCAGACCCAAAATTCAAACTATGTTCACTTTTAAAATAGTTAGTCTGACTGCTTAATTCTGCAAGGTATTTTCTCTACTTTCTTGTAGAACAACACCAAATGACGCCATTTTTATAGCTGCAAAGACTTAGGTCTTTGTCAGCCTGTGTCACAGTCCTCACACACAGCAGGCATGAAAGAGTAAGCCTGAGCTTCCTGACAGAACACAGAGATGAATTTATCTATGCCACCTCCTTAATTTGAGAGAACAATGCTGAAAACCTACTTTATTTACGCCTACACTATGTCAGGCGCACGAACAGAACTTTAGTCTCTTTAAAACTAGAATAACAGATCATTTCATTACTCCTTCAGACACTTAGACACCACTCATAAAGCACATTGTACTATTGAAAGTTTCTGCATATGCTTACAGTATGAATATAAATGCATCTTAATGCATGGCTTTTTTCCCTTTTGCAACTACTTTCTTTTCTGCAAATAGGACACTGCCAACGAATCCACCACAGAATTAACTGAAAACATTTTCTTCAAGTCCAAGTATGGGAGTCATGCCAGGTTATGCTCAATCCCAGCCTGCCACTCTTCTGAATGACTGGCTTGTGCTAACCCAGAAGGGGAAGGAGCACTAGCAAGATCAAGGTTTTTATAAATATTCATAAAAGATTAGGCAAGAGAAAATTTCGCCTTTAGGTCAACGCTAGCCTGGAACCTGAAATGCATCCAAAAGCAGACACCTGTATCTGTCTATTACAGTGCTATTTTAGGAATACTATTAGAATCCACACACTGCAAATGATCAGTTCTCTCTTCCCTATTAACAAAACAGGAAACTGGCCCCTTGGACAGCTTCTCATAAGTCTTCAAAATTTTGTAGAATCATGGAATTATAGAATGGTTTGGGTTGGAAGGGACATTAAAGATCCTCCAGTTCCAATCCCCCTGCCATGGGCAGGGACACCCTCCACTACACCAGGTCGCTCAAAGCCTCATCCAACCTGGCCCTGAACACTTCCAGGGATGGGGCAGTCACAACTTTGGGCAACCTGTGCCAGTGTTTCGCCACTCTCATTGTAAAAAATTCTTTCCTTAGATTTAACCTAAATCTACCCTCTTTCAGTTTAAAGCCATTCCCTCTTGTCCTATCACTACACACCCTTATAAAAAGTCTCTCTCCAGCTTTCTTGTAGGCCCCCTTTAGGTACTGGAAGGCTGCGATAAGGTGTCCTCCGAGCCTTCTCTTCTCCAGGCTGAACAACCCTGACTTGCTTTCAGCTTTTTACTTTTTCAGCTCCAACTTTGTTCATCCTAAACTAATAGTTGTAATTCATATACCTGTTACCGCACTAGAAACAAACGTGGAATAGCCGAAAGCTCTTTGTCACTACAGGGTCATTTCCTTTTGTTCAGCATTATGACCACTTGCAATCACCTCATGTGAGGATGTATTCATGTCCTAAATGAGGACATATTCATGTCAGGCACCTCTGTTGTCAAACAAGAATCTCTAATTCAGTTAACAAGACTAGAAAACAGTATCTAAAATATCCTTTCAAAACTAAAGCCAGGCTTCACACATTAACATCCTGACCTAAGCTCCATCCCAGATTTCTTGGCTGCCCTCCTACCTCTGCTAGAACTACTTCCTGGAGTCTACCTGTACTCCCCTGCTGTCCTCCCTTTAAATTGTCCTAACCCAGTGAACTCCATTTCATAGCTCACCAATAACACACAGTCTGCAAGATACCTAATTAATATTGTAATGTGAATTTAAATGTTAAAAATGAGGCTCACAGGAAGAGCGTGACATTACCTGAAACATGTTAGCTGCAGAGATTCATTGTTTATAGGCTGCAATAATTAGAGATCAATGCCTTAAGTGTCTCGGTTTTCTTTCGTATGTGACTCAGGCTCATGTATTATTTTCTACTGCACTTCTCTAGCTGTCTGGTTGAACTGTCCAATATTACCCCGGAGACAGACTACCAAGTTCATTAGCAGGGAGAACACTGCCAAGCTGCTCTGTAAGAACACCGAGGCTGCCTGCACTCCTGACTTTACAGCTGCTTCTATGGATGCGTCTCTTGAAAGCTGCTCAACGTTCCTCCTCATTCTGCACAGTCGGTATAGATTATCTTTTTCATCTCTCTCTGCATAAAGTCACCAGAGGTCAACTCTCATTTACTGCTCATTACGCAAATTCTCTCTCAAAAGGTTCTAAGTGTTTTTTTTTTATCAGATATAAAGTACATCAGCTGAAACACACTGCTCAGCAACGGTGTCTTCCAGTAACTCGGGAAAAGATAGGTGCTATTGTAAATCGGCTGTTTAGAGAGACATTTTTATACTGGCTTCATCTCTTCTGCGTACATACATCTTCATCCAGCACTCGACAGCGTATTCCTTGTTCAGTCTGTTTTCTCCAGACGGTTTAGCAGACACTTTGACATTCACAATGGAGCATTATTTTTTAGACTACTGCTTCTCCAAGGCTTAGAACATGCTAAAAAGTTTTTGCATGTATTATTGTTACCTGAGCTTCTTTTGTCTCTTTTAAAGTCCATTCAGTCACTGGCTTTCTCAAACTAGAAGTCAGCACAAACATTTAGGGTGTTCTTCACAACGTGTGCTCCATCTGAACGGAACATGACCAACATGCCAACACGTCCTCCTTCTCACTATATTCTGTTATCTTTTGATACAGATTTCTTACATTGTTTATGAAGGAGAGGGGACTGAGAGACAAATACACAGCTAGCATAAAAACACAGTGTGTGTGCAAAAATTAAAGTCATAGAGACCATAGTGCAGCTTTTCGCTATAGATACACATTGGTGATTTACAAATAAAATATGTAGTGTCTACAGAGAGACTGGAAATAACTTTTTACCACTGGTAAATACTGTATCTTTGTTCTACCGCACTTAAGAATATTTTGACCTTTAAAATCTGCAGAATGAACAGAAATTGTTTCAATATACTCCGCTTATTAGGAAACAGAGAAGGATTCAGAAAAGACAGGAAGAAATTGATAGTCCAGTTCCGACTCAAACTGGCCTGCAACAATTACAGCTGCAATGCAAACAGCAACTGGCAACTTGGACCCACAGATTTTTTCACTAGTCAGACCAGGATACAGCACTGACTATATTACATATGTCTGAATGTTAATACTTCAGTAGCTTAGATTCTACTTTGTTCACTGTCTTTGCTTATATTGTCAGATCATAACTGTTGCAGTACTTGCAACATCACATACTTCATGTCACAACAGCAGTTTTAACAGTATATGCATAAATCACGTGAATGTTATTTTTGTCCTTTACTTGCCAAAACTCTTATTAAAGTCACAGAAGTACATAGCCAGAAATATCAGCATATTGTGTCAGATTCTGCACTCAGTTGTATGGTATTGCTAACAGGCAGTATTATCCCATAAGTTATCAGGGTAGTATTGCTATCTTCCTGATGGCTAAAATAAGTTCCTCTGTAGTATAACACTCACTATTTCAGAGCACTAGTAACTACCTAAAGACATCACTAAAATACTGACTTTGGAATACAGGCTACTTTTTAAAAGCCTTGCATTTCATTCTGTAGCCAGAGAACTAAAAGCTCAATGATACATTAGACAACATATTCACTGTGCATTGTTCTGTTGACAGGACTGTACATTATCTGAAAACAATGAACATATCAGTACCATAAATTTGAATAAAAGAACTGAAGAAGGAAAAATGCCGAAATGTGGGTTTGACCTCTCCTAGCATCACATGGCTATAGTTGTAATAGATGGAACCAGAAATAATTGCATTTTGAGGCCAGGAAATAAAAATGCTACCCACAAAATTGATGGTAAGTCACGAGATGATAACCAAATAATTTACATTGTTCGCTAAATTCATCTACAAATGTAAATAGCAGAGGACAAAGAAATACCAATAAAACAGACCTTCAAAATTTGTGAAAGAAAACTTCAATGCTTTTTCTGTAGCTCTGGATACAGGATGCATTCGTAGTAAATTCCTTGTATTTAGGAGGATGATTGAGATTTGCATTTACAGGCTCAATTCAAGGCTCATTTAAGTCAATAAGATTTTTTTTCTTCCTTTATAGTACTCTAGGGATTTTGCCCTAGGTTAAGGAAGATATTTTCTAGATAGCTAAATGCCTTCTACAACAGCCAGGCATGATAAAGACTTATTACAGTGCAGAGAGTGTGAAAGTGCATGTATTTGTGCGTTACACAAAATGGTGCTATTTTCCCTACCCTGCAAGCCATGAAGAAGCACTGGATCTTTATGTATCAGGTACTGTCAACAAATGCAAACGAAATCTGCCAATCTGTATCGTGCTTCATCTCATCTGTACGACACATCTTCTCTTTAGTAAACATACTACCTTGTCATAAAGTAGACTGAAATCATACTATCTTTCTCTGTATATTTGTACATCTACATAGAGAAATGAGAGGGAGTTAAGCAAGAAATAATTGCTACTTCACAGCAGTATCATTTAAGAATATTGGGCAACAATACTCTTAAAAGCAGCATGATTCAGGAACCGTACGTCAATACAAAAAAATCCAATTGACATGAAAAGGTCAAAAGCCATTGGACTTGCTCTGAACTGTCAGAAAATGGCATATTGAACTGAAGCCACAGGAGAGCACTGACAGGCAAAACTTAGCGCTCTCAGATCTAATTTGGTCATGACATCAAGATTACTATTCCATCACTTAAAAACCTGGTCTGGCACAGTTAAAAGCTAAAAGTATGCTGCACTCAGTTGTTTATTTGTATGGGAATTACAGCCTCACCAGAACCTTACTATATGCAGAATCCGTGCCCTTTCACTTCTGAAAATTCCTAGATTTTTTCTAACCAAAGGAAGATAATAGTAACAAAATGTAACGTTGCAAACTATGGCAATTTCAATGAACTTAAATTCAAACCTAGTTTTATTCATAAAAATCTGAAGACTATTTCTCATGACATAATTAGCACAGATTAAAAAAATCACTTAGCACACCAGTGTAAAGCTCTCACAGCTGTGAAAGGTAACAGTGAGAAAAAGATGGTAAAAACAGAAACAAAATCTTCAACTTTTCCAGTTTGTGTATCAATCAGACAGCCTCCATTTCACACAATCTCTGCTGAATCACAGTTTCACAAAATACTGTTTTGGATGAAAAATCCTTCTCTTTAAATTACCTTTGGAGGGAAAGTCACGTAATAGATCAGATTGCCTTCTGGGGAGTAAAGAACATGGAAGAAGGAAAGTGCTTTGTAATTATATCAAAGCAAGGATGAGTAAACAGCAGTTTAGCTGTTACATTTAGCTGCACAAACTTTCACCAAGAGCAGCAAGCAGGGGCAGGAGCAGCAGTGCAGGTGACTGTTCCAAGGAAGCAACGCAAGATGCAAAGCACCCTATGGCCTGCTTCTAGCTGGAAGAGGAAATGCTAGGAAAGCACCCTCATCTGTTGTTTCTGGCCACCCAGTGCAGCAGACTGCCGATAATCATCACAACTGCCTGAGACGTGAAAGATTTACTTTATGCATAAGATAGAGGAGAGGCAGCAGAGCAAAAAATATGACAGACAGGAGAAGCGTGGAAGATGACTAGATACTAGAAACAATCCTCAGAGAGAGAGTACTATAACAATTAGAGCAAATCAGGGAGTTTTGAAAACAAATGGTCATTTATCTTGGGGAAAAAACTACAATAACATTAACAAGGATCAGATCAAGAAGACACATCATTTGTTTGAATACAAGGCTTTCAGCTAGCAATTACCCTAGGCAAAATTACACAGAACGGAACTCCAAACTGTATTCATTCCAAACAAAAAAGTTTGCATATGCATATACCAGCAGGGTGACATGAATATGGAACTCATAAAATAAATACTTGTAATATTATGCTTGTTACCTCTCCATTTCAGACACATACAGAGCATATCCCAATAGGTAACATCACTCAACAGAACTGATCACCTCTCTTATCTCCAGTCTCATATTCTCACTGCTTCTATCAAAGACAGGACAGGTTATTTTTCAGAAGAGGAGTCCATTCTGCCACCCAACTGGAATGAGAGCAAAGACACTCAGGGCATTATCAAATGTGGTTCCTTGAAGCCTCATTCCCCTCCTCTCATCTGAGAGTTTTAGAGATAATTGCATTTGAGACAAAATTTCCCAGTGAACTCCTTTTCCTGGTGAACTTCTCAAACTGTCTTTCTCGTTTACGTTTCACATAGTCCTGAAAAAGTCAAGATTTCAAGACTACTGTCTCCTTAAGTTTTCTTTAAAGTGGGGAGCATACACAAAGAGCAGTTGTACCTTTTAATTTTACTAACTGAATTAAAGGATGCAGTGCATATGAAAAGAACAGAAACTTCTTGACTCAGAAAATATGTCGCTTCCTATATTCAAGTACATCACCTGAATCCAATGAGAGATTTAAGAAGGCCTTTATGATTTATATTAGCTACTTCTCCTGGTAGCTATTCTTTAGCTACTGTAATTATTATGTCAATAAATGTTAACGCTATCACCAAAAAACACACTCAAGTCCATTTCAAAGGTAATGTTGGGATTTTTCCCATAACATCTGCTAATAGTGTAGATAAGTTTGAGTTAATGCCACAGTGGAAAGGATATTATTATTACCATTAATATTTTAAAATTCTCAACATAACAAAGTCACCTACAAAATTGATTGGGAAATAACATCCAAAAAAAGAAAATAAGAATGGCTGAGAACTCTTCAGATATTCCCTATAATGGAGCAACATACACTTTTTCAGAGTGCTGCACTGTCTGTCTGGACCTCTTTTACAGTGTTATGGAGGGCTTCGCTTCTCAAAATTTTCACCTATATTTTATGGAATGGCTAGAGGAACTCAGAACATTTAGCTCATCACTTATTTTTCAAGCCATTTCCAAAATATGTTCAATATATCTTAGATTATAAGGTCGGGAAAAAGGACAAAACACTTCAAGAAAAGGCTCCTAGATCTCTAGAACCTGAGTTCCCAGGTAAGGAAAACACTACTCTGTGTGGATAACTTCTGTATCATGGTCTAGAAATCCTATTTGTGGGGTTTTTTTCCAAGTGGAGAGTAGCAACAAGCAGATGTAGAAATACTTGCTTGAGGATGATTTAGTGAAAAAAAGAGTAATTTAACAGCATCTTTCTCCTGCCAGTCTTTAATATTGCTGATCAGGGAGTTCCCTTCCATACAGGACACTCAAAATCAACTTCCCACCTAGTCACTGGCTCTTGAATCTCACTCTTTTCCCACTCTCCATCTCAATTCTCTTACTCAACTTAAAATGGTGTCTTTATTTAAAATAATCAAAAAACCCATCCTCTAACATTGCTTTGAAACCTGATTTTATGCCAGGAACATCACCATAATTTATTTACTCCACTTAAACAGTAAAACAGAAAATATGACTTTATCTTTCCTTGATCTTACATTTGGCTTTCAAATTTCCATTCTTCTTTATTTTCTCCTTGGATTTCATTACGCTCAAGTGTAATAAGGCATGATGAGGACTGAGTAACCACTCAGACCTGCAAAGAAGGAAATGGGTTTAGTAAACCAACTCCATATGCCAGAGACCCAGGAGCCTACAGCCTAGCCACAGCTGTGCCACTGACTTAGTGCAAGCTTAGTCAAGTCACTCAGTCTCTCAGTTTCCCAGCTGACCTTTGGAAAGCATCATTTAACCCTAAAATAAAAACTGCTGCATATGTGCGATAATTTACAGGGTTTATTTTAACACATAGCGCTCTCAAAACCTTACACAAATGCTTGACAGCATAGACTCCAGTCATCATGGAAAATAAAGAGCTCTCTACTGTGGAAATGTTGAATTTGGTTTCTGATCATCCTATTTACATGTTAGAAACACCACCACTTTAACACTCAAAAAAAAGGAAAAGGGAAAAAAAGCCCTAAGTGAAGATTCTCTGTTGGTTTGGAGGTTTTATTTAAATTATATATTCTCCACCCCCTCTCCCTCAAAGCTAATCAGCATGTCCTATATTTAAGACAGAAAATGTAATTTTAGTCAAACAATTTAAACTGGTCATATAGAACCTAGAGCTATCAGTTTTGTTGAAGCCCCAGGTGAATGGCACTTCAGCTCTATCAAATTCAGCTCCAGCAGTGAACACCAATTCTCTCAAGGTTATTTTGTATCTGTAATGTAACCCAAATCCATCAATTACATAAACTGCTTTGGGTTAAAAAGATGTAATAAATTGTCCTAGCTCTAAGAAGACGAGTTTGATGAACCTGTCAGTATTACTAACATTTATAAGCTGTGAATATTCTGACACATCCTGATATTCAGAACATACCACTAAAGGCTCAAGCTTTAGCAATAAATGCACAGTAACTATGGGACCTTCCACTGGGTACTCTCAATCAAGGCAAATGTTCAATTCCCTCATTATCTTTTTACTGTGTAGCCCAAGCAATAGTCCAATTCTCAAACCATGAGATTTGGAAAATAATGCACACATGTGCTGAGAAGACTGTATTTTCATATAACTCATTATTGCAGGACGCAGATTAATTTAAATCCAGCATTTTTAGAATCTTGCAAAGTATTCAAAGTGTTATAGTGCATCTTTTTTTTTTTTTTTTCTAAAGCAGTTGAGGCAGCAGCCAAGGTCTTCAGTATCATCACCCCATGGCCTATTTAACAGCAAGGCAGAAATCAGATAGGACGGATATTCTAGAGAATGAGGGATCTCTAACAAGGAAATCTGAGTATTAGAGCAGCTTGGCGAGAATTCTGAAAGGCTCTTCAGGAGGGTAATACGAAAAATGGAGTTCCTTTTTTGTGATACTTTTTCCTAAGGGAAAAAAGAAATAAGGTCTCATCCTGCCATACTGGATCAGGGAGATATCAGATAAATAACAGAGGCAAATCAGTCAGTAGGACAGAAACCTTCCAGAAGATCCTGTTTGCATATTATTATTTGAACATTTAGTCCAGTTTTGTAAGCTTCCTCATCCTTTGTTCCTCAACAATTTCTGTACCCTTTTGCCAATTAAAATTGAGATGAGGATCTCAAATACACTAAAATCCCTAAATTTGGTAAAATGCAATAGCATGGAAGAGAGAAAGAAACTCTCAAGTGCCTCTACTGGCAGACAGGCTACAAAATTAGTTCATCCATTTTAGATACAAAAGGATACAAACAACAGACACACCTTGGGACATAAATCCACAGGAGTCAAGCTTCAGACTTTCCACTGCTTACAAAGCAATTGGAGTTTTTTGCAAATTACTAAATTTACCACGCTTCTTTCAAGCTGTCCCAACCTCTGCAGCAATACTGCTTGCAGAGACTGCTCAAGAAAGCACAGACCCTTCTCACACCAGCGCTGCTTCAAAGCAAAGCTATTTTTGAGGCAGCATTCCAGTTCCAAAGTTCATGCACATCCTGCCCGTGCCCCCAGATAGTCTGATGTTTTGCTAACACAGGGAATCAAGCTCTCTCTTACCACAGAATTAAAGTCATTTCACTAAGAATAATATTCCCATATAATACTGATAATCTATTTTTAATGTCTTGCCCAAGCTGACAAAGCTCCCAGCCTCCACCTGAAAACTTCTTTGTTCATACATATTAGCAGTTCATCTATTTGCTCTTTATTAATTTCTCCTCATAAAATACAATATTTTTGTCAGCTGAAATAATGATCTTCTGAGGTACTTGGCCCCAGACCTGTAAACTGTTAACACGAATTTGATTAAGCGACGGTCATTCTAGTGGGCTCAGTGGAGCCTTTGACATGGGTAAAGGCTTTCAAGGGGCTGGTTTGCAGGGGTAGGGTTTGATTTGCAACTTATGGAGGCACTAGAGAATTCCTATGTATGTTCAACTCTTTCGTTATATTTGACTCTCTCTCCTAATTTCCCAGTGAGGTTCATCTGTCTCTGTTTCCTTTCCTTCAAATTCTTTGTGCTGCCTTCATCACTTGAATTCCCCTTCCTCACAGAATTAATTCCCTTCATTTGGATATTTCACCCCTTCCTAGCATGGATTCTGCCTCCAAAGCTGAGGGTAGTTAAATAAAGATTATATGGAACAGATTTGTTCAGGACACATTACTCTTCAGAGGACAGGTGGAGGAGACATTTGTGCTTTAATATAATAGTAAATACACACAAGGCAGTGCTCCCGGCAGCACAGCTACACGTAACACCAGATTGCTGGCAAATGACAGATAGACTTTATCCTGAATCCTCAATGGGGAGCTCAAATCTGTATTTTTTAAACCCATCTGGAGTATTCAGTACCCTTGGTGCAATGAAGCCAACATAGGAAAAACGTGAAAAAGGGGGTTTTTCTCTTTCTCTCTTTCTGTTCTCCCTAGAAGTTCCAGCTTCCAATTAATTATAGATATCTGCTCCTCATAATGACAGATGACTTTTTTTTTCCATTGGAAACAGTTTGGCTTAATTACTTCTGACATCAGTCAGCACACTGTGAGCTTGCTCACAAATTTGCAGCATTTAGATAAATAAATGTACGAGCAAATAAATAACTAAATAGCCCATCTCTCCAGCAGCTAACATAGTTTATTCGGCTTCATGGTAACACAGATCACAATGGGCAAAACATCATGAATAACCAGTTCAACCAGCATGGAAGACAGAATTTTTTCTGCCTTATTCATCGTAAGACATCTCTCACCCCAACCAACAAACAGATTTTAAAGGAAGTACATTCATACCCTCATGTTCCTGCTGAGTAAGGAAAAGCATAAATTTAGAGGGAGGAGAGGAGGCTGAGGTAGGGAAGCAAATTAATGGTCCAACTTAAAAAAAAAAAAAAGAGAAAGAGAGAGAGAAAAAGATGTTCCCCTGACCACTATCAGCCCAGGAGGGCTGCTGAGGCCAGCGTGATGAAAGGTCTACGGTAAGTGAAAGGGACAGTGGTGAATTTGTGGTGGTTTGAGCAGCCATGGGATTGTGGAAATCAACGGTAAGAAATGTGGATAATGGCACAAGCAGTTGCCCGAGGGAGGCTCAGGGAAAAAGGATTAATGACCGTCGAGACCTGCTCCCCTTCCATTCCTTCCCTGAAACACCAAACCGCTGAGCCAGTTATCAATCAAGAATGTGAAATACATTGGTGGATTGATTGGGTTTGATACAGTGGCAGCCAGCTACACTTTTGAATACTCTTCGAAAACAATTTTTACTGTGCGATGCTGGAGAAAGCCAACAAATAATAAACCTGTCAGAGTACTCACCAAGTGCTCGTAAATACTAAAGCTGCTGTAGTGCCTTGCAGCTCCAAATGGGAACCATTCCAAAGCCTGAAAAATTGTCAATACTTAATCGTTGCATCTGATATCAATTCTAATTTAAGCTTCGACTCTTTCTTCCCCCACGTCTTATCTTCCCTCAGCAGAAAACACACGAGTCTTAATAAAGAGCATGCTGATAGCATGCTTCCTTTTTTCAGCTACATTCTTTTTCTTCTGTAATTTATTCTGTTCTTCTGAGCACTTTATTCTGAATGGCCATTTCAGGTTCCAAGTTGCATGTTTTTAAATGAGACAATGAGGCTATGTAATAACCAAAGACAATTTGGCCCACTATCTAGACTTTACACAGGCAAAACTAAGTCAGTCGGATTTTGCTTGACCAAAGGCAGATTAGAAGCTCAGAGTCACAGTATTTCACGTTGCCTTTGCCACAGAGAAAGTAGGAAGAAGTTTTCACTTCATATCAATGGGACCATCCAATCCAGTTCTCTGTATCTGTCAGTGGCCAACAGTACACATGCAGGGAAGGAGCATGAAGTAAATGCAGCATGATCCTACTCCTCATACATGCTCCTGTCAAACAGCAATTATCTCCTTAAAAAAATCTGATCCTATATGCTTTCTTGTAAATTCTGTCTGCGTACAAGGCAGTGAGCAACTTCTCTAAACCTTTTTGTGGATTTATGATATAATTTCCATACAAATGGGAAATGCCACACACAAAAGAAAGAAAAAAAAAAACAGAAATTAAGGATGTTAGACAGCTACACACTGAGCAAACATGATTTGTAATTCCTAGACAATCTTTTAAGTTTATTCCCCCTTTAATGTTCTTAGTTCTCTTGTTCAGGTGATAGATACGAGGTTCTCTCATGGTCTTACGCTTCCTCTCCTTTTTTCCTTCCTTTTTTTTTCTTTAAGTATCATCACTTTGAAATATCTTAATCACTTCGGTTTGTGCAACACATGGCCAGGACCAAGTCAGTTCCCTGCATATCAGGGATTTGGCTGGAAATGTCAAGCATCTCTGCTCCAAAGGCATCACAAGCTCCCATAGTACCACTGTCTGAGTACATAAAGATGCAAAAATGGCATCAGTGGGAAAAAATTGCTGTGTTAGTCCATCAGAGCAGAATATCTTAGCCTGGGACACTGCTATACGTCTCTCCTTGACCTTGATGTAACTCCCAAGCATCCTGACTGGCAAAGTCTCTCTAATGTCCCCCAGGTTTCTCATACTTCATCTGTCTGCTGCTTACAGCTTCCTAAAGACCACCTTCCTTCCTCTTGTCTTGGTTTCCATGATTCCTTAAAGATATGTTCAAAGCACAGCTCGTAAGTGCAAGAAAACTGGCAAGAAAATGGGGGAAAAAAACATCATTTGGAACCATTTTCCAAAATCTGATTTAATTTTTCCATTGAAAATTTAAAGGTCAGATAGATCTCAGCACTGCCAAGGGCACACCAGTGTGCTCAAAACCATAAATCTAAATAGAAGCAGTAACACTTGTAACATGTAATTTTAGAAGTTAAGAAATAATCTTTATCTGGGATGCTCCTTGGCTACATGCACTAAATCTGGAATTTGTAGGAATGGTTTTGCCGTTCTTGTTTCTTTTTCAGGTTTGAGGAACTGAAGAGGGGAAAGCATTAAATGAAGACAACAGTTCTGTACATTTTCTTTATACAAAGAGAATACAGATAAAATTAATTTTGTTTAAAGATGGTGATATCAAATTGAGACAAAGTTATTTCAAATAGACCATTATAGGCCTGATTAAAGCATAATCTGCAGTAAATGTTACTACAGAGTAGTGACTAATAGTGCCCATGTGAATTAAAACCTTACAAATTCCTTGCTGGCTGTAAAGCTAGTCAAACTTCACTGTTGTCTTTGTAGTTCCACCTTGGCTGGAAGTTCCAAGTGTTGAAACAGGGCTAACAGCAAGGGACTGTAAATTTGGATGACCCTCTCTTGAAATAAAGGCATTTTTGGTCATTGAGGAACTATCGATTAAAGTAAAGAGCATGCCGGGCAATACTCGCACCCAGAAGCTTAACAGGGAAAATATGAGGACTTCAAGCTTACCAGGAGTTATTCACTAAAAACGTACTGGAAGTATCTCCAATAAACAAAATGTGTTTGAAAGTTTGAAATCTGGTTGCCCAAATATCAGAAGGCAAATGATAAATCTCTGAAACCTGTTATTTTAAACATACAACTTGCAGTGGGCATCTGGAGAGAGGCCTTATATATTTGAATTTTTAGGCTTGCCAATATTGTTCTGTTGCAATTAATTAACAAGAAAGCTGAAGAGGGACTTTTTACAAGGTCATGTCGTGATAGGACAAAGGGTAATGGCTTTAAACTGAAAGAGGGTAGATTTAGATTAGATAGAAGGAAGAACTTCTTCACTACGAAGGTGGTGAGGCACTGGAACAGGTTGTCCAGAGAAGTTGTGGATGCCCCATCCCTGGAAGTGTTCAAGGCCAGGTTGGATGAGGCTTCGAGCAACCTGGTGTAGTGGAAGGTGTCCCTGCCCATGGCAGGTGGCTTTGAACTAGATGATCTTTCAGATCCCTTCCAACTCAAACCATTCTGTGATTCTATGACTTGAAAACTAACTTGCTATGATTATCTTCCTTTCCAATCAGGCCACATCACTTTGTTCTTGACTTCCTTCTGTCTTCTGCCACGTGAAATCTAAACTTCTGAAGTTAAATTTAAATTTCTTAGCTTTGCCATCATGCCCAAAAAAATCTGCAGAGCTCTCATCTCTCCAAATCTTTTTTTTTTTTTTTAAATAATTCCTTAACTCATCTACTAAATATCAAGTACTTAAGTGGTGGAACAAGACACACTAGGTCAATCTTTCCACCCCTTCCTCATTCAGCTCTTTCCATAAGACATATTTCTTCATTGCTCTCAAAAAAAGCCTTAATCATTCCAACAGAAGCAGAAGCAAGAGAGAAAGTGTTCTCAGTTAACATCATTTCTGGGAACTCACTGTGTTCTTATTTGAATCTCTATGAAGACTTTTACCTAGTACACACTCTCTATGCTTAATGATGAAACCATAAATAAATAACAGCTAATTTACCATCTGGGGAGTACAGCTCAAACCAGGTACTGTACATCAAAGAGCTTTATCCAATATAGACAAGTACACAGAGACAACCACAAAACTTAAACTCATAACAACGCATACTTTGAAAACGTAATTACATTTCTATGACTAGCTGATATAAATGTGATAGTATGCATTTATTATAAATTACCGATTAATAATATATTACCATGCAGCAAATTAAAGTGTGTAACTCATTAGCTGGAGTATACTGCTGTGCCTCAACAGACTGCTAGTGTTCTGCCATTTCAGTTAATATTTCCAACATACTAGTGAATTACAACTTGATACTCCTTCTACTTCACTGTGTACAGTGTAGGCATAAGTATTTGTTTTGCCATATAAGCTTCCTCCGAAAAAAATGAGGTTTTTAATGAATGAATATGTCATCAAATAATATTAAAATATATTCATACAAAACATTTTTTTTCCACCTTTGCCTAGACAGCTAGTTATAGCATATGGTGAAAAACTGCAAAGTAGTTCTAATACATCACAACCACTGCTCAGTATTTGTGCTGAGAAATTCCAAGGCATTAAATGCAAACAGGTACACTTTTGTAGACTGCAGCGTAATCTACCTCACGGGAGGGAGCTTGCATGACCATGAACTTAGAGAATACCTTGAACGTACTTATCGAAAAGAGAAAGAGGAAAGGAGCACTATGGAAAGGTCAGGTACTTCTGTGCAGGTGACATTGCCCCAGATATAAATCTCAAGATACATTATTCAGCCTCCTTATCTCATAGGAGGGTTTTTTTCACCATTTTCTGCTCTTTCTTCTACATCTTTTTGCCTTGGAGGCCTGGGAACTCACACAGCATCTGGAATCATTGACTTCACAAATCACCGCCATGTACCTTGGATGACCACATCAGGATCTCCCAAAGTCTCACACAACCTAACAAGTTTAAGACACTCTCACAAGGTCAGCTGCCTCATTCTAGCCCATGGCAAATATGAAACAACTCAGCTTTGTTTAGCCCATAGGAAAGGAAGTATCTTACTAACAGATTCACAGACCAAATATTAGGCATTTCCTGTTGTCCACGAAACCACGCACAGTGTCACAACCATAAGCTAAATTGTGCCACAATAAAAAAAAACACATAGAAGCATGATTCTCTGCACTTTACTCTTCAATAAAATGTACCTTAATGAGATACACATTTTACACAATTACAAAATTATAGAAGTACCATGATGAAACTTTGTTTCATGCAAAAAAACTATTTCTGTGGAACTACTTATAAGCCCCCAGTACTTTCACACTATCTGACAACACAAAAAGAGTACTTTGTGGGTGGTACTTTCATAAATAAATATCTAAACAATGTCATAAAACATTCTGTAAGTTTTAAAAGTTTTTTGCCATATCCAAATCATTTATAACTCAGGGCGTATAGCACATACTACACTGATCCAAAAATCTTTCTATTCTTTATTTTCAAGTGCTTAAAAAGAAAGAGGAGAAATTTCAATTCCTACTACCATTCCATAACTTTAATGCATCGAAGAAGATGCAAGAAGATAAAGCAAGTTTTCTTCATGTCATGGAGGAAATGCTAAAACTCTGGTTTAGCCAAGAGAGATGTTCATTGCTTTGCCATTTTCATAATGTCTTTCATTTGCTTCACATAACTATGAACTATAATACTGCAGAGGATCCATTATAGAAAAAGCAATAGCCAATTGAACAGATGGGAAGAAGAAATGTAACCACAAAGGGAGAGAGTCTAAGCTGTTTGTTCTGTTGCAGTTATGAGCTAATAAACTAGACCTTTATCAGAAATAAGATCCTCAGATTACCAATAACCTGTAAAATAGGAAAATGGCACTACAGATTCATCCTACATGTTCCCTCTGCCACTGTTTATTTCTCCCATTGTTATTCATCTTTGTCCTGTGCTTAGTCTGTATACCTCCAGAGATATTTTTTAACATGCACATTGTAGGTCCTCTTAAGCACCCCCTCCCACTTAAACACCACCATTCACACCTGAGCCATTCCTCTTAGACAGCTGCATGCACAGAAGAAGGGGCAGCCAGCCGGACAGAGCAGCCAAACCTGTCTTTTTTTACAAATACAGAGCATCAGACGTTTATGGTTGGAAGAAAAAGCACTCTGAGCCAGTGCTATCCCGAGACTACAAAAAAAGAGAATCTTTGTGAGGTCCCCCATGGAATTCAAGTGATCACTTGATATTCTGTGGTGAAAAACAAACTCTGCTACACCAGAAGGAACTGTGCCAGGAAGCGTGAGAAGCTCTAACCTGGGGATTACCCTGGAGGTTTTGCCAAGAACAGTCTCACATTTTCAGGTTACCACTTCTATCCACAAGCAATTCCTGAGCATGGGATAATCTGATCCAGAGTAATAGTTCAATTTCAAACTGTTTTTCTTTGTTTTATCACAATCTGAGCATTCTGTAGTGCAGAACTGCAACTCCCCATACAGTTCTGTAATAGCAAATCTTCAGCAATACTATAGATCATCCTTACATTGCTTTTGGGAAAAACAGATTTTTAAATGGAGGAAATAAAAAAACGTTTTTCTTTACATTTATTCTTTGATGTCATGTTAAAATAAGTTACCTCTTTGCTGAACCTGGCATTCAAATGTTGTAAAATGACAGATGTAATGATTTGTTAAGCATACATGAATACTGTACTCACAGAAAGTATATAGAAGTCTGCACATTTTAATGAGAATGGATGATGCTTCTGTAATTTCTCATCCCTTCTACAATGGTTGCCACGAGGAAAGGGTAAATGTCTGCCATACTACCTTGTTACAATCAGAGTTTAAATGTTATGTCCTTCCATTTAAGGAGCTGCTCTATTCTCATCTTCCCAGTGTTCTGTAATTAGACAAGCCAGCTATTTTTCTTCCACCCTATTTGCAGTTTCAGTGATTTACAGGAAAGCAGCAGAGCTCCTTATGACATAGAAAATATAGGGCAGGTCAAAACTGTGGATTATATAGTAATGTTCCATACAGAACATGTGGATTACTAAAATTTATTTCATGAAGTACAAGAAATGCAAGTATTGCTTGTAAATAAGAGTGAGGTACAACTGCAATTTCAGTCTCAGACAGATTCTAATTTCATTTTTTGAGCTATGATTATTTGTGCTGCAGTGATGTAAGGACCTGCTTCCATTCACTGGAGTCATCTTCTCTGAAGCTGCACAGCACCTCCATCAAAAATGATAATGCTAACGTGAAGGCAACAGGGTCCTGATCTCCAAAACATTTTCAGACATGTAGGGCACTCTGAAGGGAATAAGAGGTAGGCAAATAAATACTGCATGTGTTAAAACAAAAAAACAGGAGGTAGGAAAGTCACAGAGGGGATGAGGTAACTAATAGAAGAATATGATCTTTCCACCATCTCTGCTTAAATAAAAAAAAATGTGTCTGGTAGAAAATTTTTAAAATTAGGATATTATAATAATTAACAATGTTATTTTTCTAGTCATAGGCACCATTTGCCATTGACAAAAATAAGATAAGGATTCCTCCAGGAGCTCTAATGTGATTAAAGTGCCAAGAATTAGCAACAGACCTTGCTGAAATCAGACTGGACAGTAAAGAAATGCTATGCATCACTTTGTAGTCATATAAAAAGCTTTTTTGTAAATAAGGACTGATTCCCCAGTAAATGGTGCGTGTTTTACCTGTAAAGCAAAAGCGACTTAACTCATAGATAGGAAGAGCTGATGATACGAAAGTGTTATGCTGTGTGAATAAAATGGCACACTTACATCTTTAAAAACATCACTTTGTTTCCATTATTACATGGATGCTCTATATAAACATCAAAATTAGCTTTATTTGTTTGCTTGAGCATGTATTCATTCTTTATGCAATGCGCCTCTGTAAACCACTTCTTCCTCATATAACTCCCATTTGAAACATTAGATTTTCTCAATCTCATAATAGTTTTCTGGGGTTGAAGCGATATTTTTAAGGCTAGAAAGAAAAGGAATAATTTTCCATATGTTTTTATAAGATTGAAACGTGGTTTACAGCATGGGGCAAATACTGGTTCTGTGTAAATAAACTTTCAAAAGGTTCAGAACTACAGTTTAGCCCATCTAGGCACCCAAAATTCTAACTCTTTATCCACACACATGAAAACAGTGAGGTTACAAAATTAAGCTGGAAATTTCACAAGGCTTTTGAGAATTATTTCATATTCTTCCTCCTCTTTGATCTGAAGTACAAAATGCTCTCAACATTTTTCAGCATTTATGGACATTGTCTTGATTAGAGACATAGAATACAAGCGTCACAAAACTAAAAAATAATGGAATATGATGAAGAGGCAATTAGTTGAAGTTTTTCAAATAATTTTACAAAAGGACAATCGTTCATGTTACTACTAGTTTTTCCCAAATACATTCACACAAATCACTACCATTTTACTTTATTTTTCTTGGTACTATTACTTAACAAACTCAAGAGATTTTATAGAATAATACCTGGAGATTTTATAAAATAATAGCTACTAATTTATTCTGAAGCATTCAATTCACATGAACAAACTGATAGTCATAAAGTAGTTAAAGGTATCTAGTTTCTTGGTGGAAATCGATGCTGCTCGTTTGAATAAGTGAGAGACACCAGGAAATTGCATATGCTCTCTGATCTAGCACGGACAAGCATGTGGTTTCAGCAGTTTCCCAAGAGTCCCTCGAGTTTAAATGTGATATGCATTAATGGAATATGCTGAAAGCCTCATCATCTTTTGCATTGTCGGCTCCTCCAATACATTAGAGGCAAGGACATGTCCAATGGGTAGACTGCTTTGCCAGAGATGGACATGTTAAGTCAAAACAAAAGAAAATTAAGTGCAGGTCTTGTAAAAAAAACCCTTAAGTTCACAAGACATGCCTGAGGTACAGGTCATGCAGCCCAGCTATTTTCTTCCTGGTATTTTTATTCTTGGCAAAGTTTTAAAGCAAGACACAACTGAAATATCTCAGCCTCCATTTCAGCTGACACAGTTGGCTAGCTTGAGCAGTTCATAACTGTCATCTCCAAACACTAACTTTCCAACAAAAATTGTTTGACAATGATCAGAATTTGCTGTTAGAAAAGTTTGACCATTTCTAAACTTACTCATTTCTTCTTTGAGTACCAGACAGCAAGAGCTATACTGTATCTCCCCTGTACTCTACTTATTTTTATGCAAGTTTATTTCTGACTAAGCAAGATGGGTTTCAGGCCTGAAGAAACATGAAAGATGTGTCAAAACCACACAATAGAACACAGTGCTGAGACATCCGTGTAAACAGAAGTTGAGTTCATGCCAGAATGGCAAGACTGTCTGCTTATTAGCACTGGCAAAGTGTTACCTTGATATATCCATTCAGCTTTGGGATTTGAGCTGGTACCTTCTCTAAGCAGTGCATAGAGGCATGCAGATGTACCAGTTTAAAATAGTACAAATCACCAGTAGCTCTGGAATATCTCGTCTGACGTACACATGCCCACAGATTCTGCAAATTTTACAGCCTAGGGAAACAACACAAAAAATGAAGGGTGAATGCCTACTTTTCAAATCAGTTTTCAAGAAAATGAAGTTTTGTGCCATTCTTGGATGAGTCTGGTATGCCAGCTCTCTTACACCCATTCTATACAAAAGGATAGTAATCAAGGCTAATTATTAAGTACAAATAGCTATAGATCCAGTTTCGTCAGAATAAACACAGTGCAAGAGGGACAACACTACTCTAAACAGGCATTACTACAAGTTATCATCACCTACAGTTTTTCTATTCTTGGCAATCACAAACACATCTTACTATTTACATGAGAATTTTTCTTACTATTTACATGAGAATTTTTCTTACTTAGATCATAGGGAGATGGGAATTAGAAACCATCTTTTTCAACTCTCGAATTAGGTCTCTTCTACAAGTCTGCAAACTTACTAATTCCCCTGAATGTTCAGCTTTCTCCTCCAGTTTTCAAAAGGCTCTGCTGGGTGAGCTATACTGCCCTGTGAGCGTTAAAAATCACTTTGTTCTCTTTGCCTGCAGAACTCCTCATACGTCTCCGCTCAGATGATCTCATTCACAGACTTTTATTTTACCTCCTGCAACAGGAGACCCAGTGACTAACCTTCCTTCAAATTTCTATATGAAGGAAGCAGTCTTTATCCTTCTTCAAACCTTGCTCAGTGAACCAACAGCTTCCCCATTTTTATTTGCTTGTTTTATGCTTAGCCTAGTCATTTCATGATCAGACATATGCCCATAGAGTGTAATCATTCCTCGGGCTTCTTTTTAAAGGGCAATAGCCTGAAATGACCAGGCTGGACTGAAGTGTCAGTAAATACACTGCACTACTAGATGTCTGCGTATTTCACCAGAGCTTTTGAAACTGGACCCAAAATAATTGAATCTTTTCTTTAAATCAGGCTTTTACTGCTTCCTACGAGAGGCTAACCATAATCACAAGACTAGCCTTGCATGTGTTATTTCAGGGTTTCTAAAATTCATACAAACGGAGAACTACAGAACAGCAACACAATGACTCAGTTTATAAGAGAAACAAAAAATACTTTTTTTCACAAACCAGAAAAAGTTTTTGGTCATAGTGTGGCAAGTAATGCTGATGACTTGGTTCAGTTCCTGATTTAGCCTAACCAGGCCTCTATCTTTAGTAAAGATAGTATCTCGGTAAAACAAAAATTATTATTGCTAACAGTAACAGATACTTTTGTTACCTAGCCCAGTAGGAAGGCTACAAATTCAGTAAACAGAGAGAGTCAAATTTACTGGAAACCTATAATCCCCTAATATCCGTGTTTTGTAACACGTTCGTCATTGCAGCATTCAAGCTTCCAACACACTTCGATTAAAGTGAACATAAAAAGAAACCTGCACGTTTCTCACATAATTCCCCAAATAGCTTCTTATTTACTTTATGTCACTCCATTTTGACAATGCTGCTTTAGGAAAGCCACGGTGAAGAAAAAAGTTTGATTTTTCACTGTAAAGGCAATAAGGTTTGTACTCACTGACCTCACAGGAAGTAGACTGAACAAGAAACCACTTGTAAGAAGACCCTCTATCATGCACTTGCTTATATTATTTTAGGCTTTATTTTATTCCTTGATAATGCTACCTGTTGTACGTTGTCTTCAGGTGTGAAGAACTTGGAGCATAAAGATAAACATAGAGAATTTGGAGCATAAGGATCAAAAGGACCTTGATGATCTCCCAGAAGAGTAACAAAACATGGTACTTGCACTCAGTATCTCCCATAGCAGAGTACTGAGATACCTAACTGTTTTGTGAACAATAAAATTTTTACTTAATATAATATATCACAGATTATTGACAAGGCCTTGCTGAGGTTATCAGAATATTGTGGCAGAATATTGTGGGAAAACTGCTGCTGTTGTCTCTGCGGTACTTCTTCAATAACTGAGCAGAATTTCCCAAGCAAGTAGCTTGTTACTTAATCGCAGTATTACATTTGTAAAAGTAAAAATTAAAGCAGAAGCAAATCTAAACCTAATATCAGCCTGTTTTATAGTATAACTCTGTATATACTTACAGTAAAAAAGGATGTTACCACAAATGTCTCCCTATCTGCTCTCCATTCTATCTGTTGGTGGTTAAGTCCTGGAACACCATGACCTTACCAGCACTCAGAAACAGCAAAGAGAGAGATGGAGTCAAGCAGGCAACATACACACAGAGTACTCACAGGAGGCTGCTTGTGTAAAACAACTACCCACATGTATTTGTTTTCTTAACTAGCAAAACAGAGGGCATGTGAACGCATCTCACAAATAATACTGATTTCTGCTCTTAAACAAATGATATTGAGTCATACAAACCCTGGAAAAGTATTTTGAATTGTTCATACTGTTGCCTACAAAGTCTTCAGGCAAAAGGTTTCCATTCAGGGCTACACAAATGAATATGATTTTCTTTTCTGTTCCTTGATCCTCTTCTCAGGACTGCAGGCTACACACAAGGTAATGACAGGCTTAACACTCCATCATATCTGAAACCCCTTGGGACATGTCTTTTAGAAGCACTTCTAAATTCACTTGCCATAAATTCTCATAGCTCTGCACTGTATATACAGGAGGCTGCATTTTTTTAATACATTGCCAGCTGGGAAAAAGCATGCTGTAACAGTCCGTAAATGTAGATTTTCCATTTCTTGAGGAGACCTTCAAGGTTGGGGAAAATGGTGTTCAAAACAGAACATCCACAGTTGAGGCTAACGGGATCTACAGATATTTAGCATCTGAAAAGAAGTCATTTTAATGTGGAAAAAAATCAGAAGAGATGGACTTCTTATTCTTGAAAATAAGCTATAGACCAACAACCTTAAATGGGATTATCATGTTTTAGTCATCTGTGTCTATGTACGTGCGTTCAAGGTAGTCTTAGACTTTACTTTCATGAAGTCAAAAATTCAATATGTTATTTTGCTGTTTTAAGCAGAAAGCAAGCTAAATAATCTATTTTAGGCAGTCAGCCATTTCATGTGCAAGTTTAAAAGACTCCCTGCAAATATGAAAACTGTGTCTCTCTACAGTAGGACAGAGAAACATAGGACTACATACAGCGTCAGCCTTTTGAAGTCATCACAGTATCGTAAATGCTGCCAAGAGATAACTGGCAGTAGCTGGCAATGATTTCCATGGAGACAGCTGAGATACTCTTGCAAGACATAGCTTATCTGAGGGAAGCTTGGATAACTCTGTACTCACAGAAACAACACGTGTTTTCTTCAAAAATATACTTCCCTTACAGAAGGCATGTTTGGCATTCAGAGATTCTTGTCTTTTGGAGATAATAAACTTTTTATATTGCAAGAGCAACTTCTTGGTTGTAAGTTCGGTCTTCTGAGAAGAGTGAAGAATGTGGCACTGTTTAGTTTGTTGTACTTGACTCATTTCTGCTCTCGGAGGGAAAAACAGAAGATACGGAGACGAGATATGAATTCTCACCTAGTTTTGATGGATTATTCATAGGTTTCTAGGTTGGAAAAGACCTTAGAGATCATCCACTCCAACCGTCCCTAATCCCCATTAAACCATATCTCTAAGTAGTTCTTCCACCCTATTCTTAAACACATCCAGGGATGGGGACTCAACCACCTCCCTGGGCAAATGATGAGAGTATGTATCTCTCACCTCCCTGGCCTAATGAAGAGTATGTATACTCTCATTATGCTGCTTAAAGTATTGTTCTGATGCTGGCACTTGCTATTAAAGGTTAGATAGTCTTTCTCCAATACTTTAGTTATTTATTTTAATTATTTTACAGGAACTACATAAATCTTAGCTCCGTTAACTTACGAAGTTGAACAAAAGCAAACAGCACTGAAGTGAACAAGAAAACACTTCTTGACTTTCCCAGAAACTTTTGATTTCATACACTGTGTATTCCATTCCGTCTCACTTGCTCACTAATATGACATTTCAATATTATCTTATTAATATCACAATGTTTCTGATTCTACAAAAGCATTAATAGCTGCTTAAGTTAATTTATCATGTGCAAGTCCTGTGAGCCTACTGCTGATCAAGCACTGAAACTGGTGGTTCTTAAGAGTGTAAAAAAGAAAACTATCAAAAGTGAACACAAACTGCTTACGTTCAACAATTTATTACAGAATTATTCACAGATAAAAAAGAAGCAGGGTCCCTATTTTGAGATACTATTCTGCTTCTTTGTCCCACAAGGCATTCAGGAGTGTTAAAACATGTTCACTGTAGGTATGCAGTTAAGGAGCACAACCTAAAGCGCATTACATCCTCCTCTCAGTGCTCTCACAGAGAAATAAAGTGGCCTTGATTCTCTACAGCTCAATCCTTCTTAGTTTAAGCCTTGGCAATTTCAGGCTACTTTACTTCTCAAAGAAAGAATCCACACTGGGGTTTAATGTACTTGGGTTCTGACATAACCATGACTTTGAAATCTCTGGCTGCAATACCTTACATAAGAGGTAATTAATTATTATGCCATTACTCACTTATTCAGACCGTTAAAACGTCTAAGGCAACAGAAGCATTCAAGAGAAATTTTAAAGGACAGCAGCTTTTTGCAATGTGTTACAATGTTCAATAGAAGTGACTTTTGACCTATATGAAAGACTAAGACATTTTCTGCCAAAAATTTCTGGCAGCCTGTCCAGACTCACTCATACAACAAGCACAGTGTGTTTTCACATCTATTCATTAAGTCCTACTGAGAGATCGCAGTGTGTGAGGAAGCAAGAACAGACATTTAAAACCATTTTATTCACTGTAGCCAATTGTTGAAATAACCTGAAAATGTTTTTTGCCAGTATTACAGTTCTCAACTTGAGTGAAGCTCATTGGTGAGCACTGAGAATATCAGCTGATAAAGCAGCTGAGTCACTTAACCGATTATTAGAATTTTAGCAGGTCTGAACAATACCAACAAGTCAGAAAAATTAGCAAGATCTAAAAGATGTTTTGTATCATTCTGTTACAAAACCAGCCACTCCAAGGGCTGCTGGCTCTTTGAAAAGAAAATCTGTAGTTTTAAAACTTGGTGCAGAAACTGCAAGTTATCAGAAAGCAGCTGCTCAAATGAAGCAACAGCCTGGCATTTACCTCTTTCAAAAAATGTATTTTTTTCTTTTGGAGGGTTTAATTGTCTCAGAATTCCGGACTACTAGCACTTGTGAAAAGGCTTAATTAGCTTTTACAAAATAGACATAGCGAAAGCCTGCTCAACCAATACGAGCCTGTCATTGAAGCAGTTTCAAAGAAACAACTTTGGTCAAGAAACAGGTTTCTTTGTCTAAAAAGCAAGTTCATTGCTAAGTTATGCGGTGTAGTGGACCATGATATATGGTCATATGAACACGTGAATACACAGCTCAGTTGCTCCTTCACACAATCCAAGCATGAAAAAAAGGGATTGCTGTTGAAGTTTGTTTTGTAGCCATACAAAATGATTCAGCATTTTCAAACAATTCCTATTGGGCAAACAGTAGCAAAACCGCAACTTTCATTGGCTGTATGAACTTTTGGAAGATTCACTAATGACAAAGACTGAAAGTTACCATCATCCATTGGCCCCATTTAGATCAGTCTCTTTTAGATTAAGTAACTCCTTCTTAGTATTTTCTAATTATTTTTATTTGTGACATATTCACTGTGGACAAGAAATCACCTTATCATATAAAACTGCTTTCAAAAACATTCTTAAAACTAACCCTTTTTCTAAAGAGTTATAATACTTTACATTAGAGGTAAACTGAGGTAAAGAAGGTTGAAATATTTACCTGATGTCTCTCCAGTTAGTTGTTGACAACTGATGCATGGCCCACACTTTGGTGAAGCTCACAGGTTATTTTTTTTAAATCCATCACTTCTGCTTCACTTGATATAACTATATGATAAAATAGGATGTAATTGTGGTCTTTCATGTCTTTAATTCATAAACTTTAGAATAAGTTGACAAAGCAACAGACTATAAAAACTACAACACTGAATTTTCAAGTGAGAATCTAAAAGAATATCGTAGAATGGTTTGGGTTGGAAGGAACCTCAAAGATCTTCTAGTTCCAACTCCCCTGCCATGGGCAGGGACACCTTCCACTAGATCAAGTTACTCAAAGCCTCATCCAACCTGGCCTTGAACACTTCCAGGGATGGGACAGCCACAACTTCTCTGGGCAACCTGGTCTGGCGCCTCACCACACTCAGTGAAGAATTTCTGCCTTAGATCTAATCAAAATCTGCCCTCTTTCAGTTTAAAGCCATTGCCCCTTGTCCTGTCACTACATGCCCTTGTAAATCTTGTAAAAAGTCCCTCTCCAGCTTTCCTGTAGGCCCCCTTTAAGTACTGGAAAGCTGCTAGAAGATCAACTCGGAGCCCTCTCTTCTCCAGGCTGAACAGCCCCAACTCTCTCAGCCTGTCTTCATAGCAGAGGTGCTCCAGCCCTCGGATCATCTTCGTGGCCCTCCTCTGGACTCACTCCAGCAGCTCCATGTCCTTCTTGTGTTGGGGATTCCAGAGCTGAATGCAGTATTCCAGGTGGGGTCTTACGAGAGCTGAGTAGAGGGGCAGAATCACTTCCCTCGACCTGCTGGCCACGCTTCTTTTGATGCAGCCCAGAATACGGTTGGCTTTCTGGGCTGCCAGCGCACATCGCCGGCTCATGTTGAGCACTGACATAACCATGACTTTGAAATCTCTGGCTGAAATACCTTACATAAAAGTTAATTAATTATTACACCATTACTCCCTTCTTCAGACCATTAAAACATCTAAGGCAACAGAAGCATTCAAGACTAGTATCAGGTTAGATTTGTTTCTTAAGGAGTCAAATCTTACATGTACTTCGCCGAAGAAAATGTGATACAAACAGGTCAGAAATCACTACAAGCTTCAAATTTATTACCACACTTAACCCAACTAATAATGAAGCAAGAAGAAAGAAGCAAACTATTCCATCAGAAATACTAAATGTCCAAGCCTGGTTACTATTTGTAAATAAAAAATAACATACTACATGTTTGAGCCTGTTTGCTGTACAGTAAATACAGCTGTACAGTACACTGTAAGGGTTACAGTCACAATTCACAAGCGAAGGCATCAGTATCCCACCTTGTCACAAGCTGGGATCCAAGGCAGGGCTAATATAGCTGTGATGTATCAACCAGTGGCAATCTGGAACTCAAACTAGAAGGATTTGTCCACTGAGGGATGTTTTCTTCATGACAATAATATCACTGTAGGAGATGAGAGAGCACATCTAGGAGCCAACTGTGTGCCTTGCCAGGCAGTAGCAGCACTCTGTATGGTACAGTGGATGAAATATTCCTTTTGTAAAATCAAATGGAAAACCTCAACTCCAAGAACCCCGGAACACTGGAAATGAAACACTGCCTGAGGTGGTGGGATTGCTGATAAGTGTAATCCTGGATGAGCTGGAGACTTATGAAAATTCAGAAATATTGAACAGGGAGAGGAAAGTACCCATAAAGCAAAAAACAGCTCCAGACAGCACGTGTAAGTATTGATTACTCTGTCTATTTCATGGCATGCAAACTCTCAATTTTTCACTGAAATTACCTTCCTGCAAGTGTTACTTGAAAACTACTAATACCAAATGTCCCCTGCCTATCTGAAATGCAATATTACATCATCAACATCAATAGGATGTGAGATGTTTATTAAAATCAGCAGGGAATAAAAAAGGTTTCTTTTGGTTTCACCAGAAGGTAAATCAGGTTCATTTAATGGGTGTAAATGAGATGAGAAGTAGACTGGCTGCGTGTACTTTAGAGAGGCTTATCATAACATAAACAGCGGTGTTTATTCATAAAAGTGTAAAACCTGTAATTTCTCATTGCTTTTCTCCATTTTCTAAGTAGCTTCACACATATAGATACTATTGTCAGAATAACCCATTCCATCATCTGCTGTGACTTTATGTAGTAGGCCTTTACATTTTATCAAACCAGCTTAGTTTTACTGAAAAAGCTTGTCTGTAACTCACGCTTGACTAAAGCCTAACTTTCATTGGGCTAAGACGCATCTCCCAGGAAAACATCCAGTTTGGATTTGAAGACATGAAAACCAAAAATCTATCCATTCTCATGGAATTTTGTTCCAGCAGATACTTACGTCCTTCCTTTAAAACCATACCCCTAATTTGAATCGTTTTGCTTCAGCTTTCTACTATGAGCTTTTCTTTATCTGCTATTTTAAAGACGTTTTTCCTATTACACATTTTCCAGCCCAAGAGATACTTATACAATGTTAGTCGGATATTTTTATACAAAAAGCCAGATTTAAATATTCATCATAAACTAAGCAAATTCAATTCTTTAAATATATGCCTGCATTAAAACAAAACAAAACGTTCTGTCTTAAGTTTGATTAACCCAAGTAAACTGGTAACTACCAAAAGAGTAATGAAGACTAGGTCAACTTGGCTTTAATTTCAGCTGGCAGTCTACTTTTTTTGACCCCAAACACCCTATAAATTTTAGCACTTCTACTGCCCAGGTTGAAATTTTAATTTTATCACCAACTCCGCTGTTCTTACTTGAGTTAGCTAACTTAGATTTGCTAACCCAAATTAAGAACACTACTTTTTCCTTACTATTGCAAATGTATGTTAAAGGACTCCAGCAAAGTCCTTAGATGTTCTTGCTTCCAACTACACTACTTCGAACACTAACAGAGGTAGAAGAAGACATGACTGCACCTTAGCATCCCCAGGGAACATCCCAGCCAACAGTGCCCATCAGCAACGTGAAGTGCTGGACTGTAGTCTGGACTGGTTGAAGTGCAGGCAAATGGCCCATTGTCTCACTGCTGCCAAGAAGGCGGTGACATCTGGCAGAAGGGCAGAGCAGACAACTAGGAACAGTAAAGTTTCAAATCACTGCAGTTAAATCCACCACTCTAACTGCTGACTACCCAGGGTGCCACACAGTCCTCACACAAACTCAGAAGTATGCTATGTATTTATTTCCACTGATTAAATGGTCCCATTTCCTCCAATTCATAATTTTTTCATCAGGGAGAAAACGAATTAGTTAAAAGACAGTTGAAATACATACATCTGCAGAGACCAGGCATTTCAAAGAAGGCGGCTGGTTTAGCTCGAGGTTTCAGTTGAAGGAACGGATCAAAATTAATGATGACCTCAATTAAATTTCTATAGTATCTCCGGGGAAACCTCAAGCCATATGTTGAAATCTCTTTAATGTTAATGGGTATTACTTGTTCTCCCATCAAGGCTGAGACGCTTATGCCTCACGTTTCTGTGTTAGAGGACAGAATGTACCGAAGTGGCCATGTGAGGAAGGGAACAAAAGGACAAAGAGGTCATGTTAGACACAATGTTATATGCTTTTTTGTTTTAGATATTTAAAGGGATGCCACGCGAGAAAGAGGAAAAGAGACGGAGTTTAGTAATACATAGTCAATGTTCAAATATGTTACCGATCAGCAGAAAATCTGTTTGAAGTGTCAGAGAAACTATGCTGAAAATTCAGTCAGTTAATTAAGTTCTCATCATCTAGTGAAGTAATTGTATGGGCTACACACAATAGAACAGCTCACTCAACAGTTAACTGTATTAGTTTCAGTAGAGCTACTACAGGGACGGAGTTGGGCATTTCCACGTACGTTTTTGTTGTGGCCTTCATTCTTGGCCAGCTACTGCATCTCTTACAAATCCTTACGACCATCTTCACTGACAAGGATTAGATAGTACCTTTAGCCCATTCTCAAGGGCACTGTGTCACTTACTAGACTCTTTAATCAGGCATCTTTGATCTCAAGCAATACTTATCAGCTGACATGTCACTGAGAAGGTAGCACATTGAAAAAAGGTCCACAGTGCGTAGTCTTGTCCCATAAATATCCCCCAGAAAACCAGCTTCCCCTGAGTAGTATAGGGTACGCAATCAAAAGGGGAGAAAGAGTCAGAAAAAGAGGAAGGCAATAGGATAATACAGTGCCAATGTTAAAGCATAAAATTAAACAGTGTGCAAAAGGAGATGTACAAACTAAACGTTCAATATGTATCAGTTTAGGTCAGATCAAAACAAACTGAGGGTTTTACTCTCTCTACAGGATTTTGAATACTCAGTTCTCTCTCCAGGAAGTGGAAATGGCGTAGGTTCCTTTTACGGCTCTGAAAATCTTTGTCATCAATAAGGCACATTCCATTATCATTCTTAAATGTCAACTGACCTAAAATTTTCATTCAGTGGAAAATAGGTGTTTGGGGTGTTTTTGGGGTTGGTTTATTTTGTGATTAGAAATGGGACTGGTAGTACATTTCCAAAATACATGTTGCCTGCTATTCTTCTACTTCTTATACAGTTTTTCAAAGTCTATTTGCATTCATTGTTCAGTAGGAAGAAACTTTCTAAGCTTTAGAAAATGCCTTTTATTTCCTCCAGTGATATTCCTGATACATATGTCTGTCATCATTTCCTCTTCCCTCACTCGCAAGCTCAGAAGAAATCTTGACATTCTACAACAAGACTATTTTAAAGAGGTGCTTGGTGCCCTCGCTACTTCCCCAGTTTTGCCACCTAGAACTACCTCTTCTGAAGGCAAGATGCAAGTGGGAGTGGGGAAATCTGAGCTATGCCAAGCTCCTCAAACATGTCCCAGCCTAAGAACCTGGTCTCTCTCTCTCCTCTTAGCATGCTGATTGTCTCTCTTCTTTCATTATCTCACAGTTGCAGATGAAGTTCAAGCATATGGGAGAAACAGATATTTTTCTGTAAAGGAGGACTTTTTTAAAAAAAAATGCAATGTAAAATTGCATGACGACTTTGCATTTAAAAAAAAGAGAAGTTTACGCTACAAAATTATGTCTGCCAGATGATTTATGGTTGCCTGAGCAAACTTAACCTGGCGATCTGCGTATGCTTGGGACATGCAACAGCTGAATTATTCTTTCCCTGGTAACATAAATGTTCCTCTTCTATCCTTCGCATTCTTGAATTTATAACTTCCAAGCATAAGGATGCAAAAGAGCAAACAGTCCAGCCCATCAGCTTTATATACAACCATGTCATATGACTATGGTAAGCTCTGTTTTGAAGTCCTGTCTTATCATACAATCATAGAATGGTTAGGGTTGGAAGGGACCTCAAAGATCATCTAGTTCCAATCCCCCTGCCATCGGCAGGGAAACCCTCCACTACACCAGGCTGCCCAAAGCCTCATCCAACCCGGCCCCCAACACCTCCAGGGATGGGGCATCCACAACCTCTCTGGGCAACCTGGTCCACTGTCTCACCACCCTCTGAGTGAAAAATTTCTTCCTCATATCCAATCCAAATCTGCCCTCTCTCAACCCAAATCCATTGCCCCTTGTCTTATCACTACATGCCCTTGTAAAAAGTCCCTCTCCAGCTTTCCTGTAGGCCCCCTTTAAGTACTGGAAGGCTACAACAAGATCACCCCAGAGCCTTCTCTTCTCCAGGCTGAACAGTCCCAACTCTCTCAGCCTGTCTTCATAGCAGAGGTGTTTCAGCCCTCGGATCATCTTCGTGGCCCTCCTCTGGACTCACTCCAGCAGCTCCATGTCCTTCTTGCTTTGGGGACTCCAGAGCTGAACACAGTATTCCAGGTGGGGTCTTACGAGAGCAGAGTAGAGGGGCAGAATCACCTCCCTCGGCCTGCCGGCCATGCTCCTTTTGATGCAGCCCAGGATACGGTTGGCTTTCTGGGCTGCCAGCGCACATTGCCAGCTCATGCTGAGCTTCTCATCCACCAGCACTCCTACGTCCTTTTCCTCAGGGCTGCTCTCAATCCATTCTCCGCCCAGTCTGTACTTGCGCTTCGGATTGCCCCGACCACGTGCAGGACCTTGCACTTGGCCTTGTTGAACTTCATGCAGGGGGATGTAGCTCAATGGGAGAGCGCTTGCTTTGCATGTAAGAGGCCCTGGGTTCAACCCCCAGCATCTCTTCTTTGATGTGGGTTCTCCATGGGCTGCAAGCGGGTCTCTGCTCCACCGAGACCGTCATGGCTGCAAGGGGGCCGCCTGCCATCTCGCCACCAGTTGCAGGGGAAACTCAGCTCCAGCACACCTCGTCCCGTTCCGTCTTCACTGACCTGGTGTCTGTGTGGCCGTTTCTCTCAGATCTCAGTCCTCTCTGGGTGAACTCGGCCTGGTGGGCACCCCGGGAGCGGGGTGCTCCCCGAGTTCCCCAAGCAGCTCTGCTGCCACCATCCTCAGTGGGTGGTGCCAGCCCAGTGCGGGCAGCCGCCCGGCTGGGGAGCAGAGGCCGTGCCCCCCTCCCCTCTCCTCACTCCTGGGCAAAGGCACACCTTTCCAGTTCCTTTGTCCCAACTTAAATAAGGCAATTCGCAGAGGCAACGATGATTGGCTCAAACCCCGAGGGGGATGGGAGTCCGATCTAGTGGCCAGCTCCTGCCACCAGAACCTCCCCCCCCAACATCAAACCATCACATGAGTTTCATCTACCACTCTGCTTGAAACAACTGACACTTCCAGAAATGTATTAATATCCAGGAATAACGTAGTTGTTCCAGTGCCGACACTACCATTTATCTTGAGGTTTTTTTCAGCTTTCCTATTGTTCAAAGCCTATATACTATGTGTGTATATGTAGATAGACAAATAATTTCTATTCTCCTCCATTTTAGATTAACGCAACTCTTCAGCCTCCTTGCTTATGGTGTGCTCTCCATTCTGTCCTAGTAGTCTTTTACTCACCTGTCCCAGTTTTAATCCATGTTTCCTGAAAACAAATCTGTTCTTCTTACTCTCCTTCCTGAATGTAGTATTTATGTACATACAAAGAGATAGCCAAGAGATAGCTAAAGGATTAGAAAGTTATACCAGTACTATGTTGTCAGCCCCTACAATACTAAGCACTGCTTTCTGAACAGCTAATGAGCTTTTTTCAACTGCCAAGAACACGCTGAATGAATAATTAATCATAGATGGAAATGAAAAACTCTTGACAAAGTTTAGAAAAGGGAAAACAGCAGTCAATGTACATATTTTCAAAAAGCTTTGTATGGTTTTGTTCTCATGGATTGCTGCAAAATGGGGAGTCAGTTGAGCACCAGGTCTCACATTACTACGGTTTAATAACAATTCTTGATTTGTTCATGCAATATGTGATTATCATAGTGTGCTCATAAAAGATTATGCAAAGAATACATAGATTGCCTGCCTCTTAGGTAGATATCTTACTTACATCAACAACTGAGACTAAACACTAAAAACGTAAATATGGTAGAGAAGCCCTGGTTTCAAATCGAATTGCTGTTATCGAGCCATTCATCTAGAGAAGCAGCAGATGGATCTGTTTGTTAACAGACTCTCCGATAATCATTAAAAGGGAGAACGGAGCCATTGCTGCAGTAAGTGAAAAATAACATGCATGCTGAAATAAAAAGTATTCTTGTTTTTTCACAGAATGTTTTGTAATAAAGATTGGATTTAAGACTTCTGAAGTACACGAATTCTAAAACAGAAGTCCTAAAGGCAACCAAAAATTCAAGAGAACAGCATAATGTACGCCAATGACTAAACAATACAACTATTTCTCTGAAACATCCTTCAGCTACGAACACACACTATTTCCAAAGCAGGATGAAATCTAGTTTTCTACATTCCACCTTCAGATAAGCAGCAAAAATTAAAGACATTATGAAGCAATGACTTTCATTAGAGACTATTCAATGCGACCAGTGATTACTCAGAATCAAGTCCCATTCAAGCAGAACAGCTTCATGATAGGTGTATATAGTTGTGTAATTCTGATCACTTCCATCTGCTGTAGGAAAGGCATGATGGATTAACATTTATCTATTTATCTAAACTTTTGGAACTGAACCGGAAAACACCTCCCAGAAACCCTGCAATTACACAAAAGCTATTTCTCTCTGCACATAGATTTCTGTAGTACCTTTGAAATGATAGGACTCATCAGGCAGTGAATAATGGGTCATACTCCAACTGGAGGACAGTGACAAGTGGAGGATCATAGGGATCTATTCTGGAGTGTGTCATGTTTAGTGTCTTCCTCAATGAGCTGGAGTATATTCTCACCAAGTTTACAGATTACATTGGACTGGGGGTCAGTCAATACACTCAAAGTCAGGGCTGCCATTCAGTGAGACCCACACAGACTGGAGGAATGGGCCTCAAGGCCTCTTCAGTAAGGACAGATGCAAAAACCTCTACTTGGAAAGAAGCAACCTTCTTCAAGGTTTCTGACTGGAGAGCAGTCCTGCAGAAAAGGCCCTGGGGGTCCTGGCACACAGCGAGCTTAACAGGAGCCCACAGTGCGCCCTGGCAGCAAAACAGGGCAACAGCATCCTGAGCTGTATTACCAGGAACACAGTCAGTAGATCAAGGGTGATATTTATTCCACTCTACTCAACACTAATTAGATGGTATCGTGTACTGTGTCTTGTTTTGGATTCTCCTGTGAAAGATATGCATTGATAAACCGAGGCAAATTCAGCAAAGGGCCACTCAGCTGGTCAGGGGCTGGAGCATGCATCCTGGAGCGGAGGCTGCAGGACTGGAGTTTTTCCAGCCTGGAGAAAAGATGGCTTTGGGGGATATCTACCAGCAGCCCCCCAGCACTCACAGGGAGGTTATCAAGGAGACGGAGCCAGGTTCTTCACAGTGCTGCATGTTGGGAAGATGAGAGACAATAATCATAAATTGAAACAAGATAGGTTCAGACTGCATATAAGAAGAATCTTTTTCACCAGGAGGACAGTCAAGCAATGGAGCAGGTTGCCCAGAGAGGCTACGCAGACTCCATCCTTGAAGATTTTCACGATCTGATTGGATAAAACACTAAGCAACCTGGTGTGATCTCATATGTGGCCCTCCTTGGATGGAACATCAGACCTCTTCCAATCTGAAGTATCCTATGACTCTATCATCCTTTCTACATCATATATTCATATCTTCTTCCTGGAACTTTTCGCAAAGATAGATGAGAGGAGAAGTGTACATCACTTGCTTCTTCTTCCATAAATCTGATCTCCTTGTTCTACCACGAACTTTAAAAGACAAGATCTCCATCTACAGATTAGAGCAATTAAGAAGCAAAGAAAGAGACACTGCCAATAGACAGATCGCTGTCTGATTTTGACTTGGAACTAGGTGCTGCATATTTACAAATAACTAAAATCGGCTAAAGAACATTGTCTGTTTCTGAGAGTAAGCACTGTGGTCTGGCTCATATGCACATGCTTCTCTTCTCTTCCAAGACAGAGTGGCTGCATCCAAACTGTCAACTGAAAAAACTCTGCTAGCCCACACTACATTCACACATTATCTAGCAGAAAGCTAAATGGCATGGCCAAAAACCATGCCAGGAATTGTGTTAACAACTAAGCAGGGCCTTAGGCCAGTGCTTAAGCTGGTGCCATGGCCCCATTCTCTTCACTCACACAGACCTCTCCAATGGCATCATTCACACATTTGTCCACATAGATTACAATGGATTCAGCAACGACAAGGACAAGTGAAACTCAGGTTAAAAAAAATAAATTAAAAAAATAAAAAGAGAAGTGGTAAATACTGTCTTAAGAGATGACCGCAGCAGCATCACATTTTCTATTCACTGATAGCTTTTAATAGTTTCATAACACTATGGGAAGCATTACTTTTAAAGAACAGTTCATTCAGTTCATTTCCCTGTTATGATAGGTAGGTTTTTTCTTAAATTTGTTTCTTTTTGTCTCCCCTGAAACACTCTACATCATAACCAGTGAAATAATCTCAGAAATTTATCCATTACATGACCTTCTGTACTCAGTTGCCACTAGACCAGTAATCCCATTTCCTGTATATCCTGCATTATGCGAGTCTTTCTTTACGTAAGTCAACATACCCTTGCAGCAGTCAGACAGTTTTACAGACATTAACACCAAATGTGCAAAAGCATCAACTATGTCCCTTCATTTCACCTTAATGAGGTGTCAATGAAAACACAACACGCAACTGGAATCAAAGAACTTTATCCAGCTCCTGAGGACTCCTTAAAGCAAATGCATTTGGTGGCATTTCAACAGTATAATACTTAACAAATATTTTAATCTCAGCCACTAACCTTTCAAGCTCCACATGACAGCTGTTTTTCAGGCAAATCTGGTGTGCTGGTATAGCAGAAACAGGGATGGTGAGGTGCTGCTAGGGAACACATGATTCTATGCTGCTTATTCTGAGAGGTCAACTGGAATGCATTAGAAATGGAGGCAGAAGAAGCAACAATTAAATGTTATTGCCTATGTCAGGCACAGAATCTAAATAAGGAAACAAGGCAAATAAAATGCACTGGATGCTGAATTGCTCTGGAAGGGTTTGGTTGTGACACACACAGCAGGTGCTCAGGTGGCTCAGAAGAGTGAGGTACCTTGTGGTTGCCGTGGTTTAATCCCAGCTGGCAACTAAGCACCACACAGTCGCTTGCTCACTCTGCCCCCATATTAGGACGGGGGAGAGAATCAGAAAAAAGGTAAAACTCATGTTTTGAGATGAAGACAATTTAATAAGACAGAAAAGGAAGGGAGAATAATAACAATAAAAGAACACGCACAAGTGATGCACAATGCAACTGCTCACCACCTGCTGACTGATGCCCAGCCCGTCTGGAGCAGTGGCTGCCACCCTCCAGACAACTCCCCTCCCAGTGTTACTGTTCAGCATGACGTCACATGGTATGGAATATCCCTTTGGCTGGTTTGGGTCAGCTGTCCCAGCTGTGTCCTCTCCCAGCCTCTTGTGCACCCCCAGCCTACTCGCTGGCAGGACAGTGTGAGAAGCTGAAATGTCCTTGACTTAGTGCATGTGCTGCTCAGCAACAACAAAAATATCAGTGTGTTATCCACGTTATTCTCATCCTAGATCCAGAACACAGCACTATACCAGCTACTAGGAAGAAAATTAACTCCATCCCAGCTGAAACCAGGACACTGGTGGGGGATCACCATTTATTACACATATCAGGATGATGTGCTGAAAATCTCTACTACCTGTTTCCTGACAATGTGTCATGCTTAGAGGGGCTTGGCTCGCCGGACAGCATTAAGGGGAAACACACTGAGCTAAGAAAAGAGCTGTCCCAGCCCACTACTGCATGGGTAAAGGCAACTGCCTGAAGGCTCAGAAAGGTCTAACTAGTTCCTCAGCAGCTGAGCTATATACCTTCGCTTTGCCAAAAAACACATGGAAGTGCCATTATCCTTCCCAAAAGATTATTATTCACACATTAATACTAATTTACCAGAGATTTCTCTTTAACAGGTGCTTATCACCAAGGTGTGATGAAGCTCAGCAAAGAACAGGGACCTTTGCAAAACCACAACCACATCACAGGCCTACGATGTGGTTAACACATGAAGCCTACATGCTCACATCTTCTGGTACTAATTAATGTGCTGAACACAGCCCATATTCATAAATCACTGACCTCTTACTCCAGTATCAACAATTTTATGAGTTCTACTTAGCATTCCTGCTAGAAAATGTAGTAAATTTTTTTGTTAAGTCTTCACACTCCAAAAGAACAGTGTATTTCACAGGCCCAGGCTTGTATGAGCCTGGACCTCTTGTTTTGGCTGAAGAAGTAATTACTGACAGACTCTGGAGACAGCCTATTTGCTTTGGGCAGAATCATCAGAGCGATGATTGCACTGCACTTTATAGGTGAGGAATTATAACAATACCCTATACCAACAAAGCACATCGAGCATGACTGTAGCTATGCCAAGACAGCTATGCTATGTATCAAAATACAAACCCCACATATCTGTGAAATTAACTCACATTTGGTTTTGTAACATTTACACTAGCAGTTCCAGTTGGCCTCAGAGACTACACAATTTCAGAGTCTTAGCTGACACGGTCATGTCAGTAGATATATTTACTGGAGGTGTATTCTGAGATACACAGACCCTTACCTCGAATAAAAAGAGAAATGAGAGTGCAATATGAGGTAATCCAGACAAGAAGACAATGAAGAAAACAAAAAGTTAAGAGAATAAATTGCCTAACATACCGAATCAAACAATGGCTCACTGAGGTTCCATTTCTGCAAGGTGCTGGACTCTTCTTTGGAGAGCTGTGTCTTAAATCTCTCTTAAGCTACGGATTCAAGAGATTCAACATTAAATCTACATATTCAGAAATCTTGCCTCAGAAGAAATTATGCCATTATCATTACATTTCTTTTCTTGGTTAACTTACCATAAATTTCCCTTCCGAAAATACTTGAGTAAGTGTTGTGGAGAGGGAAATCACGAATACTGACTGAGCTGTCAGACTGCTGTCCTAAAAGCATGAATGCAAAGCTTTTCATTTACTGGTTTTGACATAAATAATAATCAGATTAAGCATTGAAGTACATGAGGGATCAAAACAAGATAATGACAGGCTATCAAAATAGTCACATTCTTCTAAAGCTGCCTCCTAGATTGGAATATAGAAGCCAAAAGAATGAATAAATGTAAGTGGGTTTAATCATTGTTCTGTGCTTTAATCCAAACAGAAGCTCCATACTTACAGGGGAATTAGCTTGGATGATGAAGATTCACAGTAGCCAGGAATTTTTTTTGTGTATGAGGAGGGATCAGTAGAGCTGAAAGCAATTATTTTATGTGAGGATAATAACGGTACAGAAGTCAAAAGTAGGCCAGATGGAAAAGGAAAGGCTAAAAGTAAGGAACACCGTCCTTATTAAAAGATTAGTGAGAAAATGTCCTATGCTTTTGATGTCTTCAGGACTGGCATGCTTCACAGCTACTTGAGTAGATATGTCTTAAAATCAAAGAAATTATAGAGAAAAAACACACTGACTGTATGACCTTGATAAACAAAAATACATGAAGATTTCTATCTGAATGGACTCTACTCTGTAAGATCAAAACAATAGTTCTACAAACATTCATGAAATAACTACTAAAAAAAAGAGAAGGAAAAGTCATGTTTGCAATTCCTAAATAATACACAAAACAGGGGAATTCAGTTTTACGCCTCTTCAGTTTTGATGAGTCTTTTCACCTCTCCATTGCTCCTTGCTTGTCCACAACGTGGAAATCCTGGCTTGAAGTGATCTGAAGGAGATGTCTTCGATTGCATTAGATGAACAGAAGGTAGCAAGTACCTATTGAAATTGGATCACATAATCCTCATCTGAAAGCTTTGCTTGACAAGTTGACTTTCTTTGATAAGTTAACTCATATCCCATCAGAGACTGTGTACATCTATCAATCCTTTAATAATTAAGCAGGAAGTCAAATGCCTGCCAACTCCATAGAGATTACATTATTAATTAGATTAGAGAATTATTAATTTAGCAGGGAAACAGTGATTAATACAATAACTGAGGAAGACAGGGGAACAGAAACTATTAAAATTGAGGTAAAAAGTAGTGGTGAAATAAGATACATTGGGCTAGAAGATTACCAATAGAATTCTCAGAGTATGGCTCCTATTTTCACTAAGGAACTTCATACAAAAAGGGATAAGACAGAAACGTGCCAATGAAATTTGGTGACAATGCGTTAGGAATACTTTGCCTACGCAAAAAAAGTAAAATGGCGTAAAAGAAGAACTGAATAATATTGAGCACTGCAGCAATAAATATGGGATGAAGTGTAATAGGAAAACATGCAAGGCTTTACAATTCAGAGTTAATAACAATTATTATTTATTAGAAGCTGGTATATTTTATATTTGAAACTACAGAAGAAGAAAAAAGACCTGAGTATATTATGTAATCATTGGAGGACTGTGAGACAGCGGCGTTATTTGGATATGACAACAGAAAAAAGAGGAATGTGTAAGAGAGGCATTTCCAAGACAGAATTGGGAAAAAAAGAATTGCACTACTGTGGCAGGATAAATGACATTATACCATCCATGGTCAAACCACTGATCAGGCTCAGGGAAGGCACAGCAAAAAGATCGGGGGAAGACAGAGGTTTTTTATCTCTAAACAGTGAGCTGACAGCACAACTTCCTAATGCAGGAAGTAGGATTAAACAAAATCTCTTCAATTCAGATACGATATATTTAGATTATATTATTGTTGAAGCAGCAGAGGACTGGATACGACTTGCAGATGCATATCATTCCTCCGTTCCTAACCACTTTTGCAACAGCATTATCTATGGTTAAAGGTCAAGTATAAAAATCTACCAAAATAACTGTGTGGACATATAGTAAAATACTCCAGAGCTTGCTACCATATGGGCTTTTGTGGTTGGAGACTGGGTTGAAATAGGGAGCTGTTGAGCTGAGGAGAGGGAACACGTAATATCGGAACAGTGTTTTATATTTCTGTATATCTGCAGAGATAAACAGAACTGCATTTTACCGATTATTGGCTATAGGTTGTCAGATGTATCCCCTGAGAAGCCCATCTGCTATGCTATTCTTATGTTCTTCTGCATGAGGATTCAAAACACAGTCACCGTTGCACTAACACCGATTCATATGACAAAAAAACCACCAATGCTCTCTAGCAAGTATTGAGTGTGCTGGTGATTTCAACATACACCCAGCGTTGAAGACTCTAGGTTAGTTGGTGGAACAACAGTGAATGTCTGATAGAATTGGGAAGCTGGGGATCTTTTTTCAGTTTTTCTGGCAAGAATTTTGGACGCAAATACATTGGAAAAATCACATTTCTCTCTTCTTTGGGCTTAATTTTATGTATATCAGGTCTATAGTGGTAATGGATCTTCTGCAAGAGTAAGTCTTGCAAATAAATTGAAAAAGACGTGTTTCGAAATTATTTGAGGGAAATTATCATTTATAACATTTTAAAAAGCTGTTGTTTGATTACAAATGTGAATATCCCTGTAACTTGCTTAAAACTTCCCAGCGCCTGAAACTCCAATTTGAATCTCCACAGGACTCTAGCTGAAGAACTAAGGGCAGAAAAACACAGGGCATGCTATGTCTAAGTGAACAACTTAACCCACCTTTATTCATTTGCCTTCATAAATAAAGGTCTCTATCTCACTTGAAGCTTTAATTTCAGAGTTTAAACTCTGTCACTCTTGGAATATTGGGCCACTGACCTAGACCACAGTTCTGGCTCTCCAGGTTGACACAGAAGACTCAGATTCTGTGTCACACCATCTTAATAGAGCATGTCATAATACAAAAAGCAAGCCTGAAAGTCTGTGTACCTGTGTAGAGAGCTTTGTGCCGACCATCAGAGAGAGACTGGTGGTCAAGAAATCCTGCTGGATTCTTAACATATTTCTTAACAGGATTCTAGCATAGACTCAACTTACGTCACCAACATAAGATACTAAAGTTTAGTAAGAGAAAAGATACTCCTTTTTGTCACGTAGGTGTCCTGGGTGAAGAGGAAAGTCCATAAATGAATGGTGGGAGAAAAACTGTGCTTTAAGTTTGAATGCTAAATTTTCATAGAATCGTAGAATGGTTTGGGTTGGAAGGGACCTTAAAGATCATCTAGTTCCAACCATCCTGCCATGGGCAGGGACAACTTCCACTAGATCAGGTTGCTCAAAGCCCCATTCAGCCTGGCCTTGAACATTTCCAGGGATGGGGCATCCACAACTTCTCTGGCCAACCTATTCCAGTGACTCACCACCCTCAGAGCGAAGAATTTCTTCCTTATATCTAAGCTAAATCTGCCCTCTTTCAGTTTAAAGCCATTGCCCCTTGCCCTATCACTGCATGCCCTTGTAAAAAGTCCCTCTCCAGCTTTCCTGTAGGTCCCCTTTAAGTACTGGAAGGCTGCTAGAAGGTCTTCCCAGAACCTTCTCTTCTCCAGACTGAACAACCCCAAATTTTAAAGTTTTATGACTGAGGAATTTTTTTTTTTTATCTTAGTTCTGTAAAACTTCCATCAGGTGATTAATAATAATAGGTAATTAACAAACTCATTAAAAATATTGTCTTTATCTGAATAACTCTTTTCACTATGCTTAATTTTCCAGTCTTTCCAGGTTTGTTTGTTCAGATCTGAGCAAGATTGATTGAATGTTTTTGGTGGTTAGTCCCTGCAGGACCAAGAAACAAATGTTTTTGATCTTTTTCTACTCACTTACCTTTTGAGGGCAATTATAGAAATTTTGGATCTGACCTAGGATTTTTCTCTAGTGAAATCTAGTAGGCTGCATAACTACTGCAGATTTTAAGTGCGTTCACTCTAAACAGGCAGCCTTAGCACTGATAAACTCTGTCTCACATGAAAGAAGACAATTTTTCAATTTTGTATTTACTAGTCTCTCAAACCATTTCTATGTGATTAAAATTATTAAGAAAACCATGGTGATACAATTATGGCATAATTGCAGCCAAATTTCATGTTGCAAGAGACATTTTCTTCACTAGACACAACACAAATAGATTTTAAGGTCAATTGTGAGTTTTTTTGTTATACTGCTGGCCACAAAACTCTACAGTTTTGGGTTTTTTTCCAAATACACAGCATTCCAGTGACTGCTCTGAGTCTTCTCAATTTCTTTTGCCATTCTGATTAACGCTCTTATATTTATTAGACAGGAAATGAATGAAGAGTGAACACGAAGGAAGTCTACAAATCCATGAATAGTGTAGAGAAAATGAACAGGGAACAACCTTTCACTCTTCAGCGTAAGACAAACTACAGAGCACTCAAGGACAAAAATAAACAGAAATACGGTTTTATTACCCAACAGCCACACTTCATAGTGAACTTCATTGCCACAGAACATTGTGGAAGATGAATATTGACATACAGGTAGGTATGACAGGTAGGACAACCTCACAAATATTATGTCTACTGATGGCTATTCAAAAGAATGATGTGGCTGCCATCTCTCTCTGCTTGCCAGAAACTGTTAAGACCAGAGGAAGAGCCAATCCACACTTGTCTTGCTCCTCATATTTTCCCCTAAGCATCTACTAGTCACCATATCCAGGGATGAGATACCAGGCTTTTCGGGGTTTTAGAGATGTGCATACACAAGTTGCTACTTTTCTTTTTACAAAATAGACATTAAGGTAAATGTTCAAAATTGAAATGTCAGAAATTATTTTCATATCTCAGAATAACTAGTTTGCAGGAATTGAAAACCAATTCAATAAAGATTTAGAAAACGTTTTTACTGGCAGGAAATCACCTGTCCAAGAACTACTTTACGGAGACAATCCTATGTCCAACCACTTTTATATTAAAAGCAAATGTTCTGTGGTATTGAAAACATTTCATTACACAGCTCATACACTCTATCTAGAGGTAATTTCTTACAGATTCCCACTTGCTCTGCAAACATAAGTTACTAGGCACTCGCTTGCTTATTTCAAGAGGAATTTCACAGGTGAACTAGAATCAGTTCAAACAAAATTCATTTTTCCATCACTTTACAACCCAGCAAACTGATACAGACTGTGATAAAGTTTAATGCGGACTGTTTAAAATGTGCTGCATCTCTTTTCACTTTAATCTATAATGTATCAATATCCCTTTTTTTAAGGAAAAAAAATGTAGTTTGAGATCCAAAGTTTATAAACTATTTCTTTCTTCAATAAAGTATGCATAAGAAAAAATCTAAGAACTGGCATAATGTGGTATTTATTACGCATCTCTGGTATTTCTGAAAACAAACAGGCTACGTCAGCAGCCAAGTGCATATTATTTCCAAAAACATGTATGTATAATCTAGCATTAATAACTGTAAAATGCTGAAGAATGAATTATGACTACCCTGCTGCAGTTCTGCTATGATCTGAAAGGCCAGTACAAAGCTCCAGAAATTTCTTGTGAAATTACGTACCACAATACGCTTCCTGCATTTCCTCAGCACAGAGGGCTTGGCCAACCGCACTGAAAGGAAAACAAACCTGGCCTAAGCTGTCTTCACACAAAAGTAGTAGCTGAGAGATAAGAGAGCTGCACAAGCACAAACTACTGCTTTTCAGAAGTTATTTTAACACCTCAAAATGCATCCTTTGCAGGATCCAGTATCTTTTTTCACACAAGGAAATCATTTCCTATCTATTGCTAACTCAAAAATGAAAGCCACTGGGTTTAAACAGCTCACGAGGTCAAAACAAATTGGTTTCAGAACAACCTCCGAAACTGTGAGTTACTCTTAAGTAGAAAGCATTTTGTGTTCCTGCTCCAAATATTAACAGAAATATTTTTATCAATAATCATCTAGAAACATTTTATGTCTGCACTTCCATTGTTCAAATAGTATATTTGCTTTGTAATTTCACAGTCAAAACAGGAAAAAGCACAGGCTATTTTTTCTTAAGAGATAACTGACCTATCATCAGAAATCTATATTGCAGAGTGTATCTGGAAATGCTCAGTACCCAGCCATTCCCATTAGAGCTGATGTTTTTAGAAGATATTTGAAAATTAAGGCTGATGACTCAAGTACATAAATATGGATCAAGAAACATGGCTTTGACCCCTACTGGGAGGTTATCTTCGCAGTCAGAAAACTGAAAACATTTTTTTATTTGTTTCTTTTTTTTTTTTTTTTTCCACAACTAAATTTAGGTTCTGACTGAAACTTGCAGTGAATTACTTCAGGGTTCATCTTGCAATTGATACATTCACAACTAGGAGCCATTCACTCTGTTAACATTCTGTTGATGCTAAAAGGGGTCTAAAATAAAAAGGCTCTACATGTGGACTCAATGTTTTAGAGAGACACCTTGGACTGGATTTACACAGGTAATCCTGGCAGCACATCTACATCGAGAAATGGCATGCAGCACAGTGATCTCTAAACTAGCAGAGATCCAAGGCACAAGTTTACAAAGAAGAGAAGAGGAGAGCACAGGAGTAGCTCAAGCAGCAGAGTTACTTGCATTATGAGCTTTGCATGCTGCCAGGAGCAGAGTCGCCACACCAGGCCACTCAGCACTTTTCCACTCAGAATTAACAAAAGACAATTTTGCAACCACAAATTTAAACATGCTTGAAGTCAAACAGAAAATTGCAGCTTGGGTGTCTCCTATCAGACTTATTTCCCCAGATTTTAAACCACTCTATTTCTACTGTCTCGTGTTTTTAAAGCATCTCTTCCACCCCTAAAAAGCTGTGCAGAGCCATAGCACAGACCAATAGCCAAGAGGGCTCTCTACAACGTTTAACTAGACTGGAAACAGCTGTCTCAACAAAAAAAATCTGAACTTGTCAGCATGCTCAAAACACGTGTAGGACTTGATATCCATCAACCTCACCAAAAGAAGTGTGGCATTGTGACACTGTTTAAGAAGAGAAGAAGAACACCTGCACAAATCACAGATAGAAGCTAGAGAAATGAATAGTGAACTCAAAAAGAAACTGTTCTAGGCCACAGACTACTGAAAAAAACCACATGCTTTAGGTTAACTCCAGATGGGACAATCCAGTCTGAGGGTTCCCACATACAAGAAGGTGCCCAACTCTGATTCATTAGTCAGAGAATCAGATGAATCTTGGGTTACCAGTTTTTGCAAATCCCTCTTCTATTAGTGGCTCCTATTATTGTCACTCAGTGGTATCTAGTTCTTGCTGTGTACTGTACGAAGACTCCGCATGTTTAATTCACAGCGGCAGATTTGGTATCTTAAGGGCGCACCTGCTCCACTGATCCCAGAGCTGTCTCCAGACTGGCATGTCTTAGAGGGCAGGGAAGCACAGTACAATCTTTTCTCCCTTTCTCCTTCCCAGCAGCTTAACAAAAGACAGTTAACTACAGAGAGGCAGTCAGAAAGAGAAGCTGGAGAGTAAAAACGACAAGATGGAACAAGGAAAGAGAGAGGAATATCTTAAACAGGCTTTGTCATTAAAGAAAATAGGGGGTTTTAGCAATATCGTAAGATCTCTGGAAGCCTGTGCGTTGAACACAGAGGACCTTCAAACAAACTGTGCCCAAACAGACTTGAAGTCAAGCTGTCAGCACTTCTCAACATTCAAGTCTGCAGTTAATTTCTATATCAATGCATTTAAAAAATAAAAGTGATATAAAAATTATGTGGCAAGCCTCCACCACCTCTATGCCAATTTTAATGAAATGAAGATTAGCACAGTTATCACATAAAACCATAAACGATACAAAATATGTATACACAACACAACTAAAGGTTGATTGAAATGTTAAAGATCAGGAGTGGTAATATGTAATTAGTCATGATTGAATCATTTAAGACTAACTGTTGGTGCATAGAATCTCAGAGGAATGGGCTGTAATTTTGTAGTTTATTGGTATTTATCTCCTAAATAGTTCCCTGAATTTCAGTTTCGACTGAGAGGTTTTACCAGTAGTTACCATTTCTGCAATAAGACAGTTCATTTCAAGCACTGTGTCTGGTCCAAAACCTCAAAATAACTCCTCCCCTTTTAGGTAATGAAACTGAGAGATCAGATTAAAATGTATCTTCTGGAGACCTTGAAATGTATAAACAACCACTAATTATGGGAAAAAAAAACAAACCAGTTATACATAACCTTTTAGCATTTGTAATGCTATGGAACTTCCCTTAGTAAAACTTCAATATGTAGTGGTTTTCTTTAACTAAAGATGTTTCATTTTCTAATCTTCATACTGCGTCAGCTGAAAAAGTGAAATGGCGGAGCTCTCTAGGATTTGTTCGTTTTAATAAATATAGCTTTAATATTCTTTATATCTTTATCTCCTAAGTACAACTTCGGTTCCTGACAAAACTTGGGAAACATTTATAGTCAATGAAAAGGAAACGCAACATTTGAAAGCGCAAAGAGAAATGGGAATTAAGACAATCATTTTACATAGCAACTCATTATTTGGAGTACTGCAATTTTTTAATTCCCAATGTAAAACATTCAGTCTGTAAAAATCGGGTTGCTTAGGCATTGCAATTGATATTCCCAAAAACTGCAGCAAAAAATTAATTTGTATTATTAGTCTCAAGTGATACCCATAATAAAAACTGAATATAAAGAATGAAAGCTCTAATGGGGGAAGAAAAATTTACACATGTAGTAGAAATCAACAGAAAATTTTGGACTATCAAGTAATATTTTCTTATAAGCATAAAAGATATTTTACTGAAAAGTGGTTCTTCTATCCTGAATTTTGCATAATGCTTTTAATTTAAAGCTTTCATTGTAAGTTGCTAAAGTGGATATTTATCTTGCAATACTATTGTATATGCTCTCTTTTTTTTACATGATCAGATTTTTAAAAAACAAAACAAAAAAAAGCTACACCATAAATATCTAACATATATTAACAGTCATTATCACATACATCATATACAGAGGAATAGCTACATCTTCTGCCTGAAGTGCTGAGACAATATGGGACCATTTACGCATCTGGAAAGTCACAAGCTATTCCCATTGTACATCATGGAAGGAAGTGGCCAATTCATCTAACTAGACTGGATAAGCTTACCAACTGATTTTTTTCTGGTACTCCTATAAACAGTGAAATACTATTTCAGGATCCATTAAGACAGAAAAGGGAAATTCCCACTTTTTGATTGCATTCATAGTAAGATAATTGCAGAATGTCATTTATATTCTAAAAACATTCTTAGCAACCCAATGGAATAAAACATATTTTCCTTCAAAAAACATTACCTTAGATTCTGCAGAACAGTCATGGTCTACAGGAGAAATCTCCATTCCCCTCAGCAAGGAAGACTGGGTTCCAGCACTGGTCTCATGAAGCTGAAGCTGCAGCTGAATCCACTGAACTTCCTCACCTGAAGAACAGACTTCTGGCTCTGAAGTTTAATAGAGGATATTTAACAGCTGATAAGTTCTTAGAATTTCTTCTCAAGCATTTAAAAACAGAACTTCCTTTTCATGGACGTGTCCTGTAGACATATTTTACTTTCAGAATATTTTCTTTCCTCTCCTCTTTCATATTCAGGGCATCTGTGAAGCAGGAATGCTTAAAATCAACTAAGAACAACATCAGAAATGCCTGCTTTCCCTTCAGGTAGAAGGAATGTAACAATTGGAATTGCATTTTTCTGCTTAGATTACATCTATGGCTCAAATTCAAAGTGTGGATCGCTATACTTTGCATTCAAGGGAATGCAGGAATAGTCATATTCATGGCATCCTTCCTGGCACACCCACCCTCCAGCTCGTACAGGTGCTTTTTCACAGCTGACAAGCAGTCTGTATGCGGGGGCTCCTCATGGTCTGGGTAGGCTTCGGGAACAGACCTGTGGCTTCAGTGACAGCAAGAAAAACAAATCTGGTCCCAAGAAGTGCCTCTGAAAGGCCAGGCAGATCTTGCTTGCTGGTCCTTCAAAGCAAAGGATTTTGAAAAATCATGCCCAACAGAGAGAGGCACTCTCTAATGACAAGTTCTTCTCCTAGTTACTCTCAGAAAATATCTCCTCCATGAGTTTTTGTCCCCTTCATTTTCGTCCTCTTCATACACCCCTTTCCAGCATACTGTTCAATCTGATATCTTTGTCCTTATCAAAAGCTCCTTTTTTCGAGTAACTACATGAATCTGAGCAGTTCTCAGTGCTGGTCTACATCTGTAGCTGCTACTTCTGAATTATTCTGTCCACAGTTACATTCGTACTTTAGTAAGATAACTAAGAGCATTTCACAGTAAAGTTGCATCTTTAAGAGATTGTACGATGTTGGCCCAAAGGCCAACAGTAAAGAGCAATGGTATGTTTACTCATGTTCCAGTCTTCTGCCATTCTTTTGTACTATTTTAGAAGCACATACAGATCCATATTCAAGGTTGCTGGATGGTGACCAGAACATAATTTTTTTGTTGCCTGACATTCCCAGAGTCTTTGAAAGATGTAGCTCTCCATTGGATCTTGAGACTGGATTTTGCTGTTCACTACTGTTCACTGTTTATATAAATGTCTTTCAAACATATTGTCCATCCTTATTTTTTATCTGCTTCAGACTGCTAGGCTTCTGGTATGCCTATAAAAAACAAAGAGAGAGATAAAGTCAATGTTTTTCTTCAGTACGCATGGCATCTCAGAAAATGAATTGTAGCACTGCACATTATTAGATGTGCAGGTAATGATGTATTCCTCCTGCCAAATTCTTCACAGATAATAAAAATTACATGCTTGTTGCAGACACACTAATTATGCGCAGTTATGGACAAAAAAAAAAATTGAATCCCTTCCTGAGGTGCAGATTAGTTTATATTGAATTCTGCCTTTGGCAAAGCATTTGTGAATTTTATTTTAATTTTCTTAGCAGCAAATTAGAAATATATTTGAAAACTATTAAATTTGAAATACAGCCAGTGAAGCTGATGAAATAAATTGATAGTGGAGTTTCTCCACCATCTATTTCTGACTGAAAGGAAAGAAATTATTTCTTTGGCTCGCATAACGTGAGTTCAGTGTTTCATATAACAAGAGTATCTAGAGATGACAGACAAGACCAGGACTGTGCCAGCTGCTGCAGAAACATATGTAACTATAGTTTCTTTTCAACAGCTCAATAAAAACTGACTTTGTGTATACTATTTCCTTTACTATTAATAGCAAAGGAATTTCCGGGGGAAAAAAAAGCCATGGCTAGAACAGGATAAGCCTCTCTCAAGCTGAAATTTCTAAATAAACCGTAAGAAATGGAGGCACATGGTCACAGGTTGTAAGCCAACTCCTGCCTGGTCTCAGCACTGCAGAGGATATTACATTGCTGATTCCTCTAGGCAGCCTACTGTCTGCAAAAGTCTGAGTTTCCAGGCTTCCACTCTGTTGTGCCAGATTTATTCAGCTGAAAAAAAGACGTGTGTTTCTAATTGGTTTGTCCTAGATTTTGGAAGCGGCATGGCACTGACAAAAAAACAGTTATAATCTTCAGAAGAATCCTTTTCAAGCTGTAAAAAAGATCAGAACCTGGATCAAACCACTAGGAACTCCCCTACCTTTAAAAAGAAAGAGCTCTGCTGTACATCTCAGAAATGCATGGCTTAATTAGAAGAAAAAATGCCATGGACCTTTAGTTCAAGGGAATGTCCTCTGTGAGTGTACATGTCCTCTGTGAGTGTACCTATTAGTAGCTGTAGCTACAAGAACCAGAAAACAAAGCAGAAACACCATTAGAAGATGAAAAAAATAGCTCTAATCATCATCTGTCCAGTGCGGGAAGATTTGTACCTCACGTGAAAAAGGGGAAAGACTCACAGTCACGCAAATTCATTGAGGAATGTTTCTGGCCTTTTCTTTGTATCACGGCAGCAGCTTGGAGCCCACAACCGAGGCCTCTGTCCTCAGCCCTGCACAGCAGGCAAACCTTAAGGCAGCCTCTGCCCAGGTAGTCTGTAGCATTCCCAGACTCTGTCGCTTCTCTACGACCACTCTCTCTCCATGACAAAGCACTGTTCCCCACCTTTCTTCTGGCAAAAGACGTTTTACAGATGATTCAAGACCCTGCACGTGAAATCCACTCAAAGGGCACCAGAGCTCCAGTCAGGTAAGGAGGGGCAGCAGATGGAGCAGGGCAGAAAAGGTGACCATGCCAAAGTTTCAGCTTCATCTGGAGATGTATACAAGTTACCGAAGATCACACAGGTAACTGGGGCCCAGTAGGACACCATGCAACCCTAGCAGCCCTAGACTGTCTAGGCTGCACTCGGCTTGAGTCATGGAGATGTTTGTCTCTGAATTTGGGACCCTCACAGCTTCCTATTCTACAGTGAGAGCTGCAGCAAAAGCTCAGAACCATCTGCACTGCTGATGCCAGCTCATCCTCTGTTTAATGAACTCCTCTCTAAAAATTAAAAATCTACTATAGGAAACAGGTCTAGCTACAGCAATATGAAGCAAGATCTTGTTTAGATTCTTTCTGTTTTCAATAGAGCTACTACCAGCAGCAACACTCTGCTAGGGCAGTCAGCAGAGAGAACAACATTCATCCTTTTGCTCACCCACTCAGTTTAAAGGAAAAGAAACATCAGTTGCTCTTTTCTCTGACTTGTGTATTTATGCAGGTTCATTATTTTATTCCTTCAGTTACTACAACTTCCTTCCCTCCATAAAAACCATTGCTGGCAAAGCCTGTGAGGCAGATCAGTCATTATACGCAGAAAGATTTCATTTGCAATTCCCATTATCATCCTCAGACAAAACAACAACAAAACTCTTGAAGATATATTCATTGTTAATTACACTTATTCTATAAACAGATTGTCATTTAGCACATGTCATTTAGATTACAAGAAAAAATAATGAGAAACCATTACATAATCAATAAACAAAAATACACTTTAGGCTATATTACTGTAAAACATTTTCATCTATTGGAAGAGCGTTAAAGGAACAGGCAGTCCACAATCCAGACAACTTCCAAAAGCAAATTAAACTTAGATACAACAAAGTTCTCCTGGGAGGGAGCACAATCATCGTTTCCTAAGACACTTTTCCTCCCTCCTGCGCTGAACTCCCTTATTGCTTTGAACTTGTTTCTTTACGGAACTCAAGCGTAGGGGGAAGTTGCCATTATGTGGAAGGAACAATGGCATGATTATAGTGAAAGCACTTTCAAAACACAAGGAAAAACATGTGAAAAAATAAAAACAAAGACAAGTTCTTCTCTATTCCTTACTTCAGTTGGCTTAACAGTATGTTCAAAATCTGCAGCCAGAACTATCTTTTGTAAATTGACTGTATCTCTGCAAACCTCTCTGAAGCCAAATACAAGAAAAATGCTACAAAAGTATTAATATAGCCAACACAATAGAAGTAAATATTCAAATATATTTTAAGAAAGCGGGTTTGGATAAACATTTTTCATGACTTTTTCTGTTGGTACATGAGTGAAAATTGTCCAAGCTTATCCAGGCAAAGAAATCTTATACACTAGAGATTTATACGTTACATCAAGCAATATTTTTTCTAGCTAATCATTTGGTTCAGCTTTGATTTTTAGGCATCTGAGCTGCACAGTTTAACCTTGAATTTAATAAGCTACCTATATAGCATTCTTGTTTGGACAGATTTCCTTCCTTCCCAGCCTTCTCTGTTCACTTGTAACACAAGATAACTATCCTTATCAGAAAGGTACTAATGAGTATAAATATTAACTTAAATCTCTTTAAAACTGGAAGGGAATAAATCAAGAGAGATTTGCAGCATGACCCTGCAAACGAGGGTTTCTGAGATGAATGAGGAGTAAAAAACTGATCATAAATGAGATGCATTTACAAACCTCTTAAAAGACCGTTAAAGCTAAGTAAGCCAGGGGATACAGTTTTGTTTCCGCACCATTCTGAGGCACAATGAGAAAGTCCACATAAAAGAGCTGTAGCAAGTTCCCATGATTTGCCACATATTTATGGACTACTAAGAAAGTAGATGACAAAAGGGATTAATTCCTGATTTACATATTCTACTAATAAAGTGGCAAGGTCTTATGGAACAAACACAACAGCTGCAAATTATGTAATTACGTATCTGCATGCAAATTTGCAGACATCTCATAAATGTTGGAATACTATTTGCAATGCTAATTAAGTGCCTTTTATTGCCGCTGCATAATTCCTACATGTGATCCTGTGCCAGATGTCACTGTAGCTTGCAAAACCTTTATTGTCAGGTTAGCTGAAGTAGCACACATTAACACTGCTTATAAAAATCCTATTTTTAATTAAATTACCTGCAGTGTCTCAATAATTTCTCATTGTCTTCCCGTTCAAATCAGTTGGTTGATTTCTTTTTTCAAATTGTACAACCAAATTACAGCTTCCAAAAGCATGGAAGTCTTTCTGCCTCGACTTGGCAATATTAAATATATTAAAAAGAAAAAGAAAGGAAAGAAAGACAGGAAAAGTAACATCTCCAGAAGCCAATATCAGTTCTTTACAGAAGTTTAACAGGGAGCAGTACAGCATCAAGAGAAAGACAAACAAGGGATACTGATTCTGACAAATCTGAAAGTGTCTCAGAGCAGAAAGAAGATATATGGAGATGGCAGTCAACTAGTGGCATCAGTGAATCTGTCCTTTGAATTGTAACTGTTGTGTTCAGCGTGTAAGTTGTAAGCCAGGACCGTGTCTGCTGGTTAAGCCATTCTTATGAAAGGCTCAGGTTGAACAATGTTGCCTTCCACATACATTTCTTGATCTTAGGCCAAATGACTGAGCAGGGAAGCCAAAGAAAAAACAGTGGTGAAAAGAAAAAAGGAAAAAAAAGGAAGAAAATTAACTATTTCTTCCTCTGAAAAAGCAACTGTTGATTTGTTACTTCTAGTAGCACAAGATCCAATAAAGAATAAATAGAGCAACAAAATAAGTACTTCACTTCTAACAATGCCTCGTTAAACCAAGCTTAGTAAAAACTTTATGATGCCCTTGATATAGCCCACTGTCCTACAACACTTAAAGTCATGAAACAACAGCAGACCTTTCCCAGGTAGTAATGGGTGAGCAATCATTTTAATGGCTTAGCTGGTGAGTCTTTTCTGACTGAAAAAAATTTATCTTGTCCTGCACCAGGATACTCTTTCACGTGTTTTCTCATCCTGACTAGGCTTCTCAACACATTCAACAGAGACCTCTGCGTTGAGTGACTAACAATGTACCTTACAGAAAGAATTTTACCCACAGTTCAGTGTGAACTGTGAAATCAGACTTCTCCACAAAAAAAATAAATATAATTATAGGTTTGCCACGAAGCTGCATCTTCCAAAATACCTGGTTGTATGGAGTTTACAATATTACTTTCTGATGGAAGCACTTTTCGACAAAGTATATAAAATTATACTTGGCACAAACTAGTCATAGTACCCTATCTGGCTCAGCTCAGAATAAATCTGGGACTGTGGATCAAGCTGTAGCCCTTTTTTCCATGTTCCACTTCATGGCACTTTCCATCAAAATTACTACTTGTGAGAGTTAGGACTACCAGTGTCAAATTAGAAAGGCTGCTGGGGTCAAATTCAACTGTAAATTATAACATCATCCAATTGTACTTAACCTGGAGGGTGGCTGGAGGCCTGTGTAACCCAAGTGGAAGAAAGGTGCAGCCAATAGAAACATTTTTTTGAAGGAGCTGCTAGAGAAAAGAATCTGCAATAGACTTGTGTTCTTGAAATTTGAGATGTCAACTTTTTACAAATCTATCTTTATACTGTGAGTTCTAATCTTATTTAACTGTATGGTTATTAAATCTAACTAGTAATGATTTGAGCTGCTTTAATTGTATGAAAATCATACAAAGAAAGATAAAAGACACTGAAGCAAATTTTTTAAAACTGTCCATAGTCACTTACTTCTTTTCTATTTATTTTTCCTTGACCGTCTTATTCATTTTTATAATTTCTAGATTGGCAGATCCCAGATTTATCATTTCAGTCCGGATGTTTCCAGCGGAAATTCAGCCTCTCTATGGATTCCCATTACAGATACCCTGCTGCTGGTTTATAATAAGATGATCAGTATCTTAGCAGTTCTACCAAAATTCTTCTCCTTTACTCTTTTTCAGTAACTATGAGCACTACAGTTGTTTTCAAACAAGTACACATGGAGCATATACAAATAATGTATCAAAGTCAATAATTAGTGATAATAAACTATTGCAATTACAGCATCAACCTAAGTTTACAAAGCATGGTTTAAATGACAGCTACAAGTCTTCTGCATTCCAGAAAAACAAGTTAGATATTTGAGAGTGACCAAAGGACTTAACTATTTAATTGTAGCTAAGCAAGTCTTAAGCTATTGGTCCAAATGTAAATCATCTTGATTCACTTACTTTCAGATCCATAAATCTTACTACTTCTTTGCCAAAAATTCTGTTATACGTTGTAATGCAGATAATATTCTGTTTTTCACTGTCATCCATGTGTTCGTTATCTAAGGCAAGGCTTCCAATCTCTGCTCTTTTGATCTTGCCAGGCATGTCATAGAGATTTTTGTACATGCACTTACTCTTTCCTCTTCACTTTCTTCTGTAAAGTGAGGCCAAAAACCAAGTTCATCAACAATATTCCTTACACAGTAACTTTGTTTCCAATAAAAGCAGCTACTGTTGGCCAGGAACACGTGCAGTGAGTCTAAAAGACTCCGGCACACATTTCTTGAGTGTGTGAATAACTATTTTGGGAAGGTTTTTGGTTGAGCCCATAAAATAAAACAAAACACTTCCAGACATTTGTTAAAATTAAAAAGGGGATATTGGATTATACTATAGGGTTCTCTTCTGCTTTAAAAAACAAATCTAGATTATTTCAAGTGAAGCTGAATTCTGAAATCAAACTAGATATGTCTCATTTTGACAAAGTTAAACTGAAATACACAGGTTTTCCCTATTCTTTTATTGGGGGGGGAGGGGGAAACAACAACAACAAAAAAGCACCCAAAAAACAGAACAATTCAAGAGGCTTCAGTCAATCTAGGTGGTTTTCATAAAGAAAAGCTTGTTTCCTGAAAAAAAAAAATTCACTTAGGATTCCTGTAACTCTTATTCCAAATCCCTGGAGTTTGAGCATTTTGTTTCTGTCATTACCTCTGAAAATGTCATCTGAAGTTGTCCTAAGTGTGTTAAAAATAAAAAATATCACCGAAGCAATCTTGAGAGATAGGGAATTACACAGTAGTAAGATAAATAAATTAATTTTGGCTACTGCTCAGCTTCTTCCCAGCAAGCTGGCTCCAGGAACTCTTTTCTCCTTTGAGATCATGGCGCTCTATTTTTTTTTAGCAAGAAAAAATCCCATTTAGTGGTGTTGCTAAAAGTATATCCAAGAAAACTTATGAATTATTAATAGGTATGCTTCACACAATCGGATGATAAATCTAAGGGTTATTCAAATTGCTAGGATTAGCACAAGCCAGCTGATAATACTTTGAGACTAGTCTTTCCTGCAGCAAGATTTTTGCACTTTTATTAAAAAGAGAAAAATGTATTTTTTTCAATACTTCAAGAAAGATTTGTATGTGCAGTAGTCTAGCCATGCATAATAGTTTAGAAGCAGCACTCCAGAAAGTAGGAAACTGCAATGGGAACTGGGAAGATAGAGAAACCTGATAGTCACGCTTACCACAAGACATGAACAGATCTAACTTGTTTTCTCTATAATTGTAAAAAATAAATAATAAAAAAAAAATACAGGAGACACAAGTATGGATGAGGTTTGAGAGCATCTGAAAGGATGAACCTGAATAACGCTCCAGGAAGAAAGGTGCTGTTGTAATATAGTGATTTATTTCTTTCCTGAAGGAAATTCTAAGGGGAAGCAGAAAAAATCTGTTGGATTAGCACGGAATATCTGCATTTTAATGTGGACATCTGTAGTACAATACTCAGAAATGCTGATAGCCTTGCCCCAAAGCCTGACACAATAAAAACACCCGAAGGTTCAGCAATAAGCTAGACATAGCATCGCATTTGAGATGAGGTAATGCACACAGTATGAAGGCTGATGATACATTTTTAATTTTCTAGAAAAGACGGCAAAATTGTGAATTGAAAAAGGTAAGTTTAAGAGGAATTGGGATACAAAGTAAGTTTTTTGAAATTTATCAAATAGAGGTACTACTTGGCCATTTTTATCTCTCAAAAAGCAGGTAAGATTAGGAACATACACTTTAATACGGAAGTCACATAAGGCCAAAGAGAGCCCTGGGATTTTTTTCAGCTTTAAGACATGAAAAAGAAGCCACAGTATATGACTAAAAGTGAAAGATAACTCCCCAGCTGTTTTTTAAAAGCTTCCAGAAATAAACCTCAGACTCTGACAGTGTTAATAGTGTCAGAATTTCCATGCCAAGTGGCGATACCAAGGGGAGGAAGAACAGAGATGTAGTTCTAATGTACAAATAATTACTTGTCTCCTTAGATTTTTATAAAACGTCAGGCAACCAGCCTTTGCGCCCGCATACTCACATAAGTCCTCTGCTGCCAGCAGGACAACTTGTGTAGCAGAACCACAAGTAACGGTAGCATACATGAACTCTATGAGAATATATTTTTTGCCACCTATCTAGGCTTTCCCCATATGTATTTTCAACTGCACAATACTTGAAGCTGTGGAACAGACAGCTTTGTGCTGCAAGGCTTTGGAAAAGGGCATACTTACAAAGATTAGGAAAATTCTGACATATCCTTCCAATTTTGTTGTAAGGAAGTTATTTGCATTGTTTCATAAACCTGGTGCATGGCCTGGTCTTTCTGTAAGTCTGACAGACATCATGGCTTTATACTTCATGTCTCCTTTTTTCCTTCCATGTTCCAGTCTGGCAAGTCCTGAAGTCTGTCAGTAGCTTCCTGCATATGTCATGGTAATTTTAAGCTGCTTTTGTTCAAATAAAAGAACTAAGATGAAAGACATATAGAAAAATCATTTATCTTCAAGCTGAAAATTCTGTTCAAATAACTCTTTAACTACTCTTGCTCTTTATTCATTCTAGAAAGCAATTTTCTTCACTTTGTTACATAAGTGTGTGATACGGGAATAGACTTTCCATTTACGCTTCTAGTTGTTTCCAAGGAGATTTGACCCACCATTTTTACAGCTCAAGGTCAGATAGTTTTGGTCTCAAAGTCTTTTTGCTTGTTAATTTGTTACGATGTCAAAGTCAAATCTATTATGGGATACAGGTAGAAACGCTGCTTCTGTTGTGCCTTTCAGCTTTCTCTTTGCTTGTTTGGCTCTTGAGAAGAGAAGCCCCTTTTGAATCAGCTCTCTGCGACAGTAAGAAGCCCAGTCAGTCAAAATAAGATTTGGGCCTCTTCAAATGCAGTTACCCCTCTGTTTATTGAGTGCATTAACACTGACATATCTTTACAATAATTATAAGAGAAAAAGAACATGGAATACAAACAGGTTGATTACGTCTCTCTCTGCAGTAGAGGTGACCTTAATCTTGTTATGGATGTGTCCTGAGAGGAGTGAGAGACAACTTGCTGGTAAATCCGAGCCTCTTCGTATGCGTGTGTGACATGGCACATCCACCTGCAAACAACCACCTTCTGCTTCTCTTTCTCAAACAGAATAGCATACCGCTAGTAAGAGATTCAAATCAGTAGGTCCCCAAAGGTTATGAAGGTAAAGTAACATTCTTCCTGCCACCCAGCGTTGCCGTAATAAGATTAACACTGACTCTTGCTTCACCTGTACTGGTCCCACCTCGGAACACAGATTCTGATGCAGAGGACAATTAAGCAAGGGAAGGTCACTCTGCTAATTTCCATCCCATTTGAATGAGATTCAGGCCCAGCAGGACATGTGTGCATTCTTGAGAATCCTGAAAACGTTAAATCCCTCCCCTGACACTGTAACCAAACTCTTGCAAATTTCCAAAAGCTGCTCTGTCTTAATATAATTAGAGCAATCTTGGTATCCTGGCTTCCTACAGCTGTTCCTTACCACTGCAAGTAACCTGTCTGAAAATTCAGCTCCTTGGTAGGAAGAGTGACAGATGGTGAATAAATTCAAGGCTAGTTTATTTTTATAACTGGAAAATAACTTTCAGACATCCTGGTGGTCTACAGATTGTTTCCAGGTCTTTTCTATTTTAATGAAAGATAAAATACAACTTGGATTCACGATCGAGCAATTTAATTTTAGGCAAACTGCAGAGTAAAGTAAACGCCAGCTCTTATTCTAAACTTTAACCTTCTGAGCAACTGAGACATTTATCTTATGCAAAAATTATTGCAATAATAATAATACTTTCTGGTTTACAGCTGATTTACCAGGAAATTAATATTTGGTTTTATGAACGCATTAAGCAGATGGTACCTCTTGTTGAAATTATCCCATAAAAGTACATGTTTTCGGACTTGGTTACACTGTAATGCATTAGACTCTTTTCAAGAGATTGGTGTGGCGTTTTTTTCTTTTTTTCTAACAAGCTATTTTAAGTCTATAGCATGCAACGTTGGAGATTACTGTGGTGACTCCATAGCTACAGTAATTTAAAAATGATTGACTTAATCACTTTCCCTCATAAGGCAGAAAGAAAAGAGCAATACTAAAGTAAATAGCTTACGCAGTCGTTAGAATTCTGGTCTGTCATTGGTTTCATCAAAATCACCGATAAACTGAATAGCTGTTACAAAAGCTAAAGAAAGGACTGCTAGCTTCTGACCCCACTGAAGTTAACATCAAACTTTCTTTTAGTTTCTGCAAAGCCTCAAGCTCATCTTCAAACAGAAATCTTGAAGCTGCAGAGTTTCAAATCAATCCTATATTCCCTAAAACTTTACGTTATTATTTAAGGACATGGCAGGAGCATATACTGCATTAAACAGCATCTTTGCCTGCAGTCCCAACAGCAGTCCTGTTGTTGACTGTGTCTCATTTCCATATTAACAGACACAGAAACTGGACCAAGTACTTGTAAGGTAACTGGCAACCCTGTCACCTTCGCAGGTGAAGAAAGACTAGAGAAAACACTCATGTATTAGAGATGTCTACAAGCCATCTTTTTATTTCCATCCCATAAAGTCAAGCAAAAGGTGGAAATAATTTTTAAGAACAACTTCACGCTTCATTTAGCGAAATCCTACCACTGAAAGAAATGGTTAAAGAAACTATTGCTCGACTCGATGTGACTGTACACGCACCTGTACATAATCTAATCCTTTTTACACACACTATCAAAGATTTTCCAAGCTACATGACTAAAGCTAAGGTTCTAAAACCACATAAAAAGAGGTCAGTGGCCTGATTTTCAGAAGTGGTGATTCTGCCATCCATTCTTCACGGCTTTGCTGCAGAAATATCAAAGCGACTAGATGAAAACGTTTGCCCGATTTAGTCAGAACAGAAAAATAAGACCTCTATGAACCACTGAATGCTCAGCAGAGTGGAAAATCAAACTAACAAATCAGGTACCTAAATCTAAACACAAGAACTTGATTTTAGGCACAGATCCATGTCGCCTAGCTTCTGTCACTTAATCTCCTTCCAGGCTTCTCCTCTGCTATAAGGAAAGGGATGCAGAAACAGGAGGCAATTCAGATGTTATTTGGACTCTGGCTATACTAACCAGAAAGGGAACTTAATGAGATAGGTAGACGCTCCTAATTTAGGTGTCTCGAGTAACTGCCTGAAGTTAAGTTGGAAAAATTCAAATTAAGTTTGGAAAGTCTTGGACACTAAACTAGAAAAATAAATTCACTTAAAGGTGTTGCACTTACGCAAATGAAGAAAGATCCCCAGCAGACTTCCAAAGCCAATCTTTATTATAATTAGATGCAACAAAAAATGTAATGTTCACTCCATTTCAAAAACGACGTATAAAGCGAAAAATCCAAATTAAGTCAGCCTATAAATTTGTGGCAATTTATTACAACCTCTCAGTATAAAAGTGATGGATAAACCACTGAGAACCATTGACCTGGAAACCTGGAATCGTCCACTCCGAAGTGGTGACAGGCAGCCTGCTGAGGAGGTTGGCAGGAGAACTGGCAGGAGCCCCGACAGATTTCTGATTAAAAATTCAGCTAGAGCAACATCAAAAACTGAGCCACCAACACAAAGATGACCACTGGGAAGTTCTTCGGTGCATTCTTATTTTTATATTTACATGACCCAGTATTCCTTCTGGCTTATTGAAAATGGCATGCTACTTCAATTAGACAGATTGTATCACAAACCACAGAGAATAGTTCATCAGAGGAGTTTTTAAATTGACCTGGTGTTTCCCCAGGATAATGATTTGCAGACACATTTAGCTGCAAATAGTACTCTAGCTGGGGGCATACAGGCTGACTTCACTGGATGCAGTGGTATCTCCAAGTTTCTTGACAGTTTTTGAGTTCCTTACCAGTTACGGACAAACACGCCCAAATGGTGGGCACCTAAAGAGAAAACATCTTGTGACCAGGTGCCTATCTGACTCTGACTTGATTCTCCTGTAGCACAAGTGGTTCCTTGTCTGAGCACAAATCTAACAAAGTTCATGTTTAGTTTCTGGTTTATTGTCTTTGCCTGCATGTCTTCTGCAGCAGTTGAGGACTTGCAATATTTAAGTCCTCTCCTTACAAAACAATTCTGTTTTTTTCACAGGATCAGATTGGTTTTCTGTGAGGCTCTAGAATACACTTCTACTATCAACCACTGTACAATCTGCAATTCTCACTTTCCCAGGACGTTTATGTCTAAACACTTATCCTTTTTTTAATGTTTTCAGGTGACTTGGGGAACAAAGGAACCTACCTATACCCAGATTGCATCAGAATGTGTCCTTCCTAGCCGTTCAAAAAATACATGCTTAAATACAAACTCCATTTACTTTGAGATCAGGATTCTAGGCACTTCACAACACGAACGACTTCAATTCTGTTGTCATTAAAGCTTGGGTGTACACATTCTGCTTTCCCATTTGTCCCCAAGGAAAAGTAGCTATTGTTTATTATCTCCTAAAATGAGAAATATCTTTGAGGACCCAGAATGGTTGTAACACTACAGTACAGAAGAGGGCTGAATCATCCTCAGCGTTTCAGGGAAAGCTTTGTCACTGGTTTCAATAGCTCAGGAATTTTTCATCTGATCACTTTATTTCTTCACTTACTTTAAACATGGTAATAAATTGCACAAATCACTGAGTGAATGAAGGCCCACTAAAATCAGCTGTGAAACTCCAAATGATTACACCATGGCCTGATTTTGACATTTTAAACAGCAATATGAAGCAAAGATTCAATCTTTCCTAGCCTCTGGTGAGCTAAGCCTAGACTTGAACAAGAAATACACCATAAAGTTGTACTCCCTATCAACTCGTGGAGGTAAGGCCCTTCAGCAAGGGTAATTTAGCACTGAAATTACATTGTCTTTTCTTGGAAATCTCTGTGATCTTCACCATCTGTTTCATGTGATAAAATAAAGTTGTTGATTTGATGCTGTATCTTCCATGTCAGAATAAAGGCCGTTTCCAATTTGCATCAAGCAGAAAAAAAAAAAGAAGTAATTATAAATTATAATGAAAACAAGCACATGCTTTTCCACATTTTAATGAAGCAAAGGTAGCTGCACTGGTTTACAGCCTCAATCATATTCAGATCACGTTAGTTGGATTTTTCAGTTTCAGACGAGTAAGACTGTAGCAAGCAGGTATAGTAAGAGCTCTAATGAGTTTCCACACCACATAAAAATTATCCAGCAAGCAGTGCAAAGATCACTCAAATGAAAACAAATACTCAATAAAGCAGATAATTGACTGCAATCTTAGTTAATAAGATGGCCCCAAACTGCTCTGCAAAAAAATGTCAGAGTAACTAAATATAAATGTTTATCAATGTTAGCAAAGGAAGAAAAACTTCTGTATTGTTCTGGAGAACTTCTGTATAGTTTTATGGGAGTCTAAAGTACTTTAAAAATAATTAACTATTTTATGTTGCAGTTTCTGGCTTGACGTTTTATTTCAGCTTTGAATCTGACAGTTTATGATCTAGAGTCCTTGTTATCCTCTGAATCTGCCAGCGTCAGCTTTTATCTTCTGTGCCAAAGAGGACAATAAAATGGGAGACTCTGATCACTAACATTATTTAACAGGTCTAGTAATTGTTAGATGAGGATATCCTCAGCTAAACTCACAGACATGCATGTACACACATATATACACACAGTCTAATGACAATACAGCAGATTTAATATATTTTTTCAATATTATTGATCTCCCCCAGATCCTGAGATTAATGATCATGGAAGCAATCATTCAAACAAGATTCCCAGAATCTCTCTGTAGCCTAAGAAATAATTTAAAAATAAATAAATAAATAGAATACTCAAAAGTTGTTTCTACAGTGCTGTTCTAACATCACTCACCATGGAAAAGTCTAGAATACCACACAGACAACAGAAATCCTCTGGCCAACAAGGTACTGCACATCCTGGTGTGAATCCAGCCAATTCAGTATTACTCACTCCAAAACATTAAACATTGAGCTTAAGTGTTTTGCTTGACCAAGACAGAAGCGGTCAACTATTTAACCCTGTGGCTTTGAAAGCACAGCAGAGGGAGCATTCAATGTGCTTTTCAAACCACGTCATGGGAATTGGTTACAAGGGACAGAATAATTAGTAGGTCTCCCTCATTATGTCCATCTTATGCTTCACCATTGTGTTGAGTGCACCGATACACAGAATCATAGAATCATAGAATCGTCGTCTGGTTGGAAGAGACCTTCAAGATCATCGAGTCCAACCATTCGCCCTACACTGTCAGGGTCCCTAAACCATGTTGCTCAACACCAAATCTACACGGTTTTTAAACACCTCCAGGGATGAGGACTCCACCACCTCCCTGGGCAGCCTGTTCCAATACCTCACAACACTCTCTGGAAAGAAATTCTTCCTGATATCTAACCTAAATTTCCCCTGGCGTAACTTGAGGCCATTCCCTCTCGTCCTGTCATTCATAACGCGGGAGAAGAGACCGACCCCCATCTCCCTACAACTTCCTTTCAGGTAACTGTAGAGCACGATAAGGTCCCCCCTGAGCCTCCTCTTCTCCAGACTAAACAGTCCCAGCTTCCTCAGCCGCTCCTTATAGGACAAGTTCTCTAAACCCGCCACTAGTTTCGTTGCTCTTCTCTGAACCCGCTCCAGCACCTCAACATCCTTCCTGAAGTGAGGGGCCCAAAACTGGACACAGTACTGCAGGTGTGGCCTCACCAGTGCTGAGTATAGGGGGACAATCATTTCCCTGCTTCTGCTGGCCACACTGTTTCTGATACATGCCAGGATTCCGTTGGCTTTCTTGCCTGCTTGGACACACTGCTGGCTCATGTTCAATCGGCTGTCGACCAGCACCCCCAGGTCCTTCTCTGCTGTGCAGCTCTCCAGCCACACTTCCCCAAGCCTGTAACGCTGCAGGGGGTTGTTGTGGCCCAAGTGCAGGACCCAGCACTTAACGACAACAACTGTTTTTTGGAATAAAAGGTGTATTCGAACTATGCCAGCTCCGTTCACAAATGCATATATAGTTAGTTTATAATAGATAGTTTTCTAAACAACATAAAGTAAGATGACATTGTAAAGAATGAAGAAATAAATGCTCATTATTTCCTTAGTAACATTTGATCGCAGAAGGGTCTCACTTTCTGCAATTGCTAATTCCACGTCCCTTCTGCTATCTCAGGAAGGATGCCATTATATAGAGCTATTTTTAAATAGCACTGCGATTTTAAAAAAAAAAAAAAATCCTTCTAATGTCTGATTTTTGCGAGTGGGTTACTAATAATGTAGCAGTTCCTCCTGGGAGTCTCAAAGCAACTGAGGGAAGTGAAACACCCTGTTCCCTTTGACTCTCCAACAGAGCCAATTACCCCAAACAGTTTCCCACAGCTTCTTCCCAGAGCGAATTTTCATTCTTATGAATACTCATAGGGTTAAGCATTGCCATGTTTGTTAACATAACTTCTATCTATACCAATGAAAGCTCCTAGAAAGGGATTTAGGCAGATGCTGACAGATGAACTGCTGGTGAACTCTCAGACAATTCAAAGATTTGGGTAAGTATATTAACTTTGATCTTTATCTAGACTTTGTGCTTCTTTCTTCCTTACTCCATCAACAAACTTTCAGCCTTCCTTTCTTCACAGTTACAACTCCCTGTTACCTTACAAGACGCTGACCTGTCCAACTCCCTACTGGACCCACCACCTTAAAATGAGAAGGCTGACAACGAAGCTGCTATGGGGCAACCAGACTTCCCCACTTCAGCAGGTTTTCCGTCCTTGGTGTTTCAGTGGGTTATTCTTCCATTTCATTCCACCCTCCATCTGATTTTGACAGGACAGCATAAACCCACTGGTACATCTCCTTAGCCCCTCACCTCTAGGTTTTAGAACTGAACTTCTAACACTTTGAGCACTAAATCATCCTTAAAATTGAAAAAGCAAAGACATGCCAGGCCTTCCAATCAAAACAGAAGCAAAGCAGGAAGGAAAGAAAAACAAACCACCAAGGCTCCCCAAGAGCTTCCTCTGCAGCTTGCCTTTTGCTACAGGGAAAGGACTGCACTATTTCAAATCACAATTCAACCTTTTTTCTCTCACAAAGCTAAAATCCACAGATTCATCCTCATGATGATGACGAAGAATACTTATTTTGTAACATATGGTATGCCTGGCACTGCACTGTTAAACATCTAGAAGAAAATGGTCTCTTTCTGAAATAACCTTTTCACACATTCAGAGCAGAAGCTAATCCATCAGTGTAATAGCAATGAAAAATACATGAGTGTAACTTCCTCAATGCTGGCAATTTTAAGTGAAACAACTCACAGGTATGACCCTCATGCATCTCCCGGCTTTTGCTAAAGGAGTGACAAGGAGGAACAAGACATGACATAACATACAGACAGACTCCCAAATGGACTTTCGTATCAGAAACTGTAATTTCTCCAAGAATACATAATTAACTTAAAGTAAAAAGCATTTTCCTTTACTGCCTCAAGGTGCATATTCTAGTTCCTTTTTTATTTCTCTGAAGGAGGCACTAAGTCCATGATTACATCCAAGTATCGCAAAATTACAAGATTTCATTTTCATTCTACGGCAGATTTCCACTGTCAGAAACCCCGGAAACATAGAGCCAGACCTCTGTGTCAGACGACACTTGCATTCAATTCTTGTCACTGATGTATTCTGTCATCTTGAAGAAAACAGTTAAATGCTCTCTGCCTCAGTTCCTCCTTTTGCAAAGTGGAGATACTAATCCTTAATTCCAGGTAAGGTCTTTCACCAACTGCTGAAAAAAAGTGCTATGTAATTAGCTGACATTACTACTAGGTCTTACCAATTCTTTTATATTATGTGCCTTTTATAATTTTAGTTGGATTTTGGCAACTGTGAACAAAAAAAGGTCTATTTCCTTGACCTAATGCAGCCTCAGAGTTATGAGGCTAACTAACCTAACAGGTTTATGCCTCACACCTATCTTTGGAGTTTAATTTCAGCATATCATACATTTCAAAGTATCTTTGATACAAACGTACTTCCTTCATTAACAAAGGATATCAGCAAATACATGCAAAAAAATGTTCATTTTAGAGATAAGGATATCATATTTCTAGGTAGCTTTTCTATGATCAGGAATAAAGAACCTGTAAAAAGTGGACAAATACTAACAACTGTGAACTCACTTCCCAAATCTGAACTCTACACCAGTGCAGAGAGGGGGAAAATCCTGAAGCCAAGGATCTTTGCGGTCTGCCCAGCTGCTCTTCTCTTGGGGTGGAACGAGAACCCAGTGGACTACAAAAGCAGATCCGCTCAAGTTTCCCCAGGTATTTCTGCTAACACGTAGTCTTAATCTGTGTCATTTGTAATATTTCAACTGGGGCTCAGATGAGATCTACTGGCATCTACAAAAATGCACCTATTGAGAACAAAATTAAAATAGCAAGAGATCTAGAAGCCATTTGGCATGTTGCTGGTCTGTCCTGCAATACTGTAAAAGAAAGAAAACTGAAAAACACTCCTTTGTAAAGGAATTAAAGGAATATGATACAAAGGCATTCAAAAAAAAAAAAAAAAACAAACAAAACAACAAGAGCACATGATATTCCAAAGGAAGTAACATGAAATTATAACCCCAGCTGTGATAATATTAGTATAGTGACTCATGCCTACATACCCAGCAAACTGGAAGCTCTGATCCCAATGATTATATAGAAAAAGGTGCTGAACCAGAAAAAAATAGGGAGGAGAAGGGGAGATGAAGTACTTTAAAACAAATTCAAACACATTATCTATCAACCCACATGCTATTTGTTTCTGTCAGACCTGTCAGTCAGTGATTTTAGATGAGAGATTGGAAGTAATAGTGTATGTGTCTGCTGGTGGCAGCCACAAAATTATCATTCCAGAAAGTGGTATCTTGTGGGCAGGAGAGGATCAAGGGAAATGTTGTTGCTGAGACCCGAAAATGGACATAAATGGGATGATTTTCAGTTACTCTGCATGCAATCTTCCATGACAGGAACGTTTGAAGGTGTCAAATGCTTAAAATGAGACACATTAAAAGGGGCAAAAACTGGCCCAAAGTTGGCCCAAATCTCCTATGTCTTTTGGAAACCATAATTTGCACACATCTCTCTAACTTCAATCAATTATTGGAGGCACGTAGGGGATGGGGTTCAGTGCAAGAGAAAATTTAACTTCAAATAGCTAAATAGCTGAGCGCTCCCTAGATAGCATCTCCTCTGTCCCCAGGGTAATTTATAGCACCTTCAAGAAAGGATCTAATTTTTCTTCCTGTAATTCCCTATCAAGCAGAAAATTTCCATGCTGTAACATACTCAAACAGGCACCAGTTATATCAGAGCCTGGAAACAAGACCAGAACGTAATCCTTTTGCCAGCTTTCTCAGTGCCATATTACATAGGAAAAATTCTCAGGGACCTAGTACACCTCACCAGTAAACTAACTGAACGAGTGTTACTTAAACTTCTAAATTCAGTATGCAAGAAGGAGAGTACGCTACTCGTGTTCTCACTTGACTATGTAGAAAGATATAACAGTAATATTTGACTTGTATTTCCTTATGCAAAGATACTACAGATGCATTCCCACAAGTCAGAATCAATGCATCAAAGCGCTATAGATAGTAGGTATTTGTGTACCGACTTTCTTTGTCTAAATAACTGGGAAGAATTTCTGCATAGCAGAAACCTGGCCTAGAGGACCTCAAAACACTTGTACAATATAATTATCAAGTAAAGAATATTGGAAGAGTAGGTTTATGCTTCCTCCCCCAACCCTTTCCCTACTCCCCAGATTAAGGAAATTGTCTGTCTTTCTATCCCCTTGCATATATGGAGAGAAATCCTGGTTCCTTAAAACCTTTGCCAGAACTGTTCAATTCTGCAGACCTGACTTTTACACTAGGAGTATCACTCTTCTGTAGTTCCACTGGGAGGTTTTGCTGAAGTCTACAGTCAGGGGTACTATGATTTTTAAATTAAAAGTCAGAAGTTTCATTTACATGTATTTGTTTTGCCATACACTAATCAAATATTGAAACTAAGCATAGAAAAACAAACTTGATACTTGTGGATACTATGTCCATCCTTCATGTAGTGTCTTGTGTCCTCAGCAGGAATGAATTTCTGCTCTGGGAGAAGTCCTGATAAAAGCAATATTAACAACTACAAGCTAAATTATTACCCAATAGGTGGTTATTTTATATCCTTAAATCTCTCCGGAGGGCAGGATTTCTTCAAAGGAAAGAAGAGAGAGTGAACATCAGGTACTGCCAAGGTGGCAAGGAAACCACATGTGACTACAAGGTGTGAGAGCAGAGGCAGCAGAAGGGCCAGGGAAGACACCTGAGCCACCAGCCGAGTGAGGAGAACCATGTAAAGGAGAACCTGCAGAAAGAAAGGAGCAAGGGGAGTTTCTCAGTAACTCACATCATTGAAAGAAAATGTTTATGGAAGAGTACATGGGAGCAGCAGTGGACAGCTCAGCCATATGCAGAAAAGGGGGGCCCTATATCACATACAAAGAAATGGTCTAGGGTGCCAAAGAGGGCGACTAAACTGGTCAAGGGGCTGGAAAATAAAACTTATGAGGAGCGGCTGAGGGAGTTGGGGCTGTTTAGCCTGGAGAAGAGGAGGCTGAGGGGAGACCTGATTACAGCCTACAAATACTTGAGAAAAGATGGTGGGGAGGTAGGGGAAGGGCTCTTTACATTAGTGTTGGGTGATAGAACAAGAGGAAATGGTATAAGCTTAGTCAGGGGAGATTCAGGTTGGATGTTAGGAAGTATTTCTTCTCTGAAAGGGTTGTCAGCCACTGGAATAGGCTGCCCAGGGAGGTGGTTGAGTCCCCATCCCTGGATGTGTTTAAGAATAGGGTGGATGATCTACTTGAGGATATGGTTTAATGGGGATTAGGGATGGTTGGACTCGATGATCTCTAAGGTCTTTTCCAACCTAGAAATCTATGAATCTATGAAAGACTTGGAGTTCATGAGAGCCTGAAATGTCTTTCTAATGTTTATGGCCAAGAGATAGGATCTAATCACCATGGACCATTTGTCATCTCGCTGAGAAGTACTGACTTCCCATGTAGACTCACTGATTTCAGTAAGTTCGTAATAACGTCCTTAATATTTAAAATCCATCAGTTACACAGGCACAGAGTTTTGGGTATCAGACAGGACCTCTGTGATGGTCTGCTTTGAGCTCCTGTGTTATACAGTGCAGGACTAATGAATTCCTGCATGAAGCAAAGCGTAACATTTGGGGTCAAAAAAAATCCCTTCAGTCTAATGTGCTACATTTCCATCAAGAGAGAACATCCTTAGTGCCATACGTATGGCACTACTGTTCCTGTAAAAAATGTTTCACTGGGAGCAAAACATACACAATGCAGCCTTGAAAAAAAGAGGCTATTTAACTTCATTGTTCCATACCTCTTTGTTGATTAATTCCTGGGTCAAGTGTATTTATTTTTAATATATGCACACAAGATGGAAGTCATTTTAATGCATTTAAAATTACTCATCTTCTTAAGAAGGACTAGAGGGATCTTGCAGAGGTAATTAACATTACAAGAATCAAGGACAATGCTTGAGGGTGTAACAGGAAACTGTGCAAGAGAACTGCCACAATGCACCGCCAAAACAAAGCTACTCTATAGAACACGGTTTCTTTGAATTCATGCAAGAGTACTATTTTTATGTGCAGTCCACACTAGGGAATTAATGAACAGAAAAGAAAATGCAGCTCCACCACCCTTAAAAACACATCTTCAATAAGCCTGTGTCCATCACCTGCTAATAGGTATTTTTACTATTTTACAATGGCTTCTACTCGACTGCATTAGGAATTAAAATGCATTTTTCATTGCACTAAAGATGGTCTCCAGGCCACTTGCCTATCTGCAGCAAACTGAAGCTTGGAGCCTCTAAAGCTGTTTAATTGGCAACTGCATAAAATAAATCAAAAGAATCGACACTATTAACAGTTAAAGTATGTGTAAGCAAAAATGAAGAAACTATTTTCCTGGAGGAGCCATTTTGACCTCCTTTTGGTACTGGACTACTTTTAGTCAAGCTCTGTGTCAGTTCGAGTTAAGGGAAAACTGTAGAAAAATGATCAGTGATCATTTTATTAATAAATGTATAAATCCTTTCCCCAGGTTACAGTCCTTTATGTACTCTTGCAATTAACTTATTTGCCTGAGGTTGTCCTTAAAGATGAAATGTTGATAGAAATTTTTTGGGGTCCCATCATCCAGGTGAACAAGAACAGAATCAGAAATCCTGGAAAACAAATGGTATTTGTACAAGACTATGCATTAAAACGTCCAAAGTGAAATGCAAAATCTTACTTTCAATGGAAACAATTATGTACTATTTCAGGATTCTTAGAGAAACTTTTCACTTTTTGTTGCCACCACTAAGAAGAGTACGTCCTTCTTTAGAAGCTGAAGACCAAAGAAGGATAGACGGATTCTGATAAGTTCAGTGAAAAACCAAGCAAGAAAACAGAAGACCAATGCTTCAATCTTGTTCATAAAAGACTCACAAGAACCAATAACCAATGGAGACTCATTCACATATATTCCCTCATGGCCCAAGATATGCATCTGACTTTCAGAGAGAGCATCTTTCTCCTGCTTCCCACTCTGCTATCACAGAGTTTGAACAGCTAACCTGGTCCAGTGCTATAAAAGAGAGAGACCAAAGCTAGAAATTTCCACAGACACTGACAACGGAACTGCAGAAGCTGTAACGACATCACTGCAGAATGATGCGCAAAGAAAAGCACGCTTTGTCAATACAGAATAGGACAATGACTCAGAAAATCCAGATTCAGTTTCTAGTTGTGTAAGAGATTTCCAGTGAAACCATTAAAAATTATCAGGCATAACTCTACACCTCAGGATCTCACCAGTAAGATGGGGATAATACTCACCTACACCTTGTTCTCCGCAGAGTAAAATGTCTATTAGTATATTTGCTATGCAGATCTTAGCTTGGAATGTCTTTCTACTACAGTAATATAATAATCAAGTGCAAAAGATGTGTGAAGTCTCAAAATTAAATAGGCTCTCACAGAGGATAACGGAAATAACACAGCAGCTATAAGGCAGAACAGTCTCCTTTATTAATTTGATTTTCTGCATAACAGCTTAAGTTGTCTGATACCATGCCATCATTTTTAAAGTAGAATTGCAATGCCACACAGATTGCAAATATATAGAAATATTCATGTTCTACAAACTCCTGCTGTCCACATGAAGACAGTAATCCAGTTGGTTCTGCAAATTCAGTAATCAGACCAAGTGCATAATAAGAAGCAAGGTCTGTTGAATCAGTGCTCTGCCTGAATTAGTTTTCCAATACGCTGATTAGCTAGCTGAGTGCATAGCCAATAGTATGGTGATGAGTGTACTGTAAAATTGATGAAGAACAGACTTCACTATTTTACTGCCTTTGTCATGGATATTTGGAAAAAGGAGATTTTACATGAAGCTATTTGGTAAAACTAGACCCCCTGAATATTATATGCATATAAAATAAGTTCATTTTCCTACTCTTATGTAGGTTTGTAGTTGCTGTTTGATAATGCAAGCAGCTAAAGAATTGCTTATTTCCAAAAGCAAAACAAAACCACAGATTGTTAAGAGCACTTGTGTAGATCTCACAGCCAAGCAGTAAAACTAATGCTACCAGGGCCTATGGACCTTTTGTTTTAGCAAAATATGTGCTGTTTCACTGAAAACTGTTTTCAAGTCACTCTGTGACTCAGGATTCTAACTGAGGGGTAAATCAACCAGAGAGTAAATAGGTTTTTACCACTCTGGGCACTTTTTTACCTACAAATGGAGCTGATATTAGCCTGTGGACTGTTCTACTGAAGGAAGAAATTCTCTTCATCTCTGTACTGGGCTCCTTACAAAACAGAGCAAACATCCTCGACAATATACAAGTATTGTACATCTACACCTCACCCTGGCGTTCTTGACTGCCCATTTGTTATCACTACAATGACATGAAAGTCTAAAGGATGACAGATACTGTGAATGCTTACAGGTATATTATTTTAGAGTCTTCTTTAAAAACAAACAAAACAAAAAAAAAAAACACAAAAAAAAATCTGTTTTCAGGTAAATTAAATAAAGGTGAGATTGCTGGTTGAGATTAGAAACCCAAGTCAAGCCCTGCTACCAGCCAACTTTCAATAAATAGAAGGGTTGATTGTTTGGGTTTGTTGTTTGTGTTGGTTTTTTTTACCCTAGTTTCTCATGAGTAACCTAAAACAAAGAACAGCAGCTCCTGATACATTAGACTTTGTTTGCTTACCACATGCCATTTTATGTGGATACATTGTGCCACATCAAAAAGTCTACAGGCTTGTGAAAGGAAAGCAGCCAGGTGTTTTTTGCTTGCAGCTATCTCCCATAGGTAAAAAATAAGGAGAGGCTGGCTGACAGGGGACCTTGGTAATAACCTTTCAAGTCTAAGTTAAAGGGACTGAACTAATCCCTCCTGATTTCCCTTTGCTGTGTGAAATTATGCAGTGGCAAGCAGATTCCAAATTTTATAATGCCCAGGATGTTAGTTAGCATTATACTCTTGCTACATTATATGCTAGGGTTGTAAAAAAGTGCCTTAATATATATTTTAAACAATTCTAATCTATTTTCCAGGAATTGTATAGTAAATTGTACCTGCTTCACAAAATCTTTACTGTTTCCTCCTCTTGTAACAAGATTATTTCCTAAACGTAATAGCTGAGATTTTAATGCAATTATTTTTTCTTTATGAAAACCTAAGATTCACTAATGTAAAAATGATACAGATCTTTTTTTTTTATTGGGTAGTTACTGGAAATTTTTACTACTTGCTCATCATTTCCAGTCCTAACTTTTTTAACTGAATCATAGCACTATGAAGAAATGGGTTTAACTTTACCTATAAAGTTCCAGAATCCTTCAATTAAAAACCCACTATTCTGGTGTCTGCTAAATATACAGGGTATGTTTCAACCCTGGAAAACACAAAGGAGAAGGAAAGATGTCCTCACTGGTTGATTAATAAATACTGGAACAAGCTGACTTCACAAATGCAAAAGGTAGGGTTTTTTTGTATTTCCGTTTTAGAGGAAAAAAGGAGAAAAGCAAAGATTTCACCATCCTTTTGAATTTCAACATTCTCCAGTGTCACGGGCTTTCTTGCTCTCCTGATCCTTTTACTTCTGAATTTTAACAACTGCAGCCAAGATGGGGAAGGAGCAGACTCCATGGGCTGATCACTCAGTAGGGTGGTATTCACCACCCCGTGAACTTCTCTGCCTAGTCAGGAGGCCTGGAGGCCTTCTGGAAGCTTTCTGAGACCTCAGAGATTTTCCCATTCTCTTTTTGCATGAAACTCAGACCATCTGCATTTTTGCTCGAGAACATCAATGACCACATCATAGATGCGAACATAACAGTCAGGACATTTACCCAAAACGTAGAGCACAAGGCTCATTGCTGATCTAACATAGACAAGGTGAGGACTCAAACTTGTTTTTCTCATGATTTATGAAGCATCCGGCCCATTGGAATACTAGACAGAGCAAGTTAGTGGTCTTTCTTTTTGTAATAGAAAATCCACCAAAAAACCTCAGAATTGCTTCTAAGAAAAGTTAATTCAAAAATCGTAAGATCTTGTCAAATAGCAAGAAATTTTCAACCAGAAGCCATGTCATCAACCACAACACAATTCTCACCTGTGTGCCAGCAAAAGCTTACCTCTGCTTGCTAAGAGAAGCCAATGCCTTCATGCAAAAATGCGCAACCCTTCCGCATCGGTTCCTTCTTCCTTTGTGGTACATACCAAAGGGTGTAGGGAGAGGCGGGGAAGAACAGGAAAACTATAAACTTTACATGAGCTGACACATTCAATTAAAATATGGGAAAACCACTGTTCATTAACATATCCAAAGACTGTTTAAATGAACTCTTATTAAAGATTAAATTCTGGAAACATCTACCTAGCACGTTGGTCATACTTGGATTATCATACGCTTGGCGAGACTCTTCCATTCACGCCAACATCAGCTTTACCTTTGACCAGCTCTCCTGTCCTGAATGGAAACCACTACCAACTGAAACATCTGGTTAGAATCAGGTTCTCTTTAAGTGACAAAAATGCAGGTAGATATTATCAAATAAATTTGGAAAATTGTGATTTTTATACTTCCATCAGAATGTTGCAATTATTGCAGGTTCGATTTAATTGATTTAATATTCTATTGCATGTGCGATGGTAATTATCTAACGTAATTCAACACTCAGAATATAGTATACTTGGAATATTTATCCAGTTCTCCCAATTCATATTGGAACCATGGGTGATATATCTGTGCTCCTTGTGTTTGCCATAGTGGTAATTAGCACTTGTAAACATCTTTGAAAAGAAAAATTGAAATTCTTAAATAAATACATAGCAGCTGGGATTATAGCTATCTTCCATGTTAAATTTCATAAAAATTAACTTTGGAATATAACCCCTGTATGACTGTGGACTTTATTTACTCCAATACAAACTTCAGAGGAAAATATGAAAGAATCTGTCTTTTTTTTTTGGAAGCTGGCAGTAGAGGAGATGCTGTGATTACAGCTATCTTTTAACAGGAACAGATTTGTTTGAGCAGTAATATTTGATGACATCAGAAAACAATTAAGCAAATTTCACTGGTAAAAACATGCTTATCTATGATTTACACTTGCAGGTAAAAAAACAGACTTGCATCTGAATTCATATCAAGAGATTTCAAATCACAGATATCTGTCTATCAAGTTTTAACTATTTTAAATCTTACCTCTATCTATCAGTCTCCCTCTTCAACTAATGAATAACTCATTGTTTCACTGAAGATTTTAGAGCCGAGCACTTGGATTTTAATCACTCACACTTTGCTGACTGAAAGTTTTTATTCACCCATACGAAATTAATAACCCCTGTGGACTTAGAAAAACATATTTAAATTAAATAAAACTTACAATCAAAATAGTCTTGCTGGTTTAAACTCCTTGATTTACACTAAATAAAATAATTGGCCAACTTTTGAGCACTCTGGGACTTTGTTAAAAACATCTCTTACATCTTTTGTAAGAAAAAAAAGTCTTCTTACATTGCTCAAAGTCTGAATACGACTGTTCCAAAACTTGGAAAATACATGTAAGGGCAGCAGCATCTGGCACAAGACCACAATGTTTACTGTATATACTGTATACCTTTTTTTAGCTTTCTCAGGACTGTAAAAAAATCTTTATTCCATTATCCCCATTTCACAGAAGTAGGAAGAAATAAGGCATAAAAAGATCTGAGACATTGAATCAACATCAGATCTGGGAACATCCATCCTGGGGACATGTGTCTTGACCAAAGGCCCACCACTGACAGTATATTCCAACTCATGAAATGGAATAAAGCATGCAGTGAACAAAATCATTTTTACATAGGCACTACCAGGATTTTTAAAACTGGAAGAAGAAAATACTTTATATTTTTCAGCTAACAAATGTCCTGTAGCTTAAAGATAAACAGAAGTCTATCAAATTTTAACTATTCTAAATCTAATCTCTTCCTATCTTTCTCCCTCTTCAACTAAAGAATAACTCAACTGCTTCAGTGAAGATTTTACAGACTGTAGCACTTGGATTTTAGACATTCATATCTTCCTGAATATAACATTTAGCACTCTAGCCCATGACTGTCATTAGAGAGCAAAAATGAGTCAGCATGTCTAGTTTACCCTTCTGCTGCTGTGATATCCTATACATAAACCATAAGTTTCTGCTGTGTGCTAGGGAGGCACCATTACATCCAGTGCAGATCATCGTATCACCCAAGGCAGAGTTTTGTAGAGTAATTTTCTTTATAGCACCCTGTACAATCAAGCCCTTAGTTTTTTTCCTACGTACAGATGGGCTTGATGTTTCCAAACAGTGGAAAATGTTTAAAGAATATTTAACTTTTAAACATACTGAGCCTATGAGTAAGAAAGCTTAGCAACATCTCTTATTACTTAATCAAGAAGTCTCTTCTTTTAATAAAGAGACTACTCTGCCTCTCAGAAAATTGTAATATCTGTCTGTTTTCTAAAATGAAGATGACGATTCTTGCCTGCAACTACTGAGAGTAAAACAGCACACTTCTCAAGCCCTTAATAAAAAATGGCACCACTAGCTTCTGTAGAACTGCTTGAATACACAAACCTCGAAAACTGGTAGCAACGGGATAAATTCTGTTCACCACGACTTAAGTCTTCCACAAGACTAAGTCAGCTGAGCTGCATGTACTTGCATGCACGCACACACACTGTATCAGAAGGAATTTCTAACATTCACAATGTATCTGAAATTTTACACTGCTTTCCACATTAACCACATTAAACCCTAGGCTAAGCAAAATTTCTTTTTGCTTAGAACCAATGAAACTGCATTATTTCATTTTGGTACAAAATTTACTCTATAATACAGAATAGTACTGTGCATGTAATATTCTGACAAAACATGCCAGAATTGGTTTTAATTAATTTAATTTTAATTAAATTAAGATAATCAACAGAAGCCCTAAATCTGATATCATAATGGTATAAATCGGAAATTATTCTACTCAAGTCAGGGAGCTGGTGCAAAACCAGAATAAGTTAAATCAGAATCAGGACCACCAGGTACGTATTATCATTGGAAGTTTCATGACACATTGTCCAAACTAGTCTAAACTAACATCAATCCTAAGTATTGGGCAGTGCTATAACTTTTTGGTATTTCTAGATCTATTCAGACCTGGGTATAATTTTCAGATGAGTACCCAAGTGAGGAACCATATTTTAGTGCAATAAAGCAAATAAAGCAAACTGTAATGTAAAATGTTAGCCACCTGCTTGTTGAGAAATTACAAATCACAATAATTACAAGAAAAATTAATTCCTTTACAGATGGCAACTTCTTCCAATAAATGAATGGGAAATTTGAGATCTTGAGAGTCTATGCCTAAAAGCAAAATGAGGTAAATTCCCTTTATCTGTACCGTGATAGGAAATACACAGGTATGTGTTTGGGAAGGCAGCCTTGCATTGTTACAAACATATGGTTTTCTCCAGCTGGGCAGACACTTTTAATGCTTTTTTTGTAAGATCATGTATGATTACAGAAGATGTTCTTTTCAGCTTTCTAAGTTGACATTTACACTGAAATAATTTAATTTAATAAATCCAGTTGTAAATGCAACGTCATTCCAGCCAGAAGTTATTCTTATTATTATTTTCATATCAAAATTTTTTGGTGAATATGTATTTTCATTTGTTAGGGAAAGCAGCCAACAATTCTTAGGGAAATGAAATAAGGATGCCTGAATGAGACATTTCGCAAGTAATCAACATAAAAAACTGTTCTAGTGGCTGGAGATCCTCGTGTCGAAGTAGACAGTAAACCTCTCCAGACTGCAGGAGTTCTGGAAAGCTGGCACTATCCAATAACTTGTGCAAATGTGAACGTTTAACCTGCTGTTCCTAAAACTGACTCTGAGATTCATGCAGAGCAGAGTTGTCAAGTGACCACTGATGACATTAAACACTTCTTTTCAAAAGAACATTGCTGCTACGGGCAGATAAAAGAAACAGCAAGCCTGCAATAGCATCATCCAGCATCTCTCAGCAACAGTAAATTCCAGTTACAGCGTCACTGCAGCTCTTGATCACCGGTAGAGTGCTTTACACATGGCTTCAGTAACTAAGTTGTCTTTCTCTTGTGTATTTGCTTCAGTGAACCACAAAAACAAATAGGCTAGAAATTATAGAACAGTAAAATGCAACAATCTTGCATTCATTTAAACCAATGAGAACAGAAAGCCTAGTGGTATTTGTTAATACAAGCCTCAATTTCAGTTTCTTAATCTTAGTTTTTCACAGTAAAAGATGAAAACAAAAACCTTAATGTAAATTAAAGTTTCATGTTTAGCAAAACATCTTTTAGTGCAATAAAGCAAATAAAGCAAACTGTAATGTAAAATGTTAGCCACCTGCTTGTTGAGAAATTACAAGCAAAATGGTGACCATTTTGTTATGTTTGGCTGGATTTTCCTGTGCCTAATAAGGCCCTAGGTCAAAATCCCAGCTCCTGTTTTCATCCAGTGTGTATTCTCTGTTGTTTAGTGAGGGCTCAGTCGCAGCCTTCCCCCAGCTCAGACAGCATTTCCCTCTTCTATTCAAGATCACATTTTCACAGAACTTGTAGGGACTTAGTATCTTTGAAACACCTCCACTACTGTCAGATTAGACTGAAGCTGAGAAATAGGATCATAATTTTTTAGGTCAGAAAGAAAGACGAGTAAACAGTACGACCGACGCTTCCATATGAAAGCTTTGTACTGAACATTTCTTACCACACTTGTTCACATTACAATCATGTTCAATTTCTCCCAAGTCCTTCTTCTCAATATCCAGATAAGCTCAGTTCCTTTGTTATCAGATTTCATTGCTCACATGCCTTAAAGAGCGTTCCCATCTGGCATCATCCTCAGATTTCTCATTCAAATGGGAATACGTACACCTACAATACAGGGCCAGCACCTGTAGTAAGATGAATACTCCCCACTGAGAGAATCTGAAATTATTACAGAAATCATTTCTGAGAATTCCGAGTAAAATTTCATAATCTGTAAATCAAATGGCTATTTTTTTATCTGCAATTTTTTATCAATTATTTTGATCTTGAGGCTTGTCTTGTTCAGTCGAGTAATAATTCAAATCAAGCCAGCAGTGAATGTACCAAATAAGTGTTCTGGTATCAGGAATGTGCTTTTCATGCGTATTTCCTACTTTCCCCATGTATCATACCTCAGTTTGTACAACACAGCGGTCTCACAGAGCACTTGGATCCTTTCCAGTTGGATTAAATGAGGAGACAGCAGTGTAGGAGCACACCTAGTGCATTCTCACCCATGGGACATGCTTGAGTTAATTCGATCTAAGACCGCTGAAACGTGTATAGCATAAATGTAAGATCCTCAAGATCAATTCTTCTGCTCTATAGACCTGCTCCTATGGCACCGCCCTGCTTGCTGCTGTAGACTGTCCCAATTACACAGAGTAATATTCCAGAGAGAACTATGGGCAAACAACTTCAGACAGTTGACCTTAATTTGTGTAGAGAAAACTTTCTGTCTAGGCAGGAAACGAATCTTTTCAGTGATCCATTGTCATAGGCATCTCTGCCAGGAACAGAGTTTATCGGAAACACATTGAGCGTTCTCTTCAACCGCTCACAGAAGGCTGCAAGGGCTCTTTCATTGAATACAATGGATTTTGGATCGCAGCTTTAAAAGCTAAGAGCACACAAGCATCCACTTGTGTATACAACATTCTCTGCTGGCCTTACGATTTATCCATACAATCACACTGATGACTTCTCTGACAGATTTGATGCTTCTACCATAAACCATTTTTGATTAGTGGGAATAGACATTACAGCCCACAGACAAAAGGATCTATTACAATTAGGCAGGGGTAAATTATTAGCATTTCATATTCTGAAAGCAATCTTCATGCAGCGCTGTTTTAGCTCTCAGTACAATCTTTTCCACAGGCATAAGATATTGGAATTTTAATGCCTAATAAATTCTGTGAAATATAGCAGTGTTCTGCAGTATGCAAGCTTTAGTCAGTCTAAGTATTTAGACTGGCTGGCTACTTCCACGCATTTCCCACCCGTCCGGCTGATCGCACAGAAATGGGAGTGGAATACCAACCAACCAGGATAACTGAAGGCACTTTGAGTCTTACAACACACACACTGCCAAATGCTCAGAATACCTTGGCAATTTGATCAGTCTGCCTTACATTGGCGCATGACAACAGAACGCAGCGGCCCCCTCAGACAGCCAGTACCGTATAAACCCACCATCAAAGCAGGGATTACTACATGAGCTCCTCAAGCAAAAGCCATGCCCACTGCAGAATGCTGCTGTGTTCTCTGGATACTGCTGCTAGAATCCTGCACCATCATGGATGTCAGCAGAGCCATCTGAGGTGCAAATAAATTTTAAGTCTGGCCTTAGTCATCTTATTTCCTTTTGAATAATTTATCTTACATCTGTGTACTTACCTCTACTTACAGAGACAGGATGAATTTTTAAATCTATATTTAATCCATGCAAAACCATCCCCTAAGGGCCATGAATACCTGAAGAATGTTTTACAACTCTCTACAACTTTGGCTTTAATGTTAAAACAAGACTGATGCTGCATGCCTCCTTGTAAAACAGCGGCAGCAGACAAATATGCAAAAATGCTCACTTACAGAAAATGCAATCATTTTTAATGCAATTTCTGGTCATCACCAATTTCTTCTGCAGTCCCTAGTAATATGGAATATGAAGCCTTTTCTTGATGCTACTGCAGATCTTTCCTCATATAAATTCTTATCATCTGTCACTGGTGAAAAATGCACAAGCAGGAGAAGATAATGCAAATACTAAAACGCTGTCAGTTAAAGTGTTTGAGAGTGCATGCTTTGGGATGATGAAAAAGCCCCTTTTGTATTGAAACTTAAGTGGCAATGTTCTAACTGGAACAAGAACAATATTTTTAATCCATGCTTGAAAGATCAAATTAAATCTGTTGCAGTCAGCCTTGGTAGGGCTGTATCTATCAGAGATGACTTTTTTTTTTTTTTAATGAGAAAGCTACAAGTCCAAAGCTACTGGAAACTCATTTGTCTGGTTTTCTGTAGAAAAGGAGCTACGGTAATCATTTCTAGCTCAAAAGAACATCCCAAAATAATAGGAGATCAAGAGAAAAAAAGAACTCTTAATACACATTCCATGATTTTCTTGAATAGAGTCAGATTTCAACAACAGAATTTCAAACACAAGCTAGTCACAAATTCACAGTACTTTTATGATAATATATCAGTGCATTATCTTACATCTTGCAGTTAGTTACAGTCCTACCAGTAACATCACTGCAGTATTTCTGGCGCCGTGGTTGTTTCCACTACAAATTCCCTATTTTACAGGCATTAAACTCAAGTATTTGGAATCCCATAAGCCTGAAACTTATTCTACAAGCTGTCAACTCAAACGTAAGATATATTTTTTCCTCAAAAAAAAAAAAAATCGTTTAAATTGGTTACATCATTTTTCTTTATACAGTCTAGAGAAGGGCATGAAAAGAACATTTGACAGCTACTAAGAAAACGTGTTCTCAGAGAAGACAAAGAAATCACAGCACTTAATTCATCGGCTGCTAGCTATTTACTGCAATCTGCTTTTAAATATACTAGCAAAAACATGAAATATATATTATTTTTGCTTTACACAACAATTACTGAACATTTATATTAAAAATCATTCAAATTTCCTGAGGTAGTAAAAAGAGGCATTTGAATTCTAAAATTTTTTATGCATCTTCAACATATGTAAAGTGTCTGCAGAATACAAGAGCAAATATACCCATAATTCCAATGAGCTAAGAGAAGTGTGAAAAAATGCCAAACTACAGTACGCATCATGATTTGAGATGTTCACAGCAGCCTGGTGTTCAAATCCCTCTGAATTTAACACCCAACTTCCTTAAAATTCTCAGCTAACAATGCTGGGGAAGGTCATGTGAAAAGATGAGGGCCAAAAAGAAAGACATAGAAAGATGAAAAAAGAATGAATCATTTAAGAATAATCAGACAGTAGGATGTGCTTCAAAAAGAGTGAGCTAGCCCCAAAGAGGATACAGAGAACCCAGCAGAGGCCCAGGCCATCAATCTCTCAGCGACTATGGAAGTTTCTCTCCATTCTTATTATTCCTGGCATTATAAGATCAATATTTTCCTCATCAGTTCCAAGCAACAAAGACTATCCATGCTGTGGAGAAACAATATTTTTTTTTTCCTGCTGGTATTTAAAGAAACTAGGGAAAATGTACAAAATGCCTGACTCATTAAACACTTAAGTCAATAAGACGACTTCCATTTGAGGTCCATAGTGGCTTGCTACTTCAGATGTGCAAGATAAATTTTGCCATGTCTAGACAGACAACTGACTTTTTAGATTACAATTATTGTGTTTTCATATCAACTTTACCAGCTGCAACAGGCAAAACCTGCACAGTCTCTTAACAGATATATCCCATTTCCTTACCTCTTTTCATTCTTCTTGTTGCTCAAATACAGAAATCCAAATGTCCTTAGCATGCCCAGTACTTGATGAAAGGGATTTTAAAGCAACCAAAAAAAGTTTATTAGACGTACCTCACCTCTTGACATAGCCAAGTTATTCTCATTCTTTTGAAAAGAAATGCTATCACTAACATTTTGTTTGCAACACTATAATGGAAACCCATAGCTTAGATCTTAACTCCCTGTGACACATACAGAGTGTCAAACAATGGAACACACTGAATTTGTGAACAGCATTAGTCATCCTTACCTCTGATTCTGCTTCTTCTAGCAAAACCTTTTCAACACAGAAGTTGTCCCTCGGTTCCCTTAGAAGATAATCAAATAATTAAAATTCTCTTTCAAAATTCCAGTCTCATTACATCCGTACGTGATATTTGTCTCTTTGGACCATTTCTAAATCCAACGTAATTAACACCGCAAACTGATTACTAAAATGCCTAAAAGCATGTGGGGAGTTATTTTTGAAGCTTGAAGAATAGGGCTATATTTCAGAAAAAATTACAAGTATTTCAATGAAATGGCATTTGTCATCATAAAAACATGAAACTTCAGAGAGTGCACTATGTATAAAGAGGAGAGCGAGACTGCTGCACTGAAAAATTAATGAAAGTGAAACAGATTGTTTTATTTCTAATTAGGAACCATGGCTGACTAGGACATGAAGGTTTCACTGAAGATTCACTACAGGGAATTCTGCTACACTGCTTTTCTTGGAAATATTTCTAAGATCAAGGATGCAATATCCTGGAAATTAATAGAACAGGAAAAGAGGAAAAAAAGGAGAGGTTTCAGTGGCTTTCCACACAAAAGGCCTACCAAAAAGAAAAAAAAAAAAAAACAAACCACAAACAGGCCTGCTTGGGTTATTAAATCATTGCTTGGTGAAAGTGCAGTATTATAAATGCTATAAAGCACACGGAAAATAGTCATTCAGTTCAGATTTAACTAATATTCTGTGCATTCTGTGGGAAATAATGCTTGATACAGACTGTTAATATGTTTTACTGAAGGTTTTGCCCTGGGACTTCAGCTAAGGTAAATTCACTAAAAGGAGGGAAAAGGGATTCTAACTCCCCAGGCCAAGACGTACAGATAAAACAGTTTTCCAAAAGTAAGCTATGCCATCCAGGAGTGGAGCTGGCTGGAGTAATCTAACTTTGAGGGCATACAGTGTAGATGACTACATCTGAGCCAGTCATTCAAGTCTTCCTTTCTACGAGATGAAGAGGCAAGATCAATCAGACCTAATCTAGGCATCCTAGGACAAGGATGAAATGTGTGCCATGCCAAGGCATATAGTAGCAAGCTGAAAAGTAGAAGTATTCACCAATATATGCAGATTAGCACCATCCCTGGTGTCCACAAAAGAGAAATCAGATCACTGTATGCTGTAAAGAGGCTTCTTGTAATGTTTTTTACAAACAGCCCCCTACGCTATATCCATAGCTGCTCGTTGTCTCATTGTACTCTGATGTTCTGGAAAAAATCCAACAAAAGTTGCTGAAAAACTCCCATTTGTTTCTGAAATAACAGGATGCAGTTCTTAAACATCAGTCCTGCAGCATGATGAAGGAGAAGAACCTGCACACAGAGATGTGACGGCTATCGGCTAGCATCTTCAATAGAGAAAGAAATCTGTTTGCGTTTATCTAGTTCTTCCAAGGATATTAGTGCATGAGTTTACAAAGGACAAGTAAACTACAGAGCTAAGTTAAGACATAGGTACCTAGCAAATCAATAGCAAGAGTCAGAAATCTAACTCAAGAGAAATATCTCATTTCCTTTCCCATGACCACTGATTTATAACAGCATAGGTAGTTGCAGCATAGTTTCTGAAACTACTTGAAAATATGTGTTATGAGGGATGACTGTCAAGCTCGTAGAATCTAGATACATGAATCAAAAACTTGTGCTTGTCTTCCTACTTCTGCCTCTAACTAATGGTTACGTTATATTCCCCCCTCCATATTTTTGTTTCTCCATCTGTGAGATGGTGACTTCCTCCACCATCTATAACACTGCTTAATTTACAACTGCAAAGTGCTTTGAGATTCTTGCATGAAAGTACAGGGAAACATAAAATACTCTTGTTTCTAAGCTTATCAATTACTATGAAACAAAATAGCTATTTGAAGCCATACTGGGAACGTATTATTTTAATTTTGACTGCTTTGACAGTGTGTTGGGTTTCCATTTTAGAGTCTTTATGGGATTTACCATATTCTCTATTTATAAGGCTCTGCTTTCAGGTTAGTAGCAACATGAGATAACAGACTCCTTACAATTATTGAGGAGAAAGGAAAGGATTAAAACTGGCTGCTTGTTCTATATCTCAGTAAGGATGGAGAAAGTGAAGAAAAAGAAATTGCAAGGCTCTTCTGTTCTTTCTGTCGAGAGATGCCTCTTGTAGAAAAGCAGAGTTTCTGAGTGCTCATCTCCACTAAATTGAAGCCATATCATTGCATCACAGTCAATTTTAATTCCTAAGAAGGGCAAAATAAGACAGAAGTTAGCAAAATGAGAATTTAAACTTAGTCAAATATTTCCTTTGGTTTCGAGGCCAAGAAGTTTCTGAAGTTTATTTCTCTTTCTTTCACAGAAGAGAATTTAGAGCTCAGACACACTGACTGGAATGGAAGAGTAATCAGTCAGAAAGAACAAATAAATTTTGTGTCTGCCTCTGTTAGTGGGGAAAATAATTGAAAGCATGACTGCTTATGTGGTTCCTCTACAACTTCAAAAGTGTACAAAATCACAGAAAAGGGAATGCCATCTGTTTGTTGTTAGGGTCATGTCTTTTATTTTCCTACTTATACTTCCACTGAAAGCAATGAGAAGTTTTCAATACTCCGTAATGAAAATGACATAACTTATTTTCTCTCCTATATTCAGGTTACAGTAGGCTTTATTATGCATCTTCCTCTCCTCCTGAGTAAGTTTAAGTCTTTGTTAACTAACACCTTTGAACATTATCTGTAAGACAGAACAAAAGTGGCAAAAAATGGTCACCACCTTGTAAGAGAAGGAATGTGGCCATAAGGGGAAATAGTGGACCTCCCTCAGGTCTGAATGTTTGCATCGAGAACATTATTAAAAGCAAAGCCACTGCAATAACACCGTATGCGCCCTTGGCATAATGAAAGCAAGATGTAAAAATGTGTTGGTGAGAAGGGCAGCTTTGAAGCAGCTGCAGCCCAAGCTCTATAACAATATCCGAAGAAGGATATGCCGGTAATGGAAGTGTGCCTTGTCTAACTTCAACTAGTCATCTCGAGGGGCGATTTACAAGGTGATAAAAGGTTCCAAGCTGCAAAAGGTACTTTAGGCAGTTAAAAAGCAGCTTTTTATGATCATTTCTTCTGTACAGTACACGTTGTTTCATTAATCAAATGCTTATTCTATTAAAACACCAACTCTTTTAGCTGGTGGGACAACAAGTTTTACTACCGTGAAATGGCATTAAAAGCCACAGACTTCCCAGCTAAGCCTTTGTAATGATTCTAACACAGCCCAAGTGTGGCTGTCTCCAGCGGGATACCTGAATGGCATGTCTGCCCTGCTTCGCTCCTTGGCAAGTTCTTGGCGTGCTTCAGTTCTGAAGGCCGCGTCACCCGATCCAAGCAAGAAAGCACACAGGGCACACGTGTGCTCCCTAAACCAGAGCAAAACAGACGGCTCACAACAAATCTGATTCTGTCAGCATCAAATTGCTCATTAGATGAGCATTAAAAGCCAAGCACGGCTGCGGCAAAGGGAAAGCTTCCACTCACAAAGACCATTACAATGCTTTAAAAATATCAGCTTTTTCATCTCCTGGAGGCCTGAAATCCAATGCTCACAAGGATAGTTGTAGATCTGGGGACCTGGTGTGTGAACTAAAATAAATAAATAAGCATTTTAAAAAGCTTTTGTCAACTCTCTTTTTAGTCCTTGAAAGAGCCTTCCCAAATCAAGCCTGCCACAGACCACCAGCTAGGATACTCCTTTGGTTTTCTACTCCCTAAATCATCAGATTACTAAAGAAAGGAAAGTGATTCTTTATTTTGTAAATGAAGCACCAAAACTGAAAGCATTTAGATTCCTACACCCTCTTCCACCAAAGAAATCATTAAATGCAACTCAAATAGACAGACAAAACTGCAGCACAGTCTCTCAATCATACTCATAAACTTTTCAGTCGACTTAGACATGGAAAATAACCTCTACGTTAAGCAGGAGAGTAGAACAAAACAACAGATACTTGGACTCCACATAGTTGGACTTAGAGAGCGGGAGAGAGGGGATGGGGAAAAGACCTGGTAGTCTATTTGCACTGCAACCACAGTGACCAACAGGCACTTTAAACTCACATTTCAATGAACTTAAAATGTTAAAATAGTAACTATACTAATAAAGGAGAAAAAAAATGAATCATGATAATACAGCAGCTGCCAGGGGCTTAGAAGTCTAAATCCTCATGGAATTAACTTTAAACAAAATCAGTGTAGATACATTATAAAATACATGGTGGTAAAGTAATTTAAATTTACCAATTACCCACTGCATGTTTCAGAGGTACTGCTGAAGTTTAGGTTGTTTTGCTAAGATGTATAACCAAAATCCTGTAAGTGCTTGTGCAGGTTAAAAATACGTCAAAATAAATATGTTTCAAGAAACATATCATAATAGCATTAATAAAATTTAAAGGAACATACGTCAGATATTTAAGTATTCCAATATGTTAAATATCAAATCAACATCCTAACATAAGACAAACCGATTTTTCTATTTAGATAAACAAAAAAGTGACAAATATTTTCCTGTTATTCTGTGACACGGTAGTTTCAATATCAGTAGGGAACAATCACGTCTTATTACAAGTCTGAATCCACCCGTGGCGGCTGGATTATCAACAACATTTCAAACAAAACTATTGTGGGAAAGCTACATTTATTATTACTTTACTTGGCTTTGGAGAATCTTTTTGAAGTTTGTAAATTACTATTTTGCACTGTTGTCTGATAATATAGCAGGAGACTCGCATTAAAACATGTCATTCATCACTCTGCGTAACCTCCTTAATTTGTGTGTGAAAGCAATCTGTGTCACAGTAAGAGGCAAGATGTCATAACTGCTGCTCAGGATTCAAAAGGATTAACTTATTCCACAGGGAGGTGATTACGAGGGAATTCTTTCAGAAGCACAACCAGTGGCTGAAAAAAAGGCTGTACTATTTTAATGCAATCTAATACAACTCTAAAGGTACTTGGCCAGATATAGGGTACAAAGTGTGACCTAGATAAGCCTTGAGGAGACTAAGTGGCTGCTGCATTATAGTGCCCATCAAACCAACCAGCCAGCAGGTGACTCTTCCTGCCCATACAATGCACCCAACCTCCCCTTTTAGTCAATGAGCAGTGGTCAAGCCACTATGGGAGGAAGCTCTCTTCTCTCAGCCCAGTTAGCACATGCATTTATCCTTAAGTCTGCAGTCTTTCACTGCCAACTACACTTCCTCCTGACTTCTCTACAGCATCATACAGAGGTAATTGTCACCAGCTCTCCCCGTAGCCAGGTACACAACCTTGAACATCTGAGATACAGCATAGAGCTTTCCGCACCTTCTCCTTGTGACCGAAAAAATGACAGATGAGCTCAGGAGCACAAGTAGTTGTTCACTGGTGGCCATGTTTCAAACCACAAGTCACTCTCAATTTTCTGGAAAGCAGAGTAGAAAACACCAGTAGATCACTTTTGCCTCGTTAGACACTGTTATCTTAGGCAGGCTTTCCTCTTACTGCTCACATTTTTGCAAGGAACTCCAGAAGATTACCAAACTCCATGAGTATTCAGTTTACTGTCAAATGTTGTAGCTAGACTTCTCCCAAACAAGGTTCATTACACATTAGGAAACATGAAGAGAGTTTGAGGTCTATCCTCACCTCTCAGATCACTAGCCACAGATGTCTCCACTTTCCAAATCACTTTTGCAAAGGCACAACTGAAGTAGTAAGCACAGTCACTAGGACTTCCAGCAGAAGTCCTCCCAAATAAAGTCCTAGAACCACAGCAAAGCTATCTCACCTCTCACAGCTTTGGAGAATCATTCAGTAGCTTAAAAAAATACCATCACTGAAAAGTCTAGGAAGAAGAATGGAAGAACATTCAACCAAATAGTGGCAGTCTCTACTTTGAAAGGGCAATTTAAGTTCATCTGTCTGGACCTTGTAAGCATATTAGACATATAGAGCTTTCAGAAAGACTGAACACTATAGCTGCTCCTTGAATTTTGAGTTTTAAAAGGTAGATGCCCATTTTGGAAATGTTACCCAAAATATTTCCCTTACCCTACATGTTCTATTCTTGGGAAAAGTCTATAAGCTTGGGTTGCTATCTGAAAGCAGCTGTTCTATATTACTTGTAAAAATAAAGAAATAAACCCTTTCTTAAACAAAATTTGGTATTTTCTTCTTGTGCTGTCCTGAGAAATACTTCATAATAACAATGTAGAAATAGAATTTCTCACACATTTCTTCTTGATTGATTATTAGGAAAGAAGACTGAGTCAAAAATCAATATCTAGCCTAGTTTCTTCCAGCCCCTGCCTTTGCCTGCACAAGGTATCAGTTGCAGTGATCTGGAAGGAGCTGACTGCTTGTATTCATGTTTAAAATCAATTTTAGCATGAAATGCATGAGATCAGCCAAAGAAAATGTTTAGCAGGATTAAAACAACCATTTACATTTATATTTTGCCAATCTGTTAACGGCTATACTAACTAAATGTTAAAAAAAGCCTCTTATTTCTGCAGAGTCAACAGCGCTCTACTCTCTCAGGAATACTTTAGAGCCATAAATTGTGTCTTATTTTTGCCCAGGTACACAAATGGCAAAAGGCTACTGCATAGCAAATTACAGACTCATCATTGCTTTCAATTTCTCTTCTACTCTTATACTGCCAGTAACTCAGGCGGCAAAGTTGACATAAGCCTATCTTAGAGCCTCAAATATGTTCGTAACTTCTAATTAAATGTAAGCTAAATTAATCCAACGGAATCACTCTTTGACTTAATATAAGGGGAAATGATAAGCTCAAACTGTTTTACTATGGTTCCTAATTCGTTCATGTAAAGCGAATAAACAGAAAGCAGAAGTGTCTCCTTTTTGTAACAAACTTACAAAATACCACAGATGGAACTAGTGACTAAATCCCTCAGATCCAGTCTCAGCAGAAGCTGAGGAGAATATCTGAGACACAATTCAAAATCCATTCACAGTTTCATATGTTCATGACCTTCTGCTCAATCTGGAAAGTTCAGTAAACCACAAGTGAAGTTGCACAGCTGGCAATCCGGCAGGGTCATTTCTGTTTTTTCATTAATCAGCAGGCTGGCCCCCTTCTGACTCACCCCACTAACCCCTTGAAACTTTTTTATTTGTAAAGGGATAATTCTTAAAATATTTCTCAATGGAGGTAATTATCTCCACTTTCTACATGTCATTAAACCAAGGAACAGAAGAGGTAAGTGACTGCCAGAGGTCATACAGAAAGCCAAGAAGAAAATATGGTGTTTTCTTCTTAAGGACCTGCTTGAATGTTAAAAAATATATGAGCTGAGAGAGAAAATACAAAAATTCAAAACCAAACATCAACAAAAAAAAGAGCAGAGTCATGAATTATCATTTGGCAGTAGTCAGTCCATGAGAGAAATCTTGTCTCTTTTACCCTTGTGGTACTTGGGATAAAATACAAAGTAATTCAGTGCCAGTCTCCTTGATAAATCAAGCACTACAGAAGCCCTGAATGCAATGTTATCTACCAGATGATAAATTTGCTGTAAGTACAATGGCATTAAAGATCAGAAGTCCTATGAGCAAAAAGTTCAACTTTTGTCCACATTTCCTACACTTAAACTCCTATTAATTTTAATCAGAATTTCTTAATGTTACCTTAGTACGCAATTCAGTTCTGCTTTTCATTATATGAGATTCTCAAAAGCACAACAACATTCTTCTCTGGGAGCTGAAAGTCAGTTGTTTAAATCTTGTGGTAGGATTGTATTTCTTCTGAAAAATATCTTGAATAAACTTTCAGACTGAATACGATTTTGGATTAGAAGTCCTTGAATTTATCAGATATTACAACAGACACAGGCTAGCTGGTGTGTATGCTAAAGTGGCTACAGATATTTCATCGTATACGTTTCTAGGAAGTAAACAGCTAACCAGACATTATGCCTAAAAAGGCTTTTCTTATTTTAGGAGACAATTCATACCTGGCCTTAATTTTTATCTTATACCAGAAAATACCAGAAACATGTCAGAAACAACATCATCATGGCTAGTGTCCTGGTTTTGACTGAGATAGAGTTAGCTTTCCTTTTCAGCAGCTAGAAGCGCTCTGTGTTTTGGATTTAGTCTGGGATTCATTATGAGAAGAACATTGATAGCGCACTGATGTTGATAGTTGGTGCTGAGACTTCAAGGACTTTTCAGCTTCTCATGTTCTGCCAGCGTGCAGAAGCACAACAGGCTGGGGGGAGCATGGCTGGGACAAAGGGTCCACAACTGCCCTTGTGATTTGAACTTAGACTTAGGATTGAGAGCTAAATTGGCCAATGGAGTATTCCATATCATGCAACATCATGCTCAGTATATAGATGAGGGCTGACTGGAAAGAAGGGCTCTTTGCTCTTCTGGGACTCTGTTCCAAGGGCTCTTTCTCTCTCTCTCTCTCTTTTTGGGCCTCTCACTTGTCCAGGATCGTGGTGTCGGGACTTAGCTGTTTTGGGATCATTTGCCAGGACAGGACAGGCGTTGATCACTGGGTGGTAATTACACTGAGCCTCACTTGTTCGCATACGTTGTTATTATTATTATACATATATATATTCATATATTATTATTATTAAATTGTTATTATCCCAACCCTTTTCCCTTTTAATTCTCTTTTCCATCTCCTGGGGCTGGAAGAGGGTGAGCGACCGGTTGCATGGCATTTAGTTGCCAGCTGGGCTAAACCACAACAACTAGCTATGGAGCTGAATCAGTAATTTCATGAAATTCAGAAAAAGGACAAGGCGATGAAAGACTGTAGACATTCCCTACCTGCACCTTTTGGAAGTCAAAAATGAATTGGTTTACTCATCAAGAAGGTGACCTTACGGCATCACAGGAAAATATCACAAGAAATTAATAAAGAGTAAAATACTATCTCTATGAATAATGTCTATCGTGAGAAGAAAATGGTAGCTTGGGAAAAAAGTTTCACTTTACAGAAATAAAAATGCACGCAAGTCGACTGTTATTAATCTGATGCTACATCAAAGCTGTGGGGCCAGTACATGCCATAGCTACCCCAGCCTCCAGCTTCCTCTCCCACTGTAACTGGGAGTCTTGCACCACAACTCCTTTTCAGCTGGGTACTCTCCCTACAGGACTGAGGGGAGGAGAAGGAGACGACGGACAACATCCTCAGTAACCTTTGCTCCAACTCTCATACACTAAGCATCCACCATCCTTCTAAGAAAGAAATGAGAAATGTGAAAAATGTGCTTCCTTCCCCATGGCAGACTGCTACAGAGGAGCATTTCTGGTGCTCTTCAGTGCCTTCTCCATTGCTCACACAGCTCCTCAGCTCCCCGACACTCCAGGACCCGCATCTCCCTACCAATCAGCCTTGTGATCTTTTCCAAGTCACTGACAGCTGTTTCATTTTTCACAGAGAATTTCAGAAGCTAGAGCTTTAACTCTGTATCAGAATGGAAAAAGATTTGAAATAGCAAAATTCTCCACAAAACGGAACATCCTTTCTCTCCCCTACTGCATTTGAGATCCAAGGAAAGGCTATCTTCAGAGAAGGAGAAAGAAGGGATCAGTCCTATCATGCTCTACAGCCACACACTGTGGAAGAGACTCAGACTAGCACTGACTTTTTCAGCTGTTATGGAAGTGAGGACACTGGAGTGAACTGGAGGTTCAGCAATTAAAAGACATCCATTCCCATAAGATTAATCAGACCTTCAGATATTAAGAATTTGGGAAAGTGGAGTCCAGGCTTTAAACTGCATTAAAAGTTCCTTTTAGTGGAAAATATAGCAGCTCAACAACCCTAACAAGGAAACAATACGAGCGCTATGTTCACTTTTACAGATCCACACAATGACCATCCAATGGCCAGCAATGTTGTACCCTAGTAGAACAGAATTTCTTGTCACCATCTCTGCCTGCACCACCATGACATACTTAAAAGGAAAAAGCACGGCAATTATATTAAATAACTGAAAAGAACTTAGCCAATTGTGCTGAATGAATTTTTTTTCGTACCTCAGGAAGAATTAATTGAGCTTTCTGTGAAATTAAGGAAGCTAAAACACCAAGCAGAGAAAACTACCACTGCATATATGGCAATCATGTCAGGATCACTTCCACTGGTAAGTACACTTTTATCCTTATCATGCACACCTGGCTACATAGTAAGTCTCACAAAAACGGACACTTTCATTCTGCCTATACAGGTATTGACTAAATTCATGAAGAAAAGAAAGCTCAATAACCAAATAGATCTCCTCCTGCCCCCCAGTAAGACACATTCTGGGCTTTCATAATGAACATGTTGCTTAAATGATTAGACTGTCACTTCTCCCAGAAGATTTGAGGCACTTTTATTGAATTTATTTCTCTAAGTTTGAAAAAGCATTGTAAAATGACTTTCCGGCTCATCAAGTTGCTTTGATAATGGCCAAGGTATTGACTTGACTTAAAGAAAATAGCTTGTGCCTACACAATGATGGAGAGAATGGTAGAAGTCAGGAGAGCTATAGGAATGTAGGTATTGTCAGAATGGATATAACTCTAGCCCCAGGTCCCTTCTCTGACAGTGGGTAGCCTTGGATATGTCTTTTATTTTTCTCTAAACCTCCACCAGAGACAGACGCAAGGTGAGCTGTCACACAGAAATCTCACCCTACTGATTGAAGCTGACTTAAAACTTTGAACTGGAGTAATTTCCAAACACTGCTTTTCTACAGATTACCTATAATTTTGGGTGTGCTTATCCATAAACACCCATCCTCCTGAAAATTCATAAAAACTTCTTTTGGTTTAGCAGTTTTGTGTTTTTTTTTTCATGGAAGCAATAATTTTCTCCTACCACCACTGCTATATCATTTCTTTCCCCAAGAAAATAGAAACATTTCACCTAAAGCATTGTTTAATTCCTTTTTTGGGGAGAACCTTTATTATTTCATTGTGTGAACTGACACAAATGTGAACTATCACAAGTTCATTTACACATTTGTTATATTATTCTACCTTTGTTTAGGCTACATATACTCTGTCTACTGGTTTTCACAAGAAGTCTGCCTTTTAACAAGTCCACAACCGCAACAGGCTTTCTTGTCTGTCAAAGGAAATTGCAGCAGCAAAATGTGTGTGTGATTCAGGACTTAGTTTGTGTGAAAACAAGTTATGCACATATCTCTCAACTGCAGCATATGGTGTTATGTGAAAAGAAAAATCAACACAAATCAGCAATTACAGCAACACTTCAGAAAGCCTGTGAAAAGAGTGCGCACCTACACAGGGAAACCAAACAACTCATAATCTGATGAGGTTCAAGTTACTTCCCAGAGTCAAACTGAAGGGTAATCATATAGCACTGGCTCATTTCACAGTCAGAATGAGCAACAGACTATTCCCCTCCCGCATGACGAGAGTGTAGCATAGTACTTGCAGAAAGCTTTAAGGTTCAATTTCAGGGGTGGATCAGTTGATAGTGAATCATGCTCTCATGTAGGAAACCTGAAACAGGAGCTGTCAAACACCAGGGCATTCACAGCCTGCTGCAAGTGTTCGGTCAAGTCTGATTTAGCAGAAAGGTGTCTCTGTTTCATGCAGGAAGAGCTCAATGAACAATACGGATTTTCTTTCCTAATTCTACCTATCAAACTCTTTCTCATGCCATCTTCCTACATGGCTCATTTCACTAGCAGAATGCAAGGGGGGAAAGGGGCTAAGCTGTGTTCCAAACACTGCAAGAAGGAAGCAGCAAGAACAATGTCCTGTAAATGTCTTATAGTACCTCTTAAAGACAGAGAGGCAGGTTTCAATAAAGCCAGAGAGTGATGAGCAGAAGGAAAAGCAAACACCAGCTAGGGCTTATGCAACACCATAAAACATTACCAAACCAAAAATCTAGACACAATCCTGGTATGTTAACAATGACCACTTGTAGATGTGCCAAGTAGAGTCTTCACATTTAGCTGTTTTGTTGTTTTCTAAGTGTTTGTTTGGAGGGCTACAAAAAATTGAAGATCTATTGGACAATCTTCTAAGTATTATAATTTTTCTTTGTGTCTTACAAGTCTATGGACATGTTCTGCAAGCCGAGATGCATGAAATCTGACTTGAGAAATGAAGAACATAAGGGCATAGTTTTCTTATCAATGTGAGCCTGAGAAATAAAACAATCAAGATTCAAAGAAAGAAAAAGATGTTAACAGATCACTGGTGCAGTCTTAATATCATCTTATTAGGACACCAATATGTTTAGCATACCCACATACTTATTAAACATATTATCCTTACAACATCTCTATGAAACTGGGAATTAGCCTCCTACTATTCTTGGTATTTTGCATTTCAGGAATTGATCCAAAAGAAGCTAAGGCCTGTATCTACACAACCTCCTTTAACTACCTTAGTGTTACACAATACCTAACACTAGTTGTAGGTGTATTAAAACGATTCAAAGTTGGAGACAACTTTTCTCCCTTGCTACTTATGCATGGCATGTCAGAGCATAGACAGATGTCCCTGCTTGGGTTGATACTGCAGTCTGAACCTCAACATTTGTGATGATTTGATGGGGGGGGTGGGTCTGGTGGCAGGAGCTGGCCACCAGATCAGACTCCAACCCCCCTCAGGGTTTGAGCCAATCGGCGCCTGTGCAAATTGCCTTATTTACGTCGGGACAAAGGAACCGGAAAGGTGTGCCCTTTGCCCAGGAGCAAGGAGAAGGGAGGGGGGCGTTGCCTCTCCCTCCCTGGTCCCCAGCCAGGCGGCTGCCCGCGCCAGGCCAGCACCACCCGCTCAAGATGGCAGCGACGGAGCCGCTTGGGGAACTCGGGGAGCACCCCGCTCCCAGGGTGCCCGCTGGGCCGAGTTCACCCACAGAGGACTGAGACCTAAGAGAAATGGCCACACAGACACCAGGTCAGTGAAGATGGAACGGGACAGGTGTGCTGGAGCTGAGTTTCCCCTGCAACTGGTGGCGAGAGGGCAAGCGGCCCCCCTGCAGCCAAGAATGGACTCAGTGGAGCAGAGACCAGCCCATGGAGAAGCCCACGTCAGGGAAGAGATGCCTGAGCCTGAGAAAGATCGTGGAGCATGGGATGCACGACAAATAACTGTTAATAATGGAGCATGGGATGCAACAACGAGGTAGTGAGGCATCTAGAGTCTGTGGGACGACCCACACACCGAAGCGAGTGGCCACAACTCCCTAAGAATCTCAGACTGTGGTAAAGCCCGCAGTGGGGCAATCTGATGGGGAAGGATTGCGTCCTGCGGGCAGGACTCACGCTGGAGAAGTTTGTGGATTTTTCCTCGTGAGTAGAGGATCCACTGGAGCAAGGGAAAATGGTGTAAGGACTTCTCCTCCTTTAAGAAAGGAGTGGCAGTAACAACATGGATGAACTGACCTGCACTTCCCCAGACCCTGTCCGCCTGCGCCGCTGGGGGGAGGTAGAGCTGGGAAGAAAAGGAAAGGGGGGTGGAGAGGTGTTGTTTTTAAGATCTGGCCTTGTTTTCTCTTTATCCTCTCAAGTAACCGGTTTTGTTTCCCTTTGTCCTTTTTAAGTAACTGTTAATAAATTGTTTTGCTTTAAGAAAGCCGAGTCTGTTTTGCCTGGGACCATGGTTGGTGGGTGCTCCCCCTGTTCTTGTCTCAACCCTCAGTCCCTTTATTACATTTTTCTCCTCTCCACTTTACTGGAGAAGGAATGAGAGAGCGGTTGTGTGGAGTTTAGTTGCTGGATCAGCCTAAACCATGACAACATTCAAGTGCTTACTGATTCGGGGAGTTAACACACTGCTTGGGAGTGGAAATTCTGAACTCTCCTTGAGGTCTGTGCATCAGCTCCATATCAGGCAATGAAAATGCCTAAAACATTGCTCCAAATTAGTGACCTCCCAGCTTGCCATCCTCCTCTCTGACACACATTGTTAAACAGTAATTTCTGTATCAGTGCACTAATGAATCAGCCATTCCAAAATTGAACGTGGAGAACTAGCATTCACACTAAGCTAATTGTCTCTCATAGAGACAGAGAATGCTCTTTTCTCTTTCTCAATGCATTTCCTATTTCCAGAAGTCGCATTACATAGCAGGCATTTAAGTAAAGACATCTGACTCCTTGCCTGTGCCTCTGCTGCATTAAACTTCTAGAAAAATACATTGTTTCTGAACAATTACAAACCTGAACATGAAATTCTGTTTAAGCCATTTGGCTCAGTTCAAAAAGGACTAAAAGTCAGTAAAAATGCCACTTTATTGTGTGCTGCTAAATGGACAAAACTGTACAAACCACAAGATTTTTTTGCTTTGCATTTCCTCACCAGTACACATCACACCATAATTGACACTAAATACCAGGCAGAAAAGTCCTCTCTAGGCTCATACAGAACAGCTCCTTAGACTATAAGAACTTTCCACCCCACTCCTCATGATCTGTCCTGGTTTTGGCCGGGATAGAGTCAATTTTCTTCCTAGTAGCTGGTACAGTGCTGTGTTTTGGATCTAGGATGAGAATAAAGTTGATAACACACTGATGTTTTAGCTGTTGCTGAGCAGTGCTCACACTAAGTCAAGGACTTCTCAGCTCCTCACACTGTCTCACTAGTGAGTAGGCTGGGGGTGCACGAGAAGCTGAGAGGGGACAGAGCCGGGACAGCTGAATCCAACTGATGATGTCACGTCCAGCATATAAAGCTGGGGGAAGAAGAAGGAATGGTATTCGGAGTGACAGCATTTTGTCCTCCCAAGTGACCATTACAAAGTGATGGAGCCCTGCTTTCCTGGAGATGGCTGAGCATCCGTCTGCCGATGGGAAGTAAGGAATGAATTCCTTGTTTTGCTTTGCTCGCATGTGCGGTTTTTGCTTTACCTATTAAACTGTCTTTATATCAACCCACGAGTTCTTCCGATTTTCTCCCCCATCCCACTGAGGGGGAGTGAGCAAGCGGGTGTGTGGGGCTTAGTTGCCAGCTGGGGTTAAACCACCACATAGTCCCATAACGCTCCATGGTCCACGCATAAACCCTGGAAGGAAATGATCAAATTTAGATGATACGAGAGAACTGCAAGATTACTCCTGATCCAAAATCTTGTAGTAACAAAGTTAAATGTACAAAATCATATTTCAAGCAGCTTGCTTGAAAGCAAAATTGCACTGTATTACAAGTCTCTCAACATGTCATCCAATAAAATTAAACTAACATCTTTTATTCGTGCCTGGGTTTTTAAGTCACCAAGAATCAACAGGAAACTAGAAGCTGATTAGGCATTTAAACAGCTACGTAAGCAAAGAAATCTAGTTAGCCCTGTCTCACTCTTATTGCAACAATTGAAGCTGATACCACTGATGCATCAACGGCTGAGAAGCTTACTGAATCATGTCTACAAAACATCAGAAGTTTTCAATGCCTTTACTTGATTTTAGAATTTGAATTTCAGCAGAGTAAGTAAAATAACTTATATTTGGTCTTTGCACAGTCTTTTGAAGGTTCACAACTAAGTATCCACCAATATGACCAAGAATTTACATATAGCTGGAAGGTTCTGGGACTTTGTCTAAAATAACTTTGTACAAAAGAAATTAATGAGTTGTTTGAGTTCTTCTAACCAAGAAAGTCATAATAAATTAATATATCTAATTAGAACCAACCTCAGTGAGATTACATTAAAATCTCATTTTGTTCTATTAAAAAATTCAATAAAGCTGTGCCAATTAAATTAGGCAATCAGTAAGAAGAAGGAGATTTTCTTGATGTTTCATGTACTTTGTTCGGCTATTAGAAGTCATTTTTAACAGCTTGTTGACAATGCTCCTCTCTTGACAGTGCCGCAGGTAGTATCAGATGTCAGCTTTCAAATCTGGTTCAACAAATCATCCTTGCATTGCCATTTAGCACATCTGCCTCTGCAGGTAATTGAGTTCTCCTAGGAAGCCCAGTACTTCGATAGAGTGGGAGATAACAGTTCATAGGATGGAAAAGGGAAAACAAAAGGAATATTGAGTTTCAAGCTAAACTGATAGAGAGTGTGAGACTATAAAAATATAATTAGAAAGACACAACCTGTTGTAGAAGCTACACAGCCTCAGCTTGTAGATGAGCTCAGGAGAACTAAGTGGCTCATAACAGTATGCATTATTTCATTGTCTGCAAGTCTGAAGGGTGGTTGACTCTTGCCATCTATTACACTTCAATGCCTGCTGGCATTGCTTTCCCGTATTGATCTTCAGCAAAAATGGATTTGGCCATACTGAGCAAGAAAAATCTACCAGCCAATTTCCAGCAGCTCTTGCTCAGCACAAAGTGTCATTCAATATGGACTGTGAGGAACTATCATAAAACACTATCACTTTCTATATTTCTTATGTACAAACGACAAAATTCTGTTACAGATGTCTCTCCGTTCTATATGTCTAGCTTCAGTACATCACAGTTTGTTACCTATGTCATCAGAAACATCTTTTCTTGAAGGTTGGTCTCAAACACAGAATCAAGATATTCATTAGTGAGCTGATACCAAAAGACAGAACTGATCAGCTGCCATGTTACCAGAAAGCTCTGGCACTCTGAAAAAAAAAAATACCAGTTCTAATATCAGAAGAAAGAAGAACAGAATTTTCACTTCCACATACAGAAAATAAATTGCTTTTGTCTCAAAATACACAATGTTTTGGCGCATTCCTTCACATTCTCCAGGAATGAAAAATTATTCTTTCAATTCATCCACCTTTCTGCAAGAAAACCCAGCAAATGGCTACTGTGACTCAGCCCCCTGCACAGTTTGACTCCAGAAAGACTCACTCAACTGCTCTGGACAGATTTTAGAATGGGGCTCTAAAAGCCTGTTTAAGCAGAGGGGTTTTATGCCTTTGCATCCCATTCTACAGTGCCAAAAGTCTTCTGCTCCCTGTGTTTTCAGGTTCCCAGCTATATGACAGCTTAACTGAGTGCCCAAGGTCCTCATGTCTTAGAATAGCTCAACTTCTCCAAAACAGGCTACAAAAACCTACTGTTTTCAGTAGCTGATTAATAATGCAACTTCTGTTCAAACACAAGTCTATTCTGCTGAACCATTTCTGCCACACATGAAGGTTTTGATGAAATAGCATCTTGAGAATCCCTATTTGAATTAAGTCAAGAGACTGAAGACTGACTTTGGAATGACCTTCCAAGATATCGAATAGTCTGGTAGTTGTCTTTCGTACTTTCCTAGTAAAAACAATCTTCATGTTGCCTGGTTCCCCAAGTGATATGTGTTTATTCTCCTTACTGCAGAATCAGGTGTAAGTAGCATTTAAGAATAAATAAATGCTATTGTAACAATGTTAAAACATCCCATCTTGACATTTTAGGAATAAACATTACAATTGTCCCATTTCATACTGCCTTTCCATTTTAAGTGACTTTGTAGAATATGCACAATTACAGTTTTTAAGAGGCAAAATTTAAATTAAGTCAACCTGAAATTATTTGCTCTGTACTCATTTTACACTTCAAAATTTTAAAATTTTTTATCCTGCCTGCAATGAAGAGGAATGTAAAAAACTTGAAGTCCTTCCCAAAATGGTTTCTCCCCATTTACAGGACTCTCTCTGTGAGCTGAATATGGAGTGGAAAGGAGACTGTTCCTGTATAGTCTACATAATCTTTACTTTTAAATGCAAAACAGCCCTTGTGACAAGGCAGTTGTCACTTTTCAGCTATCGAATACTGCAGTGTGACTCACTATGATCCCTATCTCCCACTCACACTCCTGGGTACTTTGCACTCATTTTGTTCTTTGGTTTCTTGTTTTCCTTAATCCGAATTTAGTCATTTGGACTGAGAACTGCAGGTATAAGAAAACATAATGCTTCTGAACTGCATTTTAAAATTTAATGGTGCTTTAGTGCACTTCAAAGTATGCAGTACACTACAAGGCTCTTAAATCCAAAACCTCAGAAGCGACAACCTTCTTTTTCTGCCCAAGACATTAGCAACTTTCAGGAAAGCAAGAGAAATAGGACCTGTCTCACAAACATATATTCGTACAACTTTTACAACGCAATATTTAACAGGGACATAAGCCATTCCCATTCCATCTATCATTCTTGTGCACATGCTACATATTATTAATTCAGGACCTCTGGGACAGTCTCATAAATCTGTATGGAGCTGGGGGTCTGGGGTGGGGAGGGGTGTTTAGTTTTCATGAGGCTTGGGGGGGCATAAGAAGCACTCTGATTCAACATGCTATTGTGGCTCCTTTGGATCTTAACACACATAATACTATTTAAACATATTTTAACAACCTGCATGATAAAGCCACTGCTGCAGCAGTTGTCATTTAGAATATTAATATTGCAGCTGGTTTACATTTCAAAAATTTAATAAAGGGCTTTGTCTACATTAAGGACTAGAGGGGAAAATAATTATTTTTTTTCCCAATACAAGTCTGGTAGAAGCACAAAAATAATTTCAAAACAAGCAGAGATGAGCTCTGGAATTCTTAAAACATATATCAAAAGAGCTTCTCAATTTGGGGCCATCTCAGAAAACAGAATAAAATCAATCCTATTTGTAAATATAAAATAAACAGACCTTGAGAGCTTTTTGCATTTGTTTTGCCTCTAAATGAAAGGCATTGAAAGGTATGATTCACTTGCTAGGGTTCAACCCTCAAAATATTTCTGCAATTCTTTCACACAGGAGTTTAAAACTCCAACTTTGGCTAACCCTTTAACCCTTTCAGTAAAAACTAATTGCAAACTATCACTGAGAATGTTTCCAGAAGGAGTAAATCAGTGTATGGGGTGCATGGCTTTCTTCTAGTCTCCCCTTCCTAGACTTCCTTCTCTACATATTCTAATTTTCACACAAACCTGAAAAACAAACAAACAAACAAACCAACCAACCTGCTGGCTAACTTACAGTGCCACCATTAAAGGAGGCTCCAGGTGGACTGGGCATCATTAGAACACTGTCAAGTTTTCTTGTGTTGAACACTTTCAAGTGTTTCTTCGGGTACTGAAGAAATGCTGTTGTTTGTGGTTCCTAAATTAAGTATATTTGTTACAAAAACAGCAGAAGTAATGATGCCACTTCTCTTGTAGATTTATGCTTAATTGTTTTGTGATGTTTTAATTGATTTATACTAAGTACATGGAATGAGCTCATCCTCCTCCAGACATCAAAAAATGACATCAAAGGTACTGTTAAGAATGTCACAACTGCAAGGCAATTTCCTATCTGATTTCATGTCAGAAAAACTGCAAAGAGGAGAATTCTCAACCAAGGAGTGAATTTCTGGTGATTGCTAGGGGGTGAAGTCTGATGGTAATTTTTCCAATAGCTGAGCTATTCCGAGTCACTGTCATGCATGACGTTTCTGTCATCTAATAAGGACTGAGCTCACACAGCAGTTTTCTTCCCTGTAGAGAAACTGTTAGTATCTCTTTCATCCTTCTGGTTCATGTGTTAATATATCAATTATCCTTCAGACAGAAGGTGAACCGATGACCAGACAGCCAGGAACACAGAAAACTCTTTTCATTTCCATGCCTAAATTGTTTTCGGTTTTACTGTTCTGTGCTAAACTAAACACCACTCAAGTAGCCTAGGATTTACACTCCACTGAAAGCTACAAAAAGGATAGGGATTTTTCTCCTTTTAGAAGATCATTACTAAACTCCCTTGAAAACTATTAAACCATCTTCTAATAATCTGATGTATTATAATGATTCACTAATGATATAGAAAAGGTTATCTCATTTTTCCAAGTTTGAAGTCCATGGGAAATAAATTCATCTAGGCCAAACACACGCTCACTTTTGATTTAAACAAAAACATATATGCAAATCAATTATGTTGCACTGTTAGCCCACTACTTCAATTATTTCAACTGGATTAGCTTTTGATACTGGAGGATAACCAAGTTATACATTCATGCCTGACACATAACCCAGAGAAAAATTACATCTTGAAGGCATTTTGAAGATTTGGAATATTGCCTAGAAATACTACATTAAGTAGCTATGGGACATGCAAAAAGATTATGGAGTCCAGAATTCATACAAAATCTAACTGAGCAATTTAGAACTACTTTGTGACCCGAAGAGACAAAAAGAAGAAACTAAACAAGATAAAGATGAACAAAGTCTGGGATTTTAAGGGGTAATGGTTTTAAAATAGAGGGAGGTAGATTCAGGTTGGATATTAGGAAAAAATTTTTTACCATGAGAGTTGTAGAACACTGGAACAGGTTGCCCAGAGAGGTGGTGGATGCTCCATCCCTGGAGACGTTCAAGGCCCGGTTGGACGAGGCCCTGAGCAACCTGATCTAGTTGGAGATATCCCTGTTCCTTGCAGGGGGGTTGGACTAGATGACCTTTGAAGGTCCCTTCCAGCCCTAACCATTCTATGATTCTATGATTCTATGATTTTCAGATTTAAGACCCTGGAAACAATTGGGCAAACCCAAAGTTCTCTGAATAAAGTGCTGCCCACAGTAAACTTGAGCTTGTGCTGTCTCACACAGGGAAAGGCAGGAAAAAAAAAAATCTATTAATGCATTTAAGCGTTTTCAGGTAACAGGCTTTCCAGCATAAGGAGAGATTGCTCATATAGCTAAGTTTTTCCGTTTGACAAGTTTTCACTTAGTCTATTCTTCCACCTGGCCACACTCAAAAGAAAAGGTCATTTTAATAGATTAATTTATTCACCTACACTTTCTGCTCTCCTCTTTGCCTTTTATTTTCTTTCTTCCCAGAAAATACCTTTTCTGCTGAAGATACGCCAGCATAAAAACCTGAGGCAGATTGAAGAATCAACACCAAATCAAACATTCTAAGGCAAGAAGGAACTCGTGATCATTCATTTGAACCTGCATAAAGCAAACCACAATCTTCTCTAAATTAATATCCGCTTCAAGTCCAGCAACTGTGTTTGAATTAAATCTAAGGAAAAATTCAACTAAAAAAACCCCTTGATTTTGGAATTTTCATTGACAGAAAATGCACAGTGGCTTATGGTCACTATTTAGTTTATTCTCAATTTTTCTCATTTCAAATTCTAGCCATATGATTTACTATAATTTTCATTGCTAAACTAGAGAGTCTTCCACTACATCACATCTTTCGTAAGAAACTGAAGACACTTCATTTGTGATTTCTTCACATCCCACACAACAAAACATTTGTTTACTATTCCTTAATCCACTTCCTAACTCTTCTCTGGACCACAGCCTTTTTTTAAATTAAGGTTTAAACATCACAATGGAATATATTATGCCAAATTGCATCAAACACAGAAGCAATCTAATCCTCCAAATCTCACTCAGTACTGCTCTGTTTTTAGATTTAGAAACAACTATTTCTGATGAAGTCCTCATTTCATTAAGGATTTCTCATGCCTAAAATGATGCCTTATATTCTATATTTACTAATTTCAAAGATTCCACCTAAAGAAAATGTGTTTTGATAGAGGCAAATGTGTGTATATAATCAGGTATGAAACCTAGGTTGCATCTAACTCGGGTCTTTTAATCAACAGAAGAATACATTTTTTGTGTAAAATATATGTACTGTAAGATATTTTTGTGGACTTGTCAAATTCAGAAGTCATTCCCCAACTCTTCAGATGGCAAAGCCTCTCTTAAGAACCTATTTTCTCCCCCCCTTCTCTCATTTGTCTTCTCCTTTTCTTCAAGCACTTTTTAAAAGAGCTTGTCGAATCTGCTTTATAGCTTAGACAGGGGGAACAAAGGGCAAGAAACATCATTAAGTATCAATCTTCTAGTTTTAACAGCCTGGGCGCAGGGATCTTATAGTCCAGAATTCAAAAACATGATCTAATCTAACAGTTATGACTTCCCCTTTTAATTTTTTTAATGGGGTCTAAAATATATACATGTTGGAAGGGGGAGGGGTGAAAGTTAATCCTGGTTGCCATGTCACTCTACAAATCAAAAGCAAGCAATCCATTACAGATAGTTTTGAGGGCAACAGAACTACAGTGGTATTCCTGATGGATTTAGAAATTATGGTCTGTGGAACTTCACAGGCATTAAGCATGAAAATAAAACCATTAGATCTTCTCAACAAATGCAGTCACTATTGAAGGATATATTTTTTTCCTGCTCACAGTTGGGTTTTTATTTTTCCAAATTGGAAACACACCATATAGAGGAAGTAATAACATTGCAGTAAAGTATTCAAAGCCCAATTTTTATTCACATTGATTATCTTTTACATTTTGAAGTATTGCCTTTGTACATCCATCTGTAAATGGTTATCAGATAGGAATTCAAACCCTTTTGTTCATTAAACCATTTTGTGAGAACACTACTTTACTTCTGTTATATCTTCGGGCAAAGTGGAAAAGAAATATGACACGCTTGGTTTTTCATTTACCTTTCAAATTCAAAATCTGCATTCCTTTTTCTGATCCCCATGACTCAGAAAAATACATACATTTTTAGTCTCAGTTTTATCACTATAGTACTAAGTGCACGTTAAAAAAAAATGCTTCTTCCAATCAGAATTTAAATGGTTTCATGAGTATCTGACCCTGATTTTCTTCATTTTAGTCATATCGAAATTATTTGCTTGTCTCCAGAAAATAAGAAATCACCTCCTTTAGAGGGTGAGTAGATGACAGGCTGCAATAAAGGAGGGATCTTTCCTATAGCAAAGTTAATTTGTTTGTTATTCAAAAAAGAGTGTCTATCAACACATCAGTTCCCATCATACCAAACAAATAAACTGTGATGAAGAGGCAAGTAGGATGATCAACTACTTCTTAAAGGAGAAACATCTTCTCTTAGGGCATACATTCCAGATCTAAAGTTCATGTCATGATTGTTTGAGCATTAACAGGCTTTAACATTATTTAGAGTGTGATTCAGACAAACTTTTGTCCTTAGCAAAGTACTAAACTAAGTACTGTATTGTTATAACGAAATATATTTCTGAGTACACATTGGTTTGGTGGTGTGTTTTTTTCTTTTTTGGAACAGGCAGGTGAAAGACAGCTACTTACAGATCTTGGGATGCAGGAAGACATACCTGACCTCTTTCATTACACAATGTAAACCCCAGAAAGAAAAGACTTCCCAAAGACAAAGGAAGCTATATCTTTTTTTTTTTTGTCAGGTAATTTGCTCCTATTTTGCATTTGCAGAGACCCTACACAGACATTTTTGCCAAGGATCACTAAGTAAAATGTACAATGAAAAAAACGTGCATTTTACTATAACAGCTGAAAAGCTAAAAGTAATACTTCAAGCTGCCAATCCATTTCTCGCACGTTTGCTGCAGAAGTTCATGTGTTCCCTCACTTATTTTCAGGATACTATAACAAATGTTCTCATGCAGATATTGGTCAACTATCTTTTTAACTGCTCCCTGCTGCATCTTTGAGGCTTCATTTTTCAGGGTGCAAAGTGCTCACAGCTGCCATGAATTTCATAGTTACTGCAAACAGGATTGTTGCACCCACCAGATTTTATCTAGCTGGTGGAGGTATCCCACAAAGATTCTGCTACTAATGCTAGTTATATTTCTTTGAAATGGCAATACACATTGCAAATAGAAATAGATAAATAAGCAAAATGAAAAGCCTTATCAAAACAGGATGTTTAGCAGAACAGAGAAAAGATAATGCGCATCTCAACAAATTACTGGAAGGTATTAATGGGAGAATGAGGGCAAATAAGAGTCTATATAAAATACAAGAAAGCAACACAACCAATCAATTAAGTAACAAACTATTGATGGTCACTGTAGTCTCTTAGGGACAAATTCATTCAAATTAGCAGAGTTATACATAGACGACGTATTAACTATCTGCAAAATCAGATATTATATTCTTTGGATTTATTTCTATCACTGAGTTGTTACATGGTGAATCATATCTAAACAAGAAAAGAAAGAACCTAAATGTACTTCTGAATCTGCTTGATCTCTTTCACAGAAAAATACCATACTATGACAATTACTTATTTATAAAAGCAGTTAAAGTCTGTAGAAGCTGTTGATAATACAATAATAATTGTTGATAACATTGCTCTAAAACAAAGACAAGGTGACAAAGCAAAAGAAAAAGGAGATTCCTTAAATAAAACTCGCTTAGTAGTTCAATCATCGCAATTTAAATGTAAGATAACCCCCACAAAGGACGCTATTCTAGAAAAATGAACCAACAATTAACATAGCCACTGCTGTAACTTGCAGAATCTGACAATGAATACTTGATAAATCATAGATGGAAAACTTCTAAAGGCTTGAAAGAAACTATATGCATGCATTATCATACATAGTGAAACTCCTGTTGCATGCTGATACACGAAGTGTTTCTCTCTAGAAAAACTATTTTAATTCAATTTTTTCCCAAGATTTTCTTACATATTTTAAGATACAAAATTTATTTCCTAATAACCATATTTAAATAAATTAGTATTAAAAGAGTTACTTCATATATAGAGAGGTATGAAAATGGGTTTTCTGTTATGAATTAGATTAAAATAGACTGTAAGGGTAGCCATAAGAAATTAACGCTTTCATAAATCGATTAAATTGCCCTGTATAAAATATACAATGTTGCAACCACCCAAAGCCTCCAATTGTTGGATATGTGCACCAGCATGTAACATATGAAAATGAAGCCATATAGGCTACATATTGGATTTTTAAAAAATAAGAGTCATGAAGTATTTGCTCTGATTTTTGCAACATGCAGTAGCACCACAGAGTTGTCAAAACAGTGATCATTGAAGAAACATTAAATAATGAGCATTGCCTTTGTATTTTTGGTTAGCACCACTTTCTGCTCTATGTTTATTTTTGGCCATTTCTTTTTATCTACCCCTTACATGATACAATGAGTACTTTCTGCCAGCGTCAAAGAAAGATCATAATTAATAAGAATCTGTTCTTCTGTGCAATGGTCTTAACTAAATAGTTCTGCCAAAGCACTAAAATAAGGTGGTAAGATTATATGTTGCCTGAACAGCACATACTGTATAAGTGTTTTCTTTTGATAACCTAAGGTACATCAAAATAGATACTTACTCAAGTAAGGGGCAGGTTTCCACTTCAGAACAGGACTGCCCATCAACACTATTCATATGAAAATAAAAGTAAACACTTAGTGAATCTTTTGTAAGTATCATGTATTACCTCATGATGTAATTTGGCAGAGTGGAAAACTTAGAAAGCATAAGAAAAAGCAGAAAGGACAGTTATATATTCATCATAAACTATAATTATCGTTCACAGTTAACTACGCTGAAGGTACATGGCCACGACTTATGCAGGCAGATCCAAAGTGGCGCAGATGTGCAGACAGATCCAGACAAGGTAGCTCGGGAAGTGCAGTCACAGTGGTCACAGCAGTAACCATGGCCAGTTGCCAAATAGTTAGTACCTGTTCTCGTGGTGGGTTTTGTTACATATTTCAAGTTCGACTGAGGCCATAAGTACACTAAAACTATTGCCATCCAGGCTAGTCCAATTACTTTGGATCTGCTTATGATTTCAAGCAATGTATTACTTGTAGGCACATCCGTACTACTTAGAATACAAAAATCACTCTCAGCACATAATGAGAGTCAAAATTTTCAACCCACTCTTTAGTATTTGAATAGCTGTCATGGTTGTAGGCTCCAGACATGCTAGGTTTCTGTACAGGCACTTTCTAAACAATAGGATGCCTGCAACAGACAATTGCTAGCAATAAAACAGTCATTTTCCTAGATCAGCTGCTTCAGCTGCAGGTAGATGTAATGAAAAGTAAGTTAACGGAAAATACAGGAGAAAGGAGTAATTGAGACATTTCCCATATTTGTTCCTGAATTATTTTGACAAAACTCTGCAAAACTTAAGAAATTCACTTTTCAAAACTCATTTTTACCTAAGATAGAGACTTTTTTCAGATTTGAATGCCAAAACTTTAATCAAGCAAAATTGCATTGAACTCTAGAAACACTACATTTTCTCTCAGTCCATATTTTTCAAACAAAATAAAATTAAGAAATAATCATTTTCTTGCTGGAAATTATGCTTTCATTAAAGTAAAAATGTTTACTACTATATGCATATATAAGTGTGTATATACATGGGTCTTACCTCAAAGACAAATGTCAGTAACCCTGGGTATAATTCACCCACTCATTAAACTCTTTCATAATATTGTAGGAGCTGACACAGGAGTATAAAGAATAATTTAGTGGAAAAGCGCTAAGGTAGCATCATGGTAGTGGAACTAATAGGCAAAATTCTCTCTACCATGGGAACTGGTACAGAGCCACAGATGTCCAGGAAACCAATGTACCAACACATAACATTATACATTAAATATCTCTATACGTGTTTTATGTAGCTACCAAGTTGTGTTTGTAACGTTCAGTAGCCACTTCTGCGTTTGCGTGGCTGTACGAGGGATGCACAAGTAACTGAGAACAGAAACAGGACAAAAGGGGAAAAAATCTATTTCAGTTACACACGTATAATTGCATTTAGTGAACTGAACTCTGCCAAGTCAACGGAACAGCATGTGACATAAAGCAGTTGAAAATTAGGCCATGAGAATCTATCCAAGTTACAACCTTTCCAAAATGTGAACACATATTAAGAGTCTCTATAGCTTATAACATCATATTAGCTCCGTAATGCTTTGGTCCTGCTTCATGAACAAAGAATGCTTTAAAACTCAACCAAGTAGCAACACTAAATAGGAACAACAAATTGAGAGACAACCAGCTGAACAGATTAAATATATTTTTTAATATCTGTAAAACTGCACATTGAAAAATAAATCCTACAAATAAAATAACTGCAAAAATGCACACTTTATGTGCCCCGTGGCTTTTCAAAGACCTATATTGTGGTGGACAGAAAAGCTTTAATAGCTCTGGCAATACTATCATGTTACAGCACCAATAAGATACGGAACATTTGGAGAAAGGGAATTCAAAAGGACTCAGTGGCTGGCAGACAGCTATAACCAGAGCTGCTTGGAAATACTATCTCCAAATGCAATGAGCTCTATGAACAATGACCCATAGGCTGAACTTTATTTTGTTACTGTTTTTCTTTCTCATCTTAATACATTTAGTTACTGTAAACTACTAACAATGAGGTGTTTGGCTGACTGCATTTACAGTAGTTTGGTCTCTCTCCACGTCTGGTTGGACAGATGTGCATATCCTAAAAACTCACTACCATGAGAGAGGATGTTTGCTAACATGCACTCAAGGCAGAAGGTGGATTATGGATCATAGCTGAAAGATACTGGAGCAATACAATGCAGCCTGGAATACAAAAGGTAGGAACAGACCTGTACATGATAGCAGTATATCATATAACATACATGGAAACATAAGGCACACACATGGAATACAGGATTCAACACAGCTAGCTTTCATACTAGGACTTCTAAATGTACATATAGGGCCTACGAGCCACTGGGTTAGTAGTGCACACAGTACAACGGTTTTTTTCTGAAACTATATAAAGCATGAATTTTTACTTTTGGGAAGTATTCATACTTGCAAGATGATCTCTGACAGGATATGTCTGCTCTAAACATACTGGAACGTAGAGCTGAGCTACCCCAGTTTGCTTGAAATGGCGGAGCTTTGGCAAAGGAAACATCCAGTCAAAGCAACACATATTTAATCAACGGCTAATATACAGCTGGAAAAGTGAATATACAGGGTGAGTCATTATAAAATATAATACAAAACTAGAGAAGAAGAAAGGGTGAGAAAAAATATATTAAGAGATACTGAAAATGTATGCAACAAATTTATGCTGATCAAGGCATTCCTTCTTTACTACATCAGTGGTGCCTGGCATGTGATGTGAGCAGCATAATAATAATTTTTTATATATGGTAAATATCTACCATCTGTGTTCTAGGCACAAACTGTAAAATGCAGCATAAAACAATTAAAATCAACAGAGACAAAGTTCAGGGTACAGAAAGCTTTTGATCCAAAAAATGGCAGATGTTGTATTTGAGTGACTGAAGACCAAAAATATGAGTGAGAGCAAGTACAAGTCAGCCTTTAAAAGTACAGCTCTATCTATATGCCAAAGGGTTATTCGGCACCTTTTTCATATTCCTAGTGAGACAGAGAAAGAAAAAGAAAACTTTATTTTAAAAATTTAATTAGGTCACAAGCTAACAAAAAGTCAGTAACTCTTTCTAATGGCTTTCAATAGGTCCTTCCAAGTTCAAGTTAAGAAATTCATAAAAATTTACATTGTATTGTTACAAAAGCACTGCTTTTTCCAGAGTTTTAGACTAGTTGACAGAAGCTTTCATATTTAATTTTTTCAGAGAAGCATCCCTGAAGTACACCTGCTCTGCAAAAAGTCTCAGGCCTATCACTCTTTAGGCAGCACATGCAATATACTTGTATGGACAAAACAATAAACTATTTCTATGTTATTTTCTGCCCTTTTTTTTTTTTTAGAGTTTAAGGTAGTCTTCTTCCAGAACACTGTATCCCCTCATCTAGACTTCCCAGCTGCAGACTTCTTCAGTGAATCATGAGTCCTACAGCTTCTTTCAACTACAGCTAGTCCTGATCTCATTCTCCCTTCAAAGTCTTCCTGTTGTTGTTCCTACTGTTGCTACTGGCTAATTCTTTCCCACTTTTTAAACCTCCCTGACTGCTATTCAAGCTCTACTCCTAACAATTAAAATTTAACTAATAATTACAACAATTTTTATTCCACCTCCAAGAAATCAGATATAACAGCTTTTCTATAATCTTAGGCCTATTCCTTAGCATACTATTTACCATACGTTACGATTAATTTTGTTCACTAGGGTATTGCGTTTACTACTGTATACTGCACTGCTAGTGTAATTTTATTCTTCCAGTGTATTGGGTTTATGTGGCAAGGTGTTGGCAGCAGGGTTGCTGCAGGTGTGGCCTCTGTGAGAAAAGATCAAAGATTGTCCCCATGTCGGACAAAGACAGTTCAAGACAGTTCCAAAAAATACCCGCCGCTGGCCAAAGTGGAGTCAATCAGTGAAGCTGGTGATGCCTCTGTGATAACATATTTAAGAATGTAAAAAAATGCTGGGCAGCAGCTGTGAGAGACAGGAGTCAGAAAAAAGGTGAGAGAAATAACCCTGCAGACAACACGGTCAGTGAAGAAGGAAGGGCAGGAAGTGGTCCAGGCACCGGAGCAGAGATTTCCCAGTAGCCTGTGGTGAAGATCATGGTGAAGCAGGTTGTCCCTGAAGCCTATGGAGAGCACCACTTCAGAGCAGAAATCTACACTGCGGCCTGTGGAGGACCACATGTTGGACCAAGTGGATATGCCCTGAAGGAAGCTGCAGCCCATGGAGAGCCCATGCTGGAGCTGTTTTTTCTTGAAGGACTGTAACCTATGAACAGGACCCATGCTGGACCAGGGTAAAAAGCATGCGGAGGAAGAAGCAGCAGACAAACTACTATGGACAGGGGGGTTGGAACTAGATGATCTTTTAAGGTCCCTTCCAACTCAAACCATTCTATGATTCTATCACACATTTAATGTGAAGAATGACTCAGGTGAAAACAAGTTATACATTCACCAAGTTAATACTGTATTTTATGTGAAAATAAGAATTAAATCTCAATAGAGTAGGCTAATTGAAAACCATTTTTTGTTTAATAAATGTACTTTGCTATGCTTTATGTATCCAACAGATCTCTAGGTGTGAATTTGTCAGTAAATCTCTCTTCAGATTAGGTGCAAGAGACATTTATACATGCAGAGTCTCTAAAATACAACCGATTTTTTTATCCTTATAAGAACAGATTTCTATTTGTTTCTATTTCTATTTTCTATATATTAACCTAGCTCTTGGTAGTGCTAGGTTAACGGTTAAACTTGATGATCTTAAAGGTCTTTTCCAACCTAAACGATTCTACGATTCTATTTCATTAGTGTAGAATTCTTGTAACTAAACAGTAATCATGTTCATGAAATTTACAGCTACAAAAATGCATGTTTTATATTTTCAGAATGTGAATCTTTACTGTCATTTTGCCAGTTTTCATTTCCGGTTTGACTGTATCTTCTTTCAGAAAAGAGCCACACTTACATATATTGTATCTTCTTGAGTAACTCACAACACATTAAAGTAACTTTGACATCAATTGAATCCTCTCTGAGCTACATGTCATTATCCACAGTTAACGATGAGAAAATTAAGACCACAACTTGTAAACACAATTGATAATGAAAAACTATACATCAAATTCAATGATTTACGAAAACACCAAATCTGTGTTAAAATATCATTGCTTCCAGAACGAATTTATGAGACTAAAGAGAAAAATCCAAGTAATCAAACAATTCATAGGCTTTTTTGGTTTTGCTACACACTGCAGTCCAATGCTATACACAACATGATCAGCCGTTATCTAGAAATCTCTAGCCTAATTTGATCCAGTACAATGGGACGAAATTGAGGTCTAGATATAGAGTAAACTTATGTTTGGAGGTAAACTGGTGACATAATGGCCTGGGTTTGGCTGGGATAGAGTTAATTTTTCACAGGAAGCTGGGAGAGGACACAGCCAGGGTAGGTGACCAAAACTAGCCAGAGGGATATTCGATACCACACGATGTCATGCTCAGAATATATATGGGGGGAGCTAGCTGAGGGAGAGGCATCACAGATCGAGAGCAGACTGGGTTCTTCCAGGTTCTGGTTTCTGGGTGGTGAGCAATTGTATCACTCATTTTGTAGTTTTGCAGACTCTTAGAAAGATCCAGCATGGATCATCTGGCATTTAATCTGGTATTTTACTGGGTAACATTACCTCTTAAATATTCACTTTTTGCAGTAGTTCCATAGTCACTTACATTACCACTTGATCATAATGAACATGACTATCAGTGAAGACTATAAGGTCATAATCAATATGTGCTGCCAAAAATGTTGCCACTCGGTAAAGTCTATTATCTTAGTACTATAAAGAATTATTTCAATGACAAGGTGCCATGGTATTGTAATGATTATTTTTTCCCAGATTCTAGACATTGTTAACAGGCACTTGGTAACTCTTTTTGAGTCAACATACTGGAAATGTTAGTCTCTGCTCTAACATTCCTCTCTTCCACACACTGTCATGGAAAGGAATTTTCTAACACAAATTATAGGTTAATTACTTGAGTTATTTCATTTTTGACAGTTTCTATTAATGACTAAAATGAAAGCTCCTATGTACAAGAACAGTCTTCCACTTTGTTCTGAGTACAACTGGTCCTCATATCTGAAAAAAAGACACTAGTACATACAAATATTTGACAGATTATATGACACTTGGACTTCAAACGTTTAAACTGTCATCTGTTGTCTATAGCAAGGATTTGAAACTCAGGTTAACGTTAATCAAGGAATCTTACAAAATGGCATTAATTTTTTAAAAATAGATGCATCTGGAGCTCACAGTCCAGCCCGGGTCACCCTATCTGATGCTGTTAACATGTAGCCTTAGCAAAATGCTAGCAATTGGATGTTGCGATTGCACGGAAGCAACCTTACTAGGCAAGCCTTTCCTCATAAGATGCAATCATGGCTTTCTGTAGGATTATATTATCTATTGCCAGCATTAACCAAACAGCTCTCAGCTATCAATGAATTCATTTTAGTCGTTGATTAACTGATAGAAAAGTCAAAGAGTAAGACGGTTTTCTTCCTTTGAGGTCTTTCAGTTCATAAACAATTCCACATTACTCAGAGGACAAACTACTCAAGTAGCACCAAAAAAATAAATAATAAAAATAAGCACTAGCATCCTATAAGCAGTAATACTTTGTGAACACATATTATATATGTGTTAGCTTGCATACAGCTGTTAACACAAATATAATTAGAAAGAAAACTAATTTTGCCAGTACAGCACTAACAAACAAAGCAGGGCTGAATTAAAAATTACTGCTATTAGTTAAAAACACAGTTTAGCTATATGGCATTGTTAAGTTAAATGAAGTTGGTGGACTCTACATAAGAGTTCAACTGGATGAAGCAATTAACAAAAAAAAAAAACCTATGAAAAAGGAATTCCAAAAAGCTTTGTAAAAGACTATGAACAAGTTTAATGTATGGTTAGCATACATTACAGAAAAAAAGACATTATCACCTACAGACTGGACAGTTCACATGAGCTCCATTTTGCAGGAATGATCCTCCAGAACAGCTAGGGAATATGTATTAGAAAATGGCCTGGATGCTGTTTCCAAAAGATTTGGTTCAATCGTCATATCTCTGAATATAAGGCAAATGAAGTCTTCAGATACATTTTTATGTTTTATAGCAAAACAGTGTTGTGAAACTTGGCAAAACAAGTATTGCCTGTGAAATTCTGCACTCCTGTGAGAGTCTTCATGACAAAAAACAGCCAAGAATTATCTTGTAGCTATCACCAAACTAGTTAGTAATACATTAGTCACAATGCAAGTTCAGCAATATGGAGACTGGGACGTATCTTACTCTCATCTATGAATAAAACTTCAACTGAGAAGGTCAAAATAAAGGTTCATCTTTCAGTGGCCCAAGTGAGGCGAGTTTGTAGTCTCTATCTACATTTAGGACATATCTACATATATCTATCCCTATTACATTTAGGACTCTACTTCTCAATATCAGTTAACGTGATTTAATTAGATAACCCTATCATACTGAGATTTCATAGTGAGAGGAACTGAATGGTTGCCGTCTATATTTAGGTTATACATTAATCCACAAATTCTGGAGTTTTGAGATCTGTCATGCTTACTTCTAAGAGGGAGATAAAAAGGTAAGAACTTTTTTTTTTTCCATTTTTCCCTTTAGCTTTTCTTATCTCAGGTATATCAAATTCAATCTTCCCTTTGGAGAGTCAGTAGTATGGCATAAAATCTTTGGCATACTCAAACCAAAGTATAAAACCAAAAAGACAGCAATCCAAAATTTGCAACCACATAGTTAAATGTAAATTCATCAATTCATTGATCAATGATCATTGATTCCTTGATCAACTAATGCACTGGCTATTTAAAAATTCTACTGAGAACATCGTAGTCCTGTGAATTCCCTCACTGTCCAAAATCACAAGGAGAAGCAAAGTATTTTGTATTTGAATTAACTACTTAAATAGCTAAAATCAAAATACAGAAAAAGTTAGAGAAAGGCAACACTTTCTGACTTTTGTGTACATTAAGAAATATATTAGAGTGCAAAATATTTTAGCTTTCAAACATCATCTTTAATTTCTAATCTACTTTATATCACTTGGGATTCTTGCCAATTTGAGGGCTCCTTAAAAATTACTACTCAAAGCAAAAATGGTTTTTTGCCACAGATTCAAAAATGGAGAGCTGAGGTCCCTAATGTGCAATTATCAGGAAATTCCTTTCACTGTAACTAGATGCCCTGCCATAAGAAGGCCTAGTGCAGCAGGCACTTCGGAGTTCAGATGAGTTAATACACGTGTCGCAGTTAGCTGTCATCGTAGGCGAAGGGGCTAAGTTCAAGGAAGCAAGAATCGGATCTCAGGCAGACCACAGCTCCCCCTCCCATCAAGACAGTCATGAGGAACAACTACAGCTCTCTAAAGTGTAAACTGTTGGAAAGCATAGTAACAATAAAATAGTGCTCATGGAGGTGGTGTTATGATTTCACTAACACCCCCTTAATCTAACAACTACTTATCTCAGCAGGAGGAACATAATACTGTTCTTTACTGACTATTTTTTCTAAAACCCTTGCTCCTTCCTTTTCTCCTCTTCCTTTGTCCTTATATATATAAACTCTCCATGTGGTGAAGGGACCATTTAAACTGTTCTCATAAATACCAAATGAAATATTTTCACAGACAATAAAAACCTAGTTGTTTAATCCTTAGTTCTTCAAGTGTTTTTCATTTTCATTCAGCTGTTTCTTAGCTTTTGATGTTGCTGGCTTTTCACCCTCCCCTTTGTGCTAAATTAATATAAAAATTTTACTTTCATTAGTGCTTTTAAAACATTTTCAAAACCAAACCCATCACCAAGTTTCCTTATCACAGTTCTTCTATTCATATTATTTTTAAATCACGAGCACCAAAGATACGGCCCAAAGCTTCCCAGAGAAACAACAGCCATGGTTAGAAATCAGCTGCACAGGGCTGTTTTCATGGTTTAGCTGTGAGGCAAAATGCCTGCACAGTTTCAGGAACAGCCATGGAAGTAAGATCTAGAAACGTGGTATCTGGGGACTCCTCCCCTACCGGTTTGTCCTGTGACTGCTTCTGCACCCTGCTGCCATGTGTAACCTACGATCAAGTGGCACAGTTCCACTGAACGCTGCGCAGAACCTGAGCTACTGACTGACCAACCGACAACACCGTTCGGGTGTGTGCAGCCCTACACACCCTCTCAATTCGGACAGCACGCTGCCGTCCTCCTAGTAACCTGTCTCCCAAACACTGTAGGAGATCTACCTGCTTCATGAACAAACTGTACGTGCAGATACGCTTTAAGTACAATGAACATGGAATGCCCTAGTCTCCTTATTTACAGGAAGGCCACATGTAAACGTATACAGCTTTTATATATATGCCTATGTTTGAAAATCCGCCTATATGAAACACTACATGCTCTCTCAGTAAGTTCAAATGACAACATGAATTTCAAGATAACAGAAGTCATGGCATTTTTTTCTCAAGGGTATGCCAGGCAGGCCATGCCATCATGCTTATCTCTCCAACTAGACAAGAATGTCAAATAATCCCATAAAATCCAGGAGATATTGCACCTGATCCATATCAGGACTAGTAATTGTTGTTACTACACAGGAAAAACTCACAGAAGGGCTGATCTAGTTAATGTCATTTGAGAAACCCTTCAGAAAAAATAACTTAGTCTCTAAGGAATTTTCAAAAATGTACACAAATACATTCAAGAAGAACAATTTCCAATGAAGATACTCACTTGACATGAGATATTCATTGAAAAATTTGTTTATAGAACTTATGGAGAGAGGAATTCGGATACTAAGAACTGCAACCTGCAAGAAGAGGTGAAAACAAACATGTTTCTGCGCCTGAGTGCACAGTATGCATGTCATCTCCAACCACTAAGGGGTTTATCATCAAAAAACTTTACTATCCAGATGGGAACTGAGACACAGAGAGATTAAAGCATTTCCTCAAGACTATGTCATAAAGCTGTGAAGAACCAGGAATCAAAAAGATTCCTTTCAACAGTTCACATGGTCAGCACGCTACGTGGACAGTCTTCCTTGAATCACGCAACTCCTTTATGCAGGAATTTAAGCCAATCACAAATATGCTTTATATTCTTAAAAAAAAATAATTATAGTTTTGAATGATCTCTTCTTCTCACAAATACAGAGGTTTGTGCACCTCAAACACCAAAAGATGAAACCTCAGCAGCTATCAAAGCAAGGGAGTTTAGTTGGACTGCTTGAAAACCATGCACTTGTTTTTATTACAACTCATATTACTCAACTGTTTGACAAGTTCTGAGCAAAATGTTACCATGAAGGACCATAACCCTGTTTTATGAATATTCAGCAGCTTTCACATGAATAGCATTCCTGCCATAACAAGACCTAACATTCCTGATTTTCTTATAAAATCAGATAACATAACCAAGCCATGCATTTTTTAAAGGGAGAGGGAAAAGGTAAAAGCTTATGAGATCTGAAGAGAAGAAAGTGGCACAATATAATAGGACTATGACACCTAAATAATACTGATTCTTACAAAAATACAAAGATAATATTTCACAAGGACACTGAAGTGGAGAACTGTGCTCAGCACAAAACATTTTTAATGAAAGCAAGAAGGACAGAGATAGTTCAGTCTGCATGTGCCCAAAGAAAGCCTGCAGCCTGCCAGAACACCCAAACCTAAAGATACTCTGTCTAAGGAAGATCCATTATCTTCATTCAGGGAAAAGCTTAAATCTTCAAGGACCAATAAGAAGGCGTTTGTCTTCATTCAGTGGTTTGTTATTTCCAGAAGGCAAGGGAGCTGGGGAGGAAGCCGGTTGTTTTAATTTGGTCTGAAAGAATTCAGCAAGACCTTTCCTTGAAATTTATGCTTCCTTCTGGTTTCAGCTATGATGGAAATGATATTAAGAAATCCTTGGTGGATAACCTAGTGCTTGTGGTTTGAGCTTCATCTGGAAGCAGCGATCTGAAAGAAATACAAAACTGAAATATAACAGACAAAACTTTTTTCTCTGAGGGTGCAAGAACATCATGCCAAGTCCATCTAACCCAGCATCCTGTCTCTTACAGTGGCCAGTAGCAGATGTAAGCAGTAATGTAAGGACAGAAGAAAAACAATCAGGAAAAAGAAAAAAAAAAGAAGAAAAAAAAAAAAGAAGATTGCAGGAAGAAAGGTATTCTTCATGTAGGTGGTCAAATGGAAAAGTCCTCCTGCAAGGTTAATCACATCATCATTCTTTGCCAGAACAGCAGTCTGTTATCTCGACATAAAAGGGTGGTTGCAAGTGTACATCTCGTAAGAAAGTACTGTAAGCAGAAGTTCACTGTGACTCAGGTCCAATGAGCACTCTTGTCAACCTTTTTGAGTAATTTTTAAACTGTTCATTTGTTAATCAGCTGATGTACTTTCTTTATGCAGATATGTGTATTACAGAAGTTTATAGTAAGATTATGTCTTGGTTTTTTTAAGCTGCATCAGTTCCTTGTCCAGTCCACTAACTATGCCTGTACGAGAGAGATGATGGCAGAGCAATAAAAGCACTGATCATGGACAACAGGAAGGTGAGAGTTTTTCTTTCAGCAGCAGCGTCAGTTTATTGCTGGCTGTGAAAAATCATTTAACTATGGCTGCTGACTGTTGATGGACTAAAACAACTGACCAACATTTGTCTTACACCTATACTGCAAGATCTTTGGAGTAGAGGTTTTTTGTTGGTTTTATATTTAGAGAACATCAGCACAACTAGGTTCAGGTTCATGAGCTATAAACTTAATAGCATTGGTAATAAAAATTAAAAATAAAACTAGAATTTGTAGAAGGATGCATGGGCTGCACAGATAATACTAATAATATTCTTTTTCCATAATATGAATAATCAGAGTACACAATGGAGTCCAAACAACTACATGTTGCCGGGTATGACGAGCAAATTTTGGAATACATAAACTAGGTGGTACATTTCAGTCTTGCAATTTTCTAAATCCATAACTTCAGGAACACCACTAGAGGGCCCACAACCATTTAAAGTTTTATTCTCAATTTTACACTGCACATACACAGTGAACAGAACCTTTCCAACGATATGCAGTAGGTTTCTTGAAGATATCGTTAAATTACTTTCACAAAAGTCAGTCTGCAGGAAACGCAGTGCTTTAACTTTAAAACTCAGATCAGCTAGAGGGAGGTAGATTCAGGTTGGATATTAGGAAAAAATTTTTTACCATGAGAGTTGTAGAACACTGGAACAGGTTGCCCAGAGAGGTGGTGGATGCTCCATCCCTGGAGACGTTCAAGGCCAGGTTGGATGAGGCCCTGAGCAACCTGATCTAGTTGGAGATATCCCTGTTCCTTGCAGGGGGGTTGGACTAGATGGCCTTTGAAGGTCCCTTCCAGCCCTAACGATTCTATGATTCTATGATTCTATGATCAGTTTAAATTCTGATCAGAAAATGTAACTTTGTCAAGCCCAAACCATTCAGCTGAAATGTTTCAGGTTCAGCATCATTCCATGTCATTTTCCATGGGACTCGTGATGAAGACCATCAGAGATGATAAGATGGACTAAATTTTGGTGCTTCAGGACCTCAAAAGCCACAGGCAATAGCCCAGCTGGACTGCCATAGGGCTAAGGAAGACAGAATCCTGTTGTCCATTGTTATTCTGTGCCCGGAGCCATCCTTCCAGCTGTTTTTGTGCTGCAAAAATCTGAACAGTGCTGGAATAAGTTGGCTCTTAGTGGACCTACTTGGGAGCTGCTGGGTCTAACACAAGTTTTCTCGTTATTTATGATTTGGAGAAAATTTTGACTTTACGTATAGGTGCTTATATATGCATATTCCCCACTCAAATTTGGACATAACAAAAATATTGGGGGCGGGAGGGGGGGGAAGTATTTGGAAGCCAGAAATACCAACTCTCAACCACCTCTACTAGTATTGTTATCATGCTCAAATACATTGGAACAAGCTAGAAACAGTCAAAACGCCTCTTTTGTAAAGGCAGAACTCCTTATTATCCATCCAATTTTCTGCACTCAAGCAAATATCCTCAATTATGTTCAGATATTTTCACGCTTATGAAAAAAACAAGCGTCAAAACCCCATTAATGACCAGGCAAGAAAAGCGACAAGAAAGAGATTGTCCATAACGTACCATCTGAACATGAGGAAAATGTTTTACTTCAAAGCTGTCACCATGTTGTACACAGAAGCATAACTGCCTCTTTTCAAAGCTTAGGGGTTTGTCACCATCATTATCATCATTATTATTGCAGAAGACAGTGAGAATCACAAAAGCTAGTAACAAAAAGAAGTAATCCATCTCTTCCTCTTCTTCCCTGTGAGAATCACACTGTTTCTGTGAGATAGCTCAGACGCTGTTGTGGAGGAAAAATTACAATTGATACGGATTTTTTTTTAATCAGAATTAGACAGTCTTGTATAATATTAACCTCTCCCCATGGGTTTTAGTTGGAGTGCAATATGAGATTCTCTCCACCATTCTTGATTCTCAACTTTCCTTTCATGATAGAGAACAAATTATCTCAGTCACAGCAGCAAAGCCAATGCTGACATGTATAGTAAATTGTTGTGAGGAAGTAAGGTGTACTGCTGTGGCCGCGCACCTGGAGTGAACAATATGAACATAAAGGATTTCTCTAGGGAAATCACAGAGGTTTGTCTGAAACAGTTTCAGGAAAATAAAAGCGAATCCCTAGTTACAGACTGATTCTTCAGTAGCTGAACAGCCAGCTACTTAACAATAGCAGCTTTAGAAAGCGATTTAACAACAGCCAGGCTGGCTCTGATGCTGCCTTTTCAAACTGCAATATAAATCAGTTTCAGCTGGCTGAGCATCTTTCCCATCAGGTCTACGAGTAGGTCAGATTCACACTCCTGTACAACATCGTCCAGTAATTAAAAGAACATCAGTAAGCTCTGGCTTTTCAAAGGTCTGAAAGCCATACAATGTATACAAGTGGTTTCTCTCTGTTCCAGAATCCAGTTTTGCATTCCCTAAAGTTAGAAGGAACAATAATCACTATACAGTCTTCTGGCAAAGTCAGTAGAAATTCCTGTCATTCATTTCAACACAACCAGGATTTCATATTTTATGTTTACTATTTAAAGACTACCACCTTGCACCAGTCGGTAGGAATGAAAGACTGTCAGGCTTCACTTGAAAACTGCGCTAAAGCTAGCTATAACATGTGCTGCAGAAGGAAGAGAGAAGCTTCTGCAAGCTGGAGGCCAGACAGAGAGAGGTTTTCTCACAAATTGAAGGCATGAGCTCATATTCTCTAGCATTTGCCAAAACCAAGCTTTGAACTTTGACATCACTGCCTTTCAGTTTACTTCCATGTTGCTTGCTGCTGATGCAAAGTTGTCACAAAGTAAGCTTTATTGAAAAGGTTCTGTGTATACTTGTCCAAAGAATTATGCCCTAGGAAGCAGATGCCAAGAGTAAGTGGACTCGCTAGAAGCCAAAAAAGAAAGAAAAAATAAGTCTTACAGACTGAGAAGAAACTGAGAAGGTCTAATCAAAAAGACAACTCAACAAATGCTAGGAGCGAAGTGAGGAAAAGAAACTGCTTTGTAGGAATGCAGATATGCAAGAGATAAAGTAGTTACTGGAGTACAAGTAAATTGAGCTTTTGGGGGGAACAGAATGGAAAAAAAGGATGAGAACTAGTACAAAAAGAGGCAGAAATGTTGCATTTCATTCTAATCAAAAAGTTGCGGGCTTCTTAGTGGAGTTCACAGGACATGAATGTCTGATTGCTGTAATATTCCTACTGATATATATTCCTTGCAGTTGCTCCCTGATTACTCAAGAGTAGTGAGTACCCTTCCACTTCTTGCCTGTCTTCTGCAAATAACCAGCCTAACTAAACTATTTTTGTAAATGGAGAAAGAAAACTTTAATAAAATCTGTGAATATCATAATGGAATAAGGCAGTCAATTTTATACTTAAGGCTTTAAGAAGAGCAAAACTGTGTTTATGATCAGCAAGTGACACTGTAAATACAATTTTGAAGATTTTTTAAAGGCCCTGCAGGTAAAAAATAGCTTAAAAAAAAAATCAATATACTTAGTTAGACAATCATTACTAATTAAGGAGAACTAATGCACTGACATACTGTGGGATTCAAAAAAACAAGAAAGAAGATAAAGAAAGTTTTTGCAGTCTGAATATTCAAAGTTCTGGAAAGACTACAAAGAAAGAATTCCAACAATCTGATTTGAAATATATGTCAGGAGTGAAAAGTATCTGTCTCCTAATAGAACAGAGAGAAATACCTAAAACCTAAAAAGATTTCAATGATAAAAGGCAGTTCCTTATACATACAAAACCACAAGAAACAATCCTCAATCAAAGGTAACCACTAGATAACTTTTTGAAGTAGAACTGGAGTTCATTGAAGGTTAGAAAAATAGGACTGATATTCTCAGCAAATTTAAGAAACCAGTGAACTAGGCAGCTCCATTTTTCCAGTGTCCAGAGGTATCTGATTTTGAAATATTAATGATTTAATGCCTGCCAGACAAAAAAAAAAGACCCAGAGATGTCACATTCCAGAGACACTCATAACTGTATCATCAGCATAAAAATGAAAACTGACAACATGATGATGAAAAATTGTTCTTGGGGCATAATAACTGAGAAATTGGCACATCAGAGGAAAACAGTACAACTCACCCTATCACAGGGAAATTCCTGGAGAATGAAAAATACATACAAGTGTTGCTCTCGAAGAGACTCCAAACACATGTATAAGACTATGACCTGTGTGAGCTTTAACTTGATTCATCCTCTGGGGTCATGAAAGGTTTCACAAGACTGTAGTGGAAAATTCTTAATTTATCCACAAAATAAGTTCAGAAGGAAAGCTGCACAAGCAGTCCTGCCCAGCAGACTGAGAAGGAAAATCACTTCAAAGTAACTGCATAGTGAAAGTGAAGCAAAAGTATAATAGTATTTTACATTCCCGGCCCTGGCTCTAGCCAATTTGTTTTGTATCCAGCTGAGAGGTCTATCTGCACAGCAGCACATATCATACAGTTTCTATTCCCTGAAGCTGTGGCACATGCCACAGCTGGAGTGTGTACTGGAGGATTAGACTCAATAAAGCACTTGCTGCCCACAGAAATGGTACCAAAACCCCAAATGAGGAGGTACTCTATAAATAAGCATTGTGGAAGATGACACAGAAACTCCACCTTGTGCTGTCAGACCTCAAGACACTAAGCAACGAGGCAGAGGTGGGGAGAGTCCAAAACCTCACGTCTGTCTGAAATTTAGCAATCTTCACAACTTTTGTATGTAGAGGCCTGAATTCTGGCCATAATATCAACATGTATTTTATCAAGAAGTGTCACAAGGATTCTGCTTTTCTTTTGGTTTTCTTCTTTTGGTCCCAGATGTGAAAAAGTCACTTCCATCTCATGGTCAGCTTTCAGCTGAAGCAACCCAGTCACCTACTTAGTTCTAATTGCTTGGTTATTTTCCTAAAGTGGGTATAACTTTATGTTGTCTAACTATACAAAATGTCACAATGTTTAGTAGGTATAAACTTTTAGCAGTTTTGTAGAAACTACTTGACGAGCCACCTTCAGGCCTTAGAACAATTCTAGCCCTATTTTCTTTTTCCTTCTGAATATATGACCATTACTTTTTGCAGTTTAATGGTGTTCAGCAACTCCGTTATGCCTGACAGAGAAAGGAGATGTGACAAGGAGAATCTGCCAAAGAAAAATTACAACCTTCATGATAGATTGTTGTAGCAGATACAACAGGTGAGCACAGATTGAGAGGAGAAGGTACCAACCTGGTTTATAAGAGTCATAGCTTGTCACTGCCCTAACCAATGCAAAACAAAGTTCATTTGTCAGCATCACTGCAAAAGTATGTAAGTAATTTCATAGTAGTAAGCCAGTTTCAGCAAAAATCCTGACAAGAGGAGAAAGTGTGAAATAGATGTGGCTTTTCATTCAATTATTAAGTTCTTTGATGTCATTTAACAACTCATTCTGTAGGCACTGAAATGGAAACATTTATTTTAAGTAGTATTTTCTCCCCTTTCTCTTTTTAGATCACATCAACAGATTTTTTTGTTCCTCTCTAGGGAAGGCAATCTGCTGCTACTTTTCTGTTAAAAAGTTCACAATATGGAGAAGCATCAGGAACAATTAGCAAAAAATGCTGATGTGAACTCAGCAGAAAGTCTACATACACTCTCCAAGGAAATCTTTGGAAGCACAGGAAAAAAAGCAGCCAAAAATCCTCTGTCATTTCATGTACTGAGGAAGTATGCAATAATTTATGGAAAAACTGTGCCTATCACAAAGAGTCTGTTAAGAGAGCTTCTATGTGAGTGTTTATTTTTCCACTCAGTATTTCCATTATTTGCATAAGCTTCTGCCACCTTGCAGCAAAATCTCCTGTGATGGCCTACATCCGTGGCAGCATGTTGTATGCTGCCCTCCTCCTTCCCTTTCCCCCTTCCTACTCAAGAATCACAAGCCAGTATTTCCTGTTCTATTCCCAGCCTTCTGCTTACCTGACAGCTCTGAACAGAATGGTCCCCTTGCAAACCAGACAAGGTACAGCTCTTCCACACAGGTATACCATGCAGTAGGCACACTATGATGATATGTCACTGCAGCCTCTGCTAAAGCAACTGAAACTTCATTAAAAAGTCTTCATTCAGCAAAAGGTATTTCCAGGGAGAACTTTTTTTTTAACCGTTTGTAGCAGCATCAATTCCTGCACGTCTTTCTGGTTTGTAACTTTCATTTGACACTGAAGGGGACTAGATAGATTTATATTTAGACAGTCAAATATCTCTATCCCAGTTTGCAAAGTATATTTAATAAATACGTATTTTTTAATTAGGACAGGTCATGAAGTAGCTAAAAATAGTTCATGAAACAGCTGAATTTCCTAGAACTTGAATACATTTTCTGCCAGAGTTCATCACTTTCATTAATCTCAAGAGTTTGCCTACTCCATCTCCAAAAATCACAATTTACGAGTAAGGTAATACTCACTGTGAAATAAAAGTATTGGAATATGGTCATTTGTAACCCCAAAAGCAAGATTAGAGCACCAAATTTTCTGTTTCATTTGTGTGGGAACTCTACACACTCAGACCCTTTCTCTCATGCTTTTTTCCTTTCATTTGGAAATTTTTCTAGCTTTCAGTTAAGGTCAAGATAACCTACCTGCTAAATAAATTGCTAAGCAGTGCAAATAAAGCAATTAAGATCTAACTGGCTCTGATGAAGCCCTAAAAGGAATAGCCTAGATCTACTAGATTACTACTTCTCCTTCAGAAAGCCTCCTGTCTCTTCCATTTGGAAAAAAAAAACATAGATGTCTTAAAAATGGAATTGCCACCAACAAGCATGTCTCATTGAAACTGCATATATCTGTATACTAACCCAAGAGGAGTTATGATTACCAGAAAGAAACTCTGAGGATGCCACCAGCTAAAACTTGCTATGGTAATTAGTCATTCCTACAAACACACACAGTCCACATTCAGTCCACATTGGTAAACCTGACAATAAAACGGATGAACAGCTGCAGGATTCAAAAATCACTAACCACAGAGTAGTTGCAGTACAACTATAGTGCAATCCACCAACTATTTCATAAAGTGCCACTGTTTTTGAAGTTTAAAGCTAAATCAAGACATATTAGTAGGAAAATCAGACTATTTCCAAAAGCCAAAGAACAGGATTAGACTAAAATTTGGGTGAAAAATCATTCTAATGGAATTTAAAAGAGAGGTTGGTATTCTGTGAAAACAGTCACCAGGTAAACTGTAAACTATGCTTTTCTGACTGGCTACAGGCATCGTTGTCTGCAGATCGTTTCAGATAAAGTGCCCATTAAAACATACATACTCTGTGTGCTAAGATCCAAAAGCAGAGAAGCACATAAAGTCATGCACCAATACCTTATCTACACTACCTATAATTATTCACTGTTGTGCCCTCTCCTCTTTTGACAGGTGCAAAACTACATATCAGTTGTGGAGGAGCCTGTAGCCAAATTCATCAGGAAAGGACAGAGGGCCTAAAATGGTTATAATTTCCTTCACTTTCCTCTCTTAGGGCAATACTACAGCCACACAGTCCTCTTGCCCAGCTCTATCACAGCTACACCCAGCCCTGAGCTGCCAGATTCATGACTAAGAGAAACAAATCTTTTAGCTCAGGTGATAGGAAGTTGTTCCTTCAAACAGAGAGATGCCTAGCCTTGCTGCAGAGGCAAAATGATCCTCAAATATTTTGGATTCACAGTCAACAGTTTATGATGCTGTCTGTCCTCTCACCAGAAACACACACATATGCAGAGTTTTAGTAATTATTCCTGATTTCAGCTCATTCTTCAGTGATTGAAACTCTGAAAGAGCAGTCACATTCCCTGAACACAATTTTTGCCCCTTTCTGATTTCCTTTCTAAACACTCAGAGGTGTGTGCTGTCAAAGTATAGCGAGATCCTATCACACTGGAAATTACCAGAAATGACAGTAATAAAATCATGCTGAACTGTTTTTCCTTCTGACTTTTTTTCATCTGTAAGAAGTACTGCCCTGTATTTTATATTCACAATATTAGAAAACACTACCTCCAACTACAAAGCATATGGTTGTGAAGATATTAGCATTTCAGTATCTATCCAGGATACAAAAGTAATTTCAAAATGGTAATTAAGCCTTTGAAGAGTATCCAATTAGTGTGAAAAAGTACTTTGAACAATCGCAGAGCCGTCTTTCTAAATGGAATTGGTATAACATCATTGAAAATTTCAAATTTTTAAGCTTTGCTACCTATGTGAACACCCTCTTTTTCTAAATATTTTATGCTGCCAGCACCATCTTACCAATTACTAGGACTTGGTTTATTATTAGGCTACCTGAGGAGTAGGAGGAAACACACCTAATTAGTTGACTGAAAGTGGCATATCATCAGCTCATGACACATGTCACATGGCAAGTAGGAAGGACTTCTTAATATTGGATACAGTTCAATACATTCTTGAAAATGGACACTAGACGGTTTGTTTTCAATATCCTTAGATCCTTCTCACATACAACCATAACAATCTCATTTCAGCCAAACGGGCAAATTCCAAAGGCTGTTAAAGCTGGGAAGACAAAATGAAGTCCACACATAGCAGGTAACATTCCTTAAGAGGATAAAAGCATGAGCTAAAATGAGTGTTTTATAATAGGCATGTTCTTGTCCTGATCAAGCCTTTTCAAAATTGACAAGATTGTGACTGTCTTAGTCCTGCTGGTGAACCATTACTCAAAGGTGTCATGCTGATGTAGTCAATAAGACAATTCACTGAGTTACTGCCCACCACTACCAACTAAATGCCCTTTACGAAAAAAGGACATCAACAGAGCAGCAACATCCTGCTCTAGAAACGCAGTGATCATATCAGGTATCCCATCAACGCAGATTCTACAGTATGTATATTTATGCTTTCTTCTCTCCTATAATTCATACCATTCCAATAACACATTAAGAATGTCTTCAAAGTTTTATAGATGGAAAATAAATAAAATTAGGCCAAAGTTTCATTGCATTTAAAATGTACCAGTAAAACTAGTCCAATTTTCAAGGTTGTATGTTCACACACAACAGATTTTGAGTTTTCCAGAACAGTTATTTTGCTTTTATTTTGCTGCACGCTTTAGGATATTACAAGGTATTTCACACAGGAAAGGTTTCTTGCATTCTTCATTCAGTAAGAATTGGATAGAAATTCATAATCATCTATAACTGCACTCTCTCTGCTTCATCAAAAGTAATGGACATAGATAAAAACACGATGATGCCTTTTCACAGGTGTAACAGATCAGCTGTGAACAAACACAAAAATGACACACGTAGATTTGCATTGCTGAATTTATACTAGTACAAATTACAGCACCACTGCAACTAGCATAACAACAAATGTAACACCAACAATAACAGGCTCCAAAACAATGATCACCAGTATAGGTAAGGACTATCATAAAAAATTTAACAACCCATAATTTTGCCTCTGGACTATAACCACCTAATCAGATAGTAAGTGCTGCTAATAATTGAGCTGTCAGGTGCTATCATGTTAAAAATAGCACTCCCACTTTAACTATGATGGGAACACACTAAAATATTTAAGAAATTAGCATAAAGGCATCAATATAAATTATTTCTGATTAGTGTCAATGCAGTCTGAGACAAAGCTTCAAACACTTCCAATCATTTTCAGCTCATCTTAGCCTTTCCTGTCAGATACCACATAGTTTACTCCTCACTGACATGTCTTTACACATATACATAGTGGCCCACCTCCAAGCATATCTAGTCATAGGGCTGTAATGATGCTTCTCAGAATAATGTTTTCTGAAGTTGTAGCTCCACTCCACCTACTTATTAACAGTGCCTGAGCTGAACAAAACAAACCCTAGGACTGTAACTTCCACATCTGGCAATGCCTTACAATACCTAAGGTAACCCTACTAGCCACTATCAACAACAAATCAGAGTTAATGTTCAGAGCTAGATTTAACAGAATGAGGCATTTTATCAGGGAAATCATAAGACTACTGCACAGCACGGGAAAAAAAAGGAAGACAGGACAGATACCAGGAGTAGTTGAAATGGCTTAAAACCAAAACCGAGATACAGTAGTATCTCATAAAAAGAGTTGTATGGGTAGACATTGTGATCCTGCCCTCAAACTACTGTTGTCAGTAGGGTGTACTGTGCTGGTTTGGGCTGGGATAGAGTTAATTTTCTGCATAGTACCTTGTACGTGGCTATGTTCTGGATTTGTGCTGAAAACAGCACTGATAGCACAGAGATGTTTTCATGAGTGCTGAGCAGTGCTTACATGGAGTCAAGGCCTTTTCTGCTCCTCACACCACCACACCAGCAAGAAGGCTGGGGGTGCACAAGAGGCTGGGAGGGGACACAGCCAAGACAGCTGACCCCAACTGACCAAAGGGATATTCCAGACCATATGACATGCTCAGCAATAAAATCTGGTGGAAGAAGGCAGTCAAGGTAGGCATTCAGAGTAGATGGCGTTCGTCCTCCCAAGTAACCGTTGGAGCCCTGCTTTCCTGAGGATGGCTCTAAACACCTCCCTGCTAATGGGAAGCAGTGAACCAATTCCTTATTTTGCTTTACTTGCACATGTGGCTTTTGCATTATCTATTAAACTGTTTTTATGTCAACCCACGAGTTTTCTTTTACCCTTCTGATTCTCTCCCCCATCCCACCAGGGGGAGCGAGCGAGTGGCTGTGTGGGGCTTAGCTGTTGGCTGGGGTTAAACTATGACACCTATATAAACTAAACAGCACATATTTATAGGTAAACTATAGTAACAAACTGCCTTTAACAAAGGATACTGATCATAGACATAGGGGGTCATCCTCTCCTGTTGGGATCTTCTTGAAGTTTAGTGTCTCAAAACAACAAAATTTCTCCTGACAATGATAAACAGTTGCACATACTCATGCTGTTTGTGTACCCATAAGGAGCAGAAATCAATCTTTTCTGTAAGAACTGGGTGTGTATCCACCATTTGCATCTTCGAAAATCTCTCCTATTTTCATGTAGACAGGAGTTGAAGGATTTGAAAGTCATAGTAACCATAAATAATCACAACAGGCATGGTGGGGAATAAGAAAGGACAAGAGATAACAATGGAGGGAGTATTTTTCTTTAGAGGTGATTCCTTGTCAAGTGAATATATCATATCATTTGTTTTGTGTCCTTTTTTTATGGGGTCTGTTTCTCCTTTGTGTTTTAATCACCAAGAGCAAGAAGAGAGGGTTGATTATAGATTACTTGTAATAATGTTGACAAAGACAACAAGTTTTAATAAGAATGAGGGCAAGCTAGGCATAAAAGGGAAGAGGATGCTCAAGAATATGGAGAAGTGTGGAAAAAACACAGGGGAACAGATACACGCAACAGCTAGAGACAAATACATCACAAACACACAGTTAAAATGACTGATTGTGCAGTAACAAGAATCTTGAACAAGTTAAAAAAACACCACAACACTGGAACTACACCCTTGGGAACAGAATACATCCTTCAATAAGAATTTCACATCTTCAACAGTAAAAAGGACAAAGCAGCGATATGCCTTCCTGATCATAAACACCATAGATTTTCTGCATCCAGTGCTCTAGTGCAATTTAAAGGCTTAAATACAATTCCCACTGAAGTTAACAGGAATCTGTAGCATTTAACACCTTGTTAGAGGCTAGCACTGCCAATCAGGATTAGCCCTTAAAGAAAAGAATTTCTCTAATATAATGTGTTTAGCCCCTGTAAGTACTGCAGTTATTCTCACAAGAGGAAAAGTGGCTGCTTTTCCCCATTAGCTTTTCTCACATAATCTCAATCATAAAGTTAGCCAGAACAGGCAATGCCTAAAAAGACGCAAAAAAAAAAAAAAAAGTAAAAGCTGAACTTCAGCTACCAAAAAAACCTATAAAATATTCATAAGAATTTCTGAGGCAGGAAATACAGCACATCACAGTTAACACAGTGCGGTGCAGATGAATGATATTCAGGGTTTAGACGCACACAGTAACTCATCTGATAGAAACACGATATTTCCATGCCATAAGTGGCATAAGGCTTCCATACATCACATGCATCATCTAACAATATTCCTGCTTCACACTTGTTCTAACATTATTCAGAGTCTGACAACCTCACAGGCCACTCTCTGCTGATTTCACTCTTTCCTCACACTGTCAGGTTGCCTCTTCTGTATTTTCACACAGCAAGCCGATGATCCAGAGTTTTCTCTCATGCTCTGGTTAATACACAAGCGATATATTTTAAAGCATTCGTGTTAGCCCATGGCACTGCAGTAACAACCCATGTGGGTCCTTTGCTATAAAACGTGTCATACTGTGATATGAACAAAGATCAAACTCAATACCCCTGTGGTAAATTAGATGTTATTAATGTTGTTGTAAAGTGACAAGAATGCCTCTTTTTGCTGACAGCTGACAAAAACATACTTGCCTATTAATAATATAAAAATGTAAATATGGAAATAAGAGATCCAGATGAATATTGTCAAATAATACTAGAACAAAAATGAAATCCTCAGTGTCTTTCAGTCCACAGTTACATACACCAGTTATACTGGCATCTTGTTTGCAAAATGATAAATGATAAATAACCTGAGGACAAGTAGACCATAAACACAATTGTCCATGAAATATGTAACACAGTAATTAGTAAACTGGACAGACATTCAGGAGGAGTTGGCTCACCTGAACACCATTTGTGTTCAGAGCTTCTTAAATTTTTATGTGGTATTTTATTTTTCGTGCATTATTTTTCATACGAGTATCTCAGGTAGGAAGATATAGGTGAGGTTTTAAATTAAAAACTTAATTTGGAGTCACCTTAGCAAAAGTCTCTATTAAATAAACAGGTACTTTCAGAAAGACAAACAAGAAACCTGCTATATCATGCTTCCACTATAGAGGTCAGTGACTTGTTGCTATCTCGAAAACTGTCTAGTTCTCTATTATCTAACCCATATAATACACATCTATTCAGAAGACTAGGGGATGCAGAATTAGAGATTTACGATCTTCAAAGACCCTGCCCCAATTTCTTTTATTTTACAACCTGAAAAAGGAAAGCAATTTGCAACAAATTAGAGAGGGCAGGAACAAATTAGTGCAGTGCTAATCTGTATTTTTTTATCCTCAGTATAAAGTAGCTGAAAAATCCATCCCCACCAACTCAGTTGTCATAAACGGACTGCTTTAAGTGTTGTGGCAGAGATTATTTCTTGCTTATAGGGTTGAATATCCATTGTACCTTGAACTATTCCCTTAACTACAAGTTCTGCTTGTAAATCCTGCAGAGTGTCTGAAGAGACAATGCAGTACTTTATAAGAGACCGATCTTGTTCTCTGCCTGTCAAGGAACAGATCAGATTTGGAGAGGTCAGTGAGAATGAAATAATGTTTGCATTTTTAATATAATGTGACTAATTATTAATCACTGGCATGGTTGCACCAATGAAACATTTACAGTAAATTTTTTGTTTATAAAGTTTCCCATTTCTGTGCATCTTCCCCAACAAAAAGGAATTGGCAGCATTCACTCTTCAAGGAATAAAGGAGGAAACAGAAAACTCTACTCAGAGAAAAGCATCGAAGACCGAAAAAAAAATTATGAATAGGTAATAGGAAACAGAGAACCGAGACCACAGAAATCCTAGCAGAATGTTAAAATCCCAACAAACTGAGCCTAATGCTCCACTCACAACTTTAACAACTCTTTGATACATAACAAAAAATATTTTTCATGGAAATGGGGTGTAAAAGAGGAGATGCATAATGTATGAGACAAAAGCAAATTATCTCTATTCCCTAAGGGAATAGCTTTTGTCTCACATGTAGGTCATGCTGGCATTCATATTTTCAGTATTCTTTATAAACCCATTCAAGCATTATAGATTATTATGTCAAACTGGTACACTGGGATTTTTTTATTGCAATTAATATCCCTTGTAAGGAGCTTTGTAGAATGAACTCAAATATCACCAAAAGCAATTAAAATCTATCAGAGTTGTGAAATGGAAGGTTAGGTTAGCTAAGGGGAAGACTGGTGCTACATACTTTTACAGGATATGAGAAGCGGGGCAGAAAATTAACAGAAAATCATACCAACAAGGCATGAACTTGGAAGAGTACGAAAAGAACAGACAGGAGAATAAAAATTGTTCACTGGTAAGAACAAATACATATAAAGCAACCAGAGACAAACACCAAGCTTCTACTTTACTAATGCTTATTTTAGGATTATTAATAAAACGAAAAGAAAGGGAAGTAAAAGAATAATCAAGATTTCAGTAAGTAGAACACAAACTTCTGGATGTCCACTTTGAGACATCACAGAGAAGTATACTTTGATACATATGATGCACAAGCCTGCAGTATTTTTTTTAATGTGCATCTGCGTGAAACTCTTCACTGGGTATCATTTCACGGTCTGTTTTACTCTAAATAACATGAGCTGTTATAGAAATCATGTAATAAGCAAAGACGCAATTAGTTTGTCACTGAGCTTCATGCTGGTTTATTTATGTTTTAAACTCAGAAAAAATAGTTTCCTGAAAGGTATACAGCTATGTAATCAGCATAGATTATTTTAAACTCCAATTTCAAAATAGATAAGCATGATAGACAGGTTTTTGGGGACTGTTTAAATTGTAGTCCAAGTCATAAATTATACATCTGGTCATCCCAAACAAATATTGACTTCCCAGGTTTTTTATATCATATTGTACCACAATATTTATTCTGTTTTTTTTCATTGCAAAGTCACCTTCTGGAATTACCACATTGCAGTGACACATGTATATCCCAACTTCCTCAAGCTGCAAATACCCAGGACCCTTTTTCTAGGCTTAACTTCCATCTTCAGAAGCCACTCTACTACCTGAATTTAGGCAATTCTCCCTGTAAACCTAGATGGCAATGGAACTTTAGCACAGAATAGGCATGGTTTTTCCCCTACAAGGTGCTTTTGAGCATTTTAGTCGCTTAAGCAAGAATTTTCAGGCCAAACCCAACACACTTTGGATTAAGTAGTGCTAGCATGGAGACAGCTTGATTGCTTTGTAGGATTTAGCAGTATTCAAGTGCCTAAACTTCAATGTAGGTTGAGAATTTAGAAGAGCTGGATCTAGCACTACATGTTTATGCATAATGTTCATTCTGGCTAATAAGCGGGCAGCATGATCCAAGGAAGAGATTATGTATGTCTGTGCACCTGAAGTCTCTACTTTGGCATTTCCTAACTTTCCAGATGTTGACTTCACAGTAGTCAACAGTGAAGTAGTACAACTCCTTTAATGCAGTTGTTTTGTAATCCACATGAAGAAAAAGCTTACTTATCTTTGCTCTTTGTATCAATGTAAATTTCTGCTCTGTAGTAGGCATGAGACTGAGCCTCTGATTAAATGCACAAAATTCACCTAACCCTAAACTACCAAGTGTCATAGAGAGAATCCACAAAGATAGCAAAACAGCAGTGCTTTTTTGTCTCAATTCATGAAGACACTCTTGAACCGTAACATTCGCTAACGCCAATCCTGGGTCACTATTCCATTCATGAAGACAGATTTCATAACAGCATTTGGTTATCATCAATGCCCTTTCACTCTCTAAGTCTCCATTTAAAAAAACTGCTTTGATGCCTCTTGCTCATTTCCTATTTCAACAGACTATAATCTATTTCTGCCTATAAGATTATCAGTAAGTGAGATATCTTCCACAGAAAATGATGGAATTCTTTTCATGAAAAAGCCATGTATAGCTACTCTCCATAAAGTACTGAAAGGATTCTGTAACACGTTTAGTAGATTGATGAATTAGCTGTAACCTCTATCTCCTCTAATCAGTATTCTACAACACCGCTTATTTTAAACTGGTAAAACCCACACTTTACAAATCAATGGGATTTCTTGCACGAAAAAAAGTAATATCCATATGAGGAAGGCTGTCACAGACCAGCCTTACAAGCAAGCAAATGAGAGCCAAGTACAAAAACATACAGCAGGCCATGTCACAAATAATAGAATTGTGAAACACCTTTCATTTTCAGTTTATTCAGGTATAACACTTCCATCTAATACGTTTGCTTCTGATTGTGTGGTAGTACAAACAAAAGGATAGTCCTGTGGCTGAAGAATTGAATTAAGTCAGGAAATAAAGTTAGTTTTGTCCTCAGCTTTATTAATTTTTGTGTGCCAAGACCACTCTGCAGTTTCCCATGACTTCAAAGCAAATTAGGTCTGTTCAGAAGCTCTGAAAATGCAAGCATTTATTTAGGCTCTTAGATAGGGCTCTAAAACAAATGATGTGCTCCAAAACCTGTTCTGAGGGTTGCATTCTCGTAACTGTTTTGCCCTGCAGTTTATTATATCTGTTATATGATTTGGGGTTTGATATCTAATGCAAATTCTGTATGCAGAATAAGTAAAGAATATGCGACAGACATCTTTGTTGCAGGGTTCTGGAATGTAAATAAAAAATAAGAACTGTCCTGTAAGTACGGATTAAATCCATATGAGGCAAAGACTGGTTCATTTCACTGTCAGTGCCTCATTTAATGAAATCGGACTGTTCTGAACTTCTCTTAAAAGCCGCATTTTTGCCGTTGACTGAATATGAAATAAACACTAAAATACTGAAGAATCATACAGCCACTTTTTTAAATTACTTTGCACCATGTTATCATGTGTCAGTCAAATCGATATTACATGTTAATCCAAAGATAAAAGCATGAATGAGTGTACTAATGGGTATATAGTTTTCTGATAAACCTTCTTCTCCTAAATCAATATTGGAATTGTCATCAAACTTTAAAATCTGCATCAGATCTTCAATCCCAGTTCCAACCATGTAATATCTGATAAAGCATCCATTTATGTTTGAAGTAATGTAAAACTATTGTAGGATTCTTTAACAAAAAGCAGTATTTCTGACTGTTCCTCTTAAGTTAAAACTAACTTTATGATCAGAGTGCACTGATTTACACTTCCGAGTTCAACAGAATTCCTTTGATGCCCACTCACACTGTATTCTCATATTTATAATGGTGTAGCTGAGACTCAAATCTGTCCCTTTGTTTACATGCAGAAAGACAGCCATAGGAGCAAGTGATCAAAAAATGTGACTATATTTTCCTAAAAAAGGGCCAGCTGTCAGCTTTCTTGTTGCCAGTGTATCAGTGCAAGAATCTGCAGCCAAGGTTTTACAAGACACGGTGCCAGTACAATTTAAAACTGATTAACAAACAACACTATAGTCAGCGCAATTTATTTGGAGAGGGGGAAAAAGATGGAAGAGTACTTGTAGTTCAAAAGCAAGGATTCAGGCATAAAGAGCTGGCATGCCTTCAGTTTGAGTGAGTATTGCAATGAAACTTTCATTTCCATGAAAGTAACAGATTTTTTATTATTTTAAACACTAACAAAGAACAAGAAAAGCTTTGGCCAAAATATTTAAATAGAAGCATGCATAAGGCAAAGCATGTAAATCCTTTAAATCTTCACCCTTTAAAAATAGTTGCTTCTTCTTGATACCCCAAGAAATCTAGTGAATATAGGATACAAGCACCAGAGATTTACACTGATGGAGCACAGCAGCAAGTGCAGTATAGGGAGCCTATATGCCAGACTAGAAGGAACTCTGGTGTAACATGTAATTTTTAGATGCATACATGCATTTCAAAATCTGGATCAGAAGATTAGGAGTCACTGAATTTATAGGGCTTCACAAAGAACAGAATAGCTTCTCTGGCAAGCCAGTCATCCACATTAGTTATTCTTTCCTCATGTTAGCATTATAGCTTATTAACACCAGGTAGAGTATAAAGATGCAGTTGAGACAGAAGAAACAGGAAGAGCTTCGGATGAGCTTTAATGTTTTCTATTTAAACTGTCATTAAAGTGAATCTCTAAGATAAGACTACATTTGGACCATGTACTGTGCAACCATGAATCATATTTGGTACAGAATGGGAACAGGATGGGCTTACAAGTGTACCCTGTCTCTGTCTAACCTCCTCTAGGCTTCAGATGGTTGGCAGTACAATGTGTTCGAATTTAAAAGGATCTTTACTTCAAACACTTTTTAAAAGTTTACCACAAAACCACAGGAAATTCAACAGTGGTTAAAAATTTTTCTTCATTTAAGACTTGTCCCGTGGCACAAACAAATGCCCAGGCTCTTGACTCTGTAAAATTTAGATTCTAAATCGGAATCAAAACAAAACCCAACCTTCTTACTCAAGATACTCGTTCCATCCTTGCTGTCTTTGTCACCAGTAAGTGAGAAAAGCATTCATAAGAACAAAATCTGCATTAGAATGAATATAAAAATCTACAAATAAAATTATGTTCTTTCTGGTAACATATGCAAGACTTGCATGTGAAATAACCACATTCATTCATTATTAAACAGTACCTAGCACATACCAGCATATCTCCAAGTATCTCAGTGAGCATGGCACCACACCCATCAGAAAAAAGGAATCTTTAAAACACTACAGAAAATACAAATAGTAACAACTAATTGGTTGCTGAGGACTTTCAGGTAATTACCGCGGCTTCATGGCATTCAGCACTCAAAAATCTATTGGGTGGAACAGATGGGAGAAAAGAAGAGGCATCGTTTTCATTTCCTTTGAAATGAATAGGTCTGAAGTTTCAGGAAGGCAGAATGTTCTAAATAGCACAAGATATTCTCTCCTTCTGAATATCCCAACCTATGAGAAGCATGTTTGGGTTATATTGCTTGATGACTGACTCAATTACGGCTAATGAATGATGATGGTACTTGGAAAAGTTGAAGTGTACCCAATACTCTATTTGTGCAAGAGGTAAACAGTTGCAGACAGGAAATTCAAAAGAACTTCCTCTTGCTCTGCTGAAGCATGATAACTTCACTAATTCAGTCTTGGCAACGATTTCTTACTTTGGGACCAAAAAAGTGATGCTGTCCAACACTTCACTGCCTGTTGTTTAGCAGTAAACACCTGTTAGTATTTACCATCACAACTTCTTTGAATTGCAGTTAAATTCAGATTCAAGCAGCAGATGGGTGGCAAAGGTCAGGTTCCCAAGATTTCACTCTTTTTTAATTCTGTTAGAGGATATTCTAATTTAAGCTTTTCAGGTCATGTGACTGTACACATGGAAAGCTCAAACCTGGATGATGACCAAATTCTGATGCATTAGAAGGCTTGAAAATTCAAGAAATCAAGGTTAGCTGATTTTTAAGATTATGACATTAGTGCACTACGTTTCTCAATGTGTTTTACCATAGTTTTTTGCTAACAAGGCCTGTTATTGAATTTTTCTAAGGTAGGAGACAGTGGAAGAAAGGCTACACAAAAAATGTGGGAAATGTGACACAATGGTATTTTGCATTCTTGACAATGAAACACTGTTCTTTCTTCTACGGCCTATAAATCCAATACTAATACAAAATGCTGCAATGTCTCAAACTCCATTATATATCCTGAGGTTACTCAAATATTCACAATGTTATTTAAATAGACATTCACATAAAATTTGATTTTTAAATTGCTGCTTAACTTCTGCCATTTTCCTCCTTTCTGACAGATAGTATGAGCTGAAAATGACCTAACTAGTAAACAAAATTAGATTTCCGTAATTACAGGTGACAATTTTACTCTACTGCCTTTCTAAATACAAAGGTGAAACCAATTAAATTAAGCTGTTAATTCTTTTTATAACTAGCTTTTATGTGTTTTGTATTGTTTTATCCAATGCTTCAAAATTCTGTTAAGCTATAAAACAGAGACAACCTTAACACACTAAAAGAGATTTAAAGTTTCAGTTTAGGGCTTAGTATGTCAATTAATTAATGCTATTTTAATTCCTTTTAAACCTGTAATGAATTACTTGTTAGAGAAAACAGAGAAAAGGTACACTGCAGAAAGCCTTTGTTATATTTGGGCTGGATTTTAGAAACAAAAGGGAAATAGTTTGCTGGTAACTAGATGCCTCTCAAATGATTATATCACAAATCTACATTCTCCAAGGTTTTTTGAGACCTCCCACGCTATCAGACATGCTCATGCTGGAACTTGAAAGACTGAACGAGACCTTGTACTCAGTATTCCTGAAAAGCATAGGTCCACTGTGCACAGCAATGACTTGCTAGGCCTGAGATTTGTATCATCCGTGTTCTCTCTGGCAGTACCTGTAGAGAGTAGAGGGGGGAGGAATGCAGACAGAAGTAAAATTCAATCTCATGTGTTTTATATTTCTCTGGAATATGTAGCACAGACAGTGTCCTATGTATTGTCATTCACACAATGAAGCTGCTACTGTCCTATCTCTAAGGAAAAACAAGGAAATGGAAAAAAGGCATTGGTGATGCCGATACTACAATGAACCAGTGCCTTAATGACCAATTCTCGTGCAAGTGGCTTTAAAGAAAACTTAACTAGTCATTCTTTCTGGGCCTCACAGTGCCAGAGGGGTTAGATTTATTTTTTTTCTCTTCTCAGCAGCAACAAGGCAGATGATTTTAAGAAATTTATTGCATAATTGTTGTGCTTTTGGCATATTTCCTTCTGTATGCTTCAAATTCTACACAGCATTTCCAGTTTAATACATGCATTCAATGTAATTACGCAGGAAACTATTTTCGCCTTTTTATTTAAATCCATTAGGGTGCTTATAATAGGATGTTGTATTGAATTCTATTTATTTTTAAACTGCAAGCACAAAATAGATGTGAATGTCACACAAAAAATGTATCCTTATAAACCTCTACAAATTGCAACAATTACTGAAATGGCATGTATCTGTTTTTACTAGAGTCTGTGCCAATTGATGTTTTTCTTGTTTCACACTGGAAATTACCTAATGCAGACAATTAAGACCAACTATGGTACCACCATACCCTTTCTGCTAAAAGTATTATCTCAGCAGTTCATTCTAACCACATTAATAGAAATATTTTGACAACAAGGAGATACAGCAGCCTTAAAAGAGCTGTTATCAAATTTGAATAGCGCAGAAAACCCCTAAAACGTTACCTAACTAGATCTGGTCTGTTAATCATGGAGTAGGCCTGTAACAGCAGCCCTTATTTTCCTCTGCTGCATGTGTTGTATAAACAATTGCATTCAAATCAGTGTACATGTAAGGACTCCTGAATCTGGCAATAACAATTTATAATAAACCTACCTACATTTCAGGGCACAAATGTATCATCCCCTGAGCAAGTCAAACGTGTACTTGTCACATCGCTCTTATCTTATAAAACATAGCCTTGACTTTAGGGTATTAATTGTACATAAGATGTGTCCTATTGAGACATTATAAAGCTAACACTTTGGAGGATTACAGCTGGATTAGTCATTTTTTTAAGAGTTGGTCTTTAGGTGACTAAGGCTAAGACTAAGTCTGACAAGGTACAAGTGCACTTAGAGACAGTTTATTCTCAGTTTGAAGAAAAAGTGACTCGGCTATCAGTTTAATATGTGAGAAGTGATGCAAGTAAAACTGTGCTTTTCTTTACTCCCTGAAAGCCCTCGGTGAGACCATTATTGCATCTATAACCCTTCTTCATTCCACCCTCTATTAGCATCAACCCAACTCTAGAACTACAGCAGCAAGCTGAACCGTCACTCAAATCACACAGGTTATAACCAGGTCACCCTGTCTACACTGGAGAGGTGGAATGCTGAGCTTCTAGAGAGACCACTCATTCATCCACTTTGCCAGCTAATGAATGGATTAACACTGGCCGCAACTAAGAAGGCTTTTTTTTTTTTTCCTGATTGGTTATGGTTCAGATAAAAAGAAGCAAACATGAATATACAGTGACAGTCCAAAACCATTTCCTCTTCCTGAGCATACAAGACAAAGTAGAAGCTACCAATCAGTACTAATACAGATTGCTATTCAATATCAATAGGTGACAGAATAATTCTATGGAGTAAAAAAGAAGGTCGATCTACAATAATACAAGTCTAAATCAATAACCGTAAGAAGGAAGAAGCACTGAAGAAAGGCTTTTTTCCCAGACTTCACAATGGAATGATTGTCAGCTATGTAAAATTACACCCAACTACTACTACTGCCTAAAGGCATCGAAGACAACTATTATGTTGATTTTGTTCGTGCCAGAATTTCTTTACATGTCAGTTAGGAAGGCTGCATGACCTTGACACTAGAACAACAAAAGACTTTGTGAAATCTGCAGGCTCACACTGAAAAGCCTGCCTTAGAGAAATGTCACTCACAGAACCTGAATTGCTCTAAGACACTTGCAAAGACTGATAAATTTCAGCTGTTAAGCTCCTTTTGAAAACAGAGCAATCCTGAAACAGAGATTAAATATGGAGGTCTTTCTCCTTAGCACTGTAGAGAAAAATTTTGCAAAAGCAATATTTTACCTTGCTTCTGAAAATTAATCATAAAAACTAAATTATTAGGAAAAGGGCACTGTAGCTCTAGGATGTTTCCTATTGAAAGATCTCACAGCAATTTATAGAGATGGATTAATTTAGCCTGGAATCAACTGCAAATATATTTCTGACTTATACGAGGAAAACTGATCAATCAGAAATATCAGCTGAAAGGGATCACAAAAGCATTACAAAAGATCTTAGTGTTAATGCCCAAATCTTCCAACCTCCTGTCACTAACACAGTTAAAAAAAAAAATCAGCTTTCTTCTATCCAGTAGCTAAATCATGCCCATTCAGAGGTGCACAGGAAAATTAACATGTATGCGCCATAGGTGTGGAGTCAGCATACACAGCTTAAAACATTTCTAGTACCTGTGGAAATGCTATCCTTCACTGTAAGACAGCCTCCACTCTCTTCTCAAGGAGCCTAGTGAGCGCTGAGCAAACCACAGAATAACCTCCACAAGTTCTGTACACAGGCAAGGCTCATTTTAGGGCCCAGGATACTACAAAATCATTGATTGGATTCATTTGGTTTCATAATGTGGTTTTAAAAGGTAAATCATATTTATATATGTATCTCACAGGCTCACAATAATGGTATCCCATGTTTATTGATAACTGCAACCATCCTAATCAGTGTACAGAACTGTCAGGAGAAATTTTTAGCAGGTAAACATCACCCAGTGGATTTCTTGCAGCCTGGGACCATGAACCTGCAGTCACGCTTATTAAGCAGGGTTGACAGAAACTTGAGCTAAGCCCCTGCTATATCAAAGTTATAAAATTTTCATTGTCTCTCCTCCCAGGTGTTACAGAAAATAGATTGGAGTAACGCTTTGACAACCTAGCTGACATATTCAAAACATCTGCCCCTAGCTTCTTAACAAATTGCAACCCTTAAGGCTGATCCCAATAGCAGTCTCATATTCATATCTCAGGTAAGATATTCCTATCTGATATCCATCTCTCTGAAACTGAATAGCTCTACTATTACTAACTGAAAACTTCGTACTTACTGTAGCAAGTGTTAATATGTAACAGGTTCTTACGAGAAGGTGGTAAAAAGTTTTGTCCTATTCTCCCAATTTGTTACTTATTAATCCAGTAATCTTTTGGGATTGATTCTCATTAAAATTAATGGGAATATTTCCACTGAGTCAGGAGTCCCGGCTAAAGGCAGGTTTCCAAAGTCTGGAAAAAATACACTGAATGACTTGCAAAATGGTGGTTGTGCTGTTAAAACACAAAATATTATTTTGATTCTTGAGGAAAAGAGACCACAAACTAAAGCTTTTAAATCAAAATTGGCGACTTCCCAAATATTCTAATCAAGTGTAAGAGACTTTTAAGGGCTGGCTAAATATACTTCTAGAATTTAAAAATCAGAACACTGAAGCTCATATTCAGCTCAGCCTTGCTTCTGTAAAGATGAAAGGCCTAGCAAGGAGGTTCGAAGGTGACAGGTGTGAGAGCAGAGTGTGCTACAGTCACAGTATTTCTCATACTCTGAAGAGGAATCCAAAGCAGTAAGTCTTGTGTTTGAGTTTTGATATGAAGTTTGATGAAATTCCAATTTTAAAGTTATCCTGGTCTGAGCAAATTTTTTTTATTGATTTATTATTTGTTTGTCAAGCCAGCCAGGACTGGCTCAGTTTCAAAGATTTGGACTCTCTAATAGAATAACCTAGAAATTGCTCAGATTGTTCTGGAAAAAGCTGAAAAGGAAGAGTTCGTGGTCCACCAACACTATAACTGAAAGAATTAGTGTGCATTTCCAAAGACAGGTGCAAGCAGTTGCTCTCACTACACTTGGATGGAGGTCCTCTTCTTCTGGGCACTGAGATGACGCAGTCCAGAAGCTACTTAATGATGTTAGCAAGATGCTGGGCCTAAACTAATATATCCTGCACCCACCAAGGCTTATTAGCTCAGGTGTAGTGCCATGATAAAATAAAACCCTGGCTCTCAGGTTGAGTTGACTCACAGCACATGAGTGGAAGAAACTCAGTCCCACCTACCACCTTCATGGAGATACAGAGGTCAAAACACCCTCAAGAGGGCCCTTACAAGGCAGGAGGTAGAATGTAATAGAAGAGGATGAACTTTTTTGATAATTATTGTATGAAAAGTCACAATTAAATTGCTGCAAAAAGCTATATTTACATCAACCCCCTTTCAGAAATTCTTTTGATTGTGAAAAGCAAAAAGAGTTGGCAGATTGAGAATTATCTACATTATTATAATTAAAGGGAGAGAGAGCCTACATCTTCATTCTAGAGCAAAAGAAAAGAAAACTTAAGCAAATAAAGCAGAGCTGAGTCAGAAGTGGGTTTCTGACAAATTAGAGCTGCTGAAATATGCTTGCTGGAAAAGAGGGAAGGGATTAAAAAACAAATTCCTGTGGAAAATCTGCTATCTTATTCCACAAAAGCAGAACCAATTTTAAAGAAGAACTTTCAAATAAAAGGCAACTTGGCAACTACCTAAGAAAGTGGATAAGCTCTAAGCAGCTGGGTTTATCAAATGGAAACTTGCTTTCAAAAGGGGTATGCTGAAACAGAAATAAGGAAAACAGGGAAGTTTGCCCAGGAGTGAGCCTCCAGCTTATTTGTAGGCTTGCCAAAACTAGAGACTATTTAAGATCTTGCCAACACAACTGACAAAAATCAAACTTTATTTTCAGCTATTAATAGCAGCAGAAGAGCTACAACAATCAAGATTTTATCTGGAATAGATAGAACTGTTTCAAGTAAGTTGATTTCAACTTGAGATTTCATCCTCTTATTAAATCAGAAAAAAAAGCAAGCCTCCATTGATTCCTGACACAATTACAAAAGGACAATATACAGTGATAGAGACTGGCTCAAAAGGAGCTCAGGCTTCAAATGTGATCTGAGCAGCTACACACTTCTGTGAGCGAAAAGGTGGAGAAAATCTCAGCTAGGGAAGGGAGGACATACTGTAGCAACTAACATACAATTTTACGCAATCACGGCATGAGACATAGGTCAGTGAAACTATCAGCAAGGGTGCTGTCAGGGAAATCACAAGATTGCACAGAGGTAACTAAATGCACTACTTCTAATGTACAAGGAGCGCCCCGTGCACACTATCAAACGCCCGTGCAACAGCTAAGGTAAAGCTTAGTACTACCTGTAAAGCCAACTGCTGCATGGTACCATGTTCTACAATTCCCAACTTACAGAGCATCGGCCTTCAAGTGTGTTAGACTCAATGTCACAGCAATAATGACTATAAGACATTTCCTGAAAAATTCAAAGAATTACTATAAACAGGAGGTTTTTTAAACCATTCTTGAAAGTCACATCATTTGCTCCTATTTCAATTAAGCTTAGGTGACGGCATTTTGACTGTTCCTGTGGTACTGCATGGACAAATGAGAATACCTGACTAATGCCTGTACTCTTCTACAGGAACAATCCTGTATGGAAATAGTCTTCCTACTCTCTGCTGAAATCTCAAGTCTCTCCTTTGTCATTAAACTGCGTGAATATTTTCCCATCAGCCTCTACAGTTGCTCTGCACATCTCCTGCTGGAGCTCTTCCACTTTGTATAATTTAATTCAACGCTCCTTGGACCAGAATGAAGGAGATTGATTACAAAGACATGTGAGAAACAAGAGTAGTAACTTCAACACATATATAATTTATATATAGTGGAGCAGTTCCAACCAGACGGTTGGAAAGAATCTACCTAGAATAAAAAGCCAAAGCCTACTAATTGGACATTCGCTTGGGTTGTTAGAAATTGATGTTACACTGAATCTAAGGTGACTTTATCCACTCTGAGCTGTTTGATCTACCTCTGACCACCTATATTTTGCCTTGAAATCTGTATCAAAAATACGACCCATATTGCTCTTCAAAAAGAACGTAAGAACGAGAACTTTTTTTTGCAGCGCTCAAATTAAGGGAAAGTCCAGTCAAATATATAAATCCAGACACTTCTTTTCAGCAATGTATAGAGACGTGCTCTGGAGAACTTGCAGATGAGGTAAATTACCTCTATATGCACAATATCCTCTGCTTATGCTAACCCTTTGAAGAACATGCAGGGACTGTTAAGGAAATCACTGCAGCAGTTTTAGCTGTTTTTTTAACCGACTCATTGAGAAGACAGGTAATTTATTTGTGAATGATAACCCTTGGCTGAAGTTGGATGAAGAATGCAGACAATAGCATGGCGACTCTTGTACTTGGAGAGAAACTACCAAACGCTGAGAGAAAAAAATAAATTTCAAAAGCAGCTAAGTTTGTCTTTCATCAGACGTGCATTCACAGATTTTCTACAATAGCAAAGTAGATCCATGATTTTCTGAATAACAGGAAGGAAAATAATCTGTACTGAAACTCTCCAATCACTTCTGCGGACTAAGCAACATCAGAGAACTTCAAAGCAGCGACTAGTGCCCCCATGACTGAGCCCTGAGTTTTAGTCTATCCTAGTTATGACTGACATTTTTTCCTACATGTACCTCTTCCAGGAATAGGATCAAAGCCAATCCCAGAAAAGAGACATTGGCTACAAAGCACTAAAACTAACTAGAGTACAGAAGAATTGTCACTATCGTCCAGAAAAAAGTGAAGCTTCTAGCTTTGAAAGGGCTGTAACTGCCAAATTTATTGGCTTCACTTAACACAACACTTCCTGATTTACCGTGACACAACCTGTTGACTTATGCCTTCATCTCAACAAGACTAAATTCCACATTAGCAGCTTAAAGAAAAAGTTGAACCTAACTTTACAGTTGCTCTCATGCAAAATACATTTTATGCAGGAGACTTCTGGTATGTAAATATATATACATTCACAAAAGGAAATAAAACAAAAAAAAAACAATCAAGGATGGTTTTAATTCTGTCTTTTAGTCTTTGAGTAGGAAAAAAAAAAAACACAACCCAGCATGTATCTTGTGTTAGTGTTACTCCAAACACTTGTGCAATAGAAGATTCCTTTTGAGATTTACACCAGTCAGTAAAGCATATTACATGAAAGACATTTTGGCCTCAGAAAGATCTCCTTATTCCTAAAATTATTGACTAATCTTTGGCAAATAACCTAACAAAACAACAGGAGGTACAGCAGGACTGCTGTCCTAAGAGACAAATATTAGCATTTGCAGACACCTATAGTGGGAAACCAAACTAAGCAGGCACTACTTTCAATATCAAAGAGGCAAGTGCTATGATGGAGAGATGAGACTTGATGAAAATAGAAGAGTAACCATTCTCATAACAATTCTGCTATACCAACCTCTAATAAAACAAAACCAACGAATATTACCTTTTCAAGAGTAAACAGAAACTTGAGGCATTAGGTATGATGGTGTGCTGACATCCAGAGTTGAAGCAGTCTTCTCACCAGCTAAGCGCTCTGGAAGAAAAAAACAAAACAAAAAAATCAAATAATCACACAATGCGTAACTGTACTATGAAACTAATTGCCACAGGGTTTTACAGAGAAAATTAAATATAAAAGGTTTCAAAATGCAACTAAATAAATTCACCAAATACTAAGTGCCATTAATGGCCATACTCTTCTGGTATGCTAGGCTACAGGGAAACCAGTTAACTTCCAGTTTAGAAAAGAGTTTCTTGTCATTACCACGTAGTGTGGTTAGCCACAATATTGAGTGGGTAAAATTGCACATCTGATGATTCAATCTAATATAATTGCTGGTTCATTGGTTCATTTATTTAATTTTAAGTAAAAATCTAATTAACAGTTAAAATACTTACATTTATTGTTAGCTTAATAAAAAACAGTGATTTTATTTTAATGATATGTTTAGTTTTAATTTTAACTTGCTTGTTACAAGCCACAGAAAGAATGAAGGGGATTTTTTTTCCCTCATTTTCTTTCTGACAGCAACTTGTGTTTGAATTGAGAGCATGAATAAAATTACTGAATTTATCTATGTGCCACAAAATTTTCAATACATTTATTTGGTCTTCTTTTACACTCCTGAAAATGTCAATGCATCTCATGACACACCCACACAAAATTAATGGCAACTAACCACCTCCCTTGCTATTCAGCTTCCCGTTGCGTGATGAAACAGCCCAGGTTGGTTGTGACTGCCTGAATCTCTCATGTTTGCCTAATCATAACCTTTTCTTAGTCAAAGATATAACTATAAACCAAAAACAGAACAAAACCAAAATTTGTCAAAAGTTATTTAAAATGGTCTTCATAGTGCAGTTGTTGTTTCTTACATGGAATTACAAAACTTTTTTTAAAAAAAAAAAAATCACATTAATAGTGGTCCCCTAAGACACTTTAAAGGTCACGTTATAAATAATGACACACAGATTATCAATAAATTCCAGACTAGATAGAGATACTGGAGTTCTGATTTGGTGATATGAAAGAAATTTTGAGTGTGCCCTGAAGGATGAGTTAACAGAGAAGCTACAACTCTGAGTTCTTTCCATAACCATTTAATTTGGGAATATAAGTCTCATTGCATTTGCTGCCAGTAATTATGCTTTTAAAAACAGGGAGACTTCCCCATACTAATTGTTTATAGAATTTATCCTGCCACAGTGAAATGTACATCATTCCTTTAATGGTGAACATAAAGTATTTACTTATGTGCATCTCACTGTATTTTATTACATGAGAAAATATCATTCCCTGAAGCCAATATCTAAACTCCATTTCATGTCATTACTTTTTACTTATAGCAGCTAAAGATCAATTAAGTCAGTATATTTTTATTACATTAAATAAACTAGAAAGGTTGAATGATTTTTGTTCATGTTTTCACTGTTACAATTTGTTTCTATTAATTGTCAGTTAAGCTAATTGCTACCTTTGCATCACAGTAGTTAACGCTAATATACAACTACTGTTTGGTTGTTGTTTATTTTTGCCATAAATTAATTGCCATCAAAATTAACCTCTCTCACTGACACATCATAAATTACAAGAAAGCTGATAAGTCTCCTACAGGCTTCAATAAGTTTCCATTCATTAACTAAACACTCCTGTCTAAAAGAGTAAGGCAAATGCAATAGCAGCCACAGGTCAGCAACACATCCTAACACATGCTATTAAAGTAAATTAATGTGATATTAATCAAACGTTCAAAGTAAAACATCAGCTCAAAGACAACTGAGAAAAGCACCTGCTACTTAGCCTCTCCACCTACGGCAGGTATAACACTCGGCCCACGAAACCAACGCTGCAGGATGCATATGGGCCTGGAAACAGGGTGCATGGCTGGAGTAGCATTTTGGCATTAGGCTGTGAAGTTGGCAGTAACCGCATTTCTCTGGGGAGACAAAGCCAGTAACTACACTGAAAATTAGACTACAGAAGAGGGATGGGGCTGAACAGTGAGACATGGCCAACCTGGGTGACTGCAAACTGGCAGTCAAAAGTGGTGGCGACTGGCACAAGCCTTATGCATCTGCAAGAACTGAACTAAACAGAAAGAGGGTCCTCTGTTACCAGACTGAAGTATCAGCCACACAGCAATACAGAAGCTCTGATCTACCTTCTTACAGCTATCGCACCACGAGAAAGTTTAGTCCACTACTTGTAGCCTGGTGTTGGTAGCTCCCTCAGCTGCACCTCTCTCCAATAGACTTCAGGAAATAAATTCTGTGGTCAGTTGCCTAACAGAATTCAGCAGGGCTGCTCAGTTGTAAAAAAAAGAATAATTCATTCCAATAACATGGATTAGGAGCCAACTTAAATCAGTCTACCTCTTCTGATTCCAGTTGATTTACACTTGGGATTAATAGGCTATTGATGTTTGCATCTAAGCATACAGAGCAGACCATGACTTTAAGACAAAGCCCCCAGTTAGCAAAGAAAGCAGAAACAAAGCAGCCTAGACTGTAGAGTTGAAGAGCAGTGTGACAACAGTACAATATATCCCAAACACCGGGAGGGGGGAAAATGGGGAAGCATGACAGAAGAGTTTTAATGAGTTAAACGTATTCTAGCTTTGCTGATGCTGCCCAGCAGAGTACACAAGCTTGAATATGTTACAGTAAGCAAGACTGAAGAATGCAAAGGTGTTTTTAATGAAGGGAGGGTAACCCAGGTGTAAAACACCATTTAAGAGGTATCTCAGAGCTAGAAATCAAAATATCTTTATTTTTGTGATAATAAATTGGTAAAATGTCCTCAAAGCTCTTTCTTGTACTAAAGCTGAACTGAAGCACAGGTCAGTGATCTAAAGTTGGGTTTTGAAGCTATGTTCTTTGGGGTTTTTTCGTACCCAGTAGATATTTTGCACACTGGCATAGTAAGAAGTGTTTTCCTTTCTCCATCTATTATATAGTCTGAGACAAAGATTCTATGTTGCTCACTAAGAAATGGGGATTTGAGTATCTTCAGGCCTACGAAGCACTGAGGTTTGGTCTCCCACATACTGAGCAAATATCCTAACCAAGAGAAATATCATCCAATAGTCACATTTCAGAAAGGCAGCACTCATAGCTATGCTTTGTAAGTGTATGATCATTTCAAAGTATGTTAGATTTACCTGCAACATTGAGGGACTTAAGCACTAGAAGACTACCACATGCAAGATTCACAAAGTGATGCACATCTTTTCCTCCTAATTCCAGGAAACTAAGAGGTAAGAGGAGTTGAACTGTTTTCTCTGATTCACTTAAACAGAACTGGATTCCCCAGCTAAAACAGAGCTTTCCCTAAAATCTCTACACAATAGTGTTTAACATAGAATCCACTCATAACTATCACATGTGACTCTTGAGAGACTAGATAGTCTCACGCGCCCACCAATAAAGCTTTTTACAATTAACCCTTCACCAAGAAAAGTTTATCAAGAGTTTGCATATCACATAATGCAGTTCATTTCCAGATTTTTTCCAAAACCAGTATAAACTCCCATATTCTCAGGTGTAGTACTCAGCACTGCTAGGTGGAATAATATTTGCAGATCATTCTTACGCAGTCAGGTGTCTGGAAAATATATTCAGTATTTCAAGTAACTCACTATTTGATGTAGATGAACTTATTGCATCTTCAGATTCTCTCTTGAATTCATTCCTGCCATTGTAAAACAAGACCATACGAATTATAAGACCCTTAAGCAACGTATGCAGAGGATTAATCATGCTGTAGTCTAACTGGGCACTCAGTGTCACCATTGCTGCACACAAATACTGGGCCATTGAAAGTGCAATTACTAGACTATAGATAAAGTGAGCCATAAAATGAGAAATCTCATCATATCTGACAGTGCATTGTGAAGCATTCCCCATTAAGGGATGAGAATAAAATGTTTATGAGCTAATTTATTCCAAACATGTTTGTAACTGTCTATAGCTAGCACTGTTTGATCCAAGAAAAGGTTATGCTGGGAGAGTGGGAAGACAAAACCTCAAACTATGAGCATATACACCAAGTTTGAATTCTTTTTTTCAAATCAAGACTACATCAGAAATACTACCTGCAGTCAAACCACACAAATTCCTTGCTCCCAGGTGGCTAAAAGAAACTCATTGTTTCTCTGCTTGTATTGCTCAAATAACTGATGCATGCGTATTATTTGATCTTTGTCTTTCCTTCTGTCATATACAATAGTACTGCCAGGAAAACTGTTCTTCCACACATACCCCTGCAAAAAAGAGCAAGGAATCGGGGGGAGAGAAGAAAATTGGTGTTTGTTTATGCTCTCACTGATGTTAGCTTGAACACCAACATTGGAAGAAACACCTGATTGCACAACATGGATGTGGAAAAAAAAAGAAAAGCTGTTAATAATGAAAAGTTGAAAGGCATTACTTTCTGTATTTGATAAAAGCTGTTAGAAAATATCAAGCTCAGCAATATCAAACAATAGAAATATAATGATTTTAAAAAATCTAAAACAGCTGCCAAAATTTAAAGACAAAATGAAAACTGCAAAATGTAAGTCTGGACAATAATGGTGTAATATAGAACTGAATATCCTCTAAAAACCACAGTTGATCCTTCTGAAAAATAAAATGGAAAGGCTAATAATCCAGTTTAAGTGATAGTCTATTACGTTTGAAAGCAATCTTAACTTCCTCAAGGTAATTAAAATTTCCTTCATCTGTCTTAGCTTGAGCAGTTGCCGGCATGTATATCCAATTCAAATAAGACAGAGCAAGCTTTAAAGGGTATTGAACTGAAGCTACCCACCAGCATGAGAAACAGCATTAGTAAAACACTCATATTCATCCCACTCTCACTCTATGTTAATACAGATGCAAAACTACTGAAAGTGAGGTACGAAACTGGGGCTCTCGTACTCCAAAAGTAGGGGGATTTTGTCCCTGAAAGAGAGTTAAAAAAAGCAACGTAAAATTAGAACTTAATCTTGCCATTCATTAAAGTAGGACACACTGTCGTCTTTTGGGTTCCCTCAGCGTATAGTGTAACTACAGCTGCGTAAGGATAGCAGGTGGTAAAGCTGGGACTACAAATTTTAGAAAAAAAAATTAAGAGAAAAGGCATATTATTAGTAAGAAATATAGTCCTTCTCTTTCTACTCTGAAATTAGTCAGTGACAGCCACTTGCACCGGCTGAGCACATCTTGCAACATCTGGTCCACCTATTTTAGAGTAGAGGGATAATAGGATTCCCACAGATGTAAGGGTAGTAAAAAGTTTTCCAGTTGAAAATTTATTTCAAGAAATACGTAGTTTTTTCAAACTCACTGCATCTATATAGTTTTCTGATGCCTCATTCACCCCTCTGGTGAGACCACAGCAAGCCCCCATGAACATCCACGTGCCCAGCTGAGTTAACACTGATGTGCAGCCAGGCTTCCGACTCTGCCACAGCCCAGGAATGCTGCAAGTCTCTGCAGCAGCTTTATCTCCTGCAGGGAGCTCTAAAAGGTTTCATGAAAAGGAAAAGGAGATGTTGCTGTTAGCTTTTCTATGGAAGATTTTTAAATTTCTGTTCCCAGGGAGGTCTTAAAAATGCATTTTTCCTTCCCTTTCTGAAATATTTTTCTTTAACCCTTAGAACATGCACATCAGCTCTTGGCCATCTGAAATCCCACTTGTTAAACAAGAGGCAAGCATAGGTTCTCTTTATGTTAAAAACAAGGATGTCTAAGGATCTCTTTATGTTAAAAACAAGGATGACTGACTTCATTCCACAGGGTTCATTTTTATAAGGCATTGTCACATTCAGGAAAATGATGCATTTTAATTTCACAGCAGATTGCTCTTTACTAGAACGATTTTGTTACCATTAGATCAATCCAAAATACACTGAAAATTCTGAAAATTATAGGACTTATCCTGCCCTAATTCCACCTTGCTGTTTTTTATTACTTGCTCTAGCATGTGTGGTAGCAGATTTATAAGCCTGGTATGTGCTACTGTGTTCTACTCAGACCATCCAACTCTCATTGAAGTGAATTATCAGGTGGAAGACAGGCTTCACTGGTGGAGACTATTGCTTAAACAGATACAGATTATCTACGGAGCAAGGAAAAAATTTCCCAAGATACCTACTGAAAATTGACAAACTGCGTTACATCCCCGCTTAGTGACAACTTCTTCCACTTGGAAAAGCAGTAAATGTATGATGTAAAGGTATATTGTTAAAAGACCTATTGGCCCTGGAAGTGATTATCTGAAAGAGATCAAGGACATCAAAAAAACTCAGGCATCTGAGGAAGAGAGACCATTACTGTACATAAGCACAAGGATGAATGGGACTGAAAAGAGCTACAGCCAAGAGTTAAGCAGAAGAGACTGGGACCTCTAATCAAGAAACTAGAGCTAGATAAACACTAGAGATCATATCTACCTTCCAAGTGAAGGTATTTTTATTGAAAATATTTTTATGAGCACTTTTTCCTTGTGGGTTTTTTTTTCCCCCCATTCAGGCCATTTTTCTGTTTACCAAAAAGGAAGGGGGGAGGTGGGAATATTCTACGTTTCTTCTACTGCAATAATTTCTGGTTTGATAAAGAAAGGTATGTATTTTTTTCCAGCATACTACTGGATAATATCTATCCACCTATGTATCTTTCATGTATCTCTTGATTAAGTAATTGGCAGAATTGTCTCTTCTTTCTTTAAAAATGGAATTCCAGTTCTCTTTACTTTCTCAGCTGCCTGAAATAGTCACACTGAAGTCTAAATACTTGCAAGCCATTCAACATCTTCCTCTCAACATAAGGCAAACCAGTGCTTAGAAAGATACAATGGGTTAACACTACTAATTCAGCCCAGTACTACAAATGCCATAATGGGATGTGTTAACCCAGTACTAACTAAATGCATGTTAAAAGCCAACCTGTGAGCAAAACTGCTCCCTCGCCCTCAGGTGAAACTGAAGATTAATTAAGCTTTTGTACTATTAGGTCTGACTATAGACAAGTTACAATTACTTTAAAAAGAGGCTGTGAAAACCTAGTAAAGAAGGGGTTCTCCAGATGCAGTCTGAAGATGAAATCAGGAACTACAGATTTCTTGACTTGAGTTGTACCTAAGCTTTTCCTTCCTTCCTTCTCCCTGTAATCCTACAGTGCCCAGATTTTTAAGCATTCACAGGTGTATTGGTTTTAGGCCGATCCAGCAACTAAACTCCAGACAACCGCTCTCTCACTCCTCTCCAGTGAAATGAAGAGGAGAAACTTATAATAAAAGGACTGAGGGTCGAGACAAGAACAGAGAAGGGAGCACCCACCAACCACGGTCCCGGGCAAAACAGACTAGGCTTTCTTAAAGCAAAACAATTTATTAACAGTTGCTTAAAAAGGACAAAGGGAAACAAAACTGGTTACTTGAGAGGATAAAGAGAAAACAAGGCCAGATCTTAAAAACAACACCTCCGCACCCCCCTTTCCTTTTCTTCCCAGCTCTTACCTCCCTCCCAGCGGCACAGGGGGACAGGGACTGGGGAAGTGCAGGTCAGTTCATCCATGTTGTTACTGCCGCGCTTTTCTTAAAGAAGGAGGAGTCCTTACACCATTTTCCCTTGCTCCAGTGGATCGCTTACTCACGAGGAAAATCCACAAACTTCTCCAGTGTGAGTCCTGCCCACAGGACGCAATCCTTCCCCATCGGATTGCTCCACTGCGGGCTTTACCACAGTCTGAGATTCTTAGGGAGTAGTGGCCACTCACTTCGGCGTGGGTCATCCCACAGACTCTAGATGCCTCACTACCTCGTCGTGCATCCCATGCTCCATTATTAACAGTTACTCATCGCGCATCCCATGCTCCACGATCTTTCTCAGGCTCAGGCATCTCTTTCCCAACGTGGACTTCTCCACGGGCTTCAAGCGGGTCTCTGCTCCACCGAGTCCATTCCTGGCTGCAAGGGGGCCGCCTACCGTCTTGCCACCAGTTGCAGGGGAAACTCAGCTCGGACACACCTCGTCCCATCCCATCTTCACTGACCTGGTGTCTGTGTGGCCGTTTCTCTCAGATCTCAGTCCTCTCTGGGTGAGCTCGGCCCGGTAGGCACCCCGGGAGCGGGGCGCTCCCTGAGTTCCCCAGCCGGCTCCATCGCCGCCATCTTGAGCGCATGGCTCCGGCCCGGCGGGGGCAGCGCCCTCCTCCCTTCTCCTCGCTCCTGGGCACCGGCACACCTTTCCGGTTCCTTTGTCCCAACGTAAATAGGGCAATTCGCAGAGGCGCCGATTGGCTCAACCCCGAGGGGGATGGGAGTCCGATCTGGCGGCACAGGGAGCAAATTCCCTCTCCAGCCACCAGAACCCCCTCCCCCACACCAAATCATCACAACAGGGTAGTGCTGCGCCTCCTCTTTAGACATGTCCTGCACAGGATGTAGTGGAAGGTCTGAGCAAATTAGGTGATGCTACACTCCAGCAGTGCTTGGCTCTGCCTCCCAGGAAAGGCTTGTACTCAAAGGGGTTCTGCTGAAAAAGAAATTCCCTGAGCAGCAGCTAAATATTAGTGTTTCATTGCCGTACTGCAACACTATACATATGCTACAGCTACCAATATGGCACTGTTATTTTTTTTTTTAAGTTTAATGCAATGAAAACAGTGGAATGGGTAAAAATAAAGAGGTGGTGGTTAAAAGGCTGCAAGACCTGGAATGATGACGAGCAGGGATGTAAAATGAGGGCAAAGCCAGCCTCAGTCATGATAGAGTTACACTAGGCAGTGAGCCATGCCATATAGTGTCTGCAATTAAGCATTCCAATAATCTTGCATTCAATCTGCAAGGCTTGAGCTGAAATGCCACAGCTGAAAAACTCAACAGGCTTGTCCAATTACCAGATAAGTTAGGTGGTATCCTAAGTGAGAGACATATAGATCTTTCTCTTGCTCTAAAAATCTTTCCTCCAACGTTTGTTAACTTATCTATGCTTTCCTTATATTTAATTCATCTAGTTATTGTATTAACAGTATCTTTCCTTTTGCTCTTCCCTTCAGTTTAAAATGCAAAAATGAAGATGCTGCAAACTGACTGTTAATTGCCAGATTCTAAGCACAGTGACAAAGTGCCTATCAACATATAACATGCAAAGCCTCTAATACCTCAGTACAAGCAAATCATAGATGTGTAAAGAGGTGTTAGGCTGACAGTTGTACAAAGAAACTTATTTTTCTCTCATAAGACAACAGCCACAACCTCCGTTGATGGCAGGGGCAGCAAGAGCAATATCCATAAAAGTTGGACATGCATAGCATTGCTGACACAAGTACAAAACCTGTTGATACTGCTGAGAGATCCTGCTGCTCACTCTGGTTTCAGTTCTCCATCTGCCTTCCTGGATACTTTTTCTGAAGTACATTTCCTGTTTCTGACATCTTCATCCTTACTAGGTAATGTGTGACGAAAAGAGACTCGACTATAAGGTCCAAGCAAACCGTTTATTCGCACTGCGCTTACAGGTTTAACTGTAAGGCTCAAGATAACAATTTACTCGAACCGCACTTGCAGATCATATACGCCGCTATTGCAGGTTTTTATGGATACAATGGAGGAATGCACTACTGCAATTTAAAAGCAAGATACACACTATTACAACACACAAAAGAGTCACGGAAGGCACTATTGCAGCACACAAAGAGACGACACACAAGCGCACAGACTTCAAGCTGCGAAATAATCCCTTACCCCTCCAGGTAAGGGCTCTCAATCCCAGGGAAGTTACCTTGGCCGGCGTCCCGATCAAGGGGGGAAGAATCTCCTCACAGACCAGCTGTGTAGTTGGAGAAGCAGCTCCCGACTCCCAACCCAAATCATAGGGCTTTTATCCCCCGATTTACGCGACTGTGTAGGTACCATGCCTGAGGGGGTCTTTGGGGGTGTGAAAGGGAGTTTCCCCTTATCGATCGTCTGAATACACAAAGTTGTCTGAGTACGTAAAGTTGTCGGCTGAAGCAGAAACCTTCCAGCTTCCCTTTACCTTATCTCAAGCAACTGGACAATGGTTGGATTGAGACTCAGGGCATATTCTTTGTTGAGGGGTTTCAAGGCTCGAATCAAGTTTTGGTTCTTTGTATAATGCAGCACTGACTCGTCAGACACCTCGGGGCTGAGTGATCTACACAGCTCCCGTGAGTCGTCTCTGCCTCAATGCAATACAAAGCTGGGTTGCTTCTACAACCCCCCTGTGTCACCTGTGTGCTGGGCATTGCCGAGAAACTTGATTTGGATTTATGAGCCCGATGATCCATACAAACTGCATGAATAGTCTCAGACAAGAACTAGAAAAGATCTGATTCTTCTCCCAGTACTTTTACACTGGCTTATTTGTTTTGTTTTAGCATCCAGTGTCCACTAATAAAAGTGTGAGAAGAAACCTAGGGAAAGGGCATTGTCTTTTTTTTTTTTTTTTTTTGTTATCAGTCTGTGAAGACTATTTGTGGACTTGGCGAAGTTGAATTAACAAGATCAAAATGTCGCTGAAGTTCGGAACTGCAGACCTCAGCCCTTCAAGCTGATCTGCCCAAGCAGATCTTTCCCTCTGTCTCTATTTACTTGTAAGGGTTCATCTAATGCTATATCAAATACAGTATTTTAGAAAAGGATCTGGTCAGCACCAGCTCTCATGCTATTTTAGATGGCTTTTTTTTTTAAATGCACATGACATAATTACTTAATCAGATCAGATAGTTAACAATTTCCATACAATTGTTTGACTTTAGCTACAAAATGGATGAGCACAGCCATTTTCCACTCAGTAGTGAAGAGGAACTGAGGACGGTTGCCTATTCTTCTCAAACCAAATCTTTAAAATGTAAGTTTAATGCAGTCAAGAGAAATCGCTGTAAAGGTGACTTAATAAATCTACCATCATGTCCAAGAAAATTTAGCCATTCTAATAGTTGCCAAAACTCCATAAACATAATCTAGAGTATTAATATTATCCTATCTTCCAAAAAATCCCTTTGGTATTAAATCTTTAGAAACAGTTGACCCCTACATCCGTTTTACGGCCCAACAACAAGTTCAAGATGTATAGCACTTTTTCAAGGCAAGAAATCTCAGGACACTTTTAAAGAAGATGAAAAAAAAAAACCCACACACAGTCAAGTATAGTGTACAATACCAACCTAACAATGAAATGCAAGAATAAGAGAAGTGTTGGGTTATTTGAGATACAAAATGGCAGTAAGCATAAATATAAGAAACTTCATGATTCATCCAATTTACAGTGGTTATTGGTATGGACTCAGTTTGCGAAAAGGTAAGCCCACAAATTCAGACTCCAGTCTCAAAAAAGCATCTATTTATAGTAAACAACTGTCACACTCACGTTCATATGCTTGGCTGACTCTGGGCCATAGCTACTTCCGCAGAGAAATCTATTGCAGCACATCTAAAGTAACAAGTAAATAACCTGCATATTTCTGACTAAGCTGAACCCACACCAGGCGTATGCCAAGCAGGAAATTGCCTAAAACAATCAATTGCCAAAAGGAAGAAAAATTATACCTTTCTTCTTTTGTCTAGAGCCCTTTCTGTAGATCTCTTTCTGACTTAGGATGTAGGGTAGTAGATACCACTTGCAAGGAAAGCGTTTCAGGGAATTCCCTGTGTCTGTAATCAGCAAGGAACCCTCTCCATCTTTTGCATTCCCTATAAAAAGGGAATTCCCTGTCAGCAGAAAAGGCAAGGACACCATTTTCAGGGTTTTTCAAACAGAATGCTATCCTACCTTCACTTCTCACTTTCTTCGCTTCCCAAGCAGGAATTGCCACAACAAAAACCTTCATCTTTGGAGACAGCACATTACAATTTGATTGTCTTGTTAAGAAGCCTTGAATGAGCTCTGCAATAGATCTAGAAGTAATTATGGACAACCCAAACCAACAAAAAAAAAAACAACACAGCAATACTGGAGGATTCAGCACAAGCTGGGAATTTAGGCGAATCCTGGATATTGTGTAAAGGCCAAGTAAATTAGTTGATTTATTTTATACAGACTGAGGAAAATACATGTTCTTCTGTTCCTGAATGCTGACAAAGCCACACAAGTCATTACTTCAGCCCAAGATTTCTTATATAGAAATTGCATACAGAGCGCAAAGGAGGTAAAAAATGGCCCATACCTAATCAAAATTTAATTTGAGGTTTTTGACAGGAGAAAGTGGAATATAGTTTTAATCTATCACTTCATAACAGAGCTTATGGCTTTAAGCATTCAAATGCAATTAAAAAGCATTTCTCCACAGCAAAATTTAAAGTAAAAGCTGTGTTTGGTACTTCACAAGGACTGCATCCACTATACTGAGCGCAATGGAAATCTCTGAAAGACATTATACGAAAACACGTTCCAACTGATTCAGTAAGAAGAAAATACTAAGACTTTAATGATTACTTCAAGACCTCTTTAAGAACTTTGAAAGTCAAAAAGAAACTATACAAAATATACTACGGATATAAAGCACAAGCACACAGGGCTGAAATAAAAAGGCCGAGATAACAATCAACTAACAAAGAAGCAGGAAAAGTTCCTATAAATATACTAAAACACAAAATGAGAGGAAAATACAGGTTGCCTGTTTCACAGGGAAGGCAGGTGAGTAGATGATAAGAAAATGGTTGACATATCAAATAGGTTTACTCTTTACAAATAAGGTGAATTGTAACCAGATATTTTAAAAGTGAACAGGAGTGTTGGCCAAGTTAGGGACACAATAGGTAAAGGAATATTTAGATAAATTATGCTAGTTTGCAAGGCTTGATTAAATTCAGTCTTGAGGACCCGGTAAATCAGCTGAAACAGTGTCTCAAACTTTAATGAATCTTTCTAAAATTCACAGTGGACTGGAAAGTGTCAGGGGACTGGAGAAGGACAATCATGGTACCATCTTTACGAAGGAGAGAAAGAAGGGACTGGGGAATTGGAGACAGCCTAACTGATTCCTGGAAAGATTCTGGAACATATTATTGAGCAATTTATAAGCACCTCAAGAATAATAAGATGATAAGAAACATATGACATGGATTTGTCACGAAAAAAAGTTGTACCAAACTGGCATAATTTATTTCTTTGACAGAGTTGCAAGCTAATGGATAACAGGGAAGCAATAGATGTGATAAACATGAACATTACTTTTTTTTTTTGTAATATTCTCTATGGCAGTCTCATAACTACGCTAAGAAAATCTGGTCTGGATTAATTCCCAGTAACATGGGAGAACAACTGCTTGAAAAAACTCCTAAATACAGTTTTCAGCGGTTCCATGTCAAATTGAGAAAGCATTTAAAACAAACAAAAACAACAACCAAAAAAAACTTATTTCTAGTCAATATTATCACTGATTATCTGAATGACAGGCAACATGGAATGTCAGGAACAAGGAAAATAGAAAACAAAAAAAATTGCAGATAACAAAGCTTAAAAGTGTTGCAAGCACTTTACAATTCACCTGTATTTTCAAGATAATTCTGAATATTTGCAGAAATTATTCAAAATCAGAAGCTGAAATTCATGAAGACAGGGGTAACACTGTACTTAGGGTGAAGAAACCCAATGCCCAAATGTGAAATTGGGAAGATCTGCCTACTATGGAGAAGCAGCAGATCAACCATAAACAAAAAAAAAGGCGTTAACAATGGAAAACACACGTTGAAATAGTGAAATTCAGCTTTAAATACATTAACTGTAATTTTATCTGTAATATGGAGGTAATTATTCCACTTCTTACTTACTGCTTTGAGCCTTCAGATAAAAAGAATGTGCCCTGTCTTGGATAGTGACATTAACAAGGATATACAGCAATTCAAAAGAGTCCAAAAAGAGACCAACAAAAACACAAACAAGTTTAGAAAAACTGTTATTTGGGATTAAAGCTTGAAAGTGATTGACCTTCTGTGATTTCTTCTAGAAAATAGAAAAACAAAGATTAGAAGTTTGCGATACTTAGAAGGTTGTTTTAAAATACATGGTGGACAACTGTTCTCTCTATTCACCCATAAAGAGAAGAAGATATTATTTCCACCTGAAAAAAAAGATTAAGCTGAAATGCTAAGGAATATTTCTGGGAGATTAGAGGTACCTGAGTTGTCTTTACACCTTTCAAGGCAGAGGAAGGAACTGATCCTTGTCAGACCAGATCTAATCAATAACAGCTCTAAGCACTGAGCTGCTGTATGAAGGAAGGAGGACGTTGCAACTTTCTTCACTGTCTATTCTAGTGATCCTACATTCAGAGCACATACCATAGAGAAGGAAAGCTTCTTCCAGGGACCAAAGCAGTACAGGCTGTTACTAGGCAGGTTAATGAGCAAAAATTCAGACTCCTGTGAAATTTTAACACAAAAACATAGTCAGTGCCCTTTTATCCATGATTAGGTAAGAAAGATGAGCAGAGGTTTTGTAACGCGACTTTGAACTAACTCCTGAAGCACAAACAGGTGGGATTTGGCTTGACATCTTCTGTAAACATATAGTCCAAGTTGTTCATACAGACTAATGAACTTTGACATTATGAGCCTGAGTGTTTCAAACTGCCATGTTTTTCTAAATGACAGTACATCATCCCTGTTTTCTATAGCCTCTTCATTCTATTGAGAGAGCGGATAAAATAGTGTCAGTATCAACAAGAATTTAAGCCTTCAGCAAATGTATGAACAAATTTACTAGTAGTATACATAAAAATTACTGAGGTACTTGGGAGAAAAGTAAGCCAAAGCTGGATCCAGTGTATGCTGACAGAGCTCTATTAATATTGTCTGTTTACAGCAGATCAGTTTCTAGCATAAAAGGCAAGTTTGGTAAGACAAACAATAGCATGACAAAGACAAATCTAGTTTCCAGTAAATTAATGTCTGCTAAATGATAAGGGATTGGTGTTTTCTTTTTTCATTCCAAATATAAAAGAAAGGTTTGTAAAGACTGGAGTAAATTGCTGTGGAAGAGAAACTATTTGCCTAAATGAACATCGAGACTACAGTTTTTTAATGAAGAAGGAATTCGCTCCACACTACATTTTTTTCCCCCCCATCACCCTCATCTTCCCCCCTGACAATCACTTCCTGTTAAAATATTTTAAAGAGATGTTTTACCTTCTGGGAAGAGATTAGGCTTTTGCCCTCACAGCTTTCCTTTTTTGCTAGAATGAGGTAAATGAATAGCAGTGCTCTCTGGCAAGGGAAGTGCACAGTCTGTACAATCTAGTAAGATCCCGCTCAATGATAATTAACATTACCACTTTTGCACTTGAACTTCCCTTGCTTGAAGTGACATAAGTGATGACAGTATTCACTGACCTATGCAGAAATCCTGGGGCTGAAATGAATATCACAGAACTCTTGCCCATGAACTTTTACTGAAGTCACTGAGCCTTATTCTCCTCTCAGTTACTCCTTAAACTGGTTTGAATCAGAAGTGGTATCTACCAGAATAATATAGTAGCATCAGTTCAATTAGACATTTCAGACTTCAGTGTCTCTTGCTGCCAAAAATCCACAGCAATATGCTAAGGTTATGTCTTGGGAGACAAGAGAGGACTGATAGGTATTCTAAGTGGTATTTGTTACTCAAATCAATATGGATCTATAGCTGAAAATCTCTCATTAATGACTATGATGCTTAATACGTCTTTAGGCAGAGATTCAATCCATGTTTTCTACGGTGCTCAAGCCTCTGTTTCTCCCATCCAATAGTTCAATGGTTTCCTAACTTCTGTTATTTATAAGGTTCTATAAAGTGACAGCAGGTACTCCATCTAAACTTAATACAGCTTAAAAGGGAAAGGCTGGTGAGCAGGGAGTCTTTTTCATGTTTCTTCTACCACCAACACTTCCTTGTTTCTGGCAGGGGAAATGTTCCTTCCATTCCAAAGGAAAATTTTCCCATGTGCAATTTTTAATGTTAAAGAAATTTTATCTCAGCATATATGGACAGATCAGGTAACAATTGCTGTGTCTGTCTAACTTTAATCTCTGGTTGAAGGAATATAACTAGCTGTCCTTAAACATAGCTCACTTCATGCACTTTTTTCATTTAGTAAGATTTCTTCATATCTTAATCTTCACTGCAACCCCTACATACTCAGTCAGTTAATGCTCTTAGTAGTAAAAGAGATCCTGCAAAATTAAGAGAAAAAGTTTTCATTTTAAAGGGTTAAAAAGCAAGATTTTCCACAAAAAGCTACCTACAGTTAAATACCAAAGTAATTGATCTAATTTGAGAAACAGTTCCTTTATCTTCAGTGAGTTGTAATGTAACTGCTGCCTCTCATAACACTTGTGAATTAATGTCACATTCACCATTACAGATGTGGGCTATAAGAATGGAGGAATTAACTACATGCAGAAGGGACTGGGAACAGACTGGTTTTGATGGAAAACCTCAAAACTATCAGAACTGGAGGGTCAGGTAATGTTGTTTAAAAATTACTTTCTGCCAGTAAAAACAGAACTGCAGAAGGTAATTATCTGACTTTATAAAAACACTATGCTTCTTGATTGGACTAACACATGGGCTCCACGAGTACCCCGGACCTAAAAAAAAAAAAGTAAAACTGTGACTCTGATAGAGTCTGACATCAGTCATCATAGGTGGCATGGAAAACATTCACCACACGGAAGAACAAATCCAGAGTTCTAATCCCAAAGGACAACAGAAAATCTTTACTTCCTGCAGAAATGCTTGCTAAAGTATGTTCATGTGATTTCCTCTGGAAAAAATAGTAAACATGATTTTGGGGCAATTATTTTTTAAGAAGAAAAATATCAAAGTAAATCTACACAAAAGGCTATCACAAATGTCTTGTATGTGACAAACTCAGGAAATCCTAAAAAGAAAATGAAGTATCTCTAAGCACAAGCAGAATTTATGTTAAAGGTTAGCTTTAAAATGTTATGTTAAAGGATAATTTGTGGAAATCAAAGGTTCCAGTTAACCTCAGTGTATACGGGCTGTCCTATAGTGAACATGCTGTTTGCCACTGCAGTGCCTGTGTATTCACTAGTGACTACCGTGCACGGGCAACACTGTGTATTTCAACAGCGGCCAAGTTTTGCTACTCACCACAGATTCACGCAGAAAAGCAGGACATTGAGAATTATTAACTCATCATAGTATTTGAATGAAGACAAAAGTCTCTTAAAAAAATACTAGAGAAAGCAGATTGATCAGAGCAGGAAAACACAGACTGATAAACAGAATCATGACAAGAAACTGCCTCTGTTAAACTGAGCAGAAGAAAAAAGATCAATTACAATCTGTCACTGTCCCTTTTCCCCAGCCCCTTTTTTCTCTTTCCTTTTTGTGATTAAGTTTATAAAAGCCCTTGTTCTGATGTCACACAACAAAATGTAAAGAACTGAAACTTTAAATAAACAGGGATATAGAAATTTCACCAGTGTTTTATTGCTACTTGACAGATCCAATATCATGAGAAAGGATATACCTGTACCACTAATATGCTCCTCATCAGTGCAGTCTGAAAACACAAGCATTTACACAAAATCCAGAGTATTTCACCTGTAAACACATGAAAACAGTCACCAGACTTACATCTCACACACGATAATTTGGAACCAGATATCTAATTAATCTTATTTGATTTAATCTTTGTGACAGAGAAATCATGGCCAATTAACCAACGGCGTTTGCTACTCCTTGAAAGCCTCAGCTGCTAGAATGTTCATTCAATGTTGTTTCAATCTCAGAAAAGAGTAAAACAATTTTCATCTGCTGGGCTTTTTTCTCTGGTTACAGTAAGTCTGCTAGCCAACACAGTTTTGCACTATTGCACCACATTCATAAAAGATAAGCAAGCCACAACTCTGCATTTATAACAAGAGTAATTATTAATCTAGGTCTTGTAGTCAGAATATATTTCAATTGATCCCAGCTGTTTACAGGACAGGAGCAGGCAGGTGCTAGAGCTGTGTGCCTCTGTTCATGGCAGTACGCATAATAATGATTTGACAGCAACACTCATCATAATCATTCTTGCCCCTGCTGTCACACACATATACAACCTGCTAGGAACAAATCCTTCTGCAACAGAAAGCTGAATATGATGCGAGTTGTGACTTGTGGGGAATGTAAAATGATTCTTTCGGGAGTTATTAGGTACCACTACCTAATGTCTGACATTTAACAGATGTGTGTCCACATGGGGAGTCAGTCAGTCCAAAATCCTCTTTGATCAAAATAAGTACATCTTAAACACTAGCTGCATTTTACAAATACTTTAGACCCCCGATCAGTTGCAACAGTGCAATTCACAAGCTATCTCCTCTTACAGAAACCTTTCTATGGCATATTTTTTATAAAACTATTGACTGCAAGACAGATGCCTTTTAGTGCAATAATATATATGCTATGTTAGATATAGATCCAAAATTGATTGTTTTTCTGTTGGAAGCAATGTCTGTTTCCTGAATTTTCTTTATTTCACCCAGTGCTGTGATAGGTGCCTGCAGCACAGTAATCTATATTCTCCTCTTCAATGTTTAACTCTTTGTGTATCACTCACTGTCCTTGACATCAAGGAATTCGTACTACAAGCCTTCGAGATATGCAAAATATTTCAGGAAAGCTGCACTCTTGCAGTTTTATAGGACAAGAGATGTTGCTTTTTAAAAGGTATAGAAAATGAGAGGGTATATATGGAGCCATGATTCTAATAAAACCCACTTTCTTTTCTTGGCTAAAATGCGTTGCTTGAGTGCTTGTAGCAATCTGAATTGTAGATGGCTGAATGTTATTTGTGAGTAGTTCGACTGATTTTTCCTGTGTCTCACTAAGCTATTTATTCATAAGTACGTTTTCTTTTGTTAATCAACTTTGAAAGCAGCCAAAAATAGTCGTTATACTAACTACTCAGAAAACTTTTTTTCTTTCTGCCAAATGGAGAACAGGTCACAAATATGCTTCTCTATTCAGTTAGCTCTGCCTTTAATACCTACAACTAATAGGAAGAAATGCGCTGACAGAAAGGCAAGAGCCACAAGCCCAGCAGTCCTGCATTGCTTTGCATGTCTAGGCCTTGACAGGCCAGGCTATTTCTGTATTTTATTACCTGTTATTACAGTGTCTTTACATTTGACCTGTAGCTTGCAACTATGAAATGTGGTACATATCAAGATAGACTGGGTTATTGAACTTTTAGTACAGTAGAAACAAACGTGACTTACTGCAATAGTTTAATTGCCATTTAAAACAAATGCCAATCTTTTAAGTGATTTAACTAACAATTCCTTACAAGTAGCAGCAGGTGTTTTGCCTGCAGATGAAAGAAGATAACAGGCAGTTTCTCCAGAAGCTATAATGCCAATAGTAAAGCTTATTGAATCTGTTATATCATAACAGGCCAGGAACTCGCATTACGGTGTGCTCATAAAGACGTATTTAAATTTATAATCCTATCCCTGTTATTCCTTAATAATGGATCAAATTCAGCATTAACTAAAAGCCAAATACTGTCCTAGGCAGCATTCTCATTCAACTCGGTAGGCTACATCATTGCCTTTGAGGGGATGCCAAATGAATGCAAGTCTCCTTGAACCACAGGAGATAGCACTGCCACCGCTGCCAACCAGAAGCATGCCCTGCAGGTCCAAAGCAGCAGTGATGTCCAGAAAAAGCTGGACTAGAGCATCAAGAGACACTCTACATTTCTTTATCTCAGTAAAAGAGTGCTTAAGGACAGGGAATGGTCACCAGAAACATAGGTTTGATATAAGCTAAGATCTAGCAACAGCATATCTTGGAAGTACTTATATTAGAGTGACTAAAGATGTGGTTTCATGAATCAGTTTTCCAATGAGGAGGACAGAGACTGTGGATTTTAATCAGTTGGTGCCTGATTGCAAAGTAAATATACAGTATTTATATCCAGAAAGCTTTGCCATACAGAGTAGATAAGTGCCGCTTGATCCCCTTTGCATAAAAATATTGCTTACGAATCTTTTACCTGTTCCTGTAAGTTTCCTTTTCATAGCATTAACACCCAAAGCTTCATTTTCTTTTCTCATTCTGTGACATGCAGTTGCACTACAGATTTATGAGCATTAGCACAGAATGAAAATACAAAAAGTCAAGTGTTTTATGCACAAATATCGAGAATAATGAAACAACATTTCCCAGCTGTAGAGGATATAATTACTGTACCAGTATTATATTGTAATCAGCAAATGCTTTTGAAGTGACCCCCTTCATATTAATCAAAAGCAGAGCAAGTAGCATTTCCTTACTATTCAAAGAGTCAACCATAGTCATGCATTTGACCATTTTACATAAGAGCACAGCCACAATACTAAAACATTGTAACAAGTGCCTGCCCATTTATGACGTTATGGCTGCCAATTTTGCAGAATGCCATAATCTCATGGAACTTCATAGCTCGGCAGTAAGAACAGAACTTCAACCTTTCAGCTTAAGGAGAAGAGCTCTGAGCTGAAGAACTCTCTTAGCTTCCAACGTTTGGAGAGTTATAACACATAGAATGAATTATACTCATCTGAACTCATGGCAAGTGCACAGGTGTCCCTGTATGAAGCTGCATCCCCAGGACAGCAGGAACAAGTCCTGCCAGGGATGTCTATGGGACTGAGCTTTTCCCTCTTTTTCTACTGTGATAAAACTTATCTCAAAGCAGCAATTCAAAAGGTTTAAATTCTGTATTTAACATCACTACAGTTAAACCAGAAGCATGTAATTTTACAGTTCCTGTTTTCACCCTAACAACATGAAAGCTCATTTTGAAGGGAAAAACACAAGCCTGAGCTTTCTGAGTGATAAATAGCTTTATTAACAGCAGCAGCATTAGGGCACCCTAATCAACAATCAATGAGCTCCCTTTAACCCGTATGCCTGTATGGCAAGAAGGAGAGACATACCTAGTTCACTGTATTTACTTAAGTAATTAATAGTTTTGAAAACAAAACGTGTTCTTTATTTGTTTTTAAATTAGAAATACTCCAACATGAGGGACAAAAAATCTCCACCTCTAATTTGTAGTTACAGGAGCCATGCATATTGAGTAAAGTCAAAGGCAGACAATCCCAGGTAAACATGAAGAAAAGATAAAGGGACAGTCAGTTGTCATAATGGTTGCAGATCACAAGATGTTAGTGGGTTTGATATTTTTCTTACCTGCAAGTGCATAAAATATTCACATCCTGATGAATCAGTTTGCTACCTTTATGCATTATAGACAACTAGTGGAATCCGACCTAATCTTATATGATTTGCCAAAAACCACATCTTTAATAATTAAAAGCAACTGCTTATCATTTTATTGGCCTTATATAGGTGTTCCGGCATGTACTCTATTCCTAATATATATTAACTATGTATTAATATTACATTAAAAGGAAACTGAGATAAGCTTAGGAGCACATAAATAGATGCCTATATACTAAAATTGAAAGTAAAATATAATGTCTAATGAACAAATATAAATGCCTTCTCTGTAATATCTGAAATACTCCCATTATTTGTCCCCAAATCAGAACTAAGGCTTTTATTTTGAGAAGGCAATGTGAGAGCAGTTTTTCTCCTCCTCCCATCTTGCTCTTCTTTTTCTTACTGTTAACTTTTTTCACCCCCTATCTTTATTGTCTTTAGTTGTGCCCGTGGGAGCTAAGTTGTAGTGAGTTTTATACTTTGCCTAGAGGACAGAGAGATTTGTGGTCATTCTTATCTTCTCTGATAATGATTTCCAAAGCTTTGGCTGTGTTGCTGAGGAGGCCTTGTCTTCTGCCCTCTAAGGCTTCACCCTTGAGGTTGACAGCTTCATAATTCCTGAGGAACACAGCTGTCAGGAGAGGTTGTAGTCACAAAGAGAGATTCTCTGAGGTAATGTGTACCAATTCTGTGAAGGACTTTGAAGATTAACACCATGACCTTGAATGTAACGTAGCATCCTGTGAGGAGTCAGAATCGTGAGGCGAGTATCAATATGATGTGCCCTAATGGGCTGGCACTTGGAAAGCAGCAGGATGTTACATTCTGAAATACTTGAAAACTGTCCCAGTCTTCGTCAGAGATACGCACTCACAGACAAGAGCTTGCATACTGCCAAAGTGCTCCAGTTCAGAGCGTCGCAGAGCATTTACTCACTTTCTAATCTAAGTATATAAACAGTGCTATTAGCATCAATGGTTTAAGTTGTGCTTGGAGGTAAGCATGCACTGAAAAGCTTTGCTAGATTGGCACAGTATCCAGCATTTTTGCAGATTCAAGGAGGCAGGGGGAGTGAGGATAGACTTCCTATTTGATAAGCAATTTCTGATCAGTCGTAGGTGAAACAAATGTATTTCTCATTCTGTCACGAGCTCTGTGTGTAGTGGTTTGAGACTAAAAGATTAATTTCCTAGTTTGCAGAGCAGTTTGACAAACAGGAATAGATTCATTTTGCAGAGGACACAATGAACCCTGTTTTTACTAGCACTCTCTTTGTGTTCAGCTGAAGGCAGATGTCTTCCATGCAGAGATGGAGATCAGCAGGAAGCCACAGAGTTGGCAGAAGCAAGTCAGACGTAAAACTAGTCCTGCCGAAAAGACAGCTGCTCCACGAGTCATTTCACCACCTACATGTGATGACAGCTCCAGCCTCAGCATTTTATGTAATCACAACAAAGCATAAGGAAAGAAGCAATACCATAGCAAAGGTAACAAGCACACAGAGATATCAAGGATAAACACGAAAAACAAACAAACAAACCACTGCCGCTGTTTTCTCGAGGGGGTCCATCCACGAAATGATCTTAACACTACTCCCTGACCATAGCCAAGTCCTGACTTCAAAGTGAGCTTGAGAGCCACAAGTGTAACTAGTGCAGCAGCTTGTCTTGGGTAGAGGCCAGCAGAAAAAGCTATGGGGAAGAGCATAAAAAGGGGAAGTACAGAAAAAACTTCCCCATTGTGCAATTCTACCTCCCAGCAATCACAGTTTGAAGATTTTATGAGTAGAAGGCTTTATCCAATCACTGTTTCAAAAATCTGTCTTCCATGAACTTGTGCAATCTCCTTTTAAATCCATTTATTCTTCAAAACGTTCTGTTCTCATGCAATGCAAAACCTAACTGTGGATCATGTGAAAAAAGACATTTCATGTCAATGGAATGTCTTCTACTTCCTATACTGAGAAAAGCTGATTTTTCTTTTTCCCCTTATTGACTTTCCTGTGTCTGTAACATTTATGATTTCACATTAACATATTGTTCTCCCAACTCACCCTACATCCCATCTGGCTCATTTACAAGGTGAAAGCTAGGCAATACAAGAGGTTTTATGAAGAGTTCTATACATTATCTGAGTAAAAATAGTATGTGTTTATTCAACTAGCTGTTTTAAGGACAGACAGTGTGCGATGGCTTAGAGAGGATTTGGTGGGCATGGGTGTGGAAGCCAGCTGGTTCAATGATTAGATTTCTTTTTTTGAAGATTACAGAGAAAAATTCACAACGCTAACCAGGATGGTATGACCCTAGACTGAGGGTCCCGACCCAGAGATCTCTCAGTACTTTAGAAGGATTTAATACCAAAAGTTCTTCTGTTTAGTTCCATGAATTTACTTAAAAGAGTTAGAAGAAAAGGTGTTTGATGCAACTAGTTGGAAAGATCATCCTGAATACTAGTGATCTTGAAATATAAAGCTTGAAATATGTTATTGTATCATCATTTGCTGGGTCCAGTTCTGTTTAACATCTTTATCAATGACCTGGATGAGGGGATTGAATGTACCCTCAGTAAATTTGCGGACGACACCAAGCTGGGAGGCTGTGTCGATCTGCTCGAGGGTAGGGAGGCCCTTCAGAGGGATTTGAACAGACTGGATCGTTGGGCTGAGGCCAATGGCATGAGCTTTAATAAGGCCAAGTGCAGAGTCCTTCACTTGGGGTATAAAAACCCCAAGCATCGCTATAGGCTCGGGGAGGAGTGGCTGGAGAGCTGCCTGGCGGAAAAGGACCTGGGGGTGTTGGTTGACTACCGGCTTGATATGAGCCAGCAGTGTGCCCAGGTGGCCAAAAAGGCCAATGGGATACTGGCATGTATCAAGAATAGTGTGACCAGCAGGAGCAGGGAAGTGATCCTGCCCCTGTACTCGGCACTGGTGAGGCCGCACCTGGAATATTGTGTCCAGTTTTGGGCCCCTCGCTTTAAGAGAGATATTGAGCTCCTGGAGCGAGTCCAAAGAAGGGCGACTAAACTGGTCAAGGGGCTGGAAAATAAAACTTATGAGGAGCGGCTGAGGGAGTTGGGGCTGTTTAGCCTGGAGAAGAGGAGGCTGAGGGGAGACCTGATTACGGCCTATAAATACTTGAGAAAAGATGGTGGGGAGTTAGGGGAAGGGCTCTTTACATTAGTGATGGGAGATAGAACAAGAGGAAATGGGCATAAGCTTAGTCAGGGGAGATTCAGGTTGGATGTTAGGAAGTATTTCTTCTCTGAAAGGGTTGTCAGCCACTGGAATAAGCTGCCCAGGGAAGTGGTTGAGTCCCCATCCCTGGATGTGTTTAAGAATAGGGTGGATGAGCTACTTGAGGATATGGTTTAATGGGGATTAGGGATGGTTGGACTCGATGATCTCTAAGGTCTTTTCCAACCTAGAAATCTATGAATCTCTCTTGTGCACATAACATCAGATGTGGGCTGGGAAATATTTTGTCTTGAAATTGTGGTACATTTAAGGTCCATGTCTAATAATCATTTGTAGTTGATATACACTTCCCCTTACCAAAGAATATATGATCTAGCACTCAAAGATCATGACAGAAGACGTTGCTTTAAAATGTATTAAATTTGCCTGAAGAAATATCTTTTAACATTAAATAACCGCTATGCTGAGTCAGATGTAAAAATAAATTCAGTATGACGAATGCTAAATATTCAGATCTTTGCTAAATCTCAGTAATTTCAGGAGGCATGCGTGAATCTATGGAAGGCCATAGGCCCTGGCTCTCTGTTTCTATACATAGAAACAAATATCAAGACTCTAAATTTTTCCATTTAGGTCATGATAGAAGTCTGAATTGTTGCTTTTTCCTCTTACATCTTTTTTATTTCCTCTAACAAGAGATTGCTACAAATTTTCGTAGTACAAAAATCATCTATTATGCTAAACTCAAGACTCCTTGTACAACTTACTGACAAGAACTCAACAGAGTATTTCAGAGGGAAAACTAATAATAATAGCAGCAACACCAAATCCTCCAAATACTCAAGAAAACTGAGAGTGATCATGGGTATATTAATGTATAGATGATGTAGAATAAATCTCATTTTATACATGGGAATACTATAGACCGGACTTCCAGATTTATCTCATTAGAGGATAGAAATTTTTTTTTATTATACACTAGCTAGCTGATTAAGTCAAGTAACTTTTTGGAAAAGAAATCTTTAACAGGCATCTTTAACCAAGAGATTACCTTAAAGTTTATAAATTAATTTACCTCCCAGTGGATCTTGAGATCAAATCTATCCCAATTTATTAGGAGGCCATATCCATTGCCCAACATGACCAATAGTTTGCAAGAGCTAGGCCACAAGTACTAATTAGAAATACTGTATATACAACTTCCCTGCCACTTACATGTGTTGCACACTGTCTTCAACTACTCTGTAAACGATGTAAAGCCAATCTTGCATCATGTCACAGTTTGAATAATCCTTAACAAAATTCAGTACCTCTACCCGGTTTCTAGGACATCAAAACCATTGTCTTTTTCAGAAAGACTAGCAAGCTTATCTGCTGCTTTGGGGAAACCTCAGCATCACTCCACTGTTCCTTCTCTCCCTGCTAAACCAATTGACGTCACTCCCAGGAAAGTTCTGCATCAACCTGTCTTTCCACCTCACTACAGGACACATGTCCCAACATCTGCTGTTTCAAAGACATTTGGCAAGAAAATGGGCAATTGAGAACATGAAAGATGCTGACACTGAAAGGCTTACCCATGCACAAGAGGTAGTATATTAGGCAGTTGTTTGTGGGATTTGTGTTTAGAAAATATGAGAAGGCTGTTTGTAGAAGGACTTTCTCCTACAGTGGAGATAAATGGCTATTTCCTCACAGAAGTTTTGTGAAACATCCAGCAAATGCTTTTACAGGCAAGAAAAAGCATTCGAGTTTCCCTAGGCTGCCCTATTTCTAACAAAACTGCTTAGCCAATTCATTTATAGATCATACACCATTCAGTTGCTTTCATCTTCTAATCTCTGAATATTAATCTGCAGGCATATTCAGAACAGATAGATATCACATATTTTGAACTTCAGTCACCAAGAAGGATGGTGCCCTGTTAATCTCAAAGGATTGGCATAGCAATTTTACCACATTTTCTAACAAAATCCATACAGATTTAAGGTCGAGTTCTGGATTTAATTGAAGTAACCTTTTGTACAATCTAGCTTTAATGAAGTGCAATGAAGTTAAACTCCACAGGGGCCATTAATCTGAAACACTCCATTAAAACAACTGCAAGGGGAGTTTTTAATAAACAGTGTGAACTAATGCCCATGTGGAAAGGTAATTGAGAGGGAACTGGTGTCTGGGCCAGATTGTTATTAAATCCTTATCACAGGTAAAGCTGAAACCCCAAATGGCAAGCTGCCATGTGATTTACAGTGCCCTTCTCTTCCCGGCCTTAAAGAAAAGGCTATGTTTAATAATAAAAAAATCCTGTGACTAAGCTATAAAATAACTGAGCAATTACTTAGAATAATTTATACAGTGCAATACACTGACCTTGCTCTAAGCATAAAATCTACAAAATAACTTCTGTAATAAAACTGTGAACTGCTAAAAGGACTAAAGGTTTAACCATTTTTATAGTGCGGAACCTGAGGGTACTATAAATATATATCGCACTCCTAATAGGAGAGCTTAAAAAAAAATCATAATTTTTTAATCTTTAAAAAAGCTTCTCTGAAGTCTGGTAGGGCTTTGTCGTATTGCAGGAATGCCTGCTGTCCTATTTTAAAACATCTTAGCGGGGCGCTGAAGTCCACTCTTTCCAGTATTGTATACACTTAGCAGTGGAACCCTAAGTCCGGTCTTCCAGGAAACACTGCAAAAAGGGACAGAAGACTGCATCAGAGACCAGTGTGGTTTACAGCAGTATAGGCTCTACTTCTAAGCAAGAAAATACAGTAATTAAGCTCCTGAAAGGTACAATGAAGAACAGACACTCGTTCTGAATTTTTTTTAGGATGTCTTTTTCCTAACATCTGTAAACAAACTTGTCTAGATGTAGAAAAGTCTTTAATAAATTATCAGCATCTATTATTGTCAGTATAACTCTAACAAAATGTGTACAAAAGTCTAGATTCTAGAGAAAAACTGCAGAAATATCTTTAACAACATTTTGAAATAATTTTCTGTGAAAACGATGGAGATTACTTCAACTCAAAACATGATGAAAACATGGCATCACAGAGCAAACTGGAAGCGTATCTAGTACATCACTGACTGTCCATATACTTTTTTTTGATGCTTCAAATGTGTGCGCTTTCTGTCTAAACGACAGAATCGGGATGTGCTTTGTGACCAGATATACAGTAAGCATAAGAATGCTACAATGAAAGTTTACTAATCAACAGCAGATTACTTCAGCTAAAAAGAAAAGTAACCACTTTTATTTTTAGTCGCAATAATCCAGATTTCAGCAGATGCCATCCAAGAGGATATAGGCTATGCACATGTCGTAGGTTAGGCCGCTCCGGCAACTGAACCCCACACAGTCGTTCACTCACCCTCCCCCAGCCCCAGGGATGAGGGAGAGAATTAAAGGAGAATCAGGAAACCCGTGGGTTGAGATAAGAACAACTTAATACAGATGATTTAATACACAGTGTAGATGCTCACCACCCCCTCTTATGCAATGCCTGTCTCGTCCCGAAGCTGCAATCCCGGACGAACACGAGGCCCCGAAATAGAGAGGAGCAGAGAGAGAGAGATAGTACTCCGAGAGTGGGAGTACTGGGAGAGAGAGGAAAAAAAAGGCAACAGAGCAAAAGCGCAGCAAGTGCAAAAGAGCAGAAGCAGCTAAAGAGCCAAAGCGCAAAAGCCCTTCTGTCCGACTGCCCCTCACCTTTATACTGGGCATGACGCTGCGTGATATGGAATACTAATTGGCCAGTTTGGCCCTCAATCTTAAGTTCCACCACAAATCACAAGGGGAATCATGGCCCCCTTGTCCCGGCTATGCTCCCCGCTTATCCCGCCGTGCTTCTGCACTCCAGCCAGGACATGGCACACTGAAAAGTCCTTGGAGTTTCACTTCCAACCACAAACATCAACTTGCTATCAACATTCTTCTCAGAGCGAGCCTCTGAGTAAAACCAAAACACGGAGCTCTTCTAGCTGCTAAAAAGAAGAGTTAACTCTGTCCCAGCTAAAACCAGGACAGCACATCATAACTAAAAGACAGAAATCGTCAACAGACTTGTATCATGCCGGTCAAAAAGCTGTTTTTTTGATTAATTGGATCTTGGTTAATTTGGCAATGTGCCTAGGGTTAGCACACTCAGTTATACAGGAGTTATGTTGCCATCATCACTGTTGCCAGGCACTTCTTCATCCCAAAGTGGTATCTGTGATTTCTGAAAAGAGGAAAGAACCCCAAGAAGGGCAATTGAAACATTCAGGTTAAACTAATCAGAAAAAATGTGCCTGTCAACTTATTCACAAGTACCAGTCCATTTCCAGTGGCTTAATACGTGCTCTCTTTTTTGACTTTTAGTCAAAACACATCTTAACACTCTATCATTAGAGGAAATATTACTCTTTCACACAAGTTTATCTTATTACTAGGGTGCACATGTATGTTGTAAATACTATAAGCAAATCTGCACTTGTTTCTGTTTGTTGGCACCCGAAATGTACAGCTAATAAATACAGTAAATGGAAACTTTGGGTTGTGAAGAAATTACTCCAGTGCTATTTTGTGCTTCCTCAGAAGAAGGTGAGTGGTTCCTATGTCTTTGTACTTTATTTTAAAAATAGAAATATCATTCAGTTACATCTTGGCAAGTGGACAACTCTCTCGTTTTAATACAGGTAAAAGTGAAAGCTCTGTTTAAAAGCCCTGGAAAGCATTGCAGTTCAGCATGTGACTAAAGTTAAATATATTACTTAAGTACATTATTAAATAGAGATGAACTGAAGCATGTGGTTAAATGTTTCACTGAACTGTAGCCGAGAAAGGACTATTTTCAGCTTTTGCCTTATGATTTTTCCAATGCTAAACCTCAAGTACAACGAAGCCATTCCAAGCAATTAAGTGTGCTTAACTGTACTGGCCTCTTTCCTCAGCCAGCTGATGCTTGTATTTCAATAGAGCCACTCCAGTTTGTACCTGCCTCAGCATCTGATTGACTAGGAAGATTCTTACTTAACAAAGTCTAGGAAAAAAGTCTGTTGAGGTCTTTGAACATACTGAGCTACATTTCATAGGGAAATGTCCTGCAGGATAGGGCGTTTTGGTCAAAAGAGCATACTAGTGAAAATGCTGTCTCTCCCCAAAACAAAATGTTTTTCTTTTCCTGTAATTTCAGAAAATAATGTTTGAATTTCTAAACTAAAAATAATCAGTTATTTAAACGTTTTAAGAGACTGGCAAGAACAGAAAATATTTAATTTCTCACAAACTAAAGGATTTCAATGTTAAATTTTAAGCTTGCTATTTTCAAAAGGAAAAATCAGAATTCGCTGCCAAGCAGGAAAGTTGTTTCTTTCCTCTCAGCTCTCACTACCGTCCCCTCACCATGTACTGCCCTTCCTTAATTCTCTACCATTACTGCAAAGAACCTGTGCCCCTGTGACACAGCTCTACACAGTAATGGGCAGAGTACCCAGCAGTCTTTGTACTGCTGTCTAGAGAAGAGATCTGAGGAAAAGCTGAGCTGTTACTTTTTTTTTGGTAGTTGCAAGACTTGTTTGGGATGCTGTCAGCAAACTTAAGAATCCTTCACTCTCATCCCTAATATTGGCCCCACTTTGCTTTACTACTGGAACATTGTCCATTTCAGCACCACTTTTTTGACTACAAGTTATTGACTAAATCAGTATCTTCTGACAGTTGTCTCTTCAAAAGGAAAAATCAAGCTCTTTTCCTAGCTTTGCCTATATTTATCCAAAGACATTTCCTAATGGGTATAGGTAGTATAATCTATCTGTATGGGTATATATACACACACATACAAGCCCATTACACCTGCATGTAAAAAATATCTTTAAAAATAAGTTTTATAATGGTGTCCATATGTGTATGTATGTATCCATACAAACAAAATACACAAACACATACATTTCTTTCAGCTTTAAAATGTATGTTATTTCCTGAGCTTAAAGCAAATACTAGGCTACTGAAGAATAACAATTCAGAACAATTTAGATATCTGCTGTTCTGCAATTGCAGTTTCCTCCCAACACATGCATAATTCTTTACCATATAAAATTCACTGCCCTTTAACACAAGGAAAATGACCTATATTTCAATATAAGCCTGGCTGTCAGGAAGCACCCAAAACAGATGAATGGAAAAAGTATAAAACTCCTTTCCTCTTATAAAATCCCACTGGTCCATTTCTGAAGGAAGCTTGGCCTCTCTGAAATGGTTAAGACAAAATACAAAAACAACATCTCATTTTTTGGCAATCTGCAAAATTATTCTTTTAACCCACTTGCAGAACTCAGTGTTGTTTTGTTCTAAGGGGATGTCCCAGCTGAAGCAAGGCTGGTTCATGCAATTCATTATCTGCAAGCTACTTTCATGAGTGATGGACATGTCTTCCAGTTCTGCACTGTCATGTGAAGGAGTTAGATCCTCAGATAAATGCCAACAAAGGATTTCATTGACCTGACAGTATATTTTATGCAGCATAGCTCCAGAAACGCCTGTAAATATGTGCTGGCCAGTAATGCATTTTCAGAATACAATGTACAATGGAGAGTGAAAAGGAAGAAAAACAAAGCTTTATCTTTACTGCCCTCTTCAGGCTCTATAAATTTTGGGTTTGTTAAACAACACACTCTTCAATGCAGCAGCTCCTTAGAGCTGTGTTGAAATATTTTATTTAATCTGTGCATCTTCTGTAAAAGAAGCTGTTTGATTTAGGCTGATAAAGGAGTGTGAATCTATGAATGTATGAGAACAACAAAACTTTTTGATGGCTTCATTAGGAAATACACTATATGAAGCTGTCACAGTTGCAATTGAGAGATCCATAGTGAAACAAGTTCCTAAGCTTTTTCAGAATAGCACAAACTTGGTAGCATTCATATCAAACAGCTGTTCCATAATTTAGAAGTGTTTGTAAAGGATGAATAGAAAGCTGGAATCAAGCATTTAGTAAATATATCATTTTCCCCCTCTTACAAAGTTTATATTTCATATTAATTTTGACCATGCAGCAAAATTTCCTTTTCCAAACAAAAACTTCCATATACTAATTTTTCCACAGCCTAGGTCTCTCTACTTCTTTAAATTCCAACTAATACAACTTTTTCCAAATGTGAGTCACTTCATATTTCCCAAAGTATTGTTTATTTTCTGATCCAGTGGGTTGATGTAAATGGCAAACTACTTGACTTCGAACTAACTTCTGAACCATCAATTCGTCCAATTTAACAATTAGGCACTCTAAGACTTATAATATTTTCAGGGCCAGGATTATTCTTGCTCATTTTTTTGAAAACCACTAGAGCTTTTACTTTTCTGTGGCATTTCAGAATTTGATATTAAAATCCCAACATCAACCATATAAAAATGTAACAGCAAACTATGTCTTGTGCATAAAGACTTTGTTTCTACCTTGTATACAATACGTAGAGCAAAATCCTGTGGGACTTGTCCATTGAATTCAAGACCACTAGGATTAAACATCCAGCCTCTACTAACACAGCCACACCTTCTGAGATCTAACTCGCACTCCAAACGCCATTGCAGTATTCTGGCACTAAGCTTCATATTTTAAGCAACACTATGTCCTATCTTTTCTGCTCATCTTTCCCTAATTTACCCTAGATTTATTCTGGTTTTCTGCCAGTAGTTTGAGCTCACAACTTTAGTTTCTTTTATGATTTACTTTTCTTTCAAACTTACTCTATCTAAATTTCTCTTCCAGCATTTCCACCTTCCTCATTCTTCTCTGCCCCTCTGTTGACACCCTTTTCACTAGTCTTCTCTGTCTTTTAAAAAATGTTGTCCTTGTCACCTTGATTACTCTCAGCATGTAGAATCTGAGCCTGCTACTCCTAAAGTCAGTAATCTGAGGGAGGATTTGGTCAGTATAAAATGGCCTTGCTCCCTTTAATTTTTGGGGTATGGGGTATGAAATGCACACATAAAACATCATATATTATCATATTGTTTTCTAATATATACATAATATGGAAATAGCACACATAACATGCTCTTCTAATAAACATAAATATAATTGCACTCTTGGCATAAATTCTGAATAGCTGTGTGTTTGCTCATAAGTGCTAAAGCCACAAAGGCAAGGATTTGACTTGTGTTACATATGATCTTGGGTTTCTGGTTATGGCGCATTCTTATGAAAGTTAGGTTTTTTCCTGTCACTATTTGGAGGAGGAAAGGGTTAAGAGGTCATAGAAAGGGGGGATTTAGAGAAAGCAAAGGTATTTGGATAAAAACAAACAAGCACACAGTCCTTTCATCACTTTGTTTGTGTTTTCCAGTATTTCTGTCTATGTAGCCTAGTTACTTTAGACCCTAACCTGCAAAGTATTTAACTTTAAGCATATAAGCAGGATTAATCACATGCTTAAAATTAAGCATATGCTTTGGTTCCTTATTGAACCAAGCCCTATGACCCTCTGACTGACTAAATGGATTAAAATATAATTGCTTTCATATTTCCATCAAAGACAGGTTGTGCAAATAATTACAGGCAGTCAGGTTCCTCAAATCAGATATGTTTTTATACTTGTTCTTTAAGCATGTTTATCACTTTGGTACATCAAATATAGTGACTGAGGAAGTAGATAAGGCTGAAACAGTTAAAAAGAAAAAAAACTAGTGCCTTATTATGTTTGCTAGCTTATCATATGACTATTTATAGAAGTTATCATCCACAATAGATATAACCACGTGCGTGTGTTTATACATACCTTACAGTCACTGCATTTCTCTTTTCCTGTTTTAATTCAGTTTCAAAACGTGCCAGACACATACAAATAGGTCCTTGTTTGATCTGATTAGGTTAGAATGGAGAGTTTGAATTATTTCCAAAGTTTTCCAACAGTTGACCTGAAACGCGTCAAAGCAACTTCCATCTCTTTTGTTTCTATCAAGCTGCCCCAATTTCCTAATTTCACCAGATCCCACAGTTGCCATGTCTTTGAAGTTTATTTGTTGTTCGTGTTTTTTTTCTTTCCAGTGATTAATTTAGCAGACACAGACTGAGAGTGATTTTGCATTTGGCTGTAATTTATTCTAGCTAAGACTCTACATGCTCAGGAAGGAACACTATATTCTATAATTTAAGCATGTGGACATCAATATGATAACATCTCTGGCACCGAGTACTGCAGTGATTAGATCACTAATCACCATGTTACTTGATGCTTCTGCAATGTTACTAATTGCAATGTGAACATGTTGTACACAGAAAATGATGAAGACTTTAGAATTCTTTGACTGTAGAATAGTGCTAGACCTCATGTGTTGAAAGACTTCATAACCAAGATTATGAGATCCTGACGATGTGAATGGTTATAACTCCCTTTCTAACAAATACTGTGTAGTTTATCATTAATATTGTTTCACACAGTCAAGAAGAAACAAAGTGGATTTCATATCAAATACCAAATCAAAATAATTCACTTTTAATCCCTTTCACCACATGCCCACACAGTCATTAGCTTTTGCTCCAGGTAATGAAATTCATATAAATATTGTTAAATATGTTTTCAAAAGTCCGTACTTTTCTTAGAATTTTTTCCAAAATGAAAAGGAATGCGTCAGGGAGAACTGGTAAAGAAATTGTGCATCAGCCACAGAGTATTTCTTTAGTACCAAAATTCAGGCTTTGATAAGCCTTCTTTTGAGACAGCACTTTGTTTACTTACAAGTCTAAGTAGGACACTAACAGGCAAAGCCTTTTCTTCACATCAAACTTCACGCTTGGCACATGGATGATAAGGCAAATGTTCTCCGAGAACAGAATTTCCATTCAGACCAATTCCCAAACTATAATGGCAAGTCACAGAGCTGCAGGACAACTACGAGAATATGGGGGTCTCTGTAACGGCCAGTGTGCTCAGGCAGCACCTTGTCATAATGCCCTCATCTTTACACTGTAGAGCCACACTGACACACAACTTTTGAGATCCTGTCCAACCACATGAGGCCCCAGAAAGTTTTTCTTCCTCGCACTTGGAGCTATACTAATCAGGAAATTTGGCACTGAGAGAGGAGTAGAAAGAATCCCACTTCATAAAACAAACGAAGGGAGCACAAGGGAAAACTTCCTAAGCAGGAAAATCTCTGACAAAGAAAAGCTTTGAGTTTTTTTAAAGCAAGTAATACAGGAAAAGAGACTAAAAAAATGATATGTATCAGTTCAAAACCCTGTGAAGTATTCAGTTACTGTTTTGATGAGCACTACATAAAAAAGTCATGACAGACTGTCAAGTTTTTAACATTGCAATAGGGTGGCACATGTGGCTGTCCTATTACTCTGTGAGATGCAGAATTCAAAGCCATTAATCTATCTTTAATAACTCTGTAAAGGTTATTGACATTAGTGGTTCACTAAATGACTGATACTAGCACATTTAATGAAGAAGAGGAATTGTTTTCAGAAGCAGACAGGCATACTTCCATGATGGCCCATAACTCCTTGTTGACACAGACATAAACATGTCACAAGCTCTAAGCTTTAAATTTTAAGACTTTCCTGTTTCTAGGGCCATGTCTATGCAGTGATATGTAGAGATACCTGATCTAGCTTCGAATGCATTTATTAGCAGCAGACTTGACAAGACAGTGTTCAAAGTCTAAATTCTTTAGTTGATCCTAAATCTTTAGAACAAGTAGTTGTTTTCTCTTTGTTTGCTCTTGTCACCTCCTCTGCTGGTATCTCTGTCATTGCTGGGAACTGAGCCTTACTCTGATGGCAATATTTACAACAGAAATCACAAATGCGACAGAAACAAAAGTTGTATGCACAGATATTTTTCAAGCATAAATTATCCTTTAGTGTCAACAAACTTTTCGTTATTCAGCTGCAAGCTATGTAATTGATTCTTTTCAGGCCTTACGTGCAGTTCGAAGTACAAAATACAGTGTCTTTAATGTGATGAAGGAAGAATTTCCCCCACTCTGTAGCAATGACGTTGTTAGTGAGCTTTTCAACTACAATCATTGCACTATTGGTCACACCCCTTGAAATGAAAAAGAGATTAGTGTTTCGTTTTGCCTTATGAAGAACATTTAAAGTCAGTAACACTGGCTTTGGCACACAAACAGCTATACTAATATCTATACTTTTTCATTTCTACAGCACTCTTTGTTAATATCACGAATCACTGTGGAATCATCATTGTAACACGTACTCTTTACCATTTTCATAAGTCACAGTTGTTTTGTGTAAAAGGTTAAGCTTGACACTTGTAGACACCTCATTTTTAAGATGGGAAAACACATTGAAGACATTACCACCTCCTCTAATCTGCTGACATTCCTAGGGCCCTCACCCGTACTGCCTTTCTTTTTCGCACTTCTCTTCTTCAATTCAGCTTTTGCAGAGAACAAAAAAGAAAATTTTCCATACTTTGACGTTAAGAAATCTCTCTTAACACCTCACACCTCTTCACTTTCCACTGCAGTTTTTTCCAAGTAAGCTAAATGTCAGTGGGAACTACTTCCTCTAGTTACTAGATATGCCTTACTGCACTCTTTTCTGATCACTTAAAGAGTGGTCCCTGGCTCAAATGTGACTGACTGCCCACTGCTTTGAAATAATCAGTCATCATTCCTTCCAAGGACTGTCTTCCAGGGCCATTGTATTTCTTTTATCAAATGGTCACTTTCACCACCTGATTCTTTCCGCAACCTTTCCTTACAGCTCTGCTTGCAAGACAAACTATTCTGCTCATACACAGCAACTCCCAGAGCTATCTCTGGAATCTCATGCTGTCTGCATTTCAGTTTTTTCATTTAACTTGCAGAAATCTCTTTCTGTAAGACCAGCTAGCTCCTGGCTGACAAATGAGCCTGATACAGATGCACATTGACAGACACGATTTTTCAACAGTTTGATTTGCATTTGAGGAAGAGCAAAACTAATCTCTTTTTGTCAAAGACTGTTTCCAGAAGAGAAGTTTTCCAAGTCACCACACTGGAAGACATTCGATTGGTGTATGTCTACACACATGAGACTCTAAAGGACAGAAAACAGAGCAGCCCTTTACTGCCTTTGTTACATCTTACTTATATACTTTGAGGCTCTTGAAAATGCAGACCTATATTCTAAAATAAAGCAGGGGATATGTAGCACATGTAATTTAGGAAAGGATTCAGACCAAAGAGCAAAGACTGAGAAGGAAGCAAACTAATAACTTATTCACATTTTAATCGATCTGGCTATTCCAGTCATTCAACCTGCCAGTTTGGTATCGCACAGGACATTCTGCAACGCCCCAACATCCTAAGACAGAAATGTCTGTTCTTTTGCTGCTGTCAAATCCCCTTTTGCTGCTCCCTTCTGCCGCTGTAAGTGATATTTCTGCCAAGCACTGTTCTAGACCAATCTATTGCAAAATCCATCTGCCTTTTCCCCACAGAACATTAGTGCTTCCTGCTGCCACTCAGGGGAAAACATGGTGAGAAAAATTTCTCTCCTCCTCAGCTAAATCAGTGCTAAAATTATTGAGGCTCTGCTTTTACTCTTATACGCTCTCAGTGTCCTGCTTGTCTGGATAGATGTTAAGATACACAATACTTCCAACTCATGCTTATCTTGAGGTCCATCTTTGTCTTATTGTCTACATTAAATTTAGGTGTTCAGGCATCTCTAGACTTAAATAAAAGGAAAACCATTATTAGATAATTAAGTCAACTGCGTATCTTACCTAATTTGGTCTCCAAGCTTCTTTGGAAGAGAGATCTTTCTCTGAGTTTCTTAAAGGATTTCTCAATGCCAACTGATATCCGTAATAATTAACTAGAAAATGAGTAATCAATTAACTTTCTCACTACGTTACTTTTATTTCTATGAAGGGACCAGGAGGTTTGTGTTCAGCAGGAAGAGATACACATTCCTTTAGCACAGAAAGGTTAAGCTCAGCAAAAGAGCAAGATTCTCTGCTTGAATCAAATGTCAACCCAGGGACCTTTAGAAAAATGTTGCAAAAGGAACGCTCACCACCTCTTCACAGTTTTGCATAGCCCTATACTCACAGAAATAGTATGGACATCTCCATGATATCCATGATATATACAGTGATGCTTATACAGCATAAGAGGGAGAATTTGAAAATGGACATTTGAGGTGAGACGAGACATGCAGATGGATCACTGCAGTCCAGGTGCTAATAAATAAGAACCCTGAATCAACTGTGTTGCTAACCATTCGCTCACATCAAAGTTGTGTTGAAGAGGACTCCTCAGTCTTTCAGAAGAACAAAATACTGGTGATTGCTCTTAATCCCTCTATTTTCAAGAGCAAACACAGGCTGGTGGACAAACAATTAAAACTCATACATCACTTAATATTTAGGAGAAAAAGCCCTGCTATCTGGAAGGATTTGTAAATCTTGATGTTTCAGAAGGATCTAATACCAGAGGTTCCTGTACTTGTACGATGTTATTAATTGGTGCTAAGTATCACCCACACAATTACAAGACCAAACTGAAATCTCCTAGAGAAAGCAGGCTGCCTAACAACATTCTTTAAAATCAAGAATTCTAAAAAAAACGAGCATGCAGAAATTGAGGCACCTCTATCAGCAGTTACTTCTGAAAACTTCATAATTATATATACTCTTCATGTACATGTGTGTGTTTGCACACAGGCAAAAAATGTCACATCCTTCGTTTCTAGCTGTGGTATTGCAACTGACACCAAGTTATGAACACAAATTTCTCACTAATTTTCTCAAACATGTTGGTCTGAGAAAGAGATCTTACTTGAAAACAAAAAGCAAGTTTTAAATACAAACACTTACAGCTTTTGATACTTCTCAGCTAAATTCTACTGATCGGAATTTTAAAGGCCTGTTTCTGATTTCTATGCCCTTTGGTTAGTAAAATCCTGTCAGAACATCAGTTCTGCTTGAATGAGGAATGCAGTTCCAACTGCACCAAGAGAGTGTAAAAACGACTATCAATGAGCACTGAAGAGATGCATCTTAAATCTGCAGTCATCTCCACAGAATGTTCTTCATCTACTAAAACATATTTTATTTCCCTACTTTTGAGGCCACTATACTACAAACCACTGAGAGGTGGCTTCGTTTCTATGCTGAGAAATTTATGCAACTCCTGATGTCCTGTTTAACATTACTTCCTCATACAGACCTTCATGGTGTCTGTAAGATGAACAATTTAAAATATATAGCAGGCTTATACATGGAATAGTTGATGACTGGCTTCTGTTATGACCTTTACTTTCTCTTGTGATCTACCACTCAGGAACCAAAAGGTCCTAATAAGTCTCAGCCATTAGGTATCCGATTGCCCTTGTATTCATAGATACAGCTGAGTAACATGAATTGGGTCAACTTCATATTTTTATCCCTTGCATTTCCCTTCGTGAGTAAAAATGCCAAGTGTCAGTTCACACGTGCAGCTTGTCCTACTCTTTGCCATGCTTTTGTATATTCCTATTGACAGGCAGAGCATGCAATCAAAATGGCTCCCAAAAGTTTTTTGGGTTTTGCGGTTTTGTTTTTAAAACAAGTCTTTGCCTGTTAGAAATGATACCGGTAGAATAAAAGAAGTGTAAGGATGGCAGCAGCTCTGTCAAAGATGAATGGACAAGCACAATAATTGCATTTGTATGGAGAAGTTTGTATGAGCTGAAACTTGCTTGGGTTTGCATTTCTTCTCCTTTTGTGTGTAAAAAACTCTAAGCAAAACCCCTAGAAAACTTAGCCATCACAATGATACTGAAAAATTTATTCCCCGGCTTCACTCCACTGCTAGGCCATAGTTATTCTACTGTAATTTAACAGACCTTGACTGTGACACGGTACAGTACATGTAAATGGAGCAAAGCCCAGAATCATCTAAATGTTACTTGTTCCCAGGTCTCAGATCCAGAGCCGTAGAGCACCCGTAAAGACTAATTTCCACAAGAAGCGTGGGCGAGGCGAGTACTTTCAAGTAATCCTTTCCCAGAAGATGAGAATTAGTCAGCTACTAACAGCACACGACAATAATTTTATCCTGTAGAATGACACGAACAAAAGGAGCTCGGCTACATACTCAGAAATAAAGCTTTTAACATAACCTGTAATAGTAGAGCCGATTTTCAGTTACTGAACAAATCATCATGCCTGTACTAAAATGACTTCACTTTTGATTCCTTAGTGAACAACTCTGAGCTTGAAATGTACGCTAATGAAATATGTAAAGTTATCATGGATGTCCCGTTATCCAAAGAAGTATAAAATAAATGAATACATGTTCTCAAAAGATGAGGCCAGTGCTTTTGGGTAGTCATTCATCGAGCAAGTGCCCATTGGGGGGCATTTGGAATTTCATATTTGATGATACTCCTGCAGTGTTTCATTAGTTCTGTTCACTTAATTATGTCTTGTCTAAATGATCACTTTAATTTTTAATAGTACCAGATTCTCTTCAAAGAAGCCAGTCATGCAATACTAAAGACACACGGCTTTATGGCTCCAAGCAGCCGTTAAAAGGAGTGGAATCCCTCTGGACCTCAGTGGAGATTTCAGTGGGCACAAGTGCAATGAGATGTTATCAATTTTGCATTACTTTTATACAGAACAGGTGTCTCATTGTAAAATACTCCTACAGGTGCTGGATAAGATGAACCATAGAGACAAGACAACTACTTCACTTCGAAACAATTGCATTAGGCAGTATAGACACCATTTTGGCACAGCTTGTGTTGCTTCTTCAGTGCTACTGGCAACATTCTGAAAAAAGACAAACTTTTAGGAATAACTCCCTATGCATTTATCTGGGTATGTTATACGTCAGTGAAGAGCCATGCTTACAAAATATAACCCTCTAGCAGATATGGCTTAAAGAAATAGGGAGTTATGATGACAAAACACTTGAAATAATCACTTTTTTTTTTTTTTCCCTATCAATTAAAAACAGTTGTGGGGGTGGGAGGGTCAAGTTTTACTTACGTGCTCAACCACAAAGGAAGATCTGTCTGCTGGTTCACAGAACATTATTTTCCGCATATAAAAGGATGAAGATTAAAATCCAAAGAGCCCAGATGCACAAGTTGAATTTCCAATCCCGCTACATGATCATTTTGCCCATTGATTTCAATGAAGACAAAGTTTCACATGGAGTTTATAAAGCTCCAGCCTGTCCACCTTCCTCCGTAACACTTGCCATGGAACATTTCAGCCAAATTCTTGCATCAAGACCATAATCATTATTCAGTCAAGTACCCACAGGGGTGTGAGGGCAAAGGAAGAAAGGAAATAGAGATTCAGTGAACCTCCACAGCATATGCAATTCAGAGACATTAATAAGCACAGTGGTGTGGAAAAGATGAGCAGACTTGTTCCTGCCTCCTCCTCAGCAGTCAGGGCTCTCTGTGGACCACAGGCACTCCTCTTCTCCATTTGCTGGGAATGGGAGAATTATTCTGAGCCAGTACTCCAGTGTGAAAGGAGTGTTCAAGTGAAAACGCTGGTCCTGGGGCTCTCACAGGAAACCTCCTAGCACAAAGTCCTGGACAGGCATGAAACTGTTCAGTCTGTCATACAAATCTTTTCATTTTCATTTGTTTCAATCAAAGACTGCATTAGTGGAACTCATATCAAAAAATCCAGTATGACAAGGCTGTCTCTTCAAAAGAGTTCATATGCTTCAGGGCTTAAATTCAAACTGTAACAGTTAGTATGAATAATGTGAGTATGGTGGTAACCAGTCCAACAGAATACTCACACAGAAATTGGATTATCTCTGCCTCTGTGTTTCCTTCACAAGATTTTTAGGGAATTCAAATGCTACAATTTTTGCAAGTGCTTGCTCTTCAGTAAAACCTTTGTCTTGTAATTGTAAAACAAATGCTGTGTACTTTATAGGTCATTATTTTTCTTTAATGCTTTGGCCCCTGAGATGGACTTTAAAAGTTATTTGAATTCAATCACTTTCATAATTAGGATGCACAGTACAAGTAAACTTACTGCTGTAACAAGGAACTGTAGTTAACAAATGTCGTCGTCTCTCTCTCTCTACCTGCATCGTGTGTATCAATTTCCTAAGCTCACCTTTTCCTGTTCTGTCAGGGCATGAAGGACCTCTTGATTAAAAAAAAAAAAAAAGGCTATTTGTGATTTCTATTATTTTCAGTAAAGGGTGGTGGGTGGGCAGGATAGTTTGCATATCCTACTGTGTTCTTTTTTATACAGTTTTCATGTCTAACCTTCGTGTTTTTTCCACATGGGAAGTTCTAAGCTGGGAAGTCTTTCATGATAAGCAAAAAAAATGAGTACTAAAAAAGTGCTCTCGTATCTAAAAAATATTGTCACTAAATCTCCACTTGTCTCTTTGGACTCCCCTGCATATAACCTCCTCATTTATGTGTGCCTACAATGAGTGAAAAGGTTGGTACACTACAGAAACACTACTTGTGAAGAACAGCTGTCATAGCCTAGCTTGTGAAGTCATCTCTGGTTGCTTAACTTTCAAGAAGCATTACAAAAATCTTAGAACTGGCTTCAAAAGTGCAGTCACTGCACTGTGCAGCTTTCTGACAATTCCTGCTCTGGCACTATTTCTACATTAAAGAATAAAAAAAAAAGTGCTGTGGTTGGGAAAAAAAAATAAAATCTGAACCACTGACACTTAGGTAGTTACATTTAGCAGCTTTTCAAGGCTTTGATTACCTGCCTGAAGGTGATATATGGTTAAACACTCACAGCCAAAAGCAGTTCCTGGGAAGAAGATACTATCACTACAAGAGCAGCGAGAGGGATTGATCATAATGCAGTACACTGAACTGTACCTCTGAGACTTCAGATTTTCTTCCTCAATGCACAGACAATCGTAAAATTCTGTCCTCATTGTTTTTAATGACTTTTAGCCAACCTAGATTTCTTTTTCTTTTTACTAGGATTTCAAAGATTTGGATGTGCAGTAAGAGAAAAGAATTACAAGTAAATAATAGAGAAAGCATTAGAAAATAATTAAACCACTTACTACAAGCTGCTGAATATCTACAAAGATATAGAGCCACTAAAACCTGATGGAAAGTGATCATTAGACTTAATTTTCAGAGCAACGAGGGCTCAAACTAACACATATAAATGGGTAAAACCCTGATCCAAAGCACACCGTTGTCAATGGAAAGATTGATCAAGGTCTAATTTCCATAGAGAAAGATGGGACCAGGAGACAGGTCGGGGTTCAGAGGATGGATAGAGAAATACATTACTGAAATGTCAACTAGAGCATGAAATGGGTTCTCATCAGCTATTCTGAAGTAATTGTCGCAGTGGAAAGTATTCGCCTCCTATAACAAATGTAAAATAACTTGCCTGTGCTCCAATGATGAGCAATTTACTTACATTCACCTCAGGTATCTAAGAAAGGCATATAGACACTTGCCATGACACAGAAGATATGCTGCTAATTCACATCTAGTCTACCATGTATTAACTTATTTCGATGGCCACGCCCTTCCTTTCCAACATATTGTGTGTCCTCACCATCACAAGCAAAGCAGAGAATTCTAATAAAGTGTCAATAATTGCCACGGGACTTACAACTTAACCAGGCTAGACATCTGCATGATAATCGTCATTACAGTATTAGGGCCAAAATACATAGCATAAGTAGTAGCATAAGATTTTCTTACATAGTCAGTCCTGAGTCTCACTTGCTTTCATATTGATATCTGAAAGTGTTTCTTTTTTCCTCTTCCTCACCAAAAGCCTAGCTTGGAGTATTGAGTATGCGCTACGTCAGCCAGGGGCTAGAGAATCATAGAATGGTTTGGGTTGGAAGGGACCTCAAAGATCATCTAGTTCCATGGGCAGGGAAAGTTTTCACTACATCCGGTTGCTCAAAGACTCATCCATCCTGGCCTTGAACACTTCCAGGGATGGGGCAGCCACAGCTTCTCTGGACAACCTGTTCCAGTGCCTCACCACCCTCTGAGTGAAAAATTTCTTCCTTATATCTAATCTAAATCTGCCCTCATTCAGTTTAAAGCCATTGCCCCTTGTCCTATCACTACATGGCCTTGTAAAAAGTCCCTCTCCAGCTTTCCTGTAGGCCCCCTTTAGGTACTGGAAGGCTGCCAGAAGGTCACCCCGGAGCCTTCTCTTCTGCAGGCTGAACAGCCCCAACTCTCTCAGCCTGTCTTCATAGCAGAGGTGCTCCAGCCCTCGGATCATCTTCATGGCCCTCCTCTGGACCCACTCCAACAGCTCCATGTCCTTCTTGTGTTGGGGACCCCAGAGCTGAATGCAGTATTCCAGGTGCAGTCTCATGAGAGCAGAGTAGAGGGGAAGAACCTCTATTTCATCCTGGAAAGGTTGTTTCATTTCAGGACAGGTTTGCCTGGTGTCCTGCCATGGATTCAGTTGTAGAGGGGCTGTTATGGTTTGAAGTGGGGGGGGAGGTCCGGGTGGCAGAAGCTGCCCTTCAGACCGGACTCCCGTCCCCCTCGGGGCTTGAGCCAATCGGCGCCTCTGCGAATTGCCCTATTTACGTCGGACAAAGGAACCGGAAAGGTGTGCCTGTGCCCAGGAGCAAGGAGAAGGGAGGGGGGCACGGCCCCCGCTCCCGGCTCCCGGCCGGGCCCGATGCCCGCCCCGTCGAGGATGGCGGCAGCGGAGCCGCTTGGGGAACTCGGGGAGAGCCCCGCTCCTGGGGCGCCCACCGGGCCGAGTTCACCCAGAAAGGACTGAAATCTAAGAGAAACGGCCACACACATAAGAGGTCAGTGAAGATGGAACAGAACAACGTGTGCCGTGGCTGAGTCCCCCTTGCGAGCGGCCCCTTGTAACAAGTCCTCGGTGGAGCAAGCAGATTCCCACTCACAGCCCGTGGATGACCCACGTCGAGAAGAGATGCCAGAGCCTGAGTACGGTACGCATCTAGAGTCCGTGAGATGACCCCCCGCCGATGGGGAGGTGTTTCGTTAAAGGAGATGCCTGAGCCTGAGACTATTGTGAATCATGGGCACAGGTCGAGGCGCATTTTACGCATTTACGCATTTAAAGTCTCTATGGAGACGCATTTAAGGTCGATATGACGACCCACGCCGGAGCACATTTAAAGTTTGTTGATGACCCACGCCAGAGCGAGTGGCTACAGCTCCTTAAAAGCCCAGGACTGGTAAAGCCCGCACTTGGGGCAAATCCGATGGGGTAAGGATTTGCCCCCCTAGCGGGTAGGATTCACGCTTTCGCCGTGAGTAGGGGATCCGCTGGAGCAAGGGACAATGGTGTAAGGACTCCTTTTCCTTTAAGAGAAGCGGCAGTAACAACTTGGAATGAACTGACCTGCACTCCCCCATTCCCTGCCCCCCTGCGCCGCTGGGGGGAGGAGGTAGAGCCGGGAAGAAGAGGCAAAGGGGGGGAGTGGTGTTGTTTTTAAGACCTGGCCTTGTTTTCTTGTTATTCTCTCAAGTAACCGTTTTTGTGTGCTTTTTCTCTTTTGTAGGTAGCTGTTAATAAATAGTTTTGCATTAAGAAAAAGCCTCTTTTGCCCGGGACCGTGGTTGGTGGGTGCTCCTCTGTTCCTGTCTCGATCCTCAGCTCTTTTATTACATTTTTCTCTCCTCTCCATTTTACTGGACTGGGAGAGCTGCGTGGGTTTAGTTGCCGGATCGGCCTAACCCACGACAGGGGCAAATAACCTTCAGAATTTCCTTTAGCAGGTACCATTACTTATTTTTGTTCAGAGGGAGATCGTGTCAGAGATATGAATCCCAGTGGAACTGAGTTTGAGGCTCCAGAAGCACACCTGACTTAATGTTTGGGAACAAATCTCAAATTGTTTATGAACAAAATAACTTAAACCACACTCTAATAGAGGCATATAGTCTCACTCTCAATCGTTGAAAATCAGGAAGTAGTTCCCAAATAACACCTATGTACCAGGAATCTCCACATGAGAAATGGTTGTATTTTACATGATGATGAATCACATCAGTGACAGGAAAAATCTGGAATCCTACTCTAATTCTAACTCAAAGTCATGTAAATTACGTACAAGGAATGATAAACAGATTTCCAGATTCAGATGAATATGCTGTACCAGCCCTGGACACCTAACAGATTGCTATGCTACTTCAATTTACCAAATAGTTTTAATTGAGAGAAAAGGAAAGTTCAGCTACATTCTCAAAACCATCAGAGAAAAAAACTATTCTCTCTTGACTCCCAGTATGAATATCCCTGAGGTATCAGTACCAGCACTTATCAGTACAGGGCTGAATCAAGATCAGCAAATGTCTAGTACGCTTCCTGTGCAGATGTTGGTATTCCTGAAGTTATTTCCCTGGACTATGAGATGAGAAACGAAATAAGGAAACGGGACCACTCTTACAGAGAACCACAGCCCCCTTGTACAATGTCAAAAGACTCTTCACCATGGCAAATTCTCATGTCACACTTTTTTGAAGATTATATTTCAATATTTCTGCATGTGAATTATATACACACAATCCCACCAAACTATTGGATTACTAAAAATCAATTTACTATGGGATTACTTAAATACTATACTATGTATCCAGTGACTGACTGCACATAGTGTGTGTGATGTTCTGACTTGAGTGAGCTCAGCTCAGAAGGCACCTGCACAAAGCTTTTCAAAGCAACTGCAATAAATTTTACTGGATGTGGGAAACCTTATAAAAATTAAATAATGTCATGCTTTATAAGCATTTCATTCAATGTGACTAAACACGTGGATAGCATTGAGGATGATATTTAACTTTTTCCATGTGCAGATTTAATACCACACAAAAATGTTGAGTCCCCTATTGCTAATTTTCCGCCATGTGGTAACTATTTAGTTGTTTTTTAAACGTTACTGAATTACAGAGTTGAATTACAGAGCACAGCAACTACCAGTGGGCGTTGGGTGTACATACGTCCCTGTGGCTTAGCACAGGGTCACATATACTGGCATTAAATCACAACAGTATTCCTATGGCAGTACTGGTTAGGTTAACACAGGAATGAACATGCTAGTTTGCAAAATCACACGCTTACATACTTCTAAAAATAGAGAATATTAATGTCAGATTTGATTGATGAGACTCCATCAGGTTCCTGTCATTTTTAGTACACCTGTGACAATAACATACTGTACAGAGGTATATATGATGCTGGTGGAAAGCCCTGTTAGCATACATAGCTCAATTAAATCAAGTTAGACTAATTTATACAGCTGTGCAGGTCCAGATGTAAACTGAGAAGTGTCCATGAAAGTGGAGGTTAGAAGCATTCACAACATGGAAATCATGGAAAAAGTATGTTTTTCAGCTTCTCTCACAGGTTAGTTTACAACCTCAATCACTCTTTTCGAGAGAGAAGCACTTTTACAGACCCACTGCAAACCAACACAGGAGAAAAAGAAACAATCACCACAAACACTTCATTCTTTCAGTATCAGTGATGAAGATCATTCATTTCTAGAGAGTTCAACAGACCTTTGTTGTCTTTAAAAGTACAACATCTTACTAAAGATTTTTCTTGTCTACATTATATATTAACATACATTACCCCTGTGGTATCTGAACATGTTTCTCAAAAGCAGAAGATCTGTCAGATCTTATGCACCCTAAAATTGTCTACAAATATACTGCATTACAACAAGCTTTATGGAGCATTAGCAACTCAAAGTATCCAAATTCATATTTCATAAATTAGTTTCCTTCTTTGCTTAGCACATTGTTGGTGGTGTTTAAGATAACACTCAAAGCAACACAACAGACCAGAATAATAATAGCGTTGATAAGAATGGAACAAAGAGTCCAATTCCTAGCAACGTGAGCATGAGGATTTTAGTTACTCTTTTTAGAAGAGTCAGTGGTAACTAATGCAGCCTGAACGAGGTTTCATTATCTCTCTGCTAGTGGTTGGCTCAGTATTGAGGGAAGCAAAGTTTCTCACAGTTTCTAATACCTGATGTTTGTAAACATATACATAGTAAAAGACTGAGTAGTAGTTAAGAATACCTCCCAGTCACCTGCCATTGCATTCTCTCTAGACACAGTACAGAGATATTGTACGTACAGCACAATCTACCTAAGGTAGTAAAGGGAGCAAGGCGTAAGCGTACTACCTTACACACTGCCATTTCCAACTTGTATCTGCCAAAATCCTCTGTAGTATTATTAAGAGCAGTGAAAGGCAGAGGAACAGACAGAAGTAGACACCCCGCCCTGGAAAACGACAACCGAGATGAAAGATGGTAGAATTGCAAAGAAGGAATGAAGAGAAAAGGTATGGGGGATATCCATGGAGGGAGAAGGAAAAAAAACCAAAACAACACAGACAAAAGCAGAAGAGGCAAAAAAAATCATTGAAGAAGTATCCATCCTTATGATTCCCATAAAAAATTTCTGTTAAAGACATTGTATAAAGTACTTAAATCTATCTACTTCCCTGCATTTGTTCAGTAAGTTCTGTATTCTGGAGAGTTTTCTGACAGAAAAATCACTACTTTTGCCCCAGGGCACAAAGGGGCTCAACTTCAGAATACACATTAATTTTCAGAATATCCTTTGTCCTAAGCTTGTACTGAGACCCTCAAATCACGTTCCTGTCCTCGTATCAGTAACTGCCCATGTGCATTTTGCTGGAGGGTATTATGTATATTAACAGCCTTTTGATACACATTTCCACACAATTTTAGCTCTTGTTGTATTTAAACCTTACTGTATTTACTTATCTTACCATTTTTGTTTACAGAAGAAACTTTGCAACTATTAAATTGCATATAAACTATTGGAAGATTCAGACAGCATCATTCTGGCCTTTCTGCTTTTTTGTGCTTCACATTAGACAGAAACAGTACTTTCCCTGGCTAACTACATTTTTGGCATGAGGCAAATCCAAGACAATAGCATTTTCTAAATATTAATTAGATATTACAACTACAACCACGTTGACAATCAGCAGCACTTACTCTTCTTTTGTTAATAAGCCAAGCTCCCAGGAGCTCATTAACAACCCTCATCTAGACAATCATTTAAGCATCACGTCTGATGAACACGATACGGGTCAGTGAATTAGCAAGTAGTCTTTCACCAAGACATCACTCCACAGTTACAGCATGGCTTGTCAGGCCAAGTCCAGAATGAATGTACATGGAGCCTCCAATTACCTCTTGCTCAAAAAGCAAGTTCTTTCATCTGTTGTTTCCACTATGGACACTAGACCCTCTGCTTTACTCCATCATCCTCCAGCGTTCCAAAATTTCACAAAGTATAGGAAAGAGTACTAGATAGCATGCATTTATCAATAAGTAGTTTCTGTAGAGAGAGCCTTATTTTTCAATACATACATAAGGTTGTTTATAACAGGTCTTATCTGACTGCAATGGTTGAAAACCTTAAAATAGCTCTTAGAAAAGGACAGACCTTCTGTATGCTACTTGCATTATAATACGAAAGCAGTTCATTAGTACCTACAGAATTACATCTCTGCAGGAGGTTAATACCATTCTCTTTCTGCTCATGGCATGATAATTTTTCCCAGGACTTCAAAGCTCCTCCTAGCATCCTGTGGAGGACAAAGCTTGTTGTAGGTGAAAGGAACTGAGTGTTTCTACATCATTCTACCATTTCCCTTGTTTGGAAATTTAAAAGACATTGCTGTAGAAAGCTCCCTAATAAATCTGTCATTTGTTATATTATGTTATATATATAATTCATCTTTCATTATGTAGAGGCCAAAAGTACAGATTTGCATGTGCCCATCACCACAGAAGAACGGAAAAAGCAGCACAACGAAGTAGTCTCTCCCATGGAAAAGAACATTGTCATCTGCCATCAAGAAAAAAAACCAAAGCCTTTCAAAACCCATCCTGGAGATCAGTTTAGAGTGCAGACATCGTAACACCTAACTCAGACAAACTAAAATCTTTCCTTCAACTTTCTGTATATATCTTATTATTTTTTTCTGCATTCTGTATATAAATATTTGCCAGTTAAATTAATATTGTAAAGTTATCTTCATCATACCTGAGACAGCAGACGTATATTCTCTCATTTTAAATTGATGTCTCTTTAAGACGGCATTAATGGCAAGGGCTTTAGAGATTCTGAGCTCCAAGACAACACATAACTTCTCACCGCAACTGCAATTAGACTGTAAGACAATGAAGAAATGCTAGCAGAGCCAACTTATGTCTGTATGAGAAAAGCTTTTCTCTGTCTCCCTGAGCACATTACAATATCAGGCATCAATATTTATTCATGGGAGAAGGAGGAGGAAGAAGCAGGAGCACCTGCAATCAGGTATAGTGCAGACAACAGATGCTGAGCAAACTACAAAAGAATGCTGCTGACGCAGCAGGAGTAGACAGCCAGACCTTTGACAGCCTTGCCATCCAGCACTGAGCCCAAACACCCAACCATGCTGGGCAACATGCTAGCTGGAGCCAGACTCACACTGATCCAGCACAAAGGTGAAAAGATGGTGCAGTAGCTTCACAGTGACACTACGCTACTTACACTCCCATGGTTTTATTTCATCTGGTGGAGCTGTTATTTTCCTCACCAAACATCTGTTTGTCATCTCTGCCTCTGCTTATGGATCTACACTGGTATAGTGTTGATATGGGAGCACTCAAAGTGAAATTAAATACTGAGCTCCTGAACATCCTTCTTAAATCATTTCCTGGCATTAGTGGATGAGCTGCCTACAATACAGATCTAATGCCAAAAGCAGCTACTGCTTTATGGTTTATGTTGCTCTGATACTTGTCAAGGAAGAGAGGAAGCAGGCACTTACAGCTGCTGGTAACTACCTCAAAACACTTGTTGGGGAAATAAGATTAACCACAGTTATCAAAAGTACAATGTCAAGGATCTTGTACATATAAGCATGCATATCAATACACAGAATGGAAGATTAACCTAAATCTGAAACTTTCTGCACTATCTCTATTTCAGTCTTAGAATCTATTTTGGCATTTGCATTTTATCCATAGAGATGATTTCATAAATAAATACATTCCCCAATGCCCAACAAACTAGCAGCATTGTAGAGAAAGCTATAGCCCATCTGTCCAGGCACAGGGTGTAGAATAATCTCTACACATCAGCTACTGAACTTGTTATCAAAAATTGCACTGATCCCGTTTCTATCAGCTCCCATCCAAATCCAAGCCTTAACCTTCAACAGAAATTAAAACATTCCATTCTATTTCTACTCCCAGAGCTACCTGTGGTTTAATGGGGGATTAGGGACGGTTGGACTGGATGATCTCTAAGGTCTTTTCCAACCTAGAAATCTATGAAATCTATGAAACACAGGGGGTAAGGAAAAGTGCTGGGAAAAGAAGAAAAGAGGAAGAAGGAAAAGAGAAAAAGAAGAGGAAAAGAGAAAAAGAAGAGGAAAAGAGAAAAAGAAGAGGAAAAGAGAAAAAGAAGAGGAAAATAAATGCCTTTCCCTGCTGAAATTATCTTTTGCCAAAGGAAAACAAGGAGAGATTATAACTGTGGGAACAATTGGTCTTGTCAACAAGGGTTGTCAGATAACAGCTTTGGACTTGTTTAAAGTACTACAGATGAGAAATCTAGATGTTTGCATTGTTCTGAAGAAGAAAAAGCAGTAAAGAGAAGTGTTTAAGTGTCCCTGACATATAAAAGTAAACTCTGCAGTTTAAAGACAGATTGCTTTGATTCCTAGTGGCATTACTCTGCCACTTTTAAAGATCAGAGGGTCTTGTGAAGCTGTGTGATTGTTGGCACATTCACCACATACGAAAACTGACTATAAAGCAAAAATAAAGATGAACACTGAATTGTTGAGTGTAACAGGAATACTGCCTCTGTCTCTGTTCAGATGGACTGAAGACTCAGAACTGGGAAGCGAACAATAAAAAGCTGAGCTTTCTCATCATTCGCATCTGATTTTTTTTTCCTACAGGCTGCTGCTGCATTGGTACTCTGCTACTCACCCTCTTGTCTGTTGTCAATCCTTATGCACCCATAAAGTAGTGGGAAACAGGTGAGAAGAGCAACAAAACATGGGACACAATACAAATCAGTCAGAGAAGAGCTAAGAAACCAAGAGCAAAAATTGCTTTGAAAACTAGGAATACTACAGGGAAATAGAAGTTCTTAGATTTTTTTTGTTCTGCAATATCCCACCACTCTCTGTTGAAAGTAGATCCTATGTTACGTTTTTACTACATCACTGCACTTTCACCACCAGATTGCTTTACTTATAACATTGCTCACTGAGTAGATTCCTATTATCCTTCTGATATATGCCATCTATAAAGCAAACTAAAATGGATTTCATTATCTATCATCACTTTACAGAACAAAAAGTATCTCAAAAACAATTACATAAGTCAGTTTCTCTACAGCACAGCTAAATAGGAGGCCTCTCCGAAAGTGAACAGCTTTCTCAGTATTAAAAATGATGAAGCTTTAAGTTATGGCCAAAGTTACAAGACCACTGTGACGTTTAAGCATCTTCCTCCTCACGCTGGATCTGTACGTAAACAGGTGATCTTCATTCCCAGTGCTCTCAATTTTCAAGCCTGAGGTATTGATGTAGATTCAGAAAAATCTATTATCAATGGTGATGTTGCATTTGACACGAAAAAAAGGTCTAAATATGCATAAATATGAAAAAAAAAAAGGATACATGAACCCACCAAGAACAGAATGGTTCCAGGATTTTGTATTCAGTATTCCTAAAATTCGCAAGAATTCATTAACTTTCAAACCACTCCTAATCCAGGGAAAATGTAAAAGAATGCAATATAGCTAGCACAAGCAGGGCTGAACTCTTAAGGACTTGTACAAATTAAGGAAACAAGCTTCATTGCCATGGAGTGGCCTATTTCACACACATCACCACCCTGCTAAAATAGAGCATGCATGGCTGAGAAAGCTCTTATCCCTGTAAGAAGGTACTCATACTCGGGAATGCAACAGTGCCTCACAATAGAGTTATTTATACACAACTAGTTTCTATACATGTGAATGCTGATGCAGACTATGCTACAAGTACAAATATTGATATAGCAGTGTAACTTTTAAATGAGGGTTTTAATAGAAAAATATTTCTGTAATTATTAAGTGCAATTGTATGTGCATATATGGTACGTGTAATGCACACACACTATTACTCAGAACTTTCTTCATCTTGCTTTTGTACAATTGGAGCAGTAGGGCCATCTATCCCCTCCTGTTTCAATACTAACCTCAACACACTTTCCTCCTAGAAGCCTTCCAGCAAAGATGCTTAGGGACTATATGAACAGACCTCCTTTCCAATCTCTTTTTAAACTCAGCATTTATTTGAACCAAATTTTCACAGGAGAAAAAATAAAACCAAAGTTGTTTAGGTGAACACAAGTACAGAATCTCGGTGTTGCAGCATGTTCTTAGTAATTCTTACTTCTTGCAGAAGTACTTGGACATGTTTTCAGTGTGATAAATACCATTACACTGATTGCTTCACCTCCTCTCCACATGCTAGCATATGCTCATTTAAACTATAGCTATTATTCATGTGTTCACAGAATACAAAGCTCTCTAAGGGCTCCATTTGGAAGCAGCAGTCACACTAGCTTCTCTGACAATTCCCACTTCTGTAAAAACACCCAGTGGAAGCATGGGGTATCCAGTCATTATCTCCCTGTATCTTCATATAGGAAATACATCTTTGTACGTTAGGAAACATTTCTTTACCAAGAGGGTAGTCAAACACTGGAAGAGGCTACTTAGGGAGGTGGCTGATGCCCCATGCCTGTCATGGTTGAGATGCATTTGGACAATGCCCTTAATAATATACTTCAACTTTTGGTCAGCCCTTAAGTGATCAGGCAGTTGGATTAGATGATCATTGTAGGTCCCTTCCAACTGAAATATTCTATTCTATTCATACTTCAAGGAGCGGATCTCATCCTGCTTTTTCCCTTTTTCCATTTAGCTACCTCTGCAGCTTTTTCTTCTCCAAGTCAAGCACAGTTTGGAAAGGAGTTACAATAGGCAAAGAAAAGGGCCTTTTTGCTCCAGTTAAACAAATAAATAAATAAATACATAAATAAAACTGTCTCCCCTTCCATGTTTCTCATGTGCAATCTTAAACTGGCAAAGAGTTTCTATCAAGCCATCCCTTGTACATATGTGCAGGACGTGGATGTATGCATGCACTTACAGGCACATGCACATTGCTGTACTATACACCTAAAAGCAGTGCCTAAGTCAAGTAGTAAATTACGTCTAAGAAAAAAATAACAGGGCGTAGCAGTAGGCTGCTGTGAAAATGAATAAATCAGAAGCAATCACTGCTTTAGCTCACTTTCTCAAGTGCTGCTTTTTAAGTGATCTTTGAAAGACTCAGATAGGCTGAATAGCCTTTCTCTGATCACAAGGGATGAAGCTCAATCTACTTTGCACAAAGCTTAAGTAGCAGAAATTCTTCGATGTACCAAAAGGAGGCGCAAAGCACTTGAGACAAAGGGGAGAAGGCCTTCACAGAGCTAGTTATCAGGCTGTGATCCATATCATTACCCTTTGTATAGGCACTGTTCACTCTCTAATTACCACAGGATAAACTGATGTCCAAACCTAGAGGGGGCAACAGCAGCTACATGGTATCTGTTCATTATTAACACAGTGGTACCCCAAGATCCGTGCTATGCAGCCGATCTCCTAGTGACAAAATAAAGCTGCTTTACAAAAGCTTCAAGCTATAATCATAACAGCTTGTCTGTGTGCCTGCACTTAACAAAATATTGCCCCTTTTCTTGTTTGTTTTCAGAGACGCTCAGCTGTGGAAGCAGAGTCCACAGCCCTCCTGTGGCCTATTGCATCGCCTAGGCGGCTTCTTCAAATGGCTTAATTATGTACCCTTGGGAGATTTTAACATCAATTATCCCAAATTGTGCTACAAAAGTAAACAATGGACAAACTCCTGTTTGTATTACTCAAACAGCTTAGAATACTTGTTACTGAATGAGTGGTGAGAGCGTATCTTCCAGGCCCTTTTGTGTCTGATTCACATCAGTCGCATCCAAAGATGGGTTGATACAGGCCCCAGAAGCAGAATTGTAGCTTGGTGATCAAGATGCAGCCGTTTATGCATTTAACTCTGGAAAACCTTTTATCAATTCCTGTCTGTTGGCATAGAGCTGATCATCAAACAAAGCATGCAGGATTTGGCCCACAGCGTGCTCCATTTTGAAAGCACACAGCTGGGATTGCCAGCATAAGCAAATGTTGGCAATGTTTAACTCTGACAGGGATGCTCTGGTACATATGCTATGGGACTGTCCAAATCCCTGGCAGAAAATAAAATGCCAGTGTTTAAGTAACCAAAGATTTAGAAATTCCACATTTGTTTATTTTAGAAGCTCTAACTGTACTCCCAAGGATAGCTACAGCACTAGAAGAAAGTTGTTCTGAGGATGATTCATTGCCAAAAGAGAAATCCTTATCAAACAGAAATCAACAAGAGACAATTTTTCGGATTCTTTCAAGCAAGAATTAGCTCTGAACTGAAATATTTAGTCTTTAAAGGAAATCTTCCATCCAGAGTCCTGGATCACTTTTATTAAAAACTGAACCTTCCTCACTTTATCACCAAAGAACCTGCTGGTACTGGCTGTAAATCAGGAACTCGGATGAGAAGCTGAATCTGTATCATGTTTACTGTGGCTTCCTTGTCTCCCATTTGTTTAAATCGCTTCCTATAACAAATTTGCTGAAATTGGTCCGGAAAGGCTGAAGTGTAGCAAATTCATGTATATTTGACAAAGTGGGCTGCAACTAGATTAAAGTTATGAACAATAACTCAAACAAATAAAACCGCTTTATCTTTCACAAGCTCATATAAACACCTGCCCTCTTTTCTGCACCTTATAACACTCTAGAACAAAGTTCAGATTGAACTAGCAGACAAATGAAAGCCACCAACACTAAAAAAGACATAAAAAACCAAAGTAAATCATAACATGCAGTATCCGTCTAACTTCATTTACAATGCTCCTCAATGTAACTCATTCATCCTCTCACTCTATACTAACTACACAGTAAGCATTTCAAAAAAAAATTTTTGTCCTTTGTACAGTGTTGGCTTTCAACTATTAATAACAATAACCTGTAGCTAGTGTTTACCTAAATGCAAATCCCCAAAAGACTGTCTTGGAGGTGGATGGTCTATTTACTTAATTTCTGATGAGTACAAACATTCAATCTTTAAAATTGATTTACTTCTAAATGCTCATTCTTCCCCATTTAATTTTCTGACAGAAGTTACCCGCAGGTTAATAGAAAAGTAAAGCTGGAGTAGTCAGCTGCAGAATACTGAGCTGCGGGATTTTTACTGTACATGCAATTTCAAAGACAAATCTTTTGCACAAGCTCCCTTTCCATCTTTTCTAACATGTTCTTTACTTGTCTTTAATTGCTTTCCGCAATATTTCAACATAATGAATTTTTCTTGATTTATATTCAAGATTTAGTGCCCACTGAAGAAAAAATTTGCAATAAATGCAAACAATACACTTTGTCTAGTCCAGGACTCCTGCTCAGGAATCATCATATGACAGTGTGTACAGCTGTTAAGGCACATCTGTATTTCTAGTTCATCTTGCATGAGACCAAAGCACTAGATCTTCACAAATCATACCCTATTTTTATACTTCTCAGCTGCAGTAGCTTCATTTTCCAAATTCCATCATTTATAGCTACATTTCTTTCCAACTTTCATGTCCTGGTCAATCTATTCATAACAGTAATCTCTATCTTTAACTGTTCTTATGACTACATGTTTCTCTATAGGGTGTATAGCATCTTATTTGTCATGAACTACTCTCAGTTATTATGTCTAAACTCTCGTTAATTTATCTTCTTGCCTCCAAAACCGAAGGAGCTTCTGTTCTGAAATCATAAGTTTTGTTCAAGCCTTCCCACCTCCTACTGTAATCAGGAGCCAAATTTCATCACTTTTCTGTTAAGCTCCACAAGGTGCCTCCTAACACAAGAGGAGACACGTGACTTTACCAAGAGCTTGAAGTCTTTGTCAGCGACACTAGGAGGACTATATTTTCTCTTCATAAAAATGAAAATGACTATTCAGTTACTAGAGACACAGTGTGAAACAGATTTCCAATTCTCTCAAGGTTTTGAGGATGTCAGCTTTATCATCACTCCTGAATCTGATTTTTTTTTTAATGTAAAAATTTATTCCACTGAAAAATCTGAAAGGTAATTGTTTCAGACTAAATGAAATGCAGTGCTTTCATTAAAACCACTTTAAAAGGTTTGAGCTTTTGAATAAAGTCATTCAGATTCTAAATGTGAAGACCCAAGACAGTTTCCACTCAAGTTCCTTTTCTCTTGCTTCTACACATGAGACAGTATAGTGCCAAGCCCTTTCCTTGGAGTGACAAAACCCACCAGTGTCCTGCGGAGTCGCTACGAGATATCTCTGCTGGCAAGTCAACTGTAAAACCATACAGATTAGCAGAGAATTGCCCAAGAACTCACAAATATTCTTTTTATAGTAATCACACTGAACTTTCAAAGCAATTGAACAAATTATGATTCTTCTCTGTTGGCCTCCTTACTATTTCTGCCCTTTCTGTGTAACTGTTTTAATCAATTCTGGCTTACTCCTAACACACTCTGAAAAGCTATAATGCTTGTTTACTTTGAATCTCCAGTGCAGACATCAGATATATTTCCAAAGTCAGCTCACTAAGTAATTCACAGGCATTTCTCTTCATAAATGCAATCACACCTACATTTGGAGATTACTAAGCTGAAGAAGGTAAAATAACATAGAATAAATTATAAATACATATAGATTAAGGTAAACAGTATTTCACCTCTTTCTCTAATCATCATCAGGTACCTCAGCCTGGTAACCACAATTGCAGAAATATTTGCCAAAAAGGAACATGCATATATGCCACAAGTTATCCTGTCTGAGAGCACCTATAGTATCTGATGGCATTAGTACCATCGGTATCATTTTCATTTTCCTGGTATGGTAGAAATTTGTGTGTGCACATGTATGCACAGATAGAATCCCAGAATCATAGAATGGTTTGGGTTGGAAGGGACCTTCAAGATCATCTAGTTCCAACCCCGCTGTCACAGGCAGAGACACCTTTCACCAGAACAGGTTTCTCAAACCCTCATCCAACCTGGCCTTGAACACCTCCAGGGATGAGGCATCCACAACTCCTCTGGGCAATGGCTATGTGTAACTGGGATTTAAAATGATGAAAGAACTATTCCAAACTGTGAAACTTCTTTTTTAATCTTATCAGTTTTTAAATTATTTCTGATCTATCTCACAACAAGTATTTCCACAACTTTTAGTCAAAACTGCAAACTTTGCACCAAAAAGGAGCAAACAAATATCAGGTTCCTCATTATTCACATAGATCCATGCCTTTGCTAACCCAAATGGTGACATGTGAACTCCACTTCTTGCACATTTTAGCTACAACAGTGATGTGCATTCTACAGTCATCAATGTAAGTCAATGCCCAATCTGTTCCCAGATGCTCTAAGTTTTCCATATTGAAATTAGAGTTCTAAAACTACTATTTTTCAGATATTTCTAATACCCTGCAATAATTTCTGGAATATGTTTTAAAAAGTATGAAACAACTGTACGCAGTAATTAGTACTTAATGTACCTTATATAATCATCTGTTGAAAACACTTTCTAATTTATGTCAATGTGTTAAAACGCGCTTTACAGTCATTGTATTTCACAGCTATTTCACCTGGATGTTTTAATTCCATCAAAAAACAACCTTCCCCCCTAACAAAATCTTCACTTTCAGCAAACGTCTAAGCTCTGTCTCAGGGTAGCCTCAAAATTTGGAACTTCATTTTCAATGCAAAAAATATAGTAATACTGTATTGAGTTGAAGACAAGCTAATGATAAAGCCCTTATTAAATTAGCTTCCTAGAAGAGTGATATCAGAAAGGAACTTCAGGGTAGCAGTATTTTGCACTGCATCCCCCATGCAGAAATCTGAACTAAGGGAGTGCGTGTCTTCCCTTGATTTAACCATGTTAAATTTCTCCATTGGTTGTTTGCTAGGTTGCCCATATAACACAAGGAGAATGTTAGATGTCTCAGAATATGATCCCAAATGAGTAGCCTGGCAAGGAAGTTATTTCAAGCTAATAAAGAAATTCTAAGAAAATAGAGTTTTTTGGGGTTTGGTTTTTGGTGGCGTTTTTTCACCTTTCCAGGAATCCTCTGGAGTGCTACAGAAATCCTTTCTTCTCTAGACAGCTACAGTTTTAGATAGAAGACATGGTAAATTCTCTACACCTTTGAAAACACGTGTCCCAGATATCAGAGAGGAGTGTAGTCCTCTGATACAGTCAGTAGCAGTCTCCATACATGGAATTAACTTGGGATCATCTTCCAGAAAACACAATTAAATTGGGGAAAAAAAAAAAAAGCTAATATTAATTTTCTTTCCTGGGACTAGAAGTTTCACTTAAAATTAAAGCTCAGATTGCAACGACTCCTAAAACTGAACATTTAGGAAAAATACCAGACATGGTGGCAGTTAGAAATGCTGTGTCAGTCTCAAAAAAACCTTTCTACCTCACCTCATCTCTCTGAGCACATGGGTGGCCTACGGCTGCCTGAAGAGATCAAGGGCTGACCTAGAGTGTGTGCTGACACGTCCAACCTATTAAGGGCTGAAGATAAAAGTAGAATACTGGGAATTGATGACAGAATTTGCTCTAATCACTTCCACCTACCTTGATAAAAGAGCAAAGGAAATACCTCTGTCTCAACCATTCAACTTGGAGAAAATTGACTTGTTAGGGGAAAAAAAATCTGCAAAATAATGCTTTAAAACATCTGTTAAAAGCCTCTTAATATATCTATGTACATCTTCAGTTATTTCACCCAAAGGTCAGAGAGAGAAGTAACCAGTGATTTTTGTTGGTTTGGTACCTAAGCACAAGAAAAGCCTGAAAGATCAAAATGATACTTGAACTCTATACTTCAGGTTCACAAATCATCCTGAAAAATAAACTGTTGCCCAAACATTTCAGTTTATTCCCACAACTGAAAAAACAGATGTGTTATAAGATAGCAGAGAGCTTGAAGAGCTTTTGGGAGTAGTCCTCATGAGAATACCAACTATTCCCTTTAACTCAGAATTTGTATACTTAGTACTGCTGCATAAAAAGCAATTTTTAAACTAGAGTTTACTTAAAATAGATAAGAGACCAAAGCCATGTGTTTCAAACTGTTAGGACTCGTAAGTATGATAACTGACTTACCAAACAGAGCTTATCCAAATGACAGTGCGAAATCCCCACTGTTTGCCTGTATTAGTTTTAAGTGCCTTCTAATACCAACTGTCTTCAAAACACATTACCAAAAGGTTGAAAAAAAAATTTCTTTCAATCTGCAATATGTTTGGAAAAATACATATTAGATACTGTATTTGTGTGCATGCTTACAGCGGTCTCAGCTGTTCCTCATCTACAAAACAAGTTACCAGGAGGGGAATGGAACTTCATTTGCAAAGTAATAGCTTTCAAATGAAGAGAACTCAAGTCCTTCATCTTATTAGTATTGGTACATGTTTAAGTGCCACACACTTTAATAGTGCCAGAGAGAGAGAGAGAAGATCCCAGACTTGAAAAGACTACAAATTGTGAACCAATTTCTAACAGTGTTATGTAAAATAGCTTATCACAACTAAACCTGTGTACAAATAAACAAAAATAACTTATATCTTTAGCCAGGAAAGGAAAGGAGACTGATTAATGCCAAAAATTGTTTGTAGAGATAACGGACAGGGAAAGTACTGAATTTTCTTACTTCTCTAATAATGTTCAATAATCCAATGTATTGCCTTTTTAACACCTTATTCTAGAGCTACTCCAATGCAGTGTGTTTTCTTTGATGCTAATGGGACTACTTCGATTTACGCCAGATTCTTTTCTATTATAACATTCCTAAGTGCGGGTATCGTAGTTTCATTTGTATAGAAACTAGGAATGGGTGGCAAAGTTTAAGACAGAGGACCATATTCAGAGCTTAATAATTTTAATTCTTGGTTTTCACATTGGTGGCATCAACAAAACTCAGGGAGCTCTAGAGAGGACACATATACTTTGGCTGTCTTTTTTGTTTGATTTGGTTTTCAAGCTACTATTCCAAGTTGCTTTGGTTGCATTTCAAGGGTCAGAGGCCTTAAGAGGTGTTCCTGTATTGGTTTTATGTGGCAAGGGGTGGCCTCTGTGAGGAGAAACCAGGAGTTGCCCCTGCTGTGGACAGAGCTAGCTCAAAATCAGACCCACCACAGGACACAGCTGAGGAGATCAGCCATGCTGGGGGCACCTCTGCAATAACATATTTAAGAAAGAATAAAAACCATTGCACAGTGTTTGTGAGACAGAAGACTGGGAAAACAATCCATAGACACCAAGGTCAGCAGAGAAGGAGGGAGAGATTCCCCAGCAGCCCATGCAGAAGCAGAAATTCCCTGCAGCCCACGAAGGGCACCACAGTGAAGCAGGTAGCCCATGAAGGACCCCACACTGCAGCAGGTAGATGTGCCTTGAATGAAGCTGCAGCCCACAGCAAACCCACGCTGGAGCACGTTCCTGGCAGGAACTGCGGCCTGTGAGAGACCCATGCTGGAGCGATCTCTTCCTGAAGGTCTGTAGCCCATGGGAGGGAAAAGCATGAGAAGGAAGGAGCAGCAGAAACAAACTGCGTTGGACTGACCACAAGCTTCCAATTCCCCATCCCTCTGCATTGCTCAGGGTGGGGAGGAGGTGTAAGAGTCAGGAATGAAGGAGTGAAGTTGAGTGGCAAGGAGAGGGGGGTGGGGGGAAAGGTGGTTTTAGTTTGTCTTTGTTTCTCACCATCTCACTCTATTTTTAATTAGCAATAAATTAAATTAACTTTCTCCAAGTCAAGTTTGCTTTAATGGGTAAGAGAACTCCCTGTCTTTATCTCAACCCACAAGCTTTTCCATCTTATTTTCTTCCCCTGCCCTGTGGAGAAGGTGGAGTGAAAGAGCAGCTGAGTGGGCATCTGGCAGTCACCCAAGGTCAATCTGCCACAGGTCTTTAAGTACTTTTACAGACTGGGTTTCTTGGGACAATTCATAGATTCATAGATTCATAGATTTCTAGGTTGGAAAAGACCTTAGAGATCATCGAGTCCAACCATCCCTAATCCCCATTAAACCATATCCTCAAGTAGATCATCCACCCTATTCTTAAACACATCCAGGGATGGGGACTCAACCACCTCCCTGGGCAGCCTATTCCAGTGGCTGACAACCCTTTCAGAGATTCACCATCATAGATCCTTCTTTTCCTATTAACAGTAGAGATTAACCCCAAAAATGACACTTACTGCATATTCCTGAGACACACCATATACTTCCATTCATTAAATACTTCTATTTGGAACATATTCAGCATTTACCTTGATTTATGTCATTTGATAAACATTTTTCCCCATATAGCTTTACCTGTAATTATACATATGCTACACACAGCTGCATTATCATCGAACATATTTGTTACATTTACTGCTTTTTTCAAGGGGACAAAATAGCAAGCATCTGAAATTTCATCCAGATCTTTAAGCAATTTCTGTAATTGGATACAGATGATCTATGGTTATATACTATTTTTCTCATCTGCATCAAAAATTTTAGAAGGTGTTTTGTTTGTACCAAATCCCCATTCCATGTGTTTATGACTTGGTTATAACCATAGAACAAAACAGAAAATCTCTTCTTATCTTCCCATTGTGTATTCAAAATTTATTCAGTAACATATGTCATTTTAAATAATAACTACTAGAGCTGGCACAATTAAATTTCTGCCATACCTATTTTGCTTTCTGAAGAAGTCAAATGTTATAGCATATTCAAAGTCATACATGTAGATTTTACCAGATCAAAATGATATTGCTGATTAAACTGTGAAAACAGTAGAACAAACCCGTAATGCCCAATAGCCTACCTGTCTTCTGGTACTGATTTGGAAAGCAAAATGAGATATTTCTCAGTCAAAATTCTCATTAGAGTCATACATGTGAACACAAACGGGGAAGGACTTAGCCAGGGTTGGTAAGTTCGTTTCCTTGATATCATCAGTGTCCCACCCAGGAATAGCTTTTAGAAATTTGCCAAACTCCATCCTAAAAACAGCTAGTTGTTCTTCTAATTTCCACTTACATTTATTACTGTCCACCTTATCACCACCTATTCTCATCATAACTTCACCTTACGTAATTCTTCTTTTCTGCTTACCACCTCATATATTCCCAGAAAACGATAAAATCCCCCTTTCAGCCTTCATTTTCACAAGCTAAACAAGCCAAACTCTCACTTTCTTCTTATATATCCTCCATTTCCCTCATTATTTTAACAGCAATTCTTTGCACTTGTTCAATTTTCATTTTCTCTTTATTGAATACAAGCGACCAGAACTGCACACGGTGTTTCAGGTAAGGCCTCTTCAGGAACCCCACAGTGATATTCATCCTTCCTTATCTTTCTTGGATATATTTTGATCGATAGACTGGGAATTTATCTTTTTTTCTTTCCTTCTTTTTTTTTTGCATGAGCAACGCTTTTCAAGTTATCCACTTCCTTCTCTAATTTAAGCCATCGTTTATTAGATGTTACTGTATCAAATTCTGTAATGAAATCCAAATAGATGAGATCTGATCTATCCCCTTTGTTTAGAAAGTCTGGTACCAAATCAAAGACAGTAGTAACATTAATTTGTGCAATCTACCTTTCAAAAAACCACTGTAGCATTTTAACCCCATTTTAATCCACGTCTTTAAGTTGCATGTCTGTCTCTAGGCTTGAAGGCAATTGTGGACAGTTTTATCGATCTGCAGTTTTCACATCATGACTTTTGCCTGCTTCTCAAATACTTCTTCATTTTTAACTCTGTTGGCCCCTGGAACACCTCTTTAATTTGTTTAAAATATTTGCTAATGAAGCTACAATAGATCTGAGAATTCTCATCAACCCCACTTAGGTGTATTAATAACTTGAATTTCTAGCTTGTTTAGAGGCACTGCAATTTACACGCTCTCCTTCTATTATTTCTCTCACCTCAATGTCACTATTTTTATTGAGAAACCATGCAATTAGTTCTGGGGTGATAGACCTACAATATCCTTTATCTTCACCCATATAAGTCTTTATCTTCTCCTTAATTTCTAAATTCTCTCCAAGGTGCTTATTCATCCAGCTCAATGTCTTAAGTTTTTTCCTCTTAGTTGAGGTAAATTTTCCCAATACATTTAGCAATTTACAAGTGCTCTCCATATTCAAGTTCCTGAGCTCTGGGGTTGTTTAATCTGGAGAAAAGGAGGCTGAGGGGAGACCCTGTCACTCTCTACAACTACCTGAAAGGAGGCGGTCCTTTCCCCAACTAATAAGTGAGACAAGAGGAAACAGCCTCAAGTTGCCCCAGGGGAGGTTTAGATTGGACATTAGGAAAAATTTCTTCACCAAAAGGGTTATCAAGCATTGGAACAGGCTGCCCAGGGAAGCAGTTGAGTCACCATCCCTGGAGGTATTTAAAAGATCTGTAGATGTGGCACTTAGGGACATGGTTCAGTGGTGGACTTGGCAGTGTTAGGTTTATGGTTGGATTCGATGATCTTAAGGGTCTTTTCCAATCTAAATGATTCTGTAGCTGAATTTACTACGCATTTTCTGTTTGAATAAAAAACCAAAACAAACAAAAAAACCCCACACTATTATTCTTCCATTCGATTTAAACTAAATTTACTAATGATCACTTAATCCATAGTTACTTTCTCTGACCTCCTGTGTTATAGTCACGGAATCATTTAGGTCAGAAGGAATATCTTAAGATCCAGTCCCTTGAGTCCAACCTCTATGCTCAAGCAGGGCCAGCTACAGCAGGTTGCCCAGGACCACAATGCCCTCTTACTCAATGAAAATAAGTTAAAATAACACAATGTCTTATTGTTTCAGTGCCATCAGGCAGCAAAAACATCCTGGAATGCAAGTACTAATAAAAGATACTATAAAACTCACTTTTATTAATGTTGTTTACTAGTATTAGTCATAGCTACAAAAATTTCCAGACCCTGGAGTCTCTAGTCAAATAGCTACTCTACCAACAGCATAGTGAAAAGCCCCTGTGCTGCATCTAAAAACTTACCAGTATGTTTGGGGCTTTGTAAAAGCACACAGTCATTGCAAATCATATCCAAACTAACTTAATTTACTCTCAAGTTCAATTTCAGAGAAGAGCAGAATAAGTTGCAAAAGCTGGTAAATACTCAGGCAGTCAACCTGTTGGAAGTTGTAGTCACGGCAGTAAGTCTGATACAGACAAACCCAGGATCAACACAGACAATGTAGATTTGATATCCAGTCTTAGTATGTATCTACCTGCTGGGGAGAGCCAAACTATCAAATGGATGACTGCTTCTCAATCTAGCATTTGAAGCCATAGCTGCTTTCTAGATACTCTTTCAAAAATACACAGGCTCCATGTAGTCTTTCTTGTTGTAAAGCAAGTCATACAGATGGGGTTATTTAAGACAGCATCAAAGATTGTTTTTTGATTTTTATACTAGTAGTCAGAAATCATGAGAAAAACAACCTTTTTTTTTTCATGTTGGTGCCTTAGTTCTCTAAACCTTAATTAAAAGCAAAGTTTTGATTTTTCCATTTGAAACAGAAGATGGTTTGCATGTTCACCTACATGCGTGTCTGTGCATAGAGATACACACACACACACTCCTTCCCTCCCTGCAAGCCCAGCTTCACACAGATTACAAGAGATACTGGGGGGGAAGAAACCTAAAACCTCTCTGGCTGCTGTTCTGGCTTTGACAGGGTTAAGTAAGCGCTCCTTATATTGTACATTTATACTGCCAGTTCAGATAAATGGGTTTCATTTTATTGTTTACTTGTACTTGATAACGTTCTTGGATTGATTCCGGTGGCTCACAATGCCTTCCAGGCACAGGATGTTATTCTTACTACTGCATCCAACGGCTTTCACAACACAGTGGTTTTCTCTAGGAAAATGTCAGCAAAATCAGTTTCTCCATTTTTGTAAAACGAAGAAAATTCTGTGAAATGAAGTCAATTCTGTGCCAGCACAATGACCATATCAACCGGAAATATCAAGACAGCTGGAAAAAAAATACTATTTTTTCCCGCTTCTATCCGTATAGGACAATACGAAGGCAGTGTGGAATCCATGATTCACCTTGTTAACCCACAGCTAGAAAAGTATCTAAACATGTTGTTTCAAATCACAGAAACTGCTCTGACAGAGCAGGCAAGTATTTTTTAATCAAGTCAATTAGCAGCAGCAGCAACTCTGGTTCCTATAATTGAAAAAGTATGTCTCTCGCCTCATTCATCTTCATCTCAAATACAGTTAATATTAATGTCCAGTGAACTCCAAAAGGATTTGCATGACTTTGCACTGGGAAATACAATGAAGCTGATTATTTCAACAGAAGACTAAAATAAAGATTTTTGCAACTTTCTCATCTTGCCACTGACTTGCATAGTCTCAAAATATCTGTGTGTCTCTCTATACCTTCGCCTTGCATACCATCTCTAACATCTAATTACCTAACAGAAATGCCGGTAACATTCTCAATAATAAAAGACTATTTTAAGAATTTCATTTTTTAGTTAATTCAAAGAAGCCAGAGAACTGATTTATTATCCACATGGTCTGGTGATTGTTTTGAACCTCGAAGACCAGGCCCATCATTTTGGAGCACATGGAAATTATTACTAGAATAGTCATGCACAGTATTTCTGCTTATAATCTTACCAAGAAAATGCAGAGGTCATTAAAAGAACTAAAGTTTTAAGATATTTTCCTGCTTTCTGTGTGAATTTGGGGAATACTTTACCTACATGAGTTTGTCCCTAGGTTTCAGAACTAGAGAACCAGCTCTGTTTTTCATACATATACTCTGGTCAAAATCTGCTAGGACTATTTGAAACTTCTCCTGACATTTTCTTGACTCTTATCCAGCTCTTTCCTCCTCATGAGCCTGCTGTGGAGCTTTGGGACTGACTGCACAAAAGAACTCCCACACTGCAATAGCAATTGCGTTACAACACCTGTCTCATGCATCCTGCCTTCCTAGAGAATCCTGTCGCATGGAAAGCACCCGAGGCCTAACTGCAGAAGTGGTCAACACTAACAGCAGTATCTGAGCAGCAGCTTCTTCATCTACCACAGCTGCCTTTACCAGAGTTTAACAATCTTGTGGCATAGGGAACAGAACAAATCATGCCTTACCTCCTCAGCTTCCACAACTCAGCAGCCTGTATGCTTGCATAATGTTAAGGAGATCATTGTTAAAGTCAAGCTCATCTGTGAGTTATGACTCACAGTAACTGCTAGAGGAGCACTAGGGTAATCACAGCAAATATGACAGGGGTCACAAATCAGAACCTTTACTAACCTAAGAGCAGTATTTACTGGGACTAAACACCCTGCCCACAGAGCTCATAACCTGGGGAGTAGGAAATGCCAGAGAAGATGTTTTCAATTTTGCCTTTTTTTCAGAAGTTACATCCTCCGTCCCTCAAGGTCCATGGAGGCAACTAGCCCTGGTGAGGATTCACAACTCTGCATCCTCTATACATATATGGAATGGACAGTAGCAGCAGGTGCTCCTCAAATCAAATTGTTATTAGTTTTTCTAGGCAAACTGTAATAGCATCATATGGAAAAAAACGAAAATCCCTACTCAGAACACTGTTGTCAGTAGGTCTCAAATCCTGAAACCAGGAGATACAGATTCAAAACCAGATAGAGCAAGGTATCAAATCCTGGTCTCTGACATACTGGATGATTACTTAAGTGGTATGATAAAAAGGTGAAGGATGTTTGGGTCAAGGGATTGATGTCAAGTGTGCTAGTTTGGAAATATTTTTTAAAAAAACTCTTCGGCTTACTGGAGAGCAATATGTTTAGCACTATCTTCCTGTATTCAAAGCCAGTTCTCTTATACTCATGAGGAATTTCACACCTGTGCCTGAGCTTTCCTTTCAAATTAGCTGCTCATCAACGCTATTACTAAACAAACATGAAGCAGCTGTAGCTCTCACACTACGATTAAAATTAAACCCTTCAAATCCAGGCTAGCTTAGAGAACCTCTGTACAGTTGTTCTCAATTGATTAATTCCAACTGGCTCACTACTAAAACTAATCTATTAATTTAACAGTCTGAAAAAAGCTTCAAATAAAGCATTTTGCATAAAGGAGATCCAAATGATATTTCAAGCAAAATACAAAAAAGATGATTCCATAAAAATGCTGTAAGAAAAATAAATAATTTATAGTTTTAAATTGCTGTGCTTTTTTGCCTTGGAGCAGTTAAACCATGGATTATTTTATTGATTCAGCATTCATTGTTTTGCTTTGCACAACACTGGAAAAACAGAACAATGCCATTATTTGTCTTCTAAGGGAGGTAACAGAAGATGCTAGGAACCACAAACCAATCAGCCCACTATCAGCTGCATGCACCACCTGTGGCAAAATATGGAGGGCTTACCAGAGAGCTGGGTTCCAACTAGCCTACAGAATAGGTTTTCGATCTGAACTTTCCAGAACGCATCCCCCCTCTGTGTAGTCAATGAAATAAAGGAAAAGACAAATACAGCTGATCTATTGGTCTCCTGTTTAATCATGATGTGATGCATAAAATCACAGAGCGAGAAAGTTAGCTACACAGTAGGTGAACAAGTCTTCTGCATGAACTTTTAAAACATTTCAGGAAACATTTCTTTGCCCTTACAACTTCTCTTTAAGTAAGAGAAAATACAAATCTCCTTGAGGACTTCTCTGCTGCTAGCTGCAACTCTTAAATACAAGCAATACTAACCCAATCACATACTATTCTTCTGCTGCTATTTTAGGTTGGAAGGTTTTACCTCAAGATCTACACATTTTTACTGGTATGACTAAAGGGCTGAATCCTCTCCATGTAAATGATCTAGTTAAATTACCAGTCCCATAAACGTACCATCATTAGTATTCTCATAACTCTGTTCTCCACCTGCTCACTGACTTCAGCATTTAAAGTCTGCCAATATCTTCCCCACGAGATGGAGTTGTGTGTGGATTCACTTTGATGCTGTTTCCATCCCTACCTGTCCATCACATCCTGGGGTACACGCAAGGTACCTAACCTCTCAAAAAGAAACTCACAATACCATTTAACAGTTAGGAGACAATAACCTGAGGCACTGCATGATGCTAGCACTAAGGATCTCTCTCTCAGACAGATGGACACATCATAGTCTCCAAAAACTGGCACATGATTGAGGAAACTGCCCGATTCAGTTCTCATGATTCTAACAGATACAACAGCCACGCCAAATTAATGTTAAAAAATGAAACAGAAAGATGTCTGTAGCTCTTTTATGTGAGATTCGAAGAGATAAAAGGCAAAACTTCTGTGGGTTGAATATGTTTCAGGGATGAATGAAGGCACCATACAGCATGCAGTTTGTGCAGGGAGTCTTACTTCCTTCAGGAGGAGGAAGAAACAGGAGTCTCCAAGGATCTGACCCTTCAGACAGCACCCAAGAAGATGGCTGCATTGCACTTCTCATGCCAAGAGCAGATCACAAGCCCAGTAGTAGCCAAAACCTTGTCACCAGTCCAGCCAGGATTATTCCCTAGCCTCTCTATAGGGAGACACTTTGTGGAGGCATAAGACAGCACTATGCATCCAGATAAAACGAGCACTCTGTCACCAACATCAAAGGAGGCATTTGAAAAAACAGATGCCTCCAGCTGCTCTTCCTCTTTTCCCTAGCAAGGGACTCATAGGTAACCTTTAGGAAACCACACCACCTCCAGATGACTTTCATCTGAATCATACTCCCACACTGACATGCCCCTCTGTGAAGGTATCACTGGTACTAAGGCTTAAACGTAATTTACTCTCAAGTTCAATTTCAGACAAGAGCAGAATAAGTTGCAAAAGCTGGTAAATACTCAGGCAGTCAACCTGTTGGAAGTTGTAGTCACGGCAGTAAGCCTGATACAGACAAACCCAGGATCAACACAGACAATGTAGATTTGATATCCAGTCTTAGTATGTATCTACCTGCTGGAGAGAGCCAAACTATCAAATGGATGACTGCTTCTCAATCTAGCATCACATTTGAAGCCATAGCTGCTTTCTAGATACTCTTTCAAAAGTATGCATCACTGTCACCAAGTCTGGGGAGTCCTGTCACACGCCTCCACAGGCAGAAGAGGAAACAAGAGGTGGCACCTGCAAATATTCTTAGCACCTCTTAGCAGCAGCCACACCCCAAGAAGCAGAGGGAGAAAAGACCTGGCACCTTCAGGTCAGAGGAGGTGAGATAGTTGCTAGGTAAAGCAAAGAAGGGGGGCTCACACAGCATCCAGGAACCTGACAGCTCTCTCTCCGTTCTTCCCTTTTCAGAGTTGTCACTGTCATTTGGTGGACGAATGCTCTCTTTTCATGCATGGCTACAGCTAAGCTGGATCTTGCACTGCTACAAACCCTTACATTTTAATAACCGTATTGCCCTGGGCTCATCCTGATTCCAGAGGGCACTTTTGTTTCTTCTTGCCTTTAACAGTCAGGTCACGGTGTGGTCAGTGTTTATGTTTGTTGTCTTCCTGTGAGTAATTTGTCTCAGGCCAAAACCCAAGCATGACATAGGAGTACAGTAAGCCCGAACTGACGCTGAAGCCTTCCAGACTGCGGCAGTAAACTACCGTGAACAGTGTTTCAAACAATATTTGAAAATATTATGTGGTTGTGAACTCCGACTATTATACACTGCTACCAAGAAGGGCAGTCCTTTACACACTCTGTCAGCTCCTGAGAAGAAGCCTGACCTATGCATAAACATTCTCTCTTCTTTTTAGTGTCCCAGCACAGCAGAGGAGCACTGGAGGACTATTAAGAGCAGCCTGGCTTGCAGGGCTCACTTCTTGCCTCACACCACAACACTACCAACATTATTTTTACACTTAAAAACCACTCTACTTAAATAACATGACTGTTCCCTCAATTCCATGCTATTTGGGGGGGAAAAAAAAAAAACCCACACCATTGTTCTTTTCTTTTTTTCACTCTAACTTCAGCCAGCTGCAATTGCCATTGTCTTTCATCCTGCCCCTGGCTGAGGAGGCCTTTGCACTCACTGGGACAGACTGTTTGCCTTGCTAAGAACAGAGGGAATCTCCCTGTCTCCAGCGGAAAATGAGGTGCACGGCTATGGTGTGCATAACCTACATATCTCACCATAGATCCATAGACAGCCCATTGCTATTGCTGAGGCCCTGGGCAGTATGGTATTTAACTAGACTACTTGGTGGCTTTCCACTAGATACTGGAGAAAAATACATGTCCTATTCATGGATCTGGCAGAGCCAGACATTTCTACCTCCTAGATATGGCAATTCTGGACACCTCAGGCAGTGATGAAACCTGAGCTAGATCTTGGCCATCTACAAAAAAAGACCAAGGCAACAATGGACCTTACCAATGCTGAATTATTCCCCTGGAGCACAATGTAACCAGATCTGAGACTGATTCCTACCCACCACAGGACTGAAGACCTGAAGCAGGTCTGGGAGAATTTCAGGTCTAGAGCTCCAGACTGGTTACAGCAGATCTTCACATGCCCCCTCTAGGGACTCCACCCTCCAAATAGGCCAAAGAACGGTATGGATATGGCTCAGTGCTCCATTAAGAAGTTAATTGTATAAATTACACCACATCTATTGCAAATGCCAGAAAACTCTGCCTGGATTATTCCCTAGGACTCTGCTCCAGACAGACGGTACTCTGGGATGCACTGAAACACATTAGCCAGTCTCACAGACTTCACCTTTTAAGTTTTAAACCAGATCATGTCTTGTCACAACATAGTTTCATGAAGCTGTGACAGCAAAAAGACTATTTTTATCTTTGGCAAATTAGATTTGGGATTTTCAGAAGCAGGAGAGACCCCTTCAGCAATATAAAGCTTAATTGGGAAAAAATATTTCGTGCTGCACCTAGACTGGAAGAAAAGCACTGGCATACACTGAGGGCATGTTGTGGGGAAAATAGCCTGAAAACAGGTGATGCATACTGAAATGTTTCCTCTCCTTTTCTCTCAGGATCAGAATATGGGAAGATCAGCAGTTTCAACTCCCACTCACTTACCTGCTGTGACAGGACACAAGCCAACAGATGTTGCCAACTCAGAGTACGCAACAGTCATTAGTCAGGCTAAAAAACTCACAACAACGGCTTTAAAAGCAATATTTTAAAAACAGTAGATGTGGTCTTCATTTGTTCTACCCTTCAAATTTTTAAACTCTTAGGATCAGGTTTTATGTCTCTTCTTCATAACCACGAGGGACAGAAATTCTGGATTACATGGTATTTTTTCAGTGGAAGCTAAAAATTTTACATCATTCAAGTTACTGAAGCTTTAATAAAAAAGTCAAGCTGCATTAGGATGGTGAATGCTGCCATCTCTCAGTATTTCAAAAAAGTTTCCATATACTGTGCTATAGGTTAGAAACTTCCTAATTTCCTAATGTCAAGGAGGACAGGATGATCGTAAACTCAGAACCTGTTTTGTTCTGTTTGTGCTACTTTTACAAAACGTAACACAAAAAGCTGGGAAAACCAGACTTTAGTACTAGATATGTGATGGGCAAAATTAAAAAACAAAGCACAACAAGATACTGATGATAGTCCAATTAAGATGAGGATCAGGAAGGTCTACATTTGCCTTTCATCTCTAACTGGCTCAAATAATAAACATTGTCATCGTTTGGAGGCTCTCTGGACGAAAAAACAAGTAGAACAGTCTGAGTCAGGCCCTCACAAATGAGCAGGAGTTAAGTGCATTTATTTCTCTTTTATATTTGGCCTAAGAAGGGGGGAGAAATCCAAAAGAGGAACCACCATCACATATATTTTACACATTTACAAGGATGTGAGTGGACGGGTATAATGAACAGCTCAGAATTCCCTCCAGAGCAAAAAGCTTTTTCTATCTTTGCCTAGACTATACCTACTCTATATGCAATAGTCTCCCTTCCACCTCCACAATTGCTAAGTCCATACAAAAGCATTTTTTACAAGACATTCACTGCTACTGCATTAGTAAAAATTGCCTTTTTGTGGAAGAGCATCTGCATTCAGGACAAATTACACAGAATCAGGAGCTATGGAGGATAAGAGAGGAAAATCACTTAGAACAGCTCTTCAAATTCAAATGGGCAATGAAAACAATCATAGCAGGTAAATGCTCCAGTTGTGTTAGGAAAAAAAAAAATGCAGAAAGAAATTATATGGCAATCCTGGGGGAGAGGAAACATAATTTACAAAGAAAAAGTGTATAGTTTTATGGCCAGGAGGACAGCAGCACTGAAAATGAACACCCTGCCACAGATTCATTCTCCTTTTAAGTCCTGCCAATTCATATCTCCATTGAAATTATAAAAGACACCCATGGAGTAAGAAAAATATATAGCCCAAAGGGAAGTCACATACTCCTGTGGGGAGGTGGGAGGGCTTACCCTCTGTATGCCCCTTCTCAGAAGGAATGCTGTGAAGGTGAGTACACCCTTCCTAGACCATGCAAAACCACCTGTTTATTTTTTACTAAGTCACAGAAGAAATGTAAGAAGAAAGAAACCTTTTTTGAAACACCCAATTAAAAAAAAAAAGCATTATCTAGAAACTGTACTTAAATTAAACTTGATTATAGGCTAACAAAGGACAACCGCAACAGTGCTACACATACATGAAATGGCAAATCTTTCCCCATGGATCCTGAGGCTTTCCTAATGAGATAAACAAACTTGACCACATACAACAAGGGAAATGAGGCTCAGTGGACACACAAAAAAAGTGTGTCCCACAGAGGTAAAAGTCTGCATATGAACACATAGCACAAAGCAGGTAACTTGCCACAAAAATCCTGTTGTGTTTAACTTACAGTTGAGTCTGCGTCTGCCATACAGCACCAGTGAACAAGGGAAGGGGTTTTCAACTCCATTTGCATCAAACGTGCTAGCTGTTTCTCAGGAAACGTCAAAAAACATCAAATACACTCATCTTACAGAATCAAATTTCCATCCCATAAAAACTGAAATTACAATATATAGCAATAGGTTGCTGCTTAAGCACTGGAAGTAATGCAGTTTGATTTTTCACTCATTAGTGTCCTGTGATTTACTAGTTTTTCCCTCACAGACTCCTTTCTGCGTGAGGGTTTCTCTCCCGTCTCTAGTAAGACAGGAGTTCATATTGCAACCCTTCCCTCTGTCAGGAAAGTCAGAGGTCTTCTTCCTACTTACCTAACAACAATTTCAGAACTCACTAGAGTTCAATTATTGTTGTAACTAGCCAGTTAAAAAATACTGATAAAGAAACATAGACTAATAGGCAGAGAGACAAACGTGTTCATATACATACAAAAAATGTCCTTGGTACATCAGGATAAAAATCAGAGCAATTAGTGGACAAGAACAATAGGATTTGAAGGAAGTATAAATGATAGAGAATTTGGGATGACAAGCAGAAACCAGAAGGCCTGAGCCCACAAAAACACCATACAGAGCTGGCATCTGCATGAGATCACTGTACATCCACAGTCACTTTTTCATTTCTCTTTTGCATTCCCTCAGTGTCCAGCAGAAAGGGATTTTGGTGAGTGCTCCATCCCCCACTGCCAAATTGTAGAGGAGGGTCTCAATGTCTGAGAAGCAGATACTGAGAAGGTCTGGCCAGCTACAAAAAACTTAGCCACAAAAAACTTAGCCACAAAACTTTACAGAGCAACTGCAGAGTAAAGTGAGGGAAGGATCAGGTAAGGCAGAAGCAGCAGAGAACCACAGAATCATAGAATGGTTTGGGTTGGAAGGGACTTTAAAGATCACCTAGTTCCAATCACCCTGTGGACACCTTCCACTAGATCAGGTTGCTCAAAGCCTCATTCAACCTGGCCTTGAACACTTCCAGGGATGGGGCAGCCACAACTTCTCTAGGAAACCTGTTCCAGTGCCTCACCACCCACAGAGGGAGGAATTTTTTCCTTAGATCTAATCGAAATCTACCCTCTTTCAGTTTAAAGCCATTGCCCCTTGTCCTATCACTACATGTCCTTGTAAAAAGTCCCTCTCCAGCTTTCCTGTAGGCCCGCTTTAAGTACTGGAACACTGCTAGAAGTTCTCCCCAGAGCCTCTTCTTTTCCAGGCTGAACAACCCCAACTCTCTCAGTCTGTCTTCATAGCAGAGGTGCTCCAGCTCTCTAATCAGTTTTGTTGCCGTCCTCTGGACCTGCTCCAACAGCTCCATGTCCTTTTTATGTCGGGGCCCTAGAGCTGAACGCAGTACTCCAGGTGGGGTCACAGAAGAGCAGAGTAGAGGAGGAGAATCACCTCCCTGGGCCTGCTGGCCGCGCTTCTTTGGATGCAGCCCAGGATATGGTTGGCGTTCTGGGCGGCAAGCGCACATTGTTGGCTCACATTGAGCTTGTCATCAACTAACACCCCCAAGTCCTTCTCCTCTGGGCTGTTCTCGATCCATTCTCCACTCAGTCTGCACTTGTGCTTGGGATTGCCCCAACCCACGTGCAGGACCTTGCACTTGGCCTTGTTGAACTTCCTGAGGTTCTCACAGGCCCACCTCTCCAGCCTGTCCAGATCCCTCTGGATGGCATCCCTTCCCTCCAGCATGTCAACCACACCACACAGCTCAGTCAGCAAACTTGCTGAGAGTGCACTTGATCCCCCTGTTCACGTCACCGACAAGGATGTTAAACAGCACCAGTCCCAATACTGACCCCTGAGGAACGCCACTCATCACTGGTCTCCACTTGGACACCGAGTCATTGACCACAACTCTTTGAGTGTGACCATCCAGCCAATTCCTTATCCACCAAGCGGTCCATCCATGAAATCCACATCTCTCCAATTTAAAGACAAGGATGTCGTGCAGGATGGTGTCAAATGCTTTGGACAAGTCCAGGTAGGTGACGTCAGTTGCTCTTCCCTTATCCACCAACACTGTAACCCTCTCGTAGAAGGCCACCAAATTTGTCAGGCACAATTTTCCCTTATGGAAGCCATGTTGGCTGTCAACAATCACCTCCTTGTTTTTTTCATGTGCCTTAGCAGAGTTTCCAGAGTCATTTGCTCCATGATCTTGCCAGACACAGAGGTGAGACTGACTGGCCTGCAGTTCCCCAGGTCTTTCTCTTTTTCCCTTTTTAAACACGGGGGCTACGTTTCCCCTTTTCCAGCCAGTGAGAAGCCACAAGCAACACAGGGTAGATCTTATCAGGGATGTTGAGGATTAGGGAGGTCTGAGCTGGGGCTCCATCCTGCCCCTGAAATGCTGAGAAATCCTTCCTATTTTCCAAATACTCTAACTACTATATCATAAGCCAAGTAGCAGAAATGCCATTTTGAGAATTTTTACTTCCCTGTGCTAAAAATCTAACACTAACGTTTCAGGTTTTAAAAAAGGTAATCTCAGGTCATATTTAAAATTTAGAAGTTATAATAAAAGCATTTTCAGCATGCAGTATTAAAAATGCCAAGAATCAAATTAGCTTTTTATTTACATCTGTCACGTCATTGTGATATGCACCATCATGTCCTCGGGATGCTTCAACATTTTCACACAACTGCTGCTGAACATGATGAGAAACCACCGCAACATTCCAGTGTATGTACTTTGTCCCACTGGGGAAAATTAAAATATAGTTGCTCGGATTCTAACTCACATCAGATTTCACTCCTTCTGTAAATGAGTAAACAAAACTATATCAATCTTGGCTGTAACATCAGTCAGCAGCTTAGATATTTCACAAGGGCCCCATACTTATAAATGAAAGTGAAAAAAAAAAGCATATAAACTATCTGTCAACTCTACTATCAAGCGAGCTAATTCAAGTTTCTCTGGTTTAAGGAGGTATTTTTATATTTCCAAACATAAATGAACAAGACAGAAGGAAACTCCAAAGCATCAAGTTTTAGTCCAGGCTCTTATGACACTAGGCTATATTCATGGACACTCAGTCTCAGCTCTCCACTTTCATCAATCCTGAGCATCTAAAGAAACGTTGTTTGTAATGATCCTCTTCAAACTTGAATGATGAAAGCGCACATTTTACAAATGACACCTCAGCCAATCTGCCCCATCTGCATGAACAAATGATTTCACTCTTTAGGCATTCAAAATAAAATGCACATGCGGCAAATTCCAAGCTGGCAGGAAAATCCAGTCATTAAAAAAGTGATTTGTTTTCTACATTTGCAAACGCAAAGGCTCCATTTACTTCCATTGCCATAAAGAAAATGAACTGTTATATTTTTTTAAACAATCATAGCCAGCACATTTTGGAAATGTTTTAATTTCAAAAATACTAACTAGCGAATTAGAGTTTAAATAGCTCTTCTAAAGTGGTACCATTTTAGATACAGTTTTCTGATTGATGGCATCACTTTGCCCTGCAGGAAAAGGCTTTACAGTCTTCTGTATATACTGCAGCGATGCCTGTTTGTTGCTGGAGTCACTAAATTAAAGAAGAAACCTAAACTACATGAATTTTAAATAAAATTATATTCATTAACAAGAAGATACATTTTATATTATGCAATCCTGAAAAAAAATAAAATCTACATTGCTTTTAAAATTTCAAAGTTATGATCTCTGTCCTTCTCTCTCTCCCTTCATAATGGGGGAAACAGAATAGGAAATACAGAAAATAGCAAACATATGATACATCCCCATCCTAAGCAAGCTTTTAAACATGCTTAACTTTACACAGAATGAGTAGCTTAATTGAACTCACTGGGACTATTCTCAATGCAAAAATGTAAGCATGTGTGTAATTCTTTCCAGGATCAGGATACGTAAGGGTAATCTGTAATGAAAATAAAACTACTCATTTTTTTCAAATTTCTTAATCTGCATTTATTTTTGTGGCTATAGCAACATCTGGTGGACAAATGGCAAAATATAAAGCCTGTGCACACCCATCATATAATACAAATATATGTATTTTAAAATAGAAACTGTTTTTACTTGGTTTTGTTTTTTAAAAGTCAACAAGAAAAAAATGACAATTTAACTTAAATAATTCATAATAATTTTAAAGTTATTAAGTCTCTTACAAAACGCTTTATATTCTCAACCAAAAGTGGCCAAGGCATCTTTGTTTCATAACATACTAAAATACTACCTTTTCCTCTCCCACGTTACCTCTCAGGCAAGTGCCTGCACACTTTGAAGTGCTGGTCATGGTGTATCAATGCATACCAGCCCACTTTGACAAGAGTGTACAAATACCCCACCAACGCTAAGGTTGCACAGTTAAGCAGTCAAAAAATAAGATCTATCACAAATAAAGTTGTAAAGTCAGAGTTAAGAAAACTATAAAGAACCCCTGCAGATTTGCTGTTTCTATTTCCATAGAAACAAAGCCTAAAAAGAACTCAAAATAAAACCCCAAAATAAGCAAAACACTGAAGAGCAAGTTAGCATGCAAGCATGGCTGAGTGATCAGCATGCTGACAGGCATTCTTTTTGCTTCGCCTATTTTCTCCGTGCTTTCTTCTAAGTCCTACATAATTGCTCTCTCATTTTTCATACTCCCTTTACTAAAATTTCTGCCGTATCTGTTTAGACCCAGCAAAAAAGTATTTAATGACAAAATGAGAGTCAAGTAAAATTATATTTGCTAAAATTGCTTGATGCTGAGGTTAGCTTGAATTAATTTCCAAGGGCTGGAAACATGAGACTGTAGAACAAAATATGAACATATTGACTAAAATGTTTTAACAGTGAACAAGCCGTTCTATCTACCACCAAAAACAACAAAGCAAACCAAGGAACAACCATTCCATAATCGGTTGTAGAATTCTAAGACAGCATCAAAAGGTTTCTAGAAGAAGTCAGGCAATAATCTCCAGAAATGTAAGAAAAGGAAACAGAATGCACTTGAGGGTGAAGTTGAAATCAACGGATGGATTGGTAGTAGTCTGGCTAGGTATCTCGATCTTGTATTTGGAAATCTGCATCCTCTCTGGTCCTTCACATACAGTAAGATGTGCAAGGACCTTCACAACCTGACTGGATACAAGACTTTGCTAACACAGTACTTCCCTGATTGCAGCTCCATGCAGAGATCAGAAGCGGTCAGCAAGCTGTCCATTATTGCTTGCAGCTTTCTGTACTGTTTGTTTTTTTTTTTTTCAGCTTTTACTGGAAGAACTAATTGCAAGACGCAAGTTCCTGGGACTAGTAAGTCAACAAATCAATAAAGTCATATACTGTCTGTGTCTACTACAGCAACACACTGCTTCAAGTTATCCACTTCCTGGACGCTGATCAAGAAAACAACTGTCTTTCACCAATAAACAGATGAAGACACCAGCAGGAAAGCAGCGTACCAGAGACAGAAAAAAAGTATTCTGAATTTATACACACCAGCAGCTTGATCTAGTATTGCTTTTGCTGACAAGCCCATGCCTCTTCCCAACTGCCGTCCCCTGAAAGCTGCAAAATACGGGACTTGGTCAAAAACTCCTTAAAGACCATTACTGTTGCTTTCATTTTACATGGCAGGTGTAACCACTCCAACTTCACAGATAAAAATACAGGGTTAGGCATGTTAGGCGTTTTGGTGAGAAGTGGCAGGGTCCTGGATCCAATCAAAGCATCCACAGAAGGCACCTGTGGTCACTCGCAAACTCCAGGGTCATTCACTGGGACATTATACATGCAGAGTTTTATCACCTGGCCATAATGTCAGTGATTTTACAGTCCTTGACATAATCACATATGAGACTCTCATTTCTTACTTGTAGAAGATACCTTTGAGGTGCTGTGAACTTACAAGCATAGATAGCTAATGAAATCAGAAACCAAAAGAAAGCAATCCAATACAAGCATCTCTGTATGTGTACATATAAGACAAGATTTGATAGGATGGCGTCTTTCATTTGACCAGCTAATACAATCTGCAGACACAGATTTTTGGGCACAAAATCCCCTCCATTAGTGTTAAGTAGAAACAACAGACCAGAAGACTAAACACAAGTTACTGCTCTAATTGGGAGCCTCATCACACATGCGCTATTAAGGAGGTTCCCCAAAGAAGGAGTAGTAGCACCTACTGAGAAGGTAAATTAATTATGTGATAAAAAGGTGGTTATACCCCTAGGGGAAAGCCTGAGGTAGATTTTACCCTGTGGCATACCAAGTGGCTAACGGGATGGGAAAAATTGTCATAAACCTCGTTTTGCCCCTTGTTTGGTGTACTTGGTTGACTTACGAGGTCTATTTCCCCAACGTGCCTTCACGGGCTTCCCTTGAAGCTTTTGCTCCTGCACCAGCGCAGGTGCCCGGTCCTCACTTCACACTGCCTTCACCACCACCACTGCCGCCGAGCCCCTGAGGCAAGGCCTGCTCCCTGGGCGGTGGGCACAGACCCAAGGGTTGTGCTGCGTGTCCGACAGACGTGCTTTTGAATACACACAGGAGCAGGTCGTTACCACATGCCAGAGAGGAAGCTGTAGGCTCTTCCCTCCCCAGCGCTAGAGGTCTGTAGTCCTGCAAAGTGCTAGAGCAACCGGTGGAGCCACGCCAGGCTTAGAAGGGGAAGGTGCAGAGGGACACGCTCTTAAACATAATTTTAAACTTTTCCTGGTTTATTTTTCCCCTCAGACTGTGCGTCCCGCGCCCGCTGCCTCACACAACAGACTACGACCCACGCGCCGCTGCCGGCTCGCAGCGCCTACGCGCCCCACCGGCGAGCAGGGAGCGCATGCGCGGCAAATAGCGGAACGAGGGCGGGGGGGAAGATTGTCGCTCGGCGGCTTCCGTGCGGCCGTTCGTAGGTCCGCAGGCGGCTGTGTACTTCCGCGCTCGCCGCAGGCCGACATGGCGGAGTATTCCTGCGTTAAGTCCACCAAGCTCGTCCTCAAAGGGGCGAAAGAGAAAAGGTGAGGGCTGGTCTGTGCGCCACCACCCCCTGCGCAGGGCTCCCCGCCCCGGGGCCTGAAGCCGGGAGCCCTGCCTGGGTTCCCCGCCTGGGTTCCCCGCCGCAGCGCTGGGTCCCGTCGAGGGCTGGACCGAGGCCGGGCCGGGCCGTCCCGTCCCTCCGGATGCAAGTGTGCCCGGGGTTTTCGGGCTGTCAGCCCGCAGCACCTGGCCGGTGCCCGTGACCCGCTCCTGCGGGGCGCGGGGGCGAGGCCGTATGAGAGAGGCCGCTGTGGAAAGCCCGGGTCGGAGGTGCGTTCTTATTTCTTTGCGTCTCCCTTTGCAGCAAGAAGAAGCACAAGGAGAAGAAAAGGAAAAGGGAAGAGGATGCGGCAGAGCAACTTGATGTTGTTGGTGAGCTGCTTTCCAGGAGTTTTATGACAGTGTGAAACTGTAGGGGATAGCTGAAGCTGAAGAGAGAGTTGTAGGACTTTGAAAGCTAAATGTCGTCTCTGTAGAGATTTATGACTATTTCTCACAGCATGTTATTTGTACGCTGGGATCTTCCTAGGCTCCAAATGTAGCTTCTGACACCAATGGGATGGATTTTCCCCATATCTTTTTGGCTAAAGTATGTTCTTATATAACCTAAAGCTACTTATAAGCTTTGATTTCCCCCCCACCCCCCCAATGGTACTTGCTTCAGGAGGAGAGACTTTTTAGCACTGTAATACTGTTGTTTGATGATTGCATTTCTGTGTAAATAACTTACATCTTCTATTGCTATTACTTTGAAAATTTCTGGTTATGTCACTGAAAATCCGGACAGAAACTCTCTAACATGATTTGTAGCATTAGAAAGCAGGTGAGTGCATGGGGGGGATATCTTGTCCCAGCATGCACACCTGATGCCTGGACAGAAACTTAGTTATACACTCCGATCATGTATATGCACAACATGTTTACATATTCATTGTTATTCTCTTAAACAATTGGTTGATTTTTCTCTCACTTTATATGTAAATTACTTTGTATGCTCAGTCCTCTTCCTCTGCCCCTTTCTTTTTGGTCTGGGGTATGTTTAGGGCAGGTGGTCCATGAGTTGGTGGTCGTGATCTCCCCCTGCTGGCATTGCCTTTTCCCCAAGTCACTGCTGCGCATGCTCACAATTCAGAAAAACATGATAACAAACAAAGTTCATATGTTTTCTGGGATGTTCCCTTCAAGGACAGCCAGTTCTTGATAAAAAGTCTCCTGCCTAATCACTTGTGGCAGCTTCAAGGATGGTCATCTTGTTATGTTCCTTAGGTATGTGCAAACCGCCTACTAAACCCCTCATGAAATTCTTACGCAAAGATTTTAACCCCTTCTTTGTTGGATAAGTTGGATCACCTATACTTTGTGTTCTTACTCTGCCACTAGTTACTTTCTGACTGGGTTCTTTAGTTCACTTAAACCTTCGATTCCTTCAAAAGGAAAAGAGTCTTTGTTAGTTTGTTTGTTTTTAATTTGACATACCTGCTTGACTGCTGTGATATGCTCACATTATAAATTTGCTATTGTTAATCAAAGCTGAAGACACAAACATTAACCAGTAGCGAACTATAGCTTTACTTTTTCCTTTTTCTTAAAATAGAATGATCAAAGTATGTATTGTCATGAGCAGTGACTTGACAGGCTATTGCCCTTTGGTGCTGTTATGTCCTCAGTTGATCACAGTTCACTTCACAAACAAAAACAGCTAAAAAATAACCACAGAGTCATGAGACGCAGATGTATACCGTAGCACAGCACACATTACAGGATGAATGTCATTTTCTATTATGTATATATAGGCACAAGCTAAAGCAACACAAGGGGAAGTCATCCTTGTTTCTGTGTTAAAACAAATTATGATATATGAGAAAACGGGCTGTCGTGTCTTACACTAGAAGACTGTTACAGATGTTCCACATTCTTTAGTTTAGCCAGATTTTAAAAGGTGGGAGAGATTTGGAAAATTCATATGTTGATTTGCAAGCCCTGACTGTATAGGACAAGACAATTAGCTCTATAAATTGTATAAAGATAGAGGAAGATAACTTTTGCTCAAGGCAGAGTGACTTGCCAAATTTACCATGTGGAAAAAAGACATCAGATTAATTAAAAAGTTATTAATTAGGTAGGAAATATTTGTAAGACAGTACACCAGGAGAAATGTCTACTGTTTAAAAAAATACTCACACACATTGGTAGGGTCACCTTTAACTTTGGTAGAATTCTGTGGGGCTCAAACATGAGGTAGTTTAACAGCAAGATGAGATAGTTTGTCTGTTTCTGTTGTATTGGAGAATCTTAATCGTTGGATATGACCCCAAAACTGCAGGAGGCTGGTCCAGAGGGAAAAAAAAAAAATCTTCCTTGCAAGGTTTATCTTTGCTGGATCAGCTGAATGGATCAACTTGCTCTATGGGCTAACACAAAGAAGGGATGAAGCACAGGAACCTGTGACTAGGGATGGCAGGGTGGGTAGAACAACAGGACTTTGTTTAAGCAGCAACACTATTAAATTGACTCTGTAGTGTAAAATAATGCACAGAAGTCTTGAGCTCAGTTAAGAGCAATTGTATCTTTAGAATTTCAAATCTCAGAGGAGACACAGAAATACCATCTCTTGAACTACCGTAATCAAAAGTTGTAATTACTCTATTAACTGTCGTCATTTTGCATTTTAGGAAACTGGTGGGCTATCAGTAATTTTGGTGAAATTACAGGAACTATAGCTATAGAAATGGATAAAGGAGCTTACATCCATGCCCTCGACAACGGCTTGTTTACTCTTGGAGCACCACATAAAGGTTTGTTTCAGGAAATTTGGAAATAAACAGTTTTAGCAATGAAAGGCATAAAAGCAGCATAACTTAAAGGCAAGCAGTGTTACAGCTAAAAGCAGTTTATTACAAATAATGCAACAATCCTAGCCGTAGCGTGCAGATGACTTAAACCTAATGACTACCAATCAATTTCACTTATGTAGTTTCTTGCTGGTTTATGTGTACAATAAATTGAAGTGCATTGGAGATGATCACCTCTTACAGGCCATACTACTTACTGGATAAAAAGCAGTATAACTTTTATTAAATCCTATAAAAATCTTTATGATGTCAGTTGAAGAGTGAAACTCAAGGCAGATGAGTTTCAAGGCTTATTGCTGCATCCTCCTCAATATCCTTGTTTTGTTGCACCACAAATGGGCTACTAATGTGACGGGTTAATTAGCTTGTCCTTACTTTGCATTTGAGAGCCATCAGTCAGACAAAGACTGCTCCACAACCTTGAGAGTGTGTTCCACCTCCAGGGTGGGATCAAAGGAATGATAGCAATATTACCTCATTTTGAGGGATGGAGAGGCTAGTAGCTTTCAGGATACTGAGTTGTGTTACCATAGCTGAACTGTAATACATTTTGTTATGGAAAAAATAGCATTTTTTTTAGGAGAATTAAGGTTTTCAAAGCCACCTGGAGAATTACAAAACATTCTCAACTGTAAATTTCTTTACATAGGATTGTCTTTATTTTGTGTCTTATTTTAAGCACTTTAAATGCATGAACATAAATGAGCATCTGCATTGCTTCTTTAAAAGTGACTATTAAAAAAAGGAATTTTTAAAGAAATAAAGTATTTCAGCTTTTCGTAGTATTTAGCAAAGGCTGTTGTCTAATTCTTTTTCAAACTGCAGTATTAACAGGCTAAAATATTGTATGTTTAATTCTTCATCCCTAACTAATGAAAAATTCATTCCTCAGATGATGAAGGCCCTAGTCCTCCTGAACAGTTTACAGCAGTAAAGTTGTCTGATACAAGGTAATTACTGTAACAATGTTACAAGTTTTGATATGTGTTTATTTTTGCTTCTGATTGAATACATGTTTAATATTCTCTTGAAGTGCACTGTCTGCTGATAATGTGTTGGTGATGTGTTGGATATTCTGAATTGCTTGTGTTAAAAACACTGTTGTTTTCCTGCATTTTCTCTTTGAGGATTGCTCTGAAGTCTGGTTACGGCAAATACCTTGGCATAAATTCAGACGGACTTGTTGTTGGACGTTCAGATGCTATAGGATCAAGAGAGCAATGGGAACCTGTCTTCCAAGACGTAAGCTGTTTGGAAAAGTTCCTTTGATGCATTGGACTGTGTTTTGAGTTAGTCTATATTGATGTGCTTTGTCTGTGAAGTAAAAGCCTTTTGTGGTCTCTTCCATATTGTAACTTTTAATCTTCTGTTTTCCCAACTGCAATGCCTTTACTATGGTTGGAAGTTCTTGAAATGCTTCAAGTTACTGCATTTTGGCAGCTCTAAGCATCTTAAGAATGAAGCAGGCAGCAAGTCTGCTGGCTATCTGTTGAAGTGTCCATATATACAAGAATAAAACGCATTTACAGACTTTTGTGGTGTATTGCAGTCAAGGATTACATACAAACTCTTTATACTAACAATATGTGCTGTTATTTCTGCAGAAGAAAATGGCATTACTAGCAGCAAATAGCCGTTTTATTAGATGTAACGAAGAGGGAGACATAGAAGCCAAAAGCAAAACTGCAGGGGAGGAAGAAATGATAAAGGTAATCTGTAACTTCTATAATTAATACAGGATTGGCATGGATATTCAAACAGCCAGGTGTCTGTGTGCTACACTTTACTGTTAATACCAGTTATAATCATCTTCTGTATGCTGTCAAGTGATTTGGCCACGAGAAAGGTAAATGAGCTCCAGGGCTGCATAAACTGAGATACTTCCAGTAGAGACAGGAAGATATTTTACCACTACAGAAGGGCAAGACGTTTCAGGGTAAGACAGTCTATTGATATTCCCGGTAGTTCTGAACAGCTTGGTGTGGAAGAGATGAATTATGACTGAAGCAGGGTCAGAGAAGGGTTTACCAGAATGATGCAGAAGGGGAGATCTTTTAAGTAAGAGAATGTAAAAGGACACCTTGACTTTATCTGGATGTGGAAAATAGATGTGTGCCTCCTAATACAGATAGGTGTGTACTAGTCAGAGCAATAATATTTTTAAGACAGATGAAAAAGACATTTTACCCCTGCTAAAACTAAGAATTGTAATGGTGATTCTTTCAGATGAAGGTGATTTTCTTACAGTAGTATCAAGGATTACACTTAATATTACCCATACTTCAGACAGCTCTTGCTTTTATTGCAGTTGTCTCCAGTTGCGAATTAACCAATTTGAAAGCTTTGAACTCTCCTTCTGTTATGAAGGGCATGTTGTCATCTCTAACCTGTAACTTCTAATTTTAAAAATATAGGCGTTTTCTGTTTTTTTCTCTCAATGACTAGATTCGTACTTGTGCTGAAAGAGAAGCTAAGAAGAAAGATGATGTTCCACAGGAAGACAAAGGAAACGTTAAACAGTGTGAAATAAATTACGTGTACGTAGTTTAGCACTGTTAACAGGCTCAAATACCTTTTTTCACTTCTCTTTGGGGCTGCCTTTGGTGGAAGGGCCAAACTCCCACCCAGCCTTTCACTTGCTTTCCTCTCAGCAGGATAAGAAAAAAAAAATAATTATGAGAAAGCTCATGGGTTGAGATAAAGACAGGAGGATTGTGTACCAGTTACCCTCATAGGAGAAACAGACTCAACTTGTGAAAAATTAATTAAACTTATTGCTCATTAAAATAGATTTGGGTAGTGAGAAACATAGATACAAATTAAAAATTTTCCTTCTCCCATATCCCAAGCTCAGCTTCGCTCCAGACTCCTCTACCTGCTCTCCCAAGGAGGATAGGGCTATGGGTCAATACATAGTGGTTTCTCTCTGCCACTCCTTTCCTCTCCCACTTTTTCCCTGCTTGGCATGATCCTCTCCACAGGCTGGTGGGGGATACGCACTCTAGTGCCTGAAGCACCTTCTCCCTCTCCTTCTCTGTCCTTGATGTTCAGGCTGCCGTTTTGCACTTTTTTACTCTCTTCTGCTCTGCCTTTGTGACATTTGGCCAGTTCTTAAATATGCTTTCACAGAGGTGCCACCAGCTTTGCTGATGGGCCTGTCTGTGTCCTGTGGTGGGTTTGTTGTGGAGCCAGCTGTGTCCAGCATGGGGCAGCCTCTGACCTTTTCTCACAGAAGCCACCACTGCAGCTCCTCCACTGCCAGCACCTTGCCACCTACACCCGATACACTTTGGCTACCTGACTTGTCATGCTAGTAGTTGAAGAAGGGGCTCTTTAGAACCTGTAACCACATCATGCTAATCGTGGAGGGGCTCATTCCCACTTAGACTGACAAAAAAAAGAAAATACATTGTTTTCACCTACAGAAGTCTTAGTGCAGTATTTGATGCTGGGATGGTTTACTGGGTGTTATTACACCAGTTGTCTACTGTGTAACAGAAGTTAAGATGCGTATCAGAGGTGTTGTTTTATTGAAACACAAAACTTTAAAGAAGCTACACTTTTTACGTTTTTTTCCTCCCTTACAGAAAGAAATTCCAAAGCTTTCAAGACAAAAAACTGAAAATAAGCAAAGAAGATACAAAAGCGCTCAGAAAAGCCAGGAAAGAAGGCACTTTTCATGAAATGCTGCTTGACAGGTACTTCAAAATAAAAGAAATAATGTACTGATTTAAAAACTACTGGGAGATGGAATTACAGTAAACCTGGGATACAAAAGAGAGCTAGATTTCAAGGGGGTGGATTGTTGAGCGTTTCCTCTCTGGTCAGTGTTCTGTCTGGGTTTTGGGGTTGGCTTTTGTTCTGAATTTTCACTTCTTCAGCTGAAGTTTGCAGATTTGAATTTACTCAAAATGAATTCTTCTGGAAATTGATAACTAGGTCATTCAGTTTTAGTACAGGGTATTTGAGGGATGAATCTTTTTAATCACAAAAGCTAATTTTTAATGTTTCCTATACCTGTGGCACCAGAACATTTCTGGAGAGGGGAAAAACTGCATTTTAAAGAGAAATAGCATTTATTATGAACAGTCTTCATACTATCTAGTGGGAATAATTTTTTTTTTTTCCCCCTGAGCTGAGGCTATAGGAACTGTCTTGAATTTTTAAAACATTTTGTGCTGGCATACAGTATAAATATTTGCATTAATTCAATGGGTGGAATGCAGAAGGCTATTTATGATAATTGCAAGTTATGTGAGAACACTTGGGTGATCACAGGTTGAGTATCAGTTTCAAATCGCACTGAATCTGAATTGTATTCCTCAAAGTGGACAAAATGCAATTCATGATGATTTGAAGGGAAAGACAAGGTTAACTTTAGACATTGCAGTTGTAGCTCCTTAAGAAAACAAAGTTAATTAACAAATCTAAAGTGTTGTTAGGCTTTTATGTGTCCTTTGATGAAAGCAATTTTTCTTACACTTTACAATGCTTCCTTAACACTTTGGGGTAGATAAATGCACAGATGTAATCATATTTGGTCTTAATCTAAGTCGTCTTTCATTACTCATTCCCTATAGGAGAGCAAAAGTGAAAGCGGATAGATACTGCAAGTGACAACCAGCTGGTCCATTTTCTTCTGCATCTTTGATGACAGGGTCAAACTGAAAACGAGTGAAATATTTTATAATTATTTTTTATTGAAGGTGTTTCGCTGATGGTTTTATTACATTATTTTTAAAGGATTGCGTGGGAGCTATAATTAAGCATCAAACTAATGTCATCTTTCAGTAATGAATACTATTAAGTTTACTCTAAAACTACATGCTATTGAAATAGTGAGATAATTATTTAATGAAAAAGAACTTGACCCACTGAATCTTCCAAGGTTGATGAAGGAAACCTGAACTTAGAGACAGGGCAGAAGAGAATGGCAATGAAGTTCAGAAGTAAAATATGGTTAACATTGAACCAATAAGAAATACGTAACTGTATTGAACAAGAAGAAATAATTGAAAATGCGTATCTTGCAACACATCCTGCCAAATCCTGAGTAGGCCATCTGTGGAGCGATTTTGCACTGCTGTCAGGTGAGGACTGGGCCAGAATATCCAGGCTTCATAAAATAATGTTCAAAACAGATCCACTGTTCAGGTTGGTAAGTGGCATAATCCGTATGCTGGAAGAAGTGTTAAGTCACAAGAACCCTACTACAAATGAAAATACGTGTGCTTCATGAAAAAAGGGTATAGCTCTTTTGTGTTAGCAGGCTGCTTGTTTTACAAGACAGAAAAATTGATTTTGCAAACTCGCTGGTTTGTTTACAGCATGGACTTTAATTTGTTTCATAAAACAGCAGGGACTTTTCTTAAGGTCATGGGACAGTATGCATTCCTAGTGTCTCATATAAAATATGGTTACCCCTGTCTGCTCTGATTACCAAGAAGCTTTTCAGTAACAGCATCTCCATAGGAACTACCTCAGTCAGGAACTTATTCTCCGCAGCTTCTGTAATCTGTATCATAAAGATTACTTGGTAACAATGTTGAGGATTTTTGTGGTAATAGTTTAACCGTCTCTTTGGAGCTTCTCCTAGCTGCCAGTTGGAACTGCACATAGTACAAAACTGTGAGCTCATGTGAGAGAACGATGAGTCTATAAAGAGCACAAGAATAGACCAATAAAATCTAGTCAGTAACGGGGAATTTATATCGGTCTAATTTCATAGGCAGTTGGTCTTGAGGCACGAAGAATTTAAGTATGTCGTAATTGTTTAAACCCTCTATTGACTTTTCAGCATGAAAACAAATTACAGCTGGTTAGGGAAGGCTAGTTGAGGTTAGCAGTAAAAGTATTTATTTTTCAAATAATTTAGAAAAATATGGATATAGCCCATACAGACTTTATTGGAACCAAAAGAAGAAAATCTCCATGGGCTGGGCACGTTGATAATGTAACGTAGGGATTCTTAGTAACACACTTGTTTCTAGAAAAACAAACAAAAATCCAAATCTTTCTCTGATGGTATTTTAAGCTTTCCATACTCAGCTTTATCCTGTTGAGTACAGAGGTTTTTGCCACAGGCTTTTCCCTCTAAAGCAGTAGGATTAATTTGTTTTATACCTGTTAAACCTGCTATTTATTTAATACTTGTTTTACAAGAAAAAGCACACTCACTACTTCCTTGTATAAATATCTGGTTTGGTATGAGTGCCTTTTCTTCCCACTTTAGTTTTTTCTGTTGAGGTACTAAATGAGAAATCAAAATGCCCCCTCTGAGGAGCTGGTTTGTGCAACTATATTTCGACAGTTGCGCTTGTAACTTTCTTAAATGGACAAATCTTTGGAGATCTTCCTGTCATTCCAGCTGCTTGATTAGGTTTTGTATTTTAATGCCAACAGAAGTTATAACATAATGCTGAGAAATTAAATAAAAGCAAGGTCTACACTGTATTTAAAAAAAAAAATAAAAAAGAGTAAAATGAAGTTATCAGATGACAATTTTCCCTTCAGTTTTCAGAGGTACAAAAGACTCCTCAGTAGCTGGATTTTGGTTGTGTTTGTTTTTTTTGTGGGTTTTTTTTTTTTTTTCACTTAAATCATCTAGAGAATCGTCTTTTCCCCTGTATCTATCACTTATCTGATTATTGTATTTCAGGAAATGCTGTTAGCCAAAATGTAATAGTATCAAATGGTTATGTAAACTGGTCAGATGCTTCACCTTTTTATCAGTATGAAGTTCAATAATTACATTTTAAAGTTTTCGCAGATTTTATTTTTAGTTGTCCTACAAAACTTTATTTGAGTTTACTCTTTAAGCTTACCACATAGCAGGATTGACGGGAAGTTATCTTTATTTTCTGTTAATTTCTGTTAACGACACATTCTTTCAAAGCAAGCAATGCTGGGAATATCGAAGTGTTTGTAGCGAGACTTTGCATTAAAACATTTGCAAAAAGAAATTATAATTAGCAGAACTGATTTTTTTATTCTAATTTTGTAAGTAACTTCAGAATTACATTAAAAGTCCCTCACACATCAATAACTCAGTTATAAAATCTTATTAACTGTATCATATGTGAATATTTGGCTTGTATTAAAGGACTGACTCTAGTTAAAGGTATATAAAGTACCAATGGTAAGCTCTTTGCCGTATGGCTTAAGCCCTTGGAGATGGACTATACAATGGTGTAGTCCAGACAGAAAGCTCCCTGGCATTTAGTGGTCTTGAGAATAGTTGGCTTTTCTAGGGAACTCTGTGTGTGACCTGATGGCTCTCATAAAAACAGATGCCCCCTCAGTCACAGAGACAGGTAGGTGTAGTATGTAGCTAGCTTTTTAGTAACAGCAGAAAAGGACAAGCAGATGAAACTGGTGGTGTGAGTAGCTTAGAGGCTTTTGAATCGCAGTGCCTGTCCGTATGCTCTGTGACTCCATTTTTGTAAAGCAGAGTGGCTATGCTGCCTTTTCCATGGGAGTAAGGGCCATATTTTGAGTTCCTGTATTGTTGGAAAAGATGCATTGTGTGTGCCCAGGAGATCTGACAGACTGAGGGCTGAATTTGCAGGGAAAAGGCCAAAAGCTAGAAATAAGACAACAATTGCTGACAAACGCTCCTGGTCAGAGTCTGAGGGATTCTTGGATGAAAATGCAGCATAGCTGTGGGTTGTGCTGTCACAGAAAAATTTTTTTTCCTCCGTTTGGTCTAGGAGTGGGGATTAGGGCTCATTAAGTAGTTCTGGTTGTAGGTACCATGCTACATGTACCTCCCCAGAAACGTAAGCAACCAGATGTACAACCATTGCAACATCACAGACATGGAAGTGGCCTACTGCCAAAACTACTCCCAGAAACACTGGGAAAGAGGCAACACCATGAGGAGCAGGCTGCAGGCCAGAGTCATTGGTTTACTGGGCAGTTCATTGCAGGTGGCATTAACTTATAATCACTGTGAATCTTAGATGCATCTGAAGAGGATGCTGATGGTTGAAGTCTACTGATGTTACAGCATCTGTTTTTCCCTTTAAGAATATTTTGTTTAAATAAAATCCTGTCTGGTAGAACTCAAAAATTAATACTCAAATAAATAATTACTAAACCATAGATGCAGCTGGAAGCAGGAATGTGTTATGCTGGTGGAAAGGGTGCTGAAAGGAATACTCAGAATCTGAAGAAGAGCCTGAGAATTACCCATGGAAAGGAATTTTCCATTTCGTATTTATCAATGTAAATAGGAGAGTACAAGGTGCAGGTGCTGTAAGTAGCTATAAGTGATAGTAAAGGGAAAAACAGAACTGAGAGGCATATTTGTTACAGAGCTAGGAAGAAGTGAAGCAAAAAGAAATGTCAGCAGATGAAGCGTGACTGTCCCAAGCAGAGGAGGAAGTACTGGATTTAGCAAGGGACTGGCAGCCCTGCAGGGAATAGGGATATTGTAGTAGCAATGGGGTTGCCCTCTGACTTGGGACTAACGATACACTAGATTCTTGCTAAAAAAAAAGGTATCTTGAGATAACACAGAAGCAGAAGTCTGGGGAATTCACTGGAATTTTAGTCCCAGGAAAGGAAATCAAAGGTATGACAAAACAGTGAAGATCAGTATGCGTATTAAACTGCTGCTATAGGGAGTCCATTAGGATATTTTCCCATTGGAAGCCATTCATGGAGTCTTTTTGGTGATACTATTATCTTGGCAGTAGTGTTAGCATGAAGAGCTTTAATTTAAATGAAATGGAGAGAAAAAGGGGAGTAGTTTGTGTGGCCTCTACTTCTGGAGGAAGGAACAGATCTGACGAGTTGTAATACAGTACTGGATAGAGATGAGTATGAGAAAGCAGAAGGGTGGACATGATGTACTAAGTATCAGTGATACCAGCTGCCAGGTAGTACAGTTAACGAGTAAACTGCACATCTTAAGAAGCTTTTTTCTTCTGACTTAGATTTCTGAAAACTGACAGAAAAAACATAGACAACAAAATGGAGGACCTAAGGTACGGATGTGGACCCTGGAGACAAGGTGTTCTACAGCAGAATAGCCATAGTCAGAGCAAGAGGGGTACTGGAGGCTGTTAACTATTCCTTAAACTAATAATTTCTTTTTTGGTGAAAGAACTAAACCAGAAGTACAAAGAGGCCTCAAAAAAGTAAGTTGTGAATGCATATTGTGATGATGGCATAATTTTGTCTTCGGAGCATTCAGAAAGAGTTTTTCATTTTCCAAAGTTATCATTTTTTTTCTACTGTTAAAAGTGTCCTAAAGATACTAAAGCATCAAGATAAAGATAGTAAAGCACCTAAAAACTGTCTGCTCCAAAAATACAAGCTGAGCAAAAAGGGCTGCAATTGTTTGGAAAATAACAGGACCAACTTAATCTGACTAGTTCTTACCATAGACCATAATAGTATATTCAGAATCCTGCAAGTAAATACAGACTTAATGTCTTACGGCTATTTGTTTTCAACTGAAAAAAAAAATTTCCTGGACCCTATAGAAATTGCCTGATTTCCTATTTGTGAAAGACACTCCCATAAAAATCTTGAGGTTCCTCCTGCTACACTGTAATTTTCCTAAATCCCTTGATTGGTTCAGTATCTTCTTCCAGCAGTGCTTAATGCTTTTCTGCCTTGGTCTCTAAAGCTCTATTAGCGCAGTTCCATGCTTACGTTCTGAGCTGATCCTCCACACTGCCACACGCCCTCCCTTCGCCCAAGGCTTTCACACCTCGCAATGCACTACTTTTATCCTTTCCTATTTCTTAATGTCTGCAATGCCATACAGCTTCCCAACCAACCGTCTGCCAGGGACTTCCCTTCTTTTTCTTGCCACCACCAGTTTGTTTTATAAGAGAGTTAATTGCACAGTCAATTAACTCACGATATTAAAAACTCTGTTGCGTCTTTTCTGTGTGCCTGAACAGGCGTGACACGTTGTGGGCACTGCATAAGGTGCAAGACACAAGGTAAAACGCTGGCATCCCAGAAGGTTTTTAATATTTATTCGTGGTGCTTCCAGCAGCTGTTGCTAACATACGCACTCATTGCATACCCTGTATTTCTTATTAGACTCTCTCTCCAGTTGCTCTTTTCCTGCACTTTCAAGCAATCAAGATGGAGTAAACTCCTCCTTCCTAAAAGAAGGCGCCTGCCTTACATCTCTCATTACCGTAAAACCTGCCTAAAATCTCCCAAGGACACGAGAGTAATTAAAAATCACAACGTTGACGAAAGTGAAAAACTGGTGCCACGGGTTGGCTCTGAAGCGTTGCCTCAGAGAGAGAGAGGGGGGCGATTTTATTTCAGACTTTCTGGTGCGGAGCTGCTCTCTTTTGCAAATATGACAGAAAGTCAATGCCTCTGCGTTATTAAAAATAAAAAAGAGGGCTGGTAAACCCTGGGCGGCGGCGGGAGCGCCGGGGCGGCGGCAGCAGCTCTTCCCGCCGCCGCCCCGGCCCTCCCGCCGCCGCCGCCATCTCCCTCCTCTGACAGGCGGGGCGGAGCGGTGTCATGTGCGCCGCCAGACCGGGAAGCGCTTCACGGAGCCTGGAAGGAGGATGGCGGGCTGGGGCCGGGCGCTGCTGGCGCCCGCCGCGCTGCTTGTCGTGGCACAGCTCGTCTGGGCGCCGGACCCGGTGAGCCCGGCTGGCGTGAGGGGACGGCGCGGGTGGGATCGGGGAAGGTGGCGGGGGGCGGCCGGGCTGTGGCGGGCCGGGTGGGTGTGAGGGGGACCGGTGCTGCTGCTCGTCCCCACGCAGGAGCCCAGCCGTGCTTTTAAGTTCACGCGTGTGAAATCCACGCTGCCCTCGCGGACTTCGTGACTTTGAAATGGCTCCTCTGGCAACCGGCGCGGCCGCGGCGGCGGTTGCAGGGCTTGGTGTTTATCGGGTGTGTTTTACAAGTCCTTACTCATTCCTGCTTTCGATTTCGTGCGCGTCCGTGGTGTAAATATTGTAACGTTACACTGAAACGACGATTTTTCAAAGCAAGAATTAAGAAGAGTTCGCTAAAAGGACATACGGTTTCGAAGCTACTTGGTGTATTTACTGTAGCTTCACCCAAGGGGAGCCAAGTGTAGAGCAGGTGGGCTCGGGGGTGTAATTTTTTTGTAGTGTGGGTTTTTTTTTTGTTGTTTTTGTTTTTGTTTTTTAACTGAATAGGTGAAGTATTTACTTTTGGTGGAATTGTGAAGTCGGGGGCGGGGGGAGGCGAGGAGTTATTTGGAACAGGCTGGCTTCCATCTCCTGGCCATGTAAACAGCTGATCTTGCTTCCTGATGTATTTTTTTGTTGTTCCTGAAGCAGCAAAGGGCTCATTCATCTCATCAGCTTCTGAATCTCCTCAGTCTCAGTGAAGAGGACAGACTTTTAAGCATCTCTGGTTTTCCAAATGTTCTTTCGCAATATATCTTTAAATATTTTGAGAGCATTCTGTTTCCTGTATTCTTCCACATTAGCTCTAAGGCTTTTCCTAGCAAACCATACTGATTTCAGGAAAACAGGTATGGGTTTTGGGTGGGGGGGGAACTGCAGGAAAGGCTTTGGAGAGATATGACCCGTATTTCCTTAGTGTCCTGACTACACAAAATTAGGCCATTTTCTCTTCTGTGCACCCAATCCCATCCTTCCCCCAAGAGCACCTTCCCAATACTGTAAGCCAGCTCCTGCTTAAAACACCTTCATAATTTTAGCCAAAAGCTTCATTGGGTGTGCAGCAGGGGTGAAAGTGGTAGCCATCAGCCAAGTCTGTCATTAGAGCTTGATTTGGTGTTTGATTGCACTTGGTACATCTTGCACTTGGACTGGGTGTCCAGGTTGCAGGTTGTCCTGCTGTGCAGATGGCTGTCAGGCTCGGAAATTTTATTTTTGGTTCAGATGCTGAGATACATCGTTTGCTGAAGAATGAACAGCAATTGTTGTGTTCCTTCATACAGCTGGTTGAGTTCTTTTGGTTAACATGGAAGCTAAATGCCATGAATTACATCTCAGTGGTACGGACTGTCAGTCCCTTTAGCTTTCGGTTAGGCCTCCTCAACCATACTGAACATTTTGTCTAAACTGCAATTTAAAACGGCTCAGTCCCCATTTCTTCAGCACTACAAGAGTACTCTTAACTTCCATGTTCAGAAAGGTGAACAGCATTGGGACTGCTGCAGGACGAAGGAAGAGGGAGTGGAGAGAAAAATGCATTAGACCACAGAGTTCATAGACCAAAAGGTGCTGAATATAATAGACTATTTTGTCTGAAAGAGACTGAATGCCATGTCCTTAACCTATGGAATTATATTTCATAGCTCAAATAGGTCATTTTATATTTATTTTTAAAGATGAAAATGAGAAACGCTGAATATTAAGGAGGGATGCCAGAGAGGTTTCACATCAAAAATACTTTGGAGGGTAGTAAAGACAGTGTTAGTGCTGGTATTTAAACAGGACAAGATACATTCAATTTATATTAACAAAGTCAGACTAGGTTTTAAAATATTTACTTGGCAATCATTAAACCGTGCATTAATTTTCTTTACTGCAGTGAATAATAACTGTTATTGCTTGATTACCTTTTTCCAGGTAGCAATTCCTTCTGGCTCTTTGTTAGCTATTTGGCTCCTGTTCTGCTCTACTTTTTTTTTCATGCAGTTGATTATAATATAAATCTCCTGTGCTATTTCAATTTTTTCTTATTAGTTCCATCTTTCCGCATACTCTATTGTCTTTCTTTTCCACTGTGCTCTCTTTCTTTTAGTGTTTTGATCCTATGCTGCCACACGTCCATTTTTGTATCATTACGTACATGCAGATTCAAAAGTCAGCCGTACATCAGATAGATAATCAAAATATGCAACCTACTAGTAAAAGACGATTTAAAAGAAAAAAAAAAGAGAGAGCATTTAGTCACTCTTCAAGAACAGCAGTATTCCTCCCAGAAGGTTCAATGCATGTTTGAAAAACAAATTTATAGTGACGACCTCCTGTTTGCAGCCAGCTTCTGCTGGCTTTTTCTGGGAAACCGCCTCTGTCTTGTCACGTTGGAAGCTCGAGGTGATTCTCTCATGCTGGGAGGCTGCTTCTGCTTCTCAGTGGACAGCATTTATTGTTCCTCTTCTAGTCTCAAGCCTCTGCAGAAGGGACGATCTCGCTGACCACGGCAGTAGCTTCATAGCTGCTTATTTCGTTCTGGTGATAGAAAGTGTCTGGTGGTTTCTCTGTTGCTGTAAGAAAAATGTTTAGATGTCTTTTTTTCTTTTTACCTTGTCCGAAAAGTTTGCAGTTTAGCTGATTGCAAAAGGTAACAACTTTTTCGTCACTCGTTAGAACTTTGCGTGTGTGTGTAAAAAAAATCCTTCTAGTTTTCTGGTTGTCTTGACATCTTTTGAAGTTACTGCCTATGTGCCACCTGTAATAGTTCACCTAAAGAAACTGCTCGTAATCTTGGACCTCTTCAGATATCTCAATAAATGCTAACAATTTTGGAAGAGGTATGGATTGTTTTGGGGATTGTTGGTTTCTTTAGCTTGCTTTATATGTAGACAGGTGAGAAGTCTAAAATTACTGGCATGTAAGGAGGGAACATTTTCTCTGTTCCCTGTATCTCTCCCCTAACTTTTCCTTTAACTGTTGCTTTCCCCACCTCTTTTGTACCTTCGGTTGCAAAGGGCTGGCAAGATAAAAATAGCCTTGAATACAAGATTAAAATCTCAGGAGTGAGCGTCAGGAGTGACATAACATTTAGCACCTGGAACATCACTTAAAATCCTCTGAAATCAGTTTGCGTGGTTGCACCGTTTCCTCTGTGTGCACATGGACTATACTGACAGATTAACTGAATTTTTATCCGTTTTGGATACCTTTTTGGTATAGGCTTTACCTGTCAAGAAGCATATTTTGACAGCAGATGTTTCCTGAAGGTCCAAATATGTGCATTCATTGCAGTAGGATGTGTATGTAATGTCACTTTTTCTGATTGATTTTAGTGTTGCAGGGTGGAAAATTTCACAACACAATTGCATTAGTAGTGTTAAGTTATTTGCTTGGCTTTGCACAAAGCCTCTGACTTTTGTTGCCTAATTAGTCATCTGAAATTCTCGCCTACCCTCCTTGTTTTGAAACTTCCTCATTTTGAAAATTAAATGGCCTCTTGTGTTTGACCTTTTGTTCCAGCTATGCAATGGCTATAACTGCACCGCAGTGAAATCTAGGAAACACCAGAGCTGCTGGTCCTGTACCTTCATCTCGTGTGTAGAAAAACCAAAATTCATCCCATGCTTTCTCCCAGCTGCTAGAAACAATACAAAAAGAAAGCACAGGCGAACACACAGAAAGCAATCCCACTTTAAAATTCCCGTTGCCAGTTGTAACAAATTATGCCAGTGTTTAAAGTCTGTGGCGTTGTGTAAGGCATTGTGTTTCCTAGATTAACGTGTTAAAAACAGATAATGTGATTAGCCCAAAGGGAAGATGGACTTGGGTTAGCTTGTTTGTCCCAGATACGTAGCTGCTACAGATCTTGTCTCAGTTTTTGCTGGAGCCAGAATGCATTACAAGGGCACACTAGGAATCTAATTAGTACAGCCAAATAAATATTGGAAATCGAGGGCAGGGAGGGGGAGAAGGAGGTAAGTGGTGGAAGGGTCCCTACATATTTTTGTTTCTGTTCTGTCCCCCGAACACTTGCACTTCGGGAGCCTTTGTATGGACTCCCAGAATAGCATGTGTACCTTTCCTTTTTCCTAGACAGACATACTGTGCTCTTAGGAGCTTACTGATCTGCTCACATTGCTTGGGGACCAAGTCTGGTCTGCTGTCAACTGGCCTGAAGCTCAAGAACAGCTAGTAGGCATTTGCTTGTATTTCACTGGGTGGAAAATGAAATTATAATTGTGGCATGTATGTGCATACGTTTGTGTATGTATATGCATGCTTTATGTAATTGATGGGAAAACGCCCTTGCATTCACTTTGAGTCTGCCTAAATATAGTCGTCAAACTTTCATTTGTAACTAGCCATGCTTACAGAGATGAAGGTGACTAGTTTTTCGTTGAATTCCTGAAATGTGCCTCTCATAATCTTTAGCACCAGCTCAGCAGCACTTTTCCACACTAAATACAAAGCCGTGCTGTATAGCTCATTCCTCCGGCTGAGTAATTTGCCCAAAGTTCAGTGTGCTTCCTCTGTCCCAGCTGCAAAATGAACCTTAACACTAAACATAGTTATGAACGATGCTATAAAGGGAAATTATGAATTGAACGGACGGAACAAACCGGTCCATACTGAGATTTAAGGTTTCTGAACTTGTCTAAAGAATATGCTTTTCAAGTGCCCTTCACTGAATCACACTGAGTAAAAATGGGTTTGTATGTTTGTCATAAACTTGTGCTTGCCTTGGACTGCATTAGGCAAGTTGTCTGAAGGTCTGTCAGACAGCAAGGGGAAGTTGCTGATTGTCCCCTCCTTGTATTCTCCTCTGCACCCTTTCCAAAGTCCCAAGGCTTTCCGTTCCTTTATTAGCAAATTGTCATGAATTTCATTATCTGATCAATCCTAAAGGTTTAATTCAAAACTAAGTCTGCTAGAATAATGAAGTGTTTTAACAAAGAAGCTGAATAGTAATGTTTCACTGTCTTTACAGTATGGAGAAGAGTGCAGGAGTAAAACATACCCTCCTTCAGGACCAACGTAAGTAATCTTGATTCGATTTGTCTAACAAATAACAGAAAAGTAGTGATTTGCAAGGCCAAACGGGTTTTTTTGGAACTTGTTCCTATTGCAAAACTAGAAAATGCTGGTTACAGGTGGGAAGCACCTATTTTGTCAGATGTTTTTTCAAAGCTGTCTTTAAATTTGAACTCTGATACTTGTCTTTCAGGTTCAAAGGGAATGTGCCCACATATGTCATAAATCTTGATTTACCTCCCAGCAAAAGATGGGATAACTTGATGCATGACAAAAAGACAGAGGTATGAAACGCAGAGCTTGCTTTGAAGCTTAGCAGATATAAAACTACCACGTGGCCTTTTATTTTGAAAAAAGGTTTGGAAGGGAATATGTGTGCTAAAATTCTCTGAAAGGGATCATTTTTCTAGTTCACTTTTTAATTATGATTGTAGACTAAAATAATTGCTTGAGTAAAAAAAACTTTTTTCTGTTCAACACTTGAGCTAGCAGCATCAAGTATAGGGGCACTGATGTTTGGGATGTAGAGGAATGAAAACTGGTGTGGCATAAAGCGGGCTTTAATTTCTCCGGGCTGTTTAGTCATGAAGTGATACAGAATGAAAAGGAAGGAGTACACCAAAGGGACAGCCTCAGTAAACTGAAGTGAAGCTGAGGCAACATCCCTTCTCCTCTGCCCATCCCTGCTTCCAAAACACTGCATGAGATGATGTAAAGGTGGGGCAAAATGAACTTCCTTCCCTTTTCAGGGATGCTGGTTGCAGCACTGGGGTTTACACAGGAGAAATAATTTTTAAAATACTCAAGCCTATTTCAAACTGCTTAGAACAGTAGTTCTTCTGAAGGTTGCTGAAAATTCAATTCAGTAATGCTTAACTTAACAGTAATGCTTAACTCAAAAAAGGCCAGGAATTTTTGCTATATCCCTGATGTCTTTGACCTTTAAACTCTGAAAGCCAGACAAATTCTACTTAAACCGTAATATTTATTTTAAAAGTCTCATTTAAGCCAGTGGGCGTTGGAAGATTCTGGTTACACCTTAAATTCTTAAAGGTTTTATCTCATCTGTACTTTGGAGTTAGATCACATAGAGCAGAACTCTTTTTGTGGCCATTCACATGTTGCAAACAGAAAACATGTACTTTTATAAGAAATTTATTGAATCTTTTTGGCTTCAAGAACATCATTGCTTAAGAAAAGAGCTTTTAATTAACATTTTTAAAGACAGAAGAGTGCAGAGTATTAAAATGTGATCAAAGGAGCAGAAGACGAGGATGGATTTTTCCTGTAATTCGTTTTCTCCAGTAGAAGGACATGTCAGAGCTAATCTAGAAAGTTATTTGAATAAAGCTTGAAGAGTGACTCTTTAATGGGGAGGTGGGGGTGTTTTTCTCACCAAGAACACCACATTTAGCACTTTGTTTAAATACATATTTTTTCAACAAAATGTGTGTTTTTTTAAAGTATGTGAAGGAATTCTGTTAGTATTCTCACAATTCTTACGCTTAAGGTCTTCTATTCAATAAAAGCCCTTGTTCTTTTTAGCTGAAGACGGTGATCCAGAATATTAAAGATATAGCAAATACTTTCTTCCCCAGCGGCAAAGTTGTTGACATAGTGGATAACAAAATAGTAAGTATTTTCAGCTTAATTTTTTATTACTGTATGCTCTGACTACCAGAATTAGAATGCTACTAAATTTGGCAGTTAAGAACTTAGTTCTTCCACTTCCAGAACAAAAATGATGTTTTGAAGAGTTACTCTGAAGTTTTACCTTTATGGTGAAATTTTGCCTTCTTGCATATTCTGAATTACTCAGAAACCAGCAAACCTAAATTGCGTGTGTCTCTTCCTTCTCTAATTTTTTCCAAGATCTTTTCAAGTTTGGATTAGCCATGCTAGACATATGCTACTGACTTCGTCACTGCAGCAAAACGCTTCACTGAAATTCTCTTTGCCACATTCTACTCATTTAAACAGTAGAATAAAATCAGGTTTCAAAAACTGTAATAAATGCCTGATTACAGGGGCAACTTTGACCAGGCCTCAGCTTAGAAAATAATTTGGTTCTGGTGAAAATAGGCTTTGGCATAGAATCAGGACAGGGGAAAACACTGTAGCACTAAAGAGAGTGTAAATTCAAAGCTGTCCTCCATCTTTCTTTACAGCAGCCTTAGGTCACGCTGACCACACTTCCTTCATGTCCCTGTGTGCCCGAGTGGGGTTGACATGAAGGTAGCATATACTGGTAGTCACACCAATGCGTGAAATTTAGGGATTCCCTTAAATACTGACAGCAGTACTGTGCTAATCTCCATGCTCACGTCAGTATTTTGGTGAGAATAGTTTTTACTTTCCCTAAGTATGTAATTGCCTTCCAAGTACTCTGTAAACATCCCTAAGATTTACAGGCTGCAGAGGAATTAAATACTCAATTTAATAGTTGTGAGAAGGATGTACCTATTGGGGAGAAGTTTAAGTAGCAAAATAGCATTAATTTACACAAACAATGTACAAAATTTTTCCTTTCAGGCTCATCTGACCGCCACACTTCCTTATCCTTTCAGTGAGGAACTCCAAGGGATTGCAAATTCATCTGGGATTCCTTTGGGTAATAGTTTCCAACACTTAATTAACATAGTGAAAAACTAGGAATCCAGACTCATTTAAAATTAGTATGTGTACCAATCTCCAGTATAATTGTAGTCATCTGTGACTTTAACAAATAAATTATTAATTAAGTAGATAAAGCAATAAATTGCATCTCACACTGAATGAAAACAGTATTTTAGAGGAGAATGGCAATAAATCATGAGCCTTTCATCAAGCTGGGACTTCTCTGTAGAGTTGTAGCTTCTCGCTCCTGAATTTTGGGAACTCGAGCGAGTCTTGGCTTCTGGGCACCAAAATTTGGGGAAATCCTTGATTCTCGTTGGTTTCCTTGACATGCCAAGAAGGCCAGGTTCTGTTTCATGCTGCGCTTTCTTTCCCTTGTGATCTTTGCCACATCCTCCTTTCTGCACCTCCTGCAAAAGAATGCAATTCCGGGTGAGAAGTAGACACTGAATTCTTCCAGGATTGAGACAGAGAAGGTCCATAGACGTGCTTCCCTCATAGAGGAGCAGTACATCTGGTGCTAGTCAGCAGCTCTTAGATGGGAATGTAGCACATATAGTACGTATAGCAGCTTTCTTCTTTGAAGTTAATTTTATAGCTTGTTTTGAAGTTTCCAGAGGAGGAAGTAGCAATGACTTTCAGCTTTCTGTATGGTAAGGCAGAACACTGAGGGATTCTGATCCTTTTATTTTCCTTTCAGGAAGCTCTTGATTTTGCTGAACCAGTCATTTCAAAGATCAAATGAGTTTTAATCAGAAATTCTTAAGAGAAATACAGAATGCTGATCTGTGCAGTATGCTTTTTTCTAACCGTTTTTTTTTCTGTTCATGACAAAAGTTTCAAACTATTTAACTTTGTTTCTTTTTGTTCTAGGGGAAATTGTTATTTTTAACATCTTTTATGAAATTTTTACTGTATGTACATCAATAGTGGCAGAAGATAAAACAGGTAATGCAACTCAGAATAGCGTTAACAGTTTTCTGTTATGTAGGAGAGGGTCCACCTCAGTTATACAAACACAGTCCTTCTCAACTGCAGGCAAAAAGGTCTAGTAGGGGAGACTAAAAGCAATGATAATAAAAAGGTATTCCTTGAGAAGGGAATAAGAGTTCACAGGTGTCTTAGATTTAAAAAAAAAAAAGGAAAAAAAGCACTTTCTAAGACAGTTGGTTTTAGTTTTGTTGTGTTTTTTTTTTTTTGTTGTTAGTTTGTTTTTTCAGTAGGTGGCATTTGTTTTCTAAGGGGAAGAAACACCAGCCAGATACCTGATACTTTCTCAGTGCCATGAGGGATTCTAGTGCAATCCATTTTGCATCTAGTTTCTAGCTGTCGCGTATGTATGGTGCTAGAGAAAATGGATAGTCTGTTTTGAGAAAAGAGACTCTCATTCTCTTACTCAGTTCTGCAGCCCTTGTCTGCACCTGTCCCAGTTTAGGAAATTGCTGAGGGATTCTCAGAGGCCTTTCAAACATCTCACTTTTTCAGGAAGCTCAAGGTATTACCATTGCATTAAGATAATATGGAAAGCATCTGAGGCAGAGACAGCAGTTTACAAGATTACTTGATTTCAATTATGGCAAAACACTTCTCTCATCCAAAAAACCCCACCATTTTTCTGTGCTTGTGAAAAGGGCAACTAGACAATGATATTTTTCCTGCTTACTTATTTCCTGATTTCTTAGCAGAAATTTATGTCTCTTTCTTTAGAAAATTATATTTATTCATTTATTGTTATGTAGGGAAGCTGTACCATGCCAGAAACTTGGATTTTGGACTCTTTCTCGGGTAAGTACCTGAACTAGTGTCTTTTCCCTTCCCCTTCCCCTTCCCCTTCCCCTTCCCCTTCCCCTTCCCCTTCCCCTTCCCCTTCCCCTTCCCCTTCCCCTTCCCCTTCCCCTTCCCCTTCCCCTTCCCCTTCCCCTTCCCCTTCCCCTTCCCCTTCCCTTCCCTTTTTTTCCTCCCTCTCCCCTCCTCAAAAAAGCTAGCTGGACTTGAAATTTCTACATGCATTGTTTGAGTCTAAATGATGAATTGGGTGGTGTTAAGACTGTGACAAGTAATTTGGCATTGCATGTTGGGAAAAAAGGCTAAAACAAACAAAAGGATTGTTCTGCTGATTTTACATCAAACTACTTGGAGGTTGTTGGGAATGAGTTTGTAAAACAGTTGTGTTCAGTGTTACTTAGTGTTTTCTCAGCTCCAGTTAAAACTGTCTTGAACCAAAGAACGATCCGTGTAACCTTATCTCTGAGGTGCGATCTCTCTCATTCTTTACCTGATGGGACAGAAGCATCAATTTTAGTGTATGCAGTGAAATGTTGTTGGATTGGGGCTTGGTTTTGTGGTTGGTTTTTTTTTTTCCAAATTGTCTCCCTAGTTGCTGTACTGTGCTCTACTGGCACTTCCCATCATTCATCATTTCTACTCAGAAGTCAGTGGTTTGTATTCCACTGTTCTAACATTATCATTCATTTGGATACAAACTCTGTAGTTTGTTGCCTAGCACTGGATTCTCTTTTAGTTTTTATTTCATACCTCGTGATCAGGTAGTTCAGCGTTTGCTTTTATTATCCCAGTATGTTTTGTAACGTCGCTCGTCCAGAGGACTTTCAGATAGAATTTAAATGTCCATCTTCATTAAAATTCTTACCTGCCTATCAAAAACTCAAATGTTGTCAACTATGAGTCCACCTCTCCCTTGTTTTGCCTTGTGTTGAACTTCTCCCGCTTGTTAGAAATACTGGAAAGGCGCTCCCTGCAAATTAAGGCAACTTTCAAAGCTGTTCTCAGAACCTGGATTGTTTCCAGAGAATTAATGGGCTGATAAATGTTCTTTAGCACCCTCTCACCTACAAACTGTTCTGGCTTATTTTACAAACTAGAATTGAGACTTCCCCTTGTGTAGAGTGAATCCAGGAGTATGTGGTTTGTTTTCTCCCTTTGAAAAGAAAGAATTTGAGGGAACGGGTTCATTCTGCTGCAGCACAAGCTACATGTGCCTTCAGGATACAGTAGGTTTGGTGTCACAGGCAGTACCCGTAGCAGCCTCCCTTTGCCAGCAGGAATAGAACAAAGTTACAAAGTGTGTTCAAAACAAACCAGCTGTAATGGTGGTGCTGTTTAATACTGAGTAGTGCGCGCGCTCTCGGTTCGCACAAAACTGGGTTCTTTTCGCTGACCGCATCTGCATTTAGACTTCCTAGTTGTCCCCTGCTGGTGCTGCCCAAGTAACTGCTGAGCAGTGGTGCTGGCTGGCAAGAGTAAGATCAAAGGACGGGCGTCACAAGAAGGAAGTCTGCGCGCTGTGAAGGGAACTTTTTAAAAGCTACTGAGGGAGGGAGGTTTCACATGCTGTACCATCTTCTGCAGGTGGGATGTTAAAAATAGTTCCTGGACTGTAACTCGGGAACTGAAGCCTATAGTAGTGAACTTGGACTTCCAGAGAAACAACAAAACAGTATTCAAGTCTACAAATTTTGCGGGATACATAGGCATGGTGTCTGGAGTCAAACCAGTAAGTAAGGGCAGGGGGGTTTGTCAATTTGTTAATAATGCTTCAGACTGTCCTTTAAGATGTGAATTTTCCCCCTTTCATCCTCTGCCTTGGCATGATGTTTCAATAAATGATGACTTAATTGTTCTGGTACACAGTATTGCTATTTGAAGAAAGGTAAAAGAAAAAAATGCAGCATTCTTCCTTGTAAGAGGAGATGTCCTGAATGAAATATTTATGTTTGGACAATTCTTAAAGACAGTGTTGGATTCTGAATACGAACAGGAGTGAACACAAAGTGCTCAAGTGGTTGGAGTTTCTTGCTAGCAAATAGGTACTGCTGTGATCCCAGAGGTTAATGGCATACTTGTGCTATTTTCATAGATTCATAGATTCATAGATTTCTAGGTTGGAAAAGACCTTAGAGATCATCGAGTCCAACCGTCCCTAATCCCCGTTAAACCATATCGCTAAGTAGATCATCCACCCTATTCTTAAACACATCCAGGGATGGGGACTCAACCACCTCCCTGGGCAGCCTATTCCAGTGGCTGACAACCCTTTCAGAGAAGAAATACTTCCTAACATCCAACCTGAATCTCTCCTGACTAAGCTTATACCTATTTCCTCTTGTTCTATCACCCAACACTAATGTAAAGAGCCCTTCCCCTACCTCCCCACCATCTTTTCTCAAGTATTTGTAGGCTGTAATCAGGTCTCCCCTCAGCCTCCTCTTCTCCAGGCTAAACAGCCCCAACTCCCTCAGCCACTCCTCATAAGTTTTATTTTCCAGCCCCTTCACCAGTTTAGTTGCCATTCTCTGGACTCGCTCCAGGAGCTCAATATCTCTCTTAAAGCGAGGGGCCCAAAACTGGACACAATATTCCAGGTGCGGCCTCACCAGTGCCGAGTACAGGGGCAGGATCACTTCCCTATTCCTGCTGGTTACACTAGTCTTGATACACGCCAGTATCCCATTGGCCTTTTTGGCCACCTGGGCACACTGCTGGCTCATATCAAGCCGGTAGTCAACCAACACCCCCAGGTCCTTCTCCACCAGGCAGCTCTCCAGCCACTCTTCCCCGAGCCTATAGCGATGCTTGGGGTTTTTATACCCCAAGTGAAGGACTCTGCACTTGGCCTTATTAAAGCTCATGCCATTGGCCTCAGCCCAACGATCCAGTCTGTTCAAATCCCTCTGAAGGGCTTCCCTACCCTCGAGCAGATCGACACAGCCTCCCAGCTTGGTGTCGTCCGCAAATTTACTGAGGGTACATTCAATCCCCTCATCCAGGTCATTGATAAAGATGTTAAACAGAACTGGACCCAGCACTGAGCCCTGGGGAACCCCACTGGTGACCGGCCTCCAGCCGGATTTAGCCCCATTTACCACCACTCTTTGGGCCCGGCCATCCAGCCAGTTTTTAACCCAAAGGAGGGTGTGCCTATCCAGGCCAGCAGTTATCAGTTTCTCAACGAGAACGCTATGAGAACCTGTATCAAAGGCTTTACTGAGGTCAAGGAAAACTACATCCACAGCCCTTCCCTTGTCAACCAGGCGGGTCACCCTGTCATAGAAGGTGATCAGGTTTGATTGGCAAGACCTGCCTTTCATAAACCCATGTTGACTGGGCCTGATCACCCAGTTAACCTGTATGTGCTCATTAATAGCACTCAAGATAACCTGTTCCATGACTTTGCCCGTCACCGAGGTCAAACTCACAGGCCTGTAGTTCCCCGGATCCTCCTTCCGCCCTTTTTTGTAAATGGGGGTAACATCCGCCAGCCTCCAGTCCAGCGGAACTTCCCCAGTGAGCCAAGACTGTCCAAAGATAATGGGCAGGGGTTTGGCAATGACATCCGCCAGCTCTCTCAGGACTCTCGGGTGGATACCATCAGGCCCCATAGACTTGTGGGCATCCAGCCGAAGAAGCAGATCCTAGACCTGTTCCTCTTGGATCACAGGAGCTTAGATTTGCTCTCCCTCCCTGCACTCAGACACCAAAGGCCAGCTCACCTGGGAACTACTAACCTTATTATTAAAGACTGAGGCAAATTTTAATTCTTTCTCCAGCCCTTCTTGGAAAAGGAGTCCTACAGTGCAATAATTTTATTTATTTGTTTTTTAATAGGCACCTGTAATCTGGGTTCTAGCTACATCTTAAAAGCCAGCAGTACAGAACTGTACCAGGGTCTCCAGCTTACCACAACTCCTTCTTTTCTACATGCTCTGCCTTTATCCTCTATTATAGGCGGCCCTTTTCATAGTAGAGCATTTCTGGCATAAATCCCTGCATTGCATCCATTTATTTTTGTCTTCTGGCCACATGAATTGGTAAGAGTCCATTCTGAAAATGATCCAGTGTAGCCGAATTCCACTTTTGTCTGAAAGAAACATGAGTTGGAGAAGACGGGGATTTGGGTTTGGATTGCACATTGCAAGTAGTGCGGATTGAAGTGTGTACAGCTGCATGCCCGTGTGAGCAGCAGTAACATATCAGGGTGTACTTAGCACTGGGACTTAAAAATCTGCCTTCAAACTAGAATAGTATTCAGAGGTCTGAGAAGAAGGTTACTTACAGCAGGGGAAGGAAAACTGCTAAGTCAGCGATGCAAGGACCAAAAGAAAAACAGCCAAAGGCCTGACTTGCTGAGCATAAAGGCATGGTTTGCTGGATTGCTGTGCCAGGTCAGAAGACTAGGAATTTATCATTTCTACTTACTAAAGCAGTGATAAATTAGATTCTTCTCTGCATAGGCTTGGTCTTGCAGCCCTTTACTCAAAGGGGAAGAGTCTAACAAACAAGGAACTCAATTGGCATGTAAATGCAATGCTGCCTCTTGTTTATTACTAGTACTAATTGGCTGGCGGGGGATGAAGGTTGACTTGTTTAATGCTTTTCAGGACTTGTTCACTCTGACAATGAATGAGCGTTTCAGTCTTGATGGTGGTTATGTTGGTGAGTAATGCTCATTTTTTAAATTATTTCTGTACAAGTTTTCCAGACCGTGGGCGTACCAGTTACCTTAATAAACAGGCACACAAGTGGTGAAAAGATTCCAGATGAGTAAGGTAAAACACAGTTCGTTTTAAAGGCTGTGAAAGTTAGAACAGCGTGAATGAACCTTCTGAAAACAAATTATTGTAACCAGTGATATTTTGCAGGAATCTTCGAATGGTTTCTTGGTAGAAGAGATGGTATGTGGATGGGCTTTCTTACAAGAACAGTATTAGAGAACGCTACAAGGTATTCCTCCCCACTCCCTAAATATTCTGCTGCTTTAATCTGCTTTGCTTTCAGCTGGCATGAATACTGTAGATGTATGCTTAGTATCTAATGATACAGGTATCTTCCTAGAAGCCTTAACGTTAAATAGTTGTGGATTTGCTGGTACTCTGGTAAGAGAGGAGGCATCACACATGATCCCTTGAAACTCCTCAAATTGTTTTCTCAGATTTATGTCTTTTTTCTAATGAACCTATTGGTATCTGAATTCGTAACAGCATTCTGCGTCGAGACACATCCTACAGGTAGTAGTATGTTACAGGATGTAAACAGAAACAAAGCTCTCATGCAGTAAATGAATTAGGTGGAATATGACACAACATACCATTTTATTCCTGTTTTAAATGTAGAAAAAGTTCAAAGAGCACCTCTCAAAACCCATACTTTAAGTACGAAGTGAGTAGAGGAGCTTTGCTTAAATATGCTCCTTCATTGTGATACCATCTCCTCATATGTGCATGAAAGGGGAAGAAAGGTGTAACGATCCAAACTTCTCCTGGGTCTGTGAAACTCAGTTCTGCAGTACTTGAACCATTTATAGCGTTTAATAGCCCAACACTACTTTGTTATCTCCAGTTACCAGGATGCAAAAGACAAACTGACAAAAACAAGACTGCTGGCTCCAGCTTACTTTATACTGGGCGGAAAAAATTCTGGAGAAGGGTGTGTGATAACTCGTTCCAGGACAGCTACTCTGGATATCTGGGAGTGAGTATGCTTGACCTGACACCTCACTCGGCCTTCTAGAAGAGGACGGGTTCCACTAATTATTGTGTCATATGTTTCTTGTGACTTCTGTTGTGCAAGGACTCACTTCTTCATCATCATATAAAAATACCACTGCAAGCCTAAAAAAAAAAAATCCAGCTGTGTATAGTATATACTCTGTATGTACTTACTATATAGTTAGAGAAGCAAAATACAAATATATACCTCTTTTCCAGCCTTGATATCAAGAAAGGCACGTGGTACGTTTTGGAAACAAACTACGATCGCTGGAAGCCTCCGCTAGTCTTGGATAATCGTAGAACACCTGCAATGAAATGCCTGAACCAGACAATGCAAGAGGTAAACATCCTCTGAATACCTCGCCTTGCTGTTTTGAAACTGCTGAGTTAAAGTACTGATCTGGCACTGCCAGGAGCATTCAGGGTATTTGCAAGCACAGCTGTAGTGACAGAAGCGGCTAACAATTTTGTGACAATTTGTGCTTCTGGGTAATAGAGTACCAGGTGGCTTTTTAAAAAACATTCGTGTAGGCTTTCTCTTCAACTAGGTGGGTTTTTCTGCAAGCGTTTTCTGAAGGTGCATATGCAGGAGGATAAACCTGGAGATACTTTGAGAGAGATTTTCGTTGTTTCCTGAGCTGTTTTATCACGAGGGAAATGCAGACACGCACCGTCAGGCAGCAAACACTGACACTCAAGTGTCTCATGCTGTACTGAGATCTTGTCTGCTCAAGTTTTTGCAACCCATGTTCTTCTGATCTCAAGATGTACTCTTAAAGCTGTATCTTACTATCCAATTGAGCAGGAAAAAGGTTACAGTTCTCAGCATTTCCACTAACAGGTTAATGTCCATTAACATCAATGTGTTACTTTCTTTCAGAACATCTCCTTACCAGCAATTTACGATGTTCTCTCCACAAAGCCTGTCCTCAATAAGGTAATACTTCTGTTGCAGAAAGTTGAAAGTGGCGGGGTGGGAGGCAGACCACTGACTACTGTATATCTAAGGAGGAGGTCACAGTGGTACATTCACGGTTTTTTTTAGGTGAAAACATGCACATAAAACCCAAACAAATTCCACATTACTTTGTAAAAGCAAAATATAATTGCTGAAATAGCTGTTTTCCAAAGGCCCTGCAGCTTTAAAGCTCCAAGTAGCCTGAGCCGTTTCCTCGAAGCTGACTCTGGTTTGAGGCAAGATTTACAGACATCTTGGGGGCCCTTCTAACCTGAATTCGCCTGTGATACATGCCCTTATAAGTAGCATGAAACAAGTTAATATACCTCATGGTTTACACATAATATAGTCACATTGTTCTTACAAAATAAGATGTTTTACTCTGAACTTGAGGTTTTGGTGTTTTGAAAAAAAGAAAGACTAAAGAGAAGAGTTTTCAAATGAGAAATTTAGTTACTATATTCAGTAGAGGCAGCATTCTTGGCTGAGGACACAAGCTATTCATACTTGCATGTTGTTGACTGAATAAGATAAATGCTCGTTGTAGCTGAACTATTCAGCTAGTATCAGAGACAGATTTTCACTAATTGCTGTAATGAGGCTTTATCTTCTTTTTTCTTTTTCTTTTTCTTTATTATTTCTCCCTCCTGCCTATTAGCTGACTGTGTGCACAACACTGATGGAGGTGAATAAGGGTCATACAGAGACTTATCTGCGGGAATGCCCAGATCCTTGTAGTCCTTGGTAGTCCTGGACCTTTCCTATGTTGGCAGCTGCTTGTCTGAATTGGAAGTCCTCCAAGAAGAAATACTTCTGGAAAAAGATTCCTCAGCCTAACCCCTTTCTTCAGAAATCTAATGGCTATATAGAAATGTCAAAGAGCTTCTAACAGTGGAGGACCGTATCTCAAATTGGACTTTCTTGCTTTCTGATCAGCAGTTCTGCTGACGAGAAATGTATACTAATGTATGTCTGGTTTGATTTCAGCCATTTCTTCCAAATGAGTTCAGCAGTTAGCTCTAGATCTCTTCAGTCTTGACAGTGTTCGTGGTTTGGTTTGTTGTTGGTTTGTGGGTTGGCTGTTTTTCTGTTGTTTGGTTGTGGGTTTTTTAAATTAAAATACTCCTAAAGTACATGAGTCAAAATGGCACCTACCAAGCATGAAGAAGAATTGGGTATTAGAAGGCTATCTAGGACAGTACAGTTGTTATTCTTTCCTGAACACTTCAGATGAATTGCTGCTGTTCTGATCCAATATGAGGACATGTCTAAGATGCCCTGTTATAAAACAACCTACACAGTGTCATATCTAGTCACAGAGACAAGGTCTTAGGGAAATACCAAAAATGAGATCTGAGCCAAAAAATATCTTTTCACTGATTTATAGATCTTTTGCTGAAGCTCTTTCTTGGGCTGTTAACATTTTTTTTTAATACAGATTTTTCTGTTGTCTCAAAAAAAATAAATACTAATACAGTAAATAGTCTTTAGAACTACTTTCTTTGACCAAAGTACACGTGCACTGATTTCATACCTCAGTGGAAGTCACCATGCATGTTACATATCACATGGCAGAAAGGGCATTCACTTCCAAATAGACTGATTTTTGACAGTGTCTGAAAAATAGATTTCTTCCTTAAAGTAACAGTTAAAGCTATTACTGTAATGGGAAGTAGCCAACTATTAATAGTGGTTGGGTTGTCTGGGGGGATTTTGGTTGGTTGGTTGATTTTTAGAAAGTGGGGGAGGGAAGCCAAGTCAGACTACACCATTGGCTGGAATTCAAATTAAGAAAGCTAACGGTCCTTTAGAAATAGAAGCAAAGGCACCCTGATATCCTGGGAAGCAGATAACGTAGAAGGCAGTATTTTATCTGGCACTGGCTGCATTGCTGGGACTAGTTACCAGTGCCAACTCTTGTGTTTTATAGCACGCAAAGAGAAGACACTGGAGAATAAGCGTAGGGGCTGGTATACGTGGTGGTTCACTTGTAATCTTTTCTTAACTACCCTAGGAAAGAGGTGCTATTCGTATTCCCATTGAGCCATGAATTTAAAGTTGCCACTGGTGCAAGGGAAGCGTTTGCCATCTCTTTGGTGTCTGCAGAGACAATATTGCATGAGGCATTCTCACGAAAACCTGCAAGTTCGGAACATCCAGTCACAACAGGATTCCTGATAGCCAGGACATGCAGAACAGTATTAGTGTAGTGCAGAAGTTCAGAACAGAGGATACTACAGTTTTCTGTTCCAAACAGTAAAGGCTGCTGTAAGATTTATTTATTAGGTTTTTTAGTAATTGCAAATGTAACACTAATTGGTCTACAGAAGGCGAAACAAGTTATTGCCCATAAATCTGGAATGTGAAGTCAACTTTCATCCAAGTATGACTGGCTAAGTTTTATTTAGTATTGCTTCCTTTTCTAAAAGAAATATTAGAAGGTAACCTTTAATCATCCCTTGTTTCAGTAACGAGGTTACCAGATTACAGTTCTCCCTTCATCAACACTGGAAGAAGCAGGGACAAAAGGAATGCTATTTACCAAATAACTTTAGCACCTGAGAAAGAAACATGGCTTCTGGTTGAAGAAAATGGTATTCTAAGCCTTACAGAAATGCCCGTAGTAGCAGAGTGTGGTGGGTTAGGCCATGGTTAGTGGGTGCTCCCTCTGTTCTTGTCTCGACCCTCAGTCCCTTTATTACATTTTTTTCTCCTCTCCGCTTCACTGGGGAAGGAGTGAGAGAGTGGCTGTGTGGAGTTTAGTTGCCAGATCAGCCTAAACCATGACACACAGCAAGAAGCAATTCAAAAGGGTGTAAAGCACTGATGAATTGAGAGCACACAGAAAACAGCATCCCGCTATTTAAACTGATGTTAAAAAAAAGGGCTAATCTAGTTGTACATCTAAATTTTTTTGAACAGCAGCATGCAAGCAGAAGCATGTTAGCAGGATTGTACTACCAGAGTCCATTTTTCATCTCAATCATGAATATTGAACCAATGTAAACCAAAATCAACATAGCAGCATGGTTTAGATTAGGGAAAATTGCCTGTATAGTATGGAATGCAGCTTCTGGGATGTTCGATTCATGTGAAACGGTCAAACCAAGTCAGATGTCACAGCCTGTTCCGTGAAGGGCTCATCGCACACTGCTGAGTTTGCACCTTAATCTGGTAGGGGGTTGTTCAGATTTATTTGGAATTAGTTGTGTAACAGCCATAATCAAATTACTTTGTCATTTAAAAATAAGTTTACTTGCTTAATTAGCCCTGTCCCACTTCAACATATGTGGAGCAAGGCAGTGTAGACTATTTACAGTCATTAACTAATGAGCTTTTGGTATGTCCCTTGTGCAAGACGGTCCACATTTCCACACTGGAAATTGCTTTGCAGTTGCAAAAGCACAGCTAAATCCCATGGATGTCTGTCCAGAGCCTGAATGCCTATGCCTGCTGTTGACTAAAATAAACAAAGCTAAAAACAAAATCCCCAACAACTATGTCTTCCTGTGTCTGCCTTAATATAGAAAAAGGGATGAACGTGATTAATTGCTTATTAACCTTCATGGGTCAACTCTGAAAGCACTTGTTCTGAAGGTTTTCTCAAGCCCAACAAAAAGTTTAATTTGCTCTTACTACAGATAGAGACATATATTTTTAATATCCATTTACTGCCTCCTCCCTACTTCTCCTGCCCTGGGCATTGTAATGGAAACTAAGACCATTTCAGCGAAGAAACATCTACAACTGTGTGCAACTTTGGGATTTAATTTAGGTTTGGTTTTGTTTGTTTTTAAACAGAAAAACACAAAGAACAAAAACGGGTATGTTTCTTCATATTCATTTCCTGTACATATAGTTCAGGTGCCTCACAAACACTGAGAGAGTGGCCTGATTATTTTCTTCTAGCTTTGTTTTTTCCCCAGGTCAAGTAAGCAACCATATGTATTTTCTCTTTGAAGTTTACATAAGAGATTTACACAGCTTTCCTAGTTCTGTTGTGAAAAATCATCAAATAGTTGCAAAAAAAAAAAAAGTAAGCAACAAGACAAACATACTCTCATTATTATTGCATTGTCTGGTTCTGTGAAGAACAGCCTCAATATTGTAGCTTCTAGCAAGTTTTTGCTGTTAATGGAAATACAAAGAGTTAATCCAGTTTATTCTGAACTTGGCTAAATAAGGCATTACAGGAAAGACAAAGCATTTGTTTGGGCGCTGGCATTTAGATGCAAAAAATGCCAGTTTGCCAAGAAAATTTTACATCTCTAAACTTAAGAAAGCCATGTGGTGAAGCCCTTTACCATTTTACAGGAAAGAAGAATGGCATCTCCCATGTCAAAAAGCAAAACACTGGCAGCTAGTGAGGACAGGAGAATCCAGGAAAGGAATTTGATTCTGTCAAAATCAGGCAGTAGTTCTGGGACACACATGCAAGTGAGTTTGCGTTAGAGTCCGTGACAAGTTAAGCCTTTGCTTAGAAGCAAATCTCCAGAGCCGTGCCCACAGATGTCCTGAGAAGTATCTGCAAGGAAGGCAGCGAGAATAAATAGAAGACTTGAGCTGGTGTGAGCAGGCATGGTGGACTGTGGACAGACAGGGAGCAGCGGAGATCCTTAGGCAGGTACCACAACTAACAACAAAATACTCCTCCCTCCCGGTACAAACACCTGTCCCCCCTTCACACAGCCAGCTCTTTGGGCTACAGGTGAAAGGAAAACGGAATGCAAACAAAAACTCAGAAGCTTGGATTTCATCTTAGTGGCAAGTGACCTGCTTATGCCATGGATCATCAAATGGACTCTCTTCTGCTTTTGGAGGACCGGAAGCGTTGGTGAGAAAGGCACACCCAAGCTCTCCGAGCAGCAAAAGCTCTCATCCTTTTCACCAGAAGAACAAGATGAGCCAGAAAGAATAATTCTCAATTAAAGTGGTGGCAGAAACCACACAGTTTGCCTTGGGAAGAAATCTCCAGATATTTATTCATTTTATAAGAAGCTTCTTTCAAAAGTCTGGAAATGCAACATACCAGTTGGCGAAATACTGCAACCAAGAAGCAAGCAGACCATGCAGTTGTACCCTACCAGTTTTTCAGAGCATCATAGCTTGCAGTATCGAAGATCTTAAAGGTCTTCTGTAGCTCAGTCTGCTCCTACGCTCTGTTACTTAGAAGAGAGGACAATAATTAGAAAGGAGTTGGTCTGTCTGCATACTGAGAAGCACTGTACTCAGGACACTTTCTGATCTACAGTGAATCAGCTCGGAATTATATTAATTGTATATGGAACGACCTTTCTCAGTCTGGTTTGTTTGCAAAGTTTGTTCTCCGAGCTCGAGGGTTATGCATGAGCCATAGGAGAACCCCAGTAGTGCGGCTGCCTCTGTTGGGTATTCGGTATTTAAGGTAACTCCGGTCATAAGGCTTGCTCAGGCCTTTCCGCTACTGCTCTTGTCTTTCTTTAAATCTCACCAAGCGTTCTCTGTTAGGCAGATACCCAAGGTAAAAAAAAAAAACAACAAAATTGTTCCTGGACTTTTCCCTCTTTATATGGCAGTGAAAATGATTCATCTCTTTGAGAAAGATAAACAAACAAACAAACAAAAAGTTCTTTTTGGACTATAGTAAAAAAAAATAAATAGATGACAAGCATTGAGTTGTAGCGAAGTGCTCAAGTGCCATCTTGTTTTTAAAGCAAAACTTTATTTCAGGTACCCAGAGGTGTTTGGATTAGACATAGCCTTTTCTCAGCATATACCCACCATCTGAATTACGCCAGTATTTAAACCTTTGAGTAGTTACATATAATTTGTGTCGACTTAGTTCCCAAAATGCTACATCTGCATTCCTGCAAGAGGTGTACATGCACCATTCCCTGAGAGCTGGAAACTGTTCCCTTTCAGTAGCCACGTGCAGCTGCAGAAGGGATGCCTTCTGCATGAACCAGGTGGGAGGAAGAAGTAGAAGTGACTGGGATGGAGAGTGGGAAACATGAAAAAAAGGAGCAGGATCCAGAGAGTAACTGGTTAGTAACTGCCGTTACCGCATTTTTTCAAGTTATGCTGAGAGACAGTAGATCTAAACTGGTCCTCTAAAAAAACCCATTGAAATTAAGAATATATATTATCCTAAGCAACCATCCTTTAGATTTAAAAGCAAGATAAGTTACATTACTAAGGCTGTGAAGCCAACGAGCAGAGCAGCCACTCGTTCCTTTTTGGATGGGATACAGTCTCTTTCTACAATTCCAAAGTTCCTTTTACAGAGATCCGTTGTTTCACTCACTGCACAGGACAGGCTGTGTTCCTGTGATAAATGAGAATGGCACAATAAAGGAGAACAGCTTCTGCTTTGTTCCAGCTTTCAACACAGTAAATAAGGTAATGCCTTGCAAGAGAAAGGATGGTGTTACAGACCAGGCAGGTCTGCGTACCTACTGGGACAACTGAATTCTCTCCCCATTTCTGCCAGGTGCTGCAGAATCCCAGCAGGTTGTGTTGTCCGGTGAGTACCCTGTCTGTGGTACCAGTGGCCGTGTTTTGGAAGGACTAACGACAGCTGCAATCCCATGAAGTACTGTAAAACATATCCTGTTTTTTTACATCTCAGTTCAGGTTCTCAAAATTATCTGGCAATCCTAGTTTCCAATTCTGTACCTCAGAGCACCTATATCTTTCTAGATACCAGAAAGATTACAACACAAACTAATCCAAAAAGAGGTCTAAAGCCCTCAAACGAAGTTGATTGAGTTCGATACCACTGTGCCTCCGAGGAGAGTGGAATTAGGTAATAGAGGGAGAGCACCATAGGAAAACCAGTGAGAAAATGAATCATTCCAGTGTGAGGTTTAGATGGTTCACAAAATCAGCAGGGCTCAGGGCGACGCACTGAGTGCTAAACATTAACACCCAGCGCGTTGGCTGAAGCAGAGACTGCGAACGGAACAGGCCAGCATGGGGAAAACGAGGAGAGAGGTGATCATGCAATTAGTAGCCCTGTGTGTGCAGGGCAGCAGGTTTCATACAGGCACTTGCTGTGATCCTGGTGTTTTTTTATTTTGCAGTGCTTGAATGTATGAGCTTGACAGCTAGAGATTTTTTTTAAACTGCGGGCTGGGTATCAGTTGGTGTGGAGAATACAAGATACAGCAGAATGTAGCTTCCATGTGCCTGTCCAGGGAGAAGCAGGACAGTAGCTGCTGGGCCTGGAGAGGACAATAAAGCAATTTATAACAGCTCCCGTTTGGCCAAGGTGCACAGCGCAGCGTCCCACCAGGCCATCTGCACCAACCTCTGCTCTGGGAGCAGGTAAAAAACACACTGTGTTTGCTCCGTGAGGATCTTGATTACATCTTTGTCCCCCAAAGCAGCAAGCCACTCATTTTCTCCTTCAACCTCTGATCAGACTCTGTGTTTACTTCTCCCACCCCAGATTGCTCAGTCAATTACCTGCCTCCTTTTCACCAACTGGCCTGTGCGTGCAGCGCATGCCCGTACCACTCCAGAGAGACGTCCCACCCACCCAGAAGGGTTTGAAACAAAGCCAGGAGACTTTGCCTATCCCCGTCTCAAGCTCCCGCTTTCAATAACGTCTCTGTTACACAACATCACAACAACACACTGGCACAGTTCCTGCTTCTCACAGTGCCAGGGCTACCTGCAGTCAGAAATATCTGCTCAAACCACACATTTGCTTTTTTTTTGGCTTGCAATTTTCACTTCTGCTCTGAGCGTGCAGGACTGGCGCAGGACAGCACGAGCCTGTACAGAATTGTCTCTCAGCCGCCAAACATGCAGACGCCTGGCTGAGCAGTACCTTTGCTACGTGGAGATTTACCTCTGCCAGGCGGAGGTTAACTGTCTGTACCGAACAACTCTGGTGGTGCCAGCCGCAGCTCGCAGAGCTGCTTCTGATTTCCTGTTTCTGGAAGCAGTGTTACCAGCCAGACCATCACTCTCCTCAATTTAGGAAGCTGTTTCATGTTTTTCTGGTGGTCTGGTTCCACACCTCCACGCACAGGCTGAGGGCCGTCACGTGAGTAACAGTGCTGAGATTAGGCGACACTTTCCCTATTCAAAACAGTCGGGGAGGAAGCCCACGGGTATTATTCATGGTAAACATTTCCCACAGACTAAACCCAGCAGGTACCAGCAAGCAGTCTGGCTCCTTTGCATTTTCTGGTGTAACACGAGATCAAAGGAGCATACTCAAGAACCACTATATGGAATGAGGTAAATCTGCTTAATGTTACCTGTGTGAACGTTTTCAATTTGCAGTTGAAGGTTTATGCCAATTATACTTCTCAGTTGTGAGTATCTGCCAAATAGTTTCTTATTTAATGGAACAAAAATTGAGTGCTAGCAGTGTTTTTGCTCCCATAAGGCATGATACCGATCCCTGCCACTATGAGTCAGAAGCAAGAGCAGAGCTTATCTCAGGGATTTTGTTATAGTCGCCTGTTCCTGCAGTTTCTAAACTGCAGCCTCAAACCTTTGAATTATTTTGAAATCTAAACTCTTGCTATAGCTACTAAAACATGAGGTTTCTTTTCTGGTATTGAATATTTCTCAGAGGCGCTGCCTTCTGCCGCGATGAGTACAGGTGGCAATCTCACAACCTCTCCTACGCAGATGAGCTCCCCCACCTTTGGGGCTCTCCACGGACCCACGTGCCGGGTAAGTTGGAGAGGCAGAGTTCCGGCAGCAGACAGCAGTAACAAAAGCACGATACGTGCTGCAACACGTACCAAGCGTGACCTAAGTCACATTATTACAAAACACCAGCCTCCACTGTACATATATAAAAGAACACGAGAGACGCAGGGATTTGTGATGGAATACCATGATTACAATCCTAATAGAATTCAGCATTTTAACCCTGGACTGTACAGTCTCTGGCAACCTGATTTCAACGTTATTTTTAAACACAGATATCTAAGCCATAGAAGGAAATAATGGTATCCATAACTTTATCTTCTACAGAAATACAGAGAAAATTTGCTTTTTGTTTCCTTTCGAACACATAATCCAGCTAAAAAGATTAATAACTCAAAATTGTAAAACTAGGAAACATACTAATTCCAGCTTTTTTCTTTGCAAGATACTAAAGTTTCCAGATTGGTTTGGTTATATAGAAAGCTTCCAAACACAAATTATGTAAATTACCTATACTAAATATTTGGTTTGCAACAACAAAAAAGTTAATTATTATGTTACTCTTAATCTTCTAAAGTCATGCTAATGAAAACACTAATCAGAGATTGCCGTCACTTACATTTTCAGTCCTTGCCTGTTGTAGGTGGATTTCATTGAGCAATAAGATTTATTAACTTTATCATGATGCAATGCATATAAGGCTGAATTCATTCAGTTGCTAATGAAATGTGATTTGGGGACTCTCTCGCTCCAGCTGTGGGATAATTAGGGCTTATCACAGATAGGTCTAGGAAAAGGCTGGGAAATACTTAAGCTTGCTTTGCAGTTACTTTGGGCTCCTGGGAAAGGAGTGATTCTTCTATGTCTTGGCCTCAAGTTTTCTGCCTGTTTGAGAAAGGTAATGATAGGGGTTTTAACTTATTTGCAAATGATGTGGTTGTATGAAGTCTGACAAAAGAATACTTTAATAAATCTTTCTGGTTTAGTGTCTTTTAAAAGCATGAGGTGGGTAGTTTGCCTTCTCAGGCAGCTCAGGTAAAATGCTAATTAAGCAACTGGCTTCAGAGCAACCTTGCAGAACTTGCTCTATACGGTGCCTGTTAACTTGAAATTCTGCTGTTCAGAGTTGCCTGCCAACAAGCAACTCTGTAGGTTTCCCAAAGCAAAAAGAGGCTCCTAAAGGTAGTCCGTGCTTATGGGGAAAACAAAGTGTTGTGTTTCTCTCTCCTCAATGAAGGTTGTAATGGCTCCATATTAACGATAAGTAGAAGGACATTTCAGGCATCTGAGTTACTGGATAATCTTAAAAAGAGTCAATGTAATATGAAGGTAGCTCCCACCCTTGGAGTGTAAGTACTTAAAAGTACTTAAGTTTTAAAGTACTTAAAAATAAGTACTTTAAAAGCAGCTAAAGGTAGAAGCTAGACTGTGACTTGTAAGATATCTTATGCTGTACATGCTATCAGCTGGAAAAAAGAAAAAAAAAAATGTAATGAGTAGCAAAACACCTGTCTCCTTAATGCAGGCTGTAGGTCAGCTGTGCAGCAGATTCCTGTTTAAAGCCCTTCCTTCTCTAAGGAGCTGCTCCTCTTTCTCCTCCTTTCCTCGATAAGGGTGGCCTTAAGCTCCTCTTAAAGGAGAGCTGTTGCCTTTGAACTGAAAGTTATACAACAGATTTTAAAAAATCAGCAGTTTTCCTGAATTGCAAGACTTCAGATTAGGCGGTTGTAAGATGGAGAGGTTTTTAAAAATAGACTAGAGAAATACAACCTCAAATATACCAAAGCACTGCAAAGAAAGCTTCTGCCCCATTTTGGTTTTATGTAGTTTTACTATAAAATACATCCAGTTTTGGTTCTTTTGTAGCTTAAAGGAACACTTCTCCAAGGGTTTGTATTTTCCATGACTGTTCTTAATTAAGGGCAAATTCAGCCAGTTTTGTAGAAGAAAGCTATTTCCTTTTCCATTGAATGAAAAGTTTGCATATCTGAATTTCCACTGCAAATGGACAGTAGGTTCTATGGATTTGTTGTTGAAAAAAGCTTTTCACTCTTCTCCCAGGATATATTAATGATAGTTACACTATGTATGTATGGGAGGGGGTGGTGGGGGAATCTGTTCTGTGGGTGTGATGGGTTTTTTGTCGGTGGCTTTTGGTTGTGAGATTTTGGTTTGTGGTATTTGGGTGGTTTTTTTTTTCTCTGAATAGTTTAGATGGTTTTAAGACTCTGAACCTGAAAAGCTTTTAACATCAAGGTGCTCGGAAGCACTTCAGCGTAGTCCAGACTTCCTAGCACTTCAGAGTACTGCTTGCTTTAGAGATGCAAGTATGCAATGCGAGTCTGGGATAAGGAGTCATCCAGAGAATTGATAGGTCAGCAAACCTCAGGCTTACAGTTCAGGTCCTACTTCTTCCTTAATGATGTGATCTACTTACCATGCTCTCTTTGAAGTTATTCATTCTGTATTTGACTTAGGGTGAGAACAGCCATGAGACCTGCTCCTAGTGCAAGTATAAGTGTCAGGGTTCTGCTCCCATTAGCCAAGGACTACATGCAGAAGCAGTTTTGTTCTTTTTTTTGTAATAGTGCCACAATGCAACTGGCCTTTGTATAAAACTAATCCACATGGAGGGCACCTCGTCCCTTCCTGACATGCTCGCCCAGACTGATGCACGTGCCTGGTACCGTATCCCATACGGATGCTGGGGCTGTGCTCAGCACCCCTCCGCGGGGCTGGGCTGGGTTACAGAAATACAGGATGGCTGCTTTCCTTTGGGCCTGTACTGGAGGCTACGGTGCCTCCGTTCTGTGGGCTACTTGCCCACAGTGTAGAAGGACAAGGCTCAGTGCCCTCCTGAGCCTGAGGAGACTCAAAGCCCTGATCCTGATTTCTGGGGCTGGCTGGGACACTGTCCTTCCTTCCTGCTGAGTATAAGCCACTGCACAGAAACAAATCCCAAATCTGAGAGGCCAGAAGAAGAGAGAAGTCTTTAGTGTAAGTTAGCATATTTTTCTATGGAAGCAGTCTGATGTTTGTCTGAGCTCCAGGAATGTTGTGTTTTATGCTCAAGTGCCCCTGGGGTTAATACACTGGAGGGTAGATGTGGGAATCCAGCCCACAGCCCTGGGTCCAGAACAGTAAATCTAAGCTGTCCTGCAATTGTTAGCTTCTCTGCTGTCTGCAGCTTCTTGGCTATTCTCAATATATAGATTGTCTCCCCTGCATACCCTTATCCGGACTTCAAAGGAAAACCTACCCAGTTCTAAGAGCGAAGAGCCCTTGCTGCGGATGGGGATGGGAAAACTGGCTGCTGAGCACAGCTGGGGCATGAACATGGTTGTGTGGCTCAAGGATAGCCACCGTGCTCGCTAACTTGTTATCCAATAGGTCTTGCATATGGTTTTATCTGGCAGAAAATGCACTGGCAACTTGAGGTAGCTCATCCATCAAGGAAAGAGGTGGAGATGGGATTTCAGTCAAGATTTTATTAAACTTCTCACTTCAGCAGATGGAGTTCCTGACTCTTGAGTAGAGTACATCTCTGTTCTACCACAGACGCATTGGCACGCATGTGCGTAGACGGTGTGTCGTACCCTTTCTAGAAGCTTGACTGGCAGCAAGAACAGGATGTAGCTTCTGAGGGACCTGGCTGAACACAAGCTCAAGGTCCTGTGCTTTCCTGTCTGGGGAAGGGAATATTGTCTGTCTAGTTGTGCCATGAGCTACGCTGCCCTGCTAATGTGGCAGGTAAGCCTCTTTTGAGGATGAGGGCAAATGAGAAATGAAAGATTAAAACTATAATAATAATAGTAAAAAAGAATTGCTTCTTCCTCAAGGCTCTTGTGAAAAATCATAGAAATGCTCTTCTTGCAGTCTGAGGAAGACTGTCAAGGAACTGACACTCCCAAAGCTTTTCTCCTTACTGTGGTTAAATTTTACTCCCTTGGAACAGAAGAGTCTAGGTTGGACAGGACCTCTGGAGGCCATCTGGTCCAACCCCTGCTCATGGCACAACTAATCTCAAAGCAAGGTCAGGCTGCTTGGGCTCTTGTCCAGTTGAAGTACAGAGACTCAACCTCTTCCCTGGGCAGCCTATTCCAGTGTTCCCCCACTCTTCCTGTGGGAAATTGACGTCAATGTGGTGCTATTTTTGCCTTTGGGGTTTTGAGCCTCTGACCAGCAGGTTTACACTTGGTATGGGTTAATCAAAAGGTAGTGCTTCCCCTGTGAGATGCAAATTTAACTGTGGTTCAACTAGGAGGCTACTGCAAATGGGGTTTGTTTAATGAGGAGATCTGGTGAAGGTCACCTGGATGTCCTGTGTAGCAATATGCAATTACCTGGGCTTGAGCAAGGTGCCCCTCAGCTGTAGATGCCAGTGCTAGTGCTGCCAATGCACCACGCTGTAACATGCCATCCTACCACCTGCCCACCTTCTGACCCAGTGGCTACACCAGCGCTAGTTGGCTGCACCTTGCGTGGTTCTCTGCAGAGCCACCTGGCTAAAGGCTGCGGTGTCAAGTGTTACCGTAGGATTTTAACATGGCTCAAAGAAAGGGATCTGAATGTGGCTTTATTGAAACATAGCTCTTTTTTCTTTTTCTTCTCCCTCCACTCCTTACAAATAAGAAACACTTAGGGCAGTTGGACTGGTTAAAATTAGTTACGTTCTAGTTAATGGGATCAGGAATTTCTTATTGCCAGAAGCCCTATTTCTACAGGGGAGAAGAGTACTAAAGAGGAAAATGTTCTGCTACAAATGCTCCCTGGTGATTTAGTGTGGTGGAACAAGCAGACACAGCCTCAAACACCCTGTGCTGAGTGAGGACAGTTGTCAGACAAGATGGAGCATCCTGTGCCCCTGCTTTGCGGGGCCTTGGTTTCATTCACCACAGCAGCCAGCAGAAAAATCACAAAGAGCATACTAAAAGGTGCTCAGACAACTCTTGTGGCTTTCAGGCAAAGGGAGATACAGTCTCATCTATTTTCCATACTGTTAGGAATTAAGGTAAAGGTTTCTTGCCCAGCTTGTGTCCTGAGCCTTACTTTCAAAGGTGTATAGCATTGACTTCGATCTTACTTGGCTGGCTGCAAATGAAAACAGATGCTTCAGGCAGACCTAGAGACGTAAGCTAACTGTGCTGTCTTCTGTAAAGAGGATTGTTGTGGACTTATTGTGACCTTTTTCCTAGATATCTGCTGTGGCTTTTTACACAAGAGGATGTGAGTATTTCAGGTGTACTCATTGTACTTGGAAATTAGGTAATCTTTGATATCTATCGATACCTCCCCCATCCCCACGTGCAAGTTAAGGATTTTACATTAATCTAGTCAGTGAAGACGCTTGCAGAGGTTCAGCGCAGCAGACGCCCTGCTTTGCACCTGCCTGTGAGCGCTAGGAAAGGTTGGCTACAGCTCACCTCCCTTCTGCTTGTTGTACAGCGCTTCTCTTTCTGACAGCGGTTTAGCTCCTGATGGAAGAGCAAAACGTTACCACAGAGGTGCCGGCAGCCCTGAAGCGCCTGGCCAAATATATAGTGCGTGGTTTCTACGGAGTAGAGTACTCCCTGGCCCTCGATGTACTGATCCGCTACCCCTGTGTGAAAGAGGATGACTTGTTGCAGTTGCTCAAGTACGAGCGTAAACAACTGCGTACTGTCCTCAACACGCTCAAGGCATACAAGCTCGTGAAGCTGCGTATGCGGGTTGAAACGGGGCCTAACGGGAAGAGCACCCGGCACAATTACTATTACATCAATTACAAGGTGCTGGTGGATGTGGTAAAATACAAACTGGATCATGTACGCCGGAAAATAGAAGCAGATGAGCGGGATTCAACTACCAGGTCTTCCTTCAAATGTCCATCTTGCTCCAGCACTTACACGGACCTAGAAGTCAATCAGCTCTTTGACATATTCACAGGTATGTCACTTATGCTGTTTATTTGCTCTTACCTTAAAGAATAACTCTGATAGCACAAAACTGGCTCCTGTGTGAACTTTGCAATAAAAGCATGCTTGTTAGGATATGCTGCTTGTTTGCCTAGGACAGGAGAAGCTGAGAGGTGACCATAAGAGAAAAAGCTGTCTCCGAAGAATAATCTTGAATATATGAACTGAGGCTGGGAATCTGATTTCAGGTCTCAGCTTTGCTAGGAACAAGACATCTTAACCTGGGTTAAGATAACTCATGCGAGTCTTGCGAGTCCCCCTTCCTCATATGGAAATAAGAATACAGGACTTATTTTACTCTGGTTGAATTTGTTAGTTAATCCATTTGTGTGTTCAATTCTTCCAATGGAAGAGATGGACAAGATGGATAAAGCTGTTTGCAGCCACCTACTGTAATAAGTGCATTGCAGCTCCGCAGCAGAGGAGAGGCACTCTTGTCACTCTTGTGCTGGAAACACGGAAGCTCGGGCTCCTCCCAAGGTAACGTGACACAGCCATAGAAGAAGTGGCATCAGAGCTTGCGGGTTTCTCTTCTCTAAAATGAAGATAACTACACAGAGAGTACTCTTTCAAAATGAGTTAAAATGGCACCATATCACAATATGCTGCTCTAAACGCAGCTGCTGTGTTAACGTCTGGGTCGCAGTACCTGAAAGGGACACCAGAGCCAGGGGGAATGAATCTTATAGGACTAACTTGAAACATCAAAGGTGAAGTTAGTGTACTGCCAGTTAGCAAAAAACAACTTTTTGTTCCAAGGTACTGAAATGCAAACACTGAGGCTGATGAGATATTTCAACAGAATAGGCTTTGATTATCTTTTCTTTCCTTAAGACAGAAATATAGGTTTTTAGCATATGCTTTGATTCTAAATGAGTCTTTCTGAACTTTACAACTCTGAACAACTGAAACCAGATGCTATTTATGCTTGCAAATGTCTTATTTTCTTACGTTATGAACTAAGAAAAAGATGAGATCAGAGAAAAGTAAACCCTACTATCTGATGATACTCTGTCTAGCCAACTTATTTTTCCCAATACAGACATTTCTCTCTTGCAGAGCAAGTGTGTGAGTATCAGTCCTCCTCTTCAAAAAAAAAAAATCAAAGTTAACCGGCTTGCCTTTATAACTTGAGTTCCCCTAGTTAATAAGACTAAATGAATGAAGTCTAATGAAGTCAGAATATTTTGGTAATTGTCCAGGCTGTGGATTTCTTAACAAGGTACTGCTGATCTTCTGCATTCTACAAACATGAGAATTTCCCATTTGGATAATGTTGCAGAGACTTTCCGCTGCACTTACTGCAACACTGAAGTAGAGGAAGATGCCTCAGCACTTCCTAAACGTGATGCTCGAACCTTGCTAGCAAAATTCAATGAGCAGATTGAACCTATCTTTGCGCTACTGCGTGAGACTGAAGATATTGTGCTGCCGTATGACTTGCTGGAGCCTCAGCCAACAGAAATACCAGAATTATCAGAAAGGTACAAATGTAACCCCAGAATTTCTGATCAATACAAAACCCCTCAACTTTCCAGTTGTAAAATCTTTGAAATACTGAACTTGCAGCCTACTTCCCACTCCATTCTGCTTTTAGTACTGTCAGCTGCTCAATGAAGAAGCCTGTACTTTCTAAGGCATTCTAAATTATTGTTAGGCATTTATAGGGTTTTTTTGCTTTTTCTTTGAAGAAGTAATTAATTTTCCAGACTTCTTCTTCAGCTAATGTTCACAGCCCTTTCTGTGAGAAAGCAATGTTTTTCTATCAGTGTGCTTCATCCAGAGATGCACTACTGAAGAAACTGTGCAAAAATCAATGATTCAGAATCACTTGCCTCTGAGATGAGGTAATGGGGAACGCAAATGGATTTAATATAGAGCACTTGTTAAAGCTAGTCTGCTGACAAAATATGCTTTTTTGTCTTTTTTTGAATGTGAATTGGGGGATTCCTGCCTGAATTTAACCTGTCCAAAATGGGTGACATTTCATTCAGCTTTGATCAGAAGGTGGGTTCAAGTGTGCTGGAATCCTGCAGCCGACCTGAAAAATGGGCCAACAAAAGTTCCTCTTTTGGCAATATGTACACCCAAAACTTAATTATTGATGTCCAAGACTCTGAACCCAAGAAGAAAATAAGAGAAAAAGCAGCTAAAGAGCAACCGATCTGGATGTCACAGAGCACTGTCAGAGGAGCAACAACAGACACTAACAATAGCGATGGTAAGTTTTAAGCATTTGCAAACACTAAAATTCAGCAGTCTTACTGCACTTAAATACAGCTTTCCTATTGAAAATGTAGTGAGCTTGGCTTAACATAAAGAGTAATGCTTCAATTCTGCACTAGTAGCTATCAGATCTTAAGTTTCTAAAAACTAGTCTTTTGACTGATTTGGGTAGTATTCCTGAATCCAGAGGTCTGGTACCAGGTCCTGAAATTTTTGGCTCGAACTGTGCAGTAACATTAGTGGTAACTTTTAAAGTGGAAAGCTCTTGGAAATGTCTGCACTGTCAAGAGAATGCTAAAGTGTGGGTAAAAAAGATCCAGAGTAGAAAAAAAATCATTTATGTAGGGTGTCTATGGTAACTGTAAACTATCAATACCTCTAACACTTAGTATTGCATATTAGGAGCAAATGCTTCTGAAGAAAAAGACAAAGGAGTTAAAGAAACTGTCACTGATAATGAAATCATCAAGACCCTTCTGATCCACGAATCCAAGTCATCATCTAGCACAGACCAGGCTCCTGTTGTTGTAAGCAAACTACCTGAAGCAAGCATTGATACTAGTGAGTCTGAAGAAGATACCAAGCACTCAGGAAGAGCTGGCAGCAACTTTGAACAAGAAGAGGAACAGGAAACACAAGGTCCTATTCTAATGGTAGCTGGTCAGCCTCATTCATATGGCGAAGTCAGTGAGAATCCAGAGCTTGTGTCTCTCATGACAAATGAAGAGAGAGAAGCTTATATAAAAGTAGGACAAGAAATGTTCCATTCTGTCTTTGAATAAATACTACTGTATGAAGATGCAGACTTGTACAGAATGGGTGAGTTTCTTTTGAAATAAGACAGTTAATAGTTTAATTTATGTTCTTCAAAGTTCACCAGTGAAGGGTTAAGTTTTGTTTGAACTACTTGCTGTTATGCATGACAGTAATCCTGTGGTAGGTAACTACGGTTCAAAATACTAGCACTGCAGCAAAAGCAATCTCAAGTTACTATGGGTTTTCTGTTCTCCTAATGCTTAGACTTTGTAAATGCTGTAATTAGCTTTGGAGCATAAATAATTTCAGGATACAATGGAATCTGACTAAAATAAAGGTTCAAAAGCAATGTTGCAATCTATAGTAAGAAATCAATTATTTTACCTTCTTTCCAGAAGTAGCAGATACTTCCAGTAGTGAAAATGAGTCGAAGTCCAACATGATTTGGTTTCACTCCATACCTGTGTGTTCTATTTTGTTAGGTCATTCACTACACAATAGTAACAGACAGGTGTTACACAGCAACTTCTCTCTCAGGGAAGAGGCATCACTAAATTGTGCTAGCTACAGAAGAGAACCAGCTCTGCCCTCTTAACTTTCATCTTAAAAATAATTGTCTGAATTCTTTGTACTTGTGTTCCACAACTGTCTCTGAAGTGACAAACTGTGCAATGGATACTGGACAGTAAAATACATTCACTTTGGTCAAGCAAGCAATGTATCAAACACTCTACAGCAGAGTGTGTGAATGAGATGTGAGAAGCAATCTTTTCAAGCAATAGCTTCTCTACTACCATTGAAAAACACATTCTACTCAAACTGAACTACATATGAGGTAAAAGGACTGGCATCAGAATACAAGCAAGAGCTTAACTTCTTCAGCAATTCTCCTGTTTGCGTGCTTGTAATCTACATTCATTATCCATTGCTCAAACCCAATCACAGGAGGTTCCCTCCAAATGTTAGGAAACACTTTTTCACTGTGAGGGGGACTGAGCACTGGCACAGGTTCCCCAGAGAGGTTGCAGAGTCTCCCACCTTGGAGATATTCAAAAGCTACCAGGACATGGTCTTGGACAACCAGCTCTGAGTGGCTCTGCTTGAGCAGGGGAATTGGATATGATGACCTCCAGAGCTCCCTGCCAACCTCAACCATTCTGTGATTCTAAAGAAACAGTAGAGAAAGTATGACCAAATACAATACCCTTTCAGTGCCTTGTTCATACACAGCATTCCAGGGCAAGAATCAAGGCATGGTGCATGCTCATGCTATTTCTTCAGCTTAGAATGATTTACTATATGAATTAGAAAGCACAAATCATCTTGTTCTACTTTATGAAAATATCCTCTTTTAGGTCTACTGACTGATTCTTGTGCCAAGGTAGTGATTAAACACTTGAATTTTGTTTTGTTTTCACAGGTTTGCCTTTGCCACAATGTATTTCCTCTATCCTCAAAATTGTAAAGTTTTTCCTGCATACAGTATCACCATGAGTTTAAAGCCTGCACTGTAACTAAGCTGTCTTCAAACCTTTTAATGTACTTTTGTCTTTGGAGATAAGGCATGTGATTGTAATATGCCATTTGAAAATTCACTCATAAGACCTGGAGGCGCCCAAACCAAACAAACTGAAAAAAGAAATCATGGAATGATCACACTCATTTTATTCAAACTTCAGGAATATTTAGGTTTCACTATCACTAGACTGTCTCCTAGAGCATACAGCCATATTATTATAACTAACCTCAAAAGGAAGACAATCCTGAATTAAAGATTGGCCATTGCTTTTTAACTACTCTGAGTGAGAAAAAAGCCTTGTATTTGTTTAAGCAGGACATCTATAATGCAACAGATACACTGAATAAGCTGTATCTGGCTCAATTTTACGACTGTTATTAGCAACTCTGATCTGAAAAAGTGAAGAAATTTTTGTTTGAGTTCAAGTTATCCAATCTACTTTTCTACAATCCTAATTCTGCCTTTGCCATCAGGTGCTGACTTAAACTTTTTTTTTTTAACATGAACTTTAATTGTAATTTCCTAAATTTCTTCCTTTCTACATGAAAACCCTTTACAAAGTCAAATACTTCAGGCACAAATTCTACAGGCTTTCAACTGCAGCAATGTTAAGTGTTACATGTGAAAAGATACTAAAACTTTCAGACAGGTTTATCCCTTTGCGTATTGGAAGTGCAAAACAGGAAACGCAGAAAAATACAGATGGTTTCTGCAATTAACTACAAAACCTCAGATCAATGTGCTAACAGAAGTGAATTCCACAGGCCATGAACATGAACTTTTTTTTTTTTCCACAGACCAGCTATACTCTAGGCTATAAAGGCAACATGTAGGTATGTACAGTGTCCACACCTCATATTTGTAGAGGATGGAGAAACTTAGTGAGACAAGAGAAAACTAGCCAGGAAAACTAGCAGTGTTCCACTAAAAAGGAGTAAGAAACTGCTATAAGCATGGCAACACTTAGTCAGTTAACTTCCAATGACAAACTGCATTCCATTTTGTAAGCCAGAGGAAAGTTTTTTGAAAGACAGATTTACAGACAAGTCCAAACTTTATTTAAAACTACCATTTTGAACAATTTTAAAATTACTAAACAAGTCACAATAAAAAATAAAAAAGATTAAGCCAGAAAAAGAACAATGCAGCAAAACTGAATAGAAGAGGATTCAGTTCCAGCTGTTCAAACTGCCACAGGCAGAAGTTAACATACCTATCCTAAGAGGGAGCGTGTCAAAAATTTTACATTTTTATACACTTCCAGAATTCTGAGAAATCAGTGCTGATCTTCCGTATGCATCTGTATACATGGAGTTTATAAATGCAGATATCTTCAGGTTATTCTCATGCACTTTGATCTCCAAAAGTTTCTGTAAAATAAGAGTATGCTCGTTATTGTCCAACAGCTACAATGCATCAAACACAGCTCTTGCCCACATTTTAACTGCTTCTAAGTTTCCATTGAAGCACCTTGATGAAATATCTCATCCTCACCTTTTTTTCACAAGCATTTTAAGCCACGGCTTACTCGAACAGCTGCAGCCATCCCCCATACGCAGATGAAGAATGGCTTAGTTGCTAGCTACCAATTTTGTGTGGCATGGCATTGAGCCACTGTTCCCACACTGGGCATGTGCATCAGTATTCACCAAACTGTCATGACAGACTCCTGCTGGCATAGCTACAAGTGGAACAGTGATGGGCAGTGACAGAAACGAAACGAAAGATGCACCTTCCTTCACACTCTACTCTGGAAAATCCTATGCTGTCACTTCAACTGCATTAAAAAAAGGCATTTTCATTAGCTTATACTGTTTGAGGAATCAGAACTAGCTACACTAGCAAAAAACTACCACCACCAGAATATCGAGTTCATGCATTTAGATATGCCATTATTACACCCTCCGCTAGAGAACTACGAGCTTAACAATAGAACAGAAGCCTGTTACCGTAGAATACCGTAATTGTGTCAGAACAGAATACTGTAACTTGTGTCACAGTAGCAGCATTATATTAAACCCAAGAAAGGTTTCTTTGACCAGCCTTACCATTAAGTTTTTGTAGCTGCATAAATACTGTTTCATGAAAGTGACAAATCTTTATTGCTGTCATACACTCTAAAAGTTTCTTCTACCTCACAGTACGCTTCATATAAAAAATAATTCTCTTTTCCCTGGAGAGATAGTTAACTCTTCTGAAAAGTCTGTTCAACTTACCTATTACAAAAACACTGAGCAGTCTGTCAGCAAATTATATTGAGCATTATTGAGCAAGGCCAAGTGCAAGGTCTTGCACATGGGTCGGGGCAATGCCAAGCACAAATACAGGCTGGGCAGAGAACGGATTCAGAGCAGCTCTGAGGACTTGAGGGCATTGGTTGATGAGAAGCTCAACATGAGCCAGCAACGTGCGCTTGCAGCCCAGAAAGCCACCCGTATCCTGGGCTGCATCCAAAGCAGCCAGCAGGTCGAGGGAAGTCATTCTGCCCCTCTGCTCTCGTGAGACCCCACCTGGAACACTGTGTTCAGCTCTGGGGTCCTCAACATAATGACACGACCTGTTGGAGCAGGTCCAGAGGAGGGACACAAAGATGATCCTATGAAGACAGGCTGAGAGAGTTGAGGTTGTTCAGCCTGAAGACGACTCCAGGGAGACCTTCTAACAGCCTTCCAGTACCTGAAGGGGGCCTACAGGAAAGCTGGAGAGGGACTTTTTACAAGGGCATGTAGTGATAAGACAAGGGGCAATGGATTTAAACTGAAAGAGAGTAAATTTCCCTAAGATCTAAGGAAGAATTTCTTTCCTCTGTGGGCGGTGAGGCACTGGAACAGGTTGCCCAGAGAAGCTGTTGATGCCCCATCCCTGGAAGTGTTCAAGGCCAGGCTGGATGAGGCGTTGAGCAACCTGATCTAGTGAAAGGGGTTTGGAACTAGATGATCTTTAATGTCCCTTCCAACACCAACCGTCCTATGATTCTATGATTATTAAAACAGATAATAGGAATTAGAATTTACAATATTATTAAACCCAAGCTTGTGTAAGAAGAAAGAAAAATACTATTCCATTTTATTAAGTTTCAAAACCATTAAGTTATACATGCATTTTAAATATGTTATTTTTTATTACTTATTAGCAGGGACATGGAAGGCAAAATCTTTTCATATCAATACATCATTTCCAAATGCATGATAACAAAAAAGGATTTTCTTTCAGCACCATGATAACTTACTTCAATCAGTGATAACAAGATACTTAAATTCTAGGCCATTCCAGAGTGTTTTCCCAACAGCTGTAGAGGATTTAGAAAACAATCTTTACCAGGTTCTTTCAGAGTTTGGGCATCTCCTACTAATTCTTGATCTTGAGCTCCACCTCCATCCAGTAATTCATCAGACAAACTGTTGGTTTGGGCCTCCGTTGCCATTTTATTCATTAAATCTGCCTTTGTAACAGATAAAGCAAAAATCAAAATTCTTATTGCTGTTTAGATAATTAAGACATTTAGGGTGTGCACTTCTAAACAACCACCCCACAAACAATAGCAAAATACCTCTGAATACACTGCAAGTTTAAGGGGCAGGTCTTCAACTTTCACAAAGTCATCTTCATCAGATTTTTGACTTACATTTCCAGAACCAGCTTCCTGTTAATAGAAATAGCGACATTTAAGGGAATAGCACTGCTTTGTTCTATTTTCACTCCACAACTAAATTTTCAAATATTATAGTGAAGTATATCAGAAAACAATGGCCGTATCACATTTGAAGATGAAAACTGAACAAGACTGGAAACTAGAAATAACACTGAACTAAAAAAAAGCTTCTATTTTCTCTTGGACGTATCTTAACGGACATATACGCACATATTCATTCACTAGCACAGGTGACTCCGTGTCAGGGCTGCCGGCCATGGAGCTTTCAGAACTTGCAGCAGACGATTTGTTTCCTACACACGTTGTATCTAGTGTCTGAGTGTCATTTACTGGTAAAGGTGAGCTTGATTCTCCTGTTTTCATACTGGCTGTTACAAAGGATTCTTGGGCATTGACTGTTAAAGGTGGTGTATTCTCCATGACATTGAGGTAATGAGGCAAAATTGTAGCCACATCTTGTTCACCTAAAACCACAAAACTACATTTGAACTAGGTAGAGACAGTAAAAGATTCAGAGCACACAAAAAAATCTCAGATTTATTTTTTTTTACAAATTATTATTCAAAGTCTCTGACTTCATACCGCTTTAAAAAAAAGCCCCAAAACAATAAACCAACGAAAACCCAACTTCCAGAAATATATGACGTACTGTAAAAATATTCATTTTAAGTATAAGGAGACATAATACAGAACAATAAATTCCTTAACATTTTGCCACATTCTTGTGGCAACACAGGATCTACTTGAATACTGCTTTTAGTCTATGAAAAAAAGACTAAGAACAAAACCACTATTTGCAACAGAAAAACACAAGAAAAGAAGGAGATAACAATAATTAGATTATAAGTAACACTCATACCACCCAGTAGTGGTTCTGTCTTTTGACAGAAAATGATTTCTTGTTTCTTTATCAGTTACAACACAGCATTACTCACAGAAATAAATCTTTAAAATATAAAGTGATTTCAAGTGCTAGTAAATGGTAGTAGCGGAAAAAGCAAGTGTTAGACAAACCTAAACATCAAAATATTCTAACAGAGAAATTAACTCTGCTACAGTTGTGTGCCAAAGGCTGCAACAATCAACTGAAGTTTACGCTACTGCCAAGCATCGAAACCTCATCTACACAAGATTATTCCAAGTTTCCTCCTTAAGAAGTTTGCTGTGTCTGTAACAGCACAGATATATCCAGTCAACTGATAGGGTTCCATGAAAAAACAAACCAGCCCAGTAAGCTCTTGCAAAATTGATGTTCTTCCTCTTAATTACAGATATCCCAGGCACTGTCCAAGACAATTCACACAATATGCAAATTCAAACAGAAGTGTAAATCTCCCAGTTACTGTGTACTGGGCTTACCTTTAACATCAACAGATTCTTGTTCTGATAACAAAATCTCACTGCTTTTTGTCTTATTCAATTCTTGGTTTGAAGTCTATTGGGGAAGGTGAAAACAAGTTACAACAAATTCTACTAATTAACTTCATAGGTTATTGGCTAATTTACTCTTCCTTGCTAACTAGAGACACACTGTACACTTGCTCCACGCTTTTGTCTTTTAACTAGTTTGAAACAAAGATAGCAAGTTCTACTCTTGATTCATCAACTCATCAACTACACTTTAAGAAACTACTAACACTGATATGTGTGTTTTACCCACGTATTTAATTTTCTTTTCACTATAGTAGTTCCCAGGTAAACTCTTTAGTTCCACTGAAAAGATCTATTGTTTTACCCTTTGAAGTAAAATAAAATTTTCCAGATACATCCTCACCCAAATGTTAGTAGCTGTTGAGTAAATCAAAGTTTCAAAAGACTCAAAAGTCAAATGTTATTTACTGAAATGTAAAGAACTGGTAAGTCTCCAGAACCAGGTCACACACATCCAAATGTTTTTAAGGAAACTAACAACAGGAGCCAACAACATTTCACTGTTGTTCTACAATAATGTAATACATGATGAAGAGGAAAGACAAATCAAAGGCATGCTAGAATACAAGGGAAGTCCAGTTAGAACTTGATGTCAGCAAACACAGACAAAGAATCAGATAACCATTTAAAAGTTGATGCTTGTTTCAAAGTTTATCTTTTCTACTGCAGCTTAATATTTTCTCTGACAGCAGATTTAGACATTAGTTCTGTGTGTCCACCTGCCCATTTTGGCATCAGCCATATCAATAATAAATTCAGGTGGGGAATGAACAATAGATACTTCGTATGTCACAGCTATTGCTTTCATGTAATTTCTTGTATCATTTTTCTACTTTTGTCAGTATGAAATAGTGCAACAAGAAACACTCAAGTGTTATATACAGATATCTGTCTGAAAATCTATACACTGGCTGTTTGTTCTGCATTTACAACTTTGGTGATACCTGTTCATTTTCAGTTGCTGTTTCACTGCTGGCTTGTAGTGATGTCTGCACATCAACAGGTCCTTCCTCAAATTCTATTTCTTCATCTTCATTCTCATCTTCTCCGCTGCCATAGTTAGTCAGAGCTTGGGTTTCTGCTTTTGATAAACCTGAAAGCAAATCAATGTAAAACCATCTTCATATTGAATTTACATATTGACAGAGCCTGACAGAGTAAAAGTCAGGCTGCAAAATCCAAATCCCTTTTGTGAATTTACTGCGACCATCAGTTGTAACTTGTACTTCAAAACATTCTTTGAAATTAAGATACAGTGATGACTATATCAGTCATAAGGAATATAAGAAAGAAATTTTTTACATTGAGGGTGGTGAGGTACTGGAACAGGTTGCCCAGAGAAGTTGTGGATGCCCCATCTCTGGAAGTGTTCAAGGCCAGGTTGGATGAGGCTTTGGGCAACCTGGTATAGTGAAGGGTGTCCCTGCCCATGGCAGAGGGGTTGGAACTAGATGATCTTTGAGGTCCCTTCCAATCCTAACCATTCTATGATTCTATGACTTACTTTCAAAGGTCCATATGCTCCACAGAAGCTATATCATCAACAAGCACCACTGTGTTGGTGTGAAATATCCAAGTTATTAAACAAGTTGGTGTGAAGAATGTAAATATAAGGGAAACCAAGCCATGAGTAGTTGGTGTTAAATGACAAACAGGATAAAAAAAATATTAAAAATATGCAAGCTTAAGGAGAAGCATATTCAAAAATCATTTAAATGCAGAACTGCAAAAAATTTCAGCAGCCTTCATATCCTTCAGGTTGAAGGTTGAAAAACTAAGTTTAGCTGAGACAGGATTTGTAACTTACACAATGAATCTGATTCCAACACGTTTCTACAGACCTACTTGACGTGATGCTACTAAATAGAGCACTGGAAAATAGAGCACTGGAAAACTTTCACTGGAACAAACTAGAAAATCTGTGAGGGCAGCTGTTACACAGCATTACTTCACACAAATCATGTTGTAGAATTAGTTGTTCAAAACTACAGTGAAAGCATTGAATAATGAGCTGCAACAGTAACTTACTTATTGCCACTGGACCGCTTTCACTTTCCTCATCTTCTTGATCAGATGCATCAGATCTAATACTTTGAGGAACTCCATTACCATCATACATTTCTGAGTCCTGGACTGGATTAACAGTTTCAGTCTCATCCTTGTCCTAGGAAAACAAATCATATTGTGCAATTTCATCTTTGTTTATCTAAAGATTAAGTTATGGTTCCTGCATCAAGGAGTCACCTTTGTTTCTCAAAATCAAAAATCTACAGACTAAAACCTAATGTTTAAGAAGTCCTTAAGGCCTTGAAATAAATACTACAAAGCTACTCCTGAAACAGAGCATCAGAATCTACTATAAGAGATCATGCACTTTTCAGACACAGCTATCAAGGACATCGTAACTGAGTGTTTCATTACCTGAAAAGGTTCACACCGATCAGCATGTTAGCTTAACAAAAGATTTCTTTAAATTAGATTTGTCACTATCACAAGGAAGGAGGACACGCTTACATTATTACCAGCTAATGACTTCCCTGCCTTTCCTAAATGACCTCTAGTAAAAATAAGTAATATTCCTAACTGCTGCTTCTCATTTCGTTGGCAATAGTGATGCAGCAGTTTCTCTACTGAATGATTTGGTAACTACCTTGAGTGAGAGAATTCTGCTTAGTCTATACAAACCCAAAGTAAACATCTGAGTTTGTCTCCAAATCTTGAAAGGACTCTTCTACACTACAGCAACCACAAGAAGTGATATACAGATTCTAAGTTTCACTTAGAGTGAAAGCAGTGTGACAGAAGCTCTGAGACCTAGAAGAAAGCACTGACTCTATGCCCATATCTGCCTATATATACGCCTATGCCCATTTAGGAAAGCATTCAACATTTGACTTAGTACATTACCTCTATCTTTCCCTTGACTGGCAAAAAGCTGAACATTCCAGCAGAAAAGACAAAGCTTCATATACAACTCCTCTCCTCAAATACAATGATTTTTTTAGTGGCTTTCAAAATAAACCTAGAGAGGTGAGAAATTTTGGGCCCTAATGTTTAATAGTCAGAGCACACACAGACTGTGACTCTGAAGACCTCAAGTACCATTTGTCCCAATTGAGAACATCTGCCTTCTCTTTAAGAAGGAAAGTAAAACAACTTCTTCGAATAATTAAAAAATAAAATGTTAATTGCTAAAAATAATTAAAAAACATCCCTATTTACTGTTCTTGTTATTTAATTCTTCAAGGAATAAATACATTCTCGACGCTCTGAGCTGAGAATAAAGGCAACTGCCCCAGACCAAATCCCACAGCAAACATCTTCAGAACAGGTCTTTTCTTTTTTAACTATAGAAAATTAATACTAAAAGGAAAAAACAAGATCCTACCCTAAAGCTGCTCAGCAAGTATCACAAATTATTCCATTTCAGTTGTGTAGCATTCAACATAAACTTCACTCTTTTTAGACTTTCAAACTGTCAGTCCTAAAGCAAAGCTCATTCTACATTAAGGTCACCAACAATAAATAGAAAAGCATCTTAAATACTATCTTTTTGATCTGAGTGCACTTCTTGAAAGGTAACAAGGTAATGTTTTGTAAGAAATGCATCAAACAGCCTTTACGCTGGTAATGGCTCTGCAGTAGAAACAGGAATAAAACCAAGAACAACCCAGAAACTGATATCCAAGTCATGTTTACTGAATGCACATAATACCAACAAAGACACATTGATGAAGACAGATTTTTTTTTTTTGGTAGTCATTTTCCAGACTGTCAACTCAAATTAAGAAAGGGAAGATATAATTTACTTTGTTACTTTAGTAAAGTAAATCACTGAAAATAAAAGAAAGGAGATAAACCCCATGACGTTTAATGGATTTATAAACACTAGTAAATGGGCTGCCCACAGATACTGGATTTATATGACAGAAAAAAGTAAGACTAAGTGATCTGTGAAATTATCTGAGGAATAAAGACAGTTGAGAAGTATAAACATACTTTGTCCTCATCGACATCTTCAGCAGATGAACAAACATCCACCTGGAGACCTTTTTTTGCCTAGAAGAAACACAAACTGCCTTCAATTCTAAACTGAAATAACTTTGAAATACTGAGCCAAACTAAGGCTTCATGAAAGCCTGGCTAAAATGCCAATTATACCAAGAATTGGTACCTCAGAATGGCAGTAAGCCACAGGGCCTTCTGTACTACAAGTGATGTTTACGCAGATGTCTTCAAAATTTTAGAGTTGCAAAATATTACAAAAAAGTGTGCTAGCCCTTTTTATTTAAGCAATTATCTTTACAGGGGCTAATTCTCCAGTCTGTGGTTAAATCACATTTAACACATAGAATTAGATATACCAGCTCCGGTCAAGACAGAGCACTGTGTTTTTCAGCATGGAATCTAAAGCCAGTCAGCTTACTGGACTCAAGACAGCCACAAAATTGAGCAAGATGAGATGTGTCTGCATCAGGATTCCAGACCTGAAAGCTGTGAGATACAAAGATAACTGCAGGTCTGCATGAAGTAACCAGAACCTACCAATTCTGGTTCATCTCTGGTTCTGCCGAATCTGAACTGCTGCCACAGCAACGAGGCAAACATTGACTTTAATCCTAAATTCTGTCTTCAAGGAGAGGAGAAGAAACACTAGATCTAAGTAGGCTCCAAACATTCTCACAGCACTGTATAAACCAATCCTTTATGTAACAAAGGCCCAATGAGCAAGCTTCAGATAAAATAGGAAGTCATGTCCAAATCCTTCAGGATTCAGAGTGTTTCTCTGGCCTTTTTACAAGGCACTCCACAGTCTCTCTCACACTAGCCACATTACTGGTTTATCCAAGTTGAACTATCTTGAGATGTAGCTGATGATATGCTTAAAACTACTTCCAGAACTTTGACAGATTCACAAAATATCTTCTGTCGGTATTTTAAAATAAGAATGTGTTAAGGGTTTGTTTTGATATTTGTGTTCCTAAAAGAAAGCTGAAAGGACACTGAAGTCATAACTATACTATACAAGAACAAACATTGAGAGAGATGCCTGACCAATTTAAGTATATTAATGTGATCTGGTTTACTGTCTGTTTTGTAAACAGTTATGTAACTAAAAAAAGAAAGCTAGGTTCCTGAAATCTGCAATACTAAAATTAAAGACGTTGCATCACCATTTTTTTTAATCATGTAAATGGCACAAACACCAATCAAAACTTGCTTTGTTAGAGCAGAATGTGTACTACAGTCTCAAAAACTTCTGAAAAGTTTCTATATATTTTACACTCCAAGTCTAGAAAGTGATACTTCCTATATATGCCAACAAACCAGCTATTTGATGACTTCATAGGACTTACTCAAGTTAGGTAAAGATGGTGTCTAACTAAGCTACTGCAAAGAAAACTGTAGGCATAACGGGAAAGATGATGAACTGGGACTCCATCTGTCAAAATATTTAGCTCAGAGTTAAATTTCTTCATACTAGCTAGTATGAGGCTATGTTTTGGACCTGTAATGGAAACAGCACTGATAGCACAGAGATGTTTCCATTACTGCTGAGCAGTGCTTACACGCAGTCAAGGCCTTTTCTGCTCCTCACCTCACCCCACCAGCACATAGGCTGGGGGTGCACACTAAGCTGGGAGGGGACACAGCTAGGACAGCTGACCCCAAGTGACCAAAGGGATATTCCACACCATATAATGTCATGCCCAGCAATAAAAGCTGGAGGAGGAAGAAGAAAGGGGGGACCTTTCAGAGTTACGGCATCTGTCTTCTCAAGTAACCATCACACATGATGGAGACCTGCTTACCAGGAGACGGCTACCTGCCTGCCGATGGAAAGTAGGGAGTGAATTCCTTGTTTTGCTTTGCCTCCACACACAACTTTTGCTTTAAAACCGTCTTCATCTCCACCCATGAGTTTTCTCACTTTTACCCTTCCAATTCTCTTCCCTGTTCTACCAGGGGAGAGTGAGCGAGCAGCTGTGTGGGGCTGAGCTCCTGGCTGGGGTTAAACCACAAAAACTACTGAATGTCCCCAGAAGATAACACTGACTATTCATTCCTATGTGCATATATAGCCATTAAAATACATTTCCTCTGAATTACCAACAACAGAGTCTACACAATTAGGTATCTGTAACAGACACTCATCTATAATACAGGACATCTCCCTTACTGAGGAAAACTAGTTCATACTTCTGTACAAGCAACACTGACTATACAGCCCTAATTTGTAGAAAAAAAACATATACACAATGTATGAACTAAGGTAATCATGGTAGTTTAGGAAATACAGATATTTAAGAAACTCAGAAAAGCTACATTTTAAAAAAAATGTAATAAAACAAACCTCTTTAGCATAAGACTGTATCACTTCAGTAGTTTCTGTTTTTCTTTTACACCTTTGCTTTACGGAAATGCTGCTGTTGTCCAAGTCTTGCATGAGTTTAAAAAAGGCTAATTCATTAAACAACACTTCAGAGATCTCCACAAGAAGATCCTCCCCACAATCTTTTAATTTTCTACCAGCAAATTTTGCCAGTGAATCCTGTGAAGAGAAATAATTCTTCAGATTTTGAAACAGGTTTTTAAACTTCAAAGATTAAGTATTTTTCATATTCCTAATAACTTAAGATTAGTTTGGTATATAATACCTCGTACTTTTTAAAAAATATGGTTTGCTATCTTAAACTGATTTTAAGTAGAATCTCTAGTCACATTAACACAGAATTTACCAAGTTATTGATTTAAACTCTAAGAAAAAAAAAAAAGAAAAAGAGAAAAGCAGCCTATTGATTTTCAGAAATTTACACAAAATGTCCACGTAGAGCATCACCAGAGCTCTCTGAAGACAACCACAGGTAAGAGATACACCTCACACTATCTGGCAGTGATAGAAAAGAAGTTCTGCGCATGGTAAAGCTTTAATTTTAAAGTAACAACGTAATACCTCATTGCTCTATCAAAGCTGAAGGAGAACAGCTGCTATGTTATTTAAATTGTAAAATACAACTTCAGGGAAGCTGGTTTACCTGTTGCTCACTATCTAAGTTTCAACAAAAACAAACAAAAAACAATACAAAAACACTGCAAAACAATACTGAAAAGCTACTAACCTGAAGTATACTGCCCAGCTGCTTATGAAAGAACTTCACAAATTCTTTACTTTCATCATTTTGTTGTGTAAGAGTCAAGACCATACGTCTTACTGATGTCAGTAATTGAGAAGAGCATATTTCATCCATGTGTTCCTAAACAGATATCACAGAATGAGCTATCATCTGTGCACGGAAGGAACAGTGCTCCATGAACAGGTCCTAACCCATCTCACAAAATAAACTAATTGGAACACAGTTATATCGTATTTCATTAATGACTGATTGGCCATGACACACAAAGCTTTATTTCACTTTCCCAATACATTAGCACATGCCATCTTTTAACATTTGGACAAACTAAGAATCTTCATAGTTGTGGTTGTGTACTCAAGTGTATTAAAGCTTATGTTAAGATATCTACTGTTGTAAGCTTCCTTAAAGTTGCAAACAAAAGAAGTCTTCAGGCACTGAGACCGTGGCATGTCAGTAATACGCACAGTTTCTAAAACTGGTATCAACCAAGTACCTTATTAAACAAACCTAAGCTTACATACTGTGCATACTATAAAAGGGAACAGGGAGATTACTTCAGGATCTTACAACTCAATTTCTCTGCTCTTTAATCTTTCAAATAATGAACTGTGACTATTCCTCCTTCTTTAAAGCAGCACATTTCTCTTTTGTATTCACACAAGTTTACAAACTCTCAACAATTTTAAAGATATTTGTAAACAGGAGAAAATGCTAAAAATCACAGAGCTATTCTTAAAAAATATCTCAAGTTACATCATATGTAACAATCTCAAATAAAATTATCTTCGTTCTCTTTGCTAAAAGGCAGTTAGTATTTCAGAAGTGAATTCTCAAACATTTCTGTCTAATTTGGTCAGTCCAAAGAAAAAAATCTCTGTTCTTCTTGATGTCAAGTCCACCAGCCCTATGCAATCTAGAAATCTTACCATTTCCTTCTCCTATTAATAACTCCACAGAATCATTCTGTTGGAGTATTTAATCCTTACTTCATCTTCAGCAAGGTCTGCATCTTAGCAACAGCTGGCAATAAATGTGTTAAGATGCAAGTTATCCATTTTAAATAATGTTCCTCTATGCAATTATGCAGGTCCTTTTCCTATTCTCCTAATTCACACATTACTGAAAAAAGTTCTTACCTTCAGAAAAGGAATAACCTCTTTCATAATCGCTTTAATCTGCCGGTCAAGCTGCTGAGTATCTATACGAGGACATGGAACAGCAGAAACTTCACTTGACTGCGGCACAGGAAGACTTTCACCGGTAGTTGGACCTCGTTAAAAAAAAACCCACACATTTAAGTCATTCAACACTACTATTAAAGAAATGCCAATTTCAAAAACTTTTTTTTTTTTTAAATAATCATATTTACTAAAGTATGTAAAGATCCTTTGAAACTTTGCTAGGTTTTCAATATAAATGAAGAGGAAAGCAAATCATCCAATTAAATGATTCTTGAGACTCAGAATAATTACTTTCTAAAACTAAGCAAAATATGTATATATGTGCATACCTTCTAATTTAGCAGCAGAAGCACCCTGAAAATTACTAGAGCAGCCCTCAGAGTCAAGGGTACTTTCAGCTTCAATTTTCATACGCTCATATTCCCTCATCCTAGCCAAAGCTTGATCTAAGTGAATCACTGTGTTGCCTATATTTAGAATAAAAACACCTTTTAATCTAAATAAAATGTTTTCAATCGATAGACAAGTAAACAATGATAAAAATTAATTCAAAGCCACAAGTTTTGAACTCTACATGTAACTGTAGTTGAGTTCTAACACTATCACACACTTCGATCAACTCAGTGTTTCACAAGTGGCTAATTTCTTTAAGTGTTGTTTTACAAAACGTGGGATTACACACTAAAAATAAAAAAAATAGGATAATATTTAAGAATAGACAATTGCAGGTATTTTAAGGAGGGAGGGAGGAACACCTACAACACTGTAGATCGCATCATTCTTACCAAGGTCATCAGTGGCAAAGGGTTCAAAATTTGAAGATGTAGACATAGTACTCCCATTGTCTGCATCATTTTGTTCACAATCTTGACATGCTTCTGTAGAAAAGTTCTTGCCAAAAGTCTCCTAAAAAACACCAAAGAGCTGGATACAATGCAGGAATGCACTGTCCTGTCACAGATATGTCAACAAGCCAGCAATTCTTTTCAGCCACATGCTGTGGCATCAAGATCTGTTGCCAGTCTGCTTGACTGGGGGAACAACCTTACTTTCAGGTTATAAATCCATCAGGTCATTTTATCATGTTTTTTTCAAATACTTCAATTATAAAATATATAAGAAACTGTACAGAGGAATCAGTGATTTCTTAAATACAAAAAAGCTCAAATTCCCTGGGAATCTTGTGATCAGTACTTGCCCTGACCTTACTCACAGGAAGATTTTAGCTCTTTTTGAATATCAGTTTCCAATTAATGCCCCTCTCCATGTTCTATTCCTCCCTGACACATCACTCATTTCCAGTATCAAGAATATGACCATGTTTAATCACTTTTGCATTAAGATTCTCTTGCATCTTTGTTTAGAAAAGTCTGTGTAAGTTGATATGAATTGTAGAAAAAAATCAATCACTAATATGAATTATTTCCGTACATAAGCATGCATGTAAGTTGAAAAGATAGGAAGAGCTGGCAGTAAACTAGCTTCTGAACTTGAAAACTTACATCGTCTGTAGAAGCAAGGCTTTCACTGGGAGTGAGTTCAGAATTTGATGCTATCCATGTTGCAGAATTCAGTGATTTGGGGCATTTCCCTTTTTCGTTGTTCTCAGATAAGTGTCTGGTCACTATATCCTGGAAAAGATAATAAATCTTTACTGTAATAAAGGATCTAAGATTTGTTTGATTCACACACAAGATCAAAAATTGTGTGCATACCTGCAAAGCATACAGAGCCCTTTGCCTCAGGTAATCTGTATTTAGCAGCTGAAGCTCATGGAAAAGTTCAATAAGGAAGTGGGGACGAGATTCATTTTGAGAAATAAGTGTTGCCACTTCAGAATAAATTGTGTCTCGCAAAGCTTCAAACATAGAAAGATCACTACCAGTTTCTGTAGGAAGAAAGCAGAACTTGTTAAGTCCTTGACATGCACCCAGTTGAAAGAGAACTGCCTATTAGGTAAGCAAGCTACAGGTACACAAATTATCTCTCAGTCATTGTAGATTCCATTATATAGCTGCTTTCTTAAAACTTACTCATTTCCTGAAGGGCAACAAAAATTTAAACATTCTGAAATAATACTTTATGCAATCCTTTATATACAAAATAAAATATAAAGCACTCATAGGAATAATTTTCTTTACAATTCTGAACAATACCTTTAGAAAGCATTCTTCATTAAAGAAAATATTGCACACAAAATATTGCTTTCAGAATAGGTATTCAACACTGAAAACGGAGTTTTAAGATATTTTAAACAAAATAGCCAAAGGTCTCAAGCTTATATAAGACAAGCAGTCCACACTTTTGCAACACAAGCAACAACATGAAGAAAGCTCTAGACTGAATTCAAGAAAGTCACTCCCTCCCACACAAACATAAATCCTAAATTCTCACACATGCCTAACATCACTTCTGAGGCTCACTCACATAAAACCTCTTACCCTTAAGCCCAATCACAAGTGTATGAGAAGACAATATGTTCCCTAATAAGTCTCCCATTCCTTTGAAAATTAAGGATTATCCTTGCATCAGAAGACTTATTACATACATATTTTGGCAAGCGTTGAATGGAAAAAAGTTAAATTTGGAAAACTCAGCGTAGTTTAACAGATGCGTATATGTTAGTATTCAAGTTAATGAAGTTATTAGCAATACAGCAAGTGTTACTGTGCAATTTGATTAACTGCAAATAGTTTACCAGTATTTTTTAAGCATAGAGGCAAGCTTTTTGAGCCTTTAATAAGTCACTAGAAATTGCTTCCCTTCACCCTTAATAAAACCTAATATCAGCTTTTAAACACACTAAAAATGCCTACTGAAATTAGTTTTCTGTTGTAGTATCTACCTCCGTATTTTCCTCTTGTAATTGTGACTAACAAAGAACATGATAAACACATTCTTCATAGTGATAACTCAAAGTTGTTTGTTTATATCGTTGCATTTCATGCAAATTACAAGTAACTTCTCTTGCCTTGTTTATAGAGAAGATGCTGCAATAGTACTGATTTTGACCATCTGCTAAACAGTCTGAGTTATACGACCAAAGCTAAGGGGGAAAAAAATCAAAACCAAACGTAATAGGACATTGTTGAAGCTAAGCAGTGAATGCATTACCTGGCGCTTCAATGCATGCATTTCTGTTAGACTGCTGCAGAATTCTCCTAGCATGCGCTGTAGGAAAGTGGGGATAGACAGTGATAAACACAAAAATGTGCACCAGAAATAAAGACAGGGTCTATACAAAATAGCAGGAAGAAAACTGCTTAGTCATCCAAACCACATCAAAGCTGCTTATTGTGAAAACTTGGCTGGTAAAAGTTTACTACATATACCAATAAACAGCTCTTAGTGTGGACACAGCTACATTGACAAAGCTGTACATCGTGCTACAATGACTAAAATTTCTGCATCTTTCAAACAAAACAAAGGTACTGGCAGAACCTAAAAAGACACAGAAGAGAACACTTTTATGATCTAGATGCAAGAAAAGCAGTGCAGATGGCAAAAATGTAAGGGTTTATGTGATGTTACAAGATTAAATTTGGATGGTATTTGACAGAGCTCCTTTAAGCATGAACAGAAAGAAAACAAGTATGCAGTACAGGATGTAGTTTAAACACTAAACAGCTTCATCTGTTGTGCAGTTACTTTCCATAAAAACACCAACAAATGGGTGAGTTTTTGGTTGGCTAGGTTTTTGTTTTACAGTAATAGGTTTGTTTCTTATTTATTTTAATCAAGTACCTAATCTCCAGAAAACACTCAAAAGCAATCAATACCCAATTTTTTTTACACTTTTATGATTACAGCATTCTTAGAAATTAAAAAGCAAAATCCAGACGCTAAATATACAGTATTGTGTTCTTGATATAATACACTGCTTTTAAATATAGTGTATGGAGGTCTTTCACTCAGAGAAGTTTGCAAAATAATTACTGACATTCAGAAAAGAATACCTGAAGACATTTCTGTAGATCTACTGTATTTAATTATTTTTTCCAATTGTTCCCGATTCCTTTTGCTGAACACCTTTGCATGAACAATCTCTTCAGAGTGTCTGCTTTTATTGCTCTTGCAGGGTTCACACACACTAGAAGCACTTGCACTTTCATAACCTTATGGGATAGAATGAAAAGAAAGAAACAAAAAAAAAAATACAAAATGTTTTATTAAAAATTTCTTTGAGGGCAATCTCAAAGATACAAAACATCAATGACGTTTCCCAGCCAAAAATTTTCCTCTACACACTGAAGCCATTACAGTAGCACTAAATCCTCTGTGACTGCAACAGTACTACACATGCTAGTAGTACTCTCTCCATTCTCATTCAGTATTTAGTGAAGCAGATCTTTCAGCAAGTCATCCAGTTTGAACACGAAGACATAATGAAGAGGAAGACTATTCTGGTGGCTTATTCCAAATCTTAGCGTTTCTGCATCCGCTGTCCATTCAAACCATGATGTCCTAATCAATTATGCTTTTTATTTACTGAAATACTGAAAAACCTTATGTAGTTACATTATGTAAAATTAATTCCTATTTAAAAAAAACTTAGTTTCATTGTTATAGGTACCATTTATGGAGTAAATTCTCTGGAATGTAACAGTAACAATCCAATCTGAGTTTGCCATCATATCTAAGATTACAACCTACCAGTATTTTTAATTCTGCCTTTTAGCTGAGAAGAACTCTTCCTCTTATTCTTTGATTTTGGTGTTTTATCTTTTGATGCCAAGCTTGCTTGTGCTGATGCTTTTCTAGATTTAAACGTCTTTGTCACAGTAGTTGGGTCTACTGGATCAGGCATGCTACTAAAACTCTCCAACGACTCTTCATCAAACTCTCTTCTCCTGCTCATACCAGACTGATTTTTATGACTGGAAGCAATGTTTTGTACTGAAACTGCAAAACCTGCTTTCAGCTGAGACTGATCATCTTTTTTCACTTCCTGGCTATCATTAAGCCAAGTTGATCTTTTTTCCATTTCCTCCTCAGGTTGTCTATGACTCCTTCTGTCAGAAAGAAACACCACAATATATCATAACCTCAGATAGAAAATATCAAATCTCTCAGATAGAAACACCATGTATTACCAGGCAAATAGCTTTATCTATAACGTTACTTAGTCATCAACTGAACACTGAAAAAAAAAATATTCAGTGAGAACTCTTCCAAATGGAAAGTGGAAGACATTGGAAGAAACTCATTTATCACTGATTTCAATCTGAATATACTTACAGAGCTATTGCTATGCTCCAATAGTATTATAGGACAAAGCATTTCTTAAAACATTCATTACCATCTACTGTAGCACAAAACCCAAACATTCACTGAAATTATATCCTCTAGTTATTCAAACAGCTCAGTTTCAAAAAACATGGAAATGAAATATTCCTCCACTTACAAGAAGTATCACAAAACCATTCCAATACTATATTTAATCTTAAAACATTCACAAAATGATACCTTAGTTCATATACAGAAAAGAACACTGAAAAAAGTTAAAAAAAAAATAAACTGGAAGCTGCAAAAGTAAAGTTCATCTTGTAATCCTGTTACAATAAATCCCCTAAAAGAATGATGAATTCCCACAAGCCCCAGAAAAGGGAGGAGAGAGGGAGAGAAAAGATTAAAGGAGAGTTGCACTGTGACATTAAATACCTTTGTTTTTCTGCTCCATTAGAGGAACTGCTTTCAAAAGGTTTGGGGAATGCCATATACTCAGTTTTCCCAGAAGCATTATGATCTAGAGGATGTTGTTGCTGTTGCTCGCTACTGCGTGGGGAAATATTGTGTGCAAAATCTCCAAAACCAGAAGGGAACACGGGATTATAGTTAATACCTACAAAGTAAATAAAAAAGTCAGAAGATACTACCTCATTTATCTGAGAGATAAAAGTCACATTGGAGCTATATTGTGTGGAAACATAAAATTATGAAGCAAAAATACAGTGGAGAAGTAAGCAAAAACTGTTTTCATCCTTAAAGTACTGCAATAATTAGAATTTATCTTAAATGCAGGTTTTGAACATTACTGGATACTACACACGCTACTACAGTCCCATCAGTGGAGAGAAGGGACTTCAAGAAACCCTAATCAAGAGCTCCTACAAGTGAAGGTAAAAATGACATCAATTCCAAAAAAGGCAGAGTTCTGTCTGCATGAAGACTTTATCAATGCTTCAACTACCTAACTGACAAAAAAATTCCAATGGTACAAGTATTCATAGGGCCAAAGAAGTCATAAATTCATAACACTCATTGCAAATTCAAAATCTTTATAGTAGTGGCAATTGAACGTAACTACTCTTCCATGCAGGTTCTGTGTAATTTAAAACACATCCTTAACAGGAAACAGACTTTACAATCTGAAAGCTACAGTCTAGGCCTATGCGTATTTCCTGGTTTCATGAAAAAGCTGAAATACATTATTAAGGCAGCTTTAACAACTTTATAATCATACAGTAAAATAACTACTTTTTTTTTTTTTTCCATTTCAAATTCTACAGTAAAAGTAGATTTGGTAATGAGATTAGGAACACTGTATCCAAGTCAACAGATACTCTATACCTCTGATAGGAACAAAAAAATCTGTAACACTCCATTTACAGTCATGTAAAAGCTTCAAATATTGCTTTTCAAATGTTGGATGAAGAACATTTAAAATGTTAAACTTTATGGAGTGGGTATTTTCGAGTATAACCAACTTTTTCTTAAGAAAGTCTTGTTTTTCATACTGAAGTCAAAATATACAAGGGTTTATTGCTAAAGATTAACAAACTTCTGCTAGGATAATACGGACTTACTCAAGTACTGTTTAAGACCATTTCAAATATAACAGAATAGTCAGAGTTTCAGCAAGTTCACATTAAGATTTCAATTAAATAAAGCAACAGAATTTTTTTAAATTCATATTACTTTTCACACCTGTAGTAATGCTCACCTGGAGCAAAGGAAGAAAAATTTGTTAAACCTGGTACATTAAACAGGTTCACAGGTTGTGGAGGAAAGTTGAATGGACAGAAAAGAGGAGATGGAGGTGGTGCTGCACTACTGGCTCTCTCCATTCTTGATGGCTTCTCTTGACACTGTTGCTCTTCATGCTGACGCATAAGATCAGTTAACATTTGTTTCAACCTTGAAAACAAGAGAAAATAAGCACTTTGGGAAAAAAAAGAATGCTAAGGGCAAGCTGTACATACATACTCCAGTAATTTGAGATTCATACTATTTCACCTACCCCATGTAATGTATGTAAAGAACTGCTCCATTTAGCTAGAAAAAGAAAAACCTCAAGAAAAAAAATAAATTTGTATTTAATCCTGAGCAACAGACAGGAACAGTTTTAAAGTCAACTGCTCTATAGCAGTGGTCGTGTTTACAGAAGTTAAACATCCTTGCAAGAACGACAAAAATTGACTAGATACTAAAAAAAAATAGGCAGGTTGAAAAGGAATCTTAAACAGAAAAAAAAACAAAGATACAAAATATTTGCAGAAGTGCCATTAAAACTACTTTAAAATATTACATAAGAGGCCAGTAACTATATACCACTTGCCAAATACAAAACAGAGATGAAGAGCTTGAACTTTCATATAACTTAAAATGACTATTACATCTTTTTTTAAAAAAAATCATTCTTCAGAAGGTAAAAGTAGTACAACCAAATGGAGTATAAATAAGTATAAATTCTGACTGACAACACTAACAGAGGACAAAAAGTTTTACCACCATCTTTCCATAACCATTAGAATCCAGAATCTTGCCAGATAGTCTAGCAAAGACTACAGATATAAAAGCACATTCAAGGAAAGCAAATTTAAACAAAAAAAGCCAAATAAAGCTATCACAACAGATTACTGGAAGAGATGCCAACTTGTGGTTCTCTTCACTAAAGATTACTCTAAAAGAACCATCCCAAAGGCATTAAAGCAGTGGCGAAAAAAACAACCAAAAATGCTGTACATAATTTCAAAAGCTTTTTATCAACTCAACAGTCTCATATTTAACAATTATCTATAATCTTGTATTCACATAACCATGTTCTCTGTTACTGAAGCATTTCAGATTCCAGAAACACTAATACAGCCAACAAACCTTTGGACGTTATTCTGCTGCCAAGTTAGCTGAGTGTAACACTGGTTTAACTGATGCATAATAAGATGTACTTGTGAAGATGCAACATTGTTTGGCATCATACTGTAAGGGCCTGTAAGCAAGGTCTGCAGAAGACAAGAGAGGGTCTGTGGAAATAAAATACATGACAGTAGCCACATTACCAAAACCTGAAGTTATTGCTGGAAAGATTTTGAGGGGAAAAAAAAGGACAAAGCAAGAACAGCGAAGTAACTGCTCTTCATATCTACCTGCTGATCCTGCATCAAAGTTTGACAAATGTTGACACTAAATTCATGCTGTTTCTTCAACTGATTGATCTGCTCTTGCCATTGTTCCTTTTCTTCCACATATGAAAGTTCGGACATCCACCGAAGGTTTTCCTGACGTCGCATACTTAAGTTTTGCTGTTGCCTGGCCTTAGACAATGGACGGTAATTCCCATCTGCTGAAAGAGGACGGCAATTTTTCCACCTGGGTAGGGAAAAAAAAGGAAGAATGAGGACAGAAGCTGACATTTCAAAGAACTACTTCTAATAGTATTTCCATTATTCAAATGATGTTTCAGTTGTACACCAACAACTCACTTGGCACAGGTGATTTCAGTGTGCCAGCTAATCACCCAGGCAATTTTGTCAATCCAGCGTTATCCTAAACAAATGAAAAGTAACAGCCAGCCAACTGACGATCACTGTCAAAAAAGAATGGCTAAGGATGTTTCTGGATCTTGTTTTTAGTATTGTTCATTACTGATATATAATACGTACTTAGATGAAAATAGGAGCCACCAACATAGCACATGAGAAATCAAGAGGCCCAGTTCCTGACTAGAAGGCCACTATCTACTAAAATTATTTTGGTATCAAAAACAGAAGAAATCAATTTAAGAGATATACATTACTTCGAACATGGCCTTTTCACTTAGTCATGCAAAGCTTATTAAGGAAATCGATCAGGTAAGCAAGAGTTAAAAATAGTCATGTTAATTAAAAAAATTAGTAAGAAGTAGTTTTCAAAACTGCAAAAGTCAACAATTTGGAAGAAAAATTTCAGAGTTAGTTTAATTCTCTATATTACTTTTTTTGAAGAGACCGATCAATATCATGGCAAAAATTTCACACAGGTTATCTTTTAAGCTGATTAAAGTGACATGGGAACGTAAGGAGCTACTGCAAAACAACTGGAGAGCTCAATGGCAGCCATTTAATATGGCTGAAAATGGGAAAAATAATCAAATTCATTACACACATTGCAGCTACACAGACTCAGACAAGGGAGCGCCACTGCACACAGCTTCCTCGCAAGTAGAAAGAAACTTCACCTTGCTGTAAGAGGATGCCTTGTAGTTAACGCAACGCTTCTTCCACCCCTTTCAAATATACTCTGACAAGCATCAGATCAACAAGTAACGCCACTAACCTATCCTTGTTTTCTTTAACAAAATATGTGTTTTCTGGTATGTTGTTATTGGGATAAACTGAGAAACTGTCATTCAAACTTGACGCATCTTCTTCCTCTTCTTCTGCCTGACCAACTCCATCAGAGAGATAACCGTCTTCATCTCCATCCTCTTCATCTAGCGCACACTGGGTAGAACCTCCCCAGGTAGCCACTGTCCTAGTGAATGTAATAGAAAAAAGAAAAAAAAGTAAAAAAAGAAGGAAAATATTAAAAAAGGGGGTATTTGGTAAGGGAGGAGTACTTTTTTTTTAGTTTATGACAAATTATTGAAATAATCTGTTGACAATTACAAGTCTCTTTATCTTCAATTAATCAAGCTGCACCACATGTAATTCAAACATTATCTCGCCAATGCAAAAATCAAACTAGTATTCTTCTGATACTGGGATAGTTAAATAAAACTACTCAATGTTTTGCAAAATCATTACTTTACTATTGTTATAAATGGTGTAGAGATGAAGGAAAACTACTCTGAGCATTTGGTATTTTCCACACATTCTCTTCTCCTTAGCTGATTTTTCACCATTTATGTAGCAGGGTAGACTAAATGTGCGGGGAAGACCCATAAAACTGACAAGTTGCCAAGTAACTGTCACTTTACAAGTCAAGAAATTAATTTACCCCTCTGTTACATCATCACATTCAGTGCTCAGATGAACACAAGAAACTGCCCCAAGACTGACACCTCACTAAACAGAAGCGTCCACTGACTAACACAGAGCAACTCGTGTTCTTACTTTTCAGTCCTGCTCTGCTGTGGAGTGCGCGGAGCTTCTGATCCTTCACTTTTAACAGATGCAGCAACAGCTGATATTGTTTCTGCGAGCTCTCTCCTCCTCTCGTGTTCAGCCATTAAAGCTTCAAGTTGCTTTCTTCTCTGTCGCAATTCTTCTCTTAAAATCTCATGTCTTCTCATCTCAGACCATAACTGTTTGCAGTAAAATGGACGACATCAGTATATAAACAAAATAAATACAATCTAAAGCACATTAAAATTTCAATATTTGATACTACACTGATACCTTTTTGTTCAGGCACTGATATTATACTGCAACTGAAGTTACAGTACAGAAAGCTACGAAATACATCCCGTATTTACTATTTATCCTAAATACTGCAAAATCTAAGAAGGTAATTAAACATTATAGGACAGATTTTTTTTCTCAAGAAAAATAGTGCCTATTTAACTCAAAACTGTTTTTATCACATAATTTATGCATTGTTGGCTCTTTAAGTAGCATGACAGACTATTACCCTCCGGAGCAATCTGAAAAATGTGCCAAGTACTTCCTTCATAAGTAGGAGACACAACAAAAATTTTCTGCGACCTGCAGAAACTTCAAGCCACAGTGTATGTTTGAACAAAACTTAAGGAAGCCACGATTTACAAAGAGCACATAAAGGGAAAGGTACAGGTAGAAAGATGTCTTTATCTACCTTAAATTAGATACAGTGAAAGCACAAACGGCAAGATACTTTTACCAACATGTAAATAGCATACCATAATAGCATGACATACAAAACCAATTGTGTAAGTGAACTAGAGCTGAAAACATAGACTTAAGAGACGTCCAAGTAACAGTGCACTCAAGCTTGAAAGCGACTGAACTAGTTGGTGGTGCTGGAGCTAAGAAATTTTCCAACAAAAATCCATACATATTTTGATAATTAATAAGCCACTGTTTGTAGAGCGTTAGCAATTACATCAGCACATTCATTTTAGAGACAGTTTCTTTTTAGAAGAAAGAATTTAGACCTTTTATTTAGTGAAAAGAGACAAATTGTCCTATAATGCTTATTTTGAAGATGTCAAAGTTCTGAAATTCTCTTCTTCGAGAAGGAAAATTTGGCTTTTAATGACACCAGTACAGGCATTGCCCAATCAGCCTCACCTAAACTTTTAAAGGAAAATTTACAAAAACGCTGATGCAACTGACAAAGAAAGTCTATTAAAAAAAGTATTTTTTTCAGATATTTGTTTCTGATGCCGTGTCTAGTCAGGGAACACTTTTCATCACATATGCCTCCACCCCTACAAACACCAGCATAGTTTTCAGAAAGACTAAATGATACCCAGATCATTATTTAAGACATGAATTTTTGGGGAAAGGGGAAGGAAGATGTGTAGAAGATAAACTACATTTCAAATATTGACATCGTTTTCTTCATGGATGACTTGCCTGTGGTATACACTATGAAATGTTCACAGTAGAAATTCAAAATTAATTCAACTTCCACACTAATATTTGGCAACAACTGCTGTATCTGAGGAAGATCTCTTGCCTGTTCTGGTCAGTATTTACTTCTTTCCAGAAATGAAACAAAGAAGCTACATACACTTTGTTAAAAGGGTACTACTCCATTCCCTATGCCAAGTACTTAAAAACGTGTCCAAGCTACTTGGATTTTTTTTTTCATTTTTAAACCTTTTTTAAGTCACAGAATGTCAATACCTCATTGCCTCCTGCTACAGATTCATCAAATTCAAGTAAAGGCTTGCCAGCTGCGTTACACTCATTCATGGCTGGAGTTGAGGTTGCTGGTGAAGTGTGCCTGTTTGCTGGGCAGTTACCCAGGCCAGCTGACAACTGAAAGAGAAAGCAAAATGGCAATCTAGAGTAGAGTAGCTTTCTAAAATTTACCTGCTGTTAAAACCCAGCACAGTTCTGGCTTTATGAGATAGGAGAAGTAGAATTCAGTGAAAGGGAATTTTTGAATCAAGGCTAAATACTTATTTCAGAACTTAACCAGGAATCAACAAAACTTATTTTTATGTAATATAGTATCATATAATGCTGTAGATGCACAGTATCGATAATTTACTGCTCACTTCTCTGAAGATGAACTTTTTTCTATGAATATGAGAAACAGTAGAGCACTGTGCAGCTAAGTTTGAATACAACAAAGTGTTGACTATTCTTACAAGATATGTGTTTCAAAATACCAGACTCTGCAAACGACTGCTAAGAGGAGTGAAGATGAAGTGACTAGCATGTACGGACAGATAAATTTCAGGCTAAAAATAAGACAGAAGATTCTTTATCTTTGAAGACTTTACAACAAGGCTTTTGAGGACATACTGCAATGAAATTAGAGCTTGATACAGCAAACACTGAGCAAGAACCTACAGTGCAATGAGATAACCACAGCTCTTCCCTAGGCTTAGAAGTCCAGCTGCTTACAGTATACAAACATTACCGTTTTTAAGTTTTCTCCAACTTTTATAGTGAAAAATGGTGTGAAAGATATTTCATACTTTGTTGCTCAACAGCTTAAGAAAGCAAATAAATACATTCTACCTACTTGTAAGTCAGGACAAGCTTTCTGTAACACTTGAATTTTTTCTTGAATTTCAATCAGTTTTCTTCTTTCTTCTTGCAACTGCTTAAGCTCCCGTTGCTGCTGCTGAAGTTTAGCTTCATAAAACTTCTCTCTGTGTAAATAAGTTATCTGCATATTACTTGGCAAGAAGTTGCCTAAAGTATGATTCTACCATCCTTTGACAAAGGCATACCTTGCTTTTTCATTCAGTCCTACATCTTTTTGTAACTTGTTGGTACTAGCTCGGACATTGTTTGGTTGTTGCTTTGTCTCTTCCATCTCACCCAAAAACAAGTCACCAATATTAGATGCACTTGCAATTGTTGCTTGAGGTTCTGGATCATCATCCTGAGAGGATGTCAGAAAGGCAGTTAGGCTATACTCAAGCTGCTATACAAAATGTAACAAGTTTAGTTGGCCAAACTAATTTTTCAAAACTGAACAGTCTAAATAGCTTTATCTTTAGTTCAGACCATGAACTGCGAAGTCATCATCTTCATGGCATCATGACTAAGATAAATTAAGCTAATGAGAGAATTTAAAGTTACAAAGTTCACACTATTGAAATTTCCACTATAATGCAAGATAACTTGTCTCATTCTGGAAGCATAAACCACTTGAATTGTATTTCATGCCTACGACTGAGTGGATAGAAACACAAAGGCATGTCAAGAAACAAAGTGGGAGACGAAAAGAGTAATAACAGGAAACTGAGGTGACCAAGACTGCTTAATTACTGTAGTTGTGAAGTTAAGTATTACTCTTAAGAGCTTAAAACAAAAAGACTACTCTCGAAAGTAAAATATTTTAGAAACAGTCTTCTACATGGTTCTCTATTCCACTTTTCTTGTTTTCTTTCCGTATTTTCAGTTCTCAACTTAATTGAAAATATTAAAGCTGTAGCCACTGCTTCTTTTGTTTTCCAACACTATCGTTCTTAACAGAGAACCCACTGAACAGGAGAGATCACCATCAGTGACCAAGTACGACTCAGCTACAGACCTACAGTACCATTACTGAGCACATACAGGTACAAGCCTTGTAAATATGAAGATAAGATTGAAGACATGCCACTAATTAGGTTATTTACGAAGGAAGCTGCTGTATCATCTCTAATTCTGATTTGTACCACTGTACAGTTAACATTTCTACGCTGATAAAACAAGCCTGATCCAGATGCTTAGGAATTTCTGATAGCAGTACAATCTTGCAGTAAGTGCTTATACTGTTGCTACTGTAAAATGTATGTTCTAATTGAGATTGATTTTAGAGTTCTCACATAGAGCCTTTACATTTGTGATACACTTATGTGTACTCAGTATGCAGATATTACATTAGATGGTGCTCAAACGTGAGCATTCTGTAAGGATGTTAGATTAATGAAAATGTTTTTAATAAACATAACTAAATTATCATGAGATATTCTAAATTAGAAACACTGTCAATTCGTAGCTTACCCTCAAGATTCTAAAAAAAACAAGAAACCAGAAACACACACCACCCCCGCCCCCAAAACACCCCAACTGGGAACATGTTGCAACATCTGAAGATTTTAATCTATAATAAGTAATTTTTCCTCACTGATTGAATGATGTTACAAAGCGTAGGATTCAAAAACTAAAACTGATGAATATTCATTATAAGCTTAAAAATTTACATGAGTATTATTTTAAAAAATATTAGACTTCTTGGTTCATATTTTGTAATCCAGTGCTAATGTTAAGTATTAAGGCCATTATTCTGTTAGGTTAGCATCCCTCAAGAAAATTCCAGCTTTGAACTTCAGGAAGTATCACCCCGACTTCAGAAAAATCAAAAAGTCTCTTTTTCCCAGCCTAAAAATGAGCATTTTAAATGTTACACTGAGAGAGTGTTTTTCCGTATCAGAAGTTATGTATTACATGAAACAGTGAATGGTACATTTTTGTGCACAGATTTATGTTCATAAAATACCTGCACCATAGCAGCAAGGTTTTGTAACTGTCTAAGTTTCTGTTTGGCAGCTATAAGCCTATTGATCTGCTCAAACTCCGCGTCTCCCACAGCATCACCCAGGCTGCTTCTGTGACTAGATATGGAATCTTCGCTAGCTCTATCTTCTTCCACTTCATCATCTTCCCCCTGGGGCAGGTCGGTATCTTTGTCATCCTCCCTATTATGACAGTCTGGAGGTGGGAGAGGAGGAAACAAATCAGTACCAGTGACACATTATTGAACTTTTCAAGTTCACTATAATTACTGGACAATAGAAAAAGATCAACTTAATGTTAGAAGACTCTTGAACATTTTGCTCATCAAACAAGGTTCTCTCAAATTCTGTCCAGCTATTGGAATTACTTGCATTACGACTTAAAATTATTAGAAGATTTTAGAACATACCTAGAGTAGAAGACATTTTTAGAGTCCTTATATTAGCAGCAGATCGGTTATTTATTTCACAGTTTGTATTAAGATGTCTTCCATCTCTGTTATTAGTTCCACACTGTACATTTGAATTGCTATTTATTTCACTCCAACTACTGATTCCTTGAGGGTTTCTAGGGTAAAAAGTGTTACTCATGTTAACTTTTTAAGAATCAATATCAGTGAAATTTTACTTCAGTCATTTTATTAACTGGCTTTTATAGGAATGTGTCCTGATCCTTTTTAAAAATAAATAAAAAAATCAGCCCTGTATAAAATCAGTCCAGACATTTGAAATTTCTCAATATCCATCTCTTCAATATTTTTTTTTTTTAAGCAATCAGAAGCAGCTATGAATTATTGCTTGCTATATCTACAACAATTCAAGAAGCATTCAAGGTATACATCTATATTATAAAAGCTTTACAATTCATAGCTAAATTAGCATTCATTTCTGCACAGTGAAGATCCTTGATGCACACAGTTGCCCTGTTAAGACTATAGCTCTAAATGCCTCTCTAAACTGAAGTTTATTTTTATTCCAATTCTTTGGTATAGGCCAGTTAACCTTCTAGTGGAATTCCATACCCATAGTTCAGTGCTTAAACCCAAAGGAGTCACATTCCTTTCCGGAATTTGAGAGAGAGAATTTAAGGTCTCTTACAGTGATTTACTAAATGTCCAATCTAATCTACATTTGCTATATAACTAAGTTACCAACGGTTATCTTATTATTAATTGTCTCTATAAGAAAGCTACTGGAAAGCAAAAATTTTGGAAAGTTAATGTAACCACAGAATTAAGTTACTTCTGGTTGACTGAAATAATATATTGCTTCAGGAAACCCGTAGCAACTTAGTTACAAAGATTTAGGATGACAAAAAAATATGACAACCTAATATTTGTAACAGGCTGTGGATTCCCACGTTCAGAATCACTTTCTGATTCTTCTGTTTCTTCCTCTTCCTTAGTGTTTTCGTTCACAGCATCTGTCATCATATCAGATGTCTGCTCATAGTAGTGAACTAACTCACGTAACTCATTCAGCCTCTTACGAACTTCATTTAGCTTCCTGAGGAGAAAAAAAACAATATGCTATGTGCTTTGTCATAATTAATCAAATTTATGTAGAGTTGAAAAGTGTGTATACATATATAAAAAAAATTTACAGTTCTTAAAGTTTACTGCCATTTTTCCTAGGTGTAGGAACCTTCTGCTTGAAGCTCTGAACTCATTTAACTAAGTGGTCTGTAATACTAAATTAAGTAGATTAAAATATGACATGATTTCTTAACATAGAACTTACTAAAAAATTAACACTCAAAATCACTAAAATACATTATGAAAAAAATTAAAGAACTTTTACTGAAGCTTTTCTGTCGGATTTAGATTGTCATCCTCTTCACTCTCATTCTGAGAAACCAGGGAATCAGGAGGATAGGGAGCAGATGCCAGGCTATTTGATTCGCCATTGACAACAGTTACTACGCCTACAGGACCAGAAGCAGCTGAAGTTGTACTTCTTTGATCAATACTCCTTTGAGGAGAACCTGAAGCAGGAAAAACTACAGAAAAGAAATATAGTTCATGAGAACGACTTGCAAAAAGGAACCCACTTAACTGAATTATATTAAAATGTAACTACAAAAAACATTACCAAACTACAAAACAGCAGTTAATAACTTCTTTTCTTAGAAGAACAAAAACTTTTGTCTTAAGTTTCATGGCATGCGATGCCAATAGGCAGAGATTAATAACTAGCTTTTGTAAACAAGACTTCAGTCAGTTCCTTTTAGATTTATCGAACTTCAGAAGTGGAAGATTTTATGCTGTGAATCTGCCCAAAGAGTTCTTTTAAGGATTTATTTACAGCTGAATTGGTTTTTTTTTAAATTTAACATTTCAACATGATAAAAAGAAAAATCCTATCTTTTTTTTCCCCTCTGCTACACTCTTTGTCCATATACTGTAGAACATAGATTTGATGTTTGCATTTTCCAACTACATGAAATCATATCCAAATATGTTCATATTAACATATTATACATTATATTCATACATTAAATACATGTAGAAAGACAGGAGTTTAGTAATGCAACTATTAAATCAGTCTGCCCTTCTCCAGGAGCATGCTTTCAGTGTCTCATTTCTTAATGTTAACTAGAATATGCTGTGATCACCCCTTAGAAGTTTCCAGCTATAGGACAAACTTCACCAGTACAAACGTACAAATTTCCAGAAACAGAAAGCGAGAGCAGCAAGTAGGCCCACATCAAGATTTTAAGGAGAAGAAAAAGGCACCTAAGGAACAGGCTGAAACTTGTCTATTTAGACAGCTAAGTTCCTCTGGTGTGGTCTATGATTGAAGTTTCCGAGACTAGTGCATGAGAAATTCATAGATTTCATAAATTTCATAGATTTCTAGGTTGGAAAAGACCTTAGAGACCATCAAGTCCAACCGTCCCTAATCCCCATTAAACCATATCGCTAAGTAGATTATCCACCCTATTCTTAAACACATCCAGGGATGGGGACTCAACCACCTCCCTGGGCAGCCTATTCCAGTGGCTGACAACCCTTTCAGAGAAGAAATACTTCCTAACATCCAACCTGAATCTCTCCTGACTAAGCTTATACCCATTTCCTCTTGTTCTATCACCCAACACTAATGTAAAGAGCCCTTCCCCTACCTCCCCACCATCCCTTCTCAAGTATTTGTAGGCTGTAATCAGGTCTCCCCTCAGCCTCCTCTTCTCCAGGCTAAACAGCCCCAACTCCCTCAGCCGCTCCTCATAAGTTTTATTTTCCAGCCCCTTCACCAGTTTAGTCGCCCTTCTCTGGACTCGCTCCAGGAGCTCAACATCTCTCTTAAAGCGAGGCGCCCAAAACTGGACACAATATTCCAGGTGCGGCCTCACCAGTGCCGAGTACAGGGGCAGGATCACTTCCCTATTCCTGCTGGTTACACTAGTCTTGATACACGCCAGTATCCCATTGGCCTTTTTGGCCACCTGGGCACACTGCTGGCTCATATCAAGCCGGTAGTCAACCAACACCCCCAGGTCCTTCTCCACCAGGCAGCTCTCCAGCCACTCTTCCCCGAGCCTATAGCGATGCTTGGGGTTTTTATACCCCAAGTGAAGGACTCTGCACTTGGCCTTATTAAAGCTCATGCCATTGGCCTCAGCCCAACGATCCAGTCTGTTCAAATCCCTCTGAAGGGCCTCCCTACCCTCGAGCAGATCGACACAGTCTCCCAGCTTGGTGTCGTCCGCAAATTTACTGAGGGTACATTCAATCCCCTCATCCAGGTCATTGATAAAGATGTTAAACAGAACTGGACCCAGCACTGAGCCCTGGGGAACCCCACTGGTGACCGGCCTCCAGCCGGATTTAGCCCCATTTACCACCACTCTTTGGGCCCGGCCATCCAGCCAGTTTTTAACCCAAAGGAGGGTGTGCCTATCCAGGCCAGCAGTTATCAGTTTCTCAACCAGAACACTATGAGAACCTGTATCAAAGGCTTTACTGAGGTCAAGGAAAACTACATCCACAGCCCTTCCCTTGTCAACCAGGCGGGTCACCCTGTCATAGAAGGTGATCAGGTTTGATTGGCAAGACCTGCCTTTCATAAACCCATGTTGACTGGGCCTGATCACCCGGTTAACTTCTTTTTACAGTGGACAAGCAAACCCCGTAATGCTGTAGAGCTACTAACATCTAAAGTGCCAAGTACATACAGATATACTGTGATAAAAATACAGAAAGTTCAGGTTCATATGGTACACTCCACAAGTCAGAAGTGTCACAGAACAAGCCTTGAAGAAAACATATCTCAACATCACGTCCTCACACTGGTGAGCTCTGATAATGTTATAAACCAAAGCGCTACTAGCAAAAACACTCATCATCATTACTTGTAGAGCTCTCCGTTAAGCCAGAAACTTACACAGCATTAAAAAATATTTACGTAATATTGCCCAGCACAGCTTTATCACTTGCATTTCATTAACCAGTTGCAAGCTGAAATACCACATTACGAACATGCGCATTAAAAAAGTTCTGTTCTTAAAAAGATACAATTCTGCCTATTTTCACTTACATGAGGAGTTATTTAGATGTTGGTCATGAAGCGTATGAAGCTCTCCTAACAGTTTGTCCATTTTTTGCTTTTTACCCTGCAACATTCGCATCTTGTTAAAAAGCTGCGCCTTCTCATCTGACAGGTGCTCAGACACTGAAGAGTTTCTGCTTTGTGAAATCTCCCTCGTAAGTGAAAGACTTTCTGCTTGCCTTCTATTGTCTGGCACAGACTGTGTCTAAAAAGAGAAATTTCATTTTATTCAGAGTACGACGAAAGAAGCCGAACAAACTGTAAGAAACAAAAAGCGCTCTTATAGGCTTGTTAGGCTCAACACCAGAACAAAGAACATTATAAAGAGAAAATGATACTGAAAACGCTCTCATGATATCTCAATGATATATTGAATTAATACATAATTATACTGCAATAGATAAACTACTTCTATGGACTTTCATGGAAAACTGAGACAGAAAGCATAGATCAGTCAGCTCAACTCCTTCAGAACACAAAGATGCTGAGCTTCCAAGTTTGGGGGAACTTTAAGTACTCTGTAGCAAATGCACACAAATAAGCAAGACAAACATTTAACTGCACTGTTCAAAAGAATAAGAAAAACGGACAATGCAAAACTCACACACTGCAATCCCAAGGACTGACCTGAGAATCATGAAGCTGGTTGTGAAAGCGCTGAATTAAGTCATTCAATTCTTCATTCAGTTCTGATGTAAGGCTAACTCCTGAAACACTACCTGTAGTCTCTGTTACAACTGGGTATGCAGAAGAAGGAGGAAAAAGTGTAAATACTTTTCCACAGTGATAAAATAAAAGCTATTTGATGAAAATGTTTGGTTTAACAAGAACACCAATATACTGCATCTCTTAAAATGCAGCAATTAATTACTTTTTATGTTGCGTCCTTCCCATCAACTTTACTCTTGAAAGATTACTTCCATTACAGCAATACTAACAAGCCAACTCACAGCTCTTTCATGAAGAACCATACAAAGAACTTTTTAAGTCTGTTCTATGTTTTGCTGAACAGGTCAGAGCAAAATGAAAACAACTAAATTGTCCAGGGTTGATGGAAACATTTTCCTTGTTAGAAACAAAATGGTTATTACTCAGTATATCTAAACTAAGAACAGTGTATGCAATTTTACTTCCTTAAAACAATAAATTAAATGGACACCAAGCTTTCATCTTGGTATGAGTTGTAATCTTTACAGTTGCAACCAGAGTCTTGGAAGTTTGTCCTTCAAAAAGTTTTATGAGAGGAATATATTAGAAAGCTTTTTCCTCTCCCTGAAAGCTCAAATTCAAAGAGTACTAAGAATGGAACTGGCAGTTGAGAAATCCAAGTAACTTTCTTTTTCCCCAAATATGAACCAACACTTCATAAGAAAAATCAAGCACAAATATTATTTTTCCCCCCATAGATCATGATTTTGTGACCTGCACAATGAAGCTTTACTATTTTCAAATTTAAAAACATTTATTTTGCCCTAAGTTGAATCTGAATATTTATGTTTCCTGCCCTACAGTTTTGGCACATACCACATCGCTAAGTAGGTCAACACAAACAGCAGTAAAGAAACTGTTATTAACAGTGACATAAGTGTAAATACAAAACAAATAAAAACATCAAAGAACTAAAAAAAATGAAGTTATAATATATCATAAGTAATGCTAGTTTCTACCCACTTCATCTACCCACTCCTCATCAAGATGGAGTTTTGTGTATTTGAGAAAAGAGAAAACAGGTTCCATTACAGGTCTACTACTGCAGAGCAGATAGAGAAAAGCAACTACGGAAAACACCTTTTGAACGCACTTGCTTCTTTTGCTCCTGTGATAGCTTTCTAAAAGCCTTCTACCTACCAACTTCTTTGCTTCTCTTCCTGCGTTAAAACTTAAGAGTTTTTCTTAATTAGTTCTACCGTCTTTCCTATAGTCTGTCAAACTAAGGACAGGAGAAAAAGACTCATGGAATAGTAAAACAGATTGAATCTGATTTTGCTCAGTGCAAAACTCATTTCCTACAACCGCACACATAACTGTACACCATTTCCAAGAAAAACTGCACAGAATTTTGCAGGGAGTGGGAGTAGTGGAGGTAGGGTGAGGCAGGACAAGTTTCCAACAAACAAAAGATAATTCACATGTCAACAGTGCACAAATTAAGGACAGCTGTCTCCCTTTTAAGACTGAACTCTTGAGAAAACAACTCTGCTGACAGACACCAAAAAGAAGTCTCTGTCCCAAAGATAATTTTTGAAAAGTTGAAAAATATATGAAAACAAATTACAAGAATGCTTTTAAACTGATGGTTATAACATTATGGTGGTGCTCTGTTATCAGAACCATGTCCTCAACTTACATGCCATAGAATTTCAGAGCTGTAATTTCATATTTACTTATATAACTACATTAGCAACTTCTTCCTTTCTTTTATTGGATAACCATTAGTCTACCAATAGCTATTAAAATACCAAGTAACCAGCCACCAAAAAAAAAAAAAATCCCATAAAAATACAAACGAAAATTCAAACTACCAACTGCCTATAGCCAGAATAATGTAGAAAGGGAGAGAATACACGGTATCCCTCACTTTAGTTCCTTCCTTGAAAGGCCTGGTACAACGATGGAGATGAGAGACAGACTCCTATCCTGACGTGGTAGACCAATTCTTAGTATACAAACTTCCTCTTTTAGGATTTTACAAGTGAACCACAGAAATCAGCTGTGCAGGTTTTAACTGACACATCATTTTACAATGGTACACTGTCAACTCTTTTCAGAATAAAAGCCTTGCAGTAAAAGTTTTTTGAAGTGCATTATTAAAAAAAAAACACACAAAAAATGTTAATGTGTATTCCACATTTCCAGCTTTAATCATTCAATCAGCATGCTAATGAGGTATCAAAGATAACACTATTCCACATACCAGAATCATCCATGACAGCAATTGCTTGCTCTGCTTTATGCTGCAAAGCAAGAAGAGCTGCCTGTCTTCCTTGAAGAGCCTTCAATTGCTCCTGCTGTTGTAGCATCCTTTTCAATAAATCATACTGCTTCTTCAAGTTCTCCAACTCCTCTTTAGCTTCCTGTTGAGGATCTCTGGCCTGCAAGATATGGAAGAACATTATCATAATCATGACAATGATTGTTGAGTACCAGTGACAGAAGCGTCAAAACAAGTATGACTAATAGAATCAAACAGCCTGGTTAGTGGAAAAAGGTGAAAATGAAACAGCTTCACCTTTCCCATAGTCCTTTACAGTCTAAAAATTTTAGACATCAAATCAGGAGAAGCCTGTACCACCAAGACATGCTTACCATTGCTGGGGGTTAAGTTTTCTTTAGAAATCCAGTCAGCCGCCCTAAGTGTCCCAAAGACTAGCCCACGCATCCCTCTATCCCTTTGAACCATAAAAGACAACATTAAACAGCAAGACTGGTAAAGCTGAGCAAGATAACGCACAGTATGACAGAGTTACATGTAATACAAGATCTAGATTGATTTACTGGCCTCAATCTCTAAATTTTCCCGCAGAACATTTTGGGCAGTTATTCTTCCCTAATGTATAATGTGTTTAGTTTTGTATACTATATTTACGCCATAGATACCAGAATAGACCAGATTCAGGTAAACCAATTTCACAACAAAACCATGCACAGAACTCCCTCTATACCATATTTTAAAACACACAGAAATAGATCTGAAGGAATGAAAGTAAGTTGGGCGGTTAAAATATATTAAAACTAAGTTATTTTCTTCATCCTAATTAAAAGCTGGAGATTTGCCTCAAACCTTTTATTTAGAGATTGTCAGCAAATTTAAGTATTTAATGAGACATCCACAGTTAAGATCCTGATCCTGTTTGAAGTTGGATTATCACACTATGCAGGTGAAAACAAGGAAAAATTTGCCTCCTTTTTGTTAGGAGTTGAATAAGCATTTAAAAAGAACATTAACTTAAAAGCATCATCTTCCCTCCACATAGTGCTGAGTACCTCGAGTACAAAATTCTCTCAGTCCAAAAATTCTGCACCAAATGTCAGAACAGAAGCGGGCATCTTATTAACCAGTTCAGGGTACCAGAGAATGCTCAACTTTCCAGCAGAGAAAGGAGAACACATCCAGAATGCTAAACTCCTCAAAGAAGGGTCACTAAAACTTGCACTGCAACTGGCGCTGATCATTCCCGTTAAATTTTCATCTTTTACACATAAAGCAGAGTAGAGGCAAAATAGAGCACACAATGAAATCAACACAGGAAGGAATGAGGGGAAGAAAAGGAAAAAGGGGATGCGTCTTAGTCTTGCTTGCCTATTAAATAATCCAAGTTTTAGATAAAGTACCAGATTTTCTTCAGTTCATTAAAATCAAAACTCGAATTTTTCAAGCTTAGTTTTACACTCATTAATTAATAAGCTTGACAAAATATTTAAGTCTCCTATTTTATTTTACGAAAAAAAAAATCAACCTTAAGACTTTTTTTAAAAAATCAGAGTATTAGACAAAGCCATAGAAAAGCTGGTAACAGATAACAAAAGAAGTTCCAGACTTCAGGCCCCTTAGTCTTCACCCTTCCAAACAAATATTTATATGAGCAGTTATACACAAATATTTGTGGAACAAGTTAAGGCTACTATTCTCTAATTTATTTTCTCTGTATGATATTACCTTAAATTTGCATTGGCAGACTATTAGTGTAAAAACGACAAGTGTCTGAAAGTCACATTTACAATGTTTTCCCAGAAAGAGAAAAATAAAACTGGAAGGATCATCCACATAAAATCAGAACACCTGCCGCACAGAGTTACAAGTAGTACTTTCTCTGTCAACGTTAACACTTCAGAAGAGAAAGTTGTCAAACATCTCAAAAGAAAAAAACTCTGGCCAAAGAAGATTCATTCAATGAAAAGACAGCTGGATACAGATAAGCAGGCCAAATGGGAGCATTCACTGCAGGTAACAAATATATTTGAAGCAGTTAACACGAATAAAAAAAAAAAAAAAAGAAAAGAAAATCAGCATGTATTGGAGGCTAAAATAATATCCTAAAGTGTACCTTTGAAGGCAATCCATGTTCTTGGCTATTAATGTTACAAGGCCAGATTTCCCTGTCATTCAGAGCAAGAGCTATCACTTTTCCCTTTAGGGCTTGCTGTAACATCCATGTTTGTAACCTGTTCTTGGGAAGCTCAATTCCCTCATTTGTCCTCAATGCAGGGCTGAGTGCTCAAATTAGAAGATGCCTCCTTTATTAAATAGTTTAGTAGGTTAGATTTTTGAACCCATGCACCAACTTGGCATGCATTTGTAAGTTATAAACCTACCCATTTGTATCTTGTCAAATAATAAAAAATAATATAAAATAAAATCTACTAGAACAAAGGCATTTTTAGTCATTCTTAGAATTTTCGTAACAACAAGACTTCATAGAGCACATAAGACAAAGCATTCATTCTGCATGTAATATAGTCAAGCTGCATATAAAGAGAAATTAGATGTACAACAAAGCCAAACATAAAACTTAAACCCATTTTGCAAAGATGAAGAAAAACAGAAGGTTACCATGCATTCTTGAAAACTGTACTGGTCCTTTTCTGCATTTTTCAATTATTTTTTTTCTTTCATGTTAAAAAGTATATCTTCCATGTCTATAATTTTACTTCTTTAAAGGGACAGAAAGAGTTCTTACAAAGCTAAAAATATTTACAAGAACTTCTTATTGTTTTTACTGTCATTCCAAGCACGTAAATTCTCCTCATCTGTAGAACATTCGAAGTACTAACCGGCTAAAAGAGTACCAGCTCTCCAATGCTTTTCCTCAGTATAGTAGTACTGGAAGATGTAAAATTTAAGTTTTTATTAAAATGCTTTTGTATCTACTACTATAGTTGCTCACCACGCTAATATAAAAGCTTTTACAAACAGGAAAGAACACTGCGTATCTGAGAACTAAACTCAGAGCACATTTTCTAAAAGGTGCTCATCTCTCCAAAAACAGAGAGGAACTTCTGTGTTAGGTCAATACTTCTATCACATTACTAGAAAGATGCTTGGACAATGGTCCACTAATGACTCATTTCCCACTCTCTCATCACTCAACACCAGCAAGTTTTCCCCACTAACAGACAAAAAATTGTATAGAAAACTATTCCTTCCCACATCAACCCAGCTGTATGCTCTGCCAAAGTAAACATTTAACTCTTTATTCTACTTCGAAGAAAGACTAAAGATTTTTAAAAAACTGATCAAGATATATCACTGTTGTGACAGAACCATTAAAATTTTTCCCGATATCAAACAAACAAACGAAAAAAATATCTACATATGCATGAGCCCCTCCTAAACAGAGTGTTTGGGGATCTACTATTTTTTAACTGAACTGTAGATTATGACACTATCACAACAAATCAGGACAAAACCAAAACGACGTCTTCATTTCTAGCACCTTAATTACTGAAAGTCAGCTTACCGTGGTATCTGAAGCATCAGACTGCACATCAATGTTTAGCGATGTGCTCTCACCTACAGAACCAGATCCCACAGCTGAATCTACAGTCCGAACACCATCCTCCTCATTTGCTCTAGCCTGAAATATTTCATTGGCATAAATCAAAAGCTATATAAGGGGGCGGTAAAAATGAATTATGGAAGGTACTACATATCAAAACCAACACCCCCAGTAGCACCATCAAAACGTCAACGGTCTACTCCTTAAAAAAAAAACAAACTTACAGTGCAGAAACAAACATATTATGGTCTCAAACTTACAAGCATCTTTTGCAAAAATTTCAGATAGGATTTCTCCTGCTCTTTAAGGTGATCTATAAGGTGTGACAAACGCTCAACATTGGCCGATCTTTCATTTTTCTCTACCAGATCATCCCGCATGGAGCTGGCCTTAGCAATATAGTCGCGAATTTGAACTAGTCTGCTCACAATCTGTAAAGACACTGAAATTACTGAATGCATTCAGCTACAGCTTTAACGTATTTAATGCACAAGACATGGCGATAGCAACAGCGGAGTAGTAATTAAAGGGCTGACATACTAGTACTTTTAATCCTATAAGCACACTTCTGTAGGCATTTAAAAGTCAACAGCCTTCATAAGGATAGATTTATGCATGAGTGAAGTTGCAAGGCTGAAGCACAGGGCTTCTTGTCAACATAGCCTAAACCAGAATGGAGCTCATTAACCTAGGAAAATATTCAACTGTGAGAGTACTTTCTGGAACTGTACAAATGAGAATCAACCTCTAAGATGAAAATTAATACTGCTTCTGTTACCAGTAAGCATGTTTCTAAAGAATAATACATAATTAAGTTTGGTTTCACATTTTCCTCACGTTGCCTTTTAGAACAGTGGGAAGATAAGTATTTCTAATAAAGATTTAAGTTATACTTTTTAGAAATTTAGAAAGATGCACTGAAAAGTAACAAGGTAATTAAAACCTTTTTAAGAGTCAGTATTCTCTAGGCTTTATAGGCTATGTAAATACCTGGCTACTATCCATAGCTGATTCTCCCCTTCCATCTTCTTGAGCAGAGACTTGACAATTTTGCAAGAAATCCTTGCTTAGAGCAGCTCCAAACAACTCTTTACATTGCACTGATACCCCACTTTCCTTTTTCTGGGAACCTGAGGCAGGATCTTTGCTTTTGTTAGTGTTTATCTGCAGTGACAGGAAGTTGAATGGTTTTTTGTTTTCATTAAGTTGACGTTTGTTGTTAGCAGCCGTTGCCCTGCCTTGAGAATCACTTCCAATGCTCCTCTATAAACAAACAAACAAAAAAAGAACAATTGTTTTATTTTCTTCCTCCAGTATATTCTCAACACTGATTAGTTTCACTGCTTGGATTACCAGTTCTGCAGTATTATTAGACTGATTTTAAAGTTACCTTATCAGCCACTGACTAGCCAAAAGCTAGTTAAAGACAGTGCTGGTGATTTTTGCCACACAGTTTTCAGAAAGCAAGCCCACTCTCCCAGAACAGCTGAGAGGCAAAAGAGTTCTGCAGTTCCTAAGAGCTTAATTCCTCATCCTTGCTGTGGCCTCTACCTTTACTAATTCTCCAGGTACATTTGAGAGAATAACAATAATAAAACAGCAACATATTCACTTGTAGAACATGCTACCTCATACTTCAGCTATTCTTTAGAACCTTGTGAATAGCAACTTGTTGCCGTAACATACATTTGAGGAGGAAGTTATGCCCAGTCTTTATATTCTAAGTCAAAGCAACGAATCACATTTGAAAGAACCTTCACAACTCAAACAAGTTAATGACAAACTTTGGCAAATATTAACAAGCCTCTATTCTGAAACTTGTTAGCCTTGTTACCAAAGAATCAATCCCTCACATTTTTCATTGTTTTGCGTCAGGGAAGGATGAATGTGCCATATTCCCAACGAGGCAGTTATGGCTCAAGAATTCATGCCGTACATTTATCTACACTCCACTGACGTTAGTTTTCAGTGCTACTCTGCTGCTTAATCCACAAGAAAAACCATGTTCAGAATCACAAACTGGCACTTCAAGAATAGACTTTCAAAATAAGGTAACAGATACTTTCGAGCAGCAGACAAGTATGATGAGTAAGAAATACTGACTTGAGGACACAGGAATTTGTTAACAATTGAGAGGAAGAAAGTGAAGAGAGCCAGCATACTCTCAAGTACAGGAAAGCCATGGTCCCGAACTTTGAACAATCTTCTCAAGTTCAAAACCAGAATTTTTATTTGCCTTCCATGGTGCCTATAAGGTATTTTTTTTTTTTTAAATCTTAATTGCTTATGAAAGCTTTCTTTATTCATCTGTCAAATTATTAAGAGATAGCGAATAAATTTTGTAGTCACATTTATAGTGGGAGACAGTATTCACACAAACCTGATCCAAATCACTGAAATTTATTCTTAGTTTCAGCCTTTCTAGTTCAGCCTGCTCTGGAACAGACATCTGGGTCATGTATCGAGTGTGAGGAAAACTATGAGGAGTTCTGGCCTTCCGTCGTCCCATTCCAGGTGAAGACTCGGGAGATATATCATTAGTAAGCCTCGTTTCAGCTTCCCCACCAAGCTTCTTCTTGTTTTTTTCTGAAGATCGGTTTGCTTTCTTCTGTTGACTTCCCCAGTCCTTAAGAGGAAGGAGAGGGAAGAAAAAAGGGATATTTGTTACTCGTAAATAAAATGTAAATGTTTTAGTTCAGTGAAAGAGTGTACTTCCATTTTACAAGTAAAAATAAAAAGCGATATCAAAATACAGACTAAGTTTTCTAGAGCAAACGTAACATTACGAAATATAATTTTCTCCACTGCATAAATTAAACATAGCTTGTCAGGAAATTTTGAACCCATTTCATCCTACGATGCATAAAATAAATTTCAAATGAAGCTAAAATTGTATTTTTCTTACTTTGCTGAAGACTCTTTAGGAGTTTATAACTTTTAAAATTAGAGTTTTCACTTTCAGGACACCTACAACACTTTTGTGTCTAGATACTTTATTTACCCAAAACACTTCCCATAAACGCATCTACAGACTCCACAGCCTCTGAATTACACTTGCTACTTGCTGACATCTACCTCAATTATTGTTGTTGGTTTTGCGGATACTTACCTGTAAAGCTGTACTGATAAGGCTTACGGTTTTGCATTGTTACCTGCCACTAACAGAATCTACCTGGTAATTTTAACATAAGAACGTAAAACTCCAACTGAAAGATAAGATGAATTATACCGTGTTGTTCAACCGGTCATCAAGGCTCTCATTGCTCCAGCTAGGCAAGTCTTGATCATTCATGTGTTCTTCAAAGGGACCACCTCCTGTTGCCATGACAAGCAATCAACAAAAAGAATCTAAAAGAAAGAGCTGAAAGAAATGTGCTGTATTAAAATTAGTTTATGCAGAATATTTTAAAGATTAATAATCTGAGATGATAACTACATATTCATTGTAAAATGCAAACACAAGGCTGTTTTAGGAAACTAAAACCCCTGTTTACTAAATCCTGTTACTTAAAATGTAGCAGTGAGAAGAACACAGATACTGGCATTAAAAATTAAACAATAAGTAGTTATGGGCATGTTTGGTTTTTTTTAACCTCTTTTTTTTTTAACTCTCTGCTCCTAGAAAAGACAGTTGTTTTTTGTTTTTTTTTTTTTGAGGCTCTCAATATTCCTCACTTTAAAACACACTATATAGGGCTTCAAAAGACTGCTTTGTGATTCATGAAGCCAGCACTTTCAGGTCCAAGGTGATGTCTATTCGATACAATAAGTCACTTGGGAGATCTAGTATGTTAAACTTTTGCATTTATTTCAATACTAAGACGTTGACAATAGAGCATTGGATACTTGGTACAGTACATGGAAAATAGACATGAATAAAAGGATTTTTACTTTCTTTACTACAGGTTATTTAAACAGTGAATGCCGTGCCACTTATATTATAGTTTCTAGCAATACCAAACAAAATAATTTGGGTTTCCTAGAGCTTTGCTGCTATCTAATAGTGTCATTCTGTGCAGTATAAATAAATCTATATGTCAAAAGCGTTCACTTTCACTTCTAGTTTTGACATTAGCAATAAAGTCGTCTCAGGCAGCAATAAAAATTGCGTAGCGTAACTGCTGCTGGCACAGCTCCACTACACAAAGCTACAAATTTTTCTTTATAACAGCTATGAAGTTCTATTATAGAAGAAAAACAGTCTTGCAGACAACTTTTCCAGCTAGTTTTAACTGCTATATTAGGAGATGATCCTAGCTTTATCTCTAGCTGAAAAAAAATTAAAAAGAACCATTGATTTCTAAACATTTTACTGCAACCTATCTACTACTACTTCACACTGAGATTTCACACAGTGCAGATGAAGAAATCACCTAAAACTCTAGATTAAGAAGTACCCAAGGTTGTTTTTTTTTTAACTCCATTCCAGAAAAAAAAATAAAAATCCTGAACTAAGTTTAAAAGTTGTACTAGTACACCCATCTTGCTTAAGTATTCAATCAAATCACACAGTACGGCCCTCTTAGCAGTGCACTTGCACAAAGCAATGTTTTTTATGCAAACACAGTTTATTACTATACCATTAAGGAAATGCGATCTACCAGGTATGCTCATTATACCATAACCACCTCTCCAGTAGGCAGCGTACCAACCTAAGTCAAGCTAACACAGTCAGGAGTAATTCAGCCTCTGCATCTCATGGTCCGTATCGTAACACAGGTGTAATTAAGTGCCTGCTATTTTGGGAAGTGGCAGATCTGTGCACTACTGTCCTTGCACATTCATTCAAACTCCCTTCTTTGTCCTAACAGAAGTTCCCACTAGGCCATGCAATCAAAGAGTACCATCTATTTATTAACTAGCTACCCAAGAACAAAACCGAAATTAAAAAAAAAACCACAGATGACTTCTCAACTGGATAAGCTCCCTGATCTGGCTAACCTTATGACTACATAAGAACTATCTGTGGGCTGAAGGAAGGCAAACAAAAGCCATGTCATCAGGAGGAGAGAAACCCAGACACATCAACTGTAAAACCACACCTTCGGTGCATCTTTCACCCAGGTGGACTGTCAGACTTCTTCAGAAAATAAGAACACAATACCCTTCCATATTTTTTGTTTTCATGCAGAAGCACAAGCATCCTCCGACAAGTATGGAGGGAAGCTCTCCTGCCAACTGAAGGTAAATTTGACAAGCATTCAAAACAAATGCATAGCTTTCAGTTCAGCTTATTTTAGAAAACTCCTATGTTTTGTAAGAACTTCCTTCAGCTACAAACTGCTCACTTTTGTAGATGTGCAAGACCCAGCGTTTCAACTGGTGCTCTATCCTGACCTATGCCACTAAGCATGCCGAGTTCATCTCGACAAGATTAGAGGCCATCTGGGTTTACAGTCCAATTCAGTAAGCCGTTTCCTCATCATCATGTTATGTAAATCTACTGAAACCATAGAAAAAGAAGTTTCTCCCTACCTTTCACTATAAAGACAAGTGGCAGTATTCATCTTTACATAATACAAACAGCTACCCACATTTATTTCATTAAAAACTTTCACAAAAGCTATCTTCAACTATCTTCACTGTAAGTCTCCGATTACCTGACGCCACAGATGGAATATTCTAAACAATATTCTCAAACAAGGACACTAGGCATAGACCGTACTAAATACAGCTCAAAAATAACAGTATCCTGATTACTTCCAGCAAGCAGATTTTGAAGTGTTCTAACAGAACTGTGCCCTTCCCAGAGAGCAAGTCTCTAAACATTCATATTATAGTCTTCGATATTTCCAAATGAGTTACATTCCAGCAAGCTTAAAATCACAGAGCTATGCTGATATTTTATCCTTTCAACTCAATTAAAAACACAGAGGTTCAGCTAGCTTTTTTCTTAGAGATGAAACTCATATGAAGCTGTTTTTCACCTCCTCACACACACTTAACTAATTTCTATTTTTTCTTACTTTTCATTTTACCAGCTATGTCCAGAGGAAGTTTTTCTATAAAAGCTTCGTATCTTCCCATTATGCTATTCCTGCATCCAGCAACCCATCAGCAATCTCAGCTTCTCGCACATTAGTGGATCTGTATAAAAGCTCTATTTGAGCCTGTGCATACTGCCTTCCAACATTTACTAAGGGCTCGAAGAAAAAACACTTTCAAGTATATTTTCTACAGAAATAATAACTTAAGATAACGTGAGATTATAGTCAAAACATGTAAGACTATAGTCAAAACGTATTTTGTAGGTGTAACAGCAATATGCAAATTGCTCAAAAGCATCACTACAAAACATGCTAAACAAATCTAAGATATGTATTTTAAACGACTTTTTTTTTTTACCGTGGAGTTGGTTTTCACAAATCTTTTCCCCTATAGCTTCACGTGAACCGCAAAAACTCCGAAGAGCACTTAATACTGCACATAGAAACTTTTGAAAATCAAAAATGAAATGGAAAACAGAAAGTTGTAAAAATCCATCACAGAGCCGTCAAGACCGAGAACAGGATAAAACATTTCTCTAAGTTTAGCTGTTTAAGACACACGCTCCTCACTAAGCATTAATTTGGCATTAACTCATTAAATGCCTACAGAGCACTGCCAACCATACAAGACCATCAAACGGCAGCCGACCACGGAGTAAACCCTCTCTCGTTGCACGGCGCAGCCCTCACACGAGCAACGCACCAGGAGAACCGCGCACTCAAACACCCGGACCAAGGCAGGCCCGGCACCACCGGCCTGCGGAGCCGGGCCCACGCCGCGCACCTCGGCCCTTCCCGGCGCACCGCTGGCTGCCGGCCTGGCCCGGCCCACTTACACGGCGGGGCGCCTCGTCGCCGCCAACGGGGCCGATAGCTCGGGCGATCCCCCGGCGGCTCTGCCCGCCGCTGCGATGCGTGAGGCGGGGAAGCGCTGCCCGGGCGGGGGCGGTCAGGCGGCGCGCCGCAAGCCCGCTCCCTCCCGGCGCCAAAACCTGGGGCGCCCGGGGGAGGGAGGGGGTGGTAGGCGGGCTCTGCTCGAAGCGCCTCGGGCAAAAGTGCGGCCGTTGCCACTGCCCCGCCGGCGTCTCCTCCGAGAGCGGGTAACGCGCCCTTTCCCGGGGCGGCGGGGAGCGGGGCGCTCCCACCCAACCTGCTGGCACCGCGAGGCTTCCCTGGGCCTGCCAATCCCGGCCCCGCCGCAGCCCCGCGCCTCCCCGCCGCGCTGGGCGGCCAGCGTAACACCCTCTGCTCTTCAGCGGAGCGTCCACCCACACGGGCCCGCCAGAGCGCAAAGGCCGCGCCGGGCGGCCCTGCCCCACCAGCGACGGCCGCCGCCTCGGCCCGCGCTCCGCTAACGGAGAGAGAAGGCGGGCGGCCCGCCGCGCCAGGGGGAAGGAGAGGGCGGCTCACCCCGCGGCAGAGGGGAGGGAGGGAGGCCAGGCCTGCTTTCTCCTCCGCCGCTGCTCACTGCCCGCGGGACCCGGGCCGCTCAGCCGAGGGTTTCGCCTTCCGGCGGAGGAAAACAGCGGCCTGGCTCCACTCAACGCCGCGGAATAGGGCTGGCGGAGGGACTCACAGCCCTGCCTCAACGGCCGCCGCCATCTTGGCCGCCGCTCCACCCAGGGCGCGGGAGGCTGACCCCGGCGGACGGATACGCTCCGTTACCTGGTAACCTCCGCCCCGCCGTGCGCTTCCGCGCTGCGCAAGCGCCGCCCGCCCCGCGCCACGTGACGGCAGGGCGGGAGGACGGCCGGCCCTTCCCGCGCTTCCGGGCGCGCGCGGGCCGAGGGTTCCCGCGCTCCGCCGCGGCGGTCGGAGGCGAGGGAGACTCCAAATCCCGGTGTGCAGCGCGCGAGGACCCCCGGCCGGGACCGGCAGTGTTCCACCAGTCAGGTCACCGCCCAGCCCCGTGTGCGCCGCCGTCGTGCCGCGGGCTGTGGAGCGGCGGGCTCGTTTTGCTCCTAGAATGAAACGGGAAAACCGTGATGAGCTCCACGAATGGCTTTACCTGGCTGGGAGATGAGTAAAATCGCGTCAAAGCCCTGCGCGTGGGCGAGAATCAGATCCTGCCGTCGTTTGGAGCGGTTACCGCAGCTGGAAGAGTCTCTTTCTGCCTGCGTTTGGTCTCCTGCACGAAGTCGCGGCTGAAAATGAAAACGTGGAAATCATTACAGTCCATCCTACCTTTTTTCCTTCTTTTTCTGCAGTGCCATTATTCGTGTTTTGTCACTTGCTTTAGGACTTGGAGTTTACAGATCTGAGTTCTTCAAACTTTCCTTTGGGAAAAAAAAAACACCAAAACCATAAAACCCCAGAAAATAGTAGAAGGATTTGGCATTTAAAAAAAATAGTTGTAGGTGACAGCAGTGCTTTACTGTTACGCTCCGACCACCCAGTTTTTTCCAGGCATATAAACGTATTTAGCAGAAGTTCTTGTCGTTAGTCCTCAGGGGGCTACACTCAAATATTCCATATACTCAGGATTTTTGATTTAGTGACGCTGATATTTATATTTCCCTCGTTTGGGGGGGTTGTCCTCGTCAGAATGGGACAAACGAGTTACTGTTTTCAGCATCTCCTTTACACTGGGTTTCTAAAGCAGAAGTACTAAATAGTTGCATAGGCCTCACTGTTCATCCTGGGCGAGGAACATTCTGTGAACGCCACAGGGAAATGTAGTAAACTGCCCATCTCTCCCATGTTAGTCTTTGTACCAACGGATTTTGCTCCACCAAACAATAAATTGACATGCGAAGCCTTTTCAATGGCACAGTCATCTATCCGTAATTTAGAAAAGGAACTAAATGATTGGAAAATCTGTGAAATAAAAGTGTTCAATAAAAATATCATTGTTTTCTCCAGCAGATGCCTCCATATCAAAGACTGGTTCTGGACAATACGTAGTGTGTGAAAGAGGTGAGCATAAGACTGCCTGTTACAGCAGCATTTTTCCCATTTCTATCATGGGCTACATGACTGGATGTCCATAACTGAAATCGCTCTAAAAAGAATGTGCAGCAACTTGATGGAAGCACTCCATGTGATTAATATATATTATTCGTCTGTATTGCAGTTCTGCAGCTAATAAAGAAGTCGATTTATCAGCTTTTTTTATTATACTTTTAACTAATGGCTTTTTGTCCCAGCCTCAGGATGGATGTTCAACACAATATTGGCAATGTTGCTGTTGGCAGGACACTTTATATTGTCACAGTGGCATACCTCCCACTGCCCAGCAGGTGGAGGCAGAAATTAAGAGAAAATAGTGCCTTAATACAACGACTATATCTTTTTTTGTTGCTGTGGTTTATTCTTGTAATACAACTCCCTCATGCCTATCGTTTCCTGCAGGAAAAAAAAACTTTGCTTTTCTCCTTTTTATCACTCCTCTGGAATTGGTTGCAAACTTGTTGTTTGATGGTTTAGTTTTCTTTTAAAAAAAAAGTTGCTCTGAATAAATAAAACAGTACCAGCTCCTCAGAGCCATTTTTCACTGGGGGCAGGGACTGAGAAAAGATACAATAAGCATTAAGGAATCATGGATTGCACTGCAAGTAGCATTATTTCCAGTAGGTGGTTCTCCACTACTGCTATAAAATAACATCTCAGGATTTGCAAATGACCGAGCCAAAACCAATATGGCTTAAAGAATGTCTTGTTAATAATAATAAAAAAATATATTTTGGGGAAGTCCTGTATCAATGCTAATGAGTCTCAAGATTGTCAGTAACTAATTCCTCCTACAAAGATCTCTAAGTGCTTCCATCAGCAGACGTGCTAATGAATGCACCCTCACAGAAACTGAATGGATTATCTTTGAGATAGCGCAGTTTAATTAGGATTGAAAGCCATGTCAGAGACATGTGATGATTTTTTCCTTGCGCATCTGCTGGTTCTATCTTGTTAATTTTCTTTTATTATTCCTGAGCAAAAGGAAAGAAAGCAAACAAAATACAAGCATGTAAGGACTAGAGAAGAAGTGAAAGATTAAAGTTTTACTGATACAGAGAGGATGTGAGGAGAAGTTGGGGGGAGAGATTTTTAAAGGTCCTGAAACAAAGGCAGTAATTAATAGGGCATTTGGTTCAAACAGTAATTGTCCACTTTCTTCCTGTTTTTGTGATGAAGCTTTTCTGCAAAAAAATGAAACTGGCCAAAAACGATTCGTCTACTATAATATGGCTACACAGTGACTATCAGGCTGCTATACTAAAGGTAGTTTTTTTTTTTCTTTGTGTAACATTAGATTGGAAGGATCTTTTAAGGCATCAAAAAAGTTTTGAGTTGATTTGTGCAGGAAGATGAAGTGTCCACTTGTCCCTATGGAGTCTGATAATAAATTAAGCAGATGTAGAGCAGAGGCACAGGCATTTAAGACCCCAAAGCCAAGCATCAGGCTGGTCAAGGATTAGCCAATTCACTACCAGTGAAGAAGACGGTGATTTTTTATGATCCACTCAAGCATAATAGCCATCAGAAGCAATAAAGAAAAGAAGAGTATTTGGGAGATAGATATTAGCTAACGTGGTCAGACCCCAGAAAAACACCTGAATGTCAGCTGAAGAATGGACAGAATCCCTATTGTAAACTTTTCCCACATCTCCAGGGCTGGGGAAAGTAATCATCTTGATACTGCTGTTATCTCTTCAGCCTGTAATATTTGCTGTTAAACGCACTTGAGGTATTACATTCTAGTAAAATATTAGTGACTGGTATCAAACCTAGTGCTAAAGAGTGATGGGATGGAGCCACAAGGCATAACCAGTTTTGGTTTATTAAGCATGCTTATTTCACACAATGAAAGCACATCAGCAGCACCACTGTTGCCCTGCCTCGAAGCTCTAGGACAGCATTTTTCTCATCGTCCCCTTTGAAATCATGCTCTGTTAAAGCTGATTTTGAAAACCATTTTAAAAGAGGTCTCTGTAGCACAGAAGTTGGCAAGGCAGGTGGCTGAACTGCAAGAGACTGTCAGGAGGCTGAGGGACATCAGGGAGGCTGAGAGGGAGCTGGATGCTTGGTTCCAGGCGCAGTCTGCACCCGAACCGCAGCAACCAGTGCACCAACCAAAAACCCCTACACTGACACATAAGGTAAGTAAGAAAGCAGAAGATGCCGACAAATGGGAAGTTGTACGGCGCAGCAGGCGCAGCAGGAAGAAGCAGCAGCTTCCCCAGAACCCCACGATACCCCTGCAGAACCGCTTTGCCACTCTGCAGACCGAAGAAGTAAAACCTAGCACCTCAGGGGAGGCACTGGAGAAAGATGAGGCAGCTCAACCAACAAGGGTGGTAACTAGCGCCACCAAGAAAAAAAGGCGCGTGGTGGTAGTGGGTGACTCCCTCCTAAGAGGTACCGAGGCACCCATCTGCCGACCCGATGCGCTGTCTCGGGAGGTATGCTGTCTCCCAGGCGCTCGTATCAGGGATGTTACTGAGAGAATACCTGACCTCATACGGCCCACAGACTATTACTCACTACTGGTGTTTCATGTGGGTGCCAGTGATACAGCTGTCAGCAGCCTGAAAAACATCAAAAGGGACTTCAGGGCCCTGGGTGCAGCAGTCAAGGACTCTGGGGCACAGATAGTGTTCTCATCAGTGCTTCCAGTCGAGGGGCAGGGACCTGCAAGGGCCAAACGTATCTGGCAGGTTAACTCATGGCTCAGGGACTGGTGCTACAGCCAGGGCTTTGGGTATTTTGACCATGGGATAAATTTTGAGAAGCCTGGGTTGCTAGGGGCAGATGGCGTGCACCTAACCGAGAAAGGGAAGAAGGTGCTTGGACAAAGGCTTGCCAGACTTGTGCAAAGAGCTTTAAACTAGTATTGCTGGGGGAGGGGGAGCACAGTTCAGCCCACCGCTGTCAGCATGGCGCCAGTGCCAGCACCGAGGGTCCAGAGGCTGAGGAAGGATCACAGGTGTGTTCAAATGAACTTATGCTGCCACCCAAGAGAACCCCTGTCGCTCCAGCCAGCGAGTCGGCTTTGTGGGGAGCCCAGCTAAAGTGTATGTACACCAACGCACGCAGCATGGGAAATAAACAGGATGAGCTGGAGATGCGTGCACATGAGCAGGGCTACGACCTTATTGGCATCACGGAGACGTGGTGGGACGACTCCTATGACTGGAGTGTCAACATGGAGGGGTATAAGCTTTTTAGAAAGGACAGGAAGGGGAGACGAGGAGGGGGTGTCGCTCTCTACGTCAGCAACCGGCTGGAGTGCGTGGAGCTTCGCCTGGGGTCGGAGGAGGAGCTGACAGAGAGCTTATGGGTCAAGATTAGAGGACGGGGACGGATAGGGGATGTTACGGTAGGGGTCTGTTACAGGCCACCTGGCCAGGAGGACAGAGCAGATGAGGCGCTTTATAGCCAGATAGGAGCAGCCTCGCGGTCACAAGCCCTGGTCCTCATGGGGGACTTCAACCACCCTGACATCTGTTGGAGAGACAATACAGCAGGGCACAGGCAGTCCAGGAGGTTCCTGGAATGCGTGGATGACAACTTCCTCCTGCAGGTGATAGAGGAGCTGACAAGGAGGGGTGCCATGCTCGACCTTGTGCTCACCAACAGGGAGGGACTGGTGGGCGATGTGAAACTTAAGGACAGCCTTGGCTGCAGTGACCACGACACGGTGGAGTTCAAGATCCATGGGGCAACAAGGAAACCTTTCAGCAAGCTCTGTACCCTAGACTTCAAGAAGGCGGACTTCGGCCTCTTCAAGGACTTGATGGGCGAAGTGCTGTGGGAGGCGGCCCTGGAGGGACGAGGGGCCCAGGAAAGTTGGTCCACATTCAAGGAGCACCTCCTCCAAGCTCAGCAGAGGTGCATCCCGATGAAGAACAAGTCGGGCAAAAAGACCAGGAGGCCTGCGTGGATGAGCAAGGAGCTCCTGGACCAACTGAAAATGAAGAGGTTAGCCTACAGAGGGTGGAAGCGGAGACAGATAGCCTGGGAGGAATACAGAGAAGCTGTACGAGTGACCAGGGATCAAGTGAGGAAGGCTAAAGCCCTGAAGGAATTGAATTTGGCAAGGGATATAAAAAGCAATAAGAAATGCTTCAATAGGTATGTAGGGGACAAAAGGAAGTCCAAGGAGAATGTAGGCCCCCTCCGGAAGGATACTGGTGCTCTGGTCACCCGGGACATAGAGAAGGCTGAGATACTCAATGAATTTTTTGCCTCAGTCTTCACTGATAAAGCCTCTTGTCTTACCACCCAAGCTGTGGAAAGAACTAGCAGGGACTGTGAGGATGAACCACCGCCCACTGTACTTGAAGAGCAGGTTCGGGAACATCTGAGGAACTTGAAGGTGCACAAGTCCATGGGACCTGATGAGATCCATCCGCGGGTCCTGAAGGAACTGGCGGATGAAGTTGCCAAGCCACTGGCCATTGTATTTGAGAAGTCGTGGCGGTCTGGCAAGGTCCCCGATGACTGGAAGAGAGGGAACATAACCCCCATTTTTAAAAAGGGGAACAAGGAGGACCCGGGCAACTACAGGCCGGTCAGCCTCACTATGGCATCCAGTCATTATTAGCCAGCTGGATTGAGTTGAATATAATGAACTAATTACTAATCAACTCAAGGTACTGACCCTGCCTACAAGAGGCAGGCCATTTCCTCCTGGCTGCGGAAGATGCAACAGTGTCCTTAGTGCCGCAGCCCAGGCTGGTGAGCAACAACTGGTGACCCCGACGTGATACATCTGAGACCCTGGGAAGCCCCGACTCCCTTGCTGGAGCCGAGAGCCCGAGCCAAAAGAGTCAGAGCCGGAGCTGGGAGCCCGAGTGAGAGTCCTTCGGAAAAGAAGGTAAAGCTGCAAGCCCTGACGTGGTATTCGTGGGAGGGAAGTGTGCTGGAGTTGGATGAATGGGCCGGGTCTCTGCTCACCATAAAGCCTTTGTGAAAACAAAAAATGGTAAAACAAAAAGGGGGAATTATGGCATCCAGTCATTATTAGCCAGCTGGATTGAGTTGAATATAATGAACTAATTACTAATCAACTCAAGGTACCGACCCTGCCTACAAGAGACAGGCCATTTCCTCCTGGCTGCGGAAGATGCAACAGTGTCCTTAGTGCCGCAGCCCAGGCTGGTGAGCAACACCTCACCTCTGTGCCTGGCAAGGTCATGGAGCAGATTCTCCTGGGAACCATGCTAAGGCACATGGAGAGCAAGGAGGTGGTGGGTGACAGCCAATGACACCAAGCTGTGTGGTGCTGTCGACACGCTGGAAGGGAGGGATGCCATCCAGAGGGACCTCGACAGGCTGGAGAGGTGGGCCCGTACCAACCTCATGAAGTTTAACCAGGCCAAGTGCAAGGTCCTACATCTGGGTCATGGCAATCCCAGGCACAAATACAGACTGGGCGGAGAATGGATCGTGAGCAGCCCTGAGGAGAAGGACTTGGGAGTACTGGTGGACGAGAAGCTCGATATGAGCCGGCAATGTGCTCTTGCGGCCCAGAAGGCCAACCGCGTCCTGGGCTGCATCAAGAGGAGCGTGGCCAGCAGGTCGAGGGAGGTGATTCTCCCCCTCTACTCTGCCTTCGTGAGACCTCACTTGGAGTACTGCGTCCAGTTCTGGAGCCCCCAACATAAGAAGGACATGGACCAGTTGGAGAGGGTCCAGAGGAGGGCCACGAAGATGATAAGAGGGTTGGAGCACCTTTCCTATGAGGACAGGCTGAAAGAGTTGGGGCTGTTCAGCCTGGAGAAGAGGAGGCTCCGGGGTGACCTTATAGCGGTCTTCCAGTACCTCAAGGGGGCCTACAAGAAAGATGGGGAGAGGCTGTTCAGGAGGGCCTGTTGTGATAGGACAAGGGGTAATGGTTTTAAAATAGAGGGAGGTAGATTCAGGTTGGATATTAGGAAAAAATTTTTTACCATGAGAGTGGTAGAACACTGGAACAGGTTGCCCAGAGAGGTGGTGGATGCTTCATCTCTGGAGATGTTCAAGGCCAGGTTGGATGAGGCCCTGAGCAACCTAATCTAGTTGGAGATATCCCTGTTCCTTGCAGGGGGGTTGGACTAGATGACCTTTGAAGGTCCCTTCCAGCCCTAACGATTCTATGATTCTATAAGGTCATACGTAACTATTTCACTCTTCAGAAATTGAGATCCATTTTCACAACAAACCTACAAATATGGTGCTTAATCTGGATGGCCCTCTTTGTTAGTTATTTATTTCAATGTTATATTTGATACACTGTACTCTTAGTTATGTAGTCTCATCTATTTCATTTTTTTCTATTTCCAGTACAGTAATAACATCTTCAGTTTATTCCTTGGCTAACAAAGGCGATTCAAGAAGAAAAAAAGTACTTCAGTTGTTCTGAAATGACAGATTTGAGTTGAACAGGCATATCTGCAGACTCCTCAGAAAAGTGAGTAGGAGCAATCTTTAATTCATAATACCTTGGTCGTTGTTTATCATGGTATCATCTAGGCACTTCCACATATTTTAGATTTCTGGAGTCACAACCCAAATATGTGTTACATATGCAAGGATTTAAATTAGAGTAACTTTGAAGTTCTTTAAATAACTTTGTAATCTAAATCTTTTTGTCACTTTTCTAATAAAATTGCTTTTGTGTTTTCTTTTTTTTTTTCTGATGATAAGAGGGGTAGTAGAGATTTGGTGCTAAGCGGTTTCAGTTATACTATTGATTAGGGTCGGTACAGGTGGCTAACAAAACTAAACCGATAAATACTGAGGAAGAGAGATCAGTTGGGGCACCTTTACAGAGAGATTACATACTTTTTGCAAAGTAGAATGTCTTTGGAGAAAACAAAAGGAAAACTGGGGACAGCAGGAAGCTTCATGGGTAAAGGAGGCCGTCAGGAGAAGGCAGCATATGTAAGTTGTTGTTGTGAGTAAGGAGGAAAATTATGGACTGTGTTCTCTTCTTGGCTTTTCCACTAAGATCTTGAGCAAGTCACTTGTCTACCATATACATTTCCTCACAATGTCGCTTAATTGATGTTTATTATGATCTTGGGGTTAATGGATAGAAGACAAATAACAACAATGGAACTTATTAGGATAATTTTAAATAAATAAATTACTCTGGGCCTTCAACAAATCCACCATTTTTGTATATTCTGCGAAGAAGATGTGTACAGATCGAGATGTTTGTTAGATATTTAACTTCTGTGATGTGTTCCATCTATGCTAGTAGTACTGCCTTTGCGGCTATCTGTTGGAAAAGATGGGAGGGACTGCTCATTTTATATTTCTAATAAGAATTGGGGGGGGGTGCCATATTTGGAGTGTGATACAATGATGTCTAAATATGTCGAATTTGCTGATCTTGCCATCCATGCTAATGAAGATGTGTTGCTGATTTCTGTATCATATATCTGAAATGACAGATTATGCAATGATTGAAATGACTGAATTATGCACCTGTTTCTTAGAATACTGCACAAAAATGAGGTGAATTGTCTTAAAACTGAATTTTATTGTTGCACATTGTGTCCATACACCAAAAAATAAAGTGCATTCATACTGTCATTTCAGAGTAAGTAGGAGGTCCTTTTCTGCTTATCTCTTGGCCTCATCAGGGAATTTCATTTCTTGCCCTAACATTTCAAATTTATCATGTGATCATATGTATTTATATAGTAGGTGAAGTCATGAGTTTGTAGATGGACTTACGTATTTTTGGCATAATTTGTTTCTATCACTGCTTTCGTTAAGATTGTGGCAAGCATTTTAAAGATAGCATGTTAAAAGAATCAAAAGCTTTAAAATATTTTGAGGTTTCTTATTTGTTCAAAAGTAAGCAAAGTATTGCTTTGTAGCACTAACTCAGCTGGCACTGAAAAAATAAAATATTACTAATAAATTGTATAATAGAGATGGCTAGCAGTCATGCATAAGCAAGTGCACAATATTCCTTAAAGGAATAGGCAAGTGAAACAATAACGGCCACTATTTCAAAGACTGAAGCCTGTGGTGGATCATGGACTCTGAAGTAAGGTAGCTTGCCTGAAGCCAGAAGACTACTGCAGTAACATTGGATATTACCTCATGGAACTATGCATGTCAGTGGAATGAAAGAAGCAGACAACTGAAATATAAGGAGGAGGCAACAACGTCCTAGAGAGAGAGACAAAAAAAACAGTAACTTTCAGAAAGAGGTAGTACTGAGTAAGTGGAGAATTGGAATAGTGAACAATGATTCTGCTTCCTTCTGTTGGTTTCTGTTGTGTTCAGTACAACAGAACTTCTTCATACGCTTCCCTGTGAACAACCAGAATTGCATCAAGGAGGTCCATCTTTAACGTCTCATCAACTTCAGGGATTTGTACTGCTAAGAGCATGTCACTGTAGAATCATAGAATCATAGAGTTGTTAGGGCTGGAAGGGACCTTCAAAGGTCATCTAGTCCAACCCCCCTGCAAGGAACAGGGATATCTCCAACTAGATCAGGTTGCTCAGGGCCTCATCCAACCTGGCCTTGAACGTCTCCAGGGATGGAGCATCCACCACCTCTCTAGGCAACCTGTTCCAGTGTTCTACAACTCTCATGGTAAAAAATTTTTTCCTAATATCCAACCTGAATCTACCTCCCTCTATTTTAAAACCATTACCCCTTGTCCTATCACAACAGGCCCTCCTGAACAGCCTCTCCCCATCTTTCTTGTAGGCCCCCTTGAGGTACTGGAAGACCGCTATAAGGTCACCCCGGAGCCTCCTCTTCTCCAGGCTGAACAGCCCCAACTCTTTCAGCCTGTCCTCATAGGAAAGGTGCTCCAACCCTCTTATCATCTTCGTGGCCCTCCTCTGGACCCTCTCCAACTGGTCCATGTCCTTCTTATGTTGGGGGCTCCAGAACTGGACGCAGTACTCCAAGTGAGGTCTCACGAGGGCAGAGTAGAGGGGGAGAATCACCTCCCTCGACCTGCTGGCCACGCTCCTCTTGATGCAGCCCAGGACGCGGTTGGCCTTCTGGGCCGCAAGAGCACATTGCCGGCTCATATCGAGCTTCTCGTCCACCAGCACTCCCAAGTCCTTCTCCTCAGGGCTGCTCTCGATCCATTCTCCGCCCAGTCTGTATTTGTGCCTGGGATTGCCACGACCCAGATGTAGGACCTTGCACTTGGCCTGGTTAAACTTCATGAGGTTGGTACGGGCCCACCTCTCCAGCCTGTCGAGGTCCCTCTGGATGGCATCCCTCCCTTCCAGCGTGTCGACGGCACCACACAGCTTGGTGTCATTGGCGAACTTGCTGAGGGTGCACTCCATGCCACTGTCCACGTCACCGACAAAGATGTTGAAGAGGGCCGGGCCCAACACGGACCCCTGAGGGACGCCACTCGTGACCGGTCTCCACTTGGACATCGAGCCGTTGACCACTACTCTCTGAGTGCAGCCACTGAACCAATTCCTTAATTTGATCTTGTTTTACAGCTATTTTGATATTTTGGTGGAAGCTTCTTGTATATAAATGAGACAGTCCATGAAAAAGAGTTGCTGTCATTTGACTAAATAGGATTTGTGTTAAACTGGTATAGATTATTCCAAAGGAATCCTGAAATGCCAGATTGCTTTAGTAAGAATGAACCCTGAGAATCTATTAATGCAGAATTAAGTACAACATACTCTGGTTTTTTAGATGTGTCTCCAAAAAAACATAAAATATTAACAGCTCATAATTGTATTTAAGTTTCAAAAGCTTAGTGGATATATATTTTTTTGCACCAGTCCATACTGTTGAGTAAATCCAGTGTAGCATTTTGATAATTTTATTATCTTGAATACGTGGGCCACCTTTTATGTAAATATAGTTAAAGTGAACTGTTGAACAGTCTAAAGTAACCCCTCTCAAGCAGATAGAGTTGTACTCGCTTTCGTCAGTAGTCTGCCCTGGAACATTGGAAGCTGTTTAACATGTCAGTCAGCTGTGCAAACGCCCAGAGCTTTATGTGTGTGAAGCTCTTATGCAACACTTTCATTGGTGGAATACACTTGCAATAGGAAGATATAATAGTATTCTGGTAACTGGGACGTTGTCAGTTACAATAACTATTTAACTACATTTTCTTGTAAATGTACCATGCAATTCCAAAGTCTCTCTATAAAAAATATAACTTACTTTTGGAAAGGAGGCTGCCTTTAAAAACATGGACATACAGAGATTTTTGTCATAAAGCTGAGTTTGGCTTATCTTTGATTTCAACTCTGTTCTGTTTCAGTAACAGAATATTATTACGGAGGTAACACATTGCTACTACTGTATATGTTGGATATACAATGCTGAATGCACATTTTCAAAGATGTCATTTCAGCCAATCCTAGAATGGAGCCCCTTACATGTTTTCTATTTTATCCTTAGCAGTACACAAACTAAAACAATGCAGAGGGAGCATAAACACATTAATTTGTAACAGATGGAATCAAAGAACATTTTGACAGAGTTACCATGTCATGGTTGTACAATCTTTGACCCTTCTGTATGTTTACATGACAGCCAAAGGTGATTTAAAACTTTCTGGGATAAAAATCATACACATGAGAAAAAGTAAAGCTTTATATTTTATAAATGATCCTTAACATCTGCATTACAGCTTATTAGGGAAAACATGGTGGTTTCTTGTACCATGAAAGCTTCTTGTGTGCTTGCAACTTCTGTTGAGTCTGAATGATATTATGAACACATTATCTTGTATTTGATAATTTTAGAATCATAGAATGGTTTAGGTTGGAAGGGACCTTAAGGATCATCTATTTCCAACCCCACTGCCATGGGCAGGGACTGCTTCCACTAGATTAGGTTGCTCAAAGCCCCACCCAACCTGGCCTTGAACACTTCCAGGGAGGGGGCATCCACAGCTTCTCTGGGCAACCTATTTGAGTGCCTCACCACCCTCCTAGTGAAGAATTTCTTCCTTAGATCTAATCTAAACCCACTGTCTTTCAGTTTAAAGCCATTACCCCTTGTCCTATCACTACACAGCCTTGTAAAAAGTCTCTTCCCATCTTTCCAGTAGGCTCACTTTAAGTGTTGGAAGGCCACTATAAGGTCTCTGCGGAGCCTCTCTTCTCTAGGCTGAACAACCCCGACTCTCTCAGCCTGTCCTCATAGGAGAAGTGCTCCAGCCCTCGGATCATCTTCGTGGCCCCTCTCTGGACTCAGTCTAACAGCAAAATGTCCTTCTTGTGTTGAGGGCCTCAGAGCTGGATGCAGTATTCCAGGTGGGGTCTCATGAGAGCAGAGTAGAGGGGCAGAATCCCCTCCCTCAACATGCTGGCCACTTCTTTTGATGCAGCCCAGAATGCGGTTGGCTTTCTGGGCTGCAAGCGCACATTGCCGGCTCATGTCCACCTTTTCATTCACCAAGTCCTTCTCCTCAGGGCTGCTGTCAATCCACTCATTGCCCAGTCTGTATCCATGTTTGGGATTGCCCAAAGCTATTAAACTTCCTTCAGATAAAATACCTGGGGAGGTACTCAGCTGAAAGTGCTAATACAATGGGAACAAACCCATTGATTTCTTGTGCTAGATATTTCTTCTAATCATCCACAAAAGATGTATGATAGATTTAATACAACTGTCTGTTTTTATCTTGCTTATAAGAAGTAATAAACGTTCATCTAGTGTAGAAGTAAGGAACAGCATTTTATTCTTTATACATACTTTTGTCAAAAAATGATAAAAGAGTAAATAATGATCCTTCCCATATTTTGCTTCACTTCTGTGCAAACTCTCCCAAGAGCAGCAAATCTGAATAAGATTTGCATGAACAGCCAGCTCTTTATTTGCTGTATTAAGGTCTATGACATTTGCCAGTCTTCAGTATTGGATGTATCCAACAGGTCTAAGACAGATTTTCATCTCTTCCTTTTGTGCTTATATGACTTCCATCTGTACACTCTTTGAGAGTCTTCTATTTAATATGTTTATTCTTGCAAAATCATTTTGATGATGGGTAGCCTATAGACTTCTTGAATAACACAAATCTTTGACTTAATGCTGTATATAATTCTTGTTTAACTGAACCACCACCATGCATTTTAGCCATCTTGTCTGTTTAAAGACTTCAAGTGATGGAGAATCTACTTGTAACTCACAATAAATAGTTTAAATGGTTAATAAATCCGAGTTTAAAATGCCATGCCTTTTTTCCGTTTTCTAAATTCAGAGCCCACCCACTGAGTAATGATTCAAAAGTTCAGTGTTCAGCTCTGGGGCCCCCAACATAAGAGGGACGTGAAGCTGTTGGAGTGGGTCCAGAGGAGGGCTACGAAGACGATCCGAGGGGCTGGAACACCTCTCCTATGAAGACAGGCTGAGAGAGTGGGAGTTGTTCAGCCTGGAGAAGAGAAGGCTCCAGGGAGACCTTCTAGCAGAATTCCAGTACTTAAAGGGGGCCTCCAAGAAAGCTGGAGAGGGAAATTTTAGAAGGGCATGTAGTGATAGTACAAGGGGCAATGGATTTAAACCTGAAGAAGATAGATTTTGATTAGATCTAAGGAAGAAATTTTTTACAATGAGAGTGGTGAAACACTGAAACAAGTTGCCCAAAGAAGTTGTGGATGCCCCATTCCTGGAAGTGTTCCAGGCCAGGCTGGACGAGGCTTTGAGCAACCTGGTCTAGGGGAAAGTGTCCCTGCCCATGGCAGGGGCATTGGAACTAGATGATCTTTAAGGGCCGCTTCCAAACCAAACCATTCTATGATTCTATAATGAGTTAGGAGTTAAGAGTCATGCTATGTACAGGTATCTCCCTCCTTGCAGAAGTCATTAGCCATAGTAAGATTCCCAGTAAAAATAACTCGCTGAATGATTTTGAATTTTTGAATGATTCTTAGTGTAGGCTACTCATGATAAATTTATTGCAATTATTAAATATTTGAGATTCAGAATACAAAGTTGATTAGTTGCTGTAATATAATTAGTAGAGAGAAATACTGCCAGGTAAACAGATTACAAATAATACACCATAAATTATTCAGAGGAAGTGTGCTACAAGTATTACTCTTCAGAAGGAAGTTGATGGTGTGAATATTTATATTGTGGAATGTAAAACCCCTTTTACTGCTTTTCTTCTATATTTCTTCAAGAGTTCACTTCTTCCAGAAGAATTCCTTTAAGCATACTCATTTATTGAACTTTTTGGGAAGAGCCAATATAGAAGGAGGGCAAACACTCAAAACAAATTGCATTTTAAAATATTCTTTATTGTATTCATCTGACTCTAAAAAGCTTATATAGAAAGTGATTTTGTCTAACCAAGTCACTGAGATCATGTGCTTCTGAATGCCTTCCAATTTAGCTAAAAAATACTGACTTACATCAAAAAAAGATTCTTTGTCCTCTTTTTCTTGTTCCTTTTGGCTTTTTCTGTACCATCTTTCTTTGAGTTTTCTTTTAGCAGATTTGTTTTTATTTTTTCACCTCTAACATGTAACTTCTAGTCTGAGTGATTATGTTTTATTTCTAAATTGGTTGAGTCAGTTCTGCTCTCTATATACCTCTGAAGTCTAAGAAATTTAGGCTCTGATTCAGGAAAGCACTGAAGTATATTACTGAATATGATGCTGAGAGCAATTTCCTGGATCAGAGCAGTGAAAGGGAATGTATGATCCTTTGTTATTTTTGGTCTAGTTTTATTTCAGAAGTGTTGTGTTAGGCACAGAATTCCCGTCCTCTCCTTCTTATGTTGCAATTTAGTCTTGATAACTGCAGCTTCTCAGTAACATTCCTGCCCAGTGACTCATAGCAGATGTAAGTCTCAACTCTACAGAATTTAATAACAAAAACAGTCGCAGGCTGAGAAGGGCTCTGGAATTCTTTGCATCAGCTTAAGAAGATTTAACAACTTTGAGTTCTGTCCAGAGGGTAAAGGTAAACATTTTAGGTACCTATGAGAGAAGTAAGGAAGAATTTTGGGTAATTGTTATAGTTATGGTTTAGAAGTTAAATGTTTTTGAAGGCCATATAACTGGTGCAATGTTGCTAACGATGTATGAATGTTTTAGCAGGATCTAGCTATTTTGCTATGATATCTAGTTAGTTAATAAACTTCATATTCAAATTTGTAGTTTCTAAATTTATAATAATGTATGGCTGTATGAACAAGGCTGCTTTTTAAGCCTAAAAGTAGATCAAATAATGAATTATTGTCCATTTTTTCAGATGAGGAAATGGGGCATTTGTTGTAACACTACCTAATTAAAACAAAGCAAAATTTGGGCATGAGTTTAATCATTAAAACCAGTTTGAATTTTAAGAAAGCAAACAAAAATCTTTCAAGTCATTATCTGTCCTTTTGGCAAATTCTCTCATTATTGTTGTATTTATTAGCAATGCAATTCTTATTGGCACTGTACAAGCAGAAATAGGCATCTGAATTCCATCTAGTTTGCTATCTGCAGAATTCAGGAACAAGAAAACAGGCTGAGAGTTCAAAATTTTCATAGCTCAGAGTTTCTCTAACATCGTCAAATCTATTTAGTAGCTTGCTATTGAAAGACTTGGAAAAATGTCAAATTTAGGAGAATTTTGAACATAGGATTGATTGTCTGAGTAGCCTGTGGAGAAAGCCTAGGCATAGGAGAAAGGTACCTTTCTAGAATTTTTATTCCTTAACTTTACAGTAATCTTTCTGCACAGCTGTACAAGTGCACATTCCAGGTGTAATCTTTGAGGAGTAAATGAGTAATCTTGTATGGATAAAATGTCAAGGTTTCACAAGAGTTGCCTTTAAACTTCAGTTTTATTAAAACAGAAAGTGATTCTTTTTTCCAGCTAAGTGTTAAGGGCTTTTGCTTTCAACTTGAAAATACTACACTAAGTTTTTCTCAGTCTATCATGATGTATGATAATTAATCCACGTCTACTGTCTGAGATAAAGATTTTTCTGTAAAAAGATCTCCCTTGCACAAATTTGGGTGTTTTTTTTTGTTTTTCTTGGACCAACACAGGTGTTATAACAAAAGTCTTGGAAGTCTCTCAGCACATATTAACTGTTTGAATTCACTAGCATCAGTAACACAAAAATATTTGCTAAGTTATGCAGTTGTTTTCATCTGTGACATGGATTAAGATTTGTATATTTTTGCAGTTTTTTGGAGTGAAAGTTTTTATTGCATTGTGAGTTAATGTTTATCAGCGGTTGTACTCTCGCCCTACATTTTTTTTAATTTCACCCTCCAGGTAGATTTCTGGATAATGCATTTGAAATAGCTATATAATACCAGGGTAAATATTTAAATGAGTGGATAAATTAGCTTAAGAAAATGACTTTCAAAGCAATCTTCCTAGAGCAAGGGTTTAAGCGCCCCTTGAACAGAACTTTAGCTTTATGTATTACCAAAAGCATGGATATGTGCTTTCAGAGAACTGTTACTAAAATAACTTTTTCTGAAACTTTTTGTAGAAATGTGGAAAACTAAGTAAACAGTTACTCACACCAGTTCCAAGACTGAACCTGTCGATTCAGTTAGAGTATGCGAAGCGCTTGGAACATACATGGGGCTTGACCCTATATACCAATTTTCTTATCATTATAGGTTTGACCACTCACTGAATCTCATGTGACTGCAACTGTGGGATCAGATAAACTACGGGAGTTTATACCTGCTGAGAAATTGGTTCAAAGGCACAAGGTACTGCCACCTCCAGGATCAGCACTGCTCACTGTCCTCTACCTTATCTGGGGTTCCTTGCTGGGCAGTGACAGAAGCAAAGTTAAATTAGCCATTTTCTTTCACAGCTTGAATTTTCATGTCTCTTCCTATTCTTCTTGACCTTTCTCCTTTTTTGGGAGGACAACAGCAGAAAGACTTTGATCCCCTCAACCCTTGTTCCTACTTCAGGTCCACTCTGTGGTTTTTCTCTTGTGTCCTCTCTGTTTCAGTGTCCTCACCATTTCTGACTGACAGGTCTGCCAAATGGAGCTCTCAGTTGCTCCCTCTTTATCTGCCTCTTAATTCTCTTATGATCATAGTGAGCTCATGTTGTGAGTGACTACAGGATCAATAATCCATCTTGGGTTTACTGTCCAACTTCGTTTCTTAAAAATTAAACTCCAGGATTAAGATATCTTGAGCAATATATTTAAATCATCACATTTAGCATTTTATTTATGAGACTATTCCTAGTTTTGATATGTCTGTTGAGCATATCTTAGTTCAATGCTAAAGCTGATACAGGCAAAGTTATCTTCCAAGTGCAGCCCTTACGAAGTTCCCCACAACAGGAACATGCTTTAGAAAGAGGCACCCTTTAAATAGAAAGGTGACTTCATCTGAAGATGACAAACCAAACCAGCTGCACACACTCTACACTCCTCTTCGTTCCTTTTGTGCAGCTTGCATGATACAGCTCATACATGCCATAAGGGACATGATCTGCCTTGATTGTACCTGATAGTCTTCTATTTTTTTTTTTTTACTAACATAAATTTCTCTGAACAGCATGGAAAATTTACTTGGTAGTCTTTTTAAAAAAAATAAGAATACTGTAGTTGTAAAACTGTGCAACCCATTTAAGATTGATTGCGGTATTCAGACATTCACAGTCAGTGAAATCATGATAGAACAGTTTCAATATTAAACTAATGTGAAGGAGAACAGTGTGCTTTTATAATGAAAATAACAGAGAATGAAGCACACAGTTAAATATGAATCTTCCAGTAAAAAAAAGAATAGTCCCTTCTCTCCTAGAAAACATATTTATGATATGCACAAAGTCAGGACAGTAATTATCAGAGATAAATCATTTGCAGGTTGTCCAGATAGCTAACGTACAGACAGTGTCGTCACAACAGATGGCAACAGCTGTTTTCAAAACAGTAGTGGCTGCAATAGCCATAATTACTACTGTTGTAAGGCCAAAGTGCATGTTTTATCAAGGCAGAAACTTCTGAAATCTAAATTAATAACAGAATCCAATGCCAGGCAATTCTTGCAGATTCCCCCCGGCTCTCCTTTTTTAAGCCTGAAATTCATAGGATTGACCCAAATGGTAGCAGAATCTGTTGCATTGAATTATGGTAAAATTTTTAATTCAAATGATGTAACATTTATTTAGTTAGCATAAAGAACAACTTAGAACTTAAAATTCAGAAATTTTGTGGCATAAATATAACTTAACCTAAGATTTTCAGTTCACACTTTCTACTCAAGAAACATTTTATAGGTAACTTTTAATGGATTGCTTTGGAATCCTTAGAGATAGACATCACCCTAGTATAGTGCTTTGCAGCCTAACGGTAGATGTTGCGTATGTCCAAAATGCTTAAAAAAAACCTTCTGAGCTGTCTGTAACATGAGCCAGTGGTTACAGAGTACCCTCAACACCTTGTGTCTGCATCAGTCCGGTGCAAGAAGTGGTGTAATGAGCTTTATACAGATATACCTACATATACTTGAGTGTCACAACTCTATGCTTTCAAAGATGATGCTTTCAAACCAGCAAAACTCAGAACTAAAAAAAAACCCCAAAACATTGCTTGCTTAAATAACTGTAATTTAGAAAAGCATCCTAAGTACTTTGTAGGTAGGTGTTGAAAACCTGAAATTTGTCTGTGCTGTAATTTGTACTCTTGCATGAAGTTTTCAGAGATTGGTGAAAATAAAGTTGGACTTGTCCAAATTTACAAGAACTTAAAACATACTTCACAAAAGTACCTTGCTTATCTTTGTACAGTAAAAAGCACAGTCTGCCAAAGTTCCACTGGTGTTTTGTATTAATTCCTGTAGAAACATCAGTGGAAATTTCCATAAAGTTGGTGTTTCAATAAGCACATGCTGACATCGAATCATTAATCTCTGTTACAGGTCTTATGCTTTGCCTAACCACAAATGTTTTAACATGTAGTTGGCTGATTTAGTTTAATAAGTAGAAAAAGCAGAGTGAACACATATTTTGGTTTAAACAGGCATTAGCAGATGGTAAATGAGAATATTTTAAGTAAAAAAAAAAACAAAAAACATTCCTCAGTTGATAGTTTGCAGCAGTTTAATCAATTTAGAATTGATTCATGTATAATCTATGTAAATATGTTGGTAATTGGAGGCCTTGGTTTCTCATCTGTGAGATGAAAAGCACACATCTCTTTTACAGAAAATGGTGACGTTCTATCAGCTAATGTCTGCAAGGCAGTGAGATACAGTGGCGATTGTTTTGGCATATAAAATAATTTTCATATGAAATAATGGGATTTAAAACATATGGGTCATACAGTACAAAATACGCATAGCTGTCAGTTGAAAGACGTCATCCTTGTCACCGTTAGAATAAAAGCTGGTAACTATTACATGTTTTTCCCCAAAATTACTCTATAACAGTAAAATTATCTCCATCTTCTCCTGGCACACAGAAGTTGCACAAATCTTTAGTTCAAGCACAACTAGCCCAATCCAGATTTTAATTACTTGAATATAAGAAAGCTTTCTCTCAACTTCAAAGGACCAACAAGGAATATTGCCCTTCTTTTCACAGCATTTTAAAAAACTATTTTTCTTTTGTCTTGCTTCACAATAAAATGCATGAGTTTGAATCTTCAATAGCTGTCCTAAAACACATGGAGAGCTCTGATACAAAGTTGCCTAAAAGGATAAGTTCTGGTTTTACTGGGTTTTGGACTCGTACTTCATCAGATTATTTTAGACATTTTTAATGAAGCCTAAATATGCATTATATTTACAATATATAAGAAAATAATTATAGGTTAAATAGTTTATTTAGAATAAAATTTAAGATGTCAAGTGTAAATACGTAGTTTTAATGTTTACGTTAACTAGTATTTCGTTTGTTCCTCTACTTCACAGCTTCCAAAGAATGAAGATTTTGATAATGATTGATTTTGTCCTTGCAGCTAGCTTGATGGATGCCATTGGCAGCTCTGTAAGTTCTAGTAATTAAATTTGCCTATACACTTTCTTCTAAATATTTCTTACCTTTTTCTCCATAGTGCTTATGGTGTATCTCAGCTACATGGAGTGGCAGAACCTTTGATAGAAAAGATTAGAATTCACAACAAAGCTGAAAGAGTGGGGAAATAACCTCAAACAATGTTCAGTGGGGACAAGTTTCCGATAAGGAAAGAGGAAACATGCAAAAACATGCAAGATAAGATAAATGAATGCAATAGCACTGAAGAAAGTAATCTGGTCAGTTTGTTACTGGATCTGACATGAAATATGAGGTGATAGAATATCTTCGCTAAAAAAGGTATTACATTCAGGAGTAATGCTAACTCAGAATCACACCTTCAGTTTTGAGCAGCATGCTTACAGAAAGGCAAAACCCAGGAAATCCTAAAGTGGTGGCTGCAGCAGTAGTATTTCTGGTCATTGACACTCAGGATGAAGAACGTTTCTATCCTTCTCTACCTTGTTCACTTGCCATACAAGTTTTTCTCAAATAAGATCCACAGCTTCATTTTCTTACTTGTTCCCATGTTACTCTGTTATAATTCACGTCACACTTAGAAACAATGATCAAAACTCCTTCACTTGTAGCTTCCAAAACCTACACACACACACACGCACTCACACACTCCACTGCTTAAAATATTTCTAACCTCACCAGTCCTGTACTGCCTGTCCTGGCTGTCCTTCCTGGTTTGATATTCAGGTCCTAACTAGCAGGGACCTGGGAGATTGAATTGTTGATTCATAATTGCCTAGGTGGAAGAGGTTGTTGAGTTTACAACTCGGTGAGCATCATTGTGGCTTACATTATTTTATGGAAGCCTTTTGTTCAGATAAGTAGCTCTGTAGGAGCAGAATAGGATGCACCTGCCTCTGTAATCACTTCTGCTCTGTGGAGAAAAATATTACTAATTTTATAGGCATGTACTGAGAAAAAAGGCATTACAATGAAATGCATTTGCTTTCTTTTGATTTTTCATTTGGAGTATTATGGGCTTTAGCTGACCCTGTGACTAAAAACTGGGAATACTCTGAAATTTATCTCTAAGTTTTCACATTTTAATCTCATTAAAACAGTATTCTCAATAGAGATTTTTTGAACCTCATTTAAATTCTAAAAAATAGAAAATAACACCTCAAGTAAAAATTTTGTATTTTTACAGTTTTCATAAAGTATTCTGAGTCTAATTTATAGCATCAATTTTAGTAGAAGGTCACTAGCTGCTAAATGATTTATGGAATAATGAACTAAAGATTGCAAATGCACATTAATTGCAGCAGCTGATTAAATATGGGACCACATGTCCAAGAGCAGAGCTGTCAGCAGTTGTTAGGTAATTGCTTCTCAATGTGTAGCACAAACAGTTGCTTCACTGAAACAGACGGAACAGGTTATGTTCAGTCTGGTTTCATTTAGTGGGCACTACTGTCCGCTGGAGACAGGCACAGTCAAATTCACATTTTTTTGAGTATTTCAACATTGCAATAGTTTAACTTTGGTCTATATCTAGCAAAAGGAATAGCGACTGTTATGTTATAGTTCCTGACTCTTATAACCCTCAGTTAGGTTTTGCTTCTGTGTCACTCTAGCTGTGCACTGGTTTAACTCCAGTGATTCTAAAAGAGTTATCCTGTGAAAAGGCGTAGTAGTACATTAAAACAACAGTCTGGTAACCTGCAGAGCTAAAAGCCACGTTGATCCACCCTGAAGTTACACAGCTAACTTGTGATTGTCCCATGGGAAAAATAGGTGTGGAATTCCAAATATGAGAACTGTGTTTTTGCTGTCCAGCAGCAAAGTGTAATGGGATTTGTTTGAAGTTGACAGGAAGAGACATCGATGAGGAGGTTGGACTCAGGGAGAGAAAGCAAAGTATAAGATACCAGTACTTTTAATATGTAGGTTACTTTCAAAACTCTACTTTCTGCTCAGTTATTTCTTTCTTATGGTTTAGCTGTCGCGGACTGCCTGTGTCTTCTTCCAATGGGTCGCAACCAACCGACTGTTGCGACCACAACGTATTCCACAATCAGAAGGCTCTTCTAAACTCACTGCTATCTTAGTCCAACAGAGAGCTCCAACTCTCACTCTCTAGGGGGCTCCTGCCACTCCAAACTCCAGGAGGGAAATGCCCCACTCCCTCTTGGGAGTGCCCCGCCTTTATCCATCCATGAGTCACATGGTTTCCGGTTGACCAACGTGACTCACAGCACCTGTCCTAACAAGGCACAGGTGCTTTCTATTGTAGCAGCCGGGAAACTTCCCCAACAATTCCCCCTTTTCTTTTAAAAAAAAAAATTGCTTCGCAGCCTTTAGGGGTTTCCAACATTTCAATTCCATTTTCCGTCGCCGTTTGTAAGTCATTCTCATTTTTTGTCGTAACGTGACGGCGGGTATATCCATTGATCCGGCGACGACGGATACATCCACCTTGGCTGCTGTGGCTGCTTTTTCTCTTGATCAACCTGTGGCTGCCATAACGCTCCCGCAAAAGTTTTGTCCAAACCATTATGCATCTGCATAGACTTTCTCATTCTTTTATTTCTCAGCCAGCCGTTAGTGTAAACCTCTGAATTGCATTGCCTAGCAATATGGCCTATTTTCCCGCACCTGTAACATCTCTGTTTTCCATATTTATGGCAATTAACCGAGCCATTAACTTTTCCGGTATTTATTGTCCGCCTTTGACCCTTTCGTCCTGGGCATTCCAATTTTATATGTCCCAGGTTTCCACATCTATAACACTTCTGCTTCCTAACACGCAGGGAACCCGGAAGGGCTAGTGCCACGGGGAACGCACTAGGCCCTCCCCTCATTTCTGTTATAGATGATTCTTTATTGTTAACTGGTACCCCCAGAGCTTTAGCCAGGTCCCAGTCCCTGGCCTCTATTGCTTTTGTTCTAACCTCGTCCCAGAAGCGAACTGGGTCATGAGGCTGAACTGTTACTGTAGTCGCTCCCAAGGGGTCTGATTCCAATAAACAGGCGGATTCTGGCAACTTTCTCCTTGGTCTAGGTGCGGTTGGTAACTTCCCAGCAGAGCTATCACTTGCTTCAAAGGTTTCTCCTGCAGTCTCTCTTGCTGCAGGGTGGGTCATGGCCTGCTGAGAGGTTTCTCCTGCAGTCTCTCTTGCTGCAGGATGGGTCATGGCCTGCTGCAGCGTTTCCACTACAGCTGCTAACTGCTGGGATATACCTTGCAGTATTGTCATAACTTGCTGTAGTATTATTGGCTGCGCCAAACGTACCTGGGCCGGATAACCAGATACCGCGGGATATGAAGTTGCCAAGGGTGGGGCCAATTGCTCAAATGGCGGAGCCGTAGGCATAATAATGGGGGACGGGGGGGCTGTTGGGGCAAAGGGTGGGGGACGTTTTAACACCTCCTGCAGGGTGGGGCAAAGTCCCTGCACAGTCCCCGCAACTTCCTTGATCTCCTTGAACAGTGAAGATAAACCCAATTCACTGTCCGTGCTGTCTGAGGCCAGTCCTCCCTCAGACAGTTCGTCGTCTTCCTCAAAACCTTTGCCCATTGATACATAATCTGTTGCTTGAATTATATTATCCAACGCCCCCCATGTACGCAACAGGTCGGTTTTGGTCGAGTCCTTATTCTCAAAGACTACTTCACAAAGCAACTTATCCCCCAACTTCTTCCATAGCTCAAGGCTAAAGGACGTATTGAGACTCACTAGGTCTTCACGCTCCGCCACCCAGTTAAGTAAATTATATAGATCCTTGCTTCTTATATTAGCCCCCGCAGCCATTATCGCAGATTCAAGAAATGCAAAAGTCTGGCCTTCCTTTACAGAGTTCTGTCTCATGTCCATTCCCAGCGGCTCACCTTGTTCCAGGTGTCTAGGTCAAAACTGGTCAATCCGCAGCTCCTGCTGCTCTCAAGCTTCGCTGGGTTTTATCTCCACCGCAGTTCACCCTGCGGTTCAGGCAGTTCACGTTTCGACGAATCACGTCGGGGTCACCAGATGTCGCGGACTGCCTGTGTCTTCTTCCAATGGGTCGCAACCAACCGACTGTTGCGACCACAACGTATTCCACAATCAGAAGGCTCTTCTAAACTCACTGCTATCTTAGTCCAACAGAGAGCTCCAACTCTCACTCTCTAGGGGGCTCCTGCCACTCCAAACTCCAGGAGGGAAATACCCCACTCCCTCTTGGGAGTGCCCCGCCTTTATCCATCCATGAGTCACGTGGTTTCCGGTTGACCAACGTGACTCACAGCACCTGTCCTAACAAGGCACAGGTGCTTTCTATTGTAGCAGCCGGGAAACTTCCCCGACATTTAGCTATTCGGTATGATGATGATTTCTTGATTGTCACTTGCTATTTACCAGCACTGTGAACTTAAATCCTTTTCATCAGGTAATTGCTATGTGTAATGTAGATATATTACTATTCACCCCCATAAGTGTATTATCCATAAAGCAGATGACAATCAGCTCAGTGTTATTCATTTTCATTAATTCACAATTTTTAAGTAAACAAATAAAAGATCAATTTAAAATGAAAAATTAAGAGTAATATTTAGAGACATAGCCTGTTGCAGACTTGTGTTTAATTTGATTCAAAGGATAGGACCTTTTATGGTGGTATATGAAGTAATATCACAGATACCAAGTTTTTCTAAGTTACAATAATATTTTTTAAGACATTCTGTACTTCTGCCATATAATTCAATCACAGTAGGAGAATGGCTTTTAGCAGTATGAATAGGTAAATTGATAGACCATTTTTCACTACATCTGAAAGAAACACACTTAGCTGCCTGTAGCTGCCTCTCCTCAAATGTGCAGACTCGTGCTCTCTCTAGAACTGAAAGTGGCTCTTTGTGGCTCAGACCTTGCCATGTGTTGAAGAGACTACCCACCTGGAGTCTTGCCTATGAAATTTCAAGGGCTTGGCGACAGGGGCCACCATTTCCTGGGTCACCCAGGTCGTTCCTATTGTATTTTACCATGTTCTCCAAGGTTGCGAGTTAAGACTGATACAGGCTAACCTTCTCAATAAACAAAATGCTGCAGTAAAACTGGTAAGTGTGGCATGGTGGCTTCTTTAGGACTCTTAGCTTAATATGATTAGGATTAATATTAGGTCTGACTGTTAACATGTTTGGGGTTTTTTTGACAGCTTTACTTCTACAGTTAGCATTAGCTTGTCAGGATGAGCCTGGAAATATTTTTTTTCAGTTATTTATTCACTCTTTTTCAAACCACCTATGCAGCTCTCCAGTTCTCCATTATGTTTTGTATGCTGTTGGGACTAGTCTGAGAATTTGCAGAGACCTGTCAACTTTTTCTGAAATTTCCAATTCAACTCAGCTTTTGTCAAGAGTTTATTTGAAGCTACAGATACAATTTGAGACAATCACCCTGGAAAGACTGCACAATAGTGCATCCTTTCTTTGTAATATGCAACATTATACATTAATGAGTGCTTATGGTCAAAAAACAACTCTCTAAACCACTGTAGCAAGTTTGTCTCTATATGTGCATATATTTTAAGTATTTTCTTCCCTTGTATCCTGCTAGAAGAAAAGGAGGGTATGCTAGGGATTTCATAGCTATGAACAACTGAAAAATATCTTCAAGGGAGTCTTCTTAAGTAAGATAGGACTCTAGGCATCTTAGGTCATTGGCTGCTTTGTTTATTCTCCTAAAAATTTTAATGCTTGATAAACATGTATATTACCCACTCTTTTGTTCCACCATGTGTATTAGACTGCAGTTAATTGTGAGTTAAAGTAAAGGTTTCTGATACACTTCAGAAACCCTTATAGCAGAGGCCTATATTCAGGATTGTTCTGCAAAGTCAGCAAGCCTGATCATCATATTCTTCAGTGTGACTAAATGTTGCACCAAATGGAACATGATGGCTAGGAACCATTTTACTGAACTCACGGACATAGATTCTTTTATCTTCAAATGCCATCTTGAAATGTGTCTTGTTCATTTGTCCATTTGTTGAAAGAGAATTGCATCCTCTCTAGTGAAAAAGCAAAGGGACCTGGACATCTGCAACACTTATTTCTATCAGAAATAGCAGGTCATACGAATGACACGGTTTATTTGGACGTTCCTTGACAGTAGCAGAAGTTCCTCTGCTTTTTAACTAGCACCACAAATTAATCATGAAAAAAATCTGCATGTAGTAGAGTCATAAAATGCAGATTTTAATTAATACTGCTAGTTTAATTCACAAAGTAAATTCTTGGAGTTGTTGTGGATAGTACTGCAGGGAAGTCAGTCTAACCAGAACTGTGTTTGTGCTGCATAAAAACTTTTTAAAGAATGGTATCAGCTTTTCAGATAGAAGAAAAAAAAACCAGATATTGCATATTTGCAATACGCATATTTGATCTTGCATATCAGATTTCCGAAAGGTTGCCCTCTGATTTTACTTTTACAGTGCCAGTTGTGCTCTCATGCAAGAACAATAGCTACTGAACTCTGTTTGCCCATATGAAATTGCAGACACAATGTCACCTCATGACAAAACCTCATGTCATATTTGTAAAATGTATCATAAAGCCCCAAAGGCTTTTTGCCCCGTGTTGGAATCAGGTTTGTTTAATATCTATTTGAAACTGTACAGGCTGTTTTAATTTAAGCTCCCTAGACTGGGTTCTGTTCACTTTGGCTATTTTACCATAGTCATTAATCTAAAACCAATTATTTATTGCTCTGCGTACGTCCAGCATGTCAGAATTTGGAACAGTTATTCCAGCTCTCTTGTTATGTATCAGTATTTGCACCAGGGTGAAATGAGTGCTAGGTATCGCCATGTCAGAATAGTCACATTTCTCACTCCTTCTGCACGGCAAAATTAAGTGTACAAGTCACAGCACAATATTGACTTTAAGGTTTTAACTTCTATTTTTCATGCATATTCTTAGCTTCTTAGGGACTATTTATTTTAGCATGCCAAAAATGAGGTTGAAACTTTACAATATTTATATTGGCATCATTAAAACTCTTATCGTATGAAGTGTATAATCTAAAAGCATTTGAAAAATGCATAATGAAGTTGAAAATGTATCAGTGTGAACTGTATTTCTTTAAAACTCTGGAATTTTAGAACCTTCAAAATGTTAGTAGCAGGCCTCACTGGATAGTAAATCTCTATACATGGCAGGGGATAGAGAATCAGCAATCTTTATGGTATGGTCTTATCCTGGTTTTGACTGGGACAGAGTTAGTTTTTATTTTTAGCAGCTAGAAGAGCTCTATGTTTTGGTTTCAGTCTGGGATTCGCTGTGAAAAGAACGCTGACAGCGCACCGATGTTTATAGTTGGCACTGAGACCTCAAGGACTTTTCAGCTTCCCATGTTTTCACCAGTGTGTAGGAGCACAACAGGCTAGGGGGGAGCATGGCTGGGGCAAAGGGTCCACAATTCCTCTTATGATTTGTACTTAAACTTAGGATTAAGGGGTAAATTGGCAAATGGAGTATTCCATATCATGCAACATCATGCCCAGTATACAAAGGAGGGTTGACTGGGAAGAAGAGTTTTGACTCTTCCAGGAACTCTCTTCCAAGGGTGCTTTCTGGCTCTCAGAGTGCTCTCTCTCTCTCTCATTCTCTTTTTGGGCTTCTCACTTGTCCAGGATTGCAGTGTCGGGACTTTCCTGTTTCAGGATCGTTTGGCGGGACAGGACAGGCATTGGTCACCGGGTGGTGAGCAATTGCACTGTGCATCACTTGCTTGTATATATTATTATCATTAGACATATCTGTATATTCATATATTATTTTTATAATTATGACTGTGTGGCAAACAGTTGCCAGCTGGGCTAAACTGCAACTGCAACAGGTCTGTACTATAGTGTTTTCTCCTAAAGTCCCCTCTGCATGTTTGCAGTGAAAGCTGGTAGTTATAGCCACTAAAGAGAAGGTCTCTTTGCAAAGCAGGTATATGTTTGGACACTCTGTAATATAAGAAATAATTTTAAATAGAGGTGGCAATCGAGGTGGAAGTCAGCATAATGTCTGTAGGAAATTGTGACCAAAATGTTTTATTCAACTTACATTTTATTTGTGGTTTGGTTGGTTGTTTTTTTGTGTCACGTGTTAAACTTGACAAAAAATTGTTGATTTACAATAAAATGTGTTTTCCTCTAGGATCTACAGAACTGTTTTCAAGAGCAGATACGACTTCAGGGCCAGGTGAGGCTTCTGGAACACCATGTGAAACAGCAGCAGTTAAAAATTATACAGCTTTTAGAGAAGAAAGAGATTCAGTACAGTGACAGAGGAGATGAAAACAGTGTCATTGACCTGGGAGGAAAAAGACAGTATTCAGGTTAGAAATGAAGCTATTCTTTTCATTTCCATTCATTGCAATGATACTGAGAAGCTTTAGCACAATTGGGCCCATTGACCTATTGTTCTAAAAGCTCGTAGAAAATTTTTTGTTTAAAACACAGTGTTCAGCTTTTACCCAGGCCTACTGCTGCTGAGAAAAATTGTTAATCTCACATGGTATAAATGAAATCTGGATTGAAGCAGTTTATTGATTTATTAATAGCACATAATTAAAAAACAATCAGTGAACAATACATTCAGAAAAAATATCAGCAATAAAACAGATAAAAGCCAATAGCAGGTAATAAACAGTTACAAATTTCTAGACACCCTTCTACGACTGATCTCAGAAAGTTCTAAACCACAGGATCAGTTCACATTCACACATTCACAGTTGAAGCTCATGTGGGTTATAAGCACACACCAACTCTGTTCCATTCTGTAAAGTCCCTAAGACATCCGTATTTACACACATAAGCCTGGCATAATGACATCTGCATCTCACTTTAATGAATATTCTGTATGTTGCGCCATTTTGACTGAGTTAGGTTCAGCTCAGGACATCACAGCTTCTAAAATACTGGGTTTAAGTTGTTTTTGTAATCTCACCAGCATTCTGGTGGTGATCTGGTCCCTATGCAATGGAAGAAGTGTTAGCCTGTAGAAGCTGGAGTGAGGCCCGAACTCTTAAAATAATGAAACACTATCCTAACCGATAGTTGGATTCCAAATACAATTTGGGGGTCTGATTCCTGGGTGGTGTTCATTTCTAGTTGTCCAGTGTGAGAGAGTATAAACTTCTATAATTTTTAATAGCCTTGTTTGATTATATTTGTAGTGTTTATGCTGCTGAAAGAAATCAATGTATATAACAAGGCATCAAATATAATAAAGCACCATTAAAATGAAATTAAAAGCAGTTGTAAGTCAGACTTTAAATTTGAGCTGTGTATTTATATATTCAGCATCTTGGAATACTTTTTTTTATTATTATGGCTGACTCATTTGTTACTGGAGAAGATTATTAAAACCACATTTAGCTGAAAGGTATTTGTCCTTTCTTAGCATATGCCTCAGTTTGTTTTCTTAAAATGTTATTCACGTAACAGATCTAAGTTGTTCTGGTTTCTCAGGATTTTTTTTCCCATTATTTTTTCACTTTCTTTGTATCTTGGAAAATGCTTTTCCCTGATAGTACTGCATTATTTCAGTCAAACTGCTGTAGCATTTTAATGTCAACAGAGCTGGGTAATTTGGGGTTAGATAGTGAGGGAGAAATTCCACATTATATACACCTGCTAAAAATTAAAATATGCTTGTGTTTTGCTACCCTACTGAGAAAATAATGGAGAAGAAAAGGTACTTTCTATAAACCAATCAAACATTCTCTAGAAAGACAACTTAGCTGTTATTTAAATCATGTTTTCTGTTAGACTTTATTCAAATCCTGGCATAACTATTTGTCTTCAGTATAAAGTGTTTATTTTCTATGTCTAATCTTCACTGACGCTTTCACTGAGAAGAAATATAATAGTTCAGAAAGTTCCAAACTGGCCTGGAAGTTCAGCCAATATGCTCATAAATGTTTCAGGGAAAATCTTACAGCTAATCAGCCCTACCTTCGCCAGGAAAACAGAAATGTTGAAAATTGTACATCTTTCCTGTATGACTGCTTGATGGTAGATTACATATAAACAAAGAACTCCTTTCATTTCTTAACTCCTAGAGGAAAAATGATAAGATTATACAATTACATTGCTGCTATATTTTCATGAGCTCTGAATTTTGTCGTTGCTTTAAATGCTCGTTAGTCATTAACACTAATGGAGACGAGACTGTAAATAGCATCAAGCTGAAGTGGTATCAATTTACACATACGTTGCCCTTTTTGGGAGTAGTCTTCTATATGTTTTTGCACCTGTTTGGTACAAGGGACACGAGTATCAGGTCTAGCAATTGTTTCCCTTTTCTAACACTGGTCATTCCATACTCTTGTTTTTGGCAGTTCTCCTGTGGACTTTATGGACATAAAAGTACCTGTTTGTTTATAAAGGTTACTGTGTGTTTTATATGTAGAGAAGTTATATGATTGTAACAGGATTTTAATGTGGATTATACCATTGTAAATTAAACGTGACATTGCTTAACCAGAGGCATTATTTTGCTAGTCAATTGAAAACAAAAAGAATAGTATTTTATGGTGAAAAAAAGATTACTTTAAAGAAAAGTCAAAATAATTACAGCTCAATAAAGTTTTAAAGCCATACAAATACAAGCGAATGCCCCAAAGTCATAAAAATGTGTTTGCAGAGGCATTTCCTTCGTATTAGCCCGGTTCATATGTGACTCTCATATGACGTGACTTGATATCTGTTATTGACTTGATTTCTGATTTTACAACTAAGTATAGGACTAAAAAAACTATGTGCAATGAATGTTTTGTGAACAGATTGTGCAGAAATCTACAATGATGGCCATAAGCAAAGTGGATTTTATAAGATGAAACCTTTCCAGAGTCCTACTGAATTCCTTGCCTTCTGTGACATGTCTGAAGGGGGTGGTTGGACTGTTTTTCAGAGACGTTCTGATGGCAGCCAGAATTTTGATAGGTAGGTACTAGACTTAGTCATTAACGTGTGAAACAAAGTGGAGAAACATTAAACCAAATGGAACTGAGTTAAATCTTAACTTTAGAGTTATGTGGATAAGTTGTTATCTCAGATAAGTGGGAGGAATGGTTATTCTGTGGGACAGCTTCCAGGTGAGATACCACTTCTGGCTCTGGCTCTCTTCTGGGAGATACCTCTTCTAGTCTTTTTCTGACACCTTGTGCATTTTATGTGAGGACACTTCAATGTCAAATGCATTAATGCAATTGTTGGAGCAAGAACTCTTAATGATAAGTAAAGGACTACCTTGTCTTTTGCAAATAGTAAAAATCTAAAAAAGTAAAAATGTAAGCAATCTGCTTGAACCAAAACACCATCAGCAAACAAATATGAAAGAAACCGAGAAACCTGCCACAGAGTAATTTGTAGCTCATGGTAAAATGCCTCCAGGAAAGATAAGATGGGTGAGAACTTGATTTGTGGACACCTCCTCCTTGCCTTTGCCAAGACTCAAGCACTTTTGGGAAATGTCCAGAAGTGGAATCTGTGGTGCTGAGAGACTTGAATATAAAAACCCACAAATATTTACAGATATTAGAAGCAACAGGAAGGTTTTTAGAACCTCCACTTTGCCCAATTTGCTTCTCACATACCTACATCCTTCTGTGAATTTGTCTTACCTGTGTTTATAATCACTGTAACTAACTTTACAATACCCTTATGAAATTCAGAAACAATCCCCAGAGATGATGAAAAACTGCAATCCAGCCATGAAAACTTTGCTATTCTTATTTTATAAAATATGGTCGAACAAGCTACAGAAGCGATCTGTAGCAGTTTACAATTGTTAACCACCACATACCACCCATTCTTCTTTGCCAGAGACTACCAGCTACTTAAGTCACAGGGACTGCTTTCTCTTATGGCTGCCTGTCCACAGTTTAATACTTTCACCCATTGTTTGAAGTATAGTTGCTTCTCACCAAGGAAATAGATCATATTTTTGTCCACATTAGAACACATCACGAGACCAAAACCACTGAGAAAGTGTTTCAAAGCCACCATAGACAGAGCAGAGATTCAATGCTTTCAGTACACACATTAATTCTTGAAACTATGCACCAGTATGAGTTCAAAAATTGTTAGAATCAGTCAGTAAGTCAAAGGTGGAAACAGCTAGCTAATATCTCAATTTACAAAATTATACATCCAGCTGCAGATTTTCGCAGCTTAATCAAATCACAGAAAATAAAGAAACAATACTTGTGATACACCTACACATTCACTTAAATCTCCTGGATTTAACCAGGAAAAATGTTTTCACTTCGGGTAAATTGTGCTATACCAGAGATTGGACTGAGCTAATGTGTTTTCTTCTGGTCTTAAAATCTGTTAACCTTGAACCACTTTGAAGGTACCTCTTAGGACTAGTCTTTGGACTGCAATTCAGTGATCAGTGTAGCATGGGATTCAGCCTTTCACATGTTAGAAATAGAAACAATTCTGTGAGGATCAACAATGTAGATAAGATAATAAAGTCTAAAATATTTGTTTATTTATGTTCTGACACATAATGAACCTACAAAGAATTCAGCAGAGGACTACCAAGATGATCCAAGGGCTGGAGCACTTGCCCTGTGAGGACAGGCTGAGGCTTGTTCAGCTTGAAGTAGAGATGGCTTCAGCAGAACCTAATAGTATCCCGTCTGTACCTACAAGGAGGTCACCAAGAAAACAGCAGCTTGAGAACTTGTTGAGTAAACAGGCTCTTGACAGTGATGTCTGGTGGGAGGATAAGAGACAAAGTACATAAGTTGAAACAAGAGAGGTTCGGATTGGATATAAGGAAAAACTTTTTCACCGTGAGAACAGTTAGCGGGTTGCCCAAGGAGGATGTGCAGTCTCCATCCTTGGAGGTTTTCAAGACCTGACTGGACAAGTCCTGAGTAACTTGGTCTGATCTCACGGCTGACCCTGCCTTGAGCAGGACATTGGACTAGATTACCTCCTGAGATTTCTTCCAATTTGAATTATTCTGTCATCTGTGATTGTATGATAAAATAAACATCCAAGGAAACTTGCTTTTTAAAATAAATTAGTAATTTATGCCCTTCTCAGGGTCTGGACTGACTATGAAGAAGGCTTTGGAAATTTTGTTTTGACAAATGGTGAATATTGGCTTGGAAATAAAAATCTTCATTATTTGACTAATCAAGGTAAGATTTGTATTGTAACAATAGTCTTCTGTTGTTTCTGTTTCTTTTCTCTTTCCGGGCCATTTTTTGTTACCCTTTTTGTTAGCATAAATCCTGAGTTCTGTTGTTAGGCTGCATGGACTTCTCCAAGTTTCAGAACAAAATACATTTGAATATGTCTTTTCTGTGTTTTCTAACAAAAGGTTCAAAACTGTCATCAGGCCAGTGGCATGCAGGGAGCCCCTGCAAAATGGGGAACAGCAGATAGGAGTATACCTTAAGACAATTGTCTCTACCAGTTTCACAGTCAGCATCACTAACGGTCCAGAGTCAGGTGGTATGTACCAGTTCGTTTAGTCAGGGCTTTACATGGCTGCATAGGCTATTACATGAAGGTAAATCTGGGCCTGTCCTGTTGATTAGGCTAGTCTTAGAAAGGTATTTCCATCTTTCTAATAGTCAGCCTAAGATAACTTCTGCTTTGCTGAAGAATGCTGCATATACAAAACTTAGACATTGACTTAGCCAGCTAATTCATATGGAAATCAATGCCACCAGGATGTGGTCCTCGTTTAACTCTATTATCTTCAGAGTACAAAAATCTAATTTTCTTAGGTGTACACTTAATGATTGATTCTCACTATCCTTTCACTACCACCTCAAATACCTTACTAAAATATAAAGCTCATAAGTCCTTTTTTTTAAAAAAAAAAGCCAACAAATTGTCTGTTCTTGAAAATCTGCGTTGGAATAATTCTAGAAATTTCTGAGCTGAATCAGGTGAATAAAGACAAAGAATAGCAAGATATGCTTTAAAATGCATGAAGAAAGAAGATAAAACCCCATAAAATATGCTATGATGATACAGATAAGATTCATGATAAAAACATAGTCAGCATTTTAATCTTCTACTGCATTACTCTGTTCTGAAAAGTAGTGAGATAGACTAGTTTAACCAAAATAATTTGTGTTGTTATTTCTTAAGGGAACTATACTTTAAGAATTGATCTAACTGATTTTGAAGGAGAACGGCGTTTTGCACAGTATGCAAGATTCAGAGTTGCAGGTGAAGAGGTAATAAAATATTAAATAATAACTAGATGTTTTAATGAAAATATGGATTCTGTAGACAGACAACAAATATACAGGTTCCCTAATTATCATAAAGAAAGGTGTAGACCTTTACTATCATACTTTTTTTCTTACAAATGCTTGGAATTTTCAAATACAAAATAATAATAATGGTTTATTTTGATACATCAATTTCATACTTTCTGTAAGATGTATAAATCATTTGGTTTAGCAGCCATGGATAAAAGAAGCTTTTCTATTTTTGTTGATATTACCAACAATAATGGTACATGATGTTCTGATTTGTTAATATGTGCTGCAAACTAACTCTAATATTGTTTTTATTATGTCATTTATACATAAGGTTATTGCCCAATGTTACCCCTGGAAAGCATCTTTACATCCCTTCATTGTCTAGTACACAGCGTTTCAGTGGCATGACATTTCTGAGCGTAAAAATAGTAGCAAATGGAACAGATTAGTTTCCTCTGTGTGTTTTCACTCTCTGACATGCTAAAGGTTAAAGACCTATCAGATTACTTTTTTTTTTTCCTTTCTTCACATTTTTCTTTAGCATTCCTATGAGATGAGCTGTGGTGAATACTCTGGCACAGCTGGTGATTCCCTTACTGGTGGATTTCATCCTGAAGTAAAATGGTGGGCTGATCATCGAGGAATGAAATTCAGTACTAGAGACAGGGACAATGACAACTATGAAGGGAACTGCGCTGAAGAGGAAAAGGCTGGCTGGTGGTTTAACAGGTGTGTTGATTTTATATCAGTATTGTCAACTATTCTGCGTCATGCATATTCATACAAGGATAACATACGTAGAAGACAGGATTACCATTGTTCACTATGTTTGCAATCTGCCCTTGACCTCTACCAGGGATCTCAGTGCTGGTAAGACTGAAACTCGCCTTAGAAGGGACAGCACCTACTGCCCAGCTCCAGCTGGCCTGTGATAATGGTATTTGCCATAGGCTTTGGTTGTCTTTGTTATCAGACAGTAAGAGAAGATAATACTGCCCCTTTAAGGTAACCAGTTTTTACACAAGTAGGTCATGTAGAGTGTGCAGATATATCCCTGTTGTACTTCATTCTTGCGTTTCTCCTGCGTTGCACTAGACCAAATGTGGCAGTACTGCAGAATATCTGACAAGTTAAGCTAGTGCCAGGTTATTAAGCCTCATTTTTTTCACCTCAGTTCACAGCATCTCACTCTTGTTATTCCTTCTATATCAAGATGGGAATGTGTCCACTCAGTTTCTTTCAGTGAGTATGGCTGGACTGAGAGGAAGATTTTTTTTAAGTAGAGTTCACTAAAAGAATTTTTAGATCCTACTTTCATACAAAATAGCAATTCAAAAAGAAAGGATAAAATTGGTAGCCTTAGCACTGTCTGTATAGGCAGCTGTGTTGTTTCCTTTGATGAATTAGATAAATATAGCCATGAAGAGAAACTATGCAATCTAGCTATACAATAGGGAGGTTTAAAATACAACTCAGGGAAGCATACTACTCTCTTACTGTGATCTCAGTTCACTTGGCAAGAGCTGCCAGGCTGGATCAACTCCATTGTTTCTCTCTGTTGTGTCATCCTTTGTTTCTGTTTTTTAACTCCTTATTTTCCAAATTCTGTTTCCGTAAGTAGTCTGTGACCAGCTTAGCTGATATGATGTAGCTATTAACTCAATTCTGCATAATTAATTACTTATTTTAATACATTTTCATATATTTGCATGGATAGTGGGTCAGCAGAACGTTTGAGAAATATGGAAAAAAATCAAACATAGACAAAGTTTTTTTTGCAGTTGTCACAAAAACTAAGATATAAGAGAGGCAACTGTGTTGGAGATCCTCTTCCCATGAAACCAAAACTTTTGTGGATTTAAAGGACCATCTAGACTTCAAGTAACATAAAACTTAGGTACCATTAAGAGTGAATCACCAATCACTTTTAGTCAACTGCATACATTTTTTGTCTTTTAAAAACTTTTTTTTTTTTAATATTGGATTGGTCTGGACAAAAGAATGACCCCTTCACAAAAGTAGCTGTACGGCAGAACTTGACAGTTATTAATACCTTGTAGTTGGTGCTACATGACTACTAAAGATAGCTGACTCCTACGAGGCTAGTTCCTATTATGGCTGTGGACCTTATGCTCTTAAAGCGACAGTCCATCTAGAGAATGAAAATGAGTTACTAATAGTGTTTTTTCCACTGCCTTGCTACTGACTTTTTTATTTTAAGCCAAACATAAAACTGAATACTGCAAAATCCTAGAAAATTTCAGCATCCTTAAATCCTACCCAAAAGAACAGTACTGGCAGAGAAAGGAAAGCACTCAGAACACGTATTTGTCATGCACAGATTAGCAAATATAGATGGAATTAGTGCTCTTGGCTGGTTTGTATAGGAGCTCCCAGCTATGAAGGAATTTTTTACAGCCAGCTCTATGCTATCTGGACTAAAGAAATATAGAAATGCTCGGATAATATGAATACCAAGAGTTGTGACACAAGTGAGGCCACATGGAGGTAGCTGAGTCTTAATTTAAAGCCAGTGGTCTTGCGCCAGCTCAGCACTTGTTACCCTGGACTTCAGCAGAAAAATGGCCTCTCTGCATTCTTTTGTAAGCAAAGCTCTAGAAGACATTCTCAGCTTGGATGCAAATCCACAAAGCTGGATTCACTCTGGTACTACACCCAGGTCATAAGCTTTCCTGCATCCAGCGCATTGAACAGTAGGCTCATGACTGGTAAAAGAAGAGCTAACAAGTCTAGTTGGACATGAGCTTATTCTCTCCCCAGGACTCCCAGTTTTAGTTGTACCATGCATGGATGATCACAGTGGATCTGCGAGGCATCGAGTTGGTGCCACATATCTCACTAACTCAGGCTTCCTGCCTCACCAATCATTCCGAAGACAGCATAGCTACATCCATGTGGGGCCGTGCTGGAGTCAGTAAGTCCAGGCAGAATTCAAACAGCTCTGCAGGAAACCAACTCCATCTCTCCGCATCTGTCATACAGTTAATATATAACTCAGATAAAATGTCTATGGATAATTGAGAATTGACTGTACTCTGGAAACTATTGCAGTGCAGTTTTTTACTTTAAAAATTAGCCTATCAGAAGGAAAGGAGGAACACAGGCTAACTTTGAGGTGTTTATTGACTTGTGAATAATGAATGTTGCTTCAGAATATCATATCATTAATCATAAGCCAGTTGTTTCTTTAGAATGTCCAGTTACTTCAGACTGCATCCATTTGGTAAAAGAACATTGTGTATTTTTGCTGTTAATGCCTATCAGCACTATTTAAGAGTTGTTACTGCCTCACGTTGCTCTGGACAAAATCGTGTTTTGCCTGCTTCCATCAAAGGAAGTAAAAGAAGGGGTTCAGTTGGTCTAGATACCTCTTAGCAGTTCTGATTCTTCTAATGAAATCTGTGTTTTATTCAAAGTGTACAGAGTGCCTGCTCAATGCAGAGTTTGTATGTCTAGAAAGATTATGTCAGCTCTGATGCAAGTTTGTAATTTTCAAAAACGAAGTGACTTTTGATATCTGTAGTTTATAAGCTTTCAACCAACACATTACCAAGATCGAGCTTAAAAATTGTAAGCAATGAATAAGCATATATATATGAGAATTTTCCTGTGAGGCTTTAATCACAGTTTTTATTTCAGTTCTCAAAACCTATTCTTAATGTTAAGTATAAGCAAAGCCAAAGAGACTAAGATTTGCCAGTAATAATACCCATAAGGTTCGTTTGGACTGTTTTCTGTTTGCATATTTTCTGAAGTCTGCTTTTGAAATCCATCCTGGTGTTTGACAGCTAAATATTAACAGCACTCACAGCAAAATACTGAATTGGCAGATAAACCAAGCCAATTCATTACAACGTGCTGCAGAAGAAACTGTTTTGCTCTCCATATGGTCACATAAGGATCTAAGCTTCTTTCTTGTAGGAACCAAATAATTATGAAGGTTGTGCTCGTGCCTATTCAAGCCTTTTGGGTTTTGCTAGGAGTTTTTTTGTTTGTTTTAACCGCTGTGTTTAATAAACTGTAACAGCATTTCTGCTTCAGCATGTAAAGAACAAAAAAAAAAAAAGTACTTCGTATAGTCAGCTAAAGTGCCAGCTCTGATGACCAGTGAATTGGTATACATATGTTTAATTAGCTGTCAGATCTAATCTATTTGTAAATAGAAGTTCCCAGCTGATGAACTGATGGCAAACTGATGGTGGTATTCAGGTTTTGTCATACGAAACACCGCGTGGCGTAATTGCAAAACTTACGAAGGGCTGCTTGGGAACAACAAAAAGCAGCACAGTATTTCTTTCCCAGACTTTTGCTTGGTGTATGCCCTGCTGCCGCACATGACCTGAACAACTCTGGAATAATTCTCCACTGAAAGAGATTAGCGGGTAAAACTGAGAGAGCTAGTGATGTCAGAAAAAGGGTGGAAAGAACACAATGAACTTTTGTTTCAAAGAAGCAGTTGTGCCCTAATTAAGCTGTTATTGTTTAGGCGCACTGAAGTCCACAAATGCAAGTTTGGGCAGCTGTCAAACTGGGCTGTTATCAACATGGCGAAGTTTTTGACTCGCACAGGAACTACAAATGCTTGCAACTTTTCGACGGGACGGCTTATTTCTGTTTTTCTTTACTTTTCCACCAGGTGTCACTCTGCCAACTTGAACGGTTTGTACTACAAAGGCCCCTATACTGCCAAGACGGACAATGGGATCGTTTGGTACACTTGGCATGGGTGGTGGTATTCTCTGAAATCCGTTGTCATGAAGGTCAGGCCAGCGGACTTTGAATCCAGTATTGTTTAAGTATTTTATTAAGACGATTTATCTAGTTAATCTTTTAGCAAATCAATCCAAATTAAAACAGATGGGCAGATTTTTGCTTCTCATCTATGCATATATAAATCTGGAATAATTCCTCAGCAATCAGTAGTTTCAGGAGACATAAATGAGAAGACGATTTGGCCTATGAATCTGTAGATACAAATACTAGTGCTAACATGTGTACAGGATTTTTTTAAAAAGGCAGGCGTTCACCTAAGAATAAGGACATCTTCATCAACATGGAGAATTTTTGCTTCTGCATTAACTACAAATCCTTTCATCTTTCAAAAAAGAAGTGTTGTCTCAAAAATGAAAATGAATTGTAGGTATTACAACCAAAAAACTATTTAAATACAAGTGTAAGGTTGGTTTACTCAATGGATGGAACATACTTTCTTTGGAATGATTCAAGGCTGTAGAAGTGAGGTGCCTGTAAATTCCTCTGATTTATTCGTTGCCTGTGTTGTGTACATAGCACACATTAAAAGTATAAAGAATGAGGCAGGGAACTGATTGGAAGAGAAGGGATGCTACCAAGCTAGAATCAATTGAATCCAGCATACAGAAGTGAATTGTCTGTTGTTGCTGAAGCATTTCTAGGGCTGGTCAGATCATTTCAATCTGCCATTTTTAGATGGTCAGTAATTACGCCTTTCTTCTTCTTGGTAACCATTAGGACTTTCTATTTTTTTGGTAACATTTGGTGACAAAACCTGGACTTTAATGAATTGACATTTGGAGTTTACCAAAAGGCTAAATAACAAAATCTGCAACTAATTATAATGTAAGCTGTGCTTTGAACATAGACTACAATAGTGCATGTGTAGAGGGAAGTGTATTTCATGTGCAGCTAAAATCTGTCATTTTAGAAGTTCTTAGTGCTTGACTCTCTAAATTACTTTCTTTATCTATCTGTTAGACTCCACAACTGTCCAAATTCTAATGTCCTGTTCAGTGACTCCAAAGTGGTTCTTCTTCTAAGCCTATTAACTTCTCCTTTTCCTATATCCTTGTCTTGGCTCCCTGGGTTTTCTTCCTTCTCAAGCTGCAGATCCACGTTTTTCTTGTACAACAAAAATCATAAAAGAGAGTCTGCCTACCCTGGCTTTTGTGCCTAGCACCACAATAGACTCCAATAGCCAGTAATAATAAGAATCGCTGATTAGTGCTTGCTGCCATGAAGAAGATAGGAAAACTCTCTAGAAAGCTATCAGATAAAATATAATCCATTTCTGCTGAGCAGAAACAAATGAAAATTGTTAAAAATGCATGGATCTGAGCCAAACTTGGGCACTTTTATTTTCCTGCTTTCCTAAAATAATTTTGCTGAGGATGTGTAGAACAACTAGGGGAAAAAAAGAGAGGTTCATATGAAATAAGAAAAATCAGATTACACCTACACAAAAAAAAAGGAATTAAGTAGAGAAAAAAATGGAGTTCAGGCAGCTAAAAAGAACATTATCATGTTAAAATGGTGCTGATAAAAATCTGCAATATAGAGGTTTTGAGATCTGTGCTTTTTGTGGTAATAGCAGGTATTCTAGATAATCCAATCTTTTTTGTGATGTATCAATAGATATTCTGCTAGAGATTTATAGCCTTTAGCACATCCCTGTACGCCTGCATGGGAGGAACAATGGATAGCTCTACAACTGCTTATTTGGAACCTTGTTTAATCAGTTAAACCAAATTAAATTCTCCATCTGACAGGAAGGAATACCAGCCTATGTATGTATATATGTATGTGCTTATATACAGATATATATATTCAGCATTCAACATTAAAATAGAACATCTGATATGTATTTTTATCCAATTGTATCACAGAATTTAAAATGGGTTCCTATGTAACGCTATGAGGAGGTCTGTAGGTAATTAATAATACAGTGGAAGTTTTGGAGTTGCTTAAAAAGATATTGTAAGTACAGTATTTCCCGTCATGATTTTCAAATTCTTTTGCTACTCTAAGAGGAGAAGGATTTAATTATTTGCAAAAACATGGATGACATTATGTAGAAATTGTAAAAACACCCTTAGTTTTTCACAGGAAAAAGGAAAGATTCGCTCATGTATTTGGAGACTATCAAGACAGATCATATTCCATATAATTTAAATAAAAGACATGGAGGATTTAAGTACAGCAAAGTTGGATCTCTAGCACACAAAAAAGACTCTTAACATGTACAGATTGTGCTCATAAAATCTGCATTACTTTTTTTGTTTGCTGCAGCACAAATCATTCCTCTTTACTTTTGAGAATGCTAATGAAATCTTGCAGCTGAGTTAGGGTGCTCTTGTCATATTCTAATGTAAAATTGGACTCCGTTTCTTTATTGGAAATCATAAAATGAAGGAGGATCAAATCTTTCTTTGTACATCTTAGAGTGCATTTATATGTTTATTTGCACTGAATGCTCTTCAGAACAAGGACTTTGATATCTTAGCTGTCTGAAAAGCATCTAGCATACTGCTAGCAATATGCAAATACAGTATTTAATTCCCATCATCTTTCTATGGCCTTTCTTTGTGTAATAAATCTTTTTGGCCACACAAAAAATACGTGAAAGTGTTGCAATTCAAAATGGTCATATAATTGTTCTCAAATAAACAAACCCTTTATTTTCAAAAGGCAAGTTTAAATAACTAATAGAAGAGACAGTACAGCTTGGAAGAAAATTCTTTTCTCTGCCTGGCCTGGCCTGTTTGTATTAATTTATTTCCTCAACAGGTATGAACATGTTTTAAGTTAGTCTTTATTCTTATAAGATAGCAGAACAAAGGCCAGTTTATTTGTTCAGGCATTAGACAGAACAACATAACAACTCCCAAATAGCTTAAAATAAATACATACCATTTGATACAAATCATATAACCCAACAGAATATGAATAAGAAACAAGGAAATAACATGGGAAATATTTTGTCAGTCATGATTTAATAAAGTACATAATGATAGCTACCAGCAACATGTTATCAAAAAGGCCTGGTTTTGTAATATTATTTGTTCAAGGGAAACACCTTTATATTTTCAGTTGTCTATTTCTGTTTTCTTCCATTTGCTAAACATTTTGGAGATTAAAGAATGGAAACCACAAGCCCAGGTGAATTAAATGAACAGTAAAAGAGCCTTGTATGCTTCAACATTTGTTTTCCCTAGAATGTCTAGTATGCATTGACAGAGATGAGGTATTGCAACCTGGCCTACTGCTTTCCAGTGGCAACTCTTGTCTTCAGCTCTACTGACTAGCTAGAGCCTACCTTTCTCCACTGTTCCCAGAACGGTTACTCCTGACACCAATTCTTGAACTCCTTTTGTAAGTATAACGTTTTGTTCTGTCAAAGCTACTTCTCCTCACTGTTAGCAAAATGCTATACCCAGAAAGGGGAACTGAACCACAGCTTGCCAGGTCTGTGAACATCCTATCATGTTACTTTAGTTTTCTCCTCTTTAGCTCAAAAAGAATGAAAACGCAGCTTTTTATACTGTCTTTTTTCTTTTCTTCAGTAGTAGATTCTCTTTGGCAGTTGTAAAGGTGGTAGAAAGAGCAGAAAAAGTGTCCAGGGAAGTATTCTGTATCTACATTTTCAAAAATTTCCACTTATTTCTGTCTTGTTTTTTTTTTTTTTAAAGTTGTCTATTAAGAGGTCAACTTAGAAAGAAAAAAAAAATGGAGCTTTTCAAAACCAGGAGGTGCTTTGAAATTAATATGAACGTATGCTTGCTATTTTCTCAGAGTAAATCTGAGAATTGGGAAATCGGCAAGGTTTCAAGCATACAGCCAAAATCTGTATGCAATGTATGCTCAGACAGAGAAAGTTATTTAGTTAAAGTGCTTGTTCAAAGAAAATGTAAAACTCTACAGTGATAGTGGCTCTTTGATGCTTTAATTAGTTTTTTGTTGAATACATAGTGTTCATCCAAAATCATCTTTTCCAAGTACCTGAGGGCCATCTTAACCTTTGTTTAGTGCAGGATGAAATCCAGCTTGTCATTGCTACATCTTCAGTTAACTAAGACAGTTCCTCTTAATCCTACCCTAATGCCAAACAGATTGCATCAGAAACATAATGTTGATATCCAGACGTTGTTTAAACAACCCTGGGGACAAATTTGTGTGTTTGTTTGCTTGCAGAAGAACAAAAATATGGCTTTTGCAAAAAAATCCCTGTAGCTCACTTTTTTCCGCCCTTCCTCTGTAACTCCTGAATACCTATCTATAAATTTCTTTCACCTGTCTCCTATAGAACCGAAGCTTCCATCCTTTCTTCTTTCCTTCCTTTCTTAATGACAGTCAGATCTTTAATCTTGCCCGTTAGTCGTGGTTTGCATACCTGTGAATGCTTGGCTTAAGAAACCTGGATAGCTCTGAGGTTCTGCAGAAGCTGAGCCAAAGCTCTGAGGAGCTAAATGGTGTGCTTAAGGCACCTAAAATGGCAGTTGGGTCTCTAAATCTATTGTAAGAAACAGTGTCCAACCTAGTTTATAAACAGATTGGATTGAATTATTGTAATGAATATATCACCCAACACTGTGAGCAGGAAGATAAGCCAATTGCTCTTAAAAGTATATGGTTCTCACAAATGATTACCTGACTTTCAGTGCATCCAGTTTTGTTGTCCTTGCAAAATGTCCCAAGTAATTTCCCATCCAAACTCTCCCATGTAATTGCAAAATTATATTGCCACAGGAGCCACTGGGCTGGCACTCTCTGCAACATGATAGTTCATATTAGATGAGCTAAACACAGACAAGTGACATATGAGCAGAAAGGCTTTTATGTTAGTGATATCCTGCACTAGATGGTGCTCTGTACATGTATTTTCTTAGGCAATACCACGTTTGTAAATTAGTAAAAACGTTTCTCCTGATTAAGTTAATCAATTGCCACTATTAAATGATAGAAAACAAGTCAAAAATGTTTAAGTGGATTTAGTCCTTAACTCAATTTTGAAATCATACATGAGTTCCTAAAGTTACCTAAACCCTACGGAAATTCACAGCATCTAATTATCTTGAGGTAGGGCACATTTAGGCAGTTAAATTGTGGTCTCTAATTCAAAAAGCCTTGCATTACAATAGTAGTTCCTATCTTCTGATTAGCAAACCAAAACAAAACTGCACAAGTTCCAAACACCACCTGAACTAACTTATCTGCACTACTGTATTCCTGCTATGTTTCCTCGAGTGCTCTTCCCTGATGCGATCTCTGTCTATTTTTTGCATCTCAACTACTCTGAAATTCAAGGTAACTTTACTGGAGTGAGGCCCATCTTTATATCATAAGACAAATAATAAAGTATTTGAATATTTCTTGTGATCAGAAAACTGAGATTTTGTGAACACTTGTGGCACCGGCAGCATGAAGTGCTTGTGCCATAGTGAATTCACTGCAGTGAGAGCAGGAAATCCATCTCCTGCCAAGATGCCACACACCCATCTGGGAAAAGCACCCTCCCTGAAATCAGTGGGTCATTCATGTGATAGCAAATGTAAATTCACGCTTGCAAGTCTTACTCTATAGGCTAGTATCTAAGTTTGAATTATTAGCACTTGCAAGATATACAAACATTTTATCTTGTGATGAAGGGCATTTTAATGATTGTAATGTATCTCCTTATTTTTAATAACTTTGAATGACTCATTTTAAATATCCCATAAAAGTTTTTGAAATAATGCTAATTCTTATTGCTCCAGTCCTCTGTCATGGAATCCTCCCTACCTCTGTTATGCAGCGTGCTTTATTAAAGATCTCAGCACAGTTCTCATCTATTCCTCTTAATGACTCTTCCTTACAAGGGGCTTAACAGCTTCTGAGTTGATTTCACTACCCCTCTGACTCAGTACAGAAAAAAAGAAAACAGAAAAATCACTTATCTGGAAGAACACAAGTGACTCAATCTAAAATTTCTAAGCAAAAAGTCCTACAGTGTTGGAGGAAGGGAAGGGCTTCCTTTTAATGTTTAAATAACTTGAAAAAAAAATCATTAATAACACAACTTGAAAAAAAAGTCATTAATATTTGCAATCATGACTATAACTTTAAATTCTACTTCGTATTTCTCTTTTACTCCCCACCATTAAACTAAAGCGTTTGAGCCTCTAAACCTGGCATAAAAGTTTCATATATAAGATACTAACTGGACACCTTCCCAGCTATGTAATTCTCAACTTCCTTTTCTTTTCTAGCCAAAAGAACGAACAAAATTAATCTCATGCAAATCAACTCAGCCCAGTAAAGTTACACTGGGGATGAATTAGGCCTGTCATCTGCTCCTCAAGCAGAGCATTTACATTGTATCCCAAAGAAAACACAGCTTTAACAACAAATTCTTTCTACTATTCTACTTTCTCATTAAAAATATTTCAGCCATATTCATTATATAGCATTCTATAGGGAGTGTAACCCTGTAAATCTGCATGTGTTCTGTAATTCATCATATACTAATGATAAAAAACCTTCCTCTGTGTTATCAGAATAACAAAAATATCTGCACTTACATCCAGCTAGAGCTGGAAAAAGCTAGAGCTAGAAATCAAGGAAGAGGTTGCCCGTGACATCTCAGACTTACTTGATGCATGTGGTAACAGGCTATATATTCTCTATATAGATCTCACAATACCTCTGCCATTCATACACTAATAAACCCTCAAAATCAAAATCAAAATTGAAAGAGAAAATAAGACATCCTGCAGCTTTTCAAACAACACCATCACTACAGATGAGGAATAAGCATCAGGCTGTCCAACATAGGAAGAGTTCCTGGCAGAAATAATAATGGTATGATCAAATTCACTTTTGAGGTCTTCTGATACATCACAAAGTGACCGTAGGAAAAATACAGACTTCCTTAGAAAACAGCACTACCATAATGATTTCAGCAGATGAAATAGAATTTATATGGATATTTAGCTTTTTTTCTTACTTGATGGGCTGCCTCTTCATCTAAGGCAGCTTTAAAAAAATACTCTACTATGTGTCATGGACTTTGCTCATGAAAAGCTCTTGCCAGAGAATACAAAAGACTACCTGTTTCACAAGGAAACATGCCACATTATGGTTCTTTATAATATCAGTGAGGATACAGATATTTTTGAAGAACACAGTCGAACCTGATGTCTGGCAGCTGCCTTGTCTCTGTTATTCACCCTGCCCCCCCCCCACCCCTGCCCCGGGCTTTTTTTTTGCTTTTTTTTTTACCTACAGTATGTCCTTTCAGTTGAATAGTGCTGGAACCAAAAATGTAAAATGAGACTCGAGAGAAGTCAGCTGCTAATAAAAGGTTCCACTGTCCTTTCTCGCTGACCCACTAATTTAAATGCAAGCAACTCTGATGTGATACCAGAGAAAGCCTTCATTGGAGTGTATTTATGCTTACTAATTAAAACCAAAGATGTTTCAGCAGACTGCTTCTTGGAAATGTTGTGACATAAATCTTCAGCTGCGAATGCGTTTCTTCGATTATATGATAAAAATAAATATTTTAAGCAAAGACTATGTTATTCTCTGAAAGAAAAATATAGCTGCAGTACTGTTTATTTCACTGCCTATTTTACCATCAAGGAGTCCAATCATAATGGGAAGAGAACAAGTGACCAAAATTACAATCCCTTCTCTGGGACATACAGATTTTGAAAGGCAGGGAAAAGCTGGAATCCTTCTGACTCGTGCATCTCATTTTCTTAATATGAAGAAGAATAACATTCAAATGTATGCATTTTCAGTTTAAGAAGTGAAACCTAGAATTCATAGATGTTAGAGTGAGAATGCATATTTTCCTCCATCACCTCTGATTTTCTGTGTATCACGCAGCAAGCCACTAAACTCTTTGATGAAACTCTTTGTATGAAAGAAATATGATTTAACCATTTTACAGAGCACTGTGAAACCTCCTCAGGAAACATGTAATTCAAGGACTACGTTTTATTCTATTGCTAGCTAGGCTACTAGTTCTGTCTGATCCCTCTCTATAATCAGGAATCTTCAGAATTTTCACTTGGGTTAAACCTTACTAGCAGCCATTCCAAAACCATATACAACATAGGAAGTAGGTTAAGGCTTTTGTGCACTGTCTTCATGCTGGTTTAAGGTAGCAGAAGGCTCTGTTTCAGAAGCATTTTCCACAGTGATAAACTCCATCTCCAGGAGACGCGCACTGTGGAAGTATTTCAGGGTATATTTAAAATGCCTGGAGTTCTCCCTGAAAGATTACCTTTGCTAGCTTATGTCCAGGCTGTGTATTTAAAGGAAAGAAGTGCTGACTGTAGCAGAAGGCTCCACTATACTTAGCCTTTATTGTCTTCAGTTTTTAGACTGGCATGATTAATTAAGGAAGTCTGCAGCTTGAACTTCCACAGAGACAGCAGCGCCGAAGAGCAGGAAGCAATCAGCTTTAGCTGGCACCACCATCCATTGTATCAATATTCACAGAGAGAGACAGGATCAGTAACTCGTAATATGAGCACTGCCTGTTATAGCCATTTTAAGGACATTGCAAGCTGCTCATTGTAAATGGCAAAGGAAATCCAGAAGTGCAAGTCGAGGTGCATAGTATGGTATGCCAGTCGGTTTTTTGACTACATATGAAGTAAGGAAAAAAAGTCAGGCATACAAGGATTCCTTGGAGAATTCTAGTAATACATAGGGGCTTAGCAAATGCTATTTGTTGCTACAGTTTGCGTTTCAGACTGTGGAATATTATGAAGACTGACAAATGCCCACTAATAGGAGGCTGAGCAAGAGATTGTGGTTAAGGAGGGCGCCATGTGGGACAGCAGGGATGAGTACTCTTCCGCTGCACGTTCCAGCTCTGACTCAGAAGCTCGTCACAATAGAAAACATACATGTTTTTATAATCCTTTGTGCAAATAAACTGACTTCGGCCTTCAAAAGATTCTGACATTGCATCTTGGTGGGTTATCTACATGTTAGCCTTAAGTTCAGCTAAGAGAAACCAAGTAGCTAGCAAGCTAGAAACTTAGAAACTAAACAAGTTAGAAACTACTTAGAAACTTAAAATATTCGTTCCTACTCCAATTTAAATATTCTTCCTACTAGCCAGGGCTACTTGCCTACTCAGAAAAAGGAACCAAAGTAAAACCAAAGAAATAGATTGCCCAGACAATGTTAAATGTTAATGATTTTGTAACTTTATATGTTTGGCTTTTTTGTTACAGTTCATTATACTTCCAATTAATCCTTAAGCCTGCACAATAGCCAAAATAACACATCTAAAATATTAATTCAAGAGTTATCTGGTTTATTAATAACTTCATTTATTTACAATGTCTTTACCGCATGAAATATCAACAACACGTAATTTCATAGATAAATCCAACTGCATCCTTGGTGAAGAGTGCTGTAGACATACAATACATGCATAACCTTTCTCATTTACCTGCAGTTTTCCAGCAAAACAACGTTGTTCTTCTTTCAGATGCACCTGGTTCAACAGTAATCTTGTCCAGTTTGTCCAAGTCAAGTGGCTTGAAGCCTAGACAGGACTAAATTTTCTTATGTAAGGCCTGTCCAGCCATTAAAACTATGCCAGGAACAACAGTCTCCCAGGCTGTTGTATTTAAGTTGTGGGTTTTTCCTCTAGCAAAGTTTCTTTGGTCAGCTAGAACAAGTATTGGGAGGAGCAAAAATAATACATCACACCTCTTCTAAGGAAAATAAGAATCAGTTCAGACACAAGTTCATGTAAGACCTCTAAGTGGTCTATGCTGCAATGGAAAACATGAACTAAAACACATTAAGTGCAAAAAAGATTATTTTTTTCCCATTGGATTATTTTCACTCTAAATTCCATATGTATTTTTTCATCTTCATCCGTTTGGCTTGTGTTACCACTTGAGAGGGAAAAAATCTTAAATTTATATTAATTTTCTTGCTTCCATTAGATGCGTACCATTTCTTAAAAATGACATGCACAAAAGGCTTGTTTTATGTTTTCTTTACTTGTTTTCCCCCAGTCTTTTCTTGTCCAATCAGTAACCTTTCATGCATACAGAACAGCATTCAGTTTCAATCACCAAATCAAAAGCACAGGCTGTCCCTTCAGTAACCTTGGAATTCATCTGTCCATATTAGAGAGGATGGGGAAAGAGAAGAGGAAAGGTTTTCATTCTCTAGTTATCTGACTCTTCACCTTTAGCAGTTCCCTTTCGAGCAATCGGTGCTAAATCCTGCCATAGGGTGCTGTAACACAGCTTCTTCACAGCAGTTTTGTTCTGTCCTGTCTCAGTAAGGCTCAGATGGGGACATGTTGTTGCCACACAGAACCAGTTTCAAGCTTCTCCTCTTTACTTTTGTTGGTGCAAGTTTCTGTTTAGTACCCATTACCTTTATCACAATTACTCCCATTTCTCTGTTGTTTCTGTCCTGTTACATATACCATACCTGTTTCTAAAGGACTACTCCAGCCAGTAGGAACATTGGCATCACAGAATCACAGAATGTTAGGGATTGGAAGGGAACTCAAAGGATCATCTAGTCCAATCCCCCTGCCTGAGCAGGACCACCTAGATTAGATCACACAAGAAAGCGTCCAGGTGGGTTTTGAACAGCAATATTAAGGTGCTGTGTGTCTAATGCAATACACATTCACATACGTAGAGATCTGAAACCCCCAGAAAAATCCCGTCAGTGAAAGAACAGAGTCTAAGCAAAGAGCAGCGTGGTACACTACATTACGTTGTCTGGTGAGCTCAGAAGCACCATCAAGTTAGCACCTATTAACAACTTACTATGCATCAGCTGGTCTGCAGAACATGTCAGCATGTATTACTTTGCATTCACTATAAGCAAACCGTGTGTGAGTTCGCTCAGCCTTCTCTCCTGTCAGAACAAGTCACATCACCATGTGTTTGCTGCTGGCTAAGAGCCTACTCATCCCCACGTCCACATTTACCACTGTGCCAATGATACTTGTTAAACACTGCTAACTTAATCTCACATCCAAGCCTCACATCAAGGAGATGCTGCAATAGCCATATGATTTATTTGTTCCTTAATCACAGAAAAGTCACAGAAGCAAATAATATTCAGCACCATTTAACAGCTGACGTGTTGCAGATAAGAATGGAACTGGTTTTACTTCAGCAAAATTTTATTTCTTCAAAACATTATAGTGAGCTAGCGATGAAACTACTGAAAAGTAAGAAAAGAAACTGGTTGTGGAACCTTTTCATTTTATTAGTTTCCCTTGAATAAGTCTTAGTGCCAATAATTCTTCTGCAGACCCCTGTTAACGACTGTTTATAGCTGAAGGCAAGCATATCTTGGAGCTATTGCAGAGGCATAGCCCTTGGAGGCTCAGGAACACTTGTTTCCTGGCAAAAAACACTTTCAAATAGGTCCGGTCTTCTTGGAATTTTATCTTCACCTTCATTTCTTTCCCACAGATGGTTCCTTGAACAGAAAGATCTTAAGGAGGACTTCTGGAAGAAAAGGTGTTTTCCTTAAAAGAAAAAAAAAGAAAGAAGCAAAGAAACAATCAGTAATAGAAAAAAGTAAGAACGTGTTGTGCTGGCTGCTTTTTCATCCTGCACTTAAGGCTGAAAGTCTCCACTCCCTGTTCACTGCCTGAAAGTCTCCACTCCCTGTTCACTGCCTGTAATAGGTAGATTATCTCCCACTCCTTCTCCAGCCTCTCCAACTCATCTGCCAGTGTCCTGTTTGGAGCGCTTCTCCAGTTTCTCCTCTAAGTTGCTATGAGGTGCCACAGAAAGTTGTAGTCAGCCATCGTGTCTTTATCACATCAAACAGTCTCACCTGCAAAGAGATCCAGATAGCATCTCTAGGCACTTTTTTCACAAGTCTCTTCCTCTCTCTCCTCTGACCAAGTCGTTCACCAAGTCAGTGCCCTTGTGGTTATTTAAACAACAGCTCCAGTTCAGCATGACTGAAAACCAGGATTGTACCTGTTCTTTCTGTTCAGTCATTTCTTGACATCTACAAAGAACACCACTATTCTCTACCAAAGTGGGCAGGTTTGACTGGAAGTCTTCACCTTGTGGCAATATATAAATCTCTCAAACATCGTCTTCAATGCGATCTGTGCTTCGAGCTTTCCTAGCAGCCATCCTCCCAGCCAGTATACTTCCTCAAGGTTTAGCCTTCTCCCTTACTGTAAGGTCCCTTCCCCATTGCCTTGACAAAGGCAGTTAAATTCTCAGTTGTACTCACATGGATTGAAAATACCGTTTTAAAGATAAGCCTGCTGAGCTGTCATGTTCACTACAAAATCTCCTTTTTTTTTCCTCTCAGAATAGACAAATAGCCATATTTGATATTTTTGCATAAATCTGCTTATGTGAAAGTATGTTGCTCAGGAAACAGCATATGAGGAAAACACTGAGGGATAACAGCTGTAGGTACAGAACAGTAAAGTTGTCATTCTGCCTATGGCTACGTGAGCTCATTGAAATGACACTAGAGAAGGAAGGGGGGGAAATCAGTCTATTTTTTTTAACTAGAAAAAATAGAAAAGTAATTAAAATAGTCTAGAAGAATAATATACAAATTCTCAATCACTAATATCAGGAAGGAAAAAAAATTGCTATCTAGATTTCTCAAAATATTAATAGGCAAAAAACCAGCTAAACTGATACCTTAACTCCATAGAAGATGAAACATATTGTTTTTCGTATTACTTTATTTGCCATATGAAAATGCTTAAAAAAAATATTGAACAGAGTTGTTCTTACAAATTGTGCTAGAAACCATGAGCCAATTCTTTAATGTGCATTTAAGAATAATGGAAGGAATAAATAATTAATGACACATACAATATAGGGGTTTACCTAACAGATAATGGTCCACAAAAGAAAGAGTTTTATTACATTAGGGAATCAAGTGAACTACAATTAGTCTAATGGTTAAAGCGTTAAGAGTATTTTCTAGTTCTCTAGCGGTGCTGCTCATAAGTAGAGGAGTGAGCCTTATTTTAGTGAAAAGCATATGAAAAAAAATTAAAGGATTAATTTAGCCCAGAGATCTGCGATCTGTTCAACAATACTTTTTGTGGGGATATCTACAGTCTGTCTAATTCTTTTCTGAATTGTGGAGGAGAAATACCAAGAATTCTTAGAATTATTTCATTTCTAGCCTTTACAGGTAAAATCACCAGTAAAATTACAGGATCAAGCTCAAATTACCATCCAAAGACATTTTCAACATTTTCAGCACAACTACTCCTAATGATTTTCTCTAGCATACAACATCAGTATGTTGTCAAAGCAGGAAGTATACAATTTTACTGAAATAAGCCTTGGGCAGAAAAGAAGTCATATGAATGTGAATTGTGTGGTAACAAAAGTTAGAGAATATTCATTAGTAATTGAACCTCAGAAGATAATGAAGACTTTCAACTGCGGTGCTGTACTTCTCTTCAACCAAAACTGGCGCTGGCCTCCAAAAAGGTTTGCTTTATATTATGCAGTACTTTAAATGTAGTCTGCATAAGCAGAGAGGAACAGTACTTACCACTTGCCAAAAAAATCATATGCAGTTATCGACATTCATTACATGTCTCCACTAGCCCTCTCTCCACCTCAAAGGAAAAAAAAAAAAAAATTGCAACAGAGTGCATTAACCTCTGGCCTGCTGGAGTTTTATCTGACAGCAGTCAGCTTTGCAATGCTGAGAATTACCCACGAACACACTGCTGAGTTAACACGAACAAATCCGCAACACGGTGTTTTCCCAAATACAGCCAAGATAAGACTTATCACAGACTATAAATCCACCGCAGGCCAAGCTGTTGCGTTGTTAAGAGCTGCAACCCCCAAGTTCTGGTACCGGTTTCCTAGCCAGGAGCCCCCAGTTCTGGGCCAGGCGCCTCCGCTCTCCACCACACCAGCAGCGTTAGTACCTTGGACCAGAATCTCTAACAGCCAGCGTGAGAAGCACCTGAGTTACCAGTTACTGACACTGGAAGGACAACCTTCCTGGCATCTAGAGCATTTAATTCTTGAGTTATGCTGGAGCAGGGTCTGCACTTAGACTTTGGCATCTTTTAAAAGTGTGACGGGAGGAAGGAAAAGTCCTCTCAGCAGCTAAACGGGTAGAACTTAGACCTGGAGGGTCCTGAGGACAACGCTGAATCCCTATCTGGCACTTCTCAGGAAATTCCCTTCCTCACCAGGCCAGAGGCTAGCTGGGAGGAATGCCTTTCATTGTGCCTGCTGAAAGGCTGTTATTCTGAACAAACTAATCCACATTCATTGGGCTAGGTAAGCAAGGCATCACTTTGCAATGCAACAACTAAGGTACCTAGCTGGGAGCTGGGAAATTTGAATTTCAGTCCCTGTTACAAGACTGCCTTTCTAGCCAATTACCATATAATATTACAGTTCACAAGCAACCAGTAAGAGTCAGGAGCAGAAACCGAGTGAGTTCCCTAATAACCTATTCAAAACCGTCCATTACCCTTGATACCAACAGGACACAGACTTGGCCATCCTGTGCTGCTGCATTTTTACTGCTATTGATACTCAAGTTACCTGGTACTATTTCAAATTATTTACACCTGCTGCAATCATATCTATTATTAAAGACAGACATACACTCATCTCAGGGTGTTTTTTCTTTCCAGCCCCTTCAGAGGCATTTGTGGAGTCTACTCCTGACTAACTCCGACTGACAAGAAATAAGGAAAGTATATAAAAACCTGTCTGTTACTTCATTTCTTCTCTTTCCCACCTATTGTGATAGTCACCCCTTGCTCTGGTCTCTCCACTTCTTTCCCATGCTTTATTCTTCTTTGTGGTCTTGGTTACCTTCCCCCTCATCATCCTTTGTCTTCAATTTCTCTTCCTCGTGTATGTTTTTTTGCCTTTCTTCCCCTTCTTTCTTTTTCCTTCCCTGCTTTTTCAGTGCTAAGTGACATGATAGTGCAGTCTTCCTCCTGCATGTACGAAATTCAGAATGCATGGACCAGAAAAGCTGAGAAGGAAAGAAAGGCAGAGATGCAGAAGTCATTTCATGGCTACTTAGCAAAAGAAGAAAGGGCTGTTCTGAGGTTTTGATCAGAACAACTGTTTTCCAATAGCTTTTTATTAGAATCCCAGAACAGGGACTTGCAAGGGCATATGATGCAAAAAATGTAAATTATACAGACCTCAGTGGCCTCTCTAGTTCCTTCTCCTTCCTTGCATTGAGAGTCCTTGGCCACTTCGAGATCCTCCTTGATGAGATTTGACAAAATGTTCCACCATGTAGGGATTTCAGCTATCACCATCAACCTGAATACCAGCTTCCCAGGTGGGAAGATTTTAAAGGAATGCCAATGCCACTGTTCCTGAATTCCCTTATATATTATCTCATTTTTAAAGAATCCAAGTCTCTGGTTTTTAAATTGATTTTTTTTTTTCCTTGATTACTGCTGTCTAAAAGGCCTAGACAAACAACAAATCCAGGAAAAATGAAAGGGCCATCAGAGTGGAATGGTTGCAGCGAACGCTGAATGAACTGTGATCTTTGGTGGGATAAGGATCAACATGACAAGCTTTCAGCTGTAGCGATCAGTCGATACTTTCCAGACCCTCCCCACAGTGACAAAGACAGAGGCATTTTTAAGTTGTAATTGAGATTAGCCTCCATACATACAGTTGGAGCCATGCCTGTGAACTTTGCTAAAAGGCTGGCTATGTAAACTATTTATCACTCAGTTTCACATAAGCAGTGATCTAATGACACCACAAAAATCTCACCATGTCCCTCGCTCCACACGTCCAGCCACAGCAGTGGACTCCTGCCAGGGTGCTTCAGCCTCTCAAGGTCTGGAGCACCGTATAGACGCTTACTAAAGACCGGCACTGTTCCTCTTGAGGTGGCCAAGTCTTGTAGAACGCTCAGTGTCGTAGCGTGAAAGCACTCTTGCTCTAATCCGGCTCGCTAGATTTTCAGTCACGTGCTAACTGAAAGCCCATGCATAATACTACTGACTCCAGCACGCTTTGGATGAAGCCCATAAAGATGGGCAAGATTGCTTTTCATGGATGGGAATAAAATATTTTGTTTGTTACTCCTAAACTAACCACAATAAAAATAAATAGTTCTCTTTCATGTGGTAATGAAACAAAGCAGTCATGCTATATTCCTTCTTTAATTATTAGGTTGAAAGATTCAGTGTCTTCCCGGCATGTTTAATTCTGAATCATATTCATCACATATAAAAATAGCCAACAACTGTATATAGTAGCAGAGGGTGGAGGGAATTAGCTTGATCTCAAGAAAGCATTTCCTATGGAGTCACCAAATCCATCCTGGATACAGACTCCTACATTGGCACGCAGTGAGCCTGAAAGCTGCTGTGGCCCCTTGCACCAGACAAGCCGGGTAAGTGTCTCTCCAACCTTGCTGGTGTTTGAAGGCTTCTCCTTGGACATTGCATAGGCAAAACTTACTTGCTGGGGCTTTGTAAAGATGAGTAAAAGATTTTCCTTTTCCACCTCCCGTTACTGGCAGCACCACCAGCTGAAGACACTGCGTTAATGCCGAGTCCGCAGCAGCTGCTCCATGGGGTCAGGGAGACTGCCATGAGATGTCCTTTCCCCACCAAAACCCCCAGGAGGACAGATCCTGGAGGGAAGTGTTGGCTCTACTACTACTCAAATCCACTCAATACTACCCCACAGCGCTTATCATCAATGTCATGCATGTTACCTATGATCACAAGCTGGAATTTCAAGGAAACAATGCCCGCTCTTAGCCAGCATGACAAACGTTGTCTAAGCAGCCCAGCGCCCTTGTTATTGCCAAAGGTCTGCACCAAAAGAGCTTTAGAGAGGACCTAAAACAGGATGTTGAGGACGTCGCGCACAAAGTGGCAGCAAGCAATGCCGTGGACGGGGCTAAAAGGCAGAGTTAAAGTTGTCACCAGTCCTAACAAACACAAATGCTTTGTATGTGGTTTGCATTTCTAAACTATTTTGCATAAACGCAAAGATTAGCACATGTCCAGCATTGCACGGCTTAAGGCCATCAGGAAAATTAAGCCAGGACCTTCTGGGATTTTTTGTTGTGGTGACCTCGACGTCGCCTCGCTGTTGCTGCGCGCCATTACGCTGCCCTCAGGCTCGGGACAGCTCTCAGCTGACCTCACAGGAACAATCCACGTTTTCCACGCTCCCTTCTTTGGGATGGCAGCGCTGGGCACGAGGACGGGGCCAGCCAGCCTCCTCCCACGGAGGCCCGGGCCCTGCCAGGGGAATGCGGCCCGTCCCGACCTGCCGCTGCCCGGGGCCGATGGTTTACGCCTCGGGCGCAGCTGCCGGGCTCGAAGGCAGCTCCCGGCCCTCCGGCCGCGGCAGGTCTCAAACTTCTCGCCCCACGCGCAGCCCGTGAAGGCACGCGCCGTTTACCAATGCAGACAAGGAATGGCTTTGTCGCCGTCGGTTGTGATTCTGAACTAGCGCACCGTGCCTGGCTGGGCAAGTCACCGGCTGCCGGTGACCACCTGCTGCTGGGAGGGACCGCCCCCCCCCGCGCCCGCCGGGCCCCGCTCCGTCCGGAGAGGCGCCGGCACCGCCGACGAACCCCGGGAGGGGCGACAGCCTCCCCGGGCGCCGCGGCGAGATCCTTCTTCCCGCTCCCGCGCGGTATTTTTAGTCGCTGACCCAGTTCCCCCGCTTGGCTACCTGCGCCTCCCTCACCGCCCGCCTCAGCTCGGCCGGGCTCCTCCGGGGCCGGCGGCGGCCCCCGCGCCCCCGCCGACAAAAGCACCGCCCAGGGGCGGCGCGGACTCGCGGCCCGGCGCCAGGTGAGGATCGCGGAGCGCGGGGCCCGCTGCGGGGCAGGTGCGGCCGGAGCGCGGTGGCGGCGCCTCGCTCGGGACAGCGCGATCCGGCCGGGGAGGCGGCGCGGAGCGCGGGGAGGCGGCGGAGGTGCGCAGCCCGGGAGCGGGAGCCGTGCCCGCCGCGAGCGGGAGCCGTGCCCGCCGGGAGCGGGCGCGGCGCTGCCGGGGCCTCCGCGGGGGCGGCGGGGGCCGCGGAGAGTGCCGCGCAGTTCTCTCCTGTGTGAGCCAGCCGCAAGTGAGAGGCGGCGTGTACGCGCCGGCGTAAGTACCGACTTCTTCTTCTTCTCTAAGAAAGTCTTAGTTTCCCTGCGCCGCGCCCCGCGGTACCCCAGCGCGGGTTTCCCGGGCGGTGCGCGGGGGTGGCCGCATAACGGGCCGCGAGTGGCGCGGAGCGCGGCGCGGCCGCTGAGGTGCGCGGCCGGAGAAGTGGGTCACCGCCGCGGCCCGGGACGACGGGCGCCCTGTGCTTCGCTTGCTTGCTTTTCTCTTTTCTTTTTGGCGATTGACCGCCTCGCCTGCCGCGCTGCCGCCGGCTCCGCGAAGGTGGGACTGCCCGAGCTACAGCCTCGGTGAGGGGCACAGGTGCAGCCGCAGCGAGGTCTGCGCTCAGGGGCCGTTCCACTGGGCTGAGGAGTTGAAACTTCAGGGGTGGTTAGTTGTGCGAGGTGGGTTGTTGTGTGGTTGTTTTTTTTTTTTTTTTTTTTTAATTTAAACGTGGGAATGGTACGTTGCTGGTGTAGGCTTTTTAGCTAGTTGAAGGTGGATACTGTGTGGGAAATGTTTAAAATCTGATGAAGCTTGCTGTCGTGCACCTGGGCTGCTTAAGTCCTGCAGTAAGAGTGCTAGCGCTCCTAAGATTTTAAAAGAGTATCTTTACTGCTCGCTCCTCCGCGTGCTGCTATTTATACCACGCAAGGTTGGCAGGGAGAGGAGAGTCTGCGTTTGAAAAGGACGTCGGGCTTAAACTTGATACCATTGTGCCAAGGCCACGGTGAGAGTGCAGATATTTAAAACAAAACAAAATCAAAAAAGCCTCAGCAAACAATCTCCTCAAAACAACCCAAGAGGCCCCCCCCCCCCCCCCCCCCCTTGTTGTTTTTCTAGTTTGTGATCAGAGCAGAGAGCTGAGCATCCCCTTGTCATCATGGATGTGTAGGTTCTTGCTTCAGACACGACTCTGACAGTGCCACCAGGACTAAGGCTGTGCTTTCATGGGTGAGTTGGTTGGTTTATTTGTTTTATGCCTGTGATGTGATGGGCAGCGAAGCTGGCTAAGCCCCACACGAGGGGGTTATCTAAAAGATGATGTCCCACACTGTGGCAGATAGAATAAGTCGTTACTGGTCACTGCCTGTGGATTATAAGGTTGGTAACAGTCCTAAAAGTAGCTATAATGTAAAATCTTGTTAATACTAAGTCTAACAAATCAGGTGATATTTAATGTATTGAGTAGATATTAATGGTTAATTTTTTTCCTTCTCCTTTTTCTAAATGAACTCAGTACAGAGTAATACTTCTCTCTTTGAAGTGAGGAGAGGTAAGCTTTTCGTATTATGAAACTTGTTTTTGTGGGAGCAGAAAAGCTTTAACCTGCTTGATTTATATCACTGAGATTTTCGTAGTGGATGGTGACCAGTATGATGGAATTCACTGTCTGGATTACTAAATAAGACAGGTATTAACAATTGTTTGTTTCTCGTGACGTGCACTGTGCTCCTGTGGAACTGTGGCTATGCTTTGTAGCGGCTGGGTCGCGTGACAAGCCACTGGGGCTAACTTAGTTCTCCTAATGCTAATTATCGTGGGTGAGCAATAGGTTGCTTTTTGAGCATTGTTTTTATGGAGCTTAACTGTACATGTGGTAACAAGGCTGTATTTAAAATTCATACAGTCACTTTTAAACTATTGCGGAATTCTGATTTCTGGCTGAGATAAGGCTGCCTCAGAAGTGTGGCTAAAGTACTGATAATAATCTCGTAAGTCTGATGCTAAAACTTTACCTGGCATCATTTTCCATACAGCGTAAACATGATTCTGTGTAAAGATTCTGTAGCTTGAAAATATTTGAACAAATGTTAAACTTTTGGTAGCTGGCGCCTTAGAACTGGTTTCATGGTATCTTTTTTTTGAGCAATTTAGAGTCTTACTGTCGGATACTTAACTGTTCCTGATTCTCATGTGTTTTACTTAGTCACTTCTGAGGTATTGATTTCAGATGTAAGACTAAGTCTGCAAAAATGCGATGTAAAGGCCTTGACGAAGTCAAGAATTGACAGAGTAATGACACTCTAAATGCGTTTGGGGCTCTTATTTCGAACTCTTGCATTTTGTGGTTTCAAACTTTTGTCTGCAATCACATATGGAAGAAGTGGATTTCTTTTTCAGGAAGAGCCAAGATTCTTGCACAGAGGTGGATTGTTATTAAAAATGTCAACTATCAGGAGCCTTTTTTTTTTTTTTTTTAAATTATAGGACTTGGTATTGAGCTGAGATCTAACATGTCAAGTAGCTAATGATCTCAGCAATCTAGCAAAATAATTACTTAGACTTGTAATAGAAACTGTGGAATGCCAATTAGCCAGCTGATAGTGTGGGACTGATTTTTATATATACAAAAATAAAAACATACATATTTTATACATATATATGCATTTTATACATGTATAAATGTGTACATTATGGATCTGTAAATGTGGTGTTTTACATATTCATATAAGATGCTGAAGTGTGCCACTGCTGTATTATGATCGTTTGATGTTGAGAGAGACCAAGGTGAGCGAAGATGCCACATGTGGTATGATCCAGCAGAAACCACTGAAGGGCTTGCCTGTCCCAAAGGCCCTGTCTCTGTTGAGGTCATTTTACCTTCATTCAGTTACACAGTATATCTTGATTTACTGTTTAATTGGGAAAATCAAGCCCTTTGAAAGTTATCTTTATCCTATGAATTCAGAGGATTACCTGGTGAGTTTGTGGAATGCTCAGACTGTGCGGTAGTTTGGAGATAAGCTGGGCAAGGTTAATGCTCTTTATTCTGCTTTACTTGATTTCATGCGGATCAGGAAACAAGAGTTAGTGCTTCTTCAGTGTTTGAGGAGTGTAACTTACTGTTGTACAAGTCTTTTAAGCAAACATAAAAGTGAGAATGATAACAGCCTAGTTCTTTATGAGGGAGTACTTGCATTGTGGAGTTTGTTCCTTTTCCTAATTTGTGTATGAAGATGTTTTTAGACTCAGCATTTGCTCTGTTAGAGCCACGGAAAGAGTTGGTTTCTGCTTTCTTACTTACTGTATCGTCACTTGGATTATTCCACAAAGTACATTGACTGTGCATAGGTGTACTTTATTGCTTGGAAAAAAATCAGTGCTGTTTGATGATTTTATTTGCCCTCTAGGTGACAAAATAATGTTAATTATGAGTCTTCGTTTTCTACATTAGTGGGCTTTTTCCAGTACCAAAAAGTTATGTCAGGACTTAACATTCCACTGAACAGTATGATTTCCCTTTTTTTCCCCTCTCTATTCCTAGCACCTATATAAACTCTGGTTTTATTTCATTGACTTTTCCTTCCCTTGGATGAATTGCATTAGTCCCTAATGATTCTGGCACTTTTCCACTTAAGTTACTTACTCAAACTGCTTCAGTTAGTACTCTGTTGAGTGTTTGCATCAGGAAGAACTGAAGCTGCTGTTAGTGGATGGCTATGATGCCATCTGTGCATTGCTTGCTTGTCTCAACTCTCCGATCTCTGTTGTCATTCCTCTTTAGATGGTTCCCTTAAGCCTGTCATTTTGTTTGACTTTATTGTAAAATTTATTTTAGCTTTTCTAGTTTACTGAAATCTAAATGCTAAGTTGCCGATATGCTCTCAGCAATCTTAAAATATTTAGAGATTTCACAATTATTTTTCCTTTTGCAATCTTAAATATCTATTAAAAATGGACACTAGCTCGTTTTTGTGTTTAGTATCATTGTGGGTACGTGTTGCTCACCAGCCTGGGCTGTGGCTCCAAGGATACCCTTGCATCTTCCACAGCCAGGAGGAAATGGCCCACCTTCTGTAAGCAGGGTCTATACCTTAGTTAATTACATTCAGTTTCAATTCAAGCCAGCTGGGTAATAATAATTGGATGCTACAATTCCCCCTTTTTGTTTTGCCAGTTTTTTGTTTTTAGAGGAAAGGAAAGTAAAGGCTTTACAGTGAGCAGAGACCCAGTCCATTCGTTCTGACTCCAGCACGCTTCCCTCCTGTGAATATCACATCGGGGCTTGCGGCTTTACCTTCTTTACTGAAGGACTCTGGCTCCGGCCCTGGCTACTCTGGCTCCGGCAAGGGAGTCACAGCCCTCAGGATCTCTCAGATATATCACATCAGGGTCACCAGATGTTGCTCACCAGCCTGAGCTGCAGCTCCAACGATGCCATTACATCTTTTGCAGTCAGGAGGAAATGGCCCGCCTTTTGTAGGCAGGGTCTCAACCTTAGTTAATTAGTTAATTACATTCAGTTTCAATTCAAGCCAGCTGGGTAATAATAATAATTGGATGCCACAGGAACGCGTTGCTATGCAGTATGGGAATTCTGTGGGGAAATGAAACTAGTGCGCTTAAAGCACTGAGAGTCAAGATATGGTAATCTATGTTGGGTTTTGATGGACCCCGCTGAATCTACATGTGGTGGTTGTCTTTCTGCTCAGAGTGGTGGTGGTCATCAGCTGTACAGCAGACTCCATGAGGTGGGGCAAAACAATCTGAATGTAGCTCTTTATTCTAATTGCTGGTATTCCAAGTATCTCTAATACCTTTTACTGTATATTATGTTTAACAAGAAGAAACAAGAAAACCTTGCTTCCAGAGCCAATTTCTGTGCTAGATTTGACCTATTGATGTAAGTGAAGAAGATTGGCAAGCCTTTTTCAAGCAAAAACAAGGCTATTGAAGGAGGTATTCCCATTACTATGAAAACTGTATTTATAGCTATGTTAAGCAACTCTGTTTTTCCCCTAATCTCCTGACAATGTATGAGGTCCGTATAGTGTGTCCTGAACTTGTTGGTTTAGTTTGATGGCATCAGCTGACATCTGTGAGGTTTGGATGGAGTGACCTGTGAAATGGGGCTCCTTTTTCCTTGTAAGATCAGCTGTAAATGTATGCAACTGGCCAAGAAAGAAATGCTTTTAGTCTTGTTCCTGAATGAGTGTGATTGTACTCTTGGATGAGTGTGAGTATTTGGTGCTGGGACTATTACAGACTTCTGTGTTTCCCTTGGTTCATCTCCTGTTGAAATGTTAGTGGAGGCTACTGGAGAGAGATGCTGACTGATCATGTCTCTAGTGTTGAATTGCAGCAGACTGAATAATCTTGTCTGAAAAATTTAGAAAGTAGGAGGATTTTTCTGCATCATCATTCCAGATGGGTTTGGGAACTAAGGACGTGTACGCCAACGGGCAGTCTGATAGAGCTGTGGTAAAGAGTATGGGCTGGTAAATAAACTGCTGTGAAATAAGAAAGGCTGGAAACGCATCCATCAGCTACAGTTTGTGTGCCCATTCTCACAATAAACTTGATATACCTTTTTTGTTTTACTTGGTGGTTTACCTTTATGCTCCTAGTGAGTAAAATGTGATTACTCTTATTTGAGAAAGGTAAATGTAGGATAGTTGTAGTATTCCAAGGCCATGATGTGAGACCACTTTTAAACTGGAGGTACAAATGGAAGATGCTGCTGACACTAGCTTATGCATAGCATGCGTCCTGCTAATGCCTACAGCAGTTCTTGGACAAAGTTTGAGGTTCTTGCTCTTAATATCTGATTCAAAAGTTTTAGTAATAGTGAAATATTTAATTTATTGTGGTTACTAGAGATACTTGAAGTACTAGTGATGTGACTTTAAGAGGGAAGCCAGAAGGTGACTGCAGAATACTTTCTCCGAGTTTGCATTTTTCTTTAAAAAATACTTCCATTTATAGAATTACAAATTGGCTGGGAGGTACCTTTGGAGGTCACTTTTTCCAACCTAGCGATCAAAGTAGGCCTCCTGCCCATGCTAGGTCAGGTCAGCCATGGCAGGTTCTGGCTGAACCTTGAAAATCTCTGTGGATGGAAGTTCTGTAACCTGTTTTGGATATTCTTGCAAACAAATTTGTTCAAGGAAAGAGATAACTTGGAACTGGAATGGCTGATGAGACATTTAGAGGATTATAGGCAGAGAATGTTATGGAAGTCCGTTGGTGATTGTACCCAGTTTTGGGTTTTGATACTGCACCCTTTCAGATGAAATGCAGAGACACCTTCAAGGAAGTTGGTCTAAAGTAGTCTGTTGGTGCCCCTTGCTTCTAAAATTGCACTGATCGGATGATTCATCCTGTCGCTGTGTGGGGCCCAAGCTCTTCATTGCAGCTCCAAGTTGCAAAAAGATCGAACTTCTGCTTGTAGGTGCTGTGCAGTTCTTTAATGGTGGCTTCTGCCAGGAGAAAGTCTCATATGCACCCTTTGAGATTCATTGCCTCCCTTTCATCTGGTTGAAGCTGCCATGTGTCAGATGTCCTTAGAACTGCTTTTAGCTTGGGGAAAAAAATCTCCGAGTTTTCTGGGAGAAATTAGCAGGAAACCTGACTTTTTAGTGGTGTATGAGTAAATGGTGAGAAATTGGAAGACTGCTTTATGAATCTAAGTATGAACAGCTCGATGAATAGATATCCTGCAGAGAAGTGGCATATATGCAATGTGTAAACTTGGAAGTCTGTCTGTGTAAGCTTTATCTAAAGTTTCTGGAGTTCTGCTAACCCTTGCTAGGTGGTGGTTGGTATGGCTTCCGTCTGTGGAGCAAAAGCTACATAAGCAGCTGGTTGTTACTTGTAAACTCAGTGTCAGGCTTTAGAGAAGTATAAAGGATTGTTTGACTGGAAATTGTAAAAATTGGACACGCTTTTCACTTTGGTTTTTTTTTTTTGGTTGTTTTTTCTTTTCTCTCCTGCTTATTTTATGAATTTTGGTGTCTTGAATTCTGTGTTATTTAGTGTCACTTTGCTGTAGCTGCAGTATTCCATGCTGGTAGTTTTCTCTTGTCTGTTTTGGCCTTTAAGTTGTTTGATGAAAAAGACAGCTTATGGCAAACTCATTCACTGTGAACATTTGGAAGTAGCTGGGGTAGGTATTCCTTTTGGGAGATGTTGATCCATAAACAAAACCAATATGCAGTATGCATTCCAATGTTAGAATTATTTGTATCAACATTAAAACACTAATTCACTATTTAAATTATGAATCAACATAAAACTTTCTTTAATAGTATCAGGATGGTGTCCTGTTCTTGAATCTTGAAGCACCTGATGGGCAAAGTGCCGTGGGAGGTGGCCCTGGAGGGACAAGGGGCCCAGGAAAGTTGGTCCACATTCAAGGTTCCTGGAATGCGTGGATGACAACTTCCTCCTGCAGGTGATAGAGGAGCTGACAAGGAGGGGTGCCATGCTCGACCTTGTGCTCACCAACAGAGAGGGACTGGTGGGCGATGTGAAACTTAAGGACAGCCTTGGCTGCAGTGACCACGACACGGTGGAGTTCAAGATCCATGGGGCAACAAGGAAACCTTTCAGCAAGCTCTGTACCCTAGACTTCAAGAAGGCGGACTTCGGCCTCTTCAAGGACTTGATGGGCGAAGTGCCGTGGGAGGCGGCCCTGGAGGGACGAGGGGCCCAGGAAAGTTGGTCCACATTCAAGGAGCACCTCCTCCAAGCTCAGCAGAGGTGCATCCCGATGAAGAACAAGTCGGGCAAAAAGACCAGGAGGCCTGCGTGGATGAGCAAGGAGCTCCTGGACCAACTGAAAATGAAGAGGTTAGCCTACAGAGGGTGGAAGCGGAGACAGATAGCCTGGGAGGAATACAGAGAAGCTGTACGAGTGACCAGGGATCAAGTGAGGAAGGCTAAAGCCCTGAAGGAATTGAATTTGGCAAGGGATATAAAAAGCAATAAGAAATGCTTCAATAGGTATGTAGGGGACAAAAGGAAGTCCAAGGAGAATGTAGGCCCCCTCCGGAAGGATACTGGTGCTCTGGTCACCCGGGACATAGAGAAGGCTGAGGTACTCAATGAATTTTTTGCCTCAGTCTTCAATGGTAAAGCCTCTTGTCTTACCACCCAAGCTGTGGAAAGAACTAGCAGGGACTGTGAGGATGAACCACCGCCCACTGTACTTGAAGACCAGGTTCGAGAACATCTGAGGAACTTGAGGGTGCACAAGTCCATGGGACCTGATGAGATCCATCCGCGGGTCCTGAAGGAACTGGCGGATGAAGTTGCCAAGCCACTGGCTATTGTATTCGAGAAGTCGTGGCGGTCTGGCGAGGTCCCCGATGACTGGAAGAGAGGGAACATAACCCCCATTTTTAAAAAGGGGAACAAGGAGGACCCGGGCAACTACAGACCGGTCAGCCTCACCTCTGTGCCTGGCAAGGTCATGGAGCAGATTCTCCTGGGAACCATGCTAAGGCACATGGAGAGCAAGGAGGTGGTGGGTGACAGCCAACATGGCTTCACCAAAGGCAGATCGTGCCTGACCAACTTGGTGGCCTTTTACGATGGGGTGACAGCATCGGTGGACAAGGGTCGACCAATGGATGTCATCTACCTGGACTTGTGCAAAGCTTTTGACACTGTCCCGCACGACATTCTTCTCTCTAAATTAGAGAGTCATGGGTTTGATGGATGGACCACTCGGTGGATAAGGAATTGGCTCAATGGCCGCACTCAGAGAGTAGTGGTCAACGGCTCAATGTCCAAGTGGAGACCGGTCACGAGTGGCGTCCCTCAGGGGTCCGTGTTGGGCCCGGCCCTCTTCAACATCTTTGTCGGTGACGTGGACAGTGGCATGGAGTGCACCCTCAGCAAGTTCGCCGATGACACCAAGCTGTGTGGTGCCGTCGACACGCTGGAAGGGAGGGATGCCATCCAGAGGGACCTTGACAGGCTGGAGAGGTGGGCCCGTACCAACCTCATGAAGTTTAACCAGGCCAAATGCAAGGTCCTACATCTGGGTCGTGGCAATCCCAGGCATAAATACAGACTGGGTGGTGATTGGATCGAGAGCAGCCCTGAGGAGAAGGACTTGGGAGTACTGGTGGACGAGAAGCTCGATATGAGCCGGCAATGTGCTCTTGCGGCCCAGAAGGCCAACCGCGTCCTGGGCTGCATCAAGAGGAGCGTGGCCAGCAGGTCGAGGGAGGTGATTCTCCCCCTGTACTCTGCCCTCGTGAGACCTCACTTGGAGTACTGCGTCCAGTTCTGGAGTCCCCAACATAAGAAGGACATGGACCAGTTGGAGAGGCTCCAGAGGAGGGCCACGAAGATGATAAGAGGGCTGGAGCACCTTTCCTATGAGGACAGGCTGAAAGAGTTGGGACTGTTCAGCCTGGAGAAGAGGAGGCTCCGGGGTGACCTTATAGCGGTCTTCCAGTACCTCAAGGGGGCCTACAGGAAAGATGGGGAGAGGCTGTTCAGGAGGGCCAGTTATGATAGGACAAGGGGTAATGGTTTTAAAATAGAGGGAGGTAGGTTCAGGTTGGATATTAGGAAAAAATTTTTTACTATGAGAGTGGTAGAACACTGGAACAGGTTGCCCAGAGAGGTGGTGGATGCTCCATCCCTGGAGACGTTCAAGGCCAGGTTGGATGAGGCCCTGAGCAACCTGATCTAGTTGGAGATATCCCTGTTCCTTGCAGGGGGGTTGGACTAGATGACCTTTGAAGGTCCCTTCCAGCCCTAACCATTCTATGATTCTATGATTCTATGATTCTGTTATGTTCTTTTGAGAAAAATTGAAGAATAACTTGAAATTTGGTTTGGAAGACTTTTAACACTCCTCACTGCCACAGGCAGCACTGGAGGCCAAGTATCATGTCACCTATAATGATGTCACTTGGAGATTAAACTCTTCTTTTGATGAAGTTTTTACCTATCACAAAGCATGAACTTTCCTGACATCTTCATTACTAGGCTTTATTTAAACACTTGTTAAACCTTCTGCTGACTTGCACTGATTCTGTCCATGCTTGAATAGTGCTCTTAGGGCTTAGCAAATCCCAAAGTCCTTCTTTTAAGAAAACACAGCTTCTAGTGAGTCCTTGTCTATCAATTAAATCAGTTTGTAATTTTCCCAGAAACTGGCATAATTAAACGTGATGAAAAATGAACCGTTCCATCTTGATTTGTTGGTCCAGGTCTGTCTGAAAGCTGCTCTGTGTTGGTGGAGGAGCTGGCAGTTAAACACACTAAAGCTCAAATAAAACCAAAACCCACTAGGGTGAAAGGACAAATTTTTTGAACAACTAATTCTTGCAGCAAGTTGTATGCAGTATTAGGGTTTCCACTTTGTGGAATGTGAAAACAAACATTCATTGATGATCTTCTATCTTCGTTCTTGGGAGCATGCTTTACGCACAGCATTGGACTGCAGTAGAGACTTTGGTCAGCTGGTCTAAGAAATTAGCACCGAAATTGTCCTCTCATACTGTTATTCAGCACAGAGATATAAGCTGGCTCGTTAAAAAAGTTCTTGCAGAGATTGGACAACTGCATTTGGTGTACTTGAGAGAGCTGCCCCTGTTGTCTTTAATTTGCTACAGGTGTTCCTGTCCTAGTTTTCTGGGTGGTTTTTTGTTGGTTTTGTTGTTTGGGTTTTTTTGTGTAGATATGTAGGTTGAAACCAGATGGTGCTTTGTCCATCTTTGAATGTAGACTTTGTGATTCCTGCTGAGAGGCTTGGCAGCTTTTGGTTTTGCAAATATGCTAGTGTTCAAACCATTACTGCATTACTGTCTCTTTGGCTCTTTTTTTTTCCTTTTCCCCACCCCCAGCCCCTTCCTGGTTATTACTTTGGGAGAAGAAAAAGAGGAAGAGGAATGCTTGTATTCAGCTGCTTGTTTGTGCCTTTTACACATCAGTCATTCAGTCCTGTGTGTACGTGATTGTCTCTTACTCATAGCTGAAGCTCTTGATGGTCCTCTGGGTTGTTTGTTGATGCTGACTGCCTAAGCACGTGAAGAGTTTCACATTGATGCTGTCTCCACTGGGTCCATCTCAAGAGTGTTGCACGACAGCGTAAACCTCACCTTTGATAGTGCTTGTTTGTGGCTGTTTGATGCAGCCACTTCTGGATGTACTGGCCTGGTGGTTTTTGGCACTGTAAGTGGTCTCCGTCTGTTGTAGCACTGTCTTATCTGATTTGTACACTGGTTATTGCTTTCCTCCCATTGGTAGTCAAGGACTGTAAAACCATTACTCCATGCTTGACTATTATCTAATCTGGGAAGCCTGTTGATTGCGATATTCCACTGTTGCATTGCTACCTAATTGCATGGCTTGTGTGCCAGTTGCACCTCTGCAAGACACCCTTAATGCTGACTTGATAGTTTTATTGCATTGTAAATATCTAGGAGACGTCTGTAGAAATTTGGTGTTTCTTGATGCTAGTGCTATCCGGGCAACTCCCTGTTTCAGGTATGGTGTCTACCAGGTATTTGTAACTGGGCAACCTATATGGTGTCCATATCATCTCAGTTGTACTTCGGGTGTAAGTCTGCAGAAGCTAAACTCTACTGCAGATTTCCACTAAAGAGAATGCTATTTTGTATATTTGATGTACTCATTTAGTGATACAAGCCAGACTTACAGCACTTTGTGCTTTTATATTTCAAGCAGTGTGGAGCGTGGACTGTTTTTATTTTCTGTAAACTCTCATCCTTTTAAAGTCTCTATTACCAGCAGCTGCCATCAACAGAGTGAAAGTACTGGAAGAAAAGCTGCTGATAACGATTCGTGGCTCATGAGAGCAGCATGTGTTGCCACATAACATGCAGCTCAACTTCAGGAATTTGTTGCCAGCATTGTCTTTTGGGAAGTACTCTTCCCACATGTAATACAATATTTATTATGCACTTTTTTGGATGCAGTGAGGGTCATCTTATTTGATGCTCAGTTGCAGGTAATCAGGTTTTTGTCAAGTTTGCATCTACAGGTGAATTGCTGGAGTTGTTCCTTTGCAAGCTTTTCTAAATGAAAAAAGAATTTCTCACAGATATTTTGGCCTGATTGTGTCCTCACTTGTCTCAAAGCTACAGATCTTCCCTGAAGTGTATCTGTGTTTCCTCTGCTTTTTTTCAGTGCTCGTAAACAGTTCATAAGACCTGTTTGGGAATTGTCATAGCTGAGTATTATGAAACCGAACTGTCTGGGTGTTGTCTCCTGCTATAGTAACATAGCTAGAGCCTTGATGCGAGGAGATAATAATGGCTGGTTCTGCAATCAGCATGAGTTGGTGGCCTTAGGCAGCTGGATGCCTTCAGGTGTTTGCACTCTCAGTATCTGCCTAGAAGGATGGCAGAGGCTTGCCAAGCAGTTAGGAAGCTCAATTTTAGTGTACTGGAATCTGTAGTTGCAGAATAAGTGTTCTTGCTCTGCATCAACTCATCTAATGAATAGCTTCTTCTGATACTCATTTGGAGTTGTGCAGAGCACAGCTTCACCTAAGGTTTCTTCATCCTTTGTAGCCCCTTGATGTTCTAATAGCAAGCAGTACAAACCTCGTGAGCTTGACAGTTTTCTCAGGACATTATAAAGGCTCTTGGTCATCCACTTCATTATATGTACTATTCGTGGGAAAAGTTTGCTTCTACCTTATTACACAAACACACAGATCAAGATATCTGAGCAGTTTTGATACGCGGTTAGAATTCATCATTACCTTCCTTCCTTGCCCTGAACTTGTTTGGGTTTGTGTGCCATGGATTTCACGTAATAAAACGCCTTGCTGCTCAGCAAATGGACTCCGAAGTCAAATACCATAAAGCAAGTCTTTGTGTCACAAATTTCTCATAGGTTTCATAATGGTTGTATTGAGCATAACTAGTAGTTATTCATGCTTCTCTGCTCTAATAGTGCTGCATCTCAACACTTAAGATGTTGGTAAGTCTGGTTCCAAATTTCAGCTAGCTTGAGCTGATGGTTCATTTAATAGCTTAATTGCAAGGTGATAATTGAATAGCAGCTGTCTTGAGTTTCCTAGATGAGGAGCTGTACCATTAGACCTTCTGAAGTCTTGCTAAGAGCTGCCTGTATGGAAAAAGGTACTGTAGCTTTAGCCATTACATTAGCAAGAAATATATCGACTATGCTCTGTTGCTGTATTGGACTAGTAGCTTCCCTGCTTGCCCTGTAGCCTGGGTGCTTCAAGCACTAGGCAGTGATGCCTGTTGTATTACTTGGGGTCTCTAGATTTTTATTTTTATTTTTAGTATGTGGCTTTTTTCACGTCCTAGCCTATTGGTAGTCAGGATTGTAATTCTTTCCCTCTCTGCCCATCTATCTTATTAGCAGGGTCTCCTGTAAGTTGAACTGTTGGCATCCTACAGTGATGTGTATTCAGAACCATACATGTGTAAAAATACACTTTTTAGACAAATAAGTGCTGTGGAGCCTCAAGAGGAGTGACTGTAACGTACCCAGAACAGTTTTGAGAAGAGCAAAGGTAATGAACTGCAGCGATTAGAGCAGCCCTTCTAACAGAATGTGTGACATTTCAGCGGTGCAGCTTGGCATGTGGGCATTCCTCCAGCCTTTTCTCTGGTGTGGGGTACTCTGTAGGTAAGTTGTCATCTAAATATAGTAAGCCTGGGTGGTGTGGTGTGTTTTTTTTTTTTCCTGCCTAATGAGATATTTTCAGTGCAAAGTGGGAAAGCTTTGTCTTCTACAAGGTCAGTCCATTGTAGGTTTTCAGATATTTCCAGTTGTTTAGCTTTCTTATTGAAGACCATGTGGAAGCTGGGTGGGGGACTTTGGGATTAGTCTTTCTGTTCTCTAATTTGTTATGAGATGCATATCATTGATAAAAGAAGTCTGGTTCTGTAGAGGTCATTCCATAGTATCCACATAAGTTATATTTAGATCTTGTTTATATCTGGTGTCAGAGTAAAGGTACTGTTACAACCTGCTTATTTGCTTATAAACACACAGTGAATGCCACCTTCCTGTAGAGGGGCAGCCTAGAACTTTGTTCTTAAAAAAAATTGTAGGGAAAAAGGTTTCTAGGAGAAAAAAAACACCAATAGTTGCAATGTTTTCTTGATAGCTGTTTTGTTTTGCCAACCAATGGCTTCATATAAAACTAGTTTTATGCTTGTCAAATGTAAATATAGCCAGATGCTGTAGAGAAGTAGGTCTCAATCTCCAGGACTAATCATGGTCTCCAGGTAGCAGAAGGTGTCTTGTGAAACAGTTGCAAAAGTAGTACGCTGGCTCCTTCCCTACGCTTCTTTGATATTCTCCCTCTCCTCCTCCCAAAAAAATAATTTAAACATGCAATATTTGGGTTCATCTGTTTCTTCAGTTGTGAGTGAACAATTGTAATGACACACAAAGGTGTAGACCCTTGAATCTCTTAAACGTTAGTGGCCTTTGAGTGTGTGTGGTTTGTCCTTTGGTTTTGTTTGAGAGAAGCACAATTTCGGAGAAATCTTAAATGGCAAATTCAACTTCTTTTCTGCCTCAAAATAACATTGAATAACTGAGTAATTGTACAGCCTATTAAGAAGAGTAAGTGTAGCAAGCCTGTGCTTGTTGGTTCAGCTTTTAGTTGTCTAGTATTTGTTTTGTAAACAAAGTTGTGATGTTTTTTTGTGGTTTCTTCTGTGTGTTTTTTTTTCTTTTTTCTTTTAAGGCCTTGCACTTTTTTTTCCCCCTCATTGCCACAGAGAAATTTTTAGTCTGCTTTATTTTTACTTCTCGCTGTCAGTATAGAATACTGGTTACTCCTGTTCGGTAGCTGGCTTTTGACATAAAATAAGTGAAGGAAAACTTGCCTATGAAATCGTCAAAACTTTTTGACTTTCCTAATGCAAGACAGTAGAGTTTTAAATACAGAAGACGAATCTGTAGTGCCAGAAGGAAAAAATGTCACATAGTGTGCATCTGCCCGTACTTGCAAAGAAAAGAAATCTGTTATTGAAGTGATTGTGAATACTCCAGTAACTTTTCCATTGCTTTTTAGCTCTTTCAGAAATCACTTTCAGAAAGTGGCAAAATGGCCTTTGTACTCACTGATACTGCCTGGAGAGCAAATTTAATCTCTCTGGACTAACGGCTGCCTTCTACAAACCAGTGACTTTGAGGTTAATGTTTAAATATTTAAACAGGTTTGGCATATTGCCATTTAAGTAGAACAGCATGTGCTTAACCCTGAGACTCAAACAGTTCCCTGGGTAGCAAAAAAAAAAAAAAAAATTAATAGTGCAGTGATCTGGTAACTTCAAAGACTATAATTCAAGGCTTATCCTGAACAAGGGTACTCTAAAGAAGGACTATCGATCCAGTTTTCCGGTTAAGCTGAGGGGAAGGGAATTTTTACAGATGGTATCAGAACTTTTCAGGTCAAATAGAAGCACTCATCTGGGGGTCAAAAGTCCAGTATAAACAAGCTAGTGAAGACTCTGGTAAAAATAATCCTAAAAGATACCGATCTGCATGTAGGAGTTTGAAACTTGCTGAAAACAGGCTAACTTGTTAAATTCTGATAACTTTATTTTTGGTTCTCTTTGTTTGGTTTGGAACGCCAGGGTTAAGCAAAGGCTTGATGAGCATAAAGCTCAAACTTAATTTGGGAGTCTTGGTACTTATGACTTGAAATGGAAAAAATTAAAGCAAGCCAAGAGCAATTGCATTGGCGTTCTTCAGATGTCGAGTGCTCTTTACCTTAATCCAGAGGACTCTGTTGCCTGTGTCTAGAAGAGAAGTGGGAGCTTCGACCCTGGGACTGCACCTCTAATCCAGTTTTTATTCTGACCTTAAGTTTACCAAGAGCTCTGCTAAAAGCATCCCTCTTGGAGGAGCACTTCCCACCTCTTGTGCAAGATGATGCAAACCCAGGTTTTCTGCCAGGTATTTTCTATTAGCGGCCAGGTCACAGCCATGCTGCATTGGTGACTGGATGCTCTCTTTAGTTGGGGGAATGGAGCAGCGTACAAGGCGTGCTGAGATAAGCTGGGTGGAGTGGGACAATTTGCTTTCCTCATCTTGCTTTGCTATACAGATCTCATGTTCAAGTTAAACAAGTACGTGAATTTTTCAATGTATAGATGTGAAACCTCATACTTAAGAACTCTTAATAAAAATAATTATAAATCCCATAACTTCAAGCCTGTGAAATAACTATTTGAGGTTGCAGCTGCTTCCCAGACAAACTAATATTTTGCTTAACTCTGATTAAGTTGTGTGGTATTTCAGCACGGAAGTGAAATACTCTGGGCCAGCGTTACAGTTGATTGCTTGAGCTCGTGTTTGCAGATCCTAAAGAAAGGAACGATACTGCAAATGGCCAGCACGGAATTAATACATCACATATTATAATGTGATCTATGCGGCCTAAAGGAGTGGTGCCCAAGTAAATGGTTATGAAATATGCACAGTGCCAAAAAGCATCCTTCTTTTGGCAGCAGGAGTGCTGACTCTAAAACTGGTGTGACCACTTACTCTTTTCTATCTTCCATGTCAATAGTTGGAGACAAAATTTTGTGATGATTTATTGTATTGGGGGATTTCGTTATAAATGAAATAAATTTCTTCTTAAATAGTGATTTTGCTTGCCATCGCAGGAAGGGAAGACAGACATGCTTTTGGCTGACCAGTCTCATCATATCATCTGCTGGTGGTTCAGGGGAAAAAGGGAGATAACATTAAAGAAATCAGAGTTTACTTTTGAGTGCTTTACTGATGGATAATAAAATGATACTCTGTGTTTCACCTGAGAGATAAGACAGTAAATACCTTGACTAGAAAACTTTAGTAGGAGCTTTACTACACCTTCCTTTCAAGATGAAATTTTAAAATATTACATCTGAAGAAAAAGGCTCTTTTCTAACCCTCATGTGTTAGGTTGGATGAAGGAGAACGACGTGTTCAGACTGTTGGCTCAGTTCTCAGAAACTTATGATGGTCTGCCCGGAGCTGCCATGTGTAGTCAGCTTGCTCCGGCAGCACCCCTTAGCGTCTTTAGTCAAGGGAAAAGATTCTAGCAAAGTGGTAGGCAAACAATTTGAGAAACCTGTCCAAGAAATGATGCAAGTTTGATCAGGTGTCAAAATATGAATAGATGCATCAAACAGAAGATAAATTTGGATCTATGTTGTTCTGAAGCGGAGAGGAAAAGGAGGGAGGGTGGTTGGTGATTGCTTTTTTGCAGAGAGGTGTTTGGGCTGTATTTAGAGTGAAAGCACGTTGATCTCCATGAGGGAGATTGTCATGAGCAAAGTGAGGAGTAATAAAGCAGAAACATCTGCCCACAGCTCAGTGTTGACTAACCTCGAAGAGCAGCTTTTCACAAATCCTTGATGTCGTGACCAAGCTGTGACAACTTCAAGTAGCGACCCAGGAGGGTAAGGTAATGATCAGGTGATGGCAGGCTTGGCATGGTGGGGGAGGGACGACTTGGACTTACACACTTCAGCTGGCAATGTTTTTATTTTGGGAACGGTGGTAGCACATGGTCGCTGGATGGCTGGGTTTGACATATCCTGCTCTGTCCTGTGTGCCAGCTGAGCAACAGCAGGATCTTACCACCCAGTGAAACTGTGAACAGAATGTCTGTGTTGCTCATGGGAGGTTTTTCGAACTCAGTATCCTCTTAGTCAGTGGATATATAGTTACTGCTTTAGTTCCTTCTGATTCCTGTGTGGTTTTTTTTTACTTGAGAGATGATGATAGAATCATAGAATGGTTTGGGTTGAAAAAGGCCTTAAAGATCATCTAGTTCCAGCCCCCCTGCCATGGGCAGGGACACCTTCCACTACATCAGGTTGCTCAAAGCCTCATCCAGCCTCGCCTTGAACACCTCAAAGGATGGTGCATCCACAACATTATAGCCTTCAGACAGCTATTGCTGTTCTGCAGGTGCTCAGCTCTCTACTTTTCTGTTGTTTCTGGTGCAGTGTATTTTTCTGGTGATAAGTGCAATGAACTGGGAACTAGTGTTTGGGGCATTGAGATGAGGTATCAATGACAAGCTGTGTAGTGCCAAAGTCTTGGCTCATCTAATGTTGTCGTCTGCTCCTGGTAGCTCAGCAGAGCTGTAGCATGCTGTGTGCTGTGATGGAGTTTGAAGCCTATTGCCATGCAGATAACTTTGCAAGGCTCTTTCAAGAACAGAGAGACTTGGATTTGCTGAATTAGTTTGATACCTTGAAGCACTTTTAACGTTACAGAGCTTGTTGGTAGGGATTGTCGTCTAGGAACACAGGATAGCTTAAAGAGTTCTTTCCTGTTCTGGGAGCAACCATTTTGTTAATTTAGCCTCTGTTAAAGGATGTCTTGGTAGTGTAAGAGGTTTCACGTATTTCTCTGTAGGAAAAAGAGTTAGTTGATATGTTATGCTTACTTTTAAGGATGGCGCATTATCAATTCTCATTTATAATGGAAGATTACATATCACCAAGAGGATGCACATTATACATTTTATACTTAAGATTCCTAACTTCTTTTTTCAAAAGTATTAGAGGTTTGTTTTTTTTTAGTTTCTTTAATTTTGAGACCTTTTAAGAGACTTCAAGATGGTTTCATTTCTTATAGCTTGTAAGCCAGTCATTGAGCTTAATAAATTAAATGAATGCAGAGAAATTTCAGTTTCTTGTCCAGAAAGAGAAATTTTTCTGAAATGTTTAACTCTTCAACTCTAAGTTTATATGCCCAAAGCCTGTTTAAAACATTGGCAGTGAGCACATGGCACTTGAATGTCTTAATTTGAATGATGTATATATTACAGTGGAGTTTAATGTTACTGGCATAATTTCACATTTAAATTGACTTTGTTAAAGTATATTTGTTTATATTTATTGCAATTCTTTTATACCCTGGGGAAAGAAATAACTTTCAGAGGGTGAAAGTAACCTTAATGCTGTTTTACATAGCTAATGTATCCTAGCTTTCCTTTTTTTTTTTTTAACTTTTCCTGCAATGCTGAATTAATTGAGAAGGCTGCAGTAAATACGTGTAATGGCAAATTATACACTTACAGGGTAAATCTATTATGTGGTTGAATTAATTGAGTAAAGGGAAGTCTTCAGTTCAGCTTTTTGAAAGCACCATATTCATCTTTCCTTGCCTGTAGCAGACAGGAGTGAGAGACTGCGGTTTATGTCACTTAAAAAAGGTAGGGGAGAACTGTTAGTTCTGTAGGGCAAAACCGACTCATTGTTTGACGTGTTGCAATATGACTTTTCGAAACAACTGTTCTTTCCTCAGGCTATCTGAGGGTAGGCGAAGGTTAAATTTGTCCAAGCCGCTCTGCAGGCTTTTTAATATAAAACTGTCTTCTAGGGTAGCTGGCTGTTGTAATTTGTGATGCAGGGGGCAAAGACGGCAGCAGGGGGGTGGGGGAAACACCTGCATGTCCGTGAGCACTTCTCTTTGCAATTTGGAGTGGAGGATGGAGGGGCTGTATTTCCCCACCCTGGTGCCTGCGCCCTGCGAGCTCTGGGCATCCAGCTCCTTGTGGAACCCTGTGCTGACAGCATGGGTGGCACTGTGCAAAATCTCCCCGGCGCTGTAGCTGCTGTGGAGTGCCTGGCTCTGTCTGAGTTGTGGTAGCCCACAGCTGTATGAAAATAGCAGTTTGCGTGTTTAAAGTCTTAAGAGTCCATCAGTAACTGAAAAGAGAGTTAAACACGTCCATCCTCCTCTCGTTCCAGATCTGGCCAGGCAAACCAATTGCTTACTTTGTTGAATGGAGTTCTTGTCCCTCGCTGTAAGTAGTGTCTGAAGCATTACAGAAAATGCCTCTTTGCAAGTATCTGTCGAATCTGTGGAGTCCTTGTCAAACTTGCTCTTAGGAGGTGTTGCTAGCACGCAGGGAGCGTTTGATGCAGTGCTGGCAGAGAGTCTAAGGAAAATTCTTCAGCCTGAGTCTTTTATTGCTGTGTGGCTGAACCGATGTTTGAAAATTGAAATCTCGTGAGAGGGCTCTATAGTCTGCCTTCTATGTTTTTGTTTTGTTTTTGTTTTTTTTCGTTTCCCCTTAATCTTACTGCTTCTGCTCTGATGTACGCCACTGAGGAGAGCTTTTGATGACTAATCTAACTCAGCCTCAACTTGCCTCTTTTAAAAGGTTTGTGCTTTGACTATAGTGTGAGTAGTTTGTGGTGTATCTGTGTTTTGCCCATGCCCTAGTGTGAGATGCTACTGTACTCCAAATAACTTTCCAAGTGTATTACTCGAAGTTGTTTATTCTGTAAATACAGAAGTATACTCTTATATGTGGCTCTTACAGTTTATTCTTTGCTACTTATTATTCTTTGAGAATAATAAGATTGCTTGTACTTTCTGAAGCTGCATACCTAAATGTAGTCCAAAGTAAACCTTTTAGTTGCAAAAATTACATAGAAACTGGTAATCTTTGTGAGGGGGGGGTTGGTAACTTCTATCAAACCGTAACCACGTACTGTCATTGATTTAATGTTCCCTGGTGTTTTAAATTTAACAGCTAAAACACAAGTATTAGTGGCTTCCACAATTAATGCTAAAAACATGCCAGACTGGGAGAGAAATGCCAAAAAAAAAACCCTCTAAGTAGTTTCCATATGTTGCTGACACATTATTTCCTGGAAGGCTGGTTGATGTGTTGGCAAAACTAATATAATGTGCCATTCTCTATTAAAGTTTGGGAAAAACAATCAAGTTGCAGTTCTTAAAATGGAGAGTCTTAAAATAAAAGACCTCCACTTAGTGGCTTTTTTTGTATTCTCAGAATTTGAGGTGATCTTTGATCATTGATCTTTGCATGCTAAGACATAGCTTTTTCATCTGTTGCTATCTTTGGCTAAGCTAAGATACTAAAATAGGAGCTACCAGTATTTGATTTCTATAATAGAAGGAAAGATCAATCAAACTTTTAAAAGTAGTAAAGGAAATCTAATGTGCTTCTCCTTATAGGAGGGGGGGGGGGGGGGGGACCTATACCTAAACCAGGAAGAAGTAGGAAATTAATGTCGTATTACAAAATGTATTTAAACCAACACCTACAAACAAGCTTCTGGTGCTCAAGGATAGAGCCCAACATCAGGGACAGGCAGATCAGTGACTGTTTAAAAAGCTGCAGTTCAGGTGATAGTGGGATGCTTCCCTCTTGGCACCATTCTCCGTTGGTGATTCAAGGGGTTTGGGTCAAGCAAACAGGTGTCCATGGCTTCACCTTAGCTTTTAGCTCTGCTGTGATTTTTACCTTTCTTCCTGACACAGGTACGCACGAGGAAATGCTGGATGTGGCAGTCAGACATGCATATGGGTCTTTGTTAGATACGAGTAGTAGTTATTTCTGAAGTAATCCCAGAAGTAGCTCTTGAAGGATTGTAGTGCAGTAGTAGTATCTTAAATTTATGATACTAGTTCTTAGATTATCTAACAACCTTTTAAGAATTATATCTGTTTTTAATGTCTCCTATCCTAACCTTGAAATGACAGAGGAGGAAGGGAGGAATTAGTTTTAGTTTCATGCCTGCACTTTCATCTCTTACATCTTCACCTGTGTCTGTCTGTCACCATAGAGTTGGACTGGTAACAATACTTTTCCAAAAAGTCTAAGATTTTTTTCTTAATAAAATGTCTTTATCTCATTGCCACTGAAAGGTGAAAAGTGCATGTGAGGGAGCACGTGCATGTGAGGAATACTGCCTAGTGGAAACTGTGGCTGGTGTCCGGTGTCCTGCACAGCCAGACAGGGTTAACTGTAGCACAGTGGGCTAACATCTCCAACCAGAAGGTCTGGAAAAGTGCATTAAGCTGAATCTGCTTAAACATTTAACAAAACGGGAACGGTGAAACTGCTGTGGGCTCTGACCTACACCCCTGTCTCTGTGTGAGCACAGATATGTTTTTTTCAAACTGAAATGGGGAAACTGTTGTCACAGCTGACTAACGTACTGCTTTTCATTACTCTCCAAAACTGGTCCTTTCCTCAGCAGATGAAGCAAAGGAGCATGGTCACTATGACCTAAGGCAGTCTGAGATCTAAGAGATCACGTAGTATTGATTGTTGACCAGGAACGGGCTTTCATCCATGGAAAAGAAAAAAAATATAATTATATAACCCTTGCATGTTTTGTCCCATTCCATGTCACCCTACCGCAGACCAGGCTGTCTGTGACAATGTATTCAGGTGTTTGGAAAGCAAACGTGCCCTCCTGTGTATTGCAACCAAGGCTTCCTGACTTTCTGCTGTCAGCTGGCTCCAATGAGGCTTTAGTTGGTGTAAGCAGGTGATTTGTATTTGCATCAGTACAGTGGCTGAGTTTTGTCCTGTGTAGGAAATGGCTGCTGCCACTCAAGCTTTTAACCAGTATCTGAAAGTCTGCAAGCACTGTTGGGAGAAGGACCTAGTGACTGGTATTTCTCTGTATATATTCTTTCTAAATAAGCGTGACAGCACTGACATCTTGTTTCTTTTTGAATATGGCATGTATTAAGCAGAGAGTGGTCTTGTGACTCTCACTCACCTCTCTTTTTTTTTTTCTTTTTTTTTTTTTTTTTTTTCTACTAGGTAGTAATCTAAAAGTCATCTCTGCCATTCTGTTCTGGGTGGGGACTCTTACTCAGGCACCCTTTTTCAAAAGGGATCTTAACTTTTCTTCTTATGTTGACTCAATTTTTTTTTCCTCCCAGACATCTGTAGCTTTCTAAAGGAGTGTATGAACTTGTTGAGGTTTATTCTTGTGGGGAAAATGTGTGGCAGCCTGCAGTCAGGAAAGTCTGGTTTTGGGGTGTCCCCCTGTTCTGATGATGAGGTAGTCGTAGTTATTGTTGCTGTTTAAGCGAGTGAGCAGCTCTGCTGCAGTTGCATCTCTTTAGCTGTTAGAAGCTGCTGAGGTGGTTCCTCTTGTGCTGGAGGAGCTGTCAGCTTTCTTGAACCTCAGCTGGCTCTGTGCATCTCAGCAGAGAGGTGGGATGGCGTGACAGGGCTGTCGAACTGTTGTGGATCTTGTAACATGAGATATGTGAAACTTGGCAGCCTCAATTTGAGAGAGGTCTGGTGGTGAGACCACAGGAATGTTCTCTAAGTTGGTATTTGGTTTCCCCTTCCATACTGAATATATTGAATGTATTGACCTTACGGGTATGTGCAAGATGAATCTGTCCAGGCCATGGGGTGAGTCTAGGCAAATGTGGACTATTGCCTGGTGAGGTGTTGATGCTGGTGTCTGTTGGTGCTCTGATTTCAGTTAGCGCAGCTCGACTTTGACTTTGTCATTATGTTGTTTGATTCAGATTAGAAGCAATTCTCCTGTGGTCAGTTTGGGATCTGAATTATTCACTGATTTAACTGTTGATTTACATACATATTTTATATTGAATGCTTAACCGAATGTGTCTTAGGAAATATGTTTTATGTTATTTAAAGAACTAATATTTCATAGTTCTATGCTAGAACTTGTATTTTCTCCTTGTAGAAAATACATGATTTACGCTTGATATCAGAGAATAAGATAGAGAGGCATCTGATTCATGAAGTTATCCTAACAGTAAGCTCTGATGTGTTATTGCACTGCATCTGTGGGTATGGTAAGACTTGTGATTGCTTTGTCAAATAGCTTTTAAAATGTTTGGGTTTGGTTTTTTTTGCCCTGTTGTGTTGTCTTACGAGCAAACATACGGGTATGTGACATATAAATAAACCTGAATACTTAGGTTTATTCCATTTTATTTCTGTGTATGGAAGCTAATGCTGAGCAGGCTGCTTGAAGTAAGCATGGTAGGGTAGTGCTGTATCTTGTGTCTAGTTCATTCTGTGCAAAATAAGTGAACCGAGCTTTAATAAGATAGGATGGAGATGTAAAAATTGGCTAGTAAGCTGATGCACTGAGATTAGAGTTGAACATGAGAAGGCACTGATGGCTGCAGTGGTTCCTGTGTTAGTAAAGATTACTCTGCTTAAACCAAAACATGCCCTCTAGCTTGTTGGGATGTGAATGCCACTTTATTCTCAAAGTTAAGGCTCTTTCAGTGGAGACTCTGGGAATCTCTTAAATATTTCGGAAATGAAAAGCATTCTCATAGTATCCCGAATGCTGCTTCTCATCTATAACATGTGCTTGGCTTGGATTTTGTTTGAATTACCACCTGATATGTGAAATCACAGCCTCCTTGTAGTACATGGAGTTACTGGTTTGTATACCTGAAATAATTTTTAGGAATGAGTGTAGTTTTCTGTAGCACTTAAATTTGTTAGTTGCCAACTTTTAACTTGAAACTTGAATGGGAATAATTGAAAACGCCAAACCCTCAATCTTAATATGCAGACTTGGCATTCAGGGGCATGATGGAGAGAAACACAAACCAGATTCTGTGCGACTGCTGAAACAGAGGTGGGTGGTAAACTGGTAAAATGTTTAGAAACTGGGAGCCTAAGCAGCAGTTGTTCTTGCTTCTGCCTTGGGTGGAGAGAAGACGATAGGATGAAACGATTCAGGAGATTTTAGTACTGACTACTATTATGAAAATGGTTACTTCTGCTACCTGTTCATATGCTGTTGTCTGTAATGCAGTGATTTGTGAAGAAAACGGTCAAAGGACTCAGTGTCACGGTTGTGGTTTAGCCCGTCCGGCAGCTAAACCCCACACAGCTGCTCACTCACCCTCCTGCACCCCTGGGGATGGGGAAGAGAATTAAAGGGGAAAAGGGAAGGAGACCCGTGGGTTGAGATAAGAACAATTTACTACTACTACTACTACTATATGAGTGGGTATGTGTGTGTGTGTGTGTATATATATATGTACGATGATGATGTATACAAACAAGTTGATGCACAGTGTAATTGCTCACCACCCCTTGACTGAGGTCTGTCCCAATGATCCCGAAACAGATACATCCAGACACCGCAATCCCAGACGAGTGAGAGGCCCAAAAATAGAGGCAGAGAGAGAGCACTCCAAGAGCAAGAGCCTCAGAAGAGCAAAGGCCCTTCTTTCCAGCTGACCCTCATCTATATACTGGGCATGACACTGCATGATATGGAATACTAATTGGCCAATTTGGCCCTCAATCCTAGGTCTAAGTACAAATCATAAGGAGAGTCGTGGACCACCCACCCCGGCCATGCTCCCCCCATCCTGTTGTGCTCCTGCACACTGGCAAGAACCTGGCAGCTGAAACGTCCTTGAGATCTCAGTGCCAGCTATAGACATCAGTGCACTATCAGCATTCTTCTCAGAGCAGGTCTCAGACGAAAACCAAAACATGGGGCTCTTCTAGCTGCTAAAAAGAGGAGCTAACTCTATCCCACCTGAAACCAGGACAACCACGTGAGTTTTAGACCACTATGTATGCCTCACCTGTCACGTGATCATTGGAGAATATAAATTTTTCTCCTTTCTGCTTTAAGAAAATCACAGAGACCACCCCTAGATTTTTTTTTTTTTCAGAGATCCTTATCAGTGGTCAGAAATGAAGTACCCAAGCCACCAGTTGGTCTATGATGTGGTAGATCAGAAGAGCAGAACTAATTTGAGCACTTAATACTCGTACGCGAATTGAACCTTAACCTTCTGCATGGCGGTTGTCTCAGTCACTGGAGACTGTCCCCCTTTCTGACTTTTGGCATACCTAGTTTTGACTAGGAACTTCTTTGTAGATGCAAGAAATTGAGCCCAAGGAAGCTTATTACACCCAGCATATTCCTAGATCTATTTTGACCAACTGCTGTTCCTCAAAATTGTTCAAATGTTTTCTGAAAAAAATATAAAGTCTAATCATCAACTAGTGCTTTGCAACCCTGAAGGCTTAGCCGTAGATGGGCTTTCCATACGTCTGAAGCAAGTGGTTTCCAGGTGCCAATCCCTTCCACTCCTGCTTCTTGTGAGGCGATTTCCTCTGGAGAAAGTTCCTAATGCAGCATTAATTGCTTGCAGTTGACATTCGTGAGCAGTGTACTACCCAAATTACTTGTGAAATGCCTGTGGTACGTTTAACTTGGCTCAGAGAAAACAGAACCCTAATGGTGAATTTGAAGGGAAAACATCAAGGTAGAAACAGTTTTCTCTGCCAGGAACAGAGAAAGTGCCTGGGGGAAGTGCACTGGGGGAAGTGCCTGATGACAGAGACAGAGACCACTCTAACTCGTAAATACTCTCTGAAATTGGAGAAATGGAAATGAGAGATCCAAGGGATGGAGATCTCTTGTGGATTCTTCCTGGATGGTCTGCTCAGCTCAACTTTTTTCCCTCAGCGTTTTGCAGTTGAGGCTATGTATTTTCGTAGCAGGAGAAGCTTCGTGACTTTTCCCCTTATTTATTTTCTCAGATTACTCAGCACTGGGTGTGTGTCTGTGGTTTGGGGTTTTTCTGTTTTGTTGGATTTTTTTCCCCTCCCTCTGCCTAGGCAACCATTCTCAATTCAGGCTGCTCCAGCATTCCAGGATTTCATTTACCAGAGAACTTGTATCAACAAACTGCATTCAGAGTCCTGCTTGAGCAGGACATCAGCATCCTTGTTTGTGCACAGTGAACTGGTGGATTTCTAATGGAAATCTAGAAACTGTAGCGTTGGTGACATGCTTTGGTGAAGCCAATGCTGATAGATGAAATAATTCTGTTAACGCAAATTTAAACTTTCCGAGATTGCTTTGAGAAAAAAACGTTGGTCACCCTTCACAGGACAGTGTTCAGTTGTGCAAACTCAATTCACTTTTATTAGGTATCTAAGCAACTTCTTTTCTTGTTTGTTTTTCAACAGTGTTTCTTCCTCATTCCAGTCCAAATGTGAGAATTGTTTTCTTGCTTCCTTAAGCTGAAACACAGGAGGCAGAGTTGCTTATGCATGCCCCAAACTAACATCAGCTGTATGAAGTTACTCAAGTATGCTTATTTGTGTACTGTGTAGGAGTTTTCCACTCACGTTGCAGAGTGATGAAATACTTGCTGTATGAAATGCTACTGTTTCTGACTCTCTTCTGATATGGATGATAGTTTCATGGCTTTCTGTACTGCTAAGTGACCGTTTGGCCCAGCAGCTGCCATTTGGCTTTGGTACTTACCAGAATTAAATAATGAAGGTCTGTGACCAACGTAAATCCAGAAATAAAGTGTCTGTTGCCATCTTAGTGATGGATGTGTGTTACGTCCTTGGAGAAAAAGCTCGGAAAGCACAGCTGTGAAGAAGTTTGAGCATAGTGAAGCTGTACATCCTGGTGCTCCCTACCGTTTTGAGCAGGGGAAGGTTTGAGTTTTGTCCCTGTGAATATAAAGGCATTATGTAACTTGAGTGTTTGTATTGTCCCTGTGCAGAATCTGTAGAAGTTGCAGTAATCTTTTTTCCACTGACACTTTTTTCAATGGTAATAATGGAAAGCCCCTTTATCTGTGTGTTCTCCCAATTATTTTCTGCTGCAGATTTGCATGTCTTAAATGTGCTCTAGCCCAATAAACAGAATTTTATAGGTTGCTGCTAACAAACTGAGTATCTGGCTGTAGAATGACTGTTTAAAGTGTACCAGATCAGACCAATGTCCTTTAAACCATCCTGCTGCTATCGCTCGGTGTATGTAATTCAGTTTTTCATCCATCAGGCTTGTCAAGCCAGTGAAGTCGAAACCTAAAGGGTTAAATGTGAGGTGAGCTGTGTTGCAGACTGGGTAGTTTATACATGGCACCAAGTCCTAGAGACTCCAGAGAACCAATCCATGCGTACAAGTGAATCATCTGACCCAGGGTGCTCTGTGGTAAAAGTTAATGTGTGATCAGTCCTTGCAAAAAAGGACAGAGCTGACTCTCCTAAAAAACCTTGCTCTTGCAAGGCAGTCTTTGCCTGTTAATCATGTAGCTCCTGTTAGGTTGACAGTTACTCAAAGGTTATGATCTAGTTTATAATAAAAACCAGGGTGCTGCTTTTTCAGCTCGTAGCACAGACAGTACTTTGCTGGTGTGTGCAGCGTCCTCTAATATTGCACATCCCTTATCTCAAGGAGAGGCTGTAGCAGAAGCTGAAGCTCACTTGTGGACATCAGGTATGGATGTGGTGCTGGGTGTGTAATGCTTCTGTCTCTGCCTGTGACATTGATTTTGGTCAGTCTTTGTTTAATAGAAATCAAAGCTAACGTTCTCATGTAACCTATAGCTGTAGTTCCAGCGTGTCTGCAAAGATCTGGTGATATGTATACAGTCTACTCTTGTGGGAAGCTGTCAAGTCAGCTAAATAGGTGAGTGGGGAGAACTGTTTGAGAGGCTAGCGTTTTGAAGTTAAAGCATTTTTAGCTCTGTTTAAAGCTGTGATGTAGAGGTTTGGCTATACTGTAAAGCAAAACGTAGACTGTTTTAAGCAGCATTTGGATTTGATGCCTAACTTTAAGAAACTTGACTCAAGGAAAAGTATTTTTGCACCACTTGGATCTTAAGGTAGAAATCTATACTACTTTGCTAGACTACAGCATTCCTGAGCAGTCTCAGAGGGACTGAGGGGACAATTTCTAGACAGGAGCTTCGAGTCCCACTGTTGCCCCATGGTTGCAGAACCCTTTGCGGGACTGCTGCTGCTCAGGGGTCAAGTGGAGCCCCTTCCCCAGAGCCAAGGGAGATCCATGGGGAGCCAGGCAGCAGCCTACACATGTGGATCCCTTCCAGATTGCCTGGGTGAGACCAATAACCTTGCCCTGGCAGCCTTTCAAGCAATGTGTGCCCAATGCCCCCTTCCCTCTCATCCTTCTGCCACCAGGTCCTGCTGGAATTTCAGCCCTCATGGGGCTGCAGACAGCCTGTCAGCAGCTGTGTCAAGCAGCACGGGCAGCTCGTGCTTTCCAGAGAGCACCTACTGTACCCTGCTGCCTAATGGTGTTGCATAAATCAAACTAGTTTCTCCGAACAGCTCTACAAAACTGACATGCTGTCTTCCTTGTTCTTGTCATTTGTCTGCTGCAGATGTGCAGAGCCGTGTTTAGCTTTGCAGAGCTGGTCCCTGTTGGATTCGGAGGCTTGTGTGTTCTGGAACCGAAAGACAAACAAACAAAAAATGTACAAAGAATAAAATATAAAAATAAACTCTTGTAGCAGCACTGATCTCACTGTTAGAAAGTTTCCATTGTAGAAAACATAACATTTTTTAAAATGCAAAAACAATGTGGTTTTTTTTTCCTCTTGAGACTGCAACATTTGGTACAATGGTTGTGAATTGCCTGGTTGCTCCAGATGCCAGTTGTGCAACACTGCAGGTGAAATATTGATGAAATTGTTAAGTTTGATAATATTTAAAACACTGTTCGGCAATACTTACTGAAAACCTTCAGGAACCAGTGCACCTTTAAGAGTTCTCACTGTTGAGTTGGAGCTGTTTCCTATTTGGCTACCAAAATACGATTTCCTGTAACCAGTTCATTGTAGTTTCATTAGATTTTTTTTTTTTTGCTATATTTATAATCAGTAGCATTGAATACTTTTTAAAAAAAAGTGTAGGAACAGCTGTTCTTTAATTGGCAACAGCTTCAGAATCAAATTCTGCTGTGATGCTGTTGCTGTGCAAAAGTGCAGTCCTAACTCAGTGGTAGAATTTCTTGTAAAGTAAGTGGAAACTGTTCTTGGCTGGCTGTAGTCTTTTTCTGAATGAATGACCACTTCTGCAGAGCAAGCATCTTTGAGTCTGCAAAAATTGTGAGCTGATTAAACTTCTGACCTGCTTAATGTGAGATATCCTAAGCATCTTCATTAATACTTCAGTTTGTATTGCAAAAGGCTACCATGGCAAAAATGCTGCTTTTTTAGTTGTTAGAGGCCATGTTGATCTGTTTTTTTCAGATAAATTAATCAGGTTATAGATTTGTCACACAGAATCATTGCCTAGAACTAAATAATACTGCTGTACTTACTGTGTCTTACTTTGCTACAAGTTATGTTGGGAGTACTCCAGTTGCTCTGTAAACTGGTCTGTGTTATATGTTGGTGTTAAATATAGCCAGTTGCTAAACAACTTCTCAGTTCTAGGTGAAGATCTGAAAGGACATGCGGTGCACGGGAGCAGATGAGTCTATGGCCTTAACTATCTGGTTCCATTGACACAGTCGCTGTACTAGCCGGAACACTGATAATGTCAGCTATGTGTTGTGTGCTGGGGCACAGATGCTTCATAAAATAGTTCAGGAACATAAAAAGTTTCCAGTCAGCACATAACTCTAATCTCAGTGTATGCTGCCTAGTATGCTGTGGTGTATTTGCTTGGCATTACAACTTGATTGTAAAGGCAAATATTTAATGCAGGAATTATTTCAGTGGTAACAGTTAAAGCCATTTCTGCGCTGACTTGCCAAACAAATGACTTAAGTTGTGGTTCATTGTTAGGAGAGGAGAACTGGTATTTTTTTTTTTTTTTTTTTTTTTTTTTTCCCCAGAGTTATGACTGGTGTTTTAGGCACCGCCTTTGCAGAATGATGTTTCTCCTGTAGTGTTTCTGCTTTTTTTGTACTTGCTGTTTTGTGAAAGCCTTGTACTTGTCAGTCAAGGAGACAAAAAGCAGATAAAAGGTCTTTGCTTAATTAAAAGTTTGTAGACCTAGTACTCGGGGAACATTTTAAAACAAAATTTAAAAAAAAAATCCCAAATGAACCTCCCCCCAAAAAACCCAAACAACACAAAACCACCACTGGCAACAAACCCTACCTTGTTTTGTCTTGAGAATCTGAGGCGTAAAGGCTATTCTGCACTGCTTCCCTGTGTACCTGCTGCTATACTTAGATTTGACTTCAGCTAGGATGAGAAGCAGATGAGGAATATGGGGGAAGTTAAGAGGATTGACAGCTAAGTAAAAGAGGAGAAACGTGTAATATGGAGTAGAAAGGTTGCTGAGAGGACTGACTGGTTAGTTCAGTACCAGTCAGCCCAACTTCTGCTTTCAGTGTTTGGAGTTTGTTCAAAGCAAGATGGGCAGCAAGGGTGCTGGTAGCTGAAATGTACTTAAAAAATGAGAAATGATGATATAGAATGTATGATGAGACACTTCAGGAAAGCTGCTAGATATCTGAAGACTACTTTGAAACTTGAGGACAATCTTGTAGAGGGCAAACCTTATTTGCTCAACATTAAAGTTTATGTATTTGCTGTACACAAGTGTCTGGGCAGACCTAGCATGAATTCACAAAGCATTTTTGTTCCTTGTAATCTATTACCACCTTCCTTCCTATACTAATAATATTTCAGTCTTAGATGGAAAATTCCTGTGAATAATCCTGGCTGACTGTTTTGTAACTCCAAGATACCAAAATGTGTAAATGTGCCCTTTAAATGGTAGCAATGGAGAAAATCAGTTTAGACGAATTCTAGGAAATGGAGAAGGCGAGCGATATGTGTAACCCCTATCTAGTCAAAGAACTTGAATGCTGATTAGGGTTGTTGAACATGAGGCTCTGACAGTCTCAGTCTTGTTTGTGCTTAGCTATTCAATCAAATCTTTCAAAAAGAAGGACTTGAACCTTGACCTTTCAAGGTTCAGTGCCGTAATAAATGCGCTGTTGTGGTTGGTTGGTTGGTTGTGGTTTTTTTTTTTTTGGTTTGGTTTGGTTTTTTTTCTCAAGTTCCAGCTCTTTACTTTTCTTTTGACCTGAAAGATTATCCTTCCTTGTACAAGAACATATACTTCTGCTAAATGTTTCAGTTGTGATAAAACAGGAAAAAAACCCACCACAAACAAACCGAACCCAAAGCATCTTACTGAAAAGTTGATGATTAATTTAACCAAGAAGTAATAACGTAATGCAATTCTTAAAAGTTCCTGAAGAGTAACAGACTGAATATTGATCTCATGGGAAACCATGTATAAACTTTGTTTATGATGGTAATGGATAAGTGAATGATAACCAAGTACATAACTGGCCATGTGTGCAGCTGTGTACTGCACCCTACTTTGAAACCTCCTGAGCAGTCTGTGCCACTTTCAGCAATGAATACTGTCTTAATGAAGCTACGAATGAGAGCGTGATTAAGTCATGAGAATGGAGAGCACTGGAATATCCAAGCAAGAGGCTTGTCGGGGTTCCAATCGGTGCATTCAAATAGGTAGCTTTGGTTTTGTTTGACTGCGTACTTAATCTCAAATAGTAAAGTGTGTTTGCTTACTTGCCCTTCCTTAATAGCCAGCATTTGTCACTGGCTTGTGTGTGCTTATCTCTGTTACTTCCGTGAGTTTTATCTTGTCGGTTGCTGTAAAACAGAGTGGTGGGAAAGGCATGTGCATTTGCAGAACTTCCTGGTCTAGGGGATTGCACCTCCAAAACTCCTTCTACACTTCTACATGCTGTTTTCAAATATCTCGGTTATCTAAGTAAAAGATGGATTTAATTTACTTTTAGAAAAGTTGTTGGACCAGTCTTTCACTTCTGAATGAAGAGTTCTCCTGGAACTTACCTTACATTAAAAATCAGAAGTTGGAATTACTAAAGGAAGAAAAATTGTGTTATCAAGACACTGTATAAATCCATTGGAATGCCTGAGTGCATTATGTGCTTGCAAATAATAGCCTGAATTTGAAGATGGGGACAACCGCCTAACGTCCTTGAAGACAGGCCAACAAGGATCGCCAGAGTTTACGAACAATTAAGTAGTTAAGGACTCTTCATCTTATGAAGGCAATGACTATAGGCAAGGAAAAGAAGGGTCCAAAAGCAGGTGAATCATTCCATTGAACCAACCTATGAGTTTGGGGAAGGTACTGACATTGCTGTCTGTGTTAGACAACTGTTTAGTCACTAGCAGGAGAAGGGTACTAGGGTAGATGTGCCTGTTATGATGAGTAGTTGTATGTTTTGGGGTAGTCTGATGGTACTATGTCATGGTTTGAACCTATAGGAAGCAGCACCCTTAGGCAAGTTTAGGATGTCTGATTTCTGCAGCTGTACACTCAATTGCCTTTCCACTTGACTTCTTCCATACTTTAGTGCCAAGATTTAACAGCTTAAAATTCATGCTCCTTGGTTACTATCACTTATATGTTATGCTGGTGCTTCAGTCTTGAAGCAGGCTGGCAGATGGCCAAGTAGGAGGCAAAACCTGATGTTTCGTGTCTGAAAGTGATACTGCTCTCAGTCAAATGTGCCTGCGTGATTGCAAATGTAACGTGCGCATTATTGCTGCTTACCACAGCAAGTGTCTCCCATTGATTTTTTTAATGTTAAAATGGCTTTGAAAAACACATGCAGATGTTGCTTAGCTGCCCTGTGGGTCTTTGTTGTTGTTATAAACACAGCACCTTCACAGAGCCAGCACTGATGATACCATTTTGTTGTGAACCACGCAGTACCATTAACATATGAGCACTTCATGTGATTCCCTTCCAGGAGTATGTCGTACTTGAGGCGTTATAAATGTTTGAGTGAAGTTGTTTTAAGAGCTTAACTCGTCCTCTCTTCTAATAGTTTGAATTAGCTTGGCAACAGGCTAGTTCTCATCAGGATGCAACATTACTGAGGCTGCACAGGGAGCTCTGAAATTGCCATTCTGTGCAAATGCAGCATTACTTGAAATTATGTTTCTTCCTGGAGCTTTCTCATGGAATGTGTGTGAGCAACACTGGACAGAGCATGTTGGGAGGGATTGTGGGTCGCTGCAGATGTTTCAGTAGACTCCCTCCTGGATGCTGCTGTCTCTGCCTTCAAGGGTACATGCTGAAAAAGTCAGACTTTTGTGATTGCGTTGTGTTCCAGAACATAGTCAGGTAAACTTGCTGTAGTGTAATGTGTTGACATATGTAAGAGCCTTAAGTGGTTTCTACCTTTAGTGACACTGGTAATCATGACTGCATAATGAGGTTTTCTGCTAAAATACAGATGCTAAAGATGCGTTTTTTCTAGTATCAAAGCATGTTCAGTTGAGTAAGAGCACTTTTAGACTGCCTTCCCCTGTATCTGAGCATACCCTCTCAGATAAGTTTTTTCCTTTCATACAGATTTTACAAACATAACTGATGAGTTTGAGTAAACACCGTGTGACTGTGTGGGTGAAAGAACTGAGTTCCAGATGGAGTACCAGGAAGAGTGTAAACTATTACTGCCTGCATTGTGACCCTAACGCAAGCTGACTTGCATTCCTGTAGTGATTTGTAAACGTGTAGCTTGCATTATCTATAGTAGTTGATATGATTTTGATTCCTGTTTACCTAGCACTGAACAAATCCCTGTCTGTCCCTCTGCCCGTTTACAGCGCACCCCCAGACACCCCTTGTAGGTTAGCAGAAGTGACAAGATCTTGCTCTGAGCCCTGTTCTTCATGTTGTAGTGTATTTCTCCTGCTTATGGGGCTGCTGGCAGCTGATCACTCCTCCTTTTAGGAGAATCTGCTTGCCAAGCTCCTTTCCCTTTTTTTTCTGAAATGAAGCTTCTGTTGCCACAAGCTGTTACAGCTTAGAGCTCTGATAACTAAAACTTCCCCCCACAGCCTGTAAGCAGTTGAAATATACAACTGAAGTTTGACAAGTAGAGCTTTACTTAAAGCACAAAACAGCTGAACTCTTCCGTACTGCACTGGAGGGTGTTGTGGAGGCCAGACATGCATAATGCTTGTTGATGTAAGACGAACTCAAAGCAAGTTTATTAGTAGCATTTAGTTTGGAGAATTCCCTAGGTCGCTAGTTGCCAGGAATGGTGTATTAGTGGGAAGGAATGTTCTCAGGAAGGGCAACTATCAGGTCTGTGCATCTGCTCCTGACTGCTCCTGTGGAGGAGAGGCTGGCTGAGATTAATTTTTTGTTAGCCTCCTATGGCAAGTCTTTAATCTAAAGCATTTCTCATTAGCAGGAAGACTTCTTATAACCCTGATGAACATGCTAGTGCCTGCAGAGTTACAGAATGTAATTTTTTTTTAAGGACAAATGTTAATCTATATTAATAGATTTTTATACAGTACAGTTAATCCTTAGGAATACCTCAGTTTTTGTGCAGGACACTTCTAGGACGCTGTGGGTATGAAACTGTATTTGAATGTGGTTTAGTTGCTCATGAAAGTATTGATTACTAAAGTGAAAATTTGCTTTAAAATAGTTGAATCAGGGTTTTTGTATATTCTCTGGTTATGTGAAAGTCTATAGCACTGAGCGAACAGACTTCTATACGTACACATCCGTATATGTGACTTTAATGCACTTAATTTGTCTACTCAGTCTCAAAGCTACTCTTATTTTTCTTGGAGCTTCTTCAGCATTGACTGGATCAATGTTTACTTAGCTGCCTGTGTTGTTTCAAATGTTGGCATTATCAGCTATGCATACTGTAAGCTAACACGTCATTCTTGAAATTCTTGGGATCTCAGTCTTGCTAAGTCTTGGCATATTGGAGTTCCCAGTTTTCTGTAGTAAGAAGCTCTTGAAAGAGATGAGACTGCTGGCTGGATCTCAACTAATGCTGAATCAAAATGGAATCTTAACTTTTTTTTGCATGACTAGGTGAGCAAGCTGCATTGTGGGCTAGTCTCCAGACAAGTAGAAACTAGTTTTAATGTGTCAAAACAACAGTGAAAACAAAGTTTGCAAGTATTTTTCGGCAGTTGATTCTGTGATTGACTTAAATCGATGGAAAATTATTCAGGACAGGTTCTTGCCCTGCCCCCAGGGAAGACTTTTTGGAAGCACTCTTGAATTTGCCTTACGTTTCCTAATGGAAGATGAAAATAAGGGTACTAAAATTGTTATGCTTCTATAGGGATCAAATAATAGTGTGTAGGCAAAGGATGTAGACCAGCCTTTAGGAACCAGGAGATTTTGAACTAGTCAGGCCATTTCATCTTGGGGGAGGAAGGGGGTGCAGAGGAGGGTGCTATCTGATCTCGGTAGCTTGTTGTGTCCTTGTTCCATGATCTTTTTAGCCTCAGTCTTAGACAGATGTTCAAAGTCTCATATAAAGACATGGTTGTGGGCCCGAAGCCACTCCGTTGATCCATAGTGAGCACACAAATTGCTGTGGTTCTAGAACGGTCTTAGTTTGAGTGCTGCTTTTGTACTTAAAACTCTTTATGGGCCCTACAGCCTGTCTGGAAAGCTTTATATTTTTCATTTGTATGAAACAGGATTTCTTTTGAATGTAGTTATTCAAGCTATGTTTTTAGCTGAAGAAAATAAGGTTTAAGGGAAAATGTCAGCTTTTGGAATGATGCATTCTTGCTTTTAGTAACTCACCTTTCACTACTTAGTGTGCTGGCTTTATTGTACACTTTCTGAAATATTTGTTGATAAGAGTTTTTCTTTCCCCTGCTGTGGTTCCCAAGATGGTTTATATGGTTTCTGTGAGGATTTAAATTCCTTTGTTAGAGAACAAATCCGGAGTTATTTCTCCTGTCATGGCAAACTTGTTTCCCAAAGCAGTCCTTGATTCCTGTACAAAAATATGATCAGGGAATTATTCTTCAATGTGTCTAATCAGCAGCGAGATAGCGAAAGTGTCCCATCATTATTATTATGTTTTTCTGATCTCGTAGCCTCCTTGACCTGTCTCAGCATATGGCAACCAGTATTATCACCCTATTTGAGACGGTTGATAGTGTGGATCAAATATTTTCGTTTTTTCTGTTAGCTCTGGATTTTTAGCCTGCAGGGACTCTGCTACTCATTGTGGTTAACTTATTTCAGACTTTAATATAGTTCTCATATTAGTGTGCATTATTCTGTCCATCCTGTATACTTAATCCTGATGTTCATATCCTGCTGCTTTATTTCCACAAAACTTCAAATATGTCATTATTTCAGTATCCTCATTTGAGGACACCACACTCTGGTGTCTGCATTTTAGTTACACACCACTGACCTGTTTGCTTATCATTTTTGATGGCAAGTGTCCTTCTCCTTCCTGTTCTTTGATGGGAGAGTAGAATCTGTCACACCAGATCTGTGATGGTGTTCAACACCTGTCCAGTTTCCCTGTTCTTCAGTTGGGAAGCTGACCTTTGTCAATGAATGCATCTTCAGCCCAATTCCCTTGGATCCGGTACTGTCTCTCCATTTTAGACTTTGTTGCTCTGAAAATGACCTTTCTTCCTGACAGATCCCCCACCTCACTACAACCATATCTTATAAATCTGAAGTTCTTTCAACCTCTGGTCTCGTTTCTGGTACTAGGAACCTTTCATATGGAGTAGTGCTATGGAGGTCATGCAGCTGCTTCTAACGGTTTGGATCTTCTCTCTCATTCATGTCCTTGTCGTTTTAGTACCTGGGTACAGTCCTAGTGCTCACTAGGAACTTGTCCTTATGTGTTGCAAGGGCTCTTATTTAGTTTTTAGGTTTTGTGATTTTTTTTATTTTTTTTTTTTTTTTTTCACCTGTGCCATCTCTGCCTCATCCACTCCCCTACCTGACTTCTGCTTCTGCAGGGTTTTGGGTGAGGATACGTGGCTCTGCTCTGCTGGAGAGCACACTGGAATTGTTTCCCAACTTGGCTAGTCTTGTGTCATCTTTATAGAAGATGGAGGCTGTTGCTATGTAGGGAATTGCTCTCCAGTGACTCTGAAGGGGTCCCGTGTGCATCTGCCTGTTGGCTACTCCAGCAGCACTGGGCTCATGTACTGGGGTAACCCCAGAGCCGATTATGAACTTCCTCGTTTTTTCTTTACTTCAGCTCAGATGTCTTAAGACAATTCTTCAAAGAGCTTGAGCTGCCTCTACTGTACACTGCTTCCTTGAAAGGCAGGAAAAAGGCCTTCAGTTCAGAGAAATATTGCTGTTTGGGGTTGTTGCTGCTCTTTGCATCAAGGCATGAGCACTGAAGTTTTTCTTCACTGGGATTCTTAGTGTTGCTCCCATGTTGCTGCTCTGGTGTCTCTTCTAGACCTAAGCTTATACAACAGCATTTCATCATTACTATAATTTAGATCTCTCTTAATTTCCTGTCTTCATGCAAACTTGTACTTAAGAACATCTGTGTGGCCAGACACAGTCAGACTGAAGATCCACTTAACACTGCTTTCTGTCTCCAGCAGTAGCCAGGGCTAAATGCTGAGTGATGACTAAAAGCACAGGATGAGTGTGTAGTGATTCTTCCTTAGTTCTCCTAGCTGCTTGCAGGTTGTGACTTAAAGCTTCTTGAGTCAGTTTGGTATTTGGTTTTGGATAGATTTTTCTTATATGGCTCTTAGCTGCTTGTGTTTGAGCCTGTGTAAGCTTTTGGCTTCCAGGCACCATGCAGTAAGAAGCTTCTTAGCTTAACTACGTACTGTGTGAGGAATTGTGCCCTTTTTGTTGGGTTACCTGCTATTGCAAGAGGGGAAAAATGATGGTTCATTCTATCACATAGTCCCTTGGATACCTTTTTCCTGTTGATAAGCCATATCAGAGGAGGGCCACAAAGATGATCCAGGGGCTGGAGCACCTCTGCTACGAGGACAGGTTATGGGAGCTGGGATTGTTCAGCCTTGAAAAGAGAAGACTTTGGGGGGACCTAATAGCTGCCTTCCAGTACCTTAAGGGAACTTACAGGAAGGCTGGGGAGGGGCTTTTTACAAGAGTGTCCACGGATAGGACAAGGGGAAATGGGTTTAAGTTGAAGGAGAACAGATTTAGATTAGATCTTGGGAAGAAATTCTTCAGTATGAGGGTGGTAAGACTTTGGAATAAATTGCCCAGAGAAGTTGTGGATGCCCCTTCCCTGGAGGTGTTCAAGGCCAGGTTGGACGGAGCCTTGAGTAGCCTGATCTAGTTGAGAGGCGTCCCTGCCCATGACAGGGAGGTTGGATTAGATGATCTCTGAGGTCCCTTCCAGCCTATGCCATTCTATGATTCTATGATCTTTTGGGTTGTTCCTTTGCTTGCATGGAAACAAAGCAAGCCAAGTATCTGAGAGTGCAACCCCAAAGTCACACTTGATTGCAACTGACCAGAGAGTTCAAAAGTTGCTTGGAAGTCAGGAAAGCGGAAATGGCTAGTGAAGGTAAATGTGCATGGATCACATTGTTGTGAAAGCCTAATTTCCTTGGAAAGTTGATCAAAATGGCTGCATTTGATTCAAAGACTAACAGCTGAAGAATGCTCACTGTCTTAATGTCCCAGTTCAGCTAATCATTTTTAATTTCTTTTTAATTCCAGAGCTTTTGAATCCTCTTGGGGAAACATGAAAACAAAGAGCTACTTTTTAAATATCTTACAGTATAATTGACACATTCCAGGGAAAAGCTAGGTTTTTTTTTTTCTGCAAAGTTTAGAAAGTCTGCATTCTCTGGGATTTTAAATACATGTAAAATGAAAATAATTTAAAATTTAGCCTTCAAAATGAACGGTGAAAAGTCAGATGACAAAGCAAAGAATGGCTTGAAATCTTCCTTACTTACAAGGGATGAAAATGGAAATAACTGCACATGTGACAGAGCTGCACCTTCCTCAAAGAACTGTGCCATGAAGATACATGGTAATTCAACTGACCAAAATACAGTGACTGATCATGAAGATGATACCAGTCTTGAAAATAAGAGTGACTTCAGAGGTTTTCTTTTAAAACAGCAGTGTGTTGAAGCACTTCATCTGCAGAAGACACCTGATAAATGCAACTGTGCAGGTGCTCTGTTGGGAAATGCGGATGCTGCATGCAGGTCTTCTGTGACTGAGCAGACTTGTGTGTATCCTTTGAACTGTGACTTGAAAGAAACAACAAACTTACTGAAAGGTAACATTGTTATGGCAAAAATGCAAAATCAGAGTATCGGACAATCTGTGCCTTACTGTCAGACTGACTCTAACTATGCATTACCTCTTCCTGCGTCAGAGCAGAGCACACAGTCCCTGAAGAAGGACGGGGCACGATGCCACCTGAGCACATCGGATGTTACTAATGTTATAGGTGAAACTCTGGAAACTGATCAAAATGATGACATACATCTGAGGGAAACGCTAATCTCTTCTCAAGTGTGTAGGAGAGAGAAATCTAATAGCTCAGAAAGAACGCCTAATTCCTCCTCTACGATAGTGGCTTTAGAAAGCCCAGATGCCTATTCAGAACGTGAAGTATATCATCCTGTCTCTGCAGGTGTCGAACGCCATCTAAAAAACACTAACAGGACTGATAAAGAATCACAGGAAACAGAAGCACAGTCTGTAAAACTAGTTGCTGGATGTACATATCCTTATAGACAAGATACATTATCATCATGCATTAATATTAATGAAGATGACCAAGTGAAATCCTTGCAGGATGCCCCTGACCATGATGAAACTGAGAATTCCAGTGCTGAAAAATGCATAGATAGTCCTGTAAATAATGTGCACCTTGTCCCCGTAGATAAAATGGGTAGAGAACAAGTATCAAAGAAAACCAGTGAACCCTTAACCAAAGAACAAAGTATTTCTGGAAATGCTGCTTTTCAGGATATGCACACCACCTCTTTTGTATCTTGCAGTGTACCAAAATTAAAGAGGACTGTTATGCCAAACCTGAAATGCGAAGCAACTTTTGTGGTCTTCAGTCCTATGGCTGGTGAAGACGATTCTGCTCTATGTACTTCGACCCCTAAAGAACGATCAAAAAATATGACTTTTTCTGTTTCAGCTTTGGCAGAACTTGGAGACAAGTCTCCTAAACTAAGACCAAATGAAGCCTTTGTAGGAGGGCATAATAGAAGACCTTTGCTTAAAGCTGGTTCGGGTCAAACTGCAGGTAAACCAGTGGTCAGGTCTCCTATTGTGTCAACAATAACCAAAGCGAAGAAATCGGAAATTGTTAGTTTTCCCAAACCTAATTTCAAAAACGTTAAGCCAAAGGTTATGTCTAGACCTGTGCTACAATCAAGAGAGAGAGAATCATTACAACAATCTCCCCAGTCCCCCCGACTATCAGCTGCCTCCTCATCTTCACTGGTTGCTTCCCCAAGGCAATTGTCCCCTTCTATAAAAGCACTGAAAAAGAAAATAGATCTAGCTAAAGATACTAAAGTGGAACTGCCTATAAATAAGCCCCATAAGCTACATCTTAACAAACACCTCTTCTCTAGCCAAGTCGTACATGCCACAACACATCCCAGAAACGCTTCCCACAAGGCTTCAAAGACACCTGCATTAAAGCAGAATCCGGAAGACATTGGCAAAGCAAGCTCTACCCATTCGGCATGCTCTTTGGTTCCTGCTGCGCTTCCAACGTGTGTAGAGAAATCAAAAGAGATGCTGAATGATAAAACAGAAAGTTCAAACTCTTTGACGCAGCCCTGTGCTCAAAACATCTACCCGACCGGCGGTGAAAAAGAACAAAGCAGCAACATGGGAATGCTTCTGGAAGCAGCTTTGGTAAAGGACGTGGCAAATGAAACGTTTGACCTGCACTCTGTTCCTTTGGTAAGCTTTTTTCCTTTGCATACTTAATTATATGTTTTGTTTTGTTTTTTTACATTTGGAACAAGGGAATTCTGTATCGCACATTGCGGAATGGAAATCATGGAATGGGTTTTGTGTCTACAAATGTAACTTTCATGTTGATACCTGAGGCCAAGTCTCCCTCTAATAAAGGGAGAAGAAACACTTTTACAAACTAGTTGCACTTGGCCTCAAGTGCTATTCAGTGTCTTCAGCCTTCATCTTATTCCATGATATAAAAACTTTTTTGGTAAAGTCTTTTTAAGACTATGCAGTTGGTAAGATTTCTAATGAAAGCAAACAAGTCTTAGTTTAGTCAAACTGGTAAAATTGCGTAGCACAACTTGGTGGGGTTTTTCTAAATATAGCTTTTAAGTTGCGCTTTTATCAAGATAATTCTAGTCGTACTGTAACTTTAAATAGACATTAGAGATAAACTGCTGTTTTCAGTATCTTTTCTTTTCTTTCAAAACATGCTTTAGAACTAAATTGCGCTTTTTAAATCTACGTACAGAAATGTGCCTATAGTAGCAATAATATTAAGTCACACAAAACCCCAACACCAAGGAGCTGAAGGATTTTATTTTTAACATCTTAAATTAACTGTCTGTTTTGAATCATTTGAGAGTTTGTTTGTTTGAAGTAGAACTGGGACTCATTAAAATAGTTAAGAGTAGCTGGGAAACATGTCTCATGCAGAGGGCATATACCTGGTTTTGGGCAGTCAGCCAGTTGGAAGGTGCAAACTTCCTGGCCGGGAGGGATGCGTGCGCTGGTTGGTTGGGAAATATTTTTGGATGAGTCAGCTGCCTGTCAGGAGAAACGTGCTGCTTTCAAGTACTCTGAAGGAAGGTTAAAAGGAAAGGAACAGTGAGAAAGAAGGGAAGACCTTCAGGGTTGGGTTGACCAAGATCTCAGGAGGCATGGTAGGGACACAGAGTTGAAGTCCTGATGCTATATGGAGTCTCTCCAGTTGTTTGCTCATGGATTCAATAACTGTTAAATTGGTGACATGGAGGCAGCCGCTGTTTTCGATAAAAATTAGCATTGTCTGAATTTTTGTCAGGCTTTACTGATTTACCAGAAAAACTCCAGTAAAGACAGTATATGGATAAAGCTACTTCAGGTAAAACAGAAGCAGCTATCTATTTTTTAAGGATTACAGAAGAAATTAATAAATAATACTACTTATTTATTATAATAAATCATTTACCTCAAAACCCTAAATTAACATGAAAGCAAGGATAGTCTATTTTAATTATAAAGTTTTTCAGAGCTTGGATTCTGTTTCACTCCTTCCTTTTGGTGCCAAGGGTTGGAGAGAATGCATTTAATTCACCCTGTTGCCAAGATGGAAACTTTTGTGATATTGAGTGTTGTGCTGGTACTTGGAAAATCTTTAGAGCAATTTCTATAAAATGTGCGGTAGACCAGTCAGCTGGTCTAAACTTAAGTGGTCTTCTGAAAAGTATGGATTAACTTCTGAAAATGAAGATGAGGATTGGAGTAAAAAGTGGGAAGTGCATTAATATGACCAAATCTCTGCGTATCGGCTTGAGTCGCAGAAAAGCGTATGAAGGTCTGTATGTTCTTATGAGTTCACCTCTATAGCCTTAACTTTACAGCATGAGTGGTTGTGAATTAGTGCCTATATAAATTGGAGCAAGAATGCTGTATGAAAGGTAGATGCGTGCTACATATAAACCAATTATTTTAAACCTGTCCTGGTTCCACTCCTGAATTTATGTTTTATCTATGGCACCTGAACGTGAAAGATAGTAACCTGTTTCTGTGTTGTAATTTAAGACCTGGATCGGGAAACCTATTGGAAGGGGCTGGTAAAGAGTTCATCTTGAGATTAGGTGCAGTCCTGTAATTGAATGGTTTAATTAGAGTTTGGGGAGGAAGAGGAAGAAACTCTGATGTAAAACGACCTCTGTAACCTCTTTAGTGTGTTTGTCATTACCAGTGCTTAGCTTCAAACTTACAGTATTGTGTTGCTGGGGGCCATTGAGGAGATGATTCTTGAGGTTCTGAACTGCAGATGTGAACGTGACAGCAAACACCTAAGCATGTCCCTTATGTGTGTGGTCAGTATTTCATTATAGATGCTGGAAAGGGAGATCTTCAGCTTCTGACTGTTGGTGTGTGGTTGTTTTTATTTTAAAAACAGATGCCTTCTGCGAAAGATGGAACAACGCAAGGGAAAAACGTACCGAAGAAAGGCCCAATCACACTACGAAGTGTGTCAGCTCCCAAGGTTAAAATAGTGCCATCTGTGTTGCCCGTGAAGAGAGGATGTGAAAATAAAGCTATCTGCACAATTAAACCACCTTCTCTCAAAGGAGCTGTTCTGTCACCAAGCTCTGGTAAGAGAGTTTTTCACTGGACCAGTTTCTTAAAATTAAGATATCATATTTATTGTACTTTCTGACAGAACTTTCAGGATTCTTTTAAAGCTGTGTTTTTGGTGCTAAATATGATTCTATCCAAATCACAATTTGTTAACAAAAGGTGAGGGGAAAAAAGCAGGTTACACTCCATCATTGTAAAATCTCATCTTTATAAGGAATGTGTTTAGGAAGATGTGATGCTATTAGAAGAAACAATATTTAAATATTGTTATTTATAGTTTTGTTATATAACAGTACTTTGCAGTATTACAACTAAAATTACTCGAAAGATGTAAAAGTGAAGAGGATAAAATACAGAGCTCAGGTACGAAGCATTTACAATAAGCAACTGTATGCTATCCCAATGGGAATAACCCCTTATTTCAGGACATAGAATGTTTTGTTCAACCTAATTTTGGTACTGCTCTATAGTTTCTAGAAAGGGGAGAACGTAGTAGAAGGAGAGACTACTGCTTGAGCTGCTAATTAAGCTCAGACTGGTTAATACCAAGGGCAAGGGGGAGGGCAGGAGCCTCAAAAGTAGTCTGTAGGCTGCTGTTCAAATCTGATGACTGGAAACTACATTCTGTAATTGTACTGTAGGGTTTCAGAAATGCTCTTGTAGGTTATGTGCTTTTTTTAACTAAGTGTGGCAATATAGCTAATTGCAAAGGTAGCCTGGCTATAAATGACTACACTACAGCACACTATAATTAGGAAAGTGTGCACACCCAGCTATACCCAGTAAAACCTGTTAACCCACTCAATCTAAGATTATAAAACAGTCCAAAATATTCCTTTTAATTATATACAGGTGGTGAAGCGTGATAAAAATCTGTATCTGTAGCCTTTTATGGGATGAGTCCCTGAAAGAAAGTGGATATAGGCTATTCTCTGACTTGATCCTTGCAAATGTGAGGGACTGGCTCAGTGAACTAGGTACCTACCTGTAAGCCACCAGTTTCTTGGAAGACTCATCGCCTCTCTGAATACCAATTTAGAGCTTTCCTCTCTGTAATTATCATCTTAGAAGAACTGAGATGGGTATAGATATAGATGTATATTTGTCTCTTGGTTATAGGACTAACTTCTTCCCTTCATAAAAAAAAAAAAATCAGATGCACTTTGAAAAGCAGAAGTCATTTGGTGTTGAAAATGAAAACCTTTACTCCTTGCATTACTTTAGCTAAAACTGCCACTCCTTAACTCATTATATGTTGAAATTACAATAGCCAGTAGAATACCTCTCAATTTTTTCCTATTGGAAAAAGGCTCTGTAAGGTAAAAGCATGAAGCAGCACCTCAACGTTTCAAACTTATGCTATGATCTGATGAGACTGGAACTTGAATGTATCCCATGAGAAGAACGTTATTTCATGCCCTCTCCCCAGCCCCCCTGCTAATGCCCACCATTCCTAGGACATCTTACACTTCGTTTTGCTTATGCAATGTGTTGGTGCTGCAAAGTAGGGTTTGATGCAGTAAACTGTATCAGGTTAACTTCCTCATCCCTTGCCAAGGGAATTCTTAAACGTGGTTCCTCGCTCCCTGATAAACATAGTACTGATGTAGATCAGAGGATGGGAGTACAGAGTGGGAGAAGCAAGGATGGGGAAAGGTAGGAGTTACTTGGTATTGCTGCTAAAGCCCTGCTGTATTATGCGAGCACACCTTTCAGGTTAAACCCTTGCACTGCTGCTTACCCCATCTGTTTTTAAAGTTTTTGAAGTAAAACAGTATATACACTTACGTGGCCAAGTGGCAGCTTGTAAACCAAACCTGGTTACCTGTTTTATCTAAAGCCTTCCTGTAGGGAAGAACTCTTTCTTCCAGTTAAGTTGTTTGAACGCTTTGGTATTAAACTTGTGCCTTGATACAATTCCAGCAGTGCACATAAATAACTCTGTAGCTGTACAGTTGTTTGCTGTCAGGATTTCTCCAGACTATAGACAGACTAGCTAAATCCAGGATGGAAAGGACTTCTGGAGGTCACCTAGTCCAGCCCCCCTTGCCTGTAACTGGGTCAGCACTGAATTCAGACTGGGTCGTTCAGGAATTTGTCAAGCTGAGTCTCAAAAATGTCCAAATCCTAGCGACCTCATTGCTTCCTGAGGTACTAATATAAATACAGCTAATTCTTAACCAGTTGCCAGCTGTATTTGGATTGTTGGGCAGGAAGACAAATCAGTGCAGTGAGTCCATTAAATACTCTGAACAAGAGCAGTGATTGTTATAGCTCTGTGTCATCTCTCACATGTGTGTGTTGAGGGAGAGAAGCAGTCCGTCTGTCCAAAATGTATTAGTAGATGTATTATTCCCAGAATAATCAAGAGCTTGTGAGTGGTGAATTGTATCATGCAGTGTCATTTCGAGTGGAAAGCAGGAAACTTCCCTACAACCACGAAATAAAAGAAAAAAAAGAAACAGCCTATGTAGAACACCAGTTATAAGATCCTTGCAACTTGGCAGGAGTTGAGATTTTGGTAATTATTTTTTTCCCCTTGTAAATGTAAACAGTAAGTTTTCAGTGGTAACGCACTAACCCAATAGGAAGCATGTCTTCTAAGGAAATTCTCTGATCCTCTCCTGAACAGAAGACAGCAGAAGGAGTGGAAAACTCATATATCAAGCATTATATTTTCTTGTGCTTATTGGCAGAGCACATTAAGCTAGAAATAACTTTATTATTTATTTCGAAATGGTTGCTGACTGCTGTTCACCAGTATTGATGTATCTTGGCTGGAACTTGGAGTTTTTGCTGAATTAGAAATTGATTCTCTAAAAGGTGAGCCCAACTTGATTCGGTGTACTGAAGTGGTTTGTGAGATTGTGAAGCCCTGTTTCTGCAGCAAATCTAGAAATCAAGTCACAGTTGCAAGCTAGGTGCCTCAGAATTATTTCTGTAGCTATTTGTCTCCATTTCTCCATAAAAGGGAATGACCTGCAATCACATACTCACTCTTGAACAAAAATCTTAATTATGTACAGCTAATTTTTCCATGGTGGTGTGCATAGATTTCTGTAGTACTGGAGGGCAGGCAGCATGCCTTTTGCTATGTTAGTTTTCTAGTAGTGAAAACATTTATTAGAATTGAAGACACAGAATAAAGTGTTTGAGTTACCTCGTTCTTACTGGAAGGCGTGTGTAATTTTGGAGCCCTGGTTCAGGACTTTGAACTGGTCCAGAAATGAAAGCAACTATTGTTTTCGTTCCCAGCAAACACACACTGCCTTCTAATTGGATATACATAACCACTGTTGAGGAGTAACAGCCTGCTAATAGTTGAGGTATTATGGTTTGAGAAGAGTCATTTCTTTCTCTCATTTGAAGGGAGGAGTGGGAAGGGACTGGAGAAGCCAAGGAGATTTGGTGGTCCCATAGAACATCACTCCCAAGTTGTTCTGCTGTCAGCCTGCCCTAGCAGCCTCATGCTACCACCCACACAGTTGGATGGAAACACTGTGACAGTTTGAGCCACAGGAAATGGTTTGATTTGTATTTGAACAGTGTAAAATAGGGATATAAATGATTTACTTCAGATCTAAAAATATAAAAACCCACCACTGTGTTTTTTTCCTCTTAGTGCTGACTACAGCTTACATATAAGTATGTAAAGGAATGGAGCTTTACGTGCAAGTTAAGGTTTCTGATATGCTAATACTTCACCTACGCTTCTGCCTTAAAATAATACTATTGCTTTCAATTATTTCCCTTTGTATGAGACTTCGCATTGGTGGTGGTGTCTTAGCTATGAGAGCTCTGTCAAGCATTACATGTAATTGAAACTATTTGGGGATATAAAAGCATCAAAAATATTATTCCTCTGTTTGCTGTTAAAGACTTCCAGAAATTAATGGAAGCTATGTGAATCATCTTCGTAACCAAAATGTCCTTCACAGTCTGACAGTAATTTCTGACATTTTAGGTACCATTTTGTCTCCGATTTAAGTAAAGCACAGGGCTTTATTTGGTTATCAGTGACTTATCTTTTCCAGGAGTCTAGTCCAGAGGTACTCCCTCTTTTGCTTGCTAGTATTTTCATATCATTTAACTAGAGTAATGAAAGCTTGGGTAGAGAGAAACTTAACAGTCTGAATTCTGTGTTTCCTTTTTTGAAGATTTTGGACAAGTGAGACCTTTTCCTTCTGAAAAGTTGATCGTACTGAAGGACTTTTCCGGTGTTGTGCAACTAACTGTAGCACGGGAAAAAATAATTCCCCATATACTATAGGAAATATGTTTAAGTTGCATTAGACTACAAAAGATTTAGTAATACTTAGAAATACTGATTTGCTTGTTAGTTCATAATCGCTAAATTCCTTCTGTTGCATTTTGGCTTGATCTTAATGCTTAAATGTGTAATTCAGAGAAGCTTCCAAAGTTAAAACCAGAACAGGCCATAACAGATTAGGACTGTGTTCTTTATTGAGTGTTGCTATTTATTGCACAAAGAAAGGCTTTTCAGATGGAAAATGGAAACCAAATGGTTTCAATGGGTTTTCATATAGCTGGAAACATATATAAATTTGGTAATTCAAGACTTCTTGGTATAGCCTTTCACAATACTAGTGAAGCAAAACCAAAACATTTTAGTTTCAGTAAGCATTCCCACAATCTTGAGTCTGTTCTGACTCTGAACCAGGAGCTGAACCAAACATGGTTACTGCAAATCACTTTTCAACTTGTATCACTCCTGCTATCTACCATGTGACTCTTTAAAGTTTGGTTGACAAGCTGCCAAGAGGAAACAAAATATTTTAAAAGGCAAACATAAATTCCAGGTTTTCTGGCCCGAAATGGTCAAGAGTTTCTCAAAATGTTGGACTGGAGAGTTACTGCTAAGGTTATCCATGTACTTTCTCATGAACAAATCTGAAATGCACCAGAGTCTGTAAATAAGACTTAAAACTTAGTTTCAACTAGTCTTCTAATGCTTCTTGTTTTGGTTTGTTTTGGGTTTTGTTTTCAGAACAGCCTGCTTTTTTTAATGAATCCTAAAAGAAGGTTCCTCATACACTAACTTATCCAGTATCATTATTTGTCCTTATAATGTTTGTCCCCGAGTCCAGATTTCTTGATCTGCTTTTCCCTTTCTTTAATACATGTGTAGTGCTTCATTACAGTAATGAAAGCCTGTATTAAAAGTGAACTTAAAACTCCCATATTCTCCTTCGGGGGTGTGGGAAGGAAGAAACCCATACATGGGTCTCCATGGAGCATAAGGTATGTCTGTAGTATGACATAAAGCTCGTCTGTTATTCCTCTTTGGTCATCTTCACCCAGTGAGCTCCACTGTATAGTAACTGTGTTTCTCATAACTAGTTATCTTTTAATTTGCAGTAAAAAGTGAGGAATAACTTACCTAATGTGTCTGAAAGGACTTTTGTTCAGCTGATTGGTTTGTGATTGTTCAGGAATCAGCGTTAGTTGTCAGGGCTTAGGAACCTCGCAGCTCCTTCCTTCAACTTCTTGAAATCTCTGCTTGCTTGAATTGGCTTCCCTGGTAATGTTTCCACTCCACTTTGCCATCGCTTCCTGGCCATCCTCCACAGGAATGGCTTGCTGGAAGCTGTCTGGAGCAGTGTGTATATCCTTGTGCCAAGTGGTGACTTCTAAATCTCTGCCCTAGGTGTTGTTTAGGTATAGAATGGTCAATTCACATTTTGAAGTCAGAAAAGAGCCATAAAATGATACAATCTGAATTCACCATAATCAATTTAGTTTTAGCTTTGGCTACCTACACTAAAGAAAATCTTCCTTTAACTTTGATGACTATTTTCTTCGGTTATACTTCATTAACAAGGAGCTCTCACTATGGGATAGACTTTACTCATGTCTTGCAAGCCTTACATAGAGTTCAGCATCAAGTCACTGATTTGGAATAAATTATTTCCTATTTATGGAATCATAGAATGGTTTGGGTTGGGAGGGACTTTAAAGATCATCTAGTTCCAACCCCCTTGCCACAGGCAGGGACTTAGTTGTATAAGTCAAATGGACCATGAGAAACAAGTAAAAGTACAAGCTTTTTATTTGTGAGGTAATATGGGTTCTATTACCATGCATGATTTCAAAGCAATTTGATTGATTTATTCTGTTTTGGTAGCCTTAGGTGTGGTCCTCTGAGTTTTTTAGGGGTAGAGGAAGAAGGTGGGAAAATGGCAATTTCAGAAGATGAACTTAAATGAGCTTTATTCCAAAGTCTATGGTATTTCCAGTATTCTGTTGACTACCAGATCAGATTCCAGAAGGGAGCATTTCATCCTGTCAGCTTTGTTTCTGGTGTCATCAGTGACCATACATAGGGAATTAAATTTTCACGTGTGTTCCCAGACTTTTTACAGGTGACTTGTGACTAGCTCCAGCAGAGTTTTAATGTGTTATACATGTAGCAAGAAACGTGATCATACTTGCAGAGGCTGATACTAACAGTCCACATATCAATGCTGTCAGAAATGTGGATGCATCTATAAGAATATTCTCCTTCAGAAGTGAGGCGTGCGCCACTTCCCTGCAGGGGAATTTCTTGGTACCTAGTCATTTACTTGCAAGGACATGCTGGTGTTGTCTTCAAATAACTCTTCACCTGTACTGGTTAGTTCTGAATTCTTTTGAGGTGGAGGTAAAGGAGGGAAGAAATAGGAATCCTTGCCTTCCTGAAGAAAATTGTATTTATGTTTTGCTGCAGTGAGGTTCCTCCCTTGTGCCAGGAATGCATGAACTCCTGCAACAGAAAACTTAAAATTGATAATGTGGGTATAAAAGCTGCAAACTATCAAAAAATTCTCAGTGCATAACATGATGGGGTGTGTGATATGAAGAGCTGAACAAGGATGAAAAGCAGAATTGGATGTGGTTGGTGGTTTTCCTTTGCCTCAGCTTTCCTTGTAGTACTTTGATTTGACTTCTTGTGCCCTCTACTCCTAAACATACAGAACTTTCCAATAGCTGTATTTAAGTTAGTGGTTGGGGTTTGTTTAAGTCAGGATGCAAACAGCTTAGTCTCCTGGCAAAGCTGGAGTGGGCAAGCTTTGCCACCACTGTGCAGTTGTCTCGGGAAGCTGGCGTAAAATTACCCGCTGTCCAGAGACTGGCTCTTTCATGGGGCTGCTGTAGTTCAGCCTACAAAAATAGGAACCTAAAATTGAGTAAATCCAGCAGGCAGCATGATGGCAGATGGTACTGGAGGTGAGAGAGCAGGCATGAGTTTGGACTTGATGCCAGGGAGGAGAAGGGCTCTTTCTAGGTGCTGGAGAGATCACCTGCAAGGAGCTGAGCCGAGGGAAGACTGGGAAGGGAGAAGTCTCTCAGATCATGAAAGGGTTAAATGGGAGGAAGCCTGCCAAATGTCATAACTGGGCCAAATAGGAAGGGAAAAAAGAAATTTAACAGTAGGCGTGCATGAATGTTTCGCTCTCTCTCTCCTCCCCTAATTGAAAACACCCCAATTGCTCTTCTGGCAGTGGGAGCACTTGAGAAGATGAAAAGGATTGGCTTGGTGGTTCTTAACTGCTAATGTAGTGCTCTGTAGCACTGATGATCAGTTTTCTAGTTTTAGTCTGAGAATATTGAGCTGCAAGAGGAGGGACAACCTACCTGCATGGCTGCTGGCAGCCTGGGTGTGTTTTTGGCACTAGCTTGCTGCTGGTTCCTTGATACCTGTGCCAGAGGAGCACTTTCCTAAGGATTGTAGGGGAATGGAAATGATGCTATGGAAGTCTGCATCAGATGGGGAGTTGGGTCTTGCCTTAATATGTAAACTGTTCTCTGATCAGCTGTCATCCCCTAAACAAATAAATATCTCTCATGTAAGTATTTCAAGACCCAGCAATAACTTAACATTCCCTGTCTTTGTCCATGTTTATCCTTAATAGTTGAGGCATTACTAGCAGCATAAAAGAACTGTCTTCTGCCTTTTCTTTGGTAATTTTGGTAGTAATTTGAGACTTCAAAAGGGAGAGCGAGCTAGAAAGAGATTATCTGTAGATCTTTGGTAGAATTATGAAACGTGCTGTAGCCACTCTATTCCTCGAAGGAACACTGATATATGTATGGCATAATATAGTGTAGCTAATATTGCTGAATGGCTGATCAGGCAAACTGGGGAGCTTGAAGCCATCAGAAATCTGTTAGTATTGCTACTGCTTTACAGTGCTCAAAATAGCAACCATAAATGCTCTTACCACTATGTTAAGATTGGTTTGCTGGAAACAATACCAAAGTCCAGATTGTCTTTCATTATTTACCTGCTCCTTTCAATAGATGCCAAAAAATAATGTGTTTTCTTGAAGGTTTAGACTGGACTTTTTCATCACACTTTAAATTATTATTTTTTAAACCTAAGAAGTTTAGCACTTCTAAAATAGAGCCCTCTGCATTTTTAAACTTGAAGGAAAGGTCAGAAAAGCGTAAGAAAAAAATCTAAAATTCAACGTACTCAAGAGATAAGGCAATGAAATGCCAAACCAACGATTACTGTTTGCTTTAGGGTTAAACAAAACCAGCAACACAAAACCCATCCTTCCAAAGACTCCTTTTGCGCTTAGTCTGCCCTAAGCTTCTGTTTGTGAAAGGCTTCCAGCCATTCAGTTCCAGGTGTGTCATAGCTCCGTGAATGCCAGTTGCTCTGTGCGCAGATCTAGATGTGTGAAATGTGTTGATGTGATTTTTAATTGACGGATGTAGAATCTCAGAATTGGTGAATACATATTCAACTTTACAGTCTGCCTGATATCAACAGAGTCCCGAGTTCAGCATTACTAGCATATGTTTTTATTCTCTTAATTTGAATTTTTTAGGCTTTATTTCTATTTAAAGGAAGCCTTGATTTATTCTTGACAATAACCACCTATGAGGGATTCATATGAGAGGATGATTATTTGGGTAAGGATGTGAAATCTGACTTCAGAGCTTATTGAAAAATGACCTTTGTTCTTTGCTTATTTCCATTCCAATACAAGAGATACTTCATACTTGAAGTAACGCAGTTGTTGCACAGACACTTTTTCTCAAGAATTGCCAACTCATTACTTCACTATAGAGGAATGTGATATTTCTAGTATTCCATTTCAGTGACTAGATTAAATAACTGATGAAAGCCTGTTACTTTGATGCTATTGCTTGTTGTCTTTATGATAATGGTTCACTACATATCCTGCTTTTGTGCTTGTTTCCAGTACTTCTGTTTATATACCATACCTTCCTGCTTCTGTCTTCAAAACCTTTGCATTTAATTCTGTGTGACTCCTTTCTTAAGGAATGGTACTGATAAAAATACTTTGTAAACCCGTTGTTTTTAGTTGAAATAACACTTAGAGTAGTTGCTTAATGATCTTCGTGTCATGACTTAAAGGAAATTCTCCCTCGAGCTGGGCTTTTGAAAAATATATTTGAGTGCTCAAGTAATTACTTTAATAAAAGCCTTACAGGAAAGCACCGAGCAGTAGAAGAACTAAGAAAAGAGCGAAGATCATCTATTTGACGTGCTTGTGAAATTGGACATCCCAGAGCTTGCTGTGCTCGCTGAATGGGTTTGAGTTCACAGCTGGTTTAAAGCACTGCTGCGTTCCAGCGTCTGCAGAGAAGCCAGGCTGGCTGGAAATCATATATAGGGAACATGGTGTACGAAAAGAGACTGAGCATTTTCACATGCTTGCCTTGACCCCTCTTGAGTGAAAATCACTGTGAAGAAAACAAGATTTCGTTCCTGTACCTTTTGAGCTAGATGAATGAGTCCAGTACAACAGCAATCAAGCATGCTACCCTCATCTTTGAACAATAAAATGCAGCTGATAATCTGCATTTGTTCCTCTAGCTGCCTTTTGAAATGTAAAGCTTTAACTTACTAAGTCATACAAACTTACCATGCGGTGTTTGTATAGTGACTGGTTTGTTTGTTTGTTTTTGAGGAGGGTGGGATTTGTTTGGGTTGTGCACGATGTTTTGCTGAGAAGCTCTTTAGAAAAGGAGTTTCTGACTGATCTGGATTAACTACTTTTCTAACATACAATGGTATGTTGATCCATTAATAAAACAAGCTTTTAGAAAATAACATGGAAAGTTTTAGAGAGCTTGTTAGATTTGTTGTATGAAGTTCAAATGTCACAGAAATTTTGTTTGTTTATTTTTTGTTTTGATCACACACACAAATGATTTCTGATATGTAGCCTAGAGTGCTGTGTTTCAGAGGTGTTTTCAGTAAGTGTGAGCTTGTGGTTTGTGGTGTTCTCATAGTATGGCAAAGGTTGGATGCTCTTTAGTGAGTTGGATATATTCCAGCGTCTATTGCAGTAACTCACAAAATATTCTAAAATATGGCAGGTAATTTTGTCTCAGAATGTTAATACCAGGCTACAGTAAAGCTGCATATAGAATCACATTTCTGTATAGGGAGGATGAAAAAGTAGTAAAAGTGCACCTCCGAAGAGAGGTCAGACATAAAGCCTGTTTAATGACTCATTGAAGCTTGTGTGTTACAGTCAGTGACCAGTATTATCTAATATCCTAATGTATGTTTAATGTATGTTGTATGTGGGGTTTCTCTTTTGTTACTGAATTGATCTGAACTGAGAGAAATAGCTTGGACATACCTTCCGTTACTAGTGCTGTTCCTGGTCTGCCTACTTGGTACAGGATATTTTGAGACAAGTTACCTAATCCTGTCACACCACCTACTGTTGAAAAGCAGATACTGAGTGTAAACGTTTTTCCTGTCTGAATCTTAATGTAAATCCATTAATGTCGTGCTTTCTTGTTTTTTGTGCAAGTTCATGGTTTCTTGGTCGTTGGGATTTAAGTGTGGAGATCCTGCAGCCAAACTGATGTTGAATAAAGTGGAATTACTAGCTAATTTTGTCATATTTCAACAGTCTCTTACATAGCTTAAGCACAATTGAAATATGGTTTATAGTGACAAGAAAAAAGGGAAGGGTATTCCCTTTAAATAGAAACTTGATTGTTCTAAGTGAAATCTGAAATGCTATAGTCATCTCTTTTCAAGTAAGTTAAACTATTCCATTTTCAAGTCTGACAGACAATGACATCAGAAGTGAACATATTTTGTAAAATATCTTTTGTTAGACTTACATATTAAAAAAATATTTATTATATCTTCCGTATCTCTATTTTTGTTTTTGTACAGAAGTAAAAGCCTCTTTTCTGTAGTTATTCAGAGGACTGTATAAAGACCTTGATGTCAGACCTGACAGGAGTCAACTCAGTGCTAGAAAGACAAGTCTGTGTGTGTGTACATCTGTACATCTGTACATCTGTACATCTGTACATCTGTACATCTGTACATCTGTACATCTGTACATCTGTACATCTGTACATCTGTACATCTGTACATCTGTACATCTCTTCCTTTGGGCCATTGTAGTTTTAATCTGGGTGCACACTTTTCAGAAAGAAACTAAAAGCTTAATTTAACTAGACTCAAATTGTCTTGCAGAAAGTGCAGTTGCTTTGTTAGTAGTACAAGAGTAAGCTCCTGTCTGCAAATGGCACACTTGTCTCCTGTACAGATATTCTTCCTATTTGATTAGCTTAGCTATTGGCCATTTGTATTCCACAAGCTCAAATGAAAACAACAATTAATGCAAAAATGTATCTGCACTGGTTGGCCATTAAGAATTTGGTTCCATGGAGTGCTGTTTAGCTAGTTCTGCAGAACTAGTCAGTTTTCACTATATTATGAGAGTACAACACAATTTGCTACTCTTGTGCTGTGTTTGTCTTTGAAAAAGGATGTTATCTTTTACAGTACTCTATCAAATGGCAGGGGGAGGAATCTCTATTTGGGGGTGGGAACTAACAAAAGAATCTTTCTTGGGCTGTCTTTGAGCTGACAGTTACATTCTTGAGGCTTTGAGCAGCCTGATCTAGTGGAAGGTGTCCCTGCCCATGGCAGGGGGGGGTTGGAACTAGATGATCTTTAAGGCCCTTTTCAACCCAAACCATTCTATGATTGTATGATTTTTATGGGATCGCTAGTACAACTAACTGTAACACACATAGGTAGGAGAATGCTAGAAAGACTTTTTGCACCTGCAAATATCTGCCTTGAAGGTCAGTCTGTAAAGCTCTTGACTTGTTCCTGATGTCAATAGGCAGGTAAAATGGGATCCTTTAAATCCTGGGAACTGCTTTTCTGCATTAAAGTGGTTTTTACCATGTCAATATGAGGTAGGTTAAGCCTTTTTATGAGTATTTTTAATGTGTAAATCTTTTTACTTGTAGGTATATACATAGAAGAAGCAATTGTTTAAGCTTCTTTCCAACCCCTTTTGTTCTTTTCTCTCGCTCCCCCTTCCCCTCCAATTGACAGGTACAGGATCTTCACCCAGAGAGAAGCATATTTCTGTGAAAAATTCTCCAGCCTCCGGGGCTAGCTCCAGTAAATCGCTCACTAAATGCAAAGTGCCTGTCAAAAGATCAGTGCTTGAGAGAACACCTAGCGTCTCATCAGTCAGCAGCACTCAGAGTGAGCGCAGTCTTTTCAGTAGTAACTGTAAGTATCCGTCAGGGTTACGGGTTTTAACTGATGGCCAGCATCAACTGCTTGTTGAAAAATCCCCTTGAAGGGAGTCCTGTCTGACAGAGGCCTCTGTTAATTCTCATTGTGATGCTTATTATTAGTTCTAGGTCTTACTCTTTTTGCCTCTTAACTTACAACTTACTTTCTTGAGACATGCCACCTGAAGGAACTTTGAGCCTTGAGTTTTGGTTTGGTGAGTAGAGCTCCTCTTCTTTCCTGAAATATTACTAATCCAGCAGGTCTTCTTGAGCAAAAGTTTCCTTGTGTTTACATATAGCGTAATAAGAAATAAGTCTGAACAGTGTGAATGGATTACCTGTCTTAATATTTGGAGCATCACGTTACAGATTTCTGGTACTAAATGCTCTTTTGAACTAGATTATATCTGCTTTTAGAGTTTTAAGACAAAATATAAAGATGAAATCAAAAGCAGGTAGGTGAAACTGCTTTTAGAAGGTAAAACTTTGCGTGGGTAGACTTGTATAATTCCTAAGGTGATTGTAAGCATTGGTGTATGACCTGAACCAAATCCATCTTGTTTAAAATTAAGGAGAAAAATAACAGGACTAGCTTTGATTTGAAGCTCTACAAAGGGTCTGTACCAGCAGTTGTAGGAATTTGAGGGGCAAAAATATGAAGGCAATAACACACAACTGACTGTCACACGTATCAGTATTCCCAGCTATACGTATTCAAATGAGTGCATTCAAATATTCTGTTACTATCGCATCATCTGTTGTATTTTGAAGACTGGGCGAAGGCCTTTTCTTTGTGCCAGCTGTCATTTAAATCTGTCTTCAATGAACTGAAAAAGAGAACTGTGATTTAACATACGGCTATAGTTTATGTATGCGCATATGCATACATACATAGAGAACTAATTTTCTCTTCTTTTTGTTGTTTTTTTTTTTTCCTTCCCCTATAGTGCCTTCATTAAAAAACAAAGACCTAACATATTTCTCGAAGGAATAAGAGTATGTGTGATAAAATATGCAGTGCATGTTCCGGTGTAGTCAGGTTGGTTCTGTTACCCTGACAGCCATGTTGACTTTCGCTGTTCAGGTTTAGGAGTGTATCTGGAATTCCTAAGCAGCTTTGTCCTCTCTTCCTTTTACTCCCTCACGTAACAAAAGGAAGGGTCATCGCTTCATAACAAAGAAGTGTATTCAGATTAAGTATCCAAACAGATGACTCCTTGTTTAGCCTGATTTGCTAGCTGGTTTAATCTGTTTTGTCCACTGCCTTCAAGCTTACAATTTTTTCCACTCCGATTCACGAAGAGCAAGCAGGAGCAATATGAGAGGTTGAACATGGCTGCAGTCTTTTTGGCTTTAAGCTTGCTTTGATCCTTTTTAAATGACTATACCAGGAGGACTCCGCAGTTGCACAGAAACTAATTTTTCTCCTATTATTTTCATCAATTCTACCCTAACACCACCGACTGACTCAGGAAGCCACTATGATATTACCTTACTGACATTGCTGGTAGTGGGATCTTACAGCTTTTGTATTATTCCTTTGTTAGCCACGTTTACTGGGAAAAGAAGTAGGTTGTATTTTTTATTTATTTTTTAAAGCATGTGGGTTTTTGTGGAGGTTGGTAAACATATGCAATGTTTTGACTTGCTGATTTTTCTTCAGTTAAATTGTTATACTTGATGAGAATGATGGTAAGATTTTGTGAGTATAATGAATTTAGGTTACATATGATTCACATGTTAGTATAGTGAAGTTTTAATGACTTTAAATCAAATTGGAAAGAACTAATCAATTTACTTTGTACTCTAATGTTTTAAGTAGAATGCCGTTCGTGTTTTTTTGTTCTTTCATTTAGTCTACACTAACGTCAGGAAAAAAATCTGTATTTGTAAACATAAAATGTTTTTTATTAGATTGGTGGGACATGCAAAGATCAGGATGGGAGGTTTACACTCTGAATGCTATTAAACTTATGATAAACTATTGCGGTCCTGTCAACAGTATTAAATTGACAAAGTTGTTTGGTTTCTTTTGCTTAAGGACTTTGCCTTGTGTTAGTGGAAAAAAAAAAAAAAATACAAACCAGAGTGTTTCTCCTGCTGTGTCAGCTCAGCCCTTTGTTATGGGATATCCTTGGATTGATAATTTCCTGTGGCAGCATTAGGCATTTTTTTTGTCTGATGAACACTTGAGTTTTATGATTCTTTTCTCTAAGACGACTGACTATTTGAGAAGCTTGGAAATAGTGAAGCTGAAGTGTTGTTGTTAGTAAAAGTATATTTTGCATGCAAGCTGTCAGTTTGAGCATTGAAAAAATGGATTTTTAACAGTAGATAAATCTCAGTTTCAATGCTGAGCTGAAAATACTATTGCTTGAACATACTGAAATGTTTAAATTCTGAGGTTAAGAACAGAATCCAAATTTGAATTTTGAGGTTAGAATAATTGCATACAAAGGAAATGGTGTTTCAGAAGTTAAGAAGCTGGTCCTAGAAATTGACTTGGAGCTGCCTTTCTATACAGTCAATACTTCACTAAAATTCTGTTAATGAGTTGAGTTTTTAAACCCTTTAGATCTTAGCTGGGGTGAGATCACTTTGTAACTGTTCATCTTTTATCGAAATTGCAGTAGCTGCTTCTGATTCTGTCAGTAACCATCTTTTGAATCCTATATTGACCAAACTTTGCAAATTTGCCTTTTTTTTTTTTCTGCACACAGCCTGGTTAGCTGATTCCAGGGCTTCTAGTACAAAGAAGCAGTGCCCTAACTAGTCCCACACCAGAAGTGTGCTCACTTGCCCAAAGTGTTACTTTCATGGCATGCTTCTGATTTGGAAGAAGATAGCACAGCAGTTTGTAGGCAGTTGTTGGCTGCTTGCAGTGAACTCTAAGTAAATATCCTTGATTTAGTGACTTACAGAAAAAACTAAGGACTGCTTCAGGCCTCGTGGTTTACTAAAACAAATTGATTTGAACTATCTGATGTTGATCAGGGTCAGATTCCCACAGAATAACTGTGATGTTGTGTTATGCCAGTTGTTCCTCACGTATAGATTTTTTTGCCAGTATTGAGCTTTTGTGCCTTTAGAGAGGCTCCAACTTTATTTAAAAAAGAAGAGAGGACTTCAGTTGCATATGTTTCTAAAGGGAAAACAGTTCTGTCGTCCTTTTTGTTGTTGAAAATTTATTGATTAGTGGCCAAAAAGCATCTTTTAGAAACAGTTAACTTACATGGCTTAGGCTAGTACGTTTAAAGACACTAAAATAATCTCAAGACTAATGTTCCATCTTTTGGTAAACAATATTAGGTATGTAGTTCACTTTACCTTAAAAAAAAAAAATTATCCTCATTAAAATACTAATCTGAGGCAAGTCTGTTATTATATGAACCTCTCCCCTTTTTTTTTTTTTTTTGTTTTAGCTCCTTAAAAGACTAGAGAAAAAGGCACAGTGTGACAAACTATTCCACTGTGACTTAGTTTTTGCTTGTCTCTGGTAAATGCAATGTCAATTTCTTACTCTTTAGTGTGTCAGTATACCTAATATTTAGTACCTGAACCAAAGGATGCTCAATCTATATTTACTTCAGAAGTATTTTCATATTTTTTCTGGAAAAATAAAAGAATGCTTTCCCTAAGTTTCTGTTTTCTTTTTTTCAAGTAAAAATTTTCATTATGATGCTAAACCCGAACCTCACTCAAGTCCCTGTCAAACGAAACAAAACATCTTCTGTAGCAACTGCTGTCCCTTTTTGCAAGGAGTATTTTGCCGTATGACTTCAGCTCTCTCTTGGGGAGGAGGTTGTCTTCTGAGGTCTGCTGTCACTGAGGAGGTTGCTGTTAGGAGCAGAAACTACAGGAACCTTTCTTAAAACTTGTGTGGTAGCTGGTGAATGCAATTGGGTTCACGTGTTTTTTAGTGCTACGGAAGAAGTGCAGGGTCTGCTGGTGGTGCATGCACTGTATCATTGAAACCGTGCTAAGCTCAAATGAAAGAGAACAGAGGAAGGTGTTGCATGAGGAAGTTGTCTGAGTTTTCTTTGGTTTTTATTTTTGTAACAGTCAATGCTGAGGCTGGAATGTCTTTGTGCACTGATGATGCTTTTTCTTGGCTTAAACTGAAATGTGTTCGACATTCGCTTTGTACAGCAAGATCAGACTTCTAGTTATGTATCTTGCTCAATATATTTTCATCTGTACCACCCTTTTATGCACGGTTCAAAACTGCATGTCTAGTTTTGAGAAGCGTTTAGAACAGCCATAGACCGATCTATTACAGTTCATCAGTCTGTACTGAAGATACCGGAGATGGTCATAATATTTTTATTCCAACTTGTGTTTCTTCTAACTTTAGCCTTAGGTAACACGAGTTTGTTTTGAGGATTTAATTTTCCCCAAACTAGATACTGCTTAGAGCAAATTGTTTGTTGTTCTGTGTTGCAGCTGCGAGTGCCACAGTCGTCATCAAGAATGGAGAATGGCCTTCAAAACCAGCCTGCCAGAATGGTACTTTGGGATCTGCCCCTTTGAAAGCAGTACCAAGACCAAGATTACACTCATTGAAGTCAAATCCAAAAGGTATGTAAGTCTGTTTGTAGATAGAGTGAAACTATAGTTACTACTGCTACAGCACCTTACCTTTTGCAGATGGCTGCCTCCTGAAGCAGTGTTTATTAAACAGTGGTCTTGGAAAATAGTGTGAGGAAGTAAAGTCCCATCAGTGGTGCTTCAAGTTTTGTAAGATTTCATAGAAAAGCTAAAATATCCTTTGTATTGTTGTGATTGACTAGGGTATTTCAGGCAAATGAGGAGGAGGTCTGCACTGTGATATGGCGATGGTTTGCGTGGCACAGGGACTAAATGCACTTTGCTACGTGGCAGGTGTCATTGCATGGGGTTTATGTTGTTTTCATAAGAGTTCTTTCTGTCACAAAGCTCAGGCACAGACTTCTGTGGTTGCTGGTGATCTGCAGGGTAGACCTACCTTGAGTTTATCCTGAGCGTATGGTTATCCTCGTCCTCATGCAGATGTTGCATTATCTTCGCTCCTTTCAGGACAGAAGAGACCTCAGGGGATGGGTATATTTTTTTGAATCAGGTATTACTAGATGAAGTATCTTCTTCTATAGATGAATGACATTGTTCCATCTTTCCAAGGGAAGAGTCCTAGAAACAGCTTAGCTCTTCATGCTACTTCTTCTTGCTAGTCTTCTTGCTGGCTGAAGTAGAAGCAGAGGTTTGCTCTAATATTTAATGGAGATAAGACAATTGTTTTCTTTAGCACCAGATGATGAAGCATATTAATTTAAATGTACTTTCGGACTTTGTATTAAACACTATTCTGGTTCCTGTTCCTATTTGGGCCAGGACTGCTTGATGGGCCAACAGTGCTTCTCCACTCAAGGCACAAACTGAAGTTGACAACTCGTTCTCTGGCCAAAATTAAAGACATAATGGGAGCAGATAAATAAGCTTTCTGTCTCTCTCTCCTAAATCCTAGTTATAATCAGCTTGTTTCTGACTGTCTTTGTGGTGAACTGGTTATTGTAATTGGATAAACCCAATTAAGTACTATGCTCCTGCTTTAGGCTTAAGTTTTAAGCTGGTATCTGACATAAATGAGAACAAATAGAAGAGATGCCTGCTGAATGTCACGCTATAATGACATGCTTTAAAATGATAAACAGTGAAAAGAAACAGAATTTGCCACAAACTATCAGTCACTTTGAAACAAACACAAATTATATAGCTGTCTAACAAGCTGATGCTTTCAGCTGAGGTCCTACATATGCGACACAACTATGCCTTGCTCAACGTCCTCAGTGACCTGGGCGCTAGAAGCATGCCTTCAGCACCTGAGGAAGCAGTGTGGTTAGAAGAAGCTGGTATTCCCCCCTCAGCTCAACGTTACTTGGACTACTGTGTTGTGTTTTGGGGCCTTCCCAGTTCAAGGGGATTGTTTTGAAACTGGAAAGTTCAACTTGAGACTTAGGAAGATGGTTAGAGTCTGTGACCACAGGACCTGTGAGGAGGGGTTGAGGGTGTTGAGCTTGTGTAGTCAGGCAAAAAGGGGAGTGAGATGAGATACTGTAACAGTCTGCAATAACTTGAAAAGGACAACTGCAAAGGTGCTGGTGTCAAGCTCTTCTCAGATGTGGCAATGGGCAATGATTGCAAGTTGTGGAGTGGGAGATGCAGTGTTGCCTGGTGAGGTCGTAGAGCCTCCCTTACGGGAGGTTTGCAAGACTCAGCTAGACAAAAGCATGGTCAAATTATCTTGTCTTGGTGGTGGCCCTGCTCTGAGCGGGAGGCTGGTTCGCTGGCTTCCAGAGGCCCTTTCAGCCAATGTTTCCGTGGCTGTGTTGTATTTGCTGCCGCTTTGAGACTTAAGTAATTCGATCTTGATGCTAAAGTAAAATCTTCATTAATGTTTTCTTCTGCTTAGAAGCCTTGTTAAAACCATCTTTCTATTTCTTCCAATATGAGTTCTGGTAAAACAAAGTTAAGTTTAAATATAGCTTAAATTTTGTAGAAGGTGTTTCTTTTTGGGTTTATTCAAGTAGATTTGTGCATCTTACACTTAACTGTAAATATGTAATGTTAGGCATGTCTCTAATTGCTGACATATTTGTACTTTTAAACCTGAGCTAAGCTTCTACTTCTAGGAGCCAAGGCCAGGTCTGCTTCATTGAACCAGTGCGTACCAAAATCATCTGGGCCACTGCACTCAGCAAGGAAAGTCAGTGAGGCTAAAGGTAATTGACTGTTGGGTAAAGTCAATTTTTCACTTATGTTCTTGAATCCCTCTGTCTTGAGAAAGAGCAGCTATGCTGTATGACGTCAGAGTAATTGAGATGGTCAGTCTGCTCTTTCTCCTTGTAGTTCAGAGTATTGGAGACTGGTAATGGGAAGTGTTCCTCGTATGTTTGTTTTATTGGGGGGAAATAAAGTCATTCATTGTCCGCTATCTACTTGAAACTTACATCCCATGAGCACTCAAAATACTTGGTAGTGTCTGCTAAATGATGTTCTGTCACCTGCTTATTAGATAGAATACTTGCAAGACACAACCCACACTACATTTCCCAAGTTTGTGTTTAATTTAAGCAAGATTCTTGTGAGAGTGTGCTGATCAGCTTTGGCTGTTGAGAATAGTATTTACTCCACGTTTCTGTATCAGATTCTTGTTTTATCTTCAACTTTTAATTGAAATCAGTCATTTTTCCAGACTGAATCAAAAGAATAGATATGAATCCTCAGGCAAACTGTAAGACAAAATTGTTACTTTGGGAGCCAAGTTCCATTTGCATGGCTGAGGTGAGGGAAACAAGCACAGTAAAGGCACAAAGCAGATTGTTTCCTATTGAAATACCTGCTATTGGATCAGGCACTATTTGTAAAGCCTGAAGAAAGCTGATTTGTCGAGAGACCTTTTATGAACTTCTACACATGACTTCTGCACTTACAACTAGCAGTCCGAAAGAGTGCTTTCATTTAATTAATGTCGTTTGAAATAATGGAGTTCTTTAGATCAGTTTTCACATGACTCTAAAACAATACAGTAAGAGTAGATTAGCTTTCTCAGTGCTTTCGTTTATACCTGACTTGATTGGTAGCACATTTCAGAGTGCTTATAATTTATACTTTTTATACAAATAAAATAACTGGAGCGTATAGGTGGAAAAAAGTTACTATGATACCAGTAGAGACAATTGTTTTTTTATTTTCCGTGGTCATCTATGAATGAGTAAAATGAAATGGTGCTACTTGGCTTAAGTGAAGTGTGATAATTGTAACGGGAAAAAAAAATGTTTGGCTTTTTTTGAATTCATCATGAATTTTCCTAATAATTTAACCTAATGCTAAATCTTGCTGTTGAACATACCATCAGCCATTGGAAGAAAGAAACTAAAATTGTGACATTTGAGGAGCTTATGTCAAAAGAATCTAAAAAAAGGCACCCTCTCTGTCCCTTACTGGCTTGAAGTGTAATTATCTTTTTTTTTTTTTTTCTTCTGAACATCGTAGGTACTCCTGGAAGAAATGGACACCAAAGCCTATCTTGTTTGAGTTCTGGTGAGCTTTCTGAATGCATTTCTATATCTTCTGTATTAGTATATTGATTCTTTTCTTGGAAGAAGAGTTTTCCAATGGATAATTCCGTAAGCCATCACTGATTTGCATTTCAAAGGATATGGAGAAAAGTCGTGGATTTTTTTTTCTATTTACTGTCTTCTGGATAGCCAGCTCTTAGAATATACAGTCTGTACTATCTATTGCTCTTTCCAGTGAAGGATAAGGAGGTTTTAACCGTAACCGAAAAGAAAAGTATGGCAATGAAACTTGGATGTAGTTTTTGCTGTTTAGCCGCAGTGAGGTAAATAATGGTTAAAGCTTGTGTATTGTGGCTTTAAATAAAATAAATAAAAGAATGATGCAGAATAACAGGTAGTGCTGGAAGGTTCATGGTAGATAACCTTTTGGCGTCAGCTGTCTCCATGTGTCACTGCAGACTACACTTGAATAAGAAGTTGAAATTATCTGAGTGTGTTGATGTGTGTGTCTGCTTGTATGGCAAGGGGAGGAGTGGCAGCTGATTAAGTGACAGATGGCGTTCCAAAATCTGGCAGAGTTTTAAGGACTTCATATTGGGTTTGTTTTTAGTGTTTACGCCAGTCAGGACACCTGGCACTAGTTTCTGTCTGCCAGGAGACAGAAGAGTCTTCAGATGATGTTTCTACTTCCAGTGATTTCCAGGTCTTTTCAAGAGAGTTGGCAGTCTAAATTAATTTCCCAAGCATCAGTGTGTATTTGCTGAATTAAAAGCTGCTTGTAATTAATTACTCATTGAAAAGCCCTTTTTGAAAGAGACTGAAGATTACTGGAAAGCTCTGTGTCCCCTGAGTGAATAGCAGATGTCTTTCTGAAAGAGGTGCCATAGCCAAGCAGATGTTACATATTTGAGTCTGGAATTACTGGGTAAATCAGTTCTGATCTGTAACTCTGGTACTGTGGCAGTATGTTCTAATTTCCTGTAGTCATAACATGAGTCTAATGCTTTTGCCTTTTACTCTCTTGGCTGTCAAATGTCTGCATATTAATTGTGACCAAGTACCTTGCTCAGTATCTCCGGTTAAGAGTCAGGGCTTCTGTCATGCAGCAACCGTAAGACTTTGCACAACATGCTTATTCTATTTTTGTCTTGCTTTTATTGATAACTGACTGAAATAATGTTAGTTGAAGTATAACCTGGCTCTGATTTTCGTAAGCTCATATGTGGTCCTTTTGTATAGGAGTGTAGAGGGTAATACAGCTAGCAACATAGTGTCTTCATTAGCTCAGTTGAGGAAACTCATGATAAGCAGCAAAGTCCATTTTTGGACTAGAAACAGAAAATTAAATTCCTCTTCCACTTACTTATGATAGTCTTAAAATATAACTTTATTTTCCTCTAAATTTAGCATGGCACTTTCTCTGTATTTTCCATGCAGAAAAGTAGTTAGTACTCCCTCCCCTTCTTACTAGCTTAATATAATTTTTCTTGCGATTCATCTTTTCCAACATAATAAAGAATGTAGCCACATAGCCTTGAAGTATTATATTCAATGCCATAAAACCACAGCTATAAACTCCAAATTGGCTGTAATATTTAGTGATTCTTTAGCAAATGATCTTTAGCATCATGCTTTTGCCAGTTGAATAGCTGTATTTCAGTTTTTGTCTTAATAAACCTGAACTGTTTCCTGTACTGAGTAAGCTTCCAAAATTGGATGATATATTAGACTTCCAAGTTAATATGTTTCTAACTTATACAGAGCATTGATATAACTTCCTATTTATGCATGAAAAGTTTTCCATTGCAGTATTTTGCTTTTTTTTAATAAAATTTTTTTTATTATTATTATTTTCTAGCTAGCTCTTACAAGAGAATAAAAATATTGTGTGGTTGCTTGGATATTTTGCATTACAATGCCTTACATTTTAGGGAAAGACAAATGATCTTTTTTGAAATGAACTGAAATAATGCCAGCTGGTACCATGTAGAATGGGGCCCACTATTTATTTATTTATTTTAGTGGCCTTGATATTATAGTGAAGCTTTGTTCTAGTGACTTTTAGCTAGCTAAAGCTTTTGTTCTTTTATTTCAGTGCCATAGTTAGCTCTACAGTTTTTAGCCTCATTCAGCGAGGAGGTCCAACCCCACTTTTTCTTGCCCGTCTGCTCTGTCTGAAGAGTCAGGGCTAGTTTCTTGAGGTGATACTCTCATAAGAAATGGATAACCATACTATGCATTAAGTGTCTAGCTGAATTGTTAATGTTGCTTTTATCATTACTTCACGGATGGAAAAAATAGCAGGCGTTTCCAGGATATGACCTCTGTTCTCTGACTGCTTGTTCTCTTTATCCATTTTTCATTCATTTACAGCAATGATGCAAAGCCACACAGAAAGTGATGTGTCAAATTGTGTCAGTGTGGCATAGGTGATATCAGAACTGAATATCTGCCTATATGACACAGGCAATTTGATGATGCAACATACTGTTAGTATGCCTGTAGAATTGGAGACATTTACCTATTTGTAACTGTTCATTCCTTGTTCATGTTAAAACATTCACAAGGCTCCTTCTTGTTCATTCTGTGGTTTTTTTTATGGGTGATATTCCAGAGGGTCAAATAATTTCTGCAAGTTCTGTGACATATTCCTTCAGCACTGCTTAGGCAAAATTACTTTCTTGGTCATAATATGTTTAATTACACTTCTTAATTTGCTAACTTGAAGTAAGAATTAATTGTGCGCTTACTGTAACGTCTTAATGTAAATATTACTAAAAACTTTGCTTCTCGTGAGACAGAATTTTGAATTAGAGGCAAAACTGCCTCTAAAAAGGCGTAAAAATTCATATTAAAAAAATCCCGGAGGTCCTAAACCAGTTTTTTAAAAAGACACAAAAAGCCCCTTCAAAAACCCCTCCAGCAATTCTGTTAGAGGGTACATGTTGCAGAGCTCTACATGGCAGTTTTTGAACAAACTATATCAGTATTGTCTAAATAGTAATTTTAAGTTTCATGTATCCGCTAAAAAAAAAAAAAAACAAACCACAAAAAAACCACAAAACTGACAACATTCTATGGTAATGTGGAAATTTTCCACAAAGTAAAACTTCTCCTGTTGTTGAACCAACTCTGCTTTTCTTTCAGTATCTTCTAATGCTGTACTTTGCAGCTCACAGGAAGTAAGTTCCCTTAAGAATCTTATAGGAAATGGTTTGAAGGGTAGATATCTTAAACATTTTAAAGCTCTTTCACTGGAATAAACTAGCTATCTTCTGCACTGAAGTTAAAACCAGGAGGAAGATTCTGCTTTTTAACAGCTAGTAGTTTGTACAGTGCTTAAAGCACTCCAGGCAAAGAAAAAAGCAGGGAGGATTTTGTTCCAGGTCTTCCACATTGCAGAAGGTAGCATCTCTGACTAGTTCTAACCAGGAATTTCAGTATAGATGTGTTGAGATTGAATTCTCAGTCCTTTGTGTTAAAAGCTTCAGCTTTTGTAAACAAGCTGAGTTAGTCGGATTTTCTGTCTTTAGCCCTCTCTCCAAAAGGAAAGCCTGGAAATTTTGCAGAAAAACTTGAACAGTTTGTAAACTCTGTAGGGTGAAGAAGAAACAAGATTACATTCATTATTAGCTTAATGAAGATACTTAATATTCTACAGATTGGAAATTCTAGGAGTTGAATAAGTTAGTCTTTTTCCTTTATGTCTTGAAAAGGAAAAAAGATCAAGCTTACGCATGTTTTGCAGATATTGGTACTGTTCATTGGACTATTTTGTTGCCTCTCTAGCTGTGATATAAACCCAGCTATAATCTTTTTTTTTTCTAGATGATTTTTTGTCTATGTGAACTATGAGGACTATCTGAATGACTTAATTGTCTCATGCGATCTAGCCTTAGAATGCCTTCAGGCTAATAAGGAAAATTCTTATAAACAGACAGCAAAGCTAAAGTGTTATAGCTATTACATGTAAACCAACTATAAAAGCAGGTCTTCATTATGTCACCTGTATAGAAACAAATGCAGAATTAATCTAAATCTATGTGAAGCTGAGTTTCTTATTAAATGTGTTCATTAGGGAAATACAATGATTTTTCTTTTGAAGAGTTAAGGGAGTGTCTGTAAACCTGAAATAACGTTTGAAACCCAATAGCTGTTGCTTTTTTGGCCAGATCTTTCCAGCATTACCAAATAAAGTACAGTACAACAGGTGGGTCTAAGGATTCAGTTCCTTGGCTGAGAACTACTGTGCTCCAGAAGTCTTCAAAGTGCAATGGCTGGTGCTGATGTTCAGAAAATGCCACCCTAAACTCCAAAGTAATCTATTTTGAGTGGTTTAGGTTTTTTTTAAATACATGCGGGTTTTTTTAGATACATAGTATGTTTGTCGCAGTAGAGAATAGGATGCAAAAAAATGAAACACAGACGACATAGTCTTAATATCTTCCAGAGTGGTCTCTTCAGCTGTCAAGTAAGTATATCAGTGTATTTGCGTGCGTGTTCCTAGTGTTCTTCCCAAACTTAATCTTCTGAAAATTAGCACTTCTTGAGAAAGTTGTCTCTTGTTCCATGCCGAAAATCAGCACTGCTACCTGTGCCTTCAACGGGTATCTTTACAAAAAAGCCAGTGAATTTCAAAACCTCAAGGCTTGCTATGGAGTAACACGTGGGCCAGCTCTGTTCAGATGATGGTATTCTGCTGGGAATTTCTCAAATCAGTGGACTGAAAATGTTGGGAGTATTGTTACAACCCCAGCATGAGGATTTGATGTGGATCCTCTGTTTTCCTATTGCAACAGAGCATCATTCATTAAGGCCTGTTGTTGCATAACCTGAATGTTTTTCACACTATGAGGTCCATTTCTTCTGTGAATGCTTTTAAGGAAGGACCTGTGTTCTGGATTTTAAGTTAGATGTTTCAGAGATGTTTATTATTATTTTAATTCCAAACTTATGTGAGAAACTTGCTCTCCTGCTCTGCACAGCCATACTCCACACTCTTGGTGACATGGAAGTATGCAGACCTTCTATGGAGGGAATGTTTGTAGTTTACTTCTGTGGTGTTTATTCTGATGTTGGGAGGAATGTCTGTAGTTCTCTTCCATGGTATTTATTTTGATGTTTCACAATAACAAGCCACGCAAGAGAAGAACAGAGAGCTGCAGTTTTCTCACGCTCCTCTAAATATTGAAGAGGTCAGCCTCTGCATGAGTAGAGGGGGCAGCTGAAATGGATATCCGCAGATTGTATCAGCTCAGTCCAAGGGATGCTTAAAGAAAATTTCCCAGTGTTGAGAGCTGGAGTTCAAGGCTTTTCTAGCATGGAAGTCTGTCCTAGTGGCTTTAAATTATAGATGTCATTGTTAGGATTAGCCAGAGATAGTGCTTTTATTACTATTCCATCTGAACTATGTTTAAAACATGTAAATTCTTACTAATTTTTTTCAGTAATTAAGGGGACAATAATTTTTTATTTTGTTAGGAAACTAGAGCTTTGACTGACCATCAGGGTTCTGTACTGGTAGCAAACTGTTTTCATGATGTTATTCCTACCTGAGTTTCTGTGTGCAGTGCTGAATTACGTCACCTTCTTGAAAAGGCTATCCTAGTACTTGGTTCTTCCTCTGCTATCTTCTTGTCTCTTCCCTCTCCAGTTAAACTTAGATATGGATCTCTTCTGATGTTCTCAGACTTGTATTTTTTTCTTTGACTCTCTGGAGTTCTTTAGATTATACACAGTGTTTTATGTGTTTGCAGTAAACAGTGAATAATGGGTGTCATTATACTGGATTTCTTCCTTACCTTTGAGGTGAGGTGTGTGAGATATCCCAAAGATGACTCTTGATGTCCCCTAACAATATTTTTTTTAAAAATAATTATTTTGAAGTCCTCTGACTTGTTCATTCCAGCTTTCTTTAAGTCCTTTCTGTATGCATATTTCTCAAGACATTTTTCAGCAGATACAGTAGCTGCCCATACTGTTGTTGTTGACCCCTGTTAGGGAGGTAAGTTGACATAATACTTGAAAGACCGTGGAACAGTCCCGGGAACATGAAACTCATGGATCGTGTGTCAAAGACAGTTCACCATGTGGTAAACTGAATATATGTCTGCATTTCTGTCTGCACACTTGGAGCTATGAAGAACATACAAAGCCTACAGAGATAAGTGGAACATATCTGTTGTGAGTTGTCTTTAATTTGCTCTGTGAACCTTCGGAGTTGTAAACCAGAGTTGATAAAATACTGACATGTCTTAGGAGATATACTTGCCTAATTGTCCTTATTTGCAATGTTGCTTTTCAGTAGAGGCTGTCTGGGTCCTAGTTGTTGTTCTGAGGCCACAGATGAGGAACAGTTGCACAATACATATAAATCAGTATCGTGTGAATAAATAAATAATAGATCTGTAAGCTGTGGCCTTAAGTAAAACTTTTTTTTTTCCTGTGTTCTTTGGAGCCTGAGCTCACAAGGACTCATGTATACACCTAGCTTGCTATAGAACAGCAGAAGTCCCTAGCACAGATGTAGTTGGTTTTATTGACGCATCTGGCTACATCATTGAAACTTCATATCTTAAGGCATGCTGTCCTAATAATAGTGACATTATTCACTGTTGTCAAGTAACAGTTTTTCTGCAAAACACTGTAGGATTTTGACTGAGGCAGTCTAACAAAAATGCCATTTTGGAAGGGACATCCGACACATAGAAAACAACTTACTGCTCCTGTAAGTTTAAATTATTCTTGCGATGGTTTGTTGCATTCTCAATTCTGAAAGAACACAGACACTGTAAATGCCACCACTGTTGCGTGAGAGACAAATCAGCCTGATTCCTGTAGCTGTTTGCCTGGAAATCCACTGCAGCGTCCCCTCTGTTTGACAGGCTGCTGAATTTATAATGGTTAAAAGCTGCTGTGTACTAGAACAAACTTAAATTATTCAGGATTCTCAGGTCCCGCTCTGAGGCAGGAAGAGGTTTGCTTTTTTCCTCAGGTAAGGATTGGAGCCTAAAATAAATCCTGAAGCTGCAAGCTGCATTTGGCATGGCAGCGAGTATTGTTGCCTGCAGGAAGGTTAGCTTTTCAAACTGGAGCACTGGCTAGAGAAAAGTGGGCACAGAAAAGCGGAGAGGGACAGTCGTCTTCCGGAAACAAAAACGAGGACACAGATGACCCTTTGGCTCTTAGTAGGTTCCTGCTTCTCATGTCTCTCTTTGCATAAGTAGTCACTTCTCTGTTCTTCCTGGATTAAAGCATGCCAGTGAAATCCATCTGCTCTGCACTGCCCATGCTGTCTTATGACAAGGAGCCAGTTGTCCTCTGCGTGGGCTTCTTGGATCTAAAGACCAGAGTCTCTGATTTAGACGACTTTGCAATGAGACACTTAACTGTACTGTGATTGTTGGATGTGGAAAGAGTAACAGAAACAGCAGAAACGTATACAGATGCTGCAGAGTTGGCCTCATGAGGCTGGATTGACGAGCCTACGGATGCCAGTGCCCTTAGCAATATGACAAGAAAGGAGCAAAGATTCCCAGGGAGTGGCAGATATGCTAAATCTACTGGGGTTAAAATAGGTCTAGCCCCACCGTCAATCTGATTGTGTCATCAGGTATTGATGCATTTAGCAACCCAGACTAAATTACATGGTCATAATGGGGTAGAGCCTCTTTCTCCAAGTTGGCCACCAGTTTTGTGCTTGGAGTTGGAGACAAGCCAGCAGTAAGGTGCTAGCAAATAAAATGTCAGTCCTTTTGTCCTCTGTTTGAGCTGTATATCACCTCCTATTTTATTCTGATGTTTTGTGGTGCTGTTTTCCATCACTGTTATCCAATGTCAGGATAGAAAAAGCCCTCTCTGTGACCCTCCTATTATGCATGAAATGTAGACTGAAAGTCCCTGGCATGCTGTGTTAGGATCCCATGAATCATGTCCTGGCTTTGTACCTTGCTAGCGCTGGGCACTAGATGGTTGTAGGAGCACAGGCACAGGCTTGGAGGTGCTGTTTTCCTGAGCTGAGGAAACGACACTGGCGAATGCACAGCCACCACTGTGGTGGAGTGTACCGTGGTGTAACGTAGAGCTCTGGCAACCCTACGTTGGAGGGACCTCTCTGGGAGTTAAAGCTCTCCTGAGAGCTGTTTGCATAGGGATGGGCGGTCCTCTTGCTGGCTGCTGTCAGAGGCCGGGTGCTAGATGGGACTGACATGCCTCTGTTGCTTTTTATTGGTGTTGTCAGGTCCTACTTCTGTATAAAGCAGACTTGTTTTAGATTTGTGGGGTTAGCAGGACTCCAACCCCAGAGGCTAAAAAAGCATTTTCCTCAAATCAGAAGTTTTCTTGAAAAATTGATACTGTGATGTATCTGTTTCTTCATGGCCTATTTCTATGTAGACAAAGGGTGGGAAAGAGGAGGCAGTGAAAATCGTATTTATGTATCCTTTTAAGAGGAGTTTTGGCCTCTGCTACAAGGGCTTTTATGTCTATATTGAGCTTTTTATCTGCTTATACTTTGTCTGGTGATTCATTCCTTCTTCAGTCTCCAGACGAGTTCATTACATCACACTTGCCCTCTAGGGATTCTTTGTTTTAGCTCTTGTTCCTAGGAAGGAAGTTACAGTTTCAGTGGAGTACTTCAGCTTCTCTAGTTTTACAGGCTGATGAGAAGTTCTTTATCCTTCTCCCAGGCACCATTGCAAGGATGGGGAGAGTCGAGGGGTTGTTGATTGGGTGTGGTTTTTTGTTGTGTGTTTTTTTTTTTTTTAACTTAATTGGACTGTTTCCACCTTTGTGAGCATCAAATTGGGGTGGTAAGAGAACATATACTTCATGCAGCAGTCCCTCCCTTGAGGAGCCAGGGAGGGCAGGCGGAAAACAAAAGGGAGTTCCAGTGGGTGCCCTGGCAGAGAGGTAAAACCTGATGTGGATGGGTATTGAATGGTGTTTGAGCACTGACTTGAAAACCTGGTCAAAATCTCAAGATGCTTTCATTAGGATAGGATTTGACAATATTGATACAGTATTTGAAGAGATGGGCTAATGAACTGTGATGAATATGCAAGGCTACTGTTATGTACTGTAACAAGCCTTCCAACTTACTGCTGAGCGTGGTTTCCAAACGTAATCATCTTCCAGCACAGAAAGGAGGCAATGCCTTTGATAGTGGTGCTGGATTAGGAGAGGATGTGGATCTACAGGCTCTTGGAAAGTTAGGTGAACACACGTTACTAGTGCCAAAGCTCTTCAGACTAGAAGGAATAGATGAGAATTTTATAGCAGTAATGACATGCATGCCCTGCTGTGTGCAGAGGCTGCCCTGGGAACCAAACAAAAAAAAGCTTATTTACTGTCTTTGTACTTATTTTGAATGGTCTTGTGTGGACCGAAGATGTATATAGCAATTCAGAGTTGGTGGTGCTGGGAAATAAATATTTTGGTACATGATCATAAAACATTGAGCAGTATTCTCCCGCAGTGCGCTGTGGGGGATGGCTTGACGGGTCCGACGGTCTCAATGCTGGGCTGCAGCTCTTTTGCTCTACTTAGTGAGCTGCTTTTTTGTCACTGCACTGGCCAATGTGATGTCAGAGATACCCAGAGAGCAGGATAAAGCAACAAAATGCTATTTTTAGTTCTAGCTGGTGTGGTAAATAAGCGCTAGAGAATTTGAAATGTGTCTTGAGCAAGTAAGATGTAGTATTAAAACGTAATAGATTCGGGGTAAGGAGAAGACAGGTGAGGCACCACTGGAATGAGACCTGTCAGTGTGATTATGTTTGCTTTGGGTTATACCTGCTTCAGAGCAAGTTGGGTTAATGGTTTCTGGAACTAGAAAAGCTATCAGAGGGATAGGTGCTAGAGAGCTCTAGCTGTAGTTCGGTGAAATGGTAGAACTGCAGAACCAATGGAAAAGTACCTAATTTTGTTGTCTCTAAAAAGATACAAAGGCTGTGGAGGGCAGCTCTTGGAGCAACCCAAAAGAAGGTATGAGCTGTTTCTGTCTTGTCTTCTGCGTTGGCTGAGATACTTGGGTGGTCTCTGCTTCTGCAGCAGCTGAGCAAGGCAGCTACTGGCTGCAGGCAAAGAGTGAAATGTTTCGCTTTACACAGGAGGGTGGCCAGTGCACGTCTGGAGTGCCCTAGGATCAAGTATTTATAGTCGTGTTGTAGGTGAAGAATGTGACGTTTTCTAATCTCTGTGAAACAGTTACTCCTCTATTTTCTAGTTTCTAAGTCTATCTTTCATTTTATTTTTGCTAGTGACAGCTGAAAGGGACCAGGGGACATGCAAAACTTTCGAGCTCATCAGGTAGTAAGAACTATTTTATTAAGAGGGCTAATTAAATATGGAGACAGTATTTAGAAGAAACTCCTGTAAGGCTATTTGTTTGCTACAATGTTTGGGTGCCTTCAAAACCCAGCTGACAGAGATCTGTTTTAATATGAAATTGATGCCTGCTTCCTTGCTTGGCTTCTGAGAAACAAGCATCTGCAGTGTTGAGCTGCCAAGCTAAATAGTATTTCCCTTAAGGAGATCTCAAATACTGAGAAGTTGTTAGAGAACAGACTGTTTGTGGATTTGTTAAGACTTTAAATGTTGACATTAAATATTATGTCAAAAGAAACTGGTAGACAGCTGATAAATCTGTTTTGATAAAGTCATGTCAATTGAAAGAAACTGTTTAAAAAAAAAAAAATACACCCTGAAAGGATTCTTGGAGAAGAGAGCTGAAATATGCCTCCAGGAATATTCAAATATATCTCACTAACAGTCTCCAAAGAACAAGTACATGGTCTGTGACATTGCTGGATGATATATTCAGCTGGGGAGACCACCCACTTCCTCCTCCTCCCTCCTCATCTTCCTCCTCCCTTTTCTAGCTCCCAACCCCACGGAGTCCCATAGCAGATTAAGCATCAACACTGCGATGCAATTCAGAGGCTGTTGGTTTTCCGAATCACTAAGTCGGTTTTATTCTGAGGACAAGCTTTGTTTCCACAACATCTGGTGAGGAGAAGCTGCCAGCAGCATTTACGCTGTGGATATCTGCTTTTACTGATTATTTTTTTTTAGCTTATCTGTGCATAAGGAATAAAAGCAAAGGAATGGAGACTTGATTATTTCCTCAAGCCTGCTTTCTTTAGCAAGAACAGCTTCACTTCTGCCAGTAGTGATTTAAAAACATAGTATGTGACAGTACATGGAGGCTATTTCTCGCTTGTTTATCTTCCAATTGCACTGAAGACATGTTATGGTCCCCGAAATTTTCCTTATCCAACATGCGTGTACGACTGACAGCAAAGGGGTTGCTCCGAAACATTCGTCTACCTTCTGGCTACAAGAAAAGCACTGTTATATTTCATACAGGTTTGTGGGTTTTTTATAATATAATGATTAGAGGATGCACTGAGGGAATATCTTGTTTACTTCAACAGCAGCTTATTTTTAGCAAATAAACACCATACTGGGCATGAAAGTTTTCGAATTTCATACAGAAGTCTGACTTCTGAGCAAAGTAGTTTCATGTTCTGAGTCTCTGTGTGCATGCACCCATGCTGAGCTGCTCGTTGGAAGATGGTTCTTCTGTTTATGAAATGCAAATGGGAATTTGCTCTTCCCACAAGTCCAAAAATAGTATCAAGAAGTCTGTGCTATTAAATATTTATCTAATCATTTTAATGATTATCTGCTAGGAGTGCTGTCTTTTCTATACTTTGATGGGGGGGGGGGGAGGGGGGGGAAGCTAAGAGGGAAGTAGAATGAATACAGGCTGTCAAGATGTGTCTTTCTGTCTGGGAGAAATATTTGAATATTTACATGTAACCATCTGTTATCATACATGTCATGTTAAACATGTCTTATCTGCAAGTAGGACAAGCAAACTTTTATGCTCACTGTGTTGATACAAACCTAAAAAGTACGAAGTTTTAGAGACATTCAAGACGAGTGCCTGTGTGTGTTCAAAAGAAAACTACCCCGCTCGTCCAAAAAAAGAACCCCCAAACCCCAGAACAACAAAGAAAACAAACACACACACACAAAATTCTCAGCTGCATCTGACCTGATTTTCATCTTCAGTGGCAGGTAAAGTAAATAAAGCAAGTATCTGGAACAGGAACAAGATTATGGAAGCTGAGCTTTGTTTCAGGGTGTTTGTGTGTTGTTCTGGCAGAGGGTGGCAATTGTTTTTTGTTTGTTTGTTTTTAGCTAAGATACTTGACATCTAGAGAAAATGATGGCAGCCAGCGTATTACATAAGTCTTTTTCTCCACTGCACTATTTGTGATTTTTTTTTTTGCATTTTACTTAGGTAGGAGCAAGTAGTTACATAAATGAGTTTTGCAGAAGCTCCTCCTGTCAGGCATTTCCTTTCTCTCTTGAATGCCACCCTCTTTGCTTTTATTTTTTGAAGTTCGGTTGTGCCAGTCAGCTTTCCTTGCTCTACTGGCGTTTCACATAGCAGCTTAAGCCATTCGCCTTGTCATGACTTATCCCTGGCAAAGTAAATATGGTTTCTGAGTTCCTCCTGGATGACAAATTCAGTTATTAACATAATACAGGCTAACTATCCAAAATAATATAGACTTCTGCTCACAGCTTGCTTGCATAGCTTTAAGCTGTGATTAAAATACTTTGATGCTAAAAGTTCTTATGGATGTTTTTGTGCATATACCTACATCTATGATGTTGCTAATGGCATGAAGCATGTATTCCAGGGATAAAAATCCTAAAAGAGAGGGGGGAGAAGATGATATCCAGTCTTCCAAATGTTCATTAACTCCTACTGAAATTTGTGTGATTTTGAAAAATAAAAATAGATGTCAGTGCATGAATCAAGGCAATTTTACAATTATAAGAATCTATTCGTGGTTTTGTTTTGTTGAGTGGATGTGAAAGCAAAACCTGCCTGCAGAATGCCTCTGTTAAATACAGCATGTAAAATAAATTGCTAGTCCTGTGTTCCAGTTAAGTGGCACTTCACTAAATTAGAAGTGTTGAAAAGACCTTCTGTGTGTTTTCTTTATGCGCAGTATGTACAGGCTAATGGTATAGCATCGAAAGCTTGGAGAGCTTTTTGCCTGGTCTCCCTCCCCCTTCTGCTTTGCTGTCCCTGTCTCTTGTAGGAAGTCAGTGCGTTAGCAGAAAGCTGACCAGTGGTTAGCTAGAGCTGAATATACCAAAAAAGTAGGCCATCTGAAAACCAGGTCGTATTCTGTAGTGGAGAGTGCAAATATGTATAGATGTACTGTGGGTTTAGAAACAGTGGAATGCATCGAAGCTTGTTAATTATTTCAAGGTTCATAAGACTCAGCAACAGTAGATCAGGCAATGACAATGTTTATCACAAGCAAAAAAGGTTGTTGGTGGTTTTTTTTTGAATGCCAGGAGGAGCCATATTTGATTTTGCAGTACCAGAATAAGTATCTTTTCTTTTAGGGGTTTAATTGGATTAAAATGGCATGTGGCTTCTTTCCAAGGTCACATAAGCAATTAGAAATAGAACATACTAGGGACCGTGTCAACAAATAAGGGAGCAAGTAATTGAAAAAAGGAATTTCATGGTCCACGCAGGAATGTGAATATGTATGAGTGTTATGTAAGCAACATTCAGTTCCAGTTTTGGTGTAGATTGCACCCTTAATCAGCATTATCATGAATTTCATCCTTTGCTCCCTTTCATAATAGCCTAGACAGACTGCCCTGTGTGAGTGTAGGGCATCCTTGAGATAATTATGGCAATTATTGAAATGTAGAGTTTAAGTAGTCTAGAGCACAAGTCAAGTTGGATTCTTCTGTTACCATGTCCTGGCTGACAGTTTGCGGTGCAGTGACTTGGTGAAGTAAGGATGTAAGCACTACTGGGAGGAAGAGGATGGAACTCCCACCCTTGGGTTTTCATTCTGACTTGAGGATGCTTTGCAGCAGCCTGCTGCACTTCCTTCACAGTATGTGGCATGGCTGGACATACAATTGTTTCCACTGATGTTGAGTTAGTCCAGATTAGTCGTTGCATTTATAGTGAAGTGGATCCTTGATCTGGAGTGCGTTTGCACTGCTTACATCTTGTCCCTGTGGAGGTGTCAAAGCAACTGGAGCAGTTCAAATGTCTTGCAGCATAAGCATACAGCCTGTTCAGGGAAAATCAAGTAAAATTTTGGTTTTTTTTTTTTTTAGGAGTGGAATAAATCCAGAGGAAATTTGCTGTGAAATTTGAATTGTTTCTTAAGGTTGTTCAGCTTGTTACCTAGTGTCTAACTTTCATCACTGTGTGCTCTACACTACTTCAAGGTCATCATATCCAGAAGTTTCTTCTCCCTTTAAGTGCAGGCAGACATCGAAGTGTCATTTTTCTGAGCTACTGGAAGTATAATACACCTGCATTGTTAGCTGTATATAATGAGTGTCCTTTTCAGCAAAACAGAAACACAGAAACACTTCAGGAAATACTTTATCCTGTGACTTGTAAAACTTAATTGTAGCAAGTAACTACAACAAAAATCTCAACGCTTCAGAACTGCATAAACATGATAGATATGAGTTAAGCATGAACCAATGTCTTTCAGTGATGAAATACACTATTTGCTGCCTTTATCAAACCTTTAAGGATTTTTACCAAAGAGTAACTAAAGTGCTTTTATGCTCTTCATGCATCAGTTGTGTGACACAGTAAATCATCATCTCTGCGTGATTCTGTGTGTAGTGCCAGAGAAAGACATTATCTTATCAATGATTCAAAATAGTCATTTTGAGTTACTGATGTTTTCTCTTACATAAGGATAAAATGCTAGACAAGGAACTAATTTTGCAAATGGAAGCCAAAGCTATTGTGCCTTTTGTTTAGAATTTTTCAAGGATTCTATACTGAACAGTACTGTTGCTTTTGTGGTGAACTGTTTGGTCTCAAAATGTTTTCATCCATCACTTCTTGATGCTCTTCCTCTTTCTCTTCTTCCCCTAAGCAAAACTATACTTAGTAGTCTTATCTCTCTGGTAACTTCCATTGCTTACTAAACCTAGTTTCTGTCTTACTGGGAATAAGAGGTGTCTCAGAGGACAAACAGAAGTAAACCCAAGTTATCTGTTCTGAGCAAAAGAAGTTGAATAGCTGGAAACCATTTGTCATGGGGGATTTTGGATTTAGTCATGTTCCTGTTGAAGTCAATGAGACTCTTTGCTCCTGACATAATCTATTCAAGCTTGGGTACTAAATGATCTGCCTGATGTGCCTGCTTTTTATCTTAATAGGTCATAGCTTCAGTAGGCATTTAGGTGATAGCTCTTATTTTCAGGTGGCAGGGCTCTGTGTTTTGGAGTTTGTAAGTGTAGTTTGAAGTCTATACAGGTCTCATCTAATTGATGCATTTACAATAGTTATAAAATGAAGGTAATGTTAGTCCTTTTTGAAGGAAGCCTGGATAGCAGAAAGGAGCAATTAAAAGAAAAATGAAGAAAACCACCAAAACCCCCACAAACCAACAAAAACCACACCAAAGTCAAAACAATAACTTATACCTGATGTTAACACTTAAACTGTGCATATATTTGATTAAGCGTGAAAATGAATGTAAATGAGGAGCTTTGCTTAAAGAAAATCTTTGGAGAAAGAACTGGAGTGCTGTGAAGAGCAGATGCATGGCAGCTTTTGCGTTCTGGCTCCACTGTAGTGAGTGATGTTGAATTTTGTTATTCCTTCACTTAAACAGATTAATTATACGTGAAGGATGCCTGTCAACATGAAATAAATGGAATCGCTGCTTCAAGCTCAACTTCATAGAAGAATAGTTAATTGGAGAGTAAATACAAAAGACCTCGCAAGTTATCTCTGCTAATATCATTATATATTCTAAGCGTGCATTTGTTCCCACATGATATGTCTGATAGGTGAAAAAGAGTCTGGCTGCAACTTCTATTCCTGTGAAGTAGGTTGGTGCTTGAAAGTAACAGACAGCTACAATTACGCTTTAAAACCTGAATAGCTTTTAAATTACTTCGTGGGATTTCCAGTGTGGTGAAACTGGACTTAAACTTTTAAAAGCTGCCTCTACCAGTTCTGGAGCTTGTGCAAATGAATCGGTTACCATAGGAGAGATGGCTTGCAGCATTCAGGCAAATAAAGCATTACTACCTATTCAGTCCTTTTTATTTGAACTTTCTAAGGCATAAAACAATAGCTTTTTTGAGGAAAACGACACCATGAAATTTCACTGCTAGAATGCAACGTTTTCAGTATTTACGGCTAATTGTCTCCCTGTTTTGTGTTACTCTTCTTTCTTTGTTGGCACAGAAAACTTTGATGTGGAAGGGGGTGGAAGGCAAAAGAGATTTCTTTCATCTTCAATTAATCAAATATAATTGTATGTTAAGTACTGTGGAGGCAGTACTGAATAGATTGGGACCACACTTACTGCTCTTATTGCAATCAATGGCAAGAGATGACAAATTCTGTTTATAGATTGGCTGTTAATTTAGTGTCATTTAATGACGCAGTGTCTCCACTGTTTTTATTATTTTAAAAAATTCTAATCCCTGAGTGGTGTGATGTATAGGAAGAACCTAGATCCAAAGTTGATAGATTTGATGCCTTTAGGAAAAGTGCTGGTGTTTTAAACAGCTCTTGACTATTTCGCCCAGTATCATACCAAAAACTAACTTATTTGAAAATTATTTGCAAGCAGATCCTATCTCTCTTGGCTTGTTTTCCCCCAGAACAAAAGTCAGCAAAGGCTGCATTGGTCAAGCTGGCTAAGTTCACCTGTACCTCTATTTGTTCTTCTTTAGATGTGTCTGCTGTCTGTGGTGCAATGGAGTGCTGGTGTCGTCAAAGATTTAATTGAATTAAATCTTATTTTTAAGAGAAGGTTAAGCAATTATTTTTACCATGATAATATGGTAAAATAGTGCCACAGGACTACTAATTAATGCTTTAAATTACGGTTAGTGGTATCACCAGTGCCTTTCTAACCATGTCCACCAACAGTGCTCATCCCCGTTACCTTTTCGTGGTCACGGAGCACTTTTTCTGTTCTCCATTCTACAGGGAGAAGAAAATAGCACTTGATCTTCTGAAAAATGAATGTATCAGCAGTATAACCTAAATATTTAAATCTTCTTTTTAAAAAAATATAAGTCCTATTCAGTTTAACTGTCCACATACTCAAACATAGATATAACCCACCTTAAATAGCCTGGCTTGTATCTGATTGAGATATTTCTTTACAATTGCTATTTATGAGCCTTCCATTGGTATAATCTTTACTGATGTCTAGTGGTTGTTGCAAGGGCGCTAATAACCCTGGGTCCTGTGTTCAACTCTGCTTAAATTTATTTTTGCTACTTCTTGTCATGGTAGTATGCTGCTTTTATATTTATAGCAAGTAAAAGTTCTTCCTCAAGATGCTCATGTAAACAGTTTGTATGTGATGTTTTGGAAATACTTCTAGCTAGGCAGGAAATAGGACAGCTGGGAACATCTGTGGTGAAATTCTTTTAATGAAAGCTCATCCTTTTCTTGAAGAGAACTAGCCGTCCTTCAGTAGAAAAGTCTGCAGAGTGTTATAAAAAATACTCATTAATGAGTTTACTTATTTAATAATATTTTTAGACTCTCAGATATTTCAGGCCTTCCTCTTAATCTATGTGTGAATATGGCTAATATCAGAAGCACTTAAATTATTAAAAATGTTATGTTTATGCTTATTACAAGAACAGACTTTGTGCTAAGCCTTTTCCAATATTTGAAGTAGTAAAACAGGAATATTGGAAATGCTTCCAGCAGAAGAATGAGTGAACTTACTTGTATAGCCAGTTGCAAATTATTCTACTCCAAATAAAACAGAAGGCTAGAAGACTTTGCTTTTCTTAGCCATAAGCATGGGCCACTTGTTGTGTAACCAATATAAAATCAAAGCTCACTTTTTTCCACAAATATTACTGTACAATCTACCACTTGCTTATCAAATTAAGAGATTTTGCCACTTAAAAAAAAAAAAAGTCATCATATGAAATGAATAGCATTACCCTATTAAACCTGTATTCCTGTGTCTCGGGAGCGACCTCTCAGCTAGGACTTAGGGTCAAGGAAGACAAGGTACATGTGTAGTGTGCAGTGAATATTTTTCTTGCTGCATTTATTAGCAGCGCAAGTAGAGATGTTTGTAGTTAGAGATCTTTCATAGAGATTAACCTCACATGTGGGTTTTGGTCTTCACAGTGAGTTATGGGTATACTCCATCGAACACCGCAGTTACCTGAGGTATCAGCTCCTCAGGAAAATTGCTATAGTCTTCTTTCCTTCCCTCCTTGCCTACCAATTAAGAAAAAATGTAAGCCTGCCAGCTTTGTAGTTGTTTGTTAGCTTGAACAGAAGAGACTTGGGGGAACATTAAATGCAAGGAATGACACAATGAATGTTTTAAACCTTTCCAGAGGAACTGCTTGGTCTCCACAGCAGGCGCGGCAAGCAATCCGTTCTTGAGGGGAGCGCTGGTACCTGCCGGGCAGCCTTCGCCAAAGTGATCTTTAGTTGCATGGTTTGATTAGGAGTCATTGGGAATGTTAAGAGAAGTCCCTTAACATCCAGGTGCTGTCAGCAGGCAGCTGAAAGACCCTATGCCTCTCAAAGGGTGGAGACATATTATATCTTGTGGCTAATAAAAGCACTCGGTGCTGCCCTGTTCTGTTTTGTTTTCAGCTTGGCAAGATGTTTTCACGTGGACTCCGTTGGGTTGCGCTCAGGCTGTTCCTGAAACAATGGTGTGCAATGTTCTAGGCACGTCCCTGGGGAGATGTCTTTGCTGCTTAATAACAGGAAAACTGTTTAACATAACAGGAAGTACCCAAATAGGTCCTTAACTGTGATGTGGTGATTGCCAGGAATTGTATAAGTGCATTTCGTGTGCCTTTTCAAAAGGGGATGTTTCAGCAGCACTTAGCTGGTGTGGGGCACTTAAGATGCCATATTTTCTGTCTTGCACTGAAGCATGAAAGATTGAGTTCGCATGGATGATTTTAACCAGCAGCAAGTGAAGTGGTTCTATTAACATGCACTTTTATTCTGTTGACCAGCAAATTGTGCTTCACTGCTAGGGTAGCTTTAAAGTACCGTTTCAAGGTTGATTTTAGACACATAGAATCATAGAATGGTTAGGGCTGGAAGGGACCTTCAAAGGTCATCTAGTCCAACCCCCCTGCAAGGAACAGAGATATCTCCAACTAGATCAGGTTGCTCAGGGCTTCGTCCAACCTGGCCTTGAACGTCTCCAGGGATGGAGCATCCACCACCTCTCTGGGCAATGTTCAACTATGTTGGTATTTCTTAAAAAAATGCTATGTTGCTGTCTCCTAAAATACGTTTTCTTAAAGTTGTAAGCTTATCTCTAATTTTTGTGGCTGTTTAAATTTTCCTTCATCTACGGAGACATCACTTCATGTTAACTGTGTTGGTATGTGTAATCTAAAAGGATGAATAGCACAGGTGCTTCAACTGTAAATCGGAATAGTAGTAGGTATAAAAGTAAAAATTACTTTCACTATGTAAACCGACCCAGTGGATATGTGCAAATACCATTTCTAGTGGCGTAGAAAAACAGTACTGATCTAGAGTAACCCAGTCTTAACCAAGCTATGAAACAGTTATAGAAATAGATAATCCTCTAGTTACATATAGAAAAAGTTTAATGGAACTTCCCTTATGTGATCTAGATATACCAGGGTATCCCTCTGCAAATATGGTAAATGTATGCTTCTGCTCTGTTGTGTGGAAATGATGGTACAGAATAACACTTTTCACGAAGTAACTGCTTGGTTATTTTTTAATTATGGGAAAACACCTAATTTGGGACTGAACCTGAACTTATCGAATGAAGTCAGTGTAGCTGGGGAGGAGCAGCCTGCTGGGTTGTTGTTTTGGGCTCTGATTAAAACCAATCGAGATACTGATTGAAACAAGGTCATTGGGTGATACCATCGTGAACGATGTTGAAAATGCTACATTAGCATTTTCTACATAGCTCCTAAGAGCTCTAGGACTGCTTCTTGAAGGGATTTGGAAAGTCGAACAGTTACTGTAAACTTTACTTTTCTCAGTTCATTTCCAATCTATAAACTTAATCATGCCTATGTCACCACTGAATTTATTTGATTTTTTTGAAACCATGGGCAAAATTCATGTCCTAGCTTCGTCTCTGAATTGTTTTATATCCTATTTTATACTCAGAAATTTGTGACTTCTCTAAAAAGTGAATCTCTCTGTACCAAAAGGAGAATTTGGAATTAGCTCTTTATTTTGTAACTTGAAATTGTAAACTGCAGTCATCTCTTTTATGAGGAAGATATTGAAATTGAACTTTTTAGTGATATTTTGGTAGATAAAGTATGATTATTTTGGATAACTTAGCACTGATTATACTGTTTCCTACATGCTTAGAAGTGCTATCACCTTGCTTTTTAAAGAACATCATCAGTGAATTTGAGTCTAATCTGGATTTATTTGTCTTTAAATGGATGTAGAGTTTCATAAACACAGGAAACTGTTGCTGAATATGTTCAGAAACAGTTTTGGCACAAAGACAATAAACCAAAACATAACCGAGGCTCTTTAAATTCCCACTGCCTGTCCTACTTTTTCTTCCATAATACCCTATAGGCAGCATTTCAGTGCCACGCGTAAGTCCAGTGACATTTGTTACAGTCATATAACATCAGCTCATACTAGTGTGATTGAATAAATAGCTTCTGAGTTCAAACTAAAAGTCACTCTGTCCTCTCCATCCAAGATAGCTGCAGACACTGTGCAAGAAATTGTTGCATATTAACCTGCTAGTCTTGTGGTCAAACCTATATTTTACAGATCTCTTTTGTGCAGTTGTTTTCAAGGAGATATTAGGATTTCTTGCAAATTACTGAGCCTTATGTAGACTTTTACTCTGAAAGACTTTGAGTAATTCAGAAAAAAACTAGAGAGAAATGCCAAATTCTTGAATCTAACATTGAATCTGAGCTAATAAACATTCTGGCAGTTAACTAATCATATGTTGGTTTTGAAGGAAGAATTGCTACATGGAATTAGGGGTAGGCAATTGAAGAAATTAGTTCAGTGATTCAGTTAAAGTTCCAAATTAGTTCTGGGTTGGGTGATTTTTTGTGTGCCTTTTTTTTTTTTTTTTTTGGTTGTGCTTGGATTTGTTTGGAGTTCTTCCTGCAATTAGCTGTTAAAACCTAGGGTTGTGGGAGCCAAGTTTGGTGTGTATAGAGCTAGAATAAATTTATGATGCAAAATTTGAGTCTGTTAACTTCTCTTGGATTTTTAAGTAATTGTCTCTCCCATTTACTTGATGTTTATCCTTAGCATACTTAAAATGCTCACCAGCACTTTTAGAAGGAAGCATGTTAAAAAGTAGTTATCTACACATCTGAGTTCCCAGAACACAGGAGACTGCCATGCATGTGTGAGAACAGAAGAGAAAACTTCTCAGCTAGCCTGTTAGTATCTGCATGAAGTATGTAGCATGTAGAGAGATTATAGTCTGTGATTTAGCCTTCGTGAAGTCAGATCAGGTTTATGCTGGAAGAAAAAGCATCATGAAAAAATGCAGGGGAGTGTTTTGTGGCAAGACTTGAAACAGTTCAGCAGTCTGGTGAAATGCCTTTTATGTCTAGGTAGTGTTTACCTTACCCCTCAACATGGAGTAATGTAGATGGTTTCTGGAGGTTACTGCCAGCCCTATGTTTCTGATGCTGAGCACAGAAGGGTGGACTAATTATTAAATATTAAGGAAGGAATGAGTTCAAGTGTTGCAGCTCACATGGCTTCTTCCATTTTGGCTGTGCATCAGCTGTTTCACCTCTTGATCGCTTGTGATTGCTGGGATCTTCAGAAGAGCTGGGAAAGCAGAAAGGTGGTCTTGACTTCATTCTGCTCTCTGGTGTCATGTGAGGGTTTCTTACACATGTGTGGATATATAGTGGACTTCTTTCTGTAACACCACATGCACACATACACTCTGTCCCTACTGAAAGTCTTTTGCTGGATGTGAAGATACTCCATGTCTCAGAATCTGCAAACAGGTAACTGGCAGCCCTCACTGTATCCAAGAACAATGTGGAGTAAGAAGAAGGGATGAGGATTCGCACTAGGGAAGCAATTAATGGGATCTGGGAAGGGATTGCAGATGGTATGAACTAATCATGGTGAGATTCACTGTCCCAGTTGACTCTAGGTCCTGACTTTGTAGACAGAGGCTGCAGATTGAAGGGCAAAAATACGCCATGTCCTGTACTTGTGATGAAGCAGTAGAGGGCACCAGGCAACAAGCAGCAGCTTCTGGTACAGGAGGTGGAAATGGGGAGAAAAGAGAGAGGAGAAGAAATAGGAGCAGAGAGGAACATCAGTCTTCAACATCGCTCTGTGCTTGGTTCTTTGAACAGACATGCATTTCGGGGACGACAAGGCACAGCTGCAACTATAAGAAGGCATGCAGAAAAAAGAGGACTGCTTCAGATGTCTCTTTGCCTACTCAGAGCAATACCTGAACTAGAAACTTACATCAGGGATTTACATTTAAGTAAATATAATTGGTAGCTCCCAATATAGCAATTTTTTTCCTTGAAAAGCTAGGGAATTCAAAAATTTAGGGTTGCCTGTGGCATATACTGAACTGATGTGTCAAAATTTGAATATTTAAACCAAGGATAGTAGATTGAGATATGGCTCACAAACTTTAACTCAGTCCTTATTGACCAAGGCATCAGCACACCTTAACCCTAACCTTCATACATCCTCATGCAATTACTTTCCATGCTGTTGTCATCTTTGTTCTTAAAAATGGATGACTGGCTGCAGTGGTCTTTAAGGTGGATGAAGAGTTGTTTCATTAGTGTACGTACAGCCAGTCCCTCTCATATCAAAACATCCATGCTCTAGACTTTGTGTTCTTGGTACAGTGAGCTAGTTTTACCGTCTTCCCCCTCCTTTTCTTTTTCCTCAAACAGTGATATGTGTCACTGTATGGTTAACTAACATGTGCCGGGTTTTGTCCTAGTTCAGAACAAGCTAAGAAATCAAGCATCAATATTGCTCTCGATTATTTGGAAAATAACCAGAACAAGCCTGATCCACTGGTAGTCTAGCTGATGCATGTTAAGAGTTGTCTTCTGTAAATTGCATAGCATTTCAGATTTGTTTATTTAGTTTGCAGTCATGTCTGAATGTATGGTGGGCTTACTAGTATTTTTATCTTTGTAGTTGATGTGTGGCTCGTATTCGTGCGTGTTATGTACCGTCTAGATGAAAACCTATTTCAATTCTAGATGTTACAGTTCCAGTAAACTTGACTAAATATGTTGTGAATGCAATATTAATACAAAATCACTTTGTGGATTAAGTGTTCGAAACTCAGCTAGTGCTTCTGTAAGATAAGCCTGTGGTGCACAAGGTAAACAGTGTTATGGGCACAATGCTGAGATTTCAGAGTATTAGTCAGGCTTGCATGTGTACTATGCATTTACAGGCAGATGTCTGTCTCATACATTAATTGCACACATGTTCAAGTCTGGGACTCCTTTAAGTCTTTTGTAAAACATGACTTGTAAAGGCTATCCCTTCCATTCTTCTAATCTGCTAGAGAATTTGGACATCGCTATATTGAAGTGGTTTTTAAATTCTTTCCTGCCATCATCACTGACCTTGTCAATGTACCACTACTAGGGTTGACAAAATGTGTGGCCATTTGACATCATCTTACCCAGTATTAACTTTGTCACTGTAAGGACTGGAAAAGAAACAGCTACTGATGAAATGTAACAATAAAACAGTGTAGGGCCCAGGTCAAGAGAGTCTTGATCACAGGAATTTCCTTCATAATTTGTTCTTTAAAAAATGCTCTGACTGGTTGATCAGGCAATTGCAGCAATGAGTTGAGCTAACACTCATCTTTGTGCTTTTATTTTGGAAGCCGCCAGTAATTTGGAAGGTAATACCTTTTCTCGGATATAGTTTAGGTATCTTTACAAATATCATAATCTAGCTCCTTGCAAAGCTTTGATATAAGGTTAATGCAGGTTTTAAAGCATAAATTGTAGTCTTCAGAAATGTGAGTAAGGCTAATGCAACATTAAGATTCTGTATGCTTAATCAGTGTAGTAACAGATCACACCAAATTACTGGCAAATGAAAATGTGTGTCGTTAACATGCTTCCTCTGGAGGGAAAAGCACCATGCTCCAGGCAATCAATAGTACATTTGACAATGTCCTAAAACGGTTTTACAAGCTTGAGAGCCATAATCTGTAGGACAGGTGGCATCTTAGGGAAACAAAGACACAGCAGTGTTAATCACTTGGATGAAGGCATGTTTTTGGTTAAGAAATACTGAGGCTTTAATGGGTGGTTAATTTTAATAGGCATATACACACAGAGAACCCAGTTCAAAGGCTGTCGTGGGTGAGAGCCTGTTGGGGTAGGAACTGGAAAGATGATGTATTGAGGTTTATCTAGGAGCCTTAGTACAATGTCACACTTGCATTGTTGGTACTTTTCTTGCCTTGGATTCATGGCTGCCTCCAGTGCCTCCTGATTGCAGGGAAACCTCACTCTCTCCCTCATGAAAAGAGGTCAGGGCCATGCTCAAAATCCAACAGAAGTCTTCCAGACCATCACACTGCAGGGCCGAGGGCTTGCTATGCACTCTGGGTTGTCGCTTCAGAGCCTGAAAGAGTGTGAAGTGTGTGTCAGATTAACTGACAAGGAGTAGGCTGGAGTTTGTCTTCAGAAGAACCCTTGTGCAGAAGTAGTTAAGAACCGCTTGGGGTTGCTGAGCCTTTTGTGGAGATCGTGCAAAAGCTCGCTTAGAAACCCGTGCTGTTGGAAAACTGGCCTTGCTTGCTATCTCTTGGTTTCTTTCCAGTCACTTGTATTTACAGGTTTCCTCTTCCACCTCTGTTTCTGTGTAAAGTATGCTGTAACGAAATGGAGCCCTTGGTTTATGCTCCATTTGTAGTGTCAACAAACAGGAAGCTAATAAAGAGCTGTGTGCAATATATTATAGTTTCTGTGTAATAGCTTTAGGCTGCAGGACTCTGGCATGGTCCGTAAACATTTGGTTTCTTACCTAATAGCATTGTAACGGACAGGGAAGCAGTTGACATGCTAATAGGTTCTGCTTCAGAAGAGCCTTGCTCCTACTGGCATGAAACCCCAGGTGGCCAGTGCTGCAAGATATGTGTGTGTTAAGCATGTGATTAAACAGTTATAGAGCTCTTTGAAGTACGTAAATACATCTGAGACTTCCCTTGGCTTTTCACTGTCTTGTGTATAAAGAGAATATCCAATTCTGGAGCTAGAAGTGAGGGGCGAAAAGGGATGGATTCAAAATGCTGTACTGAGGCTAGAAGTCAGTGCAGTAATACTGTAAGTCAACGGATGAGTTAGCGTGAGTACCGACTTCAGATACAGTACTTCAGACTCAATGCCTGGAATGCTGTGATGATTCTGCACTCCCTCTCCAGACTACGCCAACATTTAAGGAAAAATATGCTGAAAAACCTTTGTACCCCTGCAAAGAAAGACAGAGGGATTTCTGCTGTGTATACCTTAATCCTGCTGAGTCAGTTTAAGCATCTAGGTCAGGTTTTACCTGCTTGCAGTTAAATTTTGTTCAGTTCCTGCAACCTTTTCAAAAGCCTCTGTGATGGTTACTGTTTTGTTCAGAACAACTTGAAATGGATTTGGTGACAGCTAAAATAAGCTGATGTTCCTGGACATGGGCTGGTGACTGACCCTGAACAGGGGAAACTCAAGAGGTTACTGTAAGAATAAAGCAAAGGGAGAGCTGCAGTTCTGCTCTAGAAAGCATTTAGTTGTTGTCTTGAGCTCCAGACTGTGTTGATGCAGGGGGAGATGCAAGACGAGAAAGTGCTATTTCTCTTCCCCCAGCTTCTTGAACAAGACCAGCTGAATAAGTAGCTAGAAGAGTTTCTGAGGTACAGCATCTTCTTCAGAATTTCAGTTGGGCAAATTATTCAGGCACAACTCTGAAAAATGAAGTTGCTTTCCTGTGGACTGGAACTGGCTCGTGGCTGACGTGCTTGACACATGAACAGAGTGAGTTGAGGCTCTCTGCACTGGCTTACATAGACAGGCCTGAGGCAGAGCTTAGAAACAGAACATCTCTTCTTCAGGAGTCTGTGTTTGTGCAGTCACCAGCCTGGACTCCGAGAGGCACAACAGGAAGGTGCGCATTCGCCACTTGCCAAGCTGGATGCAGGCAAAAATTGCAGTTGACCAAGCTGTGGAGCGGCTGGGGCGGTTGGAAGACTTCCATCCAAGTCTAGCCTGTCAAGCCCTCAGCAGACACTGTTAATTTAGTTTTGTGACTGCTTTCCCTGTATATTTGTCTGAAAGTGCTTCCTGGGTTTATAGCCCAGAGCAGGAGTTTTGAAAGAATTTAGGGTGGTAATTTACAGCTAGCCAAATTTCCAGGTCCTCTCAGAGATAATGTATGTACCACTGTGGATTAAACTCAACAGCTTCCTTATTTGTATGGATGTTCTTAAGTCTCACTCTCTGAAGTGCCATAGCTTGTCACGAGGCAAACGTTAAAATCAAAGCCGTGAGATCAAATGGTTAATCAGTCCTTCCGTTGCATTGCTTGAATAGCTTGTACGCATTGCGGCGGGGGATAAGGCAGCAGGGGAGGATGGAGAGAGAATCGTAGAGGCTTTCTGAGGCTTCAGAACTAGCTGTGTAAAGATTAACGTACTAGGGGAAGTTATGTACTCTCTTGTGGGCTGGTTCAGATGTGAGACTGAGATTTGGTAACTCCTGAAGGGAAAAACCCCGGAATCAGACCCATGGATCACACAGTACTGTATCGATGGGACTAGCTCGCTTTCAGGAGGAAAAGATAAAGCATCTAGAGTAGAGGTCAGCAGTGTAGGTCTGTGTTCTTCAAACTGTGATACGAACAGGTAGACCTTAAAGTTTACTTTAGTGTTTATCAGTGTATTTGGAGAAATTTGATCTAGCTTAAAACTCCACTGAACATAGTTAGCTTGTAAGTGTTTCATGACTGTTAATATTGTACGGGATACATGTTTTGTAATGTTTTCCATAACTCGGTTCAGTGTGTGTTGTGGGATGTGTTGGTGGCGTTTCCTTAAGTTTAGTTCACTATTTCAATTGTAACTTGGCTGATTTCATTAATATGAGTATGTATCTAGTTTGCAAGGATATGTGCTTGTCCGAGTGTTCCCTCCTATTACATGTCACAAGTGCTCCATTCTGTCTCCCTTTCTAGTCCTTACTCTCTTCTTTGATTTTTATTTTGGTCTTTCTCGTTAGTTCTCAAACTCTTTGCCAGCCTAACCCCAAGAAGTCCAAGGGGGAGATTATTTTTGTTTGTGTATTGTGGGTATTTTAGCAGTGAGGGAGTGTGTTCGGTTACCAATGATAATTAGGTGTAAACCAGACTTTTTGAAAAAAGGAAAAGTCAATATATAGAGGTAACTAGATGCTTCCTCTTTCATGTTTGGGAAGTGAAAATATGCGGTTGCTGTTTTAAGTCTGACCCCAGTCCCAGCTGTACAAACTGGTCAGCCATACAGAACCTGAAACCACCCTGAAAATCAAAGTAATGGATTTTTGTACAATCCACTGTAAGCTTTGTGTAAACTCTTCTGTTTGATATTTCAGATGCACCATATTACGTAACGCTGTAAAATATAACTGTTCCTGTGGTTTAGCGAGTGTCTGTGTTGACGTCAAAACTATACATGGTGCTTTTCTCAGATGTTGTAACTTTATGGATTTTATTCTCATAATATTAGAGCTATAGAAGTAGGGGTGGTTTGTGTTTGCTGGTAGCAAATTGTGTAAAGGATTTCTGTGTTTTCATAAAGCAGAAGAAATACTTTAAACAAACAAACAAAAAAGTTCCAAACATCCTGCCCAAATAGACCAGTTTTTATTTAAACAGTTGGGTTTTTTTCCCCTCTAATCATTAATTTACTCGTGAGAGAAAATTCTTATCTGTGTTTGACTTTTGTTAGTCTAGGAAAGTAGAAGGTTTTTTTCTCCTAAACAGGAGAAAATGTTGAGATACTTGAGATGCACTGAGGATAGAGACACCTTAGTTGGAGCAGAAGCTGATGTACAGCAGCAGAAATTGGTAATTCTGAGACGATGAATTCTGGGTTGGGAAGGCTGTGCATTGCTGAAAGCTATTGTTCGTATGTCATTAGCTACCAAGAGACAGGCTTTACAATTCTAAGTGCCAGCAACCACGGTAGACTTTCAGTTTGCTTTGTAGTATCTACTCACAAATTTAATTTAGGTAAGTTTTTGAAGAGTGTCTTCCAGAGTGGAGAAAAGAAAAGGAAACCTGCCTGGAAGCTATGTGATTAAAGTGATCTTTACAAATCACCAGAGTCCTTAGTGATCAGACCTCTTAGTTTGAATGAAGGATGTACCAAAAGCATCAATTACGTTCTGGATGAATTAATGTTTTCATATAGAGCAAGAGACCAGTTTCCAAGAAGAGCTTTTCTTCCCAGTGTATTATATTATAGCAGAGAGCACTTGGCAATTGTTGTGGGCGCACACATGTGTAGAAAGGAGGCTGCAGCCTTTGGGCTGTCAGGAAGAGTGAGATCTTGGGTGATTACGTCGAGGAGCCTGGTGAATACCCTTCCTCTCACATAGAGAGACCTGTTCTCTATCTGTATCGTACCTGAACCAGTGGGAATCAATTCAGTTGGATTTTCATTTGCTGCCGGGAGGTGTCTGACAAGGTCTTTGCAAGTGCTTCACCTCTGTTGGTGAGGTTTTTAGGAACCACTAAGCTATGGTGAAGGTTGGAATGGAGTGTTATGCTACTGAGCTGAATTGCTGCAGGTGTTGGTCTAGGGATGCAGAAATATTGCTAGTGCTCCTCATACCTGGCTCTCTTCACCTACCTAAACCTTTGGTCAAAGATGTTACCTTGATTCAAATTTCAGGTTATGCTTCTGCAGTCTGTTTTGTGTACTGGTCCTTAGTGGTGACTGTATGTGACTAATAATGCTCGTGAGCTCTTGGGATAGCTATCCAGCTAGAAATGGGGCAAGGGGCTGAAGGGGGAAGAAACTACACCTGTGGACTGTAGCTGTGCTGGGGAAATCCCATGAGAAAGCCCATGTCTGGTCTTCTGGCAGATGATACAGAGACCCAAGAAGAAACTCCGCCATCGGCATTGTGTTCACATGGGGCTGCGATGCTACTGTGATAGCAGGACAGTCAGGGGGTACCTGCAAGCTGCGAGGTGCTCTGCGTGGAGGATGTCTCGGATACCTTCCTGGTTCCATGGGTATGCCTGGGCTAGTGTAGAGGTGAACTGGAAAGTGAGCAGTAAACTTTCATCGCAAACAGGACTCCCCAGATTGGTTCTTTGGCCAGTAGCCCTGTGGTGAGCTTGAAGTCTCGCATCTGTGCATGTGTGGACTATCTACATTCTTTTTAACACTTCCCAGCCCAAAATGGTGTTAATAGGGGTTACTGTGATTTTGGATGGATAGCATAGGTCCTCTGCGCTGAGGTGTCTGTGGGATCATCACGGTCTCCACAAGTATCCTGAAGCTATGACAGGGCCAAAGGTGTGGTATAAAAGCTCTCCTGAGCTCCAACTTGTGTGCTGCTTCAAGTCCTGCTCTGAATGCTGGGTGTCATGCTGAATACCAGCTCGCCTCTTTGAAGGAAGAGACTGACGCCTTCTGTAGACCAAGATCTACATTGTATTGGTCATTTTTTTCCAAACTGAATCCAATGACTGGGTAATTAAATTGTTGTGTAACACAACAGCTAACAGCCTGGTGTCATTAATTTGCCTGTTTATGCAGAGCCTAGACCTATTGTGAGTTCTGTGCTTAAAAGTAAGAAGCCTTAGCTCCTACCAGAGAAAAGTTAATGCTCAGACCTGGAAGCTGAAAGTCTAAAAGGCCTCCTTAACCTGCCAAAAATATCTCATTAGTCAGTTTTCCTGTATTGCTCTGGTAACTATTTATTGTTTGTGGACTAGAGGGCTTCCTCAGGATCTGAGTTCTTCCAAAGATTGCTAAAAGAGCATTGCTAGCTGTGGGAATGAGGAGGGCGTTCAGTGGGAGTGAACCAGCGTCCAAGGTGCTCACAGATGTACTCCTGAACCCTCACTGCAAACATTAGCAGAAGGACAGGTGTATAATCACCTCGTTGAATATACAATTGAAATAACTAAGTGCTGTTGGACTGTTTGGCTTTCAGCTCCTGCAGGCAGTTTGGACTCCTTCTGAGCCTTTGTGTTGGAGAGGAAGGGCTGCCGCGTTCTTGCAGCGTTGGGCTGCGTTGCAACAAACCGGTTGCTGATGTCCGGGCATACTTTGATTGATGCACAGATCAAATGACTGCTGGGAGTGGCTTTTGGGGTGACATCCCACGTACGATGATGTCAGCAAAAGATTCTAAAAAATTCAGGTGTGGCATAATCTGCCAATTAAACTGATTAGTGCTCTGGCTGAGTCCTGAGAAGGAGCTCTGACTCTGGAGCCCTGCTTACTGAAGTGTTTTATTTAGTACCTTTGTCTCGCCTTGTACTAGACTTTTACCTAGTACCTTCACTGCGGCACACTGTAAGTTGAGGTGGATACCATACCAAGGGCTATGTGCTAGCTCTCCTGCTACCTGGGGAAATCTGCTACCAGCTCATAAATGCCCTTGACTGCTTGGAAGCTGTGACACTGGAAGAGGTCCTGCAACTGCTGTGGAATCGGGATGGAGTGCCTCGCTGCTCTGTTGGCAGAAGTGAAAGCTGGCCAGGAGGCAATGCAGGCTGGACAGAAGGAACTAAAGCGTGATGTGGAAACATCTCAAAAGGAAATCCGAACAGTGTTAGCACTGCAGAGGAGCCAGCAACAGGTGAAAGAAGATCTCAAAGCTGAGGTGAAGTCCAGTCACTTGGATATAAGAACTGTGCTTGAGGAAATCCAGCGAGTAAGAGAAGAAATGGAAGCTCGATTAAATACTCAGGCTGATCTGGTCTTACTGATCAAAGAAGTGAGCACCAATTTAACATGTGTAGACAAGGCTTTCCAGAAAATGGAGGAGAGGCAGAAAGTTTTTACCAGCTTGCATCTTCCTACAAAAGAAAATGCTGAGCAAGGATTTTCCTTTGAAAAAGGCTTACACGAGACACACATGGGTTTTGAAAAACCTGTGGAAGCTAACAGTTTGGATGAGGAGTGTGAAAAGAAGGTGCTTAGGGGTAAGACAATGGTGACTGCAAAAGTATGGGGAGAGAAGTGAGGTTGTTCCTACTTGTGCTTGTCAAGTAATTTGTTTAGGCTATTTGAAATGCTTTTAAGAAATAACATTTTTTTTTTTTAGAACTTTAATCTCTTGTTTAAAGAAAATAATTTCTAGCTAGCATAGACGTTATTATTATCACAGACCTTCCTAGTATGTGATAAGCAAAGGAAGGCTTTGATTTGGCTCTGCAAACCAAAAAGTGGGTGATAGATGTTTCATCTAGTAATCCAGCAACAGCGCATAGGATAGAGAGGCTTGGGAAACCAGTGGTACCAGGCGAGTTCTGAGCTAGCCAGCCAAGTACGATGTCAAGTGCTGGGCAGTACCCCAGCGCTTAACTTTGTGGAATACACCCTCACGTACAGTTATGTACTTCTTGCTTTTGAACGCCTATTAACTATAGAAACTACGTATGGGAAACAGTTTGCTTTATGGAAAAGCTTGGGACAGGTCTAATATTCACCCCAAAGAACTGGAGTCAGCCGCTGCCATCTGTGTAGCAACTGTAGAGGGAGTGGGAGGATTTCTGAACCTTTTCCAAGGTCATGGGGTATTCTTTTTGCCAGCGAGATATCGAATCTTCTGTGAATGATTCAGTGATCAAAAGGCTTAGTGTTTGCAAAATCACTGCTAATTTTTTATATATTTTTTAAATATTTTTTTTTAGCTGGTATGAAGGAGGATAGGACCTTAGATGGTGATTGCGTCTGGTTACTGTGCTACATGGAGTAATTGAGAATCTGATTTCTAGTCTTCAGAAATTGAGCATTTCAACTAGATTGGGTACAGTGTTTTCAAGCCTGTTGGAGAGGAGTCCAGAACCTAACTTAAGGATGAAAATTGTTCTGCTTTGCAAGTCTGACTGTATAAAGGCAGTAAGTAAAAAGGCCAAAATGAGAACTTGGTCTGGTAACCAATACTGTCTTTAGTTTAGAGTCCATCACTGATGTGTTGTACCAGTAATTAGACTCATGATGCTTTTGTTTAATGAAAGCATGGCTTTTGTTTTGACATCACAGTATGCCTTCTATACAAATCTGGAAACAATCTGTCATTGCCTAGAGGTACATAAGCCATAAATAAGCATTGGAGTGTCACTGGTGTTGATCTGTAGAGGCAGAGGGTTCATGCTTGCAGAGAAATGCTTTTCAACATTTGAAGTGGCTGTGTATAGCACGTGTCTATGATAAAATTGCCAACAGGAATGTCACTGAATTTCTCTAGTGGATGTTTTTTGTTCAGCTTTTTTTAGTATAGTATCCAGGGTTGGCTTGGTTGGATGTTTGAATGAGCTTCTAGGAAAAGGCTTCGTAGTCTGGACACCACGATAAAAGCAATGGTGTGAATCTGGCAAATTGATAAAGGCTGGATGAACTTTGGAAACAGTGAATATCTGGAGTCTTGTGTCATTTGTGATTAGTTGTCGTATCACTGAATTTAAATGAAATAACTTCATTAGGTAACAGTATGTGATGTAATTTTTTCCCCAGAATAAAACACAGCTCTGTCAGGGTCCTACAAACGGATGTAAAAATCATTTCATATAGTTAATTAAATGATGATACTATCATCTGTATCAGTGAATTTACCCAGTACCCTTAAATGAAGAAGATTGCTGTAGTTTTCTATTTAAGTGGAACATTCAGGAAGGGAGGTGGAATATTTGAGAGAGTAGGAGTATGTGAGCCAGTAGGGCAGGGAAGGACTGACTGTACATATTGTTCTCTAGTCCTTGCTGTTTTTTCCGCTATCTCCTTGATTATTGTCTCTTGTGATTTTTGAAGGAGCTTCAGAAGGTAACCAGTATTTTCCTAAACACGCTATTCTCCATAAGATTGTTGGAAATCTGATGTGGTTGCTCTCAAATGTGAAATGTCAATTCATTTAAAGAGGTCTACTCAAAACACATTCTTATGTCTGCACTGTGAGAAAAGAAATGGTCACATTAGTTAAAATGGTGGTACAAATAAGCTAACTATAAGTAGCAGCCAAGCTTGATCTTTATTTCCCCTACAGATTTGTATTTTGATTTGGGTTATTATGTTGATACACCTTTTAATGGCCCTACTGTTAATCTGCAAGACGGTAAGTTTCTAATGGAAAACATACCCTTTAACAGTGAGCATCTCTGAGCAAAAGTGTAGTGAAATCTTCAAGAACACAAGAATATCTGAACACGATGAAGCAATACGTTGACAATTATCTAACTATGAGGGATGACAGAAAATCTGCCTAGAGAGGATTTATCTGGAAAATTAATAGGCTCGGGAGGCACTTTATACTTGGCTCAGTAAGAGAGGCACAGAGGACACCAGTACTTTGAACAGGAAACTTGTTTTCAAGTGCTTTGAAAAAACAAATGAAGGCTGTGCAAGACTGGTGTATGAATGTAATAGTTGATGTGTCAGTCAGACTAACACTAACTGAGAATCAAAACTTTTGTTATTAATAACTGTCTCCGGTTGTGTGATTGAACCTTACACTGCTAGGACTATTCCAGAGTCACCTGGCAACCTCCAAACTAGGTACTTAGGCTTCAGAAAGGATTCATGAGCAACTACTTCTCTCTGGTTAGTTTGTCTCTATTTGGTTAGTTTGTCCACTGTTTCTTATGCATGTTTCTGTTTTTCGTTTCTTCAAACTTCACCTCTTGTTTTTTTTTTTTCACTTTATCTTGAAGAAATCTTGTTAAGTTGAAACTGTACAAAATAATCTGCCTAGATGTCTTCATTAAATTGCCAAGGGATATTTATGTATTGCATCAGCCTTTTATTGCAAAAGTGTTTGCTCGTTCCTGGTGTGATCCAACGGGGAGGACTGGCCCTATCTGCACAGCGGTACGGTGCTGCCTTTCCAGTCTGAAAGCCACGGAGAAACCTGTAACCGCCGCAGTGTTTACAAGTCAAGCCTGGATTATGTAATGTGGTTTCCTCTGACATGAGATGATTGTGTACTGTGAAGGGATTGAGGTTGCCACATAACTAGGACTATTAAATCAACCATGTAATTCTTGGACCGTGAATAGTGGCAGGGCAAACTGGAAATATGTTACATTTTACAGTGTTTTTTTTTAAAGTCTCATCCTTGTGACTGAAATTGCTGACAGTAAGAAACACTGCAAGACCTCTGGTTAATAAAACTTAAAGCTGAGCTGCAAAAGGGGAAGTTTTTGTAATGAAAAATTTGAAAGGAAGAAAAAGACCAAGTAAATGCAGGAGAAACGGTTTTGTATTCAGCAGTACTTTGGAGTGCTGGAAATACGAAATCCGTGTTGCAAACAATTAAGAAATAAGTTACTAGATAGATAGGACAACAAAGGTGTTGCATTTTATGGGAATATTTATTTAAAGCATGGTGTGAAGAGTATGCTGAGAAGTAAGCTAGAGAGTACACGAAGGCAAGGACAAAGTTCAAAACATTGTATACAAGGTTATGGTGCTAGAAATTAACCTTGCAGATGATGGTGTCTGCTCTGCAGTGCTATTAAAATAACCCTTTCTCCTAGTTAGTATTTCAGGGACCGTTTATAAGAATTTATAACTCCTTTCTTTTCCACCTGTTTTAAGTTTTGGTGAGACTTCAACATAAAGTGCATATTAATTTGTTGTTGTTGTTTTAGTTGACAAGGGCAAGCAGCGGAGTCCCAGGAGCTCATGCATACAAACTCAAGCCTCCACAGATGTGCATTCACCTGGAACAAAACCAGCCGAGTTGACACAGTACAAAACAAAATGTGAGACTCAAAATGGAATCATCCTGCAGCTGAAAAAATTCCTGACAAGCAGTAACCGGAAGTTTGTAGCATTAACAGTTGTGATCCAGCACCTGCAGTCTGAGGTAAAAACTCACAGCTAATACATTTTGGCTTTAATTTGTTGAACTCTTCTCAACAAGGGCTTCTTGAAAATATTAATATACCAATACATAACATCTGTGTTTCCATTGCAATGATTTCTCTTCTCCTGTGGAGGTAGCAGTAAACCTGCACCTGGCATCAACTGGATAGAAAAAAAATAAAACCCCTGACGCTGAGTTTTATGGGCTCTTCACATCCTTTTTAGAAGTTATAAAATATTTGTAGTCAGAGTCCTTCAGGATTGAGTACCTTTCCAAGTATATACTTCAAGTTCTGCCCTTGTAGGAAAAGGTAGTTTCAACAGATAATCTGCATGACCTTGCTTTGTTATCTGACATTGGGTAGAAGAATATATAAGGGGTAGATATGTTTTTGCGATATTCAGAATAAAGTGTGAGTTATAATGGTTGTATTTATTGAATCCTACATGATTGGTGGTGTCTTAAAATTATCAACATTTCATTTAAAAAAATAATATTAGAAATTCACCTGGAATTCAGAATGGAATTAATCTGATGTGGTTTCATATTTATTTGTTTTAGTCTATTTGACATATTTAATGACAGTATCAGTTTGATATTACACTATAAAGTTTTGGTCTGCTTTGAAAAGAGAGAACAAAAATCTGAAGTTAATGAAATTAGTTAAGATTTATGCTGCAACAGTTGATGCAGGCTTTAATAGCAGTTTCTCTTGCCTTATAACTAATGTTCCAAGATTGATACCAGCTTTATTTCAGCTGTTCCAATATGTGATGATTTTATAGTCTGGTGTACAAAAAAGCACTGAGTTGTCGTAGTGTACTGCCAGAAAAATAACATTCTTTTCTTGCGAGATAATGTGATTGCTCTCATTTCATCTAAAAGTATTGTTTAAGTCCAAGCCTGGTTCAACTGAGTGAGAGCAGTGGCTCTTAGCCAGTTTTATGGGTTTGGTTTGCTTGGGTTTTTTAAACTCTTCATGGGAACACCTTTCTCTGCTAAGGAACCTAGTTGTAAGATCTTCAAAGCAAATTGATATTTTGGATGCCTGTCATCTCAACTGAAATTGTGACGTTTATATGTGAAATTCTCACTGCGAAACTTCTCTGCAGTCTCCTAATTGCTATATAATAAGCACCTTGATTTTTGGTAACTGTTATAATTAAATATCTTGGCCTAGATTCTTCTCTCAAATATTTTATACTGCAACTTTTTAAAATTCAGGAATACTTTATCAATGTAATATTTAATGAGAAGAAGCCTGTCATGCATATTTGCTTCTTCCAGATCATTTTACAGGCCACTTAGTCCAAATGGGCGCTTTTTTTTTTTGGTAGAATAATGGGAATGGTTATTAAAAAAAAAAAAAAAGGAAAAAAAAAAGGAAAAAAGTTGTTTTGAAAATGGAGGGAAGAGAGAACTGTGTGGAGGAAACTAGTAGTTTTGCTCCTTCTTCCTCTTCATTATTCTTTTGAAGATGGAAAGAAAAAATAAATGTTATTTCTATCAAATTGTATAAAGTGAGTAATCTTGGAGAGTTAAGTCTAGGCACATGAAACTGGGCTAAGTATGACATATTGATGTACTTTCATACCAATTATTGACGTGGTTTTCCCCTTTCCCAGGATAAGACAGTGCTTGGTGAACAGTCACTGTTTTATTCTTGTGTACTTGCCGTAGAGGTGAGAAGGACTCTTCTGCTGTGGCTGGTGTAAGGAATACTCAGAATCGGGTAGTTAGCTGAGGGAAACAACTTGTATGATTTCCGTGTTTTAGGGAACACTCTGAAGAATCATCTTGGTTTTGTGGTTTCTTTTGGTTTTGGTTGTTGGTTTGATGGTTGTTGTTTGTTGTGGTTTGTTTTTTTTTTTCCTTTCTGGTAAGGCGTGGAGTCTGGTATAGCTAACTTAATCTCAACTGGCCATAGGCTTATTTTTCTGAAGTGTCTCTTGGGGACCCTTTTGTAGTTTTCAAACTCTTTGGGTAAACTCAGGGAGAAACTTGGAGTTAGATTTTTAGCTCGTAAGACAGAGGCTCACAGCTTAACTACTGCAGAGCCAACTGAAAGTAGCTTCAGCTTTTCTGATTTAAAAAAAAATAAAACTAATCACGTGTAGCTGATTACATGAAGAACAGAGCTGTGCTTTCATTCCTCCCACTAGAGCAAGTGTGAAGTGACACGATCCAGCATAAGCTGATGAAACAGCTTTCTGTAACCAGAGGAAGGTCCTGATCTGTTCCTGCAGAAGGCTGATTCAGCTTGCAACTACCAGAAAGCTAACCCAGCCACAGAGAGCGTTTCTTTGCGCTGATTAGCGATGTGGACCATCCTAATGTGTGGTCAGAGCCAGTGTGACGGTGAGATGGAGTCAAGGACAGGCTGCCTGGCAAAATGGAGAAAAGAGCTGGAGTGAGCTGTTAGGTCTCTCTGAGCCTGTGCAGCCTGGACTGAGCCACTTGGCAAAACCTGCCCCAGCCTCTCCCACTTTCCCTGTAAAGCTGAAGTTACTAGGAGGTTATCCAGCTATTGCGTTTGTTTGGGTTTGCTTTTGTGTGTTTTTTTTTTTTCTTTTTCTAAGAGGTCCCAGTGCATTTCTGCACAAAGCTTAAAGTTGCTTCTTATGAGCTCATTTGAAATGTGATGTAGCTGCGAACAAAATCAGGACTTGCTGGCAATGACTTCTGTTGAAAATGCAGCCAGCCCATCTGGAGTGAAGTTGAGAGGGAGGCTGCTGTCGAAGGGTTAAATGAGATTGAGCCGTGCTGTGGGGCTGTTTCTGGCTGAGCTGGAATCTCTCACAAAACTCTGCCTGAGCTCAAACATGCTTCTTGCAAGCGTTATCTTGGAGCTGTCAATATTAAGAGCTGGCTCTGATAAAACCTTCATACTCGAGCTATCAGGGTGTCTCCAGGTGGTTTCTATGCTTAATGACCTTCACTAAGGCTCTTCTGAATTTAAAAATCCGAAAACCCCAATTTCTACCTTGCAAGAGATACTGTTGCACTGGGTTAATACCAGATGGATACCCTCTTGGCATCCAGAATACTTTCTGGCACTGGACAGTGTGGCTGGTGAGAAGGCTGTGCTGTACTGAGTTTTTCCATTGTTAGGCAGCTGTATGTGTGCTAGTGGTGTTGGAAGCACTTGTCAAACTACAGGGTAATCACAAAAGCAAGCTTAGTCTTTCTAGACTGCTGCGCTCCCACTGATCTCCTGGTAATTCCAATGACTTCATAACTATTTTCCTGTTTTTTAAGTTCAAATGAGAAAGGAAAAGTGGCAGTGCAGAGGAAATGGTGAAATCAACCATTTACAATAAGCACATGAAGTGCCAAGGGAAACCATCTCCCGTTAACCTTTAACTGCATTAAACTCTGAAATCTGCACCGCTGCGTTTTAGTTGATCTTTTAATTTCCCCTGGTATTGATTTTGCATATTAATTTTGAATTTATTTCTTGTCCTTCAGTAACAGATGCATTCATAGAGGCTTTAAATACACGGTTTGGCATGTCTGCGGTAAGCCGGGCGGTGGCTGCCACTTCTGCAGCCTTACCCTCTCTTCCCTTGCCCTCCTGTCTCTATGGGCTGGTGCTTGCATGCCCTTGAGCAGCCAGTTCAGGCATCCAGTCAGGAAGGAAAAAAAAATGATGATGGGTCTACTTTTATAGGTCTGTCCATACTTGAAGTTTTACAGGTATGCCCCTGCACAATGGTTCGCTGTGGGAAGCAGTGGGAATGAAGAACCACTAGTGCTGGGTTGGGATGGGAAAGTCTGCCCAAGAAGTCTGCAACTGTGGGTAGGAGCCAGGTGCTCCCTTGGGAGGGAGAATCCCAAACTCGTATTGTTTTTGTGATGTCCTGCAAAAGTACGTCACCAGTGGATGAGGCTGTGGTGGCGGCTCCTGCGTGAGCCTCGGCCCCTCGCCTGCTGGGGGGCGCTCAGCCCCTTCCCCTGCCTCAGGGCACCTCTAACTCACTGCCAGATATAAACTCCTAAGAGTTTGGGGGTGGGAGGTGTTTGGTTCATCAGCACAACACTACCTTGGTTTTAAATCTGGTTTTGACTGTTCAAGGGAGATTGAGTGTTCGAGTGGGAACGTGATGTGTTGTTAGAGCGACTTGAACAGCTTTGTGACTGTTTAAAGTGTGTGAATTGGCAAATATTACCTTTTCATCCTTTCATTTAATGTGTAAGTTGCTACATTCAGAACTACTCAGGCTGTTTAAAAACCTTTAGATTGTAAAATGTTTAATTGTTACGAACACCCATTTCTGTTCTTCCAGTCTAATAAATTAATCTAATGAAGTGTTTCAGGAGCTCTCAACAGATTCTGCTGTAGAAATGAGCTTCAGATTTGTGTCTGTGCCACAGGGTGCTACAGAGATGAACAGAAACTAAATTTCACCATTGTGCTTCTCTTGGTATTATGGGAAGACTGGAATTTACAGTTCCAAATTTACTTGGCAATGACTGTGGTAACATCTTCAAGAAGTTTCCTTCATAGAGGGAAATGCTATTTGAAAGCCTTTAGAGCCTTGACAATAATATGTGGATACCACTAATTGTGGATCTGCCACAAGAAGCAACATAAGTAATGTGCTAGAAATTGTGTGGATGAAACAGGCGTCAGTATTTCTAGGTGGAAATAGAAATTAACCATTAGTAAATGAGCTACTATAACTGGCAACACTGTCAGGACATGTGGATGACTGCAAGAGGCAAGATACTAGTTTTCTTGGGAACTTCTTAGCACTTTAAAGACTTTTTTTCCACCTTGGAATAAATGGACACATGGATCAGAAAAATATGTCCTGGCCTTTGTGGAAGTTCAGCAGAAAATATTTATATTTATCAAATGAGAAATGCATATCTAGCTTAAGGAGCAGAAGTACACATTGCATCACAAAACCCAAAACTGCTTATAGTAAAAGGAAGAGATTTGGAACAATCATATTTTTGGTCCATAAATCCAAAATATGTTTGCAGGCCTGTTGTCTTTGAGCTAAATTTATAGTTTTGATTTTCTACAACGTAACATCAAACTTGGCCAGTTCTCATTAGGATTTTCATCCAAAGTGTATTTCTCTTTACATCTAGCTTCCCAAAACATGGACATAACAAGAGAGAATAAGGATATCTAATTGAGATAATTTTTGTGTTTCTTTAGATTTTAAAAAAAAAATATTCACTTAGAACAGAAGTAAAAAGATAATATCTTGACTTTGAGGAATTAAAATATTTTCTGTTCAATAAAGGAGTGTATTTGAGTGATATCACAGTAGCTTTCCTCTGTAGAGCAAACCTAGGCTCTAGCAGTTTGCCTCGGACAGGTAGCTGTTGGAAAGCAAGAAAGTTTCAAATGATTCTCAAGGCCCTTGCAACATGTGGCTGCTGATGAACAAGAATATTTTTGGCAACAGGTTGAAGATTTGTGAGCTCTAACATCCAGAAAAAAATTTTAATCCATTAATTACTGTGAAACTAGGCTCTGGTGGAAATACCTTTTTAGGGCCTCAGTTAAACAATTTATTGGGTACACCTGGGTATTCAGAATGGGTTACGGTTGCACAGAATCTGGAGTCCTGTCCTGTAGCTACTCCTAGCAAAAGTTGTCTTGAGAAAAGACACCCTTAACTGAAACAAACTTGGTGTTTCAGGCAACCAGTGTTGCTTTCCATGAAGAAGTTGATTCTCATGACTACCTTATATTTCTTCTTTTTTTTTTTAATTTTCTTTTTCAAGAAGATGCCGAATTAATGGCAGTAGCAAACTAGATGTATCTATTCAAAATCAAAATTAATGGGAGAAATTAGTGGAAGAAGAAAATAAGTAATATATTTGCTTCTTGTTTACCTCTTTTGTTTTGTACTGTCTTTTCAGATTAAATTCTAAACAGCCTTAAAAATGGAATGACAAAGAAAACACTAATATTATGCTCAAGGATGGGATCTCATATTCTAGCATTTCAAAGAACTTTATAAAGATAATTTTATAGACATGAGAACTTAAATTATGACAGTATAACTTGTCAAAGCTTCATGCTATCTGATGGAGGCTTTGTGTCATACTCAGATGAGATGAACTAAGACAAAAAGCTTTGGAAAATACTGAGAAATAAGTAATTCCTTAGATAAGGTAAACTTATTTTTTTTATGAGATCAGAATTTTTACAAGTAAGGAAAGAGTCATTCTATGTGACAAGTGAAAACTAATGTTGAAGCTCGGAAACCCTGTTAAGTAGAAAACAGGCTGTTACAGAGAAGTAAACAGCCCATATTGCTATGTCTGGACCGAACCTTGTAAAGCTATTGCGTGAAGGTCAACATCACTTTTAAATGGGAAAACGAAGATCCCATATGAGCATAAGATCCCACGTAAAGCTTGTAAAAGCATAAAGAGACTGCAAGTGTATGATCTGTGTTAAATATTAAGTGAGTCATAGGAATCCTGTTTGGCTGGTTCTCTGCTTTAGTGTTTCACACACTAAACATCAGGGAATAAACATCTGATTCTCCATAAACGTACCTAGCAAATGAGAGAAGTGAAGTATTAAAAGTTACAGTGAGTCTCTATCAGCTAATCATGTTAGCGGTGTATTCTGAGGCTTAATTAAATTCTTTTTTGAGTAATAAGTCAAGGTGAAAACTGATTGCTTATTTCATTTGGTAAGAAGGCACACATAACACTCACAAGGCTGAGAGTAATTTGGAAATAGTAATTTTACTGTATATTTATTGATTTGAGATGGTTAATGACGTTTTCAGTTTAATACAGTAATAGTCTACTGCTCCTTTCAAAAATACACATGGAGCCAGAGGGTGTAAATCCTGTTTGTTGTGCCATTTCCTTGGCTCATTTCTTTAGCTTGCTTTTGCCTCCGAGTTGCGTGAAGGAAATGAGGTTTCAAGGGTTTTTTAAGTGGGGTGAAGGGCAGGTGAGTTTAAAAAAAAAAAATAATTTCTGAAATTGTTGACTTCTCATTAGAAGATTTGTTTAGAGGATTGGGTTTTGCCAGCAAAGAAGGAACAGGGGACCAGTAGAAATACTGTAGTATAAGGACCAAAATAGTCAAAGCAAATGTCATGCTGCAGAGGGGATATGAATGGCCCTTTTGTTACCCCTTCAGTTACCTCCAGGCTATAGCTGATGACATAGGAGTGACTGGAGTTTATGCAAAGATGTGACTCAATTTCTACATTACAGCCAATGATGATGTTCCTCTTTTCATGACTGGTGCAGCACAAGGATGGAGTCAACTCCAATTTCTAATGCTTTGTCTGTAAGAGGAATATCTGCTCAGATACAAAAAGCACATCCTGTATTAAAAACTGTTGGCAACTGAGGCTGCACCAGGATTAAATAGTTAAATGGTAACATTCTTCAGTACAAACTAAGTCCATCTCCTGTGAGGTCGAAGCACTCGTATTACAGAACTGCTTACAAATAACCATAATTTATTATTATTTTTTTAAGATGCTCAGTATTTCTCTCCAAGTTTGATTTTTAGGAGTAAGTGCTTGTGGTTTGAGCAAACGGCTTTCAAAAATGAGGCTTTCCTTTCCCGGAATAAAATTAATTTGACCCTTAGTGTGACAGTAAAACACATTTAAGTGCTTCCTTTCTGGTTTATGTGCTCTGAACAAATTTATTTTAGTCTGGTCTAATAAAATGCTTTTTCAAAAAGCAATGTAAGGTTTTTGTATTTCACGCTTGACGTTCTCCTCAAGTCTTGACTCTTGAAATGACTTCTTTGCAAACGCGTATGGCTGATAAAACCAGAAGGGTGAACAACAGCCTTCCAGTTCAGAGCTGTTCCCACCTGCCAGTTCTGCCTGTGACAGGTACCGTTGCTGCCCTTTGTGTGAGACTCAGAGCTGCCTGCCCGTATGCCAGGGAGTGTTTGGTACCAGCATTGTCTGGGCCTTTCTCCGCCTTCTCTTAGCAGGGACTGCATCGCATCCCAGCATTAAGAGGGGAACATTCCAGTATGGTCGCTATATGATGCTTAGGGACAAGTGGTGGACTTGGCAGTGTCAGGTTAACAGTTGGACCTTCAACGACCTTCAAGGACTCTTCCAACCTAAACAGTTCTATGATTCTGTATGTTTGTGTCATGGGAAAAGTTCCACAACACGACCTGATTCCCTGAGATATTTTGGGACCTGGAAGTGGGTTGTGTCTGTTACTTTGCAAGGTACTAGTGGTTTGCAGTTTTTGGTTCCAGCAATGCACAGTGCTGCTTCTGAACCTCATAATGGTTAGAAGACAAAGGCTTCATGGGAGTACAATCTTGAGGAAGATCTGGAAACATTAATCTGAGGATGAAAAACTGAGCAAGAGGGTTTTGTTGAATGACTGAAGCATGCTAAGCAGTTTGAAATGCCATAGAGCTCCTGGAGGAGGTGATACGTTGCGTGGGGTAGGCTAGGCAACTGTGATAGCTTATCAGATAGACATTTATGTGACATAGCTGCTTGAAATTTTTTTAAAAAAAAAACAACAACAAATAATACCCTGTATTTTGGTGTATAAATGTGAAGTTTTCAGTGTTGGTTCTTGCGAGTTCTTCTTTCTTTAGTACAACTTCAAAAGAGTACGCATTTTGTTCCCAGAAGGAGTGTAATTGTTTAAAATGTGAACTCTGGTGTGTGGATAATTACTACTGGATGAGCAGCATTAGCTTATTCGGACACACGTACTCAAAGCCCAGTTTCTGCCATGGTTTTTGCTCTTATACGTTGTGCAGCTGTTGAAGGACTTGTAGCCCTTAACATGGAGGGAAAACTTGCAGAAGGTAAGGCTCTTTGGCCAGGCACAGCTTATCTGTGGCTCTCAAAGCCTTGACTTGCAGACAGAGAGCACAGGGCTCCTGCACAAGGGCCACCCCACCTGGCCAGCAGCAGGACTGTGCTGAGAAACCTGGAATGGTTAGCCTGATTGCATGTCCTCTCAAGGAAGTAAGAGTTGGCAGTTTGCCATAAAACTGCATGCCTCTGGACTTGGGGTCTGCAAAGGAGCTGTGGGATGCTTGAGTAATACCCACCCATTCCAACTTGAGAACCACGCATAACATGAGATCTTGAAGGTATCTTCTGTCTTTCTCATGTGAAGATTTGGTATAGGTACATCGCCATGAAGGTGGGTTGCCTGCTTGGTATAAATACATTTTTGTTCATTCTGGAATGCGGACTCTTGTAGACCTTCCTGCTTTTAAAGCAGAGCAATGGAAACTGTTCAGATGTTGATGCGTCTTCACCTTTGTTTGTATCTAAAATGACCCTAAGCTGATCTGTTTGAATCTCAAGCTGTAGCAAAAATAGCTAGTTGCCAGGAAAAATACTCTTAAGCCTGTAACTGGGCTGCATAACTGCCAGTAACACAAACATGGATGACAAATTTAATAATTTATTACATTCCTAACTTGGTAATTTTTGTCATTTTGAAACTGACGTGTTCTCCAGCCCCATAACTTGGAGTTTTTCTTTTTCCATCCGGTTGTAGTGGGGCTACCTCACCTTCCCAGGTCCTTGCTACAAGGCACACATCCCCCTGAACTCACTTGTCAAACTTTCAAAACGTGAAGGATTTTTAACTGCTTGATATTTGACAGAACAAGAAACGTCCAAATCTCCTTCTTTATGCTGAGAATTTTTTTGTAGCATCCAATAGCAGAGGTGCAGTGCCCTGATATTGCCTGTGGCAAAGCTTTTATCCCCAAACTCTGTTCTCGTTCCTTCCTATGGCTTCCATGTTTGTGGTAGGGGGAATGTTATGGCTAAAGCTCAACTGGATTTCTTGTGCACCTACAATAGATTTTATTTTATTTTTTTTTAAATAAGAAAAACAGGTACCCAGTCGTCCTATGTGATCTTGGCGTAAACTCGTAAATTATGCCAGAAACAGCTTTAAATAGATGTGAAGGCCCTCCTTGAGTCTCTGACAACTAAGCAAGGATGATACCTATTGCCAGATTTATCTGGATAAATGAACAATGCCAAAATTGCAGAACCAAGTGGGAGCATACCGGATCGAGCTCTTTCAATTTCTGGTGTTGATTTTTCAACTAGAATCTAGTAAAGCATAAACTAGAAGGTTGCTTGATATTTCAGCCCAAAGCATATACAAACCTGTCTTTAAATTAAATACTGCAGATGGCCCTTACTGGATTATTCAAGCGGTCTTTGGTATCCTCTGCGCTTAGGTTTCAGGTCTTGGAAACTTTTGTGGTTTTTTGGGGAAATCCCCATATCTGGAGCTTCAGTTCCCTCAGGTAAAAGTGTGCTGAATTGACTGCTAGTCAGTCTGACTACTTCATGTGGCCGCTTAACCATATGAGCGAGGACTTCCTATTTTAGGTAGCCATGGCTAGCTCTTTGTGAATATATTCTTCAACAGGAGGTCATAATACAAGTCTGCCTGGATTTCTTGATTTGTGAAACTACGAACGGACAAGCTGGAGATTGAGGCGCAAGGTTAAACAGCATCAGCAAAAAGCAAAAGAGCTCAAGAGCAGCAGAGAGCAAGAAATGTTTTTAAAATAATATATTAGAAAGGCAGTGTTATTCTATTTTATTTTAGGTTTTTAGTGTCAGCCTTTGTCACTCCTTAGTATATTCCGATCTCATATGCCCTTTTCTCATCAAATTGCTTTAACTAAAACCAGACATGGTGTGGACCATGAAGCAGGCCCTTTGGAAACACTAACCAAGAACATTAGTGTTTCCAAAGGGTCTGCAGTGTGGTCCAGCCACGAGGCCGAGGGGAGAAGAAAATTTGAGACGTTTTACTAACAGAGTGGGCTGGAAGAAATCAGGTTCAAGGATGACTTTTTGAGAATTAGAATAAAAAACGAATATGAAAACCAAGGGGAGGGAAACATTTTTAAAAAAAAAAAAAGGCCTAAGTGTGTTTGTACACTAATTTAGTAACGGACAAGGTTATTGTAAAAGCTTTGGCAAATCCCCTTGGGAGCCCACGACATGAAAATAAAAGTTGCTTTGGTAGTTCACTTGCTTGCAAATCCACTATGTGGTTGTGTCCCAGCGTGCTAGGGTGCAGCTCAAATAACTCACTGCAGCGTTCACGTTTTCATCATCAGACGCTGTGTCCGTAGCAGGAACTGGTGTGGAGCAGGAGCGAGATGACTCATCTCTCCTTCCTGAGCAGGGAAGAGCAGGGCGAGTCCTTTCAATAACTGAGCTCTCTGCTCTCAGGAGGATTTACCGCGGAGGGCAAGGCGTGGTTTTCAGTTTTAGCCCACTGTCGCTGTAAAAAGCATCTAAGTGCTTAATGTAAAACTGCAACACGGCTACTTAATGCCCCTACTAGTCTGTCCGTGTCCAAATAACTGTTAAGACTGCTTAAACGCTAGTGATTAGAAGGGGATCTTTCCCATACAAGGTCAAAAATACAAATATTTCTAGTAAAGGGCTGATCCTTTCTTCTTACCAGCCTTTTCAGCTGCAGAATAATTTCCTTTAATTTGCAGCAGATGAGAGTGCATAGCATAAAAATCACTCACTTTGATTAATCTTGTGTCAGACCTTAATACGACTGGTTTCTGGGTGCTCGTTCCCTCTATTTTTTCTTAAGAACGGTGTATTTTACTGCTTTATTTGTTCTGCAGGCATGCAGAGAGGGTTCCCCTCCTCCAGGACAGGGTGCTCTGGGGGGACCTGGTGAGCGAGTGCCGATGTTATCCTGGGAAAAACCAGGCTGTGGCGAGAGTGTCCAGGGGCAGACAGGGAACCTGCGGTAGAGGTGGCGTATTCCCTGTGGAAAACCAAGTGCAGGTGTCACCCTGCCAGCATGTGAACTCATCTGCAGTGGTTGGTTTACGTGTAGCAGCTAATGGAAAAAGTCTAAGTGATTTTTTGGGCCAGCGCGTTGTTATTTTTTCTCTAACGTATCGTAGCTGAAGGAAACGCATGCAAAGTGAATTTCCAGCTCTCTGCGTGCGCAGGAGCAGCGGCGGCAAGCCCGGGCATTGACAGCAGCAAAGCTGCTGTATCTGCGGCTCTCCCATTCAGCCCAGGCCTCCCGTGGCTTATTTTCGCATCAACAAATTAAGTGTGAAAGCAGCGTATAGCAAGCTCGAAACAGCTAAAAATAAGCTCCATTATCCGCAGAGAAGGGCAGCCTTCCCTTTCACGGCCCCGGCTGCCGTTGGAGCAAGCGGAGATCGATCGGTCTAACGTCTGGGGCTCGCCTTTCATAAAAGAAGGGCTGTGGCTTTAAGTAATCGCTGGCTGCTTGTGCCAATTGCAGAAGCTGCAGTATCTGCCGCTGTCGGGAGTGATCGGTGCGGAAGTAGGATAACCTGCGGAGGCAAGGTCCAGCGTCATCGCTCGGCTGTGGCCGGAGCAGCCCGGCCAGCGGTGTCCCCACCTGCGCGTTGCCTATGAGCGCCGGGGAGCCGAGCCGGGGGCTGCCGGAGCTGGAAGATGGGCTGCTCTAGCAGCAAGCTCTGCCTCTATTCTCAGTGTGCTGCAGCAAGGGTAATTCAGTGTTTGTTTCGTAGGGCTTTTTCCGACAGCAGGGAGCCGGACGGGAGCTCAGCTGTGAGCAAGGTGAAAGCGCCCTGGCAATGGGAAGCCTGGACCTTGTCACCTCTGCGCCGTGGCTGTGGGTGAGAGGTGCCGGTGGCCGAGCCGTGGAGTGGCTCTGCTGCGGCCGTGCCTGGGCTTCTCCCAGGGGTTCGGGTCTCGGGGCAGAGAGGCAAGGCCGGCCCCCTTCCCCTGGCCGAGACACAGGTCCTGGGCAGAGCGGGGAGGTTGGTGCTTCTGCTGGTTTTGAGTGCAGGTTTGTTATGATTCTCTTGGTATAAGAAACATCATTGATCTTAAGATTCAGGACCGCGAGCAGTGGGGTGGGTTGTATTCAACTTTGAACAGGGCTGTGCCTTTCCTTCGTGGAGGACTGAGCGTTTAGCAAAGTTTTTGATTTTGTGTTTGAGTAAGCTGAAGATAAATATTTAATGCGTGCCTCTTTCACATATATACACCATAGTTTCGTGCCCTTGACAGCTATCAGTTGATTTGTTCTGGGAGCTTATGTTGCTACACCCATCATAAAGTATGAAATTAATTGCTGCGAAGTCGGATTTTAATTGCAGTGTTATCCTGGAAAAAGCTATTCTTTGTTTTAAAGTAGAACTTCCTTAACAACAGAAGAACATCTGTGTATTTTGTAACAGCAGAACTGTTATCCTAAATGATTCATATTTTGGCTTCTTGCTCCTGTCTCTTGTTTTCCTACAGAACACATGTAAGTTAATTATTGGAAGGTGCCCTGCTCAGATCACTAGTAACTAAATGTTTGGGTTTGTTTGTTTTCTCTGCAGAGGGAGGAAGCACTGAAACAGCATAAAGACTTATCTCAAGAACTGGTTAACCTTCGAGGAGAACTAGGTAAGAATGTGATTTTATATTCTTCATGAGAACGGAAATGCAGCAAAACAGGTCTGCGGAAAGACAGATGCCCTGGTATTGTAATGGCAGTCATTTAATTCCCTGACTGAATTCTGCTCTGATGCTTTCATCGCTGCATTTCTCTGGAGCCCTGACAGCGTTGACCCCAGGTTCACTGAATTCCTGGCACTGATCTGACTGCGCCTAGCAAGGCCTCCTCGCAAAACATATGTCTGATGACCAAAGCACTCACTCTCTTAAAAATGGGAGGATGGCTGACAGTATAGATCCTTCTGTTTGATCCCCAAATTATTTGTATGCTGTCTGCTAGAGATTTGCTGGCAAGAACCCATAAACCTGTGAAAATATACTGCGCAATATCTGCATTTTGCCTTAGTGACTTGTAGGTGAACAAGTGTGAAATTAGCCTAATAGCATTTCCTTCTTTTAATGAGATTAAATCTTTGAACTCATCCTACTGGACATCTATACTATGAAATTGAGCTATAATGCGCAGGGCTGGTGTTGCCAGCTTTGAAGCTTGATTTAACTGCATTTAATGGCAACTTCATGTAATTTATTTGCACTCAAAGCAGAATCGTCTTGTGGAGTGTAAAAAGTCATTGGATTGAAAATTCACTTGAAAGTGAAGCTAACATTTTAGAAAAGCATGTTTCTTTTATGATTAAGCCCCTTTAAAGAAAAAAAAAGCTTTGAAAGCAGAAGTAGCTGAAAGCAGTTTCAGATACGTCACTTATTGAAAAGTTGGAAATGTTTATTTTCACATGCTTTGGAAGTTGAGTATTGTCTCAGCCAAACTTGAGCGTGAATGTAGGTCTTGTTACATGCAGGTGGTGCATTTAATGTTTGGATTTATTTTTTAGCACTGACTAATAAGGCGGGCATTCCCTGGCAACTACTCAGAGTTGGAAGTGTGGTGGGGAGGGAGGGGTCTCCTTGCCCCCCCAGCTGAAGTAACAGAGCACAGCTTCTCCACTTGTCAGTATTCTTGTCATCCAATTTAGAGGGTTGTGTTAAAATGCAGTTTTCTGGGAGCTTTATTTGATGCTGCATCAAATTGTGCATGGGCAGTATCGCAGGCAGATAAAGCCTTTCAGCCTGGATAGATAGACGAGAGTACCAAAGATACCGCAGAAATGTGTAGTGTTTTCTTTCTTGGAAGTTTAGTACTGAAAAGGTGAGGAGTTTCTAGAGCTTGGTGCAGTCTGGCATCTGTCAAGCTGCAGCTTTTAACCTTCCTACTGATAAAGCACCCGGATGGCATTTTTTGCAGTTTTTCCGGCAGGTCTCGGTAGGGGCTGGCTGTGATAGAGCCTGGCCTTCCTCTGCCTTTGCGTCCCTCTGTCCTGCCTTGTGCCTGCCATCCAGGCAGCTGTGCACTGAGCTGCCTGGGGACATAAGCCAGCTGAAAATTAGTGGCTTGAAGTGCTGTTTTGCCCAAACTGCCTGACCTGGCTCAGTGTGTGGCTGAAGGAACACGGGTGCTGGAGCAGAGAAAGGTGAAAGAGCAGCAGGGTGGTGGGTTGTGTCCCCCACCAACTGCAGCTGGCACTTCTGTCACCCTAAAGTGACAATGACAAAACCAGAGTCTTATTGTGGAAATGGGCTGCTCGCTTTGCTGCAAAGCTGGGTTATAAATATTATCAATAAGATTTATTTTTTTTTTTATGTACATACATGTGACTTTCGGGGTGAACTCATTTGTTTATCTTATCATGAAAATGATTTCAGGTGGATTGCTGTCTGAGCAAGAAAGTCTCTATTTTTCCGTGTGCCTGAATCTTCAGTCTTATTTTCCTTTTATCAACCTAGGTACTGTGTGTGTCACTTATCAGGAAAGAGAAGATTCAGTTTAGATGGGCAGACCAAAAGCTAGCCAGCATTTTTGCCCATTATCACTTTTGGTGGGTTATTTTTGTGTGTTTTTTTATGCGTGTTTTGGTTTTTGTTTTTGTTTTTTTGAAAGCTTAATTCTTTCGAAGGGCACCTCACTCTTAAATGAGCTTCCTATAAACTTCTTACCTTCCTGCTTTGATTAACAGCCTGCTGAGCTCATATGTGGGGCTTCTGTTGCAGGAGTATGTCATTCAGTAGCTTGATAACTAGGAAAAAACTTCAAATGCAACTGAGCTTGATGGATCCGTGATGCCCAAGTGCACCGAGCTGTCAGCTGGTGATGCTGGCCTGCGCGCTGCTGGCTGAGGTCATCAGCCATTCCCCTCATGGAGCTGATCTTACTGGGTCAGCTCTGTAGGAGCATCTGAATGGCAGCCTTGGGCGTGCTTCCCTTTGTAAGGTTTCCAGACCATGGTTGCAGTGAAGCATTTATCTTCATGCAGCTCCTTTGTCTCAACCACGTCACGCGTCTGGCCTGTCTGTACTTCTCTCCTCAGCATGTAAAGGGAGTGGATTTAATCACAGAAATTAAAACTCCACGTCTTCAATTCTATCTAGCTTTAAAAAGATTTGTGTGGGGTTTTTGTGTTTTTTTTTTTTTTAAAAAGTTAATAAAATAGATAAATGAAGCCAGGCAGTCCTCACTTGTTGACAAGGTTTGAGAAAAGTGTTCTTGTAACAGTAGCTTTAGCTGAAAATAATCTGTTTAAACACACACTTGCTAATCAGCTTTCTGTTGCTACTGTTAAATGGATATAGCTGAACTTAAGATTTCCGTAGGCCATTTTGACGTAAGTACTGCAAATTTTGATTCACAGTCTGATCTAGGCACAGATTGGCTCAAAGTTAAGTACAGTTTGAATCTTGTTTTGGCCATGTAAACACGTGTACGTGTTTCGTGGAGTCCCAGCTGCCGTGTTTTCAGTGCCTGTGGGTTTGTGGTTTGGGAACAGGTGGTTTAGGAAGAGGAACCAGGTGTGCCCAGCTCAGTGTAGTCTGTGCCCTGTGTGTTGCCGTTTGAGAGGAATGTGAAGTCTCCAGCAGCTTGCTCCCTGCGCAGTTTGGACTCCTCAGTTTCTTGCTTTGAAGTTGTCGTGCACGCTCCCAAGCTCCTTCATGTACCTTGCAAAACTGAGTCGGCTTGCTGTCAAATCGTCCGTTCTGCTGGGTTATTCCCTGCGACCCTTTCTACCAAAATACCTTTTTGTTTAGTGGTTTAAATACACATTAGGATCCCAGACCTGCCTTTGGCAGTGACTGTGTGGCTGCGCAGAGTGTGGGGAGGATGGTTGCCGGGCACTGCCTTCTGCTCTCGGCAGCTGGAAACACCTGCGAGGATTAGCAACAGTGATGTATGTGGGGATGGGCTTTTCCAAAGCAGTTAAAATTCATTAACAGTCAGGTTCTGAACTTGGATTTCCTTAAAATCTCCAGCCACCAAGACTAAACTTTGTGGTTTGAATGTAAATGACTTGGTTCTGGGAGCCTGGAGCAGGTACGGATGTCCTGTTTGTCACCTGTTTCCCTTCTTACTAAGATGCAAGCTGGTGCATAAATTATTTCTAGTTACCTGTTTAATTACGTAAGTAGAAATTGCAAGAGCTGCATGTTTCTTCAGAGGTACAAAACTACTCTAAATTAATTGCACTCCAAATTGTTTAGGAGCCTCTTTGCAAGAGTGCTGGACGGAATCCAGCTCAGTCCTGCTCCCAAACAGCAGGTGCGAGGCTGACTCAGCCCGCGGCCCTTGGAAAATTGCTGTTCGTGAGCCTTTTTCAGTGCGATGGAGAGGCTCTCATGTATCCTGTGCAGCCAAATGCCTGACCCCTCTCTCTCTCTCCTCCACTTGCTGCATTGCAATTGATAAACTATATTTTCTTCAAAATACCGTCATGCTATTTTTTATTAATAAATGACCTTTAAAATGTTTTGGAGGTTGAGATAACAAAAAAAAAAGACTATTGTGTTTTATAGACGGATGGAGATAACATGGTTTGGTTTTCAGGTTTTGGTGATACTTAAAAATAATAGTAGGTAGACGTTTCTATCAATTATTTGAGGCAGGGCCTAACTTGCCATGAGTTGTACGCTTGCCTGCCTGCTGATGCTTTAGTTTTTACAGCATTAGAGGATTGGAACTTACTTCCTGGCAGATACCTGAATGCTTCACATATGTATTCAACCATACCCTCTTAAATGTAGCTTAAAGCTTGCTTTTTTGGTCTACTTGCCTCGTTTCAACTTGCCCAAGAATAAAAATATGAAACGTGGCTTAATGTTCTGTACCATTAGTCTCACTATGGAAGTAACACCAAGAGAAAGTTGGTCATAAACTTGAAAGTGTGTTTGGGTAGAAGAATTTCCGATATTGAGAATCTGCCAAACCCATGAATTAATTATCAGATAACACTTTAAAAAACCAAAATACTACATGGAGAAGGAAATGAGCCTTTGTGTCTACAGTAGAGTCACTGATCAACGGAACATATGCAGTAGATCTTGCAATGTGAAATACAAAGTTAGAGCGATGAAGTGCTATGCACCGCGACATAACACCATGCTAAATACTTGATGTTTTCTGGTAATTATCCCCTTTTCACATCCCCCACATCTATTAAAATGCTGCTAGTTTACTGTCCTAGTGGCCTCTCTTTCAAAATACCAGACAGTATAATGGCTTTGCATAAATCATAACTAGACCAGTGAGTGACTTAGACAGTTTTATGAAGATAACTTTTGTTTCAAAACAATTCAATTTAGGATTCAACAACAAAAAAAATCTATGATATTTCCTCTTTAGAGCTATGGTTAGGGTGACTTTTAGGGGGTTGTAAGTTGAAAAATGTTTTTATGTAAGCAGTTTAGCCATAAAGACTGAATTGGATGATAAATTGTTTTATAATTAGAATAAGAAAAAATAAATTTTGTGAGAAGGAGGTACTGCGCAATTGTAAGGTCTTATCTCTTGGCTACTTCTACTGAAAATATGAAATAGATTTCTTGGGAATACTACAAAATAAGGCAACTTCCATAGTCTTCTCCTTCAACTGGTGCTACCGTTCACGTGGTTTGGATCCGCTGCCGTTTGCACAGTTGCAGGGAGCTGCCATGTGCCTGGTTCTCTGGACTTCTGTTTTGTAGGCATTTGTTTTATAGTTCTGGCACGCAGAAAGCTTTGCAATGAAATACCCAAGATACAAGTGGCCATTTTTAATTACTCCAGATATGTGTTAATTTAACATGTCAAAAATCAGCATTTCTGACCTAAAGATAATGCTATTTCCAAATCTTAAAAACTTCCTGTGGTTGCCAGGGGTCATGGTTCTGCCCAGGAGAACCAGGCTCTTCATTTATAGTAAACAGGTGTTAAGAAGCCTAAAAATACAGATTAATCTTGCTCCTTGTTGTAATAATACAGGGAGAGGCAGTGTTGTATGATTGGGAGGAGAGACCAGAACAACTAAGGGGGGGGGAAATATTAATGGTTTTGCTATTTGAATAAAGAAGTAACTCTTGCTTCTGGTGGCCAAGGACACTGTTCCATATGCTCTATCCTTATAACTGTTTAGTGTTACTGATGAGATTGAATGAACTTAGTGGACAAATGGATAGCACGCCTTTTCATCTCTATGGCTTGATTTTTTTATTTTTTTTTCTCTCAAATGCTGTTGGACCATTTGTCGCCTGTTGTTTTTTTGCTCAAGGTCTGTGGTCTGTTATAATGCATGGCATAATGAAGATGTGGAATTGCGGAGGGGAAGCGGTTTAAGGAGGGAAAGGAAGCACAGTAGTTGTGTACAAGAACTCTGAAGCATGCCACTCACTTGTCTCTGAAGTGGATGAGAAGTCGAAATAGAGATTTTGTGTGTGTGCTACTGGAAGAGCACATGTTCCAGTTAGAAATTTTTCTTCAAAATTAAGCACCTGTTCTGTGAGAAAACTCTTTAAGTTGAGCAGCCATCAGTTTGGTTAGTCAGGAGTTTTCCAGCATCCTCTGGCAGTGGATGAGTGGCCAAACCAGGGAATTAGTTTCCTTTTTCATGGCTTGTCCCTTTCTTAAAACAAGGCAGTATACAGTCATAAATTAGATGATTCGGTCTGGAGATGGATAGGGCTGTGCAAAATACTTGGATCTTGAGTATAGGGACAAATTTTGGTTTACAGGACTTCTCGTAATTACAAATCGACAATTCTTCAGTCAGTGCTTTTGTTGAAACTTCACATGTGCAGTTTCTTGCGCCATCATGACACTGGGAGCTCACTGGTGGTGCGGTGGTTTTGCTGCTGGGTTGGATGGGGAGGGTTCAAGTCAGGTGTGCGATCTGCAAGGCAGCATCGCAGCCTCCAGCCTGGCAAATGCCAGACGTTACCTTCAATGTTCAACTGCCAATGCAAGTTTTGAAAGTTTCTGTTTGCCTTTGTAACATTAGTCTTCTCATAAACTGAATTGCAGACTGGCTGAACAAGAGCTGATGGGTCTGTTTTCTTTGACAAAGGCGTGGTTTGCTGTTAGCTTTTTTTCTGAAGTGTTTTGTAGCATCTAAAGATCTGTGTGCTGGCATTTAAAGATAAGACAATGATAGGTAGCACGTTCTTTTAGCTAAATAGAGGCAAACGGATGACTCTGGCCTTACAACTATAGACTGAGATGCTTGCTTCTTCCTCTGTTGGTTTTAAAGGAAGTGGAGCGTGTGAAGCATTTTGCTACAGTTACCTCAAATGAGGCATGCGAGCTGCCTGCCTTTCAGCTATACCCCTCTTCCTCTGCTACGGATGGTCAGATCCATTCTGCATGCGGTGCGCAGTGTAATGTCTCCGTTTGGCTCACTGCCTGGTTCTTTGCATTATTTTATGATGTGCCCTACCTATGGCGTTTCCTCTTCCCCAAAACCATGACAATACGAGCATATACATTCAATAACATTACGCCAATGCAATGTGATAGAGGTGTGAATGCTAATTTTTCCTTTTTTTTTCCTTCCAACTTCCATTGAAGTTTGTGGAAGGAATAAAGGTAATGGAAATAAAAACCTTTCTTGGTATAGAAAGTATAGAAAAACTGTGAAATCTGCTTGGGTTGCAGAGAATGTTGTGGTATGTTTCAGCTGAGCCTTTAGTCACATCGTTGCCAGTCACAGGATGAAGAGCTTGGCTTAAATCTGTCCGGATCAGCACCTCTGTCACACAGACCTGGCGCAGAGCGGAGCCTGCTGTTAAAATAATTTGGGTAGACACTTGTGCAGCGTGACTTCCCTGCAGTGCCGCTCACTCCCTTACGCTTTCCAGTTCAACTGCAGGTTCCAGGTGATGGCAGCAGGGCCAAGACTTCTTTACGGTTTCCTTGAAAGAGAGTGCAAGTATCATTCATCGATTCATGCGCTTGCTCTTGATGAGCCATAGCAAAGAGGGAATCCGACGTGTGGAACTTGAGGCACTCCTGCTGGGGCAGGCTGCTTTCCCTAGAGCCCAGCCCAGGGCCGCTTTGGGAATCAGGCCTTGAAGATACTGCGATTTGTGTATCTTAAGGCTCAAACACAGCTATGATGAGAATTTCCTGTACTGCCTGTACAGAAATCATTGAATCTTCCCCTGCTTTTACACAGAGTTTATATTTATACTGTTTGGGCAGTGTGCTAAGCTGCTATGAAGTGTACGTGTGCATGACTACTCCCGTATTTGATTCCAGACCAAGTTAACGTTTTAGTTGATTTGTCTCTTAAGTAGACACTCATCTGACTAATTCATTTTAGATCAAAACTCTAGAGCCTGTGTAGAAGCAGTTTTGCTTAAGGTCAGTGACCACATGCTTGTTAGAGGTCCTGTTTCACCTTGCTTCCAGGCTTTGGGCACAGCTGGAATTGCGTAAGATGTTTGCTCCCATCCCATTAACAGTAGGAAAATGACTCCTCCTATTTGGGCCCTTCTGGGGAGCTGGCAATGCTACATTTTGAACTCAAAAGTACAAGTTACTAACTTCTGTTTTGCCTTTTAATCAGCTGTAAATATAGGAAGACAAACCTAGGCAGTCGTCTTAGCTGGCCTGTGTTAATATAAACGTGAAGAGAATTACCCAGCGTTTCTTTCTGTTTTCTTAATGCTCATCGCTTTCTGCCTGACACTGTTCTGCATCTCACGGATTTAAATATCTTGGGCGTGTGCATATTAGCAGTACGTTTCAGATTGGTGGTTCTGTATTGCTCTGTATTGAATGGTCCATGTCAGACTAGAATTGCTTCTCTGCTGCATTATCTGAGTGTAACATGTTGAATGGATGGTCTTCAGGATATGAAGACTTTCAAATTTAGTTAAGTGGCTTATATATCAAAAACTCAAGTACCCTGACAAATACGCTACTGAAATGGGATCAAATTAGGTGAAGTAGCAAATTCAATTATTTTTTTTTTATCAGAGCACTCCAGTATCTCTCATGAGACATTTATTCTTCTGTGTCATGACAAGCTGTCACGCTTGTGCTTTCTATATGGGTTCCTGGTTTAACTAGACTCAATTAATTCTCAGCGTAAGAAACAGTGAATTAGATATTTTTGGGCAGATCTTTTCGTGTGTCCTTGGAGGTGGCACTCATTTCATAAATAAATCATATTTGTCTTTGTGTAGCCCTGTTCCTTTGCAGAGTGTTCACTGTCTTTAATACCTGAAACAAAGACACTGAAATTAGCATTAAACTCGATCCAATTACTTTTTTTGGTTTTCTCTTTTGACATTTTTAGTAACCACTTCTGCAGCTTGTGAGAAGTTGGAGAGAGACAGGAATGAGCTGCAAGTTGCTTATGAAGGATTTTTGCAGAAGTTAAACCAGCAACATCACAATGATTTAGCTGAGCTGGAGGAGAGGCTTAAACAGTTTTACACTGCAGAATGTGAGAAACTCCAAAGTATCTGCATTGAAGAAGCCGAAAAGTACAAAGCGCAACTCCAGGAGCAGGTTTGTAACATCTGAAGTAGAAATGTTCTCTAGCAATTGCTTTCTGCTACAAGTAAGCCTTCAGTTAAAACTGCTTTTTTATTAATTATGGAGTTATTTTATCTAATGTGCAACTCCATTTTGTTGCAACTATAAAAATACTACTACACTAAGCTGTCTGGATCTTAAGCTTGTATTTAAACAAGGTAAAGATTCCTTGTGTTCCGCAAGCTTCAATGACTTCTGGAGCTCCACTGGATTATTTGAGGCAGTTTAAGTGTTAAGATTTATAACACCTGGCCTGTGACCTTGCTTTGCAACAACTCCGTGTGTGCCACAGGCATGTGCATCGTCCTGTTGGTAGTGGTAAACTGTAAGGCATTGTTGCCATCTATGAAGAGTTGGATGTGGCTTGCATTTCTTTCCCTGTGCCCATCTGTTACGCGCGACCGAGGCTGTTTAAAACATAATCAATGTACTGTGTAAAACCATTAGAACAATAACATAAACGAGGGCTGATACAGGTAAGGGGGGAAAAAAAACATGTCGTCTTACTGCAGGTGGACAACTTAAATATCACACATGAAAACTTGAAGCTTGAACTTGAGAACAGCCACTCAGAAAAAGTAGAGAAGCTGAAAAAGGAATACGAATCCTCTTTTTCAGGCAAGTATTTTGTATTCAAGTACATACACTATAGTACTGCTAGTCACAAACAAAAATATTTAAACTTTTTCATCAGTATGTCTGTTTCATTGTTCTTGGTGCTCAGCTATTTTTAAAAACAGTGGCTGAATTTCTTCTTTTGAAACTGAACAAGTCTCATTTTACATACAGGAATAACTGTGATCCCATTGTAGTTGAAGGAAACTTTTAAAACAGTTCAAGAGCAGAGATGACTTTCTTTCAGTAAAAGATGTCTGAATTGCAGTCTGCCCTCAAAATCTGACATTAATGAGTAATTGCTCCCACTTCCTTATTTCTATAAGGAGCACCTCAAATTCGAAATTGAGGATAAGTAGGGTTGTGTGCTTTCCAAACTGACTTGGGAATGTTGAGAAATATTGCACACTGAGAAATATTACAGTGTATGTACTGGGGCAAAGGTTGTTTTTCAGGGAGGGGTTGGTGAGTGTGTGCTCAGTTTTAAGTGACATTGCATCTAATTGATTAAAGCGATGCTGATTCCCATCCTTCCTCCAACATCACTTGATAGCCAAGTTTCCAGTGATACTTTTGCGTCATTAGAACTGGCAACGCTTCCCCTGCGATCAAAGAGCAAACTCCTCTGCGCGGCATCTCCGAAGTAGGAAAAGAAATGTTTTTCTAAAAGTTTTTGGAAGACACAGTTTGAATTTTTGCTGTGTTTCCTATCAGAAACTCAGCTTTTGTCAGATGTGGCTCTTGAGCTCAATCCATCCATTTCTTGCATGTAGATGAATGCTTTCAAAATTGACACGCTGTCAGCTGATGAAATGGGTACACGAGGGGGCAATCAACAAATCTGAAGCAGCAATAAATCTGAGACTTTGTATATACTTTGGATCAGTTGATGATAAATGTTCTTTCCGTGTTGTCATTGACTCCACATCTGTGCGTATGTGTATTCGCTGGCTTTTCGTGCTGCTTCTTTTCAAAAAGAATTTTCATGTCATACATGGTATTAAAAATCTGCAAAAATACTTTGTTGCAGAGCTCAAGAGTGCCCATGAATCTGAAAGGAAGTCGCTTGAAGATTCCTTTAAAGAGAAGCAGGAATTGCTAGAGGTTTGTTAAGGGTTGAGGTCATTGCAACAGTCTAAAACTTAAAAGGCGGTTTGGAGATATGCACTGAATTCTTGGCCTAACTATACCGTGTCTTTTCATTTCAGAAAAAAATCGATGAATTAAAATGTGAAAATGACTCTCTGAGTGAGAAGTTGAAATTAGAAGAGCAAAAACAAACAGCCAAAGAAAAAGCCAATCTTGTAAGTCTTGATCTTCAAAAGTAATGCAGATTAGCAGGTCTTGTAAGCCTGGGTTTGTTTTCTTGCGGAACGTGAAAGGTTTGCAATCAAGCCTGATACGGGTCCCATGCTTATTAAAAATTGCCTGCCAGAACTTTTTCTCCATCACTACAGTGTTGTGTATCAGCCTTACCATTATAAATCTATAAAGCTCTTGAATATGTCCATCAGTGGTGTAAGATAGAGCCTAAGGTGAATTGAAGACCTGCACGTGTGCGAAAGTCGTACCATGGCTTTCTTCCAGACAGTCGGTCAACGTTCTAACGGTGCTATGACCAGCGTGGGCTTACATGGCTACTACAGAGCTCCTTTCCTGAGTCTTTAATGCCTTTATTCAAACATTGATTCATGCTTGTTGCTGATTTATCCTTAGATAAACTTTTATTTTGTCCTGCCTTTCCACCCAAGGCTGCTGTTATCTGTGATGCTCCTGGGTTAGAAACGTGCTCTGGGAATTTTAGACACAAACATGCTTATCTTTCTGGTTACCTGGAAATAACTGGAATGCCCAGTAGTATTGCTTATCCCACAAAGAGAAATTCCACGCTTTAAAAACTCACTTAGGATGCTTCTAGTAGAAGTCGCCCTAGTTTTCACTGGAATTTAATTTATTTTTGTCTCTCACCGCTTGTTCTAGCGGCAGGACAGAGCTGCTGCAAGAAGAATCTGCAACCACAGTATGTTGCTGTGGTTGGGAGAGATGATACCAAAGCAAACACGTTGTGCACTGCACTTCGGAGTTGGAACTGTATTCCATAGGCACGCTCAGGTGGTGTTGAATTTAAAGGAGCAATAGCCAAGTGCCTTTGCATAGCTGCCAGCTCACTTTGCATCCTGACAGCTTAAGACACATCGTAAGCTTGAGGCTTCTCTACAGAAGAACACTGATTTGACACAGTATATTCTTCTGTACTAAACACAAATTCTGCACTATCAGAATTCCCTGATAGTGCAGAATAGCCCTTTGAAGACAGGGGTGTACTTCCACTACTCCCATATTATTTAGTGTCACTTGGTATTCCCAGCTTTTTTGCTAAAATGTTACGTAGGCCTTTCAGTCTTTTTATCTGACTGTGTGTTCTATGAGCAGCCAATGTGGTGGCTCAAATTTAACTTTAAAAAGATGTTTTAAGACCGTTGGGGCAGAGGAGGGAAAGAAAAAAAAAAAAATATTGTAAGCTGCGTTTAAACTCTTCAGGATGACATTTCTTGCTAGATTCCACATAAAGCCATAACAGGGAGGAGTAAAGTTCAAATTGTCTGCTGCCTCCTCCGAGGCAGCACAGCACACCCCACCCTCGCACGGGCTTCTGTTCAAAAGTAGAAATTGACGAGAATCACTAATGCCACGGCCCTTGGCAACAGGCAGGGGGATGACACGTGTGGGTGACAAGGCACTTGTTACCTGTGAAGGGCACCGGCGCTGCCCTCCCAGCCTCTGGCTTCTGCTGCGGCAGCAAAGCTCTTACTCAACGTGGTGCACCAACATTCTTACTCAAATGTGCTGAAACAAGTTTTGGTTTAGTTACACAACACACTTAATCATTGATTGATTTCTGTCGGTGTTCCACCTGGACTACCTGGATGAGACTTGCTTATTGCTCCTTATTTTTGCCTGTGACTTTGCCTTTGAAACGTAGAGATTGTGTTTTACTCCGCAGTGTTTGAACGGTTCATTACCACGGAAGACAGGTTGTTAAGGGAACCAGATCTGACTCGGCCGTGTCCCCTTCCTGCTGTTCTCTCCAACTCCCAGAAAACAACAAAAAAGGAAAAATAAAAAAAAAAAGGCCTAACTTGCTGTATTGTAGATAAGTCACCGATGCCCAGCAATGCAAGATTTTTATTTGCAATTGCATTGCTAGGCTTTAAGAAGAATGTAGAAACAAAAATTTTCAATTTCTGCAAATGAGCAGAAATACTACCTTAGAACAGGGAAAATCAGCTACAGCCAAGTTCATAGCTTTAAATTTCTAGTGCTTTTTGAACTACTCCAGCATCTGAGAACTCTTCAAATGTTTACTCTAATTACCTCTTGGGATGGGTTATGAGTAATATGAAATAAATTTTGGAACTCCTAGCCTTAAAGGGAGCCTTTGGGCATTCCTGCAAAACAAGTTTTGCTGTGACAACTGTAGTGCCTTCCTTTGACTCACAAGGGTTTTTCACATTTGTGCATAAAGTGTTTTCTGAACAGCTTCTGAGGAAAACTGAAACTGTCCACCTACACCACACAAAACCAGAGGAGAAAACGGTAGCAGATCTTTTTATTTTTTTTTGCATTCTAAACTGTTTGACTTGATTTCACTTAGAACAAGTAATGTCGTTACCATATGTATTTTCTTGCTCTTTCTAAATAGCAGAGAAACGCTTGAAATTTTCCCAAAGTTCAGGGTACTAAGCAAATTCTGTGGAAATCTTTCAGAAAAACCCGCAGATTATGTATCTGGAACAGGAGCTGGAAAGTTTGAAAGCAGTGCTGGAGATCAAGAATGAGAAACTCCATCAGCAGGATATAAAGCTAATGAAGATGGAAAAACTGGTGAGTTTCCTTTAGGGTCTGGCAAGTTTGGACACCGTGTCTCTGAGTTATGTTCTGATAATGAACTCGTGCTGGTCAGGCTTAACGTGTGAGGTGTGGGTTTGGGTTTTTTTTTTTGTTTAAAAAGAAACATGAAATGATGATGGGACATGCTCACATTGGAGGTACAATTATATCTGCACTGGGCTGTAATGTAAAGAGGGGGAAGGAATCACCAGATGTTGTAAATGACCTTTTAATCTCTTAAGACAACTACTGGTTTGCATAAACTATTGCTAAATTAGTACAGGGTAATCTGTACTAATTACAAAAGTAATCTCTTTACTTTTCTCCTCCCTCTCTTGTCCCCCACCTCCCAAATCAAAAATCCTTACCTGCTACGTTTGCCTGAGTGTTACGGAAGATAGACTGCCCTGTCAGGAACCTAATTAAACAAGAAGCGATCAAATATGAAATGGAATCAATGTTTTCCATCTAGAGTTGATGAGCTTAGGTCAATCATGTTAGCTGTTATCTTTAAGCTACTTGTTTACCTGTGTGGATTTTTGTCTCATCTGTGCATAATTCCACGTGAAAAGGCAGTTTTTGGGGCAGAACTTGTAATTACTTAACATGCTCTTATTTGTGGCAGGACAGGGCCCTTATCCTGGGTGAGGCCTTTGAACACTGTTGTAATACTAGCTTAAGCAAGATTTTAATGAGGAAGTATAGAAGGAGGTTTGGATACAAAGGAATACGTTCATGTCAGTTCAGTGTTGCACAGCATCACACGTTGCTCTGATCTACAATTACTAGTAAATTACTAGCAAACCTTCATCTTTTCTGACAGACTTTGGCCACAGTATAGAAGCCCTTGGACCATCCAGCCATTTAATCACTGTTTTTCCTTATCTTTTGATAACATTCTCCAGCAATGAAGTGGAATCAGGAGAGCAACAGGGAGAGCTGCTTACATGGGGGAGTTCTTGAATTTGTCACACTAGCATGTTCTCTCTAGACAGTCTTCTGTCTGCTGCAGCTTCTAAAACTGCTGCTTGTCACTGGCAGAAGTTACTAGAACGTGCTGGTTGACTAGTAGATCCCTTATCCAGTCCTCCTTTGTTGGCATCTAATCGGCACAAGTGGCAAAATGCCAATAAAGTGTTTCTCAAGGATAAGGTAAGTAGGATCTGTTTGACTATTACAGAATAGTAAGCCATGATAGCAGGTTGCTCTCACATTACTCTAGGTCTTTGCTCGTAGTGTAACAAGGTCTGCAGACTCTAGATTATGAACATCTCTGATAGCTCAGTCAGTATCTTGATGAGTGAAGGTATGGGTTTTATTTTAAACTGTGACTTTTTTTTTATAAGCTGGAGAACAACACAATCTTAATGGATAAATTAAAGAAGGTTCAGCAAGAAAACGAGGAATTAAAAGCTCGGATGGACAAACACATGGAGCTTTCAAGGTAAAAAAGATCTGTGGACTTATAGATGTTCCCCTGGAACACCAGGGGAAGGTGTTCCTGTGACAAGAAAGAAAATTCTGTGTAAATATTAGTGACTGGGATTTTGTAGTACTCTGTAAAAGAACATGCCCCATGCTCCAAAACAGTATATACTCAGGGAAGAAAAAGCAACTCAGAAATACCATTTATTATAGACTGGTGTCACATTAAGACACAATGTCGTGTCGATAGATGACAGAACAGGGGGCTACCTCGAGCCTTTGTCAATTTGACCAGTCTGCCTCTTTCCCAAGGAAGCACAGGCAGCAGCACTCTTATATGCTTATGGCACAAATCCCTTATATCCTCTGCGTCAATTATTGAAGTTTCCGGAAACTTATATTTATATATGACAAGTTTTATTACAGATACTCGTGACAGGATACAGATTCGAAGATAGCTGGTGATAGGGACTAACTGCGAAAATAGATTTGATTTAGAATAATATAAAACTAGAACTGATCAGTGATAATACTAACTAGCTAGCAAGGTGTTAGTAAACGCGCGTAACACAGAGCTCTTACCCAATAGGTGTCCCGGGGCGGGGGGGGGAAGAGAGATCCTGCCCATCGACTGATCCCAGACGTTTCGATGGAGGGCTTCTCCCTAACATCCCCCTTCTCTTTCACCATTTTATATTATTTCTTTACTTTCGGGTGGAGCTTTAGTGACTCTAGTCATACCTACCTTTATTAGGATTGGTGTAAATTTTCCTCACTTCCATTTAAAGGTACAGGCTAGAAGAAATTCAGGGCGTCTGCTCAGTGAGGGGTGGTCGCAGCCCGGAGGCGGGTAGCTTTTGAGGTGGAGGTGTTTTGGTATTATAATGACATTATAATGAGCAAAGTTAACTAAAGGACAAGATTTTACCATTATTGCTGAGGCAACTATGTGGTTATCTTCACCAGATGTTCTTTGCCCCTGATAACAGGGATGAGCCATGGTACCTCTGTACCACTCTAATCCCCACTTCAAGGACATTGCTCGTTCCATCCTACCAGCAGGCCATGTCCGTCCTGGGAGCAGCAACTGTGTCTCACCTCAAAGCTGCTCTAATATTGCAGCCTTTGAGCTGAACTTTGCAAAGCCATATTTCTCCATTTTCCCCAATTTTGGTTATTTTCCCACATTATCCATCCCATGACTATAGTCACTCAAGCTTCACAATGTCTAAATAATTTTGGGGATGTCCTTTTCATGTGGGACATCAACTGTGTTATGTGCCTGAGATATGGATTCCAGATAGGTTAAGCTTTTCATCATTTTCTAGATTTTCACGTACAGTACCGCTAACAAAACAAAACATATTGCGGTTAAGACTAGAAGGACAGCAACAGGGTGAAGCATTCTGTTGAGAACTCCTGTGGCAGTGGATGACCATCTGAAAAGGGTGTCCCACCATTGGTGTTCCGCATCTTCCCTCACTTGTTCTAGGACACGGTGTATTTCATCTGTGTCATGATGTATGGTAATCAGAGTCCTTTTCCTATTGTCCTGAACTTGTCTCAGCAGTTCCTTCAAATCCAGATGTTGCAGTAACTTCTTCGTCAGGGTAAGATTCAGTCCAATAGGCACTGGTGATAGTTCTTGAATCAGAGTGAAATTTGAATGCAGCATTTGAGAAGATATGACTGGTGCTAAATAAGTAAAATCACATCCTATAATCTCAACAAAACTAGACACACAAAGGTTTGAATAGTTTTTCACATCTACAACAACATTGTCAACTGATATGGAATCACAAAAGGTTCTAAGACACACACAACCTTTGCCAATATATACAAGTGTTGTCTCAGCGTTTTCGTTAGGACGGATTTCAAAACGACGGACATTTTGTTCGGTGTCCAGACAGATGTCTTGGGCCTGGATGGTGTTACCTTCACAGATGAATCCTTGTTGTTCTCGCACAATGCACGAATTGACATCAATTGTTGCACCAACTAGTGCTTAAATGGACGGGTAAACTCTTCCAGTTTGAAGGAAACTAAAGAAATGCAGCTCCTACACAGAGCTGAGCCTGCAACAAGGCCCAGAGGCTCCAGTATGGCCATTTAATAAAGCATCTGTCATTGCAAGCAGGACAAGTCTCACTTCTCAAGTGCTTTCTCTGGTCTTTAGAAATGTTTCTTATTGGGACTTTGTCCTGCTCACTGCAAGCTACCAGTTTAAATCCAGCAAGGATGAGAACATGTTAAATCCTCATTTTAAGGAAGTAACTTAGTTGTAAGCAAAGCAGGGGTTTATACAATTTCAAACCTTTCTTAACAATTAAGTTCAGTGCTGTAGCCTCCAACTTAGGTTTTGTGTTCTGATGTAAATCTTACATTTGCAGGCAACTTTCTACGGAGCAAGCTGTTCTACAGGAGTCGCTAGAGAAAGAATCGAAAGTAAACAAACGCCTGTCAATGGAAAATGAGGAACTTCTGTGGAAGTTGCACAATGGTGACCTATGCAGCCCACGAAAACTGTCTCCCAGTTCTCCATCTGTGCCTCTTCAGTCCCCACGAAATTCTGGTAACTTCTCCAGTCCCACAGTATCACCAAGATGACACCTCTTGAGAGAAAGAGGGGACTGCATTTCGTTTGTGATCTGCAGAACCGACCCTAACTTTAATCACAGGAGCAAGAGCTATATTAGCTGACTACGACAACTAAACATAACTGGAAACTATGTGGTGCAAAAATGGCGATAAAAGAGACTGAGACTATGGGAGTAAAGACTCCCAAAAAGACTTGTTTATGACCTCTATGGACACTGTTGCACAAAGCACTTACGGAGCAAGGAAAGACTTGTTCATTGCCTTTTCACCTAACTATAAGAAAAAGCTCAGGGGCTTAGAGATAAAGATCACGACCTTTATAATATGTTCCTTATCACAGACACTTTTTTTTTTAAGGCTGTGTGTGTGCGTGTGTGTGCCGTGGATGGAATGGATGTAACACACTGTGCGTGTGTCTAATGCTGCCTTCTTTGCTGTGTATGTAATAAAGGATAAAAGCTAAAGACTATACATTGACATGTACTTCCTTACTAATGCTGTCAGTATGCATGCTTTTAGCAAAGAGTACCCTCCCCTGGGAAGGAGGAGAAACTGCCGCTAGTACTACAGGTTAGTTTCCTTCATCTTTCTGGCTTCAGTGAAAAAAACGGCATGAAAAGCTTTGTAAACTGACTCGTTAGTGTCTTGGCTAACCTGAGTATGCAACTTTGCATTAATTTTTAAAACTGAATTGCAGCCATATTTTGCATGGATTCTTGGTTTAGTATCCATGCACAACTCTGCCATTTATGAGGAGCCATTTTAAGCAGGACACAGTGGATTTTGGCTTTCAAGTCAACAGGGTCATAGAACCATGGTAGCCCTCAAGGTCAGAAGTTACTTGTTGAGTTGCAGGTTTAGAAACCTAGACCTATCACCTTACCTGCTCAAAAGGAATCACTTTTTTCCCAAAAAGAACATGTCCATGATAAACTAGATGTAGATTTGAAAGCCAAAGAGAAAAATGCAATAATTGTCATTAGGTGCATTCTTAACTCAGTTTTCAAGAAGAATCTTAAGTAATTTGTGAATTCCAATGTATGTGGTGACACACTTTGCCTTTTTAAGCATTAGCATTTGTATTAACAGTCTTCAGGGTTGGCTAAACTCCCCTGAGGAAGAGGGAGAAGGTAGTAGCTGTGTATTTATCTTGCTAACTCTGCCATACCTTTCCTCTTAGACTGCAGGACACCAGTGTTTTGCCTGTTCATTTGGCAAAAGATCCTGTACAAGAGATTCTGTAGAGTAGGGGAAAAAAATTGTCCTGGCTGCTGGAACAGGAGGCTGAGGGCATCAACGTTTCTGGAAATGTCATATGCTGAGCTTCAACAAGGTAATCGTGTAGCCTTGCTACACCCTTGGTCAGGCCTGTTTAAGATCTCTACATTGTACCTACTAAATGCAGGTTCAACTTCAAATTGGTATTACAGAACATTATCTATGCTTACAGTAGCACTTCCAGGACCATTGTTACACCACTGTTTAGCTAATGCTGCTAGCTAGCTATACAGGTAGCTGTTATGGTAAATTAGATCTACTGAACTTCCCAGTGTTCTCCAGTAGCTTGAGGACAGGAATCAAGGGGGTGGAAAGACATTTTACCCAAGACTTGAAAAATCTTGGCTAGTAATGAGGCACACAGACATATATATAAGCAAGACTGTTAACAGTGCTCATACAGTAATTTGTAATATGCTTAAACTTGTGATTGACTATTTCATCATTAAATTTACTTAATTTTCCATGCCATTTCTATGGAACATTATATTCTTTTTTAATCCTCTTTAGGGCACTGTACCACTTCTTAGTGGTGTCAGTACTTAAAATGTTTTCTAGGGATTTAAAATTTAACTATGAAAATCCTTTGTGAGCTAAAGCTTCGCTTAAAGTATATCTTGGAACACTTATTTTCTATGGTCAAAGAGATTTGATCACATGTATTTGAGCTGAATGCTTAAAAAATAATTTTTTTTGTACTGATTGAAGGGTTTTTCTCCTGCTTGTATTAGCCAAGTGATCTTTAAGGAGGAACATTCCTCCAAATACTAAAAACTCTTAGTACCTGCTCAGCACAGCAGAACAGCACTAGTGAAGCTTCACTGCACAAATTATTAATGTTCAGCTAACCCTTAGAAAATTTTAACTCTACCCTTGCTGCTCTCACGTAGGCACAAGTTACCCAGAGCTGGCTTGTGATTATTAGTGATTCAGTTTGAGATGGCTGGTTTGGGGGGGAAAAAAAAAAAAAAAAAAAAAAAAAAAAAAACAAAACCACCACGAAAAACAGAATTAAGCAATGATAAAATACTTGAGTTGGCTTAATATAGGGACCCAATGTGTATATGCCAGGTGAAGGCATCCTACAGGACTCAACTTACTAAAATGCTCACCTCATTGAGGAAACTTTTTGTTTAGCAATCTAACAGGTCATGTCACAAGAACAGTTGTCTAGCCACTGGTAATAACATTATTACCTTAGTTGCAGTGTTAGTGCCTCAAACAGAACATGCAAGAAGGGTGCATACAAATGTCTGAAGATCAAATAAAGTGTACCTCTTTGTGTAACTGAGATGGGGAAAGCTCTTCCAGGCTACCAGTACAGAAAAGTAAGTATGGTATAGTAAATAATACAAAGACTGTTACTTTGTCAAAAGTTTCCCTCCACAATACAGGAAACTTCTCACCTCTAAACTTCTTGCAAGTAGAATTTTTAATGCTGTTACGAAGATATGAAGAATCCTTATATGTAGAAATCAGACTACAGAAATACCTGGTTAGTGTTTGTCCTGTTGGTCAGAAAGAATTAAGTAATTCTGTTGACCTGTAAGCATTGTTTCAATATTTTTCTCTGTTTGAGTAATAATATTCCAAGGTTTAACTTAAATACCATGTATTAGCAAAGGCCTTGTTCAATCCAGTAACTTCCACATGTTTTTGATAATTTCTTTAGCATAAAGTTTCCTCCAGGAAAAGCTAGAAACCTGCTCACCATAAATATATGCCAAAGGGCTAGTGCTAGTCAAGCAATTAAGCAACTGATTTTCTTCAGATACTCAACCTTAACTAGTAGTTAGAGAGTTCCAACTTTAATGATACGTTTCAAAGGAATTTACAGTGACATTTATATCTATACCAAATAGTTTGTTGCCATTCAAACTAATCACAATATGGTTCACCTCCCTTCAATGCTTTTCTCTAAAGGTATCTGTATGAGTTGCACTGTATTTGCTGTAAAATTTGAGGTGAATCACTTCCTTATACTAACTGAAGACTTGAAAATTTCTCATTACAAACACCAAAGACACTTGCATGTAAACTGGTATCGTGCAATTCATGCAGGAAATTCCTTCCAGACAGTAAGTAACCACTGGTCTTTAAAACTGTAGGTGCCTGACAGCCAGGAAATCACTCAAGGCTGAGCTGGAGTTAAGAAGGTCATCAGAACGTTGGAATAATTATTGAACCCTTAAGAAACAAATATCTTCTGTCTGTTGCTGTTGCCTTACCTTAAGTATGGAAACAGAAATAATACTGGCAGGTTTAGGCATGTGACTTTGACAAGTCACTTAAATTTCATTTCCCGGGCTTCATCCTTGTACCCTGTGTCACTGTTCATTTATGTGGAAATGTGTAATTGCGTCAATGTAAAAAGAATCAGGCCTGCCCAGAACCTGGCTTTGGGTAAAGTAAGAACTATGTAAAATACGTAGTAATAATAATTCTCACAGTTTACAATGATGAGAATTATTTTGATGTTGGGGGGGAAACGCCGCCACCAAACATTCTTCCTTAAAGGCACTATTTCTGAAGTTAGTCAGTCTCGATAACTGCATGATTGGTACACAGAACCATTAAACCTGAGGGAGACTACTCAAGCAATGATGGAACAATGGATTTACATCATCTTCTCCTCTCCTGCCAAACTGTCACCAAGGAAGTGATGCTACCACATGAACTACTGTGCTGTTGAACAAGTCTGCACAGGTGACGCTATCTCCCACTGGCTGGATATTTGAAAGGAAATCAATTGCCGCATTAAAGGCTCAAAAGCACTTTGACGTTTAAGATGTTGGAAGAGCTAGTGTAGTTCCAAGGGAAACACATTGTAGTGCTAAAAAGGAATGAACACATTGCACGCCCTCATCCAGAACCTCAAGGACTGTTAAAAGTTACTGTGGTCAGATTGAAGTCTTGCCTAAAAAAATAGAAAAAAAAGGTACAAAGACTTCTTATAGCTATTACTAGGAAATTGGGTAACTCTTTACTAATCGGGTAACACTGTAACATTCATGATACCTTTTAATAGCAATGAGAAGATTCACAAGGGCTGGCCTCTTACGCCTTGAAAGTTGGTCCTACTGCTTGCTATATTGAACTTTTATTTTGCTTTGTAGCTACCTTGTTTCCAGAGGCCAACAATATTACAGGCATCTGAGGGGCGTTCTCCATGAAGCCTTTTTTCATGAGACACACATTGAGCCATTTTGTTCTTTACCACAGATACTTATCATATCACTTATATTGGTTTAGGTTCCTGCGTGCTGAAGAAAAAACTTTCGGCAAGCTTGTTTAATGTTTTCCTTAGCTACACTAATAATCAGGTTAATGGCATACTGAGAAGCTTCCATTTTTACATTAGTACTTATTAGCTATCACTGAACAATGCTCAAAGGTCAGCATTACCTGGAGCAAAGGGCTTACTTCAAGCCTTCACCAGAAGAAGCTGTAGGAATTCTAGTCAAATGCAGGCTGAGATACGTTGAAGTGTGCAAGCACAGGACTGGTTCCTGGTTTAGTTCCTCATATGCTCAGAATAAGCTGTTTTTCACCGGCTTTGTAAATAAAATGGCTCACTTTAAGAATTTTTTTGTAACACAATTACCCTACTGAGTAGACTTGTAGTGGAAGTTCTAGCTTACATGGATTCTGTGATTGAGGCTAGGAAGAAAAAACGTTGTTAAAATGTCCAACAATGTTGCAATCAAGTTCTTACCTTTTCTCCGGAAAGTCTCTTTCCTTGTATTGGTTAACTAAACCCAGGGTGAGAGAAGCAGTTGTGCTTATTTATCCAGATATAGTTCTGTATAAATCAAACATCTTTTCTTTTCTCCTAAGTAAATAATACAATCGAGTTGAACTTGTGATTAACCGAAGTAGAGATTCTGCTGTATAATCAAACATTATTCTAATGTTACCTTTGGTTTTGTTTCTTCTGTAAATGATACTATATAAATAAATGCAAGTTTTACCTTTAGCAAGCATAATTTGCTACCTAATTTGGTAAGCATAACACCCTACATCTATTGAGGAGTTAAGTCTAAGTAAGCTATGTATTATAAGGTTGGAAGAATGCAACAACATCAGGAAAAACCAACCTATCCAACCACTTACTAGTCTCTGGAGACCTAAATATATATTAAGGTGCTAGGGGGTATTAATCTTCCTCAGGAGTGTGAATTTTATTTGTGTGTTTATGTCTTTGTACAAATATGAAGAACACACATGTTTATGTTTTCATAATGTTCAGAAATTTAATTATTCTTGCAAAATAAACATTTACTATTGGCTAATTCTGTAACAAGTTTTTTTTTTTTTTTGGTTGTTTTAAATATGTATAGTACTCTAAAATTGCACAGCACCAGAAGGGATACATACCTGCTTGGTGGATTTTTGAGGATATTTAATATCCTCTCGGTTCTCACATAAACAAAAAAGGCACAAACCATACAGAGGGTTAACCTTATGAAAAAGTTTGAAGAAAAAGACCACATGCAAAGGAAAGCCCAAGAGCACCTATTCCTAAATATAATAAGCCCTGTGCATATTCAGGCTCAAACTTTACCACTTCATAGTAGTTTTATTAACTCATAACTGACTACTGCTGAGCATAGGGAATCGTGTTTTGGCCTGTCAAGCTAGTGAATATGGAATGCATTGACATATGAAGAGAGACAGTGAAAGAGAAAACTTTGTTTAAACATCATTAATAAAGAAAATAAATGGCTATAATGTCAAGTAACATACAGTTAGCATTCTATGTCCAGAAGCCTTTGCTTTCAATTTAGTTCAACTTCAGTAGCTACTGTTGTTTCTCCTTGTAGGTTCTGAGCTATACAAATGTAGTTTCCAGCATCTCTGGCTTCAAAATCCTCAACAAGAAGAATGCTCTTTGAGATCCTTGTGGTATGTCCAGTTCCTCTGTTTATCAATCTCCAGACGTTTTGGATAATCACAGGCCTCTCAGACTGTTTAAAGGGGAAAAAAAACCACACAAACAACACAACCCATCCATGTAAGAAAATACACGATTCTGCAAAGTGTGTTTAGTGACACTGCCCTATCAAACCCTGAAGCAAGAGGTCAGATAGCAGGAGCCTATATCCAAAAGACAGCTGTGAGTGTCGGGCAGTTGCAAGCACCATTCCTGCATTAACTATTAATGTACCAGTAAGTTTAATACAATGGGTTCTTCTGTTCTTAAGTGCAGGTACTGCCTACCTTTAGCTCAGTGATGGGCAGCCAAAGCTCTGCCTGGAGTCTATGAATGAACCTGGTTGCAGTGGGCCACTTCCTAAGGCTGCATTTGGGAACTTGATCAAGTAGGTGAGGTATCTTGGAGGAGATGTCTGAACTTATTTTCAGACTTCAAGCATGTCTCAAACAGGAAGGCAGCAGTGGCAGAAGTTAATTGACCAAGCTTTACCTAGTTCTCCTTTAGCACAGAGAATAGCTTTAAGTCATGTGTTGCAAACTAATTCCTCCTCCTCTAGTTTCAGCAATGCTGCATTAGATAACATACGAGCAAACAGTAACAATTCACAAATGCTTCTAAATTAAGCCTCACATTATGCTTTCCAAAATGTACATAACTTCAAAGCCAAAAATACAAATAAGGATGCTTAGAAAGATGCTTTTTAGATTTTTTGTTCTTGTTGTTATAACAGACTTTTTTTTTTTTTCCCCCTCTTCTGTAAGAGAAGTCTCTGGTGGACTGTTTATCAGGTCACACTCCCTGGTACCTCTGAAGTTTGCAAAGGACTGGATAAGAGAAACTAGCTGAAAGCTAGACTACAACAGCCTCTTGCCTTGCAAAATCCATCATGCTAGTCCGCGACTTTAATCATGTTGACTTGTGCTACACCAATAACCTGCATAAAACTGGTGAGAGAGAGGGGGAGAGAGAGGCTTTTGCTTGGAAACCATCTACTCTTGCTTCAAGAAATAAATGGATTGGCCATTTACCAATATATGCTACAAGGCTTAAGCTAGAGTAGAAAAAGGTAAATTAAGACACTTCTCTAGAGCCAAAGCCACAATCCTGCACTTGCAAAATGACCAGTACAGAAGCAGCTACTAGTCTTCTTGAAGCTTAGGGATGGATGAGTCAGGGTGCAGTCAGGGAATGCCTAGGAAGTAGCAGGTGTTTACAGCTAGCAAAAACTTTTCTGAAAAACTGGTAATGTCATCCAGAAATTCTTAACCCTTTAGGAGGAATCAAGCCACTTACTTAGCAGAGCTCTACCTAGCAGAGCACTACCTCCTGTTCCCAGCCTGAAAAATCAAGTGCTACCTACAATCAAGTACTACTACACACTTTCAAGTCTAAGTTAGTTCTTAAACATAGAAAGTTGAACTTTCTTGACCCTCATTAAAGTGAAGGTAAAGGCCAGGTAAGGCAGATGCCATTTGCCTGGCTGGGCTGCTGCTAGCCCAGTTTTTCTCAAACTAACTGCTTTCTGCTTTGAAGCTAGTTTCAGGGAATCATATTAAAGGAGTGGATCAGTACAGATCAGTATGCATTTACAGCAGGTGAATGAGCAAATGCAATTGTCTGGGAGTGGCAAGGAAAAAAAACCCAAACAAGTGAAAAAAAAAGTAAGAGGGAGAGGTTAGTGACTACAGAGATGAGGTAAGAGTCACTCCAATGCAACGTATCTAGGAGCAAGGAGGGACTGAAGTGCTCCTTCTGCTAAGGGATCAAGCCATAGGTGAGAGCCCAGGTGCTGAGCGGAGAGGTGGTGGGGAACAAAAACTATCACTGATCTCCCTGCACTGAAAGCAGCAACAATGAATGGAAACATCCAGTGAATCTTAGAGCATTGCAAGTGCCTTTCCTTGCAAAAATAAGGTGCATCTGACCGGCGTCCCTGATGGTCCTCTCCTCCCTCCAGCCCCGCCTTTTTCCTTTGCAGTACGTGAATACTTCCTTAACAAATGCTAAGTCTCCAACAAGCATGCAGTGCTTCTACTCTGACATTTACTTGATCACCTTGTTGGGGCACAACCCAAACACAACTCTTCCCTCCCTATCCCCAGGCACAGATGGAGCTGAGACTGTTCCCTCCAGTGGATAAGCACATCAGCCCTTCCCAGGGCAGATGCAGGCCACAGGCCAAAGTCCCTCAGCCCCCGTAGGTGGGTGTAGTCCTCTGCTGGTAGCACGTGCCCTGCACTGGAGCCATAGTATCCCCAGCAAACAAGGGAGACAACTGGCATGTGTTTAGCTGCTCATATTCAATCAGCGCTGCGAGGCGTAACTGCAGTACACGTGCCAGCGCTGCATCCAGTTCTGGAAGATCACTGGAAGCAACCGGGACAAGAACAGCCGGGGACCAGGCTTGGGCAGCCAGTCAGCTCTGAAAGATGCAAGAGTGGCAAGAGGTGGACACTAGTAAGATACAGAGCTTTGAAAGGCTAGGCTGAGTCTAACATTTAATTCCTTCAAATTGTTTGTGTTTAGCAGTTACAGGTAGTTACAAAAGACATAAAATGCAGGTTTGTATAGGCCGTTACTACAGTCCAATAAACAGATATTAAGGGAAGCGAAAAAAAAAACCCCAACCAACCAAAACCCACACCACACACAAAAAAGGGAAAACTGTACCAATTAACAAAGCTAGTGAGATCGGCAGGGGCATTTCTTCTCATCCTCATCCAAGAGTGAATCGTTACAAGACTTAGAGTTAAAGCCCCACCTTGAAGGACGGAGATACTACCATTGTTGATGCATCTCACTCCAAGTAAGGCTAAGAGCTAAATTCAGAGGAAGGCATTGTGCATTTAACTCAAAACACACTATTGCTCTCTGCAGCTCCCCAAACCTGGAGGCACTTCAGTTTTCTCTAGCATTTCACTTTTTACTTCACCAACAGCTGCAAGCTTCTCTGTTCATTTAGACATCTGCCCCTTTCCTTCCTAACTTCAAACAGACACCAGAAACAGGAATTCTGCCAAACTCTTCTGGTGCTCCATCCAGTAGTTACTCTTCCGATCACTTAACTCATGCTATCAGTACCAAGCCCCTCACCAAACGCAAGCAAAGCTGCCCTGGTTTAATAGCCAGGACAGGGCAGGGAGGGAAAGTTGGTAATTGCTCACGAACTCTCAGACTTCAATAGTCTCAGCAGGAAAAACTAGGACAAGCAGCTGCAGAAAACAAACAAACAAACAAACAAAACCAAACAGGTGGAGGGGAGAGGAGGAAGCGAAAGAATAAACTAACATCTAAGCAAGGACTAGAAACCTGGTTCTACATACCCACGGCTTTCACCAGCAGTTCAAATCCCTTTTGTGCTCACTTGCTCTCCCTACTGTTTTCCTCATCTCTAATGTTTTCCATTAAAAGGCACACATCTTCCCATGACAGCGGAGTGCTACAGGCTATCTTAACAGCTACGGCAAGCTTCTGGGGCTTAAAATTTCAGTTTTCTCAAGCCTAGTAAGCACTGAGCTCCAATCCTTCACTTAAGCAATTATCTCTGCCATTAAACTACTTAATTCTATGCTGGCTTAGGGAGACCAGTGCTGATACAAGACCTTATTAGCAAGCTCTGCCTCGTCCTTTGACAACCCAGCACCAGGAGGGCTGGCAAATGGAATGCAATGCAAAACCTCAGGTCTTAGAGGATCCCTTTCCTCTGGTGAAGGGTTCCATCTTCCAACAGTCTTTCCATTGCTCCTAGCTTGCTCAGAATAAACAGCAGTAGAGATGAGGCTGGTTAAGAAATAAGTCCCTACTGTAACTGGTCGAGGTGGGTAGAGGAAGAAGAGAGAGGACCATCCATGATACTAGTCAGAGAGACCTTATTTTGTGCAAGAAAAAGGACCAAGTCTTCTTTTTCAAGACCAAAGTTCTAACATTCACTAGATGTTTCCCGTGGATTCTTTCAGATGAGGCTGGACAGAAGCAGATTTCTGTGCTTCTGTAGGCAGCAATCAAGCTTAAAGATTCTGTGCTGTGACGATTCATGTGCCCGAGCCATGGAGATGGAAGGGATATCAAAGGCAGAGGCATCAGTGAGGTTTTGTGGCTTGCCCTAGAATAGCTTCCTGACGCTGGCTGGCTTTGACCCTGTCTAAGGCTTTTCTTTGTAAACGCTGCCAGAGGCCAAGTGTCTCTGGAATGGAAACCTGAGGGATGAGTGAGGTTTGCCGGGCTTGATTTTTGCTAACATGAGCAGAGCTCTCCAGATTCATTCCTGTGCTACTTCTAGGCTCTCAGGGTAAGATGGGCTGAAGTTCAAAAGGGATGTGCTGCCTCCTCCTGCCAGCACGCCTGAGCTAGCAAGAGGCAGACACCACAATCTGAAAGAATCTTTTCCCCAAATCTAGACACTGGCATTCAAAGCTTTGCCTTTAAAAACAAAAAGCATTTCAGCAAGGGCATGCATTTCTTACCTCCTGCCCTGGGTACTGCCACCTGAAGTTCACATCTACATCTGGCTCCCCAAGGACCGTGCAGATTACATGAATGCTGTCACTGACTTCTGCTCTATTGGATGATGCCGCAATTGTGGTTGAGGGTGGGCCCTTGGGAACTGGTAGAAAGACAGTGTTTGGAAGCACAAAATTTGTTTTTAAAGTTAAATACACTGTGAAGACTTAAAGAGTCAATTTTTGCCTCAGTTTGCTTAACACAGCAAGTAAGTCATGTACACCTGCAACTTTCCCCTCCACACTGGAAAACCGCTGGAATTTAAACCTACAAAGTTTTATCACATATTCTTTTGATCAAGATTTTAAAACTCTGTGATTACACTACTTATTTTACTTTTTCTTTTTTTTTAAAAAATGTTTTCTAAACAATGTCAGCAAAAGAAACAGGAGTCTGCATAAGCATACAGAAAACTGCACCTTACCTTCCACATAGAGTAGGTGATACTTGATGGAAATCTGAGGTGCTCCTTGTGACTCTGCTTTGCAGTAGACAATACCTTTATGATCAGAAGTAGGGTGCTGGTAGACAAAACCCTTCTTCACATCATAAATAATGTCAGTTCCATCCGTTTCAATTTCTTCTGCTGGAAATTCCCTGTGTAGAGTTACTTTTGCTGAAGGAGTAGTAACACGGCATGGAATGACTGCAGGTTTATCTGGGTTCAGGTAGACGATCTCAAAATAACTGGGAGTAGGTACAAAAAGTTCCTCTTTATCTGTGCAGAAGAGTTGATATAATTCGAATAATATTTACATCTTGGTTTAACAGAAAGAAGAGAAAGTACATACGTATGACAAGAGAAAGTCACTATGAGCAACATTAAAAATTAAACCAAAGATTTTTGCTTTAAATATGCACGCAAAAAAAGAAAAACCACTTTTCTAACCTGTGAGTATGTATTTATATAGCTTACATTAAAAACATTAAATAAAAAACCCCCACAAAGTATTCTTCACTGTAATCAGATTTTTTTAACCTTAAGAAAAATCTTCGGAATTCCTTTTTAGCAAGTTTCCAAATACTCATCTGGATCTAATTCTGTTCACTTGCCCAGTTTTAAAGGGTAACACACATAAAAACCGCACCACCAATGGTAAGATAAGCACTTAAGATAAGAGAGATTCTTTGGAGCTACAGCCTTTTTATAGATACGATTTCAGGCAAAATGTTTTATTTACTGCTCTAAGTAGCTGAAATGTTCAGTACTTTTACAATGACAGTTAAAGAGTATTTCCATATTTGGCATGCTGCTTAGGAATATAAAGCTGAAATTCCTCTTTCTAGCGCAAGCATTTACATAGTAACTTGACTGAAAAGTTTATTCCGGTCTTTCTGAAGGAAAGTATCCTCAGAACACTAAGCACTTCTGATAAATGGCTTCTTCACAGTCTCATGGTCTAATTTAGCTCCAAAACATACAACAAACAATCCTATCTTAGCATTCTGTACTGAAATGTTTGCTAGCCAAGAATGCTTTAGCTCTAACCAGGCAGTGAAGGTTGTTTTACCATTCAGAATGTTTTCCATGAGAAGAACAAATTAACCATTTGATTTCAGCTCTGCTGTACCAAGTAGCAGTAAATTGCATGCTATTACCTACCACGACCCTATCCATGCAGTGTTAGGGCTACAGCCAACCTCAATTCTCTGGGACAACACATGTACTTGAGAGTGTTTTGCCTCTCAACACGCTACATAGACTCTTGGAAGAAATTGTGGCCTTGCCAAGAGCAACGAGGTCAAGACTTTTAAGACAGTGCAGGTAACCAAAAGGGAGGGAGGTGGGAGGAAGAGTCCACGTCGTCATCTGAATGCCATGACAAAATGAATCTTCTGCACACATTTATGTTCTTTATTCAGACACATTTTCAAAAATTAAACATTTTTTTATTCATTTTGTAGAAGATCCTCAGAACGTATTTTCAAAGGTATTTGCTTTCCATTGCATTATGCGTTATTTTGGGAACACATTTAGCATAAGCCATAGGGAAAATGGACTCATACATCACACTAAGCAAGTAATTTTCTGCTTGCCAGCACTGTCTTCCTTAACGTCTACTAAAAAAGATGAAAATCACGGAAGAAAAATCTTCACAGTGAAACCGCTGATGTAACTTTATTCTTGCCTTACTAGCAAATATATTTCCATTAATAATTCCCTAGTGAATTAATTACCTGCGAAAAAGATGTACGTTGAACCTGTTTTAGTCTCATCCTTCCTGCATTTGTTACCATTGCACAGCTGAAGCCAGCAGCTATATTCACCTGTGTCTGCTGCAGTGGAGTTTGCGAGGATCAGCTGACCGTACCTGTCAAGCTGCTTTATACTATGAAGAAAAACAAAAGGCAGAGACAAGCACAGATATATTTTCTCGTACATTTCCGTCAGCTCACTTCTACTTTTTTTTTACTCCTACTCTGCAACTGACCTACCTTTCGCTTTCAGAGCTATGTTGCAACTTCCCCTTTTGCTCCAGTAAAGATCTGCTTACACGAGTAGTTTCATTGATTCCAACTACACACCAGTGCTTGCAAGCTTTTCTCTTGTACAGTTCATTCTTGGATTCCTTTCAGTCTCCATTTTGAAACTGGGCTGTGACTGCCATAGACAATATGTTTGTCCCTGTATATCCCATATTTTCCTGCTCCAAGCCAACCTGCATACATCCTAGTTCTTTTTTTGGATACCATTAACTGTAGCACTGCTTCAATAGCATATAGGAAAGATAATTCAGGAGTAGTAAGTAGCAGGTACTTTTTAATAAGAGTTTGTTTGATGATTTATGCCTCCTTTCAGTATGAACGCTTTTCCCGTCTTTAACATACAGGTCCAAGTTTCCACTTGCAAACACCATCATAAAAAGCTTCTCTCTCAGCCTGGATTTGTTCTGCAAGTAATTAATTTTGCATTGCCTACTCCTCTGCCCCAAGCCACCTCACTGGCATCCTCTCACTGGAGTTTCCTCATCACCCGTCAGCTATTTCAGAGCACGAGCCTGAGAATTGCTGGAGGTGTACTGGCAGTGTCATCATGTAACTACACAAAATTCAGCCTCTGATTATTTCAGACTTGATTTGCTTTTTTCTCTCCTTCTCCTGAACTTCCCAGATACCTCTCTCAGTTGACTGACATTTGTAAATGTGCAAATATTTATAAATACGTAGATAAATATATATGTAGGTACTGACAATGTTTCTAAGGGTCAAAGGTCCTATCTATGACATTCAGCAGCTACAATCTCATCTTGTTCTTTTTTTATTTTAAAATTTGCTTTCCTGGCTCTTTTTTGCAGACAGATGGTGTTATGGTTGGCAGTCTGCTGTGTTGCCTTTTGATGGACTGCAAAAGAAATGGTCCAACAGATCTAGCTCTCAGGGAACCCTGTCAGGACAGCTGCATGGCAGTACCAATGTACTCCAGGGCTGCTCTGACCCTTAAAAACGTTATTTTCAACCACCTTCCATGGTAGCACATCCAGAACGCAAAGGTTTCCTGCTTTACTTTGCAAGACATCGAGTTAACAAGGTCACTTCTGTTCTAATCAAGTCAGGAGAGATTTATTTATTTTTTTAAGGCATTTGATAAAAGAACTTCTTTTCAGTGTGCACAAATACTCAGCTTGCATGAAGTCTGAACAGCTCACATACTTTTACTCAACCGTGGGTTCTCTGAATATTTATTATCCTCTTATTTCTTCTTATGAACGTGGCAGTTATTCTTTAAGGCAGATGCCTGACTGAATCATTTACTTCTGGGATCAGCATGCTTTGAAAAAATTCTTATCCTCCAAAACACCTGGTCACTGTGCAATGGTCAGGTATGTCCATAGCGGCACTATAGACATGCCTGACTGTACGGTATGCTCTAAACGCTCCGTTTTGCTTACACCTCCACTGCAGGCAGAATAGCTACTTAAACAGAGAGGCCACTACTTCCAGCTACACGCACTTCCCAAAATTTCTGACTCCCTAGGTGTTCCGCCAGCAGTTTCCACTGCTACCAGCAATCACAAGCTACGGTTCATATAACCCAACATTCAGCCTCCAGCCAAGGCCAATAGCTTAGAAATTAACAACGCACCAAACACACAACCCAAACAGGGCTAACTGGGAATTATCTTTTCCATTAAAGCCCTCGGACACCACTAGTACATTCATCCGCCATCGGGCAGTTTTGAGGCCTGCCTAAGGAAACAGGCAAATCATACTTCCTACCCACTAATGCGCTTGTCCTACACGACCTCACCTGATTCCACTCTTTGGAATCATGTCATTATGCAGTAGTAGCATTTTCATTTTTAGTATATACATTACCTTACAATTATAAGTTATCTTCAGTTTTTGGATAAGCTTTGAGAGATCCCTATTCATGCAAGAGCTCCTGTTATGTATAGTACCCAACAGGAAGAAAAGAGAAATCCAAACCATGCCCTAGTCTATATTTAGTTTCACATTTCACAGGCTACATGATTACATCAGCATAAAATATTCTGCAAGTATCCAGCACTAAATGTCAACATTACAGATAAAACATTATGCCGGAACATTTCTGCCTCTAACCGTTAACGCAGACACTAAACTATAGCTCAAAATCCCAACAGACAGAAAAATAAGGTCAGAGTTAATTAATTATTGTACAGTGTGTTCTACTTCACTGAGAACAAGCTATCCAGTAATCAATGGAAATAGCCTAGCGAGATAGTCATCCACAAACACGCACCAACAAAACCTGGCAACTGAGAGTGGAAGCATTGAAACGTGTGACATGATCATATTAAGCAGACAAAACAGGCCATATAAAGTAAGTTACAAATGGTACATTCTGCAAGCTGAGCAATATTTCCAGGATAACCTTTATTTCATTAGTATTTAAGATGCCGGGAAATCTGACTCCAAAGCCAAAACTTTGCTGTGCTCTACATATCACAAAGTAAAAATGTTATATATACAAACATTTCAAGACTGTTTAAAGAAAATAGAAAACTACTCCAAAATCTTATTCCATACATTTATCTTATTAAGCTTTAGCTTTATGAAGTTCAAAAGATCTTTGCCAGAAAAACTATGCCAAGTTTAGAAGCTTAAAAAAAAAAAAAAGAAAAGACAAAAAGATAGTGTACATAGTATCACTCAAAGAGCATCTAGCTAACTCCTCTCAAGCAGCTGCATTCATACATTCATACTGACAAAAGAGAGCTTATCTCAAATATGAGCTCACTAGGAGAGGAACATAACATCTCACTGTTTATCACAAGAAAAAAATCCCTAGCTTTCAGACTTCAGAGCACACAGAACGCAATGAAATTCAGTTTAACACATGAGCACCACTGACATCCCGCTAAGCCAGCAGGAGTCTGTGTTCACTGAAAGCAGTCTAATTTTGCCTTCTACAAAATACAGTTTCCTCAATACTTGTGAGGGTGCTCCTGCCCATATCCCTGTACACACAAATGTGCATGTGATGCATGTCCAGCTCTTTGCCCCAGCTTCTTCCATTGGAAGAGTTCCATTTCACGTGAATTTATTTATCAGATGAAGTTCCGTGATGAATACAGATGGTCTTCGGCAAGTGAGAGTCCCACGCTCCAAGTCAGGCAGAGCAGAGACTATGCACAGTTACACTGCCTTCATCTAGAGCAGCCTTTTGCTATAAGGCAAAAGAAAGGGAAAATGTGCTTGCACTTATTTTTCTTTCATCCCTCTTAGTTTTTGATCCTTCTCATACATTGTAGATCCAGTTTCTGGGTGAGCCTACAGTCATTAATTTGTTACGCACAGTCTTACAAAACAGCATTACAGCCCTTCTGTTCTGGAAGTGCACAAGCCACCTTTGACCATTAATGTCACCAAGATTTTTGGCCAGTTCAGCCAGTACAGAAAATTTTCAGACAAAAAGTTATCTGTATTTATGCTGCACAAGGCAAGAGAGCATTACAGACAATAAGCTAGTCCTGAAGGAAGCCGGTGTGTGTCCTTAACTCAGACAAGTTTGCATGATTCTAGCTTTCTCCCCAGAGTTGCATTGCATGCTACAGTCTCTAAAGCTAAGTAAATCATTTCAGTGTGTACTGTTATTTACTCCAGTTAGGATAGTGGAAAGACAGGATTTCTCCTCTGGCTCAACAAGAAACAGCCAGAGAATCATCCTCCTCCTTCCACTCAGCATCTTTCCCTCCCCCCATATGATAATTTTATCATATGTTAACAGCTACAGACCTATTAAAAACTGAGACTCTCTAGTACAGCAAGCACAGATATGTCATTTACCAGGTCGTAAAGCATACCTACAAAGACAAACTCCAAGAAAGCAGAGCCACTAATAATAAAGAAATGGCTTTTCCAATTATAATATCTTCCTTCTTTGAAAAGTCATATTGTCCTCCAGGCTGCTGTGTTCTCCTTAACCATATGGGCAAGTTAAAAACATGATAAGCATGGCACAGAGACAAAATATCTGGCTTTTATCTCTACTTCTTTTTGTAACCACCCATAGGAAATACATTATGTGGATGCTAAATTTAACTAATTGCAAACGAAAAACACCCTCTTCTCTCAGAACTACAGACAGAAAACAGAACACAGTGAGCATGCATGCACCTTCTGTGCCAGCTCCTGCCCTGGACCTCTGCTGTTAACAAAGCCCCTGACCACCAGACCTACAAACGCCCTCACTGCCCTGAACCTTAAAGTCTCTTCTGTCTCCTGTAATTGCAATTCTGGTAGAAACCAGGGTCCTGAAAGCCTCCTCTTGTAACAGCTAGAGTCAGAGGATGTTAGCAGTTCACAGGAGATGTGAAACACCTTGCTTATTGTTACAATTCCCAACAGACCAGTTGAATTTGTACATCCCTCCTGTTATTTAAAGAAAAAACAGGAATTGGATGCCTGAGCATCTGTTGCTGTAGGGATGTACAAATGAACAAAAGAATGGGAGTCATTAGTCCCCAGCAATTGCATGGAACTCATCACCATTGACCCTTTTCCTCACCCATCCTCCAGGCCCCGCAATCTGCTCCTTCTTCACTTTCCATTACCTCCTCAGACACCAAACACTTCCCCTCCGCTGCTGCCGCCAACTCTGGTTTGCACCAGTGCTCCAACTCCAGCAAGACCAGCATGGAATTCCAAGGCAGAAAAGCCCAGCCCAGATAATTAGCTCGAGTTTCACTCCACACCTCACTAATTCCTAATGAAGTGATTACCTTATACTTGGTCTTTAAGCACTCAAAAACTCTTAGAAGATACTGAACATATATCTATCTAGATGATTAAACAATTTTTCCTGTAGGTAGGTTATTTGCTAGTAATTTTTCTGATTTCCCCCCCCCTTTGCCCTGTATTCAGCATTTTGTTTTAAAATACTGAGCATAATATATTCATAAAATTTAAAAGTTTGCCTGTTGTAGTTGGTGCTTGGTGCATGTCTTTTGTATGCCGTGAGGAAGATCTAACCTCCTCTTGAAAGATGATAACATTGTTAACTATCTTTTCCACTGCCAGTTCACATACAAACACTACCAACTGAGCTACATAAATAACATGCTATATTTATAATATTTCCAGTTAAATTCAGTCAAAGGTTTCTAAAACCATGGAATATAAATTTCATATTCCACATTCTATAAAGCAGACTTTGTTTCTGTATGCATCTCTTAGCACTACAGCAAAGATCTTGAGATAATTACCGAAGTCATGCTAAAACTGTGATGAAAACGTAACCACACAAGATTGTGTAGTCAATGTCTCCATAAGTTATTACTGTTCTGTGACTCTGAAGTGTGCTACTAATCTATGCTTTCAGTTTCTCTAGTTAGTTATAGGATCCTATAGGATCCTTTTGCTTACATTTAAAATTGTTGCTTCAAACTCAGCCTTACTGCTTCAATAACTTATTTCAAAATAATTTTTCTAAAGTGGAGACCATCACATTTCAATATAGACCCTTAAATGTAAGCCTAACATACTCCTAAATGAAAATACTTAGGCAAATTATATCCACCCAGCCAAAATGTGTTACAATATTTATCTTCTGTGATGTTGTTAACTGTTGTTATATGGTTAAAACATTACAAATACTGTGAATTTGAATGAGAGCAGAAAGGTAAATTGCTGAGGCACAGAATCCCAAACTACCTCAAACTACAAAATGCCAAACTACACAATTACGAAACACTTTTTTTTCCCCCCAAACTACCTTAAATTCTTCTATTTTGTCCCACGTGCATCACTAGAAAAGTTCTTAATTTCACAAGAGAGGAATAGACAGTCAAACAAATAGTGAAGAAGCATTCAGACGCCTCTCTAAAAACCATGCGTACCTGCCTTGCCGCCTTCAATGCCAGATACTCAGACAACATGACCTGGAGGTCCACCTGTCCATGGACCAATTCATGCCAGCAACCTATTTGCGAATGCACAAGACGCCAGATAACACTTGAAAAGGACAACCTCCCCCACCCAGGCGGTCTCCCTGTTGCTGCTGCTGTGCGCACCCAGCTGTGGCTGGCTGGAAGGCCCAGTCTGAGCTGCAGCTGATAAACGCCATCTGCTGGAATAAATCCAGATAAAACACTATTTCTTGGAAAAACAAAAGCAGTAGTGGTTGGGTTTTTTTTGATTGGCCACAAGATCTTTTGAGGGCTATCGCTGCGACACGCCCTCAGCAGAAACAGGCTTTGCTGCTGTAACTTACTGCGACAGAAACCTTCCGCTACCAAGGTTTACTCGGCCAGCGTTAGTCTTGAACTTCTCAGCCATCAGGGGACAAACGAATAAACACTGGGAGAAAAACTGGCTCGCGAATTTCAGAAGGATATGCTAGAGATCATAGTGTATAACTGCCAGTCTTCAACACTCCTCTTTGAAAAGAGAAATGGAAAGGAGAAGAATATATCTGAAAAATTAATTAACTGGGAGTAATTTTAAAGTAGCATCATACCTGTAAGTGAAATGGATCACAGAGGTTCATTCAGATGAATGAATGTTCATTCATGACTCTCATCACAGAGTCATCATTCAGATGACCTCGGTTATTTATGGAGAGCATACACACTGGTACTTAATTTAGGAACAAAAGGACAATAGGAAGTTGATACCTTTGCTCATAGGTCTGTGCCTCTCTCACCTAGAAATCCAAGAAAAGCTCCTTGCAGCTCGCTCTTAAGGCATCATTCACAGTGTTCCACAGTCTCCTCACTACTTGTCTTCACTGACATATAAATCTCCATAAAACAGCCAGTGACAAAAAACACTACTCACAGAAAAAAAATGCCTGTGGAAGATATCCTTAAAGTCCTTATATACCCCTCCTCTTTCAAGTACAGAACTAAATTACTACATTTAATCTACATTTAGCTATGTGTACCATCAAACACCTGGAAGGCAAACAAAAGCACGGGTTTTTGGAGAAGACATTTAGAGAAACAGGACACTCAGCTGGTGAGGCAGAGAGAGTCCCCAGTTCCTCTTCCTGCTCTAACAACTATTTATGTGGTTTCCATTAAGACGTCATTAGATGAAATAAAAAGCCTTCCTAAAACCAAGGCGACTATCCTCAGCATTAAACTCTGCCACACCATAAACCCTGCAATTCCCTTTTGCATACAAAGATAACTTTGACTAAAAAAGTAAAGACTACTCTTACGTGCTTCTTAGCATGGTCATTGGTGTATTTTTATGCTAGTTGAGAGACGTGGGTTTGAGCCTCTTCAGGAAATCAATCATCTTAGTGTTTCAGGTGGCAGCTACATTAGCAACCAGTACAGCCCACCAAGAGCACGTCTCTATAGAGCAACAGCGTTGGTAGCGAGTACTTGACAACCACACTCACACATTTTGAGTGTTTTACTTCAGACTAGCTCTAGTGTGGCTCCCTGTTAGTGGCTGGAGGACACTGGTGTCCCACTGGACCACATCTTCTATTTTAGATTCATCTAAAGGAAATCCCGCTCACATGCTACAAGACCATTCCACAACACAAGTCACAGGACAGTAATCAGTGACAACTGAAAGATGCTCATCCTCTTTTGTTGATATTAGAAACCATTAGATGGAACATCTTGGTTGTAAAAACATGAACAAACAAACAAAAAAACCCCAATGGTATTGAAAGTGGTAGGGAAAAAAGTTCTGGATTCTTTTTCTCCAAAAAATGAAAAACAGCTTACCTGAGTCGGGAGTCTTTAAAGGTGTCTAAGTATGAAGGATAGTTCCAAGTGACATTACTCCCCTTACATCGCAGTTCTATGCTTTGTCCTGCAGACAGGCTTAAAGTGGCAGCTAGTTTCTGGAAACGACCTTTATCCATCACCTGTGTCAGTATGGACTGGGACTTCAAAGACGAATCAACAGATTCTCTCTCCTTCATTTTCAGGGTTTTGGGTTTTACTTTTTTGTTAACAGGCTTAATTTTGTTTTCCCCAGGTTCTTTTGGACGCTTACTCCTCGCAGGCTGTCCAATAACTAGTAAAATAAAGAAAAGAAGGCAATGTTACCGATTGGAAAAAGGCTATATTTGTTTTTTTTGCAAAAAAAAACAACTACCATTTTATCACAGAGAATAACTAAAGCTTTGTTCTTCCTATAAACGATTCATAAAAAGGAGTAATAATTAATTTCCATAAGTGTTTGAACTCTCTGGCATGACCCACTTTCCTGAGGAAAAAGAAAAAGAAAAAAAAAAGCTTTCAACAACATGTGGAAAATCTATACTTATAGTTCACATAAACAGACAAATATGTAAGGTATGATGTCCTGGTTTTAGCTGGGACAGAGTTAGCTCTTCTTTTTAACAGCCAGAAGAGCTCCGTGTTTTGGTTTTAGTCTGAGACTTGCTCTGAGAAGAACACTGACAGCGAACTGATGTTTATAGTTGGCGCCGAGGTCTCAAGGACTTTTCAGCTGCCGGGTTCTTGCCAGTGTGCAGGAGCACAACAGGATAGGGGGGAGCATGGCCGGGACAGGGATGTCCACGACTCTCCTTATGATTTGTACTTAGACCTAGGATTGAGGGCCAAACTGGCCAATTAGTATTCCATATCATGCAGCATCATGCCCAGTATAAAAGTGAGGGACAGTCAGAAAGAAGGGCCTTTGCTCTTCCAGACTCTCAGAGTGCTCTCTCCATTTCACTCTCTATTTTCAGGCCTCTTGCTCCTCCGGGATTGAGGTATCAGGACTTATCTGGTTTGGGATCATTCGTTTGGGACGAGACAGGCCTTGGTCAAGGGGTGGTGAGCAATTACACCATACATCACTTGTTCATATATATTTATCCTTGTACATATCCGTACATATATATATTGGTAGTGGTAGTAGTAAATTGTTCTTATGTCAACCCACAGGTCTCTTTTCTTTCTCTTCTTAATTCTCTTCCTCATTCCCAGCGGGTGGGAGAGGGTGAGCAAGCGGCTGTGAGGAGTTTAGCTGCCGAGTGGCCTAAACCACAACTGGTTTTTTTGGCACCCAATGTGGGGCTCAAAGGGTTGAGATAACGACAGATTTGACCGGAATGCGTTAAAATAAAGAGTTTTATAATTTAGCACACCTTATCAGCTGTATATGCTGTTTGTCAGAATTCTTTCGCAATTTATTACCTCCGCATGTTGTACTAGGATGAAAGGCATTTTTCCTCCAATTGAGAGTTTTACTGTGCTATGTTGTGGAATGCGGAAAAACTTGTGGGTGTTGGGACCAGTTCTGTATCTGTATTCGGCAGTGCAGAGGGGAGTGGTGATATGGACCTCATTTATGAAGCACTACCCGGCAGGTGTCGATTACACCGGTGGCTTCTCTCCTTTGGAGAGCCAATTTGTAAAGGAAACATCTTCCTTTGTGTTCCCTTCCCCCGCCCCCCAGGCCATTTACCAAAGTTTATGCAAATTTTCAGAATACTGAACAGCACTGGAACAATCTAAAGAGCTGGATTTTGTTGCAAGGCCTCCTGAATATATGTTTTCTCATATATATTTTAATCAACCGTTTAGAAGTATGTGCCTCAAGGGGATTTGATGTTGGGTGAAAACAGACGATAAAATGTATTGAATTGTGTGATATTAGTTGCCGAATAACCCTGTCACTGCGTACCATCATTGCTACGGTTGTTACATTATACTAATGACATTATATTAAGAATCATCCAGGTTAATGAAGAATGAACTTCGACAGAAGCAGAACTGATTCCAGACACCCAGCAACTTCCTTGAGATCAACATCTTCAACCTGCAGACTGTGGACATGGACTGTTGCCGGATACACCAATTACGAGCTCCAGATGACATAGTCTCTTTTGCATGTGACATCTGGAGCTCGTAATTGGTGTATCCAGCAACAGTCAACAGTTCTATCGACTGAGAGAATTCCACATCATCTTTCCTGCCCTGGGAGACTGTTACAACAGATGAAGACCGGACTTACGAACTAAATGAACTCAACACACATTTTGGAGGGATGAACCATGGACTACGGGAATAGTATCCATGTATATATGTGAGGTTTGAGCATGACATGCATGGTATGGATACTGTCCTGGTTTCAGCTGGGACAGAGTTAGTTCTTCTTTTTAACAGCCAGAAGAGCTCCGTGCTTTGGTTTTAGTCTGAGACTTGCTCTGAGAAGAACACTGACAGCGAACTGATGTTTATAGTTGGCGCCGAGGTCTCAAGGACTTTTCAGCTGCCGGGTTCTTGCCAGTGTGCAGGAGCACAACAGGATAGGGGGGAGCATGGCCGGGACAGGAGGGTCCACGACTCTCCTTACGATTTGTACTTAGACCTAGGATTGAGGGCCAAATTGGCCAATTAGTATTCCGTATCATGCAGCAACATTCCCAGTATAAAAGTGAGGGTCAGACGGAAAGAAGGGCCTTTGCTCTTCTGGGGCTCTCACTTTTGGACTCTCAGAGTGCTCTCTCTGTCTCGCGCTCTATTTTCAGGCCTCTCACTCGTCCGGGATTGTGATATTGGAACTTATCATTTCGGGATTGTTCGTTTGGGATGAGACAGGCCTTGGTCAAGGGGTGGTGAGCAATTACACCGTACATCACTCGTTCGTATATATTTATCCTTGTACATATCTCTGTACATATATATATATATTGGTAGCAGTAGTAATAAATTGTTCTTATCTCAACCCTCGAGTCTCTCTTCTTTTTCTTCTTTAATTCTCTTCCTCATCCTCGAGGCGTGAGGGAGGGTGAGTGAGCGACTGTGAGGAGTTTAGCTGCCGGAGCGGCCTAAACCACGACATACGAGAACTTTACAAATGGGAGGGAAAGAAATGCAGCATTTCCATCTCCAGTTACTTTTGTCATTTCTACCTCATGTCATTGCCATTTAGTACGCAATGCTACACACGTTCTCCATCTTCATACGGATGTCACACACCTGTCAATTCTACATAACCTTTTCACACACCATGTTACTGTAAGAGACACATGAAGAAAAACTGGGAAGTGTGGAACTTCATAACAATTTATAAAACACTGATAGTGATGTATTTTTCTTCTTTTACAGCAAGTACTGTGAAAATACAAATGGCACTTAAGTCACTGGAAGGTAGACCTTAATCCATCTTTTCTCTGTAACAGTCATCTATTTCCACAGCCCAGACGAAAACAGAACTTTATCTAGAGGCAAACGGTAAGAGATTTCATTACCTGCTAGAGACAACAAGGATGCCCAGCTGCCTTTAAAAACAAAGCAAAGGAAATAGAAAGGAAAATGAAAAATGAGATGTCTCTAATTAATTTTTAAAAAAAGTAAATCAAGATATTCCCACTTTAGCTGACAGCAGTAAGCACAGACCTTTCGTGAGATGAGCCTAAAATTGCTCTCCCCGGGCACCAAAAACTCCACTAGCTGTGCCTGACAGCAAATTCATATAGAACATGGCTTTTCCACATGAAAACACATTGTACGGATTTGTACAAATCAATTGATCAACAAGCTCCATCTGAAATTAAAAATAGCCCTGCTGTGTAGTGAGTTAGCATGAATTAAAACTGGTACTGGCTTCAACATGAGCAGCAGCACTTCCAGACTCCTGCCACTGATGGCTCCCGTGACGTTCTCATGTCCCGGCTGGACACCTTGCACTGCTTCAGCCTTCCACTTCTCTAAGTCCAGGCTGATGCACACCATGTCTATTAAATGGCACAGTCTTGTAAGCAGAAATTTAAAAACCAGAATAATTCAATCTGAACATAAGAAAATGCTTTTCATTGTGAGGGTGGTCAAGCACTGGCACAGGTTGCCCAGAGAGGCTGTGCAGTATCCATCCATGGAGGTATACAAAACCTGACTGGACACGGTCCTAGGCAGCCTGCTCTAGGTGGCCCTGCTTAAGCATGGGGCTGGACTAGATGATCCCAAGCTCAGCCATTCTGTGCCTCTGATCATGTCTGGAAGGAAGGGTGAAACAAATATTTATGCTTCTTCCAATTTTTCTTCACACCTGTGATGCCACTAGCTATACAAAATTCACAAAATTTGGGGAATAATGAAAACAAAGGAGAATTTCAGCGAAGTGGTTGCTGCCTCCCACAGAAGACTCTGAAATAGGATTTTTCTAGTTACTCGGAGCACATTAGCAAGTGACACAGCACAAGTAACACAGGGGCAAAGAGTTGGTGCAGGAGTACTTTTTTTCCTGCATTACATTAGAAAGGTTACAGTGGGTCAGGCCAAATGTCCACCTAGCCAACATCTTCACACTCACACCATCCAGTGTCAGATGTCAACCAGGGAATCATACAATCATAGACTGGTTTGGGTTGGAAGGGATCTTAAAGGCCATCTAGTTCCAATCCCCCTGCCATGGGCAGGGACACCTGCCACTAGACCAGGTTGCTCAAAGCCTTATCCAACCTAGCCTGGAACACTTCCAGGGATGAGGCAGCCACAACTTCTCTGGGTAACCTGTTCCAGTGCCTCACCATCCTCAGAGTGAAGAATTTATTCCTTACATCTAATCTAAATCTACCTTCTTTCAGTTTAAAGCCATAACTCCTTGTGCTATCGCTACATGCCCTTGTAAAAAGTCCCTCCCCAGCTTTCTCGGAGGCCCCCTTTAAGTACTGGAACACTGCTAGAAGGTCTCCCCGGAGCCTCCTCTTCTCCAGGCTGAGCAATCCCAACTCTCTCAGTCTATCTTCATAGGAGAGGTGTTCCAGTTCTTTGACCATCAGGAACAGGGCAACCATCTCTGCTCCTTTGATACTAGTCTCCTAGCTTCCAAGAACCTTCAGCTCAAGCTACCTGTGACTCATCGTTTTATTGTCCTTGGTGGATTGTTCCTTCATTAATTTGTCTGGTCAATTTTCAGAACTACCCAAATTATACATAAATATTAGATGTCTCCTAGTTTTTTTGCATTACGTGAATAAATATCCATTGTTTCTCCAACAAGTTTCTCTGTGACACTTGCACTTTTATAGAACTCAAGCGTCCTTCAAACATATCCTTTCCGGACTGACAGGTCCTACCTTTTTCACTGTTTCTTGTAAAGAATATACATCTTACAACAGTTCAGTTACATCACGTTTAGGTAATGGAAAGAAGGCAAAAGCAGACTGTACACCATGTTAAAAATACGGTCAAATCACAGTTGTACATATTAGTGGTGTCTTCTTTACCGTCTAAATATCTCGTTATTTTTTCAGAAAGCAGTATCAGGAGCTAACTTTCTCTAGAATAATCAAGTGTAGCTCCAAGATCACTTTCCCAAGTAGGAATTATTGGTTAGAAACTCCTAAGTAGAAACCCATCAATGCACATATGAAGTTAGAATAATTTCTGTTACTTTGCATCTATCAACACAAAATTTCAAGTCCTATTTTCACTGCCTAGTCTTCAAAATGGAGAGATCCTTTTGCAGCTCCTTACTGATGGTTTTCTTTTCTTTTCAGCATATTTATAAATCTGCTAAAAGTATGTGCCTTACAAAATCCCTGTGAAATTCAAGTGGATAAGAACAATTCTATGCCCATATGACAAAAACTGAAGATTAACTCCTACTCTTTATTTTCTGTTAGTTATTACTCCATGAGAGGTCTTCCCTTGTCTCACAGCACCTTGGTTCTCATGGAGTCTTTTAACAACAGGCTTATCGAAAGCCTTTGGGAGTCCGAGTACATCAACCAACTCATCCATGGCCACACTCTATTTATAAAGTCCTTCAGAGAACTTCAGCAGACCTGCAAAACAAAACGCGTTTCTGAAGGGGGCGACAAATTCCAGGTACTGACATATTTCCATTTCCCTGGAAAGGAGCAGTTAAGTGATGGGTTATGCACCCAGGTTACGACTTCAGTGTTTTCACATTCAAATTTCTCTTAAGACTTAGGTATATATCACCAAATCACAGCACTTAAACACTGTTCATCTTGATTTTCTCTAAAGCCAATTCTTTTGGCATATTAACGAGACATGTCCTCTAATAATTCTCCCCATAGAGAAAGATTCCATCTGGGAGCTGGTTATTACAGTGCTCAGTAGGATACTGCACTCAAAGTTTCTGATATCCTTATCATGTCACCATTTTCCATTAAAACCTCCCTAAGCACCTCCATAACAAACATGGGCGCACACAAATTATTAAGTTTTTAAAATTTTACTTTCTGTAGATGTTCTTTCTTATCCCCTGTTCCCACTAGCCTTACAAATTTTGCAGCCATCTCTCCCTGCCCCACCCCAGCACATCAGAAGAAGAAAAGGATTTACGGTTTGTTTTATCCCTTTTGCAAGCTGTTTCTCAAACCCTTTTTGTCCGCCCTATTCAGTTTTTTATATTTAACCCATATGTGAGTTAATGAGCTTCCTCATCTTATGTAATTCCCCCTTCCGAAACTAAATGCACCAGCTGTTTCTTTGGCTTTTATTATTCCTGCAAGAATATTAAAACTAGAGTCTGGCTGTTCTAAAGCAACATCTGAGTCCAATTACCTGAGTACTGCTCCAGATCAAGTCAAGAACTGCTGCTTTTCTCGGGGGTTCTCCGAGTAGCGGCTCTAACAAGTCATTTGTGGCATCTAAACAATCGCACTCGGCGGCACACCCCAACATGTGTGATCTCACTTATGTGAGGGTAAGTCATTCTTTTTGCTTTGCTATCCAGTCCTTCCTTGCTGCCTCTCTGATTTTCCTTAAGAGAGCAGTCATTCCCTCCATCACATTGGGTGGTCAGTAACCAGGTTGGTTGCTCTTCACAGGGCTAGTATTCAGTCCAGATTACTTTTACTGACAAAACCCACCAGGAATCAGATTTAATACTAAAGCTTTCTTTAACACATACTGCCACTTCTCTCTTGGGTTGAGCTATTCCATCTCTCCTGTGCCCTAGTATTAGAAGGTCTCACTGACAGGCCTGATAAGCCTTTTGGATAAGCATCCCCATGCCAAACCAGCCCTTCCAGTTCCCTGTTATACTTTCCAGATTTGTCTGTAGAAGCACATGAGCTTTGGTCCACTCATCTTTTCCTTTTCTTCCCTCCCCTCTCCCCGCTCTATTGAAATAGGACTACTTGTTCCAACTACGCTTTGCCATTTCCACTACGTTCTGCCAATCTCAATCCTCACACTTGTTTGAAGGCACACGGATCTTACAACCTAACCCCAAGGAAATGCATCATCCCGAACTGTGTGTTCTTCCACATCTCACAATCTACCTTTAAGAAACGGTTAAAAAGTCCCCTATGAAAGCTTTTCAATTTTAAGTGCCAGAAGCCTGGTTTTGATTTTCTCTAGACGAAGTCTTTCCTCTCCACACAAGCTCTCTCTGTTCCATGTTTTTGTAGTTCCCAGTGAGTCTGAACACTTTCCTCCTACACCACACTCCCAGCTACACAGTGAGACTCTTGTCTGTCTGACCTTGTATTTCCCTGCAGGTGACAGCAGGGGCATTTCAGGAAACACCATCAGAGGAGCATTTATCGACCTACACAGAATGCTTAGTTATGCCCCTCTGCTGCACTTCACCTGAGAGGAGAGTTTCCAAGTGAGCTGTGACCATGCTCCTCCCCAACAATCCCTATAAGTCCGTCCAGGTATCTACTAACGTCACCACTTCTGCACCTCACAATCCTGCCTCTTCTCTCATCACTGGATCAAGTACCTGTATGCACAACAACTAAATTAACTAGTACAGTAGTCTATCACCCAAGATAAAGAGGACACACAATCAAATTCCTCCAAGAACACAGAACCTACCGCACAGATTCCTTCATTCACTTCCCTGGGAAAGTCCTGCAGGTAAGGAAACATTTATGCAAGTACATGAATATGCCATGTTTGGGATACTTTACCATCTCACCAGATTTATTCATGGAGCCCTCATTGTTTTAACCCAGCAACAGCATTTCTTACCTAAAAAATTATAAAATTAAGACTTGGTAGAAAAATATTCATTGAGAAAACTCCTCTTTTCTACCCCGATCAACTATTAATGTCAGTTCTAAGATGCACTGTTACTCATTTCCTCTACAACTGTACATTCAGGGTCTCTATTAACTCATCACGCCAAAGCAGGATACTGTGCATTGATATGTCATGGAAATACATCACACAGCACTTCTGCTTCTGGTTCACACTATTTGTCTCATTCTATCCTTTAATGTTTGTCTGCCCCTTGGTCTCGCAGATGTTACACACACAACAATCCCCAAGTGACTGTTAGTCACATAATAATAAAAAGCATCCAGTTTTGACTTGAGACATCACCTATATCCAAATGCACATCTTGGCAGCACCCGAGACCTTTCAACTCTCATTAATACTCATTAATTCTTCCTTGAAAATAAAAAACACAAAAACAACCTAACAGAAAAACTAAGCATGAGGTTACCATAAAGAATAATGCTTAACCAACAGAATTAAGATGAGAGAGAAGAGTCTTTGTGATCACAACTAACGTAACAAAACAGGTTGGACACATCTCTGTGGTACTTCAAAAGAAAATTTAATCATCCAAATCAATACTCAGACAGACAATACTGGTTGACACATCAGTACTCATACGATCATCTGGAGGGATATATTTGACTGTTCATAAGCTAAAATAAGCTAAATTAGGAAGGCTATTTTGAAATCACAATGTCTGCATTAAGACTTGTACCTATAGCTTTAAACAAGAAGCTGTCATTAAATATGCCAGGTTACTGTCTCCAGTAGCTAAGCTTCTGAATGACATAGCATGAAGCACCCAGTCAAAACTCAGTATAAACTAGACAAACTAAGGAAAACATAGGCCTGGGAAATCTTTTGCCCACGTTACAACTATTTCTCATTCTGTGTTTTCACTGTCTGTTTCTCAAATAGAAAACACTTTTCTTGATGTGGTAGTGCAGACCCATAGACCAAGTCTTTCAGCAGAAATCCTCTCCCACATCACACTGGTCCAGAGTGCAATTCCTTTGCACGCAATCATAAGAAAAACTGGGCTGCAAAGGACTTCTGGAAGTCCCTTCCCACCCTCGTTGACTTGCTCAGAGCTTTGTACAGTTGAGTCCCAACTATCACAAAAGCTGGAGACTCTACAGCCTCCCACAACAACTTCTTTCAGTGCTTAGCAGCTCACAGGGTGAAGGATACTTAATTTTTTTCTTACAAGAAGTTTTCCCTTACGACCTCCTGGGCCACTCGTGGTACATTCCTCTTTGCCTTTCACCGTGCACCTCAGAGCTTGCCTCCCAGTCCTCTACAAACCCTTCCACGGGCTATTACAGCCCTTGTTCCCCAAGCCCTTTCGGGGCAGAAAATAAAGCCGTTTATTTTTGTTTCTTCTGAAGAAGTTTTAGTAAGTTTATTCACATTTCGCAAGAGGCAAACAGCCTCTTTCTTCCCTAGTTAACAGCCACATAAGCCAAGACTTAGTTATGAGTGTCCCTTACCAGTCAAAAACTGGCCTCGTCCCTCACCAAGACTTCATCACGACCTGAAACTGAGTGACGAGTTTAGTTCTCTCAACAAAAGAACAACCGTGCACGAAACCTTTTTTTTTTTCCTCCTTTTAACCCTGAGCACCACGTCCAGCACTGACCCTCCTCCGGCCGCAGCGCGTGGATTTAAGCAGAGACTTTAAACGCCGACACTGAAGAGAAATGGCGGGGGCAGCCGGTGCTGCCGCAAACGCCGCTCCCCAAAACCCCCGCACGGACCGAAACCACCTTTTCGGTCTCCGGCGGAACGCCTCAGCGGCTCGCTGGCCGCAGACCGAGACACTGACCCGCCTCTGCCCAGCCGGGCGGGAGCTCCCCCGCCACCGAGATGGCTCCGGCTGTCATGGCGGGGGGGGGTGGGGGGCGGCCATGGGCACTCGCCGCCGGCTCCGCGGGGCAGCGGCGGCCGCGCTGAGGGCGGGGGAGGCGGCCCCCCACCAAGGAAAGCCCGACGCGGCTCGCAGAGCGGGGGAAGGCGGCGGGGCTGAGGGCGGCGGGGGTCGCGGCTCACCGTGCGGCAGCGTTTCCTGCAGCAGCAGCAGGCTGAGGAGCACCCAGAGCCGCATGGCGGGAGCGGCCGGGGCGCCGGGCTGAGGCGAGGCGGGCGCGGCGACGCGGCGCGGGGAGGAGCTGGCCGGGGCCGGGGCTCCCTGCCCGGGAGTCCCCGCCGGGGGAAGGCGCGTCGTGGCTGTGCTGCCTGGGGGCCGCTCTTGCCGCCACTCGCGCTTCTTCGCTGCGGGAGGAACGTCCCGTCCCGCCCCGCCCCACGGGCGGCCCGGCCGGGCGGGTGTCCGCAGCAGGGTGGCCCCGCCGGCCCGAGCACCTGCTGCCGCGCTTCAGCGCTCGCAGCGGGAGCGCTTCGGCTCCTCGTGTCCAGCCGGGACGCCTTCCTTTGCGGCTCCGTCTCCTCGCAGCCCGTCACCGGGCTGAGGATGGCGGCAGGGTCCCCACCGGCCGTCGTTGCCCAGGCAGTGCAAGAGCAGCGCGGGAACAGAGGACTCCAGAGTAGGAACAGAGCTGCATCCCACACTATCTCTACCTCAGGGACACCTGTGGAAGTTCATTGCTTTAATTAGCTCATTGGCGACAGCTGTCCTTTGCCAGTGGGGGCTGTGCGTGGGTGCAAGCTGCTGGTCGCCTTTGGGCCTGCAGCTGGGTCCGCAGAGGGGAGTGGGGAGCGGTGGGAGCGCCGGACAGGTTATAGCACAGGTGACCCTACGGGTGACGTCAGGCACAGATCGCTGTTGGCCTGAGACAGCAAAAGAACATTTTTAAGTCAAACCATTGCACTCATTCCAGCCTGCCACAGCAAAGAGGTTCTCAAAAGACCGATTAGGAAATGCTACCTCCCCATGGAAAAATAGAAGTATCTATGTGTTGCCATTTGGGACTCCGTAGTGCATTACACGTCTTCATTTATGATTGATGCCTGCGTGAAGCACACCACCACGGTGCAGGTATCACTTCAGTGCTAAGAGATGAACATGGTACAAATGAGCCAAGTAAACGACGTTTGCTGCATGTATGTTTATGCCCACACTGAGCTGTCGAAAGCCATTTCTTGAAACCTGAGAGTTTTGCTGGAGGAGAAGGGAGGAGAAAACATGAGTGGAGAGGCTAGAGGCAGGGCAAGGTGAAGATCCTGGCTGTCAGAGGTCACAAGCAGACCCCAAAGTAGACAAGAGCACAGACCAGTTCAAATTGTGATAGAGTAAATGGGGAATGGTGTCCCTGGCCACAGCTCCAAGGGCATAGCTGATGTGAGAGTACAGCATTTACAGATCTTAAAGGAAGTCTAGGCTTTGTCTGCATACATAAAAAAAAAATCAGAAGGGATATACATAATGCTCCCCTGCCCTCATATGTACATACAACACATGCAGAGTTCAGAGACCTGCTTGCCTGAGCCTGCTCTGATACTTCACCTTGAGCTATCTGCTTAGTGGTAAAGCAGCCAGTGGGGCCCACATGCAGAGTAGGATGATGAAATTTCATGATCTCTTTTTCATTCTACAGTCCTATTACAGTTCTGCCTAGAACTTCTTAGAGATTTTGTGTAATGACCTGAGTATACATCAGCATATCCTAAACATTTCTTCCATTACTTGGAACAAATAAAGAAAAATGGTATTTCTACTACAGAATATTTTAAAAGTCCAAGATCACTTCCTCTTTTAAATTACTAGAATACCACCGAGTATTATATTCTGAAAAGATTATCGGTCTTTGATTTAAAGGAAATGAATCTCAGAGATAACTCAGAAAAGATATATAATATAATGTGTAATATAAACTGAAAATCTGCATTGAAATATTCACAGCTCCTGCTTCTCATGAAGCTTGTGTTTTTTCCTATCATCTGCAAAACTGCTAGTTGCAATTCTTTTGTGCCTTCCTAGGCCAAATTTCCCTTTTAGAGTTGTTAGAACAGAATAGAATCAAATCGTTTAGGTTGGAAGAGACCTTGAAGATAATCGAGCCCAACCAACCCTCAACCTAACACTGAACCGCTTCCCTGGGCAGCCTGTTCCCATGCTTGACAACTCTTTCAGTGAAGAAATTTTTCCCAATAGCCAATCTAAACCTCCCTTGGTGCAATTTGAGGCCATTTCCTCTTGTCCTATCACTTGTTGCTTGGAAGAAGAGATGGACAGCCACCTTGCTACAACCTCCTTTCAAGTAGTTGTAGAGAGCAGTAACGTCTCTCCTCAGCTTCCTTTTCTCCAGACTAAACAACCCCAGTTCCCTCAGCTGCTCCTCGTAACACTTGTGCTCCAGACCCTTCACCAGCTTCGTTCCTCTTCTTTGGACCCACTTCAGCATCTCAGTGTCTGTTTTGTAGTAGGGGACCCAAAACTGAACACAGTATTTGAGATGTGGCCTCACCAGTGCCGAGTATAGGAGGACAATCACTTCCCTGGTCCTGCTGACCACACTGTTTCTGACACAAGCCGGGATGCTATTGGCCTTCTTGGCCACCTGGGCACACTGTCGGCTCATATTCAGTCGGCTATCGACCAACACCCCCAGGATCTTTTCTGCCAGACAGCTTTCCAGGCACTCTTCCCCAAGCCTGTAGCATTGCACGGGATTGTTGTGACCCAAGTGCAGGACCTGACACTTGGCCTCGTTGAACCTCATACAATTGGCCTGGGCCCATCGACCCAGCCTGTCCAGATCTCTCTGTGGAGCCTTCCTACCCTCAAGCAGATTGACACTCCTGCCCCATTTTCTTTCGTTCACAGGATAGGTCAATGATCTAATGGTGACAGAGGTCCAATTATTAGTATCTTTTGGAAAATATGGACTGCGTTAATTTCAAGACATATTTAAGCTGACATACTTTTTTCCTGTGTAGATATACAATGAAGAAAGTGATTTTATGAATTTTGAATTTCCTAGTTTTAAATGGATATGCATGAAAAACTAGTTACATTTTCATTTATAGTCATCAGAAGAACTAACATAAACCTACATGCAATGACCCCAGTTCTCCACGAGTAACCTGATAGCTTAAATACTTTTTTTCAGGTCAGTGCTTTAGATGAGATACTTGCAGAATGACTCTTGTTCTCATTTAAATCAGTGGTTACATTCCCACTGCTTCATGGGACCAAGATTTTCAAGATCAGTCAGTAAAACTTTATGTATGATAAGGTGATATTTAATCATTTTAGAACTTTGTATAAAAGAGTTGCAGTATACCTCAGGAAAAAAAAAACCAAAGTCATAGCTACTCTTTAGTCTGTGGACAAAGATGACTGCCCAAATGTTTTTAAAAACAATGCCAGATGATCATCTTGCCCTGGGAGTGTGGTTCTCGGTGTCAAGGCTATTGTTATCCGTTGCCCAGACTCAGGCCTTTATTCTCCTGATATATTTTTTTTTTTTCTCCTCCAGAAAGGGAAAAAGGAGACAACAGTGAGTTTATCCATCCAGCTCTGAGGTTGGATGCTGCCAGAACAAGTCTTGGTGCTTCAGAAAGTTGAGCACCATGAATGCTGAGGGCTACTTGCTCCCTCTGGAAATCAAACCTAACATCATCTCTGGTTTGGCACTGTAAGACAAAATGCCCAAATCAAAGGGTGTTATTCTCTATGTCAATGACTTCTTGAGTGCTTGGAAGCAAGTATGAAACAAACGCTGCTACTATCCCCATATCCAGACCACCGGAAAAAGAAAAGATTTAAATATAAAACACAGTTGTTTTTTTCCCCTTTATAAAATCCATATAAGCTATCATGTTATCTATTTTAAAAGAGTTATGATTTGTATAATGTCATGTCATGATATATCTGGCACACTAATGGGTATTAAGTCACTATATCATTTTAGTGTTTACTGAAACTATAGTGGTGGTTAAAGTTAGAGCTATTGTATGAAGTACATACAAGTGATACTCAGCTTTATTTAAAAAAATATGGAGCAAATGCACAGTTGTTATCCCGTGAAGCACATTTACAGTAAATGAAGAGCAATTTAATTTCAATCAGAATTTAGAATTAAGGTAACTAAAAAAAATTGCTGATTACAATTCTATTGTAAAAGTGAAGGAACGAGCACCATATTCTTAAATATAAGCATTTTGTATATTCATAAGAATTCAAAATTTTTCATTTTGGTAGAGCACTTCAAAGAAATACAAATCTGCAGTTTAAGTTGCATCATAATCATTCTATCTACATTTTAAATGCTCAGCAGCATATAATACAGAAGTAATCACTACAATGTACATGTGAACAAAAGGAAAAGTTAAAATGGATATGAAAACACTAATGTTTTTTAAAATGATGCACACATTACTATTTTTAAAGATATGTAACATGTATTTCATGCTTTACTTTCTGGAACACAAAAGAAAACAGTCCACCAGAACATTCCAATCCTTTTAGCCTTTGTCCTGACTCCAACTAAACTTCTGCTGGTGAAGATGGAGTTTACCTGGCACAAGGTTCAATGAAAACATACAAGAGAATTTGTCCAGCTGACAATAAAAATAATGATATATTTACATAGTTCTTTGTAATGCATGTCTATGCACAGAAGTCCTTTGACTTAGCTAATGTTAAGAAGTTTGATTTCTAAAATCGAATGGAAACCAGATCAGGAGATGGTAAAGGCTTTATACTTAGCTTTGGAAAGGTTCAACTATTAAAAATGCAGAGGTCCTCAAAACATATCAGAAAGAAATATATATATCAGGTAATTAAAAACAAATACAAAGATCCTACACTATATGACATACCAACCACCCTTTCTGTAAAATATATATTTGCCTTACACTGCGTAATCCCAGTGCTTTCAATGAGAATACTTCAATTTGTACAAACTTCCTGGCAAGTCTAGGAAGAGTTAGGGCCCAAGAGCATCAAAAGGTGCTTTTATTTTCTTTTTCATGTAATCAAGTAACACATGTGAGCCACCACGTGAATTAAATTCCTACTGTATAAAATGCATCTTAATGTCAAAGGCATCACACCTGATTAAAACGATGGCACAGTCCCACACAGATTTCCTGCACCATCACGGATTTCACCCAGGTTGTTCAGCGTTCAGTATCTCCGGATGCGTACAGCACATCTGATACTGGCACTTACTAAAACCTCCATAAGAGCAGTATGCCTTTCATTTCTTTAAAATATATATCTTTGCATAGGGGAAGGTGGCTAGACTTGTACATTTATCACCTGATAAAATACAGAATATATACTTAAGCTTTACCAAGTTTTGTCTCTAAATTCATTGCATGATTTGTCTCTAAATTCATTGCATGATTTGACGTTTCGGGATGGCACAGTTAAATTCATAAGTAAGTACAGAAGTAACCCTCTGTCACTACTATTGACATTTATTACTGATAATTCTCTCAGAAATCGCTTACAACATGGTGACATAAACCTGATATGACAGGTTTCAGGAGTCTAACCCGCGTTTGTTGTGCAAGAAAAAGCATACTACTATTAACAGAATAGTTTTATCCAGAATAAGAGACAATGAAATCTAAGATACCTCATAAAATTTCCTATTGCAGAATTGGGACTGGAATACCACAACATCATTTTAGTTAGCACGGATTATAAAGAAATGTTATCTTTTATCCCTCAGAACAAAAAGTTTTATTTGTTCTCCCTTAAATATGCTTTGGCTTACTTTCTTAAATCCAACTAGATGAGAATAATTCCTCTGTCTAAAGGCACATCCAGAACATACCAAATAAAGTTTTTGGAGGGTTTTTTTCTACAAAGAAAGAAAAAAACAAGCTACCTCCAATACCAGCTATTTTGCATTAACACGTACCATAATTATTTGCACAGAACAATTTACAATATCAACAACTATGTTAAAAAAATATCATCAACGATTTAATTCTACTGGACTTGTGCTTCCAGCTGCTCTCTCAGCAAACACAGACATACAGCAAACGCGAGAACAAAGCCAGGATTTGTTTCATACGTGGCCCCTGTGTAAGGACTAGCGTGGCTGCCCGTCACACGGCCCGCTCCTGCAAAGTCTCACTAAAACATCTGGAATTTCAAGATGGCAGATGTTGACAGTATCCCTCCCTTCAAAGGAAAATTCCAATGCAGTATAGAAATTATTTTAATCAGCACATCAAAATCATTACGGGGTAATGTCAGACAGATGCAAACACACGGACAAGCGTGCACACATACATTCTACATGATGGCCTTGGGAGGGAATGGGGCCTTCCTTGCACATCAGAGACGACCAGCAGCTTGCATCTTGGGAGCCTGGTGCGCCTGCTCTGCGCCATCAGCATCCATAGAAAAAAGTCAGTCTCTGCTTCCCACACAGTGAGATGTGTAAGGAATTTTGAAAGAGCTGTGTTTCACTGTAGACTTGTAAAGACATCATGGAAAAAGCTCCACCTGAGCACTACTGACTTGCTCCCCCGGCAACGGCAGCTTTGGCAGCTGAGGATTTAAGAGTACTGGGCAAGACAGGTTAGGAACGTCCTCTGAAAGTATAACCACTGAAGAAGCCACGCTCTTGACAGTGTTGCAGCTGATCAGGAAAAGCATCAGCTTCTCTATTTCAAATACTTGTGGGATTAAAAACAACAGAACACACATTCATTTACTCAATTTTTTGGTTGCTTTAAAATAAAACATTTGTTTTGACACATCTAAGGATTACTATATTGGATTCCTTTCAAGAACCTGGAAAGTCTTAAATTTATAATATTTCAAATAAGAAGTTAGGACATCTTTTGTCATTTTTGGCATAAAAGTGGGCCCCAGTTGAGAAGTACAATTAAAAGAGCAGATCCAACTGACAAAGACGGCTCTTTCAGCCTCTGCATAGAGGTACTGAAAATTATCAATAGCTCCAAGAACTGCCCTGAGAATTCCTATTCGTTCCTATCAAATATTTACCTAGCATATCATCTACTTGTATTATTCTGAGATTTGACTATTTCTTTAATGGCATCTTGCAAAATGATGATGAATTTTGGAAAGAAGAGGCTATAATTTACAATCAGTTCTGGATGGATTAGGATACGCTAAAAACCATTGCCACCTACGCTATAGTTTCTCCACATCTTCTGTGTCTCACCCATTTTCAAGGACCACCGATCATTAGAACGGTCCTTAGGCCAACAGCAGTTGCCGTTGGAGCATGTATACGCTGGAACCTCAGTCAGGAGGCAGGTGTTTTACCCATTCCGTGCCTCTTTCATTTTCAGAGTGCTACTCCTCGTTCTGAGCAGCCAGCAGAGGCCACTGGTGCAACAGCACACATCTGGCCGCTCGCTGCTGCCGGCGCTGCAGGACCCTCTCCTCCCAGTTCAGGCTGAGAAGAAAGGCACCAGGCTGGAAACCTCAGACCGGCTCCACGGTGGGAAACCAGCCCATCGCAGCGCTCCCTATCAAGAAGCACTTCTTCTACCCTTCAACACTTCGGCATGCTCCTGTTTTACAACGACAGAAGTCAGTTTAAGATTAAAAATCTATTGCTGTGAAAAAGAACCGGAGAGACAGAAGCAGCTTAAGTAGTTTCTTTCTTTTTTTTTTTTTTTTTTTCTGAAATGCCGGCTATTATAAAAAGTAAGGTGCTTTTTGCTGTCAACCAACATAGCTCTCACAGGAGCTAAAGTTTTAGTACCTAACAACAGATATTCATACCAATGATTAGTACCAGCAACAGGTTGCAACTCTTCATGCCAAAGTCCAAGACAGGTCTTACTTTAGGGAAAATATTTTTATAAATTCATTCTGGCAAAATAACTTTCTATGGTGGAATCCTTCACGTGACTTGAGTCTACTACTTGCTGAGAAAAAGTATTAAAATATCTGGGTGCCTTTGACAGATAATGACTTTTATGTTGAAAGAAGAACAGTTTCCATTTTCACTAGCTTTGAAACAATTGTTTACCCAGCACTGCTGCAACAATTTGGTTCTTTACATAAATTAGCATGTGGATGTTCTACCCACAGGAATGGACTTGTGGATGTAGGCTTGGCTCACAAAGAACTGCTGTGCTAACATATGTTTAAGGCTTAGTGAAGTGCTGAAATACTGTTTTGACAAGGATTTTTTTCCAAAGCCTGGGCCTCTTATTTTAACCTCCCCTTCCATACGGAAAGAAGGCTGGGATTTTGTGCATTAATTTTTCTGAGGAGAAGCAATGTGTAACAACTTACCTCAGAAATATCAGCTCTGACACATGATAAAGGAGAAGAAAGCGTAGGGAGAATGAATGGGTAGTGTCATGGTTTGATGTGGAGGGGGGGGTGGTTCTGGTGGCAGGAGAGGGATTTTGCTCCCTGCGACCTCCCCGGTTTTGGATCCGGGTTAGGCTTAGTTCTGGCCACCGGATCAGACTGCCATCCCCCTCGGGGTTGAGCCAATAGGGCGCCTCTGCGAATTGCCCTATTTAAGTCAGGACAAGGGAACCGGAAAAGGTGCTTCGCCCAGGATCGACCAGAGAAGGGAGGAGGGCACTGCCCCCGCTCCCTGGCTCCCGGCCGGGCAGCTGCCTGCGTCGGGCCGGCGCCGCCCACGGAGAATGGCGGCGGCGGAGCCAGCTGGGGAACTCGGGGGCACCCCACTCCCAGGGTGCCCACTGGGCTGAGTTCACCTGGAGAGGACTGAGATCTGAGAGAAACAGCTGCATCGACAGCAGGTCAGTGAGGATGGAGCGGGAGGAGGTGTGCCGGAGCCGAGTTTCCCCTGCGGCTGATGGTGAGATGGCAGGCTGCCCCCCTGCAACCAGGACGGCCTCGGTGGAGCAGCGACCCACTCGCGGCCCGTGGGGAGAAGATGCCTGAGCCCGAGGATGGTCGTGTTGGGGGCACGGCAAGGCAGAGAGGCATCTGGAGTCTTCGTGACGACCCACGCCGGAGCGAGTGGCTGCAGCTCCCTAAGTACCCGAGACTGTGGTATAGCCCACACCGGAGCAATCTGTGGGGAAGGATTGTTTCCAGTGGGCTGGACTCACGTTGGAGAAGTTTGTGGATTTTTCCTCGTGGGTAGGGGATCCATTGGAGCAGGGGAAAAGGGTGTAGGGACTCCTTCTCCTTTAAGAAAGAAGCAGCAGTAACAGCACGGAATGAACTGACCTGCACTCCCCCAGTCCCTGCCCCCTGTGCTGCTGGGGGGAGGAGGTAGAGCCGGGAGGAAAAGGAAGGTTGGGGGGGGGAGAAGGTGTCGGTTTTAAGATCTGGTTTTGTTTCTTTCTGTCCTCTCAAGTAATCGGTTTTTATTTCCCTTTGTCCTTCTAAGTAATCATTAATAAACTGTTTTGCTTTGAGAAAAGCGCTGCCTGTTTTGCCCAGGACCATGGTTGGTGGGTGCTCCCTCTGTTCTTGCCTCAACCCTCAGTCCTTTTGTTTTTTTTTTTTTTTCTTTTTCTCTCCTCTCTACTTTATTGGAGAAGGAGAGGCTGTGTGAGTTTTAGTTGCTGGATCAGCCTAAAACCACGACAGTCCTTTTGGCGCCCAACGTGGGGCTCGAGGAATTTGAGATAAGAATAGTGACTGGGAGAGGTAACGGGCAAAACATGGACTTCACAGTGCTGAAAAACAGAAGGACCTTGGGAAACTTTGATTGTTGTGACTGGTGAAGGGACAAGGGGTGGATTGTTTGTAAAATGTGTGTTCTTCTTCTTCTTCGATGTTGTTGTTGATACTGTGTTCTTTTTCTGTAACTCTGTGTTCTCTTTCTGTAACTAAAGTTGTGCCTAAATATGGAATTCGCAGAGGCGAGGGGTGGAATGTCATGGTTTGATGTGGAGGGGGGGGTGGTTCTGGTGGCAGGAGAGGGATTTTGCTCCCTGCGACCTCCCCGGTTTTGGATCCGGGTTAGGCTTAGTTCTGGCCACCGGATCAGACTGCCATCCCCCTCGGGGTTGAGCCAATAGGGCGCCTCTGCGAATTGCCCTATTTAAGTCAGGACAAGGGAACCGGAAAAGGTGCTTCGCCCAGGATCGACCAGAGAAGGGAGGAGGGCACTGCCCCCGCTCCCTGGCTCCCGGCCGGGCAGCTGCCTGCGTCGGGCCGGCGCCGCCCACGGAGAATGGCGGCGGCGGAGCCAGCTGGGGAACTCGGGGGCACCCCACTCCCAGGGTGCCCACTGGGCTGAGTTCACCTGGAGAGGACTGAGATCTGAGAGAAACAGCTGCATCGACAGCAGGTCAGTGAGGATGGAGCGGGAGGAGGTGTGCCGGAGCCGAGTTTCCCCTGCGGCTGATGGTGAGATGGCAGGCTGCCCCCCTGCAACCAGGACGGCCTCGGTGGAGCAGCGACCCACTCGCGGCCCGTGGGGAGAAGATGCCTGAGCCCGAGGATGGTCGTGTTGGGGGCACGGCAAGGCAGAGAGGCATCTGGAGTCTTCGTGACGACCCACGCCGGAGCGAGTGGCTGCAGCTCCCTAAGTACCCGAGACTGTGGTATAGCCCACACCGGAGCAATCTGTGGGGAAGGATTGTTTCCAGTGGGCTGGACTCACGTTGGAGAAGTTTGTGGATTTTTCCTCGTGGGTAGGGGATCCATTGGAGCAGGGGAAAAGGGTGTAGGGACTCCTTCTCCTTTAAGAAAGAAGCAGCAGTAACAGCACGGAATGAACTGACCTGCACTCCCCCAGTCCCTGCCCCCTGTGCTGCTGGGGGGAGGAGGTAGAGCCGGGAGGAAAAGGAAGGTTGGGGGGGGGAGAAGGTGTCGGTTTTAAGATCTGGTTTTGTTTCTTTCTGTCCTCTCAAGTAATCGGTTTTTATTTCCCTTTGTCCTTCTAAGTAATCATTAATAAACTGTTTTGCTTTGAGAAAAGCGCTGCCTGTTTTGCCCAGGACCATGGTTGGTGGGTGCTCCCTCTGTTCTTGCCTCAACCCTCAGTCCTTTTGTTTTTTTTTTTTTTCTTTTTCTCTCCTCTCTACTTTATTGGAGAAGGAGAGGCTGTGTGAGTTTTAGTTGCTGGATCAGCCTAAAACCACGACAGGTAGAAAGGAAGAAAACTGGATGACTACTGTATGTAAGTACCAAATTACGCAGTCAGGGATAAAATCCTGGGCCTTCCGAAATCAAAAGCACAGTACTCGCTAAATCCTATATGAATGTCACTGTCAATACTGTGACCAATAGATTATTTCCCAGATGCTTTTGCAGAAAACAACATAGCTCCTCTTGGGAGTATTAGTTTATACACACAGCATTTCTGAAAGTAAAGGAATTCATGGAAGTAGAAATCTTTAATACTATTTAGAGGGACCAAAAGCCTTTGAGGTATCTTTACTGTTTGAGTTCTCCATGACTACTGATTAGTAAAGGTAAGCAATTATTTCTTTTATATAAATAGATAATCCTCTACTTTTTGCAAAGTATCAGATCTGCACAATTACCATTTGTTTTGCAAATACTTTCCAGGCCTGTCTCCATTTTATCTCTCATGAGAGTAACTTCTGTAGAAAGAAGAGAGCTATTAGATTGTGACCAAAACACATAATAGAGATAAGGAGAAGGTACAAAAGGCACTTGTGTTCCACAACACAGTGTCAAATATTCAGAACTTCGTGCAGATAGTTCTAGAATTCTTCATAGTTTGCGATTGCCAGTGATTTTAGATGACAGTTCAAACAATGCATCCAAACATTTGCTTGCCAAAGGATATTTCTCTTGTTTTTTTTTTTCAATTTAAATATTAATCTCCATGCTGTCAGTTCTGAAATGAAGAAGATGGATTAGCAGCTTGTCCAAAATATCAGCCAGGCGTTGTAGTAAACACTTTCAAGAGGCACAATGTTGGCAGAAAGCTTTTGACGTTTTAGTCCACAAGTAAAATGTCAATTAAAGGTTTAAAAGACTTGTATGTTTGCATAGATTAACATTCACTTGTCCTCTCACATGCAAGAAATTGATCACTTTCATTTGCATTTTCAGGTTCATCCACTTCTTCCATAGGGTTCTTTTCTTTCAGTACACTATTTCCTGAACAAGAATCGTCAACTCCTTTGCTACGACGACCTTCAAGACTGTGTCTGATGCCGTAAGTAAAGTAAATGATGATGCCTTCCAAAAGGAAAAAAAAAATTAGTAGGGTTTTCAAGCAAGTAATGCATTAAAAATTAGTTAGTTATTACTGTCTAGCTGAACGTATTTTCGAAAACAAGTTTTTTCTTCCGGTATCTGAATCAGAGCTCATGCTTCAGGTCTTTTCTGTTTCTATGGAAATTCCAGTGCATCATTTTTGCATAATTATATGCTCTAATAGGTCATGGAAACTACTATCTCTAATTTATGCCTAGATGGAATTAATACAATTGTCCATATCTTAAAGGAGAATGACTGACATACTGGGAAGAAAACTGTTACCAACAGGTCTCTGCACAATTTTAGCTATACTTACTAGGAAAAAAAAAAAATGTGGCTTATTGGAATTAGTCCTAAACCTGGGATTTTTTCCTATTACCTCAAAACTGTATTTACAATTTTGACTGCATATAAATACTGCTTCTGAAACATGTTCATGTTTTGATCAGAAATATCAGCTGACTTTTAATAAAACACAGACTTTTTTTTCAAGTATTTAAAGGAAGAGAACCAAATGTTCTGAGATGGGATTCATGAGCCCTAACATAAGAGGTGACTGAAATGAACAGAGTACCTACCAAGTGCCATCCAGAAGCTAAATCTTATCCAAGTCTCTCCACTCAATTGTACCATCAAGTAAATATTTACCAGGATACTGAATGATGGCAAAAATGGCAATAGTGGAACCTAAAAAGAAAAATTTAATATGTTTGTATTAAATACAATTTCTTGCATTTCGCACTTCAGGTATACAACACAAATGAGAGGTGACACATCACTAAAAAAGAACTTAATTTTTTTTTATTGGAATATAGTGAAATTTTCTTTTTCACTGGTTTAACCACCAGTTTCTATATATCTTAAACTTTTACAATACATGATGTTTAATGTATTTTCTCTAAGGCTGTGTAGAAAATCTTTCTAGTTTGTGCTGGACATATGCTAATAAATTCCTGTATCTACAGCAGAAAAACATTATATATTTATATACATCCCTTCTTTCTGAAATGCCGCCCAACTCCACCAAATTCCTTGACTTTCATCACTATGTTTCATTATTTCCATTAAATACTCCATTAAATAACTCATCTTAGAATGTAAGTGAAAACTCAAAATGAAAGCATTATTTTCTGGGAGGTACGAACTGTCTTGTGGTCCAAAGCACTGCACACAACCCAGACAAGTGATTGTATGCTAATCAGGTTCAGAATCATTTTCCAGTTTCTAAGTAATTGAGGTCTAAAATTACTTGGGTGTCATCAATGTGCATTTTGAGGATGTGCCCAAAGGAATATCTAGAAAACGTGTTGCCTAATCCACTAGTTGTATCAGCAGCTGTTCACACCAACGTCTGTGGGACAGCCATTTTCTGCAGCCATACTCCTATGCATGTCACAGGGCAATGAAACCCTTTTTCTAGTCCTGAGGAGGTCTGGACTGGACAGCTGTCCTGGTTTTGACTGAGGCAGAGTTAGTTTTTCTTTTTAGCAGCTAGAAGAGCTCTATGGCTTGGATTTAGTCGGGGTTTCGTTATGAGAAGAATGTTGATAGTGCACTGATGTTTATAGTTGGTATGGAGACAGCAAAGACCTTTCGGCTTGCCACATTTTTGCCAGTGTGCAGGAGCACAACAGGTTGGGGAGAGCATGGCTGGGACAAAGGGTCCACAACATCCCGTATGATTTGAATTTAGACTTAGGATTGAGGGCCAAATTGGCCAATGGGGTATTCCATATCATGCAACATCATGCCCAGTATATAGATGAGTGTTTAATGGGAAGCAGCTCTTGGCTCTTCCGAGGGCTCTCTCTAGGAGTGCTCTCGCTCTCTTTCACTCTCTTTTTTTTGGGCCTCTTGCTCATGCAGGATCGCAGTGTCAGGACTTACCTGCTTCTGAATCATTTGCTGGGATGGGACAGGCATTGGTCACCGAGTGGTGAGCAATTATACTGTGCATCACTTGTTTATATATATAATTATCATTATATATATTCATTTTTTATTATTATCATTATTGCATTTAATTTTATATTATTATTATTATTAAAATTGTACTTATGTCAACCCACAAGTCTCCTTCTTCCCTTTTCCCCTTCAATTCTCTTCCCCATTCCCTGGGGGCAGAGGAGGGTGAGCGAGCGGCTGTGTGGCCTTTAGTTGCTGGCTGGGCTAAACCACAATAGTTCTTTTTTGTGCCCAATGTGGGGCTTGAAGGGTTGCGATGATGACAAATTTGACCAGAGTGTGCTACAAGTATTCATTATGTTTCCTTGGATGTCACTGGCCGGAATGTTGTTTTATGTGCTCTCAGAGTTGTTTCTGGAGTTGTATTATTTAGCACCTTGTCTGCTGTGTATGCTGTTTGTCGGTATTTATACGCAGTTACTATCTCCAGGCGTTGGACTGGGATGAAAGGCATCATTTCTCTAAGAGTATCGCTGTGTTGTGCTGTGTGGTGCTGGTAAAACTGTGGGTGTTGGGACCAGTTCTGTACCTGTATTTGGTGGTGCAGGGGCATGTGGCGATGTGAACTTTGTTTATGAACTTCAAGCGCCACCTGGTCAATATCATTGCCAAAAACGCAGGAAGCTGAAAACTAACTCTGTCCCAGTCAAAACCAGGACAACTGCACGTGCTGATGATTCAGCCATGACCATCCGCTACCCTTACCTTCACCAAAAAACCTGCAATAGTGGCAGTGCAGTAATGAAAGTCTGCCTGAAAAAGGACCATCTCTCTCTCTGCCCCTCTCCCACTAGTTAGAATCCATTCAAACCTCTCATTACATAGTAACATAGAGAACATGTTATTCACCATAAAGGCCACTTTCTGCTGGTTCTGAGGCTGCCTTTGGATGAGGAGAATGGTAACTATGAAGGACACCATCAACACAGCAAGAAGGCCAATGCTCCAGGGCTCCAAGTTAGCAATGAAATGAATCCCGTATGTAGCGAGGACACTCAAGCCACAAATCAAGCAAGCTGTGTGAAGAACAAAATGATGGAAATGAAAAAAGTCACTTAATCTCTGCATTGAAGAGGAAGTGACTTTTAAGAAGAATGATAGCAGGTCTTCACTATGAAATGTTATCATGGAAATATTTAATTAAAGAAAAATAGACTAGACTACAGATTAGATCCATCAAGAAATATAAAAGCATTCTGCAGAATGACACATTAATTATAACTGAAAGAAGGCATGTTATCACTGGATTTTTAATTTTGTCTTTAATAAAATTCCATTATTTATGTTCATGCATTATATGAGTTTGGACAGCTGAATACTTACCTAAGAGACCCACTAAAAAGTTAACAGTAGTTGCAGTCTGCTTAGTAGGTAAACTGGATGGATTAATCAGGGCCTGAAGACTGAAGTGATTCTCTTGTATCATATTGATCTGTGATTCACTTACTGCAAATTCTTTTTCAGATGCAGTTAAAGCTGCTTTTTCTGGAGAATATTTTGGTTGTGGATAGGTTAAATTGGGTTGGTACCTATGCATGAAACAAACAGGATAATAAAAAAAATAAAGCTTAATTTGGGATTTGAAGCAATATGATTCCAGGAATGTATTTAAATACTTTTTTTTTTTCAGCAGAAATTTAGAATTTATGAATTTATAACTGCACTGCAACAGTATATATTATTAGTCACTATCATATGTAAACAAACTATGGCAACTCACTTTTTTGCTGGGTTTGGGGATTTTTTCTGAGCACTTTTTTAAGCTACGTGAATGCACCAATGCATCAGATAAATGACCAGTGTCATACAAAAAGAGGGGACAGGGTCTGGTGGTCAACGGCAGGGAAAGGATAGGAGAGCTTCTTTCTGATTTGCTTCCTGTACTATAAGAGGCCTACTAACTGGCATAAACCGAAATTTTACATCTGCTTTGTTAGAATTTAAGTGTCTTTTTAAAAATACATATGTTAAATAAGCCACTATGGAATAAAAGTCTTCTAAGTATATATTATTGCAGCAATGAATTCGAGCTGAATTTAAGCTGTTACACTTCTCAAAGTTATTTACTTAGCCTTAAGTAATAAAGATTGACTTTTTAAGTTAAAAAAAGCAATACATAATAAAGTGAGCTGTAGCTACCAATATGTTGATATTATTCCATAGCTTTACAAACAGAACAGATACCAGAGTTTTACTGACAAGTATTTATAACCTCACTCATTGAGAGATAATATTTGCACTTTTTTCTAGAGCTACCACATCTTTGAACACTCGTCTGGTATTATGTTTCTGACTAGGTGTCATGGTTTGACGTGAAGGGGGTGGGGGTTCTGGTGGCAGGAGAGGGGTTTTGCTCTCTGTGACCTCCCCGGTTTTGGAACCGGGTTAGACTTAGTTCTGGCCACCAGATCAGACTGCCATCCCCCTCGGGGCTGAGCCAATTGGCGCCTCTGCGAATTGCCCTATTTAAGTCAGGACAAGGGAACCGGAAAAGGTGCTTCGCCCAGGATCGAGCAGAGAAGGGAGGAGGGCACTGCCCCAGCTCCCTGGCTCCCGGCCGGGCAGCTGCCTGCATCGGGCCGGCGCCGCCCACGGAGAATGGCGGCGGCGGAGCTGGCTGGGGAACTCGGGGGCACCCCACTCCCGGGGTGCCCACTGGGCTGAGTTCACCTGGAGAGGACTGAGATCTGAGAGAAACAGCCGCATCGACAGCAGGTCAGTGAGGATGGAGCGGGAGGAGGTGTGCCGGAGCCGAGTTTCCCCTGCAGCTGGTGGTGAGATGGCAGGCGGCCCCCCTGCAACCAGGACAGCCTCGGTGGAGCAGAGACCCACTCGCAGCCCGTGGGGAGAAGATGCCTGAGCCTGAGGATGGTCGTGTTGAGGTGCACGACAAGGCAGAGAGGCATCTGGAGTCTGCGTGACGACCCACACCGGAGCGAGTGGCTACAGCTCCCTAAGTACCCGAGACTGTGGTAAAGCCCACACCGGAGCAATCTGTGGGGAAGGATTGTTTCCAGTGGGCTGGACTCACGCTGGAGAAGTTTGTGGATTTTTCCTCATGGGTAGGGGATCCACTGGAGCAGGGGGAAAGGGTGTAAGGACTCCTCCTCCTTTAAGAGAGAAGCAGCAGTAACAGCACGGAATGAACTGACCTGCACTCCCCCAGCCCCTGCCCCCTGTGCCGCTGGGGGGAGGAGGTAGAGCCGGGAGGAAAAGGAAAGGGGGGGGGAAGGTGTCGGTTTTAAGATCTGGTTTTGTTTCTTTCTGTCCTCTCAAGTAACCGGTTTTGTTTCCCTTTGTCCTTCTACGTAACCATCAATAAATTGTTTTGCTTTTAAGAAAACCAAGTCTGTTCTGCCCAGGACCATGGTTGGTGGGTGCTCCCTCTGTTCTTGTCTCATCCCTCAGTCCCTTTATTATATTTTTCTCCTCTCTGCTTTATTGGAGAAGGAGAGACTGAGTGAGTTTTAGTTGCTGGATCAGCCTAAAACCACGACACTAGGGTAATACAAAGCAATTACTTGAACTTGTCCATCCTGAGAACTACCTACAACATCTACCCCTTTCACATAGAGCCCCACAATGTAATAGGCCTGATGTACAGCATAGATTGTATTCATATCAAAATATCATTCACTAAATTTCATACACAAGCTTACATCTAGTACCTTTGGGACTAGTGTTTGGACCAATACATCTGGAAAATAAAAGGTGTCTAGATTTCACATGAAGCTTTGACTTGACTAACTGCTATACTGATATGACAATATATAATTGTTTTATTTGATGGGTCACTGCTTCTTAGTAATCCTTTATATATGTACACCTAATTTTTAAACATTTAGCTATCTAGCAAAACCATACCCTGTAAACGGCACTTCTGTTTGCATACTGATCAACACAAAATAAAACACAGTAGAATGCAAAAGACTGTTTCTGACTCACCTAAGAATGAGGACACAGGTTGCCACAAGTGAATAAGCAAAAAGTGTACCAATAGACATCATGCCTACTAAAGCCTTTAGGTCCAACAGAAATGCCATTACAGCTAAAAAAAGAAAAGAAAATGCAAAATTTGTATCAGGCTGACATATTAAGAACTAAGATTTTAAAATCCGTCCACAGTGTAACTTTACATTGTTTTACTGACAGCAATATGAGTGAAATCATGGCAATCCTTAAAAACACATTTTTTAAGTCATCGCCAACATTCCCAAACCTAATTCCCTACAGTTGGGAATCTCATTCATGTAGATATGCACTGATAAGCCATACAGTCATGCCGCATAATCAAGCGATTCCTATTGGACTTATTTGGACATAATTGTTTGCACACATGGCTTGTTGAATTGAGGTTACATTAAATATACATTTTTACAGAATAAGGTTCAGATCCTGCAACAGAATCTCACCAAAGCTGAGAGGATGGATCCCACTGCAGAACTGGAAAAAAATGACCCAACCCAGTAAGTCATCGCAATGTAAAATTTCTGCTGAGCTGAAAAAGAGCTCTAAGTAAAGAAGTCTTTCAGAAGTTGTCTCAAATAGAGAGTTTTTTTTTTTTTAAATTGATTATCTTACTTAAAAAAAGTTAAGTTCAAGTGGCCTTCAGGAGAGGCCAGCAAAATCTCACAAGAATGAATATTCTTAAGATCCCTGAAATCAGAGGCAGAAACTTCCATGACACTGTGAGTATTATAGCAGCCTTTGTGTTTATAAAAGCTAATGCCATATTCTTCTGGAGATTCTGGTATGTCTTCTTTTTTTTTTTGTCTACGCTGTTTGTACACAGAGACACATAGCTCAAAGAAATTAGCACAAGCCATCACTAAATGAAAGGCTAATGCTAACTGATTTGAAATATATGTGGTCAAAGAGCCACTTAAAATATTTTTACTTTATTAACATTATTGAGATGCAGAAAAAGTCTAAAAATACTTACTTTTTTGAATCAACATCAAAAGAAACTATTAAATGTAGTCTTTAAACTCTGTATGTATATGCACACACAAATTTTTCTATATTATAATTTTTGTGTTACATGTGTTAATATATTTGTAGACAGGGGCATATACAAACATTCCCCTGGTTTTTTTGATCCTGAAGGAGAAAGCAAAATGTAATTTTCTGAAAACAAGACTGCTTTTTTTTTTTTTATTTCCTCTGTGAGTCTCCTTTTCCAACGAAAGAAGGAAGACCATCCTGTTTTCTTTAATGATGGCGGATGTTCCTAAATCCAAGAAGTCATTTACAGGGTAGATTTCTGAATACCTCACTGCTTTGCACATGCTCAAAAGAACATAAGTAAGCAAAGCTGAGGAAGAACAGAACCTACTATAAACTCACATACAGTAGCTACATTTAATTTTTAATCCTAGCTTCCAAAGGCTACTTTATAGCTCAGAATATTCTTTTACCTTAGAACCAAACTGAAAAATGCCTCTAAGTTTCTGACTAAGAGAAAAAAGACATAGTATTGCTTTTTCACCTCTCTTAATTCTACGCCGATTGTAAGAAATGATAGCTCAATTTATGGTGAAGAAACCTTGGACTGACACCAAAACATTTCGCTATGTGCAGAGTTTTGCAATCACCGTTACCACCTGTGAAAAGGTAAATCACAGCAATAACATGTGACAATCGCTTCAGCTGTAGTCTTGACCTGATAGCTTTCATTAAGGGCCCAAACATCTAATCTCCTTAATGCTTCTTAAAGCTGTGAAACTCTCCATACTATGGTGAATAGAAAAGTCAAATGGAAGCTGCTGCATACATCCGTAACTGTTCTGGCAGAACCATGACCACAAGTTACCAAATATGCACCTTTTTAAAAATAGAAGAAGAAATTACTCCTTCTCCAGCAGTAGATAAAGCTGTCGCCAGGTGAGTTGTTGACACACCAGATTCCCCAAACTGTCTGAAAGCAGTCCATGGAACAGCTGTTGCGTAGCTATAGTCAGGGCTGTATAACTGTATCAATCAGTTTACCATCTGGGTAATACAGTTTTCCTTCTCCTCATCATTACTCTGATTCCAGATAAAGATGTTCATTTCATCCCAAATAATTGCACTTCCAAATCGTTATAGGGGAATATGTCGATATTATAAATTCAAATAATATAAAGTCAAAACAACAGAATTAATTCTAAGCAATTGATTTTTACTCTGACCAAAGAAAAGAGAACTGATAATAATGTTTCATGTGGGAAGTATCCGGGCAATGACTGTGCCTATCCACATTACTGCCAAGTACATGGCATGAGCAGTTCCAGTCTTGTGGCATCTGAGGATGATCCTGACTATAAATAATAATATTTTAATCTCAGTTCTGAACCTTTTATTTGATATCAATTTTAGCAGGGTTGCTAAATGTCATAAGGCAGGTATTTCATATTTTAATTCCTTTTAAGACTTAGTTATTTGCCTTTGAGTTAAATACTTCTAGAGCTTCCAGTTTTTCTGGGTAATTAGACATCCCACTGAAATGACAACGAAATTTGGGTACAACTACATGTACCTCTGCAAGAAGTACGGACAAAAGTGAAATAGCTGTATGTTAAAAATTCCTCTTTGTGAAATATTAAGAGTTGGCAACAGCTCCCCAAATGCTGTTTTGCCAAAATATATGTGGGCGTGTATGTGCATACATATATCTGCATACACACATAACCCCCAACACACATACATGCACCCCTCAACCACAATTTGGTAAGCCTATACAAAACCAGAATCCTTTTTCTTTAGAAGAAAATTTTAAAATCTTTGTATTTTACATAAAAAATGATCCTGCTGCAAATGTAGAAATTTTTTCTCATGTCTCATAATAAAAAACATGACAGTTATTTTCGCCCTTAATAGATGTGACATATAGGTGTACATCAGACAAGGAAACCCTGTAAGAAGAGCCTCAGCATAAGGGACTCAGATTAAGTAAAAAGCTTATTCACAATACAAGAGCCAATATTTAAAAAAAAAAAAAAATCACTGCGAATTCTGTGACATTAAGGACATCACCACCACCACCATGATTGGCATGATCTAGAGTTCTTACACCCTTTGATTACTTGGTGATTTCATTCCCATTGTGCATGCAATGGAAGTTAACAAGCAGCCCTTTTTAAAAATATGAAGTACCATGCACGTGCTTAGAGTGTTTAAATTTCAGTTTTAAGTAACACGGGCTTTGCGAGCTTACCAGAGATGGCCCCTGCTGTCAAGGTGGCAGAAACTGGTGCCTGCCTCTTACTCACTTTGGCAAGAAAACTAAAGAGTAAACCATCGCGTGCCATGGCAAACACAATTCTGGGCAAAGGGAACATAGAGCCGAGAAGACTAGAACAGAAAAATGTATAGTTCAAACACACGTTATTAAAAGCACAATGCTTTACTGGTAAACCCAACTACACAAACATAAAGCTTGGAAGATTTAATGGGTTTAGGTATAGTTTTGGTTTAGGTGCTGTGTTGCTGCTCTTGTTTTTTTGTTTAGTTGACTGATGTTCCTGGGTTTGGGTTGTGGTTTATTTTGAACCTGGGCTTTGAAAGCACTTGAGATCAACCCACAAACACAAATTCTGTGGCAGAGAAAAGTTTTCCTGGTAGCCTACTTTACCTGGTGACAATCAGATTTGATGATTTCAATCCAAAGCAAATCAAAGCTGCACAACAGTGGTTTATTTCCATATACGCAATGTGTTTAGACTCTTAGTCTCACCTGCTACTGCACCAGACGACAGAGTAGCAACTAGTGGGGTCTTCGTTTTGGAACTTATTTGAGCTAGACATTTGAAAAGCAACCCATCCTTCGCCATAGCATAGATTACACGTGGCATTGGGAAAATGGATCCAAGAAGACTGAGTAAAAAGCAAACACATGCAACATGGCAAACACAATTCATGCAGAGTTGTATCAGGGACAAGATAAATAATGTTAATTATTGGCACATATAGAATTAAAATTATGATTGTAAGACAAAACCAGAAAGCCCCATAGCCCAAGATACTACAGATCAGACACAAACAGAAAATTCTTTTTCTCTGTAAAGTTGATGGCTTTTTTTTTTTTTAATTTAGGTAATGGAATTACTTCATCAGAGAGAATTCAGATTAAAAACAACTCTTGCCATCACTGTAGTTCTTGGGTATTAGTGCACCAGGAATGCATACCAGGTCCCACTAACTATGCAATTAAGCTTTAGTATTCCTGGAAAAGTCTGTCAGTCAGCAGCAGCAAGTCAATAAGCATTAGCAGCATCTCTTACACTCACATTTCCTTGTGAGGCTGCTGATCAACAGTAATTTAAAGTAAGCACCATACAGTTATACTTGAGTACATTATTTCTTCTGATTAAAGCACCTCTAGCCAAGCTCATTAAGATTGTTTCTTTTTTTTTTTTTCAGAAGAAGTAAAACTAATTAATTTAGATTTGTTATTAGCAGAACGCAGAAAGCTTTTAAACTGTTGGTAACTCAACGCTCTTTTAAACATACTTCTTATATTAGGTGGTTTCTTTCCCTCAGTGAAATAATTGTAATTAAGAAAACAAAAACTTTGAAAGGACAAAAGGCAAAATCATTGCCAGTATAACCTTTGCAGCAAGCACACTAGTTTTTAACCAGGTGAATGGTCGCCTTTCTTACTTTAGGGAATCAACTATATCACTTACAGAAGGCACAACTTTTACATACCACAGATGCTAAGTACCTCCAGTAACACTGTGAGATGCAAGCATTAAGGTTAGACACACATGAGCTAAGTTTCGTTGCACATGAACTGATTTTGATGCATGAATGTCTCTTCCAAAAGAGAATGTTTCCTAAATCAGGGTGACAACTGTTTTTTCAAATAAGGAGACTGAAGATCTACTGCCGAATTTTTTCCTGTAGTGGCTTTGTAAGATTTATTTATCCTACTCCTCTTTAAGTACATTCACATAAATAACAAATATATTAACAAACATCTTCACCCCGAGGAAACGAGTTCACGACATAAAAGAGTAAGAGGTAACTATGTGGACCAAAAGCAATTATCCCATTTTTTTTTCTTAATTATACCTCTAAACTGAGGAATATGAAATATAATGTCCTTTGTTTTGTTCTAAACTGACACGTGTCAACCGACTGAAAGATTAATCTCTCCGCATGAGTAAATATAATACTTCGGAATACACTGGGAAAATAGAACAACAGTTCAAATTTCTGAAAAAGCACTTTACCATCTCAGGCCATTTTGTTTTCCAGAATTAATTTCCTTAATCTAGTTTCTGCTTATATATCACTTTTACTATTTATCAATATAGAGGAAAAATTTAGTAAAACCCTCCAAACTGAGGGGACATGACAAATAGATAGAAAATAACTATAATCCCAGAATGAACTGTGTAATTGTGACGTTCTTCAGTCAGCCCTACAATCCTTTCAATGTCATTCTGGAACTGTTTCCTTATTTGATCCTCTCCTACATCAAATTATTCACAGAATCATAGAATGGTTTGGGTTGGAAGGGACCTTTAAAGATCACCTAGTTCCAAGCCCCCTGCCATGGGCAGGGATGCCTGCCACTAGATCAGGTTTCTTAAAACCTCATCCAACCTGGCCATGAACATCCCCAGGGATGGGACAGCCACAACTCCTCTGGGCAACCCGTTCCAGTGTTTCACCACCCTCATTGTAAAAAAAAATAAATAAATTTCCCCCTTATATCTAATCGAAATCTGCTCTCTTTCAGTTTAAAGCCATTGCTCCTTAGCCTACCGCTACATGCCCTTGTAAAAAGTCCCTCTCCAGGTTTCTTGTGGGCCCCCTTCAAGTAGGCTGCTCTAAGGTGCCCCCGGAGCCTTCTCTTCTCCAGGCTGAACAGCCCCAACTCTCTTAGCCTGTCTTCATAGCAGAGGTGCTCCAGCCCTTGGATCATCTTCATGGCCCTCCTCTGGACCTGCTCCAACAGCTCCATGTCCTTCTTATGTTGGGGGCCCCAGAGTTGGACACAGTATTCCAGGTGGGGTCTCACAAGAGCAGAGTAGAGGGACAGAATCACCTCCCTCAACATGCTGGCCACAGTTCTTTGGATGCAGCCCAGGATACGGTTGACTTTCTAGGCTGCCAGTGCCCATTGCCGGCTCATGTTGAGCTTCTCATCAACCAGCACCCCCAAGTCCTCTGCCCAGGCTGTTCTCGATCCATTCTCCGCCCAGTCTGTACTTGTGCTTGAGAGTGCCCTGACCCATGTGCAGTACCTTGCATTTGTCCTTGTTGAACTTCATGAGGTTCACACAGGCCCACCTCTCCAGCCTGTCAAGGTCCCTCTGGATGGCATCCCTTCCTTCCAGTGTGTCAACCACACCACACCACACCACACAGCATAGTACCATCAGCAAACTTGCTGAGGGTGCACTCAATTCTACTGTCCATGTCACCAACAAAGATGTTAAACAGCACTGGTCCCAGTACTGACCCCTGAGGAACACCACTCATCACTGGTCTCCACTCAGACATTGAGCCGTTGACCGCAGCTCTTTGAGTGCGACCATCTAGCAAATTCATTATCTACTAAGTGGTCCATCCATCACATCCGTGTCTCTCCAATTTAGACACAAGGATGTCGTATGGGACAGTGTCAAATGCTTTGGACAAGTCCAGATAGATGATGTCAGTTGCTCTTCCTTTATCCACCAATGCTGTAACTCCATTGTAGAAGGCCACCAAATTTGCCAGGCATGATTTGCCCCTAGTGAAGCCATGATGGCTGTGAGCAATCACCTACTTTTTGACATGAGCGTTAGCAGATTTGCCAGGAGGACCTGCTCCATGATCTTGCCAGAGGTGAGACTGACTGGCTTTTCCTTTAAACCGCTGTCTGCAGTCAGCGTCCTCATCTTCTTCAGGCTAATGCTTACAGGGTTATCTCAGAGTACTGTTAGAATTAGGGCTTAAACGGGCATGTAATTTTTAATTTGTGGAAAGGTAGTCAGTATTCTTACCACTGAGGCTCACATAAATGACTCCTTAACCACACAAGCTCAGGTAGAAGATTGGCATCAACATTTTTCTATCCCTAAATTCAAGTATCAAGCAATGTTCTATTCTATGAAAGTGTTTATACCACATTACAACTGAGGTGTAATATATATGAACACATACTAGTATATCTCATACCCTCCCTGGTCTTTTTAATCAAAATAACACATTAAGTTAGGGTTACATCCACAGTTTCTCAAAGGGAAATAAATTATCGTATTTTCACAGCTATAATTAGATCTCAAATACCCACACAGAAACCGTAAGAAGGGATGCTATCAGAAGACAGACTGGCTACTAGAGGAAAATGGAGACAGGCAACAAAGACGAGGAGTGGAGCTAGTTAATCATCTTTTCAATTTTGCCTGCAAATACACAGAGCCCATAAAGCTGCTGAGTCATTGCGAGTGGACAGTAAGAAAGGACAAAATAGGTCAGATTTATTTTATCGGTGAATAAAGATACCTTGCCGGTCATATGTCTGAAAATACGTATTTTAATAAAGAGAATTTGTGTAATAAGCCAAAGAGGTAGAGTTCAATAACAGTACAGTTCAAAAAAGTAACTTAAATTAATGCACCTGCTGTCATCAAGATGTGCTTAATTCTAAAACATATTTATAATACTTATTGCTAATCCTTTGCATGAACTGAGCCTTCAAAGTGAATGCATGAACATACATTTAAATGTCATATGTTATCCATCAGCTTTTCCCAATAAAATTAGTATTTCAATGTCTTTACCTTGTGGACAAAGCACAGAGGGATCCCACTGCTACAACATACTTTGCAGGACCCCATCCAACATATTCAAATGCTACTGGTAGAGGACTTTTCTCATCTAGTAGATAGTATGGCATCATAAGTGTCACTGCAGCTGAAACCAAAAAATAGGCCATGAAGCAGACAAGCAGGGACACCACAATTCCTATGGGTATGGCTTTCTGAGGATTCTTGACCTCTTCTCCTGAAAAAGGGAAAAAACCACATCACCAAAAATTCTTATTCATTTCCACCTTCAGCTTTAAAAGATAACATCAAAGACAAATCATTTGTTAATCTAAGCCATGGGAATCATATTTGTAATACAAGTTTTAAAAATCTGCATAAAATAAACTTATTGACATAAAAGAAACTCAGTATTTTGTTGCTAGAAATAGCATTTAAAAAATAGAGGTAAACTAAAAGACAAAATATATTCTGTATTTAGAGTACTCAAAGCTCATAATTTCTAGTTATTTACCTACAAATCACAAGTTCAATATACTCATTCCCTATCACCCATACATATACGAGCCAGCCTTTAGAAGAGATATCTCATCTCAGAGAACTGTAAAAGTGAGCAAGTGATTAACATGATTTGGGCAGAAAAAAAAAAAAAAGTATAGTGATCACTTTCCAGACCTAGAAAGCGAAAACTAATTTCTTTAGAACAGGAATAAAATTAGTAAAATCTCCTCCTTCCTCTCAAAATGATAGCCACATTCAGGAATGAACTCAGACACATTCTACATGGACTGAAGGGTGTTTAGGACAAAGCAAAGGAAGAACAGTAGATTGTTATGTTGTTTGAGTGGTTTGGTTTTTGTGGTTTTTTTTTGTTTTGTTTTTGTTGTTTTTTTTTTTTTTTACAAAAAACACATGTTATACAGATATATATACACACACATATATAAATACTATACCAGTTGTTGCAATGCAGTCAAATCCAACAAAACCATAAAAACAGGTTGCAGCACCAGCCAATGTTCCTGTGAAACCATATGGCATAAAGCCACCGCTCCCATATATACTTGTCAGAGTCACACTCTCATTGAATGAGTGATCCCTGTAAAGAACAAAAAATATGTCAGGAAAATAACATTTTTTTTATTATTGGTAGGACAAACACATGCATCCTTCTCCCCTACCACTCTGGAAAAACATGTTAAAATGCTCTTGTCAAGACAGAGTTCTGCTTTACAAAACTGCATGAGATGACATTTTTATGTCAAAACTTGTAAGAAAGACAAAAACAACAGTAAATGGAAGAATACCCAAATCAAGTAACTATCATCTTACTCACTTTGCAGTTTGTGGCAAAACATTAAAACACTAATGCTGTAGGCAACTCTTGCTGTCATACTCACATGCTTAATACATTTAAGGACAAGAAGCCAGTAACCTCTCAAATGGCTACAGACAAGAGAATGGAAGATTTTTTTTTTTTTTAAGGAAATTACAAACAAGAAAATGAAAATTAATTTATAAGGAAGTAAAATGTTTTATCGTTCTCAGCAATAGAGCTATCAGTTGATACAATACCTGCAATACTACAAAAGCAGGTATAACAAAATTTCTTGGAAGATGAGCAAATAAATTTATTTTAAAAAATAAAGTTACTCTGTTATTGCAGAAGGGTTTATTTTCCAGTTGTCAGTATCTCCATTCACAAAACCAGAAATCATAACGAAGAGTAGGACCAAGATGTTAATAGCAGTGAACATTTTATTCACCCATGCGGATTCTTTTACTCCAAAAGATAAAAGACCTATAAAATAAAAATATTTTATAGATGTGAATGGCCCCTTAAACTAATAAAATGGCATTTTAAAGAAGACATACATGCAAGTACTGTGACTAATACTAAAAAAGTAGCGCTAGATTTTATACTTTTAAAAAGCAGTAGCACAAATTTATTAGATTCTGACAGCATGGCGATAGGCAAGTGTATTGGAAACCACAAAACAGAAAGCTTCCTTAACTGTACTCTAAGTATTTAAAAGTATTTTGAGCAACTGTTACTTATTGCTTTTCTGAGATTCCAATTCATATCTTTATTTCATGCGACGGAGCAAAAATAGGTACCAGATTTCTATGCTCAGTAAAAACAGATCAGTAGAATATCTTCCTGACAGAACAATTACTCATTAGATTAATAAAATAATCAGAATTATTAGATTAACAATGTCATCTGTTCACTCCACATTTTTGAGGCATAACCATCACAGACTGAGTCCCATTTCCTAACTCATTAATAAAACCTTTAAAAGAAATGCACACCTCCTGTTCATAAACACTGATTCATAGAGATTCTAGAAAAAAGTCTGATACAAAACAAAATATACATGCCTTAGGTTGCAGAGTCATGCATTTAAACAATCTGAAAGTTATTCCATCAGGATCCTACTGTGTCATTAGACTTGTAACAACCGTTAAGTGTGCTAACAATTTAATAGAGGAGCAGATAGTGAGCAGATCAGGAAAAATTAAATTAAATACAATGAGAAAGCCTCCACAGATTCTTTGCACTCCAAGCATTTTCCACCAATATCACATACATGCTTTCCCTCATTATTTAGAGATTAAGCCTGAAAATTTTAAGCCTCTCAAGATAAAGTCTAAAAAATTTCTGACTCCACTAATGAGACATTTGGTATCTTATCATAACACAGAAGTTATCATATGGGCTGCTAAAGTTTTCTTCACTGATGAAATTTTTATTGGAAATAGGTGTATGCTTTCTTTAGCTCAGTTTTTCCCAAGAAGGTAGTGTCTCAATCAGCCTAATGCAGTACGAAACTTAATACATGCGTTTTTTTAAGACCTTTCTGTAGGTGAAAAAAAAAAATAAATAAAAAAGGCAGCCAGATTTCTGCGGACTTTCCCTTGTGCTTAGCACATAACGTTTTCTGTAAAACATCATCTGCTACTCCTATGATTCAGCTTTGTGCAGCTCAGAATCCAATTACTGTATCACGCTCAGCCTATGCAGCCCTGAGCCATCTGGGCCATCTGCCCCTCTCAGCAGCGGTGAATTGCACCCAGTTCATCCACTGGTGGTTTGGCTCCTTACCACAGAGACCCGGAGAGGTAATTTACGGCACAAGCGCAAGAGAAGTGAAGAAGGAATGATGATGGTGGGCATGAAAAGACAGGATACAAATGAAAACTCAGGAGCACTGGAGAACCACAGGAGAAACAACATTCCATCTTTTGTCAAGAATCTCTTCTTCTGATGCTAGGAAGCAGCAACGGCAATAGAGAAAACACAAAAGATGGCAACATCTACACTAGCATTTTATAGTTTGGTTTGTGGACTTTCATTGCTCTGCTTTTCAAAATGTTATTTTTTTCTTCCATCCTTTGGAAGAAGTGGAACTGAAAGGTCTGTTCCAGATCCATAGCAAATTCATTCCCATCCTTACCAGAAGACATAAGGATCTGAACTGGTCCTATAGGCAACTCCGAGGCACAAACACGGCGGGATGCTGGACTAAGCCTTGTCTAGTAAACTCCCTGATCTTTTTAAGTGTGGGAACTCTTTTTTTTTTTTTATGTTCAGAGACCTAATAAAAGCTTCAGATGCTCTGGTCACTCATTTTAGCACTAGGAGTCGAACAAGGATGTTTCCCTAATTACTGAGTCCAAAAAAGCCACTCGTAACAGAATAAGAGAACAGGAGGTTATAACCACGTAACTTAGTTTCACTTTCCAGAGAATAAAAACTCAGGTATTTTCTACTGAGTAAGTTAACAATTTACAGGGAAAAAAATCCTTACAAATACCCACTACATGCACAGTTATGTGGTTTAAGGAGAACACGTCACTTCACCAAACCACAGAGCTTCACCTTAAAGTCTCTGAAAGCATTTACCAGTGATAAAGCATAAAATCCACACAGAACTTTTATAATTTTTCTGTTATCACCAATCTGTATCATGGGTTTTATTAAAAAAGTACTGACAAGTGATTATTTCATGTGTCAGCTTCAACAAAAGAAGAGGGGCACACATGAAAATTTTGATCGTATACATTTAATCCCCAGAGTAATTGTGTCAATACACAAAAGCACATCTGAACTTCTTAAATATTATTAAGGTATTTCTGGTAAAACACAAACTACAATTTAGCATTTTCTCTGTAAGAAACACTCTGGCATCACAACCACCATAAATGAGGCCATATATTGTCTTACCTGATAAAAGTGATATAAGGATTACAGCAAAGATGTCAGGATACTCTGCTAGCCAAGAGTAATTCATTTTCAAGTGGGCTCTGAAGAAATCACTAATTCGTTTTCCAATAATTTCATCAAAGGTGCCACTCCAGGCTCTTGCTACACTTGCTGTACCTTCATAAAATACATGCATGTTTAGCGTTTTGCATACATACAATGGGGTACAGTTACTTCTATTGAAAAAGAAGTAAAACTAAGCATGTTTCTACTTGCATTTAAACAAGCAGGGCTTGTGTTAAAATAGTGATTTTGTTTTGCTGAGGAATTTGAATGCTTGAGAATTTTTCTACATAGTTAAATGGTAACATATTGTTCTACAACTAAAATATACGAATTTGTACCTCATTTATTCCCCAAATATTGCAGAAATTATTTCTGTACCATTTATATCTGATGTCATTCTGGAAGACACATTTCTAAAGTTACAGTATGGCCATCTGTTAAACAATATAAAGCAATGTAAGAAAGCAGTTTAAGACCGACCATGAAAGAAAGTTTGCCCATCTGGAAGTAAAGCAAAAAATCACTAGCAAGATGTATATTGCTAGAGTTTGTATGTAAGATTAATACTCTCCTCTGTTAAAGAGCGCACGTGGCCACCACTAAATACAACCTTATTTTTACAACCCTCCTATCATGAAATACACTTCAATACAGTACTCAGGCATATTGATTTTTTAGCGATTTGGGCAATAGTCTTGTAGTTAGGTATAATACACAGCTAGGCGTGCTTATATACAATATAATGGATGCTGGGAACACATACCTCTGGAGGAAAACGTTTTTGAATCAAAAAAATGTCATCTCTACTACATCGCTATTTGAGTATCTGCCATATAAGCATTGATTTCATTCAGATCTGGTCAACTTTGCATTTTGTAGGATTAACTGATAGGACACTATTTAATTAGCATGAGGTTATACTAACAAGTTGGTACTCAAACATCATGAATTTCTTGAAGTGAGATATTATAGTGATGGGGTCCCTGTAAGTGTCCTTGCTGTGTATATTCAGCAAAAAAGTGCTTATTGATTCTACTGAAATTATTACTGCTGAACAAAAACAGCAATGAAATCCTGTTTACTCTTGTGCATCATCACTGAACTGTCTGACACTGTTTCCATACAAGGTATGCAGTTCAAACTGCTGAAGACACGCTGTTTACAAAAGCATCTTGCAAAAAAACTATTTGCAATGGTGAAGCACAGAAGGAAATAACCTAATCAAATTACTTTCGTTATTTCATCTCAGCAGGAGTAAAAAGCACTAGTAGCTTGCTTTATATCTGTTGTCTTAGAAACCCTTGAGACCTATGTTTGTTCTTAAGCTTACCTATAACATAGGATAAAATTAGATTCCAACCAGTGATAAAAGCCCCCAGTTCACCAACAGTTACGTAAGTATACAAATACGCAGAACCAGTCTTGGGAATGCGAGCACCAAACTCAGCGTAGCAGAGACCTGCCATCACAGACGCCAGCGCAGCAATGAGGAAAGAAACAATGATGCTAGGTCCAGAATCATATTTGGCTACTTCTCCAGGAAGGACATAAACACCAGCACCAAGGGTACTTCCTACTCCCAGGGCTATAAGGTCCACTGTCGATAAGCATCGGCACAACTTGGGGTCCTCAGGACTTTCACTACTGACGTTCTTCTTCCGCACCAGACACCGAACAAAGGACGAAGCTGGTCCACAGGACAACATGGTGGATGTAGAGCTCTGAAATAAAAAAAAAGAAATCAATATGGTACATAAAAGTTACCATAGACACTGGTGAAAAACAACAAAAAATCCCCATATCTGTATAAAGAACTTTAATCACACCTACTAATTAATATATTTACACTCTCCTTTGACATTAAATAAGCTGGCATGTGCTTCTTCCATGGGAAACGTATTAGGAGTTCAGTATTCCTGATTTTACACTTAGCACTTATTTCCCCAGGGAAAGATATCCATTATCTTTAGGTTTACTAAACTGCTGTAAAAAAGGAAGTTTCTATTTATCTGCTGATGGCTGCTTCTTAACCATTTCTGAAACAGAACGAGAACAGATATCTATTATATATTGTAAGGACTTCTAAGATAATGATCAGCAACAACATAAATAAGGATCTTTAAGACCTAAATCTCCAACACCATGGCTATAAACACCAAAAGCTTTAAAATACACCCTTCTGACAGAGTCAATGCAATCTCCTTTTGCCTTCAAATACATGGCTTTTGCCTTTAGAATTCACTTCAGTAAAAACTGCTTGGAAGCACATTAAAATAGTGTTTCTACTCCCTCCCACAACAAGGAAGTTTCCCAGAAGCAATTATTCTTTACAAGACATCTCATACAACTCCCCCTGACAAGCATCTAACAAAACCTGATGGGATAACTGCTCATCCCATGCCAACTGTAGTCCTTCAATATTCTGAGTGTATATCGCAGTGCGAGGTGCGATCAGCTCTTCCATAGAAGCTCAAGTTTTGTGACCAGCTAAGTTCTGGAGGACAACAGGTGGGCCAGACTTCTCTGGCCTGTGATATGGGTGCCTGCTAGGGCGAACAGCAGTTACCCTGCTTCCGAGCTCAAAAAAGATGATAGCTGAGAGTCCGAAGCATTTGGTTGGGAGGTGGGACAGAGGCATCCCATAGAAAATAATATCTCAAAGAGGCAGCATTAATGTACAAGTCCCATCTTTCTTTATGTATTCGTTTGAATTGCATTGACCATGACCAAGAGTTTGGTAAGAATTAAGTGATTCCACCTGCCATCTCCCCAAACTGATATTTGTCTTTGCAACCTATGCCATAAATAGCTATACTCTGCTCATGATTTGCTAAATGGAACCCTCCTGGGAACCGAAAATCTTTTTCATTTAAAGGAATATACTCTGCTGGTAGATTCCTTCCCGGTCTGTATCTGTTTCCTGGACTAAGAACAGTAAAGGGCATTTCTACTCATAATAGTTCAGTCCACTAACAGCAATGACTTTGCATCAAGATGGATAGCTCGCTTAGCAGGATTTGATCCTATTACACAGTCAGAAGCAAGAGAATCACCATCCTGAATGCTTGAATTGCTTGTAAAAAATCCCCTTGCGTATGAAAAAAAAGAGATCTCTGTGCAGAAACATTTTCCCTCTATTCCTGTAATAGCTCCCCAAGTACAGTCAGATAGGCTACTTCTCCCTTTATGGAGCATTCTTGAAAAAAAAATAAAAAGTCACCATTCCCTTTCAAGGAAAGGGAAATTGATAAAGGATAATGAATGGAATTGAAGAGTTCTGGTCAGTGATGCTTAATGGTCATGAGAAAGGTGATAGCTGCCCCAGGACAGTGGAAGACAGTAAGAGGCAAGTTCGGAAAGTTTTGCTGCAATTAGGCAACTCCTTTCAGCTTGTCAGACTCCGAGAGATAAGTGTCTGCCCATGGTATCTACACTTCATCCACTGAGGAGATGTCACACATCAGCTTCAGAACTAAGATCATAGAATAATAGAATGGTTTGGGTTGGAAGGGACCTTTAAAGATCACCAAGTTCCAACCCCCTGCCATGGGCAGGGACGCCTGCCCCTAGATCAGGTTCCTTAAAACCTCATCCAACCTGGCCTTGAACACCTCCAGGGATGGGACAGCCACAACTCCTCTGGGCAACCTGTTCCAGTGTTTCACCACCCTCATTGCAAGAAATTTCCTCCTTCTATCTAACTGAAATCTACCCTCTTTCACTTTAAAGCCATCACCCCTTGTCCTACGACTACATGCCCTTGCAAAAAGTCCATCTCCAGATTTCCTGTGGGCCCCCTTCAAGTAGGCTGCTCTAAAGTCTCCTCAGAGCCCTCTCTTCTCCAGCCTGAACAGCCCCAACTCTCTCAGCCTGCCTTCATAGCAGAGGTGCTCCAGCCCTCAGATCATCTTCATGGCCCTCCTCTGGACCTGCCCCAACAGCTCCATGTCCTTATGTTGGGGGCCACAGAGCTGGATGCAGTACTGCAGGTGGGGTCTCACAAGAGCAGAGTAGAGGGACAGAATCACCTCTCTCAATCTGCTGGCCACAGTTCTTTGGATGCAGCCCAGGATACGGTTGGCTTTCCGGGCTGCCAGTGCCCATTGCTGGCTCATGTTGAGCTTCTCATCAACCAGCACCCCCAAGTCTTTCTCCTCAGGGCTGTTCTCAATGCATTCTCCACCCAGTTTGTACTTGTGCTTAGGATTGCCCCAACCCAGATGTGCAAGATGATGTGTATGTCGGCAGTCAGAAGAGATCCATAAGATCTTCTGAGGGGAATCAACATTGAACTGGTCAGGCAAAATCCCCTGCTGTAGCTCCTGAACTCTTCAGTAACAGCAGCCTTTCTTTGGGCCTGAGGCACTCCGCTCCCCCAAGGCCAGGTTTGTCTATCCTGGGCCGTACTTGAACAAGTATTCCCAAGGGCACTATTGTTTTTTCCACGATGACATTTTTGAAGCTGTAGGAATCACTTAGGATGCTATATTAATACACTCATTAGGCTGTAGCCCATGAGTATAGGCAGCAACACCCTTGCGACTCCATGCCCTTCCCCTTAGCTATTTCAGTGTCACAGAAACATGGCATTTTTTGAAAGGAATGAATTTTTTTCCTCCCCAAATGACAGTTTGTTTGATATTTCATTAACAGGAAAACCTACACTGGCAGACATTAGTCTCTGAACACTAAACAGTTTCCAAAGACTTTTGTTATTCAAACAGCATCTCTGATTGCTCTGCTCCTTTGCAAGTTGGGACAAGAAGTCCTGAAGGTTGTAAAGTCATCTATCACAGTAGCCAGGTGGGTGATATTATGATTTTGTCTGCTGAGAAGGAATCCTTGTGACAAAATCCGATTTTTTTTCCTGCTTCTGCTTTCTGTGATTCTTGTGGAGACAACAGGAGGCTGGTTCTTGATAGGCAGAAGCCAGTAAGATGAAACACCTGTTCTGATTCAAACCCACCCTTTCTTCTTTAGCATTTGAAAATTGGAGCACAACCAAAGACAAGGTTCAAGATACAAACTTTGTGTCTGTAGAGGAAAAAAACCAACCATAAGCAAGAGAAACCAGTCTTTTTAGGTATACCTATCCTAATATGGACTTGATGAAGACATATTCTTTTACAACAACCACTGCAATCCAGAAGGTCTTACACTGTTTCCTATACTTAGCATGCACCTATGCATAATAAACAATGTCTGAACACTGCTTCACAACTTCTGTTGCTGTCTACCAAGTGCAGAGCACTACCTCAGACATGACCCCCTTTCAGATTTGGCTGAGACATCCAAAGACTGTGGTACTGATCACTTCATAGTGATAGGAAGGTGCAGCAGGAAAAACTGATGAGCTTATGAGGCTATTTGGCCCTTACACAGGATCAAATGACACAGGTGGTGACAAAGCATCTGCAGAAATCACTGACAAGTTTAACCTTTTTCCGAGGCGTCCCCTTGTAAGACAGATGCCTTAACTCATTGGCCGCAGCAAGAGAACAACCTGGGCGCTGACTCACACGTACAGCTTATGGAAACTCTGGCTGAGCTGGTCTCACGATCAAATCCTAACCTACAGAAGCAAAGAAGGTAACAGCTGGGTGCGCCTTTTGGTGGCAGCATTGTCCTATAAGCTTATACTGACTGCAACCATACACTCCTAAAAATGGTGTCAATCCTGCACCAGCACGATCAGGCAAATCTCACAGTTTCCTTTTCTGTTAATCTTTAGGACAGAGAGGAACATGAAGCAGGGTAAGTGAACATGGAAAAGGTGATCTCTCCTACTTTTTGACCAGCAGGTCTCAGTATTTTCCCAATTGCTCCTTTTACTTCCTTCTTTCCAGGGTGCAGTCTAAGCCTGCCTCATCCATGGCCTCTGCTTCCTCTTTGCCTCTGCTGCCAGGAGCTCCACCTGGCCCCGGCTCCTGCTGAACAACCTGCACAGCTGATGAGCACTGGGTCTTCTCTGAGTCTACCTGGGGAGGTACACTTCACAGCTTGGGAAATGTGAGGTTTGGGAATACATTAGGTAATGGGTCAAGAAGGAAGCGAGCTCTCTCAATGCTCTGCTGCTGACAGAGCTCACAGTGCTTTGGAGGCACTTGTCTTACGTTTCTCAGAGCAGAATTAAACGCCTGCCTGCCTTTGAACAACATTCGAAGTGCAACCAGTCAGCGTGGGCTGAGTTGTTCATGAAGTTTAAACAGAGTAAACATTGCATCCTGAGCTGATACAGAGTTTAAGCACAGGAAATTAGCGATAAGAAACCAAAAAGAGAAATGCCCTTGCACTGACCAAGTGTGCACTTATTTCAATTAAGGTGAGGAGCAGACCCAACCTGTTGCTTCTCCCATGCATTCAAACCTGTACCAGGCTCCACTTCAGTCAAGTCTACGGTACAGAAACATTTGTCACAAGCAAACACCTATGAAGTCCATTTGTTGCTGACTTTGGCACATTCCTTTTGCTGTGTACAACTGAGGTGGCAGCTCTCTGGCTCTGCACGTGCTGGGTCACTGCACTTCTGAAGTCTCTTCTGGACTGAGTTTTCCTTCAGCTACAGATAATAACATAGAATATGCCTCTCCAAGTCCTCTGAAAAAAGGAATCCCCAGTTCAACTGCCTTAGACTTGAGGACCAATATTCAGCCCATATTGAAGCCTCTGCCTTCCTTGAACGCATTCCTAGAAAGACTCGCAATGCCATCCACGTTGCAGTTTACGGTTTTACCCCTTCAAACGCGTGCAACAAAGACAGGCAGGACAGGAGGACTTAGTTTAGATAGGAAAGGAATTGCACAGATCTATCTAACGTAGGAGAAAAACACCCAAAAAGCTTCCTCATGTATCACAGACATTCACAATATTTGTCAGAGTGCCTGAACTAAGCACAGATACTTCCCCTATCCCTTTTGTTCTTTATTGTCTTGGGAGTCCTTCTCTACAGTAGCTGCTGATACTTCTTCCTAATTTCAGACTTTCCAAACCAGGTAATTTACTGCTTGATCATCATGCATCTGAATGTGAACCCAAGAAGATGAGTTCAGCCTTATAATTAATTCCAGGTCTTCCATTCAGATGGATGAGCAGGAACATTTAATGGTCATCTATTGTCAGCCCTCTTCTAGCTGGAAAAGTTTGGTGTCAAAAAAGGTGTAACTACAAACACAATGCAAGGGACAAAGTCTGCACGTGCAAAGTTTCTATTAATCTTTAAAATTGTTTTGACTACTTCACAGTTGAGTAAAACCTACCATTTTTGCAAAGTAGCTTCCAGGTAAAAAAAAAAACAAATGGCCTCCTATCCCAAACCAAAACAAAACAGTAGGTGGATAGCGAACCAAAGAAGTAACTACTAGATCATGTATCACCACAATCTTCTATTAAATAACATTTTAATTTAACTACATGAAATAAGTGGTTTAAGTCAGTACTCATCAACCCCAAGCAACAGGTGGGAAAGCCAAAGCTTTTGGTTAAACTACCACTGTGCTGCGGTTGCCATGCAACTTTTCGTACAAAATTTCCTGTTAAAATTGCTAAGATAAAAAAATCTCATCTGGAAAGCAACTTTTATGAAGTGATATAAAACGTCTGAAAGTTTTAACACTGCCATCAAGAGGTATTTTTAAAGATTCCTGAACCCAAACCATATTTAAAGATATTTTACTTATAAACTATTTTGTTGATGTAATATTGTATATTATAATATATATACTTGTTAGATGCAGTAGTTTAACATGTTAAATAGCACACCAATTAGGGAGAAAATACTCAAATAAGTTTGTAATATATTGAAAGCAGAAAAATATAAACATATAATATACAGATTAATTTAGTTTTTGTCAGCCTTATTTTCCTGAAAAAAAATTCTAAAAGTTTATGTTTTATATTTTTCATCTGTAGATTTTATGAGAAAATTTGTTCGCTCTTAAGTAAATTTAACCGTACTCAAAACTGCAGTATTGCACTGATTAGATCTAGTGCAATAATCTATAAAAGTTAAAGAATTCAGAAATGAAGCAAAACTAGATATAGTCTATGATTTGTCCGTGCACACACACAGGGACAGACAATACACGATTTTACTGCAACTATTTGGTGTCCTAAAAATTGATATTGTGCCCAAGACTTTCACAAGATTCCTCATGTCTTGGAATATTTAAAGTAGTGTATTTAAATAACACTTAAAGCCCTAAAATTGGAAAGCAGCACCTGTAACAGAAGTTTAATATGTATAAAACGGAACATAAAAGCTTTATCACCCAAAAGCAGAACACCTTCCACTCAGACTGGGAAGGAAAACATAAATTGCATCTTATGCAATTTATATAAATTTCATCTTGTCAACACTGTAATCTGCACTTTGTCAGAAGCACAATAATGCTGTACCATACACTAAATTTAATACTGCATACCACAGCTCTTGCTAGTCAAAAAGCACATATGTTAAAGGCAAAGTTTCCTACGATAAGCTACGTTGCTTTCAGGTTACTTCTTTCAGCAGTAAGCTACATTACAAACCTGATTCAGAGCAACTTCAGCTGGGCAACCTTCTGCTCCTCTTACCCAGACCCGAACTTCTGCTGTCTTAAATGGAAGAGTAATGACTGAAAGTGATTTTATTAAAGTATTTGCTTTAAAAGCCAGCTGTAGGTGGGGGTGGAGGGGTGGAGGCTGGGCAGCCGGGATGATTGGAGGGCTGCGAGGCGGCCAGCTATTTGCCCAGCTGCGGCAGGGGTGTGGGGGATAGAAAGAAAGTCTGCTGTTCAGATAAATCAAACCCACTCTCTTCATGACACAAAATCCAACTAGAATGCAGTTTTCTACATTTAAACACATCTTTGTGCTTGCCTACAAAACGCACGATGTTGTGAGGGTAGCCACCAAACCTGCCCCAGGGACTCCTTTTACATGTCCCAAAGGAAAAGCAAAAATATGGATGTCAAACTTGGTCTCCCACTGCAAAAGCAAAGTCTTCCCACTGCCCTTGTAAAAAAGCAGACTGGCTTTGAAGCATATTGAAGGATAGTTTGCAACACTTTGAGACCAGAATCCAGTACTGTAGCATGAAAACTGCTTTTGTTGAATGAATTTTAGAAGAACATAAGTAATTCAAGAAATATTGCTGCGGCTAGAAACACCACAGAAGACAGTAGATTTACAGCATCTGGTTAGAGCCCGTTTTGTTGAACTGGGATATATGCACCAAATATCTTGTTCCTCTCTATATGGCTTGAAACGTAAAAATGCTGAAGATCGGAATTAGAACAGTCTTCTCTCCGCTGCAGCTGCACGAGGCCCAACAAACCTTGGCAGTCCCAGCAGGATGAACTCTGCCCAGCAGGGGCACCCGGGAGCGGGGCGCTTCGGAGCTCTCCAAGCTGTGCTGCTGCGGCCATCTCCAGTACTGCTGCGGCCATCTCCAGTCAAGTAGTCTCTTCCTCTCCTCACTGCAGGTCCATCCTGGTTCAGGCTCCTTTGTTCCCTTCCTAAATAGGGCATTCGCAGAGATGCGACTGGCTCAGCCCTGGCCAGAGGGGAGGGGAGTCCGACCTGGCCGGAGGCCACTCCAACCAGCTTTAGAACCTGGGAAGCTTCTTGCAGCTACTTACAGAGGCTACCTCTGCAGCCCCTCCAGTACTACCAAAACCCCATCACGTAAATCCAGCACAGCAGGATACCCCCAGGGAAAAGCTGAGTGTGAGGCTAGCCTGGCATTGGTGTTCTGATTCGATCGCTTTCTGGTACACTCCTGCCAGATGAACCATGATGCACTGTACTGGGCTGATCTACGAATTTATGTCACTCCTGGAGCTGGAATCACCGTCTGGGGTATCACCATATGTAAATAACTCCCAAGTGGCTTTTTTAATTATTAATAAAAGACAGTTCAGCAGGTCAAAGAAAAAAAAACAAAAACAACACAACCAAAACCAAAACCAACCACTCCCCCAAAAAAAACACAAATAAAAAAAGCAAAACTTGACAACTACTGTCAACTACTTTCTAAATGTGGCCGTAGAACTGAAGACTATGCAGGCCATATAGATGTGGCCGTAACAGGGGCATGGGCTCAAATTTAAACAGGAAAATTGGAACTTTGTATTTCCAAGAAGACAGAACAAGCTTAACAAAAGTAGTTTAATTTCAAATTTGCATTCCTGTAAGCATATTCATTCCCTATAATAATAGCTCTTCCTATAGCATCTATAAAATATTTTATGGATATTTTATATATATACATTGTTTGTATTTGTATGTACACACGTTTCAAGAGCTTTTGCACTGTGCAGAATTAACACAGAGCCATCCAGGACATGTTGTCATATTCACAGAGCAAGACAAACAATTCTTGGCATTAAATACACAAACCTGATCAGATTGAAGCCAACAGCAAAGTTCCAAATTAAATCATTGGGGTCAGAATTTGATTCAAAATAAGGACTTTGAATTAGGAAACAGGAAGAACTAGAAAGTAATGACAGAATGGACTAATCCTTCCTCTCCCAACAATATAGAAACACAACACCACAAAGATTGTTCACACTTTTCCACAATAAATATTTTAATGGTGTCATCTTTTTCTGCATCTTTTTTCACTACCCACTACGATTTCTAGAACTCTTTGAATTTATTCACTGTACAATTAAGAAGGAAAAAACCAACCGTCTTATTATGTCACAGTAGAGCACCATCACTACATCTGACATGGATTTACTCCCCAAACAGAAGTGTAACCATGAAAATTACTTCTGTAGTTTAAGTTTCTCTCCAAGAGCCATAACATACATTGCAATCATCATATGTAACTACTTTATCTAATATACTACTTAACTAATATATAGCATAAAACAATCCAGTGAGTGTACCATAAGGTTTCTAGAGTGCAAAAATCCACTTTCAATACATCTCACTGAAAACTGGAAAATGAGCAGTTATTTATTAATCCATGTAACTGCAGCATCTCCAAAACTTTCTTTGGTACCATTTCTAACTCTGAGGCACCAGCTCCTCTGGGGTTACCTCTTCAGAAGTGGATTCTCCTTTTACGAAAATGCCAGAAACAAGATCACAGTAAGTCACATTTAGTATTAACCAGATCCCTCTTTGCTTTCTACCTCTCTTCATTTTTATTCTTGACCTTATTATAGTACAGATTTGTTACAAATGCTAAAAGTTCAAATCCCTCAGGAACTGTATCAATCGGTTCAAAATGTCATCCTCATTCTTTAAATTAATAGTAGAAACTCTACTGACATCCACAGGGCTGCAAAGTCACTCATGTGCACTTCCTGGTTCTTTTGGAGCTATCACCTGGCTGTGATAACAATGCATCCCTGGTAACACCAGTAAATTTATGGATCATTACAAAGACAGATAGGAGCTGCACTGCTGTGGTTCATTTGACTTTCTAAAACTTAATCCTGGAAACAGGAGCACACAGCAGCTACACTGCTAAAGGCCTTCAAACCTAGAACTGTCGCTGGCCCCCAGCCAAGAGGCAGAGAGTACACTGGCTGCTGAAATAAAATAGCTTGCCTCTGTCCCGCTTAGATCAAGAATACTGTGGGGTAGGTAGGTGAGTATGTCCCCCTACATAGTCTTTGGTTCAGAGGTCTTGTGGACACTGAAACATAGTTTTATATGTTTTTTCAGTCATGCATACTCGAAACTACAAGACGACCATGTTGTCACCCAGCAGAGCGACGTTTTCGTAGGTTCAGCCAAAAGGTGTATTTGTGTTACACAGCAGCATCAGAGAGGTGCTCCTTAGAATTATATCATGCTTGGATTAATCTAATGAAGTATCTCATCCAACAGTGCTCTGACTTGCATACCCCACGAACTTTCACAGTACATTCTTTCCATAAAGAATTTTATCACAAATTCTTTCTTGCCATGAAACGGCTGACTACATTAGAAGGAATAAACTGAAACTACTTTATTTATTTTATTTTCCTATGGAAGGCTCCTTTAAGACTTTCCCTTACAATGTCAAAATAGCATGAACATATTTTCATAGAGTTATGCAGAAATTCATGCTCAGGACATTTTAAATTTAAAAAAAAAATCCTAATTAATTTATGAAACTTGCACAGACTGAAACAAAATACTGCAGAAGTTCAAATGACAAACTGATTAAAAGCTGCTCTGCTGTTGACTCTGGCGTATCTCACAGATACAGTCTCGCAGCTACGGGCCGAAAAGCTGTGGAGTTTTACATAACTAGAGGTGCTAACTTTGCAAAAGCATATCCATGTGCTTGCCCATATAACAATCCTTACTGCATAGAAGTTAAACACGAACAAAAGTGCTTGCAGAACCAGGGCCTTAGTGAACCATTGCAATCCTTCAACAGTGCTCTGCACAGCGCGTGCTGCTTTTGCCTTGGAAGTCAGGACTTTCCAGCCAACTGTAACAAACACAACTTTTGACGTGCACAAGAAAAAAAAACCCACAACATGGTTTGTACAGCTTGTGCAACTCTGATGGGATTTGAGAAGATGTACTAGTATTTATAAAAGGATTCATCGAGTGCCAGCAAGAATCTTTCTTATGTCAAGATAAATAAAGTAATTAGCATTTTAGTGGTTCTGAGAATAAAAATCCATGTTACCACAAAAAAAAGGTGCCATCTATGTGCTAATCTACATAAGATGATCATAAACACGTAAGAAAGAAAAATAATCTTTATAAAGCTCTACAGTAATTTAGGCTATTTCTATAATGTTACAACAGAATCATTTCTGAAGAGAGTAAATTACGATCAACACTTTTTAAAGGGCTTCATTAAAATGTAAACATGTTTATTTTAGATTGCATCCCATGGTTTAAGCAGATTGCTGAAATTAGTTCCTACAGAATGCTGTACAGATGAAAATAAAGTTATCATTTATCAATTCTTGCAACCTTTTTTAATAATTCTCTTTCACTTTGTACTTAGAAAGAAAAATACCTCAAACCCTGACCTCTGTAAGATAAATGTAATACATCCTATTAAAAATAATCATATACTATTAGACACTGATACAGGCATAAAGAATAAATCTGCTAACCTGCATTTCATACGTAACAACAAGAAGAGCTACATTGGCACAACTTCCTACTAGTTATTTTAACCCAGGAATGAGTCATTTAACCTAATAGTAAGCACATCCCAAGCAGCTACTAGCTATCATTTGTTGAATTCCAAATATTCCCAAGGGTCTAAAGAAAACGTTTGTAGTGCTGACTCATAGTGCTGTCCCCAAGTCTAAAATTGGAGTTTTGGAGAAGTCTTGGAGAGGAACTTAAAGATTTAAAGTCATACTCTCTAGAAAAAAAAAAATCCACACATGTTTTTGGCCCAAATCCACACCTTGAATACAGGATAAATGTAAAAAGGAAATTTAGATTGAAACATTTGTAATGTATACTAGGAAGAGCCAAGAAAATCAAAGTTAAAACTAACATTTGATCTGTAATTGAAAATAAAGTGTGATTGCCATGTCTTGCTAAGACTAAAATGAAGTGGTTTCACATCCCCCTGGAGACCTGGGAATGGAGCAGCAGATGCAGCTCCACACTGCGGCATGGGAAGGAGCATGAGGAAGGCACCACAGGCCAGTCAAGGCATGAGCACACGACTTCAACAGAGGCATGAAGTTACAAACGATTTTTCATTAAGACTAGGAGAGAGTCTACCAGAAGGAGAAAGATCTACCAGAAAACAAAATGTTAAGACATTGTGCATTTTTTTTTTTTGAGATGTAATCTATTGGATAACATGTTATTCTGCTTTTCCATAAGGCGGATGTAACTTGCTACGCCTCAAACTGAAGCAAACTTAAAAAAAAAAAAAAAAAGTATTTCATTTCTGACGACAGTTCATGTTTGAGCCAGATGTGTGGTAACATACTACTGACCATGTATATTTTCTTCTAATGGCAACTTAGGTAGGTAATTAGGCACATATTTACATATCCTAGCCTATGTAAATGTAACTGCCATTTTAAAATAGTACTTAAATCTCAAAACTTTAGAAAAAACTTAGCAAGCTTTTTACACAAATAATGGGGCTCCAAGTCATTTATTATTAAGAGTTATATCATTATTTCCAAAGACAGTACTTTTTTAGTTGTTTTGAATGTGTTTCCTTTGCAGTTTTTTAAAGTTGCTTTGTTCTAGTTATCACTTTCTTCATTACTTGAATTAATGAACTGAAAATTTATTTCCCAGCCCTATCATATAGGACTGTCATGTCATCTTTCAACTTTCTCTTTTTCTGCTCAGCCAAATAATCTCTTTTCTCAGTTTACTTGGATTTTTTATTGTTGCAGGAATATTTGTGAGGGATTTTTAATGTTTTTGGTGTTTGTTTTTCTTTAAAAATCTTTCCATTGGAAAGGCTAAAAGTGTTATTTTTTTCCTGTATCAAAAAAGGAAATCTTTCCAGTTACTATCTTTAATGAACATCCAGTTTTCCTATAAAAAAATGTGTGGTTTTTTTCCAGAAAATTTCTATTAACTCCATTTCTACTTCATTCCTGAGGTATGTCATGAACAATCATTTTCCATGTCAGAAAATGCCTGCAAAAATGATATGAAGGTTGCTGGCTTTATTTACTCTTTTTTTAAAGCTGTTTTTAATCAGTAACAGGGCTTTACCTCTCACCCCTTGTTTACTAAGTTTCCATGACAGCCTCTTGTGTAAGACATAAGCAAAAGCCTCTTACAAGCTTACATCAGATCAATTCCATCTATTTTGTCCTCTTCAAAATCAGATGAAATAAAAAAAATGAAATCCTGACAAATTAGTACAGAAGTATTGACAAATACATCTCTGGATTTTTTTTTTCTGTGCTAATAGGAAGATATGAGCAATCACTTCAGGATCAAAATTAAATCCCAACTCTTTTCCTGCTGAAAATTATATTGCTTTGCACAAAAGCTGGTGATTCTCTAAAAGAGACTTAGCCACTGATTTCAAAGTAGGAATTATGAGAGCCCTTTCACATGCCTAAAATCCTGAAGTGGTTTCTAAAATTTCTATAAAGTCTACATATTTTTGGAATGGCTTTGTCTGTGTGCTCCTTTGCACTTCCACAGAGGAACCGCAAAAAGAACAGCTCAACAGCCAAACAGTAGCCTAATTTCATGATGTAAGAATGGAAATTAAGCAAGGAACTAATGATTCACCTCATTTCTCTCCTCCGTTCCCAGCCTCAGCTGGCTTGGATGGCCGAAGTGGTATCAGTGTCAGGGATTCTTGCTCTGCTGATGTTGTCCAGTCCCATCCCTAGGTCACAGCACCTCTTGGCCCATCATACACTAATAGGCTCCAGTTAGTCTTTTGTTAAAAGAAAACAAAACAATTAATTTTGTGTCTCAATTTATTGAAAATTGTTTAAAATAACTCAACCTTCATATAAAAAAGTGGACTTTTCCCTCTTTTCTATGAGGGCCAAGGAAGAATAGAGAGTGGAGGAAAGAGAAAGGATGAATGTATCTAACTTAAGACTAAAATAAATCATGGATGATGTTCGAAATAGCTTCTCTTACAAAAGCATCACAGAGCAAGGGAAGGCAAGGAATTCCTATTACACATCTTATTTGTTTCTAAATGACTTTTTATGGAACATGGAAAAGATGCCATGTTAAAGAGACTACAAAAGAAAAAATAACTAGGGCACCTAATCAAGGTGTCACAACTTTCTCAGAACAGAACGTCTACAATGGAGTATGTATTAATTATCTGCCAACTATAACAGTTTTTAAAACCCCAGTTTGCTTTCCCCTTGCTTACAGAAATCCAAGAATTAGATTCACACATTGTTTATATTCCTATTTCATTTATCTTAAGTTAAAGGTGGTAAGAATTAATTTAAGAGATTCTTACATAAAGGTTTTGACAAATCTCCTTCGCAACCAAATACTGATCTGTAATAACGGCAAAGTATTTAAAGTAGGATTCATCGCTGGATCTGTACTGGACATTAAATATTAAATCAAAGAAGTATTTTACTTCCATTCTGTGTGAAAACCACTGGTAGACATCACTCACATCAGACAGAACCAGTGTGCTAAGGGATTTATTTTAGGCTTATGTATCAGAACAATACAAACCAACGTAAAAAGGAACAGTTAGTTCATACGATATAAATAAGATCCATCTGCAAAGCTTTATCTGAGAAGCATTAAACAGCATTCTGTGTTCTGAAGTTAGTGGCATTAAGACCACCCCACATTCCTTGGGGGTACTTTCTGCACACTGCAGAGTCAAACACCACTTCTTTCAACTTTCAAATACGAAATCCCCAAAATAAGTCACTACAAAGTCATTATAGCAACCCTGTTACAGAACATTACCCTTTGACATTAAATGTAGACACTCCAGCCAGACATTCTGAATATACACTGTCCATGTCAAGATCATATAAATCCTAACATCTAACATTATTTATAACTGAGGCAACTAATGCTAGAGTTCCCTTTTCATTCTTGGCTTTAAATAGCACCACTACATTTAATGTATCAGGAACCGAGCTTGAAGAACATAACTTTCAACTGGATAATTTTCTGAAGAGACTTTCAAATTTCTCAGTATTTTTTAAGCAAGTCAATACTTGACTATGTAGAACATCTCATGGGTAAAACATGACCAAGACTTCAAAACACAGCAAAAACCAACACTGATCTTGCTAGTCACACACTGGTATCTTGATCACAGATTTCCAAGCGGCCAAGGAACAGCTATGGGAAGTGACTCTATGTTAGCCTAACCATGCACCACAGCTTTCCGGAAAGCTTACACTTGCACAGGCTGAACTGCTTAATTTTGTCACATAATAGAGCACTGCAGAAAGCAAAGCTCTGTTCAGCATCTTATGAAGATACACAGAAAACCCTTTGTGAACTTCCCCTAAGAAAGAAGTATTCTTTTGTAATTAACCAAATCACAGGTATACATGACAGTTGCATAACCATGATGAAGGCTGCTGCTTTGCCGATCTGTGCAGATCTGACTTAATGCACAAAGTTTCAAACAGTGGCAAGTCTGCCTGAGGAAACCAGATCTTCTCTTGGTATAAATCCAGAACGAGTTTAGCAATAGCAGGAAAGCCATTTCAGCAAAGCATAAAAAAAATTGCATAAGGCAGCACAAGCATAGGTTCATAAAGTGATTAATATTCTGAAAATAAGAAATGACACATGGAATAACACACATCCTAGACAAAGCCCAGCTTGCATGCATGCACATATCTGTATTCTCCGCCAGACAGCACAATGGTTCTTTACTTGCAACTTTATCTTCAATATAAATTGTCTGGAGGGTATTGGAAAAGCTAGCAGCTATCAGTTCTGCAGTTTTTCCAGGAGGCTGTTCTGCTCATAAAAATTAGAAGTCACCTGAGCATTAAATTGCATTTATTGTGCCTATGCAGCCACTTCACTGGCTACTAAATGGCATAGAGGAACAAGCCACATAAAAGTTGCCTGCAGTAAAATAGTTGCAGTACCAACCGATGCACTAGTTATAATAAATAACTCGCAAAGGTGTTTTCAGGATAACTTGGATCACATAGCAACTGGAAAGTGGTTGGGACAGCCCATCACTTCCCCCACATGAAGATTGGGTGAAATCCAGTTTTCCAGTTTCACTCTGCTGTGGCAGCAGAAAGGCCCATATATTTATAACTTTTAATTGTACATTCAGTGAACACAGAACATCTCAATAAATATTTTATACTATCTCCTCCCCTCGGTCAGTTTCTTCCCTTGCCACCTCCAATGATCCTGAAAGGCATGCTCAACTTCTGACCGAGAAGATCAGGGGTGGTCACACAGTTAATTATGAATTACCTCAAACATCCCCTAACTATTACATATTGAACATTAGCAACAGAGAGCATTAAGCACATTTAGTTACCAAATTATCTCATATTTGCTCTTTAATTGCATGTTCACATCTTTTTTATCATCCATTAATTAAAGTGAAACAAGATATTTCCCTCATTTGTTCCTAAAACAACCACTTTTTCTAAATGTATACAAAAATGAGCCTCCTCTCCAGCCACGCTGTGAAAAAGTTGTGAGTAAAATCCTATAAAACACTAGAGGCTAATACAGTCAATTCTATTTACTTTAAAAAACCACCCCAATTGCACAAGCCAGGCCCCTGTAAGTCCAAATACTGCAAATAACAAGACTAATTATCACCAAAGAGACATCCTTCCACATATTGCGTGTGTACATGGGTTTGTGCATGTGCAGAGTGTAAACTACAGTTTCTTGGATTGCTTCTCAGTGCCTACTATGCAAAAGGACAGCTTATTTCTGGGTGGCCCAGCCTTCATTGTTACTGTGGCTGGATCACAATTTTGGAATAAAACTGTCCTCCTCCCTTTCTCATGAGCTCTGGAGGCGACAGCAGCAACTTGAGTTCAAAGTGCCTGTCTGTGCAGAGGCAGGATCTGGTCACAAACCATTCCTTACTTGCCCCAGGAAAAAAAGGTGGCCAAGACAGATTCACCCTCTCAATGGCCAAACACAGAAAACAAGTTGATAGTTGAAACGCAATGATCTAGGGTAACCTTGTGGGAAATTACATCCAGGAAAGACATCTCATTTTACCAGCTGAAAAAAGCTTCTGACATCTGATACCTTCTTGTTTAAGAGAGTAACTAGAATACACACAACCCCTTTTGTGTAAAGTATTGAGTGGCAAAACGTCACAGAAATGACTTCCAATTCTGAAATGTCACCACTTCCCTTACTATTATTAGATGGAACATTTCACCAGCTTACTGATTTTTATTGAATCTGGTTAATAGGTTAGTACCATTTGTAAACTGTATTTGTTTTCATACTACAAGTAATTTTTAGCATAAAGAGTAATTAAACATTCCTCATAGAAACACTAGTAAAGCATGAAGCTTTAATTGTTCTATATAACAACAGATACTCATAGAATTAATTTTGTTATCTAAAATTAAGATAAATGGTGTAAAATCCTGCATGCCTAATCTAAAAAATATCTTAGCTAGTTTAAATGACTATCAACTTGTCAGAAAGCATACCTCGGCTAAGATCCTTTTTCACCTATGTGTTGCTTTACTAGCCTTCAGAAAATGTCACTTCGGCATGCAGTGGTCTAACTACTGCTCCTTTGTTTCTGTCCCGAGAAATGCAGACAGCGATGCACGTGCATTTCTCATGCAGAACTCCAGTTTCCAGCAGCTGAAGAGGCTAAAACAAACATTCCCTCTGCTCAAACTCCCATAACTTGCAGTTACTTTCTTTTATTTCCCTTTAATCTTGGCCTTTCTTCATAGAGAGGTTCCCCCTCCTCGTGTGTAACTCTCCAGTAGCGCTAGGAGTCATCCTAACTCATTCTGGTTATCCTTAAAGATGAACTGGATGGTGACAGACTATAGTCTCTTGTTGACATGATGTTGACAGAATCTTTGAAAACTCTGAGAGTAGAAGTCTGAAAAAGAAAAGGGGTGTTCACCTAGCCATACAACATAAATAGGTATTTCTTCTGAAATTTTCAAGGTAAATTATTCTACGTGTCAAATATACCTAGGTAACATTCTAAGCAGAAAGGCTAAGACTTCACAAGACTGCAGTTGAACATGTTTCACTTACTCTGAAATTCCCTGCAATCATAAAGTGAAATAAAAAACAAAAACAAACAAACCCCCAAACAAACAAAAAACCCCACAAACAAACAAAAAAACTCCCAACAACAACAACAACAAAAAAAACCCAAACAAAAACAACCCTCCAAAGCATTAAAATCGATTCATTATCTTGAAAACTGACATTAAGAAGAGGGTTCTTCTGATGGGAATTGCAAAACCCACCACAAACTGCAGACAACTAGGCAACAGCCAGGAATACTTCTAATACTTCTAAAAGGATGTTTAGGACAGGCAACAGCAAATGGATGAACTGTTCAGAGCAGAAAAAAAGGATTTACTCTTGAAGGACATCAGTGGGCTCTGCACTGGACTGCAATGTTTCGTATGAAACTGGTGATAGTTATTAAGGCAAAACATGAGACAAGGAGAAAAATGCAGTAGAGCTACTGAGTCCAGAGATCAAACAGATCAAAGACAGCTACTCCTTCAGAATAAAGACCTTATTATTTATTTTTTTAAGTATAACTTTCTCTCTGCTGTAACAGCTGTGTGAGTGTGTGACAGTAGAAATCTTGTCATGATCTAGACGTAAATCATCCAAACAGGCAGAAATTGCCTCTGAGAAAGCAGAGACAGCTACTCTACAATTTCGTGCCTATCACTGTAAAATACACCCTGCGATCAGTGATGTGATGACAAGGCCATGACTCCTTCAAGAGTTAATTTCCTATTGCCTTTCATTCTACCTGTTCCTAAAACTCCATAAAGCGGACTGAAAAAAACACACCCCTCAGAAAGCTATTTCATGGCACTAAAGTTGTGTTCTGCTAACAGGTTCTCTTCAAAGAAAACACACAAACAGGGCATGAAAGTATCATTCAACTGGGGAAATTGTTGAAACTGAGTTTGGCTCTTCCTAAACTTAGTCTAACTCAATTTATTCATACTGCTCTTTTTTTCCTCCCCTTTCTTCCACAAAAGACCAAACAAAATTATGTTCACAGTCTTAACTGCCTGTGAACTGAAACAAAGTACATTTGGAGAATCTTGTGTAAAAGAGAGGAGACGGACTCCCAGTGAATATGAGTAGTGTCCAGAGGATTTCTTTGTTGAAAATTTATCAAACTGAGTTATGGCATACAAAGAAAGCACAAGTAACAAACACATACTGCATAAAAGGCTATTTGGAAAGCGCAATCAAAATCAGACGAGAAGCTATGGATATAGAGGAGTTAATTTTTAGCATTAGAATGAATCTTAAAACAGTATAAAAGATCAAAGAGAAACTACTGACAGTTTGGAGTATAACACACACACATCCCTCCCAAATGAACTGAATATCTCCCTAAAACTATAACTGGGTATTATATAACTGTATAACTGTGAGAACCTCATGAAGTTCAACAAGGCCAAGTGCAAGGTCCTGCATGTGGGTCAGGGCAATCCCAAGCACGAGTACAGGCTGGGCGGAGAATGGATTGAGAGCAGCCTTGAGGAAAAGGACTGGAGAGTGCTGGTCGATGAGAAGCTCAAAATGAGCTGGCAATGTGTGCTGGCAGCCCAGAAAGCCAACCATATCTTGGGCTGCATCAAAAGAACTGTGGCCAGCAGGTCGAGGGAGGTGATTCTGCCCTTCTACTCTGCTCTCGTGAGACCCCACCTGGAATACTGCATTCAGCTCTGGAGCCCCCAACTCAAGAAGGACATGGAGCTACTGGAGCAGGTCCAGAGGAGGGCCACGAAGATGATCAGAGGACTGGAGCACCTCTGCTATGAAGACAGGCTGAGAGAGTTGGGGCTGTTCAGCCTGGAGAAGAGAAGGCTCGGGGTGATCTTATAGCAGCTTTCCCGTACCTAAAGGGGGCCTACAGGAAAGCTGGAGAGGGACTTTTGACAAGGGCGTGTAGTGATAGGACAAGGGGCAATGGATTTAAACTGAAAGAGGGCAGATTTAGGTTAGATCTAAGAAAGAAATTTTTCACTCAGAGGGTAGTGAGGCACGGGAACAGGTTGCCCAGAGAAGTTGTAGATGCCCCATCCCTGGAAGTGTTGCAGGCCAGGTTGGATGAGGCTTTGGGCAACCTGCTGTAGTGGAGGATTTCCCTGCCCATGGCAGGGGGATTGGAACTAGATGATCTTTGAGGTCCCTTCCAACCCTAACCATTCTATGATTCTATGATTACATGGACTCTTATTCTTATGCTTGGCATTACATGTTAGCCACAAATTATTCATCATGATATCTATGCTTAATACAACTTATCAATGCCCAAAGACAGTCCAAATTGCTAAGCAACAGAATGCCCACTCTGCTGGTAAATATTTTTAACACTCAGATGAACTGAAAATCTTCCTGTTTAAAAAAAAAAAAAAAGTTGCACGGTAGCTGATGAGCAATTTTCTTATCTGTCAGCTTTTCAGATTACAAGCAGTGTTTTGTATTATAGCTAAGAGTAAAATGACTTGGTGACCCCATTTATTTGGATAATTCTTGAGGTTGATGTGGCTCAAATTCATGGAACTAATTTGTCTGGATAACAGCTTTACAAAAGTTCAAAAAAGTCTAGACATTTTCACTGTGGGAAAAAAAGACGCACAATCGCTTTCAGACAAACTTTAAAAATAATATCCTGCAGTCATCCTTTCATATTGCAAATTGTACTTCTAAAGTCAACAGCAGATAAACTAAAGCAGTTGAAAGTAGCTGTGTTTGTACAACACTGGAAGGTATCAAGGGAAATGGAAACAGCTTTTCATTGAACTATTTGGGAAGAAATGACACAGCAAAGAAAAAGAACGGTTATCTGTAGTGACAGAGGCTCCACACAACTTAATTTTTAAGGTAAGTGAAATTTTACCTAATGATAATATGATTCAAAAGTAAGCTACTTCTCAAAGAACTACTTAACTATGTAATCTCCTATCCACACTGACTGAGGCTCAGGCAGAAGAGCTGTAAGATTCATAAGAAGTCTGAGCACAGTTTCTAGCAGCCTGGCACAGTTTGACCAACTGGAAAGAGAAGAAAAAAGGTGGCGAGGGAAGAGACAAACATTGTATTTGAGTTTTACATCACTCTCTCTCACTACAGCTACAATTTTAGCTTAGAATTAGATTTTAAAACACAGCTCTAATGTACTTTGGCCTTACTCCATTCTGGCCTGCCAAACTATGTTCCAAAATTGGTTTAACTGGAACCATGTTCAAACACTGCTGCCAAGTTGTTTTAGCTCCAGAACAGGAGGGGAAGGAAGAGTCAGCATTTATTTCTTTAAAAAAGAAAAAATATAAATACTTAATTCTTCGTCCTTGATCCAGAAATTCAAACAGTTATGTATAATCAAAAAGACTGAAATCCTTTCAAAATTAAGGGCTTTGTTATAAAAGCACTTGAATTTACTACAGATTGTAGCCACATGGCAAAGTTATTTCCATAAATACACTCTGAGTCCTAGTTAGTGAAACAAAAAACTTTTCAGCCGTGCTAAGATAAAAAATATCTCTGTAATTATACATACTGCAGTAACATCCAGCCCAGAATCAGGGACTGTCCAAGAGTTTAATCCAAAAAACCCCAATAGTATGAGAAAGCAGAGGTAAAACAACCAAATACGAGTAAATTGCATGGGATAGTGGGTTCATCTGTCTTCCTACTGATATGCAATCAATTTTCCTGACTCTGTCAAAACAAGAAGAAGCTCCAGCGTAGCCACTGCTACTAATATCTTCAAAGAAGAAGGGAAACAGTTGGTAAAGTTCATCTTTCAAACACAGTTCAGTTGATTCAGGCCAGAGATTGGGTTTTTTCACCTCACAATTCAAGCTTGGTTGTCTGCTTCCTGAAGAATTATTTTTTAAATAGTCAACTCTTTGCACAAGTGGAATCCTACAGGACTTTTTCCTGCCTAAATTCTTACATCCAGCTTGCTTTCTTCAGTGCTTCTTAGGTTATGCAGATACAATATTTTCTCCATTATGCACCAAATACAACTCTTTCAAAAATTATCTTTACATTTCTCTCTTTTTGGCAAAGATCCACGATCAGTCTGAAATAAAATTTCCCTCTTTGAGTACCACATTTCATCAGAGCACACATGCACACCAAGAACAGTCCAGTAAAAAGAGTTTTTATTTGACTTAGACTTCATGGTGCCATACTTAGCTAAATTTTCATGGACTACTGCCAAAGTAGAGCTAGGTAATGAATAAAGAAATCTTATTTCTCTGTCTGACTGTTACCACCAGCACAGAGTGAGTGCATCGGTCTCAGAGCTTGCAGAGGAACAGTGGGACATGTTTGGTTCAGGACTAGCTGCAGAACTGTCACCAGAACAAGTTTTGAAATGCAATGTGAAAGAACAACAGTCATGTACAAGTGAAACGACATCAATACCACAGTCAGTGCAACGATCTGACCACAGCATGTATAGGCAGAGCCGAGTCACTCTTGGTATGTTTACACTGGCATTTTTGTTCAGATCAGATGCATATTTTCAAAACTATTCTCCCAGTCATCCCGACTATTGACTATGCTTTGCTTCACTCTATGGAGCAATCCTGAACCATCCTTTTGGATGAAAGGTAATTGGAGTATGTGCTTCAGAACAGCACCTAATGCACTCTAACATCTAATTCAATCCGTGCAACCAGACAAAAGCTAAGCTGAAGTCCTCTCGCTTCCCTTCTGACATAAATTTCATACTGACATCTTTCCGCCTGGTTCAAAGAGCACAGTATATGCCTTTTACGACATAGTATATGTCTCAGTATAGCAAACGCGTTGTGGCAGGCATCCAGGCAGTATCTCCTTCCTACTTTCCAAAAGCAAACTGGTATACCGTACAAATTTGAAATCACACACTCATCCTTATACAAAAAACAGTCCTTTGGTTGTTCTTTGGATCTTATGGTCTTTGCTTGCCAACTAGATTCACTACAGAAAACAAAAAACCCTCACTCTGTATCAGCCAGCCTCCCTTTTATTTGTAAAATTCTTCAACATTACATGGCTAAATTTCCATAGTCTATAACAGAATACAATGCTGCCATATTATGTTAACTAGTGAGCAAGATCCAGAAGTGGCTGAAGGTTCAGACATGCATTCTTGATAGAGGTCTTCAATGATACATACAAGGAATGAAGAGAACCTCTCTAAATGATCGAATCAATACCAAAGACCAGCAAAACAACCCACAGAGGACGGGAGCAACATTTTTGTGATTTCCATTCCTCACTGCTTACGATGGTCAGCTGCTCCTCACTATGGAGCCTGGTGTAAGACCATATTCTGAAACATCAATTTGAACACATAGCGTATACTGCTTCACATTCTGCAACCTTGAGTGGGATCTTAATACTAGGGTTTCGCTCTTCTTGGTCTGAAGCATATCCCACTTCTCTATTTCTAGAAGGCCGATACAATGTCAAGCTTCGCCTCTTCGGGCAAGAAAACATGTTTCTTGTAACGGCTCTTACCTCAGAGTCCATGCCCAAAAAAATATCTTTCTGTTCTGCCCAGTAATTTACCAGCCAAATAAATTTCAGCAGAACTGTATCAGTGACAAAAAATGCTAATGTCAAGGACTGTAGTATTTCTGATGGGGCAATCCAACCTTTCCCCTCCTGGGCCTCCGGAGTAGAAATCTGTGGTAAAATATTCAGCCTTATGCAAGTTCTCTGGCTGAGCCAGTTCCACATCCAGGCACATGATTTCTATAGCCTATCCAATTCACAGATTTATTTCCCAAGTTGGGTTTTGTGGAGTTTTTTTTGTTGTTATTCCTGAAATCTTGCTTGCTAAATTCGCTAAAAGAAATGCAAAAGTTCTCCACTTTCAAGCCAGCAGCCATGCTAGTTGTTTCTCAGAATGCCACTTCACAGAAGTAGCATTGAATAAAATTGCTATATAGCACTGTTTCGTTTCAGGTCTTCCTCTGGTCTTTGCGTGAATATTTCAATATCTCCTTGCTCACCATCAAGGAAAATTCTATGTACAGAGCTTGCAAGCTTGTCTCCCTAGAAAGCAGATGCTCCACCAACTACTGATTTTCCCTTTTGACTCAGATGATCTGTTTTCAAGGGTTTGTAATCTCCTCCGCGGAGGTGGAGAAATTCAGTGTTGCGTATCTCACATGCCCTGCTATGTGTTTCCAGAGTCCCATTATCCCAAACATAGCAGGAGTTGAAGCACACAGAGTGAGCTTCTTTGGTTACAGTTCCAAGTTTCTTTCCAGCCGCCACTTCCAATCCCAAGCTGTCCCTCCAGGGAATACTATGAGCACCATTCATTTGGTGTTTTTGCTGCCTTTCTGCCATCTGCAAACAGTTGCAATTAAATCAACTCACTGTTTGACTGTATGTTATCAGTAATGTCTGTTATTAGATCCTTAGAAACCATATGGAACATTGAAACCCACATGTTTATTAGTTAGGTTTCAATCATGCTAAAAATACTAGGTTTCGTTGTTCCCTCATTTAGATTAAAGGAAAATACTTATCCCACTCACCATCTTGTACAGGAGGAGTGATTTGTACCAATCATCGAGCAGTTGCTTGGACAAATATACTGTAATATTATATGTTTTCATACACAGGCACAAGAAGATCACATTAAAGAATTCTGATAGTGTTTAATAGTCTACTAATAAATGCAAATGAGAGTTGAAAGAGTATAGGGGGGCAGCGAAGGAAGAAGAGGATGTTTTGCAACCTCAGTAATTTCACTGGTTCCTGTGGAAATACTCCCTATTTACAATGCCAAATAGAGATCAGAATCAGGTTAAATATGCAATAATGGAACTACAGTTATAGTAAAGATGTAACAGATGCAAAATAAGAACTATCCAAAATACTTCATAAAAAACCAAACAGTTTCACATACAAGGCATTTGCTAAGCAAGTCTACAATATAGCAGCAGTAAAAATGCAATTGGTGACTGACAATTTCTAGATAAAAAAACTTATTACTTTTTTTAGCTCCTGTTAAAGGGAATGAAACTATGAAACTGAACTCTACAGGAATTCCTATGTTGCAGGAAAAATATGATTCTAAATGCCCAAACTTACTTTGAAAGTTTGAGGGATAAAGCACTTCTATGACCAAAGTTTTTGCAACTAATGCTTTCTTCAGTTAAAAAAAAAAAAAAAAAAAGGTCTAAGAGGAAGGAAAGACGAAAATTAGAGAAGATAAGAAAAATTACTGTATGTTTTACACCTATATGGAGCATATTCAAGTCTTTCTCCCAATGGTGATACAAATTAAGCAGCTCATACTGGTTTATTCTATTCTCTCCTCTGTATTCATTTCCCTTAGTTGTGGCTGCACAGCCATGTGATCAACTGGAAAGTATCCTTAATCAAAAGCATCCCAAGGAAAAAAATTAAGTAGTTTTCTAATCCAGTTCATTGCACAGTACCACAAACAGCTGTGCAGGCACAGAGGGATGGTTACTGAAGCAGGAACAAGAGAGAGCAGCCTGAAGCACAACACAAGAACTGCTTATGCTGACACAGCTTCAGTAAGAAACACACAAACTATACCTATGAGCCCATCCAGACTGGGAAAGCTACTTGTTTCACAGAGTAGCAGATACATTTTCCATTAGTAACAATGAAATAGTGTAAACATCACTTTACATCATCAGAAAGTTGACTTAATTTATTGTGTGTGGATAAAAATGCAACATCAACAGTATTTTACTGCAAACTCTGCCCTTTTTGCATGTGGGTCATTGAACTAAGTGCAGCCCATCTGTTACCACATAAGACAGAAAAACAGTGAAATAGGAAAAAAAAATCTTTCTTAATACAAATCTAAAATTATTTGCTTAGAAAACTAATGAAGTGGAGTATATAGGCAATCAACCACCATAGAAGGCTTTAGAGAGTACTACAAAATTGCAGGAAGGTTTATAAAAGTTTATATCTGGAACAATTACAAATACAAAATGGGGTTATTAAGTCTGATGTTGAAATTAGTTGCCTTAGAATAAGGCACATGCATGTAATAAACTAAAACGGTCTAATAAAATATTTCTAATAGTTGGACTTTGCATGAGAGACTGCAAACAATTCTGGACTGGATACCCAGAAGCAGTGTCCCCCTAAGGAATAAACGTTGAAACAATTAGAACATATTTCCTTCATTTAGGGGAAGTAAGTTACAGGGCTGATTTTTCCCTCTCAGTTTCTTCTCTCTCCACCACACAACAATCAGACAATGAACACCTTGCTGCTGTAAGACAGTCATTCTACCAGAACACCTTATAGCAAACGTTAACTTGCTACCACATGGTATTTTTCAGTATCAGGCTCTACCTCCATGATGAAAGTTGCATTTTCACAGGACAAATGAGGAGAAGGTTTTTCATGAAAACTTCTCATTGTCTTGAAAATCTAAAGGAGTATCACCAACAGTTGGTCAACAAAGTTCCCACAAAAAATACTATGTCAGAGACTGGACATTCAGAAGAGAGCAGGGAAAACTAAACTGAGGTAGAGAAATGAACAAAAAGCAAGACTGGTCAGAAAGGCATATGAAAATCATATTGTAATTGGCAGAGCTACAATAAAACTAAGCTCTAAAATCCAAATGTATGACTATGGGGAGGACAGTGGAAGATCACAAATTAGTCTTCATGATGATCTTGGCCTAAGACGTCCATGAACTCTTAGGCTCTGATGTGACTGTCACACACTTCAGCAAATAAAATTATTATTGTTGCTAAACAGGCAAGCAATATCTCACTCTTAGGCTATATTGCTTTTAGTTTAAAAAGATAAAAGATACTTGACAAAGAAGCAGAGAACATATTAATTGTTAAGTCACAATACTTTCTATATGGGAAAAAATACTTTTTATATGGGAAAAAATATTTATGAACAACTCATTCCTGCAGAAGTGTTTATTTAAATAACTTTGGTGTCCACTGTGGGATTGTTCTAACCTACTTATTTTATTGTCAAGGAAATTTCTGCTAGCAAGTCAGCAAGAGCAAAACCAAAGACCACAAAGTATGCTCTTCTTCCTAACATCCCAAGAATATGTAAACAAGCCAGCACTGAACGTTTTACTTACATCACATGTTTAAATTTTCATGCGAGCCAGAGAATGATGCAGACCCAATATGGCTCATAACTTCAGTTCTATGCAGCACAAGAATTTATGCAAAATGTGACTGAAAATCCAAAGTTCTCAGGAGATTCGGGTTCTACCACATGCCTTAAACAAGGTGTTGGTACTCATTTGCTCTCATTCCAACGTGCAGGAGCAAACACTATGTGAATTGCCGGTGCTTCCCTTTGCAGCATCTTTAGCTACCACTACTACAGAAAACAAACTACCATAGAGAACCTCGTAATATTCTTTTTTGCCAAATGAGTGGCAACTAAATAAGATTAACGTGCTGAAATCCTACTCAGTTGTTTAGACTACAAAAAGAGTCTGACTAGATCTGCTAGATTTGGTCTTGAGCATTTGAATACTAGAAAACAGTAAAGATGTCAACTTTACTTTCTGCCAGGCATTTAGGTCTTTCACACAAATGGACAATGACAAGAATCCATTTGGCTCTGGACACAAAGGCAGAAAAATACAAACACTGGGAGAAGGCAGTTATGGTCCTCAGGAAAAACACTTCACCTCCGTAAGTCTATTTCCAAAGCCGTTTTTAGCTCCAGCATGGTCAGGGTATGCGGCTGTAGGCATAGTTTGTTTGTTTACACCAGCACAAATCTCTACAGACCATCAAGCTATTCCACACCAACTGATGTAAGCATGAAGTGTTCTACTGCACAGAAAAGTTAAGTTGAGAAATGGGAAAGACAGCACTGTGAGAATACAAATAACAGCAACTCACCTTTGAGGCTTCCTTCGAAGTCAATGTACTTTATGACGTAACTGGAAGAGATATTTTAATTTCTATTCATAGTAACTATGTGGGCCAATTCAGAACAGGGCACAGAATTAAACTAACAGAAAGGATAAGATACACTTCAAGGGATGGAAAAAACGGGTATGTAAGTCACCTTAAACCAGTGAAAACCCAAAGCAGGCTTATTAGATACAATAGTGAACTCTTCTCACAGATGGTATTTTACTATTTTCAACTTCTCTGGACTTTTCCATCTGACAGAGAATATTACCATTGCAAATTTTATAGTATTTCTAAGCAAGCACTGTGTACTTCTTTGCAATTCATATCACTGAATTTTATACTGGATCTTTTTATTGATCTAATTCTAGATAACTGCCATTTTTCTTTTAGTTTGTCAGCATAACAATTTACCTAGTGCATACTCATGCCTTACTGAAAAAATATTTTTTAAAACACAAATTCACAGATGTAAGATGCACTTTCTAGAAATCAGCCTGAAGGAAGCTCCCAGCTTGAGACTCTGCTCCTCTTCACATGGGAGCAGACCTCGTTACACCTGCCAAACGAACCCTCCTTATCGCTAACCTCCCAGGGTCCCTCCTTGAGTCTATGTAAAGTGGGTGGACACACAGCTTGGTCAGCAGTGCCTAGGTGTAACGCATCCAGATTTTCCAAAACCATATTGCTGAGGAAAAACAACAGCAGAACATATAAATTATCATGTACCTATTATTGCAAAAAAACATGTAAGATTTTTTGCTGGCCTACGATTTTCACACAACAAACCTGATGTTTCATGATACATACTTCTTCAGTACTGCCCTTAAAAAGTTCTCTCTCTTTGAATCCTTATAGTAGGACAAAGCAATTAAATTCTGCTACTGACTGCACTCAAATACTTACTATTAGCTTTAAACCTTAAAACAAGTTAAAATATTATTACAAGGATCAAAAATACTGCCTAGTCATCTAAACTCCTGCTTCTAAAAGGCACATTGAAGCAGTATACCTTTGAAAAGAATCACATAGTCACACTAATTCTATAAAGCCACAAGCTTTTTCATCTAATTCACAGTGCTGAAATTATTTCATGGCAAGTCACATCCCATTGTTTTCTCTCAACTCCATGATTGTCCAAATGTATTCAAGGGCAGAATAAAATCCATATTACACCAAATCACTCAAACAGTGATTTCAGAGGAACTAATTTAAGTCCCCACAGGAGTAATCAGATATCTTCATGATATCCAAATGTTACATTTTCCTTTACTAATATGGAGATGTTTCTCAATCTAAGCAAACTGAGAAGAGGACAATAAATAAACCCTTCCAAATTCCATTTCAATTATTATTTATTCCATACCACAATGCACATGGTACTGCACAAACAAAATAAAATAAACACAATCGCTTTTGCCATCTTGTCAAACAGCGTGCAATCAAACTCCAGACAAAGAACTAACTAACCTCAAACAAAGCGGGCTAGGACCAGGGGTTAGTTACGTGAATTCACACAGATATAGAACAGGTTATCCACATCATTCACTATTTTCAGAGTGGAGGCAATGAAGATTAGATTGCATTGAATCCAACTCCCTCCCCAAAAAAGTGTCACATAAAGAATGTTCTTTAAAGAAAAAATAAACTTATTCTATACATTTCTCAAAAAAACACTTTATTCTGAAAAGTAAAGAGCATAGATGAAGTGAAGTTGTATATTAAACACAGAAGATAGTAGTAAAGTCTGGCAAAATCACTTGGTACAGTTTGTCTCTTCCTTCAGCCCAGTCTCAACTGATAGATGATTCCTAGTTAAGTTCCCTGCAGAAGATCTATGAAGAAATTTCATTTATTTGTATTTTGTCAACTGATACTTTTATACATTTTATCACCTTTCTACAGCAGATAAACTGCTGTTCGTCAAAACTCTAGTAACCTGTACAGTTGGATTAATCTAATCAAGTACCATCCCTTTCTGTTAGTACATCTGACAAAATAATTTTCAGAAATGAGGTAATTAGTGAGAACTGCCATAGAAGACTTCTAAAACCTGACGCTACCATCTCAAAGACACAAAACCACCTTGCCATCAGTGATACAGGGGATTACAGTGTAACAGTGAATCACCAACACTGACTCTGCTATTCTAATTACTTATCAGAACCAGCAGCTGTTGTGTGCACTCCATTGCATTTCTGACAAGTTGTCATAGAGAACTGAAGGCACCAAATATCAGTTTTCTCTAGCAACTGCACGGAGGTCTTTACGGGTCACCTACATTAACTACTGGCTGTGGTAGGAAAAGGTAATTGAAAAAGTGAGATGGAAGAAGAACCGGAGTCTGTGGACAAGCATGACAATAACGTGATGGTTTAGAGAAGTTGTGGCTGCTCCATCCCTGGAAGTGTTCAAGGTCAGGTTGGATGAGGCTTTGAGCAACCTGGTGTAGCGGAGAGTGTCCCTGCCCATGGCAAGGGGTTGGAACTAGATGATCTTTGAGGTCCCTTCCAACCCAAACCATTCTATGATTCATTCTACGATATAGGATTGTTTCCTCCATTTTTTTCCTGTGTGGCTGGTTTACTTCTACTTGTCAGATGCGTCCAGCCATTCAGACATAAATAAGAGATTCTACCCTTTCAAAATAAATTTTGGAAAAGTCATCTTATGGCCTGGATTCTGACGTAAACTAGTTTTAGATGATGTCATGCTGTTTCTAGAAGTTGTAACCCAAACTAGAGTAGCAAGCTGTTAGAAGAGCTGTGATGTCCTTCCCATTGCAATTCCATACCATTCAAAATATGAGCTCATTGCTGTCTGGGCTACATTTTGAGAGGCTAGGTCTGCCTTCAGGATTCTATCAACTTTATGATATGTGCATGGAGGTATGCTTTATTTGTGAGGGCCTCTGTCATTAAGTTTAACCATACTAATGTATATTTGTTCTTTGTAATGTATGTTGGGTGTGCATGTACGTATATACATACACAACCATCACACATATATGGGAGTCTATGTAGTCTAGGAGAGAATCTTAATGACACAGTAAATAAAGGATAGATATGAAAAATTTTTATGTACACTATTACAGTAACACCTCTCCCCTAGTTACATTCAATAAACACAGACTCAACACTAGCCATTAGACTTATCAATGTTTTAGACTGTCAAAACCTGCCCACCCTCATTTCTGCAGGACTTCATGGTCAAGCAAGACTAATGGAACTAAAGGACATCCGCAGACAAAGCCACTGTAGATCATATCTTGACATTAAGAGATCTGTAACAATCATCTAGCAAGCAGAATGATTTATTCAAGGCTGGGATGCATTTCTTCTCCAGCTGTGTAGACCAAGATGTCCTGAGCTAACTGCTCATTCTACGGTCAAGCACATGTAATACATTTCCCCATCAGTATCCTACATACATTCAGAAGTCTCTCGTTCCACATATATGCAATCCTATGTAAGAACTCGTGAAGACAATGACAACGTTCAATTCATTTCAAAACGATCTTCCCCTTGGGAGTACATCCACTCAGATAAATTACAGTTTTGAGATCAGGCAAAATCATATTGCAGATCCTGGATGACTGTCAGCAATGACTAAACTTAGGAATCCAAGAAGTCACTTCTACTAGTAACCTTTGTAACTCTCGCTGGAGTTGTAGTGGCAGATCACTTACGCAAATGCTTTTCCCAGCAGAGAGGAAATGATTTCATCATTTTCTGAAAGCTCAACTGTTTGCTTCCAACAGCCCTGTCACTTGACTTAATACTAAATTGTTTAGCTACTAAACCAGTGGAATGAAGATGATTCTCACCTCAACTGGACAACACATAGGTTGAAGAATTGACAAGACTGAGGATCAGAATTGTATTGTGACGCTGAGGGATCAGAGGCAATGTGGTAAAACACAAAGGTGTCATGAAGGTGGACACTTGCGGATACTTTTTTTCTCACTTTTCAGCAGCATATATAATAATTTTTAATGTAAATACATATGAAAATGTGAATACGCAAAGTTCTGCTTTAAAGTCACAAGTATGTGTACAAGTGGCATTGCTAACTGTTTTCTACATCTTTGGCTATATGGCACAAATCAATCACTACCTGCCTGGGAAGTACCTGAGGGAAGAAGGGAAAAGAAATGATAGAAAGTTGCTCACTCCAGCATCAAAGAAGAACGATAAGCCAAAGACAGGACTGGTAGCTTACAACGCATTTTAAGTTAACGTCCTACCTAATATTGCCTATGTAAAAGAAAGATTTCCTAAAGGGTTCTACCCTGAAGTCCGTCATCCTATGAGCTGGGGAGAATTCTCATTAAAAACAGGACTGAAAGCAAACCAGGAGAGCACACCATATTTTGTTGTGGGTTTTTTTCGTGTCATATCATACCTGTATCATGATAGACAGATGCCAAAATACTTACAGAACCGATATGGGCAAAGATGACCAAAAGCTATATGAGTGAAGCTGAGAAAACTTTATCATCTTGTAAGATTCTATGATCTTACAATCTCTGTGACAACTTAGGGAATGAGATTTAGCTTGAGCTCTTTTTTGATCACTTGCAGTCTTTCCCCTTCATTCGCCTGTCTTAAACATAAAGTTCACTGCAAAACGAACAAAAATGGGACAAGGCACAAAAGGAGGAACTAAATCTTCACGGCACCTTTCAATACATTTCATTTTGCAATGAACACATCACAACTTTTCTCACCTTCTCTGCAGTGCATGCAAGCTGAAAGGTAGAAGCAATGTGCATTTTCAAGCAAGCTAAAGACCACATTGACTTAAGCTGATGTATGTTTTTCTCCCAGACTTGCAGAGTTAATCTCGGCCCCATTTCTGGTCCCCACACTTGTAAAATTAAGTTTCACAACTTTTCCCTTAAGATATGTTGGTCTTTTGCAGTTTTTACCACCTAGAGGAATTCTAAGCTGCTGGATCCTTGTATACAACATACTTACCCAGGAGTTCTGCCTGGTTTTAGCCACTGTAACAGCCACCTGCAAACACTGATTTACAAACAGAAGCCTCCTCCTTCAAAATATATTGTTGCCAAAACACTTCAAAAGTAAAGTAGTAAGTTTTAAAAAAGTTTTAAGTTATTATTCTCCTTTTATCTTACCTGTCTTTTTGTATTCACTGCCGCTTATTATACCAATATATTCACACAGTAAATATACCCATAAAGCAGATAATAAATGGCCTCAATAACCTAACACATTGACTCCACATTCCTTGTCATCCTTAAGTACCTTGTTAACTAAAACATGAAGTTTAAAAAAAAAAGAATTATATACAGGTAGGTTGAAAATATGCTAAACACATGAATTTATTAAGAAAGTTGAAACTGATTTTGATTTAATCCATAAATGCGTACAAAGCTAGAAGCAGCTACATATTCATGCATCTTACCAAGTACGTTTTTACTGAGGTCAAGAATCTTGGTCAGCCCATTTATGCATGCACACACTAGCCAACATACTGAGCTTTGATATCAAAACTTTGTTGCATTAAAACTTCAAAGTGCCAATCTTCATCCAAGTCTGAAGAATTAAAAGTTGTATTTTAGTAACATCAGTTAGACAGAAGATTACTCCCTGCATGGATAATCTTCATTGCAACATGTGGCAAAAGACCAAAAATGTATGTCATTCATACAAAAAGTCACTGCACCTTTCAAAAGGCATCTTTACACCTACTCAGGTCTCTCTTTTATTCCTGTCCCAATTTGTATCAGAGCCCAGCAGAGTTTAGAAAAATTGCGTGGACAGGGGTAGTGTCAAATGGAATCAACAGCAGCAATGGATGCATGCTTACAACATTTGGCCAGGCACCATGTCTTCTGCTGTCTGACTATATAGTACATTACAGATGTCAATGAAAACAAGTTTAGTTTTTGTATAGGCCTTACGCCTATTTTTACTGTCAATGTCTTGATGCCATTAGGTAACACAAACCAGAACTCAAAACATTTTCCACACTGTGTAATGCAAATTCTAATCCAAGATCCACTGTGTACTGAATCTGCACAGTGTCTACACAAACTTTTCATAGAATTTGTTTTATTTGGTCTTTCTAGCATAAACAAACTACCATCAGCTTGTTTCAATATATACACGTCCTATATGCCATGATCCCTTCTCTTACATTGCCCATCTCTGAAATATCCGAATGCCTCCCAATGTATTTGTTTGGGTTTTAATTAGGAAGAATAGAAAGAGAAATGTATTTGAAGGCTTTTAAAAGAAATACATGTTAGGTATTAACACACTTGAAGCAGAGGGTAGGCTTGAAAGCAGCTTGGGCCTAACTTCAGGAAACTTCTATCCCTTTCACAGGTAAGTTACTCTTGCTGGAATGATGTGTTAGGCACTGGCATAACAATCAGCAGAAACTACATTCACTGTCAGAACCAAGTGGTATGATACCCTCCTTTCCCCAAAACTAATTTACTTCAGCTGTTATAATGGAGTTCACCCAGCTGCAAGACTTGTATCAGATCCACAACACTCTATCATCCAAACAGTATCATGACTCTCAAGTGAAAACCAGTATTTTAAAATGAAGGACTTGGTTCTGCTGCTTTAGATACGTTAAATTTAAAAGATTATTTTATCGGACTAGCTTTCTCCAGCTGCCAGTAACATTACACATTGGATGACACACACTTCCAACACATTTCTATATTTAAACATGCAAAGCTGGCAGAAGGGAAGAACCTCACGTTTCCTAAACTCGCTTTACAACAATTAGGGACCTGCACCCACTTCGTGCTCTGCACTGAAGCACGATTTCCCCAGCTTCTCAAACCGCACTGAAGCACTGCGGCTGTGTTGCGATTGCACGCTTCGATTCAGCGAAAACCTGCAGGGACAGCACCCCGAGGAAAAGCCAGGGCTCCAGAGAGCTTCTCGGGAAACGCAGGGAGGGCAGCTTCAGCCATCCACGCCTCCAAACCTTTACAGCAGCAGCAGCAGACGCTACCCCAGGACGGCCAAATAAGGTCCCGCACCTCTCCCCGTGTGCCCGGCACCCCTTCGTGCCTCTCCCCCCGCGCCCCTCCCCGGCTCTTGGCCTCCCTCCCCGCCTAAGTCGCCTGGCACTAAGAATAACTCCTCGGAGCCCGCCTCGGGGGGGAAGAGTGAGGTGTTCAGAGCTCCTCCAGCCGCACAGCGGGGCCTCCCGCCCGGCTCGGACGCGGGAGCAGCTGCGCTTCCCGCCAGCCCCTCGCCCACTCGGTCCCGGGAAAGGGAACGGCGGGAGGAGGGCGCCACTTACGGGGCCCGGGCACGGCTCTCGCTGGCGGCGGCGGCGGCGGGTCGGGCTGAGCCGAGGTGCGGTAGCAGCAGCCGGTCTCTCTCGGCGGTGAAAGCCGGCGCGCTCCTCCCCTCAGAAAACCCCCATTCCCGGCCATTCCCACACGTGCGGGGCCGGCTCACCCCACCCAGCCCTCCGCTCCTCCCCTCCCCACCCCTCCCCTCCGGAGCGGGGCCGCCCCCGCAGCTCAGCCGGGGCTCTCCCGGGAAGAGTCGGGCCGTGCTTCCCGCCGTGTCCCGTGGGGAAGGGAGGCCGGGCATCCCCGACGCCCGGATGGAGCCAGTGCCCCCCTCAAGCCGTTACAAATCGCCCCCGCGGCCGTTACAGACCCCTCTGCACCTGTAACGTTCGAGGAGCGACCGTTAAAGCCCCACTCGCGACTCGCTCCCATTTCTCATTACCAGCCATCACCGGGGTTTTCCAACCTGGTTTCGCCCCGAGTGCTTTGAAGTTCTGCGTGTGGGGTTCAATTTTCCCACCGTTTTAAACGGATGAGTGCGTGTGTGGGTGCCTCCGCTGGCCGTGCCTTCGGAAGCTGCAGGGACAGCCGCTCCAGTGTCGGCTGCCTTCGAACTGCCCTTAGCCGCTCGCTGGATGTCTTTTCCAGGGCGGCTTTTCAGGATCGTGTGGTGAGGCGGCGCGTCGCGCACTGCTCCACGTGGGATTTCGTGGCCAAGCTCCAGGGAGCGGTGGGAACGAAGGGGAAAGGGCCGCTGCGGCTATCCTAGCAGATAGCGCTTCGGAAGTTGCTTTTGGGGTACGTCATAGGCAAAATTTGGCTGAGCAGCGAAAAGTGCCACAGGATGGGATACAGCACCAGACCGTCACATGTACGGTGCTGCTTCTTTTCGTGCCGGTGTTGTCGATCGGTTTAAGAAATCGCCTCCTTCCTATGAGCCTTGTCATATTTGTTTGAGATGCCTGGGACTTGGCAGCTCTATCTGTTCACAGGTTGGAGAGGTTTTCTGCCTCCCTCTCCTTCAGTGTAAATAATTCAAATTGTTCCCCTGGGCCAGATAGCTTAAAAAACTCATTTTAGGGCTAAGAATATTCTTAGGCTAAGAATAGCTAATGCTAAGAATAACTAACATTAAGAATAGCCAGAATAAATATTGAAATCATCATCTCTTTCTCCCTGCATATATTCTACTTACAAAAGTCCTTTCCTTTCAACACTGTAATCTGAATATATCAAGTCATTGGGAATACCTTTAAAAATTTTGGCTGTGGATCTGCTCATCTCTTTTCTGTGATATTCTGTCACCACATATGGTGTGTATGTACAGATACATGTGCATATGTACATTATATATATATAAACACACATACATGAAATAACAGAAAAGGATTTTATAGGTATGTGAGAGAAAAAAGAAAAACGAGAGAGAATGTGGGGCCTCTCCGGAAGGATACAGGTGACCTGGTTACTGAGGACGTGGAGAAGGCTGAAATATTCAGCAACCTTTTTGCCTCAGTATTCACTGGCAACCACTCAAACCACACCATCCAAATCACGGAGGATGTTGGCTGGGTCTGGGAGAGTGAAGAACCACCCAGGGTAGGAGTAGATCAGGTCCGGGAACACCTAGAGAACCTGAAGGTGCACAAGTCCATGGGACCTGATGAGATACATCCACGGATCCTGAAGGAACTGGTGGCTGAAGTTGCTAGGCCACTAGCCGTCATATTTGAGAGGTCCTGGCAGTCTGGTGAGGTTCCTACAGATTGGAAAAGGGCCAGCATAACCCCCATCTTTAAAAAAGGGACCAAGGACAACCCAGGAAACTACAGACCAGTCAGCCTTACCTCTGTGCCAGGTAAAATCATGGAACAGATTCTCCTGGTAGCTGTACTAAGGCACATAAAAAATAACCAAGTGGTTGGTGACAGCCAACATGGCTTCACTAGGGGCAAGTCGTGCCTGACTAATTTAGTGGCCTTCTACGACAAAGCTACAGCTCTGGTTGACATGGGTAAAGCAACAGATGTCATTTTCCTGGACTTGTGCAAGGCGTTTGACACTGTCCCACATGACATCCTTGTCTCTAAAATGGGGAGACATGGATTTGATAGATGGACCACTCGGTGGATAAAGAACTGGCTGGCTGGTTGCACTCAAAGAGTTGTGGTCAATGGTTCAATGTCTACTTGGAGACCAGTGTCAAGCGGTGTTCCTCAGGGGTCTGTTCTGGGTCCAGTGCTGTTCAACATCTTTGTCAGCGACAGGGATGACAGCATTGAGTGCACCCTCAGTAAGTTTGCCAACGACACCAAGTTGTGTGGTGCCATGGACCCACTTGAGGGAAGAGATGCCATCCAGAGGGACCTTGATAGGCTTGAGAAATAGGCCAGTGCTAACTGCATGAGCTTCAACAAGTCAAAATGCAAGGTCCTTCGCCTGGGTCAGGCCAATCCTAGGCACAAATACAAACTGGGCACAGAGAGGGTTGAGAGTAGCCCTGAAGAGAAGGATTTGGGGGTGTTTATAGAAGAGAAGCTCAACATGAGCCAGCAGTGCGCTCATGAGGCCCAGAAGGCCAACCGCATCCTGGGATGTATCAAGAGAAGCGTGGTCAGCAGGTCAAGAGAGGTGATTCTCCCCCTCTACTCTGCTCTTGTAAGACCCCACCTCGAATACTGCATCCAGTTCTGGTGTCCCCACCACAAGAGACATAGATCTGTTGGAGCGCGTTCAGAGGAGGGCCACAAAGGTGATCCAGGGGCTGGAGCACCTCTGCTATGAGGACAGGTTGTGGGAGCTGGGATTGTTCAGCCTTGAAAAGAGAAGACTTTGGGGGGACCTAATAGCTGCCTTCCAATACCTGAAGGGAACCTACAGGAAGGCTGAGGAGGGACTTTTTACAAGAGTGTTCACTGATAGGACAAGGGAAAATGGGTTTAAGTTGAACAGATTTAGATTAGATCTTAGGAAGAAATTCTTCCATACAAGGGTGGTGAGACTTTGGAATAAATTGCCCAGAGAGGTTGTGGATGTCCCCTCCCTGGAGGTGTTCAAGGCCAGGTTGGACGGAGCCTTAAGTAGCCTGATCTAGTTGAGAGGCGTCCCTGCCCATGACAGGGAGGTTGGATTAGATGATCTCTAAGGTCTCTTCCAGCCTATGCCATTCTATAATTCTATGTATCCCTAATGTAGGCTTTAAGAAAACAGAGGTTGTTCCATAAACAGCAGAACTAACAATACAGCTGACTTGTGAAAAAAATTCTTCATTGTCTTTGAGTTGTTATGTGTCACCTTTAAACCTAACTCTTTTGCTTAGACCACAACTTTCCAACAGATTTTTTATCATGATACTCAAACATTATGCTACCAGTAGATCACTTATAATTACCATTTCACTACAGGGTTAAAGTCACATAAATTTCTACGAATAGGCCTTCAAATTTGCTTCAGGTAATACTTGAAAAGGCCAGGAATCACATGGCATCACCAACTGTCCTCAGTTCAAGCTAGTTACTTCCCTTACATTTTGTGAACAATAAAGCTGATATATTTCCACGAAGATTTTATACTAGCCTTACAGGGCTTCTGTCTGCTCCACATCCATATGATTTCCTGAAGATGCTAATGCCATGTTCTGTCAAGGATGCAGGCAAAGCCCATGAAGGTCTGTACCATTTTCAGCACCCCTAGATCCCTTTTTTTTTTTTTTTTTTTTGAGGACTTACAGATTAAATTTATTTCTGTTTCATTTTTTTGATCTAAAAGTCACTTTCTCTCTGGGCAAGTAGTTGTCTGTCTTAAATACAGTTCTTTCCACAACAATTAGAAATATTCCTTACAGTTAAAAAAATTAATACTTGTAGTGTAGGTTTCAGCTATTAGATCAAGGGACTTTTCTTCTGTGAAGATCCCACTTCAAGTGGTCATGCATACGTGCATGTCTTCCTCTGTCGATACTGCCTGTAAAGCATGACTTTAAATATTTACGTCCAGTATAAAATGGGATTTTGAAATGCCACCACCTAAAACAGGAGAAATGGCCAGATATTATCTCAGCCTTAATTATGCTACTTTGCTCTGTTAACAACTGAAATGTCTTTCCCTGCTCTGTCGGTCACTATGATGGCTTTGAAATGTTGACAGATCCATAACTGCTTTTATAAAAAGCAGCAGAGTGTCACAAACCTCAGCAAGCATGTTTCTGGGAGGTCTGGTAGTCCTGCACAGCTGCAGCTTTCCTTTTCTTCAGCAGAAAGTCCTTTCCTGCTGACTGTGCAGCCAAGGTAAAGTGACTGCTTTTGGAACAGTTCCCATTCCAGGGGTCTCAAACTAGATTGTCAGCCTTCAATTTATTGCTAGCCACTTATAAATGTGTCAGTTCTGATTCAAATGTTTAGTATGTACTAATGCACCACATAATTAAAGCAAATAGCGGTTACTCCAGTTTGCTGGTTTGCACAGGGAATGTGTGTGTCCTACAGCCAAACGTGCCACTGCAGCTCACAAACTTACTCACAGTCCAGCTTTAAACCGGCTGGATTAGAAACTAGTAGAGTCATGGAGTTCAGTGCTGACAACAAACATGCCCAAGAATTTTTTATTTATTTACCAAAGCTTCCCGGGCATGTTTGGAGTCAGCAATGAGCTCTGTATCTCCATGACTACAGGTAAACAGACAAGAACTATTCCAGGTGAATGAAATCCCTGCTGCCATCACTACGCTGTTAGACACTGCCCAGACTGCCATATGGAAATACTCAAAAGCACTTTTGTTGTCCATGTTGAGACTAGGATATTGTATAGCTCCTTTCAAAGTTAGATTCAATTCCATCTTTAGCCTGTCTAGGTTTTGCCTTTCTCCTTCTACAGGGAAACTCTTTCAGAACTGCAAATCTGGAAGAAGCCAAGCATCTGTAACTGATTCAGCTCTCATACTGTGAGTCTCTCTCTCTCTCATGTGATCATGCAGACATGATGAAACAAGAAGAGTAGAAACATATCTAGGGAGTGGTGGTTTAGTGACTTAGCACTACGTAAGTGAACTTACGGCTCAGAGGAATGAACAATTTTCTGTTTATCTGCAGAAGAATAGATCATAGACCATTCTTTTAAACACTCATGTTCCTATGTCGTTGGACTACTTTTAATTTTAAATTCTCAGTAGAATTTCTCATCTTCCCTTTTCTGGACATTTCAGGTATATTAGGGCATGCCATCAGCCTACTAAGAAGTAGCTACATCGTCAATGTAAGCAATACAGCAAAGATTTTTTTCATGATGCGCTTCAATTATTCAGAGAAATTATGTTACTAATGGGAAGCCTGTTCAACCAAAACATTGACAATCAGCAAGTTGTTTGCTCTTGCCCTTGCCATATGTGCAGGACAACAGTTTTGGCTAAATGTTCTAATCCATATCAATAAATTATGTGTGTGATGCATAAAATCTTCTGAATACTACTGAAGGGTACTTTTAGAGCAACTGGATTTGTAAATATGAAAGTTGTACTAAGTCCTCTATGTGATGATACTGTGTTACATGTCAGAAGTCAGATGCTGAAATAATTAAGCGCAACAGAATAAGTCAGTCTTGCCAAATCTGTGATACAAAATTCATTTTGTGAAATTTCCAGTTATCTTGCTTATTGTTGCTATACTGTATGTGCTGTTACTGCACAAATACAAAATCACCTTTCTCCACCCCATTCTTTACCTGATAGTAGCAATGAGATTTTTATCACACATACAAAACAAAGGTAAAAAAATGATAGCTCATTGTCTTTTTTCCCACTCTTCAATCTTCTACTTCAGTGATGCAATAGAAATGTAGGACTGAGTTCTCATTCTGTTAATTATAGCTTTTTCCCCTGTTAACATATTCCTTTCACCTTTCTGTTTTTCACTAGGTTATTTTTTTAATTGTTTCTATTCTGAGTATTTGTTGTGCTGTGGAATGTACTGACAGGAGGAAATGTTGAAGAGATGAGTATTAATATACTTAATGAACACATGTAATAAACAAAGTCTTGAAGTTTAAACATGTAGTTTTCATTTTAAACACTCAAACTATCCTTATTTTCCCAGTTTTCAGTGTTAGTGATCCAGTCTTCTATTAAATGGTTTTCACCAAATCAAATAACTAGATGAGTATGAAAAAATAATAGCCAGTTAGTGAGAATGAATAGGGTGGTCTCCTGTCTGTGGTGGTACAGGAAATGAACCTGGAGAAGAAATCCATCGTATACTGGAGGCAGCATGCATAGAGCTATCCACCTCTTTTCCTCCAAATTTCAGATTACTCTATAAATTTCTGTGAGATTTTGAGAGTTGTGCCATATTAACAGGCATCAGTACTATGAATTTCTACATTCTCATCGTAAGTCTTGAAACACTTTCTTCAACACCTTAAGTCTAAGTTTGGGAGAAAATATCCTCTTGCATTGTAAAGAAAAACGTTGGAAGCATATGTCTTGATCTAAGTGAGGCTCAGATAGATAAATAGCATAAAATTTCACATTGAAAAACCAGTTAATTTTTAAACAATTATCCCGATTTTTGGAATCCGACATGCTTTTAGATCCAGTTCACAATACTGATCGTAACTAATGGGTATAGCAGAATATAAAATATTAGCCCAGACTTACAGATCGTTTATATATTATACAAAAAGGCTCAAAAAAGCAGAGGCAGTGTGGCAAAGAAGAAAAAGAGAGAGAAAGAATACATCTCTCTAACCAACCCAATATTCCTAAGGAAAGTATCACACCTTATAAAATAAAGTTTGCTTATGGATACTTAGCTATGGGGATAGGTACATTAATTCTACTAATAATGTTTTCAGGGAGATTTTATGTGAAGGAAGGTACTTAGTGATGCCTTTAATGTCCTTGAAAGCTGTGCTGAGTGGTGATTTCGCCACCTAGTTGGTGGCAATGTTATTCATAGTCAGTGATTATGTGAGGAATACGAATGCCAGAAAAATGAAGGTGTTCTTCCTTGCAAACAGGTTAATACCCATCAGGTCATGACAGAATTACTTGGCAGAACAGAAGCTTCACGTTTTGGCTGCCCGGAATACATTTAGCCACTAGATAAATAAGGGCTTTTATTATACAGGACAGATTGTCCTTTAAACTTTTCAAATACAAACACAGAAGGAAAAAAAGTTTGCAAAGGGAAAAAAAAAAGCCAAAAAGTATTTCTAATCTGTGTTAATAAATAAAACCCACTGTGATTTATTAGCATTAACAACAACACAAGAACATTTAAATGAATCACAGAGAAGTGGTGTATCTCTGTAAATTTCTTTCATTACCCATTTGCAGGAAAAAAAAGGTATGAAGATTTAAAAGTATTTAGACGACAATTTTTATTGTTTCCGACAGTTTGGGGGTTTATTTTCTTTAGACATCTTGGCTATGTGGAGTCAGAAATGAATTATTGCTTTTCCATAGCAGTAGGAAAAATGTTCTGGCAGGATCTAATCCTGAGCTACATGAAGCAGGCATACCGTTTGAGATGTCAGGGGGATGTACCAAGGGGAGTGTAGGGGGGAGTGGCAGGAGAGCTGCAATCATCTTCTGTTTTCCAGTGAACAACGCTGAGGTAACCAACAAGTACCTCTAGCAACCTATGACAAGTCTCAGCTGTTGAGCAACTGAGACCACGTCAATGAAACTTCTAAGAGTAGAAGGCATGCATGCCAAGAAACTTGTCCAGCCTCATCAGCAAAGAAAACATACTTTTTGTTACAGTTATCAGCAGGTTGCTTACATATTAACCACTGCTTTACAGTCTCCTGTAGACAGATGCCATTCACAGGCTCAACATATTCTCTGCTGGGGTCAGAATTTGCTGAAGTACTCAAGGTTTGAATCACATGAGTTACCTCAGCAAGACATATTAGGTGACTTGCTGAAGCTGAACCAGACAGCCTGAATTTTGGCACATTTAAAGAATGAAATGTGCCTTATGGGATTGTGAGAGTTGGCTTCTTTTCATCTCTTCTACTTTTCCACATGAGCTGCGCATCAAAGTGACACCTTAATTTGTCCGAAAGAAGTGGAGGAGGTAATCTCTTAAATTAGGATGAGGTTGTGATTTTGGTTTTTTGAGTCTTTCTAAGACATGAAATAAGTGCAAATTTTTCAGTCTGATCTGTGTAGAGGGGTTTGCTGAATTCAGAAATTGTATACATTATTTATGCATATATGGATTATATCCATTACCCAATGGAGTTCTGCACAAAAGTAGCATCTGCCGATGGAGGTTTGTCTGGTATGGTGAGCAGCAAAAAGAGAACAATAACATGTTGCAGCAGAAGTGAAATGCAAAGGCTTAGACTGGAACTCCTTTCTCAATATGGCCCTGCAAAAGTGATGCTGTGGGGTACCATTATTGTTATCAGTTCTGCAAGCTCAGAGTAGCTTCTGAACGACAAGCTTCTTTCCCAGCATCAACAGAGCCCATGGACTGTATGACTTAATGTCCTCAGATATTTAGCTGTCTTGAAGAGTCCAAATTTTCAATTTAGAGGGGTAGAAAGTACCTTGCCTGTGATTTATAAAGAAAGGTCAGATAACCAGATACAGATACTGTCTCACTGAGCTTAAGGGATTCCTGAAAAAAAAGTACACACTGGAAAACAAGCATCTATGTAAAGATATTCAGGTTATCTTTCAACAAGCCAGCCTTCGATTCTGGATTCTGGTAACTATTTTTGTAGAGCTTTGTGTCACTGCTGTTAGATTTTTCTTGATATGCAAACTTGGGTCTCTTAAAGTTTGGTCAGGCTCTTCTGCACTACATGCCAGTTGTGTAGTGTAGACACATTGTGAGAAACATGAGCTGCTCCACACATTTCAGTCAGATAGTTTTAATGCCAAAGGCAATTCTACATCAATGGCATTGGTCTTAATTAATTAATAGTCTATTACTTTTACTTTCACTAGATATGTTAGTTTCAGTTCTGCATAGTTTTACACTGTATCCTAGAGCTCCTGCCTACCACAACCTCCAGCTTTCCTAAATCAGCTCCTGTGATTCAGCATGTCTCTGTCACTCAGAGAACTGACCGAAATTTTTACAAAATCACTTTTCAGAGTAAAGTGAAACTTTTAATCAGCTTTCTCAGGAAGATTCCACTGACCTTTGGGTTGCTGTGTAGTTCCCCCACACAGCTATTCTTCCCCTTCTCTGTGGATGAAGACGTGAGAGAAGAACTTCCCACAGGAAAAGGGTGGGAGAGAGCAGCCAGATGTGGAAGACTTAAACAGCCCTTCTGCCCTTGGAAAAGAAGGAGTATAAATATATACTGACACATTTTTAAGTTCAGCTCTGCCTTGCGTGGTGGGAAGTAAGTTGTCTGAATCATTCAGACCGGTTATACCACTGGGGAAACCATAATGTCAGCACGCTCTGCTCCGTCTCTGCACAGCAACATCCATTAATTACTGAAATATTCCCTGAGGAAGGTAATGTTTACAACTAGGTCTTGTAATTGACTACAGAGATGCCACAGATTCCATGACTAGGTACATTGTGTATATCTTTGCTCATCTGTATTTGCATGTATGTACTTTATATATAAGTACACATCATACATATATGTACTCTGAAGCTGATGAAAAAAACAACACATTTGCAGCTGCTTTTTTATGAGATGAAGCTGAATTTTTAAGTGGTAAGGAAGAATGCAACATGTTTTGGATACTGCACATAATTTCTCTTCATGTTTTATAACATTTACTCTTTCGAAGTTGCTTCTTCAAAGAAAAATATCACCTAGATAACTTCCTACAGCTGCCAACCGGATTTTGCTTTTGACCTTTTTGTTCACTTCCTCTTCTGAATGATGTAATAGCAGGCATCAACAAAATAGTTGAATTGTTCCACTCCTGCTCTTACTATTCATAACTAGGCGATGACACAATCATTGAAAATGTATCCTGCAAAATTCTTTGAACCTGTCAGAGGAAAGCTAATAGTAAATCTAGGGTATTATTCATATGATGGATTTGTATGCACCACCTGTCTTCACATTGCTATTCATTTTCTTGAATAACAAATATGATTCAAACACTATTATTCTTTTTTCTTCTTTTAATACCTAAAATCTGGTGAGCTTAGCTAAGCAACAAGTGATGGAAGACTTTATTTTTCTCATGGCATCAATACTTGTACTTTGTCTCCTTTAATCACCAGGATGTGTAACTATTGTCCTTCAGGATGAGGGGAGCTAATGCCATTCTTTATGCTGAGGGATGTCTGCTTTAATCAATACTGATTAAATTCATTAATCTATGGGAGAGACCACTGAGAAACTGGAGGAGCTATGTCTTCTCCTAGGCTTAAGTCTGCTAACTCTGATGAACTCCTAAGTTTCTACTGCGTCTGAAACAAATCAAGACCTGAGATTCTAGGGAGAACTTGAAATGCTTGTTTAACCAAATAAGCCTATTTGAGTAAAACATTTTGTTGGATGCAAACTGTGGTTGGGAGTGGAAGAAGCTTATTTGAGTTCAGAGTTGCAAGCACTGAAAAGACAGAGGACTTGATTCTGGTAATGTTATGAGATTTGCTTGTCCCTTACTTTTTATGAATGCTAAAGGTAATGTGTGATTCAAACAGCAGAGGGAAAGGCTTAATTTGGAACATTTCCTATCTATAACAGTACAAATAGATGCACATTCTTTAATGATGCATTTTCACATTCATAAGGACTTCTGTAGAACTCGGGAAAAATAGGTCCCTCAGAGCTGATTCATGACTGTAGCCATTTATGCAGGAGGAATAAACACTCTATAGGGAAGAAAGCATTGAATCTTGGCTTTATATGAATATGGATAAGCCCCCTTGGTATGTTAACTTTCTCAACACTGACTTTCTAGTCTTCCGAATTAGGTTTGCTTGGTTTAGTACATAAATTTGTTTACAATATTTTATATGGATCTTTTTGCACATAGTAATCAAATCACTGTTTTAGCCCTGTTAATTTGTCAGTGGACTTTACTTGCACACAAACACAAAAATATATGTGTATTTGCATTATACATTTGTGTACATCTAAGTTTACATTATAATTTTTTATTCTTTGGCTGATGTTTACATTTGTTAAAATGCTGAGGCACAAGACACAATATAGTAAGCATACTAAATGTATGGAAACTGCAAAAAGAAATCCAGTCAAAGAAATTGCAGAGAGCTGCCAGCTGTCACAGGAAGATTGGCCTCATCGAGTGCTGCCTTGTGATGTATATATACTGTACAGCAATCTTCAGTGTAAATAGTTCTAAAAGAAAGTTTTTATCCTGGCAAATTGAAGGTTGATGGGAGATATGATTGCAGCATGTATTTCAAAGGGTAAATTTTGAGGAGAGAGAGGAACGGTTTAGATTGGCAAAAGATGTTTGCACAAGAAGCCCATGAATACATTTTGGCTGGGACATATGAGTCAGTATCGAATTCTTTGTAGGAGTGGTGTGAGAGAGGAAATAAAGTAACTGGTCTTAAAATGGAGCTAGCTGAATTTATGAAGAAGATCATAGAATGGAGTAATTCGTAATAGCTGAGGACTAAAAGTGATGATCCAGAAGGTCTCCTTCAGTCCTTTGTCTTTGTGAAAGGGTGAATATATTTTTAATTACTAAAGTAGTTTTGGAAAGCACTGTCTGTGTTTGTAACATTGCCTGGGAAACATTAGGCCTGAGCACAAGGATTTAGAGACAATTTGTATTTTTATTTTTTATGTATGCTTTTTATAAGAATGAGCACACATGGGTTGGATTTATTTCCCAATAGAAAGAGTGCAAGAAAAAAGGATTGTGTTAGTACTACCCGAAGAAGCAAGACATCCAGCACAGAACAGAACTAAACTAGTTATAACAACACTGTAACTATCTGGATTAGCAGCTCAGCTCTAAATGCTATTTAACACATAGAACTTATCACCCTTGCAAGTGACTGTTGGACACCAGCTGTACTGGTCTAAAAGCAATTCTTTGCAGTGTAATTCGATTCATCACTGCTCACTGTCAGAACTAATCATAGAATCGTAGAATGGTTACAGTTGGAAGAGACCTTAAAGATCATCCAGTTGCAACTCCCCTGCCATGGGCAGGGATACACTCCACTACACCAGCTTGCCCAAAGCCTCATCCAGCCTGGCCTTGAACACTTCCAGGGATGGGGCATCCACAACTTCTCTGGGCAACCTGTTCCAGAGACATTTTTGTGGCCATGTTTCTGCTAGTAACTTCTTGCCAAATAGCGTGGAGCTAGATACTGAACTCTCCTAGGTTCAGGAATGTATTGAACACATAAATTTCAAACACTTACTCTTATTGGGAGTCAACAACTTGTCCCATATCAAACAATCTGTAACTCCTAACATTGAAATGCATAATTTTGAATTTGTCCATTCTCTGTCAGTGAAAAAGAGGCATTATGCCAGCACCAAAAATATTTGCACCAACAATTTGGCAAAATTTCCTTGCAAAGTGCCAACTGTTTACTCGCATCACTAGATCAGCGCTTTCTTCTCTTATGACACCTGGATAGCAGCCAACTCTCTGGGTGTAAATTTGCAGTAAGCCTTTAAGTTCACAGTAGCTGATGAACTATCATTGTATTTCTGTAAGAAGTTCCTGCTCTGTGAATATGGACTGTGGCTTTTCCTGCTTTGAAAACATTTATAGCATCTCTTGTGTGCAGATTGTCTGGTCTCTAGTAGAAGTCGTGCTTGCATTACAGCTTGTTGTTCAGGTAAGGCTCTCACTTTCTCTATCCAGCGGCCAGAAATTCTGGGAACTAAATTATCTTTCAGAGCTCTACCATTTCGTCTCTCTCTCAACTCCTCCTTGCCCCCGTCCCCAGATCCCATTACCACATTCACTGCCTTCAGATGCTAGTGAGGAAAACAGACCACCTTTGAAAATCAGACCAGGTACAGTTTCTGCCCATTACACTTTCTATAACTCTCCAGTTTTGCAGGAAAAAAATCTGCTATCAGAGTACATAGAAATTTGCCAAAAAATCAAGAATGCTAAAAAATAGAATAGAATAAAAAAACTAGTGAAAATTTAAGACTTTCTGTATTGCTAGGCACACTTCCAACACATCAGTCTATTCAGTGTGGACTTTCCCATGCCCGGTATAGAAGCCAGAAGTGTTACTGCACATTAATAGTTAGCCTCTACAAGCTGTGTCAGTCTCCTTGTCCGCAGGGACTGATGCTCACATATGGGCGTGGGGGTGGATCTGGCAGTGCAATGTGGGAGCCAGCTCCTCTCAGAGAAATCTGGAAGTGGTGAAGGTCATCCAAAAGTGGCTCAGACTGTCACTGTCACTCCAGCTTGCAAGAGTAGATTCTCACTGAATTTGATGCCAAGTCTTCCCTAGCTTGTTATCAGAATACTGTCATAGGAGTGTGATTTAGCAATGTCATGAGAGGTGGATGGATGTTATTCCTCTCTTAAGCTACAGGGGACGGTACGTGGGACATTCACATGTAGAACTACAGGCTTCTAACTTAACTAGTCTCCCTCTCTCGGCTTCTCCAGAGCCTCAGTCAGAGCAGCAGTGTAATTTAGATGCACTGAATGGAACCCTCCAGCCTGCATCGAGTACTTGCGGAGATTTCCAACTTGGCCTCTTACGTCCTAGGCCTAAAGTGGGATTGTATGAAGTGTGGCATGGAGTAATTTCCTGAAAAATAATTGGGTTTTCTTTCCTTTTTAGAAAGGAGAGAGTGTTGGAGACACAGTGTTCTGACAACAGAAGCAAAAGAGTTTTGACTGCTGATCCCTCCACCTGCATGTCACAAAGATACAAAGAGAAGTTGACTGTTGTCTGGCTCGTAGCATGCAAGGACTAGAGAATGAGGTTCAGTCACTGAGCACTACGAGGTAAGAAATAAAAGAGGTAAAGATAAGAGGCATTAGGTAAAACCTGCTAGTAAAAAGATGTCAAAGATTGCACGTATCATAATACTGAAGCTGCCAACTTAGAAATTGTCATTCATTGAATGGACTTACTAGCTGCAAACTTACTCAAAGAGAAGAAAAAGTGCCTTTTATTCAGGCTTCAATTTTGTAAGGTGCTGCACAGCCCCTGAAAAGTGCTGATGCACTTTAATCCTCTTATTTGAAGACCCTTGAGTCTGGCTGAGTTCAGTGTATTGCAGCATTAGATTATTAATCAAGAAACAATATCTTCCATTAAAAGGGAAAGAGTAGCTTAGGGTGAAGGAGGGTGTGGGATTGTTCAGAGAAGCAATGACTTGCAGCTGTCTTATACTCTGTATCATCCAGCAACAATAACAGAAACGTATTTTCTATTCTTAGCACTACTAAACATATGTTGTGGGGTTGTTTTTTTTTTTTGTATACAGCTTGGAAGAGACTTTGGTGTTCTCCCTCTCAACAATTCTCTGCTGCATTTGTTATGGCTCCTTCTGCTGAATAGGAGCTTTCATCCTGTTCTCATTTGCACCCTTCAAATACAGCTAATTTTAGCAAGATGTTTTTAAAACTAAGTCTCAGACTTGCCACTATTTAGTTCTACACCAGAAGTTATGTTCAAGAGAAGAAAGGGTGCCAGAAAAACATCTGAAAAAATAGCTTATTTTTACCAGTTTTCTGTTTTTAACAACTAAGAAGGTCTCAAGTTGAACAGATCAGAAAAGTCATATGGAGACAAAGCAGCTACTTCACACATCACTGCCAGTAAGAACAAGCACGTGAAAACTCGTGTGCCTTAAACTGCCTTGTTAAATGGGAATTTTAAAAAAAATCCAACCCATAACATTCAGAGTACTAGATAATGCATTTTACAAAACGGGGAAACAAAATATAGTTTTGTTATTCTTTTGATATACTAGCTCATTATCTCTGACTACTGTGTTCTCCATCCTTTGAGTGATAAGACAGCTGTAAATTCTCAGGGAAAAGAAAATCATAACTTGTACCAGGCTCCAACAAATAACTAGCATTGAAATCTGTGGAAAAAAAAAAAAAAGTAGAAATCTGGATTAAATTCAATATTGCGAAATCAGCTTCTTGGGTGGAATCCTGGAGCTGTTCAAGTCAGTGGGAGTTTTGTAGGGGGAGGGCATACTTCTGTTGTCTTTATAGTATTTAAAATACCTACTCCAAGATCTACAGTTACCAAGGTGATGTAAAACCTTAGAATGCTTGTAAGAGAACTATGGATGAAATTATGACAATCACTCACTGCTATAGCCTTGCTACACCCTGGAGCAGAAAAACTCTAGGTCTCCTCGCTCACTTTTGCTCAAACCTGTAGAACCACAAGGTTTGGCAGGTTGACTTTCTACAGTAATTTTTGGAGCAAGACTTGGTCTCAGGTAGGATGATTTGATACATATATGTGGATGTTTTATTGCTGGACAATGCTATTTCAGCGTACCTTTTTCTGAAGACTTACAGTGCTTGCTCCTTTGCTGCCATGTGAGTAGCACATCTTATTAGTTTTTGCAACTTGACTCTTCTCTTAATTTGATGAAGAGGGAGCTATCATGCTTTTCAAGTGCAGAGGGTTACTGGCTCAGAAATTAGTTAATCTTGTAATTTTTTTCTAGTTAATAATACAAAAGCCATTTAGGAATAAAAGAATCTGAGTGCACAACTTCTGAGTATCTGCTGAGCTGTCCAGATGACAGACAGAATTCTAATCCCTTCAATACATATCAAGAAAGACCATAAAAGAGAGAAGAATTTGGCATTCACAAGTGGACTTCTCAAAGGTCTGAAAAAATCCAACCTTCTACTCTGTAATTTACTTGGTAATTTACTTTCTCATGTTAAATAGTGATGTACTCGATCATATGGCAAATAGATTTGATTGATGAATTATTAATGTAATGAATGCTGGAAAAATGAGGTTATGATGGAAGTCAGCACAGATTGTCAATATTTTATTTTGTAGAAATGATGGGGCATAGGGTTCATTATATTTTATGCCTACAGTTATTGCCATATCAAAATCTAACCAAGGTCATTGTTGCAAGGGAGAACCACATGTGATTTAACAACTGGAAAATTACACAAGGTTCTAAATTACACAGACCTTGGATTTCTACTCTACTAAATCCACATCACGTTTCTATTTAAATAAGCCTTCAAGGACTTTGTTTGACTGATTGTTTTTTAACTGTGAAGTACTTGCCAATATCAAATATGGAAAGAGATTCAGACAATAGAAATGAAGACTCTAGGTTGTTTCATTTCGGCATCTGCTGATCATATCTTCTGCTTACCTTTCTTATCAGTTACCAAAACTTATGTTTTGATGGTTGCATTAAAATGGTCACAGGAAAATCACAATGACATATTATCCTTCACAGCAGAAATATACTTGGGTGTTAGTAAGTGACAACCTAGCAAAAACATCATGTCTTCCCAAAAAGTGCATTTCTGCTGTGATGTTGATTAAACATTTCTTCTGTTTAATCAACTCAATTAAGACTCAGGCAAATGAATGTAGATTACTCTTATGTTTCTAAATTTAACAAATTTTTTACTGTCATGCTAAAGTTCATTTCTGGAGACCTTTGGGATCTTTCAAGTTCCACTTCAAATAAATGTTAACCACAGAATATCTGGAGCTTTTTTTTTTGTAAAAGTATATTTTCTGAGGTTTATGGCTCTTATAAGTTCCATGTACCAGGAACATTTTTCATCGTCTTTGTGTTTCTCTCATCTAGTTCACCTTACTTTTGTCCATTTCTGCATTACACTAAGAAAAGAAACAAAAGCCAAACAAACAAAATAATGACACTTTTCCATAAATACAGAATTAAGGATGAAAATTTAAAGTCACTGGAATACAAAATAAATGAATTAGCTCCTTGGTTTAACAAAAATACTAATAAATGGCTCATCCAACAAAAAGCAGATATCTTGCCAAGAAAAGAGAACACCAAAAGCCAAAGTATCTGAGAGGCAAAGTTATCTTGAATCTCAGTATTTTCTTACATGATTCTGCAAACACTTGCTGAACTTTCCCTCTTGCAAAATGCAACTGTAAGATTAAGACTTCAAATAGTTCAACTAAATATAAATATTTGCTAAGATCATAGAGATTGTAATACAGAAGATATGCTTGTACACTTGGAGATTTAGAGATATTTTTCTTTGAAATTTATTTTCCATGTAACAGTATGTAAAGAACACTATAGACAGACATTTCTGAAGTTCAACATATGTGAAACAACAAGACAAGGAATATGTTCCCTGAACACTAGTCCACGAAAGTACTTTTACCTTGGCAATTTGGCAATTTGTTTTTCTCTTTCTTTCACCATCTTTCCCTGTCCATGAGACGCAGTCAGAGCTGGTGGAGCTAGATCCACCTCAGACTTACTGTGGGACTGATGGGTGGAAATTTCTGTAGTGGAGCACTCCTTGACAGTAGAGAAACATGTATTACTAAGTGCTATTCTCTTCCCCTCTGAAACAATCCCAACATTTTCCCAGAGCATTCTATTCTCAGGAAACCCCTGAGATGCCCTTATTCCTCACGAGAACCACTGAACAGTATGCTAAAAAGCTGAAGTTCTGCATGATGGAGAGCAGCCAGTTCAGGATTTGGCCCTTATCTTTACTGTGCTGTTCGTTTTCAGCAAGAAAGAAGATGCCTATGGGGCACAGAAGAGTGACCTGAGGACTAGAAGGAAACTCGCATAATTACTCATTTGTGTTAGGAAAGGGCTGAAGATGTCGTTGACAGGAGACAGCCAAAGAGCTTTCTACTTTTAGAGTATTTCAGGCTCACCAAAGGGTTCTGATTCACACTGAAGAAGACGAAGGCAGGTCAGGAACCATAACAGGTAACCTGGGCAGCTTGTCAAACATGTTCACAGCACAAGAAGCTGTGATACCATATCTACGATTGTCATGGTTCAGGCCCCTCCGGCACCTAAACTCCTCATAGCCACTCGCTCACCCTCCCCCACCCCCCAGGGATGAGGAAGGGAATTAAAGAAGAAAAGAAAAAGAGACCAGTGGGTTGAGATAAGAACAATTTAATACTACTAGTAGTAATCTATGAATACATACATATATGTACAATGATAAATATATACAAACAAGTGATGTACAGTGTAATTGCTCACCACTCCTTGACCGAGGCCTGTCCTGTCCCAGACTAACGATGCCGAAACAGATAAGTCCTGACACCGCAATCCCGGATGAACGGGAGGCCCAAAAATAGAGAGCGAGACAGAGAGAGCACTCTGAGATTCCAAGAGTGAGAGTCCCAGAAGAGCAAAGGCCCTTCTTTCCGGCTGACCCTCACTTTTATACTGGACATGACACTGCATGATATGGAATACTAATTGGCCAGTTTGGCCCTCAATCCTAAGTCTAAGTACACATCATAAGGAGAGTCGTGGACCTCCCATCTCGGCCATGCTCTCCCTTATCCTGTTGTGGTCGTGCCCACTGGCAAGAACCCGGCAGCTGAAAAGTCCTTGAGACCTCAGTGCCAACTATAAACATCAGTTCGCTGTCAGCGTTCTTCTCAGAGCAAGTCTCAGACTAAAATCAAAACACAGAGCTCTTCTGGCAGCTAAAAAGAAGAGCTAACACTGTCCCAGCTGAAACCAGGACAGTATCCACCCCTTATTTCATACCATGCATGTCATGCTCAAACCTCACATATATACATGAATACTATTCCCTTAATCCATGGGTCATCCCTCCAAAATATGTGTTGAGTTCATTTAGTCCATAACTCCGGGCTTCATCTGTTGTAACAGTCTCTCAGGGCAGGAAAGATGATGTAGAATTTGCTCAGTCGGTAGAACAGATGATGCAGTCTCTGCTGTGTGTGACATCTGGAGCTCATAGTTGGTGTATCAGGCAACAGTCCATGTCCACAGTCTGCAGGTTGAAGATGTTGATCTCGAGGAAGTTGCTGGGTGTCTGGAATCAGTTCTGGTTCTGTCGAAGTTCATTCTTCATTAACCTGGATGATTCTTAATATGATGTCATTAGTATAGTGTGACAACCATAGCAATGATGGTATGCAGTGACAGGGTTATTCAACTAATATCACACAATTCAATACATTTTATTGTCTATTTTCACCCAACATCAAATCCCCTTGAGGTACACATCCGACTTCCTTGTCCTTCTGCATCACCCACCAAGTGCACCCAGGTCCTTGAGCAAAAGCAATCCCATGAATGGGTTTGCCTTTACCCGAGGCAGGAATAACCCAGACTGTCTTCCCCAGCATATTCCTAATGTGCACTACAGGGACTTTATCCCCTTCTACGGTATGTAAAAGTTCTGATTGGGCTCGATTGGTAGATCCTCTAGTGTTGACTAATCAAGTGGCTTTTAATAATAGAAGACGCTACATCAGAGTTTATCACCTGATCCCATCTGGGATTTCTTTAACTTTGAGGGGCTATCACAGCAGTTGAATCATTAACCTCGTCCCCAGCCACTGTCCCTGCAACATCAGAAAGGATAGAAAAGGGAAGAAACAAACACCTTTTGTTGGGCAGGACATAAATACCTCAAGCAGCTTCCAGGACTAGCTCTTCTATGTACATCATATTGACACAGGAGAACGGCAATATTTAATGGCAGTTTCCTGTGCCTTATAGAGCACTGTCAGTTTGGCTTCATGGCAACTATGGATGAAGTTTATAGTCACACTGGTAATTTCCTAATGAAAAATGGTCCATATGGGAGTGCATATGTGTCCCCCCCCCCCGCCTTGATCATATGCTTCTCTCTGCCAAAGTGACACTGTGCCTTGGGATTATGGAAAACAGCTTCACGTAAATAGAAAAAAACCCACACCATTTACAACTGGAAGGAATGCCATGTGTTCTAGTTGTGAGTAAAACCACAATGAAGTAGCATTTGCAACACCTCTCTTTTTTTTCAGCTCTGTTTTCACTAACATTTCTGGATCATACTAGGGGCTTAAGTCAGGGATGTCTTTCTCCATAGTCCTATAAGCAAGGGAAACATCTGCCTGCAGTTGTCACACTGGCAAGATCCTCAGTCCAAACCTGGGTCACTCAAAGATTGTGAGAGTCCTTGTATCATTGACTGTTTAGCAGAAAAAAATCTTAAGTGCTTTATGTAGCTTCTAGTGGCTGCATGACAGCTATTCAGTTGCTGTTTGTCATGACAGGGATGGCATGGTCCAGACAGCACCCTATACCCTATATAGAGTTACAGAAAGAAGGATCTCAAATGAAAGAAGAAGCAGACCTGTTGGGAGCAAACCGTCTTCCTTAGGGAAATGATCCATCTCTACCAGTGTGTACACTGATGGTATGAAAATTTAAGTGTGATGACTCAGGGCAAAGATTCACAAAGAAGCCAAAGAGAAGAAGACAAGGCAAGAGATCAAGGATGTTGTGGAGGAGACACGAGTTTCATGACCCTGCAGGTTAAGGCACATCAGGTTCAGTTTCCTAATCTGGTCTCATGTTAGCCTTCCTCTTGGGGCAGCCACCAGATCCTTCAGGCCCTCAGGAGTCTAGAGACAGCTTTGCTATCAGCTCCTAACCCCACACCAGCTGGGAAGGAGGTAATGCCAGAGCATGCACTCCACAGCCCAAATTCAGCGAAGAACAGCTGTTTGGAAGCCACATAGGATGTAACACTTGGTTAAATTATTTCGAGAAGTAGGTTTCTGTTTTCCTTTTTCTGTTCATTGGACACATAGACCTTTGTTTATTTTAGTTGGCCAGTTTAGTTCCATCTCTAATTCTGCTGACTACACTAATGTTTAATATGTTATTACATTCCTGACAGTGCTTACTGTCCATATTGGCCAAGGTATTGCTATGCAAGTCCTAAACATTGTGAAGTTTTATTTTGTGACTAAATTCTGCAGTACTGTCTTATACTATGCAGGGTATAAGGACATTTACTCTTCTTAGGCCTGCTCTTGCTCTAAGATTCAGCTGTGGGAAGGCCCTTGGGAAGGCATATCTGAGGCCGATAAGCAACAAGAGATAAAGCACAGCAGGCAGGTGTAATTTTGCTGGCATCGGACTACCAGCACCTAGTTTATTCTTCAGAGTCCTCCAACACAAAGTAAAATGCTGGAATAAATGTGCCCTTTCTTTGTGGAAATGTTGGAAGCTGCCTTGCTATCATGATTTTATTTTTCATTGAATAATATTGCTTCAGACAACACACAACTGTGGTCTGCTTTGAACTCAGTAGTCTTATTTTCTTCTCCTAAGTTGCTGCTGAGCTTGTGACTGAATCTTTCAATGGAAAGGGTCTGAGAAGATAAAAGTGCAATCTGTTTTTTTAAAAATAGGTTGTTGTTTTTTTAACATCAGTTAAGGGAATATCTCCTGCCTAAGAGTCTGGATGAGATATTGTAAAGGTAGTCAGAGTATCACGTATGCTAAGATTTGAAGAATCCCTACATGACTCTGTAGGAGCTGGGACAGCTTCCTAATGCTTCTGCTCACAAAGAATTCAATTACTCACTGTCACTCATGACTGATACCTGACTCTGTAGTAAAGCCACTTGAAAAATATCCAATTCCCATTTTTTAAGTGGAAGAAACATATTTTTCTGCTAGATTTTCATGAAAAATAAGTTCCTTAAAAATTAATAAATCAGCTTTTCTTCTAAGTTTCTCTACATAGCTGGAGATTTAACTTAGGAGCAGACCTGCTCAGAAATATTCAAGCATAGCTAATGTATGGAGGAGATGAGAGCCTCTCTTGCAGGTTCTGAGTTCCCAGTGTAGTCATTCATTACAGCAGTGTCCTGCTGAGAAGCAGTAAAGTGAGTTCCCAGTGTAGTCATTCATTACAGCAGTGTCCTGCTGAGAAGCAGTAAAGGGCAAGATGAAGGAATTGCTTTCTCTGAACTATCTAACTGACAAAAGAGTGTGGGTAGAAATATCTGTATATATGGATTTGCAGAACGAGATAAATCTCTAAGCAATATTTACACTACTTGAAGCATTTAGAAGCTTTGAACCACCTTGTGGAAGAGTCTGTTTCTCTACTGGTTGTATTGAGAAGCACTTCTCTCCATTTTTTCCCCATGATTGCTGTTGCACTAACTGACATCTCCCTTTAACTGCTATACTTTCCTTAAACTGCTATATGTGGTATGACACATAACCACCTCAAATATATCACAGCTGACCTCTCAACCTGTTTGCTTGTCCTAAAATGCTTTGTTTTGAAAAATGCAGCGTTTTCAGAGCAGCTGGATTAACTATTCTAATCTTGTTGAAATGCTCTCATTTAACAGTTACCACTTTGCCAAAATCTTACCTGTTTCCTCTATTGAGGGAATCCTCATGTGTGTAATTGGACATATATCCTGAGTCATTCTAGAATTTTATCTGTTTTATTTCTCTACTATGCAGTTATATATCTGGCCAGATATCATGTATGATGTATGATATATGACATATGACATGGTATATGGTACATGATATATCACACTTCGTATATCATATACCATATCAGTTTGTCTATCTGCAAAATAGGATCAAAACTATGCCAGTTTCCAGAGGTCTGCTGGTATTCTTTCCTGCATAAATTTGCTTTTATAAGAATGCAACAATGTTTCATAAAATGACAAAATCAGAGATTGCTTTGAGTAATTATTGAAGGAAATGCTAAAAGGTCAAACCTCGTAACAGTTAGCTGCGTTAAACAATAAAGTGAAAGCTGCTCCCTGCATCCTTTACCTTGTCACTTGCATCTCTGGCTATTATTAACTGAGGGAGAAGTTTTTGTGTCCAAGTGCATTTCCCACGAGAAACTTGCATGTTCCCTGAAGAAGTTCAAAAGTTATGAAACAAACATAAACAGATACACTGTTTCTGAATCCATGGTACTGATTATCCCAGGTGTAAACACTATCAAGACACCTACAAATTGCACGTGTGCATTTACACCTTTGGCTGGCTGCTGTCGGTAGTGGCAGTAAGTAGTAGGCAGACAGGAGTTCTGATGCTCCAGTAAATGCCTGCCACATCTTCTGAGTGAGTGAAATGATCCCGCCTCACCAGCCTCCAGCCCTACTTTTCTAGGTTTATTTTCTTATCTTTGTCATTTACCCATTTTACTCTTAACTCACCTGGTTCTCTGTCGCCTCCCACTTTCAGCTGGCCCCCTTGTGTCTGTATCAAATAGGAAGACAGTTCAGCACACAAAAATAACTTAAAACTAGACAGCCAAAAAAAAAACAAACAACGCAGCAAGTTCACTTGGCTTACAGATGCCAAAGCCAGGTAAACAGCAAGCCAGAGCATAGGCAGAGGATGCTGCAGGGCTGGATGCCGAGGCAAGAAGAAGAAAAAACAAGCTAGTGCTCTTCCTTGCTACTCTGGCAAGAGTTAGTTCAGCTCAGCCATACTGTCATTCTGTTACAGATCCATATAGTAGTGCAGGGCTGGGCCACCTCTCCTCTGGGATCTTGCCACCAAAGAAAGCTCGTCTGGAAAGAAGCTGTAACACTGCAAAGCTACAGTGCCTGCTAAGGGCACGTGCTGTTAATGTGGTTTTGTGTTGGAAAGGTGATGGCTAAAAATCTTCTTCAAAAGGCTTCTTGTTTCTTCAGCAACATCCTTGTACTGTGGGTCTTCCTAGGATTCTCATGCATTGAAATATTAAAAAAGGTGAGGAGCTGGTCTGTATGGGGTCATACAGCTCCTGTAGCAGAGTTTTCTGCTAGGAGGTTCTGCCACTCCCATTGACATCAGTGTCCAAAGCCCTTAAATAAATAAACATGAATTTATTGGGTTTTGACAGCTGTATTTCAAAAGGCTGTCATGGTATCCTCCACTAGCATGTTCCCAAAGAATTAATCTTCATCATTTGACAAGTGGCATGAAAATCCTTTACAAAAGGAAATAAGAAATTATAATTTTGTTGCCTTATGAAGGGGTTAAAACAGTAGAGCAGCACTGTGAAAATGGTGGAAGAAAAGAATTTTCAAATTACAAAGTAGATATGCCTGAAATATATATTATTATGATGTGCTAGTATTGTTAATTACCAATTCACAAGTCATGTAATTCTTTAGCATATTACTGGTGTAGGTGTATTGTTTTCAAAAATGTATTAATGTATTGTACTTTATGGTAAAAGTCAGTATTGTTTCCCTTTTTCCTAGTATAAAAAGTTTGTTTTGCAATGGATCTTACTGGATATTCCTATTAGAAGAAGACTGATAAAAAAGTCAGTTGATGTTGATGTAATCCTGTTCGGTTTGTTTGTTGTTTTCAACAAATAATATATGAAGAACTATATGCTGAATCGCAGGAGAAAGTGGTGTTACCCACAAACCACTTCTTTCCAGCACTGTGTCCAGAAGGATTTCACTGGTGAGATATCAAGCAGGTTTTTTTTTTCTCCATTCCTTATCCAAAAACCCAGGGCTGTGCTCAAACCAGTACTGTCTGCCTTTAGCCCACAGTAACACGGACCAGCCTCCACCTCTTCATCCCATTTGCCAGACTCTTCAGGTGGAGGATTCTGTCTCATTGTATATAGTTGTCCCAGCAACAAAGCTATCCTACCACCAATATCAAGTTGATGTCTTCTCACTTAAGTCTGAAACTCTTGCTGTCAACAGTAGGACTTGAATCTGGCTGTAATGAATCTCAAGATGTACCAGAGAAAAAGTACTTATCTCTAGGGACTGTGTTTTCTTCCAACTTTACATGCTCACTGGTGGTAGCAAATGCCAAAAGATGATAATATATGCAGTGAATCACATCAGCCATAACTACAAAGGAAACATATTTCGTGGTTGGTTAATTCTTAATTGATTCTGATAGCTCTGGCCTAAAATAGAGAGCAAAATATGCCATTGTTCAAGAGTCTTGTGAAGTCCACACTTTATGTAATTCATGCATTTTTGTGGATTCTACCCAGTGAATTTTCAAACAGAAAATAGTATTTCCAACCCTCATTTCAGATCTGAGTGAACGGAGTGAAACGGAATGATTAAAAACTCCAAGAAGAGAAGAGTTTTCATCCAGTGCAGAGTGTCTCGGATTATGGCCATACCAGCTACTCCTGCACAGTAACATCAGTTGAATCATGAGAGAAAGGAGGGCAGAAATGGGCCAAAACAGAGGAGGAAGGAAGCAGAATGATCAAATCTGGGGTTGACGTGTTGCACTCATGATAAGACAGCTTCTGTCTCCTCTACCCAAAAAGTCGGCATAAAAACCCTCATGATTCTGAAAGATCTAGCCGCTCTTTAACAACAAAGGGGCAGGATTGGAGAAACATTGGCAGGACTGCAGCCGGTGCAGCTATGCCTGTTGTTCCCTTTCCCTTGGGGTAAAATGCATTCACTTCTTTTGGTAACTCCGTGTAATTTTCAGCCCATGTTTTATCTTTCACAAAACAAATTAAGCTTGCTCTGTTCTCTGCAGGCAAGAGGAGGATAGGCAGGGAGCTTCTGCTGCTCTGGAGCAGAGCGCTCTTGCCATGGCGTTTCTGTGGTTTGACAGGCGTCCCTTCCAACCCAAACCATTCTATGATTCTATGATTTGTTTCTATCCCTTGATGAGCCTAGTCCCTACTTGTGAAGAATTGCTGGAATACATTGATTGGTATAGAATGCCTGAGCACTTTACAAGCCTCAAAGGCTATGGTTTATCTGAAATAACATATTAGCACCTCTAGTCATTTGCACAGTGGCATAGACACTGAAAAGTTTATCTTTTTGCTCAGAATAGGATAGCGGTTCAAAGACAGTTAGAGATACCTATTCTTTGTCTTCGTGCAGGTAAGCTAGTGAAACCAGCTCTGTAGGGTTTCTTTGTGCTCCAAGAGGTCACACATCTCTTGGACCAGGCAAAGCAAAAGATGGGACAAGACATTTCAGGCATAAGACTGAAAATTGCGTGTGACAAAAAATCTCCCATTGTGCAAATCTGAGGATGCAGCAAAGTCGTGAATTAGAGAAAAACAGCCACGCAGAGCTCGAGATAAACAAAATTCAGTGCTTTGGTTTCAGTAAGTGCAGCTTTTGTCTTTGAGATACTGTACACGCCGGGCCAGGGAACAACAACAACAACAACAAAATAGGGGGAGGCGACCTCAGACAGAGCTCCCTTTTATGTTCCTGATCTTATCTTTCCTGAAACAAAGGACAGAGCGATGTAACTGTAGATAAGAGAGCAAACCGCTGAAGAGCCACCTCCAAGCTGTGCCTCTCGGTGCCCGGGGCAGCAAGCCGCCGCCGAGGACCGGGGTCCCCGCGGGCTGCGGCGGCGGCCGGGGCCGGGGCCGGGGCCGGGGCCGGTGCGGGCAGGCGCGGAGCATCCCCGCCGGCGGGGCAGCATGGCAGCTGCCGGGGAGGTGGAGCCAGGCACTGACCTGCCAGCATCGAAACACGGGCAAATCATCTGCTTTGAATAAATCCTGCCTGTTCCCTTCCTACCTGCGCCGGAAAACCAGAGGAAAAATAATATTTATTTTAAAGAAAACAAAAATATTTTTAAAAGCAGGGCTGGCAGGGGAAAACAGGAGAGAGGCCAGGTGCGCACGGCTGCCTCTCCGTCGGCGGCGGGAGGTGCATGAGCAGCTCGGCCGGGCGCCGCCGCCATGGAGCACATCCGGATGCCCAAGGTGGGTCCCGGCGGGCGGGCACCGGGGCCGGGCCGGGGCCGGGGCCGGGGCCGGCGGGGAGAGGCCGCCCGGGTCCCCCGGCCGCCGCAGCATCCCCGCTGCCTTTTCTGCCGTCGGCTTCGGCTGGAGGGAGGCTTTAACCGCAGCCCTGCGGGCGTGAGGCTGTGCACGGCCGCCCTGCGCGGGCTTTGTAGCTGCTGCGGGTTTTTTTGCAGCCCGTTTGCTGTGAAATCCGCCCAAGCGGGGCGAGAGGTGAACGCGTTGTTTTGCCATGCGGGCTGAGGATTTGTCGGGCGTTTTAACTGCTTTTTGTTCAGTGCCTCCTGGTAACGCAGACGCTGTCCGTGAGTTGTCGAGAGGGATGCTATCTGCTTTTCAGAGGCCTTCTGTTTATCCCAGTGTTTCAGACCTGGTGATGAATTTGTTTGGTGCTTGTATACCGACATTTGGCCGCTGTAATCGTGCTTTTTGTAGAGCTTCCTAAGCATGAGGCCCGCGTTTGTTAACAAAATTGCCATCTTCCTCTAAAAAAGATGATACAGTTTTGACACACAATAATTTTAGATTAGAAATAATCATAAAAAATGGAGGTGGGATATATTTTCATATGTATTTATTTGTTTATTAACCCAAACCCCTGCGATTAGGAATTTATTTGTGTTTAATTTGTGCCTGTTTATTTATTACCAGTATTCGGCATGATGACATGAATTTGAGGTGAAGGCCTCTTCTTACTTTATTAGACTTTTGGGCCTTTAGGTGTTAAGCTGCAAATATATTAAGAAGATAGGCATTTATAACAAGTGCCTTTCTTCTCATCTCTTTTCATGTTCTATTATCTGCCTTGGTGGGAAGGAAGACTATCAGAATAGTAAGAATGTATCCTACTTCAGGTGGGAAATGATCGGTGAAAATTATTGGAACAGAAGCTTCTGACTATTCACTGAAGAACGCTGAAAGCGTGAATGAGGAGAATAGTGAAAATAAGTTAATAAAAGTAGAAAAATATCCTAAAAATAAATGGTTATATTTGATGTGAATGGAAGGCCCAGGCAAGTCCTTGTTGCAGGCAATGGAAGCTTCTCTCTTAGCTTTTCTACAAGCAAGTCCTTAAAATGTTATTATGTGTATGTAAAACCCGTTTCTGTGTCTGACAGCTGTGAGAAAGCACTGTACTAATGACTTAAGACATTAAAAATCTCACTCAGTGCAAGGTGATTCTCCAGTCTTGCATCCTGGCATTCCCTTACATTATAGCTGTGCTAAAAGTTATCCAATATAATAAAGCAATTTAGAAGGCATGATTTAAAGGTACAAGTGATGCAAAAATAATTTAAAATTTCTTACATAAATGTAGAAAATCCAGGACATTCAACATGAGTTGATACTGAAATACTTAATCTCCCCAGTTATTCCTAAATACACTGACAAGTCAGTGTATCTACAGCTACCTAGCAGAACTGATATCTTTGATTTGTTTGCTCAAAAAAACTCAGCTTAAAATCAGCCACCAGAATATTCTTGGGGTTTTTTTTTAGTTTTGTTTTTACTGAATTTGTTTTTGATAATATGGAATTTAATGTTAAATGATTTCTAACACCAGTAATGTAAAAATAGGTAAAGGAAAGCTATGTGAATATAGGGATATTCTCACTGTATCATGTGGTAGTCTCTGGTGTCACATTTCCTGACTCCATCCAATTTTGTCTTGAGAGAAATTTGACAGGCAACCACCCTAATCTGTGAAGATATTAATCTCAGAATAATGACACTTTCCTTGATTTGCAAACCCAGTCAAATGGAAAATCAAGATAAATCCCATACTTAGAAAATTAATAAACTTAATATCTGAAAACAAAATTCCTGCCCCAAATAAAAGCTTTTCCTTCAAAAGGCATTAAAAAATGTCTATATCACATGACATCCACTAGGACTTGGCAATTGTTTTTTTTATTTTAATTGCAATTTAACTATTGTGAGTGATGGTTCATAAATATTAAAATAAATCTGATAAAATATAATTCATTAAAAAAGCAGAAATTCCGTACTAGTTGGACCAGTAGTTCATTTATGTCAGCACTCTGTGTCTGACAGTGGCAGAAAGAGAGCATGTAAACCTGGCTATATACTGCACCCTCTCAGCATCCACAGTTGTTTTTAGGGTCCAACCTTTCCTAGTTCGATTAGTGTCACTTTATGGACCTCTCGGTGTGAGTTTGCCAAAGCTCCTTCTAAACATGCTGAAACCCTCCGCCTCCACATCCTGCATGGAAGCAAGTTGCAGAAGATCATGGCTGTGCAAAAAAATTACTTTCTTCTGTCTGTTAAAAAGTTTTTAGTAGTTTCATTCAATACTCCCTGCTTCTAGCTTTGAGGATTTGGTAGCAGTTCCATGTTCACCTTATACTTGCCTTCACCATGAATCTTGATCACGACCCCCCAGATTCTAATCACTTCAAAGAAACATCAACGACCCCAAGATCTCTGTCTTGTGTGGTAACTATCAATTCTAAGTCCGTGGTTGCGTAGATATGGTTTAGGCTGGTTTTCCTCTAGGTACACTACTTTATGTCTATCTGTGTTGAAACTCTTCCGTGTCTCTTTTGCCTATACATTGTTTTGCGAGGCTCTTCTGGAGTTTTTGTTGCACAGATGAAGCATTTGGCTATCTAAGACAGCTTATGATCATCCACAGGCTTGAAGATTTCACTGTTCATTCTTTTCTTCAGGTCACTGAGAAAGTTGAATAAAACCAGTCCCAGCGCCAGACTTTGTAGGACTTCACTGTTGGCTCTTCTCCATCCTGAAAAGACCTTTAAGCCCTAGGCTGTGCTTCCTGTCCTTTAACCAGCTGTGTCTCTAAATGGACCTTTCCTCCAGTATCATGGCAACTTAGTTTCTCTAATAACTTTTGATTGTCAAAAGCTTTTTTGGAACTCTAAATATGTTACATCCTCTGGGTCAGCTTTACCCATGTGCTTTGTGGCAGCATCAAAGAATTTTGACAGGATTTCCTGCTGCAAGAGCCACTCTGGTTCTTTTACCGACAGACTAGGTGTATCCACCTGCTCAACAACCCTGTTCTTTCACCGGCTGTTGACATAACTATGTAATTGTGCTAACGATACATTGTCTAGTCTTTCACCAAAAGACATTTAAGTCTAGTTCTGAAGTATTCAACTGGTCCCTCTTCTTAGCAAGTAAAATTAGCAAGTCAATAGGAGAAACAGAAACCAGGTCTCTTGAGAGTTGTCTGTTAGATAAAACCGCTTTTCTTTGTTAATTTTGAAATGATATTCCCTAGACCTTCTGGATAGCCAAGTCTCTAACACACTATTTTATGTACTCAATGTTATTGTTCTATCATTATACTATTGGTAGAACACAGAGTACATGTATGATGTCTGCTTATACATACATATATATGCAGTAATGATGTTTTCACAAAGTAAATGTAATCCTCTTTATGAAGGCTGTAATTTGAGTGCATTGAAGAGTTGCTAACAGTCACTCACTGCTAAATAGAATTATATATAACTCCAATAATATTTTAAAAATTGGTAAAACCACTGTCTGCTACGAGTATGGATTGAGCAGCAAGATAGTTTAGGATAACTGCCAAAACCTGAAATGTGCTGAATTACTCATAACAGTCATAAAAAATGAATAATCAGCACTTCTGCACTGACTAGAATCGCATCTTGTTAACACGTGGAGAGATATGTCTGGCCGCAGACACGTTGACAGATAAAGAGCTCTGAAGGTATGTTTACTTCATAGAGGGACTTTGTGTACTGTTGCTAATCAGTTATTTTATTTCCCACTGTTCTGTATCATTTGTCTTTATATATTGGCAGCAGGCTTACTGAATGGCCTTCTTATAATAAAGAAGATTTATCCCTGGTGTTAACAGCTGTCTTCAGTGGAGTTGGCCCAGAAATTCATTTGGCTCAGTATCTCTTGTTAACACAATACTTGAGATGACTTTGGTTGCTGGAGTGCTTTCATTTTTGTGATGTTATAGTAAGGTATTTCCTTTCAATGATCCCTTTCCCAGGCAGAATTTAAGATAATGCTACCACTTCTCACAATAACGACAAATCTTTCTCCCAGATGTATTACTTTCCAAAACAAATTTCCAGCATGCACCAATGAGTTCTGTTTCCTTTTGTTTTCAGGCTATTTTCCTTTCCATAGTTCTTCCTTTCCATTTGAAAAGCTTTATAATACAAGTCAATTTTTCCAATGTCTCCATCGTTTACATCCACTTTGTATATGACACATATAAATGGCAAAAAATTTGTCCAGGTGCTTATCTAGGTCAATGACAAAATTGAATCCAGCAGACATAATCTTTTTTTCTCCGACTATGTCTGCTGGGTTGCTGAATCTCTACCTAATTTTAAGTTAAGCTGACAGTTTGACCATTGCCCTCTGTGTGCCTTCAGTTGAGACAGGAGGTGATATTATAGTTAAGTTCATAGAAACATAGAATCATAGAATGGTTAGGGTTGGAAGGGACCTCAAAGATCATCTAGTTCCAACCCCCCTGCCATGGGCAGAGAAATCCTCCACTACACCAGGCTGCCCAAAGCCTCATCCAACCTGGCCTGAACACTTCCAGGGATGGGGCATCTACAACTTCTCTGGGCAACCTGTTCCAGTGCCTCACCACCCTCAATGTAAAAAATGTCTTCCTTATATCTAATCGAAATCTGCCCTCTTTCAGTTTAAATCCGTTGCCCCTTGTCCTATCACTACACGCCCTTGTAAAGAGTCCCTCTCCAGCTTTCCTGTAGGCCCCCTTTAAGTACTGGAAAGCTGCTATAAGATCACTCCAGAGCCTTCTCTTCTCCAGGCTGAACAGCCCCAAATCTCTCAGCCTGTCTTCCTAGCAGAGGTGCTCCAGCCCTCGGATCATCTTCGTGTCCCTCCTATGGGACTCGCTCCAGTAGTTCCATGTCCTTCTTGTGTTGGGGACTCCAGAGCTGAACACAGTATTCCAGGTGGGGTCTCACGAGAGCTGAGTAGAGGGGCAGAATCACCTCCCTCGACCTGCTGGCCACGCTTCTTTTGATACAGCCCAGGATACGATTTGCTTTCTGGGCTGCCAGCACACATTGCCGGCTCATGTTGAGCTTCTCATCCACCAGCACTCCCAAGTCCTTTTCCTCAAGGCTGCTCTCATAGTTCTCCATATTCAGGCTACCATTCTTTTTGGAAAAGTTTGATTTCACTTCAGTGATGTAGGAAGGTGACAGCAGTCCTGAGGCAATACCAGGAACCACCTGGGGATGTGGGCCAGTCGTTTCTCCTACAAGCCAAGGAATGGAGTGCCACAAGCACTTCGCTATAGCTGTCCTAGCTCTTGGCTAAACTTTTATTCAGTTTGCTACTTAGGAAAGGCAGAGGAGGTGAAGCTGGCATGGCCTTTGCCATTAATTGGTGTTTTGGGTCATCAGCTTACAAGAGACATTTTACTGAAACCTTTTTTGAATGCCAAGTTGATTTTATGCTTTTCAAGCCTTATGTAAAGGTGAACAGTATTCACTTTTCTGTTTTTCCGTCTAAGTACACAGCTTAGAGCAGTGCACCTTACAGCTCAGCTGGTGCTTTCTGATACCATAACTGTTTTCTAACTTTACATTATGGTTAGGAAATGTTTAACCTATTCTGGGGCCATCCATGTTTAATGACTTTAAACATGTAATTCTACCTGACTGCTTATACTCAAAGTGATGCATTAAAACATCTGCACTAATTCTGGACACTTTTGACTCTGATTTTGTGCATTATAGATTTTTTTCTTGTTAATAAAACTTCTCTATTTAGAATGTAATTTAGTTTTATTTGGGTTCCATTTATTCCATCTTTGTGCTGTGAAACGTTGAGCACAAATGATTAATTTAATGCAAATGAGCTTTATAATACACTACGCTGAAAAGCATTCTGTGGTTTGGCATTCAAGACTAGAGGTGAATAAAATTAAAATAGGAACTGCAGAGGATATCTAGATGATGTGGGGTTGGATTTAAAATCTCAATTTGGAATTCGCTTCTAAAATATTTGTTTTGAATTAGTCATCAACGGACCTGCTTATTAACTTCAGTTTAGATTTAAACAGAATCTTGTAGCAGCCATTATTCTCAAAAGATTTAGGCAGAAAATGGTAAAAAGGTCATGCAAAGCATGGTTATTTTGCATTCATGATACCAGTTTAATTAAATTCCAACTCAAGGGTATTTTTTTTTCTAACCTACCTCAGAGAATTCTTGACTTTTAAACTTTAGCTATATTTGAATGGATGTCAGAATCACAGCCTGATTACAGTATGGACCACAAACTTGGTACAAATGATATTTACAGTTTACCTCACTCATAGATCAGATTTTTATACCTAACCTGACTGGCCTACAATCCAGGTGGGCATTACCTATCTCAGCCTCAGTTTTCTCATCATCTTTATCATTTAAGTCACTTAATATGTCTTTTTGGAACTGGAGGAAATCCAGAGCTGTCTTTGATTTGAGGGGGTTTCAAGATAATTTCATTATTAGTGAAATTAAACTAACTCCTGCTAAAAAGAAATGTTGCAGTGTGATTTCAGTGAATTGCATCACCAGAATTACTCTTTGGGTCTTGGATTTCCTCCTCTCCATAAAATGGATTTAGTTTGGCTCATTCTCACTGTATATATGTGACTATCAGACTTTGTCTTGTTATATCGGAAGATTTTGGCTGCTGTGTTATTCCTTGAGCGGTATTTCCTTTTTCATGTTCACTGATTTGGACTTTTTTTCTTTCTTCAAGGCTTATCAGGTTGTAGTGTTGCTATTTTCCTTCTTCTGGAGTGTTTCTGTTGGACCCCACCTTCTTTCTGATACGGGATTTCAGCTGCCTTCTCATTTACCAGACCAAAACGAGCCTCAGAAGGCTATTGTTGTCACTGAAGTTCTGTGAAAACTTCAGCAGGGTTCTGATGAAAATTTGCCTGTTCTCCTGGCTGTCTATGCAGGAGATTACCGGGGAGCTGAGAACACTCCTCCCTTCAAGTCAGCAGTGTAATTGGAGACTTTAGGGTTTCTGAGCTCCACAGTCCTAGGTCAGTTCTGCCATCTGGAGACCTAACTACAGCTACCTCTTGGTTCCTGGGTCCATAGTCAACATCCTGCTGCGCTCACAGCCTCCACCAAACCATCACATCTCAAAGTTCTGGGAGACTTGCATCTGGCTGTGGATTTGAGAAATTCAGTTCACCCTGTGAAACCAGAAACCTGGAAACAGGTAATGTTGCGGACTACTGATGCCTCAATCTTCGGGGATCACAACCCAGAAGGTCGTTGTGATCTTCCTCGTATATCAGAAGGCTCTAACACCCTCCAAAGGTCCTTGTCACAACCAAAGGTTTCTAACAGAGAGCTTCAAGACGCTGCTCTCCAGGGGCTCCTATCACTCCAGTCTCCAGGAGGGAACTGCCCCACTCCCTCCTGGGAGTGCCCCACCTTTAAACCTCCATGAGTCACGTGGTTTCCGGTTGACCAACGTGACTCACAGCACCTGTCCTAACAAGGCACAGGTGCTTTCTATTGTAGTAGCCAGGAACTCCCCCAACAATTCCCCCTTTCTTTTTTTGAAAAAAACCTGGTAGCCTTTAGGGCTTTCCAATGTTCCAGTTCCATTTTTCATCGCCATTTGTCAGATGCCTTGGAACAAAACCGTGGGGGAGTCGTTCTTATGTTTTCCTGTCATACCATGTCGGTGGTGGATATATCCACTGTTCTGATGAGGTCGGATACATCCACCCTGGTTGTTCTGGCTGCTTAATCTGCGGCTGCCGCAACATTCCTTCAGGGGTCTTTTCCGGATTAGTTTGCGGTTGTTGCAGTGTTCCCGCAAAGGGCTTGCCTGGAGTATAAGACATCTGTGCATACTTTCTCTTTCTGCTGCTCCTCGGCCGGCCGTTGGATTTGCAGTTTTTTGCGAGATGACCTATTCTCCCGCACTTATAACACTTCAGTTTATTATCTGAGGCCATCAAGGTGGTTGCTAGCGTGGTCATTTCATGTTCCACGGACCCGACCTTAGCACATGCAATGACCATCTCCTCTAGGGAGGGGTCCCCTGGGAGTACTTCAATAGCTCTTCGGCAGTCAGCGTTGGCGTTATCCCTTGCGAGTTGTTTTGTCAACAGGGCCCGTAGATTGCCGTCATAAACTTGTTTTTCTATAGCCCCTTGCAATCTTTCTACAAATTGTAAGAAAGGCTCCTTGATTCCTTAATTGTAGAATACCTCACTTGGGGTTTCGCCATTTCTATGGTCCGCATGAGGGCCTGCATTCCTATTTGTTTGATTTGCCCAAGAATTTGGGGATGCCATTGGGCCTGTACTGCCGGATTACTAAATACCTGACCCGTTCCCATCAGGACATCTGCACCTACGGCATAACATGGGTCACCTTGAGGTAACTGTATATTTTGTAGTGCCTGACGGTCAGCCAACTGCCTCCATGTGCTCATAAAAATGGAGCGTTGTACCGGCTGGAACATAATCTGAGCTAGATGTTGAAAGTCATACGGCACCAATATTTCCAAGTTTAGTAATCGTAATAATTGTGTTACTGCTGGGGAGTTTGGCCCATACTGTGCTACCGCTTTTTGTATGTCTCGTACGACTTTCCATGACCAGCCCAGGTATTGATTGGGCTGGTTAGAACCCGGGAGGGTCAATTCCACAGGGAATACATTTGGCCTTTCCCCTATTTCCATCATGGATAATTTTTCGTTATTGACTGGCAGCCCCAAGACTTGAGCCAAGTCCCAATCCCCAGCCTCTATTGCTTTCATTTTTATTTCGTTCCAAAAACAGACCGGGTCACGGCGTTGAACTATTGCTGTAGGGGTTCCCAAGGGGTTTGGATTTAATAAACAGATAGATTCTAGTGATTTTTCCCTTGGTGGAGAAACCGGTGGTAATTCCTTAGCACTTGTCTTGGAGGTTTCTCCTGAAATTTCTTTTGCTACAGGGGGGGTCATAGCCTGATGCAGTATCTCCACTACAGCTGCCAACTGCTGAGATACTCCTTGGAGCATTGTTACGGCCTGGCGCACTAGTGCTGGCTGCGCCAAATGTACCTGGGCCGGATAACCAGATACCGCGGGATATGAAGTTGCCAAGGGTGGGACCAATTGCTCGAATGGCGGAGCCGTAGGCATAACGCATCCTGAGGAGGAAGGGGGGGTTGCTGGGGCAAAGGGTGGGGGACGCTCCACTATTTCCTGCAGGGTGGGGTAGAGTCCCTGCATAGTCCCCACAACTTTATTGACCTCTGTGAACAGCGAGGATACGTCTAACTCGCTGTCCACGCTGTCTGGGGTTAGTCTTCCTTCAGATAGTTCGTTGCTCCCTTCATACCCTTCACTTGCAGATACATAATCTGCTAATTCCTCTTCCTCCTCTTCTGCTGACCCCTTTTGGATTATATTATCTAGGGCCTCCCATGTACGCAGCAGGTCGGTCCAGCCCTTTTGATTAACCACAGCTTCATAGAGTAACTTATCCCCCAACCTTTTCCAAAGTTCTAGGTTAAAGGTAGAGGTGAGGTTGACTAGATCTTCATGTCCCGCTGCCCAGTTGAGTAGGTAATATAAATCCTCATTACTTATACTGAGCCCCGCAGCCATTCCTGCAGATTTGAGAAAGGTGAAGGTCTGGCTTTCCTTTACAAGATTCTGACCCATGTTCACTCTCAGCGGCTCACCTTGTTCCAGGTGTCTTGGTCAGTCCGCAGCTCCTGCCACTCTCAAGCTTCGGTCTGCAGTCCCAGTGGTTCCTGTTCCGACAAATCACATCGGGGTCACCAATTGTTGCGGACTACTGATGCCTCAATCTTCGGGGATCACAACCCAGAAGGTCGTTGTGATCTTCCTCGTATATCAGAAGGCTCTAACACCCTCCAAAGGTCCTTGTCACAACCAAAGGTTTCTAACAGAGAGCTTCAAGACGCTGCTCTCCAGGGGCTCCTATCACTCCAGTCCCCAGGAGGGAACTGCCCCACTCCCTCCTGGGAGTGCCCCACCTTTAAACCTCCATGAGTCACGTGGTTTCCGGTTGACCAACGTGACTCACAGCACCTGTCCTAACAAGGCACAGGTGCTTTCTATTGTAGTAGCCAGGAACTCCCCCGACAAGGTAATTCAGGCTTGTTCATTGTTAGGACACTACTTTGGTCTCCATATAGCAGACCTGAAGTCTTCCCTCCTCCCTCTCCCCAATAAACTCTCCTTTCTTGGGGTTGGAAGTCTCACTTCTGATCTTCAGGGTTCTCAGGGTTTTCAGTGTCAGCCCTCTGAGAGAGCTGTCAAAGAGGTGGGAATCTGTCAAAGTAGAGATGAGAAGATGAAATTTCAAGTTGTGAAATGTTGCACTGAGATTTTCAAAATGATGTGTTGCTGGTTTTAACCAGTCAAAAAATCTTAATCCGAAATGAAAAACTTTGGAAGGCTTAATTTTTCATACTGAAACAGATGTTTTCATCAATAGTTACTTCATTTCCCATTAGTTGCACCTAGCTTTTACTTTGCCAGAGTTTTAATGTGAATAAATAAAATATTTAATTCATTGCGACTGCCCTGAAAACGTCTCCAACATAAATAGGTTTTAGATTTGACGTACCAGATTGAACCTCATCTTGCACCAACAGAGACATTCTGTAGGGTTAAGAAAAAATTAAGCCAGAGTGATCCAAGGCACTGGCTATTTCTATTTGCCACACAAGCACTAGATGTGCATTGCTTAGGGCAGGGAGCCAAACCAACCTTGGCAGATTCAGCACAGAAGCACACCACAGTCATGAAATCTTCTGTGCTGCGCTCTTTCCCTAATTTTGTTATCTTTGCAAAATTTATTAGTATTACAGATGTGTTTGGCCCAACAGTGTTATTCTGGTGAGGCAATAGACAAAATCTTATATTCTGCTGCTGGAATTTCAAAATATCACGAAATTATCACATTTTTCTCCCTTTTTTCTTGAGCTTGGAGCAGGTGGCACGGGTAAAACTGTTATACGACTCACAAAAATCTGATTTTGTTAAAATGGATTGCAATTTTTGTATTGGTAACATAATGAAATGTTATCTAAATTGTTGTATGCCACTGTGGTTTTTCAAGTAACTTGTTTGTTACCAGAAGACTAGAACTAAAACTTTGGAGTGTAGTTTCAGCCGAAATTTCACTTTTCTGTCTATTTGGGTTAAGATTGCATTGTTTTTTTCTCCTGTTTGTTTTTTCCTTTTGGGCATCACTACTTACAGGTTGAGATTTTTACTATTTAGCATTAGGTACGCAATTTAAGAACAGAGGCTCCAGGGACATAGTCAAAGGAATTTCCAGAATCTCATTAAACTAGGTTCACAGTCTCCATTCACCATTTATTCTTCATGTGCATAAGCTTCTAACTTAGTTATCTAAATAAGATACTGAAACTTAGATGGTATTAATACCTTCTTCATCTTCTGCTGTAATAACCAACTTCATCTATTCTGTACTCTCTCACTTCTGTAATCTGAGTCATATTTCTCATACTGGTATATTAATATACATTCTCTTGAATGTAAAGTGAAGAAACAAAAATTCACTTTTGATTTACTTCATCCATCTCTTTCTTCTTAATCTTTGGTTATCCCATTGCAAGTGTAATGTGAAACAGGTAAATCTGTTAAAACATGTTATATAGTGATCATCTCAAAAATCTGTGTCTGTGTAGCAGTAACAGTCTGTAGGACAGCTGACCATTTAAATAATAGCTAATTCAGTGTTTACTGGTTATATCTAATCTACAGTGAGCACAGGAGCATACTGACCTTTGTGAGGTGAATGACTTACCAAGTGAGCACAGGAGCTGTTTTACTAGATCAGACTAATGGTGCTTCTAATTTTGTAACTGACACATCTGATTCAGAATGCTAACTAACTGGCGATGTAAAAGGGAGTGAGGGAAAGCATGATCCATCTGGGAAGACACTTCCAAATTTATGTCCTGAAGCATGAACGCCGATTGAGCCGGTGGTCCTAATCCAAAGGTCATTTAAGGCAATGAAAGAATTCCTTTGTCTTGAAAAGACTCAGGGTCCAGCATTTTGGCTTTTATGTGTTTGATTCTATTTTCACTTGGTTTTCTTTATTTTCCATTACCCTTAGGTTTAGGGCCCTTCTATTCTGAATGCTTTTTCACTTTTTAAACTTGATTTTCATCCATATGCCTGTTTCAAATATGTGATTTATTTCTGTTTCAGTTGTAGTATCGTTTGGTTTTCTGTTTCGTTTTGTTTTTTGGGTTTTTTTAAAAGTCTTTCTCTACATACCTTGTTCTTCCCACATCGTGTGAGTGAGAAGGGACTTTCTCCCTTGCGAGATCCGTATACTGACTCATTGCATTAATTGGAAAGGTAGTTTGTCTTTAGATTTTCAGGTTTCTATCTATTCTTTTTAGATTTCTAGTTTTTTATCTATTCTGTCTAGATTTCTATTTTTTTTAATCTATTCTTTTTTCAATTTACATTGCTGTATTAAGTCCATAATAACATAGATATTTTCCTAATCCTGGAATTGAGCTCCTTTGGATTTTCTATGCCAGACTTTCATATTTTCAAAAATATGACCCTCAATAAAGAGAGAGCTGGATAAAACCATAAAACAAACTCTGAAAAACATGGATAGCCACATACTTTAATTTGCTGTCTCGGTATCCGTGTCTAAACCAGTAACTCTCAAACTTTTTGCACTTAAAAAATGGTACAGAAAATCATTAAGACAGCATGTCTGCAGGGTACTCTTTGATTTCTGTTTATGCCTAGCAGGAGACTGAGGTTGAAACAGAGGATTTGAGAAGTTTGGCTTTGGAGTGGTCAGGGCAGGAGTCTCTAAGCCTGCTGTTAATGGACTTGAGTGGGTGGTATTTGATCTGTCAGTGTCTGTAAGCTAAAGGAGTGATCCGTTTGCAACAGAAAATACACACTGACATCTCCTGATGTGCAGGTGTACTCTGCCTAGAAAGCCAGAGCCATGCCATGAAAAAAGGGAGTCCTACACATCCATCTTCAATGCAAATCTTTTGTGACCTGCACAGCTCAAATGCCTTCATACTGCTGCTCTAAAATAGACTGCTGAACAGAGTGTAATTTTGAACATGCAGCAGAGCAGCCTGCATCAAATGGAGGAATTTAAACATAAATTTCCTTTCAGTGTCCCTTGGTTGCATGCAGAATTCTTTCTACTTACTCCAGCTTACTGCGCTGAGCAATACGATAATTTTCTGTACATTTTTTTCGGAGCTAAATCTAAACAATTTTGGCAAATGTAGTAAAATTTACTGACTGAAGAAGCACTTTTTTTCCAAAATTAAAGCTGTTCAATATGTTTTTTAATAGAACAAACATAAAACTTAGGAAATTCCGCAGTTGCTCTCTTTTCCTTTTCTAGATAAATGGGTCTAGTATGGACTGAAAGAGGAAATGTGTTATGGGAGAACTTTGTGTTGCAATGTTGATTGAACCATATTGCAATGCTATACACACTTGTAATAAGTTACTGTTCACTGCATCCATTACACAACTGCTACTCAGCTATAGCTGATAATATGGTACTGACCTCCCACTTTTTATAGATCGTAGCAGACAATAGTTTTTTTTTTAATCCAAATTGTTAGGTAATTTGTTCACTGTCTTGCTAACATTACAAGTCATTCCTTATACTTTTTTTTCAGCTTTTTTCCATTATTCCAATTTCACTTTAGTCCTTTAGTTAGTTAGACTTGCTTAGGTTTTTCTTGAATATTTTTCCCCGTCCTGTCAGGTTTGTCCTGAGGAAACTTTTTACAACACAGAAGTGTCATTACTTAAATTTAATCATTTCGATATTTTTGGCTTTGGTTGATTCTTTTGATATATGCAATCATCTGACTCTGTGTTACAGACTGATTGTGCATTATTTTACTGCACTTGGGAAGTCTTTTCAGAGATGGAAATATAAAAATGTTACATGGATCAACTACAGTTTTCATGATTCTTATGAAATAGAATAGAAACCACATTAAATGGCAGCATCAATTGGCAATTTGGTTTTCCTTTATTCTTGTTCCAAGATTATGCAAAAAGATCACTTATTGTATATTTTGCTTAATAAATGCAACACTACTATCTTTGTGTGAAAAAGTTGTTAACAGCATTTGGTCTTTTGCGTGTTGTATATTTTCACTCTCGGGAATTGTGCTAAACACATGGGTAGCTGGGGTCAACCAGGGTGAAGAAAGCTTAGATATTCTGTTTGGCCTCAAACCATACCAGCTGTGCTCCTTTTCTCTCATTAGACTCAGGCTTTTGGCTTGCACAAGCTCTTCCCTTCACTTTTGCGTGCCTGCAATGTTGAAACTGGCCAGAGTCCTGTCACTAATTCCCAGGATTCGGTTTCTTCTTGCTTTTATTCACATGTATAACATCGCGAGGTGAGTAGGGAAGGCAGCTGAAATCCCCGGGGGGTCTAGGAGCCCAAGGGAAGACAAAGTCCTGGACAGACAAGAAGCCTTTCTAGGGCTATGTGCATGTCACTAACCTAACCAGGGCCAGCCCCGTTCCTTGGCTTTAGGTCAACCTTTTCAGCAGCATAGACCATTGCAAAAGTGATCTTTCCTTACCCTTGAAGAATCACTGAAACTCCTTTGTACGCTCAAATGTCAAGGTACTTGATCAGTTTTTATCTGGAACTTACTTCAACATGTGTGTGGCCTGAGCTAGGACATTTCCTGGCTGGGAGGCTTTTTTGTCATAAGGAATTAGAGGAATTAGTAACGGTTCCTCCTAAAGGAGCAGGGAGCACTTGGTGAGATGTGAGAGCGGAGCTATTTTGTTCTTGGCTGCTGGATGGGTTTTTCCATTTGTGTTCTGCTTCCAGATGCACAGTGATAATTGTAATGGGCAGCTACAGTGTCTTCCACTTCAGATTTAGCTCACAGACTGGAAGCAAACACACAGACCCAAAACCTATGTAGTGAGAATAAAACTCTTTGAGGTGTTTTTTCCAGATTCAAGACTTGCTTTTATTTGAAAATCCTACAGTAGAGACTGTTTTGTGTCAGATAGCATCTCCCTGCTGTACACGTGTGCTGTGTCAGGAAGCAAAGCAATGTGGAGAGGCGTGAGACTGAGGTTTCGCTCCAAGGCATAGTTTTTTCCAGTCTGACCAATCTACTGCACAGCGTTGCTTCTCTTTCCTTTCCCTGTTCAAGTCAGCTCACAATCAAAACTGTTCCTGCGTCTGAAGGAGCTTTCCCACGTGCAGTTACAAGCAACATGAAAAAGTAGCAGTAACTTCTGCATTTTTAAGGATGCTGCCATGTGTTCGGAGGTACAGACGCATCTTAAAGAAGTGAGAATGAAGGTACCATATTCAAAAAGCATTTAAAAATAAGCTATGCAGAGTTTATTCAAGAAGTAATCTATACTAAAAATGAAAACAAATTAGGGTACACAGATATTTTCAGGAATAACGTTTTGGCACTCCAACTTTTCTGAACATTTTCAGGGTCATATCTTTGCCATTCTTTCTTAGGTGGGAGTCCCATTGAAATTGATGGGAGTTGTGTCTGAATAAAGCTTGGACCCATGCTTTTCCCTAATATGTCATCTTTTTCTTGAATGACCTCCTGGCAACCTTGTTTGTAAGTCATTAGTCATGTTTGTTCTCTGAGTAAAAAGTGCCTTCCATCTGTTCTTAATCTGCATTCCCTTTAACTTCTATTTTTGCCTCCTTTTTTGTCATCTGTGTTGCATTGAAAATAGTTTCTGGCCAACTTTATTTATCCCCATGTAAGGGGTTGTAATCATTGAAATAGATCTCTTGGCAGTCTTTTCTTTAAGCCTAGAAAACCACAGTCATCAGGCAAAAATAAATGATGAGGGCAACAGCTTCAAATAAATTACTGAAGTTTTTACTTAAATGCCACTCTCCAAACTGGCTTGGCTAATGCTTTCTTTTTTGCTCCTTGAGCTTTTCCAGCACACAGCTTTACCAGCTGGTTTTGGTCTTTTTTATTCTTTACCTGGTATTTTCTCATGTGATCTCTCCTGTCAGCTGTTCCTTTTAGGCAAAGCACATGTGCGTGGTATGTATGCTTTTCCTCATGTGTGTCAGTACATACATGATTCTCCAATAAAATCTGCAGAAGCTTTTGTGAAAAAATGGAGCACTTTTTGGAGAAAAAGTAGGAGAATGTCTCTTTCTGATATTAAATTTTATTTTGTTTTGCTATTAATGCTGAGTTCTCAGCATGCTTCTACTTTTTAGATGGAAAAACTCATCTCCTTCCAAAGCACTATTGCAATGTGTATTCCTCTCTTGTAGGAATGAACATATTCCCATTCCCTCTATATCATTTTAAAGACACTGTTTGACTTTCTTTTCCTGATTGAGAGGGTGGAGTAAGAGGAAAGAAGGCTCCTTCTCTGAATCTTTTGATCTGCAGAATGAAATCTAAGATTGAGGCTAGACCTATTATTTTTTTTTTCTCTCCATGGGTGAAATATATTGCTTTTTCAGAAAGTTTGAATAACTGGAAACTAGGCAAAAGAAACACAGATGGAGCAGAGATGAAAACCACGTAAATCCATGGAGGGGTTTATGCAGAGTTTTTAGAACAAGCTCCTGAGGTCTTAGATACTCTTACTGCTTCTGAAGGCACTTCATGCCACTTAGTCTGTAAATGAGAACTGTGGATTTGAATCCAAGTAGAGATTCAGACTTTCTCTTTGGAAATTATGTTAGATATGATAAAGCGATTCATGAGGCAAGTTATTAGTAAACCTGCTTTATTTTGCTCATACTACAATCACAGATTGACATATATCATGTGAGAACTAGGCAAGGTTAATCAATAAATCATGATGATTTTTATTGAACTAGATTATGAAGTTGTCATTAATTTTAACTGACTCTTACTGTACTCATTGAGGTCAGCAGGAATAAGGGCTAGCTGAAAATTCAGTCTGCTGCATCATCTCACCAACAGTACTTTTTCCTTGTTGAGCATGGTAGGACAGCTCATCCTCAGTTGTACTTATTCACATTGAAGTATCTAAAACCTGAGAAGCTCTTGTTAGAATGCAGAAAACTTCCAATATTTTGGGTGTTGCACTGTGTCACAAAAAAAATCTGTCAGCATGAAAAATCCTATATTCTGAAATAAACAGAATAAGAGTTCCATTAACCAGAGCAAGCAAACATAGGCAGTTTAACTAAATATATCTGTGTTTCTGTTCAAATATTAAACGTATAGAAAAAAAAACGTTGACACTAAAGTTACTGGGTATAAATGAGAATGTTGCTGTAATAGGCACATTAGAAACTTAGTGCAAGAAAAATAACCAATGCAACAGGTAATATCAGTGGCGAATTGCATGTGAAAGACAGGAAAAATATGCCTGTCAAAGAGCGGATCTTTTTGTCTCGAAGAAAACTTAGAGTCAAATTTCATTGAACAACTATGTCACAAAAGCAAAGAGTCCCTACGGATTGAAATTACAAGACTAAATAGGGAAAGTGGAACTGTAGCACTACAAGACTGTACTACCCACTGTCCTACCTAAGTGGCGGCCTTGCCTGTGACATCGTAAATACGATCAAATGGGGCATGAAGGCAGGAAATGCAATACGAGTGGGAGACATCATTTACAAACTGAGATTGGATAAATGGGCTGGGCGGGTGATTCAAAGTAAAATTTTAGGGTAAACGCTCGCTTATACCAAAGCTATTTTTTTATCTTGAAAAAAAGAAAGTAATTCTAAATAACTCTAGGATCTGGTCTTAGGCAATGACAGAAAGACCTGGTTCAAATACAGCTAGAACCTCTGTGTGACAGCATACTTAGATACAGTATTCTTGAAATAGCAAAAAAAAAAAAAAAAAAAAAGGAAAAAAAATCTCCCATGACAATGTTTAACTTCAAAGAGGAAAGTGCATAAAAATGTGAAAACTGTTTAAAAAGAAAGAGAGCTAAAATTTAAAATGTTTGTAAGAGTCATGAAGATTGTTTAAATATGAGAGCTCACTGCAAGCTGACTTCCAGAAGAAGGCTTTAAAAGACCAAAAAAATCTTTGCATAGCTGAACAGCCGGGTGAAGGAGTAAGAGGATGTCTCTTATTAAAAGGACTGCTTTTATTAGAAGTAAAAGAACTTTCCTGAAGTTGAAGTTGTGCCCAAATGAGGAAAATAAAGCATAAACAAGTTAAATATATAAACAAAATAAGGCAGGCCAATAGAGATTTTGAAGAACAACTTAAAAAAACCTAGTAGTAAAGCCATTTCCAAGCTGTGTTTAAGTAGGAAAAGTCCTGACAGAAAATCTACAGGGCTAGTAAACGATCAAAGTAGGGAAGGTATTTAGGGGCATACCCATTCTGGCATATTCCTCTGTCAAGAACATACCAGATTTGCCACCAATAAAAGCATTGTTAGAAGAGATTTCAGAAGAAACTGGCAACAATGACCAGTAAAAAATTACCAGAAACAGATGGTATCTGTGCAAGTTAAAAGAACTAGGGTACAAAACTCTCCAGCTAGGAACAGTGGTCTGAAAAAAACAAAGGAGGTGATAAATATGATCTGAGAAAATTAGCAGGAGATGCAATACTCCCTAGGCCCTCTTCTAAATCATTAGATTTATGGACAAGTATGATAAGAAGGGGAAGAATCGGTATAACTTTTATGGAGGACCCCAGAATCTCTAAAATTTCTTTGAAAAAGTAACTGAACATTTAGATGACGGAGATCCACTTGATAGAAGCTAGTTGGTCTTCCAAAACTCATTCGAGCATGTCCTTCATCAAAGGTTCTTGAAGAAACTGAAGTACCGTAGGACAAGAAATGCAGCCTCTCAGTAACAACTAGATAAAAAATAAGAAGAAAATAGTAAGAATATATTGTCCATTTTTGGAATGGAGGGAATTAATCACTAGAGATCCAACGAATCTGTAAGAGACTGTGATGTTCAACTTACAAATATTTTGAAAGATATAGGGAGGGGAGGATATGTCAGAAGTACTTCACTGATAGTACTTAAATTATTCCGAGTAGGAGAAATGAAAAATTGCTGTAGGTATTTGCAGCAATGTCTCATGATACTGACAGACAAAATTAATCATTGATAAATGTAAAATAATACACATGGGGGGACTTAACTTATGTATGCAGACATGACTTGGAGTTGCTATTTCTAAAAAAACCCCACAAAATCCCACTGTATTCAGCAGAGAACAAAAAAAAAAAAAAGCAAGCAATGTTTGAAAAAATTTAAAAATTGAATAGAGAACAAAACAGCAAACATCAGTGTTCCACTACACAAACCTGTCATAGACCCATATATTGCATTCTGTTTGCACTTTTGTCCTCTTGTCAAGAAATAAACCTCTTGTAGGATAAGCAGAAATGTGGAAGAGCTTGTCTGGAATTGCTTCCATAAAGGTCCCAACTGCATAAAGTGGGGCTTTTTAGCCTGGGAATGAGAGGATACAGAGAAGGATATGTAACTGCATGCGTGGCACAGAGAAAGTAAATAAGGAATGACATTCCCTGTTTATAAATTGTTCATGGAATACATGGTGCACCAGCCACCAGCCATTGGTGGCAGTTTCAAAGCAAGCAAGTAGATGTCTACTTTGCTTGTGTTGCATGGCCTAAACTACCTCAGTTTGTAGGGTGCTATCTGGGGATGATGACTGCTTTGTGCACAATCAGAAGCCTCTACAGCAGTTATCATTGGCTGGACTGCCGGGTAGGTACCTCATTTGTCCTGACAAACCTCATTTTTCTGTTATTTGTGGGTTCTTTTTAGAGTTAAGGATGGTCTACATCTTCATTTTGTATCATCCCTGCTTTTTTATATCTCCTCTTCAGCTCACTACTGATTGTTTACTGGGTTTGTGTTTTTTCCATTCCTCCTTACCCCAGTACATGACCCCTGAAGTAAATGGTCCTGGGAAAAGACTTATCCATGCTTTTAGCTCTTTTATTTTCATTTAAAGCAGATTATAACTGGCCTTGAGGGAGAAGATTTGGTTTTACTAATTGTTTGATTTTGAGCATTTTGCTACCAAACTGGCTTTTTTTGGTTTTAAGGATTTATTTATTCCTATTTTTAAAATAGTGCAATGTGTTTGGAATACACATTGTAAACATGTAATTCTTATGTGCTGGCATAATTTTGTCTGGTGTGATTTCAGTGGAATTATTTCTGCAAAATTTTGATAATATATCCCATCTCTCAGCATTTTAGAAAGCTTCTATCAATCTAATGAGGAATTTCTGCATTATTAAAAATCAAAGTGATTTTGCTGATGCTCTTCTTTTCTCTTTGTATTTGTTGAACCCAATTCTGGTTTGCAGGAATTCGTTGGAAAATTATATTTATTTCAATGCAAAAATGCTAAAATCTTCTTTAACTTTGTTATTCCCCCACCCCCCACCCAGCCCACCCCCACCTCTTCCATCTTTTCAGAGCAACATTTAAGTCAACTTCTGTACTTTAAACACAAGACTAGTTCCTTTAGATTTTAATGGGGGCATATCTCTTCAACAGTTATCAGCCCCAAGTCTTGGAAATAACTAGGTGTATAAAAGAAATTCTAGTCTTGAGCGAAAGTTGAAGAGAGGATGTAGAGATTAGCCAGTGTGTGGAAGATTTTTTGCAGCCGTGAGCGGGCAGGCTGCATACATCTGTGCTGCAGCTTGCACGAAAGGTAAGTGTTCTAGTAAGAATTCCAACATTATAACACCAGAAGAGGCATTTTGATACTTTACTACAAGCCATATGATATTGACCATCAGTAGTCCTTGGTTTGACTTTGAACTAGGTATGTTTTAGGAACATCGACTGATTTTAGTTTTAAAATTATTGTAGTGGGAAACCCACCAAACCCATGGTAACAAACTGTTAACTCTTTTAGGCAGTTTTTATCCCGTTTGCTACCAAATCAGACCAAATGCCTCTGACACAGGCCATATGCAAAATACTAATGAAGTGCAAGCCACAAGCTGGTTATCTGAGAGTTAATAACATGTTATGGCTTCACCTATTGTCAGGAGTGTAGCAAAGAGAGAACGTCCATTTTGTGTCCAATGAGGTAGAGCAGTGGGTGTGAAGTCCTTGATTCCCTTTGGGAAAGCTACTGAAGGCAAAAATCTCTGGTGTGACCACTGCCATCAGCCCTAACGGGAGAGTAGGAACAAACGTTGAAACATATTTTTAAACTATCAATAGAGACTTGCCCCGGCACCTGAGTGAGACCCACTGTAGAAAGACATTCTACCACTATCACCTCCTGCTTATTTTTCGAATCTAGCTTCATATGTATCACTAATAATTCTGGAATGGCTTGAAGGAACAACATGGAGCTAGAGTTTAGCTGAAGGTCAGGCCTTACTATCACAGGATTTTGGTAAGGTGAGATAACAGGAAACAGCTCAAGTGAGAAATGGTCTTTGGAATTCTTTGCTGACAGATTTTTGGATGCAGAGATACCACAAAAAAGGAAAAAATAAACATTAAAGTTGATCTGGAAATAGATCATGTAATATAATCATATTTTCTCATATAGTTATATTCTTCTAATAGTCATTTCATGTGGTACGGAAAAGAACTTGCTTTGCTTGTAATGGACAAAATGTGGATGTTGAGATCTTGCTATGTCAGGCTATGTCACATCCTAATTTTTTTTTTTCTCTGTCATTTCTTTGTATAGGTGGAAAATGTTCGGTTACTTGATCGCTTATCTTCAAGGAAAGCTGCACTGGGAACCTTGTATTTAACTGCTACACATGTCATATTTGTGGAGAATGGTTCTGAAACTCGTAAAGAAACCTGGGTATGAATCTTTTTTTTTTTTTCAGTTAGCTGTAAGTGTGTGGCACTTTATTGATGGTAATTTGAAAATAACTTGCAAAACAGTTTAGACATAGTAAAGTAGTTCATACAAATGCTTTTATAACTTCAGAGCATGTGAAATTCCAGCCTCATAATTTTTGAAAACTTTCAATTAATTCTGGATGTTGCCACACAGTAAGAGGAGTTGAAGGACCTTCTCCGTACGAGTACCAGATGTGATTGAAAAAGGAACAGCTGCTGTAAACTACAGCGTTGCTTCTATCTTCTAGGAAGATCTGAGGAGAAATGCTTTGAACATGAATTACTACCTTGACTCAGTCAGCTCTTCCCTCTCTCTCTAACCACTTGTGCTGGATCAGTGATTTTATTGGTGGTTGTTTTGAGGTTTTTTTGCATAATGTAGTATTTTGAGTTATCTATTTCGATGCATCAATAACTTATGTTGCATGTGTATATATAGACCTACAGATATAGCACCAGTGTCATACCATGTTAGAGTCTTTTATGTAGCTTAATTATGAATAGTTTGTCTAGTTTTGTACTAATTATTGACTCCATCTTCTTTTGGTCCTGCTATTCCCCTCCTGATTCTTGTTGCAATGTTTCATCTCATCTGACGCAGTATTTAAAATTATATCAGGACTACCATTCTGCCAACTAGGAATCCCAACATTTTAGCCTTATCTAACTGATGCTGGTTCATCTTTTCACTGTACAAATAGCTGAAAAGAGCTCCTTTTCTGATGACTGTTAGCAAACAAACAAAAAGCTTTGGATAACGTGACCAGCCTAATGTTTGAGCAGCTGAAACACTCCAGAAGCACTTCTTTGTCTGTAGGTGATGTATCAGGCGCTGCTTAAGCCTGAAGCTGGAGATAGGAACAAAACTACAAGAGGAGGAGTGTGGGGATTTTCTGAAACAGTAGTGGAAGCTACTGTGCTTGCCCTGGCATATCATTATAAATGATTATTTTTCTTCCTAAAGATTTTAATCACTTGGCATAACCGTTTTCAATTCCCTCTCAGGTTCTTCACAGCCAAATTTCCTCTATTGAGAAGCAGGCCACCACGGCCACTGGTTGCCCATTGCTGATCCGCTGCAAGAACTTCCAGGTCATCCAGCTGGTCATCCCCCAGGAACGGGATTGCCATGACATTTACATATCTCTGATACGTCTGGCACGACCAGGTATGGGAAGGAAACTGGCACAAAAGTCAATCCTAATCCTGAAGAGGGAGAATATAATGGAAGGAATGTAGCTGTGCATCTTTGTCTTTTCCAGGTTAAGAAAAAAGACTTCATTAGAGGTGTGTTATGAGAGAAAATGTCTGTGAGCAGACAAGCATACTAAAATAATCACTTACAGAGCAATGAAAAAAGCACATTATAACAAGTAGTTCATTCTGTAAAGTGAGACATGAATGTTTGTTTAAAATAATACTCTAGGGTATCACAGACCATGAAATATATTATAATGCTATTTTATATAAAATATGTAAGTGTGAATTTAGGAAAATACGGACAAGTCTCTAAATCCAGGGAACTTTCACATTCCTGCTGTGACAAAATATTTACCATGTATTTAGTGGTTATGTCAAGATGTGAATTTTCCCTTTCTGTGCTGTGCAAAAATTTCTTAAAATCACTGAAAGGTTTTGCAGCAAGTAGTTGATTTATTCCACTGGATTGCCTGTGCTTCAGCCTATTATTATCTGCATTTTGAGTGTGCCTTTTTTGAATTTCCGAGTTGATATCAAGATTCTTTTGAAACCTTTTGTCTTTTAAATGAAAATCCAAATGTTGCATCAAAGTCCAACATCTGATCCTCTGCATTATAGCTGCTATCCTAAGAACCACCTGACAAGACTTCTGAATTGTTTATTTTAAATGATAACTGTAGAAATACAACACAAACCTCTGTCCTTTATTACTTGAACAGTATGCAAAGAAAATGTTTACCACAGCAGGTACAAAACTGACAACATTGGCTTTGATTTTTATCTTGCTAGGACGACACCAATTTTATCTACTGTGTAGAGTGGGAAAAAATTACACAGCCAGCCAGCACAGCTACTGAACTTTATAAAGTACCTTCTATAATTAGGATAGTAGTAGTAGTAGTAATATGAAACTGCAGCAAATGTAACTGCAGCAAATGTAACTTGATATGCTAGGTGATGTCAGATGAAAGTAATCAGAGAAATTTAAAAACAGTGAGATAAATTCAGTCTGATGTAAATCTCGATTAATTCCACGGACCTCAGCTGCAAGTACGTGCTCGTGCATGCTGGAAGAAATGGGACTCTGTAACGCTCTTTCCCTGGAGCGAGGAGGAGGTGTGTGTACTGCTATACACCATAACAGGACACTTTGATACGGGCATACCAAGGGAAGAATAGCTGTGGACTCTGAGTGCATGTTCAGTGGCAGACTGCAATGGGCAAGACAGTTTGAATGAAGAAGTTGCAATAAGAGCACTGTAGAATTAGCTCTTTGCATAGTTCAGCTGTACAATAGTTTTCCTTCTCCAGCAAACTCTCCGATCTCCATGTGAGGCAGGATAAAATCTTGCTTACTTAGAAGGCTCCGATTGCAAGTTGAGCCAATTGTACCCTGATAGTGCTCTGCCATGTCATTTTGTCTGGGCACAAAGCTGTACTTTCTTTAGAAGGTACACTTTACTCCATGAGGAGAAAAATTGATTTATTCAGGGTCTATTTTCCATTCTCTGCCTGTTCTTTTCGTTCATTCCACTATAGAAGAACCTGAGTAAAGCCCATGTTGTGTACTGGCTTAATATTGTGGTGGAGAGTGTCCCTGCCCATGGCAGGGGATTCGGAACTAGATAATCTTTAAGGTCCCTTCCAACCCTAACCATTCTATGATTCTATGATTCTATTAATATATTCTATGCTATCTGATGTCCTAATTACACTAAAGGAGAAAATTTGTGTTTTGATTTTATTCTTGCTAGTTGTTAATAGCATTTTAAAAAGGTCAAGCTGTCAGCTGAATTTGGCCTTTTTGCTTAATTAAGCCGTCTTGTGAAACAAGCTGAGCTTGTGGCACATAACTGTGAAAGATTGGGGAAGTTCCACTAAGTACTCGCAAAAAGGTGATAACTGAGCTTTAAGGCACTGACTATTAATACTTGAACATTTTTGTTATCACCTATAGATACCATCATGTAATAATACTTGTAATGTTGAGGCAGACTTCAGTCATAAATAACCTGGATATACTGGATAGATTTTCATAGGCAGAATTTTTTTTAAGACATCCCATGTGCCTGTGAACAGCAGGTCCAATTGGAAGGAAAACAAGGTGCTTCTGACAACCAAGCACTGAAAACAAGAGCTCAGATTGCTACCAAAAGCACTTTATTAAAAAGAGCTCAGATTGGATTTATGGATTATGCTAAAACTTTATGTTAGCAGATGAGAAATAAGCCAAACTTTCTTCCTAATCTGTGCCTTGACAGATGTTTGAAATCAGAGAATACAGAAAGAGTTTAAACTGTCAGGCAATGTGCAAATCATTCTTTTCTTTCTCCTTCTCATGACTTTTGTTGACTTGCAGTACTTTCCTGACAGATTTAAGATGAAGTTTTCTTTCCTTACATTCACGTTTTTGTATGTCTGTGTATACAATCAATTTAAGGAATTTTTAAAAAGCAGAATGTAACTTAAATTAAATCTTTAGAAGACATAATCAAAATAAAAGTGAAGACTTTCTATGGAAAAAGGTGGGAGCCTTATCATAATTAATATTGCGGTTGTTTTTGTTGTTATTGTTGTTATTATTTTTATAGCTGTAAGTTCCTTACTGTAGTATTCTAAGACTCTGCTTATTAGGTATATATTACTAGAAAAGAAAGTGTAGTATTTAAATTTACTGATCATGTTAAAATTATATTGTGGAGCAAGTTCATCAGGGGAGAACTACGAGATCAGAGAGGACTCAGCTTGTGATTTACTTTATTTCAGATCTAAGTGAAAAACTTGTTGATCAGAAAGTTTTAAGGAACTTAGAGCAACAGGGTGAAGCACACCCTTGTGACATAACAATATCTTAAGTATCAATGAGATGTTAATTTGAAGTTATATGCTGAATAGTCATTTGTATCTATGACAGTTGGCGTTTAATGGCAATGGTATCTGGCTGCCATTGGTCACCAGGGTTAACATGCTCATTAGCATACATACAGATGCACTCCAAAAAAAAAAAATTAAAAACTCCAGCAGCAGTAAAGTTTCTTACATGGTTCTTGGCTGAGGGTGGCAGGTGGCATAGCTACCTAAATGATTTCATGGTCATGATAAAATGGTTGATGTAACATATGCTATTTTTATGCATTACAACATCTGTATCTTGAATGCCTTTGCTAATAATTCAAGGACAGAATTTTGCAGCCCACAAACCTAAGATTTCATAGATTCTATTGGAAACTTCCCTATTTAGGGACAAAGACTTCTGAGTTAGTCCATTTTTTGGAAGACTGTGTTGCATAGTCCGTTGTTCAGATCTTTTGGCTTTGCAACAAGACAGATGTTATGTTAATAAAGGGACTTTTGAGCTACCTCTGACCAGCAAATTCTTTTGCAGAACAAGTGCTTTTTCTGGCACTGACTTCGGTTTTCTTTGGATGAAAGCATGTTATCACTGACATTTTGTCTTTGTACTCGGGGAGGCCTTTGCAATTATGTTGAGAAGAGGTCTGGAAGAACAATGTATTTTAAGTAACATTACTAATAAGGCACATATATTGCAATGTATACAAATAACAAAAGAGCACAGTGCTTTCAAAGTATACTTGAAAATAGCTATAAACCAGGACATGTGCTTTTGTATAGCAAAGTATACTATTGTAAAAGAAATGACATAAAGGACACCACCAAGTTCTGGTTTTGAGGTGTGATTCCAGGATGAGAAGTCTGAAGTGGTTTACTGTTTTTGTTTGTCTGCTTTTTCTTTTTTTTTCAGTGAAATATGAAGAGCTGTATTGTTTTTCATTCAATCCAAAATTAGATAAAGAAGAAAGAGAACAAGGCTGGAAGCTGGTGGACCTCAATGAAGAATATAATCGGATGGGTATTCCAAACAACTATTGGCAGATTAGCGATGTAAACAGAGACTACGGAGTGAGTTGTTGTGATTTTTCTGTTATAGAGGCTGCCTGTAAAGTCAAGCAGCAGTCTGACTGTGGACTGCTGTAGTGCTTAGATGCAAGATCCCTTCATGCTCAGTGCTGTACACACATGTAGTAAGGTTCAGTTCTTCCACTTTTCACATAAAAGGTACAAAAAAGTGGGAGAAAGGATGTGTCTTCATTTAACGCACATGGAAATGAAGCACAGAAAACATATTCACAGTGTTTTAAATGTTAGTGCCTGATGAGAAGTTTAAATCATACTTAATGTTATACGTTTGAATGAGCATTTCTTGATATGTAGAGTTATATAAAATTACTACACAGTCATTTTAAGAAGAAAATTAGTTGAAATAGTGAATTTGGCAATATTTTTCCCTCACTGGCGAGCCTCACAATCGTTTTGAAGCCTCTGTGATTGACTGTTAGTGTTTTTCACAGTCATCTGACAGACTGTATATATTCCTAGCTGCCTGCTGTCCAGCCCACTTCAGTCTTGTATGACTGACATCCCTAAAATGTTAACTAATTGTTAGAAATAATAACAAAAGTATTTTTGAATCAAGTTTGTCCATGCACTCCATTGGCTCTGTTGCTGGACCATATCCATGTTAAGGAAGGCCTGTCAAGTTCTCAGAGAAGACTGAATGTGCTGTCTGGTTTGTTTTCTTTTTGTTAAAACAAGTGGAAAAAATGTTTGACCTCTTTTAAGATAAAGTGTAGGAAAAATGGCATCATGAATAAAACCCAGTTCACCACAGCAACGTCTGTAACCACAAGCTCTTCCTTTTCTTTCTCGTTCATTACATATCTCTCTCAGAACCTAATTTCTTCCTGGGCATCCTAATTCCTTTAGTCATCAGAAAGTCCCAGGGAGCTACCAGATAATATCCTTTTGACGCCAGCCAAAATGCCACAGGGAGTATCAGGAGAAGGAAGTTAGACCAGAACCCCATTTGTGGTCCCTCTTGTCTCCAGAGGAAGTTCTGGGCTTTCTTATAAACTCATTGAGTTCCTTTCAGAAGTGGTAGGCATTGTCAGGGCTGCTTGCCTTTTGGTATCCTCATTTCATACGGATTAACTTCTTTTCTTCAAGTCCTTATTTTTGTCATTATTTCGTTTTATTATCAGATCTGCTGGAAAATTTGGCTCTGTAGTCCCCTCCCACTATAACAGAGGGGTGTTTGAGACCTTCACCCACTCCCATCCTTACTTTCAAATTCTGCCACCGAAGAAACCACGGTTATAAATACAACCTTGCTGTACATAATCATGAATCTTTTCTGTATGAATATATGTTATACCTGTCTGTTCTCAATGAGGCATTAATTAACATTTGGAAAAACAGCCCTTCAATCCTTCTGCTTCGGTTTTGCTGTTTGTAAGTTAGAATTAATACTTTCCAGCTTCAAAAGACTATTTTGAGAAATGTCAGTTATGTGTATACAATAATGATGGGATATTCCCTGAGATTAGAGTTACTTGGTATTTTATTTTTGCTGTGGAGATGGCTAATATTACTTGTATTTTGTAGACCAAATAAGCAGAGTTTCCTTTCACAGGTCTGTGACTCCTATCCTACGGAAGTGTATGTACCGAAATCTGCGACTGCACACATCATAGTGGGGAGCTCTAAATTTCGGAGCCGAAGGCGTTTCCCAGCTCTTTCCTACTACTGCAAGGGTAACAATGTAAGTGTGAATTTGTAGCTTTAAAGTGTTTGCTTATTTTAGTCTTGCTTTCATAATTCTTCTAGTAAGTTTTCACAAGAAGAAAGCAGGGATTGTTTTATTTAAAAAAAAAAAAGATGATTCGTGTAGTCTGGTTAGTGTGGTTTGTGCATATGGACACACACTGGAATTATGGTTAGTTCATAAATAGGCATTTAATGCAGTCATTTAAAGCCGGCTTCCTTATCCAGCTAACATAAAAAAAATGTGATCTCTGTATCATGAGGAAGTGGAGTAGTACAAGAGGTCCTGAAACATGGGTGGGAGAAGAGTGAAATCCAGTAGCAGACAGTTTGGCAGGTGATTGGGAGGAGAACAGAGCAATTTAGGATCTGGTAGCCACTGCCTGAGAGCAAATCAAGGAAGAGGAACACTATGCTTGCAACATCTACAGAATCAGGAGTAGCCTCTGAAGAAAAGATCTTTGAAGAGACCCAAAAGGGATGGATGAAAGAGCTACCAAATTTTGACTGAGCAGCATGTCGTACCTTGATTGAAGAGGCTCTCCTCGTCTGTGGGAGCGAGGGATGCCATCTTCACCTCTCCGTGACAGATATTCTCAGGGCTGAGTGAAGAGCTGCCTCACTTGTCCATAACCATTTCATAAAAAACCTGTACCTAGACTATCTGCGTTTCTGTTTCTGTCAGCTGAGGTAAAGGTGGCCCTTGGACTGAAGGATCCCATGGACTGGGTGTTTTACCTAGGGACTGGCTTAGCTCACCTGTCATTATCAGTCAGGAGCATGGTGTCCCCTTTGTACTCACAAGGGATCTATGCGTCTCGTATCTCCTCCTGTTTCAGTCCCAGACTGGCAATTGCATCGAGAGGTCTTTCCTAGTGCTGGGGGATGGCCAGAACTTCCCAAGAGACAGAGCTAGTGTGAGATTACAAGGCATCTGTAGTTTGCCACGCAGGATGGGAGACATTTCTGTAGGATGTCACGAGGAGGAATCATAAGCTACGGTCTCCATGGAAATCTTATCTTTACAGTGGCCCTTATCATAGGTTTAAGCTTCAGAAGGAAGGAATGAGACATTATTTTGACTCCTTCTTTACCCCTTATTTCATCAGAACTCTGCTTCCATAAAGTTCTGTGAATTTGACAACAAAATGGAGGAGGATAGGAAGATTTAAATAGTAAATACAGTCTCTGCATTAATTACATATTATATTTAGTATTTCATTAGGGCCAACGTTTTCACAGTTAATCACTTTGCATAATCAACTAAGTTCAAATATAGATATCTAAGATTCAAAACACTTGGACATTTCCAAATCTCAGCGAAACAAAAGGTCTCTGGGATCAGCTAGATTCCAATATATATAGTGATCCAGTTTGGATGAGTTTCATAGTTTCAGACTGAATGTTTTCTCTGTTGAGGTTGAAGTTTAGGTTAAGGTTCAGACCACCAGGATTTGAAGTATTGTGTTTACTCCTGGATCCTTCATGGTTCAAACAGCTAGGAAAAGGATTGGGAATGTATCAGGAAGCACCTCCTTGTGAGTTTGGAGGTTGGCCTGAGTTATCACAGAATCACAGAATCACAGAATGTTAGGGATTGGAAGGGACCTCAAAGAATCATCTAGTCCAGTCCCCCTGCCCGAGCAGGACCACCTAGATCAGATCACACAAGAACGTGTCCTGGTGGGTTTTGAACATCTCCAGAGAAGGAGACTCCACAACCTCTCTGGGCAGCCTGTTCCAGTGTTCTGTTACCCTTACTGGGAAGAAGTTCTTCCTCATGTTTAAGCAGAACCTCCTGTGTTCCAGCTTATATCCATTTCCCCTTGTCCTATCATTGGATGCCACTGAGAAGAGCCTGGCTCCATCCTCATGACAGTCACCCTTTACATATTTATAAACATTAATGAGGTCCCCCCTCAGTCTCCTCTTCTCCAAGCTAAAGAGACCCAGCTCCCTCAGCCTTTCCTCATAAGGGAGATGCTCCACTCCCTTAATCATCTTTGTGGCCCTGCGCTGGACTCTCTCAAGCAGTTCCTTGTCCTTGAACTGAGGGGCCCAGAACTGGACACAATATTCCAGATGCGGCCTCACCAGGGCAGAGTAGAGGGGGAGGAGAACCTCTCTTGACCTACTAACCACATCCCTTCTAATACACCCCAGGATACCATTGGCCTTCTTGGCCACAAGGGCACATTGCTGGCTCATGGTCATCCTGCTGTCCACCAGGACCCCCAGGTCCCTTTCCTCTGTGCTGTTCCCCGACAGTTCAGTCCCCAACTTGTACTGGTCCATGGGGTTGTTCTTACCCAAATGCAAGACTCTACACTTGTCGTTGTTGTATTTCATTAAATTTCTCCCCGCCCAACTCTCCAGCCTGTCCAGGTCTCTCTGAATGGCAGCACAGCCTTCAGGTGTGTCAGCCACTCCTCCCAGTTTAGTGTCATCAGCAAACTTGCTGACTATGCACTCTATTCCCTCATCCAAATCATCAATGAATATGTTGAACAATACAGGTTCCAGTACCGACCCTTGAGGGACTCCACTGGATACAGGCCTCCAACTGCACTCTGTCCCATTGGCCACTACTCTCTGGCTTCTATCCTTCAGCCAGTTCACAATCCACCTCACTATCCGATCATCCAGACCACACTTGCTCAGTTTAGCTGTGAGGATGCTGTGGGAGACTGTGTCAAATGCTTTACTGAAGTCAAGATAGACCACATCCACTGCTCTACCATCATCCACCCACTGGGTGATGTCCTCATTGTCGTGGTTTTAGGCTGATCCAGCAACTAAAACTCACACAGTCTCTCCTTCTCCAGTAAAGTAGAGAGGAGAGAAAAAAAAACCAAAGGGACTGAGGGTTGAGACAAGAACAGAGGGAGCACCCACCAACCATGGTCCTGGGCAAAACAGGCAGAGCTTTTCTCAAAGCAAAACAGTTTATTAATGATTACTTAGAAGGACAAAGGGAAACAAAAACCAATTACTTGAGAGGACAGAAAGAAACAAAACCACATCTTAAAATCGACACCTTCCCCCCCCCTCCCCTTTCCTTTTCCTCCCGGCTCTACCTCCTCCCCCCAGCAGCACAGGGGGCAGGGACTGGGGGAGTGCAGGTCAGTTCATTCCGTGCTGTTACTGCTGCTTCTTTCTTAAAGGAGAAGGAGTCCTTACACCCTTTTCCCCTGCTCCAATGGATCCCCTACCCACGAGGAAAAATCCACAAACTTCTCCAGCGTGAGTCCAGCCCACTGGAAACAATCCTTCCCCACAGATTGCTCCGGTGTGGGCTTTACCACAGTCTCGGGTACTTAGGGAGCTGTAGCCACTCGCTCCGGCGTGGGTCGTCATGCAGACTCCAGATGCCTCTCTGCCATGTCGTGCACCTCAACACGACCATCCTCAGACTCAGGCATCTTCTCCCCACGGGCTGCGAGTGGGTCTCTGCTCCACCGAGGCCGTCCTGGTTGCAGGGGGGCCGCCTGCTATCTCACCATCAGCCGCAGGGGAAACTCGGCTCCGGCACACCTCCTCCCGCTCCATCCTCACTGACCTGGTGTCGATGCAGCTGTTTCTCTCAGATCTCAGTCCTCTCCAGGTGAACTCAGCCCAGTGGGCACCCCGGGAGTGGGGTGCCCCCGAGTTCCCCAGCTGGCTCCGCCGCCGCCATTCTCCGTGGGCGGCGCCGGCCCGACGCAGGCAGCTGCCCGGCCGGGAGCCAGGGAGCGAGGGCAGTGCCCTCCTCCCTTCCCTGCTTGATCCTGGGTGAAGCACCTTTTCCGGTCCCTTTGTCCTGACTTAAATAGGGCAATTTGCAGAGGCGCCCTATTGGCTCAATCCCGAGGGAGATGGCAGTCTGATCTGGTGGCCAGAACTAAGCCTAACCCGGTTCCAAAACCGGGGAGGTCGCAGGGAGCAAAACCCCTCTCCTGCCACCAGAACCACCCCCCCTCCACATCAAACCATGACACTCATAAAAGGCTATCAGGTTTGTCAAGCACGACTTCCCCTTAGTGAAGCCATGTTGACTGCCCCTAATGACCCTCTTGTCCTTGATATGCCTAGAGGCAGCACCAAGGATAAGTTGTTCCATTATCTTTCCAGCTAATAGAATAATGGGCAGGAGTGGGGTAAGGTTTGTGATGGTAGACATCGAACAGCTATGGTAACAGCAGAATGGGAAGAGGTCTGCTGCATGAAGGGGAGACAAGTGCCACTCAGTCTTTCATACCCAGAATTTTGCCATAGCTCTTCAGTACTGACAAATTCGATGATGATGTGACACCTTACTCTGCATCTTAGAGGATTTGTGTATATATGATAAGATCAAACTCTGGAACTATCTGTTGAGCCTGTGCAATAGAAAACGTGACCTCATCTCTTGCCCTACTCTTACACATAACCCAAGAAATTTTATAGACATATGAGCTCATCCTAAGTAATTGGCCTGGGTCAGCAGGAAGCGATCTCTTCATGGATATCGTGGGTAATGATTCCCACTTATAATATCTAATGATCCCTAGGTCATCTTATCTTCCTGGTTTTGCAGTGGTGGTAGTGCAGCTGTTTCTTAAACTGGGGCTAAATATGATCTTAACCCCAAGCCCAACTTGACAGACAAGCCATGCTCTTGTACTGGTGCCAGCACATACCTTAGCCCTCTGGGCCCCCAGGATGATATAATGTCATGGGCTCCAGTCCACGCTTTCCTGAATCCTAACCTTCATCCACTACCCTAATTTTAACCTTAATCTTGAGGTCTATATCTGCCTTGTGTATGGTACACTATGGATGAGAGAGAAATGTCTTCCTTTTATTAAAATGACAGATAGTAGACATACTCATATATACCTTTTACTTTATGGAAAGGAGGCATAAGCGTATATTAAATCACTGGAATGTGCACTGATCAGCAGGCAAGACCCTAGATAACTAATAATCTGTTTGCAAAAACTATTAATAAAGTATGAACAAGCTTTCATGCAATTCAGGATTTCTCTATTAAAGATCCATGTTTTACTGAATACCTGCTGATAGTTCAAAGGCTGAAAATGAGTATGTACCTTCTCACAGTAATAAATAATCTGTAGGGCAGTCTGCATGGGTCATGACCTTCAGCAGGCAGATTCTTTTCATGCTTATATTCAGTGCTTAGAAAGTGTATGTATTAGCCCCTTGCCCTCTGTAAATCTAGCTGCCCTCTGCCTAGCAAAAATAAAAACGTCCCTGCTCGCCCATTTCACGTTCTGATCCTTTTTTCCCAGTTTCATTGGGAGGTCTGATCCTCATGGGTCTGTGCAGAAACTCTCTTGTCTTCTTCAGTATCACTGATTAATAAGTGCACTCCAGGAGCCAGGCTGCCTGCCCCACTTCCCATGCAGCAAGGTCTCTCCAGCGGCAGTGCTAAAAATGTACCACCATGTGATCTACCTGCACGTTATGCATTTTTATTTCCTGGGCTCATGGTGTCTAAGGCTGTTTAGTAAAGCATGTATTGGTGCAAGTGAGGTGTCATCAGTATCATAATTGGTAAGCGTGAGTGACAGTGCACAAAGATCCATTCTCTATGTTATGTCAGTGCTCTTGTGGTTGTGATGTTGTACTCATCACATTCTCTAGAGACCACTTTTCAAGAGTTATTCCATAGTAGAGAAATACTATATTTAAAATAGCTATAAAACTTGGATTCAAGACAATACTTGGGCCAACGGGGTTGTATTGTTTTAATATTTCCTTGCCTTTTTAAAAACAATGTATTTATTAACGTGTAATTCATTTTACGATTCTGCCCTTCCCATGTAACTGTACACCTATGTACAACTACGCAAACATCTAATGAGCTGTTTCTGTAAATGCTTCTGGATCCTAAATAATTCTGCTTAATAACTATGTTGGTTTTTTTTATTTGTCTGTTTTTCTGCAGGCTTCCATATGTAGAAGCAGTCAGCCTTTATCTGGCTTTAGTGCTCGATGCCTCGAGGATGAACAGATGCTCCAGGCCATTAGAAAAGCAAATCCTGGAAGTGATTTCCTGTATGTTGTTGACACCCGACCCAAAGTAAGTACGTTAAATTTCTTGCACATAGCAAGACAGAATCTGAGCTGAGTACATTAAAGAAGATGCACAGCCCAAGTGACTAACCATACTTCTGATCTTAGTTGCGCTTGTGTAACTCCACAGGTGAATCAGGATTTATCAGGGGATTCTTAACTAGGAACCTTGTCCACATTTTTATCTCTTAGAAAATTTTTTTCTTTACACTACAATTTTCTCTGATTTGTTCTTAACAAAATGTTAAGATACAGAAAAACAAGTAACTTGGAGTAGTAACTGTTTCCACACACAGAGGAGCTATCAGTAATTATATTACTGATGATGTTAGTGAAAAATTATTCCCGTTACAAAACTGTATTTACGGTTGCTTGTAATGTTGCAAACCTCTGCCTGCCTGTACTAAAATTTTCACTCTTGCAAGTGGGAAAATTTCAACAACCTGTGCATGAAGCTAAGGAAAGTACATTTACTGAGGCTATAAGAATTGAGGAGACCTTCTTTGAATATGTCCCACACTTTTGCATTTTTGAGAGAGAATCTGAAATATGGTAAATAGTGATCTCAGATGCCATATCTTTATCATTGACTAAAACTTTTGGACAAGATAAAAGCTTTAGAAAAAGCTGTGCAGAAACACAGAAACTCAGTAAAGATGTAGAAGAGGTTGAAAGTTAAAACTTGTGTCCAAATTTGGCACGCTAGCAAACAAGATTTCTAAAGGTCCTGTGATCCCAGGTGCTAAATGCAGCCTTGTTACAGCAGTTGATTTTGCAGCTCTTAATGCATGTATAAATCTAGAGCATGTAGGCAGTGATAGATATCAGTGCAAGCTACTCCTAGTATTCCTCAGGGAATCTTTATCAAATGTAAAGGTAAGTTATCGAGCCTGGTGCAAGGTTTCCCATTGTCCAGGAAGCCAAAAATCTACCTACCTCTCCTCTCCTCAGAACTAGTTCCTTGCCAAGATGATGAATATCAGTGGGTCAGTGAATTCAGCGTTCCCAAGTACTCTTCATATGCTGTCTCTCATTATGCTTTGATAATCTTCAAAACAAAAGCTTTGGCTGAGGAAGAAGGTTTTGTTTCCACTTCATTTAAATATGCTAACATGACCATATGCAGAGCTTTACTTAGGCTACTGTCTTTCCTCATTTTCTCCTTCCTCTACGTGTTTACAGAAGAAGCTAATATAAACTTACTACTCATGAGTAAAACAAATTAGTTCTAGAACTCTTTATAACAAAACAGAACTCGGTTATCCTCCACTTTAAACAAAATGCCAGGAAATCTGGCAAGTGAGGTCTATTCCCTTTAGAGGTTGTCTCCTCATATTCACTGAGATTAAGTGAGGACAGGCACAATTCAGAGAGCTTTGCAACAACTACTGTGAGAGCAACAGATGGAATTTTGGTAGGTGATGTGGAAAACTTGTTAGTAAATATTGTGGCAGCTGCAAAGTTTGGCAACTGAAAATATTTAAAATAAATGAGTGTCAGCCTTGCAAATTTAACCTTATATTTATTTGCTTTTTAAGAGGGCTATTTCAGATTGTCTTAACACAGGATTTTTGTGATAAAATTGCTCTGTGGCAGAGGCAGTTAATAACGTTTGCACTGAGAATTAGGTCAGTTAGGGGTGAGATGGTTTTCATTTAGGGTATCAGGGGTTTGTAGTGGCTTAGACTCATGTATACAGATCTTTCTTCCTGAAGGTATAAGCTATCACAGAGAGAGACGGCTTCTTTTTATTTATATTAGAGCACTGATGTCTACTTCAAAAGAGAAAGATTAGGATTCAGCAGATAATTCATATCTTTCTAGTAAGTCACACTGAGGACTCTGTCCTTAAAGGACATGCTGTTCACAGGCTGTATCTTTTTTTTTTTATTGTTCATTGAGAGTCAAAGCATCAGCAGACTGCTGGCTTATAGACAGTAATTTTTTTTGCCTGCACTTTTTCCAGAATTGCATACTACAAGTTAAAAGAAGTTTTACACAAGACTTGAGTAAGTGAAAAATGCTTTCTTCTTGCCTAGGTTCTTATCTCAGAGTATGGTTCCTTCTGCTGTATCATGAAATTCATGCAATATTTCGATTCCTAACGGTGGTCCACAGATGTAATTATGTGTTCCTTTTGCCAAATGCTGCTCATGGGAAGGGATGCACTAGAAAGTGTGAAGATGGGAAAAAAATCCCCTATCTTCACATATTAAATTAGACAGAATAAAAGAATTGAAAAGTGATCTCACCTATCTGTTTTCTTATGCATCTAAAATGAAATTATAATGACATATAAAGCTTTTAGTCTTTAGCTGTTTCCTTTGAAAGTTAAGAGATCAAATTTGGCTCATGGAAACCTATTTTGACATGACATAAAAACACTGGACTTGTTCACCTTAGTTGGAGGTAAGTTGGCAACAGACAGTCAATCCTACTTAATTGCATGCATCTGGCTCCAAATTAAAATCGAATATTGTGAGTATGCGTGTTTGGGGTTGAAGAGATTAAGAAGGGACATATTCTTGGGTATCACATAATACCACTAGTTAAATACTGAAGTACAATATTGTGAGTTTCAGAAGTGACCACAGAAGCAGCAAATCAATAGTACTGCCTGCAATACTGGGAAATAAACTGGAAAAGGAATTATTTGCGTAGCCTCTTGTGCTCTAGACAATGTCTAAGACATACTTCGTTTTCATTTTTCATGAACATTGGCTCCCACTGCAATGAAGATTAGTCACTCTTTGTCCAACTGATGCCTTATAAGGTCTCTCCAAAAGCTTTGTTAGTGCCCTCCAGTCTGGATGTGCAATACTCATTTTTATTTAATTCTTAAACCTTTCCTGAGCAGAAGCTGTTAGTTGTGCTTGGAGACATGGAGGTTCTGCCACGTGGGCCGCTTTGTTACTCCGGGAGCCTTCATATTTCTTGGGAAGTTCAAAGGATCTGCTGCCTTACAGCATGCATTTCACAGAAAAACAGGGACTTTATGCAAAAAGACAATTTCTTTCTACTGTACAGTGAGATTGCTATAGAAAATAAAAAACAAATAGGGAAATAAAGTACAAGTATTTAATTAATTTCTATCAGCTCTAGTTTTCATCCCAGAGACCAAAATGTGGCATAAGAGGCTTGGCAGATAGTTTTCTTTTCCCCCAAGAATCTCAAAAGGAGGGAAAAGAAGCATTAAAGAAACCCTTAATTTTATGCTTGGGAAAACTGAGCCAAAGAAGTGTTTAGTGACTTCCCCATGCCAGGAAATAAGTAACAGATTCAAAGACAAAACTGCAGCTTCCAGTTGAATGTATTTTTTGCTGAAGCACAGCAAAATACTTGACAGCGCTGCACTGCAGATGAAAATATTTGTGGTAGTTTTGTCAGTTCAAATCTCTTGTGGTCTTACACAACTAGAGCCAAGATACTATAAACTTAGGAAAAACTATTCCAACTCTCTCCTCTCTCTTAGTTATTCCAACTTTCAGGAAAGTAAGTTGTCTCAACTTTTGGATGATTTGAGCAGTAACACACAGTAATTTGGGCAACGTGACAGTGTACATATGTCATGAAACAGTGGCATGGCAGATAAGACACTGCCACCTCCTGGGTATATTATGCTAGCAAACATAATGCTGATCAAAAATAAAATCACAATAGCCTTTTAAAAACCAATTAAAACTTCTATGTTCTTGCAGAGAAGCCCTACGTAAGCTGTGGTTTTTGTGTTTAACCTCACTAATCAAGTTTCACTCGAAGTGTGTGAAATGGAGGTCAGAGCCTCAGCAGCCCAGCGCCTTGCAATAGGCTGTAAACAGATCCCTGATTCCACACCCATTGCATTCACACTGTGATTTATTGTAGTAGACCACAAGCTTTGGTTTGAAAAGGATGTCTTTGCTACTGGTTTTCACCCACTTTCCCCTAATTTTTTCAGCTCAACGCAATGGCGAACAGAGCAGCAGGGAAGGGATATGAAAATGAAGACAACTACTCCAACATCAAGTTTCAATTCATAGGCATTGAGAACATCCATGTCATGAGAAATAGTCTGCAGAAAATGCTTGAAGGTAATACTCTTTTTTGTTGAAAGCTAGAGGAAAGATTTGATTCTTTTGTCGCACAAATCAGGATAACTGTTGTGAAATCAGCAGCAGTGGAAAGCAGTGTGAAAAGAGCTTTGCCTCGTGTGCTGCATGCAGTTGCCTGCTGGCTAATGAGACTCATGCGATGGAGCATCATCATAACTAGTGATGTTTTCCTAATTGTGCAAACACCTTGTTTCGTGGGTGAAATCCGGATGTCATTCACTTCAATGACAAAATTCATCTGACTTCAATACACCTTACTGCTACTATATCTTTTGCAGTTTACAGTTCAACAGTATAATGAAAATAATCGCTCATAGCTGACTTCAATGCTAGTGGAAAATACAGGATTTTTTGGTTTTAAGCTCAGAAAATCTATGGTTTGATTTTTTATGTGTAGTCAATAAGGTAGTCACACATTTTAGCCTGTGAATTTTATTAGAAACTTACTTGTGCCCTGTGTAGTGCCTGTCACATCAGGTTTATTTATGAAACTCGCAGTCAGTGGGTGTAACCATTCAGCACCTTCATAATCCCATGGAAATTAAAAATAATTGCTTTATAAATACTTATCAGTGTCTTAATGAGCACATCTGTACTGCCATTTATATTTTGAATACATTACTCTTTAGAAGCCTTCTGGGAAAAGGGTAGGAATAAATACGCCATCCTTGACCCTCAATGGCTTGTTGATTTTTAACAAGCAAATAGTAAATAGTGCTCACTCCACTCCACAGAGTCTCAGTATTTAGTTCATGTGTGTCATCAACACCTTCTCTCACCTCCTGGATCAGCTTAATCTAGCTGTTCTTGACTTGACGCTCTGCCCTGCTCTTTTATTCTTCATCTCTCTCCCATCGTCTGTATGCAAATGTGACTTTTAGATCTCAGAATGGCTTACATTTTCCATGACAGGAGTGATGTGCTCTATTTTCAAATAAGAGCAGTTTATGAAAATAAGCAGTAAAGCGTGATACAGGTAAAACAGTCGCTCTCTTGACGACTTATTTTACTTAATTCCTTGGTCTAGGGGTCTCAGGAAGGAAAACAGAAGGATTTTTAGTTCACTACGAAGTCTTGTTTGGCTAGGAGAGAGGCCAGGTGAATAAACCTGTCCCTTTATTTGTTCAGCTTAAGACCATCAAAGTTAAAATAGTAAACAACCAGCCTGGCTGCATGGGACAGTGCCGTGAATTATTTTTGAGCCAAAAGTTTGAAAGACAGGCCTACGGCTCAAACGGACATGTAACAAGGTAATTTCTAATGCATTTAACACTTCAGGCTGCTTGGGGGGCATAACATCTTAGCATCTATTTTTAAACAAACCATATGCTCAAAACATCTGCTTTTTTCCTAAGTTTTATATTTGCTATGTTGAAATCTCATATTAAGCAACCTGGCTGATGAGATCAGAAATTAGAGAAGTTAAATCTGCGATTTCAAGCACTTGAGGCTTTCAAGTGCTTTTCTGTGTTTTTGTTTCTTTTTTTTAATTTTATGACTTTCAGTGCACGAGCAGGGCTTTTCTCATGTAGGGTGCTGCATAGTTTTTCTCTTTTTCCATTTGTATCACAGTCCCTTCATCTGTTTCTCTGGTGGCTTTTAAAAGTATATTTATTACCTAACTTGCTCATACAAAGGGAACTAGAACCAAAAAGGCTGTCAAGGATGATGATAATGTACATTTAACATGGCTTTAAATTTTTATCAAGGAGTACTTTAACATACCTAGGTGAATCTCTAAGGTAAAACATCAAACAAACATTACAAAATATGTCTGCTGCTTGTGATCTCTTGTGAGATGTTATAAGGTACATAAAAACCTTGAAAAGACAATTGACGCTGATGAAAACTGATTTTAGTTTCGTGTATGTGTGCTTTATTGTTGGTTGGAAGTGTACAGCATGGAAAAGAGGACATCCAGATATAACAGGTCTGATGCGTTGCAGGAGTGCAAGGGCAATTTTATTCAACTTGCTGGAATTAAGCAGAAGTAGAGGTTGGAAGATTTTTTTCACATGAAAGACTGCAGATTATTTTCAATATACAATTTTAGATAACTTCCAATGCCGAGAAACTTTGAACAAAACCAGATTATTCAATTTTCCATTGGAAAATGCACTTACGTTAAGAATGTGTTCCTTTCAATGACATTCCTTTAAGAAAAAGCTGAGGAAATTAATTTATGCTTTTAATAATGTCAATAATTTATTTGAGTAGGTAAAATAATGATTTCAGCTTGGTAATTTTATGGACTTTAATTTTAGCAATTTTATTTATCTTAATTTTAACATATATTTACTCTTGTATAATGTTAATTTTTGGCAAAATAGATCAGCATTATAAAATGACTAAACTTGTAGGATAATGATAATATGCAAAAAATGTTGAGATTTGACTGTACTCTGGAAGTAAAATGCATTTCAACAAGCTGGAATTTCCTGACAGAAAAAAAAGGTTTTACTTTTGTCTCTGCTGCCTCATATTGCTTTAGTTTAGTATTGATTTATTTTTTTCCATTTAGAGAGGTATATGTGAAGATCGTTGTGATAATTTTGGTCCTGCACGCAACCTCCTTGAAATAATTTTTAATATTAGAAGGAAATGTCACACAAGGACTTTTTTCAGTAAAGATTCAAGGGCTGACTGAGGCTGCTGTTTGGCACTTGTGATGGGGTGAGCTTTGCTGTACAGCCAGGGGCCAACCAAGACTTGACCCCGGTTGGTTGCGCCTTGAGATGATGACCTCACATTGTCCCTGTCTGTATTTAAACAGCAAATATGTGCTTCTCCTCCCCTCATACCAGGAGCAGTACTTGCTGGTGTAAGAGCAGCCCTCTGATCCTCGGACTTCAGCAACAGAAGAGAGCCTGAGGGTTTGGCCCACAGCATCTACTCCTTCCTCTACCTATGGCCGTCCCGCCAGAAATGGGGAAACCGGTCCAGCATTCCCCTCTGGTATTTTTCCTGGTGGAAGAGGCAGTTTCCACCTCGTGTCTTGTTTCTTCCTGGGGAAGGGAGCACCGCTGGATTGCTTTGAGCTCTGCCCAGGGGCTGTTGGTTTTCCTGTGTCCACACAGTGGGTGCAGCAGGTCTTATTTCTCCAAGATTTTGGTACCTTTTCTACTGAGATGGAAATGCCTTTTCCCCTCAGGATAAGCCTCGTAATTGAAATCATAATTGAACTCAGTATTAAGGTCCAGATCAGTAGCCAAAGTCATGTGAAATACACAGTGTATGCCTTTAGGACAGTCTGAACTTTGCTCAGTGAAGTGGTTGGTAAATATTGACTCTAATTTGGTAGTGCGAATGAGCAAAGCACTATGTCAGCCTTACCTTGGCTTTCGTAAACAGAGACAGCAGCTTCAGCCAGAATTCAGCTACTAATTGGTCACGCTTCCATCTGCACAGGAGCATTAATCATGTGAAAAGCTGTTTGCTTTCAGTGCTGCTATCTATGCATTTTTATAAATATCCTTCAAAAATGACTTTTAAAATAACCATCTGGAAGAGGCCCTATGTACAAAGATTGCAAGACTTTGTGTGGACACATTAAGCTATTTGCCTCTGAATTAAATGGAATTAGGACAGTCAGGTACATTCAGATGTGGTATAAATTCTGACTTTGTATAATTGTAAAAAAACCCTTCTAAAATTAAATGCCAATTACATTGAAGGAAACTAAAGTTATGCCACTGGTCATAACAGCCATAATTAACTAAGTCTTTTAGAAGATTTCAGAGGACCAGAGACCAACTAAGACATTATTAACTCACAGATCATACATTAACTCACTAAAAACCGTGACACTTTTCACTGTATTCCTTAAATGAGTTTCACTGGTTAATATCTTTTATATTTATACACAATATAATTCTACATGGATCAAAATAAATGCATAGTCTATTTATAAGGTGAATTTATTATCTCACTATTGAAAATAGATTGCACCAAATATTGTTGAGTATTTGTTTGCTGCTGGATTGAGATGTCTGAATTAAATTCTGATTGCCTTTTTTTTTCTTCTGATGTCAGAAACTCTGTAGTATTAAAAACCAGGCACTTGGATACAGCAGGATAGAAACTTCATGTTGTGAAAACCAGGAGATTTTTTTTTCTTTAAACATGGCGTAGAGCTTGGAAAGTTTTCAGGAAAATATTTTCCTTGATGAATTATGGCTTTTGCTCACCATCGGAATACTTTCTGACTAGAAGTGAAGTTGCAGTAAGGTTTCATTCAGAGATGGAGAACTGTTGAGTGAATTGCTTTAACTCAAACACCATCTGTGGTGATGCTGAAGGCTAGTTTTGGTGGCCCTGCTCTCACACAACTTCATCAGCAAACGTGGCTGGGAATAGGAGGCTGTGGCACCAGTTAGGGGGCTGTCTGCCTGTCCAACAGCACAAGTCATACGCTGTTTCCAAGCCCTCATTATTAAATACATGATCTCCTTTCAGGGGTTTGAAAACTTTGCTCTCAACACAATTTTGGTAAATCTGTGCTGCACGGAAGGATGTATTTGGTAAACTGTTTGCAACAGGCTTTGTAACAGCTTCTTTTTTTAACATAATTCAACGTATTGGGTAAAATTCGACTCAGCCTTGTTTCTTAAGCATATGCTTTTTTCCAGTGGTAAAGTTTGACTGTGAAGTAGCCATTCTTTTCAAAAGAGGAATGTTTCACACAGGGGATATCTGAAGAGATATCTCTTAGGTTGAACGGTCAGTGAAAGCTCAAGGGACTATAAGTACCGTATATTTAAGACGTAGTTTATTTTGCAGTTTGTGAGCTGAAATCGCCTTCAATGAGTGACTTTCTGTGGGGCCTAGAAAATTCTGGCTGGCTGAAGCATATCAAAGCCATTATGGATGCTGGCATTTTTATTGCAAAGGTAAAGTGTGCAAAATGAGAACAAAACTTGGACTAACCAGATACAGAAAGTGAGGACCAATTTCCCTGTTTGTAGGTAGTCTCTGTACTCTTCAGTGATGTTGTAACTGGAAAAAACTCATCTTGTAATGCTTCATATATGAGGAGCGATGATTCTTAGGCGCTGTCAAGTGGACATTTTGCTATTTTGATAAACAAAATGTTTGTGTTCCTTTCATCAAAGAATTCAAATATACTAAAGCCTCTACTAGCCTGTATCTTGTTATGCCAGGTATTTGAATGTCCTTACTTTACTCCCCAGCAGTGATAGTCATTCTTTCCCTACTTCCCCTGCCACCTCCACTGGTTTCTGGGCATTTTCTTTGAAGGTTTGTGCTGAAGGACTACTTCTTTGCATGGTGATTGTTAACACAGGAATATTAGCTACTGTGTTATCCCCCCTGAGTTATTTAGCGATCAATTAAATTCACCTGCTATACCAACTCCTGTGGATTAACGTGACCAAACTCTCTAGCAGCTTCTACTCTTACGTACTTAAGAACTGTTTCAGAAAACAGTTGCTGGCTTTGATAAGAAATAATTTGCCCTAATCCCACCCAAAATAATGCAGATATTTGTCATGCACCAACAGTAGTTTTGATTTTATTACCCCCTTCCTTGTGCTCTGCCTTTTACTGTTTCAATTCTTATTTTTGAGATTACTATTACGATTTCTTATAGGCCGTTTTATTCACATGACCTGCTACATACAACTGTATGGATAAAACTTCATGGGTTTCCCTCCTCAGTAACTGGTTGTTTCTCTTGCTTTGCTTCCTTCTGCTCAGCAGGCAACAGTAATTTCTTACCTGAACAGCAGCTGCAGGATAAATGCATGTGGTATTACTTCTCCCCGCCCTACTAGCTTTCATTAGCTTATAGAAATCAGGTCATTTACACTAGCTCTCTCCAACTTTTCCCCAGTGGCTAGTCTTAAAATACTGTCCAAAGAAATTTGTCCTTTGTCCGTATGCTTGCTGGCCTCGTGCCTCCTCAGACATGCATTTTGACCTGTTCCTATTTGTACGGTTCCCAGTTCTCAGTTGTTGGTCTCCTGCGTACAGGGGTTCTATTTCAGAAGAATTTGCTTGTCTCTTGAGATAAACATAGATAATTTATTATTATTATTCATTCCCTATTAAGCTCGAACTTAACATAAATGTTTGTTTTTCTAAGCAGTATTTTTCCTAACCTATTTTATTTCTCTACTTTCTAAATTTAGTTCTCTTTAGAAATGACAAAGGCCGAAACCCTTGGAATTTAAAAAAAACCCTCAAGTTCCAAAAATAATGCAACACCAGACTTTGGAGAGCTTAGTATGATCTGTTCTTTATGTGTTTATGTATAAAATGGGATCCTCTCTCCCCAGTTATTTACATTAAGGATACTGATACAATCTTGCTGGTTAGATATGGAAATTTACCACTACCACAAGCTTCCCCATAAACCTTTAGAAGTCTGTCATCAGTATGTAATGCAGTGTGCTGTAATAATACCCACGCTAGCACTGGCATTGGAAGCAGATGTTGCTGTTATTGACATTACCATTAAGACGAGAAGTTAAGAGCCATATTGCAAATATGGCTCCTCTGTTGCTGCTACATGACTTAGAGCATCAACTGCATCTGAATCTGCTTTAGGTAGTTGTCTGCTCTGACAGATTGGTGTATTTTAACTGAAACAGATCCTTCAGCCGCCTGTAGTGGAACATAAACAGGTAATGCTGCACCACCATGTTGCATGGGATGGGATAAGATTAAGACTTTTCAGATGACAGGAATAACACTTAACATAGTTCAAGAACTGTGGCAGAATAAAAATGAACAAGGTTTCCCAGTTCCCAAATTAATACTCTCTATATTGCTCTGTCTCACTGTTCCCCTCTTACCATTGCCTTTCTCCTGCTTGTGAAATTTCTGACTTTTTCTGTGTCCTTAGGCTGTGGCTGAGGAAGGTGTGAGTGTGCTTGTTCACTGCTCTGATGGCTGGGATAGGACAGCCCAGGTTTGCTCTGTAGCGAGCCTTCTATTGGATCCATATTACAGAACTATGAAGGGATTCATGGTAAGCAGGTTCTCTTACACAGAGTAAATGAAGTATTATGGCATTATTTAATATCTTTGTTTTTAATGGAAAGTAAATCTTTCTTAGATATACTTTTTTTTTTTTTTTTAACGTAGGAAGGAAGGTTTCTATCTGTCCAAGTTAGTTTTCCAGCATCTATATGAAATGTTATCAAATGTAAGGATCAGTTGGGCACCTATTAATTTTTTTTCCCTAACCTTGACCAAGAAACTTTCTTGCAGCCCAAGGAACTTTCATGCAAGCAAGAGTTTGTGTTCATTTTCAGGGATCAGTGAAGTTTTGAGCGTCAGAAGTGTGTGTTCTCTAGACATTAGATTGCAATGAGCAGCTATGTTGGAAAATCTGTTCCTTTCCCAAGCAAATCGGCACTGGTAGAGCATCTCAGAATGCTTATCAAGTTACTGGTCACATGTTAAAAAGATGTTTGAGATGTTTTTAGGTTCTATTTTAGAAAATAAAGCTAATTGAAGTTGTGCTGAAGTACTGCCATTCTATCTGCATCCATGAAAAGTGCTACTTTGTCTTGAGTGGGCAGCAGTGCTCATCACTCATTATTTTTCTGCTTATTCTAAAAATTATCTGGGATTCTAATACTGCTTGCTTACATCATTCTTGCTTGTCACTTTTCCGCTTATTCTAAGAATTATCTGGGATTCCAATACTGCTTGTTTACACCACTCTTCTGCCTGCTTCAACGTGTGTCAGCTCTGCTCCACAACACTGAATGCAACATTCTCGTTTTAGGTGTTAATTGAAAAAGACTGGGTCTCCTTTGGTCACAAATTTAACCACAGGTAAGGCAGTGCTAAGATTTTTCTATATATGTTTTATGTAGTCAGTATCTGCTGCCATTCCAGTTTTACTTCCTTGTTGCCTTACAAAGCACATCAACAGAATGCACTTGGGAAACCACCGTACCCTTTTCTCCTACTATATAATTTAGCTGCCTGGAAAATAAAAATGAAATATTTCAGTATCAGTCCTTTCTTATATATTCACTCTAAGACTGCTATTGGGAATCTTGCAGTTGCTACAAGCATTGAGAGATCCATGTGAGAGAAGAGTAGTATATATGGCTTGCAAAACCTCTTTGGACTCCAGCAGATCTTTCAGTATTTCCAAGACTCCCCACATAAGTCTCTTTTCTGCAAAGTCTATGTCTTCCAGGACAGTAAATAACCTTAGGCATGTCTGTGAGTTATCTATTTTGCAAAGTATGCTCTTCCTATTACACTCTGTTCTAATGAAAACAGTAGGATTTGTTCAGAAACATCAGGTAAAGTGAAGAGGAAAGTTATCTATTTGGACAAGTTATTTTGTACATCCAATATGTAAATGCTATAATGTAATGAAAAATTTTGAAGACTTTATATATTTAAACATGAATAAATATCCATATTTTCTTTCTTTCTTGTATTTTCTTTTTGTTTCTGTAAAAATAAAAAAATGCAATTTTTATATTGGAGTTTAATTATATAGCTTGATTTGAATATAAATTTTTTCCAGCTTCAAAAAACATAACAAAACTTTCAGGAAATCTGTGCAGCTCCACACCACCTGTAAAATTCCAGCAGGAATTACTACATTTAATATGATACTGTCAGATGTCTATTATTATCATTGGTGAAAGATATTATGAAATGTAATCACCACTGATAGCTTTGGTTTGCAGTACTATATTGCTATATTTTCTTTGATGCATAATAATAGAAGTTTCAATTTTAGACATTTTTGGAATACCACTCTGTTGGCATATGTGTATATATGTGCAACGTGTATACACACATACATTAGACAATCAGAATAATTGATTGAAAAATGGTTCTTCCTATTATGTAGACTTATATTTTTTACTTCTATGTGTTTTATCTTTTCAGACTCCTTTTCTTCATTGCAAGTGGTTCCAAGAGATATTTTTGTAGACAGAAAGTTTGATGTTCACTTGACAGTTACAGTAGCATGTAAACACTTCCCACTTTCTAAAAATTTCACCAAGAGAGGGCAGCTTTAAACTGTTTTCTGCCAAGGTTATTCTGTTCCTCTTCTCAGTTTTCTGGTTTTGGGAATGGTCTACTATTAAGCAACTGTCTAAGATACGTTTTGTCATTACGTCATTGCAGTCATTCTTACGATGACTTATGTTACTGTAGTATAGCTTTACATTAATAGCATTAGAACATGGCTATTCAACAGCCAGCTGTTAGTAACTGTAAGGCAACAAGACACCTGTAAAAGGTTTTTTTTGTTATTTGCATTTGATAAATTCTGCCTTCGTTCTGCTCCATGAGTCTTGCATCATTTTTGTAAGTAAAAAAAATATACTAGTAGTTGAGATTTTAGAACTAAATGCCGATGCTGTAACTTGCACACTAAAAGAGGGGGGATTGTTTTCATTAGTGTTCAGTTTTCCTAGAGGATTTCAGGTTATAATTGAAAGTATCTTGTCTTGTTTCAGGTATGGCAATTTAGATGGTGATCCGAAGGAGATATCCCCTGTTATTGACCAGTTCATCGAGTGTGTTTGGCAATTAATGGAACAGTTTCCTTGTGCCTTTGAATTCAACGAGAGATTCCTTATCCACATACAGCATCATATCTATTCTTGCCAGTTTGGGAACTTTCTGTGCAATAGCCAGAAGGAGAGACGAGAGCTGAAGTATGAAAGTCTTTTCTTCCACATGTGGGGTGTGTGAGTGGTGGTGTACTGAGGAGTCAGGCATCCACCATCCTGTGTGTACGTGCCTTCGTAAGGCGCAGGGTGCAGTGTAGACCTCTTGGTGGTCGTCTTCTGGCAACACAGATTAATAACAAAAAAAGCTGATCCTCTGCAATGTGGCCCTGCTGGGAGTGTAATCCTTGGTGTGCGTGATGGGGATTAGCGAAAACCGACAGGAGCATTAGCCCTTCAGCCAGGTGGCCCTGCCTTTACTGCAGCATTAACACCACACAAGGCAAGCTGTCACTGGAGCTCTAATACAAGATGATAGTAACTCTAGTGAAATTCTCAGTTTAGGAGTCACTGCTCTTCTGTGTTTTAACCTGTCTTTGAATCTCATGTCAGGATGCTTTAGTCCTGATGTCCTGGTTACTTTCTATAAACAGTCTTTTTGTTTGGTAGCCCACCCTTGGCCTGAGTCAGCAAACTATCCTTCTGCTGGCTGGCCCCAAAACAACTATGAATTAATCCACCTGCCCTCAGGCACAAACAGAGACAATAATATAATTCCTGGCAGTGCTGATGTTTGTATTTGCTTCCCGGGGCCCTGGCTCCCTTGTGATCCCCACCGCTTTTCCCATGCATCCTGATCACGGTGATGAGAGGAAGGTGGGAGTTACTGCTCGCTGCTGCCATTTGGGCCCCTTCACCACTCACACACAGAGCAGCCTCAGTGCCATGGTCCATTTAAAATCAAAACCTTCAGGGGTCACCATATCCCAAGACCTAACTGCAAGAGAAATTGCAACTCAGTGGTGTAGGAGTGCTTTTAAACATGGGGATCACTTTGGTGTGGGGACCAGTTTGAAAGCTAGTTTTATGGAAGTGATCCTCTCTCCATCTCTCAAAGGAACTTGTCTCTCCACCTTCTCTCTCCAGCTGCTCTGGATTTATGGGAGATTGATTGGGTTTTGCCATTAGTGACCAACAAAGGAATATATGTCTCCATTCTTTTACATTTATAACTTAAGCCTAATTCTGTTAAGGAAGTATAAAGCTGATTGTAAATGAGTAGTACAGAGCACTAGAATATCACATCTAAGCTTTGGCTATACCTGAATTGTAGTAGAGACTTTAATATCTTTTTATTTAATATATTTTTTTCAGAATCCATGAACGAACATATTCATTGTGGGCTCACTTGTGGAAAAACCGTGCTGATTACCTGAATCCTTTGTACAGACCAGACCACAGTCAAACCCAAGGGACCCTGCGCCCACAGATGGCTCCATGCAACTTCTTGTACAAGTAGGTGGTATCACGTGCTACTGAGAATTGTAGGATGTGTTAGTACAGAACAGAGTGCCTTTCTATTTAAGTATTTCTCATTCCATAAGGTAGCTTATAGAGTAAATTCAGTCACAGATGCAATGTGTTCATTCCTTGCGTGCTCATAGTCAGCCAACACCTCTGCATCATTCCACAACAGAGTATTAGTCTGAAAAGAAGCTTAAGATTAAAGCTATATTGATAGTTGTGTGTCCTAATTTCATGGTTACTCACTTTTTCCACTGAGAAATCTCTTTCAGTTCTGTTCTCGTCTGTGGTTTCTAAATTTAAAATCGCTTCAACTTCTTCTGTTTCAAGATTTTGTGATGTTTATTTGGATCAATTGGTGTCAAAAATAAAAAGGAGCATTTCAAAAAATCATATGGTTTCATTGCTAAAACAAGTGTTTAGTAAAACAAAGCAGACCTTCCCCATGTATACACAGTGTTACTTCTTTTTTAAAATGTAACAAAATATCATAATTTTAGAAATATTACTATTGACCTGCTGACTTGAGTAATTAATTGTGCCATTTATCTTAACAAACTTCAGGAGAACTTGAATAGGAATTCATGAAAACTGTGATGGAAGTAAAACGGATCCATTTGTTTTCCAGATGCAAGTAAAAGCACCAGTTAAAAAGTCGATAAATGTCCTAAATGATAGAAACTGCTTTCATGTATACTATTCCAGGTCACATCCACTTTAAAACAATTTAAAAATAGTCATTAATCTTATTTTTTAGGATAGTGGGATTTATAAAAGGAGTAGTGATACTTGCAGATCCTCCATCGGATGAGTAATCCTGATGATTTTAGTAGAATTACTTGGGTGTGTAAAGATTTCCAAGCATGAGCTATCAGATGATAAACTTAAGGGGGGATGTGACTTAGTATACTGTTGGGGTAGGAATAATAAACCACCAAGGAGCATGCACGTGCTCCGAAAATATGGGTCAGCTTCTTGGCTGGAGAGCTGCAGCTGAGGGCAGGTCTCTCAGTTACTTAACCTGTCTGGTGAACCAGTTACGTACTCCAAGTCTGGCTGTGGCCATGTATTGCCAGGAAGGCAGAAGAGAGGAGGAGTGCTAGATTAAGCTACGGACGTACAGATCAAGTCCTTTCCTCCTGAAAAATTAAAAAATCCACTCAGTTGTTTAACCAAAGGTTTGTCAAGTAATTCCACAGAAGAGAAGAGAACATAATGTGCTTCATGCAATTTCCACAGATTAGTTTAAAAGGTCAGTTTAAATTTAAGAGAACAGGATGCCATACTGGTTTTTACTCCTGATTTTTAACTCTTCTTTAGAGAGGAAAAAAAAACTGTTAACCAGCTGCACCTTACACCTTCCCTCAGACCCAGACAAAAACAAGCATAGAGAATTTCAAAGCTGACTTCATGGGAAGTTAACGGTTGAGAACTAGGATTACAAAAAACTGTCTTTAACCTTGGCTGTCCTATAGGTGCCATTGCCCTAAGGCCCACAGTGTAGAATGATACAATAATACAGCAAAAGTTTGCCTTCAGTGAACCACCCTTAGCCAGGCGATCCAAGTCAAAGGTGTGTGTTTAAGTCTTCTGAGGCCACTCCACCAAATAAGAAAATTGCTGATCTTCCCATCAATTCCCAGGTTCTGGAGTGGTATGTACAACCGCTTTGAAAAGGGGCTGCATCCTCGACAGTCAGTTACTGACTATCTGATGGCAGTGAAGGAAGAAACTCAGCAGCTGGAAGAAGAGCTGGAGGTCTTAGGAGAGGTAATAAACACTTGCTCTCCATGCCCCAGACTTCAACTGATGGTGAATGAAACGCAACTCCACATGCTGCAGAGTCCCCTACATACTACATCCTTTCCCAGCATGAGGATGTTCAGCTGTCGTCTTTGTTCTCTCATAAATTACTACTAATGTGTTGCATTTAAGACACAAGACTGGACTTTTTTTCTTCGGGGTTAAAATTTCACCTGTGTTGGTGCACAAGTACTAACCCTGAAAGAAGTTTTATATCCTTCTATAACTCAGAAGGAATTGTAACTCAAGGATGCTGTAATTCAGCATTGGTTTGTGGTCAATTGTGCACTTCTCACACGCCGTATATGCAAATAGGTAGTTTTAAAGGGTACCAATTTGGTTGGGCTCCAAACTTAGTCTAAAAAGGCAAAGACACATAAGAGGACTACTAGGCTCTAAACATGTCCATACTGTTTTCTTTATTTCAGAGGTTGGCGAATCTTCAGAAATCACAATTAAATGATAATGAAGTGAAGAGTAAGCAACAAGACCGAAGCAAACAGCTAGGGCTTTCTACTTCCAACAACAGCTTAGCTAACACTCCCCAGGAGTATAGCAATGATCTGAAGTCATTCCCATCCCGGAGCCCTTCACAAGGGACGAAGAAGATTCAGCCCTGATTTTGACACAGGACAACCTGAAAAGCTCTGATCCTGACCTCTCAGCTAACAGTGATCAGGAGTCTGGTGTGGAGGACTTAAGCTGTAGGTCCCCAAGCGGAGGTGGCTGCTTGCCTAGTGAAGACAGTGGCAAGGATTCAGATGAGGCTGTATTTCTGGCAGTCTGAAATACCTTCACGACAGCAAGGATCCACACAAAGTTGAGTCTTTTGCAGTCTGGAATGACATCTTGTCATCAGATGAACAACGGGAGTGGTCTGTGTCCTAAAGAAACAATCCAAAGAAAGGGAACTGTGCAATTGTGTAAGTAAAGACCTAAGCAGAACAAGCCATTATTAGTTTTAAGACATAATGCTAAAGAAAGATAATAGCTGCTGTTGTATTTAGTCAAGCCAATGTGGTATCTGTTTTACCTTCATCAATGCTGCACATAATTATTCCTTACTTTGTACATTTCCATAGTTAGTTATTGTACAAAACAATAGTTCTCCTCCAAAGACATGAAATTCCAAAGTACTCTTACACGTAGGGACGAGGTTGAAGATTCATTAGTGTTAGCCTTACTGGTGAATCAGTCAAAACTTATTTTTGTAGAGCTCTTAACCTTCAGATGTATTGTGTATTTTCTCCACTTCTTTTTTTTTCATGGGAGGTGTTAAATTTTGAATTCCAAGAATTATTTTGCATATTCTCCTACTAGAATCCTTTACAGCAAAGTAAAACTAACAAATAGACATGCTTGCTTAGGGGACAAATGAAGCTTCAATCCTGCAAAAATATCCTTCAGTAAGCAGCTGGTACTGCTGCACATGAATTCATCCCATTTGTACTCAACTCCCAACCAACAGTACAGTAGTTTGTGTGAACAAAAATTCATGGAATGTAACAATAGTTCCACAGTCTTTGGGGTAAAGCATCTCTTTATAATGAAAGGTACGTTAGGCAGTATACTCTAGCTTCTTTATGTTTTGTTCTCAAGTTTGATTGTTTACATCTCACCCTTCTTCCAAACTGCCTACATAAGATAGAAATACAAAATTTTAAAAGTAATAAACCTCCAAATTCTCCAGCCTATTTTGATTCCTACTTGAAAATGTTTTATTTGAGTGGGAGCGAAGTACATATACAGTAGGAGAGAAGAGGGAATCTGAAGTCACTCTTGAAAATCCCTTATGAATGCATCACTCCAAATTCAGAATTAAAGGAAGGTTATGCCTATAAAGTTAACTGTCATAAAGAATATTTCTTCCCAATTTTATTGTTCCAAATAAACTAACCACAACCACGAGTTGTTTTTTTATCCTTACACAAAATTTCCCTTTTAGTATTTGCCAACCTGAACAGAGCATGGCAATGCTAATTTAAGAAAAAGACTGATTCACCACAACAGAAAGTTTCGTCTTGTTTAAAAGTTTTCAACGTTTTTAAGAGAAGAGTAATAGGCTTTCATAATCATAAGTAGAGAAGTAAACCATTGAAAAATATTTAAAATTTCGGATGTTTTGAAACTCACTAAAAAGGCTTCCATATCAGGATGTAGTTCCTCAAGTTTGTTGTTTTGTTTTTTAATTAAAGCAAGCAGCGAAAAATATAATCCATATCGCTGTTCTTACCTGCTTGGAGACAATGCGGTATTGAATTCTATAGTAAAGCAAAGCAGTAGTAATGTAAGTTTACTTTGTTTGCATTTCATACTATTACTTCAAATATACTTACAGGCAGAATTAAATTATATAAATATACCTCAATTTAGAAGCTTCGGATTTTATTATTCAGTCTGCTTTTATGGAATGACTTTTCATTCTGTTCTATGAACTTATGTCATTAAAAATGAGTAGGTAAACTTCAGTATTACTAATATCCTCTTAAGGGAACTGCTGTCTTGGAACAAATAATTCCATTCCTAACAGCAAGATATATCTTAATATTATACTGGAAAGGCCAGATCCTCAATTTGATAAATCACTGCAGCTCAGTTGAAATAAATACAGCTATAATTTACACTCTGTTGAGAATCTAGCCTTCTGTTTTTTAATCTTCGTGAATTTTTAATAAATGAAGGCCCTGATTTTAATTGCATTTTTAAAAATGTTTCATATTTTGAACATTGTCTGTAAAATTTACGGTATTAAAGGAGATTTTGAATGTTTTTTCTCAAACTAAAGCTGCATGCTGCTAAGTCAGCAATGAACGCAAAACACACAAATATTCTGCCTAAAAATGAGTGTGAAAATGGGCATTACTGCACCTTTGAAACGTGAAATTGTGTATGATAGCATTGTGTCCTATTAGACATGTCTAGAAATAAATGCAGAACAAGAATATATGCAAATTCAAAATACTGTCTTCATGTCGCTTGTGCAACTCCTTTTAACTACCTTTACAACTTCAATATCAACATATTAACATTTTATATTAAGCCTTTACTTCACAGCCCTCTGTGATGTGTCTTTCACTCCTTGGAATTTTGCGTTACTTATTACTGTTGTCATTGTAATGCACGTATTTGTGGCACTATTAGCCTGCTGAGAAACACTTTCAAATAAACACTTAAGTCATTTAGTGTTGTGTTATTTCACACCAGTGAATGAAACAAAGGTTTGCTTTCTCAGTTTTTGTAATATAGTTCTTCATTTATTCAAGAGGCACTTTGTCACTGAGATCAAGGGATTTTTGTATCTTCCCTAGTTCAATACTTGAATCCAGTAGTTTAAGCTGTGGAGGAATCTAGAACTGATAACTCAGAAAACTGAGACTCCTTTCAACTCAGTTAATTATATGGGCGTGTGTTACACCCCTTTATTTTTTATGTTCTTTAGGGAATGCGAAACAAAAAGGACGAGAAAACCACCCTATGAACCACATGTGATTTCTTGTAGTCCTTGTGGGGATCTTCCCTCTGTTGCAAATCCTTGCAAGTTTGGCACAAGCCCATTGGAATTTGAAATAGGACAGACATGAACACAACAAACTGCTGGAAAGAAAGGATTAGAAGAGCATTACAGATTTTTGTGGTGTAATTTTAGCTCACTGCATTCAGGCTGTTATTTAGTATGAAAATACATCTAAAGGACACTGAAAGCAATGGGATCAAACAGCTGACGTTTCCTCTACAAAAGATCACCATTTAAAGAACAGAAAGAAAACGTATTCACTAGCTGCTTTTATTGGTAGCTGCTTTTATTGGTTTACCCCATATACAAAGGGGGTAAACTAGTAATGGATTCTGAGAAGCTGAGGAATAAAATTAAGAAGTTGGAGGGCACAACTCAGACCAAAGGATATCATTAGAAGTAAGAAGAGAAAAAGTAAATAAGGGAGGCAGGGAAGGAAAGCTCTTTGTAAAATTAGCAGTAATGCAGGGAACCACATTCTTTGAAGAAAGGGGTAAGCCAGGGCACGAGTTTACAAAGCATTAAAGATGTCTGATGACACAAACTAGTAATAATTAAAACCCATCAGCAACAAGGAGGTAACCTTTGCAACGAAGATAAGCATTTTGTCACTGATGACCAGCTAACTTGATGCTTTTATGCGGACACTGCCCTGATCTGCACACAGAGTCCTCGGGTTTGTCACAAACATCATACTCAAGGTAACGGGCTGCTGCTGCGTGCAGGCTGAAGGCTGGGTGCAGCTTTTAGGTCGGCTGGTCACCCTTACACTCTTGCAAGTGCAGAGACAGGTAAACACCACGGTGACTAAAAAGTCCTCCAAGGATAGGTAAGTCACTGACAATTCATTTGAGAACATGTGGTGGGGTAAGTTTAAAGTAAGCCAACTGATCACAGTAATAAGTCCAGTAAAAAAGTCTGCCAAGGATCTAGGGCCAATCATACAGCAAACGCCGAATTCGAAGAGGCCAGAAACATTGCCAGAGAATGGGGTGATGAGAAGGAAAGGTAAAATAAGCATTCAACTTTACTTGTATTATTTAAATTGCCAGTAAAGCACCTGGAGCCAGCAAATCAAATCATGTTAAATCTTAAATAAAATTTAGTGGTCTTTTAATATATACCATTCTGGAAAGAAGCTAATGAAACCTTCTAAGTCCACTAGAATTTTGTGACTGAATTCACACAAGGATTCATTTTTAAATCTGCTGGTTGCCAAGGTTATTCAGATTAATTTATTCTGTTTCTGAAGATGACAGTTCTTTATGTATTCCCTTACTATTGATATAGAAGCTTCCTTTGTAGCTTATTACTACATATAAATTTGAACCCTGCAGGTATCTGACCAAAACAAGGCATTTACAAAAGCAGTAGCCAGAGATGCAATATGGGTTTTCAAAGCCCATTTTAGTGAAGGTGGCTCCAGGAATTACTGCTGTTGAAAGGATTAAACAGGAAAAGCTCAAATCACTACAAACAAAAATTAAAAGTTTGTCCTTGAGTAGCTTACTGCATCCCTTTCCAACACAATTCTGTATCCACCCAAAAGATCCTGCAACACCCAACTCCATCCATAAATTAGACAATTACGAGACACATTAAAAATCCCAAAGCCTTTATTTGTAAGATTAACACATCACAGTATTTACTGTCCAGAATAGGTACACAATAAGGCTGTGATAACTGACTTAACTTTCTTACCAGAGTTTTAATTCAGTTTTACCTGAAGGTCTCTTAAAACTCTCTTTTGGAAAGATTTAGCCTAGTCTCTGAAGGAAGTAGTAAGAACTTGGACAGAAACATGACTAAAAGATTTCTAACTTCTGCATTTGGTCAGGGTCCAAAGTGGTAAAGCTACAGGTGTATGTACAGAGCAAACAACAGATCTACAGTAGATCATTAGATACTGCTTAGAACTAACTTATTATAGTCTCTTGCTTGTAGTGGTGGCTAGCATAGCTGTATGTGCCTGATAATCCTTGTCTTTCAGAATGGTTGGCATGTCAAACACACCGTGAAATCTAGGAAAACGTTCTTCTATAAGCCCCAGCAGAATGCACAATTAACACCACTTGTATACAAGACTGTACTAAAGCAAAACCTACTTGACTTCAGACTTATGTTTTAAACTTTCTCTGGTCTATAATAGCATCAGTTACAATTCCTATATGGAGAATTTGGTTCTGGATTTAAGTAGTCACTTCACTCAGGGAGGAACAAGATGCCTAAACTCAGCTATAGAAAACATTTAGCATACAGACCAGGTATTACAATCAGGCAAAATCCAGACTCAATTAGCAGTTACCATACAGAATGTACCCTCACCCCCACTCCAAACTACTGCAACACCAGAGACAAGTCACCTCCTTACTCTTGTATTTCTTGCTCATTTATTTCATTTTTCCACTTAGCAGAACACCTCAGATGGGCATGACATTGTGCAAGGCTCTCCAGAAACAAGTCACTGTACGTAGCCTATTACTCCAGGTTGCTTAAGAGTTCACTTGACACATTTCAAAAGATTTTAGAATATGCATCTAACAGCAGCTGCCATTCTTGTACACTTCATAGAGAACTATTTAAAGCTTTACATATTTTGGATTTACACCCACATTCCACATTTCGGAAAAATAAGGTAAGGAATGTGCTTAACAGTGAACTACCAGCATGCTAGAAGCCAAAAAACCTGACTCCGACAGAGTGTTATCAGTGTTCTATGAAATCTTCTGGTGAAAGTTATGAAGATCACCTAGAAAGAAAAACGTTCTCATGGGCACAATCAGTGTAGGACTAAAAGAAATGAAAAAAAAACCCAAAACAACACAACAACGAACACCAACAAACCAGCAGGAGGTTGCTTGTCCTTTAAAGGCCAGAAACAGGCTGGCCATTCCTGTGTGTGACAGGATACCCGTAGCTAACCCAGTACACCATTGCTCAACACAGAGACTTCTGTGCTTCTTTTCTAGAGGATAGGTTTGTGACTGGAGAGGGACTAAAAATAGCGAAAAAAATCCTAAGAATGGGAACAACGATATGAGAGAGAGAATAGAAAGGGGAAAAAAGAGAAGACCTTAAACTTTCATATCCCTGAACAAGAAACACTTTACTAAGAACTCACATTGAACAGTGACATTTTCTTCTAGACTCTCCTCCACTGCCATCAGAAAGACTCCATGGAGAAGTCCTGAATTTGTAAATTCGCTCACAAAAGTAACATAACAGGCAAAGCTGAAGTGTTGAGAACTTGTAATAGTTTGGGAAGCAAATCCCCTGAAGGTGACCTGGCTAGAGAATTCAGCCACGGTACAGCACCATAATACACCACATAACATCCAACAGGAGGAGGCATATGAGGACAGAAGTCTGTCCTCATGCCATTATAAAATGTATAAAGAAGATACTAGCCCAACTCAGGAAGAGCACCAGATGTTTGGTCATCTTTTCCTTTCTCTGCTTACAAAGAAGAAACAACAACAAAAAAACAGCCCTGTACAGAATTGTGTGTCTAGTTACGATTGTTAGCTAGATACTCAAAAAAAGATCCAAAAAAACCTTGTACACTCAGGATAAAAACAGACAGTTTGCCAGGAAAGTCACACTGATAACTTAAATCTAACTCTTCTCCAGAGCTGCAGAAATCACACTACTCAGAGATCCAAGTCCAGAACTACCTGGAAACCTACTGTCCCAGTTTTAGCTGGCACCGGGTTAGCTCTTCTTTTTAGCAGCTAGAAGAGCTCCGTGTTTTGGTTTTACTCAGAGGCTCACTCTGAGAAGAACGTTGATAGCAAGCTGATGTTTGTGGTTGGACGTGAAACTCCAAGGACTTTTCAGTGTGCCGGAGTGCAGAAGCACGGCGGGATAAGGGGGGAGCATAGTTGGGACAAGGGGGACACGATTCCCTTTGTGATTTGTTGTGGAATTTAAGACTGAGGGCCAAACTGGCCAATTAGTATTCCATATCACGCAGTGTCATGCCCAGTATAAAAGTGAGGGGCAGCCGGACAGAAGGGCTTTTGCGCTTTGGCTCTTTCGCCGCTTTTGCTCTTTTGCGCTTGCTGTGTTTTTGCTCTGTTTTTCTTTCTTTTTTTCCACCACAAATCAACATTCTTCTCAGAGTGAGCCTCTGAGTAAAACCAAAACACGGAGCTCTTCTAGCTGCTAAAAAGAAGAGCTAACCCGGTCCCAGCTAAAACTGGGACACCTACACAATCTCCTTTTAATTAGGGCTTTAGTTAACACATTAGCTGGAGTGCTATGTCAATACACAGGCAGTATTATGAGCAGTCAGCAGAAAATGTTTTTTTGGAATAATAAGATACTCTAAAATTATTGCTTAATCATGGCACTTACAACCTGTTTATTTTTTCAGGCACCAAAGCATCATCTTTGATTTGGACCATAGTTCTATTTTCTTGGGACATCTAATCTCAGAATTTGGACCAGCTTTACAAAGAAAAATCCCATCAAATATCAGTGAATACTCACTCTGAAAGGCAGTACTTGAGACAGACAACCACAGTACTGTCAAGTATGACAGGCCTAAGACTAAAGCTCCATATGAAGATTAACTAGCCTGTGGAACAGACTTCGTGATTTTAATAGCTTCAAATTTACTCACTTTTTTCCAACTCACTCGGACTGACGTGCTTTAGTTTGAGACTTGAATCTGTGATGTTCTGTGACCCTATCTGGGCAGTGTCTTGGCTAAGAGGTTTATCTCCACACTGCTTCCTGACAAGAAAGAAGCAGGATTCCTGAGACATGACTTAATCAAGTGCTTTATCTTATTTATCTCTCAGAAGCGTACAATTCCTTCTATTCTTCTGGAACTTGACTGTCTCCATGAAAACCCACTGACAAGGTTAAGAAAAAGAATTGTATCTTTTTGCAAGAGCAAGAGAGAACATACATGCATGTATTTAGGGGTTGTATTTTTCTCCTATAGAATACTGCACTTGGTCCTACCCATTCTCACCAAATATATCCCCATCTTAAAAAAAAGTCAGCTCACCAGAAGCAAGATTCAGTGATCAAAGGGCAGAATTAAGTCTCACTTCCAAATTCTATCACTGGCCTTAACACACCACACTATGCAACTCCAGGCAAATTAGTTTTTGTTCCTTAAAATTAGGAAAAAATAACTGCTACTTCACAAAGAACTTCAGAACTAGTTTTTGTGAAGTGCTTTCAAGTTCCTCACATGATGAATATATTCAAATTGCATAAAACAGAAACTGGGAGGTGACCTGATTATTCTTCCTTTAAGTGAAAAAAAAAAAAGAAAATGAAATTGTTAGAAGAAAGCCATGTTTAATTACAGTGGTAGGTACCAAGCCACTCCTGAAATCAAGTGCATCAGCGCTACTGAGCATCATACCAAATCTATGCAGAGATCATTTATTCTATTTTGATTCCAATATAATTTGTTCCAACATATCGTTTGCTTAATCCAAATCTACTTACCCAAAACACAATACAGGCTATACTTAGTTCTGTATTATTATTTAACAGTAAAAAACTTGTTCTTAAACATTTTGGCTTCAAGGAAAGACAGCTTGTGAATCCACTGACAATCTCAAATTATTAACTTCTTCAGTTTCCAAAGTCCTATCACCACTTAACTCAAACTTTTCCACAGATCAAGCCAAATCTATGTTTAAAGTTCAAAATACAAAAGATATGAATTATGTTTTTATAAAAATGTAAAAAGCTAGTCAAAATTACATGTTTAGATATTTAATCTCTGAAGAATGGACTATAGCAGCAAGAACTTAAATACAGTAAGAACTATCAACAATAAATACAAGAAATTAGTGCAAAGATTGCAATAGAAGGATTCTTGAGTACAATGAGAATATAAAGAGACATTCTAATTTGTACAAAAACCATCCCAACTCTGTATACAATCTCTTCTATAAATACAACCATATAAGATGAAATGCTTATTTGCAAATAATAGTTATTAAAAAGTGTGCTTTATTGGGTTTTTCACTCATTCTCTTGGCAGGTGTAGTTTGCAGGAAGCCTGTAAAGACAAATTTCCATAGTTAGATATTTTAACTCCTCCAGAAGTTATGTTTTAAATACAATAACAACAGCTGCAGTACATACTTGATTTCCACAGAAAGCATTATTAGAACACTAAGCATTGTAACAAATCCATTTGCAGTTAGCGATTTGTTAAGTGTGTGACAATGAGGTCAAGAGTAAAAAAAAAAAAAAATTCACCACAAATATTAAAAACAGCAGTTTACCTATAGCGGAGCATGAAATTGGCTGTGCATTGCTATTGTCTGTTGAAGTTTTTCCTCTTTGGCTCGTCTACAATGGCAGAGCTACAAAATGAGACATAGGAAGAGTAAATTCTGAAAGGAATTTTTTATAATGCATGCTACAGTTTCTCTTAACGATTCAGCTACTTTGCAGTCTCTTTGAAAAAGGAAAGCTCTGTGAACCACCTCCCTTCCAAGCTTCAGGCTGAACAACTGCCTACACTGACATCATTATTCTATTCACAACTGCTTACAAAAGAATTCTTTCCTATGTTATGAAACGCATTTATCAGGCATCTTTAAAGAAAGGTACGCTACCCGCTAAGATGCTCTTGTCCCAACATGAGCAAGAAGGTGGTTTTCGAACTTCAGTTACTTTTTTGGTGATAGTCATCAACAGAATAATTAGTTTAAGAAGTTTAATACATTAAACATTAAGGTTGCTTAATATAACATGTCGTTCTATGTCGAGCTACCAAATTTGAAATTGTCCACGTGGCCATCTTCCCTATATTGATACAGGATATAGAAGAAGTGGCACAAAAATATCTGCAACAATGCATGACCAGGGTCTAATGCAGGAGATCCCTCACTCCTGTCTTAAAAATAGGAGCCTTTAGAATGCAGATTATATTCTACATAGACTGAGGTCACTTAGGGATATATTTTTCTTCTGTTGGAGCTTACTAAAGCACTGTTCTGTATCACTGCTCAAAGTCTTAAGCTTATTCACTATGTGTTGTGTATCTCTCAGATTAGAATGATCTGTATACTACATACCGTCCTCTTTTCCATGAAACTACTAACAAAGTCATCTATTTCTGTTTTGCCTTCCAAGAAGTCTTCTGCAATAGTGTCAGATTCCTCTTCAGCTTCATGAGCAGCTACCTTAAGTCTCGCTTGCAGAGCACTTGGACTGCAACTCTAAGAAAATAAAAACTCCTATGTAATATTAAACTGTCCATCAAAACCTGCATTTCCAAAAAGAAAGACAAATGACTATATAAATATGGAATATGTGAATAGAGTATTACTATTACATAAAAGCCTGAGTGACCAGATGAAGCTTCATCTCCAATAAATAGCATGGCCTGCTGAACTAGAAAGGATTCAATGTGAGAAAAGCATTGCTAGTTTAGGTCTGGATTCACAATCATACTCACAAATGTGTAAAGCTTTTCAACTTTTACCCTATGCTGTACAAATCATCCAACTTGGAAATCTGACAGGTTCTCGAGTGCATGATTTCTGAGCAGAACTAGTATTTCATGTATCTTCAATAAATAGGGTCTACTTTTGAAACTCAGTAGTAAACCTGAGAAGTATAAAAAGGTAAAAAAGCACTTACTGCCCAGCTTTTAAATACCCTTGAAATGACTGTGGAGAGGAAGACAAGAAGGAAAAAGCACCTACTCAAGGAGTAGATGGGCTCCTAATCTAAACCAGTATACTCATTTTTCTGTTCTTATAAACCTCAAACCTTATTTCTGTTTATTGCACATAATTTCATTATTTTTCCTCTAATATATTTGGGCAGTTAATCAGAACGTGATTCACGTCTTCAGTAGGAGTCTGTACAGAGCCAGAACTGTAAACTTAAGATATTTATAGATTTTAGATGCCTGGACTACCCTTCATCTACCCCACAAAAAATATTTCACTTATGTACGTAAAACTGTAATAGAATCAGAAACTTCCTGTTAAATTAATCTTGTGCAAAATAATGTTTGCTCTAATAAAAGATGACTAAAATTCACCCACAGTACAAGCAAAAAGACTTGTCTGGAAGGAGACTTTGAAGGAGAAATAACAGGAGATACCAGGGAGTGCATAGTGAACATCAATACATGAAGATACAGCATATGTGGAAAAACAGTGCAAAAATTCAGCTGTAACTCCCCAACTCTCAGCCTCCTAACCATCATTAAATTGAACCAGCGAATCTAACTTAGAAAACACAACAGTAATATAGCAGTGGGGTATTATGTCCTGTTCTTAAGTAGTTTCTTACAGAAATAGAAAGTTTCTCAATGGCAAGTATCTCTGCCCACTTTAAAGCCAACTTTCATCACAAAGAAAGGAGGCATTAGGAGTCAAACTATTTTGATTTTCAAGAGGAAACATTTAATTCCTTTAGATATTTCAATGGACTGCTGTACTCTCAGGTGACAAGTCTTGCAAATAACGAAGATTTAAGTGCAGAAATTGGTTAATGAGAAGTTACATGTTTTAATGCATATCCTGGTAAACATACTAAGAAATTACTCCCCTTCCCCAAATTGCTTTCTGAAGTAATGACTTCACCCTATTTGCACTTTAGAATGCGCAAAGTTTGGCAGCACGTGTAATATGTTGCCCAAAGTAAGCATACAAAAGGAATCGCAGAATTTAAGTTTCTAAAGCAATGGTTTTAATAATTTTCATCTGGTACAGTTTCACAAGCTTAGTATGTTAAATGAGTATCATTAATTAAACAAGTCTTCTATAAAAATAATTCCTATTCTTAAAACTGCTTTGACCCAGGACTGCACTTAAGAACAGCTCTAAATACTCATCACAGTCCTTTCTTCCAGCTTTGCTTCTGTTGTAGCATGAAAAAAACAAACCACAAAACACCCAAAAAAACAGTAGTGCAATCGCAACACTGTTTTGCTTTCAAACTGTTTGGTACTTCAACTCATTTTATGTCATACTTGATGTGAATCTATTTCATACAAAATCAGTTTAACCAGAAGAATATTCTTTATGGATAAAGATAAATAAAACTGAAGTTTTGATTTGTAAGTATTCTTAAAGGATAATATGATACAGAGATTTTACCTCACTAAGTTCATGCTGTCTTTGCATCTTTTTTTCAAAGGCTGCTTTCATCTGTGTGAGTTGCTCATACTGGAAGGAAGAAGAAAAAGAACATTTTCCCCCTGAAAAAACCAGAATATTACAACTAATATTTCTGAAAAAGAATTTATTGTTCACTTACTTTGTCCAACACCATCTGTCTTTTTGCCTCGAGACTAGGCTCCAGCAACAAGTTTTTTTCTGTAAAATAAAGTCACTATTACTATTTTTTTTAAAGGATTCAGTTTGCAGAACACAGCCACACCTGCTCATATTTTGACATCTTACTTGCCAGCTCTTCAATGCTTTTCACTAACTCATCTCTATCAGCAATGACTTGCTTCAGTTGTGGTAGAGTCACAAACTGTTCCAGTAACACTTCCTCTTGCTCGTTCATACTGGTCAGCTGCGATATACTATATTCAAACAGAAAGAAAGCAGATTTAAAGCTAACAACAAACATTACACGTAGAGTTACTCATTTCTGCTGAAAGTCCGAAGTCTGAGGCATTTACTGGGACTTTAGAGATACACGACACTTGATCACAACTTATTTTTCCCCTTTCTCCTGGATTGTAGGCTCCACTATCTGCAGCAGTGAGCTTAAAAAGCAGTGTGTGAAAACGCATCTCTCATTTCAAGCTTTGCTTCCTGTAGTGTTTTTTAATACTGCTCTCGTGGGTTGACCTTGGTCAGCTACCAGATGCCCATCCAGCTGCTCTCTCAATCCCCCTCCTCAACAGAATATAAAGGAACAGCATGTGGGTCGAGATAAAGACTGGGAGATAACATACCAGTTACGATCACTGGCAAAACACACTCAACTTAGAACACTTTACCCCCTTTTTCCCCAGGCTCAACTTCACTCCTTCATTCCCAGCTCCTCTACTTCCCCCTGCCCCAAGCAACAAGCAGAGGAGGGAGAACTGCAGGTGTTGCAGTCACAACAGTTTGTCTCGGCTGCTCCTTCCTCCTCACGCTTTTCCCCTGCTCCACAGGCTGCAGTTCCTGGCAGGAGAGCCTGGTCTAGTGTGGGCTCTCCATGGCTGCAGTTTCCTTTAGGGCATATCAGCCTGTGCCAGCGTGAGGTCCTCCATGGTCTGCAGTGTGGATATCTGCTCCAGCATAGTCCTCTCCACGGACCACAGGGAAATCCCTGTTCTACCGTGGTCTTTTCCAAAACTTCCACAGGCTGCAGATGAGTATCTGCACTGGCACTTAGAGCACCTCCTCCCGCTTCGACTCTGACATTTGTGTTCGCAAGATTCTCATGCTTTTCCACCCCTCTCCTCAATCCTCACTGCCTCCGTGGCATTTGCTCTTTTTAAAATGTGTTTTCATAGAGGCACCATGAGCTTCACTGATCAATCCAGCTGTCCTGCAGTGGGTCTGCTGCCAAGCTGGCCGTGCCTGGCACAGAGGCAGCCCCTGGCCCCTTCTCACAAAGGCTTTCCGTGCAGCCCCCCAGCTACCAAAACCTTGCCACCTGCACACAACAGAGGTACTCAGAACAGCTGTAATACCGTTCGTGATTTAACTCAACTATGACCAGAAGAATCACAGCATTTTAATCCGGTCTTCTCCTGGAAGGACCAAACTTGACTAGGGTGTTTTGTTCAAACAAATTACACTTCCCCTCAAAATCTCTAACTTTGTGCTACATAATAAGGATGCTGCTAGAATTTACAGCTGATTTAGCTAAATTAAACAGGCTCTTAGGAAAGTGTCAAGGGAAACAAAAAAAACCCCTAGAAGTCCTTCTTGCCAAAGGTCTTTTCCTTTTTGAAAGGACAGTTTTCAATCACTAAACTATGACACCACCATAAAGATGTGAGATTAGAAAGAAACCAATCTCCTAAACCCTTTCAGAATTAATAGCTAATTCGTAATCTATTTAATCTCAGATGACGGATCTAGGAGGCTCAAATCATCAGATTTGAGCAAATTGCTCAGAACAATGCCTAATAATTTTTTTTTTAATTGTGACAGGATATGCTTTTGATGAAAATATTTGTGTAGTATGTGTATGAAGTATTTAGATGTGGAAGTGATTTGCACTGGTTTGCACTGGGACAGCTGGCACATTTACCACCTGGATTTATCTAACCCAACTCCACTGTATAAGATGAGCTGCTCACAAAATAGTCCATTGTTTACCCTGTGCTACAGTCCTTTCCAAATTCAAGAGAATGTAATTTGTGAACCAGTCTCAAGTTCATTTCCCTGTCCCCCTTCCTCCTTCGAAAGTTATGCTTATTTAATCAGTAGAAATTAAGTCCCGGGCTAGGCCTCAGAAGACAGCAGAACACTGGTAGTTAGGAAAAGTAAAAATAAATGCTCTTGTTCCTGGCGTTGAATCCTGAAGTATTGCTCCTGCTCAGAAAACCCTAAACAAGCAGCACATTTGAACAGAAGGCTGGGTTACCTTCTGACTCTATCATTTTGGTAAGTGGTAGTTCTCCTATTTATAATTTCTACAAAAACCTTTCAGTGATGTATACAGACTTTTGACAAAAATCAGATACAGACCAACAGTAATTGCCTTTTAATGACTATAGAAAGTTTTGCTACCTTCTGAAAATTTACCTTAGTTCTGAGAGTTCTGGAAATGCATCAGGAACATCGGGCATCTTGTAAGTTAATCCATTCTGGCCAACCTAAATGGAAGTTTTGAAATGCTCAGTAGATTTTTGAAGAGTAATTTCTTGATATTTAACCTGATTAATTCAAAACTGGAGATGAATATTTGCCAGCAACAAGAAAAATAGGAAAAGCAGTAAGAAGTAGTACTAGTAGTACTAGTCTCCAAACCGTGGCAACAAAATACCTGGGCATATTTGGGGTGGCATGTCATAAAAGATGAGTCAATTCTGGAGGATAATAATTCTGTCTTGCTATGTCCTCCATTTAACACTTGGATGACTCAGGAAACACAAAGGACAAGTATAACCCAGGGAAGTTAGAACAGAGAAAGAGAGAAACATTTTGATCTCTTTCACGTGGTTTTATAATCCCTCAGGAAAAAAACGTTTTTAGACAAGGAAAAAAAAGTCTGTCTTCATAGAATGTAGAAACTTTAAATTCTACAAAGCCAGAAAAGCATCTTCCAAGATTAAGAAAGCTTTTGTTTCTAAAGACAAGATTTGATGAAAGACTAAACATTTAGATATAAAGTTTTTGGAGGACACTAAAAAAAATCCTTCCAGAGCGCATCAGTGAGAGGGAGTTTTCGAGTACACACATACAAGATCTGTGAAGAGAAGCTATTTTAACCATGAAAACGAGAAATAGCGACTCTACACGTAAAGGCTTGAGACTGCATATCATTCTCACCTGATAGGTTCTGGGCAGGAAATCCCGTATAGAGAAAAGGATCTTATTTTCTACGGCTGGAGAAACAGTCACAGCTGCACTATGGGGGAGTGCAGCTCCAAAAAAATAGCATATTCAAAGATATTTAGCATAACACTAGTTTCACTAAAACTCAGAAAGACAAACTTGTTGCCCTGACTTCAAGTTTGTTCTAACAAACTTTTCAAAGCCCGAATGACAGTTTCACTTTCCTAGCACCAGCAAAACAACGAAGTGCAGTCACTCAGACTGTTCCCTTGAGTTTTGCAACAATGCCGTGTGCCCTTGACGAAATTGATACTCGGCGTCTGATAACTTAAGCAGCAAAAGTCAGTGCACAGACCTGCAGCACTGCTTCTGCTGTCGGAACAGGCAGTGGCAGTTCGGCAAGCAAGCCATAAGAGGGAGCAGCGGGCTTGTCTGGAGCGTAGCTTGAAGAAACTGGTTCAGCAATGGGCACGGCTGCCATTGTTCTATTTGTTTCTTGAGGTGGGTATGGAGGAAGAAATGGAAACCCCTGAGGAGCATAAGGAGGCATTCCAGCTGGTTTGTTGAAAAGGCTAAAAACAAACAAAAAACCATAACCATGAGCAACCAACTACTTACAGCACATTTCTTATCATCTGAATTATGATTACTAGACCACATACAAGATGTAAGATTGAATTTTTAAAAGACAATAAACTTGGCATTTTCTGTTCTCGGTTACTTCCAAGGTAGTCAGTTTATTTTATGTCTGATACTGCAACATAATACACAACTCCATTAAGCTATATTCTTGTAAAGCAGCCAAATACACACTCACACTCTTAATTATACAAGAACTACTTCTCAAAAATTTATGAGAGTGTAAATTTAAATTGCTGCCATCTAAAAGCCCTGAGAAATGCATCTGTGTCGTACACCAGTTCTTACGGTATAGCATTTAAGAGCGCAGGCAACACACACACAATTACTTCTAAATAACATGAATGTTTTTTTTAAAATTCACAACTGCAGCTGCATCTAAACCCAGTATCATTGTCAGTCACAAGAACCATAGTTGTACTGATAGAGCTGTAATCTTTCAGACCACTTTTGCATACTTAATACAATTATTTAAATTGCACTTCTGTTGCACAACTGGGCAACAGAAGCTGCCTCTAAACCTAGGAGATTATGAACAGAATATGAAGAAACACAACTTCTCAGATAATTATCTACAGAAAATTCAAGATTTCATCTAATAATGTAAACATTCATTCTTTTCAAGAAAACAGAAGCACATAAAGTTACATCAGCATGTTGCTACAGTAACTCCCATGAAATCTAGTGTTTCTTCTGAAAACAATCATGCCATCAAGCACGTACATGAAATTGTGCAAGGGCAGGGAATCTACGTCTCCCAGTACATTCACTACATTACTCCTGTTCCTGCCCTCCTAATACTCAGTTTCATTCCTCTTTTAAAAACGTAAGTTCATACACACAGTTCCATTCATCATGTTTATAGATACTTACTATGGAAATGATGTTGAGCTAGGAGCCAGAACTGGAGGATTCTTCCAAAACTCGTCTAGTAAACTTTGAATAATTTTTCCAAGATCTGAATGCATTGTAAACTGGTAAAAACAAAAAGCAAAAACCAATGTGGAACAAAAATTATGTCTGGAATCCAATAGTTCCAAAATTTGCTGAACATGACTGTTTATTATACCCACACAGCAGTGCTGGAAGCTTTTTCAGAGACATATCAGGTAATGTAAACTTTGTATACATAAGCTTCAAATAAAGTGATAAAGCCACACAGAACTGAACAGAAACTAGAAGTCTTTTGTATATTCCGTTATCAACAGAGAAGTAATCAAGTACAACATTTCTGATGAACAAACCCCAAAACCCACCTTAGTTACCAAGTTACATTCGGGAAAACAAAGAAAGGGAAAAAAAATTAAATCAAGATTTGAGACAAAAAGCATTAAGTGCATTCTGAAGAAATCTTAACCTCCACCCTACCCCACCTCAAAAAACTACCACATCCTTGTTGGCAGAGGAAAGGAGAAAGAGGAAAAAACCCAAACAAAACCCAAAAAAACAAACAGCACATAAAAATCCTGACTATTAGAGCTAAAACCTTGACATCGTTCTAATAGGATTAGGGTAGAAAGAACTACATTACGAAACAGTCTTAAAGCATCCTTCTCTCTTATTTGGAACACACTGTAGAGAAACAAGAACTGTGGTTTTGGTACTAACAAGAAAAGTGAAAGAAACTTTCTAAGCCATCGTAACAGTTTTAGATACATGTAATAGTCAGCTCAGTAATGGCAGCAGTAAAAGAATAAATAGTAGTAGACTCAACACTACTGAATTCTGTTTCCAGGCTCAACAAAGTACAATTTGAGAGGGATTAGGATCTGTACTAGTCTTTTTTACCAGAAGTGTTATCAATAATCTAGTGTGACTTGTATTAAAATTGCTATTAACAGCAGATATATGTGAAGCTGCAAATTATACATACATTACTTATTAATGGACTGGTCACATAGACTCCCTGCTTGTCCATTAAATGATGTCTCACAGGTGGGAAAACACTGATGACTGGTTTTTCCTGAGGAAACTGAGGTGGAAGCAAGCTGCAAATAGAAGAATAATCGTTACTACAGCTACATCCCATGATAAAGTTTGCATAAGAAGGCTTCTTATTATGGAGAGAAAAAGTATTATTAATTACATAAACTTACTTTTCTCTGAGAAGAGTTATGGAGAAATACAGAATGAATGAAGAACACAAAAGGATTATTCAGTTACAAAATTAGAAGTCAGACAGATTAGAATACCAGACTTCCACAAACTGAACAGAGCATTTACTGGTCAAAATTGTAGTATAACAATGAAGCACTTATGTCCACAGATAAAGAAAAAGCTGTAGCATAAGGAGAACATTTTCTTATACAAATGTTATTACTACAAAGACAATGCAGTGTAACCTGCAAGAACATGAGGCAAGTTATCAGGCTAAAGTAATAAAAAACTTGTGAACAGAATACCATCAACATCTGCCAGAGCAAAGTACCCCCCAAAGTAAATTCACAGGAAATGTTACAATAAATCACTTAAATTATGATGCAAAAGCTTCACTGGAGTAAGAGTTAGGAGTTACAGCAGATTAGTAAATTACTAATTAAGTTTATTTTCAGTTGTAGAGGATTCAAAGCCATCAGAAACGCTCAAGCATTTTCTCCTGCTTACCTTCAACTAAAACCAGGCAGGTATCTTATGAGCTGAGCACAGCAAAATATAGTTTTGTGTTCAGCTGTGCATCTGCATGTTGTACAGAACTGTATCACTACAGTACACATCACTACAACTACTAATGCAAATCCAGGTTATAGATTCTGAAATTAGTTATGAGATGGGAGCCATCTATGTTCTATTACTACTCTCTTAAAGAAGATTTTGAATTTTCAAGATGTGCATAGAGATATCTTACTCTACTTACATGTTAATATTAATTGTCAAGTTGTTTATAGTGAATGGCAGTCGATATTCCACATCTTTCTGAATTTCTGCAATGCTGTCAAAGAAGAAATTGTTAGCATCCAATTCGCGGTTTATGTAACAGCCTAAAGTCTAAAAAAAAAAAAAGGCATGTCCTCAGACCTTTGTATTTAGTTTAGTTCAGAAAATCTTTCTAAGAATAAAATTGAAAATGCTGGAATAAGTCAATATGCTTCAGAATGCTATACAGAATATTAAGATTAAAACAAAAAATAGTAGGTTCAACTTTTAAATCTCATACATGATGACAAGCAATGGGAATAGAGTAGGAGAAAGTGTATTACTGATCTGACAACAGTCTCAATTTATTTTTCTCCACTTACTGGCTTAAATTAAGACACTACATCCATGATTTTTTTTATATACTGAATTTTACCTGACAAAACATTCACTTTCCCAAGGAATTACACTTGGCTCACCACTAAGTATTGCTCTGTAACACTGCCTTCAGATCAGTATTTAGAACACACGTTACACTAAGCCTTCTTCCTTAATAGATTAGCTTACTATTTAACAGTAATTTTTCCCACATGCACCAAGTTCTATGTACTTGCACAGACATTATCGAGAATTCTCTGGAGAAGAGCTACTTGCAAGAATGTAAAGCTCTGTAGTCCAGTGACACTCAAGACAGACCAACCTGTAAGCACTGGGTGAAGAAACATGTATTTTATAAAATCTGGTAAGACTGAATCCAAGTTTGCTTCTTCTCCTGTGACAGGTAAGTTACTGAGAAAAATCTTCAAATCAGCTGCATTAGAATCACAGAATTCATAGAATCACTAATAGGAGGTTGATTTCAATACTCAAAGCACTCTACAATTTGTATGCATAGCAAGACTGTTTTGAAAGATGGCATCTCAAAGAATGCAGAGGAGGAGGAGGAGTACAAAACTTAGCTCAGAAGCAGAATTTCTGGACAATATGAACGTACCTAAGCTGGGACTGGGAGAGAAAGGAGGGCAAAAAATAAGCTTCATCTTAAAATGCCTCAATCAAAACAAACTTAAAAAGCAGACTGATTCCTCTTTCACATATTTTTCTTGCCTGCACCTGGTTAGTAGTATTCTTCTCCCTCACCTCTCTAAAGCTTCCTTATAAAGAGAGGGAACACAGCTCCAATCGGGAATAATGGCAGCTGAGTGTTCCCAGAAAGCCTTTTCACACCCAGCTTCAGAAATGCCCCTCCACCCACCAGCAGGTACACCCCATACAATTACTTCCTCAAAAACCTCAAAATACATTACCTACAAATGTGTGTTGAATGCAGTGCTAGGAGTGTTTTGTATCCCTCCAAAGCATTATTTGCACAGAGAATTTAAAACTCCAGTTTTCAGAGCTTCAGGAATAAATGGAGTGAGACACAAACCTAGCTATGCACCTTGCTTTCCGCAGCCCAGCCTTATTCCTCTCACAGACAACTCAGCATCTGCTCTTTCTTCGTGAAATCACGCATTGTTTGAAGAAACTACCAGATATCTTCAGAATAGAAGAATTCAAATCAGAGTTTAGGGCTCTAATGTCATACACCACATACCGAAATCGCCACCTCCTCATTCTTAACTGAAGGATTCTCCCTGGAATCTCACACACACAATTCCTGCCCTGTAATCATCTGTCATGAACGTTAATAGCCTGTTACGAAATCCTTTTGAGACAGGCATATAATTATGCTACACTCACGTGCACAATCTATAGGAACTGGGGAGGAAGAGAATAGGGAGACAGAAACAAGAAATTTAGAATCTCATTTAGATGTTCAAACTGTTATAATCTCCTTTAAGCAAAACTTTAAACCAATAAACTTAGTTGTCCCTTCCCCAAGTGGGAGTCGGTACACTAGAAAAAAATGACACATTCTTAACTTTGGCAAGAACAACAGCAAACGCAAGAAAACTGTTTTTTAAACACAAAAACCTGATTTCAAGCTCCTAACCTGTGAGGGATCCTGAAAAGGAAGACTAGCTACTTTAATGAAATTAAGATCAAATATACCTGGGCTTTTATGACCTAAGACAACACAAACCAAACTTACCTAACTTAGGTAACTACACCATGCCAAGTATTTTATTTTGAGCATTTCAGCAAAGAGCAGCTGGGATACACATAAATGAATGGCAAAACATACTTATCAGACAAAACAAACATCAGAATGACATTTATTTAACCATTGCTGAAGAAACAATGTTGTTGCACTGCTTAAGGCCTATTCCTATCCTATAGATCTGTGCTGCTATGGAGTCCCTAAGCAAGCACATCAGTCCCACCCAAAAAAGCCTTTGCACTTTTCAAAACTTGCACAAGTACACATACCTTTTTAAAAGCACAGAATTTGAGACACTGTTACTCAGATTTATTCAGTAATACAAATCTCTTATGAAACCCATACATTTTGCCAGAATTTACTCCTTTGTTTGCCTAATTTTGGTTTGTTTGGGTTTTTTGTTTTGTTTTTTTACACCTATCATCAAGAGAGATCAGGTAGGCTAGTTTATACAGCTGCAAAGTTACATTCGAGCAGCTACCATCTCTACCAGCTACCATCTCTATCAGCTACCTGGTGAGGCCGCATCTGGAATATTGTGTCCAGTTCTGGGCCCCTCAGTTCAAGAAGGACAAGGAACTGCTTCAGAGAGTCCAGCGCAGGGCCACAAAGATGATGAAAGGAGTGGAGCATCTCCCTTGTGAGGAAAGGCTGAGGGAGCTGGGTCTCTTTAGCTTCGAGAAGAGGAGACTGAGGAGGGACCTCATTAATGTTTACAAATATGTAAAGGGTGACTGTCATGAGGATGGAGCCAGGCTCTTCTCAGTGGCATCCAATGATAGGACAAGGGGAAATGGATATAAGGTGGAACATAGGAGGTTTCACTTAAACATGAGGAAGAACTTCTTCCCAGTAAGGGTAACAGAACACTGGAACAGGCTGCCCAGAGAGGTTGTGGAGTCTCCTTCTCTGGAGATGTTTAAAACCCGCCAGGACACGTTCTTGTGTGATCTGATCTAGGTGGTCCTGCTCGGGCAGGGAGATTGGACTAGATGATCCTTTGAGGTCCCTTCCAATCCCTAACATTCTGTGATCTCCCTACCCCTCATCTCCATTCCTGGCTGCAGGGTCCATTCCCTCTCTGCCTATGCTTGAACTGATGCCTGCACAAACAGGTAGAAAGCTGACTTAGAAAAAAAACACTGATCACCTTTTTTGAGGACTTAACTTGGGGTGAGCTCATTTCCCTGGCGGAGACAAAAGGATAGAAATAAAAGGCTAAGTAAGGCTAGTCCAACAAAAACTTCTAGTTAGGTACGCTGCTGCATACCGACAGAGAAAGCTCCTTAGACAAGTGAACCGTCTTTCAAAAATATTTCCAAAATTGGCTCTGCACAGCTGTAAGTCTGAGCAAGCAACAATACTTAGAAATGCTGTCATAGTTATGTTTCCTGTCTGATAATTAAAAATATTAGGATAGTGAGCAATCTGCAATTATTAAACTTGGAAATACAATAAGTATCTCTTCTACTCCCAGCCTTACTCTGACATAACAGAAAACATTCTCCTCCCTTCCTTTTTCTGGACTGTTTTAGAGGCATCTATCGTTCTACTTCAACAGACATCCCAAGAAGCATGATGAATGCTTAACCATTCGCTGAAGATATAACTTGAAATACATGAGGTGTAGATCTCCTTTTAAAAGACAAACACTTAAACCACTAAAACTTAGGCAAAACTGATCAGCATATTGACAAGCTGGAGTCCCTCGGGATAAAGGAAGGTGTTTTGCTGTAAAAAAAATGTGGCTATTGAACAGGAAAAAAACCCACCTGCCTCTGGTGTGCATCTAAATAAAATAATTTACTAAGGAACAGTCAGTCATGAACACGTTAGCACTGGACATGAGAAAAACAGCTCGCAGAGGCAGTGGGGCTGCTGTGCCGGTTAAGAGCACTGCGACGCACCGCTCCCTTACGCTGTATATTTAATTGTTAACTTTTAAAGAACTACGCTCCTACAACCAGCTTCCGGAAAGAGGGCTCTATTCAACACAGGCAATCCCTACCTCTTTGTAAACTCCGAGCCTCACTAAGATTATTTAGCTGATTTTCCGGCCAAGCAGCCGGTGTAATGGCAGACGACGATCGGCGCCCGGTCACCCGGCCAAGCCTCACCGGCCAACCCGCAGCCAGCGGGACGGCCCCCCCGCCCCGACTGCCAATCTGGCTTTCGGTTTCCGAGCGCAACCTCCGACCCGGCCGTGAACCCGCACCCGCTGTCCCCCGGCCGCGCTCCCGCTCCGGGACCCCACGGCACGGCACGCCGCCCCGCTCCCGCGCACCGCCCCGCTCCCGCCCGGCGGGACCCTTCGCCCGCGCCACACCGCGGGGTTGGGCCGACCGGGGCTACAGCGCCGGTTTCCTGTTTATCCGCCCCGCCGGCGGGACCCCGCCGGGCCTCAGCGGGAGGGGACGGGGCGAAATCACGTCCCGGGTGTGCGTGTGGGGACACACGACGCTCTCCCAACGCGCGGTCCCACAGAGGCGCCGAGCGGCGCCGCGCCGCCGCCGCCACCGCCCCCCGCCCGGCCGCGGCCACTCACGAGGCGTGAGCGCCGCGCAGGGACTCGATCTGCCGCTGCTTCTGCTGCTGGAGGCTGGTAAGGGCGGGAAGCGGCGCGGCGGGCGAGGAGGAGCCGCCGCCCTTGGAGAGGGGGAACAGCCAGTTCATCCTCCCCGCGGCGGCCCCGGGCGGGCGCGGGGGCACCGGCGGCACCGCAGCGCGGCCTCGTTCCCTCGCGCATGCGCGGCGACCCGCCTCCCCTCCCTCACCCCCGCCCCGGAGCCGAGCGGCGGCACGCAGGCCGCGTCACCGCCGCGCACGCGTGACGCAGTCGTGGGAAGGCGGTGGGAGGCGCGGCGCGCCCCGGGGCGGGAGGAGAGAGGGCGGGGCGAGGAGGGGCGGCGCGGCCGGCGATTGGCGCTGCCGCCGCCGGTCAGAGGTGAGGGGGGAAAGGCCGCGGCGCGGCGCGGGGCGATGATGTAATGGCTTTGTGCGGCGGGGCGGCAGGGGCAGCGTTTTCCGTGTCTCGCGCGGCGACTGGCGGCTCTGGGGCGTCGGGGGCCGCCGCGGGGCCTCACCAGACCCGCCGCGGCCCGGCCCGGCCCGGCCCGCCCGAGAGCGTGAGTGAGCGAGGGGTGGGGGCGCGGCGGCCGCGGGAGCGGGGCGGAGGGAGGAAGGGAGCCGAGCGCGGGCCGGTGCCCCCTCCCCTTGGTGTAGCCGTGCCCCGCTCGGGCCCCAGGCAGCCCGCGGAGGCCCCGCGGCCTTACGTGACGTCCCGCTGGGCGCGGGTGATGTTTTTGTGGGCCGCGCGAGCGGAGCCTCTCCCTGCGCCGGGCTGGGGCGGGGGAGTGAGCCGGGGCGGCCCCTTCCCAGCGGCACCCCATGGAAGGGCGCTGCCTGCCGCGCAGAGCCGGCTCCGCGGGGCGCTTCTGAGGCCGCGTACGCGCACGAAGGCGGCCGGGACCGTCGGCGGGGCGCGGGGCCGAGTCGGGCGGGCGGGCGGCGTTCGGTCCCCTCGCACCGCTCTCCGCTTCACCGCGGCCCGTACGAGCTGGAAGGGCCGCTCCTGCCGAGGGAGGCCGCCCGCCTGTGCGGCCGTTTGTCGTCCCCGAGTTTGGCGTAACGCTAATAAGTCACTCTGCCGCTTCGTTTCATGTTGCACGCAGCCGTGGGATCCACAGGAATGTGCTCTCCTAACCCGTGGGGGAATAACGCTTGTGGGCTCAGGTATCTCTTTTATCTGTTGAATTAGCGAGCTTTGCCGATTTGCCTGGCTTTGTGCGAGAAAGTTACTAACAGAATCATGCGGTTTTAGTTTTGGATCGTTATCTAAACGCACATAGCTGAAATTCACGTGGCTTTGGTGGCGATGTTGTGCTTCTATGAAATTCTGAGGAATAAAGCTTGATCCTGGTGTGTTAAGCGTTTTTTCAGAGAAGTAACGAATAAAAACTTACACTTGATGCTTTCCTTTCTTTGTCCCTTAGGTTAAAAAAAAAAAATCATTGAAGTCCTCTTTATGAAACTGATCCTCAGTCAAGTGTAACTTTTGATGTATGGTCTGTAAAGCCCCCCACTATGCCAGCAGCTACCGTAGACCATAGCCAAAGAATCTGTGAAGTTTGGGCTTGTAACTTGGATGAGGAGATGAAGAAAATTCGTCAAGTTATACGGAAGTATAACTATGTAGCTATGGTAAGTGGGAACTTGATGTTTATCTAGCAAATTACTGAAAAAAAAACAACCCGTCATGACCTCATTTGATGATAGTAAATTAAAGCTATAAACTTGTTCATCCATTTTCATTGAAAGAATAATGCATCCTAATGTTGAATTAATGCTGTGGGAGCATCAGGATTCTAATATATTACAGTTTTATAAGCTAAATTTACACACAGAACTCTTCAGCTATTGTCTTGGTTTTGGCTGGGGTAGAGTTAATTTTCTTCCTAGTAGCTGCTACAGTGCTGTGTTCTGGTTCTAGGATGAGAATAACGTGGATAACACTGATACTTTAGTTGTTGCTGAGCAGTGCTCACACTAAGTCAAGGACATTTCAGCTTCTCACACTGCCCTGCCAGCGAGTAGGCTGGGAGTGCACAAGAGGCTGGGAGGGGACACAGCTGGGACAGCTGACCCAAACTGGCAAAAGGGATATTCCGTACCATGAGACGTCATGTTGAACAATAACACTGGGGGGAGGAGTTGGCCGGGGGCATAGCGGCTGCTGCTCGGGGACTGGCTGGGCATTGGTCAGTGGGTGGTGAGCAATTGCATCGTGCATCACTTGTTTTGTGCACTTTTGTCGTCATCAGTATTATTGTTTTCCCTTCCTTTTCTGTCCTATTAAGCTGTCTTTATCTCAACCTACGAGTTTTACTTTTTTTCCCCGATTCTCTTCCTCATCCCACTGGGAGGTGGCGGGGTGCGGAGTGGACGAGCTGCTGTATGTTGCTTAGTGGCCGACTGGGGTTCAACCATGGCAGCTATGAAACTGTTAGATGCTTGAAATATGTTTTATGAAAAGTGAGCAATGTAAATTTTTATGAGTGTCTTTTGTTGAAGTTTTAATTCTGTTCTTACAGGATACAGAATTTCCAGGAGTAGTTGCAAGGCCTATTGGAGAATTCAGAAGCAACGCAGACTATCAGTACCAATTGTTACGCTGCAATGTAGACTTGCTAAAAATAATTCAACTAGGACTGACATTTATGAATGAGCAAGGAGAATACCCTCCAGGAACTTCAACTTGGCAATTTAATTTTAAATTTAATTTGACGTAAGTGTTAAGTGTCTGTACTAGTGAATGTATGTTTCTAACTGAGTATTACTTGAAAATATATTATAGATTGTGGAAGCTGTAGCAACTCTTTATTTATATGATTGGAATACCATAGATGCTTCACGAGGAAAGCTTTTGTCAGCCAAACACGTGCTTTATTCCCTCACTTCTGCGCAGTCTGTCTTACTGTTGGTAATTTGGTCAAATGTACTGAGCAAAAGTTTTAGAAGCATGCATTTATACTTAGTGCAAGGGTTAGCTCTGCATTTTCATACGTGGCATTTCAAACTGCTTCTACCTAAACATAGTTTAACTCTTACTAGTTGTTATAGAAGTCTTATGTTGTTTTATTGCATATTTTAAAATGAAAAATACAAACACGAAGGAAAAAAATGTAACGTTACCAAAGTGACTAAAAAAGAACTGTGACAAATGTTATCAGCAAGTTCTAAAGCAAGTTTGCTCTGTCCTCTTTAAAATAAAGTTATTCTTGTTAAAACACTCACAACAAGATCTATATAATATTCTAGCTAAAATACTCTCAGCTTTTTAATACTGCAGCGGCTTTTCTTGTGTTTTCAAAACAACTCATTCTATTAAGTTACTGCATTTTAATTTTCTTTTATAACGGGTTGAAAGGGGTTATTGATTCTACAGCATAACTCCTCTGGAGATTTATATTCTGGATTCTTGTGTAAAGTGTCAGCTAGAAAGCACACTGTTTTTTTTATTGTCTATTGGAATCGTATTGTAAGCTTTATTTCAAAGTATGATTTTTATCAGTGATAAACCTTTAAGTATGAACCAAACTTTTCCAGTGAGATGAGACACTTACGTTGAGTTCTAATCTTTAGCAGGTAGTTGACAAGGTTGTTATTATCTTGAATTTTTTCCTAAAGTAAGCATAATTGGTTTGATAGATTCTCATATGGGCCGACTTGAGTATCAGTGTAAACGCTTCTCAAACTGAAATTGTGTTGAAGCTTGGCTTTTTTTTAGCAGTTGCGTTACAAGCTGGTAACTGGACAGCTTGATAGACATGAGTTAAAACTGCAGTAAACAGAGGAGGGTTAGAGAACAGACCTTTTTTTCTGCAGATAGAAAGACTTGTTTTCAAAATAATCAGGGTTCTTACAGAGAAAAAACTGCTGCTATCTCTCTTATCTTTCTGCTTTTCTAAACAAGCAGTGCTGTGGCTTATCACGAATCAGTTTGGTTTGAGGAATTACGCGTTCTTTCAAGTGTTGCTTGAAGCACGTCTTGAAAGAAAAGGAAGTGCAGATTTAATATTTTGGTATATTTAGACTTCCCTGGCCGTGTAAGTGCTGGATGGAAGTTACTCATTGTCTTAGTAGAAGAATATCCTAATAGTGCTAAGTATGGGAGAAAGAGGAGGAGGAATGAGTTAGTAAGTTCCCAACTATGTTCTGGGAAGAAGAGCCTGCATTATGTTTCATTCATTTTCTGAGCTTCGAAGGTCTACTTAATGTCAATCAACTGAAAACAAAAGTAGTTTTCCATCTATTTGTGCCAGACCTTGCATAGATAAGACAGCTTAGTTAGGCAAGATCTAGGTAGTCACTCAACTAACTTGTTAATAGTTCACTAGGGGGATTTTATACAAAAAGATCAGCTAGGTAAATGCTACTTGAAACATGAATGTGTTTTTAACAGAGGTGGAGGAATGACTTATTTTTGTCTGTTTCTAAACTTCCTTTTGGGAAGTGGCACTGTGCCAAGTGTTCTGCTCCTGGAGCAAAACAGCTGTTGGCTTTTCCTAGAAGGTAATTTTTTTGTGTGTAGTTCCAGCCAGGTCTTGTGACACTGTGCTTTTAAAGAGCATAAATATTTCTCTAAACTAACTATCCACCTGATCAGTGCAGAGCAACAAACTGGAATTAAAATTTTTTTTTGTAAAATAGGCATGTTTGTTTTGGATGAGTTCTTTAATGTGTTATGGAAATGGACAGGTGTTGGGAAGCTGATGCCTTAAAGCTAGAGAGCTAATGAGCAGCTGTGTGGGCGGGAGGAAAAAAGATAGAACACATCTTGCGAGTGTATCTCTATGTTCTGATGAATGATGACTTGCTATTAGGGATAAGGAATATAAGTCTACGATTGAATGTAATAGTTGAGTTTGATATATTGGTTGTCTTGCCTGTTTTATTTTTTTTGTGATTTGATTGTATTTTTATTAAAATTGAAAGCTATACACTGAAGAGACTTTGTAGAATAGTATGTTGTGGACAGTAATACGAATATCATCTTCTAAGCAGAGCCATGTTTGCCCTTTTTTTTTTTCAGTTAACCATTCTATGTCTTTATTATAATGATATAGATTAAACTTTAGGGGAAAAAAACCCGTCCATTTAATCACAAAATCTTTAAGACTTTACAAAAATGTTAGTGGTAAGGGAATAAGTACAGGGATAAGAGGGGAGCAAACAATGCACAGAGGAATTTTTTTCCATCCTGTTAAATTTTAGGTCCAAAATATGGGTATTAATGTTGAAGTTGGTCGTTTAGAAAGTTAACTTTAGGCTACCTGAATTTTAAGGATTGACTAGATGGAGCAAGTACTCAGTTTCCAGTTCGAGCGAGAAGGAAGTTTTGATGAGCATGTGTCTAAACATTTACATTTGCTGAAATCACAAGAAACCTGTGGGAAATATTATCCACAGAACTGATGCAGCACTAGGCTCTGGAATGTGCTCTTCCTAGTTCTATAATGTAATATGTTAGTGCTTCAACTCTTATGTTTAATTTGTGACAGTTTGAGTAATGGATTTTTGGTAAAATACTTGTGTTCATACATTCACTTTCCTATGTAGATTTGCAAAAGAGGAGTTCTAGGTAGCCGAAAGAGGAGCAGGAACTAGTTTTTTATGAAGGAGATGAGAATGGAGGTGCCAGGAATGGTGCAATGCTAGTGAAGGTTAACAAAAGCTCTGAAAAATGCTTGGTTTTGTAATTAATACAGAGCAAAGTCAAATTGCTCCTGCTCTATGCTAGTGAAGTGTGTGGAATGAATAGCAAAAAAGTGATATTACTAGGCTTATAATCACTGAGGTTTGTAGATTTTGAAAGTTTCCTTTTCCTCTCTCTGTTTTTAGAGAAGATATGTATGCCCAGGACTCTATCGAACTGTTGACGACATCTGGTATCCAGTTTAAAAAGCATGAGGAAGAAGGAATTGAGACACAGTACTTTGCAGAACTGCTTATGACATCAGGAGTTGTACTATGTGAAGGAGTCAAGTGGCTTTCTTTTCATAGGTAAATTCTCCATGTTAAGTATTGGAGTTTTCAATATTGATTATTGAATTCCAGAGCTTGGATTTCACATCTCGTATGTTGAATGGTGTCGTGTATATAGCACATATCTTGGTTGGTAAGACTTGGAAAACTGTTTCTGCTGTCATACCTGTAGCACCATTCTGTGTGATAAGAATAGAGGGTACAGGGTAGTACTGGTGGGTTTTTTTTGGTGTTTTACACTGTCATCAGAAAATGTAAACCGGAAAACCATGAAACTGCTGAGCCAGCAGGTGGCGCTGTATCTTTTAATGTCCCACGTGCAAGTGATAACAGGAACAGTGGTAAAAGCAAACTATTTTTAAGCGATTCTTGAGCGAATGTTGTTTGTGTCATGGCAGAGACCACGGAATTATCAGTGAAGAGTTTTATAAAGCGCTTTTAAATTTGTTTTCAATCTCCTGGTAATCTGGGCAGCTGAAAATTACTCTGCTTGGAAGGAGAGCCCTGATAAGCTTTAGCTCTAGCTGCATTCCATCACAGGAACTCATCTTCCAAGTAGAAATAGAAATACAAATGCTAAATCTCTGATGAATCTGTCAGGATGCAAAAGATCTTCTAGTGTTAGCAAGATTTAACACTTTAAAACTTATGCAATAGTCATTGTATAGTCAACTGCATGCCAGAGATAATTTGCACTTTTTGCAAGCAACAGTGGCTTTAAAGGCTTATTGCTATGTAATGTCCTCAAGTTGACATCTTAAATGCTGGCTGCTAGGAACAAATGTTTTGGCTGAGACTATCAGTTTCCTTACAGCTTTATTTTTGTTTATCACGGGTGCTACATTGGTGGGTGGTAATATGGAGATGATGAAATTGGAAAAAACCAAACCAAAACACCAGATTCTTCATCCTTAAGTATTAAATATTGAAGGGCAGGTTGGAGGCGAGAAAGGCATGTGGAGTTAGAGAAGTACTTACATTATTAACCAACTGATAAATAAGTATTGCTTCAGCAAGGAATATAAAACAGTAGTAGAAAGGTGCATATTACAGCCTGTTGCAGAATTCATCATTTTGACTTGCTTTGTAGAGAGCAAGTGTTATACTGACTTTTCGAAAGGGGAGACATTTAAAAAAAAAAAAAAAAGAGGATCCTCTTCAAGTACACCTGTCACTTAATCTGCCTACATCTTCCACTTGCAGCTGTCTTGACTCACAATATGACTCCAAAATAATCTTAGTCTTGCTACTTGGGTAGTACTTTGGGGAAAAATACTGGAACAAGAATGGCATGAACTGTGTCAAAATAACTACAAAGGCTGAATTAATAGATCAAGTTTATTTCAGCTTCTTAAACCCGTTATTATGGGCTCTTATGTGCATATTTGTGATTTGCACTTGACTATGGTAAAGTAACGTGGATGGTTCAGAAGACGGGAAGGGAGGGTGAGGTGTGTTATGCGTGTAAGTGGTACATCAACAGACACTGCCATGTAGAAGCAGCTACCACTACAAAACAGTGGTTTTCCAATGTCACCTAATAACTTTAAGGACCTAGTGTAAGCTATTGTAGCAGAATACTTGAGCCATTTCTACACTAGGGATTCTTTTTAAAGCATAATTATATTGATTGTGAGTGATTCTTGACTAATGTGCTGCTCAAAGTACAGTGCAAACTGTGCAATAATACCATCTTTTACTAGTGCAGCTTACGAAGGGTTTTTGGAATGGCTTTATTAAAGTCCAGTTTCATCTGTGCTAAAATGGGTTTCTGTTGTGGCCTTCACTGAAAATATCTTCAGAAATCCTCTTAAGACAGCTATTCCAGCAAATGTTTGACACATACTGATAATCCACAACTCTGCTTGAAGACGGAGAGTGTTTGAAGGCTTTTGGGCTTGACAGAGCATGTTGATATTGTCTTGAGCACAAAACCCTGGAGTAGCGGGTGAAGTTCTGAGGAAGCTGAGATGGCACAAAGCTATAAATGAACACAAAACGTGCCACAAAGAACAGTAAACAGCTGTTTCTAAATATGTCTTAGGTTGATTGTGATTATTTTCTATCAGTGGAAACTTAAAGCAGTGAGACAGCTCAGTTGAAAATTTGTTTCATGTAAACTGTCTATGCAGTAAGTTCTTTGACTGCTGAAAAAGCTGTGCTGGTAGTTGCTGACTCGGCTGTTGCTTCTGTTTCCTTAAAATGCTTTCACTACTACTAACCCTCAACATTTATGGGTGTCTTAGGAAGTGGGAAGAGGGGAATTACTCCTTTCTCAGAGTGTGAGGTTATGTTTTGGTTTTTTTTTGTTTTGTTTCCCAGTCCTTGATTTCCTTGAACTCTTATGTAGTTTTTCTAAGCTCTTAGCCTCTCAAATTGTTTTCTTTGTATGCTTTTTATGTCTGCATTTGATGTAGCTGCCTTGGCATCCTGACCTATTGGCAAATCTGCGTGAATCTGCAGTTCTGTCAGGCATGAGCGAAGAAACACTTGCGCTGTCACCGTTTCTTGTGTACTGCAACTTCATAAGTGACTCCATCAAATCTTTTGTGTGTGTTAAAATGTATTTGAGGTGATGAGAGAGTAGGGGAAAGCACTGAATTTCTGATTCTTGTCACAGTCCAGTGAGCTGTGGGTGCTTTGCAGTTATAAACCAGAACACCACAAACACTCTTTTCTGTGGATCTTTAGCTGACTGATCAGCCGAACCTTTGAATGTCCACCTGTGTGCAACCTCCTCAGTCTACCTTTGGAGGTTCTGTGCAAACATGTCTCTTAACCCAGATGTTTTGGGGAAGCTGGAAGGTTCCAATCTGTTATATTTCAATTATCATTTGTGTCTATCTGATTTTAGTAAAATTTAATCTGTTGTCTTATTTCTGTTAGCCAGTTATAAAATGAAGTAAAGCTTTCTCAGCCCTGTCAGGTTTTGATTTATTTTAGAAACGGTTTGCGCTTGAGTAGAGTTCATTGTTAATTGCCTATCTAAATTCTTTCTGGGTAGTAAGGGAAAGAAATACAAGCACATTTGATCTTTTCCATGGTCTTGTTGCCTGCAGCTGTCCATGTTCAGGGGAAAAAAAAAAAAGTGGTTTTAACAGTGCTTATGTTGCTGTATAGCTCCAGGGATTGTGGATAGCTGTACTTGGTAACTTTAGGTGATTGTATTAGAAATGGTGAAAGCTTTTTAAGGAAAGGAAGCCTGTGTGCTTTAGGGTGTAAACCAACCACTAATTGCCTGTTAGAGGATTAGAAGAAAACTTCTTTAATGAGCAGGTAATTATGTAATTGCTCACTGTGGACTTTCTTACCCTTCTGTTAGTGTTCAGCAGTGGCCACTCAGTTTTTGAACTGTGTTTATCTTAGTCTTGGATTGGAGTTACAATTCCTGTGTCTATGTAAGCTTGGATGTTACCCCCAAAAAGTATACTAAAATGATGATGTAAATATCTTGATACTGCATTGTGATTGGTAAAATGTGCCTGTGATGATTGTTACAAGCACAGTGGGACTAAGTGTAAACAGCTGGGACTTTAAGGAATGTGAGAGAACATTTGGTTGAGCTGACTAAAACTAGCCCGTATCTAGGATCCAAAAATGTATCTGACTGAATACTGTCGTGCAATGGAAGGGTAATCGTGCCTGTTAAATCCACTGTTCAGATATCCTGTCCCCTTTTTCTGCATGAAGATCCTAGAAGGAATGAATCGGTTACAGTCTCTGGGGAAAAAAAATATGTATATATATAATTCTTCATCGAAATTGCAGATTTATCATAGCCTGTTCCTTCTCTCCTTTTTTTTTTTTGCAGTACTGCCTCAATAGAAAGTGGAAGTGTTTGAGAGCGTCTGTTTCTAGAAATTTAGTCATGTACATAATTTTTTTTTGGAAGAGGAGGGGAGTTAAAAATGTAGGGTGTTTTTTTTTTTTTCTTTTGGAGGAAGAGAGGCACAAATACAGTTTTCTTCACTTTAAAAGTTTTTATATGGCGATGACAGATGTCAGGAATTTAGTGAGTTAATAAACTCTCTAATCTTCAGAGGGTTAAGTCTCCTTAATCCCAAACAGTCTTTTTTGTATCTTTCTCAACAGCCTTTTTTGCTTATGCGGCTTTTTTTGTTTCTTTTTCTGTAGAGGACTTTATACTGATACAGACTTCCTCAGCTTTTTATTTATTTATTTATTTATTTTTCCTCTCCCTCATAGGTGATCTAATAAAATTAAGCTTCCAAACTACTGTTTTGCCAAGTATACTACAGATTTTTACTTTGTAATACTCAGCTGAAATCCTTTATCTTTGGCTCCTTTTGCTCCCTGGCCGGTGGCTGCTGCTGTGGAGATTGGAGTGCCGCCAGCGCAGCTTCAAAGTGCCAGATGCAGTGCAGGATTCATTCAGCACGAAATTCCTGTTTAGAGCACTGGAAACCCCCATGGGAGAGCTGCAATAGTCTGTACCTTTTGTATATCTTGTATTAATGGACTTTTAGCAAAAACAATCCATTCATTTCCAGTACGTTCAAGATTTTCTACCCTCTGTCTAGAAATTCGTAAGATAGAGAACCCCATCGTATACAAAAGGTACAAAAAGCAATCCTCTTTACATTGAGGATGCAAGCTAAAGCGTTGAGCCTGCATTGGAAGTCACTGGTCTTTGTGGGTGCTGAATATCTGCAGGATCTAGTACAGTGCAGTAACAGTGCTCTTAACTGATCCTGAATTGTTCATCTCACAATTAAAGATCTCAGTGAGTATTTACCAAGTTGCAAAATTCTTGGGTTTGAGTATGATCTTTGTATAACCAAGAACGAACACAAAGTCTTGAAGTGGGAATTCGGAGTCTGAAGGAGCCACTTGTTCACTTGAGTTGTCTCTCAGCTATACGTTGGGGTTCCTTTAGCAGCAAATCTGATGCAGCCTTCAGTAGAGGTAGTCCTGCTGCGTGTTTTCATCTTCTCTGTTAGTACAGGCATTTTTAAAATTGCACATCAGTAAAATCTAGGAGCTGATTTAGTTCAGTGCAAACCTCATAACATCTAGTTCAGTGTATGCGTGCATGGGCAGTCCTGCAAGTACAAGGGATCAGAATGGATCAGATGAATAATCTGTTTTGTAATCTCTGCCATCCTAAGGAAAAGGATAACTAGTTATCACTGCTTTTTGTTGTGGTGTTCAGTCCTGCTTAATACTTGACATCTGTCTTTCCTATGCTTTAAACTCTCTGTTTCCTCTCATAACCCTTTGTAAAAATACATGATTTTCCCTTTTACTGCCACACCTCATTCCTATGTCCTCTTCAGGCAAGCTACTGAGAAGGAAGTCTTCCCAAACTCGTCTGCACTACGCATACACTATGTATAATACCTCAGTTTCTTCCACCAAACCTGTACTGCTTGGCTATCTTGCTGCCTCGTGATGACTTAAATGTACATACACAAAAATTTTTTCAACTTACTCTGTCGTTGCCTCTAAAAGGAGTAACAGTCTACAAAATATTAAATTTTTCAGTTGTCTAACTACGTGCTGATATAATTGGGAAAGTGGGAAGACAATCTGCTCTTCTTCATTGCTAAGGGTGAAAATTGCCTCTAGGCGTAAACATGTGTTAGCTTTGGAAACTCATTAATCCTTTGGATTTCAAGAGCTGTAGAAGTGTCTCTATCTCATTCAGTTTGTAGTGAGAAACGCCGGTCTATCTGAAAGGAACCAGCTAGGAGTCTTTCTGTTTTAAGTTCTTGTTATCAAATGAAGCCCTAGCAGCACTACCTTGTTTCAGAATTTGGAGAAGCTCCTCTAGGCAGATCTTTTTTGCTTCTTCGCTTGGCCTCGTTAAGACTAAATTAAAATGTTTTCCCTAAAAGTTGGAATGGGGCCATTTATGCTGAGGCTTAGTCTTCTGTAAGAGTCAGTCTTAATTGCATTGTAATTAAGCAAAACGTCCTGTTGATGTGTAATAAAGTCGATGTTGGAGATGAGAAGGATGCTTCTAAGTTGTTTGCTTATATGGCTTTTGTTATTAATTTGCAGTGGCTATGACTTTGGCTATCTAATCAAAATCCTGACAAACTCTAATTTACCTGAAGAGGAGCTAGACTTCTTTGAGATACTGCGATTGTTTTTCCCTGTCATCTATGATGTAAAATATCTCATGAAGAGTTGCAAAAATCTGAAGGTAAGTAATCTGTTAATGACTGAGAACAAATTTTGGTTTTGGAAAGTACTTTCTGCTAAAAAATACTTATTTTCTGAATTTTTATTTTCTGATTTTGCTTTGATAATACTCATTAAACAGACTTGTCTCAAACTTTATATGTTTAATATTAAAGGCTATTGATAGAGGCAGGCAGGAGCACGCATTTATTTTTAGAACTGCTTACCAGTTAAAAATAGCATGTTAATACTGTATTTATCGTGCCCAGTCTTTATTGACAGATGATAAACCCATGTTTGGAATCGAGCCTTTTCTTCTTGAGCCATAAGAATTGATGGGTTTCATGTACTCTTGCTTTCTCATTATGCAGTCCACTAAAGGACTGCAGTCATCTTGGTGAAGGTAATTGCAACGATGATGCTGTGGAAGTGTCTTGGGAAGAGGAATGGAGCGAAGAATGTTTCAGAAGGCCCCATAAAGAACGATAAACAACAGCATATGGTCAGGGAGAACATGTGACTTCTAGAAAAAAATCCAGTACTAGAAACTAATATCTCCTGTCAAGCCAGCAGGGTTACTAATTGGCTTACTCTATCAGTTGTAAAATTTGGATACTTTATTGGACTGGAGAATGAATGGCAATTGGAATGAAGTACATGAAGGGGAAGACAGCAAGAGAAAGAAAGATGCTACAGGGTTTATTAACAGCTTTACTTGCCAAGGAATGATATGAGTCTGGACTGCTGCTGGAACGAGGTGCATCGCTCATTTGAGGCAATTAATGACTTGCTGCTTTTATGGAAAGTAACTCGATTCTCTAGGCCTTCTTAATGAGAACCTGCAGGAAAAAGAGAACACTGTCCGTAGTACAATCAAATCCTAGCTACGGAATGGCTTGCCACTGTGTCGCGCTTGAATAGTGATCTGCATGGGTTTATAGTCCTCCATTTCTTACTGAGATAAACTAATAGAATGTGTCACTTTTAAGTAGTACCCTGTTTGTGTGAGAAGTAAGGTGTGTAAATCCTTTTGTTAATCAAATTAATCTTGAAAATGGAGACCTCCCTTCCAGTTAGTATGAAAAGTGTACCTACCTGTGTTCATCTAGAGTTGTTATTGGTATAATCAGCTGGGCAAGTAGATGGGTATTAAAGAACATCTCAGAAACAGTTTTTCTTCACAGAAGGCAGAACTGAAAATGAAATGTTCATAAACTTCAGGAGTCTTAAAGGAGGGGCTGTAGGTCAGCTTTATTGCAGTAAATCTTGTTCCTGTCACCTAACCTGCAGGCTGGTAATGACAGGAGAGGAAGGGATGTGCACTACTCTGCCCCATCAAATTTACCAGCGATGAAGTGATGGTGGACTTGTATTGTACTGAGAGCAGCTATCTGAAACAAGTTGCTGAACATTCAGTGTTGTGACTCTACAAACGCATGTGCTGTCTTCTAATGTCTGTCACTTTCAACCTCTATTAAATTGCAGTGAATTGAACTGCTGTGTAGTTGTCCTTTATTGACTTGTCTAAGTTATTTTTCATATGAAAGTCGCTGACTTGCTGTAGGTCCCCCATTCCCTGCCCCCATAGACCCAAAAAAGAATTTTTGGCATTGAGAATAGAAATACGCTTGAGGATTGGGAAACTGTTAGAGGCTCTTTTTGTGGAATTAAGTAGTCTGTGAATTTACAGTATGTTACTCTAACTCAGATGGACATGAATGTACTTTACTGGCATGCAGATTGGGAATTAATCTGATATATTAATGTAGTATAGGTTAAACTCTTGCTTGTTTTCTAAAAATCTTTCTATGTGGACAATTGCAAACTTTTTGATAGTAATGACGACTCTAATGTAGTGTAGGTTTATAGACCTTGCTGGAAACTTGCCTGTAATATATAGGAGGTTGTACAAAACAATGAACTGTGGTACCGGTGCCATGAAACTTGAGAATTTGAACTGGATTTGCTGTTGACTATGGTTGTGGGCTTTCTGTGGCTTCTTTATTGAAAGACCAATGCTCTGAAAATTTGGAGAGAATTCATCCTTCCCCTTCAAGAGTAAAATGTTCTTATCTGGAGTGCAAAAGTCTTGCCTGAAAGAGAATCTCAGTAGCCTATTAATTTTCAGAGACAGCAAAGTTTTGTTCTGTAATTATTGCAGTTAGGCCAAAAAGTTCCACACAAGTAGTGTGTGATGTATAGATATATACCATTAAAAGCACTGTTTTCAAAGCATTCTTCTGTAGGCTGCTGTTACTGTAAATTTTGAATTACTAAGTCTACATTCCAGAACTTGCAGCTGCTGTGTAAATATTACTGATTTTTATTCTTGAGTGTTTTTTCATCAGAGTTGCTTGAAGCTAGAGTAGATAGTCTTACAGCTAGCAGAACCTGATGATGAGGCACTGCTAATTCACAGCTTGAGGAAGTAGAGAGTTTAGGAGCAGAAAATGGTGCCTTGAAAGGGTGTGGGCCTAACTGCTGTTGCTAACTCGTACAGCTCATTATTGGACTTAGTAAGCAGAGAACGTGCTTGTATTTGAAATGTACTTTTTTTCCCCTGCCCACCAGCCCTCAGCATGTTTTTGAGAGTGTAAGTTAACTAACCAAGCATGTTTGCAGTGTTCAAATGTTGTATCTAAGCACATAAGGAAAAGAAGGTAGCTTCAGTGCTTAACTGTATAGACTTAGTCTTTTCTTAAACTTCCGTAAACTATATTCCTGCTACTCAAGCTAGAATAAAACTAGCCATACCAGTACTAGGTTTTCATGTTGGTTTGTAGGTGTTACTTGGGAATGTTATTACTGAAGCTTCCATCTTTTTAAACAAGCAAAAACCTGAACCCAAACCTGTTGCTGTAAGATTCACAGAAATTTTCGTAATCTTTGATCTGATTTTTCAGGTCAGACTTAATTTTTATTGTTCTGAGTTTTAACAGTGGCTGTTATGTTTTTGCCTCTTATTGCTTCCCTTCCTGTACTTGAAACACGTTAAGAGTGCAAGGAAAGGTAAACTCGGATACTAGGCAGTCTTCCTTTAAAAGGATTGCCTCTGTGCAACGTTTTGCCTTGAAAAGCTTATGGCAGGACTAAGGATTTTGTCTTTGTTTTTTTGATCTTTCTAGACCTTAAAGAATGTGCCATATGCTTTAGTCTATTTCCAGTAGCTTTATAGCTTTATGATTAAAAAAAAATTGATATACAAAATTATGTGCTCACAATGTAGCTTACAGCATTAGGAGATTGCAGTTAGAGTGTAACATGTCTGTCCTTCAACTGGTCTGTCTTGCCTGCGTAAAACCAAACCAACTTCTAATGGGTTTGCTTCCACTTGTAGTGATTATTACCATTTTGGGGGGCACTAAAAAGACGTTTGTTTAGTCACTCTGCGGTTAAGGGGATAGTTTTTCACTTATAAGCTTCCTAATAAGCTTATTAGGAAGAAAATGTGCTTCAAAACTGGATAAGTTTTACCTTTAAGAGCAGATAGATTTGCACCTTTGGAGTGATGTCTACAGCTTCACAGTCTGTCCTTTTAAACTTTGTGTCGACATTCAAAGCAGACAATTACTGTTTTAAATAGTTCCCTTTTTGTATGTGAGATGTTTATATGTTGGTTTTTATTAAGAAGTAGGTTTCATTACACATGTGACTATGAAATACACAGCTCTAACAGAGAAGCTGGCTATACCATTGGATTTTAGTATCTTAGAAAACTAGTTGCAAGAGAATGGATTTTTTTTGCATGGTGTTTTCCCTATCCTCTTACAGCAGCTAATGAAACAAACTAAAGAGGAGTAGAATGTCTTGTAGAGATGGAGTGGGCACTGTCTTCCTTTTTTTGAGTTTACCACCTGGTTTCTAAATGCCTGCTGTGTAACATTTTCCTGGACTCCTTGTAGTGTTCTAGATACTTAAAGATACTTTTTTTTGTGAAGGAAGTGGAAAAACCCTCAACTTAATTGTTGAAAGGTGAGCGGAAAGAAAAAGATCTGTTTCAAACACATGGAGGCATATGGGCACCTCATTTGTAAGCACTTGAATTCTTGTGTTTGTAGAACGTTTTTACCTTTTAAACTTTCATTCAAATAGAAGGAGTACAGGAACAACTGGTTTTGTTCTTCAGCATTGCCAGTCCTTTCAACATCTTGAAGGAATTATTTTGTTAAGTAACAACATCTGGTTACTGGAGAAGCTGAAGCATGGAAGAGGAGTAGTTTTGTTGGTCACAGATACTGCTTTATTTAATCAATACTGACACAGAATTCTAATGGGCTATTGATACTGAAAGTTTGATTCTCCAGATGTGTATTTATCTAGTATAATGACTTTCAGTTACTGTGCAAACGTTAAAATACACGTGAGTTTGTACAACTTGAGTAACAGATTTTCCCAAATACAGCTGTTCAGTTTTCTGATTTTTATTTTTTTCAGCAGTTAACAATTTTCTTTTTTTTTCAGGGTGGATTACAAGAAGTGGCTGAGCAGTTAGAGCTGGAAAGGATAGGACCACAGCATCAGGCAGGATCTGATTCTTTACTCACAGGAATGGCCTTTTTCAAAATGCGAGAAGTAGGTGGACGTATTGGTTTTATCTCCATGATAGTAATGTGCTGTGATAGTCAGATGGAGTTGCTGATTCTAAGCTTGCCATATTTTAAGAAGGTCTCTGAATGTCTTCAGGGGTGACTCCTTTCTTGACAAATATAAGACGACTTGTATTTCCCCCGTGTAAATGTGAACCAGCCTTACTGATTCCCTGCTTAGCTGCTATGAGTGAGTATTGCTTCCTGTTTCCAGCCTGTGCCTGGCTTTTGGATTTTTTTGTGGATTTTTGTTTTGGGGGTATTTTTCCTTCCCTGTTTTGCAGGGTGCCTTTTTTTTTTTTTTTGAGATGGCTGCTGCAGCAACTTACGAGCTGTTGGAGCCAGACTTCTTTTGGAATGACTGTGCTCAAGCCAATTTTTTTTGAGCTTCTGCTCAGTGCAATACCCAGCTGGCGTGCACTCCTGCTTGTGACAGGGCTGGGAGGCGGGAGGCGAGGGCAAGTGTCTGGATTAGCCACTTCTAGCTAAACTTGCAGGCTACAGGTATGTTAAATAATGACTTCCAGGCTGCTGTGGACAATGTCCATGCATTTGTTCCTTACCATGGAGTAAAGCACAGATTAGCTCAGGTTCTAAAAGATTATACATCAGTCAATTAAGTCGAGGTTTGGAGCAAGGGAAATCAAGCTTACAAGCTTTGCGTGTCCTTGCTGCTTATCTGCGTACAATAGGAAGATACAGGATATTTTACATTAGCAGAACAAATGTCGAAGGGGCGTCTTCAGGAAAGCACTTGCACTGGTCAAATGCCAGTGCATCTGAATACGACCTTCTGCCAGTAATTCAGTGTTATTTACGACATCAAAATGAATGGTAATCGCGAAATTCATCTTTTAATAAGGTTTAGTATTGTATGCTGAAGGTGTCTACCCTCTGCAATGCAGCCTTTTGTATAAAGGAGAAAATGACCGTGAGTTTCTCACAAATACTGGTGAGACAGCAGGAGAAAAACTAAATGCTGTGATTGAAGTTGGTTTGCTCATCATAACACTCTGTTCTGCCTCTGCTGGAACTGTTGCAGTTGTCAGGCAGGTCATGGGCTACAGATGCAATAGAGAGGATTGTGTTACTGGTACAATCCAAGCCCAGTGCTTCTAACTGTTGTCTGCCCAGCATTGTTAATTTTTCACTCTTGAATTTGAAACAAAATCCAAAGCAAATAAAGGGAAAGAGGAGTTATGTGATAATCGTGCTTAAGATACTGCCTTTCAAGTTAGTTTTCTGGAGGAAAAGGTTAAACTCATGATCGTTTCTCTAATGAGATGCAGCTTGTGTTACATTGCAAATTAGCTTCTTGAATTTGTTTACCAAAAGCTGCTATTGGGAGAAGTAGTCATCTTTTGAGTTTTTTTAGTGCAAAGCATTTGTTTAGTTAAGCCAACAAAGATGGATTGATTATGATTGTTTTTTCAGGATTTTCAGATTCTTTGCAAATACAGCATTTCTAAATAAGGACACAGTAGTCAGCAGAAAGAAGTACATTTAATATGCATTTATAAAGGCTTTTAAGTAGAGTTCATTGTTTAACAGTGTATTTCTGAGTGAAAAAGCTCCATTTTACAATGCTTTAGAGGTACAAAATTAATAAATGTTTTACTACTGTGTTACTAATTCCGGAGAAGAAGTTGCAACTTGCTGGGATTTTGAGTCCCAGATGAAAAAGTTACTGACCTTTTTCTTCCCATACTTAAATACTGATACTACAACAGTAGAGCTGTTGTTTTAGGATTTTCCTACCTCTTTGCTTGTTTGAGAACTGCTGGGGGCTTTAAAACTTTTAATTGAGGTCTCTAGTTCCTGCAGTACAGAACTTTCCATTCAGACCATGCTGCTAAAGTGAAGCATAAAGGGGGAAGTTTTCAGCCGGTGTGGTATACGCAGCCCTCCGTCTCGGTTGTGTATTGTGTCCACCCTGCTCCAGCGTGCATCTGCCTGCCTTGGATTTCTGATGTTGATGATAGGATCAACATCAACCCTGGACAACTGCTGGGATGTCCAGGCTTGCTGTAAAGATTTTGCAGTGAAGAATTTTTGTGTACGTGTCATTTTTTGTTTGTTTGTTTGTTTTTGGGTGGTGGTGGTGAGGTAACTTGTGTTTTTGCTAGAAAACCTGTCTGAAAGGTAAACCAGTAGAATAACAGAGAGTTTCATATGTCTTCCACTGAAAGGTTCTGTTTGTAATTAAGACTTGTAAGGTGTAAATGCAGTCTTAGTATGAAACTGACATTAATTTTGCTATTCCTTTTTAAATGGAGTCCTCCTGTGTGAGGGGCTAGCTGGATATGCATCTTTCTGCATTTCTTTAAACCCTGTAATGGGTTTTGTGCTCAGACATTCTCCCCACTCCCAAACCTTTATGGTATAAATTGGGACATACCCCTGTTTCATGATTAAATATGATGAAAACCGCCATACTGAGGAGTAGGTAGAGCATGGGCACCGACGATGGGTGCTAACCGTGTGCCTGTTGTGAGAAACTCCACAGAAATCAGTTGGAGAAATTTGTTGCGCTTGGTTGCACTTGCAGAAAAGCAAGTGACAACTGATAATGCAAAATTGCCAAAACATTGCATTTGGCCATTTCATCAGGAAAGGTGCACAGGAAGACTGATGGTATTCCTTGACAGATTTACTTTGAAAAAATCATGTCATATAGCACATTCTGATAATGAGGTGAGATTGTGTTATTATGTTAATTATATCATCTTTTGCACTTTGGGTTTTGGTATCTTCTGCTAAAAAGAAAGTAACATTTTAAAGCCTTTCTATAGTTCTATTTAAACTGAACTTTTTCTTTCACAATAATTTGCGTCTCTCTCTTAACTCTTTAGATGTTCTTCGAAGATCACATTGACGATGCCAAATACTGTGGCCACTTATACGGCCTTGGTTCGGGGTCATCTTATGTACAAAATGGCACAGGAAATGCATATGAAGAAGAAGCCAACAAACAGTCATGACATGAAATGAAAGGCCATTTTTTTGACCTCCACATGCTTGTATATAGGTTTTATCTCTGGTTGAATGCCTTGGACAATAAGGCTTTTTTTCCCCCCTTTCTCAGCACACTTTGTTTTCTGCCTTTCTATGTACTAAACCTGACTGTTCCTATCACAGATTTTGATCTTAATATTGATATGTAAAATTTTCTGGGTTACATTTTGGCCTCATAATTAGCCCATTTGTAAAGAAGCATGTTATAGGATCAGTGTTGCAGAGAGAAGGGGAAAGTTAAATCATCGTGAATAGTCTGGTAAACTTACCTATATTGATCTTCTAGTTTGTTGTCTCTTTCCTCTCCTTTCTCCAAATTAACTGGCACTGATTGTAACTAACTTTCCCATTAATGTTTGTTCCTTCCAGTATACAGGCGTTTTAGCTATTCAAGATTGTGGACCATCAAATTTGCACTTTAGAGAGTGACTCTGACTCAGATCCTCTGTTTTATTTGAAGTTTTGTTTTGTTTTTCCTTTTGCCCTCAGCTAGAAAACAATCATCTGCCAAGTTCAGCAGCTTCACGCTGCATTTCCTTGGTGTATCAACCCACAGAACAGGACTTATTTGCTGCATAACCTCTGTTTATTGAAGCAAAACAAACTACTGAAATCATAGTAACTGCTGTTATTTTAATAGTGTTCAGTCATCTTCAAACACATCCTGCACATGTCAACTGCTGGTTGGCCTGCTGCTTTAAAACCGCTCTGTGATGGGGGAAAGAAGCTTGAAAAACCAGCTTTACACCCTTCAGGAAAAGAACAGCTATGACTTTAACATTTCTGCTGTTAAGCTGAGACTTGAAGGATATTGGAATAGTAGGAATTTTGTAATGATACACCTCCCTTGATTAACTTCCTAGCTTTTATTCAAGTGATGTACACCTCAAATATTTTTTATGAAGTCATATTTATTATGTACTTGATTTGATGATTTTTGAAAGTCAGCTTAGTTGAAGATAAAACCCAAAGATCTGAAAAAATACTATTTAATTGAATTATTGAATTAGAAGGACAATAAAATCGTGCTTTTTTTGTAGTTGCTACAAAGACAGATGCTACAGATATTTGTTGTAAAACAACAAAATATAAATAACTTATAGCTAATAAAGTTACCTGAGGAGTGTAATGCTAGTTTATTTTTGAGTATATCTTAGCAATATATTTTAGATATATTGTTTTAAAGGACCCTAAAGTACGTTCTTAACTCTGCATAGCATGTGTACAGAGCAGTTGTGCAGGAAGGATTTTTGGTATTGAATAGCTAAATACTAGCCTGAAATGATGGGATGTGCAACATTGTGTGCCTGTGTGTGCGTGCGCGCGCGTATGTGTGTGCGTGTTCGACACGGAAATCAATAGTAAAAAATCTCCAGATGTTTGCCAAATTATTCTGTTTTACCTTGTACTTAAAAACGAAAAATCAAATACCTTTTTTTCATTGAGTTATGATGATGTAACTGGGTGGTCCTTTTTAAACAACAAATAATTTGCATAACAGAGGGTATTTGTTTTTAAAGCTTTTGTAAATAAAGGCCTAAGAAATGTTTTCTTACATAACAACAGACTGGTGGTTTTGTTCCAAAATTTTTCCTGGAATGTATTTAGTCAGTTCAGTATTCTGTGTTGTTTAGACATGATAGTTCTCTTCCATGTGCTTATAAAATCATCTAACTCACTGCTCCCTGACTGATTGCACTTCCAGAGCAGAAGTCTGTTCATGTGTTTTCAGTCACTTCATTCCTACTGGCCTGACTTGCAAGAGTGGCTACTACAATTTACTACTGATGCATCCAGATCCCATTAGTAGTTTGTTTTAATACCATTACGCGTTAGATGATGGTGACTTGTTTTAACTTTGGTTTCTTTGGCTTTAATAAGATAAGGACTATCTAACAGGAAAACAGGATGAATTCTTACTGTGGCATCAATCTGTGTCTTTTCACACTTGAACTGTAGGCTTACATGGAAAATTTGCATACACATGGAATGAAGAATCTCTGAAGTTTGATGTATTTGCTTTAAAGTTTAGTAGCTTTGCCTAAAGCATACTGATACAGCCTAGCCGTGGTTAACTTTGGAAGGAAGTGACTCTTCGAAGAACCTCAGATTTTTGCTTTGAAGTAACTTTAGAGTTGTGGATCAAAGGAAGTTTTTAGAGGCTTCTGAATGCGTGCCTACGGTAAAAGTTTTAGTTCAGGTTGGGATGTGCTTTTGAAGTGACTGCTGAGCATCCCATATGCCGTGCCGTGCTTTGGTTCGCTTCCTCTCATGAACGTGTCAGAGCTTGGGCTCCTTTTGGAAGAAGCTACGATAGGTGTGTGTCTCATGTCCCAGCTGCTGACAAGCATGGAGTCTGCAGGACCAGGCTCACTCTGCTTAAGCCCTACCCTAAAATTCTCCTGGGGAATTTGACTTTAAGCAATTCTACTCTTCAGTTTTCTTTCTGTAAGAAAAGCTTTTCTCAAAAGCCACTGATCAGCATGAAACTAAGATGCTTTATTCCGTGTGAGAACTCTTGATCTGATCAATGTGATCTGTCTGTTGAGAGTTGATTACAGCTGGGGAGACGTCTGTGCATCATTCAGTTTCTGTGGCAAAATTACATTTAGTTTCCATTAAGGAGTGGTTTAAATTGGGAATTGTAGAGATTATGAAAAAAGTGATTTCTTCTTATGGGTAGGACCGTTACTTATACACTGCAGAAACCGAGATCTGAATCTGTTTCCAAAGTGGACAGCTTTACTTGCTTTTGCAAAAATAAATGCTCAGGCACAGTTGCAGCTGTCTAGACATGCACCTTTTTGTTCAGAGACAAGAATTTTCTTTCCAGGCCTCTGCTCTTCCCAATCCATTTTAAATATATTATTGTTTAAGTAGTTTTGTCAGAAGAAATGCCATACCAAAACCTGTTATATTTGATCTTTTTTAAATTCGCTTTTATTTTTGGCTTCTGGAATGAGATGAGTGTTCCTGGGACATTATGTTCTCTGTCACTACTTTTTTTTTTTTTAAGCATTTAATCCCTTTGCTCATTGAAACTAGGGAAGAAGGATCTTTGAGATGGAAGAAGATAGGTTTGGTACGTATTGAGAGTATTTGAGGCTTTTTACCCTGTGAATTCGGGGATGACTTATAACCTCTGACATCCAATAACTTTCTCGAATCATATCAGACTGGTTACTTTAAGCTCAAGAATAGTTCATTCCCTCACACAGGAAATCAAACGAAAGTAGCAGGAAACCTGCATTGCTGAGCATGGAGCTTCTGACTAAACTCAAACATAGAAAGGAAGTGCACAAAAGGTGGAAGCAGGGACAGGTGACATACTGTCTTAAGTTTGTAGGGGTTGGGTTGAGGAAGCCCAAGTCTATCTGGAGTTGCATCTGGTGAGGGACAAGAAAAGCTTCTACAGGGATATCAGGAGCAAAGAAAGATAAGAAAAAATGTGAGACCACTGTGGAGTGGGGTCAGGAGACCTAGTGACAAGAACATGGAAAAATCCAAGGTACTCAATGCCTTCTTTGCTTTGGATTTTACTCTTACGACGTGCCTTCAGGAATCCTAGGTCTCTGAGATGCCTAGGAAAGTCTACAACAAGGAAGACTTACCCTCGTTGGAGGAGGATCAGGTTAGGAACATAACAATTTGACATAAAGAAGTTCAGAGGATGTGATAGGATGCACCCACAAGTGCTGAAAGAACTGATGTCATTGCGAGGCCATTTTCATTATCTTTGAAAGGTCATGGTGATAAGGATAGTTTCTTGAGGAGTGGAAGAGAACAGATGTCACTCCTGCCTTCAAGAAGGGCAAGGAGGATGCAGGGAACTGCAGGCTGGTCAACCTCACCTCAATCCCTGGGAAAGTGATGGAACAGATAATCCTACAAACCATTTCCAAATGTAGAATGGATAAGGAGGTGATTGGAAGTAGTCAGCCTGGATTATGAAGGGGAAATAATTTCTGACCAGCTTGCTGTATTTTACCCTCCTTTGAGCAGCTAAGGAGGGTGCATCCCAACAAAGAGAAAGTCAGGTAGGAACACCAGGAGGCCTGCATGGATGAACAAGGAGCTCCTGGACCAACTCGGACATAAAAAGAAGGCCTATAGGGGGTGGAAGCAAGGACAGGTAGCCTGGGAAGAATACAGAGCGATTGTCCGAGCCAGGTTAGGAAAGCTAAAGCCCTGACAGAGTTAAATCTGGCCAGGGACATCAAGGGCAACAAGAAAAACTTCCATAGATATGTCAGTGATAAAAAGAGATCTAGGGAAAACGTAGGCCCTCCCCGGAAGGAAACAGGGGACCTGGCTACCCGGGATATGGAGAAGGCTGAGGTTCTCAATGACTTCTTTGCCTCGGTATTCACTGGCAAGAGCTCCAGCGGCGCAGCCCAAGTCACAGAAGGCAAAGGCAGGGACTGTGAGAATGAAGAACTGCCCACTGTAGGGGAAGATCAGGTCCGAGACCATTTTAAGAACCCGAAGGTGGATAAGTCCATGGGACCAGACGAGGTACATCCATGGGTCCTGAGAGAACTGGCAGATGAAGTTGCTAAGCCACTATCCATCATATTTCAGAAGTCGTGGCAATCTGGTGAAGTTCCCAATGACTGGAAAAGGGCAACAACAGCCCCCATCTTTAAAAAGGGGAAAAAAGAAGACCCAGGGCACTACAGGCCGGTCAGTCTTACCTCTGTGCCTGGCAAGATCATGGAGCAGATCCTCCTGGAGACTATGCTAAGGCACATGGAAAATAAGGAGTTGATTGGTCACAGCCAACATGGCTTCACTAAGGGCAAATCCTGCCTGACTAATTTGATGGCCTTCTATGATGAGGTTACAGCGTTGATGGATAGGGGAAGAGCAACTGACATTGTCTACCTGGACTTATCCAAAGCATTTCATGCTGTCCCACATGACATCCTTCTCTCTAAACTGGAAAGACATGGTTTTGATGGATGGACCACTTGGTGGATAAGGAATTGGCTGGATGGTCGCTCTCAAAGAGTTGTGGTCAACAGTTCAATGTCCAGGTGGAGGCCTGTGACGAGCGGTGTTCCTCAGGGGTCAGTACTGGGACCAGTGCTATTTAACATCTTTGTTGGAGACATGGACAGTGGGATTGAGTGCACCCTCAGCAAGTTTGCAGATGACACCAAGTTGTGTGGTGTGGTGGACACGCTGGAGGGAAAGGATGCCATCCAGAGGGACCTTGACAGGCTGGAGAGGTGGGCCTGTGTGAACCTCATGAAGTTCAACAAGGCCAAGTGCAAGGTCCTGCATGTGGGTCGGGGCAATCCCAAGCACAAGTGCAGGCTGGGCGGAGAATGGATTGAGAGCAGCCCTGATGAAAAGGACTTGGGAGTGCTGGTGGATGAGAAGCTCAACATGAGCCGGCAATGTGTGCTGGCAGCCCAGAAAGCAAATCATATCCTGGGCTGTATCAAAAGAAGTGTGGCCAGCAGGTCGAGGGAAGTGATTCTGCCCCTCTACTCTGCTCTTGTGAGACCCCACCTGGAATACTGTGTTCAGCTCTGGAGTCCCCAACACAAGAAGGACATGGAGCTACTGAAACGAGTCCAGAGGAGGGCCACGAAGATGATCAGAGGGCTGGAGCACCTCTGCTATGAAGATAGGCTGAGAGAGTTGGGGCTGTTCAGCCTGGAGAAGAGAAGGCTCCGGGGTGATCTTATAGCAGCTTTCCAATACCTAAAGGGGGCCTACAGGAAAGCTGGAGAGGGACTTTTTAGAAGGGCATGTAGTGATAGGACAAGGGGCAATGGATTTAAACTGAAAGAGGGGAGATTTCGATTAGATATAAGGAGGAAATTTTTTACATTGAGGGTAGTGAGGCACTGGAACAGGTTGCCCAGAGAAGTTGTGGATGCCCCATCCCTGGCAGTGTTCAGGGGGGTTGGAACTAGATGATCTTTAAGGTGCCTTCCAACCCTAACCATTCTATGATTCTATAGTGGAGTAGATGATCACCACAGGTCCCTTCCAGTGCTAACTCTTCTGTGATAGTAGAGCACACTACATAGACTGCACTGGATCCTTGTTTCTGAAATACATGAGGTGTAATACGGATGTTTTTCACCCACGAGGTACATATGCTTACTGGTCATGCAGAGGACAGTCCAGTGAAGACCGAGTGGTTACTTCATGTTGTATCGCATGGACTGGAAGACATAACTTGTGCAGACAGCCTGTTTTGTTTAAGGTCCACGCTTTGCCTCCTTGGGTAGGCTTTTGCTCTTTTAATGCTATTTTGCTGAAAGAACAGAGATGTGGTTCCTGCTTTTGTGTAGTGGGGCACGTTAACCTCCTGAAGCAAAAGGAGATGGTGCCTTGGGGAGTTGGTTATGGCTCATCTGATTTTCTGTAGTTTAAAATTAGCGTATGAAAGATAATTCCACTAGTAGTGCTTGACACGTGGGAGCCTAAACAATTGCAAAGAGCAAACAGTGGGTCTGAGCATCGCCTAAAGGGCATGATTAGTCACAGTGGGAGAAGCTGTCAGAGAACAGGTCTGTTTAGCTATACATAAACCCATTTGAGAATTATTTCTGCTGGGTTACAAGTTGTGTTTCTGTTAATTGCACAGCACTGATGGTATTAATTTTCTTGCTGGGGGAGTAACCTTGAACACTGCCTTAAGTAACAAGGGTGTACTTCAGAACCAATGTTACAGAATCAAACATGTCTTTTGAGGAGTCCTTGTCACAAAAACCCACATGGCAGATAATATCATTTTATAGTGTTTTCCTTTAATAGTTCCAAGTAAAATTTCCTAGCTTATAAGTATTAGTGCTTAACAAATCTTGCATTTAATCATGTTGGCTGAATGTTCTTGACTGGTAGTACTTGTTCAGCTCTATAAAACTCCTTTGTGTAATCCTTCTTTTGCAGTTGCTTAGAAAAGTAGGTGAAGGGCTAACTAAATCAGCTGGTAAAGTGTTAGTCCAGTGATCTCTGACCAGGTTCTTCTATAGATGTTCCATAGGAGGGCTTAATGGTTTAGTACTGAATTTACTTAGTTGAAGATATTTGTTATGTGAGATTTTGATTTAGAAGAGTCATGCAGCAATAAACTGAAATCACAACACAAACACAATATAGCAATTGTATATACAGTTGAATCAGAAAGAATACGAACATCAGTCCCTTTACCAATCTCTATAGCATGGTCAGGGTGCGGGGAAGGAACACATGGGTTGAAGCCAGCTGAAGCCCATTGCTCTCCTCAAAGCTGATTTTGCTGGTGTTCAATTTTTAAACCCTATGTTGGGCTGAGCTACGTACACACATCCCCACGTTGGTGTGGCTTGCTCAGGAAGATATGACTTTATATTGATTGTTTCAGGCAAGGCCGTTTACATAACCAGTTGACCCACTCAACTGATACAGCTAGCTGTTTACAGCAAAGGCCTTCTCTGGCCTCCTTGGTGTTGAGATCAGTTCAGCTTCTTTGATGACAGGTGTGGTCACTTCCTACATTATTCTCCGAGCTTCATGAGCACACCATCCTTGCCTATCTTCTTCCATCAAAGGGGTTCATTGACCAGTCACAGAATGAAAGCGTGGCTTTATAAGCCCAAATGTTGCTGGGTTTATGTATTTTAAATGTGCTATGTATTAACGAATATGTCATTTAAAGTAAGGAAAAAGCCACAAACTTAAGCCCCTGCATCTTCACTTAGGCTTCCCAATGGTATATCTTTTTTGTTTTGCTGACATGTCTTTTGGGGGAGTGTTTTCTCCCCGTTGTCTCAAGTGTCATTTTTACTTGAGAACATGTGTTTGTGTCCTCTGTTTTAAACTCCCAATTGGTTTCTCAACCTTGAATTAGCTAATAAGTCACCTAAACTGGTTGGGTGCACTGAAAGGAAGAAATTGCTTCTGTAGTGAATCAGTTTTTAGAACTTCCCTGGAAGTTTAATATTCACATGACAATGGATTTAGGATGGCATGGGTTCATTGCAGATTATTAACTTGCAAAATAATTATTCGAATAAGTGAATTTTTTAATAAAATAAGACTTCTTGAGATTTTTATTTAATAACACCAAGTCAGTGATGGCAAAGGCAGCCAGAAGCCTCCAGTAGAACTGTTGGTATTTGTTGTTGGTATTTGTTTGCCTACTGTAGAGTTTGAACAAAACCTCACAAATAATGAAACCTGCTTTTTACATTGAGTAAAACACATAGGTTGTCTCAGTTGACTTTCCCATTCATACCGTGAAGTTCTTTTTCAGTATATCTGAACTTTAGTGTACCTTAGTTGGTTTATAGGAGATTGTTTTGGTGTTTGCTTCCTTCTTCCCTGACTAGGTATGGTAGAGAAATGAGGAGGATTCTCCTGCATTATTATTTTTAGCAGTCTTGGGTTGGGAATGAAATGTGCTCACTCATGCCAACTGTGAAAATCCGATTTCTGCAGAGACTTGTCTCATCCTTTTTCTGCCAGGACAGATGAGATTTTTTTTCTGCCTCCGCTGAAGTGGGAGAATTGCCTTGCCCAAGTGTGCTCTTTCCTGTGCTCATGGGATACTTGCCTCAATTAACTGTGTTGGATAATGTGAGGGAAAGAGATGGAGAGAGCAGAAGCCTTCCCTTCTTTGTGCATCAGGTAGAAATGGGTAACAGCTGAACTTTCTGAGCTACATTACAGAGAGCATGCTTTATCTTTTACAGGGTAGCAAATAGGGGCCATGGTTGCAGTTGGCAGTATCCTTTATTACTTCCATCATGCAATAGCTGAGCTTTGCAAGCTCCCTGCTTTCCTTTGTTCTTGTCCCTCTATGTGCTCTGGAGTGTATCTGTAATACCTATGGTTGTGTTCCTATATGAAGACTAATTGCTAGTGTGCTTATCTCATCACTGAGCTACTGATTTTCTCTGTTGTATCTGAACTACTGGCCAGTTTAATCTCTCATGAGACAGAGAAAATAACTGGAAATGGGTCCCTGTTGTTCAGGCTGTAACACAGTTTGTATACGTCGTGTATTTTGTCTTTATAACCAGGGCTGCTTCTTAGGTGAATCTGTTTTCAGAATTAAAAAAGGAAATCGACTTCATAAGATGGTGACTGTCAGGAAGTGTTGGGTCTGTTCCAGTTATGCCAATCAGTTAAACTGTGAGCATGCAGGAGGTGGGAAAGGGGATATGGCTCACAGCATGCTCTTCCAACTGCTGCCGTCAAACTGTTGAGTCCATCTGCTCGAGAAGATTACAGGGATCCAGGCTGAAGCTTGTAATCATTGCCCTAAATACTGGAAATGACACAGATTTCAGGATGACTCAGTTACTGTATTTCAGTGATGGGCACCATTAAGAAAACTTGGAGAAATGAAGGAATTATCTGGAATAAACCTTAGGAGGGGGAGGGATAAAGAGCATGTAGATCTTGATAGTACCTTTCAAATGAAAGACTTCTTAATCTAGACTTCTGTGGGCAGGGAAGGGAGAAGAGAGAGAAGAATGATGATCAAAAATTTTAAAATGGGAACAACTAGAAAAATGCAAAGGGAAAGTAAGCAAGGCTTCCCTTAGGTTATGTCAGATGCCACTTGCTCAAAATTTCACCCCAGAAGGCTGCTGCTTTTCCTGTCCACTTACCAGGTCACTGGAATAAGTGATAGCTGCAAGTGAAGTGGCAATGAGGACGCCCCACCACCTATACAGCATAGCAGCATGTTCTTTTTTAAATCACCTTGTTTTGGATGAGAATGTTTGTATATGGTTCAAAACAAATATTTATGGAAGGGTTTTAAATAAAAAACAGGAAAAGCTCAGAGCATATACTGCAGGTTATGGCTGAACTGGAACAGGTGAGAGCTGCTTTCATCTTTACATAACTGTTCCTGCACTTTTTAGAGGCCCCTGAGTAGATAGTCTCATTTCTCTCTGCCCCAGAAGTGGATCTAACGCTTTCCTAGGGGAGACTGTTAAAGTGCAGAGAGTCAGGCAGATCACAAGAATCTGGCATGGGAGGGACTGGAGAGCCCTCATGAAGTAAAACTGCTATGGGAGACATACCCAGTGAGTAACATACTTCCTCTCCTTGCATCCCCTCCGTTCTATAAAGTAAAGAGGGTTTAAGAATCCCTTCTTTTAGGACAGAATTGCACCACTTTGACCTAAAGGAGTGCAGCTGTGTCTGCTCTGCTAGTATGAAGACCCATGAAAGACCAAAAAGGATTTGGTTCCTTCTTAACCTGTTTCAGTGTAGGTGCTCTGTGAGCTGCTATGTATCTGGCAATTAAACTGGGGAGGGAAAACTTACCTGAAAAAGTCAAAGATCCCTGGTAAAGAGGGATGTTTACAGCAGCTATGTTGTTAATAAAGGCCCAGTAGAGATGATGGCTGTTCTGCTGTTCAGGTACACTGTCAGTGAAACCGAAAGTAGTGCGTCAATAACTACTACGTACATGACTTGCAGAACATGAAGCATTTATTTATGTGAGCAATACATTAACAAGTGGCAAAGGTATACGCTGAATTTATGTAGAAATATATTCCCCCCTGCTCTCCAGCATGCCAGTCAACTGAATCAGGGCAAGAGCTCTCGGTCCGAATGATGATTAACAACAGCTACAGCACACCATGCACTAAACCAAACTTGCTTCCTGCAACCTTTCTGAAGTCTTGTTTGAAGACCCTGATTTTAAGTACAAAGTTAAAAATAATTACTGGTGTTTCATAAATTAGCTGCCCATGGTTGTAGGCTACTAAAAAGCTTTCAACCTGCAACTTAACTGGACAGTTTTTTTCTCTCAAGTTAAAGAACTAAAGTGCATTAGGAGCAGCTGTGCCTAATTGCTTAGTGGGAGGAGCTCACCAACATCTAGGTGTTCCATTTTCTTACCAAAAATAGTTCTCTGTGAAGACTTGGAGCACTCCATCACACCAGTACATCAACTGAATACCAAGAATATGCGTGGATCGCTTCTGGTGCAGAGATGTATTGGATTTGTTCTAACCTACAAATTAAGGAAGCTTCTTACATGTGTGGGGGTTTATGATTTATGTGACTGTTTACATATATACAAAATAAATTTAACTCTGTTGTCATTAGGGACTCAGGCCCATCTGAGGAGTCTGTAGAACTCATCCAGCTTCCACTGAAGCTTGAAATGCAGTCCTACTGCTAGACAAATATCAGGGCTATTTTTTTTTTTTTTTTAGCAAAAAAGTAGATTAGTAACTGTACAGTAGGTAAAAAGCAGTCTTTAAAAAAAATACAGAAATTACACAAAATGCTGTAGTAAAGTGCCTAGCAAAAATATAAGGAACAGGAGAGTCAGTGTAAGCGGACAAACAACATTACATCCTTGCTCCCCTCAACTCTTCACAAATTCTCCCGTGTGCACTGTAACAGTATCAATGACTATGTCAAAAAGGCCATCTTCACTTCACTATATAAAGTATTAGAGAGCTTAAAGCCAAGAATATAGTTATATCAGAAATTATACTTTGGAGCATGATTAGCTGACTGTCGCCCATACTCTATACAGTGAGAGTTGCCAGGAAGCCCCAGAAGCCTGCCCACAGTGCTCTTCAAGCTCTCTGAGCTCCTGTCATTTCTCTTTCCCCTTCCCTTCATCAGCATATGTTTCCTACACCTCCATCAGATTTTTGCTAGAGGGAGACAGCCTCTGGCTACATCAAAGCTGCAGATTATTTAGGGCTATAGTTATTTTTTAAGTGTGACTTCTGAGACATGGAGAAGCCAAGCATTTCTTGATCGCCTATCCGTGTCCTTTCTCTAAGTTGATCCCCAGTCTTATGGAGAGCTCTCAGAGCCCTGGACGTAGTCAGGGAGGCTGACATCTGTATTAGAGATCCACTTCCATTATGAGTTTTGCTGGGGAAGAAATCTGTACTTTGTCTTTACATAAAAATATAGAGCAAGTTACACTGAAGCTGAATTTCAACTTTTTAATCAGTATTTTCAAAAGCGTGCTCCCTGACAAACCACCCTGTGACTGTGTAAAAAACCAGACTATACAGATAGAGAACCTGAAGTGTTAAAAAATAGATTTTCCCTCTCCTCCTTATCCCTCGACAAGTTAGCCTTTAAACAAACACTAATACGAGGTAAGCTGACAGAGCAACACTGAATAAATTGCTGTGAAAAACTTTTGGTTGCTAGATGTCTGCAGGCATCGTGTAAACTGTATGCTACCTTCGTGCTAGTTTAAAAAAGGTGTTCTACATCAAGGGATCCATACTCCGGCACTTCTGGCAAGAAACAGATGTTTTCAGGCTGGTAAAATTTTGAAGTTAAAACAAAAAAAGTAAAACAAATACATTTTCACCAGAAAAAAAGCCACAATTGTGCTCCAACAGCTATCACTTAAGTTGTAAACCCATGAAAGACAAATTTTAAAGTTACCTGCCTGTAGAAGAGTTCTGCTTTCAGAAATCTGTCACTTAGTCCTGCTGCCAGTTCTCTAAACAAACAACTGGAATCTTTACACTGTGAAGCAACGTGCTAAGTGACTCGAGTTTGATAACAGAAGTACTTTTCTGCTTCAACTGAACTGAGCTTAGTCTGAGAGGTTTTCACTTTTTTTTTCTTTTTGGGACTAGTCTTTTTGTCTAGCCACCAAGAAAGTATAACTAAGTTCCTCCTAAAGTTGTTTTCAGAATAACCATTTGCATTTAAATGTAAACACTGATACCATAAATGTAGTGTATACAAAAGGCACGAGACAATTAGATTTGTTTTGCTGAAACTTCCTTGACTTTGAAAGCTGATAATGCATCTGATATTATCTGGCGGGTAAACCCTGATCCTAAGGAAGCGGCTAGCGCCTAACTTAATTGAAGGGGGTTTCCTACTTGCAGCAGCTTGGCTTTTTGGTATTGCACTCAAACGTCCATTGTTCTGTAAATGCAAATATCACAAATTATAACCGTAAGTGTTCTTGATTGTGCACAATACTCATTAAGATATGCAGTAAGAAAGGCAGTGTCTTAAAGAACAATTGAAAAAAGAAATCTGAGACAACTCTTGATTAATAAGAAACTAAGATTTTGAGAGATGGTGGCCCTCAGGAACACAAGTTGGTGAAAAGCCTTTTAGTTAAGTGCTAACATTCATTTCCTGAAGGGGATAATGGCTCCAAATGTGACAATAAAATCCCCACTTCATAGCACTGTCCTGTGCAGCTCCCATCAAAATCCCCAGCTGGCCAGCTTCATTTATGTATTATCTATCTGAACGCAGGCTTTTTATCACCCCACTTACCAGTGACCCACTGGAGCATTCAATTAACAAAGGAGTTTTTTTCCCCCTCTACAACTTTTTAAATTATTAGTAGTGCTCACCTGAGGGAAAACGGAGCCTCTGCCACGTTTTCAAAAAATTTTCCAAAAATAGTTGGACACTTGACTTGGGTCCTTATCAAGCATTCAAAATACAGGCCACCAAGCCACTACATTATTTGTACTCAACACTGGCTGTTCTCCCAATTCGTAAAGCCAGTAGTGCAAAAATTTCATTTTAAAGTCAACTACTTAAAGCAATTTAAATTAAGGGGTGAATTTTCAAAACCAAGGCAAGAACATGGACTGATACGTAAAGAGGTCACATTTTTCTTGTGCTGAATATCGAAGTAAAAACCAGCCATGGAATTTTTACAATTGTAAACTCAGAATCCTTTTTTTTTTTTTTTCCATATTCTAATACTTAGAATCATCCTTTACCATTCAAAACCAGTACTTTTAAGTTGAAACACTCTTTATATGGTTCAGAAGTAGTATGTTTAGTTTCATGTTTCAAGCAGTGACATGGAGACAGCTAATCATCTGTCAGTTTGTTTTCTGAGCACATCCAGACAGGAGCAGACAGGAGCAGCTGGCCAACAGGGCTGATACGTGGAAGAATGCATCGTCCTTCCAACGACAGCTTGTTCTTGAACTGGAACAGAACGTTAATCACAAAATACATTACTAGAATTCAAGAGTACTTAAAAATTAAGTTACTGCAATAGGTCTCATCAACTCAAAGGGGAAAGCGAACAACAGCTGAATGAAAATCCCACCTTGAAGAGGAACACAGTAAGACTGTACACAGTTAAAGTTATTAATCCACTTCAGGATGACAGTGATTAAAAACTCACTACATATAGCAAGCAGGCCACCAGATTATAAAATGAAGTGAGCTATTTTTAGAGTATACTTCCAGGTACCAACATCATTAAAAAACAATTATCTAGTACATTACTGTAAACCACATCTGGCACTCTCAGTAATTAGTCCCCTGATTAACAAGAAAGGATTACAGGATATCGAACGTAACCTTAGTTGGGACAGAAATTCAAATTACTAACACGCTAGCAGGGGCCATAGGCTGTATTTTTCATGTCAAAGATGAAATTTGTTTTGTTGTTGCAACTTCAGCATCTTTATTATTAAAGTATACTGTTCACTCCCTAGGAACAAGTATCACTCAAATACTGACAATAAAGGAATGAAATTAAACAAAAAGTAGTTCCAAAAAATAAAATAAAAACATTTTTATATAAGGGCTCTTATTCCAGCAACCAAATGTCATATATATATATATATATACACACACACACACACACACAGAGTAATCTAGCTTTTTTGTTACATCTCCAGAAAGTCTTAAGTACCACATAGAAATATCTCTGACAGAGCTAAGGGCACAACCACACTGGCACTTATGCTCAAGCCAGAGAAATTACCACTCCTTGGCTACTGCCCTTTTGAGATGTGCATGCATCGGTCTAAGGCAAAACTGACCTCCAGAAGCCCCTTTATGTGGCTTTAGGCTTATGCTTTGGAACATAATCTCCTCTGAAGGTGGTCTCTCTTTAAAAAGGTGTACTTCAAAGTGGATGCTCACATGAAGAAGAAACAAAAATCCCCCAAAACAAACAACCCCCCCAAAACCCGGAGGATGGGGTAACTGGACTGCAAACACAAATCTAACTGTTACTTTCTCAGACTGGACTAAAAGAAGGAAAAAAAAAAAAAAAAAAGAGCATGAGATGTTTACCAAGCTAAACAGCTTGAAAAAAACACTTTCAGCATCTGAAACACAATCACAGACCATGTTTGACATTCAGAATAATCTGAATGACAAAATTCCAGTAAAATGTACGCACTGTTTAAAGAAAGATTAAAATTTGTTACTTAAGTAAAGAAAGCATTAGGACTTCTGAAAGTAGAACTCCAACCTGACAAAACTACTTGCAAGTAATGGTATTTCTATAATATAATTCAAAAATCATAGAATCATAGAATGGTTTGGGTTGGAAGGCACCTTAAAGATCTCTGAGTCTCAAACCCTCTGCCATGGGCAGAGAAACCCTCCACTACAACAGGTTGCTCAAAGCCTCATCCAGCCTGGCCTTGAACACTTCCAGAGATGGGGCAGCCGCAACTTATCTGGGCAACATGTTCCAGTGCTTCACCATCCCCAGACTAAAGAATTTCTTCCTTGGATCTAACTGAAATCTACCCTCCTTCAGTTTAAAGCCATCACCCCTTGTCCTATCACTACACGCTCTTTCAACAAGTCCCTCTCCAGCTTTCCTGTAGCTCCCCTTTAGGTACTGGAAGGCTGCTAGAACGTCTCCCCAGAGCCTTCTCTTCTCCAGGCTGAACAACCCCAACTCTCAGCCTGTTTTTGTAGGAGAGGTGCTCCAGCCCTTGGATCATCTTTGTGGCCCTCCTCTGGACCCGCTCCATCAGCTCCATGTCCTCCTTGTGTTGGGGACTCCAGAGCTGAACGCGGTACTCCAGGTACAGTCTCACAAGAGCTTTTTCTATAAAGCCCATCTCCAGTGTTTTACTCTTGAGTAGTGATGACATGTAAGACATTAAACTAACTGAAGTTGAATAATTCTTTTCCAGAAGCTATTGTTTTGTTGAAACAACTGATGGATTAAACAAGGCAGAAGCATGTCATTTTACATTTTGACTGAAGGGTTAGAAATGAGATTTTTAGATTCTATTAAAAAAAAAAAACTACGCAGAGCAGTCAAAGTTGCAGACACTGGCTGAGTTTCATTCGCTCATCTCTAACTCTGTTCATTTGACACCCACATTTTCAACACTTTAACACTTCACACCATCATCAAGTTTGCAGATGTAGCTATATATGGAACAGTCTGTGTCTTCATTCACCACTTGACACAAAAACAGAATGTAATGGTCAAGAATGTTCTAGTTTCTCTGATGAATCCAACTGAACTTCTGGGACCTTTTTGGTACAAGCTACAGGCCACCTGTTGTACCTGCACACCTGCCATTTTCATCATCTGCCATGGCAGTGCAATACCATGCCTGATGGGTCGAGTAACAATCACTGGAGTTCTCTGATGGCTTTCTACGCCTTCCACTTCCTCCAGAAGGGAACGAGAGCTGCCTGACAGTTGTGACAGCACGTCCATGGGTCACGTCACACACAAATGAAGGAAATCCACTTCAGACACTTTTTCAGGTGCTTCCAATAGCAGAGATGGAAACGACCCTGCTGGAACAACTCCACCAATGTTGTTGGAAAATTGTGTGTTATTTGGTATGCTGAAATTCTTAGGGTTGGAGTCTAATTTTTTATACAGCTTTAAATATGAAATAGTTGCATTCTGTAAGCTTTGGTGGCGTTAGAAATCTTCAAATACTAAAGTGAATACGATGATTGATTGTGTTCCTTCCCCCCAGCCCAATTTTTAAGGTCTCCTCCTCTTATGTATGTAACAGAATTTACTAGCTGCTTCTCAAACCTGAGAAGTCTGTGTTGTAAGATATCAATGCAAGAAATAAATAAAAAAACCCCACACTTCAGCTGTTTTTGACAACAGGTGACCAAATGCTCAGGAAGTCATATGGACACCTTTTGTCTTCAGTAGGCAGCACTTTTAAAATTACCGAACAGGATGCTCAGTACCTGGCATAGAAGAACAAGCTGCTAATAGTTTTACATATTAGAATAAATTTATTTTTCTTTCATTATCTGATAGACCTTTACCTGCTTTAGTAGAGCAAACTATAATCATTCAGCATTAAGAACTAACTTCATTTTCAAACTCAGCTTTACAAATTACTGCTGGACAGCTTGAATAGTCAATTTCATTATCTTTCTAGAGAAAGGGAATAACAACAACACTATTTTGGGATAATACCTAAAACCAAGGGGTATAAACATTAAACAATATTTTGCAAACATGACCCATCAAGAAATCAGAGGTTTAGTTTAAAACTATGAATTCATGTGCTACTATCTCATGGCAAAAAAAAAACACTGAAGAAAACAAAACAGACAGGAATTGCTTTAGTAATTTTCTTTTGTGCATTCTGAAGTGGTAAGGAATCATGGACTAGCATATTAAGTACACAGACTATTAACATACCTTTCCTTATATATTCAGATGTTTCTTTTAAGGGAAACTAGGTTTCATTTTCCATGGTTAATGCAGGATTGCTCATACCTTTAAAGACAAAAAAAATGTATTTCCACAGGAAAAGGACTCATGTCTCTCTCAGCAAATAATACAGCCTTTAATTATTAATTATCTTAATGTCATTCCACTATTACCAAGACTACTCCTGTCCTGTGTCCTTTACACAGCTTTTCACTAGCTGCAACAAGGCATCATATTCTGATAGAAGCAATTTGTTCCCAAAAGAATTATCAGGCTCAGCCTAAAAGATAGTTAGCACCTACTAGTGTTAGGGTTCCCAATTAAACCTGGCCAGGAGTTACTGAGAAGGGCACAGCAGCTCCATACATAGAACTTCCTACAAACATGCATTTAAAATAAGGCTCATGAATTTTGGTTCATTAATACAAACACCAAGTGACCTTGGTTGTTTTTACACTACATCCTCCAAAACTAGTTTGTCACAAAATGAACCACTGCAGCATAAATCAATTCCTTACCAACTTTGCCCTTTTCAGCCTTTCCAGTAGTTTCTGACCAAGAAAGTGTATCCGTAAGAAGGTGGCTCTGGGAATCGCGCAATGGCTTTGCAGGAAACAAGTGGTTCTCACTGTAATGCCAATGAAAAGAACACTGTAGTAAACTGCAGTGATTTTTCATTATCTTACCACCCATTACGAACAGTTTGTCATACGCAGTATTTTTCCCACCTTACCTTGCTGCTTTTTTGATGAATCACTACACTTTTGTCATTACAGACATTACGCTGTAGTTGTCACAGATGCAAGCGCAATCTAAAAAGCGACTCGCTAGCACAGAACGGGGAAACATTCTGATTTTTTTCTTTGACAGATATTATATATTAATACATGTACTTCAATTCCAAATGCACTCTATCCATATTCACTCCCACTACAACAAATCTGACATGATAAATAGTGGAGAGAACATCTCCAAAATCTCTTGCCTAATATAAGCTATGGATCACTGGGTTAAGATTTAAAGTATCAATACCCAGCTAGCTGAAACGTAATGTATTTATTTTATGAATAAAAGATTGTCAATATGATTCCATTATTATTTCTTCGACACATATTCAAGTCTACTACACTTATCACACACTTAATGACATAAATGCTGCTAAAGAATTACAATATGAAATACTAAGCTATTATATTCATTTAGTTTAAGGGACAGCTGCATACTTTTCACACTTTAAAGATGTCATGGCCGTAAAGGATAAGGATTAAGAAAATGTCTCCTATTATTAGCAGAATTATAACACGTGCATTTAATACTCAGTTTCTTGTGCTTCAGCACCAGCGCCAAGATCAGGGATTCCCTTATGCAAAGCATTTCTTCATCAGATACAGAGAAGCAGGCCTCCCCCAACAGCCTTGCAAGGTAATGCATCTGTATTGCAGGCAGATCAACTGTCTCATATATATGCAGAACAGAATGTTACGGATACTGTTTAGGCAGGCATGGAAAATTCAGGTCTTGGGATGCCACTGAACTGAGACAAACTTATTTCCATAAATTTAACTCTGAGGATTGGGTGTATTACAATTTAGCGGTTTAACATCTGACTTGTATTTATTAATAGGATACTCTTTTGTTTGCTTACCACTTTTAAGTATCTTATACATTGTTCTACTTGTATGTGCACAGGAAAAAACAGAATATCAACTATTTGAAATAAGTAACAAAAAGCAGATTACTTTTTGGATGTTGAATTAAGACCACCAGGTGTGGAAGCTTGCTCAGGATCCTGATTAACAAGGCAAGTTGGGAAGGAGCAACCATCTCCTAGACTGAAAAATTCAGAATTAGTGTAATACATACAAAAAAACCTTTGAAGAAATTTTTTTTCTAAAGTGAAAATTACTGTGTCTTACTTCAAAAAAACTAACCACCCCCCCAAACCCTCTGGATCCTGATTATTCAACAGTTTCAACAAATGAAGCATTAAAAAGTGAGCATACCTTGAAAATACAGGCAGCAACCAATATTTCTTCTCATCACCAAACACCTGCCTTAGGTTTTTGCTGAAACCCAAGCTGAAGCCATTCTTGTCTGTTCTGTGACGAAATATGGGAGCTCTGAATACCTCTTAAAAGAAAAAAAAAATTAGATTTCTTTGCAAGATGGCACATATTAAGTTTCACACCAATACGTAGGCAATTGCACTAATGACACCATCATCCAAGGGGAAAGGCTGTACTGCCGCCATGGCTGAGAAAGGGTGGGAGTCTCCTCCACCGTCCTCCCTAATCAAGGCCAGGAAGACTGAGGAACTTACTTTTTAAGAAAGAAGTGATGTGTTACATAAAGATTTCAGCATGTGACTATACCACAGAGAGTGTGCAAGAAAGAAAAACCTTAACAAAGCGTTTACTACAGAAAGAGTAATGGAAAAGAAGAAAAGCTTAACCTACTTTAATAGTAAAACGAGCTTATCACACCCTGGGGTATGAAAATATTGTGTGTCTTTACAGCTGCATCAAGAAAGCACTTTACTCACAGACCCAGATTATTCCCCATGGTCATCCAACCTAAATTTCTGGAGACCAGAGCTACACAGAGCTTCAAGTGTTGCAAAGTGCCTGAAGCAAAAATCTCATTCACTTTCCACCAAGTGACTGATAGTCATTTAATTCCCTTAATTGGCTATATACGTGGCAAACTATGTCCTGACAGCACAGCTCACAGAAACCCTGCTGGAACCATGCAGGGATCGTCCTTCTGCAGTAAATCCTTAGCTATGAACTGCTGGAAATGACCTTCTACATGTAGTTGTATTAGTTAGAAGGTATTTCAAAGAAGGGGGAAGAGAAAAGAGAGATATCCTTTCAGATGCCCATGTTAGGCTAGGAAAACAGCTCCCAGGATGATTTAAACACAATCATGCTTAAGGCTATCATGGATTCATTATCAGACTATTGCATGTTCAAGGTTTCACATATCAAGCAATTTCCAGAAGTAAAATGGGAAGAAGAGACAAACCGATATTTTTGAGTAGCTTAAGTGTTCAGAAAACGTGGTATTTTACCTGCATGGAATTCAATTGGTTTTAAAAACATGAAATATTGAATTGAAAGTGTACTGCATTATGGTTACCTTTGAACATTTTTTTTTTTTCACTAAAATGATAGGAACCGTTTATAAGCCGAATATTTCATCATTTCTGTTCATCTAAGCATCATTAATAAAACTTTTATCCACTTATATCTAGATTAACCAAATTTTTTCCAATACTGATTTCTAAGTAGATGATTTTTCAGAATACTGAAGAAACCCACAAACCCTAGAGAAATCTTGAAGTAAACAAGCTCTCTTCCAATGATATATATGCAAAGTTTTCCATTAATCATCTACATACTAGTAAATCTGAAAAGAACCGGAAAAAAACAGATCAATTCATTGGCTTACTCTAATTCAGCTTATATCAACAGAAGAGCATTTAGAGATTTAGAAACTTTAATGAATATATTGCAAACTAGTATTATTACAGTCCAGGATATAGTATAGAACAGGCACTCAGATCTTCTGCGACTCCTTATATTTATTTATTTATTAAGAGCTGTAACCAGACGAACATGCATCCAGGTGGTGGGAAACGCTGGTTTAACACTGATATTTAATGCAGTTATATGTACGCTCCCACAGTAGAGGCACAGGCCACCTCCTTTGAGGTCTTTAACTCGTAACACAGCGCCCTTTCTATGCATCTATGATTATGTGGTGGACAAGACTCACAACTGTGAAACTGCCCGTGAGATCTCCCTGTTCATTTACTGCTAAATATAGAAGCGCTGCCTTAAAGTCTGTTCTTCTGTACCGGATCGTTCCCTGCCGTTGGCTCTTTGCGCTCATACATATTGATCAAAACCCACGACGCCAGAGCCACAACCAGCCTGCCTTCCACCTTTTCTTTTTCTCTCCTTGCCTCCAGTACAGGCAAAGTTTTGGAATGAATAGCTATGCCTTTCAGAACTTTTAAATGAAACTGTAGTCAAATTGAAGAGAGGAACTTTGGTTCCGCAGGGGGCACGGGTGGGAACAACGCACTGGAGCCAGTGCCCTGACTGAGACACCAGATCAGAGGACTCTGACCTGGGGGCTGGGAATGCCAAATGAGAAGCGCTTGTCCGAGCATGCTTTAGTGTGCCTAACATTTATTACAAAGTGATCTCATTTTTATTTTTTTTAACTTACTCAGTTTCTGTTAACAAGTTATGCATGGGAGGAAGTGGGAGGAAGAGGATAAGTTCATTAATAGCTTGGCCCCTTGGGGCAGGAGGAAAAGAGAATTTCTGCAGAACAGCAGAACTGAGGAGTCAGTACCGGACACTACCAGACGCAGGCACTTCTAATCAGGATCCGAGGACCCTGCATAGGATTGCCCACTTTTTCCATTAACCCCATACATATAGTATACACATCTATTATTTATTCTTTGCTGTCAAACACAGAAGCACTAAATCCACTTACCTAACGTAGACTTATTCTTGCTGACAAGCCAACAATGATACCCAAAGAGAGAAGACAGACTGACAGAAAACATAGCTGCAGCAAAGAATAAAAACATGATGTGGAACTTGGCTTGAGTATCAGGAAGGCCATTCTAAAAATAAAAGAAAATTATGCTGTTAGAATTGGGGAAATAGCTGTTTAATTTGATTATTAATAATCCACTATTCAGCGAAATCAAATTCAGAGCAGACACAAACGTACCATGCAACAAGAGTCTGAATAAATTAATTATACACCTTCTACCTACTGAGGGCCGTGCAATTACGTTGTTGACAGCATCTAAGTTAAGGAAACAGGCCCTTTCCTGAGAAAGTGTAAATACCAACAACAAGAACCTGCAATTTGGATCTGAACTTTGAAGTGTCTTTTAGAAGAGAATAATTTATCTTTACAAAAATTGTCTTGTTTAATTAGCCTTTTCAGAATACTTACAGCATAAATATTGCAAACCTAAGAAGGTAATATCGTAAGTTGTGAACCCAGATAATCATAATTAAAATACTAGAAATGTCCCTTTTCATAGCATAGCATTAAAAGACGTTAACAAAACCCACATAAAACATAAATTCCCTTGTAAACTATTTTCTAAATAATAATTACATACTTGTTCTACACAGCTTCAAAACAATGTCGGAAAAAGTGAAACTTCAGAAACTGATAAACAGAAAAAAAAGAGGGCTATAATTATTAGATAAACTTTTGTATCTCGTATTAGGAGATGCTAAATTACAATGTAAAGCCTCAAATCTCAGACTTCTCACAAGCTTGAAGACAGTACATATATTAGAGTACTTACTGTCCAAAACTTGATAAAATACTGTAAATCCGTTGCAGCAATGAAAAGGCAATACAGTAGAGAGTAAGCCAAGAAGAGAAGAAAAAATTTGTAATTGGAGAATCCTACACAGTTGTTCACCCTGATAAAAAAAAGTAAAAATAAAAATGGAATGTAAAGAAAGCTATATTCTTTCCTTTCATCCAATTTAGAATTAAATTAATTTACTCCAAAAAAGTTAATATTAGTATGTAAACCAAGTTTTGCTTCCTATTTGTGATGCCTCAAGCCACTGAAATGTATTTAGCTTCAACTCGCAAATCAGTGTAGAAATTCTAACCAAAACAACAAAAACAAACCCAAAGAACTTTACCAGGTAATACCACTTTCAATAGTTTACTGAAATTCAGCTTCGACTTATGGTATAAAATCTGTTCCCAGCACATCTGACGTAAATGCGACTGCAGTGACAGTTACTTTTTTAGTTTGCAAGTAAGCTTAGGAATCTATGTTTTACCATTAGGCATACTGTACATAACAACCGAGACAGTTACAAGCCAAGATTTTCAATATCGATTGAATTTTGTGAGAATAAAAGCAGTTTCATTTAATCCACATCGTCCTTCATTAATGATACTACATATTAGTGTAAGCTTTATTAATAAGATTCTAAAACTTCAGAGTATTCACAGGAGATCTCTAAAAATATTTACATTTATATAAAATAATGAGGGAGATACTACTTTCGAGTAAACAGAAAATGTTCCGTATCAGTGACAACATGACAATAAATAAAAAAAAGATTAGGAATGTTTACATATACATCCAAATGTTAAAATAAATCTCATTTTATTATTTTTTATTTATGGGCTTCAAGTTCACCTGTTTCCCATTTTTGAAGAATTTATACATTACAATGAGCAACTAGTATACACTATGATCAGGATCACATGATGAGGGTACATTTAGTACCACAGCAGCTTCCCATTAGAGGCAATATATTGTCTTATGAATTTTAGAGCACTATTAAACATGTAACTACGTTACATCCACCAAACAAAAAATACTGGAGTGCTGCCCGTGGACAGTTTATTGGTACGCAGCTTCCTTCTTCTTCTACTTGGTTGCATTAAGAAGCTAACCAAAGTTATCATTAGCACTGCTAACTTTGACGTAACTCTCCACGAGTTAAAAAAAAAAAAAATCCATATACCTTTAACTAATTGATACTGCTGTCAGAAAGACATTAGGAGAAAATCAAGAAATTAAGAAAAGACTACATCCATGAAAGCACTTGTATGTTGAAAAATAAGTCTAAAAAAAATAAGAAGGCATGGCCAAGTCTCACCTTTAGCTTCTTCTAGAAGTATGGGACAAGTTATTGCAACTATTCTCTTCTTCAGGGAGACAGTGATGGTAATAGCAGGATACACAGTAATCAGAATAGGGTAAAATCTTAAAATACCAAATAAACTTTCACTTTACACTACTGTTATCCATCCTCAGGGTGGATAGGGGTTTCTTTGTTTTGTTATTGGTTTTGTTTTTACAAAACATGCCACCTTGGCTAAAAATTAAATTTAGCACTGTCATTTAAACATGCAGCAATAGCTAAGCATCTGTATAAACTACAATTAAGAAGGACTCACGAGAGATTGTTCTAATAAAAAAAAAATCACAAAGAGAAGGTATGTTTCTAAGCTCATCATGATTCTTATTGGAAAGTAAATTTACAATTCTCCACAGTTAAGTGCCTTCTTCATTAAATATGTCAAAGACAGCAATTCCATGGTAAAACTCCAAGCAATTCAGGTACAAGAATTCTATGATAACTCTACTTTCATGGTAATTCTTTTATGACAGTTTTTACTTTGTGATACAGTCTAGCGAGGAAATTGAAATGTTATTTGCCAGTGATGAAATTTCTTGAATCAAGGACAGATTTCTACCTCATTGTTCTTCTGCACTACTGCATACAGTACACACATTTTAAAAAAAACTTAGACAAATTATCCCACTCCCCGCAGCTTTAACAAAGGAGTTGACAGACTGAGGAGTTCTTACTGGAAGAGAATAGTTCATCAAAAGATTAAAGAGAAAGTAAACACCAAGGTTTTGTAATTATGCTATTTGAACACGCAGTACCAAATCATAAGACCCAAGAATGGTAGTTAGATTTAAAGTCTAGCATTTTGAGGAAGAGTAAAACTGATAAATGCACAGACTTGCTAAATAATGGTGTGCTATTGCAGTGAAACATTCATACAAAAGAACATTCCAAGTTAAAACGTGAATTACAGATAACATTTAAAACAATTAATTTTGAAGTACAACAAGAAGCGATACCCTTTCTATCTCAAGAGCTAGTTTGCTGAAAATGCCAGGTAAAAAAATAAATCACACGGCACTGAAGGTGATGCAGCTCGGTTAACAAAAACATCACAGAATTAAGGAGATGTTAAATTATTTTCAGATGACTCAAAAGACAAAGGGGAGATGTTTCAAATGATTCCTAAGGTGTTGCTAATGCATCTTGTTAATACCAGGGCTACTATGTACAAATTACAGTTTTGGTGCCTCAAGCCATCGCGTTCCTGCCTGCAGCTCCATCTATCCTATGAGTAGCAGAAGCACCAGCATAGAAATCACTAATGCTTTTATTTCTGCATTGAGTAGTTAGAGGGCAATTAGATTTAAGTATTTCCATTTATCACAGCACTTCCATTAGTACTGGAGCGATAGCCAAAATAAAGCCTCCCAAAAAGCAGAAAACAGCTGACCTGGGGCTAGGATATGACTACCGTCTCACTGCCTCTGCCTTCCAAAGGCTTCACCTTTCTTTCCCTAGGTCATTTTTACCTGTCTGTCCAGAAATTCTTCTCCTAGCAGAATATCAAAATAGTAATTCCCATTACTATTTCTCTGCTTTCCCTAAGCATCACACAGGTTCTTTCTCACCTCTTTCCCACCAAACTTGCTCCCACCAAAAAATCACAACACAAAAAGCAAAGCAGAACCTAATGATGTCTGCAGGGGGGGCTAAACCCCACCTGTTATACTGATTTGTGCCCTTACTTTTCCTGGTAAAATAGCCACGATACTTCCCAAAGACCCCTTGAACATGGCTTTTAAAGGAAACTATTATAAAGTTTGATCAGCATCTGCGCAGTACTTCAAAGTTCTTCTCACTTTCACATAGTTAATTTTTTCAGGGTGAGCAAGGAACTGTGGTCAGCCACTCAACTCAGGAAAAATAAAACAAGACAATACCTCTTTTCCCAGTGCATTTCTGTTGCTTGTGAGTACAAAAGGAACAATTCTCCATCAAGAAGTGTTATACATCTTTCAAGTACCTTCTCTATGTCTGTTTTTTGTTTTTGCACTCATTGCATATTAGATAAAAACAATGAGCAACATAAATAATCTCTCAAACTGCATATGTTAATGTTTGGATACAAAGAGTCTGCAAACAGGTAAAATAAGCAAATGCTACTAAGAGGAAAATGGAGTTTATTTTTCTAGAAGTCTATGCTCTAGCTAAATATCACTTTGCTGCCCCTTTACACAAGTCCTCAGTTTATGATTTGGTATTTAAGGCAATAAATTTTTATTCTGAAATTGAAGTTTACATGAAGGACATTTTCATGTACTATTCTAAGGCAGGGTAACTCAAAAAATCCCAAACAGACCATAAAGCTTATAGGAAGCGCTTATAACACTGAAGAATAATAGTGATATTGAGACTTTTCACTGATATTTTGTCAGGAATAGCCTGACAGCTATTTTTCTTACAGCTTTCTACAAGACAGCTATAAAAAGGCTGAAAAAATGAAACAGCCTTTTTACTTATAAGAAATTTGTTCCACATTCAATGGTTTTATCCGTTTGTGTTTTGGTTTGTGGTTTTGGGTTTGTTTTTTGGGGGGGTTTTGTTGTTTGGTGGGATTTGTTTGTTTGTTGTTTGGTTTTTTTTTTTAAGAAACACAGTACCAACACTAAGCATCATCAAGTTTCACATGCCGATATCCCTACAGCAAAATAATATGTAGGCACTAACTCCACCCTATATTGTTAAGTATTTCTTTTAACTGTGTCTACCGTGCAGCTGCAAAATAAGAGATTCTTAAATCATACTGCATTATGTCAAAGGCTGTAGACAGGACCAAGACAAACAGGAGGAGCCCAGCATCCCTTCCTCCCCTAGGACAGAGTCTCCTCTGCCCAGGAATTTGATTTAAGAAGGTCAAACCAGCTGCTTAGAACCATCTACCATTCACTTTGTGCAACACAGGAGATTCTTCTTTTCTGATCGGTTTCACGTGGTGAAGAACTGCCATCTATCACTCAATCCTCTTAACTTGGACCTTACTAAACACTTATCTTTTATTATTTCTGTGAGATACTTGCCAAACTGACATAAAATTAACTATATATCCTGTCTACCCACTGGCTGCTGAGAAAAGACAGGAAAACGAAACCACTGTGCAGGCTGATGCAGCAGCAAAAGGTGGGAGGGTGGGAGGGAGAAGGAAGAGAAAAATGAAAGAAAACAAAGAATTCATAAAACTAAAAGAGCTAACTTGCTGTTTCCAACAAGCCCACTCAAGCTGTCCCAGGAGCTTCAGTATGGCCAACAGCCCTTCCCTTTGGTTTTGAACCTAGGGTAGTATTTCATCATTATGCAACTAAGCCACAGTAATAGTCGAACTCAAAGTCCATGCAAAAAAGATGCAATTCTTAAAAGAAGATTTCTTATTGACCAGAAGTCTAACTCATCCTAGCCGTAAAAACATGGAGTCACCTAACTCAAAGGGCTAAGAAAAATGATACAAGAACTTCTTTCCTCATCTCACACCTAGGAAAAGAGGACATGCAGTAAATAACTCTGATGGCCCTGCAAGACCGGTAAATTCACATAAGCATCTGACTCTAACAACTAATAGCAAAGCATCACCTTCATAACAGGCCCCTCTAGAGTTTATTTTACTAAATCAGAAAGTAAGACAAGAAAGTCAACAGTACACTCACCAAGGGCAATGATGATCCATTTTCAAAATGCATCTTAAAAAAACCCAACAGAATTCCAAGCATTGCAAAAGGCAAAAGAAAAACAAAAGTCAGTAGCAGTTAACGTGTCAGATTTAAATTATTCACATACAGATTAAGAATTACCCATATGTACTATTGGTCTCCTAATCTATTTAATGAAGATGTCTGTCTAAATTCACATAACACAGTTTACCTACAAGCAAACTGCAGGTAACCCAAGCTCAAAACACTTGTTCTGACAAGAGCTCAGTGATTTCAGAAAATAAAATCTATAACTTCATCTTTAGGATTTAGTTCTCATTCTGAATAGGTTTTTCAACTATTGTTTATTCTCTGACAGAGACTTAGAAACTGGGCTAATTCAATTATTACATATTTAGTAATGCAACTAAATACATTTCCAAGTACATGATTTGCTTCTATAGAAATATATGCAGATGGACAGGAGGTTTTTAAGAACTTACCTTGTATAAAAAATACCACACATTTTTGCAATTTATCACTCTCCATAATAAAACATGCACAAGAAAATCAGATATAATTGAAGTAAGTGAATTTTGACAAGGTAACGACAAAACAAAGGTATTCTACAAAATATATTAACTGATGGCATTCTGCAAATTTCACTCTTATTTCACGGGATAACACAGGTCACCCTTTTCCTCTACCCTGCTCAGACACGAGTATGTTCCTATCTCACATTGCAACCACCATCCCATACGACACAACCAAGATCCTCTTTCTGCCTCAACTCAGTTACTCTTTCAGTCTCTGCTGTTTTGCTGGACAAAAATGGAAAGCCTCCTCTGCCTCACAGTCACGTTGGAAGGTTTTATGAATGATCAGCCGAAGAGTATTTGGAATAGCCTTAAAGCTAAGAATAAATCAACCTTTGAGGAAGCCCCTTCTCTTAAAAGTTAGAAATCTAAATCGCTGGGGGCAAGAGTGGAGAAACAGACAGACATCCAAGCTAACTGGAGAACGGTCAGAGAAAAGAACAGCCAAAAGAAAGATTAAATTAGAAAGCAGTTAGACCTCTGGGGAATACGGAGGTGAACTTCATTTTGCATTAGACAAACAAAAACTTCATTTTATGGCTTCAGATAGAAATGGCGAATGTTTGGTTGTTTCTTTCTTTAAATAAAAATAACCTGCAAGTTATCCAATGAAAAATAGGATATTAAGTTTTTTTACCTCAGATAAGATGTAAGTGACATCATGATTAGACTGAGATGGGTAGTGATCTTTATTCAGATTCTAACAAAAGAAGCAAATTTTTGTTTATCAGCTATTTTTGGTTACATTCTTAAGGAAAGTTCTTTATTAATATTCATAATTTTAACCATTATGTAAAGAATCTGTAAAACCATGTAAACTATGTTGGCATCACGAAAGCCACCAAATGAACTAGAGCAAGTTACAGACTTCCTTAGAAAGTAACAAATTCAAAAAACCTGAACCCGAAAAAAATCTAAGGAATAAAAAAAGCTTCTCAGCCAAAACATGAAACCTGAAAAATTTATGCATAAAAAATAAAAGTGTCAAGGAAAAAAAATCCATTTATTAAGAAAACCACTTATTTAAAATATTTTCTTACTTGTCGCACACAGAACAGTGATGGCAACGATCTGGTTTTACAAGATGGCATCTGTCACAGTATCTGATTGCTAAAGAAAAAAGTTCCAAGATTAGATCTCAACATACAGTTGCACATTCTGATTCCTGAAGTCTGCACAAAAGTAAATACTAGCAGCTCAGCCCAGCAGAACACCCAGGAAAGCATTTCAGCATGATTAGAAGCAGTTGCAAATACTGAAGCATTCTTTAAGTACTTGCAGTGCTGAATCTAGCAGAGTGAACCCAAAAAGCTCAGTTTTTGCAATCTCTGCTAATCATGCTAATCAGGGTTCTTTCTTCCAAAACCCTCAGCTCTGTAAAACAACAAATGAACCAAAAAAATCCACAAAACCCTCACTAAACTGGAAAACCTTTAACGACTGTTGAACAATATAGCTCTTTTAAGTTTTTATTCTAACAGCTTTAATTTACAATCTGAGATTATCTCTTGAATTTGCTTAGCTAGCCAGCATTCACAAGCTTACAATATCAATAGGTAAAGATCACCTCTCAGCTGGGAAGAATTTTTGTTCTTGCAACTGAGCAATCAGAAAGTACACCAGTAACAGTTTCTTACTGTGATCTATCTAGCTATACATGACATGCAGACAGTGATTATTTTTTTAATCTATGAAAGAAGAATGCAGCTAAAGACTGCTACAGTCTCTTCTGCAGTTTGTTAGTATTACAAGTCATTTGTTAATGCCAGTTTGCAAACATTTAGCAAGGCATTGTCAATCCACTTTAAAATCCAAAATTTATGCAGCAATTTACTTTCCAACAATCTTCCTGCTGAATAAATGTAGCTGCATAAAGCTACATTAAAGTTAAGTTCTTGGGTCGCTTTGTTATTTTATGAAGTATGAAAAGCAGTTCTTCCCTACAATCCAAACCTTTGAATGTTTTTTCCATTAGTTTAGGCAGCACATCAAGACACCTGCCTTCAGTGGTCTCTTGAACACCTATTTACCTCCAGACATTGTCCGTGTATAGATAGGAAGATCCTTGGCTGCCCGTCTTAAGACTTCTTGCTGAGATTCACCTCTAGGCTCCTTCTCTAGGGATTCCTTGTCTGAATATGATAGATGAAACTGGAATAACATTTAAAATAAAGATACGTTACCAAATTTCAAGTTAAATAAGTATCTGTAGAGATTTAAAGAGAAAGAAATATTCATTATATAAAAATGGATTAGCAGCATGTACAAGTTATTACATCAAATAATCTGGTGTTCCTAAGACCACTAATTTAGTTTATGGCAACTAAAGACAAAAATTAAAATTATTTCTGATTTGGTATCGATGCAATGCTGAATGCTTCCAGAAGTAATAAGCGACACTCTTCAAAAGAAGGATAAAGAGTTTGCCATTCCCTTGAAAGGTCAGTTAATTTACTTCCATAATACTAAATATTAGGTAGTGAATATAAGCTAGGGATGTCACGCCTTTAACTGAAAGAAAATACACTACTAGTAATAGCGGAAAAGATAGCTTTATTTCTCTTCTGCTGTCTGGCATTTTCCCATTTATTCTTTGCCACTGGAGAGTTGCTCTTCTCTTCATGCAGGTGTTAGGATGTGTTTTTACTTCAGAAATTGGCTGAGAGAAGGAAGAGATGGGTGTCCTGTATGACAGAACAACCACATCTTAACATCTTCCTGCATAAAAGGACAACTTCTGTCACTGACCAAAATGGCCTTAACAAACATTGCTCCACTAAGAGCCGAGAGGGTGGAAGAAATGCACAGCATATATGAAGCAGTCCAAATTTCTTATACTCTAGTCCTCTACAACACAGCTTTGTTGCTGTCGCTTCTAGAAATGGGCAGATGCCAAAGTCTTTGGTATCTCTATCAGAGAAACAAGATACAAAATCACCTCTGAAAAGAAGTCTGTATTTGGCAGGAAAAGTGGCTGTCTCTAACCTGTACCAGAAACAGAAGCCCTCTGCACAGCATTTATGTCTACAGAAAGGCTAGTCATTACAATAATTCTAAATTTTTTCCTAAACGAAAATGATGCAAGTAAAACTGTGAAAGCAGACAGAAACATAGAGTTAGGAGCCTATTCTCACTTCCATAGAGAAGGCACCACTCTACCTTCCTGAAAAAACTCACAATCTTCCAGCAGAAGCTGGAGGTTTACTATTTAGCGTGAGTTTCTCAGGTCACATTTCATTTTTTCCCTGGCAAGAATACGCTATTGCCAACACCTGAATTGATTTATGTTGGGATACGTAGGATTTCTCACTGCAGAACTTAGTTCAGAATACTTTTCTTTTTTTTTTTTTAATGCTTCCTGTTTGATGTACACAGAGCTATTGCTCCATCATTTTGTGTTGGTTCTCAGAGAAGTCCTAAGTCTACAAAACCTTTCTGCCTGGGAAACCATCTTCTCTCCCACCTTCACACAATGCTTGCATGTAGCTGGTACACACAGCTGCAGAATGGCACATACTAAAGTGAAGTCCTTCAAAGTCTCTTAAAGAGAAACTGCTGCTGGAGCTTCAGTGCTTTTCATATGTGTAAAAAGTTGATATAAGCTTAAAAAGAAATATATAGGCTGTGTGGTTTGCACCAGCTGCAGTATTCATGAAAAAAACCAAAACACAAAAGCTTTATCTGTTTTTCAGTCTTCAAATGAGTATTTGCTATAATTGATCAATCAGGTCAATTAAGTTTAAAATACATCCTTTTACATTTCGAGACTTCATCCTAGAAACCGGAAGCCAAGCAGCAACTTAACGTTACAAAATACCCTAATTAAATTTAAAATGCTCTAGTAGATTAGGAAAATGACATGGAACAACAAAGATGTCACCTACTGCCAGCAACACTGTGTAAATTCAAAGAACACAGAAACACCACACATTACTTTCTATTACCCAACTTCAATACTTTTAATATCCCATTTGAAGTTCTCCAGTAGCATTGTATGATGGCTTTAGAATCCCACTATAATTACTAAGGATTTGTCAAAATGTTTTGGAAGTCTTTGTTGGCATCAGCCCAGTGATTTGAAAACCCTTCTAATTATTGCTACAGTCACCATATACATGCATATATTTTGCTATGTAATTACCAAATGAAATAGGTTCATAATTTATTTTGCTCCTCTCCAGCCCAAGCTGTAGTAAAGACTGCAGTGTGAAATTCAAGGAAGATGCCAATTACTTTGAATTATCTACTTGTTTCCACAATTACATATCTTATTAGTGAATTAGAACTATTCAGAAAAGAACCTCTGCACAACAGACAGCAGAAATCACAAGCTATTTATTTTGTGTTGGCCTGGTAGTTATAGGAGGTACAGTTATGAGTCCATGCAGAAATAAATATTGGATTTATGGATATTTCAAACTCCAGAGCAGCCACAGTATGATTCCTCTTGACCTCGGAGGGCGTGTGCCATAGCACCTACTGAGGACTGAGGGACTTCTGTACAAAGACAGGATGGAAGAGGCCAAAAAGTTGCACTGGTTGTATCAAGCTGCATGGGGAAGATTTTTATCAAGGCTATTGACAGTTTTCTCCTTTTCTTTTTTTAATGTTAGAAAGAATGTGAAATTCAAATAATAAAAAAAAAACGCAAAACTGTACTAAAAGCAATTATCTTGAGGCTACATCATGTTGAACATGTTTTTGTATCTTAATATTCTCCAAGACAACTGGATCCTTCTTCTTTAACACTTCTGTACTAGCTGGATGTAGACTTGAGTTATACATTTACCTCAGACCTCTTTTCCATGCAGCTGTTCTATACTAGCTCCCTTCTTGCTTAGCCAGTCATGACTTCCCAGTGTCAGCTTACCTGTTGTGTGCTCACGCAACAACCCCCGAGTTCCTTTATACCAAAACAGATGGGGAAGAAGCTTTAATTCAGAGGACAACAGACAGATGCTGACAGGAGATGTAAGTCATAGATATACAGAAATATTTTTTTGCCCACATAGGCATATCCCATGCAAAGATTTAAGCTGCTAGTTCAAATAACTCATATTTTTCAAGTGAAGAGGTTTTTTTCTTCTTAATATCATAAATATTATCTAATTTTAAAGATCTATTAAAAAACCTTTAAAGCTTAGAGAAGGTGTAATATTTTTGTTCTGGTCATTACGCTGTTCGCAATCTGACTTACACCTACGAAGAAGCCGTAACTACTACCTGTATTTTTCTACACAGTGAAAAACTACATGAGATCAGAGTCTAAGTTATTCAAATACTGTTAAACAGGCAATTGACTAGGCTATTTCAGAAACAAAAGTTAAGTTTATCTTACTTCTTTTGAAGGATTCATTGGTAGCGTAAAGATTGTTTTCCAATATGACCAGACGAACAGCATGAAAAATATGTGGTAAGCAACCAGGCACACAACTAAAATCAAAAAGGAACAGAATTAATACTAACAGACCAGTGATATTATAGTACTTACAAACGGATGCTGTACGTATCACAGATAGTTACTCTAACGGATGTAAATACAGAGGCTCTGTAAAAGCTTTGCAACAAAAATATCGCACTGCAACTTTACACGAGACAAATACAGACTGTGTGGGGAAAGTCATGGTACAGGCTACACGTATTACAAGGGTTTGAGGGGAATGGTTAATAGCCTATTAGAGCCCCGTAATCATTTAGCAAGCACTCCCTCTTTACACATTTGTTAAATCCTATTCAACTGATGGGTCTCTGCTTTCCAGCTTTACAAACCATGTACAGAAACTGCTAGCCATGCGAAAAAAAAACCAAACCAAAACCCCAAAACCTCTCTAAAGGAAGTATAACTACCTAAACAATGACTAGAGTGAGGGGAGTCTGTGAGTGGATATGCATTTGATACCTGAGTAGTAACCATAACCAGTCAATTTGTTTTGCTAGGTTTTTAGGAGGGAGGACAATAGGGTGGTTTTTCAAAACCTGCAGGTTCTTTAAATACAAATGTGCATTCACTCCTTTATATACTTTACAGGCAGTGATTTATTCTTAAGACTTTTTAAATAGATGCCAGTCAACATTTACCATGCTGAGTTGTTTTACTAAAACACAGAAAGTAACATTAACTTTTCCAAAGAGCCTGCCATGCATGGATAGGTTTTTCCATTTAAAAGCTCTCACTGTACTAAGCAATTCACTACAGTAAACACTACATCCAAAACTTGTATCCCCTGATGAACTTGCTCTAATGCACAAGAAAGAGTATTTTCTTGGATTTTTCTTCCTCAGGAAGAGAAGCTGCAAATAAAGGACAGCTAGGGCAGCAATGGTGAAAAATATTATTTCCTTGCTGTACAGATGAACTCAGATCATAGACAGCTCAAGGTTATATGGAAACTACAAGGTCAGATAGTCTTTATACAACTTCTATAAATTCCTAAGACTGTCAAAAATATCATAAAAGGAAACTTGTGTATTTTCACTACACGATCTGAAATATTGCCCTCATACAGTTAGCCCATGTTTTCACATATGTAATGCCATTCAGTGCTAGAGAATTTTCCATAACATATGCATGATGGTGTGTATAAATGCAGGAACAGCAGCTCAGCATGTTCTTGTTTTTTGTAATTTTGCCTCAAAAGTGACACTGATTACACCTTTCTGGTGATGAAGTTTGCTTACCCAAAAAAGCAGCAATCCCATAAATATTTATTCCTATTCACTAGGCAGTTAAAATACAATAAACAAAAGCTAAGAGAATCTGAGGAGCAACACTGTACAAGGCTTTTGGGATGACAGGGGAAAAGAGTCATATGCCATGTCTATAAACTGAAAAAAATCTCATCAGTATAACTTAGCGATTGAACTGGACTCCACATCAAGCACAAAATACTAAATAGCCATCTTGTTATTGCACAACAATCTGGCAGGAACAGCCCACATTTTTACAAGAACATTTCTATCAATACTAAAAAAACCCTGATTTACTCAAACAAAACCAGTCATTTTTTAAACAGTATATAGATGACAAAGTGAGGGCAAGGCAGGGCAAGTTACATTAGTTCTGTACGCCATGTGTTCACTAATTTGCATCTATATTGTTGTGAGAATAATGGTAACGGCGATTGGTAAGAAAATTCCTTTTTCATACATTAAAAAAAAAAAGACTACTGGAGAAAGACAAAATTTTAGCCTAAAGACATTATCCCATGTTTCCCCTTTAAAACCTGCGCAAGACTTAAGCTCTTCTTGTTTGCTCTTGCACCTCAGTTCTCCAACCTGGCCCAGGTCCCGATCAGTCACTTATCCCAGGTCACCTACCCCCAGTTTCCCTGCACCGCAGTGGAGACCCTGGGCTACCAAGATGCTGCTCCACTGGGTCTGTGGGCATTGAGAGTCCAATGTAAGAACCTCAGTTCCCTTGAGATAGAAAAAGAAGAGCTGCCTGCAGCTTCTTGAGCGGAAATCCTTCTATTTTACTCTTTTTCTGAAAAAAACCCCACCTCCAAACGATGTATCCCTTGCTTGAAGGCAAGTCATTTAGAAATAGCTAGCATGGCTAGAGTTGCCTGGAAAAGTGCAGGAAGCTGTAATAGGGCTGAGCCCCATTTGCCCAGTTTCCAGCCCTGAAAATACTTAGGGTAGAAGTACAGCCAGGGTAAATTTCTCCTGACTGAGGCTCACCAAGGCTTTGAGCAGCTGAGAATAAGGAAATGTAATGTTCCTGGATACATTCTGCTGATAATTCTAATGTGCTTTGTGAGCAATGCCTGCCACCACACTCATTTACCCCACACACACAACAGACCAGCAAGAAACTGGAAGTATTTCAAAGTCTGCAGGTGCTGAAGTTTGCAGATACACTTATGCACTTGTATGGGAGGAGAGATCACCAAACTAAAAACCGTTTTTCAAGTAAATGTTTCTTAATTGGCAAACACTTTTTCTAAGTGAGGGAGTCGCTGATCATTTAATAACACCTGCTGGAATTACATAAACGTAAAAAGCATACAATGTAACCCCTAACTCCCAACCCATTCCTCCAAAAGCGTCACAGCCCCACACTTCGCACTTCCATGTTGTGCTGTAGCATCTGGAAAAGCAATGTAAACATGCTACAGCCTCGGGGTAGGAACTCTAATGACACCTAATCAAGGAGTTTTATTATCTTCTGAAAAGTTTATGTATCTCAAGGATTCTGTTTTTTCAAAGACACTGGCTAAAAAGAAACTGCATCACCTCCCATTTAAGTATGTCACACTGCACAAACACCTTGCTCATCTTTAGAAGTCCTGGTTTTACAAGAGCTTTCCTCGTTATGAATAAAAATTTTTAAAAACAGAATATAAAGATTATTTTAGTTGACACTTCAGAAAGCCGGTAAGAGGAGTAAAATGTTCTGATTTTTCTCATCTCTATTTGGAATGGATAAAGCTACATTCAGGAACAGCAGGATAATAAAAGAAGCTGAGGAACACAAAAAATTACACTTATTTAAAAAAGGTTAGATCCGTATCTCAATTCTACTAGTAAACTACTACAACACCCTGATATATGAATTCCACTTATAAACAGTTAATAAAAATCTTACCTTTTTCTCCAATATTTGTCATTGTCACTGAAAAATGAGAAAAAGGAGAAAGTAAAAATGATGTTTAAATAGCAAATGCTGTTAACTGAATATTTTAAACTTTTGTTTTTCAAGCACAGAGGAAGAGTAATCATCAAACAATACAGGCTTAAGGCCACACACTATCAAGCTTTTAGGCTATGTACATTCATCACAAGAATAGGTAGACAATGCCAATTGCTTATAAGGCTTGTTGGCTCCTGTTCCTAGACTCAGTTCCTGAGAGTCAGCACCTCCACCTATCTGAAGTTGCCCAAGTTTAACACAAGAAAAGCCACCTCTGAAGAACAGTTATTTCTTTAACTGTGGTTCTACATGTTTTACTGTTTATAGATGTTCTGTTCTTGAGGCGAAGGTGTCAGACTCCAGAACTTGTTTTGCCAGCAATACTCAGTGACACCATAGATCTCCAAGGCATGAAAACTGAAAGTAGACAAAACTAGCATTTCCTTTCAGAAACTGTCCATAGGTTATAGGATTTGGGGATAGCACGAGTCAGAAAGGCGCAGGTATGTCAGGCACGGAGTGGAGAACACAGGTATCATGTATAAGTCACCGCATTTATGAAAGAGAATAAATTTTCTTCTTACACTTATGTTCCATTCTTGGTCACGTCATTTAAGAAAATTAACCACCCCACAACAGATATCTCAGAGAGATCAGAAAGTGCCAAGTCATCGAAACCTCATGGTGCTTTTCCTTTTCCACCAAAACCATTTGTTTTACTAACTAAAATGGCTGCACAAGGCTGGTCTTCAAACAGCAGGCATGAGGCAACTCCTGCTGAAAGGCCAAGCAGCCATGGTGTCCTACTTTGATGTATTAAACTTGGGTTTGTTGTTGGAGTGAAAGTCACTATTTTAATGTATCTTGCACAATGCAAGGATGTACCGTGGGACCAGTGCAGCTCAACGCCTTAACTAATGCTATGGAAGAATGAATTCTCATCGAGTTTATAGATGACACCACACTGGGGACACCAGCTGACAGGCTCACATGCAGGACTGCCATCCAGAGCGACCCAGACAGGCTGGAGGAAAGGGTCGACAGGACCCTTACGAATGCCAGTGAGGGCAAAGGCCAAGTCCTGAACCTGTACAGAAACAGCCTGGGCACTGCTGGGCTGGAGCAGCTCTGTGGAAGAGGCCATGGGGATGCTGATGGGGTGTGAGCTCAACACGAGCCAGCAGCACCCGAGCAGGAGGGAGAGCGACTGGTCTCCTGGGCTGCATAAGCAGGGCCACGGCTGGTCAGTCAAGGGAAAGGATTATTCTCCTCTATGCAGCACTCATTAGACCCATCCAGAACACTGTGGGACTTTGGGCCCCCCAATACAACAAAGACGCAAGTCCAGGAGAGAGTGACCAAGCTGGTAGGGTCTGGATCATTCATCCTCTGAGCAGAGGCTGCATGGCCAGGGGTGGTTGAGCCTGGATAAGACATGGCTTTGGGAGGACCCAAAAAGGAAAAAAGAAAAAAGCCCTTACAAATCAAACTGTCTTAAATTTCTCTTAAACAAATGAAACTGTCTTAAATTTCTCTTAAAAATTAAACTTTCTCTATTTGTAGAATGACCACAATGTAAAGATTTCTTAGAATTTTCACAAGATGCTTATAATTCTAAATTCACATAATTTTAAGTGCAAGGAAAATAACTTTTTAACGCAAAAAAACACCTTCTAATTTTGGATTTGATCAAAGAAACGTTTGCTATTTTCCCCACCTTCTGAATAGCACACTTGATGTACTTATTTAAACCAAATTGTGTATTTTTCAGTAGATTCAGTGACGTAGCTTCGCTATATTATTCAATAGCAAATGACCATATAGTGTTCTGTGAATCATTTATACTAGTTTTTCTGGTAGATTTCCCATTTCTCTTCCAAGGGGTTATATTCACCGCTGGTAGTGCATAGAAAAGTAGGTCAGACTGTGCATCCTGTCATTAATAAATATCAGCTTAAATACTGGAAATTCACTTACTAGTACTCAAATAGCATACAAATAATAAGGGTAAAAAGCATTTATGTCTACAATGCCTAAAATAAACACGAAGGCCACACAATCCCAACCGTTAAGCAATTTCTACAATCTGGGAGAAAACAGGATAAAACCCTTTGAGAGAGGAATGGAACGATACTCTCATGTATCCAGAGATGGAGATAATTATAAAACCATAACCCGCCTTCAAGAAGTCATTAAAAAGTTACAGCTCTGTTCGGCTGACATACCGCAGGGGCCAATTTCATGAAGAATCATCCTTCCACTGCTAAAGCGTCAGGATGCCATTTACAGTTCAGTACTGGCAGACTGGCACATAATTAGAGCCTCCCTGTTTCATGACACAGCTTGCAGACGGCGCTCATCAGAGTTAGGGATCAGGCTGGGACATACGCAGGACTTCGGCCAACGTAGATGCCAATTTCCTGAGCCAGAGACATCGCTCCCTGCTTGCCCAGAGCCACGGGCAGCCAGAAACGGGAACGGCACATTCAGTAGTCAACGCTGCTAAACAGCCTGTGCTTGCAAAAAACCAACAGTGACTGAGGACAGAGAGTTGTATTACAAAAGATAAGAAAAAGTCCAGGATGGAAAGGACTCCGAGAATTCATCCCACACTTGCTGGCAGTCTTCCTCACTGGGAGAAAGCCGTGCAGCATTAGGAATGCTGCCTTGGCAAAGAGGCACCACAGTTATCTCAAAAGTGCCAGATATACAACTCCATCCCCAAATTAGTTTGCTAAGAAGAGAAGCCACATGGCTAGGCACCTTGCACTGAGTCAGACCTTAAATTCAGTGATAGAAATGGATTGCCCATTTCTTGAACTACAGCTCATTTTCTCTAGAAATCTTTATTCTCACTCACCCATGGAAAAATTAAGTAGGCATCCGTCTCCATGTAGCTAGAGACATGGCAAGATACATTGCTACCGCAAAATCCAAAATACTTTGTAAGACAAAATTAATGTAAAAAATTTGCATTGGTTTTCTAACATTAAATTTTGCTTGACTTCTAAACACAAAATTGAAGTTCTTGAGCAGTAAACATAACAGATTAAAAAAAATACTAAAGAAAGCAATTAATTTTTTAAAGCATTGATGGAAGTGGATATACAAAATCTTGCTTCCATATTTTATGCACATTTCTTAAATATTTAAAACTTTGGAATGGGAAAATAAGATACATCTGATTCAGAGACTCTGCAGCCACATCTATAAATAGCTGCTTCTCTCAAACTTTTATACGATTTAACATCTTGGATCTGATTCACAAAACTAAGTATGTATTTTATCTTTATAGCATATTTGAAGCTGTAAAACGCTGATCTATAGATGCAGTTTAACTCAACTCTCTGTACACATAAAAGTGTTTTATAGTTGTGACAGGCGTTCTATCCTTGTCTGCAATAGTCCTTTAGAAAAAAATCAGTGCTTGCAATAAAAACTACCTCTTTGCTAGACAGAGCAGTGATTTGCATTGATTTGGAGTGAGAAGGTGGAGACTCTGCCACCAGTGCTTTGCTTCAGGACAAAAGTAACAGAAGTATTTCTGGGAGATTTAAGGTTGGCAGAAGTAGTCATCCATAACCCAAAAATTTGGATTTGACAGTATTTGTGAACGTTTCAGCAAATTCATTTTAACTCTGTGCCCAGCAAACTACATCACTGCCCACCTGCCCAGCAGCAAGCTGCTATTTGGTGCCTTTTTAGGTAAGGTCACAGAACCACTGCTTTTGAATTGAGCATGACTAAGAACTGATCTAATCTTTCCTCTTTACAAACTTCCCATTTACTTTCCAAGTCACAAGGACTAACTGAAGAGTGAAGACTAATTCTAGAGAAGTAGTATGACCACATCCTTTTTAGCAAAGAGTACACCCTGACAAGGACGTCTGCTCAAGTTGTTATGTATTAAGCAGTGTTAAATCTCTAACTGAAAACACAATCTTATCTAATAATTGTATCTTCACCATAGACCTTATGTTTTCATCTTAAAGCCATGGTTTAAATTTCAAGACACAAAACCTAGAGGTAGTACACCAGGCAGTACATGGAGAGATAACCAGTCATACTTAACATAGACTTCAATCCAATTTCAGCAGTGGAGAATGGCAGCTGCCTCTGAAAGTCTGAGAAAGACATCAAATGAAATTTGAGAAACACACAGGAGTACTGCTGGCTAAAATTCAGAAGCCAATTTACTTCAGCTGTCATTTTTGAAACTTTTCTGAAAGTAACCAGGGATCTCAGAAGAGGAAAAAATGTGGTATTTGCAAAAGACGGTATAAAAATACAAATTTGTTTTGAACAAAGTCCTTTGCTACCTTAGCAGGCCATGTACAGACAGGGTATTTAACTGGTATTTAACAACAGACAACTGCAATGTTACAACGTACTTGTATTTCTACAGCCAAATATAAGCTCTAGATGATTACGAGACATGAGCAGCAAGTACCATAAATCCTTTGATCCATTTCGAGAACATACTGAGCAAAGAGCTCAAATGCAGTTGATCAAATCTTGGGCCTCCACCTTTTCTTTTTTTTTGCCTCTATCAGCTTCTATCTCCATATTTTCTGCCGCTTCTGATCCCCTGATGACACGGTGCCATGCCTACAGGGCACGCATTAATTCTGCCTGTAAACTGTGACAAATTAAGCAGCTTTTTATCCTGCTATAATTCCATTCCATTGATGTTACACAGAGTCAAAAACCTCAATTCAGCACTAATCAATCTGATCCTCCAGCAAAAATCTTTCATGATCATTAACGTCTTTAGCAGCTGGATGTCACTCCATGTTTTTCTGTTCCATACGGAACATAGCTGTGGACAGACTCCACTCACACATTTCACCCCCAAAACCAAACATGTGGCTTATGAGATCTCCTGACTGTACTGTGAATGTCTTCTTATCTCCCTCTTCAACTGCACTAGTCACTTACTCTTTTCCAAATCAGGCAAATCACTCACCAGGTGGCAATATTTCCTTCCTTTCCCTTCTCTGAAGTAGCCAGGAAATGTTTATTGCTCGTTTCTATGTTCCACAGCAAATGTATTTTCCTTCCTCAAAATTACAAATTCAAGCAGCATTTTTGGACATTATTCCCTGAGCAAAAGCATTATCCTTAGAATTCAAACCAGTGACATGTAAAAATGCATTTAAACTAAACATATACAATCAATTTCTAATCATTGGATAACCCTTTCATCAGCACAGTTGATATTCGCACTAAAAACATCTGTCACAGCACTGTCAAATTTTCATATTTTCCTTCTTAATTTTCACATTTTCCTTCAACTTAAAATCATGAACAGGCAGGAAAACAAAACACAACAAAACGGAACAACAATAACAAAAAAGATCTCAACATCTGAGTTTGTCAATAACATTTCTGACAAAGAACTGTCAGCAAATAACTACTGGCTGTGCCTTACCCAAAGCATGGAGTGGATAACTACTCTTCAGTCCCTTACAGCTCTACTAACCTGAGTCAGAGACACACTGAAGAAGGAAGACATAAGAATAACTATTTTATTTGAATACAGTTTGCCGAATCCAATACGTATTTTCTGAGTACAGACACATGGATGTAGGAGCTGGGGGAAAGAATTCTGTTTGCACTTCATGTTACTCTTCTTCCATATATCCTCAGCCGAAATTTCAGTAGCTTCAGCTATCAAAGTTCAAAGTACTCATTGTACGTTGCCTGTATTTCCTCATCTTTTTTAGAGGAAGAACAACAAAACACTCAAATTTTTGTAAGTGAAGGAATACTTAAAGGCCCAGTAATTTTAAACACAAAGGAAGTTATCTGGGGGAAGGAGACAACTACTGCTACCAGATAGTTGTGAGATGACAATACCAGCAAAATCAAGAGAATGGAACTGGACTAGAGAGAAGCAATTTTTAGTCAGGTGTTTTAAAACCAATTCATTTACACATATAATTCTACAGCCAGCAGGAAGAAGACAACAGTTTGCTAGTTCGGTACCTTTTTCCTTTTCTTTAAAGGTAGCGTGAGCACTTAACTGAACCCACTAATAAAAGAGAGAGAACTCTGGACATGGTAATACCACCGCTAAAAGTTGTGGATTCCTTTTTCTGTTTCTAAACCCCTTATCGTTTCTAAAATGATATTCAACACTTTAGGGATGAAACTACTCAGCTTTAGAGATGAAAGGGATCATCTTAGACTTTTTCTTTTTTTTTTTTTTATTTAAAATATAATGTCCCTCCTACAACACTCAGCTGAAATTGCTAAAAAACATTCAAAATACCACATTTGAAACACTTTCTCATCACCAAAAGCTCAAACAAACCATTTACATTACAACTATCCTTGCTCAGTCCTGCTGCACAATGGTTAACACTGTTCCCTGCACGTCGTTGTTAGCATCAACGACAGTAAGCTGCAGCAAAATAAGCAGCTATATACGTTCTCTTTAGCAGTCAGCAGTCAGCGCTGCAGGAATAAAAGATGCACTAAGCAGACAGGCTGGCTTGAAAGCGCTGAAATGCTAACAGTCTATTCCTGCCGTTCGCAGAGCTGTTAGCTATTCCTTCTGTTGTTTACACTAAATATTCATTAGTAAGACAAGACGTAAGTTTATTTCATCTTAATACACCCAAAACGAGGGAAAACATCCAGATACAGATAAAAGATGAAATAAGCAGAAGTCGCGGACAACTGTTATGCTGAATTCAAAAACTGGTGAGCCAGGCAGAATGGGGAAGGGGGGATGGGGTTGGGGAAAACACACAAACCAAAAAATCACCTTTGTCCATAGAAAGTAATTCAGTGGAAGATGTTTTAGCAGAGCCCCAGGATTCCTCCCCTCCCATTGCAGGCTTTTTGCTTCGAGCGGCCCTCAATGAATCATGGTACCATAGTTCATAGTTTGAAGCAAGTTTCAAGCATGCCATTTCCTTAAGAGGGACCCGCTTTCAAGTAAGCTAAAACCCAATCTTCCTCTGTTATGTGGAATTAACACATAAGAAAAAAATACAATAGATCACTCAAACAGTAGTGCCCAAATCAAGCCTACTGTACTGTGTAAGCACCTCGGGGCTGTGTACATTAGGACAGATGTTAACTATATGGTCGGTTTCTCCCGTAACATCCTTGCCCTCCTCATGTCAGCTTACAGCTCCCCTTTCCAGGCTTGCTCAGCCAACTTCTCCCACAACCTTCCAGACAATTCACTTCCTTGCGCTGGAGGTAGACACTTCAGTCCTTCTCTGGGGAGGGCAGAGCAACTCAAGTCTCGATTTCTAGTTGAAGAGCAGCATTTAAAACTGACAGATTTGAATGTTGTTGGTGAAAGGACGTAAAAAGGCCACCTCCAAGATAGGAACCACACCAATTCTTGATACCTCCCTCCAAAACAGAGGTACTAGGCCTGTCCAACCGTTTTTTGCTTAATGTCTCAACTGCTCAGCCAAGTATCTGTAGGACAAAATTTTATCAGTCTTCTGTTAAAAAAAAAAAAAAAAAAAAAAATCCAAAATTAGGTACCAGACTGCTGAGATTTTCAACGTGAAAACAGCTTAAGTCTGGCAAAGTCATATAGGCATACAAATGCACTCAGGTTGAGTTAGGTATATTCCCCTCACCGCTGTTCCTTAAACAGATGCTACATGACCAACGGTCACTATTGAACCTCACCTACCGTTGAGGCACAAGGGGAGACAACAGCTAATTTGTACTCCTTTGTGCCATTATTAAAATACTGTTCATGAAACATCAGTAGGCTGTACATCAGCCTCTAAAATTCAACGATTAAACTGTTTTCTACAAGACATACTGCAACAGAAACTGAAATTACTTCCAGGGAGCCTAGCGAGCTGGTTATCTAGCGAATCCTCCTGGCTCGACTACTCAAATTCACACAAATACTCAGATCACGCTCAATCTTCCAGTAAGTGATTAATTATCTGCCTCACGCCAAGGGAGAGCCAAGGTGCATGGTCAGGACGACTCCCGAATGAGTCGCAGGTGGCTGATGCCAAAGGCGGACCAAGAAGCTATCAGAGCCAGGCGTTTTCCAGGTGACTGAAGAGCGGCATGGGGGGACTCAGGGATGTTCTGTCACCTGTTCCCGCTTCCACATTAGCTGACAGAAGACTCTGTTTTTATATAGATACGTACACGTGTAGATACATTCATGTGCATGTATGCGCTGTCACGCAGCGGGAGGAGAACAATGGGACCGGTAACTTTGCTCACGCCGTCTGCTCAGGGAGTCCCCCAGGTCCCACGTTCCGGGCCCGGCTGTCACACGCCGCGGCGGAAAAACTCGCGCCCGTGAAAAGCCCCGTGCGATCGGCTCCTTCCTTGCGTGGAAATAGAAACTACGCGCGACCAGGTCGCGGGGGGAACGAGGCAGCGCGGAGGCCCAGCGCGACCCGGGCCGTCTGTGGGGGGACCGGGCTGCGACGGGGTCGCTCCGCCACTCTGCAGCTCGCCCAGCCCGCCGCTGCGACCCCGACCCCGACCCCGACCCCGGCCGCGGCCCCGGTCCCGGTCCCGGTCCCGGTCCCGGTCCCGGTCCCGGTCCCGGTCCCGGTCCGCGGGCGTGGCAGCGGCGGCGAGGGGCGGCCCCACCGCCGACAAACAACCACAGACAACGCCGCCGCCCCCCGCCCCGCCGGTCCCGTCCCGGAAGGCGCGGGCGGCCGGAGCCCGGCTGCGCTTTCCCGGCAGGAGCAGAGGCGGTGGCGGCGCCCACCCCCGTCCCACGGGAGCCCGTCGGCGCCCGGCGCGGCGGCACTCACGCAGGCAGAGCTGGGTGACATAGGCGTAGTAGGACCAGCAGAGGATGCTGGAGATGAAGAGCACCGGCACCCAGTAGAGCAGCCGCTGGCAGCGCCGCCGCACGCCGCCCCAAGCGCCCGCCGCCCCGGCTGGCGGCGGCGGCGGCGGTGCCGCCATCTTCCCGCACCGCATCCCGGCCGCTCGCTCCGGGGGCCGGGGTCCCGGCCGCGCACCCCGCCGGAGCCCGCCCCGGTCCCTCCCTCCCGCGCTGACAGGGCTCTCCGGCAGGGCCGCTCCTCCCACCGCCCGCCCGCCGCTCCCCCCGCGGGGCAGAGCAGAACAGGGGCAGGGGAAGAGCCAGCGGAGAGGCTGTGGCGCCCGCAGAGAGGCCGGCGGGTTCCGGTCGCCTCGGGCCTGGGAGGGGAGGGGAGGGGATGTTCCCGCCGCTTCCCGTGGGCAATAACAGGAATCAGTGCCTTAAAGTTTGGGGCCGGGCCCCGGAGCGGAGCAGCTCATTACCAAACGAGTTACGTTTCTCGGGCATCCTGCCCGGGCAGGAGACGCCGGCTGTCCCGTGGCGTCTCCTGCCGCTGAACTCCCGATGCCCAGCCCAGCTTCCTCTGGCTCTGACATAGGGGTGGTGGTACTCAACAGCCTTGGAAATACTTTTAAAACACTTGCTTAAGAAAAACGTTGCCTCGTTTGGAAATAATGTTTCAGAGTAAGGTACAATGAAGAAGTGTTGCAGGCTGCTGTGTCATGGCGAGCAAGAGGCTGTGGGAGGGAGGCCACGGTGGCCAGCCCTGCTCTTGGTGGGTGTTTGGCCAAGGGAGGGTGGCGTAGGGTTGTGCTGACTCACTCTTTCCCGAAAAGGCTTTACATTACGGCCATCGTAATGAAACGCTTGTGAAATGCCATACTAAGCCCAGGCTGCATTGTGTGTTATGTGCACCCAACTTGCTGCTGGGTTATCGTTCCAGAATTAGAAATGCCAAGCACGGTCCGTAGTATTTCCGCAATCTGCTAGAGTCAGAGCATCGGCGGCGTGGTAGGTGGGAAAGAGCCGGATGATTAAAATGTGTTTGGACTTGGAAAAAAGGCTTGTATAATGTCTCGCATGGGAGAGTACACATGAAGCTAAGTAATCACAACCTGGACAGCATACAACTGCCCTTGATTAGGAAACAGGCTGCAAGAGAGAAAAAAAAAAAACCAACAGAGAAAATATGATGAAAACAATAGTAGGTGTGCTGCCAGGTTCCAGAGTATGAAATGGAGTTGCTAGCGTGTTTATTGAAGAGACAGAGAGAGAAGTTGCCCATATGGCTGCAGTGCTTTTATGTAATGCAGAATCATGCGTCCCTCATTATTGTAAGATTAGGTGAGGAATTTCAGTTAGCCACGGTGAACCGGGTGAATGAGCGATAACAGAATGATGTATCGAGAGGAATATGACATAGCCCATGGCAGTAAATTATATTTGCCTGTTCAAGAAAGAGATTGGTATATGATTGTGAATGGCTCAGTGAAACCCTCTCTGCAATGTATAGTCATTATAGAAGAGAAATGAACCAGATATGATGCCATTGAAAGACTGGAATATAATAACTTAAGAAAAGATTCTGCATAATAGAGAATTATGCAGGAATAATAGGGAATTATTATTATTATTATTATTATTATTATTATTATTATTATTATTATTATTATTATTAAATACATTAAAAAGCAGAGATATAGTGAATGGCACTAAAAAACTAGATTGGATATTCCTATGTACCCTGTTTCACAAAACAAGGGCAAAGGGACCAAAACCAACATGACATAGACAATAAACCTGCTTTATTTTACCTGTAATTAATTATGCAAGTCATCACTGAGGCCAACATTTTAATAAAACATTTAAAGGATTTGACTTTAGTATGTTTAATGAAAACATCCATCATTATTCAAAACAGATTTTAAAAGTATAAGGAACAAAATTACCACCGCTTGAAGGCATACCTCATGCTTTACTGGCAAAAGTTAAAAGACACGAAGGCAACTTAATTCATTTAAGGCTTTTCGCACTTGTTTGGAAATACCTGACAGTGACCTCTCTCAGGTGCAAAGGATCATGCGTCTACTGCGTTGTGTGTTTCCACGTGGCTGTACCATGGGGCGTCAGCAGCTGGGAACAGTATGCATAAGAGTGAATTAGTTTTTGCATCATACTGGGGGACTATGAAAAGTTTTCTTCTATAAACCATTTTAAAATGCTATATGTGATACGAGGCTTATTAACAACACCACATGCCAGGGTAGCATGGTAAACAATAGAGAAGACTTTCTAAAATAGTAACTAATTCTTTGAAATAATAGTTATTATGCAAAATTACGTATATAGAGAGGTGGCAGTTTGCCAGAGATGTGGAAATAGAAAGACGATGTGTTACAAAGACCTCAAATTATATCATACAATTTCTGGTCAGAGGCTTTTTATTACCCCTTCATGGAAATGGGCTTTTGTAGTCCAGCTTTCCAGCTTTTCTATGGCCATTACCACCCTCTTCTCACTGCTAGGATTTCACAATAATCAGAATTTTCTTATTTAGCATGCTAATAATTACATTAATAATAATTATTATAGTATACTCTTAACTGGAGCTCCAAAATCATGGTCATTCTGGTTCAACATTAGCCCATTTAGTGAAACAAACAGGCAAACCTCACTTTAATTTAACTGGGACAAAAAAGCCTGCCATGACTGATACTCCTAATTACCTTGGAGCATCCTTTGGTCAGAGAGCTGTAAAGAATCTCTCTCTCCTGCCCTGTACTCGTGGCTTCTACCCATGGACGTGGGCTGTCTAGCTGTCCTTCATGCCCACAATTCTTTTCTATTCCCTGCATGACCCTCTCCGGATGGGTCATGAGAGACCTTTTCTTCTGTGCCTTTCTCCCTCCTCCTCCCTCTGTGGTATGACCTGCAGAAATTTTAGGTAGCTGCAGAACAGCTCCAGAGCAAGCATGTTCAAAGGAGCATTGCGTTATGGCAAAAGTAAATCCTGGGATAATCTAAACCATCAGGACAGATTCATGTCCTGTATTCATGGACAGAGTTCCCAAATGACTGTGCTCAGGCAGCCTCTCTCTGTGATGAGAGGGGTTACTTGGGGCACTGTTTATTGATGCTTGTATGAAATGTTCACAAGGAAAAGATAGAGGAAAAGAAGGTGATATACTGGCTTTCCTTCATGCCAGGAGCTGCGCTGAGGGTAGCTGGGGTTTGAGGAGGAGGCTTGAGTGTTTGGCAAATGAAAACAAAATGTTCTTGTCGTTAAGTGGTACCGCTCAGCTTTTCTCCTCAGGCAAGGTACATGCAAGGTATTGCTGGTGGATTTTTTTTTTAAAATGTCTCTTCTGGAATATATTTCTAACATTACCACATCTGACTATTCTCTGTATCAAGTTGTGTGACCAAAGTAGCATGAAGGGGAGTTACAAGGAGGGGCTGAGGCTGGGCATCCTCCTGCCTGGCCGCTGGAGCCCAGCTTGAGGATTGGGTGTCTGTCCCAGGCTGGTGGACGTGGCTGCTGCTTTCCTGGGCAACCAGAGGCAACTTCGACAGCACCTATGTTTAGGACTCACTCAAGTACTGACAGCAAAGACCCCTTCTCCCCTTCAGCTGTCAGGACCGAGGTTCACTAGAGAAAGCACACTCCTCTTCACTCTCTACGTTCACAAGCACATGTGCAGTTGCAGATCCCCGAGTACCAGCACAGCCTCCCTGGCTCTCTGATACCCCTGCCCAGATCCCAGCCCTCTTACCTGCTCCACGGTCCCTGACTCCGCCGCCCGGTCCAGCTTGATGCTCACTGCATTTTGACGAGATCCTCATCCAGCTGATCTTGCTGAAACAGGCCTCCCCCCGCTCCACATACCCGTACCCATTAGTCTGGCTGAGCAGGGCTGTGCCCTGCTGTTGTCTCTGTGAGTGTGGTGCAGTTGGGTTTGTGCCTCCCTATGTTTCGCTTCGTGCCTTCTCCTTGTCATCCTACTGGACAAGGTCCTTGATCAGAAGATGTTAATGAAGCAGGCGCGCTCTCCTTCCACATGGGCTAACAGGTAGATTCCAGCTGGGTTTAGATACAGAAGCGGAGAGTGGAAATAGTGCCTCTTTGGGAAGAAAGTCACCTTGGTACCCGAGCACGCAGTCCTAATTAAAAACTACTCCTGTGCAAGTCATCCATCTAAGGCAAACAGTAGTAGATCATTTGTACATGGCTAATGAAGCTACATAGACACCTTGAATGTATTTTATTAAGATGTGATAAACAATTCCTGATAATCGATCTCATAAAGTAATGATGGCAAAATAGAAGGAAATGTCAAGCAAGGGAATATGTTTAATATACAGCAGAGAAAAATTATCTGTTCTTGATACTTTAGCATAGTCTCTTCAGAGCTCAGTTTTGTACCAGTTTGAAAGGTCATAAAATTTCAAAACAGTAAGAACAAAGAAGTAAAATGAGCCACACAAGAGACAAAAGTGATTATGTAAATTCACAGTATTCTCCTTAATGTATACGTGATTTGAATACCACAGTACTGCAGTAAGAGAGCGTTTGTCAAGGTATTACTTCATCATTCAGTCAGGCTCCTGCAGCCTTAATATCCAAGGCTGGCCATAGATGTTTACATTTACTGCCCATTCATAGGTTATGATGAGTAGCTGGAAATACCATATGTGTATCCAGCTCATTACATTTCAGCTATAAAATTACACCGAACTCTTAAGACTGCCATTACAACAACTGAGTGTGGAAAAATAAGACTTCATATTGTTAGATCATTTTAAGGTGTCACAGATATATCGTGCTAGAACTTTTGGAAAATTATAAAGCATTATTAATTTCATAATCTCATAATAACATCCTGATTGTTTTAAGCACTGTATTTGGTCAATTAAAAACTCCCAGACTAAGTATATGCAGAATATAGTGAATGATAAATAAACACGCAAGCAAAATGCTCTTAATTTAAGAAGCATTTTTGAGAGAACTTGACTAGGAACTTAGAGCTTCTCGACTTCGAACATCTCCTCCTCTACGTAGACAATCTGATATGGTGGAATACTTTTTCTTCACCATGTGTCCCACATATGCAGTGGAGCACCAAGAGCAGGAGAGACAATAGGATGGGAGTATGAATTTTTCCCTTCACACAAGTGCAATACACAGACCAGCAGCTAGAAGCAGGAATACACATAGACATGGACATACAGACACGTGTCACTAATTAGGCAAACCAGTGCCTGTACAGGGATGCTCTCTGACCTTCATGATGACGATCGTGCTGCTTGCTGCTCTCCAGAATGTTTGGGTGTTGGACCACAGCACAAACAGAAAAAGAATTCTCTCCACAATGTCTCTGGCATAAAATGTCACTTAGAAAATGTATGTTGCATCCCAGCTGGAGTCAAGTACCATCTGTGTAGAGTTCGTGGCTCCCAGCTACAGGAAAACAAGCAGCTTATTAGCCTCTCCAGTCTCAGTCTAGCTGTCAGATGTATTTGAATTGAAGAGCTGGCCCAGATATATTCATCCTCTTGCTCTCCCCTCATCCCAGCTAGGTACTTTATTATTTGCAACTGTTTGGATACCCAAACCTAACTGTTGCCATATGATTATTTTTAAAAATTTTTTTTTTTTTTTTACTTTTCCACAATGTGGAAATTTGCATTGTTCTCCACGAGAGGCTCATTTAGCTCCTTTTCAAGTAATGAAGTCCATCCTGGAATTTCTTGATTGCTACCCCCAGATTGAAACAGTACCATATTTGTCAGAGTCTGCCTGCAGGGAAGTTGTTTAAAGTCGTATTTCAGCTTATTATCCACCCACTCTTCTGTCACTTTCAGCAGTAATTTTTTCATTGCATTGTTTTTTCCCAGATGTATTCATCTTGGAGTTTTCATTCCCCCGCTGCTTCCTCTTTTGCCACTTAAGGTGGGAAAAAATTAAACCAGTTCTACTGTATGTGTATCTACTTAGGCAAAAATCACGGCCCCCTTGAGTAGAAAGCCTCTAAAGAGCTGTACGTAAGAAACCTTATCACATCTAGTGACATCTCATGCTGTGTGCACTGATCCAGTGGGTTCTGCCCTTTGGAGTAGAAGTTATGTGGTTTAATAGTTGACTCCAAAAGCAGGCATCTAAATATAAAACCATCAGTCTGACAGTCTCTTTTTTTTTTTTTTTTTTTTAAGATCAGGCTATTTAAACCCACTTTTACACAGCTAATGCCCTGAATTGCCTTGACAGGGCTGAGCAACTCAGTACCTTGGTCACACATCCAGGTTGTCCAGGGATGAGATACCTTCTCATGTTCATGCTTTTTGTTGCTGGGGATCCTGAGAATATGTCTCTGCACAAAATGCAGTGACAGCCACAATTTCTTTCCACTTCTCCCATGGAAGTGTTTTAATTACCAGTGCGTAGACCAGTTTTGGCAATTTGTCCACTGTCTTTATAAAATGATACAGAAAAGGATGTAAGATTCATGGGATGAGAGAAAGTAAATGCTTTGGCAGCCTCTCAGGGCATTTGCCTAAAACAGGGACTTCTGGGTTCCTGTCCCTGGCTCCTTGTACTGAGTTTTGTCAAGCAGTTTCCAAGTGCAAGGACATACTCCCTTTACAAGCTATGTTATCTCTGGCAAGAAGCATAATTTGGTAGCAACTACCACAGCAGCTCAAGTCTCTCTGAATCCAGACTGCCATTATCCTGCTCTTCATCTCTGCTTCAGGCAATATATTTCCACTCCCTCTCATATGCTGTCCCCAGCACTTTTGTAATGGGAAGCCGTCTTGATGGAATCACATCTATACATACATGTGTGGGTTTTTCCACTGTGTTAATTTCTAACTGAGCCATCTCACCCCCTGTCACACACGTGCTATGGGCCATGAAAGAAAGCGCAGGAGAACACACAGCTCCCAGGAGCAACATCTTACAATGTCCCTATACTCAGAACTGCCTGGTTAACTAGTTTTAAACAGTTGTGGTATTTCTGGATCCTGTGCAATTCTCTGCACGCAGTTGTTACAGAGCCTAGGTGACTAATTTAAGGTTCAGTATTTTATTGCAGAGATTTGAATACCTGAACGTTTATTTTTATAGCACTACACTCTTTTGAACCTAGGTTGTAGCCTCTGAATCAGGGTTAGAGCCAGTTAGACTTCATTGTTTCAAACCAGAACTTACAACCTCAGGCAAATCACCTAAAACCACTTAACAGTAAAACCACTGTTGCGGATGAGGGTTTAGATAAAAGGGCGACGTAACAACAGTTTGATGGCAAGGTTCACTCTATTACTTACTACATGGAGGAAACATACAGAGGGAAAATTGGGTTAGAATCGATTTGGAATGATTTATGCAGGGACTGGAGATGCAAAAAGATAAGGAAGACCCTCCCATTGAGTCATGAGGTTCAGAACGGACCTCCTTGCTTTCTAAACTCCTCAGAGAGGACTCTAGGTGCGGCTGGATCCACTCCCAGTCCCAGACTTGTCAACGGTTTATGGCTAAGGGATTGTATGTGTGTGCAGCTAAAGGATTATATGTGCACACCTAATTCCCTATGTCATTTAGCTAAGATTTCAAAGTTTCATCATGCTTATTCCCAATTCACTTACCTTCTGTCTAGGTGGCTGGTGTTAGTTTTCTTCAAAGTTGGAGCCCTCGATTTCCCAAAGCAGACTCTCAGATGTTATTAGATTACAGGAAAAAGAATTTAATAATTGACTGGTAGAGCAGCAGGGTCAGCTCGAGCTGGGTGTCTCTGGATAAGAGAAATCCCCGAGTAGTTATACCCTTACAGACCATTCACCTGCCCCTCACACAATGGTTCAGTTAAGTAGTAGTATTTGGGTCTAGGGTCTGCTTGTTCCTCATTGGATTCCTTCGCCGTGTTCAGACAGGTCGTTACCTTGTCTAACTGCAGATGCTGTTGATGGTTGCAGCCTCGAAGCCTCTGTATCTTCTGATTTAAGCTGGCTCTGGAGGCCCTGTTTTGACTAAGTGGGTACACATACAGTAAATCCGAGTGGAAACTCACAGCTTGCGGCCTCAGGCTTCAGCAAACCTAGCTGCTCATGCTAGTTAGGTAAAGCTAAGCAAACCATACTGAATCACACAGTAGTATCACAGAACCATAGAATGGTTTGAGTTGGAAGGGACCTGAAAGATCATCTAGTTCCAACCCCCTGCCATGGGCAGGGACACCTTCCACTAGATCAGATTGCTCAAAGCCTCATCCAACCTGGCCTTGAATGCTTCCAGGGATGGGGCATCCACAACTTCTCTGGGCAACCTGTGTCAGTGTTTCACCACTCTCATTGTAAACAATTTCTTCCTTATATCTAATCGAAATCTACTCTCTTTCAGTGTAAAGCCATTGCCCCTTGTGCTATCACTACACACCCTTGTAAAAAGTCCCTCTCCAGCTTTCCTGTAGGCCCCTTTCAGGTACTAGAAGGCTGCAATAAGATCACCCCGGAGCCTTCTCTTCTCCAGGCTGAACAGCCCCAGCTCTCTCAGCCTGTCTTTGTAGGAGAGGTGCTCCAGCCCTCGGATCATCTTCGTGGCCCTCCTCTGGACCTGCTCCAACAGGTCCATGTTGTTATGTTGGGGCCCCAGAGCTGGATGCAGTACTGCAGGTGGGGTCTCATGAGAGCAGAGTAGAGGGGCAGAATCACCTCCCTCATCCTGCTGGCCACGCTTATAACTCTAAGTGATTTATTCTATTTAAAACTTGCTTACTTAAGCTAAACAACTAATATCTCTCAACAGTGAGAGGTGTCCCTGCTAAAGGGGTGAGTTGCCTGCCGTGCAGTCCGGTTGCCGTCCAGGGACAATTCAAAGTGGGCTCTTCCAGCCATCCGTCACTGGTAACGGATCTCGCTGCTCCGAGGAGCACCCTTGAGCGACGTCCCCGCTTGAGGGGAGACCATCGCTGTGCAGCCGTGCTGCCTCATAGGGAGAGCTCAATGGCGGTCACTGAGGCTATCATATTTATGGGATAAAGCGCTTGGCTCCCAGTCAAATTGCGTGCACCGGGAGAGGTATGTACGAGGCTCCTTATGCCCACAGCTCGTCGGGTGTTGGCTGTGTCGCTCCACTCCTTGCAGGCTTCTGAGGGTAGTTCTTGGTCAGGCTACGGCTCAGCCTCCATTGGAGCCTGTATGGAGCTGCGACTGGTTTGGTTAGTGGTGGGGAGGGGTCGAGTGCATCCGTCACATCTTCTTCTGAAAAAAGCATAGCTCATGGGTATGGTGGCTTAAAAACGAGAAGGGTTATAAATCTATTGTCAGAAGAAAAGTGTAAATGAAAAGTTACTCGCGGTGGATAGCTATGAAACAGGGGCTGGAAAAGTTCCTGTGCAATGATACTAATTTTGTTTAATTTCTTTTTAAGCTAAAGTGGACATACAGATAGGTAACCAACTCAGCTCTTTGCACTTTTTTTTTAAAAAAAACAGCAGTAACGGTTTGTTTGCTTACACTGAATAAACAGAAACATATTACTAAAACTTAAATATCTTTAGTATGTTGATGTTTCTGTGCGTCTTTATATATATAAAATTAGGTATTTTATATTAAGATTTTCAAGTGGGTGCTAAGATTTTTATGGAACACTCCTAGCTAATAAGAACGTTCCTCTGTGGGAGGAATTTGTAAGTCAAACTAGTGGTAAAAATTAACATTACCCATTCAAGATTAAAGCACACCCACATGTATTTGTGTGTGTAACAAAAGAACATAATACATCCAAGGGCACCATCTGCTGACAGGTTCAGGGTGCCAAATGCTTTCATGGATTTTCAGATGTAGGGAAAAATACTGTACATTCAGACTTCACATATATTAGAAAATATTCATAATTAGTTTTGGTTTGATTTTAAGGGGAGCTCAGACTTGGTATTGCTACAAATTCATTTTGTTTGAGATTCATTTTTTGAATAGTGAGGTTTTGGTCTGATTCTTTTCCTTCTGCAAGAATTAGTCAGGAGTTCTTTTGCTAGAAACTGTCTTGAAAGTGTCCTCCGTTGGACAAGAGAGCAAGACACATCGTTACATAAAGAATATTACGCAATGTTGAATCAAAGCAAAGTGAAAAATTCTTCTACCATTTTTTTTCCTTGTTTTGTTTCAAAGCATCCTTATCCTGATATTTAGGTGGAATTGAGGAGATCAAATAACTGTAGAAAACCAGGCAGTATGACCAACAATATGCTGCAAGTCACCGTAGTATTTCTTTTTCTTCAGGCTGATAACTTTCTTTTATGGCACACAGCACATGCACTTGTTTGTATCAACTTACTGTCAAAATGTGCAAGGATGGAAACTGCCATTTTGGAAACAGTGTGATTTTAAACATCAGATTAGCAGAGAACAGCTCACAGTACAGGATATTCTGCTGGGAACTAGGAATTCATCAGAGCTGGGACAGAACACAGTATCACAAAGCTACCCAAAGCTACAGGATTTATAGCTACCATTTTATCAGAATTTACAGCTGGTCTGGACATCAGTGGGCAGTTCCTAATAAGCGTCCACTGATTATCTTCTTATATTATTAGTTTTCTTAACTTAGAGAAGAGTACAAGAGATGGTTTTACAAAAAGCCTTCATTTATGCAACAATCACATAATTTAGTTGCAGCATACGAATTTTCTCTGCTGCCAGGAATTTGATGGATTTTGAGAAAGGTTTTATTAAGCACAGTGACTGCTGCCTATCCAAGGGGTGCCTCTACAGCAGATGGCATGTCCCATTATCCTTCCTTGTTTTCACCTGTCTGTCCTTGCACTTCCAGCTCTTTTATACAGAATTCTGTGGCAGAAAAGCAAAGCTATCTGAAGAAAAGACTGAATGATGAGATGTTCCAGTTCAAAACACTTGTACATTCATGTTACACACAAAAAGATATTTTTTTATGACAAAAGAATTTGAATGACATACACTGCAAAGAATATTAGTTTCAAGTGCATTTATTTTGAAATAAACAAGAATATTATATGCATATATTCATATTTATATTAAATAACTTATTATTAAATATGAGGGGGGAAAACTCTTAAAAACTAATCCAACACTTTCACATTCTATTTTATATTAGGTGACTACAGTTAGGAAATGTATAGAAAAATGATAAAATTGTCTCAAGCCAGCCATAAAAGCAAAGTGCACTATTGCCTAGGCAGTGGAGGAGAAAAATGATGATGGTGCTGCCGCTTCCTCCAAGGGGAGGATCATTTTGTGTGGCAGTAGTCAATGAAGAGGAAGGAGGGCAACCCCTTTAACAACTCCCTATCCTTTCTTCCCATTTTCTGTCCTTCATCACTGCATTAGCAAATTGGGTTTTGCATATGCTGACAAGAAGCAGCGAGACAGTTCTGTGTACCACGATGATACACTGAATACAATTAATTCCCCAAATGATCACACAGGAATTGCAGCTTATCCGTGTTTTGTTGTGCCTTTATCTCAATTTATTGGATTTTTCTTGTTGTTGGTAGTTTAAGGACGCCAAGGTGGAAATAATGTGTTTAACATGAAATATTAACTAAAGTAGTATCCTTCAAAAGCTTTCTGAACTGCCTTTTACTCAGATAAAAGCCCCACCTAGCACATTTTTTTCCTAAGATTCCCAGAGTGGAATTTCTTAAAAAACATCTTCCTTTTCATTTTGTTTCGATTTTTTAGCAGAGATAAATCTTATTATAAATTAAATGTTTCTAAACGTAGGTGTACTTACACAGATGCTATACATCTTTTCTATTCACATGTGATGTAAGATGGTATTTGAGCAACATGTGGACTAAATACAATTTTGAGAAGTTTGCTTACAGGTGTTTGAAGTAATAAAAGATTTAAAGCCATTATTTTGGTTGTATCTTAAGTGTCAGACTCCACCAAATATTTGCCTTCCTGATAACAATTTATTGACATTAGTTTTAGTGTGTGTGTATTCAGCTAGAACTATTTCAAGGCACGGATTGTTCCTAAACGGATACAGACTTATGTAATGTCCAGTGAATCTTTTCAAAAAGGATATAAGAAATATGTGTTCCTGATTGTTTGGGTTTAATTCACACTGCCTAACAATCATCTTGAAAGGGAGTAAGGAAAAACGCTGCTGCTGAATAGCAAAGAAAAAATTTAGATAATATGAAAAACAAAGGTAACAGTGTCGTTACCACTGTTTTAGTAACATCTAAACCTACAGGGCATGAAAGGGCATAGTGGCTACTGATTGTCTTGTAGTCTCCATAACCTTTGTAAGGTCTAAATTATGTCTAATATTTTATGTGTAATATTCAAATAATATTACTTAGTGAGTGTTGCTCTATATTGCTGCATGCATTCGTGTTTTGTTTTGCTTTTTTGTTTGACACAAACACAAGTTATTTATCTCTTTTTCAGGTACTGCATTCCAGAGTAGCCAATTAAACAACTATAATTTCTACTCAGTGCCACATCTTACTTCATATAAAAGTGCACTATTCACAAGAAACACATGAAGTTTACACTACCAGAAATATACCAGTGAATTTATACATATGGCAATTAAATTTATAATAAATATTACAAAGTGTATATTACTTGAATTATGTGAATTTGAATATTTTGACTTTTCTTCAACATACTGCTCATATGACATCTTAAAATCTGTACTTTTTTTTTTTAAAGGATAAATTAATAAATATGATAGTAAGACTTGGAGAATCTGAACATTACAGTCCATACAGTACCTTTCCTAGGCAAATACCTATCATTCACATTATAACCGTAACAGCTTTACTCTTTTTAAAGTAACAGCTTTGTTAGCTTCTCAGAATTTAATATGTACATTCAACTCGTATATAATTGTTATACTACTTAGCGTATTCTCATTCTCAATTTAGCACAAACTTTTAATAGTACTTTTCTGAAAGCAAATTCACAGTCTAAGCTCATGTCGGACAGTTTCTCTTCATTGTCAAAACGTTTGCCTACCCAAGGGTAAAACTTATGTTTATTTTCTTTTAAATGACAAACATATATCAAAATAATAAAAAATAATATTAAAATGTATTCTTAAAAAAAAGACTTCTGACAATCAGGTGATAGTTTGTCATTTAAATAAAATACATACTTCAAAGCGGTTGTAAGAGTTGATGATCACTTCATTAAGTGAAAAAGAAGTCCTGTGTTTTCTACTGCAGCTGGAAGATTCATGATTCACTTGGGTTAGTTTGTTCTTCATTAAGAATTCATAGGAATAAACAGAGTTCTAGCCAGAGTAGATAATCTTACTTCCTTCACCTCAGCATATCTCGTCTCCGAAATTGCTTCCACAGATCTCTGAGATGTTCACTGGTTACAGTCATCACACAAGAGTAATATTCCTTCCAACCATACCTTGGAGTCTCCTGTGAAAAGTAAAACATACAATTGGAAAGACATCGTTCACTAAATTCCTTAATACTACATTAAATTTTACTCCGATGTATACACACTAGATATATGCTTTAATATTAAAATCATGAAAGATCAAATACTTCTGTGGCTCAGAAGTACTTCTGTAAAATGAGGGTTATAAATCCACACACAGGTTAACTATTCAAAATGCATCCTCACCTCACAGCACACAGTTAGCATTCAACAAACAGCCTATGTATATTAAAAGCTGTAAGAAAGGATTTCCTCTTTATTCAGGTGTGTCCTGCTCTCTCTCTAGTTTCGTTTCTTGTTTCTCCGTGTTGACACTGTACTAAAAAATTTACCTCCAACACCATATGAGAAGCACAGAAAATTACTAATGTTCATGAAACTGAAGCATTGGCAAAAGCTAAATACAAAATAGGCGGATGATATGAAAGCTGCTTTATACTAGGTTACTTTAACCCTAAACTGCACTGTAGTTCATTTTAATAAGTGTCCACTGAGTCGAGAGGAATATTGTCCAAAGGCTGGCCTGAGAGATTCACTAGAATCTACGCTGTCTGCAGTTATCACCGGATCTCATTATTTCTTCAGCTAGTCTCAACCTCACAAGCGTATTTTGAGAGTAAGTACAGAAAGATGGAAAGGGGCTAAGTATTACATCAACTGGGGAAAGAGGCTAAGTAAGGAACAGGAATTGTAATTGTAGGTAAGTTAGAAGCATTTACAAGTAATTTTAAATTGTAATCCACCTTAGAAATTTAAGTCCAGTATCTGGAGGTAAATGGTTACAGTGCCAAGGTAGGAGATTGTCTGATAGCTTATTTTGTTGAACTGACTGAAAAAGTTAAAAATATTGCAACTGCAGAATATTAAAACCAACCACTAGACAGTGAAGCCTACATTTTATTTATTCTTGTTACTCATCTTGTTTAATTAAAAAGCATATAACATTATGCAGAAGATGTAAATATTCAGGAAACAATCTGATCCACAGCAGTACATAATCCAGACTTTAAATGAAATACTAGAAATGATACTTACATGAATGCATAATTTAGTTGAGATTTATGGTCAATCTCACGAAAAAAAAGCATTACTTGCAAAATGCATTGCATTATTTAAGAAAAGCACATTCAGTTGATTAACCAGTGCTTTGAGATATGCATTTATTTTTTATTTTATGAAACAGGTTCAGAGAAATGTTCAAGAAAATCAGTAAAATAAACTGAAGTACATTAACTGTTCATCTACTTATTTCTAATGTAGGCATTGTTGCTGTATCTACCCTCAGTGTACCAAATCCATAGAAAGAACATTTTGTCCACATACTCTGCAATGCTTTCACATTTCACTGGAACATTTTCCTCCCACTGTACCCAGGTATGTTATAAGGTTCTGTTCAATTTTAGGATCAAAAGTTAGGATCTGGGTTCTGTAATTTCCAGTTACTTTTGTAAGAGGAGTCAGTAAGGCGTGCCTATCATACATTTTCCACTTTATTTGCTTTAGAGCAGAGGTAAGCAACAGTCTCTTCAACTAGTAAGCAACAGCCTCTTCAGGTTTGTTTTTGTTTTTTTTTTTAAGTTATCTCTTATGATAGATATATTCAATTGCTGTATATTAGGCAAGAATGGAAATTAAAAGCTTTCAAAGTATTAACTACATGACACATCTTAATGTTGCTTGACTGCAATTTATTGTTGAAACATGACTAGCAATGAGGTTCTGAATCCATGCTTAAGTCTTTCATGTCTTTCTCAAAATGACATTTCCTTCTACAACCCAATCAGTCTCAAGACTATTACTTCCTAAATCTTTTAATCAGAAATTTAGAAGCCCCACAAAATGCAGAACATCTGTACAACTTCTTCTAATGCAAAAATCTTAAGATTTTCAAGAAATTACTGTGACTTACAACTTACTTTCTAGATTTACAATTGTGACATATAATATTTATTTTCAATACTTCAGAAGTGAAAAAAATTGGAATTATAGTTCAAGTATTTATTACAGGTTCTGAGCCACACAAATAGTTTAGCCAACAGTACTTTCTGATGGACTTGAATCCTTCCTGCATTTGGCCTCTAGCATCCATCTTCAGAAATTAACTCTGAAAAGGTTTTGTTAGAAATTTCCTAGATAACCCTTCCACAACGCATTCGAAGAAGAGCTCTCCTCTCAGCTCTGTTTGGCAGTTCTGTACTGACATATCTTTTCTGCCCTCCCTACAGTATACGCGAAGGAGTACCTGCCGATGCCAAGTCAGGCTGTGTGCCCTGCAGGGAGAGCAATGCAGAAAGACAAGCTCTCCCAGAACACTGCCAGCTGTTTGGACCACACAGAGCTTGTACAGTTGTTCCCCAAGGAGAGATTTTCATTATTTATTATAAGGGTATAACGTTTTTTACGCTGTGAAGTAAATTGCATTAGTGCAATTTAGAGAGACATAATGTACAGCATAATGTGCTGTTTATCCCTTTTCAAGGTGCAGATTCAAAGTACGGTATAATTTGTGGTACTTATGCCAAGTATCTTAATCTTTTTTATCAGAGTTCTATGTTTGCCACAGAAAGTATATCAAAGCACAGACAATGATCTGTACATTTATATTTGGAACCAAGTAAAATTAAGAGTTACTGTATTGCACCTAAGTTTAGGACATACATTTCACATACATCTATGTGTTTCTTTGTATATTAGACTGAAATTTAATTACCCAATTGAAATTGTTCAGTTTCACTAGGTCACCTCTGCACTATGTCAGTGGGGCTGCCTGTAGCCAGGTCAGTGCACCGAGAACTAACCTGGTTTCTCTGTACTGTCTCCCAGTGCGTTGTGGAGACATACTATCACTCGACGTTAAATTTTTTTATTGAGAATGACTATACAGAGTGAACAAAAATCTCCCTGTGTAATCTCCACTGTATTTTTTTACTCACTTTACTTCATCTCAACAGATTTAATTTATTGCCTGAGTTCAGATGTCTGTCAAGGTGTCCAGGTATATAAACTTGACGCTTTTACCACAGTCTTTCTTTTTGTCACCAAGCTAATTTTATTTGCCTCAATTATTTGACATTGAATTCTTTTCTGTCAAACTGCATTTTGAGCCAGTTGGTCACATACTCTTCACTGAAATTATCAGGAAAGCATCGTGACTGTGTAACATTTTGCCAGTTTTCCTGTAAAAGCTGTTCCCTATCTTGGAAAGTTTATGCCATACTTGATATGCAACTATAATATAAGCTGTGGCAGAATTAGTGGGGACAAAAAGACAAAGTAAGTACTCCTAATAGAATGATTTATAAAAGACATGGGAAAGGAAGAAAGGAAGAGCCAAAAGTTTCAAAGAGATTAAATTACATAAAATTAGTCTAAAGCCATGAATTTCTTCTTATGTGACTGGTGAGTTGGGATTACTGAAATGTTAACTATTTAATTAGTCGTTTACACTTCCCCTTAATCAGGTAGAGAAACCAGATGCTTTGTTAAGATCAAATTTCCTTTTCTGTTCTTCACATAATAATACAATGCTTCAGTATGTGGGTTATACTCATAAAGAGGAAGTATAATTAAAAAAATATTAATAGTTAAAATAAAAAAGAAATAATCTATGGATGCTAAATTTTAGAAGAGAAGAGTATATGCAGATCAAACAGAACTCTCATCTCCTTCCTAGGAGGACAAATCAGCTGCGTAAGCCTGGACGTGCCCCAAGCTATCTTTACTGCTGAATGTCAAAGAACGAGACTGTTCAAAAGATGTGATGCTTCACTGAAAAAAAAAACGGTATGAAGAATCCCGAAGAACATAATTTAGGATACATGACATGCTGTGCCACAGGAATAGATCAACAGTTTACATATATTCCCTCTACCTTACTGATCTTGCACAGAAGTCTACAAAAGAAAAACATCAGTGCAGCTGGTGGGCTCCCAGTCTGAGTAAACGGACCCACCTCTCATCCTTAGAGACTTAACATTTTCGACTGTGCTAGAAGCCAACCATCACCTCAAATAAACAAGGTACAAGAAACTTCTGCTTAGCATACCTACATTCCTATCCTGCTGTGCTGTTTCACAGTTAGGGAAGGAAGATTTAAACCAGCGCCCCAGCACGCTCACCGGCATACAAGTGCTCAGAGAGGTCTGTGATAGAAACAGGGAGGACCCAGAAGGCCAGATAGCAATATGTTGATGTATGGAGGCATCTGAGGATGTTACTTGTCAAGAAAACACAGCTTAATATTGTCCCTCAGAATTAAAAACAGGAGCATTAATTCTGGCCCAGGAGCATGAGGTATGCTGGCTACTCCATGGTGTCCACCCATACCAGACCACCGGCTACAGGGCTGTTTGTCATGGCATACACCTCTTTGTTCCTCCCCGCTGCAAAATAATACATCTGGGACATACCTTAGCTGTTAACAGCCTCTGCAGCAACTACTGCAAAGTCTGGAAATATAGACATGAAAAAAGGGCTGGACCAAAACCTTAAATTGCTGAGGAGCAAGGTCTTGCTTTATGTAAGAAGAGAAAAGTCCACTAATGCATTTCTGCTGTGTCCATTGTGTGACAAACAGTTTCACAATATGGCCACAGAATATGCACGCCTCAGTTTTTACACTGAAATCCACAATACAATCTAATTGTAAGAATGAATATTCATGTAGCGGATACTCAGAAACAGCCATAGTGGTCATGTGTGGGCACAGGTTCGATTTTTGAAAATTTCTGGTATAGCATTAATCAAGCCAAAACCACATTACTGTTTGCAAAAGTGTAACTGTATAAATCAAAGTAGAATCAAGTTACTAACAGTCTCTCAGGAAGAAAAAAATCTGCCTCTACAATCTGCACTGGTAAATAATTACTAGCTATAGGTACCTGCGGAATTACTTCAAAAGTGTCACAGGACAGACAGAAAACAGCAACAGAAACTATGAAAGAATACTTTTCCTTATTTCCAACACCGTACAAAATCACAGCTGACTTACAAAACAGTGACAGTGCGAGTCAATCATTGCCAACTCCAGAATAAAATCCTATTGCTTCAGTCAGAAACACAACGTGACGCTTTGAGCTACTACATTGCTTACAGTCAGATAACCTGTTCCTGAATTTTGGAACGGGAAACAAAGCAGCGACAGTTTAACACTCAGCCATTCCTGCAAGCATGCCAGCACACTCAGACTGGGTGGCTAACACATACCGTCATTTATCTGCTATAGAGTTCCTTCCTCACGCAGGATTTGAAAGTAGTATACCTCTGTATAGGTTTGTAGCCCTGTGGAGCAGAAGATGGAGAAGAGCGCAGATGCAGACAACACGTGAAGGCAGCCAGAGGTAAGCGTAAGACAACGGCATCATGAAAATACAAAAAAATGTCTTTAAGTGACGAATAGCTAGAAGATACAGTATAGTATGTGCTAGGTAAAATGTTTATAATTTAGTCATTAAGTTCCAAATCTTTCAGTTTAAAAATGGAATTTATAAAGGAAAGGGAATCTTCTTATATATTTTTCAATTAAAAAAAAAAGAAAGAAAGGAAATAACTACTTTAAACCAAACAGCAAGCAAAAATAAAGCTATTAATGTCTGAACATCGTAATAAGTTTAATGGCAATACTCTGACTGACCACTTGATGGCGGCTTAATATGCTAGTTTGTTTCAAACTACTAAAACCAAAAAAGGTTTCAGGTTGTAATACTATGTTCCAGAAAGAGAGAAATTTAATTTGATAAGCTCTTTAAGACATTTACTTTTCAAAAAAATATCTAAAATATATGTTAAATTGAGTATTTGTTATGTTCCTATAAGGGGTAGTACCCAACCTTCCTCAAGTTGCTAAGTTAAGCTTTTAAATAGGACAAAGCTGGTAGATACTGACTGACCTTTCAGAACTCCAGTTTTATTGGACTTGTGTAACTCTTTGCTCTTAAATATGTTTGCTTTAATCAGACAACGTAACTACAAAATGCTCTTTTCTAAAATACATGGTCCTAGTACCAAGTGCAGTGATGCCCTCGAGATTCTTCTGGGCAAACAGGTTAGTAAAATAACTTTTAAAAAAGCTGAATTACTAAGTACAAGATGTTAATTGTAAAATCGTACTTCAAATAACAGGCCTATTTTAAACTGTTATTTTTAGATGTTTTTAGAGTGATAATCAGAGACTATACTGATTTGGTCAGGCGAATTAATATTAAAATGAGGCATTTACACTTTATAAAACAGGCTCAAATCTCTTACGGCAAAAACTTCCATGTTGCTACAAAACACTACATACACAGAAGCTATAATGTTTTTTTATCTGTATAATAGACTGGACTAAATCTTAATATGGATTCAAAACATAGTTATTAACAAAGAAACGGTTAGAGATTTGTTAGTTTTGATTTAGCACAAGACAACATTTGAGCCCTCCACATTGTAGGAGCAAGAGGGTAAATTTTTACTTGTTCTGGCCACACTAAATACCGTGTAACTTCTAATGTACAAACAATAGGAAACAATTAATGACACTTTTCGCCAATTTGTTCTGAGCAAAACATTCTTATGTGTTTTCTTCTTTTCATTTTAAACCACGATTGGGGTGGGTGGGTGGGGGGTATTTATTAACTCTGCAAATATTTACAGATTTTTACTACTACCCACTCTTGGAAAAATCTGGTTTGTGGGACATGAAAACTTACTGGAAATTTTAATTCCCAAGTTTGGTACTGTAATTGTCTTGGGATACTAATGATTAGTGAAGAGAATGCATTTTTCTGAATAATTTAACAAGTCTGCATGTAGGCATGTCTGAATATAACTGAATTATTGGACCAAATCATGATTATCTGCTATGCAACCCAGGCGATACTGCATATCTGATTAAAATTAGACGTATCATTTATGAATGATGGTGCTATTCTTCTGAACATCCTTGGCTATTCTTTATAGTTCTTTTACAGTCCACTGGAATATTTTATAGTGGCCTAGGCAAAAGAAAGATACATGCATAAGACTGAATAGTGCTGGACGATACAGATTCTTAAAGATTATATGTGATTTCTGTCATGCATTTTGTGAAATAGAGACATGTAATACATTTACAAGAATTACTTAGTAAGCAGACTGTTTTCTGGTAAAATTAACATACACCGCACACTTACAATTAGTAAACAATTAAAACATATAGCTGAACATCTTGAAACAGTTATGAAACAATCATCATTCCCACACCATAATAAAAGGAATTGAGGACCAACAAGGAAATAAGTTTGTTACAAAGGTAGTGGTTTGAACGCATTCAATCATAGTATTACAAAATTAACAAGTAAACTATTAGACTCAACACCACTCACAGAAAGTTCTAAAATGGCATTTAGGAAGCTAACTAAAACCGACTAAAATTATAATACATACCGAAATGCGAATTTAGGAACCATAATAAAGTTTAAAATTTATGTCTAAGGGAGTACGTGGTCAGTAAGAACATAATTTTACATTGAGTTAAAAATGTTAACACCTGACCTATGAAGAAAATGGTGACTTTTATTGATCATACTTGGAAAAAAAATTTTTCTTCTACTATAAAATTCTCCTGTACCACACAGAACCTGAAGAGGGCAGCAAGGCCTATACATTCACCTAAAAGGCAAAGCATGATTTACAAGCTTGTTCGCTGTGAAAATTTTCTGCAAGTAATTTCCTGCCCTCTAGCTTCTCGTAATTTAAGATATTAGATGCAGGGTTAAATTATCAAAAGCAACTTTGAACTAGAATATAGCATTGTTCAGCACCACTTCACTTCACTTAACAGCTACCCTTGTTAAAATTCTTAATGCCAATTTATCAATCACACGATACAGAAGAAATGGCAGTATGCAGAGGATTTCTCCAATTCGGTTTGTGTACTATAAAGGTATGTTATGTCCTCTATGTATTACCTTCTAATAAAAACCCCAAGAATATAAGAAGAATTTATCTAACAAACTGCTTCAGGATTTCTATAAAATACATGTCTTTAAACATACTCACTGTCAGTTTACAACCTACTGGTGCTACAGGTGCTAAAGTAAGTAGTGGTAAGTAGTAAAGTCAACTAAGATAGCTATAAAAATTAGAATTCTTACCCTAAACCCTCGATTGAGTCTGTCTTTCATAATGCCGATAAATTCTTTATAACTCAACTGGTCATCTCTGTCGACATCAAAAATCTTGAACACTGTGTTCACCAAATGCGGTGAAAGTTTCACACCTGTGGCTACATACACAGCACGTTTGAATTCATCTGCATAAAGAGAACATCAGAAGAAAAAACAGAATACATGAATTTAACCCTACTTCATGGACAACATATTATGAAATACAAGTAAACTTTTAACTTGAGTTTTCACATTTAAACACTCAAAAAATAAAACTGAATATCAGGATTACATTTCACAGTTCTAAAACAAGTAGTTCTCAACTGATAAAGAATGATACTGTTTAATTAGTATCAATTATTTTACATAAAAGATAACATTTTATATACTATACTATGTGTAACAATAAAATTAGAAAATCATTCTATAATTAAACCTATGTTACATATATACTGATGGCATCTACTTAATTGACACGAAACAGAACCTAAGAAATAAAGCACAGAGAGAACAGTATACTCCTTTGGTAAGGCCAGATGAGGTAGGACTATGCAGGTGTTACTGTGTCAGACCCCTGAAGATGCTACTTGAGGAGAGCACACAAGTCTGACCACTTCACATATTCTTTACCCTGCACTTCCTAAGCATCTCAACTGCCGTATTAAGGATTTTAGTGAGTACATACCGGCCTAATTCTTTCAGCACCCACTTAGTGATTTGTTCAAAAATCTGTCTAATCCCTTTTTGGGCCTTCTTACACTGTTTCCTTCTACAACCTTTGTAGAAGGCCAGATTCCAGATGCCCACTGTGTAAAGAAATGCTTTTGTTTACTTTAAACTGATCTCTTACTGGTGTCATCAAGTGTCTTTTAACTCTTGTATTCTAGGATTTGGTGACAAATTATTCCGCATTCAGCTTATCCACCACTTGTATGACTTTGCAAAGCTTTATTGTATCTCTTATGATACGACCGAGCCTTCTCCTCTCAAAGCTGGAGTCCTAGCCTTTTTAGCCTTTTACCCGAGACATTAAAACTACAAACTAGGAATTACAAAACATTTTTGTACTTTTGTCAACAGTTCTGTGTCTTTATCAACTGAATTCCATAAATATGTAAAGACTTACCTTGACCTATGGAACGACTTGCAAAATTATACATTTGCATTGCAATCGTAAAGTCTTCTAGGTTGTTCAAGAATTGGAAAAATGATCTAAACTCATCAAATGTGATACCCTAAAAAAGAGAACAATATGCACCATAAGAATTATCAGTAGTGATGATAACTGAATAAATAAACCTTGCAGCTACATATGTTGACTTCATTTAAGAATAGATACTGCACTCATTTTAAAAAGCAGAGATTTTTACTGAAAGTCAATAAAGAATTGGAGTCTCCTGAGGAATCCAAGATGTCTTTCCTCTTTGCCACTGCAACGGATAGTAATTCTCACCCAAAAAGCAGACAAAAATATTGTTCCATTGCTTAAGGCAATCTTTTAAATTCCAGGATTATTATGATATAAAGTTAACACTGAGAATTAGTCTAGGTTTGTATGAATATTGGAATATGTTTACTACTGAAAATCTGCAAACCATTATTATATGCTCCATCCCTGGAGACGTTCAAGGCCAGGTTGGACGAGGCCCTGAGCAACCTGATCTAGTTGGAGATATCCCTGTTCCTTGCAGGGGGGTTGGAACTAGATGACCTTTGAAGGTCCCTTCCAGCCCTAACCATTCTATGATTCTATGATTCTATATATATTTGAGCATGTGTGCTCACACAAATACATTGAATGAATACATAAATACATGTTATGATATAACTTAAACTCTGTGCTTTAAAATATATCCAGATTTAGACACCAAATTTTCTTCAGCTGATACTCCTATGTACCAAGTATTGCAGAGTTTGTCCAGCTTTTAAAAAAATCCTCTGCATGTTGACCAGATTTCAGGATATCTTCTGTAAAAGGTTCTCTGAAACTGCTGTTAAAAGAGCTTGTTTTTTTCTTCTTTCCTTATGATATTTGTTCTGCTTTTCCCTCATTTTAGCTACAAATCAAAAGACCCAATCTTTTAGACTATCTCTAAATCAATTCTGAAAGAGACCTTAGACAGAGACTTTGAATTAAGCCAGGACGATTGCCTGTATCTCACTCTCCATGGTCTGTCCACCATTCTGAACACGGGATGGCATTCTTTGTCAAACCTTGGTCTTCCTAGCCTCCTTTAAGTATCATTCCTGGCTGTTCTTCTGCCTGCTTTTATCCTTTTATTCTGTTTAACTACTTCTCTCTGAAAAAAACCCTGAAGTTTCTGTTCAAACTAAAATCTTGACCTATGTCTCTCCTCAAAGACATACATATCATTATGGTATGGTAGAACACAAAAAACATACTGAAATAGGCTTGTGGCAGAGGAGAAAATGGCAGAGGTTGGATGTAAACCCATATGAAACAGCAAGTACTGTCATAAATGTGGTCATCAACATAACATTGTTAAAATAAAAGACTTTAATAGGCGTCCATCCACTTGAGATATAAACCTCTGCTTAAGTGATCCTACCTGACCTCTAGCTAAGAGTTACAAACTGTTTCAGTGGAGAGCTTGACCCATCTCCGTCATGAACTGCTCTACTCAACAAGCATATTTGTTCTCTGTTTCATCCTTTGCATTTGGGAGGAAACTCTCGTAGACACAAGCAGAACCACCTCTTTATTCTCCTTTAAATTTTTATCTTAAAAGTTTAATTTACTAATACTAACCAATGCTGTCTTCTTGTTTTATTGCATTTGACATCTAATAGTTTATGTCCAAGTTCTGTTTCTTGCACTCTGTTGAGACTGGAAACTCTCTGGGACTGTGTGGGAAAATGACTGAAATCGATGGGGAATGGGAGAACATTGTTCCCCAGAATTCAGCTAATATTAGAGCAGCTCTGACATGAAGCACAGCTCCTGCTCTCAGGAACAAACAAGGCCTCAATATCCTTGAAATGGGGAGGAGAGTGATACGAAGGTATCATGGCTCAGCCCTGTTATCGGGGACAAGAAACAACGAACAAGGCCCACGCAATACCCTTGAAATGGGGAGTAGAGTGGTACGGAGGTATCACGGCTCATCCCTGTTATCAGGGATGAGAGGTGCCTGGTAAAGATAACCATAAAAATGCCATTGAGGGAAGTGAATCACAACCGCTGCCTCAGCAGTGATGGCGAAATGGTGTCCTTCAGCTACTAAGTCACACCTCCACCCGCCTCCGAGCTGCGACCGCCCCTCAAACGAGAAATTTACACCAATCCTAGTAAAAGTTATGTATGACTAGAGTCACTCGAGCTCCACCTAAAAGATATGAAAAAAGTATAAAATAGCGGCAAACAAAGGGGATGTTAGGGAGAAGCCCCCCCATTGGAACGTCTGGGATCAGTCGACGGGCTGAACCTCTCTTCTCCCCCCCATAGGGATGCCTATTGGGTAAGAACTCTGTGTTATGTGCACTTACTTAATTACTTACTAACATCTTGCTAGCTATTTAGTATTATCACTGATCAGTAATCATTTTATATTATCACTGCAGTATTTCAATTAAAGTTGTTTTTGTAGTCAGTCACTATCACCGGCTATCCTTGAACCTGTATTCTGTCACAAATAAAATATATATGCATGTTTCCAGAAACTTTTGAATTATTATAAGGAGTTGGCCCATAGTATTACTAGTGACGATCCCTTAATAAGTGGGTGAATCACCCTCCAACCTACTGAGCTGCCAAGAGAAGGCAGGGGGAGTCAGACCCAAGGGTCTCGCCTAACTTGGGAGCTGGTATACTGGCCAAATTACCTCCTGTTTGTCTATTAGTGATGGATCCCACGATAAGTCAGACGAATCACCCTCCGACCTACTGAGCTGCCAAGAGAAGGCAGGGGGAGTCGGACCCAAGGGTCTCGCCCGACTTGGGAGCTAATAGACTGGTCTTTTGACCTCAAAACGTGACAGACTGGAATAATTTTGTCACATATTTGTGAAATACCTAGATTGGCGAAACTTCAGTCCCCAGCTAGGACCTTCAGGTACTATAGCAATAACAGAAAAAGGCCATCAAAGTCTTGAGCTGACATTGTTAGATTCACAAGGATTTTAAAAAAAAATCTTTAATTTGCACCAATTAGTCTGTAAACATTCTGAATGTGGAAGATACTGTAAGAGGTCAGGCTACTGCAAAAGTCGTGGCTCCTTCCATGTAACTAGACAGGAGATGATCAACTTAGATGGAAAGTAACCCTTGTGCAGGAAAGGCTGAGAACCACTGGTCTACAAACAAGTCTTTTTGGAGCTTCTGTGTTTCCAGTAGTGGTGAAAACTGCTGCCATGAGTTGACGCTGGAGATGAAGCAGGGAGATAAAGGAGCTACACCTGCAGTCCATGGCTAAACTGTTCATACTCCACAACATTTTAGCAATGAGAAAAATATCTGGGTTCATTTAAGCGTTCTACAATTTCTGCTGAAATCATCTGCAATCATCCATGTTTATTTCCTCTCAAGGAAAAACAGCAAAGGACAGACAAGAGGCAGAAGGGTAGGCAAAATAACACTCAAAGAGAGTTGAGTATACAGCATTCTACTGTCTCTCTCCTTTCCTAGGACCATATTTTGTTCAACCAGTAATCGTAATAACATTTCGTATTTGCCATACGTTTTGCATTTTGACATAGGAAATTGCCTACTTGTAGGTATTCCAGAATTTTCCTACTGGAAACTATTTATTTTCTATGTAAAAGAAAGCTAACTTTTTTATTTATTTGGACAGATTATATTTTGCTACAGCAAAGAAAACTGCTATATTAATGCACTAATGCTGTTAAAAATGTCTAGACTTTCTTAAGGAGCTGATATTTGTAGTAATTCAAGATACCAGTTTAAATGAATCACTGCTTGGCATCTAGTTAGTAAAAGGAGGAAAACATCCTCTGAGCAGGCAGCATGCCAGCTGAACATTTTAACGTGACTACAGTATGCCAAATGATCATCATGTTGCTTTAGAGGCTTCTACATACAGCGCCATGGAAGCAGCTGCCTAATGCTTTACAGGCTAGACTAATTTTTCTTCCAAATGGAATCCTCTGGTTTGTATTAGTATTGCAGCATACCACTAATAAAATAGAAAGTACATTTTATAATTTTCAAATTAAAATGTTACTACAAGTGTAAAAAAGTGCAAACATATGAACAATGCCTCCATGGCAATAAGAGGCAAAGTCCCGTTCTCAAAAGCCTGTGGTCAGCACGAGAAGTTACAGGGATTTACTTCTTCCACTGTACTGATAGCACATTTACCAAGCCACTGATATGGAGCTATGGAAAACGGCAATGTCTTGTTTTACTTAATGGAGGTATAGTGTACAACATACAGATATACGGCATTGGTTAAGTGCCAGGATATTCCCAGAACGCAGCATAAGCAAACCTGTAACTACGTGACACGGCTTTCTACATGGAAGTTTTCCTTAGCTGATAGTCCCACCACAGATCAAGAAGAGGAAACTACTGTGGAAGACTCGCTATCAGAACAGTGGCACTGGAAGACATAGATATGAACTTCAAAGAATACTTCCTTGTGTTTAAAAGAAAGTGTCTGTATTTATATTTACTTAATTAACTTCACCTTTGCCATTCAAAGACGTATTTCTCTATACCGACAACTGTCATTATTTCCATATATATGGAAATCTTCATTTCACCCTAAACAAAAAGCATCTGGGAACCATGCAAAAAGAGCTTTATACCATTTCTGTTGCACTGTCTTGGCTTTGAATATTGAAAGCTGCGCATATCTTTTAGAGTAGTTAGAACTGAGCACCTCAGTGTTTAGACTGGGAACTCAGACAGGGTCAGTAAGCAGGAATGCTGATTCCAATCTTACCGCTTCCCTTTTACACCTTAGCTGGTGCAAAAGAGCCAGCCCTGCTTTCCTTTTCCACTGCCCAGCTATATTTATCTCTTAGTAGACCTAAGTGCTGTACAACCACAGGAAGACTCAGATAATCCACATATTTGAACGGAAAACTGTTCATTTTTGGAGTGTGTTTCTATCAGGTCAGCTGACTGATCTTACTTACTCTGTAGACTGAAATGACAATATAATTTCTCAATTAAAACAAACAAACAAACTGTCCAATCCTATTTCTTTTCTTCACAAGCTCTGCTGTCAATGCTACTAAAATACATAGCTATTGAAAGAGTTAGATTAACAGGAAAGATTAATCTGATATCCTTCTGTAAACATGAACAGAAGGAGTATATCCAAAACATCCCTTACTTGAGGGGCTACTTTTAATGTTATCCTATTGATTACCATCGATGCATAGATGCCACTACATTTCTCTCAGATACACTTCTGACAACACATTTGTTGTTACACAAATGAAGGACTATCTATCTCATGACCTTTACTGTTTTTATTATATTTTCTGTCTCTTCAGGCCTTAATAAGAACTACATATCCATCAATAATTATATACAAGTGATCCACTAGTAAGACTATAAAACAAGTAGATAAAGGATGTAATGTTATTTCTGAAAAGGTGCTGTTCCAGTGACAGTGCAAAAGAGAAGTAAGAAAAAAAGGGCTTTTTAATGCCTCATTGCTAGAAAATTGTTGTTTTTCAAGTCTTATGTTTTTTGCTGTTTAAACTGAATTTTTATGTAATATAAAGCTTTATAGAATCATAGAATCATAGAATGGTTAGGGCTGGAAGGGACCTTCAAAGGTCATCTAGTCCAACCCCCCTGCAAGGAACAGGGATATCTCCAACTAGATCAGGTTGCTCAGGGCCTCGTCCAACCTGGCCTTGAACGTCTCCTGGGATGGAGCATCCACCACCTCTCTGGGCAACCTGTTCCAGTGTTCTACAACTCTCATGGTAAAAAATTTTTTCCTAATATCCAATCTGAATCTACCTCCCTCTATTTTAAAACCATTACCCCTTGTCCTATCACAACAGGCCCTCCTGAACAGCCTCTCCCCATCTTTCCTGTAGGCCCCCTTGAGGTACTGGAAGACCGCTATAAGGTCACCCCGGAGCCTCCTCTTCTCCAGGCTGAACAGCCCCAACTCTTTCAGCCTGTCCTCATAGGAAAGGTGCTCCAGCCCTCTGATCATCTTCGTGGCCCTCCTCTGGACCCTCTCCAACTGGTCCATGTCCTTCTTATGTTGGGGGCTCCAGAACTGGACGCAATACTCCAGGTGAGGTCTCACGAGGGCAGAGTAGAGGGGAAGAATCACCTCTCTCGACCTGCTGGCCACGCTCCTCTTGATGCAGCCCAGGATGCGGTTGGCCTTCTGGGCCGCAAGAGCACATTGCCGGCTCATATTGAGCTTCTCGTCCACCAGTACTCCCAAGTCCTTCTCCTCAGGGCTGCTCTCGATCCATTCACCACCCAGTCTGTATTTGTGCCTGGGATTGCCACAACCCAGATGTAGGACCTTGCATTTGGTTTCTGTAAATCCTACAGAACATAATTCTATGCTGCTTACTCTACTGCTTTTTATTCAGCAAGTAATCTGAAAAATATCAGACACACACCTTATGATCAAAATAAAATCCTGGTAATAATTAATTCAGTGACAGAATCTCATTCAGTCCAACAAGGCTACGTTTTCATCCTGATGACACTGGGATTGGATGCTGTGGCCCACTTTTGTCCTAGCTAAACAATTACCTTTTCTTCGGGAATCCTGCAGCGCATGTTTTCCAGGTAACTTGATGTATTTTCCACATTTGTATACCTCAAAAGAATATGGGCAAAGTCTTCCTCACTTATGGTGTTCATCCCATTAGAGTAGGAAAGGAATTCTATCTCTAGAACTTCAGTTTGTAGGTTATCCATAAATCTAAAACACAAACATAAATATGAAGAAATAGTAATATATTTCTACTATTCATATCCTTAAAAGACTCATAGAACATACAGACAAATAGCATTATACAAATTAGTTCTCTTTTTGTAGCACCGATGGTAAATTTGGTAAATCTCTTATCTATGTTGACATATTTTCTAATCAACACAACAATCTTAACTCAAAGATGAAGTGTTTTAGTAAGGATTAAAATTACTTAATACTTAAATTTCTAATTTACTTCTAGCTTGTATTTCCTTAATTTTCTTCTTCAGTGGGTCACTGATCTTTATTTTTATATGCTAGACTGAAAATTCAATCATGGTACTAAATGAATTCCCCAAATTTATTCCCCATATAGTTACTTACAGATTGCGATTAAACCTTACCTTTCTCTTTTTAACAAACTATGTATGATGAGCTCTTGCAGTCTCTCAATCAAAACTTTTTAATACTTCACTATTCTTGTGATATTTCTATAAACTCTTCCCAACTTAACAACATATTTAATATATTCTGGACACTAAAACTGGATAAAGTATAAACCCAGCTACATATAAAAAGGAAATACAACTTCCCCAATTCTGCTTGATGTCTTAGTTACACAACCAAGGATGAAATTAGCTCACTGGCCACAGTACTGCACTGAGAGCTCATGTTCATCTGACTGTCAACCACAATCTGTAACACTTCCCTGTTACAGGTTCCCAAAAGTTCCCATCCTGTAGACATTGTCTGCAACACTCCTTCCTAATACATAACTTAACTTCTAAGAACTATGAGGATCTCAAATCAAAAGAATGTCTAGGCAACAGTGTAAGCACAAGGTAAACATACAGTAATATTTCTCTCACCAGTCCATACTTCAATGATTTTCTGAGCTGGTAAAGTAGTGTTGAATAAAACTTGATGGATCCCTTTTTCATTAATATGTCTACTAGGATTTGACCTCTTTAGCATTCACAACACCTTACAGCAAGAGATGGACATTTTAACTAGGTGCCTTTTGAAAAAGTACCTTCTTTTCTGGTTCTTGTTTTGAACTCACATCATGATTTCACTTGATGACATGGTTTTTATATTATGTGAAACACTAAATACTCTTCATGACATACATAATTTTAAGACAAAATATTTTCCAAACATCTGAGTGATTAGAACGCATAAAAGCAATAGGTATTGGGAGTATTTACTGAGGAAACAATAACCAAACACTGTATCTCTTTTAATCACACAGAACATACAGTTTTGTGGCTCTGTTTTTATGGCACTCTCTCTGTATTTTAAAATTCTATTTTAACTGGCATAATAATTAAGACAATAGCTTCCACTGTTTTTTTCAGTGTGCCTACATGGTATCTTCAGAAAAATCTTTACATTTGAGTATGTCCCTAAGAGCAAAGATATACACGAAAAATTTTTTTTAAAGCACTGACAAACAAGGTTAAAAAATAAAAATAATTCAAAACCAAGAAAAAAGCTCCTACATACCAGTAAGGACAGGGTTGGGGTTTAACCCCTCCATCTCAAACCAACTACACACCCAAAAGTGCTAACAAAATTTGCAAATGCAGCAGCAATAGTACAGGACTTTTTATTGTTGATCCATTTACTCCTTTATTTTGCTCTTTGTATATATAATACACACGAAGGTAATTTAAATTTCATATACATGTCTGCATAAACTGTGTGTATAGTAATATAATACACATTAATTAAACAAGCATGCAAGGATTTTTTTACAAGGAATTAATACAGTTGAGACTCACCTATAAAAATCTTCAAAGTTCAGTTCAGCTTTTCCTTTCTTGCCGAAAAAGTGTACAAGCAGTGTAGTATCTGACAGTGAACTTGAAATATCATCGGCACGCTTAAATATTAGAAGAAAAAAAATTAAAGGCCATGATCGGATCAATTACAGAAGTATAATCTGTGAATTCCTATCATCACAATAGACGTTTCTATTAAAAGACTTTGTGTTTAATGTTCACAGTTTTAAAAAGCATTACAATCCATTAAATTAATTTAGTCATGCAATTTTCACATGAAATAGCATTAGGCTGTTAATTGCATTTAGTAGAAAAGACTTAAAACAACAATATAATATAATGGAAGCTGCAATGAAGGAGGAAAAAGCATGAAAAATAAAACCAGAAACTCTTGTGGAAAAAAAATGGTTCTAGTCAGTTGAGGTAAACCATAAAAATAACTCCCTTTGTCCACAATCTCCTTTCGCTTCCACTATTCAACTACAAAGAAATTAAAGGATGTTACTTCATATACTCTTATTTTATATTTCAAAATTATTAAGTATGAGATTGTATTCCAAAACCACTCACATCAGTCAGGTCTACTTTATATGATTCTTTTCTCTAAGTAGCAGATGACTACGGTTTAATTGCCCAGATATATTTAAAACAAGAGAATTGTAAGAAAATTTGAAATCATGAAGTAATATTTTGACTCGTTCTCTTAAAGAACGTTCCTCATCTACCGAGTATGTGGTTTTTGCATCAGACAGGAGTCTTTGAACATATACTAACATGTTTTCCTTAATAACTAACTATAAACTTTGAAGGCACAGCATTAGAACAGTAAAACCAACTAATTTTGATCATTTCAAATAGCAAGAGTTGTAAATAGGAAGACAGGCATTATCTGCCATGGCAATACCCTTCTGCCATTAATGTGCATCTGCCAACATTTGAAATTAAAAATTTAGCCTCCTTGCTGCACCTGCCTAGGGAGAACCTTATGTCCGAGCTCTCATTTTTCTTACAAAGACAAGATCTTATGAAAAGCAATGAGTGGGAGCCAGTAATCTCTGCTCTTCCTAGGCAAGCTACCATCCATCAGCAACACCGTATTTTTGTTGAAGTGTGTCTGCCAACTCTACTGTTCAAATAAAAACAGAATACACAGTACAGAAATCTAGTAAGTATTTGGGAGATGCAACAGTACTAATTTATCACCATAATGACAGATTATAAACCTATAGGATTTACTGCAAATATAGAAAACGGTTTATACAGATCTATCAAGATCTGCATGCACACACCTGCAAGCTGCATCGAGTCCTTTAAGTCTGACTTTATTTCATAACTGAAGAGGCTATAAATTTGTAACAGATGGAGAAACTAAAGGAAAAAACTAGCAAGAAATTTTGAACAGTAGGCAGTAGTTCAGTATCGTGTACCAAGAAAAACCATTTTGTATCTACATTCTCTGAAATATACTGTATTAATTTCAAATTTACATACTGATTTGTGAAAAATGTAAAATGCAATATCCAGTAAGAGTATTTATGTATCAACAAGAAGGAACAACATGAGGCAGTAACAACACAAATCCTTTCTTTTCAACGTCCAAGAACTAAAGAAATGAGAGACTTCTCTGTACTTCAGTACAATCAGTTTAGGATTTTCAAGATTGTATTTCATGTACTCTACCTTCCTCTTTATTCTCACATTCTTCTCCAGGGAGAAGTAAGATGGCATAGTGTATATATAGGTAAGAGATATTTCATGTCCTTCAATTAAGACAGCTCTGCTCTTCAAGTGAGCAAACTAATTCAGAAAAGTAATCACTATTTGTCTTTTAATATTGTTATCCTCCACTACAGGACACAATATACTGAAATGCAGATACCCTGATTTCTTATGTCTTTTAAGCAATTAAATCCCTAAGCAGATTCAAACAATTTCCCTCAAGTACACTGAAAAGATATCAAATGTTAAATTACAGCCTTTCATCTTGCAAAAACATTTCAGAACCTTAGACTTAGGTTGCATTCACCCATATCTAAAGAACCATTTAAAAAAAATACAATCTGAAAGTCTTTTCACAATTCCCATTTGGTCAGCCTCACTAAATGAAAAAACCCCAAACAAAAACCTCAACCTAGAAACTCAACCCAGTATGCTTCTCTGCAGAGTTGCAGGCAACTGAAAACTACTCCTGTGCTCCTGCGTTGATAGCATTAAATAAATTCTCTCTTCAGGGGTAAGGATAAAAACGAAAGAGTTAGTAATTTAAAACTATTATTTGGTGTTTGTAATAAAATGAGTTTTGTATTTTAGATCAGTGAAAATTAACTTCTTTCCACATATACAAATGAGAGACTCTATTTTCATCTAATATGTTTTGCAGTCATTTAAACGAGAATAAAACCCTGCCTCGTTTCTCTTTACACTAACTGTAATACAAACCCAGGCAAAGAGACAAACAGGAGAGACAAGTGTTTCAGCCACGTTACTGGCTTGCTGCATAACCGCAACATCTTTTCCTCTCAATTTCCTATCCTGAAGAGCAGAAAATCTTTTTTTCTAATATTCTGCAAAATTAATTTCAAGCTTTTGATTAAAGAGGCTTGACTGAAAGTAAGTTCCACTCATGAGTGATGGTCCACTTGTAGCAACATATTCTGAGAATGAAGTATGCACATTATGTTTTGAATTAATAAGAGCTTTCTTACTGCAAGTCCTTGATTTTTCAATAGTGATAATAAATCTACTGATTTCCAGTTTCATTTAGTAATTTAAGAATAAACTCACAAACTGAATTCAGTGATAACCACCATACTCCAACAGGATGGTGTAGTTGCTAAATCAGGAATAGCAGCAACAGTACTGTAAACTGTCCTGGAAAGAAACTGGATGCGATGAATAACTTCCTTCCCCCCTAAAGAGGACTTGTAAATTGATTCCCACTACAATGAACCTTATTTACTCTCCTTTTCAACTTACACAAGGCCTTCTCAAAAGGCTATGAAACAACACAGACTCCAGTGTCACCTAGCCTTATGTCACTTTCTTAGTACAGATGGCTATAATATTATTTGGATGTGAGAGTACCTGGGAGAGATAAGAATATGGACAAAAGCCAGCTGGCTCAAACTTAACCCAAGTAAGATAAAGATGATTATGGTGAGAAGTGGGGAAACAGTCACTGGAGCAAAGGCAGGACATGATTTTTCTTCATAAAATGATTTACAAGTGAGCGGCGAGACTTTTTTGTACTTTTTACAGACAATTTAAATCAATGTTTAGTATAGCTGCTCTTAAGCTTCAATTACGTTGTAGTTACACATACTAGTCTGAGGCATCAGATGTAAAAAACATCTGCATTGGGAAATGCAGGTTCTACCTTCAGAGAAAAATCAAAGACCTTGTTTTGTTTAGCCTACGATATAAACTGAGGGCTATGAATGAGTTTATAAACACAACCATAAGTAAGAAGAAAAAGCCTTAGGAAAACGAAGAGACAACAGACTGGTATAAAGGGACCGTGAGTAAATTTAGCCTGGAAACTAGAAAAAGTCCATCCAAGTCCTTGGGTTATTCAATAGCTTCTGCAGAGGAACAGCAGGGACAAAACACTAATTACTTTTAATATTAAGCATACATTGCTTACAAAGCAAAGAAAAACATTGTTTTACCCTGGAGATCCATTTCAGTTCCTTGTTCATTTCTCATTATGATCCTGCTTATGAAGCATGGGACTTGAGACCAGAGAGTCAGTGGGGAGTTGCTCTATGTCCTTTAATGCCACAACCAGCAGAGAAATCACCCTCACTGTATGGGGCACAGAAAAGCCTAAATGATCTAGTTTTCTGACCCTCTTAAATGATCAATACAAATAAATGTCTTAATTATCTGTAAACAGTATCTGTTTATATTCGTATATCGGTATTCATATATTCGGTATCTGTAAACAGATAATTAAACAAGAATCTTATTAGAATTTAAAGAACTATGGAAATTAATTTGATGGCTTGGTGATATTGCCAGTCCTCCTTACTGATTGTGTTAATATTAAAAGATTGACTAATGTTTTGGTTACCTTAAAACATTCCTAGTTTGATCCACCAATTAAAATAATCTTTGCATGATACTGTTTTTGTGAAGATAAGCTCTGATAACTTACATTAAAAACACATTAAGGACCTAAAGATTAAAAGCTTAAAAAGCTGCAACTCTCATTAAAATTGTCATACAACTGGACCAAGCCTAAATGACAAAGGTTTCCTGAATTACTTCTCTAAACGTGAAATATTGTCACTATCAGTGTTAGAAAGTAAGGACTGAAGAGGACTTGATTTTCTCACTTTTTCAAAAAGTAACTTCGTTTTTACTTGGAAATGACAACTTTGAATTATCACACTGCATGGAAGCAAATCCATTTAATCTGAGAACTTCAGGTTCAAAAAAAAAAGTAATTAAAAGGAAGAAAAGAAACAAAGTGTACAAACAGGAAAACAATCAGAACAGAAACAAATAAAATGGCAGTCTGTTTACGGACCAGAGACAGAGGTTGTCTTATACCTCTGCAAGGTCGGAAAAGAGCACTTGGCTTGTGCTACGTCTCAAAGTATCCCAATAGCTTCTGGGGACAAGGTCCTCTCCTTCTGTTTTAAGAACCTGCAGAAGTTTCAAGAAGCACAATTGTTTGAATATCAAAGAATAATAAAACAACTGCTTACAGATTTTAAAGTCTTTTCCAGCTGATCTTCAAAAGCATGGCTTTTGCATCTACAGAGATAAATTTCTACCCAGTTACATGATATTTTGTAAATGAAAGGAACACTGGTCTATTACAGCTATTCGCCTATTACTCATAACTTGGCTGTGCCAAAAGTATCACCAGACTCCCAATTTCCCAAACAAAATAGAGAAAGCATAAGTTCAAAATATTTATTAAAACTACATGTGAAAATGTCCATATAAATTCAGTACTTTGCTATTGTTTTTTCTAACAATTCTGTTTTGCCAAAAAGATGTCAATTTATGTACTTAGGAAATTTGTTTTCTCATTGGTCAAAATATAAATATCACCATACAACTAGTTCTATAAAATTAATTTCATCCAATAATCATAATGACATCCTTCCATCAATAAAGAAATGCAAAAACCAAGCCCAATAAGTCCAACTTCAACTGTAACATCCTTATCAAGAAAACACTGTGCACGTCTGATGATCAAACTTACCTTCTTTAATCTGAAAAAAAGTGTTTAATCTCTCCAAGGAAAATATGCTTACCTTTTTGCTCTGAAATATTTCATTTTTGGAAGCCTGAAAAATCCTCCCTTATTAAAACAGGCCTTCCTTTAACTTGCAACTAGTCTTGGAAGATGTATGCATTTCTTTTTTTTTTCTCCCCAAAGAATCTAGTGGAGGTGATCCTAAAGACAGCAGAAGGCTATCTGAACTTGGTTAAGTTTTATTGCAAATTAATGAATTTTCCCCTTTCTCTCCACAAGTTAATCTAAACTAGGTCTCCTACTTTCACAGCTCCCCGCTCATGTCCATCTGGGCACACGGGACAAAGATAGAATAAGTTTAATTTCTCACTACAAATGAAAACAATTTTTTTTTTGTCTCAGCACATACTGTTCTCTGAGAAGATTTACGCTGATATGACTGCTGCACAATACATAAAATCACATTGTTATCATAAAAAATACCGTACGGAGTTGAAGGTTTATCATCTCTATGTATTACACAACACATTACGTTTAATGCTTCTACAAATTCTATTCTACAAGTACTTCCTCCACTAACCAATTCAACTCAGCTCTTTCTGTAAACTGTCATCAAAGAAACATGACAAACTACCAGGAATTATTCCAATGCTTAATGTATATAATATTTTTGTTTCCTTTTTGAAAAATTCTGGTTTTATCTTTCTTATATTATGGAGTAACAGTTCCTATGTTGCGGTCACAGTATTCTCATATAACTCCATTTAGTCCTAAAGTGCTAAACTCAGATAAATTTGTTTACTTCGGTATGTACAGAATTAGGTCCTCAGCAGTTTCTCTCGCACTTATTTATCCCTTTGATGTTTACTGGGTCATGTGAATGAACAACACCTCATTCTTTTATGCATACAATCTGTATTCACTGTATTTGTTCTCTTACTGAGGATTTACTTTAGCCAATGGAATTAGTACTTCGGGGCATGCACGTTTTATTTTCCTAACATGCATCTCATCATAATTAACATGTTCCGATTGGCATTTGTCCAGTGAAAGCACTCATGCAACACATGCTGAAGCAGTCCTAATACTGCAGTATGCACCAGAACAGGACTTGAAAAAATCAACCTATGCAAATGAAAAGACAAAAATACTTATGTAAAACATCATTGTATGCACTCTATGGCTTACAGATCTTGACACTTCTCAAAAAATTAAAACTTTCAAATGATGAAGTGAGGAGAAGGGCACAGCACTTTGGACTACCCCAGACATTTCAGGGCTGCATCTCCTTGGTCTTGAGTATCTTCAACTCCCCTGGACATCAACGGAAACTGAAAAGGCTGCTACACTTCTTGTTTCAGTAGGACAAAGAGAAACCCAAAATACTAGTTTTCTGTGGTGGGGTATTTGGTAGATACTGTGAATTCCTATACATCTGACTTTACTTTGTGCAGAGGTCTCCATTCAGGTAGCAGGAGGGCAGAAAAGGACGATGCGCACCTGGGCACCATTCTGATAAAGAGTTTGGATGTGGCTAGAGACTAGAAGGAGATTTTTTACTAAAGCTGAGAATTATTATATGAGTAAGAAAGCCTAACTAGTTTGGTTTCAGTTTAAACAGGAGACAGCACAAGGATATGGCAACCACTGCACAGCATCTTTCACTGATGTAAAATCCTGATCTACCAGCCTGATCTAAAATCCCTTGAATCTTAAGGCCTCCTATTTCCTACTACATTATTCTCGCAACATTGCAGCATCTAGATCATGTCACTGCACCTTTTCATTCAATTGCCCAAATTTTATGTGCTAACTTCACAGGAAAGAAATCTGTGCATTCCCATGAATTATTATATAAAGAAACAGACTTTAAAACTGGAATTTCACTAGTCATCTAATTCTTGTAGGTTCCCTCCCTTCACTTTGAATATCACAATAATCATACCAAAACAAGTTTAATTCTTCTATTTTAACAGCAAATCAGTCTTTTTTTTTACAATAGTTTTACTTCTGCTGTAAAACTCCTCAAAAATTATTGAAAATAAGTTTACTGTCATCTACATAATACAGGGACTATTTTCTCCAAAATTCTATTCTAGTTCTTATTTATTTGTTCTGTAAGTGAAGCAGAAAAATACAAATGCTCTCTTCTGGTTTCTTTTTTTTTGGGAGGGGAGGGGAACGCGGCGCAAAGAGGTGAAGGATTCATTTGACTAATTATTTCTTCACGTTTTACACGAGGGGAGAAGACAGACCTGGATCAAATGACTTATGCAGGATGACTTAATTTACATATGTTAATGAAAATAAGTCTATAATTTCTTAAGATATATTTTGTCCTTTCCCCTAAAAATACCGTTTCCTTCATTTTACAAAAATAGAGAAACCGTTTCTCCTGGTAGAATTGCCTGTTTCACAACACACACAACAAGCATGCACAACCTTTACGCAAGTAAAGATTCATCACATTTTTACTGATTAGCAAAAGTAATTTACTTGATGAAAAAGATAAATATAGTAAATTTCTTATAGCATATTATTTCATCTCACTGGTGAAGACTGCATAAATTGAAAATTAATTAACAGAGTACATACACTGTTAGTAGAAGTATGATATCCATAAAGTTGAAGACGCTGACATACAGCAAAAACGGGCCAAGCCAAGTATCACATGTCAGAATGAAGTCAAAAGGAAGGAGGAGGAGGGGGGAAAAGACAACAGAATAGGTTAAGACAAGCAAATCTTTCTTTTCTATATTATTAGAGTTTATTTGTTTGCTTTTAAAATGACAGTGAAGAAAAAATGGTTTATATTCAATCTCATTTTTCAAATTTTCAAAAGAGAAGTAAAGAGCTGCAGAGATTACTCTGAGGAGAAATGTTCCATGTTGTAATCTTTACTTTTTCCAAAAGCTCTTCCTTTGTGTCTAAGTTTCCTTTGTTAAGAATAAACAGTGTGTGATAGATTCAACAATTGACCTACAGTTTTGAAAAGCTGAGAAGGATAGGTCTTTCTGGATGGGAAGAAAAGGTCCCTTTTATGCTCAGCAAAGGCTTAAAAAGTATTAATTCTTGAAATTCAAACTTCCTATGGTTTCAGGGACAAAGATGTGAGATCAAGCATCTACGGTCCCAAAGGATAATGAGCACTATGAGAAGCTTTGCAGAGATGTCAAAATATTTCTTACAATAAGGAATTTTTGGCATAAATACACAAATGAACCTTTTTTTTTCTGCTGTGGGCTTGACCAAGATCTGATTTTAACAGTAAAAGAAGTTCCTGCTACTGCTGCCATCCTCCAGACAAACTACCACAGACTTGTCTATTTCTGACTTACCTTTCTTACGCATATAAGAAATGCAAATTTGACATTATATAAGAATGAGTATTCAATATTCTGCAAAAATCTATTCGGATAATATAAACAACTAAAAACATTTTGCATTATTATTATTATTATTATTATTATTATTATTATTATTATTATTATTATTATTATTATTTCACAGCCTTACAGAGGGCTGGAACACCTCTGCTATGAAGACAGGCTGAGAGAGTTGGGACTGTTCAGCCTGGAGAAGAGAAGGCTCTGGAGCAATCTTATAGCAGCCTTCCAGTACCTAAAGGGGGCCTACAGGAAAGCTGGAGAGGGGCTTTTTACAAGGGCATGTAGTGATAGGACAAGGGGCAATGGATTTAAACTGAAAGAGGGCAGATTTAGATTAGATATAAGGAAGAAATTTTTCACTCAGAGGGTGGTGAGGTACTGGAACAGGTTGCCCAGAGAAGTTGTAGATGCCCCATCCCTGGAAGTGTTCAAGGCCAGGTTGGATGAGGCTTTGGGCAACCTGGTGTAGTGGAGGGTGTCACTGCCCATGGCAGGGGGGTTGGAACTAGATGATCTTTGAGGTCCCTTCCAACTCTAACCATTCTATGGTTCTGTGATACTACTCTAACAATAACACTGGGTCATTACTATTCACTTTTTCCTAGATTTATAGATTCCAAATGGAATCAATGCTACTGTCATAATATGTGATACAATATTTAAACATTAATTTTTCCTTTCTATAGACCACTTAACTATTTTTTTTCAACAGCTGCAGTTTAGGTTAAACACTTTTTTTCTATATATAAAGTAATGCATACTCTTTTAATGATACAAGTGTATTGTTTAAAAAAAAATTGGAAGTGATTAGTGAAATATATACACACACAATTTTGTCCTGCATCAAAGAAAACAAACCAACTACAAACTGCAACTGTTTTTAATTTTTCTCACCAGCATTGCACGTTTTTCTTCGTCTCCTTTTCTTTCTCTCTTCTCATTTTTTTTCCTGAAAATCTCTTGCAGCTAAAAAAAAAGAAGTCTTTTCGTTCTTACTTAGTTTTCAGGCTATTTCACATGCATAACAATCATTCATTGTGAGCAACACTGCAAACAGTATTAAAATGTAGTTCTTTACTAAAATATCAGTTTCAATGATGCTTTATTGTTTCAATGATGCTTTATTGTTCATATTCATGCCTTCATGTTCCTTCTGTGACCTTAACCATCACATTAAAGGGAAAAAGGAAATATTTTTTCCACAAAGTAAGGCTAATAATTCTATTTGGCAGCACAATACTAAGAACATCCTATTTAGCTTTACATTTTAGCCAATCCAGCCTATACAAAAATGGGGAGTTCCAGCCTTTTTCACCACCTCAAGGCACATCCTTTCTTGCAGGGTACTAATTAGTATCTGTGTGGCTATGTGGTCAGCTGGATCAATCTTTTTTTCATACTGTTACCTTCCAACCACATCAGTTCATACTCCTGCTGGCGCAAGGGAGGGGTAGAAACACCTGGTGGGGGTGAAACATTCCCCTTTATCAGCAACAAACTACTATTCAAGAGTAATTTATCAAGTACCCTTTTTTTTTTCCCCCAAGTCTGTTCAAAGAATACCTTCAGGTCTTGTAAAATACCGCTTTCACAACTTTCACTACATTAAGAGCTTTAAACATGACTTCTGAGAAAACCTCAAATACAAGATTTAAAACATACAGATTCTTGAGCATATTTATTTTTGGAAATTATAAAGTCTTCAGAGTAAGAACAGGTCTGTACTTATCTTTTTTGTAAGTATCTGTTTTATATATATTTTTTTATTTATAGTAATATTTATTAATATTCCAAAACCATTAGAAAAAAGTGTCACTGTTATTTTTCACAGCAAGAGAGAGCAGTATGAACTATGATGCCATCTACATCTCTACACTGATCTTCAGTTTTTCAAAAATTGCATGTGAAAATATTGTGCTGCAACTTGTAGCATTTGGTAATATCAAAGTGGGCTGGAAAAAGAATAAACACTATGGCTGACAAATTTGTCCAATCTAGTATATGGTATTTTCAGAACCAAATATCATGGCATTCAGACACAATTGTGTCAGTCACTTCAGAGACCTGATTTTACCTACTAGAAGCCTGATAAAAACCTGATACTGTAATGACATGCACAGAGAACTCCCTGGGGATCAGAATGGGAAAGACAGAACGTGTGTGATAAATTTTGCAAGTAAATTTTCCAAATTTAATTTCAGAATACCATATTTCAGAGAAGGCAGATGACTAAGACAAAGGGATCAGCAAACTCTACTGTTAAAGTATAACAACATTGGAATAAATGAACACAGTCTAGCAATTAAATAGCAAATTCATTTATAGATAACGTTTTACGAATTTCCAAAATTGACTACTGTGTTCTGGAATTGCCTATAAGGCAAATACAGACCAGAATATCGTGTGTTTCACTGTATCTATTTTTGAGTACAGGATCAATTCACAAACCTTGGTATGTTTTTTCTAATTTTTAAAAATCTACAGGCATAAATTACTGTAACCTATGCTGACAAGAAGAGTCATGATAGGACATCTAGCTGGACGGCCTAGAGTACTACGCAGTTTGCAACCCAATACTAGGGAAAGAAGAAAGGTAAATGAAGAGAGAAAAGTAGAAAGAAAATACCTTGTGAAAAGTAAAGTGACAAGGCATCAAAAGGGAGAGAAGAGTGGCAGTAACTGAAAAATCGAAAAAGACTGGTAAAAAGCAAGGCATCCTTGGATGTATTTCCCCTGCCACAGAGGCAAAGGGAGTAGGTTTCTGTTGCATTCATCATTAAAGCACTTGCTAAACTGGAAATGGATCTTTTGTTCAGAGGGAGTGCTATAGGATACCAGTGAGTAGAAAAGTGAATGCAAAAAGGATCTAGGAGTACTTTCATAGGAACATTGTTTGAAATAAGATAATGAGACTGACTGCTGAAAGCAGTGAAAACAAGATCTCCTGCAACAAGGGAAAATAATCCCTCTGTTCTCTGACCTCACCCTTATGACATAAGCAAAGAGGAAAGCACAAACACCATGGAATTAGTTTACAAAAACGCTAAAGCTGTTATCAGAAAAATTAAGTATTTTTCAACTCTTCACTACACGTACTCTTCAATAATCACATAGGTGATCCCTACATCAATCTCTTCAAGGTCTCTTTATTTGCAAAACTGAATAGTATTAGCAATACTTCCAATTTTATGATAGATGACTGTAATCAGTGGAGAAGCATTTTGCAAATGCTGGATATAGTTCAGCTGGAACATTTACAGTCTCCTGCTTCCAGGCAAACAGGAGATGAAGCATAACCAAGCAAGGTGAGTATAGATGCCAAATGTATGTTCTGGGGCCAGGTCTATCACAGCTGCAGGATCACTGACTCAACTTTTATTTTCGTTATGTACTTTTACTTAAACTGGCATTATCTATCTGCCTACCTACCTATCTATTTTAGTCCTTCTCACTTCAGATCTAGCATTCTGACTTATGGGTTTTGATCTAATTTTTGAAGGGTAGTAATCAAGCAGACTTAGGGTCAGGTTTAATCTATACAAATTTGTTAAATACAATAATTGGTGGAGAACAGTGTATCTAATGTTTGAAAATTCTCCTTTTTTTCTTCTATCCACCATGTCTGGTAACAGGAAAAGAATAAGAAGGAAAACTTTTTATCAGGGACCATGACAGAGAACAAATAAAAAGCAGCACGTGAAGAAGACTATAAAAGCATAGTTAGAAAGAAAGGTGCAATATCCATAGTTAAATGTTGTCCTTGCTTCCTGCCTTATACTCTTATTTGATTTCATTTGAAGCATCAGTTTCTGAAAGACAAAGCTTCCTGCTTCAATTTCCTCCCACTTAGCAGTTGCGTTGGACGTTGTCGATCTATTCCACCACATTCTGTTTTATGAAATCATGAAAGACTTTTTTTTTCCTGTTTCTTTTTTCCTCCTTCTTCTATTTTTCTTTTGACTAATTAATCCAATCTTTGCTGGCTTCTTCCCCTAACCGTAGGAGATGCAAATATAAGAATGTGAACATTTAATATCAGAATACAAAAATGATGTCACAATTTGCAAGTGGTGACAGCTTCAAAAATAAATGAGACCTGTCCTGCTTAAGCTATGCTACCAGAAAACAAGTCCCCCAGATCTCAGATATCACTCACTTGGTTGTGTATCAGTTCTTTGAAAAGAAGAACTGAGGAAAGTTCAGTGAAGAAGAATTCACAGAACTTCTTTTTTCAAGCAATAAACTGAGTAATGCTCTAGTCTGAAAAATACTGTAACTCAGATTTGTAATGTAACAAAATCTTTGATGCAACAAAACTACTGCCAAGTTCTAGGTGTCCCATCAACTGTTCCAAAGCACATGAAAATTACTCAGCTCAAAGTCAATTTTGCTATCAGGAATATTCTCCTTAACAAGAAATCACTGAACCCCAACTCAGAAAACTGCTTCAGCATATTGATTTCATGGGCTGAACTAGATATATGTACAGTACATTTTATTTCGTTACAAATCTTGTCCAAAACAGATGATAGTGTTACATTATGTCGGTCAATATTTTCAGGTCATCTGGGATTATAAGATGACTGACTGACAAAATGAAGTGGTCTCCCAGGAAAAGATTCTTTCACAAGCCCCTCCATCATTATGGCAATTAAGTAATTCTGTTGACCATTGATATAGCCATATTGCTTTAACGGCCTAATTATCTGTGAAGGCAGCAGCAATTAAAAAGATCCAGAATAAAAACTGGACTTAAGATTCAAATATCGTTATATAAAACACACCCATGCACTGCAGTAAGGAGATATTATTTACACTACATTTACTATTTACATTAAATAAGGCAAATAAACAACTATAGTCAGTGAAGAATAGCTCGCGTTCTCATGATTATTGACATCATCATGAGTCTCAATTTAGACAAAAAAATGAATTTCAAGATTACATCAAAATATTCAAAGACTGAAAATATACGTACCACTAAGAATTCCTTTTTGTCCACCATCTCATTGCCATCAGTATCAAACATGTTGAAAGCGATTCTAAAACCTGCATGAGGCTCTGTCAAAAAAAACCCCTGCTATTCAATCATTTATTTGCTTGGAAAGAAAGCAAATACAAAACTGTAAGAAGTTATTTGGTTTCTGTTTATAAAAGCCATATCCTCAACTAATTTAAATTAGTACATTTGTATATACAGTAAATGCAAATCATAACATCTGTAAAACAATTTTATCCATCTTATGAAAACAGAAGGCATGCTAACAAATTCATAGGTTAGGGGAAACAGACAGTAGAAATAGAACGTAAAATATCCAAGAAAAATATCTCACAGTAATGGCTGGTTGGGTAGTTAAAAGTGTTTGTTCATAACTAGAGTCCTTTTTATGTTAAAGCCCACAAATTTGTAGAAAATAAATTTTCCTTGAAAACACAGTGTTCTAAAAGACATTTTTAAAAGTTTTGCAAAAAAGGTAGAGGATGCAGCTATGATGAAAACAAATGATGTGTTGAAGGAAACTCAGAATTTTCTTGTTTATATGCTTAGAGTCACTGAAATCAGGTTAGAATTTCAAATTATTTCTGAAACATGGAGACTCTGAAGCTAACTGTAGAAGAAGCCTTTAGGCGACATTTTGGTGATACTCAATGATTTGCAACATGAACGAATTATGGACAAAAGGTAGTCCAGATAACAAAGAAATGATGGAGGAATATCCACTGATCCAGCAGTTAGGGACTGTAAAGGTCCAGGGTCAAATTCCTGCTCCGATTCACAATAAGAATCCAAACCATATCTGGAAAAAAAACTAATGAATCCAACAAAAATGTTTTAATTACATACAAAGAAAAGACAAAATAAAACACTTCGCTCCTTCCCAAGAAACACCCCTTAAAATATCAAAACAAAGTCTCTATCAGGCTTAGTTTACTCTAGCTATAAGTTCTTCAACTTTGTTTTTATGAGTGGTAGAAGAATTCAATTTATTCAATTTTGTTAATGTTTCCTAACAAACATTTACTCTAATTTGACAGATTTTATAGTTTATCATTGTCTCATTGATGTCACCCATTATGCATGAATAGGTAAAACAAACTAGTAATAATGTTTATCTTTCTCTACTCCCTCTATCCAATGTCCTTTATGAACTTCGGTAAATTCAGCTAGAAATTTTGTAGGAATTTCCAAGAAGAAAATAAAGTTAAGCTCTTAACTGGGGTTTAGGTGAAGTGTATGGCTCAACTTTCTCAACAGTCAGTAAAAGGTGTTCTAGATAATAAAGCACTTAAATAAAACATAACACAAGATTCCAGGAGGATGGGAGAGGTTCAAATGGACATGATACATTTTCTTCCGTATTGGGATATACAGGAAAGCAGAAAAAAAAAACAGAGTATTGTAACGTAGAGTAACACATTTAGAGCTTTGAAATTTGTAAGGAAGTTTTGTTTGGGTTTTTTTTTTTCTCCAAAACCACTTACTTGTTAAAATACATAAGAGGAATAAATATTCTGTGTAAGATATCACACCTGAAGACAAAAAAAAAGAAAAAAAAGGTTATGTCATATTAGTTTCACCTTGTCTTCACATCCTAAACCTGGAAACATGAAATCTATGTGTAAGGAGAATTTTTGTACATTTGCATATGCATATTCGTATTTGTGTGCATGTGACTGTATTCAACCTGGTCAATGAGTTATTTGTCTAAAACACTGATCTGTGGGGTATTTTTTTTTGTTCGGGTTTGGTTTTGAGTATTTTAGGGGAGGAATACAATAAATATGGCAAATAAACAACTACAGTCAGTGGAGAATGGCTCATTAAACAGAAGCTGGCTAGATTCTTAGAAGCTAATATAAACGATTTATTCAATTTTCTTTCTGAAAATCTCACCAATAATTCATGACAACACTCTCTAACAGTATGAGAACGTTAATAGTGCTCCCTCCTGATACATACCATTTGAATACAATTCTTAACTTTAATATGTGCTTTGTAAGTGCATGTCCTATATTAATTGAAAACTTGGCCTCATGTTACTTATGAAAGCATAGATTTGGGCTTTTGAGTTGTCTTTATATGCACATTTTCATAATCACCACCTGAAATTTATATTAAAACTCTTTCTAAACAAATGTGTAAATTTTGTTAAATATTTTTAAAGCCTGTTAAGAGACATTTGTACTGTCTCTTCTTCTACATTCAGAAGATCTGTAAGGAATATATTCTAAGCTTTTCATCTTTTGTTACATGTCAAAAGGCAATAATGGCGTGGAATGGTACTTCCTTTTCTCTTCAGAAGTGATTGAAGCAAAATTTAAACCAGCGCTGAAGCCAATATCCAGGATAGTGTGTCTGGTACCCTAAGCTGTATTTCTGCTTTACTAGCTCTGGGGTGAAGAGATAACCTTGTAGAATGCCCTTAGTACCACAGAAGAGAAGCATCTTATAGTTCAGTAAGAACTGAAAACAATGACTCGCAGCTCTCCCAAAGGCCCTTAGCTCTAATAATCTCCAAGGCTAAACTAGCAAAACTGGTTCCTGATTTCTGACCAACTGATTTTGTCTGTCCTGCAAAACCAAAAATGTTAAGCCAGTCCACAGTGTTAGACTGTTTCAAAAGAGTTAAAAAAAAATACTTAGATGACTAAGAGTAAAGATGTCTATCAGCTGTGATTTCCAAAAGTTGCTGGCTGTCTCCTTGATTTCAGTCCAAGTCAGGTGCAAAAGTTTTCCTAACAACAGCTACATCTTTGGATGTTTAAATACCCTTAAAAATCTGACTTAACTGAGTATGTGACAAATTGTGTGAATAGTAATCTCTTTTTTTTTTCACTGAAAACCTATAAAATTAAAACTCAAACATTGTATCATCCATTTAGATGTTATATTTATTGAATACATTTAACATCAACACTTCTAACACTGCCAAAGTAAGAAACTTTGGCATTTTCTACTAATATTTACAGCACAAAAAGTTCTAAATTAATTATGTCCTGAAATAATACTCAAGAGAACTTTCTCTCCTCTTGAATAGCTGAAATATGAAAATCTCAACTGTATTTCTCTTAGATACCACTGTCCAAATGCCTCCCCAAACATTCTGCCATACAATACTTGTCCCTAAGAGCCAATTGTCCTTAAAGCGGAGAAGAATGTCTCCCATCCTCAAAAATAAAAGTAAAAAATAGCTAACCACAGAGATCTTCACAGATATTCCATAGACTGGAATGTTAATACAATACAGAAGACCGATAGTTAACTAAATTGTCTTTGGAACCTAATCACACACTAGAAAGAATCACTAAACCCCTTAACCTTTACTAGCTGAAATGCTGCCCTACCAATGTCCACTTCACTCATTAAAAAAAAAAAGTATTTTCCCATCTTCTGATTCAAGAGAAAATTTAAGTCTCTAGAACTAAGATTTTACTACTGCTAGTAGATCTAGTTAGGAAGGCTACTAAGTATTTTTAATATCACCCCTACTCTTTTCCTCAATTTACACATGGCTACACACCAAAGATTAGCAAAGATTAAATGCAGGCATTTAAGTAAATAAATAAAGCTCTATGCTTTATCTTCTTGATTTTATACAGCAGCTTGCAGAAATTAGTTTTCAAAGGCCTAGTTGAATCTGTTTTGACAAGTAGCTATCAAGAAATCAGATACCTCAAAGGTTCTCATGCAGTGATGCAACATGTTCTTTAATAGCCAGTCAATAAGCGTAAATATGTATTTTTGTTTGTTTGATGACACCTTCTTTGTTGTAAAATGGAGGAAGGAAGTGCAATTGTCAAGTGGTCTGTCACAGGTATGAAGACAGCAATACAAAAGGCCTTGAAAGCTTTCTTTCCTGTTGTTTGTACTGGTATATTGTAGCTGTAGACAGATATTTCTGGTTGATTGCTCTGAGTGTTATGGGAGAGAGGCTCTGAAATTATGATTGAAGAGAAAGAAAAGCTTACACCAAGATCAGAAAGAAGAGATGGAGCTCACTCAAGGGTAAAACAAAAATAAGACTTAAGGACAACTAGTATAAACCTATGTACCTCATCTGATTTAAATGAATCTATAGCAAAATAAATGGACATAGGCCTTTGTTACTTGCTCCGTATCAAAATGTGCATGTTTTAAAGAAAACGAGTAAACTAATCTTGGAGTATGCATGTCATGTACTAAATAAGCACTAAATCAGAATGAAGGAGACATGAATTCAATTCCCACCCCATGTCACTGGCTTACTGAATGACCTTATCAGTCTTAAGACTCATCATCTCTTCTTATATTATCTATAAAATAACAGAACTCACTTTTTTGTAAAGCATGTCAAAAAGCTGTGTAAGTGCTGAAGTTTATTACCAATTTTACCAACTTATTCTGCCAGTTTTGAGTCCTCTTAATTCCATCAACTTCTGTAGAATTTCACTGGCAGAAAACTGCAATAAGATATTGCTGAATCAAGACTGCCATTAAGACAAATTGAACTTGAATCATTCAAACATTAGCTTAACATACTCTGAGATACCAATTCCCTTGCAGAGGCTAGCTGTAAGATGGCATGATTAAAACACTGTAGAGACTAAAGGGAACATTTTCCTCCGTAAAATGGAAACAAACACTTTTTATCTGCTTGAAGATGTGACTCAGATTAAAGTACATTACTTCAGTAACAACAGATTATTACAAGCAATAATTTGGTTCAGGAAAATAAATTCTTATCCCCTACCTTTCTCATTAAGATTACGGAAAAGTTTGGATGACCCTTTCCAAACTGGTGGCGTCTCCATAAGGATCTGATTCAGTTCCTAAAAAAAAAAAAGATTTGGAAAAGACAAAAGATATATATCTAAATATTTAATGAAGTAGTTATCAGATTATGAGTAAATGCTAGGAAATCAAGACAAAAGACAAGGAACTGCATGCAAATCTACCAGTTAATTTAACTTCAGTCTACCACAGTGACTTTGGAATTACTCAAGCACATATATAAATTTTGCACACATGATTAATCCAAGAATTGCTCATCTGAGTAAATCTCCATGAATACTAAGTGTTTGCAGAGTTGAAGAGAGACATGTAACATATTTTTTGCTGAAATTACTCACCATGCCCATATTCACTGAAGCCAAGGATAAGTCCCCCTGGATTTCAGTAAGGTTTTCATACAAACTCCAAGCAATTGTTCTTTTAAAACACTCAACCTGAACTAAAGCAAACTTCACCCATGAATATGAATGTACTTAAAACACAGGGATACAGACAGAGTCCTCTTGCAGTTATACAAATGTAAAAAAAATAAAATGTAAGAGGCACTTCAACATCACAAATGGTAGAGAGTGGCATGAGTATTTCAGGTAGCTTTGGATACACCTGTTACATTGAGGCACTAGTGAAATTCAGTCAGATACGGGCTGAGGAAGGAATCGACAGAGGCTTGAGAAAGTCAGTAAATCCAACATAACAGGCACAGCTGCTCAAGTATCTTTGAGCTTCTGAGTCTAAGTTTCATTCAACTGTGTCTGAAGTGGCAAAAAGAAGAAATTAAAGCGTTTGGGGTGTTTTTTCTAATAAGGATAAACTCTACTTTCTGTTGTGACCCCAAGATTACATCATGTAAGAAAGTAACTGGAGCCAGATCTATGGTTATAAGATAGCACAGGAATTATTGCCCACCTGCTTTGAAAGGGATCGCCACTTTTTAGCATCTGCAACAAAAGACAAAGTTATGAATGTACAGAATTCAGTTATGCCAATGTGGTGTCATAAAAAATAAAGTGCATCTATACTGTGTTTTCTAGCCAAAGAAGAAATATTTTCCCTGCTTTGCACCAGGCTAATCTTTAACCTAGTTCCAAAAATTCTCTTTATGTTATTAAAAAAACAGTTAGCTTAATACATACCTAAACTCCTAACTTTAAAGAACCAATTCAGATGTACAGTTTTAAATCCAGCTCCACTTCAGTGAGAGAAAAGACTTTCTACCTCCAAAATACACCACTAAAACACTAAACAGGAAATAGAGGGCATTCATGCTAACCTGTGGTATCAATATTCTGAAACAATTATATAGAATCAGTGGTATTACAATGCAGATTGTAGGGAGACCTGGATTCTGGCCCCTGCTTCAGGGACCACTCATACTTTTTAAAGCCAATACAGAAAAAAATCCTTGAAACTCCACCAGATGCTAAGATTCTTTTCAGCTATTCCTAATAACTCAGATTGATGTTCCCTTTTACAGCATTTGACAGGCTCAATTTTTTTAAGTAATTTTAACAGAGGAGCTGAAGAGGGCCTCCAGTTCAGAGCTGGAACTGCTCGTTAACACTGCAAACTGATGATGAGTAAGACTGAACAGTTGCTTTCTTCCTAACACCTTACTTGACAGACTCCAGGAGCAGAAAGAGATACTGGCATTCAACAACAATTGTTCACATCCATCCAGGGATTCAAAACTTGAGATTTGTCACCACCCTCTCCAGACAGATTTGCACAGATTCAATATTAAGATAAAGCACTGTGAATATCAGAATTCACAAAGGTACAAACATGTTATGTGTTCATAACATTTTGGTTGGTAAAGGCTCATTTTTATAGAGCAAAAGACCGTGTGGTATTAGAAATCCCTTTCTCATTATGAACTTCATGCTCCGTTAAATAATTGTGATGATACAGAAGCTACTCACTGTGGTCTTTCATGAATTCATGGTTAGAAACTCACCGAAATTCTAGTTTTACATCTTGGTAAAGGTTAGCACTAAGGCTGTCCGCAAATCCCACTCCAACTATGGTGGAGTTGTATCAAGCAACATCATAACATGAGTTAACAGATTTTCACATACTTTTTAGTTTAACTTTTTAATGTCAATTCAAGTCTTGACTCAGAATACTAAATAAAATCCAACAAAAGAGCCTTTTTCCATACAAATTGATATAAGCTTATGCCTACCAGAAAAACAAAACAAAAACAAAAACAGAGGAATAAATATATCTAACTTTCCAATCAGATAATTTCCCAATCTCATATATATTAAATAGATTTTCTTTCTAGATGACCAAGTGACTATTTATGTGTGTATACATACTTTCTACAGCTCAGCATTAGGCTAAAATTACTATTCTTAGAGCTAAAGGGAACAAAATATATTTCCTCTTAATTGGCTAAATATATAAACATATATTCAGATTATAAAAATGTATCAAGCATGATTCTTAAAAAGATTGTATTTTCCCAAATGAAAGTCTGCACCATAAAGGCAGAAGCAGTAAGTTAACTATAGCATTTTTTTCATATTTTTCATCATAACTGCCTGGTTTTAAAAGTTACGTTTTATAAAAGAAAATATATTCTTACCATATTAGTTAGTGTTTAATCAAAAAAGGAAGTGAACACCCTCTTGACTTTTGTAGAGTTTACAGGATTTCCAAAGTAAATAAATCACAATAGACACATTCACTCCATCACAAATCTCATTCAGGTCTAGTATTATTAGCTTTTCTATAAAGCAGGCCTAAAGAGCTACTATTAATACTCTTCAAAGGGCATTTTTGCTTTTTGACAAAACTCAAGACCTTTCTATTCTTCATCCATAAAATACCCTGAGTGTTCTTTTTTTTTCTCCAAAACAGATATTCTAGTAGGTCTGTCTGAATGGACCCAATTATTTACAACTTGTAACTTACAAAATGATCCGAAAATACAAAATATGATGTTTAGCACATATTACTTTGTTCAGAAAAATACTTTCCTTAAACTGACTATCTTCAACAGAGCAAGACAGAAAATTAAGACTTGCCCAAACAGACAAAGCAGTATGTGGCCAAAGCTGCAGTAAAACGTAGTCAGAGATCAGAAGGTGGAAGTGGTAATACCTGCAGGTCATCTACTTCATCTACTACTACCTACCTGCCAGCTTTCTGTCAAAACATCCCGGACAATATGACTTCCACTATAATGAAGACATCCACTTCTACTCGGTTACAGCCTCTTACAGTATCCCTTAAAATAATTATTTCAGTCATGTAATTCCTAATACCATACCAGTCTATAAAACTAAAGGACATCCAGGTTAGTTTTGCTTTCAGTCTCAGAGATGAACTGGATGCATGGGAAGGATTTTGATACAAACAAAGTTTGCTACACTGAGCTCGGAAGGGTGCCTGACCGTTCAACTCCAGATCTCTTCTCCTTTAGCATGAGGAGAGCTGAATGTCCTTGTGAGCTTAACACTTTTTGGTTTCGTGCTGGTTTTTTTTTTGTTTTAAAATCTGAATACTTTCAGTGAGAGAGGAAAAAGCATGAATGTCATTAGCATGGAAAAATCTTAACAGGGAACCATACATAAAGCGTGTTCAGACCAGTCAAACTGTCATAAAATGGAGGTAAAATTAACTGGTTTTTAACTGATCTCCGGTATATGGCACAAATGCTTCAAGATCATACATGCTGAAACCCAATTCCACAGTAACAAAAAAAAAGGAAGACTTGGAGATCTGGGCAGAGAAAATAGATATAAAGTGCTAATGTGTATTTGTATTAGCTTCTGTGATAAGGAATCTGCTTCCTCTCTTTTAACTGCAGAGCAAAAAAGAAAACGAAGATTTGCTTTCTGGTAAGAGTTTCAAAGTTTTACAAGTTTTCACCATCTAATCTCTGTCTTCTGCCTTCACTGTTATAATGAGATCAAATCTTTATTCAAAAGTTATAGAAGTTTTGATCACTGATGTGCCATGGCTGAATTGTGATCTTGTTTGATTACTGTTAAGAGAACAAAGGGGGAAAACGTAACATATGCACAGAGCCTTAAGCTCTCTTCTGATTGTTTTAGCTACTTCTGACTGTTCTCTATATTAGCTTTGTGATGTACATGTTAGGAAGAAAGACCTAAGGTGAGTTATTATACATGTCACACCTGAGCAAAGATACACTTTCCCCAGAAGTTGTGTGCTGCTACCAATGCACTGCAAGCCTGAGGGCCAGGAAATCAAAATGGATCAGAAATGCATTGTAATATTTCACCTTACTATTTAGTCACTCTTTGATACTTAAAGCAAAAATGTTAAAATAAGTGAACTAAAGTTGATAGTTTATTTTTCATTAATTTAATTAACACATAGTGTTAACTCTCTGGCAACTTTTAAGTGTGGAAAGTGGATCCCCTGGGGGACTGAAACTCTTACTCAGAGCACGTTATCTGGAAAGCCATGATACGGTTATAAAATCTCTGTAGGGCAAAAAAAAACCCAACACGATAGCAGATGACAATTTAAGATGGCAAAATTTGCAAAACAATGTTATACTAAATTACTTAGCAAACTTATATCTTGCCTGCCTCTTTACACAGAAAGTACACAGAGGAGGAGGTAAGAGTTTCACAGCAGCACTAGCCTGCTCAGAAAGAAACCAGAGCTGTAACCATGTCAATGCAAACAGTACAAATTAACTTCTTGTCTTTCAGGCCTGTTGAGCTGTCTGTGACCTCTAAGACAAGAATGTTTAAATGTTTAACTAATGATTATACAGATATCTACATATGCACCTGGACATCATTAAAAATAAAATTCAGTACCTTTTTACCACAATCAGAAACCGAAGTAGTAATCAAAAGCAAATGGAAAAATAGCATACACCACTGGCATTTTCCCTAGCAATTTTATCAATATAAAACTCCTGCTTACGTTTGGGTTCATCATTTGTGACAGCCTGAATGAAGTCATATGGAGTCATATATAGCTGTCCTTCAAATTCTAAACTGGCAAACCTACGAAACCGTTGCTCCCGAGGAGTTGCATAAAGGTGTAAATCTTCAAGGTCTGATCTGTTTTCTGTAACCTTCAAAGACAGAAGGAAACAATTTTAATGTATGAAAAAAGTTTTGGTTTACAATTGCCACTGCCATTCACCATAAAGAAACTGTAAATGTAAAGGTGATCATTCGTAGTCAAATGCATCCAAATATTTTTGTATGGTAAGAGCTGAAACTACAATCAGGATTTCACTGCTATCATCTTCAGTCTTCTACAATTTTAGCAATAAATCTTTACGCATTGAAATTGTTGACACTACTCAAGCTCGGGGGGAAAAAAAAAGAGAACTTAGGCCCTTGAATCACAGAAAAGAGGGGCAACTTTAACTCAAGGAAGCCCACGTAACTTCAGCAGTAAGACTTCAAACAACTCTGCTAAAATTATTTCAGTCATCTGACATTTGCAGAAGAGAATGGAATAACAGTTTGGTTTATATTGCTTCCTAGTGTACAGTGCAGCCGTTGACAATAACAGGCAAGATACCTCCATAATATACTCGCGTGTAAATCTTCTACAGATATGCTATTTCAAGTGTTCAATGCAATTAAAGCTACCATACTTGGGCATAATTATTCCTCCAGAGTTACAGAAGTGCTATAAGGCATTAAGTTCACACTTCATGAGAGCGTATAGATGTCAGGAGTTTCTGGTACATTTCTTTACCATACATTTGACTTACGTGTAAATTTAGTAGCACAAAACTGTAAGTGCACCTCTTTGTGTTACACTGTCAAACCTTGTAACAGAAAATAATATGCTACCTCTATCTGAAAACTTTTTTTAACCCATAACAAGGCAATCTTCTCTGTGGAATCATTATCTTGGAAAAAATATAAGTATCTTTCTTTCAGAGATGAAAAAAACAAGCCCAAATTGTTTCATAAAAGGATGAGCAACAATATAGCTAACTTCTCCCAGTGTGATAAAATAGGAATGTAGCATCTTATCAATGAAATATCCCAAGCTGCCGTTGTCCTCAGTATTCTTGTAATTTCACACAGTATCCCTAAAATTCTTCAGGTGTCAAACCAAGGAAAGGCAACAAGTAGCAAATCATTTAACTAATGTCTATGTTTTCTTTTAACAACTAGTAAAATAGTCAAATATGTTTTGTTTTTCAGAGAGTCATCTAAACACAGAGAAGTTGGGAGATGTCTGCAGTTGCTGTCTGCTAAGAGGTAACAGTCCTCAGCTACAAATAGAAATCGGTTTCCAAAACCTTTTTAAGAATAGGTTTCAGATTTCAGCAATTAGAAGCAAAGGCACGTTTATATTGGGCAGTCAAAAATCTGGGCTCGCTTTCCTTCTGCTTTCCAAGCAACGTTCTTAAAAAATAAAACATTAATAAGACTACTGAAGTAGTAATAAACAAAGTAGTAACAACAAAATTTTATGGCCTCAGTTGTGGCTAAGAGATTAAATTCCGTTTGTAAAATAGACACATCAAAAATGAAAGTCTCTAGAAAAGATCAAACACTTTCTATTTGGAAAAAAAAACCCAAATCAAAAAATCACATATATAATCACAATGTAACAGAAAACTTGCAATTTCTTGATTTTATATATGAGAGTCAGTACTTCAATAACTTATCTAGGACATTTTAAACAGCCTTCTAGAAGGAAAAAAGACTATTGACTGCATAGTTCTTCTTCTGGACTGTCTCTAGTCTGTTTGAAATTATTGCTTCTATTGTGTGTATGAATGTGAAAATGTTTCATTTCAATGGAAAAAACTGTCACAGAATGTAAGAGTAATAGAAATACAATTATTTAATTTTCAGTAGACTGCTCTACATACAAATATTCTGCCTGAGAAGCAGTTTAAATCTAGTCTTTGTGGTTTTTATCACTTTCAAATGATTACCAAATTAAATATGGGGAGAAAAAAACAAAATCTAACAGCCAGACCTACAAACTCACCTTAGAATGACAGGAAGAAGCTGAATTCTCTTCTGACATACCCACACGCAAGCCAAAATATTTCTGTCCTATCTCACTGTTTGAGTACTACAGTCTTACTGATCCTTCAGCAGTCCAGTGGCATTCAAGCTATGCCTTCATGTGGGACTTACACGACTCAATTGTTTTGGTAGAGCTCATAGCAACATCTATCTTACTTTTGATACCCATTATTTTATCACTATTACAAACATGCTTTTGAATACAACCAGGTTGTAAGCAAGAGTAATAAAGCAGTATTTCTGCAAAGTCAATTTTCAGAAACGAAACTGCTTCAAGGTCATATTAAACATGTAGTATGTATAATCAATTGTCATCAGTCAAAATCTATCATACACAATCAGGTGAATAATGTTGACAATATATCACTCAAGAAATACCATCTTAGTTTTGATCATTGTTAGTATTTGGAGAGCATGTTGAGATTCTTTGCTCTCTCAAGAAATTCACACTGTCTCAGGTACTACTGCTTAATATTTCGTGTGAGAGACTTAGAACAGCATTTGCTAAATTCTCAGACACATATTTCGACATTATCTGAAGTGCTCTATGCTACTATAAAATAACATACCACAAACATAAAGTTTTCAAGACATGTTTAAATTTAACTCATGCCAGTACTTAGGTCTCCAAAACCTCAATTTCTGCCTCATTTTAGTCAATCTACAGATTCCTTCTAATTATATAGCAATGCCAATATTTCACCCTTTGGCTTAAAGTCATTGGAAGCTGTTATGAACCAGCCTGCCACCAAAAAGAGCAGTACCTTCCTAAAGGCTCAATATCCTGCATGCCCTTGCTCTGGCACTTTATGTTCATTTTTCCAAGCATCACACTGGATAAGGGAACTGGTCTGACTGAGAACTTTTGAGATTGGTGGTGTTATTTTCTGGATCTATCCCACCAGAACAGTTGTTTCAAAACCTAGGCCACAGGAACTTGCAGCTTATGGAAAAGAAAGTATGACCTCTGCCAGCAGCAAGCTCCAGCTATTCCAAGTTAAAGTGATGGGACAACTGCAGGTTTAAGCATAATTTTATTCTAAGGAATAAAAATACCACTTTATTTTGAACTTTGTGGCTTTACCTGAAAGAATCATAGAATCATAGAATGGTTAGGGTTGGAAGGGACCTCAAAGATCATCTAGTTCCAACCCCCCTGCCATAGGCAGGGAAACCCTCCACTACACCAGGTTGCCCAAAGCCTCATCCAACCTGGCCTTGAACACTTCCAGGGATGGGGCATCTACAACTTCTCTGGGCAACCTGTTCCAGTGCCTCACCACCCTCTGAGTGAAAAATTTCTTCCTTATATCTAATCTAAATCTGCCCTCTTTCAGTTTAAAGCCATTGCCCCTCGTCCAATCACTACACGCCCTTGTAAAAAGTCCCTCTCCAGCTTTCCTGTAGGCCCCCTTTAAGTACTGGAAAGCTGCGATAAGATCACCCCGGAGCCTTCTCTTTTCCAGGCTGAAGAGCCCCAAGAAAACAAGTTGTTTCTGCTACTGATCCAACATGAATTCAAACAAATGTACAAACGTGTAATAGATCACTGGTCCATACACTAACTGTCCAAATAAAAGCAAAGTTTGGCTGCAGAAGACTCCAGGCACATGCCTTAGCAAACTGACAAACAAAACCATCTTTGGGAATAATATTATTTTTCACCCAAATTTCTTGTTCAGAGCTTTCCTTCTATTACTGTTTATCTATCTATGTAACATACAGCAACTTTAAGTCTCTTGCATAAAAGCTGTTAACTGTTAGGAACTAATCAATATGCTAATTAAAAGCCAAGTCATTCTAAAGTATGATCTCAATTCGCACCTCTTCATTTAAGAAATTTGTCTCAACATGTAACTATGAAGTGTCTCCAGTTTTCCACCCCATTAGCAGATCATAATCCAGTGAGGCAAGTATGAGAATCCTGGTGACACCAATTGCTGTCAATTGATTTATTTCATATTTATGCCCAGGTTAGGCAATCTTATAGTAGCAGCATTAATATCACATCCATGAACAACACACAGAAAGTAGATGTTGCAAACCCCAGGGAAGGTACGGTTGGTGAAGGAGTGAACAGGATTCAATAAGATCCCAATTTCTATTTGAAGTTTCAAGAGCTTATCCAGACTAAATCTCTCTGTAATTATCAACAACCTTCAATAACTTTCATGAAAGTACATCACTTTGACAAACAAAAGAGGGGAGATTTCTTCATGCTTCTGTTTACTAATCCTTGTGCCAATCCTGCCTATTAATTACTATGATCTTGTATCATGTTATGGTTCTCCATCTTTTAAAAACCGGACATGGCCATTTCATTCAAGCAGGATGTCATTAATCTCCCAATAGCAGTATTATCTTAATTTTAGGTGTAGCCGGTTAGGTCTGATTTGCCTGCATATGTACACCAAACCATTTTGTTATTAGAACTTTTAGGGGGAAAAAAAGCCCCACAGCCGAAACCAAGAATCTAGCTGGTAGCCAGAACTTCCATCCTTCCAACTTCACAACTCATAAAGTAAATAAAGAGAGGCAAGACCGAAGCTCATCAGCACTCACAAACAAAATACCATCTTTTCCAAAATCTAAGTGTTAAAAGTTGTAAACAAACAGCTTGTGGTTAATATCCTCCTGTCCTTCCTCCCTCAAACTCTGGTACCTTGCTGCTCCGTATTTCACCTCCCACCCTCTGTCCTCCTGTGCCATACCTATGTAGAAGGACTGCAGAGGGAACACAGTACCTTTTTTGGGGTGCTGCTATGCATGGTTTTGGCTTCCACGTGCCTTCTGTAGAACCAAAAACATAGACTGTGTGGCTCTTCTAAGCTCAGTTTAAACCAGCTGAGGAAAGAAAATTATCTTGGCCTATTTTGTTGCTGTTCTCTAACACAGAAATCTATATATACATACCTAATTCTCACACAGAGGAGACATTTCAATGAACCTTCTAAAATGGATTAAATGGATTCAGTACTTACATGCAAACCACCACCAGGCAAAGGAAACAGAGGGAAACATTCCCCATAAGAAAGTCCATTTTAATATCAGCTTATCAAAATGATGTAAGTAAAAATTAAATTGAAGACAAAATAGTAATTTGGCAGAGTACTTCTCTGAAAGGAGAGCTTCACTCTTCAGTTACGTGTGGTTCCATTGTAAATCTATGCTACAAACATATTACAAATAGCCTAAAATATCTGGAAAAGGCCTTAAAAGTTTAAAATTTATTATGTAAATGAAAATATGATGATAATGCTCTCCCACTAACGTATTTCAAGGACTTAATATAATTCCTAAAAACTATTTTCTAGAAGTACTGCATTTACAGAGGGTGATTTACAATAATACCACCATGTGTTTCTCAGAGTAGCAGTCCTTCAGATGAAGGTCTTTGTTTTGGACACTCAACATTTTTAAGTCAATCACCTTTGATAGCATTCCTTGCAGAAACTCTATTAGAATGATACTCCTCTGTATTTTCTCCTTCTATTCACAGCAAAAACTTGAGTGAAGAAAATCTACGCTTTCTATCAAGCAAAATTAGTGTTCAAAACCCATTCCCATCTTGGATGGGAATCTTTCCCATCATGACCTTTCATGATCTTTCATGTACTGCATCTATCGATGGAGGCAAGTCAAAATGCCCTGAAAGTCTGGTGCTTTCACCAAGGTTTTCATGTATTACTCAAACTTCCTTGAAGTATGGGTTAATCTCCATTTCTGGTCCCATGTTTGCCTTGCTAGCTCTCTTATCTCAGAGATACGGTCTGTCTGAATTTGGTATAACATGAATTAACCAGTATGGCCTTCCACTGAAATCCATATAGTAACTCTACATTGTCATAAGATGGCTCAACACGGGACACGAGCTCACAGAGTGACATTAAAGTAACTAACATTTTGCAGTAGTTATGACCCCAAACGACCTGAAAATATCAATACATGGTAACGATACGGCTCAAGTCCAGTGGAAGTAAAGTGCAGAAGACAAAACATGACATCATTACCCTTTCTATTAAAAAACAGGAAAGAAACGTTCCTTGACAAATGTTAGTCTTGTAGCACATAAGTCAGTAATCAGAAGTTCTATTCTGTGGCAAAAGGTCTAGTTTTCCAATAGCGACAAGCTTAAATGCCAGATACAGGATTTTTCACTTAAAAATTAGAAAAATTGATGCCTTCCAGTTCATAAAGCTCTGCAGAAATAACTCGCAAGAATCAATTCTCAAAACCCAGAACAGTACTCCAACTCACAGATTCTGAGGATATCTACAAATAATGCAAGATATTTAACAAAACAAATAGGTAAAAACGTACATGCTGTGTGTGCATGCATATGAGAGAAAAAGCTCCAACAGTACCACACAAAAAACCACAACTTTGCTGTGTTCCAAGTCAAATCAGTGTTCTCTTGCTTGTTCCAACTGAGAGAAAGGTGAGACCATTTTAGCTAAAGAAGCCAACATTTACTACTAAAAGTACCTTTTGCTTGCAGTCAAAAATATGTTCAGTTACAGTAGTTTAATCTTTAACTAATTTATTTCAAGTGAGTGAGTTTCTTTGAATTTTTGCTTGCAAAGTAATCTGTCTTCCATCAATGAGAATCTGTGCAAATTATTAAAATAAAAAGGTTTTCAAAGCAATGCTGTTCCTTACTTCCTTCGTTTATATTTGACTTCAGGCTCATTTAATACGCTCCCATGTAGATAAAAGTAGCACAATTTTGTTTTCATGCTGGGTGGCCAAAAGGTTAAACGTCAAGTTCCCCGTGTGGGAAAATCCCAAAGTAGACAATACTGTTTTGATGCTTACTGAAGTTATATGTCTAGCAGACTACTTAGATGTAGCACAGCCAACAATTCTGTTAGTTGATCCTGCTTCACTGAGATAAGGACATTATTATATTAAAATATTTACAAGTATAGGAAGCTGGAATGTGTTTAAAATGCTGTAAAAAGGGCCCTGTTCAAATACAATTCTGTCACAGGAAATCCTTGGGGTAACAATGTTTACCTGTAAGCACAGCTATTTCAGAAAGCCTCTAAAATAAGTATTGTGCTAAAATATTCTCCATCAGTTCTTCTTACATTAGTTTCACACGGAAGTTACTTAACCTCCAGCAGTTCTTCAAGAGGCGCCAGGTAGTGTGTACATCCTGCTGTCCGTGTCCACATGCTTCACTGTAAGCAAGACTAAAACACACTAGTGGCTGCACCTGTCTGTCTCAAACACGTATCATCCTTTTTTAACATCTTGAGGAACACAGAATTAATGCTGAGAGATAAATCTCCCTTTCCCTTCAGCACGGCTCTCACTACAGCTGTCTGGCAAGCAGTGTCCTTCTCAGGATGATGACACTGAGGAGCTTCAGATGTCAACAGCCAAAGAGCAAACCATCTTCTAACATACGGCAATTGACCTATGATGTGAAATGCACAAGGCTTATGAAAAAAGGTTAGCTACAAGCGGTTCTTGTAAAAATGATCCTTCACACACCTCTTAAAACGGTATCCTCTTTGCGCACGCAGGAGAGTCTCCTCCCTAGGGCAGTTTGCCTTATTTTTTTGGGTTAAAGTCGTGTTCTTCATTTCACAGAGTTGGAAATACATGATGTAATCCACTTAGAAATGTGCTGCTACAAATAAACTTGACCTTTTGAGTATTTTCACAAAGAAAGAGTTTGACAGTACTGCTAAGGTACTAGGAAAAAAAACTCTGGAAATATCCGAAGTATGCATCTTCCTTCTCCTGGAAATGAGCATGCCTTCAAGAAACGTGAGAAAGGACATATTCTGTGTCTGTCTCTCCCTGCCCCCCTTCTCATCTGTAAATCACCTCTGAAGGAAGTGATTCTCACAGAATATTTCGTAAAAATAAATAGAGACCTGGAGTTCATTACCTTTATGGAACGACAACATGGTTCCAGAAAAGATCTCTTTGGAGTACAAAGAGGCATCATTGGCATCTCCAAGACCATTTTAATAAGCTTTACAAATGACACTGGAATTTTGGAAGAAAGGAACATGGAAACAAGGAACTAGAAGACCAATATTAATTCCTCTTAGGAATTCTGACACTGGATTATGTTCTTCTAAAATTACTACATTTCTCTGAAAAAAATACATAATACACAGCTGTTCTGACAAGATAAATACTTCGTAACAGGTATGCTGGATCAGGGCTTTTCTTGGGTCAATGCTGTTCTCAGTTGTCAGTATCTGTATCAAAGTAACAGTTATTTCAAAGAGTTCGCTCCAGGTAATCATGTATAAACCTCTGGTCCTCAGGACTGGAACTATTCTAAGAAAGCATGTGCAAAAAGGGAACCCTGTGGGGAGCTTATCTTCATGCCGCTTCTGTAACAAATCTCTCTCTCTACCAGAACACCTCCAATGATATGCTTGGTCAAGCAATGAGCAAGATCTCATGTACTGTCCACATGAGATCTGTCTGTTCAAAAAGTTTGTCACACCACTGACCCCATGTTGGTGACACATGCTTACATATCACAGCTTACTTGACTTCTAGCAAACAGCAACCTCTTATTCACCTGTACATACAAATTCACAAAGCTATTGCTCATCAGGTTTCATACTGTAAGAGTTTCACAAAACAGGGAGAAAGATCTACAGACTATTCTGACACTCTGTTTCTCTAGGAGACTCAAACACAGGGATTTTTTTCAGTTACTCTCAAATGATGTACCACATTTCTGAAGAGGCAAAGAATGGGAAAGTGCCCCATGAACATCTGTGTAACCATCAGTGTTCACTCTGCAATCTAAAAGCTCTTTTAAAATGTATTGGTTCCATAAATACTAGAGCATCAGTAAATACTCGATGTCAGCAGTAGGACAAAGCAACTTATTATCAAGGTATATATGATTATCTTATATTCTAAAGTATTCCACCACTACTACCAAGCATTTTTCGGACTCAGTGATAGCATCCAAAGAAAAGTAACCTATATGGATATTAATTGGGCCCAGCACAACTCTCAAGATACTTTCACAGGCGACATGAACATTGCCTGGAAGCAGGTGATCTGCAAGGAGAAAGCTGTTCTTTAAAAGTCAACACATAAGCTAGGTTAACCCCCCTTTTTTAGTATTTAGGGGTATCAGAAATCTCTTCTGCTGTCTGCTGGAGCTGCACAGATGAAACAAGGCTATTCTGCTTACTACATTTTTACAAAAATTCATCTTGAGAAATAAGGAAGACAGGAATTTAAGACTAGATGTGTACTGGTTTTGGCTGGGATAGTTAACTTTCCTCACAGTAGTTGTTACACTGCCAGGTTTTGGATTTGTGACCAAAACAGTGTTGATAACACAGGGATGTTTCAGCTATCGCTGAGCAGTGCTTGCATACCATGAAGGCTTATTCTGCTTCTCATATTGTCCCACCAGTGAGTAGGCTGGGAGTGCACAAGAAGTTGGGCGGGGGCACAGCCAGGACAGCTGACTTCAGCTGACCAAAGGGATATCCCACAACAGACGATATCATGCTCAGCAATAAAAGCTTTGGGGAAGAACGAGGAAGGCATGGGACATTCGGAGTTAAGGTGTTTGCTTTCCAAAGTCACTGTTACATGTGATGGAGCCCTGCTTTCCTGTAGACGGCTGAACACCTGCCTGTTGATGGGAAGTAGTGAATGAATTCCTTATTTTGCTTTGTTTGCTCATGCAGCTTTTGCTTTACCTATTCAACTGTCTTTATCTCAACCCATGAGTTTTCTCACTTTTACTCTTCCAATTCCCTCCCCCATCCCACTGCGGGGAGATGAGCGAGTGACTGTGGGGATGGCCGGCCAGGGTTAAATTCCAACAATATGGATGAGACAGTCATAGCTATCTTGAATACTCTTGAAAACTTCAAATATCTGAATATTTTACATTGTGACACTTTTCAGTTATAAATTTACTACGTGTTAACCATAAAATAAGAAAATAACCATAAATAAGAAAATAACCATAAAATAAGAAATATTTAGGTTGGATGTTAGAAAGCATTTCTTCTCTGAAAGGGTTGTCAGCCAATGGAACAGGCTGCCCAGGGAGGTGGTTGAGTCCCCATCCCTGGATGTATTTAAGAATAGGGTGGATGATCTACTTCGGGATATGGTTTAATGGGGATTAGGGACGGTTGGACTGGATGATCTCTAAGGTCTTTTCCAACCTAGAAATCTATGAAATCTATGAAATTATCCATCATCAACTAATGTTTCAGAATGGATTTTTTGAATAGAACCAAAAACTATGGGAGGAGATAGATTTTGTTTTGCTTACATTAGAACATTTTAAAATTTTTTAACAAACTCCAGCACTTCCATGTTTTAAAGGAAAGGACTTCAGCTTTTGCAAGGGCTGCTCACTGTAGTTTCAGGACTGTTTTTTTTTTAATGGTTGTTCTGTTAAAAGGCAAACCCTCACCCAAAAATACTTATTTTATTAGCGAAGTCCCTCAAAATTTCAACCTGCTATATGGTCATTCAGGTCAGAGCCCCAGGAGTGAGACAAGAAACATTCAGTGTAACTGCTTCTAACAGCTGCTATAGATCCCTAAGCAAGACATTGACAGCAGACACACCACTTCTTGCTTTCAAGTGATCCAAGTAAACAGCATCTGGCAAAAGCATCCTGCTAGAGGGAAGGTTAAGAAAGAAGCACACAAACGGAAATATTAGGATGAAGTAGAAAAGTTTGGATTGGATGGAAGGAGAAAAAAAAAATGTTGGATGATTTGGTGGAATGAAAAGCAGACCGATACTGGAAGTGAAATGGGGAGCTTGGGAAATAGGAAAGTGTGGGAAGGACAAATCCTAGAAAGCCCCAGAAAATGGTATCAGACTTTGTGCATCAGAAATAAACGAGAAACTTTTTTGACACCTCCTTGACCTTCCAAAAGCAGCTGGAGAGGACCCCAAGACACTTGAGCTTCACCATGCTTTGCTGGTCAGTATGTGATACAATCGCAAAAACCTCCCAGCAAAATGTGCATCACACTTCCATCAAACTCATCTATAGAGAAACCACAGGTTACCATTCTCCAGCCATTACTCTAAACACACTCTGCAGCAGGCCCAAGACCTGCAACCTGGATCCTAATGACACTGACACTTATATGACCTTGCATGATAGAATTTTCTACTTCAAACATTATTACTTTTTTTTTAACTGTTAAACACTATTAAGGTTGCTCAGCTCAGCACTTAAAATCAGGAATTAAAAAAGTTAGCCACTCCAGCAACATTAATTTAGCCTTCTAATAAAGGATGTTACAATACAATGCCATTGCAAAATACCATAAACAACATTCAATGCAATTTGAACACAGTATTTGCATCCTTTTTTTCCCTGGAAGACACCTCTGGAGGTGTTTTAGAAACCTGTAATGAAAGAGTTGGTGCTCATCACAGGTCTAGAGGCCAATCATAAATGCAGTACAGACCGCAGGTGGAGCTCCTGGTCAAACTACTCTTGGTAGCTCACCAGCTAGATCCAGTATCAAACTATGGTCTTTCCCCACTGCCATACAAGCCCTTCTGCAGCACAACAGTCAATAATATATATAAAAAGCACAGGAACCCACTACCTCAGACCAAAAATTCCACAGCTATTTGATCTTCATTTTTGGGGGGCTTCAATTGACAGGATATTTTTCCAGGAATACTGAGCGCTCAGATCTGCAATTTGAAATCAATGAGACCACTTGTTCAAAAATAAAAAGCTGCAACATAACGTTGTATTCCGAGATGTCAGTCTGTGCATTTAGTCTGGCGACACAAAATGAGCGGACATATTTCAAGTTAATCTTCCAAATTTTCTGCTATGCAAACGGAGAATCAAATTAATCAGAGTCATCTTGTACATACGAGCATTAAAACAAGCACGTTAATTTTTTTATTCGCCTTTTTTCCCCTAGTGTCTGTCTTCAAAAAACAGTGTGTGTATACACAGAAGATACATTTTATACATTTCTTTATTTTACACTGGTTCAAATATAACCTTAATTCTGACTTTGTAACCTCAACGCTTTTATAGTGACGTATGTGAAAACTCATAATTACACATCACACTAAATGTATTGAATTTTCAAGGGTGCAGCAGCCATATTTCCCTCAAAAGAAGACTGAGAATTAACACCGGATAAGTAAAACAATGTAAAGTTCTGTTAAACAACACAGCATGAAAGGCTGAAAGAGTTCGTCTTTGGTCCTCTGTGCCCATAGTAACACACTCAAGATAACAAGTGCATGAATAATTAAAAATGCCTGGCTCAACCTCCATTCAGATAGTATGCTGACAACAGAATCTGCCTTTCGGCTAACAACTAAGGGCAAAAGGGCTAACAACATTCATACTTAAGCCAAAGGCCTCCATTATAAAAATGTAAATCCTCTTCCCAAATACATTATAAGATAAACTTGATCTACAGAAAGCAGGCTGTTTGCTGATTTCCAGTCTCAGCAGATACTATACTGACAAATTGCCTAATCACGGCTCTTGATATTTTTAAAAACGCCTGATGTTTTAATGAAAAAGCCCTGTCATCACCATATGTTACATACAGCACCGTGCAGGAGTTTCTGCCTATCACAGGAAACTTCATTTTCCAGGTTCACATCAACTGTTTCTTGTTACCTATGGTCAGTCAACCCACGTTTTCGTTGAATGAGTCCAACTGAAGCGTTACTTATTGGCACCGAGCACTACGCTATCACTTCTTACGAAGCTCCGCACAAACCTTTCACTCTACAAAGACAAATACATTAAAAACATAATTGTCCTAAATATGAAGAAGACAAACACAGGTTCTGCGCTACCAGTAGTGGTTCCATTTGCAAAATTATATTTTCTATGACAGAAAGATTTGATGGGGACAGCTCCGGAGGCGCAAAGCAGAGCAAGGCGCACTCGGTTTGGCACCTCGAGGCGCGCGAAGGCGTGCCAGCGCCCGCTGCCTACCGCGACGCTCCAGCGGCAGCTCTTCTGGAGCTCCGCACCGAGCACGGGTGACAAGCTCCTGCCTCCGCCCTCGTCTCCCGGGGGACCTGCCCGCCTCCCAGCCCGGGGACCGGCTCCACCCGGGGTCACCTCTGCGCGACAGCCCGGGCAGCGGCTCCGCCGCCGCCAGCCGCCGCCTCGCACAGACGTTTCCACGGCGAAAGGGCGGGGAACGACGTTCCTACATCCCCGCCGACTGCGGCGGGTTCCCCGGGCAGCTGGCAGCGCCCGGCGGGACCCCGGCACGCCGAGCCGCCCCGGAGCGCGGCCGCGGTGAGGAGGCGAGAGGCCGCCGGGCTGTCGGGCGGAAGGGGCGCGGCGCGCACACACCTACCGTCTCCTTGGCAGCGGCCGCCACGGGGATGGGGAGCAGCGCTCGGGCCCCGCCCGGCTCGGCGGCCGCCGGCTCCCGGGAGGGCTCCCGCCGCCGCTCGGACAGCCGGTACCCCACGTAGCCGGCGAGAGCTACCCCCGCCGCCCAGCCCAGCTCCCGCCGCCACCGCCTCGGCCCCGCCGCCCCGGCCCCGCCGCCGGCCCACAGCCGCCGCGCCGGCTGCGCGCCGGGCGCGGGGCCCAAGCGGCGGCGCCACCGCAGGAGGGTGCGCAGGGCGGCCATGGCCGCCGCTCCGGCCCAGCGACAGGCGGACGGAGCCCCCGGCGCCGCCGGCAGAAGCCTCGCGAGAAGCGGGGAAGGGGTGGGGAAGCGAGAGGCCCCCTCCAGTCCCCGCCCCGCGCCACCTGCCCCGCTGCGCCGCTACCGCCGGTCAGCCCGCGGCGACGGCTCTGCCGCCCGCCTGGCGGGTCCCCCCGCCTGCCCTCGCAGCCCACCGGCGAGGCCGAAGGCACCGGCTCCCGCCCGGGTTGCGGCAGGCGGCGCCCCGGGGCGCGCCCGGCTCTCGGGGCAGGCAGCCGCGGTACCTTTCAGCCTGCGGCGGGCTGCGGCCCCGTGCGCCGAGATGCGGGGCGCTTCGACCGACTAAGGAGAACGGGCGCGAATCCGAATCCGTGCGGTTTGGGCCAAAGTGCCCGGGAAGGGTCATGCGTGGAAACCGCCGCGAATGGAGACAAGAGTTCCGCAGCTCGGGGCGCGGAGCCCGTGCCGTGCGTGCTCGGTAACGCGCCCCAGAGCCTGACCCCGTGTCTTCCGGGGCTTGCGCCCACCACCCAGCAGTGCGTCTTTGCAGACACCCAGAAGCGCTAGCTTCGGCAAAGGAAGAGCTTCCGACCGTACCTCGTTTGCCGTGGAACCCTGAGGGCTGGAGGTGGCTGCAGCATCGAGATTGTTCGCTGTTTTACTGCCAAGGCTTTATCAGAAGCATCCAGTGATCCTAGTTATGAGAATGAAGACTGCTGCGACTCCATCAGTCTCGTAAAACCTAGTAATGTCCCAACGTGTTTCCAAAGCTTTGAAAACTTGATGCGTACCCCATACATGGCTGAAACTAAAAGCATGATCGTTTCAGATAAACTGAAATTAATCAGTGTCGCCTGTGATACTAACATTTAGCATATTAAATCATTGGGTTTAAAATTTATTGAAAGCTGGCAAATAATCTGGTGGGGTATTCCATAATTTTTTGAACTGTGCTGTAAAGTGTCTGTAGGAAGCACTTAGCCCCACGAGGAACAGTTTTTACAAGCGAAGTGTGAAACAGCTGAACAACTTAGTAACACAGAGTAATGCTGTCCTTTACTATTCTTAGGCTGGTCTAGATAACATTCCTTCTGTTTGGTTGCTTACTGCATTGTTGTCTTGGGACCCAATTTAAATACTTAATTCCCTAAATAACAGTAGGCTGGAAATTTCGGCCTTCCCCAGGTCCACCTGACTGGAGGGACCTCCAATACCTCTCTCTTCACCTCAGGTTCGCAGAAAAGGGAGATTCTCCTGGCCTGTATTTCAAGCGTATTTTCTGTTCATTTCAGAGTGACCCCAGACTACAGCATCTCCCACGCTTTTAATGTCCATGTGTTATGAGGCCGCCTCATCAGGAAACCACAGGCACTTGCCATGTCAGCAGCCACTCTTCTGATAAATGTTCTTGGCTGCAGGCAGCCTCCTTAGCATAACCAAGCACTAGTTAAAGACCAGTTGTTAAAGATGAGCTTGTTCTTTCATCCCTACCTGGTGCTGATGGACAATAGGCCTTGTCCAGCATTTCATATTAGGGCGTTCTCCGTGGTACAATCTGCGTTGCCGCCTATGCTACCTCGAAACTTCACAAACTGCACACAAGCATTTCAAGCCACAGCACACCTTATGGCATTTTTTGCAATGGTCAGGTGCAGCCTCACTCTTTTTCTTCTTTATATAAATATGTTTTCCCAAGTTTCAGCCAGTTTTACTTCCCTCCCCCCCAGTCTTTGATGGCCTCGTATACTATTATGAACAAGATTTCAGAAAATAAACTATAACTCATTTTAATGGGTTTAAGACACTCTCATGCATTTTCAGTTTCTAAAAAACATTTCAATGGTTACGATATTGTGTCAAGGGAGAACTGTGGCCATGTTTGTCAACCAACAGTCTGACAGATCATACAACTGTAACCATGGCCAAGGCTGAATTACCTCAGAGCTATGTCTGCAAAGGCAGGTATCCAGGGTGAATGATAGAGTTACTGCATTTCTTTCAATATTTTAGAATACCATAAGCCAATTCATCCCTCAAGTAATTCCCTTGACTTCATAATTCCCATCTGTTAAAAACTAACTTCTTTTTGTTAATTTTTTTATGTCTACTGCTTTATTTCTAAGTATGCTATATGTATGTTTCCCAAGTGAAAGTCCTGTCTCCAAGTCTAAGCTACATCTCTGTACTAAATAATGAAAGGCCAATATAAAGGCCAATATTTAGGCATCAAGACGATAATAGTTTCAGACGCTTAGCATGACTGAAACTCAAGTATTTCTCCTGCAGTTACATGACTAAGCATCCAATCTGGAAAATTTTGTAGAACGTGGCTCTTGGATCTTTTCAGTTCTAGTTGCCTCATTAGGAGACATAATTCCCAAGTACAATTACCTTTTTAAAATAGAATAGTTTTTTTTCCATTTGATTGGAAAAGAAACCACTTTTAGTCAATGTAGTGTCCCAAAGTAAACCTGTTTGCTAGATGACTCATCAGTCACCTAAACTGTAGACATGAACCAGGAGTTATCTCCCTGTTTACATTATTTCCCTGAAAATGGTGAGCCGCATGTTACTAACTTTTCAATAACACCTTTAGGCTAATCTTTTTTTTACTTCAAAATACCCAATACACATCTGTAACTTCTTACACCTGGATATGTTAGTCGGAACTTCCCTGGTGAGGTGTTTGCTTAGGAACAAAAGCACAGTTTATTTGTGCAGCAAATCAAAAACCATAAGCTGTCTGCACATCTTATGTGTGCAGATTCAGAAACCATATAATTTAAGTAAATCAAGGTGGTTTTTATCCAATGATCCACTTACAGAACTAATAGAAAAGCTGCCAAATGAGGCACTTGAATGTTAATGTATATGGTAAAGGTTCACTCTCACTGGATGTAACTGGATGTAAACGTGCTCACTATATAGCTTTTCCGTGCTATTCTGCTTATACAGGATTTATTCATGTGTATCCACACAAACACGGACAATAAAGTCATGCATCTTGAAAAACCCCATGAATTTCTGTCTTCGTTTAAAGAAACAAAACAAAAAATGAAGGTGCAAAAAACGTAGAACTTCTTTTCCATAGGAAAATGGGGGTTTTTTCAGCATTACTTTTCTCATGTCTGAGTTTTTGTAAATAGGTAGATATATTTATGTATACATGTATGTATACATGCGTACATACCTGTAACTGTATCAGTTCAGAAGAAAAAGTTCTGAATGCTTTCAGAGGTATTGCGTTGTCTATGTATTGTCTCTGTATTGCGTTTAAAAGGCTTTAGATCATCAGATTACGACCTGATTTGTACATGGAGCCTTGAAAAGGATTCTGTTCTTTTCTTCCTAGTAAATCCTGCACAAGCATACATCTTGTTTTACTCAGACTTGCGGTGCTCTGAAAGGCTCTCACTGTAAGTTCTGCATGTTCTGCTTGTCTTGTTGAAAGCAGCCAGCCATGTTTTCTTGTCCAAATCTAGGAAGAATCTGGAAGTGACCATGATACACAGGTATCTCCAGGTGGACATATTCCTTTATGTTCTACTTGATGTTTTCCGTTCCATCTCATGTTCGCTTTCTTACATGTTCATGACCCCCTGCCTTCATTCTCCTAGCCAATATTTTATTACATCATTAAAAGTTTTATGACTGGCACAGCACTGTTGTAAGGGAGTTCTAAAATTAATAAAGGTGCAATAAATTGGAGGACATCAAGTTTTATAGCTAACAACTTTTTTTAACTAACCTGATAGATATATAGATCTTTCTCTATGTATATATACGTATGTATATATAGACTATCTAGCAAAGATTTCAGTCCATTGCTTTCTCTGCTCCCTTGGTCACCTCCAGGTTTTGCCTATTACAACATGCTATTTTTAAGAAATATACAGTAATTATATTGTCTACAGAAGCCGTAACTGCATGCTATGGAAATAAAAACTCGACCACATACGTATTTGTTCAACGACACTGAAAGTGTGGTCTATAGGAAGTATATGTAGAGTTGATTAGATTGTACTGTATACTTTAAGTTGAATTATGTGCTCTTGTAAAAACACTCTTCAAAATTATTTAACTTCCCATGGTATAGTCTCAGAAGGTGCAAAAAAAAAAATCTTTAGTGTTATCTTTTCCTGTCACATGACTAGTGCAAACACACAAAAAAAATCTTATCTATTTGTTTCTTTTCTGGTACTTTATAAAACAGCATAACCGGTTTAGTGCCCAGACATTAAAGACTCCACTCGGAAAAGTTCGACGTTATATATTCCACTCTACTTCAAATGTTTCCATTATATAACAGGAAAGATTTAGCCATAAGGGTCTTCCAGTGTGTGATGGCTGAGGATTTTTTAAAAAAAAAACAAACCCTACTCTACTGGGGACAGTGGTGCCCTCTAACCAAAAGACCTCTCTACTGTTCATAGGACTCGGAAAGTACTGCTTACACCCGGCAGCGTTATCCATACTGGAGCATCTTTAGGCTTAGAAGAACGTGACTCCTCCATTTAGCTGTACCATCCTAGTCCATGTCCTGCAACTTAGCAGCTGTGATGAACAGTTTGATCTTGACCTACCAGTCATGGCAATAAAACTACTTGATGCGTGTTTCAAACGCTTTAGGTGTATATGAGTGATCAGCGTACAGGCTACTTGAGAAATAGGTGCCATATAGATTATTCAACTTTGATCTATTTCTTTGATTTAGCACTGCAATTAAGTAGATTTGGTTCAAAGAGGAAGCTCATTGGTTGATGTTTTACACTGATGTGATAATGTTTACACAGATGTGCTTTGAAATCTCGATTATGGTGGATTTTTAGGTCTCACCACATGACAGGTTCTTGTTATCTGAAAGGTAAAATAATATAACATCTATCTGTAACTGCCTTCAGAGCAGGTCCGCCTGTGCTCTCTTCTGAGGTGATTTATCTGATCATTGTATTTAGCCTTAGTTTTTTCAGTTTTAAATCCCTCCACAGTAAATCACTTGCTTTAAAGCAGCCTTTTTGTAATTCAGGTGCACACAGGGGCAGTACTTAGGACTGCAATGATGAAAAGGTGTAGCATTACCTGCTTTAAAGCACCTGCCAATTAATTAGCCCTATACTCTCCATAGCAAATAAAGCTAAGCAGTCAAATCCATTTGATCTCTCAGATTTAGACTGTGACTGAAAAGACCATGGAGCAAGACGGGAGAACTAATCTTTCATGATTCTCTGCAACTTTTTTGTTTAAATGAAACCTTAAACCGCCAAGCGATTCTCTCGAACTTTTGAAAGAACCTACTACGAATGATCTTTGCGTGTCGTACTCTAATACTGTGTTTTAACATTGGCAAGGAACTGCATTGCGTATCTCGAACGCTAAGATGGGTCATGTAGTTTGAGCCCTAAAATTCTTAGATGTTAACAGAAAAAGCAGCAAAGAAGGCACAAGTCAAGCCCTTAGTTTTAATATATCGTTGTTTTACCATTGCTAATAACGAACACGTGTTCCACCAATACATTTGCATACGTGAACCATTCTACTTTGAGGATGAAAAAAATGCATATGCTCATCTGGAACAGGACAGCAAAGTCCTAAATTGATTCAAAGCGCTGTAGAAAGACAACAGAAATCTTCCAGTAGATGATGTTATTGCTAATTCGTGATGTTCACAGACTTTGATTAGGGGCCCAATGCAAAACACCAAAGAAGATGGATTAAATAAGCCATCTCTGACTCTTTCTTTCTTCATCTCTGCAGGTTTTGAAAATATTTATCCCAAACCAGGGGCCTGCCCATTTATGTTTTCAAGACGTTGTGTCGATATCCAAGCACTATAGATCAGTCTCATGTCACGTTAATGATAAATTAAATGTGAGGGAGAATTTGCAGAGGGGAAAACACCTCCCTGAGTATGCCAATTTCTTTAGAAATTCCCCTCCTTGTAGCTGAAGCGATAAAAGGGAAGGGTAATGCATGTACATTTTATTAGCGCTTTAGAAACTGGGAGTAAAACTGTCAGATCTTTGTGTTTTTTTTTTTCTTTCATGTGTGTCTGGGCAGGTCTAACCCTCAGGTAACGCCCTTTCTCCTTCTTCCCTCCTGCCTCTCCTTGCACCTGTCCACGTAATGCTCCGGCACCCTGGGCCCGGGCCCCTCTCCCGCCCGCCGCCCGCCGCCCGCTGCCCGCTCCGCGCAGGGGCTGCGCCCCCCCCCCCCCCCCCTCCGCCGCGTGTGCGCGCCGCCGGTGAGCGGCTGCGTGCGGCGGGGCGCGGGAGGCGCGCCAGGAGCTGCCTCCCGCCGTCATCTCAGATCAGAGGAAGGTGCGGGGAGAGGGGGAGCCGGTTTACAATTTCAAACGCAGCCTCCCCGCAGAGGGCTTCATTAGCATATGTCAGGGGGACCGCCGTATATATATATACACGCGGGGCGTATAAACACCACCCCGCCGCCTGGCTCACACCGGCACGGCTCGGCTCGGCTCAGCACGGCTTGTCTCGGCTCGGCTCTGCCGGCTCCCCATGCTTGGGGCCCCGCCGCGCACCCCCACATGCCCGCCGGGAGAGGCCGGCAGCCGCTCTCCGCCGCCGCGCCCTAGCCCGCTCGCCCCGCGCCCCTATGGCTCCGCTGGCCGAGGTGGGGGGCTTCTTGGGCGGCCTGGACGGCCTGGGGCAGCCGGTGGGCGCCCACTTCCTGCTGCCGCCCGCCGGGGAGCGCCCGGCGCTGCTCGGGGACCGCCGGGTCCCGGCGGAGCGGGCGGCCCGCGGCGGCGCGGCGGCGGCGGCAGCAGCGGCAGCGGCGGACCTGGCCCACTTGCAGGGCATCCTGCGGCGGCGGCAGCTGTACTGCCGCACCGGCTTCCACCTGCAGATCCTGCCCGACGGCAGCGTGCGCGGCACCCGCCAGGACCACAGCCTCTTCGGTAGGCGGCGGCGGCACGGCCCGCGGGCGTGCTGTCGCGTGTGTGCGTGCGCGGATGTGCGTGTGCAGGTGTGTATGTGAGTCCGTGTGCCGTGTGCGCAGCCGGGCCGTGCTCTGGGGAGGGAGGTGCGGCGCCCGGGGCGCCGGGGCGGGTGGACGAGCTCTCAGCACCGGCGTCACCCTCCGGCGTTAAACCGTGGGGGCTGCGCCAGGGGGAGGGCTGCGCGCCCCGCGCAGGGCTGCGCGCCCCGCGCGAGGCGGGCGCGCGTGCCGGGCTCGGCCTGCGCTGGAGGGCCGTGAGCGCGTGCGGACGCCCGCAGGTTCAGGGGGCGAGGCTGAAAGTCAGACCGATCCTTTTTGTGTTCGCTCCCTGCACCGGAGCTTCTTCGGTCTCTGCAGAATGACGCAGAGCGCGGAGTTGGGCGCGTTGACCCTCCGACTGCGCGAGACCGCTTTGTTTGGCAGGACAACTCAGAGGGTGGTGAGGCACTGGAACAGGTTGCCCAGAGAAGTTGTGGATGCCCCATCCCTGGAAGTGTTCAAGGCCAGGCTTTGAGCAACCTGGTGTAGTGGAGGGTGTCCCTGCCCATGGAAGGGGGGTTGGAACTAGATGATCTTTGAGGTCCCTTCCAACCCTAACCATTCTATGATTCTATGACAGAAAGCTGAAGGAGAGGGACCTCAACTGCCTCTTCGCTCAAATACTTAAAATACATCCCCATCTGCTTTCTATGTTCATAAATCAAAAGAAGGTGAAGACAACCCCAAAATGTAAAAGTTTCCTGTCATATGAGACTAAATCCTAAATGGCAGTCGTAGGCACTGGACGTCTGAACAAACCTGCCGTTGTCAGCTACGTGTGAGTTTTTGTGTGTATTGATTTAGCAGTCGTAAAAAGGTGATTAAAGGGTTTCCTATCATCCTCCCCATAGTCAAAACAATCTGCTGGAATGTCTCTTAATTGCTTTTATAACACATGGATGTTTTCAGAAGTAAAAGAGCGGTAGTCAAATAGACAGTTCTTCTCAGAAGGAAGATTTCCTACAGCGTGTAAACATGAAATAAATCTTTGCTTTGAAAGGAAAAAAAAAGAAAGTTAGCCCCAGATCAAACATTTAGTAGGCTTTTTAGAAATGTTCTTCCTTTATTCTACCACTATTCTCAGCAGGTTTGTCTGATGTGGTTACTTTGTGGCTTGAATCACCTGCTTATTATAGTTTTGGAAAAGGGTGGCTTTGAAAATGATACCAGAAAGACAAAATACCTCCACCTCTTTTTATGGGACTTTGTGCTTTAGGAACTGGAAAACTAGGGTGATTTACATGCAATAGGGTTTTTACTGCTTATTCTTTGTAAAGGAATTATTTTCTTTGCTGCTTGGTAATACAAATAAGAAACCTGCCAAAGCTCAATTAAAATTCAAAACATTTTAAATTATTGTATAGTCCAGACAGTCCATCTGTCTGAGAGTGATAAATGGTCCTGAAAGAGAAAGAGGGATCATAAATACAGGAAATAGACAAAAAGTCATAATCAAAATCAAATGCAGTATTTAAAACCACTTATGTTAGATTCAGATTTTTCTTTAAATGTTTTGTGGTTTTGCTGTGGCACAGCAAAATCTTAGGTACGATTCTAGAACGACTTCTTTTTGAGGCTTTGTTTACATTGTTAACAACTTCCAAAAAGCCAGTTCACACATTCCCTTTCTTTCATGTTTTATATGTACTGTAATCTGTGCATATCAATTGGTTAAATATGTTGGCATACCCTTGCCAAATTCAGGCTTCAAATAGTGCCTCATCTCCCAAATACTTTATATTATTAATATGTATTACATTTTTGGGCAAATGTAATATAAATAATGCTATCGTTCAAACATTAGCAAATAAGCAGCGTATTTCGTGCACATAAAAAGCCTGCACTGAAGACAGCAAGTTGCGTCAAGAGGTGTGGGCCCCTACTCTAGATAAGATGTCTGGCAAATACTCTTTTTTTTCCCCTGTGGGTAGATTCAGTTATATAAAATTCCCATCTGTACTTTGATTTCCATTCAAATGTTCTAATAATGGATGTGTTTTTTTAAGATAATGCTATAGAGAAAGTAAAGTATATTTTCAGGTAATTCAAACCTATCTTCCAAAGTTTGAATAGGCAGTTTAGCAAATAGTGTGTAATCGTTACAGATTGCAACTGCATAGTACTGAAGGCTTTAGCCTCAGTGCTGAATAAAACCCTTTCATATTCAACATGAAAAAAAAAGTTTCTTAAATGGTGTAGGATTCTTGTTCCTAGATGAGGCTTCTCAGACTGCTTTCCTGTCAATGTTGTACACATTTCCATATAGCATTTCAAATTTCAGAGAAACTATGCCACATTTATTATAATATGCACATTTTCTACTTGTTTTCAGTTGCATTTTGGATGCCATGTTGTATGCTTACCAGTTGAATTAAAGCAATCTCTTTTTTTTTTTTTCCCCCCAGGTATCCTTGAATTCATCAGTGTGGCAGTGGGACTGGTCAGTATTAGAGGCGTGGACAGTGGCCTTTACCTCGGAATGAATGAGAAAGGAGAACTCTATGGCTCTGTAAGTACCACTCTCATGTCAGCTCATACATGTTGAGATTTTGATTCACTTCTTAGCACTATGCAAGCCTCTCAAGTAGCTTGCTGAGGTCATCTTTGTTTTTGAAACACTAACATCTTTTCCTGTTGAAATGTGTAATATATTTTTAAAGTATACGGTACAGCCTTGGATACTAAAGATTTGATGGGAAAAGTTTCTCTGTCCCAAATGAAGAGAAATGAAAAGAAGCATTTGTCTTAAATCATGACAAAAAAAGCTAAATTAAACCAGCTATTCAAACAGCATTTAATATGCCTATCTAATTTTCTTTTGGTCGATACTGCAAATGTATCATAGTGCATACTCTTATCATCAAAAGCATTGAATGCAACTGACAAAAAGTTAAAAGGATGGTTAAGGAACAAATAAACAGCAATTAAGACAGTACCCTGACTGGCTTTATGTATAACTTAATGCTCCTTTACAAATCAGCAGGTGGTATTTCCAGGTACCCATTTTTTCACATGAAAGCATTATTTCAAATGCTAGGAAAAGGAGGATAAAACCATATGTCACAGTTAAGTACCACTGTTATTTGAAAAGTCCGAATAGTGCAAGAGTACTGGCAGTATCTGTAGATCTTGTTTGGAATATTTGCATTTAAGAATGAAAATAAGCTTATACTCCTTACAGTTGATTTGTATCTGTTGAATAACTTCAACATATGACCATAAAATATAATCTTTGATTTTTCCAATACTAGCAGGGTAATAACAGTCTTAGACTCTTCTTTCAAGTCTTTAAAGCTCTTGAGATAGAATATTCTCTTTCTCCAGGTCCTTTGGTTGTGGTTAGTCCTGTTTAAAATGTGAGAAGTGGTGCACGCCACAATGAACACATGGAAATACCTTTCTGATCTGTTACATTGCACCTCAGTCCCTCCACCAAATCTCATTTCTAGAATGGTAGAGACCCCAAGACAGAACTCTACATAATATAGTTCCTCTAGGTCAGGTGAATTTTAGTTAAGTCATAAATAATTAATGCCTTCTTAGAGAGAGAGTTGTCTAATTCATGTTTATATCCAAAATTGTGTATGTACAGGTCCATTTTTCAAAAGAATAAAGATTAAAGCAGGCTTCCAAACTCAGTGTCAGGTCTCTTCTTGAGTTTGATTTGTTGACAGTTAAATGAACAGTAAGGCTGCACAAAGCCTAAAACCATTTTGTTTATTTTTATCATATTTTTTTCATGTGTGTTCAGGTAACTGGTGACAGCTTGACTTATTTTTCTTTGCTTTTTCTGTCTGCAGGAGAAACTAACTTCTGAATGCATCTTCAGGGAACAGTTTGAGGAAAACTGGTACAACACTTACTCGTCCAATGTGTACAAACACGGAGATTCGGGGCGGCGATACTTTGTAGCACTTAATAAAGACGGTACTCCCAGAGACGGGGCAAGGTCCAAAAGACACCAAAAATTCACACACTTCTTGCCCCGGCCTGTGGATCCAGAAAGAGTTCCAGAACTGTACAAAGATGTGTTAGGATACAGCTGAGGAAGGAGGCAACGTTGGAAAAAACCCTATACTGGAGCTGTTGCCCCTGCTTTCATGGCAGTACCAGCGTGAGGAACCTGCAGACGTCTAGGATGCTGGATTGGAAGAAGCTACTTTGTGATAGGCAAGCCTCTGTTTTCTAACCTTTGGATTTAGGAGACAAAGCCTTAAAGCTGAGAGTGGACCAGCCTCCTTCAAACTTGCTGAACTGTTTGGTAGCCAGTAACCAGAGGGAAGTTGGCGTGTGACTTTTTAAAAAATAACAAACTCTTGGCAATTTTGTCTGGATTATCTATGGTCTGTAAATTAGCAAAGAACTACCTATGTCAGGTGGATGAGACAACAGCTGGAAGAAATGGACTGCAAAATAGTAATAAATCTTGAGAACTGTATATGAAGTTTTAGTGACTTCATTTTAGTGATGGACCTTAGATGTTGATGCATCATAGTCAGAGCTGGAACTTTTCTTCAGGATGGACCTATTTATATATCTCCAGATAGCATATATTTATTTTATATATTTATTTATTAAAGAGTTTATTTTTTACTGGGATATGAAGAGAATACAAACCCTTAACCCCAATGAGAGATCATTTACAGTGCCAATATTTTCTCTGAGTAGTGTCACGATACAGAAATGACGTTACACTGCAGTGCATCCAAAACCTGAACATTTGTATTTCATTGTTTATCAGTTACAGATAAGGTTATATTTTATGCACATACTATTGCCTTGTGACTACCCTTATTTTGGAAAGAGTGGGTTTTGGGTTTTTTTGACCTATTAGAGTGCCTTACAGATCTGTTTTGAATTCAAATGCACATTTAAAAAGGGAATTAAAAATTCATAGAATCATAGAATCATAGAATGGTTAGGGCTGGAAGGGACCTTCAAAGGTCATCTAGTCCAACCCCCCTGCAAGGAACAGGGATATCTCCAACTAGATCAGGTTGCTGATAAAAAATAATAAAATTATTTCATTTTATTTTGTTTACTGTCATTTTTAAATTGAGAGTTTCTCAGCACACTATATGTAATGTTTCAAATCTGGAACAATTGTGAAGAGTATATTGCAGTTACCTTGAAAAAAAGAAGTAGTATTAGCTCTTGAAATCTTGATTCAAATCACAGCATGCTTGACCTTTTTTTTTGCCAAATGGTTCCTACTATCTTTACTAACATCAAATAACTGTTCTCTGTATTACTTAAAATTTGCATCGCTATGTAAGATATTTTGATTGTATTCCCTATCAATATGTTTAAGGGGATAAAGTATCAAAGTAAGAAGTTTCTGATATTGCTGACTGAAAAGCTTCTGTAAGTGAAGGTTATCTCTCCACTGAGTAGAGAAGAGCCTAAGGGGACTACTTTCTTACATAATTCCTGCTTTAGGGAATAATCTCAGCATAAGTTCATGTGTGAAGACTGTCAGGTTAAAGATGAACTGTGTCTCTATCCTAGTTACAGCCATACAGCAGGTAGATCACACTAATTTACACTAATTTAATTCTGGATCGTCAGTTATGAAGCACAAACTCCTCTGCGTATTGACTAATGGAGAAGTCTCTGCTCTCTGGAAGAATACTAAGGGTTAATGACAGACCTGATATGATTTAGAACCAAACCTGATGAAGCTTGGTGTCAGATGATTGCCACCTCCACAGGAAAGATCGGTCCAGGAAACGGACTGCAGGAAAGGCAGCTCAGGAGAGGGCAGCAATATTTATACTGTATCAGAGGTGGTCTCTCACTTCAGGTGCCAACGCTCCCAGCGGGCTCCAGCTCAAGATAACTCACTTGAGTTCAGTTTTGTGGAAGCACATGTGGTTCAAGTACTGCACATGCGTCATTTATATCAAATCAAGGTATTAATGCAAAGCATTTTACAGTATATAACATACTTGTTAGAACCCTCATTGTACCAGAAATTCTTCTAATCTCTAATGAGAAGTGAATGAGCACAGATTATTATTTAGCTGTGGACAAAATCATTTTACTTCCTGTCAAGTAGAAATTGAATGCAGATACACAAAAAGGTGTTTCAACTCTTTGTGGCTAGCAATATGTAACTTGCTAAGGTTAAAGGCTTCATTAAAATTTTCTGAGAAGCAGGAAGGGGAAGATCTACAGTGCACTGAATACAGTTTAGTGAAATAACATAATGCACTTCAAATTACCATAAAATAATGATTTTATGGGTGACACTGAGTCCCATTAGTAATAGATCAATAACTGAAGACAAAAGTATATGCTTTAAATAGATTTTTTTTTCCTTCTGCGTGTTAAAAAGTTATTTATTCTATATAAGTTGTGTAAAAAAACCAGTGGCTGCTGCTCAGGACATAATTCCCACGCATTTCTGGCAAACACGCTCAGTGTTTAAATCATACCAATAGAAGAGTTATGTCTCTTTGGATTAGCAGTTTACGGTTAATCCAACTACCTCATAAGTAGTTTGAAGATCGCAAGGGCTATAATCATCTTTGTTATTATTATTGTGCATCTTTTTTCATAGATATGATACAGTGCAGAATAGTAACTGAGGATAGCTTGAAGTGGTGAATAATCAGCTGAAACTTCTGGATCCAAACACCTAGCCAACATATAGATGAAGAAGATGAGTGATGCATACTTGTCATTTGCTTGCCCCATTCCCATTTTAGATATATGCCAACAATCCTTGAACAAAATGTAATGGAGAAGGTATAGTGGTGATGAATGACTCTACAAAACCTCCAGAGCATTGAAAAGCTGTCATGGCCTCCTTTTTTAGTTCTGGTGTATTTTCATTGAAGAAAGGTAGCTGCATTTTCCCATTTCATTTTGCTTGCAGCACTTGTTTGCTCTCTGTTACATTCTGTCCATCATGATCTTCAGATGGAGTTAATGTTTTTCTAGTTTGAAAATGACAGATGCAAAAGCAACACCTCAAAATAGCTATTTTCATATGTCATTAGACTAATAGCTTTAGTTGTCAGTGGTTGTTTTTTTTTTATGTGGTTTTCACTCTCACTTCAGAAAGCCCAACTGGATAGAGAGGGAGAGGTTGGTTCTGTTTAATGACTACAATTAATGATCTAGTTTACCACTCATTACATTTTGCATAACACTATCAATATGAAAGCTGACGGCTGCTCTAATATCATGGAGACGCTAATCTGAAGGAGGTGACATTGTTCAAGGTTCAGAGGAAATCTCTGAAGGCAGAGAAAATGTCACATCTCAAAATAAATCCCTGTATGATTTGCTGCCCTATTTTTACCTCTCCTTTTTTCAGGGAAGAGAACCATTCAATGCAGTTATGCAGTTCGTATAGCAGTATATACCACTTTCTGCCTCCCACTGATTCTCCTAGTAGCTGTAAAACTTGGCCCTTTGGTCTCAGAGCTGGCTGGAATTCGAGTGCTCCGTGCCAGTTCCATATTTCTTCACGTATTTTGTTTTCTGCTGCTCTCTTTTCCAGGTTGTGTCAGAAGAAATATACCAGCCATTCAGGAGATTTTCCGAAGTGCAGGAGTAACCTTGACTTCTGAGCATATTTGAAGCGAAATTGTTGCTTTTATTCATCTTTGTGCTCTTGGTCAGAATGCAGAAGGTAGAATTTTTAACACACTGTTGCCACAACAAAGGCCATAAATATGTTGCTGAAGAGAGAAAGAAAACATTCTGAAGTTGTTATATACCATCAAAACACTAATCAGGAAAGTTTGGTTTATGGCATTAGTTTTGACTGATTTTTTGATATGAAGTTTTGCAGCGCTTTTGTCAATGCTGTCTGTGTAGATTCTTAAGAGTCAGAGATTCATGGGCAGGAAACCAGAAAGGTGTAAAAGCTTCTCAGGTGGAACATATTTAACCATGACATCTTTCTGAATAACTTGTGCGCAAATAGGAAGGAAAAAAAAAAAACACAACAGGGAAGAGGTCAAACAGTTACTTCTATTGCCAGTTGGAGACATATTAAGTTTCAAACAGAAATTGATTGGCAGCTTGCCAAAATAGCTATTTCATCTGCAACATGATCAGACACTAGAACCATTCTGGAACTTCAGGAAAAAGAGGAAATACTGAATTAAAGCAGTGGTGACAGTAGCTCACTGTATTTCGAACATATCCAAAATGCTATTGGAATTGTTCTCGTATTATAGCAAATCTCTAATGAATGCAATTCGTAGAGAAAGGAGTAAGAGTGTTAGAAAGGCAGTCTTTTGAAAGTGAGCTTAATAAAAATCTTTCTGTGGTACAGTTCTGGTTTCTATAGTTTGTCTAATTATAGGAAAATCATGCTTTATTCATACTTAAAATATCACAAACCACATATTATTACTTTCATGGATATCTTCAAGTTATGAGTGTTACTTGATTTATGAGTAGAGCCCAAGTTAAGTCACATTTGTCTCCCAAATGTCATCTCTTTTTATCTATATATCTACCCTAGCATACATTTATGAAAGATGCTTTTCAAATTAGTTACAAGTTTTTCTTTTGTTCCTGGCAATAACAGTCTTAATGCTTGACTGTTTCAGAGAACGTTTGTGTCTTCGGTATTCATGCAAGGTCTTTCATCCATCTCTAATGCCAGTGGCTGTAAGGTGCCACAGACATGAACGTGGGTCTCAAGGTGGGTAGATTTGCCTTAGGGTGGTTTCATCTGTATGTGGCTGAGATATCAGAAGGTGGTAATAGGAACTATGCTTACACCTAACAGTTTTTAACAGTTGACCCCTCCTGTGCTGTAGCTTCTGGGTAGGAGCATGAAGTAATATTAGCTACCAAGTCATCAATATCCAGATAATGCTAATTCAATGTCTCCTATTTTGCTGGAACCAGAAATTACCATTTCCTTTTCTAGTAGAAGTATGGATGGAAGCCAGTTGGCTGGAGCTTGACATGAACATGATGGAGGTGAAATGATAGGAAGGGGAATATTCTCAGGACTTTTTGCAAACTCTGAGAAGATTTTCATGATTAGTAAGTCTTCCTTATCAAAGAGCCTACCAATCAGGTGGGTTATCAGGTTTTGAACTCTAGCCAGAAACAGCTGGACAAAGACTGTGTCTTCATCTCTCAGATTTAGTACTACTTTGGTCATCTACTCTTTCTGAAAAGCAGCATAATCCAACGAGAGCATGAAAAGTCAGAACTGCATTCTGCTTTTGTTCTGCCTTTTCCTCTAGCTATTGAACCTTAGGACCATCTATTAAAGTCTTTATATCTCAATTTCACCACCTACAAGGGGACAATATCTCTAATTAATCATTAAGCTAAACAAATGCAGAAAATCTTATAACACACATAACTGTGTGAATTTGTAGAGAAATTTAACCTGCCACAGAATGGGCCTATTAAAATGTTCTATACCTTTGGTAACTTTTAACATGAAGATATGGATGCATTCTTGCAGCCTACTGTATCCTAGATATTATTTAGAGTGGGTTTTGATTTTCAAAATGTCAAATGGTAGGTTTTCATGTTCAGGAAACTCCTTGTCATGGTTCTACAAAGCCATGCTGTGTTGCTGGCCCTCCAGTCAAACCTTCAGAACTGTAGTTCTTAACAGATAGATCAGAGGCTTCTCTTTTTTTTAGGTTTAGGGATCTGGATACCTGTTTTATTCTTACTGATCTTTTTCCAGCTAATCCAAAGGAATTGCTACTCTTGCTACAGTCATTCCTCTTTGAACAAACAGACAGTAGATTTTTGCTATAGGAAGATTACTTGTCCAAACTTTCCATAGTAAGCTAGAATTCAGTACTTAACAGTCACCAAATGGTCAGCCAATGCTCTTAATTCTATGCTATTATTTTTATGTATAGAAAAGAAACTGCCAAACACTAAACCCTAACCCCTGTGTGGCTTAATACCTAGTCACTCACACCTTCTCTTTTAGGTCATGGTGCCATGGGTATCTCTTCCAAAACCATAAAGTCTCCTGAGGTGAGTTTTGAGCTTTGTGATTGCTGAACACTATAAGGTGCAGTACGAAACTGTCTCGTGCACTGTGAAATTGTCTCATGTGACTAGAAATGTCTCATGGCTGTATTCAAATACCATTGCAAGTCTCACATTGCATTTGATTTATTACTAAAAATTCGGTCCAAGATATGAGCATTTGTGTAGTTGTGGTTTTGTGGCTTATAACCTCAGTTAACTCCTCAAGTTTACCGTAATGAGGAGGTAAATTCTTTTATCTAGGAATGTGTCCTAGAATCTTAACTATGTAAAGTGTTCTCCATTCTGATGATGGTGCTAGGCAAACAACTGCAATAATGAATATGTAGATGTTTCTGTAGGTTTTCTTCATGGCATATGTACCTTAAAAAGCCCAATTCATCTCATTCTAGGTTATTAGCAGAGTTCGCCGTAAGCCATTCTATCTGCTCTGTTGTCAATTTTCCATATACCAAGTCTGTATTTTTTTGATGCTCTTACCTCCTCTCACCTTCTTTAGGTCACTCTTTAGGATGCATTTCCTATCCCTGAGCATTTCTGAAAACAGATCACTTGCAGCTCATCAATGCTCCTTCCAAGACTGTCACAAGAGAGCAAAAATAAGATACATCTCATAAACAGGTATTGCCTATATTTTTTTGACGTTTTGTTCTTGTTGCTTTGGGGAATTAGGCACTGCATTCAGAGTCAAAAAACAAACCTATCTTGGCTGTGCAGTGTACTAGCCCTTGCTACCTTTCCATATTTAGGCAGCGCCTTGACAGTGTTTTAAATGAAAAGGTGACAGATGATGAATGACACATAGCACTCTCATATGTTTTCATATGAAAAAAAAAGAGGTACTATTGTTTCAAAACAGCAAAACTCTTTTATCTCTTGAAGAAACTTCAGTAGTTCTGTGAAAGATTTGGTTGTTTAAAACGTTGGTGAGTGTGCCCATATGTTTTCATATGATTCTTTTATGATGCTGGCCAGCAGTGATGAAATTAGCATGTTTTGATCTATATACAAGTTGTTCATAATGAACTTGAAAGGAGTAGTTAGGAAAATCCAAGTGCTGAAACATTTAAGATATACTTTCTGGTCTCACTTTTGTGTGATTGTCAGCCAGGGACTATCATGATCAAGGTAGCTTGCCAATTGCCTGCCACGGATACAATATTTATTGCTGCAGTGGGGATTTCCTATCAGAGATCTGAAGACAGACTTTTATACATTGTTTCTCCTAGGTAACCTATTCAAATCAGCAGAAGAGATCTGATAGTAAAGGAAAAATAATCAAAAGATATATATTTTTGATGTTTGGGTTTATTTGAACTTCATTTTTTTGTTCAGGTTTTCCTTCAGATAGCTGAAAAAAAAGACAAGGAAATTGGCTGGTGTTCTGCTTTTCTATATAAAATTCATAGCTGTGTAATGATATTAAAATTAATGTATTTTGCTACCGACTTATGAGGTGTAACATTTATTTTTCATGCTTCCAGAAAGTAAGCACATAAAGTTTAACAGGAAATTAATCTCTTTTATGTCTGTTGGAAATATATAGGAATACTCAGCTAATCAAATCATGATTGGCTAACATTTCTGCTTCTCTTTTTCTAAGACAGAATTAGACAGTGGTCCAAAGCACTGAGAATGGCAGGATGGGGTTAACATAGTATGAACAATTCCCAGTCTCACGTCCCTGACTATTTGCACAAACTATGTTCTCCATGCGGTTGATTCCCTCCAAAATTTCATCTGTCAGTCATCAATTCTTTTATACACATAGCCTCCTATCTTCCCTTCACAAGCCACATTCAGCTTCGTGAGGAAATCAAGTCTTCCCAATTACCCTCACATTTTAAAAAATGTGAACTCCTTGATCAACCAGTATCTCCTGTTTCATTAGAGACAGCTGGACTTTTCTGACGAAGATGATGCCACAGATGCTTGTATTGTTTAGTGTTTACTGTCAGAGGCAGCTCTGGATTTTGAACGGCTGCCCGAGCTTTTGCAAAGAAGCATCTCTTGTTGCTCCCAAGGAGAAGATTGTCTTGCCTCCCAAGACATGCCAAATCCCTCACCCAGTGTGGCTACCTTGGCCTACAGCACTGACGCCGGCGTGTTTCTGTGTGAAGAGGTGCAGCCGAGGCCGATGAAGGAGCAAAGTTAGGCAGTGCAGATGAGTGCCTGAGCACAAGCCATGCTCCGGGGGATATGTGTGACAGCAAAGGCGTGTGTGCAGGGAGGGGAGGCAACAGCAGTCTGACATCAAACTGCTTTGCTAGCATTTAGCCCTTGGTCATAGAGCTGGGAAGCAGGATCAGAAACTGTCTGGTCTGATGCAAATCTCATGGCTGTCTATCCTTAAAAGGCAGATGCACCTTCTGCTTTTAAAAATGTTCAGGAGAATTACACACCACTTCCCATTTCCTCTGAACTATGGCACCCGAGGCCTCTTGTGGTCCAGGTTTTCATATCCCTAAGTGTTCTGTATTTTACTTGCCAGCTAAATGGTCAAACAAGGGTGATTACTGGCAAGCATAGTGGTGGTATTTTTCTTACCCTCTACAAACTGTATGAGGAGCATGAATGTATTTGATAGGGAATGCTGATCAAACTATAATTTTACAGTAATTTTTTTTTTTTTTTTTTTGTCACCAATGACTGATGATACAAAAACCTGAAGACTTTGGACTATCTATTCTGTCCTGGTCTGACACATTCACTCAAAGACAAAACATACGATTAGAGTTTTGTGCTCGTATTCACCTCTGTAGTTTTTCCATGTCTACAATTAGCACTTAAAATTTCCTATATCCCTTAGATAACTCTGTAGCACATTAATACTTTTCTAGTATTGAAAAAAAAATATTATGTTCCAAGAAATTATTTTTTTTAATTTGAAACAGTAATATATTAGCAAACATAGATGTGAGAATGTTATGTTTCAAATCTGAGTTAATATCTGATTGTGTCCAATGAGAAGACAAATTTTGCCGGAAGGTATTTCAACGTGAAGGCATGATAGGACACATACTGCAGAGTCATTAGCAAGTGCTTCAGCTTCATCGGGAACTCTAGCCACCTATGATGCATCTTACGGAACTCCTAAAATATGATCTGCAATATCTATTTGCTACAAAAACAATGCAACAACAACAACAACAATAATGATAATAACGATCCTGTGTTTAATTTTTAAAGACCTCAGTTTAAAAGTTACAGTTCTGCTTGCTAGAGTAAAGCTATCAAGGAAAAAAAAGCCCTGTTCCTAGCCATGTAGATGAGAAAAAGTGGGAAAAGATTGGAAAACAATATTTTTTTCCATATATTATCATTGCTAAGATAACTATTTTCTTCTTTTGCCTGTATTCTTTCCTTCTATTTTTAGTGGTGCTATGTCATCCGAACACATTGCATGTAGTCTTCCTGCTCCCAAGTGCCCGATGATAACATCAATTTGCTGCTTTCCAATTTCCTGGAACTGAGTAACTTGCTGATAAAGTGAAGCAGAAAATTAAATTAAGAGAATCCTATATTCTTAATGAAGTTTGGAAAGAAAATTAGGGGGCAAATAATCATGCCATTTTAAATATGGCAAAAACCAAGACAGGGCACCGAAGAGACTTTTCTATCAGAGACACAAACTTGTGGCCAAATCTGTGATATGATTATACTGGTGTACAACGCTGCGAATTAAAAAAAATTTTACACAGATGAGAAAATCCAGTCAGCTCTGATAGGGTGCAAAGACAACAACTAGCCTCAAGTAGGGCTTTGCAACACATCCCCTGTAATTCTGCAGCCTCAGAACTCCACCTTTCACAGAAATGCTTTCCTAGCCTTCAGGGTAAATGCCAGTAAAGGACATGGCATTTTGATTGCATGCTTTTCCAGAAGAATAGGTGGAATTATAAAGAACCAAAGATTCTTAAAATGCTTGTCACACCAGACATTATTTGAAAAATAGAAATCTCTCAAGGAATATTGTAAGACAAAAGCAGCGCACTGCCTGAGACTTCTGTACATTGAAGGAAAGTACAACACTAGGGAGGGTGCTGTCTCTTATCAGGCACCTGCAGTACCAGTTCTGTGACTTTGAAAAATACAACCAAAAGAAACAGTACATCAGTAACCTTGTTGGCAGCATGTGCATTGTGAAGATGGAGAGATGTAAAACTCTGGGGATTATTTTTCCCAGTAAAATTTCTGCTGCTATTGGAACAGCTGATGATAAAGAAATGCTGAAGAGGAATTAGGGTATTTCTTTACTATCATTTTCTTCCAGCAAGACTGAAACCCTATTGATTCACGAAAAGTATAAAAGTAGATCTGCACAAATGGAATGGCAAAAAATGCTGAAAACACTTTGTAGGTGGAAATTGGGTTTGTATGTTTCAGTGGCATAATTCATTCATTCTCAGAAAAAAAAAAAGACATCGTCTGGAGTATGTGGCGCTAGAGAACAATCTGAATCATGAAGAGAAGCATATACATAGCATGAATAATTTTTATTAGTTGTTTTCCCTATGAACAGCGCTACCAGGTCGGACCAGAGGGTCTGTCAGTCAATCTCAATGTCCTATCTAATGGCCAATGCCAGATGTGAAGGGCAGAAGATAGGACCAGGACAAGCATATCGTGATATTTCCCAAGCACAATTCTTTCATCTTCCAACTCCTTGCAACTCAGGGATTTCCTGAATCATAGGCAATGCCTTTCTTTGTATTTAAATGTTTGTTTTTATATTCTCTTTGTCTTCCACGAATTTGTCTAAACTTCTCTGAGCTTATGTAAACTTTTAACACCTAAAACTGCTTATGTCAATGACTTCCTCAATGTAATTACACATTCAGTGACAAAATCTGTCTTTCTCTCTTTCCTTCTCTCTTTCTTTCTCTCTTTCTCTCTCTATTTGTCTCATACCTTGTATGGATACATTTGAACATCCTTACTGCCAGTTCCTAATTTCTTTTTCTTCTTTTTGTCATTGATGATGAAACTGGCTACAAAATTCAAGAAATAGGCACATCGTGGGTATGCAGTAGTGTGAGAATGTTTTTTGCTTTTGTTCTAAGAAGGAATTAATGTAAACAAAGCCCTATCATTTTCTTTGGTTGTTTTTTCTGGACTGCTCCTGAGAACTATGCTGAGTTCTATTTTCATGGAACTATCTGTTCTAACACTGGAATCTTTTTTCTGAGTCTTAATAGCCAGTTCAGAGTCCACTACTGTGTAAGACAGCTTTTTCCATGTGCTTTTTTTTGGATTGAATTTCGTATATTATTTCAATTACCTGGTCACAAGGCAAAAAAAATACCCTTCTGCACCTTTTTGCAAACGGCTTTTATATCTAATAACTCTTTTCCAAGCAAAACAATTCTACTCAGTTGACTGTAATGGAAGTCTGGCTTTCATAATATCAGGATAGTACTTTTTTTTCACTGATTCAAAATAAACCAATGTATTCAAGGGAAGCTGTCTGGGTCTTCTTCAGTAATATGAATTGTCATGTATGAAGCTTTCAAGGTCTAAGGAATGCATTTTAGCCTGCTGCAAATAAGTTGTAAATAATAAGTTGTAGTCTAGGGCAGAGTTCTTGTGCTTTTTATTAGTGTGAGAGCTATTAAGTGATTGCATTTCAAGACAAGATTCTTCTTCAGAACCAGCAAGTTCATTGGCCAGCCCCACAAATCCATTCCAGGACTGGCTGCATTGGTAAACTTAAAATTGTAAATACAGAAGAATATGAAGCTTAACTAGATATTTAGAACATATTTGATTTACTTCACTACCAGTCATACCAATTACTTTAATGTCATCTTTCTTAGATTTAGTGTCCCTTAATGCAGAGTTCTTTTTTCTATTTTAATTCTACTTCTTTCTCCTTGATAGATACATCAAGGGAGGAAAGGAGTATAAAGGAATCAGGAAAGAAAGAAAGTCCTTAGATATGCTTTCAGTTCTAGAAAAATAAGATTTCCTGAAAAATAAGATAGCAAGTCTTTGCATTATGGAGAAGCACAAATCAGATTTTAGTATAGGAAATGGGCAATGTAGATATCTGTGATACAAGAGGAATAATTCTCTAATGATTCTTGGCATTGTAAAGGCTCTTTCTACTGAGGAAAACATATTAAAGTAGTTCCAAACTTTTATCTGGAGCTGACTTGATTCTCAGCTGGCCTAAGGATCAAAAAGATATAAAGATTATTTGAAGCCATCATTCCTCTCAACACATTGATTTCGGCAACACAAATTTCTTGACTAGACCCTAGGAGTTAAAGATGACAGTAAATAGTATCTTATTGATTGAAAGTTATAACTTTTTGGCAAGAAGAATAATATCTTGATTCAGTTATCAACACTTTGCATTTAATTTAAGATACACTTCCAGATGTTAGATTTGAACATTCCAAAATGTAAATTTGTCTTCAGAAACAGATTAGATTTATCACCTAACATAAAATCAACTGCTTATCTTGGTGAATATGAAACACAAATCTATAAAATAATAAAACGTTTGTTTTGAATGTTACACTGCCATCTAATGAGATAACTGTAAATTACATGAAAATATTCCATGGTTTTGTCATCTGGTTTTGGAAGTAGATGGTATAAGGCAAGATACGACTTCAATATTAATAGCATTTATAATAATAGGAAAATAGGACCTTAATTAATCAAGAGAGTTATGCTAATAATATAGTTAACTGATTATATGGCAAACGGCTGGAAAAAAGCTCATCTTACAGATGATATTTAAATAAAACTGTGAACTGAATGTATACAGCGAGTAAGGTTTTCTCTGAAGACATGAAGAAAAAAATAAATTACATACAATTTGATTTCGCATGTCATAATAGATTTTTTTTTTCTGGCTGTCAGACAATCCTAAATACAGTGTTTACTGTGCCAGAGGTTGTTTTCACCAACTAGTGCACTTAAGTACCAAGAGGAGTTTTGGGGATGAAGGTGCAGGGAGTAGAGGCACCTGGGCTCTGTTCGCAGCTATGCAGTGTGGTTCTTGAATGAACTTGATAAGTCACTAAGGGAAAATCCTGCCCTACACCTGTCTGCATAAAAGTACTCAGACACAGCAGCGCTGCGATGTGGATGCTCAGACAGGATGAGGGGATCCCCTGAGGGCTCGTAGCACTTCATTTTCTGGGACTGTTGGAGGCCAGCTGAGATTCAGTCCTGTTTGGATTTCCCCTGTAGTGGTGGTTCTGGGGGTCTTACTGAGCTCCTAAGTAGCTTGGTGGCAGCTGTAGGTGTAGGGCTGAGTGTCTCAGCAAGGAGAGACGGCACACGAGTCCGCTCTGTGCTGTGTTACGATCTTACTGTGGATATGTGCTTGGCATGGAGAGAGCCTGTGCCTTTGGGCTGCTTTTCAGGTCTGCCAGGAGCAGCTGAAGGTCTGAGCACAGGTATCTTGTGTAACCACACAAGTGGCAAGTGGGTTCTCAGTCTGAGTTTAGTTTCTAATTAGGTAGTCAGGTAAAAAAAAACCCTACTCCTGGTCCACTTCCTACTGTGGCAAAGCTAATCTGAAGTAACCCTGCTAGTTGTCATGTTTGTGTAACAAATACCATCTTGAAAAACATTTATAGATGTCAAAACACTTCACTAAAGACAAACAAACAACATCACTGATATGTCTATTAATTCGCTACAGTGTTTTGTACTGCAGAGTGTAAACGTTAATATTTATTTTACAGTCTCAGTTGTTATTATGCTAACATGGCCAAATGCTAGTTGGCTATATTGTGATAATAAAGACTTTGATTTTTCACCAGTGATGTTGTGGTCATCCTGCAACTGAAACTTGACTTAAACAAAAGGGGGAAAGGTGACAAGTCGTATAGTCTCACCAATCACCAAGTCCGAGATCTGACTTTTCAGAGAATGAGAGCATCTTGTTGATTTTATGGAACACAAAGATCTTCACACAGGGAAGATCAAAGGGCTGCGTTGCGTTTCAATACATAACTTTATGGGACAGATGGAATCCACTCAGAGAGACCCATAACACTCAGGGCCAGATTATCAAAAGTTTCAGACACTAAAACCTATTAGTGTGTTCAAACCTTTATTCCAACACTGTCAGCACTTTTTAGCTCTGTTTAAAGCGTCAATCTACAATTTAACACTGCAAAGGTTCAAATGGAGGTTAAAAGGATGGACTGAAGGCGGTGGCAAGTAAAAAGAAATTTTGTTTGCCATTTCTTTGTTTCTACACAGATATTCTCAAACTTTTAGGGATATAATTTTGTTTCGCAAGGAAGAAACGAATATTCTTGTGACGCAAACAGAAACTTGAAACATCTTTGGTCAGGTAATACACATTAAAATTGAGCATGTCCTTGCCTCTGATATGCTGGAGCATGAAAAATACTTTTTGCTTTATCACTGTTGAAAACATTTCAGGAGTTTCTATCAAACCAGTCAAATACACTCCTGAAGAAAGGAGGCGTGAAGTCATCATCTTAATAGCAGTCTCCCAAGATTTCTTAAGCTCCCACATTTTCCCATGTTTTACTTGGTAATAGTTTGACTTTTAGCGCCCTGGTAAACTCATCCCTTTTGCGGGGGCTCTAACTGGGATTCCTGCTTTGAGTCCCAACATGCCAGCTCTCTGCTCTGGAGTTACCCTTGAGCAAGTTTTAACTCTGGGCATTTAGTTCCTTGACCACACTGGCAGATCTTGTAAGTAGATGGTTTTGCTCTGCTACCCTTTCAAAGGAATGACATCTTGTTTTGTATCTCCTTTAGGTAATGTAACCTATGGGGACCCTTTTCCAGATCCCCAACATTGTGCACGATCTGATTTTATGGAGAAGAGACACAAAGTTGAAGTTGGCTAAGACTGATTTTGCAAAGGGTCTAAAACTTCTCCCTGTTTTATTTTAACTGGCACAAGATTGTACAAATCCAGATCACGTAATAACAACCACATGGGTGTCCAGCCTCAGTTTCCTTATCGCTTTTGAACACTCTTAAAGCCCTATTTAGATATCTTAATGAAACCTGTCATCCTCTGCTCTTCATTCATTTGGCCTATTTTCTGGAATAGTCAGCCTTTCTCAAATTGCGATTAACAAACCCTCTGTATTTAGGACTTTCTGTGAGTTGCTTCCTGAGCCACATCAAGTGATGACAATTGATCACCAGGCTATTTATTGCTTAATTTATTCCCTCTGAGGTCCAGGCTTGAAAAATAGGTTACCTTAAATGATAGCTAGCTCTTCATCTAACTGAAGTGTCATCTATCTAAATGATGAAGCTCTTCATCTAACTGAATGAGTAAAAGTTTAAGAGCTCTTGCTGAGGAGTTCTGTAGATTTTTCTTTCTCATATGGAGGCAAAGATGAAAAAAATGCAAATAAGCCTCACATTCAAACCAAGTGGAATTCCTGGTATCAGATGGGATCGCCTATTTTTAAACATGAAAAATTTCTGTTAATCCATCCAGGAAAATGAGAGCTCCTGCTACTGCTTAATTGGTGTGATCATACCTTGGTATAGCTGAGATGTGGGGGAAATGCATAGTTTGCACAGCTGTAGCTATACTGAATCGAGTTCATCCTTTCCACCTTGACCCTGCTTTCTGCTATAAGAAGCACAACTATCTCCTATATGCAATATCTCATGTTATTCCAGTATACAATTATGGGGTTTGGATTTATTTAGAACTTTCCAACCAATAATAGAAGACACTAGAAGATCTTTCCTACATGGAATCATGAAGAAAGCAGCAAGCAACATCAACTTAGAATTATGTATTAGCTGCCAGTTGCACAAGTTTCCATGGTTAGGCAAACTGCTTTTATCCACAATGGCAATTAGTCTGTGTGGATTATGTTAAAAGTGACTGAGGACCTAATAATGTGACCTCCATATTTAGTATTAATTATGACAGAGGAAGAACTGTCAAATATTCTTCTTTTTGAAGGGCTGAAAAATGAGTGTATGAACTGCTGTGACATGGGCCCCTGTTTCTGTGTTTGTGACATTACACATAAGTCCTCTGCATATGAGCATGAATACTCAGTGCTTATGGACTGCAAAAGCTGACCCAGTAGACACCTGGGCTCAGCTTTGGCTGGCTAGCCTTTAATCATATCACTGGAGATTCCAAAAAGTGGGGAGAAAGATAAGACCACCTATGTTTTTTTAGCAGCATATGCCTGATCAGATGTAACAACGTGATGGCACAAACATTTTGGTAGGCACAGAAAACAGTTCTACACAGCCTGTGTAAAATTTTTCTGTAATTTTGTAGCCATAAATAGTCCTTCCCAGTATTATTAAAAATCTGTCAAGCTACATAACCTTTTAATACCAATACAATAGTCATTTGATACATTTTGTCAAGAAGGCAGAATATAGTCTCTATTTTAAAACTATGCTTTAACATCTCTTTGATTGCATCATTTTATCAGAATCTGCTCCTGTTTTAAGTAAGGAATTTGAGAAAAGGAAGGGGTTAAAAACTGCACTGTCAAGCAGGTGTGTTGGTTAGCAAAGGCTTTAGCTTAGTTCTTGGCCCTCACGCAGTGCAGGTGTTGAACATCAGCATTTTCATTCTGTTTGATATCTAGGCTTTTGTGTTTGTCATCTGGGGACTTTTACACTAAATTGGTAGGAAAACCCCCCTTGCTTTGTTGTTTGGCAGAATAGGATAAAACAGAATTTATTTCTTATTGGTCTTAAGTTTAAAAAGACTACCACAGCTACGCCTGTCAATCTAAGAGGTGGATGGTTTTTTTAACTTGTTAGTTTCTATTAATGTGCATCTTCCCCTACAAAACCACAGCAAGCTGACAAATAATGAAATCTTCAATTACTGTTAAATAATCAGAACAATGTGACAAACAAAATGTATGCATTTAATGCCTACAGTACATGTCTGAGCTTATACAAAATTATGTAAAATATTGGCTGAAAAATCTGATTGATGTGCTGGCAAAATGGAGAACACTTCTGCTTTACCATAAAAATTCATTTTTAATTGAATTATGTACGTAGTATTATGAAAGATATAAAAAGCTCATGTAACTTTAAAATACCCTACATACACAGAACACATTTTATATATGAATATGCAGATTTAAATGATCTTGTTCCTTTAGACCAGCAGAGGTTGTATGCCTTCAGTGTCAATAGAATCTTCACAGTAATTTCTTTTTCCCATCTAAGTAACTCTTAAGACATACAAAAGCCTACCACTGCCTCTTTCGGCTCTATCTTCTGTGAACTGATGAACAAGTATAATGAAGGCCTTCTGAATAATTATGAAACTTATGCAGCCACTCGTTTTGTCCCTTCCTATTAAGACTGTGAAACTAATTTTGAACATCTGGTCTCTCATACGGTTGGTCATGACCGGCTTTATTTCACACGGAGACTAGGCAGGGTAGAAAATTGAAGTAAGTTTAAGACATGTTTACTTTCCCTCAGGGACTTGCTTGAAATTGCTTGAACTAGTCTGATAATTAGAATTGTTAAAAAGAAAATACAATCCCTTTCATTTGTTTCTAAACCCATTTCTATAAAAAAAAAAAAAAAGATCTTATTTGTATTTCAATTATTGGTTTGTTGGTGGAAAAGGTTTTCAGGAGAGCATCCTGGTATTCCTGGGTGACATAGCAGTATGAAAAGTGAGAAACTGGTTCACTTTGTCTCAAACACTTCGAGTAAAGGTGTCATCCTCTCTCTATGATAAATAGGGAATCTTCTTTTTCTGAGTGATTTCTAGATAACTGATTAACTTTGACCTTAGACATATATCAACAGTTTTTCGGAGTGTTAAGTAGTAGTTATACTGTCCTACATTTTATCAGCGAGAAGAGAACAGTGATATTTTGCTGCCAGGTATTCTGATCTTAAGCACCCAGGTACATTCTCCTTCTTGAATAGTCAAGTAATGCTTGTAGTAATATAGCGCAAGGTATTGGAACTAATCCACACAACTGGTTTTGCCTTCTTTTTAACTCATCATATGCTGTTTCAAATGAATTCAAAGATCACACTCTGAAAGTACGGCTGTGTTTGACAATAATAGACTAGAAATTTATGGCATCAGTGTGTTTTAAGCTGTTACTGTAAAACATAGGAGGATATTCTTATGCAAGGTCATTTTCTACAATTTCCTCTCTGTGTCACTGAGCTGAATTGAAAACTATGTCATATATCTTACTGGAAATCCATAAAGCAATGTATGTGCTACTTGCAAACAATTCTATGGTCTTGATAAATCATCACAACAAAAGCTACTGTGTATATGGAAGATTTTATCAGCTGTGTCATAAGCTCAAAGCACTTAGAGGGGTTAAACTTGACTTTCTGTCATTTTATTGTGACATTTACTGCATTATCTCATCATGCCAATATTTTGCTTGGATGGGGAGAGAGGAAATTTTATTTCTGATTTATTTCTCTATTTAAATCTTTTTAGCAGTTACTGTAATTCTGTGTTTTCATAACACACTTCACAGCTTAAGTGAAGATGCATTTTATCATCAAATCAACGATGCTGAAATGATCACTCTTTAAACCAGAGAAATTATCTTGATACATCAGAGCCTGCCTAGAACCCATCTAGATGTCACTGGTACTTCATTATTCATTTTGGTAATGCTAACCAGCTGCCAGTTTAATGTCTGCCATTGGAGTCCATTTGGGAATCCTCCCTCTCCTCAGATAATCAGGCAAGTTTAACAATTGTTCTATATTAGCAAACTGTTTTATTGCCCTGTGGAACTTAAACTGAAAGTTGCAAATGTTGTGCTTTGAATCTCTTTCATGTCTGAACATGACTGACACAGAATGACTTCATTAACTTTCAGTAAAGTGCATTAGAAAAACCTGAAGATTGAGCTCAGGTGCCAAAAGGGGAGTACTGTTTTACCTTATTATTAGAGTAGCCCTGGTTTCTGTGTTGATAGACACCAATATTTCTATTAGACCATTAATTAACTCTTCTCAAGATTATTTTGGTCAAAAAAATTCTAAAGTTATTCTGTTAAATATTTTTGCTCATGAACATTTAGGAATATTTTCTGATTTGCTGAAGTTGAGAAAAAACTAAGACAGACATTCCGGATTTAAAGACTGGAAAAAATTCAGTATTTAAAAATAATAGGAAATTCAGGATCAGAAGACAGCAGAAAGTAAATTTTGCGTAGTTTCTAAAGTGCTCTGAGGGCTAGTAATACAATCCACAGTTTATCCATGTAGGAAAACAATAAATAAATATGTTAAAGTACAACAATAATAGTTTTTAAACATTATTTCTACAAACAGAAATGTTGTCAAATTCATAGCTTTAATAAAAAGCAAATCTTGAAGAATAGGAATAAGAACCCTCTCAGAGGTATCCAAATGCATGGTTATCATTCCCTAATCCTCAGAATCTACTTTCTTCCTTCCCACTTCCCCCAGCAACATCCTGAAATCAGTCATAAACTTTAAAACAACTTGATTCATGATCCATTAAAATTCATCTCACTAGTGATGAGGGAAAAAAAAAAAAAGCAGATTAATGCTTTTAGTTACTGTGCCTAAAAATGAAGGTGGCTGCTGCAGTTTGTTCTCAGGATGTCAATAAAACATATGTCTTTTCAAAAACAGGGAACATAATACTGTTTGTACAAGTACTCATGATGATGCATAAACCAGCTGTGAATATCTGCAGATGAGACTGACTCACCTGCTACCCATCCCTCCTGCTATAAAAATCTTTGCATATGCATTTTGTACATCTCCATGACTTCGAGTTCTTGTGTGATTTGGTAGATGGTTTTTGAGATGAAATCTGAGGTAGATTAATCTGTTTTTAATAAGTGTTGTATTGAAATTAAGCTAATAAAGGGACACTCAGTGTGACCAAGTGTTTTTCCACATTATAGATTGCCTAGAAGTAAGATCAATTGAGAACATAAAATTCAAGCAAAAGCAGTTTCTGTTTAACAGAGCTAATACTGAGAACACGCTATAAAAACTGTTTGCCTTTATGTATGTGTAGCTTTGCTTCAGACTACATTTCTATAAATGGAAACCTCAGTTTTCTGGCTTTGCAAAAGACAGTCGCTATTCTTTTTCTGACAGCTGCCATGATGCTATACAAATCAGTGAGATACTATTATCTATGGCTACAGGTCATACAAGAGGAATTAAATAATAAAACCAAGGAAATAAATGGAGAAGTAAAGGAAAGCTACACAGTAACTAAAGGATTAATGAAGAAAAAACAATAAATAGGATTTGTTTAAAAATTCCCCCAAACAAATTATTTGATTCAGCTTGCTAAAAGAAGAATGTAACTGGTTTTCCCAAAGCCAAGAATGAGCTACTACAACAGAGAATGATTTTCTGCCTTCATGACAAAGTACTGGTTTTGTGGTCATTGATATAAAATCTGTAACCTACTAGATTATCTGACTAAACCAAGTTTTACTTGGTTCAGGTGCAGAAATATCATTCCATTTTGTCAGATCGGCCAGAGCATACAATACAGTTGGATTCATGTACTTAACATTGTTGCAACATAACAAATATCCAATCTGGCTTACAGCATGAAGCACACAGGCGTGTGATACCTGGGTTCATCATAAAGTCTCTCAGGAGAAATTTAACTTTTCAAACTTTTAAATCAGCCTGAGAGAATGAATTTAAATGCTTCGGCCTTCTGTGTTACAATGTAGCAACATTTCTGATTCGGTTGATGGAGCCCTAAACGTGGACTCATATTTGCATTGAACTCCAGGGTTAAAACAGCTGCTGGGTTCTATGAATCAATAGATGTCTCAACAAGAAAAGAATCAAATTGACTTATTTTTAGGATGGTGAGTTCATCTGCTATGTACAGAAGTAGTAGTGCGTCAGTCATGCTGCTGAAAGAAGAAAGCTAGTGAAGATGATGAGAATTACAGCTAGTTTTAAACTTCATTAGAGAATATGTATTCTCTTTTTTCCTATTTTCAACTTGAATAAAGCTTAACTTCATATTCAGAAGGGATCCAGTTTTGTTTAATTATGAAGAATGTAGTGAAATAATGTTTTAATTAAGTTTTTGCACAGCGAGGTGCAACATGTATATTTTATTGACATCAGTCAAATCACTGGCTGGATTTTCAGCACATGTTTATATTATATCTGTCTTGGCTGGAGAGCTACTTCAGTGCCAGTAACCAAGTGATGTGGATGGAATGAAAAAAATAGTTTACTCCAGGCTTCCTGTGTATACTCTGATATTTGTGACAAAGACAACACTGGCAAAGTATTTCAAAGCCAAGAAAAAGCTCAGAAAGTTTATCTGGATTCCATTGGACTGAGAAGATCAAAGATAAAATGGTAAGAAAACAGGAGGGTAATGAGGAACTGACAGAATTTCAGCTATCTAAGAATGTTGGTGAGCAGCAGGTTTCCCAGTGTCTTACAGTCTGTTAGGTTTTGCAATTCCTTCATCTAACCTCATGGAGAAGAAATACACACAACATGTGATTACAGTATAAATGAAGCAGTGACAGGTTACTTCAGCTATACATGAGTTTTTCTGAACCATTTTTTTTAGAAATAAACAGGTTTTGCTTACAATGTTAATATTAATTTTAATAATTTAAAAAATTATTTCCATTTGCTATCCCTATGCAAAACTCATAAGCGCTTCTCTATTCTAACATGACATTTGAAATAGTAAGTCTGAAAATTTCAGTCAGAAAAGAAGGACAGACAGGAATGAACATTTCCTACTCAACCTTATTTCATCCTCTTGTGCATATGTGTTATGATATAATCTTTACACAATCACATACAGTTTTTCTCCCAGGACACCTCTGGTTTATAGAGTGAATAGTAGTTATCCAACATTTCTTTTTATCCTGTTCACTATGCGGTTTAGCCTCAGGCCTTATTTATGTTACATCATCCAAAATCTTGACTGACTGAAAAATTATTAATTTCTTTTCTTGGGAATTTCTCTGGTTCTGTTATCACACCAGCTATTTGCTTCATGGCTGCTCCTAAACCTATCTTTGTTATCCCTTTGAAAGTGTATTATTGGTGTCTCATTTTTGCAGCTATGGAACTCAAGTGCAAAGAGATTAAGGCCAAATTTACTCTGTCCATTTTTGGATGCCAGAGCTGAGACATGAATAATGACTTTTTTAAGAATACTCCATTTTTTTGAAAGCAGTTTGTACACAGTTGCAATGCTCACTAACTTTATTTGCAGTCTCTCACAAATATTAGATGTCTCATTGAGTATGTAACCGCATTATATGAAACTTAAGTGGATCCAAGTTCGTCAATGCTCTTTCTTTTCCTGAAATGCCATCTCTTTTAGTTCACACTTTCTAATAATTCCTAAAAGAAGCTAGTTTTTCCCCATGTTCCTCCTCTGTATGTGTCTTTCCCAGCACACTGGCTCCTCTGCATCTTTCTGAACTCCAAATGTTTGTGTTCTCTATAGCCTGTTCTATTGCCCCTGTATTTCCCTAACTCTTCAACTCTTCAACTCCTTCCTCATTTTCCTCTTCCTGCAAATACTCTCAAACTTGCAACCTACGTCTCCACGCTTGTCACTCTTCTGCATTCAAGGTAGGTAGTTTCCTCTTCCTTTGCACTGTGTGAGCGCCAGCTGAAAGGTATTTGAGGATAGGAGAAACTGACATTTTGCTTTCAGCTCCAGGGTCCTGTGTCACTTAATTTAGCAAATAGCTGGCTGGAGCAATCATAAAGAAGTCCTATTTCATGCTTGTATCTTTGGGCAACAGTATGCTTAGTACAGCTGGAATCATGGAAACCTTGACTGACCATGTGTAAACAGAAGTCTTTGAAAGGCTTATAATTCAACCACTGTATGGTGAATTTTTCAGAGGCAGAAAATAGGGCATCTCACATCAGGGTCACTGCCTAAACAATTTTTACATTTCTGCTCTTGAAGATACAAGCATGGAGCTTTTCAGTGCAAGAATTTTTGAGACTGTCAAGTGCCAAAATCTCACTCTTAGAAAAGGCCGCCCTGTTGTAGCCAAAATCTTCCTCAAACAGTTCATCCTGAGAAAGACAAATGAAAGTCTGACAAGAGATATAAAGTGGCTTCAAATCCAAACCTAACAGTGAGCGATACCTCAGATGACAGTTTTATGATACTAGTAGAATATAATAATTCTTTTTTATTACATGTGCTCAGTCTTGATCACAGCAATTAGTACATTTTAACCAGTTATGGAGCTTTGCAGTCAAAGAATTCAAGAAACTTTTTCAGTATAAATTAAAAAATGTTTCACCGAAATAATTTCTTAGATCCATAGTACAGTTATCTGAAACAAGCAATAATGTCATTATTATTATCATTACAATGAACTTTTCATTTTCTTATCCTGTTGTTCTGATCATTATAAATTCTTCTCTTCTGTCTGGCTTTGGCATACAAAATCAAACTTGGCATCAAAATGGCCTTTTCCCCTCCTTGCTATTGCTTTTGGCTCTGGTGTTCTTGTCTTTTTCTTTCCCTCCTCTCCTGACTCTTTCTAGTTCTTAGTGTCTTCCGCCACTAAAAGTAATTTATATTTTAATTAATATCTAGGATTAGGTGAGGTGATAAGGAGTAGAATGAGTCAGAAACCGAACTTCCAGGAATCTGTCAATTAGTAGATGTAAAGATGTTCTGATGAGCAGAAGCCAAACAAAATGAAAGGTTTTGCATTATTATTTTACTAGTAATATCAAATAGCTTTAAAAATTTGAACTTCTGGTGTTTGGTCACTGTTGACCTTCCCTCAATACACATTAGTGTTATTATATGCTTGTCATATGGTTATAAGAAACAGCTAAATGATAGTTTTCAAATCAGACTTTCTCTGAAAGTACTAATTTACACTGATGTAAAGGTGTTAAGAGTATAATGCATTATGTGTATATTTTGGAGTAATAGATCCACATTTGCAAAGGCCAAGTCTTCTTGGCTTTGGTTGCATACAAGGAGTTCACATTCAGCATAAATAAAAAATAATATTTAGTTGAAAATAACCTTCCAGCAAGAAATGAACTAACTGAAAATGCAGCAAAATATAAATACTTGGAAAGAAATTGAGAACAACATGGTAACAAATCCATTGCTTTGAGACAGATGACAAGACTTTTTTATATTACATGGGAATGATAAAACCAAATCGTATGAGATGAAAAAAATAGACAACGCTCATTAACTGACATTGTTTGAAGCATTTTGATATAATTGGTTAACTTTTGACACAGGTGGAGAAGTACGCGTAGATGAGGGTGGAAGTAACACTTCCAAACAAGCAGAGGCACAAAGGAATTTGAGATGATATCCCTAATGAAACCCAGAGCTGCAGCACTGTGAGAAAATTAAAGCTTGGGCCAAGAATCAAAGAGAAACTCAAAATGCCTCAGAAGGCTTTTTATAGTCTAGGATCAAGGAGGTTTCAGCTTTTAGTGTGCAAAGGGCTAATAATGAGCTGCTAATCTATGTGCAGCATTTATATTGTTTTCCTTGTCGTTTCTAACAGTCTTCCAAAGCCTCCAAGTAAGGGTTCGCATGCTGGAAATCAGATGTGGCTATGAGTCCAGTGCATATAACACCATGTTGGCTTATGTGATGTACAGGAGGATGTGGAATGCTTTTAGGACTGTCTAAAGGTTAAAGACCTTAAATGCTGCTACTCACTTCAGTCACATTCTAGAAATAGAGAGTAAACAGAGAACAGAACAGAAGCACCTGGAGCGTGTTTGCCCTACAATGAGACTTTACCAAGTGGCTAAACAGACCCCAGATCTGTAGAATTTGCTTTTGACTTTGTCCTAAATATTTAAACAAACTTCCAAAATAGCCAAGATGGTAGAATTCAGGGAACTTTAAAAGGTAATTTGGAATTCAATGTTTTTGTTTGTGCATATCTGGATAACGTATTATGACAAAAGTTTCTGGTTCATATGTATTTTAAATATTTTCATATATTTCAGTCCAATAGATACTCTTTATATCCTTAAATACACAAATTTCTCTAAAATAAGTTGAAGCTTTGACCTGAACAAAACCAGTATTTTCCTGTTTGTTTCTATGGCACAGGACTCTGTCTCTAGCTTTAAGTTTTTATAGTAACTCTCAAAGCTAAGCAAAAACTTTTATTCAATAATTAGTTTCTGCTTATAAATTTCCTACAGCTAGACTAAATATAGTCAATGTATTTGCAATTATAAAACATATGTTGATTTCTTCACTACATAATTTGAAATTATGTAGCATCTAATCTCCTAAAACATTGTGGTATTTACCTTGCACTATAACACACAATATACACACACACACATACAGTGGCTATGAGATATGTGAAATGTATATATGAGAAGTAATTTGTGTAGGTATAATTTATGCTACTAATATCACCCTAGTTCTGCAATTCAGTAACATACTTCCATTCCCTCACAGAGCCATGACAGTTTTCAAGGGTAGAAACCATCCATCTGCAGTCCTTGTAAAAAACAGAAATAGCACACTTAACTTTTAATTATAATACTTGCTATGTATGTGCAGCTAAAAGCATCTGGTAAATGAGCACAGAAAACTCTTACATTACTGTAAACACAGACTTGGTTGTGAATTTCAAGGCTCATAATCATACTTTTGAACTTGTTTTCCAAGGATGAACTGTGCAGTTCTTTTGAGTTCAAATGATACTAAGTGCCTAAATATCACCTTATGTTATTGTTATCACCTTAACTTACATCATTGGTGTTATTATGAAGCTCAGTGCTGAATTTTCTGAAGAATCTCTGCTGGTAGAGTGTAATATAGAGGAAAAAGCTATGAGAAGTGGGAAATAGTCATTTGGATTATGAATCTGCAGGATAAATATAAGACCCAGTACAATAAGTTTTCAGTGTCAGTTTTTCAGCCCACAGGTGCTTGCCTTGTCAGTTCTGAAGGCAGAGGCCTCAGTTATACAACTTAACATTGTTAATTTCTATCTAGTGGTTTTTGTGGTCAATCACTTCAGATTACTCTTGGCAGTCATTTTGGTTTATACACAAAAAACCCCTTGGGATTTCTTTGTGGCACTTCAATGAGATTTACATATCCACATAAAATGATAACATCAAAAAATTAAAATATTATCCAATTTGTTCATCAGCCTGCTTTGTACGTAAATGACTGCAAACATAATATATGTATGCATTTGTGGGTAAATAATATTGTGTTGGAAGACCCTAATATCTTTCAAATAGAATAATCAATTTTCAGACCAAATTTGACACTGGGATAGAGGTGTACAAGATCTATGAATTTTCATGAAAACAGGTTACCAGGTAGAAAAGGGAGGGGCTACATTAATTCCCCTCCTACGGGAGAAAAAAAAAAAAAAAGTGTTCTGTTCACAGACATTAAAGAAGGCGTATTGGAGGGGGAAGGAGATGCAGAGCTGGGAAGGGAGGGAGAGAGGTAGGAAGTGAATGAGAAAGTAGGAAGAGAATGAGAAAGTAGGAAGAGAATGAGAAAGTAAGAGAGGCTGTGAACATTTTGCTTTCTTGAGAATTCATGAGTCACGATATGTTAACTTATTAGGCACCAAAAAATCTGGTGGGAGGGAGTAACCTTGACTGAGAACTGGATTCCCTACTATTTAAAGAGCATGAATATTCTTTTTCAGACCATGAAAGTGTATATGCTCTCTCCACGTGGCTTCTCTGATTTCTCAGAATGATTGAGCTCACATTTATTTTAATTCAGTTTAAATGTCAATCAATCTTGAAACACAAATTCACTAGAAACATTCAGACAGGTATATGAATTTCTAATGCCTTTCACACTTGTCAAGTCATTCCATCTTAACCTGGCTTGTAAATTTTTTTTGCTAGGTAAGCTGCTTTCTAAATTTTGTTTCTGTAGACAACACATGTAACAAGGCACCTAAATAATTTCACATACTTTGTGATACATCATGTTGGCACGGTGAGAGTCCTCATCTTCTATTCATTAATTAAACTGCTATCTAAGAATTTTCTGAATATTTATGTGATTTAGGTAGTGTGATACATAGACTCTGTAGTGTGGTAATAAACTGGGACCAATTTCTAGTTGGCTTGATGGAGCAATGTGATAGTGGTAGACAATGACCTCTTCAAAACAGAACCTGTTAAAGCATGGACTATGCTTATATCTCAGCTGGAAACAGCATCAGAAGCATAGATACTAAAGGAATAATACTTCCAGAAAAATGCTCTGGAAACAAAAGAAAAGCATGCTGTCATTGGTGACTTGAGAACAAATAAACATAAAATGATACTACCTAAAGGGTATTTGAAATTGTTTAGGGTCTCCCATTTCCTAGGCTCTGAAGAAATTTGGGGTAAGACAGACAGATTTGAAGATGTGATTGTCCTAAAATGTGTTTGCTATTAAATGCTTTTCAAAGACTGTTTATTACACATAGTGCTTAAGCACTAAAAAAAGTTGATGCCACGGAGTGGGAAATATGGAAAATTTCATCACATAAATAGTGAGTCAAGGTAAGGGCAAGAAAGATGTGAGTCACGGTCACTTTAGTGATGATCTGCTCCTTTTGAAGCAATAAAAACAGCCCCCTAAATCCCTTTGAATTGTGGAAAAGGAGAAAAACAGAATCTCAGACTTGATTTATAACTAAAAGTTAAAACTGTTGCATTCATGTACAAATCTTCCCCTGTATTAGGATGCTCAATTATGCTAATAATCACAATAGTGAAGAATTAGAGAGAAGAAAGTGCTATCTTGTCATGTTCTATTAACAAAAGCAAGAGTATGTGCTCAGTTTGCTACTGAAAAGACAAGCCACTCATTTGGCACTGTGCTAGTTCTTTATTTCTGGGGTAAGGAAGAGGTCAACTAATTGTCCTACTTTATGTCACACAGCATGTTTTTGGTGCAAAAGGAATTAACTTCCTTCAAAAGTACATGTTAGGTAATATTCTTGCATACAGCAATCCTTTGTAGAACTAGGAATACAAAGGAATGAGAGGTTTTCATCGCATTGTAAAAGTATGTGCTACCTGAGTAGGAAATGCAGTTTTTAAATTAGTAGTTGTGCTTTAACCTGGCTGGCAACTAAAAGCTGCACAGCTGCTCGCTCACTCTCCCACACCTCTGGGGAACGAGGAAGAGAATTAAAAGGGGAAAGGAAAGGACTCTCATGGATTGAGTTAAGAACAATATAACAATAACAACAACAACAATAATAAATTGATAATGATTAAATAATAATAGTATATGAGCATATGTATATCATAATATATACAAACAGGTGATGCACAGTATAATTGCTCACCACTCGGTGACTAACGTCTGTTCTGTCTCAGCAGGGTCCAAGGGTGCTCTAAAATGCAGCAGTTGTGGCACAGAACTGCTGCAAACAACCACCAGTCTTACAGCCTCTGCCTCACCTTCCCTCCTGCGCAGCACCCTTATCTCTGCCTGCTACCATGTCCTCTACAACATATACTAAAGGGAGCAGGTAACATAGGCACCACACACCGCCCAGTGCGAGAGGTTTTGGTTTTATCAGCTGTAGTACCAGAATAGTTCCATGGATAAGGAATAATAATTCCGTGGCTAATCTGTGATCTTACTCTTACTGTGAGTGGGTAGACACTCAGAGCTGTTAAAGAGTATGGTATATTCCTATATCATAAGTATTATATGCTGATGATTAAACATGTAAAAAATGCCTTAACCTTGATATGCAGAATATGCCCCTCAGGATAAAATAACTTAAATTAAAATCTACAAAACTCAGTATTGTAAATAGTTATTCAATGTTTAGGGAAAAAAACCCCACAGAACAAATTTTCACTTTACTCTCTGATTGAGTGGGATAAGTGCACATAGCTTCCGCAATTATGTTTTCTTGTACCTATGTAATAATTTCCATTTTGCATCTGCTACTTACTTCCCATCTCTCCACACAGCAGTGCTCTTGACAGTCAGTGTTCATTCAGGAGAAAGAAACTCTGACCTGAAAGTAATAAAACTTTTTAACTCTCTGAGCTGTGTTCCCTGTTTGATGTCTCATTTTTAAACACATTCAATAGCCAGGTAGTCAAAACTATACATAAATTCCTTCCATATTAGCAGACTTAATTTAGAACTGCTAATAGGACTAGGTTCTGATGTTTTTAGTAGGTGAAAATGAAATAAATCTGAAGTGAAGTTGTAGCTTCAAGAATGGAGATGTAGAAAATACCAGATAAACACAAAGAGGTGGTTGTGCACTAATGGCCGACATGCCTAATTTTCAATTGCTTGTTCCTTTGTATTGCCCAAATGAATAATGCCATGAAAGGAAAACCGCAGAGGAATCATATTTTGCAAAGATACCATCGTAACACTTATTAAGTGACTATTGATGAGCTTTAACTTATTTCTTAAAAACGTACCTTTTTAAAGGGCACCTACTTATTTTTTTAATAATCCCAAGAGCAGGCATATTTACCCCCAAAATAGGAGGTGAATATACTTATTTCTTGCTTGCAAAACACATTCATGGATTTGTTTTGATTAAAAAGACAGTGCAGCAAGTGGGAATGTTCTTCTTGACAGAGTAAGGAATCTGCTGCCTTTTGTAAACAGCATGTTACATGGTTTGTAAGCAGATGTTTACATGGTCTTTAATACTATAATGACAATAAATATTGCAAATAGCAGTGCAAATGGCAGGATACAGGATTTCCTGAGCTGTTCTACTAGTAGGGGGTCTGTGGGCAAGTGTGACAAATATCACAGTTTTATTCCCCTCTGCTTCTGACAATTGAAAAAAATCAGTTTTCAAGTTAAATGGCTTGAATTATTATTATTTTATTATTTTTTTTTTTTTTTTTTTAATGAAGGAAGGATAATCAAGGTTGTTTCTAGTGTCATAATGAAATCTCCTGAGAAACTCAGCTTGTAAAAACCCAGGCAAGACTTGGAAATGTTTCCTACCTAAAACTTCTCCATTGAAACAGATGGATGGGCAAGCCCTATAATTGAAATAACTTCTTGCCCTCTAGAGAGAGGGTGATTCCTACAGGTCAAAACCGAGGTTACTGGTAGGTCAGCTGAGACAGCCATTACTGCAGCTATCTGCACAGTGTTTAGGCTTTAAGTAAACCAGAGATGTTATAATGTGGAACTGCTGGTTCTTGGTTGAGTTTCCTAAGGTCATTAAGAAAAAGACAGGTTATTAAGCCTGAAATCATTGAGGAAAAACATCAGTCTCTAAGCAGACCTCGTAGCTATTTCAGTAAAACTGTTTTTGATACTTTTCTAGTTACAGTATAACAAACTTGTTTAGACACCAGCACAGTTCACAGGCAGCATTTAACTGCTTTCTTGACCCAGTTGCTGTTATTTTTGTATCTATTATATCTCAACTGATATTTTCATTAGCGTACTGTAGTATCGCAAAAGTGACACTTTTCACATATGAAATTAATTTATTAAAAGCACTAATATTTACATTATGATAAGAATAAATGGCCACTAAAATCAAAGTAGGATTGGTTGACTAGAACTTCTACATATGTTGTACAGTCTATTGTGAATGCTTTTCAAAACCAAAGCTAACACTTTCTTTCCATGTATTTTAAAAACTGAAAATATATTCATTCAATGAATATGTTTGGCATACCCTCTTTCAGTAAAATTCTTTGCAATATGATGTTATAAAGGGAGTTGAAAATTGGATAAAATTGTGGATTTTTGTTTTGATTTCAAGCTTAGCTGTGAACAACAGCCAATAAAATTATTTGTAATGTGTAACAGCTACATATTAGCTGTTTTCAATGGTCTTCTGCTAGAAATTAATCTGTTGTAAGTTCTGAGAACTTAGTACTTTTTTTTTTTTTTTTTTTTTTTTTTACATGAAAAGTGGTCACACCTTAACTTCAGATAACATAGACACACTACCTGCCTTCTGAATTTCATGAAAGGGAACCCAAGAATACTTCCAGACAGGAGCTGCAGTACACTCTAAACAATGCCTGATCTGGACATTTGGGGAATCATAGCTCCAGGATAAATGGCAGCATGCCCCAGCATGTAAGTAAAGATTCAGCCTGGAAGAAGAATGTGGATCTGTAAGTTTACTCTGAAGTTTAACTTACCTCAGCGCTCAATACTTTCCTAACTCAGACAGATCTATGCTCCAGTTATCATGTGTTTTGGCTAACAAAACAAAGTGTTTTGCCGCTTTCCAAAGCTGGCTTTTCTATTTTGATGCATTATCAGAACTCTATTTTATACAGCAAGTGTTAGCTTCAGCTGACTTGAGCTGATTGCTTGTTTATTATATATCACAGGAATTGCTGTCAAGAAAATACAAAATAACAATCATCAAGAACCAATAATACTATCAGGACCCTTGAAACATCCTCTTTGGTTTCCAGCTGTTTTAAGGTTAAGCTGCAGAACTGCCTGTGTCTTGTTAAGGGAACCTGCAATTCCTTGGTGGGGAACAGCTTTCTGACTATTAGTTGCTCTCTCTTTCCTTCATCAGATAAACTGGTCTGAAACACAGCCCTTTTCTTTTCACAGATGTCTCTGCTTTCCCCTCTCAAGAGTTTCTGCACAGCACAGGCCTATTTTTCATACTAGAAGAATAGAAACTTTGACTTGTTTTGTTTTATAACGATCCATAGAACAGACCCAAGGGGAAAGGAGGTAAAATATCTACAAAATTAATTTAAAAAGTACAGAAAAATAATCTTAATTCAAAAATATGCAAATAAAAAGATGAAAGGTCTCAGTTAATTTCTACTATTTCTGCTTTTATCTCAGAAGTCACTGGAAATTTTTCAGGAAAGTCACAGTTTTATGCTCAGGAAATCTACTGTAGACTTTCTCATTAAAATGTCATGTCTCTGTCTTTCCACCCTTCCCTCCTCTCTTCCCATCCCTCATTGTGCCAATTACATCCTTGACATTGGAGTAAACTTTTCTCACTTAGAAGAACTATCATCTCTACTGAAGTAGGTAAAAACAAATCTCTTAATCACAAGGTTAATAAAAATGCGTTTCTTGGGAAAATACTGAGATGAATTGTTCTCAGTAGTGCCACTCTTTTGAATCAGATTATGATACATGTTCTCTTCTAGATATATATCTCACCTCTGGTTGTATGCGTTTAATAAAAGTACTAGAGTTGGAAATTTTGATTGTCCTTCATTAACACCACTATGACTTCGCTGATGCACACACATCATATTCCATTTCTATGGCATGAGGTCACTTTTCCAGTAAATTCTCTTTTGTTGTCAAATCAGTATTTTCTATGAACATAGAGAAAATGCAAAGGAGATATACTGAGGAATGCACATATTAGGTAGTAGAAAATTAAAAAGTTTCGTTTTAAAAAGTCTCTCAAACGATGTAATAATGTCTAGACCAAAGCAAATTTGTCAAGATTCTTGGATTTTCCCCAACTTCAAAACAAAAGGAAACAAACCAAAACAGACTTATCCAACATATAAAACTTTCTGTACTTTATGTTTATCCAGAGTAATTCACAAGCTGTAACTGGACTGTTGCAGAACAATATCTCATCTTGTGTTACAGTATTACATCTATAACACAACTGTAATGTTACAATAGAAAGTCATAAAATTACTCCATTATAATTTTGTAAGTCTATGTTTCTTTCTCATGGATTAAATTATGTTTGTTCTTTCGGGTGATCAGCCAAATACATGCGGTAAGGTGAATATATACGCTTCCATAGCACTCTCCAGAGCCACACAGGGAACTCCATAGGCAAGCTCTGGTGAGTCTCTGTTATAAGAATCTGAATGTCTTTTAAAAAGAGTTTCATCAAGAATATTTCATCAGTTCAGTTATGATCCAGATTTGTTCCAGCTGTATTACTTATTATATTAGGATTATCAGTCCTTTGTTATATTCATATACAAATATAAAAATTAGACATTACATTTCCTGGGATAAAAGGATCATTCTGACTACACAAACAATGAATGTTGGTTTGATTTGAAAAAGAACCCAACTTAACAGGGAAACTGAGAAATCTGAATGCTAGTATATAGTCAAGAAGTCACCTCACCTGTGAAATCATATTTTAGCATAAAACATCAAAGAAAGATTCTCTCAAGATCTGGTACATAATATGTATGGGCTAAGAGCAACATATTCCTCAGGATCTTTCAGTGGAAGTCTGGTACATTGGGGCATTTTTAAAACTGTTTTCATTAATTTCACCAATAAAAAACCCAAACAAACCCTGTTCTTAATGGCTGCCATCACTAATAACTTGCAAAAAAATGAAGCCATTATAAGCCTTCAGAAAGGTACATATCATATCTCTTGAATTTTTGTTAGCACACAGTTTTTAAACTGTTGTTTCTGCACCACAGAGAGCCATGAAATTAATCAAGAAAAGTAAGTTTACATCTGTCAGAGAGTTTATGTATTCCATCTAGCATTTCAATGAAAAAAATAGAGGGCTACACTTCTGCCTCCCCGCTCTCTAAAAGTGAAAACAATGCATATTAAAAGGTATATGAAACATTGGAACAGGTTGCCCAGAGAAGTTGTGGATGCCCCATCCCTGGAAGTGTTCAAGGCCAGGTTGGATGAGGTTTTGAGCAGCCTGATCTAGTGGAAGGTGTCCCTGCTCAGGGCAAGGGATTGGAACTAGGTGATCTTTAAGGTCCCCTTCCGACCCAAATCATTCTACGATTCTATATTAGTACTATTAGTTCTGATTTAGCAAAGTGCTTTGTGTGTATGTATCAAATTACTGAAACAGAAGAGTATGCAGGAGTCTCATTTGGGTATCCAAACACTTAGTCACACGGAATTAGAGGACACATGAAACATACATATGTACTTTAACCCATATGATTCATTTCCTCCCTCTTAAAACTAGATTATTCTGTTCCTCAGGCTCCTAAGATATTGTATCATGAAGATTTGAAACAGCAGGAAAAATTTTGAGGTTCTCAGATAGGATATGCTGTGCATATGCAAACTAGTATTAAATAAATTATTAGAAAACCCACTACAGTATTACTTTCAAAAATTAAGAACAAGTAATATATTCACAAGAGTAGTATAAATTATATGAACGTACGTTGATAGGGTTGCTTTGATAGATCATTTTACTGAAGTTACAAAAGACACCAAACAAAAAGTATTTGGTTAAATTTGTTTCTAGCACAATTGCCCTGAAATTAGTGGTTTGTTTATAGATGTAGAGCCAGATTCCATGTTGATAGAAACCCTGTACGAGTCTTTTGAAGTCACTGGGACTATTTGAATGCAAGTTAGCACGGAGCTTGAACTAGACGTAGTTTTGTGCATAGGGTTATCAGGGGTGACAGTCAGACACTGCTTATGAACTGTGAAAATACTACACCTGGAGGACATATAGAGAATTGCAACATTTTTTTTATAACAACTGATAGCTTGTGAAAAATCTCTAAGCTACTTCTAGAACTTCTGTTGAGTTAATAATATCTTTGTAATAATTGAGTTTTTTATTGATATATTGTTTAACTGTTTCTTTAATAAAAAATATTAACTGTAGCCATGAAACTATTATCCAAAAGAAAAAGAATCTTTGAGGAAACTGCTCGGCCTCTGGTAAAAGGAAACTGGGTCGAATACACAGTACGAGATAGAGACAGTAGAAATAATGGTTGTTTGAAAAGAGACAAAGTATAGTTCTATTTTATTGTTCTGTTAAATACAGTGTTGACTAAGTCTACATAGATTCCATACTCTTTTTAAAACTGAATGGCATGCCACTGATTTAATGTCACTTGCTGTTCTTCAGAAAGTGCTGAATATGACATTCCTTCAGCATAAATTTTCCCAAACTAAGTAACAAGCATAGAAAGATATAATGAGATCCTATGACACTGACAAATTAGAAAAAACAATTCATGTCTGTATAAATATTCATATCTGTACAAATGAAGCACAAAGTTGGTTCTCTCACCAGAACGAAAGTTTTTTGAAGGCTGCCTTCATGTGAGGTCTGGGCAGATGGATCACTAGGAGAAATGAAAAGAAATAATTAAGAGAGTAAAAAATTCCTGTTAGTGAAAAAATTCTTCTATCATACTGTAACAATGGACTTCAATACGCAGGAGGAGGTCCTAGCCGCGTGACGCACGGCGAAGGTTCAGCATTGACGGCCCCGCGGTTTGGCTTTGGGGCGATCTCCACGCTGAGGGCTGGGCAGCAGCGTGCATGTACCTGCCAGCCTGCCCTGCCCTGCCTCTCCTCTGAGGATTTCAGGGAGCACCTTCACTGCCCGAGCAGGTAAAGTTTCTAAGTTGCAATAATTCGAGAGACTCTGTTCATTTAAGTGTGTGAAAATTATATGTAAACACCAGTAGAATAACAGAGTAGCATAAATCATTTTACAATCAAAGGAAGTTAATGTAAACCTTGTGACTTGGTTCACAAATGGCATTCCTTTTGAATGGGAATAACAGGTTACCTGTCTTTTGTTAGGTTGTATAAGCCCTACTCATTTCCTGGTGAAACAAAAGATCAGCCCAGAAAACGGAATCATCACAACTGACCTTCACTTTTTCCTGTGAAAGCTCCCACGGATTTTGGTAAGTGAAATACAGAGGCAGGTTTTTTTTTAATTATACGTACAGATTTGCAAACCAAAGGAAAGAGAAGTAAAAGTTGCACATAAAAATCAGTATTTTGAACAGAACTAGACAGGAAACACTAGTGACTTTGTCCCTGAAGTTTAGAAACATGGAAAAATGCAGAATAAATTTCCTTGAACGAGTACTAGATTTCAGCTCTGAATGTAGACAATTAGCTTTGGAGCCTCTTCTTGTATGCTCATGTTCATGAATGTTTTCCTATCCCAGAGGAACATTCATGAATCTAGATTCAACTAGAAGTTGTAATGTGAAATCTGTAGAAATACCACTAGATGATAAAAGAAAAGGCAGCTTTTCTCTTTACTGCAGCATTAACATTGCCTTTTTTTTTTTTTGTACTTTCAACCATATGCCAATATCCATTGCCAATGCATGAAAGCTCAGGCTCACAAGGATAGCGGCACTATCTTCCACTGTGTTTTATGCAGCATCTTCATCAGAGGTCAGAATAAATTTACTGAACTGTGCTCAGTCTTGAACTAATAGAGATCAGAATGATCAGAATACATCCTGTGTTGTATTCAATAACCAATGCAAACATAGCACCATATGGGCTACTATGAAGAAAATTAACTTAATCCTAGCCAGATCCAGTACAGTCCTCAGCCAAGTCTCATGGGAAAATTAAATCATAGAAGGACTCAATTTTCTACACAAATATTGTCTTGCATAATTAAAAATCTGCTCAAGAACCACTAAATACTTCTCATGGGCACATTCTTTGGAACGAGAGGAAAATCAATTTGTTCGCAGATCTCTGGAGAATTATTTCAAATCCATGGCTGCTTTTGTATTTGTAATGTTGGAATTTGAATGAAAGATGAAATTTGAAGTAACAGGTGATCTTCACTTACTTAGATACTCTCATATCTAGAGTGATCACAGATTATGTGTCAGACAGTAATTTTATTTTATATTTGAGTTTAGTGACAAAAACATTGATTCAAGTGAAGGCTAATCTCTGAGATGCTTGAAAAATGATTGTCTGTCGTTCTAAATCTGAAGTATTTGGTAATTTGTAAACCAGAGACTTCTCCACATAGATTTCAAAACATATTCATGGGCATGGCAAGGAAATATTCTCTGTAGAAGTTATTCTATAAATATCCACTCTTTTATATTCTCTTCAACCAGCTGTTATGGATCACTTTTAGAGAGGAAAGTGGATTAGATAGTTACTCTGGTTTGATCTAGTGAGGCCGTATCTTTTGAAAGCAGAAATGTGGAGAAACATCTTCAGATAAATTAGAGATGACATTGTTACTTCTTTACTGTCCTATATGAATCTGTTATTATTGTTGTTATGAATTGTGCAAAGTTGGAGAAGGTCAATGGCAAAGTGAGAAAACATTAAAGCACATTGGCACTGCAAAATGAAACATGATGCAAAGACCTCTAGGTAAGCAAAAATATACTGCTGAAACCTTACTAAAAATACTTATCCATGTGGCAATAGTATGTGTAAAAATATCACCAAAAACCAGAGAGAATGAGAAAGCCTCGTACAACTTGGTAGGAAAGTTAGTTTCCAATGGCAATAATACAGTAGATTATAAACTGTAATCTTAATAAATAAACTCTTTAATTCTGTCTTGCATCTGCGAACTTATTGCACAAAAAATGGAGTAGGAGATCTTAGGCTGAAAAATCCCCAAATAAGTATAACGGGTTACTCTAGTTGGTTCCTCTGGTAGACTTTCCTGAGCTTAGAAAAATAAAGCAGCTTTCTTTCTTTATATTATTACCGCAGTAACAAAAGTGATGCCATTTTCTGAAGTGTTTGTGAGCGAAGGCTGTTTTTACATCTTTGTGTTTTGCAAGAAGGCTTAACACTTCTTTTATGGCAAGAGTTAAATTACGTAGTAGAGGTATGCTATCTTTTTGGCTACCTTTTACCTACACCAATTTGACCTTTAACTCTCCAGGTGTTTCTCTGAAAAGAAACCACTAGGGGTTGGGTGAGCACAGTCACTGGGAATCTTATTGTGAAGCCAAACAGAGCCAAAAGAAACTCAAGGATTTAAGAGAACTTCTACCCGACAGGGCCTCACAGAGATCAAAGAAGGATGGTTAGCCAGTTAGAAAATATAGCAGCTCAAGCTAAAGCCCCGGTGGTGAAAAACCGTTGAGATGTGCAAAATTTACCTGCCAACATTTGAAATGGAGGCAAATTACAAGTTGATAGGGTTACAGAAAAACTTGTTAACCTCAAAACTCTTCCACTGACAATCTTCACTAGATTTACATATATTTCTCTTCAAAGGAAGGCAGTCTGCAAGGTGGTCTGTAATACTAAAGCTTAGCCAAATGATAAGCATTTCAGTAGTATTCCCCTTTCTTGTAAGCCGCTTCTTGTAGAAAAGTGATTGCTCATGAATGTTGAAGAAGCAAATAAGGTGAAAAGTTAGTCCAGAAGGTTGTAAGTGATTTAAAAGCCTGGTTTGTTAGTAAAGTGAATAAAAGAAACTAAGTGGTCAGCATATATTGTGTCCTCTCTGTATTGAGTATAGAAATAGAACTTTTTCTTTGAAGACTTTCAAGGTACAGAGATTGATGTACACAGCTCTGAATGCTTCTGAGCCTTTTAGCCTAGAAGGCTATAAAGTGTCACCTGAAGATTGAAAAACATAGAATGATGTTCATATGGCTGTGCCTGTGACAAGTGGAACATGCTTTTACCTAACCAGAAATATGCTCAAATTACAGATTTAGCACAAATGATCACAGAGAAAGTTAGAAAATGTGGTCAGGGTACAAACAGTCAAAAGCCAACCTTTCTCTCCTTTCTACTTCTTTCTTGGGCTGAAATGTGACATTTTCTTTCTGTAAATTGAAGTCATACTAATGTTTATCTTTCTTGATCTTTTTATAACTGAAAGCTTCTAAGGATGTAAGAATAGTCTAATGAAAGTGGCATTCCTGCAGAGCATACATAATCAAGTTCCAATGTCCCTGTTTTCTCTGGTTTTAACTTTATATAGACAAAAATCATAAATATTGCAGTCTAAAGTTGTCACTGTCTCTCCAGGGGGATTATTCTTAGAATTATATTCCTACTATGACAGATGTTCTAACTTGTCTAGAAATTAGGGATTATGGTTCTTAATAAATATAAATAAGTATCTTTTTTCCTCAGCATTTTTCCTCAGTACAGTGAAACAATATTTGAAAAAAACCCTGTACCTTGAATTTAAAAATATGCCTATTTTCTAGCTGAAGTTAATATTCTGAAGTACCTAGCCTTGACCTTTATCTATTTGATAACCATCTTGCCAAATGTTTTTGAATGCCGTGTTAGGCTATAAGGATGAATCACAAAAGGATGTTACTAGAAGCACTTGTGAAGCACAAAAGATGTGAGCTAAAACTCAGGGAGAATAGAGGTAACAGTAAGGTTGTTAAAATTTTGACTGTATAAATACTATATTGAAATGACCGATAACATAAACACAGTTTCAGAGTACTTAAAATTTCCATCACATCAAACTGAGTCTCAGTGTGAAGGGTGAAAAAAAAAAATCACAGGTCATAACGGAAATGTGTTTAGGTGTGTATAATGGAGAAAATTTTACGGCTGACTTGCTGCCCCAATTCCTAGCATATTGTGTGTTATAAAGAGAATCCCTTTAATCTGTTTGCATTTCTTCTTCTCTCTTTGTTTTTTAAAAGAAATACACACCTGTGTCATGCAGTTGCCTAGACAGTCACAGGGGTAACTTTTTCAGTGCATTTCACTACTGTAGAGAGATAGCTAAATAGCTGAATGTTTGCACAGACATCAGTGTCCTTTAATTGTTACTGAGCACCAGAATTGCGAGGACTTGCAGCAGTTAGTGGACGAGAATGAATTTCTGTGGCAAATCAGTAAATTTAAAAAGTATATAGCTAAAATCAGAAAATTAGTCTAGTATATGTCCTAATTCTGGTCCTTTTGCTAAGGAATGTTATTGAAGTGTAACATTCGTCCTTGGAAAACCGTCTTCCAACAATGATTTAGTGGCAAATGTAGGCAGATGCTTGCAAAAGAACTAATTCAAACACAGATTTGGTATGTGTTATATATTTTTCATCTCATTCCTGTTGTATTTGATTTCAGATTGGAAGCTGATATTTGTGTTTACCTGAACAAAGTTAGTCACTTGTTGGTAATTCAAACCTTTGCAGAAGAAGAGCTAAACTAATTTGGCACTTTGGATGCAAACAGAAATTTCTCTGATTGCGAGTTAAATTTAAAGCAATGTCTCAATCCTCCTCTCAAATGAAATTAACTAGTAACTAATGAACAGCACTGAAAAACAGTTTCAACATGTCAAGAGATAAAAAGCGAGCTGAAAAATTTGTTTGGAAATGTGTGTCCATTTTAGAAGTGCAAAGTGTTGAATCTGTTTTGGAGAATTCAATTGTTGAAAGACAAGAGTAATGTAAAATATTAGTCAAAAATAAAGAGTTACTCATCCTCAGTCTCTGTAACAATAAACTGTGGAAATTTCCTGAAATTTTCATCAGCTACTTTTCTGTATGTATGGAGCACTCATTAAATTTCTTGGACTAATTAATGGGTTTGGTGAACAGAGCTTTCTTTCAGACATCACAGTCAACGGTGACTTGCTTATTAAAATATACTACAAGCAACTTAGCAAATCACAAGAGCAATTCCTGTAACCATCACTGATGGGTTTACAAGTAGTTTTAAAACCATTTTGTTATATTGCCTGACTATTTATTCTGACATTCAATATCTAAGTAAGTATAGAAAGATAATGAAGGTTTTATTTGCATTTCTTTGCAGTCTGAGAATACAAGTTCATTGTAATAATAACTTTTCACTAAAACCATCCTGAAGAATCCCCAAATGTCCATTTACTATCTGCTGATCTTCCAAACAGAACATTTCTATTTTTTCCTTATTACTAGCTACGTTTTCCCATTTCCCACCTTCCTCTTTACAGTAGTTTCAAAAGTGTACAACTTTGGAGTTTGCTGTGTGTGTTAATACCAATAAATTTATTGGAGTCATGTGTTCATAGGATGAATTAGTTCAGTTTACTGATCTGACAGTAAACCAATCTTTTTTCCAGTTGTTTAGTTTTCTGTTAGATCAGTTGGTTGAGCTGAGACATTCTTGAAGCCACACAGTCGTTAACACAAAGGAATGGGCTAGAGCACATAAGTGGAGGCAGAGATGAGGAGCAGAGGTGCGCTTTTTGGTGACCATTAGATTGGATTTCACCTAGTCTGAAACCACACTCTGTGACAACAAAATTACAAGTAAAAAAATTGCTTCTCTCATACCTCACATCACAGACTTGATGTGTTCAGCAGTCTTTTGAACACAGATGTAAATTTGCTGCTCCTAATCAGCAGAAGATAAACTTATCTTTCTACATCTTATTAACTAGACTTGTAGTGTAAATAGTATGCTCCAGATCTGACAGTCTAACCAGTCTGCTTTTCACCTTACAGATATATAACAGTCAAGTACAAAGAGGAAAGACACTTCTTCCATTAGGAGCTGTTTCATCAATTCAGATGACAGATTACAAAAGAATAACTATCAGGTAAGATTACGGAAAAGCCTGTGCTTACTGGAAGTTTCCTCCTAAATTCTATTAACAGATGATTGGGTTTTTGCAAAGGTAGAAGAGAATTTTTCTCCCAGCTACAGTTTCCATGTATGACTATGGCTGATCTTGCCAGCTCTATATTTTCAATATTTTAATAAACCTTACTAAATCCATGATCTGAAATATGTCATGTGAGAATTAATTAGAATGGTTAGATAAAGTTAGTATTATATGAGTTAAAAGATAAATCCACTAATTGATATAGCAAACCTTCTGAGCACCTGTAAGTCAGACATCAAAAGTGAGGAAATCCAACAATAAGCAGTTTGCGAGCTGGGGCAAACAGCAGCCAAGTTTGCACAGATAATTAGTTTTTTTTTTGGAAAAAGACTGGAAAAGAGATATGCTGCAAGCAAAAACCTTGTGCCTGTAGCTACCTGATAACACTAGGGTAACACAGGAATGTTTTTCACTGGAACTGTATTTTATTGGAATGTACCACAGAGGACTCCTTAGCAGGGTTTGAGTGGCTACTGCCTTTCTAAGCATTTTTATCAATATAGCACTTGCAAGAACCATTTATCAGTTCACAGAACTGTGGAAGCTTTATAAGTTATATCTGTATTTGCTGGTAAATGAAGTTAAATTATCATACATTCAGAAAGCATCTTTCAAAAGTGTATTCATGGTAATCACATTTTATAGCTCTCTAGCTTGTCAAGATGAACATATATCAAATACTAAATGCTGCTATCTAATGACCTCTACCTGCCCTTCTGTTTTTCATGTGATTGAGGTCAAGATGAGCACACTGCTGTTCTGTACTGATAGCTTTACACACCATGCATTGCACCATCTTCTGGTACAAGATGGACAAATCAGTGATGAACAGGTCTTTATGATCAGCCAGCAGCTAAGAAATGCATGTAATAACCTTTAAGAGCACCTCCTGTTCTCTTAAGAGCTTAATATCATATTCAGAATACATTCACTAAATATGATTTGTTTCACCCTATTTAGGAGCTCAATTGATAGCTCATATTTAACCAGAACTTATATGACAAGTGGTTTTGCATGCAATGCCCTTTAATTCAGAGCATACACACCTGCATGGGTGGAGCTCAGTAGGGTGTAAATGAGATAAAGAGCTTTAAGCTACTTTCATAGCATAAGCTGCTCCTAGCCTCTGCAGCTTCTGTAAAATGGCAGTGGTCTGAGTACTTCCAGAACATCTGCAGTGCTTTATACTAGGTGTATCTCTCATTTGTGTGCTTTGAGTTTCCTCAGCATGGAAGCTATCCCTAGACTTTTGAGATCTGTGTTTCAGGTTTACACAGCAACTCTATAGTGATGCTTGTGCAATGAGAACCATGGTCTGACAAGGCTTTGAGGTGAGTGTGCATAGATCTTTGCTTTATAGTGAATTCCTGATTTTAAAAGCCTCTGAGTTTTTCTTTAGAGGATCCAGCTTTTATTAAAATAAGAACAAGAATAGTTGGTTCTTTCAGTAGAAAGAGACAGCCAGATAGAGTAGAAACAAAGGTGGCTTACCCTTAACTCTCGTCCTGATAACTGTATTTTTGACAGGTGACGGGTTTTTGCACCAGCCAGTTTGGTGACGTTTTCAGTTTTATTGACTGCTGTGCAACACCTTTTGCTGCCCAGCAAGTACCCTTGATCTAGTAAGGCCTATTTGTTGTCTGCTTCTCTCGCACTATGTCTGTATTGACAAGCAGTGAAACAGAATAGAAACAGATCTGGAAAGAAAACCAGTTGATTTTGAGGATCCAGCACAATGCTGTGCATGTTTTGGAGGTTTTGTTTCAGACTAGATCTAGTCTGGTCCCTTGGTCTGCGTGCCTAGTAGTGGTTGGAGCACCCTGACCCAGGTTTATGTTAACATTAACAAGATGCACATCTCCTGGTTTAATTTCACCTAAAGGCATCCATTTTGTGTAGTCTGAGGCAACTCTGCTGTGCAAATCAAACCGTGTTAACTGAGGAATATTATTATTATATTCCCAATCCAAGCAAAAATGCCAATACAGACTCCCTGTCAGTTTTTGCATAAATTACAGATTCTCATCTCCTTGATCTAACTCTTATTTATTCATCTACTATACCTGTGCTTTGACATTTTCTCTCCTTGGAGAATGAAGAAAGTTGCTCCTCAGAGTAGAGAAATCTGTCTCTTGCTAGAGGGTCCTGCCTAACTTGTGAAATCTTCTTGTAGGTCTGAACATGTAGCTGAGAATATAAAAAAATCAATCAGAAATGTGTTTCATGGGGAATTTCTTCAACAGCCAATTGATTTGCCTTCATAATTTTTTTTTGTTTTTTTTTTTTTTTTTAACTTAATGTGAGATAGAGGTGATGAGGCAGCCCCTTTCTGGAATGAGATAGATTGATAGATTAAAAAAGTATATGAAATAGGCAAAAATAATTCTGAAGAACTTTCCTCTAGCAATTCAGGACAATCAACCAAGGGAAACTCACAGGCTGGGGATTTCTCATAAGCAACCAGAATAAATAAAAGCCAGCTGAATAGTGGTTTGGAAATAACCTGGATATTGTTGTTGAAATAAACAAGTGTGGGGATAGCTCAAGCAAAATAAAACCATTCTGTTTACTGTTATGTTTGTAAAGAGTCTGTGTTTGGCTTAGACAGTTCATGCTATTTAAAAATATTTCCAAATCTTTATAAAGTGTTTTCAATCTTTAGTGTATCTGAAGATCTTAAATACAAAGTTGCAATTTTTCTTAGCCTTCACAAGGAAAGTTTCATTCAGTAAAAGTCTCCCATAAAGAAAAAAAAACTCTTCAGCCAGCCTGGAGAGAAGCTCATTGTATCGCCTTATACGTTTTGTTCTGGGCACCTGAGCAGGGAACAATGCACCACTTTTCAGGAGAACAAAAGATTCCTTCATTGCCCAAACGCTGGGAAAGATGACAGCTGCAAAATCGGAGCCTCAGAGGACAGGTAGCTTGCACGAGTCCTAATAGGAAATGGACTATTCATGCAGACTTTAATGTCTACTTCAAACTGAAGTAAGATTAGCCTCCTTTAAACACATGTACATGTTTAATGGTAACCCTAGATGATCATGGTTGTGAGAGATCAAGTGCAAAAGTAGAGAAAACAATGCGTCATACATCAGTGTATATGAGAAAACTTCTCAAGTTTTAATATACTAAAAATATAAATGACAATTCTTTTTGTATGTGAATTTGTGCTTTTTTTTGCCACTATCTCAAGCAAATGCTATTAAACAAAGGATATTAACAGCAGGTCAGCATATTTTAATACCTTAATTCTAGACCTTGTGTAATTTAAAACTAAGACTTAGGACAAATATTATTAATTGACTGAAGTTTACATTTATGCTCTCATGTTAAATGAAAGCTCGTAATTTATTTTTTTTTTTTTTTGGTCAGAAATATGTTATTAGCTTGTAACTGTATTTCAGGTTCCCTGACAGTTATAGTGGAAGAAGGTCACATAAAGGCATGGTGAATGACAACTAGGCACTAACTTCCAATACTAGGAGAGTTCAAAGGCGGGAGCCTGACTTTTGCACCTGCCATTCACCGCAGATGTAGGCAGATTTGCTATTGTTTTGCTCTCCTTATGTCCATGAGTCATGCAAACTTTATAGTAAATATAATGATTGTGTGAAAAATACTGATGGCTATTCCTGCTCAGTTATATTATTTTTTCCAGGAGTTTTCAACTGTAATTTGAAGCTGAAGTTTGAATCTGTAGGAAGGTTTTTCAGGAAAATGCATGAAACCAGATTATGACAGATTCTGTAAATTTGTAACAACTTCTGTTAAGGTGGTGGTTTTATGCTAGATTTACACAGATTTAACTATAAATATGTGCCTCCTCATTAAAAGCTTTTTCTTTTATTGGCAAAACCCAAAGAGATTTAGAAAATTAATTCACAAATTCGCATTCCTTTTTTTCATATTTTCTAAGGGGTACACACATAGCTTCTGTGATAGGTGACTATTAAATTCACAGTATCCTTGCCAAGGAAGAAGTAGTTGAGATGAACTGTCACGCTCGCCTTCTCAGTTCCTGCCTGCTGGTATGGGCGTTTTTATACACACTGATTCACTTTAGACTTCAATTGTTGCAAAGGGAGTTGTTTTCACATGTATAAAACAGGTGGGACATGGAAGAGCCATCAGTTTTGCAGCTGTCATCATGGAGCTGGGCTTCTTGTGTATAGGCAGTGTTGCAACACCTTATGAAAGGGGATTAAACTGGAGGAAGGAATGGATAGAGAAGAAATAAAATATTTCAACAGCTCCAAAGGCAGGCAAAAGTAAATCTGTACAATGTACATGAATTGCAGTGGTGTTCTTCAAATTCAAGCATCTAAATTCATGTTGTCCCCACCTACTCTTACCATGCTATAATTTCTGATGGAGAAATGATGATGATATCTACTGCAAAACTACGTGATTTTCTTAGAGTTTCTTTCAGCAGTCCTTTGTGCTTCATCATTTCTTCTGCCTTACAACAGTCCCATGTCATAAATTTCGTAGAGCAGGGACTGTCATTCATTCTTAACTGCCCCCTGCCCCACAGTGAGAGATCTAGTACATATTTGTATGCAAAAAATAATTGTGCCATTGAATGCTCCTCAAAGGACTGTAGGTACTGAAGAACTTGTATGACATTATGAATTTTTAAATTTAGCAATGATTCTAGCATAAAGTAATTCTGAATACTTATATTTTAAAGGCATTTGTTTACATTTACTTATGAATCTTGTCTGTCTCTGCTGCCCATGGGAAATATCCTTGAATTACAATATATATAATGTCACCATTCCTCTGAATGATGATACATACAGAATTCAAAATGTTATCACCTAGAAATAGCCGAAAGAGCCACGGCAACAACAGCAAACAGTCAGGAGCAGTCCATCTGTGCTTGCAGATGACTCCTGTGAGTCATAGCATGTACATTACATGCTATCAGGCCTTTATATTAGCTGTGAAACTGAAGCATCTCAAAATACTTCAGTCCATATAATAACAAATTTTAGAGGCCAGTGTTTAGGGCTTCTGCTTGCTCACTGTTTTGTTGCATATGGGCTAAACTGGGAATTTTGTATTTCTTAATGTGTGTTATTAATTTTAAGTCCATAATGCCCTGTTCTTAATTATGAGTTTTCTAGTATTGTTTTTATACCTTTTCTGGCAGGCACTTGACAAATGTGAAATACTAAAGGCGATCTCAATTTCAAGGAAATTGTAAAGTAGATTGTTTAGATTTATGCAGTTTGAAGTAGAAAGAGTGATAATGGTTGAACAGAAGGAACGGTGCAATGGTAGGAAACATCAGCTTGGAGTAATTTTTTTTTTTTTTTGAGGGGCAAGTAGAGTTGTAATTAAGTAAAATAAATGAGAAAAAAATGAATATGGAATGGAAGGAAACAGAGTAGAGCACTAGAAGATGAAAAGGTATGGAGTGAAGTTGAAAAGAGGCTGTTAAAGAGGGAGAGACCAGATAGTCAACGCAGTGAGTAAAAGTCCTGTCCAAACTGCAGATGGTCCTCTATCACGTAGTCCAAGTCAAGCTGTTCCTGCTGTTACTCTTTTGAACAGCCTGAGTCTCAACGGCTTGACCTGATTTTTTTTTTTTTTTTTTTAAATTTTTGCTGTGTGCTGTTTTCTCTGTTATGAGTGATGGAGGAGTTTTATCTGCAGACACTTCAGCTTAAAAGGAATGAGGTGTTGACAGGCTGCTCTTTGTGTGTGGTCCTCTTGCTCTGGCGTTCAGTTGGCTATTTGATCTGGCAGGGCATGATGCAAGAGTTGTCTGTTTTCTAGGCTGTGGAGAAGGATGGGATGCTCCCAGTGCTGGTAGACCTGGACGGTTACTACTAGTCTATCTTTTATTGGTAGACCTGTAGGAAGGATGTGTGAACGGCCAGATGGCTTTGCATGGTTGCTGAGTTAATGCATTTACAAAGTACCTGAAAGTCGAGTCTATGGTTTGTATTCCATCCGTTTATCAAAATGCATTTTATAAAAATGGAGGAAGGAGTGAAAGCTGACTGAAAGACCACAAGACTTTCTTCTAGGTGTGTTTCCTTAGCAACTTTACTCTGCAGTACAGTGATTCTTCAGACCTTAATCTTTGTTAGTTCACAAACTGCCTCATTAGAAGCTGTAAATCTTGTCCTGAGCATAAAATTATCAGTGTCTTCTCCTTGTAGACCCAGATAAGAAATATAATTGTGTTCTAGTGAGAGAGAGAACGTACTTCCATGAAACTTAATGTTTCATAGAACTCATCTGTAACTGGCAACTTTTTTTTTATGTGTAAAACTGGTAAGTTGTTTACAAAAAAGAATACCATAAAATACCTGTGAGAAAACGGCAGTATTTTATGGAAGTAAGAAGGAGTATGAAGAAAGTAAGGCCTTTTTAGCTGGTTTCAGCAATTTCCTAATTCCTCTCTTTATTAATGCAGCTCTAAATCTTATATCGTTGCTTACCAGTGATGCTTCGTGAGCAGGGACAAAAAGGAGAGGAAATTAATTAGTACTTCTCTTGCTGTCTATGTTTGTAACCCAAACATATCTTCTGGGAGAGTGTCAAAAAGTCTGCCTCTACGTCTTCTGTTAATAGTGAGTGAATAGCAGGAGAAGGCATCTTCTTGACAATTGCCTACTTGGTAAATGGTGTAGGTGGTGGACCTTTTGATGAAGAGCGTCAAAGACCATTCTTGGTCTCTAACAACATATCATAGTAAGTAAGATTTTGACATAGGGATGGTTAATCCAAGCACAAGTACAGGTTGGGCGGAGAATAGGTTGAGAGCAGCCCTGAGGAAAAGGACTTGGGAGTGCTGGTGGATGAGAAGCTCAACATGAGCTGGCAATGGGCACTGGCAGCCCAGAAAGCCAACCGTATCCTGGGCTGCATCCAAAGAAGCACGGCCAGCAGATTGAGGGAGGTGATTCTGCCCCTCTACTCTGCTCTCATGAGACCCCACCTGGAATACTGCATTCAGCTCTGGAGTCCCCAACACAAGAAGGACATGGAGCTGCTGGAATGAGTCCAGAGGAGGGCCATGAAGATGATTCAAGGGCTGGAACACCTCTGCTATGAGGACAGGCTGAGAGAGTTGGGGCTGTTCAGCCTGGAGAAGAGAAGGCTCTGGGATGAAATTATTGCAGCCTTCCAGTACTTAAAGGGGGCCCACAAGAAACCTGGAGAGGGACTTTTTACAAGGGCGTGTAGTGATAGGACAAGGGCCAATGGCTTTAAACTGAAAGAGGGCAGATTTAGATTAGATATAAGGAAGAAATTTTTCACTCAGAGGGTGGTGAGGCAGTGGACCAGGTTGCCCAGAGAAGTTGTGGATGCCCCATCCTTGGAAGTGTTCAAGGCCAGGTTGGATGAGGCTTTGAGCAACCTGGTGTAGTGGAGGATTTCCCTGCCCATGTCAGGGGGTTTGGAAGTAGATGATCTTTGAGGTCGCTTCCAACCCTAACCATTCTATGATTCTATAATATGAAAGGCCAAGGCATCTATTTTCTTGGGAAAAAAGCGCTTATTTTGTCCACTCTTTGTTTCCTTTAAGATCTTGGGTTAGTTTGAATGTGAATCCAATAATTCCAAATTTTAAGTCAAATCGGATATCAGATGGTATTAAATATTCTACCATTTAAAAAAACCCTCAGAACTAGTTTTGTTCTGATATATCCTGTTTATGGCTGGGATAGAGCCAATTTTCTTCTTAATAGGTGGTAAAGTGCCGTGTTTTTGGATTTAGTATGAGAACAATACTCATACTACACTAACGTTTATGGTTGTTGCTAAGCAGTCATGGACTTTCAGTTTCCCGTGCTATACCAGGTGTACCAGAAGATGGGAGGGAGCATAGCCAGGACAGCTGACCCAAACTGGCAATGGGATATTCTGTACCATGTGACATCATGCTTAGTATATAAACTGAGGGAGCTGGCTGGGAGAAGCAGCACAAGTGCTCGGGAACAGGCTGGGCATCAGTCAGCAGGTGGTGATCAGTTGTATTTTGTATCACTTGTTTTGTACATTCTTCTATTACCATTGTTGTTATTATTATTGTGGTTGTTATAATTATTATTTTCTCCCTGTCCTATTAAACGGTCTTTATCTCAACCTACAAGTTGTTGTTTTTTTTTCTGATTCCTGTCCCCATCCCACTGGAGGTGAGGGGTGAGTGAGTGGCTGCGTGGTCCTTAGTGATTAGGGTTAAACCATGACATAATATTTAGCTTTGATATAGCCTATCTTAGCAAGGATCCCAAAAATCTTTCCAAAACTGAAGCTTTGAAATGTTCTTATTCAAGATCAGAGTGTCTGAAGCCTCTATCAGACTACACTCTTATTTCAGTAGTATTGTTTGTATATGAATTTGGACAAGTTCACCCTCTAAATTGCTGGAAGTTAATGGGCTAAGTTTAGAAAGAAAGAGAATCCCGAAGAGATCTCCCAGGGACAATTCTTGTCTGCCATGAAGTCAATATGTTTTTTTTTTTTTAACTTGAAATTCAGTGCTATCAAAATATAATATTGTAGAACGATTAGTCTGATAAGGAGACTAGGCTTTAAGTGGGGTACTTCCTTTTCACTTGTTTTCAACTTTCTAAAATGTGTTATAAGTATTATGGAAAATCTAGTATCCCAGGGAATTTATTATCTAATAGACTGGAGAGTATCACTGCTTGCCTTGAGAACAGAAGTGATAGCAGGTAAAGGCTGCTGCCACATCCTATGGGTCAGTGGCTTTATCACTGTGGTTAGTGCCGTTTCACTGGGGCAAGGAGGAGCTTTGCTATCTCAGGAGAAGGCACTTCCATCCCTCCGGGGGTGGAAGCGGCAGTGCCTGTCAGGGTAGGATTGGAGCCAGTTGCTTAGGGAATTGTGATCACCCTGTATTTTCAGATCTGCACGATATCTGTTCTGTGTTTGACATGCGGTCTCTGTCGTGATAAATGTATTTCACATAATTTATAGTATTTTGTAGCAAAGGTCCATCAATTATCTCTATGTTACAAGCTTCTTAAAAAATTACTTCTTTACATTAGCCCTTTCAAAACAGGAGTAAATGGTCTACTGAGAAAGCATGACTTTCTTGTAGCTTTTCTAAGAGGAAGAATAAACCTTTCTCTTTCATAGATTCTTTTCCATTTCCATAACATGTAATTACATTACAGAGCTAAGAAAAGAGGAATAGTGGGCCTGCATTATGTTCAATTTCACACTTAAGTATGTAGTCATCATCACATAGAGCTTTTCTGTTGTGGCTTATACAATCAGGAATGTAGGGATTACACAGAGTATATCGTGTACATTGTACTACTTCCTGACAGTCTAAAATATCACAGAGCACAATAGTAGTGCCTCTCTCAAAATGACTGCTGACTTTCTTTTGTCAAACCCATGAAGATAAATCACATAAGCTTCTTAAAGTTGGAATAATAATCTTTGGTGATTAAAACAGCTGATGAAAGCTTTAGAAGTTGGCTTGTTTCCACATACTGATTTCCTGTCATTCCAGGTAATGTTGTTTGGTCAGTTACTGGCAAAGTTTCCTTCTCAGGACCCTGCTTTTGTTGATTCTTTGAAATAACAAGTCTCAACATATCAAATTTAATGAACCTATTAGCTATGTTCAATCCCTCCTTAGATGTTAATAGTTCCCTGCAATGTCAAATTTAGTTTTTAAGTCAACAAAATGTCAATTTCTTGCAACATTCTTAAAGACAAAATAATTCTCTCTGAGATTTAAAGCCAGAACTTTACAGTAAACCTGCATTTTTTCAATACCGTTTGTTGTCTATGATGAAGCCCAACAGCATTATTAGTCTCATTCTTATTTCTACAGCATTATTTTCAGACTTACACTTTTTAACACAAAGAATAGAAATTAGTATTGAGGTTAATGTTGCAGAGTTAACATTGGTTAGGCCCATGGATTTAACTATAGCTATACACCATAACAAATCTGGACATTTTATATAAATTTCAGAAAAACAGAGGAAAATAGTGATTTTAACACGAAACATGAAAAAGAACCTCTTTGGATTAGTCCTTGTACTATTTATTTTCGTTTCTGTTTATTTTACCTTGTGCCTCTCATTCTGAATTGTCGAGTATTAGAATAATTTTATTTGACAAAAAATTAGTTGTAACTGTTATAAGACTTGGGAAAAAACATAGGTGATTTCTGACTAGCATTTAGGATTTTAAAATAAATTAATTAAACCTAGAATTCTGTTAAAATAATACTCCGTTAATAGTTTTTGTATTTAGGCCACCTCTCTTGCAAGGAGAGTTAATGATGTTGAGCTTTATACAAAGTATCTGTTTCAGGATGGTAGCTTTAGATTACCACAGATAGGTTTCAGAGTTATCATATTAGATGAATAGAGCAATTCACACATTTCCAAATTTTTTTCATACTCTCTGTGGACTCCAGTGAATGTGCATCTGTCTTGACCACGCTTGTTTTGATTATTTTTTTTGCTGGTGGAGGCAGATTTTGTAGGTGCAGAACTGCAAAATATTTGCTTTATGGGCCTTAGTTTACAGCTTTCCAATTGTGACTAGGTTTCTGAAGCTAGACTAATTTCTAGATTTTTTCCTACTAGTTTATGTCCAGACTTAGCTCTTCTAAAGTCATCTTCCTATTTTTTAGAATGTTCTTGTGCCAGAATGCCCCGTTATACCTTATTGTATTATGAAGGTATTTATTTGTTTGCATTCGTATTTTTTCTGCCTCTACTGAACCTTTAAATGATCATGTTTTTTCAGAATTGTTCAAAATGGAATACATTTTCTGTCCAGTGGATTTTCTGTGTTAATTTCTATATCTATAGACAGACATTCATTGAAAGCTTCAATTCTGTAAACTAAACTTCTGCAACAGCATTCTTGTACTTGTACAAATTATTTTATAATTACTCTATCACATACAATATTTGCAAGTCAAAATTTGTACATTATCAGCTACAATTGTACGCACGTGAACATAAGAATGCAAAAAATTATTATCAGGAAAATGACCGATAAGCAGATTTTACAGTAAATGTCTTTCTTAAAGACTTTATTCAATTTGCAGGGATTCCTTGGGTGGTATTCAGTAAATCAGGACCAAGGGATGTTACCACTCACATAGAGGGATTATTAGGAAGCTATAAATAAAAGCTCTTTCCTTCAGCCTCATATATACTCATCCGTTTTCAGATTTCCCAATCATGTCAGTAGAATTAATAGATTACAGATGGATAGGTTTCTGTTTTTAAGAAGTGCTGCAAAACACCAAGGGAGAAGGAGGTAATATTTTTCTGTTGGCAACTCCTGAAATGAAATTTAATGTAGGTATGGCAATACAAGCCACTGAAAGGAACTATGTTCTTCAATATTTGGACTTCATATCTAGGATGTATGAGGGCCCTTTTGTGGATTGGAAGCTGGAGTTAAATCAATTTCATTTTAGAGGGAGGGAATTCAGTAGTCTATATAACACTCACACCGTAACACAATACAGTACTTGTCATAGTATGGCTCCATTTTAACATGATCCCAAAGCTTTTGCTTCTTCTATTTCTTCAGAAATGCAGCTAGAATTTTTAAAACAGACGGAACCTTCCAGGCTATTTTTGGATTTTTTTCTGAAATAAGTAAATGTGGATTATTCCTCAGTTGAGCCACAATTCCTCAATTGTGGTGGCAAAATTATACTCCCATGCAGTGGAGTTGTGCTGGTGCTCTTGTTTCAGGTTATGGAGTGCTACAGTGGCAAACAGCTGTCCTAAGATATATTAAGGCAGATAGATGGTGTATTTATTATATTTTTGGTGTTATTTACATACCTTGTGTGATATCAGACAAAGAGGTTTGACTTTAGTTCTGGTGTCCTCACCATGAGAGAGACATAGATTTGTTGGAGCATGTTCAGAGGAGGGCCACAAAGATGATCCAGGGGCTGGAGCACCTCTGCTATGAGGACAGGTTGCGGGAGCTGGGATTGTTCAGCCTTGAAAAGAGAAAACTTAGGGGGGACCTAATAGCTGCCTTCCAATACCTGACGGGAACCTACAGGAAGGCTGCGAGGGACTTTTTACAAGACTGTCCACTGATAGGACAAGGGGAAATGGGTTTAGGTTGAAGGAGAACAGATTTAGATTAGATTTTAGGAAGAAATTCTTCAGTACGAGGGTGGTGAGACTTTGGAATAAGTTGCCCAGAGAAGTTGTGGATGCCCCCTCCCTGGAGGTGTTCAAGGCCAGGTTGGACGGAGCCTTGAGTAGCCTGGTCTAGTTGAGAGGCGTCCCTGCCCATGACAGGGAGGTTGGATTAGATGATCTCTGAGGTCCCTTCCAGCCTATGGCATTCAATGATTCTATGACTCAGATGATCTTGAGTTTTGGATGGTTTTGTTCTGTTTGCACATGTAGCAGCTGCTTTTTGGGCTAGATTCTTACTTGTCCTGAACTTTAGTGTCATTTTTCTGAAGCAAAGGGAATGATAAAGCTAAAAAATCCTGAATAATGCTGACACTCATAAACGTAACTAGAATTTGTTTGACTAAAATGTCGTATTGAAAATTTCAGCCCTTCAAGCTTGTGCCTGTTATGTCGCGCTGTTTACTGACCAGGTAATCCAAGATGCTGTTGTAGCAACGTAAATGACTGCTGTACCCTACATAGGACGACAAAGGCAGCAGAGAATCAGAGATTTTGGCTTTTCCACCTGCAAAACCTAACCAACAATTATTCCCCCACCTTAGAGGGGGATCCAAGTGTTACACTAAATGTGTTACACCCAACTAACTAAGTGTTACACCCAGCTAAATGCTGAGTTGGGTGAGCTAGTGCCTCACCTTCCTATTAAGTGTGGAAGCAAAAGACAGATGTTAGTAGATGATCTAACAGTTCCATATGTATGTAAAGTCAACAGCAATGACAGTGTGCATTAAGGACAGGAGAATGAGATCAGTTGTCCTGAAATATGATAGTGGAAGAAGAAATATAATTAATTTATCTGTTTATATAGCTGAGCTCCTAACAAAACTAGGATGATGATGTATGTTAATGAAGTCAACTGGATTTTTTCTTTAGGCATCTTTAGATGCCTGATACTTTCTTGATTTGTTTCTATATATTTCAAATGTAAGCATAAAATTTTGGGAATCTTTTTTGAAACAAACAATTCAGATTACACTTTTAAGAAAATCTTTTTCAACTTTTAATAGTTATGATCCAAGTAAGATTTTAATTATGGTTACTAAATGTGTTTCAATAAGCAATAGGACTTGGGTGTGAAAAGATAGGACATAACTTAATTTTAGAAGTCAGCACTTAAGATTAACTTATCTTGATGTTAAAATCCTACCTGTATATCTGTATCTTGAGATACAGCTTCAGCTGGCACATTTCAGGCTGCCTTTGAAATGAATTGTCCTGCTGTTCTCCCTACTTTAAGCTGCACATGCCTGTCCCTTTCTACTTGCAGTTAGAGGATGTTTGAAACCTATTTTTTTTTTGTTATTGCTGTTTTAAGGTTAACTTTCTGATGAATTAGTGAGATGACTTGACACATATTGCCTGATTGCCTTGTACTGCCGTAAGGACGGCAGCAGGAATATGCCTACATGGTCATTGCAAGGAGCACTGTACACCTTCTGCTTACAGACTGAAAGGAGACTACCAAAGTTGAAGAAGAAGTAATAACAAAAGAGTTTACATTACTTTGCTTGGTAAATACACTAATCTATTTAAAGTAAATTCTTATTCAGTAAACATCAGGTTCTAAATAAGGGATATCTGTTCAAATAAAGCTGATCACTCATCCTGTGTTTTAATTTTCATGACAGGTAGAGTCAGTTTAACAGGAACTTGTAGGTTGAACTCACTCAGCTCAAGACAGAGCTTGGAGGCTAGGTGCTTATTTTTAAGTTAGAGCTGCTAATTGAGCAAATCCTTGAATGTGTAAGTTCACACTCAGAACTTTGGCCATTGATGCAGTTTTACTTTCAAGGGCATGAAAAAGTAATAGCAGATCTGACATTTAGCTGCAAAAGCTAACGGCAATGCCAGGAATACTGATTTGAGTCTGAAAAGGTTTAACAGGGCCTTGGTTAATTGAACTGACTGTTTTGAGTTGCTTCTATTTGAGTGATTTAAAATACACTTCACTGCCACTTATTGTAGCTTTGTGCTGGTCAGACCCATCTGTTCCATGCACACCCTTTAAAATATGTCATTTACCAGAAGTAAATCTATTTTACAACTGTCATCTTTCAAGTAACTTAGAAAGAGACTGTAGACTGCAATTCAACTTTATTATGCTATCATCCTCAGCATTTTAGCTTTAATCGTCTGCCAGACTACATGAACAGAGGTGTTATATAGCATGACAAGAAAAAAAGAGAATACACTGAGAATTTGAGCAAAAAACCAAACTACCTTATTTTCTCTGGACACCACAAATAGTCTGCTTATTTTTTTTGCCTGTACTAGCAGTTATGATTAGCCATTTTGGCCACCTTCAGCCCCTGCTGAACACTTGACAATATATGTCATGGCAAGTATTGGACAGATGAGCCTTAGCTGATAAAATGCAAATCTATGATTTATATAGTATAACTTCCACAAGAAATGCTGAGTTCTTCATGAGTGAATAAAGACCTAGCTGTATTTTCTGTGATCCTTTGCTGCAAACCGGTAACCTCTTGGACAATACACATAATCAAAAAATTACATTAGGTCAGGAATATAGCATTACCTATTTCTCAATCTGTTTTAGTTAAATGTTTTGTTACTAGACTTTGCATCACAATAACTGACACTGAATGATAGGAATAATTTGATATGGCAGAAAATAAAGTTACAAAGTGAAATCAAGTCAGCAAAAGCAGGCTGCTAAGATGACCTAATGCTTGAGGGCTGAGAAATGGGGAGTAGACATTTGCACAATAATGATGCAAGGAAAAATAAGCTAAGAGATTGACTTTATTGCCAGATAAATTTGAACTAGAAGTGAAAGAGAGGTTTATTAGTGATTTAATCTCCACTAAAATATTAGTTGAAAAAAAAAAACTGGGAGAAACATGAATCTACCCAATATGACTGCTAAAACGTCTATTTTCAGTGTGCATGTGACATTAAAAAAGGGATTGAAAATTATCTGGGTTTCATATTAAAGTGCTGTTTATTGATACAAACCTTTAAGAATAGATCATCTCTAACTTAAATCTTTTATTCCACAGAAAGTGTCTATGGACTAAGAGCAGTCATAGCTGTCTGGAATAGATCCACAGTTCATAAGATTGATTATAAGGGTCTTCTTTAATTCGTTTATATTCCACATATGATCTCTTCAAAGATACATTTAAACTTAAATCTCACTCTTTTTATACATAAACATTGAAGTCCACTCAATATGGAGAAATGCTTTGGAGCTGGCTTTGCTCTGTTTTCATATATGCTGCATGATAAACCTATTCTTTTCTGTATCCCAAGTACCTTAAATAAGTGGCTTGCCAGGCATTAGTGAACCTACTGTGCTGCCAATTCAATAAATCAAAACTCAGCTAGAATTCATAGCATAAGTAAACTGCTTTATTTCATTGACCAGATGGAAAGGAACTCCTACAACAATGTTCAGCTTCTATTTTAGGCTTCTTATGAAAGTTTGTGCCCTAAAAATGCCATAGCATGTAGATACAGTATTTTGTTTCACCACCTTCTGCCTTTGGGCCTGGGATATGGTTTTCATGTGACCTTCTTCTGGATCTAGCCAGAGGAGATGTGGCAAAGCCAGGAGGGATCAGCTGCTGCTGGTGGCTTCTGTTCTCTGGTAGGTGTGTTTGCATTTGCAGGAAGGCACAGAGCCATTGGAGAAAATGAAGGAAAGTGAAAGAGATCTGTGTTTATTTCCCCTCCATCCTGAAAGGCACTTGCCTGGGAATCGCTACCCATTCTGTTCTGCTCCTTGTGTGTCCCTCTGAAACAAGCCATTGTGTACCAGGCTTGAAACGAAGTTCTTGACTTAAAAATGCAAACTTAACCAAATCTTCATATGAACATCTGACCACCTGCCTTTCTGAAATCAACAAAGCATTTTTGCTTCCCACAATATGGTACCAGTGAGTTTCTGTCATTTCTTTTTCTTCTTTTTCTTTTTCCTCTGTCCTGTATGGATTCTTGTAAACAGATTCTACTCACTTGGTTCAGAGGGGTAATTTATTGACAAAAATTAGCACACAGTAGCTGAGACCCCCACATCTCTAGAAAGGGGTTTTGTGTGATTATTTTTCCATGCAATTTCTGAAAGTCCATTTTACTCTAGTCAATTTGATCACTTAAGATTCTGTTGCCTTTTCTCTTATGATCAGACTTAAACATAACCAGGGGATGCAATGTCTGGGAAATGGAAACATCCATAGTTATCTTGAAGATATGACAGAATATTTCCCTGTTCGCTACAAGAATATGAAAAATTATAATCTGAAGGCCTTATTTGAATGTAAGAAGTGTGGTATCTGGCCATGGTTCTTCATGAGCACTATGGAGAAAACAGCATCCAATATTGTCCCCTGAACAGTGCTCTTAGTCCAACCTGCAAGATACCTTGCATTATTTGTCCTATTCATTTTCCAAATCCTTCCTGTTCAGTTGCCTTCTTTTGAACTGAAAGCCCAGGATCAAAAATTAGAAATCTGTTTTCTAATGTCCACTGTATGGCACTCTGGAAATTATTATTGAGAATAGCCCTTCAGAGAAGGACTTGGGGATACTGGTGGATGAAAAGCTGGATATAAGCCAATAATGTGTGCTCACAACCCAGAAAGTCAACCATATTGTGGGCTGCATCCAAAGAAGTGTGGCCAGCAGGTCGAGGGAGGTGATTCTGCCCCTCTGCTCTGCTCTCATGAGACTCCACCTGCAGTACTGCGCTCAGCTCTGGGGCCCACAACATAAAAAGGACATGAAACTGTTGGAGGAGGAGGGCCACGAGGACGATCTGAGGTTTGGAGCACCCCTCCTATGAAGATATGCTGAGAGAGTTGGGGTTGTTCAGCCTGGAGAAGAGAAGGTTCCCTGGAGGTCTTGTTGCAGCCTTCCAGCACTTAAAAGAGGCCTACAGGAAAGCTAGAGAGGGACTTTTTGCAAGGGCATGTAGTGATAAGACAAAGGGCAATTGATTTAAATTGAAAGAGGGTAGATTTCAGTTAGATCTAAGGAAGAAATTTTTCACTCTGAGAGTGGTGAGGTACTGGAACAGTTTGCCCAGAGAAGTTGTGGATGCCCCATCCTTGGAAGTGTTCAAGGCCAGGTTGGATGAGGCTTTGGGCAACCTGGCGTAATGGAGGGTGTCCTTGCCCATGACAGGGGGGTTGGAACTAGATGATCTTTGAGGTCCCTTCCAACCCAAACCATTTTATGATTCTATGATAATCTCTTCTTAGTCTGCCATTTCTAACCGGTGTTTCCATTACAAAATATCAAAGCAGACTACTCCAGCAGTTCCATGTCCTTCTTGTGTTGGGGACCCCAGAGCTGAATGCAGTATTCCAGGTGGGGTCTCATGAGAGTAGAGTAAAGGGGCGGAATCATCTCCCTCAACCTGCTGGCTATGCTTCTTTGGTTGCAGCCCAGGATACATTGGCTTTCCGGGCTGCCAGCACACATTGCCGGCTCATGTTGAGCTTGTAACTAAAGTTATGATTTACACTAGTAAAATAAAATTCAAGAGAGATCCCATAGTATAAGTCAGATGTCACAGGGGATCTGGTATGGGCAGTACGTAACATCTCTTGCCATGATGTCATCTCTAGTCTGATTCTTCAAGTGATAAAGATCTCTCACTTCCTGGAGCAATGAAGTCATCTAATCTGGCACCTTAGCTATCTGCTGTCAGTCATTGTCTCCACTCTCCTATAGAGAGATGACATTTCCTGGAGCACAGATTATCTATATATATTTTTTTCATCTTTTATTTTTGCTTTGTTGCTAGTATAAAGGTTTCTAGGAGCTTACAGATGTGATGGTAATTCAAAATAAATAAAAACACATTGCACATACATTCATCCCACATGAAGTTAGTGATATTTTGTCAATAGAGTGTAAGTATTCAGTTGTCCACATATATTTTCCTCCTCAAAAGAAAAAAAAAATCACACTTTTTTTGAAGTAAGATTAATACTCTGCTAGAAGAAAACAGCTGATCACAATCTCAGAAAGCCTGCCATGTCAGGTGTTGGCATCACAGAGAAATGAAAGAATTCAGGTTGCATTCTTCACTCTAACAAAGTGTATGAGTCTGGCTCTTAGATGCTGACTGTGCAAGAGGCCTCTGTGAGTAGTAATGATTTTTATCCTGTTTCCTTTTAAGTTTCTGTCTGTCAGTCCTGATTTACAGTATCTGTTCACATTCTCTGGATCTTGTTTGCTGATACACTATGAGGCTGAATACAATGCACTTGCCCTTTTGGCTTCAGAAGCCACATTAAAAAAGGAAGACAAATGAAAAAGATCTCACAATGACTTACTAACATTTCTATCTGAATCATAATAAATCATTGTTGATGTTTTTTTTTTTTTGAGAGTTTTTATTACCCAATACTATTTGAACTAGAAAAGGAGGAGGAGATTGCACTGAACAGTGTATATAGAGTCACTCCTATGGGACTATGTTTAACAGTCCTGCAATCCTTTTCTTTCCCTTTGTCAGTCTCGTTAAGTTGTACTGTTTTCTTTTAAAGTGAACTTAACATGTTTGTCACCCTTCAGTGTTTGATTTTTCTCCTGTGAAATTTTTTGGCCTCCTATGAAACATTAAATATTCGTGCAGACAGTTCTCTAATTGACAGCATTGATGTTTTTGTGGGACAGCCTTTAATTGCACTGCCCAGACCCAACATGAACCTGTGGACCCATGGGCCTGGGGCTCTAGGTGAGCTTGGGCCTCAGTCCTTGCCTGAACAGAGCTGTGCACAGACCTGTGTCTTGTTCTGTTCCTGCTGGTCCTGACTGGATTTTCTGGGCTGATCTCAGACCTGACTTGTCATCTTGCTTGTACTTGATGATTACCACCGCTGCTCAGGTTCTGGAACCGCACCCTGCCAGTGAAGGCACTGCCCTGCTTTCTTCCTGGGTCACCCTCGGTGACCTTACCTTGTGCAACAGCCCCATTCTTGCTATGTCTAGCATGACATACAATATTTTATCTAATAATGATATCTGATTAAACCAGAAGGATATATAATGAAAAAGTAAGTGTCGTAGAATGACTCCCATATGTTGCACATTTACTAATATTTTGTAGATCATATAAAGAAAACCTTAAATCTGTGATGATTTAAGTATATAAGTCAAGGCTTTATGAAAACTTTATGAAAATTTTCAGCATATAAGTGCTCCATTAGAAGCCTATATGCTTCAAAACTTGTATATTTCCCATATTTTGCATATACCTGCAAGAGTGTGCATCCTCTTACTTCAAGCTGTAAGTGGAACAGAGGAAGCCAGAATTGCCTATAGTTATTTGCTTAAGAACTGACCTGTTGGTAGCGGGAAATATAAATAGACTTATTTTAAAGATACTGAAGCAGCAAATATGAGAGTCCAGTCCTGGTTCCATCCTTTCAGACTGCAATGGAACCCCCAACCCTTACCCCTTAGTAGGGGCAACTATTGTTTGGATAGAGAGGGACAGAAGTAGTTGAAAACTGTCTTCTAGAGGATGATACTTAAAATAAGTAATTGCTTTGACTTCTAAGTCATATTTCATACTGATTTCATTGTCCTAGACTTGGCTATATTTAAAAATGTTTGAAGAACCTACGTACTTTCTTACCATGTTTGGTGGATGGATTAAAGTAGGGATTGCTCAGCAACTTCTTACCGAGCCTTATGGCAGTAAGGAGATTTGAGAATTTTTCATGCTGGCACAGCAAATTCAGCACACTAGTGCAGATGGGTTTGAAATTACAGCCTTTCCACTTAGAGAGGAAATCTTTTAGCATACAGGACATGCTGAAGTAGTGGATGTGAAATGGATCCTTCCTGTTGCACAATTCCTTCAGCAAGAAATAGTTAAATGTTTCTGCTGCACAGGCTCTGAGGCTCCTGAAAGAGGGCATCTCACAGTGTTTCTATCTGTATCCAACATGGGGAACTGAGGCCAGCTATCCAATCTTTCCATCATCACTACTGTCACTCACATTCTGAGATGAAACAAAACTAGAACAACGAAGGAGAAATATAAAGACTTGAACTGCATTTGAGACTTATGTCAAAAATGTTTCAGTCCTCAGGTAATTTGCTCAGTTCTGGCTCCTTTCGTATTTACTTCAAAGCTTCAGTGAAAATGAAAGGATAGAAAATGGTATTTAGGTTTGCAGATAGCTGTAGTCACATTCTTGTGACTCAATCTTGCCTTGTTGAAGGGTGTCTTCCCCTTAAAAGTCAGGAGCTGTCTACACATCTTGAGGAAATATCTTACATCAGGGCTAGTCAAGGATACAACAGACCTAGTAAATCATGGGATTGATATCTGTTTTCCTATGATATACTATACTGCAAATTAATATAAATCAATAAATGCAATTGGTTTACCTAAAAGTAGCATCTGCTCTTATTAGGAAATAATTTATTTGATCAAATAAAAAGTTCATGCACAAACTTAAAATCAATGAAAAAATTATATAAGTGGCAGGATGCATCAAATAAAGTTTCATGTTTCCTATGTGTGTCAGTAATCTCAGTTTGCATGGACAATCTTTATCTAACACACTGCAGCCTTATTCTAACCCTGTCGTTAATTTTAGAAAAGAGTGATTAGTTGCAATGTTCTGACATGAGATCACAAATGTGAAATGCAGAAAAAGACAACCCAAAATCTACATCTCCTACCGTCAGTGTGGGGTAACTCTTTTGGGGACCCCCAAATGTCAGTATAGAGTAGATATCTCTGCTTCACCTCATCAGTCTCATTTTTCATTTGTTTCCATGTCATATCAAGAATGGGATACTCAGCCGATTCAGTGCTACTTTGTTGGATATAAGCTGGCTTATTTAGCTCTCTTGCATAGCTTTCCAGCACTGCCTGTAGTAGCTGAATGCTAGCAAGCATGTGCTGTGGATAACCAAAATGATTTCTGTGGCCTTGTAAGTTGGTAAAGTGTGGGTGAATTTTCATCGAGATGACAAGAGAGATTTGCATGACGTAAGGGAGTCTTCCATACAAGTTTATAGTGTTTGTGACAAAGCCCAGAGGTGACAGACTATATGAAAAAAATGTCCTATGTGTGAGAAACATATATTTTTAAGCACGGAGAAAGATAAGTAAATGTCTTATATATACATGTAAGTGTTGGAGGGCGAGAGAGAGGGGAAGAAAACATTGTTATATTGTCATGGTTGAATGGCTTTAACTGATGTAGCTGAAGTTTTACAGAAGTGTTTTAAGGGACGTAAAATGGCAAATGTTATGTGATCTTTACTACATCTCACTATTCATGGTAAATTGCTGGAGGAATGTCCAAAACACCAACTGGTGACCAAGCATTGACTTGAATAAGGCAATGCCTAACGTTTTGAAAATTCCATTTTAAGTTGAAAGCTCACTTCATACTCAAGAGTGGTTGCCCCCACTTTGTACCTTAGTTTAGAAGTGCTATAGAGAAAAGTTGAAATATTGCATAAAACATCAGTAATACTTCACCTGATTTATCAGATCAGTAAATAGTTAGCAATCTTACCTTAACTGGTAACTTGAGATGTAAGGTGAGGACTTCAGTGTACAGGGACTGTCTTTAGTGTACAATTTGCATTGTACTTGATTCCGGGTGTGCTTCTTGAGGGTTTGGCTTCTGGGAGTTTTAGTATTTACCACTACTATAAATTACAGAGCTAGGGTTTTTTTTTTGTTGTTGTTGTTTGATCAGTACTTTTCACCATCAGGAGCACAGAATGGCTGGAAAATCCTTGCTCATAGAGGGCATGTGAAGTTGACCCTGAGACAGAACATATTAGACTCTATATTTAATTTGTTTCAAGTCTCCTAATTCTCTTAAATTCTGCCTGGATTGCCAGTACGTAGTCTAAACATTATATGCCTTTCCAATTAATAATGATGTTCATGGCTTTTGCTAGAAGAAGTAAGGATGGAGATAGATGTTTGTTTCTTTTACTGTCATTTGCCATGGATTTGTGAAGGGACTTTCACTTTTACCCTTCAGTCCTTGCAATGCCAGTTTCAGGAGTGAATGGTCTCAACCTGTGAACTGTATGCAAGACAGTATCGCTTCTTGATGCTTCCTGTAGCATTAAATTAAAATACTTTTTAGAAAATTAGGATTTTTCTTGTATGCTTACATCAGATGGCAGACGGTGTAAATGCTTTATGAATAATATAATTTCCATACTTCACTACAACACAGAAGTCACTTACTCCATGCTGCCTCTGAGTTCCAGCATTAAGTTGATTGATAAAATCTTCTGATAGAAGAGAATCATAGAATCTTAGAATTGTTGGGTTTCGAAAAGACCCTAAGCAGAAAGAGCAGGTGTCTCATTTTTGGGCAGAGCCCTCAGAAACTGTGAGGATGTATGGCATGGAACATTACACCTTCACTGAACCAAATCAAAGTTTGGGGCAGGATGTCTGCTGATTATGGGGAAAGTCATTATGTTGGTGATGGTGCTGGCTCCAAAGTTTTGCACCCTAAACGGGACACATCCCTAAGGTCAGCGTGTCCTTGTATTAGAAGTAGTTAAACTGTTTGCTTTTGCTGTTGCAATGTGCAAAATATGAGTGTTGAATGGAGCTTTTTGCTGCAGCTTACTTTATGTATTCCGTGGCTCTTGACCTGTTCTTATTCTACATTAGTTTAGGCACTTAACTGGGTCCTAGAAGCCTGACTGTCCTGGGATCCCTTTTGCTCTTCCAGCTTCAAAAAAAGGTGCTGAACTCCTCTCCCTTGCCCCCACTCCCCCTCCAAAATATCTGTGTAAATCCCATTTTAATAAACTGAGCACCACTTATGGGCTTCAGTGAAAATAGTATCAGGACCCCAAGACCTAGATTGCCAGTCTTAGGAAAGCAGCATGTTTTTCACATTTCGTGGTGAAAGTCAGATGAAGAGACTTAATTTGTGTGAACAGCCAATCTCTCCTTAAAACAAGAATACTCATGTACATATAAGTGGAGATTATTCTCTACTAGGATTTAGCAGTTCTTGTTAACTTTGCCACAGTAACACTTTATTTAAGAAACGACTTAAATGCTCCTTCTCATCAAGATAAATAGTTGAGTGATATGAGCCGTGGGGTCGTCTTTTCCAGGGAATCACTCAGTTAGCATTTGTACGACAACCTGCATCTTTTGTATCCATCACTTTGAACGGAACGCAAAATGAAACTGTCTCACCCTTGGACCGAGGTAGAGAGTTTTTTCTCTTTTACCATCCCTAAGACAAATTAGGAATGTAGGAAACCTTTCACTTGGAACAAAACAATGATTATAGCAGGTAACAGGACCTCACATTAATCAGTGCTTTCAAAGAAAAGGGCTCGACCTGTGCCCTTTGTCTAGCCTACTGGTAGGTACACTTTTTTTTTTTTCCCAGTTTCTTTCAGTGTCAGGGCATTCTCTTTCTGTGTAATACATTCTCTTGGAAAATGTTTCTCTTTTCAGGCAGTCTTTCTGCATTGATCAAAACCTCTCCAGAAAGCCACTGTAGAAATCTGAACTTATAATGATGTTCTTTTATATTTTCTTACAATGAACAATGACTCTCTCAATACTAATGGCAACAGTACATAGATAGAGGCAACAGTGCAAAGAGTGGGGGGGAAATAGCCATTATTTGCAAGACTTGCTGTTTCATGTCCTGAAAAAAAAAAAAATCCTGTCTTCTGCAGCCAAATCTTTACTACCTCTTGTTGAAAACATTCAAGGCCTTTGCAAACCAATGCTGAGATGAGGAAAGATAAGAGTGGATTAACATTTTTCTTCTTTTTGGAAGAAAACATTACTGACAATTAGATGGCAAAAGATCTTAGTTCTCCATCCCCTCTGAATAAAAAGAAAGAGAAAACATTCTGCTTGATAGCCTTTTTTGGTTTACTGGCCTTGACCTTTAAAACAATTATCCCTCAAACATCAGGCTTGAAATTAAATGAATGGGACCGAGTGTGGCTCCACTGAATAGAAGACTCCCTCTACTGACCGAAATACAGATTGCCAGTTGAAACAAAACGCTTGTTTACAAAGGAGGAACAAAACATAGAGAGAATGTCACACTTTGTAAGTCTGGTCAGATTTCCTCATCTTTAACGTCTTTCTCTCTCTCTCTCTTTTTTTTTTTTTTTTTAAATTAATGTATTTAAAATCTGAGCAATGCAGAGTGAAGGAAGAAGTGCTAGGCAAATGATATAATGACACCCTTTATCAAATGTTTAGAAACAAGACTGCCATTAAGGTTACCTGTTTTACTTAGTCTTCATGAATGTTAGACTGGCTGATGCTTAGCTCCAGTTGAGTTCAACTGATACTCACTCAGCAAAGAACAGACTTCAGTTTCACAGTGAAAAAACCATTTTACTAGGAAGACAGAGAACCATTACAACTGATTTCATCAGGGTGTAAAAAAGGTGCAACAGCTTAGAAAGTACAACCAGAAAATAGGCTGCTGCAAGAAGGTTTGGAAAACTTTGAGCTCTAGAAAGGAACTTTAAATCTAGCCCTGGACTGAGACACTCAAACCTCCTTCACTGGCTTTACATTTAAAGTCTTTCATTTTCATGGCTTAAGTATTTTTACTGAATTCGAAGGTATGACAGATATTCTCAGAACTATGAGTCAGTAGAGGGAGATGAATATTTTCATAATGTTACTTCAGTCAGTAGATATATCATTGTTGCATTTTAAGTTGTAAGCTTGCTTGTAAAATAACAAACATGACAAATCAATTCTGCCTTTATACCAAGAGGAATATTAAATGTATATTTGGCTCTAATATATTTTATTGCTTCAGTACTTTGCCTTTTTAGACCTACAGAAAACAGTTCTTGGAATGCACGAAAAAAAATTAGACAATTTTAATAAAGATGGAGAGAGTAGATAAAAGAAGCTAAATAATAAGTAATTGTTCATTAGCTAAGTAAAACCTAATGGGCTGGTTGCTGATGTCAATACATTAATAATGTACTCCAGAGCATAAGTAAAGGCAATGGTGGAGCTTTAAACAACTGATAATATTGGCAATTTAAACTTTCTGAAGCTGTTCGTTAGGTTCAAGTGCCACAGCGGAACATGAAGCCAAAGTGAGCAGGAGGAGAAACATATGGCAGGCTTGTACAGATGGAAAAACACAGATGGAATCATTCAAGAAAATCAGCTGATGCAGCTATTCTGGCAGGAGGGTTTACTTCAGAAAGGGATAGCCAGCTAAGTGATCAGAATTCTCAGTATTTCTGACATTGTGCCTCTCCTCAGCAGATCAAGTGTTCCTCACAAAAAATCCTTGACTCCTTGTAGGCACAATCAGTCCTGAGTTCGGGAATTTCGCTTAATTTAGTTATTGCTAATTAGTGTAAGCTTTTATTTTCTGAGTCAGGTATAGTGAAAAAAAAAAAGTAGACGTGAACAATTGAATGAATGCTTAAAGAATCACCTTTCCTCCTCCTTTCCCACACTCAACTTCAGTCAAACACCTCTCCTTAACCCTCGCAGTCTCTCAACTCCTCTTGTTTTCGCAGCATGTAGTGCTCAGTCTGTCACCATCTATTTGGTGGGGTGATGGGCAGTACAGGAGGCTGAGGTCAGTCTAGAATTATTTCTTTCTGCTGCTCCTTGCTACTTGAGCATTTTCATCTGCTCTAACGTGTTGCCTGTGGGCAGAAATCACTGGGGGATGTCTCTGCCCCAGTGTGTGTTGCCCATGGGCTGCCCTTCCTCAGAGACATCATTCCTCCGGCACAGAGCAGCTCCTTCCAACAGCATGTCTGCAGGCTTGTCCCCCACAATGTCTCCTTCCATGTGTCTCCTTTGTTTCTCTTCCTCTGTTTCTTCCCCATGATTAGCTTAACACATCTCTCCGTATACCTTCTTACATGTGTCCTCTTGTTCTCCTCTCATACATCTCCTGCTCCTTGTGGCTGCCACTTTCTTAAATACGTTTGAGCAGAAGCACAATGTACTCCCCAGCTAGTGGAAGTTTGGTGCACAATGGATTGTTTCCATCTGTTCCAGAGTTGTATGGAAAAGGTGAGACTGGCACTGGGCAGATCATAGACTCCTCCCACACAGGACATCCTGCAGTGCTCTGCTGTCTAAACACTGCCAGATATGCCCAACATGCTCCTTGGTCAGGATTTTCTGGGTGGACATATTTTCAGAGTGGCAAACAAGGAATAAGGTTTCATGTACCAATAATAAAACATACCATTATGGTTTGTTTTATGCATTTTGATTTATATAGAAGTAACTGTCCTCAGATCTGGTAGCTTGTAGTACTATCTGATGTATTAAAACATCATAAGAAATTGCCTTGCATAACAATATTACTAATTATGGTAAGCAAGCAAGTGTATTTTTTGACTATTTTGAACTTTCACAGTTTGCACCATTGCATTCCATTTTCCTACAAGCAAAAGAAATACAGACTCGCTGGAAAGCTAAGATTCTGATGTGATTCGGGAAACATTATAAAATAATCCTAATTATGGAAACAGTATTTTGAAACGTGGTAATGGCCAACATAACCTAAAACGTTTCTTGCCTTCTGAATGACTCATTTGTGTCCTCTTTCGTTCTGTTGGAGAATCTTCCAGACAAAACAGTTCTGTACTGTTCTGAATTTAAGACTTTTTTTTTTCTTCAAACGTGCTGTAGAATCATACAGTCATGGAATGGTTAGGGTTGGAAGGGACCTCAAAGGTCGTCTAGTTCCAACCCCCCCTGCCATGAGCAGGGAAACCCTCCACTACACCAGGTTACCCAAAGCTTCATCCAACGTGGCCTTGAACACTTCCAGGGATGGGGCATCTACAACTTCTCTGAGCAACCTGTTCCAGTGCCTCACCACCCTCAGAGTGAAAAATTTCTTCCTTAGATCTAACTGAAATATACCCTCTTTCAGTTTAAAGCCATTGCCCCTTGTCCTATCACTACATGCCCTTGTAAAAAGTCCCTCTCCAGCTTTCCTGTAGGCCCCCTATAAGTGCTGGAAGGCTGCAATAATTTCACCCCAGAGCCTTCTCTTCTCCAGGCTGAACAGCCCCATAGAAAATGACTTTCTGGTTATTTACAGGCTAAGACTTGACTGGATATGTTGGCCTCAATATTCCTCGTATACACTTCTAAGTGGCCTTTTTAGAATCTTATCTGTGCATACCCAATCTTCTCTTCTCCCGAAACTCACAATCCCTTCTCATCCCGTTTGCCCCTCCTGCTCTGTTACTTTTTGTTGCTGTTGTTTCTTCTGCAGATCTTGCTGCCAGTGCTCCTGCTCTTTCTGCCAGCCGGCCATTTATTTTGTGTTCGTACTCAGAAGACTGCATATACATGTAGCATGTAATCTTGCATATGATCATGAATGTGAATTATAAACATTTCACTCCCTTCAATGTAACGTTGATTGTCTTCATGAGTTTGTTTTGGCTTCTATGTTTGTATTTTTTGAAACATGATTTAGGAAAAAAACTAAAAGTAAGAAGGCACTTCAAACTGAGTCCGTTCTAAGGTAGCCTCCTGTTCAGATTCTCAATATCTGCAAAGTTTTGCATTTTTATGGGAAAATCTGAAGACAGCAGGGGGTTGTGGATCAATGCTAAGGGAACAGAACTCTTGAGCAGCTATGAATTGCCTGAATTGTCAACCTCGCACAGATGATTTAGTATTTCTAATGGCAAAACAGAGACTAACTGAACAGCTAAATCAGCAGTTTGATTACTGCCTTATGGTTTTATGAACTTAGCATAAGTATATTTAGCAAATTGCTGATTTAACATGTAGCAGACCATAAGGTAAACGATGTGACAACGTTGCGGTTAAGATGGCTGCAGAGCAAGCACAAAGCGAGCAGTTATCTCTGAGTCAGTTTTGGAACTGACTCACCAGGAACAGTGAACAGTCATCCTGGACAGAGTGAGAAAGTACTAAAGGACACATTTGAAACGATAAAAAAGGTACGTCAAAGACTGAGAGGTGAGACCAGCTCAAGAGAACCAACATTGAAGATCTAGGAGTTTGAGCATCAACTGCTACAGAGGCATTGTTTTCTGGCCACCTCATCACATCAGGAGGGATGTCTCTGTAACCTTGTGCTGTGAGACTCTAAAGGCCAACAGAAGGGTCTCATCTCTTTTGTTTTGCCTCAAATTAAATGAGTCAATTTCAGGTAAATTAGTTTTCCAGTACAAAGTTACATAGGACATAATAATGAAAACTGATTTCAACTTTAGCTTGAATCATGCAATTGAATAATAATCCATAAGCACAATACTGCATGATGAATTCATGTTTGCAGAGAAAGCTGACTTTCCAATATTCTAATCTTTCAACCTTTTTTATCTGCAAAATAACAAGACTAAATGAGAATACAAATGCGATTGTTACGATCTTCTCCACCTTGCTGAATCATTACACTTATTAAGCACATTTTTTTGTCACAGCAAAACAACATAGCATAACAGCTCTGATTTTCCTCTGATTTTTCCTGTTTCGTTAATGCTGTTTTGTCTTTTTCATAGACATTTAGTGTGATTAGTTCTTTATGCTTTTGATAAGTTAGTCAGTATTCTTTCAGAAAAATCTTTATGACCATGAACCAATGCAAGAGTCATAAACTGATGAAGAGTTAATTTTTCTCTTCCTCCATCTGCCCTGCTATTGAGAAATTTCATGAACTACAGATATTAATTTCTGAGGATTTTATAGATCCCTCACTTAACATACAATTTCTCAGATTCATACTTTCTGCAGTGAGAAGAAACAGCAGAAGATGAAGTCAAGAAAACAGTATCATAACTGGGCCTGTTCCATGAATCAGAATCCAAATGTAAATATTCTTCAGATTACAGGTGTGCTTGAGTTAAAGATTTTGATATCAACCTGCTCATACTAAATTATCTTTTCCTTGGAGCTGTATTTATTCACTTCCACATACCTGCCTGCAGGCATTGTTTGAGTTTCACATGTGAAATCTAAATCTGAAATCCGTGGAGTCCATCAGACTGTCCCGCCAGCTGTGATTTGCCTGAGTGGCCATTACTGCAACTGCATCTACTTGGTTTTGCAGTTTACATCAATCCCTGTGAATGATCTGGGAAGGAGCAAAGCCAAAGTATAATTTTCTTCAGAAGTAGTTAATAAGGAACTGTTAGGGGGATTCAATAGCTGCTATTGCCTGCCAGACTTGGCATCAAGGACAAGAGCTCGGGGAATAAGACAAGTAAATTTGTGTCTCATAAGAGTCTTAGCACCTCTGACTAAACAGATCCTTCTGTAGCTATGCAGACTTTAGAATTTTCCTGGTTTATGTGTGCTCCTCTGAAATGTCTTTAACATTCTGGGGAAGGACATAGCTTAAGTAGCATGTTCCTGCAAAGTATGAGAACCTTGGAAAATTTCGCTTATGTTTATTTTATATTTTAAAATAAAAAGAGCGGTTAGGGAGAAAATGGCACATCCATAAGTCAAGTCTTCAGATTTTAAGGAGTAAGCTTGTTATTTGCAGTGTAACTGGATATTAAATCTATTGATTTTAAGTTTAGGTCAGTAAATTTTAGCTTTTTTTATTGCTTTTGCATGCTTTCGAACAAAGCGTGAATCCAACAGGGTCTCATGTGGCCGTTATGTCAGCTGGCTTCCCATTGGCCTTACTCTTTTATTTGAAGGAATTGAGTTTCTCATTCTTGGTAAGAAAAAAAATCCCTTCAAGTAGCTGTTTTTAATTAAAACACCCTTTTTTTTCTATACAGACATAAATGATAGAGAAAAATCTACCTATGGTTAGTAAATATAATTTCCACAAAAACTAAATGATGCTTTACTGACTGAAGAAATAGGAGTTTTTTGACTCTGAAACTATATTTTTCTTCATAAAAGTGTTTGTGCTGTCTTAATGGACTGTGACTGTGTTAAGTCCAAGATGGACAGTGTCCAAAACTTGCAGTTTCATTTAGGAAAGTAAGTCTGAAAAACTTCTATTCTGGTCGTACTTTTAAAACCCTGACAGATGCAGTTTTTTTTAACATTCTCATCTGACTTGACCTTACACAGTGACACAGGATAACCTGATACTACCAATGGGAATTTTTCTATAGGTATAATTGTTTCCAAGAAATCTATATAGTTAAAAACTTTCATATAAAATCTACAAGATATTTTCTGTAAGTACCTTAGCAAATGGCTTGTCAACAGGAAGTGTCAAATATTCTTTACTCTGTTCAGCTGTGAATTTTCAATAATATTATTAAGAAGAAAGTTAAAAAAACTGAGCCACGTGTAAACAGAATATGAAACTCTAGCACAAAAATAAGGAGTTTTCACATTTGGTAATATATACAGTTTAAACTCTAGAGATCTTATCTGCATTCTAGTTTGCTAGTTAGAACTGTCTCAGGGGATATAGAATGATGAGACTGACTGGCCTTCATGGCAGTACATGCTGCAGGTATAAGCTAGTCCTCACCTTGCTCAGTGCAGGGTTATGAAATCCAAAGTCATCTCCAGTGGATTTTTACCAAGTTCTCCACCGACTGTAATAATAAGTAATATGAGGCCAAGAGAGCAGGTCTAGTGCTTTGCCATGGTCAATTCTTAATTTAAGCACCATCTTTTTGAATTTTTCTGTCTTTCTTTGTGACAGCTAAAACATTCTAGTTTTTTCTGCTTTATATTTTTCTATAGTTGCTTTTTTTCGAGTTTAGTAATTGCTATTTCCAGTAGCCCTTGATAATACTTGTAAGACCACGACTACTCATCATACATTAAAAATATCACTAACATTTCCTGCTATCATACCGACTTGCATTTAAAGCCAAAAGAAGAGTATGTGGAAAGCCTACATTTTCTCCATTAGGGGGAATCCTTGCTCTTCTTCTGAAGGTTTTCGTTCCTCCCAAAGCACTTTTAAGTTATTTTTCTCCTTAAGAAATGCTGAAGTCTGTAGTTCCGTTTCTGAGATCTCTGTTTAAAGGAATGGTCAGATCACTGATGCTTTGAGTTTAGCAGTTCAGTGTGGGCAAGAGGAAGACTGACTTCTGTTGATCTGTGCAGAGCATGTAGTTCTTGTTCCCTTCTGTACATAATTAGCTGTTGCATGAAAAGCATAGTCTTTGTACAGAAATGTCAAAGAGTTTAAAGACTGAATCGATAGACTTCTTTTAGAATCTTTCACTTTTCGAGATAGCTGACATAGTGAAGAGATCAGTGGCAGCTACCATAGAAGTTCTTCCACAAGTTTTCATTTTTAGCTAAATTTTGTCCCATCACTTGAGCTGTTCAAAATATTCTGCAGATAAAGCAGTGTTCATATGGAGCTGATTTGCTTAGCCAGTTTGAAAAATATCATTATTTCTGAAAAGTCCATTAAAAATCAGTGTGATGGTGGTGAATCTTAAGAGGGATATCAAAATATAGCCTCGAATAAAGATTGTCATCTTCCAAAAATCTGAAATAATGGAAAAAAACCTGAGTCAAAATCACTACTTTTACATAACTGTAAGGTTTTCTTTTTTGTTTCAAATAGCAAAAGATCATTTGCTGCTTCATGCTGTATACTTCTGAGCGTGTTGTGTTATGGGAAACTGGGAAATCTTTGTAGTGCACATTGTGTCATTTTCTGTGAGTTTTGGGAGATATTTGAGAGTTAAATATGTCTGTGGGGACCAAAGTTGATTTTATGAGGAGAGAATGAGCAAAAAAGGAAAGAGAACACTAGTGGTGGTGAAGATGATTACATTTTTGAAAAGGAAGTGCTGTTTTCTGAGCAGTGTCTTTCATCTTCCTCAAATGCCAAGCAATACAAAGCTACAACCTTGCTTCTATTAAAAAAAAAAAAAAAAAAGTAAGATAAGAGAAAAAAGAAGCAGACTAGAAATAGAATATAGTTATTTCTCAGGTAAAAGGAAATGAAGTAATAGTTTTTCTGGTGGTGGAACATGTGGTCAGAACAAATTCATGGTCACTGTAATGGTTGCTATAGCGTTGTCAGACAAACAACGAAGTAATAGTAATACCTCTTTGTGATGGCTATAGTCAGTGTCTCCACACTGTCGCAGTGCCTGTACTTGAGGCTGAAAGGACCAGAAAGAGTGGAAAAAAAAAAAAAAAAAAAAAAAAGCTAAGCTCCTAAACGCACATTCTCCTTTAGTCAAAACGCTGAACTGGAGCCTTAATGCTGCATTTGTCAGTATCCCGAAACAAATGCCAAAAGAAGCTGGCACTGCCCTTTAGCATCCCCTTCAGGTTTGATGTAAGCTATGCGATTTTCACTTTGGGTGCATCCACCTGCAATAAGTGATATTCATCACAGGCTCATTCAAGGGCAAAATGTTACAATTTGTAGTATTTCATTTCAGTTGAAACCAAAATAGTTGTAGGAGCTGTTTAGGAAATCTGTTCTTGGAATCTGAAAGGCTAAAGTGAGAATTACCCAGTGATGATGAATATCTGAGAACCTTCCAAATAGAGAAAAAAGTGATGCAAAGCTTCAGTGATGTGATATAAAAAATGATCTTCAGCTAAGTTCTGAATTTTAAAAAGTACACTAAGACCAAACTTGCAACAGTTCAGACCGAGCAGAAGAATTCAACAACAGCAACAACAAAGCCTTAAGAATGAGCGGCTCTCTCAAGCTGGTAGTTCTCTGAAGACAGCAACCGTAGCACTCAGGGTCTCCTGGCTTTTTCTTCTTCATACAGCATCAGTTTTCAAAACTACAAAAGACAAACATAATCAAAGTCTTCTGTTCAAACTGCCTGCTGAGTACAAGTAGTTTCAGACAAAACAGGAACTGACCCTACCTATGTCTTTACAGAAGTCAAGTTATCCTCAAAAACCAACAGATAATAGCAATAGAGTAGTATTGTACCAGACAGTGATTTAATTAGCTGACTCCATTTTAGGTAGAAAACTGGGGTACGTGTCACTGAGACAACAAACAGGCCCAAGTTTGAAGTGAATTCTTTACTGGCTTCTCTTTTGTGGCTCTTTAGCTGCTGTGTAGTTTGCATGACTTCTGTACTTTAAGTGCAAAAGTATACGTGTTTTGGGCTGGGTTTTTTTTTCATGCTTCAATGGCTGCATTTATTTTTGTTTATATATCATATGGTGGTGGCTTAATATAGCAGACTAAAGAAAACACACTGCAAAACAAATGATAGCAGTGGATTTCATGTTCTCTGTTGTTCAGGATATAAAATCAGAAGAATAAATATTGTCTTTATGTAAAAGATGCATGGCATAATTCCCAACCAGAATATTTTTTTGATTTATACAGTCATTTAAACGATGAAGGTAATTTTTATACTCACACCAACCTAACATATAGCTTATGTGATTATAGAGGAATGTGTAGCTTTATAACGCACTTAAAAGAAGTGACATGAAATGTGTACGGAAATCGTCAACAGAGGATAACATTCAAACCTCACACTGAAGTCTTGCGGGATACAGAGAGTGTCTGCATTAGATCAGATTTTATCTTTACAAGAAATTATAGGAATTTGTGAATCTATACTTCTTTACAGCTTATTCGAGTGCTTGCACTTGTATGAGATGTTGTGGAATAGCTTTTGAAAAACAGTACATAGGACACAACTATAACAAAGGAACAGTGAAAAAACCCTGAGTTCATCCAAAAATGGACTTGACAGCTAACTCTGGTGCTAGTGTTTTCAACGTACTGCGTTTTACTGTAAGAGATGTAGGATGTAGATTGAGGAGCTAGAAATGTAATTCATAGAGCTAAAATATTTCTCATAAATAAAATATTTTCGAGTTCTGTTGTTTGTTGTGTTGATAAGGACTGAGGAATTCTGTCTGCTGAGGGACGACCCAATTAAAACATTAGGAAAGCAATTCTTGCTGACCTTGCTTCCAGCTGTCAGATACTTTTTCATTCTTCATTTTCAGCTTGACTTCTGCCACTGTTTGAGTGATTTTTTAACAAGGAAATCATAAAAGGGGCAGGAGGAATCTGATCACACCAGAAGTTGTGGCCAGAGGCAGGAAGGAAATATGAAGGAAGAGAGTCTGGCAGCAGATAAGAGGCAATCATAACGAGTGGAGTTCAGTGCAGAGGTGAACAGACATGAGTTTATTGGAAATCTTGGGAGTACCTAACAGCGCGACTGAGCTCTTGTTTGGTCCAAGGGAATTCATTAGAGGTGATGGCAGAAAGCAAAGCTGAGGAAAAAGTGAGGGCCAAGTACTTTGTGCAAGAAAAAAGCCACAGACTAGTATTTTTTTCAAAACAGAATCAGGAAGCTATATGCAAATAAAATAGTGCTACTGTGAACTCTAGAAGCTGTAAGAGAAAGAACATTAACAACTGCTTCAGCTGGAGGACTTGTGACACTTACGTCTTCAAATAAGAGATCCTGGCCACTGAAAAAACAGCAATACCATTAGAAATAATGTAACAACAAAATTATTCAAACACAGGTACGATTTAAAAAAACCCACATAACTTTAATGACTACATGGTGACATAGTGATGCTTTGAGAAGTATAAGCCCAGTCTTGGCTGCATTTTAAACTGTGTGACCTCAGAATTTTTATACTTATATAATGGAGTCAATACACTAGTTTTGTAAATTGATATAAAGAAATATAATTCAAGGAGTGACACTTTCTAGAGTACAAAAATGAGAGTTGTGGCAATATATTTGTCTCTTTCTGTACAAATCATTGTAATGGCACTGTCATAATGTATATGAAATGGATATGGTAGTAAGGGTAGTAACACACTACTTTTGGTAGAAGAAAAAAATCACATTATTTTTCCAATTTCAGTCAAAATAAATTCTAATTTTAGTCACATTAATTTTATTTTTGTTTATTTTTTAATTAGTTTTTTTCTTATATTTCTTTTACTTTTCCTACAACATTTCCAGAGGAATGAATGACTGCATTAACAGCTCATATCTTCTCTTTTTGCTAGCAATTGTCTCCATCAGTCATTAGTCTTTTCCAGGCAAATATATCTTTGGTGATTTGGTGTATGGAAATATGTTCATCTGAGTCAATACTGAACCAGTCTCCCTCTGCACTGACACGGTGCCTGAATCCAGTTAATGACATGGCACATATATCAGTACTTAATTAATAATAAATAGTGGTATACCAAGGCAATGTGCTGATACAGGCACTGTGTGTAGCTCAAATGAGATATATAAAATTGAGATCCTGCATTCCATTTGACAAATCCTTGTGATTCCAAACTGAAATGCAGTAGCCTGTTCTCCCACTTATTTCAGGAATGCTTGTCCTTTTCTGTGCTGTTGGGGTTCCCAAATGTTCCAAATTCTGAACCTAAATGCCTTTGAACAATTTAATCCCTTTTTATTTTGTACCTCTCTGGTTACTTTTAAAATGGAGATGAAGAATGTTTAGCCAGTGCTAAGATTAAACTTCAAAATTTTCGCACCATGTATTTAATGGAGTCTTAAAAAGACACATATTGAAGTGGTTACTGAAGTGTTACAGGAATTAATTCTAATAGTAATTTTAATGGACTCTAGTTCCAGCTACATTCCCCATTATCTTCTTTTCTAGTTTCTGACCTTTTAGAAACTGGTGTTTACCCTTATGTTTACCGTTATGCTGTAAGGGTATGTATGTATGAACTTTGACTTTTTCTACAGCCAGGAAGCTTCTGTGGGTATGTCTTTATCCACTGACTTGACCTGCCACTCTGAGCCCGCTCCCTGTTGGTGGCAGTCTTCTGGAGAGAACGTTCAGAAAAGATCACTCATTAGCTCTGCCATAAGTATGCAAGGCTCTGCAGAAAGGGTAACTTTGCCTGGAGATTTTAACGATTTATTTATTTTTTTAAAACTGTTGAAGCTCAAGAGCAACAACAAATTTTCTTTATTTTAGATCCAGTGACAAACTGGATATTGGTTCTGGCATTATGAAAACAAGCAGCTGCCAGGCAGGATACTCAACTGTTGCCTTAATCAATGCCTAGCAGTTCTACTGAACAACACTTGAAGTGCAGGGGCTTGGTCAGTGATTATCCCAAGGGAGGTTTCTGGAGTAAAAGATGGCTGAACTTTAGCGTAGGCCATCTCCTTAGCAGTCAAACAAAATAATGCCAATGACAACGCAGTGACTCAAAATTGAAAGCTTATGTAAAAAGATAGTATTTGGAATCAGGAGTATATGCATGAAAGAAAAGAACAGAAGCTTCCTTTGAGGCTTTAATTGCACTTAGTTTTTGATGGCCTTAGTATAACTTCCAGGGAAGGTCTTCCTCAAGTTTTTAATGAATCAGTTTGCTTGTAATATGGGAAGAAACTTACTTAGTCTGCTGCTTGCATTTAAATAGGAGGCTTTTCATTGTATTACTTTTCACTGAATACTTCATGTATTTCATTGTATCACTTTTCACAGTGTATTGCTGTGGGCAATTGATTGATAGCACTGAAATGGAAAACTCCCAAACACGTAATACTACAGAAAACAGCTTGATTAGTGTGCGTGCGTGACCCTTTACATACAGAAAGTAGATGTTTTCATGAATAGTTTACAGAAATAACCAATATTTACTTTCAGAGCTTGACAATGTTGCTTTTTGAAGTGTGTATTTACTGCTTTTAGGAAATACAAGCCCAAGAAAATGGGAAGGTTAATGATTAGGAGAACTATACTTGTCTATGTTTTCATATCATTTGCAGAGTGCTGATTTCCTGCATTATTTTCTAAATTATTTTTTTCTTGCTCTGTTCAACAGCTTTTAATTAAGTATATAGTTGCTTAAAAATTAATTGCTAACAGCAGAGTATGGTACTATTCATGAGAGGGACAAGCCTCTCTGACCTGGTGACATATTTGCTCTTGACATTCATAGAGCTATATTCACAATTTTGTTATGCAAATAGTCATTGCATCCTCTTGCAAACGTCTTGTGTCCATATCTGATACTAGATACATATATTTGAATGCAAAGCTTCTGTGGTGCATAAATGATATGGATAAACATTTACAATCCCTTCATTAATCCTCTTTTACAACTGTTATTTGTGATATTTCAGTCAACTTGAATGGGTAATTATTTATCAGTTTATATTTATTATTTACAGGTCTGATTAAATATACTTACATATAGACAACAGATATTCCAGTTAAAAATCTCCATCTCTTAGAACTGGGTTTTTTGGGTAGCGCTTTATATAAGTTCAAGTTGCCAAGTAGTAACAATAACGTTTTGTAAATAATGGCAGATGTTGACGTATCATTCTAATTTTCATACTTTTTCCCTAACCATGATTAAATAATTGAATGTAATGCAAAACTTAGACTGACTCATATTTCTTATTTGTCAAACGCCCTGAAATGTTTTGATGTGTCTTGAATGATATGAGCAAACCAATATTGAATTTTTTTTGACTGAGGAAAGAAAATAGTGACGTTTATTTTTTGCTTTTTAACTTTAAACTCTAACAATTAAACAGCTGAAAGGCCTTAATGATAATATCAAACATCAGACGTGCTTCCTAACCTATATTTCATTAGGTTTTTATGTCTTCATTCTACATTGTTATCTATTAAGATGTTGTAATCACATACAGAAGTAGTTACTGATACTGAAAAGCATTTGGTCACACAAATGCCTGCATATATAGCTGTGCAGACTATAAAGTAGTTACTCACAATACCTGCACAATAATTAAATGACAATTGTGAAGACACATTTGCCCTTTTAAGTCAATTCATAACGTTTTGTTACTTGCTCATGTGATGAGTATGGATGTACAGAAAGTGTGTAGCTGTAAAAGATACAGTATCAATATTTTTAAGCGATCGTGAGCATTGGTGGTTCCTGCCGGTGTGGTCTTCCTGGTAACATCTCGTCTTGCTTTGCTCTGACTTTGTTTTGCCAGATTGGGTTATGATGAAGAAAAGACTATTGTCCCTTTATCAGCACAGTACTTGAATTCCCCTGAATGCCTCTCCTGTTATAGACCTGATCTAATTCACATAGGAGTTCAGAATATTTGGATTAATAATAAAAATTGTATGAGAAGATATTAATTTCTACTTTTCAACTCTTGATGAAAAAGAAATATAAAAATATAAATGCAAGATTTTGAGTGAGATAAACTCAATAAATCCCTATAATCATGCACTAGATACAGTTTATATACAGGTTAATAGCATTTTGATATTGGTGGTAATTAAGACTTTATTCAATGAGGCATAAATATGACTGATTCAAAGAGCTGGAATATTATGTTAATAAGCAAAATTATAGTTGATGTAAATATAGTCCCTAAGCAATACTGGTAATCTTAACAGAGATGCTTTGGTTGAAATTTTTCTGGTAATTGAACCAGTAGCTGCATTCAGAGTTAAAAAAGAGAAAAGCGGGTAAGAGTGTGTTCTTGACACGTGATATGCCAATTCTTTTGGCTATAACTTGCTTGGGGCTTAAACTGCTTTCCTGTGATGGTTTATTTTGTGGTTTATTTCATTGTGTTTTGTGAGTCTGAGGTTACTTTGTTATTGTGTTTTTTGTGTGTGTGTGTCACAGTGTATCTGCAAATATTTCTTTGATTCCTCTCTGAATTAAACATCTTTGTCTAACAACAGTCCTGTTGCTGAATTTGGTGATACTTACATAGGGAGGAGAAAAAGTGATGTGCTCTTTATATGTTCTCTGTAGTTCTCTGCAACCCAAAAGATATTAATAGTAATTTTCCTTTGATAGTTCAGTTTTTTAAAGTGAGTTGATTACCAAAGAGAAATCTTTCAAAGAAATAATAATTTGACACTTTATTTGGAATCCTGGAGAGAAACACTTCTTTAATCTTAGCTACAAAAAGAGGAGCCATCCTCTGTTGTTAATAACCCTTTTGCTTCAAAAGATATAGCATCGCTTTTAAAAACCTTATTCCTAACTCTAGTGAATTCAAGAGATGTCTGTTGTCTTTTAGTATTGGCCTTTGACTTTTACCTCAGAAAGAGCACAGGGAGGGATACTGTGCAACTATTTGTTTTATGACACTTCCAAGGGAAGTTTCTGGCTTTTGCAGACCACGATCTTGATGTTGGAGCTCATTGAACAGATAAATTTGGATAGATCTGGTATATGAGAATTTTAATTTTCATTAACTTGACTCTTCTGGGGATGTAATCAATAATTATGGTCTCCATCTAGACAGTGACAAAATGTACTAGATACTCAGATAAAATCAGATTGCACACTTCATAAAAAATAATTCAACCTAAGCTCAAAGTTAGAACGATCACAGATTTGCTTTCTAAACTGAGAACCTAATTCCTCAATTTTACCTAATTTGTTAAGTTTGGATTGTCTAGTTTTTAAAGATCTAAATCCAAAGCTTGTTTAAATGGATAGAAGTCTGCCTCAATCTTTTTTAATGTACCTCTTCAATTTAGATTTACTCTGAAATAAAATTCTGCAGGACTGTTGGTCCCTACTGTTCTGATTTTTTCTTGAAACAACTTTACTTGAATTGTTTGTGGTATATCATCAAGTCCCTTGAAGCTAGGATGCTTTTTAAAACCCATAGAGTTTGACTCCTGTTCCATTCAAAATCCTACTGAAGGAGAAAGAGAGAGCGAATTAATGGATTATTGTTCTGTTGTGTACAGATCTTCACCTGAAACATATTTGCTGCTGACAAGGCTAAAAACTACTGTAACTGAATTTCTGTCAATTCCTATTTCCTTTGTTCCTTATCCTGTCCCATAAAGCAACCAAATCCTGCTTTCTGAGTCTATCTTGACATGCCAAATGTGGCACCTTGCGCTTTGCCGTATCTTCCATTGCTACCTCTGTGACATAATCTTCACACTATATCACTTGAATGTAATGTAAAGTAAAGACTGAGAGAGTCTGAAAAACTTTGTTCTATTCTGCCTAAGAATTGATAAAAATACATTGTATAGAATTTTGTCTCAAGTCTGCTTTGTTCTAAAACCGAATGTTGTGTGGTGTTTCCTCTGAAAAGGGTGACAAATATGAACTGTAATTTTGTGCAAAAAATGAGTCAAAAAGTGTAAAATGAGTGGATGATTTTGACTCTCCCAGCCTTAGTTTCCAATCTGTAAAATAGCAATATATCCACCTAGTTAGCTTTCATGAGTATTTTAAATAATAATATTAATGAGAAGCTCAGGTGCAATAATGATAATTCCAGAAAAAAAAAAAAAAGAAAAGAAAAATTAATCACTCTGATTTCAGGAGGTTGCATGGACAATAAGTTAAGCCCACAAGCACAAAGCTTGGTAGTAACTAGCCACTGATTTCACTCGTATATTCAGTGGAGTAGGACAATGTGTGATCACAGAAGTGATGCACCATGATTCTTGTGGTCTGTTCCATGACGGTGGGACAGAAGAGAAAATTCAGGTGGTGTACTCCAAGTTTTGCAGCAAAGTATCCATTTAGTATCTTGGTTCTGTATAACCTATTGAATACTAAATTACTACTGAACTAATATTATACTAGGATAGGCCCTCAGAACTAGGTTGTCATTTGGTACAAAACTGCACACTGGGTAGGCTGAGAAATGTACTATATCCACACAGAAATAGTGAAGTTCAGCAATATGGGGTTCTTTCCAAGCTAGAGAGTGGAATGAGCTCTGGAGAGGATAGACTCTTCATTTTTTTCAATCCGGAAGGAATAGATTTATTTAGTCATTCTCTTCCAGTCTAAGTCTTATTGTTCTTATGCTCCAGGATTCCTGAGTACAAGACTGCTGAGGAACTTTAATCTAAAACTAATCCTGCCTTTCCCACATCTCTTCTCCTGCCAGCAGCCTCGGATTCTTTCCACAGCTAATCTTGTTTTACTGACACAATGCTTTGCCCACAGCCTTGCTTTTCTCTCCGGTTTCTTCAGCAGCAGTCTGACTCCGGTTATCCCTGTAGGGGTCATCAGCCTGTCTTTCCCATGTCTTTTTGTCAGCTTCCGCTAGGTTTGTTTTCTTTGTCTCAGCCTCTTTGCTCAGTCATGCTTACCCTGTTGCTATAGCTGTGCCACAAATGATCTTTGCTCTCCCAAACATATTGGTTTGCAGGCAATAGAAGTATCTCCCAAACCTTCCTCAGCTTCTTTGCTCACTAAAATCAAGGGAGGATTCACACCAAGTCAAATGCCAAAGCCCTGTTTACTCACATTAGTTCATTAGAACCAAAAGAAATCATTGATTAAGGACACACTGATGCACAGAAATAGGCTTAGTTAAAATCATAGAATCATAGAATGGTTTGGATTGGAAGGGACTTTAAAGATCATTTAGTTCCTACCCTCCCACCATGGGCAGGGACACCTGCCATTAGATCGGCTTGCTCAAAGCTCCATCCAGCCTGTCCTTGAACACCTCACAGGATGGGGCATCTACAACTTCTCTGGGCAACCTGGGCCAGTGCCTCACCACCCTCTGAGTGAAGAATTTCTTCCTTATAGCTAATCTAAATCTGCCCTCTTTGAGTTTAAATCCATTGCCCCTTGTCCTATCACTGCACACTCTTGTAAAAAGTCCCTCTCCAGCTTTCCTGTAGGCTCCCTTTAAGTACTGGAAGGCTGCAATAATTTCACCCCAGAGCCTTCTCTTCTCCAGGCTGAACAGCCCCAACTCTCTCAGGCTTTGGATCATCTCCAGCCCTTGGATCATCCTCATGGCCCTTCTCTGGACCCGCTCCAGAAGCTCCATGTCCTTCTTGTGTTGGGGACTCCAGAGCCGAACACAGTATTCCAGGTGGGGTCTCATGAGAGCAGAGTAGAGGGGCAGAATCACTTCCCTCGACCTGCTGGCCACACTTCTTTGGATGCAGCCCAGAATACAGTTGGCTTTCTGGGCTGCCAGCGCCCATTGCCAGCTCATGTTGAGCTTCTCATCCACCAGCACTCCCAAGTCCTTCTCAGGGCTGCTCTCAATCTATTCTCCACTCAGTCTGTACTTGTGCTTGGGATTGCCCTGACCCGTGTGCAGGACCTTGCACTTGGCCTTATTGGACTGAAGTTTTCCTCCCATCCATGCAGTCAGAGCCTATATGAGTTATGTGAAATGTGTGGAGCAGACACCCTATAGGCATTCTTTGTAAAATTTTTTTCTATGTTTTCTTATATTTGCAAGTGTCAATATCCCAGTGTTAGTGTAATTATTTTTTAATTGAAAAACACAGAGAGTATAGTTTGGCACTGTTGTCTTTTCTGTCATAGTTGGCAGTAATAAACACTAAAAAAAATGCAATTTCTTCTGATACAGAATCTCTGTTGGTTTTTTAGCCAATCTTGAATTTTCCATATTTTTCCAAAGTGAGTAAATATCTGCCTGGTACTCTGATCACAAACTAAATAGAACACAACCCTATTTGCAGGTTTTCAGACTTCACATAACATTAAGGAGTTCTCCTAAGAATAGTAAAGGGTTTACTAACAAAATAAGATTAATTTCCACTCTATTCTTATTGACTCTTTTTTCAGAACTACTGTAGAATTCAATATCATAGACTACAAATTTTCATAAGATTGATTCATGAACTGGAGTTGCATCGCTTACACTGAAATGGTTGAGCTCTCATGAAAGAACTCATTTTCTTCAAATCATTTTTTTCTATAATCCATGAACATTTCTGCTTTTAAAACCACTGCTACTGGTTAATCTAGTTTTTCAGGAAGATGAAGAATTTTACGTCATACTAAATAATTAGCACTTATACTGTGTGTCATATCGTCAATATGCCCTCTAAATATTAATCAATAAGCACACTAATAATGCATAGCTTTGTATTTTAATAGCCGCTAGTTTTCTTGTCTGCCTTTTGGGGAGTGGGTCACCAAGCATAAAGAGGCTCAGATGCTGTTCATTTGCATGTCTTGCCTTCAGAAGCTTTTATTTTTCCTGAAAAATATTCAATTTTCTTTCTTTCATCCACTAAATTTCTCCAACACCTGTCCACATATATGTGGGTATGTTCTGATATGCTTTCCAAAACAATCAGGTATTATACTTGTAAATGTGAAAATATGTTTGGTTGTTGTTTTTTTTTTTTTCTGTCTTTGCAAAAAGAGTACTCACTGTGATTTTGCCCTTTCTTTTCCTTTGTATTAAGCAAAGGGTAGATAGAATGCTTACATATAACTATTAAATATTGAGAGACAAGGTCTACTATGTTAAAACCAAATGACTAAGGGCTTAAGAAAAGGAATAATTTCTATGAATCTGGGAATGCAGAATCATAGAATCATAGAATGGTTTGGGGTGGAAGGGACCTTAAAGATCATCTAGTTCTAACCCCTCTGCCATGGGCAGGGACACCTTCCACTCGATTGGGCCCCCACAGAATGGTCCCTGAAGATAATCAATTTTTGAAGTCTATTTTAGTATTAAGCTGAGTTTTTAAGGTATATCATTGCAGTAAAGATAACATAAAATTTTAACTTACTGCCTCTTTTGCGATTCACTGAGGTTTTTTTAATTACCTTTAAAAAAAACCCCATACCTGTCTAAGATTGTGTTTATTTTGGGATCCTAAGAATGGATCCTAAAAATGGTTGGACTATTTGAGATATCAATCTTCTTTATAACAAAACATCCACCAAATGTTATTTCACTTTTTAATGATCCATGAAGACCATGAAGAGACCACTATAAATCATATAGAAAGGAAAAAAAATGTTATTCTTATGGATGGAGACAATAAAGGTGTAAACCTAGCTATGCAGTGCCCTCAGACAACACTTCTGTTCATCTTCTCAAGAGCATATGATGCATTTTCTGATTTTTTCTCTTAAAACTCTGCCCATATTGATTTGAAAACTCCAGCCTGGTTGAAGTCCTAAAAAATAAATAAATAGAGTTGTGTTTTCTGACTTACTGTTATGCAGAAGTCTTGTTAAACTCCTTGAGGTATAAACACGTTCTTACAGAAGGAAAGGAAAATGAACAATTTTTATTGAAAACCACTGAGGATTTTGTGTTAGCCTTTGCACTCACTTTGAGCGTTGGACCAAGCCTCAGAAATGGGCTAAATTTTGAACCAATGTAACTGTTGTGGGCTCCAGCCCAGGGAGTCATTTGCTCATAATCTTTTACATACAGTGTGTCTTCCCTCTGTCTGTACTCAGGTAAGCCTGCTTTCTGGAGTTTTACTGCTCCTGTGCTACTTGAGCTCACTTATGGTTTTGACTCTAACCCATGAGTAAAGAGGAAAAATACTACACAGCCAATTTTCTTGTTTTACTAGGCCCTTATATTTATTGCATATGAGTTATGAATGACTGAAGAATAGATAGACTGAAGAATTTTGGCTGTTAAAAACTGAAAATCTTTGTCTCAGTGTTGTAAAAGAGTTTTACAACATTTATAAAAGTTATTCTCACTGCGTTTTGGACACAGGACAAAGATGTCATATACATGTATTTCTATGTGAAGTTTCTTAATTTAATAGTTTCACTGGGAGAGTTCCTTACAAGAACGTGAATCAGCCTGATCAAGGTGCAGCAAGTAGTTTAAAGTCTCCATCCTTCTCATGCATGACAATACACTCAACATTTTCTGTGGTTAGTGCAAATGAAAATAGCTACTCAGGTTTTGGAAAGTAGTGTGTTTAGATACTTCTAGGGGCAGGTTCAAGATTTTAAGACCTTTTCAGCTGTATGGATGTACCTTTAGATTTTGAAACAGGATTCTGGAATCAGGTTTTACTAATCTGCACTAAAATTTTGTATCTTCGTATTCGTTAGCACATCCAGATGGGAAGTAATACGCTAATATTAATAATTTTTTCTTTCCTTCTGTTGTCTCTACCATAAATTGCTGACAAATGTGCCCAACAGTCTTTTAAAATGTATCAGTTATATAAGCATTTAAAAGTAACAAGGCCCTTTAAAAGTACTCTGAAACTGGTGTAAAGTTGTGCTATTTGCAAGTCTGTGATTTTACTTAATTGCCTGTGTCTGGAGAACAAACTGGGAAGAATGACCTGCAGAATGATGAGTTTAAGAATTGTAAATCAGTGCTTGTGCTGGTCCATTCAGCAGAAGGTTGGGGAGAGTGTGGCTGTGGGATCAGAGGGGCTGTCATTTGCAAACAGTTTAACGTCTGTTTGTGAGAAACAGAATGACAGCAGCTGTTTTCCTGAGTGATTTTTACATGAGCCAAGCATGATTATTAGCACTTGAGACCTTGCTGGTTTTTACATCTGCAATCTAAAGTCTTAAGGCTTTGTTCTTAAGGGTTGGCCTGGTATTTCTAGAAAGCAAGAACTTAAATGCTGGTCTCAGATTTTGAATAAGCCAGAGTGCATTTCGTGTGGATGCATCATCATTAAAAGCACTTTTTGAATCAGAAAGCAAGCTCCACTATCATAGAGACATAGCCTTGTTACTCCGTGAAAAATATGGTTATCAGAGCTGATAGGGCTTAAGCAGCAGATATTTACTTTGTGACAATCAAAACGCTATTCATCGAGCAGGTGACACACTGACCTATGTCACTAATGACAAAAGCAATTTCTAATTCGAAGTGTACTGTTATCAGGGAATATTCCTTGAGAGGAATGATAGTTACATGGAGAAGAAAATGCATATGTTTTGTACAGGCTGTGATAACAGACATAAAATACTCATTAATGTTCACCAAGATGCTGGTGCAGGGGATTCAATAACATGCAGTTGATTACTCCAGTTGGAAAGCTGGTTTATGCTGGAAGCCAGTGCTGGCCTGTCACATTCCTGAAACACTGGGAACTGTGCTGCCACTTGCCTTACAGACCCTGACAGTAAATTACTGGGGAAGACAGAGCTGTTGCTAACCATAGCAGCCTCTGCCACTTACTGATACTGTCACACTTCTCATCTGCCTTTTCTCTGCCTCCTACAAGCATAGAGCTTTCAAGTTTTTGTGAAGAAAGCAATGTACTACCCTGATATTTCACCAAAATAAGTCAATAATGTAAATAAAACGAAGTCACTGGAAGTGAACAGAAACATGTCCATAAGAATTTGTTGAATAAGACAATGAACAATTCTAGAGAGAAGGGACGGAAAGAAAGAACCTAGCTGGAAAGACAGAGCCCAGAACATAAGCATGGAAGACAGGATGTGCTGGTGGCTGAATCTTAGAGGACTGGGCAAAAGAGAGGCCTCTGATACGAAGGAAACACAAGTAGACAGGAAGGAAACCGAGACTTTTCCACTAAGGGTTTGTCCTGAAGGTGTCTGCTTTTTGCTTGCTGACCTCACACTGCAAATGAACAAACCCGTTTAATGATACCACACAAGATGGGATTATTCAGGTATGTCATAATAACTATCCCATCTCTGGCTTCATCTGCTACTCAAGGTTGCTCATTTATTTTAAAGTCTAAATATTTTAGCTAGGGCTATTACAAACTTTCGAGCTTAGCTGAGAGCCTAATTTGCCCTGCAACACCTTTATGAGAGATGATGATGCATGAGACTGAAAGAACCCACCATGAAACAAAGTGCATTTGATATGAACATCCAGCAGTAGTCAATAAACTTGGGTCCTAACTATTCCGTTTCATCAAGCCATCCTAAATGTAACTGCATCTTGGCAGAATTGCTGAAGTTAACTTAAACAATTCTGTGAATTTTTAACTTTAATTTTATAAGAAAAGTTGTACTGGAGTTTGAAATCCAACATGTATGTTCATTTTGAGGGTCAATAGAACTGAAGAGATTGACAGATACATTCCTTCTAAATGCACACTTTGAAATCCAAACAATATTTGTTGATCAGATTGAAAAAATGACATTTTATTTGATTTTAAAATGGATAATAGGTATATGATTGTGGCTTTTATTTGACCCTTCACCAACAAAAATTATTGGTCACAGGACTTTGATTCTGAAAAAACAACTTATATTTTAAATAAGAGATGAATAGTTTGTGCTAATTAGGAAAAAATTAACAGATAATCAGATGAGACTTGGCTGTGTAAGCATGTAAACATAGTTTGAAAAGAACCTTTGTTGTGAGCAAAGAACTGGGAATCAGTGTTGATATTTTCAGGGCTTTTTATTTCATGGTAGCAAAGTTAAATGAAAGTTCATTACAAAAAAAAAAAATTAGATTCACAGTAGGTGACCCTAAGTGTATTTTTACCCTTAAGGCAGACCTGGTAGAACTTTAATGATATTTGATAATGTGGAATTCTTTGGCTTTATAAATGCTGAGTTCACTAAATGAGAATCAGAGTGATGATACATTAAAGAAGTATTCTTCATTTTCCAGCACTGTGCATGCACAAATAACATTCTAATAGCTCATTTCGCAGCTGTAATTTAATATATTTTAATGAGTCTTTGATCTTTGACATCTGGGAACTCTGTGTATCGAAAATAACTTATAAGCACTTTTTAATGTGAATGAAAGCCAAAAATTTCTGCAGCGTATTTACAAGGCCACAAATCATGATGTGCTAATCACTTCTGTATCAGCATCTGCAAGTTACATTTAGCAGAAAACTTTGGTAAACAGACAATTCATACTGAAGTTAACAGAAAAACTCAGGTTTGGGAAAAGAAGTGATGATAGTTGCAGTCTATTTTTCTGAGAGGGTCCAGGTCATTAATGTGTTAAACATGGCACAGAAAACTGCCGTTCATGGAGTTACAAAGATGAGAGGCCTCTCAGACCACCTAAGCTTTTGCTTGAGGTTGTTGTTCTTATTTAATTATTAATGAGGAGCGTGTCACATCCTGAAGTCCTAAAAATGTGCAAATAATAACCTGTAATCATTTCAGGGTCCTGCCCTGTTGAGCATTAAATGCTTTCCTTCTTCATTCCTTGGCTGTAGTGACCAGAAATCCCTGGATGCCTGTATAGCATATCCTTCTTTTCTCTTGATGGTGTATTTTGCAGATGTTTATAATTCACATTCAAAACTTTTAGACATTTTTGAATATTGAACCTTCATTTTTCCTCTTGATTGGCCACAAGTGTGGACATCATGAGGCAGAACTTGCAAGAGACCTTAATCACACAATCATTGAGAGACAAGAGACCTAATGCACAGTCATTGCAGATACCAGAATCAGGTTACATTTCCTGAAGTAGATCTCAAATTATTCTTCTTCCCTTACACTTACCCTTAATAGCTTCAAAATGCATCTCAGTACTTATTTACAGTTTATTGGTTCTAAACAGGTATTTGGGCATTGCATTTGCATAAAAGACCACACTTTTTAATGACCTTGTATAACTGCATGGTTTTTTTTAGTATTAATTAGAGCTGCAAACTTTCTCTAGGCAAAAGTATCAGGCATTCCTATGTACTGACCCACCTTGGTTTTCTTCCATGTCATATACTGTACTAACCATGATATCTTAACTGAGTGACATAGAATCATAGAATCGTTAGGGCTGGAAGGGGCCTTCAAAGGTCATCTAGTCCAACCCCCCTGCAAGGAACAGGGATATCTCCAACTAGATCAGGTTGCTCAGGGCCTCATCCAACCTGGCCTTGAATGTCTCCAGGGATGGAGCATTCACCACCTTTCTGGGCAAACATATTCATATGCTGGATATCCTGATCCTCTTTTTTTTTTTTTATGATTTATTGTCTTCTCTTTGGTTTTAGCATTGCTAATTTTAGATTTCCAACTACCCTTTTTGTCATTTTTCTACTATGATCAAACCATCCACATACTGAATTGTGACTCAGCTAATTTTAATGCCTTCTATACTGTAATGTTATTATATTGGTTCCTTTGTATTTTCAGTTTCTTTAAAAAAACAAAGCCTTTACTCTTATGCTGACGTGAAATGGGGCAGGGCTTTCACTCCCTAAATATAACTGTAACTTATGAATGTGTCATACTATTAATATAAATTAAGGATGTTAATTTAAATTGAGAATGCTTTATTATGTTAAAGCCATCCAAAAGATAGCTATTGGTAAACTATTCCATGCTTTCTTGAAAGATACACATTCTGTACGAATGTCGTGATTATACTCTGTTGAGGATGTTCTTCAGTAGACTGCTGAGTCTCGCATTTCATAGCTCTTGTATTCTTCATCTCATATATGTGCTCTGATTGCCTCTTTCACTTCTTCCTAGTCTGGAAGACCTTATGGATAGTAAAGTCAGCATATTCCTTGAAATGAAGCAAGCCCGTTACCCTTCTTTCATATCAGAAGCTAAATATTATCTTGCACTCTGTAGAATTCTAGGTCCTGATCCTCATTGATGCAAAGCTACAGTGTGTAAATATACTTGTCCATCTTTGGTTTAGATATGTGAATTTCCCTGTGATGAATATGAATAAAAGCAGAGCAGTCCTGCTTTTAATGACTGTTCTATTCTATGTACCTTGGAATGAACAAACATTATTGTAGGGAAGGGGTGCCAATACCAGTTTATGAAGAGTGTGTCCTTCGTCTCAGTGGGTCACAAAAACCTTTTCTCAAAGCATAGGAGCTATCAGACCAGTAACAACAAAAGCAACACTTTTTACACTTTTTCTTTTTTTAAATGTTAGTACGTGTATTTATTTTATTTGACAATCTCATCTCCCAGGTTTGTTGCCAAAGGCCAGAGCTGTGCTACACTCCTCAGTGACAATCTACATCACTCTTCAAGATCCTCATGAAAAAGAATACCAAAAGCTGTTTTTGTTACTTTTACCCACTGATGAAGTTACATTTCCAGTGGATTAAGTACATGCACATGGAGGTGTCTCTGGTAACTGTCTAGCAGGGAAATGAATCATAAAAAAAATGTCATGCAATTGAGACAAAGATGTGTCTGCTGTCTTTAAAAAGATCACACGCAGTTATACCCTCTTTCACTTTAACCAGGGCAGAATATTTTTATACTGCTCCATAAAACGAGAGACTTTTTAAAATGGTGTAGCATGCTAAGTAAATGTTATGAATTTAGTAGCCCCTTAAATACAATAAATACTTAATGTATGTTGGGATTAGAAATATGAGTTACTGACTATATATCTGAGTTCTTGCTTTAAGTCAGGTTTGAGTATTATACAACAGGTAAGCTATTCCACTGCATATTTAACAATTCCTTATTTCACAGAAAAATTCAAAATACTTATGCTCATCTGCATGGATCTGCATATCTTTGGGTCTTGATTACATCTAAAATCTTGTTTCCATTTCCTCCTTCACCAAAGTCTGTTCTTTACAGTATTCTATACTTAATGCTCCCTCTTCTCCCTATCGCTTTATATTCTAGCATTGATTGTAAGCTCTTCTCATACCATTACTCTGCTTAGAAGCAGTAGCTTCTCCTTCTCTGAAGTAGCCACCTTAGAACAGATTTTAAATAAAAGTATCTCGACTGGTTACTATTTATACTTGAAATCAATCTTTATTTGAAAAAAAGATGATGCAATTAAAAAGTGACCCAGATAAATCATAGAATCATAGAATGGTTAGGGTTGGAAGCGACCTCAAAGATCATCCAACCCCCCTGCCATGGGCAGGGAAACCCTCCACTACACCAGGTTGCCTAAAGCCTCATCCAACCTGGCCTTGAACACCTCCAGGGATGGGGCATCCACGACTTGTCTGAGGAACCTGTTTCCGTGCCTCACCACTCTCAGAGTGCAGAATTTCTTCCTTATATCTAATCTAAATCTGCCCTCTTTCAGTTTAAATCCATTGCCCCTTGTCCTATCACTACATGTCCTTGTAAAAAGTCCCTCTCCAGCTTTTCTGTAGGCCCCTCCAGGTACTGGAAGGCTGCAATAAGATCACCCTGGAGCCTTGTCTTCTCCAGGCTGAAGAGCCCTGACTCTCTCAGCCTGTCTTCATAGCAGAGGTGCTCCAGCCCTCAGATCATCTCCTTGGCCCTTCTATGGACTCGCTCCAACAGCTCCATGTCCTTTTTGTGTTGGGGACTGAAGAGCTGAATGCAGTATTCCAGGTGGGGTCTCACAAGAGCCGAGTAGAGGGGCAGAATCACCTCCCTCGACCTGCTGGCCACACTTCTTTGGATGCAGCCCAGGATACACTTGGCTCGCTCAGCCGCAAGCATACATTGCTGGCTCATGTTGAGCTTCTAATCAGCCAACACTCCCAAGTTGTTTTCCTCTGTGCTGCTCTCAATCCATTCTCTGCCCAGCCTGTACTTGTGCTTGAGATTGCCTTGACCTATCTGCAGGACCTTGCACTTGGTCTTGTTGAACTTCATGAGGTTCTCACAGGTTTAATGGCCTAAGATGTTAAGTAACACAAGCTCCAGTACTGACCCCTGAGGAACACCACTCATCACTGGCCTCCACTCAGACATGGAGCTGTTGACTGCAACTCTTTGAGTGTGTCCATGCAACCAATTCCTTATCCACTGAGTGGTCCATCCATCAGATCCATGTCTCTCCAGTTTACAGACAAGGATGTCGTGTGGGACAGTATCAAATGCTTTGGATAAGTCCAGGTAGATGATGTCAGTTGCTCTTCCCCTATCCATCAATGCTATAACCTCATCATAGAAGGCCACCAGATTATTCAGGCAGGATTTACCCTTAGTGAAGCCATGTTGGCTGTCAACAATTACCTCCCTTTTTTCCATGTGTCATTAATATCTGTTCTTTGTTTGGCTATTTAAAAAATATTTTCTTTTCAATTTAACTTGTAAGCCTCTTGGCGGCAAAGAAATTATCTCATTCTGAACTCTGTGTCAAACACGATGTGTTTCTATGTCTCTATGCATGCCTGGTTAAGGAAGATCAATCTATTTAATTTAAGACAGATGTTTTAGAATGTCTGATTAGCATCTGAAAGTACTTTCATACAAACCAGATTTCTGAAACTGGAGAGCTATATATTAGGTAGAAGTATAACATTATCTAATGACTTGTAATTAAACTGATTCAAATTCAGGTTAACGTGTCTTTTTCTCTAGGAAGAACTGTTGGAGTAACTTTTATGAGATACAGTGGACTCTTTGTTTGGACATCTTTATGAAAGATGTCTTGAGCTGTTTTAAACTTGTAGTGACTTACTTGAAGAATGATGGTCTGGATCAACCACTGGGTGAACCTTTATATTAATCTGTCCAACAGTCCTTTAAAAAGCAGCAGATGACAATGCTAGGAAGTCTTATAAAACACTCAGTCTTGAAGGGGGGTTTTAATCTGTGCTGGGACACAGTAGAGCTGGTAGGTGTAAAGCATCCATGTTCTCTCCAGTTATCAGGAAGTATTTGTTCTTCTGGAAGGAGTATGAAATCAGTGCTCTTTAATTTTCTGTTACTGCCATAGCAATGATTTTGGCACACAAAGCAAAAATGTATGAGTGTGGTCGATTTTATAGAGAAGTCATGATTCAGACTTTAAGACTCATCTTACACTTTTCCCAGAACTATTGTATTCCACTGAAAATATACTTTCTCTAGGACACTCCAAATGCTAAACTAAATTCTCGAAAAGAGATCTGTGCTCCAGAAGCCCACAGAATGTTTTCACACCAAAAAAATATCTTTTATGCTCTAAAACCAGGTTGAAAGTCATGCTTAAGGCTATGCTTAAAGGAGAAAACTACGTCATGAGAACAAAACCTTTTTTAAAAAAAAATCAAAGGTGCACTGGTTAGGCTGCAACTGTTCTCAGAAGTTTTTCACCTGGCTGTGCTAAAAATGTCGAGTTCCTTGGAACAGGCTTAGCAGCTACATCTGTAAGAGGTAAGGATGGACACTGAAGCTGTCTAAGCAAAATAAATTAATAATGGTTAAGAAAAATATTTCTACAGGTACTCACTCAATTGTGGAAATAATATTTAAGATGTACCTTTACAAGTATTTAATGCAAATGAAAAGCTGAATAAGAAGTCATAGGATTGAATTGTAAGTAAGCAACTCAGTATCCTTTTTGTTAAAATTCCAGTTCCCTTTTGAAGCAACACATCAGCATCCATTTTCTTCTTGCAACATCCTCTTAAAATTGGTTATGAGAAGTGTATATGTTTTGAATGACATAAGTTGTTGGATGACCTCCATTAGGTGTGTTAGTTAGTTCTCATCACAGCTGTGTTTGATTTATCATGAGTTTTGATAGTGACCATCTCCTTCGTATAGCCTTTCTTGAGCATCTCATTTAAGCCAGTGCTAGGTACAGTGTCTCCACAGGGACACACTAAGTATCTCCTCTTTTCAGCCTGGAACTGTTAATTGCTCTAGTCCTACTTTGTCCTCTTTCCTCATCTAAAAAGTGCCACTTGGTCTGACTGTAAGGCAAATAATTCAGATAGCAGTAACTAGAAGTGACATTGACAGCTTTTCTATCCAGGCTAATATATAGCATACAGAGATCTTGGCATATCACGTACGAAGTAAGCTGAAGTCAGAGTCCATGCTGAAAAGCTTTGTTCAGCAATCAAATTCATGTCAGTGTGGGAAGTAAAACAAATTATTCTGAGTCGTAGCAACAGTTTTAGGAAACTAGAAATGAGAACATTTTTCATAGTGCAAAAATTCATTTAGTCAATCAATTTTCTTAACATTTTAATTTAAACTTTAAAATAACCCTTTAGGCTGAGACCAAGTATGAAAAATTTCAGCCCAACAGGGATATTTTCAAAGCTAAAAGGTAGTGAAAATAGTACTAAGGATGGAATTATTTCTGTAGAATATTAAATGTGCCTCTGTACTGTAATTACCTTTCTTAGATGAGACTGCAGCATTTCTGTTTTGGAAATATCTTTACACTTTGAAGTTATCTCTCAATTAAGATGAATTCTCTGCTGTTTCACTGTTTGTCTCTGGCTGAACAGCAAATAGGGCACGGAGTACCTTGATTTTTAGAAGGAACACTATCCAAATCTATGCGGTAGGGTTTATTTTCCAAGGAAAATCTCTATGATCTTAACCAAAAGTGTATACTTTTAATTCCTAACTATATGATCTGGTATTTGGCTCTGCTGATTTTATGTATTTCAGTGCATTCTGCTAACCAAGTAATCCAGATGGCTCTGTAAAATTTTAATGTTATTCTTTTTATTTATCATGCTTGTAATTTTTATCAATTTTGTAGTAAATATAAGGAAACGCTAAGAAACTTTTGAAGTATGACTATGAAGGTGCATACAGCTACATATTTTAATGAAAATATTAGTCATAGTTATTAGCCAATTTCCTAAAAATAAATATGAAGTAGTTAATATAATAACACTTTCATTTTAGTATATTGTGGTTCTCAAAATAGGGGGAGGAAAATGAAGCAGAATCTTCATGAACACTTGACTATTTTCTAACAAGGCAAATAAATAATACAGACGTACAGTATAAGAATGAGAACAGAATAAATACTGATGTTTTAATATCAGAATAATGCATATTGACTTAATTGTTTTGCTAAAATGTTTAATCTAATCAGATTCCTATTAAAAGAAAAAAACACATCTGTTCTCATCATGCCAAAACCATAAAGTAGGATCGATGGCATCTTAAACACTTATATAAACTTCCTGTGAGAACCAAGAACTGAATCAACACATTGAATGAAGCTTTAACTCACTTTTCACTTTTTAAGGAGAAAGAGGAAAACAAAAAATGAATAATCTTGTTGGAAAATGTCTTCTTCAGGCCTGCCATTGTAACTTGCTATGCCCCCTGCAAGAGAACCGTTGAATTTTTTACCGTGTGCATACATTTTGTACAATTGATACACCTGGCAGCTCACGCGTTCTGAACAAGCATGTACAAAGTCTCTAAACAATTTTGTTTCTGGTCTCAAAGAGATTTATATCACATGATGGGATAACTCATTGAGCACAGATGTCTGATTTGAGGAAACTTAAGTTATTTTATAACAATGGATCATGAAAGCTTTTTTGTAAATTCCCAGTCGCTATCTCAATAGTGATTATGCAGCATCAGAAATAGGTCTTTGCTTGGATATTTCTTTCTCTGTCAATGACTTCATGATCATACATAGCTTTAAAACAACCCAGGCCAGGTTGGATGAGGCCCTGAGCAACCTGATCTAGTTGGAGATATCCCTGTTCCTTGCAGGGGGGTTGGACTAGATGACCTTTGAAGGTCCCTTCCAGCCCTAACGATTCTATGATTCTATGATTCTATAACCCTGCAATTCTATATAGGAATAATAATTTTCAAATTTTATTAGTTGAGAGCTGCCCTGAACACTGATAATCAGGAAAAATACTTGGAGAATGTTTGCATAGATTTTTTGAGCTTTCTGTAGGCTAGAATTATCTCTGTAGGTGGTGAATCAGGCTGTATTTGTTCATGCTCAATACACTCTTTATCACGTTAGGTATGTTTTACTAATTTAACATTCTAAGTATTTAATTGTCTTTATAATGGTTCAATCAGCCAGATGCCTCAGAGGTTATACTGAGAACTTGTTTGATCCCCAGCCAATGTTTACTTTCAGATTATAATGAGCAGTTAGTGAAGTACTCACCATCTGTTCAGAGAAAAGAGAAATCTTCTTTGTCTGAGTGGACAAGTGGGAAAATAATTCGGAAAGCTGATTATTAGTTCATGTAAGTACGTAATGGGCCAAATTTTGTTAAGAAAGAACTGAGAGAAAGCAGAATTCCTGCTACTAGTACAGACTAGCCATGTGTATCTGTACAACTAGAGGACCATCTGACTAGAAAATATGTCAGTAGAAAAGGTCCTGGAGCTGCTACCAGATAGCAAGTCTGAATAACTACAGAATACCAAATTCTGATTAGATATATGGAATTTTTTTTCATTATGCAGATGATCAAACATTGGAATATGTAGTCCAGGGAGGCTTGACTATCCAACCTTGATAGCTAAAACTTGGTTTGACATGTTCCGGAACAACCTGATCTAACTTGGTCCTTCTCTGAATAGAATCGGGACCAGCTGATGACCAAAGATGCTATTCAACCAAAATTATTCTCTGATTCTATGATTTAGTTACGTGATATCATCCCTTCAAATTATGTCTATGTATACAACTGAACCACTGGAATGGCTGTGTTATTCTGAGGTGAAGTGAACCCAATACGTTATTCTTTTATTACTACTCTGACCTTCATTATTCCTTGAAACTGAAATGTACTGAAAAAAGTAATGTGAGATTCTGTGGTAAAAACTACCTTCTTGTTTCATTTTGGAAGTAAGAGAATGCGATATTTCTTTCATCTGATGTTAAATTTGAAAGTTTAGAAATCCAGTCTCCATAGGGTTCTTCTATTATCAGTGAAAGAATGAACTGGAGAATCTAAGATAGCTGCTCTGAATCATCTGTTAGAAGAACGTATTTCACCTTAACTATATACTGAGCTTAAGGGAACTAGCCACTCGTGCCAACATTTATATGATGCAAGTAGTTCCCATTTTTGATCTCTATGATCTTTAATGTGCTTTTCGTAGTGAGGAAAGAAATATAGTGGTGGTGTTTGGATAGTATTGAAGTAATTACAGTTGATCTTAGAATGTATGTTGTCTTGTAGTATAAAACATCATACATATGTCATCAAATGCCTTATTTACCCATCTAAAAAGTCTGGATATTTATATCTCTAAAAACAAATTCAGTCTAAACTCGGATGCTGTGTTATTTGCTTCCTTGTATATTGTAGGCTTGGAAACAGCATAACATATACATGTTTTCTATACACCAACTCAGATAATAATTCTGTGATTCCTTTAATGTAAAATGTTTTTTATAAAGGTTTATTGACAAGAAAAGGTTTTAAAAATCGTATTTTGACTCCTTAGTAAAACATCATTAAAGTGCTTATATACTTATATTTGGTATTGGCAAAATCTAATTTGTAAAGTATATGCAAGAACTGTAGAAATGTCAGTTTGTCATTAGAGATTTTCTAACTGCCTAGGGCTAGAACAGTTGTTTGACACTTTCTGTTGAGATAATAAAACACCTTCATGAAAAGTTCCAGTGCTGCTGGCTTTGAAGTTGAGAACTGCCGAGAATGTAGCATGTGAGTATCATGGCCTATCTGCATATCACATGGATGACCTGGGAGTAGCCATAAGAGCACAGGCTAGCAGAATTATGGGAAGAGTATGTCTTTTTTACTCCTGCTCAGAAAGGCGGTGGGTTAGCATACAGTATATAGGATTTGATTTGTTGTGGTTTAGTTTCTGGAAACGCAACCTGTGCTATGGAAACGGATGTTGTGTGAACTATAGCGAAGACTTTTATCTGTCTTTTCCTGAATGGTGAATCTACCTGCTGGCTTACATTCTGCTTAGGAAAATAGTTAAGGATGTGAATATTTGCTCTGAGGGCTCATGGAGTGGGAGCAGCACATAGCATATGATCTTCTTGTACTTTAGGGATATTTACAAGCATGCAGACAACTTATGCATATGTTTGCAGACCCTAAAGGAATGCAGTGAGAAGTGTTTCAAACTAAATTATGTGTTTGTGTTATATACATGATACATAAATGACCTATCTGCAAAAAATAAATGTCTTTTTTTATCTGTCAGAGAGAGGCCATGGGTGAGACTTGGCTTTTGAGCCATTGATTTGTCTGTTGCCAGCATGGTGGCAGATAGTAGTAACACAGGAAATAGAGGTGTTTGAAAAAACTCTTTTCCTAAGACTTAATTTCTTTTTTTACTAGTAGAATTTGTGGCTTCTGAAACTTTGAAGAGAGATCATTCTCATCTTCACATGCATTTCAGTCACTAGAGTATAGAAAAAACTTTTTCATGATCTCTTCTCAGTCACATTGGTTGCACAATTCCTTCTTTTTAGATTTGTACTGGACTTTCATTTTTGATTTTCTGCTTTAAATTTACTCTGTTTGATGTGCCATTATTCTATTTTGTGGATTATGTTTATCTGCAGTATACGATTCTGAAAGTAAAACAGTGTTGCGATCATCAGGACCACAGCCCTTACAGTCATATCAAGTTTCTAGTTTAAAAGACACAATAAAGATCTTCCTTTGCCCAGAAATGATTTAAAGCATTGAGGGGAATAGTCACACTCAGCTCCCATGTCTTGCATTTTTTGTCATATTGGGAAGGTTATCCAAACTATTTGTGGTTCCAAGCATTAATATGCAGAAAGGAAACTACTTCAGTTGCACGTTAGGATTTCTATGAATCTATACCGCCTCATCTTGTATTAGATATTATTACCATAAATCTTTTTTGAAGTGGAGAGATTATCACTGAACAGAAGACTTAAAAGCCAAGTGGTTCACTGAGATATAAATTTCTTCACAGGCTTTGGACATTTTATAAAATTGTAAATGGCAAAACACTTGTAGATTTCTGTGTCATTCACCTAGATGGATATTTGTCAGCTGTAAGTAGAAATTATATGTTAAAGGTAGGTAAATTGAGCCTGGAATATCAGGAAGAGAACATAACAGGAGGGTTCGCCTACAGCTTGTATGCTGAGGAAGGAATTGCTCTGTTGTTTTTTTATTCTTTAACTGCTAAGAGAAAATAATCTATAACCAGCTGAGGTTCACCTCCAATAACTTGTTGCACACTGCATTTGCTCGTTAAGCAGAATTCTTGCTGAGCTTAGACATTATGGGTTTATTCTGGTAGAGCTACAAGCACTAAAGCTTTTATGAGTTCTGGAGAAAGAGAGTGACGTTCCCCATTTACAGTCGGCTCCTCTGGTTTCTGCAGCTTCTCTTCTGACCTGAGTATTCCCACTGGACTCTCTGTCCAACAACCCAGACTACCCTGGCCTCAAGGCTAGCATTGCCCTCAAAGATGCCTGTATTACAAATTCTTAAATCAACTCATGCAGTTGTCATGAGCCCGCCAGTTTCTGGATACCTGGGGGAATAATAGTGGGATGGTGAGTTCTGTAAAGATGCAATACTTTGCTGGCTGTCAGATCACTTAAAAAAAATAGCTTTTAATGAGATATAGACTTAAGGAGCATGTTGTTTTCTTTAAAAACATGGATTTGCAATAATCAAAGAGAATGTTACATAAAGAGCTAAAATAGCGAAACGCTGGATGCACATACTGAAACAATGACCTTTGTCTGTTCTACCACCTCAGGTGGTTATTACAGCTAATTAATTAGCATCTACAAGAGCTTTTCTGGCACCACATGGCCAGAACTGGGAAAACTATTTGCTCACTTTTCTACTCTTAACCTGTCTTGTCTTTTCTGTGGCTGCGCACTGGGACCCTACATGGAAACGTAGGGATTAGGTAATTTCTTTCCTTTCTCCTCATTAAAATCTCTTGATTAACACTTCTGTTTCATACCTTAATTAGTACTCTTTGTCCTTCAGGTTAGTTTCTACTGTAACAGCCTTTTAAACATGAATTAGCAAAATTACACATACTATGAAAAACATTCTATACATTGCCATTGTATTAGGTCGATAACAATGTTTTCTACATAGTGTATAAATACTAACCCTGAGAAAACTGGGTAACATTGGCAGCGGGTGCTAGGATTGCTGTCCTTTACGCGTAGTTGGTTTCAGATTCCTTCCTGGGATAATGTCCTTGTGCACATGTACTGAAAAACTGTGTTTCTGATCTCACTAAACAAGTCTTCAAAACACTGCCATTTTATTTTACGCTAATGTCACCATTTCTGTGACTAAGCTTCTGAATAAAATTGGGGCCATCTTTGAATATAATTGTCAGAGAGAATTTAAATATCATGTGACTTGGTATCTGTATTATGCTGCATATAACCACTCCTCATAACTACACTGCCTGTGAAGGTAGTTCGGGACATTCTTAGCATGTTTGTGGACAATCTGCTGGGAATAGAAGGGGAATAATCCTGTAGCTAAAAGACCAAAGAGACATTTGAGAAAACTGACACTCATTAGAGTTAATTGTGTATTTTATGACACTGTTTATCTTTCGAAAATAATTATCTATTGTCACCTAGACTTTCGATAAGAAGTAATCAATTTTGACAAAAAATTGAGGGAAAATTTCTTAAAATAAGAAAAGATTCTGTCTCAAAAATAAACTAAAGAAAAATAATGCAATTTGAAATAATTTAATTTACAATGTTAATCTTTTTGAAGGAAGAACTAAATTCAAGTCCCTGATCTGTATTGCTCAGTGAGGGGATTTCAAGGTTATCTTTCTGTAATATAGTCCAACCATCAGTTATTTCCTGCTTCTGGTGAGAGTTTATTTTTGACAGGAGAGGTCATGTCAGACCTGCTATGCTTTATATAAAAAAAAATATGTATTTACTGGAAAAAAGTTACAAAATAACTTGGACAGGTGAAAATATGAGAAAGTTTTTCTTGAGGGTGTTTGGATACAAAATGAGAGTAATTTGAAATCTCAGAAATTTTCATGAAGATTAACTTTGGAAGGAAAAGAATAAAAGACTGGCTGTGAGATAAAACAAGCTGGAATCATCCGCTTTTTAAAGATTTCACGTGGATGTTACTGGTGATGAGATTTGATACTGAGCACATTGTGCTGATTTCTACTCGACTGTTGAACTAGACTGAGAATTTACTCCTAAATTGGATAAGATACCTACCTCTTGAACCATTCTCCATCTTTCACAACATAATGAAGAGCTGAGCAGTTTCAGTTCTAAATGTACATTTCTTAGCTACTTTATTTAAGTACTTAAATAATTTTCTGGTGAATATTTATTTAGAACATTAATTGCAGATGCAACATTATGCTTGTAGGTCTACTTACTATATATTGAAAGTATGATTTGGAAGGAAGATGACACCTCGCATGGAAACAGAGAAGTCTTTATAAATCTTATAAATAGAATTTTTGTAGGAAGTCTCAAATAGCTGTAGAATGACCACAAGTCTTCTTTATAAAGTGAATGCTGCTGCTTTTTTTCTTTTAAAATTTAATAATAATACTACTAACAATTTAGTGTAGCATTATGAATTTCAATTTCAGATTTGTATTGATGACAAGTCTGTGAAGTACAAAGATGAGTCTGATAAACTCTGTTTTACTGAGATCTTTGAATTGACTCAGCTAAGACAAGACAATGAGTCAAGGACAGATCCTGTGTTTTAATCTAGATTCACTGTATGACCAATTTGCCTGTAGGTACCAAGTACATCCAAACTAGCAGTAGTAAAAACATTATCTTGCACATCTTATAGTAGGAGGATGGCATAAACAAACTGTGAATCCTACAGTTCCAGGACCATTTAGATCAAGTCACTAAATGTGCGATTGAGTAAGAAATACCTAGGCAACAGCGTAATCTCTAAACTTTTATTTTCTGCTGTTTGCCCATTATCACTTTGTCTTTTATAGTTTTATTTTACGATATTAATACTATTTTAATCTTTTGGATTTAGAACAGGAAAAATGCTATGAACTGTATATCTGCTTGTTATAAATCTTGAAACATTGTTGAGTTTCTATTACTATCAGCTTAAAATGCAGTAATGGTGTAACACTAACCAATTAGTTTACACTTTGACAGCACAATACAATAACTATACATCTAATATTTCCTCTTAAAAAAAATAATATTTCAGTTTTATTCATCTCAGAAGAAAATGATCCAGCTTAAACCAATTAAGGCTTGTCTTTTTTATTTCCTTAAAATCCACTTTTATAGATCTAATCTAAACAAAATCCCATTTAGGACATTGGTTGGCTTGCAAACTCCTGGCAAAAGAATGTGGATTGGTTAAGCAAATAGATATTCTAATTTTCCTATTAATTCCTAGCCATTGAAAAATCTAATTTGGAATCTCAGGGTCTTTTTCATACCTCATACAGCACTTGTGGGAGATACAGATGGAGAATTAACTTTGAGAGAATGTAATGCTATACAGGACAATTTCCTAATAAGATGATAGTTTATACTCGTGTTTTGTAAAGTGCAAAACAAAGAGTGCTATTTCTCCTTATTAAGATTACTGTAAGAGCTTTGCAATTTTCAAATTGTCGTCCAATAATTGCAAATTAAGATGTATTTTCTGTATATCTCATGCACAATTTTGTGACTTTCAGTGGAATTTTTTGTCAAGAAATTTGCTTATTTCTAGTGCAGGAAATTGTGGTTCAATGGAATATTCTTTATTTCATCGCAAGCTACTTTCCTTAGAGCTTTGGTTTCTTCTCTGTGTTTGTGATGATATGTATAAAACCTACAGTGATACATTGCTATTAACTGAAAAGGTAAAAAAAAAGCCTTAGGAAAGTTTGCATAAAGAAACAACACGCATTTTCTGAAGGAAATAAATTCTGTCACTAGAAAAGAGGCAGCTCTGATGGTTATGGGGAAGAGAAGCACCCTCTTCCTCCTGTTGGGCCATACCCATATACTGAATGTGTGGCAATGTTGGGTGTCTAATGGAGGAATGACTGGAAAGGTGTCATGATAGCGCTTCTAGTTGCTGCATGTGAGGCATCTCCCTGACTTTGAAGGAACTGAGCACTAGATAGCAGGAAGACACTAGTGAGACTTGTCACAGCATAGGGAGGACAGAAGTCCTCTCAAGTCCCTGTGATAAATCTAAGCATGTAACTATCTTTACTCCTTTGCAGTTTCTTCCATAAAAATCGCATTGCTCTGCATTCTGTTGTTACCATGTGAGATACCTTTCTGATTTTGATGTAGTAGGAAAGACCAAACTAACTTCAAACTAACTGTATGTATATATACACCAAAGAGATGACTCGGTACCAACGTGCCTACAATTACATTTTCCATTGTTTTCCTCCTTTTTTTTTTCCCTTCCCTTCTCTGTTGTGATCTAAATGGTAAAAGCGTAGAATATTTTTGGTGTTAGCTTGTGTAGATAATGAGCTCTACTCTGTCATCAACACAGGAGAAGGCTGTATATTCCATTTCTTTGGCTACATGATATCTTAGCTGCTACCATCTGATCTTTGCTAATCGGAGTTCCTGAGTATGTACTTGTGTTGGAGGCTATGACTTATACACACAGATAATTGTCTAATCAATATATCTTTGATGATGTAATAGAAAGTTTCATGTAACCTCTAATGCCACATTTTACATAAGTAAACAAACTATGAAAACGCTGCATTGTTGATGGCATTCTTATTAGTATAATTCTTATGGAACAACAATTTAAATTGGTTCTTACACTCCTAAGTTATTTACAGGGAATATTTCAGGATTTTTGAGTGAAAAAATGTTTCTCATATTGTTCTATAAGTGCATTCTGTCATTCCAATTACTGCTGACAAATGGCTAGGATACTGCAATGAAGAAATGTAAAGACGATACAGAGATCTTAAGAAAGGATGAAAATAGTCTTTCAATTCCATCTGTAATATTTAGCTTGATTGGCTTTTAAAAATGTGGATATAGCCTCAATGAAATGCTATAACTGAGGAAAAGATGAAACATTTACTGGATGATGTAATGACTATCTGATGATATTGTAGGACTATTGAAATGAAACTTGAGACAACTTGTATGTGGAGATTACAAGATCAATATCTAACCAGATATATTTGTTTTAAGACATGACTTTGTGTTTTCTATAAAAGATCTCAGCATTGCCATATTTCTGAAGAGTCAGTGTGGTTAATATTACTTAAAATTTGCACCATCTGTAATTGGGGAGAGAATTTTATACCACCTCTGGCAAAGTATACTGTTTTATAAAAGTGTTTTCTTCATAGAAGATAGCCATCTCTGAGCTGCACGATAAAGCAAACATATTTAAACAAGACCTTCAAATCCTGAAAAGAGATTTCTTCCTATAGAAGAAAAAAGGCATTTCTTCTGGCAATTATTTGAATATTCCATTTTATGTGGAGCCACTGGGACAGATATTGGGGATTTGGGGTCATATTTTAACTTCGATGCAAAACTCTGGTGTGACATTCTGTTTGTTTCCCATATGTAAAACTACTGCAGTATTTATTTTCTGTCACCTGTGATCTAGTTATCACTATGACTTACAATATTTTCATGGCTGCCCCTTATATTATGTTTATAAAACAAGGAGCACAACTGAACCCTGATCATGTTTGGGATCTGTAGCTGCAACTCCTCTTTCCTCTGTTACTCCTTACTATATCCCTCCTTTAATGCCTTTGTATACGTTTTCTTTTCCTAATCAAAATTCTGATCAAAAGGATAAAGAAAAATGAATTGGAGAAAAATTTCACGACAAATTTCATAGAAAGGAACATGGAAAAATGATTCGCTCTATTTTATATTCACAGTTTGAGCAGGAATAAGATTAAGGAGACTGTGGCTTAATAAAAGATTTTTAAAACCTTTTTTTTTTTCCATTTTGCCTGAAGTAGCTATATGCTTGTAGTAGGTGAAAATGTTTTGCTTTCCTTTGGCATATGTTAATTCAGGCATGTTCTCATTATATAATTCTGCGCCTGTTGGCATCAGCCCAACAGCAGGTATATAGATATATTAATTCTTTTTTTACAGTGGAAGTCCCTGTTGCAAGGGAGCACCATATTCACTCCACTTTGGAGATAATGATATGGTTTGACACTGAGTGAGTTATTGCTAGCAGTTCCTGTGTTTTTATGAGAGCCTTGTTAGCAAGTGGATGCAGCAGTTTGCTTTGCTTACTACAAAGCTCATACTACTCCACCTCTTTGGCATGAGAAACACTTTTTATTTTGTTCGTTTTCCTACTTTGCATAATTAGTGACCATAAAAGGAAGAGGTAAGGGTGCAAAGCAGAAAGTGTCCCTTTGCGACCTGAGAATCTTATACTGCTCCTTTTTGTGGGAGAGCTGCTGCTAAACTTGCCCATACAGGGAAGGAAGCAGAAATACGCTTAGCGGTGTACTGGAGAAAGGAAAGGGTTTTCTTACACCTTCCTATATGTGTAGCTGAACAGCTCCTGACGTTTATATCTGTGTGTATTTTTCTAATGAAATTACATGAGACAAGTGGATTTCCAGAAATAGTAAATCAGCGTATCATTCAAACCTAGTTTTATCTAGAAGACAATGTATAAACCTAGAGATATTCGATGGCTTATCTTGCCCTGATAGCTTATGATTTGTAGCAGGCCACAGGCAGAACGTTTCTTTTTGAACTTGCTATATCTAGAGCTTCTTGTGTGTGTTTTTTTTTTTTTTTTCTGGTAGAAAGACATTGTAACTGAACCAAAGTGTGCTAGGAAACTTTATCAGTGATCTTAATATTCTCAGAAGAACTTTAGTGTAAATATTTCACAAGTCTTCATTTATTACCGTTTAGTTTTAAATAATAAAAGTAATTGTTCCTTAAACAAATAATAATCTATATTTTGGGAATTTATCTTTGTGGCAAAACTGAATGCCCTTTCATATAAACTCGAATGAAATTATTTTAAGACCAAAATGTGCCATTACTTTTACAGAATATAATGTTCTGCTACTATGAAAGATATCTCAACAGTCTTATATGAACAAATACCAGATGAGCCAATCTAATATAATAACCAATTATTATAAAATAACAAGTTTTAATCTTGTCATATAATTTGTTTTTCATTTGTATAGGGTTTTCTGTCTTCCTTACAATGAAAGAAAATCAAAATTTTATACGTTTTGCAGCCAGTTCTAGATAGACTTACAAGTAATTGTAAAAAATCTGTGTGTTTAGTTATTTGGCTTGCAGAAAAAATAACTAGTTCCTTTATAAGTACCAGTGCTATCCTATGGCTTAAATCTTCGGAAAATTTGAGGTCACTTGAAACACCTGCAAGGTTTACCATTTAAAGATGAGTTTAATCTGGATTGTAACACTAGTATGTAATCTGTCAATTCCTTACCCTCCTGTAGTTAGCGTTCTCACTTAGTAATGGATAAAAGTAAGATTTTCTATATGCATACTTATGCACATAGATAGTAATGTAGATAATGCATGCCTAGGAGAAACTCCTTCTCTGTGTGAGATTTGCCAATATCCTACATAGTGGCAGCTGTTATTTTTCTTTATGAAATCAGATTTGAGACACACTGCTTTCACAGTTCTAGGCATCAGAGGCTATTATGAACCTCCAGATACTCATTGTGATTTTTGCATAAAGATGAAACATATTAAGGTTAATCTGCTTGACGTAAAGATGCATTCATTAGTTTGTGTTTAACATAATGCTTTTTTAAAGTGGCATCTAATTATTGCTCTTGTGCAGCAGAAATACCTCTGAGGAAATGTGTGTCATCTGTTTAAGAAATATATCTGCCTGTTCTTCTTTAAGAACACGCTAATTGTTCTTTGGGGCTTTAACATAAAATTATTTCTAGCTTTTTACTTCATTTTTAAAGGGAATCTTTTCTTGAAAAGAAAAGAAATTACTCTGACTGCTGAGCTAGTGGTCATTTAAAAATCTCTCTGCTTATGAAAAATGCATAACATCAGGGAGCGAGGGGCATCTCAGTGAGGTTGTACTTAGAACATACATTTCGTTTGACTCTTCAGATGTGCTTGAAGACATCTCAACACATGCCAGCATGTTAAAATCTGGAGTGGGCTATGGGGATTTTCCAGTTTACCTATGAAGTTTAGTTGGAGATTAGATGAAAATAAAAAATGTATAGAAAGATTTTAGCGTTGTTGTGGGGGTCATCTATGCATTCTGTATTTTTTACATCTTGTATTTTTAAGTGTCTCTTAAGTGTACAAATGAGACAAGTGTCTCTTAAGTGTCTCTTATGTGTACAAATGCACATAATTGAAGAAAGCACAGAGGAACAATACCTAAATGTGGGGTCATAAGGTCAGGGCCCACACGTATCTCCTGGGTTTTATAGCATCCATAGTTTTTTCTCAGTTCAGTTGATTGCTTTGTTTGGTCTCCCCTCTGGTTTTGTGTCTTTTCCTTTCTATTCTAAGGGAAAGTGGACAATAGAACATGTCTCTCCTCTTATTCTTGACTTTTCTTCAGTAACAACTTCATAGAATTGAGAAGAGTTACCCTAAAAGCAACGTTTTTTATGCTCACATAAATGTAAATCATGCCTTGTAGCTACATAGCTTTTAACTCCTGATTATTTATTTTAGTACATTTTCTGTTACTTCATGTGACAGCTCATGTTCTTCCCGGTTTCCTAAGAATCTTTTAATAGTTGATAGTGTTTGCCACAAGAAAATTAAATAGTGGATATCCTGCACTTACGGAGGTGCGCTTGAAGGTCTGCTCTCATGAAAAATATTTAACTAAATAACTGTCAGCTGTGATCCGTAATCTAGCATATTTTTTTTAGTCTGCTTCATTGTTATATGAATTTTATAAAGGATATAACATGTTTGGCAGTCATATCTTTAATAAGGTTAGTTAATGAATACTGACGCTAACGTTTTAAAACTGATTTGTTTTCCAGTTCTTTGAAGAGGCAAATTTATCGCAATTTTGGATAAGACCTAGACTTTTATTCATATTTACATATGTAATGGGTTCTGCTGTTAATATCTTTTGCTGAAAAAAATCTTTTGAAGAGATGTATCTCCTTTTGGTTTGTTATGTGAAATCTGTAAGTTCTTTTTTTCTAGAAGAGCACTATTCTATAAATCTAATGACTGACAGTCCTATGAAACTGTAAACTTAGATAAAGCCAGAAATATTTAAAAAATAGCCAACACTTCTTTCTCCTCCTTTCCTGTAGCTCAGCTTTCTCAATAAGAAGATAGAATTTTTAGTTTGAATTTGTTTTATTTGTCTGATAGATATCTGGAAAGTTGGGCCTGTGCTGGCACCTTCAGGTTTGTAATATTTTGTAGTTCACTTCCTTTCCTTACACTCACCTGTTTCTTTGCCTACTCTTGAAACCATGTAGATGCCAAGATGATTAAAGAGGTCTGATTCAGAGCTTTTAAATAAGATATGAGTTTTATATAATAAAAGCTAAATTAACACAGGAATTAGGATGGCATAGGCTGCTAGCTCCAGTGACAGGAACAGAAACTTTTTCAACTTACATATGTTGTTTTGTTCAGCTCCAGTTATCCCTGTGCTTCTCCTTGGTTGGTTTTCTAGATACAGTCTCAGAAATTTCTGATTCATTCCACCTTATGAGTTTTATTTCTCAAACTCTGTAAGGTTATGACTCCATCTTTTTTTCCCCTTGCTAGTGTTCTGCAGTTTTCTTTCCGTAATCCTATGTAATCTTTGCTAATATTATTTTATATGGCATTTATTTTTTCTTGGAAGCCATAAATAGAACTACAGGGTTTAAAGTGACTGAAAAACAAAAGCAGAAATTGCATACAATTTTCAAATTTATCTTTATATTTTAGCACTTCTCCGTTTTTTTTTTTTCACATTCACAAACCACATGAGCATGACTTATTGGTCTTCTGGTTTGCATACAAGCTAGAGCATGCAAGCCTTCTTTCAGTCCTTATGAGCAAGAAATATTTACCTATATTTGGTTTGAAGTAAAGATACTATTAACCATTAGGATTTCTAGAATCCATGTCTCGATTTAATTTAATTGCTACAAAACAGGCATTCTTGTTAATGTAGAACTGAATCAGACACCATAGATATCACTGGGAAATGGCAGATCTTCTGTCTGTTTGCTCTTCCCGTGCTTGTGCTAAGTTCAACATCCTGTGCTGTTTTGTGGAGAAGTAAAAAAGTGATAATTGGCTTGGACAGTTTACAGTGTCTTCTGAGTTTTCCAGAGGAGTTTTCAAATTCCTTTATTTACAGATGCTTTTCCCCTTGCACAGCTTATGAACATGGAGACTGTTCAGGCAAAAAGATCTGCTTACACAGAAATTAAGTTTTAATAAGATGCTTTTCAGGAGAGCTCACTGCACAGATCCCATTACAAGACAAGAGCAATAGCTGTTTTTGCAAGTGTAAATTCTATGAGCCAGCAAATGTGCAGATAAACCAGCTTAAAGTGAATTCAGTGCGTGTACAAAGCTAGTAAACTGCTTATTATCCAATTTCACAAACTACTGCATATGTTCCTTATCTGTTTCATGTCAAGCAAACAACCAGCTGATTTTTGACTCTAACCATAGAGAAAGAAAAAAACTGAAAGATGGACTTAATTAGAGCACACTTTTATTCATTTAATTCACCTGTGAGCTGCCTGGCTTGGTCACACTGCCCAGCACAATGCAGAACCTTGTTTCCCCTTCAATTCTTTCACCTGGTGAAAGTTACCCATGCCCTCAGCCATCCTGGTTTTAGCCTGCTGCTGCATGTCTACCGATTTATTTCTTGAAGATTATGCAGCTTTTGATAAGGAGATGTTTTTTATATTTTTCTGGGGTTCTTAAGTGTCTCAGCTACTTTGAATAATGCTTTCGTTCAGATTCACTTCCGATTTCATGCAGCAGGCAAGTAAAATCCTTTAATTGCAACAACTTGAACCTTACCTTCCTTTTCTTTCTGTCGAGTCCTGAGGTAAAGATTTAAGGGGAATCTGTTGGAAGATCTGCGTTAGCTGAGAACTTAAACAGTCTTTGTTCAGTGCTAGCTGGACTATTTAGGAATGGATCACTTTTTATCATCACTGTCATCATCACAGAAACAGCTGATCATGGGTTCCTTTCATGCCAGCATGGACACTGTATTGCTGCACAGAAATAATTAATAGAGTAGTGCTAAATTTTAGGTTAGCAAGGTTAGGATTTCTTTGACCACTGAGGCTTCCAAATCTGGACTATAGGTACCTAATTACCTCTTCTGAAGAGGAAAAGCTTGTGTATGTGAATTACTCATGCTTAGTGTATCAGTCAAGTGGTTGAAGCATTTTTTTTTGGAAGAAGATGACTTCTCGCCCTGCTTGAAGGAATTTCAAAATGGTATTTCCATGTCCTTTGAGAGTACCCTAACCACTAGGCTTCGTGGTATGGCATGAAGATGTGAAGGAAGGGACACTACCTTCTAAATCCTCTGGAGTAGCTTAGCTTTTTTGGAGAAAACAGTATGGGAGGAAGAGTGACTACTGCTTGGTGCCTGGGGGAAAATGTGGTTTAGACGTTGCTCTCATGACCCTTTCTGTATTTTTGTCCAATAACTATCAATGAGCACTAATCCTCAGAGAAGTCATCTGTACAGTAATGTTAAAAACTCATTCCTAGACTTGCTCCTAAATTTAACAAGGTTCCCTTCTAGGGTTTGATAAATGCTGATATATAAGACAGTATACTTCAAACAGTTTTAATCTTGTTTATGATCATTTCTTTGACGCTGGTTCTGCAGAGAAAAATCCTGAAGCGAGGGCAACACTTGTGTATCCACTTGCGACAGTTTTCTTAACAAACTCTTTTAAAGTCTCTGCTGGCCATGCTATGTATTAGTCTCTTTGCCTTGGGGAAGTTGTGGTGGTTTTTAGGCCGATCCAGCAACTAAAACTCATACAGTCTCTCCTACTCCAGTAAAGTGGAGAGGAGAAAAAAAAAACCAAAGGGACTGAGGGTTGAGACAAGAACAGAGGGAGCACCCACCAACCATGGTCCAGGGCAAAACAGACTGGGCTTTCTCAAAGCAAAACAGTTTATTAATGGTTACTTAGAAGGACAAAGGGAAACAAAACTGGTTACTTGAGAGGACAGAAAGAAACAAAACCAGATCTTAAAACCGACACCTTCCTTCCCCCTCCCGCCCCTTTCCTTTTCCTCCCGGCTCTACCTCCTCCCCCCAGCAGCACAGGGGGCAGGGACTGGGGGAGTGCAGGTCAGTTCATTCCGTGCTGTTACTGCTGCTTCTTTCTTAAAGGAGGAGGAGTCCTTACACCCTTTTCCCCTGCTCCAGTGGATCCCCTACCCACGAGGAAAAATCCACAAACTTCTCCAGCGTGAGTCCAGCCCACTGGAAACAATCCTTCCCCACAGATTGCTCCAGTGTGGGCTTTACCACAGTCTCAGATACTTAGGGAGCTGTAGCCACTCACTCCGGCGTGGGTCGTCACGCAGACTCCAGATGCCGCTCTGCCTTGTCGTGTGTCCCAACATGACCATCCTCAGGCTCAGGCATCTTCTCCCCACGGGCTGCGAGTGGGTCTCTACTCCACTAAGGCCGTCCTGGTTGCAGGAGGGCCGCCTGCCATCTCACCACCAGCTGCTGGGGAAACTCGGCTCCGGCACACCTCCTCCCGCTCCATCCTCACTGACCTGGTGTCGATGCAGCTGTTTCTCTCAGATCTCAGTCCTCTCCAGGTGAACGCAGCCCAGTGGGCACCCCGGGAGTGGGGTGCCCCCGAGTTCCCCAGCTGGCTCCGCCGCCGCCATCCTCCGTGGGCGGCGCCGGCCCGACGCAGGCAGCTGCCCGGCCGGGAGCCAGGGAGCGGGGGCAGTGCCCTCCTCCCTTCTCTCCTCGCTCCTGGGCAAAGCACCTTTTCCGGTTCCTTTGTCCCGACTTTAACAGGGCAATTCGCAGAGGCGCCCTATTGGCTCAACCCCGAGGGGGATGGCAGTCTGATCTGGTGGCCCGAACTAAGCCTAACCCGGTTCCAAAACCGGGGAGGTCGCAGGGAGCAAAACCCCTCTCCTGCCCCCAGAACCACCCCCCCTCCACGTCAAGCCATGACAGAAGTAAAAGCAGATGCACCTTTTTTTTTTTTCTTTTCAGTTTTAGTGCACTGAATATTGTTGATGCTGATGGAAACTTCTAAATACAACCTGGAGAGCTAACGTGTGTTGCACAACACAGTACAATGAATATGTAAAGTGTGTGGCGTGGTGAAAAGAGACTCAACTACCAGGTTCAAGCCAGCAATTTATTTGAACTACATTTGCAGATTCAACACACTAGTATTGCAGATTTTACGGATACAGTGGAAGAATGCACTATCACATTTTAAAAACAAGAGTACACTATTAAAATACGTTATTAGAACACACAAGAGATTCACAGAATACACTATTACAACACACAAGCGTGCTAGGTATTACACGTGTGTTAGTTAATCGCCCGTGGTTACAAACTTGAAGCATGCTACATAGTCACTTAACTTCCAGGTAAGGGCTCTTAATCCCAGGGAAGTTACCTTGGCCGATGTTCCGATCAAGGGGGGAAGGTTCTCCTCACAGGCCAGCTGTATAGTTGGAGAAGTGACTCCCAGTTCCCAATCCGAATCTAAGGGTTTTTATCCCCTGATTTATGTAACTGTGTGTAGGACTATGCTTGAGTCGATTATACTGTTATCTTTGTTGGTGTGGCGGAGTTTCCCCTTGTCTGTCTTTATTCACTCATGGGTGAGGTTCAACTTTCTATGCTCTACTTTTTATTTCTCTTTGCTGATCTGTGATTGTCTGAGTGCACAAAGTCAACGGCTGATACTGAAACCCTTCAGTTTCTCTTTATCTTACTTCATCAGGCAACTGAATAATGGTTGGATTGAGACTCAGGGCATATTATTTGTTGAGGGATTTCAAGGTTCAACTCAAATTTCGATTCTTTGAATGATGCAGCACCGCCCTGTTTAGTCTAGGGCTTATCGGACAACTCAGGGCTGAGCTATCTACACAGCTCCCTATGGGTCACCTCTGCAGAGGTAGAGTGTCAACGCGATCCAAACTGCAGTCACTTTTATAACTCTTTGTGAGTCACCTGCATTCATTAGATATTGTCAAAACTTGTTTAAGATCTATGAGCCAGACAATCCATTGAAGAGGCTTTTCTTTTTGATTTGCTTTGTTTTATGTGAGAGGGAGACCTTCTTTTTCTTGCAATAATTTCCGTACTTATTTGTTTTTCTTTGAGACATGAGGAAGTAAGATAAGAAGAGATTTGTGTAGTGGGTAGGGGCATGTGTTGTGTTCACTATCAAGTGCCAGGTCTTCAGGCTAAATATTCAAGCTTGAAATATGTCTACCTGAGATGTTTGAAGATATTTTCTGTTTGCCTGAGAGCTTCCCTTGGTTCTGGGTGTTCAGTTCTGTGCAGTCTACATGCTTTCAGACAAACTAGAAGTAGTAATAGTCTGATTGAAGGAGGTCCATGTGCAATGCCTCTGATGATTAGCATGGTTTGACAGTAAAAGACAATGGTGGTTATGGGAAAGACCCTGTAAGAAAATGTGAAACAGTAATTTTTTTTTTTTTTTTTTTTTTTTTTCCCTCCAGCACCATACATGTTGTTCACAGGACTTTGGAGAGATTTGGCAGCTTACATTCTTCGGTCCTTTGACTGTCTCTTTTGCATTGACAGTCAGATGTGAAAATTATGAACCCCACTGTCTACCTTCTGTATCTAAATTCACTTGATCTTGTAAATCTGTAGATCTTTTGGTATCTTTAATACAGAGATCTGCTGGCAGTACAATTTTCTTAAAAAAACAAGTAATGACAAAGTGTTAAAAAGAAAGAAAAACTCATAAGTGTTCTGTACTTTTTTCCCAAGGTTTTTACTATTTTTCTCTGTGATTTGTTACTGTTTGTTATATTACTGTTAACCATATTTTAAAGGAAATAATGAGATCATATATTATGAAAAATGGTAATTACTCATGAATTTCTATTGCTAGGAAACAGCCCTCGAAAACTGATGCAACAGTAATAAAAACTAGTGTTTGCTGTAAAGAAAATAATTTCCCTTGATAGTTCTGAATTTCATGCCATATGTACTGGGTCTGCATAGGGTCTAACTTGTAGATTTTGTTTTCATCTTAAAAGGCAGAATGTATAGGCAAGAGGTCCAGAACCAAAGCTTCAGAAGTAGGTGAAACTCTTTGTTGAATGCTGTCAATAAAACTAAAATATTAGATGAAATATTTTAAGTGTTGCAAAGTGCTGACATGAGGAAGGACACCTCATTATAAGGTAGCTCTGAAAAACTGATTATAGGGTCGTTATATTTAAGCCAGAGGGTTTCGCAGTGCAGCTTCGTGAATTGTCCTGCTAGAAGACAAGGTTTATCATTGCTTTTGATTAGTAAGCTCTTGCTCATTTTCAATTTCACGCACTGTTCAACACTGCCACATAGTTTGTGGAAGAGTACATTATCCCCCACTGGAAAATTAATTCCTTGTGATATCAAGTGTATAAGATTTTTAAATCTCTTGGCTTGGGACTGTCTAAACATGGGAAGATGATTTGTTCATCTCCTCAAAATCACGAGATTTTGTTGAATGTTTTGCAATTGTATTTGAATAATTTTTTGAGTAAACTGTAAGCTTAAACTCTTTGAAGAATGTAATTATATTTGTATTTGATTTTCATTAGTAGAAATAAAAGATTAAAGCCCTTGGAATGATGTGAGTTGAAATTTGCAAGGCTTTAATGAAAAAGACCAAATTGGACTCAACAGACTGCTGCTGTATTGGACCTTTCATGAGACTCTTCTCATGCAGATTACTAGGAGTTAACAAAACAACAAATTACCATTAATAACATAATAAAACAAAATATGAAAAAGACATGTCCCATTACTCTACTATCTCATGTTTTCCTGTGAGAACAAGGAAATATAACAGATATACTGAGGACAGAATAAAGACACTTCCTTGTATAGGTTCAGAAAATTGGGTGGCATTAGCTGACTGTAATTGAAATTGAGAGCTGACAGTAAAGATGGAACAGGAATTAGCTAAAAAAGCACGAAGAAATACTTTTTTTTTCCTGTGCAAGCTAAGTTTGTTTCGCTTTAAATAACTGTTAATGCTGAGCACTGGAATATTGTTGAATATTATATTTTCATGTTGCATGTCTTAATCTTTCTTCCTCAAGTGGAATAAACACACATCAGTGGCAAAATGTGCCAGTAAGCATGAATTCTTACACTGATATGAACAGGTGCAAAAATCTGTAAAGAAATCAATGTCCGTCTTGTTACCTAAAAGGCTGCTACAGTGTCATTTAGGTTTCACTTTTGTGGGAGGGACAAACGGGTATAAATTTGTAACTGTAGCTATTAGACTATGAGCAGAACTCACAGGTAAAGGTACGACTTGCAGAAACTATTGGCTTTTAAGAGAAAACTCACCCTTCATCTTAACCACTATAACGGAACTTCGCAAATAAAATGTGCGGATTCATATGGAAGCTTCCTACGTAGTCAGCTAATTCCATTCCTCTCCTTTATTTTTAAATAGGCAACAAAATATCTAAATAATGGTAGTATACTTACTTTCTTGCCTGCAGCCTCTTTTTCGGAAAACGGGGAAATTGAGATGTGCAGATATGAAGAACTGGATCTCTAACCTATCATTCCTGCATGCAGTCATGCCCTGGGAGGTTTGTTGGAAATGAACGACCACTTACTGATTTGCACTTTAACTGTTTTATCATTAGTTTGGGGCTCTTGAATTATGATTTGTTATGAAGTCAGCTGTGGTGGCTGGCATCTGTGTTAGAGCATCCTGGTTAACCTAATCTAGAGACAAGCTACTATTCAAAACTGTCTGTGCTTGGATGAATCAGGATCACAAATATTTCTGGGTGCCCGTGGTGGAAATATGTCACAGATCCTAATGCTAGGGTAGGTAAAATAATACCAAAGTATTCTTTCCTTGCTTTTTGTACATGTTTTGTATATGTTATTTCTCCAGCAGCTAACTCCACTGATATAACATACAGACAGTAACTTCATCCTGCACTTCCATTTTCACTGAATATATGAATTACCTGCATTGGTGCTTCTCTTTATAGCTTTAAATGGGAAAATTAAAATTACAAAAAATTTAATCCATAAATAATTCATTAGCACTAGTCTTATATTTGCAGTTCCTCTGGATAGTCAAGCCAAGCTTCTGTCACGCCTTGTTCACTTAATAAAGGATTGAGACTAGATTTGAACAGTCCGTGTAGCTACATTTCTGAAAACTTGAAACTTTAGTGAAAGCGGCTTTGACCAGATCATAGAATCATAGAATCTTAGAATGGCATAGGCTGGAAGAGACCTCAGAGATCATCTAATCCAACCTCCCTGTCATGGGCAGGGACGCCTCTCAACTAGACCAGGCTACTCAAGGCTCTGTCCGACCTGGCCTTGAACACCTCCAGGGAGGGGACATCCACAACTTCTCTGGGCAATTTATTCCAAAGTCTTGCCACCCTCGTACTGAAAAATTTCTTCCTAAAATCTAATCTAAATCTGTTCTCCTTCAACTTAAACCCATTTCCCCTTGTCCTATCAGTGGACACTCTTGTAAAAAGTCCCTCCCCAGCCTTCCTGTAGGTTCCCTTCAGGTATTGGAAGGCAGCTATTAGGTCCCTCCAAAGTCTTCTCTTTTCAAGGCTGAACAATCCCTGAACAATCCCAGCTCCCACAACCTGTCCTCATAGCAGAGGTGCTCCAGCCCCTGGATCATCTTTGTGGCCCTTCTCTGAACACACTCCAGCAAATCTATGACTCTCTTATGGTGGGGACACCGGAACTGGATGCAGTATTCGAGGTGGGGTCTCACAAGAGCAGAGTAAAGGGGGAGAATCACCTCTCTTGACCTGCTGACCACACTTCTCTTGATACATCCCAGGATGCGGTTGGCCTTCAGGGCCTCATGAGCGCACTGCTGGCTCATGTTGATCTTCTCTTCTATAAACACCCCCAAATCCTTCTCTTCAGGGCTACTCTCAACCCACTCTGTGCCCAGTTTGTATTTGTGCCTAGGATTGGCCCGACCAGGTGGACGATCTTGCATTTTGGCTTGTTGATTAGATGTGTTGCTTAACAGTCAAGAAAAAATATTTAATCACACAACTCTAAATTGTCCTTTTGATTTAATTTTGTAATATGCGTTACGCTTTCTTGCCTAAGTCTGGAAAGGTCTTGAGTATTTGCTTCTGTCTTTGGACAACTGCATAGTGGATAAAATTATTGCAGGACCACTTACATGATAGATGTATAACTACATGAACTGAAATGATAACTTTGAGAAGCTAATATGCAAGTTTTTGGGATCTCAATAGGATTTGTGTGTGTGTGTGAATACACAGGCATGCATGCATGCATTCTTTTTAATGTAATCTAGAATTTGGAAAAAGTCTGGAAATTTGTATTAACTTCTTTTTCTTTTGTTTCCATAATGAAAGTCTGTGACATTTCCATATACAGATTACTTGTTACCTAACATTACTTGTTAAAAATAAATGGTCCTCTGAAACTATTAAGCCTGGACATCAAAAGAAATATAGTAACTGTGCTCAAAATATTAGGTGAACCACCCATCTGCACAAAATAGTTGTGAGTTCTGCAGCTACTCTCTGGATGTCGCTTAGTAATGTTAGATGAAACCTTCTTGCTCTTTGGAATAAGTCAGTTAAAGATGTACGGTGGTATTAAGACTTTGACAAATTTAGGGTTGTCTTTGAGATACGTAAAAGCTGCTTGTGATGCAGCTGGGTAGGTTTATAAGGATCTTGGAGAATGTTCTATTATCCTATTCTTGGCCCTAAGTAATGGATTATGCATAGAAAATGTGCTGGTGCTGCAACAACAAATAGATCAACTGAGAGAATACCCTTTACCTGAACTGTCTTTAAAACTGTTAATGTGGAGTTGGATGATGAATTGAATAGTCTGTTTCAAAGGACAGATACATAGTGTCTGAATGTGAAAAAGAGTAAGTGCATGAGAGCATGTCACAACCATATGTAGTGCTGGCTGCTCTCAGTGATAAAACAGTTTACTATTGTCTTTGCCACCAACAAAGTATGTCAATTTAGGGTTTGATGCACTTTCTGCTTTATTTATTGGAGTCAGTATACAATATAACATTTTGCAACGCCTATTGCTTAAGAATAAAATCCAAAAATTCATATTTGGCTTTATTAAAAAGTAAATCTGTTTCCTTTAGTTAATTCCTCTCCCCCCCCCCCCCCCCCACCTTCCCCGCAGAGGAGGTGCAGTCTTTATTTGATACTTACCTCTTTTAGTTGTTTCTGAAATGTATAAAACCTATGATTTATTCTCACTTTAGTTTACTTGCAGCTGGAAGACTGAATAGTTTCCTTAGCATAACTTTTTAATGTAGACAGAATTCAAAATTCAACAGAAAACAATAGAATCATGTTGGGTAAAATTCAAATAAAAGCAAAGTCTTTAGTTTCTGGCGCTTGGTTTTTTTTTGGATAAGGACTAAGCTGACTTTTGTATATCTGCTCTCTGACCTGGATCAGGGAAAAAAATAAATAAAAGCAAGCTTATGCTAGGTAGTATTTATGACACCCCAGAATCAGATTCATTATATGAGTAGGACAAAACCTGATTTTAAGAACATAGTGGATCTTGCTTGACCTTGTATAAACCATGATTCTGCCAGTAAAGTTCAGCCTTTCCTCACAGTACCTTGATGTAACTTTCCACTCTTCTGTTTGTTTGTTGTTTGTTTTGATGTTTTTTTTTTATTTATTCTTTATGTAATCTTTCTTTGTTTCTCTCTCTCTCCTTTTTTTTTTTTCTTTCTTTGTCTCTGGGGATTAAAATGTGTAGATATTGAAACATGCGCTTTCTTCAGTTTGTATGCTTCTCTGCTGTGTCCTGCCCCTTTGCCACACTGCTCTTAATGTTTCATGGTTTTATCAGATGCAGTTCAGACTGAATTCTCTAAGAGCAGTGAGATGAATTAAGTAGACTTATTCTTGCCTGCTGTGTGATAATTCCATGTAAATCAGCCTAAACTAACACCAGATGCTGACTCTAGCAAATCAGTTCTTGAGAAACTATTTTTTAAATTTAGGCTTAAACACCAAAAGGAAAGAAAAGGATTTTTTTTCTGATCTTAGAAATATTTGGTACTTTACTTCTTCAGGTCTGATTCTCTAGAATATTTGAATACTCTTGATGTCTTTTAAAAGAGAAGCTTGGAGAAGATAACGATGATCTTTTTCATTCCCATTTCTAACAGTTCAGTGGTCAGGATATTCGCTTGAGGTAAAGGCAGACATTCAAATCCCTTCTGTGAGTTAGACAATATTTTCAGGAAACTTTGCTAAAAGCTGTGCATTCATAGCCACTATGACCCTTGTACCTCTTTCCATTACTATGGGAATGTCTAGTTTCCAGTGTGCATTTAAAGGAAGTCTAAGGTGTTTTGTCTGCTGTTTTGGGTACCAGTGTGTGTGTTTACTGCAACATAGACAGGACTCCACCTTGTGTTGCTACTACAGTTATGAAGACAGAAAGGTATTGCAGGGTGCTGCTCCCTTTCAGACATGCCCCAAAACAACAGTCTTGTTGATTGATCTGAACTTGGTGCCTGACCATGAGCACTGTTTCATCTTAAATATAGAGATACCTAGAAACATACAGATACATCTAAGAAACATTGTAGTTGTCCCTTATATCAAATATGTCTTTCATGAGAATGTAAGGATCCATAAGAAGTTGGTTGGATGAATCACCACAAAATTTTAAGATTTATTGATTGTTTTTGATGAAAGTAAATGTGTTTATATTACATCTATCTATTACTTTGATGATTTTGGATAGTGTTTATAGGATGGAGACGATTCATTGTCTGAAATATGTCTTTAAGAGAACTAGCAGCACCATTGAATGAGTTTTATGTTTTTTGAGAACTCCAAGATTTACCAAAGCAGAAGAAAATTAAGCAAGGGATGTGAATTCAAAAGTATCAAATAAGTATGCAGAATATTCTGTTCTAAACATCCAATATATTTTCAGAAACCAAATAGTAAGCTGTATACATGAAGAAAACCATTTGAAAATTTTGAGAAATAGAATGTTGCCTAATGAATTGCTTATTAGTTCACTGAAAGGATTTTTATGTTTATCTTTGAATATGTCAGGGATGAATAGTAAGAAAGAGAATGGCAAAACTTGCTTAAATATTTGTAGGAGGGAAAAGCTCTACATTAAACTATCTAGATGATGTAAACCGAGAAGACCTAAAGAGCTTGCCTCGAAATCTCTGAAAAAAAAAGCAGTGTTTTGAAATATTACTGTCTCCAGTAGTAATAATATAAGATTTATGTTAGGATTCTGAAATGCAAGATGATAACATTAGTTGTGAAAGGTGAAAGACCAGTCAAGTACTCTCTTGTAACCATTGGCAGCAGTCAAGCAATTAAAGACCTTTCATACAGCAATTCATTGTATTAATGAGCATGGTCTTAAAAGACAGCATTTATTTTGTAGGTAGCTGAATTTATGAAGATGATAATTATGAATATCATGCTTAGCAAATGTCTGTAATTGTACTGGCTGAATAGCTTGGGTGAATAGTGTTCTCTCTGTGGATCACATATGCTCGTATCTTGGTCTGAAACCTTGGTAAATAAACTGATGCATCATCTTTGACAAACAAGGGGAGGGAAAAACTGAAATAAGTCTCTCTGCTTCTCTGAAATGGGTATAAACAGGGTCTTTGGATAATTATGGGTCAAGAACAGCAATGAAGAATAACCTCAAGAACTCTGACACCTTAGAGGACCAGGTCTTCTCTCACAGGCTTCTCTACTCAAAGTCCTCCTTCAAACCTTGAGCCTTCTTCTTTCAATGGATACCTACAATCTTCCCTCAATAAGATCAACTTTTTTCTTAATAGTTAAAGGACCCATGTGCTCTTCCAGATAAGTCAAAATAAAGTATTAAAGATCAATATTTTATGGAGCTGTGACTGGAAATATCAGTCTTTGCTAATACCTCCTTCATGCTTGCAGCAAGAAATATCCTTTAAATAAAAGTAAATGATAGTGAGTTGGAAAACTCTACTGCACATTAGTGTCTCATCTACTTGTAAGACTTTTCTTTAAGAATATTTTCACAAATTGATGTTATTTTGTAATATATAAATCACAGTGGCATGGTTCTATGGTGACATCAATACAATAACTAAATTAATGTTCTGTTATTTATTTATATATTTATTTAATGTAGATTTTTAGTACCTTTGACTTTATTCATAGTAGGATTGCTGGAAAAGGCTTTATGATGATTACTACATTTCTCTGAAAAAGGAAGGAGCAATGTCTTTATATTTCCTATTTGAGAGGATGGTCAGATAATAGCTACCCAAATAACATCTTCAATGATTGCAGCAGCAAAGCTGTCTTTCCTACAGAAAATGTGTTATTTCTGCAGCCAAAAAAAAAAAAAAATTCTTTTACTGTTGGAAGCATTGAAGTACATCTCTAATTTACAAGAGAATTTGAAAATCTTTGAATTTAATAGAGGAAGTTGCTTGATTCAGTAGGGATCAAAACCCATCAAGATAGACAGCTTGGCATATCTTCCTAATGTATAAAAATAATTCATTTGAACCAAAGACTCCTATCATCCAAGGCTCCTATCATGAGACATGTTTCTGTCAGTATCTTAAAAAAAAAAGAAAGGATTTTGCAAAGAGAGCTGCAAGTTTTGATTGGATTGTAGAATACTTTTTTTTTTAATAGCCTGATCTGGTTTGTTTGGAGATATTTTTCTTTTTTCTCTTTCCTCTTCTCTTCATTTCTTCAAGTAGTCTACTACTGTTTTCTTATTTATTAATATTTCAGTGTTTGTATTTGAAAGAAAACAGAAACAGTTGTAAAAGAACATACTACAGGCAATATTCAAAGTGAATATAAATCCACTTTTTTTGTTTCTTACAGTTTATAATTGCTTCAGTTGGTGCCAGAAAATTTTTTTCTTCCCAAGTGTTACAAGCTCAGCAACTTTTTGACCTTCTTAATGTCTTTCCACTGGCCAATGGTCCATGATGAGAGTTGGAAGCTTTTGTTTACCATGTTTGAGTAGGATTCTGTTCTGTATTTTGTGGATGGCTACAGGCTCCATCTGTTCTCTATACCAGAATTCAGACACTTCTACTATTTCTCACCACTCATAGGCCCATTATTATTTCTGGTCACAATTTTTGAGGAGGATTTCTTAATTCTTGTTCCTTACCATCAAGGTATCCCACTTACAGATATTTAGGAGAAGCTTGGTGGTATATCTAATACAAGCTTTCTAATATGGAAACTGATTTCAGTTTGGTGGATTGTAAGCTTTGAGCTGTTCTAAAACATGAACTTAATCATGCTGTGGGTGTAGCGAAAAGTTGTGAATGTGCTTGATTTGGTGTTTACCCTGTTCTGCCTTGATACTGCTGGAACAAAAAAACCCCAAATACTACTACATCATGTTGGAAATGTTCCTACTTACTACCATCTGTCTAGTCATGTTTCTATTTCAATTTACCTTTTTTGTAGATAAAAACTGTGGTTGTATATTCCTGAAACATTTAGAGTAAGCAAACTTGTTTTGTGTGCGTTTTCTGGAAGATGATTGCTAGTTTCAACTGTTAAACTTTTTGAAATTATAGAGCTAGTGGGTGTTGCAAATACTGGCTTCCTTTAGTGCATGAATGGTTAACCCTGTTACTATTTTGTCTCATTTTTAAATGTAAGATATAATGTTTTTAGGATTTGTCAATGTTAGTTTATTCTTTTTGCTCAATATCCAGAAATATAATTTCTGTATTTTTAGTTTGTGATGCAAACCAGATATTGGGAAACATTTCAGAGTAAAACAAAAGCATGGCTATCTGTTTCTGATTACAAATGTTAGACAAAAATAAATGGGCAAGTAATGTTATTTTTTATAATTCCTAGTGCCATAGAACATTTTTGATATACTCAAAGTATAAAACATATCAAGAAAAATAAAACAGAGTTTCATCTTGCAGAAATTATGTGGTGACTTATAGAAGCAAAACCAGATTTAATTGTGTTGATTACATCATGCCAAGTTACGGAGTATTGGAAGCAGGTATTGTTTCATTTTCAGTGAGCTGATCTGAATATGGTCTATGATCATTTGTTGCTGATCAGTCACTTTTTGTTTTCTCAAATGTAAAATTTCATCTTTTTGTTTTGTGAGGCTGAAATAGATTGAAAGTTTACCAAAACAATGTATCTTGCTAAAATAGTCTTTGGCCTAATCAATGTCAAAGAAAGAATAGTGTAGCGGGAAAAAGCCAAACAAGTATTTATTATTTCATTCCAGTGTTATTAAAGATTAAACCTAGTTTATTTTTGAGTCTTCCTTTTTTTTTCTGTCCACCTGAACAAAGACCCTTTTTATGCTACTACTATTCATTACTATTACTATATTTACTGACAAATACTTTATGTAATGTTGTAATTGGATCATGTTATTCCAGGGATAACGGTCATACCCTCAAGCCTGCTAAACATGGTGAACAAAGAACAGTATTAGATATCATGCACATATGTACAATGAAAATGTTTGCGTTAATTAAGGAAAGCAAATGTCTGTCTGGTTGTACTAGCACCACTATACTTCTGGTTATTAGTGCCACTTTCTGCCAACAAATACAAAGATTAAATAAACAATAAATACAGAATTCTAGAGTGCCTTCTTTGAAAGGTCAGCACTTTAATAATTAGTCTTTACAGCACTGTGAAGATCATACACTTCCTTCATGAGTGGACATCACTGGCTCAGCACGACATAGCTATGCTGGGTGACAGTTCCGGACAGTAAGTGAAGAGAATAAGGAAACTAAAATTAGCTTGGTAAGTGAAGATAGGAAGAGAACACAATTAACCCGATTGACTCAGACTTTATTTGGAAGTTTCTCTTATGTTGAGGCCAACATCCCTGTTGTATGCTAGTGAAAGGAGCAACCTCAGCACAACTGTTTATATCAAAGAAGCTCTTCCTGTGCCTCTGCTCCATTGCTTCCCAGCATGCCAGACTTTTCTCATGTCCCCTAGCTAAGTATGAAGTAGTCTTAGTTATACATCTAGCAATTCATAGTAGTGCTTAAATGAACAGGCAATTGTGCCTTTTTGAAGGTGAATGTTTTATTCAGGTCTTTGAATGGCACTTTCAAACACAAGCAATGCTTATCATAAGTTGATGGTTGTGCTCAGATATTTGCAAGTTTTTTAAAGCAATTTTTGCAACAAAAGGGGATTGTATTGGTCATCAGTTGGGCTCCTCTTCCTTTGTTACGTTTGTCAGTGGAATGTCATAGCAACAAGGGTGAAGCTGTTCAAATTTAGTTTCTGAACCATGTAGAAATACATATTAATACAAAGATTAATATTTAAAAAATCCCAGTCCTTTCTCTCCAGGAGGACTTTTACTTTGCAAAGCAAATGCGTTCTCTGTTGTAGACCTCTCTCTAAATAACCTCACATTTTAAAAAGAAAAATAAAACCAAAAGATATTTGTTACTTAAAGATTTATGCATAAATAATCACCTATCTTTTCTTAATTTGTAGGCTAATATTTTCTCAGGACAAATACGTCTTTATTACTTTTATTGAGAGGCCATCACATCTGCTTATTAAAATAGAATTTTATGTTGAACATACAGGATTAGTTTAATAAGTGGAAAACTTGCTTTTCAAATAAATGTTTACTTTATTAAAAAGGCAAAATATTTAGAAGACAGAAGACAAATAGCATGTTGTTAGCAAATGTTTTGATCCTAACAACTTTGTCATCTTTTAACAGGAAAGCTTAATGACTCAATGTCATTAACAGGAAAAACAGACTGTGCTAGAGACAATTCATTATTTCTCTGAAAGTCATTGTATTTTTAAAGGCAATATCTTCTTTTTCTCTTTAGGGGTGAAAAATACAGCCTAAAGTATTTTCACATATCAAATAATCCCGAGTATTACAAAAAAATGAACATGTAGAGAAAATACTCTTTATTTAACTGTATTTGATAATAATGCGAAAGGAAAATCTTATTTTTTGAGTCTGCCAGCACGTTTAGCAAGGATTTAATCTGGAAATTCAAGTAAATAATGAACTGAGAACCAATTACACCCTTTTTAAATTATTTTTTACCTTATTACTGTTTTCTAATCTCTGCTGCACAGCCAAGGCTTCATCTTCTCTGCTTCATACAACTAGTTCCTACTGCCTGTATTCAGTTGGAACGTTCAGAGCCAACCTTCATAGTCTATCCCTTTGCTTTCCTCCTCTTACTCGAAATACAGGCTGTGACAGTGATAAATGTTTGGTGGCTCAGTTCACTGGCCAAAGAATATACTGACATCAGACTCTTCAATGACTCACGTAGCTGTGCTTCTCACACTTCTGCTGCAGGGAGCCCAGATTTCAAGGGGTTCACAGGAACGGGACCATATGCTCCTGTAGTGCAAATGTTGGCTCTGGCAGTCTTGCATACTGGCATGAGAATGCTCATTTCTTATGCTGGCTCCTATGTTGTTACTACTGCTGAGATGAGGAATAATAGAACAGGCCATTGCAAGATAGAATTGTTTACATTTAAGAAAAACACTTTTAACTTTCTAAAGTGCTAACACTTGCAGAGCTTTCATATAGATTGTTATTACATCTATGTAGTATTATGGTCATGCTTATAAGATGTGTGACTTTGATTTCCCTTATCACTGTGTAGTCATTTTCCTCCTCTTGACTGTGAAGCTGGTAACCGTACAGTACGAATAATCTTTCCTTCTATGTCTGTGTAGGACAGTGACAAGTGGTAGATGTTTAAGGAAATTGTGAAGAAAAAATGGTATTTTTGGAATGATCCTGCTGTTAGAATATCCTTGCTCTTTCTGGCAGTTAGTGGATTAGCGATTTCCTGAGTTGATGGTAGAAGGCCAGCTGTGGTGCATAATAGCATCCTACGGACTAGTCTCCATAAATCTGTGATCTATCAGATCTCTTTTATGTTTTGTGCATCCAGAGTGTCCTGTGGTTATGCATTTTATAAATTAGTTCAATATTGTCTGGAAAGAGTACTGTTTCCTTTTGGCTTAAACTGAAGACAGGCTGAGTCCCATTCCCAGCTCTATGTACTTACTGGGTAACTTTGGCAAATCACTGCGGCTATTAGATACAATACAGAACTTGAATGGCTTAGTTGTAAACACCATAGCATTTAACTTTCTGGCTTCTGTGTGTCAGGGTAGTCTAAAGCTATGTGTAAAGTTCTTGCACTTCCAGGACATGACTGTTCTTCAAACTGGTGAAACAAAACAAAACAAAAAAATCACATAAGAGATGATGAGATGTCTCCACCTGTCTAGGGAGGAATTTTTCATTTAGAAATATAAATGTTCTGGTAGCAGAATATTTCGTGCTTCCAGGCTGAAGCATTGTACAAATTCATCTCTGTTAAAATGTTTCATATTCTTAGATTTTATTTCCGGTTTGGAATTTCAAATTCTAAAAACTTGAATGAGACTTAGATGCCTGGTTTCTGATCACCAATGTAGTATAAGATCTTTGAAGCATACAATGTCTCTTTCTGGGCATGTAAAATATTTATATAGAGCATCCAAGTCAGCTGTAGTTTTACTTGAGGTTCTCTAAAGACTTCAGTAGCCCATCAAAACATTTTTTTTTGAGGACACTTGTCTTGTACAGTTGGGAGCAGTCTTACAAATTTAGTTTGTAAAATGAACAGTCTATGGAATGAATCTGGTATATTTGATTAAATTTTGCTTTTCTTATTTAAAAAGCACAGAGGTCCTATTCTTCAGAGCCTCTCAGTGATTTTGCTCAGAAATCTCCAGGGGTATTTCCAGCCCAGCAAATCCTGTGCACAGGGAGGTTTGTCCCTCTATCTTTTCTCTGGCTACAATCAAATTGTCTTCACCTGTTTTTTTTTGTGATTTTTTCTTCCCCCCACTGATCTTGATACTCCAGCAATTGCAGCTAATGAAGCTTCTTTATTGGTGCTGTTCTGCTCAGGCCCACAGTGCAGTGTATAGGTTTGGGTGCTCTCTCTGTTTTCTGTAGCTGTATTTACTACCAAAAAGAGTTTGGTCACTCCCTCTCCTGGGTCTGCAAGGGCATTCTCATTAGGTCTTGAGATTTTTTTTGCACTCAGCACTGGTTTGCTGGCAGCTATTTGTGCTTCGCAACAAAGCAATAAATCATATAGGGGCCTGGACAGCAATGTTCTTAGGTCTGGACAGCTTTCATAGAGCAGAGTGGCTCTGTTGGTAAACGTCAGACTTTAGCTGCTGCCAGAAGTTTTTTTCCTAATAATTTGCCATGTCTAACAGGAGACAAAACAATTAGGAATGAGTCTTTCATGGACAAATATCACTCCACAGAGAGTAGATTGCTGTTGCTTATGAAACAGATGTGCTTTTTTTTTTTTCTTCTCAGTACCTGGAGTGCCAAAACTATGAGTAAAGGAGAATGAGAAGAAAGAAAATATTTGTTTGATGCAGATGGACTCAGTCCTCTTATGAGTAAAGAGATGATGAAATGATTTCCTTTTTATTTTCAGTAAAGTGTTCTGAGCTACTCCTCAGATTTCAGCTTGTTATCTTCTGTGTTTGGATCTTTTCGTTCCCCCCACCCCCAGCTATTATGATACAACAGTTATCTTTGTTTCAGGGTCTTGACTTACTAAATGAGTCCAATGCATTTGATCAAAATGTAAGACTGGGAGGTGACACTCAGAAACATTTCTGTAGCAGTACGAGTTTCAAGGAGTTGCACAATTGTAGGATTCTGGTAGGAAAATATGGAAAGTGAAAATAGACTAGAAATTTATAATGCTGTTTTGATGCAATTAATTTTGTAATAGTTAACTCCACATCCTCAATTCTTGCTTTTTAACCCCAGGTGTTTCACAAAGAAATGAAACAGCAATGAAATAAAAAATTTCCAAACCAAAGTCTTATGCAAAATAGCTTTCCATGTGATAGCTTTGCCCAGATGAAACTTCTGGAATAAATATCAGTAATTAGCTTGGTCTGCCTTAAGGTGGTGTGAGCATGCTCTCCGCATAGGGAGTTGCTGTGTTGTTTTAGGGAAGCTGTGGAGCTAGAGAAGTTAGTGTATGCCTGTGTATGAATTAAACCCACATGGGCATCACATTAATTGGCCATATTTATTAGAATACATGTGATTTTTTAAAAAAAAAACCTGTTGTAGCCTGATAATGGCTACAATATCAATAATGTAACTTTTCCTTATTTACTGTCACATGTTTCTGTTATTTAAATCCGTGTGCCATTTCCTCTCTTCCTCTTTGACTTGAATTTTACAGAAGCAGATGACAGAAAATTCTCAAAAGAATTGGAAAATTTAATGTAAGACATAATTTCCTGTTAGCCATCATCCACATCTGCCAGGCTGTACCTCACAATTACACAGTAGCATACACGTGTTTAACCCTATAAGATGTTTTCTGAACAACTACTATCCTTAATGACTTCTGAGCTAAAGGAGTGTCATATCTGTTCATGTGTGGCTCTGCTGGTGATGAAAGGGGCAATGTGTGACCAGTTCCTGAAGGCTGTTGTGTAGATGTCATTATGATACAGCTCCTTTTTTACATTGCTTATTTGTGACAGATGTCTGACTTCACCTTGAAACAAGATTACAAGCTGACAGAAGAGGTCACTTTTCTAAAGTGGGCCACTTCTGTTTTATTTCAAGTTTAGAAAGATATGCCCACTGCAGATCAAAATTATCTGAATTATTATCAACAATGAGGTGCACTAGATATTCTTTTTTATTACAACGACTTTACTTGGAAAAACCAGACCTTCCAAACGTTGTTCTAGTTTTCTCTTTTCTCAGTAAAACTGTTATGCATCATGTTGTACAAGTTAAGTGCAATTTCTGTCTTCAAACTGAAATAACTTACACAAATTTAATAAATCTTAAACCACCACAATAGCAACCAAGTTAGCCCTGTCTGAAACTTCTCCCTGTTAATCCCTTTTTAGACACATGTCTTCTTCAGAGAATACTCCTGGGAGCCTCTAAATGGATAAAAGTTTTGATGGGAAACAATGGAAGACGAAGTATAGGAGGGTCAAACTTTTTTTTTTAAAGAAATTTAATTGAAAGGAATGTGCTGAGTAAAAAGCAATGCAGTTCAGTTCAAATGTATTTGTGGAGGATATGACCATGGAGATGGAAAGAGAAGATTTTATTCTCAGTGATTACTCATATTTTTTGAAAGTGTGGAAAAATTACTCAGTTGCCGTTAAAAGTGTAGAAGAGTTAGTGTCCATTGCTATAGTGTTTCTGAAAATCAGACTTGTTGTTCGTTTGAGTTCATAAGCTTTGGATCCTAAGCAGCACATTCACACACTGTCACTTCAGAAAGCAGCTTTGTGTTCTGTGTAAAAGCTTGTTAGAAATGAACATATGTCCACAGACACAGAGAGGAATTCAGTCCTATGATGAAGGACCTTACTGGGTCTTATTTAACTAGTTCTGTTTGGAAAAACATTGATGATTTTGTAGTATTTGAAGATACTTACTCAAAGGGACAACGCAGTGTTCTGAACATGTTAAAGCCATGTTGGCAAGCCATGTATATAGACCAAGGCAGTGAAATTATTTCCCTAATGTGTTTATATCCACATACGCACAATCTTCAAGACTGTTGTGCGAGAGATTTTTGGTTTTTTTTTTTAAGCAATTTATTACTGATTTACTTGAGAACACCAGCTCCCATTGCTAAGCTGCTTTTGAAATAAATGATTTTGTGTTTGTGTATAGAAAACCACTATGAGAAGCCATGACGAAGTGGAGAGTAAGGTCTCAAAATTTACTTCTAGCTCTCACTTTCTTTTTTCTCTCCTTCCTGAAAGTATAATAATAATATCAGTGTGTGTCAGTGGATGGATCAAAAAAAATTCCAGATTTCTTGGCTTAATTTTGATATTTATTTGGTAACCATGCACATTTTTTTCAGTAGTGTATTTGCAAATATCACTGTTTAAGTCTGGGATGGCTAACTGGGCACCTTCATTGTCTTGCACATGCTGATGATTAGTGGGTCATTTGCAATAATGATTTTCAATCTTTGTATTTTTTTTTAAAAATCATTCTGCTTCACAGCAATGTATTCTCTGTTTCCCTGCTGGATGGAATACCAATCTTTTCTCTGACTGATATATTGGTTAAATTACGTATTTATTTTGAATCAGTTTCTTTTCTTCTTTAGTTATGAAATGAAACTCAATAAAGCAAATCAGGAGAGAAAAGGACTTGCAAGACATCATGGTACACTTGAGAAGAATATGTTTTCTAAAGTCTGTTATGTTCAGCTGTGTTCTCCATTATTGAAAGTTAAAGCTTCCTTGACAGGCACTTATTCTCTAAAGTCTCCACAGTTTCAAGTAATTTCTAAGGATCAGACTCTTTTGTCCTCGGTATCTCTCCATCTGTGCTAATCCTCCTGTAGTCTTGAAGTAGCCCCAAACAAGTGTATCTGAACTTAAATGTAGAGGTAAAGTTGACTAAGCATGGTAGGACTCCTCCTTTAAGATTTTTATCTCCTGAGATGGTAATTTGGATCTCCATTTTCTGTTTGTCCCTAAGCAGTTTCACCATCAGCGGTTATTTAAATTAGCAACGCACAGTAATGGAAGCTTAAAGAAAGCAATGCTGTCTTTTCAGTGGTTTAGGGATAAATATTTCACCTAGAGAAAACGTCCTCAAAGAAGCAACAGTCAGATTGGATTTGTGTTGGAAAACACACACTCACAAGGGAAAATGATTTTTTCATTCCTGAGAGGCGAAGGAGAAAAAAGGGCTATGATCTAAATTGCTGATGAGGATGAATTTACAATGTAAGAGAATGGAAGTTTTCTTGTTGTTTTTGACTTTTTGAAAGTCTTTTAGTGTACAGAAACATATATTTTAAATTGTCAGTTATGTAACAGTCCTCTGATTTTGCTCCTTAAGAACTGATGACTTGCACCTTCTACTAAATTTTTCAGTTTTCATCTCTGATACAGCTTATCTAGCAGATGCAAGGGGCAAAAATTGCGTAAGTTTGACAAGCAGTGTAGTGCAAACAGGAGTTAGTGACTTATGTTGCCTATTTCTAGAACAGTTCATAAGAAAATTTCACTATAAACTTTGAACAGTTGCATAAAATCTGTTTTTGTTGTTTGACTTTCCTTCAGTTATAGGATTTCTTTCAGAAAAAAGGTTTCCAGGAGTTACGCTACCATTTAAAGGTTGGTTTTTTTTTTCAGACACTCTTTCAGGGAAAAGATAAATAATACATTAAAAGAAATTGCCCAATCTACTCAAGAATCTGATGAAGGAAAATGGTTTACAGTTATGGTGTTATTAGTACAGCGTATCTAATCCAGTAGAGGGAGTTAGATTGCTATTCTATTTTCTTTCTCTGTGTTTGTTCTAGAGCTAGTTGTTTATCTAACCTAACTGTATTTAATTTCAGTGTGATTTTTGTAGGTAGATCAGATTTTTGTAGATCCAATTAGAACTCCAAATTATTTTCATAAGAATTATGTTTTAGAATAACTAGACAGCCAGAGTTGGTTTTCTTTCACCTTTTCTGTTTTGTATCCTTTAGTGTTAATTTTCCTATGTAAATAATTCTTTGTATCCCTTTACAAGGGTTATGAAACAAAAGCTGTAAGGATTAGTAGCCTACAAAGTTGATCCCAAATCTCTGTACCTAATTCATGGGTACATGTACACAGTACACTTGTAGAAGAAAATATACTGAGTAGAACAGCTCTGAAATAAGTATAAAGCCAGTGATAGCAATGACATACTGGTAGGTCCTTGTATCACAAATTTGAGACTAATATATGCTTTCTATTATGTTCAAGTGTTGTGGTTTGCTGATATTTCTTTCTGGATTTTGTTTGGCTTTGTGTCTAGGCAAATTATCTGCTTATATAAATTGGTTTACTGTTTGCAAAACTCTTTACTAAAGGATTTGAATCTAGTCTCTAGTCTAAACATCCAACAATGTTAAAGACTGAAGTTTTCAATACTGATATATGCATTCTAGAATGATTCTTTCTTTCCTGAAAAAACCTTGTTTTTATTAATACAAGTTGTTTTGGCTTGCAACTTGGGATGGGAGGAAGAAAATTCATATTCTTCCTAAAGTTGTAAAATCCTTTTGGATAATGTCTTGATGAAAAGTATTTCAATTATAACTAAAATTGTAATGAAAACATACTTTTGCATTTTTACTATCAAAATGAGTCAGAAATATTTTTTATAGTGTTGTGGTGAGTACCAGTTACAGAATAGATTAGGTTGGAAGGGACCTCTGGACGTTATCTGGTACAGCCCTCCTGCTCAAGCCATGTCACAGAGATCAGGGTGCCCATTGTCCAGGACTGTGTCCAGAAGGCTTTTGGATATTTCCAAGGATGGAGACTCCATACCCTATCCGGGCAACCTGTGCGTAAAAGAAGTGTTTCCTGATGTTCAGGTGGAGTTTCCTGTGTTCCAATTTGTGCCTATTGCCTCTGGCCCTGTCACTGGACACCACGGAAAAGAACCTAGCTTTTTCATTGTTTGTTGTTCATTATTTTTGTTATTGTTAGCTTTCTGGTTTTGTTGGGATTTTTTTTTTTGTCATTGTTGGGGTTTTCTTTGTTGTTTTCTTTGTTTGTTTGTTTTGTTTTATTTTTTTTTAAAGAAGGTTTAGCTGAAACAGCCCTGGAGTGTCGGGGGGAGAAAAAAAGATCTTAGCAAGCATTGGAGGAAAAAGAAACTGATATAGAACAGCGACTGAAAGTTTTTGGAAAGGAGATTGTCTTTGAGCTATGTATACTGTTGCTGGTTTTGTCAAAATTTTATCCCAGTTTGGTTAAAGCTTGTGGGTGATGGTGGTTCCAGTTGCACATAGTAAGAAGAGTTTTTTGAGAAGCTGAAAAGGAAGTTTTCTAAAGATTTTATTTGCATTCCTACCCTACCTCTTATATTGAGCAGGTGTTATAAACACATCCTCTTCACAAAATCAGTGGTGTATGCATCAATACAGAGATATTAAGATTAAGTGAGATCTTTCCTGATTATTTTAGATCTATATCTATATATGTTTGACATCTATATGTATATTATTTTTTCTTTTGTGAAAGCTTTGAAAGTTAAGGCTTTATAAATCAGGACTTTGAGTGTATGTGAGATGAAAAGGAGATAGGAAGGGAAGAAAAATGGGAATAGCAATGGACAGGAGATGATAGAAGCAATGAATTTTTAATCTTAGCTAGAACTGACCACAGAAAAAATCTAAATTAGTATTTGCAGCCAAGAAGTGTGAAAAATTCTCAAGCTAAAGATTAGATATACTCTATCTAGAAACCAGGTGACAGACTTAAGTACATCTACTTATATTTGTAATAATGTAGCTTTATATTAGTGATTTGACAGCAAAGTAAGAATTTTCCCTGAAGCAGTGCTCCTCTTACATTGAATTATGTTTCTGCTGATATTACTACCTCCAAGTGTCGTAACACTCTTCATTTTCTCACAACTCAACCTCTAAATTTTTTAAAGTAAGGTTGGCAACCAGTTAGTTCCTTAAAGTCTTAAAACATAAGTGTATCAGTATTCTTTTCTTTCTACTTAGTTAAAAAAATTAGGCAGCCTGTACATATACTGCATGTGGGGTTTTGTGTGTTCATTTCCAAAAAAAACCAATCAGTTATACAATATAACAAATTTCTTTAAAAGCTTTAGAAGTCGAGAATACCTAGGTATTTTTTCTGGTTCTCTGAAGTCTCTTGATTCCCAGGACATGTCAAAGGATCAACATTAGTCACGGAAAGAGAAAGGAGAACAAGCTGACTCAAATGAGCAGGACCCAGGTGTGTGAGGGGAAAATATAAAGACAGGGAAAAAAGTCATAGTTGTTCAGGAGAGAGGAAGGATAAGAATGAGTGGTAAAGGACAATGCTCAGGTACCAGTCAGGGAAGAAAAGCAAGGGGATAACAGTAGATGAAAATGTAAGCAGAAGCTGGCAGAGTATGACTGGAAATAAGGAAGATGGAGAGGCAAGTTTGTGAGGAGTATGGTCACGAGGAAAGAAGAAAAAGCCTGAAGGTTCAGAAGGTCATCACCACAGCATAAACTCCCCCAGTGAACACGGAATCAAGTGTAGGCCCTCCTCAGTTTTAATGTGCCTTTACTTTCACAAAATTGTTCATGTAATCTCTGAAAGCCTCCACTTTTCCTTTTTTTTTTTTTTTTGGGTGTGATTAAAAGAGAGGATGTCCAAAACAGGATGTAAAGGGATGAATAAAAAGTAACCTCGGTACTGTAAGGCTTCTTGCACTAACTACTCTTTAACAGTAATATCTAAAGACTCAATGATTTAGACAGCTGTGAGTGTGGAACTGTAGCTGATGAGGTCACGCTGAGAAAAGTGAGTGTTTTGTCAATTAAGCTTTGCATGATGACATTTAAAAGAGTGATGCAGTAGAGTTAATTTTTGAAGCACTAAAACAAAAAACTGCAGAAATCTAGTACAGTGTTGAATAAAGCGTAAAAACTGATGCTAGAGATTTCTCTCTATATGATAGAAGTAATAAATTCATCCATTTGTTTAGCAACTTCACAATCCATTAATGCTCATGATTTTAACCAAGGAAAATTTTTTCCTACTTTAAAACAGTAACCAACTTGTGCTCTATTTTTTTCTTCATAATTCTTCCTTTGTTGCCTGAGCTGATAGTTTTCTAAAAGATAATGGCCTTCATAATCAAGATTAAGCACATTTTAAAAGTAGAGTTCTTTCCCTCATGAAGGAGTTTGTATACTGGCAGAGGGAACAGCTTGCTTCTACAGGTGTAAACCTCCCTGTCATTTAAGGTTTGTTCTTCTGCAACAATTCACATTAGGATTTAGGCTCTAAAAATGTAGCAAATTAATACGACACTGTGATAATCTGCAAAGCTCAGATCTTAAGATGCAAGAACTGTTCAGTCTCGTGGTGTTTTACTGTGATATTATTACTGTGGTAGGGATTTTATCATGGAAAGTCTGATGTTGAGAGTCTTGCAAGGACTACAGGTAGGCATGAAAGTAGTCTTTGATTTGCTGTTTTTCAAAGCACACTTGTTATCTGGGAAATTGGCAGCGATGTTGAGGTAAAACCTTAAAAGTCAGGGTTATCTTTCTTTTATTTCACTACTTCCATTTCAGAGCTATTGAGTAAGTGCAGATAAAATGAGCTTAATTTACAAAGTACGCAGACATCATTCTACTGACTCATTTCTACTCGGAATCTAAGCTGCAAGGCATGTTGTACCTACCGTCCCTTTGCACAAATGTGATGCTGGAGTTGAAAGTAGGCCAAGTTTGTGATTTGTTGTTCCAGTATGTACAGAGAAATTCACTTGAGCTGAAGCTGCAGAATAAAAGGCAACAAGTGTAGAATCTGTTCTGTAACTTTGTGGAACACTTCTCAAATTTTAATTTTTTTGAAGTGAAGGTGGGGGATCAATCTTGTCTTAGCCAGCTCTCCTTTTTTCTGGGAGAACTAATAAGAAGGACTTGAACCCTGCTGTTATGCTATATTTCCACACATTTCTATCTACAGTGCTATTTGCGAATTTTCTGCAGATTAAGATCTTCTCTGATTCAGAATAAAGTTACCCAGAACTGGGACCTCTGAACTCTGCTCTAAGTTTTCATTTACAGCCTCTCCCTAGCACCTCATAACAAGAAATGAAAATAAGGAGAAATTTTACAGTACATAAAAGATACAGTGAAATAAGCACAAGTACAGACTGGGTGGAGAATGGATTGAGAGCAGGCCTGAGGAGAAGGACTTAGGGCTGCTGGTTGATGAGAAGCTCAACATGAGCCGGCAATAGAATCATAGAATCATAGAATCGTTAGGGCTGGAAGGGACCTTCAAAGGTCATCTAGTCCAACCCCCCTGCAAGGAACAGAGATATCTCCAACTACATCAGGTTGCTCAGGGCCTCATCCAACCGGGCCTTGAACGTCTCCAGGGATGGAGCATCCACCACCTCTCTGGGCAACCTGTTCCAGTGTTCTACAACTCTCATGGTAAAAAATTTTTTCCTAATATCCAACCTGAATCTACCTCCCTCTATTTTAAAACCATTACCCCTTGTCCTATCACAACTGGCCCTCCTGAACAGCCTCTCCCCATCTTTCTTGTAGGCCCCCTTGAGGTACTGGAAGACCGCTATAAGGTCACCCCGGAGCCTCCTCTTCTCCAGGCTGAACAGCCCCAACTCTTTCAGCCTGTCCTCATAGGAAAGGTGCTCCAGCCCTCTTATCATCTTCGTGGCCCTCCTCTGGACCCTCTCCAACTGGTCCATGTCCTTCTTATGTTGGGGGCTCCAGAACTGGACGCAATACTCCAAGTGAGGTCTCACGAGGGCAGAGTAGAGGGGGAGAATCACCTCCCTCGACCTGCTGGCCACGCTCCTCTTGATGCAGCCCAGGACGCGGTTGGCCTTCTGGGCCGCAAGAGCACATTGCCGGCTCATATTGAGCTTCTCGTCCACCAGTACTCCCAAGTCCTTCTCCTCAGGGCTGCTCACGATCCATTCTCCACCCAGTCTGTAATTGTGCCTGGGATTGCCACGACCCAGATGTAGGACCTTGCACTTGGCCTGGTTAAACTTCATGAGGTTGGTACGGGCCCACCTCTCCAGCCTGTCGAGGTCCCTCTGGATGGCATCCCTCCCTTCCAGCGTGTCGACGGCACCACACAGCTTGGTGTCATCGGCGAACTTGCTGAGGGTGCACTCCATGCCACTGTCCATGTCACCGACAAAGATGTTGAAGAGGGCCGGGCCCAACACGGACCCCTGAGGGACGCCACTCGTGACCGGTCTCCACATGGACATCGAGCCATGTGTGCTGCCAGCCCAGAAAGCCAACTGTATCCTGGGCTGTATCAAAAGAAGTGTGGCCAGCAGGTTGAGGGAGGTGATTCTGCTCCTCTAGTCTGCTCTTGTGAGACCCCACCTGGAGTACTGTGTTCAGCTCTGGAGTCCCCAACATAAGAAGGACACGGAGCTGTTGGAGCAGGTCCAGAGGAGGGCCATGAGAATGATCCAAGGGCTGGAGCACCTCTGCTATGAAGACAGGCTGAGAGAGTTAGGATTGTTCAGCCCGGAGAAGACAAGACTCCAGGGAGATCTTATAGCAGCCTTCCAGTATCTAAAGGGGGCCTACAGGAAAGCTGGAGAGGGACTTTTTACAAGGGCGTGTAGTGATTGGACAAGGGGCAATGGCTTTAAACTGAAAGAGTGTAGATTTTGATCAGATATAAGGAAGAAATTTTTTACAATGAGGGTGGTGAAATGCTGGAACAGGTTCCCAGAGGAGCTGTGGATGCCCCATCCCTGGAAGTGTTCAAGGCCAGGTTGGATGAGGCTTTGAGCAAGCTAATGTAGTGGAAGGTGTCTCTGCCCATGGCAGGGGGGTTGGTAGTAGATGATCTTTAAGGTCCCTTCCAACCCTAACCGTTCTATGATTCCATGATAAAGCAATGCAATATTGTTTTGTAGTACTGTGGACTAAGTACAAAAAGTATTGGATAATTTATTCATTGAAACTCTGTGGACTATTGACAAATGCATCCTGAACCACTAGAAACATGGCCATCAATTCTTCATACCATGATCACTTATGTCAAAAAACTCTTAACAATTACAGAATATGTCAAAAAGCAACATTTCGTAAATCAAAAGCAATGAGTCATTGTCTGACCTTTGTTTATCCTGAATTCAATAACGTGTTAGATTTCAAATGATGGAAAACTGTTGATGAAACCATGCTTTCCAACTACTTATAGAAGAAAAGCAGTATGAATTAATTTACAAAAGCACTTGACTATAGAAAGTCTTTGTTTGGCAAAAGTTCTTAAAATACTACTTATTGAAGAGATTGAAACTTTGGATAAATGATGGTATAGTAACACAAACAGGAGAGAAGGAACCAGTTTCAGAACAGTTAGGGGACATCAGACAAAGAATGTGTGTTGTTACAGTTCTGTAACAAAATATATTGGCACAAAATCTTATTATACTTTTCCAAGCAGTTGAGTGACAGGCTATAACCAAGTAATTTATTGCATTTATAGTACAAGAGATAAAGAATTGACTTTTCTTTCTGCAGTAGTCTGTTTTAGACTGAAGCATAAGCATTTATGTGTCCCTGTATACAAAATATCACGCAAACACAAATTTCAGTATTTCTTTATGTACAAAATTAGCTTGAACAGAAAAATTACGTTAAAATATTCTCTTATTCTTATTCTCAAATCTGTATTCCATAGCCTTATTGTTCTTTGATGAAATGAAATGTTGTAGCCAAGGAAATGCAATGCATCTCCATCCCTTTGAGGCAGGCTATGAGTAAGTGAGAACAGTCCTTGCATAAATGTTCCATCAACCTCGACCTGGTTAAAAAAGTTTGATGGGAGGGATTTGTGGTGTCTGAGAATAATAAAAAAAAGAAAAGTGAAATTTTCAGATTGGGATTTTTGCTAATGGCTGGTGCTGCTCTACAAATTTCTTGTAGCTGAAAATGGCTGTATATAGTATCTTTCCTGGATGTATTCTGATGACTTTCTGCGCTTCAAGTCTGACATTCATGGGAGAGAGGAGGAAACATTCCAGTAATCATGGCACTGTACTCAGCCATAGAGAAAGGCTGTTGTGATGCAGATGAAATTGCTTCAGTTCTTCTGGATAGGTTTTGTGCCCATGTAGTTCAGAATAGAGATGTTTTCACTGTTGGGAGATACAGATATGTGACATAGCATTAAAGAATTTGTCTAAAAGTCTCAAACTTGGAAAAGAGCTGGTGCTTCGTGAGTCCTCAGTAACATCTAAAAGCTTTTCCTTGTGATATGGCTAAAGTATGGCCTTTATTTCAGTATACCACTCTTTAGAAAAAATGTTTGCCTTTCCCTTTTATGCGGAATATTTTGTATTGACTGACTGACTTTTATAAGAGTTAAGTTTATTTACATTTCGAGTGGGTTTGATCTGGATGAACTTTTTGAACTATAATGACTTTAAATTTTAGGAGATGAATTAGCTAATAATACTCAATTTGCAAAATAGAAAGGTTACAGTAATTGCTCTGCTTGCAAGAACAAATATATTATTTTTACCTTATGAGGAACAACAGAGGACGAAGAAAAGATGATGGCATTTTTTATCTGACTGTTTTTTTTTTTTTACTTGGAGCTGTCACATTTTGTAGGAAAGGCCTCATAACTTGTTCCCCAGTAGTCTTTGAAACCCTGACTGCCATGTACTTGTAGAAGTGTTGCCATATATGAAGACTTAGTCTTACAGGCATCCCAAACTGTGCAATGTGGTGGCCTGGTGCTCTGTAAAGCCGAGGCCATTAGAGACTGTTTTTTTGCCTTTACCTTCAGAAATTTCTGTTCTCTATAAAATTCTTCTGTTACATGTAACATGGCTGAGTGGGTGAATGTTATATAGAGTTATGAAGGACACTTACCTCTCCTCACTGACCACTTCTGTTTCATTTATATAGGCTTCAGCATTTTCCTTTTAGATATTTTCTTTCTTTAATTTGGGAAGAGTATCAAAGACGACTGCCACATAAGAAATAATTGAATTGTCTTAACAATAACAAATCAGAAACTGACTTTCAATAGAAGTCTCAGAGTCGATGTGAGATCTATGAGAAAAATAGTCTGGGACCAGGATAAATCAGCTCTTTGGCATGCTGGATCGGCAGTTTACATTTTGGAAGATATAAATAGTCTGAGTGGACTGTGGACTAAGAATACTGACCAGGGTTTCAAACATAGCAGTATTGACAATGAATTTTTACATGAGTTTCTAATCCCTGAACTTCAAAGCGCACACAAAGCAAATTGTTCAGTGGAAATCCTAAGATAATGGGTTTGTTATGGCTTTCTTAAACTAGGAAAAAAGGAAGGATAAATAAAACTTAATTTAGATGCTTTGGAATTTAAATTGGACTCCAGAGACTTTGTGTCATTGAAGACAGAAATTGTTGGGTTATTGCAGTGAAGTATTTCTTGGTTTCAGCGAAGAAAAACCGGACCCTATACCAGTGGAATGCTAGTTCCTGCAATGTGCAACACTAGAACTGTATGCTAACTTGCATCCAGATGATAGTTTAGATTTTTAGGCAGGCACAAGAGATTTTTCATCTTTCAGGGCTGTCCTGAAAGCTCAGAATTAAGAAAGTCCTCCATCTCGATTTATTAAAACAAAATACTATATGTAAACTAGTAAACCTGGTTGCTGAACACCAACTGCAACCCATATGGTAAGAAATAATTCACATTTCCTTTGCAGAAGTTTTTAGCCTTCAAAGTACAACGCAAATTTTATGGGTAATATATTTATTATATTCTAGCATGTATTATTTTTACGTTTTTATGTAAAGTTTGTCTATCTACATAGGAAATTAAGTTTTCATTTCTTAATTGGTTTTGAGATCCTCTTAGTTTGCATTTGTGGGTGCTCTTCAGTCACAACAAACAAATTATTACTTTTAAAAAAGACCATGATGGTCAAGCGTTTCAAATTCTTGAGTACTGCCAGATCTCCAGGAGAGCATCAAATTCCTTTTACATCCTTATGAGGAAAGGAATATAGCTTTTGAGGATAAAGCAGAGGATCTGAATTCTGACAGTACAAAGCAATTGTACAAATTCTACTCCTATGTGTGCTAGATTAATGAAGAATAAGGACATTAGGGACCTTCATCATCAGCTGGATCTTCATACACTATAAGCTGTTAAATTCAACAGCACTGTAGTGTCTGCAGTGAGGCAAATAGCTGCTGTTGTTTTAAAAGCTTAAGTTAGGTAGTTCTTATGTTGCTTCGGGTGCTGAATGCAAGAAGACATAAGCGTGTGGGAACTGTGATCTAGAGTATTCATGTAGGCCTCTCACTCTGTACTTTGGCACAAACATATAATTTTTTGTAAGACATTGAGTTTTCTTTCAGAGAGAAAATGTTTGACCTTTCATTTTATCTCTTATTATTAAGATTTGCTGCTCTGACTTCAAAAATAAGAGTATCAAACTGTTCTGTGATTCTTTTAATCTCTAAAAAAGCAAAGTGCTTTGTGGCAGATGTCAACACAGGTGGGAAGTTGAGGAAAAGAAGTTGTTGTTCCAAAATAACTCAGCAGAGCAAATAAAGAGCCTGCAAATGACGTCAGGTCGATGCTTAGTGTACACTGTTTCCTTGGATATGGACCATTGTGGCTGCTTATTTTTTTTGATACTGTCTCATACTTAATACTTTTTTTGCATTTCAGTAGCCTGGTTCTTTATCACGGACCTGAGCTAACTTTAGAAGTGATGGAAGGGCATCTGTGACTTTGCTACTGCTTATTAGATAAAGCAGCTGGAAACTTTGTATTGCAACCATGTTTGAGTGAGAACATGGGTTTCTCAAGAATTTTCATGTTAAAAAATGTTCTATTTCTGTAAGTGTTTTCATACTTTGTTTTTAGGTAATTCTACTACTTTGTGTGAAATCAGATTTATTTTTGGTCTTAGAACAATGTTTTTTGTTGAAGTAAACTTTTAAAACAAAATGTCAAAAATATCTTGTCAACTTATAAAACTTCCTGATGAAATCTTGCTGCCATGTAGACTGTTTAGAGAGGAAAATTTCCAGTTGCATGAAATTTCAGTGCTATGCTTCTCCTCAAACCAATTTTCTCCCTTGCACATATTCCTGAAACCTACTTTAGATTTTTTTTTTTTTACAAGGTGATATCTCATGTTAGTGTCCAGAAAATCTTCTGTATATTAAATGTTTAATTTAAATTGCTTCAGAATTAGCGGTTGTAATGAGCCTGACCCTTATATGTGAGGACTGATTGGATGTGTGTTGATTCCTATGGAAAAACTAATTCATTTTTCTACTTATTTATATATTTATTCATTTTTAAGAAGGGAAACTAGTATCAGGATTATATGTTAGTTTCATCTCATTAAAGTTTTTTTGGGTTTTTTTATTTCAAGGAAAACTCTCTTGTTGCTTCACACCACTCAGTCTAAATTGTATCTTTCTGATCCCTGGAAGCCCAGGTGTTTGTGCACATGTACAGGATACATAATCTCCTAACGTAACCCTTTTCTGTTCTGTTACATTTCTGCACTGACATAAGTTTATGCGTACCGCCCTTCTTGCAGAGTGATCATTGCTGCTGCTTTCTTCCCGGTAAAGAAGGGAGTTCTTGTGGTTTTGTTGGTTCTGAAACAATGGACATACTTTAATGCCCAATGCAGAAATTTCTGGTCAGACAGCCAGGTGCATGTTCTCTTGCTTTGGTTGCAACCAAACTGAATCCTGCGTTTCTTCCCACTCTCTTCTGGTCCTACACCCCTGCTCTGGCACTCTGCTGTTTTGACAGAGGACCACGATGTTCCTCTCCTTAAGACACTGAAATAACTGCAAAGATTCTGTCTACTCTGAACTCCTTATAATACTGATGTGGAAGTGCCTGAGCAGCTGCTTTTCTGTTGCAAACTGGTTTTCTGGTAGTTTTGCTGCATAAATCTTCAGAAAACAGAAGACATTTAAATCTGTAAAATACAGCCATGTTTTCTATTGGCAACATTTTTTTAAGTGTTTTCATTTGCCTTACTAGTTATCTACTAATCCTTCAGAGAGTAGAAAATGCTGGAGTCTATTTTGATTTATATGTCCTTTGCTGTAGTTTTTTAGCTACTTTTGCCATCAAAATGATGGGATAGAATAGTATAATCATCTAGGCTCAGGACTTCCAAGCTTCTGCAAGATTTTTTGTTTTCCTAAATGAAATGTAAGTACCTATAATTTGTCTGCCTTTAATCTGGTGCAGTTTGACTTTACTTACTCCTTTGAGTTCCTCAAGATGTAGCAGTTGTAGCAGTCATTCAGCATTTTAAATAATAATAAAAAAAAATAAAGCGACGGTGGAGAATGGAAAGAATGCTGTTTAGCCAGATACCGTTTCATATCCCTGAATATCTTCCCTCAGTCCAGATATGTTGTTCTGGTTTTGATATTTTCCCCTCCTTAACATCAGTGTGGCTGTACTTATGATGCTTCACAACACTCTTGCATTTCAATATTCTGATGCTGCAAGTTTAATTACTACAGTTAATCAAATTCAGCTGTGTTTTTGGTGTATGTGGGTGGCAGAAAAATGCACAATAGAAAAGAGGAGTCAGGTTCTTCGAAGAATAATAAACTTGTTCTACGTATAAACAGTGTTATCTTTTGTCAGTCCCTGTAATGGTCCTGATTCCCTCATTCACATGTCCTTGAGCAGACAGTAGTGTAATTTTAAAAGATGCTCTCTTTTTCCTCTGCTAGAAATCTACCATTTTTTTTCCTAAAGATATTTTGCTCATCAGACAAATTGATTCATGTTCACTTACTCAGGCAAAATTACTCCTAAATGAATATGAAATAGTGAACCTCTAGGACGTAGCCATATCTTATGATATCCTTCATCAGTTGCTCAGACCTTCTAACCTGAAGATTTGTTTTACTTTCTCTTGTCTTTTCCAAGCAATTGATAAAAAAAATACTCTGTCAAAGTTGTCAAGATGAGAGGGATTCCAGACTTAAGCAACATGAATGAGACAGTTGTATAGTTTATATATATTTAATATCACCTGTATTTGAGAGTCGTTATTTTAAGTTAGATTGAATGGGATGTGTCTAAGTTTGGGGTGAATTCAGTTTCTTGGAGTTGTCACAACTAATATATGGTTGGATCTTGTTGGAATACATCATCAAGCAAGTGTATACAATTTTGTGCAGATGAAGAGGAAACATCAAAACTGAACAAAACGGATTTTCTTCTCAAACAAGGGCAATAGGCCTGGGAAGCACTGGCTTCAGGTTATTTACTGCAGACACTCTCTTCTACAACTGGAACTCAATTTTGATAGTGATTTCAACTTATACCCTCCAGAATAGCTGAAAGGTTGGTTTTTATTTTTATGTTTTTAGTCTATCTGACGTTTTCAGTATACCTTCACAAACTTGGTTTATACATCTAATCTCCAGCTTGTATCAGCATCAACATCATGTCAACACTTTCCTTACCGTCAAAAGGAATACTCATCTCTGAAACATGAAGACCCTCCACAAACCCGAAGAATGAAGGATGATAACTAAATGCGTTGTATAAGATCAAAATGTGAGTGTAGAGAGCAACATGAAAAACCAGGGAAGATACTTTGAACCGACTCCTAGTCATGTTTAATACATGGTCTTTTTTAAATTGCTCTTCCTTGGATTTCAGTACTGATTTTAGTATGTTGCCATATAATCTCACTGTCACCACCTACACTACTAAGGATTGTGTCAGAAAGGAGGGGTCAGATCCTTCTGTTTAGGTATAGCTCTCCATCCAGCAAGGAGGATACTTTGTCTATGAAATTGTTCCATATTTCCATATCTTGCGTTTAAGCAATTGATTATTATTTCCTGTGACAAGTGCAAAGGAGAGTGTTCTATTAAATTGTTTTCCAGACCACCTTTTTCTGGCTTATCAACATAATTTTTCATTTCTAATTTTGCACTCCAAACGTACTTTCAGTACTTTCAGCGTGGGATAATTTTTCAAATTAGCAGATTATCAAATCAGAATATATAATTTATTATCCCAATATGAATTAAAATATTTCATGGTATTTGGACCAAAAATGAATCAAATCAACTCTCTGTATACGTCCTTTCAGATACCTGAATATATAATGACTGAGTAACTCTTTTACAAGATGAGTACCTGTTTAAAAGTAGGTTCATACAGTTGTTACCATCATTGCCTATGGAAATATCATGTGTTAATACATCAAAAAATCTTGCAGATATAAAGGTATCTCTCATCTGTTTCTTCTGTTCCATTTGGTCAGGAAATCAAGCTGGTTTGACCTCAGTGGGGTTATTAATTAAGACCAGTTTTCAACAGCTAGTTTGTATGTCTAAATAAGGATCTCTAAGAAGCAGTAGCCCTACCAGGGAGTCAACTAGCCATTGCTTCGGAGGCTCAGCGAAATTTATCAGGATCCCAGGCTCCTATTCACACTTTCAGTTAGTTGCACCCTGATCTATCCCTCACCTACCACCTTTCCCTACTGATTTCCACCAAAAAATGGTGGTGGCAATTACTTGTGACTTTTCTCCAAACTTACGCAATTGGCATTTTTTTTTCCCCTGAAAAGAGACTTGTCTGTAAATCTATCTCTAGCACCCTGTTTATCTGATTTTTCTTTTTTTTTTTCTTTTTCATCTCTCTCTCCTAACCATCCATGAAATTCTAGACAGACAGAATTAAAAATGAATGATAAAACTCTGAAAATAAATACAAACAGTAGATATATAGCTTATATATAGTAATAACTTTTGAAGACTTCTTTCCTCATTCATAGAATATTTTCCAAAAATACAAGGTTCAGAAGAGAAACTTAATGGGGGGAACAATAGTTAATTAAGACCATGAGTGAAAATGATGAATAGAAGTATATGAAATCAACTTTAATTGGGCTAGAGAAAAGACACGGGACATTATCACCTGAATTGTTTTTTATTAAAAAAGGTGCTGGAGGAGTTAGTCAATGAGTTGTTTTTTGAGTCTTCACTGTCTTTCCAAATAACAGAAAATAGTAAAAAATCTTCCAACAGAATTACTATTATATTCTTTCTTTCTTTTGGGCTCTTAAAGACTAACGTCTATGTATCTGTCTTGTTCAAGCATAAAAAAATTTCTAATGCTTATTACATTTATAAATTTATGAATTCACAACCTACATGCCCTCTTACTCCTGAAAAAAACCCAGATTTTTGTTATACTTACTATTTTCTAGGGATTTTCAATGGAATTCCAACAGTAGAATAAACCAAGAACTCAGAAGATAATCCTTTCTTGAGAACAGATTTCCACATTGTCAGTGTGTGTTGGAAGACCTAGTTTTACTGAGTCTAGTCTTTCTGAAAGTAATTTCACAAAACAAATACCACTTCTATTTATCAATTCCCAGGGAGTGCACCATCAAAATGCATAGAAAGGCTAGGGTGTCCTGGCTTATGTCAGGTTGTACAAAAACTAGTGCAGACACTGGAAGATGAAAGCAGCAGTATTAGTCAAATTGTGAAACAGAGGAGCATTAAGGAGATCATTTACTGCAATGGACATCTCTAGTCTATCAGCCACAAATTGCTGCTGGCACTCAACAGCTCTCTGTGAAAAGAATACAAATCACTCACATGGATTTTTAGGAACAATTAATCTTTAGTTCTTCAACAAAATTAGGCAAACTAAGAAGGCTGTGCTGTTTAAGATGAAAGACAGGGAAAATACCCAATCTTTCTTTTGCTTTTGTCCCACTTTACATTTTTTTCCATGTGCAGATAGTTTTGCAAAATGTCCAGTTTTAAGGGACTATCTGTCTGCATTTTCACCCAATGCTATTTCCATTTCCTGCTAAAATGAAACTTGCATAGTTTTGGGATATTTAGCTATGATACAACTTTTGTTGTAGGGGGAAAAATATTTAAATAGATACAAGGTATATTTAATTTTTGAAAATGTCTTTCATGTTTGATCTGTTTATCAAACGGTGCTGATTCCTTCTCTTAAGATGTGGACAAAAAGTTGAGATGTGGCTTACGCCTTGCTGAAATGGCATAAAGAAAACTGTGACCATGGTTCAGCTTAATGAAACTAAAATAGGTATAACGTGTTGGATGCTGGTAAAAATCTACTTGAGCCTGGCATCTGCTTTCTAATATGTAGTTGCAAAATGTTTTTTTTCTAAATTTTTATACTTGTTTTCTTCTTTTTACCAAACAATACAATGGGAACTCTAATTTGAATATCTTTTAAATAAACTCAGTAATCAGGAAAATTCACAGGAATAGCTTCACTAACCTGGGAAAAAGAAACTGAGGAAACCACTCAATTTCGTACTCAGTTTTGTATGCAAACAAAAAAATGCTTATTATTATATGTGGGAGACTTGATTCGTGCTGCAAGTGTCTAGCAATGGTGGTTTTCAGCTGGGGTGCATAATGCATATTCAGACAACTATTACCAGATGATATTCATGGATCTTAAAGGAAGTTTTTCCTGGATCCATGTATTTGAAGACTTTAGCATTGCACCAACTACATATGTGAAGAAAACTCATAAATCACAACAGCAGAGGAAACAAGAGTTTCTGAAGGTTCATAGTTTGTGGGAGTTTAAACTTTCAAAGGTTTTCAAGGTTTTCAAACTTTCTCAAGGTTTTTGCAGAAGAATGCATGTGTGAGCCTCATGCAGTATGTACTCAGTGAATCCAGTCTTTCTGGTGTATGCATATGTTCTGCTCCCAAAGCCTACTAGTCTTTGGTGAATTTGATATCACAGACTTGTTTGACTTGCTCTGAATAATCATATTGGCTGGACTGTGTATACTAGTACACATATATATATATATGTGCTTGAATCAGCATATTAACTCTACAGCTGACGTGCTTAGAAAGAGGTACATATAGAAAAGCTGAAAAATTTCACTATATTTAGCATTTAGCATTTAAGCACTGACGGGCACAACAGGAGTAGTTTTGCACTATGTCAGCTATCCTTCAATATTTCCTCAAATAACTAACTAAATAAAATATCTGAACAGCATGGGGATACCTGGACATGCTCAAATAATGCTCTATTTATTTTGCTGTTAGTTATTTTTTTCTGCTTGTTGTCTCATTCCCTTGTCTCCCTTACCCTCTGTTATGTTTTCTTTCTTAATTTTGTTTTATTGTCATTCACTATTTCATTTTCTGTTTCCCAACAACATTTACTTATTCAATGGTCTTAGAGGAGACTTTACTTAAATCCATTTGACTCCAAAGTGATTATATTAATCCCTCCTTAAATTTCTGTCAAAGTCCTTGAACAAACTATTTCTCTGTTTTTTCAAGATTTTCTTCTCAAATTTCTAAATCTCTTTCAGCATAGTTCCTGACCTCTCCACTCTACTGAAAACAGTATTACTCAGTTTATTGTTCTGATAATGCATTTCATCAGGATGAACATAACTTTTTAAAATTTTTTTTTGAGTGGATCTCTGGAGCATAGTATCTGGATTAAACTCACCACAGAGAAACATGATTACACTCAGCAGTGTATTGTTAAATGCTGCTGCAATGTTATGATGGACAGCATATGGCACATCCACTGTCTTTTGAAATGGCTGAAAAAATACAGGAGATATCAATTCCCAAGCCAGGGGTATACAGAGTGGTTAACAACGATCTTTCTTCATCAAGCTAAGCCAACCAAATTCCATCAGATTTTTTGAAAAACGGAAAACAATTTGTTTACCTGTTGTGTTTTCAGGTACAAGCATCTAATAACCATTTGGCTTGAATCTTCTGGAAGAAATGTATGAAAGCAGACAAAGGCTCTAAAACTTTTTTTTTTGTTTTTATCCCCAAGGAATACTCCAACTTTTTGAAATCTTATTTACTCTGAAATCCGTCCAGGCTAAAGTCTTAGATGAATTAACTTTGCAATCTAGTGGGTTGTCCGAAAGTTAGGAAGAGGAGGATGAATATAATGTTTGCTTTTCCTGGGAAACCAAGGATTATTGCTGCACCCCATGAAACAGATGCCTGTGCTTATAAAAGCTATTACAGTTTAGCTTAATGCTTAATGGCCCCAGACACATCTGCGATTTTCACTATCTGTTTAAATCAGTTCAGAATCAGGCATGCTCTGGAATGAGTGTCATCTGTATTTTTGTACTTATATTGTATGAATGTTAAACAGTCTGCATCCTTTTTGTTCTTACTTTGTGCAATATTCTCCTTTGTAAATCTTTAAAAATAACCATTGCCACAGTTTTTAATTTGGGATTGTGAAAATATTTACTTGATCACATGTGATTTCCTCTAGCCCTCTTCTGATCTTTCATGTTCCAGAGGTTTTAAATGGAGTTTCTTGATACTTCTGTCCAGTGATAATCTGTATGAATAATTTTATTGGTCTGGTTTTCCGCAGCTTCAATTAAGTCAGTGTTACCTACTTTCCTGTGCTTGTGATGCAGTGGGTTTTTTCTCAGGTACTTTCCTGGTTTTGTTTTATTTTCTCAGATCACCTCATGCTTTCCCTTCCGTGTGATAGTTTATGTGTTTTGCTCATGTCCAGATTCCAGGTGAAGAGTTATATGTATATATATCAATATGTCAAATACACATCAATATGTCAAATACACATATCAATATGTTTATCAAGAACATTGAAATAATCTCAGTTTTGAAAAATGGTTTTTCTTCTGATGTGAGTAAATCTTTACTTCATTGTATGGTAGAATAGAATTAAAAATAATTTTGTTTGGGTTTTTTTGGTGACACTGAGATAGAATATTCTGTTTATTCACTATTTCCATCTATGTGACAGTTCTAAAAATTGCAAAATAAGTATTCAGAGGGAGTACCTGATCTTAGTTGCTTCTGCTGATGATTTCTAACTATGCATTGAACACTTAAATATGTAGTAGGCTAGCAATGTGACTGTTTACTTCAGACTTGGAGAATACATTTCCAAATGTCTACTTCTGGATGTCAGCCACTGCTCCAATGGATATTTAAGGATTTCATAGAACTACTTTGTCATCTCTATCATGAGTGGATGTGAGAAACTGTTATTAGGTTGCTCTTACAGCATTTGGATGGGTAATACAGTGTTGTGTTTGTGAAGATTGAGAAAACAGGCAAAACAAAGTCTGCAGGGAAAGGTACCTCTTGCTACACATCTCATCTATCTTATTGTATGTTTCTTTATTCTGGATACAATAGACTCTGAGAATACACTACTGGACAGAAAAATTTCTAAGAAAACTATTTTTATTTTATCACTAATCAACTTTCAAGAGAGACATATTTTTAAAGCCTTGAAAATTATTTGGTAATGAACTGACTAGCTGTAAATTAAATGAGTAATTTTTTTTTCACCAATAAATTTATGCTTTTTTTAATAAAGCATAACTATTAACTTGCTAAAAATAATCACAGTCTATGAAGATCCAGTGAGCTCTGATATGAAGGAAGAAATGTATTTGATTTCTCCTTGAATGTATTTGAAACAATCCAGTAAAATTCACAGTGAAGTTATCTACAGATCCAAATACTTTTCACAGGATTGAGGTAGAACGTCAGTGTTTTAAAGGCTACTTGGTGCAGCATTTGCTGCATCCCTACCCATTTAAAATAGAAAAATAAGCTTTTCTTTCAGTGTGCATATGTTTAGTTACATTTTCTGTTCCTTCAATGTTATAATAGGGTTGTTAGGAAATATTCTTCAATATTTGAACTTAGAGCACAACTGTTATCAGAGTGAAACATGGTAAAACCGGTATTGATGTGTTCTCATGTGCTACATCTTGGTATTAATCAAAATGAGATACTCCTGCAGGCAGCAGTCAGTTAAATTCTGTTTCCTGCTAAACTTGTGTTTCCTACTAAGTCCTGAATACTCTGTTGAATGTGTTTTCAGTGCTTCCTGATATTATAGTTCTTTAAGATGGGCGAATTCCACGACATATATTTTGCCCTTTTATTTTGGCGGCTAGCAGTGAAAATGAAATCTGAAGTAATAGTAGAAATATTGCCAGTGCTCAATGTTTATAAACAGTGAGTGGCTCTTTTGTGAGGCTTATGTACATTCCAGTAATGGTAGGTCTGCATGGAGTTTTTGAGACATGGGTTAAAAATAGAAAAGTACATTTAGTAGTTCATTGATTGCTTAAAATAGGGAAACGTATTACAGCTTCTGCTGATGAATGTGGGTAGCGCATAAAATGTCAGTTATCCAGACCATTTCGCAGTCAAACTGAAGTTATCTTCCTTGAACAAATTTATTGAGAGGGGCACATTTATTTTACTATTCTGTATTTTGTTGCTTGGTCAGTTTAAAAAAAAATTACCAATCTGCAGTCACTGCATCTCTTTCACATGTAATGCAGATAATAGAAACCAATTGACAAAAATATCTACATCAAGTCTTAGCCACCAAGTAATTTTTCTCAATTATTTCCTTGGCAAGATAAATATGTTTTTGTATGCAAAATGTGGTGTTGTGTTTAATTATCTCTGTAGATACAGTACATCAATAAGATTTTAATTAAGTAGTTCTCTGGTTATCTCTTCAGCAATCTGTTTTGGAGTAGGATTGTAACTGCTAGGTAATGAAGACTCTGTTTGTGATATTTCAACTCTAATTTAAAGTCAATTTTTCTGTCCCAATCTTCGGCTTTCTCCTCTCCCAGAAGTTACCATCAGAAAGCTTACGACAAGTCTTTTAGATGAAGTTATTTTGACTTGTCAGTTCTGGTAATGATAAACATAAGCTCTTGGAAATTAGATTACAGCAACAACGAATGTTGGTGAACTGATATTTCTCATGGAGGAAAAAAGTCCATAGATTTATTAAATAATAAAAACATTATCAAAATACTCTAAGATTTTTCTTATTAGTGTGAAAAAAGGGAATGCAAGGTATCTCTTCACTATATTTATTATATAATTACATATAAATAACAATTTAAATTGACTTATTTTTTATTATATCATAAAACAAATATGGGTAGACTATCAAGATAATGTTTCAGTAACTTATAGAAGAAAAATTTTAATCAGTAGTGTCTTATACAAAAAATTCTATAAGGACTTTACAGTAAAAGTACTTCTGTTCTCTGGACTGTATTAAGTACCAGTGGATAAAAATGAAAGCCATCTTTTTCTGAGGACACTTTGAAAAGTGATCTGAGTACCCCAAACTAACAATGTTGCTCTGAAGCAGAGTCAATAGTGTTAAAACTACCAAGCACATGAATTGTATATCCATTTTGAATCTCTATTTATTTATACCACAGAGGTGATCTGTAGTGTTCTTATAAATCCTGTTATCAGCACTACTAACAATATATCACACTGATGGGGTTGCAGCTTAAATGCTTGAATTTGTAAGTCAAGTTGTGACTTCATTCAGGATAAATTATAAGCCAACTAATCGCCTCTTTTCTTTAACATCAATTTTCAAGCTCTGAATGAAAATGCTTATCTTCTTGTAACTAAACAAGATGGGTCAAAAAAAAAAAAAAAGAAAACAGCTCATAGTATACATCAGCTCAGACGATGACTTTTTATGCTGCCGAAAGATGGTGAATCCAGGCAGAAGTTTTTAAAAATCAGTTTCAGTATTATTTCTAATGTCTTCTGCCTCTCAATCTGATTTGCTTTTTACTGTCAACAGCAGTGCTTCTATGTTTGTTTAGACACTGTTCCTAGAAGAGCCCTGCTCTCTGAAACCTATTTTAACACTTAAACTCCACAAGGCAAGACAGAGTGTTACAAGAGAGATCATCAGCTACTGTAATTTTTCTGTAGTTGATGTCTGATCAATGTAGCAATTATTCAAAGTCAGCACAACACAAGGTTGTGGCTCTATGTACGTACCTATGTTGACATAGGAGTGCGTGATCCCCAGGACAATAAAACAAAACCATATGTAGCTAACAAAGTATATAAAATAGGTATCAAAAGAGATGGTCTACATTCTAATGCGTCTCCTCAGCCACCAGGTCACCTTGTGTAAATTCTCACAACTGTAAGCAAACTTTTTCTTCTCACTTTTTTCTATTTTACTCCAAACCTTTGCAGAGGATAAAGTGACTTTCCTAGTCTATCATATGTAGCTTGATATTTTTATCATTGGTGAGGACTTTCTGTAGTATAACATTGTAGTGGATTTTATGTCAATAAACTTACATGAAATTGCTCATGATGATAAATATGCACTTAAGATTTATTTTTTTAACGATCTCTTGGTCTTTAACTGTGTTTTACCAGTTACCTCTACTGTATGTTTAATTGCCTAAGAAAAAGACCTTTTAAGGGCAATTTCCTCTCCAAAAGGATTTTTGATCTAAATACTTTCCTCAGAGTGTTTTCTTATTAATCATGTCTTGAGATGATGCTACTCTACAAAAATCTTTTTATCTCTCAACGAAAAATCTTTAAAGTAACCATAGAACTGCAGTGATGTTTCATTATTCGTTGTATGAGAAGAAAACCTATTTCTCTGCAATGGATAGATTCTTATAGTAATTACCAACAGTAGGAGAACAACCACTCAGCTTCTTATGGCAGCATGTTACAAGATGGAAGTGTTTCTTAATTTCTTTTTGTGCATTTTAGTTACTGCCTGATGTTGCTGTACCTCAGAGTAAACGTTTCTGTTACTAATGGAAACACTAACAAAAGTGGACTCAATTCCCCTGACTCAAGTTATCTGTAAAAGCCTCTTAAAATTATGCATTGAATTCCTTATCATATGTCTTAACACTTTGGAAGAAGTTTATATATCTTGTTCTAATTAACATTGATCTTGTTCCTGATGTACTGAGCTCTCTGTGGAGTTCATAGTCTCTTGAGCTCTGTCCAGGGAATTAGAGGTGCACATAATCCGATTAAACATTTAACCAGACTCTTAAGAACATATTTTCTCCTAATTCCCTTGATACAAATTGGAGTTTACTCTTGACCTAAAGAAGAAAATATGGAAAAGATGTACCATAGAAGAGAATGACTATATCATTTCTGATTTTTATTCTCTGACATCCCATGATCTCAAGATAGAATCAAGGCAGAGGTTTAAGTCTTCCATTACAGATTTCAGTTCTGTATAAATGTAGTCAGCACAGATTGTGGAAGAACCAAACTTGAGTCAGTGCCACTGTATGTAATAATACATATATATGTAAAAAAACCACCCATTGCTTTGAAGTGTGTGCTGACTTATGCTTATATTACGTAGAAACATGTACACAGAGAGGGAAACACAGGGAAATCAATGAGCTGCCCTCGATCAGCTTGATAGGTGCTGATGCTCGGATTTGAAATGATGAGAGGAACACGTTAGGACAAGTAGGATGTAATGCTTTTGTCAAGTGAGTTTCTGTTATCGTCATTAAGTGCCAAAGAGAATGATCAGAATTAGTACACGGAACTTCTTTTTCTCTAAATATTTTCTGATTAATTGTACAAAGACAACATCTATTTTCAATTGCATAAGTACAAGTATACTGCAGGTTATGCAGGAATAGAAGGCATATTACAGTGATCTAGGCATACCTCTAAGGAAAGCTATATCACTTCACTAAAGAAGATAATGTTCGTGTTTCTGCTACGGATTCTCATTTCTGTGGGGAAAATGAAGTCAAATGATGGAAAACAGGTTAAGACAAGACTCAAAAAGGCTGAAAATTGCCAGTCATCTGTAAGTTATGCATTGCGTGTAAAACAGACTCTGCAGCTCTGTAGTAGATGGCCAGGCTTCTTAGGCAGTGAGTGAGTGTGGGGGTCAGTTAGATGCCATAACATGTGAATCATAACAGTCAGTATACTGAACAAGATGGCATCTAACATGTTAAATAATAGTGGGGAGGGGGGGGGAAATTGACGCGATACGCATTTTATACCTTCTAATGTTTTTGGACATCCAGCTTGAAGATGAAGGGAGTTAGTGAGATTCTCCAGGTTTTGTGCATCAATACCCTTTACAGACTCTGGGTATGCAGGTGATGTGTGTGCATCCTTACATTTACACATGGTTGTGGAGTTTGCATTCTTTCCTGTCTTAGTCTCCACATGTTCTTTTGTCTGATAATGTACAAGTCCCTCTTTCCTAACAATTTTTGTTTCGTTTGTTGTAGAAGGGGAGAATTCTTTGTCTTCTAGTTTCTCTTACTGAAGCTGCTTGGTTTTGCACACAATTACAAGAGGAGTTTTGAGTTGAAGGGAATGCTTGGGTCACTAAGTACAGATCTATAGATCTCTTGTGTTGTAGCCACAGCCACCTCACACTATCACTTGAAGTGGTTCAGCCTCCATCTCATATCTGATCAAGGTTTTTGATCTAAAAATTTCTACAGAATCATAGAATCATAGAATCATAGAATGGTTAGGGCTGGAAGGGACCCTCAAAGGTCATCTAGTCCAACCCCCCTGCAAGGAACAGGGATATCTCCAACTAGATCAGGTTGCTCAGGGCCTCATCCAACCGGGCCTTGAACGTCTCCAGGGATGGAGCATCCACCACCTCTCTGGGCAACCTGTTCCAGTGTTCTACAACTCTCATGGTAAAAAATTTTTTCCTAATATCCAACCTGAATCTACCTCCCTCTATTTTAAAACCATTACCCCTTGTCCTATCACAACAGGCCCTCCTGAACAGCCTCTCCCCATCTTTCTTGTAGGCTCCCTTGAGATACTGGAAGACCGCTATAAGGTCACCCCGGAGCCTCCTCTTCTCCAGGCTGAACAGCCCCAACTCTTTCAGCCTGTCCTCATAGGAAAGGTGCTCCAGCCCTCTTATCATCTTCGTGGCCCTCCTCTGGACCCTCTCCAACTGGTCCATGTCCTTCTTATGTTGGGGACTCCAGAACTGGACGCAATACTCCAGGTGAGGTCTCACGAGGGCAGAGTAGAGGGGAAGAATCACCTCCCTCGACCTGCTGGCCACGCTCCTCTTGATGCAGCCCAGGACGTGGTTGGCCTTCTGGGCCGCAAGAGCGCATTGCCAGCTCATATTGAGCTTCTCGTCCACCAGTACTCCCAAGTCCTTCTCCTCAGGGCTGGTTTCGATCCATTCACCACCCAGTCTGTATTTGTGCCTGGGATTGCCACGACCCAGATGTAGGACCTTGCACTTGGCCTGGTTGAACTTCATGAGGTTGACACGGGCCCACCTCTCCAGCCTGTCGAGGTCCCTCTGGATGGCATCCCTCCCTTCCAGCGTGTCAACAGCACCACACAGCTTGGTGTCATCAGCGAACTTGCTGAGGGTGCACTCCATGCCACTGTCCATGTCACCGACAAAGATGTTGAAGAGGGCCGGGCCCAACACGGACCCCTGAGGGACGCCACTCGTGACCGGTCTCCACTTGGACATCGAGCCGTTGACCACTACTCTCTGAGTGCGGCCATTGAGCCAATTCCTTATCCACCGAGTGGTCCATCCATCAAACCCATGCCTCTCTAGTTTAGAGAGAAGAATGTCGTGCGGGACAGTGTCAAAAGCTTTGCACAAGTCCAGGTAGATGATATCCATTGGTCGACCCTTGTCCACCGATGCTGTCACCCCATCATAAAAGGCCACCAAGTTGGTCAGGCACGATCTGCCTTTGGTGAAGCCATGTTGGCTGTCACCCACCACCTCCTTGCTCTCCATGTGCCTTAGCATGGTTCCCAGGAGAATCTGCTCCATGACCTTGCCAGGCACAGAGGTGAGGCTGACCGGCCTGTAGTTGCTCGGGTCCTCCTTGTTCCCCTTTTTTAAAATGGGGGTTATGTTCCCTCTCTTCCAGTCTTCGGGGACCTCGCCAGACCGCCACGACTTCTCAAATACAATGGCCAGTGGCTTGGCAACTTCATCCGCCAGTTCCTTCAGGACCCACGGATGGATCTCATCATGTCCCATGGACTTGTGCACCTTCAAGTTCCTCAGATGTTCTCGAACCTGCTCTTCAAGTACAGTGGGTGGTGGTTCATCCTCACAGTCCCTGCTAGTTCTTTCCACAGCTTGGGTGGTAAGACAAGAGGCTTTATCAGTGAAAACTGAGGCAAAAAAGTCATTGAGTAACTCAGCCTTCTCTATGTGCCGGGTAACCAGAGCACCAGTATCCTTCTGGAGAGGGCCTGCATTCTCCTTGGACTTCCTTTTGTCCCCTACATACCTATAGAAGCTATACCAACACTTCTCTTGCCTGATGCTTGCAAAGTATTAAACATCTAGACAAAGCATATTTTGGCAAACTTTAGCTGTGATGTGTTTAAGACTTGGTGATTCTCCCCCTCTACTCTGCCCTCGTGAGACCTCACCTGGAGTATTGCGTCCAGTTCTGGAGTCCCCAACATAAGAAGGACATGGACCAGTTGGAGAGGGTCCAGAGGAGGGCCACGAAGATGATAAGAGGGCTGGAGCACCTTTCCTATGAGGACAGGCTGAAAGAGTTGGGGCTGTTCAGCCTGGAGAAGAGGAGGCTCCGGGGTGACCTTATAGCGGTCTTCCAGTATCTCAAGGGAGCCTACAAGAAAGATGGGGAGAGGCTGTTCAGGAGGGCCTGTTGTGATAGGACAAGGGGTAATGGTTTTAAAATAGAGGGAGGTAGATTCAGGTTGGATATTAGGAAAAAATTTTTTACCACGAGAGTTGTAGAACACTGGAACAGGTTGCCCAGAGAGGTGGTGGATGCTCCATCCCTGGAGACGTTCAAGGCCCGGTTGGATGAGGCCCTGAGCAACCTGATCTAGTTGGAGATATCCCTGTTTGTTGCAGGGGGGTTGGACTAGATGACCTTTGAAGGTCCCTTCCAGCCCTAACGATTCTATGATTCTATGATTCTATAGGAGTACAATAGTATACTTTGAGTAGGCCAAGCCTCAGGGCCATAGGGTAGATCTGGTTTGGGGATCCCAAAGGCATTTGGTATGAAACTGATACGAAGCTGCTCAGTGCTAACTGTCCTAAGATGCTGCTGGAGGTAATGCAGACAAATGTGTAGGTGAGACACATTGAACTCAGGTGGTCTAAGTAACTTGCTCTAGCTGACCCTGCTTGAGCTGGCAGGGTTGACTAGATACTCTCAAGAGGTCCCCTCCAACCTAAGTGATTTTGTCATCATTCTTCTAAAGAAATCCAAGGAGGCATTTTGTCAACATCTATTTTAGTGTTGTATGAATCTTCCTCTAGAGACCTGCCTCAGAATTAATGCGAATACTAGATTAGATATCTAACTCTGAGACAAATATGATGTCAGAGAAGTATACTAATTAAACTCGAGTGTTTGAGGGACTATGGTCTTTTAGATGTTAGCACTGATATTTCGTTTTGTGAGGGAAGGGGTCTTATGCTTTAAGCATGTGTTTTTCTAAAACTGGAATAAATTGAAGCTGTTATTATTTCTGCTGAGTGAAAAACTCATTTGGCTCTTCTACCGTACTTTTAACTCAGTGGTTTTTATTTTAAAATATTTTACTAGCTGCTACTTTGTAATATATACTGCAGTCCTTAGATAACCGAAGGATAACAGAGAGAATGATTTATTAGACTGAGAAATATTGCTACTATACAGAGGCAAGCAGCTGGTTTAAATAAGTATATTGTTACTTAGGAGGTAAACTTTCATTATACGTATGACAGCAAGAGATCCATTATAGACTTGTGTGTTAAAGAAGTATATGTGAATAATTCTATTACTAGGCTGCAACTCAGAGGACTGCTGAGGCCTCACTAAAGGTAACATTACAGTGGTAATGGCAGAGACGAGTGAATTAGACAAAAGAGAGGTTGACTCATGTATTCAGTCAATTTTTGACTCAAACTTTGGATAATGCCCTACTTTACTGTTAAAAATGACCAAATGTCTCTCTGGTGGGAATATTAAAATCTGTGCCTCCTTTAGTTTCAGTATTCTTTCCACATTTGATGATCTTAGGTTGTAATGATGACATAGAGGACTGCATTAACTACTGATAAAACAGACATCTATTATCTCTGTGGAACATTAACTAAAATCAGAAACATGGTCTCCTGACAGACAGTTGGGTTTGAGTTTTTTTTAAAACAGTTTTCCAGAGCTGAAATAAAAGGTGCTAAGTCCAGGGTTTCCCTTGCGAAGTTGTTGTATTATACCAGTTTCTCTCTCTAAAATTTTGTGTCTCAATTTATTTGGCTCTTGGATAATTAACAGTACCTTAATGTATGTTTTAAAGTGATAACAAAGGAATGTAAGAACAGAGAAAGCAGCACTATGAGCCTTACTTCTTATGTGAGCCTTTCTTCTACCCATCTTTCCAAACTTTCTCGATCTTGCAGATATAGAAAAGATGTTAAACCCTGTCACGAAGATTAATCCAACTGGATGATTTCTCAACCCTGTAACAGAAGGCAGTTTCTGAAAGATTAGGAAGGTAATGTCAAGATGGATGTGTACAAATTGATTTAAATACAGAGGCTTATTATGAGAAATTTTGCCAAAACATCTATGAACCATAGTATACCTTCATGTGATAAAGCTCAAAGTACTTGTAAAGTTGTACGGGACTCCTGAAAAATGAGAGTTGTAAGTGAATACAAAGTACTTTTAGTGATTTTACTATCTATCTAGTTCTTCATAGCTGTTGATGTCAGGTTCAGCTATGACCCAGTTAAAGATAATAGAGGAGTCATTTTCTTTAGTGATATTTTTTTTTAATTTAAGTGTTAACATTTATCCTCTGCTTTACCCAACATGACAAACTTAAAAGGTGTTGAAAAAAGATGAAGCACAATAGAAGCACAATCTCATATGTGAAGACATTCAGATATTAAAATACAGTTTGTAAGAGACAGAAAATGATATCAAATGTTAAGAAATCAGGACAATAAAATATATTGCACTCCAAGACTGAATGGGAACCGTGAAGTGTTAATTGCTCATGTCTAGGAAAAGAAATGAACAGGAAAGTAGAAGCAGGCAAAAGAAATTGATAAGGCTAGAAATAGCAATGGACTGTCATAAAAGTGTCTAAGTATTTAGAGGTTCATCACCAGGTGCTTAAAAAGGAATATGCCTCATATTCCAGAGGTGACTTTGAACTGAAGAAAAGTAGAAGCATTTTCTAGCAAAGCAATATGCAGTATACCTTTGTACTTACATTTACTGCTGTGATTTTTATTTTTCTGTTTTGGGGGTCTAGTTTTTAAGTTAGATGACTGCACATTTAGGAGGCAATTTGTTAGAACTGGAAGGAGCAGGAAGTATTACTAAAATGCCTTTAGCAAACAACACACAGCAGGTGAGGATAATCCATCCATCCATTCATCATCTCAATACCATGTCTAACAGTATTGTCTAGTTCTTCAAGCTGTTTGACAAGCAAACAATGTATTGGCTTTTCAGCCTAGGCACTTTAAAAGCAAATTTTCTAACCCCATAAACAATATCCATAGTGGAAAATCTTTAGATTCAGTAACATTTCTGTCATGATTTTGAGGCAACAAGAGTTGCAGAAAAGAATTAGAAACATGTTTTAGCTGATATTTTGCAAGCAGTCATTTTAAGAAGGCCCCTTCATATGTGTTTTCTTTCTTCACAAATTTCAATAGCACCTAAAAAGCAAATTGTTTTTGCTTGAAATGAGAGTGTCATTGTTTTTGCTTATAGTTGTGAAAGTGACCTATTTTTTGTTTTGTTTTCCAAAGCATGGAGAGAGAGCAAATGTCTACTTCATCTAAAGAACAAACAATGACATGGTATTACTAGAAGAATCAATGAACCACCACAAAGGCTATTGCACTAAGTCTGAACTGTCTACTGGTATTGATTTTTGAGGGCAGATGAGCCTTACAAGTACTAAGCAAGAGTGTCAATTGTATTGATAAGGAGAGCAGCACAGTATTTTGGTCATATGACCTGGAGAATTCACCAGCTATCAGACATGTGAACTACAATCACAATAAACTCTATTGAACTTTTAATAATTGTCTTAGTAACAGCTTTGTAGATTAATTTTTAAACCTTTATAACTTTTGTTCATAGGTTCTTATAACTAGAAGCTGCTTACTTAGTGTCTAGCATATCAAGAATTTAGGATTGTGTGTAACATGTTTCTGCATCTTCCATCCTTCTCTCAGGGAGAGGAAATAAGACCTTTTGGCAATCCAATTTACAGGGAAATGTGCATGGTCTCATATGCCACTGTAAGTGAACTGATTTTTGCACACTGAAATTTTTGCCCAGCTAGAGATGAGGGTCGTCTATCCATTTCCTGCCCTTGTGAAAAAAAAAAAAAATCAGTGAAATCACATCAATTTGTTACAGAAAACAGGACTTGAAACAGAGACCTTGCTCAAAGGCAGGATGAACTGCATTTGCGATAGGTATTTGTTCACCTTCCTCCTGAAAATATCCAGTGATGCAGATTCCACAGTTACTTCCTGTCGTGGTTTAGGTTGAAAACTTCCTCCCCCCCCCACACACAGCCGGTCACTCCCCCTCCCCCACCCCCAGGAATGAGGGAGAGAATTAAAGGGTAAACGGGAAACCTGTGGGTTGAGATAAGAATGATTTAATACAGATGATTTAATACACAGTGTAGATGTTCACCACCCCCTCGTATGCGAAGCCCGTCTCGTCCCGAAAACTGCAAATCCCGGACGAATGCGAGGCCCCAAAATAGAGAGGGGCAAAGAGAGAGAGAGAGAGAAAAGAAAGAAAAAACGGCAGAGCAACAGCGCAGCAAGCGCAAAAGAGCAAAAGTGCAAAAGAGCCAAAGCGCAAAAGCCCTTCTTCCCGGCTGCCCCTCGCTTTTATACTGGGCATGACGCTGCATGATATGGAATACTAATTGGCCAGTTTGGCCCTCAGTCTTAAGTTCCACACAAATCACAAGGGGAATCGTGTCCCCCTTGTCCCAGCTATGCTCCCCCCTTATCCCGCCGTGCTTCTCCACTCCGGCACACTGAAAAGTCCTTGGCAGCTTGTTATCAGTGTTCTTCTCAGAGTGAGCCTCTGAGTAAAACCAAAACACAGAGCTCTTCTAGCTGTTAAAAAAAACTCTGTCCTAGCTAAAACTAGGACACTTCCAATACATAATTTTCCTTACTACTGAAAAGCTTTTTCTTTGTATTGAAAAGCTTTAAATATCCAACTAAATCTTCCTCTCTACAGTTTAATGGAAGAGTTCCTGTACTCTGATTTCTCATGCTTGCATATCTGAAAACCACAATTAAGGTTTAATCTTCCTTTGAAGCTTAGTCTTCTGTAACTAAAATTTCCAAATTCTTTCAGTCTATTCTCATAGGTTATGTATTCTGCATCCCTGATCATTCTCACCATTCATCTGTCTTACCATCACTTGATTTGTATCCCTCAGCTGCCATGGCCAGGCTGGAAATTGTGGTAGTCTATGTGCCTGTCTATGCCTGTAAGCTGTCAGCTGGATAGTAAGAGTTTTCACACTTTAAAATGTTTGTATTTCTGTGTGTGTATTTAGCAGCCTGATGCTCTTGATTCGTGATCACGTTGTGATTCACTATGTCTCCTTTGCTTTCACAGGGTATGGTGTGGAATTTTGCCTCTGTCCTTAGTAAACTGCATCTTTTTCTAGGTATGTTCTCCCAGTGTATGATCTGGTTTGAACCCTAATTGATCCTGTTGTCTGATGTGCTTGCTGCTGCTTTCAACTTGCATATTAATGCATATACTCTTCCATCCAAATCATTAAAGAACATTTTGAATAATACCAGAAGCAGGAGAGACTCCAGCAAAACCTTACTTTGTGTGTTCCCTCATTGGACAGTGAAATAATTACGACTCTTCCTGGGCAATGTTTCTGTTCCTACTCTTTTACCCTATCTTGTTATTTGAACATGTTACGTTAAACAAATGTCAAAAACCCGGATAAAGTGAAAATATCTTCCTTCTACTGCATCTGCCTCTCTACCAAACCCTCTAACTCTCCTGCAGAAAGAAATGAGGTCAGTTGAACAGATTTTATCTTCGACAGTGCCCATCACTCTTTTCTTTCTATGTGCTTACAAATTATTTTTAGAATTTTTTTGAAAGTATTTTCCCCAAAATTAATATTTAACTGTTCTATAATTCTCTTACTCTTACCCACTTTTGCTGCATTTTAAGGGTAGCCCAAATAATGTTCTGATCTTCTGGATCCCTCTTGCCCCTTACTAGTTCTCAGAAGTAAAACTGAGATTGACTCCTCTTAGTGTTGCAAGCTGAATTTCATCAGCACTTTGTAACAGCCCAAGAATCACTAACTAATTCTATCCGTTTTATAACCTGGTTCTTGCCTACTACTGATGCTAGTTGTCAGGAAATTTATTTTTTAACAGATATTCAGTGGAAGCTGAACATGATATTTATTAATAAATAAAGGTTTCACATTCTTGGTGTTGTCTGTCAATTACATTCCCTTCTCATCTCATTTCCTGCTAGCTACTGATGTGTTTGTGGAATATTTTTCCTGCTGTCCTTTGTATCTCTTGCCTTTTGTAGCTCATTTTGTGTAATAGCTTGTGACGCTTCTTTTACAGCTTTATTCAGATTTGTACTTCTCTTCTAGCCTACAGAATCCTCTGGTTGTGTGGTGCAGGATTCCTGATGAGACATCACTCCAGCAGCTGGAGAAGTGGGTAGTCTCACTAGAGGGCACGGTATCTTGGCATTCACCTCTTCAGTGCAGAAGAGTCCCATTGGGGCTTACCTGGCTGCAATGAAGAAGAAAAATAAACATCTCTAGCAGAAAATAGTGGGTTTTTTCTTTATACGCACAGAAAAAACAGAAAGAGAGAAATGAAATAAGAAAATAAACACACTGAGAAAGAGGAATTTCTACATTTAGTTGTTCTCACGGAATCCATTTGTCTAGTTATTTACAAATCTTCACCTATTGATGCTCTCCAGGTAATCATTCAGAAATCAGCATTAACTCTTCAACACATGCCAATACTAGCAGGGTACATTCTATTTTCCAAGCCTATGCTGCTTCAGATAATTCTGAGCAGCCCCATTAATATTTGTGAAACTATATGAGAAATCCATTTTGAAAAACGCATGCAAAAACGATATCTTTCATGACCCCCTTCAAAGATATTTTTCAACTGTATTGATTCCATTCAGTGACTTTGAATTAGCTGACAATATGTAGCTTTATTCACAGTAATTTATGATTTGAAAATCTTGGCATGAAATTATGAATACAGTTTACTTCTTCAATATGAGTAAATGCTTATGCTTTCAGCACTAAGATACATTTGTTACATTAAATGAAATTTATTTAATAAGCACAACAGCCACTTTATCACTAAATAAATACAGAAATATTTTCAGCATCCAGCTGTTCATAAAAATGTAGCCAGAGAAAGAAAAGCTTGGTGCTTTAAAATTCAGCAGTATGAAATCTTCAAGAAATAATCTTTACTTGTTATATCATTCCTACAAATTTCTGAACCCTGAAGTTCAGGATTTGGATAGTTTTAGTCTTTATGTATTCCTAGAATGCAAAATTGGTCAAAAATGACCTATTCATTGTATAGGCCAAGGTAATGGGAGAAGAAAAAAAGATAAAATCTGATGTGTGAGTACTGCTCGTTTTTTGTACTGTTGAAAGCTTTGTTGTTTGCAACACTACCCAGTACTGAAGTATTTTTCGCATTTCATCCGTCATCAAAACAAATATATTCTTGACTTTTTCCAGTGCTTCAAACCAATATAACATTCTCTCAAGATAGATGGATTTGCTTTGAAGACCACCAGAAAATTCAATGTTTATCGGACAAGGCTTTCTAAATGCATACAGTCCCGGAACTGAGTATTCTTTCACATCAGAGAATACCAACTTAAAACAAGGAGAGACATAAGAAGAGAAGAGTTCACAGAGGTAACGTTTGCTAGCAGCAGAAATGGCTAGAGCAGTGACAGCTTTGGGTAACAACTGTTTAAACCACCCTTGCCTATATCACTAGCAGTTCTATCATGGAGACCTTGCTCTGAATTTGTTGGTAGTGAAAATGTTGCAGTCCACTTCTACTTTTGCCACAAGCCCTGTGGTGACTCTAGTGCAAATTTAACTTACTGCTTGTCTTTGGGGGCAAACAGGAAATCTTCTGTTCTCAGACACTGTGAAGCATTAATCTTCAAACTACCTCCTGGTGTTGATTTCAGCCAATGCTTGGTGCTTGAGAGTGCACTGGGCATGGATGGGTGGCTATACCTCCCCTTTCACTCCAGTAGAAGTAGGATGTTGGAAGTGGGATAGAAATTACATGAATGTTTTCAGCCTTGTGTTGCTAGTGTTGCCCTTGCTGCTTTACCAAAAACACTAACATTCGTTCCTTCTCAGATGTGTACAGACAAAGAGATGAGTATGCCTTTTTAAGGTTTGTAATAAGAAAACAGAAATGTTTACTGTGTAGTTTGGATAGTGTGGATAAAGCAGAGAGGATTTAGTCCTTAATAAAGAGTTACGCTGTGAGGCAATGAGATTCTACACTGATTTTTATCAAAACATTACAAAATTGCTTTGTAAAATAAATATGTTCCTGTCTTATTACTTCTCTGGCCTCCATCTTCAGATTATCTCCCAAACACCTACACAAAGTATGGCTACTAAGGTAGCTTTAATGTGTGCTGCTTCAGTACTTGCAGAAGAAGCAATGTCTCACAACTGTGATTTCAGTCACTGCAATGCAAAATTTATAGTTGCTGCCTCCTGGTCTCCTCTCTCTGGAGCTCCTGGGCAGTATAAAAAGTGGATGTGTTAGTGTGCCAACTGGGGCACACTAGTGCGTGTGTGTGAAAAATCTGTTATAAAAGAAGCGATGAGGTCATGAAATGTTCTGTTGTGATTGTGGAGATTTTAATACTTGTTTTATTCTTTTGACTGGATCAAGTTTATCATTGTATTTCACTGCCAGATTGTGGTTTTGTTTTGGTTTTTTTTTTTAGTTTTGTTGAGTTTGTTTTTTATTGTTGTGGGTTTTTTTTGGTTGGTTTGTGTTTGGTTTTTTTTCTCAAAAAAAATGAGGATACACAGTGGGATTTGGTACTTTAAAAAAATAATTATATCAGGCATAACAAAAACCCTTTATTTTTTTTTGGATAGTGTACTTGTCTGAAAAGTAGGCAAATTAAAAAGTGAAATTAAAAGTAATGCTAAAAGGAAGGCATAAAGACTATGTAATAATTAAATTATAGTTGGATCTTGAGGACAAAGTAGACACAAATGTGTTTTGTTCTATACTTCAACATAGACATTCCACCTCTATAAAAAGGACTTAAAAAATGAGGAACTAAAAATGATTATCACTTCCTCTCCCTTAAGTCCTAGAAGTAAAAAAAAAAAAAAAAAAAAAAGTGATACTTGCTTTATTTTATCTGTAAATATGAATAAAGCAAAAAAAGTTAACAAATATTTTAGTTGTTCCAAATGTTCGAATAATCAGTCAATGTTTTATGAATCACTTCTGCTTTGTATTTGAACTTTGACTAATCTTGTTAGAAAGAACAGAAGGAGAAAAAAATTCTCAACCCAACTCCTCATAGAGCTTGATTTCTTCTCTCCCCACTGCTCATTGCCTGTAATGCTGCTGTTCAGGCTATATTTTCAGCTTGAGCCTGCAGAGCTGCCATTCAATCTTAGCATTTACCAATGGTTACCACAGAGTGGTATCTCAGATACCTTCTGAGTTTTCCTATGCTTATCTCAAATACTTCTCAGCATGAGTAAATTACAACTTTTAATGGTGAAACTAGAGTTCAGTTTGAAAGGTGAAGCTGGTGATTTATATGAAAGTTGCTTAGTAATTTTTGTGTTTCCGATTGGCTCAGGCTATTTCACATGATCAAACGGGACAATCTTTCTCAGTAGAAGTAATTTTCAGAGAGTTTTGCAGAAGCATGAGATGTATTTTAGCTGAGCTGTCTTATCCAGCTGGGAAAAAAGAACAGCTCTCTATTTATTTGAATCTCGTTATCTGTTTGAACATGATCTCCTTTTATTATCTGCTGCAGTTCTCATGGGGACATTTAATTTAATAATAAATTTAAGTATTTTCAGTATCTCCTGATTTTCATACGGAAAATGTTTGTTTTACTGAAAATTGAATTTCCTGCTCAAGGAATGGATTGAGGATGGCTACATAGTCTGCTTATGAAGGAAGACGTTAAGAATGTAAATCTGGAAAAAGCTTAAGCCTTCTTCATATTCCTCTGCTCTGACTTCAGATGGGAACAGTTTTAGGTTGCAGTAAGGTCCATACTGTCATTCTCATTTCAATTTTGTGGCTGCATTTTTATTTTTTTTTAGGTAGACTAAGCAGAGGCCAAATACCTCTTCATTTTGATAGTTTATCTTGAGATTTCAGTGTTGAAATGTAAAGTAGATAATATCTAAGCAAAACTGGATGCATCCTTGATAGTGTCATGCAATTAAGACAAAATTTTAAATCGCTAAATGGTTCTAGGTTGTATAAGGTGTTATGCTCTTATGCCTTCAATTTCTGTCATATCATTATAGGAGCAATGGTGCAGCAAAGATGGCTAAGTGGAGGCTTTTAGTAAGCAGATAATAGCTGTTTATGATAAAGTATATTTCCCAGCCCATGCAGCCTCTTTCTGGGATGCATTAACTTTCATGACTTCTAAGAGGAAGTTTTCAGCAATATTCTACACTTAAAACCATCCCGCCCGCCCTCCCCCCCCATCAAACCATGACACTCGGGTCTCAGCATAATATTTTTCTCTAAAACTGTGCAGAGGTTACTGCGGTTTGATTGTTATGAACTTCAACTTAGGGCTGTGTCTAATTTCAGATCAGTCTGGGCTGTGTTCTTGACAAAGGGATCTTCACTGAATGGGCCAAACCATGTCATTTTCCAAACAGAAGAGACTGCAGAATATTTTTTTGAAGAAGTTTTCCATTTGTGACCAACTGTGTCTTCTGATTTACTCTCATTGCTAGGAAACAAAGATGGTAGAGAGCTACTCCCTCTTTTCCTTTATGTTGAAGTGTTTTTTAACCTTGAAGGAGTTCTCTGACCATTTATGGACTTAATATAGATTCTGACATGATAAAGAGTCTGTAATATCTATAGATAATTTTGTCTGTATTATGGATTAGTGGTGTATTTGTGTATTTACAAGCACAGGGGCTGCTTGACATGAATGGTAGAAAAGTACTTTCTAAAAACGGAGGCCCAAAGACGAATTGATTTTATTGACATTATTTCGCTTTGCTTCTGCCATGTGCAGACTTCTTCCAAGTATAAAAGCATACTTTCATTTCAGCAGAAACTGATCTTTGTTTCTGTATTAGAACAGATGAAAATATTCAAAGTGTTTTAGTAAAATGATGAAAACAAATACTTTCCTGGTGATAAAGTGTGATCTAAATTAGAATCACCATTAAAAACACATAATTAGTGCTACAATTGGAATTGAGAGCAACAGATGGCTTAGTACTTAAAATCCTATTTCAAAAATCAGACTATGAGTGTTAAAAGACACTAATTGACACACTCTAATGTTACTTGGCCGTAAAAACTGTTTAAAGTCACGATCTTGTTAACAGTACCTGGAGAGATGGTTATGAATTAAGAAGAAAAGTGAAAGATATGCAGATTGTTTTAAATGTACATGCAATTGCTCTCTGTAGTCTAAATAGAGCATAGCCTGTAGAATCATATGGTCAGAAGCGGGGATGATACTTCATGTCTTCTCCAGTAACACACGATCTCCATCATTATGAAATGCAGTTCTAAAGAATTGCCTAACAAAATAGTCCTGGGGTTGAGCGGAGAGATGGCACAAGACTAATTGAGAATGAGTAGCGATAGCGCAGTGGTGTGCTTGATCCACCAGCCACCAATCACCTCTCTTCCAAGAGACAGATACCTGTATCTTGGCCAAGCGTGTCTGGGATATAGAAGACCCCAGTTTGCTTCCCTGCTCCAAAACGAGGTCATGCATCCTTCCAATGAAGTGGCAATACTGGCTTTAAAGTGTGCATGTGTATCTTAATGCCTTCATGAGAACTTCTATTGTGGACTGAAAAAGATTTCTTGATTTAGATGATAAATTATTATTTTTAACCAAATTATATTAGAATTTTTTCCCCAACTATAATAAATAATTGTGGCTACATTTTTTATAAGATGATTTTTTTTTAATCTTTTACATTTTTATGATCAAATGTCAATAAAACGTATGTTTTCGTCTCCCAGCTTCTTTGCGTCCTAACAGTATTCTTTACAGGAGCATAAAAATTATGAAACTATTAATGTTTTAGTGAAAGTAACAGTATAGGATTTTTAAACATCTGTCTAAGAAGTAAAAAAGCCCTAGGAAATGCTGTAATTCTCTAATTCACTGTAAGTGAAGCTGTAAACCATCAGAAAAGAGTTCAAGGAAAAACTTAAATTCAGCTTTTTGCAGCATGGAGTCTCAGTTTACTCTTGCAGTGTACGCAGCAGTATTCACTATCACAGTGGGAGTTAGGGACCAGACAGTAAACATGAAATGAAATTACAGTTGCATAATAGCTAAAAATAAGACAAATAATAATTTTTTTCTTCCTATTTTGTGTTTTGAATTAAGCTACTTGGCAGTATGATTACAGAAACTGGACAACAGTAACATTTTCTGTGTTCATAACCATGAAAGAATATTGCAGAGTGCTCAGTAGGAGAAGAAATATCTGAAGCTCCTACATGGGGAAGAAAACTTCTTTCTTTGCAGATAATCTCAGAATTAATTCCACTCTGCCTCTTCTGTATAATGTCTTTGATTCTCAGAGGATTGTATATGAAAAACAAAAGGCAGAACCTAGCTGTAAGATTTTTCTTTTTTTTTTTTTCCTCCCCTTCTTATTTTGATGTCCAGCTGCTCTGCATTTTGGAAAGTGAAAGATGAGATGTGTTGAAACATGAGCTAGTTCTTGTCTAGGAAATTCTTAGCCAGGTTTGTCCACGAGGAATTGAATTGTCAGTAACCGATTTGCAGTTCAAACTGCTGTGCAAACGGTCTGCCTTTTACCATGGCTTTTACAGTCAAGAGAGGCATTGCTGTGTTCACTCTTAACACTTGTTTTTAAAGCAGGAAATGTAAAATCAGGCAATAGGTGGTACTATTTAACCTTTGCCTTCATGCTTGCTTGCTAAAGGGGTCCTAGAGTGCTCGAGTGGAGAAGCCGCAGGGCTGACTGAGCCAGAGCCAGGAGATGTCTTGACGCACTGTATGCCAGGGGCTGGGCAACAGGCTGTGTGGTGGTGGTGACAGCAAACCGTTTATTCTCCACACCAGGCCCAGGAAAATTAAGCTGCCTCTGGGAGAAGGGTAAGGAGGGTAGGTCAGTGATTGTTTCTCAGGGAATTTTTAATCCCCTGTGCTGGCTGCTATCGTTCCCAATCCTCCTCATCTCTCTCTAGTAGTGATGCCAGCAGAAAGCTCAGTCTCCTGACTCTTGGCTTTTCTTCTCTTAGTTTCAGCCTTCCGTTCCTGGGGTAACATGATTACGCTGCAACTAAGTCTTGCTAGTTTATGCTCAAGATTTCCTGAATTATAATCCTAGGCTTTTATTAGATTTGTAGTATATGGGAAGACATTTTTTTCCTGTTTGCCTCACTTTCTTGATTGTGTAAGACAATATAGACTACCTGTACTCTGCTGTGGGTCTGTGCAAATTAGTTTGTATGCCTTATGAAAGCACTGGAACTCATCTCATCTCTTAGATCTCATCTAAGCATCTAAATAATTTTCGTTTAAAAAGACCTCTACCAATAAGTAAAACATTGGTCATTTACTGAATAAAACTGCATTTAAAATACAGTAAAATAATCTAACATTGGCAAGGTGGTATTTTTATTATTTGTGTGTTTTGTACAAAACCTTACATTGCAAAAAATGTCAGCAGGAGTTTTACTGATAGAGAATCATACAGATGAAACCACAGACTGCTTTTTTTTTCAGATTAAAAACATATGGTGAGTGTAATTTAAATCCTATGAAAGTCTATTCACATATGGAATCTGGTTTGATTTATGGGATGTATTCTGTAGCTGCTTTACAAAATTTGTACTCATTTTTCATGGTTAATGGCCATATGCTTCTACTGTATTTTGAGACTATGTGGGCTCCATCTGGTGGCTAATGGAACACCTGAAATTTCTTGTTACTTGATAATTAAAGATTCTTTGTAGACTAATCAATGAGATGTCTGACTGATAGAATGTGGGTTCAAAGAGAAAGGAGGATAGCTTTTCAGTAAATGTCTTCCTACTTATGAGACTCTTCAATAGGTGTAACACAAATACATGAGTGAATTCTTGCCATTTAACTGATTTTCCAAGCAAAATTAAGAACGACAAGGTGTCTGATCACAGCAAAGGCAGGTACAAATTTTTTAAAAAAGTGAAATGCTTATTGAAAGGATAATATCCTACGGAGTTAGAAAAATGTTCTGATTACAGATGAAAAAACAAGAGTGGCTTTCACCAGCCTAGAACATATAAACTTAATGGTGCTGTTAGATTTGGCGTGTTGTGAAATATGAATGTCTATGGAATTCCAGTCAATAAATGAAAAGAGATATACCAATTTCTAATCTTGATATTTTGCTCTCAAGTTTCAACTCATTAGTCTGACAGTAAAACAGGAGTTAAATTTATTAATCTTCCTCATCATATGTTCAGAAGTGAAGGATCTGCACTGATTTTATAGATTGTACTGAAAGCCTGAGCAATTGTTCATTTAAACATATTTCTGATAGGAAAGCAGGGGAAACTAGATGTCTTCTACAGTGTTTTCTTTGAGTTGGTGAGTTCTGTATAAATCTTCAGATAGTCAAAGTCAGAAGCAGAAATTGCTACATATAAAAATTCTCACTTGAATGGTAATACAGTAAAAATGACAAATTTCCTCTAAAGTTTAGATTTTCAGTTAAGTTTTTTTTTTAAAATAATATAAAATTTTTCTCATAGCTATTCAACATTTTCTGATGGGTCAGTTGTCATGTCCCTCAAGCATACGCTACAGAGGAATAAGAAAAGCAACTCAATATTAGATAATTTAAAAGCCTATTATCAAAATCAGTAGTGTAAAATTGTAGCTAAGATGTAACAGACATTCATTAAAGTATAAAATATTAAGTATAAAATATAAATTAATTTTACAACTTTGAAGTCTTCCAGCATTCAGATGTTCGTCATCACCATGCTTTATTTGTCAGTCTGACCCTGATTATGAAGAATGTCTAACCAAGTACAAAAAACATCTTGTCAGGATTTGTTAGTATAGCTATCTCAACAACACAGGAAAGAAGAGTAAAGCTGAAATCAGTATGGTGGAGGACATAATCATTGACTTCAGGTGACTCTTTACTGGAAAAATACTAAATGAACTTAATATATTTGCTGGTGACATGGACAGTGGGATCGAGTGCACCCTCAGCAAGTTGCTGATGACACCAAAATGTGTGGTGTGGTCGACATGCTGGAGGGAAGGGATGCCATCCAGAGGGACCTTGACAGGCTTGAGAGGTGGGCCTGTGAGAACCTAATGAAGTTCACAAAGGCCAAGTGCAAGGTCCTGCACAATTATAGGCTGGGCAGAGGATGAATTGAGAGCAGCTCTGAGGAGAAAGACTTGAGGTTGGCTGATGAGCCAACAATGTTTGCTTGCAGCCGAGAAAGCCAACCGTGTCCTGGCTGCATCCAAAGAATTGTGGCCAGAAGGTCGAGGGAGGTGTTTCTGCCCCTCTACTCTGCTCTCATGAACACCCACCTGGAGTACTGCATTCAACTCTGGGGCCCCAGAAATAAGAAGGATATGGAGCTGTTGGAGCAAGTTGGGAGGAGGGCCACGAAGATGATCAGAGGGCTGGAGCACCTCTGCTATGAAGACAGGCTGAGAGAGTTGGGCTGTTCAGCCTGGAGAAGAGAAGGCTCCGGGGTGATCTTATAGCAGCCTTCCAGTACCTAAAGAGGGCCTACAAGAAAGCTGGAGGGGGCAATTTTTACAAGGGTGTGTAGTGATTGGACAAGGGCCAATGGCTTTGAACTGAAAGAAGGTAGATTTAGATTAGATACAAGGAGGAAATTTTTTGCAATGAAGGTGGTGAGGCACTGGAAGATGTTGCTCAGAGAAGCTGTAGATGCCCCATCCCTGGAAGTGTTCAAGGTCAGGTTGGATAAGGCTTTGAGCAAGCTGATCTAGTGGAAGGTGTCCCTGCCCACAGCATGGGGGTTGGAACTAGATGATCTTTAAAGTCCCTTCCGACCCAAATCGTTCTGTGAATCTATGATTGTAAGTTACGGAGTGGCTTGTATCTTTGTCAGGAGTTTTTCATAGGTGGGAATTTTTCTTTCACTACCTAGCAAAATCAAAGTTTTATTTTACATGTGTAATCTGTTGTCCAGTGTTGTACTGTAACAGTTTGTGTTATGGTTTATTTTCTGCCAAGGAACGTAGAATGATTGCTGCTATTTGATCTGCTCTCACTGACCTATGCCTATAGCCTGCTTTACGGACAGTGTTCTTAGTGAGACAGTAAGCTCTTGGAGAACGGTTCCTGCAGGGTTTTGTCTTTTTGTGTGGGGGACAAGAGGAAGTGTCTAACAGAGTAAGTCAACTTGAAAACTAGGGATTGTGCTTGTCTCTCCTATTAATTCTATTTCATTTGAAACAAAAAATTACTTATAGTACAGGGCAAAAGCATGTGAGAATGATAACATTATGGTCGTATCATTCACCTAGGTGGTAAGATACCCAGATTCTTTATTCAGAAGAACATTTATAAATATCTCTACAGTTTTGATAGATTTTGAGAAAGTCTAAGGAACAGGATAGTCTAAAGAAGATATACTGAAATATTCTTTTGGAGAGTGAAGGACAGTTTGAAATTGGATCTTTGTATATTTTACAAGAATTTAATTTTCAGTCTCAGAAATAACTATTTTTGAGGAGAAAAAAAATCTAAACAGTTTTCATTTTGGATTTATCTTAACCATTTTTAATTATTTTTCAGTTTGGATACCAAACTGATAAGATTTATATGCATGTGTTGTTAACTGTAAGCAGATATCTCTGAATAGGGTACAATCTACAATGGGTGTCTGTAGCAGAGGTACTTAGGGTACAAAGTCCCAAAGTGACAAAATCTATATCTGTGAGCACATGACCAAACCTGTGAACACAGGTGAGCTGCAAGAAGAGTTCTGATGATGTACAGAAATATTTACCATAGATAAGAATAAAGTCTGGTTTATCTGATGCAGTTTTGTGATCATATGCAATGAAGGCACGAGTAGGAAAATGTGATAGGCAGTGTTTTATGTATTCTCTTTATGAAGATGTATTTCACAATCATGGTTCTTTAATACTAAAAGATCAGTTTTTACATGCTAAGAAAATATGCACTTGTAAAGTACATAAAACCAGTGAAAATCAACCATGCTTAATTTTAAGTGTATCTGTCATGGAAACAGCGTCTATTTGTGCTCCTCCTCCAACCCCCAAATGGACCTCAGAATTATTAAACCAACATTGATCTTTGGCTTTTTGAAAGTGTTGTGATTACCAGACACTTACACTTTTCTGGTGACCAGCTTAAAAGCCCTTGTAGAGCCAGGTTTGACCAGGCTGTCTATTCAGCACTCTCTGAAGGTGAGATCCACTCAGATACTCTGAAATTGCTCACTAAATTGCTCAAAATGACTAGTCAGTTCTTAAATGTGATGGCCATGGCCTTGCACTTTATTTGAAGTTGGGCCAAATACCAGTAGAAAGTGAATGAAGTTTTTCTGAATGAAATATTGTGGCTGATATGTCAGCTCCTCCTTCAGTCTATCAGAGAACAACTGTAAAACTATGGAAGCTTGAGGCTTTTTCATTTGGAAGTAGGCTGGAGTACTTGATGCAATCATCTAGGCGCTTCATGAATAGTAGGACAGGCTTCCCTTCAAGAAAAAACAAGAAGCCTAGGAAAAGAATAAAATCAGAAAAAAGATGTAGAGCACAGCAGATAACTGCATGATGATGGTTATCAAAAAAGCTTTCTACTTTAGACAGGTGCAATGGGTGTTTCCAAGATTTCCTTTAAGAGGGAGGGGAAAAAATGGACTCATACACCAGGAAGGTAAATACCTTGCAAGATATGAGAAACTGACACTGCTGTGACTTCTCAGCTGAATGTAATTCAAAGAAAATTAATCCTCTTTAGCTCTTCCATCTTTTATGAAGATTACAACAGCAGGAAAAAAAAAAAGATAAGTTAAAAAATTGATAAGCATTAAAAATGCAGACTGCAAATGAATGTGGATAATAGTTGCAGCAGATGCTCTGTTTCTGGTCAACAGGCAGTCAGTTCTCATCTCTGTCTTTCTTTTTCTACTATCTGTATCTTTTACAGGTGATTTGCACTTCAAATGTTCCTCTCTTTTTAGCACCATTTAAATGGGACACACTAGCATTTTTTATATGAACAGCTAAAAAGGTCTGTTAAGGATGGATTTTTTTTCATGGTTTCTTTACAGTTCCTCTTTTGTATTTTACTTAGCTGAATAGTGTTCAGCACTTTATGTACCTGTCTTGTGAGGCTGCATTTTGGAGGGTATTTTCCTTTCTGTAATCTTGTTTAATTTCCTCTCACTGTCACATTTTCCCTTTTATTCCCATTCTTCTTTCAGTTTTCCCATGGAAAATAAGTTTTTTAATATCATTTCCAGCCTTGTCTCACTTTGCAAGCCTTTAAGCTTGCAATGAATGATCTAGACTTGTACAGATAAACGTGAATAGGCTTTGGTGGGAATGTAACAGAATTGTATCCTGTATTTGAATGCAATGTATTACGCTGTGTCATATTAGATGTGAGATGTAGCTGGGGTGATACCTGCCCATGTAGGCATCCAGGTTTAACTACTGAAATCTGTTCTTTAACTAAAACTATGTATGTCATAAATCCTCTGCTGGTTTGAAAAGCAGCAACCATTTTGCTTAGCAGGACAGGGTTTTGTGAGTCATTTGCACTGGTGTTCCTCTGTAGAGAATTTTCTTTACAGCATGGACAGAATGTTGTATGAAGTATTACTTTATTCCAGTAAACATATGCCAAGAGATAAATTACATTGGTATATTTGATACCTTTTTATGTTTGATGTTTTTCTTAGAGATTACATTTACATATAGTATAATTTTCTTATTGTTGAACTGCACAAATTACTTCTGTATAGAAAGCTGTGAAGAACAATTTTACTTACTAAAACATTTTTTTTTTTGTTAAGGAGTGCATGTGAGAGGTGCGGGTATGTTGCCATAGAAATTTTAGGTCTGTAGATGTTGCCATCATGTTACAGTGTAGGTGGAAGAATGAATGCATTGTTTATATTTTCTTTGTTGGCTTAGCATTCTATCAGAGAAGTTAATAATTCAGTATATCTGACAAATAAAAGGCTTCCTCTTCAGATCCTGCTTTGATTTAGACTTCAGGTACAATCTAGAGTCTTACTTTTTCATGTTAGAAGAAAAGTTAGATTCTTAGCCTTTTGGCTACTCTCAGGTTTAATACTGATTTAACATTGGATTTTTCTTGAGGTTGGCTTATGGATACAGCCAATGAAACAGAGCGTTCTTTCTCTCAGTAAACACTAGCACTAGATGTGCTTCTACCTTGATGGCCAAGAGGTATGATTTCTTAATTTCCTCTCCCTTGAAAGTGCCGTTCTGGTAGGCAATGTTAGTTGCTAACATTCTGGCTTCTGAAAAAATGACTGAGTCCGTCCCCCAAAACTCTGAGACAAAAAAAAAATCCCCCAAATTTATTGCTGATAGGGAATTTTACAGAAAGATAAACACATAAAAGATTAACAAGATTAAAAAGATTCTGAAGGCTATCTGGCCTTATCATGAAATAAATGGGTTTTGAAAGCTATAATTAAGTGTTTGGAATGTAGCTGTCCATGTCTATATAGCTGAGATGTGCAGCTGAACCAGCCTCATTGTTTTGAGCTTTTAAAGTCATAATGTCAGCTTGGAAAAAAATTTAGGCTTTGATTATTAACAATTGCAGAACCATAAATTGTATGGACTTGAAAGGAAAAATTGTATTAATTTGTGTTTTGAAAGAAAATAATCAGCTATGTGTTTAAACTATGTAGGGACCTCAGTCCAAATCCCACATCCATTTGATGTGATTGACAGGGCACACACACGGCATCAGTTGTGGGCACCCTTATCATGAAGGGTGCCATCTCTGATGTTTAGAGGACTTTTTTGAAACGGTTGTATAGGCGAGGTCTTAAAAAACATCAAAGTTGTTAATTTTCATTATATTGTATCCCAATCTCGATATTATTATAGGTGAGAGGTTTTCCACTGCAGTTTATTTCCATTACATCTTTCAATTCTCTGCTCAAATTTTAGTTGGCTGTGAATATTTATCTCTGTACATATATGTGATGTGGCCAAAATTGAATAAAAAATATATTGCCAAATGGTTTTAATATATGTTATGAGATGTTTGAGATTATGCTTTCATAATGGTTCACATTCTATGAGAAAAATGATGCCTTTAAAGGAAATATACCTCATCACAAAGGTATTGTATACAGTGATTAGAAGTCCAATTAAATTTCATGTTAATTCACATTATCATGAGTTAAAGAGGAATTCTCGTAACAGTAACACAGAGTAATTTATAAGTTCTTTGAAAAGTTTTTCATATTCAAAAAGTGTGAAAATAATTAAGTAATAGGAATACAGTTACTCATATCAAGTGGAGAGGAAAATACAGATACGCAGCATGTTTCTTGTAGAATCTTATTAAGAATTCTGTGGAGTTTTTTTTTAAAAAAAAAGGATTAAGTTTTTTAACTGTTTAGGCTAGGAACCAAGTAGTAATGCTTTATATCCTTAATGAATCATATATTAGGTATGTTAAAAAGTTCTAAAATGCTGGGTTTGGTTCAGGCTTGCATGAATCACATACGTACTCTGAGGCCTTCATCTAAGTAGTACCACAAGTTTTCTCTAACAGGCTGTTGAATGGTGTTATTGGATCTTAAAAATAGTTTTTCTCTTTGATGCTCTGACTCTAGCTTTTGAATCTGTAAATGGTAGAACTAATTTTCTTCTTGACCCACTGTCAGTGACTGTAACAACTGACCATGCTGTGCATAGTGCAGGATGAGAAGGTAAGGACATGAGAGTGCGAGTGAGGAAATGTAATGCTATATTGTTTTTGCATTTTCTGAGTCCTGGATAAAATTCACACCAATGTACATATTAAAACAGCATTACTATTGCCATTACAGGCAATAAATAATATTATTTCAATACAACTTCTTCCTGCCATGTCATTTTCTCTGGCACATGCTGCTAATTAAAGATTGCTGGAGAGAGCTCCCTCGAGGTAGATTCTAGAAATCTGAGGAGTGTTTTGTAATTCATTGTATGTGCATTGGATGTTCATTGACCTTTCTACATTTAAAATGCTTTACGTAGATGCCTGTGCTTGCAGGGGCCTTGACTAGGTGGTTTTTCAGTCCCATATTCAAGTACATAGGTATTGTCATTTTGAACTGTGATGGCCCTATAGTCCTTTAATTCTTCATGAGGAGAACCAGTTGTCTCTTCACCTTCTTTCAAACAAGTGTTCCTTACATGACAAAGGAAATAGGACTACATCAGGTAAGTTCTTCACAAAGACAAGGTCATAGTGAATTGTAATACAAAATGCATGATTCTTGGAAGAATGAAGAGTTTAATCTAAACTGTGTTATGCAATGAAAAAATCCCATTTTTTACAATATACCAACCTGTTATGATGAATGCAGAAAGTTAAGCCAAGTGCTAGATAAGTTTCAAACAAAGAAATGATAAATGACTGTAGAATGAAAGCAGGAAAGCTAAGATAAGAAAAGCAAAAGGGTTGGAGTTGCCGGACAAAGTAATTTTTTTCATTTTGTAAGATTATATTTATGAACAAATGTCTCCCAAGAGGAGAACAGAACATTGTTGTGAAATATGAATAAAGGTAGAGAAAACTGTAGATAAGTGAATGTAGTCAATCCAAACTTTAAGATCTCTTCATGGACTATCTCTGGAAGTTTGATGTCGCTGTCCAGATTTTATATGCCTTTTGCATTCTAACTAAGGTACAGATTATAAGTGAAATGAAAAATAATGAATTTAAATAGCTGGGCCAATAATATTTCTGATGCATTGAACCCATTTCCATAATTGTGATAAAGTTTTTAGTCTGGCAAATCTCTCACTAACATTAAAACTGGTTTTCTTTAAAACTTCACAAATTGAATGGCCATAATTCTTAATGCAGTGGATTAAATATGGTTTATTAATTTATTTGTTTTACTAATGTGTTTATTAAGAAATTTATTTATTTTCTGATCAACTGGGACTCTGCTCTCTGAGACCTCTCTGACATTTCATTATGACTGGAAATAATTAGAAATTCTTTAGCAGGTAACTTGAGTGTAACAAATTTCGTTTTTCAGTGCTTTGCACTTTGATATTCACTTAAACTAGCTTTGAATGTCTGCTGCCTGATCAGATAATATTTTGAATAGGAGACACACTGTCTTTGCACAGATGAAAAACACCAACTGAAACTGAAAAACAACAGTTGATTGTAGCCAAGAGGTACATAATGGAAGGAAATGTCTTCCATTTACTATTACATTGAAATATCTATTATATAATTCTCTTTGTAGAAAAACATTATTCTTAACATTGTATCTGATTGCTGGGGGCATGGTAGTTTCAGAGACTGGTTAATGGATATATGCAGCACAGCATCTCAGTGAGATATGTGTCTCAAGGCATGAAGGATATGTTGAGGTGAAACATACTCGCATAAGGGTTTTTTTAGTTATGGCAGCCACAGTTCTGATTCGCATAGGAAATTTTGAGAACATGATCTTTATAATTCTGTCTTTGATCTTCTTATATTTAATCTAGTATTTCTTCTGTGTTGTCTTACTCCCAAGGAGAATGCATGTGTGAAATCTGAAATTAGTTCCTTTAATAGGCTTTGAATTACAGTCCTCTTGAAAATTCATTATGTATGCATGCACACATGTGTGTGATTACATTTGGCAGATTAGATCTCATGGACACAAGAGTTAAAGCTGGTAATGGATTTGCAGTTAAATTTTGAGAATAACATTCGTGTATATTAGCTCTGCTTTTAGTTAAAATGGTAAGAACCAATGTATTTCCATCTCGAATTCTGTTATTACAGTTTTTGTTGAAAATAATACTTACTAGCAATCTACTGAGAACAGTAGTGTATGTTAGTTTACTCTAATACTTTCAAATACAGATTTTATGACCTTTTATAATGTTAAACTGAGTCATTTCTTATTGAGCCTTAAAATCATTATTTACTTCAGCTTACTAACAACTTTTGAAAGTAAATTGGTTCCATATTCATCAGTAGCCTAATTTAAGCCAAATGATCCCAGCAAATCATTATAATTAGTGAAGTTGCAACCTACTGTAGTTTTGAACAGATAGAAGTATTTTTGAATCTGACATGTTCACAGCCTGCAGAAGTTTAATAAGAATGCCACAATCAGTGAGTAACATCTAGTGTTTCTCCTCTAACTGCAACATTCTGGATTATATTACACAAAATTTTAAATTTATGCTTTATCACATCTGGCATCCTGACTTAATTATTTTTCTTAAGGAATAGTGTATTAACTGGACAAGAAGAACTCAGGAAGATTTAAAGATAACATTGTAAATGAAGGCATCTACCATGATTAGCACTGGCTCTGAATTCTATAATTACTCACCATTCAATCAAATAATTTCATAACTTCAGGAGTGCAAAATTTTTCTTATAGTTTGTGTAGGTAATTTTATTGGTTGTGTGAAATTATTGGTGCTAGAAAGAAAAAGCAGAGAAGAAAGATTAATTTTTAGGTGCATTTTGTCTGCGTGTAATAATTCTGCTAATAGTTCACTATTTCAGAAAGTTGTAGACACAATACAGCACAAATTTTAGCAAAGGAATAAGCCTTGTACAAAGCATCCACCACAATTTACTTTTAATTTACTGAATTCAGTGGTTCTGTTTGAGGTTCAAAGTCACACAAGACAGAGTGCATCTTGTGTCATTCTCATTTTGATAAGAAACCATCTGACATTTTGAGAAATGACCTACTCTGTAATCACAATCAGAATATATAAAAGCTCTGTGATACAGAATTGTTTTCCTATTCAAGCTGGACTCCTGTTCATAAGCTATTAACTGAGCTGTAAATTTCAGCTGATAAAGTCAGACTGAGGTTTTTTCATGAACTTGTCTTGAGGTATTATAGAGAGCTGTATCGGCAGGATATTCAGGTTCACAGAATGTGAATTCTCTAGGGAAAATGTGAATAAAATGAATAACATTATTATCCCTATAAGAAATGGTTTCCAAGGGTGATTCAGACATTTGATTTTCTTAGGAGGCGGTATTTAATATTGTTGTTGTCTTGGAAAAAACATATTACAGTAAAATATAGTTACAGTGTATCTATGCACATCAGTCAATGTAAATAGAAAGCATATTAGTGAGCTAGCAGAAAAATCAAAGAAAATTCAATGTCTGGTATAAAGTTGAGATCTCAACTGACATCTATTTGAAGCAGTTTAAACAGCTCCCAACTTCTGCAAAATTTGAATCAGCTGCTGGCTTCCTCAATTATTTTGACAATGCAAAATATTTGCATAATCCAATGTAGTGGCCAAGTTGCAGATTTGAAGACCAGTGTAATACTCAGAGATATAGGACACTGGGAAATGTTAGAGGATGCTGCACATCAGTAAAGGTACAGGTGCTCCTTTGGCTTCCTGGAGGTGGCTGGGAGAATGAAACAACGCTCTGTCTTCAGGAGATTCATTGGATCTCTGTGCTAGATGGTAGTCACTCTATGTTCATTCCCGATCTCCACAATCCTTTTGGACATGTCATACTTCTGATACTTTTGATAGAATCCTTTTATTTTCTAAAAATTTGAGAAATGTATATCCATTTTTCACTCTTACATGGATATGTTTGCACCTGGGAATCTCTGTTCTATGTATACAGATTATGTCTCTGAATAGAGAAGATTATCATTTGACTAAGTGGCTACATTATTTTCATTTCCTTGCTTCCAGGTCACTTAAAAATTCTTTATGTCAATGTCATATTAGGTTATATCTTTCTAATGTCTTACTACTTTTTAAAAATTCATGTCATGGTGTGAAACAGCAGACTGTTGTAGTTGTGAGCACAATTGTCAAAGGAATTTTGTCAATGAACAAATTATTCAAAAATGTGGTTTTTATTAATATATTTATTCTAACACTTTCTGTAAGACTTTAGCATTATTAAACTATTTTGACTGATGAGGCCATTTTAGAAGCAGTACTAAAACTGCAAAGCTGTTATCAGCCTAAAGCAGGAGTCAATATTCCATAAATATTTTGCTGATTTGACAAGAAATAATGCTGAACAGGCAGTGTAAGCAAGACCCACTATGACTCAGGACAATTACACATTTTATATGACCTAAACAAAAGATTTGTGATGGCTCCTTAAACTGGAAAATTGCTTTAGAGTCAGTGTGTGAACTTCACTTGTTAAATATATGTAAATATTCTGGTTTTGAAAGATCTAGTTTAACTTCAATATATGTTAGAATCAAGTTCCATATTTATAATAATTGATAAAATTAAAATATATTCAAAGACATCAAAGGAAAGCTTGATTTTTATATAATTTTTTTCTTTAAAATGTAGCTCAAATACTTGTTCTTCAGCCTTCTGAAAAAAGACGTTTAAGTGGTCTTCCACCTTCCTTTATCCTTTTTAAAGCAGTGATCCTTCAGGGCACAGGATAGGGTCTTCAACTTTTAAATGTAGAAAATTCCTCCTCCTCTCTCCTCCACAATGTGGAGTAGACCAATCAAACTTTGCTATACTTCTTGAACAGGATTGCTCTTCTGTTCCTTGTAATTGGCACATGGTTGTGAACCTTTGTGCTGTTTACTTTTATCTGGTGTTTGTCAGATTAACTCTTGCACCTGGTGGTTTGTTGCATTATTTTATACCTATTATCAGATTTGTTCTTTGGAAAACATCAATATTTAAACTGGTACAAATACTATTCCTATACAATAATTCTTCAAGAGGCATCTAAGTTTCTTATATCTTCAAAGTTACATAGCAGATCTGTAGAATCCTCTTGTAAATAATGTCAAGGCTCTTCTAGGTCAACAGTTTGCTAGCAGTTGTTCAAAACTCAATTAAGATGTTTTATTTCCTTTTTGGTCTGAAGATAATATTTTTCTTAATCTATACTTTTTTTTTGATTCTACAGAATAAATCAAATATACTGTCAATTTTCATTTGTCATATCTATTATGACTAAGAACTATCATGGTTATGATTGCTGTTTTTGAATTATCCTGGTAAAGAGAGATGTATCATTAGCATAATATCACATTGTAACCAGTGAGAGTAATAACATATCTCTAATTCATGCATATTTCTGCAACAGTTTCCAGGAAATTGTGTGGAAATTTAAAAAAAAATACTGCTTAATTGAGATAATTCCAAATGATGCTTCACATAGAACAAGACTATGGAAATATTATATATTAATTACTAGTGGACATGTTTATGACATGTCAAGCAGAGATTTATGAAGCAGAAAGGGAAAACCTGGATATAATAGAATTTTGACATTTTAAGAAGACCAGTTTGACTGTTGAAAAGACAGGATTGCATAATCACCAAAGAAAAACTCGCTAGAGCAAATGGCTATTAATGGGTGAGCTATCCAAATTTACGTTAGACATTGTTTATGAAAGAACAATTAAGCTGCAGAACAAACTATCAAGGAATATATTGGACCTTGCATTGGATGTATTCAAATCAAAACTGGATTTTTTTTTTCTGGAATGTAAGTCAGCTAAGGACAAGTTATGCTTCAGTTAAATATATATTACTGATTTTGATAGCTGAGGCAACCATGTACCATGTTGGTAAGGTTGTTGCCTCCAGTGTTAAGGTTTGTTGCCTCTCATAGCTTTCATATATCTGTAAAGGATGGAAAAATACTTCATTTGATGTTTTCAGTCTTGTGTATTTATTTAATCTCTGTATTTTCTCCAGTATCAGGTACCTTTTAAAGACGATTTAAACACATTTACTGAGACATCTCTTAGGTGTCTTTTTTCCGATACAACCATGTTATTGTTGTGTTTTACAAGCAGCTATATGTAAAGCATAAAACAGACAAGCATTCTGTGACACTCTTTAGACGTGTTTGTTGTCCTGCATTTTATATACAAGGCAGCGTGATGGTTTAATGTGTAATTCATACACGTTTTCCCAGGCTTTCCTAGTATCAGCATTGCGGGATTGATTAATGTCCCTTATTTTAGCACAGCTGTTATCCAATTACACATACAAAGCCATAATATTCCTTTTAAAATAATGCATTGATTATATTTGATATCCATTGATGTCATAGATGCTAATAAAACTGCTGTTCTGCTCATGCAAACAACCAAGCATTGCCTGTAGGGCATTAAGCAAGCTGACAGAATATCAAAATAAAGCTTATGTTGTTTCCATAGGCTTTGGATCCGTGTGGAAGTCTATGCAGTAACCTGAAAAGAGCTCAAGCTCTACAAGACCTTGCACTTAGTGCTTTCACACTAGCCTCCGCAGTATTTATCTAAGAAATTATAACTACTGGTTTAACCTGAGTCTTTTAAAACATTGCTTAGTTTGGAAGAAATTTGAAGTTCACACAGCATAAAATAAAAAGAAAACATACGATTTTCTTCTCCTTTGGTTCTCCTATTCTGCACAAATTGACTAACCAACAATGCATCATTTGTCTTTGATGTGAATTTAAAAACCAAACAATTGCAGACCATTAAGAAAACTCATCAATTAGGATTTCAGAGAATAGTCTAATGTACTCCTGAAGTTTGACAAAGGAACTGCTTTCAATTTTCACTTATCTGGGCAGTCCTTCTCCCCATGAATAATGCCAGTGAATTCAATGATTTGCAGATCCAAATCCTATATCAGTAAGGGAGTGTTATGTAGTAAAATGGTCAGGAGAAAGCATCTCTAACTGAGGGACTGAAACTCTGTTATGCCATGAACAAAAGTACCTGCTTGCTGCGGAATATATCAGCAATAAATACAGTTTGAAGATGTAATTTACTTTGAACATTTTCTGTTACGTATTGTTGGAGTCTTTTGTTTTATGTTTCCAGTGTTTTGGAATTGCAGCAGATGATTATCATTACAGTGCATCCTAAACCATGTGTTGCTGAATATCTGTAAATTTCTGTTCTGATATATTCCTATCTCAGCCATAATGGTTGCAAAGCTCTTCCTGTCACTTCAGTTAATTGTAGAAGCTGAATGATGTTGTCTAAGTTCCAGTGATGCAGAAGAAAATACGCATTTGCATGCTCCTATTATTCAAATTGAATTTTCAAGCAGAACAGTAAAAAGTCTTTAGTTCACAGCATTTTTACACATAAATTTAAACAAGGTGCTGAACTGTGACAGCCAGAACAAAATAATTATATGAGCAGGTTGCTGAGCTTGTCATCTGAAATGCACTGGGCATTCTGAGACTATAAAGCGATATAATATTATAACCAACCCTTTTATAGTATCAAAAAGATTTTCTTTTTTAGTCTTTGAAGTTATTTCTTGATGCATTGACGAACTCCTGATTTACTCAATGTTGTGACGGGAGCATGCCAAGTAGATTTTTCTACCTTGCAGCATTAGTCGCCTATGTCAGTTTTCATCTGATTCTCTCACCACTTTTTGCTTTCTTTCACAAGCACTGTGCAGTGAAGGAATTAAAAATAACTTTTAGATGTTATCTATTATATTTGCGATGATTTTCAGCCATCAGGCTTTATCTAAACTGTGCGAGAAAATAAATTCCTTTTATCTCTTGGACACTTTTAAGAGATGTAGTAAGCCTTACTCTCTTTTAGTCAAATCTAGAACTTGCTACTGCTGCTGTCAAATTACTTATTTCATAAACCAGCTCTTCCTGGACACCATCTCAATATTGCATATGAAATCTTGCTTTCCTCAGGTTTTTTCTTGTAGTTGATAGCCTTCTATGAACAGGGACTTTAAAAATGCCAAAGCATACTCCTCATGTTGCCTTGTTTTTTCAACTGGAACCTGCTAGTAGGTGCTACTTTTGGCTAGATCAGAAGACAGAAACAATTATTTGTGTGTAGGCAAAAAGAATACCTGAGGAAGTGGCTGTATGTATATTAAGATACAAATACTAACAGGATTTGTATTTCTGAGAGTAAGAGTTGCTCTTACACAGTTCAAATCAGGTTTTATTTATTTCATTCTGCTTGAAAAATAAGGAATGAATCATCAGTTTGTATCCCAACAAAGAGAAAGTCAGGTAGGAACACCAGGAGGCCTGCATGGATGAACAAGGAGCTCCTGGACCAACTTGGGCACAAAAAGAAGGCCTACAGAGGGTGGAAGCAAGGACAGGTAGCCTGGGAAGAATACAGAGATTGTCCGAGTAACCAGAGATCAGGTTAGGAAAGCCAAAGCCCTGATAGATTTAAATCTGGCCAGGGACATCAAGGGCAACAAGAAAAACTTCTATAGATATGTCAGTGATAAAAAGAGATCTAGGGAAAATATAGGCCCTCTCTGGAAGGAAACAGGGGACCTGGCTACCCGGGATATGCAGAAGGCTGAGGTTCTCAATGACTTCTTTGCCTCAGTCTTCACTGGCAAGAACTCCAACTGCACAGCCCAAGTCACAGAAGGCAAAGGCAGGGACTGGGAGAACGAAGAACTGCCCACTGTAGGAGAAGATCAGGTTCGAGACCATCTAAAGAACCTGAAGGTGGACAAGTCCATGGGACCTTATGAGGTGCATCCGCGGGTCCTGAGGCAACTGGCAGATGAAGTTGCTAAGCCACCATCCCTCATATTTCAGAAGTCATGGCAATCTGGTGAAGTTCTCAATGACTGGAAAAGGGGAAGCATAGCCCCCATCTTTAAAAAGGGAAAAAAAGAAGACCCAGGGAACTACAGGACAGTCAGTCTCACCTCTGTGCTGGGCAAGATCATGGAGCAGATCCTCCTGGCGACTATGCTAAGGCACATAGAAAATAAGGAGGTGATTGGTCACAGCCAACATGGCTTCACTAAGGGCAAATCCTGCCTGACTAATCTGGTGGCCTTCTATGACGAGGTTACAGCATTGATGGATAGGGGAAGAGCAGCTGACATTGTCTACCTGGACTTATCCAAAGCATTTCATGCTGTCCCACACGACATCCTTCTCTCTAAACTGGAAAGACATGGTTTTGATGGATGGACCACTTGGTGGATAAGGAATTGGCTGCATGGTTGCACTCAAAGAGTTGTGGTCAATGGTTCAATTTCCAAGTGGAGGCCAGTGACGAGTGGTGTTCCTCAGGGGTCAGTACTGGAGCCGGTGCTATTTAACATCTTTGTTGGTGACATGGACAGTGGGATCGAGTGCACCCTCAGCAAGTTTGCAGATGACACCAAGTTGTGTGGTCTTGTGGACACGCTGGAGGGAAAGGATGCCATCCAGAGGGATCTTGACAGGCTGGAGAGGTGGGCCTGTGAGAACCTAATGAAGTTCAACAAGGCCAAGTGCAAGGTCCTGCACGTGGGTCGTGGCAATCTTAAGCACAAGTACAGGCTGGGCGGAGAATGGATTGAGAGCAGCCCTGAGGAGAAGGTCTTGGGAGTGCTGGTGGATGAGAAGCTCAACACGAGCCGGCAACGTGCGCTGGCAGCCCAGAAAGCCAACTGAATCCTGGGCTGCATCCAAAGAAGTGTGGCCAGCAGGTCGAGGGAGGTGATTCTGCCCCTCTACTCTGCTCTCATGAGATCCCTCCTGCAGTACTGCATTCAGCTCTGGAGTCCCCAACACAAGAAGGACATGGAGCTGCTGGAGCGGGTCCAGAGGAGGGCCACAAAGATGATTTGAGGGCTGGAGCACCTCTGCTATGAAGACAGGCTGAGAGAGTTGGGGCTGTTCAGCCTGGAGAAGAGAGGGCTCTGGGGTGAAATTATTGCAGCCTTCCAGTACTTAAAGGGGGCCTACAGGAAAGCTGGAGAGGGGCTTTTTACAAGGGAGTGTAGTGACAGGACAAGGGAAATGGCTTTAAACTGAAAGAGGGCAGATTTAGATTAGATCTAAGGAAGACATTTTTCACTCAGAGGGTGGTGAGTCACTGGAACAGGTTGCCCAGGGAAGTTGTAGATGCCCCATCCCTGGAAGTGTTCAAGGCCAGGTTGGATGAGGCTTTGAGCAACCTGGTGTAGTGGAGGATTTCCCTGCCCATGTCAGGGGGGTTGGAACTAGATGATCTTTCATGTCCCTTCCAAACCTAACCATTCTATGATTCTATGATCAGTTCTGGACAGCAAACATTGTTTAGGATTTGATAGAATAGTTTTCAAGGATTAAGTATAAGCAGTAAAATGAAAATGCTATTTAGGAAGCTAGTTACAAATCCATGAAACTTACTTCCTGATTATTAGTGTTTTTTGTATCGTTAGCCCAGTCATCCAGTTTCTACAGCTGAAAAATGTTTTGAGTGTCAGTACAAAGGCAAGTGTTATTTGAGGCATAGCACTACTACGTTCAGCTTGTACATTGTTTGCTTGATACTGTAAACCTTGGTCTTGTTTACATATAATGCTCATTCACAACCAAGGTTTTCGCTAGTCAGAACAGTCTATGCCATCTCTTTTGTTAAGTTCATCACAATTGGAAGACAAAAAAGGAGACATGGCTGACATATGCAAGGGTACCAGTTTGTATTTGCGTTTTCCTACTTAATTAATCCTTACGACATAGGAGGAGGTACCTTCTCCCTGCAAAGACTAGCAGAAGTGTAACGTTTTTTTCAGTTTGTGAATGATAGAACATTTTGAGATTTTATTTTGATTGCCTTTTAATTTTCGTGAGACAGTAGTAGGACACTATTACTGACTCTGCTGCCTTCAGAAGACCGCCTTCATGTTTTTGAATGATGTAAACTGGTTTTGAATTGAGTGAACCCAATTGATATGCTTTAGTATGTTGAATGATTTTGCATTGTTCTCTACAGCATCCTTTACTGTCACAGCTATGACTCAAAAGAGATGCTCAAACCAAAGTTTCCTCTTCGTGAAACTGAGAGTGTTTTTGAAAGGTCATTCTCCTTTGAAGCAGTTTATGACTCTTTTCCATCATCTGCTAGAAATGGAATTTGTGAATCTTCCAGATATTCTCTGTAGCTCACCATCTTGTATGTGCTTCTGGAGAAGGTAAAGGTCATGATGACACCCCTTATCATGATTTAATTGTTTATTAATTTGAGATATGGTTGGTGATAGGTTTAAGTAATTCAATGTAACTGCTAGCTACTGCGTTTTTTAAAATCATTTTTGGAGTTATAGAACAGTACTAATTTTCCTAAGTAAAATGTACTTCAGTACTGAAATAAATGCAAAAAGAATCCCCCAACGCATTACAGAAGTGTGGAGTACATGTATCTTAAGAGTGTAGGGACCAAAGATAGATTGTACATACTAAACAAAATTAACATGGAAATTCCCCCATGTATAAGTGGTGAAGTCGTCTTCTGGCTCCAGAAGCAGCTGTGAAACTTTCTCACCTTTCTTCCTTTGATTTAATGCCAGTAGCCATCACTTTACAGAAAGAAGCTGCTTCTAAAGAATGATGTATGTTAGCCTTGGTTAATTTCTTTCTCACCTGGATTTTTTTTTGATTTAGAAAGCAAGCAGTCCTGAAGTGTTTCTAAAAGGAAACCTAACTGGATCACACTTTCTGCCAGCTGGAAGTTTATCATCAGAAAGATTGTTCTTTCATGATGTGTTTAACGTAATACGTTGTCCAAATGCTGTCTCCTCAGTGACATATTGCTCTCATGCATCATACCACTGTACATCAAAGCCTTCCTCACTTTGATGATGTTGTATAACCACCAGTGTGTTTCTGTGAACAAGAACAATGAGTCTTCATTAAAGGAGATGTGTAATTGTTTTGTTTATGAACTGTCTGCAAATGCAAATGAGACACAGTTACTGCATATCTATTTTTTATTTGAAAAACAAACTACGTAGTACTGTCAATGATTTTAAAATTTAGTTAAATGAGCTGTTCAAACTAGATTGGCATGATGACTGGAACACACTCCTTTTTAACACATCAGGTTTCTGTTAAATTGTGTTTGCCACAGAGCTGGTCTGGATGTACTGCTCCATTGGGCTATGCCAATCTGCACCTTTTTAGATACTTCGTTCTCCTCTGCATGCTAGTGAGAAAGCTGTGCTTAACCTTAAAGTGAACATATTGTATCTTTTATACTTTCTCCCATGTTCTTACAGCAATCATAACTGGATAATTGCTGCTCCTTAGACATAGTGTAGTAAGAGATGTAATCACATCAAATCTGTTGAGTGATTCTGTAATTATGTTTCATTTATTGTCTTCACTGAGATGTAATATGAATATGCATAATCTTGCTTTCCTTGATTAGCTGTTTGACCAATGCTATTTTATAATCAATAGCTAAAATGAGAAGAATTGGAAAGTTTTAAAAGACAACGGACAATACTTTCTTCTTTTGGAAATCAGTATTCCAGTGCAGTAGTAGAGGAAAATGAGATTACAAGGTTGTAATGAGTAGCTGAATATATATTGCTGTGCAGCTAAAGAAAAAGAAGTGAAAATATATGACAGAGGAAAGAACTTAAACCATCCACTTACTAAAACCATCTATCATCACAGCACGGTTTCTGGGGAAAAAAAAAAAAAGTAAAAAAACCAAACCCGAAATGAATCAACATACCTGTGCATGAGGAAAAGTAAAAATAGGAGAGAAAGGAGTGACTCTTATCACTGAACCCATCTCTGAGTTTCTGTCAGAAGCTTGGGTCTGAATTTTGTAAAGCTCAAACTGATTAAAAGTTCCTGAATTAGACATTTCCTCTTTCTGTGCTGCTGAATTGTTCAATCTGAAATCTATTAGTAGAAATAACAATTGAGAAGACATTTTCTGACAGCTTTGGTGTTCTCTTTCCACTGAGTCTGTGCTAGCCTACCTCTACTGACCTCTTTTAAGAAAATGTTAATATAAGAAGGGGTAGGCTTAAATTACATGACTTACTGATTTTGAATTTAAAATTCGGTGTGGTGTAATCTAATAGTATTACCTATTAGCAACTCAAAGTCAAATTTAAGGCAAATTAATGGTGCTTGGAATGCCCTCTATAGCATACATGAAAATCTGTATATGGAAATAATAAAATAGATAAAATAGGTACATAAATGAATTCTACTTTGCACATGACAGACATGTTCCCTATTTACTGTTTATACAAGACAATATTCTTGGTCTACCAAGATCCTCTTGGAGATTTTTTCTAAGACAATGACTCGCCTGCTTTGTTTCAGATTTGTGAAATGCTGTTTGCTGTTACTTATGAATAGTCTTAGTATGCTTTTAAGACATTTTTTTCCAGATTTATATCTGAAATAATTAGCTTGAATGCAGACTATTTCTATGAGATCTAAAGTAGTTCTTAATCTAATATAGTAATGACATTTGAAAAAAATGCAGAAATTTTTTACCGAACAGTTTACACTATTATTAAGGATGCTTACTACAGGTACCAGATTCCAAAAACCTCACTATAAGTCACCGGCAATCTATATAAAAGGATCATTAAATGAACCATGGAATGGACACTTTTTTTTGTGCTCTGTTTACACCAAAAAGAAAAAGAAAAGGGGTGAGGTAATAGTGGTATTTTTAATCTATAGTACTTTTAATTGGCTTTAAATTAATTCAGGTTAGCAAAATTATTTTAGTTGCATGGCAGTGTTATGCCTGTGTTCCCCATCCCTTCACTCAGTAACTGAAGTTGTGATTTGTATCCAACTAAACTTGGTATCTAATACCTGAAGATGTTAGATCTGTGTTGGAATTAATATGTATCATTTCATTGGAACAGTCTTGTGCAACCCACCTGCTTTGAGACCTCATCAAGTTTTTAATAGTGGGGAGAGAAGAGGATATGGATTCCTGCTATTTTAACTCTCAGCTTTGTTTTTCATTCACTGAAGATCATGTTATATTTCTTTTTCTATTTCTTTTCTATATTTCTTCTATTTTAAGTTTCCTAGTGAATACGGAGTACAATAATTAATTATTTAATGTGCCTTCTAAGCCTTGTTCATATGTATAAATTTCTAGCATCATCTTCCCATAGTTCAACTCTTTTCTCATTGATCTTTTCCACTCCACGTATTTAAACAAGCTTGTATTGTTTCCATTCACTTCCAGAACAATACTATATTTACTGACAGTTTTATTTTCCTAATGAGATTTTAGAGCATTTCTGCTTCGCTTCATCCTTGTCTCTTTAAAATTATGTATACTTAATTCTGTCATTCACTAACTTATGCGTAACAGAAAATACACTGCGTCCCAGAAGGACTTCAGTGGTTACAACATCTCATTGATCTTAAATACTTTATTGCTTTTAAATAGCTGAAACAGAACACATATTCTCTGTTAAATCCCTTAATTTCTTCAGAATTCATATTAATAATTTCATTACCTCGACCAATTCTTTTCATTAATGTCAACATCTTTCTGATATTTCCTCTCTTAAATTCTAGTGTTCGCTTTTTTTTACTAAAATAATAGATGTATTTATTCAGCCATACAACTTAATAACATTTCTCAGTTCCAGTTGCTGGAAAACGGAAGATAGTTAATGGACAGTGTAAAAACATCAAGCTCAAGTAATGCCACTATAAAGGTCATATTGTGGAACAGTTATCTGCAAGCCAGTGAGCTATTTCAATCATATTTAATGGTAAGTAATCGGATTGCATGAAGAATAGTCAGGGTATCACATACAGCTTCTGAAAGCTGTGCAGTTTTAACCTTGAACTTGAAGGCAGGAAAACCAATAGCTGTTCTGCCTGGTCTCTCTTGTTCAAAAGCAGAAACATTGAAAGAAAACTCCATTACAATTTCTTCATTGTATAGGTGATTAACGATGATAAATCTGAACATTTAATGGGTTCATTATGTCTAAATAAGGAAACATTTGGATATTCACTCCTCAGGCTTCCAATCAGGATTTTTCCTGAATCATACGGTTTGTGGGCAGGATACTGTCACAGTTCTTGCAGTAGATTTAGTGTTCCTCAATCTGGTAAAACAGTGGACATAAGAACTCGCCACCATAGTTCAAAACACGGTCTCTAGAGATGGACTCTGTTTTGAGTAGAGGCCATAAGCAGATAGAATACAAACAGGAAAGGATATATATCTCTTAACATTTTTGCAAAGTTTGTCAATTTTCAGAGTGGGAATTTCTGGATCTGTAAGTGAGAAGTTATGTAGTGCCATTAGTAAGTCAGTCCATTTATCCTTAAGTTAGGTTCAGTTCTGGGGATTAGTTAATGTTCATTTTATTTGTAAATAAATACAAACAGCATTAAGCACATCTCTGCTAATTTTCCTGTCTTTTTCCTCTTCTCCAGCTTCTACTCTTCTTTTGAGAGCAAAACGGACCAGTATCAGACTCTTCCTAAAAGCTTTCACGGTTAATATCACTGTAAATAATTAATTTAGCTTTCCTACAATGGTTTCGTGCTTTCTGAGTCTGTTTTCATATCCTGGTCACCAGCTGGCCCTACAGGATTCCCTGACTAGTTTGTTATTTGTGATGTTTTGATTACTTCAGAATTTTGAAAGTTTTGATTACTTTAGAATACTTACTTCCTAAATTCTCTTCTAGCCAGTCTCACCATGTTTTTACATTTCCTGTGCTGCGTTTCACGATCTTCTGTTACCTTCATTTGCATACAACTGCTGCACTTTGATTCTGCACTTTTGTAGTCCTGGTATTCTCCTTCACTGTGCCTTTACGGAAGCCTTTTTCTAGCAAGTGGAGTGCACCTACACTGTGCTTCCATCTGGTGTCCTTCGGTAGTCTCTACACTGCTTCTAAGTAATACTCCTAACTCCCCTTAACCTGATTTTTATAAACTTCTTTATTTTCCATGGTTTCTCTTTTTGAAGATTAGCATACTTGATCTTTGCTCCTAGAATCTGCTGCATATAAGATTTTGTGATCACTGTTACAAAACTGATGTTTATGAATTAGATATTTGAAAGTGCTATGAGATTTTTAACTAGATCCCACACATCACGTAGATCCAAGTCAAGACTCGCTAATCAGCTCTTCTTTGATACAGTCCTCAATAACATTTACAAGTTTTATCTCTGTATGTTGGTGTCCTGACATGAGATTTACCTGGATTACAGAACAATGGAAATTACTTGGCAGAATTTATTTGCCTCCCTTAGTGCCTCACTGAGTTGTCTAAGCACATTGCATATAGTATGTGTGTGACATGGTCTCCTGGTTTTAGCTGGGACCAGGATTAGCTCTTCTTTTTAGCAGCTAGAAGAGCTCCGTGTTTTGGTTTTACTCAGAGGCTCACTCTGAGAAGAATGCTGATAGTGCACTGATGTTTATAGTTGACACTGAGGTCTCAAGGACTTTTTCAGTCTGCTGTGTTCTTGCCAGTGTGCAGGAGCACAACAGGATAAGGGGGGAGCATGGCTGGGACAAGGGGTTCACGACTCTCCTTACGATTTGTACCTGAACTTAAGACTGAGGGCCAAATTGGCCAATTAGTATTCCATACCATGCAGCGTCATGCCCAGTATAAGAGTGAGGGTCAGCCAGAAAGAAGGGCTTTTGCCCTTCCGGGACTCTCACTTTTGGGTGCTCAGAGTGTTTTCTCTCTCTCTCGCTCTCTGTCTCGGGGCCTCCCGTTCGTCCGGGATTGCGGTATCGAGTTTTATCTGTTTTGGGATTGCAGTTTCGGGGCGAGACGGGCCTCGGTCAAGGGGTGGCGAGCAATTACACCGTACATCACTCGTTTGCATATGTTTATCCTTGTACATATCTGTATATATATATATTGGTAGTGGTAGTAGTAAATCGTTCTTATCTCAACCCTCGGGTCTCTTTTCTTTTTCCTCTTTGATTCTCTCCCTCATCCCTGGGGGTGGGAGGGCGAGAGGGGACTGTGTAGGGTACAGTTGCCGGAGCAGCCTAACCCACCACACATGGATGATGTGTTGATGATACAAACCCCAAATCTCATTTTTCGGATTTTACACCATGTAGATTTTGTGTTAATTGACCAGGTGGTTAACTCATTAATTTGATTTGATACTAAAATTCTTTAAGACAGAGCATTACTGTTCATATAGTTTGAGTTACTCTCTATCCTGTGTATTTTGTATTCTGCTCTCATACTGTTACATTGATTGTCTGAGTTCCATGAGCTTCCGACATGTCTGGTATATTAATATCTTAATTTGGATCACACATTCCAATTTCTCCATCTTATTTCTTAGGCTTCCAGCATTTACAAAGTGGCAGACATACTATTGATTAGTTTCATTTCTTGATTCATTTCTTGACACTCTTTTAAAACGGCATTCTGTTTGTTTCCTATTTCCATATTTGGTTATATCTATCCCCTGACCTATCTTTCTCTTGAGAATACAGAATTTTTGTGTCTTCATCTTTGCAAATGTTGTCTTAAACCCTGTGTACTTCTGTGCCTGTCAGCTTTCCCTCACTCCTCAGTGTAAAGTTCATTCTCAGCACTGTTAATTTTAATCATCAGCACCTTGGTTCCTTACAGCTGAGATCAGGTCCTTTCCTTAAGAAATGCCCTCAGTTCCTGAAATATTGAATAACTGCTTCTTACAACAAGTTCTGAAACTGTACTTCCATTGTTGTTCCTGAACATGTGTGGCTACTAACAACACTTCAGAGATGTCAGCAGAGATCCTGGTTGTCTTTTCCAGAACTCTCTATTTTGTATCTGAAATTTATCTCTTTCCATTTCATTAATATACATGAAGAAAAGAATTACAGGACTCTCCCCAGTGTTTCCAAGCTGGTTCCTTTTGAGGTCTGTACGTTCTTGCCTGGTAGGTATATTTTCCTCTGTGGATTCAGAAACTCAGAAGCCTATTTGCCTGAGAAAGGTGTCTTCCAACAATGTGAACTCTTTTCTGCTTCCAGAAGGACATTCTCAGTGCTGGATGTTATCCAGCAGAGAAGCCCGTGCCTTGTGTTTGGTTCCCCTTTGCTAGCCTCAGATGTTTCAGAACTCTTCTCTGAACCTCATCACTTCATTCCCTTCCAGAGCAAGATTGCATCTGCCAGTTAGATTTGATCAGCTCTGCTGCCTGAACACTGCTCAGGCTGAGGCTGAAGTGCTTTCCTTGACCCTCTGTGTCTGTCCATGTTCTTCCAAATCAAACAGGGCTGAGCTTCTACATCAGGGGGTCATGTGAAGCCTGTACCATTCGTTTATGCACATACACACCTGGATGAGGTAGGCATCAGTTACGACACTTGACACAATAACTTGCATGCCTCATCCTGTTCACATTTTTCTTTGAACAGGCACAAAAGCGTCTCTCAAAGTTGTCTTCCATCTCCAGAGGTTCTGTTCTCTTACGGGTGTTCTCCTTTAGACTGTAAGTTACGTCTGGCTCCTATCACCTGTCACTGAACACCTGTTGCAGTCTTACCTGATCATTTTATTGAGTCCTGAGTGTCTGCTCATTCACTGAAGCTGTCTTTGCTTCAGAGAAGTATAGAATGTTTTTATTCTGGGTAAAAGAGAATTTATATTGACAATTAATCGCAGGCTTTGCGTATGATTGTATGGTGCAGTAACTTTATAAAGGGCAGATTTTTGTTACACAAATGCCATTCACACAGCTTGTCTTCATGCTCCGCCTTATATGCTAAAGCATTACTCAGCAGGTGATCCATGCATGGCAATCTTGTATGTGAAACTGCTGTAGAATTGGAGCTAGGGGAGAAAAATAGCACATTCAATTTTATAATAGAAAGCAAAGTAACATAATAGGATAAGTTACAGGGGACTTTGAGTCCCAACAGTTTTTGCTCCACTTTTTTTCTTCACATTTGAAGATAGTTGGTGCCTTTAAGTTTTCTTTTCACTTGTAAGAAGTGTTTGAAACTCACAACCTATAATGATGTTTTCTTCTGTTCAAATAGGTGTTTTTTAGCAGTAACAGTTATTTTTAAAGTTTTAAATGTACACATTTATTTGCATACACTTCCTAAGTCATAAATGCAAATTGCTTATGTATCTAAGCAAACAGGGATTATTACACACAATAAGAATAGCGTATGTGCATACTAATATCTGTTTTGAGTATCATGCCCGTTTAGGCACAACTGGTGGATTCATTGTGGCCTCATTGTGGAGTATCCATATGGTATCATTTTGCACCTAAATAACAGTAAAAAGCAAGATTTTTCTGACTTGCAATTGGGAAACTACGAAACTTTATGCACAAAATAAAAGACTTTTTCAACTGCAATTTTTCTGTTGCTTTACAGTTGTATAAAGTGAATATGAAGTAAAAAAAAAAAGTAATATGAAATACCACTATCTCTTTTAAAACCAATGCAAACAAAAGACTGAATAAGGTGCAACAATTTGTACTGAATACAACATAGGCTTTTGCTTTTACTTTATAAATGTGATTATATATATTGATTTATGTGATTACATTACTGTAAATAATCACATCAAAGTATACATTTTAACTAATGATGCAAACCCCTGGTAACTATGATACCTGGTCACATTTGTGAATGTGTCAACACATACTTTTTTACCATAGTGCTACTGTCTCATAAAAATCCTTGTTGAAAATATAAGGTAGGTCCTGGTAATATACTACATATTATAAGAATTTGTATTTGAAGGACAAGAGAAACAATCCTAGGATCTAAACTTTAATACGAAAATGTTTACAATCTTATTATTGCAGTCATAAGGTTTTTTGTTTTGTTTTGTGGGCTTTTTTTGTTGTTGTTGTTTGGTTGGTTTAGTTTGATTTTGTTTTTTTAAAAAATGTCTCTGTCCTTCCTCCTCAACATTGTCAATCCTAACTGGCAGAATTTCTCATTCTCGCAATCATCATCAATGGGCAGCCAGGGTAGTTTCAATAGCATTTGAAATTTTTTAAAAAGACTTGGAAAAGCCTTTTATTTTTGGCAAAAGGCTGATGAGGAGGAATGTCTCTTCTCTCCACTGCTTCTGTTGCAAATGTTATACACAAGCAATCAAATTAATAAGATTTGTTTGCAGCACTGTTTTAACTAATTCATAAAACCAGAGAAAAAATATTTCCAAACATCACTTATGCCAAGAAGTTTTATTCACTTAGATGCAGTATGTGATTTTGAGATCTTCGACATTTAAAAAGACATTAGAAATCCCTAAATCCTATTCAACTCATACCAAGTGATTAACATCTATGTTAATTAAATCGACATAATGGTAATATACTCTTTGGTAGCATAGTCATTAAAATAATAAAATTTCTTTTCTTACTGTATTGCTCAATTGTAGACAATTTAATTTTCAAAAGGAAATTCTAGTCTACTAAATCATGCAGTTATAGAAATTCTCTCCTAATGAGGACATTTAGAGGGACAGTATTTACTGGGATCTTTTCTGTGTTTGTGCATTCACATAAACATGGACTTTCTTCAAATATATGTCTAGGTAATATAGAAGTGACTATGCCTAAATGCATGGTGGTTGTTCTTCTGGGAAACAAAATCACCCCTGCCATGTTTGTATCTTTTTAAAATATTATTCTCCTATCAAGAATAAATGAATGAATGGGATTCATAATGACTCTTTCAGAAAGTGAATACAGCCAAATAATGTTACGCAAATATAATGCTGTATGTAGGATAGAGAGGGACACAGCTTGATGCCCTAAGTCCCTTCCAACATCTGACTGACAGAACTGAGCACCTTAGGGAAGTGCAATCATTCTTCTTGATTAGGATGTGCAAATTAAGTGAAGACAGTTACAATGTATCCTCATTCTTTATAGTCTGCCTCACTAGAGCTGGAAGGCAGGTGTGTCTAGTTTCTAAAAGAACAATTTACTTCCAGTGTCATTCCTCAAGTCTCTCTTTTGAACTTACTTGGCACTTCATCTATTGTTTGGTGACGCCCTTTTCAGTATCTGTTGCAGTATAAAACATGGTCAAGGTTACTGATTATCCAAACCTGAATTCAGAATGACTTTTCTCATGACATTTCAAATTTCAGCAAACTTCAATGAACTTTAATTTTTAACAACTGCAGTTGGAAACTCATCAAGCTAATGTAGAAGACAAACTACATACTGACTTGCACGAGTGATGAACCCATTGATTTCAAGGCAGAACTGACTCAGAGTTTTGTACGTGCCAATTTTTGAGGATGAATTGCTGTAAAATTTTAAATGTATCCCTTCTGCCAGTATTCTTTACACTAGGTTTTATGATGGCTTCCAATACAGACATAAAAGTTATATCTGCAAAGAACTCACAGGCTATAATCGGTTATCTCCATTTTCTGCTTCTTTTCCTGTCAGTGTTGCCACACTCACGTCAACATTAAAGCTGCACGGAACTCTTTGAAGGAGAAAATAAAACAAATCCTTAATGTGTCTGGTCATCAGCACTTAGCATTAGCAAGCACCACTTTTGTAACCTTTCAGTTGCTTAATTCACCTGAAAAATTGGAAAGTTACAAAGCAGCACTGAAAGATTAAGACCTTCCAACTGGAATTTCTTTACATGATCTTTTAGAAAGAAAACTTTCCACAAAGCTTATTATTTAATGAATGAATCTATGCAAGAACCTTCACACCACGGACATTTCTAATGAAATAAAGTAATCTTAATTATCTCAATGATCATTTGCAACAACAGAGATGGTGAGGCTTCCTACAGGGATAAAAATGGAACTGACAGTTGGGGTGGAGGAGAAAGAAAGGAGAAAGAATTAGGGTTTGAAACTCTCAGACTCACCCAATTCCCAACTGCTTTTTAGACACAGTTTGTGGTCCTTTCAAGTGCTCTAAATTAATCACAATTTGCAGAAGTTAGAACAGGGCTCACTCAACACTCCAAATGAAATCTTAAAAAAATGAAATAATTAGCATGTTAAACCTGGCTGCTGAGTAACGTACTGTGACTGCATAGTTCTGGGGTTGTAGAGCCCTTTATACAATTCACTCTATAAGGCACTGAAAAATGAGAGAGGAAAAAATATTATCATCTGACAAAACCAGCAGTAATTGAGAGAAGATATTTAACCTTTTATGCTCATTTTTAGTTTTGTTTAATAGCAACTGTTTTTTCAATCCAAGACTATTGCCTAAGTTATAATAGAAGTGATTTCTATTCTAAAGAAAAGGAAAAGCCTTAGTGAGCTATGTTTTGTTTTAAATGAAATTGTCTTTCTTTTGCAGATACAGTCTGGTAGACTGTGAATTCCATTTGACAACAGAGGACAAGAAGAGTGACTCTGAGTTTAGTATTTCTTTTAAGTTTATTCTAACTTCTTAATTACTCACTCTTATTGACTTTCACCTGTGCAGGAGAAAACTTAATGTAGTGTCTTTCCCTGTAGGAAAGAGTCTTGTGTAGAAGTGCAACAGTTCACTGATATTTGTTTCTTTCTTTTCTCACAAAACTAGCAAAGGGCTTGCTTTTAATAAATTTAAGATAAATGTAGATTTACAGTGAAAAATGCTTTTTTTTGTATTTCAATCTGTCATCCTGCTGCAAGCAGTGCTTTTATCAAAGCAGAAGTTATTAATGATGTTTATTTGCACATTCACATGTGGATATAAACAGAGGTAAAAAGGATTTTTCCAAGCAAAAATAGGAATTGAATTTAGAATTTCAGATATTCATTTAGTATATATATTTACCCTTGTAGTTTTCTGAAATTGCTTGTGTATTTACTTCTGTGTGACTTCATTCTGAAATTTAGAACTGGTCCTGAGTTCCTGCAAATGTAAACTCTACTGTTTTAATCTGTCCTCTTCCTGCTGGAGCTTCTAAATATCCCTTTTCCTCTTGTTCTTCTTTAGATTCTTTCATTTATTTATCTTGTCATTTATTCAGTGGGAGTTTGGGCACACTCAGTGATTTCTTAGGTGCATTCTTCTCCCTCTGCTTTAGTCCTTCGAGTTACTATTTTGAGCAGAGCTTATTTGGTAACTGGAAGTTTGAAATTGTCCCTATGAATTGTTTTGTCTGTATGGAAGAGATGATATCAATTCTATTACAATTGCTGAAACTCCTTGCTACAGAAAAAAAGACTTGATCTATTTAAAAGAAAACAACAGCTACAAAACCATCACAAGGAGACAAGTGGATATTTTCCTCACCAAATGGAAGTTCCCAATGGTTGGAAAAAAAAAAAAAAAAGCTGCAGACATTGATTGTGGGCATTCTTTCTGCTCACTTTAGACCAGGTGGAAGAATATGTGGGATAGTGGTGGAGTGGATGGAGCTCTGGCCACTACCTGCCGGCTGGAGCATACACTGGCAGACTCCTTGTGGGCAACTCCAATTACACTGGAGGTTGTCGAGCCCTCACCATGTCCCAGCTCTTGAAATAAAGAAGCTGTCTCTCCCACAACCTCCTCCACACCAAACATAGCCTTTTTTCCTGCCTCTGCAACCTGCTTCCAAATATCACTATTTCAAATTTTGCCATGTCTCATGTTATTTATTTGTCTGTTTGTCTGTCTATTGGAAAATACTTTCTGAAGGTATATGTAATGCCTTCAAAACAAGCCAAGAATTTTTACTGTTTCGGATTTGTTTAAGCCTGCTGTGTGCTGACAAGGGAAGAGTGAGGTGAAGCCGTAGCTTAAAACAACTGATACGAGTTACTTAAAATGAAAATACATTTGAATCAGATTCTCATATATTATTATGAACTTGGAATTGATTTTCTTAGGGGAAAGATACAGGAAAATGTCCATGGAAGGCTTCTAAATCCTAAATCAGAAAGCTGAAATCCTTTATTTTTATTTGCAAAAATCTGAGTTTTGTAGGGCTATGTAATTTAGAAGGGAAGGCTAAGATGTCTGTAACAGTAAACATGCAACATGGTAGAACATAAACTTTCTTATTATTTTATTCCCTCAAAACAGTTTTAAAACTTAAGGTGACCAAACGAAGACTTCGCTTTGCAGATAAAGGTGGGGAATGACTACATTTTATGTCATGTTCAGGGAGAAAAAGAATTTTAATGGGTTTATGATTTTGTTTGCAGCCTTAACCTTCATACTCGTAGCTTTGGAGAGATGTATTGCATAACTTTTTCCCTCACTAGAACTGCGCATTTTAAAAAATGGAGTGGAAAATGTTACAGTTAAAATAAAAAATAAAATAAAATAAAATAATTAAAATTCCATACCTGAATATATTTGGCTAGGCTGTGTCAAAAATCTATTTCTTGATCCAACGTGTACTTTTCCTTTCCCAGGCCTTTGTATCAAGCCTTCCAGGAGGTTGCTTCTCTACAGACTTCTAAGAACTGCACAAGAAAGACCTATAGATAGCAGTAGCCTGTGGAAAGTTACTTTCTAGAAGCATAAAATAAAGCAGGAGCTCATTGACTAAGGCAGAATAACTCGTGTCTGAACTTTACAGTCTTGAGTTTCCTGTACTGACCTCCAAAGTGGTGCCTGAGCTGTCACAATAGCAATGTACAGAAATTTATTTCTATGGGAATTGATGACTTAACATTTTCTCAAGAAATCAGGTCACTTAATCATCTATTACTAAGCATATATTAAAATATATTTTTAACAGATCTTTTATTTACATCTTGACCAAAATGTCAGGGGCTACACTAAAAGTTTTTTGTAACTGTCTGACTTGCTACAGTAAACATTAAGAATCATATGCCCAGTTTTTGAGAAGTCTGTAATGAATCTTTCTCTAAGAGTTTTTCATTGTGTAACATATTTTAGATTATTTATTTCTTTTTCGTTTTCCACTCATCTCAATTTACTGCAATGGTAATAAACAAAATAACACTTGATTTTTAAAAACAATCATATTCCCCATGTTCAAAATTCAATGACTCATTAACTGAAGAACAAAATTGGAATAAACCAAAAATAGCAACGTTTTTGTACAGAACATTTCAGTGTAGAAGATAACCTATTCGTAAAGTTAAGAACAGCTCTCATTGTTTGACTTAAGTGTAATCTGTTACACTTATTCCTAAAGTTATTGTGTACTATTTACTTTATGCATATACATATTTTATGTACATGTTTTTTAGCATTTGAGTTTAGCACACTTTTGCATGAAATATGTGGTGTGGAGTAATTTATAAAATGGTTTCTAAAGATTTGAAGCAGACTGCTGAAGCAAATAATTGCTGTTAATGAAATTAATTATATTATTTTAATCGGCAATATAAAATAAAGGTATTTCAGCCTAGAGCTTGGGATGACATCACTATAAAGCAAGTTTGCTATCAAGAACAACATTTATCAACAAGAACATTAAAATCTCATTTAAAATGTAAGGTCTTTCCTTTGTATCATCTGTTCTTTTTCCCAAAGTGTTATTCTTCTGGTTTATTATTCATGTTTTCACTGCTCAAATACTCGATAGTTTGAGGTCTTATTTTTCATGTTTCCTTGTGATAATTTTCAGACAGTTGGTGCTGTGCTATCTTGGATCATTAAATGCATTAAATTCTCTTTGCTCAAAAAAGGCAACCCACTGAAGGAAACAACTTGCATTCTCTTTTATTACCTAATTACATTTGCAGAAACCATCTCGAAGAAAATATATTTTACATTATCAGCTACTCCTTCTTTTGATATACTTTTCTATTCTTTATCTTTAGTTCATATGTATGATTTCTATAGGTGTGATCCCCTCCCCATTTACTCTTTTGAAGTATAGAACCATTTGTGGCTTTTCAAAAATTGTTTCTAAATCTCTAATGTTTTTAAAAACAAAACCCAAACTCCATAGCACTACTTTCTTACTAGAAACAAATCTTTACCTTGAATTCTAATGCATTTTCAGTGCAAATTGAAACTTCATTCATTAATGTGTATCCAGCAACCTTCTCTAACTTCAATATATTCCATGTGTTTTTCTGTCTTCTTGCTGTTCATATTTTTTGACCTTAAGACATAGACTAAATAATGCTGCCTAAATTGTTGTTTCTGCCTTTGAATGGGGAAAACCAATGCCTTCATACTGACCTAAATTCATTCATTCATTAATTAGAGAAAAACTCTCAGGATGAGGGCTATCACTGTATCTAACAGAATGAAAGATGTGTAATGATTATACTCTAACATGCAAGGATAACTCTGCAGCATGCAGCCAGTTACTCCCAAAGCATTTACTTGATGGCACTAAGTGTGGTACTTGGACCGTAAGAGCAAAATCATGTTAATTCACAAACATCTCAAGGGCAGGAAATGAGCTAACTAGCAATCAAGATCTGAAGACACAAAAGGAATACAGACTTCCTAAGGATTTTAAATCAACAGGAAAATAGTAATTGATGTGTGTCAATAGCTGGGAAAACAGCTGGACAAATTTAAAAATCCAACTACTCTGAAACAGCATCTGCAGATGTTGACTATCAGTTTAAACTTCTGACAGTTTCTTCCAGTGTGAACTGTCATTTTGCCAAGTAGATGACAAGTAATAAACATTGATAAATAGAGTATGGAAATCCTAAAAGGTATTTTGTATTACTCTTGGCTTCATCTGATTATAAATTGAGTTTTTGTTAAATATTCTTATTTTCAGCATGAAATAGTATTTCGTATGTGAAGATTGTAGCTGTTTGTTTATGATGATATACACTGAAGAACAGCTGGTTTGGTTTATGATTAAGTATTGAAGTATATTAAATCTTACTGTTTGTTTCCAAACTTCAACTACCTTGTACTGTAAGGAGAAATTTTACCAGCAAGTACCGTATAGTCAAAGTGATAATGATAGTACATGATATAGATAAGTGACTACAGGCACAGAAGACTTTGGTGCAACTGAACTGTGAAAGAGAATGTGGCACAGTGAAATATTATCGTACATAAACGGTTCTTGAATAAATGTTTTTTGTAATCCTTAAGTTATATGGCCTTCCCTTATAACAGTGAGCCTATGACGTGGTTTTCTTACCAGTGCTCACTCACTAGTGGTAAATATAATACACAAGCTGGTATGGAGTAAGAAGGATGTGATTTTGAGCACTATGGAACACTGTAACACAGTATAGAAATTTTGGCATCCTATGAGGCCTCACCTTTTTCTCTTGCCCATGATGTCACTTCAACTGCTATGCATTGCTCTTCACAAGAAGGGTATTAGAGTATCTGTTTCCTCCTCTTTCCCAGTGATTCTTCTCTTGGACCCACTTATAGATGGTCCTTTTGACACAAGACCAGGAGCCATGCCTACAGCAGTAGAACTCAGTCTATGACATCATTCACGGTTCATTCAAAGGTCATGATGCTCAACAACCAGTATGATCTTAGCAGTATTCCTGGGAAAGGTGAGAGCATGCCAAGATGAGGAAAGAATGAAGGTCAGGTTCAGAGTTTTCGTAACGTGTATAGATTAAATGACCAGAGGGAAATACTGAGCCTACTGAGTGAAAACACTCAGTTTACAGACCTGAGTTGTTGTGAATGTAGTTATGCTGGTTTTTTTATTTGTTAATCCATCATTTCTTACATTCATTTACAAAAAGAGAAAAATAAATGTATTAATGATGATGTAGTTTGGGCTAGCACAAAAATAATCATTGTAACTGAGAGATAAGAGGAACACTGGAACCAGTCAGTTCAAGAGGTGAGATACCTTCCTCTCTGGTCATTTTCGAGGTGATCATGTTCATTGAAGGTGAATGAACATAAGGTTCTTGCTTAACTTGACACTCCTAAAATTTGACCCAAACCAAAAGAGTCGGTGTGGTTGAGTTACGTAACTTTCTCTACTCACTTGCTCTTTCTTTGCTCATTATAACCTAGTAGGATGGATCCTTCTCATCTATACATCTCTTTTCCTTTTCAACACATGCTCGCAGAGTTTCTTCAAATGTCCCTCCATTTTGCTTGTACTCTAGAGCAGGAGCTAGGAAATTATGCAATGGCTGCTTTCCTCCTTACTGCCTAGCTGTATCCTGTTTAACAAAACCAGAGTGTTCAGTACTGTTAGAAAAAGTGTTAACAGTCCATCACTCACACAGACTTAGTCTACAGTTTTTTTCTCATCTCTGTGAAACAGGAGGGGAAAAAAACCACTGCAAACCCTTTATGCATTTATCTTAAAACAGTAGAAATACTGCCTTTAAGTTATTTCGAAGTAAAGGACATGTGGCATGATTCAAATGAAAGGGAATAAAATGAAAAAGTGTTAAGTGACTGATTATTTAAAAATTACAGGAAAAATGAGGGCAATAAATGACTATTCAGATGTTGGAACTGTCAAGTTCAGTATGTAAGCCTGAGCTGTGCTCAATAAAATAAAATCATGCATTCACATATTTTTCTCCCTAGGTGCTCGAAATTTTCTCATAAGAAATTTCAGTGATACAGAGTGTTTTCTTAGTTCCTTTGTTCCCCTGCATTTACAGCACTTTGCCAGAGATTTAGATAATGACTTCCCTTCCCAAATTCTGGAATTTTAAAGATATCACAGTATATATTGAAATAGTCTTGTGAAGAGTTATATATACATGTATGAATTCAATTTTAAAGGATAAATGCAGTGAGCCACACAAATAGAAACCAGGAGAGGTGAAAAAATTAGTCAGGCAAACATTTTCTTGCATTCAAGTATTGCAGTGTAATATAGATAGTGTAGATATAGATTAATATAATATTTACTTTTGCTAATCAATTATTTCTTCTATTTTAAGAAATTATTTCTTGATATCAGCCTAAACCAGGTACTATTGTCCGAACTATAGCTTTATTAGTTAGATTTATTCCTTATCTTTTAGTTTTAGGATGTAGTTTATACACTGGCTATATAAACCTTTACAACTAGGAAGAAAATCATTCAGTATAAAATCCATTAGAAAGAAATGACTTTATTCAGAACATGAAACTGTCCCTCATTTGTGATTTCTACCAGGCTACTGGGCAGAATACTTAACTCAAATCTCCTCAGGTCAACTTTTTTCTTTAATACTAACCCGCAGCTATGAACATGATGTATTATTAGAGAAATGGAAGTAATGGAAAATCACCCTGACGTGAAAGCATATTAGAAATCATAAGTGAATAGGCTTGCTTGGGGCATTTGAATAACAAAGCAATGCAATACTGAAAGTTAGTAACAATTCAGCTCCTTTAAGGCTCATAGATTACCTGGATTTTGGTTCAATTCATAGCATCTGAGTAAAGAGGTTTCACTTTCTATCTCTGCTGAGATTTGTCACCAGACAATGAGTTGCAAACATGGCTGTGAATTTATAGAATGTCTTATCCAGAATAAGATAAACAGTAGAACTAGGAAGATCTTATTAATTAGTTCGTTATTTTAGTTGCTATGCTAAACTCAACTTTAAGTCTTTATGAACTGATTTCAATAACTAATCAAAGCTAATATGCTATCCTTTACCATATGAATGATTTTCAAAAACAAATGTATTTTAAAAATACTTCTTAAAGTATTCTAAGAACTGTTTAGAAGTTTAAATGGATTTTGAGAACTTCTCTATCTCTTGTTATGTTCTGAATCCAAATAACATGAAAACATATTACGTTTTTATAGTGTAAATGTACAACCTATCCTAGTTTTCTTCATCATCTGAAAAAGAACCTTTCTTGAAAGGTGATGGCAAAAAAGACGAGAGCAAATTATTATTTGCCACAGTAATGTCTACAAAAAATCATCTGAGTCATAGAAAAAAAGATACATTTGTTAAACTATAGATTAAAAAAATCTAAAACAATTTCCAGTCACATTATGATTCTCAAAATGTTGTATTAAAGTGCCAATGCTACATGAAAAACCTAACTAAAGACATAAATAAATAAGTACTCTTATGGTATTTAATAAATTAATTGCATAACATGATATATATTCTTGCACAAAAACTAAATGAAAAACATAGTGAGACACCTGACATTATAACTCCTCATCCAGTGATTTTGAGACACTTGGAACATGCAGTGTAAAGTAAGTTGCATACAGAAAACTGTCGTGAAATCGAACTTCCTCAGAATCTGAGGAACTGACATGTTTTACTCGTCTGGGAAATGAATTTCTGAGACTTGTTTAACAAATTTTGCCAAATAGGGTAACATGAAGGCACTCATGACAGAGTTAATAATTATGGAAAGCTACAGCTTTGTGTAACACCCATCCAAAACAAGTCAATGCAAAGATTTTCATCATTTACAATGACACTGTTAAAATTATTAGTTAAAATAAATCATACTGGCTTTGAATAGATTTTACCAAGCTTGGACAAATGAGGTAGATTTTCTGCTCCAGCAACAGCTGTGCTCAAGATCCAAGAACAAAGACACAAAACTTTGCAATGGTACAGAGATATATCTCTTCAACATAAACTGGACATTTTCACGGAACACAAAAATAAAACATCAGGCCCTGCTATCCTACTCCGACAAGGAAAGAGAGATATGAGAAGTGGATATGGAATATTGTTCAAAGTGTCACACAAAACTCCATTCCTTTATTTGGCACTCTCAGATACAATGCTCCCCTTGTTTCACAGTAAATCTCTTAAAGGTAAAGAATCTAATACTGAACTATTAAAATCAATGGGTGTTTTGACTTCTGCATCAGTGAGAGCAGGATCAAGTTAAAAATGATTACCGAAATCATGCAGCGAGCCTCTGAAAGCAGTCAAAACCAAATCAATTGCTGAGAAGAAAAGACGAGTTACTGTGCACAGCAGAGTCCAGTTGAAGACATACCAGCTGGAAAGGAAAAAGAATCATGGGCAGAAATGCAGCATATTGGAATTCCTTTAATATTTTGAGGTATGAAATGGTCTTAACATAATTATGGAAACAAAGTCCCTTTTATGAGCTATGGAAAGTGAGGCTGACAGAACAGATCACAGATTTTAACATCCTGATTGTAGTGCGGAAACCAAGAACTGGCAGCTGTGACTACAGTTATGTGAATAGTTCATTTTCAGGCAAATTCTAGGCAATTTCCAGATTCCTATTTCTGATGAATCATCCGGCAATAATGAAAAAACCCTCTCTTCTGCTTGACTTATGAAGCAAAATAGTTACCAAAATTGCTGTTGTTTTTGTGAAATAGCTGCTAAAACTGCAGTTGTTTTTAAACAACATAAGTTTGGACCTGGAATAATTAGAGAGGAATTATTAGGTCACTATCCCAGTCTATATGACTGTTGATGGTGTGCTGGGTTTATGTGGTGGGGTTTTGGTAGCAGGAGAGGGACTGCAGAGATAGCCCCTGTAAGGCTGTAAGGAGATGTGAGAAGTTTCCCAGGCTCCAAAACCAGTCAGACTGCTCTCTGGCGAGGTAGGACCTGCCTCTGACCAGGGCTGATCTAATCAGTGCCTCTGTGAATGCCCTATTTAAGAAGGAGACAAAGGAACCCGAGCCAGGTGGGACCTACAGGGAAGAGAGTGGGAAGGTGGGGGGCTGGCCCCCCTGGCCTCCTGGGCAGACATCCACCTGCAACCCGTGGATAACCCCATGCTGTAGCAGAGATGCCTAAACGAGTTTATAGAGGACTGACCCCATGGGAAGGACCCCCACAGTTCGTGGGAAGGGACTCCATGCCAGAGTGGGTGGCTGCACTCTAAGAACCCATAAATTCATGGGAAAAGCCAGCGCTGGAGCAATCTGGTGTGTAAGGATAGCATATTGTGGGAAGGACTTACGTTGGAGAAGTCTGTGGACTTCTCCACAGAAGGAAGGAAGGAGCAGCAGAAACAGCGTGTGACAAACTGACCTGCAAACCCCCATTCCCTGTCTCCTTGTGTCTCTGGGGGCCTGAGGCAGAGCCAGGAAGATGGGAGGGATAGGGGGAAGGTGTTTTTTTAAGACCTGGTTTTGTTTCCCGTTATCCTCTCTGAAGTAACTGTTAATAAATTAAATTGGTTTGTCCCCAAGCCGTGTCTGTTTTGCCCAGGGTGATGGTTGGTGGGTGGTCCCTCCCTGTTCTTATCTCAGCCCTCAGGACTTTAGTTACATTTTGCTCCTCTTCACTCCGCCGGGAGGGAGGAGCAAGCAAGCGGCTGCGTGGTAGCTTAGCTGCCAGCTGGGCTAAACCACAGCAGAGGGAATAAGCCTTTTCATTACTGTGAAGGGGAAGAGAGTCAAAAATGTTCTTCTCTGTTTAAATTTTATATTTCTGGAACATGCCTGAAAAGCAAACCATTTCTGAAATCCAGCCAAAGAACCAAAACCACTTGCTTTAATTTTCTTGAGAATATTGTAGGCCAGAGGGTAAGATAGATTTGCTTACGTCTTGAACTGGAATGCATATACCATGATTTAAGTAAAATACAATGAAATTAGTCTGTCTAAGAGTTACTTTGTTTAATCTCTACATTTCTGTGTTTTATGTAATTTGGAAGAATAGGTATATACATTAACTGTTCGGTAAACTGTTTAGGCATTTTGAAATGCTGAAAATTTGGTTCTGACTTTTAGAACATTTAGTTTTATTCTACATTTTTTTCCCCTTACATTTACCACAAAGATTTTGTGAAGCCAGGATAGTATAAAAGCTTTTCTTGCATTCATTGTAATGTTACCTTATTAAAGAACTATTGAAGTGCCTATAAAGCAGGCATTGTAATATGTTGCACTTTACTCTTGATTATCATGTCACTATTCCATCAGATTGCATTGTACCAGGCTTATTTTGGAAATGAGTTCTGTGTTCCCTAATTATGATACACGTTTCTAGAGCTTTTGTTCAACATTTTAGTACTGAATATATTAATCACTTGATGATTGTGCAGCTAATTTCTGCTCTTGGCCGTGTGATCTAAATCCAGAGTAGCTTCATTTTCTACTTTCCAACCAGAAAATAGCATATCAATATTTTTCCTATAATGTGTAGAGTACTGTAAGACTCATTTGAGTACTACTGTAAGAGCTATTAATAGCTCTTCTCTATTAATATCATTATAACTGTTCCCAGCTAAATGATGCCCTCATTTATGCAGGAGATCATGGAAATGGTCTTAATGGTCCTGATGGTCCTGTGCAACTTCTAGAACATGAAGGATGTCCTTGAAGTACTGGGGAAGCTCATGCAAATCCTGGCTCTGTGCCTCTGCGTTACAATACACTGGATTTGTGAATGCAGCACTGAAAGTGTCTTGGCTTATCAAGTCAGGACTTTGTTTCCACAGACATAGCTTTAAAAGAATAAGCAATTGTGTTTGACCCTCAAATGTATATTATTTACAGTAATTATTTTTTTTTATTTTTATGCTTATGTCCTTATCAGACCAGAAGCATCATATTGTTGTAAGCAATGCAGAGTAATGTTCAGATACTAATATTCGTTTAGATCTGTAAAACAAATTGTGCCTGAGAAAGAGCACAAAATGCTTATCATGAGAATAATGATCTAGCTCAGCTTTTCCAGAAATCTGAGTTTGGAAGGGGAAGGAGAAAGGTGCCTTTTAATTTTTTTATTTTTTTTTTAATTTTCCAGGGCTGAGAGCAGCTGAAAACCATTTCAGTACCTGAGTTAATTTAGACAAGTCTCAAAGAACAGAAGACAGGCCTGTCGTAGCAGCCATAATCTGCTTCTAAAGTTAGTATCGTATCAGCTTGAGATTTGACAATGTAATCCATGTTAATGTGTTTATGGCATCTATTTCCTACTGCTATAAGTAGGGAGATTGGTAGAAACTGGATGTCTATTACATGCATCGAGAGACCATGTTGTGCTGTTGCCCACCATTCACTTGTGCTAAGAAAGTGCTTCCTGTTTGTTTTCAGATTATAGAAAATCGTAACAGCAAGGCATGAGAACATGCCTACTAAGAATCTGAAAAGATGAAGGGGAAGGAATATAACGAAAAACTACCTAAACCATGGACAAACTCCTGCCATGGGGAACATCATTACATCTCCTTGGACACCTTCACATTCTGGTCTCCCTTCAGGAGCTACTGGTGTTGCATACTGCATGAGTAAGACAGATCCTGAACACTAGGTATATGCATACAGGATAATACGTGATTTCTATATCTGACCCTTTTTTCTTTCTAAATATTCATTTCAATTATAGCCAAACAAATTAACAACCCTGCTACTAAATTTCAAATTAGTCATCAGTTTCAGTCTCTCCTGAAAAATCAGCCTTTCTCCAGTTTTCCTGCTTTGTTATAGCAAATGACTCACAAATACTTTCTGAAATGTCATTAAAATGTGGGAGGAATTACAAGGGTACTTTGCGTCCTAGGTAAGACAAAACCTGTTATAATGCATTAAAGGATATCTCTTTTGCCATCTGCGCAGCCTGACACTTCTGTGCAGTCTGATGCTTCATACGGCTAATTTTTCTGCAATGAAGTGTGTAAACAGTTGAGTTAAATTCTGTTCAATGCCCAGGCTTCTATTCCATGTGATTTCTCCATCAGATTATCTCTGTCCTTTCTAGATTGTGTAAATCACAGTTTATCAAAAAGGACAATGGAAAGACATTTTGTACAGAGGGTATTTGGTATGCAACAATAATCTTGTGCAGACTAAATGCTGCATAATTCAAATTATATGTTTAGTCACAGGATGTTTCTGATTCAGATGAACAGAATGCAATGTACTTACAATTCTAAACAACTGACAGACATTATATAGACATTATTTGAATTGCAGAGTGAGAAGGAAAGTATGTTAGATGGGGAGGTAGAAAAATAGTTGATACACACCAATCTTTAGCAGAGGAACTGACACAACGATTGTCTCCTCTAAGGACTAGCTAAACAGAGTGTAATTCAAAGTAAGAATAATTTCGTTAAAGCTATAAGTTGGCTTGGAGAGGACAAGTTTGTACCATGTACGGATATGTTTTTTATGCTATGCGGGCAGATCCCACATGCTTGTCTCTATGCAAAAGCACTATCTGCTGTGGTAACAGTTTGTGGGCTTTAAAAAAACCTATATGCTACTTCTCATAGCTGCATGCTTTGAATGTAAATCTTATTCTACCTCTAGCAATATCTTCAAATAAACCCTCAGAAGTGTAATGTCTGTCTTAAGGGAGCAATACTTGCAATCTGAAGAAACCAATAAAAACAAAGAGAAAAGTAAAAATTTAAAAGGCAAATAATTCAGTTTATTTCAGCTAACACAGGGAAGTTTTAGGAAAAGCCAGAGCAAACAGCTGGAATGTGAAAACAGACAGCATAAAATGGAACATACTCACCTTGTTCATAGGCTTACTTTGCCTTTCCCAATGTCTTTTTTCTCCCTTCAGATGAAGAGATTTTGGAAGAATAAAATTATTGCTAAAGTTTTGTTCAGGAATTTGTACTTCTTTAGACCCAGCTGGCTGACTAAGATTTGGGCCCTCTGGATTTTTTGGGGCTGGGAATAGAAATGAATGCTTCTATCTTTGATGATTTTCTGATTTTAATTTTTAAAAATTAAGTTGTTTACCTGAAGAATTGAACAAAAGAACTGATTTCACTTCCAAGTATTCTCTAACACTTACATATTCGACAGGTACTCGGATCCATTTTTTTCCTTTTTGACTTTCATTTTCTTCTAGGACATATTATGGCTAATTAATTTCTGTGCAGGTTGTTTTGGCTTTCTCTCATCTCTATCCAGCAATACCAAGGAACAACTCTCTGTCTACCCATGCCTCATTTGAAGTGAAGACTGGTACAGTTTGCATTGCCTACTTCTACAAAGAGTTGAACTGTTATGACTATCCTGAAAACAGAGTTGCTGGCCACTGAATTGCTGTTCAAAAACTGCCTTCACATAATGTTTTTGCAGTCTCTAGGTGTACTTCTCCTGTGTTAATCTATATCAGGCCTGGCTATATTATTAGTAAAATCTTTGAAGATTCTTTTTCTCTGCCCCCTCTTTTTAATCCATTGACCATGAGGCATAGCTAACGATCTGTTTGTTATTTGTGTTAGAAAATTAGAGTTTTTCCCCAAGTGTCCTTGTTCCATTTATATCAAGCTTTTTCCAGAAAACTTCTGATGTATAAGACCAATTGCTTCTGCTCCAAGGCCATTTATGATGGTTTGAGGGGCCTCCAGGGCACCGTGCACAGACTGCTATAAATCCTCACTTTTGCAGATATCAGAAAGTTTGCAACACTTTCCCTGTGAAAGAAATCTCAAACTATGTTGAGCCTTTGAGATTAGAAATCTGATTTTCATCTTGTTAAGATAGGAGTTATGAGTTAAGAAAGAAGTTGGAAGAAATAGTTTTGTTGCCTCTATTAACACAGAGTATAGATTTTCTGCTTAGGATGTGCATTTCAGTCTTCAGGGACTATAGGGTCCTTAACTTTTTCTGATCACAGGTTATTGGCAAATGTGTCTGTGTATGTCTAAAATTGGTAACATAGGTCATTGTTTATTCAAGTTTTACATTTGAAAGCATCTCTATTTCTGAAATAGAGATTTGGCAATATAGAGCAATGGCAGTATCTATATTGCTCTAAACAGCTCTTTGGTGCCGATAGCAGAGTGCACATTGCTTACTTGGAATAGCAATAAAAGGCAACAGTTTTCTGAAGTACACCTTGCATGGGCATCTCATGGACTAGGAGCTTGTGATTGCTTTACCATGACACTTGAATGAAAGCCAAAATCAGGTGGTTCAAGTAAATTTCATTAATCTCTTTTATCAAAGAGGAGATGAAGTATTTGTTAGAAGCTCTCTACAGATTTGTCACTGTAATATTTCAAGTTAATAAGAAGCTAATGCAAAAGAATGTCAACACCTATATTTGAGTGATAAATAGAATCATAGAATCATAGAATCATAGAATCATTAGGGCTGGAAGGGACCTTCAAAGGTCATCTAGTCCAACCCCCCTGCAAGGAACAGGGATATCTCCAACTAGATCAGGTTGCTCAGGGCCTCATCCAACCGGGCCTTGAACGTCTCCAGGGATGGAGCATCCACCACCTCTCTGGGTAACCTGTTCCAGTGTTCTACAACTCTCATAGTAAAAAATTTTTTCCTAATATCCAACCTGAATCTACCTCCCTCTATTTTAAAACCATTACCCCTTGTCCTATCACAACTGGCCCTCCTGAACAGCCTCTCCCCATCTTTCTTGTAGGCCCCCTTGAGGTACTGGAAGACCGCTATAAGGTCACCCCGGAGCCTCCTCTTCTCCAGGCTGAACAGCCCCAACTCCTTCAGCCTGTCCTCATAGGAAAGGTGCTCCAGCCCTCTTATCATCTTCGTGGCCCTCCTCTGGACCCTCTCCAACTGGTCCATGTCCTTCTTATGTTGGGGACTCCAGAACTGGACGCAATACTCCAAGTGAGGTCTCACAAGGGCAGAGTAGAGGGGGAGAATCACCTCCCTCGACCTGCTGGCCACGCTCCTCTTGATGCAGCCCAGGATGCGGTTGGCCTTCTGGGCCGCAAGAGCACATTGCCGGCTCATATTGAGCTTCTCGTCCACCAGTACTCTCAAGTCCTTCTCCTCAGGGCTGCTCACGATCCATTCACCACCCAGTCTGTATTTGTGCCTGGGATTGCCACGACCCAGATGTAGGACCTTGCACTTGGCCTGGTTAAACTTCATGAGATTGGTACGGGCCCACCTCTCCAGCCTGTCGAGGTCCCTCTGGATGGCATCCCTCCCTTCCAGCGTGTCGACGGCACCACACAGCTTGGTGTCATCGGCGAACTTGCTGAGGGTGCACTCCATGCCACTGTCCACGTCACCGACAAAGATGTTGAAGAGGGCCGGGCCCAACACGGACCCCTGAGGGACGCCACTCGTGACCGGTCTCCACATGGACATCGAGCCGTTGACCACTACTCTCTGAGTACGGCCATTGAGCCAATTCCTTATCCACCGAGTGGTCCATCCATCAAACCCATGCCTCTCTAGTTTAGAGAGAAGAATGTCGTGCGGGACAGTGTCAAAAGCTTTGCACAAGTCCAGGTAGATGACATCCGTTGGTCGACCCTTGTCCACCGATGCTGTCACCCCATCGTAAAAGGCCACCAAGTTGGTCAGGCACGATCTGCCTTTGGTGAAGCCATGTTGGCTGTCACCCACCACCTCCTTGCTCTCCATGTGCCTTAGCATGGTTCCCAGGAGAATCTGCTCCATGACCTTGCCAGGCACAGAGGTGAGGCTGACCGGCCTGTAGTTGCCCGGGTCCTCCTTGTTCCCCTTTTTAAAAATGGGGGTTATGTTCCCTCTCTTCCAGTCATCGGGGACCTCGCCAGACCGCCACGACTTCTCAAATACAATGGCCAGTGGCTTGGCAACTTCATCCGCCAGTTCCTTCAGGACCCGCGGATGGATCTCATCAGGTCCCATGGACTTGTGCACCTTCAAGTTCCTCAGATGTTCCCGAACCTGCTCTTCAAGTACAGTGGGCGGTGGTTCATCCTCACAGTCCCTGCTAGTTCTTTCCACAGCTTGGGTGGTAAGACAAGAGGCTTTATCAGTGAAGACTGAGGCAAAAAATTCATTGAGTACCTCAGCCTTCTCTATGTCCCGGGTGACCAGAGCACCAGTATCCTTCCGGAGGGGGCCTACATTCTCCTTGGACTTCCTTTTGTCCCCTACATACCTATAGAAGCATTTCTTATTGCTTTTTATATCCCTTGCCAAATTCAATTCCTTCAGGGCTTTAGCCTTCCTCACCTGATCCCTGGTCACTCTTACAGCTTCTCTGTATTCCTCCCAGGCTATCTGTCTCCGCTTCCACCCTCTGTAGGCTAACCTCTTCATTTTCAGTTGGTCCAGGAGCTCCTTGCTCATCCACGCAGGCCTCCTGGCCTTTTTGCCCGACTTGTTCTTCGTCGGGATGCACCTCTGCTGAGCTTGGAGGAGGTGCTCCTTGAATGTGGACCAACTTTCCTGGGCCCCTCGTCCCTCCAGGGCCGCCTCCCATGGCACTTTGCCCATCAGGTCCTTGAAGAGGCCGAAGTCTGCCTTCTTAAAGTCTAGGGTACAGAGCTTGCTGAGTGGTTTCCTTGCTGCCCCATGGATCTTGAACTCCACCGTGTCGTGGTCACTGCAGCCAAGGCTGTCCTTAAGTTTCACCTCACCCACCAGTCCCTCCCTGTTGGTGAGCACAAGGTCGAGCATGGCACCCCTCCTTGTCGGCTCCTCTATCATCTGCAGGAGGAAGTTGTCATCCACGCATTCCAGGAACCTCCTGGACTGCCTGTGCCCTGCTGTATTGTCTCTCCAACAGATGTCAGGGTGGTTGAAGTCCCCCATGAGGACCAGGGCTTGTGACCGCGAGGCTGCTCCTACCTGGCTATAAAGCGCCTCATCTGCTCTGTCCTCCTGGCCAGGTGGCCTGTAACAGACCCCTACCGTAACATCCCCTATCCGTCCCCGTCCTCTAATCTTGACCCATAAGCTCTCTGTCAGCTCCTCCTCCGACCCCAGGCGAAGCTCCACGCATTCCAGCCGGTTGCTGACATAGAGAGCGACACCCCCTCCTCGTCTCCCCTTCCTGTCCTTTCTAAAAAGCTTATACCCCTCCATGTTGACACTCCAGTCATAGGAGTCGTCCCACCACGTCTCCGTGATGCCAATAAGGTCGTAGCCCTGCTCATGTGCACGCATCTCCAGCTCATCCTGTTTATTTCCCATGCTGCGTGCGTTGGTGTACATACACTTCAGCTGGGCCTCCGACAAAGCCGACTCGCTGGCTGGAGCGACAGGGGTTCTCTTGGACGGCAGTGTAAGTTCATTTGAACATACCTGCGATCCTTCCCCAGCCTCTGGACCCTCAGTGCTGGCACTGGTGCCATGCTGACAGCGGTATGAATCTGACTTCTTGGCAGGAGCGGCTGGAATTCCCTTCTTCTGTTCTACGGGTACTTCCAGCATATCTTTATCATTCTTGATATTCCCCCCCTCCCCCTTCAAATCTAGTTTAAAGCCCTGCCAATGAGCCCTGCTAGCTTTCGAGCTAAGACCCTGGTTCCCCTCTGAGAAAGGCATGTTCCATCCGGTACCATCAGACCTGGTTCAGGGAAAGCCTCCCCATGATCAAAGAAACCAAATTTCCGTCGGTGGCACCAGCCTCTGAGCCATCTGTTAATCAAATCTGATTTTCTGTTCCTCTCTATGTTCTTTCCTGCCACTAAAGGGATTGAAGAAAACACTACCTGGGCTCCTGACCCTTCGACCAATCGCCCCAATGCCCTAAAGTCCCTTTTGATGGCCTTTGGACTTCTCTCTGTTAGCTCATCACTACCAACTTGCATTACCAGTAATGGATAATAATCAGAGGGCCGTAGCAGACTAGAGAGTTTCCTAGTGACGTCCCTGACACGGGCCCCAGGGAGGCAGCAGACTGCCACTTCTCTGCTAAAAGATCATCAGAGTTTGCCCTCATGCTGAAAATAATCTCTTGGGGTGTATTTCAATCAGGACTTTAAAAACATTTGGCAGAGACTACCAAGGTAACATCTTCAGTTGCAACAGACGTCTTTCTAAATGACGAATATTCTGGAGGTCACCTTATTTAACCTAAGGTTTTCTAATATTTTTTTTTTTACTAAATAAGAAAGGCTATTTCTTTGAGACCGAATCTAAAACCTACTGGGGGATAACAACTGGGTTTTGACGAACAGTAATCTCTTGATTCAGTGTTTTACTGGAATTATATATGGAAAAGAATAGTAGGGAACTCCATGAAATTATTTTGACAGCTGAAATCAAAATAGCAACAACCTTGAAAAATACGTTCTTGAAATATATTTTTTGTTTTCAGAGCTGTGTGAATGTCCTGTGTGAAACATAGAGTTTCATGATTTTCAGCGTGTAATCACTGAACTATTTTAATTCAGCACATTTGACACTTTCATTCTTGTTTACAGAGAGATTACCTTTAATTAGAGGCAGTCTAATTAAACACCCTAATTAGCATTAGGGTTTTAGCAAAGATTGTACAGTTTTTATTGTGTGCTTATTTTTGCCAAGTTACAGATGACTTTTTCTTTCATGATCCTAAGGCTATGAGCAAAACCACTGGAAAGCTTTAAGAAAATAAGAGGGGGAAAATGCATCATTTTCAGCCTTTCTGAAACTCAGGGGTTCACATTACAGTGCAGCCCAAGCAAGAAATGCAGGTTTCTGATGATCAGGTTTTCCCTCTGAACTCAAAGGTGTTTCCTCTGGAGATGGGAGCTGCTTCAGGCTCCTAAGATGAGGTGACTCACCTGTGAGATAACAGATTTCTATCTGAACTTGCAAGAATTTTGGACTGGTCTTATGCCTCTGTGTACCTGGAGAGCCTTGCAAGGTGGAAGAAACACTGATAAGAAACTCAGATCCTCTTTCTCCTTGCCTGTGGGAGACAAGGGGAAGTTAGTCCCTGAGATGAAAGAAGCCACTGCCTTGATGTGCTCAGGCAGCAGCAAGGAGATGCAGGTCTCCACCTACGGGTCTGTACCTGGTCAGAGCCTCGGAGGCCAGGGTTGCTGTGCACACCCCACACTCCAGTAAGACTTAATCAAGGGTACTCTGACTGTTCTGGTCCCAGGTTTTCGCTGTGATACAGCAGATAGCAGACACTTTTGTGACAAGGGACCTTATTTCACTCTGCTTAGGTGTTTCTAAATAACCCTGTACAAAGTTTTGAAGGCTAAGCATGAAGTTTTGTTTCCAAATCTTTGCAGTCACCTCTGTCATCAGTACTGAAAAAGGAATAAGGTAACAATCTGCTTAAAAAATGCTATTCCTGACAGTAAGTAGTTATTTTATATCCTTTTTTTGTAAAATGACTAAAAGCATTGTGTTATTTTTCATCACAAAAAGTGGTCTCTAGCATGTTCATCTAGTTTGCTTAACTTTATCCACTACTCAGTTTGAACTGAATGGTGAGTTTGTGAATGTTCAGACCTTCATATGCAGTTATTTTGGTACAAGAGAAAAGAAATATATTATGCAGGGTACTGATCCTGCTTTATATTTGAACACAGAATAATGTCCTTTTGTTTAAGCATAAAGTACAAATGTTTACCTTGGAGCCTTGTATAATTTTAATTAAAACACAAAGTCATGCCTTTGAACCTCTATTGAGCTCTACCTCTGAGTCATATAAAATGAAATCTCAAAATTAAAATTGCTGTGAGTAGTAGTTTGTTTTGCTCTATTACTAATAATAAACACACCGCAAGTTAGTCCTGTTTATACTTTTATGTCTGATCTTCTTTAAACTCATTCTGTGATCAGTTTTGGTCATGTTTCAGCACCTAGCTAATTCTGATTAGCATTACAATCCAGTATAATAAAAGCAGTTTAATCAGAAATTGCAAATGGACCTCAACCAAATCTAGTATAATCAGCTATTTTGCTGACATTGCTTCAGCAGCAGGATTGTCAAGCAGAGAATGAATTAGCTGTATGTATGAATGGCTTTAGGACATGTTTGATACTGATTTAGAGGAGAATTTGCATAAACAGCAGTTAAAACTTAATTAAAAGTAAAAACCCTGTAGTATGCTTCTAAGGGTGAGCAATTTTTACCAAATTTAATGAGGAAGTCTGTCCTCAACTAATCCTTTCCACTTTTTCGATCTGTCATAAGCACAGATCTTGCATTGATTATGTAGACAGTTGATATAGGGTCTAAACATCACAATACATTTACAGTAAGTCTAATCACTAAATGCCCACAGTTCAGCACTTCATTACTTCTTTTTTTTTTTTTTTTTTTTTTTTTTTTTTTGTCTTAGAGTTGACAAGTTTACTTTGGCATGGAGCATCTTCTCCTAATTAAAAATTACTTAGCACTGATGACCCATTACAATAATCATATGTTTTATGAGACTCAGGCGCCTGGCTGAGGAGCAGCAGGCAGATATTTCAATTTGTTTACCGTAGCAGATTTAAAAACAGAGAAACACAATGCTAAGCGTTAAAGAAGCCTAACAAACTGGAATGGTAGGCTAGTTTGAAAAACATTCAATAGTGAATCTGGATAACAAATTATTTTCAATTAATAAAACCAAAAATTTGGCTTGGAGACAAGCCTATTGAAATAATATCCTTTGCCTTTCTCCCTGTTGATCTCCCCGTTGATTTTGAAAAAAATATTAATTCCTTAGTAATAGTAATGTTTTAGTTAGATTTATTAATACATCCATCTGGAGTCCTGAATTTGGACTGCCAGAGCAAAATATGTGAAAGTAAAATGCTGTCAGCTGTTAAAATCTTGTGACAAAATTTCAAAGGTCTGTAGTAAATCCAAGTGGAGGTTAACTTTAACGAATTCAGCTCAGCTAAATATACAGGCAAGGACCCCCTTCAGAGTCTTATATTCCCCACAGAGTTGGCAGAGAGAGGGAAGCAGAATGCCTACTGAGCAATAGGCTACATACGTTTATATAAAACATTAAAGAAAGTCAATACAACTTGGACCAAACTCCCTCATTAAATCCTCAAAACCTCCTGTTGCACTGTCATTATAATTCTAAAAATTTCACCAGAAAAAGCCTGCAAATAGAATATTGACAACATTTTAATGAGCTGAGATGAAAATATTTTAAATTGAGAATATTTTCCCTAAAGATAAGAGTTAATAAATTGACATTTTAATAGAAATTCTAAAATTCTAAAATATAGTAACATTCAGTGATAAACAGCCTTTTCCCAAAGAGAATATAGTTCAATTATTTTTATAACACAATCTATACTGAAGGTATTCTGCACACATTTAAGCAGAAAAGGTTCCAGCCATGAAGATGGATTTCAAAATTTATACAAGGTGAAATTCCAAATTGAACTAAAGAGCTGCATTTGGATGTTATATCCAAATTATTAGGCAATTGTGTAATTAAATAGAGCCAAGAAAAACAACTTCCTTCTCTAGACCTACAAGCTTATAACATCAAGTATTGTCCTATCAAATTTGCCTGAGTGAGAATGAAACCTATAAAAGAAATGGGAATATGCCAGTGTGTATTGATAGTAAATCTTCAATTTTTGTTTCTCTTTTCTGTCTCTTGATGCTGAAACAAGTCAAGAGGGTTGGAATTTGTTCTGTCAGTTCTTCTCACTCTGCCTTTTTTTTTGTTTTGTGAGACAGAAACACCATGTAATTTGGTACCAACCGAGAAAAATGTCTGTGGATAACTTGGATAGCTTCATTTTATTCCTGCATAATTCTAAAAGTGACCTATGTTACCAAGCAAACATCAAGACCTATGTAATATAAATAGTAGTCCAGCAGATTTTTTTGGCTGGGAGGTTAATACCACTGTACCTTATTATTCTTCAGTCTTTGCCTTTACATTTGATCTCTTAGACAAAGAATACCAGAAAAAGACAAACATTGGGTTTTTTTCCTATCTCATAACACAAATCAAATAATTAAAAAATAACCAGAGGGAAAAAATCCTTAGGTCAAATCATATGCATATATCAGAACTGTGAGAAAATTAAGACTCTGTATAAGAAGAGCAGAATCTATTCTAACCCTTTCCAGTGTACACAAGAACAATTTGAAAACTGCACTTACTTAAACCGAGGTTTTTGTTTGACTTGCAAAACTTGCGTGACTCTTTTAGCAGCTCTTGCATTTAATCTTTTTACTCTTCGTAAGTTTGATTGTTTATGTATGTTGTGTCCTTGTGTTCCAAAAGAATATCTTTTGACTTAATTAAATTCAGTATTCTATAGGTCTTGAAAATGCAGCTGATGTAGGAATTTAGTACCTACAACGTTTTTCATTTTAAAGCAAGAAAATAACCTGACTTGCACATCCAGTCTTTTCGAATGCTGGAGTCTTTGTTCTTTTATTTATTCTGGTTTTATGGAAAGATATTGTTTGTTGTTTTTTTTTTTTAATCTTTAAATTTCATTCAGCTAGATAATACCTCAAGTGATAGCGAAACCAATGAGGAGAGGTGCTATGCTGGACCTTGTTCTTTCCAACAAGAAGGGACTGGTGGGGAACAAGAAGCTCAAGGGCAGCCTTGACTGCAGTGACCATGAAATGGTGGAGCTCAAGATCCTTAGAGTGGTGAGGAGGGCGTACAGCAAGCTCATTACCCTGGACTTCAGGAGAGCAGACTTTGGTTTCTTCAGGAATCTGCTTTGTAGAGTACCATGAGAGAAAGCCCTAGAGGGAAGAGAGGCCCAAGAAAGCTGATTAATATTCAAGGATCACCTCCTCCAAGCTCAGGAGAGGTGCAACAAAGCCATTCAGAAATGCCAGGAAGACTGCATGGATGAACAAGTTGCTCCTTGACCAGCTTAAACACAAAAGGGAAGCCTACAGAGGGTGGAAGCAAGGACAGGTAGCCTGGGAGGAATACAGAGAAATTGTCCAAGCAGCCAGGGGTCAGGTCAGAAAAGCTAAAGCACTGATAGAATTAAATCTTACCAGGGATATCAAGGAGAATAAGAAAAACTTCTATAGGTATGTTGGTGATAAAAGGAGGATTAGGAAAAATTTGGTCCTCTCCAGGAGGAAACAAGATACCTGGTTATCCAGGATATGGAGAAGACTGAGGCACTTCACAACTTCCTTTCCTCATGGCTTCACTAAATGCAAATTGTACCTGATAAATTTGGTGGCCTTCTACCATGGGGTTACAGCGTTGATGGATAAAGGACGAGCAACTACTTCTTCTAAAGGGAAGAGCAACTGACATCATCTGCATGGACTTGTGTAAAACATTTAACACTGTCCCACACAGCATCCTTGTCTCTAAATTGGAGAGACATGGATTTGATGGATGGACCGCTCAGTGGATAAGGAATTGGCTGGATGATCACACTTAGAGAGTTGCAGTCAATGGCTCGATGTCCAAGTGGAGGCCAGTGATAAGTGACGTTCCTCAGGGGTCAGTATCGGGACCGGTGCTGTTTAACACCTTTAATGGTGATATGGACAGTAGGATTGAGTGCACCCTCAGCAAGTTTACTGACAATACCAAGCTATGTGGTGTGGTTGACACGCTGGAGGGAAGGCATGCCATCCGGAAGGACCCAGGCAGGCTGGAGAGGTGGGCCCGTGCAAACCTCATGAAGTTCGACAAGGCCAAGTGCAAGGCCCTGCACATGGGTCAGGGCAATCCCAAACACAAGTACAGGCTGGGTGGAGAATGGATTGAGAGCAGCCCTGAGGAGAAGGTCTTGGGCGTGTTGGTTGATAAGAAGCTCAACATGAGCCGGCAATGTGCACTTGTAGCCCAGAAAGCCAACTGTGTCCTGGGCTGCATCCAAAGAAGTGTGTCCAGCAGGTTGAGGGAGGTGATTCTGCCCTTCTAATCTGCTCTCATGAGATCCCTCCTACAGTACTGCATTCATCTCTGGGGTCCCCAACACAAGAAGGACATGGAGCTGTGTAGGAGGGCCACGAAGATGATCCAAGAGCTGGAGCACCTCTCCTATGAAGACAAGCTGAGATAGTTGAGGTTGTTCAGCCTGGAGAAAAGAGGGCTCCAGGGAGATCTTCTAGCAGCCTTCCCAATATCTAAAGCAGGCTTACAACAAAGCTGGAGAGGGACTTTTTACAAGGGCATGTAGTGATAAGACAAGGGGTAATGGTTTTAAACTGAAAGAAGATAGATTTAGATTTGATATAAGGAAGAAATTCTTCCCTCTGAAGGTGGTGAGGCACTAGAAGATGTTGCCCAGAGAAGTCGTGGATGCTCCATCCCTGGAAGTGTTCAAGTCCGGGTTGGATGGGGCAACCTGGACTGGTGGAAGGTGTCGCTGTCCGTGGTAAATGGTTTGGAATTAGATAATCTTTAAGGTCCCATCCAGCACAAATCATTCTGTGATTCTATGATTCTATGACAATGGAACTTTGGCCTTTGTTCCTTCTTCATTATATACTGCAGTCCAATCTCTTTAAGGTTTAAAATATTACCTGCAATGAACACATAATTTTCCTTTTCATATCTGTAGTATTTACTGATACTGTATGCTGAATGTTTTTATCTCAGCCTGAATCTTCCTGTCAGGTTTATTCTAAAGGAGAAAAACTGATATTTTGTCAGATAATCCACACTGCTCCCTTTAATGTTGCGTGATTCTGAAGAGATAGTTTACTGGAATTCAAGTCAGCAGCTCTCCCAGTTTAGGAATGACTTCTTAAACATTTCTATTTACTAATTTTTGGAAACTCACAATTTTCTATGTGGTAGTGAATAACCTACATGGTTTGTTAGCATTTTACTTTAATCATAGCTGAAGAATATTTTGAATTTGAATTTAAAAAAAAATGAAATATGTGTATGTGTTTATATGTAAGTCATTATTAATAAGATATTAATACAAATATGTGCTTTATCTCAAATTTTCCTGAATGCTTTTTCAGTTTCTTTTTTTTTCAGCTCTTTGGAATTCTTATGATCATAAAAAAATCTGATTTCTTTTAATCAGAGAGAGTAGCTATATAATCATTCCTCTATGATTTTTATGCTGATTATTTTTGTGTTACTGATCATCATCACCTGTTCCTATAAAAACTTCTTTTTAAAGTATCAGAGACAGAACCCAGAGAAAATTTTGTATTCTTACTACAAGTGTAAGTCTCTGAAAGATTTGTGCATACTTAGTACCCATGAAACATAACAATTTGGGTTTTTTTTTGTTGTATTATTTATTATGATACTTGATTTATGTGTTTGTATCAGGAGACGTGTTCTAATATTGTTATAGGTTTATTTACACAATTCTATGAATACTTGATAATTTCAATTGTTTGTAAAAACATATGAAAATGGAATGGAGGCTGTTGCAGGCATTGTCCTTAGGAAGGGGAGAGGTCTACCTGTGGAATGTTTAATGAGCAGAGCCTAAGAACTCATGAAGTTTGTTCTCTTCTGAAATAGGCTTTTAATTTCAATTTGGAACAGTTTGATTTGAATGCTTATAACATTTGCCTACAAACTATTAAATGCTTTCTCTGAGAGAAAAGTGAAGGACAAAAAGGAAGACTTTTCCTATTGTGACTGTGAGACAGAGAATGTGATTCTCCCAGATGTTGCTATTAGAGTTGCATTTTTTTGCACATCCAGCCTCAGCTGGTGGCCAGAACCTCAGAAGAGCAGAAAGTGAGAGAGAGCCTGTTAGACCCACCTCAGAGTACCTCCTCACAAAACTGTCAGTCAGTTTGTGGTCTCTAACGCCCATTTTCATCTTAATTAGGTGTTGTTAAAATTAAACGCTATTTGCATATTGAAGTTGGCCGAGGGCCCTCACCGTTAACTAGGTCTGGACAAATGATGAATAAAAATAGATTTGTTGAGTAATTTATTCAGGAAATACTGCAAGATTTGGTAAGAAAAACTACTGAGTGGGTTATATGAGTGGTTCTCTTCTTAATCATATCCTGATTTTGATAGTGATAGATGTAAGGAAAGCACCATATTGGTGACCTGCAAGAGATTTACATAAAACGTGTTGCAAGATAATTCTATTGTTTCTTATAATAACTCTGGAACTTATTAGGAAAGACTCAGTAAACCTCTCCTGTCTTTCCTGGTCCTGTACTGCATTGGTACTGATATTAATCTGAAATATTTTTGGGCGTCTTCAATGATAGTTAAGGTATTAATTTATATAGGAAACTCAGTTTCTTTTTTTGCTTTTCCTCCTACAAAAATTGAACATTAGCAATACATCCAGTAGTAAATTATGAATTTTATTGAATTCTGAAGTAGAATAAGCTATTAAAATCCATTTTTGAAATCTGTAAATGAAACTTTACCACCACTATGGTAGTTCTTTCATGGAAATAATCATTAGAATCTTGTAAAAAGAGAAATGTCTGTGAATATTTTAACTGCTCACTTTTGTGATGAGAGTAATTTAACAGCGAAGTAGAAGAGCTAGTGAATTAGAAGACAGCCTTGAAACTTCTATAAAATTACTTGTGTGCCAGTTTCAAGTGATTGCAAACCCCAGTAACTGTGTCTGCAGGAAGACGTTTTATCTTCATTAGCAATAAATCAACAAATCTAATTAAGAAAGTGTGACACAACACAAATTTGACAAGAAAATGTAATCAGCTTTCAGTTTTATATAATCAGTGTCTTTAAACACACATACATAAAGGAAGAAAAAATAAATTATTCAAGAAGTAGTGTATAAAATGTCTTGAAGAAGTAGTCTGGAAAAGATTTGTCTGAGGATCTGAATTATTATTCAAACTGTACAACTTTTACCAAAAGCACACTCCGAGGCACCTGAACTCCATTGTAATACAAATAACTAATCCTTTCTGGTTTTGGCAAAATTTGTCTGGAATTTTGTTTGTTTTATAATGTACTGCAAGACTACTTACCTGGTATTTTAGGGAGGGAAGAACTTTGTGAATAATATTTCTCAACATTTCAATACTTACATCAGAAGATGCACTTATTGCTTCTTCTCCAAGGTTTAGGACACCAGACCAAACTTTCTACATGATACTGCTTTCAGAGTTGTAGTGATAGGACTATATATGACTTGAGATACTTGTCGAGCAGTTTGCTCAAGTGTAGCTTGATTTTTTTTTATTTTTTAATCATTCCAAAAGATTCTTAAGGTGGTATAGCTAGACACTGTTCTTTATAGAGAAAATCTGAATAAAAACAATGAAAGTGCTGCCATATGCAATGAATAATTTTTTATTTTCTACTTTTGACCATTGAAGTTAGAAAATATAGTTATTATATTTTAAAGTATTTGAGAATACCATAGATTACTTGTTTCTAACATAAGAAATATATTTAAAAATCGTCTTTGAACTCTCTCCTACAAATTTATGATGTCGTAATAAATGTGCGCAGTTCTAAATATCAAGAGATGCTTGAGGGAGAGTAGTATATTCCTGAGGAAAAATAGAAACATTTAAGTTGTTTTTTGGGTTATATTTATTAATGATTATCCATTTTAATGTGGAGATTCTGAAATAGTTTGGATTTGTTAATAAGGTCCATTGAGGAAAAAGCATTTAGAGAACTGTGTCTAAACCAAATAAATAATTTGTATCATTGTAATTCTTTCGTACCGGCCACATGAATCCAAGGGAAAACAGAAACAGCAAATAACTTTTGGCTGCCTGATTCAATAAAAGCCCTTGGTATTTGTTTTGTTATAAACTGACTGCACATTTATGCAGAGACCTGAGAGTAAAAATACATTTAAGAATGGTTTATTGAGGCTAATATTGTAAACTGACCTCTTCCTCAGACAGCTTTTTTTTGTTAAAATAGTCTTTTGACAAATAAAATTGTATGTGATTAGATAATTTATGCATATTTAAATTTAATTAATCATCTAAAACCAGTAATTCGAATATCAGAATAGGAATTGCTATTAGTCTAATCAGGCAGCAAGTGAATGCACTAAGTCCATAAATTTCCTGGAAAGGTGGTTATTATTGCAGCAGACTGAATTATTTATGGAAAATGGAGCATCTGATGAATGCACCTGTTTTGTGGATATTTTTCCATTCACAAGCTGGTACTAAATGTTACAAATTTGATTCTTATTTCTATGTATCTATTGAACAGATTAAGTTAAGCATGCACCTATGTACCCTACTTTGTGTTCTTTAATCCAAGGGGACACCTGTTTTATTACCCTCCTACATGTGGATTTGAAAGAGAAATCACTGATTTTCTTGGAGTTAATCACATATTCAATTACTTGACCAAATGGAAGAATAAGGCTGACATTTTTGAAGTGTATGAAGGTGTGGGAGACTGACAAAGGCATTCACACTGCACGGTGAAATGTCGCATGGTGTACAGAAGCGAGAACCCCAAGGTGCTACGTCCATGGTGTTCTACATTCCCTTATGCAGAGTCCCGACAGTGCAAGTTGCTTCCCAAGGTTTTACACCAAGTTTGGAAGCCACAAAACCACCTTTCTGTTTCCCTTTTGTAACTGTTTTGTTACCAGTTTCCATGATGTCCCCTCATATGTAGTACTTGAGCAGAAGGACTCTGTCTAGTGACTAACACAATGTACAGCAAAAGTTTTCTGAGGACAGATTCTGCTTTTAGTCACTTTTGATTAAAAATCATTTATGTGAATGAACTCAGCTCCATTTTATGGTCTCAGGCCTCTCTTAGAATGTTTTTTCCCTTACCTCAGTGAGGATGCATGTCTCTTTTGCATCTCTATTTTTCATATTATCTACTTGCTGTGCTATTAGAAATTCCTTTTTCTAACTAGAACATAATGCCTTCATTTTGAGATATTTTACATAAATGTAGTTGTTTTGTTTGCATACTAATTTTATTCACCATGCAAGAGAATATGAACCCTCATACTTTCATCTTCATCATGTCCTTACCTGAATTTTTAGCCATTCCTCTAGAACTTATGAATACATTAACTCTGGTAACCTTGGGTGCACAAAAGACACGTGTTTATTAGAAGCACTGAAATATGAAGCAGAGGAGTCTCAGGTGTACGGCTTCACTGTTTTGTAGGGCAAAAGAGGATTAAACAGTACAAGTTAACGCAGATAACTGTAGTAGTTTTTGCCATTTTCAAATCAAAGCAGTGCTGGATTTTATAACATTAAGTTCCTCGAAAATCCTAGAGCATGTTGCTAAAAAGGAATTTTTGTGAAATTGATCTCACTGCAACAGTCCCACAGTTGTGCCCTTAAGGAATGTAGGTTGCCCACCATCCCTGTAAGCAAGATACAGAGGAGCTTCCACACCACCTTTCCTTATCTGACTGAGCATATCTTGTGTACTGAAAGTGTACCTTCAGCAAACTAAATTCTCAGTACAGTTAGTGACGGTAACATACTCAGCACTATTTCAGATGATGGGAACTATAATAATTTCAATAGCTTCCTAACTAGGAATTTATTAGGAAACAGCGATATTGATCATCTCTGAATTTACTGTCTCATATGTTGTTTTGACACTGCTGATAAAGAATTTTTTATTATAAATGATTTTGGTGCTAGAACAAGAAACATGCAGTTTAAAAGACAGGTCACAACTCAGAAGTATAGGAGGCTTTTAAATATAGAAGTTAACATGCTAAAGGGTTAATGCTTTAATAAAATCTAAAAAAATCTTATTTTGAAAAACTGTCATAGATCTTGATACTAAGTATTTCATGTACCTTTGAATGCAACTGGCATAAGAAAAAAATAGTTTTTAAAGGCAGCTGAATTCCTTGTCTTCAAGGAGACTAAAAAACAGAGTGAGTCAAAGTGTTACAGTAAAGAAAATGTGATGATAGTAGAATAGATAAATTGTCTAAAGAATTCTTGCCTTTAGACTTGAACTTTTATGAATTTTCATTACTAAATTTATCTTTCTGAATTATTGAAAATGATTTACTGAATTTCATTTAATCGTAGTCTCTGACTAAAATTATTCACTGACTTCATTAACGCCAGACTGAAAGTACTATTCTGATGATGCTGCTGTTGTAACTAGTATTTATCTTCGATATGACAGTTATTTTAACAGAGGAATAGCAGCTTAAAACATTTAGAGAGGAAAAGGCTAGATAAAGATATGGTTTTGCATATATTTAAATACCATTTACTTTGCATGATGGTCATTATTTGTGGATAAAGTGACCATAACAACATTTTTGTACACCTAGCTCTAGCTTGTTACTAACTTCTACTACTTCATGCTAGGATAAGGAAATTTAACTCAACTGAGTTTAGGAAACAGTGCTGGAATACATTATCCTTTTCAAGGACTGTGAATGCAACTCTTTTAGGACCCTGATAGCTATCATGGTGTTATTCCTTAACTAGTATGATGGTGTCAAAAGGATGACTTGTATAATCCGTGTATTACAGAAAATGGACCTTTCTTCAGTGCTTCTATACCTGAAATCAGGAATTCAGAATTAGAAAAGAACTTTTTTTGCATCTGATTCTGTCATATAAATTATTTCATAACCTTAATGTTGAAGCCACATTTTTCTAGATGTGTGTATTTTTAAGATTTAATATAATCTTGCTGACCTTTTTTTCCGCTTCAAACGATTAGTTTCTTCCTTTACCAGAAGCCAGTACAGCATGTATATTTCCTACACAGCCTAATAGAAAGTGCGCAGTAATAGAAAGTGCGCAGTAACAGCATTATGTTTTCTTTTATTATAGTCTATCCATCTACACATTCCCAATAATGTTTTGTTTGCTTTTTTTACTGCTACTGTGTTTTGTGTTGCTGGTTAAAATGATTTTCTGTAATAACCTTCAAATTGTTTTCCTGATCAGTGTGCTAAATTATTGGGCCATTTGCCACATATTGTATAGCTTGTTTTCTTGCTCCAAACCTAATTATTTTGCATCTTTCTCTACAACAAAATGCCTTTACCATCTGCTATGCTGTTCATGCAAACAATCAAAATCTGACTTAGATTCTAGCATGCAACCTTATTTTTTCTATCTTCTAATCCTTGCATCATCTGCAATCTTGAACGTAATGACCTTATCTCCATGTATCTCTTGAACAGATTAAGGCACCAGCGAGCAAGAGAATCCTAAAACCAGACTTCTACTTTTATGCTTCATTTTTACAATTAGGAAGGACATGTCAGTATTACTACTTTTTTTCTTTTCTGCTTTTTTTTCCCTTTATAGTTTCAGAACTAAGTTTCAATGGTTAGTGAAGAAGTTGTACTTTAAGTTGTTATATAGAGATTTAGAAAAGCTTATAATTTATCACTAAATTATTTTATCCATTGCTTAGCTTTGGTTTTAACTCTATTGAAAACAGGTGATTGTATACTGTTCATCAACATACCTAATGCATTGTGACCGGCATAATTAGTTTCCGTTCTGGTTCGCCTTTCCCTACCTTCCTCTGAATTATATGTTGTCTTTATATGATGACAGATGTAGTTGTTTAGGTTTTTTACATTCAAAGTTAAAGAAATGAAAAAGCAATAATACTTAAATCTGCTATTGGCAGATCTGAAAGTCAACACACTGTGAAGGATGTCAAGTTGAAGACAGAAGACAAGTAGTTAGGATGTCAAATTTAATGAATCTAGTACAAAAAAGTTGCTGTCTACCTGAGCAGTGCTGCTGGAAAAAACCAAATTGCTCTTAAACAATATAATGAAGAACTCAGTGTGCTCAAACAGAGATAAGACAATAGAGATGAAAATTCCTAGGTAAGAGGAATTAACTGTTATTGGATGATAAACCATCTACTTAAAGTGACAGATGTGTGTGTGGCAAAAAAGAGAATGAGGTGGGTACACAATACCAGGGAATTAACAGTTACAGAAGAAGAAAGATTTGATCTGGATATCAGTCCCGCAATCTTCAGTTGCCAACAAATGACAAAGGAATATTGTTGCATTTTCACTTCATGCAAGGCATATGGTGAATGAATCACTTAAGACATTACTCATGGGCCCTAAAATGAGAGCTGCAGAATACTCCCGCAAACTAACTGAACCCATCCTTATTTTAAACACTGGAATAGTCTAATGAAAGATGGACTATTATTGTGCCTAACAGGAAGAATATGTCTGAGAGCTTTGCAGCTTTGTGGAGTGTGTCAGTGTATATATATATATATTTTTTATGTTTTGCAGTGCTCTACAGAATGAAATGCCATAGCAAGAAGCAAAAATCTGAAAGAAAGTTGCACTATTTTTAAGAATAAAAACTTATTTTCCTTGGGAAGAAGAGAATTATTATTTTATGTACTGCCTTTGGTTCTGTATATCACAAGATTTTTGGATCTGGGTGCTCCAGATCTCTAACTAATCTCTAACATGGTAGCTAATCTACATCTAATCTAATCTCTAACTAATCTCTAACATTGTCCACTAATCTTTAACATTGTAGCCCTGTTCATGACTATGTCCTGTGCAACAAAAATATTTAGTCATGATGATAACGACATAAAATAGAAACCGATTCTTTTCAGTTTTAACAAAATGTTATTGGAACTCAATGTGATGATGAAGTTATTAGTTGTAGTATTATTAGTATACTCTCATGGTAACATTACTAAAGTAATTGCAGTGATAATTTGCTGATAGATATATCTGAATGACATTTAATATTGATTCTTTGGTAGCACCCGAGTTTTCTGCTTTTCTACTGATGTGGAGCCTTGGTTTTGCTCACATTTGCTTGTGGGGTTAAAATATCACTTGATAGCTCTACTTCTGCACATCCTTAACAGGTCAACAGAAAGTCATCTACAAAGTAACATAAGTCTTGCAGAGAGGATTCCCAGGAGTTTCTTTCCATAGGGCAGTACTTTGAAAAAAGGCCTACTTTTTCATAAACACCTGAGGTTCAGAAAATCATGAAGCGTTGTTATTCTGCTTCTTATTACATGCTGTGTTTTTCCCTTGACTTTTGCATTGATTAACCCTCTTGCATGGCAGGAAATTTTACCTAAATCTTTTAGTTTTATTCTTTTTTGCCTTAGAGATGGAGCTTATCACAAGGATAAGTTATATGTGATGAGAAATGTTCCCTTTCTATGTCTTTTGATATCTAGCCAAAACAATAAAAGGCTGTTTCTGGATATATATATATATATATAAATGAAGTGATTGGGATGTTATCAGCCTGCTTCTCAGCTACCTGAGAAAAGAAACTTCCCTCGGACTATAGAAATAGTGAAAAAAACAAACAATCCTCTAAAAGCCTTAACACTTCTCAAAAAACCTCCCAAAAATCCTCAATGTCCCCCAGACTTCCAGAAGTGTACAGAGCCAATGTTCAAAGGGTAAATATTATTTAATATTTATGCTAAGATAAGATATTTAATGCTAAGTTGATGGGAGTTAGTCGTCTGTCTGCATTGTGCACTTGAACATTTAACTCTCATGTAGGACTTTCCTTGATGTGATCTCTACCCCTTTGCATTTTTGTCTCTTCGCTGTTCTCCTATTTTGGAGCTCTTAATGGGAAGTGCTCATGAAAAGTGTTTCTAGTATTCTCCAGGGCTATCTTGGTCAGAATTCAATGCTACTTGAAAATTGGTGTAATGAGCCTGAGATCTTTTTCAGATCCTAACCCAGCTTTTTAAAGTACCTTGGAATGGGAAATGCTATTGATTCAGGCAAGTGAAGAAGAAATACATGTGCTAGCAAATCGCTGCAGTGAGTGGGCCTGTGTTTTTCTGAGAAGGGCTAAATTTGCACTTTCAAATTTAAGAACGAAAAATAAATGTAAATTTAAGTTGATGACCTCATTATGGAGCTCCAATGAGTTAGTGTGACTCACCAAAGCAAAGACAGTGGCACTGGTGGTACATTGCAGTCTTCATGTCAAACTTATATGCAAAAAAAAAAAAGATGATTCTTCTAAAATTAGAATTATCTATGGTTTAAAGAAATCTAGTTAAATACTAGCCAGTGTTTTAAGGTTTTAAATTTTTGCAGGGAAAACACCAAAGCTGTCTAAATCATGTATGATAAATATAAGATAAGGGAATTGGTACATACAAAAACCAAAACACCAAGTAATGTATAACATTGTTCAGCAAATGAGGTCACGTCAGAGCATTGTGAAAAAACAGAAAACAAAATTAATGCACAGAGGTATTTCAGAAAAGGATAGTGAAGTATTTGTCTTTTGAAACCAGTCAAGGACAATAAAAGAGATTGCTTCATAACAGTTTGAAGCATATCCCATAACTCTGAACTAGGAAAAGCAAATATCATTTTACAAAAATTGTTAGGTATCCTGTGTAATAACCTCTTCAGGTCAGGGCCACTTCTGATTTCCTGGAAGTGAATGCTTTTGTGAATAGTGAGCCTTCTACAGAAACTTTGAGAAAATTCGTAAAGTGTTAAAAGGATGAAACAGCAGCCTTCTGTGTCTGCTGGTCTAGAAGAGTCTCTTTAACAAATCACAGTAATACTGCTGGAATTGCATTTTGATACTACTGTAGTATCAAGATAAAATGTGACACCAGAGATGAGGTAAAGTGTAAGTGCCACCTACGTACAGCAGAAAAAAACCTGGAATTTCTAGAATATATGACCTGTCAGTTTCCAGAGCAACTTTAGTCTGAAGATTCAGCTTTACAAAGTGATTTGAGGAACTGCAAAATATTTTGTTCTTTCTTTCTTCACTGTGTTTGAGTGGGTATATCCCTGCTATCTTGGATGTTCTTTGCTTGTTTTGTTACTTCACTTACAGTTGCTCCTAAAGGAAAATCATTAGTTGTCAAATGTGCCTGAGACTCTCCAATTTTCAGGTCACTTTATTCCGCAGTGTTTATCTGTTCCCTGCTTGCTGCGAATCTCTTCAGTAAGTTCCCCAACAGATGTAGACCTTGGAACTTGACCAAAAAATCAATATTCTGCTGGCTCTGTAGCACAGATTTCTCCAAACTGCTTCATCTTTCTTACTACTTTGGGAACTGTTTATGGCAGATCACTGGCTTCAGTTTCTGAGCCCCTTTTTTGGAACCCATTTGGTCCTAAACCAACACTCAGAGCAGTGACCACATTTCATCAGCTCGTCTTCCAGATTTGCAGGAGAGGTCACCAGTTCCCTCCAGCGGCCTATGCTTACTATAGTGCTTAAGACCATTTGAGATGGTGCACACTGAAAAAATGAGAAAAGGAGAAAATCTTGAGCAAATCAGCCAGTGTGTCCCAGACCAGGGAAATAGCTAAGTCAGGCATTGCTAGGGAGTTTCAAATGTCAAGACTAGGACTGTGATAGTATCCTGAGGACATCTCCAGGAGGTGCTATACCTTGATAATCCTCTCTCTTTTTTCACTTTTAGTTTGATTAAATATGATTTTTTAAAATTAATATCATATTAGAACAGCTTCCTCTATGCTGAGAAAGATTACTTAATAGAATAAAAATATAGCTGCTATTCACTCTCTGAAATGTAGATGCTTATATTTCTAGTTAGATATAGGATGAAAGCCTCAAAATTTTTATTTAAATTTCAAACTATTTCATTCGGTTCTGATTTTTTCCCCTTCTGAATATTTCAATCAACGTATTTCCAGGATGTGACATGAATTTCCCAAATATTTTTACCCTAGTAACACAACACTCAGAAGTTTATGTTTTCATAACACCAAATCATCAAGATTTAAAACTATACAGTGTTACAGTGTTAGGCCACTTTAATACATTAGACTTTTTTAGTATATTTGTTTCATTTACATGCGTATAAGAGGTTCATCGAGTTAAATGCCAGAATGACAATCCCTCTCTCAAAATTGTATATAGATTTTCAGAAGGAAGCCTCTCTCCTTTGGAAATTATTGGCAGCAACTGCTACTAAATCTTGTATTCCTTTCTATAGGTTGTTAGACCATATCTGAGGCTGGTGCTCCATAGATATAAGTCTGTAAGTACCTTAGTTATCTTCATGGTCACTATAAATTTACCACATATTGTCCTGAGAGAAGGAATCCTGTGAGAAGGAACTACTGAGTGCTTCCATTATTCATGGCCATCCTTGTTCTTTACACACTCAGAGGGGAAAAGGAACATCATGTTTTTCTTGTGGACATGGTATGTTACTTTGCTGCAAAACAGTGTTGTGAACTTCTTTCTGCTACTCTCAGTATATTTGAAAGATTTATGTCAGAGTTCTACAGTAAAAGACAGAGAAGACATTTCAAAAGATACATGTGATCACTATGTGAAATTATCATTGTTTAACTACTCTATCTTCTGATGTAGTGAAATGAAATTCTCTCTTAGGCCATAAAACCGGTGCTGCACTGTATTTTAGATGGGCACGATACATATAAAAAATCAGTTAGAAAAATTATCTTTTCATGGATTCACAAATACCACAGAAGCAAGATAACTGTTGTTTAATTAGGGGAATATTTATAAAGGCTTACAGGTAAAGTGGAAATGACTAAATACCCTTTAGGATTTTTAAAATATCTCCTTTCATCTGCCCCACATTCTGCAGATTGATCTTTGCATATGGCTTAAAAAATACCAAGAAATCTCTTTTTAATTCAGAGATACCCTGCTATCTCCTACCAAAAAATTCTTCTACAGCAGTCTACAGCAGTGGTTTTAGAGCGATACGCTCTACATATTACAAGTCATTGTAAGAAAGAAATACATATAAGTTACTTTCAAATGTGTGTGTAGGGGAGTGAGAAATAAAAATGATCTCTACAGAGATTTTTTAAAGAACATTTGTCAGTTGCATTGACATTTTAGAAAAAAAGTCATATTGATGGTAATTCTGCTTGGAAAATTTTATGAATTTCTACTTTTCACTTTATTCTAGTCATATTCTGCATTAATAAGCTTTTTTTTTTTTCAATACAGAGAAGAAAATAAACTGCTTTACAACTTACGGAAAAGGCAAGTTTAATAGATGTCTGAGTAGATTTTGATTGGTATACGCACTTTTGTGGTAACAAATGTTTCTGGACAACATTCTAATACTTTAGGAACTTCTTTCCTCAGAGCAAAGAAACAAAATGGCAATTTGCTTCTGAAGATAACAATTGAATTATATCATATATGTTTAATAATTAATGTATTCTGTATACTAGCTACTTAGAATAATTCAAATGTTATATGAGATCCAAATGTGATTTTTGTTACAATTGAATGAGTCAGCAATATGTGCCTTGTCAGTAATATGCAGAACCTGCTGATATTTAGAACTGCTTTTTGCTCAGCCATATTTTATGTTTACATAGCCTCAGCGGTAAAATAAACACGAAAAAACATCTGTGCAAATAAATTCAGCATCGCTAAATGACTTACTCTCAAATGACACCAGAAAGAAGGCTCATGGGAAAACGTTAACAAACACTAATGTCACATCACAGCTTTTCTAACATTTTCTCAGCATGGCATGCCACAGAGCAAGCTGTCTGCTAGTTTCATTAAATTATTTGGAAATTGCTTTATGCGATGTGCTAGCGTACATTTTTAGAAAATATTATGTTGTTGTTAAAGTTGAAAGCTGTTTTTATTGATTCAGTCAGTCAACAATGTGTTACTTTCAGAGGATAGTGAGAAACACGGGAAGTCTTGTACCTTGCTAACCCGACTCCATCAATGCTTCCACATAAATGATGAGCAACTGAACCAGCTGTCACTCTAAAAGCTTCCTTTAGAATGAAAAAAGAAATGCTAAGAGGAAGAAAGGAATGTTGTAAATTTAAAGACAAAATGCAGGCTGTTAATTTTGTTTATGTTAATTCTAAAATCATTCTTCCATTTTTACTTTAGACTTTGCATTACAGGACCTTTCATATCCCATGCTCTCAGCGTGAATCTTTGAATAAATAATTCCTTTTTGTAATTTATCACTTGTTATTCTTGATCTCAGATCTGCAATTACAGGTCTCTGTTGTCTTCTAACATCCACTGAATTTACACTGATGTTTATCATTGATTTCAGTGGACTTTTTATTCTGCATCATTTTGCTGAGATGATTGAGTCTTTCTGAGTCTGTCTTTCAAACTTATTTCACTTCTGAGTTACCCAGAAATTCTGAAATCTCTCTGAGTAGGAATGGCAAGGATGTTTTGACTTTTTCAAATGTTTAGACTTGTTGTCTAAAAACACAAGTATTGTCACGTTTTGAGGTCAAAACGACCAGTCTATCAGCTCCCAAGTCAGGCGAGACCCTTGGGCCCGACTCCCCCTGCCCTCTCTTGGCAGCTCAGTAGGTCGGAGGGTGATTCGCCCACTTATTAAGGGATCGTCACTAGTAATACTATGGGCCAGCTCCTTATAATAATTCAAAAGTTTCTGGAAACATGCATATATATTTTATTTGTGACAGAATACAGGTTCGAGGATAGCCGGTGATAGTGACTGACTACAAAAACAACTTTAATTGAAATACTGCAGTGATAATATAAAATGATTACTGATCAGTGATAATATTAAATAGCTAGCAAGATGTTAGTAAGTAATTAAGTAAGTGCACATAACACAGAGTTCTTACCCAATAGGCATCCCTATGGGGGGGAGAAGAGAGGTTCAGCCCGTCGACTGATCCCAGACGTTCCGGTGGGGGGGCTTCTCCCTAACATCCCCTTTGTTTGCTGCTATTTTATACTTTTTTCATATCTTTTAGGTGGAGCTCGAGTGACTCTAGTCATACATAACTTTTATTAGGATTGGTGAAAATTTCTCTCGTGAGGGGTGTTCACGAATTAGGATTGGTGTAAATTGCTCGTTTGAGGGGTGGTCGCAGCTCGGAGGCGGGTGGAGGTGTGACTTAGTAACTGAAGGACACAATTTCGCCATCACTGCTGAGGCAGCGGTTGTGATTCACTTCCCTTGATGGCATTTTTATGGTTATCTTTACCAGGCGCCTCTCATCCCTGATAACAGGGATGAGCCGTGATACCTCCGTACCACTCTACTCCCCATTTCAAGGGTATTGCGTGGGCCTTGTTCGTTGTTTCTTGTCCCCGATAACAGGGCTGAGCCATGATACCTTCGTATCACTCTACTCCCCATTTCAAGGATATTGAGGCCTTGTTTGTTCCTGAGAGCAGCAGCTGTGTTTCTTGTCAGAGCTGCTCTAATATTAGCTGAATTCTGGGGAACAATGTTCTCCCATTCCCCTCCAATTTCAGTCATTTTCCCACAAGTATGATGCAGCAAACAAAAGAAATCACAATGAGAACTGATTTTCCAGCTCTTATACAATAACTACCTACATAATCAGATTTCCACCGAACTGATTTTTAACTAAAACTTCTGTGTCAAGAAAACTTCAGTTCCTGTTTTGTGTCTTCTGATGAAAAGTGTGTTTCCTTTAAGACAAGTGGGATAATATAACTTTACTGAATCTTCTTGATTAACATGTTGAAAATCCCTTGTAGAACTATTATATCAGGGTCATCTGTTACGCAAATCATATATGCCACATTCTCAGCCACATTATAAGAGGTGTGTACTGTATAAGATACGTACTGCATCCTCTTCAGGAGTACTTCAGTTGTGCATTTAAAGTACATGTCTGATATGTGATGACAGAGGCCACTGTTTTTTGAGCTATCAAGCTTGCCAGATAATCTTAGATTGGTGTTTCCTAATATGTGTTGAGGAATTCCCCTACTAGACTTTTGACATCCACAAAATCTGCAGAATTTCATCTCAAACATACAAATCAAGTATGTTGTTAACACAGGCAGTGTGTGCTCTTATTCAATTACATAACCAGTTGCTTTGCAGGAGTGACAGTAATATTTGATTTGTTCTAGGAAGCAACTGGAAGTTTGCCAAAGTGTGTGACTTGTGTTCCATTATTTATTTGAATACTCAATTTTGCAAACTCCACTGTTGGATAAGAAAAATCTTCAAGCATTAACTTTTCTGTTGTAGCTGTAAAATCAGTGCAATTGCAAAGCTATGGAGGCATTATCAGAGGGCTGAGTAGACTCATGCATGGTATTAACACTTATAGTAATGTATGATGAGGGAAAAGTAGACAAATCTTATGTTTCAGATGATGAAATTATTGTTTCAAGGCACCACTAGGTAGATGCACAAGAAGTTGGATACTTCTGTCCCTCTTCACTTCAGATTACTCACTAGAAGTAAAGACAAAGTGGTAACTGGAAAAACAATTTGTTTGGGTGTTTTAGCATGGCTTCTACTGTCTGCTGCGTAACTCTGTAGAAGCACAAGAAAGACTACAGTGCGTTTAAGACAGCCGTTGCATATTGCTTGACTCTATCTCATGTCAAGACTCTGCTCAGCTCTGTAGCTAGGTGCCTTAGCCAGTGCCTTGCTGAAGAAGTGTTATCCCATATGGAGTCTGTGTGCTCTTGAATTGTAAAGGTACATAAAAGTACTTTTATTGTTTCATTAATTGTTGACAGCAGATTGACTTTCATTACAGCTTTGAAAATGAAATGAAAAGTAATGACTAAAAAATCCTTCAAGATATTTCTATGACATAAGATTAATTATGACATATTTATTTCATATAAAAATAATTTGTGGTTATTGTCTTTAGTAGTACGAGCATGTCTTTCATGTGAACAGACTCTCCTTTTCCTGCAGGTATGAACAACAAAAATAACAAATCCATCCCTAATCTTGGATAGATCCAAAACTCTCACTAAAGTCATTGTGTGAAATGGACCTCCGACCTTCAGCCTCACCGGTTCTTGAAGTTTGGGAGAGGCTGTACAACACTTCAGGCTTTCTTTATGGCTTGGAACTTCCTTGTCACATATTGGGGAGCTGGTTTGTGTTAAAATTTATGGTACATTTTTCAACTTTCATTGTCTTGAATCTTCATTTCAGACGATGTTTAGTGCTGTGTTTTTTTGACTTGGGTTAGTTCAAGTGCTTTGGTTATGATTACTGAATTAACCTTATGACAAAGCATAACCCATTCAGCTATGGAAATCTAGGTACAATCTCATTTCCTCTGTTCATAAAAGGCAAAAAAGTGTTTGTATTTTTGTTATAGACATGAACTCACGTGTCTTTATAATTTTCAACCTTGACAGCTATTAAAACCGTTTCTTTGAGCTACTTTAGTTTGTGCTGCTATACCTTTTCCAGATCTTTGCTATGATAATTTCTTGACACTGACAAGGCACTTTGCTACAGTCTAATAGGTTGTTCTATACATGGCCGAGGTTGTGTAGTGACTTGTTTTCATTTGAAAGCAAGTAGAAGAGGCTTGACAAAGAATGTGAGAAAATACACTTAGGAAGAATGAAAGAAATTACATTATCATCATGTCTTCATAAATCTTAGACTCCCCAAATTTGAATGCAATCACCTGTCCCAGTAAAGAAAGCATATTATTTCATTTTATATCTTGTAAAATGACATGGTTGGTTTTTTTATACAATCTCTCTGTAAATATAATTAAATAAAGTTAAGATGTATAACAGTCTTAGGTAGTCACAGTTAATTTTATCATGAGTAAACCAATACTCACTTACCATAAATAACATAAATAAGTAATATTTTCCTTTAAGAAATATTTGTTCTTTTTTCTTGTACAATTTTCTTGTATGGTTCTGTACTACAAGAGTGATGAGGTTGCTATCTGCTCTCTCATTAAAAGGAGGAAATCAATAATTTAAAGGAAAAAAAAATCTTTCTTTGCCATATATCAGTCACTTATATTTCCTTCCATAACCTAAATGATCAGTAAACATTGCATGTGTGTTGTTGTTCAACCACATTTCACAAATAGCTAAAAAAAAGCAGAACCATTGGATTAGAGGAAAGCAGAGATTATTTCTGTATGCTTGAAAATTCATGTTTTGCCTGGCTTTAGGGTGAGTCTGGAATCATCTAGCATGGAAATGGGGTTTTAAGAAGGAAATGTATTAAATGAAGAAAAATGAAAAACCAAAATAGTCCAGGATCTGTGGAAATTTTTCTTTGACAAGACACGAGATTTGAGTATTTGACATAGAAAAGACCAGTTAAAGACACAATAAATATAACTACTTACACCCCCTTAATTATTTCTTTGTTGCTGATAATGAGGGATTGGTTGCAATTATGGTGTAGTACCTCTTTTACCAATTGTTTTTTTAGAGCAAAGTCAATGACATATAAAAGGTATTTTATGAACCTCTAAAATATTATTAGAAATGCATTCAAATATCTTATGTTGTTTTGAGGTATAAGTGATGCAGACCTTTTAAATGTAAGAGTAACATCTTTATTACAGAAGCTCCTTCCTAAGTAGGCCACACAAGACTTCTGCTTTGTATCTGTAAAATATTAATAATACAGCAGTTTTAATTAGGTATTATGCAGAAGGAGGTTAGGTCACACATTTTAATATGAAGTTGGAAGAAGCCCATTTTAAGCAAGAGGTCATTGTCACATGTTCATAAAATTCTTTTTTCAGGGTAGATGTCAAGCTTTTAGCAGAATATTATTATTTTTTGGTCATTACTGGAGAGCTTCATGAATATTTAGTTCCCACTGCTTACACTAATATTATGAAAATTGATGTATTTTCTCATAATGTGGAATGAGATAACTACTGTGGATGCTAGAGGATATGAAACCAGAGTTATGATATCTAATAGATGCTTAGAAGTGGAATAGCATACGTAGACAAAGTTTATTGCATAAAAACTCTCATTTTACTGAGGCATTGCTTTGGTAACACTTTACAAACATAACTGACTAGAGGATATCTGATTTGTAAATAAATTAGGCCATGTAAGTGGTTAAGATGAATCTTTTTGTGAACTGAAAAAAAACAAACTTTCAAATCTTACACAGTATACAGTAGAAAGGGAGGAGGAAACAGCTGTCAGGATATTTCAGTTTGCAATGACAGAAATGTCTGAAGGATCAATTTTTTATTATTTTAGAAAAAAATGGTATTAACAACCTTCAAAGAATAAGGCCATGATTTTATTTGCAGAAGGAAAGGGTCAGAAGACCCAGTAACTAGTCCTGCCTCCTTCACAGATGTCTTCAGAGGTAAGGAAATACTGCAAGGTACTACTAGCCAGGCATATCTTATCTCCACAGATCAGGACTGATTTTCTATGGACTTAGTATTATGATGAGACAGAGATATTTATTTTTCTTTTCTTTTTTTTATTTTTCTTTTTGGCCTCTAAAAGTTAGGTATTGATATCTGAAATTCATCAGTAGGAATTATTTTTCTCCATGTCTTTCATTGTAAAAAAACAGGCAGTCAAGAGATATCTGTTCTGTAACTGGAAATATGTACAATTTTATTTTGACCCAGAAATGCTGGGTTTTGTTTTGTTTTGTTTTGATTTTTAATATATTTTTAAGAGGACTTATGTGGTCATTGGTATCATTTTGTATTAAATAAAATCACTAAAGAAATCATCTTTCGTTGAGAAAACATCCATGGTCAGGTTTACATGTGAATATTCACTTGACTTTAAGTGTATTACTAGAATAGGGAAACCTTTAAGTTGCTATACTCCTGAACTGTATCCCACAGGAAAATATGATTAGATGTCATCAAGACAGCCTGATATGAGAAGCAAATCTGTAAATTAGGGTCAGTCTGTGATACTTGTTATGAATAATAACTACTCCAAAAGTGTTTTGATTGACTAGATGAGAGAACCACTAATAATATGATTTTAACCATCTGATTTATTTTCCCTGCTAAGTTATTAATCTCTAAATATTAGGTACCTGAATCACCCACCAAACCTTTGAAAAATATTCCTTAGGTCAATGAGGTAGCAGAACATCTTTCTGTCTTTTTATGAAGTATGAAATACTTTCAACTAATATAAAATGATGGGTCTGGAGTATGAAAGCTTTTAAGTACAGGGTAAGGGTAAAGGAAATGAAAATGGAAATGGAAGCTTTGTTCAGCATGAGCCAAAGGATCTTAGAGCTGATATAAAGGATACATTAAAATCTCAGGGGATTGATGATTCAGTCTTGAGGTCCATTAAATCTGTAGTCTTCTTACTTGGGTTATATTTTTGTAGTTCCAGTCAAATAGTACCAGATAAATCCTAATATAATTGTGGTTTATGATTGGATTTACCAGCTTGTCAACTTTTATCTTTTCTGTGGAGTAAAAGTAATTTACTTTTGGTAGTAATTTTTTTCTCCTAATAGTTGATTTTAGTCTTTATTTAAAGAACTTTTTTCTTTCTTTTATCAACTGCTAAAATCCTCAGATTCTCCCACCTGCACTATTTCTTATTTATGTGCTGCTCTTGAATCATGATTTTGCATTTTAACTAAGGAGAAGGAAGATAAAATTATTTAATGTATTAGGCATTAGTATCTTCACTGATATTTTATGTTATTGGATGTTACCTTTCTTATAATTCTGATAATTCTGATATATTTTAAGGAATGTGTATTTTAGTACCAAAAGACTAATACTTCAGGGTCAAAAGAAAGAGGTTTCATTTAGTTTGGTGTCTGTATTTTTCAAGATTATTTCATTCGTTGTTCCTACAACTTTTACTCTGAGCTGTTCTCAAATGTGTGTATAAAGTGCTTTGTACTGTAGACTACACCATTATTCAATTGCTTGCACTGTTAATAACTTTTTCCTAATGTCTGTCTAAACTTTTCTTAGCCTCAAGATATTGTTCTTCGTCTGTCATTTCTTGAGACTGTGACTGAGACTTTTGTCAAACTGCCACCGTGAGGGCATTTGAAGACTATTGAAAACACATAATATCCCCTTAGTATTCACCGTTCTAAATCATATAAATTCACCTTCCTCAGTCTCTCATCACAGGATTTATCTTCCAGCCATTGTGTCAGCCTCATTTTGTTTGTAATTTCTCTAGTTTTCTTTCTATTTTCCTAGTACCTTTTGGGGATAGCAATATGTAACCAAAGAGATGAGTAACCTATAGCCTGGCCTCACAGAAAAATGCTAAGACTAAATTAAGGCAGTAAATAAATGCTCATATATTCCAAAGGACATTTTTCCTGTGTTGTTTTCCATCACTCTAATGATCTAATTCATGGAAACTTATCGACACACGTATCTATCTTTTAATGAAGTTCTATCTTGAAATGTTGTTTCAGTTTTATAAATACTACACAGAAGTTTGAAAGTACATTTGATGCTGCTAAAGCAGCACTTCATCATAATAAATAGCTCTTCAACCATAATAGTAATTGGAATAGCTTTCAAATTATTGCTCTGCTGGAAGCTGAATTGATCTGGGATATGTTTCATTAATGCTTTTTAAAATGTATCAGAAGAGTGTGCAGGTTTCTGCATTTTGTATCAGAAAATACACATCTAAGAAAAAATGTGTTTAGATTTATTGAAGTCCTTTAGCTTTAAGCAAAATGTAAGTGTTATGCATTATTGAGAATTGGCAAATTTTATGTAAATTTTATGGTGCTCCACCAAATAAGATAGAAGCTATTGAATTTTGACTTCCTTTTTGAGTTTCCAATGTTAACCATGTTTTGCCTCTGTCTACTTTAGTCTTATCCACAATCTATTCAAAACCTCTAAAATGCAACAATTAATGTATTGACACATACATACACAAAACCACAGAAACAAGATTAAACTAGAGAATGGAAAAGAAGCAAAGTAATATTTATTGCAGAGGTGTAAACATAGAAACATATTTGCAGATTCGCATTGTTTCACAGAGTTAACAGTAACTTTCCCTGAGTACTCATTAAATATATTTATGCTGTTAAAACCACATGTGTGGTGCACACTACTACTGTTACTGCTACTGGATATAGTACTTCCAATGCTGGGTTAAGTGTGAGTTTCTAAATATATTAGTCTGGGAAAGAATTATAAAATAAACTCAATATTTTTGGGCATAATCTCAATCTGAGATTTTAGAACCAGTTCAGAGCCGGTTTTGGGAGAGCACACCTTGGCTGTGCTCCACTACAGCAGGACAATTGGCATCCAATGTGTAGGGGAAAGGAAACAGGAGTTTGTGGAACAGCCTCTGGCTGCTGAGGTCAATAGATATTAAGCATGAAAGTGTTATCAAAATTAAATAATCTGATTTACACAGTGCAGGCTTTTCTGTTTTTCTGAATTAAAGTCTTGCTTTGAATCCAACAGTGCTGTTGAAACAGAGTGATCTTGAAATCAAAGAATCCATTCTCTGCCACTCCAATAGAAATACTTTTTGCATAAATATTTTTCTGATCTTGATTTTAAAATTTTGAGGGGAAAACACATTTATCTTTCATGAACTAACTGTTTTACTAGTAAATTACACGTTTTTTTTTGTTTTACTACTAATCTGAATGTTGTTAGTTTCTGGTTCCAGATGGTGGATTTTGTGACACCTTTCTTCACCTCCATTAACTCTTGTGCTACACAAATTGCACTCTTTCTTTAAGTTAGTGTTATTTTCTTTACCTCTAATCATTCTTACTGCTCCTTTCTGAAAACATGTTCTATGTGAAGGTATTATTTCAACACAGTTTAGTTCGTCTTTTAGCAGTGGCAAATCTTGAAAGTGTTAAGGGCAATACCACTGGCCTCACTGTGTAAAGTTTGTTTGTTTTTCTGATAGACCACTCAAAGGGCAGAAGTTTGAGCAGCTTGCAAGGTCTTCATTCCAGAACTTTTCACCCTGACTCTTTCCTGAACATCTTTTGTGCTTGCAAGAAAATGACTTGAGCTTCACCAGGTTTTCAAGGGGTATCAAAAGATACACAGACACAGTGACATTTAGTGTAAACAGCCTCAGAGTGAGTGGATGGACTGAATGTAGTTTGAGATGTATGGTTATTTCAAAACAAAATTCTGTTTCTTACTCTTTAGATCCTTGGAAATGGTTAAGTTGTAGGCACGCCAATGGTTTTTATGTACTGCTCAGTAGAAGAGAAAGTTAACTATCCTCCTTATAATATTGTGTCATGATGTTAACATTTGAGTGCCTAAAATAAACTGGTACTTGACAATTCCTCCAGGCCTTCATAGAGGCACTATATTCTCCTCTCGCCTGATTGCAGAGAACTCTGAATTATTTCTCAACATGCGTTGTCAGGATGGCTGTCCTTTTTAAAGTTTCCATAAATGATCATGGATTTTATTTTTTTCGTAGCTACAGAAAAAAATTTATGCACAAAGGAAAAGCTAGCGAATACAACATTGTAAAAAATAAACTATTTCAATTACTTCCCATTAAAATTCAGGAGACAATATAATGAATTTTCTGTGAACAAGAACTTACATTTACTGACATTAGTCTAGATTTGGATTTGCATGCAGATGCTCTGACCACGTTAATGGCAAAGATTTTTCAGTCTGCCAGGCTCTTTCACTTTGTACAGAAATTAGTTTGATGCTCCCGATGTTTCCTCCTATATTATTCCACTGTATTTAAGAACACATAACTGCTTCAATCCTAACCTGTTTACAGCTACTGATAAAATTCTACTTAACGTATAATAAAATCACTGAAAATATCAAGAATATCAAAGACTAAAAATTTGATTTTTCATCTAAAATAAATTTTGAGATTGTTTATCACTAAAAATCTAAAATCTGAAAAACTGTTAAAACCCTGTGTACAGCCCTATATTACAGAAAAACCATTAAATCAATGAGAAGGGTTGTCATGATCAAAATAAACAAATGTAGAGTTTAACATAGGTTAACAACTCCACATATATGTTATAGCAACACATAGAAGTGACAATTCTTTTTATCTGCTTCTGTGTTGCCCTCATTAAGTCTCTTGTTTCAGGTTTCATGTATTTTCAGGCATGACATTGCTACACCGAGGCGTGGACACACGTAAGGCTTTTGCGTTAGAATGATCCCTCTTTCTTCTGGGAAGTATCTGTGCATTTAAGCTTAACAAATGTAATGATAAAAATAGTATTAAATCATTAGAATCCACGTGGCAGATTTTTGATAAGTAGAGGCATTCAAGAGGAAAAAAAGCCTGAAGATTTTAACGGTGGGAATCTGGTGGAATTAAGTTCTTAAGTCTGTGAATGTCAAAATTGTTTGAAAAGACAAAGTTTTGGTTGAGATGAGCTAACTCATGGCTGTTCCCATGGTTTTTTGGTAAGACCAAGAGAAGGAAGAAAAAACAAATGCATATTTTTTTCTCTGATAATATTTTGCATCGCCTAAGTTTCAGAGCCTACAAATATAAAGGATCTGGCATCTGTGACTTCCTAGCTGGGTCTTTCGCACATCTGAAATATGACACACATGTTGTTAAAGAATGTTCTTTCTTTAATAATTTCCATTGTATCTAGTTTCTGTCATCATTTTTGTACTGTAAGTAAAGGGAGCAGGTATATAGTTTGTGAATATTCCCTAACAAATATATATATGTATATACAAGTGTATGAGCAAGGTATTAGATGGAGATATAAACTTAGAATGCTTCCTTCCTGATCCCATCTAATATTACAGGTAATACTGAAAATGTTTTGCAAGTGTCCAGGAACTACTAGCTATTTTTAAGTGGTAGGCTTACAAAATCAGAGTCCAAAGAACTGATTTGAAATGCATTTTGAAAAACTCAGAACCAGTTCCTTTTAAAATATGTATGTATTATAACTTGTTATTGCATAATATGGGCAGAGGATCTTGAAAATTACATCTTCTCTGAATGTCGCCTAAACAACTCAGCAATTACAGTAGGGTTTTAAATAAATAAACAGTTCATCTTAGCTTTGATATTTATTTATGTAGATGCTGATGTTCCGACTGTTTTCAAGACAAAATTAATCTGAGTGAATGATAGTACGGGAACAGGAGATTCAGTGAATATATGTCTTTATATACATCAAATTGCCTGTTACGAATTTAATATCACAACAGTACCAATAAATGATTTATTGATATACCAGTTAACCCACTGGACTGAGTGATTGGAATAGTTAGGACTAAAATGCGTTATATCTTTATTAAGAACTTGTTCTAAATCTAATTCTCTTTTTGAGACTATTGGAAGTAGAAATAATAATAATCAGCTATTTTTTTAGAATTATATATATTGTGTCACTGGAATATTTAAATTGTTTCCTTGGTCATTAAAAAATCAAACTGAACCAGCTGAAAGGACAAAGAGAACTCTTCTTAATGGCCCCACCTGTAAAACTGATGGGAATAGTGTACATACAAAGACTCAGTACAAAGTTATAGACATCTTACACTTAAAGGACTATTTGAAAACACATCTGTTCAGAGAAATGCTCTATTTTCTGTTCTGCTTGCTGATCAAAGCACTGACATCAAACATAGCCCTGGGGCATAGCTTTCATTTAACAATACCTGAATGATCCTCAAGCAATCGGTGTAACGCTTGTGAATGTAATGGGTAAAGAGCAACAACTGTCATTCACAGTACTTTTTTAGCTTATCTCCTGTCAGCACTTGAAAATATTCAAAGACATGCTCAAATTAATTGAAGGGTCAAAATACGACCTTCCAGGATCCCTTTCAAGTCATTTGACAGGATACAGGTTCAGATGGTATAATGACATAGAAACTATACATTATTATTGGATTTATTGCTTTCTATGACCTGAATGGTAGTTTGGAAAATACATTAACATTGCCATTGAAGGTGATCCTTTCTGCTTCCCAGCTGCAAACCAATGTGAGCATGCAAGGTTTCATGCTTGACTTCAGAAAAAGGCGTTAAATGCTAAAGCAAAATGACATATAAAACATAGGGTACAAATTGAAACATAAAGTTTCTTTACTCCCTAAAATAAGGTGAGAACCACCAATAATGCTTCTTTGATAAGCAAAGATAATATTACTCACTCATTAATTCAGGCAATATTGATTTAATGGTCTCTGTATCTTTCCTCCTGATTGCTTTTGGATCATCAACTTGTTTACAGTTACTGTATGCAGTCAGCGGACCTCATGATTTACAGTCAGTAGAAAGTGGGTAGATGCAGAATTGTCCTTCAGACCAAAGGAAAAGCACATTTTACTTGTCACAAATAGGCATATAGCTCTTAAAAGTGTCAGTTTATGACCTAAAGTTTGTTCAAATCTTTGCTTCCATAATCTGTTACCTACAAAGCCTGGAACAAGTAGATTCTTGTAACATTTGCTGATTAAAAGTGAGAAAAGACCAGAAAAAGGGCTGATGAATTTAGTGAGATTGTATTTGAATTACTACCCATTTTTATTTTTATAAAAATAAGAACTTACACACAGCCTGTGGAATTGCTGTTATACCAGTGTAAATGGCAATTGAATCAAACTTGCTCTGCGCTGGTCGCTAAATCTCACTTATAGGTCCCACGGGAAGTTACGTTTATTGGTTCTCTAAATCCGGATGACTTTACAATACCAACTGGTTCTTCAAGCCTTTTACAGTTTCTACACCATCTTGAGAAATATTTTCATTTTACAGTTTCACTTTGAGAATCAATTACCGCAGGATATATCATATAATATTGGGTTAGTGCCATTTCAGCAATTTCTTATGTAGCATCTGCAAAAGGGACAGATTTCACCTGAAAACAAAGGAAGTCTTTCATGGTTAAGAGACTTGATGTATGTGAATACTTGTGTCTTTGACTTGATTTTCTCTTATTTAAAATCATGCCTAATTACCACAAAATATCTATTTCAAAAAGCAGGACATCGAGCAAAGATAATAAAATAATAATAATAATAGTAATAATAATGTTAATAGTAATAGTAATAATAATGAGAAAATATATATCTCTCAATTTCCATCACCAAAATCACACCAGTGACGCAATCCACTCACTTGTGGTTTAACAGCACTGATATGTCTTAATTAATTTTTTGATTATTGATATTACAGATACAGCTATGCCTGCATTACCATTTTGAGTCTCAGAAAACTTCGATTGTTTTCTTTTGTGTTTTCTACTACAATTTTTAACTTTTCTTTAGGTAAAAGGCAGTCCAAGCCAGGGATTGGCTTAGTTTAGGCTATAACTGGTTTTGAAAAGCTGTCATTGTGGAGTTCTGTTATGGCAACTACTATATAGCTAAGAAACTGTTGGTGGGAGGTAGCAGGATTTCCTGCTGATGTTGTAAGAGGAAGAAATTTAGTTAGTGTTTGGGAAAAATCAGAGGAAAAACAGATCTCAAGGAAGAGTCATAGGTGACAATAATTCTCAAGCTGAAAAGACAAGGAGAGAAAAATAAAGGAATGGTTGTAACAAATATTTTATTGAAAAATAAACCAGTGAGATATAGTCCGAGAACGGCAATTTTTCTTCGGTAAAATGTGAGACATAATCTTGACTGGAGCGTTACTGAAAATACGCTTATTTATTTGACCTACTTTCCATTATTTGACTTTGCAAAGGAATATATTTATGTTCTTACATGTAACATAGCTTCACAAAGTTACTGCAATGTCTATGATAATGTGACAGCTGACTCTCAGTGGGCAGAATTGTACTTTTATGCAGTTTTGGGTCAAACTCTTGTCATTGAGACACATGATTTTCCTTGTTGTGAATAGGAATGTGTAGATGTAGGCCACAGAAATGACTGAGAGGTGCAAAAAGAAATAATTTATTTTATATCTTTGGTATCTTATATAAAATCTTTTTGCTAGGATGTATAGAGAGCATTTAAAGGGACACCTTGTAAAGAATTTCTGAAATAAGTTTATTCTTTTGATCTTGTCTAATAGCTGTTTCTTAACCTAATTTTCCTTTCCCAGAGGACTATTTCAATGTGATTTTTTTTTTTTTTTTTGTACAATGATTAAAATTATCTGAGCGAGGGGATGAAAGCATGTCGTGGGTTAGGACGCTCCAGCAACCGAACCCACACAGCCGGTCACTCCCCCTCCCCCACCTCCAGGAATGAGGGAGAGAATTAAAGGAGAAACGGGAAACCTGTCGGTTGAGATAAGAACAATTTAATACAGATCAGTAATACACAGTGTAGATGCTCACCACCCCCTCGTATCCGAAGCCCGTCTCGTCCCGAAGCTGCAATCCCGGACGAATGTGAGGCCCCGAAATAGAGAGGGGCAGAGAGAGAGAGAGAGTACTCCAAGAGTCGGAGTACTGGGAGAGAGAGGAAAAGAAAGAAAAACAACAGAGCAACAGCTCAGCAAGTGCAAAAGAGCAAAAGCAACGAAAGAGCCAAAGCGCAAAAGCCCTTCTGTCCGGCTGCCCCTCACCTTTATACTGGGCATGACGCTGCATGATATGGAATACTAATTGGCCAGTTTGGCCCTCAATCTTAAGTTCCACCACAAATCACAAGGGGAATCGTGTCCCCCTTGTCCCAACTATGCTCCCCCCTTATCCCGCCGTGCTTCTGCACTCCGGCACACTGAAAAGTCCTTGGAGTCTCACGTCCAACCACAAACATCAGCTTGCTATCAGCATTCTTCTTAGAGTGAGCCTCTGAGTAAAACCAAAACACGGAGCTCTTCTAGCTGCTAAAAAGAAGAGCTAACTCTGTTCCAGCTAAAACCAGGACAAAGCGTTACACTGCATGGTAACTGGAGTGGGCTGGGATTTTTTTTGGACCAAGCCAATTTTGCATTTTTGGCTTTTTTAATAACAAAAATTAGTATTGTCAAATATATATCACACCAATTTCCATGAAGACTTCATTGAGACAAAAATGTTATAATTAGCAATCTAAAAGTTAATTCTAGAATGTCTAAGAGTACCCCCAGGAGAAGGATAAAATAGACAAAAAATGAGATTGGAAACCTAAAGTTCTACCTTTCCACCTCCTGCTGTTCTCAAGGGTGTGTGTACAAGACCCCTATCCCACAGTCAATAAGTTTTCTTTAAGTGACTGGTCCTACTGCACTAAGCACCATTCCCCACAATGAGTGACTACATAAAAGTTTCACTATATTGCAAAACATGCTCCTAGAGGTTTAGTTCTTGCTTTTTTACTGATATTGAAGGGAAAAAAAGACTATTCAGAGGCAGCAGACTTGGACTTTGTGGAAACTTTCCCTCTGATCACTTGAGAACGCCTGAAATCAGAGCTCGTATTGTGTCACCTTTAATAATCCTCCATTGAGGACGGGAACATTAGGGACACTGCCCTATTGATGCTGAGAAACAGTTGGCTCCTCAGAGGGAGCACTTTGTATCATAAAAAAATCATAGAATCACAGAATGGTTTGGGTTGGAAGGGACCTTAAAGATCATCTAGTTTCAACTTCCCTGCCACAGACAGGGACATGTTCCACTAGATCAGGTTGCTCAAAGCCTCGTCCAACCTGGCCTTGAGCATTTAATTGTATTTACAATTAAATCAGGTATGCATACTGTAACACATAAACATAACAAAAATATTGGTTACAACATGTAAATTGTACTCACATCAGGTACGACCTCTAAAAATGAGAACGGTCATGATGACGTTGGAGCCAAACGCAGTTGCCTCACCACTGAAAAGCTGGTGATTGATCTGGGTGGGGAACACACTTAAGACACAGGACATTCACCTGCTGTTTTCTCTACCAAGCTGCTCCTTAATTCAGACATGGGTTCTTCAGTCAGACCTTTTGTCATTGTCAGTCAAAGAATACATAAGTAAGAGGAGGAGCTCTAGCAGAAACTTTGATTGATTGAGGCGCTCTCTGGGATGCAAAGAAATCTTTTGGACCTCTTTTCAGGCTATCAGACATTGCTAGATGTGTCCTCCTTTCAGCAACTTCACCAAGTTTTTGGTTTTAACTTTAGGTGGAAAGAGAAGTATTCACAGGATGACAAAACGGTTACTGATGCTCAGTTGTAAATAGCTTTTGGTCCAGTCAGCCTCCAGTGGTTCATATATTAGGACTATTGAAAGCATTGTTTGTATAAATTGAATGATTCCTGACAGTCATGGCATTGGGAGCAGAATGAAGAAGGAAATCTAGTAGATTTTCAGAACTTCTTAGTAGTCCAGAAATTTGATAATTCACTTTACCTTCAAGTACTTTGTGTGTACATCTGACCAAATTTATAGAAATTGATATAAATAATATTTTTCTCTAGCAGATTTTTTTGTCTGTATTCCATCCTTAAAAAAATTTAAATTATTTGGTGATTTTTAAAATCAAGGGGTGTCTGTTTGTACACCTGCCCCCACCCCAGAGGGAAGTAAATGCTCACATTAATTCAATTGTTGGCATTTTATGTTTTGCACTGAATCTAGGAGAGGTTACGAATACCCGAGCATCTTCAGTAATACATTCTGACATTCCTGACTTCTAGCCAACAAGATTTAGAAAGAAGTCACTGTTATCTCTCTGACAGAGCAGACTGTACACTACACAAAGTCCAAACACCAAGGCTTCTTTTCAACGCGAGACTTAAAATGAGACATAACTGGAGGGCAGGAACATATGGTTGCTCTGTGAAGTCGTTTATAGGAGGCACTTCTTTTTCCTTGCACATCTGTGGCATTATCAGATGGTCTTTTTTTGTCTATTTTACTCAGCCAGAAGAATTCATTACCTGTATAATATGATCCCAATCAAGTCTTTCTACTTCTCAGAAGAGCGAACTCCAATATTCTGGATGGCAAGCACAAAAACTGCAGATTATTTTCTTTTTCCCTCTGATAATTCTATGGTGTTTCTAGCAGAATAGTACATTAAGGATAAACATTTTAGTAAAAAAACAAATTACGTACCAAAGAGTATCTTTTTCAAAAGGAATTTTTATTGAGAAGTGAGCCCTGATCAACAATCCCTTTTCTTTAACTCTTGACAGCTTTGAAAAGGGTTAATGCAAATTGCAAAATTAGAATGCAAAATATTGCATTACAATTACAATATATTTCTTTAAATTCACATACTATTTTACAGTTACAGTAGGCTTTCTGTGTTTTTTTTTTTTTTGTGGGGGTGATAGGTTAAATAAGACCTTTAGTCTTGCAAGTGAGTTCTTTTCTTTCGGTTCCAGTGAAGGCACTTGAACTTTCTATGAATAAGTGAAACACCTTTTCTCACCAGAAACTTGAATTCCAGCCGACTGTTAAAAAAATAGATCTATTTATAATAAGAGCTGATTGTAAGTGAAAATATGATCTCTGAGAGCTGACATGCAACTATATGAACACTTTTGTCCAGAGAGAGTTTGTCAAGAACTCAATTAGTATTAAAATCATGGCAAAAATATTAGGTATGCAAATTAAGGTTTTCTCAAGTTATAGAGAATAAAGAATAAAAGCTAAATTTCAAACCTTTCTGAAGGAAGCAGAGGTTTCTTCTCCTTTCTTCTTTTCCTTTCTTTTGTTTTCTAAATACAATCACATTTTAAAAATTTTTCTAATCATTAGTGGTACTCATGCAGATGGATATTTTCCTGCTCATAGCTCATCAGCAAATCATAGCTCATCAGTTTATCATAGACAGTGTCCTTTCTGTTTTGGTACGGCATTAACCTTACCTTTGGTAAGGTTTTAGCCCGTGAGTGTTAAAATAGTTAACTGTACTTTGTCAGAAACTGATAGCTATATTTCTGATCTGCCTTGCTCTTGTGACTTTAGAATCATAGAATCATAGAATCATAGAATGGTTTGGGTTGGAAGGGACCTCAAAGATCATCTAGTTCCAACCCCCTGGCATGGGCAGGGAAATCCTCCACTACACCAGGTTGCTCAAAGACTCATCCAACCTGGCCTTGAACACTTCCAGGGATGGGACATCTACAACTTCTCTGGGCAACCTGTTCCACTGCCTCACCATCCTCTGAGCGAAAAATTTCTTCCTTATATCTAATCTAAATCTGCCCTCTTTCAGTTTAAAGCCATTTCCCCTTGTTCTGTCACTACATGCCCTTGTAAAAAGCCCCTCTCCAGCTTTCCTGTAGGCCCCCTTTAAGTACTGGAAAGTTGCTATAAGATCACCCCAGAGCCTTCTCTTCTCCAGGCTGAACAGCCCCAACTCTCTCAGCCTGTCTTCATAGCAGAGGTGTTCCAGCCCTCAGATCATCTTCGTGGTCCTCCTCTGGACCCGCTCCAGCAGCTCCGTGTCCTTCTTGTGTTGGGGACTCCCGAGCTGAACACAGTATTCCAGGTGGGGTCTCACGAGAGCTGAGTAGAGGGGCAGAATCACTTCCCTCGACCTGCTGGCCACGCTCCTTTTGATGCAGCCCAGGATATGGTTGGCTTTCTGGGTTTCCAGTGCACATTGCCGGCTCACGTTGAGCTTCTCATCCAGCAGCACTCCCTTTACCTACCTTTAATTTGGTTGATTTAAAAGTTATCAAGCTATTTCCTGTCTGTATTTCTTCTGAGACTCCCTGATAGGAGAAAAAAGGTGTGATTTCCTCAGTGTGCTGCCCACCATAAGAAAATTCCTATAAATAAACTCTATTAAGTCTCCCTTTGCTGAGCAAGGAAATCTCCACTTCCAACCACAAGTTTTCCTTTGAACAAGAAAATAAACTGTTACAGACTTCTCTTTTTTTTCCCCCTAGATGGTTCCTGTAGTGCAAACAAAATGGCCTGAGAGGACAGAATAATCTTCCTATACATCTAAAAATTACATTTGTAAACAGACTCTCTTGGTCACAGCTATGAATTGCTGGGTCATAGCTGTGAGCATACTTGCAATTGCTTTCTGCCATTTGGGAAATTAAGACTATTATTGTAGGGATGAGAAATATCCACACTGGGTAATTTACAGCTGGATCTTTCAGGCCAGCATTTGGACTGAATGGTCTAAAGGACTGGAGGGAGGGAAAGAATTTTGCTCCACTACAGTGTGAGAACTACTGTGCAAACACATGATTTTTGTAAGTATTTGTTTTATTATATACCTGCCCCCCCAACACCCACGCTTGTTCAGGAAAGCCAAAAACTCTCTGCGTAATGTAGAAAATCATCCTGCTAGTATGTTAAACACTGTTTTTATGTCTCTTGTAATTTGAAATGCTTTAAATGCAATAACACTTTAAGAATGTTATGCTTGGTGTTGTAAAGAGTTATCAACACAATAATATTTCCATAATCAAAAGACAAATTGATGCATTTTGCAAAAATAGTAGGTTTGTAGTTAGAAATTTGTAGTAATCGCTTCAAGAGGGTAAAATATTAAATCTTGCCTCATAAAGGAAAAAAAAAACAACTCGGTTAAAGAAGTACTTTAACCTTTGGAGGGACTAATTTTTGTATTTCTAAAAGTAAATACAAATCTGGCAAGATTATGTTGTGTGCAATATTACTGATCTCAGAAAGCTCTCAGGTGTAATTATATTCGCGTGTAAAATAAATTTTCAAGTATGAAAAATATGTATGGTTCCTTTATGTAGTTTTAAATTTCCTCTCCCCAAAATGAACACGTTTTTTGGTAAGTTTGTGTGTTTGCTTTAAATCATCTCTGGTCTGATTTCAGTAAATCAGTTCTCTGATGTCTTGTTTGTTTCCTAACAACAGACAGCTGAAACAAGTTAAGTTCCTGGGGTGTAAACTAACCTCATCTATCCATAAGGAGCATGAAACTTCACAGCCTAACTTTGGCTTTGGGCATTGTAATGACTGAAAGCCAGATCCTCCGTGGTGTAAATTAATTCTCCTCCTCTGCCTTTAGTGACTTGCACAAATTTACGGCAGCTGAGCATGTGACCTTACTCTCAGACACAATTTGTCCATAAGAAGATACAGACAGTGCTGTGAAATGAAATGTATTTAGATTTTTCAGTTCTCCTCCTGATGTTTTTACTCATTCATTTCCTTTTTGCCTCCTGGTGCCTTTGGGAATGAGGCAAGAGTAATGGCGTTTCAGCTTGGTTCAGTGAAATTGTACACTACAATGGTATATTAGATTCATATATTAGAAATCTGTAGCTTTTATGTATATATTATACTTGTACTAGAGGGCTAAATTATACCCACACATGCCTGTACTTTTATTCTCAATTTGCATTTCAGATGCATGCCTCTATTTGAAAATTAAATATGTTTTTAGGATATTTTGCCAGTTTATTTTTTTATATATATCTGTGGTTCCAATTTGTCTGCAAATTTAGTGGAATTTTCTTTATTTTGATATATGGTGGCACCCTGATTTATAAGCTGAAGATATGATTTGGTTTTACATTTTCTGTACTTTTTAAAATGGATTCAGTAGTCATTCAAATGTGCAAGTGGGGAAATTATCTCCTATTACATTATACATGTTTTACAGATGTTTGTATAGCAACTTTAGACAGCAATGAGATGTCAGTACACATGACAAGCCTGAGTATTTCTCACCATCTGTATTCAAAGGACTTCAGCAAATCAACGCTTGTCTCCTTCTCTCAAAGGAACACTTATTGTCAGTTGAAGTAAATGTGTTTAATCCAGATACTTTCTTCTGATTCTTAGGGAACAGATGCTCTGCCTTTGTTTAGAGTCAGTATAAGAGCACAGGCTGATGGAAGTGTGTGTCAGTGAAGCAGCAGCATTAAACAAGCTTTTCCAAAGTATATTGTTAGAGTACTTACTACTTCATATATCTATCTTCCTTTAAAAGCAGACAGCTTCAAAAAGGCTGATTTCCTTTCCTGATCATGATACTAGACAACTCTCTCTTGGCTAGATTTTTATGCAGAAGTTTTAATTGAACTATTTTGGTAACAACATGAGTTTACTTATGTAACTTACTGAGAAGATAAATGGATTTTGAGTAAAATGTGGTGATATTTGTGCTTTTATTCAAAGGATACTTTTTTTACAATATCTCAGTTGAAAAAATTGGTTTGATTAAAACCAGAGTTCTTCAAACCAACAATACCTTCTTCTTCCCACTGAGTACATCCTAGAAATAACTACAATCTAGAAGTCATAGTATTTCATAGACAAGATCAAAATGCCATAACACTTCTTCATACAAGGCAATGAATACATAGGCTGCTTACAGTATATAAGTTAAGCAGTCCTCACCCAGCCCCTTTAATGGAGCTGATTATGATTCTACACGGTAATAACTGATTAGAACTCTTTCATGTTAGGGTCTCTTAAAAGTATAGTTCTTCATATTTTCTTTTTCCAATCACACGAAAACAAAGTTAACAAATTGTTAGCTGTCACTATTATTGTAATGCTGAAATTTCATACACATGTGAACAAACTATTGAGAAACTGGAAGCATTCATTCAACTTCTGTTGCTACTGAGTCCCCTTTAGGTATGAAACCTCTGCACCATAGTTACTAGGAGACAGTAAAGCTATTAGTTCTGGCTGCAACGCAGCCTGGGTCTATTTCTCTTACGGCATCTCTGTACTGTGGGCAAATCCTGTGTGGAAACTCCAAAAAGCAGTAAAATAATTTCAGCAAGGTCTAATAATTTCAGGGCCTCAAATAAAGAAGTCCGGAATAGACAGTAGCAAAAGATAAGTTAGCATTGAGAAGAAGGGATTTAAAAGAAAATTTTCTTTCATCTTCTCTCAAAATTATCCAACAATCTTAGATTTGTCAATTTGTTAACATTTCTCAAACACATAACTTTCCAATATGCAAAGGTATTTTATTAAACTCCTTGCTAAAAAAGTAGCATTCTTATTCTGCCTTGTGTGTCCTTAATCCTTTTTCTTGGAGAGTTTACTATTTTTAAACTTGACAGGTTTCTTACAGCAGCTCCAGCATCTTTTATTAAAGAAAATCAGATTTTTATTCTTCCTCATCGTGTATAAAACACAGCATATGTTTCTAGCAAAATATTGATAACAATTATTGCTACCAAACGTCTCAAATTAGCCACAGTTCTAGTTTCTCTTGGAAAAATAAAATTATTAAGATAACAACATCGGACGCAGCAGGATCATAGGTTTTAAGAAAACAATTAGGCTGGAGATTTCTTACATAGTACTGCCCACTGCATTTCTTCAAATCATTCTGAAATACGCCCATAGCTTTTGATATATCTGGAACATGAGTGTAAGTTTATTCCTGATTCTGCCATATACCCTTTCCAATTATTTCATGTGTCTTTGCTTTGGTTGCCTCATCTGTATATAATGGAATAATAATATTTCCTCCTGCAGAGAACAGAGATTTATTCGTGGCTGAGAATTATGTAGATGTCATGGAGATTGAAAGCGTCTGAGAAGAAAAAAGTTAGAGATTCCTTATTAAGCAGCAATGGTTATTGGAAGGAAGATAGAGGAACAGAAAAGCAGTTCTAGGCTCCTTCTGGTACTTTTGAGGCCACAATAAAAATGGATGATCACATTACTCTTTGCTCTTTGAATTTTTTCAATCTTTTAGGAAATATAATCTATCAGTACAGCATAAATATTTCCTTAAAGCTTGAAAAAGCAATTTAGAGCTTAGGATATAAAAATATTAAAATGTACCTTCATACAGAATCAGACTGAAGGTACTCTGAGCGCACAAGCAGTGATTTACTATTTAATCAAGACATACGGCTTAGATTTACGATGGCTCTTTTAGAGGCTTGGTTCTTCTGGCATAAAGCTAGGTGAAGGCCTTGTTGAAGTTGGATGAATTGTTCCTGTGAAGGAGATAGGAAGTGAAATTACGTTTTTCAGCAAGCAGGCAGATAAAATGCTTTATGATGTGTTAATACCTCATTTCTATGACTCAGCAACAACCGGATGATGTCATCACATCCCATGCCATTCCGTTCCAAAACTCAGCTGAATTCAGAAACATGTCCATGTTCAGAAAACTCTGCAAGACCAGGACAGACTCCTATAGGATGGAGTACAGACATCTGACTTAGCCTGTTATAGGAACAATGTACTTTAGGGATCTCTGAAAATCAGGGCTAATCACAGTGCCCCACATTCTGTCATTTGTAAATCTCAAAACTTTACAATCTTGGCCAAACATTAATGCCTTTATCTCACCTAACCATAAACAGCATTTTGGATTAGGTCTTCTGATACTGAGTGGATAAGAAAGGAGTCCATCAATCATTCTATGTTTTTTTTTTAAACGTAAGAGGACTCTGGATTTACATAAAACTCTTGTCCAACATAAAATACCTGACTGATTTAGGAGTGCACTTTGAGAGGAGATGGAAACATAATTTCTGATGTACGAATGAAGTTATTTCCATTCTGGAAACCACATTAGATAAGTATTGTAGGCTGTGTTTCTCAAGTTGCCCAGCAAGCTCTCCTTTTTTTGAGCTATCTAGCTAACCCACTGCAAGTTCTATAAAATATCAGCAATGGTAAAAATTTTCAAACCTTTTGGGAAGTTAGGCAAAAAACCTACTTCAAATTTCTTTTGAAAGGAAGTGGGAATCTAACTCTTCCATGTGCCAAATTAATTTTCTGGAGTACAGTAAAAATAGAAAACAAGTTAACTTTCTTAATGGTATAAGAAAAAATACTCTCTACATTACAGTAGCTGTAAGGCTAGAAGACAAATAAATTACAGTGAGTGAGTAGGACAGTTTAATTTACTTCATCTGTGTGAAACACTCTCTTTAGGTAGTGTACAGAACCATAAATTTCAAGATATGCAAACAGCTATGAAATGCAACCATCTTTGAGATCTAGTGGAAGGTGTCCCTTCCCATGGCATGGGGTTTGGAACTAGATCATCTTTAAGGTCCCTTCCAATCCAAATCATTCTATGATTCTATGATTGGTCAAGTTTAAGTGAGTTTTAATAATACAGTTTCCTTTAAGTGGATTATGAAGAACAAAATTTAAATAGAAGAGTAAATTTAATCTGTAGTTCAGAGAGATTGTCAGACCTACACAGAAATAAATGGAATATATTGGGTTTGATACTACTCAAATGAGTCAGACGTTTCACATTGTTGTCCCACTTCAGAGCAGAGAGTAAAGTATGAAGGCTGAGTTACTACAAGTTGTCCCTATGTTTAAAAGGCAGTAAGTCTTTGCCACCGTATTACTGTTAAGCTGAAGTCTTTATTTTGTGACTTTTTCTGAAGAGACTTTTTTCAAATAAGAGATTAATTTTTCCAATATTCCTTGTCTACCTTAAATAACTAAGAACAGTCAATTTCTGTAGAAGTTTTTGCTACTTGTAACAAAAAGAAACTCATTTCACCATGTGTAGAAACTATTTTTAGTCTACATATTGTCCTATTGCTAGGATACATTCTACAATATTAAGATACACCTGGAAAGTATCAAAATGATTTATGTTAATAAAATATTAATGGCTATTTACACATGATGATTCAACTCTATTATTCTATATCTGAAAGGTAATATGTCCAGGTAGGATTTTCTCTATTACAATAGGTCAGATATAATTAAAATCCATCAGAAGAAATGCATCTTGGGCTGGCCTGTACCAGGGAAGAATTTCCAAAAGAGGATCCATTTGCTGAAATATGCTTTTTTGCAACAGAAATATCCCCAAACCAGCATCCACCGTAAGGGAACATTTACAATGCAGGCCCATTACCACTTTATTCATTATTGACACTGTATTCTGTTCCTCATATAAAAATAACCTCTGTATTTGCATCTACCATCTCACCTTTATTGCCAAGTTGGGGTGAGAAAGGAAAAGAGTTTATATGAGCAGATATTTTCACTTCCTGGAACTTGACTGCAAGTAGGTGTTTCTACACTTACCCACTCTCAAAACGCTTCGGATTTGATAGGGGTGCTTTTCTTCTTCACTTTAGAGACAAAAGCCTCCAGGTACATTGGAGAAAGGAGGATATTGAGCTGTGTTACACAATGCTTGTTACAATGCAATTGCAGGGTTATATCTGTCAACAAGAAACTTAACTTACTTTCCTTTTTAAGCTTCAACTTAAACTGTGTTCTTCAAAAGCTATTAACCAAGGAAGTTTAAAAATCCAACCAACCAAACTGCAAGATATAAAAATACCAGGTCCTGGTATTAAAAGTCGATGCTGTACCTTATTATTGCAACTACAGTTAGGCCAAACTTGGCTTCATTAATCTCAGACTCTTCACCACTAGAATATAAAATATATCTCTGAATTGGCTGGCTTTTGTATTCCTTTGCTCCATTATGGCACAGATACACATTGTAGTGTAGTTGTTTTCTTCTTATCTGTTGGTGTTTAGAGTATTGGCTTGGAGAAAGGTGATAGAAAAAAAACCTTGGCATTCAGAGTCCTGTTGACTTAATTACAGCCAGGACTGAGCCTTGTGGAACAATTATGAGTATTTTCCTCCTAAGCACAGAAAATAGTTGGTTTTGTCTTCTGAAGAACATAATACGAATGAATACTGGCCATTTTAGTTCCTGAAGATGAAGTAAGCTTGCCAATAGCTGAATTAACTCTGACTTCAACAAGCACTAATTCGTATTCTGTGCCCTGTAAACCACAAAACATATGTGAAGAGTGTGTCTTCAAATGCATACCACCTGGTGGTGAAAATCATTCCCTTGTTCCCACAAAAACTGTTGTGTGTACTACCTTTGACACATGATGTTTCTGGTAGTGATGATGATGATGATAATAATAATAATAAAAAACCCTTTAATTTCTGTATCTTTTTAATAATATCTTTTAATAATAATATTATTATTATTATTAAAAAAGATACAGAAATGAAAGGGTTTTGTTTTAAAAACTTTAAAACTTGTTTTAGCAGTAAGATGAAGCCCCATTATGTAGGATGAAATATAATGATAAAAGGGCAAAACTCTGTACATTATAGCCTAAGAAATGTAAGAAATAAGTTTATGATCTCACATCAAATTGGAAATATTTGTTTATCTTTTAAATACAGAAAACTGTGAACAACCCAGCATACCAAATGGGCTGAAACATGAGCAACATTGCAGCCTGCTTGACAGTTTCAGCAATCAATATTTGTATTAATTTCCTAGCTTTAAAATGCACAGAGTAGTCTGATGAGATGAAAGAGATTCTCAGAGAAAACGTTATTAAATCTCAGCCTATGTGAGACAAATGCCTATAGACTATTGGTTTATGAGGAACCTCGAGGGGAAAATCTCTTTGACAATACATATAGTCTGCTTTGTTACAGAAATTTGAAACTGACTTGTTTGTCATATTCTCTTTCTGCTCTCTACCTCCTTTCAACCATCTGACACCCACAAATCCATTTTGAAGATATATATCTCACATCTTATTTTCCATATTCTCCCTTATTACCCTTTATAAAACATTCATTCACCTTGTAATATATAAATCCTCATCTGTAGATAACAGACCATTTTACTATAGTAACTGGTAATAAGATTGTGAAGTTTCCCTGGGTTTTGTTTGCTATTTGTGGCTAAACAATATTTCATAATAAATGACCATGCCATAACTCTGTAGTGGAGTTTTAGTTATGTAGCTGTTCCTGGATCCTCAAGGTGGAGTCAGGTACAGTAGAACTTTCAGGGAAAAAAAACAGTGATCTAAACATTATTGTCACTTGATCACAAAAATGGACATGTGGGTGGATGGTAGGTATAATCACTTCATGAGACCTTATGGAAATTTCTGGAGCTGTTAGAGCTGCAATTCAGAATACAGAATTTATGATGGTTTACCACTGAAATCTAAGCTGGATGTTATCAGTCATATGTGAAAGCTGTTTTACATATAGTATGTCATCTTTTGCTACCAAGATGCTGGGTAAGTACCTTGAGAAAGCACCCAGGTCACTTAAACAATAAAGAACAGATGCTAGACTCATAAATAAACATCGGTGAACAAAAGAGTTTCCTGTTGTGCGTTTCTGAAAAGTGTTCTTCCTCCATGAAAATGCTTCTGTAGTAAATCTAACCCTTTAGGCATTTAATCATTTTATGTGGATGTCTCGTAAATGTCTGTGCCTCACACTGGGAGCCAAGAGATCTTACAGTAAATATCATGGCAATAAAATGATGAATCTTTGTGTCTTGATAAAATGATGACTTGGATTACTTGATTATCACTTAGGAAAGGCATTGTACAAAAAGCCAAGTTGCCAGGAATATTAATATTGACAAAAGAAAGAAGAGTAGGTAAAACACATATCAACTTGTCCTCATTTGAAAATAGAAACTTTAAAGACTATGTTTGAGATAATTATCTAGGCCTTGTTGAATGTTGAATTATCTAGGCCAAATTTGAATGTAAATACATACATTGTAGAAAAGTGCAAACATGCCTATTAATGATTTTTCATCCCAGTCGGTTCCTGCATTTCTCTAAAATAGCAGTGGAATAAACTGGAATAAATGAAGTATACGCAGTGAAAAACAATTATTTAATTAAATACAGGTATAGACTAAAAGAGTATAAGAGGAGTAAAAAATTTCTATATTCTTAAACAGGCAGGCTATAGCTGCAGGAAATGAAGAATCAGTAGTTTAAAAAGTGTTTGAATATCTGAGTTGTCAAATCTTAACAAATGTATTAGTCATTTACTGTATAAACTATTTAAACAGCTCTATAATTTGAGAGACAAAAAACTCTCAGCATTTTCAAAATTCTGGAGCTATTGTTAAACATTAAAGATTTCAGATGCACTCAGGCTCTCATTGATAGTCAAATTTCTTCTAGTGCCCACAACTTTTGTGACAGTCATGAAGTTTTCAGGATTGATGTCTTAACTGAAGAACAGACTTTCTAGAGAGTAATGCCGTCCCCTACCAGTCACGATGCGCATTGTGATCCTTTAATCACTCTATAAAGGATTAGACCCGAGTTACAAATGAAGTACTTTGGGCTACAGTCTTCCAAAGTGTGCTATCTTCCGAGGTTTTCTTCAGGCTCCTTGCTTCTCTAAGGAAATTTTTAGAAAACATCAAAATGAGGCTGCCTTTTGGGAGGGGAGAAAAAAACAAACGAGCAAGATGGTATGCGTGTGGAAAAATATATTCAAAAGAAGGAAGAAAAAAAAGATGATGGAAACCTGGCAGTGCTACCAGAAAACAAATGTGATGAGTTTGCATTGTTGAACAGCAGCCAAAAGAGCAATATGAACTTGCACTGTTTACAGAGGATAGGCGTCGAACTAGACACTGGGAGACCTGATCTGTGTGGTCTGTCTCTGAGCTGCTGACCTTGGGCCAGTCATTTTTCATAAGTGTATTTCCTTTCCCTTCTTTAAAACTCAATCAAAATGTTCTTTAATGCTCTAGAAAAACTTGGGATTCGATAAAGTTTGTACGTAGCTCCTCAGGTCAACTAACAGTACCAGCTACAACAGGCTACTCAGTTATATTTCTGTTCTTTAAAAAAAGTTAAATAAAGAGGAGGGAAGCTTTGACAGAAAGTCTGAACATGTTTATCACCCATCCTCAGACAGTTATCTAAATCTAACATAATTTTCATCTCTCTGCTATAACCCGTGCCAGTAAACTTGGCAGTAGACCTGATTTCTCCCTATAAATCACTCATCTTTTTGAGTGCAAGTTTATAATTTTCAACTTCCGGTTGCTTGATATTCCTCCTGGGTCACAAGGACATCTTTCAGAATGGTAGAGCAGCTCTACCAAAGGTGGTGTTTCTGACCCACATCTGTGAAAGAAGGAAAAAGGACCTTTAAAGTCACTTAATTTACATCCTACTGGTGTTCTCTGATTGACCAAGCAACCTACTCAGCACCAGTAAGACTGTAAATTTTCAGGATATATCTTGACTGACATATCTTGACAGTGATGCAAAATCTGAAAAACACTTGCTACCTCTTGTTTATGAGCCTGGTTATTATGGTACTCCTGTGGCACTACTACAATTCATTTGCTTTGCAGATCATACTTCGATGCATTTATATCTGTGTAAGTCCTAAAATGAAATACAGCAAACCCAAGGTGTAGTGAGTTGGCCTTGGCTGGATCCCGAGCGCCCACCAAGCTGCTGTGTCACTCTTCCTCTGCAGCTGGACAGGAGGAGAAAAACATGAGAAAAGGCTCATGGGTCGAAATGAGGACAAGGAAGTCACTCAGCGCGTACCGTCACAGGCAAGACAGACTCAACTCAGGGAAATGAATTTAATTTGTACCAAACAAATCAGAGAGGGATAATGAGAAATAAAACAAATCTTAAAACACCTTCTCCTCACCGCTCCCTTCTTCCTCCAACTTTTCTCTCAATTTCCCTACCTCCTCCCCTCCCCAAGTGACACAGAAGGATGGGCAATGGGGCTTGCCGTCAGTTCATCACATGTTGTCTCTGCCACTCCTTCCTACTCACACTCTTCCCTTACTCCAGCATGGGGTCCCACTCACAGGAGACAGTCCTCCATGAACTTCTCCAATGTGGCTTCTTCCCATGGGCTGCAGTTCTTCACGAACTGTTCCAGCGTGGGTCCTTTCCACGGGGTGCAGTCCTTCAGGAACAGACTGCTCCAGTGTGGATCACCCACACAGTCACAAGTCCTGCCAGTAAACCCACTCCAACACGGGCTCCTCCTTCCACTGGTCCACAGGTCCTACCAGGCAACTGCTCCAGTGCAGGGTCTTCACGGGGTCACAGCCACCTTCACGTGCACCCACCTGCTCCTGTGTGGAGTCCTCCAAGGGCTGCAGGTGGATATCCGCTCCACTGTGGACCTCCATGAACTGCAAAGGGACAACCTGCTTCACCATGATCTTCACCAGGGGCTGCAGGGGAATCTCTGCTCTGATGTCTGGAGCATGCTCCCCTTCCTTCTTCACTGACCTTGGTGTCTGCAGAGTTCTTTCTCTCCCATATTCTCACTCCTTTCTGCTGGCTGCTGCTGCACAGCAGTTTTTTCTCCTTCTTAAGTATGTTATCACAGAGGTGCTATCACCATGGCTGATTGGCTCAGCCTTGGCCAGCGGTGGGTCCATCTTGGAACCAGATGGTTTTGGCTCTGTTGGACATGGGGGGAGCTTCAGACATCTTAGAATCATAGAATCATAGAATGGTTAGGGTTGGAAGGGACCTCAAAGATCATCTAGTTCCAACCCCCCTGCCATGGGCAGGGAAATCCTCCACTACACCAGGTTGCTCAAAGCCTCATCCAACCTGGCCTTGAACACCTCCAGGGATGGGGCATCCACAACTTCTCTGGGCAACCTGTTCCAGTACCTCACCACCCTCAATGTAAAGAATATCTTCCTTATATCTAACCTAAATCTGCCCTCTTTCAGTTTATATCCATTGCCCCTTGTCCTATCACTACACGCCCTTGTAAAAAGTCCCTCTCCAGCTTTCTTGTAGGCCCCCTTTAGGTACTGGAAAGCTGCTATAAGATCACCCCAGAGCCTTCTCTTCTCCAGGCTGAAGAGCCCTGACTCTCTCAGCCTGTCTTCATAGCAGAGGTGTTCCAGCCCTTGGATCATCTTCGTGGCCCTCCTCTGGACTTGTTCCAGCAGCTCCATGTCCTTCTTGTGTTGGGAACTCCAGAGCTGAACACAGTATTCCAGGTGGGGTCTCACAAGAGCTGAGTAGAGGGGCAGAATCACTTCCCTTGACCTGCTGGCCACACTCCTTTTGATACAGCCCAGGATACGGTTGGCTTTCTGGGCTGCCAGCACACATTGCTGGCTCATGTTGAGCTTCTCATCCACCAGCACTCCCAAGTCCTTTTCCTCAGGGCTGCTCTCAATCCATTCTCCGCCCAGCCTGCACTTGTGCATGGGATTGCCCCAACCCACATGCAAAAATCTTCTCACAAAAGCCACCCATATAGGGCCCCACTACCAAAACCTGGCCATGCAAACCCAACACACAAGGTATTAGCTGATGTGTACCTATACGGTAAAAACCTTGTTGTATTAGTATTTCAACAATTAAGCCATTCCACCAAATGAGAAATTGATCTTGGATGATTTTAAAACAGGCAGTTGTTGAATCTTAAGGCGAAATCCAAGATAGTCATAGTGATGTCAGGAAAACTCATATAGTTAATACATCAGAGCTAGGCAATCATCACCAAGACAAACATTTCAAAAAGATGACTAAAGCAAGGTAGTGGGATGACAAAGAATCAAAAGTTAACATATCCTTTATATTGTCTTAATGAATGCCTTTTCATAGCTCAGTGTCAGTTAGTTGACTGATGTGTTATGCAATTTGCTCATCTGATCAACAGTTAATACACGGTTGGATATCACCGTTAGCCACCAAACACTTGCAACACGTAGGGTGAAAGCGTTACCCTGCAAACTTAGCTTGATCTGGATACTGAAAACAGCTGTTAGCAGGCTGCCAGAAGCTATTTTATGTAATCAGTTACATTTAGCAAGCAGCTGAGAGGTAGGCAAATGACACGTTGCAAAGATGTTCTCAAGAGAATAGGGCTGCATCATCTTCTCAACACAGAAGACCAAGATCATCTTTTGGCATCAGCAAACATTCTCTGTGACATCAAAGCTCATCAGCTACCCTGGACAGTGAACAGGACAGACAGCGTTAAAGACAAAGTGTCCTGTCTTTGTGAAGGACTATGATATGCTGTGACAACTGAAGAGACTGGAGTAATTCCCATTAATAGTTACACTCTAATCTGCTCTATTATTAGAAAACTCTACAGCCACATTTCAAGTTTTTTTCTGAGAAGATATTATATATGTGTAAAGTATCATTTCACTGAATTTGTTGCAAGTTGATAAGTTCTTCATAAATGAGGTGATTTCCTTGAGAAATCTAGGTGGTCCTGCTCCGGCAGGGGGATTGGACTAGATGATCCCTTCAGGTCCCTTCCAATCCCTAACATTCTGTGATTCTGTGATTCTGTCATCCTTGCAGTGTTTCAATTTACATAGAATTTGCTCCCCCCAAAATTAAATTACCAGATCTTACTCACTGAGGTAAATGCTAGCTTACTATTCAAGAAACTGAGACACAATAAGGACAAAATCTTTTACATGGGATTGACATTTATCATGTATAAGGAAAATGACTTTGTCTTTCTGGGTTAAAAAAAAAAAAACCAAAGAAAAAACTTTTGGTGGATTTTAATATTCTGTAATGTTCTTTCCATTTCGCTGCTCTTCAGTATACAATCAATATTGTTTCTAAATGCAATGACTGAACTGTATTAGCAATTGAACCATAATTATCCTAGTATTTATGCAACATCCCTTTGGAACCAAAAAATGGAAAGTTACCATCTTGACTATCTACCTAACTTATTTTTGAAATGATTGCTTAAAATCTAAAACAGCGTTAATCTTCAAAACAGTGTATAACTCCAAAATAATCAAACTTATAAAAAAAAGTCATTCCACCAATATTTTATTTCATTCCAGGACCAGTAAATGTTCAAAAGCACATTAGAAATAACCCCTCAGTAGAAAAAAAATGTCATCTCTCTTGTTTTTCCCTTTTTTAAATCTCAATTCTTCAAAGGATAGAGATTGTGCTTTACACAATAGAGGGAAGCAGTGAGAGTAAGTTTCTTAGATAGATGGATATATGCACAATTATGCTTATGTTGCTAATTTTATGCTGTAATATTGATGACGTATCAAGAGCTGAACACACACTCCAAATTTAAGTTGTTTAAACTGAGATAAATACAAGACCAGTGGACAAGGAGTGAGTGCTTTATCATCTAGAGAACTGGGAATCCCTGACTTCCAATAGGTTATTGCTAAGGTGTATTACAAGATGATGGAAAAAAACGTTATCATTCATTATAATGTATTTGCTTTTAGAAGTTACTCAGAAATTTGAGTTACGACTTAAATGTGTGTAAAGCTAGGTTGATATGAAGTTCCTTGGTACTGTGGAAGTCAAAGGGTCTGAGAGGCAAAGGAGATGAGCAGGATGAAGCAGAATACACACTGAATGGTTTCAGAGAACACTACATTTTGGTGGGGTTTTTTTAAATGTCTTGTCTCTAAAATGTCTCTCTTAAGAGAATTCATGACACCAAATGTAATACAAGCTCAATACAGTTAAAGATTTAGTTAGAAATGAGCTTTACTCATGAGTACACATTATAATATGTACAGACAAACAAGATTAGCTCTTTTTTCCTAAACACTATGCGAACACCTAGAAGACCATTAATGCCCTGAAGATCTTTTACACAACACAAAATGCAAATGATAGATATATAAAATGATGTTGCATATAGTGTGTAATAAATGTTATGAAAGGCAGGAAGATCATGTTAATACTATGAGGGTGTTGTGTTTTTTTTTCTTTGATAAGAATTGAACGGGAAGACATCTAGCAAATAGTAAAGAGAGACTATATAGAAGAGAAGGAGATAAGAGGACCTGCAGGAAGAAAAGTGAAGGGATGAAAGGTTGAATACAAAGGAGAGTGTGCAGCTGAAGTAAAAAGACCTAAAAAGGTGTGGGGCATAACTGAAGTACACAACCCATCAGGTGGTGGAGAAAAGCCAGTTAAAGCTGATGACTTTTTCATTCACTTATTAGCAGCCTTCACAGCTGATGGACATAAGCATCTTAATTTCTCCTCCACAGAGATTATTTTCTAGATGGTTTGCTGTGTGATAGTGCTTCACATTTAATCTAACATCTCCTAAGGGAATCTTTCCAGTGCTTTCCTGTGCCCACAGATTTTGAAGTGAGAGATTACCATGATTAGTTGCCATTTTACCAGTTGGCAGCTAATAATAATTTCATATCTCTTACCTTGTTCTGTTTCTTATTCTATGTGGAAGATCGACTGTTTGCAGTGCATAAAGTTTGCAAATTTTACCATGTCTCTTCATACATTATTCACCAAAAATATTCTGATTGTATAAATATGTTTGTTTTGGAACTTTTTCACTGAACACTTACATACAAACATATCAAGCTATGTGTTATTCATGAACTATTTGTTTTGATTTTGTTTTTAAGTCCTTGGTCTTTGTAGCACAATTACAGTGAATGTTACTGTATTATTATTGCTTCCCTGTCTGTTCATAACAGGTTAAATTAAATGAGATTTCCTGCTAGCCACATGGAGAATTGTGAACTAAGCACGCAGCAATCGCAAGGCTATTTTTTTTTTCTGACAAAAGAAATAAAAGAACCTATTTAGATATTTTTTTTTTAAATGGAAAAGATTCTCAACACTGTCAAATTAAATTCATAGTTTTTATTCAAATGGATGCATATAAGCACATTTTCTCTGTATTTACTCATGTCAAATAGTATTGATGGGTATTCTCTAAGGAGTAAATGGTGGTATAACTTACCCATGGATATGAGGGCCATATCTTAAGCAAAAGTAGTGACTGTGGTTTCACTATACTGCAATTGTTGGCTGTAGTTGGAAAACCCTGGGATCTATTCTCTTCTCCCCCTGAAGGCTGTCCATCCTGTAATAGAGCACGGCAGTGGAGCACAGGTTTTTAGACTGAGGCAAGGTGATAGCAGCCCAGTGAAGTTGCTGCTTTACTAATCCATAACCCAAGTAAGTGTTTGTGTTACTCTAGTTCTGAAATTTGTCTGAGGAACAGATCTGCAGCTGAGACAAACCCTGAGAATTTTGCTGTCTTCCATTAACCTGCTTGGCTTTTTTATCAGGGGCAAGTCTTAGATTTATGTTAAAATAGAAGAGATGTCAGTTATAAATATTTTTGTCTTAAATTATGGGGTGATTTTGAGATCCATGACATCTATTTCAACATTACTTGACTGATCTATTTTGCATGGAACAAACTGAACAGAGACTGAAGAAAGTCTTGTAAAGCAAAATAGGGGAGCAGGCTTTTTAACTGACTAAAATCTGAAGTGAAACATGCCAAAAAAGTAAAGCAACTTGGAAAATTGACTAACTAAGAGCACAGATTAGTTTTTTGAGACTTTCTAGCTTGCTGAAAAATAACATTAAAAAATGATCCAGCAAAGAAAGACATAACAAGTGTATTGGCTGGAACTTATAGCCGATTTAGAAATAGGCACAAATATCCCGTGGGAAAGGTGATAAAGCATTTTAACAAACTATCAAGAGAAATGATTATTTCTACATCTTTTCTAAATCAGAACTGGAAATTACGTTTTAGCTACATCCAAGTTGTTGGCTTCAGTACAGATGGATGTATATCTTTGTCTGCATTGCCAGAAGAGGTCATGTTATGTGATTTAATGGTACTTTCTAGCTTCAAAATCAATTCTGCTGTTGTATAGTTTTTCCAATCGGATGAGCAAAGGGGAAAGAGAATAACCATGATGTACCTGTGCATCCATGACAGCTCCAATATCTTTTATTACTTCTTTGGCAGGCGAAAGATTGCTCTGCAACCACTTCTCTCTTCTTCCTGCTCTGGAAAGTCTCTGTCTCCTGAGCCATGGAAGAATTTGCCATTTGAGCTGCTTGCAAAAGTAGCATCAGCCTCATCCAGCCTCGCAAGTATTGCCAGCCCTCAGAGGGACTTGTGTAGAGCCACATTGTATGTATCTATGACTGACTTTATAGAACAGATAATAGAGAGCAAGCTACACTAGGAAGCCTTTTTATGATAGGTAACCTCTGGATCTCTGAGAATATTTTTAGTGGCATACCGCCTGCATGATGTATCTTAATCTCTTCCCTTAATGCCACCCTTTCACATGAGAAGCATTGTCAGGATTTACATAAATACAATTAGTATCTATGTAATAGGCTTGCCATATTTAGAATATATGAAAGCTAGCTGGCATATGATTTTATTTAATTTGACTAAACCCATTCATTTTCTGCAATGCAATTCCAATTTGCAGCAAATATATAAAATGACAGGCAGACTTTTAGAAAGAGGTTAAGATAAACAATTTTTTCAACAGACAGATGAATGCTAGTAATATGAGATATTGCAATTTATTTAAGAAACATGAGCCTTCAGAAATCTCTTTGTGACATCTTGCTTTCATGTTGCTGTGCTATGAATGCGACAATAAATATTAGCACAGGATAATATAAAAATGCAACTCACAGAATCAATATATGACAACTATAATAGTTGCTAGAGACCTCTTAGAATCAAAATGGTACTGTCCGTAGCAACTTCACTACTGAAAATGGACGTTTTAATTGTGCAGATTGGCTAGACCTAGTTGAGGTCACCGGTCAGTGTTCTTGGTGAAATCTGCCCATGTGCTAAGCTTCACCACAGACCTTTGCATAGTCACCTTCAAATGGAGGAACAAAAGGGATTTTAAACAGAGAACTTGTGGCAAGTCTCTGCTTCTGTGTGAAATTAATTGAAAATAATTATAGTTGTATTTTAGTATTAAAAATCAAACACTTCACTGTTTTTATTTTCTGTATTTTCCGTTTTTTTTTTAAATTGTTATATTCAGGAAGTTTTTTCCACCTATGGATTAATACAGTTACACAGCATACTGCTGTAAAGTTGAATAAGCATGCGTAACTTGTTGATGGATTGCACAAATAACTAATTGCAATTAGTTATTAACTAATTAGTTATTTAAAAAACAAAAACCAAAGAGAACAGTTTTTCTGTTTACCAAATATTTGTATCTAGAGAAAATTATAAAGTTTTAATCATGCATTTTACAGTTATCTTACTAATCCACTGCTTCTTTTACTCAGAGATGGTGATTATGACTGTATGTTGGGATAGACAAGAAATGCAAAAATTCGACTAAAGTGAAAGAAAATACTGAAGGCCTGATGTTGTAAAAATAGATAACCTGATCAGCTGCTACTGCATATTTTGAATATCAGACATATAATATCAAATATGTTGTTAAAAATGAGTTGCAGTGATTCTAATTCTGATTAGAATTAGATTCTAATCCTGAAATGTAGTTCTTATGCTCAATTTTTAAATTTATTTTTGGTTTAATGAAATGCACATTTAAATTACACAGGACTGTTGCGGTTTAACCCCAGCCGGCAACTACGCACCACACAGCTGCTCGCTCACTCCTCCCTCGCCCCAGTGAGATGGGGAGGAGAATCAAAAAAAAGTAAAACTTGTGGGCTGAGATAAAGACAGTTTAATAGGACAGCAAAGGAAGAGAAAAAAATAAAGTATGCTAAACAAGTTATGCGCAGTGCGATTGTTCACCACCTGCTGACCGATGCCCAGCTGACCTCGAGCAGAGATCCCACCCCCACCCAGCTAACCTTCCCGAGTTTATACACTAAGCATGACATCATATGGTATGGAAAGTCCTATTGGCCAGTTTGGGTCAGCTGTCCTGGCTATGCTTCTTCCCAGCTTCTTGTGCACCTCCTCACTGGAAGAGCATGGGAAGCTGAAAAGTCCTTGACTTAGTGTAAGCACTCCTTAGCGACACCTAAAACATCAGTGTGTTACCAACATTATTCTCATACTAAATCCAAAACACAACACTATACCAGCTATAGGAAGAAAATTAACTCTATCCCAGCTGAAACCAGGACACAGATGAAGTGCAGACACAGTCCTGGGAACAGACATCAGAATGCAGGAGCCTCCTTTCTAATTTAGATTCCCAAACGCGATATTCTTTTTTCCTAGCTGTAGGACTTGGCATTTGATATTGAAGTATGTTCTTGAAAACATGACAAAATAACTCATTTTTTTCTCTTTTTTACTGATACCACTTGGAAACTCTTTCATTTTTGCCTGCTATTCAGTTTAACGTTGAAAATCTCGTAGAAGGAAATTTCTGCAGTTGAAAAATATTTAACCCAAAGCAACTTTAAGACGCTGATGATCAAGCAACAAGACTCAAACCAGTTAAATAAAAAACATGCAGTGACCACACTGAGTACAGTATAATTGATAAGGAATATCAAAAGTAGAAAAAATGATACCTTTGCTTGCAACTTCTCTGCTCCTATCCTCTACACCTCCCTCTCAAAATAAGGAAAGAAATAGAAAGTATCAAGGTTGATGTTACTTTGTGATGTCATACAGTTTTGTAACGAATTCTTACTCAACATGTCTTTAAAACAACAGAAGTTTATGAACTGCTTTTGAAGCATAATAGGATGACATAAATCATTGACTTAATTCTTTCATAAAATATCTATAACGCTATATATCAATTCTGGTACATCAATAAGGTAATCAAAGGCAGGTACTCTGACTGCAGTCATGCGTCTGGGGTAGTTGAAGGCACTGTCTCTCAACATTCATGCCACGTATCCCCTCATTGTATTTCATTGTCACGATTCAGTCTTGAGCTTCAAAAGCTAAAACGACAATGATTTAACCTAATCTGCTCTGCTATGGACTACTCCTAAAAAACAGTCCCAAGAATGGCTTTTGCCAAGGCTTACTTTTTCCTTGCAGGGTGTGCAAGCAGTATGTGGGCTATGTTCACCCAAGGAGTATTAGGAAAACTAAAATTAATCGAGTAAGGTAGCAAAAAATGCTGTTGATATTATAGTAGCCACATTTTTATATGTGAGGAAATGAAGGATGTTCTTGATATCTAATAAGCTGTGTAATGTCAATATACCAAGGTCATCCTCTGTTACACAGACAGACAATAGGCTGTGATAGATGATTTCAATAAATGAAGCATGTAGTGTTTATCTTGGAATATTAAAAAAATGAAAAGCTGTGACTTGTTCTGAGACATACTTATTTACAGATAAAAACATATGTTAAAATATTCTGAAACGTATGTTAAAATATTCTGTCATAACATCAAGAAAGAGAGAAGTTAACTTTTAAAAGGAAACTCCCTTTGAAGCCCTAGCCTGTGTTGTGTTTTTTGAACTCCTGCTTCAGTTGTACCTTGGTGGGTTTCTGTTAATTGTCTCACTCTCTTGCTGCTACAGCTAGTGAATAGGTTTTTCTTTTCATTCCACTTTCCTTCTAGTAGCATCTTCTCTGTTGCTTTGCAAATATCTGTAATATGATATGCAGTAACAGCAAGGGGAAACTCTCTTCCATGTCTGCCTACTTTCTATCTACTAAATATACTACTGGGAGTCAACCAGTCCATACCTCTGCACATCATTACTTTTTTCTGTCCTACAAGATTAAAAGTACAGGAAAAACTTTCCTCCTCTCATTAAGATGAGCATTCCCTGATTCATCACTCCTTGCAGAGCTGTAAATGAGTACCTCTTTCTTTTGTTCATGTTTCCAGCAGAAAAGATAGCTGATAGGATTTGATTAGGGATGTGCATGCATTTGTTATCTGCTACACTGATTAGCTCACTGCTTCTATGTTTTCATGTATACTACCTAGAATAATAACTTTGTGAGGCTAGATATGCTTGGGTACTGAATAATGACTGATAAATTAAAGATTTCCTTACACACTGAACTTTTTGGCCATTAGGTAATTCAAGTTTTTGGCCCTGAATCCTTCTAGAGTATGATCATAATTCTAGAGCATGAAGACCAGTATCCTTCTGTCAAAAAGTACCTTGTTTTAATGCTTATTCTCTGGAAATTTGGGTAACATGGCACATGACTCCAGCAGCATGCCTTCTGAATTCAGAAAATCAGTAAAGAAGCCACTGTGGTGTAGTGTTGATGTGACGAGGAACCTGTTGGACGGCTCATCATTGCAAACCCTGATATGATATTTCATCCTGCATCAGTGAATGCTTCAAAGGATTTAGTGATTTTCACGGAGCATCTGCAGCACTTGCTTCACCTTGATTGTCTAATTATCACTGCTCCATGGAAGCCTGAAGGCTTTGCTGAAGTTCCAGAGATGAAATCGGTCACGGGTCTTTTTCTTAAAATAGGTAGAGGAACTTTGCCATTCTGTTCAGGCTTCATGTTTCTCCTAACAAAATGGCAGAGCAAAATGGGGAAAAACAGCAGGGAGTTCAAGGCAGGTTATGTTGTTATTTTTCACACAGCAGAAATTACTGAGAATGAAATACGGTCAAGGCAACATAGGCATTTGGCAAGTCAGGTCCAAATTAATTCAGAAATAATGAGCTTGATGCAGGAATTACTTTATTAAATAACATGGCATTTCTTATGCTGCAAGTCAGAATTGATGGCTGTGGTGATTCCTCCAGACCTTAAAATCTACTGGTTCAATTTAAATTAATTAGAGATACCTATCCAGGTTTGTAAAAAGTCAACTTACTACCTCCTTAATGAAGAAATCCTATAGTATTTAATGAGGATGAATCTGTACAGTGTTATGCATACGATTATGCACATTTAATAATAACTCTAAAAGAACCTCAGAAAATTACATAACTACTTCTCAATTCAATGCTATGCATTGCTATGCAGTTTTCTGTTAAGCTTTACTGGATTACTTTAAAAAGCTATGAAAAAGCTACAACTTTCTTACAAATACCACAGGTTTTGATCTTGCATGATGTTTGCTTCAGTAAAGGAAGTATTTAATTTTTTCTTAAACTGGTACTATGTACTATGTGTGGAGATGCAATTTTACTATATGATCATAGAATCACAGAATGGTTAGGGTTGGAAGGGACCTCAAAGATCATCTAGTTCCAACCCCCCTGCCATGGACAGGGACATCCTCCACTACACCAAGTTGCTTGAAGCCTCATCCAACCTATCCTTGAATACTTCCAGGTATAGGGCATTCACAACTTCTCTGGGCAACCTGTTCCAGGTCATATATGATGTATATGTTACATATGTTAGAGCATTGATATGCAGGCCTGAACTCTACTTACAGATATGGAACTGAAGAAATAGATTTAATAGCAGTTCTAGATAGCAGAATGAAGAACAAATACATGTGTGTAGTCCACAAAAGGACTAATGAAAATCTGCGTGAATCAGTTTGGAAATCTGTGCAGACTCTTGATTTTTCCAGATACATCACTGTTGTGGTTTAGCCCAGCTGGCAGCTAAATGCCACACAGACACCTGCTCACCCTTCCCTGCCCCCAGGGAACGAGGAAGAGAATTAAAGGGTAAAAGAGAAGGAAGCTCGAGGGTTGAGACAAGAACAATTTAATAATACTAACAATAACAATAATAATAAAAGTTAAAAAGAATAATATATTAATATATATGTCTAATTATAATAATATATACAAACAAGCGATGCACAGTGTAATTGCTCGCCACCCAGTGACTAACGCCTGTCCCGTCCTGGCAAATGATTCTGAAACAGATAAATCCCGAAACTACAATTCTGGACAAGCAAGAGGCCCAAAAAGAGAGGGGGAGAGAGAGAGAGAGCACTCCCAGAGATAGCAAGAGACTGAGAGGGCCTTTGGAAGAACCAAGAGCGTTTCTTCCCCGTCAGCCCTCATCTATATACTGGGCATGACTTTGTGTGACATGGAATACTTCATTGGCCAATTTAGCCCTCAATCCTAAATCTAAGTTTAAATCATAAGGGGAGTTGTGGATCCTTCATCCCGGCCACACTCCCACCCCGTTTGTTGTGCTCCTGCACACTGGCAAAACATGAGAAGCTGAAAGATCCTTGATGTCTCAGTGCCAGCTATAAACATCAGTGTGCTATCAACATTCTTCTTATAACAAATCCCAGACTGAAACCAAAACACAGAACTCTTTTAGCTGCTGAAAGGAAGAACTAACTGTCTCAGTCAAAATCAGGACAATTGCACATAGGCTGTGCTATGTGATGACGAAGTTCAGTACTTGTAAGTGTGGGTAGTACCTAGGAAAAGTATGCCTGGTAATTAAATTACATAATAGAAAAATAGCAATTGGTAAAAATGTATAAAGCATTGTCTGAAGATCTAATTAAAAGTACACAGAAGGCAGGTGTGCTTTGGTGTCTTGAGTTGAGTATGAGAGTTGGATTTTTTTTGATCCTTTAGGAGTTTGACAACTGGACTGTCATATCCCACTGTGATCACCACTACATAGTGTTTTGCTAGCTGCCTGTTATACTGCCTGAGTTCCAAAGAAACCTGACTGCTACATCAGGTCCTGAATCAACTATACCGTTAATTTTGTGAACCTGGGCCCTTGCTGGTGGGAGAAGCAGCCTTTGGAACAGTCAACAGTAATGTGTCGATAAAAAAATGAAGAATTCCTCCTAAAACTGAAACAGTTGGTCCAGTTGCTGGAATGCCAGTAATTTCTTGTGAAATCATGATAAATTGACCTGAGCCATGCCTAATAAATACAATATTTTCTACAATTATCTAGTCCTTCAATACTTAGTCCCATTAAATACATGTAAGCAGTTTACCAGATACGTCACTGCTAAAAGTTGCACCTATGCTTTAGGACCCTGGAGGTCATTAATGTTGATTCAGAAGAGACTCTTCAGTGGTCTTATGATTGCCCCCTTACCAAGAATAATGATGTTTTCTACTTGAATACAATATGAAATTAGTCTTTAATCTGATATTATTTTCCTTGTGCTTTCAGAAGACTCCATAAGAATAGAAGGGAACTGAATTTCTAGTTATGGTTTAATATATGCAGCATACACTGATTTTGAAATCTATACCCTAAAGAGCACCTCTGCATTTATTAAACTGATCATATTGTTTTCATCTTAATCAGAATGAAACGAGTCTGCAAAAGAACTGATATGTTGAAAGGAATGGATGAGAGGTTTTTTTTTTATGTTATCTTTCCTAGGAAACTGTATATTCGCTTGCTTGCTGATAATTCAAATTAATTATGAACAGGCTTTTTAAGTAGATATTTTTTTCTTTTAATCTTCATTATATTTTAATCAAAAGTTTTGGAGAGTTTCCTTTTAATATAGCAGGAATGGATCCACTGGTTGCTACAGAATTAGATTTTTATGCCTGAAATTATGCAGAAACTGATTTAAGATGTGATGAAACCTCTTCAACTTACAGTTGTCTAGTGTACACTGTGGTAAATTTTGACCTTGTCAGGTGAAGACAGTTGAATTATGATGCAGCCTCTGTGAAAAATGATATGTCTACCATATTAGATTAATTTCCTGTAAACTTCACCATTTTGCATTACCAAACCTTGTAAATGTCATCTTTATCCATCATCATGCAATATTTTGATGTTGCTTATGGAGCAGTTCTCATTTCATTTTCGGCTTTTCCAAAGAGTTCTATTTCACTGTTAAATTACAATTTTTAAGTTCTGTATTTTTATTAGTTTTTGTCTAAGTCTGTACAGCAGCCCTTAAAAAGTTAATGAATGTGGCTTAGTTTCACTTTAAATTTCTTGACAGCACTTCTCGTTGAGAAAGACTGGATTACTTCTTTCTTTCTTTTTTTCATATTTTCTGTGAAGGAAGAAAAGAATGTCCATATTATTGTTGTAATTAAAGTAAGGAATGAAGTAAGGACATTCAAAGGTTTAATCTCATATTCAATCTCTTTTCTAACTAGTTGCCTTTCTGTCCTTAACTTAATGTATAACATTACATTCTAATAAGCAGAACTTAAAACTATGAAAGAAAAATAAAGTAATTTATGGAAATCTGAAAATCCAAAGATTTAAATTAAAAAGAAACCAGAGGCCCTGAAGATAGACCTTTAAATCTGTGCTCAAAGCAGTTCCTTTTTTTCTGTGAAAACTACGTGTAGACAGTGCTGATGAGCAGGGTTTCCTTGCCTGATAAATTACATTGGCTTAGCCAATCAAAAGCACAAAAGAAATATCCTATTTCTCAGGGCTTATATGAGGTGGAAATTCTGGTCCATCTGCTTAAATCCTTCAGCTATTAACACTCTTAAGAAATTCTGTTCGTAATGAGAATGCACTGTTGCAGTTCAAGTTAATTTATATTACTGATTTATCTTCCTAAACTGGATCCAGGAGATGGATTTTATTCCCTTTGTTCTTATTCCACTGGTAAATTATTTTTATTTATCTGTCATGGAATACCCATTTAATATCTCCTTTCATGTAAGCTATTCAGATGGGGTGGTTCCTTTTTTTTTTAGCTCTATTTACCTCTTCAGCTCCTCATATGCAAAGTTGAGAACACAAAGGCATTGCCTTTAAATTAGATTGTTCCAAGCCTTATCCTGTTGATTGCAGCTAGATACACTGAGTACAAACTGTTGATTATTCTACTTCAATTTTTCAATAAAAATGTCTTTGGAAATATATTGATCAAACTGTTTAACCTTTAAACTAAACAAATTTTGTTCAAAAGAATCTTTTCTGTCTGACTTGAAAACATAAAACCACTCTTTTTTTTTTGGCTTCTTGTAAAAGCTTTTAATTCCATTTTACTAACATGTCAAAAATATAGTATTTATTTTTTTCAGGAGAAATGTTTCTAAGTTTATTTTTGTTTTCAATTCATGCTTTTAACCTTCTCCTGTGGATTTAACCATTGTTTAGCTACCCAGGCCCTATGAATCTGGGCCACATTCTTCTCTTGTATATTCTCTTATTCACAATGGCAAGCACCTCTCTACTCATATGAACTACTTTATGTCGATATTTGGTTTCTTTAATCCACTCATATATTTTCTATTGTAGATCCAAACTGTTCTGACCTCTTGTTTTTTCAGATTCTTTCAAATTATGTGACACCATTGCTATGCATTTTAATAAGACACAAAGAATAATTAAGATGAAAAGACTGTATATTTCTGACAACAATGTATATAAAGTCTTTGTTCATAATTTTCTTGTGGCTGAAATTGTACTTTCAAGGTAAAATTGTAATGAAATGTGAAAAAAAAATGGAAAAAGATTGAGAAGGAAAATGAGTCTGTTTTAGTAAATAATACATTACTTTAAAATGTTTTTTCTTATGTTCCTCCTTTCATGCCCTTTGTTATTATTACTATTTTTGTTGTTGTTGTTATTATTATTCACTTCTAAATGGATAGTTATCTTCTGAGTAGATTATCCAGAAGAGGGAGCCATCAGCATATACACCTAAACTATATACTGCAAAATCATAGTCATTAACAATAAACTTAATGTTTATGTGAGATTTATAATGCAATTTTTCTCTAAACTAATGGTTGCTAGGTCACCTATGGCCAACATATTGTAACCTAGCAGGAAGCACTGGGACAGTGTTCAAACAACCTTGTCAGGACACTGTAAACATCTGATGTTCATGGCAGTCCTAGAAATCATTGTGTACTGTTACAGTGGTGAATTTAGCAGGTAGTATATTTAATATAATTCCTATCTCGGATGTTGAACTAACTTCATTTATTTATTAGTGTGGTCAAGGCTGTGCTTGAGATCACACACTTCGTTGTTGTTGCATTATGAATGTGTGTGATAGGAAATGCTTTTGAAGTGAAATCTTTTAGCTACACTGTATAGGCAGGGCAGTCATACTGTAAGAAAACTACATGCTGTTTACTTTATTTTATAGGTTGACAGGATATCCAGGAACATGTTAATTTGTAAAGACTTTATGGCATATTCCAGTTTTAAGATCAACGCTTTAAGTTCAGAGGAAAGGAAGAGTAATATCTAGGGCACAGCATGGGAGTGAGCACCACAAAGGAAATTTCTGTTTAACCCTCTTGAAATGTGGAAACCTGGAATTCAGTGTTCTTGAAAACAGTCTTCTGATAATTTCTGAAGAAGTTGGTGGAGATGCTGTGACTGTTCATACACGCATATTCTTGATTTCCTTTCCTCTGCCCACCTGAAGGAAATCCAACAAGCAAGAAGATTCCATGAAAACTAAGGCTTCTTATAAGGCACACTGCTGTACCAGTGGTTTGGTAGTCCATGATAGATATAGAAAAGTACAGTAAAAGTCTGTGAGCTCCATTGTATATAATTATATGTGAGGTTCTACAGCTCCCCTGATCAATTCCTGCTCAGATGTGCACTCATGTTTAGATTTACATCTGCATCAAGCTTGATGGTGCTGTTTTAAGAGTTTTTCAATATATTTCAAAGGCTACAATCCACTGATGTAAAATCATTGCTTTGCCTGACAGGTACTAGATAGCAACAGGCAATGGGATGTGCACGCGAACTCTTAGCTTCCTGAAGCATGCCTGGCTTATGGCCATTATGGGTCTTCGTCACTGGGGCCAAAACCAACAGCTGCTTCTGTAGTGATATGCCAAAATGTTTGGGCAATGAGATCCAGTTGACTGTACAAAACCTTTACATACAGATCATACCACATTTCGTAGATTTCATAGATTTCATAGATTTCTAGATTGGAAAAGACCTTAGAGATCATCCACTCCAACCGTCCCTAATCCCCATTAAACCATATATCTAAGTAGTTCGTCCACCCTATTCTTAAACACATCCAGTGATGGGGACTCAACCACCTCCCTGGGCAGCCTATTCCAGTGACTGACAACCCTTTCAGAGAAGAAATACTTCCTAACATCCAACCTGAATCTCCCCTGACTAAGTTTATACCCATTTCCTGTTGTTCTGTCACCCAACACTAATGTAAAGAGCCCTTCCCCCACCTCCCCACCATCTTTTCTCAAGTATTTGTAGGCTGTAATCAGGTCTCTCCTCAGCCTCCTCTTCTCCAGGCTAAACAGCCCCACTCCCTCAGCTGCTCCTCATAAGTTTTATTTTCCAGCCCCTTGACCAGTTTAGTCGCCCTTCTTTGGACTCACTCCAGGAGCTCAATATCTCTCTTAAAGCGAGGGGCCCAAAACTGCACGCGATATTCCAGGTGCGGCCTCACCTATTTCAGAGCAGCTTCCCTTTTGAAAAAGTCCTGTTTGGAGCCTGACAGAGAACCTGACCGATGTGGTTGAAGACAAAGGGGTGGCAGTACATCTATCACCTCTGAGATTTACTCAGCAGGGTTTGCTTTCTTACACTTTGATGTGTACTTCAAATTCCCATTTGCAGTGAAAACCATGATTCCTTATAAAGCTAATGTGTATCAAGTAATTTCTAGTTGTCTGATCTTGAATTATCTCATACTGCCATCTTGACTGTGGTATGAGATAAAAGAGCTATTGAAATTGCAATACAGAAGAGATGAGATGAATACTGTTGATATGTTCTACTATTCTAAACCTGAAGACTAGTGATAGTCTACAATGAGCAGATCTGCAAGTGGGTGTTAAAAATATCAAATAATTTTCAGAAACGTTAGGGATAAGCTCAGGGTTCCCCTGTTCCTGACTCCACTTCCCTCGTTACATGGAAATGTTGAAAGTAAAATTTTTAAAGCACAGTGTCTGCTTTAGTGCTTTATTTTGCCAAGTTCCACTGTTGTGTGTGTTCAGTTGATGTGTCTTGTGAAGTACACGTCCTCTGTTTCTTGCGTTGTTGTCATGGGGACTATATAGATGGCCAGACAGTTACTAGACCAGATGTCCTAGTAAACGATTTCTATTTAACAGTTTGTAAAATACTCTCAGAAACCATGTATCTTAATTAGGCAAACCACTTTTAAAATCCATCCTTATCCAAATAAAAAGGTAAGCATGCTCTAAGTTCCCCTAATATCTGGATTCTGAATGGCAATCTAACCCACTTCATCAGAAATGTTTTCTGAAGCAGAATGCTATTAAAGGTCTTATTTTACTCTGTGGTCAGCTTATAACTGAAAACCCAGATGATAGCAGCAGCATAGAAGACAAGCTTCAAAGACTACTTCTGATTTTGTATTAAATTATGCATCATTCAGAAATTATTTTTCATCAGGAGTTGTGCAGAATATAGAATCTAGTAACATTCAAAATAGCAAGAGATTTGAAAGTCTGTCAAGTCTCTGGATATCATAAGATGACTTCTGAATGGCCAGCTATATTCTTTACTTAGTGGTAAATGAATAAAAAAAAATCTATTATTATGACATATGAAGTAAGAAAGGGGAAATTCATTTCCAGCTTCTTCTGGTTATGTTCAATCCTTTAGAAAATCTATATAACAGTCTCTGTCTGAAATGATTAAAAAATCGATAGCACACTTCTTTTTCGAGAATTGTGTTTTGATAACCTTTCTACATGTTCTGTTCTGGACATCCTTCACCACTTGCCTGGATGCATTATCTGTAATTGTCTTTTAATAGACTGAGACTAAATTATTAGAAAAGAATTGCATCACCAGGGAGTAAGGGTTGTCAGATACCAGTGAGATGTAATATATCAAGTGCTGTTGTGTACAGCCTTATCTCATAGGCTGTTTGTTTTTAGGAGACTTTTTTTTTAGGACCCTTTTTTAAAAAATAAAAAAGAACTTTTGACCCTTGTAACCTATTCTAGTTCAGAACAGGTAAAATAATGAATGCAAAACTGCATGCAGCTCCACAGAATTAATGAATCAATGGCAAGAACAGCATATCCGATAACAAGTTCATGACCTGAAAAGCAGATACTGCAAAGTTTCTTTTTAGCAAAGCATAGGTTTTTGTTGCTTTACAACTAAAGGCAGAGTTAGTAGGAAAGCATAGAGAGGTTTGCTTTGGCACCACAAGTTATTTACTGTGTTCCTCCAAAGCGCTCTTCTACTTTCTTGAGAAAGCATTAGACCAATAGCTAGATCAGGTCTGATGCTCTTGAATGCCCAGATTTTACCTCTATCTAAGCAATCTACTTACTTTGTCATTAGAGCAAGTATTTAATGGTCTTATGTACTGAGTGTCTTATCACCTACATAAAGATATTAACAATTAACAGCTATGTATCAGTTGACAATATTTAGTTAGAAAGGATATTTGGTATCCATCAGTAAAAAGTCCGAGATAAATGCATGGTTTCATATGTTACTTTTATTATATGTATTATTTTATGCAATTTATTTACATTATTCCAGTGATAAATTTTAGTAATTGCCTCTACAAATGATCAAAAACAGTAGCTGGATGAAAATGGAACCCCAAGTTTACAGTCAGGAAAAGGTGATTGTGCTTTATGGCTACTGGACCTTGAAGAAAGGAGCAGTGCCACAGGCCAGTTGAGTGGCTGGGCAATGGAAAAGAAATTATCCTTCATATGTAGGTGCTGACTAAGTCGAGGGTCACTTACACAGTGCAGGATTTTAGCAGGAACCTGAGCACAAGGGAGAGGAAACACAAACATCATAGGCGAGATATGATTTGCACATGGAGTTAACGTGCTAAAGAGCAGAGAGTGGCAGCGAGGAGCAGCTGCTTACACTGTGACCAGGAGTCTTCCTTTTCTTTATGGGCAGGAGGGCTCAGAGTAAGAAAATCATAGAATCACAGAATCATAGAATCATTAAGGTTGCAAAGGACCTCTAAGATCATCAAGTCCAATCATCAACATAATACCCCCATGCCCACTAAACCATGTCTTGAAGTGCTACATCTACAATTTTTTGAACACTTCCAAGCGTGGTGACTCCACCACTTCCCTGAGCAACCTGTTCCAATGTTTGACCACTCTTTCAGTAAATAAATTTTTCCTAATATCCAATCTAAACCTCGCCTGGTGTGACTTGAGGCCATTTCGTCTCATCCTATTGCTAGCTACCTGGGAGAAGAGATCAACACCAACCTTGATACAGCCTCCTTTCAGGTAGTTGTAGAAAGCAATAAAGGTCTCCTCTCAACCTCCTTTTCTCCAGGCTAAACAACTCCAGTTCCCTCAGCTGCTCCTCATAAGGCTTTGCTTCAGATCCTTCACCAGTTTTGTTGCCCTTCTCTGGACACGCTCCAGCAGCTCAATGTTCTCATTGTAGTGAGCAGCCTAAAACTAAACACAGTATTTGATATATATGTGTGATGGAGGAGTGAAGGTGAATAAGATCAAAACAATTTCTTCTTGAGCTGAAAAAGAAGTGAATATTTGCTTCACAGGGTAGGGAACACGCTAGGAGTGGGATAGTTACGTTTCCTAGGCAGTAGCAAGAACATTTCCTTTACTGACACAAGAAGCTAAGCTTTCCTCTTAACAAGTCTCTTGCGTGCTTCAGAGCAGATAGGAAATTTGCCTTGCCACTATTTTATATGGGTGGACTAAGGGGGAAAGCCTCTGCATAGTATTACCATTCACCAGTGCATTTATGCACAGGATAAAATATAGCCACATGAGTTTATTTTAGCCTTTTAGCTAATTTTTTTTCATTTTATTGTCGTACTCGCTACACTGTGCTTTACTAATGATACACTTCATAAATGTTTCCCCTTAGTTCTTAGGCTGTTCTTGATCTTTAAGAAAGAATAACGTAAGAAAAGGTTTCTGACATAGACAATTTGTCTGTGATAAATACAATAGAAAATAAAGTGCCTGATTCTCTGGGATTTCATCTGTGAGGTGGGAGTCTAAATTTTACAAGCTGAGTTCTCAAGTGCCTAAGATATGACTCGTGGAGAATACATATATTCTGATTTTTCAGAAAAAAAAAAGTTTAGCTTAATACACTCACTACTTTTTGCCAATAACTGCTAATAAATTTAACACTGCTTTGACTTTTCAGAGGCCAAGTTGTTTGTACCATTAAGTTCATTATTTATAGAACTGAAAAAGACATATTCTTTGATAGCTTCTTGAATATTTCCTTTTGTTTTAATGAACTCTTTGCACAATTCTGAAGGAAATAACAGTTTTAGGCCTACTGTTACACAAAATACTGCTATTTCTCCCCAAAGGCAGGGGAGGTAATGTGGATTCTGACATTGACTTGAGTAGTTCTAAGACCTGTCTTTCTGAGACATAGAGAAATGAAAGTCAGGAGCTGTACTTCTCTGAAGATTTTGGAAAAGCTTAATTAACTAAATATACCTTTTTTATATTTAATTTAATAGGATAGTAGTTTTTGAAAGGCATCAATGAGATTCTGGTCCTAACTGAAATCAATGAGATTCTCGTCCTAACTGAAATCAGTGGGAGTTCTGTGATTCATTGTCTTAGGACCAAGATTTCATCAGCTGTAAGATTCCCTAGATGTTGATTTTTACAAGTGCTTTAAATAAGAAGAAAACAAAACTGAAAACTGAACGACATAATTACGTGCTGCAACATTAGGCCTGGAGAAAGACACCTTGCAAAGCTGACACAAAATATAATTGTTACTGCAGCATTTGAAAGACATTAAAAGATGGGTACAGTGTTTATATTTTCTCTGATTTCGTAGTTTGTGGCACTGGAAAAACATGCTGCAAAATAAATTTTATAGAAGTCTGTTATTTGTTTCAGTAAATTGGAAATATCACGCAGGAGGGAGAGAAAGGTTATTTTTGTCTCAGAAGAAAGAAACAGTTATCAGTTATCCATATTATCCACATTGTACTTGTACAATAGAACATGGCTTGGAAATAAAGAACCCCACCATCTCAAAGCTCACAAACAAGTTTTGAATAACCTTCAGAAAATTATAATTTGCCTTTTCTCTAGATATTAGATTCAAGAAGAATGAGAGAGATATTTAGTACAAGTTTGATTTATGTTTCCATTTATTTTACCGATGGAAAAGAGAGATTGAAGCTTCAAATATAATAAAATTTACAGAATTAAATCTGAGGTTAGTTCTGAAGCCAACTACTTTGAAAACTCTCTCCCCTAGATATGACCAGATGATTTTGTTGCTGAAACTTCTGTGAATATTCCACTGCCATTGGCAGTTGAAGACTTTACTCTGCAAGAACTATTTATAAAGAAAATTCCATTGAGTTCATGTATTTGAAATAGCTACGGTTTTAATAGAAATTTGATGTTCTTATCCAAAGACAGAAATAAATGAGTCTTTTTATCAAGTTCAGAGAAGTTCAATGTATCGAGGCTTTGAACAACCTGGTGTAGTGGAAGGTGTCCCTGCCCATGGCAGGGCGGCTTGAACTAGATAATCTTTGAGGTCCCTTCCAACCCAAACCATTCTATGATCCTATGATTCTATTTTATGCATGGTGAGCTGCACTGAAAGCTCTCTATCACTTGGAATCAATTCCTAGTTTGTTGTTCCTTGAACTGTTCATGACTGTAGCTGCTATATGTGGACTGGCGTACTGTTTACATTTTGAGAGGAAATATGCACTAGAAATTTTTTAAGTAAAAGGCACAATCAATTATTAGGTAGTGTAATTCCTTGTCTGAACTGCAGATTGAAATGTTTTCTTTTAGAAGAGCATCAAAAGATTTCTAGACATGGATAATGTATGGAAAGTGTTCTTTTCCTAGATATCTGTTCCATATACTAACCACTTTCTCAAAGTGCGTGTGTTATTTCTAACCTGAATATGATCAGGTGTATTTTTTGACCAGCTTTCTCTTTTCAAAGAAGTCCACAAAGCAGCTATTTAGATGTGTCTCTTTAAAAGAACTGCAAATTAAAACTTAGATTTGGTACAAGTAAAAGAATTAAAATGAGGATTGGTACATCAAAAGGAATTAAGTAAGATTATATGGTTGTTGTTTACATTTGTGCAGATTAAAAATTATGCATATATGTATAATGTTATTATTGCTTCCTTTTTATAAGAGAAGTTAGTACTGGGAATTTTTTTAAGAAAGCAAGAGTGATGGCATGATTAACTGTCAAAGAGAGAGGTTTTCGGATACTGTAAGATTACAGAAAGGTAAAAAAGATGAAGAGAAGAGAGAGGTAATGGTAATGTAGACAAGTCTTAAAATGTTCAAGATCTTAAAAATGAGGCAACTGTATCAACTGTATAAGGCTGTTATTAATTTAAGGCTGAATTAAAGTAGAGGATGGTTGCATGGAAGTCTCTTTTAATACAAATTCCTTAAACCAAGCAATTTAAAATGTTTTATTATAGACTTTTAATTAGGGATCCAGTAAGATTTTATATGATCCAGTGCATTGCACATTGGTCATAGAAGTTTGGAATGACACAAGAAGTTTGGAGGTTTGGAGTCTGCTGACACATCAGGTGAATCTCTTCTGTTGACTTTTTAGATGAGTATGATTCACTGTAATAATGCAGCATCAGAGAAGATACTTTCCCTGATAACATTTCATACAGTCAGAAAACGTGTCTGAGTTAGAAAGGATATTTTATTATCTATATTTTATGTTGCTTAAGTGAGGACAAGTAGAGGTAATGGCCCTGATTAAAAAAATCACATAGGGATGCAGTGAACAGAGACTTAAATGACTGGTCAAAACTGCCATGGGAAAGTTTGTGAGAAAGATGGAAAATGATCCTAGAATCTGAGAAGAGCTATAGACTTTTTCCTCATCCTGGAGTCCTGAATGTTTGACGAGATGTTCAAGGATTGCTGTTATTTTCATTCAGAATTCATTTTCACACATACATAAAGAAGCAATTATTTCAGAAGAAAGGCTAGATTGAGACCATTCTAAATAAAATTTGAAACTTTTTTAATTATTGTCAGTCTTCCTGGCAGTAAATGAAGAAAGTGCTGATGCAGAGTGGAATTTTGTTTAGCTGCCTTTGATTCCATGGCAGTAGACGGACATTGTTCCCTCAGCTAAGCTGCCAGAATGCCCTGTGAAAAAAACTCAGATGTCTTTGACTACTGCTGTTTCTGTCTCTCCAGTTTTAGTTTTAACAAGGTTGTTATTTGATGAGATTTGGGATGTGGTACATAGCATGTTTTGATCAAGATTGAGCAAGCTACAAAGAGATTACTGTGTATTTATAGCTTTATATTTTTTGCAAGAGTTATAATGCAGAAACTCACTATAGAAAACAGATTACTAGAGATCAGTTTATATAACCAAATCTACATGAGTTATAAGGACAGCTAGAGACTTTTTCTAAAGAACTGAAATCTGAAAGAATGTGATATAATCCTATATGTAAATAACATCTTGACAACTGTCTGCAAATGGAGATGCTACCTACCTGTAATAAGTAAGATTTATTATTTCACTTTTGTTTTTCAGAGTTTTGATACACTGTCCATAATTACAGTTCTCTGAGATTTTCCTTCCTCTGGTATCTCCTCTTTCTGCCAATATGTTCAAAACAGATTCATACATTTAGTGAGAACTTTCCCTTGAAATCAGGTCACTGATAGTAACTACACAACACTATTACTTTCCCGTCACTGCTTCGATCATGTTATTACATTCTGTCTTACTCCCTCTTATCATGTTAAGGTTTGTCACATTTGTCAAAGACAAGAAGAGCTGGAGACTGTTTTACAGTTTATAAACACAGACCAATATTTTGAATCCTGATGCACTTGTTAGGCATCTAAATATATTATTTTAATTTAAAATGAAGCATCAAAGATTAGAAATGCTGGTTAAATTAGCAAATTTCGTAAAAAAGATATGATCTTTAGAAGTGAATGCAAAGACCAAGACTGTCTAATGATGGTGAATTTCCAATAGTTAAGGATGGCACTATCACAGTAAGGGTGGAGGGCGGTATACAGTTCACAGCTAAGTCTATGGGCAATGAAAGTATTTATCCCAAAGAATGCAGCTTTGTGAGAGCTAAGCTGCCGCTGCTGTTAATGTTTCTGACATGTCTTTTCCTTTTGAGTGTTTCCTGTATGAGGACAAGCTGTTCCTGAGTTGAGAGCAGAGTCTCATGATGCTAGTAAAGAAATAAATGAACTTCTGGTGAAAAATATTTTCTATAAATGACTACAATTTTTTTTTTTCATCTGAGATGTCAAAGTTCAGAGAGCTAAGTGTCTAATTTCCTCAATTCCTTAAAAAATTCCAGCCAGAAAGATCCTATAAGGGAAGGTAAAAGTACATTTGCACAAATTAAAAAAAAAAATAATAATTGAAGGTTTGATGATTGTGGACAACATTTATACCTGGAGTGATTATATAGTGAAATCGAAAGAATTAGGACTTGTGATACTGTCTATTATTCATTGAATGTCTGCATTGCATACAGAGGACGTTACAATCCATACCCCAAGAAGCTTTACTGTCATGATCATGATTAACAGTTGTGGCATTTACGTGGACTTGGGCAACTCTCAGTTTCAGAGAGCTGTAGCAATAAGTCTGATACTTAGGGAGAAAAAACAAAAATAAAGGCATTGACAATAAGGCTTAGCAGGTTCTATGGTTTAGCTGAGGATTTTAAAAACCCTGTCATCCAAAATCATAACAGGAGGTTTTTTGGGACTGGGTGAAGTGCTGCTGAATTCTTGACTAGACCTGGTAGATCATATGCTTCTGTTGCATTTTTCAGTTGTTAACGGCAGCTATCGAGTTCTGTCTGCTTCCTTGATCATCGGGCTGTCAAGAGAAAGGTAGTCCTGAGAATGCCATTTTAGTGATCTTATTTTGGGAGAAAATCCTTTACCCATGTGCAGAATCACATTCCTTTCTCAAGCCTGGATTCAAGCTAAGCCTCCTCCTCCTCTCTTTGGTCAGCCAAGTTAATTGTGCAGATGGCTGCAGCTGGACTGATAAATTAAAATTAAACGCTACATGAATGTGAATTTTGATGATTTCTTTGTCCAATTCTTTTTTTGACACAGCTCAGACATTTATCAGTGAATATATTCAATACAGTTATAAAAGATGCAAACAATGTGTAAACCCTAATGTGTTAAAATGACAGAAATGTTCACTAGTGGCACAAAAACTCTCATTCCAAGATCACAGAAATGAGGTGTGATTGATTGTACAGTCTCCATCATCTTCATTGATCCTATTAGCTACTTCCAACAAGTTACTAATAGTGACTAGTATTCTTGCACAAGTGGTAACAGCAACATTTTTCATGGATATATCTATAATATTGGGGTATAAATACCTATTTTAAAAATAAGCTGCGAAAATTAATCAGAAGAAGAAGAGAACATGCAAGTAGCTTGAATAAAATTTCAGTCTTGAGGACAAGCATTTGCTACTGATTTTTCTGGAACAGGGATTTTGCCATGAATGGTTTACCCCAGGTACAAAGCTCCTATATCCTACTGAGTAAACCAGGATTCAACAGGATTCCTGCCTTTTTTGACAGGAATGTTTTGACTTTCAAACAGTTCTCAAGGGGCATCCTCAGGGTTTTTGTTCTGCTAAAAGCAGGTGGTTTTCATTGTGGCAAGGCCGGTGAAGGATTACTTCTGCAGTTTCTTATTTCGGTATTGAAACTCAGAGTGCTATGGCTTAATTGCACCTGCATACATAACACCAAGTAGAAACAAATCAATGTAATTTAATTCAGAACAGAAGCTAAAGAAGCGTCACAGAAATTATATTAAGACTGATCAAAATTTAAATGAAGAACGGTAACAAGGCTCTTCATTCATGAAGCACTGTTGTGAAGGCAACTCAAAGCTCGTTGCACTGAAAGGCTGGAAAGTGATCTGAATGAATTTAATAGACAGATTTCATTAAAAGAGAACAACCTTAAAAAAAATCTGTCAAGCATGCTTTCCTCTAGAACCATTTGACAGATGTTTATGCAGTTTAGTGAAAAATCTTTAATTACAAGGAAAAGTGGATGTCATCCTTCCCTTCATGTTCTTGGGTAGACACAGTAGGTGATGCTGGGTATGGCATGCCTCTGCCCTTTGCTCCGGGTTGGTTTGGATAGCCCAGAGTCTAGTCTGGATGAGATTGTCTGCCTTGGTTGCTTTGGAGAGAAAAGAACAAGGCCAGAGGGTGGAGAATCTAAAAGCTGGAATAGGAAACAAATTAGTTTGGTTGCTGGAAGGGGCCGATCACTTCCTGAGAAGAACAGATGAGCTGCCAAGGACTGTCATAATGAAACATGCCAATGCCTCCTGGGGGACTGCGCTGCAGACTTCCCTCTCAACACGCCTTTGAAGGAATTTTGAACAGACTGGTGCCAGACAAATTGTTATTGCGCCGTTGTTCCCCTTTCGTTGTAAATGCCGACGTTATTTATTAGAAATGGCCTAGGTCTGTGGCATGTTTCTAATGTAAAATGTGGTGGTTTATTCTGTTTCAATCAACATTTTATGTATGCCTTGAATTGGCAAGACAGAGCTTGAGATTTTCTAATTTTGCCCCTGACTATCAATTAGTCAGACGTTAAAAGCAGTTTAAGCAGAAAGGTTGGCTAGGTACCACAAGCACTGGAAAGGTGTTTTTTTTTTGTCACTTAAATAAATGTATTTTCTATTTAAAGACATCTCAAATTAATTTGCCTCAGAATGTCACTTTAGCTGAGCTATTTCAGTTTGTTAGCATATTTTTTAGTTCATCTGTAAGAAAAAAAAAAAGTATATATTTTCAGATTTGTGCTAGTGCTGATAAAACTTGTCTATCTGATTAATTTAGGTATACTATTGGTGTAAAGCGTGATATATTCTGGAGTATTTTTTCTGGTTATTTTTCCTGCTGTTTTTAAAATTCATGCAGGTTCTGTCATTTATTCTCTGGTGGCAGAGCTCATCTAGACATTATTTTCCTCCCCAGATTTTTTATCAGTTTGTAGAAAATTATTTTCCAGTTCAAAGTTTTGATAGTTTAATGTAGACACCGTTTTCCATTCTTGAAAATAAGTCTATAATGATGATGATTCAGAGGGAAGGTTAGCTTTAATTTTTTTTCACTGATGTTTAGACTAGTATTTCAGACAGTAACAGCAATCTCAAGTAATACATTTGTTCTTTTAAAAAAAGTGAAAATAATAATTATATTTTGTACTTTTAAATGTTGTTAAAAACTAAAATATGAGAGAGACTGCTAAATTTGCATTTTAAAACATGCAAAGTAAAGTAGGTACTGAAGAAGCTTTATATACAATTACATAAAAACATGGCTATTTGTCTCTTGTAGCCTAAGCACAAGCTCTGCATAGTCGATATCAGAGACATCATCTTCAGAGAATCAGTTATTTAAATATGGCAACAAATGTTTTGAAAACATTCCTCAATCACAGATTCACTACTAATTCTACTATTACTAATCCGTTACTAATCCTACTAATCCTGCAACGATGGAATGTATCATTGAATTATAAGCACAAGGAACAAATGATTTAGTGTCTTTACCATCAATGTCTAAACTTAAGCCTTTAAATAGGGCCTGCATGATCTTACAAAAAAAGACTTTTTTTTTCAGAAAAGAAACAGTTTAGAGATGAAGCTGAATATATTTGATTATTGATTTTCTTTTTATGTAAGAAGTTGCATTTCTCATCATAGAATCAAATATAGGAAATGTAGAATTTTTGTTCTACTGTCCACTCCAGAAAAGTGTTTTATTTATTCCTTAAGGCTAACCTTATTTATCTGAGGGTTATATTATCCTCAATCTTTTTTCCTATCTTTCCTGACTTGTTTACAAAACCAGAACTGATACTATGAATTGCTATAGATGGTATCAGAAACATTTCAACATTTCATTAACAATTCTTTCTTCTGGGTCAGTTTTGAGATGTTTTCTTTTCATTTCAGAAAAATCCTACACATCTGTAAGTTTCTTCTGCCTCCTCTGACATCATCAGAGCTTCGATGTGACTTTCAGGTTTTATCTCAAGTTGAATGCACTGCTGTAGTTTCCTGTCAGAAGCAAAAGTCTATAGCATTTGTCAGCATGGAAAACTCCTGAGACTTTGTTCTGTTGCCCGAGCATAGTTGTCTAGTGCCCTCTGAGGTGCCCTGAGGTCTGCTGCTGGGTCTCCAGCTACTCCTGCAGGAGGAAGGGAGTTTCCCACAGGTCCTGCACTGTATCTGCTGATCTCATGCTGATATTTCAGCATGTTCCATGTGGCACTAGATGCTTGTAGGTGAGCAACTGAATACAGCTTTGGTTTTGAATTATCCACCAGGAAGCTGAAGTCTGGAATCCATGATGATAGCTATATTGTGAATTTGAGTAATTAGAAGGCTTCTATATCCCCTCAGCAATAATCTCAGACATTTCCTCTCTTTATTTTCTGTTGTCTAGCAGCACACTAACTGTAAAAAGTAATTTCTTTCACTTACACAGCCAGAAAATTTGTTAGCCAAGCAAAATCAGCATCCAGGTGCCATAAAACAAAGCTTTAGAGTTGCATGATTAGAATACAGATTAAGTAAGAACTTTGTTGATGCAAACTATCGAACATACTTCTTATTTCTTCCTTTTTCTAGCACACTGCCATGAATTTAGTTTTGTTTTGCCTTAAATGATACTGGATCTTGGTAAAGACAGCATTTTCCCTACAGTTTATCACCTGCTGAACTGAGAAGACACATGCTCATTTGCGTCACTTATTTATATCGAATTTTTGAAGTAGACAGACGTACTGTTGAGTTTGACTTCACTAGTGAGGAAGCTAGAGGTATTGATCAGTTATTAGTAAATTATTCTAATAAGTAATGTAGATAAATCTTTAGAGGCAGTTTTTACTCTCTATATATCATTCAAAACCTTGAGTGATGGAAATGTCATTTGGAAATGAACTCCATGGAATAGAGTTCTGCAGTCATACCAGCTCGTGTGACAGGCACATCACTATTGCATTTATACTCTATCAAATAATAATAAAAACCCCTGTCATTCAGATTTTTCGTGAAGATAACAAGGGCGACTAGTCTCTGTTTTCCTTAGACCACAGGAAATGCAGATTGCATTTCTGGCTGAGGTGTTTGGTTTTTTGTCTACATAGAGACTAGACAAAAGCATCTGTATTTTTGAATAGAAATAACTTTCAGAAGCCAAGAAGAAGGAACAAATGTAAAACCTCAGTGAGAGTGAAAAGGAATATAGCTTTTTTTCTTACAGGCCACAGCAATAAACCAGACACAACAGGCGTGGTGATTCCTGGGAAAGAAATATTTCATAAGTACACAGCACAAATTCAAGAAAATTCAAACTTTTTTTTGACCTAAAATCAACTTGCTTTCCATTTTTCTTCAGAATACTTTAAGAGGCAAGAAAAATTTAATTTCTGCAAATGTAAGGAGTATGTAGAAATTTGCATGTCATTTTCAAATGGTATCTGGAAGACATATACACTTCCATCTTCCAGAAGAAATAGAGTTTAAACAAAGTTAGCTGAATTCTTGGCAGAAAGTAGGTTATTTGAATTTTTGGCAGAACAATTTCTTCTCTTATGAGAAGAAATAAGATTTCTGCTGTGGAAAATCGGAAAGAGAGAAACATGTTCTCAAAAATACAGCATAGAAGACCAGGACATGTAAAGTAAATCATTTGCTCTCTTAAAGGATTGGGCAGATACTTACATCCTAAACTGCAGTAACCTAAATTTACTAGAAGAAACGGAATGAAATCAGAAAACATGTTTGATTTTTTTTCTGTTTTCTTCTTCTTCTTTAGGATAAGTGAGACTGGAAAACATAAGCTATAATACACTGTGCTTTGGGGGCTAAGCCTAATTAGACTAAGACTAAAGACTTCTTTTGGGAATGAAATTTATAAAACTTCTCCTTACATGAGCCATTTATTCCTTACATACAAAGACAATGTAGATTAGGTGTGAAATGACCTGTTCTTTTGAATTACTTATTCTGTTCTATCTGCTGCCTCCTCCTTCTCTTCCTCTGAATGAATATCTGTCGGCTATTTACATGCTTTTGAGAGTTTCCTTATGCACTTGATGATGGTCAAAGGATGGATTTTTTATAGTACTTAGGCTCATGAAGATGTAGCTAAGCACCGATGAGAATTAGTTAGGTACCTTTGAAAATCTCATTTGATGGCTGTTGTTAAGAACTGTAAGTTCCCTTAAAAATCTAGTCATGTATACTGACGCCTATCCATACTACGGAAAGGGAGAGTGAATCTGGATTTATGTAATGATTTTCTTCAGCTGATTTGTAGGCCTTTGAGAACATATCAAAATCCACTTTGATTGATTTTACAAATGGATATTGAATCATTCTTTTATTATTCTTGTAGTGTCAGCTGAATAGTTGGATAAGAGGAGAGATACCCCACTCTTTCGTTATCCTGGACAGAAGTGGGAAAGCAGAAAATTGCTGAGAAATATGGCACAGAGAGGGAATAAGACTAATAAAGATGTTTCTAACCCTGTTACTCATTCTTTATCATAGGCAGACTGCTGAAAACAAGTTAGGGGTTTATTATACCACAGGAAGTATATTATTCAAACAAATATAGCAACAGAATTGCAGTGTAATCAAAAATCAAAGTATTTCTTCTTTTCTCCCCTTTATTTCCATCTCCCGGTGCCCTAAGAGCTGGGCAAAAGGCTGAGCTGTTCATGAATCTTTTCCTGCCCATATACCGCAACTTCAGGGAGTTGCAGAGTGTCTGGAGCTATGTTAGAACTAATGGTCTTTAGCAATTGAAACATTCGGATGCTGTGGCAAAGACCTGTGCTAACCATGATCTCGGATACAGCTGTTCACGCCATCACTCTCACACCTGAGAGTTTCCAGGTGCTCCATAACTGTCCCAGTCTCCAAATTAATATACGATACCCAAATAGCAGACTGACAGCGGAGAGGCTGGGTTTTGCTGAGATGTAGAGTTTTAGAGTTCTAGAGTTTTATGAAGAGTTTAGGCTCTTCATAAACAGATTTTTTCCTAATGATGTGGTTCTCTGGGAATCAAGTTTTTTCCTCAAAGCTACATGTTTGGTTGTCATGTCCTTCCCATTCCCAGCTGGCACAGGGCTCTGTGAGATTTCTGAAACAAGTTTAATTTTAAAGTACCTTGTGGGGCATTTTGAATTATGCTTTGGTTTGTAACGGCTTCTGTCACAGCAAGCATTAGAAAGCTGAAAAATTAGATTAAAGCTAGTCTTCCACTCTCTTTCCTGAAATGCACAGAGCTTGTATCTGCATCTGAGGCTGTGGTCTCTATGCATTTTGGATTACATAAATTGAAACACTTCTTATTTTATCTCAGGAGCAACTGCAGAAAGTGGAGGCAAAATACTTGTGTGCTAAAAAAAAATTTTTTTTTTTTTCAAGAATCACTTCTGGTCTGGCCCAGTGACTAATACTGAGAGTTTCCCAGTCTTTCTCTTTCTTTTTAGCTTTCTTTTATTATTATTTTTAACTCTTCTATCACTGCTAAATGTTTTTCAGTGTTATATACTTCAGAACTTCTAGACTCTGTCTTTTTTGCCAAATATTGGAGATAGATACATAATGTAATGAAAGAAGAAAAGACTGTGTTTCACCTTTCTTAAAAATAAGATTTGGTTTGCCCTTGCATGGAATATTAAGGAAACTACAACAGTGTCTAGATCCCTAGAGACACAAGTAAAAAGGAACCACACTTTTGGAGATTCACTCCCCTTTCAGGAAATTTTTAGTTTCAAGCCAATTTCTAAATATTCCCCAAAGTCTTCCCCCTCTATCTGACACATCAGTTGTGTCTGTGATCACCCCGTCTCTCCAATGTCATGTAGCGTGCCACTCATCTGGGTTTCTGTAACTCCTTTTATAGAGCTTGCAGAATGTACCATAAAATGGAGACACGAAAAATACTCAAGCAAGACATGGAAAAATTTGACTCTCACTCCAGAACAAGCAGTCAGCAGTATCAGTTACATGGAGATACTAGATACTGGTACTAGATAATGGAAGTGGAAGAGCACAGTGTTATTATAACGCAATACAAAAACTGTGTTAGAATACGCATATATTTGTATTTACTCCTGTTGCTGATTTTCAGGTCACAGCTAACAAGTGTTTTATTTCAGTTCTAATCATCTGGTTCAATCCTTTGGTTACTGAAAGTCATAAAATGATAAAGACACATGAATCAATAATTTACATAACATAAAAATTGAAAGAAAAGCAGGAGAATTAAGACAGAAGGAAAGAGTCTGAAAGACTAAAATAGTAAACATTGGTTTTCCTCTCTGATTGTCTTTGATCTTTGGTAATCTTTAGTGAATATTACATTTTTCTTTTTCTTTATGTTGAGGACAGTAAATACAACAGTAATTGTATTCAAAATTCTTCTTACTGTTCCTGTTTCATTTTATCGGTGGTGTAACATTTGGATTCCTTAAGCCCAAAGGTGATATTTTTCTTTGAGCAACGAAGCTTTTAACCTTAAACATATAAAATTACATACAAATTTATACTTCCTATTAGTAAAGGAAAATCGCTATTGAAATTGCACGTGTGCTTTACTTTATACACAGGTGCCCTGCTCTCAGGATGTTTAAGGAGGCTATGAACTATAATAACTTTTTACATGATCTCTCTTGCAACTCCTACAAGATCTTACAGAGAGCATTAGGCAATAATTCATCCTGTAATAGCATAGGAGTGCAACATTTTCTCTTGCTCACTTTCTCTTTTCCTCACTGAAAGTCACATGTACTTTTTCTGGTATTACTTTTTTCTGAACTCTCTAATAAAACAAAAAAAAAGTTATTATGTACATATGCATGTTAAAGAAGAGAGTTTTCTTAAAGCACATTTAGTGTATGTCTGAAAATAGCATTCCAGCATTATCCTCCACCCTGATGCTAACTGTAATTTTTAATTCACTATAGAATGTTAAAAGCCAACAAAGGAAAAGTTTCAGGTGGCGGTAAGTTGATATTTAATATCCTTTGATGATTTGATGAAGAAAACATTACATTTCAGTCAGATCTTCAACAAATCTGGAAAGCTGGGAAACTGGAATGACTGGGAAATATATTTTGTCAATAAACTATGACATACATTCAAGTGGAGCAACTGGAAAATTAATTTCTGATACAGACTGTGACTTTGTTTTCTTGTTTATATTTGGTTGACTAAGATTTCTTTTTAGCATTCAAGTGCAATATGTACCTTCTAATGAGGAATATACTATAGAAAGAATCTTGTTAAAAAGAACAACAACAAAACCCCCAGGAGAAATCTAGGAGAGGCTGTTCTGTTGGTGAGAAGTTAAGCTGCCTTTCCTATTTGTTTTTGTTTCAGTCCATTGCCTTTTATCTGCTCATACCATTATTTGAACTTTTTAATATAATTTCCTCCCTATTTGTGTTATGAAAATTCATTTATCAGAGTTATATTGTATTACAGCCTGTATCAAAAAAACCCACAAACATTGGCTACATTTCATGTAAAAATATCAGATGATTATAGGCTAAATGATTAGTTAAAAGACTAAAGGAGGACTTCTATGGGGATCAAAGACATTCACATATCATTGAACAAAGGATCATTTATTTGTCTATTTCAGTTTGGGAACTAGATTTGCAAATCAGCCTTTTAGACAAGAACACAGCAGCCGCACTAAACTCACTGACTAATACTGTGGGAAAACTGTATCTAAAAAATCATCACAACTCGACAAACAAATCTGTGTTGCAGGTAGACAGTGGACCCAATTCATTCCTGACATAACTTCACATTGGAGGATGGGACAAATTTTGCCTGTCGGTATTTGTGCTTTGTCTGATTCATGAAAAATGAGTTGAGGATTAAGGCAGGTATTTCGTGGTCTATGAGTTCCAAGAACAAGAAGGAGATATGTTCTCTGTAAGCTATAAAGAGTGCACCGAGTATTATCGTCATTTTGGTGTCTGTGTGTAACAATGTTTAAGAAACATATGAGACAAAATATTAGTAGATGTAACTCTAATTTTCACGTACCAATAGCTTACAAGCTGTAGACTGGGGGTTTTAACTTTAGGATGCCACATGATACTCATACTGTATCTATATTGAGAATAAAAGTGTGTGGTAGGAAGGCACAAATCCTTTGATCTTTTGCTCCCTCTTCCCAGCCCACCTTCTGACACAGGACTTATCTGAAATTACAGATGCTACATAAGCCAATGTTTGTTTCTGCAAAAGCTTAAATACATTTTGAAAGCAAGTTACTTGCTGTTAAATTTTAGAACTTTTAAGCAAATTATTTGTGTGCAATTCTTTGCAAATAAATGAATTAATTCAGCTAGTCTAAATGCCATGGAAGTTAATGATAGTATTCAAATGACTTCAATAAATACCAAGTGGGACTTAAAGGAGAAATACTTCTATGGTTAAGATGGTAGGTTCTTAAAATAAAACATAACAGGGAAAAGCAATCCATAAAAGAAAAAAAGCAATCTTCTCATGGCAAATCCTTTTTTTTTTTTTTTTGATGTTCCTGTAACATCTGAGCATCAACTTGCATTTGGTTATCACAGAAATATTTCACAGGTACACCATGTCAGCCTTCCAGTTTTGTCGACATTCATACTTTCTAGAATAAAAACTACAGTAGTCTTCAAACATCATAGTGGAAGTGTGCTTTATGTGTTCTAGATGACATGATGGATTTCCCGAACGTTGGCTTTCACTTTGGAAGTGTTACCAGCCACAACATTAGAGTGACTATGTTTTAGAAATGCAGTGTGTGGGAGAGTGGAGTGGAGTGTTGGCATGAAACTTTGTGTCCTTGTAATAGTTTTTTGAAAATGATCATTGTCTTTATCCCTGTGAAATAGCAAGGGATTTCTAGTGTACCATTTAATTGTGTGAGTGCAATCTCCCTAAAGACGCTTTACTGCATCAGATTGATAATATTGATTTCATGAACCAAAACCATAGTAAGATGTGTGATTTTCGGTGGTAAGGCACTTACTGTATGATGTAATGTTCTAGAAAAGATGATTCAGTATTTTATTATGTCTGGAGTGTGTTTTTGGAACATTACCTTTAATGTAGGTGCTGTCGCTGATTTGAATACACACTTTTTACCAGTTGGTAAATGTTTCTTGTGCACATAATTGGCCTGTATTTTCCACATTTGCTTCCTCCTTGTCTGCCCTTCCATCTGTGTTCCAAGAAGATAAGGGATAGGATATGAGTATATAATAAAAGAAATATTACTCTGGAGGTTGCTAACAGCTATAGTAATGACAAGGCTTATATCTGAACTTAATTTTTCATAAAATGTTACAGATTATATTTGTAAAAATACAAATGCTTGTTCCTCCAATAGACAAATTATTGTAAATTGAAGAGAAATTCACCCATCCATTTTAATTTTTAAAAAACAGTTATTCTTCTCTGATAATGACTCATCCTGATTTTGTTCTAAGAAGGAATGGGGGCACAAATGTGTTCCTGACATCAGATTTGGGGCCACAATGATTGTAGTGTTTTAGTTCTCACTGATTTTATGTTCTACTGCTGTGTTAAAACTATGCAACCATGAAAAGCATTTTATTTGTGTAACTATAAAATTACAAACACTTACAGAATAACAATTAACCTGTCCTCCCCAATTTTCAAAATTAGGAAATGGCTTGGAGAGAGAGAGATGGAAGGAAACATCAAGATATTAAAGGATGGATTTGAGGAAGCAAGCATTGGCACCTCTAGTACGTAAGCTTTTGGGACCTGCTAGTGAAACATGAGATGAAAGGCCATAATTTCTTAGTTCACAGGTTACTTCTGTTTTGTTCTGAATTGCTTTAAAATTTTTTCTTGAGAAGAAAGTATTGTGCCCTGTGACCATTTTGAACTTATCTATATTTTCTGCAAGCGTTAGATTAGTATGCCAGAAATCATGCAAATTTCCCTGCTTTGCAGTCCTAAGAGGAAGTCCCTCATTTTCATTCTCCCTGCTACTAAATGCTCCGTTCTCATTTATTTATTTGCAGCTATATACTTTCACAAAATGGTCCCTGTGGTAAGACTTCTTATTTATCCCTCTATACACTTTATATTGCCCATTATCACATTAATCTTTGTAACACTTGCATTTAAATTCAGTTTCTGAGTATCTCATAGTGCACATCTCAGTACTGGATTGCATCCTACGTCCTCTCACCTTCCCCAGTGAATTTCCATGGGAATTGAAGTCTTTTCTTTTTCTACTGGGAAAAAAATGCAATGCTGACAGCAAAAAATATAATCCTCCTTTCTGGGACTCTGCTAGGCTTTCTAAACTAGAAAGACTCCATCCATCTTCTAGGTCAGATGTTTACTCTCTTTTATTTTCTTGTGTCGCTCCCCCAGTGACCTGCCACCGCCACGTCTTTATCTGTAGACTTTTACATTTAGATGTGGAAGCGAGTGGCTAGTGGTGGGCTTTCGAGGTCCCTGCAGGCTGGCTGATGGCTGCAGAATGATGGCAGGTTGCCTCAGGGGGTAAAGCCCTCCTGGCCCCAGGCAGTGGTCCAGTACAGCTGCAGCACAGCTGTACGAGCTGTCAGTACTACTCTGCTCTTCAGGAGTCAGCGCTTAGCATCAGCACACCATTCTTAGCAGCACTGCTAATTATTTTCCATTAAATGACAGTTACTCTTTCAAAATTTAACTCCTGAACATAACTGGAAAGTGATTTGCAGTGTTTGTAAAGAAGGTGCTTTTAACGACCCAACGGCCATTTATATGTAACTGAATCTTCAAACTATATTGTCTTGCCAGCTATTCCAGTTAATGAGATGCATGTTGTGGGGGTTAGTAATGCCTAATATTGTATATAATAAGTCTCAAGTAGTGTTCTATTGATATTTAATTAGGGATGTTGTGTAGTGCTTACTGCTATATACTTCAAATACTTCTGCTAGTGCATTAAATGATGAGACTGACATCCGCTGACTGTGGCTGGCTCCACACTGTGGAAATCACTGAACTATCAAACTCACAGTTTTAATTTAATTTCTGGAATCTTAAGTTTCTAACCAGCTATATAATTTATTTGTCTTAGTTTTTTTCCTTATTCTTCTCTATTTAATGTTAAGTCTGAAGAATTCTTTTGTTTCGATGTTCATCGTAACCTTGTACGTTTTGGGTTCTCACCTGTAGTTTTCTTTCCTGATTGGTCTTAATTTTCATTGCTTTACTTATTTGTGATAATCTTTGCAGATGTTTTTTATGCACTTACAATATCACAAGGGATCTTCCTCTCCTCTTAATGCACCGCTTGTGAATAACTCCTAAAGTCTTTCATGAATTATAACATCTTCAAAATGTTCATATTCATAGGTTTTTGAGTATCATAGAAGTTCTCTTGTAAGTTAATAAAATTTATCATCTGCTTCCTTTTTTGAACATATGGAATTTGAACTGAAATTTTTTCTCAGGACTCAGACTTCAAACACTATGATCAAAACATAGATTTTGTGCATTTGCTCATTTTCAAATGTGAAATTCCCCAGGCCTTTCCCTTCCAGCACACAACAGCAATACCAGCATTACGGGCAGTGATTTTTTGTATTTCTTTGGTTGTTTTAACCTTGATTTGAAGTTTTTCTTTGTAGTGCTCATATTTTTTTTGAACTGCTGTATCCGTCCTTTCCAATTTTCTGATATATTCCCTTCAGAGCTTAACTGCTGCTTAGTGTGTGAAATTCATCTATGTTCTGGCAAAATCCAGACTTTCAATTTTGACAGTTTATTCTGTATGTTTATTATCTTCTGTATGAAATAATTCTGTTTCTATTATCCTTCCATACTGTATTTACATTCCTTTTTTTCTTAGATTGTCACATCATTCTTTAGTCCATTCTTATATTATATAGTAAAATAGGCTTCCAAACTCTCAGATGTATTTTCTTTTTCCTTGTTCATGTGCTGTATACACGCAACACCAGGATTTTTAGTCGAACACATTGTTCTCCAACAGATGCACAGATAGACTCTGTGAAGGAGTTTCCATATTTTCTGACTTATTTCATAATCATAATCAGAAAACTTATTTACAACAGCTACAATAAACCATCTTCCTTGAAATTAAATGTTAAAAAGCACTTCAGGGAATTAAAATGCCTGGACTTTAGTCTTAGTCAGTTATCATTTTGTTTAGTTCTACTCTGTGGACTGCAGTGAACTGCAAGTAAACTTTAGAAAAAAACTTTCCATCATCTCCCTCTGTTGCATCCTCAGTTCCCCAGTTTTCTGGGGAAAAAAAAAAAAAAAAAAGAGTAGCTTTTCTAAGCTGGTTGATTATATCTTAATATTAATGAATTTGTATCTTTTTTACTGGGAGAGAGGGGTGGGTATGGAAGACAGAGCTAAGTCAAATCCCACCCAACTCACTTGCAGCATCTCTTTCCCCATTTTTCTGACACAGTTTCTCAGGGAACCATCAAATCTTTAGAGCGCTGTAGAAGGAGGCACTCAGGATTCTTCAGCCAGGTATAAGCACTCGAGCACATGGCTGCATCTGCCTTTCTCTCAGTTTGCAGGGCTGCGAGACCGAGCGTTCCCACAGCTGGCTGGCTGCAGGAGACCTCACCTGCATGCTTTTTGCACAGGAACACGTGTTATTTGCATTCTGTGCTAAAATATATCTCACAAACACTCTTTCTACCCAACATACTGTCTTATTCAGTAGCTCACCTTTAAAACATATTAAAGAAAATATCTGAACATAAACAACAATGATTTCCAGACTCAGTTAATGATATGTCTCTTTATCTCAGTACTTACCAACCTGACCCTGAGTGTTCTGAAGGATGATCTTGGAAGCCTGCTTACCTCAAACCTATAATTCTGCTAGAAAAACTATAATCCTGGTAACCATTGGTGTGGAAGCATGTAAAGGAAAAGCATTCCATCAAATCTCTTTACAAATATGCTTGTATTGATGTAGAGGCATGTATTTTCTTAAGTTAATGAAAATATTTTGCAGGAAGAATGAATTTAGCATTATTGAAAAAGAACAAACTTTATACTAACTGTTGGTTAGATGTGCAGGGATTAATTAGTTTATTTTGGATCTGGATTTGTTGATTTTATTGGGTTTTTTTTGGTAAGTGATTGACTTTCTTTGAATAAAGACATACAGGAGATGAAGATGGGTCAGCTAGTGAGTCCACAAAGATATACCAGTATTTTCATTAAAAGGTATCAAACAGCTAAGACAATAACAAAAAATTTCATTTAGTGAGAATTAGACTTTATATGGGAGTGACAGCAGACTGTGGCTAATCCCAGGTAAATTGGATTTGTGGTATAATGAAACTGAATATTAGACAGTTTCAAGCTTAGTATTATACAAATATTCTATCATAGGAATGTTGTATATGTTTGTAATTCCCCCTTGCTGTCTCAATGCATTTAGTTCTTAGATGCTCATTCTTCAGCGATTTTTTCTAAGATGAGAGTTAAAACCCAGTTCTCATTAAATTCTAATGAGATTATGGTATTCACCTTCTTAAAATCTTATGAACTCTTTTTACTTTCATTTTCTTCCATTGTCCTTTTGAACATAACAACATCAACAATTTACTGCCTTGTGTTGTCCCGTATACAGACTAAGGTTAACACTTGGACTAAAAAAGAATAATGACTGTTTTGTTTCCTTCCCATTGTCATGTTTGGTTTTTTTTTTTTCTTGTTGGGGTGCATTTTGGATGACATATTTGCCCTACCGAGAGCTGCAAGATCCTGTAAAATCTGTATGGAGACCCGTTTCTTCATAATTATCTCAGTTCTAAATAGTCTTATAATCACAAATGTGGCAGGGTCTCTGTTGCAGATTTCTAAAGATGAATAAATTAATCTCAAGTGGTCCATTACCAAAGGTGAAAAAAACCCTCATTTTTTTACAAGTGTAAAATAATAACCCATATCCTGATTACCAGAATAAAATAATTAATTGTTAGTAAATCTACACTACCTGAAAAATCATGACTATTCAAAGTTCAATTAGTTTTTAAGTGTGTTTGAAGAGAGGAATCACCATCATGTCCGCATTTCTCTCTCCTCTATAGAGCTCCTCAGAATACCAAACCAAATTAAAATTAAATAAATCCGACAGTCATTTTGAGTTGAATACTATTTTTCAAATTCCCCCAATAGGCAGCAGTTTCACTGGACCAGGGGAACATCATCGTTGTACTTGTAGAGATAGTTGCTTTAGTCTCTTGAGATAAATCATTGGAAGGCTTTCACTATGGAACAGAAGCTTGAATTACAAATGTAACCAGAACAGTGGAGTTAATAGAGGTGATGATTCCTGTCACTAGTGTCCTGCTTCTGTCACTATGTAAACCAGAAGGTACATTTCTTTAGGTAGCAAAGAGTGAGAGGGAGTTTGAGCCCCAGACTCAGTAAGCCTATGTATCAGGAGTCTGCATGTGTGGAGACAGCGATTCTTTCCAGTGAGCAAAAAGCAGAACATGTTCCAGGAATGATTCGTAGCTTCTGTTTACCAGCATTCTTGCCTCTGCTTTACACACGGCAGTCTCTGTTGAGAAACGGTTGTCTGAGCAAGCTGAGGTAAATGGCTTGCTAAAGGATTTCTTTCCCTGATCCTCTGGCATTTAAAACCTTAGTAGCTGACGCGAGTATGATTTGCATTGTTCACTAATAGCAGTGTGAAAAGTCTGTCTGCCTTTCATATGCTCTTTTTCTCAATTTAAAACCTTCCGCTGCTGTAATCATAAAAATATCTAACAATACTGTTCACTCCATTGTAGAAACATGTTCTTATCCTGTTTGGTGAAAACATATGCTGCAGGATACGTTTATGCACAGATGGCTGACAAGTAAGACTCTATAAGCAATATATATTCACCATATATTCCTTCACCATTCCTGTTTCAATTTCCAACATCCACAATCCACTTTCATCTTTATGAAAATACTTGTACAAAAAATAAAGAAACTAGTTCCTTTCTTGTTCATTACTGTACATTGAGCAAGGTTCTGGCAGTAAGGAATAACACAGACTTCAATGCATAGGATAGACAGCTTGACTTAAAAGAGTAACCAATATGTAGCATGTTTGGCTAAAGGCTTTTTGCTGCCTTCTCTCTCATTCGAGTTTTTATCAGAGCATGAGTCTCCTTAAATATTAAAAAACTTTATGCATCCTTCCCTCTGCCTCCATCCCAACTGGAGTCTGTACCATGTCTCCCAGCAAGTCACATCACCTGAATATCACGGGGGAAAGGAGGATATGCTCTGCTAGGTCCATCATCGTCTTGAAATACAGGTGGCTCCAACACCACCTACTCGTCTGGCAAAGGAGAAGAATTAGTACTGAACTAGAAAACCAACCAGAAGTGAGTGTAAGATTTTTTTTTTTAACCTCCATTCTAAAGATGATTTTTTCCCTTTTATGACTGGGAAAGAGATACATTAATTCTAGAAAGTGACAATTGTATCTCTAAGAGAGGTATGGCACAACATAGACTATAAGAAAGGATAACCTGTCCATGTAACTGCCCCCAAAAACTTCAGAGCTGACATTTATTGATGCTTCTGAAGTTTTTAACTTACTTTCTTTTTTTTTTTTTTTTTTTTTTTGAAACAGAATACATTTTATTTTCTGCATACCTGCATAATGGTCTAGTTAAATACAAGATAATTTTTAATGTTGTTAGGTTCATGTCAGCAGCATTCATACGCTCTCTATAAAAACTTTTAGACATTTCTTTTTCACTTATAAAGAGATGTCAGTTACTGAATCCATGGACTTATCGATTACTTCTAGAGACAAACATGGAATTACCTTTATGTTAGTAATGATTATTTCACAGTTTACTGTGTTTGTAATTTCAAAATAAATAATGCAGTTGCATTTTTGTCCTCTGACAGGAGTAATTAACTACTTCTGCATGCTGTTTCCATAGCACGTATCTGCCAGTGATTTAGATTGTTTGTCTAGTCATGCTACAACATACAATGAAGGAGGGAGAAGCCATCTGTCATTTAATTTATTTCTCACTGCATTATGTATATAAAGCAAATGCTGGTTGTGCATTAACATTAGCCAGATAGAAAATTTCTTTGCATATTTTTTTCTGCTTCTAAACTGTCATTTTTATAGCCTTATGTTTGGAGGATAAATAAATGCCTTCTGTTGCCTGCAATATGAATTTCAGAGCTATGTTACAGGGAAATAGCTAATAGAGCCATGTTCAATGCATCTACCCTCTGATGGACATATTTGTCTTATTTCTAGTGAGTATAGTATGCAAAAGGTTTTATTTATTCACTTGTCATGGGGAAGTAGCTAATATGTGATTCTTCCAATCTGTAAAGATTAATCCCAACATTTCTGTCTGACAGACACCTGCCTCCTCAGGCATTAACTGGCCTTTGGCAATAGAGATGCTATTTTCACATGACTTATTTTACTCAATAAAATTAAAACATTACATGACTGAAATTTCTTTTGCCTTTATGTTCTGTGACGTTTCACAATACTTCAGGACAATCCTTCAGACTGATTTTAATGCGTTCTTCTCAATTTCAGCTGAGTTTTGGTATCTAGTTTTGTCCTTGGATTCATGAAAGAGCCTTTGCTCATTTTTCTTTAAGCCTTGAAAGGTACCTGCCTTTAATTGCTCTGTAACAAAACGAGCAGTGAACTTTTGCTGCCTTAAGATACTAGAAACGTTCAGTGGTATTTACAGGACCTTTTGTTTCTTTTTATCTTAATACATTCCTAATTATGGGTTTTATTTCTATTACAGAAATGCCCTGAGGAGTTTACACTTTGATTTAACACACAACAGTGAACTAATTTAATAATTGTGAAGAAGAGCTGCTATGAAGGAAGTCTATTGTATCAACTTGTGTGATTTTAACAGTAGTGTTTCATGCTTAACTTTGAGATCCAGCTTTTAAAATCAGATGGCAAAGCTGCAAGCCTTGCTTTGTTCATTTTTTCTCCCTGCCACCCCTGGAAGACTTAATTCAAACAAGGGTTAAAATCTTGAGAAAGTGAGCTTTCATGGCTACAGTAAAGTATAGAAAGAAGAAAACTTCTGGACATTTTGAAGACTATTTAATGAGATTAAAGCTTTTTAATTTTTGAATGCTTCCAGTAAAGTGAAGAATTCATAGCTCAAGTTAATTAAGCAGAGTTATATGATATTTAGTAGCATAAATAAGGGGATTTTTGCGTCTGTATTCCCAGGACAGTTTCAAAAGTCAGTCCATTTAAGTGCTTAGAAGGATGGCATAAGAACAAAAAGAATATCCAGACTGTCATTATTTTGTAACATTTTTCATAAGCCATCACTATACCATTCTCTTTCAAAAGGACTTCACCAAAGACCTGGCTCTTACTTGTAGGGCCCCAACTAGAGTCTATATCAGGAAAATCTCATAAGCAACAGAAAATCTATGTAGGAAAAGAAATAGTCTGTACAAATCTTCATTTTGTTGCAAAATCATTTGCTATTTTCTCCAAGACTACTCGAGTCTTGTGTCAGTTTGTCTCCTGATGCCCTAGGATATCCAGCTAGCAGGGGAGCCAGAACCATGTCTCAAAACATGTCCAGATGTCAAAACATCTTGTCAAAACATCTGATAGTGATTCATTTTGGATCTAAATATTCATAGATAATGAAAATTGTGCTACACACAGAAAATGAACATAAAATCCACAGTCACTGAGATGTTAAGACTTCTTCTTTTGTTATTTTTTTGGGGTAGATGAGGAATCATACTGTGACCTTAATAGAAATCATGATATTTTCATTTAGCATACTAATTTTTTTTTTTTCAGATTCTGTACTAATGTTTTTATATCACAATTTTATAATAATAGAAGAGGTGATTTTTCCTGGCTAATTGAAAGCAGTTAAAGAATTTATTTGAATATTTCTATCTTTTGCATATTTTTTTTTTACAAAAAACTGTTTATGACAAAAAGCAGCACCACTGACATAATCAAGGAAGACAGTGTTATCATTATTTTTATAACTCATCTATATTACTAAAAGCTCAGTTACAGACTAGCTTCCTACTGTTCTAGTCTTTCTACGAGTGCCAAGCCTTTAGAAACAAAGTATATAATCACGACAACACATGTATAAAGATGGGCAGGAAAATGCAAAGATTCAATGAACAAATGTAAGTCATCTCAAAGTGCAGTGCCCCCAGGATCTTTTTGACTTTCCATGTCCTTTTTTTTTTTTTTTTTTTTAATGTAACAACGACATTTAAATAAACCTCATCAGCATTTTACAACAAAAGTGACCTTTTCTTCTTTCATAATAAGGAAAGGTCAACGAGAGTTTCTCATAATGCTAGATATTTCCTTAATCTAAAGACTATGACTGAATATTGAACTGTCAAGAAACTATGGTGTGACATGGAGATATCTCCTTCCAAGAAAATGTCACTAGTTCAAAGGACAGAGTAGATATTTTTCTGTAACTGTCTGCCTCTCTGGTTAAAGGGCTTGTCACTTCTGCTAATCCAGTATAGACCATATGTGGCCATTTTTTTTCAGGACAACAGTATAGACTACTGAAATTTATAGCTGGATAATTGCCAGAGGCAAAACAGTACCACATTTTTGAAAGTGCAAAAGTGAAATTTCTGCTTTATACCTTAATTTATGTTTTGGGCGACTCAGCATCCTGGCTCTGTATCTTTTGCTAGGAAATAAGTACAAATGTTTTTCACCTGTATGTCTTCAATGTGTTATGAACACTTTCTGTTGGGATGTAACCATAGAACTGCAGTACAGTCAACATAATTAATCAGTTATCACCTATAATGTTATTTACCACTCTTTTTTTCCCTTTGAGAGGGAGGAAAAAAAGTGAAGTGCTAGTGCAAATGAAGAAAAAAGAGCTTAAAAGTCACTAGATAAAGAAGTGTAAAGTAACATAGAGACTTATTTTCTTCAGTGCTGCTCCTAAAATATTCATTTTTAAGCTCTTCTTTTTTGTTTATCTTAGCCCTTTATAAATATTTGTATAACTTGTTACTCTGTGTTGGCAGACTTTACAAAAGTGTACTGCATGGTTTACTTCTATTTAGGGATACTTAACATTAATTTTCCATTGAAAGCTGATAGATGTTTGGTTTTTTTTCCTTTTACCTTAGACAGTAATTTTTGTCCTTTAGGACACATTCTAGCTCAATATCTGTCCTTCCTTCTTTCTTCATCTCAGGTTTATATTTTCTAATTTGTGGATCAAACGTTGCTTACCAGCTTACCACTGTAAATCTTTCATGAGTTAGTCTGGATTTACACTAAGGGAATAGAGGGAAAATCAGCTTCATGCCTCTTATCTGGTGTAGCCTCTTTTCCCTCTAAAATACAGCATCTCTAAACATGGTGTAGATACAAAACCCACTGAAACTGATACAAAATCTCCCATCCATAGCAACTGGTTTTGGCCAGAATCTCTTGTTACGTTGTTTTTCTCTTCCTTGATTGGTGCCTGTTGCAGGGTACTCCTCTATTATTTTTGTTTCATTCCTTCCCAGCAAAATGTGTGTGCTTATTTCTTTTATTGCATTTCTGCTTTAGTCCACAGAGTTCATGTGTTCCGTCAACACACCAAATCAAAAGAAGGGTTATTAAACGGTTACTGTAGGATTCAAATGCATTTTTCTCCTAACCCTGAAGATACAACACTAAGGGAACACCAAATGTAAAAAGATGTTACTGAGTTTTTAATGCAATTAGTACGTTAATTCACATTATTTCAAAATTCCTCAACCTACCTTTCTCACAGCACTGTTAAAAATGCATCTCTATTACAGCCAACCTGCTTCTTTAGCTAACGGAAAAACGTTATACATGATATAAGACTCATAGAAAGTTTAATATCCAGTGAGATCAGTACAGAAAGGAACAGCTTTCTGCCTTCCAATAAATCTTGCAAGTCTCCATTAGTTATGTGAAAGCATATTCACTCTTAAAAGAATGTGTTACTTTGTACTCGAGGCCATATTTCACAAAGAATAAATTGTGAGATGCTGGGTAGATTGCCAGGCATTTCTGCTGTGATGAATCTGAAGGCTGGTCTGCGACTCCTGCACCCAGAGAGTGGGTGAGAGAGTGGCCAGGCTCAAGTGTCAGCGACCATCACTGCCCAAAGATGACACCGCTAACCCTTGGTGTTTATGGGGATGTACAGAGCACCAGCAGTTCCCAGTTTTTGGGTGCTGGCAGACAGTGGTATCTCACTGTGGTTTTCTTGCCCTTCTCCTTAACTCTGTCCATACAGTGCTCTCAACAAATAGCTCAGGCTTTTACGGATGGATGTGGCACAGAAAATCTTCTAGAGAAACTTCTTAGAGATTATTTATCTGAAATAGCAACAAACTGCAAGAAAATAGAAACTCTCCAATATTTGAGGTGCAAATGATTAAGTAGTATTTTCGTAAAGCCTTACACTTGCAACACTCACCAAGCCTTTCTGTACTGCTACTTTTTTTGTTGCCTTGTAAATGCCCTTGGCAGTAATTTTCTTTTACTCCATTCTCACAAAAGATGGAGAAAAAGAGAGAAATTCTGTTTACTGCAAACCTTTCCTGCTGAGTAAACAAAAAACTGCCGATTAACCCATGAATCCATAATACTTTAACTGACATTTGACCCTGAAGTCAGATGTCAGTGAGTATTTTCCTCAAAGGAGACTGCAGGTCTTTTAAACAGATTTGTTTATTCCCAAACAAGATAAACTTTATATTTTGGAATATTTTTAGAGGTATTTTTAGCACTGTTAATCTCATTTTGTATTGAATTTCTATTCATAAATGGATTAATTTTATTGTATGCTTCACTTGTCCTGGGAGAGGGCTTGTTTTGTTGTTTTGGGGGTTTTTTTGTGTGTGTATGTGTGTGTGGGGTGTGTGTGTGTGTGTGTGTTTGTGTTTTTGTTTTTGTTTTTTAACAAACAGATTAGACACAGTCAGCAGTCACTGAAATGTTTTACCTGTAACCAGAAATTCCCTACTAAGTCAGTTGTCGCAGTGGAGCTGATAGTAATCTCAATTTAAACCTTTCATATTTGATCTGTCTTGTAACTGGTTGTAACTGGTTGTACTATTTAATGAGCATTTGAAGATTAAACTTTGAAATGGAATATTTAAATGCAATTGAATTACTACAGGATCTAAGAAAGTAAATTCATGTGTCATTTTATTTTAAGACTGCTATACGGCTTGTCATTTGTGCATTGACATAATGTAGCATATTTTTTAGATAGGAGTAGTTCCTCTAGAAGGAGCACATTCAATTTGTATTAAATAACAGATGCCAGAATCTATCACATCCTCTAAAGACTGTAATTAAAGTTCATCCGGTATACAGTCAAAACAAAAATGACCAAAGACTGATAAAATATTGAGCTTTTATTAAAAAACTTAATTATTTCTCTATTTTTGAAAGGATACATGTTAAATTACTAAACATTAAATATTTTTTATATTGTATGATGCACTGCTTTTCTCATGAAACAGTAGTAGCAAAGAGTAGTAACAGCAGGTGCAAGAGATAATTCTGATATGGAATGACTTTCAAGTTCAAAATGTGAGATGCCTGTGTATGGATCATCCGGCTCATAGATCCAAATCAAGTTTCTCGGCAATGGCCAGCACACAGGTGACACAGGGGGGTTGTAGAAGCAACCCAGCTTTGTATTGCATTGAGGCAGAGACGACCCACGGGAGCTGTGTAGATCACTCAGCCCCGAGGTGTCTGATGAGTCAGTGCTGTGTTATACAAAGAACCAAAACTTGATTTGAGCCTTGAAATCTCTCAACAAAGAATATGCCCTGAGTCTTAATCCAACCATTGTCCAGTTGCTTGAGATAAGGTAAAGGGAAGCTGGAAGGTTTCTGCTTCAGCCGACAACTTTACGTACTCAGACAACTTTGTGTATTCAGACGATCGATAAGGGGAAACTCCCTGTCACACCCCCAGAGACCCCCTCAGGCATGGTACCTACACAGTCGCGTAAATCGGGGGATAAAAGCCCTATGATTTGGGTTGGAAATCGGGAGCTGCTTCTCCAACTACACAGCTGGTCTGTGAGGAGATTCTTCCCCCCTTGATTGGGACGCCGGCCAAGGTAACTTCCCTGGGATTGAGAGCCCTTACCTGGAGGGGTAAGGGATTATTTCGCAGCTTGAAGTCTGTGCGCTTGTGTGTCGTCTCTTTGTGTGCTGCAACAGTGCCTTCCGTGACTCTCTTGTGTGTTGTGACAGTGTATTGCAATAGTGTGTATCTTGCTTTTAAACTGCAATAGTGCATTCTTCCATTGTATCCATAAAAACCTGCAATAGTGGCGTATATGATCTGCACGTGCAGTTCGAGTAAATTGTTATCTTGAGCCTTACAGTTAAACCTGTAAGCGCAGTGCAAATAAACCGTTTGCTTGAACCTTGTAGTCGAGTCTCTTTTCGTTACAGCATGTTGTTGAAACTTGTGGTGTGTTTCCTCTCATCATGTATTAGCAGGGAGCATATTGGGAGCCTGAGACAGGATGCAGAGAAGGGAAGCTTTAGCCATTGACTGCAGTCTGGATTCCTGATCAATCCCCTTCCTTTTTGTATCTACTCTTCATATTTTTGAGAGAGGGGAATATTTTACCTTTATCACAATATTTAGTGTATAATTCTGTTTTCATATCAACTGATGCATAAAAGCAATCTCTGATTTAAGCTCCTCTTGAAAAAGAAGCAGTGGGGTGAGGGAGAGATGTTCAAACACTGCCTTGGAAATGAGAGTATGAGAGTTCTTAGCTGTGGTGCAAGACCTTTGATTAACTACTCAATTTTTTGGTGCAACAGTTTTCCATTTGTAAAAGAATGATCATATTCATCTACTCTTTAAATGGTTTGTCATTAAACAAGCGTTTGCAAAAGTGAAAACGATTCAGAAGTTAAAAAATAATCAAGGTATCTTCTTAAGAGAGAAAGAAACTTTATAGAAGGAAGGAACTGCCCCGTAAAGTGTGTCTTATTGAAAGACAGTCTCCAGGAGATTACTGTAGTTCTGCAGAGATGAATACTCTGAATATTACAAACTGTTACACAAAATTCTGGAATACACCAAATTACTAAGGTTTTCAAAGACATCTAGTGAATTTTTAGGCCTTCTAGAAAGTATGAGACATTTGCTATCTGAAAATATAACTAATATATTATGTTTTAGGGACTTTGATATAGCAGGTTTTAGTGTTTTAGGTACAGTATGGCTACTGTTCATCTACGTGCTTTTCTCCATGTTACCTTTCTGCCAGTGTGAGGTGGTTTCTCTCTCTGACATCACTGACTGAGAAAGATAAGCCACTCTGGCTGTCAATCATTAATTAATCTTAGATTACATTAGTATTTATGAAGATGTTGAGATTGAAAGCCTCAAGGAACATGTTCTTTCTTGTATAATTTTGGGAATTTAAAAGACTGTGAATTGTGAGGAAGAACTTTAGCATTGTTGTGGTTTAACCCCAGCCAGTAGCTCAGCCCCATGTAGCCACTCCTTCACTCCCCCAATAGTGAGATGGGGGAGAAAATCAGAAGAGTAAAAGTCAGAAAACTCATGGGTTGAGATAAAAACAGTTTAATAGGTAAAGCAGAAGTCGTACATGCAAGCAAAGACAAACAAGGAATTCATTCACTACTTCCCAACGGCAGGCAGATGTTCAGCCCTCCCCAGAAAAGCAGGGCTCCATCACACATAATGGCTACTTGGGAAGACAAATGACATCACTCTGTATGTCTCTCCATTCCTTCTTCTTCCCCTGGATTTATGTGCTGAGCATGCTGTCATATGGTATGTAATATCCCTTCGGTCAGTAGGGGACAGCTGTCCCAGCTGTGTCCCCTCCCAAATTCTTGTGCACCCCCAGCCTACACGCTGGTGGGGTGGGGTGAGGAGCAGAAAAAGCCTTGATCTGTGTAAGTGATGCTCAGCAGTAACTAAAACATCCCTGTGCTATCAGTGCTGTTTTCAACGCAAATCCAAACCTCATACTTGCTACTGTGAAGAAAACAACCTTTATCCCACAAAAACCAGCACAAACATGCAATTGCATGTGTGGATAAACATTCTGACTCTGTCAAGTTTTTTACCCTATCTAGGAAAGTATTGTTTCCACCATGAAATTTATTGCCAGTAAATATGATTGCTAATTTGCTAATTTCACGAAACTGAAGAGTAAGACCAGGAGCCTGAAGTGTACCATGTAGCAGTTTTCAGGAGAAGATAGCTGACTTTTTCTTGAATCACTTTCTCTTTTACAAAAGACCTATTTCCTATTTTGCATTGACAGTGTTTGTCATTGACAGTGCAACTCGTCTGCCCTACTTGACCCTACATGACCATCTGCCCGTTTGGCTGGGCAGTGATGCCTGTAAGCGCAGAGCTGGCCTCGGCCACCAGCATGCTGTGACCAAGGTCCTTCATCCAGCTGGAAGGCTTTCAGGAGTCATACTGGCCTGTGGAAAAGTTTTGATAGGTCCTTTCCCAGGAGCCCTTCTGCCAGACCAAAGGGCTGGTGGGACTGCACCACCAGCAAATTCAGGGAATTCCTTTGGATGTTACTTGCCTCTGAGAAGTAATAGAAAAAATGAAAGTCTGTTTGGTTTTTTTTCACAGTAGACAGGTTTTGGCTGTTCATTTAGGTGTATCTTAAAGTCATTTTTCACAGTCAAACTATCCAGAATCTGAGATCTGTAGAAATAGCTCCTTTTGGTAAGCAAAATACATGTGATTAATATGAATTGAATCTTAAAGAAGAACCAATTGATGTTCTTAAAATTGTGCAATCATTATGTTTTTTAAATTGCTGACAGTTGTTCTAAAAGGGTTTTTAACTATACAGATATGTTCATATGTATATAGAAAAACAATGCTGAAGTAAAAAACAAACCAAATGTTAACTCTTAATTTTTCTGTTCTGGTTGTGAATTAAAAATATAATTCTACCAAAATTTCAAATAATCATGCTGCTTTGTGTCCTTTATCTATTAAAAAGCCTTTTTTTTTCCAAGTGCACCTTATAAATAAGGAATAAACAGAGGCAAGTTTTTAGCTTACTTGCTTGTGAATGTGGTTTTAGAACTATTTCTTGAGACTATTAAAGTATTTCTGAATTTTTGTGTTATTTTTGTAATAATTTCTTTATCTTGAATCCTCAGAGGGATAACATTCCCAATTCTCTGGACCAAGACCACTTAATTAAGAAATTGCCCTAATGATCTCCTTGCTGACTTCTTCTGAATTTTTAAATTAAGGATTCTGTTTTTATCCCTTTAAAAAGATCCTCTCTCAAAATCTGGCCCATGTAACTGTGGGTACCTGCAGTATTTTCAAGCTTAATGACACACAGAGTATTTTATTGTCGACCAGCCTGAGTCTTAAGTGATTTCTGTCAGTCTTCTCAGCAGAAGTTGCTGAAGAATTACCTTGTTTGTTATTTTGGTTCTCCTGAACCCATCTTTTCCCAAAGGAGAAAGTTATTTCCTCACCAGAATGGAATTATTCTGTCTTCTGGTGGTCTGCTGAGGGAGAAACAACTGTGCTTTCAAACAATATCTGAGTGGGGAAGGGCTTAAATATAGGAAGAAGGAATTTTTAATAGAAATGGTGAAGTGCATAATATATAGAATATTCCTAGCAGAAGGAAATTGGAAATCTGTCTTTCCAAGTGAGCTTAGTTACTGCTGGCTCTTGTATTAAATCCTTGCTGGTATAATTATTTTGGCTGTTGGTAGGATTTGGTATCTTCAGTATTCAATTAATCCTTCAATATGTCTGTATTAATAAATGTAATAAGCAGTTAGTTATATTCCAGACTTCTCAGTCATGACTTTGGCAAAATGCTCCACATTTCCAAATCAGAAAGAACACTAGAATTTTCCTTCATCTCTGCTTGTTTTCAGCTTCAAAAAGAGTCATTCAGGAGGGACTGTGGATATTTATGATTACTTCTGTTGCCTCTTAGCTTGTTTTTGCTGCCATTATTGCAGTCCCTAGACAAATAAGCAAAACTTACTGTTCTTTTTTTTTTTTAAAAAAAAAAGCCATCTGTGATGGATAATCTTAAACAATAGACTTAGTAGGTCGTGTTAATATCACAGATCATTTTTGCAGAATGGAAGAAGAGTTAAAAGGTGAGTTATGAATACAAAACTTGCAGGATGACTCAGTTTAGGATGATGCTGGAGCTCATTGTCATTGAACTGTCTGAGACCAGCTGTGGCTGTTACCCACCTGTCTGTGTCTCTGCTCCCAGGGAGCTCGGCAAGCCGCTCTGTGCTCTTCTCTTCAGAGCAGAGCAGCAACGTCCTCTTGCTACATGATCTGACATCCGATGGGTGGCTGGCTGCTACTGATGGCACAAAGGTGATGAAGATAGAGGAGCACTCTGTGCCTTGATGAGCCACCCGCACTCTTCCCACATGAAGTTAAACAAAGATTTTTCGATGTGTCAAAGAAACACACTGTCTGGTTCGAATAGAGCTTTGCAAAGTGTCGATATCCAACACTGGATGAGTGAGATGAGATGTAGGGAAAGGAAAGGGACTTTTATTGACTTCTGTACCATTGATACTGAGCACATTCTTTAATCTGAAGCAATTAAAGAATAAAATAGCATAGTGTAAATTTTAATTAAATTTTTAGTTCAAAGAAGACTTCAGACATTCTGCTGTAGAAGAAATCCTGCTCTATGATACTTGCTTTTTAAAACCACTAAACTTTTTTTTTTATTATGACTAACATTGTCTCTTTTTATGTCTTTAAGGAGGATGGAAGCATCTGGATGAAACAAAATTCTGAAATGTATTCTGTATTGATCTTTTTTCTCCTAACATGATGTGACCTAAGACAATAGCAAAGGTGTGTTTAATTCTCCTCCTTCTGGAGAGAATTCAGAGAAATGTGAAGGTAGCATTCACAGGGATGACTTTTAGACAGGGGGGCCAGCCTGTCAGAGAGTATATCCCACAGGAGAATTGAAGCAATGACAAAATGTTGATGGGAATTCCTGGATGTACTAAAGCAACATCAGTGGGTTAGAAAACATCCTGGCCCCCAGAAAAACATGCTATCTCACTATTCTTTGTGGAATACGATCCTCAGAGTAAACTGTTTTTGTGAAAAACGATGATTCATTCTACATCATCAGTCTCCCTCACAGTGGAAAATATTCAGCTCTGTGTTTCTGAACCAGGTCTAATAGCAATGGTGCAATTTTATGCTTAATGAAACATACTTTGGTAACCTTCTGCCTATCCTGCACCTAATTTTATGAAATATTTCCTTTTTTTTCTCTCTGGTCCATCTTCTTCTCCCAGTATCTCTGGAAAGAATGCAAAAGTATCTCATTCATTTCAGCCCACTTACTCACCAGCTCTTTTGGCTGCAGGTTTCTCAGTAACACAGGAACAGTCAACTAAGTGTTCAGGAGAAGTCATAAGCCTCTTAAATTTCTCTAGGAATAAACAGAATAAATAAAGAGTATCAGAAATCCATGGAGGAAGCTGAGGGAGATGAATTCATACCCTTTCTTTTGCCAAGGATAAATATCAGAAAGGGTAGCTATGTCTCTGCCCATAGACTTTTGGATTAAAATTGCTATTCTTGGATATTATACATCTTCTAAAGTGTTTTCTCTTAAGTCAGCAGACCCATCAAGTTATTGCCCCGTGTATTTCACACCCCCTTTTAGCAGCACCTGCCATCTTGACTTTCCAAACCTTCAATGAAATGAAGCACACAGGGCTCTGGCTTCTTCTCTGCCCATAGCTGTCAGGTGTGTGCAGTGCCCATGTCTAAAGGTGATATTTCCTCACAGCTGGGAGGGAACAAGCACAAGAACGAAGCCAGGTGTGCTGAACTCATCTTTCCTTCCTCTCTCATGGTTTGTGAATGCACAGTACGGTGCAATAAATATGGGAGAAAGTCCTTTAACAAGCTGGCAAAATAGTTACTTTCCATTCCTGGGTGTATGGGGGACTTTCTTTCTCAGTGGTGCCTAGGAGCAGAAAAGCAAGGGAACAGATAACATTTTCCACCTAAGATGGCCTCACAGCCATTTTTTTTCAGCTAAGATATTGGGGTTTAGGTCACATGTGCTGTGTATATTCATCAGGCAGGATTAGCTCGTGGTGTAGCCCTGTTGATGTCAGTGAACCTACACCAGCAAAAGTTTGGCTAAGCTGCTTTTCCACACTTAGACAGAATGACTTCAACAAGCCCCTGAGAATTAGGACTTTCTCATTTCTGTGTTGCTTATGAAAGCAAAATAATGCCTTCAATGAAATGAAAGCTTTTAAAAGAAACACAAGAAAATACTCCATACAATAACAAATCAGAACAAACCAGCTACTTTTACTGTTGATATTGATTGTTCAGAAAATGTTTCATTTCTTATGAACCGTAATAGCTGACTATTAACTCTGACAAACTTCTACAAATGTCTGTTTTTCTTTCTGTTGATATTAGCACCCATTACACTAGCAATACAGAACTCACTGTGTCTTCTTGGCACGAATAATAAGCATTTGTCAAGATATCTGCATCTACGATTAAATTCTGAAGCTGCTGTGTAGTTACTAAACAAAAAGAAGGTGAAAATGTGGCTGTTTCTGTCCTGAGAATTATTTTGGGGATTTGACTGCCCACAGTCCACAGGGGATTTAACCTTGCCCCATCATGCATCACAGAAGGCGCTTAAGCTGCATGACCATTAATTTAATCACCCTGAAGTTTACCACTGGGAAAAGGAGGGCAGGAGGGGGAGACCTGAGAGGTACACAGTAGTCATCCATTGGTCATCCACTCCACAGAAAACATCATCACAACAGGCATTAATTGACTCCCTCGTTGGCAGTCTCTACAGAGAATTGAATTCACTCCTAGTCTAAACTGGACTAATAGAAGTATTACCTCTCTCCACAGACCTTGCCTCCTATACTGAAGCAGGCTTTCCCTGATGGGAGTGGTCCCTCCCAAGTAGCCCTGAGGCTAACTGGTTACAAGGAGGTTTAACGTGACTGCATATGCAATGGAGGAATAAATGCCAGACTTCCTCTCCACTGTTGTCACTCCAAAACCTTTCAAGGCTTTCTGTTCATGCACCAAAACTTCATCATGATTTTTTTCCTTCAAAATATATTTCAAATGAAAAAAGAAGTCACTAACAAAAAGAGCTCTATTTAGGTACCTAGAGACAAATTATATACTTTAATTATTACATCATTCCACTTTTTTCTTCTGAAATGTGTACTAGATTTATATCTTATCACTCATTATTCCACCTAAAGAACAAATTTTCAAAAGTGGGGATATAACACCTGTGATTCTCTACTGAGAGCTTTTCACGGATTTGTTTACTTTAAAATGTAGAAATGTCCATTTGATCTGAAAATAGAACCATACGTCAGCTTCCTCCAATTACACTTGTGTTAAACCATCACATTTCTTTTTGGCTAAAATATATTTTAAAGAAAGGCAATCAATATTGAAATGAAGTTGTCAAGAAATGGAGAACTGTTCTTTACGTCTGTAATTTTGAGAGTTGACTTACCAACCACTCTCCTAATGACATAAGTGTGCCTTTGTTTTTAATATATATTTACATGGATTTAGTATCCAGATTTTAAAGAAATTTTTTTCTGTTAAAGTACTATTTTTCGATTATTAAAAAAGGTTGCTGTTGTGTTTTGTTGGAGGCATTCCAATCCTTTAATTAAATAATGTCTCATGCTTCTCTTTTGATGAAGTAAATGGACTTGCCTCCTTAATTATCTTTTCTCCTTGCATTTGTACCTCAAATAAGATTTGTAGTTGTTCTGTGATCTTTCTTCAGTCTGTCAATCTTCCTTCTAAAATGCAGACATCAGAATGATCTACAGTACTCCAATTCTTTTTTCAGTCTTGATCGTGCAGATACATAATGTCCACTTTTTTCAAAATCATTTGCTGTTCACATCAACATTCCTGGGTGTGTTTGGTTCTCAGTCCTTCTGGAAATTGTGCCACTTTTATATAAATGACTTGCTTTAGGCATACAAAGTTGGAAATACTGGTATTTGCTCCAAGAAACTAATCCAAAAGGAGCTTGATGTAGACAGAATCTAGTATGCCCAGGGACATCTATTGACTTAAATGAGGTTTTATACAAGCCCAAATGCCTTCCCGTGTGGAAACACATGAATCAAATTTGAAAATATTTAGCACCAGCAGTGGGAAAAAATAAGGGCAAGAGAGGAGAAATACGCTAAAAAAAAAATAATCCTCAGGTAGCATTGTGATTCTTCTACTTCAGGAATACTATTTTATTTTATTTTATTTTATTTTATTTTATTTTATTTTATTTTATTTTATTTTATTTTATTTTTATTGTATTTGTTATAATTTTCTTTTCTTTTACTTGTGTCTGACTAGTAAACAGATGACTGATAATCTGCAGTAAGAAACAATACAATGGAACTGGAGGACAAATTCTATAACAAAATTATAAGGTCTTGATACTTGTCCCATTGATTTCATTTCTTTAGAAACATATATGTCAGCTAAAGCCAGGGATTTAATAGTAGCACTGTATTTTCATTTGGAACTTATTCATTGGAAACTTTTTTTGAAAGTGGAAATCAATTTGAAGAGTACCTCATCCATTACTTTCATCTTCAATTTCTATGGGAAAACGAGCTTAGAAAAATAATCAGAGATCGTGTGGAAACTTAAATCAATTTGTTAATCATTTCAGAACATTTATAAAATCTAAATACGAAAATTGAACAAAAGCTTTCTGATATGATTTTAAGCTGCAGTTTCAGCAATCCACAGTCAGAGGCAAGTGAAAGATGGGAAGTAAAACAAAGTTTCTCAATGTGATGTTGTCTAACTATCTTTTGTTCTGCTTCAGAAGTCAGGAATGCTATATGTACAGGAGAGAATGTGAAACAGCAAGGTAGGAAATTGCATTTACTTCACCATGAGATTTAAGTAGTTGCTGAGATTCATTAATGGCAAAAGAAGCAAGACTGATTTTGACTTCTGGAGTAGCTTTTAAAAGCCCAGAGGAAAAACTTCTCTTTCGGTAAGTGCAGTTTATATCTGCCACAGACCCACAGTTTTTGCACAATGAAATTAAACAAATATTGAACCATCTAGCCAGTCTGTATATTTCTTGCATCAATGTAGAGAGCCAGTGCTATGAATATCCTTCTGAAAGTGGGAACAAATTGCAGAGAACTTAGGTTGATAGTGACACAGTTAAGATTCACTTGTTTGGCAAAATCCTCAGCTTTAGCAAAATGCTCTCAGTGAACCTCTGGGATAAGTGAGAGTACATTTGCTTTCCCTTGATTTAGGACATCCCAGGAGATTTATCTAACTGCCAGAAAAATTAAAAATCTGCTTCCATCAGTCAAGAATAGTCAGGATATGTGGAGAATACAGCTAGAGTGTAAATATTTCTGCTATAAGTGAATGAGTAACCTATGAGTAAAAGACATTGTGGAAGCTCAAGGAAGTCCTGATTTTCCAAGGCATTTTGGGATATCTCATCTGTGCAAGCTGAGTAAACCTAACAGGGACTACTTTTGAAAATGCTACCTGTTCTGCACTGGTTATTTTCTTCCCTCTTATTATCTTATTGTAAAGGTTCTGAGGCGAGCTACTCAAACTTCGAGAAAATTGAAAGGAGGAAAAGACTTAAAAATGAGCCGGTGGCCAGTGCCACCCGCTGAGGATGGCCGCGGCGGAGCCACTTGGGGAATTCGGGGAGAGCCCCGTTCCAGGGTTGCCCACCAGGCTGAGTTCGCCCAGAGAGGACTGAGATCTGAGAGAAACGGCCACACCGACACCAGGTCAGTGAAGATGGAACGGGACGAGGGGTGCTGGAGCTGAGTTTCCCCCTGCAACCGGTGGCGAGACGGCAAGCGGCCCCCTTGCAGCCAAAGGCAGTCCCAGTGGAGCAGAGACCCACTCGCAGCCTGTGGGGAACCCACGTCAGAGAAGAGATGCCTGAGCCTGAGGATGGTACGCATCTAGAGTCCGTGGGACAACCCCCGTTGGTGGGTAGGTGTTTTGTTTAAAGGAGATACATGAGCCTGAGGACAGTTATGAAGCATGGGCACAGGTAGAGACGCATTTAGAGTCTGTATAGAGATGCATTTAAAGTCTATATGATGACTCATGCCTGAGTGAGTGGCCACAACTCCCTAAGAATCCAAGACTGTGGTAAAGCCCTCACCGGAGCAATCCGTTGGGGAAGGATTGCATCTTGGGGTAGGACTCACGCTGGAGAAGTTTGTGGATTTTCCTCGTGAGTAGGGGATCCACTGGAGCAAGGGAAAATGGTGTAAGGACTCCTTCTCCTTTAAGAGAGGAGCGGCAGTAACAACATGGAATGAACTGACCTGCACTTCCCCAGTCCCTGTCCCCCTGCATCACTGGGGGGAGGAGGTAGAGCTGGGAACAAAAGGAAAGGGGTGGAGAGGTGTTGTTTTTAAGATCTGGCCTTGTTTTCTTCTTATCCTTTTAAGTAACTGGTTTTGCTTGTCTTTATTCTTTAAGTAACTGTTAATAAATTGTTTTGTTTTAAGAAAGCCGAGTCTGTTTTGCCCGGGACCATGGTAGGTGGGTGCTCCCTCTGTTCTTGTCTCGACCCTCAGTCCTTTTATTATATTTTTCTCCTCACCACTTTACTGGAGTGAGAGACCGGCTGCGTGGAGTTTAGTTGCCGGATCGGCCTAAAACCACAACAGGACGTCACAAAAGTGTGAGATCATTTCTACAACACATCAAAAGCTGCTGAGACCACAGAAGAATATCAAATTAATCTAGAGCTTTAATTAAGATAGGAAATTAAGCTTTTCAGTAATATCACTAACAATTTCACATTGAGAGTCTGAGATCATTTTGTAACATTGCTCAATAACGCATTCTGCAATGTGCTACAACACACTACAGCAACATAGTTTTCGCTTCTTTTGGTTTGTGTAAATAAGCAAAACTATTTTAAAGTCCTCAGGAATACAGATTTTATAAAAGCAGCTTGTACTAAAGCTTCAGTTTGTTATGCTTAGAAACATATTTAAACGTTAGTAAAGAGCAGAAATTTGTCACAGAAACTGTCAGTTTTCTTCTGTGCCACTTTTGCAAACATTTTCTCATGAGTTTATTGTTAGGTATGTATGTATTTGCTGGAGATCAGGTGCTCAAGGGCTTAGGCACGTAAGAAATGTTGTTCCAGAACAGAATAATGGTTCAGTGATTTCCATACCCTGTTCTAGCGATGGCCAGTGATGGATGCTTCACATCTACTTAATGGTGCAATAATATGTCATGCAGATATGATTGTCCTTACCCTACACAACCCCGGCTGAGGAATACTGAATTGTCAGAACTGCTAATACTAAAACTGTTTCAGGCATTACTGTTTAGTGGTAAGTCCTTTTTTGTGAATCATTCTGACTCTACAGTGTTGGACCAGTTTTAGGAAGGAAGAGCTCTGTTGATTTCAATACAGTTTTACCAAAGAGTTGGATGTCTAGGAAGCCAAACTTCATTTTGGGAACAGATGATGATTCTGGTCATTCATGATTTCCAGTGTCATTTCCAATCACAGATTTCAAGTGATGTCAACAGAAATGTATGCTGATCCTTCTAAAAGCAGGAATAAAGGTACAAAAGTGGCGAAATGCTTTTCCATTCTATCCTCATAAAGTCCTATGTCTGTCAGAGTGTTGAAAAATTAAGCTATACAGTGATGTACACACGCTACAAATAAATTCTAAACATAAACTCAACTGTAGACACAGATACTTTCACTGCTTTAGAGTTGTTAATGTTGTTAGCGTTGATAGACAATATAGGAAATGTGGAAACCTGGAAAAGACAAACAGCAGGAACTAGATGAAAACTTAGCTAGACTTCAAGAAGAAAATGTGAATGTTTTGCAGCTATTTGGTCATGTTCCTAATAAAAAATTAAAGCAGATAAATACTTTCTACATTTTAGTAGAATAAAATCCAAATTGTTAGTCTATTTTTCGTGAATATAAATAAATCAGCTTGTTGTTAAGCAATGTTCCTAGAGAAATATGTGCTCTGTCAACAACTGTACTCTGCACCTAGAGGTAGAGTAGAGGTATAACCTCAGGTATTTTTGAAATTGTTTCATTACTAGGCAAGATTTAAGAGGCTGAGGTTGAGATTCGGTAAAACAAAGTCAATGGAAAATAGAATGGAAAGGGACTGTTAGTCCACTTCTCTAGGTTTACTTATTTTCTTTCTGGCAGATATTCATCTGGCCTATTGCTGGAAACCTGTAAAGATGAAGACTTTCAGACAATTTATTCTATGCTTTGCTGTCTTTTTCTTTCTTTATGCAGTGTGCCCTGAAATCTAACCTTGATCTTGCTGCGTTATACTTCTTTTTCTGTCTTGCAAAGGAGAAAGTACTATTTCATTTTCTCTTTGATTTCTACTACATGCTTTGAGGACATTGATTGGGCTACCTTTTCTCTCAAAGCTGGACAGGCTTTATCCAGTTGAGCTCTCTTTTGAGTTATGGTGTCTGATTACTCTCATTGCTCTTTTCTGAACTTCACTGAAGAGATTCATATTTGTTACTTAGATGACAGCTCAAAACTTGGCAGAATGTTACAGCCAAGGCTTTTCCAGTTCTGAACAGAGAGAGAGGGATTACTTCACATATCCTTTGGGCTATCCTCACAGAATGATGTTGGCATTTCTTGAAATTATTAACACATTCAACAGCTTATATAATCCCTGGACCTTCTTCTTAGTAGCTACTGCCCAAAAAGTTGTCCTTCAGTCTCCATTTCTGCAATTAACCTTCTGAGAGTGTTCATTGCACGTGGTCTTAATGATTTTTTAATTTGTGCTAAACCTTTTTTCCAGTATGTCAGAACCATTTTGATTATCAGTGCCTGTTCCATGTGATAAAGGAGATAATCAGGCTGATTTCACATGATCTCTTCTTGACGTGTCTGTGCTGTCCATACCTTATATCGTTGTTGTCTTCCAGATTCTTAAAATGTGGATTTTTTCCCTCTACAATCTATGACACTACTTTCTTATTTGATTGTGTTAGCCACTTCTTCATAAATGTCTTCTTCGTGAAAACTAATGCCGAAATCCAAAACACATGTCAACTTTCTGAGCCTTATTTCTTAGTAACTTTTGCTTTTTAAATATGATAACACCTCTTTTTTTTTTTTTTCTAGGTACTTAGAGAGTGCTTTCTCATTCTGCTTAATGTGTCTTGGTAGTTTTTGGCTAGCTTAATGGCATTTTGTACCTTGACCTTTCTGATTTGGGCTTTGTGTGTCTGTATGTTTTTGCTATTTATCACCTATTTGAATAACAATTTGTTTTCATTTGTTATGTGCTTCCTTCTTGTGTATGAAGTCAATGAAGAGCTCACACTTTTGTTCTTACTATGCTTATCCTTCCTTTTCTTTGGAGTAACTTTAATTTATGGCTTCAGCATAATTTCTTAGAGAGCAGCCTCTTCTCCTGAATAATCCTTACTATTCCTTCCATGAAGTTTACACAACAATTTTTAAGCTCATTTTGGTCTGACATCTTGAAGCTTCACGTTTTCTGTTTTCCTGTTTACGTTCCCTCTTTTCCTAAGACTTGTGAACTCTATCACTTCATAGTCACCTTTACAGAATTTGCAATCCATCTTCAGATGCTAACTCAGGACAAAAACCTCACCTTTTGGGTATCAAATGTAGTGATAAAGCAGAACCTTCTCTAGAATTCTTTTCCTTACCTTCTGTTTCAGAACTCTGCCATCAAACTCTTCCTGAAATTTTATGGACAGTCTTTGATCTGAACCTACAGTGTTTGAGATATCTAAATAGTTAAAAAACTTATTGGGTCGTGGGCAATATATCAGTTAATCATGAAAATTCCCCTGGTTTCTTTGTTTTAGATACTTACTAGTGTATCTTTCCTGTTTCCTTTTCATTATTACCCAAATATTTTAAGATTTGAGTCCTATCCCCTCTTCATTTCAGCTAATTTTTTTAGAATGCTTTATATGAAAGGGAAATCTTTTTTTTCACTCCTCCTGTCTGTCCTTCTTAAAGAAACTTTATCTTTCAATCTTCAATACTATTGCACCAATATTTTGGAATGACAGTTAAATCATAATCATTTTGGAGAATAAACTCTTTCTTCATATTCCCAATAATTCTTGCATCTGAGAAATTCAGCAGTTGAACATTTTTCCTCTTTCTTGTCTGGTCTATGCTCTAACTCATAAATAAATTATTGGGAAAAAAAAGAATTAAAATGGCAATGTTATTGTAATGTGTTTGACTCAGCTGTCATATTTAACAAAGGATTCCATGAAAGGAATATATATAAGTGTGAATGCGATAGTATACACCAACAGAATCTGACATACCAGGACATGTCAGCTCTATTGTGTGAGTCTTGTGTTCATTTCTTTAGGATCCTCTTGTGTTCATTTCTTTAGGATCCAAAGATGCCAGTAACCTGTTCTAAATGCCCGGATAAATGTGTACTCTTTCTTTTTGCCAGGAAAAAAGGCTGAAGTGTGCGTAAACCTTGGTGTATGGTAGCCCTGGAATTCTGCAAGTCTGCTGTAACAACTGAGTAAGACTTCAGAAAACAAGACTACAAACTCCAGAAGAAAGGTAGTAAATATTTTCTAATAAATCCTGGCACTGTAAATTTTAGGTGGTTTTTTTTTTTTTCATTCTAGAAAAAGATAGCATAACATTGTTTTGTCTTGTCCTACTATTTGACACCTGCAAACTTTGTTCTTCTGGAAAGAAATGTGTGTATTTATTTAGACAGAATTCCTTTTCCGTTTATGTTACCCTGTGCTGAACTCCTTAGCCATCTAGGACAAGAGGAAATAGCCTCAAGTTGCACCAAGGGAGGATTAGACTAGGTATTAGGAAAAATTTCTTCACTGAAAAGGTTGTCAAGCATTGGAATAGGCTGCTCAGGGAAGTGATTGAGGTTTTAAATTCCCTGGAGGTATTTAAAAGACGTGTAGATGTGTGCTTAGGGACACAGTTTAGTGGTGGACTTTGCAGTGCTAGGTTAATGGTTGGACTTGATAATCTTAAAGTTTTTTTCCAACCTAAATAATTATATGATTCCATGACCTTTCTATGAAGGATACATTCTAAGATTTTGGTTTGAGCATTGTTTTATGACAGTGCCGTTGCCCGTTTTCCTCCACACAGTATTGCAGCACTTTCATAACCACTCATCTTTAGCTCCTTTCCTCTTCATTCCACCAAAACAAAGCCCTGATGTAGGTTTAGGATAGTCAGTGAGATTTGGAAATTAAGTCCTCTACTTTTGATTAAGATTTCCAAACAAAACTAGATTTTTATCTTCTATCATTTCTATGTAATTGTGTCTCTGTGTTGAAAATCAACTTGGAAATTTAACAATCTTCTGAACGACGCAAATGAAAAAGAAAATAAGCTTATACTTTAATTACATAAATGAAAATATTATCATGTCTTTCTTTTAAAACATATGCAGGGCTTGTTGTTGAATTCTCCTAAGGTCCTCTCAGTCAGTGGAGAGAGAAGAGATAAATGTGTAGAAGGAGACCAACAGATAACAAGAGTTCAAGGACCCAGAGGTAAGTTATTTGTCAGATAATGAGTTGTACAAGTGATGGAGTGTATTTATTAGTTGGTCAAGTCAACTGTAGAATTTTTGCAAGGCCAGGCAAAATTTCCTTCGTGAAGTAAAAATTCTGCTGTATAAAAATTGATTTACTTTGTTATCAGCATCTGATGTAGATCTTTTACAGAACACTCTGCCCAGCTGTTTTGCAGTAAGAGATACAACTAGTCTGTTGTGTGTTGACTTCTGGTTTCTAGGGTGTATCCAACACTGCATTGCATTCAAAAATTCCCCAAACTGAAAAACAAATAGCCAATACTCTAGATCCAATATTTTGTATGTATATTAATTTTACAGATCTGTGAAATGAATTTCAGACAGAGTTTTCATTAGTGTTTATTTATCTTTTTCTTGAAGTTTAGCATATTGCAATACATCTGTTTCAATTCAATGCATGCTCCTATGTATTTTGCTCAGTGTTTTAGCAGAGTATAGATACAGCTGCAACAAAAAGTGATTTTATTTTTTTTTTTTAATTATGACTAAATTTTCATGGTATTTTAACTCAGAATTTGGGAATTCAAAATACTGGTTCTCACAACCATGTTACGCTGTTAAAGGATTGTGGTAGTAATAGCAGAGAACGATTGATTTACATGTGAGACTCCCAGGGAAGTTGATGGGAAACTTTCCACAGATCAAAGGCAGTCTTCAGTTCTAAATATATTTACATGACACACACTGTGAAGACTCCAATACTGCAAAGATTTATACTTGTATTTAGCCTACTGTTTAGCTTGCCATAGGTGCTGACGGATTACTCCCTAACAGTGAAAAGAAGTTGTGTCAGCTATTTGTGAAAAATGGACTCCTCTAAGGAAGAAAATGTAGTAATGTGTTTTGAAATTTGGAATGGAGTCAGGGTTGCACTCATTAATAATGTAAAAACAGCTCATATCCATGTATAATTATTTAGGATGTCCTTCACTCAGACCAGTTCTTATAAAAATGTTGGCCTAGGTCAGTACTAAGTTAAAGTGTATTAACTTCAGACATCGATTCTAATGGAGCTGTGGTAGGATTCTAATGTGGTAGGATTCTAATGGAGCAGGCAGGAAATTGGCTTGCCGCTGTGGCATTAGGAGTCAGAGCCTAGAGCCAAATCAACATTTAATCAGCTAAACTGTAACTCCAGTGCAACTTAGGCAGATCAGCTCTTCAGATGATACACAAAATCTCTGTCTGAGTGCTTAGATCCTTGATGTGCCAATAGATTTACTTTTGGTCAGTAACTCTAATTAGTTCCCTAAAATATAGATGTATGTAGACATCATTGTTTATGTCAGACGTAGCAATTCAACCATTCATCTCACACCTAAAGCCATGAAATCAAGTTGCAAATGTAACTAGACACATTTTCATTTGAAGAAGAGGTAAAGTTTTTTTATGAAACAACAATATTTTTCATGGAATACAAAATTATGAAAACTAGTGTCCCTTCCATAAAGGTCCTCTAATCCAACCTGTGAATGGAACAGATGCCTGTTTACACCAGCACGGAATTTGCCTCATACTAAAGAAACGCACAGTGACCTATTTCTTTGGTTCTAATAGGTTTCATTTATACCTTAAGGGTATGCTGGACATCGTTGTTCTCCTTGAACTCCCAGCCAACGGATTTTAAAGGAAGTTCAGGAAATAATGCCCATAGCAAGCAATTAAAAGAAACACAGACAATGCTCAACCAAGCTACTTGTCCTTCCTATTTCTAAGGAGGACAAGTTGTTAACAGTCTGAGAGAATTCCCTGATAAAGTCAATCCTGAATAATAACTTGAGAAGCTTAACTCTACCACACCCACAATTTATACAACCCTTTTGCTGAGTAGAAGGGGAAATGCTTTCCCGTGCTTTAGTCAATTATAAAAGGATGTAAACAGAAATATTGAGGGGGCAATTTTTAATCCATTAGCTTTGCTTCATTCTGGCCATCTAAATTGATATGAAAACTAGGTTAATTGCCTTCTGTCCTGGACAACCTGTCACAAGTATCTGAGCTGCATGTAGGTGTTGCAAGAAGGACGTGGCTACAAACAGCAGTAGCTGCCAATGTAGGGTGTTTTAGCAGAAAATGATCTTTGGACATAAGTCAAGAGTTACTTAGAGCACTTCTATGCATGACAAGCTTGCATTCTATCTCACATAAAATGCTAGCTTGGCATGCATAGAAGTGTATATGTACTAACTTTTTATTCCACAGCAGCAGCGATGGGAAGTTTCTGGCATCCATGTTTTATCCTCTGTAGGGGTGTTACTTATGATTGTCTTTACATTTCATTTCTCTGTAAAGTGCTGTTGTGACAGCTGACTCTCAATGTTTTGGCATTGTTCCTACAAACTCTTCAGGTATTTTCAGGGTTTTGAAGTCTCATTTCTTCCCCTTTCTACATTTGGCATTGCCTATGAGTCTTCTGAGTCAAAACATTCTGTGTTGCTCCTGTTTCCTCTATTGCCAAAGTTCTCTTGATCTGTGATTTGATGGCTTTTAACTCCTCCTCTTTGATCAACTTCTTCTTAGGTGTAAACTGTATACATTCCCTACTTAATTTAACTGTTGCCTCCTTATGATGTTTTAGCAGGTAGATTATAATATCACAGTCAGACACATACTGAGGGAAGGCAGAGTTAAGGGGGTCCATACAATATAATAGTATTTCATTACAGTGCAATACAAGCAACTCAGAGTACCAAGAAATCTATGCTACGGCACAATATTTGCATCTCTGAATTACACTGAAAAAATACACTGTGTATTCTTTAACGTTGCTGAGAATGTCTACTTACTGGAGCTTAATGTCGGCTAAAAAGCCAAGTTATATAATGCTCAATTTTCATTCATGTCTGCACTACTGAAATGAACTTTCAAAACAAAGGACTTTCAAAGAGCTCAGCAGCTGTGCCTTAAAAAGCAACTGCAAGTCATTTTGGGCCAAAGGTATATATGTGGGATGAAGAAAGCAGAGATATTTTTGCTACTAATGCTGGATGAGAGAAAAGTAAATTCAGCAGAACTGCCAATATAGCCTGTTATGTATGTTCTCTATAATAAAATTTGAGAGAGACATTTCACATTCTACTCCATGGCTTAAAATGACTTAATTATACCATTAACTCAGTAACCTTGCACTAAAAGTAACTGATGGTTCATGAAAATCCCTTAAAAGAAGTAATCTTAGAAACTTTTCATTTGAGATGGTTTTCAAAGCTTTCCTCCAGCTATTAATTGTTATTTAGTACAACAATATATATGACATGTCACTACATTTAATTACATTAATTGTATATAATGATTCTGATGAAAGACATATCACTTCCATTACCCAGCAAAGAAATCACTTCATCTGAGAAATGAAAAACTGCAAGGTGAAAGAAAAGGACATCAAAAAAAAACAGGGAGAAGGTAAAGGAAGTTAGGAAAAAAGTGATATGGAAGAGGAAGAAAAAAAGAAAGGGAACAGACAAGGACAGAGAATCAAATTTTGGTTTTCTTCTTTCAACTTTTATAGTTGTCCTCTTTGTTTAATCATATTTTATTTGTAGGCAACCACAGTTGTTTGCATATCATGTACTATTGCTAGAAGACATTCTGCTTCCTTATGGACAACATTGATAATGCATCTTCATAGATGTATCCCAGGACTGAGCTAACTGGGAAGACTATTGGGTGTTCAACTTTTCTGAATATAAGACATTCAGTTAGCATCAAAGTAATGCAAAAGGATAATATTATGGCACACACCAAAAGTTCTACAATGTCAACCATTTTTACTGCAGTTCCAGAGGAAATATGGTCAATGTCACTACACATTTATAGGCACTAGAGAGAAATTTTGCCACAGAACTATTTGAATGCACTTTTAACACCAATATTCACCAATAGGTGCCTTATTACCTAACACATTGTATGTAGAGGAAATTACTTATTTTTTTGCAACTCAAGAAAATCAGTCATATGTGAAACTCTAGTTATTGTTTTTCGTTAGTGATGCAACACAAGATTAGAAATTGTTCTGACGTGTACTTTAGGTCTTCATACTATCAAGCATGCAGCTGAATGTAATTGGTGCTTTTCTCTACAGCCCTTTTGTTTTCCCGGAGACTTCTATCAAAATTAGCTGTTGCTTTTTTAAATGGAAGTAATATGTGTATACCTTTCCTTCATTTTTAACTGTTTCATTTTCAACAATATGATGCAATTTCTATCTTCATTCATGATACAACAGTTGGTAACAGTTTTGTACCGGGACATTTACAGTAAAATAGTCTGTATTTGTCTGAAATATACTTTTGATGGTGCAGATGAGGTACATGACAAATTGACACATGTTTATTAGAAATGTGACCTCCTAAGGAGAAAATGGTGCTTTTACATTTCAAATTCAGGAAAAAAGCAGTTATGCTCTTGTGACATAGCTATTTACACTGAGGTCTCCAAGATGTACCACATCAATATATGCTCCATGAAGTAGTGAGTTCAGACAAAGTGATCATCTCCAAAGAACAATCCAGCTTCTTCGAAACTTGATGACCTGTCCTCTCTGTCATATTGGTCTAGGCACAGGAACACATGGAATCTTATTTTTCATATTCTCCTTCCCTCCTTTAGGAGTTTGATAAAGATATCCTGAAAACCTGCCACAGCACCAGCGATAAGCTCAGATCTTTCTAGGAGTAGAAGGGGTGGGTGCCTACAGTACAGAGCCACCAGACTCCTAAACAACTGACAGAGAGAGGTAAGCTCTTTACTAAAAATCTTTGCAACATTCTTCGGAAGTCACTGCTTCTCATGACTGCTTGTACCTGGAGCCAGGTATTGGCAGTCTTACATTCATTCCTGCCTTAAGTCTGGACAACAGCTGTTTTGAAATAAAAATCAGAAAGAAAAGGATAATCCAAGCAGAGAAGTTCTAGTTCTGTGTCAGCAGCTTGTTTTGCTGCTACACAATCTAGCCACAGTGGATGAAAGAAAATTTGGTGATCACATTTAACAGAAGCATTTGCTGGTAACCAACAGGAGATGCTGAGAAGCATAAGGAAATGCATTTGACATGATTTTGTTGCATGATGTCAGTGGTTAATGCCTAATTGGGGCCTTGGAGAATTTTCTAGCAATGGCTAGGTAACAGCAGCTAAACTCACGCAGCCTGAGTGACCACATCCCCTGAACTCCTAGGATGTTTAGACTGCCTTCGGCCGCAAGCACCCAAAGGGAGATAATCCGTGGTGCTCATAAGCCATGTTGTCACAGTGAGCCTCCCTGAGACTGCGTGATGCAGAAACTAGTTTCACAGGATAAACCTTCCTTAATATCACTGCTGCAGTAAAAGTTTCCATGGGGAACAGACATGAGTTCCTTTTCTTCCTTGACTTTACTGGCATTCTTCTGCACCTAAGTACCATCGTTTATACTTTGTTTTTGTTGTTTTCTCAGTGCTCACAAATGATCCATTTTCTTAGAGCTAAAATTGAAGGGAGACCATCATAGTCTTACAGCAGTTTGCAGATAACAATAGCAACAATATTTAGAATTTCGGATGTGGGGTTTTTTTACTGACTGTTACCTGCATTTTAACTTGGTAGAGGTTCTTTGGTAAAAAACTGCTGCTGGCTTAATATGGACAATATAGGTGGTCCTTCTTCCATAACCCTTGGCAGTGTCTTTGAGCCTTCACTTTCAGCAACTTTATTAGTCCAATCTGCATCCTCTCTGGAGCAAAAAATGTCAAGAACTATAACAAACTGTGATGTGGTATTAGAGATATAGCTGTCTACCAGGACATCTCCTTGGAATACTGAAGCTCAATGTTGAAGCCAATGGCAGTAGATGTAAAAGGTTTTGAACAGCACAATGCTTTCACTCAGAGCTTTGTGAACAAGAGTGCGAAAGCCAACTTTGAGCATTGATGGAAAGGTCTAATAGACATAATAATAAGAGAAAACATTAAAATTGATGAAGTTAGAAAAAGAAAATCACAGCATTTCTCTTCTCATTGGATGCTGTGGTAGCTGCTGCAGAAGAGTAGATAAGAAGGAAGCCTGAAGATATTGTTTCATATTGAAATAATCAGTCTATTTCTGTGGGATTTTCATATTACCAAAACTGAAAACATGCAGTGTATTTTCCACCTGTGTTTGAGAATTTGAAATATGCCTCTGGCAGTTCTTTTGTTGGAATTAATACTAAGTTTTCTTATTTTTAGGTTTTTTGATATTTTTTTTTTAAAATCAGCCTAACTTTATTTCGGACAGGAACTCTAATACATTTTCTACTCTTTTTTTGCTAAATAAAGGTGATGAAATATTAATAACAATTGGTGAGATAGGTCCCAGAATAATAATTGATTCGTCATGAAACACCATTTCACCCAATGCTATTCTACTGCTTCATTTTATTAGTCATTTGCAAAACTGAGTTGTGTTTACTGATGTGATATTAATAGTTTAAAAATTCTGAAGCAAAATTACTCAAATAGAATTGATTTTTCTTTTGGAGATGCTCTAAGTTCAAATACTGATATCTGTCTCCTATTCCTGTTTCAACAACTGGGAGTCAAGAGCCGGAATACTTTAAATATCTATGCTCTCTCAGTATAACGTTAGCATCAAATATGAGCTTATGAAGGTGTAAGACACCTGTATCACCCCTCCATCTACCTATTTCTGAAAGAATTGCCTCTCAAGCAGAAAGACACTTTGAAATGTTGTTGTGTTTATCCAGACTGATACATTTGGAAAGCAAATACCTAGTATCTAAGACTAATCATAAAGCTCTGCAACTAGCCCCTGACAACAGATAACTGTACAGAGGATAGTTTCTTTATACTATCTACAGGAACTTTTAACCCATTGTCTCCTAAAGAAATTTCACTTGGTTTTAAAGGCCAATATTTTTTTTTTGGTGCATATTTGCTAGCTGCATTTTCTTTTCTTCTTTAGGCCATATGGGAGGGAGCCTTCTGCACTGAACCCTTGCCCATCTATCTCGCCAGTCCTGCTAGATGGCCGACAGGGCCAGGGCAGGAAAAAATGTAATTCTACATTCCTCTGGTCATGCATCTGTAGGCAGCTTTTTTGTTCAGTGGCATAAATCAAAACCATATCAAGGATACCTTCTCTCACAGCTGCCTGAAAAGTATTATGAACCGTGGTGGCAGTCAGGGACAATCCAGCACAATTTTCTATCCATATTCTCTTCTCTCAGATATCACTTTTTTTGGCAGAATCCATGTCAGATAGTTTTAGAGGTGGCTATATCAGCTTTACTGTAATCACACCCTCCATGGATAGGAACCTGTTTGTGTTGCAAAGTGCTACGGTTATGGACTACTTCCACCTTCCTTTCAATTTCATAAAAGCCTCTCATTCCCCTTATCTCAACTCGTAGATATTAAGCCTTTTGTGTTTCAGCATCCCATGGTGGAATTTCCCACTCCAGGAAACACACTTGCGCTAGTTTTCCCCTCACCAGTGCAGACAGTTTTGGCATAATGTTTGGCCCATACTGACACTCAATGTCTCTGACAGGCTTTTATAACATATGCTTGAGACCCATCACCGAGTTTTGCTGTTGTGATTGCTCTGAGCTTGCTAAATCACAGTAATTTCGACTTTGTCTATCGTGCTGCAAAATGTTTCAGTAAATACACCAACAGTGAGGCCTTGGGCTACTGTATCTTCCATATCACTCACTCTTATCCAACATGGCCAATTGCATTTTTATTATGCAGCAGTTTTTAGTGGATCGTGGAAAAGCTGTAGCCAAAAGTATCGCATAATAAGTCAATTCTTATGTTTCTGCACTTTTTCTCTGAGCTGACACTGTTTTTTTACAACTCTCAAGCATCAGTGAAGAGATGGATTTTCCTTAGCCATTGTGCTCATTTCTTTCTTGATGATCTGGTGTAAATTAAATTAATATATTCATCTTTCAATAGTCACATGACACAGATTAGCAACAGCTATATAAGCACTCGATAAAAGGTTTTTAAATGTGTAACATCTTAGATTTTTGAGTCTACAAACAGTACAGGTGAAGTTATCCACCTTTCTGAATAGAGTCAAGAGGACAAATCTTAAATTCAGTGGGATAAAGATGCTTTCCTTTTATGCCATATCTCAATCAAGTTGGTCAGCAGAGAAACACATTGGTTTTCCTTCCTAGATGGTAGGTATGTAAATACACAAGCTTTCCACCTACCCAGACAATACCTCAATCACCAAGCTTTTCAGTCTGTGTGGTTGATTGGCAGATGGTAATCCATGTGCTTCATCTTCCAGATAAACACTTGGTCCTGTAGGACAAAGAAAATACTTTTCTATTTTAATGACTATGTAAATATTTTACATAAAATAGAACAATCATAGAATCATAGACTCAGAATGGTTTGGGTTGGAAGGGACCTTAAAGAGCACCTGATTCCAATCCCAGGGACACCTGCCACTAGATCAGGTTGCTCAAAGACTCATCCAACCTGGCCTTGAACACTTCTAGGGATGGTGCAGCCACAGCTTCTCTGGGCTACCTCAATTGTGCCTCACCACTCTCAGAGTGAAGAATTTCTTCCTTAACTCTAATCGAAATCTACCATCATTCAGTTTAAAGCTATTACCCTTTGTCCTATCACTACATGCCCTTGTAAAAAGTCTCTTCCCATCTTTCTTGTATGACCCCTTTAAGTACTGAAAGTCTTCTCAGAACCTTCAGTTCTCCAGGCTGAACAACCCCAACTCTCTCAGCCTGTCTTCATAGCAGAGGCGCTCCAGCTCTTGGATCATCTGGCCCTCCTCTGAACTCACTCCAACAGCTCCATGTCCTTCTTATGTTGGGGCTCCAGAGCTGAACACAGTACTCCAGGTGGGGTCTCATGAGAGCAGAGTAGAAGGGCAGAACCATCTCCCTTGACCTGCTGGCCATGCTTTTTTTGATGCAGCCCAGAATATGGTTGGCTTTCATGAGTCATTGCTGACTCATGTTGAGCTTCTCATCAACCAACACCCCCAAGACCTTTTCCACAGGGCTGCTCCCAACCCATTCTCCACCCTGTCTGTACTCGTGCTTGAGATTGCCTTGACCTAGGTGCAGGACCTTGCACCTTGTCGAACTTTATGAGGTTCACACGGACCCACCTCTCAAGCCTATCAAAGTCTCTCTAGATGGCATTCCTTCCCTCCAGCATGTTGACCACACGACACAGCCTGCTGTCATCAGTAAACCCACTATAATGTCCCCTGTCCCTGCCCTCTCTTTAATCCTGACCCAGAAGCTCTCAATCGGCTCCTCATCCGTCCCCAAGTGGAGCTCCATGTACTCCATCTGGTCCTTGAAATAGAGGGCAACACCTCCTCATCTCTGCTGCCTGTCCTTCCTAAAGAGCCTGTATGCTTCCATTCTGACACTCAGGTCATAGGAACCATCCCACCACATCTCCATGATGCCGATAAGATCATAGCCCTGCAGGCATGCGCACATCTCTAACTCCTCTTGCTTTTCCCCATGCTACAACCAACGGTGATGCCAACAGGATGGAAAAGGGAGGGGAGGAGTTGCAGCAAATCTCTCCTTTGAATTGCCAAACTACCTTTTTTGGGGGGGGGGGAAATGAAAAATACGCGTTCATATCTTCTGAAATAAATTATTCCTGCTCCTGTGTATACTAAGCTATGGATTATCGCATAAAGGAGAAATAACTTTATCTCCTTCTTCTCTTTCAATTTTTTTTTAATATAGATAATTTTATATTTTTTTACTTTTTCTCGTAGTATCCAATGAAATGTGCAATGTGTCAAATGGGACATTTCACTGATACAAATCAGGTTTTTCTTCCTAGTAAGAACTTTTTTTTTTAATTGCTCCCTCACCTTGCCTTACTTTGTCTAACATTGCCACTAAAAATAGGATAACAGAATGAGGACCTTCAATTAGCTAAAGCTATCTAGATCTGAAAAAAATATCTAATTTTGTTTTGTTTTTACAAATGTCCCAACTAGGATATATAGGATTAATAATTTTCTTAACCAGTTTTTTTAACCCCTGATTATTTCGTTGGTAAAAATCCAAACTTCTTATAGACTTTCTGGAAGTTCAGTATTCAATCTGATTATATAACTGGATATATTTATTTCTTCTTCATTTATTTATGTATTTAAGTAGCAAAATATTAATAAACAAAAAAATTAATATGATGACTTCAAATATGATATACTAATATATAAGCATATCATTTAATTTGCAGAATGAAATTCATAATGAAAAATGCAAATAACACTGCTTGCAAGTCTGTATTACCTTTTTTATTAGTACCTTAATATACGGTAATTGAGTATCTTTCAGAATATATTTTAGGGAAAATCGGCTAATTAATATGCTAGAGTTTAATGTTTGACTTTTGTCACTTCTTTAGAACTTGCAATTAGAAGGTTTCAAAATGTCTAATTATAGTGCCTATCTTGATCTGTTATTTGTCATGCATGTGTAGATTTTTAACTTGTAATATGACAAAGTCTTCACCAACCTCCCTTTTCTCTGAAACTTTATGAAAGTTTTTACTGAGATCTTTTCCTTTTTCCTATACTATGACATTAATCTACAGAATTACGTCACTGGAACAGTTCAGGTAGTGTACCTTAACGCTATACTTAGTGAAGGAAAGAACCAGCAGAAATCAAAGCATTACAAAATACAGCTGTCAACTGTCAGTATGATTAAAGTTAATATTTTATTTTTTTCTTGGAGTTAACAGAATGGTTTATGACACGACCAAAAAATAAGAGGTAATCAACCCTCTGTTTTTTAGTTTTATTTCAATTTTAAGACATTATAAGGAGAGTCTCCTGGTGGAAAGGGAACAGTGGAGAAGAAATTTGATTTGGAGAATAAACACCTTTTTTCTTTAACACTGAGACACGATTTAAATCTGTCTTTAGTCCAGTTGACCTGGTTCCAGAGAAAGGCAATGCTGAAAGGATTCCAGGTTTAGCTAGAAGAGAGTCTAAACAGGAAAGGAAAGTGATGTAGTTTCTTCCACTGCAGCAGTAAAAATCATCTGTGATAAGGTCAGTGAATGCTTAGTACACCTTATGGTTTACAGGACAATTAACACTCACTTGGTATTGGAAAAGCTTAACAATGTTCAGGTTGGTATAATACCAGATTTCTCAATCTACCACTTCTATTGGTGATCTAACTTTCATGTAGATAATGCTAAATATATTTTTATCCCATCGTTACTGTTTGTCTGGAGGGTTTGTTGTCTTGAAAAAATAATTTCCGGTTTTGTTTCTTGTGTTTTTAAATGCCTTTATTACACAGGAGATCAGTAGCCAAGATGCCGTACTTGTACATTTACATTGGCGGGTTAGGGTGCTAGAGGAGTTCTTCTAGCTGTAGATTTGCCTTGTGCTTATACGTGCAATATTGTGAATATCGTGCAATATTCACTCCAGCACATAACTGATGACATTGACGTGATTTCGCTCCTGCTGGAACCAAGGGTGAAGCCACCTAACAGGACTCGAGATAGAGGTGCCCATTTGAAATGGGGGTGCAAAATCCTTCAGAACCTCTCCACACATGCATGGCGCTGATGGTTGGCAATGGTCAATATGCGTATGTCACAGCTGGTTAAGACATGAAGCGGACTTGTAGTCCTAGAATCATAACAGCAGCAAATTAAATCATGGTCTCTTATCCTTTGCCCAGCACTCGTTGGTAAGGCAAGGGTATCCATTAACTGCTGTATTACAACTAGCACAGATTTTGATGTAAAAGCTCAAAATAACTTATGGAATCTCTAGAAAAAGTCTTCCCAAAAACATGATGTAAACAAAACCCTCTTTTACTCTTTTAAAATATGGACTATCTGGGTATATTCTCTGTATCTTGAATGTTACAAAAGAAAACCAAAGCAAGTAGAAAGAGTGAGATGGTTTTGCCAGCTACACTTCTTCATAAAATGAAGACGTAGAATAGCATCTGCAATATAAATTAAGTAACGTAATCATCAAAACTTTTTAGAAATCATGTCATTTGATGCCAGACACAGGAACTGTGCAGAGGAAACAGTTAAGCAGATTTGCTTTTTTTTTCACCTAATGTACTACACAAAAATCCATGAGTCTTCTGAAGTTAATGATGTTGTACAGACAGGTAATACACAGAAAAAGGGAAAAAACACAATTCAGTGACTGAACTTCAGGAGCGGAAAGGCTGCATATATTTAGGCTTAAATAAAGCAGATGTACTGAGTTGCCAAGAATGTGTTTCATTGAACAACCTTGACAAGAAGGGATATGACATAAAGCTTATGCAGTGATATTTGCTGCATGCCTGCCTGTTATCAGTCTCTCGTTTTTATGAGCTGAACTGATTTACAGAGTTCAAGCTTCTACCACTTACGAATAGAATGGGTATGAGATGAACCATGCTGACAACACTTCTCCTTAATAGATGATAAAAAATGAATGAAGTACAATGTTGACTAGTAAAATAATAACTCAGATCGGGTTAATTAGCTATCTTCATGATACAGGTAAATGGTCTGCAAGAAGACTTGTTTGGGTTCCAAGGAAATCTATGGAAATGTATATCTTTTTTGTTGTTTTTGTATACAAAAAGCAATCAAAGGGGTTAGAGACCTGAAAATAGATTTTCAGTATTCTTCACTCTTCTTTGGAAATATTCAGTCTAACTTTAATGAATAACAAATACGTACCTTGTAATTAAACCCTAGTCCGAGGTCATGTCATACCATAAGAGATGTAATTTCGAGAACAAGAAAGCCTCATTACAAAGCGATAGGAAGCCAAACCTTCCACATATTGGTATTGCTCTACAAATGTGAAAAGTACTTCTTGTTATCTTTCCTAATCTCCCACTTGCAGGTGGAATTGAAGAGCAAACTTAAACAGAATGAAGTAGAATAACGGCATCTTCAGGAAAATCATCAGCATTCAAAAAAGAGACAAGAAAAGATGGAAATGAAAAGGGAAGATTATGTTAGCTGCTATCTGATCATTAATAGCACTTGTGGATCTAATCAGAGGTCTAAATCATGTATGCAGAGGAACAGGAACAACCCTACCCGATCTCTGTTTCCTCTGACCCACAGGTTTCATTATTGTTTTATCTGAACTGTCATGTACCTACCTTTGCTACTCCTATTAAAATCTTTGAATAGGAGTGCTTGTCATGAAAAAAGGAATGAGTTGGCTGACAAAAAAACATTAGAAATTGTATGGCCTCCAGGTTTCTTATAAAAAACTTTCTCCTAGATCTGGGTTTTACAAGTGGGATGGGGCAAGAAAAATTTTGATGGGGCATGCAGAGGGCAGAAAAAGAGTTATTTCTTAACCTTAGCATCTGAGAAAAAATGGAAAGGAAGGAACAAAGCCAACAAACATCCATGAGGAACAAACAAAATCTTATATGGCACTGTCATCCGAAGGCGCATATATTCAAAATATGTGTGAATGAACACCTAAACATCACCCATTGCAGATAGAAATTTGTAAACAATGAAGCAAGTTTAGTCTTAGTATTTTATACTAATTACTGTAATCAACTTAACTAGCAAAATCAAATCTCTGGTAGAAAGATTACCTGCAAGTCTATGGCTCTATATTAGATTGTGCTATACACTTGTGTAAGAAGCTTTCCTTCTAAAAATTGTTAAACAATTCACATGCATCATTGACTTTGCCATCTGGCAAATGAATGAGGTAGGCGAGTACTAATCTAATTTGCAGATTTGGAAATGCATAAGCTAAGTGCCTCTCTCAATGTCATACAGTAAGTCTAGTTAGCAGTGTAAAAAACAGAAGCTACAACTTCTGACTTAGTTTCTCTGTTCTTTAACTTTCAAACTGCTACCTTTCATTCACCTCTCCCCTATTTGACAACAACAAAAGGAATGGTGTTTTTTTACAAATCCATTACATGGATTTTCCATTCCAGTAATGATTTATTATTAGACAAATTTTCATTTTGAACAGTTTCAAATTCCAGAATTTTTCAAGTAGAAGACAGGCTTTTTATGATAGATAAGCAGAATTTTTTCATAACAGATAGCGGGGCAGTATCTGCAATAACTAAAGTAGTCTGTAGCAGTTTGCGGTAACATGCAGCATCCAGTGGTCACATAGGTGCATCTTTTGGACAAGGAAGATGCACATTAATTCTTGATGGATTAATTTGTACGTTTACTGTATTATTAGTGTTTCCTAAGGAATGGCTACGTAACAATAGCAAAAGCAGGATATCTTTTCTGCATCAGGATAAAGTAAAGAAAGCCTTCTAAGTGTAGAACTAGTCTCTGGTCAAGGGATACACATGCAGACGTTTAGATTGTAGAACTTTCAGCTCAATTTGTTTCCAGAGGACAAAGGATACCTTCACAAAGTTTAATAAACCATATAAAAAATTTGTGCAACAATCATTTCTTTAAAAAAGGAAATTGTTACCATGCATTGTACTCTGCCATTGTGTAATCCTAAGTATTTCAAATAAGAAATCCTAAACACTAAATTTCTCATTAGGTTATATTTTTGAAACGTAATCACACATATGCAAAATTTACTCTCCCATTATAGGTATGTGTCCCATAGCGGTACATAAAGTTCTCTATTTTGGATTTGGGATTGAAAGCTGTCCTGGTTTTAGCTGGGACAGAGTTAGCTCTTCTTTTTAGCAGCTAGAAGAGCTCCGTGTTTTGGTTTTACTCAGAGGTTCGCTCTGAGAAGAATGTTGATAGCAAGTTGATGTTTGTGGTTGGACGTGAAACTCCAAGGACTTTTCAGTATGCCGTGTTCAGGCTGGAGTGCAGAAGCACGGTGGGATAAGGGGGGAGCATAGTTGGGACAAGGGGGACACGATTCCCCTTGTGATTTGTGGTGGAACTTAAGATTGAGGGCCAAACTGGCCAATTAGTATTCCATATCATGCAGCGTCATGCCCAGTATAAAAGTGAGGGTCAGCCGAAAGAAGGGCTTTTTGCGCTTTGGCCCTTTCGCCGCTTCTGTTCTTTTGCGCTTCCGCGCTTTTGCTCTATTGCCTTTTTTTCCTCTCTCTTCCAGTACTCCCACTCTAGGAGCACTATCTCTCTCTCCCCCTCTCTATTTCGGGACCTCGCGTTCGTCTGGGATTGCAGCTTCGGGACGAGACGGGCTTCGGATAAGAGGGGGCAGTGAGCATCTACACTGTGTATTACTGATCTGTTAAATTGTTCTTATCTCAACTCACGGGTTTCCTGTTTCTCCTTTAATTCTTTCCCTCATCCCTGGGGCTGGGGGAGGGTGAGTGAGCAACTGTGTAGGGTTTGGTTGCCGGAGTGGCCTAACCCACAACAAAAGCTTAGTTAAAAAATATACTTGTAAGGACTGGAGTGTCATTGAGCTCACAGTGAAGATACTCATTTTCGTGTACAGGCTGATGCTATCTAAGACTAAACAGAAAAAAAAAAAGTTATTTTTCTTTTGAACAAGAAATTTTCATATGAACATGAGATACCCATGTCTATTTTCATGCCCCTTTCATCTGGATCTTTTCTCTTTGCAGCACTGTTTTTAACTCTTAGCCACATTTTGTCACTCAGCCACTCTTGTATGTCAGTGAACCTGTGATCAGAAATCAGAATGTTACAGGAAGAAGGTTCAACAAGTCAGAAAAACCCCAATATGTTGAGTATGCAACAGCCATGGGAAATATGCAAGAGAGGATGTTTATCTAATAAAATTAACTCAAAGTCTTTCTACAACACTACATGATGGATTTACTTGTTTCTGCTAATAAATTAACATTCTTAGAAAAAATTAATAGGGAAGTGAAAAATCAATAATCAAACATCTGGAAGAAACATTGGAAAATTGAAGAGGAAGAATTAAGGAGAATTACATTACTTGAGTGATTCTACCAGCCCAGACTAACAGGTACTGGATCAGTCTGAGTGTATTCATGTTTAGTGAGCAGACTGTAATTCAGAAGCCAGAAGTAAGATGATATAATATGAAACTCTCTTTCATTGACTTGGATTTCCTTATGTAGCCTATGTCTAAGAGAAACTAAGTCTTAAGTGGCTGAAGTAGAAGTATGAAAGATGTAGAATCGTTGAATCACAGAATCATAGAAACATAGTATAGTTTGGATTGGAAAGGACCTTTAAAAGTCACCTAGTCCAACCTCCCCTGCAATAAGCAGGGACGTCTTCAACTAGATTTGGCTGCTCAGAGCCCTGTCGAACTTGGCCTTGAATGTTTCCGGGGATAGATCATCTACCACCCCTCTGGGTAACCTGTTCCGGCATTTCACCACCCTCATCATAAAAATTTTCTGCTTTACTTCTGGTCTAAATCTACTCTCTTTTAGTTTAAAGCCATTATCTCTTGTCCTATGGCAACCAGCCCTGCTAAATATCTGTCCTCATCTTTTGTATAGTCTCCCTTTAAGTATTGAAAGGCCACAAAGTCTCCCCAAAGCCTTCTCTTCTCCAGGCTGAACAACTCCAACTCTCTCAGCCTGTCCTCACAGGAGAGGTGTTTCATCCCTCTGATTATTTTTGTGGCCCTCCTCTGGACCCGCTCCTACAAGTCTGTATCCTTCTTGTACTGAGGACTCCAGAGCTCGAGTGCCTTTCCATCTTCCATCTGAAGCTGATACTCTTGCATGGAGCGGTCATCCACAATTCTCCTCCTTGATTTACACCAGGTGCTGGTCTATCATTTTCTCTTCCAGGATCCTGGCAGACTTTCATTCTATGAAGATGAATTTCAGTCCTGTATAGCATCATTTTGATTTGGAGCAAATTTAACTGCAGGCTAACATGTCTGGATTATGCCTGTGTGAAGAGAAATAATCTGGTTCCTAAAACTTCATACAAGGAATCTCTGTGGAGAAGTATCTGCTCTTAAAATCAAAACTTCTTTGAAGAAAACATGTTCCAAAGGGATATTGTTACCATGTTAACACTGGACAAAAACTTACATCTCTGCAAGGTTAGAACGGAGGCGTGAAGAGCCCAGTAATATACTGGGTCATTTTAGTTTGAAGTTGTGTAGAGGACAAATCCCTTCATTAACATAAAATTGTCCTTAATAATCTTGATGGGAGGTTTTCTGGCTTCTCAAGAAACAGAGATGGGAAAATAATGAAGCTGAGTAAATGAAGTTCGAGTGTAAGGTTATAATAAAACATAAAGTTAATTCATCCAGTTTCAGGGTTAATTGTAAGGCTTCAGTACAGCTCTGAAGCTAATGGGCCAAATTATTTTTTAATGTGAGTAGAAATAAGTTTGAAAGAATATGAAATGTAGTTGCCTCAAAATCTACATAAGGCTGGAAAGTAAGTCCATCTATTTTACATAGAAAAATGTTGTATATAATTGAGATACAAGGAGGAAAAAGAACAACCTGTCCTGGAAAAGTAGGATTTCTTCCTCCCTCAGGCTGTAAATTCAGCAATTTCCCAAACAGTATATTTCCTTTTCACATTCCACATCCACCCCGCCACCCCCCACCCCCCACCCCTGAAGTTCAAGCTCAGAGCTGTGATGATAAATTCGATAGTATTTTATTATGTACTGCATTATTGACTGACTGGTGAATGTGTTCTTAGTGTTGTACAAACAAGTAAGAGGACACAGAGCTTACCCTAAGGACCTTGCAATGTAGGTCAGATACAAGCAAAATATCTCAGGCACATTAAAAACTGTCTGACAGCACATACCCAATGCGGTGAGGAAATTCTGGAATCTTTACACAGGTTAAATTTGAAAGGCTTCGCGGTGAGGAGGAGGGGTGGTGGGGGAATACTTAAGAGTGATTTGAGGGAGACTGATGAACTAGATAATATAAAAGAGACAGTTGGTACACAGGTCTGCAGGGATCAGATCCAGCCCTGCAGTAACTTAATCTATGATAAAGTGCTGAGAGTTTCAGGCATGAAGCATCAACAGAGAAGAGGGCAATAATGCAAAAGATTGTGAAGGGACAATGCCAGAGAGGTAGAAAGGAAATTTGTGCTGTAGGTGAAGTAGCAAAAGAATGATGATGAGGCAATTTTGAAGGAGTAGGATAATTGGTAAGGGCATTCTAGAGGTCCTAAAAAGCAATTACATATGACTGCAATACCAAGTGTAACCCCTTGGCTCGTGGTTTTCTCTCTGTGAACATGAAACACAACAAATGGAGGTGAAAATGACAAAAGGGGTTGCATTTTGATTGGAAAAAAAATTCCTTTCATCAACCTTTCATCTGTCTTGTCTCTTTATACAATCAGCAATGAAGCTAAATGGAATATGAAGGTTCATCTTACTATGCCTTTTTTTTCATCTTTTTTCTGGACTATGTTAGTATAAAACTGCCCTAAACTCATTTACTAATCATCTATTAATAACCTTGTGACATCTTCAGAAATGCTTCTTTGCCCTGCCAAAAAAGATCTTTACTGTCTTTTGCTTAAATAACATTCTTTATTCCAGCTGTTTTAATTTAATCAGATAAATTTCTCATTCCCATTTAATTTTGAGACTTCAGAAATTCACCATTAGTACGAGACTTGATAGCAAAGGCTAACACATGACTACTGGTAGCTATTATTCAGAATAACAGTTTGTTTAAAGAAATGAGACCAACCTCCTTCAGAAAACAAACATATATCCACACTCAAACCTACAGCCCAAGCAAAATTCAGATCTGACTAAAATAAGAATGAAGTGCAGAAACTAAAGCTATCTTGCAGCCATGTTTTAGGAGATGGCATCATTTCCTAACGTGGGAGAATGAGAAACAGATTTACATCACCACCTAACTCGGTAGGAATATACACACTCTTCCCATCACCTGAAAATCCCAAAGGAACAAAATTAACTGGCACAGCATGTATGGTTCCTGACGAAATGTCACCGTGAGTCATAGCTGCTGGAGGCAGTGTTGACCTCGTTGGTGGTAGTTAACCAGTCCTGAAATACCACATCTCTATTATCCTTTTCCTTCTCTCTTTTTTTTTTTTTTGTTCCAAATACTGATATTTTTAATACAGGAAAGAAAGAAACAAATAGATATGCCCGCTTTGTTTTTCCATGTAGAAAAGACAGTATTGGTGAGGCTGATAACAGTCTGAATCAGACTATAATAAACACTTAACTTTCAGTATGCAACAATATAGACAGGTGTGGGTGTTTGGTGTCTTGGATTATACAAACTTGATAATGGAGACATTTTGACACTTAGGAACTGCTATGTTAAACTCACCATCTTTATTGTCTTCATTGCTGCCAAAAGGGTGAAGAAAATTTGCCCTTCTGCAGTTGCTTAGTGGGTTTTTCCCTTGAGATGCAAATCTGGTGAAGAAGTTGTCACTCTGGCCTGTGTCAGCACTCTGCAAGGCAATGTGCAAAGATGTTTTGCATGGCAGTTGCTTCTTTGCCAACGCTGCAGATTTCAGATTTACTTTGCCCCAGCTGTTGCCTCTCTTTCCGCAACCAAAATCGGTGGAAGCAACAAAGAGGCCTGAACACTACTTCAGTAACTGATGGTGGCTGCCATTGCATTGTCATTACAGGTTGAAGAGAAAAAAAGTTCTTGCTTTAAAAGTGACACAGACTTCAGATTTAGTGGAGCCCCAGAGCCAGTGCTGAATCTTTCCCCCTTACTGTGATAGAGACTGTAATGTTAAGTGAGACACTGGAATTGAATTTTCTGTAGGGCTTGGCGCTCCCTTTAGCTCTTTGCTATATGTGAAGGGGTCTCAGAATATCCTGTCCTTTTCTCTAATTATAAACTGAATAGGGATGAAACATGCTTTAAAGTTATTTGCTTAGAATAACAATCTGGATGTTTTGCATTCTTCTGGAATTAGTAACTGTGAGCTGTGATATCCACTTCCTTTCCATGTGATCTCCCCTTCTCTCTTCATTCATTATAATTTGTGGTCCGGGAATGGTTCATATTAAATCCCTATTACCTGCTGACCTGTGCGTTGGTTTATTTTCTCTCATTACTGTAACAGAAAAGACAGTGATGATAATAACTCATCAGCCAAATAAAAAATGATGATGTCAATTTCTGTCATTACGAGCTGTTCTCACATGCGAATTCCTTTAGTAATAGCAACACACAACAAAAATAAAGGGTGGTGGCGGCACTGAACAGAAATGAAGGATGGAGACAGGAGAAGGCAGATATGTCAAAAAAACGATTTCAGGAATGAGAAAAGTGTGGCTTAGCTAAAAGGATGTGAAGGGGTATAAGGCGGACGAAAATAAAGACTAAAAAAGGTATATTAGAAGGACTGAGGAGCAGTTAGGATATTGAGACATTAAAAAGCTTGATGAGAATGGGAGAAGCATGAAGTGGCGTCCCTCAGGGGTCCGTGTTGGGCCCGGCCCTCTTCAACATCTTTGTCGGTGACGTGGACAGTGGCATGGAGTGCACCCTCAGCAAGTTCGCCGATGACACCAAGCTGTGTGGTGCGGTCGACACGCTGGAAGGGAGGGATGCCATCCAGAGGGACCTCGACAGGCTGGAGAGGTGGGCCCGTACCAACCTCATGAAGTTTAACCAGGCCAAGTGCAAGGTCCTACATCTGGGTCATGGCAATCCCAGGCACAAATACAGACTGGGCGGAGAATGGATCGAGAGCAGCCCTGAGGAGAAGGACTTGGGAGTACTGGTGGACGAGAAGCTCAATATGAGCCGGCAATGTGCTCTTGCGGCCCAGAAGGCCAACCGCGTCCTGGGCTGCATCAAGAGGAGCGTGGCCAGCAGGTCAAGGGAGGTGATTCTCCCCCTCTACTCTGCCCTCGTGAGACCTCACTTGGAGTATTGCGTCCAGTTCTGGAGTCCCCAACATAAGAAGGACATGGACCAGTTGGAGAGGGTCCAGAGGAGGGCCACGAAGATGATAAGAGGGCTGGAGCACCTTTCCTATGAGGACAGGCTGAAAGAGTTGGGGCTGTTCAGCCTGGAGAAGAGGAGGCTCCGGGGTGACCTTATAGCGGTCTTCCAGTACCTCAAGGGGGCCTACAAGAAAGATGGGGAGAGGCTATTCAGGAGGGCCAGTTGTGATAGGACAAGGGGTAATGGTTTTAAAATAGAGGGAGGTAGATTCAGGTTGGATATTAGGAAAAAATTTTTTACCATGAGAGTTGTAGAACACTGGAACAGGTTGCCCAGAGAGGTGGTGGATGCTCCATCCCTGGAGACGTTCAAGGCCCGGCTGGATGAGGCCCTGAGCAACCTGATCTAGTTGGAGATATCCCTGTTCCTTGCAGGGGGGTTGGACTAGATGACCTTTGAAGGTCCCTTCCAGCCCTAACGATTCTATGATTCTATGATTCTATGAAGGAAAATAGGAGGATTTGTTGAAACACCATAGAGATATTTTTAGTTTGTGTTACCAGGCAGGAGGTAAAAATCAGTGCTAGGGATTGGCAGATCAATAAAAAAAAAAAAATGTTTTAAAAACAGAGATAAGATTTCTATTCATAAAGAAATAATTTTGGGAAAGAGCTAACCATATAAATGGAAATCAAATCACAACATGTTAATTGCCAGAGATTCTAGTAAACTCTGTTTTTTATACACATATGTAAGCGTGCAGGAAAATTCTGAAATGCACTTCCTTTACACTATATTTAACGTGAAGATTTAAGAACCTATACTCAGTTACGAACCTTGTAGTTTGAATCATTGAATTTATTCTTTCTCACATCTTCTACCAAGACTGTCTCCTACTTTTCCTTATCAATATATTCAAGTTTAAGTAGAAAGTGAGATATAATTAAAAGCACCTTCAAAAAATACACCTCACATGGCACTTCTTGTGATCAAAGCATGTATGATTGCTCCTGTAGGAAAATGTTAGCAGAATCCTTAAGGAAGGTTAGAAGTCACCCTAAACTGTGCAGAGGGCATTCCTCCTCCTTTTCTACAGTAATATAGAATGACTTTACAGTTTGACAATCTTATTTCAGAGAATATCAGACTGTATATAAATGGGCGTCATCAGTGAAAATACAATTTAGACTGTGAGTACTAACAGGCAATAGAGAATTGAGCTTAAGTGAATGTCTGAAATTGAGCTTTTGCACTCTCAATCTGCAGCCTGCTTCTTGCTAGATGCAACTAGTACGGGCTGGTTGTAAATTTTGAAAGTGTCTGGGCTAAACTGAAGTGGCACATCCATTTAAAGATTGTCAGCCGCTGGAATAGACTGCCCAGGGAGGTGGTTGAGTCCCCATGCCTGGATGTGTTTAAGAATAGGGTGGATGATCTACTTAGGGATATGGTTTAATGGGGATTAGGGACGGTTGGACTCGATGATCTCTAAGGTCTTTTCCAACCTAGAAATCTATGAATCTATGAATACTATTTTCTCCAATTAATACAGAATTATGAGGCAAAACTAATTAGGACCCTAATTATGCATCGTGCTTCTGCGCATAAGCTGCTTACATTCGGAAACTGGGTGTTTTTTCTTCTGGGAGGAGATGGCACCAAAAGAAGAGTTCCCAAAAAGAAGCAGTCTTGGAAAGACAGGTTGGAGAAAAGAAGTGGGTGCAGATCCTGGAGATCAGTGAGATGCCTGAAGATGAAAGGCAGGGGATGCCCCAGGATCCTGTCTGGTGATGCCCATGAGTGGGAGCAGTGGCAGAGCAGGGACTGACACAACTTTTGAGAGTTGGGTAATGTAGAACTAGAGAGGAGGAGTGAGTGACTGAGTGACTGTGTGAGATAATCAAGTCAAAAGTGCTGATCTTGTTGGCTCTTAAACAAACCCCAGTACCAGATCCACTATGGTCTGTCATTTACTCTGTCTTGTCCATGATAATGGGGATAAAGTAAATTAGCATTAAAGTTCCAACAACAGTGAACCTTTGGAGAATATAGGCAGAAAGCAAGCCAGTACCTTTTCACATGCCTGGTCAAAATATTTCATGACAATATGCTTTTAAGATGCAAAGTATTGTCTTTGTTACTTTTCTTTTGGACAGTAGAACATGCTGAAAAACTGTTTCATAACTTTTCCTCTCTTAAGAATTTTGATTCTGTGGTAACTGAAAATACTAGTTCTGCTCAGACAGCATTGGGAAATAAGCAATAAACACAACTTGAAGATTTGTACAGAACACAAACATGACAGTTTCCTTCAAGGCATAGAGATGAAAATGAACAATAACACATCACTTTCTCAGTTATATAGACAAATTGAATTCAATTTAACTCTTCTTATAAATGCTTTTCTAAGTATCTATTTTTTTCTTTCACAATCATTTTAAGATTATTTATTCACTTTCCAAATTTGATATATCACCAAGGTTAGTGCCCACTAGATACAATACTCTGCCTGAATTTGTTTCAAGCTGAAAAACCAAATCTGACCTTTAATGACTTTGAATTTTGTGTATGCAATAAACTTAAGGCAGAGATTGATTGTACAGATGTGCCTGTAGTTTTTTTACTGAAGGAGTATAAAATATCCTCTTCATGTTGACAGAGGAAAATAATTCAAGGGATCTGAAAGCTGTTATGAAAACCTCTGGGAAACAGAAATGTCAGAGTATGTTAATGGATATATCTTTAAAAATGCATCTGATTCCTGTGAGCCTGTATACCAATTTTATCCACCGTTCTTAGCAATTCCAGACACAGTAGAATAGATTCAAGATAACCATTTAAGAAAAGCATTTCTTTGAGTCTAACATGGCTTTCATCATCCAAAACTAGCTGAAAACACCATCCATGATAATCAGTTGAAAGGGAACTCTTTGGATTAAATGTGAAACATTTTCAAGAACATCCTTGGCAATAAGCTTTGAGATAACCCCACATGGGACAGACTCAGTAGGAAAGTGGAATGGGGTAGACAGAACTAGTCTCTCTCCTGTGGAGACAGGCTAAGAGAGTTGAAGTTTTTCAGCCTGGAGAAGAGAAGACTCCGGGGAGACCTTCTAGCAGCCTCCCAGTACTTAAAGGGGGCCTACAAGAAAAATGGAGAGGGACTTTTTACAAGGGCATGTAGTGATAAGACAAAGGGTAACGGCTTTAAACTGAAAGAGAGTAGATATAGATTAGATATAAGGAAGATATTCTTCCCTCTGAGGGTTGCCCAGAGAAGCTGTGGGTGTCCCATCCCTGGAAGTGTTCAAGGCCAGGTTGGATGAGGCTTTGAGCAACCTGGTGTAGTGGAAGATGTCCCTGCCCACTGCAGGGGAAGTGGAACTAGATGATCTTTAAGGTTCCTTTCAACTCAAACCATTCTGTGATTCTATGTTCTTTCTGAGTTGTTCTTTGAGCAAGCAGTGTTTTCCTGCTGATGAATGAGCCACATAGTTTAATATTCTACAATATGAAAGAAGCCCAGACTCTCTGTAAGGGACTTCCATGCCTCTGCCTTGGCTTTTGTCTCCATTATCTGAAGAAGTCTCACACTGCCTCTCATAACTAAATATTGCATTGATTGAATGAAAGAAAAAACTCAATTTTTTCTTAGGCTGAGGCCCAGATTATTAAAAGCAAAATTCATGGGAATTAAGAGCCTCAGCATTTTCTGAAATCTCAGAGTTAATACCTGTGGAAACATAAGCTCCTTAACAAAACAGACCTTAAGTTTTAAGTCCATAGCCAATTGCATGGGGAAAATTTTCAACAGGGGTAATCTGGTTGATTTTTATGATAATAATTTCTATTATTATTGTTTGTGCTACTTTACAGCACCTGGGTCCACTGGCCAGGATCTGTAAAATCACATAGGGCAAGAGTAATAAAATTTTTCTCAGTAGATTTAAATGTCTGTGCCTAAGGTTCTATTGCTTATCCTGCTTGGTGGTAGGGTTCATGACCAATGCAGTTAGATTAATCAGTTCTGACTAAACATCCAGCAGCTTAAATTTTCTCTGTGTCTCAGTTATATACAATTTTTTTAGACGATGACCTGTACTGTTCACTTCAGGCCATACCCAGTCATAAGGGAACTTTTTATCTCCTTTTAAAACACCAAAACTCAGGAAGTGAGTTTCAAGTCATTTCATAAGTCAAATAAAATACAGACACTTCGCACTGTGATATCATCTGGCTACTACAAAATTTAAGAGAGAATTGAAGACTAACTGATGAATAATACTGTAGGAAAGAAAAAATTTAATAGTGTGAATTTTTTTCTGCCTTCTCAGAGACCTATGATCTTTGTGTAGTAGCTGAAAAAGTTTCCAAAGAAAACTGTTCAAAGGAAATCAGTTCTGTTCCTTGTCAGAAACCCTCAGTGCAAATCTTTGTGTCAATATATGTTCTTCCAGTTTGGTGGCTAAGATAACAGTGAGATGGGAAGGAAGTGAGGGGAGGGAAGCTAAATGCACAGGGTCCTCTTTCATTTATAGGCTTCTAGCTAATGAGATGGCAATAAGAAATCTGATTTGGAGACAAAGTTTTGTGGCTGGAAGAAACGTATCTCTGAATAGATAAGTACGCCTTATCTTTCACTAAACATAAGTGCACAGGCCCTCAAGTTGAAGGAACTTTAAGTCTGTACGTGTGGCTGCAAAGTGACTCTGTATGTGTGGAGCAGAGGCAAACAGGTCACACCTAGAAAGCAGCTTATGTTCATTTTTGCCAATACTTATTGACATGCAAATCTGGAAAATGTTCCATACTAAGTTGCTGCTCATGTACACACTGAGATTTATTTCAAACTTAGAATTTGATCAATTTACATGCATTATCTTAAGATTTTCATAGCTCTGAGAAACAGAACATCACAAAGTTGATGAATTTTCCTTGGTCCATAGTGGTGGGATACTGGAACACCTTCATTTCCTTTTTCAATATTCTTATGTTTTCCATTAGACCCTTCTTGGAAATGACTGAGAGATTTTGGCTGAATTATTCCACAAAACTCTTCATGATGAAGTTATAGCTAAGTAATTTAATATAACTGGGAAAGGGTCTTTTACTGAGAGCTGTCAGATCACGTTATTATATTGCTGAACTTATTTAACACTAATAACACTGTTTAAGCCAGGTTACATCCAGTAAAAAGATATTGCTCCATTTACTTCACTCAAATTACCTACTTGCAGAAGATTTACTACTGCTACTTCCTGTGTTTCATTAAGTTTTTGTTAGGTATTCAAAAAGTTAAAGATAGACTTTTTTTTTACGTATATCTGCAACTTTCAGCATATTTGATGAATAATGCAACATCAGTATAATTTTAGAATGTGGATTTATAGGGATACAATGTAATTCAATTTTATATGGAGAGTAGAGTCTTATTTTTAGAATATAAGTCAAATAAAGATAAAATGTGAGAAGACTATCAATACCACTCTCCTATATTTTCATACAGACTGAAGAAAATTTGTAAACCTAGACAGCATTTCCTTCTTCCCCAGAATTGGCTTAGCACATTAAGAAGCTCATCTTTCAGTCTTCAGTGCAACAAAGTAAACATTACAGAAAAGTCCAATGTGGCTTTCTGCAAGAAATAACAAATACTTAAGAAGATGAGGAAATCTATTAGAAACCCGAAAATTATTCCTGTACATTTTTTGCATTTTTTTTTTTTTTTCAGAATTTTAGGCTTTTTTTGGTAAGAGTTATACACAAACTCACCACAAGCTGTCATTGAAATTGAAGTGTCATAATATTTCTTATACCCTTGATTAAGGGTTTTTGACAGATATATGTGCTATTTTCCTAGCAAAGTATTTTCCATCATAGCAAATAACAACACACTGCTATAGAAAATGAGTCTTACTAGGTGATGACTATATAAAGGAAAAGAAAAATGCACAGGAGTTCTTGCACATTTGCAATCTTAAATTTCCCAGATATATTTTTTCAATGTCAAATAATCCTGTTAATTGCAAAATATTAAAAATATAGTCTAATCAAAATGGTGGTAGATTTTACACTAAAAAAAATAAGAGGAGAATTCCCTTCCTGAGGCAAAGACAGAATTAGACACCAGAGAGCTCTGCCATTCTTAAATAGAGCTAGTTCTCCTGTACTCTTATTCTAAAAATATTTTCCACATTTTCCTTTGCAAGACGCCCTTCACATCTCTAAATTTTTGAAATTATTTATTTAGTGCTTTATTTAAAATAAATTCACAGCAATTATAATTATCATTGAATTTTTCCAAATTATTGAAGGAACAGAATATTTTTAAGGTATTGTAAAAATTGCTAAAAGTTTTTTTAATATGCCTACTGGTGTTTGACTATTTTCAATTGTAGCAGACTAGAATCAACCAACTGAGTAATGCTTTTACTTTAGGCTGTTTTCCTAACTCTATTTGAGGAGTAAGAGTCCAGGCAGATTGAAATGGAGAATAAAAGCATCACCTTATCCAGTCTGCGGGCATTTGGTATAATAAAAAAATGAAAATATAACTTCAGGCCAAGATTTTAAAAAATGGACTAACAATGAAATTTCTAATTCTTTAGGTAGATAGTAAATATGCATACAAATTGTGAAACAGTTAATCTCCTAAATACAACGAATACGCACTTTTTCTGTAGCAGAGAGGAAATTACATATGCAATTTCAGGCATCTGTAATTTGAAAAGTTTAATTCAGTTGCCTTTGTTGAAGAGAAGTTATCCCACTTATCCCTTTTATGCTGTGCTACACCATCCCATGCCATTATATACCTTAGTAACATAAGACCACTAATAATTTGGGTTAGAAGGAATGACTACACAAATGAGCAACCTACTCTAGGGGAAAGTGTCTCTGTCCATGGCAGGAGGGGGTGTGAAACTAGATGATCTTCAAGGTCTCTTCCAACCCAAAACATTTTATGATTCTATGATTCTAAGTTAAAAACATTTAAAGAAAAAACGGTGTTATCTTTCTGTAAGTTATCCTGAAATAATCCATAAATATTACAACACTGGTGTTTTTCTGTAGCCTTGTCAGAAAGCAAGTTGGATAAACACTTTAACAGAGACAGAAATGCCTTAAGTGTTTTCCACTTCTCCAAATAAACATCATGTCCACAGTTATCTCCTACCTGTCTACACTGAACGCTTATAAAACAACTATTAGAAAGTAAAAGAAGGTTGTAATATATAATATCAGAAACAACTATTTTATTCATGAAAACATTATACTTTTGAACTCCTTAGTAGGTAAAAATGTTAAAGATTAAATGTCTTACTAAAGTATTCAGAAGTGTCTAGGAGGTGCTCTTGAACTGCACTGTTAGGTTCATACATAACCAAACTTCATTGTTTCCCATAGTTTAAGGCCAAGTAGATTATCTACTCATCATTATAACCTCCTGTCTTCCAAGGAACATCTGTTCTCACCCAAATTGGGTGTGGTGTCCTCACATACAAGGCAGATATGACTCTACAGCATTGATAGGCAAACTTCCCAGGAAAAAATCCCTGCTGTCTCAAGCTGCAGAGGTGGTAGGCAGGTGACCTTCCCTTGCCAGCAGTGTGTGCTCATCAGTAATGTAGTGACGAAACAGAAACAACTGATTTTGGCTTCCTGTTTCCTCAAGAACAATGGAAGTTTTTGATGTGTGTTCACAGTCTTCTTATAAAGAATTAGTAGTCTGGAAATAAATTACATCATTCCAACAAGGTTCCTCATTAGCTTATGAAATGATTATAACATAGAAAATGAATGAACTCTAGTTAGTGTCAGGTGTATGAGGATTAAGGCTGGTTAGTGCTAATCCAACTGTATTAGGTACAGCCTTCATAGTCACGAAATACCCTGAATTGGGAAGGTAAGTAAACATATAGATGTTGTCTGATGATCAAAAATGATACCAACATGAGAGATTCACCAGTTTATGACCTTCAAAACATGATTACTTATAATCAGTTCCTAATCCTCAGATTGACAGTTCACTCCTACTCTCTAACTTTTGTAGGGTTACACATCAGCAGTTGATTAGAGATAAAGAGTGAACATAAGAATATAAGAATATGAGCATACGAATATGTAACAAAATGAGAGTTAATTAAAAGTTGTGTGATCTGAAGTAGGAGAACAGATGTGGATATACACAGTTCTAGATTTCTAGATGAACATAATTTATTAAAGTGGAAAGTCAAGCTTTTCTTTTTGTGTGTGTGAAAATAGCTGTCTAATTTCATTATAGGAAAGTTCAACAAGATGTTGCTGTTCATCACTTTACATTCACAGCATGAGATTTTCTTTCTTAAGAACCCACACACTGTGCATGAAAGGAGAATGCAGGATAAAGTGTTAAGATAGTACACGCAACAACAAAGTGACTGATGATAACATGTGGGACAGTAGTCTGCGTTTTCAAAAAATTTTCTAAGATATCTGATGGCTTGTGATATTTTATCTCTTCAACCAATCCCAGAGATGGCTGAAAATATGAACCCAATGTAAAATTTTCCTGGAAGTATGATGATTTTGCTCTTTATGTGCAGTGTGTTATGAATGTCTGGGATCATAAGTGCTCTTCCAGTATTGTCTAGAAATCTCTTAAGGTGCTTCAGAAATGGAAACCAGCGAGAAGACACACTTCCTAGTGAATGAACGGTAAGTCACTTGTGCTTTTGTGATTCCAGAATATGAAAGTCAGGGAAATTAAAATCACTGGAAAAAGTCATGATGGTTAAAGAAGAGGATAACAATCTACAGGTATCACACAAAAGAGAGAGAGTGTGATGCCACCTATATCTGCTAAGCATTTCAGATATGTGAAAAACACAATCAATCAGAAAGGGCACTCCACATCACTTTGAGATCAGTTACCTTCAGTGTCAAAATAGTCATCCTAGTAAAGCATAGAGAATTAGGAAGAAGCTGTATTGCAATAAAGTGTAAAAACAAAATAACTGTTGTATCTTATTTTCAGATACAGCTGTAAGGCAGTAATATGTAAATATCGAGAGCAAAAGTAATTTCAGAATTTCTTTTGACTCGAATTAAAATACTGAGATAATTCAATACTGGCTGTATTAGCTGAAATTACAGCTGATAGAAAAAAAAGAAAACAACAATGTCAAGATTTAGGACACTTGGGTAGGATGTTTGTCAATGAAAGTATCGCAAATACTAATGACAGCTACCTACGACAAAAGGTAATTAGATGATAAAGTGTCCAAACTGATCCAGGAGGTGAACTAGCCCCATGCAGTAGAAGTACTTCTTGATATTATTAAAGAAAAAATTAGTCCCATATCTAAATCTAGCCACCAGTTCAAACCTGGCATGCAAGCAAGAAATTTAGTTAAGCTTCAATGGCTATATTTCTAATCCTTTAGATTGTAAATTGGGTTTGGCAGAGACTGTTTATTTATCTGGTATATTTTACTCTTGCATAGCACCATAAATGTCCATAGTTGCTGAAAGCAATGACAATTTTTGAACCACGCTGCAGAGAATTGGAAATGGGATGCTGAACAGGAAGGATGTAAAATGAGAGCACAATTCAAAAGAAAGAAACAGAAGAAACAGAACTGATAAATTGGAAAGGAAGGAAAAAGATGGAAAAAAGAATGGAGCAAAATGGGAATGGTTTATGTCCCAACATCCTTTCTTAATATACAGAAGTCAGCCATCCATAGTATAACATCCCACAAAGTTATCCTGGCTCATATTGGGGTCTTTATTTACAGAAGCACAGAGTGCTGGAATGACCACTGACATGAGAATGAATGAACCAGGGATTCTGTGTGCATTCATCTCTGTAACGTAGAAGGAACAGCTTAGTAATGTGTGAGAAAAAAAAAATAGATTTGAAAGGAATATTTATCAAACCCAATGGATTGAGTCAATTTGAAGTCCTCATTTTTTTCAGTAAATTCCCTCTCATTTCTAGTGTTATGTACCATACGTTGCTGATGGTATGGCAGACAACTCAAATAATCAATATCTTTACAGCAATATAAATGAGTAATACTGAGTTAAGCATGGCTAATATAGCTCTGCTTAATATTACTACTATTATTCTCTCAGGTCCGTAACCCCTTCTAAGACATTTGCTTAATATATCAAGGTGACATGCACTTGAAGCCTTGCTTTCCCAATGTGTTTACATCTTTATTTAACCTTGTGTCTGTGATTAATGGAATGTACTATTTCTGCTTTACTGTAATGGATGACTGTGTTGGAGCAATACACAACTTAGTAATGACATCTCATTCCATAGAAGACATTATAACAAAATTACACAGATGAATCGGAGCTGACAAATGCATTTTTACTCTATATTTTTTATCTCTTTCTCTTTGACATCTCTTTATAGACTAAATGGCTTTCCCTGTAAAATCTGACTGGTAACTGGAAAGTTCTTCTGGAAAAGTTCAGTTCCGACCACCACAGGGATTACATTGACCCAAGAAGTGAGGTGAATGTGTTGGTACATTTGCAGACTGTGCACCAAAGTGCAGATTCAAATGTGCAACTGCTTCATTTAGAAGGCAATTGTACACTTCAACAGACTAAGAGAAGTATGTCATATCCCATGGTTACTAAAATGTTGAAACATTTTTATTCCTGAAATGAAAGAACTATTGAAATCCTTTTGCCTACATGTGTCAAGTATTATAGAAAGATAATGTGACTTGCAACTTTTGCAGCAATAGTGGGCTGGTTCATATAGTTGCATGAATATAGAGAGAACCACGCTGACAAGACTGAAAGCTAAGATGCATCTTGAATTTGTCTGTTGTTGTGTTTATGCTTAAACAAGCAAGCACGTACTTTGGAAATTTTTATTTCGGAATACGTAATTTTCATTGACTTGAAAAAGACATTTCTAAGTCAAACACAAAATGCTTAACTGATCCAAATTATACAACAGTGAAATTCTCATTGTCCTACTTCAAATGAATATGGTAAAATTGGAATAAGTTCAGGAAAAGATAGTTAGAAAAACAAGCAGTGTCTTATATAACTTAAAAAGCTTTTATTCAAGAAGATTTTAAATAATGTCTCAAGTAATCTATGCTTCCTAAAAGGTATGACAAAGATAAGGAGGGAATGGTGAACTTACTTTTCTAATAACACAATGGGCTTTGAAGGAAATAATGAGCAGTAGGCTCACAATAAACCAAAAGAAGTACTTTCCCACACAACCACAACACATCAGTAAACTGAGAATCTGATTGTTAGAGGAATTAAAGCATTAAAGAATATTAAAGTTTATCAGTAAAGGCTTTTTTCTCAAAATTGACCTTGGAATTCATCCTGCAATGACCACAGCATCTATAGTACCAAACATTTGGAGAGTATGATCTAGAAAAGCAAATGCTACATCATAAAATGGAAACTTTTATGAAACAAATGGAAGATCAAGATCCTAAGCATGTTTTGGACCTCTAAGGGTAGAGCAATACATATAAAAATGAGTGCTTCAGTTCTTTTCAATAGGAACAGGTTCAGCCTTCGCATCAGAACATCTGTTAGACTGTCAAAATCAGTTTCAACTGTGTTAATGTAGAACTAATTTTTTCCCTCAGAATTTACTTGAAACCTAATTCTTTGCAAGAATAGTATTCGTCATTTTGATTATACTCAGCATCATTCACAAATGCTCATGTTATTCCACAACACTCTAAATGACAAATCTTCAATATCGATTATTGTTGACATTAATGCTACAGTTCACATCAAAATATTATAGAATTACTTCAAGATTTTTGAGAAATTTTAGACAGTCTTAACTGCTTTCTGAGGTCACAGTTGCTTTTCCTATGTAACATTTTTCTTAGGTGAAGTTATCCCAGTGTTACTTTTCTTTACACAAAGAGATGGAAGCAAGACAGCAAAGCAAGGAAAATTGAAGCCTCAGTTCAGCCTGTTTGGTTGACAACTACCAGCAATTTACTTGTCATGGTCATGAGATATATTGGGATGTTCCCTAAGGGATTCTGGAAGCCTACAACAATTGCAGATATTTTTATGACATTTAAAGTTGATTTGTTAAAGAGAAATAGCATAAAATTGTCTTCCTTTAAAATTAATTTGATAGATGCACTCCCATTCGTCTTCATTCTAACATGCATTATATTTGATAATCCAATGCTTTCTGTATGAAGGAAACAGAGATTGTTGTAAGGAAGTTTCAGGTAAATGTATACAGTGCTCACTTTTGTTGAGACAGCATGTGATAATGCTCTCTGGAGTGCGAAATTTTCTAATAGAGCCTGCCAGAATACAAACTTGCTTGGATATTGTCACAAGTCTAAGTGCAAGTAGATTTTTTCTTGTTGTGGATTTTCAAAATTTCCTTATGTTTATTACAAATAGAAGTATTTCAGAAAAACTCTAATGTGCTCTCAGCTTCTATTTTGTGACGATTACGACAAACCTCAGAAATATGTATTTCTTCTTTGGTTATAGTACGAAAATATGTCAGCTACTAATTACAAATTAAGACCGTGAGTATGCAATCATGGTAGCAACTTTTGAGTCTTTAGATGCCTTTGAGTTTAGAAAAACTTATATTTTGAATAAAATGTGCTTCACAAAGAATGTTAAACCACACCATTATCTGGTGTTTTGTGAATCAGCTATAGGTGCAAAAAGAAGATATAAATAAAAGTTACCACTAAGGGCAAGCAGCCTTCACATGTGCAAAATCTGCTCAAACATTTTTGTGATAACACACAAATCCCTTACTGGAAGGGAAGAGTTAAGATTTTTTTAATGTTGCTTTAGATCAAACAAAAACTACATTGGGTCAACAGTGATTTAGAGGCATATCCACAAGCTGTCTGCAGGACATCTGGCAGGTTTTTTTGAATCAAAGTTCTGAATCAAGGACTGAATGGATGTTAGGAAACTATTACTCTCAGTTCTAGAGGCTAGTTCCTCTAAGCTGAGTCTGTGGAAGACTCGCATACTGTCAATTCTTTTGCTGCCTCTTCTCGTTTTACCTCTGCTGGAGATTAGGAATTCTTATCTACTGGGTTTTAGAAAAAAAGTTTAAATTGAGTAGTCATTTGTTTGCCTGTTCTCAGTGTTACAGTAAATCTGACATCTTTTATGTTTTATCTGCTTAACAAATGTCTTCCCACTGCATTTAAGTGTAGCACAATGATTCTTGACAACCTTTCAAAAATAAATACCTGGGATTAACCTATTTGTTCTTCCTAGAGAAATATTCTGCTTTCTTCTGTTCTTTTAAATAATTAACTTACTATTCAAGCAAATTTTAACTAATGCTTTAATTCCCTGACTTTTTAATTGAAGAGAGGCCCAACGCTGCACAGAAGGCTTTCAGTTCTACTTCATCAATAAATGAACATTTCCTGTTCTTTCAGATAATCCCAAGCCTTACAACACTTTGGTATAATGATCTCAGTGAATAAACTGTCACTACTGATGGCATAGATGATTACAAAGTTTTCTCTTCAAGATACATAAAAGGCAGTTTTGGTACGTGATCTGTCAGCAGCTTATATTTAAGGTCCCTTCCTATATGTTTCCTTCATACATGGCTGACTTTGAAGTATTTTTTCTGTATGTTATTAAAAAGCAAATGTTGCTGCCATTTATTCTTTTTTTCAGAGCACACAAATCAGATACTATGTGAGTGAGACAGTGTTTGCAAGTTACAAGCTTTCATGCAACATAAAAGAATGACAATGTCACTCCTCTTAGCTGGAAAGACTAGTAAAGGACGATAGTTTTCAAAAACACTGCAGCTGTTTTCAAATAAAGAAACACATCAAGACATTTATACGGCGGGGGAAGAACATTCATATCATTCAAGTGAGAAATACAACTTCAAATGGTATATTTGCATCTTATTCAGTACATCTAACCAGAGCATAAAACTTGCAATGATCTTTTTAGTTAAAAGGATACAGCTAAAAATGGATATACTTAAGAGTGAACACATTTTAGATAAGTGAGGGAAGTAGTAAACTGTATAGCAGGAGTAACCTTAAGGTGCTGTTAGCAATATCTATTTTCTCTAACTCCCAGGAAAACCCCTGTGACAAAAGGTAAGCTGATTAATTCACCTGCCTGCCAAATACCCCATCTCATTGAACACTGGAGCCTGTATAAGTGAAGCTAAATGCTCATAAAATGAAGAATGACCTAATTCTTAGCCTGAAGCTAAATACATCATGCTATACACATCATTATGCTGCCTTGTCTAAGAGAGAAGAAATTAAACCAAATGGAAACTAAAGTCCTAACTTAGGACAGCAAAAAGTAATATAAGCAGGAAATACCAACTCCTGACTATAGCAGAATCGCTGTGATGTTGTAGTATTAATATAGACAGGGTTATCTAAGAATACAATTGGCAAGGGGGACTTTTATTAGATCAAATGATGTAGCTGGAAAATCCAAAATTCTCCAGGACATGTGTTTCTGACTTGGTTGTGGAGGAATTCAAGCAATACACAGAATCTGAGGAGGACATCTCAAATGCTCAATTACTTTCCAAGTTTGCTGCCTTTTTATTGAGATATAATGCAGAAGTAGCACTGAAAGCTCTAATATGACAGTGCACTGCATACCTTTCCCTTGGAGAAACATGTGGAGTCATTACTCTCTGTGATTCACACTGACTCTGTGTGAACCATGAATTTACATAGATTAATGCTCTATGACTATTTAGTTTCTTATCTTAAAGTAAACTGTCTACCAACCAGAGTATTCACATTTTTTTTGCACCCTCAGCAAGTTTGCAGATGACACCAAGTTGTGTGGTGTCGCTCACCAGCCTGGGCTGCGGCACCAAGGACGCTGTTGCATCCTCCACAGCCAGGAGGAAATGGCCTGCCTCTTGTAGGCAGGATAGGTACCTTGAGTTGAGTAGTTAATTAGTAGTTCATTATCTCAATTCAGTCCAGCTGGGTAAGAATGATTGGTGCCATAATTCCCCCTTTTTGTTTTACCATTTTTTGTTTTCACAAAGGCTTTATGGGTGAGCAGAGACCCGGCCCATTCATTCAACTCCAGCACGCTTCCCTCCCGCAAATACCACGTCGGGGCTTGCGGCTTTACCTTCTTCTCGGAAGGACTCTCGCTCGAGCTCCCGGCTCTGGCTCTTTTGACTCAGGTGCTCGGCGAGGGAGTCGGGGCTTCCCAGGGTCTCAGGGATGTATCACGTCAGGATCACCAGTTGTCGCAGCTGGAAGGCTTCAGGCAGCTCCAAGCAAACCAATGTTCTAATGCAAAGGCTTCAGGCTCTACTCTGAGGAAGGCCCACACTCCTCCAAGGCTCAGGAGGAAATACCTCACCCTTAGGAGTAAACACCCTGCCTTAAATAGTCAGGAGTCATGTGGTTTGCTAGATGGGTCAAGGCTATTGGTCACTTGACCATCCATCTCCCAGAGTGATTGGCTGAATGCTACAGCACCTGTTTCAAGGCAACTTTCCCAGTGTAACGAGCCACAGGTGTTTCTTAGTTAGCCTGCATAGGGAAAGAACCTTCACAGGATGCTGCAGCAGCCAAAAGATTTCTCCACAGTGTGGTGTTGTGGACACGCTGGAAGGAAGGGATGCCATTCAGGGGGACCTTGACAGGCTGGAGAGGTGGGCCTGTGAGAACCTCATGAAGTTCAACAAGGCCAAGTGCAAGGTCCTGCACGTGGGTCAGGGCAATTCCATGCACAAGTACAGGCTGGGCGGAGAATGAATTGAGAGCAGCCCTGAGGAAAAGGACTTGGGAGTGCTAGTGGATGAGAAGCTCAACATGAGCTGGCAATGTGTGCTGGCAGCCCAGAAAGCAAATTGTATCCTGGACTGTATCAAAAGGAGCGTGGCCAGCAGGTTGAGGGAAGTGATTCTGCCCCTCTACTCAGCTCTCGTGAGACCCCACCTGGAATACTGTGTTCAGCTCTGGAGTCCCCAACACAAGAAGGACATGGAGCTGCTGGAATGAGTCCAGAGGAGGGCCACGAAGATGATCCAAGGGCTGGAACACCTCTGTCTCTGTCTCTGAAGACAGCTGAGAGAGTTGGGGTTGTTCAGCCTGGAGAAGAGAAGGCTCTGGGGTGAACCCCCCCCTAAAGGGGGCTTACAGGAAAGCTGGAGAGGGACTTTTTACAAGGGCGTGTAGTGATAGGACAAGGGGCAATGGCTTTAAACTGAAAGAGGGGAGATTTAGATTAGATATAAGGAAGAAATTTTTTACACTGAGGGTGGTGAGGCACTGGAACAGGTTGCCCAGAGAAGTTGTAGATGCCCCATCCCTGGGAGTGTTCAAGGCCAGGTTAGATGAGGCTTTGGGCAACCTGGTGTAGTGAAGGATTTCTCTGCCCATGGCAGGGGGTTTGGAAGTAGATGATCTTTGAGGTCCCTTCCAACCCTAACCATTCTGTGGTTCCATGATTCTATGATTTTTCCCTTTTAACATTTGAGCTGTTTCGGTAGGGGAATTTGCATAAACCATCAATTAGAGATTAGGTTTTCTTTTTTAAGATGGTTTATTCCAGTTATCCTAGAGGAGCATGAGAAGAAGGGCAGTCATAGCTGATACTAAAAATACAGAGATTTGGTTCTGTTGTTTCTCCCAGAGATGCAGGAATGCCCAAGACTCATGACTCAGATATTTTTACTTGCTTTCCTAGTTTGTGACAAGCCTATTCCCTCACTGATAACCAGACCATCACATTCAAACAGCAGTCTGTGATGCTGTTGGGCCATCCTATACTGGTTTAGTTTTTGCTTGCTGACCTGTTTTCTTTTATCCAATTTATCTTACTTTGATGAGAAGACTTGGGTAGAAATGGTGCATGCTGCCCTGAAGAAGAAACTCTTTATCTTGACTGCTAATGGGAAGAAGAAAAAGGTGTCGAAAAAAGGCTCTCAGCCCATGGACACATTTTCCTAGAGATCTGTGTGTAATAATCAGGAGCTTAACTGGAAGAATAACTTTCCAGAAAGTCCGTTGTCAATACAGAAATAATGAAGCAGGGAGGAGTAGGCATAAGGGTGGGAAAAGGCTGACCTTCTGTGGGATTGTGAAGGAGTGTGAATCTGTACATAGTCACCTAACTATAAAGGCGGTAATGGGAAGCATACATTTTGCTTCAAACTTCAAAGTCTCTGAGAGGGTTTATGTGAAGAAGGATGATTTTGCTGCTTAAAACAGCTGCTGTATGCAGCTTCTGAGGGAAAGCAGACAAACCTGATTTCCCCTGCATCTGCTCCCAGGATTGTGTGGTAGCCTAACAGAAGTATACTTCAGGTTCTCCCCTTACACCATGACATTGCATGGGTGAGACAGTCACTGACTTTGGATTACCTCCACACAGGTTTCTGTTTTCTCCTTCAGTATCTATTGGCTGTCTTGTTTTCTCAGTAGCAAATGTAGCAATTATGGTGGGTGACTCGTTCTTGTAGGGTCAGACAAAGCCTCATCTCATTTTGACCTTTGATGAAATGAATCATGTCACATGCTTCACAAGTGCCCTTTCCAGATATGTTATGGCAATCTATCTGACAGAGACATGGAGGAAAGGGCAAGACAAAATACTAACTGATGTTATCAGCAACAGCAGGAATCGAAGATCACAGTTTTTTGAGTTTTTCTAGCTACATGTGATTTTTCCAAGATAGCAGATTATTTGTTGTATGATGCATACCACCTTTTTGTTTCTGGAGTAAGTCAAGCCTCCAAGGAAAAAAAAAATATCAGCTACAATAAACACTATCTCCTTTTTCAATCTCCATTCTCTATCTGCTGCAACTAAGACTTTCAGTAGTTCTGTTTCTGGAAAATTCATCTGACTTGAATAAAGCAGCGTAAAAGCTTTTCAGCAATTATTTAAGAACATATTGCTGAGTTCAGCCTTTATGGAAACAACAGTTCTGAAGTTTCTGAAGTTTTGGCATTCTGTAGAAGCAGTAAAAAAAGCATGAGCATAACCTAAGCATAACATTTTCACTTTATAATAAAAGTGATCAGAGATCAGCAAATCATCTGAATTCTTCTGAGCTGTTCTTGAGGAAAGTTTGCCAATAATTTATCCTACAGTGAAACAAATGTCTTTGTTAATGACTTGAGGAAAAAGGCACCAAATTCAGTATAAATCTTGTTATTAATGTAAATTGAGCTCAGCTGAGTCTTGAAAAAAAACGTGTTTTTTTCAGAAATACACACAAAGATGTGAATATGTGAATTAACTTTAACAAGCAAGCTGCCAAGTTGTCCTGGTTTCAGCCGGGACAGAGTTAGTTCCTCTTTTTAGCAGCTAGAAGAGCTCTATGGTTTGGTTTTAGTCTGGGATTCATTATAAGAATGTTGATAGCGCACTGATGTTTACAGTTGGCATAGAGGCCTCAAGAACTTTATATATATATATATTCATATATTATTATTTTTATTATTATGAAGTTGTTCTTATCTCAACCCACGGGTCTCTTTCTCTTTTCCCCTTTAATTCTCTTCCCCATCCCCTGGGGGTGGGGGATGGTGAGTGAGGAGCTGTGTGGTGTTTAGTTGCCGGCCGGGCTAAACCACGACACAAGTGTCTACTCAAATAGGTGTTTGTGTCAGCACGATTCCCAAGATACTCTGCAGGTTGCACACAAGGTGCACATATTTTTCCAAGGCATCATGCTTGCATATCTGTGTGTTTAAAAATATTCAGGTATTAGCTCTATACAAAGTGGTTGCAACACTTTCTGGTAGTTATTGAGTCTGAGTACACGCATAGCCACATCCCTATCTTGTGGTGGGGTGAAAGCTGCTCTGCACTGGGCTACCCCTAGCTGTGCAACAGACTTCTTGCTCCCTCTTCTCCTTTTCCTGGTAATACACTTGAGCATATGGTGGACACAGAAACACGTATCCATTCTGTCTAGAGTTAACCTTTGTATTTCAGATGGGTTTTCACTTTTAAGAAACTTTTCTTCATTTTATAGAAGATAAAACTCTTCAGTCCAGTAATGCAAGTGGAGAGATTGAATTTTCCTTTACAGAAGAAACTGAGAGAGGTGAAAGGACACAGTTGAAGTGCTGCAATCATTATGGGTGTCACTAGAAGATTTCTTATTGCCTTCATCAGTACCTGATAAAAACCCTCCTCACTATCTTTAAAACTTGTGGTCCTGTTTAATATGTAATAAAAGAGAAGACCTTGTACCCACAGGATCTCCAGGTGATGATTGCCTAGTTTGGAAATGTAACACAATGTAAATGGAATGACTCTCCTTTTCCAAACTTCAGGTTTAGGCTATTTTTTTCTTCAGTGTTTAAAAACAACACCTGTGTCTTAAGCAACTAAATAGTTTAAGTTTTGGAACAGAATTGACATCCAAAGCATAAATGAATATATTGGCTAACAAATAATAAAAATCTGTTTAGTATGAGTACTGTATGCTGACAAAAGAGATTTTTAAATTTATGTTTTGCAAAATTGTGGCAATAATAATATCTGGTAAGAGCCAGAGGAGGTTTTGATAGGATATTAGGAAAAATTTCTTCACTGAAAGAGTTGTCAAGCATTGGAATAGGCTGCTCAGGGAAGAGGCTGAGTCACCACCCCTGGAGGTATTTAAAAGACGTGTAGATGTGGTGCTTAGGGACATGGTTTAGTGGTGGATTGGGCAGTGTTAGGTTAATGATTGGACTCTATGATCTTCAAGGTCTCTTCCAACCTAAAATTTTCTATGATTCTATGATTCATACTTCACCAAGGGTCTTAGTGTTCCTAGTCCTAATCTCAGATTGAAAACAGCATTTAATATGAAAAGAGTATTATACAACATCTTTTTTCCTGAAACAGGTAATTTATTTGTCTAAAGTTGGAAAGGAAGCCAAAGGAAAAGCCAAAGCAAAACTCAGTTCTGAATCTATTACCCAAAACTCAGTTCTGACTCTATTACCCAAAACTCAGTTCTGACTCTATTACCCAGGTTTACCAATTAAGGCATACCTCTGTGCAAACATTAAAAAGTTTACTTGGATGTGCACTCAGAGGTGCAAAGAATACTTCCAGGAAAAAAAAGAAAACACACAAACAGAAAAGGGTGATTGTTCTACTGATTCAAGATTTTGTCTCTTCACAGGTAATTAAGGATATATTTTGACCCCATGAAATTACTGTATTATTTGTAACTGCTTGAAATACTCATATGACATTATTTTGCAAGTTACAAATGATAATGTGTATATACTAAAACACAGAAAGTGAGGCACTTTTGAAAATGACTTGTGTTTCACATGAGATATGTACCCTAATCTGTGTAGAAACAAAAATGTACATAATGCAGAAAAGCAGAATTACTATAGTAATCCAGCAGAATGGATTACTATAGTTTGCTGCATGTTTGTACTAGAGACAATCACTTTTAATTTTATGAGCAAATAAATATATATAACATTCAAATAGGTACCGTATTTGATTTTTTCTTTTACAAATCATATAGAAAGGGAAATTTAACCAATTTCAAACAGCAATAGACAGAAAATAGATGTTCAGTGGTGGAACGAACACTGAGGAAGAGACTGAGCCACATGCCTCTCAGCCTGGTGTACAGTAGATTTTTATCAGAACAGAGGATGCTAAAGGCACTGCTGAAACCTGAACCAATATGTAAAAGATCTGACCACAGTTCTGTTTCTTTCAAAGAAGTAAATATCACGTGGAGTGTAGGAGAGGAATAAGCTTATCTGAAAACTGGGAAATGTGAAAAAAAGAAAGAGCACATATGCAAGAGAGAAATAAAACAGATGAAACATTTCTGAACTTTGAAATTTCAAAAGGATAAATTTATACATGCCAAATGATTTGGAGAATTTTCTAAATAAATAAAGTACTATTATTTTCAGCTGGCTTCTTCTAAAAAGACACGTAACTTATTGAAAAAGGAAATGTTCCCCAGAATATTTATTTGATATCTGTAACTTTTCATGAAACTATGCGTGAGGGCAATAAAATGTTTAAATTCCAATATACTCAACTCTACTTCAAGACCAAAAATTTGAATTTCAAGTGATTTTGTGACACAGATTTGAAATAGCTCCCTGCAAGTATTTTATATTCTGAGTGAAAAAGCCACAGCATCACATCATTAGTATTTTTACAATTTGAGGGATATTAGCAATTCCATTGATGTTCTTATTTCATGTTTTTGTGATGAATGAAACCTTTCTTCATGAGAAGCCACCATATTCCTTATGCAAATAGTAAGAATGCTTCTTTCAGGAATAACAGGAATCTACCTAACAGAACTCGACATATTTTTATGAGTTATGAATTTCTGACATATTGTTCAAGCTGTTAGGCTTTTTATTTTTCATGTATTTATGAGCACATTGGAGATGTTGAGTAGCATATTACTTAATGCTAAGTGTTGTAAGACCTACTACAACTGAAAATTCTTTTCTTTGCCGTGAAAAATGGAGTTTTAAAAATCAAGACTTAAAGTGGATTAAGAAATTCAAGGAAAGTTTAGGCTGATACAGGGGTTTTGATTTGTGCTCTGATATGAAAAAAACAACAACTGAGCAAGTATACACATTTTTCAATGGCTTTAAAGGACAAAAAAGGCTTTTGTCAACTTTGCTTAAGCCACTGCTTACAGAACACAATCCCACATTTTAATTTATAATTTTGGTCGAACATCCCCTAGAGTATATTAACATTTTCTCACTTTTTAGTCTTTTCTTACTTAATTTTTGTATGATATTATTTTTCAACCACAATTTTAACACCAGCAGAGGCAGCTGTGACAAGATAATCTTAGCCTGGTGTGTATAGAGGCTTTGTTTTTCAATGAAGGCACTTCTTTAATTTGTGTACCTTTTACTGAAATGGAGAGCCAGTATAACATCATTTTACAAGAGAATTCTGAACCCCTTTGCAGAAATTTCAATGTAAACACCTCCAAAATGCCAAAAGAGTTTTAAATCATCAGCAATCAATACAAGGATAACGTGGAATATATAACTTTTAGTATCGAGGAAATGATATTACTTCTCTGTCCTCCATAGTAACATGCTAATTTGCAAAATTTTTTATCCTTTCTCCACAAACATAACTATCATGAGTAGTAATAACAGTAATGATGATCTTTGATAAGTTAAACTAAGAAATAAGGAAGCATAGCTCGTAAAAATAGAACTTAAACTTTTAAACAGGCAATTTTATGCTGCACACAGCAATTACTCCTCTTGTCAGCAGGATGAAAATTTACTACCTCAGGAAGTCATAAAGACTCTGATGCATTCTTACACAACACAGCGTGAGCTGCATCCAAATGAGACTGTCCTTTCCAACAGCCTCCCCCTTCCTCTGTACTACTCTGTACTGATGCTGACATCTGTGGCATACTCTCTGAGGCTTTTGCACAATGCAGACCCAGACTAAGTAGCACATCAGCACTATTTATGATTATTTCAAGGTTGGAAGTATTTTCTACCTATTTTAATGAAGTGACTTATTCATTGTTTTGGAGAATACATTAGGAAGTGCTTTTGGCAGGACTGTTTTTCTCCAATGCCCAAATAGCCAATAGAGCAGATTAAAGTGTTTGCTGTGTCTCTTAGGAAGGATCTGAAGAAGTTATGAAAAAAGAAGGTCACTTGCCACCCAGAACCATGACTACTCTTCCTGTGAAGGTGAAGACAAGGAGAAAATCCACCATCAGTCAGAGGGGGAAGGAAAGTCTCATGTGGCACCAAACCCAGGAATAATATGAATTGTGCTGCTGAAAATCTTAATGTAACAACTGAAATACTTGACAATCACAGATACTCCAGAAGAAAATTTTTAATATGCAGCTAAGGTCTGCTAAAGGCTTGCAATCTTGCCATAGAGTTCAATCCTAATGATAGGGGGAGAATAGAAATTAATTAACCACCTGATACAACAACCTAATGACAGCTCTGAGGTGTTGACATAACGTCCTAATGACAGCTCCAGGATGTTGAAGATTTAGTGCAATCTATGGCTGCAACTCTTTAACAGTGCTACTTGGTGTTTCTCAGGCTATCCAAGTCACTCTTTTTTGTCCTGTGAAAAATCTGGGGACATATAAGCCTACTGGTAGCCAATTTGGACCAGATTTCAGAAGCACCTTTATTAACTATGGATGTTATGTCAGCTGACATAGGTGTTTACTGACAGAGTAAGTTTTTTTTAGGTTTTAATACTTTTAACTCATTCAGTACATTTTGTACACATGTGGATCAGCACTTGCAGACAAAAAAAGTATTGTTCCCATTCCTACTCCAGTATCCATTCTATATCCCCTTTCTGTAAATTTGTGCATATGGAGAAGTTAAACCGACAGAAATAAAAACTTAAATTGAATTTACAAAGATTCACATAGATGTACAGAAAATGATTCTGTGAACACAAAGTACAAAGATCTATTTCTTTCAGTGTTAGACAAATGCTACATATTGAACATTTTTAGGATGCCTTTCTGTTCTGACTGACTGAACAACAGAGATCAGTGATTGATCTCTTTGAATCATCTATGTAGAGAAATTTCCTTACATATTCCAAAAGATTAAGTCAGAGTATTCTGATATGATTCTTCATCAAAAGGAATTATAGATTAAATAGATAGTAACTCAGTCTTTTTTTTTTCTGGCTTTTTACTATAGAAATGTATGTTTATTCAGTGAAAGCTTGCCTTCTGTCTATTGATTGCTCAGCATTTCTTGTAAACATTATTTTGTTATGTTTTTAATCAATAAAAACACAAGCCAACCACAAGTTCACTAAAAATAACGAGAAAAGAAGGAAAGAAACTTCTTTTACAGATAACTCTTTTACAATCAGTAATGCCATACAGGATAATTCAGAATATAATAGTATTTGGAGTTAAAATCTTCTTGTTTAGTCAAAGTTCCAGGATCCAACTTCAAAGGTTCCCAGTGATACCTGAAAAGGAAATTGAACTTTCCAAGACTCTTTTTGGAGTTTTAGAAAGCAGGTATTCTTTATTGCAGTGCTGGGTGCATGGGGGATTTCTCCTCCTAGCGTGCACACCCAGCTTCTGGACAGAAAATTTGTTATACACTACAGTCATGCATAATTCATAAAATATTTACATATTCTTAAACAATTGGTTAATTTTCTCTCACTTTACATGTAAATTACTTTGCATGCTCCACTCTCTTCCTCCGCCACTTTCTTTTGGGTCTGGGGTGTATTTAGGGTAAGTGGTCTGTGAGTTGCTGGTCGTGATCTCCCCCTGCCGGAATTACCTTTTCCCCCAAGTCACTGCATGTTTACAGTTCAGAAAAACATGATAACAAAGTCTATGCAGTTTCTGGGATGTTCCCTCCAAGGGCAGACAGTTCTTGATAAAGAGTCTCCTTTTTAATCACTCCTGACAGCTTCAAGGATGGTCATCTTGTTAGTTTCTTCAGGTATGCGTAAATCACTGCCTACTAATCCCTTCATGAAACTCTTACACAAAAACTTTAACCGCTTTATTGTTGGGTAACACCACGCAGATCTTGGAGATATCCTACAGTCTGCCAACCACAAATCTTCCTAAATCTTTCAAGCTGGTTGTCTTTTGAATAAATTTCAGGACTTGTGCCTTCTACTAGAATCTGAACAATCAGGTTGGCCGAGACAAACTGGTGTATTGATGTTAGAGATGCAGGCTCTGCCACATCAGAGATATTTTTACTTGATGCACATGAAGAAAAGCAATAAGAAAACCCATCTTCCTGGAGACCTGAGGAGTCTTCCACTTCCTTTTATGCAGACAGTGTTCATTCACACAGGAATACATTTTTTAAATCAATGCTATATGGTATACTCACAGTGTACCACACAATCAACATCCTTTTTCTGAGTGCATATCATTTTTACATTATTCGTCATACATCTTGGTAATAGTGACCTGATCACATCTTCAGTCAGTCTAATTGAATCACTTATTTCCTTCTCTTTTATTATAGTCATCTACCTTCATGAAGTAAAAAGTATTATACGACCATGGTATACAGCTTTTCTCTTTTTCAATCCTATCTCAGTTTTGCCTGAAAAAAAAAAAAAAAAAAAAAAGCCTGGAACTTTGCAGATGTGCTTCCTGCAGCCTTGTAATTATTTGTAGTCAGTATTTAGTTCAGTATGATATACATAGCATATACTGTGCTCTAGAATATAACAGCAGTAGTAGAAAAAAATAAATCCCTTCACATACCTTCCATCTACAGCATGTACACAATCTGGTAAACAAAAATTTGATCTATGTCATCTTTTTCCATTATCAGGTTGTCACAAATTTCGTTATCTATCTCATTTTAAAATAATTTTCTTCTCAGTTTATCATGAAACAAGTTAAGTTCCAGTATTGTTGATTTGAGATTTAATGAGACAGGTTTTACCTCATTGGTGTAGTTTTCTCTTTGAAGTATATGAAGAAAACCATCAAGAAGTAACTGTGGAATCACCAGATAACTGCAGACTAGTGTCCTGGTGTATTGGGTACCACCAAACTTTACATTATTTTGTTGCACTATCTTTAGCACTGAAAATTAAAAAAGGTCATGAATAGCATCAATGTAAACTTGCAGCTTTTATTCAAACTAATAATTCTGTGGTTATTTTTTTACTATTCTTTCAGATCACCTCACAAAAAGTTTTTCCAATGCTGCCAAGCCAGTAATTTGTAATCTGAAATTGTTTCCCATGTTATCAGATTGATTGTGAAATGTCTTTAATTTACTGCACTAAGATAATACCATGACTGTCACTTGTTATCACCTTGTATCCAGGTTTTATCTCAGCTCCCCAGAATGTTAAATCAAGGTTTTGAAATTTAGTATCCACTGAAGGCAGTACAACCTGAATCATATATGATTTAAAAACAGCTGGTAAATTCTTAGTTAAATGTGATAACAGATGATACATCAGACTTATGGTCTCTAAAATATAACAGTAAATTTATTTCCTGAACAAAGAAAGGTATCAAACAGTGAATTAATCTTAAAAAAAGTTAAAGCTTCTATTGATGATCCGAGGGCTGGAGCACCTCTCCTGGAGAAGAGAAGGCTCTGGGGTGATCTTATTGCAGCCTTCCAGTACTTAAAGGGGGCCTACAGAAAAAGCTGGAGAGGGACTTTTTACAAGGGTATATCGTGATAAGACAAGGGGTGATGACTGAAAGAGGGTAGATTTAGATTAGATATAAGGAAGAAATTCTTCCCTCTGAGGGTGGTGAGGCACTGGCACAGGTTACCCAGAGAAGGTGTGGATGCCCCATCCCTGGAAGTGTTCAAGGCCAGGTTGGATGAGGCTTTGAGCAGCCTGGTGTAGTGGAGGGTGTCCCTGGCCATGGCAAGGGGGTTGGAACTAGACGATCTGTGAGGTCCCTTCCAACTCTAACCATTCTATGATTATATGATTCTATTAGGGCACAAGATTATCTCAGGTTTTCTGAGGTTTCCATATGCAGAAATTATAGCAAAAAGCCTGTATAGTATTGCCAGGGAGTAAAGAAACTGGATATTATCATTATGTTCTGACCTAAACAAAGAGACTTCATTAGCTATGACGACTTGTATACACTACAGCTAGCCCATGCTGATTTCAAAACAAAGTGTTAGTTTGTATTTATATTCATAGATCAAGGTTAGCATCAAGAAAATATTTTCTAAGTCAGAGAAGAGACATGAATATGACAAATATTGCGTAGTGAGATCCGCCTGTGATTCCTTACAATCTTGTGCAGCTGAGTGTAAAGAAAGTAATGAGAGCTGTGTATAACTGTCTTTCTATTTCTTTGTGAGCAGCAATTCTTTATACAGTTCATTGGAAAAACATTTCGTATGTACTTAACTAGTCCAAGTTGTTATCTTCTGTTCCTGCAGCATTCATCCCTGTATAACACCACAAATTATCTCTAAAATAGTTGTATCTTAATTAGACTGTGGTCGTAAGTAGATTTACTTTGTTTTGTTTCATGTCTGTCATGACAATGATTTCTTAACAAAAACTGTCCACTCTAGAGACTTCTTGTACAATGATACTCTATATCTCAAGAAAAATTTCAGATTTAGTGAAGTATGTATTTTATTCACTCAAAACTACATACATATGCAAATGAGGAAAATATGACTGAAATAACTTTCTGTTATAAGATTCACACTCATCTGATGTCTAACTATTTACCAAACATTTAAAGTAATAAAAGGTATAATAGTGTTTTAATCTTTTCACTATATTTGTTCTCAGCTTCGTAAAGATACAAGGAGTTCCCATTTTATAAGTTCTTTTGCAAAGAATTAAAATAATTTCATTACAGAAAGTCGTATTTTCTTCCTATAATTTTTCTAGTTTCATGACTATTATCTAAAACAATATTTTTAAAAATCTGGTTGCAGACAACTAATACAATAATACACAAATTGCCATATTATCAAAAAAGTCCCCAACAGCTTAAAGAAATATCATGTGTGAAAGCCAGCATTCCTAAACAAACACATAGATAACAACCCTGAAAAGCTGTGAAAAGATGTATTAATAGATTATTCTACTTGCACAGCTTTACAGCTCTGCAAATCATATCACTGTGGAGTACTGAATAATTTCACAACAGTACTGAATTCCATTACAGAGCCTTCATTACTGGATTATTGGCCCATTAAAGCCATCAACACATCGTTCTTGAATAATCACCATAATGATGAGCCACTGCCCTGAAACATAATGATGTGTATATACCCAGCAGCAATAATAAAAGCACAAATTAATGTATACTAATATAACAAAGTACTAAGTGGAGTTGACAACAATCAGTAAAAAGAGTGGCATCCCTGTTTAGTATTCCCTAAAGCAATGAGAATAGTAGGCAAAGAAGTTGTTTTAAATACATCATATATAAGTGAAGACATGAAGAATGAAAAACTGTTCTGTCATCTCTAGTGTCCAGTCAAGGAGATACAACAAAGCTACACCTGTATGTTTGCATAATGAATTGGTTTATTCCATACTTTCTAGTTTTTTCCCAGTTATTAATAGAAATAACTGAGACACTCATAGAATTGTTTCACCAAAAATTCTGGCAGCAGAAGTTTTGTATTTCCCAAAAGAACAGATACTGCAGAGCCACTATCACTGCACATTTTCATATGTGCCTTCCAAAACACCTTCAACTTTAAGCTGAAAAGACTCCCTTTTAGGAATGAAAGAGTAGCTCATTTTCAGTGCTCATTCAGTTCTTGCAATTTCTCCCGAAAGTGCCAACAGGGATGCCAATTAGTTGGAGTTAAGGTAGATTTTGTGGTGTATCTTTGGATCATTATTGTATTTCACACGGGTCACTGACCCATTGTTGGCAAGTAATACACTACCGATAGAGAAAATTCAAATTGTTACAATTCATCTACCAAGTTCTCATTCTTTTTTGAAGGGAATTAATAAATTTTCCTTTTTTTCAGACAAAAATTGGATTCTACCCTGGAAGATACACTTTAGCTGAAATGTTAGTGAATTCAGTTCAGGGCAATTGGGTGAAATACAATGACCTATGGGAGGTGATCTGAATATATAATCAGATCACCCCTTGAGCCCTTCAGGTCTGTCAGTCTATGAAGTTTAGCTGACATACTCATGCTTTTTGAACCTGCACTATTGTGTACTATGACAAGCTGCTTCTTGAAGAGGTCTCCTTGCAGTTCTGAAGCAGAAAGGATACCTCAGAACAACTAATTATTGCTCCAGTTGTATTGATAGAATTGTAATCACTGACTACAGTACTTCCACTGTAACAGAGTGGAATCCATTCGCCTGTTATCCTTGAACATAGCGCATTTTCAGTTTTTTTTTTCATTTCAATCCCTTTAAAATGAGGGGGGGAGGCAGGTGAAGAGGTATATCGCTTCTAGATGATTTTTCTAAAAGAAATAGCCTGAGCTTGGCAGAGCAGGTAAGTTCATCTGATGATATTTCAGACCTCCATGCATGCTTTCCACTTTCCTAGCTGTAATATATTTTAGTACACAGTGGAAGGAGAATTATTTTTCAGTTTGTAGGGCACTGCTGCTACATTGACTATATGGAGGCTGACGGGTTATCAGGACTTTGAAATCCATAGGCTTGGCTCCCTGATTGAGTCCTTACACTTAGTGGAGAGTTTCCTATTTCTCTTTAACAAACTCCCTGCAAAAGAACGAAGGCTTTAAAGAATATGTATTTTTTTGGGGAGAAATTTGAACCTGGCTACAGGCTGCTTGCCCTCTTTTGGTTTTGAGGAAGAGAGGTAAAATGGAAAAAGGATTTGCATAGGGCAGGTAAGGGTAAGCGGTTGTAGCTGTGACCACACTCACAAGCTGCAGGTCTACGAGTACAGTCGGTACAGCGAATAAGGCTTCAAAACTCTTTATTAAGGAAAGTGCTCATGGTTTTCATGGTTGGAGATGGAAATTTGCAGTCAAGCAAGTTAAACCTTTGCAAGTGAACTTTTTGACAGTATATTTTATTTCATCTGGTCAGAGGATGTGGCTGCTGACTATAGCATACGAGTTAAAGATGTAACAGATGGAGAGGGTATACTAAAACTTTAAATTTTTGCATATATAAGGCAGTAATACTCCATCTGGGACTTATTTTGCCTTTGTGCTTCATCAAACACCTTGTCAGGATACAACAGGCATCCCAGCTTTTCTGCTTCACAGAGAGACTTCTCAAACTTCTAAATACCTAGACAAAAGTTTTCAAACTATCTTTTGCTTGAATGCACTTAATCCCCATGGGGAAAGTTTAATATTCTTATGTTCACATTTTCAAGCCATACTATGGAAAATGTTAATGTTTCAACTCAAGCAGATTAAAGACGCATTCGTATTAAGGAATTTAAATGTTTAAGGAAAAAAAAATACTGATCAGAAAACTAGATCTTTTAAAAACTTAGGTATCCACAATTATTGGAAACTTTTTTATTAAGCTATTTTCTGTAAGTCCCTTTTGATTAAAAAATATAAGTGGTAGGTAGTGAAAAATACAAACATTCCTTAAATGTTTTTAAACTTTGCTGTTGTTGCTGTTGTCAGCTTTGTATTATTTTCGTTATTTCTTTTTTAGTTTTTGAATTAGTATGAATAATTTGTTAGTCATAATACTCTGACCACTTAATAGGCACAATTGATACCTTTTTGCAAATTAATGTTAAACTGTTTACAGTTACCATTGCAGTGTGTATGTCCAGTACCAGCAGATGGCTGTTATCCAGTGAAAAATACTGTATTAATTAAAGCAGCTCTTAAACACAGCAGCCTTATGGAGCCAAACTTCTTCAGAGAGAATATGGAACAATATGTATTTCCCCTCTATTAATTAAATTCATTATATTGTTTACTTGTTGCCAAAATTTACTATAAAATGTAAACGAAAAGTAGTACTTTTCGGTGTATTCTAGCTATAGCACAAGATATACTGGACATATTTGTGCAAAGAGCATGAAACTAAATCCAAGATACATTTAATTAAAAAAAGATTATTCAGACTCTGCAACATAGAAAATTAAATTATATCTAGTTGAATTCGGGGACAATATTAGGTCACTAAAATCCTAAGCTGTATTCCAAATACACACCGCTTTCTGCCTCATCAACCACAGTAAGGGAGCAGCGCTGCAGGCTCGACAGCAGCACTTGCAATGCTCATCTCAGCAAATGATTGACTCTAACAAAGGCTATTGCTTTGAGCATATGCAGCGGTAGCGGTGGGATGGGAAAAGAAAAAATGCAGATACCCTCTTTATGGGGGGTACTTGTGGGAGAGCACTGTCCCCCATCATCTCAAGCGAGCTTTGACTTAAGCTCCTTCATTGCACATCATCTGACTTCCATCCTGCAGGGTCTGTAATATCTAAGAGGAAAAAAGACGGAATTGTGTACATGTTGACAGCACTGCAACTTGTCCAGAAAGGATTTGAGCTTTGTACATGTTAGAATTTGGCTGGCCCACAACTAACACTATCCCTTTGCACAAACAGAGGCATTTAATAGAATAATTGCATCTAAGGGATATGTCAGGGAAAATGGAGCGCGAGAACTCTCTTGCATTATGTAGGTATGGTGCCTCCAGCTATTGACATCTCGGAAACTTTATCTGGCATTCTCCCAGAATGGTTCTGCTCCAAGTAAGTAATACAGTTCAAAGTGAGATACAGAGATAAGAAGCTCAACACATGAATGTATTTAATGAAGATGAATGTATTTAATGAAGAATGATAACTTGTTTTTCTAATGATGTTAATTAGCAAGTGAATAACCAGTGAGGTTACTCCCCAAACACCCTAAATCAGCCAGAGCTTTAAGGCAGTTCTGCCTATGTTTTTTCTTTTATGTGAGCTTTCCAACAAGACCAAACAGCTTTATAGAATTGTTTTTATTAGAACTTTAACCGGAATGATAAACCCTTTTTTTAAAAAAGAGTGGAAAATATAGAACGTGAATAGAGAAAGGAGAGGAATTTGGAAATAAATCTCACTCCCTTTGGCAGTCATGTCCTTGAGGAGCAGGAGCTCTCATTTAGGGTTGCTTTCATCCAGCAACCTTTACTGCCTTCTTGGAACGTAACAAACTAACCCTACACAGTCTCTCTGTCACCCTGAAGGGATAACATTGGATTTACTCTCCACTCAGCAGTCTCTCAAGCTCAGATCTTCTGCCTACCTTCTGCCTACCTCTACTTACACTCTGAAACATTGTGCTGTGAATATTTCCATCTGCTCCCACAAAGGAGTCAATCAATATGGGCCTGTCATGCTTTTGAAAGAGCTGATATGTTCACTGTTTTCTTCGTGTTCATTGTCAATGCATAGAGACGTGTTTGTGTGGACATGCTACGCGTTCTTTCAAATGCTTGCATATGACACTCTTATAAGGGAAAGTTTTCATTTGCAGAGGAAGTTTTCATTTAGCTATTGCAACTATTCAGTTAGCTGCTGCATGCGGGTGGGATGGAGGAAGCCTTGTGAACATGGGCTACTGGCTGGACCTTTGAACAGGCAGAAAGTGCAGATGCATGGAAGCTGCATCAAAGCAATCATGAGATGGCTGCACATTAATTTATCAAAAGAAATGGACAAAAAATTGCATAATACAAGACAGAAATAAATAAAGCAGCTCCTAGATTACAATGTTTATTTTCAAAATATCATTTATAAGTTATTTTGGAGCTATATTTTCCACAGAAAGCACTTGAAGACTTAAATGCAATATTCTCTGATTTAGTTTACATTATGGGACAGACTTAGAAATATTTTCTTCAATTCTTCTTCTACCATGGGGAAACTGCAACCGTTCCCCAGTTAATTTTAGTATATTGTGTGCCCTTATCTACAGAATATCAGCTATTGTCTTCCCATCTAATCAAAAAGTGATGTGATAATGCTCTAAATGTTGATACTGTAGCCATCAGACTTTTATCATACTAAAAGTCTGCTAAGCTTTTTACTTTGTGAAAAAGCAGGTTTTAAGAATTCTACCAGAATCACTAGGGAATGATCTCTAACATTTTGTATCTATTTTTTCTTTCATTTATGCAAATGTTCTAATATACTTCTAAGTCTTACTACTTATATTGCACATCAGCTCATCCTCATGCATCAGAATATTATACTGCATGCATCAATTAAGAAGGTCTTTCCCTCCCTCCTGCTCCCCACGTCTCCTAACAAGCTTGAAGTGTATTTGATACTCATTTGCTGGACTTCAGAACTACATACAAGTATTTCTTCTTTTCAGATTTGGAGGTCATCTAATTCAAAGTCTCTCTAATCTTTCACTATCTCAAAAAATCCCAAGCCCTCTCTGCTGCACACCATGGCACATATGATGCATAATCTTTAGTAATGCTCCACTACTTTCCACATTTCTGTTTAGTGTTTGAAAGGTCTAAAAGATTTCAGCAGTCTCTTAAAGGAAAACTAATTTCACTCTTACCTGCTCCTCTGAGGACTATCATCTACTGGCTGGATTTCATACACTACCAAGGAAATTTGGAACCTGTATCTATTCTAGTAATCAGGAGGCACCATGACAACCAGTCTTTTTATTTGCAGTACAGATTAGATGGCTTTATTCTCTCAAAACAGAGCTCTTTTTTGCCCTGCCACTTAACGCTTTTTCAGCTTTTCAATTTGTTACTGTTTGGACTACTATTGCTGATCATCTACAGTTTATCACATGTTTCGTTGTCAAAAGCAAAATATCGGCTGCTTGTTCTTAAGATCAGTGTTTCTCTAGGGTTTTTCTCCTTCCTGTAGTACGTCTCAAAGTTTCTGTGTTCTTCCAGTTACTTTTCTGTTATCTGCCGTTTGACTTTGAGAGGTTCACCAGCCAGTTTACTGTGTGGAATTAGTATTTTTTTTTTATTTTTAACTTCTTGTCATGACTCTATCATTTATTAGGTGCATTTATAGTTAGAAAGGAAACATTTAAACAGACAAGTGTGGTCAGTAACCATACTATTAGGGTGATGACACCCATTTACACTTGGATCCTTTCAAATTTTATTTGAAGAAAGAAGCTTTAATCACTCTTCATCTCTTACTTTAATTGCCTTATTTTTTATTTAGTACAGTTTGCATATGTTTTCTTTTGAACTTTTCAAATACTTTGACCTCATAACTCTTCATGCCCTGTCTAACTCCCCTTTATTGTCCTTTTCATACACATTTCTTCATCCAGATTTTTTGAGCAATTCTGGAAATTTATTGAACTCTAAATTTACCTATCTAAATGCAGAATTCCTTTCTGCTTACTTGTTATTGTTTAGTTTTCTCTCTGGAACACTGCTCCTTCTCACTTCACCACTAATTCTTTGCTCTACATTGGGCTGAAAGATTTGACAAACTAAAGAATATGCAGATAGCAAGGGAATGCGTAAAGCAGTGATGGGTGAATTAAGAAAGACAAGCTGCTATAAGCGGATATGTGCTTATTAGGATTATAGTTAATGAGCAGAGAAAAATGTAGGCAACATAATGAAATTAGAAGACTTATGAAAACCAGTTTGTTAGTACTTAATGAGGGAGATGGTTATAACCCTCAACTGTCCAATATGACTCTTTCCCCTAATGTAATTAATAGGTTACATCAAGGTAGAACATTCTGCATGTTATAAATTTCAAGAAAATATCTACTAATGTTATTAGATCCAATACCAGCCAATGTTTGCCAAACTGTTAAAAAAAAACCAAAGTAAATTCATAAAACTCTGTAGAAACCAGTGTCAATAACTACTCAATTCTTTATGCCATTGGTAACAGTTATATAATATGTGTAAAAACAAGTGGAGCTGTTATTTTGGTTGTTGTATAAAGGTTGCTTTGGCTAATTTCAGTTATAATAACCTCAGAAATCAGAATAAGAAAGCTGCTTTTTTTTTTCCTTAATAAATAAATAAATAGCTAACACTATTTCTTGTGTTTTAATTTCATCCATATCTATAAATAAGTTTGGCATAGTCGGTGGAAGATCACATTTGAATGTGTGAGTGTTTCTAACTTTCAGCAGTTTTAGAATCTTGTAAATCTCCCCACCTCATCTACTGATGCGCCCTTACATTTGCTACTTAAATTACTTATAAATTTGAAGAGATGAGAAAAGGATTCCACAGTGCCATTTATGCTGAAATCCTTAGCAACTTCAGCTGATTACCAATTTTTTCTTAAATGTCCTTAAGACTCATGCATACAAGTTCTCCAAGAAGACTAAGACTTCTTAAACACAAGGGTAAGTATTTACGCTTGCAGACTTACAACAGTGGATAATATTTCTAAATGGTGCATTTAGAAAATTTAGGAGAAACTATAAAGAGGTTATCAGGTTAAAATTGTTCAATCCTCAACATTTCGACTAGAGTAGGTAAAACATCTAATATATCTCGTTTGATAAAAAATGTCTTTAACATTTTTGTGTTTACATCTGAGTTAGTAGTAAACATATTCAATTTTCAAGAGTTCTAGCTAGAAATTGTCTATATTCTTTAAATTCAAGACAAACTAAATACTAGAATAACTTTACACTGTATCTTGTGGAAGCTACAGAAGAAATCTAGCTGACATCTTACTCAAATAACCAGCTCCCTTTTAAAAAGCAACAAAAATGCTTGCCCTCCTCCCCTGTCCCTGCACAACAACCTGCCAGATAATTATGCTCAGACTTTATTGCTCTTATGATGATAGTAGTCTTATTCTGATGATAGTCTTCTTCTTGTAAGTAAAAGTGCCTAGCTCAGAACCCTTCAGGCTGTGTTGTACAATACTGTTAAACAACTAAAAGCAGTGAGTAAAGAAAAATCGTGTTTTCTGTAAGAAGAGTGTTCTACCATCTGCTTCTAATTCAGTAGGCTACAAGGGGTGACACAATCACATCCTAAGGGGGAAAAAAAAAAAAATGATAAAAGTGTCCTAGCTTAATTTCTAATACATTCTGCATGAACATTGCACAACTGTGGACTCCAAGTGTTAGATTGTAGCATATGAAAAAAAGATTATTTCAAAATCTCTGAACCATCAAAATATTGTTGTTTAATTAGCAGGATTTCAGTTAGATCATATTCAATTCAATATTTAGAAGTCATATATCTCTGGCATACTGTGTTTGCTGCTATACAAAATGAAATCTCAATATGTAGATGTCTGCTGGATAGCTATGCACTAAGCCTCTGAGGTATCTCCTCTTTCATTTTTAGAATTTATTTAACCACATTTCTTCAATTGCTCACTTCATTACTAGTAAAGGGGAGACGTTTGAATCTCCAGATTTTGATTCTAATTCTACTAGCTTTTCTCAGCCCTCAGTAGAGCACCAACTCCATCATCTTTTCTGACTTCAGAAAAAGTCTGATTTTGAAACTGTTTAAATCAGAATTTATTCCTTATTTGGAGATTTTGCTGTAACTGGATCCTCTCTATCCTTCATGTCAGAGATTCTTGTACAATTCCCTGTGCCCGAATGTTCTATTTTTTCCTATCATCTCTTGTTATTAATTGGATAGTTTCTTTCACATAACTGGTACTAGCACTGGGGAGTCAGTTGCATCCTCAATTTCTATCTTATTTCCTCCATTTCTCAAGATCTTATCAAGAACTTTCTCTGCCCTGGAGGCGGAAATGTGTTCCACTCAAACCGTGTTTCCCCACAACTCCTTAGAGGCTGTTAAAGGCTCTTTAGCATCAGTCAGGGATGGGAAATAGAACCATTTATTTATTTTGTTTGCTGCTATGCCAAACACTAATTATGAAAACAACCAGTTTATCTTATATTCTTTATTAATATTGCTTCAGTTTTAAGTTTTATGAACACAAGACCTGTACCACATGTATTTCACTGTATTCAATTCAGAATCAGAAGTAAAAGACTCAGTAAAACCCTAGGCAAAATTTCAGAACTGCTTTGGATGCTTAAACCCCTCTTGCAATGTAAAATATATGGGGAAAATTATTAAGGTTGGACAAAAATATAAACAGCATCTCGAAATCCATCATTCCTTTCCTGAAAGCTGTTGTAAACTTTAATTGGTGGTTACATGCTAGAAAGGAAGAACATCTGTTTCATTTGTGAAAAAAATAGTCATATGTTTAACAGAAGGCTATTAAAAAATAAATGGTTACTATATCATCCCAGTTTCTGGAATTGTTTCTAATTCCACACTGAAAATTCAGAAAAAAAAAATGTATTTCACTGTAAAACTAAAAGCTGATGTTGAACTTCCTGTTACCTGATCGTTGAATTACACTTTTTACTTGCAAATAAAAACCCACTTTCAACTTTTCAATAATAGAGTTCCAACAACAAATGGGATATTTGGCAATGTGAAACACAATCAGATTACAGACCTCGACCATAGCATCCTGGTAAAATGCTTCCACTAAAAGTTTAATCCTAAATAGTCATAAAAGCTGAACAAGAGATTTTCCTTGTCAGCCAGGAAAAAACTCCTTCAGTGTTTCCTTACTTGTCACTATTCCACTGTAATTCACTGCAGTCAATTCTTTTCTGTGCTTTGCAGTCTCTTTCAGGTCTGCTATTGTGCAAGGAAAAATAGGATACTGCAAGAAGAAATTTTTTTTTTTTAAGTTGATCCAAATTACTCAGAGCTAAAGAATACATAAATTAGAGAAGAAATCTTTCCGAATAAAGCAGAATCTAAGTAGTAATAATCTGGCAACAAATTACTATTGACCAAAGTGGCACATTTCACAAATCTGTGGAGTGTTATATCAAAAAAACCTTGTATAACTAATGGTAAAACTAGGTAAAGTGTCTGAATATTGTCTCAGGTATCATAAAAACAAACAAACATTGAAAAAGAAATAGTGAGCAAGGCTTGGAAGACATCCACCTGATAGCTGGACACGATCAGATAAGATCTGATCACCAAAGCCTATCAAGCCTGATTTCCAGAAATCTTTTTCCCTGAATGTTTGATTTTTCATCTTAGCTAATTATATCAGCTGAAGTCTGTCCTATACCAGATGTCAAAGAATCCACACAGGAGAGATGTTTTCACTGAGAGGCAGATTTTCAAATACCCAATAAGGCATAAGCAGTCAGGAGTTTCTCCTGTGATCCAAATATTGACAACAGATCTTCCCTGTGTGGTTTCTCTGATGTAAAATAAGGGTTGAGCTCATCACACTGCATTATCTCCTGCAGTTAATATTCTAATAAGGTCTCTAGTCTCTGCTTGATGTCTTACATTTATGAAATTTGTATTAATTTAACATCTCTGAGGCTCATCAGATTTGTTGACAATTTACCTCTGGGTTCAAAAGTTATTAAGAGGGATTAACAGGCCTATAGTCACACAAATCTTTACATTAACTCATACATACTGAACAAGGCTGAGAATGTTCATAAGAAAATCAGGATTAAAAAAAAAAAAGCACACGCTGTTGAGTATTTTAGAATTCTTTGAATGTACAAGGTTAGTGAGATTCTGTGAGTATAATTTAGGTAGACTTTCACAGTCTTGTCAAAGACTTGACAAGATTCCAGTCAAAACTCTGAGAAACAAAGTAAACAAGAATGGAAAGGCCAAGTACATAGTTATGGATAAAAATCTACCTAGAGGACCAAAGAGAAGAAAAGTTTCATTGTAAGAAATGATTAACAGTTGTGTTCCATACTAGAACCGTCACTGGAAAGCAAGTGAACAATGAGACAGTAAATTTGCAAATCATACAACATTATTTAGTCTAATCAGGAGCAGAAGAAGCTGTGATGAGCTCCAGAAAGCTGTAACCAATCAGAACAATGGGCAACTTGATAAGCAGATGAAATGTGATATTACCAAAAGCAAGGCAGCGTGCACAAGAGAGAAAAATGTAAATCTTTCTTTCCAAAAATGCTAGTCATAAACAAAAGAGTTGACATATTAAACCAGAAACAGTGTACAAGTCAATACTGCAGTCTTACCTGGGCTTTAGGTTACTTTGCTTTTAGAAAGATGCTTCAGTAAGAAAGAAGCTCAAGAAGAGTGGAAATACTGAAGCTATAGGGAAAAATGCCATATGAAAGCAGGACGAGAAAAGAGATGAATAAGAGAGAACATAAGGAAAACCTACAATATAATCAATGACAGACAAGGTGGAGTCAGCATACTTATCCCCTTGTTTCATAACACAAGAACATGGGGACATTCATCTTAGTTCAAAGGTGGAAAACCTGAAAGACTATCTGTGCTTTTTTATATAAAATGTATTTAAACTGTGACACTTCTGCTTTCAAGAATTTATTTAGGTTAAATTTAATGAGACTTAAAGAGGAATTGACTATTTATATGATGATCACGTCAGAGACCTCCAAATTAGTGACAAATAAAACTTCAGAAGTTAAATTCTGCCTATTCTAGCTTTTGTGCTTAACTCAGTTTCTAAAAATCAGGAAGCAGCACGTGACTTGTGTAAGGGGGGTAGATTATGCCATACATATGCCAACTGCAGATTGCTTAACTCAGTCCCTCAAGCTCCTTGTTCCTGCTATTTCTAAACGTAAATTACTGTATAAAAAGATCACTGGGCTAATCCAGTACGGCATTTAGTTTGCTTCTATGTTTTGGTGTAGTCTAAGTGAATATGCAGTTTCTAATGTAAAATTACTTTAGGTTTTTTTTGCAACATTGCATTATAGCTCTAATCAGAATGTAGCTCAAAGTGAATTTGAAAACGAATAAGAAATGAAGGTAGTTACAAATGCAATCTGAAGTACATGAACAACCACTTTATTTAGCTAGCAAAAATCTAACGGATGCCTGAGCAAGCTTCCCAAAGGAACAAACAAGCAATTAAAAAGTCAAAATCACAAAAATGTCAGTGGTTATTTTGGCTCTCATCCCCATCAGGAGCTCTCATTAAATAAACATGAGTCTTCTTTTTATATTTCTGTGGTTTTGCCTTTTCCTTGAGTGCTTATTGTTCCTTTGGGCTTTTAGATTTGTTTGATATTGCTTTCTTTTACATTTTATATTATAGCCTAGATATAAGGAATATAAATTTTAAACTAGTCTTACCAGATGTCAGAATTACAGTTGCAGGAGAAAGGTCGCAGGCCAGAGAAGCTTATAAAACTGAGCTTATTGTGAATAATTTTTTTTTTTAACTAGGATAATATAATGATAATAATAGGATAAGAATATCAACTTGGATTCAGAAAAGAACTTAGGTGCCCGTCCTATTAATTTCACAAAGTATCAAGTTATTATTGTTGGTGTTTGTCACTCTCCCCATTAATTATAAGTAGTCATAGAATCATAGGATGGTTTGGACTTGAAGGGACCATAAAGATCATCTAGTTCCAACCTCCCTGCCACAGGATGGGATACCTTCAACTAAATCAGGTTGCTCAAAACCTCATCCAACCTGGCCTTGAACACTTCTAGGGACGGTGCAGCCACAACTCCTCTGGGCAAACTATGCCACTTCCTCACCACCCTCAGAGAAAATAATTTCCACCTTAGATCTAATAGAAATCTCCCCTCCTTCAGTTTAAAGCCATTACCTCTTTTCCTATCACTACATGCCCTTCTGAAAAGTCCCCCTCCAGCTTTCTTGTAGGCCCCATTTAGGTACTGGAAGGCTGCTAGAAGGTCTCCCCAGAGTCTTCTCTTCCCCAGGCTGAACAATCCCAACTCTGCCTGTCTTTGTAGGAGTGGTGTTCCATCTCTTTCATCATCTTTGTGGCCCTCCTCTGGACTCACTCCAATAGCTTCATGTCCTTCTTATGTTGGGGGCCCCAGAGCTGAAAGCAGTACTGCAGGTGGGGTCTCATGAGAGCTGAGTAGAGGGGCAGAATTCCCTCCCTTGACCTGCTGGCCACACTTCTTTGGATGCAGCCCAGGATACGGTTGGTTTTCTGGGCTGCAAGCGCACATTGCCAGCTCGTGTTGAGCTTCTCATCCTCCAGCACTCCCAAGTCCTTCTCCACAAGGCTGCTCCCAACCCATTCTCCACCCTCTCTGTACTTGTGCTTGAGATTGCCCCCACCCAGGTGTAGGACCTTGCACTTGGCCTTGTTGAACTTCATGAGGTTCGTACAGGCCCACCTCTCCAGCCTGTCAAGGTCCCTCTGGATGGCATCTCTTCCCTCCAGCATGTCAACCACACCACACATCTTGGTGTCATCTGCAAACTTGCTGAGGGTGCACTCAATCCCACCGTCCATGTCACCGACAAAGATGTTAAATAGCACCAGATGCAATACCAACCCCTGAGGAACACCACTCATCACTGGTCTCCACTTGGACATTGAGCCGTTGACCGCAACTCTTTGAGTGCGACCATCCAGCCAATTCCTTACCCTCTCCATCTGTCAAATCCATGTCTCTCCAATTTAGAGACAAGGATGTCATGCAGGACAGTGTCAAATGCTTTGCAAGTCCAGGTAGATGATGTCAGTTGCTCTTCCCTTATCCATCATTTAGGAAAAAATTTGAAATGAGTAAAGGTCCACTTGCATCATTATAAAGCTGAAGATGAATTTTGGATAAATTCTTGCCGCAATTATTCACTACAATGTTTCTTCCATCTTCCTCTCCAACACTTGGTGCCAATGATTGTCAAAAAGAGAATATTGAAATGTATGAACTGCCAGATTTTGTTAGCTGTAGCAGTGACTATGTTGCCTGTCACGGAATATTTGAAAATACACATTTTAGTGGAAAATCGCCGTGTTTTTCAATGCGTAGTCAAACTGATTTTTTTCTGAACTCAGAAAACTTTTTAGTTATTAATTAGAACATCTAACATACTTTTAAATAGCCCATAAAATTTTGTTAATCTTAAAGCAGGACACCCAGTCCAATTCAAGGTTCATTTGATACAACAAGGCAAGTTGTATCAACAATCTTCTGAAAAGCAAGCCTGTCACTCTCTCAGCAATGGTGTATCAGTCTGACAGTGTTGCCTCCTCTCTTTCTCCTTTTAGTTTTGTTAACTCGACAAACTTCTTCATAAAAGAAAATGAGAAGAGAAAACCTTGATGAGGTCCATTATCTCTGAAAGTGATAATTATGTTATGATCAGTGGACAAGATGTTGATGCAGCACTTTTTGATAGGTGGAGCCTCAAGCATAAAATTATATACCCAGTAACAAATGTCCATGGTGATAGCTCGGAACAAAGCGGAGAGTGGATAGTAGCATTTCTGTAAAGAAAAATTGTGGTGGAAGAGGCCCAGTGGACGCATAATGGGCAAAAAAAGAATACATAAAATAGATTGGAAAGTTTGTTGGTTTCTGTTGGTAGTGTCACTGGAAATTAAAAGAAAGCTCAAGTGCTGTCAGGATAAGATATCCATTAAAACAAATGGTAAAAAGTAAAAATGAGATTAGCTGCGATGAGCTCAGCGTACTTTATGATCCCTGAAAACAATATTGATTGCAGTCGCAGGAACAAGTGAGTACAGAACAAATTTTGCTTTAGGTAATATTACTTTGGGTTGGGACATTGTACTAATATTATATCAACACTGGTTAAATAAAATTAATTCATGTTAAAAACAGCAGCACAACAATACTCCTGAGTCAGAAAGCTGTGATTAACCTGCCTTATCTTAAACCCATAGAAATGTTGCCGTAACTGTTAAGGAGAGCAGGCTAGGATTATTATTTATATCCCACTGAAGATATTTGGGCCTACTTTTTTTTGAAAGACATTTTCATTTCCTTGCCCTAGCTTGTTGCCTATGCTCCCTCAATAATTAATGGAGAAAAGCAAGCATCTCTGGAGGAAAATTAACACCACCTGTGTTAGGCTTCATCTTTAGAGGGAATTATGTTATTGTCCAACTACTATAAGACAGCCTAGATGTCTAGTTTAGACAGCACATAATTTTTGAATACTTAAAATTAATTTATGTCATTTTCACCCTTGAACTTGAGCACATGGTTTGAGTGAAGTGATATTAACAGTATGATCAAAGCCAAATATATTCTAGGGGTTTTGGTGAACCAAAGCTTCGAGAAATGAAACAAGACATGTACGTTTGCAGCATAACACCACAACCTTCAGTGAGGACTTCACATGGATTCTACAGCCAAATATTATTCGACATAGAAAGAAGCACTAAATAAAAATCTAAAATGAATAATTCAGGGGAAAACTGTTAGTATCTTTTCTCTCAGCATGGCCTCTCCTTTCATTCCCAGAACTATTTTATAGACTGTGGACATATTCCTTGCCAACCAAAATATTCCCAGTGGACTTTCAAAGGGCTTGATCGCTTAGACTCATTTCAGATGTAAATCTGTTGAAGTCAAGCAACTCAAGTTTTGAGTCTGGGTCTGGATTAGACACAGAATGACCTTCTGAGGACAATTCTGACCTGTAGTTTTTAAAGGAATTTGGATGGAAAGGGCCAAGAGTAAATGCATTAAAGGAATATATTAAGGAGTAACCTTGAATTAGTTAATTCATAGAATATACAAACAAGATAGATAGAAAGCATTTTGTGAGAAATGTAGTTTGATTTAAATTTCTTTTCTCTTCCTTTGGAGTTTAATTCTGTCCTTATTACAGGTATTCAAATGTTGAATGGGAACCTGTAAGCTGACTAAATTGAGATTTCCTTTGAAAAATTTGACACAGAAAATATAAATATGAAAGCATTACTTGTCTTCTGCTTTCTTTAGTTTATTCCATGATTTACTATAGAAAGAAATAGTAAAAGAATAAAAATACATTCTATTTCACTTGCGACTATGTTGTCGAGATGTCTGCTATACACGAGAGCTCTTTTAGTTACTTCTAAAACAGCTATTAAAGATATGGTTTAATTATTCTCTGTGTAAAAATTAGAACTGTTGATTTTTTTTTGCATGCTACTATATCTGTCTCTCACTGCACATTTTGAAGCGGTTTTTAGGATATATTTTTCAAATGTATCCTTGTATTTTAGGAGCTGAACGCATGCTTTTGAAAATCCTATAGTTTTTAGAAAGGAGGTATCCACATTTTGTATGTATTGAGGGACACATAATGGCAAATGGAAGTTGAGGCATTGGAAATCGGTATGCTTTATGGATAGACTTTTTAAAAAAAATAAATTCACTAAGCACAGGACCGAATACCTAATGGCATAACTATCTTTAAAATCATACTTCAAGTTTCACTGAGGAATCTGCAAACAGCTGTCATGAAGAGAAGGAGTGAAAGAGGCAAGGAGAGGACTCATATGGTTAAGCTTTTCACGTTTATTTTGGTCCTATTCTCTCTTTATTTTGGCATTTGCTGTTAGATGCACAGTTACAGTAAAGGATACCTTCTTTGTTGGTTATCATTTTAACTCCAAAGTCTGCTTTTGCAAGTGCAACGTTAAGGTGCTATTCTTTAAATTGGTAACTGGCACTGTTTTATAAGACTGTCTGACTGTCTCCACCGTGCAAAATGCTTCCTTGCAGTACAATTTTAAAACCAGATTACAGTCACTATAACGAAACCAAGAACTTATTTTTCATCAGCTCAGAACAGAGACTGCTTTCATCTATGGATTGAAGTGTCTGTAGATAAAAGGTAGTAAGAATAAAAGAGTTGTATAGCTGCTATTGTTAACTACACCGTGTGTCTGTCTTTTTGTGAGATGCAAAAAGCATGTGCATATTAAGCTGTGACCTCTAGAATGAAGGCACAACAACTGCTGTGTACCTGCTCATGGCCTATCATATTGGAGCATGAATTCTGTCCAGGGATGCTATCTTTTAATAAAAAAAAAAAAATTACTCACATGACAGTTGCAAATATCTAGTGGATACTTCTTCATGATCAGAATCCAACGATTAATAATAGTTTGAGCCTTAACAGTTTAACAACATAGCTGGAAAACAGATCCACCTGGGGCAAACTGAGAGAAAAGTTGTGACATTATACAAGCAGACTACACTAAAGAAACTCTTCAGCTGAGTAGTTCAGTCTGTTATTTCTGCATGTAATAAATTCTATGTTATGATTGAAAGGAGGAGAATACTCCAGGTCTTTTACCAAAGCAAAACCAAGAACATTTCATGTGTTATTCCAAATTGTCACTGACTTTCCCTAGATAGTAAGTATATTTCTAATGTCCATCTTTTGTAAGGGGCTAGTGCCCCCTGAAAGGTATTGCCTTGGTTTCTTTTTGTTATCTTATTAATTTACATAATAATGCTTGATTGGACTCTTCCTAATCCATATAAACAAGTTTGAATGAACACAGCATATGAATAGTCTTAATCTTCTAAGCAAAATACAATAATCTACTTGATAAAAATGAAAGGATTTTTTTTTGCTTCTGTCAAGAAGTCCTTGTAAATAGAATTTAGTTGCAGATGAAGCAATAGTGCTGTGAGAGTTTCCACTGATAATATAAAACCATAAATCAAGTAAAGAAACATACTTAAATTTTCTTTTAAATCCTATGCTTAAATAATGATTAAAGCTAGTGTTATTTTAATATCTGAAAAGTTAAACAAACTGACCAATGTAATTATAAGTTATGCAGCCTGGGTGTCAATCCTGGGCAAGTAATAGAAGAGCTGATATATAATGTAGTTAATTAAAATGAAATGGATTTTTGGAAAATATATACTGTCAGGCTAATCTGATATCCCTTTTTTTCTCTATATGATTATAAGCAAATTGATTAAAAGTAATTATCAGTAAGGTATTTTCCTTGTTTCTGCACGACATTTTGATTAAGTAAGTAGAATGACACAAAGTTAACATGACATGCATTGACTAGATTGAAGCTGACTAACCAGCAGTCAAAACATAATGGTAATTGTCATCAAGGGGTTTGATTCCAGTTGAGTCTCACAAAGATTGATTCTTGGTCTTATTCTGTTTAGCATTTTCAGTAATGGAAAAAACCACAAAATCATTACTGACAAAGTTGGCAGATAACATAAAGATTGCGAGAACGGTAAAAAATGGATATGATAGGTCACAGAGTATAAGCAAGCAATATATGCTTTAGTACAGCCAAAAGAAACATTATATATATGGAAAAAAGCATGTAGCTCAAAATTAAAGGAGGCTGTCTATAGAAGCCTACTGTCTGTGGTGTCCAAAAAGTTAAATTAGATTATTATAGAAACCTTTTACAATTTTTGAATGTATAAAATCAGAAGGTGGTAGGCTAAAAAATCCAGATAATAGAATAGCTAGAATATCTCGTTACTGTCCCACTGTGAAAGAAGGTGAATTGGGCTCACCTCTGCTCTCAAACTAGAATTATAATGGGGAGACTCACAGTAAGCAGTCCAATTCCACTAGGCTGTAGAGGAAAACATGCTTCAGGTAGCACAAGAGGCTGCAGAAACTTTGGGACTTCCAGGGCTCTGTTTAATTTCTTTTTTCTCAGCTTCACTACAACTCTGTGTCTTCCTTTCTCTCCTTTTTTTTTTTTTTTTTTTTTTACTTTCTGCCTCTGTGTCTGATCTCCTATCATTTTTCCTTCCATTTATCTAACCTTAAAAACTGTGGGAGTTACATGCTGTTTGCTACCACTACTGTTTTCATTCTTATTTTAATTCATTCTTGTATTTTGCTCCTTATACCCAGCTAAACATCTCGTTCGACCTGTTTTGTATCTTTGGAAAGAGATCACCAACTATTGCACGACTGAATAACATCTAGTGCAATTCTTAGTTACTCTTTTGGCATTACAGGACCCCAAGCCAGTTTCTGATTGTAAAAGCATTGAAAGAAATTATACTACCTCCCACTCCATTTTTTTCCAGAATACGTTCAATTGCTTTTGTATTTTCACAGAAAATCAAGTTTTTTTATTAGTTTAACTCCTCCAAATACTACTATGTTTGTCTGTAGCACTGTAATGAAGCTTCAAGTCTCCGAATGAAAAAGATTACAATATGGTAAATATTACTAACTTCTATGAGATGGCTTTCCCCTGTCCTCAGATGATGTACATCCCTTGAGCTCCCACTATATGCCTGTGTATTCAAGAGGGTGGTTGATTCAGTCCAAACTTAACCAGTTGTAATTATGCTTGTGATGCTTCCAGCACCAGTTTTCAAATTCTGCCCACATTTTAACATCTCGAAGGCTTGTCAGTCACTAAAAAGGGTGACTGATTACTGGTCACTTTACGGTGTTTTCTCAATGTAAACTTGCCCATAGGTGATTACTGCTGCTAAGATAATTTTTATCCTCTAATTCAATAAGCAAAAATTGTTCTATTGGAACCATCACACTCAGTGATCCTACATGTTTTGGAATTAACATTCAAGTTCATGTGTCACATCCAACCTTTCCTGCAAGGGAGCTGTGTCATTGATTAAGAGATTGGCCAACAACCAAAATCCCCTCCATTTCTTAATTTATCCTTCACAATAAATTACCTCTGGCCATGCCCCAAGAGACAGACCTGGACAGATGCAGGAAGACTGTCAAGTACTAAATGCCCATCCTGGGGACTTACCCGCACAGAGAAACTGAAGTTGTTAAATGTAATACATACAGAGTAATCTTCTCAGATTACTTAATTTTCCTGCCAATTCCCATAGTTAAATCACATTATAAAACAGAGAAATTTTTCTCTCTCATCTCTTTTGTCCTCCAGACAAGCCATAGTAGATGCTAGGTTCTTCTGTATTTCTTTTACTGGCAGTAGTCCTAATTTATTAAGCAATTTGCAGGCATAGAGATTCTTGATGTAAATTACAGACTATTATACAAAGGAACATATATGTTTCACTACCAAGCTAGCAGTAAATGTATAGTGTTTATGCAGCATTTTTCTTTTGTGTTTACTTCATCTCCTTTACTCAAACAATGGTGTCCTCTACTTCCCTCCCTACTAATATTTTTCTCTGCTAATCCGGACAAAATCTTTTTACCTTTGGGACTGAAGGGTTAATATTCTTCTTTCCTGCCTGGCCTGTATGTTTACTCGAGAAGTTATCAAAAGGATTTGGAACGAAGTGTGAAAAAGAAGTCAAAGCACAAGGGCATACTGCCTGATAAGGCAATGTTACGAAGCAGTATAGAATTTATAGAATAGCTAAATTTATAGTTTGCTTGTATTCAGATTGAGAGGTCAGAACAAGACAGTTAATTTGTGATAATATTTTAACAGAGAATGTATATTTACTAGAAAATATCAAATAATCTTCTGGCTTTCAAAAAAGAAACAGTATAGGAAAAAACTGAAACTTACAGAAATACTATCTTAGAGTAAAGAAAAAGAAATAGAGAGAAGGTAAAGTGAGACTTTTTGTGGGCAAATTATTTTCAAACTGTTTAATGTGAAAAAAATCTCCTGTACAGAAGAAATTAACTGGGCAAAATAGATGAAGAATAAATTATAAGTAATCAAGGACAAGAATCACTTCTATTACGTCAAATATCAGAAGTCTGATCCTGTGGTGCCTTGCATATTGTTTAGTCTTTTTTTTAATAAGCACAAAGCATATTCAAGGTAGATATAAAAAGTCATTCTAATACGTGAGGCAACTCATCTGCCATGCAGGACCTTTGCACTCCTCCAAGACTGAACAAGGTACAGGGTGGGAAAGAATGAGTGTCCACTGGCAGAGAGAGATGGGAAGGTAGACATGGGTTCCTGCTGAAAAAGTCCATCCCGCTCAGTGTGCAGTCTGCAAATACACAGCAGAATCACTGCTCTGTGTAGCTTCTATTTTGTTGTTTCTCTGGTCATGAAAATAAAAACTATAGAAGAGACCCTGTGAAAATTCTGTCTGAAATAGTTGATGTGGTGTTGAGGCCAAGAGTTACCTCACCTCCTCAAATTTTTGTCCAGTGCTCAGTCCCAAAAGGAATGAGAAATATTACTAGTCCTAAGGAGAGTCTTGGTTGATAGGCAGCATATGAAATAATGCAGATGTCAAACAGGTTACAACAATGATAAAAAAAGTAAAATCACTTTGCTAGACCATTAATAGTATCTTTTTCTATTACTTCCAGATTACCATGTATTTCCTCACTAAAATTAAAAGATATATTAATGAAACTGGGGGGGAAAAAGGTAACTTGAACTTAGGCAAAAAAGCTAAAAATTCCACAATGATTTGAACTGCTTAAGTGCATATGCTTTCACAGCTCTTCTGATATGTAGCATTTTGTGTCATTTGCTGTTTATATTCTCCGATAAAATGATCATTCTAAAAACACTGCGATGTTATTACCATCAATCGTATCACTGTCTTTGTTGGTCTAAACTTTTCTACAAGTTTTGTTATAATTTTTCAGATAAAAGATATGTCCTGTAACATCCATTATGATTCTCTGAAACAGATTTTTACTTATCTGATTGTTCCCTCTAAATTTCAACATTAATCACCCTATTTTATGATACTGCTTTTATTAATCTCCACTGATCAAGTTTTAATAACTTTAGATCTCTTACCTGTGTTTCCTTCTTGTGTGGAGTATATTAAACAACTTGCCAGTTCTGGAAACTTTGAGAGAAGCTATTTTTTAATAATTTTGATTTGTTGCAGGAAGCACAAAATGCTGGAATCTCCACAGGATTAAATACATTTAGCTTTCCATAGTTCTATGAAATTAAATGGCAGTACGCCAGTCTATATTCTGTGAGCTTCTACACATAAATATGGAAATAAACTACTTTTTTGCAGGAAATATTTGAGGCTTTTCTGCATATTTTCACTTTTTTTTTTTCCCTGGAAAAGTAAACTCTTCTACATACTACTCTAAGGGTTTGCAGTTGTGACATTGGGGAAAAAGATGCAGTGCATTTTTCTTGGTAGGCAACGGAATGAAATAAAAGTTCATCTATAATTCAGAACTACAGTGTATCATATAAAAATAAAATCATAATAAAATAATAATGATGTGATTCATGAGCCAGAAACACTGATCGTTCAAGAAATGTAATAATAAAGAACGTAATTCACTAGTGATACGAAACACAAGAGTTTCCAAACAAAAGATGAAGAAAGTCTCAAAGTAACTTCTTCATTAGAGTTTATTAGAAAATTGAACATAAATTCATGCATAATTAAGGTTGAATTAGCAGTAAATAGGTGATATAACATTGATAGCACCCTCACAAGCGATAAGAGTACTTTACTTAAGAACAGCAAAGTCTGGCCAAGTAAATCCTACCTTCAGGATAGGATAATAATTTCCACTTTACAGCAGCATATAATGAGGTTAATGTGGTATTCAGTGTGCTTAATTAAAGGTAAGTTCCCAATCGTGAACTTCTTAATTAAGAAAGTGTCCTAAATAAGCCAGTATTCCACTTTTTATCATCATGACTGTAATCAAGAGTGTAATAAAAATTGTATGACGCCTCATACAGCTGAAGACTGCTACTTCAGTTTAAGTGTTTATCAGAACTATTCTTTTTATATATAGCAAAATGACAATATTTACTTTTTCAAGGACATAGGGTTATAGCTGAATTCATGGGCTAGATAGAGGATCAGAAGTCTAGACCTGAGGGACAACATCTGCTTTTCTTTCTTGGCCGAGCGCAGGCGCTTGTTTCGGGGTTTGGCTTTTTCATGTAGCTTTCTGCAAGTTTACTTCTGGTTTCTGTCTTCACCTTCATTAGCAGATTGAACTACTGTAATCCCACATTACTGTTTATCGTACCGTATGACTGCTAGGAGGACATTACATATGACAATGTAATGGCAGAAATTTGTCTCAGAAGTGGTTACAGGGTAAGAACTTGTTTCTGCTCTCCTCCTCAGTGAACTGCATGGCCTTCCCAAAATAATGCCAACCAAACTTCAATGTCACATTGTAGCATTCAGCACCATCCCACATCCTATCTCTTTTATCTAGACTATACTCGTTCCTTGCATTAAAACTGCGTGTTACATTAAAAAGAAATAACTGAGTCACGAAACAAACATTCCAGTCATAAAGATTTTAGTAGACGATGAATTAATTAATTCAGTTGTTAACTAACTTCAATAGAGCAATGAGTTTAGCATTTAAGGGATTGAATTTACAAAGCTGCAGGCACACAAATGATTTGCTTAAGTATTCACTGAGTGTAAAACATGAAACACTGTCAAGTATGCAACAAGAAATGTGAGAAGTAAACAGTGTACACACTTCGCAGATGCGAAGAAAAAAGCAAACCAATGGGCTAATATCCTTAGAGAAAACAGGAAGGTGGGACAGTGATAAATAAAGAGACTTTTTTGTTGCTGATTTATGAGTCCACAATGCAGACACTGCTGTGGTGAGTCTGGCATAAGGCCAAATTAATGTTCATAAGTCTGAATACAAACCTACAAATATACAGTTCTATATCTATAGGCAGTCCCTGGAATGGCAGGTGCAGGCCAGCTGAAATAAAAACTGTAACATTTCTATGGTGTTGACATTTGACATCAAATGTCAAGTTACTAAGCTAATATGTATTTGATGTGTACAATTAATCTTAAAATAGATGCAAGAATGAATTTCCGGTAAGGAAGCTACTGTTAGCTGTGATTCCTAGTTCATGGAACAGTTGTTTTTTTTTTTTCAGTGGTAAATGATAAAACTAACTCGTTAGTTAGTGACTAGAAAATAGGATGTTGCTTTAATTCTGTATAGGAGGATATTTTTGCACCTTTTGTCCAGTAAACTCAAGCACTGCTTTTCTAGATGAGTGCAATGAAAACTAAGTGTGAGATGTCACTCTACTGAAATCAATAGCAGTTTTGTCATTCCCATCAGTGGCTCAGATACTGCATGTGTGGTGCTTGATAGCCTGATTTCAGAGACGGAAAGGGAATATGGCTTTTTTCATTGAGCAGCATGTATGTCTAGTGTACATCTCACCCAGAGGTACCTCAGAAATATACCTTTTTCGTAGTTTGGAACATCCTATGCACTTTTTTGGCATGAAATAAATGAAAATTTTCCAGGCCATGTATAATTAATTTAAATAATGTAGACATATAAATAGTTAGAAACTATAAATATATTATTATTATATTAATAATTACTTACTATTTGTCACTGCTTCCCATGGAAACCAAAAGATAAATAGATTAGTTTAACCCGTGGCTTATTACCGCTGCTAGCTCTTTCTATTAAAGTTTTTAAAGGTATCTGTAAAACATGAAAAATTCTGTCTCATTCTTAAAATGTCTCTGACTCACCCACTGATTTTTAATGTTACATATGCATCCCAACTGTATAATATGGTCTAGTAATTATAGCAAGTAGAAGTAAAAACCACATCATTGAACTCTCAGGCTTTAAAATCACCTCTCTACTGCTAAAGTGCTGAATTTAAGTTTTCTGTTGAGTATTCATATCAGCACAACATTGGCAACTCTTCAACCTTCTCTTCCTCAGAACAATAGCTGTTCCTTATGGATGTTTTCTTTCCATCTGATATTTTCATCTTTATTAAAACAGTACTAAATCTCAAGTTTTATAATTGTAGTACTATACAAAATTTTTATTTTTAAAATAAAGGCAAACCATCTGATTTCAGAAAAATTATTGTAACAAGGTTTAGTACTTCTCTGCATCAACACTTAAAATTTGTTTTCCTTCTAATGCTGCAATATATTAAATGTGCTTCCAAGACTTTTTCGTTACTATTAGGTCAAGGTACCATTAAAACAGAACTGTAAGAATAATTCAATCTAATCTTCCAGCACAATATATGAAAACAGAACAAGCACATAATATTTGAAATAGACTTTAAGCTTTAGTTAACATAAACTTTTAAGCAAAGACAAATATGTTCATGTGGTGTAGGTTTTTTTCTAGCACTACCACTACCACAACCTTACCACAAGTCTACTACAGTATCCTTTTTTAAATGGAGACTATTTTAATGCATTAATTTATTTTCACTGAAAAATGTCATTCTCACAATGGTAAACCTTGTAGCTTAGTTTACCGGTTGTTCTGTTGAATTTATTCTTGGAAATGCTAGAAGGAGCTTACTTTCTCCTCCTCCTCCCCCCCCCTCCTTTTTTTAATAATGTTCTAAAAAATAACCTACGATGTTAACGTCTCTTCCTGCAGAAAGCAATCTGTATATAAGAACATATTGTAAATGGTATCAGTATAGCAGCCGTTTGCCTGTCATTTTGTCCTGTTTGTTTCTCTTTATTCCTTGCCTTCACTGTTAATGATTTAACATTTAATGGGACAAAAAGGTGAAAGAAGAGGCAGGACCAAAACGAACACAATGGTAGCATTTGTGCATCTGCTGTGTGAACCATCTATCCTAACACTGTCTCAGTTTTTTCTGATTGCACCTCTTCTGCCTCTTTAAAACCATGGATCTTAGTCAAAACACAACAAGTCCATTGATCAGAACATGAAGAAAGTCAGGTTGCATTAAAACTTAATCAGCCCTTGCCATCACATCCAACCACAAAAGAAAATTACTACTAATAGAAAAAGAACCACCAAGAGAGTGTTGAAGAGATCTTATGCCAGTGTCACTTCAGATTACGGGTGTAAAAAATTTGGCCATTATCTGCTAGAGAAAACTTTGTTGATCTCTTGTGTAGTTTATGGACAACGTGCTTTATGGGTTTAGGGGAATAGCTAGAAGGGAGATTTTTGTCATGCTTTAGACCCTATGAAGCTTATGGAAATTATATTTAAATATTAACTGCTTAATTTAAGTGTTAAATCTGTCACTTCAGGGAAGAAACAGAGTCAGAGTTCATTGAGGTACAGATATGTAAACCCCTTAAAGTTCTTATTTTAAACACAACAGATTTAAGTTTCAGTCTGCACAGTACTTTCTGAAAAGACCTGGAAGACAAATGAGCTTTGATCTGTGCTTCAACAAAGAACCAAGCCTTCAGGTGCAACCTACCTGCTTGTAACACAAACAGGTTTGATGTCCTGGCTAGCGCTGCCCACTATGGTATGATTTGGGCTACTCAGACATGAGTGAACTAAGTTAGTCAGCCAGTCTGGATGAAGCTGCGCTACTGCCCATGCTGCGCCTTACTTGGGATTAAAAAATAGCTCCAGCTTTCCTCTTTTCTAGCTTGGTATTTTTCATGAGCACTAGACTAATTTACCAGATGGCTAGATATACAAGCAAGCTTGTCTGAAAACATTCTTTTTTTCCCTGGAATAAATCTATATTCTGTTGACACTGCAACCTGAGGTGATATCGTATATATCAGCATTTTTAATGTATGCTAGTCTGCTCATAAAATCATTGCTGCCTGAGCTTACATACTGTCACATTTTAATGCCCTAGTGACTGAAACAAAAGGAAATGTGATATAAGCCTTTTCCAAAATTATATTTGGGAAACAACCAATGCCATTTACAAGCCGATAGAAATGTAACTATTTAATATATCAGTACATTCTGCTCTGCTCCAGTCCCTCTGCCTGAATATAATATCCCAAGCATATATCACTTCTTTACTTATGCTAAGCACATACCACTAAATCAGATTCCTGACTTTTCTTCTGCACTTCTATAGCTTGAAATGAGATCCAGATGTTATTAAACTCTTCCATTTTTTTTGTCTATCCCATAAAGATATAACCTTTTCATATGATGCCATGGATTCAAGAACCATTCAAAATTCTGATCATTCCTATCAGTCCAATACCATGACAGATTCGTTTTCAGAATCATCAGCCTCCTAGGTGTCACTTTTAACACTGATTTAAACACAGCTATAACTCCTGAAATAAAGATGAGTGAAAAAGAAGAACCTGACCTTGTTTTCTCCAGCTCCTGGCTTGTCTTGACATTACTGGTTCTGTTCCTTGTGAACACTTTCAGGTATCCCCTTATTTACTTGTGGTGCTAAGATGTTGAAAATGCTTCCTACTTACGTCTTAAACTCTCTCCATAATCAAATAACATTTTTTGTTCATGGTGTTGAAATATTTATGTCATCTCTCTCTTTAAGAAATATTTGGGGAAGTAATTCCTTCCCAAATTTAGAACTAGTTCACTAAATGTAAAACAAGCTATGGAAAATACAGGTTTCAGTCTGAATATAACCAAACAGATCGGGAATCGGACTGTAAGAGCCATTTTCAGATTGCCTAAAAAGTAGATGCAAAATTTCAACCAGATCCTAGGAATGGGATTCAGGATGATGACGGAATTGAGAGAAAGATACTTAAATCCACTTCTGGGAAATGACAGACATATCTCACTCCTTTCTTAGACTGTGACTTCTAACTAAAGGCAGCAGTGAGGGATATTTGTGGAACTGGGATTCAGAGTCAGAAATCCCTACTGCTCTCAGTGATGGGTTGGGACATTACAGGCACAATGGTAGCAACTTTTTAGGAGGGTCAGGACTTCAAGCCTTGTGTGTCTGAGCCTTCGCCTGCCTCTGCAGCCAGGAATATAGATGCCTACAGGGACCATGATGGTAAGGATGAGAGAAGTTTGTTGAGATGGGACAGTCGTGGATTCTGCTCCCTGCTTTCAGGATGCTTAAGGCTTCTGTCCTGTAGCAGTTTAAGGTAAACCGTATCAATATGTGGGTAGTTGCGGTCAGTCAAGCCTCTGTATGTCTTGTGCCTTCTTCAAAAATCAGCTATATACTTGTTATTACAGGAAATGGTAGGCATTTAGTGGAGGAGCAGAGAATAGATCATGAAACAGTGATTATTTTACTGTGAGATAGAAACGGTAGTGTAGATAATGGTTGGATACACGGGAGACTTTTTTTCACACGAGCAATTTATTTTGTCCCAAAGGGGAATATGATTGATTAAACACAATTAGCTCCATCTTAGCAATGTGCTTAGATAGCTGCTTAAATTTTAAGCACAAGTTATATCTTTTAGGAACGGTTGAGATTAAGAGTACTCTATACTCATAATATATGTTTTTTAAATCCTTACAAAATGAATACAACACAAAAACTACTGGGATCAGTAGAAATGTAGAAAAATGAGATCGGGGGGTGAGGGCATGGAAATCATTCAAACAGCCTGCTGGACATTCAGAATAGCCCCCTCGGTGTTCCCATATTACTTCTTCATGAAGTGACCCATTTTAAAAACAATTGAGTTATGCTCCTGTTACTCTAACTAGGAATTTTCCAGTTTATAATCTAAAGGCGTTCAGAACTACTTTATACCCACTTCTTCTTGTGTCAACACTTGTCCTTTAGCTTGAGGTTTTTTCCCCACCTCACTGTTATTTTCTTTTTGGCTTACAGTTATCCACCATAGCCTTCATTTGCTTGACTAAAACAAGCCTTACCATTTTAATCTTCCTTATTAAAAGATGTACTCCATTTATTACTCAAATCAGAAGCAAATATTTCTCAATATTGACTCTCTGTGACACCTACCAGAAAAATTCACAAGCCATAGAGCAGATTTCAGAAATATTTAAGTTGTTTCTTACATCTGCAGCCTCTTACTGTTAGCAGAGCACTGTGTTTTTCAGAATAGGTGGTATCTCAGAAATGAAGCGGTACTGCGATAACAATGTACAATTGTGGGCTTTATTTAATAGCCAAGGACAGCTTTCATGGATCTTTACTGCTGCAATCAGAAATTACATTCTTGTTTCCAAAAATTAATTGTCATCCTCCCTCCCCCTCCCCTAAATACATATTTCATTCTAGCTTTGAATTGCTTCTGATTTCTAGCCAACAGAATGAATTTTATGATTCATGACCGAAAAAAGAATGACATTGAATTTCACCTTCTAAATGTAATCCTTTTAAGTCTTGGTGGCTTATAATACACCCATCTTGGTTTAATGGCAGCTGTTTCCTCAGATTTATGGCTCAATTGTCACAAATACATGATATACTTATTGTAGGTCTCAAATGACGTGTTCAGGAACATTACAATAATGAATAAAGGCATTTTTGTAGTGTCACTAAACATATAATCAAGCTCTCAAGAGTCTACAGTTTTGTGCCGAAATGCTACATCATGTTTTTTTTCCTTCTGACATTAACTCTATTAGATGGTCTGTACAACCTGATTATTTGTCCTTTGTGGAACATTCACTTTTAACAACTGTCAAATAAAAGCTGCTAAAAGACATATCTTGCAAAGAGTGTTTATAGAGACACCACATCTGCAGTATTAACTATACATTGAGAACAGCTATCTATCTGTTACAGATTTAGGGGAAGGATAAGTTTCAGAAGACCTTAGCAGCTTCAATGCTGAAAATTGATGAGAGTTTTCCTGTTTGATTTTCACAGCGTAAACTACTTTGTAGAGACTACTTTGGCCTTAAATGTCATGAATCTTGTAGAGATTCTTAAATATTCTTAAATAATATCCACCATTCCCTGCAAAATCTTGAAACAAAGATATAGCAAGTTTATGCAAGGGGGATAGGAAGAAGCAGCATATATGACTAATTCCCATCAGATGCTGTGATCTTGGACGAGGAATTGCACGTCCATTGCAAAGGGGAGAGAAAAGAATATAGGAAAAGATGGACAAGGCATGAGAAAAAGAGTGTGGCATGTGCCAGGATACAAAATGTCTTCCTTCAGTTCTACTTTTATCAGTTACTGCCTTAACTCTCTACCTAGTTTTGAGTATTCTGGAGCTGTGATTTGGATCTGATTTTACATGATGGAGATTGAACCTCATAAATTACCAGTATATGAAGAATGTAATAATTGAATTTCCAAATTTTTGATTCTTTCTTTTTATTGTTGAAATCCAGTTGCACTGGCCTTCTTTTAGTTTGGATTGCATATACTGAGTATTATATGGCTAGTCAATTGTAATGTAATTATTCTATTTAACTGTTACTGTTTTGTGTTTCTATGATTTTATGAGTTTTAACTGTATTAGTTCTTGACTCTTTGATTTTATTAGTCATGGTAAATTGTTTTTAAGCCACATAAGAGTTTATAGTAAATATTTAAAATCATACGATACAGCTAACTGAAAAAAGTGTGCAACATAATTGTACACACAATAACTATATACAAGTAATTATGATATATGTACATGGCAAAATTATTTCACCTTATTGTACAATATTTTTTACTATATCAAGAAGCATTGTTCTTCCCACAAGTGCTAAGCAAATAGGCTTATACTTGTGCATCAAAATTGGGTTTGCTTTTAAAGCTTTGGAAGTAGCCAGTAAATTCCAGTAATTTCTGAAATAAGTCTACCTTTAATATTTAGAGTTTAACTTTCCTCAAAAATGTACATAGAATATGTTGTAGCACAAAAAATATATAGTATTCTGTATGTAGAGACCTCAGTAAATAATAATCAGTTAAGAGTGAAAATGTTGCAATGAACTACATCTTCGGAAGAAAATGTTCTGGTCACATCACTGCATTACATTTCACCTGATGCATTCTCTCAGCGTAACAATGAGAACTATAATACTGTGTATGAAACACAGAATCCTTTTCTTTTCTGAAAATAGATTATTTATATCAATGACAGATTATCTTGAATTGCTATACTAAAGATGTAATATATTTTATTTATGGCAATGTCAATCATATGGCAACACTCCAATACGTTATATGAAAATCACAACTGCAAAAAACCCCAACATATGGGCAAGATAGCAAAAAAAAATTGTTAATACTTTTTATTCAGTTGAAAGTAAACAAAATCCAAAAACTAACAGGAAACAGAGAACACTTCTGGTCTAATACCCTCCCTCCTCCCTAATGTTAGACCCTCTGATGCTAGAATTTCATTACAGTGGCCAACACTGGACACGAGTTGTTAGTGTGATATACCGTAGGATTTCTCTGTAATAATATTGAAAACCAAACTGCAGCATTGTTATTTCATTGAGATGCAGCTTTATTAATGCAGCCATTGTGGTGGAAGGTATTACCATTAGTGATCTACACAAATATTCCTTCTCAAAACAGATAGGTTTTTCAATGCTCCTTATTGGTTTGATGTTCGCACAGAAGCTCTTGTGAAGTTTAAAGCTGTTATTCCTTTATGAAAAAGAAATTAGAATGAAGGGGGAAAAAAAATCATCCAAACAGACCACAGTTTTACCTCCATGTCAGCTTTAATACACTCACGCAATTGCCATAGGGCATCACTTTGCCTTACATTTGAGATCAGCCAAGTAGGAAAGTCTTTAAGAAATGACGAAGTTTCAGTCTAGGTTCTTGTATAGATTTTAGTACCAAACCAAAAGCAACAATTCTCACACTTCTAAACTAGACAGAGAAGTGTCACCAAATGTCTTTCTGTGTTCCTTGTCTTGAAAGACTTTATTTAGAGCTAAAATACCTCTGGGACTCCCATAATTCACTGTGAATACCATCAGCAACCCTTTACCTAGGGAGGTCAGGGCAAAACTATAATGACTTTCTAGAAGAATAGTTCTATTAAATTAATAGCTGTCTCAGACTTAAACTTCTCGGGCTTGAGTACAAGCTCTTGTGAACCTTAAAAATAAATGTGTTTTCTTTAGAAAAGGTTGCTAAGATACATGTCTATATCCTATCCAAAACAGTGTAGAAGTCTGATCCAATAAAAAATAAAACAGTAGTCATCCTTCATTTGTAATGAGATTGTAATATTTTTAGTAGTTGCTATATTTAGTAAGAGACATGTAGATGAAAGCTGTATTTGAAATCCATAGATGTACTCGATTAGACAAAATTAGTTTTACTGAGTTCTGGAGTTTTGTTATATTGCTTAGAGTAACAAGACCTTCTTATCTCTCACATTACAACAGAAAGCACCATATACCTGCAGCACATACAACATGCTAGACGTGCAGGTTTTGTGTAAAAAACATGTACAAAAAAGAGTGTGAAAATAGAACCAGATATTTGTGTTTATTTTAGCCACTGAACTTTCTCAGAAGTCCTTACACATTTTCTCCCATTAGGGAGCATTCTGCAACAAATGATGTCTCAGCATTTTCTTATTCCAGAATCATCATTCTGTTTTAAATTTATAGCTGATATCCAATAGCACAGCTTGTTTCTATTTTTACAGTTTGCAATCTTAATTGCTATTATTGTGTAAACAACAGTGTGAACCATGATTACCTGAGTGTAGCCTTGAAACAGAACATATGTCAGTGTCTGTGGAAACAGGAAAAACTACAGTACCTGCTCTGTATCAATTAACCTAAATGAAAATAATTTGTATAATATCTTTGATCTCTTTCTTGCACGAAAACAATAAAGCTAGAATTATGTGTCACCTCTTCTTTAGCTTCAGGCCGAGGGGACTATTTAACTAGGAATTCTAAAAGTTCTTTATTTAGGTGTCAGAAATATTTCCCCAGAACTGTAGCTTCAGCACTGGTGAAACTAAGTACAATTAGTCCTAACTAGACCGTTTTAAAATTTTTTAAATCAGAAGCAGTAGAAAGCTTTCTATTAAGGAGACAAGTTGGACCTTAATGAAATCACACACATATCATCACATAGTTTTAAAGAAAAGCTAAATGTAATGGAAGAAGAGATATAATCCACGGGCAGTTTTTAGTGCAATAAAAGCAATTGGCTTCTCTGACTTGAAAGAAATAGCATGTTCTGTGCTCAGTAATGCTAATCCTGGCAGTTGCTCCTGGCCATGTAGCTCATATAATTTTGAAAGGTACAAAGACATGAAAAACTTCTTACATGAAACAGAACTCATGGATATTAAGATGACAGAAGGTGAAATGAAGTGTGGGCTTTGAAGAAAGCAAGGCAATTTTCAAAGCAACTAACTTTTTATTCTTTTTCTAGAGTTACTCTGTCAAAGATACTTAGCTCAGCTGTCATTCCTTCCTTACTGAAGCCATATGTTTTACAACTTAAATCGGCAGATCCATCTGTGTTATTGGTGGTGAGTAGCAGCGGTTAACTGCATACTCTGCATACAGATCATTCTGTTACATATAGACCAAATTTTGATTAAAAAACAAAAAACAAAACTGCCAGCTATAAGTCATAGACATTTTCATGTTTCTGATACAGGAATTGAGAGGAAAGAGATCTTTCTTCTTGCCTGCATAATTTGTTCAAAGCCATTATGAAAAAGTATTTCCTTTCATGTAATTTCTTTAATATTTTCAAATTAAGAATAAGTCTGTTCCAATATTTACAGTGGCTTTAGAAGAGTACACAGCTAGGATACAAGATATTACTCCATTCCATCATGCACAATAAGCTTTTATCTATTGGAACAATTTAGTTTTAATTACCAGTAGGTAATAAAGTTTCAGTAACATTCACTGCCTTATGTCACCAGCTGAATCACATTCCATGAGATATTTCAGCTGATAAAATTCTTTATTTGATAAGATGTGTTACGTAGGTTACATTTTGCAGAAGCTAAGCCTTCCTGCCTTAGGAAGTACAGGGACAGAAACTGAAACCATATTGATGCTAGTATGGTTTCAGTGAGATATCATTTTCCAGGAAAAAATGCTTGCTCTCACTTTCAAACAGCTCTGGCAGTGACATTGAAGAGTCTCAGAGCTGTATGCTCCTTTTAAAAAAGTCACCCTTGCATGACTAGCAGCCCCACCAGTATCAGCATGTTTCTGTTTCTGGCATCATCCATTACATTGCACTAGACAGGGATTCTCATTCCAGCATACGAATTAGCACATTGGTGATTTATTTTGAACAAAATAAAACCCACCAGTCTTTCATAACATCCTTCTGAAATGGCAGCATTTGAAGAGCCAGAAGAGATGATATTTGAAAGCTGTCTGCTCAGCATTCCTGTAGAGGACAACTGATTTCACCTTCAGAGAGCATGTGTGACCAGACCTTGCCTAGCTAACGTGAAGGAGAAGGCAAGTTCAGAGATGCAAAATTTCTCTCCAGATCCTTGATAAGGTTGACTCAGCTCCCCATGGCTTCTCTTCAAACTTCCGAGCTAAACCACCACCAATCAGTGACCTGTGGCAGGAGTTAAAATCTTTGAATCAGTGCCTTTCTGGATTACCTGGCCGCTTCTTTTCTTTCCCGTGTCTTCCCAAGTCCTGTTTAGGGCCAGTACAGAAAATGGTTTTGTTTTCCTGGAGATACAGAACTGCTTTATTGAGAGAGAACAGCTTTTTAGAGTTCTGACCCAGCCCAAGAGCACAAGCCATACTCAGAGCTACCTTTCTGCAGCCATACTTTAGACCTACCTTTACTTTCAACCACTACATCTCACCTTCACCCTGAACTAAGTAAAATATGTATCTTCTCTGTACCAATAAAGTTCTATGGAAGAGTTGGGTTTAGTCTCATAAAATTAGTCTTGAGAAAATATCCTTGATTAGCACAATAGATTAAGGATGAAGGCCGACTGCAACACATATCTCAAAAGATATGTGTCAGTGAATAATTGCAAGCATTTCAGCTTTCTAGCAGCTTGACATCCATGTCCAAAGTTATTTTGAAAGGAGACGTTTCCACAGTATCTGACATAGGGTTGAATCTTAGTATTGGAAGAATTGAGTGTTTTATGATAAAGTTGAATAGTAATGCTGATGCACACTAAAATAAAAAAATATAAATAACAAGCTTCTGCATAGAATGCAGTTTTTCATCTGCTTCTATATCGGTTGTGTGAAGAGCTGACGTATTCACAGTAATGCAGCAGATGCGTTTCTATCACCTTTCTTTGAGCAGAATCTAGGTACAGCTCTTGGCAATGGAACAGGATTTCTGTTTGAAAAGGAGGTTGCTTTAAGAAAGGTTATTTTTAATCATATTTTTTTACATTATTAGCTTTTTTTCTGATTAATAAAAGCATGGATAGTTTCATTATAGGATATATATTCCCTATACCCACCACCACCAAATTTAATATAATCCGCTTAGCCATGTGAAAGAGATAGTGAGGAAGAGATGCAACAATCTCCGTCTGGAGTCCCCATCTCTGGGTTTGGGAGCTGTGCGTAGGCTTGGGCCCTGACCTGGTGCCTGGTCCCAGCCCTGCAGGACCTCACCCTGGCTCTCCTTGCTCTGTGTCCCATCCTAGTGCCCTGTGATGGCTGTGGCTGACCCCAATCTCTGTCAGCAGCCCTGCACTGACTGTCCTGGCTCAACAGTGGGGCCCAGGCCCTGCTGGGGGGCATTGCCGGCCCCTCAGCCTCACCCACTGTCCCCAGCTGACCGCCCTTATTGGGTAGCCCACTCCTCTTTGTCCTTGGCAGTCATCTCTCATCTCTTGTTAATGGTTTTAGCAGTGGTTGGTGGTAGAGCTTAGAGACCATGAGTGTTCCTAATATGTATAATGTTCATAAAATTCCTGAAAGAAAGATTTGTCTGTCACCTCTTTGGCCAGTATAGGTTTCAAGTCTACAACTATGAAAGACGGTAGTGAGCTGATAGGTACTTGCTTGGATGCTAGTATGGAAGGACCTCTGCAAAATTCAAAAACAGGGTAGGAAAGAATAAAATGATAAACATTAAACATATTGTGAAAATCCTGGAAAAATGAGACCACGTCACTGCAAACAAAAGTAGTAGTTGCATAACAGACTTAAGGAAGACAGCCTAGAAAATACTATCTGAAATGTCCAATTTGGCATGATCAGCTCTGTTGGACTAGAAGAAACTGATGGAAAGCAAAAACCAAGTGTTGGAAGACGTAACACAGAAAAAAATAAACCAGTGCCTTAATGACACAAATTTTCCATCTCTGATTTCTTTTCAACTTTATATCATGTGAAATTCTGATTACATAAACTGATTCTCATCTTACTAGTATGGAGAATGACATCTGCCTATGTGCCAATGTCGCAGCTGGAAGGCTTCAGGTGGCTCCAAGTAGACCAATGCTCTAATGCAAAGGCTTCAGGCTTACTCTCAGGAAGGCCCACACTCCTCCAAGACTCAGGAGGAAATGCCTCACCCTTAGGAGTAAACACCCTGCCTTAAATAGTCAGGAGTCACATGGTCTGCTAGATGGGTCAAGGCTATTGGTCACTTGACCATCCATCTCCCAGAGTGATTGGCTGAATGCTACAGCACCTGTTTCAAGGTAACTTTCCCAGTGTAACGAGCCACAGGTGTTTTAGTTAACCTGCATAGGGAAAGAACCTTCACAGGATGCTGCAGCAGCCAAAAGATTTCTCCACAATTCCCCCTTTTTGTTTTAAGATTAATTTGAATCAAGCAGGGAGATTTTTCAGCAATAGCATGGGAGATACATCTAGCAAACCAGTTGTACATTCAGTTATTAATTCTGACTCCGACAGAGACTTGAAATTTAGTCTCTGCTTGTGGAAGGAACAGGTTGATGGCCGATGTCATTATTTCCATTAGGAGGGTCATTTGACGGATGATCTCCGTCCTGGCCATCGTTCGGATGTTGCCTGTTCTGTTTCCGATGTTGAAGGTCAGGGCGGACGCATCTTGCGGGCAGCCATCGTATCCCAGTATCTGTGGAAACGCAAGCATACCCACGACCCCAAGCAATAAGCTCATATGGGCCTTCCCACGTCTTAGTGAGTAGGTCCCGTATCCAGACTTTCGCTTGGGGCAGGTGCGTCTCGCCTGAAGACTGCAACGAAAGAAAGTGATTCAAAATAATGGGATTATTTGAATTTGATGGCACCGTAAGATGGTTAATTGTGTATAACGCTTTTTCTAGGCGACTCTGTGGGGTTTCTCCATGCATTCCCCCTTTTTGTTTTTCTAAAACACGCTTCAAGGTGCCATGAGCGCGTTCAACAATGGCTTGGCCAGTAGGAGAATGCGGAATACCCAAAGTATGATTTACACCCCATAGTTGTAAAAACTGCCGCGTCTTCTGTGAGACGTAGGCCGGGCCATTATCGGTTTTTATAGAAAAGGCACGCCCAAGACCGCAAAAGCGAGTTTCCAATGGGCAATGGCATCGCGACTTTTCTCCCCAGTATGAGCAGTTGCCCACATAGCTGAGGAGAAAGTGTCAATAGACACGTGCACATACTTAAACCTGCCAAATTCAGGAACACGCGTTACATCCGTCTGCCAAAGCTGCAGGGCCTTTAGGCCTCTGGGGTTTACCCCCGATGGCAGAGGTGCCGCAAGTCCGTGGCAGTCAGCGCAAGCGCTGACAATGTCCCGAGCCTCAGTGGGCGTTAAGTGGAACTGCTTCTGCAGGGTATGTGCACTTTGATGGAAGAAATTATGCGATGCCTTGGCTTGTGCGATCTTATCGGGCTGAGGTGCTACCCATGCGGGGTTAGCTAGCATGTCAGCCCTGGCGTTGCCTTCCGTTATAAAGCCTGGCAAATTAGTATGACTATGGATATGCAGGATGTAATATGGGTGAACTCGATCTTGAATTGCACACCATAAGGTTTTTAACAGAGAAAACAGAGCCGCATTATTCACTTCTTTCAGAAGTGAACAATCTAAGCGTTGCGTTATATCAGCCACATAAGCAGAATCGGTGACCAAATTCAAAGGTACCTGCGAGAACCGTTGAAAGGCCATGGCAACAGCCCTCAGTTCAACCAACTGGGCTGAGCCTGACTCATGGCCTTCCAGCACCTGCCACTCAGATTCCTCCTTCCAGGTAACAATAGCTTTCCCAGTTTTCCCAGACCCATCAGTGAAGACAGTGGGTCCTTGTACTGGCACTCGGCTATTTTTTGGCCGCAAGGTAAAGCTTGTCGATCTTGCCAATTGCAGCAATTTATGACTAGGCAGATGGTATGCAATTTGTCCTGAGAAATTTTCCAGCGCACTTTGGAGAGGAGCACTGTTAGTAAGGCTCCACTCAAAGTATTCCTGCTGTACTGGCAGAACAATTATTGCAGGATCTGCTGCCATCAATTGTAGACAGCGCTGACGGCATTTGATTATCAGACAAGCAATTAATTCAAATAGCGTAGATGCTGTCTTTTTTGGTTGGTGCGGCAAAAAGACCCATTCCAGAATATGCAAGGGGTCAGACCACTGTTTGTTCCATTTGTGCCCGTGGCAGATAGCCGGGCGCTATGGGTGATGCCGCAGGACATGAGGTTGCAGTAAACCAGGGTGCCATGCCTGGGAACTGTCCTTGTGGTGCCTGGTCTGGTTGAGGGGCCAATGGCGGAGCAGTAGGAAGAACACATTCTGCTGTAATGGCTGAAGTAGCCGGTTGAGATGCAGAAGAAGGGGAGGCTGTTGGGGCGAAGGGTGGGGGACGCTCCGATGCTTTGTCTTGTCCGGAGGAGTATTCCCGCAAAAAATCACAAGGAGGACACTTGGGTTGGACATAATCTCGCAGGGAGGGGTAAAGCTTCTGTGCAGTCCCCACAACTTTCTCCATATCTGAGGACAGCGGGGGCACAACTGGTGCACTACCCATGGTCAGTCCCCTTTCAGATAATTCATCGTCCCCTTCAGAAACTTCACTTGTGGATTCATCAGAATCTGGCAATACTTTTTCCTTCCTTTCTACCGTCCATGTCTGCATTACATCATATACAGTTCCCCAAATACGTAGCAGACCAGTCAGGTTCTTTCGTCCAAATACTGTTTCATAGATTAGCTTATCCCCTAGCTGCTTCCACGCTTCAGAGCTAAAGGGGGTGTTGAGGTCGGTCAGGCATTCATGCTCTGCCGCCCAATCTAACAGCTCACAGAGAGCTTCATCACTTATTTTAGCCCCTGCGACTGTCATTGCAGGTTTGAGAATGGAAAACATCATGCTTTCTTTTGTGGAGCTTTGTCCCATCATTCTAATTTGCAGTTCGTCCCTTGGAGCCCCGTGTACGGAAGCACGTACCTTCAGATCTTAGTTGCGGCTGGATCACGTCGGGGTCACCAGTTGTCGCAGCTGGAAGGCTTCAGGTGGCTCCAAGTAGACCAATGCTCTAATGCAAAGGCTTCAGGCTTACTCTCAGGAAGGCCCACACTCCTCCAAGACTCAGGAGGAAATGCCTCACCCTTAGGAGTAAACACCCTGCCTTAAATAGTCAGGAGTCACATGGTCTGCTAGATGGGTCAAGGCTATTGGTCACTTGACCATCCATCTCCCAGAGTGATTGGCTGAATGCTACAGCACCTGTTTCAAGGTAACTTTCCCAGTGTAACGAGCCACAGGTGTTTTAGTTAACCTGCATAGGGAAAGAACCTTCACAGGATGCTGCAGCAGCCAAAAGATTTCTCCACAGCCAAAACAAAACAGTAGATCTCACTACAAATAGCGCAATATACAGAAAAGGAAAATACTGATTCGAGTCTTTTATCGATAGGCTGTGTTCCATGTTTGTATTTATACATAATATATATAAACTCTTCAAATATTCACTTCCTCTGCTTCTCAAACAGTCCACCACTCTGCTAGAAGATTAGAATACTTTGTCTCCTGAAATCATGATCAGAGAGATCCTGAAATTAGGAGTGGAACTAGATGATCTTCTGTGGTTCTTTGAGCATATGTAGGTCTACTTATGTCTTTTCTTCACCACCACCACCGCCCCCCCGCCAAAGAATTGGAGCAGGATTTTTAGTCTAAGAGTGGAGATCATTAATAATAGAGGATGGGGATTTAAAAAACATTGCAGATTTTTTTTTTCAGTAACACTGCAAGAGCTGCATCAAATTAAGCCTATTTGTTCTTCTAGCTGCATATGCATTTATTTTGTCCTAGTGGAAGCTTTAATTACAATTGAGATGCTGTAAAGAAGCTGATAACTTATTAAATTTGTAGCTGAAGAACTGGACCAAAACTTCTTTTTCTCCTCCAACAGAGGATTTGATAAAGAGCTTGATCTTCAATTTCATGGGTTTTTTTCTTAGATATACTTAATTTTTCTCCTTTGTCAAGGGTTTTGAGCTATCTCTTTCCCATGATAAATGGGAATCCTTTCAAAAAGCAGTTAGGGTCAGACTGCATACTAGCTGCAAGTGTAGGAAAGTTTGAAAAGGAGTCTTTCTTTCAAGTGTCCGTTTCCACTACTATAGCTCTATTGCTTGAATTGCCAAGGTTGCTAGTTGTAACGATTGTTCCTATAGTATGAGCTGAGAAAACCCTGACTCTCAAAGCACCCTCTTCTGAGAGATCAAAAGCAATTGTGCTTGTGATGGCTTTTTCTTCTGAAGTATCTGATTCATTGAGTTCCTTATATAGTATTCCAAATCATATCAAATTATAGTGTAAAAAACCCACTTAGATTATTTTTCTTGACATGATTATAGACTGTTTTAAAATTGTTTTTCTGTTGTTTTCATTAACTTATTTGTTTATTAGAAAACTTTCCTAAAATATAACTGGGTAAATCTAGTGAATCCTTAGAGTGGCCAACATACCCTACAGGCAAATGCAGAAACTCTCTAACCCTTATATAGATTAAATGAAAAATTACTTTTGTTATGTTTGGTTTTATCTGTCACTTACTGCACTCCTACTTCCTCTGCTTTGATGTTTATGTCAGGGTTCAATTTTTCTTTTCCAACAAAGACCAAGTATTAATCACATCAAGAAAAATTAATGGATACATTTTCAGAAGTGCTAATTATTTTGGCCTGATCAGTTCTTCATAGCTGATACTTTGCAGTCTTGATTTTCCAAGGACATGGGCACCCGTTTCAACTTTGGGTGATAACTAAAGCAGAAAAAACACAGAATATCTGTAAATCAGCCCAAAATGTCAGCCTGGGGATTCATGCAAATGAAGGCATTTCATATCAGTAAGTAACCTGGTACAGGGCAGTTTTAAACCTGCTGAAAGGCTGAACCTGGAACCACAAATTTCCTTTGTCAGCTCAGTATCCCTGCTTTGAGGCCATACTGAACCTTGGGGAGTGCCTTCTGTGTTCAGGAGTGAAAGGAAGCTGAGTTCAGATTTCAGCCTTTCAGTTCAATATTTAGAGTATATTTCTATCCATTAAACCAGGCAGCAGGACGGCTTTCTAACAATTACGAAAGATAATATCCCTACTGCAGTAATACACCTGCTCCAGATCTGTCATGAATGATCCATCTCCACCATCTGAAATATCACTCCAGAGGATCTTATGTCTTTAAAGTCATGCTCCTAAACCAAACTTTTCAATATTTCATTGACTTCTTTTTCCATTTTATTTCCTTTCCTTTCACCTTCTCATTTCCTTTCAGCTTGAAATAAGAAACTTATCTGTAGCTCATCAAGGAACAAAAATAGGCATGCTGGAGATAATGTTTTTTACAGTAACTTTTGAATTTGTGAGAAATTAGTTCTAGACAGGCTAGCTGATTTCTACTTACCAGATAACATGAGGGAAAGTCTTAAAATATGACTGACTGTGGACAACATTAAAATGTTTGGCCGATGGAACAGGAAAATCTGATGTGAAAAGGCTAACATGAAGCACTAGATAATCTGTGCAAAATTAATTCAGTCCATTTTACTGACTGATATCTATGGTACAATAGGCGAAAAAACCAGAAGATATCACTGCAGAGGTTTCCCAGTAACCTATCTTTAAAGTGTTTCCAGGTGTACTCAACACATTGCTCATCTGAGGACATTTCTTCATAAACATTGCACAGTGTACAGCCAACCCCAGCCAGTGATATTTGCTTCCAGTATGTGACAGGCATGCTCAGCAGGACGGATAAGCTCTCTGAATGCTAATATAGGGTAACATGTTTGGATTCTCACTGATGACTGCATGAACCAGTTTCTAAATGAGGATCTTCTGAAACAAGTAGTGTGCTTAATGCATATGTTAGTGCTGTGCACTTAACACGCAGTACCTCATATGTGAATCCTAAATGTTTTAAATGTATGAGGGTTTGCTTCAGTTTTTTATTTATTATTTTTTTAACAGGGAACTTATGGGGAATGGTATTCCAAATATACATGTTTTTACTGTTCGCAGTGTTAAACCAAATTTCAATGTCATATAAGTCAAAACTCTCATGCAATAATCTCCCAGTAGTCCTTATTCTGAGAGTCAGCTTTTTTGAAAACCCGTGACTTCTGGCTTACTGTGTTAGTCTAGTTTAGCTGTTGTTAAATCAGCATTTCAATATTTAAGCAATGTAGCTTTATAAATTATCATGCTGAGTTTCTCATCTGTGCTTCATTCTATAATTTGAAAATCTCTTCTCCTGCCAAGTTTTTCTTAGGCACTAGAAATGTACTGTAATAGTAAACATCAGAAATAATTATACTGATATAGCTCGTCCTTTGAGGGGAATTATTTCCTTTACACCAGGTAAACACTAAGTATATAGTTATATTTGCTGGAAGAACTGATGTGAAAATTGTGCCAGCTGGATAAATCTACGGATAGTTTGGGCAATAAAGCAGAAGGTATTGCGTAAGAGGCTGATAACTAGCAGTGTAGGTGCTAGACATTTGAATAATATTTAGATGTGCTAGTACACGTCTAGTGGCAGAGTTTTCACATTTTTAAAATTATTTAATAGAGTATATTATCTTTTCTGATATTATCAACCTCCACATAGAACTAATGGAATTTTCATTTTTAGTGCCATAATCTTAGCATCTTAAAATATTAAAGCAGTAAAGTCTCAGCCTTGTTTCGTATGTTATTGCTATTATGTTAAGATAGATATAGGTGATTTGGGGAGAAGGAAGGTTGTGTTTCATGCAAGAATAGCTATTTGCACCATTGTCTCATGTCAGCACTACCTCTGTAGGGAGAATTTGCCTCTGGATTGCAATTACAGATAAGAAGTGGTATGGAAAACTCACTAGCTTTACATTCACCAGTGTCGTGGGTTAGGCCGATCCGGCAACTAAACCCCACGCAGCTCTCCCACTCCAGTAAAATGAGGAGGAGAAAAATATAATAAAAGAGCTGAGGGTCGAGACAGGAACAGAGGAGCACCCACCAACCACAGTCCCGGGCAAAAGAGGCTCAGTTTTCTTAAAGCAAAACAGTTTATTAACAGCTACCTACAAAGAGAAAAGCAAACAAAAAAGGTTACTTGAGAGGATAACAAGAAAACAAGGCCGGATCTTAAAAACAACACCACTCCTCCCCCCCCCGCTTTGCCTTTTCTTCCCGGCTCTACCTCCTCCCCCAGAGGCGCAGGGGGCAGGGAACGGGGGAGTGCAGGTCAGTTCATTCCATGTTGTTACTGCCGCTTCTCTTAAAGGAGAAGGAGTCCTTACACCATTGTCCCTTGCTCCAGTAGATTCCCTACTCACTGGAAAGCATGAGGTCCTACCCACTGGGAGGCAATCCTTATCCCATTGGACTGCCCCAAGTGTGGTCTTTACCACAGTCTCGGGTTCTTAGGGAGTCGTAGCCACTCGTTCTGGCGTGGGTCATCATACAGACTTTAAATGTGCTCCGGCACTGGGTCGTCGTATGGACCTTAAATGCATCGTCATACAGACTTAGATGCGTAAATGCGCCTCGACCTGTGCCCATGAGTCACAGTAGTCTCAGGCTCAGGCATCTCCTTTAACGAAACACCTCCCCATTGACGCGGGTTGTCCCACAGACTCTAGATGCGTACCGTACTCAGGCTCTGGCATCTCTTCTCGACGTGGATCCTCCACAGGCTGCGAGTGGGTCTCTGCTTCCTCCACCGAGGGTTGGTTGCAAAGGGGCCGCTTGCAAGGGGGACTCAACCACATCACATGTTGTCCCGTTCCATCTTCACTGACCTGGTGTCGGTGTGGCCGTTTCTCTCAGATCTCAGTCTTTTCTGGGTGAACTTGGCCCGGTGGGCACCCCGGGAGCAGGGCTCTCCCTGAGTTCCCCAAGTGGCTCCGTCGGGGCCATCCTTGACGTGGGGGGTGCCGTGCCCCCCTCCCTTCTCCTTGCTCCTGGGCGAAGGCACATCTTTCCGGTTCCTTTGTCTCAACGTAAATAGGGCAATTCGCAGAGGCGCCGATTGGCTCAAGTCCCGAGGGGGATGGGAGTCCGGTCTGATGGGCAGCTTCTGCCACCCAGACCTCCCCCTCCACTTCAAACCATGACAACCAGCTTGCTTAGGTTAAATCCTTAAGCCTTCCTTCATGTCACTAGCACCTAGCATTATGAATTTTTTGGTCTCTTCAACATACTCCCATGGCGTGGATGTTTATTACTTTCTTTAAAATTAGACTGTGCCATCTTGCTGTCCTACCCTCAAAGCCAGTTCTTATTCTCCAGTTTAAAATGTCACAATCTGGGGGTTTTAAAGAGTATTAGATAATTTTTCACGCTCATGAGGAATTTCTGGTTCTCTAAAATTTTTAGTGTAAAGCCCAATGTCTTACAAAGGAACTCAAGGAAGATAGTTTGGCATAGCATCCTTCAGCTGCCCCAGCCTCTCAAGATGCTTTTGTTGGAAAGGATTGTGACTCTTTCTTGATACATTCATAGAAATAATTAAGGCATTTCTAGAGAGATTCCACGTTGTCCTAACGTTATGTCTTCTGTAGTAATAATTTAGAAAAAAGAAAAGTCATCATTCTGATATGTTCTGATACGTAACATCCATACAGAAGTTCAGATACCCATTCTCAGCCAACCATCAGCCTCCAGACACACTTCGTGCAAGGGCATAATTGAGTACAAAGTATGAATCCCTTAGATAAAAACTTACATGCAGAAGGGTGCTGGAGAAAAATGCAAACTCAGGGTAGCTATACTACTAGCAATAATCTAGATTAATCTTTGGATCAAGGTAGAGTTAAGTGAAGAGTAAGCATATCTGTAGTTTTAAACTTTACTATTACACCTCTAAAACATTTCTACCATAGATAAACATCGTTTGTCCAGTAAATCTCATCTCTGCTTGATGTGATAGAAACCTATTTTTTAAAATCACCTACTTAGAAATTTTTGCTCTGAATATTTGACAAAGCTGTTTATTCAATACTTATGAAAATGAAATTCTGCCAGCATTGAGTTGTGTTTAATAACAGTAGTTTAATGTTATTTGCAGAAACTGCATAGTGTTGTCTTTTTTTTCTCAGAAGCAGAACAGTTTAAATGTTTGAAAACATTGCCATGGTGTAATATACACAGCAAAGTTTTTTTTTCTCCAAAATAAGTAGAAACTCATATACAGGACTGCTATTTACCGGTAACTTGGAAGACATTGTATCACTACAAATGACAGATTATACTCTCCTTAATAAACCACAGGAATTCATTGGATTTGGATTTGGATTTGAACTGATATAGATCAAAATAAAACTACAGTTCTTTCTATGACAATCTTAATTCTACTGCATCTTTTTAAGGAAACAGTCTATGACTTAATCAAATACATTCCTAAATTAAGTAAACACTTTAGTTTTTTAAAAAGATATGAATCTAGCCATTTAAATCCTTAGGCAAAAGGAACACCACAGGGTTGTATTCTCATGAACTCTCATTTCTTCATATGCAGGCATGCCTGCCTGGTAAAATAATCTCCAAAGTTTCTCTCTCTTACTACAAAGAACAAGAAAGGAAAAAAACCCCACAAAACCCAAAACCAAACAACAAACAAACAAAACCACCACAAAACCACAAAACCCTCAAACATGACAGAGAAGGATACCACACAAAGTCAATAAAGGAAGAACTGAAGCGGTTGGAAGTCTTTACATTTCACAAAAAATATTTAAAAATGATGGTACTCTGAGAACTTCCATAGTGGGAGTGCCAGTAGCTCAACCTCTCCCAAGAAAGAACACTGTGATGGCATTTCAGCTCTGATCTTCCCATTTCAAATTCAAAATCCCAACTGGGCAATGGAGAGAGGTTCCTTATGTCGCAATTCAGATGTCAGTAGAAGCTCCTTGGCACTGAATACGTTTGAATGCTCCTGATAGTTGGCATGCCAGGTACTGCATTACTAGGCTTCAGGAAACAGAAGTATCTCAAACTGGAGATTCCATTAATATTTCCACCCCTGATTTAGGTGGTTGTTTTTGTAGATCTAGCACTTAATTAGGCTATTTTAATAATGTTGCAGAACAGAAGGGATCCAGTTCTAGTTCTCTAACCCTCTAGCTTGGAATTGACATCCAAGGTTTTTTGAAGGGGCTTGTGTTATTAAAGATTCAATTAAGATCATCATTTTTTTACTTAAGCAAACTCAGAGGATGTTTTTCTTTATGTAACTAACACTCATTTTTGAACTCCTGATCAATCACTATCTCAAGATTATTACTGTATATTTTACTGGTTTAAGCAAGGGGATTTTGGAGTGTATGAATTACTATGGTTACAGTCTGAATTGTAAAGAACAATAGATCACCCTTGACAGCCTTGTTTTGCAATGATATTTGAAATAGTGCAATAAATTAAAAAAAAAAAAAAAAAGAAAAAGAAAATGTTGTTCTTTGGCAATGCTTTTTCTTCATTATTCCTCAAAGTGCTGCATTCATTTCTATTATGATTGCACTTAATCAAAGGTTAGTTTCTGATGTTCTGGCACTTTTACAGATCAGATAAATAAAATGAAATTCTGAAAAAGGTCAGTAAAATTATGAGGTATTAGAAGGGTTAAAATATTCTTGCAGATATGAATCTTTTTAGCAGTCATGAAAACAATGCCTGGACCTGATTTCCTAACTCTGTTTCATTTTAGAAGGACTTCATGTTTGATAGTAATTACTCCTTGTATAGGTTTACTTTTTCAAGAGATTTAGAAAACAAATGTAAACTTGTGCGACCTTTTCCATGAGTTTTGAAAACAGCAGTTTATCAATGAAATTATGCAATACTACTGAATGTGATTTTTGCCAACCAAGCGACGCATTAACAAAATCCTGTTCATACAGAATATCAGAAAAATAAATGAAACACATTGATTCATTTTAACGAATTCAGTGGAAGTTATAGTAAAACAGGGTCATTTTGTTGAGGCATCTGTCTCACTAATAAGTTTTCCATGTATTAAAAAAACCTCATGCTGTACAATTCTATAAGAGACCTTACTATTTGAAATGTCATTTAAGTACTAATCTTGGTCTATGAAGGAAGGAGGAAGAGCATTTTAGTTACATACTAAAAAAAATGCACATTATATACTTGGTCTTATTTTTCATTTTGTTTCTCTGTTCTAAGTAGATATGTTGTTATTAACAGTGCCATTTCTTTGATTTACATTCATATTAGATGTGTTTTTTATAAAAGTGTGAATTCTGTGGGATTTCACCTGTTGTGTGATCTTCCTTGAAACTGTACATTCAAAGACTGGTTTCAGTTCCCAAGACTTTCCCTCACTCCGAGAGAGAACATGCTTTACCATAAATGCAAATGGTTAAGCCAAGTGTTCTTATAACTAATTTTGGCAATAGAATTGGCAAAGTTGGTTGGATCAATTACATATATATATATTTATATTAGTCTTATAATAACATACAGTTTAATTCTGAACAAAATAACTGTGGGAAATTACCTCATACCTGAAAACAAAAATGTAACTATCTGGTTTGAACAGAATGTAGCAAAACCATAGCAAGCATGTGCTTGTAGACAGTGAGTTGGAAGGTATGAGCTTGTGGTTTAGCCCAGCTGGCAACTAAACATCACGCAGCCACTCTCTCACCCTCCCCTACCCCTGGGGACTGGTGAAGAGAGTTAAAGGGGAACAGGGAAGAAGACTTATGAGTTGAGATAAGTAAATTTTAATAGTAAAAATAGCATAAAATTAAAATTAATACTGATATATAATAATGATAAAATAATATTTTTCATATAATGATAATAATATATATAAATAAATTATGCATAGTATAATTCCTCACCACCTGGTGACCAACTCCTGTACCACCCTGGTGGGTGATCGTGAAACAAATTAAGTCCTCTCACAATCCCAGAGGAGTGAGAGGCTCAAAAAGAGAAAGAGAGAGAGAGAGCACTCCGGGAGACCAAGAGTCTGACAGAGAGCCCTTGGAAGAGTATTCCTGGAAGAGCAAGATTTTCTTTCTGGTCTACTGTGGTCTATATACTGGGCATGACGTTGCATGATATGGAATACTTCATTGGCCAATTTAACCCTCAATTCTAAGTCTATATTCAAATCATAAGGGGAGTTGTGGGCCCTTTGTCCCAGCCATGCTCCTCCCCAGTCTGTTGTGCTCCTGCACACTGGCAAAAACATAGGAAGTTGAAAGGTCCTTGGTGTCTCAACACCAATTATAAGCATCAGGGGTCTATCAACGTTCTTCTCATAACAAATCTCAGACTAAATCCAAAACACAGAGCTCTTCTAACCACTAAAACCAAAAGCTAACCCTGTTCCAGTCAAAACCAGGACAACGAGTTGCCTTTTCTGGTTGACTGCGTTGTTATCTCCAAGTTCACAATTTAGAAACCAGCCTCTGCTACCCAGCCTGACATTGAGAACTAGAGTAAGCTAGGTCTCAGTAAGGATCTATTCTGTTCATAATAGGCTGAGAAAAGATGAGGTCAGGCTGCATAGTAAGAACACAAAGTTTTCAGATGAGGGTTTTTTTTTCTCTTTTCCTGTTAACTAAGTCTATTTCTTAATATTATGCCAATCTGTCACATCCCATGTTACTAACAATACCTTGAATTCAGAGGAATCGTTGTATTGGAGCACATCCGGGATGTCTCCAGGCTACCCAGAGAGGAAAGACTATGAACTCCTTCATTAGCTCAGCAGCTCAGGATTAGCCACCCAAACAGTTTTGCAAAGAGTGGGCAGAGTCTGAAGTGGGAGCAGGATGATTGTACAATAGTGGATTGCTTTAAAACCTTACTAAACTTAAAAGTGGTTGTTCTAGCCCGGCACTTGATTTTTATTTGATATTATAATGGAAGTTCAACAATGATGATAAAATCTTAACTGTTTGTATAATACTGTCTGGGAGTTTACAAGGAGTATCCAATGTGTTAGACAGGTGAAATGAAAACAAATATATATTTGTCGTGGTTTTTGGACTGAGGGTCGAGACAAGAACCGAGAGGGAGCACCCACCAACCATGGTCTCGGGCAAAACATGACTCAGGCTTTCTTAATAAAACAAAACAATTTATTAACAGTTACTTAACAAAAGACAAAAGGGGACGAAACCGGTTACTTGAGAGGAGAAAAGAGAAAACAAGGCCCGATCTTAAAACAACACCTCCCCACCCCCTATTTTCCTTTCGTTCCTGGCTCTGCCTTCCCCCCAGCGGCGCAGGGAGACAGGGAATGGGGGAGTACAGGTCAGTTCATCCATGTTGTTCACTGCCGCTCCTTTCTTAAAGGAGGAGGAGTCTTTACACCATTTTTCCCTTGCTTCGGTGGATCCCCTACTCACAAAGAAAAAGTCCCCAAACTTTTCCAAAGTAAGTCCTGCCCGCAGGATTGCAATCCTTCCCCATGGATCGCACCAGTTCGGGCTTTACCAGTCTCGGCCTCTTAGGGAGCTGCTGCCACTCGCGTCGGCGTGGGTCGTCCCACGGTCTCCAGATGCCTCCACGACCTCGTCGTGCATTCCATGCCCCATTATCAACAGTACCTGGTGGCGCATCCCCTGCTCCACGACCTCTCCTGGGCTCAGGCATCTCCTTCCCGACGTGGGTTTCTCCACGGGCCACGAGTGGGTCGCTGCTCCGCCGAGTACACCCTGGCTGCAGGGGGGCCGCCTGCCATCTCACACCGATTTTGCAAGGGAAGCCTCAGCTCCAGTACACCTCCTCCTGCTCCATCTTGGCTGACCCGGTCATTGTGGTTGTTTTCTCTTAGATATTAATCCTCTCTGGGGGAGCTCGGCCCGGTGGGCACCCCGGGAGTGGGGCGCTTACCGAGTCCCCCATGCGGCTCCCCCGGCGCCATCTTGAGCACATGGCGCCGGCCCGGGCCCGAGCGGCCGCTCGGCCCGGGAGCCGGGAGTGAGGGCCGTGCCCTCCTGCTCTCTCCTCGCTCCTGAGCAAAGAGCCCCTTCCCGCCCCTTTGTCCCAACTTAAATAGGGCAATTCGCAGAGGTGCCAATTTGGCTCAACCTCCCCCGGGGGGGATGGGACTCAGATCTGGTGGCACAGGGAGCAAATCCCCTCCCCTGCCACCAGAACACCCCCCCACACATCAAACTATCACAATATTGAGCAAATCCACAGTCCAAATCAATGTCTGGGAACTAAAATGGGGCTGAACAAATAAATTATTTTCATTGTTGTTGCATGAACACAAATGTTGGAAGATATTTTTCTGAGATGACCTGTAGTTAATTCTTCTACAAATGTTAAATGAATAGCACACTGTAAACACCCCCGTGACAATTTCTGATTGAGAGAATATGTTATTTGACCAAATATGAAACTTTCCACTGTTTTCTGCCCCAGTGTTTTAATTAAATCAAAAGAAATTGTGAAATTAAAATTCTCTTGAAAGAAAATGGTAGAATCAAGCATTTTGATATTTTCATTACCCCTTGATCATTTTTTTAGACAAAAGCTGCTCTCAAATCTCTAGATGATTTAAGTTGTTCTTCTAAAAGGTTTGTTGTTGTTTGCTTTCCACAAGTTTTGGCCAGTTGTGTCAGTAAGCTGCATTTTGCACATATGTTAAATGAAGAAGAATCTCTGTAGCCCTCCTGCTGAATGAGAGAGAATGAAGCACGGACTTACACTACATGTAGCCAATTTCAGACCTGAAAGCCAAGTGGCTTCAACTCCACCTGGAAATCTCACTGCAGGCACCTGTGATCACAGAAATAATGGTGTCAACTCACAATATTTTCTCAGAGCACTAATCCCTGCAGTCACTGGGATCTCAGTAAGAAGATAAATTTTGAGACGCAATGATTTTAAGTAAGAGCTTGGAAACATGACTCAAATGCAGCATAAAATTTCATAAACTAAAAGTGATGCCATAGTCCCAGGAGTATTATCCAGAAACACTGTGCTTTTGAGGTGCAACAATCCAGAATTTTCAATGTGTGTCTGGCAATACTGCAGCAGGTGGTGCAGGCAAGGATGGTTGAATGTTGCAGAAAATACGGACCAGGAGGTGAAGGCAAAAAGTGTGGAACATTGTAGTGCCTTATAGAAAGAGGGATGAAGGAGACCCTACAGGCAGAAGGATGATGTGCTCTGGGGTATTTGGATATTTTGAGGAGCTCCAGAGAAATGTTTCCAGAAAAGCAGAAGAATTTCTCTGTCTTTGTGTTAGCAGGCATCGTAGACATAAACTCCATGAGAAACAATATACACCAAAAGTCAAATTTTAAGTACAAATATTGAGACATCATTGTTTGAGGATGTATGTATGAGACAAATATGTTGTTATTTATGGGAGGTAAGCCAACGTATCTCAAGTCAAGCAACCCATGCCTGTGATAGCAAATGAAAGCATACTGCTTTGGGATTTTTGGTTTTGTTATTTGTAGATTTTAATCTTTTTAACTGGAGCATAACAACAGCTAAATGCAAAGCATTCTCCTGCATCTAATGGTAAGGGATGAAATATGAAAGGAATGCTGCAGACAGTGGTTTTGAACACCAGTTTTCTCTTACTTTTGTAATTCATCCCAAAATTAGGCTATCAGAAAATGCAAGTGCTCCATTGTGTTCTGATAGAGCTGAGGTAACCAGATGCAAGTCACTAGATACTAATACATAATACAACATATACAAAGATAAATTTACCCTCTTCAGTGAAAAGGCTTGATCTAAAATGTTTTAAGGACTTCTAAAATCCAGCCTATAGCATATAATATTTCAGAGTTGAGGAAGTCTAGCTGTTTTCTCTTTTATTATTATTCCACTCTATCTACACAAAGCTTCCCATAGGCTTCAGTCAGGAAACTTGTCCTAGTGGAGAAGTTTATGTGACTTGCACCTGGTTTTGATTATTTTTAGCTTTTGTATCATAAACTGATTCTCATTTGAAATTTTTCATTAAAGTTCATAGATAAAATCAATAAAAATCAAATGATATCAAACAAGTTGTTCATTTTTTTTAAAATGTGTGCATGGATTTTAACTTAAATAAAAATGAAGTCTGGCAATCGAAAGCATTATCATTTTAATTAAAATTAGCCTGTTAACAGAATGAAAGGTTGAACCTCAAAAGGTTAGATGCTGTTTGCAAACTACCAATCTTAAAGTTGGTAAAGAAAGAATAAGAAATGAGAATAAAGGAAGAATAGAAATCTGCTTATATTAGTGCATAGTAATATCATGACGTTTTTCAAATAGAAAGCCGTTCCTAGCTTCCTAAATGACGTTAAGTTCAGGGAATTTCAAATCACTTTAGAGGAGTTTAAGTTTTTAGGTCTTTTTTTTTTCCTTCCTCTTTTTTTTTTTTTTCTTTTTAATAAACTGCTAGTGTGTAATGGCAACTTTTGTATAAAAACAGCTTTTATGCTTACTGGAAACCTGAGAGTGTGTTGAAGTCTTACACATTCCTCATCGTTATTATTCTGGCTTCAGAATATCCTGAGCTGAAGCAGTCAAGGTCATGATCATGCCTTTGATGACACTGAGCACTGTATGTTTCTTTCAGCAGATGATGGTTTTGTAGCTTTGTTTTATTTCATAGGGTACCTGTTGTGAAAAGGATCTGAAGTTTACAGTTCACCTTACCAGTAATGCATAAACTAACTGTATGACTTCTGTTTGCTCAAAGTTTGTCCTACATGTTGTGAAATTATTATTGCTAGATGTTTGTTAGTTTTGTTTGGGTCCTAGCACACAGTTTACATATAAAAGGATTCTTTTCTCTTTCACCTTTCAGCAGAATTAGGCAAAGCAGTTAACAACAGAATTGAAACACCTGGAAGTTTTTCCATAACTTCTATTCCTCCTACTATACAGTGTTTTGATTCTACTGTGTTGGTGTCACAATGTATAGTTTTTTATTTCAGGATTGCTGCATGAATGTCCTGTACATCATACAGATCCAGTCCATTATAGGTTTAACTGTTTGATAGTGCATAGTTTTTGAAAGCTTCACAATTATTTAGGAAAATTATTTGTATTGACTTTTGGTGTAAAACCCATGTAGCTTAAAATTGGTACAGCACAGAAAAAAATACTTCATAATATTACTTTATAACAATAAAATAACTAAGAATGATGAGAAGAATAAAATACAGCTAGAGCCTCTTATCTTTCCTTACAGCTTCAACTCAGAACAACTTTCCTATTTTTAAGTTACATAAAAAACTGCCAGATAGGAATTGTGTACCTAGGTCAGCCTATTTTGTCTCAGAGGACTTTTGTGAAAGAACCTGTAGCTTTTATAACCGATTTATTACAGTTATTGCAATTCATTCTTATTGCAGTTTTCTCTGAGTATAGTCAGATCTCAGTTCTTTTCTTGCATGGGTTGACTTGTTTCCAAAGATAAAATTTTTGTTAAAAAAGAAAAGTCTTTATCCTTTAGGATATAAAGAGTGTGGTGGTGAAAGGACAACAGTGTGGGAAAGAGTCATTTCTGATCTAATGAATACAAAGGAGACATTTCTACCTCAGGAGGTGAATATGTGGTCATTATCAGTCACATAAAATATTTTAACTGCCCTCTGGAGTTGTGACTTCTGGGCTCTCATAAATCACATGAGATACTGGTGGTCAAATAGACTTATTTATATTCCCTGAGTCAAAAGAAATGTTTTTCCACAATCATTTTCACCCTGCATCATCATCTAGGCCTGTTTTAAAATAACTCTAAAAGTTGTTTTTCACTGCTGGCTGATTTCCAACAAAGGAAAACTGGTACCCGACTTCTCTGCAGTGAAAATGAGAGCTTCCTAGTTTATTGCTAACCTGATCTCCCATGAAATTCTGCCTTTTACCAATCAGCAGGACTTAGAAACCTAAATGCCTTTGAGTGTGGGTGAGCGTACACCTCATATATGTGCACAAGTGCACATGGAGAGCACACTCCAGGAGATCCAGAAATTTAAGGCTGCACTGCTAGGAATAACACCTCCTCCTACTCTTCAAAGAGCTTTTACATCTGAAAGATAGCTGAGCCCCTACTAGTGTTTTCTTTATGTAATAACTTCTTTCTGAGCCTTAGCTTTCTCCTGGTTGCTTTCTTCACATTTCAATGAGGTGTCAGGCTCTCGGGGAACCTGGAGATCAAATGAGTTTTATGCGCGTAGTTCTAGGGCAAACAAAGAGTCAAACTACGGATGGCACAGGAATGAAAATAAAAGAGAAAATCAATCCCAGTGCCACAAGAAGTCCAGTCTAGACAAATCGAAAAAAGGGAAATATCAGTCCACAAGGAGATAGCTTACCATGTCAGGGAAACTGAATCTGGTAAAAGCATCTGATTCTGACTTGAGCAGGACTATCTTCAGCTCTGATCTCTTTTCAGCTCTTAAAAATAAAGGTTGAAATAGTTCTTTCTCAGGTATCAAGAAAGACTTCAAAGCTTTTTTATTTTTTTATATCTCAAAGTAGCAGTGTTGACCAGAATTATGTCTTCTTCCTTTCTTGGGGATGATTTGTGGTAGTAGTGTAATGAAAAGTACAAAATCCCAAAACAAATATGTGCTAGTTCAGGAAAGCAGGATTCTATTTTGTTTAAACTCTGTTTAAAAGCTGGCTAGTTTGTTTCATCACAAGTAGTCATCAGATTACATGTGGCTGGTTAGGAAACCCAACACGTGTGGTATCAGAAATTCAGTTCTAGCATTCAGTTCAACAGAGGGCTTCGTCATTTACTGTGAAAGAAGACAGCTATTTAAAATGCATCGTGGATAAAGGTAGCTTCTAGGAGATGTAACGGAAGTTCTGTATGCAAAAGAGAATAAAGTCTATTAAAAAAAGCACTGTTTTTGTAATCAAGCCGGCCACCCAGAATCTACCTTTTCATCCAATATTGCTACTCAGAGAGATGTGGTGGTTGACCTCTCCTCTCTACATGCAATTTGTCTTCTCCTAATTCACCAAGCACAGGCAACATAAAGAGTATAAATAGTACTTAATGTAAGGACTGATGACATGTACTCCCCTGCATGAAACTGATATCGGGTTATCAGGTGTGCAAGGTTTCTGAGGGACAAAGAAACCAAGTGTTGGTCTGTTATCTTGTAGTGGCATGGCATACCACAACCTCATAAAAAGACCTGCTGCACCTCAGACATCTATTGAGTGTCAGACCCTGAGGACGCTACAGGCTGCTTCATCACTCAATTACCATGCAGTCTGGAACTTCTGTAAGACCATTATTCATGCCTTCATCATAGTTAAAAATAACAACAGGATAAGTAAAACCCAGGGCTATTTACCTGTGTGTGCATGTCCTGCACTAGACAAAAGTAAAATTCTAGGAAAGGAAGAACTGAAGTTGTTCTTTCAGTGGTAACTGGAGTTTTTAATCTGTCCTGAAACTTTAGCCACCAGCTAAAAATTTCTCTTGAGGAGTAAAATTTGTCACTTTTAAGCATTCCAAGAAAAATAACTTCACAAAATCTAAAGAAAAGGTTAAACAGACAAATTGCATTTTGAAGTACAGCTATCTTTGCAGTACCCAGTCACTTTTAACGATCAAGCAGATGCATTAAGTATCGACAAATTTATGTTTAGGTAGTGGATGGAATTCAATGTTTAACCAGTGGAGGTTAATCAATATGATCTCAGTTGAATCTTTATACTAAAATTAGCAGGAGTTTTACAATTGGCTTCAGTGGTTGTAGAAACCAGCACTTTCCCAGCATAAATAAAAAGCAGAATTGATAGTAAGAACCTGGACTGTCTGAACTACAGGACGAAGAATTTGTAGTTACTGAGGTAAGTAATATTTTACTCTCAAGTTTAATGTGGGTTTTTTTTTAATTGTTACTTCTAATTATGACTTTTAATCGTGTCTACTTATAGAGCAGTAGTCATCTCTTTCCTGGCATGTGTCAAAAACAGTGTGGCCAGCAGGAGCAGGGAAGTGATTGTCCCCCTATACTCAGCACTGGTGAGACCACACCTGGAGTACTGTGTCCAGTTTTGGGCCACTCACTTCAAGAAGGATGTTGAGGTGTTGGAGAGGGTTCAGAGGAGAGCAACAAAACTAGTGAAGGGTTTAGAGAACTTGTCCTATGAGGAGCGGCTGAGGGAGCTGGGACTGTTTAGTCTGGAGAAGAGGAGGCTCAGGGAGGACCTTATCGCTCTCTACAATTACCTGAAAGGAAGTTGTAGGGAGATGGGGGTCGGTCTCTTCTCCCACGTTATGAATGACAGGATGAAAGGGAATGGCCTCAAGTTGTGCCAGGGGAAATTTAGGTTAGATATCAGGAAAAATTTCTTTCCAGAGAGGGTTGTGAAGTATTGGAACAGACTACCCAGGGAGGTGGTGGAGTCCCCATCCCTGGAGGTGTTTAAAATCCGTGTAGATTTGAGCAATATGGCTTAGGGACCCTGACAGTGCAGGGCGAATGGTTGGACTCGATGATCTTAAAGGTCTCTTCCAACCAGACGATTCTATGATTCTGTGATTCACAAAACACATTGAATTTGTGTCAGCTTTACAATTTAAAGAGATAGCATCGAGTAGTATATAACTATATATCTATACAAGTACTATGTAACTATATATTTATACATATATATACATATGTAACTATCTACATATACGGTACATATTTTAATGTAGGAATTATCTACATGTTGCAACACAACTGAAAAAAATCTTCTACATCTTTTAAATCTTCCTTGTACATTTTGGATCTGCATTCCTCAGCTGACAAATTAAAAAAAAAATATTATTATATGAATTCTTGTGAAAAATATTATTCTAAAACTTAAATAGAAACTCTCTGAGGAGCCAGAATAAATTTTATGAAGAATTTAGCTACAGGGCAAATGTTTCTTATTTTCAATTTTTACAAGTCATCCCTCTCCCAGGATGCTCCTTAATACATTCATTTATAATCCAAATGATCTTTCCTACTGCATGTTTTTACCTGAGCTGTGTTTCGCATACCTGTGAGGTCAGAGAAGCCAGTCTCATCAGTATTAAAGCTTGTCTAGAATTCTGAATGACTCTTCTTAAGTTCACTGCAGCATGTCAAAAGCTCAAAAGACTCTTTCCACCTTCCCTGGGAGTTGGTGGGTATACACGTAACTCCCTTCCCTTCCTCCACTTCCTAAAGAAATGTAGATTTGTAATGCTCTTTGGGCTCCTATTTGGCCTTAGAATAATATAACTCTGGAATTATTTCAATAAGTACAGTTATTATACACTCAGTATATCCTAAATAATTTCATAAATAGCCAGCATACCACAGGGTGAAACAAATAGGATATACTGAAGTGCATGGAGGGAATGATCAGTTGTGTGAGGGCCTTCAAATCCATATCCAGAGAGCATGATGCACCTGCTAAAATTAAATCAGAAGAACACAAGTCGTCTCTTTCTGCTGTGCACTACCCCTCTGTTTCAAACATTGGATTAATAAAAAAATCAGTCTTTATGTTGACAAATCTTTCATTAAAGAATTAATTCTCTGCAAAACAGATTCTTGGTTTGTGCTAAAAAATCAGCCACATCAGGAAAACACTGCTGTGTTTTGTCCTAAAGTATTAATAGCAATACAGTTTTCTGAGGAATGTTACAATTGCTGACACAGGTGGTGGAGGTGGTAAGAATACCAGATGGGACCTCAGGAAATCAAAGCAACACTCCTAATTTCACTAAATAATCCCTCTGTGACCTTTAGCAAGTTATTTAGGATACAATTTGCAAAAGCTCATAAGGAATTCAGATGTCAAAATCCCACTCATTTTCAGTGAGAATTAGTGTGCTAAATGTACCTGAGTTGCACACAGATGTGGGACATGGTCTCTGAAATTGCTTAGGGAAATGAGTCACCAGGGAATTAAGATAGCAAATTTTTAAAGAACCTATTTGTAGAATAATATTGAGTCATACTAACCTGTTTCACAGAGGTACAAGAAGAGCTTAAATGTTTCAGCGGTTAACAGCTTTGAAAGATATATGGATATACATGCACAAAATGCGTTGTTTTCTGTGTGACCTAGATGCGTACTCCGCCTGGCTTCTCTTGATCAGGGTTAGAAAGCTCACTCTGCACAGCTGGAAGTGCAGGAAGGTGATAGATCCCATCACTTCTAAAAATTATGGCCAGGTCATTTAAGTTACTCGAGAGAGTGCTGATTTCTTGGAAAATTAGGACTATTAATACTCTCTTTCAGATGACTTAGAGGTATCACCGAGGAAAGCGAACTGCCTTTGCTTTGTTTTGTTTTCTTCAGAGAGCTCATTGTGCAGAAAAAAGCTGATTCTGTAATTCAGTTGATTATCCCACTGATAATGAGGACAAGAAAAGCTGCAGGTTTCTCATGTAGGACTGTTTCTTGTGATTAGCTTTTAATACTCCTAACCCAAAAGCATCTCTCTCAGAATCTAAGAGAAATCATAGTATTTAATCATCTGGGATTGGGAAGGAGAACACAGCCCTCACTGGGTGACAGGAAAGAGCAGCACAAAAACATTCAGAGGCTGGTGATAAAGGAGGAGTTATTTCATCTTGTTTTTTGCTCCTCTGAAGGAGCACAGATAAGTTCACTGCTACAAGAAACAGGAAATGCCCTCAGGCACTGAAGATCTCAAGAGTGCATGTGTCTCTCTCTGCCTCCCTCTCACACCACCGAACAGAGCAGTTCTTTAAAAATTCTGTTCCAGAAAAATAACTGAACTCATGCCATGGAGCCAGGAGATAAATGAAACTGCACTAATTTCCAGGATTAACTGTCGAGGAGGAATTTCACACACTGGTCCAGCAGTGAGGTATGGAAAGATGGCACCATGTGTTCCTAAGGGTAACAGCTGGTATTTCTGAGTCACAGTCTGAGCAAAAATCAGATAGAATATGACATTTTCGTTTCCCTCTTCTTCCTCTTCTCTCCAAACCCCCCCACAAGTACATGCTCAAATATTTCTAAAAGAAGCAAGCACTTTTTGGTCTAAGCCAATAATCCAGAAAAGTACGTGACCCTTTGGAAACATGTTGATTAGAGAAAGCTTCTTTATTATTTTGATGACGAGTCAGCAAATAGAAGTAAACAGAGGTTAACGAGGAAATCAGAGGCAGGCTGAGGCCATGCTCCTGGTATTTATCTTTTTGTTTTGACAATCTGTTCCCCTGTACATTTGCCCTCCCTTCAGGTTTCATTCACCTTTCCCAGCCCAGATGCTGCTCCTGGCCACGGACCCACGTGCCACAGCTAAGGGCACTCTCTGCACATGGACCTGAGTGGGCTCACCAAGGCATGACCTCTGAGGAAGAGGAACACCTTTACTGAGGGCATCTGGCAGAGTTCGGGTGTGAGCCACACATCCAGCTGTTCAGCACTATCCAGCTGGCAGGGCTTCAGGGCTTATTCTGAAGCTGATTTTCAGAGACCTGGGGAAAATTAGTCTCAGCATCTGATGTGCCTGGAATTTTCAAGTGTCTCCAGGGTCAAATAGAAGCTGGTTTTGAGGAATTTGACTATGTTTTTGTATACAATCCTTTCAGATCTAATTTTGTACATATAATTTATGTTTTGATGGGAACACAGGTGCTATTTGAGGTTTTGAATTCACAAATTAAAGTGCGCCTCAAGAGACATATATCCATGTAAATTGAAACTAATGAAGAGGTTCCTACAAAGCCTAGCAAAGCCATGCTCTACAGCTTCATAGATCTCTGCAATAAAGGCATTCCATAAAATGGAGGTAAATGTATTAATGCAAGAGTGTGCTACTGTATTAAGTTAGCATACTGCAGCATGAAATGAAATATATCCCTTTAGAAAAATAATTAGTATTTAATGTAATATAATTTCCCGTGTGTTAGTACTGCAGAAAGAAGGAACCATAGTCAAAATACAATTATCATCTTAGCAAAATAGCTTTACAGATTCCTCTTATTTACTTGCTCTGACTTTTTTTTCAGCCTTGGACTTGCTGAATGTAAAAAAAAAACAATATGAATTTCAGACAATTATTTTCCTAAAATCAGCTAAAAGAATAATACATTTCCCAGATAATATGTAGATATTGTATCGAATGACATTTTTAATGGTTACTTACTGCAAGAAAAATGAAAATCAGCTGCTTTATAGTGTTTCTAATTTGCATTTAAATTCATTTTAAGCCAATTCCATCATTTCAGACGTAACTGAACATGAGGGGTACTCCACCATTTATTTGGGGAGATAATGCATGAACTTCTGTGTCCCTAAAATGAATATTCACTTTACCTCATTTGCAAGCTGATTTGTTTTTTTACAGAAACATGGCTGAGATCTAGTTTCATTTATATACTGATCCATAAATATGTTCATTTCTTGTATTCAGCTAGATGTGGTACATAAAAGGAACATGACTAGAAAGCAACAAATCATTACCTGTTGCTAGTGCTCTATCAGAAAAACAGGTTTCCATTTGTTCATTGTGGTTTAGTTCGTATCCAAGATAATAAGCTCTGTGTTCTGTTATGATGATTGGCCAGACAAAATAGAAATGCTGGTACCAGCAGTTCAGCTGCAGATGTCACAGAGAGATGAAATATTGAATAGTTTTCCCTCTTTGAACATCGCCTTTTCTATTTGGTGCATATTGCCTATTAGAAACAAGCTTAGCAGGCTGTAGTGCCTAAGCAGTTTGTTCTTGTGACTATTTAAAACACTAAATGATGTTACAGATTTTGCAGTTTACTCCATCGTGCCATAAAATTTACTTTACAGATGTGTGAATGCATAAGATTACATGTAATGTTTTAAAAGGTTAAAAAGCAACTAAACAATTAAAACTTTGCCTTCAAATGAGAAATAAATGTCGCTAGAGGACACGATGAGCTAAGTGTTTTATTCAAGTGACGATAGTACATTATTTTCTTCACTGAATTAACTATCTATCTTAACAATCTTCTCTACTATCATCTCTCAGCTGACCTCTTTTCTAATGTATTTATCTTCACAGTAGCATTGTGAAATAGGGAAATATTATGTCTTTTTAGAGATGCAGAACTACAGAACCTAGCTAGGCAGTTAGCAGAGGACATAACTAGGCAGTTAGCAGAGGTGTCTAAGTCAAGAGCCTGGATAAGTCAGGCCAGTCAGTCAGAATCTCAAGCAGTTTTTGGAGTCGATGTATGCCTTGCTGACATAAAACCCAGATTACTCTCTGGCTATATCTTTCTCTTGTGTCTCACTGCACCAAGTGTTTCCAAAGACAGAATCTAGTATACCTGGAGAAACGTAAGGAAAAGAAGAGAACTGAGTTATTTATTTTTGAAAAATACTGATTAAGTTATCTTCAGCATGTTTCTGGTTTTGATGTGGGTTTTATTTCCTGCTCTTCCTTGAAAAAACAGTGATACGAAAATAAGAGCTCTTTGTCTGCTGCTGAAGTTGTGAACACTGAGCCCGATAGATGGGTATGTGAGACACGGCCATTGGCCTGAGCTGCACAAAATTGAGTAGTTCAGGTCATTTAGAGAAACTTGCAGGAATTTTGTTAAAGAAATGGGGTGGTCTACAAAAGGGCTGTGGGAGGGGACTCTTTCACTACGACGAGGCTAGGCTATTGAAGGGACACCGGTTCCTTTAACAGGGAAGCTTGGCCATTTAGGGCCCACTTAGCCTGCAGTCAGCTGCACACATTCAATTATAAGACCTACTGGGAAAGAAACTGGTGATTACAAAAATCAGCAAGTGACTCAGTTCTGACTGAGAGCTGCAGGGGGGAAGATAGGATCCTGCAACAGGCCTGAAGCAGGGGGATTAAAGAGAAGACAGTGGGGAGTATATGTTTCTTCAATTTCCTTACCTGTGGTAGGCAGGGAACTGTTTTGTTTTGACGTTTGCTTAAGTTTCATGCTGGAGAATAAATTGTATCCTGAAAAAGCACAGTGTCCCTCCTGCTCTGGGGAAGGCTAAGCAGGTCATCTTTAATGAAATCCTCCACACACGCTACGATTTAGCTGATGATATTACTTTAATACTTCCAGGAATGATAAGAGATGCTTTTTTTTGTGATTGTTTTCCTCTTTTCTTTTTTTTTTTTTAACATTTGTGTATTAGTCTTTGTAATATCCCACCGGGCCACATCCTGTCTTGAAAAATATCCTTTCATGCCACTTATAGCATAATGGACCTGTCAGACTCTCTATATTACAAGTGCTGTGGATTCTGGAGCAGTATCAAGTTGCTTACCTGTTAATTGACTTCTTCATTGTCCCCACAGGAGAGCAAGATTTTAACTTTCTCAAAGAGAGCCCTGGCAATCTTGAGTGTTTGTATGATATAAAAACATGCTTACCTTTTTGCCCCTTCCCCGCTCACTTTGAGTGGTGCAAAAAGCAGCTACTTCCTACAGGCTTTCAAAAATATTTGCTGCTCTGTGATTTTAACATGTACTTTTTACAACAGGAAAAAAATAGCAAGGGCATTTCCCAAAGTATTTCACTTCCAAGATATTATTCATCTTTATTTTTTTAATAACTTTATAAATTAGCTTAATTCTAGAAAACCACAAAACCTGCTGCTCAGGAAGCAATTAGCACTTATTAGCATGCAGATCTGGGTATTATTTTGCTTAGTGTACTGTGTTTTGGAATAAACAATAGCAATGCGACACTCAAATTTCTTGAGTGTGTTGACAAGAACATATTTAGTCAACAGAGCTCCCAGTAAACAGCACTTTTTGAAGAACTGGCTATCCTGTTTATCAATGTTCATATTCACAAAGGTGACAAATTAACAAACTTTTTTTTTTGTTAGCAGACTAAAAAATGTACCTTGCTTAGAGCTTCTGGCCCTAGTCCTTAGCTTTGGTCTTCAGAACACATCTTCTCCTCTAGGAGTCTGCATGTACTCTTCTTCTCAAATAGCTAGCTAAGTAAATGTAGCAGTCACACACTGTGTGTAAACTAGGTGCATCTGGTTTACCCAGTATTATCTGGGCAATATAGATTGCTTTCTGTACTAGGTGCTAGTAGGATACTAGCTGAGGTACTACACTAATTTTGGAAAGGAAGACACTTCTATCATCTTAGTTAGGTCTTGAACGATGATATTTTTAGCTAAGTCAAAAAAGGCAATGCTACTTACTGGACAGAAAGAAACAATGGCAACTTATAAAAATACAAAATGATATGAAGATAGAAAGCTGTCACTCTTGTTATTTAAAGTTTATTAAATGAGAAAATTGTAACATCAAAACCTTCTGATTAATCTTTTATTTTATCAGTTGAAGAGGGGGAATCACTATATCATCTTCCAACCAAACCTTTATAAACTTGGGGTTCACACTTTACTTTTCTCATTCTGTCTAAATTTTGGGCATGATTCCTGCAAACATCTTTGCCCACAAATACATTGTCCTCACAAAAGAAGGGCATGAGTAGATTGAAAGGCTTTAAGAAGTTAGGACGATCAAGGCATCTAATCTCCTGTAAAAGAATAGTCACGGATTTTCCATAAATTAACTCGTGTTTATAATTTTAAGAAAATATAGTGTTGTATTTTAAAATTGCCAGTGATGAGTGATTGCTCCTTTTGGCCCTATGTTTAGTTCTGTGCCATTTGGTGGAGAGTAACAATATTTAGCAACTATTGAGAAAATCTGGAACTTTGAGGTAATTCCAAAAAATGGCTCAACATTTGCAGGAGTGACTTTAGGGACTATTTACTTATCAATCTCCATATTAAAATACAGAAAATAGTACGATGGGAAAAGACAGGATAAAACTTAAAAATAAAACCAGTGGATTTTTAATACTGAAAAATATACTTCAATTTTGAATGCTAAAGTTCACTATATAAAGTTTGCCCACTGTTCATCAGTCAAATTTCCCCAGCATGAAGCTGCATTGGCTTACTTTCAGTATGCTTTTAATCTGTTATCTGTGTAATGAAAAAGCAACATTGGTTTCACCCTCACATAACCTAAAAGGGAATGAAGAGAGTTTTCTTTATTTTTAAAAAATTCTCCTTCCCCTTAAATCAAGATCAGACCAAACATACAAAAATCTAAACCCACCATTATTTTATAAAAGACCTAATGAAATACTAACTGTCGGGGAAGTTTCCTGGCTGCTATATGGGAAGCACCTGTGCCTTGTTGAGACAGGTGCTGTGAGTCACGGTGGTCAGCTGGAGACCACGTGACCTATGGGAGGTTTAAAGGTGGGGCACTCCCAAGAGGGAGTGGGGGCATTTCCCTTCTAGAGTGTGGAGTAGTAGCAGCTCCTGGAGAGTGGTGTTTTGTAGCTCTTTGCTAGAAGTCTTTGATTGTGGTATAGACCTTTGGAGTGAAACAAACCTTCTGATATACGAGGGGAATCACAATGGCCTTCTGGGTTGTGATTCCCAAAGATGAGATACCAGTGGTCCACGACATCTGGTGACCCCGATGTGATTCGTTGAAATGTGAACTGCCTGGACCGCAGGGTGAAGTGTGATAAACACAAGATACAGAGCCCAGCGAAGCTTGAGAAGTGGCAGAAGCTGCAGACCGACCCAGACACCTGGAACAAGGTGAGCTGTTGGGAGTTAAAATGGGCCAGAATTTTGTCAAGGAGAATCAGACCTTCACTTTCCTTAAATCTGTGGGAATGGCTGTGGGGGCCAATATAAGTAATGAAGACTTATATTATTTTCTTAACTGGGCAGCGGGACACGAAGACCTAGTTGACCTCACCTTCACCTTTAACCTAGAACTTTGGAAAAGGCTGGGGGATAAGCTACTTTGTGAAGTAGTCCTTGGGAAAAAGGATTTAACCGATATTGACCTGCTGTGTACGTGGGAAGCCCTGGATAATATAATTCAAAAGGGGGTGGCAGAAGAGGAGGAAGAGGAATTAACAGATTATGTATCAGTGAGCGAAGGATATGAAGGGGGCAACGAACTGTCTGAGGGAGACGGTGTGGACAGCGAATTAGACGTATCCTTGCTGTTCGTGGAAATCAACAAAGTTGCGGGGACTATGCAGGAAATCTGCCCCACCCTCCAGGAGATACTGGAGCGTCCCCCACCCTTTGCCCCAGCAGCCCCCCCTTCCTCCTCAGGAGGTATGGAGCCTACGGCTCCGCCGCTTGATTTAATGACCCCACCCCTGGCAATTTCATATCCGGCAACATATATGGCGCAGGTACGAGCAATGCAGCCGTTATTAGTATGCCAGGCCATGACGATGCTGCAAGGTATATCCCAACAGTTAGCAGCTGTAGTAGAGATGCTGCAATGGGCCATGACCCCCCCTACAGTAAAAGAAATTATAAAAGAAACCTCTGAGGCGAGTAACAGCTCAGCTGGGGAGCTACCGCCGGTTTCTCGACCAAGGAAAAAGTCACCAAAACCCGCCTGTTTAGTTGAACCAGACCCCCTGGGAGCCCCCAAAGCAACAGTTCAGCCTCGTGACCCAGTCCGTTACTGGGACGAGGTTCGGATAAAGGCAGTAAAGGGTGGAGACTGGGACTTGGTCCAAGCCCTGGGGGTACCAGTTGATAATAAAGATTCGACTGCAACAGAAATGGGAGGAGGGCCGGGTGTATTCACCGTAGAACTAGCCCTCCCGGGCTCCAACCAGCCCAATCGACACTTGGGCTGGTCCTGGAAGGTAGTTCAAGATATGCAGAAAGCAGTAGCACGGTACGGAGCGAATTCTCCAGCAGTAACACAGTTATTACGGTTACTGAACTTAGAAATACTAGTACCATATGACTTCCAGCATCTGGCCCAGGTGATGTTCCAGCCGATACAGCGCTCTGTTTTCATGAATGTCTGGAGACAGCTGGCCGACCATCAGGCATTAGAGAACATCCAATTGCCCCAGGGTGACCCCTGCTACGCTGTAGGCACAGACATATTAATGGGGACAGGTCACGTCTTTAGTAATCCAACAATCCAGGCGCAGTGGCATCCCCAGATTCTGGAACAGGTCAAACAAATAGGGATGCAAGCCCTTATGTGCACAACAGAAATGGCAGAGCCCAGGGCGAGGTACTCCACGATCAAACAAGGAGCCAAGGAGCCCTTTCTACAATTTGTAGAAAGATTGCAAGGGGCAATAGAAAAACAAATATATGACAGTAAACTACGGGCACTATTGACAAAACAGCTGGCAAAAGATAATGCCAACCCCGATTGTCAGAGTTATTGAAGTATTGCCGGGGGACCCCTCTCTAGAAGAAATGGTGATTGCATGTGCCAAAGTCGGGCCCGTAGAAAGTGAGATGACCACATTGGCCACTGCTCTAACTAAACAAAGATGTTCTATTTGTGGGAGAATAGGTCATCTCGCCAAAAACTGCAAATCAAACGGCCGGCCGGGAAACAGCAGAAAGAGAAAGCGTGCACAGATGTCTTATGGTCCAGGCAAGCCCTTTGCGGGAATGCTGCAACAGCCGCAGACCAGTCCAGAAAAGACCGCAGAGGGAATGTTAAAGCAGCCGGAAAAGCAGCCAGAGCAGCCAGGGTGGATGTATCCATCGTCATCAGAACAATGGATATATCCACCGCCAACGTGGTATGATAAAAAAATATGAGAACGACTTCCCCATGACCTGGTCCCAAGGTGTTTGACAAACGGCGACGGAAAATGGAATCCAAATGTTGGAAACCCCTAAAGGCTGTGAGGCTTTTTTTTTTTTTTAAAAAGAAAGGGGGAATTGTTGGGGAAGTTTCCTGGCTGCTATATGGGAAGCACCTGTGCCTTGTTGAGACAGGTGCTGCGAGTCACGGTGGTCAGCTGGAGACCACCTGACCTATGGGAGGTTTAAAGGTGGGGCACTCCCAAGAGGGAGTGGGGGCATTTCCCTTCTAGAGTGTGGAGTGGTAGCAGCCCCTGGAGAGCGGTGTTTTGTAGCTCTCTGCTAGAAGTCTTTGATTGTGGTATAGACCTTTGGAGTGAAACAAACCTTCTGATATACGAGGGGAATCACAACGGCCTTCTGGGTTGTGATTCCCGAAGACGAGATACCAGCGGTCCACGACAACTAACTACAGAGGAGACCTGTTAAATAAATACCGTAATTATTTTCCATGCATATGGGTACTTACTATTTGTCTTATCTCATCAGCTGAAATTTCCTTAGCCATCTGTCCAGAGAAGTGCATCTTTAAGAATTGTGAAGGTTATGGGTAAACATTACGTGCTGTTACAGTTTATGTTTCATCAGCTCTTTGTTTGACACCACTGAATACACGATGCTCAAAACCAAATTTTCTTATTTCTGCACAAATACTGATTTTGCTTCCACCTCCACTCCCAAATATATAAAGACAGTAACAACCTGAATTCACTGGACATTGGATTTAGCGTCATCCACAGCCATATGAAAGGATAGTAGCTAGCCCAGTGCTGAGCCAAAACTAAGCAGTGTGTTATCTGGGATGGAAAAGTTGCAAGGAGGAGAGGAAAGCCCCATCTTGCTGACAGAGTTGTCAATAGAGTAAGAAGTAAGAATACACAGTCATGAAGAAAGAAGACTTCTGGCAACTCTTTATGTTAAAGTGCACTGAGGAGAACAGAGGCAGAACGTGGAGACCTGCCTGCAATGCTGACACATAGTGCCAGAGGCTTTCTCCCCTGTGAGAAGGAGCAAAGAAAGAGGTCCAATAGTGTATTGGAGCCATTGTAGCCTTGTAGTGAGTGGTTTGAATCTGCTCCACAAAAACGGAATTCTGTGCAGTGGTTACAGTGTCTTTTGAACACAGAAGGCTTGCAGATAACGATGAAATACTCTTCTCTGGAAAATTCTGTGCAAAATCTCAACCTTAATTTGGAAGAGCCTGAGCAACTTCAGTATCTGTAGATTTGCCCAGATAAATATTTGCAGTATATTTGCAGTCCTGTAAGAATCCTGTTTGTTTTAAAAGGTGAAACAGAAGATGTACTAAGTGAAAATCAACAGGGAAATATAAAGAAGTGCTTTGGAGAATCTGGTTTGCTTTGAGTAATGCAGATTTTGACCCATTTTGCTTATTTAACCAAGAGTAACTCAATGTAATTTTAATTTTATAGCAAAGAAGAAAAGGGAAATTATAAATACTAAAACTAAACCACTGTAAATTACATCAAGCCAGTTAAAGGTTAAACGACATAATTAGAAAACCAAACTAATAATGTATTGTAAACCAATTGGCTGCAAAATTGCTGGTTTATTATGCTAGACAAACTATAGTCAGGCATCACTTCATAATCCTAAATAGAAAGTTGAAGGAAGTGGCTTTCAATGTAATTTCAAATTATATTTATTTTTTTAACAGTCTCCAGATTAGATCAATTAATCCATTTTATCTTACATTTGCAATGGACTAATTGCAGGCATTTACTGCATGTCAGCAGTAGATCCGAGTAAAATACTCAGAAGGGGTATTTCACTAAGTGATGGCACCTCAGTATTAACTGACTTTCACATGTTCTACAAATCACTAGTATGCATTCATTACAGAAAGAAGTTTAAATAAGAATAGTTCCCTCCATAATGTTCAAAAGAAAGAAAGCAGAGTACTTTAGTTGTTGTTGTGCTCAGATTCGATTAATGATGAATGAAAGTAGAGTGAAATGAGGTGATGAGGATCAACAATGGCTTCTGAAGTTTATAATTTTGCACTAATGGATGTTCTGGGGTGAAAGAAATTAAGTTTATAGTTACACAGCATCTCTGCCTTTTCTTCTATAGGCCTTAGAAGCCGATTTTGTGATGACTTCAAGAAAACCAGTTAATTCCACTTCTAAGGGTTAATATTCTATTTTTTTAAACTTTTTGCACATCTTCTTATACTTTTAATATAGAGGGAGAAAGAAATCAGATAGATAAGGCACAGCAATGGATAAAAGATTATCAGTGGTCAGAAGAACGGATAGAAAGCAGAAGGTACTCATATAGATGAGAGCTGTAGCCAGTTAGCTGAAACCGATAGTGAAAGATTAATCCAGCTAAGGAAATTAGTTTCTAGCCAGTCAAAAGTAATTGAAATGCTATATATTAATGTCAGCAGTCTCAGTGGCAAAACTGAGGAATAAGAATTGTTGGTGCAGGACCTGAGAGATAATATTCTCCAGGTAACAGAAGCATATTAGAACAGCAGCCGTGGCAGGAACACAGGTATTAAAAGATATGCATTGTTCAGGACAGACAGAAATAAAGACATCGGGTGATTGTATCTGAAGGATATGAAAAACTTCAGGAAATAAGAAGATAGGAGATGCACAAAGTACAATCTTTTTTGAGTCAAGATCATGTGGACAAGCATGATAAAAGATGAATTACAGGTAGAATACTGAGAAATTTTGGGTCAGATATAGATAAGGATAATGATCTCCATGGAGTTTCTAGAGAGAGAAATATTACCAACAGTTACACTTCTATGAGAATCTTCAGAGCTACTGGACATAGACTGACAAATAAATTAAGCGAATATGCATAGGATCAGTTGATCCTGGAGATGGTAGTTGAGAGATTTCTTCAACAAAAGGTTAGAGTTTAAAAAAGGAAATGTTATTTTAAACCTAGTTTTGGTAAGTACTTAAGATACAGCTGGTGCTAAAAGTAACCAAAGTTGGAAGATTGTGAATTAAATGTTAAATAAGTAAGAATAACTAAGGTAATTGATTTTGAAACGGCGGACTTAGAGAAAAAAAAAATCAAACAAGTTGGGAAAGCTCAAGCAAACTGCTGAGAAGCCAAGAATTTATTTCAGTTGAAGGTACTATAAATACTCAGGATCTACATCTCAGAAAAAGACAAAGAAATCCTTGGAGAAAAAGGACTACACTTCCCAGCATGAACACCTTGAGGTAGATATTCAAACTATATATAGCATCTGAAAGGAGTGGGTAAAAGGAGGAATGATCAGCAAAAAAAGTATGTCAAACTAGAAGTCAATAAGTACAGGGAAGTACTAAAACAAAGCAATCATGCTTTTGGAGACAGAAGATGGAGGTGACTAAAGAACAATGATATGTGCAAGAAGAGCTAGTGCATGGTTCCCAAACTGAATTAGTATTTAGCTTCAGTGTTTAAGTTACAAAACACTATTGGCCATGAAAGCAAAACCAAAATAGGCATATGAATGACTATGAAGATGGAGTTTACTCCTGCAAAATGCATGCTAGTTGAGAAGACTGGATAATCCTAGCCCAGAAAAGTTACAAAATACTGGGGGCCCTTAGCATACCCTTTCTTTCCCTACATTCCACCTTCTACATGGCCTTCTACGACAAAGCTACAGCGCTGGTTGACATGGGTAAAGCAACAGATGTCGTTTTTCTGGACTTGTGCAAAGCATTTGACACTGTCCCACATGACATCCTTGTCTCCAAAATGGAGAGACACGGATTTGACAGATGGACCACTCGGTGGATAAAGAACTGGCTGGATGGTCGCACTCAAAGAGTTGCAGTCAACGGTGCAATGTCTACATGGAGACCAATGTCAAGCGGTGTCCCTCAGGGGTCTGTTCTGGGTCCAGTGCTGTTCAACATCTTTGTCAGTGACATGGATGACGGCACTGAGTGCACCCTCAATAAGTTTGTTGATGACGCCAAGCTGTGTGGTGCCGTGGACTCACTTGAGGGAAGAGATGCCATACAGAGGGACCTTGATAGGCTTGAGAATTGGGCCAGTGCTAACTGCAAGAGCTTCAACAAGTCAAAATGCAAGGTCCTTCACCTGGGTCGGGCCAACCCTAGGCACAAATACAAACTGGGCACAGAGTGGGTTGAGAGTAGCCCTGAAGAGAAGGATTTGGAGGTGTTTATAAATGAGAAGTTCAACATGAGCCGGCAGTGCGCTCATGCGGCCCAGAAGGCCAACCGCATCCTGGGATGCACCAAGAGAAGCGTAGTCAGCAAGTCAAGAGAGGTGATTCTCCCCCTCCACTCTGCTCTTGTGAGACCCCACCTCGAATACTGCATCCAGTTCTGATGTCCCCACCATAAGAGAGACATAGATTTGTTGGAGCCTGTTCAGAGGAGGGCCACAAAGATGATCCAGGGGCTGGAGCACCTCTGCTACGAGGACAGGTTGCGGGAGCTGGGATTGTTCAGCCTTGAAAAGAGAAGACTTCGGGGAGACCTAATAGCTGCCTTCCAATACCTGAAGGGAACCTACAGGAAGGCTGGGGAGGGACTTTTTACAAGAGTGTCCACTCATAGGACAAGGGGAAATGGGTTTAAATTGAAGGAGAACAGATTTAGATTAGATTTTAGGAAGAAATTCTTCAGTACGAGGGTGGTAAGACTTTGGAATAAATTGCCCAGAGAAGTTGTGGATGCCCCCTACTTGGAGGTGTTCAAGGCCAGGTTGGACGGAGCCTTGAGTAGCCTGGTCTAGTTGAGAGGCGTCCCTGCCCATGACAGGGAGGTTGGATTAGATGATCTCTGAGGTCCCTTCCAGCCTATGCCATTCTACGATTCTATGATTCCATGATTCTTAGTCTGAAGGAGATGGTCCACCTCTGCATTTGGCATTGCTGTCTGGAGAAGAACAGCCCTTTGCACACCTTTGAGAAAATGACCCTAACTATATAGGTGAAGATTCATTCACAAGGTCTGTATCCGACCATGTTCAAAACTTTGTTGTTATTTTCTGGAAGCACAACATTAGTTTAAAACCGATGCATAAACCAAGTTTAATATATGAATAATTAACACTTATTCTTATAAAGACAGCTGCTCTCACTGATATGCAGGAGATAAGGAAACTCATTCATATTTGAAGCTACACATGTCAGTCCTCACATAACCCTGAGTAACCTTTCTTCTGGGAGCACAAAGTGTATGTGGTAGTTGCATTCTTGCTGCCAAACCCCCTGCTGTTCCCATTTAAGTAGAAAAGTTTTAGCAGTTACTCTGTGCTATGGAATTTACATTGGGTTTGCTACATAACCTTTTCCTAGCTGGCAACCGTCTGATTGCTGTATTTTAGGAGATAGTGGGACAGTCTGATCTAATCAAATCATGTGTAGAGCCAGAGTTCAGGAAGGTTTGGGGTTTATTGATCAGAAGAAAGATTCAGCAAAACTTAGTTCTGCTCCCTTCAGTCAGATCTGCTTCGTTCCCAAATCAAAATGAAGTTTCTGGAAGAGGCTGCAAACATGAGAGAACCATACTGGTAGAGAAGACACGCTTTGTGGGAAGAGCTCATTCATTAACTATAACAGCCAGGATTTTACTTGCTTAATTTTCTCTTCATAACATATGAGATATGTTTTTCTGTTTTTCATAAAAACAATCAATTACTCTGGAGAGTTTTTCTGAATGAATATGTTAGTAGAATGGGGAGAATTAGAAAAACAGCCATAAACTATATGTTGAGTAAGAAGTTAGTTTATCCCAAAGTAGTCAGAACTGCACAGGAAAGTGGGATGGTGAAAGAGCAATTCTGGTTTTGGTCCTTGGTGTACTGAACCTGTGAGTACAGCTTTCATCAAATCAAACTTTCCTCAATCAATCAAAATCCTATGAAATTAGACTTTCATGCAAACTACCATGTTCCTTAGTTCTCCTGGAACACCAGGCAATATTCCCAAAGGTCAGCCAGGTTAATGACTGTGGAGACCACCTGATCTCCAGGACACCTGTGATACTGCATGCTCTAAAATGTGTGTTTATGTAATGTGATCTAGTTGAAAAAGCAATTGTAAAAAACAGAGAATAAGTAGAAAATTCAAGTCAACCAGGGATGTTGTATCATGCTGTATATTTCCACTTTAGTCTGTAAGATCCAGTACAGTGATTCTCCATTCTGGTCTCTTGAACTAGTTTCTAACCCAGGCCTTACTTATATCAGAGTTCAGGGACAATATATTCATAGAAGTGTTATTTTGTTCTTTATCACCACCTTGCAATGGTAATCTAACAGCTGCAGAGAATGGACTAAAAAAAAAAATCCTAGACACTGCTCCTAAGATGTAGGGGTTGAGCTGATACAGTGAAACAACCCAGTAGCTGAATAGTCTCACTGTTTCCACAAGATAACTATAAACCACAATTCAGTGTTTATAAATCAAGCAGCAAACAAAGCAAGCTGCAAAACCTGACTGTATCTTCCATTTCTCGTCATGTGTGATAGTATGAAACTAATATTAAATACACCATTGAGAAAAGCATTCCATGGAAATTAAAGAATTTCCTGATCTCCCATGTTTAGAGGGGTTAACATGGCAGCTGTCACAGAATTATCAAGGCAAGTGGTAGTAGCCAGTATTTCTACCTTATCATCCCGCCTGAAGGGCAGAAGTAGTTGGGATAAAGCTGGAAATTCTCTGTCTGTTTTAAGTGGTTTGGGTTTTTTGTTTGAAATATTTGTTTTATAAATCAATAAAAGAAAGCCCTGAGGAAAGAGAGTGAAACTCTGGCACTAGTGAGAACATTATTCATCTTTCTCGGCTGGTTGTTCAGCCCACTGGCATACAATATTACATGGAAAGCTATAGCCATGCCCAACCGGAATGGATGATAACTTATCTAAAGGCTATATCTATTGAGTCTGTATTATTATATTGCACGTAAAGGGAATTTTGCAATTGACTCAAAATAAAGATTTGGCTCTGAGTGAGATTACTTATGAGTGGGATAAAGTAACTTTAGGTTTTAAAGCCACATCAGAGTTATAGTAAATATATCTTTTATTATTACAGGGTAAAACTCATCCATGTGTATAGAGCCAGCACAAAGCTTTTATGCTACTTCCTATAGTTTAGAGATTCCACTGTTGGAAAATATTAAAATAATTTTAAAACGTAGATAGATTGTTATGTCTTTAATATCTTTGCCTCAAAAAGGGAATCATCTCCCTCTAAAAAAGAGAAGTCTTATCAACTCTAAAGAAGGAAGCTAGTAAAGAGCTCTTACATCTGTCTGTCAATATGTGAAAGAAAATGTCATTTATTTTTCTGAACATGCACTCTTACACACACAACCGACATTTATGTATATCTAGTTCAGTTACTTTTCATTTAGTTGTGTTCCTTTTCGTTGCTCTTCTTTAATCTATTGCATGTAGAAAGAAGGGTTAGGAGAGATAAAAAACTTTCAGAAGCATGGACACTTCCCATAAAATATAGTAGAAGAAAGCCTATAGGTGCTGGTGACTCATTCTTGCCCACGTTTCTGAAAATGTCCACCTTAGATTTCAAGCTCTTCAGAACAGATTTCCTGGTGTGTTCAGAAAACACTTGACACCATTACATATACCATTATAAAAACATCCATCATATACAGTTATTCCATGAATGTTGATTATTTCTTTCTGACCAATCTGAAAAATTCTTCTAAATCCTTTCGCTTGTATTTTGAGTATTTGTCATCTTACATCTATTCATTCATATCTGACACAGCTAAATGTGCTCTGCTCTTTTCATCTTTCCTTTAGCATCTTCTTGTAGTCTTTTATGTTCGTCTCTGTGCTCTCTTAGATGTGTCAGCTTTAGTGATCACAGAAAAGGGAAGACTTCAAGATGATCTAATAGATAGCTCTAAATTAGGAGCTGGTTTGACAAAGTAACACAAGTTAACCTGCTCAGCCTGGACACTGTGCCCAGTGAGGCAAATGGCAGAAATCATCTTAAGAGACAGCTAGACATTTTTATGGTGAGAGAAAACTGAAGGAGACAGTGACATATCAGAGAGTAAAGGGTAAGATAAGCTTAGAGGGACAGACTCTTTGGGATAAGTTAGCTTTCCTTGTATAAGTACTTCTAATGCTTCTATGACATCTCTTACCTCAGCAGCTGATAATGCTCTATTTTACACTGAGATAAAAAGTTTGCTAATAAAATCAAATTTTTTTTTTTTTTTTTAAAGCAGCGCAGAGTTGCTTCAGGAGTTCAGGGCAGGTTAAATGTGACACATCTGAGATTTAATATTTGAAAAACTAGCTATTCTAGCCAGAGATACTGCAGATTTAATGTGCTTGATAAATCACTGTCACTGCTACAATGGGACTGACATAGCAGGTATAGTAATAGAAGCCCAAAGGAAACACAACATGTTGAAGATGAATGATATCAAACAATATCTTTAATGGAAAACAACTTGGACAGAAATGCCCTGAGCTGCTAAGGTTCTTTATCACAACATCTTTTAAAATGTCGCATTGTTTCAACAGTAATTTTGAAATTGATGTGTAGGTGTATGAATGTGCTGCAAGAATTCAGAAATGGAAGTGTATCTGATATAACTTATATGGTATACATTACTGAATGTAACTTTGTTTTATTTGCCCAAACCCTTCCCAAAGTAAAATATGTGGAAATAAAGTGGTAAAGACTGATTGAGTTCAAAACCCTGTACATATTGGGATATTTCTACTACATCCTTCAAATTTTAAGCACAATAATGTAGAGTATAAGCAAAAAAAAAAAAATAGCAAGAATTAAGATACAGACTACGGAATGAGTTTTCTGAAGCAGTTTCTCACCTGAGCAATGTGACTCCATTTGTACATGGACAATGTTTAGCTATCAAAAAAAAAGAAGAGAGGCAGAATTCAGAGGAGGTATTTGAACAACAACATTTGAAAATTAGATTCTAAAATAAAATATTATAACCTTTGTCCAGACATTGTCATTGATGTTTATAGCATAATATGAGAAGCCACCTTGAATTTGGAAGTTAAAAGTAATAATTGTCTCTGTTTAGTCCACATTGTACAGCATCTTAACATGCCATACACGGAAAAGCAATGATGTAGTCACTGACAAAGAAGTAAAAGTATGCAATTAAAAGTCTATCTTGAGAAGCGTGGTCTGCATTTCTTTATTTTGTCTAATATACTCATTACATTTGTCTTGGGAAATAAAATTTAAAAATCCACACTTTTATGCTCAGTGAGTTTGCCTTGGGGTGTGGCTGGATGTGTTATGTATGCCTGTCCATGATTATTTTATTGTATTTAGGAGCTAGAAATACTTTTAGGAGCATATTTCACTGCTCCTTCTGCCCCTGGGCTACATTGACATTATGAAAAATATAAATATTAGTAACAAATTGGATGGCAATAATGTAGGGTTCCAGTAGCATTCATCATATTGGTCTTCTTTTACTAAAATATTTTCAACTTAAATACAGTGCAACTAGGGGAGTTTGTGAAAAATAGAGCTCTAAGTGAGTGTGGTGGGTTGACTCCATCCAGCAACTGAGCACCCATCCAGCCACTTGCTCACTTGCTGCCCACAGTAGGATGGGGGAAAGAACTGGAAGAGAGAAGGGAGAAAAACTCGTAGGTTGAGATAAAGACAGTTTAATAAATGAAGGAAAGACCAGAATACCCAGTGATGCAAAGGCACTCACTCACTCCTCTCATAAGCAGACCAATGCTCAGCCAGTGTCTGGGCTACGGCCGCCTTGGAAAGTTTGCCCCACCAGTTTTTATTATGAGCATGATGTTACATGGCATGGAACATCCCTTTGGTCAATTCAGGTCAGCTGTCCTGGCTGTGTGCCGTCCCAAACTCTTGCTTACCCCCAGCCGACTAGTTGTGGGGTGCAGAGTGAAAAACATAGAAAGCTCTAGCACTGTGCAAGTACTGCTCAGCAATAGCTAAAACATTGGTTTATTAACACCACCATTGTAGTCATAAATCGAAAACACAGCACTGTACAGGCTGCTATAAAGACAGCTAACTCCATCCCAGCCAGACCAAGCCCAATGAGGAAAAGCATTATGAACTAAACTTAATTTTAGTCTTTGTCACTGCCTGCTAGGGAATAATCTGTTATGGGCTATGATCCTTCTGCCATTTGAGTAAGTTCAAGTAGACCTTAGACCACTCTGAAAGCAGAACTAGATATTCCGTTGTGTCTTGGAAGACCTAGCTACAATATTCAAGTTGCATGTGACTAAATGCCTTTGAAGCCAAATAAAACATGAAATTTAGTTAAATTGGAAAGTTGGAATTTACAGAAAGTGGCTGGTGCAGTTCTTATGCCTCTCTGAAATCTAAATTCAAGTCCAAGGATTTGGGGCTTTTTGTCAAGATAATGCTTCATTTTGACCAATAAATTCAAAGCTGGGTATGATTTTTTATCCTCCAGGTCAAGAGAGGTGATTCTCCCCCTCTACTCTGCTCTTGTGAGACCCCACCTCGAATACTGCGTCCAGTTCTGGTGTCTCCACCATAAGAGAGACATAGATTTGCTGGAGTGTGTTCAGAGGAGGGCCACAAAGATGATCCAGGGGCTGGAGTACCTCTGCTACGAGGACAGGTTGCGGGAGCTGGGATTGTTCAGCCTTGAAAAGAGAAGACTTCGGGGAGACCTAATAGCTGCCTTCCAATACCTGAAGGGAACCTACAGGAAGGCTGGGGAGGGACTTTTTACTAGAGTGTCCACTGATAGGACAAGGGGAAATGGGTTTAAATTGAAGTAGAACAGATTTAGATTAGATTTTAGGAAGAAATTCTTCAGTACGAGGGTGGTAAGACTTTGGAATAAATTGCCCAGAGAAGTTGTGGATGTCCCCTACTTGGAGGTGTTCAAGGCCAGGTTGGACGGAGCCTTGAGTAGCCTGGTCTAGTTGAGAGGCGTCCCTGCCCATGACAGGGAGGTTGGATTAGATGATCTCTGAGGTCCCTTCCAGCCTATGCCATTCTATGATTCTATGATTCTATATAGCCCTTCACTAGAGTAAATGAGACTATAAACTGTACTACTCCCAAAGACTTAGTCAACACCAGTGCTTAATGTACTTACTTGGACTGAAAACAATTCAGGTGAAAACAAACAAACAAATGAAACCCCTACTACTATTATTTTCCCTCCATCATTTTACACTCATTTTCTCTTCAGCAAAGTCTAGACTGTCATTGACAAAAGATTCTCTGATATGGACACTCTTTACCCACAGTTGAAATATGCTATTTTTTTTCCTGTGCATAATTTTACACGGATGTCATTCATGTTCAGCATTTATTGACAATTTCAGATGTGCAAGTGGACGTACCTGAGTCCTTCCCGTCCCATTTGTTATCTACCTCCTTTCCTTTCAGCAGCTCCCTTTTCTGAAGCGTCTGAAGATCCTTGTCAGGAGTGAATAGCCAGATGTTGTTTTAACTGTATTATCTACAAAATCTGTGGTTTCTGGCACAATCTCTGTCACCTGAGACGTATGAATTCAATTTATGCATCCAAATGGATGCAAGATAAAAAAATCCTCACTGTACAATTTTGAGAAGTTTCTGTAACAGCAAGGAAATGAAAGTTGCAGTGTTTTCCTTTCTTTACATGATTTCGAGTGGAGTGAAAATTGCAGGTCAGCTTCCTTGTTGGTGTGACTTCACTGGAGGTAATATCTTCTGCAAGATTACATCCTTCTGTGGCATTCTACCCACTCCCTCACCCCACCACACTTTTTTCCTAGATGTATTAAATAGCAATATATCCTTTCACAGCCTATATACTATTCCGAAGCTTAAGACAACACTGAACAAAGTAAGTTAATAAAGAATATATATTCCATTCAAAATGTCAAACATCATAAACTCTAGAAACAGAAACAATGTGGGTTTGGATCTAACAGTGAATAATATGTAGCAGCTTAAAAAATTGATCATATAATTTCACTAAGAAATAGCTCTCTGAATATGTTTAGATTTATGACTGCTGAAAAACATATGAGAAATAAATTCTGCATTGGCTGCATAAATGCAATAACTAATGCCAAACTGGGAAACAACTTTGCCTAATGGCAATGTAAACAAAAATTTTAATTGGTCCAAGGGGATTCCTTATGTCATTAAATATGCAGTAGAGTTTGTATGCAACAAACTTCCTCCTCAAACTGATAATAAAATTGGATCCACAGCAGAATTGCCTGCCCAATGCTAGGTACATATGTAATCGATCTGTTTGCATTGTCACAACTGCTGCATTGGATTACTCACTTTCAATATTCATCACCAAAAATAAACCAGACTTAACTGAAGTTCATAGTTAGTTGTATTGACACTCATTTATTGACATTATCACTGTCTGACTCAAAATTCTTGAAGCTGATACACATAGGCAAATAGAAGTTATTTTTGCACAGTCGTCTACCATATTTTTATATTATTAAAATTTATAACAGGGTTTGAACATTACACTGTTTGCAAGACATTTTATTTTATGTATGCAGCTAGAATCATTGACACTGTCAGCTGGCCCTTGTCAGAAAGGCCTTTCTCTTAGTAATAGCATTCTTCTCTTTGGGAAACTTTCTTAGTTCAAGAGATATTTTAGAGTAGAAGATTAAGAGGAGCATAAAGATCCTGAAGCATCAGTATAGAATAGCTTATATAATTCATTGTACTATCATATTTTCCTTTTCTAAGATAACTGCCAGTTAGCAGAAACAGTGATCCCCTGGAAAATTAATGATCATCTTCAATTTTGTACCTCTTCAAATACGTAATGATTTCTTATTTTTTTAAGATTAGGACCTTTGTCTACTCATATAGGCTGTAACCTGGGTAGAAACAGCCATACAACAGAAATGCTGATGGCTTTCCTTACAGCATGATAAGAAAGGAAGTGAGATGTTTCTTGAAATACTACAAATGGCTACGTATTTGCTCCAGATTTCATCACAAAAAGTATTCTCCCTAGTGCCTGTATGCTGCACTCATGACCTTCTGAGTTTCTTGAAAGAAAATGTAAATAAAGACAGGGCTAGAAATTTGGTGTTTACTAGAAAATGAATTGAAAAAGACTGGTGACATATAGTGGAAAATGGTATTTCTGATAATGCATTCTTTTTCCTACCTCTAGGTTCATCCTGGAGAAGGGCCCTCTTTCTGGTGTGTTTGCAGGAGCAGTACAAACCCTGATCCCTGGTGCGACTTCAGGTGGAGTAGACTGGCTCCACAATAGCACCTCTCCTCCCTGAAAAATCCTGCTGATCTGCAGTGCCTTGGACCCATCCTGCATCTCAGGCTGGACTCACTCCAAGCCTGCACAGAATCATAGAATCATCTATGCATCTATGCATCTCTGTACCTACAGAGGTCCGAACCCAGAGGAAGCAGGGAGACACGAGCACTTATTTCTCTCTAGATGTAGGATATTGCTTCTGTGAGAGGCAGTAATCACTATGGTTACTTCATGACAGAGTGGAAGTCACAGGTGGTTTCTCCTTGGCTCCTGTCAACCCTCCAGCTTAGTGAGAACCAGGATGCCTTGATTGTCAAGGTGGCAGGTTCTCACTGCTATAAAAGAAGATGCTTTATGTCCAGATCCTTCTGAATTTGAACTTGAACACTTTGAATGCTGGAACTACATCTCAGAAGACATGATATTTCTTCGTTGAAGTAGATCACAAAAAGAAGCAGGAAAAAAGCAATAGGCAGAGATTTTTTTGGATGTCTGAACAAATCAAAGAGCTATGTCCCAAGCAGCTCATGGGATATGATGGCAAGAATAGGCCATGAACTGTAGAGTGTTATAGCAATATTAGAAGCTTAGTTCAATCAAATTAGAATTAGCCACTTTTTCCTGCTTGGGTCACATGATGGCTCAATAATTAGTGCACATTATCTCGAGAACTGATGAAATTTCTAACAGAACAGCTTTCTCTGTACTTCTCCTCCTGTTTTTCAGAAGGTAATTTACTCTCTACTTTTGTCCAGTCTGGCTCATTGTTTGATTTCTCTTGGAGCTAATGTATAAAATATTCATGAACATTTTTGTCTTCCCATAGGCATTTGTGTAAGGATCTCTGCTCATCTTCTGTCTACTCTCAACTACATTGCATCTTCCTAATACCATTTACCTGTAAAGAAACTGGTATGTTATTTAAGTTTTCTCACTCTCTCTTCTTTTCATATGACAGAAAGCTCAGCTTTCCAAATCAGCTTGGTCATTTGATTGTTCCTGAAGGTGGAAAGTCCTTCCTACTGTACATCTCCACCTTGTTTGCTTCTCTCCCTTCACCTTGCCCCCTCTATTGAATCAAAATGACTAAATGTATAATGAAAATTATCAGGGCATTAGTATTTTTTGTATTTGCCATACAAAATCAACATTTACTCATGGCAGCTGTCATGGGCTGGAACTATGTTAGAAATGAGATTTGGAAGCTTTGACTATACTAATAGAGTACATAACTACCCAAACATCAACGCTGGCTTGGTCTGCTCTCCATTGCAAGTCCTTTTGATACCTGAGATGCTGTTAAAACGATAGCCCATTGTCTCCTGACTCTCTTCTGTTTTAGGCCAGCACATTTACTTTTCATGTAAAGAAAAAAATTATATTTCCTCTTTGGTTTATCCTTGGAATGACATATACAGCACAGTTTATAGCAAAGCGTAAAATATTTCTGTTATATTTGACATCTTCTGTGCCTGTCTATACTCAGATTACAGCTATTCCTATTTACTCTATGTAGTGGAAGGTACCTCTGACATTGAGAACTGGAACTCTTGATTGCTGAAATTCAAATGGAAGTTTTTATCAGAACTTTTGCCTACATTTTTCACTAGACACAATTGCAAACTGAAAAGCATTGAGCATATTTTAAATGGTTGGATTACAGTTATGTCTAAATCCACAGCTTTTATTAAAAGAGAAAAATAAGCAAGCTATTTTACTCTTTGCTTTCTTTAATGCCATCTTCTGTGTCACCGCTACAAAGCTCCTTATATTGGTGAGAAAGGTGTATTTTTAAGTGACCCAAACAAGTCAACCGTCAGTAAGGATGAAAATACTAAATGCTGAATAATATTTCTTAAACCAGCCCTCGTATCTTTTATTGCATATAAATTTCGTTTATGTCCTTGTACCAATATGAAAGTTTATACAAACATATTTCTGAGGAGGTAAAAATATATAAAAAATTCTTACCTCTCCTTCCTTTAATAAATGAAATGTGAACTATATTTCAGTGTGTGAGAAAGAACAAAGATCGACTGTCCCCTGAAGGCATTTGGTAAGATAAGAAATAACCTTAAGGCAATATTGTGACTTTTGCAACTATTGCTGTTTTGGAGATGTAGGGTAACGAAGTCCATTCCTTCAGTTCTAGCTGCCAGAGGCATTCTGCCCACAAAGGACAGAGCTTATGTTTCACATTTCTTGCCTTTCATGGGTAATGCTAGAACTAAGAAATCTTTGACATATTAAAGGAAATTTCATTCCAATCCCTGTAGCCTGACACTTTTAAACATTTTTAAATAGGAAATAAATTTTATCTTAATCATTTACATGTTGAGACGTAAGGCTCTTTCCAAACTTGTTACAGGAAGGATGATGCACTGTCCTGAAATTCCACCATACAGACCAGGTAACAGGGGAAATTAGGTGCACCCAGTAGTACCATGAGCTCTGCAGATGTAAAACTGCCATCAGAAAAAGAGAAAGCCTGACCAAATAGCTAATCTTTGAGAAAAATAATAAAAATTACTGTCTTACTAGAGAGGTATTTCAAGGTTAGATCCCACAGCACTTTCCGAAACAGTCTCTGCTGTAAGGCAGTTATGATCCTGGAACATGACCAAATCTAGCACTGAATACAGTGCACATGGAAATTAAAATAGCTGAGATAAAAATTTGTATATTCCTATTGTATTTATCTCAAACACAAAGAGTTGAATCATTTGCAATATAGAAGAAATTTGGGACTGAAATAGAAATCTGTAAATTTATAAAATATAGAAGTTTGTTCTTATTCAGCTAGCAAAAGCATTCAAATTTAGCATTTTCAGCTGAGCCCAAGATCATAGGGGAATTCATAGATGAGGATTATTCCCAGAGTTAAAAATATGGAATAAAATCATGCCTGGAGCACAACATTAACCATTACAAGCTCCCTAGACAAACTGGCTATAGATTTGTGAGACTATGCCATGTGTTGTTGAAAGTGAGGAGGTATTGCATTCCTGTGAGCTCAGTGCAGTGGGAAGCAGACCCAGTGTTTTCGGAGAATGTGTAATAAAAGAGCATAACTCTATCTATGGTGCTTATTAGTCACTTGCCACTGATTTCCTGCTTGAGAATCACAACACTGTGTAGTTCAGGTGTAGCCTGCTAACTACATTTCTCTTTTATTTATTCTTCCAAGGCTTAAAATAATCCCAAATGAGATGAAGTGGGTCAATACATTCCCAAATATTCACTGAAGCAGGAAATGTAATCTCATGGAATCCTGATTGTCTGCTCAAGAGACTCCTAAAAAAAAGTGGATGCTGTGTATGCTTGTTTATGCTCAAAGACACGGAGACAAATGAAATTTGCTGCATCTCACTCATCAGGATTTGATCTTTGTTTTTTATTGCTGGTGTATAGATGTAACAATAACAGGAATTATTTCTGCAGACACAGATAACCACTAGAATTAGTATTCCAATAGCATTAGATTCATATAACATCGCAGCCAAGGCACAAAGTTCTAGTATTAGTTAAGTCACAGCCTATTGAGTTAATGTACAGCAAATATCCTTTCAGGAAATCCAAACAAATTTAAAGACTTCAAAGAACACTGGTTACCTGGTTCTTCTAGACGTGAATATCAAGTATGCTGTACTCTAAGTTACTAGGAGCATTTGATTAGGCAATGATGATTTCAAATACTGAGCCTAAGTATTTGCCAGACAAGAGCAGTACTCAAAATCTCAAACTGTTGTCTGCTAACTAAACTCAACAGTAAAAAACCTAGGAAACTTAGTAAGCTTAGTTTACACTGAAATAGAAAATCAGTCTAATGAGTGAGAAGTATATTGTTCAATTAGTGTCCCATGAAAGACATCATCAAGAAATTTAAGTTCTCTGTACTCTTTCCAAAGGCACCTAAATTTGCATCATAGTTGTATGCATATTTCTCCATCTCTATACATGATGCAAGTGCTTGTGTGATGAGCTGTCAAACTGGAGCAAATTGACTTGCTTAATCCCAACACAGTTATTTCTCAACCCAGGAACACCACTAGGGATTAAAGAAGAGAAGTCTGTGCATGTGAAACTCCTGAATATCTTCAGTGACGTGAGATTGTTCAGCTACAGCAGCCTCCATTGCTGCAAGGAGTCTGTCTATCTCCCTGTCTAATGGGTCCCCAGAATTTAAGCAGAGATTCCTCGTTAAGCATCCTTCAAACAAGTTACAAGAGCAAGCAGAACTGATTCTGATCATACTCTAGTGCTGTTACCTCATCTATATTTTAGTTACATTTTCCATCTGGAATTATTTTTACAAGTATTTCAAGAGTCCCCTTCCCTTCCCTTCCCTTCCCTTCCCTTCCCTTCCCTTCCCTTCCCTTCCCTTCCCTTCCCTTCCCTTCCCTTCCCTTCCCTTCCCTTCCCTTCCCTTCCCTTCCCTTCCCTTCCCTTCCCTTCCCTTCCCTTCCCTTCCCTTCATTCCATCCCACCTCTATCCCATCCTTATCCTTTCCCTATCCCTCCCCTCTCCTCCCTTCCCATTGGTTTTCTGAATTTTCCACAGCGTTAAAATGCCTTTAAATCTCAAAAGGACACATCAAAAAAAAATTATGAGATGCATTTTATTGAATCCAGGACACATCATAATCATGTCTTAGTTCCAGCTATCAAAAAGAAAATCAAACCCGTAATTGGAAAAAGATTCTGACAGTGTCAAAATTTTGACAGTTGGGGCACTATTTTTTCTCTGTTTGGTAATATGAAGTGCTGCTTTCTCTGCACAGTGGTAAATTTAAAATTATCTCGTTTGCTACAGTCTGTTTGAACTTTCATTTCTCACCTTTCCTGTCAATCACAGAATGCAGAACAGGAAATAACTTCTTGGTGATTGGACACATGGAGCTTTAATCATCTGTCAGGTGCTGTAAATCAGCAGAAAGAACAGCCAAAGACTCAGTTCAGAAACTAACACTGAAGTGTCTAAAACCAGTCAGGTTTCTCTGATCGCTGGATTACATTAAAAAAAAAAAAAAAGATAAAAATTGAAATTAAAGTACAGTGGGCATCCAAAGATGTTAAATACTTAAGGGAGAAGTTATAATGAGCCTACACTTAAAAGAATATGTATAACCTAACAGTTAATTAGACTTTGAAGAACATAACATGCTGAGGAATTTGGTTAAATGGAGAATATAATGGATTGATTTCTCTGCCTAGGGTTTTTGAATGTAGATACAATCAGTCCCATAAACTGGATTCTTCCATGGGATATCCTCTCCGAGGCCAACCAAGGCCAGCCATCTCCTCCTTCCTACTACAAGTCTAGCACAAGCATAAACAAAAACAGATTCACGGAGATTAAACTGAAAGAGTTTGTGTTAGGTGAGGCTTACTGTGTACTCACTGCTGGTAACTCCATAAATCTCTCTCTAATTTAAAATGTGGTCAGGAGATTAGGTGAAGGAGTGGTCGCTCGCCGTGTCTCACCGCTGACATTTCCTGGCTCTTCCTGGGTTTGATCTTCTGCTCATTCCATCCCGGCTGCAACGCTCAGCCGTGCTAAGGAGCACAGGGTGAGTCAGGAGGCGGTTTCTCTCTATGGCCAAGCTATTGACAGCAGAAGGTTATTTCACTTTGGTAGTTCTTTCCTCACTTCTTAAGGCCTTTTTTCTTCTCTCGTTTATCCAACATTTACTTTTCTTTCAGTTTCTCTAAATATTTGTTCATATGTTTTATTATTATTTACATCAGGTTTTGTGCTAAGTGTTTACAAAGTGAGACTTGTTACCTCTTTTCAGCCTGTAAAACATTGGTTCTCATAGTTAAAGGACTTCAAATATTTTTCCTAAAGGAGCTATAATTTTTTAAAGTTTTCCATTCATGACAGAAAATGAATTTCAAGACAGAATGCAATTTAATGAATACTGACAATGCAATTAAAACTTTTCCTATGATGGGTAAATCCCAAGGAATTTGATGAGAAACAAACAAAGGTAGTTATGAATCACAGCTCGTTTTTCTTTGCAGAATAAAAAGAATACAAATTAAGAGGCAGAGATAGTCATGAGCAAAACATTCCCCTACATCATCGTCAGAGAAACTTATCTTCAGTCTTCAAGTACATTCATATCTTTCCCCCCATTGCTTTAATGGTCCTCCATGGATCAGTGGAAGTATTAAAACTGATTTCTCCTCTTGAGGCATTGAAAGAAGTAGTAATAAGGAATAATTCTGATAATATCAGTGATTGACAAACCTCTAAAAAATATGGAAGTATAGCTCAGATAAGGCTTAGTTCTCTCCTGTGTCAAAGATCCCAAGGCCCCTTACAAGTGATGCATGCAGGCATTATTCTGTCTGTCAAACAAGTGCAAAGACCTTCGGGAGATGGTAGTTGTTTAACGAGACAATATAAAGATGCTATGGGATGCAGACAAAGTAAGGCAGATGCAGTTAGGTCCGTGGGGATATTTACATGCTTAGAAAATAAACATCTGCAAAGTTGATGTTTACTTTTTAAAGTTCAAAATAATTCATTGCATCGCCCTTCTCCTTCTCAAAAAGTGATTCGTAGTCTAACCAACTCGTTATTTTTAAATGTCTAGAAAAGCAGAAGGGTGAGATGTGTGGCAGAACATAGGTGAGGCTCATCATATTTATGCTATTTCAGAGCAATCAGGGCAGCACATTCCAAAACCCTGGAGGTTTATTGCAAACATCTAGTCAGAAATATTTTCAAATATTTCAAAATGGGCTCACACACCTCATGCACTGATTTCTGTGGTACTCTGAGGAGAAGGGAGGGACATTAGAGCAGACTCCCATGTAGCTGCATGCACTTATACACTGCACGTCACCAACCCTGACTGGGTGAGACCATGATAGCAACAAGTAAAAATAAATATGAAAGAAAACATGAAGGACATGTTGTAGGTAAAAAAAAAAAAAAATCAGTGATCAAAGATGTTTCATCATGTTACTTGGGAATCAACACTTCTTAGGGCAAAGGAGAGAAGTTGCCATACAAACAGTGATCGGAGGAGGAAAAGATCAGAAAGCAAAGACTCCTCATCTGGTAACAGATGTCCAACACATCAATCTCTACCAAACATTTGTTCAGCTTATTACTTTAGGAACATACTTATTGGATAACAAATGCAGACACTATTAAACATACTATCAGCATAAACAGAGATTTTTTAAAATCAAATTTTATGAACCCTTAAACTATTCAGGTTTCCCTGTGAATTGATCAGTATTTTTGTTCAAAAGTAAGATACAGAATGGGAGAAGGAAGATCATTCCCTACAGTAATACGCATTTTATAAATGTATAGCTTAACTAACGAAAAAAGTTAACAACTATTTAAGGAAACATTTAAGAACACATAAATAAGCAAAATCTGTTTACAACTTACAGCTAATTTCCTTGAAATATTTACACAATTCTTTTTTACAGTAGAATTTTGCAACTATGAATGTCTCCCCAAAAGATTTATGTGTAATTGCAAATGGTGAATAATTTTATCAATTGTAGTACTTTTTTACAGCTTGTTAGACACAGCTTAGAAATAGCACCACTGAATTCAATAGATTTGGTACCAATCTAACATATATTGATTAGACTCCGGCAGTTAGTTATATTTAGTTCATATTAATATGAAGGTTTTTAAGTTTCTGTGGTTTATTTTATTTTATTTTATTTTATTTTATTTTATTTTATTTTTTTATTTAGTTTAATTTAATATATTTTTATTTCTTTTTGTTTCACTTTATCTTTTTTCTATTCTATTCTATTCGGTTCTATTCAATTCTATTCTACTCTATTCTTTCTGTCTTGCTTTACTTTATTTCATTGATTCAATTGATCAAAAGTTCCTATTAGACTCAGATTTTGGCATCTAAAAGCTCTCATTATCTTTGGTCATATCACATCTTACCAATTACATGAGCAAACCACAACTGTGACTGACATATTTCTCTAGGATAGATGCTTTGCTAATTTTCATGTGTTTTCTTGATGTTCGTAGAAGGAACTCAATTTTTTGCGTTCCTTTAGACAACTTTAGGACCCAGCCTTCTTCAACCTACAGAATCAATGCAGCTTGTAGGACACAATATGAGAAACGTTGCAAGATTTTTAATGCTATTTAATTGAAGTTATGAGTTTAGTAAATAAGCACTTAAACTAACTATAGTGAATTTTGTGTTTTCTGATTCATGGGAAAGCAAGCTCCCCTGTTGTGGGCAGAGGCACTTGGCACTGCCTCTAGAGGCAGGATACCCCGGGAAATGTATAGTGGTGGCTTCTCCAGCAGATCTCCAGCCAGAGGAGGTGTGGGAGCTGTGTGCACAGTGGATGTGGTCCACGCACCCTGAGCGATGCTGCGCTCCCTCCTTCCCTTCACCCTTACACATCTCACCTGGACCAAGCGTGGCGGCTGTTCTTTGATCACTGAGATGGACCCAGGTAATGGCGTGTACTCCTGGGGGAGGACATGGTGGGAAAGAGGAGTGGGTACCAAGTGGAGTGTCTCTTCAGATTTATGCTGGATCCCTGCAGGAACTCAGTGAGGGCTTTTGCAGTAGACAGATAATGTCCACCAGGGTGGCCCTGCAGAGAGCAACGTAACTGCAGGATGTCATCTACTGGTTCAGCCCTCTCAGCAAGTGAACCTGCACTTTTTCTTTTTTTTTATTTTTATTATCACAAATTTTCCAGTCCTTCTTTGCAATTAGAAAAGGATACAAGAGCTTAACGTCTGGAATTGTGAGAACACTAGCATTCCTTAATATTGTTAGTATTTTTTCTTATGGAATCAGAATTATTTAGGTTGGAAAAGACCTTTAAGATCATCACATCCAACCATAAACTGAACATTACTGAGTCCCACTAAACCATGCCCCTAAGTGACACATCTACACATCTTTTAAATATTTCTAGGGCCGGGGACTCAACCACTTCCCTGGGTAGCCTGTTCCAATGCTTTCCTCTGTTATTGCAAAGGAAGAAGCAGGAAACAATTCAGCCACAGTGCTGTTCAATAGTGTAACTACATCTTTCACCCTGGCAGCTAGCACCAGTAGAACATACTTCATGAACAGTTACTTTGATGGACTGTACCCCTGTGACATTGGATAAGAGCAGTAATGACAGGCAGTAAGTCCATCAAATGGATTCACATTGAAAAAGCTACAGTCCTTGTCAGAGGGTGACCCATGTGTGATGGTATGACCATAAATTTTCTCTTTTGTGATTTTTTTTTTCCTTCTCATGAGCAAAGATTAGTCTTAATTAAACACTATCTGTTAGATCAAAGGGAATTAGATCAAAAAAAGGAAAAAAAACAATACATTAATGATAAAGTACTTGGCATAATATTTTCCCAACAAGCCTGCAAGAAAATGTTTTTGAACCATGCATTGGTAGCCAAAGCCTGAAAAAATAGAAGCTTTATGTTTATTAATAGCTGGAGTACTGCAGATTACCTTTTTTATTTCAAGTCATATAAGCATGTTGCTTTCAAGACTGTTTCAGATAAAAGTGTCTGGTTACTGACAATCAACCTGGAAGTGGTGCCCAGCTCCAGTAATAAATACAAAATAGTTTTGCCTTTGCTACAAATAAGCATCTCCAGTTTAGGGGGCAAGTGAATTTGAAGATGATTAAGCAGAAATCTGCTCAAAGTTTTAAGAAGGATTTGACAAGAGAAGCAATTTTCCTTTGAGCTTGTGTTCAGCTTTGAATCTCACTAGAACAGAGCTTTCATTTCACAGGCAGTCACTCACTGTACACCCGAGCTTTAAAAATTAATGAATGCATCCTTTGCAGGAGACTCTGGCAATAGCTCAGATATATTAGTAAGTGCAATGATGTCAATCAAAAAAAAAAACAATAAAGAAGTGCAAGTGATGTCTTTCATTGTTACAATCATACTGATAGTTTCCAAGCTTCTGTTTTGAATTTCAGAACTGTTCTCTATTTTGAACAAAACAGAACCTTAAAAAAAAAGAAAATTAGCCAATAAGGCATATCTGTTATTTTCTAATTATACTAATTATATTATATTAATTAACATGCATATTTTTGAGAAAGTGTTTCCAATTTAAAATGGCCAATGCTAATTTTCATTTAGCTACTCTAAAAGGTAGCCACAACTCACACATGTAACCGTTTCAGTTAGTGTTAGGGTAGTGATTAATATTTATATATTGCATCAATAGGATTTACGAGCATGCCATGGCAAGGCTGGGGTTAACTTCATGAATGAGGCAGGGTTGAAGGAAACAGGGCTCAGCTGTTGGGAATAAAAGAGCAGGAGGAAGCAGCTAAAGCCTTACAGAGAGCAAGGAAGCCTCAGGGATGCGGAGGGCATTGATTTCATGAGAAATAGCAGTATGTGACTGGTGTGGGAGAGAGCTGTGTTGGGGGCTGCCCTTTGTGCTGGACAGGCTCTTCTGGAGGGTAGAGGCTCTCCCAGGTACAGCTGTGGGATTTCAGCCCATTGCTGGGACTGTGCTGGCTTGTGGAAATTATTCCTATGTGAGTATACAGGTAAACCTCACCTGTAACTTAGCATTCTCTATCAAAGTGCTTATCTGGTGTCTTGTGGACTCATGGCTTTTTGTGTTGTGCTATGAATGGATAGGAAGAAATACAAGTTTCCTTTGTGAGAACTGCTGTGTGTGACACGTGAAGCCATTTCAAGTGCTGTGTCTATCTAAGATCCCTAGTTTTCTTGAGTTGATAAGAGATAGCTGAAATTGAGCTGTTTCTGCCTCCTCCTTAAAGTTAGGATGCCAAAGGCCTTGTATTTTTTAAAGGTTGAGTTTTATTAAGGCACTCTGAATAAGAATGCAGAGTGGCTACGTAAAATGAAGCAAAACATGAGTTATTTAACCTCAAGGTATATTGCCTGCCATATCCTTGTACAATGACTCATTTTCTTTGTCTTAAGTGACAATAAAGTACGTGGTCTCTTGTGTGCTTCTTGGACAGGATGGTCTCTACCACATCTGAGTTTTAGGTGTGGATCTGCTCTTTTCTGTTTCTTAAAAGTGCCTTGAACCTCAGTCTATGTTGTAGATACTCCATTGCTTAGTTTCTCCCCAGGGGGCTGCCTGATCCTGGCCTCTAAGGAGCCTGTGCCAGCAGAAGAGGTGCAGAACCCTTGGGGAGTGTGTCACATCCTTCGCTCCTGGGCCTGTGGCTAACTGGGACCAAACCTGCCTCTGTGTCTGTGACCACCTTGAGCAAAAACTTAGGGGTATTTAGTAAATAGAGCAAACAATCTGTACCTTCCATCATGGTATATAGTGTACAGGTGCATTGGTTCTTTATTATTTTCATATTGATCAATTGATTTTATTTATCCACATTCCACTTACCATTACCATCTTCTTGAGATCACATCTGATTGGAAATAATGGAAACTAAAAACTTGCATTTATAACTGGAAATGTTCTGTTTTTCTGTTTGGTGTTGCCTCTTTCTTTTGCTTTTACAGTCCCGGCTTACTGTGTTGAAAATAACTGAAATTATATATCAAGGAGCCATAACTTGTAAATAGAAAGTTGCTTTTTAGTATGAGAATTCTAAGCTTGATTTAATCTCTTTATCAGAAATACTATGCACTCTTGTTCTTGCCATGTCATTTTTGATTAGGACTTTGAAGATGACACTGATAATTAGTGCAAATGTGTGCCTGCTGGAAGCACGAGTGAAGAACTCAGCCCAGCAGCCTCCTAAAACTGAGCAAATTGGTAACCAATCAATTATTCCTAAGTAGGAAGACAACTACTTTGCATAAGAAAAGATTCATCGCAAATTTAATTGCTGCTTTTACAAGCTAGGATTATTCATTATTATATATCTCATAAAGCTGTAATCCTAATTACATAGAAGGGTACATGTTGGATTCACAAGCCAAATTACTCCTATATCCTCTAGTCCTAAAATATTTACTCTAAGGACATGACAAATGGTGTAGTATTGTCCTTTTTGTGAACAATAATCAGATTTGCTTTGAAATTAATGCTTTCTTGAGGCCAAATAGGATAAATATATTACATGTTTTAGATAATTAGGAGCAATGAACTGCTAAAGGGATCAGCCATTATAGGATCCAAGTAGTATTTTCTGGATAATTCTTGCTGAATCCTGTTATGTTGGATTGTGACTGTGTACCAAGAAAAGCATAGTAATTCAAGAAAAAACATAAGTAACACTGAGAGATAGTTACTTTAATGATTAACTGTACTTGAAGAAACACAATGAAATGTCAATAAATTTCCAGTGCTTTGGATTGTATTAGATTAGTTTATACTTATGTACAAATTATGGATATAAAGTGAAGAGGTTTATCTTGAAGACTTACTATTGCTTTTTAAAAAATAAAGCTACTCAGAAAACAGTAATACTGTATGTGTGAACATTACCTTTCATTTAAAGGTGCTTAAGAAGCATTATCTCTGTGTAGAAGCTAACAAATTGCTCTCATGTTCCCAAAGTTACTCAGTAACTGGTAAGTGTTTTCTGATTTATGCCTTATGTATATACATCTAAATACCTTTCTTAATGGCTCTGAATATGCATCTACTCCTCTTAAGCTCACAAAATAGTTGTACTTCAGTGTGCTTGTATATGCACCTTTACAGGATTATGGCTTAGAACATTTGTATCTCTTTGCATAATTCTTGGTGTCTAGCTCTGTAGTAGATGTTGCATTTGGTGCTGAACTGAAAGGCCACAGCAACCGACAAGCTATTATCAGATGAAAAATACTATCTGTAAAAAGAATGAAGCAAGCCCATTATTAGGTTTTGATATAATTGCAAACAAATTCCCATTGAAGCTGAAAATAAGACTTTGTACTGCTTTTCCTTAAGTATTTTCTAGGATTTCATTGCTGAGAGCAACCACTTACGTTGTGGTGGTTCTTCCTCTCAAATTACTTAATGGAAAGATTTAATTTTGGAGATTGACTCTATATTTAATAATAAACCAATGCTGATTGCAGACAACTATCTATTTTATTTACCTTAGCTAGTTTGTGTATGAGGCATGACCCAGCATCCTGTATCAGCTGTTGAAGCCTAAGTGATAAAATATCTAATTTGCAATATTTGCATTTAATCCAGCTGAGAGGTGATGGTGGCATATATAGCAAACAATCTGCTGGTAGCAATTTGGAAAGGCAACTAAATTTTCTGCTTTGGTGAGCTGAATTAATTGGTTTAGAAACTTGGTTATCTTCTCCACTAGAGACCATCGGATACTCCTTGTTTTATGGCTATATGGAAATGGAGAAACCTTCCCTTGGTGGAGGTAATAACACTGAAGACAGTTGTTTTGTTAAGCTCAAATCACCTGCAGCGTCCTCTCTGTGCAGAGTATGGGCTGAATGAACTCTTCCCAGCCACTTCCTATAATCAGTATTAGGCAAAGAGCTTTTTTTTGTGTTCTGTCTTCTAGAAATACTGCACTTGGGTTCTTTGTGCAGGCTGTAGATCTAGGCACTGAATGCCAGCAGTTCCTTACAGCAAAGATAGCTTTCTGCTTTTAGTTATGTTATTTAGGAGTAGACTTTTCAGTTATTTACTGTTGACTGCAACCAACGCATATGTTTAAAGAACGGATTATCAGCACATAACAAATCTGAATGCAAATAATATTTATGGGGAGAATGAGGCCTAATTCTGTTATTTCTTCACAACAAAAACATTGGTTTGGGAAGTGGGGACACCAGGAAAGCTTGGATGACTATACTTGTTAGTAAACCACAGCTAGCATGTGATAACTGAGAGCCTGGTATGTATCAAGAGTGCATTTTGTAGCTGTAATTTATCTATAAATCCACTGGCATAATATTATAAATATACATATTAAGCAGTATTCCTGCTTTTAGACTTCTGGCACTCCTGGGATTACTGCTGCTTGCTTTACCCCATCTGCAAATCATGGTGAAAGCTAGTCTGTATCAAGGCATTATATTATACATCTTCATTTATCTCTATTACCTTGCCCAGTTTTTTGTCTTTATTAATGCATGACACACTAGAGCACCCTTCAGTGCTGATTTATATTAGTGTCACAAAAATTGCAACCTGAAAAAAGGAAATTCCCTCGCTCAAAAGGATGATAAATATCTACTTAAGCATGTAATGACATTAAATGTTAATGTTTTTCTGAAATGAATCAGACAGAAGTGTTTGAAGGAAGAGTAACCTAGAAAGCATGACCAATTGAAACCAAAGTCTCCTAATTCACTTCTTCAGGTATCCCTCAGTGTGAATAATACTTGAAAATACTAAGCCACTTCAGAAAGAAAAGGGATGATACTTGTGCACTAATAGCAGTAGAGAGCCTCTTAAAGGAACAGTAAATTTTGAGGGTTTTAAAATATGCCCAAGATTTGGCAAGAAAGGAAGCTGAAAGAAAGACCATGAAATGAGGATTTTAAGGAGAAGACAGGTTTAATATGGGATACTGGATACATTGGCTTATTGTGCACTGGTTGTATGTTATGCCCTTCTTATACTATGTACTGCTGTTGAAGAGCTCTTAGTGATCAAAGTGTTTTTTTTCAGTTTTCATGCAACTTGGTTTTGTAATAAACAGACCCCAGAGGCATTCAAATGTCCCTGAGTATGTAGGGGAGGAGGTGTAGGCTATTTGGGGTTGCTTTGTGGGAGGAACTTCTGGTGATGGAGTTAGAAGAAAAATAAATCTGAATGTTAAATTAATATTGGAATAGTTCCTGGGTTGTATCAACTGCTTGGCCTGTTGATGCTGATTAATATATGAGTTGTGGCATCTGTGGGATTTTTTTATGGATATGAATGTCCCTGAGAAACCATGGAGATTTCATATTTCTCCTAGCTACAGCCTCTGTGGTGACAGAGGTCTTGGGACCTGATGACATTTGGATAATTATGTACCCACTTAAGATTAATTTTCTTGACCCCTTAAGAATTACCTCACCTGGAAACAGTTTAAAACATGAAAAATCCTGTATCTAAATCTGTAATGGCGAGATTTTTCCGTGTTGTTGGTCTGCCTTAGTTACAAATGATAGTGGCTTCGTTCACCACCATGATGCACTGGTATGAATACTTCAGCTGTTTTTATTCTGTGATCTGAAATGTAGTCTTAGGATTTGCTGTGATGTGTGCACCTGTAGCTTAGACACTCTTTTTGTGGAACTGGTCTGGGGAAGGAGCTATTCGCCCAGCAGCAAATCTTGTTTTCCTTTGAGGACACTCCTCTGAAACAGCTCTTTTGTGAGAACTGGGCACTGCTGGGCTAGGCTTTTGACAGACATGATTACCAAAAGAGATGTAGGATGAAGTTGTACCATTACTGTGATCAGTTTCTTGAGAATTTTAATGAGCATTTAAAATGCAGCAAGACTTAGAAAAATTCCTAAATAAGAGAGCTGTGAGGTTAAGTTTGACATCAACCTACAATGGCTTCAGGGTAGAGGCAGCATTATAAAGCCAATGAACTGTGACTATATCCCGCTCTCACTGAACGAGAAATGCTGGGGAAATGCTTATTCTGCTCTTTCTACATGTTCTCGATATTCAAGTATTTGTTGCCTGATACGTTAACTGAAGATCTTAGGTGCAAGCATTTGCATGAAAAATACTGTTTGCAAACTTTACTTATTTTTGTGACGCTGTATCTGTTGTGTTTTCAGCCTGTGTCCTGGGAACAAACAGGTCACTAACTGTGGGAAGGTCTCTCTGGACTGATGTGACACCATACAGCAGAGGCTGTTTCCTCTTATGGTTTTATAACACGTAAGCTGTGAAAAGAGACTGTTCTGCCTCAAAGGGCAGGGGCATTAGGCCAGCCAAGCCCTCTTCTGAGAGATGATCACCTTAGGAAGAGTAGCAGAGGCGAGATGCCATTTAGGTCAGGCGGCCATGAGAAATGCTGTGTGGAAGGGCAGGGAGCTTTGGCCTGGGGCTGAACGCCTCTGAAGTGAATGAAATTCTCTGAGAAACGTCACAGCAGAACCCAGTCGAGCTCTGTGGCTCTGGCTTAAAAGTGGCGAGTCAGAGATGTAAGAGGAGAGCCTGGAGAAAACAGGGCACCTGAGCAGCAATGGGCTGATGAGGACTTTAAGTGCCGTAGTAGCAGGGCCATCAATCTTCCATGATGCTATCAAAGATGCAGGTGGGGAAAGAACTGGTTAAACACAGCTGAGGAGAGGGAGTAATTACAAGAAAGAAAGGGCTAAAGGCTGTTCTGCACCAGGCACTAGTATTCTAGCTCCAAATACCTTGACTATGGAGGACTTTCTATTGAAAGACAGCCAAATCGAACCTCAGTGTTGCTATTACTTTCCATCAGAAATGCTGGTGGTAGATAGCCCTTTCAAAGGTAAACACTGGCTACAAGCTTCCTCTGATACTAACAATAACTTCCACTAGCTTTGACCTACAAAAATATTTTCAAGTAAGAAGTAAGCAGTTTTGTTTACCTTCATTCTGCAAAGTGACTCCACTGCTAGTGAAAACACATACTATTACAAAACAAACTAAAACTGAACAGGACTCTAACAGCTCTTCTTTAAACATAATGTAAAGCTTCCTGTTCTCCATCCTTAAACTCAGAGAATGAAACTCCTGCACCAAGTGCTACCGGAGGGGAAACAAATACTTATGGAAGTGTGTGAGCTACAGCCTAGATAAATTCCTGTTTTCCACTGTTTTTGCCTGAAGCGCTCCTCAGTAATGACTTACCTTGAGGCTTTTTTTTTCTCTCTAGAGTAAGACTCCTAAAGCTAAAATGTAACTATTAGAAGATAAAACAAAGCTTTCCAACTTGAGAACTTCTGAGGCTTCTTCATTACTGTTTATACTTGTGAAGCATTTTTAATATGCAAGGCAGATAGGCTAAATACAAACCAGAGAAATATTCCCTATTTAATTCAAGCAGTTTTAGAGGAACCAACACACAGGCTAATGTTATGGAAGTTACTAATCCCTAATAAAATGTACTGACCTGTGCTAATGCACAACACAAACCTACCTTGAAAATACAGAAAGATGCTTCTTTTGGCTTGGTACATGTATGATGTGCAAATAAATTTGTGTTTATTTATTCATGATAGCTGTATCTTGCATAATAGTATAGCTAACTGGCGTGAATGGACACAGAATTTAAATTTTTAGCATAGGTAACATCAAATCAAATCCTCTTGGATCTGAGAGGTTCTAACAAGTTGTCAGAGCTCCAAATTGTTTTCATTAAGAACTCCTAATGAGGCATTCCTCTGTGTGTGTGTGTCTGGGATAGATAGATATGGGGGTGAAATTCCCTTAGGACAGAAAAAAATCCCAAAGCCCCAACAAGCATATAAAGTCTTAAACTTGTATTAGAGCATGCAAGAATACAGCTGTATCACATTTTCCTCACAGGCAAAAATCACAGGCTATTTTTCTCTTGAATATAGTTATTCATTATTACCAAGCATAAAGAGCAAAATCGTACTCAGTTGTTAATGTACTACAAAGAATTGGAAAAGTAGCTACCAGAGTTTCTAACTTGGCCTAAAGACATCTTAAATCTTTTAAGGATGAGGTTTTGAGTCTGTCTATGACCCTGCCTGACCAGACACCTGCATCCTTGTGGAGCTCTGATCTAGATTCTCAACAGGACACTGAGCCTTGTTAATGTCACTTATGCAACTGTGGAGAGAGTTTTATTTGGCTGTTCTGAAGAGTATCTGGAGTCCAATTTGATTGGAAAGAGAATGGTGGTTTTTGTGGGGTTTTTCTACACATTCTTTGCAGCTTCAGTTGCAGGACTTTGCTGCTATAAATCTTTACGCTTTGCTCCTCAAGTATGGATTTCTTTTTTTACAAGTTTGTAGGTGTCCACTGCTGCAAACACAAACTAGTGATAAATGCCATCAAGCTGTTTAGTACCAGACACCTGCTCATTTACAATCTGGGTGCTTTTAAGAGATGCTGCTTGCTTATCTCCACCTTCAGATTTATAGATCATTTCATTTTCATCTAAGTGGTCCCTTTAATGACAACATATGTTATTCCAATTACATCAACCTCTAGTTAAAGTAACTAACAAAGAGCAACAAAACAGATGTAGAATGAGGTTTTCTCAAACATCAGCTGGATCTGTACAAGAACTTAAAGGCCTGTGATGCAGAAAAAGGACACAAAGAAGAAGGTGCTGGTACACGAGGACAGAAGCAAATGAAGCTAATGCTTTTGAAGATGCTTGCTAAGGTCTATAGAAAACTATTTAAACCTGGAGGTTGGGAGAAAGTGTATGTGCCAGGTAGCATATAAGAAATGGAGGACTCCATATTGCCTGCTATGTGTAGACTTGCAGTTCTTATTGCCTGTGCTATAGCTGTGGTGTTTCTCACTGTTTTGGTTTGTTTTTTAAATCAATCTCCAGCCTGTCCCTATACTACTGTGAATGCTATAGTTAGGGCAATAAATTCACTGCACTGGAAGTAATCACCTATAAAATACGACAGGAACTAAGTTATCAGCTCCTTACGAATGGAACGGGAAAGAAACACTTACCTATCACAACAAATAGCATTCACTCTAGCATTTCATAAACTGTCATGCATTAGGATCAAAAGAAGATCCCAAGATTTTTGATGCATCACACATGATGGAAATGTCTTAAAGATGCTAACTACACATTTCTATATACATTTTAAAATGTGGTTGGATGTGTTCTTGTCACTCAGCACTCGAGATTTAAATATGTTACTCTGTATTTGTGTTCTGCTAAATTTTGTACTGTTTTTCCTACAGGGTTTGCCTGACCACACACCTTGGGATCAAGGTCTTTTGAAACACTTCTTATTCTCCTGAACTCTGCCAGTACCTCTGTCTGCCTCCTCCTTGATTGCTGGTGCTTTTCAGACCTGCTTATTTGTGCTGTCAAGAGAACAAAAGTTGTAGTAGATCATACAGGTCATCTTAATGTCACCTCCTTCCTCCTTCACGGCTCTTAATAAGTTTAAAAAACACCTTAGGAGATCAGACCAAAAGCCCATCTAGCTCAGTGTACTGGCTAATTGGAGATGCTATTTAGAGAGAACGTGGTCCATTTCCATTATACTCTCTCCAGCATCCAGAATTACTGTATTAAGGATGGTAAACAGTGCATACCTGCCTCACCTTTAGAGTTTCTTGTGGAACTGTGACTGTGATTTTTTTTCTGACTGTATTCTGAACTCGCTATTTCTAGCTCCACAACCTCCACTGGTAGAGAATTAGAAGAAGTAGTAAGGATGTACTTCCTTTTCAATAAGCTGCACTTTGGTTCTAGTATTGTAGGATTTGGTGAATGTTTTGTATCCAGCTTGTAAGCCATAATCATGCTCACTCCTCAGTTTTTACTTTTACAGATAGAATCATAGAATGGTTTGGATGAAGAGTTCCAGTCTTCTCAGCATCCCTTCATAATGAGGGACTCCGTCTCCCCCACCAATTCTAGTGCCTTTTTCTGTACCTTGAACTGTCCTGTATCTTTGAGATGTGTAGATCAGAACTACATGCAGCACTCACTCAACAGGAGTGCAGAGATTTTCTGTAGTTGCACACTGTTATCCTCTGTCTTGTTACCTATACCCCCTACTTATGACACCAAACATCTTCTCTTTGTCTGCAAGTACACACTAACAATTCTATTAAAATATCTTCAATTATGACTCTCCTGTCAATTTCCTGAGTTTTAGCTAAGTAAGGCATGATTTATTTTTCTCTAGATGCATGGATGCTCCCCTATCAACTTTTTACTCATTCACTGAGTTTTGTGAAGTTCTTGTGGACTTTTCTCTCCATCAGCAAAGCACCACATGAGCTTATCTATAATGCAGGTTGCACAGCACACACCCTTCTGCAGGTCACTGACAAAAATGTATTCAAGTGGTCCCAGTACCCGTCTTCAGAAAGGTCCCATTGCTGACTTTTCTGTCTAGATAAGTGACCATTGAGCTCTATCCTTTGGTTCGTATCTTTTAATGGGTTTTCAAGTCATGAAAAGGACATCTCTCCCAATTCCAGATTAGCTTCTTTAATACAGCTTTGCTAAAGGATTCTTATCCATGTGCTTTTCTGACACTGTTTTAGCCCTCTACAAACTTTGCGAACTTAAATTCTCCTTTATACAAGTCCTATAACTTCCTCAGCTGACTATGTTTACCCTTGCTTTCAGTAAACTTGGTCTCTATTGAAGATTTGACCACCCTATCAGGATTGGAAATTGTTCATTGGTTTGTAGCTCAGTCTTCCTCCTAGACGCTGCTTTTTATAGATGACAGCTGTGTTGGCAATGTCAGTCCTCTGACACAGAGGCAATCTGTAACAATAGGTGAAATCACCTTGCTCAGCAGTTCTGCAACCTTACATCTGACTTCCTTCAGAGCTCTTTGATAAATGCCATTTGGTCCTGAGATCTTACCAGCATCTACCTTATCTATTTAAAGCAATTACACAGAAGGTGCTAGATGACATCTATCTAGATCTTCTGGCCTAGCTGCTACAGAAAATTTGGCTTCTCTGTCACAGTCTTTATCAGTCGGTGCCCCTTCTTAAACTTTTGTCATCAGCTCTCTCACTAGTTCCCTGCTTGGTCCTCTGCTTTTGATGTATTTTAAAAATTCTGTGCTACCATGCTACCACTGTGAGCATCATCTCCAGATTATTTTTTGAGATTCATTATGTTTACAGTCGACCCAAGGAGTGCTGTGAGTTTTCCTGTTCCCTTTGCCAGCATTCAAAACAGAATTCCCTCTGAGTAACTTTCCTATTGAGCTGTGTAAGTATTTTTTATTTCGTTTTGAGTTGTGGCACATGTTTTACCTGGGCTTCTAATTCAGTATTTAACAGCCCCCGGGCTGGTTGTAGGTATCTTGCTATTGGAACTGTTCCTTTTTTTGTTGTTTGTTGTGGGTTTTTTGCTTGCTCTATTAACTGCCTTTATTTCAACATTGCTCCAACTTAGTAGTTCAGATTTCACTTTGACTGTTCTCTCTTGCAACAGTATTAACCCTACTGTGTTTTGTTTGCTGTTATGGAGTAACTCTCCCATGAATACCCCTTATGCTAGTACCCATGCACTACTCAAGCTGCTGCTTTTGATTTGGTTATTATTTGAGATCTACTAGTTGTTCCAGAAGGCTGTCATGTATCACTGGAATACTTTACCTCGTCACAAGCTGAAATACTTCAGTTTATTAGGATGCGATCTTGAGATCTCTCCCTGTTACCACCTCTCTGAAACTTGTAGTTTCTCTAATCTCGTTTCTGGTCACTGTTGCCATCTTGATCAGGGGTCAGTAGCACAATTCCAATTCTTTTTTAGAATTAGATTTTTTTTTCCTTAGGTTAGTACAGACTTCCAACCACGTGCTGTGCTGTTTTTTTTCCTGTCAGACGTCCCTGCTGTTGCACTCTATGTAATCTTTCACATATGGCACCACTTTGTCACCCACATATCCTGCTGCGATGTTCTTAAATTAGTAGCCTGGCAACATTGTCCTACTGATTATTTTTTTCCCCTACCAGGTCTCTCAATGCCTGTTATACCAGAGATGCTGTTCAACACCACACATTGTAATTCCTCCGTCCATTTCTCCAGCTTCTAGCACTGACATAAAGCTCTTGCAAATTCTGCCCTAGCTTCACCACACTGGCATATGCCACTCAACTGGCATTGTGGGCAGTCTGATTTGCTTTCCCTACACAATGTGATGTGCCTTCAGCTAACAGCCAAAGCACCTCTGAAAAGGCTGCAACCCCCTTCACAGTCCATATCAATCTGTGAACCAGGTGCTTTGAGTGTGTCAGTTTTTCCCCAGCTTCTGCTTTAAATGCTGCTCTACAACCTTGCAGTGTTTCTGCACCAGAAGTCTTGCTGTATTTTTGTGTAAGATATAACGCGTCCTTCCTCCTTCTTCTTGTCCTAAAATGTTACCCAGTTCTTAACATATCGGTATTTCCTGAAGAAGGAATAGCTAGAGCATTAAATGAAGTGAGTTTTGTAAAGTCTAGTTAATCTTATCCTCGTATTTAGAGACATTCCTATATCATGAATGAAGAAACTTCAAATTGATTTGATTCCTGGAATGCTAATGACAGTGAACTGGTATTTGGAAAAGTACCAGTAGAGTGGAAAAAAAGCAGCAAGACTGAGGTAGAATATCTTGTGATTCTTGTTTCCTGAGCCACAGAGAATACACTATGCAAAGGTTATGAGCAATTCATATAATATGAGACAGGAGCAACTACAAAAAAGGCATTTTTAAATGGCATTACAAACTCCTGCATAAGCTTTTCGCTTTTCGTGAACACAGAAAACTGGAAACTGCTGTAACTCCTGTTCCAACAGACTCATCTACATTGCTTTATAAACATTATTCAGGAAAATACGTTCCTTCTGCTGTTACTTAAGAAAAAAAGCCTATTGTGGATTCTAAAATGTTGTTGCCCTCCATCATCCCATTTTTGCCACCACAGATCTAGCTTAAAAGGATCTGAGTTCTGACTGATCTAAGCTTTCTTGCCTTCAAGATTCCACAAACCCTTTTGAATTGCATCCTTTGGCATGAGAGAAAGATGAACTGGCAATGTATGTTCTCCGAATACTGCTGAACCAGGAAAAGAAGAAATCCGGGATAAAAATATGTAGAACATAATTTTATACTAATGGTTGAACATGTCTGAGGTGATCAGAGACTACAGGTACATGTGTTGTTTCCAAGCAAAGTGATGGCAAGGTGTGTGTGGTCATTAAATTACAGTTTCTACAATTTTCTATTTTTTTTTTCTTTCTTTCTCCTAATAGTAGCTGAAGAACCAATGATATTTTGTTCAGTTTAAAACACATCTCAAAACATAAAACTTCAGGTGAAAAATCTAGGCAATACCCTTTGGATTAATAATCTAAAGTTAATGAGGAAGACTTACACAGAAGCCCATTATAATGAAATTTATTTAAATTCTTAAGCACACTATATTCAGAACTTTTTAGCACTTCCCAATGAGGTGTTTACTGTATGTTTCTACAAATTACGCATTCATTGCATAAAACTGCATTCACTTCTCTATCAGCATACTATATAAATTATCACAAAAACAGATGAACCAACAAAGGATTCTTGAATATATGTAACATTGGTGGGCAAAGAATACCAGTTTTAGCTTATCTTCACGGTAAGCAGCTCTAAATGAATCCCTCTTGAATTCATTTAATTAAGAAGCTGAAAAGAAAGAAAACATTATTAAATGTTGAAAAATGAATATAAAACATAGCATCGCAATTATTTGAAAAGAATAAACAAGGACTTAAAAACATTCATTTGAAAAGTCATTTGACATTTGTGTAATAATCTCTTAAGTTTTTATATCCCATTTAGTAATTACTAAGCAAGCATGAAAGTTATCAAATAAAACTTGAGTGACTGAAACTTAAATTTGCCTATTAAAAAATTAAAAAGCAAAATGTACTTCAAACATCTGCTCTCTTTAATCAAATTCTGCATCTGCTCTTACTACTTAAAGTGAGAACTACTCTCCCAGGAGATGTTTCAGATTTATTTAAAGCATTCTTCTTTTACTGTTGAAGTGGCCCCAGAGTGGAGACGGTATAGAGGACTTGGCAAGGATTGCAGACTCTTCAATTCTTAATATTTTAATAAACGAAGGAGTTTCAGATGACACTGCTGTTTCTTTATCCCTGGAATGAAACTTTATATTTTTAAAAAAGTAGATATATATTGTGTGCCTTACCTTTCTGGTATTTTACCAAAGAAGAGGTATCTCATAAATTGGGAAACGGGAACACAGAGAGAGACACTTGTGTAGGACTATAGACTGAGTTAACTGTACAAACACAAAAGCAATGAACTACTGAATGGAAGGGCTTCTTCACTGCCTCTAGATTCCCATGAAAGATCTTTCATATCCTCATAGCTATGCAGTGTGGTCTAGCATACACACGTTGTAGTAACTTCATCAGTTTTCCATTCATGGTATAATTAATTAATCATTACAAAACATAAATACAAGTGCCATAAGCTTAAAAGACTGTACCAGTATAAAGATGTTCCCTGCTGCAAAAAGTTGACAAGCTCATTAGGCAAGACATACAAAGCAACACAAAACAGATGGCAACTGGCTGGGTGCTGGAGGGTGAAGTGATTGTTCAAAGGGAAAAGCTAGCAAGAGCAACTGCACAAAAAGGTGAATTGTCGAGTGGAGAAGAAAACGCTGAGCACATGAGACTAAAAAGATAACCCAAGTCTAGAATAGCTGTGTAAGGTGATGAATAGGAAAGAAGGAATTAAGAGGAGAAGAGAGAGGAGGAATACTGGTAGTAAAAAAGTTTGGGAGGAAGAGCAGGAAGGGTTGAAGATTACAATAATCAGGCAGATTGTGTTGATTGATAGGCTGAGGAGAGGTAAAAGATTGAATGATATAAGTGTAGGAAATAAAAATACAGCAGTGTCACTTCGGTTAAATATGCCACTACCATATCTATTGTTACTTTCTGTCTGCAAGTAAACTGCATCTTTAGCAGCTGAGAGACATGATATAGCATATAGATGATGTAAACACTGAAAGTTATATGGAAGTTATAAAACAAGTTTAAGAGGCTAGATACACAAAGAAGGAAAAAGCCCAAGGTGGAAAACCACAAAAAGACAAAACACCATAAAAACCATCATAAACTAGAGAGCTGCCAAAGAGAAGAAGGTGGGGAGGTAGGGGGACAGGGTTTCTGAAAAATCTAGAATAGCAAATTGGACAACATCCCTTGGGGTAGATCTGCAAAAAAGATCTCAAAAAAGAAATCATGTCCCCCTACGCGAAGCAGGGGAAAGCAGAACAGGAAAGGATGGCCAAACTGTGCCATTCCAGACATTAACTAACTGGAAAGGCTTAGAATAGGTAGGAATAAATGGTAAACTGTAAGACTTACAGGAAAGCCATAAAAGCAAAAAGAGGCATGATTAATAGTGGCAATCATTGAGGAAAGTCCTACTCATAGAACAGTATGCAAACTTTGCCACAGGAAGACCCACGCCCTTAAGAGATCTGCTATGGGGCCAGACACCTGGAATTCAGATCTCCCATTCTTTAAAGGACTAGAAACCAGCACTGAATGTGGACAATTTGCACAGAGAGGAATGTGGAGGCCTGTGGATATTCATGAATTCAGTGTGCTGTTGGATAAAGAGAGACATTGAGCTGTTTTGCCTTCCATTTCAATGGGCAGCTTCTCTCTGAAGAACATGGTGTCTAGCCACAAAAAGAGAATTAGTATAGAAAAAGCTAATGTAAGATGCTTTGTTTTGACAACTGTGTATTACTGTTTTCCTGTCTTTTAAAATAATCCTGATTTCTGCTGTTTTGAAGAAAGTAACCTATTTTGCTGAGCATCATAGACTTGAATGTGAATCTTGGTGCTTATCAGAAGTAGATTTACCAGTTCATAGACTTTAGGTGAATCAATTCTATTATGCATGAAGTCAACATGGAACATCAGAACAGTTGTTACTAGTGCTCACGTTTATTAATAAATTTAATTTTATATGTCTGCAAATACTATCTGTTCTACTTACTAATATTTTACCAGTATATTTTCAAGAAATAACTATTCCATTTTATTTCCTTGCATTTAATTTCAATTATTCAATATTATACAAGATTTCTTTAGTGAAATTAATTTAATTACTGTGAGGGCAGACATTTCTTATATGGTGTATATAGTGAATCCAAGGAATTTTCAAGCTGTGAGGTATCTTACAATTTGTCTGTTCTTGTTGCATTGACTGTATTTCTCTAAGCAATGAATGAATACTTCATGTCTGACTTAACATTTATGTTTTTTTTATGAAAATAAGGCATCTTTTATTTATCATGTTTTCTTGCAGCTTAGTTCATCATCTCTGCTAGTCAATACAGAATACATATTTTTCCATTCTGCCAATACATAGTTCTAAAGGCTGATTATTTTTTATGGTTTAACTAAAAACTCTTCACATTACTCTTTTCAATAATACCCAAACACAATGGCTATAAAGGATAATCTGATAACAAAACGCTCAACTGCAGGTACCAAAAAATTCTTCGAAAGGCTACTTAATGCAAGCTAATTAATGAAAACATATATGAAAACTTTAAATTTTCAGGTGTTCATATAATTTAAATTCAAACAACAGCAAATGTAGACTTGAAAGGACCATTGGAAGTGTGAACAATAATGAAACTGTGCTAAAAGTTTCATTCAGAAAACAAAGCAGAACACAGGGCAGTTAAATTTCAGCCAAAGCTAAAAAAAAACAATTGAGAGTTTTTTTAACATCAGTAAACAGTGGATAAGATTTTTATCTGTCTGTCCTCTTGAAGAAAAAAGTCTTACAAATATATACATTCCTAATGTTCCTAGTAATATACTGTGCTACTGTACTGATGTCTTCTGTCGTTGTCTTACCATCCTTATTCTTTTTAATATTTTGTGTGCTTTTTGACTTAAACTGCCTAAAGTGAGGTTTCCAGAGAACCCTCCAAGCTCCTCCCTGACTAGCAAAGCTAACTTGAGTTCATGCTTTTGGCTTACAGTTAAGAATAGTCTCTCTGTCATTCCCATGTGTATTAGTTGAGAGATAAAATTCTGTGTTGACATAATGAAATTTTATTGCTCAATCACTGAGAATTTGATACTTAATATATCATTTTCTCATTTTAAATACTGGGGTGAGAACACTTACAAAAAAGATTCTCTCAGATATATCAACTCTCTTGTCTTATCCAGAAAGCATTATGAAGGGAAAAATGTTCAATAGTGTAAAATAAAATTATTGCATTATCTTTCAACAGTTAATGACAGCAATTAAAATGAAAGTTTTAGCAAGATGAAAAATTTCATCTAGTTCTCATAAAAAAAGGTGGATTAGTACAGGCATGAAAAAGCCCTGCCACAGTAAAAATGGCTCTAGCAGAGAGATTTGTTACATTCTAGCTCATCCATCACGATTGTGTTCGCTCAGTAAGTAACCTTCATGATGACCTCCATTTTGCATCACCTCTCCCATTTCAATGCTTTATTGTATACGGGTATTTTACCAGCATATTAATTAAACCATTTTTTTTCCAACCTTAGACTTCAAGAAGATTCTGTGGAAAGAAGAATCAAAAACCTAATTGGAAAACATCTGAAGCGGATGAAGAAAATGTAAACAAAATGTTACTCTCCCTTCCTATATACATGCCCTCTAAAGAGCACACTTAGAGACCCGTGCTCTTATCTACCTCTCCTCTGGACGCTTTTCTGTTTGTCACAGAAATTAACAGTGACAATGGCAGTACCAGGGTCAAAGAAATAACAGCATTCCCAGTACTTTTATTTATGTACATTAGAAAAGGAAATAACAGTCTTTCTCCGGTTTTTGACTCCTGCTTTACGTTTATCCACCTCTGTTTTGATTTATCTTCACTACATGGAGGTCATTGGAGAGAAAGAGGATGCACAGCAGGTTGTGTTACTGTTTCAGTTTTTATTGATGCATGCTGCTTCACAGAGGACTTATATGGTTGTTCAGTGCCAGAGAACAGAAACAATTTAGTATATTTGACTTTTTTTTTTTTTTAGGTAGAACAGTGAATTTGATGCTTCAGATTGTGCATATAGCATTAAAACAATTTCAGTTTTCTTTATTGCTTTAGGCATGCCAACATAAATATTCTTTCTTTTTTTCTGATAGATTATTAGTATGCGTTGTTGTTAGTATTGTTAAAGGCAAAGCTTTACTAGCCTGAGGACAATTTATCACATAAAGACTGATAGTTTCAAGGTGAAATCTACAACCAGTGAAAGTAAAAAGACAGACATATTTCACATCTTAAGATATATCTACTCTGGAATCAGTTGATGGGATGCAGAAGTCCTTGGCAGATCCCAAGGAATTCAGACAAAAAGATTAATATATATTGGCATATATGACTGAAGTTAAAATGTAGGCTATTAAATTAAAAGTGGGAAGAGAAAATAACAGCCTATATACTTGGTCATCCTTAGTGTTCTCCATATGCACTTCATTAAAATTCATAAGAACTATGCACACAAACCAAAGAAGCTTTTCTTAAGAAACACTATGGCATTGTCATGAACATGACATGGTTGAGATCACTGAAGTCTCAAAGAATCAAGAGTATGTTTATTTACAATTTACAGAAAATGAGGTCAGAGCTACCCCAGAGACCAACAGAAACATGAAAGGTTTAACACTGGAAAGGACCAGATAAGTAAATTACACATTTGGGAAACTAGCAAATGAAATTTGATAATAGCAAAGCAAAAGGATCAGTTCTAGTAACGGTTTCCAGTAATCCTGCATTGAGTGAGGATTTAAGATTGAATGATTAATTTATTGCCATGAAAACATGAAGAATATAAGACAGTCCAAGTAAGACCTTGCTTAATTCTACAGAGGCAGTAGCATTACAGAAAAACTAAAGAAAACTGCAGAACACTTAGCCAGCTCTTAAATGTTTCTCATGTACTTATGCATCCACAGGGTTCATTCTTTTATAAATTTACCTGATGGGTGTTACTGATTAGTAAGTTGTGATATTTAATCTACTTAGCTCCTTAAGACAGAATTTGGTTTATGGATCTAATAATTCCTTCATAGTAACAACATGATGCAGCACTATCTCATTTTAACAGGTCTGTGATGAATCATTCTTTTCAGCACTATCTTGGATTTCTTTTGTTTCTTTCTTCACCAGCTTTAGCATACTAACAGGTGCACTTTTTTGTCACATGCATTGCATATCAACTTAAATTTCTTGAAAACTTTTAACAGAATTCAGAAGTTCTCTTTCTCTTCTTCTTCCCCTCCCTTCCCCTGCCCTCAGTTCTTGATGTCCTTTATTCTTAGCTTGGGTACTAACAGAGACTACAAATCTACATAGGGCTCTAACTTCTGCTAGATATTCCAGACAAAAGATGTCTGATATTTCACTAAAGACAGGTTCAGTTGTGGGGGAAGGAAAAATGAAATCTGTCCCACCCAAAATTTACACCAAACTGATTAGCAAGAAAAGAGGGAAAACCCCTATATTACTTAAATTGAGGTTCTTAAAGTTTATAATACAGTCAGATGTGTAATAAATTAAGCAATTACATCTGCAATAACATCAATGGTATTGTGTAGGCATGCCAACTCACAGAGCAAAGTCATGTTCGCAAGGTATTGTTTAACCTCAGACATCTAAAGTATCATACAGCAGCCAAAAAAAACCTACTATAAACATGCACAAAAGCCATGCAAGATCTCGAAATCAGCACAGTCGTATAAGTATGTTGTTAATAAGTGATAAGAACATTCCTAAGATGAAAGAACTAAAAATGAAACTAATACAACTTAGATTTTCTTTAGTAGCTGTTAAATTGCATGGCAATGAACACAACAACAACAACTGCTTTTTCCTTTTAGTAAACTTGTTATGAGAAGATGCAACTGAGCTCAGACCATGGGTTGACATTCTTTGGCAGTGCTTCTCAAGTGAGCTTACAAGCTGCAGATCAAGCTCATAATTTCTTCTCCTTTTAAGTTTAAGACTTAAGCACTTAATGGGAAGTAAGAATACTTCACACTTAGGAAAAGAGGATCCTGTCTTTCACCCCAAGTCAGTCAAACTAGAAGGCAGTCTCCAGAGAGGATGCTGAGAGTTTACCATCCTAGATGGTAAACTACTAACTCCATACTGATGAAACCTTGCAATACCATACTATTACAGACCTCTTTCCTTAGCAGAAATGAGTTAAGAGCAGGAGCACGCTTTCTGTGCGTATTGCAAGGGGAAGAGTTTCCTTGTCTTCAGTATGTCTGAGGTGATCTAAACTAAATGCCAATTAATCTGCATAAAGAGATCCATCTCAGTAAAAATGAAAACAGTTCTTAAGTCTCACAGCAAAAACTACTAGATAAATTTTATGTATTAGTTCAAATGTTAGATCTAAGTTGGCTTCTCAAGGCTGAATCCTTACTAGTGGAACATAGCACAGAACATAAAGCTGGCTGCTGCACTAATCACACGATTTGGTCATAGAAATCAATGCTAAGAAGTATCTGAGAAAAACCGTAGAAGTATTCTTCATATGATTAATGAACAGTGGCTGTAAAAAAATGTTTGTTCTCTACTCAGTTCAAAATATAAATTTCTGAATCTGTTGTACTAATGTTTCCCTTACGTATATATTAGTTGACATTTCATCATGCTGGCTCTTTCAGTAAAATGTTATTTGATCTACATTGAAACACACGTCATCCACTTCAGTCTTCCACACAGGGTAACAGTAATGTAGCCTGTAATATTCTGTGAAGGATTAGTCTACTAGTTTATAGGAACCAATTTCACCAGAAATAAAGAAAATCTCATCTTTTTAAATGCACTGTGGCCAACTAGAGGGGGAAAAACACCACTCATGCATATTACCTCTATTGTAAAGCCTAGCATAGCATGTCAAGACCATGTCAACTGTATAAATATATATATTTATATACATATGTGTGTATATATATTTCCCTATGGGAAAAAAAAAAGTTAAAAGAAGCAAAGACTGAGGCAATGGCAAGAACAGCATAGTTTCAAATAAGGTCAAAAGTCAATAGAACAAAATCGCTAAGCCTGGAAAATAGAACAACAGCAAAAGGACTCTTCCTCATTAAAAATATTTAGCCATCCTACAAAACTTTGGGAGAGAAAAATCAACAGGTCTCGATGACTTGGGAATTGCTGTATTAAAAACTGTATTGCTTTTACCTCAGTAGCCTGGCTCATCATTACTACAGCACTGAAGATTTGCTTAATTGCACCTTTCCTTTTCCTCTAGATAGGCTTTTTCATGTACATCTGAAAATGGTACCAGGATTACAAGAAAATATTATGGGCCATCTGTTCCTCAAAGGCTACCAAAAAAATATATAACAGATCAGCAAGATGTGAATCAGAAGTCTAGACTACCTCTGTAGCTGACATCCTAGCTAAAAGCATCCACCTACAAAAGGTAAAGCCTGTATTTTCTTTACTATTTTTCTTTTTCTGCTTCTCAGAGAAATTATTACTGTTCAATTGACAGCTGTACATATAATTAAGAAAGACTATAGCCCTTTCTTTCCTCTCTGCTATGGCCAACAAAAGTTAAGAGGGTACTTTTAGTCATAAATCACAGCTTAGCACTGTACACTGTGGTTTTTTGTGCCTTGTTTTATGTACATCATAGTTATAAAGATACAGGAATAAATATCTAATAAAGGTTTATAAATTCAAGCACATGTTTTCTTTTGCATTTTTCAGAGGCACTGCATATGCCACACATCTCTGGTCAAACCCATTTAAGTGGTCTGCATTAACAGTCATGTTACCAACATTAGCTTTTCAGCCCTTTTTGGTTTGCTTGAATTAATCATGATTCTTTCTGTTTATTCCAGCTCCCATAGACTTCCGTGGTAAAAATTAAAGATTGTTTACTTGAAGGCTATTCCTAAACTTATACAAAGCTATTAAAATGTATAAGATGATAATTTAATGGGAGATTACCTGTATGGGTAGCCATGGTATTTGGAGCGGAATATTGACAACAGGAAGCTGAAGAAAAAGACCACCAGACCCAGGCCTACCAGACATATTACTGGAAAGAAAATAACTTTGTTTATTAGCACGTAAAAGATTTTAAACTGGATTCTCTACAAAGAATATTATTTATGTCAATCACTTATGGAGAATTTTGACATAGTTAAATACAAAAACGTTACTGCCTTGACTACTGAGGCCCGTTATCTTCTGACAGGATTTCAAACACATATGGAAATAATATTTATGTTTATTAAGAAAAAATAACTTGTCAGTGTGAATGTATTTTCAAGAAAAAAGAGCAGCAATTTGCAACTCAAATGTCTGTGGATGCAAACACCTTACTGCTGATAATGGATTTAATAACCCTGTAAATTATACATATCGAGCAATGTCATTTCAGGTATTCGCTGCTTCTTTTTGGAAAACAAATTGCATTTCGAAAAATATCCCTTGACTACTGGAATCATGTTCTCTCTAGTCAACCATCTAAGGCTGAAGTAACAGCAAAGACAGTTTAGTAACTACTTTATCTAGATCTTAGTGGCTAAAACATTTCACTGTTGTTAAGTTCCAAGGCTGGTAGCCAAATCACTTTTTTCTTTTAAATTGATAGCAATCTAAATCTTTAGGCTTTGAAGATAAATAACAATGACATAGACCTTCTGATAGCATCCAGAGGCAAGCACTTCGAGCATTTTTAGGCAAACAATGAATCAGCAAAGTAAATGCTTAAATTAATAAAATTTGGAACATCAGTTGGTACCCTGTGTAACAATAGCATAAAACCTTCTCGATCATGATAGCTTGCTCAATTGCATGTAAACAAATATTAAAAAAAGACAACATGTTACAAGCTGATGCATGTAATTGAGATGCAGCTCAACTACATTAACTGATGTTTTGGTTCTAGTGAGCTACTTTGATTTTAAAGGCTTCTTTTCTTATACTATTCCTACTTTAGCCAAACCTTTGCTATTTAATTGCAATATTCATGCGTCAAATGTGTGCTGGATTTAAGCGAAGGATGAGCAACCATGAAGCCAGGGAAACTGACAATGTCGCATTTTTTCATTAAAACTGACCATGTGGAAACTGACATACTTCAACTGAAATATAAAATTTCTGCAGTCATTTTGAGAAAACTAGCCATGTACGAATCCTATAAACGCACTCCATTATAAAGAAATCACCATTCACAAATACGATTTCAAAGCATGGATGAATAAATTGCGAAGCATGAACAGTGCAAGGCAGGTACACAGAAAGGATTCACATAATGGGCACAAGCAGAGGAGAGTCTGAATTCGTTCTGCTGCCCACTGTTATTTGTGTCCATGTCCACAGACTCAGATCTCCATCGTGATCTAAGATCATATTCCAATCAAACTTATGCACTGTCTCTTTTTATGTCAGTATTAAAGCTGGACACCGTAAAAGATATTCAGGATTAAATTATACATCTACAACTCATTGAAGGAGATGCTCAAATCACTAAATATTACAGATCTCTAGCCAACATTCAACCAGCTATTACAAAGAATTATAGAATGCTTTTATAGAAAACAGTTGGTCAGCCTTATCTGCAATACTATGTATTACACAGAAGAAGCAAAAGAACTGATCTAGAAAGAAAGGGGAAGGAGCATAGGAAGTCTGGTATCTTTCTAAGGTCGTCTCAATGCCTTATATGACAAAAAGACAAAGTAGCAGGGAATATGAGAAAGCATGTTATAAAAGGTCCAAAGGCAGATGGGCATATTTGTTTCAACCTATGTCGTACTCAATAGAAGTTTGTTCGACATAACACTTAGGAAGTTTAAACCTGGATAAAATACTTTCATATCATGTGTTTATGCAATTCATTGCCAAAAATCTTGCAAAATATTCTGAATGACAACAACATTCAGAAAAAAATAAAACTTGCACTTCAGGCTAGAATCTTTAGACATTACAGAATAGGATATGTTCTGTATTACATCTACTGTTGGGTTCTCCCCTTCCTCTGGAGACATGATACTGGCAAAGCGTATGAGGTAAAAGAATTTTCACACTCCTTTGGATGTTGTCATCTTAAGCATCTTAAATGCCTAAATTAATTATGAAAACAATGTTTTGAAACTCTCGTTCTTTATGTCACTGACTTTCAATGCAATTCAAGAGCCAAAAAGCATTTATGTAGTACTATGTAGTGGAGATACTGAGTCAAGCTGTACCTTGGCTGAGTATGTTTAATCATTTTTTTACCTTTACAACTTCATGTGAATGCCATTTTATCAACAGAATTTTTATACTCTCCTCTTCTCCACTCCACAAAATTTAAAAATTGGTTTAAGGTAGAGACCTTCTGAAAAACTTAATCAGATATTCATTTGTAATTTCTCAATGTCATCTAATTGTCTAAATATTGTCTTAGTTGTACTAAATAACTTACTTCTCCTTTTTCCAACATCGCCTTTGGAGGTAGCAGCTTCATTTAGGAGTACCATTCCCATGGTGATAGCAGCATCTGTATAGCCATTGTCAAGGAAAACAGCAGATGTGTGGATACCTCAGAAAGCCACAAAAGTACATCTATGAACTAAAGCTTTCAAGTTCATAAAATGAAAGAAATTATTTATATATAAAACTGCATATCTCAATCTGTATCGTACCAATACACTCACCTGCAGCAAAAATGTGTAGTAAGATTTTCTTTGTGCAATCTAGATTAAAAAAGAAGGAAGGTTCAAGAAACTTTAAAGGACAAGTCGTCAAGTAGGACACAAATTTTGGACAGTTATGCAAATAGCTATTCCCCATTATCTTACAATATTCTGTATATTGGTAGTAAAGGATTTTAAAAAATGAAAAGTATAAGAACCAGAAATCATTCAGTGTTATTGCACACAAATCATTGGTTGTTTGATGCAAACTGAAGCAGTTGGACTGCTTTATCTTCCTCTGCTTTTAGATAAGACATTAGCTCCCTCTTTAGTGTCATATTGCTTAATAGTTTAGCAGAGAAACATCTCAGAGGCAAAGTCCTCAGTCACTTTCAGTGTTTTATTGTCTCATTATAACTGTTACAAATGTGAACAAGTACATAACAATAAAACAATTTAACTAATTTAGCAAGATCTTAAACCATTCACTTAATTGTTTACTTGAAACTGTATAAACAAAAAGGAACGGTTACTGCTGTGCACAACATCTGTTCTGAAGAGGCACGCCTGAATGCCATACTGAAGCAGGAGTGCATTATGGGAGCAATGTCACACAATTTCAGGAAAAACAAACTTCACTAGAGTTAACTGACTCTTGAATAAGGTTGGATAGTTAAGCATTATTTACCCCAGGGCTAGGTAGCAGGACAACTACAAACTTTAAGATGTTTCTATTTACGCACATAGATAATGCACAGGAAATACTTCAAACATGCTACATCCATAAACAATACTTGCACTAACCCTATCAATATTCATATTAACATTTTTCATGTTAGAAATGTTCAAAATTAGAACAAAATGCTCAAAGACATCTGAAATTTCAGTTATACACTTTCCATTAAGCTGACCGTGATCGAAGGAATTTAGAAATGCCAACTCTAACATCATCGCACTTCAGAGATTAGCAGCCTGATTCCGATTTGAGACTTTCAAATACAGAGAATGAGAAAAGTCAAATGAAGAATAACAGGATTAACAAAAGTAAACACTGATGTTGAAAGGAGGCAGATGTCCATCTCACCCAATAGGCAACGTCACAGAAATATGTTTTACCACCACCTCTTTGATATAGACATCTACCTACAGTACTAAATTAGACACTCACTAGAAACACACTAGTAGTACAAATTACTTTCTCATACGTGCACACAAAGTGCAATGCATACAGTCACTCTCATGAATAAATAGTTATATTAAAGTTTTCTAGAAGCTTATTACTGGACTTGACAAAATATTAAAAAAAATTATCACAAAATATTGGGAGAAAAATTTAACCCTGGAATCCATGAGACTATGCAAACTGGAAGGGAATGCAAAAACTACTTTCTAAAAATTTTGCCTGTTAAGTTTCAGATTCATGAGCATAAGAGACTGGAAATCTGTGCTGCTGCTATGCTTCAAGTAGGAAAAAAGAATTGGAAAGAATGTCAAGAGAATCATTCAGTTCTCTGCTTTCAAAAGTTACAAAAGCATTAAAATTAATTAAATGAGGAAGCTGCAACAAGAATGACAGAAAAAAAATCCCAGGATTTCTAACCTATTAAGAAAAGTCTCTAATGTAGCATATTTTACCAATCCCTCACTTAGATTTATTACAGTGGTTTTGTTCTTAGATTAACTGAGTCATGGAAAAAAAAAAAAACAACACAACTCTAAGATGTGAGGGGAACTCACCAGAGCCTCTCTGAGAAGTGCTACTTTTTGCAGAGGTTTTGGACTGCTTTGTAAATGGAATTTATTTGCTTGATTATCTCATGCGACATTGCACATAATGTGATCTTTTACTATTTCCCTTACCTGGTTGCTTCTGAGAAACAAACAAACCAACCAACTACACACTAAAAAGCCATCTGGCAGACAACCACTCTGTGACTTAGTTCCTACTTTCTTACCAGACCATGAGTTTAATTCACTTTTCTTACCATCAGAAAGAACAGCCTCACAAAAGTAACTTTTTGCTCTGCAACTTAGAATTTTAGATTTGCAACCAGCTGAACTGTGTTGAATTTTTTTGGTGTCTTTTGGAGTCTCACATCATTACCCCTAAAGCTTCCCTCACATTGACACGATTTTTGCTTCAGTTGTTGCTTTTTAACTTTAGTCATCACTGTTGAGCTTTCAGCCTCACTGGTTGCTGTTCAGCTTCAATGACATCACCTTCATAACTTCAGACTCTAACACTGAGCATGCCACTTGCCTCAGCTCTGTGATGCTGAATCAAAAATTCAGTTTTACTGAGTTGTGATTTCAATGCAATCATTAGCTTTTTACCACAAAACATAAAGCCTAAGGTATTATTTTTCACTCCTGTTTTTAACATTGTATGTTATGTCTTCACACTATTTTTATATTCTACAAAAGAAAGCAACAGTCCTAGCTCTCAAAATAATTTCTTACAGTATCACATTTCTCTAGCAGTGCAGAATTTGAAGTTTTGGCTAGTGGCTACTTGGACAGTTTTTCATAGAAATTGACAACATATATTATTTAGTTAGTGCTTTTGAAAAGGTTCTCAATGTTTTGATGCATGAAGAAGAACAGTTTCACACTAGGATGAAAACCAGAGTGATCACCAAAGTTTGTGAGACTATTCAGAAAATGATCAGCAATAACAGAGCATAATATTTAGCCCTGCAGAAATCAAGATGCGTGATTGGAAGTATTAAAAAAAACACACACCATCAAAGCCAAAACTAAACCAAAATAAGAAAGCTTGGATCAATAAACTCCAGAATGATAGATACTCTACAAATTAAAGTGATTACTAATAAATTCTGGATATTTTTTATTAGCGTACTTTAATAGAAAATTTGATCACTCTTAATTCCAGCCAGAAAGTCTAAAAGCAAGAAAATCTGATAGTTCGTAAGTTTATTAATGTGATATATATAATTTATATCCTTACTTCACAACTTCAGTCATAATTAGTAATGAGCGGGGAATAAAAGAAAGAGAGAAAATAGGTTGACAAACATCTGATTAATTCTGTGAAAAAAGTCTGGTGGTCTCATACTCTGATGGATTTCTGACAGGGGTATAAAATCTGGCACTAGCATGAGCAAGCAAAACTAGGGAACAAGATATTCATGCACTCAAGTCTGTGTTCAGCTTACTGTTAACTAAAATGGGGATAGATTATCACATAAACTTTAGAAACTTCTGGTTCACCTTGTCATACAAGAAATGAAGAAAAGTATACACATTTTTTTGTGAGAGAGTAATATGATCAAAAGGAAAATCTACAGTTTTGTCTTATCTTTTTCCTTTTTTAATTTTTTTTTTTGGCTGTGGGGTGATGATTAGAACATGAGAAATTCTTTGCTGGTCTCTTATGACAGGAGCATATTTTGTTGACAGAGGTATTTGTCTTAATTTTCTCCTACTAATACTTAAACCTCTAAAATACCTGTTATAATTTCAGAAACACTGACCACATTACAGGTTCTTTATCTGAACCATTTCAGGTTGGATTTAACTTTCAACTTATATTTGAAAAATCCATGCATAACAAGCATTCCAGTCCTTCTATTTAGGAAGTATTCTTCAGCTATGTGCAGTTCTTGAAAACAAGGTATTAGCCATTTTTACCAACTCAAGAATTTGACTTTTTTATCATAGGTTGAAGAAACTAATCAAGTTCTGATTGGTTAATCAAGTTCTTTGGTTCTGCAAAGAAACAGGTATCATGGTTTTCTTTCAAGACACTGTTGCTTCTGTTTAGGAAACAATGAGCAACAATTTTAATATTTCACTTAAGCTATACACTGTGCAATCAATTCTGAATTAGATCATAACCATCCCAGTGGATGACTCAACAGACCTTGAGGGCTGAAGAAGGAGGCATGTTTAAGATACCAATCACTGTGTGTCTGATCTCAGTGAAGAAAGATGACTCCTAACTCAGAAGCTGCAAAAGTAGAACATAGAATAAAAATTACTTGAACATGAATTTAATTTAAAGCATGAATTGTACACAATCAAGATGTACTTCAATATTTTCAAATGGCCTGAAATCTAGTTGTACTGATACTCACAATAACCCTGAACATTCATTCAGCTTAAAACCTTCTGGCTTGAGCTACAACACATGGCTTTTCAAGAACTTTAGGAATTGTCACACAAGTCTTGGAACTGGATTTCACCTCAGCTCCTTGAAATATGCAATTTACAACAGTGAGGTAGCTGGAAGTTTGCATTTCAACCATTTAAATGCCAACTAAACTACAACACTTTCTTTTTTGATGCTTTTTCATCGTTTCAACAGAACAGAGAATCTATTTGATACTAATGTAGAATCTCTTATAGTGAAAAAGTTTCTTTATTATTAATTTGATTAGTTTCAGCTTCAATTTATAAGACTGTCTTTCAAATCCAGAGATAATCTGATGGAACTGTCCCTCTTGTGATGCTCTTGAGAACTGAAAGGTCATGTAAAAATTTCTGGAGAGGAAGACTCTGGAATCTGTTTTAATTCAACCACAACAAAGCAGCATGAAGATACTTGACTAAGTTTATGCTAAATCACTAATCAAATATTCAGGCTTTTCAGCTTGATTTACATCCTAATTATTCATATTGGTGTCATCTTTTAGAATCACCTAAAACTAACTCTAGGGAGATGATTTTTGTATTTATTATTTATGACCTTTTTGGTTTTGTAAACTACATCTAATGGAACTTCAGGGTTAGTCCTGTTAATCTCAAATTCTTATAGTGTGGTTTGCCACTGTACAAAATATTTTTTTTTGTAACCTTATTTACATTTTATAATTTGTCTCTACAAATTTTCTTGCCTAGAGACATACAAATCAGAAGCATACACATCTCCAGAAGAGGTAGATGTATAACTTTAGTTTCCTTAATGTTAAGCATATCAGAGATTAAAAGAATTGAATGAATTTTCTTAATAGCTTAATTTCTTAACATTTAAACATACATTGCTTAAAACAAACTCTATTTAAGCTATTTATGATGCTATATCATTTTCTCTCAGTATTCTATCACTTTTTTCCAAACATCTACCTTATTTTCAAGCACTTTCAAACACTAGACTTGTTTTATTACGTTGTCTCATCTGTTTGTTAGTATACACTTGATCCTTCAGCATGCACACATACCACCTCTCTCACTTTCTCTAAGCACCTATAAATCTTTTTAAGAATATCACACATTCTTTTTCTATATCATAAATCATCATCAGTATCAGTCTAGGCTGGCATTATACTCTCCTTCATTGTTAAAGTCCTGTGCAGTATCTTAATAGACACAGTTTATTCTTAGCTGATGACTGCACTTAAGGACTATGCAACTTAGTAAAAGCTATCTGTGGATCCAAAAGGTAAAACGTTTAACTTTGGACTATGTTTCTGCATCTTTCAGCCACTCAAACAAATATGTTTCTTAGCAATTAAAATAACCATTACAATTATTAACTGATGCCTAAAGAAAGCCTTAAAAATGCTGTTGTCTTCAGCCTGCGGTCAGTGAATGCCTCTTGGTCTGTGGACTAGTAGTCAGGTATTTGCAAAAGGGAAATAAAAATGGGGCAACTGCCAGAGCAGCCAACAGCTAAATTTGCTTTGCAGGGGTCTGCACTTCCACTGGAAAATTTTAGAGCCAGAAATTGAAAACGGTTGAAAATCACTGAATGACAGAGTTGGTAATTTCATACAGAGGACACATGCCATTCATCAAATCCAGTATTATTCAATTAGCTGATGAAAGAGAATTATGTTGTATGTCGCATTGACAAATGCCCAGCTGTAAATTTAAAGTCCCTGTGTATCTCACTTACATCTAAGAGACTTCAGTATCTTTCTTAAAAGGTCATATTATGAATTATTTTAATGTCAAGCAGTAGGAGAATGACGTAATGAAGGAAATTTCTTGATTTTTTTAGCTATCATCTCTTTATGTTTCACTACAATTAGGAGGAGTCAGGTAGCCTCCACAAGAGCCAGAAGGGCCTACAAGGTTAACAGACAGTATTGGTGGATAGTGCAAGGAAGGAACAGAAAATATGCAGCATGTTTTGCCGCTTTGGACATTGATTTCCACAGTTAATTAAGAATCATGCTTAAATATGCTATAATTTTGTGCATTCAGTTCTATCTTTTTCCACTGTGGTGTTCTTTCCTTTTTTCTTATCCTTAAGATCAAGCATACCAAAATCTTATCTCACCGCTTCAGTTGTCGTCATCTCTCCCTTTTACATAATCTCTGGGGAATACAATTTGATTCCATTATGCACGGCTGATAGAGTCTTACTACCGAGAGGTAAATGAGTATTGTTCTACTGACTTTGGCTCAGAATTTCAGGTTCTTATGCTCAGTGACTTTGCATGAGCCCTACTGACAGACAGAAAGACATCTCCCTTTTAAATTCATTCTGTGGTTAAGTTTCCTTACACCAAAGAGGCACTTAATACACTTAATTTAAATTCACTCTATAGGACAGGAAATGCTTTTCATAATAGGTGCAATTTTAATGCTACAGAAAAGATTTGTCGTCTTCTTTGTAGCCAATCAGATTTCTTTTTCCTTCTCAATCAACATCTCACATCCACCTACACAGCTGTCACATCAAACTCTGCCTTGGGAATTCAAATTAAAAAACTGAAAAGCTATTTCCATTTCTACTTAGGTGCATGTATTTTATCAGCATTAGAGTTAACTAAGTTTCATAGTAATAATGAGAAAGATTATAAGATTAATAGTAACTGCTAATTCCTGTAATAATGGTTTAGATTTATCTCTCGTACAACAAATAATTTGCTTAATAACTGAAACTCTTTTGATAATGAAAATATTTACTGTAGCTTTTAAACTTACTCTGTATAATAAAGATTTACTGTTACTGTAAAAGGAAAGAAATGTGAAACATTACATTCAAATCAGTTTTATTTCTCAAGGGAATAAAATAAAAACTTGAAGAAAATGGACGTTCATTAGAAATATTGATTAGTATCTACCAAAGGGAGAAATGAAAGTATTGAAGAAATCTTTCAACTTCAGCACAGTCTCTCCAGCCTCACTATTCCTTGCCTTTCTTACTGTATCTTCACACCCAGAGCCATATTTACAGCTCAACACTGCATACTCCAATGGCTGTTTGGTTAAAAATAGTCAACATACTCTATCTGTATTCAACTATATTTAATTACAACAGTAATACTGATTGTGCAGTTTACTTTACATTGTTCCTCTTAGAAAATGACAGCTCTTAATTCCACAGTTATATCTCTTCTGCCTCTATGTCTTTTTAAGAACTCTATTTTCCCTAACTCTAGCAACAGAACTTCAGTACCCTAGCCTTTAGTTCTTTTTCCTTGTCTCTCCAAGAATGTTGAACTATCCTGCACTTTTTTTTTTTTTAACAAATACCTGATCATTTCCGCTGACTCTTATTATGTATGACCCCATTTCTGTCAGGAAAGGGTTGCAAGAATAGATGCCAGCAGCCTGGAACATCTTCTGCATGAGGAAAGAGCAGAATTTTTCAACTTGGAAAGGAGAAAAGAAAGATAAATCTATATAGTGAATTCTATAAAGCCCCAAATAGAAAAAAAAAAGGCAGGAAAAAAAGAGAAAGGACTATTTCCCATGACATTAAATAAAGCCACACAATAATTATCATACAAATTATAGGCTAAAAAAGCATCCTAAAGGACTAACTTCTGTGTACTACATGAAATTAACACTGCAAATTCCTTGCTATAGAATGTTGGGCCATAATTAATTCAAAAAAGGATTAACAAGAAATAAGAATGTATTCATCAGTAGCTAGGAGCTATAATATTCCGTATACTAGATCTGGCTCAAAAATCCCTAAATCACTGATTATGGCTGGATGTTTTGTTTTGTACAATCCTTCTCTATCTTCTTAACAGCCATTGCTGCACTTACACACATGGATGTAAACTGTGATGATAACTTGAGAAGATGCTAAACTTTATCGTTAAATCATAATGTGCTTAGATATAGGCTCTTTTTATGTGGCAGAACGAGATATTGAGCAAACAAATAGATTGTCTTACCAGGATTACTTATGCAAACAAAGTTATTCATCTGTGTAAATTATGCAGTCCTAGAGTCCTCAGAGATATTCAAACTCTTCGGAAGCAAAAACTTTGCATTACAGGCTGCACAATGCGTAGCATGTTGATGTTAGCTCTGCGTAAGTTACTGATTTCATATCCATTTAACAAAAAAGATTTCTGTTTAAATAAAATCTATTCCATGTTCTTATTTTAAATAATTTTTGTTTGTGCAGTTTGCCATATTTATTCTACAGCAGTTATACATCCATTTCTGTGATGACTTTTTGATAACTTTTCTACTTCACAGAAAAGTCCCAATATTGACATAATTCTACATAACACCCCAAATTATTATGTGTGTAAATTACACCCTGTTGCTTGAAGCAGTGATCATCAGGCTGATGTGGGGATAAATACCGTTATATATTGCATAAAATTTCCTTCTCAATTGTAAATGATAAAAAGGTTCTGTTGCTCCTGGGAAGAAAATCAAAGTTGGTCAATTTCAAAGAAAAATGAAAGTAGATATTTAAAAGATCAGTATATTTTTATGGATGATTAAATGCAATCTCCAAATAAATTTATACCTAACTATTATTCAGTATTACTTTTTCTCTGGAAATAAATATTAAAGCATTCTCTCTGTGCCAAAAAAAAAACAAATTACCTGCCAATCTATGGCTAGGACTGAGCTGTAAAGTAGCATGAACAAAAGCAAATCTTGCCTTTTGTTTTCCTCCTAGGCAATAAAAAAGCTAAAACATAATGGATCTCATTATTCTACCCTATAGAATGTTCTGCGCATTTTTGAATGAAAACATCACTGAAGACTCCACTAATTTTACAAGGCTGGCAAAGAATTCAAAGGGAAGCCAAAATCTGATGACAGACAAGACTGATACACACAACAGCAGGAGACATGAATTGAAGCTTGGGAGGTTCAGACTGGATGTTAGGAACAACTTCATTTCTGTAACAGCCCAGAGAGATTATGCAATCCCCATCCTTTCAATTTTTAAGCACTTGCACTAGACAAAGACATAAAGACCAGATCCGGTGTCAGGGATAATTCTGTCTTAAGAGGAAGACTGGAGTATGTGCTCTTCAGAGGTCCCTTTCAACCAACATTTATATGATTTCCATGATTATTTCTTGACGTTAACTCTCCAAGACAAGAGAAAGGTGAGCCAAATAACAACAAAACTGAGTAACAGTCATGTTGGCAGCATGACATAAACCTCTCAAAGTTTCAGAGTAGTAATAGCCCAAAAGTCGCAGAAGTGTACAATATAACAAGCACCATCACACTCAACCATGTTCTTTCACTGTTGTCTGCTAGGGTGCTCACCCACAAGGACTTTTACTAGCTCAAGCAGAGTTTTGGATGTCAGCTCTACGTATTGGCTCCATACCCAAGATAACAGCCTTTTTCCTGAGTGCCATCTGAGTGACTGAGTAGACAACAGTGTGTGTGCAGTAAAGCACACACTGGATCAGCTTAAGCACTGGCAACCAGGTACGTTGTACTGTCTTCCTACTAATGGGGAAATTGTATTGAGATGCCAAGACATGGAATTGGATACATTACCGTTCAGATAGAGAAGATCTCTGTCTTGGCAGGGTGGAACTAAACTGCTGTGGACTAAAACGCTCCTGGAACAAGAACAAAGGCAGTGATGCCATGTCGTGCTGGAGTTTGGGGTCGCCTCTGTACTCAGCCAGCCCAGTGTCTTCCCATGCTCTGGACCACACAACCATTTCACCTCAAACACTGCAGTCTAGAACTAGGTTGGGCAAGCGAGTCTGAAAGATCTATAAATCCTTATTTCATAAGGTAACGAGAATATCAGAATTACAGGAGCTACTTCTTCCCTGAAGGACTGTTTCTCTGGTTTTAAAGGACTACTTAAATTTTTATTCACTATTCTGCAGCCTGGAATTCAACAAGGTTTGTGTCAAAATATGGTGATTTTTTTTTTTCTTCAATTTCTAAAAGGAAACTTTATCCAAAGTATAAGATAATATGGACTTGGTAGGATGGCTTCCATCAACCACCTCTAAGGAGCCTCAGAATGAATCAGAACCCAGTCCGGGACTTTGGAAATGAAATAATGCCTCCTTGTACTGAGGTTCTTGCTTCGTATGAGTTTTTTATGTTCTCAGAAACTGTTAAATCAAACTCATTTCAGCTAGTCTGACCTGCAGCTAAATGCAGTACCAGTATTTTGGCTGTTGAAAACATATCATTTTTCATTTGGCTATGAAAACATATCATAGAAATAACATTAAGTACAAAAATAACCAAAATGCCTTTTCCTATTTTTTCTTAGAATTGCTTTACTGATGTAACATTGCATATGCTGCATTACTACAGTGACTTCCATTGTGTTACTACTAAGATGTAGTAACCATCTGTTAGGATTAAAACTACTTATTTAAAATATTCTAAAAATTTGGGGCAAACATCAAGTATATAATCACATAGATTTTAATGAATTTAATTTTGCTTTATGATATAATTGAAACAGAGTATCTGACATCTTCACAAGTCCTTCTTACCCTTGTCCTAATTATGTAGCTACAGTTCTGGAAAAAACAGCAGATCTCTGTATGGAAATCATCTAGTACACTAGGTAGAATCACTATCTAAAAGCAAGTATAGAAATGCAATGGAAATTCATATTTTCTCATCAGATATATTAAAAATTCACTTTATAGAGAAACACAACATTGCATTTCAACATCTAGCAAGAAGTGACAACCTTGTCCTTGTTCTTACTACTGCAAAGAAAGAAGCAACCAAATGAAGCATGTACATTACCAGCATAGTAATGTCTTGTTTTAAAATTCAATGCATTTTTTAAACTTTAAAGGATGAAGTGAATGTACTACTGTTTATCAATCTGGCACACTTTTTTCTAATTGCCGCATTTTCTATCAACATTTCCTGAACAAACAAATAATGAAGAAGCAATGAAGCAGCTAATAATTACTAACAACATTGAAAGGATAAAAAAATATTAATTCGTTCATGCATAACTGTTAAAATTCATCAAGATTTCACGTCACTTGTGAAATTCGTGTGTGACGGAAAGCTCAGCTCAACAGTATTGAGCCATGAAATGAAACCTTGGAGAATTCTTTTTGCAAGTGGCAATGAACAACCTCACTGAAAGGATTCTTTCAGCCAGCTGCTTTAATGTAGTTAGCCAACTTTCCAGTTTAAAGGCAGTCTCTGCCAACAAAAAGATATCACTTTCATGCCTGAGTTGGACAAACAAAACATGTCACCAACACAAGTCTTGTCTATTTTTAATCTCAGCTGTTTTTTGGGCTTAGTTTTCCCATTCTCAGGCAGCCAACGGGATTTGTTTTAGATAACAGACTTTTTTTTAAATTGCAGCAGTTCAGGAAAAGCAAAAAACATTAAAAAATAAATTGTGGCTTTTTAATTTTGGAGCCCAAATTTAGAAATAATGAACAAATAAATGTGCTTCCAAAACTTTAACCAATACAACGTGATTTTGACACAACATTAATTAAGGTATGATATAAACCCTGGAGAACTGACAGAATCACCGGATGCCTGAATTTGGAAGGGATCTCTTGAGATCATCTAATCCAACTCCCCTGCTCTAGCAACCTGCTAGACCGTGTCCGGTTGGGTTTTGAGTATCTTCACAGATGGAGACTCTACAGCCCCTCTGGGCAATCTGTTCCAGAGCCTGACCACCCTCACAGTTAAGAAGTCTCTTCTTGTCTTCAGACTGAATTTCCTGTTCTTCAATTTAGACCCATTGCTTCTTGATCTGTCAGAGGGCACTACTAAGAAAGTCTGTCGTCGTCTTCGTTTCCTTTCATCAGGTATCTATACACATTGATAAGATCCCCCTGAGTCTTCTCTTGTCCAGGTTAAACGCTTCCAGCTCTCTCAGCCTTTTCTCACATGAGAGATGCTACAGTTCCTTAATCATCTTTGTGGTCCCTTGTTGGCTTTGCTCAAGTAAATCCGCGTCTTTCCTGTACTGGGGGCCATTACTTCAAATTGTGAAATGTTATTTTATTTCTTTTGTCCTCCTTAGAGGAAGGTATCTGTGATGGAAGGACTGTATTTTAACAGTGGTTAATGTTGACTACAGTTTTCATTCAACGAACAAAGCTGATTAGAACCAGGGTTTAAAGACATCAGATAGTATATGAGTTTTTCTTACAGATCACTAAGACATATTCACAAAAAAAATAATTTAACTTGCTCTGAAAGAATGAAAGAATAAAAGTAGGCCTCAGTCTTTCTGTGAGGAGAAGATGTCTGAACAAATGTGACTGGATTATTTGTTTCACGTAACAGTAAACTGTTTAGATTAGGTGGGGAAAACAAACCAAACCCACAGACTACTGGAGGATAAATCATTTTCATGCCTATTAGTAAATTTCAATAGGCTTTCCTTGTCAGTTAAAGAAAAAAAATAATTTTAACATCAAATTTTAAATAATAATGAGTGAAAAACAGAATAAAATTAGTTTCTGCTATTGAAAAGAAAACATTAAAAGGAAAAATGTTAAGATTCTGCTACTGAAAAGACAACATTGAAAGGAAAAATGTTAACATTAGTAACAGACATAAGAGTAACAAAGGATATAACAAGGTACACACTAGTGAAAAGAAATGTCAGCTTTGCATGGCAGTAAATGGCAAAAACATTGAATATTTATTTAAACATATAGTAAGTCAAAACACAATACCTGCTCAAAAGTTCAATGATATTCACTGTCAGAGCAATTTCATTTAATAGCACACTGTGTCTCAGCTTGCGTTTTTTCTATTCATCACCAGTTTGAAGGATACTCAGCAGAAGAATAATATGCGATTCTGCAACAAACTGAGCCTGGCTGCTTCCATGTATGTAACTCTGCAAAATAAAAATAAAAAAACAATTCTCTTTACAACAAAGAAATCTATTAAAAATGGCACAACTGGGTATGTGAGAATCGAAATAAAACTTGTTTTGCAGAAAAATACAGGCAACAACAGGTACAGGTGAACAGCATAGTCTACATATGTATGTTTAGTAAAAAGGAGTGCTAAAATCAGCATATTTAGGGAAAGCACACACACACAGTGAATGTAATGTTTCATACACAAGTGCATTATGCTGGACTCTTTTTCACACTGCAGCTACTGTAGAATAAAGAATACGAATTTATTTGCTCAGGAGATACAACTTTTGAGAAGGGAGGTGATGAAAACAAGGACATGCCTCAGCATGGTTTTGACAAAAGTTAAAAGCTGAACCTTGTCTTTAAAAAAAAACCAGTCTATTCACATAAAGTCTATTCCATTTTTTTTTTTTTCCCAGGAAGGTACAATTGTGTCCATTAAAAAATCATAATTCATGAAATGTCTTGTTTATATGGAATTGTAGTAAATGTAATCACAGATGTTAATATTAAATGCAAACCTAACAGAATCTACTTCCCCCCACCCCATCCAAATAATTATTGTTAATAGGCTCATTTTGTATGTTTATTATTAAGAACATATAGTAAATTATTCCAAAGTTGTTACTATTTATTGTTAACTAGCTATGGTCTTTCAAAAGGAAGCAAAAATTTGAAGGACTGCAAACGTGAATAAAATGAGAGAGATTCTCTCTCTTCCTCTACCACATCAATTACAAACATGGAGTATAGTTTGCCATACTATTCTATGTGAAATTAAGTATATTCATGTTCTCAAAATATATGTTTTCTTTTTAGGCATAAATGCAATTTTCACCCCAATTAAATCGAAAGAAAAATGCTTGCTCCTATTAAGGTAAAGAAAAAAGAAACTTTTTGTCCTCCTTATGGATTCAGGGTTTTGTTAGTTTGTTTATTTTCTAACTTATACATTTTAATTCATTTTACTCTGAATAATCCTTTTCAAAATTCAGAACAATCCAGATTTGAAACATTCTGATGCTTAGGTATACAAAAGAACGTCTTCATCCGCACTGGTTAAATTCTGGGTGATGCACTGTCAAAACATGCAGTTCATAAGATAGGATAAAAAGTTTTCACTAAGTGGATAGTTATCTACTGTTTTCAAAATTCAATTATATTATGCTTATTCAAAGAACCAATTCAAAGCTAAACCAGGCAAGAACTTCATGTATCTAAAGATTCCATCTCTCAAAGACATCTTTCTTCTTTAACAAGATAAAAAAATCATTGATCACAAAAGAATATCTCATTGCAGTATGATATGACAATGAGCCAATATGTATTTCTTGATTTTTTGAATTTATAAATCTTACTGCAGCGATATATATACACACACATACACACACACACACACGGATCTATAAAACAAAGGAAGGAAATCAGAACATTTCACTAACAAAAAGTAATGACGAAGTTAAAATGCTTAATAGATTGTGCACTCTGACTCAGTTGTGACCACAGTCCTGCAAATAGTGACTCCCTGTCATTATTTCTCACACAGCTAAAGCAATATATATACACAGGCATACATACACACTTGCAGGATCTGGATTCAAGTGCGCCTAACAAATGGTAAACATCTATTTGTTCTTACAGGGATAGCACCAAGTTAGTCTAAAGCTTACAGTGATTACAATATATACTGTATTTGTTAATACGATGTGAACTGAAATAAAAGAGCCTTTCAACAGAAAAGTATAGCAGGGTCTAGTAGCACTATTTAGTTATTAAATACCTATATGCATTTATACATAATCACTACTACTCTTTCTCTACACACATGCTAAATTGTATAAAAACGCACACTGAAAACCAAAGAAATACACTCTATATTGAAGAGACAACATTATTATCGCTGATTAATAAAACTGGTTGTCACATGACTCCTAAGACTATAAATGCCTTCTATGTTCATAAAAACATTTACATGAGATGTCATTTTTATTGATATGCTTTACACTTTGTTAAAGTAAATTATTTTTCTTTTTCTCTTTATGGTTGCAATTTAATTAATCATAGCACCATTGAAGGAACAGAATCTAAAGTACGTACATAAATACATACACATGCAGAGACTATACAGAGAAATCACTCCTTTCCTCAAAATAGTTTACTGACATGAAATTGTTCAGCTTTCATCCTAATAAGGGGGAAAAGTCTCACCTCCAAAAAAAGTAAATTTTCTGCCAATGCTTCTGATGACATAAATCTGTCCCACATTGGGTAGTGTCACATTTGAGGTGCTAGTCTTCATCACCCAGCATAATAACTACTTAAAAATATCACTCAAGTCTGTATAAATTCTGGTTTCACTTGGGATTTTTTCACTTGAGGTTTTTCCAGGAGCTGTTTAAGAAGCTTTCAAGGTACAAAACACATCACCAGACCAGTCTCTCAAAATATTAAGTCCTTAAGAAAAAATCATGAAAACAAATATATTCTACTTATCATTATTAATTACATGACAGAATTCTAGCTACCACCTGATAGTCAGTATAAACAATAAAAAAAACCCAACTAGATATAGTTTATGTGCAAATGCTGAAACTTGAACCAACAAAAACAAACAACACAAGAAAAATCTGAAACAAAAAAGCCTCACCTAGAAGATGTGAATCAAAGACTGCAATTTGAAAACTAGCTCATGAATACGAATTTCTGGCTAGTTATCTAATAGGGATTAATGCTGCAACTATATTTCTTTAGATGTGAGCTGCTAAAGGCACAGCCTTGCTTGCAAGGAAGTGGACGTTCTTTGATTTAGCTCTGTAAACATGTACAATACTTTTAGTACAACACTAAAAAGCTAGTAAGAGACAATGGTTACCTACTGCTCTGTTCCCAGAGAGGGGACAGTAATGGATAAAAGCCAAGTGAGTAGTCACCTTAAGTACAAAAAATAAGCTTCATCTTTATTTGAGAGAGCAAGAGATCTCAGGCTCTTGAGCGAGAGACTGCACTAGTTGAAAGCCAGTTAGTTAAAATGTTAAGTAAGGCAGATGTTTACCGTCCAGTATTGCCTTTTTTAAAAAAGAAAAAAATATAATTTTAACTGCCTTGTTCTATTACACTTTACTTTCAAGTTACCAATAAATGTAACTGTGCGTAATCAATAGGCTTTTTAAATTGTTTCCCCAAGACATTGTTCTCCAAATACTCAAACCAGCAGCTTGGTGTATCTCAACTATAGCTGTGGGTCAGTCAGAGCAACGGTAGTGAGGAAGTAAAGAAAGTGAAAAGTTGTTCCAGGGACAAAAGATAACCAAAATAATTTGCTTTTGACAATATAACGTTAATCACCTCAATTTATGAAAATATCTTACTCTACTTCTAAAAAGGAATGGACCTTAACCACTTTACAAAGGAATTACAGGTTGTGTTTTTTCCACAACGACCTTTCAGATCTACATTCTAAATAACAATCAGAGTAGAAGTTTTCAGAAGACAGAGGTATTTAATGTAAAAACGATGGCAAATAGCTTTTCTTGAAGAGAGAATAGTGAGAACTGTGTGGCATTTGTCCTTGTGTCTTTCCCTACAGGCATGTGATGACACTGGGAGGCCACTCAAAGCATAGATTATATTTGTATGGATACATATTTATGCAAATGCACCCACACACACCAGTTTCATACACTGCAATGGCCATTGACTCATCAAATCTTGAAATTCACAGCCATCTGTGGCTGATACTTACCTAAAATAGAAAACATTTAAAGACTATAGTTTTTTAAAGAATTTTGACAAATTAGCTTTTCAACAGTTTGCAAACCGTTTTCTCCATATTTTTTGTTGTTCAACAGCAGCTTTTAATTGCGTAAAGTTCTTGAAATCATATCCATATAACCAAAAGGAAGGGTCTGGTCACATGTGAAGTTAATTTATTTTCATACTTTCTTCTTTCCTTCTATAAGAAGATTGCTGAATGATCCTACATGCAAGGCATGTATTCTCATGAAATTTTATTTGAAGCTACAAACTATTAAGAAACTGAGAAGTGAAACTTCTGTTTTTGCTATCTTTTCTACTTTTTGACACTGAATCCATGTAATATTTGGAAGCTCTGTGAAGTCTACCTGGTTGCAAATGCTCCAGGCAAATGCTTTAAAATAAATTCATGAATAAACTCAGTATTTCTCTTTCATTTTAGAGGCATGAAGAAAGACCATGTAAGATGCAAAGCTAAAATTTGTCAGAAGAGATGCAGCCACGGTTTGAGCAGAAGAGCTGTACAGCCACACCACGGATGCAACAGCAAATATCACACCAGTAGGACTAATAAGGGAACCAAAGCACGAGTGACTGACACTTTGAATCGGGTCCTTTTCCAATTTTAACATTCTCCTATCTCAGGTCTGATTCCACAGAAGCAATTTGAATTGCTAACTGAACTAATCATGTCCCCAAATCAGGCTATTTTCTTTGGCAGTGACAAACAATTGTTCAATGCATGTAAATTTCTACAGAGCTGTGTTAAATATTTATCTACTATTTGTAAACTCATTAAATATTTAGTGTTATTGAACTGCAGATGGCACATATATATAATCCCTCACTAGGATAGTCAAGGATAACAAAAATGTAATATATTTTCGCATTTCCCTAAATACAGCATATGCTTGTGATTTCCCTTGAAGAGTGACAGTTGTCATGGTTCTGTAGAATACTTAAGTTAACCTGTGCACTTTCCTTCCTTTCTGTTAGCACAATGGAAATAAAACAGAAACAAAGTAAGTGGAAATAAGGCCTCTGTGAGTTTTATGTTAATTCTCAAGGCAATACAATTAAGTCGTGGAGTAGTCAAGATCAAAATTGAAACATGATTTCAGGTGGTCCAGTACTCTTTCTTAAAATAAACATCATGACGGATGCTGGGGTGGAGGGAGCAGATTAAACTGAGTTGACTTTAGTAACAGCATACTAAGTAATAACTTGTCCTGTGTTTACAAGACATGATACACATCTAATAAAGGGTACTGGAAACCAATCAAAAGCAGGTAATTTTGATAATAATTATCCTTTATGTTAAGCTGAATTTGGATTGCATGTTGAAGAAACCTCTAGATGGAGTCTAACCCCTGGAGGAGACAATAGGCCAAATTCAAGCCAATATATGTGGAAAGAGGTGAAATAACACCCTAGTTAACTGCCCCCAAAGAGAGTTGCGAATTCCGCACCAATAGGATAAACACTATTAATTTGTCTTCCTTTACTACATTAACATTCAGGGTGAAATTCATCAGAGAAAAGAACATTACAGAAGGCCATGGATTACTTAATTATGATTAAGCCCTCAGAATGGCCTGTTTCAATTAAAGTCCATCAATTTTGCCAAGAACATACATTAGCTATAAGAATTTGTTCTTTTATCTTAATTTAGAGTGGGGAAAAAAAGAATCCTACAACATTCTTTATCACATCAGAGTTTTATAAGTTTTCAGGAGTAGCATGACTGTCTGCAGTATTTAAAAATCAAAAGTTCATAAACATTTTCTCACAATACCATTTATATACCTTATAATTATAAGGGTGAATGCTGAAAAAGGTTAAACACGTTATGGAGAACAAATAGTTTAGTCAGTAAAGCAAAGACTTCAAGACCAAACATCGAGTTATATTAATTTAATGATTTATTGTTTTCATGATCATAACCACATTTCCTCAGACATGTTTTCTTCTATGTTAACTATGTAACACTTCAAAAGCAGCACCCTGGCCAGGAAGATTAAGAATAAAATCTTATGCAGCTCAAAACCCCTAGTTTTCAGACTCTTATTGCAGCTATCTGTTTAAATATTATCGTTTTTAAAAACAGCATAGTTTCACATAGCTTCACTTGAAGCATGCTCTCCAAATATGCTTATTTTATTACCATGTAGTAATATCTGTTCAGTTCAGACACGCAGATCAGAGTTTTAACTCACTTAAGAACCCAACAGGGGACTTCATATGAAGTTATTAGCCTAGGCAGGTCTGAGAAAATCTGAAAATAGAAACATAATGTAATTCCCTGTTTTCTTTTCACCACAGAAGATACTATTATCTGCTGGAGATCACACACGTACAGTGACCTATTCTCCCTGTAGGAGGCAGCCCTCAAAAGCCCTTATCATGACTACTGATGTGAAAAAACATGAGACGATGCTGGTTTGGGCCTGAGTTATTCACATGTGTGAGAATGGCTACCAACTTAGAATATCTGTTAGCCTACGGACATGATTTGCCAAAATCATTTTAAACCTTTTTTGGGACAGAAGGATGTAATGTGAATATGAGTTTATTCTAAAGAACTTAAACAACATGGAAACTGAGTAAATATATTAAAACTGAATCTCAAAAACTAAAGAAAACAAGAAGTCGTGACTCCAGCACTTTTACTACAGCTCAGAAATCTCTAACTGTTCTAATCACATATTAATGTCCAACACTCAGGATAATGTCCAGGTGTGTTATAGGGCAATTTCTTTTATTGTAGACACTCAGTTATAAAAGGGCATATGTGCAAATGACGCTTAACTGCTTCGAAATTTAATGTAGCATTAAACACAAAATAAATCTAAATTCACTTACTGCTAGCAGAAATCTGGAATTAATAAGTTTGTGTTTCTGGCAAAATGAAGACCATATATGACTGTAGTAAGAAATGTACAGCCTGCTATTTGAGCCAGTAGTTTTTTTCATTATTTAACAATGAAACAGGAACATTGTAGTTTAGCCCTAACCTACTTGGAATAAACATTTCCTTTTAGACAGTTATTAGCTCTATGAACATCTCCAATTCAAATATCCACCAACAGAATGCCACTCTAGTGAAAATTTCATTTATCATATTCCTAGCAAGCAATCCCTCTACACAATGGCTCTACATGAAATCCAATCCAGCTCAGTTACAGGCCAACAAGACCAGGACTAAGAAAACAGCTAAGGTGCACACACCAGCACACACAAAATGGTGAGGAACAGATAGAATTACTTGGGGCGGTGACTATGCACTTTTAGAGATTTTGTTCAGCTTACACTCAAGCAGTTCACTGTAAAAAGTAGTAGGATAATGTAGAAAATCAACATTGGACTCCACAAATAAAACTCTATGTTTTTACACTGGTCTCAGCATCCTTGGTGTAACAGTGCGGATGTTCAGACTCCCACTAATAAACATGACCATAAAACAAATCAGCCACTTTTGATGGGAGAGTTTAATAGCCATCGATAAATTTTACTCTCTTTAAGAAATATTTAACGTTTAATTTTTTTAAAAAAATATATAACACAGATACACACAACAATCTCATACAGACTCCTTGATTCACTCATACATTAATTCAATGAACATCAGTTACATTTTCAATGCCTGAGCTCACCACTGTGTTCACTGTTGCCCAAAACCCAAACAGAGTCCAGAGACAGCAGCCAGTTTTCACTGGCTGAAACAGGCTGTGCTGGCTGCCTTCCACAAAGTCCATCTGGCACCAAGCAGAGAACAGGATCTGGGTTCCCAGCACTAGTGCAAAAGTGGAGAAACGCTGCCTACTTTTGCAGGCTAGCTGACTGGAAAGGGTAGTTGGTATAACTTAAAATAGTGTACAAATCCCAGTTTATGCTGCTGCTTTGGTAGTCCCCAGGCAGCTTTTATAGCTATACTGCATTATTTAGGGTGTCTAGAAGTGCTATCAAAGGAATTAGTTAGTAGAGGTGATCTCACAAATCCAGAAACTGCAAAAATTCTGCTCAGCTATACAGAGGCTTCGATACAACTGCCTGAATAAGAATTTATTCTAAGGGACTTCTCACACATTTATTAATTACTAAATAAGAAAACAGAAGATACAGTTATCCTTTGATGAATCATTACTTTGTGGGTTTCAGAAAATAAACAAAACTTAACCTGTCATTAGGAATAAAACATTGCTACCCTTATAGCACTTAATTCCTAAGTTACCTAATTGATTGGCATGCAACAAGTGTCTTCCCCCCACATGGGCATTATGACATGCAGTACTCATGTAAGAGACTTTAACAGAGATGCAGGTATGATTTCCAGGATCTCCGAAACAATATTCTGGCAGTTTTGGGAAGTTTACATGACACAGCTTAGCCTAGCTGCTTAAGGAAAGGAAATTTTTGAAGCTGTGATACTTAGTTTAACAACATGGCTACTTTTTAATCAACTTAAGAAAGGGGGCAAAAAAAAAAAAAAAAAATCTGAGAAAACTGACATTCCTACACATTTCATTACAGCCAGACAACCAAACTGACTAGTGATTCTAATGAAAGAAAAGCTGCAATTAAAGTTCAACTGTTAATAGCTGTTTTGGAGTATGGACTACTTGCTTAACACATGGAAGCCAAACTACAATACCTCTCCTAATTAGGAAACAAAAGAGATTTTTTAGCTGTTTTTCATTAAGAGCATTCCCTTAAAAACACGATTAGTTAATAAGAACTATTTCCTGAACTCTAAAATATCCCTGTACTTTTTGTCCTCATTCTGATGCTAAGCACATTATGGGGTATGTCTCATTGGCCATTTAGCTTTCTTTTTTCCTCCCTTAAAGAAAAAGATAGTCAAAGGTAAAATATGCATCTAGATGCTGCCATATACCTATCTATAGTTACTTTCTATATAGGAATTATGTACCACTGATGTAATACAAGTCCAGACAATCAGATAAGACCGGTAAGATCATGGTTAAATAACTTGACTTTTCCCATTAGCAAGTTCTAGGTCGGGAACTCTTCTTTCCCACCCCATCTTCTGAATCCTTTTGTCCAAGACAGTGAGGAAGCATGAAGATCTTCACACCATTGGCATCCTGACAAAGACCGGCCATGGTGTAACACAGGAAAGACAGCTACTGTATAGTAGCCCGTAAGTTTTCCTTATAAATTATAGAGATGAAAGAGCTGAAATAGCCATTCAGCTGAGCTAATTTTGTTGCCGTTATTTAAATTATGGTTTAGAATCTAAGACTAGTGAAGTTTTATGTGATTCTAGATATCTAGAAAATACCTATACCTTTAAGTTTTCCTTTTCCTGGGTCTGTAGTAATATTTTCTTTTGAAAAAGAAATTACAGCCATTTTGGATGTAGCCTTCATCATAACCACCTGTACCTTTGGGTGATATATATGAACTCAAGGATGTTTTTAATTTCTTTGTTAGGACCTGTGATATCTTCTCTTTTCAAATTTCAAAGTGTTTTTTCAATTGGTTTCCAAGCTGTGAGGCAAAAAAAAAAGTTAGTTTGACCTGAATGTTGAAGTGCTGGAAGCAGAAGTGAAGAGAGAAGTTTTACTATGGGACAAACTCCAAAATAGAGTATTTGAATTCAATTTGAATTTTGAATAGAGACTTTGCTGAATTCAAACAGCTGTGAAAAACACAAAGTTTACCTTGTAGCAGAAGCAAGGGGAAGCGTAAATCCCAAATTGCCCCAAAGCCACAATCCAATTAACAACAATAGGGGAATGCGAGAATAATCCTGTGTTTGATGTAGTTACCTACCCCAAGCAAACTGAAGACTGCCTCTAATTCTGCTACACAGAGTTCAGAGATATACATTAAGTTATTTCAGCTACAGGTTTTGCAATTACCACTGACTGCAAGTTCCATAAGTCATTTTTTTTTTTTATTTGCAATAGCAAAGAAACTTGGCAAGTACAGGTGAAATATTTGTATATTTGGAATGTTGCTTTTTAAATGCGAGTTAACTAGGAAGGTGAGACATATTAGACAGGCATGACCAGGCATGCAAAACTGAGCATGAAAAATTAAGTCTATATGACTGAGCAGTTAGATACATGCCAGAGAGGAAAACCATGGTAGTCTTTCTTGCCAAAGCAATTTTTAGTACCATCTGAAGCACAGTCTATATATCAATTTATAAACTTTAACACTTACAAATGTTAAGTGAATACAGTATAAATTAACAGATTCATGAATTAAAAAGTTCATTTCTTGAGTACAACTTTGGTTTTGATACCTCTTCAAATTACACTTTTGAGCAAACACGGGATTATTTTTGAGAGAAAGATTGACAGTTAATTGACAAAACATGAACACAAGGGAATGGAGTTACAGCTGCCATTAAGGGTCAGTCAATGGTCATATTTGTAGTAATGTATTTAATTTCAGCTATTTGTATTTCAAGAAGGTTTTTTTTCATAGTAACAAAATGATATCTGCTAAAAATATAACTGTTTCAATCTGAAATTTTATCAACATAAGTTTTATAACAAATTTTCTACTACACGTCATATAGCACATACAGGCACACATACGCATGCATGTCTTGGGAATTAATATTCTCTGGGATTTTATATCCTCTGGGATTTTGTCATTATGTGACAGTGAACCAGAATAAAACCTCAAAAGCGAATATTCTTTATTTAAAATAATTTTATGTACAAACTATGCAAGTAAAAAACATAATCAACATTTAAGTCAGTGAAAAGGGGAAGTATATTTTCACTACAGCAAGAATTTCATTATTCTGCTCAGATTTACGTGCCACTTATCATCTGATGTTGTTATAACAAGATATCATTTCAATGATCTAAAGCTCTAAATACTGACATTTTTAAGTTCGTTACATACTATTGTTCCACAGCTCTATATATTAACATTACTCTTGGGATAAAGAGAACATCTCATCAAATTTTTAAGAAAACAGAATCTAAGCTGGCACACATTACTTGAGAGTAACTTATTTATATTCGTCCTCAATTCTTCTTTTTCCAAAACTTTTTTTTAATTTATTTATTTAATATGACTTCTCTTCATTCCTCTACAAGTAATATCCATTATGATGGAAAACTCAAATCTACACTAGAATTTTCCCAATAGAAAACAGGTATATGCTTGTTATCTTCTTTCCAGTACAATCTCTCTCATTTGGTCTTTGTTTCTTTTTGTAATCTAAAACTTAAGATTACAAAAAAGTAGTCCTTTGGAGAAGGGGGTCTAAGGAAAAGGAAAGACTTAACATGAGTGAAGAAAAAATTCAAAACAGAATTGAACGCATAGAAAGGGTCAAAACCAAGATATATTATGCTGTTTCTGATCTTTATATCAATATTCTAGAATAAGCCTGTATTTTTCAGAATCGTACAGGTGAGTTATTAAAAAAAATTCTTTGGTGCTGCCCAAAGCAATTTTTTTGCATGGTGTATTAGATCGATTTAGCACATTGGAAGTAGTACTACAAATACGACATAGAAACTGAGCAAAATGAAGCCTTTAGCAGGACAAATTGAGAACAAAGGAATCTCTCCACGTTTGGAATATAAGATTTGAAAGTAGACACACTCGACAAATAGGAATTTATTTCACAATAACAAATGCTTTGAATCCATGATTTATGAAGGCTGCTACGGGAGTCACTTATTTAAATTCATTGTTTAACACACTGGCAGATGCTTCCTAATTATTAGAACATAAGTGAGACATTTTTTTCAATGGATGTGCTATGCCATTAAACAGCTTGTACTTCAGCAGCTATCAAATTTGTGATTACCTATTTTATAAAGTTCTGTTTAGGATAGCAGGTATTGACTTAATATACCATAAAAGCCAGTAGCTAAAAATTTTGTTATGACAAAACCTCAGATCTGTTTGCTGTGCTATCCTTAGCAAGTATTCCAGCCTGCAATGAACACAAATCAAATACTGCTGTCAGCAAGAAAAGTTACATTTTAAGTTCCTTCCGTCAGCTGTCTCCAAAAAAACTCCCAGTCAAGAACCAAAAAGTTTCAGGACTGCAAAAAACAGCACAAGTCATTACATTACATTCAAGCTTATACTGCAATATTTAAAATGTTAGCTTTACTAAAGAAGTCATAAAAAATAATATGTAAAAGAGGAAAAATCAATAGAACTTTGAATGCTCATGTATTCCGGACAAGGAAACCTGAGAATTATTTGAGGCCAAATGAAAAGTTATCTTAAGATGTAGCAAGTGCTTGTTCATGTGAGACTTTCACACTTGTACTACAGTATGCAAGGAAGTTAAAAGAATACTACAAGTATATGAAATTGCTGTACGTTTTCAGCATAGAATGGAGAGAATAAACTTAGTCATATTTACAAATATCAGAAAACAGAGTTGTTTAAAGCTCAATTATTATGCCTAAATTAATAAAATAATAAACTTTTACTTTCATGGTACATTTAGTATTTTGAAGTAAAAAAAAAACCAAACCAGTAAGCAGGCCACTGTGGAGAAATAAGTTTTTAGGTCAAAGGCAAAGGCCCGATAACAAATTTCATTAACAAAGTGGACTGAAATCCAAAGTAGATATCTCAAAGAACAGATACAATACCTCATGATAAATTATTTTCTTTTCTTTGTGGTAAGGAATAGAGAAGAAATAACTTTCCTTTAGTAGATCATGGCTTTGCAGAAATGAGAGCAGCCAGCAAATAAGTACTATTAATTTGGGCAAAGCTGTTGAAAAGCAAAAACCTTAGACAGTTTACTTTTTAGAATAATGTATTAGTTTACCCAGAAAAAGGCACAATACTGACATCAACATCAAATTTTATGTAACAGTATTCGTATGTTCAATATGAAAGCACTATGAAGCTTGAAAGTAGATGAGAACACACTAAGGGCACTGTGAAAAGGCAAAAAAGACAGGACAATGCAAAATTTAAAACAAAGAAAAACAAAAGAAGAAAAATCCAGAAGTTAAATTGCTCACAACTGATATACCATGAAGGAGATGGCAACAAAGTGAGTAAATCCAGTAACATGTTTTAAGATTTTGAGGGCTCTTGAGGATTAAACTGTAAAATACTACTTGAAGGGAAAAAAACAAAACAAAAAGACAGAGAGACATGGATTAAAATGGACATAACCCTGTAAGAAACTATACAAAGAACAATCACACTACACTGATTAAAAAGGTGAAAGAATATCACAGTGAAATATAAACATAAACGTAATACAAAACAGCACGCACACAAAACTGTTCACCCAGTTAAAGGAAGAACAGAAAAGTTCCAGGTCTGGAAAACGTTTCTGTGGATGTCCTCAGGCTGAACAGCAGTGAAAACATGCTTTCAGTCTGTGCAGCCTAGATATTTGGAGAAAACTGACATGCCTCCCAAGACCAGCAGTAAGTGAAAAAAATTTACAAATTACAGAATATTCTTTTGGTGCTTTCTATTTAGTGCTTTATTTTGAAGGTAGTTCTGAAAAGAATTTATGAAACAATAAAACTGGAAATACTAATTGAACAGTAAGAGTTTTTAAAAAAAAAAGAAGAGACCAAAGATACTGTAACAGTCCTCAGGACCATAACCTTCCCCCTCAAAACATCACACAAGAATGAAAATATTCCTCGTATCTCGCTAGAGGGATTTCATTTGGTGACGCTTAGCAATGGTCAACATGGGATTTTTATATACTATATTGAACTATAGCATTAAATTGAATAGCTTGCTGCAAAGTTACCAACAAAAGTTTGCAGATATAAAAACATCAGAGCGATCTACTGTCTAGGAAGGTGGAAAACAAAGTTAGCATTATTATCTCATCTGTGAAATGCTGTGACACAGATGGAAAAGGAGAGTCTGAGAGGCTTAAAGGACAACAATTTTCCCAGCAATTGCAAGTATGTATATAGTGTACGGGTTATTTCATTGCACGAGGAACTGCAAGAATAGGTCAATAGTTTTCATGTACAAGGAATAAAAATTTTACATCTTAAGACAAAGTTAACACCAAGGCAAAAAAAAAAGAGTAAGAGCTAAAGATTCTAGATGGAGGGGAAAAACTGAACAAGTTAAGGACAGTGTGTTGTCTAGTAAATTAACATAAAAGAACTGTTCAAAGAAAAATTAATGCACAAGAACAGTCTGACAAACTGATCAAAGATCTGGAAGCATTGTCAGATCTCCATTCAAGCAGATTTTTAAAAGTGTTCTAGTTATGAACTATCATGTAATTTTTCAGGTAGCTTAAGTAGCTACAAATTTAGCATTCAGATACTTAAATGCATCACAATACCAGATGACTGAATGCTTTAAAAACATTCAGAAACTTCATCAACTTTGAAGTCATTAAATATAATTTTCCTTTTTTTCTTGATATCTGGAAAGATCCAAACTTCTAGACTTCTAAAATTCCCACATTACAGTTGAACTGCTGTAGTTTAATTTTCTGGTAAAAGTGTATCTTTTCCCCAAATGTCTGTTCCAAGCCAAAAAATAATGTGCTCTGTTGTGGTGCCCATAGCAGCTAATTGAAAATTAATAAAAAATAAAACCATCCAGCACATGAACACCTATTGCATATATGGTGAACTTAGGACCCGGTTCCCTAGCAAAGTGGCAGAAAACGCATGGATGGCTAGGCTTACAAAGTTAGCCCAAAGCAAATTACAGTCTTCACAGATGTGATGGCAAAGAATTGTTTGCTCACTCATTGAGTTCCTTTAGTCCCATTGTACATAAACTTGTATGTTACACATAAATACATAGTATTTTAAAAACATTTTTCATTGCTCCTTTTGTCACAACAGAATTTCAAGACAGTATAGGAAATGCGATTAAATTTAAGACCTTTCCAACAGTATTTTCTTGATACTTCCAGAGCACTTGCGGCCTGCTGAAACTAAGCAAAAAACTCTACGTCTCTACGTTTGCATTTTAGATGTCTGCTGGAGCAAAACTTATTCACTAGCTGAGCCTGAATCAGGGTCTGACAGGCAGAACACTGCCTCAACCTGCTGTATTCCTCTGAATTTAATTCTTTCACTAATTTACTGCTGACTGAGACAGGCAAGCTCTAGTGTGGTCTGTCTTGTTTTCTCTACATTAATTACAACAAAACTCCAGTCAACAACTCCAAGAAACCTCAAGTGGTTATGTCAGTTTTCAAAACTCATCTACACAGGCAGGTTTGTTTTAATTTAACAACATGAACATGTAATCTGAAGACTGTTTCTGCACACATCCTATCATTTTAGTACAAAGGGTTGTTCCCGTTGCTGGAGGAGTGGTTGTTGGCTTTGTAATGAATTTTGCCCCCTTTCACCTCTCTGGACATTCAAGATTCTTTTCAGTTCTTATAGAATAATTTAAGTGGTTCTTTTAACACAACAGCTGATTTCTTTAAAAAAAAAAAAGTTAAAAAAAGTTTTCACCCTACACCTCTCTCTTTAGTTTATACACAGTACAAAGCTCCAGTCACAAAACCTCACAGTGACTTTGACCTAAGCATATTTCCAGTCTCATGATATGCATAAAAGAGCACAGGTTTCTCCTCTGTACCTAAAATAATTTGGGTGAAATGCTGATTCAAAGTAAGTCAATAAGCATTTTGCTATTGATTTCAACAGAGCAAATATTTCATTCTGATGGTTTATTGGTGATAGAATTTCAGAACATCAATATTTAGAAAGATATATAGTATACAATAAGCCACATAATTGCATAGAACAAACTATAAAATAAAACCATTTACTCTATATTAAAGAATTTCAATCTACCATATTTATTTCCACATAACATTTAGCTGCAGAAGACTAAACTGGCTGCCACAAGAGAAAAAACAAGCTTTCAGTATGTAAGAAAGGGTTCTGCAAATAACCTCAGGCAAGAGATTGCACAGGTAAACTCATCCACACGTTTTTGGAGGTTAGAAATGCCTCTCTCTCAAGTTACTTCTAAACTGACCTGGAGAGTGAATTATTTAGTGAACCAAAATATGGTTAACACTAAGTGCTTGGATGAGAAAAATATCTCAGGGACACTTGTGACATCCTCACAGTAACGGTCCATATCCAGTCCAGTATCCCATATTTAGCATTTGAAGTTTCTCTGAGGTGAGTTGTTTTCTCTGTCCCTTATCATAATACTTTTTTTTTTTTCTCACGAGGCAACTAACTACTCCTTGCTTACTCCAAAAGATAACTAACAGATGACATGCTGACTTTTATTGCAATGTCTATCTCAACAGGGAACTGTGATGGCTAGAAGCTTCTGTATGTAATGTCTATATGCCCTCACTCTTCTCAAAGATTATGAAGGGAAGAGGATTTGATCATACATCAAGACAAGAGCAGACAGTCACATTCCTGTAAGCACCGTCTCACTACCTCTCAACTTCTGCTAGTAGGAGGTAAGCTTCTCCCAGTTCAATCTACGCATCTTTTAAATGTCCTAAAACTCCTTCAAGTAATAGGGAATGCAGCATCTGCCTTGATAAAGTACTTCAAAATGTATGTTACTTTCAACACTAGGAAGTACATTTTTATCTCTTTGCCGAAGCTGTTTAAGAGCCCCCAACTAGTGAATATCTTTCCTGTTTTTAAGTATCTGTCTCCAGTGATACATATTCTCTCAAAAGGTCATCTGAACAGGTGGTATGCATTGCAACTGCATGTAGTGGCAAGACTATGTATTGCTCCTTACCAGTCCACATCTCACTTTCCCTTCCTCTTTAAATCTGGCTAACTCCAAAGGATGTGAATTAGTATATACAACATGTGAATGATGAGGGTATTCTGGTGTGACACAGACAGCTCTAGCGTGACCACTCAGAAGACTCTTCAATCTTGCAACATAACAAAAATGCACTAATTTCTTTTTAATGACCAATTACTGAAAATTTTATTCTTGTGACAACACTTCCAGTATTTTCACATCTCTTAAAGTATAGATATTTGAACCATTTGCAATCAAATTTTATTCTATTATTTTATTAAATACACTGGACCAAGTAAGAATAACTTTGCACTTGATGGTCTTTTTTTCACATACCCCAAAATAGATGCCATTACTGAAACTACGGTTTAATGTTTATGTTGAGGTTATCATTTAGAACGGTCCGTTTAAATCTCTCCCTGAGACACTGCCTCCCAAGATATACTCCTGGATTTTAGGCAGACTACCTTGAAACTACCATGTTGAAAGGGGTTTAATAGCTCCAGCTAGTTGCTACTGCTGTTCTATTTTCCCTCCAAGATCCTTCCCCATTAGCACAAATTCTCATTTTTTCTTTACACTTATTTTCAGACTGATTCCTTCTTCTATTTCAAAAGTCTCTTTGTAATTCCCCGGTTACTGTTTAATCCATCTGATGGTGGCTACTCTCTTTAACAAAGCGTTAGAGCAAATACCTTCTCACTTAGTTTTGATACTCCATTCACACATATATTCCTATCTTAACAGCTGTTATCTAGAGTGTTTAGTTCAGTGTGTGCCTTGCAAGCACTCCAAACTTTCTCTAAAAACTGACATCACATTAACCACATTCCCAGTCCTGCAGTACCAACACTACCTCTCTTATTTTGTCTGAAACTCTTTCTATCACATAGAACATCAGTGTTTAGATTACTAGCAAACACTGGTCTCCCAAAAGTCTTCCTTATTGAACTCTTCCTGTTAAAAACCTTTTAGGTAGTGAGCAAGTTTTCAATCCATTAAATGCATGCCTGGTCCATTCCATGCAATATAACTTAGAGAAGTACAATGCAATACTGAACTCACTACTGCTCTTGGTAGCATACAGCTGTGGCCTCTCAAATCTCCTCATCCTATGTCTCCTCCTTTTAAAAGCTCACATTGTCCATTGCCCTTCAGTGTAAATTAAACAATATTCCATTCTTAGCTCGAAAGTCAATTCAATACAAATGAAGTACTCACTACATATCTCTGATGCATTGCATATGTTCTTCAAACTTCTTCCAAAGACAAGATGGTATCATTAAAAATTTTATTTATATTTTAAGTGCATCATAAGGAAAACTTATAAGCTATGAAATTTAATGGTTAGCACAAAAGCTTTTTAGTGAACGCAGGACAGACTCAAGAATGTTGTTGTTCCTCTCCTACGCAACTTCCCTTCGCTTATACTAGTTTTCAAGGAGGCCAAGGCTCATCAAAAACAAGAAATGGTTGCATATAGCCCACTTCCTAAGAACACAAGCTGACTGAAATTTGTCACCATTTTTGTCGTAAATCTTTGTCATAGAAAGATCTGGAAAGGCATGTCATTGTTTTACCCAAAAGTAACTACATACTGCACTGCCAATGCTATGAGAATATTTCTTGTGTTGTTTCCACATAAAAAGAAAAAAAAAATCAAAAAATCAAAAAGCCAATCCCACCAAAAAAAAACAACTGTGGAACTACACTGACAGAACCCTGAACTTTTAGGCTCTTATCAGCTTTACAGAACATGAGAAAAACAAACAAACAAATAAACAAACAATCGAGTAAACTAAAAAGCTTTACACCTTGTGGCTCTCAGGTGTAACTTTCATTTTTTTGCTTAAAAACATACTTCAGTAATGTTTTCTATTTTCTTTCAATAATATCTTCATACACGTGGTAAACAGTTGCATTTATCTGAATCTTGATTGTTTCCATATTTTCAAAATACCTAGAAGTTCAGAATCAGCATTAAGCAGTAACTTCTTGGAGCATGTAAAGAGATGACTAGAACCAAAGAAAAACTATATACACTGATACAAAGTTATTCTGGACAAGAATTACAGTAATGAAAAAGTAATATGTCAGCAGCAACACCATAAAGATTAATAATGACTAAAACATTGAAATAAAGGTACACTGAACCCCTCTCCAAAACATTACAATTTAGGATGCAAAAGTAACTGATAGAGAACCAATAATGGCCATAAAGCCACAAAAGTATTGTAAAACAAATCCTTATATAAGGACACATAAAAATACACGCAGATGTACACCTTCGCGCATGCATATGAAAGTTTTTGTAGGTAATCTATTCTTCTTAAATAATTCATTAACCATTCTAAGAAATGCTTCACTTTAGGTATTGGATGGATTTTTTTCACCCTCATATCCACTCACAGAATCATAGAATTGTTTAGATTGGAAGACCTCTTGAAGATCATCGAGTTCAACTGTTAACCTAACACTGCCAAGTCCATCACTAAACCATGTCCTTAAGTGTCACATCTACACATCTTTTAAATACCTCAAGGGATAGTGACTCAACCACTTTCCTGGGCAGCCCATTCCAATGCTCGATAAACCTTTCGTTGAAGAAATTTTTCCTAATGTCCAATCTAAACCTTCCCTGGCAAAACTTGAGGCCGTTTCCTCTTGTTCTATCGATTGTTACGTGGGAGGAGAGACCAACACCCACCTCACAACCACCTCCTTTCAGGTAGTTGTAGAGGGCAATAAGGTCTCCCCTCACCCTCCTTTTCTCCAGGTTAAACAGGCCCAGTTCCCTCACCCGCTCCTTGGAATACACGTGCTCTAAATCCTTCACCAGCTTCGTTGCCCTTCTCTGGACACACTCCAGCACCTCAATGTCTTTATTGTAGTGAGGGGCCACACAATATTCAAGGTGCAGCCTCAACAATGCCGAGTACAGGGGGACAATCACTTCCCTAGTCCTGCTGGCCACACTATTTCTGACACATCGGGAAGCTATTGGCCTTGACCACCTGAGCACACTTTCGGCTCATATTCAGTTGGCTATCGACCAACACCCCCAGGATCTTTTCTGTCAGGCAGCTTTCCAGTCACTCTTCCCCAAGCCTGTAACATTTCATTAGGTTGTTGTGACCCAAGTGCAGGACCCAACACTTGGCCTCGTTGAACCTCATACAGTTGGCCTTGGCCCATCGATCCAGTCTGTCCAGATCCCTCTGTAGAGCCTTCCTACCCTCAGGCAGACCAACGCTCCCATCCAACTTAGTGTCATAGGCAAACTTACTGACGGTGCACTCTACCCCCTCATCCAGATGATTGATAAAGATATTAAACAGAACTCTCTCCAACACTGAGCCCTGGGGAACACCACTTCCAACTAGTCACCAACTGTATTTAACTCCATGTACCACAGCTCTTTGGGGCCGGTCATCGAGCCAGTTTTTTATCCAGTAAAGTGCACACCCATCCAAACCACAAGCAGGCAGTTTCTCCAGGAGAATGCTGTGCGAAACAGTATCAAAAGCTTTACTAAAGTCTAGCTAGACAACATCCACAGACTCTCCCTCATCCACTACATGGGTCACATTGTCCTAGAAGGAGATCAGGTTAGTCAAGCAGGACCTGCGTTTCATAAGCCCACGCTTACTGGGCCTGATTACCTGGTTTTCATGTACGTGCCGGGTGATGTCACCCAAGAGGATCTGCTCCATAGCCTTCCCCAGCACCAAGGCCAGACTGACAAGCCCGTCCTTCTCTGGATCCTCCTTTCGGCCCTTCTTATAGATAGGCATCACATTTGCCCACTTCCAGCCAAATGAGACTACTCCAGTAAGCCAGGACTGCTGATAAATGATTGAAAGTGGCTTGGTGAGCACTTCTGCCAGCTCCCTCAGTACTCTTGGGGGAATCTTATCTGGCCCCATACACTTGTGTGTCTTAGTGCTGTAGCAGGTTGTTACCCATTTCTCCTTGGATTATGGGGGCTTCATTCTGTTCCACATCCCTGTCTTCCAGCTCAAGGGGCTGGGGACCTGGAGAACAACTGGTCTTACTACTAAAGACTAGAGGCAAAGAAGGCATTAAGTACCTCAGCTTTTTCCTTATCTTTTGTCACTATGTTGCCCCCAACTCCCTCCACTCAGTTATATGTTTCTTGAGCTAGAGATGAAGAATGCACTATCAAAATATATGTTACAAGCTAGTAGAAAAGTATCTTTAAAATCCACCATTTTTGAAATTAAAAAATGTAATAAAAGACAATAATCATAGGACATAAATACCTCATAGCAAGTTTTCAAGTAACTTTAGGTTTAACTCTATTGTCATAGTCACAGATTTACGATGACAAATAAATTCCTATTCTTCTTGCCTGCTCCGTGCCAGCTTCAGATCATCCTTGAATAGAGACGACCAGTTTTGTACAACATCACTGACTTAATATTAGTGCTTGACTTAATATCAGTATTGATATAAGCTTTTTCTGTTAAATGAAATAATGTCACACATTAGAGAGCCAAAGCAATCACATTTAACAAGAGAATCTATAATCAAGAATGAAGACGATGATTTTTTCCCCATGTTGAATGACACGACTTATTTTGCTATGTTTGCTATAAAATACTTGCTAGTGCCATTCTTTAATCCATGGCATCAAACTCCACGTCCCACTTTCAGAAAACACTGATTAGAATCACCAAAAAAGAAAGAGGCTATGCTTCTAGAGGGAGGTCAATCCAGGTATTTCAGTTTATTTTAGTCTCATCCTAATAGTAACCCAAGATTCATGACACAGGTTCCTTGATTTTTATTTACAACATCCTTCAAAACAGGTAAGCTAAACTGGTTAACAAAAAGCTAAGAAAAACTTCAAACATGGACGTCAATTGTTTTGCTAACTTAAAGATGTAAGAATTTTATTTTTAAAAGTCTGTGATATCATATGTAAAAATATTACTGGTAAACCTGTGCTTTTGTTGGAACATTTTGGATAACGTTCCTTTACTTCCCCATGCATCTGGAACTTTGAAAAGAGTCTTTAGTATACACTTAGGAAAAAAAATCACCTTCTACAGCAGAAAAGGTGAACTGAACCTCTACTATCTGAATTACTCTCTGGTAGATGACAATCTTTGGACACTTTATCAAAGAAGCTTGTACATTATCATTATACAAGCTAAATAATAGGAAGAAAAGTTGGATAATAATTTTTATTAGTCTTGCTTCCACATTTTCATTTGTTTCAATTGTTTCTTTACTTCCTTTTTACGTTTTGGATCCTTTTAGAACTACAAAACCTACTAAGATTCAACCTGCTGAGGTATGAAGAGAAATATGAAAGTATATATTTGATAACAATACTGTTTTAGATATTGGATTTTAATTTCTTTTTTATCTTTTTAGTTCAATGAATTACTCTATCGGCAACAGGAAAATTGAGAAAGAATTCACTTAACCACTGCTTAAGCCATTTTTGCTTTCCCAAAGTCAGGTAGATTGGCAGGAGGAGAGATAAGGCAACTCAAAAGAACAAAGTGGAAATGAGACAAAATTTAGTCCTCATTCTGTAAGATGAATACTATAGCCTGACCTTTCAAGTGTTATAAAATATATATTATCTCCTCCGTAGCTTGCTAAAAATCAGTAACACTCCAATACTGAAGTTTCCACTGGCAAAGTTCTTAGCACAATATGCAAAGTTGATCTAAAGGTTATCGTATGAATTAATTTGGATTCTTATTGTCAAAAACAACGTGCTTATTATCAGCCTCTTGAATGATGCTAAGAGGAAATCAGCCAACTTTACAAGATATGGGATACTGTTAACACCAAAAGAAGATCTATATTCACTAATAATTAGTTCCACTAATCACAAAACATGGACTATTTTTTGTGATACTAAGAAAAAAAAAAGTCTAGCTTTCAGCAGAGCCACACTTTGCCTACACAAAAATCTTCAGGCACTTGGCATATTTGATTATTGTTGGATTTCAATCTCATGATGACATATTAGATATTAAGGGCTACTTTCATACCTCTGACCTTTGAGATTGCTGGTGAAATCCTATGGTCTGAAGTGCTTGTCAATCTTTATTTGCTAACGTGTATAGCGAAACACAAATATTACTTCAGAATATCTAAATGCAGCAATGATTCAAAAGATTACCTAAATCCAGTAGTGAAAATAACACATAATTCTTGAATAAATTATTTTGAATAATTGAGTTAATTGACATATTGCTAACAATGACTTACAAGTCAATGCAAGTGAAGAGAAATCCTTTATAGCTCTACAGTCCACTAGCAGTGGTTAAGTCCTTGATTAATTTCAGTGCAAATATTAACAAATTTCAAACTTTAGCGCAATTGTATTATCATGCAAAATTTGCACAATACTTTTGAATGCACTGAGATTTTGCACATTAGCTAGCCCATGGAAAAAAATTACAATATCTGAGAAATAAAAGTAACAAGGCCATGAACAGAAGTTCAAACTAATTCACGTAGTCAGCAGTTAAAATACAAAGCTTGAATGCCTTATCAAAAAAAGCATAAAATTGCATACTAAGGTGATCATGAAGTTTGTAATAGCATGTGCATATTGTACAGTGTAGTAGCTTTTATTCTGTACGTTTATATTTCAATGCTAAACTTTGAAGTTCTAACTGGCTGACAATTCAACACACATCCCAGAAAAAGGACACATACTTAATGTCAATTTCCTAAAAAGGAGGTTAGAAATGTGTTTGAAAATTACTTTTTTTTCCAGAAAATGCTCATAAAAATCTCTGAAAGAGACCAGAGTGGAATTTCATATTGTATCAATACTGACAGAAACATTCAGAATTTAGTTTAGAAGTCTGACATATTTATCATTATACTAATACCTAAACGGTATTAAAAACTGCATTTCAGTACATGCAATGAGAAATTGGCTACACTATAAAAACACTGATAATAGTGTTATCTCCTCTGTTCCAGCGAATATAACCTCAAAGAGGAAGCTTCCTCTATTGACAATTCAAAGCCTTCTTGAGTATTCACATTATGACTCTGACACTTGTATGACTGATAAGAGACAAAGTCAGAAAAAGTTTGAAGGTTACTCTTTTGTCTCCCTTGAAACTGGTATTTTTAATACCATCTAGCAACCCTTTTCTGGCAAACTCTGTTGAGAAATGCACTACTTTTGGGTAGATATTAAAACACAACTTCTGTATGTTTCAAAGTGTTCTAGTCTCTTTTTTTAGCTTACCAAATGAAAATAAAATCGTCAGGAATAATAGAGCTGACCTTTAAAAATGAAAAGAGGAAGCATCAGAGAAAGCATTATGATTAGGAAATATATATATACACAGCGAGGTATTTGTTAGTTCTGTTAAAAGATTGAGTTTTTTAAATTGCTTATGTCTAGGATCAAAATATCAACTTGAATATATATTTTTACTAACATTTCAAAAGATTTGTAGAGACTTATAAAAATATTAAAGGACTGAATATTGTGTTTGAAAGTCATAAATAAGAGGATATAAAAATATTTTTGTAGTATGACCTGTTAAATACAGGAAAATTATCTTCATGGCATATTAAGAAAGGAAATTATCTTCATAGCATATTAAAAATAAATATATGACAAAGGTGTCCAGGATTCACCCACTGTAATACTTAAAAATATAACAGAAAATTCTCATTGAAATGCTTGTTATGTACAAAGGACGCAATGTGGTTTAAAATTCTTATTCTCATACATTAATAGCATTTAGGTATAAAGTTACTTTTACAGCTTTTCAGTTGAGAACATCTGAATAAAATCTTACCTAAAGCAAGTCAAGATGTAAAACTGAAGAATTCATTAAGTTTTTTGTGAATCTGAGTTAGCTATTAATTACTCAGACACCCACCCCTCCTTATTTAGAGTCTCTTCTCAATACCAAAATTGTTTTACAAATTTGGAATGAAAAAAGCAGTTTACCCTTTCGTAGTCATATTTTCTAAACATTCATTCAAAGAGGCATTTTCCTTGTCAATAGAAAATTACAAGATTGAAGTGGAAAGATCTTCAACTTAAGTAGACTCTTCAGAAAATACATTTTCTCATTTGACATACAGTCTAGCAAAGCCTTAAAAGTATAAAGCGAAGCAGGCAGCAAAGCATTTAAGTCAAGATTCTGAGGAGCCTAGTGAGGTTCAGCCTTTTCACGAAACAGAGAAAAGACCAGCAGGGAGCTACTAAGATAAAAGCAGACATGACCCAAAGCTCTATCTAGCTGTCACTCATATATACATATATTAGCAGGAACAGATAGATATATATTCATTTGATGATCCATTACCAGAATATATCTGGTAAAATGTAATACACATCTTATCCTAGGCACAGTGACATCAGATACATTTCTGCGACTGAAAAGTCTTCACGGAAGCAGAGCCTCCTGCTCAACACGACCCTTTACATCAGAACAAATTTCAAAATTTGACTCAAGAAATACCATCATTACTGTTGCTAAGATGATTATTGTTAACCTGCTGAGCACTCAAAGGGTATGTTTATATTAGTGAGTAGTGTATATTAATTCTCCGAACTCAATATCCACACTACATACATCTCAAGTGGTTCTACTTTCACACTAGTTCCTCTTTGGTCCAATGACTGAACAAACCAGTAGCAGCCAGAAGTGTACTGGCTGAACTCCTGGAGTCCACCTTCTGGCTTCATTTCATCCAAAAGGATCATAGTATCTGTGCCCTGCGCAAAGTGAACCAAAGTATAGGAGGAGGGAATAAAGGTGGCATGGGCTTCAAAAGAGCACTCCTCATCTGAACTAAGTACTAGTATGGGTGAACTCACAGAAAAATGGAAATGAAAAGATAAGCTGAGCTTCAGTGGAACATTTCAGACCTTGGAGGAGGAGAACACAGTCAAGAGAGAACTAAGACCCCACTTATGGAGAAGGATAATTACAAAGCTGATGAACCAAAAAGCATTCAGAAAAAAAGAATTCCTTGTGGTAGATTGAAGACTAATTTTCTGCATAGAATTGAAACAGATATCACTAACAACAGACCTCAATGATTGGTAAGTGACACCTGGCAGATTCTAGCCTCAGTTACCCACTGGTTAAACAAGATGCAGTAATATTTTAAGCAATTTTTCATTAAAAAAAGGGCATTGTAAAGACATAGGAAAGAGAAAATAATTTCAGATAAAATGACGTGAGTTGATTCAGTAAATTAAATGGAAAGATTAATAGTAACACATTTAAAACTTCAATTTAAGATTTTTACATTTCAAAAGAGTTCAACTGAAATGAAAAATTAATGAGGGAAGTCATCTAACTAGAAAAATTTGGTGAATTGAATGAGCCAGAGACTAACAGTTCAAGTTTCTTAAGCTATCTTCAATTTGTATCCCACACATCTTAACAATAAATAAATAAATGAATTAGTAACCTTTCAGGGAAGGATTCCAGACCTAACTGATTAAGAATCCCAAATGGAATACAATGAACAACCAGAGCTTAGAAAGAATGCAAAGAGACTGACTAGCAAATACATTTCCCTCTTAAAAGGTCAAGAAGCTTAGCAATAAAATAAAAGTTGTGAGGAGGTAAGCTCAGGTGGCCCTGCAAATAAAACGAAAGAAGGTAGTTCATGTTTCAGCCATTAAAACAGAGAACAAGCAAAGAAGTTAATATGCAGTAAAGGGTGCTAATGACCCATTTTCTGAATTTTGTTTTCAGCAATGCTTATGATGAAGAAAAGGGATGCAAGGATCCACAGCTGACAGAATGAATCTGTACCACACAAAAACTTGAAGGAAAATTCACAAAGCAGAATTCCAAAACTAGTACATAAATCCCAAAGCCTAGTAGCAATTTTACTTTTTTATGTATGTATTCTAGCCAAGTCTATGCGAGCATGTTAGCGTAAATCTATAGAATAGCTTACACAGAAAGTAAATTTTTCTGGAAGTTAGATTTCAATAACATGAAATGCTTCTGAATAAATTTTGAAATAAAGAACAATTAGACATATGAAGGAACATGAAAAATGAGATTAAATATAGCACACTTATTCCAAAAAGACAGATACCAGATTCATCAGGCACAATCTCTTTCTTAAGGTAATTAATCCTCTTGACAAAGAAAATGTGCTACTATTTATCTGGACTTTGGCAATTCATTCTGTTACATGTAAAGCTGAAGAAAAATGGGTTTGGAATAAACATTAGAAGCAGGTTGAATAACTGGCTCAATGGGAGACAGAATAGGCTGTTTAAAAACACATAAAGGAGCTCTAGATCTTGAAACTAATGTATTACGTTTCAAGCTGATGACTTGAGCGCAAAAATAGGTACTAATGAATTCAGCCGATGTCAGAAAGGAACTCAGGAAAAAATCACCACTACATTACATGGGAAGAAACTAAGGTTATGCACTTCTAAAGTCAGAAGGATTTCCACAAATTATGTTCTTATTATCTGAAAAGAACTCAGCTAGGAAAAAAGTATCCACTATGTAACTACGGGGTGTAAATGATTCTTTAATGCGGTCTGCCTATTAAAAAAATTAAGTCAAAATCAAGATACAAAGTATTGCATCTACAATCCACCCAACAATTAGAAGAAGCTTCATTTGAATACAAAAGGCAATACAAGAGCACTATAAAGCAAGTCTGGGAGCAAAATCTTAATTAAAGTCAAAGATTTTGATAAGACGCATTTGCCCATTACTGGACAATGCGCAAGGGCCTTCCCACTACAGTGTACTCCTACACTACGAATTAAGCATGAAAGTTACTTCCCAGATCAAAGTTGTATAAGTTCCACTGAAAAGAGGTTCATTTTAGAGACATTAAATGTATCAGTAGACATGTGTACTGGTCACCTATACCAGTAAAATCTAAGATTCTACTGGAAGTTGTTTCTGTTTGTTTTTTTTTTTCTCCAGTTGTCCTTTTATTTTTCAAATTGCTGTTGTGCGTTTACTATTTCAGTTGTGCTATCTATTTTCAGGATTCACCCTACTCTGTGCTATATCTGCTATCTTTTTGGAAGGTATGTTCTTCAATTTATACAAGAAATAATCCTCTAACCAGAAGTGGTTTGGATGTCTCTCTAGTCTGTTTCTTCTAGAATTTTTAACTCAGCTTTAAAGACGTTTGTTTGAAGGGTTTCAATTGTTTCTTCAGTAAATTAAGCTTTCCAATATTTTAGGTTACAAAAACAGGAAATTGAACAAACAGGAGAAAAAAGCCAGAATAAATATAAAATAAAGTTTGTGTATTGTTTTTATTTTTCCAATTGCTCAGTATTTGCAAAATATTTGTAGGCCTGAATTCATTACAGTATATTTAAGGGATGAGTAGGACACAGTGAGAAGACCACAGTAGCAAACACACTATGGTCCCTCTGTAAGCACTACCTAAAGTGGCATATATGTTCACATCATGTCCTTGAGGTTCTGTATATTCCAGAGATAATTAATAATAATGCAAGTGATCAATTATTGGGATACTAAATGAGTAACAGCATGAATTTAATTCAATTTGGTTCTTAATTGATTTTGAAAATCCATTCTTAAACTGTGCGGCTGATCAGAAGTTTGCATTATTTCCACTTATTGTAGCATACTTCTAGTTAAATGCACATTTAGAAGGTAAAGTAGCTAACACTGACAAAACTCTTTCCAGTTCTTTATAGTGCCACACAAATGGGCTGTGAGTACTATGTCCAAATAATTCTGCACATTTCCAGAGCTCAATTTTAAAGTTCAATGTTTACACACAAAGCATTTTAATGGCAGTATATCTACTTGTGTTCTAAAGACAATCTATGTCTTTTTTCTCCATTTTCAGTATTAATAATATCTTAAATGACAGCACTGGACAACATCAGATAGTGTTTATTCATTCATTATACCATTCATTGAAGTGCTCTCTGTCTGTAGACAAATAAAACAACACTATAATTGAAAAATAATATTCAGTTTAGTTCTATGACTGATATTTAGCCATAGAGAAGACTATGGAACAATTCCTTCTTTTATCTGACAGGGATTACTCAGTCTGATTAATATGAACTACAAAATTATGGATGTGCAAAAGGCACATGAACATTTTTTTTGTTTGGAATGTTTTTTAGAACAGTGATTATTGAAAAAAAATATCATAGACCAAATTCTTCTTTCATTCCATTGACTCATATCAGAAGTGTGAAAGGCTGGTAAATGCAGACAACTTCCCTCTTTTAAATGGTAATGCTATTTTCTCTTCATGTAGAACATTCTGCTATGTTAAGTGACCTCGGGACCTGTGAACGTAAAGGAGGTTATTTCATGGTTTTGTTTATTGCTCAAAACCTAGATTTGCAAGACCTTCAGTAAATAACTCTTTTTAATTTACACTGTACCTAATGTTAAAGCACTCCAGCCTTTAACAGCTTCCACATAAATATTAATGACAGACTTTTAAGGGGAACAGTGAAAAATGCCTCCTCTTTTCAGCAGAAACATAGAAACATGTACAAAAGTACTACAGTCTGTTTCTAATAAATGTGAAAGTTTAATTCTGTAAGTACTGAATACTAAGAAAATGTGATGTACATTAAATCTGCTCTCAACCCACTTCTGGGTAACATACTAGCTTGACACAAGATGCCTTTAAAACGCAGATCAATCTCAGTTGTGTTATGCAAAAGGAAACTCTCCTAAGAAGGGCTCTAGACCAACTTTTCTAACCAATACATGTGGCAGCTCTGCAACGGCTTTAAGTGGCACACAGGAGTGTGCTTTTCTAAAGGGTAGCACAAAATAAAAATAATTCCTAGTTCTAAAGCTTGTATAAAGCCCGCTCCTTTTGTGAACTTGTTTCTCAACAATGTGGACATAAAGAGAGTTTGAATCCTGACTAGCAATCAAGATGGAAGTTCAATTCTCTCCTCCTCATCCTCCAAGGATGATGGACTGAGCAGTTGAAAAATAGTAATTCCCTTTGAAACACTCCTGGTGACTTTTTTGATAAATACAGCTTGCTACTTACACAGCCAGAGCAAGACAACTGACTTAACAATGTCTGCTTCTACATATAAGCATTGATAACATAATAGTCATGTAAACTATCCTTATGAGCAAAATCTAATTGAACTATATAAAAATATAGGGTTTTTTATTTTTTTAATTTCAGTTAAAATATGTATCTTTTTTATTTCAGTTAAAAATGAAATATAAAAATAATTAAATTAATAGAACTTTTCACCAGGATCCCAAATTATAAGACTACAGTTCATATATTAAGAGTGTATTCTAGAGAATTCCAATAGTTTAGGTTAAATTTGTCCTTTGGACATAACAGAACAGCAGAAAACTTTAATATTAATAAGACATGTTGTATGGCATTTCTGGTAACACAAGCATTAAGGATTCAGTGAGTATATTCTAACAATTTTGAAATAGTTTTTATATATTCAAAATATATTGCAATGAGGAGTATTGAGAAGATAAAGGTATATACCTACATTCCAATTCTTTTATAATTACAATCACTGTAATAAACAGAAATACAATAACAACCAATGAACATTAGAGAAATAAACTGTATAAATAAATCTGAGAAAGCAAAAAAATCAGGAAACAAAGTCCTTCATTTATTTAAAGATTCTCTTTGTTTGTGCTGAAGCTAGACCAAATTTTGTTTCTGCTATTTAAGCATTACTGTGCTGAAAGAAAAATGAATACATATATGTTCCTTGGATATGATTTTCAAAGGAGCTTTGAATAGGTCTACTGTTATAAAAATCAGTGGTAATTTTATCACTTGGGAAAAACAAACACCAAAAAAACGAACAAAACCACTCTCCTTTAACCCAGTAGTCAAGCCTTGCCTTTACCAGCATGTCTACTCTCACATTCTGCTCGTATGTATAACCTTCCCAAGTACCATTTTATTCTATTTTAATTTTAGTATAGGAATAGGCTTTGCCTACCAGAGCACACGATCTGAAGTCATAACTGGCTTCTCATATCAGTACGCTGCTAGGCAGTGGAGAAAAAAAAAAAAAAACAAAAAAAAACAAACCAAGAATAGGACACTTCGAAGTCTCAAAACAAAAGGTACAAAGAACAGTAGTGGTGGCATCATTAACCTTGTGAATGTTCTAATGCTTCAGAAAAATATGTAAAGAAAATAACGAAAACAGGTCTGTGTGCCTGTCCCTCACTATATTATCTACAAGATCTGGTGTCAACCTATATCAATAAATAAAAAAGAAAATATTATGAATGATTCAAAGAACAAATAAAACCCCACATACTACAGATATCCTGCCATTTAATGTCCAGGAATTATGAGAAATACTTGGTATCTAAAAAGTAGGATGTATAGTACTACCCTACCGCTTTACAAAGGCTCAGGACAACAATCATAGAATCATGGAATGGTTAGGGTTGGAAGGGACATCAAAGATCATCTAGTTCCAACCCCCCTGCCATGGGCAGGGACACCCTCCATTACACCAGGTTTCTCAAAGCCTCATCCAACCTGGCCTTGAACACTTCCAGGGATGGGGCAGACAACTTCTCTGGGCAACCTGTGCCAGTGCCTCACCACCCTCAGTCTGCATGTACAATAATACTTTTCCGTTCACCTTTTAATTTAGCGCTTATGTCTTCTTCTACTGTTTATTCCTTCAGGAGCAGTCAGTAAGCATGAAAGGTTAGCCAAAGAAATGAATTAATGTTGGCAGCAGAGCTAGACACAAAAAAATGTCAGAATAATTCTTGTTTCTGTGAAAGCATACAAAAAGCATTTTGTATTTATCAAACTATCAAGTAACAAAAAACTGTTGCCTTGCAGATTAAAAAAATAAGTATCAAAAGCTCCTTATGTTCAATAGAAAATAACCACCATAAAAAAAGTATAATCACAATAAAAAGGTATCTCTCTGAACCGGAGACTATGGGTGAATTAGTCCATGAAGGACTGTCTGAAGTATGCTGCTTCATTTACAGTACCACACTCAAATGCATTTTCCTTCTCTTGACATTGTTCACAGGCATAAGAGAAATCTAATCTTTTACACTGAATGACAGCATTAGAGCTTACTAGCAAAACAATATGAAGAGGCAAGAGCTCTCCAACAGAAAAATACACCAGGTCTGTAATTCTAGAAGGCTCTGCATGATAGAAAATATTTTGATATTTGCTTAATAATTCACAAGACAATTCCCAACTGCTGAAATTTTACTTCAGTAAAAGGAAGATGTACACTCTTGTGCTATAGATTCTCTTTCCACAGGGAAGAAGACAGACTCACAAAATAATCCAACTAAAGTAGTGAAAGACTATGTCTTGAAATAGGAAAAATATAGTAGAGTTTTTTCCTCACTACACCCTTCTCCACTCTCTCAAAATTGTTGAAAACTTGTAAGATTTCAGAAGGAAACAGACATGCTTAAGTTGTTCAATAGCTACAGTAAGAATGTCTGCATAGGTCTATTCAGAGAGCAGAGTCTATATAGAGTAAAATCTCTATAAGTACTCCAGGCTTAATGTTTTCTCGTTTCCAGTGGGGATATTGTAGAGATACCGTAACAGTGCTAGTGCCACTTAAGCAAAGGTATGTGGTCAGGAGCTCTCAAAATGTGTACTGCTGGGCTAAGTCTAATTTTATTAAAGTCAGTGATAAATTCTGACTAAGAACTCAGCTAAGTCAGCTTTCACTGAAGAGGAGGATAAAGTTTACCATGACAGTTCCTGAGGGAAATAAAAAACAAGATAAAAATAAATTAAAAGGTAAAATTAAAAGAATGATGTGGATGGTCAAACACTGGAACAAGCTGGGGAATCCCTAGCCATGGAGACACTCAAAATTTGCTTAGAGAAAGGTTTGACCAGCTTTGAGCAAGCACGTGCTCTAGATGATCTTCAGAGCTACCTTTCAATCACAATTATTCTATGAGAGAAGGCTTTTACCTTTTAATATCTACATAATCAGTAAAGTCCAGGAAGCAGAAAAACTAGATTCCTACCTGGCACTCAAGCTGAGTTTAAGAAAATGGCTTTTGTTCTAGTAGTAACAGAACATCATGAACAGGTTTTCCCTTGTATCATTCTGTTTTTCTGTCTTTAAAAAAGTATATTTTTCTGTATTGTATTATTATTCTATCTTCAGATACTTCATAACTTCACACATTTGAGGTCTCTCTGACTTCTGACATAAGAGCTGTTCTGCAGAAAACAGTTCTTTCAAATGGAACTAAATTGCTCCTAGGAGCCCATCTACACTTAACAAAAGGAAGGGGTTGGGAGAGAGGAGTAGTGTTTGCTACTTGAAAGTGGTATCAGTCAATTAAAATTAAATTTCTGTTGTTACAAGCAGCAATCAAAATCTAGAGCTTTTTTTATTTTGTTGGATTTTATCATGACAGACTACTCGTTGATTACTAGTCTAAAATACAGTTTTACTTGATGGGAACATGTTTCATCTTTGCTTAACCAAAACTACAGAAGTGGTAATACAATGGTACTATCTGAACTTTTAGAGCAATGTTTCAAGAATTCACCATTTTAAGAATTTAGAGGTTCTAATATCTCATCTGAGCAACCGTTCTGTCATGACCATTTTCCTACCTCCTTTTCTTCCCACAATAAAAAAGGGTACAAAATATCATGTAAGGTTTCCCTTTTCTAGTATCAACATAGAAATATGTGTTATACAGAAAGTTATTGAAATGTCAGCTATAATCACCCTTGCAATCTCAAAAATTAGGACAGATGTCTTATACAGGTTAATACTTTTCCCAACACTAGTTTAGATATGATGTTGCCCATTTGTTAATGTGCTGGTCTGTTAACAGAATTAAGATTGTTTTATACTAGCTCTATATCTTGCACTACCAATTGTTAAGTTTTTTCACTAAATCAAGATCGAAGTTGAAATTAAAGGCTTGAGAAATCCTTTACTAGTTGTAACTTCTGAATAGACTCACTGCTTTGATGACTGCAGGAAAGCCGTTTCATTAAATACACTCATAACATAAATAACCTACTTCTTATTTCTATCAAGCATACTAACATAAATAATTGGCTATTCCAATACAATATTAAGAAGTATTTTTAACAGCACTATAGTTGTGATTGTTGTTGCGAGATGCGCCGAAATATTGCTGTGGTACTACCGATGTCAATCTGCCATCCTGTATGAACTTCTCTTTAACCAAAATCGAGACAAATATATAATAATATATCACATGGTAAAGTGACTTTTTATATATTCAAACTGCTACCAAGCAATCTGGCCACTTGCAGAAAAGTCAGGCATCACAAACACAATCTTGGCAAACTGCACTTCAAACATGATTCCAGATAGATTGAAGACTAAAGAACAACGTATTTACTGTGACTTACTGAGCTTGAAAGGGAGAGTCACTCTTTAAAACTGTTCCAAGTTCCATTTATCTTAATTAGATATGAAAAGTCATGTCAGAAGCCACAGAAGAATACACTTTAATAAATGATGTTGTGTCCTGCTTAGCAGTAGAGGACTAATGTGAATTGAAAATCTCGATATTCTAAGCATAAATTTATCCACACAGAGTACCTTAATTTTGCTATTATTCATTTTTGCATTTGTCAATGCAATCAAACACATTTTTCATTTAACTTCAGAAACATACAGATTACCAGATACCCATATCAGCTAGAAAGAGATATCATTTGAAAAGAGACATTTTAGAGACTGTCCCCAAATAAAGATTAGTGGTTATAAACTGTGGGGAAAAAAAAAAAAAGGCTGAATAAACCCCACAATTGAACAAATATTTATAATGAATCTGATATTGCAAGGCGTCCTATCTAAAAGATCTGCTAAACAGATATAAATTGCTTCCTAAGGACACAATTTGTGTTATTCTTAAGCAATTTTAACAAGCTTTGAAAATATAAGACTCGATAAAAAAATATCCAATTAATATTGTGGCAAATTATCCATTATCCATTTCACAAAGCATCAGCTTATGTAGGAAAATCATCTAATATCTGACAATAAAAATGCCATTTTTCCCTCTTCATACAAAAACTTTTCCAACTTCTAATAATTTCTTCTCAGAGAAAGAAAGAAAATTACGAGCTGTGAAAATCATCTTAATTCAGTATTTTAGATTAAGCTTGCCCTTTGCCCTGTTCTCATTTATAGTAAACTATTGACCATTTTAAAGACGTAGTCTTGAGCATACTGCACAATACGAATTGTTGCATTTGCATCCAAATCAAGAACAAACAGCTGCTAATCCCTGGATAGACACACATAAATGCTTTCTTCACCATTAATGCTATTTGATTAAAAGCTGATGAAAATCGAATGAGAATTCTTTGCTATTAGGTCAATTAAACAGCAACAGAAATACCTCTGCAGGAGGCTCAAAAATATGTAATTGCTTTCTCCAGCTCGCTACTTGTCTCACCACCAGCTCTAGACAGATTGAGCTCTGAATAAAAATCAGAACTCTCCCAAGACTGTTCATATACAGACACCAATGGGACGATTAGTTTTGACTCTCAACCCCAGTAAAAAAGGCACAGATTTTAGTGTCACACAAGCAGTAAGGGCCTAATCCTAACAAAAGTATTAGTCAAAATATTAAGAATTTCAAAAATATAACAGAGATAAAGAACGTGTCAAGATAGAAGATTAGCACCAGTTTCATCAACCTAAATCAGAACTGAAATATCAAATGGTACTGGGTGATTCAGCTTTCTACATAAAAATTGATACTGCTTTCATGTGGACCCAAAAACTGAAATTAGCTGACAGCAATGAGGAATAAAGGAAAGAACTGCAACAACCTCAATAAGAGATCACATCAACTTCACAGAATAGATCCACAAAGAATTAAAAAAATACGGTTTAAAAGCTTTACTCAAAGACTACAATCATAGAATGAAAGTAATTTAGGTAATCGAGCAAAGAATCGTAAATGCAGTGCACAAGCCAAAAATTTTAAGAACTGGTAATGTTACTTTTACAAGATATTGGCACTACTAAGTAGTGTTATTTAAGCAAAGTAAACAAATGACTTTTCATCTTTTCAAAAAACAGGAATTTAAGAAGGAGAAATTAAGTGTCATCTAAAATTATGACAAGAACAAAGTAAATAATAGGAGATCTCTGAGGCGAGGAACAGTTTATGAAGACAGAATATTATCACTTCCAAAGTCCGGTGGCATATCAGGCTCTACAGCTAGTACAGAACTGAACCGCTAACTCCTATGAAATAAAAAAAGCTAAGTAAATTTGAACCTAACAATAAAACAATTAAGCTTGGTGAGCTATTCTATGCCTCCTCTTAAAAACAGAATTTTACATGGTAAGACTGTTAACAACGTTTCAGAGTATTACATGCAAGTAATCCTTGTACAAAATTAGCATGGAAATTTGGAATTGGTACTAAATCCTAGACATTGAAAGAAAGCGATGAGTTAAATTTCATCCAGATGTAAAGGCAGTAGTTGCTAACTTAATGCAGAACTGTATTACAGTGAGTTATTATGGTTGAATAAATCTCACAGAAGTGTTAGATAACCACTTTTATTACTTCGAATTCACAGGAACATAGATAAGTGCTAGACAAATGTAACAGGAAAATGTTCAATACTGTTATTTGAAAAGAAAAAGCAATGTAAAGTAGGTAAAGGCTTACAGAATACTTACTAAGCTTCTAACACTGGTAAAAAACAGAGCTTTTAGTTACAACTACAGTGGTCAGTGACACCCTAAATAAAGCAGGAATTTGGTGATCCTGCATCAATACTTTCTTTAATCTTAGAATCTGACTTGTTTTACTTACTCAGAGAGGATATGAGGAGTTCACACTCTGAAAACTGAGATAAGATGGCACACATTCAGGAACAATTAAAGCAATATTTGTAAATGATTCAAAGCAGTTTACACTTCAGAAACAGGTCTTTAAGAAGGGCAATGTGTATAATATTGGATATGGTAAAAACTAACTTGTCACAAACAGTGCTTTTTCTGCGCAGTATTTCTCCTTTTTGTCACTCCGTAGGAAAGCATCATAAATTTAATACTGCAAGGCAGTAATGAAAAACACTAAATTTTTATAAACAGTGTTTTACAGAGATTATTTATTACATTATCATTTCTACTTCTGCATAACAAAGTTGACAGATGGAATCATGTAATTTTATGGAATCAATATGCTGCTACGTTCCTGATAAAAAGCAAATCGGTAATCAAATTCAAACCATCATTTTTTTGCTACTCCAATTAAGATATGACACAAAGGGACCTTCAAATAAATTTTTTATTTAAGACATAGGACTGTCTCCTTTTATCAGTGATGGTCAAAGTTGGAAACAGCTTGGCAGGCCACTGGTCACAAAAAAGCTTCCTGAACATTAAGTTCACTGGAAGTTTCATAGATTTCATTCCAACAACTTGCTTGAAATGTGATTAATAACTAAGAGTGGTAGAAACTAGCTAAGGTTCTCTGTACCTTCCCAGTGTAGGCAGAGACTTTCTGATGAACATTTGCTAATTTGTGAGCAGGAAGGAGCAAGTAAGAGAATTCCTTCAAAGACAGCAGTAGCAGGATATAACAGTAATTTTGGCAGTAATAAACTAGTGGTAACTTCTTAGTAAAGCTCATAAAGAATTAAAATTGAAGAAGTAAAGAGATATAGGAAAAAGCTATAAAGTTCCATAAAGTTCAGTGGAAGAGCAACAGGCAAAATGGAAAAAAGCATATGAAAAATACAAAGCACAAAAATATTTGCCATCTCCTTTTCTAACCAAAATGCTCAAGGAGTAAGATAAGACGTTAAAAATCTCAAAGGTTTGTGTAAACAGAGCCTGAAAAGAAGAAAAAAAAACACAAAACCTTGCTTTTCACCTTGTGAAGAAGCAGGTTTCTACAAAAAGACACAATATCCATTTATCTTTGGAAAGCAGAAATTCTGTGGTATGGAACATTTTGTAACACATTCACTACAGCTAGGAGTCTGATAGAGGGAATTTTGAAAAACATGGCCACTCATTTCATTGCTCAAATTAAAGATGGTGGAACTTTCTAAACATCTGAAATTCCAAAACAGACTGTTTGCAACTGGAGACTTAAGACTCCAGCACACTGTCATACAGTGCTAAGAAACTGCAATTATTTGCGATTGTGGATTTGTTTTTGAGAGTGACTATCTATATACTATTTCTCCTCAAAATAAAATTAAAAGAATCAACTCACCACTTGTCCATTCTGAGGATTTTTATGTGCATACGGTGGTCCACGGATGTGATTCCACATCTGACCAGATGTCATAGCAAATACAACACACTAGGAAAAACAGAAAAACAATACACTCATTTGTTTACCCAGAAGAATCGAATAGAAAACCACTCTGCTAGTGATGCTTGTTTTGGATACACAACTGTATACCTAACCAGATACAGTATAGCATTTTCAATGTGTTGCTCTCATAAAATTCTTAATGATTTCTGTTAGAAAATGAGTTAGCTCAAGACAGATATTTTCAAAATCTCACCTGAAATAATCCTGTCTTTATATATACTTGGAATAATCTAACACAAATATTTAGCTTAACTGTTTGCTTCCAGGTGTAGGAAATGATATATAAAACCATCAGGAAAAAAAAAAAACAAAACAATTTTAAAAAAAATGTCTGTCCCACTTTATTAAATTCTCACTGTGTGTCCTATATGACTGTGATTCATTTTAGTTATGACAAATAACAATGTTTGAGTTGGGAAAAAAAGTGAAATTTCCTATGGAAAGAAGTGTGAAGTTAGGTTAGAAATGTATAAAAACTGCAAAACCAGACATTAATCCTTACTGCATAATCTACATGATTATTATAGTCATACTGCAGAATCTGAATGACAATCATAGTCATAGCAAGAGTCATCATGACTGTCTTAAAGATGAAAATATAGTATATTTTAATTAACAGATGAGAAAAACAGAATTAGGAAACTTGGATTATCTAAATATGTCTTCTGACTTATCAGTACAGGTAATCCTTACAAAAACGCCAAGATAATTTAAGAACAGTTTTTACATATGTGCTCATTTTTACTTTGCATCAATATTCCCACCAGCATCATATAGTCATAGTGACTTAAGCAGATGGATCACAAATGCAAAAATTCATACCTTGATCGTTAAACAAATCAGAATTTATTAAAACCCTTTAAAGGGTTTTCTTTAAAGAATGTTTAGTAATACATTTGTGAAATAAATGTGAGCTAGTGTAGCTCTGTATCCCCGTAACTGCAGCATCGTCACCTCTAGCAACATGATTTGAACAAACTTTGAAGGCCTTAGGACTGAATCTTGTCAGGCTTTATCCAAATTTGTCTTGGCTTTCCTGGATATATATACACACATCTATTTTTTAACTTGTTTTAGCTGAAACAGCAAGTTTTCCAGAGACCAGGCGGCTATGCCTAGGTTATATTTACTTCTTATCTTTGTATAGCGCAGTTTCTTTTTTTCTGTTCTACGTAGGATGAAATAATTATGACCAACATAATGATGTAGTGCACGCATGGGATAATAGCAGAGACAACAAAAGTAGAAACATTGGATGGAATGTACCAGTATGGAATAATAAGAAAGGGGGCATAGGATTGCACTGGAGACTACAAGCCTATAAATAATACACCAATGGTGAATTAAAGAAACACAGACATGGGAGCTGGTCAAAAAACATGTTTAGGGATAACAAAGAGAATAAAGAAAAAGTATCCAAAGTATATAAGACAATCCTCGGTTACTCAGTAAATTTTGATGTAAAATGTAGTTCTGTAAAAGAACCTGGAACACTCACAACTCACCATAGCAACCCTCGTGCCAAACCGAAGCCAATGAATGATCTCAAGATCCAGAGAGAAACAGTGGAAGAGTAACCATGACATCAGAGAAAGGGAAAGATACTAGGAAGTGTGTGCATAACAATTTTAATTGTGTTGCTATTGTTGAGACTTTTTGCCCTTGTAATAGAAAGAAAAAGAAAATAATGGGAAAAAAAGTTCTCATATCTGGTTTAACAGTAATTGTTTGTTGAAGTGTTAAGATTTCAATTATACTAAGAACAGATTCTTGGCTTTAAATATAAGCTGTGTTTCATTTCACCCTTAACAGGATTTGGAATGTAACAGTATAGTAATTAATATGGCAGATGAAAGCACGCTGGCACTGATTATTAGCAAATGGATTATGTTTTAATTAATATTATGCAAAGAAATGAAGAGAGTATGTGCTTCCATTACTGGAAGAGGGTAGCAGATAGTTATTTCTATACCTTGCAGATTGTTTTAGCTGAGAAATTTATACTGCGATTTTGGCGACAAATAACACAGGAGATGGTTCGTGTGAAAGCACAAAAGTGTAGAAATTGAAGATGTGAGCAACAAAAGTGAGGTGAAGGAGATAGTTTGCAAGGTCAAAAGTTGGCTGAAAACTAAAACAGAACAGATATACAGAGTGCACAAACTGGCTCTCTGAAAGCGAGTTTTCTAGGAAAATTCATTTTACTCATTCTTAAATTACTGTATTTAATTTACATTCTCTAGGGCCAAATCTGCTTCCATATGGAAAGATTTTTAAAAATCCACCCCAGTTTATATACAGTCATATACTTCATGATGGATAAATCTCAAATTACTCAAGATCTTTAATGGTTGCCAATACAAATACACTGTCTTAAAACATGGTAAAGTCTAATAAAAAAAAAAAAATCTAAGATAGAATAGTGGGGAAAACCCAAATTCAAGTATTAATATTATTGAAAGAGTTAACAATATGGCTGTTTATCCTAAAGGTATCTTTCATATTCTTCCAGTTCAGACTGTCAGTGACCAAGAAAACTAATTTAGTACACCACATGCTGGATCTGCCATGATTTCCTTCCATCATGCATTGCTTTGCCATGTATTTCAAAATGACCTTTTCAGGAGCCAAAAAACATTCTCCAGCTTCTCCCTTGACCTCTTCCACTCTTCATCTATTTTAAGCATCTTAAGAAGAGAGCATTTCCATCATATCCCTTAAGCAAGCATTTGGTATGCTACAGATAGCAAAATGATATTGAATGTCAAAAGCTGTGTTCTATATTCTCCTATTATGATCATCCAGATTAAAAAAAACATTGGAAACTACAAACTTCTACTGTTTCTAAAATACACCTGAAATAGCGTCGTGGTTTTAGGCCAATCCGCCAACTAAACTCCACGCAGACTGTCTCTCACTCCAGTGAAGTGGAGAGGAGAAAAATATAATAAAAGGACTGAGGATTGAGACAAGAACAGAGGGAGCACCCACCAACCATGGTCCCGGGCAAAACAGACTCGGCTTTCTTAAAGCAAAATAATTTATTAACAGCTACTTAAAAGAATAAAGACAAGCAAAACCAGTTACTTAAAAGGATAAAAAGAAAACAAGGCCAGGTCTTAAAAACAACACCTCTCCACCCCCCTTTCCTTTTCTTCACGGCTCTACCTTCCCCCCAGCAGCGCAGGGGGCAGGGAATGGGGAAGTGCAGGTCAGTTCATTCCACATTGTTACTGTCGCTCCTCTCTTAAAGGAGAAGGAGTCCTTATACCATTTTCCCTTGCTCCAGTGGATCCCCTACTCACAAGGAAAATCTACAAACTTCTCCAGCATGAGTCCTACCCACAAGATGCAATCCTTCCCCAACAGATTGCTCTGGTGTGGGCTTTACCACAGTCTCGGATTCTTAGGGAGTTGTTGCCACTCTCTCAGGCATGGGTCTTCATATAGACTTTAAATGTGTCTCCATACAGACTCTAAATTCGTCTCTACCTGTGCCCATGCTTCATAACTGTCCTCAGGCTCAGGCATCTCCTTTAAACAAAACACCTACCCACCGACGGGGGTTGTCCCACGGACTCTAGATGCGTACCATACTCAGGCTCTGGCATCTCTTGTCAACGTGCGTTTTCCACGGGCTGCGAGTGGATCTCTGCTCCTCCGAGCATTTGGCTGCAAGGGGGCTGCTTGCCGTCTCGCCACCAGTTGCAGAGGAAACTCAGGTCGGGCACACCTCGTCCCGTTCCATCTTCACTGACCTGTTGTCGGTGTGGCCGTTTCTCTCAGATCTCAGTCCTCTCTGGGTGAACTAGGCCCGGTGGGCACCCCGGGAGCGGGGCGCTCCCCGAGTTCCCCAAGCGGCTCCGCTGCCACCATCCTCAGCGGGTGGCACCGGGCCAGCGCCAGGGAATAGGGGCAGCACCTCCCTCCCCTCTCCTCGCTCCTGGGCACAGGCACACCTTTCCGGTTCCTTTCTCCTGACGTAAATAGGGCAATTTGCAGAGGCGCCAATTGGCTCAAGCCCCGAGAGGGATGGAAGTCCAATCTGATGTATGCATCTATGATACATGATACATGACACTGATACACAATGCTTACCATTCCAAACTCCATAGTTTCCATAGGATCTCATGGTTTGGGATCCCAGATTTCCAAAGCATCTAGCTCACTCACCATTACTGTGAGTTGGTGATTCCCAGGATAAAACTTCACCAAATTCTCTGTTATGAATGAGCAACTTGTAACATCTGATTTATGACTTTATATTTACCTTATCATAGAACGGTTTGGGTTGGAAGGGACCTTAAAGATCATCTAGTTCCTACCCCCATGCCATGGGCAGGGACATCTTCCACTACACCAGGTTGCTCAAAACCTCATCCAACTTTGCACTGAACACTTCCAGGGATGGGGCAGCCACAACTTCTCTGGGCAACCTATTCCAGTGTTTCACGACTCCCAGAGGGAAGAATTTCTTCCTAACTGAAATCTCCCCTGTTTCAGTTTAAAGCCATTGTCCCTTGCCCTATCTCTCCATGCCCTCTCCAGCTTTCCTGTAGGCCCCCTTTAAGTACTGGAAGGCTGTTAGAGGGTCTCGCCAGAGCCTTTTCTTCTCCATGCTCGGCAACTCCAATTCCCTCAGCCTGTCTGCATAAGAGAGGTGCTCCAGCCCTCAGATCATCTTCGTGGCCCTCCTCTAGACTCACTCCAATAGCTCCATGTCATTCTTGTGTTGGGGACCCCACAGCTGGATGCAGTACTCCATGTACTCACAAGAGCAGAGTAGAGGGGCAGAATCACCTCCCTTGACCTGCTGGCCACGCTTCTTTGGATGCAGCTCAGAATACAGTTGTCTTTCTGGGCTGCAAGCTCACATTGCCAGCTCACATTGAGCTTCTCATCAACCAACACCCCCAAGTTGTCCTCCTCAGGGCTGCTCTCAATCCATTCTCCACCAAGCCTGTACTTGCGCTTGGGATTGCCCCAACCCACGTGCAGGACCTTGCACTTGGCCTTATTGAACTTCATTAGGTTTGCATGGGCCCACCTCTCAAGCCTGTCAAGGTCCCTCTGGATGGCATCCCTTCCCTCCAGCGTGTCCACAACACCACACAGCTTGGTGTTATCTGCAAACTTGCTGAGGGTGCACTCGATCCCACTGTCCATGTCGCTAACAAAGATGTTAAACAGCGCTGGTCTCAATTGAGGAACACCACTCGTCACTGTTCTCCACTTGGACATCGAGCCGTTGACCACAACTCTGAGTGCAGTCATCCAGCCAATTCCTTATCCACCGAGGGATATGTCCCTCAAATCCATTCCTCTCCAATTTAGAGACAAGGATATTGTGTGGGACAGTGTCAAATGCTTTGCACAAGTCCAGGTAGATGATGTCAGTTGATCTTCTCTTATCCACCAACACTGTAAACCTCTTGTAGGAGATCACCAAATCTGTCAGGCACAATTTGTCCTTAGTGAAACCATGTTGGTTGTCACCAATCACGCCCTTATTTTCCATGTGCCTTAGCAGTTTCCAGGAGGACTTGCCATCTTATGTGTTTATATTGTATTTATTTCAATGGAATAACTCATATGCAGAGAAATGGCTCCTTTCTGCAGTTTTCTTGAATCTTGTAGAAGTACAAAGGATGAAAACTGAATAATAGCAGAAAATTCAAGCTGAAGTACTTTTCTCTGAGCACTTCAAAAGACTTTCAACTCCCATTTTCCTAGGTAGAGTCTGTACTTCAGCAGTTCTACTGAGAAGAGTACCATGGACACTCCTTTTATCCACCTGCTTCCTTCTTTCTCCTTGTCAGACTCCAAGAACAACACTAAGTGCTGCATGCCACCTGAATCATCAGGGGAGTTCAACATTTAGCTGTTTTAAGAGCTTCCAGATTTAGGTAGCTTTTTCTGCACCCAAATGATAAAAGCAAACACAGTAGTTCTACGTTACTGACTGGTGTAGTAGAGGGAAGGAAAGAACAATTATTTCCTACAACACATTATGGTTCCAGGACCAAATGTCCACAGAATTTCAGTGGCCATGAAGTTCACTCCTATTACCAGTCCTAAGTAAGTACACTGTATATGTAGATAGGACTGCTCAAGGACTTTGGTAACAAATTGCAAGTTGTGCTTTCTTGATGGCTTCACCGTGCATGGCGTCAGCCTTAGCATCGCTCAGAGAGAAACTGCTTTGAGCTCACCTGTGGTGCACTTGTGTGCTTACCACAAGGCTTCTGAGAACAGATGCAAGCTAAATAAGCACCAAGAGTGCCACCAGAACACTGAATTGCTAGCAAGACTTGACTTTACAGGTACATGGGCAGAATTTCTCAACTGTTCTTGGCCTTGCAAGCTTTGTCAAATCATTTGGGTTTAATACATCACTTTCTCAAAAGCATAAGTTTTGTTTTAACACTATCTACCAGTTTATTAAGTAAAATTACTAGAGACTTAAAAAGCCATTTGGCAAGCGTTTCAAAGTGAAGCTTCCTACTAGCAGATACTGTACAAAGCAGATCATTAGATTTCTCTCTGCAAGTTTAGACCCCAGAACATAGCAAATATTTTGTAAAGTAAGAAAAATAATAAATTCTACATTCATTTATGAATATAGTTAAATTCAAGCATAGTTAACAAAAATAAAAAATAAAGGAGACACAGGCAGCCAGTTCTGTACTTAATTTCTATGCTGTTCTGTATATGTAAGTTTTAGCCATTTCAGAACTATTGTTTTAAAGAAATGTAATCTTTTCTATCCAGTTTAACTTTGTTTTGTACTCAACGAAGGCTACAGAGCTGCAGGATCTGTACTCAATTTCTAAATAACAATCCATCACTTACTAGAATCTCCAATAAGAGATACACAATTCAAGGACAGGGAGTACAACACAGAAGCAAAGACAATGGGTTTCTATATCTTTAAAAGATACTGTGCATCTCTAAAACCTCTAACTATGGGAAGAAAAGGAAATTAATAACCTGTATTTATTGCTGTTCTTTTGAGATACCTATCTACTCACGTAAAGGAATCTGACTTTTTCTAGCTGTATCTTTGAATAAAACACATTACTTTTCTATCCTCATTCCCAGAAAGAGGTAAAGAAGCCACTAGTAGCTATGATACCCTTCAAGCTCTTTCAGAGCAGTAACTGATGATGAATGTACTGTATGGTATAGGTACTGTGGAGGGTATCAGCACAGAACACATTTCTCATAACCATTAACTGTTAAGACAACAGCAAACACATGCTTTGTCTCCTCATTCAAGTGACTTGACACATTTTGCCCAATAGAGTAAACTCCTAGGCGACTGCCTTTAAATCTGAACACACTTTGCTTTCCCAGATTCCACAGGTATACAGGCAAATCTGAAATATACACATAAAATAAAACTGAAAATTACATGCAGAAAACCACAGTGGCAGCCTGGTAAAGAAAAGCTTTAAAAAGCCCCCTAGTAGCTCACATTCTAGCCAAGTGAACAAATAAACTCTCAGCACAAGTACTGTTGTCTAAAATCTAGCAATTCTTCATCTAAAATGTTAGAAATTTGTCCACTTGGTATTATATCATCTGACATTTTATTCACTCTGCTTAAGAAATCAAGAGTCTTGACAAGAATCTGTATTGCTTCTTGTTATCAGTACAAAAGGACAGGACTTGCAAATATCTAAGGACTGCTGTCTTTCCTCATCTTTGTGCTAGTATGTCAGAGGGAAAAATATCCATAGATGAACAGCAGGATTTGAATTAAAGTATAAAATAATCTAGGGGATAAATTTTAGATGTCATCTCAAAAGACATCTTTTGGGATATTATGCACTGTGACTCAGTCATCCTGGTTTGCCATTCTAAAAGTCTTCTGGGTAACGTTGCAAGTAAAAACGCCTAAGGCATACAAGACACTACCAGAGACTGCAGTGCTCCAACGAGGGGATGAAACCACCAATAGCACCGCTGTTGCACAATCTAATGTTGAGGACAAAACCAATTCAGCAGTCTTGTGTGAATTGGCATTGGAATCAATGTGTGAGATGAAAGCTCTGGTCTTACCTTTGAAAGACTATCAAAACCGTTAGATGGAACACTAAAAATTTCATTCCTAAATATTCTCCTAAAATAGTGCTGGGAATATCACCTATGAGACACAATTTTTTGGTATCAATGGAGATACTAAATAAAAATTCAGTCAACATTTCTGTGATCCTCTGTTCTCCTGCTAGCAAAAACAGCAGAGTCACTTTATGCTGACAATTTTTTGCTAATTTTAGGAACAGATCATTCAGTTTAGTAGAGCAGCACTGTCCATTTTTCATTTAAATAAAAAGTATGCCAACATTTGGGAGCGTAAAACCTCTTCAAAACAAACTAAGCAGCTCTGAAAAATAAAGAAAAGAAAACAAGAGACTTGTCTTTTTGCATTGATACAGTTAAAGTCAATTCCAGGATATCTATTGAAGAGTTTCCATTGAAATTAAAAATGTTATTTTCCATATGGTTAATGAATGCTGGCCAACTAGCAACAACACCTCTCCCAAAAAAAAAAACCATCAAAACCCAAACCTACAGCTTTCAGAAAAAAGGTCCTGTGCTTTCTCAGTTCTGCAACATCTGTAAAAAGAAATGCCAATAAGGAACAAAACAATTGCCAATACTCCTGTAAAAAACATGGGCTTCCTGTAGTTTTTATGCATCTTGCCAGGCTTTCCCTGTTTAATTTGTTTTTTAAAGTTGAAAAAGGAAAAAAAATTCATGAAGAATATAATCCTTTAAAATTAAGTATTTACTAGTTATTTATACCCTTCAAAAAAGCATTTTATAGGGCATGACTCACACTCCTTAACTAGACACCATCTTCTCCATTTTTCCTTTTAATGAGCTTTTATGAAACAAGAAGCTCTAAGCTTCGCTGGTAGTAAAAAAGCACCATGTAAGAGAATAACTACACAATACCTTAGGATGAATATATTAATGACTGTCCATTTTCTTCTATGGATCTTGACACATTCTAGCCATTTTACAGAACTGAGGTCATGTGTGCAAAAGCCTGCAATCTAGAGTCCCTGTTGATTCCACCAAAAAGAACTTATAACATTAACTCGTATGTCCATGTAGATCTGAATAAAACCAAAAGGACTTCCGGAAAGAAAGCATGATCTTTGCTACAACATACTGCTAAAGCAGTATGGGGCTTCGACAACATTGTGAAGGCAAAAGAATAGTAATGATTAAAAAAGGGAAGCACCGGCTCTATGCCATGATTATTTGCTATATGCTTCCAGATATAAGACCTTTTTCTAAAACATCCCCTAAGTGCTACTCATTTTTAAAGTAAACAGAATTTTACAGGAAACAGTACAAGTAACAACAATAAATGACATTAATACTATTTTAATTCCTTTTAACTCTCTTATTGCTTGTCAACACAATCAGCAGGCTGACAATTACTGAATGGCACTAATACAATTTCTTTGTATAATTATTTATTTGTTTGATCACATTTGGACATTGACCCTGTCCACAGAAGTTCAGCTGAATATGACTAAGTATTCTACATTGTACTGTACAGTTACATTCAGATGTAAAATGTCAAGCTGCTGCTAAGAAGAATAGCAAGTATTTTAAGAAAGAATTGATGTGTTAATTTTCTTAATTTAATTAGGAAGGTAATTATATCTTCAACTATTTATTGAATGCGGAATGTAATAGAATGATTCTTGATTTGAAAAACTGATTTTTAACCACTGCAAGACAAAAACCACAATTCCCTAAAACATTCAAACATTAAACTTCTGATCTGAAACCCTGAGGCATGAAATTGGAATAAAATTGCTGTCTACAGAGATACAGTGCATGGTTAAACGAAGAAATTGCCACTGATTACATATCTATTTGATTTTTGACACAAACATCTATTTCGGTGTGCTAAGTATTGTTTTACTCAGGTGATCTCTAAAGATATTTAATTAGGAGTCAAAAAAAAGTTAGGCTGATTCATATCAAATTTGAGTTTTCTGGTGGTAATGTATCTTTAAAACGTATTATAACTGAAAAACACTGGTAAACTAGAAAAATATATGGAACTAAATATGACAGACTTACTTTGGAGGAGAACTGTCAAAACTCTGGGCTAGAGCTCAGGATGTTTCAAATGACATCCTGGAACAAAGAAGACATTCTGCATTCTGCCCCTGGCTCTCTAGATCAAAAGGAAATATCATTCTTCTTGAAATCTAGTCCTGCAGGTGGTTTATTTGAAATCTTGTTCTTTATTCCTTCCTCAATGTAAGGGGTAGATTAACAAACTGCTTAAACAAACAATGTATGCCATGCACGCTAGTAGGAAATTATCAGTCATCGTTATTCAAGAGTAATGCTAAATATTAAGGAACTCTGAATGAAGAGCTTGCTTTAAGATCTTGTTAATCATTTAGATATAAAAATTGATTAAGGCCCAAAAGTACTAGGTAACTTCATCTTTGAACAGATGTAATAAAAGCTGCCAATGAGCCCACCAGCTGAAAGTATCACAAAACAAAGTATCTTCTCATATTGTAGAATTGGAGCAGAACAGCAAACCACCAATGTGATGTGGCTTTGAAAAGGCAAAATCAATTATAGGATATATCAGTAATCTACTTGTAGCGGAATTAAAATACACAGAATAGCCCAGGTTGGAAAGGATCTCAAAAGACCATCGGTCTAAGCTTTCATTGGAGAGGGAGCCCAGATAAGAAATAAAATATGAATGCTGCTGCACAAGTAAACTCGTATTCCATCTACAATCCTAGCCATGTGCTTTCAAGAAAGGGAAATTCATATTGATGCAAGTTGTTAAAAAGTCTTTAAAATGATGAAATGAATAAATAACTGTTTACATGGAAAAAGAAGAAAAACTTGGCTTATGTTGTACAAAACACATGGACAAATCTTTTTATTGTTCTCAATTAATATATTGTTAATACAAAAGGATAGACCTCTATTAAGCTGTAAAATGTTGTATCGGACTTGGTAACCCTAGACACCATTCTGATGTTGATAACCATGCTCTTGACGCCATGTCCCTGAAAATTAAGCCTTAGACGCTGCTTCTCAGATTTCTCCTCTTCTACAAGCCATATTGATGACAGAGTAACAAGTACTTATTGATACAGCTTAACCATCATCTCCCAGCCTTGCATGCTATTTCCTATATAAAACAGGGACGGCTGACTACGCAGCACATTTTTCATCAATCTACTCAGTTATTTGAAAACAATGATATAAACACACACGCTGCAATACACTATTAAGTACGTTATGCCTTAATTCATTATTTATGGCCTTGAGGCTTTAGTTATATTCCAAACAGACTACTGGCTAGTTTCAGAATTTCCTCAGAGTTAACCCTGTAAGATCATCCTATTCTCATTTAGCATGACAGTGGAATGTTAAGGTCAGGACTACTGAATCCAGTTTTGGAAAGAATTCCACCCTTTTCCTTGTTTAAAAGCCTGTGTTACTTTTCTTAACCTTTCATTACTCTAAAGCAATACAGTCTGACATGAATACCCACAATAAACCCATGATAAGATTACTGCTTTTACAAAAAAGAAGTTGAATGATAGCAGTGAACATTAGTAATGCTTTTTATTAGAAATATTTTCTTGTTAAAGTTCAAACAAAAATCTGAAGCTAAATATCAGAGAATTTGCTCATTTTCATTGAGTCACTTGTAGTAACTGATATTCACTGTTTGAGAATTAGCCCCAAAACCTAGATTATGAATCTTTATCTGATAGTACCATTCTCAACAATGTAGTAATGCCTGGTTTTCAACTTACTGTGCAAGTAATGAAGACACATACACCAAAATAAGGAACAAATAAAAAGCATATTAGTAAGAAAAATCTGCATACCAGAGCTGCCATGGCCCAGCCAGTTTTGTTGTAGATGAACTCTAAGTTATTTCTTCGCAGATATAACAAGCCACCAACAAGAGATACCAGAAGAGCCAGTGCAATTGTACCAGAATAGTTAGGAGGCCTGAACACTCTAATCTGGAAAAGATAAATACAAATACAGAACACAAATAGATCCATACATACAGATCACCTTCCACATAAACAAAACAGGGAGCACATGAAATCTGGTTTCAGCATCAGAAAGACTAATCCCTGTGGTACACTTAAATAAGAAAAAAGTGTACTTCCTTTAATAAGCACATAATATGGAAAAAGTTTTCAGCATTATGTTGAACTGTTCAACTCCAAAATGTTATTTCTTCAGCAAATCTACAGGTTGTATCTGAATAAGGAGCGGCTACCTTTGGATCTATGCTTTGTACATAGTTTTGCAAAGTACATTTTACTTCTTAACAATTAATTATCACAATATCACTGCTTGTTTTCATTCAGAGCAAGACCACATAAGTTTAACAATGTAAAAATGGAATATAATCTGCAAACTGCAGAAATTACCATAAGTATCATGACTATATTTCTTTTTTAATTTTTTTTAAGTGTTCTAGAACCTATACTTGTGGATAAAAAAGTATTAAGGAAAGACAGAATTTGTCATCAGCCTGTCTCAGACTACAAAGATACATTTGGCTTCAACTTTTAAAATTGTCTAAAGACTTACATGTACATCTGTTCTGTCAGCTATCCATTTAGCTAGCTGCTCAGCTGCAAATCCGATTCTCTGCAGGTCAAATGTGTCAGCTCTCTTGGGTTTACCTTTTGGAGGAAAATGCATGAAAGTCGGAGCAGAGTTCATATTCAGCTACAAAACCAGGAAAAATACCAGAAAAAAGTTAGTAACTCTATTAGTACACAAAAATGCTTACCTTTTATGCATAAGACAACACAAGTCTAATTAGCATGAAAAATATTATTTGTCTCCATACATTACTCTTTAAAACATTTTCATGCATAGTCCTGCAGAAAGAGTGCTCAGAATATTCCTTCGCTTAGATTCTTTGGGATGTTTAATTAGTCAGAGTATTTCACCTACAAGCTTTTCCGAGTAAGAGCATCTTATGTCTTAAAGTTCTCACATACTGTAAGAACTTTCCTGTAATTAGTAAAACAGAGACATCACACTCACCCAATCTATTAAAGTACAATTCTAGAGGAGGAATAAAGCGTTCAAATGTCTTGACATTGTTACTCTTGCCTAGCGCTCACCAATCCAGTTAACTAGACTAAACTATTCCTCTAGCCTTCCACTGGCTTCAAGACAGACTATCCACTAGTGACTGATCTTTTTTGAATCCTGAAAGGCCTAGACAACTAGCTTAAACTACATAACTTGACCTGGCAATTACACGACTTAATTCATGTGTTGATGTCACTGGAACTACTCACAGTATATCAAAACCTCAAAGTTGATAAATAAATATATTTACATTTACATTTGTCACTTTAAATTTTGACTTCAAATTTGCAAGGTGGTATAGGAGAATATAATTTTCCTATATAAAATTCCTCCATATTCAGTCCATCTCAGAAATGGTGCAATAAAACACTTGAAAAAAAGAAAATTAACATAAACAAAATCAGGAGAAATACTTAAAGATGATGCAATATTTAAATAACAAATGTAGAGTAAACTTTTTGTTTCATTCTAGCAAAATGAGTTTTATTACAATACCAAAACATAATATCGACCAAGTACAGAACTGAATTTAATCAACAGAAATTACCAGCTATAAAAATATTTTCCATCTAAGCAAAAAATAGGCCTCCTCTTTCGTAAACTGATTTGGAAATACAAAATATTCTGAGAAACGTTAAGACAAATGTTGTGAAATAGTTTAATAAAATATTTTATAAGACAGAGAAACATTCAGAGATACAAAAACCTTCTGACATTGTATAGAGTTTGAGGACAGTTGGTCCACCACTGCTTTGTCATTTCTCTGTTAACTGAAAAACCAAACTCATATTACTTTTGTTGTGTTGTTTTTTGTGGTTTTTTTTTTTTTTTTTGCTATGGCATCAGTATTACATAACTGGTTTGCACATATAAAGGTAAGGTCAGAGCTACATCTCCCCCAAATCCACCTTAAAATAGTCATCAGTATCACTTATTCTTAACACTGTATTTCTCAAATCCAAAAACTTAAGATATTTTATCTAATTTGGTCTAACTTTTACATAACGTTAAATTCATACCACCTGAAACAAACTGAATCTGTGCCCTTTTACACAAGGAATAAGTTGGACTGGACTATTCTAATATGCACTGATTGGCTTAAGGCAAGATGAAACAACAGGTTTTCGTATTATTGTAACCATGTAGCATAATCTAAGATTATTTTAAAGCCTATTTGAACTAAAATTTTTAAAACAAAATCCTGAGTCATTAATAACCATTCTTTATATAATACATTCTAAGATATCAATTGGAAACAAAAATATTTACTAAACACAGTAATTAAACTTTTTAAATTATTAAGTATTTTTATAATAAGTATTAAACTTTTCCCCTGAAAATTTTAAATCACACGCTTCACCAAAAGGCAGTTAAAAATACAGGGAACTTCAAAACTTGTCACTCCTCTTAATCTGCATTTTTAGCTTCAATCAATAGATAAATATTAGAGAAAAGCGTGTCAGTATTCAGTATTAATTTTCAAGGGATGTGTTTCACCTGGACTACTCATTTCAAGAGGGAGCCTTAGACTGTTCTCCAGCAATTGATTTTTCACTCCTCACAGCCAATATACAAAATCTAAACCAGTCTCTTCTCTTTTCCCTTAAGAACTTCCAGACTAATACAAATATTACTGGAGTAAAGAATACTTTATTATAAAAAAGCAATTAAAAGGCTCTTTTAGTTAAGAGCTTTTTCCCCCTAAAGATAAAATAAAGGAAATCTTTAAATGCAAATGTTAGTTGCATTGTGCTTAATTGTAAAAAATGACATTAACAATGGGGTGAAAAAAATTTGCAAATATATAATGGAATCTATCAACAAACATTACAAACTACACTTGGAAAATACGAGAAGTGGCTACTTGTATAAGCCGTCTTCGCTAATGTCATAGAAACTGCAGCAGCTGGTGTTTTTAACCAGGAAGACTTTGTATACAAAACCCAGAGGTACACACCTACACACTGAAAATAATTTGTCTCGTATCCTTTGGCAAATCAACACGCAGTTCTAAAAATTAAGAATGTTTTACAGTATGCAACATTTACCTGTTGAAAAACATCTGCCCCTTCATCATAATCCACTATTGTGAAAAACAGTTTGTTTGAAAAAGCAGACGAATATCGCCATGAATTAGCCAGCACTTGATATTCTTCATTCGCTTGCCTGTTAAGGAAAAGAAACAAACGAACATCCATGTGGCATTCACTGGTAAAAAAGATTCTATAGCCAGTTGCAGCAGTTAGATGAATTACTATTGCAGTGTGATTCTCAACATCCATACTATAAATGAAAAGAAGTTACAGTTAGTTACGCAACTCTCTGCTTCAAACTTGCCTTCTCCAAAATTAGAAACATGTTCAGTCAAACTATACCAGAGACATCCCAAGATAATGTTAATAAAAAGTAATGTTTTCTGTATTAAAACTCTCAGAAAACAGGAATGGACTGAGTGGCAAGCATCACAAATCTGCTAGCAGATCCATGCAAGGGGATGCTTACGTGGCCCTTCAGTATGATATCAGGATTTACTTGCTGAAGACAGCAGCACATAAGGAATTTTGAAACTAGTGGAAAAGTGACACAGAAATGTGACAGTAGTAATCTTCCTAAAACAGCTGAGCCATGTAAAGAGCCATAGAAACTGCTAAGCACTGGGGAAATTATACTAACTAAATGAACAGTAGGTTGTAAGTAGCACAATACACAAGATTATTTCTATAACACTTGTTTTAAAAGTTATAAACGATAATTTTGCACAACATATAGGATGAAAGAATTTTTTCTGTCATCACTAGAAAGTCAAATTGCTACTACTCAAATTTGTCACAAAGCCTCCTCTTGGCTCTACTCACGGCTCTATATTCAGGTGAGGGGGTTTTGGCTGGTTGGGTTTTGTTTGTTTGTTCATTCATTTTAAAAGAAAAAAAAAAAAAAAAAGAAAATCAAAACAAACAGCTTTGCCCTGTCTGCACTGAGAGGAAAGGAACAAAGTAATTCTAGGAGAAGAATTCTGCGATCCTTACCAGCAGTGACGTTCTCTAAACACAGAATCACAGAACCATAAAACCTACAAGTTCTTCCACAGGACAAATCCATATCAATTAATAATTCAGAAAACAAACAAACAAAAAACCAACCAAATCACACACACACAAAAAAAACCAACAAACCTCAAAGAGTCCTTGCAGTACTTTTGGCTTTACACAGGCTCCTTTCTAATTACTTCCATAATAATTAATCATACCTGCTGTAGAGTCTGAACTAAGGTTCCATCATTTGGCAACTATTTCTATAAAACCAGTTCCATGTGTTTGATGATGCAGAACACTGTTTATTTAAAAGGTGTAGATGCAACAATCTGTTTGTTGCAAGAGAAACTCTGCACTAAATACAGAAAATACATTCTGTATTTTGAGAGAGCAAGAAGGGGGAAGAGGATGATAGGACTACAGATGACGTAAGACCCTCCCTCATTGCATCGTAACTGAGATCAGCCTTCGGCATGAAATACATTGCATAGAACTCCAGCAGAATTGTGTTGTATCAAGGAATATATTGTGCATGAAAAAACCTATCATAAAAAAAGTTAAAATGAAATTTTATCATCTCTCTCCAAAGAATAAGTCTGATGAAGTACAAGAAAACTCAACTTTCACCCTTATTACCTGACTGAGTGAAATTTGTTACTTAACACACTTACTCAATGGGTAAAATTTGCAATTACAAAAACCCCTGTGACTCAGGCATTAGATTGGTTATTTCTACAGATACTAACATCAAGCAGACTAACGTATTCACTGTCCTCCTGAAGAGGGCAGTCAGACAACATCAAAGGAATGCTGTAAAATCTTAAGTAATATCTGTAGGGCACTGTTCTGTTAAGGCTGCTATATTAAAGCTGGACCATTTTTATTATAAGAACAAGATAAAAATCACTTCATCTTGATGCCATCGTTCTTCTTAGTCTACCTTTCATTTGTGATGAAACAGTATTTCTGGGAAATTCAGATACTCCAGTTATGCTCCCACTGCTTCAGAGAACATTCTTGTTCCTGTTGATCTCCACGTATTTTGCATCTTTGAACTATTTTGAATGAATATAATCGGTAGAAAGTATACTTCAGAAAGTATCTTTTTGCAAAAGGTTGTCCAAGTTTTTCTGTAACAGATGCAAAGCACAATTTCATCCTCACACTGAGGATAGCAAAGCATTCTGTAATACATCCTCATAGTAGCTCCTGAGCAGTGTGGAGAAGCGAGAGTGAAACAAGGAGGAGCAGGAATACAAAGTTACAGAATTACTACATACAGAACTGAAGAACATCCTACAGCCCACTATATAACTTTCAACTGACATAATGCTGACACAATCACATTAATAACTTCTTGTAGCATTGGCTACTCCTTTTCAGAGGTAATATTGAAAAAGCATAAGCACTTGGTTGAAAAAAATTCCATCTCCAATTAACGTCAGGCAATATCAACTCTGTTACTTCTTATCTACCTATCTCTATTATTAGTTAATATCAGTAAGTCTGTTTCTGTGAAGTAATGTTCATTATATGAAACGATTATAATAGTTACATGAAATACTATAAAGGTATAGGGCAGAACTACGCTTGGTATGAACTCATTTGAGTAATAACGTCAGCACTGCTCTTGTTAGTCTGACAGGATTTTTTGATAGAGTATATTTAAGGGCTATTGCTGCTACAGTCACCTCTTAAGAATTTCGTCGTAACAGCAACACATGAACTAGCAACAACAGCAGTAACATTAACCAGCTACTAGAAAATAGCGGCCAGATCAAAAGGGAATGCTACTATTAGACTTACCTAGAAAATTCAACTTACTGAATAGTAAGCTGCTATGTAAATGCTCTACAAAAGTTTCTTCCATTACGCAAGAGGTGCTCATGAAATATTAAAAGTTTTCTTTAAAAAGATTAACTACATGGGTGTTTATGGCAGATAATGGGATTTGTATAGCTTGAGCTATATTAAATTAGATTAGTTTTATTGTATTAGTCCAACATTATATTAAGGAAAACACGAACGGAATATTAGGAAAATAATAAAACAGACTGGGGAGTTATTTGCCAAAGAAAGCAGTAAAGCTTTAGTTTTTGGCAACTTATGGACTGTACAAAACACTTACAAATGTACAGTTGGCAAAGAATGCACTATCGGGTCACCTACCTTTTCTTATCCGTTTAAAGGAAACTGTGATCAGTGTGGCAATTTACCTCTAAAACAACTTTTGGTTTTTATTTGGAATGGTTTTCCTAAAATTTAGAGAAGAAGGGGCTAAGTGCATATTTTCACAACTTCTCAGCATCAAGAAGATAATAAATGCAGAGTGCTTATTTACTTTTATTTTTGTTTAGGCTGACTTACAACATCATGACAAAAAAGCACTGTAGAATCTACAAAACGTGCCCAGAAAATTCACCACACATGACAAAATGAAGATAGTATCGACACTAGTTGAAAACTACACTGTTTATGCAATCTAGATATCTATAATAAGAGAAAGCAAAGTAAAATCTATGCTATTCTATTTACAGCATCCCATGAAATTTCCAATATTCTGCAAATGAAAAGAAGCTGTGACATCATATTTTATAGCAGTTGCAAAGTAAAAAAAAATAAAAAATAAGATTAAGACCACAGGAAGAATAAAGAGTCTCTTATGATCCAAGTATAAAATTACTGCCCTGCTAAACAGGACTCATCAATATTTGTCTCAAGATCCTGAAGTGCACTGGAAAAGCAATTGCAGAACTTTCAACAGCTCCTTCCACATTTCCTGTTCCTTCTTTGAACAAAAGTTCAAAAGAGAATTCCCTCTCAGTACTGTCAAGAGACATGTCAATGATTTTCTCACTACCCACTCTTGATCAACCAGAAAAAACCTGAAAGGCAGAGGATCCTGTTTCTTCTTTCTGATGAAACCTCCTTGACTGTCAGAATTCTTTTTGCTCTTGACCTACTCTTTGATCGGCTACTTGAAAATAGTGTTCTCAGATATCTTCTTGAACAGGGATACCAACAGAATTCCTCTCTTATCTAGATTAAAAACCTCTTCTCAGAGGTCTCACTGATAGGGTAGATGTTAACAAAATTATGTGGAATCTCTTCTCTCACATATTTCATCACTTCCTTCTGCACATTGAGAGTCAACAGCAGAAGGCAGCTACATTCAGTGCCCTTTATGAAACACAAATCACATTAAGCTCAAAACTTAAAAATATACAAACTATATGTTGAATTATAACTTACCTTTTATATAATCCTGTAAGAAATACAGAAGGAATAGCTCAAACAGTTGACGAAGCTGATTCTGCAAAAGGTTTTCTGCAGTTAACTACAAGGTTGTTCCAATAGATACCATTAACAATTTCTGACAGAATTCATCCTTGTCACTCAAATGCAACAAAAGAAGTCTTCAGAAAATGTGCCATATTTGCAATATTGACCCATCTCCCTCACATCCTATATATATATATTTTTATGTATATACTTTATATGTGTATTTACACATACATTTGTATTTATAGATACACACACAACCAACTTGAGCTAATGGGAGTAATCACTCCTCATTTCATTGATACTTCTGATGCTTTTAAAAATACAGTATCCTGGTCAACACGGGAGTGAAGAAAATTACTGTCCTCACAAACTCCTCTCCATTAACAGTCATTTCTAGATGCTTCTTCATAAATAAATGTCTTTGAAAAACTGTGTTTTCCAAGAATCTGGAAGCAGGTTTGTTAATTTCACAGTAAAATAGTATTAAACATCACCCAGGACAAACAACACAATTTTCAATTTTTAGTTTGTGCAGTTTACAAGTTTGTCTCCACGAGTAATCACCTGCCATTACTAGAGTTCTCCTCTGCTTCATTTTCCCATTTTTCTCATGATCATTTATGATGCTAATTCTAGGCTTTAATCCCAATTTGCAATGATTCAAAAAGCCTCAGTTTCATCTTTAAAAGAAGCATTTGGGAATTCATAGACATAAACAAGGACAGTAGAAAGTATGCAAAACAATATTTGTTTCAGGTAGCTTGAAATTCACAGAGACACATACATGTCTAATTTACACGTTTTAACCATCATCATATAATAAATTAGTAGCACAGGTCAAGGTATAGACCCTATCCACTGAAATTCAGTATCTTTAGCCTCTGACACTGCACTGAGGAAAAAATCAACAAAACAAAATATGCACCTTTTCTTCGATGGGCTTCAGCTGTTGGGGAAAAAACTCAAGTGATCAATTTCATTTCTCTGACCCAGATTTCCCTTTCTAAATGAAAATACCCCAAAAATTAATTTGAAAAATGAACCAGACAACAAATGTTAACTGTTTGGCAAAAAACACAACATCTCTGATATGCACCGGTATGCAAAGCAGAGATGGTTGCTTATGGAGTGGTTAGATGGTACAGCAACAAACAAAAAAAGCACAAGTTAATGATAACAATGAAAGATGCAGAGGAACAGTCAGCACAGTGATGGTTTCAGCAGGCTAATGCTAAAGCCCATGTGCAGCTCAAAATCAAAGCACTAGTACTCAGTCAAGTGGAGCAGGGCGGGTCATTGAAGTCTGGTTGGTAAAATGGGGCCTATCCCTTTGGGAAAATGTAGGCATAATAAAATGGGGGAACAGATTGCAAGAGGCAAGAAAACGAAAAGCAGAGAAGCTGGAAGAGAACTGTCACCCAAAACCACACTCAATTCAGGCTAGTTGTTACCGTTTACCTGGATGCAACACAAAGTACAGGCTGAGAAACAGCCTCTCCAGCTCTGTGAAGATGCTGTTGTCAGAGTGACCGTTCTTTTGTTCTCCCTCTTAACATTTTTTCAGCAGTGTGACAGAATGATATGGGGAACAGAAAGAAACTATCCAGTAGAGTGAATAGCTAAGCAGAAAGGAAAAAAGGAAGCTGGTCTTATATCCTGAAGAGTCTCTGTTTTAGTTAGACAATTTTTGACTGTTCATTCAAACCAAAGAAATCCAAACTGATTCATAATCACAGTGCATCAAAGGGCCCTTAAGAATCTGCTTCCAATGTGCTGTTGCAGAGTATATACACCAAAAATCGTAATAACACGTAATGTCAATTAAGACTAACTAAGTTTAATTTCCTGGGACCAAAACCGTTCACACACACACATTTCCCAATGTGCATGGAAAAAAAACCCACATCTTCAACTGTTAGAAACACATCTCACCCCAACAATGACTTCACATTTGAGAGCACATCTAATCTGTTATGGTTAATTCCTCTCTCAATACCAGCTACGTCATATTGAATTATAAACAATTTTGTCAAAAATAAAACCAATATTTATGCTACCACTCACACAGTTGTGAAGGCATCAGATGGCTTTCAATAGTTTTTTGGACCAGAACACTGAAAATTGCCTGTCCACAAAGCTAGATGGAAATGTTGTACTCCAAATTCTGCTTTAAGACAAAGACAGAATTCCCTGGTAAAGCACTCTAGAGGCATGACTAGAGGCACTATTAACAGGTATACAGAGCTGCTGGTTTACAGAAGCCTTCCTGTGTTAGGACTAGATTGATTCAGACAGCCTACGGATATATGTCCCAGTCCACAGTTTCTGAAAATATTTCACTAAGATGAATATTGAACCAATCTCTGTCTCGAAGACAACAGACTGGTAGTTGTCTTTTAGAAACCTATAAATCAACCTGATTTGTTCTGGGCATAAAATAAATTCCAATCAGTAATGTAGACATATGATTTCTAACTTTTAAAAGTATATATTGTCAAAGGATAATGTCAAAAATTAGAAGTAAATCAAGCAAAATTAAGTAAAGGAAAAGCGTTAAATACAAAATGACGTATATGAGGAACAAACAAGCCTAGCATTGGATGAACAGGTAAGTTTCAAAAACCGGCAAACAAAGCATTCAAAAAAATTTTCTAATTAATCTTTCTCAAGATTATATAATCATAAGATTACATACTCATCTCTTGCAATGATAAACCCTTCTCTTTCCGTTGGAAAAAAAAGATCTTGTGTTAAGTAACTTTTGTTAGAGAATACCTACAAAACACACAATATACTTTGGTTTTACTGAAAAAAGATCAGCTCCTTTGACTGAAAGGGTATTTTTTTTACTTACAAAAGTTTCATCCAAATATCTGGAGTCCCAGGGACTCTTCTTTTGTGTGGCATTTTAAGAATAAGTTGGTATTATTGCCATATAGTTTCACAAATCATTAACTGTTAAGTGATGTTACAATGTCCTCCTTGCTGCACAGAAAAGCCTTGAATTCTCTGCGACAAATTTGGTCAGCTTCCCATGTGTAGGTCTTTGCTATATGGATAGGTAAGCAGGTTTTTTGGTGTTTTTCTTTTTAAATGTTTCAATATCATGCCTCCAGGCACTGTAAGACTTGGCTAAAATAATCTCAAACAAGTTTTATTCAAAATCTGGAACTTCTCCAGTGTTAAAAATGATAGGGTGCGAGAGAAATCCTTCCTTCATAATTTCTAGACAACATCCTACAGCACTTTCCAGCAATGGACAGGCACAAAAGTCTTTAGTCTGGTAGAGAACTTGGATCACCAAACTGACTTTGCACTCATTTTCAAGAGTGCCAAAAGTGACATTAACTTTCTGAAACTACCTCTCCATCTTTGGTGGCACAATTATTCAAAACATCTGCCAGAATAGTCATATTGATTTTACTAAGAGAAGGGGCTCATTCTAGTAACAAACATTCTAAACCAAATGCAAAATCAGATACACAAATAATATAGTTTATTTTAACAGACAGGACACATATGATCTCTTCTGGCCTCAAATGTGCAAGTCTGCAATGGCCTGCTCTAATGACAATCAGCTTTCACTGCCCTTCTCCAGAAGAGGACCACATTTCCTACCATTGTTCCTCATCCTGTTATTTATCTTTTTTGTACAATGCTGTGCTTTTCATGCTTAGCATTTGATATAGCTCTATGCAATAGCAGCACACAAACATCTTTTTTTCTCTTTTGAAAATACTGCGTCCCTGTTTTTTATAAACTGGACGTTTTGAAGAGATAAAACACTGAAATGTCAAATCTATCCACCAAAGGGAAAGACAAAACCTTTTTTTTTTTTTTCCAGATAATCCTGTGGTGCATAAACTAACCAGGCTCCATTTTTTTTTTTTTTTTTTTTTGGGGGGGGGGGGGGCGGTGGGCAGGGGGGAGGGCAGGGGAATACTAACTCTTGTGACAAAGTTATTCAAAGTCAAAGATTTCAGTCTAGGTGTTTTATTGTATTCGAAATACGACATTGATTTTTTTGTATGCAATTGTTCTGAAAATATTTTGATTAGTAACAGTTAACTTAAATCTTTGACAAAAGCATCCTCACAGAACATTATAGATTAAGCTAAAAATCTATCTTTCCTTTAGGCAAAGTGGCTAGTGAATAGCTAACAATAAAGTAATGCATGCATTTCAGTTCTGTATATCCTTTCAGTGCTGCTGTCCATTAATTAGCCATTGATTTGAAAATGTCGATTTTCCTGATAATGGTTTTATGTGCAGTACGATCAACCTCATTAAATTCCTTTTATTTCACAAGAAAAAGTGGATCGCAATTTCACATTTATTTAAACAAACCCAACTGAAAATAGTATGTTGATTTTTTTCCTTTACTTTATGCTTAAAGATTTCCAGTTGCTTCTATACATAAATGGCTAGCCTGGCATATTACAGCATGAAGTTGTAAGCAAAATTAACTTACTTAAACAATACACAATTGTAAACAAAATTAACTTCCTTAATAATGGCAATAGTTACGTTGTTTTCAGATGCCCTACAAAAGAGCCGTACATAACACAGAGAAAGAATTTGCTATGGTCATCATAATGATGAATACATTGACCCTTACAAAGCTGAACTTAATGCACCTCCTATAGCTTTATCTACTGGGTAGGAAAATAAGAAATGACTTAAAACAATATGGTAAACTATCAAAATCTATTCGATCTCCTAAAGTTGAACTCTGGCAACACAAAGATTTAACAGCAACCAAGTGCTGGAAGTTTTAAAGAAAAAAAATTCCTTTGACTTTGGAACATTGAAAAGCTTCTGTACCTACCCCTTCACCTTCACAGTTCAGATGTGGCAGGTGAACTCATGGGAATGCAATTTATATACTCTCTCAAAATTGACCAACTGACTTCAATGACAAAAAATTAATCTACTAAAAAAAACTAATAAAAACCATACACAATAACAGATACATAAGTTCTATTATAAATGTCATATTCCAACACCTAAGAGCTCTAACAAGCTGCTACATTTACCAACTTTGTGTATTGGCTAACATGCACCTATTTAAAACAAAGAAATAATATTTCTTCATATATGGCTTGTGCTACAGAGTATTTTACTGCCTATTTAAATAGTGTTTAGAACTCCCTGCACAATAATCACATCTGTTACTAATACTGTTACAGCATATTTTGGCTGAAGAATGTTTTATTAGCTCAGTTTCTGGTTTGGTAAGGTAATTAACTGCATGACTACCTTTCAATTCCTTGGCCCTATTTCCATGTCTGTCATTAGACATTTTTGGATTAACTTATCGAACTAGGAACTTGCAGAGAAAGATCTTGAACTTAGAAGAATACCAGAGCCACACTAATACATATTCTAAAAGGAACTACCAGAACATATCAAAGTGCAGTGCCAGATAGTATTCCACAATAAGCATGGCCTTGTGGAAAAAGGCGCTTGCATGTCAGAACTGTCCAAAGCTGTGAAATCACAGGGTAACTCACATCTACATCACATCTCTTAACTGAAGAAATCAGTGAAACGTCATGTTATTAAATGGTGACGAATCACTTGTGTCACAAGTCCTTGGGAAGATCATGGTTGACTGATTATAAAATAAAGCAGATTTCTTAAAGAGAAAGTTTTCCTCAGTTGTGTACATTTTATTCAACTGCAATTTAATAAAATCCCAAACCAGGAAGACTTCTCAAATTTCACATATAGATTAAAAGGCAGTTGAAAATATGCTGTATCGAACACATGAGCCTGTTAAATAATAAGCATCTGTCCCATGCAAAGAACACTCCTACTCAGTGTATTGCACATGGATTAAAACATTCACTTGAAAACTGTGGGGAGGAAGATGAAAAAGATGACGAAGATATAAATTACCTGCAAACAGAGCACTGCCGCTGCGGCTGAAGAGCAGTGAACATCACTATCACAGAGTAGTTACGAGGTGGAGCCTTCACAAATCTTCGGAATTTGTCTCCGTTCATGCGGATGACCGAGCGCCTTGAGCTCCACTCCATCAGCTGTTCCACCTTCTCAGCCAAAAGATTCTGCAATTGAGGACAAGAATGAGGAATGTTTAAGCTTAACTTCAAGCACTTCTTACCTATATTCTGCCTTTGCATCCTCAGAGCTCCTACAGACTTAAACATGAGGTTGGGAGCACCTCTATTTAGCGTATAGAGAAATTTACTCTTCAATGTAGACAAGCAGATATTAAGTATTTAAAAAAAATAGCTCAATGTGGTCTTAAACAGAAAGCATATATGAAATGAAATTAAACAGGTTGCTACTGAAGGCAAAGGAGTAGAGTACGGCTGACTGTCTAAATACAAGATATCAGTACAGCAATCATTTAACCTTCATTAAAAACTGGAAGCTTTAGAAAATGCAGCATGATTTTTACTAAATAGAAAAAATATAACAGCAGGATATTGTCAGTCACTCAAATATTCAGATGAAAGAAAAATATAGCTACAAAGAGAGAGAAATAGTTATCACATTCAGAATTTCCTGAAGAATTTGTATCATTTTGAGTTTAAATTAATATAAGTTTTATATTTTGCTACAGAGAGGAGTATACTTATCTTATAAGCCCATCTAGGCACATTCTATTATGAGATCAACGTTTTCAGTTGTTTTCAAGATTGAGATCCCCAAAATATTTTGGCCAAACTATAAGCATATAAGAAAAAAAAAAAAACGCTCGTGTGTGGCTTTTCTTCTGCATGAAAGCATTCTATCACATGAAAGATTTAAAAGCAGGCTATGAGACATATTAGAAGAGAGCCCTCAAGTTAAATACATTCATCTAACTATTCCTATGAAAATCTATTTAGATTTTCTTTTTCTATCAATTAAGTCTGATGCTACACATGCTTAGCAGAGAGTTTTTAGTCTCCTAAGTTACCCAGTTTCAGTGAGGTTGCACTGACCATGCTCTAGGCAGATTGCTATACCTACAGTGTATCAGGATCAATGCAACAATCCATCTTGGTTTAAGTCTTCAGTTACCTGCTCAAGGACACTTTGGAAGCTGCCTATATTAAACAAGAGCTATAAAAAGAGTGGAGAAAACTGAAATATTATGACTTGCACAGAAGCCGAGTGCTGAGAGAAGGTGGGAAGGACACAGAGGGGAACAGACAGAAACAGAGAGAGAAAGCGAAGAAGGGGCACAAAACAAAAGAGAAACCAAGTTCAAGGAACTGGAAGAGAGTCAGTGAAAGGGTGTACAAACTGATGAGGGTTGGCTGTGCAAGGGAGGAATAAACTAGCTTAACAAACAATATTGAAATGGACGTGCTCAGAGCAAAGAAAACATGATGATAAGCAAGGCAAGGGTAAAACTCAAATACTGTGCAGGAACAACTGATCAAGGAGACAAGGTGGCTCTTCTAGGGCTTTTTTAAAAAAACAGAATGAAATAGAAAAATTAGCTCATCTAGCAACATTGTGACAAATCAGTAAGGCTAAAAATAAGAGTAGAGATATAGAGGGGAAAGAAGGAGTGAAATACCAGGATAAAGGAAAATTGCATTCTGCCTTTCAGATCTTCTATCTTAAAAACTAGCAGAAAATGCCCCTTGGAGCATCTTATAAGGCACAGCTGGTCATCAGAAGTTTTGAGTCCAAAAGAAGCTTTGATCAGCGTAAAATCATGAACAGTTCTGAAATAGCCACATTTATTTGACCCTATAAAGTCTTTACGAAAAAGTCTTTTAGGTTTTCATTCCTATTCTCAGAGTTCAGCTGAGATGTGCAATCACAAACATGAAGGAGAGATTACAACTCTGCTTATCGTGAGAATACAAATGAATCAATTAATATTACAGTTTTTCTTTCGGAAAAAGACATGCTGGTTTTGGTAGTTTTGCTTCAAAAAGATAGTATGTAAGTTCTTTTCATTAAAAAAACAGATTATATAAAAATGAGGCCTACTCATTTATAAAATTTCCTTGGATTAGCAGTGCCTGGATTAAATCTTTCTGTACATTTCCAAAGATTCACTAGTTTTGCATGAGGCGCTCCACTTGGTAATGCACAATAAAACATGAGGGGCTAAAAAGGATGTGTAGTTGTATTTCCAAAAGCTTCAGTAACTGAAGCAAAAAGATAAACCAAAAAGAACTAATAAAATGACACAACTTCTAAATTAACACAGGAAGGATGCATAATATTCTACTTGGTACAGAAAACCAAAGACTTTTCAGAATAGGCCTTATTCAGAGAAAATAAACAGAAACCCATGAAGTACCATCAAGGCATTTAAAACAAAAGCATGATCTTGACAGAAAAAACAGGATAAAAACCCCCAGCTCTATTACTACTACAGGACTTGTTTCTACAAAATAATCAGTGGTATTGGAAGAGTCTTACTCAGAGAAGTCTCACACAAAGTTTTACTTGGAAGCTTGTTGCCTACTTGATTCCTTCAGATTCAGCTATGTATATATAATGTCACATTCATGTAGTTTTTGTGCAATATTGTGAAGTTCACCATAATGTTCTCAACCACTTGTATCTTTTGTTTTGCTTTTTCTAAATGCACTAGTTAAAAAGCTAGTGATTAAACTAAACTAACCTGTTTACTAAACTAGGTAACCAAGCTAGTACTTCAAAAGTATAAAGTCACTAGGTGCAATCTCAATACTTGCTTCACTGGTTTCCAAAGAAATCTACTTTATTCAAATAGAAAGTTATCACTTAATAGATTGCAGATAACTATGTACATCATGAAACATTCTGCTACAGGCCACATTTCTCTTAGGTAGCTGACTGCACTTAGATATCCTACCACTTTTTAGTCCACTTTATTCCAGAAAGTCTATTTTTGCAAATTAATTAATAGAAGAGACCTTGGGACTGACAGCTCTAGAATTCACAATGAAGTCTGGAATATTCTATATTTTATGGCTTTCTGATTTCTAACGCTTCACAGATAGATGAAGGTCTGATATTGTTTTGTCATTTATAAAACATTTGCTCAATATATGCCGCCAAGTAAGTTATCAACCTTTTCCTCATCTCATTTAATAACAAAATCCAAGAAATAAATCTAGTGTTAAATGAGTTTCCATTTTAGCTGTGCATTTTAAAGTTGAGCACCTGTGTTCAGGAAATATGGCATATTTCAACATTACAACTCTCTACTTCAGCTTTGGATCAAAAATGCACCCACTTTTCAGACACTACACTCAAAAAACTGACCTGTTTGTTAAAAGGGAAAACAAAAATACATATATTTTAAACAAATGCTCAAGCTGGCAGACTGGCCTTATAGAGTTAATAATTCATAATGTAACTTTGATATTTTCGTAAGAAAATTAAAAGTTTGTAAGATAAAAGTGAATTTAAAAAGAAAAACAGATTGTTGAATAAAGGTGCGAGCATGAGCTCTACCTCCAGTCAAAAATTTTCTCTTGCATAAAAGAACAGTGTTGAAAAGCAAAGAAAAAATGACAGAAAATATTAAGAAACAAAAGGCATTATTTTCCCTATTACCCTAATGGAATGACAATAAAAATAATAATCTATTAATATCCAGTAAAGCATTGTTAGAAAAGACAATGATCTATCCCAAATTATTCTTGCCATGAAGGTACTGAAACTAAACATCTCCAGTATTTTTCTTTTACCATTTACCATTCAGCTACACAAACCATACATAAAACTGTCAGCAAACTGAACCCCCATTAGGATTCTATACATCTACACAAATTTTATTAACTTGTCTCTTTGTACCCCCTGAGGAAACTTTTCTGCCAGAGAAAATCTGGAAATCGGGGAGGATGGCTAAATCAGACCCACTAGACAAAACACATCTTGTGATGACTGACACATGAACAATTGTTACTCATGTCCAGAAAATGAGATGCACTATATCATCTTTGCTCCAGACTGCTAATTTTCCACTCCTTTCCACAGTCTATACAGGCAAAGACCCTACATTTGTTTAAACCTTTTTATTTACAGAATTCCTCTGAGCATTTACTAGCTTTATGCTGGAAACACTGGGGAAAAAACCAACCAACCAAACAAAAAAACCAACACAAACCCACAAGCATAAATCTGAGAAGGGAAATTCTTCCTTTATGAAGAAAATTGCAGTTTTGTTGGTGCAAATAACTACAAAAGGGTCAACAGATAACAGTTTACTGATAAAAGCACAGAGAAGATTTAAATCAATTGGTGAAGAAGCAGCCATGTATCATTAGCTGATATCCCAAGGAGAACAGAAGAACATGTACGATCTATGTGTAGAAACAATACGAATGCTAATATCTGTAAAACAAACAGAACTATAATATTACTTGCTGTTCCTAAGCTATTTTATAACAAATGAAAATATATGGCACAATAGCTTTTTTTCTAAACTAAATAACCCTTAAAAATCTAACTGAGAAAATCCAGAATCCAGGAATTTTCTGATGCAACAAGGAAAGCAGTTCTTTATCTAGGACAAGGACTTCTCCATAAAGAGATGACCTTTGAAAATTATTTTTGTTGCTGGAGTAGGGACAGAGTTATTGATATTTTGGCCTCAATCCTGTTAAGCAGATGAGCAGTCCCCACTGAAACAAGCTGTTTGGGACAGCAATTTCAAAGAATTCTGCTTTTGTCTCTCTGCCTAGTAAAAAATTTTTCCATTTGCAGTTGTCCATATCATTGAATCAAGAACAAAGCAGAAGAATAAAGCTAAAGTTCATCTATTATATATTTCAGTTTCCAGTGATGTGATGAAACAACTATGTCACCTGTCAAAAACGTAAGCAAACTGTGACAAGTTATGAAACAGAAAATGCTGACAGGCCCGGCTTCTGGCATCTGCACCTGAAGCAACTGCCTATTAGGGATTGCTTCCCAGTGATCCCCCATATCTCCTCTCTGCTTCTTAACTCAATAGAGTTTGGCACCTACAAGCCTTCCCTTTCATATTCCGTGACTAGCAGATTAGCTACTCAAAACACAGCTTGCTTTATTCACTCTCCCAAGACACAGCGCCTACAAGACAAAGCATAAACAACAATAACAACCACCCTGTATATACACATTTTGCCTCACTTGACTGTTAATCATCCTTGGCCAGATTTTCTAAATTTCTTTTGGCCCAAATAAAACCGTATCTCTCTGGGGGAAAAAACAAAAATCAAAAAACCAAAACAACAAAAAAACAAAAAAACACTCAGATTTTTCTAAACGCTGTCTGCTCTGCCTGTCCAACAGATGCCACTGACATTTTCACAAACCTCTTATTTTAAAACAAAACAAAAATATACCTAAATACTTGTTGATTTAGATTTGTTTATCTGGAAAATACACATCAACGCAAAATAGCTGGAGTATGGCAAAGGGAAGTTTCTCCTTGGTTCTCACAAAAGTTTTAACAGATTGTCTTTATCACATAAACATATTTTGATGGGTTTTCATTACTGAAAATGGATTTGGAATTAAGTTTCTTCTTTAGACCTCCTTTCATTTAGCTTGCCTTCAGTCAGAACAATACCACACAGGTAATTTAAGGCACAAAGGGCTATTAAAAAAAGCAAAGAATAAAGTCCTAATGATACTTCTCAATGCTTCAGTGTCCAAACTAGCCTCCTTTCTTTTGAAACACACTGGCTCTACCAATTTGTTTCAAGTTTCAGAAGAGGTTTCAGCTCTTTCTGATGTAAGAGAGTGCCTCCTGAATACTACTAGACATGTGAACATGGAAGACCTAAGCTCTAGAAAGCTAGGGATGAGATCTATAAGATGAGATATCAGTACCAAGAAAAGTCCTCAAACAATTAGGCAGGGACTCAATCTACTGTCGACTACTAGTAAGGCTGAGGCATTGGTTATTGCCAAGCCATTCCCCTTTCCTGATGAAAAAAACAAACAAAAAAAAAATCAGTCCAGTAGCTCAAATTTCAGTTTCTGTAGTGAAAGAAATAAGCAAGGAGTTTCTAACTAATTATTTAATACTATGTTTGCTACTGGAGATAAATTAACTACAGATTTTTTTGAGTATTTCTTAAATTATGATCTTGCAAACAAAAAAAAAATTGAATGGCTTGACTTCTCCATGTTTCCTTTATATATATCTTATCAAAACCAGCTAATGTAAACTGAATGACCACCCTTGATGAAGATTCTGCTTTGTTCACTTAGGTGCATCAAATCCCCAAGAAATGTTAGCTTTGTAGGCAATCATTTCAGGACAACACTCCTTGCAAAAAAGACAAGGTTACACGGCTCAGGCATGTAAAGTATCTTGTAAGTCTCTCAATCTGATGTATGTAGCTCAAATTTCAACTTGTTTTAACAGTCTCCTTTTTTAGTCTTTAGTTACACTAAAAATAATAGTATAGAGAAACTAACTGTACTAATAAATGTATTCCAGGAGTATATTGTAAGAATAGCTAACTCCTCTAAAAATGTGTTTGATAAATATTCACAGACATGTAATTACTGACTTCATTACATTAGTGACAGAAAGTCAGTGGAATTAACATTTAAAGTAGTGTTACAGCCTATTTAAATTTACAGTCATTCTTTCCTCTGTTGTCCCTTGTTCACTCGATGCCCGTGTATAAATGTAATTTACACTACCAATGTATCAGTATCTTTGAACATATCAAAAATAGTTTTATCATTTCTAAATCTTGACAAACAATACTTGCATACTCAGGCAATTTTATGTACTTATATCTTTCCTTACACACTAAAAAGAGAGAAGACAGATGACTACTTTCCTGCACAAACCTAAACAAGACCTCACATGGCTCATGGACTTAAAGGTGCTAAAGAAGAGTAATTTCTTTGATCTGTCTAGCTCTCTACTCTTCTCTCCAATACCTCCTAGGTTATTCTGGAATCTGACAAAAAAAATTAAAATATATTTCACTTTTCTCAAAGCTTATTCCTCTTCAAAGTAAGACATGCAGCACCACGAGTTTTATCCAAAATATTTATTTCCCTATTTTGAACTTGTGTATAATCAGGAATAGAAACTATGGGTAACGTAAAATTTACAAACTTTGTTAAATGCAATTTCTTGATTCAAATCACAAGAAACTCTAGGTCTAATGGAGAACTCCAGGATTAAGTATCTGGATATTTCTGTGAGCAACAAAATTTTCCACAGCAGAAATTAGGAACATTTACATCAAATTCTGGAGGGATCGGAAGCACTGTACAATCTCTTCTGTAAGTCATAAGGTCATAAACTAATTCTTGAGAATGGCTGTATCAGTACTACAAATGTTTCCTTCCCTGTCCTCCTCTCTGTGCAGTTTCCCATGATTTTTCAAACACTGTTTTTTGGTGTTTTTTTTTTTTTTTTTAAAGAGCAAGAGTTAATGCAAATATTACTAACTGTAAATATATACAGAAATCTGTTAGGATATTTTTTTCCCTTTCAGATTATTTATTTATTTACTAGAAAAAACATTGCCTGAACATAACTGAGAAGCCATGTAAGCTGGCACAGTATGACTGACTTGATATTATGCTCCATTGACTTAAAGTCATTTAGCTGTGACTGAGGATTTGCTTCTGGGAATCAGACAGTGATTTTCATCTTTATGCAAAATAGCCTACATTTTGTCGTATTAAGCCTAAAAATGTCCTTTTAAGGCTGAGTAGATAGCTGAACAGAGAACTAAAAGTACGGAGGATTTTCTATTTTAGCCCATAGTTGCTCTATTGGCAATTTAAGAAAAAAGTGATTGATTTCCTATTACATAGAGCTGTCATTTTCTGATCGTTATACGAGGAAGCAATAACTTTTTTTTTCTATTGTAGAAAATGCAAGATAGAAAGTGACCTGTGTAATGGTTTACATGGATGTATTTTGTCCAGTTGATTTAACTTCCACAGAGTACAATCCAAAATTGACAATTTCTCTCAAAAAATAAGAATAATCCTTTTTTTTGTAATTAATACTTTACAAATTCGTCAAAATTTAACACAAATCTTATTTTTTAATGAAAGTATTCATAAAATTCACCTAATTTAAATAACGACTGTAAAGTCAACAATATGAATTAGAGTAGGACTCTAGTACTGTAAAAAAAGCACACAGTTTACTTCAGGAAAGAGAATTCCTACTGTAGTGCATTAAACATGCACGAGTTAAACCGTTTAAGAGTTTATAGAAGTAATCTAGGTAAGATGCCTTATACAACTATAGGCTTTTTCCCTACTGTTTTATTTTACTATTTTTTTTACAAGCATGGAAGTAATTAAAAACATAAGAAATATCAAAAAGATTAATTATGAAATAGAGAAAAGATATTACAATGAAAGCATCAGCTAAACCTCAAAGTACATTTTGCTTAGGTCACCTCTACATGGAAAGGATATTAGTCTCAGGAGAGCATAATATAGGACAATTCCGAGAGTACTCACTATACAGAAAGGCTAAAAAAGTTCCATTTATTCTCAGCAGAAAACATTTCAGGGTGACCTAGCAAAAATATTGCAAAACTTCTTGAATAAAAGATGGGAAAAACTCCTTTGCAAAAATATTAAAATAATGAAAAAAAAAAAAAGTTAAAAACAAACATCATTCTGCATGGATATTTCAATTCAATAATAAGGTGATCAACCTCCTAATTCTAAATGACTGTATATTTTTTTCAGTATTCAAAACCTTCAGATTCCTGGAACTGGATATGACCATACATTTTAGAGTGCTAAGTTTATGCTTTTTAAGCAGATACTTATTCTATGAACAATTTTTATTCCAAAAATAAAAACTCTTTCTAAATCCAGGAACACATCTCACAGCTACAGATTATCAAGGCATGTGTGACATTAATATACTCATTCAGCCTGCCATTTTCAAATATTTCTGAGTTTTAGGTAAGACTAAATTTAGATAAGACAGTCTTTTAAACTAATTGTTATTTATATTGTCATTCTGAGTTTCAGAAATTCTTCCACACATCCCCTAAGATTGTTTTATTAAGTTCAGCTTGCTGCAATACTCACCTCACAGCATTCTGGAGTCTGGCTGAATTTACAGTGAAGAACGATGAATTAACTACTGAAAGACATTCAAGAATTATTAAATACTTTATGTACCTCTCCCTTGCTACAAAGAATATTGACTTGTCTCACACATTATTAACATTGTGCTTATTTTTAAAAATAAAGTAACTTTTTAGCCCATTCTTTTCCCCTCACTTCTTTAGTGTTTGCTGAAATCAGCAGGCAGACTTATTTAAACTATCTAGATCATTTTAAGAAATGGCATTTCTCTACTAAAAGCAAAGGCTCAATACTACAGAAAGACACAAGCCATTTCTCCTTTTTTCCCCAAAAATATCATTTTTCTGTTTTTTCCTGAGGCTACAGTCCAAAGGGTCTTTGAAAACATGAAAGTGAGGTCTCTCTTTCTTGAATTATATTCCTGTTTGACTACTCTAAAGCACTAGTTTTGTGAAGACAAGTTGAACATTTCTTCAAGCAGTGCTACATAACCAATTGTTCCCTGTAAATTTTATTGCAAATTATTTTGTTCAGCTGAATCTCTAAAATAAGAGATTATTACAAAAAAAAAAAAGCCCACACACATTACAGAGCAAGCCATAAGAACCTAGCAATCCAGGATCAGGTTCCTCATATAATAAATAGTTTTGAACACACCAGAGGATGTAGCTCATGTACTTTATATAGAGTAAGTAGATGCTGTCCAGGGAGAAATGCAAAAAACTTACATAACACGACTCTTTAAAAAAAAAAATATTCAGAATAATTTGTCCTATAATACTTTCTGTATCCATAAGAGAAAGACTGGAAGAAAATAAAAAAGTCAACGTTAACTTGAATTTGCTGTTTCTTTGGGGTACAACACAGGCAATCAGAATATCAAGTCCAAGTCTGAACATGAAGAAAACAGTCTGCATTTCTTATCTAGTCTGGTTGTAGGCTCAGTTTACAACTCTAAAGTAATTTCACGGAATCACAGAATGGTTGAGGTTGGAAGGGAGCTCTGGAGGTCATCTAGTCCAACCTCCCTGCTCAAGCAGGGCCACCTAGAATCGGTGGCTCAGGACCACGTAAAGACGGCTTTTGAGTATTTCCAAGGAAGGAGACTCCACAAACTCTCTAGGCAACCCTTGCCAGTGTTCTGTCATCTTCACAGTGAAAAAGTGTTTCCTGATGTTCAGACAGAACCTCCTGTGTTCCACTTTGTGCCCATTGCCTCTGTCACTGTCCTGTCACTGGGCACCAGTGAAGAGTCTGGCTCTGTCTTCTATACACTTTATCCTTCGGGTATTGCCTATGGGTAAGATCTCTGCTGATTCTTCTCTTCTCTAGGATAAATAGTCCCAACTCTCTCAGTCCTTCCTGTGAACATTTTCAATTTCATAACATCAGATGGAAAGCATGACATAAGATATCACAAGACAAGCTATCACTTGCTAAACAGTAGTTCCCCCTAATTTTTCTTCTTCTTAACTGTAAAGCAAGCTCTAGTCTATAGAGCAAGTAGCATCTAGAAGAAAGGGGACCTGAATAAGCACAGAAATCAACAAAATTGCCATTTTGTTCAAAGTGAATGCTGAGACTATTTGTTCCTGGTTTCACCATAAAGTAATTCAGAAATCTACATTACTGGAAAGACTCTTTCTTTCCTAGTGATACGTACACAGTGCTGTTGAATTAGCATACCGTCACTCCTCTTTCCCCCTGCACATTCCTCTGCGTATTTGTGTGAGGACAAGATTTAATGTTGAAAGTCGATACAGCAACGATGATGGTAACACCACACAGAGGTGAATCACTTCAGTAATTTGAGGTTGGCTTGCCTTTGGTGGAATGCTGGCAAGAAATCACAACTTGAAAGGTGGTAAAAAGCCAAAAGAGCAACAAAGGTTCAGGGTATTACCGGATTTTTGTCTCTGAAAATTTAAAGAACTTAAATGGCATCCAGATCTTTTCGCTTTCTGTAAATACAGATTCTACAGAGACATTTTAAAAAAACATTGATAGGTGAGCTCTCTTCACTGTGGAATCACCACACAGAGACTAATCTCTCAAAGCGCTGAAGTACTGTGCTGCCACTGAAGAATTACCCAGCAATCAAGTCAGACAACCAAACTACGGGTAATGTTAAAAAAGAACTTGCTTCCTCTTCATTTTTTTAAGTTATTTCAAACACCAGGTTAAAATACAGATGCTGTATTTTCAATCACTGAAAGTACAGACTAGATGACTAAACTACAATGAAAAGTTTTATTTCAAAAAGAACCTTATGAACTGCTAGCTATGGAAAAAGCACCAAGACTTTACAGTGAATTAGATCACAAAGGAAGACTGGGAAGGAGCAGAAGCATGTCCTGTTAAAAGAAAGAATGCTAAGAACAAATTAATTCAACCACCATTTAAAATGCATAGCAAATACAATACAAATCAGAGATGCTTTGGTTCCATAAACAAGTGAAAACACACCACAATGAAGAGGAATAAAAGGGCAGGAATTAAATTGTTATAAGAGCACTTAAGCAATGCAACTGCTTGAACAGGAAAACGATGAGACCTCAGTCAAACATATTGAAATAATTTTGACAGAATTCCCTTAAGAATAATGAATGAATTTTATTTTTTAAATTGCCCCATCAAGGAATCTAACAGTATTTTACCTTACTTTGTTATTATATAACAGACAGTTAAAATAAGGGTATATAACATAAAAGAATTTTAGAGGAAGCTAAGTAACCTTTAACTACATCAACAAATCAGCAGAGTTCTTATGAATAAGTTGCTCCAGGCACAGAGAAGCACCAGTTAAGTTGATCTAGAGGCCACAGCAAGCATCTAGTTGAAAAACATTCTGGATATGAGCACACTCTGGCTACTTCATCTTCCAAAATTAAATAAGGAAACAAACAAAACGCACCACCAAACAAACAAAAATAACCCAACCAAATAAATAAAAGAACCCAAACAAACCCCCAGCACCCACACAGGTAGATGTCATGGATTTGCCTTTTTGGTATTACTGAAAGCATTCTCAAGTACCTATTCCTTATTGACATCTTTACTATTAATAAGAAAGGTTACCTTGCTGATTAGCACACTGGGAAGCTAAAGAACTGAATTAAATTTCTCATTTGCCTCTTCACAGCAACTGAATAGTAAGTGAATTAAAAGACTAATAGCAGAGGAAAGATGTGCTGTGATAAGCAATAAACACTTTCTGTGTTGCAACAAGTCAATTTGGTACATTCTGAAATAAGGTATCTAACTATGCACAAAAAGTCTATGTAGAAATTAAGAATTTTAAAGATTACAATCAAAAAGTTGCAGGCAAAATAGTTTAAATTAGAGTAGAAAAAGTTGTTATTATTATTACCAAAGACACTGAAACTTCTTCTAACTGTATACCACGGATATGAGTTGCATTTCTTCCTTAAAATTCCAGGTGTTCTTCATGTTTTATCCATAAACCCAAGTACCCATAGGATTAAGCCTCCAATGTACAAACAGGGTAGAAAAGAAATAAATATTATGGAAAACATCATTACGATTCTTACTACACAAAAATGACAGCTCTTGCATCTGCTAAGTCTGGAGTTATCAGGGTTAAAACAACTGCAGATCTGCCACAAAAACTAGACTGTTCTTTTGCTGAAGAGGAAAATGCCAATTTCAAGACCTAAACAAGTCAATAAATATTAAGCTTCAATCCTATAACAGACCCAGCACAGACTGCTCATTATTCTGCATTTAAAATTAAGGAAAACAAAAAGAATACTGGTGCTTTTGATGTGTAGAGTGTTTAAAGATAGAGAAGAAAGGAGAGAAAAAAATTGTTTGGCAGTTTGTTATTTGTGGTTGATTTTAAGGAATTAGTTGATGTAGAACAATGAAAAATATAAAAGGAAAAAGGAAGCATGACTATGAAAGTTCACATTCCACAGACCTATCCTAGAGATTTGCTTTTAAAACATTTAGAAGAATAATTCTGCAAAGCACTTTCCCTAATTCTTTTTTCAGCTGAAGAAGAGACATCACTGTTCCTCACTATCTAAATGCACACAGATATATTCTGAAGTTCGCCGTGGATCCCAAGTCCATCACCATAAGGATGTAACAGAGACTGTATCAGCACAGATCGAAAGTCAGCCTAGCCCACATCCAATAGTGGGCTGCTACAAAACATTGCAGGAACCAAGCTAACATATTATATATCCCAGTATATATTCTCTCAGCCCTCAACATTTGCACTTCAGGGGCATTCTGAGGTAGAAAACAATATCTTTGTATTTAAAATAACTCCACAAAGCATAAACACTGAAAAATTACTGAAGTTAAAGGCTGCATTATCTTTAAAGAACACTTCCATTCATATGTGAATAAAATTCATGCAGCTTCTTGCCTTGTCTTGGTTAGCAGCCAGCTAGAAAGACACCCTACAGCTAATTCAACTTATTATCTCACATTCAAATATTCTAGTTTTGAAAGCTGCATTCCTTAAGGTCAATATTAGTACACTAGTTAACCACACCACCTTCCAGCACCCCACTTTCAACTCCCACTCACCCTAATTTTTAAAATCAGCACGGAGAAAATAAAAACGCACCTCAGAAACCTTATTTTATAGCCTGAGGAATCAGCAGAAAGTTTCCCTACAAAAAGTTTGCCTTCATGAGTGAGGTGGTCTTCAGTACCACACTTTCTCCCATGCAGTCCTAAACCAGCGACTTCCCTAGTTCCCCTACAATCATCATTTACCATGATAATCAACTAGCAAAGGTAGCTACTCAACAGATCCAGATGAAAAGTGAAAACAAATCATTTTAGTTAAAAGATAGGATACATTGCCATTGCTTTTCACAATAGCTTAGTGATCTAAGCTCTGTCATACCTTCCTATTGCAAGGAAAACCCATGAAAAATGAAGCAGCAACTGACCAAAAAGCACAGAACAGTTCTGATGTATTAATTTGTCAATTTAACATTACAAATTCATTTACAAAGCTGACCTAAAAGGCAAGTTAACTAACTAAAAATTAGGTGAGAAAAAAATCTTTGCTTACTCTACTTTAGGGAGCAGGAGGAGAGTACGAGGGTGACATTTTTCATAGATTAACAATAATTGCTATTGAGAGGAAGATTACAGAGGCCTAAAAACAATTACAAGATCTGATAAATACAAAGCTGATCAATACATTCAGCAACAAAATTGGTGATTATTCATTGAACATGCAAGAACGAACAATTAATAACCTCATTACAAGGAAAATGCCAATGGGAAACATTCACATTGGTAGTACTTTAAATACAGTCAATTAGGGAGACTTTCATCGTTGAAACTTCTTACAGTCTTAGAAAGATATCAGAGAAAAAGTAGATACCACTTATCAGCTCATTCCAATTTTAGTCTGGCACAATTTATACTCCACATTCTTCAAGGGACTCGAGGTTTCATATATCATGAACTGGACACTAAAAAACCCCATCTTTTCTACAGGACTGTACTATTAATTGTGACAAAATTTCCTTCCCCCTTTGGGGAGGGAGACGAGGAAGATCAATATTAGCATTATGTGTGTGCACATCCTTAAATAAAATTCTCAACTTACACAATTAATTTTTCCCCTCTATATTTACAAGAAAACAATTATGGAAAAAACTCTCATTCTGACAAGCCTAGAGATGAGGAGTAAAGTAACAGGAATTACACTCAGATTTAAGAAATCCACTGCAGACATTTCAACTCCTCCCCACACATTTTCAGCTAAATAATACATCAGTGACCACAGGGAGGAGAAAGCATCACCAGAAATTAAATACAATTACTGTCCTAATCCCTAAAGACACAAAGACTGAGAATACACTTTATCTCCATTTGACAGAAACCTATCCTTTTACAAGAACACCACATGATTTGCTATAAACTTCTAGGTCTGAATCACATTTAAAAATAAGTACATGAGGCATTACTTTCCAATTTACTTTCCTGGTACATAAGTACTTATCTCCCACTCCGAGAATGCAGTTCAACTGAATTGAATTTACTCTGCAAAACAATATAATTCTAATAAGGAAAACATTTATAAATATATAAAATTATGAGATGTCTATAGCACACAATAAATATAAAAAATAAAAATAATGTAGTTAAATATTCTGCACTATATATACACATGGAGTTGCAAAACACAGATCTGAAACTAGATGAATATTAACCAATCATACAAATGGGTTGCTTTGCACACACAATCCAAACAGCATTCTGACTTGACTGAAATAATCTGATTGCCTAACTGACACATTTTTAGTTTGGCTCATTGGGTTTGGCCAAATATCCAATAATTTAATGTTTTGTGTTACAAGGTGAGAAGAGACACTAAACGTTTTTCTGAAAAAACACTCCTTTGTCAAAAACTATGCAAACATATGGCTCAAAAAACAAATAAGAGTACAGAAATGCTAGTATTTAAAGATCCCATAAAACAGAACAGATAGGGCTTGTAGACCAGATGGCTTTTTACCAGTTCTTTGTAAAAGGAGGTGGGGAGAAGTAATCAGTAGTGTGACTAAATCACTTTATATGTACACAGTTCTGTCTTCAGGATAAGTTACCAGAATCTGTAACACTAAAATAAAACTTTGTATTTATACAAAAACAAATACTCTGTTTGAGGCACATAACAGTTTCCACTCTAAAAAGATACAGTTAACACGGGGAAAATTTACTCTCCTCCTACTTCTAAACGTCGTTTAAACAGAGTGGCAGGAAGAAGTAATAAGACGCTGTCATGGTTTGATGTGGAGGGGGGGGTGGTTCTGGTGGCAGGAGAGGGATTTTGCTCCCTGCGACCTCCCCGGTTTTGGATCCGGGTTAGGCTTAGTTCTGGCCACCGGATCAGACTGCCATCCCCCTCGGGGTTGAGCCAATAGGGCGCCTCTGCGAATTGCCCTATTTAAGTCAGGACAAGGGAACCGGAAAAGGTGCTTCGCCCAGGATCGACCAGAGAAGGGACGAGGGCACTGCCCCCGCTCCCTGGCTCCCGGCCGGGCAGCTGCCTGCGTTGGGCCGGCGCCGCCCACGGAGAATGGCGGCGGCGGAGCCAGCTGGGGAACTCGGGGGCACCCCACTCCCGGGGTGCCCACTGGGCTGAGTTGACCTGGAGAGGACTGAGATCTGAGAGAAACAGCCGCATCGACAGCAGGTCAGTGAGGATGGAGCGGGAGGAGGTGTGCCGGAGCCGAGTTTCCCCTGCGGCTGATGGTGAGATAGCAGGCTGCCCCCCTGCAACCAGGACGGCCTCGGTGGAGCAGCGACCCACTCGCAGCCCGTGGGGAGAAGATGCCTGAGCCTGAGGATGGTCGTGTAGGGGGCACGGCAAGGCAGAAAGGCATCTGGAGTCTTCGTGACGACCCACGCCGGAGCGAGTGGCTACAGCTCCCTAAGTACCCGAGACTGTGGTAAAGCCCACACCGGAGCAATCTGTGGGGAAGGATTGTTTCCAGTGGGCTGGACTCACGTTGGAGAAATTTGTGGATTTTTCCTCGTGGGTAGGGGATCCATTGGAGCAGGGGAAAAGGGTGTAAGGACTCCTTCTCCTTTAAGAAAGAAGCAGCAGTAACAGCACGGAATGAACTGACCTGCACTCCCCCAGTCCCTGCCCCCTGTGCTGCTGGGGGGAGGAGGTAGAGCCGGGAGGAAAAGGAAGGTGGGGGGGGGAAGGTGTCGGTTTTAAGATCTGGTTTTGTTTCTTTCTGTCCTCTCAAGTAATCGGTTTTTATTTCCCTTTGTCCTTCTAAGTAATCATTAATAAACTGTTTTGCTTTGAGAAAAGCGCTGCCTGTTTTGCCCAGGACCATGGTTGGTGGGTGCTCCCTCTGTTCTTGCCTCAACCCTCAGTCCTTTTGTTTTTTTTTTCCCTCTCCTCTCTACTTTATTGGAGAAGGAGAGACTGTGTGAGTTTTAGTTGCTGGATCAGCCTAAAACCACGACAGACGCAAATAAAAAAGTGTTCAGACAATTAAAACTGCAAATTTCAATAAACATAAGAAATTTCAAGAAAGGATGTATTTTAAAAACATTAGCACAAAAAGCTGTGCACCAGAGGGAAGCCGATGCTTTCACAGAGGCTGTGGGTTTTAAAGGAAAGGTGTACTGGAGAGAATTCAGTTCCTGAACCAATTGTAGGAATCACTCAGAGCAAGCTCCGCTACCTGCTGATCTTTCCTCACAGTCCATATTACCATTAACAGCTACTTTTTCTCTTTTCCCCTTTTCCATCACTCATTGACATGAAAGAACCCACTTTTCCCATGGAAATTAATGAGAAAAAAGAGAGAAAAGGACTACTGACTTACTGCCAGCAGATCACGACACCAGAACTGTAAGTGGAGCACAGAGAACAGGGGAAAAAAAAAAAGACTCAAAAAGCCATAGAATTTCTTCTTCTAGGAAGAGGAGAACCAGAAGTTCTCCAGAAGATATTTCAAAAGTAAGACAGGGTCAACAACAACAGAGGAAGGAAAGCAGACCTGAAAAATGGTTGAGACGGTATAAGCACACAGGATGCAAGCTTCTGCCACACGCACAGCATATGGTTGAACAGTACACTCTAAAACGTGCTATAAAGCTTAAAAAAGCAAGAAGTTACATTCAAGGCCTTAAACAAAAGCCTGTAAAAGAATCCATGGCAGCTATATTGTTCTCACAATTGAACACACCTTCTAAACTGCAGAAAAATGAATTCTTTCTTCTCCAATATTACAATGATAAAGAATTTATAGACCAGCTTATGTTGTCCAGGGAACAAGCATAATATTGTTGGTTTCATTTATGCTTTTAATTAATTTTGTGCAAGGAATTATTATTTCAGTATTGTTGGTTTTTATATAATCAGAGCGCTAAAAAATCCTAGTCAAGGAGCCGAAATTAATTGTACAAGGTACTGGAGAAGCACATAATGGAGACAGTTTTTGTCCCAAAGAGTCTGGAAGCTACAAATCAAGGAAGACAAAGCAGTTCTCATTTGCTTATTTACGTAAGTCTGCACACAGAATACAAGAGATCAATTAAGATCATGGGTTAACATAGTCCATAGTTGCTTTGCCACATTTATTGTTTTAGAACCTTGACAGCAAAACAGACTTGAGGGATTTAAAAGAACAGGAGTCTTTGCAATGCTTTGTGAGGTGCTGTTTCAATAAGAAAATATTAATAAATTTCATTCAGAGATAACTTGGTTTTAAGACTTAAATTAATGGACAACAAAGACATTGCAGGGTAATGAAGAGTAGGAAGTTGGTAAAAAAATATTTGCTTACGCACAAAATGAGTAAAGTAAAATATCTTCTGTAACTTTTGTTTACTATCCATAGTTGCAGAAGCAAATTGTACGTCATTTGTCACAAAAACTGAAGGACCAGGGCTAGAACACAAACAGAAGACAGATGTGGTAAGTAAAATGCTGACATTTTTGTAAGTTTTCAAAGCAGCCGTTGCTTTAAAATTCATTAACTATAGAGACCCTTTATTTTATCCCTGAAGTCCTAATTATTGTGAACCCACACTGTCATCCACTTTTTTTGGCAAGACTACATCCTCTCTCTTTTTAGAAAACTTAATTAAATCTTTAATAAGCCAGTATAAATGTAAAGGATGTGGAACACAAAATATCACCTTATGCATATTTATTAAATTTCTGCAAACCCTAAAGCATTTCTCACCAGATTAATGGTATGGAAAAAAATTTATTTATCTGCCAATTTCTCTTCTTGTAATAATTCCATCTGTTAGTTCTCATGACAGGGACCTTACTACTACTTGTCTGGATATAGTCTCCAGAACCTGGTGGTATCCCTACAGCCTAAACCACAGCTGATCACTTCCTCAAGTAATTGAATAAAAATAATGTGTTCCAATCACTGTGCGAAACTAAGCGTTAAATCTACCCACCCTCAGCAAGTGGACAGCCTTGTTTACATATTCTTGCTCGAACACTAGCATATAAAGTAGTCTAAGATCATCGAGGAAGTTACCAATGATATTCAAGTGGAGTTATGAGATCTCATGTAGGGTGATAATACAAGTACAATTTCTAAAACTACTTAATCTGATACATTTACTTCAGGTAATTTATTAAATCTTTTTTGACAAGCAAAGATGGTAAGACAGCCATGACAGAACACTGAACTGAACACTGATGGTTGCATATATGCAAGTAATCTCGTCCTACCAGCAAACGTTCCTTTCACGTAATACTAGCATATTGAGGTCGTCCAAGGGACAGAGGAGGAAGGAGGAGCAGAGAGGATAAAACAGTGTTGAAATGATCTAAAGTAGTGAAAAACTGCACTGTTTTTTGGAGAAATTACATTAACTTTAAAAAAAAAAAAAACCACCAAACATATTAATTCCAACTCTGAGGAATGAAAACCCTATAAATTAAATGACTGATCAGATGTCAGTGTGCTGTTGATTTCCTCAGGTTGTGGAAAACTCAACAGCTATGCAAGCATGATTTGCATTATTCACCTGGTCTGACCGGAAGATCTCCAAATGGCATTTAGAATGTCAGCACTTAATTTCAGTGCTGAGTAGTGTGATAAAAACATTCAGCTAATATTCTAACTGTATCTAACCAACTTTCAAATACCCAAAACCCAATGATTAACAAGACAGCAGTATATCCAGTTTTTCACTCTGCAATGCAGTTATGTTTTGTTGATACAAGTATGTGGCATACAGAAAGATGACACAGCATACAAAATGAACTGCAAAACAAAAATCAGTCACAGAAATGTGTTGGTTACAGGCAGTTTTCACAGCTTAAGACAACAAGCATTACGGTCGCTTAATCTAAATGACAAAAAATACAAAATAATTAAAACCTCAAGTAAATTAATCAGAAGTTGATGAAGTATTTTACAATAAAAAATTTGCACCTCATCTCTCTTACCTCACTTCGTCTAAGCTTCAGCTGTCAATCCAAACACAAAATTTTCTGATAGATAAGACACACCTTTCTTAACAGATCTTTATTCATATAAATAGCTTTAGATTGTGGTCAATGCCATCCTTAATGTTTGGTTTTAGCCAAGGACTGAATTCAAGTCTTTCCCTTCCAGGTAAATTACAAATATTTGTTGAAATCCTTTCCTAAATACTTCATTATTTGTCAAACATTCTTCAGCACTGATATCAGAACTGGCTATAATACCGTATCAATCGTCTCATCCATGCCAGTACTATGTACATATGCAATAATATCATCAGCTAATTATTTCTTCAATTGTTTATTCAGAAATCACACTCACCCTCTCCACAACAGCTTAGAACTGGTATTCGCTTTCAAATGGCTGCCACTATTTCCATCTCCCTTCTGCCATCACCAAAGTATTCCAGGATCATCTTATAAAAGTGACCTTCATACTTTGTTCCCGGCCTCACAGAGTAATCAGGTGGGTGAGCTGAACATACGGAATTACTGTCCCATTAGTTTTTAATCACAGGAAATAACCCATGCCATGTATAAAACTACTTGTCTCTCTCCAAATGACTGATGGAAGATGACCAATACATTAAACTGAAAAAAGACTTCCAGAATAATCTCATTCAAAATAGTCATGTGAAATCAGCATTTCTTATTCTTAGCTACTTCAAGATCTAATGATTTGAGGAATCTACCACTCACTGCAGCACCATTCCTTCCATCAGGATGTAAAGTAGATTCAATTACAATGCTTTTCAAAAATCATGTCCTTGATACTCATTGCTTCTACAATTTTAACCGCGAGTGCCATGAACTTTGAGTTGGACCTTCTCGTTTGTATTATTCTTTGCGTTTCATCTGATCTGTTGTCATGGTGGAGATTTTACACATGGAATGATATTTTGTGTTCTGTGCCTCAGATAGTCAGCAACTCCTCTCTAGAGGTGTAAGACTTATTCCATATGGTTTTTTCTACTCCAAGCTTTCATCTTTAATAAAGATACAATATAGACAGCTACTTGTTCAAAACAGCGAAAGTTCATTTCCATTACTAAGGCAGGTTCAGAGGTAAATAATGATTTAGGAACCAGGACAAGGTTCTCTCATTCAAAACATAAAATCATATTTTGTGTTGTTGTTAATATAAACTACTGTTATATGATCATGGTTTCAGTTCAATTTTTTTTAAAAAAAAAAACTACTAGCATACTTCAAAAGCAGTCAGGTTTTATACTGGGTTGATTTCCATCACAAGTTCATTCCACATTCGAAGGACTACCAATGAAAGTACTATCTTGTGCCCTCACACCAGCAATCTACACATTCAAATGAATTGTCACTTCTTTAAAACCCAGAAATTTTGGCATGCAATAGATACAGGTAAAACAAAGATGACGTTGCTGCCTGTTCAAGAAGGTTCGTTGTTCTTTTTTATAAAGCTTCGGAACAGATGGCAGGTGATAACCTCGTAAGTGACAACTGTCATCTCTTTACCAACTGATGATATTAAGCTTTATTCCTCCCTCCCCCCCCTCCATATTTAAATCACTCTTATCAGACACTGTCTGATAAGACAGTGGTTACCTATTAAAGTGACATTTCTCAAAATTTTTTTTTTCCTGGAAATTTGGTCTAGGTAGATTGAGGAATTTTCACATTTGTTTACATTTTGGACCTACTACATACAACTAGGAATCCTAGTTACAACTCACTGAGCATACAAAGATCCAATGTACTGTTCATACTACATTGCATATATGTTCAGTACAGAATTTCTAATGAATAACTGCACTGTGATATTGCATCTACAAAGTACACTTTTACAGTTGTAAAAACATTACATTAAAATGGCCTCTTCTCAGTTTACAAGCAAATGAAAAGTCCATGTAAAATTAAGAAGTATAGTGCAGATAATCTGTTCAGGGAATACAGTCATTAAGATTTGCATCATTAGAGCACATCTGCTAATTTGGTTTAAATCAACTGTTGGAGTACTAATGTTCTGATGGATACAAACCAGTCTTCTGCACAGACATACACTTCACAGGACTACATATTATGAAATATTACATTCTGTCTCCTTATATTCTTATTATCTGATTATTTTTCCCCCACAGCCACAGTAATCCAGGACCGTCTTGCAAAAGTCTTCAAAAAGATGCGTAAGAGCCATGCAAGCACAAAAGGTCAATTCAGAATCAAGAAAAATAAGCATAGGTTTAGTATTATGGTCTTTAAAGTGTTATGCTTTATACATAGTTCAAGAATTTATGTTATCCAACTAGTCAAAATACCTTTTTTTTTTAAATCTTATACTTGTTATAGAAAATCTTGAACTTAGAGAAACAAACTGCAGATGATACAAAACTCAGAGAAGATACCAGATCATAGTGCTGCCCATCAGAAGAACTTTGACAGGCTGGAGAAATGCACTGACAGAAGTCTCCACAATGGGAAATGCATACTTCTATATCTGGGGAGGAAAATTTCCATGCACCAGCACACCCTTGGGGACCACCAGCTGGAAAGAAAAGAATCTGGGGGTCCTAGTGGACAACAAATTGAACACTGTGAGCCAGCAATAAGTCCTTGTGGCAAAGCAGCACCCTGTCCTGCAGTCAAAACATCATCATGAGCAGGCTGAGGGAGGGCATTACTCGTTCAAAAAAAGTCAATATATCAGCATTTAATATATCAGAATATATCATGCTTTTCAAATGCATAAAATTTTTATTCAGTTATTCTTATTAAAACTTTTTGTGGTAAGTAATGACTTTCATTTAAGCTGTGAGAAGAATTAATTTCAATCACATAGTTGCAATGTTGAAAAAGAAGATGTGTCTTATCTTTAATTCTTCTAAACCAAAATCTTCCTCTCTGCATAAAGTACTCATTATTGAAAATGAGCGTAACTAGCTCAATCTTTCCTTAAGAACCAAGATTATCCTATTTATTATATAATCTTGGTAAAAAAGTGTGATAGGAAGGGATCTCCAGAGGTCATCCCATTCAATCTCCTTATCAAAATAATGGCTATAACTTCAGGAGTTACACTGCACTGTCAAGGACCTTGTCCCGTAGACTTCTGAAAGTCTCCAAGGATGGAGATTCTGCAGCCTCTCTGGGCATTCTCTTCATTATGAATTTTTTTTTTTTCTTCAATATCCACTTAAAATTTCCTTCTTGCTGTATCTTGTGGCCCTCATCACTTGTCCTTTCACTATGCAAACTACTAGATTACGGATAACGTCCTTATTTACATGTACTTATTTACTTTCAGCCCCATAAAGCTGAAAGACTGTGTTCACAGTCTAAGAACATCATCAACAGAAAGTTCAAATATCGATTCAATTATCCTGAAAGAAATATGCCCTTCAGCAAGAGAATGGGCTCTTTCGCATCTTAAGAAGAGGCGCCAATTTTTTGGTAGCGTCTTGGTGGAGTGCATAGTGCAAAAAGGAGAACCTTACTCTTAAGAATGCTGACCCTCTGTGAAGAATGTATTTCCATGCAACACCGACTAAGATGTAAAAGCAAGTATTCTAAAGATGTGAACAAACTCCCTTCTCAGAGGTGGTAAAGTCATCACTACAACCAAATTTGTGCATGGTAAAACATAAGTTTGAGTCCAGACTGATTCAGTAGTTTCACTTCATTCAATACTCAAGGCTGAGAGAAAAAAAAAAAAATCTACTTCCTGCCAGAAGAGATTCTTGTAGAAGAACAAATTAGCTATGGAGTAAGGTACCTGTAAGGCGTTTTGAACAGTAATTCTATTCATTAAGTTCAGAGGGATGTCTAATTGACATTCCTACTCTAGATGGCAGGAGAAACAAAAAGCTTTCTTTGACATCAAAATACTTGGCAAAGACCAAGAGGAGCAAAATGACAAGGCGCGAGCCGTACGACTTGTCTGAGCTCCTCAGCCAAGCTTGTAAGATTCGAAATTCAGTTTCTTTGTGTGAGTGTCTAAGAGGATGTTGAATGAATGTAAAAACTAAACAAAATATTTCATGCATGGTTTTACCAATTTCTGGTAAGAAGAACACGTTCCTGCAACAGAAGGCCCACAACAGCAGAATTTAAGATAATCTCAGTTTGGGGCCAGGCCAATCCCCTGCAGATACAGTTGTAACTACAGATCTAGATTCCTCAACAGTGTCACTCTGTAAAGCATAGAAAGAGAGGTGGGAGATCTAGGATTGCTGAATTAATCACGACTGAGCGTTCCTTGTAGGGAGATTCATTAGTGAAACACATTAGACTCAAGAAAACCAGAGCTGTAAACAGCTGAAGGGTGGGAGATTATGGGATCATGAGGGGGTAGCGCTTCCTCTCCCTAGGTATTCATCTGCAGGAGCTGTTTGAGAAAAAATACCGGGAATAAGTGAACTCAGCCTGAATGAGTTAAGTCATTCTTACCCATCTTATATTGAAATCCTCGCTGATTTAATGTTATAAAATATTCAAAGCACAAGGTAGTTTTTCACCACAGCTCAGGAAGGAAGGAAAAAAAAAGATTTTTTTCTGATTATCACAATATGGCACACAGCTTTCACTTAACAGAACACAGCAACAGGACAAAAATCACTTCCATGAGGGCTCCTGTCAATAGATAGATAACACAAGAGGCAACGATTAGAGCTTAATGAATGGAATCCTCTCTTTTATAGATTAGTGCAGAGAGTGATCATGATGAGATCACAATCCATTACCAGCTTTGGGAATTGTAATACGGACTGGAGAGGAAAAAATAAAAGCATCTAACAGAGATCACATGATTTTGATAGCATTTCACAACATGTCAACCCACTTATTTTTCTTCTCTAAGTATAGCAAAGAAAAAAGATTTTATAGAGCTAATTCACACAGTCTATTTTGAATTTTCAGAGAAGAAATACAAACTCAAGAACTATGAATCACAATGAAGACCTTCAAGCCAAAACCAAGAAACCTAATAAATCTCAGAGACAAAAGGAGGTCACAGAGAAACAGAATTGTGGTGAATCGCTGAGAACTTCTTCACTTTATGTCATGATTAGAAAAGCCAGGTCCAACAGAATTAATAAAACATTTTATCTTTCAGATTAATAATCTGTGTCAAGTATCTGTAAAACTAAAAGTCCTTTAGTCTCTTACAGTTAGAAATAGTAATAGTGGTACTTGAAGGACTTATCCTTGCTCTTACTTTGCAGTGTTTGGAAATACCAAGAGAGAACATGACACTTACATATATGCTAACAATCAGATCAGTATTACTAGAAATTTTCACGAGAAAACCTGAACCACACCAGATAGCAACTGGAAAGCAGATTTTGAGTATTCCTTTCTATAGTGTAAGCTGCAAGCTAGCTTTCTAAGATGATTATTTGATCAACCTAGAAGCAAATGGATGTTTTCATTTTAGGGAAAGTTGACTCCTTAAAAGCCCAGAAATAAATAAATGAAAACGAACCCTTAAATTTCTGTCTTCCCTTGCAAGGGGTATGGACTTTGAAAGTTGATACGAGGCAGAAACAAGTAAGGGAAGAAGGAATGCAACACTCAATGTCAACTCAACAATGGGAAGGAACTCAAATAGCAGCAGACATCCACTGACCAAAACCAGGAGGAAGAATGAATTAACGTGAGCTACTCTTTCTTGAATGCTGTAAACTGAGCCCCTTTGGGTCCTGACTGACAGGATATATTTGCATACATACCAGCACTAATGTGCACACGGTCTCTGGTCTTAGAATAGATCACACAAATCAGAGGGTGAGAGAAAAGAAGAGATGAGTACCAAATAATGAAATTAAACTCTTGATTCCTTTCCACATTTGTTTCCAGATACTGTAACAATTACAGACGTGCCCTCCTCCCGCACCCCTAACAAATGAAGAGGGATGATACCAGGATTTGGAGGAAAACTATAAAAAACATTCCCAACACCACAGATGCTTCAGATAAACCAAAATTTGACTCATCCTACCTTGTTATTTCATTTCTCTCCTTAAAGAGAGCAAAATGTGATAATCTATCTTAGAACAACAGATACAAAACAGATCGTGGGAATGACTTTTTTAAATCCATCTGTACATACAAAAAAAAGGTAGAATACTGAATAGAAAAGGAAAAAAGAAAAAAGAAAAAAAATTGAGAAAATGTTGAAAACATTCCAGAAAAATACAGGAAAGATGAAACCAAAGGCTGTAAGGAAAAATATTTAGATAACTACAAAAATGTGACACTAAGTAACTATGATGATGAAAAACATACAAAGGAAAAACATCATATGAAGAAAAAAGCAGAACCATTGGGAGTTACAGCAGGAAGAAACAGAAAGAATGGAAGAAAAATAATGAACTCTAACACTAAAGGGAAGAGAAATACAACACAACACAGCAAGTGAATGGAGGCAGTCTGAAATTTAACTTTGAACAGACCTAGAGAACAATGTTTGGCAGAAAATAAATGAGTAACTTTCCCCAAGGCAGCCACAAACATTCTAGAATGGAGCTTGCTCTGAGTTGAGTAGGCATCAAGTGTCCATCAAAATATGTGAACATTCAATTTTTAGAGGTGAAAAAAAAGGTTAAGATAATAACAAAAACTAAAAGGAAGAGGAACTAAATGGTAGGAAGCAATCCAGACAAAAAAAACACCAGTTGGGATGCAGGAAGAAAGCAAGTAGACCAGTCCAAATAATGAAAAGATAAATACTCTTCTGGTCCGAAGTCATTTAAAGCCAATGCAATAAGCAACAGCTGTTATAGAATAACTGCATTCCCTACCATAAATTTAGGAAAGAATTTATTCTGAGAGGCGTCCCTGCCCATGACAGGGAGGTTGGATTAGATGATCTCTGAGGTCCTTTCCAGCCTATGCCATTCTATGATACACAAGGGAATTTATTCTGAATACACAAGTAACTCGATCTAGTGGAAGGTGTCCCTGCTCATGACAGAGGAGTTGGAACTATTCGATCTTTATATATATATATATCCCTTCCAACCCAACCCATTCTATGATTCTAATTTTAAGGAGAAATGATAGGTCAGGATGACTACTAGACACACGAAGAAGAGTATCTGCTGAGATGACAAATTTTTTAAAAGATCTAAAACTTATCTAGAGGAAGAAGTAACCAGAACTTGGAAATGCCATTCTATACCACAGATATATATCTAAGATGGACTCATTATATACTTCCAATTCCATTTCGGTTACTTAGTTACCACAGGAGTAACCTACTGATCGGACTATTCCTTTATTTCATTAAGAAGGAGCATCAAACAATCGAGACTATGCAAGGATGTGTACCAGTTAAAAAAAAAAAATCAGATAAAAAAAAACAAGCATCCACACACATTTTATTCAGGCTTCTTTGGGAATCCTCACTAGGAAACATTGCTTTTCACTGTCTGTTTATATGGTGCCTTTAAAAATAAGGCACGCTTTCTCTATCAAACACAGTGTTATGTGGGTAGCTGTTAGGCCATTTCTCTCTGGAAGATACACAGACGTATTACTGAGCAATATTCTCAGTGGTCTAAATTTCCCCTTCTACCTCGTAATTAAAAAAAAATAGGGGAACTCTTAGTAAACTACTCGCTCTTTTTCAAAAATTAACCCAAGAGAAAATAGTTAAGAAACTAAAATATTTATACAGTTTTAACAGGAGAAAGGGATTACTAGAGAGACTAAAGCAAGGAGAGGACAAGGATATACCCTCAATGTAAAATAAGTCAACCTGAAATATGAGAGATGGTAATTGGCTTATTTCCATTTCATATCTACCTTATAAAATATATTTTTTTTTGAGAAAATGCCAAGTGTAATGTAGCTGACTACACCTAAGATGGCAGACATTCTGGGAGACATCAAGCTAGGGAGGCCATGAAGAATATATCTTTTAATTTAGATAGTTGCTCTCAGAAGTCCAAAATTGAAGCACAGGATTAATTTTCCACGAAGAGAGGATTCTTTACATAAACCAATAATAGCACACTTGTTTTGTCAAATGTTATTGAAGGAACATTATAGTACGTTATTTCAGGTAGCCAATATAACTACTGCACATGCTTAAGATATATATTATCATATACTCAAAAATTAATACCACTACACTACATGATAACTAAGTTTTTGTAAAGAGCAAGTTTAAGTTAAATTATTACAAGTATTTGTTAAGCGATTCCTTTTACCTTTCATGTGGCAATACATGCATTTCAGCAGTACAAAGACCTCTGACCACAACTGCAATACTGCAAGAAAGGCTAACAGAGATCGTGCCAGTGAAACCATATGGATTTGTTCTAATGGGTCAGATTCCATCTGCAAAACACAGGATGTCTAACTCTGTTCGTATCACCAAGAGACCATTTTAGCAGCTAGTAACATCAATGTAAAAATGATGCTGCTTTTCCCTGAGAAACTCCTAAGAACAAACAGGTAGCCTACGTAACTGTATGATAACTTAGATCTGTTCATACTGCACTATTTCAACAACTTTACTGGTTTCTAGGTATTTACCATCACCAAAATGAACAGAGTATTGAAGGCAACGATCTGGGCCAGAGAATCAAATACGCAGCTCTTTTGCAGATATAATACATAAGTGTCCTGTTAATAATAAACATCTAAAGCTACACATATTGCCATTAGTTTTTACACAGTACCTTCCAGTAAAAATGGTTTGACTATAACTTTATGAAGAACTGGACTTCAAAAGTTTCCTACAAGAGCTCAGAAGCGATCTGCTAATGTAGTTTGTGGCCTCAAAAATTTAGAAGAGTTAGAAGCCTTCAACTAAATTATCAAATTGCACATTTTTTACAAATAGAGTCTTTTAAGTTTTTCATTGTAATTTTACAGTCCTCATACTGCTGCAGCAACAATTTGCACATCTTCCCATCAGTCTGTAAGTGTGCAAGACTGAAGACCTTAATCCGATTTCCAGAGTTAAATATACATAGTCCACGCACTCAAACAGCTGAATCTGAAAGAAATAACTCTCTAATCTTGGTGCACATGCTATCTAAAGGGTCTTTTAAAATGATAGCCGTATTTTTATGGACAAAGAAATTCAGAGGAGAAATTATTTCCACTGCAGTCCAGTGTAAGCTGGCTGCCTGCCCCTTAGCAAGGGTAGCTGCAAGACACAGACACAGCTGCTCAGCACATAGAGTTACCAGGGAAAGGGGCAAATCAACAACCAGGAACACACAGTGGTAAGTTAAATAATATGCATTTGGAATGTATCAAAAAATCCAACCAAGACGACATTGGAAATGCAGAGGAAAAGGAACCAAAAGCAGCCCTTCACCTGAGACAACAGTAAAATAGATCATAGCACAAACTGAACATAGAGAGTTTTGGAGAATTTTTCATCTTATTTCAGAATGGGTTGGCTGAGAATTTCAGCCAACTCAATACAGCTACGAATGCTAAAATATTCACAAAGGGAAATTTGAAACAGCCTAGCATGTACCTTCTAGCAACATGAACTCAAAGGTGCACTTTTGTTTAAGAGGGCATGCACTGAGCATCATTTGATAATTATTTTGCATAATATTAACTCACAGCTACCTACCCTCCAACCATAGTTTTCAGGACGGGATTTCAATAGATGCATTCCCACAACTATGCATCAGTGAAGCCCAGAAACTTGCTCTAAGCTGTCTGTAACACAGCTCACAGGTCAGAATGACTTTTTGCTATTGCTTATGACTGTTTGCATGACTACCTCATGACTTCTAGAGGCACACTGTATACAGCAAACAGACTTGACATCTAACTCAAACTTGAAAATAACGGAAACGGGCAAAAATACAGGCAATATGAAATTGGAAAAGAACACACACACACCTTTCTGCTCACAAGAATCTGCGCAAATATATCCTCTTGTGAACATAAAGACACAAAAACTACTGTTACTCATTTAAATAAAAATTCGGTACTGGATTATAGCAATACTCCTAACCTCAGAAGAAATAAATAAAAATCTACACCTGCAGGGGAATTAAAGAGAAGAGTTGTTCCTGCAATTACATTGAACTTTTGAAGAGTGGTGAGACACTTTTCTATTCTAACAACATCAGTATTAACCTTTTCTTGAGAAAATAATTACAGTAAAATAAACTAATGTAAATTAGAAAATATGATGCCACTGACCATACGGAGATGAGTTTGACTGTTATTATATCTTCAGTTTCTGAACACCACTCATGGATATCTGGAAATCAAGCATATCCTGCAGCAACTACAGCTGCTGATGTAAAAGTCTGCCTTATACTAGGACAAGCATGGTATATCTTCCATCAATACTGGTATTTAAAGAGGAGGAAAATGTATTTTATGTTGACAATGGATACTTATGCATATAGGACAACTGCCATTTTTGGATATCACTCAAATTCACAATTAAAAGCTCAACTCTGATTTTGCTAATCAGATATTTCTAACCTTGAAATCTGTTGTATATTCCACATCCACAAATTGTGTTAAGAGCATCAATCAATACACTGTCCCAAAAATCATGTGATGAAAACAAAACATCCATGTTCTTTTATCTTGCATTGAGTGAATTACACAACATTGAATTGTAATTCTAACTCCATAACTGAGAAATCTTGAATGTCTTGTCAGTATGAATGCCCTGGATCAAAAAAACTCCTCAATATGTTAGACATTATTGAGGAACACACGTTGTAACTAGCCACTTCTACACAGCCAAGCCTCCAGTGGAAATGAAACCATTCTTGAGTTATTTTTTTTTATTATTTCTTTTCTATCAACAAGAGATTATTGATAGTCAGGAAGTCTATATTCTATTCCTAGCTCTGAGAAATAATAATGGTTAGAAAGGAGGTAGCAAATTAATTTGGTCACTTTGAAACACAGGATGAGATAGCGGGTAAGATTTGGACAGATAACCCATTTTCAGTCCTACATCAGCTGCTTTTTTTTTTTTTTTTTTTAAATTTGTTGTTCACATCTCAGGCAGTGGTCCCCTAGACTAAAGACGGATAGTTGGTATATACACACAAGTATTTCCCTCCTCTTTTTGTCCACATGCTTATCAGGAAGATAAACATATTTGATCCATGGCAGATAAGTAGTCAAAATCTACCGGGTTTATCTTGGTACATAAATTCCCCATTATGGCCAAAAAAATCACTGCTATCTACTTCATATAATCGAATTGGCTAATCAAGAGATGATATACTATGTAGCCCAAAGAGATTCCAACAAGGGGCTTAAACTACATGTAAACCATGTTATAAAAGAAAATGAGCACTATGGCTAGAGTTGGGTAGAAACAGAAAAATAAGCACCCTTGCATCAATAGTTTTTCAAGACTATATGAAAGATTCTGATATTGTCAAAGTTTACACTCTGCACATTATTTTTTCCACTTCAAACAGATGAGCAGGAAAAAAAAATTAACATTTGCTAAAACTGAACTCCAGCAAAGCCATAAGTGAGACGTGAGCAAGATCTGACTCAAAAATTTGATGTAATCCTTCTGTAATTTCAGTTTTAAATTCATTAAACTTACATAAAAGCCATACAAAAGATCATCTCAGAAAGCAGGTGGGGAAAAGTGTGTAATTATAACATTGTGTTGGCTTGCTGAATGGATGCAGTGAAGAGTTGAAAAGTGGGATGAAGGACAAAAAGTTCAGGACCAGATGGCCTCCTCTAGTATTTTCTTACAGTGATTCCATATACAATCAAGAGCAGCAAGGGTAAATGAGAGAAATTCACTGTAAAAAAACTGCCAGAAAGAGGCCTTTCAGAAAAGGGCTGTAACCCTTTTACTGAGCTCTTATTTTCTCTTACCTTTTTTCATGGATGATATCTACATTAATTTAAGCGAGGTCCTTCATAGAGAGGGAAGGAAAGAGAACTTTTGTCATCCACCTTCCTCTATTAAAAGAACTGCAGAATATTACTAAAGCAATCTACACTACCAGCAGGTCATTGGCATCCTGTAAACTGGTTTTAGAGAAGTTCAGAATTTCCTTCAATTTATTAGTTCACACTTTTCTTCACAACCCCAGTGATACAGAGAAGTGATGAGAAAAATCACTTATTCTTTGGACTGCTGTTTTAAGTATTCAGAAGTAACTTTTATTACAGTATGTATAAAGTATCATTCATAAAGCAGCCAACTACTTAGATGTACTCTTTCTCCTATGTTTCCTTTAAAGGTGTTTTTTAACATGTTGTAACAGGAAAGTTATTGATAAAACTGTCAAAAATTTTAAGGGGAAAAAAAAAACAAAACACCCCCGACCTTCAGGCTTCTATTTTCAAATATGTTACTGTTAAAAAAGCACAGATAGCACTTCAAAACACATAAGGGGAAGTTGGTTTTGTTTGACTATGTGCACTCCTGTACATTTGATGGACTTTCTGCCTTCCATGAAATTTCACGACATATAGAATAATATTTCATAAATCCTTTGAATTATAGATTTAACAGTGCTTTTGCAGATTGAAGAAAACCTATCAAGAGCACTTACAGGACTTCTTTTTTCAAAATTAACTAAATTTGACACTTACTGCACACTACTAAGAAGGGAAGTAAAATATCAAAATCATTAACATTAAAGAGCTGAACTGGCCAAAAGGTGAGTTTTTCAAGTAGCCTCTTTTTATCTTTTTTCTTTTTTTTTAAAAAAAAAATAAATGAAGGTTTCTAAAACTTCTGAATTAACAGAATAGTTACATAGCACAGAGCACATACCAAAATAAGACTGTTACTTTTCTCAAAAATAAGTAAAAAGAATTTGTGCTGCGATACTTCAAAAACAACAAAAAAAAAAGCAATTTATCTGTTTAATACATCCTCTTCTTGGCTATGAAAGTGAAAAAGCAAGAACAAAGGGAAGTATCAACCTTTCCATTTTATAAAATGGACAAGTAACAAAAGAAGATTGGGCAGAGTTACACAGGAAACCAGTTACACATCTAACAATTGAATTCAAATACCTCAAGTCTCTAGATGATGCTCTAACAGTAGGGGCAGTCTTAGTAATGACTCTTTTTCAAGTGGAGAAGGTAAGATAGCAAATTTCCTTTTTCTACAAGGATGTTAGAAAGTAGCACCTTGCTTCATTACTTCAACTGAAATTAGTGAAAGCTCACTTCGGTTTCAAGGTCAAACTGTTCTCACAATGAAAAAATTAATTGTGAACTTTCTTCCCCCCCCCAAGACATGCATTTTAAGGGCATTAACAAAACCTATCAAAGACAATCACAAATATCTAAAGCACTTCACACGGATAACAGTAACACGATCTAGTCAATTCAATGGAAAACCTACTTCAAGACAAGACAGGAAAGGTTCCAAAGCAAAGCATTGCTCTGTATGACTTGACACCAAAAAAAAAAAATCTAAATTAATAAAAACATTACTTCATAGAAAAGAAAATTCATGATTTTCTACTTCGTTAAAAATGACAAATTGTAATACAGAAGGGCTCACATAACACAACTACCTAATCACAAAAGTTTGGATGCAAGTTCAAACTGTAAATTTTTCCTTCTCTCCTTTAATCATACACAAAGCAATCTTATTCCTTCTTTCTCTTTTGGTAAAACATTTCAGTAAAAAGATTCCACAAGCAATTAAAACAAAGTTAGAAATATTAAGCAATAAAGAAAGTTTCGCAGGCATCAAAATTAATTGAGTGTAAGCTGCAAAAATTAGGCAATTTGTATATTGTACCCATTATCCCTGTGTTAATGGATATTTCAGAGTAGTATGCCTCTTAATACTATTCTCAAACTTTTGATCGTGACTCATGTTCTTCATTGTGAGAAAAATCTTCAACTATCCTCACATTATTTCACTGTTATTTTATTACTAATAGTTACTCATACATTCTTTGCCATCTCTGACATTTATTCTCCATAGTCTTATTCTATTATGTCATCCTTTTATTGGTCACTTTATTGTCAGTTTCCTAGCAATTTTTATTTCTCAGGAGGAAAAAGACCACAAAAATATGACAGAAGTGCTAAATTTAGCATTCTTCTTTTCTTCTCTGTGACTAGTACCTCAACATTTTCAAACAACAAAAATTTTTACATAAATATTTCCTTTTTCCTCTGTCAGCCATCCAGATGAAGTTCTTGCATATTTGCAATTACCTGTACATTAAGGGATGGAAGTATTACAGAGTTCCTTGAGCAGGAGTTCCTTTCATCAGAATACTACCTTCCATGGTAAGTCATTCATTAGAAGACAAAGGACATAGCATGGTGCTAAATTAATGAATGGATTTTGTAGGTCAACAGGAGGTTGACAATCTCTAGTGATAGATAAAGCCCTTAATTCTATTAATACAAAATAATTACTTCGCAGTTTCAGATCTATTTCTGAGTACTTTAAGAAAAGACTATTCATAGATACCAGCACATAATTTTGATCTAAATAAAAAAAAAAGTTCAATTAATAAGACTAAAGCAGAAGCTCATTGCTGAATGCTAAATGAGGACCATACAAGTGGTCAGGAAGCTTTAACGCAAACCCTAATGGTTTAACTATGTTAGGAAACAGTTGCTTAAACACGGATACTTAGCATTAACTTCTGTGTTGAATAGTAAAAATTCAGGTACTTTATAGTAGATAACTCAGTAACTCACATTGAGGAAACTGGAAGTGGAATTAATGTCTACATTAAAAAAGTAAAAATTTTATGTGTTTAATAAAATAACATTTCAGTCTCACAGAAACATGGACATATCATGAAGCCTAAATTTTTAGAAAAAATTACTATAGATCTAACGACAAAAAACAGCTGAAAGTGTCTCTCTATGCTCATTTTTAAAACGCACTCTTGTAAGTCTTTGTAGACTCAAGATTCACTGTAAAGACTTGAGTGAAAATGTGTTTCCTCCAGAACATTTTTACTATCAAAATAGTTCATGAAATTCAGGAAAAGTTCCATTTTCACTTCTTGGGAGAAGTACAGACTTCAAGTTACTTTGGAAAACAAAGCTGCTGTATCAGCTAATGAACTTGTAATTTTCTCTCTCACAGCCAAGCAAGCATGAGTTCTGCATGAGAGCACAATGCATTCATTGCTCAAAAAAATGATGTTGCTATAACTGAACAGCTTCAGCTAGATTTTTGAATAGATAGATTAGATTTTTGAATAGATAGATTTTTAAGATATATGCCAATGGACTAATACACTAACACAACTGTAATTATATCACTTGAAGATGGTGGGACAGGAAAAACGTAATTAAAGATGAAAGTTCTACTTCCTATGAGATGAAAATTCTACTTCCTATGAAACTACACGTCATCTGAATATGCTATATATACTTGAGACTTACGACCTCTCCAACATATCTCACTTGAGGCTCTTGTAAAGGGAACATACCTAAAGCATCAGCATATTTGTCCTACATTTATGAAGGGGCTGAGGATGGAAATATCATTCAGTTCTTACATAGGTGGAACCGTCTCCATCAGTACCGCTACTGATGGCACTACAGGTTGCTAAATCTCCAATAACAATATCTCAACTAAAAGCCTAGAGTAGGATGACTTCAGGCCTCACTGTTTTCTGGTATAGCCCAATTATTAATGTTTTCTACAATATAAAATATTTTGCACTAAAATAAACTTATCAGCTTTAGTGCCTCTCCTTCCATCTAGCATTCTATTAAAATCACTTCAAATACGGTGATATTTGACCACTTATAAATTAAATCAACCACCACTATAATCTTGTGCTATACTCTTTTTTGCTTAGTATCTGTCAATGTAACACAGTACTTAGTCAAACCAAGCCACACAAAAGCAGCTGAGGAATTTGGATCTATAGCAAACAGGAACTGAGACCAGACCTAGCAATTCCAGATTTGAACAAGCTTTGCCTGCCTGCCACCAGATGCTGACAACCCAGATTTCATGTCATCTCCCTCTCCTCCATGTTCTTGTAATATACAAACAGCTTAGAATAGCAAAAGAAAAATGCTGAGTTGAGTACCTTTACATTTCCAGCAAGGTCTCCATCACTTCTGAGCATTTGAGGGCTGGCACATTGAGCACCGTGGCACATAGTGGCACTCTACACTTACTTCCTTCAGGCACCTCCAGTGACAAAGGCAGTTACAACTGAGAAGGTGACAGCATCTTAAATGGAGAAAGTGAGTGTACAGACATTATCTTGAAGAACCCTCACTACTTAAAAGTAACTTAATTTCATTTCTTTCGTTGCCCTCCGTGTGTTCCCCAACTTAGAGGTTTGGCAGGCAGCACTCATGTCCAGATGGTGGACAAGTAAACCTACTTGAACAGATTGTATTACAATGTTTTACACTAAACAGTTATTGGATTAAATGTATAAATAGCTGTGGGAACCCGGGACTTCCCTCTTTCGAACGATCATCATTCAGCTAGAAAATTATCTTCCCTCTTGCCGCTCCTCTGCGGCCCAGTGAATTCTGCAACCTTCTCTGAAGCTCTGTGCCTATGCAAGAGGACAATTTGACTAGATCGGTATCAGCGAGTATTGCAATGCAAACAAAAGGGTCTGCAGAACAAAATAGCCGGTGCTGAAACCTTAATACCCAAACCCTGCAGGATTTTGCTTCAAACTAATTCTAAACTGGTTCCAAGGACTGAATGTGGATTAGCAATTGAAGTGCATTACCCGAATTTCTGGAGTGCACACTTCGGTTTCACTTCAGTAACAGAATCCAGTTCACGCACTCAGAGACCATTTCAAAGTGCAAACACTGCATTGCAGGGGGGAAACAACTGATATACTGCAGAGCACAAGCAGCTTTTTGAATTAAAACAATAATGTAGACCATCTTAAGAGGATCCAAGCACTCAGAGGAGCCAACAGACAAGTGTTTAGGGTACCTTATGTGGAGTAGGATATCATTTCCCAGAAATCAAATGAAAATCAACTGCTTCCACTATTTCGGTTTCCCAGACGTGCTCTAACTACAGTGCTACCATTTAAAAGGTTGAGATGTCCCATTTCACTGACAAATTAAATTCTATTGTGAATGTTACAAGTTCATAGCACACAAGGACTTAAGAATGTCTAGTTCCTGTGAAGGGAAGGGGCTAAAACGCGAGATGCCAAATAGATAAGGATTGTCCTTCCATATGTAAAAATGGAGAAATTCAGGTGCCTATTGCTTTTAAAGAAATTGAATAATGTTAGCGCCTCCAGAACCAATAAGTAGTTATAAGAGAGCATTTTAGATTAAAATTTTACTCTGAAAGCTACATTCTCCATGAGATCTGATTAAAGCATTTTGATCATTTACAAGATCTAGGTTTAGAGTTACAGGAAGATAAACACTCCCACCTGTCAAAATCAAGGTAAATGCTATTTCATATAGATCAGGGCAAAGCAGTGTGTGTGCGCATGTAAATATATACATAATACATGTACATATACACACACACACAAGCACACACATATAAAAAAAGAAGCTATCTGTATTGACTGATTTATCCAGCTTAGAGGAAACAAACAGAAAAATGAGAAAGTCTATCATGCATTTTAAGTGGAAAATGATCAGCAATGCCCCAAAGCAAAAAAAGCATACAGGAAATGAAAAGCAATGATAATATCTGGAGTCTGTCCAGCGGATATTAACGACGTTTTATCTTAGTTTCTAAACAAATTGCCCACTAAAGAAGTTAGTGCACTGCTATCAATAAACAGATTTGAAGAAAACTTATAAGTATAGACGAGCTTCTATCCACACCTAGCTTAGAAGAGAGTGTCTCACAAGAGAAGGAAAATATTTATACAGTGACTTCAGTATCAATGCACTATTCCTGTCGATTTCTGTCAATTTTTGCCTCACCTACTCAAAGTACTGTCACGTTGTCAATAACAGAATCCATCTGCTGTGGACAAGTAAGAGGCATAACAGTCATAGAATCATAGAATGGTTAGGGCTGGAAGGGACCTTCAAAGGTCATCTAGTCCAACCCCCCTGCAAGGAACAGGGATATCTCCAACTAGATCAGGTTGCTCAGGGCCTCATCCAACCTGGCCTTGAACGTCTCCAGGGATGGAGCATCCACACACAGTCCTACATCTTTAACCTGGATTAAGCTTCCCAGGACTGATGTCCTCCTTGAAATTACGATTAAATTCCTGCCATTCAGTTTCCATTTCAGCTGGAAGCTTTGGTGGAAGTCAGGCATAGAACCGAAAGATGAAAAAGCTTCCAATGAAATGCATTAAAGCTGAGCCATCATCTGGTTACCAAGAGTACAAACCATGACTGAAATATTTAGAAGCGCTACGGAAAAATAATATAGAATTCAGACAACTTAGCACTACCAGTTTCTATCCTTTAACAGATTTCTAAAAGATTTAAGGACCCTCACACTTCTGAATACATTTGATCATTGAACGTGGCTTCTCTTAAATCTTGATAGTTAAACCTGGCAAACATTTTTACAGTGATGTCATGACATGTTTCCTTAAAGAAAACGAACACCACTAGAACAATTTCCTGAATGAAATTACCACCATCTGATATTATCACTATCTGGATTTTGTCATAACAGTTACTGCTTAATTGTAAAAAAAGGACACATCTAAAGAGCATGACCAAAATATTCCTGCTGGATCAAAATAGTTTTTGCTTGGAAAATCAAAACTTGTCTTTTCAGAAATGCATGTATCTTACTGTGTGCTTTTTAATATATTCACATGCAATTTGTGTGGCATTGTATTTCATAGGCATTCTGCCTCAAATTCAGATCAACTGCTCATAGAAAAGAAAAAGCTGATCAGATTCAACACTCCTACCTGATCAGGCCACTCAATAAGCAAGCCACATTTCAGCATGAGGTAATTTAGAAGAACCTAGGACTTGCTGAGAGAACATGCAGGAGGAATCTGGCTACTAATGAATCTTTACGTGCCATTAACGGCAATTCCATTTAAAGCATATGGTTGGTAGCTGATCTGAAATCTTATCAACTTCAGTCATCCATCATCATAAAGATCGATCCACTTTGAACCAATTTTTGCAATACTCAACTACTAGATTCATTGATAGCCTGAAAGCCTTCTTACAGTGTAATGGCAACATAAATGGTAAGTGGAAAATCTAAAGCACTTCTGGAAACGAGATCAGAAAGGTACAGGCATAAGAGCAAATAAAAAGTTTCACTTCTTCATACTTTTACAGTAAAGCATTGCCTTTGGTGTTGTATTAACCTATTTATATATCCCATTAACACTGCTAGTCTAGTTATTGTGGTAAAAAAAAAATCTTCTAGGCATATTTCAAAAAAGGCAAAGCAGCACCTTAACGAGATTGTTGTACACAATAAAGTTAAAATAAACATAAATCCCTGGCAATTCATGCCCTCTTTGGGTCAAGACAGCTTTCAATAGTTTTTATTTTCCCTTATGTCCTGGTTTTGACTGGGACAGTTAAGGGGGTTTTTAGCAGCTAGAAGAGCTCTGTGTTTTGGTTTGGGTCTGGAATTCTTATGAGAAGAACGTTGACAGTGCACTGATGTTTATAGTTGGTGCTGAGACATCAAGGACTTTTCAGCTTCCCGTGTTTTTGCCAGTGTGCAGGAGCACAACAGGTTGGGGGGGGGAGCACGGCCAGGACAACAACTCCTCTTATGATTTCAACTTAAACCCAGGATTGAGGGCTACATTGGCCAATGGAGTATTCCGTACCACGCAGCATCATGCCCAGTATATAGATGTCGGTTGTCCGGAAAGCAGGGCTTTTGCTTTTCCAGGGGCTCTCACTCTCAGAATCTCAGAGAGCCATCTCTCTCTAGTTCTCTTTTCTGGCCTCTCGCCCATCTGGGATCGCAGTGTCGGGACTTACCTATTTCAGAATCGTTTGCTGGGACAGAATAGGCATTGGTCACCATGTGGTGAGCATTTACACTGTGCATCAGTTGTTTGTATATATTATCATCATTATACATACATGTATTCATATATTCTTATTACTATTATTAAATTGTTTTTATCACAACCCACAAGTCTCCTTCCCTTTTCCTCTTTAATTCTCTTCCCCACCCTCTGCGGGTTGAGGAGGGTGAGCAAGCAGCTGTGTAGTGTTTACTTGCCAGCTGGGCTAAACCACAACACCTTATTTACTTCTTCTATCCTCCAGTCCAATAACAGTAATAAAAAAACCCCATCTTTAAGAAACATGTTAGCTTCATCAAGTTGCCTGTTTTCCAAACACAGTTCAGGGAAACCTGTGATGGGATTTCCATTTAAGTCATCAGGATGCGTAATGTTACACTGTACACGAGGTTTGCATGTTTAGCCAACTTGTTTTTCACTGGCTAGATCCATGGATAGAAGGTAATGAAGTTCATTTATCACAGGCATCGCTAACTTGCAGTAATTCTGCTCCATATCCAACTACCAAATTGCATAGTCTACATATAAAAAAAATACTCAGACACAGCAGTAAAGGGGGAAGAAGAATTTTCAATGCTCTCTAGGCCTCTGAACTTGCCCTACACTTAAAGATGACAGACTTTGTAGTGAGATCAAGTTATGGCTCCACTAAAGAGACTGATAAAGTAGGTAGCAAGTGCATCAATTCTCCTAGGCATCTGATCTTAGGCACAACTTAGAAATACTCAACTGATAATGGAAAACATCTCTGTAAAAGGCATCACAGAGGATTTACTTTAAAAGCATGCTCGAAAACAAAACCCACTTATTGCTATGTGCATTTGTGAACTCTTCTAAATTTTAGAGTGTTTGACCAAGTAAAAACAAGTGAATTCAATATGACCTTCATCAACATGGAAGCATTCACGTCCTAGGTCTCAGGAGAAATCCCTGAAACCGTATCCTGCAAACCACCATCAATAGGCATGCTTGCACCACCTTACATGATCTGAACAGAAACCAGAGTATATACCACCTTAAACATAAAAACGTCACCATGTAGAGAAAAAAAAAAAATAAAGCCATACTGTAAGAGAGTGATTACATTCTTATTTTGCTTTTTTGTTGTTATCATTTTTAAGGACCATGTCCACAGTCCTCACTGAAGACTCAGTATACGGTTATCACCACTATCTCCTCCTTCTGTAGCTGAAGTCTGCAATATTTTACCAGGACATCCTTTACATTAGGAAATTATACCAAATTCTGGATGGCGCAGCCTTACAGTTCTGACTTTAGCACCCAAACTCTACAGAAGGACAAGATTTCAGAAACGTCCTTCTGCATTTCTTATTCCCTAGTTCAAGATCACAGACTGTGCAGAGTGTTGGTACTCTGGCACTACGATGAGGTGCCTACCCCTTCCATTACTAAGTTACTCTACTGTTAGTCAAAACAGATTTCTACTTGTATTCAAATACCGTCTTTATACTGTTAGATAACCTTGAAAAGACAGAGTAGAGAAAGGAGCTGTATTTCAAAGCAACCTGTCTGCTCAGTTTTATCATCCCCCACATTAATCTCCCTTGTAGAATCTGAGTCTCTAGTTATGCCATTTATAGAAAGATGAAGATTCTCATTAGAACAGTTTAATAGGATTAAAATAAACATTATTTTAAGTTTCATATTTTTAGTATCTCACTACTGCAGTGAATTTAGTAATTACAGATTAAATGCAATTTAGATTTCATTTAGTTTACTACCAAAAGTGGAGAAGGGTCATATGGAGTTGATAACTAAGTGAAGGAAAAAGAACAAAATGTTTTAAATAATAATTCGAATCACTGAAGTAAACAACGCAGCTAAAATTACCAAGAAAAGTTTAAGCAGTATCAACCAAAAAAGTACCTCTCAAACTTTATTGTTAAAATAAACATATTCTTCAGCATGGTGTAGACAAAACATTGCAAGATAAACATAACAATTCATTATTCTAAACAAACAAACTCTTGGAGGACAGTAGTTTTGAGTTAAAGGTTTAACTTTAGATTCAGAATGTACCCCTGCCACTGACAAGATCTAAGAAATAAAATGCATGAAAAAGCCTGAATGTGTAGTCAGCAGGACCTGATAATATGCAATATTAAGGGAATTAGCTAATTAATTAGCTGAACAACTGTCATTTATTTTCATGAGTCATGAAAAACAGCATCAGTATCAAAGGACTTCAAAAAATAATTAAGTTAACAAAAACGTTTAGTAGAAGTTATAAAACGAAACCCAGAAATGAATCTTATACTTTAAATATGCAAGATTCAGGACTAGACTGTCATAGCTGGCCTATGTAAGGTAACTGGACAAAGAAAGTGACTGAACATGCTAATTTTGAAATAGCAGAGCAGGCAGCAATAGTAGGATAAAATTATTTAAAAAGCAAACTAAAAGCTGAGCAGAAAATAGTTTTTATCCTTCAAGCAGTCCGTGCTATAGACTATAATCTTGAGCAACTGTGTGAGCTCAAAATGTCATTACACAAAGGGACTGCAGAGCTGTAATTACCACTTATGTTATAAACTTGATATATAAACATTTTATGCAACACAGCCAAACCTTGCTAAGCTGAACGACCGGTACGTCTGAAATTCAAAACCAAGTTGCTTTAGATTCAGAAGAAAAGAAAAAGTAATATCATGACATAATTAGGCTAAGGACTGCAACTGCTTAAGAGGAAGCCAAAGAACTTGGAGTAGTCCAAAAATTATCAGATACAATCACCGGAAGAAAATAAAATCCTAACAACAAATCTTATTAGATGGGAGAACAGTCTCTCCAGAAAAAGGATGGAAGTCCTGTCAACACTTTAGCAAACATGAAGAGTGTTGTCATGAAGAAGCCTGCACTGGCAAAAGTGCAAATATTTTCTATCTCAAATTTCTAGGATTATTTTCTGTCTCCAAAATATTGCTTTTTTTTTTTTTAATTTCATTGTAAGAGAACCAATCCATTCAATGCATGTATCAATTTGCTTATCTTTCTTAGAATGCAAAGGACTCATGACAATAGAGAAACTCACATTTTTATATGTTATCTGAAATGCAGCTTTGAGGATCATTTTAAAATATATTTCAATTTATTTCATGGCAATCCCTCATTATTGAAAGTTCTAACAAAAATAATGGTTATTACATTTGATATACACACCAAACACTAAATAAGACATTATTATATACATCTCATAATATTTCATATCATTAGATGACAAGATAACAACACTTTTTTATTATGCCTGTTTTCAGATTTATTACAGCAAGAGGAAGTGGACTAAAACCAAATACCAGGTAAAGTTCCTTTTTTAGTTCTGATCATTATCTCAGCCAATAAAATGTGACCTTCAAAACACTTTTAAAAATGAAGAGAATAAATCTGAAGATCTAAAACAGTAACAAAAACACTCAATGCTTTCCCACTCTAATTGTACTGACTATTTTTCCAGAGCACTTAGAACTCAAGCAGATACAATCTGTATCTTCCATGTGGTTGCACAGGATGTGCTGTATAAATGGTTATAGAACAGAGCAGGGGAAAAGATCAGTTACGCCACTGATCTGTCTTATGACAGCAAGGATGCCAAATGGAGACATCTGGGACAGAAAAGTTTCAGTAATCCAATTACAGAACGCTATCAGGCTGCTGTAAGCATCCTTTATTTCACTTCTTGTATGCAATCACTGAAGACATCAAGGTTTTCTATACAGATTTGTATGGAAGAACTGCCTGTTAATTTTGTCAAGTTTCTCCAAAACTTTAGTTAATCAGGAACAGAAGAGGAACGGATATTGAGGGTTTTGTTGCTCATAAAAATCGGCAGAAAATAAACAACTATTGCAAATGCTTTTTTCCCCATTCTTTAGGACAGAGTAGAGAAAAATATTTCAAATGGCATTTAAACAATTTTACATTTACAGGCATGACTTCTTGTTATTTCACTACAAACCCAGGACAGTTATTTTAAATCTTTAAGAATTTAAAAAAAAAACCCACTCTTCTCTCTCTACTGCAACAATAGATAAAATGGCAAATTACACAAAGAGACAGAAACCCTCCACTTAAAATACATCTTTAAAATGGCTTGAAGACGAATCTATAGTCAAGACTGAGTTTCCCTTCAGATTCAACCTTTGCCACATCTCAGTTTTTAATAAAGTTTTTAAAGAAGAGCCTATACTTGGTATAACTGCCGAACATTCTCCTGCATGCTGTTTCAAAAGCGAATACATGCAAAACTCCACAGTCTGGAGACCAAAACCAAAATTTTTATGATTTAAAGACCAAAAAGGCTTTATTCAAGTTTAACATTAAACAGAATTTCAAGAGATAAAGAGAAGAAACTTAAGTTTTAATCATCACTATTTTGTTGAAATATTATCAGAGGTCCTGAGAGATCAAGAATCTGTCTTACACTACATATGCTATGGAATCTATGCTGAACACTCCTCATTCATCATACATCTTTTTTCTTCTTTTTCTCCAGTCACTCTACTACGTTTCTCATAATCTCTTGCTTTAAATTAAACATGCAGCAGGACATTGATCAGAAGGAAAGAATGCTACAGACCACAGAAAACAGCATCAGGAGACAGAGGAAGAAACTAAGCAGTGCCCTTTCTATTTTGGAGCAACACAGACCAAGGGCATCAGGCTTTGTGGCACATTTTGAGGGCCTTAGCTCTGAAAGGGTGAGAATTGCCACATTTATGGTAAAACACCACCATGAATTAAAACTAGAACAGGAATTTTAAAGCAGAAGGTATCATTCTGGCTGCAAAGGAAGGAACACAGTAATAATCTTGAATAAACAAGATGGGCTTAATATGTAAACCTAACAGAAAACAAGAACACGTGGTGCAGAAACGAAAGGATCCTGCCAATCTATCCCTCTTAATTTCACATAAAACAGAGGAAAGTATGTTCAGTAATGAAGATTCTCTCAGGAAAACTATCACATTTAATACTCAAAGCCTTATAAAAAAAATACATAGTTGCTTCTGTTTATAAGGAAAAAAGATAACCCTGGAAAAAATTGTTAAATGCTACCTTTAGTCCCTGTCTAAATGGAGAAGACTATGCACCAAAAGAATAATCTGTTCTTTATGGTCATGATGAGGACAAGAAATAACAGGCTAAAAAAGTGCAGATTGAACACACAGAAATTTAGATTAGATCTTTGGGAAAAAAATCCTTTTAACAGTAAGACACAGTAATAGGTTACCTAAGGAAGCTGTAGAGTTACTACCACTAAAAGCTTCTAAGGGCACACCAGATAGACATTTATCTGGAATAATAAAAGAATGGCTGAGCTTTAGGACAAAGGATCAACTAGACTGTCCTTCCAACTGTCTCTTCTACAATTTCTCACACTTGCTGTTTGGGGAAAGAATGAGAGACACAAGGAGGAAAAGGGAAGGAACAGCAATATAGATATAGTTTTGAAATACTTCAAAAATACTCAGGGTGAACTACATTACAGGTCACATTACAGAAGAGTAAGATTACTGCAACGTTGTTATCCATCATCACTATTCTTCTAATTAGATTTAAGCTCAACAAGATACTTCTACTTGAGCAAAGTTGATACGTTGTGAGACTTGGCAGTAATGACAAACTTAACCTACAGAAAAATAGCTACTCCAATTGCATATCAGTGGTTTAAGTAAGCTTCTGAATCATCCACCTTGTCCTGGTTTCAGCTGGGAGAGAGCTAATTTTCATCTTAGTAGCTGGTATAGTGCTATGCTTGTGGATTTAGTATGAGAAAAATACTGATACTGCAGTGATGGTTTTATTGTTGATAAGCAAGTGTACAAGAAGCTGGGAGGGAGAATAGCTAGGACAGCCGACCCGAAGCGATCAAAGGGATATTCTATACCATATAACATCACACTCAGTATATAAACTTTGGGAGTTAGCCAGGGTGATACGATCACTGCTCAGGAACAGGCTTGGCATCGGTCAGTAGGTAGTGAGCAATTGTTACTCTCTTCTCATTCCCCTGTCCTATTAAACAAACCATTTTTATCTCAACCTACAAGGTTGGAGTTTTTCCAATTCCTCTTCCTCATCCCATCGAGGGTAGGGGGAGTGGGCAAACAGCCACATGGTGCTTAGTTTTGGATGGAGTTAAACCACAACACACCTGAAAGCTCCAAAATAAACTTTACTCTCTACAAGAAATGCTTTTAATATAGCAAAACGAACATTCTCCTTCTACGTGATTCAGCCAAAAAAAATTTATCTATATAAATTGTCCATGCAAAGCAATTTATAATAAAAAGCCATGCAGTATATTTCAAAGTGTAATATTCTTATTCTGATTTCTTTCAATTTTCAGTAGTTTTACCTACTTAGAATTTGCATAAGATATATAAATAGCATCAAAAGGATTGGGAACATGCCTTACAGAAAATACATGTATGTTAATACAAATATGTTATTTCGGACGCTGTGGAAACAGTCTTTAATTTTCTCCCTTATTATTTTCTCCCATTATGAATATAGTTTCCAAAAGAACAGTCCTCCTTCAGTAACTTGCTGCTATTTCCATAACCATTAAGGTTTTTTTACTCCACTTTAATTCTGATGCTGAGCAGTACCTTTATGTAAAATCATAAAAGAAGTCTTTTCAAATCTAGTTAGCTCTTAAGTGTGAGCCATGGGAAAAAGTTATGGTCTCCCTCTTCATCTAATTTCCAAATTATTACATTTTATCTGTGGCCATTTTAAGACAGTCCAACATTTTCTATTTAACTCCTCAGTGATGAAGGCTATCATGGGTGTCCACAACACAGAAAAGTGAACAGCAGGATTAAAGAGAAACAAAACAAATGTTTGTATGTTTACAAATTCATGTGGCCATTCTAGAAATAGCTTCCATGACACCTGATGACTAATCATCAACTAATTCAAATCCATTCTCTAATAGTTCTTTAAATTTTTACAAAATTTAATCAAATTTAAGGTGGGCCTCAGCACTTTTCAGTGATTTGCCAAAGGAGAAAGTTTCTTTAGTTATCATTATTTTACTGTATAGGACAATGTATTTTAAGAACTTATATATTTTCCACTCTAAATACAGCTATAACATAGTATTTCACAATCAATACAGAAAGTTACGCCAACGTCCTTTAGTTTCCCCATTCATCTTTCTCTGCTAGCAATTAAGTCCTTCAAAAACATCTAACACTTAACTCAGTCCTCTCCTTTCTGGAAGGTCAGTATTTCCATCTTCCATGCTCAGACAACTGATCCAGACACTTCTAACCATTCAGACTCTATGCATACTTTTCTATGTAGTCAATGCTTTAAAAGAATTTTTTTAAAAAAATATGTCATTGTCTCCACCAAGGATAATTTCCTTACTTAAGCTCCAAATCAAACATCTCAAGTTCTTCTTATTTTCAAGTACTTAAGGTTTTCAAAAAAGTCAATTGATAAAAAGTTTCCTTTCCCTAAACCTCTCTGTCCAGACAACCACCCCAACAAAGACACACAGAAAGGAAGCAGGAAAGAAGAAACTGAGATATGACTTCTTTTTATCTCATGATATATACTTTTTAATGCTACTACATTAACTTCCATCTTGCAGTGTTCACTTTGCAACAACTCACTGTTCAACCATTTTTCCAACTTCCATAAAAGCTATGACAAGTCTTTGTATAGAAAAACTTATGTTTAACCTCCCAACTTAATCTTTTCCACTGTGCTTCTGGACACTATGGTGAACAGGAACCTCCCATAGCACAAGATCCTGTGCTCTTTCAATTCATATCATTTTCCTCACAATAGGTTTAAAATGTTATTTCCAAACTGCTTACTGTAAGAAATTTCAAGTTTCATCTTTCACATACAGATGTGTTTGCCCCACATACATTGAGCAAACTACTAGTTTACAACACGAGGTTAATAGGGCAAAGGAGCCAGACTTTAGCTGTAACAGATACAACACAGACACACACACAAACCTATATTCATAATATAAAACCCTGAAAACCACTGAGTTACACTTTCCTTTAAGCTTGCATTTAAAGTGAAGAAAGCACTTAAAATGTTGCACTAGCTTCTGTAAAGATGCAGTTGTAGATACAGTAAGTCTACATAAAACAAGTGTTCTGTCTGTATAGCCAATATTTAGTTCATTGCATTAACAGAAAAATATTAAACAAGAATGAAAAATGGAAGTAAAAAGAAGACTGAGAATTGTTAGTTAACCAACTAAATCAGTTAAAAAGGAAAAAAAAAAATGAATAACAAGCTTTACAGAGGAGAAATATCAGCTTGAACGGTAGTACCAAAAGGCTAGGCAAAAAGTATCCACGTCAATCCTGTACCACTCCTGCCATACGACTGGGAAACTTTATAGAAAGTATTTGTAGATGTCCATTATAATTTGCCATTATTTACTTGTTAGGAAAGGATTCCATTAAAAAAGAAAAAGATTATTTTAGCTATCTTGGTAACACAGCTGGCACTCCACATGAAAGTGTCAACAAAAGTTGCAAATGCCAGCACATCACAGCAAGAGAGAATCAAGAGTGTCAAACATTAAACACATTTTATTAAAAAAACCCTAATAAGTTAAAGTTTTGAAATATAAGTTAATGTGTTAGAGCAACACATTACTGCATATCCTTTCCAGAAAGAGGGAGAAAAGAGAATGCCTAGAAGCAAAGGTGTTCATTTCTTATGTTGATACCCAAGGGACTTATCTCAATGATCAGATTATTATTTAATTTTAATAATCAGATTATTTTTTGCCCCACCCCTGGAAGTGTTCAAGGCCAGGCTGGATGAGGCTTTGGGCAACCTGGTGCAGTGGAGGGTTTCCCTGCCCATGGCAGGGGGTTGGAACTAGATGATCTTTAAGGTCCCTTCCAACCCTAACCATTCTATGATTATTTAACTTGCTAAAACCACAAAACCAGACCACTATTTAGACACTTAAATAAGGATTTTACATAGTAACTTTGGTCTTTTAGAATCATAGAATATCCTGAGGAGGAAGGAACCTATTAGGTCATCGAGTCCAACTCCTGATGCCACACAGGGCAACCTAAAAGTTAAACCACGTATCTAAGAGCATTGTCCAAACATTTCTTGAACAATAACAGGCGTGGGGCCATGACCACTTCCCTGGGGAGCTTGTTCCAGTGCTTGATCACCCCTTCAGTGAATAACTTTATCCTAATATCGAATATGAATTTCCCCTAAGACAGCTTTAAGCCATTCCCTCTACATCTGTCACCAGACACCCAAGGGAAGCTTTGGTCAATCAGCTTTAGTATCCTACACAGTTCTTTGAAAAATATCATACAAACAAACAAAAACGTACAAAAACACAAACGTTTTCGACTACCCTTCTCTTTGTCTGAGCTGACGGTTCAAAGAGACCATCTGTTAGCAAAATTGTTCTTTCCCTCCCCTCCACCAACACAAAGCATGAGTGTTCTGACACAACTAACAACAGAAAAAAAAACATAAATAAAAAAGATGTTTTAAAAAAATAAAATAAAATAAAATTCTACGATTGGGTAAAAGTTCTCTCCTCCTCTAAATGATGTTATAAAGAAACTGTAAAGAGGCTCTAGTGATTGGCCTAGCACTGGGCATATGAGAACCCAGCCTGAAACTGAGGGCAAGCTAGGAAGAGAGAAGCATGGTAAGCTCTGGTAGCACTGAAACCTGAAAACGGCAAATATTTAAACTACAGGGTTTTGCACATTTCCCTGTTTAAATGCAAGAGGTGCTGAAGACAGGCTGTTGCTACTGGAATGGAATTAAAGCTGCTGGTTCCTCCACGCCTCCCTTACCCAGAGGACACCTTCCAAGACCCACCAGCTCCCACATCAGCACGCGCACACACCTGCTGCCATCGCTTCAGTGTTATTTCTTAACTCGGGGCATTTCGTTTAGCTGGCACCGCAAACGCGGGGTTTAACCTCCTTCTCCTGACGGCTGGCCGTGGGTCCGCGCTCCTCGCCTCGCGGGCCGCTGAGGCACCCGCGGCCCACCGCGGAGGCCAGCCCAGCCCAGCCCAGCCCAGCCCGGCCGCCCTCGCCTTCCTTTCACCAGCACCCGGGAGCTAAAGGCCCACGACAACACGCGCCTGGGCTGGGACATCGCGAGCCCGGCGCTGGCTCCCGGCTGCCCTGGAGACGACGCCGCCGCCGGCCATGTTCCGCGGGGCGGAGCGGTGCGAGCGGCTGCCCGGCGCCCCAGGGGCGCCCCTCAGGGCTGGGGAGGGAGGGAGAGCGAAGAGCGCCCGCGCCCGCGGCGGGAGGAGCGCGGGGGAGGCAGAGCGAAGAGCGCCGGGCGAAGGCGGCCGCCGCCAGCACCCGCTGACGGCGGGGGAAGCAGCGCGACAGGGCAGCCCCGGCCCCTCAGCCGGGCGCGATGGCGAAAGAAGGGAAGGTTTCTACCTCCTTTTTTTTCTGTCCTCCCCCGAGCTGGCCGCAGAGGAGGAGGAGCAGCAGCAGGAGGAGGAGGAGGCAGCTCCCAGCCGGCAGGTGCAGCAGCCGCCGCAGCGCCCCGGTACGCAGCGCCATGTTCCCCCCCGCCGCCCGGCCGCTGCCCTCCGCCGGCGAGCACCTGCCGCGCCGCTGCCCGCCTCCTCTCCGCTGATTGGGCTCGGGCTCCGGCCAATCACAGCACCCCGGGGCGCGGAGGCTCTTGGGAAATGTAGTTCGTCTCCCGCTCGCCGAGCCGCGTGCCTCCAGAGACGGTCCGACGCCATGGCGGCGGCGGTGCTGGGAGCGGTCGGTGCGGTGGAGCTTATTGCGGGGCACCCGGTAGGCTCGGGTGGTGTTTGGTGAAGCCTTATGTCGGCTTTGTCAGAGGCAGCGTGTAGTGCTGAGGCGGCGGCCGCAGAAGCAGTGGCGGTCCCAGAGGGACGGTGGGTGTTCCTGCCGGCCGGGGTCGGGATGAGCGGCTCCACCTGCTGCTCCAAATTCCCTGCCAGCTGCCTGAAGAGCAAAGCGCGACCGTGGATCAAGACCGTGATAAAAAAAAAAAAAAGAAAAAAAAAAAAAGAAAGAAAACTGATGGTCCTTATTTTCTCCACATTTGCATGCATACGCTATTCAGATTTTACTATTCACACGGAAAGCTGCCTTTGCAGAAAATAAAGTAACACACTAGCACAATTAATTTGAATTTAGTTCCTAGAGCCATAACCATGCAGTTTCAATTTGATACTCTTATTAATGGTACAGTCTTCAAATCTGTGGTTGTATATTTTTTTCCATGAAAGCACACGCTGCAGTGCATGGGCTAGGTAATGTAAAATTAATAAGAGTATACTTAATTTTTTTCCTTTTTTCCTAGAATTCCAAGTACTCACCTTATGTTACATTAGTTATTTACATGCATCTATGCTGAAGACTCCGAAGACAGCTATTAATTTCTTCAGGGATTTTGCTGTGTCGCTCAAAAATTTTATGAATTATGTAATCAAAACACCATAATAAAATACAAAGCTGAGACACTGAGAGACTGTTCAAAAGTATCTGTTTATTTTGGACATGGACTTTTTATATGGTATTTCGATGATAATATCAGATGCTAATTTGATGATACTGCTGACATTTTAGCATTGAGCATTTAAAATTTTAAATAGACTGTTGTGTTCCCTTCAGTTATATTTGCAATGTGCCTTTGAGAAGTTACTATATCCATAGGAATTGTAGATCAAATAATCTACCAGATTCAAATAATCTACCAGACACTTGAGATCGATCTAAGCGTCTGAGATCAAGAGAGTTCAGACCATCTGTTATCCACATCCATCAGATTCTGACTGTCATTGGACAATAATAATCAAAAGCGGTATGCAATCTGGGCCCTGCTTCTCAAGTATTTAGGAAGGTTGGCCCAACAGCCCTTGACTATAGACTTTTGAGTTCAGACACCAGGGCTGCTGTAAGTCTCCGAAACATCGGTGATGTCTATATGGCAACTTTTTTTTTTTTTTTTTTTAAAGAGAAGTCACAAATTGATCACTCCGGATCTCAGTTACCCAAAAATCTTGCCGTTCAGTAAATAACAGCTTCCCATTTGCAAATGAGGAAGGAATGAGTTTGAAACAGAAGGAAATGGAAGAGGAGACAAGAGAGAGGTAGGAGGGTCACATGAATGAGTGAAGGGAATGTAGGAAGATTAGAGGAGGGAAGCTTTGGTTCTTCTATATGTGTTCCAGTGTTTTGGAGGTCCGATGTCTTCTGGAGCACGTAGATCTATCCTCCCCAATATGAGCTGGGTAAGAAAGGGGTGCAGAAGGCATTATACATCATCTTTTCGGTCTTTTTTTGTGAACTAAGGAGAGAGAGATGTATTTCAGTTATGGAATCCCTTGTGCTACTGTTAATCTCTGAGGCTCCATTAACCTCAGATAGGTGCAGTGTTTTTTCAGATAAGAATATGACTTTTAATTGAACTGGCTTTTTTATCACCTCGATAACCCCTATCTATTTTAAAACATTCATTTATGAATAGTCTAGTACCCACTTTCTAGGGTGTGGCTAAAAAGGAATAGCAGGAACAACTTACTGGGAAGCAAGATAGAGCCATATGCTTGAGAAGCCTGCACTTGCAAGATAATCTCTCTTATATTATTTGTGTTATTACAAAACTTCAACATGACTGACAATAAGTGTCTCGGTATTCCCACTATCAGTACCCCTATACTATGCTAGCCACTTCTAAGTAATTTCTGTAATTAACCATATAATAAGCCAAGTGACTTAATGAACATAATGTGAACATAGTATTGCAGATCACCCCTGGTATCTACCTCCCTGCTCCCCCGCAAAAATGAAGACGAGGATAGGAAGTGACTAGAAAAAAGAATAAAATAAAATAGCCATTGTTATGGTAGATTACAGAGGTTTCTAACATAGACCTCTGCTCTGTAGAGACAGGATATACCTATCGATCAGAACTGCCTGTTTTAAAAAAGACCTTTTATCCTTCTCTTCATTTAGGAGCTAAGAATTCAATAGAAACTTCACACTGGATCAAGAGAGGCGTATCTTAATTAGTGTGCTAAAAAAAAACAGGATTTCATTAAAAAAACTGAAGCCACTCATGCTAAATCTGGAAAGTGATTTCATCGGAACCTTGTTTGGAAACTTGTCGATCTCCTCCTGAGCGTGATAAACTGTGGACCTTTCACATTTTCACTGTATGAAAAGAACATTAAAACTACTGAGAATGTGAAAACCACTGGGAGCTCTTCATTCCCTGAAAAGACTAAAATTTCTTTGACACAATGCAACTCTAGTTGTCAAAATCCTTACATTTATTTTGAATGAAAAATCTCCATTTTCAGGAACCTGAAGTCCTGGCCCCAAGCAGGAAAGAGCAATATGGACAGCTTTACTTCTTTTCTACTCACATTTCTAACCCGAGTTCCATACAAATCAGAACTTTCATATGCCTGACTGTTTTTTCCTAGCTCACTGGATAAAGAAGACTTCACACAGCTGGTGCAATAGCTGGGATGTACTATACAACAAGCGACCCAGCAAACCTGCAACTGTAAAGTGTTTTCCTGAGTATTTTGTCCTCTGAGGCTGTCTAGAGCCTATGCTGATAGAACTGGCCTCAGAGATACTATATACAGGCATAGCTGCTGTATCGTCGTGTGTATGAATGTGAACCTGGTAAGGAAGGCCTAAAGTCAAAAGAAAACATGAGAATGACAGAGGAAGGAGTACAAGCCTGGAAGAGAAAGGCAGTGCTGGAGAATGGGAGATTAATGGAAAGGATTGCATGGAATCTGATTATTTTATGTTTGTTGTGTTACTGTTCTTGAGAGTTAGCTCTGTTGAGTTAGTTCTGTCATAAAATTAGAAAGTTTATATTTGTAATAATGTGTACATATCTGGCCAAAATAACTGTAAGTGTGCCAGGGATGAGCGTCTTGACCTTAGAAAGTAGAACGTTTTTTGGTACTGGGTTGCAAATGCAAGACACTGGGACAACCAGGGCGGTACGTTTTGCATAAAAGTCTTCTTAAGGTTTAAGAGTGAAAAAAGTGACCTTTGCATTTCTTGTGAACTTAAACTTTCCTGCAAAATGTGCTAAACACGAGCGTTTAAAAGCCTCCTGTGAGCTAGAAGGCTATGCTCTTTCTCATTATTACATGAGCCCACCTAAGAGGTGATACTGTAAGCAGTGAGCTGTGGGAGTTGGCTAGAGTGGTTATCAGAGCAAAAAAAGCATCGGAAGGCTCAGAGAGCAGAGACAGGATGAGTGCAGGAGGAGGCAATGGAGTGAGGGTGCCTGAAACAATAGCAAATGAAAACAGGTAGAGGAGCAAGCAGCTGCCCAACGTGTGGCTCTGGAGACAGGGAGCTCAGTGAAGCTTGGCTAGGAACAGCTGACATGAACATGATGAACCAACAGATCAGATTAGCTCAAATCAGACTTTGCAATCCAGAAACGCTTAAAAAACTTTAAAGAGTGAGTGAAGATAATTGCATGAGGGGAAAACAGTAGCCCATCAGTTCCCGAGAAGAAAAAAAGTGAACAGTTTAAAGCATTTCGGTAACACTTTAAGAATTAGTTATTCGTATCTCGCGTATATACTTGGTTAGCTCTTTTTTTTTCTTGTAGTAAGAGTATTCTTTGTGTGCTATTTAATTTGTATTCATGAGTGAGGAAAAACAGTTGTCACAGAACCAGAAAAATTAATGTAATTATCCAAAGGTTTATGGGTGGAACTCGAGCCAGTGTTTTTTTCTTTTTAAATAATCCCTTTAAATTTCAGTCTGACCTTTGTTACAGCCAATCAAGTCCTGATAGAAGAGTTGTATGAGTTAGGCAGTCATATCTAGCCATATAAATATATTAAAAAAAAGTTACTGCTTTGGTTGTCAGTGTTGTCTGCTACTTCTTTGAGTCACCATTATTTTTATTTAGGGTGATTTTGTTGGACTTTTTTTTTTGGTTGGAAAAAATTTCCACAAACCCTCAACATTTCCTGCAGTAGTACAGCATTACATCCTCTAACACTATACACCCATTCAGCAGTGTGCTTTTGGTTTTTAGCGAGCCCCCCACTGGAACATTTAGTTACAATAGCAACCTAGTCCATTGAGAAAAGTGTTGCATAAGGCTTATGTGCTATAGCTTCATAGAAAAAGGAAATGCATTTGTTAAGTACAATTTAATATTGAACTGACCTGAAATGAAGCAGTTTGGTCATTTTATTAAGCTATGATGAAACATCTTAGCTCTGGGAATGCTTATGTGTTTCCTTAAAACTAATGATGCTAAAATATTTTTGTGTTTCTTAATTAAAATTTCAAGGATATGAAAAAAAAGGTAAATTGCATTGTGATTTAAGACCAAAATAAATAATGTGTCAGAAATTTCTGCAAGAAATTCAACATTCTGTTCTAATTCCTATATCTGAAATTCATAGAGGTAAATAGGCTTGCAATGTGATCCATCTTAGTATAACCCTGCTCTTTAGGAGATGGGCGTGGTGTGTAGGTTATGATATAGACAAAGTGTCAAAGGCAGTAGCAAGGGCTACTTCCAGGAGAAAAGATTGCAAACTTCTAGACAAACATAGTTTCTTAAAGATAATCTTTTACTACATTTATATGGTCATTTAACAGTCACAGGTCAGAAGTTGCAAACTTTAATGTTCAAAGATGGATTTACTCCTACAATCAAATGGAATGATATCTTCTCTTCTGGCTTTCAGCCATCAGCCTTCAGAAAGCTCTTTTTCATTCATGCCCCATTGATCTCTCTCTAACCAATGAGCCATATCACTTTCAAGTCAGGTCTGAAGGGTGGTGTTCTGAGTTAAGTCAGGTCTGAAGGGTGGTGTTCTGAGTTATGTTTTTACTTTTTCCTATTAAAAATGAAAAACAAAACTTAGGAGTTGCTGGAAGATGCTGTGTCCCAGAGGGGCAAGTTGCCATTAATCAATTTCTGTCATTAATAGGACTATTACCTCTCACAGATGTGCTTTTCAAGATTTTTAAGATACTGAGACTCTTGGGTTTTGGCATCTCACAGATCCTAATGCATGCCATTAAAAAAAATCTGCTCGTGGCGCATGGTTAGCAGTAGTGTAGCTGTTGCTGGTTCTTGTTCTGGACTTTGTTTACTCTGGATAAAGAAGATAAAACTGCCTAGCTACCTGTCAGCCATCCAAGCTTACCAGTTTATGAACTGAACTGTTACATTCCTCCTGTTTTTAGGGGTTGTTTTTTTTTTCCTGAACAAAGGAAAATGCCTTCTTAAATTGAAACCACACTAAAAATTTTTTCATAATCCTTTCTTCCTGAACAAGGCACTACTCCTTTCCTTGGGAATACAGCTGTAGTACTTTCAGCAAAGCATGCTGTGTTCACTGTTGTGCATAACTGTTATTAGCATGCTTTAGATCCCTTTTGCAATATAAAAGATAAGTACTATGAAACCAGATCGACTACAAACCTCAAACTGTCTTCACTTTGGTATTTTTCATTACATTTAATTTTAGTAAACTTATTTACATATACAATTCAAGTGATGTAAATTTTTCTATCATTGTCCTAGTTCACTGACTTCCACCAAGGTTCCAAGAAATATTAAACAAAAAATTATTGGATGGAACTGAACAAAAAAATAATTTACATCTACACCAACACACGATACATTTAAATTTCTTTTGGTTTGTGTCATGGTTTGATGTGGAGGGGGGGGTGGTTCTGGTGGCAGGAGAGGGATTTTGCTCCCTGCGACCTCCCCGGTTTTGGATCCGGGTTAGGCTTAGTTCTGGCCACCGGATCAGACTGCCATCCCCCTCGGGGTTGAGCCAATAGGGCGCCTCTGCGAATTGCCCTATTTAAGTCAGGACAAGGGAACCGGAAAAGGTGCTTCGCCCAGGATCGACCAGAGAAGGGACGAGGGCACTGCCCCCGCTCCCTGGCTCCCGGCCGGGCGGCTGCCTGCGTTGGGCCGGCGCCGCCCACGGAGAATGGCGGCGGCGGAGCCAGCTGGGGAACTCGGGGGCACCCCACTCCCAGGGTGCCCACTGGGCTGAGTTCACCTGGAAAGGGCTGAGATCTGAGAGAAACAGCCGCATCGACAGCAGGTCAGTGAGGATGGAGCGGGAGGAGGTGTGCCGGAGCCGAGTTTCCCCTGCGGCTGGTGGTGAGATAGCAGGCGGCCCCCCTGCAACCAGGACGGCCTCGGTGGAGCAGCGACCCACTCGCAGCCTGTGGGGAGAAGATGCCTGAGCCCGAGGATGGTCGTGTTGGGGGCACGGCAAGGCAGAGAGGCATCTGGAGTCTTCGTGACGACCCACGCCGGAGCGAGTGGCTGCAGCTCCCTAAGTACCCGAGACTGTGGTAAAGCCCACACCGGAGCAATCTGTGGGGAAGGATTGTTTCCAGTGGGCTGGACTCACGTTGGAGAAATTTGTGGATTTTTCCTCGTGGGTAGGGGATCCATTGGAGCAGGGGAAAAGGGTGTAAGGACTCCTTCTCCTTTAAGAAAGAAGCAGCAGTAACAGCACGGAATGAACTGACCTGCACTCCCCCAGTCCCTGCCCCCTGTGCTGCTGGGGGGAGGAGGTAGAGCCGGGAGGAAAAGGAAGGTGGGGGGGGGAAGGTGTCGGTTTTAAGATCTGGTTTTGTTTCTTTCTGTCCTCTCAAGTAATCGGTTTTTATTTCCCTTTGTCCTTCTAAGTAATCATTAATAAACTGTTTTGCTTTGAGAAAAGCGCTGCCTGTTTTGCCCAGGACCATGGTTGGTGGGTGCTCCCTCTGTTCTTGCCTCAACCCTCAGTCCTTTTGTTTTTTTTTCTCTCCTCTCTACTTTATTGGAGAAGGAGAGACTGTGTGAGTTTTAGTTGCTGGATCAGCCTAAAACCACGACAGTTTGCAAACTTTACTTTTGATTTGTTCATCAGTGGATTTCATGTTATGATGAATGCAATGCATGTTATCTTGGATAAACAGACTCACATACAGAGTAGAATAATCCATATATTCAGGAAAAGTAAAACAGCAATCTAAGCATAACCAAGAATTTGCTTAGTACATGTTGTATTTAAAGATATAAATATATACATAGATGTATATACGAGTATATCACCACTGGGGTTCTTATAATTGAGAGCAGGGCCAAAGCTCAGATTGCAATACTGATCTGTATCTGTCTAATTTTTACACCCATATTGATAAAACACAAGTGGCTATGGTTAGGGATCCTGACCCTTTTTAACAACTCTCGAGCTGTTAAGTACAGCTGTAGGATAGGGAGATGGTGGTATAAGCAACAAGGATGACATTTAGACTTAAAGGGGTTGTTCATACTGTCAGGCACTAAGAAACGCTGTGCGAGTATCTCTTGGGACTCCAAAAGAAACATTTTATAAAGAAATGGAGGAGGCTGGTAAAAATGTGACAGGCAGGTAAATAACACATAGTGCTGTTAAGTTAGTATATGCAATAAAAATTTGTAAGCAGACAGAGCTTTTATCTATCAAGAAAGCATCAACACAGTGTGCTTCTCCCTTTCTCTGTGCATATGTGCACTTAAAGACTAAATTAGGAAAATAATTTATTGTTATGAATAGACTTATAATCGGATCTTTGTCTTCATAGTTGTATTTTGAGTGGATTCAGATTTGGGTTGGTTTCTTTAATAGCCTTGTTATGAACCTTGTTTTGGTTTGGTTGTTTAGCATGGTTTTGGCTAATGATATTCTAAAAGTTACTTTATCTGTATATATACAGATATATATGATATCACAGAAATATTTTTAGCCTTCAAGAAAAGTTACAGACATACATCAACAATATTGGATTGTGAAAAACTTGAGTTAGGAAAGTGAAAATCAAAATATTTAGAAAAAATGTTTCAGTTCCTCAATGGACAGCAAAATCTTTTGCAAATAATGAATATGGTTTTTAACTACTCTATAATAACTGCTGATTCATACAATTTTCCAATTAATTAAAAATTTACATTTTATTCTGTCTTTAAGAAGTTTGTATATTCAATAGCTTAAATAGGTTAGAACTATGGTGAAGTTATATACTTGATTTGTGGATCAGCTGTCCAGTTCTTGCTTGTGAACATCTGGGCTAAAAAGCTGTTTGAAATTTTCCATTGCTGGCAATGAAAGTACATTCACTACAATTCACTACTTTTGAAGTACATTCACTGCAATTACTTCCCTGAGAACTCTAAACCTGGCATATTTTAAGGGTTGCCTAGAATAGGAGCTTTATCTTGCCGCTCAAAGTCTGGGTTTTGATTTCTTGAGATGCAACCATAAATACATAGTTGGTATAGGACCTATGAGGAAGACAGGAATATATTGAGGAATAGAGTGCACAAAAATTCCAAAAATGTATAGTATTGAAAAATTATAGTCCCGGTTTCAATCATTGTCTTGATAACTGTCACGGTGGATGCTAATTTAGGGACATGGTGCAGTACACCAAGATCACAGGTCATTTTTAACTGTGTCTTGAGGATCATCAAAATTGAGGACATGTAAAATACTTACTAGTCTTCGGCAGGAATATTTCATTAACAAATGGAAAGAGAGGAGTATGAAAAAATCCCAAGTCAAGGAGCACAGGTGGTTATTTCAGTAACAATCTCTCCTTTACCTTGTGGAGAGGTTTAAATAAAAATTACTTGTTCGAGAATGCTAGTTATTTGTTCCCTAGAAAAGTTAAGACAAAAAGTTAAGTCTTTCTATTGCATAGAATAAGGTTTAATCTGTTCCAACAATAATTGTAACAGGGTATTGAAATGCTGTTTTACTTGAAGATTCTAAATATTTCTGTTGAACACCAGTTCAGATTGTGTGCTTTTCATGGAAGAACAAATTAATGTTCAATTAGTCAAAATAATATAATTTAAGGACTACTGAATATTGTTTCGTTTATTGTGGATATTCAATTTTTAATTGGTGAAGGTGACAAGAATATCAGATGAAACTAAAAATAAGTGTTTAGTCTCTTTAAATAAGCCATTAACAGAGTTAGCTGCAATAGCAACATTTTAGTTATAAATAATCTCTTAAGGAATGGTATTAAGAGAGTATTAACGTGCACATAAAATTTTAATTGCCCCTTTTTACTACTCATCCCTGTCAGACTTTTTTCTGTGAGTATAAAAGGTCCAATTTTCTCTAGAGAGTGTGTGATGAATGAAAATATGGTAAAGGGCCCTCGACTCAGTTTGTGAGAGATGGCTGGACCATGGATGGATAGGCAATGTATGAACCTCTGTAAGATCCTAGAAAAAAACCTTAAAGTTCTTCAAAGAGAAAGCAGGATTCTGCTCTGTAAGAAGCATTTATTGTTTTCACCAAAACAATAAGTTTAGATAAAACAGTAAGTTCCAGCTTTCAATAGCTCTCCCTAGGATCTAGAAAAGTCAAATGGTTCCAGCAAGACAAAACCAAAACGTGGTAACTTTGAGTAAAGTGTATCTCTCTGGCATAACAAAAAAAGAAGTGTATTGACACATATTTTTGCACATGACATTTTCAGAGGAAATGGATTTTGTAAGTTTAACTATCTTAAATATTTTACTTAATAAAGTAAGAAACAACATAAATATGTAAATTGTGATATTCATCAAGCATATGAGGATAGTTTTAAACATCTGATATTAAGCGAAGGTAATGGAAACATTTTAACAACCTATAATAATCAGAGTAAAATATTATAATTTCCCTAATGACATCTTTTGCATCCCTGTGGATATTTATTCCTCACAGAAAGCAATTCTAATTTACTGTAGATAGAAAATGGCACTGAATTTCCTAGGCTTTTAACTATTATTACTTTTAATACTATTATTCCTGAAAATTATATATTTCAAACTACTGGTATGTCTCCTATTTAGTATTTAGTCTGGGAGAGATTTTTGCAGATACCTACCTATTTCCCAAAAAACTCACCGTTTCCACTGGAAACAGGCCTTAGTCACCCTTTTGAAAGTCTGGAGGAGAGATTCTCCGAACGGGAAGACTAGTAGGTGGCACTATTGGGATGGCAGCTCAGTTTACAGGCTATGAATATCTCCCAGCAGCACTTCATTTTTTTAATTTTGAAATCATTTCAGCATTCTTTGAATACTGCAAGCTATTTAATGCTCATACTAAGAAAAAGAGTTTTTCTTCACTGAACAAGTCTTTCAAGTTATCCCACAGCAGTCTTCTCCCCTACACACAGGTAAATTTTTAATGTTTCATTTCAATGTGTTTTAAAGCTTACCTATATGGCTGTATTAGAGGGAAGAGAGGGAATATGGTATCAGAAGCCTTGTGGGCAGTGAGAAGAACTGTATATTGAGAGCTTCAAGAACCACTATTGCCAGTCGTACATCATTTCTCTCACAGTTAGCTGGTAAAGACAACCTCTCACCTCACCCTTTCCCCATCCAGCTTTAATATACTCTCTGACTTCTTATAGAAAATTGTAAATCATCCATCTCAAACAGCTTATTATAAACATCATACACATTTCCTACATAATGATTCAGCTGTGGTTCTGTGACCCAATACCTGATGCTGTTATGGTAAGACCATTGCCAAAGCAGAGTTCAAATGCTTGCATGATTAAGCAAAGTCTGCCAGCTGTGATATTTAATAGATTCTTAGTTTTGTGAGCTTCATTACAGCTGTTCCTACTAATAGAACTGGCTTCACAACAGGGGAAGAAATCCCTCTCCTTTTAGAGCTTCATTCTGCATTCTCTTGTATTTTTTAAAAAACATCATTTATTAAACTTGGGTGCTACGTTCTAATAACAGTAAATGAAAGCCAAAATATAAGAACAGATTTAGAGAACAGTTATAGGATAGAAAAACTGCAATCACATGTGACCTAGAGGTTATGTTAGTAACTCATAATAATATGACCTCTCATTGCCATGCAATAGCCATGCGATGGTTCTCTAACACAATTCTTCCATGCATAAGCAAAGAGATATAAAATTGAATTAGGAGCATATTACTACTTTTCTGTAGTAACTAGTGAGACCAAAATTGGAACATTATATCTACATATAGTACCTACACTTCATGAAATGTAGTTAAAACCATAATAATGTATAAAGGATAATTATTCATGAGATTAATGTGAGCTCTAGCTTATTTTGCAGTAAAGACTGAGGAAGTTCAAACTACTTATTTCCAAAGAATAGTACAGCATAATATGATTACAGTCCACAGGTGTATGTATAGAGAAACGACATCTGACAATAGGTCTTTAACATATATGAAAAAGACGTTAACAGAGTCAGTGATTAGAAATGGAAGCTAGTTTCATTCAAACCAAGTAAGATGCAAAATCTCAACCATATTAGCAGTCTACTGTTTGAAAGGCTTCTCTAGATATTCTGTATCACTTGAAATCAAGACTGAACGCCATTCTTACAGGTATACTGACGTCCAAAGTTACAGCTTGTTTCAGGAGTGACCAAACAAAATCCAGTGACTTCTTTCAGATAATTGAAAGTGTGTTTATAAGAGTACTCTTTGCGTTTACAACCTGTGTGATATTTTAATACAATGGGTTACCTTGAGCTTTGTTTTGTTTCATTAATGGATATTTTAAGTTTTACTTTCAAAGCTCTTAATCTTCAAACACTGAAAAAATCTGCAGCTTTTTAAGAAAAAGTCAACAGTAAAGAAGCTGAAAGGATGTCTTTCAGCTCGAGGACATTTATGGAAAGTAAAATTACTTGCTTGATTTTATTGGTAAAAACTGTCTGAAATATGTCAAAACAAATTATTCATGACAAATGCAATCAGAAATATGTAAAAATGGTTGATTAAGAAAGAGTTGTCAGACTTGTTTTGTTTCATTCAGATCGTAGTCATAATTTTCTAAAAATTTGCCTCAGTCTACAAACCTTCTTGGATATGTTAGTTCTTTAAGGACTGCTGACAATTTTCTTGCCAAACATTGAAGTTTATATATACTGTGGTATAGGTGGAATCCAGAGGACAGAATCTGTGATAAAACAAATTTTATTCAGATGATCTAGAACAAAAAGAACTACAGGAAGGAACAACTTCTGTTCCTTCATTTTCCAAAACTCAGTCAATACAAAGACTTACCTTGATTTGGGTGTGATCACTGGTCCTACAGAATCAATGTGCTTAAGTTCTTAAGATCTCTGTTCATGATAAAAATTAGTGCAGACAAAAGTATTGTGTTCTGGACTTACCATTTACACTGTTATGATTTTTTAATTAATATTAATAGATAAAATTACTTGACTTAAACATGTATTCCTGGGAACATATGCCTGGTACCAAAATAACTATATTCTGCCTATATATAAATTAGTATATGATTTGCATAGATATTTAATGTCTGCTAACTGTGCAGAAAAGGTGTGTTGGGATTAAAATCCAAAAAAGACATTATACTTTAAATGTTTGTAGGCTTCAAATCAGCTTGTACATCTACAGTTTTAGAATTGGACTGAAATTAGTGAAATATAATCAGTATTCTCACATGCTAGTGTCCTCCATCATTCTTTAAAAATTTAGTTAAAAGATGAGCAATGAATCTTGTGTCTGCAGATGAGTATCACCATACACTGTGAAATTAATCAGCAAAAAACAGCACTGCAGAACAGCATTGCAATAACCTTTTGCTCTATAAGCAAGGACTTAGACTTTTTAAGCAAACAACTAACTTCATTTCTTGACTGAACTTAAGGTAACTGTCATGTCATGCTTGTGTTACCATTGTCATGGCAAATGAAAAAAAAATACAGTCTTTACTAAACACTTTAATGGGAATCTTAGATTGAATCATCTCTCTCAATTAGGGGGTATTCAAAAAATATGAAATGCAAGCGCTCTTCAGCTCTGTATTAATGTGATGGTTTAGTCACAATTTAGGGTTATGTAAGCATGAAAAGGATAGAACCTTCTGAAAAATGAATCCCAGCAGTCTAATTAATTTAATCACCACAAATTATGTTCTCCCTCAGTTATATATTTTCTAGTACATATAGAAATATAAAAAGTATGATTTATAGATAGTCCAGTAAGCTAATCTACTCTCCGTGTTACTATACTGTTACTGCCTCCAGTATCATGAGGTGTGTTAATATTTATTGAACTTTTTGGTTATTTTTCTTTGAAAAAAACACTTGTGAGAACCGAGTCAGCATTGTATGCTAAGAACATATCAACACTGCAAGCGTAAAACATCTGAATGCTTCTTTTGTGTGCATTGGATCTGAGCACAGTGACCGCAAGTGGTGTGAGGACACCTGAGCTGGTTTGGCTTTACAGCCATAAACTGTGTGTGCCACAGGGTCTCGGTGCAGTGCTGGCCTGGAGGAGCCTCTGCAACAGCCTGTCGTGTCAGAGGACTTTGAAAAAACCTCCAGGTGTATGTCCACTCTGCAGTCAATACAACAAAGTGGGAAAAAAAAAAAAGCCATAGCATGAGCATACTAAATTGAGAAATTACATTCAGGACTTGTGACAGTGAGGGCAAAAGTGAATGTTTATACAAATGTATTCGTTGTAGTGGTATAGAAAGAGGCATTTCTTCCTTCTGGATAATTGTCATGGAAGAAAGGTTTGTTCAGACTGTTACATTCCTTAGAGAACACCATTGTTGCTGCTAGTACCACTTACCATTTAATTTATGAAGAGTCACAATTTGGGGTTGTTATAAGGCGTAACCTGTGCCACCACTGTTGTTACTGCCCTAGCCTAACGAACTGCAGCTCCCCGTTTGTATCTGACAGGCCACAAACAACTATGAACCACAGATAAAAATGAGCACTCAGGAATTATGATTAGCCATAAAAATATATATTAACAAGATAAATAACCAAGCAAAGTGAAACATCCTAGGGGAAACAAAAGAAGGAAACATAATAAAAAGAAAAAGAACTTGTGACAATCTGACAGCACTACCCATTCCATTATCATTTCGTTATAGAATGGGCATCAAAGGGATTGCCAGCTAGCTTTTTGTTGTAGTATTCTACCTAGTGCTTGAACATAATAAACTTCATGTTAGGTCATGACCTAAGTTGTTATTTTCTTCAAGTAGCCTGCCAAATATTTCACCAACAGCCTCACTGTTCTGCTGCAGCACAAGGAGACTTTAGCTAACAGTTTCTCTTGAAAAGTACTTCTCCCTAAATAGTTCTCTGTGATACCTGCTTCCAGTTGGCCTTTGGAGCCTTCAGAAGCTGTTAGGGAATATCTGACCTCGTGCTGGTCACATGAGGATAGACCAATCTCACCATTTAGACCTGTCTCTTCCTAGGGAATGAAATTCCTGTGACTTGGCAGCTCCCCTGAGATTACTTACATTATCTGGAATGCTCTGATGTAAAAGCTAAGTTTATTATAGTAAAAAACCAAGGTAGTGAAATCAAATATTATATTTGGAAATGGATGCAGGAAAGTAAAACGGGAGTTTGTTGTGAAGTAGGTGACTGGGAGTTATGTTGCCAGAGTTCTTGGAAACAAAAGAGACATTTAGAAAAATGGATTTTATCTGGCTTTTGATTGATGTAATCTTTACAGTGTTCTCAATACAACAGAGCTCCTGTTGTCACAGTCACTGGGGAGGGAAGGATAGGAGATGGAAATCCTGAGTATCTTTGGGCACTCCTGGTTTGGCTACACTAGGTAGAGCTGCCTTTGTTTGTTAAGTGTCTCTTTGCAAACTAGATAATCTGAGTAATTAAGGGTCACATCCCTTTTTCCAGGTGCACAAATGGCCACAGTACCATGAAGGCAGCAGATATGTGCCTCCAGAGGATCCCAGGGAAAGGAAAACTCTCACAAGCCCAGCCCTACTGACCTTACAGTTTTGTGTCTAGAATTGCAAAAGTCAGACGGAGGAAGGCTTGTAATTTTCCTGCTATCCTTTCACAAGCACTAAAGCAAGCTTCTCAAAAATATTATGCTAGAATTAAAGCTAAGCGTTAATTTTAAAAATCAAAAACATATGATTCATCTGTTCCCAGATGAAAAGATAAAAAAATCATAGTTGTCTTGAAAGCCTTTTAAACATCGGCTTATATAAAATGTCTTCAATCTGTGTTAAATTCTATGAGGAGCATCCTTCAGTTAATTATTTTAAAAATACATATCCATACAAAAGTAAGTACTTGAAGCAAAGAGATTCAGCTCTGGATTAGGGAATGCAAATCAGCTCCAGGAATACAAACAGCAAAGCTAACAAGAGATTAGCATAGAAGCTACAAAGCTAACAGGGGATTACTTTTGGAAAGGCTTACCAGTTTATCATTACGAACAAAAAATATGACATAAAAAAGAAGATGAAACAAAAATAACGATGAAAGAAAATATACAAGGTAGAAGTACTAAACTATAGCTGCAGTGAATATATTGCATGGTATTTCTAAGCACAGGCATGAACATACACTTCACGCCAAACCTGCCTTATATCCAAACCGTGTGCAAGTCCAAGGTAAAACAAGGTGCTTTAAATAAATTTCAAAGCCTCACTCACATTATTCAGCAGTTGAGGTTCAAGCATGCTTCCATCCAGAGTTAGGTGGGATCTCACCATAAACAGGTAAAATGGGTCTGTCTCAGAAATCATACGACAGTTGGGCACAAACCTCGGCTGCTTGGCTGATATTATTTATGTTACACGCACACACACATATATGAGAATACTGAATTGAACGACTCATCAGTCAAAAGAAGAGCGTAATCTTTTTACCATACAATTGAGAGACATGAAGGACAAGTTAGGAGGTTTGTACAAATAACAGATCATATAAATAAAACATTAGAATAGTGATGTCCTAGGGAACACTGGAAATGATACGAATGCAATTAAAATAAATTTGTCCTGAAATGTGGAAACTGGCTCCCAAAGTTTATTTTGTGTGCAGAACGGAAGAACTGCGTTGGTAGTTATTTCACGTATGTCTTTTAAGTTTTATTTTTATATGTTCACAGTATAATTATATCTCAATTAAAAAAAAAAAAACAAACAACTCAATATGCTGAACTGTACCATCTATCTGCAGGGGAAGTTTGAAAAGACTGAGAAATCTGAATTCAGTTCAGTGAGGCCTCGCCCTAAGTCATTAACAAGGTTTTTCTTGTAAGCTGAATGCTACAGCTCCAAGTGCTGCCTGAATGAGAAGGAGCATTTACTTTTCTTTATCTCTGCTCTATAGAGTGGGTAGCAGATGCTTTCCTGATAAAAAGCTTGGAACAGATTGTTCTTGTGATTATCAGACATGACCAACCTAACTCTCATACTCTTACCTGCACTAGTTTTCTTTCAAAATATTTGCTTGACCTGCTTTTTAAAGTTTTAGCTGTCAATAATTACATACTGGTTTCCATTCCAGAAATAATAGGAAAGTTACAACACATAAGGGATCTGAAAGATAATTGCAGTGAACTTCAGGTCCTTTCCCAACAGGCATCAAAACTGCAGTCCCTTAGAAAGTTAAACATCAGAAGAAATAACTTCCATACACTGGCAGATAAATTAGGAAACATTCCCTTTGTAAAGCTGGGAGTACAGGTAAAGTGTAATAAAAAAATTATGACAGTCACAATTTGTTATAGCCTGCCACTACCATTGTGAATATATGTGTAACATCATATGTATTTATTTCTGTCCATCTAAACCAACTATTTTATCCTGAACTGTATAAGGAGTTGAGAAACTTACTTGATGTTTATTTTACTCCTAATGAAAGCCACTTAAATTTTTAAACATTTCAAATTTTTTAATTTCAAGGTCTTCATCCCAGTGTTGTCTTTAGATTGCAGACAATGCAAGTTGATTACTATGCTGTATCATGTTCGCTAAACATCAGGTACATGTTTCTGATGATCTGACTAAACTCAGAAATATTTGCACTTCACAAATATTTCAATGAATCATACCTGTCACAGATGAATTAGCAGCGTTCTGAAAGGATACTTAAGCAAGTCTATGTACCTAATTCTCCACTGACAGTGCCTTGCAAAGACCTTTAAACCAATGCAAAGGGCAAATCCTTACTATTCCTATTTAGCAGTTACATCGCCTTTGGACAGGAGTAAATTAAAATTATCTACACAAATTTACTTGGGATGATAGATTAATTACATTTTGCAATTTAATTATGCTGACATAATATCTGTGACAGGCATATTGCACATTATTCTACTTCTGGGTCAGTCAGTCTCAAACCATTCATTCTTGAAGTCCAATCGTTATTATGCCAACATTAAATTGAAGAGTGTATTTGTGATGGTGTCACACCTGAATAGTGCAGGTCAAGGAGGACATGGTACTGTTTGCCTATCTATCTTCCCTCTGTTGCTATAGATAACTTCCAGACAACTGTGCCTGCATATTTTACTTGGAGTTCTGTACTTATTACTGCTGAAACACAGAAAAATATCTGCAAATAATCTTTGAGTTGAAAGAAATGACATAGAGTTTCCTGTGGAATCTGTAGAAGTAGATGTCCTGATCTTATGGCAGTTCTGTGAGATGTAAGCTTCTTAATCTTGTAGACTTTACTCATAGTCTCCTAAGAGTCTGGGAAAACAATATCTGGCTGGCGGCTGTTAAGCCTCCAATACTGAGATCACCTGTTTCTATTTAACTGCAGTATAACTGCTACACTTATAACCTGCTTATGCAAGAGTCATAGAATACGATATCAGGCAATAACAGAAAACAGCAGAGTTACTTAAGAGAAATCTGAAGACTTGGCTTTTTAATTCCCTTAACATACGGTAAATAAAGAATTCAGAGTCTATTTTCAAAATTTGAAGTCTCCTATGCGCTGCTGGATAGTCTTGGCTTAAATAAAGCCGTGGGTACTTTGCATACTATGCTCTGTTGAGTGTTCAAATTCATCTTCCTTCCACCTTTTTTCCTCTCCCCACACATGTCCTGAAAGGTAGAGTCAATAATGCCACTCGTTGTATGTTCTGGAAAGTCCTTCCACCTACCCAATATTTGTACTGTACTCGCCTTTCTTCTTTCATTGCTAAAAAGACAATGAGCCCTTGCTTGTGGTGTGTTGCCTTGGAGAGACTCTCTATGTAGTTTCTGCTTGAACTAGGGTTCAGCTGGGTACTTCAGACTGATTCTCAGGCAAAAAGGATGGCACTTAAAATCTTACGACTTTCGACAACTTTGATGTACATGTTGCTTACTCAGTTTCAGTGACTTACTGCAATACACACAGTTGGATGGCCAGATTCAGAAACAGCCTTTAAGAGTGTTGGTCTCATGCTTGCTGGTTTGTGAAACAAGGCAAAATACTGGCCTTGAAGCCTTTACCAGATTTGAATGCTGTAATTTTTTTCTTTACGCAGAGTATAATATTCTTTTAGTCTTAAATTACTTTCAAGCTAGTTTAAAGTAAAAATTCTGACCATTAACAAGTCAACTTTATATGCAAGGATAGAAGAATACATGTGTGTGTTTTCCTCTCTCACAACAGCTCAGACAATACACTCCGTCTGCACAAAGACAACATTTTTATATGTTAAAAATGCTAGCTACAGAAAAAAACCCACATGATCTCAGTTGACTAGCTATGCATAATGCACTTAGGAATTACTTTTACTGTGCTTGTACTATTTTTCTTTCTTACAGACGATTAAAGTTGAGCAATTATATGTTGGTTTGTTGGTGGTTTGTTTTTTTTGGTTTGGTTTGGTTTGGTTTTTTACCATAAATGACAATATATTTGAAGTCATTTGTGTTAGATTGCAACCTGCACATGATACTGGCTAAGGTACTTGCAACAAATGTAGCACAGTTTCCTGATCCATAGACCTCTGGGATCAGACTCGCAATTATTGTGAAACTTCTGCTCTGGAAGGTTTTTTTCTCACAAAGGTTTTCAACTCCTGATTGATATGTCTAGATTTGCTTTCTGGTTGTTGATTGCTTGTTTTGAGAAAGCAAAGTCCACTTAGCTGGCTTAGGAAATTATAAGGGGTCAGGAAAATGGTAAACTTTTATGGCAACTGCAAATGTGTTCCTGATCTTTTACTTAGGTTGCTAATAATGGGTAATGTGGCAGCCACAACTGCTGGAACAGACTTTTTCATTCCAGTGGAACGATGATGATCTATTTTGGTTTTTTAACAGATACTTTTTTTCTATGATAAGTGTTGTATATCAGCTGATGACTACTGTCACTCCCCAGTAAGGTCAGCCAACAGCAGGGACACTTTGCCCATTCATTTCTTAAAGGAGGTTGGTTAGTAAAATTTACAGTGAGGATTAATTGCTATTCTGGCTTTCCGTGACACTTCGAAGTGCAAATAGAGTGACACACTATGCCACCTAGTGTAACTTTACTATCAACAACTACACAACACTCGGATTAACTCCATGTCCATTACCAATGTGCAAAGCTGTAGTTAACACAGTTCGATCTAACACGTAGGGGAGTCTGCATTGCGTGGTGTTGCACCTTGAGTCCTGGTGCTGCTCCTTAGTAACATTAGACAAGGACCATTTCCACTGCTTTATCTCCACTACCCTACCATCTCAGTCACTCTTAGATGCTATGCAGAACTCGTTTCTTCTGTGAAGTCAAGGTCTTTGGCAGATATGCCACTAACAGTTCATCCACATTTACTTACTGTAGGGCTCGTGGTAGCAGTATCTCAATCTATCTCATGTAGCACTACTTTCAAGAGAAGTAACACCTTGTTACAAGATCAGCTACTTATCAGTTCCTCCCTGGCCATCTTATTTGTCCAGGTGATACTGAGGGATTTCCAATACTATGGGAATAGCAATGCCTCTCACTGATTCTTCATGTGGTGCAAATAGGATTGTCCACTGGTAGTGGCACAGCCTGAGCTCACTAGAGAAGGGACGTGGTAGAAGAGCAACACGGTACCATTGCAGGTACGTGGAGCAGTGCTGGCGTCACTGACAGTTTTTCCTAAGAGCGCTGGCGCCACTGACAGTTCTTCCTAAGAGCACTGTCACCTTCACTTCTTTTGAGGCATTATGATGTACCTCATTACTCAAAAATAACACATTGGCAAGGCAGCGTATTAGAGCTGTGCGCCTATTACCATCTACATGAACTCATCTCTTAATTTACCCTTGCATCGTACAGTGTGGTTTTGCTGCTTAATTCCTTACGTGATATTTGAACAGAATTTGGGCCAAACTGAGATTCTGATGGTGCAAGATGCCTTTATTACAGACTTTCTATGCAATTTCTTGTTTTGCAATCTAAATTTAATTGCAGACTTCTGGAAATAATGGTATGTATGAAGTTTTTCTGTTGGTATTTCCCTACTTGTATGCTTGTTTCAATTTGTAAAGCCAGTGTTCTTTTGGTATATTTTTAGGTGAATATTTAACATTACAAATGCAAAAATATGGAAGTACAGCCACATACTTTCTAAATCTGTCTAGCTACTTCTTGAACAGATGGAAAACTGTGGTGATACAGGCACACGTGTCCTACACTTGCACATTAGTTTTGTTTGGTTTTTTTTTCCCTTTTATTTTCTTCTGAGTCTGTTGAAATTCTCTATGTTAAATATTGCAATACACATAATGTAAGAGAAACAAAGCAACATTGTGTGTTTTTACTATGCTCAGAAACTGTAGATAGGAGAGTATACAGAAACAAAAAATAGATAATCTTCATCCCAAAGTTCCACATGAAAAAATTTGGAATGACAACCATAAAACCATGAATGTCCTAGTGAAATTGAGGTAGATGGCAATGACAGCTGTTTCAAAATTAATCAAAACCTTCAGGGTTTTTGAATTATTTGGGACATAATATATCCACAGGGATTATATTCAGGTTTTGGTGAGATTAAAGTTTTGGTGAATAAAGGCAACTGTAAGTCTAACAAACTTGGTCTTTTGGCAGGTTTTTTTACATATAACAACATATTTCTTAACAAATTAAGTAGCTTCAGTAAATTAGATCTAAAACAGCTACTTGTCAGGTATCAGAATATCTGTTAATAAAAAAACATCTGATCAGGTAGCTTCTAGCAGAGAAGCTACTCTCTGCAGAGAGTAGCTGAATGGTACTATTACATTTTTGTTACTGTTCTAGAAAAAGAAAGTCTTTAGACACAATGCTGACAAAACTGGAGACTGGTGATATTAACAAAACAGTCTTCTTGAATCACTTAGAACACACAGCAGGCTGAAGATATTCAAGAAAATAATGTCTTATACGTCTGTAAAGAAGAATTGCATCCTTGGTCATGGACAGGGAAATCCTGAAAAGGATTTGCCAGAGAAAACGAGTTCACAGTAATCTCAGTGTAATTTGATTCTTGTCTGTAAACAAAGAAGTGGGAACTTAATCTGTTCTCAGGGTATTGTTGCTGAATGCAGTGTTGGAATACTACATATTCTACTGCTGCTCACATTTAACAAATTGGAGGAGGCAGAGAAAAGAACTGAAAATTACCGAGTGCTGAGAAAATGCCTTAGAGGAAGAGACTTAAAAACTTAATCTGTTTAACATGTCAAAAAGAAGATTGAAAGGTGACTTGACACAATGCATAAGTCCTCATTTCCTTGAGGAGCAAATACCTGGCATTAAAGGTCTTCTTACCTCAGCAAAGAAAGTCTTTAATAAACCATAACTAGAAGCCAGACACAGTCAAGGTAGAAAGCACACATGCATTTTTAAAAAGAAGGATGTTTGTGCGCTGATTCTAACTGAGGGAAAGAGGTAGAGCCTAATTGTTGATCTTTGGTCTAAGAGAAAATGTCTTCTCATAAAATAAACTGTTGGCATCAACTGGCTGAAATTCAATGGCAGATATCATATATAAGGTCAGAGTAGATGATCTAATGCTCCCTTCTGGCCTTAAACACAAGTGAAAAATGCCTTCCCCAAAACCCTATGAATATTAAGTATCAGAACTACAAAGCTAAATGATATCTGTGTTCACTAGTGTGTTTCAGGGTAGATGCTAATAATTAGTTTCATTAGTAGATGCTAATAATATGCATCTACTTCTTTAAGTGCTGAACTCTACAGTGGGAAGTCTGAGTAGAATATTATGGCAAACAAAGCTACTTGATTGTTATAAAATAATCAACTCAAATGATAGCATATAAATTGAGTTAGAGTCTTGATGTGATGAGGACAGAATCCAAGAAGCAGTAGCCTAGTGCAGTAGAATATAGTTCTGCTTTTCTGTCAACAAAAGCAAGTCACTTGTATCCTTCATCAAGTTAGCAAGTAGAAAACCAGTAGATGAGTTTTCACCAGACATTTTATGCTGGCTAGCACTATGATTGCTTCTACTCCTTATGCAGATCTCACCTGCTAGAGCACGCACAAAACATTTTTTTCAAACCATGAATGCAAGACCTTTGTGTTCCTCATCAGGATTGTATTTTACACAATGCCTGGATAGGAATTAAGTTTCTTTTAATGACTTTTGAAACATTTCATTGAAATATTTTTTGTGTCTGAGTTTAAAGTTCAAGTGGACAGGTTTTAGAGAAATTATTTACAAGTACAATAAAAGATTATTCCTATGTCTGTTTAGTGCGGTCCAGAACATCTCCATTTCAGAAGCAAGTGCAAGACTTCATAGGCAGATTTTGATGAGCAACTCTATGACCAGAATTAAAGGGTTTATAATCAATATCTAAATTGCATGTTAATGGCTAAACTTAAAGACTTCACAGTTCAGAAACTGATGCAGGGAATTTGCCTTTGGGAATATGTTGAGACATGCTTAGTTTGTTTCTGGAAGTAATTACTATTAACTTAGGGTTTTTCTCAGTAATGCCTCAAGGGCAAATGAGTAAATCAAGTGTGTTTTGATAATTTGCATATAAGGTACCTTCTTAATTGTATTTAGCCATAAAGCCAAGGCACTCGAATGCTGCTTGGGTAATTGATCTCCAAAGCGCGTCACCCATGTTCTCTCCGCTACGTATTTCAAGTCGACATAGATGGCTTAGAAGAAGCATTCTTCTTCTCCCACTTCCCTTTGGGGCAGTCTCACACTCCTAGAAACCTAACAAGAGAGAAATCCCTGTGGTCCACCAAGTCCAAAGGCTACAATTATGCAATGTCCTTATGTAAGCCTCACAGGCTCTGGATGAAGAGAAAAAGCTGATTGCCCTCTCTCTCTGCATACATCTGCATAATTTCTGGGCACAGTATGGCCCCTTGTGAGGTAATATACATCTGTTTCGCAAGAAAACCATCCTTCCTGGCTTTGTGGCATCTTTGAAGGTACTTGCCAGTGGCAAAAGGAGTTGTAGCTCTTAAAGAACTATCACAATGACCACTTCAATTACTAGTGAGCATGCTGGGGCCCTAGAAAGATTGATCTGATCTTTTCTGAATTGTCAAGGCTTCACTGTAAAGTTGTATAATCCTTGTTTCTACTTTAACAAAGATACTACTGACTCAGGAGTGCACAACATTTTTGCCTGTGAAACAAAGCAGATAGACTGTCAGAGTTTAATTATCGGCCTGTTATAAAAGCCAAAATGGGAATCACTAGTGCTGTATTTTCCTCTAAAACCAACGACTGACTTCTTTCAAAAGACACATCTGAAATGCAGCTGAATCAAGAAGAAATCTCACTTCCATGAACTATCTCCAAAGATGTCTAAAACATGCAGCTTTGCTTTAGAGCAGTTTAATGCTGTCCTCTTACTGCCCAGCCTTTAATACTATATTGAATTTTCCCTTTATGGATATGTAATAGAAATAATAGTTCACATTTTGAGGTAATTCCAGCCTAATAAAAATGTAATAGTCTGTATGTAATTAAGTAAGTCTTTGTATAGCTCCTTTCTTTGGTGGTTAATGTGGAAGATACTGTAACTTGCTCATGACAAAAAGAAACAAATCCATCTTTCTTACAAAGATCTGTGATAGAGAAAGTAGTGCTTTTAATGGTTTACTGTTCATGCAACTACTTCACTAATTTTCTGAAACAACCCCTACAAAAGAGAAAAGAAAAAGGGGTTTTCAGCTTACATCTCCAAATATGACAATGGCAATCCTTTAAAGATTTATATGAAGTAATTTCAATGAGTTTAGGTTGTGAGTTTATGGTTCCTCTAGCTAAACCATTTTTAGTTTCTAACTTGTATAGTCTGAATTAGCTCATGTCAAGATGAAGTGTAGTTTACTCATCTGTAGCATTTAAAAAAAAAAAACAAACCCAAACCTGACTGTTGCATCCAGAGACAAGCCTTTCAACTTTAGTGTCTCTATTCCCTTGCACTTCTGTTTTGGAGATTGCGTAGACAAAGATGTCTGCCTTTACCTCCTGGCTCATAAACCCAGGGCAGGAAAACTTCAGAACCTAAGTAAGCTTGTGAGCAACTAATGCTTGTTATGAGTGTCACAGAATCATAGAATAGTTTAGGTTGGAAGGAATTTTAAAGATCATCTAATTCCAACCCCCCTGCCGTAGGCAGGGACACCTTCCACTAGATCAGGTTGCTCAAAGCCCCATCTGTCTTGGCCTTGAACACTTTCAGGGAGGAGGCGTCTACAACTTCTCTAGGCAACCTCTCCCAGTGTCTCATCACCCTCAGACTGGAGAATTTCTTCCTTAAATCTAATAGAAAGCTACCTTCTTTCAGTTTAAAGCCATTACCCCTTATCCCACCACTACATGCCCTTGTAGAGTCGCTCTCTAGCTTTCTTGTAAGCTCCCTTTAGGTACTGGAAGGCTGCTAGAAGGTCTCCCTGGCGCCTTCTCTTCTCCGGGCTGAAAAACTCCAACTCTCTCAGCCTGTCCTCATAGGAGAAGTGCTCCAACCCTTGGATCATCTTTGTGGCCTTCCTCTGGACTTACTCCAACAGGTCCATGTCCTTCTTGTGTTGGAGACCCCAGAGATGGATGCAGTACTGCAGGTGAGGTCTCATGAGAGCAGAGTAGAGGGGCAGAATCACCGCCCTTGATCTGCTGGCCACACTTCCGTTGATGCAGCCCAGGATATGGTTGGCTTTCTGGGTTGCAAGTGCACATTACTTGGCCGTATCAAGTTTCTTATCAGCTAACATCTACAAGTCCTTCTCCTCCAAGGTGCTCTCAATCCATTCTCTGCCCAGCTTGTACTTGTGCTTGAGATTGCCCTGACCCACATGCAGGACCTTGCACTTGGCCTCGTTGAACTTCATGAGGTTTGCACGGGCCCACCTCTCAAGCCTGTCAAGGTCCCTCTGGATGGCATCCCTTCCCTCCAGCGCATTGATCACACCACACTGCTAGTGTCGTCAGCAAACTTGCTGAGTGAGGGTGCACTCAATCCCACTGTCCCTGTAGCCAAAAAAGATATTAAACAGCACTTGTCCCAGTACTGACCCTTGAGGAACATCACTAGTCACTGGTCTCCACTTGGACATCGATCCATTGACCACAACTCTTTGAGTGCAATCATCCAGCCAATTCCTTATCCACTGAGTGGTCCATCCGTCAAATCCATGTTTCTCCAATTTAGAGACAAGGATGTCGTGTGGGATACTGTCAAACGCTTTGCATGTGTCCAGGTAATTGTCCAGGTCAAGGTATGGAAGTGGCTATCAAGTAGCAAGTGCTGTAAATCAGAGCATTGAATGCTGTGTGCTAATATCTTCTTGTAGACAAGCTCCCATAAATCTTTTAATACAACTGCAAGGGTGAAAATATGTTGAATCTCCATGTTGTTTAAAATGTCTCTCCACCAGACTTTGCACAGACTACAGTTGTTAATGGCAAGACATATCTTCACATCTGAGCTCAGCACCGAGGTGGTCATTGAGTAACATCTTTGACAACTCAAAGGAAGCCCAGAGTGTGGAAAGCTTTGTTTACATATATACAAGGTAGGTTGCCAGTTTGCTAAGCACTGTCTTTTGTTACATACCATTGCCTAATAAACCCTTTATACTCTTGAAACAACTGATGAGCTTCTTCTAAAATAAGGAAGTTTCAGTTCCAAGTAGGTATTTATGTGCTTCATCTTAATTTTATGGCAAGTTTCAACTCTTTTCCAGTGACAAGGGATTCTTCCTAAGATTGAGCCCTGTCTCTTAGTTTCTGCATTTCTAGATAAGTGTTAATCTAGTGTTAATCTATCTAGATAAGATAAATCGGAGGTTTCTCTGCACTCTAAATTTTGATTTTCTCACTCAGTCCTATGAAAGAGTGGTGCTACCAAGAAAAGGTTTCTGTATATGGGATCTTGCTTCTGTCGCATGCAGAAATACAAAGTGTGACCTTTTCTTATCAACTAACCCCAGTAACACCATTCTCGGTATCTAATCATATCAAATATATAATTTCTGAACTGAAAATATAATACAACTTATTTTCTACTTTAATAGATGACTCTATTCTACAAAATCAAATACTGCTTTCTTTTTTTTTTTTTTTTAACTAGCCACAGTGCTGTTCCTGTTTATTGCTGCTGTTGTCATCGTTTCACTAACTGTGGTGTAACGGGTTAACCTGAGTAGGCAGCTCAGCCTCACACAGCAGCTTGCTTACCCCTGCAGTGGGATGGGGAGAGAATTGGAAGGGTAAAAGTGAGAAAACCGATGGGCTGACATAGAGACAGTTTAATAGGTAAAGCAAAAGCTGCATGCATGAGAAAAGCAAAATAAGAAATTCATTCATTACTTTCCATTGGTAGGCAGAGTTTAGCCATTTTGAGGAAAGCAACACTTCATCACACATAACAGCGACTTGTAAGACCAATGCTGTAACTCCAAATGTCTCCACTTCCTCCTTCCCTGCAGCTTTCATTGCTGAGCATGACATCATATGATATGAGATATCCCTTTGGTCAGCTCCCAACTTCTTGTGCACTTCCAGTCTACTTGCTGGCAGGACAGCATGAGAAGCAGAAAAGGCTTTGATACTGCGTAAGCACTGCTCAGCAATAGATAAAAAACATCACTGTGTTATCAACACTGTTTTGGCCACGAAATCAGACCACAGCACCTCACCAGCAGCTATGAAGAAAATTAACTCTATCCCAGCCAAAACCAGTACAATTTCTACCCCTTATTCCACATCTTTTAAGTCATGCTCAGGTCCCATATTATCCAATACATTCTCATTAACTACTACTCCCCTCCCCCTCCTCTAATTTATATAGATATTCCCTTAGTCTATGGGCCATCCCTGTAAAATGTCCATAAAATGTCTACTTATGGCTATCACCCAGCTGGCTTGTAACTATCTAATTAAGGTTTAGGCCCTGCCTACAAAAGGCGGGCCATTTCCTCCTGGCTGCGGAAGATGCAACGACATCCTTGGAGCCACAGCCCAGGCTGGTGAGCAACATCTACTCAGTGCATCTAGTCCATGACTTGGAGTCTATCTGTTATGGTGGGCGCTCAGGACAGGAGAGGTGGTATGTTGCATGGAGTTATTGGGCACCAAAACCAGCTGTGGTCAAGTCACTTCTGCACTGGCACTGCTTCTTGTGAGGCTTGTCCTCCATTGCTTGGAGTGGTTCCTACTATAGTATATAGCATTCGTTAGTCTGCTGCAAGCTATAGCACAGACATACCTTGTACTTTTCTATGAAATGTGTCAATGATCTGGCTTAAGTTTTTAAGCAAGTTTTAAAGGCTGGACAAATGTCTGATAGGCACTTCTGGGCCCCATGTATAATGAGGAAATGCCAAACCTAGTTTCTTCCATTTACACAAAACTGGAAAGAGTAGCGCTGTAGAGAGCATTATAAGCAGACAATTGTTCACATGGAGAGCTTTGAACTAGTCTCAAATGCTCTCCACAACCAAGATAAGAAGTGAGCATGTGCTGTGATTGCAAGCAAAAAGAGTGAAATAAGTACCTTTTCTTTTCTTTTCTTTTCTTTTTCTTTTCTTTTCTTTTCTTTTCTTTTCTTTTCTTTTCTTTTCTTTTCTTTTCTTTTCTTTTCTTTTCTTTTCTTTTCTTTTCTTTTCTTTTCTTTTCTTTTCTTTTCTTTTCTCCTTTTCTTTCCTTTTCTTTCTTTTCTTTTCTTTTCTTTTCTTTTCTTTTCTTTTCTTTTCTTTTTCTTTTCTTTTCTTTTCTTTTCTTTTCTTTTCTCTTCTCTTCTCTTCTCTTCTCTTCTCTTTTCTTTTCTTTTCTTTTCTTTTCTTTTCTTTTCTTTTCTTTTCTTTTCTTTTCTTTTCTTTTCTTTTCTTTTCTTTTCTTTTCTTTCTTTTCTTTTCTTTTCTTTTCTTTTCTTTTCTTTCCTTTTTGAAGAAACAACCATGGAAAATTATAGGATGTCCTCATCACTAGTAGTGAGCGTTTCTAACAATGCTTGAGCAGTCCACGTGATCTTCTGTACCAGGCATTATAGGAATTAAGAAAGAAGAAAAAAGTGCCATCAAATATTGAATTACTATCTTTTCTTGAAAAGAGGGATTTTTTTAATCTTTATTCGATAAGACTAATTGAAATGCCAGTGAGGATGCTAAATTGTATCTCCACCACTCAAGGTTTGATGAGGGAGAATGGATTTGGGACTGCTAGTTACCGTTGTTAAGTATTTAATTACAGAAAAGCTCTGATCAGTCATCCCTCTCCCTCTTCCCTTCTCCATTCTTCTCCCCAAAAAGAAAAAAAATTCATTTTCCTTGTAGAAAGTGAGTGGTGGTCACTGTCACTGTGACCACATCTACATTTTCAAAGTAAAATGCTTATAAATCTTTTGCAACACCTTTTTAAAGGACAGTTAAGCCCTAATTTTTATTATACTCATCAATATTATTTTTAGCTCTTAAATATGCACCTTAATATGACCAGCAGCAAAACTTCTGTCTTACCAAATAATCCGTGATACTAAACCAGAATTTTTTTTTCACAGTATAGTGATTTCTTAATTGGCCATGTCTTCTATAATGGATTAATTAATCAATTAAATAATGACTGATTTCTTTTTAAAAATATTCTTACCTTTGCCACTTCTGAAGAAGATGACTCACGGTTCTAAACTTTAAGCCCAAAAACATAAGTCTTAAATACACTTCACTTTTCTTAATAAATTGCATTTCTGTTTGTTTTGTTTTGTTTTCATGGAAGTACTTGCCAGAATAATAGCTATTTTATGTGCAGCTAACTCTGGCATTATAATTTATAGGGGAAAATCACACTGTTTATAAATTGGTTTTATTGTTCACATGAATCTTTTTTTTGGAATATATGCCAGATAATTTTCAAGGAAAGACTGCCTTGTTTCTGGTTGAGACTCTTCCGAGCAGGGGTGTGTACATAGGTGCTGTTTAACATGCACGCAGTGAGCCTCATACCTTCTTGAAGAGTTGACCATCTAGGCATGAACTACAAATGTACAGAGAATATATTATCCCATGCACCCTGAGCAAGTCAGATATTTGTGTAATGCACAGCTGGTGTGACACTGGCCCTCATGTAGATGCACTGTATGGTTGAACTGGTTATACTCCACAGACGTGACCAGGTGTCTGCAAATCTCAGTGATCCAAGAATACAGTAGAACAACCTGTGTGTCAGTGTTTCACATTGCCTCCTTGTCTCAAACTGAAATTGGGAGTTCAGGTGTCAAGTTTGAATCATAAAATCTGATGAAATCTGACTTCCAGATTCTAGATCTAGTTCTTTTCTCTAATGACTGATTATCACCTCTAGTAACGCAGCTTCAGTCAAAAAAAACAAGACATAAACCAAAATTATATTTCTAGTAAAATATAAGATGTCTTTAGCACAAAAAAGTCCACTCTTCATGTCATCGACTTTGTGTGGGCAAGGCTGCTATAAACTTTAACATCTTCGGAGCTACGCAGCTTGAGAAAGTACTTTTTCTCTGTGCAATTATAAACCCAAGATGGTTTCTGGGCATGATCTATAGCTCCTGTAGATTATATTTAGGTACTTACAACTTTCAGGAAAAAAACGGAATTGAGCAACAGATCAGGATAAGCAGAATTGGAATTGAGGCCGAAATAGCATATCCTGGTTGTGAATAATGGGCTGAAAACTGCCAGAGATCTCAGCAAGAAAGCTGAACAAGGAACAGATTTAGAAGAACTAAGCTGCTGGTAAAATCATTTTATTTGTCCTCCTTAGAACTGTCACAGAAGGCTTCAACTGTTGTTGAACCTTCGTAAGACAGAAAGCTTTTCTTTCTAGGTAGCAGGTCTTTTCTGCTTCATCTGCAAAGCCTTAAGCAACAGCTATAAGAATGTGGAGTAAAATACAAAGCTCATGGACATTTGAGCAGATCAATGTATGCAAATTAAACCTTGTTATCAGACAAATATCTACTGCATCACTTGCTACAGTCTGGGTTCTTGGCTGCTCTCTCTAAAACTAGGAAATGACTACATGGAACCACCTTCTCCCATTAATTTAGAATGAAAATTGCACACTATATTTGCAAGACTGTAAGAGAAATAAGAGTCTGATCTGCACTTGATGTGAACTGAGAAGCAGTGGAGTTATACAAGGCAAAGCTACCGGTTTAAATCTGCTCAAACAAGTTAAAACAACATTTACAGCTAACTAAAGCACAACCTGCAAGAACTGCATTTTTATCCACAGAAGTCTGGAAATAAGAGTTGCTGAGGCTTTCTCTGAAAGGGAGTTAATGCGGACACATCACCCTACCTGTCAGATGATTATATGTAAGCAATGAAACTTTTATTCCCGACTCTCTGGAAAAATCCAGTCTTGTAAATAACATCTCTAACAGACAGAAGTCTCAACTTGAAGATACAGGGTTTGTGGAAACAGTATGGCTTAAGGAGTTCCTGCCCTGGCAAGCTGTCACAGCTCACTGTCCCCTTCGTTCAGCTGTTTGCTGGATTCCCCTGTGGACTGAGGGCAGCTTAAAACATAAGCGTACATAGAGAAAAAGGAAGAGAGGAAGAGAGACCAGTATTTAAAGAGAGTATTTTGATCCAGGTTGAACATGGCTGTGCAATCATTTGGTTTGACACAGCTGACAACCTGGCAAGTTGCGGGAGCAATAACAAGGACAGGCATGGTGAGGGATTGAAAGGTGACAGGAACTCCTGAAATCAACATTGCCACTGAAGCCCTCATCCAAAAATGGAAGCATTGTTTTCGTATTGCATGGCTGTTCTAGGGACTGCATGGGAAAATGAAAATCAAGTTGCATGGCTCAACAGAAAATCTTCCTATCACTTAAAGACAAGAGAATAAGGAGACAAGGTAAAGATTAATAAAATTGCATTAATGGCATTTGATTTTAAAGTTGACTAATCAAAAAATAACTTCATCTTCTCATTCAAAATCAACCATGCTCTGGTTACAAGACAGACAAATAGAAGTTAATAAAGGAAATGCTTTGTTTACTTGAATGTGTAATTAATCCATTGTAGAATCTACAGTGTATGTATTCGGTAGGCAAGTTCGGAATTCGCCATAAGATATTCCAGAGTTATGTTAGAGAAAATGAAAAGAACCCATTGATATTTTCATGCTTTAGGGCACATCCAACCACTAAGTTGGGGGAATTGAAAAGAAACTGCTAAAAGTAGGTTACCGCATTGTTCTTGAATTTTTCTCTGACTTACATTGATTGTTGTTAGGCAGAATATTTTGGATTAGAATGATCAATGTTCTCATCTGCAGATTATCTGTGATTTCTACTGAACAGAAACAGACTTGCCTGATTTTGTGTTACAGGTGCACTATTGCTAATAACTAATGCTGATTCTCCCAGTCTAAGTGATAAAAGACTAAGTATTACAGCAGTAAGCATAGAAATGTATCTCCAGTGACACACAACACTTGACATGCTGTGGTAAGAAATTTAAGAATGTTTTGGTTGTCTTCAGGGGCTGAGTTCAGCTCCAGCTGAAGTTTTTGTGAGTCTTTTCAATGAATAAAGCATAAGCTTAACCCTGCTCTAAACCAGCCCATAGATTTCATACAATGATTTTGTAAACTGCTTCCTGTATGACTTTGGTTGCAACACACGCATCTACTTCTCTCTAGGTCATCTAGTACATCTAAAGGGACTATTTAAATTACCTGAAAATCTGTGCAAGTCAGACTGATACCCAGTTAGGATCATAATTAAGTAGAGGAAAAAAGATATTGTTATGTTTGCAGCAAAAGTCTGCATACTGGCATAGCCCTATAAGTTTTCCTAACACTGATGTTACGGGCTACTTGTCTTCAAGGAAACCCGGCAACCGTGAGTGACTACTTTTCAGAGGTGTGTTTAAAAGCTGACATAAGGCAATAAATAGCCATCATTGGTAAGGAATAAGTTTTTTACAAAGTACTAAAAGTACATAGGGACATAAAATAAAACAAATCGAGTGTATAAACAAAATCAGATTTGGGAGCAAAATATGCTGAATAATTCAAAGTACGTACGAACTTAAACATTTTAAACAATCGACAAGTAGTGAAGTCTGAATTTCAGTACAAGATATATTGAATGCAGTGTCATAGTGGTCACCAAGTCATCATGTCATCATAGACCAAGTCACTTGGTCAAAGACTGATGCAAATTTTGTGTGAGCTTTAATGGATTGCAGTGCAGGCACTGAGCTCATCTGCCAGATGGAGAGCCTCATGCAACTCAGAAGAAATCTTACTGGCTTAGGGATTGTCTAACAGATGTTTCGGTAGTTTGCAGTAGTTACATGCCAGCGTGTGGACATAAAAACTCAGATGTGCAAAGATATGCAGGTATGTTATATCAGCAAATTAATTGCATTTTTCATCTATGCTACTGAAATTTCCTACAAGTCCAACACAGATAGGTTAAAAAAAACCCCACATTTTCTATGCAGACAGCTTACAGGCAGAAAAAGCTTTACTCTTTATGGTATGTGAGATTTGGAACTTAAATAACTAAAATACTTTCAGAGGGAATTTTTATTGGATTTCTTTAACTTTTTTTTCCCCTATATGCACTGAACTAGAATTTCAGGACTGCTGAGTGATGTCATTTTCCTTAATAAAATTAGCTGGAGGGTCTTTGAAATTTTATGGCTCGTACTTCTGCAGCATAAGAAATCAAACCCATGCGGTATTCCCAGTTCTTGGCAGGAGTTCCCAGAGGAAGGAATTAGTTTTCACTGAACCACAAGAGTACTTAGGTCGTGGGCAGAAAGACACAGGGAGCATCAAACTAAGGTTTGTTTCTGAAAATGCTAAGACTCATTTGATGTTTCATACTTTGAAGAGATGCTGAGCTTAGCTTTGCTGAAGACTGAAACCACAATGAAGGATAACAGCTTGTTCAGAGGTGCTTTGAACAGAACTTTAGCACTAATTACAGCAAAGGCCAGTCAGAGATGCAGGCACTAACATTTCAGCAAAAGAGGCACAGCAGGAACTAAGGATGAACAAATTTTGAAATAAAACTGATTGCTAGAGCAAAGAATTTAGGCTTCTCTTTATGTAGTTTCTCTTTATGTTGTTGTTTTTGTTAGGATTTTGGCTTTGTTTTTGCTTTATGATGCCTTGAATGCCTTTCAGTGTTTCTACAATATATTCAAGTAATGTATACTGAAAATTATTGGAAAGGACAAAGGCATAAAGTCTGTAACTTGAGTTTTAATACATACAAGCTATACATTCGGTTCAAGGTTTTAGTTTCTGTTGATTTTTGCTTTGAGTGTTTGCATAGTCAGTATGATTTTGCAAGGAAAATTATGCCTAAGATATAAGAACAAAGTCTGTCAAAATGAAAGAGGCAAAGGAGAACTCCCTTGCATAATTCGTTTGGACATTTAAAACTCTGAAAAGTCATGGAAGAGGGAAGAATTGCTAGGAAAAAGGATTGGAAAAATTTTAATTAATTACTCCAGTAATCAGGAATTAGAAAAGGTCTCCGCAGTCTAGTCCTGAGATATCACAGCTCAGTATAGCATGCAATTGTTTTCTGAGGCTGGCTGTAATACATGTAACAGAAGTTTTCTTGGCTCCTTACACCCCGCTTGGTAGCCTCATTCATTCAGACCATCGTTCCTGCAGTGCTTAAACCTTCTAATTTCTAGATGAATTTTGTTGTGACCTGTTTAAACCCCCTGTTCTCCACTAGCATTGTCATTTAGTTCAACCAGTTCTCCCTCCCAATATATATCCCCACCCCTGATTTATTTATGGAGAGAGATCTTATCCCCTCAGACCTTGCTTCATTGAACTGAGTAGACTTCCAGTTCTGCCTCCCATCGCTAGTGGAAACGCATCAGGTAGCCACATCTTCTTCCCTCCCTCTTTCAGCATGGCCATACACCAGCAGTAGTTCGGGCATCCTGTACCCCTATAAGACATCAAGCTCAGTGATGTACCACTCAAGCATTTCCTCATCACAGTTATTTCTCTCTAACAAAGAGATCCAAGCAGGAATTATTAATATGTAAGAGGTACCTTGCGTGCTGCACCACTGACTTCCATCTATTCTTTGAGCATGTTCAGTACAATATCTCCTCTGTTTTCTGCTCTGACACCATTTTCCATCCTAGTGACACCTGCAAGTTTCATAAGGAATCTCTCAACTTACTCGTGAGAATTGTTTAAAAAAACAGTCTAACTCTTCATTGACATCTTCATTTTAACTATGTGCATAGAGAGCCACGGGGTATATGCTGACCTACTAAAAAGTCCTGCTGCCAAACCAGACACTTAATTTATTCATTACTATGGTGGGTTTTTTTTTTTCTGAATTTTCTAGTAAGAGTTTATAGATTCCTCAAAATATCAGTGCATTAAACTCTTAGAGGATGATTTCGACTTGAATTGACAATTGAAATTTCTCTATCCTCCTTTCTAATAGTCTGGCTTGACAATATATTCACCATTTTCCCTTGTTCAGAAAAACTGAGATGGAGGTTTCATTTTGTCGTTTGGACTGTATCAGTATCATCTGAACTGCTCATGACCACTCTGTCCTTATTCTGCTTTTATTTCTGTAGCTTGTTTTTTTTTGTATTTAGAGTGGTTAATGTTTACTACTAGTTTTAATATTGTTAGATCAAACTCAGCCCCACTTTAGACTGCATTTATTTTATCTCTACAATTCTTGATCTCTAACATTCAGCTCTTTTTAAATCAAGCTTTTTGTCCCACTTTTTCTAAATTCATCCTTTAATCCTAATACATCCTGTGAAGGGATTTTGAATCTATTTAAATTTCTGATAAAATGTTTACCTTGCTTAGAAATAAGATTTCTTTGATTTTGAGAAATTCTGAATCTCTTCTGTATTCAAGCCCTTAAGCTCCTAATTCATAGAATCATAGAATGGTTAGGGTTGGAAGGGACCTCAAAGATCATCTAGTTCCAACCCCCTGGCATGGGCAGAGAAATCCTTCACTACACCAGGTTGCCCAAAGCCTCATCCAGCCTGGCCTTGAACACTTCCAGGGATGGGGCATCTACAACTTCTCTGGGCAACCTGTTCCACTGCCTCACCACCCTCTGAGTGAAAAATTTCTTCCTTATATCTAATCTGAATCTGCCCTCTTTCAGTTTAAAGCCATTGCCTCTTGTCCTATCACTACACGCCCTTGTAAAAAGTCTCTCTCCAGCTTTCCTGTAGGCCCCCTTTAAGTACTGGAAGGCTGCTATAAGATCACCCTGGAACATTCTCTTCTCCAGGCTGAACAAACCAACTCTCTCAGCCTGTCTTCATAGGAGAGGTGCTCCAGACCTTGGATCATCTTTGTGGCCCTCCTCTGGACCTTCTCCAACAGCTCCATGTCCTTCTTGTGTTGGGGACTCCAGAGCTGAATGCAGTCTTCCAGGTGGGGTCTCGAGCAGGAGAGTAGAGGGGCAGAATCACTTCCCTCGACCTGCTGGCCACTCTTCTTTTGATGCAGCCCAGGATACGGTTGGCTTTCTGGGCTGCCAGTGCACATTGCCGGCTCATGTTGAGCTTCTAATCCACCAGCACTCCCAAGTCCTTTTCCTCAGGGCTGCTCTCAATCCAGATACTTATACTAACCAGTTCTTGTCACTGATAAAATTTGAGCTTCTGAAATTCAAAAACTTATCACAGAACCCCATCAACCTTCTGTTTGACAGAAATAAAGTTATGATCATTGATAATGCTTTTCCAACTTCTCTCTCACCCCCATGACCACCATTTTGATCACATTTTAATGTCTTACTGAAATCACTTCTGGCATAACTTTTTGTTAATGATTAGTAGATGAAAAACCTTGTCAGCTGTGAGATTCCAGAATATACAGAACTGTAACTATGTTGTCAGGTCTATCATTAGGAAATTAAGGTCTTCAATACTGACATAATCTTCTGTACTTATTCTCCTGCTTTATTTCTGCATTCTTTTTTTCTATCCAAATCTGATCCAGGGACTCTATTACAGTGCTATCCCAATGCAATCTGTTTTATTAACCTTCCCCCAAAGGAATTTTGTCTTGAAGTGGATTTTAGTTTATTCCTGGGTATCTCTTTTCTTTGCATCTGATACAGAACCACATGCAGTGGTATTCATCATCTTTACTCTTATATCTGTCTTTCCTGAATGATTTGTACCTGTCAATAGCTGCTTTCTACCATGATTGCCATATTAATAACTGCTTTCAGGTTCTACAGTAGTAATTCTGGTGGCACTGTTGATGTCTGGGGTCCTGAACTGCGCACAAGCCTTTCAGCTACTGCCTGCTGTTTTGTTGTCCCATCCAGGCCTTTCACTATTTACATTACTTACCTGCAGCTCTCACCTGTCGCTATACATCTTTGTGATAGCTGATACTGTTTTACTTACTGCCATACCCTCATTTATCAGTGCTTCTCTGTATGTTTTATAATCATGTGTAAAGCTACACACATACTTCTCAAAATTCTTCATTTTTTAAAGCTCTTCTTGCCAGTTCAGACCAACCTCAGCCTAAACAATGTTATTTCTCTATGGTGCGAGGTAAGTAATCCCTTCTTTATTCACACTTCCTAGTGCTCAAGCTTTCTTCAACCTCCCTTGAAGATTTATTAACCTTTGAGCCGTTTGTTCATCTTCCTTGTTGCGCTTCCCTTTCCTCCCACAGGTCAAAAAATTTTCACTGAAGATGAAAAGTTTCCTTTGCTTTAGCTATCTTCCCTGCCTGCCCCAATGAACTTTTTCTGTCTGTTCACGTAAGTTCTAATAAGATTTATTTTCTGAAGTTTACCAGATAGTCTTCTGAATATTGAAATGGATCTTTTTCGGCCTCAGGTGCATGCCTTGTAACAAAAATTCTGGTGCTATATTTTGTATCTGTTCTTGGCATTCAAGCTGGAGACAAACAGACATGTCTTGGTACCAGTCTAGAAGTCTCTCTCCCTTCTCCACTGTGATCAAAGAGAGGGAGTTTCTCTCCAGCTCCAAGCTGATGCCTTACAATGCAAAGCCTTTCACTGGCAGAAACACTGCAAAACTAAACCCCGGTGGAACGAGGTGTGCTGTTCTCCCACTAGGCATAAGTCCCTTTCATATTCCCTTTCAGCTTTCAAATTCATCTCACAACAAGAGACTAAAGCTCATTAAAGCCAACAAGAAACTTTGTCATATTTTCAATGAAGGATCAAGTCTATACCATCTGTAGTGCTTCTAATTTAGTGTTTTCCTGCAAATATACTTAGCTTTATAGTGTGTTGTCTTCCAGTTTCTTTTAATGTTCTTTAGTTGTGAGAGAGGGTCTGACCATATAATTGATGTCTCCATTTTCTTCTTTATTCGGTATACTTCTTACGTGCCCTCTTTTCAGCTATCGTGTACATTTCTTTTCAGCTATCGTATTAGTCACAGGATTAAAGCAAAGCTTATGAAAGCATTTGACGGACATTTTTAACAGCTGTTATGACTGGCAGAAACATAGGAATTGTTCACTACATCCTTAACCTTTCTTTTTTTTTCCCCTCCAGATTTATCTAGCTTGATTACTAATTTGTGGTAACTAATGCCATCCTAAAATAGGCAGTTCCTGAACAGATCAAATGCTTCCATCATACATAGGAATGACACAGATTTCTCATTTGGCTGGTACAAGTTTATAGACTGCATCTACCTAATTTTGTGTTTTGGCTTGCTTCTACAAAAACAACAAAAAAACCCTAACCCAACCAAACCAAAAGAAATTTTTCTTTCACACAGTAGTATTTGCAAGATATAAGAAAAAAAAATATGTAAAACACAGAGACGAATGGTTAAGCAGTAGTTGATCCACACAGTGTATCAAGCAAAGAGCCTCAGTCTTTACATTACATTAGAAGTATCAGAGAGAGCTCTGTAACTGGAGTCAACATAGGATACAGAGCTAAGTAGCATTCAATCTCTCCCAACTTTTTCCCAATTTGATTTATTTCAAAGAGGTTATAATGAGGAGCTATCCTGGCACCAAAGATGCAAACAAAATGTTCTTTCTAAGAAGTCATAGAACCATTAGTGAAGAAGATGCCAGATACAATCTTTGATGGGGTATAAAAGTCTTGTTTAGTGAAACTGCTCAGATTCGTACAATCTAAGAATTTGTCCCTGAAATTTCAAATTTATCCCACCTAAATCCTGCTTCTGTTCTGATCCCACCCTTTGCCTCATGTCTCTTTTGACCAGGTATTTTTTGTCTAAAGGGACAGAGTCAGCATATTTTCTTGCCATCTTTATTCCAAATTGGAAGGTATAGAAACTTGATATAATACAAAGTGTTCAGCTGTTCCCATAATAAGTTAACTGGCATGTCACTTCACTGATTAAAGCAAAGCCAAAGACAGAATTATTAAAACAAACAAACAAACCGCACCGAAGCCACTTCAGATGTTTCTGAATTTCAGCAATGGAACAAAATTTAAAGATTCTTGGAAAAATAAAAGGTGTTTTCTCAACCAAACAGTTGCAAGTGATGTTTGTTAAGCCCAGCACCTGTTTTAGGGAGCTTAAATTTCAACATAGAGCCTGGAACATGTCAGTGCCCTGGGATGGGATACAGCTACCCAGCAAGCTGAGTAGGAACTCATTGAGTTAATAGGAAATACTAGGTGTAAGAACTGTTCTTCAAATTCCCTCTAGCATCTTATTTCAGAGCGCTAAGGCGACCCTCTATCTGTCACCCAAATTAATCCCCTAAAAATGATTTCCTTATCCTTCCTCTCTCTCCCTGCTACAGATTTGACCAGGATGTTGTTTTACCTTTTCAACTCCATTTCCACGTCTGTGTCACTGGAAAGGCTTCTGCCCCCCCTCCTAACAGTCCCTGGGAAGCAAAGACTAAGTCTCAGCTTTCATCTAGTGCAGGGAGCAAAGCCACTCTCCCAGGAGTGCTCTAGATGCCAGATGAAAGGCTCTTTCAGGGTGCAGAAGGGAAAAAACATGTTGGCTTTCAAGTCCTTACCACCTTTTCTGAGTTCTTTTCCAACGCGGATCAATGTGCTGGTTTTTGCATTAGGAGCTGTCAGTGGCTGTGATCTTTTGTCTCCAGCCTCAAGTCAGTGAGTCACTAGACGTCTCTGCTGGTGGTATGCTGATGAGTACGATGCTCCTACTCACTGGCTTCTGTCTCCTTATCTCGGTGTCTAATGGCTTCAACTCGTTCTTTGTTTTGTTATCATCATCTCTTACTGGCGTCAACCTATTGTTTGGTTTAATCTGCCAGTCTCGTTCTTCTGGATGTCTCCTTTACTGTTTGTTTTAGGCTGTCTTGTTTTTCAGATCTAGGTGTCTTGGAAGCTGCACGTAGAAGTATGGTCATATTCATGACCTTCTGACAGAGATGCTGTTAACCCATGCCAATTTTATTCTTCCACCCTTCCTTCGCTGCGTCCACATCCAGACTTCCTCATTCAGATCTCAGCCTTTTGATTTTTCTCTGTGTTCTTTTCTTGTGTAGAGGGAACAGGCACTTGAGATTTTTTTATTATGTTATTCAAAAAGTTAATTATTTAAAAGCAGCACAACTTGGTTGAAATAAAAAAAAAAAACCCAAACTTTTACTTCTGGAATATTATTTTGGAATGTACCAACACATCAAATGTCTAAATTAAACATTTATTTTAGAAAACTTGATTCTCAGCATATTCCTGTGAACAGAACTCCTTTTCATCCCCCAAGGGCTGAAGTATGGATCTGATATCCTTCGAGTTTTTAGTGAAACTCAGACATTGTTTTGAGTTTTTGCTAGCTTTCTTTCTGTGACTGTTGATTCAGCAGAGTCCAATTTACAGTGTGGAACTTTAACAAGATCAGCTGTAAATATAAAACACAAAACTAATATTAGATGGTTTGGGCATACTTTCGTCTGCTTATTCTTTCTGTGTGTATCCTCCACCTTTCTTCTGCCTCATTCTTTTAGGCTCAAAATCTATACTAAATTCCCCCTAACTCCTGACTTACATTATCACAATGTTATTCATTTAGAAATAAGAGAGAGGTTCCAAAGCTGCAAAACTCATTGCAGCATGAACACCAGACAGGATACATTTTTTGTGTGTGCCTCCGAACTTACCTCAGATCTAATCAGTATCACCAACTACTGTCACAAAAGAACAGCAGCAATAGCAACAAATAAGGGAAAAAGGCAGAGAGATATCTTCAGATACTCTTTTTTGTTCTTAAGAAGATGAAGCTGCTTTACCAAATTCCACAGGTTCCTATGTTAACTATATATTGCATTTTTACCAAATAGGCTTAAAAGATGATGATGATGATGATGATATTGATAGTTTTCTTTGCATATGCTATGTAAACCTCAAAAGTTATTATAACATTAATGTCTATAAAGATAATGCAACTCTGCAGAGATAATCTAAACTGGAGGCATGTTTATCACTTTAAGAAAGTTTCAAAGTGGTCTTGGGTGACCCAAGATTTGATTCACCAGCCCTCAGATGCCCATAATGTCATCATCTTTGCCCACATAGCCTTCCCTGATAAGTGGTTTATCTAAGAGCAATTTTTATTTTGAACCTCAACTTTTTTGAAGCCGAGAAATTTCAATTTGCTTAAAGGCTTTGATTACATATTCAGCCATTCAGTTCAGTTGTTTACAAATGACTGCCTATTATGTTAAGACTGCAATTACTGACAGCTTGGCAAATATCATCCATTAGTACTGTAATTCAGCTTTAAGTGTGTTTTTTCCTTCCATGAGGAAATTTTTAAAGACAGTGGTTTGATACATTTCTTAAACAAGAGTAATCATTTCAGTACAATACCAAGAATTCTTGTTGTGGATCTGATCCTGAAAACACTTACACAAATACTGATTTACATATCTCAGGTGAATCTTTTCTCTTAAGAGCTCAAGAGATGGGATCTCATAATAATTTTCAAGGAAAGGCATGATTACATCTTGACACTTGCAGGATATTAGTTATCTTTAACATGAACTGTTCTTGGGAGAATCATGTGTTACTCAAATTCAACAGAAGATGCTAAGTAAATAAAGAAAACATTTTTGGATTGGTGTTTCTACCAGACTTTTTCCCAATGACTCCGGACAGGCATTTGTATAAATGGGTAGAACTGTGATTTTTTCTATTTCAGTAAGTAAAATGCCTTCAGGAAGCACTAGGCATATTGAGATTGCTTTGCACAGATGGTCTCTTCATGTAAAGTAATTGGAAAATGTTGGGACACGTTAGACTTACTGTCATAGGAAAATAAATGTAGAAGGAACCTGGGGAGATTATCTAGCCTACTGTCCTCTCTAAAGCAGGATCTGTATCTCCTGACAGGTGCTTGTTTAACTTGTCATTAAGTATTTCCAGTGATGAAGATTCCAGTCTCCCTAAGCCTCCAATTTCAGTGCTTTGCAGTTCTTACACATAAGAAAACATTGCCAATGTCTGACTGGAAACCTTCTGCTGCCATTTAAGGCCATTCTTTTTCATCCTGAGTACTACAGATATAGAGAACAGCTCATTCTCTCCCCTCTATGGTAGCCTTTAAATGCCAGAAAACGGTTTAACCTCTTCTCAGTTTTGCAGATATGTATCATCACAACTTATCAGTAGTGTAGTCAGCTGAAGGGTTTCAGACTATCAGTCTCACTGCACATGTGCAGCCCCTCAGTGGTTCATTCCATTCGTCTGAAAATTGCTGGATCTGCTGTAAACCAGACCAGCTACGCTCCTGCAATGCCGTAGTCAGTGTGACAACTCTCAAGAGCATCCCCTGGACGATGTATGTGCCCTTAGACTGAGCTTCTCATGATGAATGCATGCAGGATTTACTGGATGCACAGAAGCTACCTGAGGACACAGAGCTGAAATACATCTGGAAAACCCAAGTGTAGTCTTCAAGGCCATCCAAAGCAATCCTGCATAGGAAAAGCTGCTTGGGAGAGCCCAGATGTGTAGCAGTTCTGTCAATGGAGTAGCAGGCTAACACTGGCTTTTTTATGTTCTAGTTGTTTAAACATGCAGACATAAATCGTCAGAACACAACAATAAACTTTCTAGTGGCAATCAGCTGCCCCATTTTGCAGTGCTCCACTATCAGCACTGAGCCAAAGTGAGCAAGAGAAAATATCTCCATGTACATTACGCTGTAGAGAAATGTCAGCTTGAAAATACAGTCTTAGAAACAGTCATTTGCAGCCTTGCCAGTAACTGTTAATTAATACACTCACTAAGGACCTATATTCAGCTTCTGGAAATTCCAGGATTAACATCTATACAGGTTTTATCTCTTTGATCTTAAGAGTGAGACAACTCCTTTCGCCTGTGCTTCTTGCCCAGTAAGCTGAAATTTAAATGAAACTTCTTTGCACTAGTAAGATAGAGGAATGAAACTCATTAAATTATGTCCATGTGCTAACAAACACTGTGGTAGTTATCAGTAATGTGGATTCTTGCAACTCCACTGTCATTTCCCAGCACTTCATGAGGAAAGAGAGTAAGAAGTTTTTCCTTTAGGAAAGAGGCATAGGCAATTAACTGATGCCATTTTGGTTTGGGATGAATGGATCACAGAGGACATTCACAACTAAAGGGAGGATAATAGTTTAAAATGATAAAAAAAACAGTGAGGAGTTTTCTTTCCAGTTTTGTTAGGACTTTTTTTTTTTTTCCAGAATAATCAAATTTATGTGGGAAACTTTTGAGAAGAAATTATTTTCCATTTTAGCAAGGAAAGTATATTTGGAATTACTATAATCTAAAGCATATGGAAATGAAGCTTCCCAAGTAGACAGCTGAAAATGGCACATTCAGAGAGCAACAGAGATCTATAGGAGATGGATAGCTGCTAGACTCTTGGACATGTTTCGAGACCATCACTGGAGCCCCCAAAATGCTTATTAGCATTTGTTGAAAGTATGGAATATGAAAGAAACAAAATATTGTGAAACAGAAAGCACTCTAAGCAACTTGTGTCATTAAAGTAAAATCTCTCCACCTAAGATTCACTGTTCTCCCATATTAAGGATGATCTTTCTCAAAGGTTACTAAAGTTTTAGTTTTATGAGACAGAAATATAATTGCAGAAATGTGATGTGTTCTCTGCGATCAACGAGCTATATCCCCACTAAACATGTGTCTAGCACTAAAATTATGCAATGAGATATAAAACAGTTACCTAAGATTCCTGTCTATGTACGACACAAGTCAGTGAAGGAAGATCTATATATAGAAATCCATTTGACACCTAGTAAATGTACGCTAGGAGAAAGAAATCACTTTGAAACGACAAGTCAGACATTGGAGTTTCTTGGCTAATGCCTGTCCTCTTCCTTATTTATCCACCCTCTTATTATTCTTCTCCAAACATTCCCTCCTCCAGTCCTGTCCTGTACTGCTCTTAATGCCTTCGATGTTACAAGGTTGTTAATAGCCATTTTACACAAATCTCCATCTTGGGACTTATTTTGTCATAACATTTAGTATTTACTTAATTATTTCTCAGCCCCCTCAAATTAAAAACAATAGAACTTTTCAAATGTATCTCATCTAATATTCAGTGCCATATGATGTGAGACAATCTGTGTCTCTTCGTCTGTGTTCAGGCGAGTTCAGGTCAGAGTTTGTTCCTCACTGAACAAGGTTTTAATTTATTTATATATATCCAGTAGAAATAAGGATAGTGGGTGTCATCTCCAGGTTTTATTTGGTACTAGGGTGAAGTTGAATGTACTGTATGTAATTTGGTAAAGGTGGGGGATATGGCTGTCAACAACTGCTCTGGGTCACAGTTTGGCCAAGTTCTATGATCAGAGGGAGTTTGACACTGGTAGGAGAGTCCTGCAGCAATGAGTTCAGTGGCAGTATAGTACAGACATTCCCATCTTTTACAGGGAAGGCAACCATCACTTCAACACACGCAGTGCCTTCTGACTCAACCAGAGAAGGTCCTAGTCTTGTAAGTCCACAGAGTGTCTGAAAAAAGTGGTATCATGGCACAGTTCTTTCTCAACAAAAAGGAGAAATACTCTGAAAATAGAAGGGCAGAAAGCCAAAGGCTGGGTTACCCCACTTCACATCACTAAGCACCAACTGTGTTGTTGGAGTCCTTCGAAATGGTGGTGACCTCTAATTCCATCAATTATCTGCCATTTCCCAAAACAGGCAGCAACAGTAGCTCCTTCAGTCTATTGAGTGGCTCCAGCTGAGAGGGGAAAGAGGGAAAAGGGAGCCAGACTCTGGGAACAGCAAGGAACTAAGCTGCTACAAAGGAGTCTGGTGAGGGAATTGGTGCTTGGCACTGGAAGACAGTCTGATCATTGTTCCTGCACAGCAAAGTGATTTTCAGGAAGTGAATTGCTGTTCATGGATTTTATAACATAATAGTCCTGTGTGGTTCTTCCTACAAAGAGATGGAAGTCCTTGAAGAAAAGAATTTTAGAACATTTTTTCTCCCTCTTCTGCTGATTTACATCACAAAAAAAGGCCTCTCAAAATTTTAACTCCTTTTCATTATCTAAACACTACTGCCTGTCACCCAGTTCTTAGCATAGCACAAGTAATATATTTCTATATCCGCCCTTGGTATTCAGGAATAGCAAAAACACAGACTTTCCCTTCAAGGCCTGTGTTTTTAAACAGAAACACCTTTTTAAAGTCCAAAGAATTCTGAATACAGAGCCAAATCCTGTTCTCCGTAAAGTCATTCATGTCAAAGGGATTTGCATACATGCTGCAAAAGGTAACTATGCCCACAGTTTTCTACTGTGTCTGTCCACACATTTACGTGATCACCCTGAGAGAGACTAACAGGACTCGATGGAGATCAAATACTAAACTTTCAGAAAATTTCGTGGAAAGTTGGATCTTCAGATAATATTCTTGGGATAGACTTTCAGCACATAATTTCTCCACATCTTTGGAGTTCTTGTTCTTCATTATACTCTTTTAAGCATAACTATGGACCAAGTATTGCCACCAGGGCTGATAAAACTGAATTCTGTCTGTTCTGTGAACCTATACACAAATTCTTTTGTGGTCTTCACCACCAACACCTGATCTTATTTAATTGCTACTGGTAAGTATTAGATGTCCTAAATATCTATTGGAAAGAAACTCTAGTAAGTTATTTAACTGAAACCAAAATCTTGAATTTATTTGAAGATCGTATGACTCCATATTTAGAGCTGGAAATCTAATGAGTGAAAATACACCTACAAATAGAAGCAATTCAGGGCTGTCTCTGCTAGCACAGATATTACATTTCCCCTGCTAGTCTTTAAAACTGAGAAATTAATAATCAAAAGTTCATCCAGTTTGTCAGATTAAGCTATAGAAAAACAATCAAAATACTTTTTCAAGTCCGTTATTTGAAAGATTCCATAAAGCTTGTCTCTCAGAACATGGTAATTTTCTTTTGAATTAGAAGTGTTTAGCATCTATATTTACAGAATAATTGCTTTTTATTCTTCAGTACCCAGCAACTCACTTCAGACTTTTGCAGTATCTTAGTTTCCTCTTATTAAACACATGCTGCAAAGAGAAAGTTGTCCAAGCCTTGGAGTCATAGAATCATAGAATGGTTAGGGCTGGAAGGGACCTTCAAAGGTCATCTAGTCCAACCCCCCTGCAACAAACAGGGATATCTCCAACTAGATCAGGTTGCTCAGGGCCTCGTCCAACCTGGCCTTGAATGTCTCCAGGGATGGAGCATCCACCACCTCTCTGGGCAACCTGTTCCAGTGTTCTACCACTCTCATGGTAAAAAACTTTTTCCTAATATCCAATCTGAATCTACCTCCCTCTATTTTAAAACCATTACCCCTTGTCCTATCACAACAGGCCCTCCTGAACAGCCTCTCCCCATCTTTCTTGTAGGCCCCCTTGAGGTACTGGAAGACCGCTATAAGGTCACCCCGGAGCCTCCTCTTCTCCAGGCTGAACAGCCCCAACTCTCTCAGCCTGTCCTCATAGGAAAGGTGCTCCAGCCCTCTTATCATCTTCGTGGCCCTCCTCTGGACCCTCTCCAGCTGGTCCATGTCCTTCTTGTGTTGGGGGCTCCAGAACTGGACGCAGTACTCCAGGTGAGGTCTCACGAGGGCAGAGTAGAGGGGGAGAATCACCTCTCTCGACCTGCTGGCCACGCTCCTCTTGATGCAGCCCAGGACGCGGTTGGCCTTCTGGGCCGCAAGAGCACATTGCCGGCTCATATTGAGCTTCTCGTCCACCAGTACTCCCAAGTCCTTCTCCTCAGGGCTGCTCTCGATCCATTCTCCGCCCAGTCTGTATTTGTGCTTTGCACAAGTCCAGGTAGATGATATCCATTGGTCGACCCTTGTCCACCGATGCTGTCACCCCATCATAAAAGGCCACCAAGTTGGTCAGGCACGATCTGCCTTTGGTGAAGCCATGTTGGCTGTCACCCACCACCTCCTTGCTCTCCATGTGCCTTAGCATGGTTCCCAGGAGAATCTGCTCCATGACCTTGCCAGGCACAGAGGTGAGGCTGACCGGCCTGTAGTTGACCGGCCTGAGTCAGTGCAGAAAGGAGTTTTAAACCTTATGTCTTACATTTTAGCTTGATTCATAAGGATTATTAGGAGGAAAAATATAGGAGGTGAGACAGGGATGATCTGTGTAATTAACACAAGCAAATAGATGTATATTAAGATGCATCTTTTGATCCACATCTTATTTCAGTCAAAGTGAACAACTTTCCACTGCATAAATTGCATAAGCTATGGCAGCTGGATAAGAGCACTTTGCCGTGCTTTGCACCTCGTCTGCCCTTCCTGCCCTCTCATCATAAGCCCAGTTTGGTAAGTGCTCTTTTACTACACTACTAAACCTTACAAACTCCTACGGAACGTGCAGGACAGTCTCAGCACAAAATATTCAGTTACAAGGCAAATTTTGCCAAAATCCTATGCTGAAAAAACATGGGTAATAGTGTAAAAATCACTAATGAATAGTTTTATGTATACCTTCATTCCAGTGACCAATCAAAGAAAATCGATTCAATAAGCTAAAGCATTCAATAACAGATATTTGAGTTGAAGTCTTCCTACTGAAAGCTCTGCTGCCTCCAGCATTTCACTTAAATGTATTTGACATGAAAATAAACTTTGATCCTCTCAGAGTCAAGAGAGAAAGCTTGTATTTGTACAAGTTATATATATTTCATTTCACCAGACAAAACAGGTCAAGCATATCATCGCTGATCATACTGATCAGCTCAATGAGTTATTTCTTTAGAGTATCACCAAACAGCAGGATTCTTCAAACCCAGGGTAGGATCATGCCTTTGTTTCAGGTTTCCCTTTCTGTCTGTCACTCATCAGGTTGCAGCACCTTTAGCTAGGGATGTATCTAAGCAGTTCCTTAAACCCAATTTGAAGTCTGGAAGGACTGCAGGCTCACAGAGCTAGGTGTAAACAAGTCTTTCATCCTAGAATTTTCTGAAAGACTCTAGTCTTCTGAAGGCTGGGCTTCTTTCATCCTTCCTTCATCTGCTCTTGGGCTCTACTCTCTCATTTTGCTCCTGAAGTATTAGGGAATGCTCCAAAACTCTTACTAGTTTTTATATTTCCCAAGTCCCCAATCTTATAACGTTATTCCTGAACTTAAACTCTCTGTTTCTTTATTTCGTGTGCCCATCTCCCCCCAGTCCTAAAGATTTTCCTACATAACTTGAGCCTTACAAGGTTGTTATTTTCTTTTCCAAGCCTTGGTTTCTAACAAAACCTTCACCTATTCCCCTTTCACTTTTGCACTTCTCTTTTGGGGTGGCTATTATTTCTCAGAGTTATTTCCTAGAGTTACCAGTAAGTCTTTCTGTCTAGAACGGTAAATGAAAAATCAACAAAAGAACACAGAGTCAAGTTCTTACAGTGCCATCCTATAATAAGATAACAACAAAAAAATGCCTGTTTGACAGATTAGAAAGTCTCAGTAAAGGGAGGAAAAGCAAAAGTTTTATAGAAAATACAAAGCTCCAAGGGTAGTAAGACGTGTATCGGTATGTTGCAAAAGAATAATTTGTAAGCTTGAACTTTTGCTGATTTAGTTAATATGTTCCTCTTAATGCACAGAAATGGTTAGTTCTTGTGTCTAAGTAATATTAGGTTAGGTGTGCTACTAATTAGGCACTCAGAATTCAAAGCATAGATAAATATTCAATGATTTCGAAAATGAAAGGAAGAACATTAGCTATTACTAGTTCCACCTGTCAAATCTTATTCGCTTTGATATTAGGAGGAGGGAATTTGCTAGAATAATAGAAAACATCTTAAAAGTTTTATGAAGCATCCCATAGAAATCAGTAATAAATTTATTTCCTGCTGTATGCCGTTTGAACCATAAAGTACAGGTCAAACCGATTTTGGGGAAAAAAACATGTATCTAATCTATACATTTGCAGACTGTTTTTAATATTCTGTTACTCTTTATGTGCTAATCATATTTTAATCATGAGAAAAATCTCTAGAAGAGCTGGAGTTGCTTTATGGGATGACTTCGGTAGAATTTGGAGACAGGGCTGGAAAGTTGCTTTTTACATTAATGTCCTCCCACTTCTGCTAGTTCAGGGGACAATGTGCCAACTACTGCTTTTCATACTAAATATTGCAGAGCTAAAGATAAGCGTCTACCACAAATATTTCAACTTTAAAAAAAAAAAATCAGAACTGTCTTTGAATCAATCTTGCACAGTATAAAGCCATTTGGCTATTAATTTTCTGAAATGTGCTGGGTTAAGGTTGCTTTATCAAGAAACACACTGCTGCTAGGTTTTGGGAAAAACGACCATACTAGATTCTTGAGGGGATGTGTGGCTCAGAAGGATGTAAGTGGATATTGATACCTTCGTACGTTGGTGCTACACGTAAGGTGATGGTGTGGAAAAGCACGCACAGTGGCTGTAAGAGCCATCCACCCAGCTTATTGACGAGAAAATTACTCCAGTCCCTGCATTTGTAAATCTAGTACTGACTTCTCGAAAATATAAATACATTTTTAAAAAAATCAATTACTGATGCATTTCCTGAGCAGAGACACACAAAATCAACATCTATGTTTTCTTGTAAATAGTGTAAAGTTAGAAGTTAAATTTATTAATATTTACATTCATGGAGTCAGAGAGAATCTGAAAAGCTACACATCAGTTGCTTCTCAAGGTAGGTGTTGTCCTGCCTTTGACTGGGATAGAGTTAGTTTTTCATTTTAGCAGCTAGAAGAGCTCTGTGGTGGTTTTAGTCTTTGATTTGTTATGAGAAGAATGTCGATAGTGCACTGATGACTACAGTCACTGCTGAGACATCAAGGACTTTTCAGCTTGCTGTGTTTTTGCCAGCATGCAGGAGCACAACAGGCTGAGGGGAGCATGGCCGAGACGAAGGTCCCACAACTCCCCTTATGATTTGAACTTAGATTTAGGACTGAAGGCCAAGTTAACCAATGAAGTATTCCATATCATGCAACGTCATGCCCAGTATATGGATGAGAGCTGACTAGAAAGAAGTTTTTTTGCTCTTCCAGGAGCTCTCTCCAAGGGCTACCTTAGACTCTCACAGTTCTATCTCTCTATTGCTCATGAGGATTGTAGGATCAGGACTTACCTGTTTCAGAATTGTAAGCCAGAACGGAACAGGTGTTGGTCATTGAACGGTGAGCAATTACACTATACATCACTTGCTTGTGTATATTATCATCCGTATATATATTAATATATTATTATCATTACTACTTTTCATTTTATATCAATACTATTATCATATCTTTCTTATCTCAATCCACAAATGTCCTTCCCTTTTAATTCTCTTCCTCATTCCCTGGGGGGTGGGGGAAGGTGAGTGAGTGGCTCTGTGGTGTTTAGTTGGCTGCCAGGCTAAACCACAACAGGTGTGCAGAAGTTTGGGCTCAATTTTGCCAATCCAGCTGAATCCCAAGGTGAATGTTACTTTAGACCCACAGCATCTTTGCAAGAACAAACTTAAATGAGCCTTTACAGATTTATACTCTACTGTTATTAGTCTGACACAGACACCTCAGCTCATTTGTCTGTATCACATGGGCAGATCTTGTTTATGTGCCTATTTTGACTCCTTGATAGTCACACTGTACTTGCAATGCAAGCTCCTTGCCTGCTTTGATTGCTGGTGTGAGAAACATGACCAGAAAGCAAAGCTCAGCATCATTCTAACACTCCAGGGTGCAACAGTGTTCAAAAAAGAAAGAAGAAAGACTTTGGTCCCTAATCTACAAACAAGAGAAATATCCTAGCCAAAAGGCAGAGAAGTCAGAACGTCAAGCGAGCAACGGTACTAATGGATTTTATAGTCCAAATCCTACTCAGCTGGACCAAAAATTATTATTTCCAGCTGAACTTTCCCTCAGCCTAAACCCTAATGTACAATCTTCTCCTAGTATGGGAAGGATGGATTCAGCACACTGAAACATGGAGGGTTCTGTAAGATATGTGTACATAAGTACAAGCCCTATAAACACATTTAAAAGGGACCATGAGAAAATCCAATAAATAAAATCCCAGAATATATAGGCTGGCAGTGGCCACTTCACTGTTCAGGTTTGACTAACACATTCATATCCCTTGTCAGAAAGGGAAAAATGCTGCCATAGAATTTTGTAAGTCAGGCAGCTGAATATGTTTATTCTTTCAGCCTGGATTCATTTTTCCATTAATCCTTTTGACATAATTGTTTTAATCTTTTTTAATAAAGGCTAATTAGTAGTAGTAATAGCATGGTACCAGTCACTCTAACTACTTGTCTCGTGAAAACTTGAAGATTTTGTCAGACTAGTGGATGCAATGTAGCTCGTTTTCTATACTTGCTCCAGGCTAATAGCTTCTTGATGGAAAAAACGTAATTTTTAAGAATATTGTCTGACTTAATAATTTTGAATTTTACTACATTCTTAATATTCTGATAATCTGAATCTTTCTGATAAGCAAACAACACCTACACTGACACCAGTACTACTTAATAAAACCAACAGGTGGTGAACTTGTCATTTTAGCCAATATGCATCTGTTAAACAGAGCAACACCTATCAGAGAAGAGATGAGTTTATAGGCATCATTAATCCAGCTTTTATATTGGTTGAAAGCCACACATCTAGAAAGCCTTAGGGCTTTTTTATTTAGAGTAAAATTTAGAGAAATAGACCATGATAGTGCATAATCTCCAACGTGTGTATACAGCAATATGCAAGCAAACAGTGGGTGGCCTACAGAAGAGTAGCAGAGGCGTAGATGAATGAAAAGAAATGTCAGCAGCTGTAATGCTGTGGTTTCAGCTGGGAGAGTACAGGCTAATACTGCAATGGCTTGCTCAGCTTGCTTTCTGCAGTTTTAATGATGACTGATCCCTACGGTTTCTTAACCAGAAGGAAAATTCAGCTGAAGTATAACAGAAGAATGTTTGCAGACTATACACAGCTTGTGCTGATTTCTACTTCCCTTTGATTTTCATGCCTGCTTGCTGGTAGTATAAGCAGCTGATTATATGATCATATTTAGACTTTAATAAACTTGCTATTAGATGACAGCTCTAACAGACACAAGGTGCTTCCTGGATCCAAGTGTTTTTTTCCACTTAGATAAGGAAGACTTGCAGGAATAGAAACATATAAGTTGGCAAGTAGCTAAACAGGGTCTCCATCCAGCATAACAGGGAAGGAAATAACTTCTAAACTTTACTGACTACTTACTGCTGCAGTCATCACTATAAACAGCAAGTAAAATGTTACAATTAAAAGCATATTGATGATTGACCACACTTTTTGCCTCCAAAGCTTAAAGTATTTCCAGGTGTTGCAGGAAAAATCTACAGGAGATGATGATGTCAAGAATTCAGAATGTTCTAATACTGACAGAAAGTTTGTCTCCTTTGGCATATACGTTATAGTGCTAATATCAGTGTTTAAAGGTTTTATATACAAGTTTGTTTCTACTCAGATATTGGCATTACATCCACAAAAGCCATATTCTGAAGTGCCCTTAAACATTTAGCTAGGTAATAATGACATAGGCTAACAGATAAATCCTTTATCTCTTATGTCTATATATAGCTCTTAGAGGCCTACATAGTTATGTAGACCCATATATATACACACCTATAAAATTGAAATGCTGTGAACTAACCTTTGTGGTATTTCCTTTGACTATAGTAAGAATGTTCTGCCATGCCAGTGTGTTGTACAGTTATTAAGTGGAGAGAACAAAGAGAACTTTATAATTTTCCATCTTGTAACATATTTTATATACACTAAATACCCTACTTGTTCACACTTTACCTAAATCTTGGTACTCAAAAAAGCTTCTACTTCCACATTAAGTTGTACTACAGAACTAAAGGTTTAGCACTTTCCTAGTCATGTTGCAGCTTGGTGGGCTCCCTACTGATTCAGACTGCTGTTTATACACATCTGAAACACACACTTATTGTGAAGATGGTAGGGAACATCCGGAGTTGAAGAGTTGAGTTGCTCCTCAACAGACAACAAGCCAGGAGCTGAGAATGATGGCCAGGTAGGCTCCCTAGCAAGCGATACAGTCCTTAAGAACTTAAGGAAAGGAGAGCAAGCCCCACAGCAGTAACTGGGGTTAACTACAGCTCAGGGACTGCTGGAAAAGCTTGTAGCAACAAGGCAGGTCTGAGGTCAAGCCAGGAAGTCAAATTAGCAAGGTGAGGTGAAGGAAGGATTAGCAATGTGGAAGGCTAGGCATGTACACACCTAGAAGGCAATAAATGAGAAAGAAAAGTAAGGGCAGAGGTTTAAATGCAGATGCCAAGACAATGAGAGGATGGTGTGTGGGTGGAGGCTCCTACAGCTCTTTTGCATACCTTAGCTGGTGCCACAAGTGCCTAGAGAAGGGCTGTAGGGCTGTGGTATGTCAGAGATGATTTTGACTGCAGATGCCTCAGTTCTTCAGGGACGAGAGTTGAGGTGGTAATGACTGTTGATGAACTCTGGTTTCTGGTACAAGTCTTCTCAGGGAAGGTTGCAAGCTGAACAAACTCTATCCGTGAGCTTTTCTGTGGTTGTGGTGAATGTGATTGACTCTGTAGTATCATTCATTTGTGAATACTTGTCTGAACATATTTCTCCCTAAGTTACTTCTGTGTAGTGTCTTTGAGCTTGCAGCTCAACTGCCAGCTTTCAGTATTATAATTCTTTTTTTTTTTTTTGTTCCATGAGTTTGTTCTCTGTTCTTTAATTCTGTTACTGTCTGTAATTGGCTGTTTCTGCATGGCATTTGTATTAATAGGTACAAATGTTTCTGTAACATAAAATTGATATCCAGAAAATGGAAGAGTTCTCTTTACTCAACACTCCCAAGCTTACACCTTCAATAATCATGTTCTCCTGAAAGTAATAACATATGGAAATTCTTTTTTATTGCATTTTAAACACTTGGGGTTTAGATTTACAAGATCTCTGCAATGAGATCTTTGCAACTGTCAAAAGAAGTTGATAGAATGTGTTTTCTTTTTTTAAAGTGCACGCTAAAGGTGTTATAAAATCATTGGAATCCACAGTGCAGGGCTCTATGAAAAGATACAGAAACCGCATCAGAACTTCCCTGCAGTGCTGTCATGGGAGTTTCGTACAAAAAATGTTAATAACTTCAGAAATAGTATTTTCTCTAGGTAACTTCGAAGTGAAATATTCCAGCAATGTGTGACAGCAAAGGATTAGCCAAGTACTGCAGGAGCCATTTTTCCTTTCTAGGCCTGATTCAGCAGGTTAATATCCCTTCATTTCCAGTTCTCTAGCATCTTCAAGAAATCTCACCTTGATCATGAAAACAGTTTCTTAAATTTACAATATAGTTTCTTATTTAATGGCAGCACAGCAGTCTTTTCATTCTTTTCTATGTGAGTTTCTGAAATACACTATTCAGACATATTTCAGAGGGGTTACAAAATACATTCAGGCTACTATTTACCATTTCTTAGAAACAGTAAGTTTTATTCCACTCTCATCAAACAAGCCAATTTTGAAGTGATGATGTAATAGTTCAGAAAATGTAGATTTTGAGGTGTGAGCTGAGTTCATGACATATATTATTTAACTTAAGCTAGAATACAATGAGACAATAAAGCTATCCTTATTTTCTGAGTTGTAAAACACTTGACTTCTGCCAGTGTAACAGCAACATGACAGGACTTTTTATGATCAGTGACTCTGTACCATATTTGCTCGGATTCTGGGTAAAAAAATGAAAATCCTCCCAGCTGCAGCCCTGTATGCTTAGCCTGAGATTTCAGACATGATGTATCATTTCAGGTTGTCATATATTTACTGGTAAAAAAAGAGTCTACAAGGCCAAAGTCTCTCTTTGCATGCACTATTCTCTCTGTTAGGTTTCACAGGTGTAACTGAAAGCAGAATTTGACACCATTAATGGAATTTAGTTAACACTTCTGTTGAAGATGTATGAGACGGAAAACCCTCCCTAACATATTCAGCTTTTTGTCTGAGCCCTGTGGCTGTTTTGGCTCTCCAGTGTTACCAGGTGTAGAGAGTAATAATGGTTTATTTTTTCCCTTGAAGCAATTCAGTGGAAATCTGAAAACACTTGAAGAGCAAGTCTTGGAAGAAGATGTCATCATTATACAAGTGCTTTACCGGTTAAATGGGTGGAAAGCCATATAACTGAGGCTATTCAAAGTGTCTGAATTCCATGAACTACAATGTCTAGCTTTACACAGCACTAGCAACAGACAACAATTATACAATAATTTTGGAGTGTATAACAGTATGTAGTACATGGCAAGCAAACTAACATTTTGCTGTTTAAAGCTTGTCCCCATGGATACAGGTGGAATTCAAATTATGACTGATTACGAATTTATAGCAAAGCACCTATTTCCCCTCTTCATCCCTGTGTAGATATTCCAGCTATAGAAAAAGAGTAACTAATTTTGAATTTGCTTGATCAATTTTCTTATATATTGCCTGCTAAGATTATAGTAACAGAAGAAATTATTATGGTGTTTCATCAGACAAGAAACAGAAAACATACAAGAAACACATCAGGAAAATCGGGTGTCTGCCAGGCTGGGTCTGTCGTGATTTAGCTGGGCTGGCAGCTAAGCTACCTTGTGGTTGCTTGCTCACTCCTCCCACTCGTGGGGTGGAGAGCAGAAAAAATTGTACCAAAGGCCTGAGGGTCGAAATAAGAACAGGGAAGGAACACCCACCAACCATGGTCCCAGGCAGAACAGACTTGGCTTGGGGACAAATCAGCTTAATTCATTAACAGTTACTTCAGAGAGGATAAGAAAAACCAAAACCAGATCTTTAAAAAAAATCACCTTCCCCCCACCCCTCCCTTCTTCCTGGCTCTGCCTCCTCCCTACCAGCAGTGCAGGGGGATGGGGAACGAGGGCTGCAGGTCAGGTTGTCACACTTTGTTTCTGCTGCTCCTTTCTTCAAGGGGGAGGATTCCTTACACTCTTCCTCTGCTCCAAAATGGGGCCCTTCCTCATGAGAAGTAGTCCAAAAACTTCTCCAACATGAGTCCTTCCTACAGGATGCAATCCTTACCCATCACATTGCTCCAGTGCGGGCTTTTCCCACAGAGTCATGGCTTCTTGGGGTGCAGCCACCTGCTCTGCATGGAGTCCCTTCCCGTGGGCTGCAGATGTGTCTCTGCTTCAGCATCAGTCTTCAGCAGTGCCGGGGGTTCTTCAGATAGAGACAGTCCTCTATGAACTCCCTTAGGCACAGGCATCTCTGCTCTAGTGGGGGGTCCTCCACAGTTTTGGGTGGGTCTCTGCTCCACCGTTTCTCTCATGGGCTGCAGGGGGTGTGCCTGCCATCTCACCATGGGCTGCAGGGGAATCTCAGCTCTGGCACATCTCCTCCTGCTCCATCTTCACTGACCTTGGTGTTTGTGTAGCTGTTCCTCCCAGGTCTCAGCCCTCTCTGCCTCAGCCACGCCAGGCCTCACCAGCCTGGCAAACTCCGGTAGCCTCGGCAGGATAACCTCCGCCCAGTGGGTGCCCTGGGAGCGGGGCGCTTCAGAGCTCTCCAAGCTGTGCTGCTGCAGCCATCTCCAGTCGGGTGGTGGCCCAGAGCAAGCAGTTTCCTGCTCAGGAGGCCAGGGGGCAACCCCCTGCCTTCCCCCTCTCTTCACTATTGGTCCAGCCCTGGTTCGGGCTCCTTTGCCCCTGCTTAGATAGGGCATTCGCAGAGGTGCTGACTGGCTCAGCCCTGTCCTGAGAGGATGGGGTCTGACCTGGCCAGAGACCAGGCCAACCAGTTTTGGAACCAGGGAAGCTTCTTGCAGCTTCTTACAGGGGTGACCTCTGCAGCTTCTCCCCTGCTACCAAAACCCCACCACATAAACCCAGCACATGGTCACAGATTCAAATTTACAAAAGTCAGTTCTGACATTCCCTATTTCCAGTACCTGTATCCCTAAACGGTTTTAGTGGAAAGGTTTAGACTCTTGGTTATACTCATCTGGAGCCCACTGGAATCGCTACCAGTCCATCGATGGTACCCATGCTGGAAAGGCGTAGTCCCTCGGTGCAAGCAGATGGTCCCAGGGATGTGAGCACCAGCCCTGGGCTACTTGAGACAACGAGCACTTGCAACACCATTGCAGAGGCTGTTCCGTCATGCCTTCAGTTTTTGCCATGCTGCCTCTGCATCAGGTTCTTCTAGTGTCCATGTGTGCTTCAGTTTTGGATATTTGCCCTCCTCATGCACATACACTCAATTATCTGCTTAGTGTTCACAGTTTAAGCTATATTTTTGCCCATGACACTGTGTCTGCATGGTGCAAATGTACACTAAACAAAACATTTCAGAAGCAGATGATAATTTAATGCCAGAATCAGTAAGATTTTCAAAATTTGGAAGATTTTAAAGAGTTTTCACCCTTTATGTTGCTCCCTAGAGAACAACCTGCAGGGACTGCTGATCCACCTTCAGGGATCCTGAGAGAAACAAGGAACCACAAATCAGAATGTTGTGCAGCACATACTAGGACAGAAGAAAAGACAAAACATTTTCAGTCCTTTTACTGGAAAAAACCCTACAGTCAGCAGCAGTACTCAGAGCAATTCTTTAATAAGATTATCCTGTTATTGATACAGAAATAGCAATTGAGTATAGTTATTTTCCATTGGAGAAAATGAATTATTGGTCTAAAGACTTTTGAATTTATGGGCATTAGGGAAATTTAGCAAAAAACTTTGCCAGTGAGAAAACGGCAAACAGCTCAGATTTATCATGTTACTATCCTGAAACAGCGGTAGACATAGCAGACACATGGCAAGCAGCTTTTTTCACAGCAACTGGAATCTCAGAAGTCTGATGAAAGGACCAGAAGTATCGTTTGGGATTACTCAGCTCTTGGGCAGTATGTAGAAGTTAGATAGCTAATTAAAAGCTTCTGGATGTGATTACTTCTATGGCAGAAACACCTGAACCTGGAAGAGTTTTATAAATGACTCAGATCTTGAACAGTTATGGAATATAGTAAAAGGCAAATTATGGAAGATGCTACAGTTAGTCATTACAGCATTACACAGAGAATGCTGCAGCCTAATTACATTAGTTCCGGAACCTCACCAGCATATCTGATTTCTGTATCGATTTCTGGAAGCTAAATGTAATATCTGGTTCAGATGTACATCCAATACCTCAAATTAATGAAATGCTACTGGGCTTGGGTGATGGCCAATATGTAACTAAACTTGACTTACCAAGTGACATTTGCAGATGCTTTTGGCTTCCCAGATTCCAGAAGCCAACTGTCTTTTCTATGCTCTAGGAGGCATGTTAGTTTTAGCAGTCCATTTAATTTATATTAAGCTCCAGAAGCATTTCCAAGGCTGATGGAGAAAATAATTTATCTTAATCAGAGATGCACACCTTGATGCAGTGATCTATATCACTCACTTATCTAGATATAGGTGGGACACCTACAGAAGGTGAAGATGGCCGTGGAACCTTTTAGGATGCTCATGTTTCGCTGCTAATCTGGCTAAATGACAAAATGGATGTGCTGAGATGAAATACAAGGGTTAATTTTGAAAAAGGAAAGAGAAAGCTGTCCTGTTGCAGGAGGGAGAGTGAAAGAATGGCTGTGTGGTGCATAGCCACTGGCTGGGGTCAACCTGTCACAGACTGAATAAGAAAGGGCTTCTTCAGAGCTCCACATTCTTATCAGTAAGCAAAAGATGCTTCTTCTGTTGGCTTTATCTGAACGTTGACAAGTTACAGATTTTTTTACCGTAGTAGATTTGTTATAGAACAATGCATTCTGTAAGGCATAGACATAAGCAACTCACGTGAGAGCAGTAGATGAGACAACATGCATCTTTTGCAACATCTAGTTCTGTATGTGAAGGCTTTCATTCAAGCCTCAGAGTTCAAGATGTTCATAACTGTTCCTTGATCTTACTTCTCTCTCTTCCTTGACGGAACAATCATATGATGATAGAAAATGACTGTTTACCCAGAGCACAATTAAGATCTTAAATACCACCTGTTTGAAATCTGTTCTTTTAAATGACTGATGTTTACCTATTAAAATATTTGCAATTTATAGACGAGAGAAATCCATACTGACTGTGTCATACCTACAAGGAAGACCCTAGCATAGAGACATTGATTCAATGTCACATTATGACATTAATTTGGACCACATATATAATTTAGACTTTTTCTCAAGGTACAATATTCAGTAAAAGAACCTGTGTAGGACATCCTGTTTTACAGAGTATACAAGAGAGAAGAAATGCAACCTTTCCTCCTGCCTCATGGTCCTCAATCATTTGTGTCTCCTGCAGTCCCAAGCCAGCAGCTCACGTCTGCCCCAAACTATGACTGCCTGGTAGAGTATTTTTCAGATGAAGCTTTTGGAACAACCGAATGTTTCAATCAAGAAAAAAAAAAAATAAAACCAACACTGCAAACATCCTGTGGCTGCAGGTAAGTTCCTAGATGTGAATATTAATTCTAAACAGTAGTCATGTCAGAAAAGGTAGAAATAACCCAATGCAAATCAGAGCCAGTAACAATATCTGACATAGCAGAGCAGCATGTGGATTTTACCAGCTCAGAACCAGGCGTCATTTAGGTGTGAGAAGCCATAGTAACATGGAAAATCAATTCATACACTTTCTTAAACAAAACAACAGTTGTATAATTGCATTAATGCAGGGCCAAGCCATAGCTAGCACTGCTTTCATAAACACAAAATAAGGTTGCATTTGATTCTACTGTCTCTGAGATCACACAGAGTTTTGCATGTATGTCTGCCAGACTTTGCAATGGATGTTGAGTCTCTATCAAACTTTTGAACACAGTCAATTTGTTCAGGCTTCAATCAGCTCTGCGCTGCACTTAAGAAATCCCTTTCTTTTTCTATCCATCTGCAGTTTCATTAACAGTGACTGACGCTGTTTTCACATGCATAAATGCATGTAGGTTTTTTTTTTTTTAGAATAGCTCAGAACTAAACAGGCGACAAAAATATTCATATTGGGTTCTGGTATAGGCAATCTCTTGGGACCACGCATAAATTGCACTGAGTTGTAGTATACAAAGAAAAGAATCTGTACATAGCAGACTAGAAAATAGGATGGAGGGAGGAAGTTTTTGGCCTCAGCTCCTCCATTACATTCTCCTCTTTCACTAAAAGCAGTCCTATTTAATATAGATTAGCAACATACACAAGTAGTGACCACAGAATAAGCACTGCACTTGAAATCCACTTCCTTGTCTCCTCTGCAGGAACTCGTTTATGGGACTACAGCCCCATTTATATATGTGACCTAAAAATATAATTTTTTTCCTTAATTTATGTGTGTAAACTCTGGGGCAGGTCGTGTTCCCTATCACTGCTTTTGCCATGCGACCAATGTTTAGACATTAAAGGAGGTAAGACTGGTTGTCTTACACTTGGCCATGAGAGTTTAAATGAATTCCGAGCAGTTTGACACCGTTCACTTCCTAAATGACACAAAGGCAAAGAACAGAGTGAATGGAGCTCTCCCTACTGGAGAAACAACAGAGAGACAATGAATGACCCAACTCCGGAGCTGGCTCAAACTTCTAGAAAGAAAACATTGTCATTCACTGCTATTACTCTATCCACAAGTTACTCAGAAAAATAATGTATGCATTTATTCCTACCTACTTGAAAAATAACTGCAGCTTTGATATTGACTCTAGTATGAACGAGATCAAGCCATTATTGCAATATTACCATTAAAGTTTCATAGGATTTTTCCATAAGGATAAATAGCATTCTTTTGAGTTGGGGGTTCGAATGAGATGCTCCTTTTGTTTTAGCTACCGCAACATTTTCTACTCCTCCTTCTTCTTCATGAATTCTTTTTACTCCATTGTGATTATGACATATCCGTATTTGGTCATGATCTACGTGTCTTTAGGCACACTATCTTAGTCCTTTTTATTCCACAATAGAAATGAAGACTTTTTGAAAGGTCTTTGGTCAGATGCTTAGCGGTTGCACATATGGTATGCATAATAGATTATGTTCAACGTGACTGTGAGAAGTCAACAAACTCTAAGCAATTTCACATAATTTCATTCCTGAAAGAAACTTTGACCTTGATATTCCTTGTTATGTATATAAATAAAAATAAATGAAGATGGTTTGTGCTGAGCTGACTAGCGAGTTCTAGAATAGCAATGAAGCTCTACATTGAATCAAGGTGTTCCATAAACCTTTAATTTCCTTGAAAAAACAGTAATTTATTTCACAGTAATCTCCTTTTTGCTGAACAAGTGGTTGCATTTTCTCAGCGGCAAAGTAAACCACCTGGAGATTTAATGTAAGGGGTAACTCAGCACTGCAAAATACTGTGTATGCAAAGAGATTTGCAGTTTAATTCAGAGGTCAAAAGGCATGTTACTTCTAAATGATATTGGAGAAACAGCTTGGAACTATGCCCCTCCCTTAATTCCGAGCAGTAAAGAACAGACAAATTAAAATGTCAGTATACTGAATTGAAAACTGTTTTATGATAAGATACTTGAGCCAGCAACCAACTTTCCAAATACCACACGTGATAGTAGATTTACAGTTCTTGATGGGAAGACTAGTGCTAATTTTCAGCCCTTGATATATCAGTGAGGCAGTGCTGGAATTCAGTGCTTGCTTTTGTATCACACTGGTATTTAAAAACTAAAAAATCCTGAATTGGGGTAGATATGGCACCCTAATTCAGACAGCAAAAGCTATTTCTGTTGGAAATAATTGAGTTTACTTGTTGCAGGCACTCATATTTGTAGTTTTACTTCGTAAAATGAATGACTTAGTGAATGACTTCATATCAGCTTATACAACTGACAGAAGAATATTCTATTTGAGACTGAAGGAAATAGATAACTATGAATTAAAAAAGAATAGCTTTCTTCATGGCACAAGATGATGATGAAACAAATAATGGTATTTCACTAATCCTGCTGCAAGCCTACAAATTCTAGAGATATGTATGCTGAGCAGATTCTTTTGTTTAGCTATGAGTTCAATAAGCTCTTTACTTAATAACAGTTGATTTGAAATGCAAGTGTATCTGCAGTATAAAATCCAAGAGTGATGGCTCAGTCAATATTTTCATTGGCTAAAAAAAATTACCAGCTGATTCATAGCCTCGTCTTCTACTTCTCAGGATAAACTTCATGTTCACAGAAGAGTGCCTGTATGTTCAGGTAGTGGGATAAAAATACTATTGTCAGATTATGCACTAATTAGTAGCAGTTGAAGCTCCCACACTCTCACCACTACGAACACTCATCTTGAGACTGACTTTATCAATTCAAATCCAAATAACAAAAGGTAAAATTTGGTGCGTTTTTTTCTCTGCAAATATGGATGTTCTTTTAGGACTTCTTTGTCTCAGTTCTCTCAGCAGCTGATAGGCATCTAAAAGCTCTTTTAAATTTGCATTAAAAATTTCTAGTCCTACTGATATCTATCTTCAAACTTTATTTACTTTAAAGAGCTAAGGATTTCCTCTTACACTGGATTCATTTGGACTCATAGACTTCAGCATTAATTCTTCAGCACTTCTGCACAGAAATGGCTACACGTCAAAGCCCAGTGTTTAGGAATTTCCACTTCATCACATTTCATTCAGTATATTTTAAAATATTTTCCCCAGATTATCTAGTGTTTTAAAGTGAAAAGTCTCAATTTCAGTCTCACAGCTTGCAGTATCAATGAGTGTATATGCAACCACATCAATACACACAGGTAATCCGATGCACTTTGCTGTATCTGGATTCAGAAGGCAAATATGTGGACGCAGGAGGAGCAGCTACACAAACAACTACGACATAAGGTGAAAACCATAATGTTAGAAATAGAAAAACATTTAATCTCGATGTCCTAATAATAGCCTGTCAATTCTTCTTTCCTTAGGATGGTGTCTACTTCCTAATAGTTAGCTTCATTGTACTCTTAGCAAAACACTATTCATTACATCTCAGTCCCACAATTGTCTTGAATTGCCTAGGAAAACAATGTATTTATAAGTACATGCATCATATGCTTGCAGTATTTAGGATTAACTAAAATCAGAAGGAATATTTTGCTTTTATTTAAAGAAAAGGAACAGGCTGCCCAGAGAGGTTGTGGAGTCTCCTTCTCTGGAGATGTTCAAAACCCGCCTGGATGCGTTCTTGTGTGATCTGATCTAGGTGGTCCTGCTCTGGCAGGAGGATTGGACTAGATGATCCTTCGAGGTCCCTTCCAATCCCTAATATTCTGTGATTCTGTGATTCCGTGAAAAACATCTCTTCTGGAACCTGGGATTCTTGTAGGAATATTCTAATCACTGAAACTCCATGTGTCACATCTCTTATTCTTCTCTTATTTTTGCATATGGGATTAGACATGGTTTTCCACTGGATAGAATTTGCCAATCAGAGTTATTTTTTAGTCCTAAATCTATTTAGTAGAGGTGTACTAGTTACAAATTCCAATTTATCCTTTCCAACAATCAACATGATGTTACACAAATCAAGACTAGAAACAAGACACATATTTTAACAGTAAATATAATTAATCTCGGAAATATATTATCTATAGATCATATGTATCCTCAACTCCACAAAGAATTTAAGCCAAGACCATTATCTATTTTTCTGAACTGTGTTAACTCATTCAGATGGCATTTTTGAGATAACAAATGACTCCCTGAAATTCTAAGGTCTTTGCCAACTCAGAATGGATGTTCTTAATGAAACCCTCTAGCTATAAAATCTATGAGTGAATTTATAAAATTACATTTCTCTAGAAAATACACAGATTTCTTCTATTTGATGTGGAACTGAGCTTCATAAAAGCTCCGTGCTTTTGGAGGACCATGACTAAGATAGAAATAGCTGGAGGGCCACCTATCTTCTGTTGTGACTGTATCCTTGCAGGCTTTTTGCTCTCACATGACACCAGCTGACAGGCAGCTCCTATTTTTTCTTTCCTCCTACATGCGAATATTTCTGTTGGCAAATTAGCCAATTCACTGGCAGAGTAAAAGAGGATAGTGTGTATATAAGACCAGTAAAGTAAACATAAATAATTTCTGCTGATGAAAATGTTTGAATTGACTCTACCACACCTTGGAATTAACAAAACTCCTTATCTGGAAACGGCTGACAATTGCTGACTTTAACAGCAATTCCAGCACCTGCAATTAGGTCAGCTATTTGCAGAGTGGCCCCAGGGAACTGAGGCCAGCCAGGTGTTCCAGTGCCTATCTATCACTGCTACCCACTCCAAAAAAACACGTGTATCTGTGCTATATGTTGTTGTAGCATTTTTTCTCTACCTTTGTCGTCCATTCTACATTTTATCAGGATAGTTTTCTGCCTACCTAAATGCTAATATAGCCTTTGGTTTGATCCCTCAGCCGATCTATATCTGTCGGAAAGGTAGAAACAAACATGCTGTCAAAGGCAGAAAGTATCTTAACCATGTTCATATACGGTAACTAGCAGGCATGTTCCAGTGTTAGGGGTGTAAATCTCACTCCAAAGCTGCAGGGTACCCATTAGATTTCTTCAATATATAGATTAATATAAAATACAGTTGTAAAATGATGGTGTTCATGTGAGGAAATAGCTGTTGGTGGTAAACACAATTACTGAAGTGTATTTTCTATTAATTAATATTCTTTTTCATTGGATGTCCGTTGTCTTCTTAAATATACTTTAATGTAATTTTTTCTTAGGGATAATGTTGGCTCATCTTAGCAGGTGATTACCAGTATCTGACATTTAGATAAAGTGACACAGTCTTCTAGGACTGTTTCAAATCTACGCTTAGCAAAACAGACATCATTTTAGAACCTTGTTATTCTCCAATTTCAAGGGCATGGTTTTTGATCTTTCTCAAACACCTAAGCTCTTGTTATGAATCCATTAGATGCACGCCTTGGTTTCTAAATGTATGTAGCTAGATGATTCTCTAGTTAAAAACATAAAACTTTTAAACGACAAAATAAAGCATTTCTCCAGTACTAATCACTTTATACCTTCATAATATTTGATTTGTAAAAATTTTTATTTATTTTTCCACATTTTCTCCTTTACTTTTCTCTCTGTAGTATAAATTAATCTGGTCTATGAGTTTCGTTTAGTCAGTTTATTGGTTTTTATGATGAGTTATACATTTTCCAACATCATAATGGAACTGAGATGAAAAGTTAGGAGTCAGAGGTTACTGCTAATGTAATTCAGGAATCTTCAAAACTGAAGTTTTAGTTCTCGCCTTCCTCTACTTTGATCAGAACAATTTATTTTTTTTTTCCCAAGATCATCTTACTGGGACATTCCTGAAGAGCAAGAAGAATATCGACAGAGCGCTCATTATCAGAATATAGTATATTAGACAGAAGAATGTTGAAAGGAACAAATGCAAATAATCAAACAACAAATCTACAATGGTCTTTTGGGGCTTCAAAAAAATCCATTCACATTCTCTTTCGTTTTATTGTGTTGCATCTTCTTTCAGGGAAAGCAACTTAGATTCAGGTGGAAACATTAACAAGCAAATGAAATTGTGGTTGGGCCATGATAAAACAAGTTACCTCCTCTACTTGTCACCTCTGACTGTAATAAGAGCTGCTTTGGGCAAGAGAGGTGCATCATTAAGCGAGCTAAAAGATGTGAAAAGAAATATCTATTACATTTCTAAGTAGATTTTCTACTGACTGAAACTGAAGGCCATTTTACTTGCTCACGAACTAACATGCAATCAATATTAATTATCAAAGAAAGGAGTGAATAACATTCTTATGATAAGATCAGCACAGAGTAATGAACTGAAGCAACTTAAAAGCATTCTTTCAATATAGTGAACTCATACATGACACCAGAATTTAAAAAAAATAATAAAATCATTATTACCAGAGAGCTAGAGACATTTGACTAGACTTCACTTTCATCTTTTTGTCTGTTTGCAAAGTTAGGTACCACATACTGCATAGTCATTTCAGTGAATAAGTAATAATGGGACTCTGAAGTTTTTTCAATAAGACTATATTCAGATAGGAGAAGTCCAGTTCAGTTTTTGTTGCTAATTCCTTTTAACATACCAAGAATCTCAGTGTTTTACAATGTAGCATTATCACTTGTTTAATCAATGCGCTCTGCCAGAGTCTGCTGTCATAAAAGGTATTCTAAAATAAAATGAAACCTCCTTCACTATGCATTGTTAAGCTCTATAGCGTGATCATTTTCAGCAGTTGTTATGCACTGCATAGCAATAACAATGATCCATTTTACTAGGTAACAAAATAGATTTGGTGGGAGGTGGAAGAAAGGAAATGGAAGAATGTCGTTGCTCAAATTATTTTCCTTCATTTAATATTAAACAAGTGTTGATTAAACAGATAGTAAATGTAAGGCAATTGAAAATTTATCACTTCTGAGCTTGATCCCTCCTATTGATAGGACACTCCTTTTTATAGGACAGTAGACTTTGGGAGACAATGTTTCTGTCACACAGAAATGATGAGAATGTGGTAGAGATATATCAATGTTTATATTGCTTTGGACTACAATATTGTGGAATGAATTGACTTGCCTTTGTGCATAGAACACACCACTCAGCACAAATATGATCTGGCTGGGTAGTGCTCAGTAGTGAGTCAAGAGGTCTGGACTGTTCGCATATCCTACAAAAAGTACCCAATGCAGCTGCCAGAAATATCTTCCTATGCTTAGAATGCTTTATCTCAGACTCTGAATTGTTCAGAACATTCAGCCACATTCTAAATCAGATTTTTATATCACTACTTTTATAGATTAGTTCCATATTGCTCTTGCAGCAAAACTGACATCGTGCCACAATTCTGAAATCTTTAGGTGGGACAAAACATGTGAGTTACTGAATATGAATGCTAATTAATGATTCATAATCTGGCCAAATAAGAATGGAATAAGATTCTACTAAATCACAGTGTAATGATCGAAATCCTGCTTTTACAGCAGCCACTATGTGCCGATATGTTAGAGATGGTATCACAGTTATCCACTGCTCCAGAAAACAACTACTTACTCAATTTATAGAATGCCTTGAAAGCATTACATGAATCAAAGGAAAGAATTATATTGAAGTATTTTCTAACAATGCACCATCTCCTCACCACTAGTGATTTTTATTCATTTCCACTTTTAGCGTACTGTTCCAATTTCATTTTTCAGATGCTTATAACTGGATTTTACATTTTTCTTTATTTAATGAAAAGAAAAAAAATGTGACTAGTATTTCTTAGTAGAAAATATTCTGAACACAATTTTGTTCTCACTCCCAGGGCAGCTCTTTCGCTCTTGAATAGCTTTTAAGGGAAGCTTCCAGTCAGACTATATTTTTTGTTCTAGTTCGTATCTTGTACAATCTGTCTTGACTGGTAAAATTGTGGATTCTTGTAGCTATCTAGTTTATCAGACTAAGAGATGTTGACCCCAAAGCCGTAAATGTAATAGTGCGGGACTGACTATTCTTCTGGATTATAGATTCATAAAACAGTATCTAGCTTGTATTCTTACTTTGACAGAGTCTCTTCTTTCTTTTCTGTCAGTCTTCAGGGTCTTATTCAGCACTGGAATTTTATTCTGTAATTACTTATATATAGATATAGTATATACTTCCTTTAGGATCAAAACCTGCAAGATATTCCACTGGCATTAAAATCTTTGGAGACCAGTGCTGCTTGGTATGCAGAAAGACCAGACCCTTCAGCTCCCCAAGTAAGTATTTATAATAGAGTTGGTCAGAAATTGGAATACTTCCATGGATACATCTTGGTCTTGGCAAAACTACAATTTTTGACAACAAACTGGTCAATATTTTTCTCTAGTTTTAATATGTAGCTTCCATCAAAATCCAGTCTTATTACTCTTTTCAGTAAGAATGTACATTTAACAGGGACTTCAGCTAAGAGCTTAGTATTCCTTTTTTAAAAAAAAAAGTTCTCATTGTTATGCTTGCAATTACTCTTACTTATTTACTGTTGTGCTATTGATAAAAATGATTAAAAGAATGTTCCTAGACTTTCTTTCTCTCTCCACAAATTTTGCCTCATGACAGGATGTTGTTAATAGAGTGGAAAACAAAAGGTTTGTTTCCTGTTTTATATATTCTTTTAATATTCTATTTCTAGAGAAATATATCCTACCAGTACATTTCTCACTATTGCAAACCTGTTGTTCAAACAGACACTGGAAAATCAAGACCATTAACACAGTCTGAGTATTCTGAGGTGTGGTGCCTGCTGCAATTCTTCATTGAACCAGCTGGAAATTATGCCACTTCAGGTTTTACCTTAGTCTAACAAAAAGAAAGATTAGTCTGCAACTTAATATTGGCTTAAAATGGGAAAATTTTGAGAAATTAAAGGAATTAGGAATGACGTTATCTAGGCTGAAGAGCTTAGAGACCTCAGCAGGAAAGCTTTAAAGGCACAGAGGTTTTCTGGGAACTATCTTTGAAAAAAAAAAAAAAAAAAAAACTTATTAAAAAAGGCTCTAAACCTGATTTATTGAAAAGTGCACTAGGAATAGCAGCAATGATACAAAATAAAAAAGATGAATTGTCAAAGAAAGGAAATGCAGAGCTTAAGAAGAAACTCTAAAACCCAATTTGATCTTGAAAATAATAAATACAACGATAATAAAAAAAATCCACTGTTTAAACAAAAAGACAATAAAAAAAGGAGAAATGTGTTCACTATGAACTTAGGAAGGTTAAATTTTAAAGGCAAACTAAGTTTTGCTGAAAAGCTGAATGAATATTTTATCTCAGCTTTTGATAAGGAATATGCTATTAGGAAGGACAGAGAAACCCTGATGGCTAAAAGTAACTGAACTGTTTACAGTCAGGTGGAAGGAAACCTCAGAATTTAATGGACTCCATGCTGAGTGTGAGAGGGCAAAAAAAAAAGTCCACCTTCAAATTCTGACAGAACCAATGAACATGTTAGCATAAGTGTTCCACTCTGAGGGTGGTGAGGCACTGGAACAGGTTGCCCAGGGAAGTTGTGGATGCTCCATTCCTGGAGGTGTTCAAGGCCAGGTTGGATGAGGCTTTGAGCAACCTGATCTAGCGGAAGGTGTCCCTGCCCCTGGCAGAGGGGATGGAACTAGATGGTCTTTAAGGTCCCTTCCAATCCAAACTATTCTATGATTCTATGAATTTAAAGGAATGTAAGCTAATGGGAAAAGTAGTAAAATGCAACATTTGTTTACCAACAGTGAATAATGATAAACAAGTGCATTGTCTTTTTGAAGAAATAACTGATTGCATATTTAATCTATGTGAAGAAGTCATATGCATATTTGCATAAGTGCAGAACTGTAAACTGCAACTATGGACAGGATAGAGAAGGACAACTTTAGACATGTATGTGGGATGTACGAAAAGGGGAAAGTTCAGGCTACAGGAAAGTGTTTTGTGGAGTTACACAAGGATTGATTGTGGGACAGATCTTACTTAATGGTATTAGTTGCTTTCGCATAAAACAACTGTGGTTATGAAATTTGCTGATAACTAAGTTTGCAGACATCATCAATACGCTGGAGAACTGGAGTATTCTATAGGAAAAACTAGAGGTTAGCGGTAGAAACAGGACGACATTTATTATCACGAAGTCAAAGTTACTGCAACAGAACAGATAGTAGTTTTGATATTGGCCTCTACCAGTGAGTGCCCACCACTTGCAAACAACAGGACGGGGAAAAATAACATTGTTCTGCCAGTATGAAATCAGCTTAAAGATCTTGCAAGTTTTACAGATCTTTTTTATGGGATGACTAATATATATCAAAGTAATACCTCATGAAGAAGGTGTAGAGACTATAAACAGTAAGATAATTCTGATAGATATAATAAAATATTACTGTTACTGTACAAGGACCTGCTGAAGCTCCATGTGGAATACCATATATAAATCTGGTCACCTAAATTCAAGAAGGATGAATTTCTACCCGAATGGCTGCTGAGAAGGTCTATTGAAATGCTGAAGGGAGAGCTAAGCTTGTTTAGCCTAGCAAAAAATAGAAGTTGTAAGGGCATTGCATGATTCTCAGTAAATACATAGGAAATGTATCACCTGAACCATTCTATGATTCTATGAAATATAAATACTGGGACAGAAAAGGCATGTATAAAATCATAAAACATTTTTGAAAGAACAAAATCTTTTAACAAGAGAAGAATAACTCTGAAAAAATCTTATAACCATGAGATTGACAAAATCCCAAAGGCAGCTATGCAGGAGGTCACTCCATAAAAAAATTCAGAAAGATAATAGCTGCTATTCAGGCATGTCATCCAAACTATTGCACAGTTTTCAATTTTACTTCACAAACAAAACACCTCCTAAATTTGTATACTGTGAAATATTCTATGAAAATACTATATTTCAGATGTAGCATCTTTTGTTTCTTCATGTGTGTCAGAAGGGGAACCATGAAGCAGAATGAGGATACTGTTAAAGTTTCTTCATGAGCACTTGGTCAATGGTTTTTAGTTTTGAGAGTTAGAAACATTTTTCTATACAATATTTTGGAACTTCCTCACCAACATAAATCCTGTTAGAGGGTCTTCTATCACACGTGCAATAAAAAAAAGACAGTTCACTGTTTCTCTCTTCCTGAGACTCATGGCAGAGAGGATGTGGAAGGGACTGGAATTAGAATCGGCCACCCAGTCCCTAGAAGAACATATGCTATTCAGTAAAAGTTACTTCTGTCCCTGGGCTGCTGCACTTTGGACCACAGCAGAGAGTGAGCACACCATGACAGAGTCTCTGACAACTGCATTCATTGGCTGGGCCCAGTGTATCCTGCTGAGTGGAGATAAATATTGTGCCCTCACTTACTGAAGTCAATATATTTGACTAAGTGTTGAGTCAAAACTGAGACATGTTTCAGTAGTTCACTCTTTCCTAAAGTAGCAAAGCTGTAATAATTATGAATATCGCTGATGGAAAATTTTATTCACTCACCCTTAAGCTGTACAGTTCATACAGCATTCATTCCAATAATCTTGTAATTCTGCCCTGGTAAATAGTATTCATTATACCTCCCTGGATTTCATACAAAGAGTGCCTGAAAAACACATGAACAATATAATTTAATTACAGAGACATAAAAGATGTTATGGGTGATAAATTTATTTTATGATCTTTAAAATGAAGGCAGACAACATTCATATCATTTCTGGTTTTGCAAGCCTTGGTCAATGTCTTGAGTTTCAGAAATGTATTTTGATGGAACTGATTCTTATTCCACATTCATAGGGGATTGAGTTGCTGGTGCTGTGAACGATGTATCAGTTTTACAGTCACTACACAAGGTACTCAGATAGACTTTCTCCAAGTCCTGTCATAAAAAACTATATTAGAATAGACAGACATTACTCATTTAATGACAGACTAAAATTCCATAGCGTAACTCCAAAATGCATTGTAAGTACTAGTGGTGTTTGAAACCACGAGGAATTTAAGATATGAAATGCTAGCTGCAGGTGATAATGCTAGTAACTAGGAACTATGTACAATAACTAATAACTATGCATAATATTGTATATAGAAATATTGAATTGGACACCTTCTTTCTTACATACAATTATTTACGATATCACCATCAATAGAAATCATTACAAAAATAATCTCTGCCAAACGCTAGTATTCCAAAGACCATCAGGCTGGATGACTAGAACTGTAAAATAAAGATAATACAGATGTTTCCGTATATTCCAGGAGATTATACATTTATTTTACTTCATTTTGTTTTCCTCTTTTCAGAATACACTGCATTCATTTATCAACAGAAATTGGAGTCCCAGTAGGGAGGCCCGAATGGTGAGTGGATTTACATTGTTTGAATATAAATGTTTGACTGGCTCTATTATAACTGGCTTAGAGTTACTATGGATTTATATTAGAAAAGACAATTAGTTCAGAAATATTTCCATTTTTAGATGATACTGCTAATGTTAGTATACCAATGATTAAGTAATGTATAAACATTAGTTTTCACATATTTTTGACTGATTAGTCCTTCTATTTTACTAGTGGTATTTCCGTTTTAGAGATAACGATGGCCAGAGTTTTAAAATACATTTCATACTTAACAATTATTTTTGTTTTCCACAGTGAGACCACTAGTTTTAATTAATCTGATTGCTTTAGTCCAGAGATCACATGTCACACCACATGCAAGAGTAAGTAAAAATCCCTCATGATAATCTGCAAGCTTAATTTAGCACTTGAAAAGTTGTGAGTTTCCCATCTGTTGAGATTTAGAAATTATACCTTCGTAATGCTATCTTTCTGCAGATGTTAAAATTGTAACAATGTGATAATTTTTAGCTGTGAATATCAGAGCAGAGATAGCAGGTATGTTCCGCAAGTGACAAACAATACCAATTTGTCTTTTTTTTTCAATTTTTTTTTCAAGTCCAAGGCAAAGGGATTGGTCCAGCATTGAATGGAGATTAACTATTGCTAGAACTATTGCTTAACTGTTACTGCCTGGTTGGATGACAAAGACCAGAAGAGAAAGATCATGGTGAGGATTCCTAGAGTGGCCAGGGATTATATAATCTGTAATTAATCTCGTTTTCCTTTCTTTACTGGAAGCCGTATCAAGGCCATCAGCCATCAAAGGAATGTCACAATTTCTACTGCTTAGAAGAGGAAATAGCTTACTGTATACATAAAACACTGAATAATTGCTGGCATCCAACTTCATTTTGACCACTGCATATATGGATTTTTGGTTGTTGTGGGAGTTATTTCATTTGCTAAATAAAAGTTACTATTCTCTTTTGCGCATATTGTGCCTGAGTCAATCCAGGTTTTCTTTGGCTTTACTGTGCAAGCCTGTATTTACATCCTCCTCTCTGCATACAGAAAACCTTGTGTTGATCACTTACTTTTATTATCCCATTTTTGTTATGGCATAAGTATATTACCTTTTCTCTCTGCGGATAAGCACTTCACTCATGAGGTTTCTGAAGCTCTGCTGCAACAGCTTAATTCTGCTTGTAACCTGTTTCCAAGCTTTAAAATCTGCTTGCAAATTGATTTTCACACAGCCAACTGAAGATCTTTCCCTGATACCTTCTTCTTCTAAGTCATGGCAAGCATACTTTTGTGTCATACCAGCCACTGTTCTTGACAATACTTACCATCCCTACCAGAAGTAAAATTTCACTTACCTTATCCATGGGATCTGGATATATTTCAGTCATACTTCGGTTTTAATTATAAAGAATAAGGCATTTTACCATCTCTGCAAAATGAAGAGGTATTCATTTTGAATAAATATCAAAATATTCTAAGATCTGGAGTATCACTTCACACAAATAAACATTAGAATGTTTGATTACATGCTAAGCATAGTAATCACTGAGGACAGTGTGAAAAACATGATTTTTACTCATATAACCAATTCTGTTTAAGTGTGCACTCTAATGGAACTAATTACCAATGGAAAAAATTAATCTTATTGTTGAGTTACAGAAAAGGTTATGTTTTGTCTATATACAATCTAACTTTATAATAAATATTTTATGCTGTAACTACCCAAAGACTATACATGTGCTATATTAACTCTGTCTAAACAAACTTTGATTCATTCAGATTCACTGAGGCTTATTCAGTCTAAGCAAGGCTAAAGCCTCCAAAGTTTCTTCTCCAGTGCCAAGACCAGGCAATTGGATATCTCGTCCTTGCCTCCCCCTTGGAACTCAGCTCTCTTTCCTTTTTCTGTGTAACAAGTTGAAATGATAAGTAATTTCATCTATGCAAAAGCCACTCCTTAGCATCTACATCTTCCTTTCTCACTCCACAACCTTCTTTCCTGATGTCCATGAAAATTGTTTCCTGTCAAAGAGTAAAAGGGACACTTCTATCAGCTATGAGCGCTGTACTACACACATGTACTGAGAACATGTCTGCACCCAGCAGGTAGAAAGACTCGGTCAAATACTGCTCTTGCTTACACTGCAAATACTCTGAAGTCACAGCAGTGAAAAATGTCTAATTATGTTAATCATCAGTCCTTTTCTACTGTGTTCAGGGTGATGATGAAGTTAGTCTCCTTCCTAGATTGTCTGCAAACTCTTGAAAGCCTGTTCATGCTCAGCTTGAACAAATATTTCCTGGAGCTTTACAAACAAGGTTAATACTTGTTGGAAGAAATGTGACCAAAATAAGCATCTATCTGAGAGTAACGAATAGGAAGAAGAGGAAGGCCACTCTGGTTCAAAGCTAAAAAGCTTGAAGGAAATCTTTATAACTAAAGTTTAAAAAAAATACCTTTTGATCTCAAATGGACAGAGTAGTGAAGAAAGTCAGAAAGAAATGCAAGAAATAAATTCATGCAGAACAGCAGCAGCTCAAAATGGATGGTAACAAGGTAATAGCCTATTTTTCCGACTTCACAGGATATTAAAACTGAAATAAATACAAGACATAACCACGATAGATTTGGACATCTATTTAGATGTGGTGTAGTAGTAGTGTCCCCAGTTTCCTTAATTTGAAGATGTCAGGGCAGCTCCCTCTCAAGGTTAGTTGGAATACTGTGAATTATCAGCTGTTTGTTGATTCTTTTTTTTCCCTCTGCCACTAGCTGTCCCTGAGTTTCATGTATATCTTTGCTGTTGGTACATTATTTTCTTCTCATCTTCTCTGCAACATTTTGCTGTTGATGATAGAAAATGTACATGCTTCGAACATGTATGAATGTATGGAACCTAGCACAATGGCCATCTAACTAGGACACTTGGGTACTAGTAGTATAAAAATAGAGGAGGAAATAGAATTATCCACAGACGAAGTAATCCCTGAAGTTTAGATCTATCAAACTACAAAATCTTTACTGCGAGGCCTCTCTTAGCTATAAGTGAAATGTTAGCTTTCAAAATAGAAAAGTCATTTATAGACAGGAGTTTTACTTATATGAACTTTTTAAAGTATGCAAATGAACACAGAGCTCAGGTTCACTGCTCCTCTTGTACAGTAGCTATATGCAGATAGGCTTATATCATAAAATTCTGGGTTTAGTCTCGATTTACTGGATTTACTTATTGCAGTTATTCCAAAGCATATAACAAGCTCTACTCTTATTTTTAATAACTAATTTCAGTCAGTCCCTAATGTCATTAGTACAGCTTATTAATATCAGCCCTCTCCTGCACCCACTGCCACTTTCACAATTAATTAAGCTAGTGGCACATTAACTGGAAGGAAGAGGCCATAGCTTTATTTATGCAGAAAACAATAAGAGCATAAATCAAAAGGAGTAATCCTATGGTTTAGAATTTACCTTATAAAGGGATACTTTGCCAAATGACAACAGCATGTGTTCAAATGGAAAAAAACATACCACGTGAAAGGAACATCATCCACTCTTCTCTCAAATATCGTGGAAGTGTTGCTCATGTCTTATTACCTCCTGTCCCCATCAAGAACCCTCTTTCGTACCTATCATCCAGTCTATTGTACCATTAGCAGTCAGATTTTCTTTTTACTGTGTATTTTTTCATCGACAAAAAATCTTAGAATCTTTATTGGAATATAAAGATATGTAATATAATTATGATAACTGATGTGGTATTTCCCTTCTGTGTCTGATAATATTTTTAAAGGAAGGCAAGGCTTCTGAATTATATGCTACATATATATTTATACATGAATACTCTACAGAATTTGCTTAAAACAGCTACGGAAGGTGGATACATTAGATATTTGCAGGTAAGTGTGGAAAAGGATTGTCTTTTTCTGCAGCTGTTAAAACAGGTGGCGGCACGTGTCTGGGAGAAATGTTTATGAGGGCTGATATTGTACTGGTTGTTAATTAAAATATTGGTGATTAAAAGATGATACACCTTCCCCTGTGGATCAGCCGATACCACATCCACAGCTACAGGCAGCATTTTGGCACTGCAGGCTGGGAGCCCGAAACTCCAGTGTGATGCCTAGATGTTATGCTGAGGATGCCTCCTTTAGTACCTGACTGAAGAAGGCTTTCCATCGCACATCGTATGGTGCTGCATGGCTCCAACTCCTTGCTCATCCTGCACAGCCACGGGGTTATGAGCCTCAGAGCTGCTGAGGCAGCATCTCCTGGGAGGGAAGGAGGAGGGGTGTCAGGGGATCCCTACAGTCTATTCACAACCTGAAGGGTGTGGGGTGGCCCCTGAGCTTTCCTCTTGAGACCAAAGACCAGGATGCACTTACCCATCTCCTAGGGTCACTGTTGATTTTCAATCCTATTTCCATGAGCATCCTGCATCTATTCTGCCCCTTTATCCCCCAGGAGGAACAAGCTTTCTGGTTTGTAATTAGAACACTTCAGATGCTGTGCTAGACAGATGCTAACCAACCCTTGGGGACTGACTTTACTCACAGGTTCTGAATAACACCTCTGGTTGCTATTTAAAGTAATAATTCAAGTGAGCCTTCTTCCCACAAGCTTGCATGTCTTTGTAGGTCCGTGAGACTTGTTTATGTCCAGTTTGGCTGTTTGTGATCTATTTTTGTGATTTTCTTTAGGTGAAAATTCAGGCTACGTCTCCCCTTTCCCACTACACAGCCTTCTCTTTCCCCTTTGGCCCCATGTCACCTGCCCAGTGTACAAGAAACTGAACTTCTCATCAGGACCAGGCTCCTCCTCAGTTTCTTCATTTCTGAAAGTACTGGTGATAGCCACGAATACACTGGAAAAAAACACCAAGCAGATGTGACATTTTGGTCTCTTCTTTAGCAGGAAGTATTTGGGAAAGCTATTGTCATGGTTACCAAGCTAAGAGACACCTTTCAGGGCCCCTTCTTTGCAGAGTCTCACTGAGTGCACTCACTCAGTGACCTTCAGCAGAGCACACTACAGTAATATGGATCAGATCATGGCCTGAGTTACCTTTGGGTACCAGTTTGAATTAATATGGAAGGTTTAAGGTTTCCCTTCAAGGGCTTCCATCTGGGAGCCTGTGGCAAGAATAGACTGAAGCAACTAACAGAGCTTTTGCAAATGCAACACGTTCTGTTCATTCCTCAAAGATATGAAACATTTAGAATAAAGAGGGCTGATTGCTGATGCAACTGTATTGTTTAGACTTTTTTATGCTGCTATCAGCCTAGCCAGCTCCCACTCTGACAGACCCATCCAAAAGTGCTTATACACTTCGCTTTTCTTGGGCCCTTTAAGCCCACCATCTTCTTCCTCTTTAGAAAAAGTAAAGGAGTTTGGATTGTGCCTGGTTTCTTGTGTGTCCTTTGATACAGCCTTAAGACTAATAAAATTGGGATGCAGCAGATAATAAGTACATTCTATCTTGCCCTTATGGTGACACATTAACTTGCCACTGCTTTCGCTGGATCTATTCAGGCAGCCTGCCCCCTCCAAAAAGCTACCAGGATTTTTGAGCTCAGAATTCTGGTTTTACTTGAGCAAAAACTGAAACAGTGTTAAAAATATCTTTCAAAACAGAAAATCTTGTGAGGAGTTAAGTGAGACTGAATGAAAAGCATCACAAACATGCTTCCTGAGGGGCAGACCATTTCTTCCAGGCTTTCCATCAACCTGGCAGCCCTTCAGGGGCTTCCAGTGCTGTAGCCACACAATCCACACTCGGCTCCGCACCACATTGTCTGCTTCCTGGAATATCACTTTTTTTTCCCCCATCATGTCCTGGAGTTGCCTTTGTGTTGTCCTTTACACCTCTAATAGCTTTCCCAGTATTTGTGATGCCTAGTGTCCCATGAGACCCATCCTGCCCCAGGGAAGCTTCCCTTCCTGGCACACTCAGCTAGCACCCGCTGCATGCCAGGGTGAGGAATGGGACAAGTGAATAACAACATGCAAAATCCCTTTCATTTCAGAGATTTACACCTAATCCAAGCATTCCTTACTTAAAGCAATCTGACATAGCAAAGCATAGCAAAGAGGAAAAGCAAATGCCATCTACCATGGTCCTAAAAAAAGAGAAAATTCATTTAAGCTTATACATATTGATGTTTATGTACATATATATGCATATGCATATATACATATCTCACACACACAAAACTAGATATACTTATATACATACGAATTCAGAAGTAAGAAGCAAAAGCTTCAATAATAGCTGCAGATGAGATTTTTGTGATATGAAACATAATCATTTTATTTCTATTTTGAAAATATTTACTGAAAAAAAGAGCCTGATTAAGTACCATTCACAGAACTGAAGGGTATTTATGGTGATGCTGATGACAACACTTCTTTCACATACTTCAGACCCTGTGATTTGTATATCTTTCCCATACCTACCCCCCATGGTGTCTGACCCAAATTCAGAGTTGTCCTCTGACTTGTCAGATTTCATCTACCTCCAGAGCGTGCTAAGTACTGTATAATAAAATACTCTGGGGTAAGCTAGTTTCAGTTTCATCTGGTGATGCTCTTCTACTTAAATATTCAACAGTTGAGAAAGACGGCAGCACAATATCTTAATTGTGGGACATGTTTAATTGAAATTCATGTTCTGAATAAGATTTTCATGTCTCAGATCAAATCACCAGTCTGGAAGATATTCAAAAGGCAGCATTCGCTCAGTATCTGTGGTTAATGCAGGCCACTAGGCTCAGAAGACTGTCTGTCAAACCTGAGGGAATGACAGAAACATCCTTAAAGCCATCAGCTTCTAGAGCCAACCTTCTTGATACATATCCAGTACTTACAAGATCACAGTCAAGGGAAGATACGGAGTGTAACCCACCTCAAAATACATCATAGCGTTTTGGGAAGGAGTTGTTATAATACGGGATTATTCCCTTTCAAGCAGGGGAGAAAATTGATTTTGCACCTCCATCAACTGCGATGAATGCCCTAACCACTAGGTGGGAAGAGAAAGAAACGGAATCTGTAGCAGTTTCTTCCAAGTTCTATTAATCTACTTTTTTACAGAAGAAACTATTGAGTAATTTTAGGTCAACTGGACTATTTTTAAAGAATTTTTTTATCAAGAAGGAAAACTTTCCCATATTAGATCAAGGGTCCTACTTTGAATATAGGCAGTTAACCAATTTCTCCCTGCAAAGTTGTTCCATCTGTTCTTAAATGGTATGAAATAGGGCACCTAAGGCTGACTTGTGTCTGCTGCTTACCCTGTCTTTCAGTTTTATTAACATAATCGTCAGAAATGCCTTTTAACTATTCAGGCAGCCTAAAGTAATATACAGTTGGAACACAGTAAACCGAAAGATGGTAGATTTCTATTAGATATAAGGAAGAAATTTTTTACACTGAGGGAGGAGGAACAGATTGCCCAAAGAAGTTGTGGATGCCCCAACCCTGGAGGTGTTCAAGGCCAGGATGCATGAGGCTTTGAGCAACCTGATCTAGTGGAAGGTGTCCCTGCCTACAGCAGGGGGTTTGGAACTAGATGATCTTGAAGGTCCCTTCCAACCCAAACTATTCTATGGTTCTATGATCCTACGGTTCTTTATAAGATTTACAAAGTTAACACAGACAATCTCCCAGATAATCTCAGCCACAACAAATAATGCTATTTTGTTAAGAAGTAATCCATAAGCCTAGAGGTTATGTATTAATGCAGTGAAGGATTTTGTATAGAGTTTATATTACAATGAAACATTTGAATTTCTTGCTGTCAAATGTTAAATAAAAGTGAAGTGAGTACAAACCACCATTCTAAAACTTCTAATTTGAAGTTTTACTTTAACTGAAATTAGACTTTTAGCAAACTTTTCAAAAGTTTAACATTCCCTATGACTTAAGTTTCCAAGTAACTGCTAGCACTCACAATCACGCATACACACTGACTCCCACTCACCACTTGAGATGAGCCCGTTATGAATGACAATTCCTCATTGAGATATACCAGGTAGGAGAAGGATATTTGAGGACTAGCATTTATGAACAGGCAGCTTTATTTAAATGAATGCAACTACAGTATTTACAGCTGCTAAATATTTGACCTTCCTATTTCAACTTCAAGTTATTTGTGTTCTAAGAAAAGTGAAGTTTAAAATACATCCTGTTTTTAAATAGATGCTGTTTTATTTGTATACAGGTTCTTGTTGTAAAACATGTTTTGCTAACTAAGAAGCTGAAGCACCTTCAGCCAACCAGTCAACCAAAATATTTTAGCTTATGCTAAGCATAAGATATCTGAGCTCAAAAGAAGAAGTTTGGAACCTTGTAATAATGGACAGGGAGCTGTAAGACTACAATGCAGTTGTCACTAACTGTAGCTTTTGCAGTGGAGAAAACAGCAATAATAGTAAATTTCATTTATAAAGTTCCATTCTCAGAGTCCCAGGGATTTTTGCATTCCAGGCAAGTCAAAGCAACACAGAAAATAAATCTTTCAAATTCTGCTTTAAAAAGCCGAATCACAACAGCTTTCCAAATATAAATAAGAATTTCATTTCATTGTGGAAATACACACTAAAAGCTCAGACACCCACAGCCTTTAAATTATGTTTAGGACAAAATAATGAATCAGAATATTCTGACCTAAAAATTATACCAGTAGGAAAAGGAAGAAAAGAAAAATTTAAGAACTAGGGCCCAATATTGCCAGAGGCCTTATAAATAAGGAAAAATACTTTAAAATCAATAGCATATTTAAAAGAATAAGGAAACCACTAATGTATTTTTATATTTTCATGCATTTTTATTATAGCTATATTTCTGAAAAAAAAATCATTAACTCAGAAAAACAATATACCAGACTATATATATATATATATATATATTTAGCATTGTGATAGCGAATACCCCACAGGACAGTGAAACAGAAAAAAAAAAAGTTTGACTTGTGATCGCAAAGATATGATGCTCTGATCCTTGACAGCAACCATATTAAGAAAAAAAGTGTATTCTTTTCTATAACAGGAACAGAATATGGACTTCTTGTGCTGCGCCTGTATTCAGATTTCCATGCTGAAAGGATCAAATTTTTTCCTTGCTACGGGGAAGAGATAAGATCAGCACACTGTAGTGAAGGACAGATCAGCTCTGACTCTTTAAAATGCTACTCTGGCAGTCTACAGGAAAGCCTTCACCAAAACACTAAGATCCTCTTCAGAGGTCTTGAAAGGGAAAGGAGGCAGGTGGTGTACAAAATAGCTCTCTGCTAGCAGTCAACCCATTTCCATGTGCTTTTTCCAAATGGCAAGGATGAAGTTCTGGCTAGGAATGGCTCTCCCATCTCGCTTCTTCCTTATGGGCTGTGGTATGTCAGCAGAATAAAGTGTGGCTACAGATGAGGAACAGCATCTCAAGCAGGACACAAAAAGTTGTGCAGTAGCTACATCCTAATCATTAACCTGGCTGAATGCCATAATCTGGAATTTTTTAGTGATATCTGTATATCTGTAGCTGTAGCCACTTGTCTGAGTTACATTATCTAGACAAACCCATATTGAGTTTCTAAGTGACAAGTTATATCAGAAAATTAATAATTATTCATTGTTGACAAAAATTTGTTAACATTGGTACATTCTAGATAAAGATCTCCAATACTCTGTTTATTTGGCCTGTATGAAAGCTAAGGAATAAACAAACATCTTTTCAAGCATATAACTGAGTATTGAAAATCATGGGACATACTTTATTTTCAAACCAAAACTTGTTTTGACTGGATGATGACACTTTCAACCATGCTCTATTATTGTCTGCACTTTCCAAATCCAACGTTGACCCAATGTGATATATGCCATTACAATTTTTGAATGGTACATGTTTGTCTTCGGATGCATGAGAAAGAATAGACAAAGGTTCCTTTTCAAAAATAAGTATTGAAATTAGCTGACACTGTTAGCTAAATGTATTTTTATTCTTTTTCTTTAAGATAATCTATATTACATGGGTAAACAAGGCAGCAGAGAATATATCATGCCACCAAAGACAAGACACACCGGTGGAGGAGGATATTACCTACTATGACACTTTAGATTAATTATATCTGTTCATAAAGATAAATTGTTATATTATAAGGATCTTAAGATTGAATTGGAAATTGACATTTTCAAATGTGACAATGAAGCAAATTGTCTGTTATGTTAATGAGACAGATATATATGTTGTAATTACATGAACCAAATGGACAAAAAATAAAACTTCCAGCCCCATACAGTGTCAAAAAAAAAAAAAAGTATTCTTCTGGATGTGCAATCAATTACCAATGATAATTACAAAGGGAGAGAAGTTTCATCATTAATGAAACAAGGGAAAGAAACAGAATGCTAAAGCCAAATGCCAAGGGTAAGGTCAACATCAATTCACAGAAGTGCATTATACATTAAACTGTGTCAAATCTAAACTGCTTTAGAGTAGGCTACAGCAGTTTGTCTATAATAAACAAGTCAAAGTTTCATCCACATTTTAGTCCAGGCTCCTAAACCTTAGGTGTAATGCCAACATTCAGTTACCAGTTTATCCTGCTACAATCATTTCTTTACCTCTCCCCATTTCTTTATCGTTCAGAAATATATCCAGCTCTTAACTGCCATTGCTCGAAAAACTGTATATACATCTTTCCTTTTGCTTCATTTAAAGCTTCCGTAGACAGTCCCAGCACTTTTTGTCAATGTATTAACTGAAGTCCCATTTTTCTACAGTCATCCTCTACTTCTAGTTGAGAAATAGTTCTGCTTGCTCAGTGCTGAAAGCCATTGTTCATGACATTTGAAACATAAGGTTTGCAGTGCTCTTATAGCTGAGCTTAGGCAGAAAAGTCCTTAGAGTGCGGGTGGTTAATGGAAAAACTGCAGAGTGGCAGCAACTAGGTGATGAATATAAGAGTACCTGTTGCCCTTTGAGTCTGCACTTCAGTAAGGCATGCTGAGAAAAGGTCTATCAATTTTCTTTGACTAAGACACTGCTCGACAAATAGAAAGCCACGTACTCTAAGGAGTTGAGTCTTACCAGGCATTGCCACCTAGCCTCCATGATGAAGCACAAGGGATTCATCCTGATGTTACAGCCTCTTGTTTGGGACTCTTTGTCCAGACATCTTTAACCAGGTGTAAAACTGACTGCAAGTGGAGAATACTCAAAAGAGTTTTATATAAAGGAGTTTTAGGGAGCTGTTTGGCCAAGCATCGTCATGCTCACCTCCCTGGTACAGACACAAAGGCCATATAGCACAACATACGGATGCCAGAAGAGTGGCCTCCAGGGGAGAGGGGTTGGCCTCTGTAGCCACGTGGGACTGGTCCTGGATGTTGCTGAGTTGCTGTCTCCCATCAACTGATGGTACTGACAAGTAGACCAAATGACCTTCAACAAAACTAACCAGCCTCCCTGTTTTCCTTTCAGGCTTTATACCATTCCTTGCTGTTGTTTTTCCTCTTGATTTATTAATGATACTGTCTCAGTAATCCTACTTCTGTAACTTTTACCTTATTCTGTCTCTACAGACTGTTTCATAGCTCTTTCTCTGCAGCCTGAGTCAAGGTAACATAGGTAAGACACATCAGGGCTGGACCCTGGGTCTTTCATACCCACACAACTAAACCCCTGGGAGTGGTGGAGTTCACGGCAGGGATTTCAGGCAAAGAGTTTCATTGGAGATCCTTGAGAAGATCTGCAGGCACGGAGAAGGCATGAAAGCTGCATTTTTTGTAAACCTCAGCAACAATGATCTATATTCTTCACTGCTATACACTTGTACTTTGATCTAGTACCTAATTGTTTATGTATATACAGGCAATTCTTTTATTCGCAAGCCCCATAATAACTTTCTTACACACATATAGAAAAGGACCAGTTGCAGCAATTGAGATCATGAATGCAGCTATAACAGATTGCATAGCATCTGCACTCTTAAAGTTATTTCTTGTTGTTAAATAATTGTTATATTAAAATCTGCCAGAGTCTGCTATGAAATATTACAAAACTGTGTACCATCATGACTCAAAAACATTTTTCTTGGTGTTCAGGGAGAGCAGTGTAAGGTTAAAGCTGAACTGATTATCCAATTAATAATGAAAAAGTAATCATTAATTGTTTCAAAACCTTGCTTACGAGAATAAATTTAAAAAGAAATAATGCATATTTCAAAAAAATTAAACAGAACCTTCTTTGTCTATGAAAAGAGTCAATTAGGCTGCTTTTCAAAGCAAACTGTTTCACAAATTGTGCCTAAAGACAGTAAGAAATACTTGTCTCCAAAGATAAAGTCAGAAACAGCAGAAGTAGCAAAGCCTCCACTGTATTATACTGTGTTAATGGATATTTTAATTTTCCAAAGCAACACAGCAGTTGTTCATTTCTACATCCACGTCTTCATCTGAATAATGGGTAAAATGTCCACCGACCTTTATCTGTAGTTCTCCACCTGCAGTCACCGAGTGGAGATTGCATTGTATTGCACTCTGTTTCACAGGGTGGTCAAGGTTGGCTGTCAATGTGCAAATTCTAAACCATATTACAAAGATCTATTTTAAAATATGAGAAATACCATTTATATAAGATTAAGCTTTCTGGTACACTACAACAGAGCTCCTGAGGTGAATAACGGGTGGTTTTATGTCAGTAATGGCAACACTCCTTGAACTGCTGAACTCATGTACAAAATGTTCTCCACATGCCTCATTGATAAAGATCATTTGATTGTAAATGTGCTCTCTGGCATTATTCAGGAGGTTGTTAATCTTAATATCATCATGTGCTGTCACTAGACATGTCCGGTAGGCAAGCAATGCAATAGGAAACTTTTTAGATAGATACGCCAATAAATGTGTATTAGTTGTCTCCACATGCAGTGAAAGACTGCGATAAATACAGCACGGGAAAACTCATCTGGCAACATCACAGAAATCATAATAGTTTTGTATACAGCCTCCAATGTTCTGCTGCTTAGTCTTCAGATAAAATTTGCACTAGGCCTCTCGCTTTTGGTTATCCTCAGGTGTTATTGTAAAGTACAGAGGAGTGTTTCAGTAGCTTCAGGTTTTCCATGTAGTAGTACATCCTAAGCTGAAAATTTCCTAGAGCTTGCTCCATTTTTTATTTATTGCCTTTTTTCTTTTACCAGTGACGTCATTGAATGGTGGATTTTGATTTGTAGCAGTTGGAAAGAGACAACAGGTATATCACAGAAATAAATGCAAAAAGGCTAGGATTTGGTTTACTGTGTGAACAAAAGGTAAATATTTTAGGTATGGTATGAATGAACTAAATTATTTACTTGTAAAGAATAAGATTATACGAAAAAAAATACAAAATGGTCCTTGCACAGAAACACAGAGCACAGAAAAAAAGAACTTTCTGCATTATCTTGCTAACATCATGACACATAGTCTTATGCTTGTGTTTATTAAGGTCTACCTCAAAGCTTGTTAAGTGGCTTGTCTTCACTTCACTCTTACTTAGATCTGTTTTGGAAGGTCACTGCACTGAAAGTAGGAAGCGTTTTTTTCCCCTTAATTTCCAACCAAAGTTATTTCTTGCAACACTTACATCTGCTTTTTCTTGTTTTGAATTTGCTCATTTGAATTTTAAAAAGCTGATATGTAGTCTTTGGGACATTCAGTCTTCACCTTCAAACTTTCATTTTGCTAGATTAAATCATAGAATGATCACAGAATCATAGAATAGTTAGAGTTGGAAGGGAACTTAAAGATAATCTAATTCCAATACCCCCTGCCATGGGCAGGGACACCTTCCACTAGATCAGGTTACTCAAAGCCCTATCCAACCTGGCCTTGAACATTTCCAGGTATGAGGCAGCCACAACTTCTCTGGGCAACCTATTCCAGTGCCTCACCACCCTCAGAGGGAAGAATTTCTTCCTTTAATCTAAATCTACCCTCTTTCAGTTTAATGCCATTGCTCCTTGTCCTATCACTACATAACCTTGTAAAAAGTCCCTCTCCAGCTTTCTTTTTGGCCTCCTTTAAGTACTGGAAGGCTGCGATAAGATCACCCCAGAGCCTTCTCTTCTCCAGGCTGAACAACCTCAACTCTCTCATCCTGTCTTCATAGGAGAGGTGCTCCAGCCCTCAGATCATCTTCGTGGCCCTCCTCTGGACCTGCTCCAACAGGTCCATGTCCTTCTTATGTTGGGGGCCCCAGAGCTGAATGCAGTACTGCAGGTGAGGTCTCACGAGAGCAGAGGGGCAGAATCACCTCTCTCGACCTGCTGGCCACGGTCTCTCTGTTTACTCTCACAGAAGATCACTGGTTCTCTGGTTCTCCTATTACCCATCTCTGTACCAGTATCAGCTGTGATTACCTCTTGCAAATGGATGTCTTGGAACTGTATAGGGAAGTTTAGATGACAAACATCATTAAACTATTAAGTTATATTAATAATTAAATTAATATAATTAATTATATTAATTTATGAAATTATATTAATACTTCTCCATCATGAGTAAAACCAGATATTTTTGCTGATGGCTTCTTTCAGGATCTGTCTTTCAATGACCACTGCCCATTTTGGCTCACTGGCCATTACTGGCACTGCAAAGACTCCTTCTTCAGTGATCACAATTAACTGCTTTTTCTAACATCGGTCCAGAGGTGACACTCATTTAACCTTGTCCAGCCACAAAGCTTGGTCAAATACCAAAGCAGTCACTCAGTGTCGTTTATCTCACAGTCCGGCAGATAACGAGCTTTAACATTGTGTAGCACTGATTAAACAGCACACAGGAGGTTTCAGCAGCTGGCAACCAAGGACTGAAAGTGATGACTATCCTTTATATCCATATGTTTTTCTATTTGATACTGTCTTCTGTCATGCATCTATCATGCATTTTAATAGGTATTTAGATTAGCCAAACACTAAGCATGTTTTCAAGGTCAGATGCCAAACGTTTAAATCTTTGCATGCTATATTGGGCCATTTCCTGATGTGCTCATCCTCCCTGTCTGATATTACATCTGTCTTACATCGATCCTCACTAGTTCTTCGGTGGACTTCAGCATATGATCAGTTGCACATCTACAGCTGTCCTTAATGTTTTTCAGGCCTTTCACAGCTGCATAATGGTAATTCACATACTCGTGTGTACATGTATACATATATTTAATACACACATATATACACTGAAATGAAAAATATGCTATAAAATCTCCAGCTGAGAGTTTACTCCACGCTGAAGCTTATGGCGTAAATTCAGATTAGTTCCTGGGCATTTAGCTTGTTAAAATTTGTTTGATTTATATTTTGCCAAACCTCAGGATCATCTGTTTTTTTCTGTACAACGTCTTGGAATTCACCTACACAGTGGCCATGTGGCTTCATGTAATCAACAGATTCATCCTCGGTCTTTCCTTCTGTGCCAAGATGCTCAGTGAAAGGTGGACCTTTACAGACTAATAATTGTCTTTTCAATACAGTCTATTGTATCACCTTTACTTAGTTGCTTTTCTTCTCTATAGTTCTGCATTAATCCTGTTTTCCTCCTTTGAACTAGTAGTCTTCTGTGTGATACCACATCAAAACCTTTACTAAGTGGTTATTAAAGAGAGAGAAAAGTCTCTCATTGACTTGAAAAATTAATTGTTCTTTCAAAGCCAAAGATTATTGTCTCTAATATCTTTGATAAACCTAGATTATAGGTTTTTTATTTTTACTTCCATGTTGAAATTTTGTTCAGTACCACTGCATACAGCATCTGACTGTTAAAACTATGATTTTCCATGTTACCTTCTTTCCCACACCCTCCACCACATGTAAGGACTATATTTGCTACTTTCAGTCAGGTATTCTCATAAATAATTAAAAATATTTCCTTTCAAAATTTCATTTTTAATGCTAAATACTTCAGTATCCTGAAATTAGCAGTCTATTCTTGTTAATTTGAATGAATAAGCTGTGAGGGAGTTTTGTGCAAACATGAAACTGTTGCCTTCTATTCATATTGACAATTGCCATCAGTGGCTACTTGATTACAAAACTTTCATCTACATACAAACACAATGGTAACAAAACCTCCTGCAATTTCTACCAATATCATCATAGACACTTTCGTTATTGATGTCCAAATTGTCTTTAGCCAAACAGACTTTAAATTGTCCATGTTAAGAGAAGGCTCGGGAGGACCTTATCGCAGTATTCCAGTACTAAATCAGCAGCTACAAAGAGGACAGAGGCTCTCTCTTCACAAGGAACCACATGGAGACAACAAGGGACAAGAGGTATAAGTTGCACTGGGAGAGATTTCATCTTTATAAAATAAATTTTTTACAATGAGAACAATTAATCACTGAAACAACTTCCCCAGAGATGTGGTAGAGTTCCCATCACTGTTTTCAACGGGTGATTGGACAGGGAGTTAGATAGTCTCATCTAGCCTCCCTTTCCCATGAAAGGTTGGACGAGATGATCTTTCAAGGTGTCTTCCAACCTGAACTGTTCTATGCCTCTATGATTCTATGTTACCCTTCTAGAATCTTTTATATTGTTACCATGCAATAGGATACCATCAATTTTACCTTTTTATAAACATATATATACATACATATACACATAAAAATTCCTGGGTTTTAAAATCTTATTTGCAATGTCTTTTCATCATGTCTTTGATATCCACATTACTGTAAGAGGCCTTGCATATCATTTCCATTTTCTTTCTTGAATTTCTCAGTGTACCCTGATTTTCCTTATTTCCCTTGTCTTGATTATAACCAAGAGTGGAAATCATTAATTTACCTCATCCCATTGTCTATATACTGTAGTAAAAGGTGTTATTTCATGCCAGCTTCAATCCTAAATGACTAATATCTCAGGTAGAATCAATCCATCAAAAAACTTTCCTTTGTTCCATCAACAGTCCTAGTAGTCATATATTCCTTATAATACTAATTCTTGTGCTTGTCGCTCTCTAATCAGCTTTTACAGGACCTGTGAAAATATGACTGAATATCACTTAAGTTGTCACATTTTGGATATCTGCTATCACTGGGCATATGCATTTTGTTCATGTAATTTAATTTACTCCAGCATAACGGATGAGCAGTGAATTCTCCCATGCTCCAATCAAGGTTCCTTCTCTGTCTGTGCTACACCCAAATACTAACTCCCACACTCCCACATCTTTCTGTCCTCTGTATCTTCTTAGATTATCAGTTGTTATTGATAAAGGATCTTGAAATATATTCCATTGGATGTGTTCAGTAGATGCCTACGAATCTTGTAATGTAGAATCTGAACTGCATCCCTTTCTTGTTCTTCTCCTTTGCCATGTCTGAAACTTACTAATATCTCTTTTTGAATCCCTAGTCATTGGATCGTCTCTTCCATAAGACTGATCATATGATATTGTCGTGATTTTAGGCTGATCCAGCAACTAAAACTCACACAGTCTCTCCTTCTCCAGTAAAGTAGAGAGGAGAGAAAAAAAACAACAAAGGGACTGAGGGTTGAGACAAGAACAGAGGGAGCACCCACCAACCATGGTCCTGGGCAAAACAGGCAGAGCTTTTCTCAAAGCAAAACAGTTTATTAATGATTACTTAGAAGGACAAAGGGAAACAAAAACCGATTACTTGAGAGGACAGAAAGAAACAAAACCAGATCTTAAAACCGACACCTGCCCCCCCCGCTTTCCTTTTCCTCCTGGCTCTACCTCCTCCCCCCAGCAGCACAGGGGGCAGGGACTGGGGGAGTGCAGGTCAGTTCATTCCGTGCTGTTACTGCTGCTTCTTTCTTAAAGGAGAAGGAGTCCTTACACCCTTTTCCCCTGCTCCAATGGATCCCCTACCCACGAGGAAAAATCCACAAACTTCTCCAACGTGAGTCCAGCCCACTGGAAACAATCCTTCCCCACAGATTGCTCCGGTGTGGGCTTTACCACAGTCTCGGGTACTTAGGGAGCTGTAGCCACTCGCTCCAGCGTGGGTCGTCACGAAGACTCCAGATGCCTCTCTGCCTTGCCGTGCACCCCAACACGACCATCCTCAGGCTCAGGCATCTTCTCCCCACGGGCTGCAAGTGGGTCTCTGCTCCACCGAGGCCGTCCTGGTTGCAGGGGGGCCGCCTGCTATCTCACCATCAGCCGCAGGGGAAACTCGGCTCCGGCACACCTCCTCCCGCTCCATCCTCACTGACCTGCTGTCGATGCGGCTGTTTCTCTCAGATCTCAGTCCTCTCCAGGTAAACTCAGCCCAGTGGGCACCCCGGGAGTGGGGTGCCCCCGAGTTCCCAGCCGGCTCTGCCGCCGCCATCCTCCGTGGGCGGCGCCGGCCCGACGCAGGCAGCTGCCCGGCCGGGAGCCAGGGAGCGGGGGCAGTGCCCTCCTCCCTTCTCTCCTCGATCCTGGGCAAAGCACCTTTTCCAGTTCCTTTGTCCTGACTTAAATAGGGCAATTCGCAGAGGTGCCCTATTGGCTCAACCCCGAGGGGGATGGCAGTCTGATCTGGTGGCCAGAACTAAGCCTAACCCGGTTCCAAAACCGGGGAGGTCGCAGGGAGCAAAACCCCTCTCCTGCCACCAGCACCACCCCCCCCCCTCCACATCAAACCATGACAGATATTTTTCATATGATGGGCTTTCACTCCTTTTCATCAGATAAACATTTTGCTTTTTTTCTATCTCTTCTTAATTTTTTATTTTAGCCTTTCCGTTGAGCTCTTTTTACATAATCTTCTACTTCTCCAGTCCTTCTTCTGTTTGTCTTCTTGAGAAACTACTCATTTCGTGACTACTGAGTTCAAGAAGACATGCAATCTCTACTCTATCCTTTCCTGATCTTATCCTATTAAAAGGAAAGAAAGCTTTTAGCCAACATTTCAAAGACCAGCAGAATGCAGGTGAAAGCTGGACCACCAAGAAGGCTGGTATGAGACATTCTGTTACTGTTACTCACTATACCACTCATTTCTAGCTCAACTAAGATGTCTTTTCCATCTCAGCAATGCAATTATAGTACTGAAACTTGCAACACATCAAACTGCCACTTTTGCATTCATCTTCAAACAGGAAGCAATTCCTGACATTATTACAATCTTGAATGCAGAGTTATATACCTAATGCCCCAATTTAACAGTTAACTACTCTATGTCCTGAATACTTCTCTTTACATCAAACTAAGCAGTGAGAAGCCAATAAAAAAATTTAAAAAAACATTGTATATCTCTGTCGCGGACTGCCTGTGTCTTCTTCCAATGGGTCGCAACCAAACGGCTGTTGCGACCACAATGTATTCCACAATCAGAAGGCTCTTCTAAACTCACTGCTATCTTAGTTCAACAGAGAGCTCCAACTCTCACTCTCTAGGGGGCTCCTGCCACTCCAAACTCCAGGAGGGAAATGCCCCACTCCCTCCTGGGAGTGCCCCACCTTTAAACCTCCATGAGTCACGTGGTTTCCGGTTGACCAACGTGACTCACAGCACCTGTCCTAACAAGGCACAGGTGCTTTCTATTGTAGTAGCCAGGAACTCCCCCGACAATTCCCCCTTTCTTTTTTTGAAAAAAAAGAAACAAACACCTGGTAGCCTTTAGGGCTTTCCAATGTTCCAGTTCCATTTTTCATCGCCATTTGTCAGATGCCTTGGAACAAAACCGTGGGGGAGTCGTTCTTATGTTTTCCTGTCATACCATGTCGGTGGTGGATATATCCACTGTTCTGATGAGGTTGGATACATCCACCCTGGTTGTTCTGGCTGCTTAATCTGCGGCTGCCGCAACATTCCTTCAGGGGTCTTTTCCGGATTAGTTTGCGGTTGTTGCAGTGTTCCCGCAAAGGGCTTGCCTGGAGTATAAGACATCTGTGCATACTTTCTCTTTCTGCTGCTCCTCGGCCGGCCATTGGATTTGCAGTTTTTTGCGAGATGACCTATTCTCCCGCACTTATAACACTTCAGTTTATTATCTGAGGCCATCAAGGTGGTTGCTAGCGCGGTCATTTCATGTTCCACGGACCCGACCTTAGCACATGCAATGACCATCTCCTCTAGGGAGGGGTCCCCTGGGAGTACTTCAATAGCTCTTCGGCAGTCAGTGTTGGCGTTATCCCTTGCGAGTTGTTTTGTCAACAGGGCCCGTAGATTGCCGTCATAAACTTGTTTTTCTATAGCCCCTTGCAATCTTTCTACAAATTGTAAGAAAGGCTCCTTGATTCCTTGTTTAATTGTAGAATACCTCGCTTGGGGTTTCGCCATTTCTATGGTCCGCATGAGGGCCTGCATTCCTATTTGTTTGATTTGCCCAAGAATTTGGGGATACCATTGGGCCTGTACCGCCGGATTACTAAATACCTGACCCGTTCCCATCAGGACATCTGCACCTACGGCATAACATGGGTCACCTTGGGGTAACTGTATATTTTGTAGTGCCTGACGGTCAGCCAACTGCCTCCATGTGCTCATAAAAATGGAGCGTTGTACCGGCTGGAACATAATCTGAGCTAGATGTTGAAAGTCATACGGCACCAATATTTCCAAGTTTAGTAATCGTAATAATTGTGTTACTGCTGGGGAGTTTGGCCCATACTGTGCTACCGCTTTTTGTATGTCTCGTACGACTTTCCATGACCAGCCCAGGTATTGATTGGGCTGGTTAGAACCCGGGAGGGTCAATTCCACAGGGAATACATTTGGCCTTTCCCCTATTTCCATCATGGATGATTTTTCGTTATTGACTGGCAGCCCCAAGACTTGAGCCAAGTCCCAATCCCCAGCCTCTATTGCTTTCATTTTTATTTCGTTCCAAAAACGGACCGGGTCACGGCGTTGAACTATTGCTGTAGGGGTTCCCAAGGGGTTTGGATTTAATAAACAGATAGATTCTAGTGATTTTTCCCTTGGTGGAGAAACCGGTGGTAATTCCTTAGCACTTGTCTTGGAGGTTTCTCCTGAAATTTCTTTTGCTACAGGGGGGGTCATAGCCTGATGCAGTATCTCCACTACAGCTGCCAACTGCTGAGATACTCCTTGTAACAGTGTCATAACTTGCTGTAGTATTATTGGCTGCTCCAAACGTACCTGGGCCAGATAACCAGATACTGTGGGATATGAAGTTGCCAAGGGTGGGGCCAATTGCTCAAATGGTGGAGCCGTAGGCATAATAACAGGGGAAGGGGGAGCTGTTGGGGCAAAGGGTGGGGGACGTTTTAACACCTCCTGCAGGGTGGGGCAGAGAACCTGCACAGTCCCCACAACTTTCTTGATATCCTTGAACAGTGAAGATAGACCTGATTCACTGTCCATGCCGTCTGAGGCCAATCCTCCCTCAGACAGTTCATCATCTTCTTCAAAACCTTTGCCCATTGATACATAATCTGTTGCTTGAATTATATTATCCAAGGCCCCCCATGTACGCAATAGGTCAGTTTTGGTTAAGTCCTCATTCTCAAAGACTACTTCACAAAGCAACTTATCCCCCATTTTTTTCCAAAGCTCTAGGTTAAAGGAGGCACTGAGACTCACTAGGTCTTCACGCTCCGCCGCCCAGTTGAGTAAATTATATAGATCCTTGCTTCTTATATTGGCCCCCGCAGCCATTATCGCAGATTCAAGAAATGCAAAAGTCTGGCCTTCCTTTACAAAGTTCTGTCTCATGCCCATTCCCAGCGGCTCACCTTGTTCCAGGTGTCTAGGTCAAAACTGGTCAATCCACAGCTCCTGCCGCTCTCAAGCTTCACTAGGTTTTATCTCCACCACAGTTCACCCTGCAGTCCAGACGGTTCACGTTTCACCAAATCACATCGGGGTCACCAGATGTCACGGACTGCCTGTGTCTTCTTCCAATGGGTCGCAACCAAACGGCTGTTGCGACCACAATGTATTCCACAATCAGAAGGCTCTTCTAAACTCACCGCTATCTTAGTTCAACAGAGAGCTCCAACTCTCACTCTCTAGGGGGCTCCTGCCACTCCAAACTCCAGGAGGGAAATGCCCCACTCCCTCCTGGGAGTGCCCCACCTTTAAACCTCCATGAGTCACGTGGTTTCCGGTTGACCAACGTGACTCACAGCACCTGTCCTAACAAGGCACAGGTGCTTTCTATTGTAGTAGCCAGGATCTCCCCCGACAATCTCAGCCATGTAAAAATATTAAGCCAAGTACTGAAAATTAATAGATTTGAATAGTGGATTTGTGAGTAAGACTAATTTGTTTTGTCTTTTTTTAGAGCAAGCAGGATCACATCTTTTAGTTCACCTCCTTATTCACTGTAGAACCTTGTTACGTAATGTAAAATTCTAATTTAAATTTATATGGTCCTGGAAGCTCAATCTCTCAGAGAAGCTTTAAGATGGTTGGAATTTGTGGTACTAAGGGTTTAGTATCAGCTACTCCTTAGCTCTTTTTTCCTGGAAGAGTGAAGCATCTCACAACAACCTACTAGGCCCCTTTACAAGACTCCACCCCCTAGAAAAGAAAGAAAAGAAAAAAGAAAAAAGAAAAAAGCAAAGCAGATAATAAAGGTTTAGCAGATTCAATTTTCGTTTCTGTGAAATCTCTATACCTTCATGGAACTAAAGAAAATTGAAATAAGTTTTTGAATACAAAAACATAAATAGGGCCTTCATAGCTCTTAAATGTCATTCCTGAAGGATAAGGCTATTAGTGGGAGAGCAGGAAAATCTTTTTAATTTTATGGAAAGGTAATGATTTGCTTTCAGGCTATGCTTTCAACTTAGGCTAGTCTGCATTTTCAAAGTTACAGTTTGCATGGGAAAGAACTGCAAGCTCACACTTTTAAAATGTAAAAAGTACTTTGTTATGTTCAAAAGGATCAACCTCAATTTCATGAGCATTTCTTTTTGTACACTAGTGAAGACTTGAAAAACTACTATGCATTACTTCACAAATCACCCTTAAAAAAACATTTTTGTTTGAACGGTTAACTTTATTTCCACTAAGCAACAAGGCAGGAAGATAATTTTTATTCTAGTTTCCAAATAAAGATATGTTTTTCAAGCTTCCTGAAAGTATGTTTACCAGATTCATATTGTTAAATATCACAGGTCAAAAGTTCTTATTTGAAATATGTAGAATCATAGAATCATAGAATCATTTAGGTTGGAAAAGACTTTGAAGATCATCAAGTCCAACCGTTAACCTAACACTGCCAAGTCCACCACTAAACCATGTCCCTAGGCACCACATCTATACGTGTTTTAAATACCTCCAGGGATGGTGTCTCAACCACTTCCCTGGGCAGCCTATTCCAACACTTCACAAACCCTTAGGGTGAAGAAATTTTTCCTAATCTCCAATCTAAACCTCCCTTGGTGCAACTTGAAGCCATTTCCTCTTGACTTATCACTTGTTACTTGACAAAAGAGACTGATACTCACCTTGCTACAATTTCCTTTCAGGTAGCTGTAGAGAGTGATAGGGTCTCCCCTGTAGCCTCCTTTTCTCCAGGTTAAACAACCCCGGTTCCCTCAGCTGATCATCATAAGACTTGTGCTCCAGACCCTTCATCAGCCTTGTTTCCCTTCTTTGGATGTGTTCCACCACCTCAATGTCTCTCTTGTCATGACAGGCCCAAAACTGAACACAGTATTCAAGGTGTGGCCTCACCAGTGCCAAGTAGAGAGGGACAATCACTTCCTTAGTCCTGCTGGTCACACCATTTCTGAGACAAGACAGAACGTTATTGACCTACTTCGCCACCCAGGCCAGTATGTTCTTATTTGAGTTCTAATTGAACTATGAAAGTCTTGAATACTATAGCTCATTATGTGTTCACTTTTTTGCAACACACACACTCATCCGTTTTCTTCTTTAGCAGACATTAACAAATAACATTAAAAAATATATTCCTGGTTTTGAGTCAACTCTTTTACTTTGTCATACCTGATTCTCTGTAATGTAAAAATGCAACAGCAATTACCTTGTTCTCTATCATCTTGCTCAGTGCCTGTGTGTGATGCCTGTATTGTTTAAAATTTTCCATTTGCGCTACTGAAGAATCAATGTATAAAGTACAGTCATATGCCATACACAAGATGAGTATATAAGGCCAAAATTGTGTGTGTAACTTCAAAATTCCTTTGTTATAAACAAAATATTGTTTTAATATCTAACTAAGTATTTTAATATTTCTCCTAAAAAATTCTTGATTCCTTTACACACAAAGTTCCTCTGTAGATTTATTAACACAGAATATTTATAATAGAGTGATCTTCACTGTACAGGACTTCTATATGCTCTTCTTTTAAAAAAAGGTGCAAGTTAATTTATTACATATCAGAAGAGAAAAATTTCCTAGCTGTAACCAGCGCTCAAGGAAAGCATTTAGTGTGTAAAATTTTGCCCATAAACAGACTTGTGAAATAGTTTTGTTCCTGAGATGTTTAGAATTTGATTCTTGTTAAATGTTAATAGAGTTATGCTTAATATCAAGTGTGATCTCCAAGCAACTATTTTAACAACATTAAAACCATGAGTATCTAGAAATGGTTTATGTAATGAAGCAAGAGCATAGCATAAGTATTAAGACTAAGGGAATGCAAGCAATGCATATAATTATTTTAAATTAATTATTTTAAACAAGCAGTAATTAAAAAAAAAACCAAAATGCATTTATGTACAGTTTAGCCAAATGGTAATTTATGCCCTGTAGACTCAATCTGTTTTAAATATTCATCATTTCTGTTCTTGTAGTGAAAATGCAAACAGATTTTCATATTTGTCACTACAAAGTTAAAAGATAAGGCAATATCACATTCTATAGACAGATATCATGGTAAAAAAATTGAAGAGAGTTCTTTCTTAAGATTACGTTTCTTTGCATGAAATTATTGTCAGAAGACTCAGTGGAGTGCTCAGTTGCTAACTGTTTTGTTTTGGAGCTCTGATGGGGGGTAAGACAACACTCAGGCCAGTGGGGAGTATAGAGATTTTTTTTCAGCACAATCCTTCCTAACAATTTCAGCCTGAAATCCAGTAATGTTTCACAAGTCCCATCCCAGTGCATTTTACATCATACCAAAAGCTTCTGCCTTTATTATAAATTTATCTATTCTGTTATGCACAAACAAAACACTGAGGCAGGTAGACTTCTGTGGCTACTTAATCTGTTAGCTGTGCTTAAAAGTTAAAGCAGAGGAAAACACAGGCATAATCAGGTATTTTTCCTTTGCAGGGTAAAGAACCCTACTTTCAGAAGGGGTACATTTCAATCAGATAGATCTTATCTAGATTTAAGCAGCCAAAAATAGCAAATGGCATAGGTTAGCCTTATACTTTGTATTCCAGCTGTGGTGTAGTTCATTAACAAGCCTGCTGCAGGGAACAACAGACATTTACCAGAAAAATTCTTTTCTAAGGTGATTTTATCAGCTTTCTCCCAGCACTATTAATGGAAGTTACTGTCTAGCTTATCTTATGTTTAGGTCATTGACCCACTGTTATACTTTGTTGGAACATCTTAATAATTTTGGTCCAAATGGAAAATGAAAAACAAGAGGAAAGGAAATATCAATATATGGCTTTTTTCTTGTAAAGAAAAAAGAGATCATAATCTCAAGATGAATTAATAGATACAGTTCCTAAATCATTGCAGCATCGAAATAAAAATACCAAAGCATGACACACACTTTTAAAAATGCCGAAGTAACCCAAGTCAACTAAAACGTGACTGCTAGGAAGGAACCGCGGAGGAACACACCTTCTAAGAAAGTAGAAACTACTCCTTTTGCATATAGATTGAGTTATGAAAGCATACAGAGATGCATTTTGTTACTGCCTAATGTTACTGGAGAAAAAGATAAAGACATTTAGTATGATGTGCCAGATGAAGAGATAAAAATCAGTGTTGTCATGAAAGATAGAAGTGCATGTGACACACATTTTTGCAACTAAATGGAAGACGTCAGAGCATCTGAGTTTAATGAGAAAGTAAGAAATTGTTACCTATGTTTGTGATATGTATAAAATTACTTGAGCCGGGATTATATTTGAAATAAAATCTCCCGAGTCAAAGAATTATTGCTGTTTTATTTACAGGGAGTAGTACATATTTCTAAAACAGTTGAAAAAGTCCTCAAGTTCTGTTTATAATTAAATAGGGACAAGATTTACATGCAGAATTTTAAGTAGCTTTTAGTCTACCACAAAAGCAACGGTATAAACCAACAGCCAGTTTGCATGTCTGAAAGGGAAAGGAAAATGAAGTGGTGTTTTGAAACCGTGGGAAAACAGGTAAAGTAGATGAACATCCAAATTTTTAAGAAGTCAAAATATTTTAAAGGAGATGTGAAAACAACAAAAAAATTACCTCGTCACAAAAAAATTACATCATCTCAATGGAAAGCTTCAATAGATAACATATTTATGTGGAAGCAAACACCAGTGCTAGCTCAGTTGCAACAGCAATTTCAGCTACAACAGCTCCGCCACATGCAGATCAAGTTTTTATAGAGATTGCAAGAGGGGAAAAGTATCAGTAGGTTAAGTTTAAATTAGAGACTGATGCATAATTCAATGTAATATCCATAAGGGCATACAAACAATTACTGCTCTGAAAACTCTACATCTGCCACAAGAAGATTGCTTGGTCACGGAGGGCAAAGGCTACACTGAGGGCAAGGGGTAAGAATAATGACCACAGATCACACAGAAGGTCTATTTCGCACTGAAAAATCACAAATACCCCAAGGCTTGATCCAAAAATGTGCTTGACTCTTTCATTAATTAAATTAGTAACAACATAGTAAGCATTCCAAGTCTACCGATACACAGCAGGTGATTTACTCAAGGGCAATGCAGATGTACCTTATGGTAAGGGCACTGTTCTGTTGAATATAAATCTCAGACATGTACAACTAAAACCTTTCAGTAAGTCATCCCTCTCTCCTCCCTCATGCGTTGTTTTTACATGGGTTTTTCATATAGGAAAAATATATAGTAATAACTCTGAAACAAACTGTACAACAGGAAAATTCTCCAGCAGGAAAGCTGATGCTGGATGAAATCAGCAGTGTCAATGAATGTACAATGAAACCAGGGCATTAGCAGATGATATGACGAGATAAACTGAATGACATTTAATTTTTCAATGTATAGACCCTGGAAGAAAAACTCAACACCAGCTATGAAAATCAGAGATACAGTGTAAACAAATGTCAAAATATATATATATATAGAATGAATTGGAGGATATGGATCTTCAGTACTGAAAATACAGTTTTCTGCATCTATGTGAAAGAATACAACGTTCTGGACCATGCCACGTCAGAAAGATAATGGGACAAAGAAGATGCATTAAATCCAGTCAGGTACAGCACCACAGCTACATAGGTTTAATATCCTACTTATGTTTCCTCATTAGAAAATGTCAAACTCCTTTTGTGGAGACAGGAAAAGGGTAGCAATTAGCTGTATCATTCCCATTCTACTATTAAATAAAGATGGACATACAGACATAAGTAAACTTTTGATCTGCTTTTCAGTCTCTCTGTATGTGAATATACACCATCAAACAAAAAACAACAGTTCCCTCCCCCCAAAAAAACCACTACGTTTTATGAAAAAGGATGCACGTTGATTACATTCATATAGAATTCTGCTTTAAATGATGAAAGTCTTATACAAAGTTACTAAAGTAATGCTAGAGTAAATGCTCTCTACATAGCAAAAAAACCCAAAACACCCGCAAACAAATCCTTAAAATATTTCTATACTTAATATCTTGCCAATATTCATCAGAATAGAAACCACATACATATGCATGGGTGTATATATATAAAAAAATATTATTTCTGCTAGTCATGCTTCTGCACAGGAACTTTTGAATATTCTTTCTGTGAGGGCATGATGCCAGTTCAATAATGGCATTGCCAAACAGGTGAAATGTTAACTGTTAAAATTTCCAGAGAATAAACCTCAGCTCTTTTATTTTAAGGATCACTTCTCGGCATACTTTAGGTGCTTTATTCTCTGAATCTGTTGCAGCAGTAAGGTAGAAGGTTGGAGGGATAATACTAGCACATGCTTCTTCCTCTTGGCTTGCAAACATTGTGCTGTTTGGTTTCTGACTTCTTAAATGAAAGGTGGAAACTTTCCCAGAAAACCCTAGGGATTCCATTTCTCAGAAAGGTTCCTTTGTTAAGGAGAAGATAGAAGCAATAACTATTACAGCACAACTAAAAATTTTAAAAGGGCCCGAATAGAAAAGTCTACTGCCCTGTAGTATTAATATATGGAAAACAATATCTTAGAAGCTTCATACATTTTGACATCTTTGACTTACATTATTGGTGGATCTTGTGATTAGAGAACTCCTTTTCCTCGTGGTCACAGGTTGTGAGGGATATACACTGCTGTGTATGCAATGCTGCAGCTTCTTCGCTAACAGCAGTGGTCTATGACCTGGCTGGCCCATAAAACCACTTTTAAATATTCAGATAGTTCAGAGTCGCTCTCCACCATCAGATCCAGCCAATGGGAGAAGGAATGAGGGAGTGTGACAGGACCAGCGAAGAACACACACCGTCTCCCTGGCTGGGGAGCGGGCAGCGTTGTGCTGACGTGTACATGAGGCAAGAACAGACACGGTGGCACTAAGGTGACTGCTTTGAGAAAAACTGAAGTATTTGCAGCTTAAAATAAAATAGAATAACTCTGAGCTGTTGAAGTTTTGTCACTTAAATTGTCCTTAGCAAACTCTGGAATAGTGTGACTATAAATGGGCAACTGTCGTGTGTTAGCCCAGCCAGCAGCTAAGCTACCATGCCGCCGCTTGCTCACTCCTACCCCTCGGTGGGTTGGGGAGGAGAATATCAGGAGAGAAAGGCAAAACTGACAGGTTGGGATAAGGACAGTTTGATAGGACAATACAAGGAAAATGATAAGGGATAATAATTACAATAATACTAGTACAAGAACAATACAAAAGTGCTGCGACGGCTCAGCCAGCTCCCAACTCATGAAGTGAATACCGGTCCCCCGGCTAGCCCCCCGATACATACTCTGAGCATGTCGAATAGTTCCCTGGCCAAGCTGGGTCAGCTGCCTTCGAATTTCCTCCTCTTTCATCTTCCTGTGAAAAAGTTAACTCTATTCCATCCAAACCCAGGACAGCTACCTTCCTCCTAGCTGCAGCAGAATGGACATTTCATTCAAGTGAAGATCTGGCTTTTGTTTTAAATGAAATCCGCAGCATAGATTGATAACAATTTATATCTGCTCTTCTTGTTTACTTTCGTGTTTTACTTCCACACAATTAGGAAATTATTGAGTCATATTCCAACTATCATTATAAATATCTCCTCTCAAAGCATTTTCCTCAGAAATTATTCCCCACTTTGTACAGGACAAGATACACTTCATTCTCTCCGAAACAAGTCTTGAGATCACTAAAGGGAATAATTTCACAAGCTTTACCATATTCTTCACAGCTGACAGTAACTTCAGAAGAATGCCTCCAGCTCTTTAACTGTTTCATTTATAGTTACAGCAAATGTCAATAAAATTAATATGAATGGCAGAATATTTTTTAAAAAGCATTTAAAATTGTAGCAAAGAACAGTGCTTACAGGAGTGCCTCATTTGAATTTTTATTCACATAAAATTATGTTGTGGCTTCTGTGTTATACGAGGCCACTGCCTTGCCTGGAATTAGGTCCCACCTGTGCTGCTGATTCAGCCAAGAAGTCAGCCAGGCCCTTGCACACACTTTTTAAAACATTGTCCTTGTTCTTCAGTGCCAAGCTGGAGAGATGCACTGAGCTATTTGAGAAAGGAACAAGGAGATTACCAAATTATTAGTCTTCTGGAATTAATAATCTCCCACATAATGACTTTTTTTTAGAGTATGTGGTGTATCCCAGTTATCTATATGCTGTTTCATAATGACCTTAATGGAGCATTGGGTTAAAGCTGTTCCTCTCAAAATAGGATTTTAAATTTTTAAGGCCTTGAGGCTATGTTTTCCTTCTTTGTTTACACAGTTATGTAACAGTCTGAGTTGGAAACTTTTTGTAGAGAAAAAGGAGAAGTTCCAGTAACTGTCCAATGTGATGGAACCTATTGGCAGCTCCAAATGGAGCACAGAAGGCAGCAATGGCTTAGGGTTGCTATTTCCATTTCAAATGTGGTTTCATCTATTGAAGATGGTATTTCATATGGGATGTTTTTTCAGGAATTTCATAAAAAGGAGTGTCATTCTGGGACAGACAAGCACCAGCTAATAGGAGACTAGTGTTCATGATGTTAATCAACAATTTTTGGGATAGTGATTTAAATCTAGGTCATTTAATCAGGCTACTTAGGGGTAAAGCTGTAATTTCATCCTTATCAAAAAGAATCATTTAATGTATAGAACAAAACAAATTTTTAACTCTTTATAAGAAATTGCTTTTTATTGTCTGAGGGTCTTCCAGTGAGAAGGGCATAGGACGAAGATTTAGATCTTTCCATAAGATATTCAGGTAACTACATGTATTCCAGACATAACCAACCAAACAACCCAAATTGTAAATGCTCTTTGCTATGTAGTGACTTCTGCTCTCTCTGTCTCGGGCACTCATTGCTTTCAGGAGAATATTTATATCTTTGTCAGTGAAGCCTATGAGAGGTATGATCTAGATGCCAGATTGCAAAATATAGCACTTGCCATCTTATAAGAAAGGTAATGTTTTTACTCACTCACTTTGCAATGCAAGCCAAATTGTTTTAAAGAGAGCTTTAAAAACTAAGCACATAGAAGCAGCCCTTGCAGACAATAAAGCCTACATGATGAATGTTTATTCCCAGTGCTACTAATGATGAGGGTTCTTGACTTGAATGATAAGTGGGCTTGGTATCTATCACTAAAACATCAGTGACTTAGAGGGCAGACTTTTAGCTGTAAAGACAAGAGTTTCTGAAGATGTTCACTCATTAGTTACTGCTTGTGCACAAGGTTAAACCTGTTATGGAGAGTCATTCTCTGTTCTGAGTTAATCAGAGGAATAGTTAACATCAGTGCACAATTGAAATAAGGTTTACATGCAACTGTGGCAAGAAGTTAGCAGAATGAAAAGGGTATAACGAGCTGATAGTGCTGGAGCTATTACTAGGGGAACATGGAGTTCATATTAAGAGTAGTTGACTCTTCAGAAATAATATGATTTGTGCAATAGTTTTAATTTTTGTGTGTAATATACAGGACACTTTCTTTAACTCTAGAGGAATCCAAGAATATTTCAGTATTCAGAGAAATCTTATCTGATTGGGATTTTATAACTGATTCCAGAAAAGGTGTAAATCTGCGTTGCTGCTTCTTTAAGATAGGGAGTATTTCCACTCTCCGAGAGTTTGGTTCACCTAATCCAAGGTATTAGTAAACTGAAGGACACAATAGAAATTAGGGAAAAATAGCAAGAAGATAAAAGTGTACTGTATAATCTCACCATGCTGCAGACAAATGAAAGCACTGACTCATCATTTTGTTAATTACTGCTGTAACGTCATGCTAAATGAATTGGTTTTGGGAATAATTTGGGGAAGAAGAGGAATTTACAGCAATTTATAGAAGAGAGAGGTTTTGTATGCAAAAATGTATTCTCAGCAGAGATCTTCTATTGGGACTTTTTTTTGGTAAGAAAAATCATAGAGAACATAAACATTTTATTTCTTTACAATTAGGCACTTGGTTTTAGTGCCATTTAGTGATATGCTATAAAGTAGGTGTATTTTGAATAATACTGGAGACACCATAATCTAGGTATCAACTTTTCAGCTAATGCGAATCAGTATAACACTAACCTTTAGTAGACAGACATGTGTTCTTACTGGTGATCGCTCTTTTCAGCATGTCAAAATCTATGAATAAAGGCAAGAATGTGATTCTAGCTGAAAAGATGGAGATATTCTAGATTTTCATTATTTCCATAGAGGAGAATGGGCCTTACTGTGATTTCTGGAAATAGTTTCAGGTTTAGTTATATCTTTCATGGAAAGCAGTAATACTTAGATTCTGATTTTCTTACCTTTTGACACTGGAGAATTGTTGTCTGTTTTGGTTCATGTATATGGGAAGAAAGAAATTAGCCTCACTTCTGTTCCATGTTGGGAAGGATGGGACTACTAAACCAAAGAATCCTGTACATGGCTTTTACATCTGTAGACACTATTTACGAGATGGCTTTTACACCTTCTTTGTGGTATAGCCTCTGCCAAAGTAAAATTCGCAGTTTCCTTGGAAACAAATTTTCATGCCATTCAAGACTTTGAAGTTAAAAAGGATTCTTACTCTTTTCTTAGTCATGCTGTGTTTTGGTTCTGGAGTCAGACATGACTGTCTTTGATACGACATGAAAAATCCAAATGGAACAGAAAGTTAGATAATAAAATGATAGCTGACATCTGTGAGAAACCTGAATTAAGAGAAGATTCATGAAATTGTAATTATTATTTTTTTTAAGTTATAAGCCACATTTTCTGAACCTTGAATTCAATAATCAATGGTCAATTGATATGGACTAGAGCACAGAAACACATGCTTCATATTCTATCCCTACCAGTAACTCCACATGTGACTTGAGAAAATCACCTCATTTCTCACCAAAACTTTCGAATGCTTTTAACCAAAAGCTGTCATTTGGAGGAGGTTAAATAGTTCAAAATTTTCAGAAACATCAGAAGAACTTAGGCCGGCAATTCTGAAACTTTTTTGATGACAAAAAGAGAAAGTGAGGTCTACTTTCTCTAAATCATTAGAATGTAAACTCCATCATTTATATAACACATAATTTCCTGGAAATCTCTCTCAATTCTCTCCTCATCCTGGGGAACTTTGAACATTTGGTTTTTTATCCTTTAAGGTACTGCATAACATCTTGCGTACATTGCTTTCAACTGCTTTCCACTGAATCCATTCCATCTTACATGGAATACTAAGATACACATTGAAAAAGAGAGATAACTCCAATAATGACTACAAACAGCAGAGTTCTATATTTTAGATGTTTAAATAAAGTAGAACTGAAGTCAACATAAAAAAAAAAAAGAAAGTTATCTTGTTTTCCCTCAACATACACAAGAGTACTGTGATTGGGAACTTGACTGGTAAGATGGATCTAAGATAAAGAGAAAATTCATTCTAGGAGAGCATCTATAACTAAGATGAAGGGTAGAAGGGAGCACATCTTCCTTAGAAATGGAGTGATAGCCTGCAAATTTAATTCTTTCTTTCCACGTTTTTTATCAAAAAAAGATTTTTTTTCCTTGTTGGTTGAAAGACACTTCTCGATATAAAATAAATACTTCTAATTTTTTGACCAAAAAAGAAGTTTGTTTTCGGTCAGTGCAAATGCGGATTTTTTCCCTTCAGTTCTTCCCCAGAAAATATTATTCATGTATCTCCTGAGTCTGTGCTTTAGCTTCTCATCTTTAATATGTGATTAACAATACATCCTTTCTTCTGCTGTTTGCCCATCTATTCTATTTAGATAGTAGTAACCTTCCAAGAGCAGAAGCTATTTCTCATTTAATTAGAGGAATTTATAGCACTCTAGTCTCAGAGAGGGCAACTAGACACTATTGTAACATAAATACTGAAAGTATATCTATGAATAGTGAATTTACGCAGAAATTTCCCTGGGACAGCTGGTATCACACAGCAACACATTGAAATGCACTGAATGCGTTGAAATGGTGAGACTGTTGGTATGCAGTGTAATTCATGTATGGCTCTGTCTAATTTTAGTTGCTCTTCCAAATTACTAAAACTTTGGGGGAATGGAGGGGTGGGTATTAGAAGTAGCAACAATTCCAAAGCAATGTCTTGGCAGGGGACTGTTACAGCCAGGACAATAGTTTTGTGTTTATGAATAAGGACAGAATCTAAAACTAATTATTTACTAATGACCTGTTTTTCTTTATATTTAATTCACGAGAATGTTCAGTCATAAGGATTTTTTTTCATGTTTTTCATTATTACTCTTGGCCATTGTTTCTGTTAATTGTTTAACTATGACCTTTAAAAAAGATTTACTTTAGCATCATGATCATTAATCATGATGTTTTCCAGGAGAGACATAATCAACAAAACCTTAAACTACAGCTCATCTCAAACCTGCCAGGACTTGCACAGAGACAATAGACAGCAATTAATTCATTTTTTGACCTTTTTTTGAAGTTGCTCTATACCTGTTTTCCAGCAATTTCTGAGAGTTCATAGGCCTCTTGAAAAGAATCATATATTCAGAAGCATCAACGAAATGTATGTAACTTTTTGCTTGAAAAATGGGTGCATTAAGTACATCAGAGATGAAATGGAAATGTAACAATTCATATTTTGACCTATTCTAAATTAAACTCAGAACATGAACTCTTGACTCAGCTTTATGAATTATTTTGTGGTAGCAAATCTGAATACACATTATCAGTATTGAACAACTCAACATATCAGGTTCTGAAGTTGAAGTTCCTGTGACATTAGTGAGTAAGGTATTTAATCAAGGCAATAAGCATGTGCATGCATTCACGCATGAATGCACATGTCCAGATTTCTCTGTGGGATGATACGTACCACCAAACTGCAGTCTTTTGTTCTTAAATGCAAATTTGTAACAGCTGGCCCAATAGGTGTCATAAATGAGCAAAAGGGAGCTTTTGAAAGTAAGTAAATGCAAAACTTAATGGAACTACATTAACAGCAATACAAGATAGTTATGAATATGTTTCTTAAAAGGCTAAGCAGAAATATATAGCCATAACAAAATAATTACAATGTAGGTTGATATCTGCCTTGCTTTAATATCCAGCTTTTAACATTACAAAGACAGAAATATTCCAGCAATCCCAGAATTATACAAATGGATTAAAATGAGCATTCAAAATAAGAAACTGCTATGGTGTGTGTATGAAAGATGAAATGATGCAAAAAAATTTACTGACCAAACATCTAGCACATATCTTGGAAGACTCTAAACATTAAGATTGCATTCAATTCTATCTTCATAAAAACCTTCGACCTCAGAAGCTCAGCTAAAAAGCATCTGGATCAAACAGGGAACTCAAGTCTTCTGACAGTCTCAAACTTCATTTCCTTTATAATGAGAAAAACTGTCACAAACTTACTCAGCAGATTTGAAATTCAGTGCTTCTGACTGCCTTAATGCCATGATGTAAGGTATCTAGAGCAAACATGTTTTTATAAGGCTGTACAAGAGACACACTTCTTGAACCACCTGGAGAACCACCTGAGTTATTATGAAGAGCTCACTTTTTTTTTTTTTGCTCCTGTGCCCCAGGATGCACCCTGTGAATTCAGGTCAGGCCTTCAGGACCTAGTTTGATTCTTCTCCCTCCTGCTTCCACCAGCCTGCCTCATTTTTGCAAACAATCTTTGACACCCTGGTATTTCAGACATGCCCACCAACGGCCTTGTGTATCTTCTGTCTAAACCTTCTCAGTTCTTTGTGAGGAAGAAAGGTGGAAATATAAATAAGGATGTGATTAAGCAAAGTAGTCATCGGTCACAAAAAACCTACTAGACAGAAAACAGAAGCTTAAAGGGAGGAATCTGCTTTTAAAACATATTTGATTACCACCAGTTAGATGAAGAGCATGCTAATGTAGCCCTAATTTGAAAGCACAGTTTGCCAAGAAAAGAGGAAACAAAATGAAGTGTAATTGAAACAGCACAAAGGGAAACTAATATACGCTGATCAGACTTTCCTGGTGAATGGGCGAAATAAACTGTTTCATTGCAGCTACAGCCTTTTATAACAGTTTTACAAATCATGTTGTTTATATCTAATAGAGATTCCTAAATAACTTATCTAGGTTTTCATGACATCAGAGAGCTTTCCTGGTTGCTACTAGCAGGTACCTCTTCCTCTCCTTTTCAGTAGTAATTACCAAAGGGGCTTATATACATTTTATAGAGGTTATTACTATGTAATATGCACATAAGGGAAAATGTGTGCTTTCCCCTCTGACATATTAAGATTTCCCAATATTGTAAAGTTGTATTTATCCCTTTCCTACAGAAGCATGTTGGGTTTCATAACCATTCACTTGAATGTAGTCTTCCAAAGCTTTTATGCAGACTGAACTTTTCTGCCTTCTACACCTCCAAAAAAGGAATTCCTCTTGCCATTATCATTTGCTTCTCTACCCATTTTATTTTAGACCTTCCTGTACGCTGACTGATTTACCTGATTTAGAAATCTAAGTAAAATAAATTCATGCAGTACATTACTTCACTGAGAGCAGAACACTTTTAGCAACCGTTTTGGATAGAAACAGTTTTTTTGCTTTAGATCTCCAAAATGTATATGCTTTAATACAAACCAGAAAGGATCAAGAAGCAAAAACTAGAGTGTTTTTATTTTTACAAGCAGAAGGCTATGATATAAGCAGAAAAGGGCAGTTTGTGTAACTTAACTTCCACGGGATGAGAGTGACCTGTAGCATTGACAGTTTAGGCATGTCTTAGGCATGTTTAGTATAACCTCATCTACAAAAACAAGTGATTATATGGATTATTTGCCACATTTGCCTTTATCTTTAGGCAAGTACGGAATTGCCAGGTGATAGACAGACTGATTTTTGTAGCAGCTTAAAAACAGCAGCAACAATATGTGGATTGTTTTGGACTGTGAAATCACAGTGGGTGACAGGGTTAATTAAATGAACTCTAGAGAACAAGCACTAGTAGATCAGAATTTCCATGAGATGTTTGACAAGGCATGGAGTGCCCAAATCCCACATCTGAACATGGAGAGTGTTGTATGATCTTTGTGCACGCTTTGAGCACTTCAGTCTGACTCCCAGCCAGTCAGTTCTCAAGTTGAGTGCTAGACACTTGAAATATTACATGCCCTATGCCAGACATGGTGAGAAGTAATGCTTTCTGCATCGGTGCGACATCAGTCATTAATGTTAATAGCCTATCTCAAATCCAGAAAGTATCTACCAAAACCAGGAGGAAAGCAGATATTCTGCCTACTGAATGGGGCAGATGCATGTTCAAGACAGGAGAATTCAAAGGGCTGTGAGCACCAATACAGACTCACAGCAACAGCTAGTCCAAGGTTGCCAGCTCAAACAGATTATGTCAATACTAGGAACATGCTAGTCTGTGCCTATCCAAACCTACCTATGCAAGGAGGTCAGAAATCAGAAAATCACTGAGAATATTTCCTGCCATGATTGCACATCACACTGTTATTAAAGAGCCCTATTTCAGAGTGTGCCCTTGTTTCAAGAGAGTTACATTTAATACCGCTAAATGAAGCAAAGTTAGAGAGCAAGCCAAAGCATGGGACCACTGGCTGTTCACTCTTTTTAGTTGTTAACATACTTCCTGACTCCAAGACAATAATTTGCCAATCTCTGCCCTCCCTGAGACAGAAACAGGAACAGCTACCAGAAAAAAAAAAAAAAAAAAAAAAAGATCAAAGGATCCTGTATCCTTCCTCCCACCAGACTGAAGGCAGTAGCTTAAAGGAAAGGAGTGAATGGAGGCACGTCCATGCTCGGGATGGCAGATGAACCCCTTCCTTGCCCACCTCTCCTTCCCAGGTGCCTTTATATAACAGGTATGAGGCTCTGGATGTGGAAGGTCAGTCAATGGATGATGGTTCATCTACACCAGTGGTGTTGCCAGAGTCAGAAAGACCTGCCCTCCATGCTACAATCATCTTCATGAGGAAGAAAAAACAGGTTATAGTTGTAGATGACTCCCTTCTGAGGGGTACAGAGGGTCCAATACTTCAACCACCCCAATATCTGTTGGAGGGACAACAAAGCAGGGCATAAGCAATCCAGGAAGTTCCTGGAATGCATTGATGATAACTTCCTTCTCCAAATGGTGGAGCAACCAGATAGAGGAGAGGTGCTACGCTGGACCTTATTCTCACCAAGGAGGAGCTGGTAGGGAATGTGAAGCTCAAGTGCAGCCTTGGCTGTAGTGACCGTGAAATGGTGAAGCTCAAGACACTTAGGGTGGCAAGGAGGGTGCACAGTAAGCTCACTACCCTGGCCTTCAGGAGAGCAGGCTTTGGCCTCTTCAGGGATCTGCCTAGTAGAGTCTCATGGGAAGGACATGGACGTGTTCTGTTGGTGGGCCACGAAAGGGCTGGAGCACCTCTGCTATGAAGACAGGCTGAGAGAGTTGGGGCTGTTCAGCTTGGAGAAAAGAAGGCTCAGGGGAGACCTTCTAGCAGCCTTCTAGTACCTAAAGGGAGCTTACAAGAAAGCTAGAGAGGGACTTTTCAGAAGGGCATGTAGTGATAGGACAAGGGGCAATGGCTTTAAACTGAAAAAGTAGATTTAGATTAGATCTAACGAAGAAATTCTTCAATCTGAGGATGGTGAGGCACTGGAATGAGTTACCCAGAGAAGTTGTGGATGCCTCACCCCTGGAAGTGTTCAAGGCCAGGTTGGATGAGGCTTTGAGCAACCTGATGTAGGGAAGGTATCTCTGCCCATGGCAGGGGTTTTGGAACTAGGTCTCTTCCAACCCAAACCACTCTATGATTCTTATTTCCAAAAGAAATTATGGGCAAGGCAGAACAAGCTTTGTTTTCCTTTAAACTAGCTAGTCTTCTGTACTATCCTAGCAGACTCTGCAGCCTCAAGTCTCCCATATAGCCTCCCACTATACTGTAGAAAATGCTATGGGATAGGTAAACATCACTTTGTGGTGCTGCCACACAGCTATCATATTCATATCAGGCACTCTGGACTGAAAATATCCACACCAGACTCTACAGACAGTAAGTCTGCCACATCTGCCTCTGTGGACACCAGATGGGGCCTACCGAAAGACAGAGAAAAGTTTAGTATATTATTAATTCAGCCATTCAAAACCACTTGCACACAAGACTTGACAATGGTCCATGGCCCTATTATATTTAAAAAGGTAAATTTAGTTCATAATTTTCAAGATTAACTTTGGTAGTGTTCCAGAGTGCAACAAACTGGGAAACAGCAATATGGAAGTACAACCCTAAAACAGAATAGAAATCAAACTACCAATCAAAAAACAGCAAAAAATACCAATATGTAGAATGGGAACAAGGAAGTTTTAATGAATATATAAACAGGTAAAACCCAACAGATATTAAAAAAAAAATTGAGAGGCAGGTAAAATTCTAAATAGCATGAACTTAGATTAATTTAACTGTCCTTTAAATTAAAAAAGAACAATGAGCAAGTATTTGCTCTAGATGCAAATGACAATAAAGTAGAAGTTATTAACTTAATGTTTGGAATTATTTTATTGGAGTAGTAATCCATTTTTTGACAGATGTTTCTTCTTCTGCAGGTACAGGAAGGATATATTCTTTGGTTCAGTTTCCAACTAATTCTGTTCAATGAAAACTTCATTCAAAGCTGGAAAATCAAATAAGAGCAGAAAAATGACAGAAAGCTTTTTTTCTCTGTTTCAGTGTGAGAGTATAACAAGCTATGCGGTAGTGAAACTTCTGAAACTTTGAAGGAACTGGCAATTTTGCTTTAAATTGTTTGAATCGTTTTTTTGTGTGTGTATGTCTGTGGCCAAAATATAATTTGACATGCTGTTGGGAACTTATTCCTATCACATGTTATCTTCCTTGTGATTTTTCACTGGACGAATCGATGGTGTTTTGAGGTGCTTTAGAGCCTCTTGAACTTACACTAACCCTGTGACTGAGGGTTTGTGGGTCTTAATTTTACACTTGGATGGCAACTCTTTGGCTGCATCTCTGATGAAAAAACATATAGGAAGCAACAGCAGCAGGGCTTTCCTGGCCAAAAAAGGGCTGTGCGATTATCTCTTTCTTGACCTCCAACCAGCACTGGCAGGCCGTTGAGTGCTATTTTATCAAGCAATAATTACTCACTGATATCAGCTCAAGCCCATGATGCCTTTTGCCATCTCATCTCTTTTAAAGATGGAAAAGTGGAGATGAGAAGCAGTAGTTGCCTCAGGTTTAGAAAAGAAACCTGTCCAGCACCATCACAGAAGCTTCTGAGAGCTCTTCGTACACCTGAGAGACTAAAGCAGTAGGAGGATGGCTAGCACTGTTCTTGTGAAGTACTTAAAAGTAGCAAAAAAATGAAAGAAATCCTATCCTTCCTAACGTCTGCTAAGTTGGAAAGACTACTAGGAGGTTTTGCTGCTGGAGTGCTGGTAGCAAAAGGAAAGGAAGGATCAGGATTGATTTTGTGTGAGGCAGGCATTTTCTTTGACGACAACTTATAAATGCTTTTTACCACTTTGCATGGAAAAGCTGGTGATAATAATGATGATATCGGAATGAGAGCTTCTCCAGGTAGTGCAATATCATCTGTTACTCTTCTGGAGCTATGGCAGAACTGTGTCTATGTAATTGTGAATCCTCAGGCTGTAGTCAGCTTTCTCCATACTGGAGTGGGTGTTACTGTATTACTCATGAGCAGAATGTGGCAAAAGATTTGTACTAGACCAAACATGGCACAGGTGAGAAAATGAGACTGTGTCTCATCCTCACTGATCAACTTCATAACTCTGTTCTGTAGGATGATTAGATTCTCCATACACCTTCCCAATATCGGCTCAGGCTGTTATCTATGTGTGCCTGTGTGGACCCACTGATGTAAAATACCTGTTATCACTGTTTGTACAGAAGTGGCATCATATAGAAAACAGAATTATGCCTGCTCACTACTTCTTGCTTCATTTAATGGTGAGGCTGTTTGTCCTGCAGGTTTGCAGTGCATGCGAGCTGGAATGACCAGCCCTTTTTCAGCACTTCTTGTACCTCTGCAGCACGACTCCTCCTGATGAATCTTTCTTTTTATAGCATTATTTTAGAGCACTTTCTAATATCTTTAATAGTAATAGGTGCCTAGATACCAGCTGTCTAAAAATATCTATGACAGTCTGATAGACTGATTAGGCACAAAGAGTGAAGTCATGAAGAAAGACCTGAAACACAAAGTAAAAGATCTGGAAAGGGCTAAAGCTAATCAAGTCTTCCAGAAACTCCAGTTTGATATAAAAACCTTAAGGAAAAATCCAGAAAGAACATGGGAAAATGAAGAAAAGTTATTAAAAGAACAAAATTATGTTAAATAATGAAGAGTTTGGAATATAAGTAGAGAGATGTGGTAAAAAATAAAGCCACTGGATGTGCATTTAAAATGCAGTATCGAAAGACCAAAAACATAAGAAATTTAATTGTGTAGTTCTGTCATCTTCAGCAATGCTTAACTCTTAACTGAAATACAGGCCAGAATTGGTTGTTTTCTGGAATTTATATATACCTGCACTTAACATGCTGATGCTCATGGTTCTTATATTCTTCAAAGATGGAATATTGTATATCCTTTTTGCTCAATAATAAAGCAATATCAAGAAACTGAAAAAAAAAAAAAGCCTACCATTTAGATTTTCAATCTTCTTTAAAGAGGAGCCATTAGTAGATCAACCAGCATTTTTCATAAAATCTATGGTACCTTGTTGCTCTTTATATTAAATATAAGTTTCCACCAGAACATAAAATGTACAGTTTGCATACACACACACAGAGTCTTCTGATCTGTATTCAAAACTGATTTGCTGGTCTCCAAAACATGATCATAACATGTGCTGTATGTTATCCATACTCTTCAGAGTCTGAAATGCATGACTTCATCATATTAATTTTTAAAATGATCAGGAGCTCGCCAGTAAATAGACTGTGATCTCTACAGCTTGTGGAACATCCCTTTGATAAATAGCTGACTACTTATTTGCTTGTATAGGTTGGCAGACCCATCTCTGTTAGCAGGCAAATCTCTAAACATGGCTTTGCTTGTTTATTAGTTCTACATAGTGGTCTAAATATATAAAGACCATATTTATAACCTTTCTTCTTAACTCTGTATCTGACTGAATGTCTGTTTTCATTATACTGACCCCACCTTCGAACTCAGAAAAATCCTCATCCCCTTCCACTCTTTCCTTTCCTCTGAGTTGTACAAAGTCAAAAACCACCGTCTAAAGGACATGAGCCGTGATTTGACGATTTAGCTAAGGGGAAAGAGAATGAGGAAGATAAATATACCATTTTGTCTTCTACTCAGAGTTGTTCAAGGATATCAAGAAAAGGAAACAAGCAGTTCCTTGATGGAGAAAATGTTGTGCAGACTCACTGGAAATCCAGGTCATCTGATGATGATAAGAAACCTTCAGACAACTTTGCAGCAGTTAGCTAGAATTCCAACTTCACAGCATTTAACTGGAAATCTTTTTCTTTCTTAAAATCGTTGTGGAAAAGAGAGGGCAAGGAGACTTCAAAATGTGATCAAATATTAAAAATATGCTTGTAACAGTTAAAAAATAGATAAGTGTAATTTTAGCCATTTATTTGAAGAAACCTATAGGATTACTTTAAATCCTTGTATATATTGAACTTATTAGCGCTCTTGGAAATTTCTAAAGCGTTTGGGGACAGATTGCAAAGAAGTGTTTCTTTAAATCAGGATGCATTTTTAACCATTTCCATTTTAGCATGGGAAGCTGAAGTCTGCTGGCAGCTGTTTAAATTCAGATTTCATTCACTGTACAGCTAGAGATCTTCTAAGAAGAGTGAAAACCTGCACCTGTGGTTTGCCTTCTACAAAGCAGTACATGTTTCAGGATCGTCCACAGAAATTCAAGTTGGGAATGTGCTGTAAAGGTTTCTTCTAGTGAAACACTGGTAGTCCACTGAACTCTAGTGATTGCTCATGGGTTAAAACTTAGAGGGCTATACGAAATCTCAGAAAATTTGGAATTGACTTATCAAGACTCCTGCAGATAAATGACCTCCTACTTACCTCCGATAAACTTGACTGTACCTTGTTGTTTCATAGCTTTAAATTTCTCCCTCTTTAATGATGAGCTAATTATCAGTCCATGAACACTGACAAAACCACCATTTTTCAAAGTAAAATTCCATACAAGATACGGAGGAAAAAAAGAAACATTTAGAGAAGACTATTAATAAGATGAACTTGCATGTGAATTTTGAAATGGTGATTCAAACTTACTTTGAGTTCTAGTTTAATTTAACACCCCTACACTCCAACAAAAGTTTAAGTACATCTTAACCAGACCTGGGGGAAAAAAAAAGGTTAGTATACTTGGTATCCAAATAGTTTTGAAAATGCATTTAAGTTACTGTTAAAGCTCAAAACTCAGAGGCTACCTTAATCTGACTGAAGTCAAAGTCAAAATAGCATTCATGGCAAAATCAGAGAGCACAAGGTGACACATGACTAAAATGTAGTTAGAATTCTGTTACTAACATGAACAATTATTTTTTAAATACTATGTACAGAGTATTATACTCGAATACTGCATCCAGTTCTGGTGTTCCCACCATAAGAGAGACATAGATTTGTTGGAGCATGTTCAGAGGAGGGACACAAAGATGATCCAGGGGCTGGAGCACCTCTGCTACAAGGACAGGTTGCGGGAGCTGGGATTGTTCAGCCTTGAAAAGAGAAGACTTCGGAGGACCTAATAGCTGCCTTCCAATACCTGAAGGGAACCTACAGGAAGGCTGGGGAGGGACTTTTTACAAGAGTGTGTACTGATAGGACAAGGGGAAATGGGTTTAAGTTGAAGGAGAACAGATTTAGATTAGATCTTAGGAAGAAATTCTTCAGTACGAGGGTGGTGAGACTTTGAAATAATTGCCCATAAGTTGTGGATGCCCCCTCCCTGGAGGTGTTCAAGGCCAGGTTGGACGGAGCCTTGAGTAGCCTGGTCTAGTTGAGAGGCGTCCCTGCCCATGACAGGGAGGTTGAATTGGATGATCTCTAAGGTCCCTTCCATCCTATGCCATTCTATGATTCTATTATGCCTGATAGACTGGTGGACAAATTATAATATATGCAAGTATATATATTTATTCATGTATATACACATCTACATGAAAATATGTGCACACACAAGATACACAGATGACACCACAATGGGAACACCAGCTGACAGGCTCACATGTAGAACTGCCATCCAGAGGGACCCAGACAGACTGGAGGAACGGGTCAACAGGACCCTTAGGAAATTCAGTGAAGAAAAATGCAAAGTTCTGCACCCATAAATAAGCAACCTCTTGCAATGATACAGCTTGGGGACTGCTGGGCTGGAGCAGCTCTGTGGAAGAGGCCATGGGGATGCTGATGAGCAGTGAGCTGAACATGAGCCAGCAGCACCCGAGCAGCAGAGAGGGCCACCAGCCTTCTGGGCTGCATTAGCAGAAGCATGGCTGGTCGGTCAAAGGAAGGAATTATCCCTCTCTAGGCAGCACTTGGCTCACATCCAGAACATTGCCCCCAGCTTTGGGCCCTCCAATACAGCAGAAATGCAAGTCCAGGTGAGAGTGACCAAGCTGGTAAAGACTGGATCACTAACCCTCTGAGCAAACTAACTCTTTGAATTTTACTGTGTGGGACCTAACAGCATCCTCCCAGCACCTTCAGAGAGGGCATTTAGAAGACGGAAGCAGGGTCTTCATGGTGGTGCATGATGAGACTATGGGTATAAATTGAAATAAGAGGTTCAGACTGTCTGTAAAAACAAATGTTTTGCCCATGAAGAAAGTCTGTCAGGTCACGCGGAGAGGTTGGACAGGCTCCATTTTTGCAGATTTTCAAGATCTGACTGGGTAAAGCCCTGAGGAACTTGGTCTAATCTCACAGTTAGCCCTGCTTCCTTAGCAGGAGGTTGGACTAGAAACCCTCACAAGGCCCCTCACACTTGAGTTATACTATGATACTATAATATACTCTATATTTAAGCTATATACTTTTATGTTTATTGATGCTAGATGTGTTAAAGAAACTAATAGATTAGACTAGTGTCATGGTTTAGGCCGATCCGGCAACTAAACTCCACACAGTCGCTCTCTCACTCCTTCCTCAGTGAAGTGGATAGGAGAAAAAAAAATATAATAAAAGAACTGAGGGTTGAGACAAGAACAGAGGGAGCACCCACCAACCATGGTCCCAGGCAAAACAGGCTCGGCTTGGGAATAAAGTAAAACTATTTACTAACAATTACTTGAAAGGCCAAAGGGAAACAAAACTAGTTACTTGAGAGGATAAAAAGAAACAAAGCCAGATCTTAAAAAACAACACCTTCCCCCCTTTCCTTTTCTTCCCGGCTCTACCTCTTCCCCCAGCAGTGCAGGGGGACAGGGAATGGGGGAGTGCAGGTCAGTTCATCCCATGTTGTTACTGCCGCGCCTTTTCTTAAAGGAGGAGGAGTCCTTACACCCTTTTCCCTTGCTCCAGTGGATCCTCTACTCACAAGGAAAAAATCCATAGACTTCTCTAGTGTGAGTCCTACCCGCAGGATGCAATCCTTCCCCATCGGATTGCTCCAGTGAGGGCTTTACCACAGTCTCAGATTCTTAGGGAACTGTTGCCACTCACTCCGGCGTAGGTCGTCCCACGGACTCTAGATGCCTCTCTACCTTGTCGTGTGTCCCGTGCTCCACGACCGTCCTCAGGCTCAGACATCTCTTCTCTGACGTGGGCTTCTCCATGTGCTGTGAACGGGCCTCTGCTCCACCGAGTCCGTCCTGGCTGCAGGGTGTCCGCCTGCTGTCTCGCCACCAGTTGCAGGGGAAACTCAGCTCGGACACACCTCGTCCCGTTCCATCTTCACTGACCTGGTGTCTGTGTGGCCGTTTCTCTCAGATCTCTGTGCTCTCTGGGTGAACTCAGACCGGTGGGCACCCCAGGAGTGGGGCTCTCCCCAAGTTCCTCAAGCGTCTCTGCCACCGCCATCCTCAGCAGGTGGCGCTGGCCTGGCGGGGGCAGCTGCCCGGCCGGGAGCTGGGGATCGGAGGCAATGCCTTCTCTCCTCACTCCCCAGGCAAAACACCTTTTCCGGTTCCTTTGTCTCAACTTAAATAGGGCAATTCGCAGAGGCGCCGATTGGCCTAACTCCAAGGGGGATGGGAGTCCGATCTGGTGGCCAGAATGGGGTCTGACCCGTTTTCAAAACCAGGAAAGTCACAGGGAGCAAATCCCCTCTCCTGCCACCAGAACCCTTTACACCAAACCATCACAACTAGACAGAGTGTACTGGTAGAATATGATAAATTATGTATCGAATTTAATTGCAGGGACAATGCAGGAAATGTTCTTAAGCTGTACTGCTTTCCTTAGATTACAGTTTCTACAGGTACTTGAGCTTGAGAGTAATTTTATATATTCAAATCATTTACTGAAATCAATAGAACTTGTCAAAAAATGAAACTAGGCACTTGAGGGCATATTGCTAGGCTGGGATCCTTTTGTGTGCTTGATTCCACAGAAACTATTTCTCAGAATAAAAACAGCAGGATGGAGTTCAATGTTTGCATACTGAAAAAATGAGAAAAAATACACTAATAAGTACAATGAAGAATACTTACTTCTTCAAATGGTAAGGTTTTAAGTATATGAAAACAGAATTTCTGTGCGCTGAAATGGTTATCAAGATGCACAAGACAGAGAGTCTTCTGGGTCACTGAATCTTCTGTGGTGGATAACTGTCTGATAATCCTTTTTCATAGGCTGACAAAACACATCTTAAGAGTATTATTTGAAATTTTACATACGGAATGTTAAAATATCTCATAGAAAATCAAAATTGATTTCCTTTGACTGTAAAAAAACCCAAAAGATAATTTCCATTTTCTTCCAAGAACAATATCAATAAATAAGCAGCCAAGATACTTAGTAGGAAATGGTATATTTTTTTAAAAATATCCATTCACATATAAAAATAATTAAGCATTCTCAGTTCTTGTATTTCAGCAGTTCACTTAAACATTATTAACAGGTCCAATCATTTAAAGGTTGACTTCAATAGGAAAAAAAAGTCAAGGTAATTTTTTGAGGCAGAATGTTTTTCTGTTCACCCCTGCATTTATTTTTCACAGCTTTTCTATGATCTAGTTTATATTCCTTACAGCTTATGCCCAATGCCTGAGACACTGGAGCTAGCTAGAAGGTGGCTGCAAGAAGTATGTAAATTAATATATGTAGCTATGTGTATAAAATCAATCACAACATCTATTGACAGAAGATATTTTTAAACAGCAAAAGGCAGAGTATATAGCATAATCAGACTTAGGAGGGAAACAACCCTCTTTTCCAATATATTTATATAACGATAGATTCAGCCTTATGACAACAGGACAAAACTTTACTCATAGGAATAGTGCTGTGTTATTTAATTGGGACTACTAAGAACTGACCTGAGCAAGAACCTGATGGATTATGCTTTCTCTTTGTGAAAAGAAAAAGGTTTCTTGTAAATCACATAGATTTTTGTAATGAAAATACAGAAAACATTTATTCAGAAATGCAATAAAGGTATTACAATCTAGCTTATACCCATCTTATTGATTTAAAAATAATCTAATTTACACATTATTAAAGACAAACAAAACTTCTTAGAAATAATAGTCTATATTAGATGGAGCCTCATGAAGCACCGCTGCCTTTGCTACAGAAATCTAAAATTACATTAAAGTAAATACTAAAACCATAGTTGGTGAGAAACTAATCTTAGAAGTCTGGTCCTACTCTGTGGTCCCTGTGTTTCAGACAACACATTAAACCTTGGAAATATAAGCATACATACCACTTTCAGAAATTCTCATCTTTTTTGAAAATTTCTTCCTGCAAGCTTTTATCTATAGCTTGACACACTTCTCTCTTCCAATGTGACACATAAAACTATGCAATCCACTTATTGAAACAAGAATTGAATCAAATTAAAGTTAAATCTGGAATGTCACCTAGACTTTTGTGTTATCTCATTTTAAAATGTGTTAAACAGCACATACTTTAAGGATTCTTGTGCTTGTTTTTTTTTGTGTGACCTGTCTCCTGGCATATTATACTTGGATTTGGTTCCACAAACACTTACACTTAATGTTTGTTCATTTAACCAATCTTGAACTGAAGAGTAGACTCAGTGTAGATAGTGTTTCTCCCACTCTACAAAAGCTTTGAAAAATCTGAAAATTTTAAAAATAAAATTTAAATTCCTCTTTTCACTTTTTCTTTTTTAGAGTAAGCAAGAGATCCATTAGAGACCACATGTAAAAGCAGAAAAGGGTGAAGTAGAAAGGCAGGATCCAGCAAAGCCAATAATTTCATGGTTGAAGAAGACACCAAGGACAGGAAGAATCAATCCTCTTAATGGAATGGTAGACATGGATTGTCTGTCTTGGTATAACCGGTAGCTTGGTTTCCCATGACGGGTGAAATATGCACTCCAAGATTATCAAAGAGGTAGCACATCCCCTGCACTTTGAGTAAGGCACATGGCAGAGGAGCAGAACAGCTCTAGCTGGAGGTGCTGTGGGACTCCTGAGCCAGTACTTGTTTCATAATACCGAGAAATTCAGTTCTATACTGAGAGGCTGTCAAAGCTGACACAAACGAGCATCTTGAACAAATAGCTTTTTATGGTTTTGCATAAGCATATGTTTTCTGCTGGTCAATGGTAGTTGAAGATTTATATCTGCTACATTACAGCACTGATCATGCTCCTAGGGAAACAAATGTCTGTGAAGCATATTCACGACAGCATGAGTGTTCTTTGGAACATCTTCACACTTATGGAGTTTTTGGCTTTCCAACATACTTTACTCTGATCCATTTATTTTATCTGTCTGTAGATCATGTCAGAGAGAAATCAAGTTTGTGGTGGCCACTGGCTGTGATGTAGCTACAATACATGAATATAGCCAAATTTAGTTGATATATAAGCACTCGATCACAACACTACTAATTTTCATCAGTGGTAGCCTTTATCTACCAGTAGTCTCAGCACACGCACTGAGCCACTGAGAGTTTACAATATATCTTTTCAGTCAGAAGCAACATCCCACAAATGCTCTTTATTCCTTTAGTGAAAACAATAAGGAAGAGGCAAAGTCAGTGTTTTAGGAATTTCCCATGGAGAATTTCTGTCTCAGGTCCCACTGATGTAAAGATCCCATCCATTTCCCCGTCATTCTTACTACAAAGTATTTCTTAAGTTGCTTACCTTTGAGGTTTTACTGGACACACATGATGGTATCTCTGGCAGTGAAACCCAGCTTCAAGTAGAAATCTAGAGTGTGTGTAAAATAATGGATACTGACACCTCCAAAATTCAGGTTTATTTGAAATGATATTCCTTTTCCCAGAGTCACTTAAGAGTACTGCCAAGTGCTAGAAAACTACAAGGTAATCGTCTGTCACCTATCTGTCATGCTACAGTACACGGTATAAGGCGAGAGACCACTCTTCCTCAGCAAGTGTAAAATAGATGCTTGTAGTCCAATTGGTTAGCTAATGCTTAAGATCTGTTTCAAGTCAGAGGAAAAACTGATTTATCCAGTCAGGAACATATTTTGGGTGACTACATCTTTTTTTCCTTTTAAAAAAAAATTTCCTATGTCCCTGGACAGAGACAGAATAAACAACAAAAGGCAGTTTTCATTCTTCAGAAGTTCATGTTGTCTTTCTAGCCAGATATCTGACAAAAAGAAGCTTTCCTCACTGTTTCCTCCTTCACCTGAACTCGCTTTTTCTATCCTTTCAATCCTTTACCCTTGAGACTTTCCATACAGCTCGACAATTTCTTTGCCATAGCATTTTATTACCTGTTCCAGAAATAGCTTTACTTTTCCAGAGTTCCTGTTCAAGCCTGTTTATGAAGACCAATGTCTGTCAGATGCTTCTATTCTTTCAGCTGTCTCCAAATAGGAAGACAATTAATTATGCCTTCATTTAACCCTAAAGAGGGTTGATCTAGCATGCTATCATCTTCAGTGAAGTTTGATAGTTGATAGATTAAATAAGCTATTAGCAACCAACAATACCACCAAACGCAGTGAGAGAACAGTAGTGTGAGCTCCATTTTTGAACTAGAAAGCAGAATAAAATACTTGGGTTTTATTGTTATTATTCTTTATTTCTCTTCTCGTAACAGAAGCTGTGTAGGTAAGATACTGCTTTTTTGGTATATTTGGTAAAATGAGTACTTATTTTATATTATAATAATTTAAATAAATAACAGCATACAATCCATACCTGGATTCTAAGATATTAGCAAACACCTAATCCCAACGGCCAAATGTCACTTTAATTAAATAGCTCATTAAATAGCTGGGGAATTGATTACATTATCCAATTACACATCAGTAATAATTCAACAATTTTAACAGGCAGAGAAAGGAGGTGAAGAGAGAAAAAAACATAAATAATCATTTCCTCCTAGGAAGCCTGCTTTCTTTTCCTCTTGGGTTCACAGAGTGAGGTGCGTCTGTTTTGGGATGAATGCATAAAGATCTACTCATATGACAAGGTTATTACTGGTAGACAGGGTTAGATACTCCCTGTGTGTCAGATAGCTAGTTCACAGCAATTTCTTCGTGTTTAACAATAGGTGTCAATTCTTGAGAAATTTGTTTTCTTTGTCTTTCACATGAATGATGCCCATATATTTACTCTCTGTGTAATACCAATGGTTAGAAACTCAAACCAGATGGCATCCACTGACCACATAATACAGATTCAGTCAGGAGAACATCAGGGTTCTGGCTATCAGCGTTGGCATATAAAATATATTTCTGGGAAAAGTTTTTTCAAAAAACTTGGTCTAAGTATGCATTGTGGAATAGCATGACATGAAGACCACTGTTATTCACATGCATAAACCTCCAGTACGTACAATTCACACAATTCGATTGTCAGAGCCTGTGTCAATGCAATGTATCATTTACCTGGCTCTCCACGATGACTGTGAAGCATTTAGAGCAGTTACATCTCCCACAGAACGCCACAATGCTCTTGGATATTTCCAGGGTGAGGATAATTCTCTATAATTATTTGAAATTTTTTGTCCTCATCATTTTTTCTGACAAAACTATGTACTTTCTTTTAAATATTTTATGTTAAGAATGCACTTTTCAGCTAAACATTTTCATATTCTATGTGAAAATTCAAAACAAAATGGCATTATGACATGTAAACACAGTGACATTTTGAAAATGTTTTATTTGAATCAATTTTTAGAAACAAAACATTTCACTATCTCCAGTAAACTCCTTCTGGCATAATTTTGTTTGCATGTCAGCATTGTCATATTTCAAGATAAATAAAGTCTTTCCGAAGACTAAGAACACCTTATGGGGCATGAATCCTATTTCTGATGCAGCTCTACTTTTTCTCTTTTGATATCTTTATGACAAGAAATTCCTCTTGAAAGTTTTCCGTCTTTTTCTTCCCTATCTTTGTGTTTCATCATCAACCAGCAGTTTGTTACGGTTACAGCCAGAACTGTTGCTTTAGATTCTGATGAAATCTCTAAACTCAGTGAAACTCTGAAAATCCAGTCTCTTACAGGGGTGAGAAGACTGAACATCCCCATATGTACCATTTTATCCATACAAGTAATTCTGTGCTTTTTGTCAGTTCCGTCATAATGGATTGGTTTACTTATCTCAGTAAAGTTGCATATATATATATTTTCAGGACTTTAGTTATTGCACAGATAAAAATTCCAAGCTTGTAATGGAGAAATGAGAAGAATAGGAGACATTTTGATTGTGTTTATAACATTTGTAATTTGCTATTACATTGCATTATTTTAGTTTATTTATTTTCTGTCCACGCTCTTAGCATTTTGATATATTTTAGTCTGCATTTGCGTGGGAATGTAATAGTAAAATGCTTAATGAAGACACAGGAAAAATAGAAACAACACCTCCTTCACCAATAATCTCACTACCAAGAGAAAAAAAAACTGTCCCTCTCAGGATTATTTCCATGGATGTCCAACAGATCTTCACCACTTAGCAGAGTGAATGAAAGTGGAGGGTATCCCTGCCCATGGCAGGGGGGTTGGAACTAGATGATCTTTGAGGTCCCTTCCAACCCTAACCATTCTATAATTCTATGATTCTAAAGGCTCTATTTAGTCACTTCAGAGCAAGTGATCCTAGTCAGGATTTAACATTATTTGGAATACAAGGAGGATATTATTTAAAGAGCAATCAAGGTTCAATGAACACTAGGATATATTATTTTTGAATTGATATGTAAGCACAACCTGTTATTGAAAGCAACAGAAGTTAGAAATGTTATGGTTATATTCCATTAAATCCATTTTAAAACACAGGTTATTCTTTGGCTCAATCAGCAACAAGATATTAAGCACCAAAATAAATACATTGCTTATATCAAAATGTGGGTTATAAGACAGAAAAGGTCCTGAAACCTTTAGAAAAAATAGAACCTATAGGCATAGTATTAGCATATGGCACATATCAAAGTAAAGGAGTATTTGGAAGAAAAAATGCGACAAAAATAGTATTTGCCACATCTTTAGATCTCTGGTGTTGACTGTGTTTCTTTGGATGAATTACTGCAGAACTAAAATTTCAGTTTGACTGGTTCAAATATGATTTCATCACATTTCTTTAATTATTTCTAGTTTTCTAATGGACTTTATATTATCATGTCATTCTGTTGTTTAAAAAAGCAGGAGGAAATCAGAGTTCTAAATTTAATATATTCTAGGCTGTTCATTTAAAATACAAGCACACACACACAAAAAGAACAAAAGCAAAGATTATTTCTGTTCCTCATGTGAAAAATATTGGGATATTTCCTTTTTTATGTAAACTGAAGAAAGTTATAGTTTCTTAGAAATATTGACTGTTTACATAGTGATACACGCCTTTGAACCCTGATGGTCACAAATGGCAAATAAAGGTCTCAACACCTTGAATTTCAGCTCAAACTCAGCTCCATAAAACCATGTTGCCTGTTGCTCTAATTAGGGAAAGTAGGACAAGAAGAAGTATTTTGCTGTTTACGATAATTTGCCTGCAAAAGTTCACTTCACTGAAGCAAGCAATAAAACATGAGTCTTAAAGTAATATACACTATTTCCGTGCTAAGATAAAGACTTCAGAGGCCTCCCCTACCATTTAACATTATATCTTTCTCAAAAAAAAAAAAAAAAGTTTGAATGACAGTCAACTTTGAGTATATGCTGTATATTGAAGCTCACAGAATTTGCCTAAGTTCTCTGAAATGCATGATTTCCTAATGGAGGAGTCGCTGGTGACTGTACTGATAGAGGACTACTTCAGTATGTGCTGTAACTTGCTTCCTTTAAATCTGATGCTCCAGTTAAATGATGAGTGAAAAATGCAAATGATCGTAAAACCTACAAAAACCAAAACCAAAAAAAGTCCCATTTGCTATTAGCATGGAAGAGAAGACAATCCCTGCCTTCAAACTTCTGCAAGTTTTCCCACCTGAGCTGAGTTAGAACTATGAGCAGATGCATCTTTCCAGGGTATCCTAGGTGATGCTGATATGAATAGCTCCGAGAGAAAATGTGATAGATAAATAAAGGATGCTTGTTTATTCTATGTGTTTTCAGTGATGGAATTAATTCAACATTCTTGCAAATGAAGGAGCACTATCCTTGGGTATAAAGCAGATTCTATTTTCATTCCTTGCACTGCGATCTCATTGACATATACTGGATATCTGTGTTCGGAATGGGCAAAGTCAGTGACCCATACTCCTTAGTATATGAAGTTCAAGCTTTCTATTGCATCCTTAAAAATGAATGTATTTCAATCCTGACCTTCATCATTTGTTCTGATCCCAGCCCTGAGCCTTTTCTATCCAGACACTGCCAGTCGTAAATAATGTGCTACATTTTGTAATGGTTCTTCACTGTGAAAAGAATATCACACAGAAATTGAATGAGATCACTGGCTGTATTTCTACTTGTGGTTGAGAGAAACATAGCTCTCAAATCTGAAAGGTGCTTTACATGCTTTATGCCCAAGACATCCAGGTCAAGCACTAACACAGCTATTACAAATACAGATTCTTCAACTACATATTATGTTATTTCAACTCGTGTTAAGAAAATGAGTAATGGAAAAGTTAAATAATACAACCTTTGTTAGTATAATTCACAGAGAAAAGGTCAAAAGAAAGAACTTAGGTAAGCTCTGTGCATGATGCTTCTCTAGAATAGTAAGTCATAGAATCATAGAATCATAGAATGGCATAGGCTGGAAGGGACCTTAGAGATCATCTAATCCAACCTCCCTGTCATGGGCAGGGACGCCTCTCAACTAGACCAGGCTACTCAAGGCTCCGTCCAACCTGGCCTTGAACACCTCCAAGTAGGGGGCATCCACAACTTCTCTGGGCAATCTATTCCAAAGTCTCACCACCCTCGTACTGAAGAATTTCTTCCTAAAATCTAATCTATATCTGTTCTCCTTCGACTTAAACCCATTTCCCCTTGACGTATCAGTGGACACTCTTGTAAAAGGTCCCTCCCCAGCCTTCCTGTAGGTTCCCTTAAGGTATTGGAAGGCAGCTATTAGGTCCCCGCGAAGTCTTCTCTTTTCAAGGCTGAACAATCCCAGCTCCCGCAACCTGTCCTTGTAGCAGAGGTGCTCCAGCCCCTGGATCATCTTTGTGGCCCTCCTCTGAACACGCTCCAACAGATCTATGTCTCTCTTATGGTGGGGACACCAGACTCTCTGTGTTATCTTTATGCCGTATTCTTAAGAAACTGGAATAATAGTCTCTATTTCCAATGACAACATAAGATGGTTTTGTAAGTTTGTGATCCCTCTCATATTCAGTCAAAAGTTTCAAAAGCTTTACTGTGGGATCATCCCATGAATCATTTAATCATCCAATAACTAGTGCAAAACAGGAAGATCTGTATTCTTATATACATATGTATAAGCATGTGCAGGAATGTGTGCATGTTCATGTATGTATCTGCATTTTATAAAGGTGAAATACTGGGTTAATAAGAGACATAGAGCTGTTCAGCAAATAAGTTTGTATATGCTTTCCCAGTGTCTGCTTCTACTTTAGATTCAGATATACACAGATACCTTTTAGAAGTGTATTAACTGTACATTTTATTCTATTAAAGATGTAGGAAGCATTTAAAATAATGAGATGAGATTCAAGACATTTGAAAATTTATTTTTATTTGATAAGGGCTCCTGTGGAAAAGACTCTGCTTTAATATAAGTCTACTTAGAAGCTTAGAGAACACAAGCACTCTTCAGATTACATTCTGACTTTTATGTCCATATGAAAAAAAAAGGTTCAAATTTTCTATAGTCATGGACATGATGGAATTTACAGTAGCTATGTGTTCTTAAGTGAACCAATGGTGCTGGATCCACTGAATGGTGCAGAGGTGTTGCATTGAAACTAACTGGCTTCTACAAACCAACTGAATAGTTGAAATAATTAGGAAACCAGATAATTTAATTGTACGGATTATCCAGGTCAGAGTTTGCATACATTAGGACTAGAGAAGCTTTCATTACTGCTGACTTTACTGTGGCCTCAGGCAGGCCTTATGTCAAACGCGAGTGATACAATGGCTTTGAAATAACTCTGGTCACAGAGCTGAGCTCTGCTCAAGAGAGAGCTGCTGTTAATCGCAGCTTTGAAAGTACTTAACTTATTATAAAAGGCAATAATAACTCTTAAACTTGACTAGATTCATAATATATTAAAATATTGAAGTTTATCAACGCTTATTGATAGCTGGTTCTATTTTAGATTAGCTTTATCTTCCTGGGAAATCTTACTTTCTGCTCCAGTATCATTCTGAGCACAAGCAGAACATCGTCTTTGATGTCACAAGCTCTAGTTTATGAAAACTTCTATATGTGAGAACTACAGGCATTTATGCAGCTGATTTTTTTCCTACTTTCTTTAAAATGAACTTGACTATCTTTCAAGAAACTCAAATTAACCAGAATTTGAGAGTGCAGTAACAAACCTGCTGAGTAAAGAGGAGTTTATTATTTATAACACTGAATTAAACATAAAAGAGAGCCCAGCAGTGTTGTATCAAGCTTAATCTGATAATGCAGTTTATAGAGATTCCCTAATTTACAGGTAGTAACTAGTCCTTCAGCCTTTCCACTGCATGCTAGGTGGAATATATTAGAATACGGAACTGTAATTTCATTATCCAAGATTCTCAAATACAGCCGAAATTGAGGGATACATGATACACAGTGAGAATTTTGATTAACCTGTGTTCAGATCTGATTAAAATTTCCCGATATTTCAGCAAACAGTCTTGCTTTCAAACATTAGAGGCTTGAAGGTTATATGAATCAACTTGTCGAAGTAAAATAATATCACCATAAAGTAAAAATACAAAAATAATCTCCTGCCTCTCCTTGATATCAATAACTATAAGTATATAATTACAAGTCCTCAATGTTTTGAAAACCCTTTTTAAATGTTTTCTATTTTAAGACTTCTCATGACAATAGATTTAAATTTAGATAGTCCTTTAAAAGATATCAATTTTAAGCCTATATCAGAAAATGCATACAATAGAAATAGCAGTTAAAAACATCCTATAAGGTACTTGTGTTTGAAAGAAAAAGAAACAATTCTTAACGTGAAGAGAAAAAAAAATAATGCCCTTACCACTGGTAGGTTATTCATCTTATACAATACATGAATTAAGTAAATAAAAAGTTGAAGTGGTATATGAAACTTATCTCCAAGACATGGTGCCTAATATCAGCTGTTAATGCAGGCTAAACACATACAGGTCAGCAAACTTGTGTTTTTAATTTTCCTGTTTATAAATCACTGTCTGTCCTACAGCCGCTGTTGTATCAGGAGATATGCTTTCTATCAAACCTATAAAATACAATCTGGTTTTAACTTCCCAAGACTGTGGAGCACGCTTCCTCCTTGTAGATTTTAAATCATCCTCCTCTGCTGCCATACTACCTTGCAAAGCTTTGAGGGAAAGAGGAGATGGGTTAACTTCATGTTTATATGATATAAATGTGCACACGTGTGTTTAGTGTATTACAGCCTTAGGCACAAACAAGTGTTTATAAAGGCATGATTATGATCAATTACACTAGACCAGACGCCTTTGTCCTCCCTTCTCTCCATTTTCCAATGCTTGTTCTTTCCCAAAACACCTTGATCTGCTCCCTTTCTCCACTCTTATCTTCATCCAAGTAAAAAGCCCAACCATAATCGCTTTTTCCCCCAGTGGCTTTGCTACATTTGTACCAAAATTTGGTACTTCTGGCACTGTTTCCTGGGTAGTATCAGCCTTATATAGTATGACTTACTAGTATTACTTATATGGTTATCTTGATAATACTGATTGGTATTACCGATACTAGGTACTGCTGGCAACACAAGGTTGTACTCGCCAAAATGTTCTCAATGCTCCCCTTTAGTTATCTGCGAAGACTGGCCATTTCTCACATAACTCCCTCTTAAGAGTCTGTGAAAGCTGGTTATTCCTCACAGCACTACCTGTAACTTTTGTCACCTTCTCACTTTGTTATTTGTTCTGTCCAGCAATTTCTGCTCAGTAGTTTCTCATTTTCTGTTCAGTAAATCTCAGGCCAGGGTCCCCTGCCTGCATACTTTAACAATGTCTTCCCATGAAGACGAAAAATTAGTAAGCCAAAGAACTGCCTGTGGTTGTCTGAGCTCCCTTAGAAATTTTCCAAAGAGCAATTAAGTCTAGTATTCTGCTACATTTAAGTAACAACATTCCACTTAGGTAATAACATTTTGTACACGCTTCCTTCCCCTCCCCTCCCCACAGCCCTTAAAAGAAGGAAAAAATCTCACCTATTCTCCTCAGTCCCAACCATTATCGCTCCTACTGGTAGCAAGTTCTGACCTCAAGAAATTTTCCAGCCCCTTCATCTTTTCAGCTGTCTGATGCACAATCTCTCTATTAGCAAGTGAGTGGAGGGAAGTGATTGGAGGCTCCTTCACTGGAGCATATGTTTTAACTCGCGCACCATATATTTAACTTTGTGTGAATGTACTTTGTGCTATGGCTTCCTTCAGTTATGACTCTGGATGGAGGTATCTGCTTAAAACATGCAGTTCATTGTTCTGAGGGGCAGGAAGGGGACAAGGTCAGGCAAGTGGATACAGTCCCTCCTTCCCTTGTCTATTTGCCACCATTAGGCAGAAGTGATTCAACTAAACTTAAATACAACTCTTGGGTCCTTCTCTCCTCATGATGCTCCAGCTAATGGCAAATTGCAAGTGTTTAGAATTCACCAAGATAAAGTCAAACAATAACAAGTAAGGACAGCAGCAGAGAATGAGGGGAAAGACAAAGATGGAAAAACAGTAAATAGGAAAAATGTAGGAAAACAAAAAGAGGGGAGTAGAAAATCCAACCAGATATTTAAAAAATGTATGAAATTAAAAAAAAAAAGCCCAAAAGATCAAAACTAATCAAAAACCCAAAAGCCTAGAGGAGAGGAGAAAAAGCCCAGAAGTCTGTCCAGAAAGAAAAGAGGAAGAGAAAGCCCAGGATATGGGAATTTAAAAGAAAGATCTTGAGAAAAACAACAAAAATACACAGAGTGATTGTTGATATTTAAAGAAGGAAAGATCCTGAGAGAAATTACTTTAGGTGAATAAACAGCAGAAAGACCTGTTTCCGTGGAGGAGAGATTATAATTGTCCTGTTAATCATAAGGATTTCAATAATGTCTGTTAAAATTTTCATGGAAAATACAGCAGGAAATGAATCCCTAATTAAGGGATGGAGGGCTGCTTTAATTTACCAGAGTATCTTTTTAATAATCTTTCTTCTGAACTCAGAGGGTGTTCAGCAATTTATAAATCCAGATTGTAAATTTAGTTGCTTGTGGAGAATTTTGAAACTGAACATTCATTACCCAATTTTTAGAAATTCTTTAAAACATTTCAATTAACTGAATCTCAAAAATATTCTTTCCAGTCTTTTTTTCAGTCAAATATACCCAATGATTTCTAACTTTCCAGTCAAGTCTGAGGTTAGGTGATATGACAAAGAGCACAATAGTAATAGTCATGCTTAAGCAGTTCTACTCCTCATAGGCAAAAGGAAAATTTGTCAGACCATATAGCCTTAAACTAAATAAAATATTAAGCTAGATTAGGCCAGAGGGATTGAAAATAAAATATTAATATTTGATTTGAAGAACATGTTGATTAATTCTTTACAAAATGTAACAGCGAAAGTTATTTATCTTACTTTTTACATAAAAGCTTTGATTTACAAGAGAGAGATTTCTTTTAAACAGGAAAATCAGCAATATTTTTAATTTCTATCTCAGGTTAAATAACCTCTTTCTAGCCTTGAAAGATCTCTTTTTCACTGCTACAGTCACTGAGTGCTATGGACAAAACACCTAAAAGTGACATTCAATTTGAACATTTAGTTTTTGTAATAGATACGTCTAATGCAGCCAGAAGTAAGAAAGTCTGGTAGATGAGACTATTAACTTTCATATGAGCCAGAACTCGATTTTGCAAACTTGGGGACTGATTCAGTTTAATCCTGCAAGTATCATAGCTCCACAATAGTTTTCTTTACAAAAGATCTCGTGTACCTTGGGGTGCGCGATGGCGGCAAGGACGTGTGGATGGGTGAGGCTGAACCAGCTGACAGAAGGACCTCTGGATCGGCATCAAATGTGCAAGTGTTTGCCCCAGACTACAACTGCAGTACAAACCTGCTGAATGGCAAAATGACAGGTTATAGGTGTGAACCAGAATTAATTTTCATATCCCTTCCCATCAACACCCTATGTTTGAAAAGGGAAGTAAGCCAAAAAGAGACTTTTTATGCCGTATCATTTAAAAGGTTTATTTAAAAACGCATACAGGCTTGAGATGGATTTTTGCCAATCATTGCAGAGCTCCTCTGAGCTGTCTCCCAGGGCACTTGGCCAGAGGCATTTGCACTTTCACGTGTAAAGCATTTGTTGACTAGAGAGCTAAATCATTAACAGTATATGTTTAAAATCTTATTTGAAAACTAAAAATCAATGTGTATCCAGTCCATGATTTGAATTATAAACTGCTCTCGGAGCTCAGTAATATTTACTAAGTAAATATATTCTTTAAAAAGCACTTTGGGACTGTATACACAGTCTTATACCATTGGAACAGACACTGCATTTAATTGGCAAAATATCAGAGAAAATAGGAGGAGATTTTTTATTAGATGTGAGCAACTACTCTCAATATCTCTGGAATGCTGAGGAAATATTTTTTTATTGAAACATCTTTTATCATCCTAGAAAACATTACAGACTTTATCACAATTATTAGGTAACCAGAGATCTGATACTGAAATCTGAATATTCAAGAACCTAAAGACACAACAGAGCTTTAGTGCTTGCTAAAATTGCTTGAATTTGCAAATGACTAAGTAAACAGAAATACAGCAGTTTTAAAAATGTTAAAGCTTTTACATATCTCATGAACATTGTTTATAATAATAAAATTAATAGGTTTATTTTAAAATTAGGAAAGTGGAGGTATAAAGAAAGAATTCCAGCTGTGTTTGCACTATGTGATTAAAGGTAATAAAGCAATGTGGACGTGGTTTACTGAGAAGTCATATTTTATTTATATCAATTCTTTTTTGCTTTAATAAACCATGATTTAAACATACACACACACACACACACAGAGGCATGGGCACACGTACACCTTTATTTATATTTAAACCTAAGCTTCCAGCCTAATTTCTCTGTCAGGGGTGCCAAATGAAATCTGAAAGCCATTCTGAACAGTTAAAACACAACTGGAGGTAGAGACGCTCTTCCAACTTAACCTGAACTCCTCCAGGTGGCCGTGAATCGCAGGCACCGCGGCTCCTCGGGGCATCATTGAAAACCCAGTCACAAATATATGGGTCATGTGTGACGGCGAGCAAAAACAACAGGTTTTCTGGCTTGGCAGACAGCCTGCTTGCCTGCCTACCGAGCGAAGAAAGTTTAACATTCAAGGAGGGCGAGTCTTTAAGGCTGGGACTCTGGAAGGAAATTACCACGACCTGACAGTGACCCCATTTTTGTTGCATCAATTAAAAAAAAAATCTTCTATACAGCTTTTTGAAGCCTCTCGAACCGAAACGGAGGAAAAGCACACAGAGCCTTCTGCTGAAGAGTTAGAGAGGTGCCCGAGCCCGTCGGCGCGGCGGCAACCCGCATCAGCATGGCAGCCGCATCGCGGCCTGGGCGGCGCTGGCAGCCCTGGCCCCGCAGCTGGCTGCCGAGCCTGCCAAGCAGCCAGCAGCTGCTGCTGCTGCTGCTGCTGCTGCTGGGGAAAAGGTTTTCCACAGCCAAGCAGCTGGGGCCCGCGGCTGCCATGCGAAGGCTTGAAATAATGGTTTGAAATGGTGAGGGACGCAGCACTGGGAATCGAGCATCAAAAATTTCTGTTACGAAACACAGCAAAAAATGTTTAATCGAAGACAAATGGCCTTGAAAACACTAAGTGGTGATTTGTTTGAAATAATAGAAGATAGGAGAAATGAAGCACATCAAGCTTTGTCTTTAGCCATTTGCAGGAGTAAAGTTTGGAACAGGGGGTTGCTCAGTCCAATCCCTAATTCGTTTGGCTGTAACATGCCAATAAACAAAAGACATATAAAAAATATTAAATCTTACCTAGCCTTTCAGTGATAAATTGAAGCAAATTCTATGATACAGTTATAAGACCCCAAAAAACATCTAAAAATATTAAAACAAACAAACAAACAAAAGTTTTGAGGAAGGATGCACAGTGTTTGGTATTAGGCCCAAGGTTAGGTGCCTGAAAAAATATTCTGAGTCACAAAATTATAACACTTCCACCAACTCAAAGTTTAAAACAAACCCCTCAATGGCTCTTTATTAGATTCTTAAACGTGGATTTAAGAACTGAGCTCTAGACTTATTTTTACAGGCTTCCCGCTTTTGGCTTGGAGGTGCAGCTGCACTCAGGAAATGAGGATGTAAAAATAGAATAATCTTAGTCAAGGATTTGGCCCATATAAGCATGTATCTCTTCCAGCTCATAACAGCGTATTTCACTGATTAAAAAAAAATAACAGTCACACAAAAAGCTTCCCATTTATTTCTATCATATGCATTTTAGGACAAATGTGCTAAAAGAATACACACTGGTTTTTGTTCTACTTGAATATAAGTTAACCTAGAGCTGTCCAAAGTATTACCTCCAGACATCCTGGAGAGCACATTTTTATTCCTCTGGTTGGTTTTGGGGTTGTTGTGGGTTTTTTTTTTTTTTGCAACACAGCCATGCCCTGACAGCTGTGTTCCTTAGGAGCGATGAAGCTGTCAATCACGAGAGCGAAGCCCATAAGAGCAGAAGACGGCTTGCTCAGCAGCAGCACCCGGGCTTGGGAACTCATTACCGGTAGAGATTAGGATGACCACAAATCTCCCTGGCTTCAGAGCAAAGTGAAAACTCACTTCCTTGGCTTAGCTCTCCTTCTTTCACCTCTCCAAATGAAGGTGAGAAAAAGGAAGAGGAGAGAAAAGAGACAAAAGGAAAAGGAAAGAAACGGAAGAAATGGGGGGAAGGTAAAGAATACCCCACTGTTCCTTGAAAGTACCCTCACTGAGAGGTAAAGAACATAAAATATTACACAGATATCGTTGTCAGCTATGAGGTTTAAAACATATTTCAGAACATTAGAAGGTGTTCAGAAATCATTTTTTTAGACAAACTAGGAAATCTAAACGAACAGATTCCTACACTTTTCAAGTGTGACATGACAAAAGATTTACAGATTTCTGGACCAGAAATGACTGTTACAATCATTTAGTTTAGCTGCAGTTTAAACCAGACCCATATCACCTGAAAGAGTCCGCATTCACAGATTCATAGATTTCTAGGTTGGAAAAGACCTTAGAGATCATCGAGTCCAACCGTCCCTAATCCCCATTAAACCATATCCCTAAGTAGATCACCCACCCTATTCTTAAACACATCCAGGCATGGGGACTCAACCACCTCCCTGGGCAGCCTGAAATTCATCGGGTTTGAAATTCATTGGTTTGGTTGGTAGTATGGCTTTCAGGAAGACCATGAGGAATGCATCTCGCACTGCAACTAGGTATGCGCAATCAGGTATGTTCTCATCCTCTGAGTGCTTGTAGTCTGGATCACTCTTTGTAGTCTAGAGGGTGTACTTCTGTTTGTATGGTCTGAATTTGGCTCCCCATTGGTTTTCATCAGTTATATGTAGTCCAACGTCTCTTACATTCTAAGTAGCTCCACAGACCTAAGTCAAGCACTGCAGCTTATTAAGAGGGAGGTATCTGAATTTTTTTTAAACACTCATTGTGTTTCAAATTCACTCTCACCTCAAGAACATGGAGTAATTATCCAATTGTTGCATATGCAGAAAAATAGTACAACTAAGATGTATAAGTTGACCTTAGTTCTTCTATTTTCTAATTATTAGATATTACACTTTACTCCATTAATACTCTGTTAATGGAGGATTTTTCTGGATGTAAGATATTATACAATAATTAACTACGTCTTGAAAGTCTCCATCACTTGGAGTTCCCCGGTGTTGCACAGACAAAATGATAATGTCTTCTGACTTCTCTCCTTTACATGCTCCAATTAACATAATAATAAAATAGCCAATGAAAATGTTACTGCCTTTTTACATCATTTTTAAACTGGTATTTAACTTAGTGGATGTTTGGGGGCGCAGTGGGAAGGGAGGGTTCAGCAACAAGAAAATTTATTATTTATAATCTACAGTACATATACATTTTCATTGAACTGTACAATTTCAGATGGAATGGTTTGATAAATCACTGGTTTTTCACCATGATCTAAAAGCCAGCTTTTCTTTGGAAATCCTAAATTCAACTGAAAGTCTTATATTTTCAATTGTTTACTTCACTGGAGAAATTGACATTATGCCACTCACTGACTTTTATGAAGAAGATTAAATATTTAATAATTTAATATACATAACTAAGAAATTAAACTCAGCTAATTTAATATTTTGTTTTCATAATGTATTTAATTTGATTATTTGCAAATTCTGCAGACAAGAGTTCTTGTTCTACTGATAAGCAGATGTAGATACATATGTATAGATATCTATTTTTAAGGCTGGGACTGAAGTCTCTGACGGGATAAAAGCTTTTTCCTGAGAGACTGCAGTATTGAGAATGATTCTGCACATGTCAGACAGCAATCCCAGAAGCGACTCTTTTATTCTGTCAAGCAGACTGTAGCACGGAAGTTTACAGTATGCTGGATTGGTCAACCATGAAGACTAAGTACAAGTGGGATTTAGATCACATCAGTCGATGTCGATTTACTTTCAGAAAGGAAGGCATCAAATAGGAAGAGTGTTTCCAGAGCTCCCGCCATTCCTACTTCAACTGGGTTAGATTTTTTCAAATCAAGCTCAGCTGATCCTTCTCCTCCTCTTGCAGGAATGTCAGTAGAATGGCTTAAAATGACATTTTAATTATTAATACTCATTACTCTATCCCACTTACCATATTTGTATGACTATGCAAGTAATATTTGACCCAATGCAATGGAATACACAGTGATTAGATGTTCCAATTGCTGTATCAGAACTTCATTATTCCTATCACTATAAAGATGCAAGAACAGTCTAGATGAAACATTGATTCATCAATTAATCATCAGTTAATCCTAGGCAATAACTTTGTACTGCAGAGAGTAAACATAGCAAAGGAGCTTTTATACCTATGCCTGTGATTTTTCAGTCTATTTTTCACTGATCAAAAAGCTATGCTGGGTAGTAGTATTTTCTTAATGTAGAAAGATGTTGCAAGTCAAGTTTTTCCTTTTTCCAGCACTGAGTAGGTATATTTCTTGGACACTGGGAGCTTACACAACAGCAAATAAGTTTAGCAGATTGACAATGTGCGTGTCTGTCCTGCTTCTTATCCATCACATTGTTTTTTTTCCAATTTGCTCTTTATGATTATCTATAACCTTTGTTAAATTACTTTTTACTGTGTATTTTATTTGAGCATCTTTCACTGAAATAGGTCAGGGCAGATAAATCCAATGATGTAGGTAGTGGTCTGAGAAGTTATCACCTCCTTAAAAGCTCAATACGAAGAATGATCTTATTCATATTTTATGTTTTGGCTTTCCTAATTATTTTTTACATTTCGAAAGCGAAACTCAGGATTTCAAGGAAATACAAACTATCCTGCTGCATTGGAAGTGAAGTATTACCTCTACACACTCCTGAAAATAGTCTGTAAACGCTTCTTATGATCACTCCTCAGACCGTCGCAATAGCCTTATTACTGTTTTGTTCTTTGTCTCAGGTAATGGTTACATCTGACTTAAAGAGGCATAATTGGAAGTACTAATTCTGCAGATGCTGTTTGTCTGATACAAAAGGAGCCCAGACAGTCTACATGAAAGTCCATCAGCAAGGCGGTTTCTACTGGAACAGAAAGTATTCAGAAGTTAAACCAGCACTCTTTGCAATTAGATTGATGTTATAAAAAGAGAGAGACAGTTCTCATAGAAAGGAATGGGTACTCAGATCATAGCTTTATTTGAAGTAAACTAACCATTACTTTATATTCTTGTGTGCACACACTTGTGTGTCTCCAGTAAAATGAATTCTGAATTCTTCACTGTGACATTAAAAAATTCCAGGCCATGCCCAAGGAGGTGCCTGATGACCTCTCAGGCTATGGTTGCACTAAGCAGAACAGCCCAATAGCAGTAGATGCAAACAGAGCACAGAGTGCTGAGGACTAACATGTACAGCACAGGCTTTTCAGAATTTTATTTCAGGGTAGCTCTAGCCTGACCCTCAGGACTGGATGCCCATCAGTAATTGGAGGGTACAAAGGTGCTCCTGGAGTATATTTTCTAATTTATCACCACCCGAAAAGGGCATGGGAAAACACACTTCAGGACTTTCAATGGAGACAATGCTAACCACGAGGTGCTAAATGGAGACATGAGGAAAGGCTCTTCAAAAGCACACTACCAATCCAAAATGAAACACTAATGAAGAAGCACCTGCAGAAGAGGTATTAGGTGTGAATTTTAATCCCTCCTGACAGGTGAAGGGAATGAATTGTGGCCTCCCTGGCTTGAGTGAGTGATATAATTAGCTATCACAGTGGTAGTATCAGTGGTGCTCCATCTGGCTGCCATTTTCTAAAAAGAAAACCTACTGTGCACCTTAATGAAGTCTACTGTACCACCACTTTGTGTGCTATTTGGTGCCTGTTATGCTTGTGCTTGAGAGTACCTGCCAAATCTGGCTATTCACGAGACTTAGGCATATGTTTTGTGATTGGATCCTGAGAATTAGGCCCGGCAAATTTCCTGTGAAATTGGTTTTGGAGGTCTTCCAGTTGGTGGGCAGGTTCTTCCTGTGGCCTTTAGCAAATCATCATGCCAAGCAGAGGGCAGGTGCTGAGCCACCTCCTAACTTGTGGATACACAGCTATTTATATGGCACATCCACAAGCAAAAATGAACTGGAAAGGCAATTTGCTTTTTTCTGAAAATATAATTTTCTTGAACTGTTGCAATGTGGGTTGGAATTAGGTCACTTAAACTGCATCAGGAACGTGCGTTGAATCTGTCATATAGCTTAATCAAAACCTCCATTTAGATGTGTAGGTACGGGGAACTTTTAGAGCATTTGAGGCTAAGCTTTACTGACTGTAAATAAAAAGAGACAAGCTGGAAAAAAGTAATAAATAAAAATAGCATTGAAAGGGAAGTAAATCTTGTGTTGGCTTTAAGCCTGAAACTAATGAAGGCAAGTAGGGGTATGCTTGTGTGACCAATATTTCAAAAATGGAACATATACTTTCCTGATTTTTTTTTCATACTACTCTGGAACATGTTGCATCATCACTGAGTAAAATCATGGTCTATCCAGGCAACCCAGAAATCTAATCTTTCATATTTAACATGGGAGAAATATACAATGCTGTATCAACATACACAAAGCAAATATTTTCTTACTACATCTATATTGAAGCATTATAGCTTCAGCGACCTTCTTGCTTTTTGACTACTTACTGACATTGTAATTATAATTAAAAGTGTTTTTTTATGGTTTCTTATCTTTAACAGCCAATGGAGTTGTAAAGGGAGTGATGATCCAATAGTCATTATTATTATTAATGTTTACATTAATGTTTATATATTTATTCTGATATTGAGTGAATTTAATCTGTTGTGAAGATTCAAAAAGAACCCCAAAGCCATTAGCTTCATTTTTTCAATTAATCAGGGAAAGCCTCAAAATCAGCCCTGAAAATTTCATGACACAAAGGGTCTGTCTTTAACTACTTTCCTATGCTTGTAGTTTTAAAGTACAAATATAAATTAGTAAACACTGAACGTCTCAGAATGAGATCTTAGCTTGTTCTTAGAACTTAAAAACATTTTAAGGAAACATATTCAACATACTGAGTAAAATAAGATAAATTTATATTCATAGAAAATCCTGTAGGCTATGGATATGTTATTTATTCAGGAATTTCATTTTAATTAGTAGAAGCCATGAAATCATAGAATCATAGAATCATAGAATCGTTAGGGCTGGAAAGGACCTTCAAAGGTCATCTAGTCCAACCCCCCTGCAAAGAACAGGGGTATCTCCAACTAGATCAGGTTGCTCAGGGCCTCATCCAACCGGGCCTTGAATGTCTCCAGGGATGGAGCATCCAATGATGAGTACAAGGGAACAAATGAGAACAAAATATTTGTTGGGTAGATATAGATCAGCTTTTCTAAAGACCTAAAGAACACTAACATGAGTAAAACTCAGAATTCTATGTGGCTCCAGAGAAAGATCTGGTGAAAATAAAGACTTCATTGATGCTGACTCAGAATTGCTGCCTTAGTGGGGAGCAGCAAGCAAAAATGATCATTATTTTATTTTGGTAAATAACGTGATAATACAAACAGGAGCTGAAGTGCTTTTATAATTTTTTTGTCTCTTCATTTTGATCAAACTAAGAATATATTTCATATAATAGCAGTTGAGCTTGTGACTGTGAACATATACGTAAAGCCAGTAATGAACAGATATTTTCCTGCACTACAGACGATTACACTGTGAATCTCTCTATTGTGTATAATATCTAGCTCTGCAGATTCAGCTCTCTTCAGAGCTTCAGCAAATAACGTCTCAAACACACTGATCAGGTACACTTTAAGTAGCGATGATTTATGATATTCACTTGCTAAATTCAGACACTGTACATTATATTGTCATTTTGTAGACTCAAGAGTCTACAGTGATACCAATAACTTAAAGAGTTCATTTTTTCTCACAACAATTGGAGTTTTTACATGTGGAAACTTTCATTATTGGAAGGCAAAGGGGAGATGAGGCTGGTTTAGAAGACTGCAGTCAAATTGGTTGAATTGCTAGTTTTGTTCCAGATAAAATTGAAATGTTTTCAGGTATGCTAAGAAAGCTGGTTTCAAAAGTAGTTGAGTTCAAGCAGAAAGCAATATAAGGGAAACACAGCTATGTGATACAGCTGATGTAGTCACAGCATACACTTCTGAATAAATAGCTGTTGCTGATGGGACTCCACCAGAGCAAAATTTGCAGTGGTGTACTCACTTCATTACTACCAGTAACTTTTAGTGATGACTGATGTGGAGAAGATAAAATGTGTAGACATATGAGGCAGTGTAATGGCAGAACGGTGAAAATTAGGAAAAATTGTTTTCATATGTTATTCAATTCATAAAGGATTCCTGACACTTCCTTTTAATAGCTTGAATTTACTTTTAAAATATTCATATTCCCAGAAATATCTATTTTTATATTTCAGTAGTATTTTACTACTTCATAACATGATAGAAGCAATCTATACAGGAAATATATATTATAAAAGCAAGAAGAGACAATGTATTTTTTAAATTCTGTATAAACATCCATTTCAACCTAACCTGTTTAGATAAGTTCTACACATATGATCTCCATAAGAGGACAGTTTATATATATGTAAAGTATGATTTCAACAAAAGAGACAGTTATTCCTGTCCATAATTTGTTTCTGACTGAGACAGCACAATCCTGCACCATGCAGTCTCTGTAATTCTCTCCAATGTGGACCTTTGTTTAACATTAAAGATGTTACTAATACACCATGGAATGGTTCCAAGAATTGCTGTACTAGCATAAAAATATCTCTAGTTTTGGAACTCTTCTATTTCTACATTCAAAGATCACATTGACCCTTTCGGGGAGTGGGAGCGTGAATGGTTAGTTCATGTGTAAGTAACCTGATCCCCCCTTCCTTCTTGTTATATCCCAAAATCTTTTCTTTCACTGATTCCTAGGATACAGTCACTGCTCTGCTAAGAATTATTTTGCGCCTCTGTCCTTAGTATGCAATCACACGCTTGGTGGGATTAAAATACATTTTTTTTGCTCATACCCAGTTTAACAAATGATCGAGTTGCTTTTCGCAATTTCTTGTCATCACCAATTAAATTTATTGTTCCCTAATTTTTGCACTAGACCTTTAAGGTGCATTAGTCATATTTATATGTTTATTTGAAATTACTGATAATCTAAACATGGAGATGCAAGAACAGATTTGATGAGAATCTCTTGTTCTTCCACTGTGCAGTCATACATGTGTGCTTTGGAAGGTGTGATCCAACTCCAAAGTTCCCTACTCATCACTAAAATAAACCTATCTCTGAGGCAGAGTGTGACATCCATTTAGTAACTCGATCTAACACAATACAAAAGGTCTGGGGAAAAACATAATGTACAAAAAATTCTTCCTCTCATTAACATACAATGCCGATTTATAACCACTAATAAAAGTTTTTGTTAGTGGATGGAATCTTTCCAGGTTAATAAAATCAATATTATGCCAATATATTCTTGTTTATTTAATAAGTTCTATAGGACAAATGAAGAATGTGCTTTTTCAGTGGCTCATTTCCCACCATATCTGAAACAAAGCTCAGTGAGGAATAGGATAGGCTTTAGATAATGTGATCAGTAAATTATCTGTCAAAACAAATTCTCTTTCAGATTCTTCACAAAAGCCCTATTTAAATGAATTACAAAGCTTTCTGCCTTAAATGTTTATTTTTAAAGAAATGCAGTCCAAACTGGATACTTTGTACAGTAGGAAAACTCGCATCTTAGAGTCTTGTGACTGGTTATAGAAAGGACACTGATGATTCTTAAATTTTAAGTTAGGGAGAACCTTTGTGGTTAATTACTACAAAGGTTCCCCATGATTTAAAATTTAAGATTCAACTACTATATCCTTTTTGAAAATTCCTGTCTATTGATACATCTTTAATATGACAGGTAGCATTTGTCTAGGAGGGGACTCAAGAAAAAACAATGGTTTCGGACAGAGGTCAGAAAAAGAGAATATGAATGCCAATAAGAAGACCTCTTGTATCAAACCAAGCAAACCTCTCACCAGGTCTCAGAAGTGATGTGTAGTGGATGGTTCAAAAGAAAAGAGAAAAACAGTGTAAATATAAAAAGTTGCACCTCTCCTGGTACAGTCACTCAGTTGTTGGTAACCAGCAGTTTAAGGACTTCTTGATCTTGAGATTGCCTCTGGACCTTGGCTTTTATTGAATCTTGATAAACCTGTCATACATGAATTTCTTGGTTCTTTTTTTAGACATACATTTGAGCTCTATCGTTACCTGGCAATTGTGATTATATTGTATTTATTTATGGTGAATAAGACCTTCTCTTTAACTTGTTTTAAGCCTGTTCCCCAACAATTTTGCTGTGAGATACAAAGGGTAAACTTTCCTTGGTTGTATTATCTGTGCTGTTCAAGATTTTACATAATCCTATCACACACTCCTCCTATCAGTCATCTTTCTTCCAAAGTAAAGAGTATTTTTAATCTCCATATTTCTGATCTGACTGATCTTCCACCTCTGAACTTGCCCTAGTTCTGCTGCATCTTTTTAACTGAGATGATCGGAATTACACCCACTAGTCAAGACATAGACTCACTGGACATTATATAGTGTCATAATGACAATTTCTGTTGTTTATTACTTTCCTAATATTTCCTAAGTTCTATTTACCACTTTAAATGCCTCTGAACATCCAGCTGATGCTTTCAGAAATCTACTCATAATGACTACAAGATCTTTCAGATCTCATTACTGTGCATCTATAGTAGGGTTATTGTGTTTTTCCCACCAAATGCATTATTTTGCATGCATTGACATTGAATTTAATCTGCCATTTCATTCCCATTTACAGAGTTAATATCACAAGATATTCCTTCAGGTCTTCACAGCCAGCTGTAGATTTTAGCATACTATTCTAAACATATCTTTTACTCACACCACTGGCTCTGTCAATGGACTTCAGCAGATCTGTTAAGCAAAAACTATGTTGCAAATCACATTCCCTTTGCATAAAGCCCATTGACCTTTTCCAGTGTAGTGTAGTTACTTCTCTATCTAATAAGCCTAACTTTCTCATAGCATTTATTGATGGTCTCACTTTTGAAGTCATGCACCTATTTTGACTAGAAATATCTGGATACCTCTTGCCGCCCTTCAGTGAGGTTAAATTAACTGACAAATTACTTACCATAGTCAATATTTCAGCAATTTAATATTTGAATTTCCGTAGTCCTTCTAGTTAACAAATGCATGATACTGATGCTTTGCTACAACATATTCTGTTGAATTATTCTGACATCTAACACTTCAATGTGAGACAGTTGCTCCCCCCTCCTCCTCCTCATTCTTTGTATATTGGTGAATAGAATTCATTTAACTTTTATACTATGGCCTTGTCTCTCTCAAGATCAGTCAGTATATTGCAGTTGTATATTAAACTTTATTTCTGGTTGGACTCCTGCTTCTGATGCATTTGGAAAAAAGTGTTTTTCCTCAGTAACTTCTGTGCAATTAGCGACTTGTTCCTTGAAATCTCTTTTACTCTTTTTCATTAGGTTTTTATGTTTAGCAAAATAAATATATATTAATGGATTAAAGTTTTTACGTTATTTCATATTTTTCTTCTTCTAGGATATGGCTTTAATTTTTGTGAAAATTCATTTTATTTCTAAGAGCTTCTTTTACTTTGCTCTTTTAGTACAATAGGTTCCTTGCTTGATTGCTTGCTTTAATTTTTAAGAGGAATTTTAATAAGCGATGTGCAGTATAATACATAGTCTTAAGCAGTCTTCATTCTGTCATCAGTATTTTACTCTTGTAAGTGTTCTTTCTCATACCTTTAGTTTCCAAATTGCTGCATAGCCCAACACTGCATGTATGGAGAAAAAAAAAAAAACACAAAAAAACAGGAGCAATATGCAGTGATACTTCCCCAGATTCCAACAATTTGTGGATGTTGGGTTTCCTGAGCAAAGGTCTTTGTATTTATCTTTTCAATTGATTTTTTCCGTGTATTTATCAAGTAGATTTTTAACTCATGTTCTGCCTCCTTTTCTATGCTTCAGTCTCACAGATATCAGCTTCTATTTCCAAGCCCTTTCATTAACAAATACTACAGATGTAGATACTTAGCAGACATATAGTTCTATTTTTTATAAACAGCAGTTTTTGCAAAAACCACCAGTGAAAGGAACCTTCTGAATCTTCTACCAAGCCAATAAAGCTGGATGATTTGGTAGGATTTCAGGTTTTTTTATTTATTTATTTTCATAATCCTGCATAAATGATCAGTATTAAACGAAAGATGTCTGATCTAGTGATTATAGCATATTCAGTCGAGACTGCAATTTATTCAGTACATGTAGATGAATATAAAGTGTGCGACCGTGTAAAATTGGGATAGTTTAATAGGATTGCCACTGAAAAGCTTATTAACACACCTTTTATTAACATCAAAATATGTGATTATTTTCACTATTACAATTATGGGGCCATTAGGAATGTGATAGAAAGATTACATTAATGAGGACTGCTTTTTAAGCTCTTCATTTCTGCCTAAGTCAGCTCATCAGATTTTGAGGCTAGAGACATTCAATCTTTTGGTCATACTAGGTACTTTATTTTGAGGAACTGAAGAAGGAAAAATATAGGCCTGTGAATCTGACTAATGTAACCGAGTGCCTCAAAGGCAAGTTAATATGTAGAAGGGTCTCTGTAAAATACAGATAAGTAACTTGTTTTCACAGTTATAAAATAAAATAAAAGAACAGTACTTCTGTCCATTATGCTCAGCCATTTGCTAGAATTTCAAATTTACATACAGTAAAAATTTAACTACATTAACGAGGCAACGTATCTGCTCAATTTTCACAAAAACAAAGCATGTATGCAATACAGTTAAACACTTGTTTACAAGTGTTTACAAGATGCTTATAAATGAATGTATAAAGTAGGTGAAAATTAATAAAACAGATACAGAGATAGTGCTTTGGATCTTTCTCCAAGGTTAGTTTCCTGGGAACCGTGACACAGCACTTCTTGGACAAACTGAGTAACACAAAAAACTGTTTTCATCTATCAACAATAAAACCTGAATTCTACCTTTTAGTTTTCATGTCAGTATGCATTTGACTTTTTAAAACAATTCAGGTGTGACCAGAGGCTAGAAATAAATCAAGTTAAGGATTTATGAAGTTAGGAACTGTTTAAACTCAGCCTTTCAGCTGCAATTGAGTAAGAGTTGAGAGTTACTCTCTGATACCTTAATATGGTGTAAGAGCACGTCTTCAAATCCAGACATTCCTGAGCTTTACTTTCCTCACTGCAGTGACAGATGGGTTTTCAGCTTAGAAAATGAACTTTCTTAAACCTACACCCTGTCACCGCCTGACAGTCCAGGAAACAGTCGAAGGCGATGGCTGTGGGCAGCACCTGGCCCTCCCAGGAGCTGAGCTGCAGGGCAGGACTCATCTCACCCATCAGGTTTTGTTCAACTCGCTCTCTGGGAAGAAGAGGCCAGAAGGGAAAAACAGAAGCAATTCTGGAAATGGAATTAGGGGCAATGGATTTAAACTGAAGGAGGGGAGATTTAGATTAGATATAAGGAAGAAATTTTTTTCATTGAGGGTGATGAGGCAGTGGCACAGGTTGCCCAGAGAAGTTGTAGATGCCCCATCCCTGGAAGTGTTCAAGGCCAGGTTGGGTGAGGCTTTGGGCAACCTGGTGTAGTGGAGGGTTTCCCTGCCCATGACAGGGGGGTTGGAACTAGATGATCTTTAAGGTCCCTTCCAACCCTAACCATCCTATGATTCTATGATTCTATGAAATGTGTGTTGTTCCTGCTTCATGTTTGGGTCATTGGGCTTTGTTTTGATCTGGTTTATCTCTTGTTTTGCAGTATTGGGGTTGCAAGCTGCCAAAGCAGAGTTGTTAGCAGGGCATTGGAAACTCAGACTTTCTTCTTCACCTTGGAGTTTAAAGTCATGCGTTCTACTGCGTTCTGCTGCTGGGATTCAGCTTGCATCAGAAAAGGATGGTGTAGAGTTTCACCACCAAAAGACAGTAAAAATCAGTTCTGTGGAGATTTAACAGAATATCTAAAATGTCTGAAGAGCTTTTGTGGGGATCCACAGGCAGAATTAGAGGCTCTTTGGGAGCTGGGTTTAAATATTTTATCATCAGAACTACGGTTTTCTGTAAGGATGACGTGCTCAAAAACCACACTGAGGTTGTTTTAACCATAGCTTAAGTATAAGGTTACCTCCATTCTTCCATAATGAGACTGATCCCACAGCTGGAATTAACTCAGCACTTTCTCCAAGAACAATAAGCATAGCTGTTTCCTAATTCCAGCAAAGGCAGCATGAGAACACAGGCACTGCTGCTCCCAGGCATCAGAAAATGCCTGACAGGAAAAGCACGGAGAGGGGTGAACCTGAATTTCCATGTCTGAACTGAAAACGGTCAACTCCTTGCCTGAGCTTGATTATAATTCACCTGAGGATAGGTGGGATTTTTTTTTCTTTTTTTACAAAGCTGTGTTTGTTCTCTTTTGTTTTGACTTTGCATCTTTAAAAGACACTCTTTGGACTGTTGGAGGCTTGCTGGTTTTGTTTTGGGTTGGTTGGTTTTGTGGTGTTTTTTCCAATGAAAGTGCTTCCTTCAAGCTATATGACCACTGCCAAGGGCTTGTAGTTTATTTGTTCTCCAGTGTAGTGGCTTCTCTTTAGGTCGCTGGGCAGCAACCTGTTTCTTGGCAGCTACTTTATATCTGCATGACCAGGAAGATTGAGAGGGTGAGATGGGGTGAACAGCCCCATGTGCAGTTCCAGAGGTAAAATCTATTCAAGATTTAAAATGTTTTAAGCATGAATGCATTGGGAATGTGACTAATTAATCTTGCAATATAATTCTGCAATAAACCAAGAAATGTTTATTTTCTGCAAGCTACCAAAACAGTAACTACTTGTGGTCTATTTGGCATATTGAAGAAAAAATGTCACGCTAAGAGTTTTTACAACTCTAATTTTAACAGCTTTTACATTTTTCTTTTCATAGTTTAAATAAAAAAGGGTTTAAATAGTTTTCATATAGCATTTATATTTTAAATGAAAGAAAATTGTTCTTGTTTTAAATTGCAGAACCTGTAGTTTGTGTTTAGATATCAATATTGGGAAACATTAAGAAGTTAGTATGTCATGACAAAACTTAAGAAAATTAAAGGGAAGGACATTTTCTTTGGACTGTCTGTTTGAATTCTGCAGGAGATAGAAGCAGCATAGTAATTTTATTTTAAGAAACAAAATGTTTTAATATTTAATAAGATGTTGTTAAGAATTTGTTCAAAATTATCTTGCTCAAACTTTACCTCTCTCAAGGTGTTTTGGTTGTTTTATACTGTGGGCGATGTTCACAGTGCAACCATAGAGAGAAGAAAAATGGTTGCAGGAATAGGAGTATGGTGTCTTTTGTATGGGGAACAACTAAGTCTTTCTTTTAATTTGGCTTATGATTAGAATAATAGCAAATATATTTTTGTCTGGCTTTTCTTTTAAAAAAGACTTTTCACAAGGTAATGGCCCTGAAGAAAATATTCTGATAGACTGTCTTAAAATAAATGAGGTGAATGACTGCTGTGATGTTAGGAGGAAGGACTTCATTGTTTCAGTCTACTCAAAGAAGCTTGTGACATTTTGCAATAAAGTCAGTTGCTCCTTGCATGAAGTCCTGTCATACAAGGACCAAGTCCAGGACACTGCACAAATTCAAAGAGCTCTGTTTTGGAAAGAAGAACCACTTCAAGGGAAGTTCTTTTGCCCAGAACAGTGAATTTGATCCCATGATATGGGATACCGGGATGTCTGTTATTCCTAGTTGTCATGATAATTCCTCTGTTTGGCTGAGGTAAAGAGCCTGATGATTTTGCTCTTTTGAACTGGAAAGCATCAATAGGTGCCTAAATACCTATTAAGTACCCATTATGGACCTATTAGGTACAATAATAGCCTATCTGAATGTGACCTTAATTGCTTCTATGTAAATGCTCCAGAAATTTGTGTGTTAACAACAATAAAGTCTTTTACTACTGGAAGAAAACCTATGAACAAAGTCACAGCTTCTTGATAATGGGCCATTATCCATTAACTGTATGCACATAAAAAGACATCTCTTTTGTAAAATGCCTTTGCAATGAGACTGCAGATGAGAGATGATCTTTTCTATAACAAGACGTCTCTTTTATAAAATGCCTTTACGATGAGACTACAGATGATATTTCCTACAACAAATGTTGTGTAATCAAACAGAGGCATCAATTTGCAAAGGCCGGGAGGGCAGCAGAGAAGGCATTTTGAAGGGCCAAAAGGTGAGTGGGGTGCTGGGGAGAGACCTGCAAAATAAGGCAGAAAGATCTGAGAGGTCGTCTGGGCAGGGAAACCTGCAGGAACTGGCCAAGGCAAAGTGCAGGACTCTTAAAGAGTACAGTCAAAAGCCTGCAGAGGAAATTGAGAAAAGACCATCTGTAACACAGGGACGTGTTCATCTTCATCCCTTTGCCTGAAATGAGGACTGCATATTGTCATTCCTCTGCATTGTTCTCATCATTTTCCTGCTGAAGAAAAAGACTACCAAGAGCAAAGGACAGCCTTTTTACTGAATATGAAAACATTTTTTTTTAATGTGGTCAACATTCTTGAAGTCCAAGTCCAATTCTATCAAACTCTACCTTTATAATATCCAAAATCACTTAGTAAAAATTCAAATCTTTTGCACGTAAAAGTTGAACTCTTCATTTCTATAACAACAGAGGAATGAGCAGCCAGAAGACCCCAAGCAAGAGACTGAAGGTAAAGGCCAAGGAAGCAGAGCCCAAGTTTCGCACGTACTTTCCTACACAAAGATGATGCACCATTTCTGTGTGAGTTTGACATGTACTGGAGGTAAACGAGGTCCGGAGAGGTTTCCCTCTTCCTCGTTTTTCTTCTCTCAGTGATGTGGGGAGCCAATGAAATAGTGCTGTAATACATGAGCAACACAGGAGTTATCACAAGCCCTCTGATACAACATTCCATCTAGTCTTCAGGCATTTCTATGGTTTGGAATTAATATAAAGCTATGAGGGCGTTTGAATGAGATAAAGAGTGTTCTGAAACTTCTTGTTTTCAGGTGATAACCAGCTCTTTATATCATCATATGTGTATTCTCGAGCAGTTTGCTTATCCTGGCAAATCCCATGCTGTATCTTGGCTTTGAACTATGAAATTGATTGTTTTGATCTTTCATCTAGGGCGCCAGATGACAAGAACTAATTAAACACACCTCCGATGTGAGATTGACAAGCATAACAATTTCTTTTTTGCTTTTGACCATTATCTAATGGGATTTTTTTCTCTCACTGAAAAATGAAAATAATCTTTAATTAAAAAGGCCACAATTTGAATGACTTTTGATGACAGTGAAGTTAAAGAACATTATTTCTGGCAGTTTTAACCACAAAGTCATGAAACCGACATGCACGAATAATACAGTCAAAATAACAAACTATATGCTAGTTACAATGATTTAATGTTTGCCACTTTGCTTAATTTTGTTTGTGTTTATACAGAAAGAACTACTACGTCATTTGCTCACTGCATAAATAAACACATGAACTTCCAGCTCTTGCCCACATTGTATCTCTGCAATGTAATGGAGCCCTTAATGTATTACAATGCTGCTGTCCACCTCCTTGCATGGGGTCCAACCTATCCCCCAAATGACTCATCACTTTATAAAGTTTGTTTGTTCTTCGGTCCATGAGCAACTCACTATCATAAAATCTGGCTATAGTTGTCAAAAATGTTGAACAGTCCTGTTTTATGTCACCCTTATGCTAAGTTACAGTGAGCTTCAGAATGAATACAGTTACCTAGTCATCGGAAGGGGTTAAGAAAAAATCCCTAAGGCAATCAGATGGTTTTCCAAGATCTTTTATTCAAACATTACTATATAACAAGCTAAAACTGAAATGAAAAAAAAAAATTCCACATGTAAAAAAATACCTGCTTTTTGTTAATTTAGTGCAGCTGACCTGCACAGGAGCGGATAAGGAAAATGCACAGCAGCTTTTCTCTTGGCAGCACTTCCCTAAGAAGTGAGAAATGACCAGCCACAACAGGTAAAGGATACTGAAACAACACCTCTTTTTTTCCTAGTTGAGAAAAATACTAAGATATTAATGCATATCTTTTCATTATCAGAATCTCTTCTAAATTAATTAATTCCAGATGAAGAAAGTTTTTGTTATATTTTTTTAAGTTTCTTTTTTTTTGTTGTTTTAAAAATGTAATAATTGTATACATGGCTATAATCTAGCATCTCTTACTCCTGACTTCAAAAATAAAGGGGTGCAAAACTGAATTATTTTCTTTATTCACTAGCTCATGTAATGAAATGTTGTGCTAAAAATAAATTACATGGAATTGAATCCAGCACAGTTCTGAAATATTTTATGTATTTATACAGCTTGTTACCTCTGACATTTTTATCAAAGTTTCGAAAAGCCATGCTTTATATCTGATTGTTATCTTGTTGTCTTTCTACAAATATTCTACTGTAATTTTAAGATAACAACTAGTATAGATCCGTTCTGAACTGATTTTGTACCTTTTTTTTTTTTTTATATGTAACTGTAATGGCTCAGGCTGAATGAACAATGGCAGAAACTGGTGAGTACAGTAGTCATGGTGAGTTCAAGATTAATTAAAAAAATTGTCAAATCCTAATTTCTGTTGGTTAATCCAACTCAGTTCCTAGGTTAGATAAAGCTGTGAAAGGCTGGTCAGAGCAGAGTAATGGGAGAGGAGGCTGAGAGAAGATCTCAAATGCAGCAGCAGTGCATACAGTGTGCACCAATAGGCAATAAAATCTCAGAATATTACAAACTGAGAGGGGAGAGAGGCTTAGGAAAAGAGAGCCCTTTGGAAAGGAGACTTAGGATCTCTAAGGAAGCAAACTACCCTAAGCTCTCTGTGTTCAGGGAAACAAAGAAGTCATTTCTGTCAGCTGATGCCAACGATGATAATGAGTAACAATACCTTAAACCCAAAGTAATTCAGTGATGTTTTTTCTTTCATATCAACAGATATTTTTGCATTACTTGGGAAAAAGATCCTGAGACTTTTTAATTCAGAAACAAGCTATCTCAGGGAAGGATTGTTTTTTTTCCCACCCAAAACTTTACCTGAACAAAGAATTTTGAGTCCTGGAAGCCACTCATCCAGTCCCGGATGCTTCCAGCATCTCTCACTTCCAAGAGCCAGATGGCTTCTGCTCACTCTGCCTGGGTGCCCCTGCCCTGGGCAGTGGTGCAGGGCAGTGAGGAGACATCCAGCCCATGCCACTGTCACCACCACTGCCACTCTTGGGGCTTCCCATGCCAGTGAGGAATTTCCTTCACTGCCAACCGTTTTAGGAGCTGGAAGAGTATGAATAGGGGTTATCAGCTCCCTGGTTTACCGGAGGTGATGGAAGACGCTGAACTGATTGCATCACGGAGGCAGCGGCAGATGTTTTCCACGCTGCCCGGCACTGTGCCAGCACGGCAGGTATGGGAGAGCGTGGCAGCTCTTGGCACGGATCCAGCCAGCCCTGGTTGAGTGAGGCAGAGACAGTGCCTGGGCAACTTGGAGACATTTTTCTTGAATAAAAGGGAAGGTTTCCATAGAAACTTCTCTTTTATTTTAAACAGATTTCAAAGAGAAATTTAGCAAACTATAAAATCAAGCTTCCAGAGCTCAATTTAAGCTATTCCTTATTGATTGCATTACAAATGAACATAAAAGCCTGCAGCCTGGAACTGACAGCGAGAGACAGGCTTCTGCCAGCTCCCTTGTTCCCTCTATCAGTGCGTAACCTCTATTAGGTGATAGTGGCAGTGACACACACTTTCTAGCACCCTCCATTTTATAAAAGGAGCTTTCTTAGAGGATCTCATCTAAAGGCTCTTTGTTCGTTAATGAAAACACATCGCTTGGACTTAAAATGCAATGCAGACATCACCCTTATACTGAATACTCCGTAGTTTAAATTCAGTTATTTACAAACAAGCAGAGCAGATGCAAAATGGCCACTTCACTGCTACACTACATTTCCCAGAATACCAAAATGCAAGACTAAGGGCCAACACCCCTCTACCAACTGAAGGTATGGGAGATGATATCCCTCCCTTGCAAGGGTCTCCTGCAGGGAAGAGGGCAATTAAATCAATTAGCATCCTGGACACAAGCAAACACAGAGTTTACTTCAACAAGGGCATAATAAGGTACCTCTGACAATTGTTTAATTTGCAGTTAGTAGTTTTAAAGCCACATTCAATTGTGCTCTCCATCATAGTTCCTTCAGAAACTTCTTTAATATTCAACATACAGTAAAAGAGGAAATCTTAAAAATATCCTTATTTTCTTAATGCATTTTTAGGCTTTTAATCATTGTTTACGCTGATCAAACCGAAACAAGTTTGTTGATGAGGATTAACTACAAAACCTTCCACGCTACTTTAAAGAAGCATTATGCGCTGCCGGTACTCTGTGCACTCCCATAAGTGCATTGCTGCCATTCCACTCCATTCCGTTCAAGGCATGGCTCTCTTTACCCAAGTCATATAAAGATCCTTAAATATTCATTAAAGAACAAGTGTCTGTGATTTCAAATGATGGACTAATCCATTAGGGATGAGAGCCGTGGTGACGGAAAGGTTGTTTTACATTTCTTTTTTTTTTTTTTTCCCCAGAGGAAAATTAAAAAAACACGTTCTCCATAAACGAGGGGCAACAATTGATCCTGGAATGCCCAAAATATTGGAGGTTAGCACATTTGGCCCTATAGTGCTGTTTTGCTCCTCCCCTGAAAAAAAGAGGACTCCGAGTTTGAGCCTTCGTAAGCGGCGCAGTGCTCAGTGGGCTGAAAGGGCAGATGGCACAACCCCTCAGCTGCAGAGAGGGACTGAAGGATGGGACCGTCTGTACAGCCAGTTCTTTGTAATTTGGCACAGCTATGCTTCTGCTGCTTTCTTTCCTTCATCTTGTGAAAGGACCCTGAAAATTGGAAATATTCCCACTTTTAGCAAGAATAAAACAAGATACTGAACATCTCTTTTTCTTCGACTTTATTTTAAAGCTGGACTTCTACCCTAGAAGTCTGCTGCCAGGTTTCTGATGTGAGAATAGCTAGAAATAACTGAAGGGTAGCAGCAGTGTAAAGAACGTTCTGGTGGCATGTGCTACCTGTGTATCCCCGTTTAGGAGGAATTATCTTAACCAACCCTAACCATTCTATGATTCTATCTTACCTGTCTATCGTGCAAATAGCCATATGGATATAACATCTCAGAAAAGAACTGTGCAATTCAAACTGCTGTTCTTCTGCCTTCTGTCCTCTGTGAGCTTAAGTCTAGATTCCAAGTTATAAAATATAGAAGAGGTCGGAAATCACATATGCTGACTCACTGTGAATTGTTATGAGTAACTTAATAGTTTAGTCATCTAACATAGAGACACATTTGCAAAAATATTGAAATCTGGAAATAGGAATGAAGTGTAACAGAACATAAATAAAATGCTCTTGTGTTTTTCGGAGATGAATGTTTTGATTTTCATCTGATATCTGACAATTGTTAGAAAAGTACTGCCTCAAATATTGAAAAATAGTAGTGATACAAAATAGCATTTTTTTATTTATTTCCACTTTGAAGTGGAAAAAGACTTCCTGAAAAAGAACTATTTTCTCACATTTCAGTTACATCTTACATAATTACATTTTAAACCTATTGACAGAGGTAATATCTTTTGCAAAGAGTAAAAATGAATTTTCGTAATAATCAGAATCTTAATATTTTTAGCCATTTGTTTTAAAGTTAAGAGTCAGTAGGAAGTGGACATAAAAAAGTGATGAGCAAAGATCTCTTCCTGGTCTCAGTGCCAATCAATATGTATCTAAAGTTGTTGGCTTCTGGGTTTGTGTCTTAAATTGCAGCAACTAGCAGAATATTACTTTTTCTTGTTCCTAGTGGTCATCTCTGTACTTTACTCATTCCTCATCAATTTAAGTACAAGCATTTTTTCATCATCAGTTTGCACCTAGGAGTCCTATTTATGTGTGAGATCATGTGCTCATAGGCATTGCTCCAGAAGACATATGCACATTACACATAAAAATAACTTCCTTCTAGATTTTACCTCCATCTGTAGTTACACGAAGAAAGATAAACAAATTATCTTCATATGGGTTATCTTTAGATGATTACCATTTATCTTCAACTGAACTTAATGAATGGCACGTTCTGCTGGTGCAAACAGGAAAAATAAGATATTAGGCCACTCAGGCACTGTTGGCTGGCTACGTGGTGGGGTGCAGATAAAGGACAGGCTGGATGCTGCTCTTACAGCTGCCAAGAAGGCCAACGTTACAGAGCAAAACAGCTGGAACCACTGACATTGGAAGAAATATTTGAAGTGCTTCCAGTGAGCACCTTTAGAGTTTCAGATGCAGGAAATCCTGAAGGTGCCATGTATTTGTGTTGTATAAATATCAAAGAGGATCATTTCACATTTGCTCGTAACACATTTCAGTATGTAAACTTGCATAAGGTCAGAAGATATTTCAGAGCACTGTTGTCTTACTACCATTATTATTATTATTATTATTAGTTTATTTAGTTGTTCTAAAAAATTGAAAAGTATATTCCCTGGATTTAGAGCACGAATCTAAATAAGACGCAATGAAAAGAAATAGCAAAAAAAAAAGACTGTGGAGAAGGATTTAAAAAATCTGTAAACAGGTCATTTAAATACATAGTTTAGACAAGTGCACATCTTGCATTGCAGAAGAGTTTTGTTTGGTTGTCGTTTTTTTTGAAGTTTTGTCCCTTAGCACAAAACCTTCTTTTGGAAATGTCTCACAATTTTGTTTCTTGTGAATCCTAGCCCCTGCCAACATTCCTCACACAAAGAGGCAGGATTAATCCTTCAGAAAAGAAGTGAGAAAAAGTAGGCTAAGATTATGGAAAAATATTAGCAGCAGTAGAGAAGTTAGCACAGCTAATATTCTGTCATTTCTGGATTTAACTTTAGCTATCAAGCTTTTTACTGTTTTCTTTAAAAAATGAACGACTACTATTATCAATCTTTGCTGTCAGAGATAACCCTATGCATTAGGGCCTGAATGAATGGCTCATAAAAAGCAGATAAAAGAACAGATGCTAATAATTTATTTAAACATAGCCTTCCTGAAAAGGTTAACTCGTCATGTTTCATCTTCAATCATAAACCCTCTATTTTTATAATCAACAATATCGACTATCTGCTTCTCCTTTTATTCAATGGGAAAAAATACACAGTATGTGTTAAAAATAGCCTAAAAAATAAACCATTCTCCATTTGTGGAAAGAACTGCCTTGATAATTATGGAGAAAGTTCTTAACATGTACAAAGACATTGTAGTTTTACGCTTTCCACCACCTAAAATTCCTTTATTTCTGCCTCTTAGTTTAACCCATTCAAACCCTGACCCTCTAAAACCAATATGCGCTGTGAACAAATTTCAGACTGCTATTAGAATTGCTATATATTTAGTGCTCCTGAACTTTCCTGGCATCTTATTTGCCTTTAGTTTATCTTTAAGACAGACCTTTTGATCATTAAGATTTTATATCACTTGAGTACAAAAGGGGGAAAGTCTGAAATGAGCTGTGCTACTCAGTTGTGACTTGTATATTTCACTTTTCTGGGAAAACATCGTCTTCTGTGCAGTTAGATATATGGTAGTAGTAGGTGGCAATGTTCAGTTTTGTAGTTGTTAAGTGCTTGTTAGTGCACGCCACATATCTCCCTAAACAGTCATCAACAGTCATTTATTAAGACTAGGTTGAATTTGAGCTGGTGGCCCGAAGAAACAGTCTGCAGTGAACTAAAACCCTCAGAACAACCCAGTCCTCATTTTTTACTGAACATTAGTCACAAATGGAGACGAGTATGGGAACCTTCGTCTGTCTTGAGGTGTTCAAGAAGTTCTCACCCTGAGAGTCACGGTGAAACTGCAGAGCATTTTGTTATGAGACTTCAGAGGAATGTCTCACAGAGATTAAACAAAATGGCTTATTTCCAGACTTCATTTCTTACAACAAAAAGTATCTCCCTCCAGCACTAAGACTTGATTATGCCCTCAGATATGCACAAAGAGGAATAATTTATGCATTGGAAGGGCTAGCAGCAGCCTCCATGACGAACTGTGGTTCCTCAGGGATACCGTCTTCCAAAAAGTGGTGCATTGTGCAAGGCATGCGCAGTGCTTCTGTGCTTCAGTATTTCCCCAAACGCGGGGTAAATTTGACCATAAGTAATGTTGATTCCTACATTTAAGTTTTTAAGTGCTCTCTCAGAAGTATAGAACAACTTTTTTTCCATACCTCATTCTGTACATAAAGGAATAGAGAACGCCCAAGATTTCTGGATGTCATTCTGTAATTATGTCATTTCAGCAAACCCAAAGTTCAAGTACTAAGTTCCAGCAGTATGCTGGAATACATATCCAGCAGTAACTTAGACCTATAACCTAATATATATATATATGTATATATATATAAAAGAGCTATGTGCTTTCTGTATTGCCAGAAAAGGCATGGTTCTGCTTGCCTTTTGACAGGAGTACAGGATGTGGCTTGCTGCATTCAGTCCAACAATAGACATGCTGGAAACAGAATCAGATTCATACATTCCCTAATACAATTGACATGCTACTGTTTACAAGGTATATTGACAAAAATAGGCCTGTTGAAAGTATTAAAATAGATATGGTAGCATATATGTTTATATGAAGACTATATAATGGGAATTTAATATATGTGTAGCAAGTATATCAATATCATATAAATATTTTGTAGTAAGTAAGAAGTTGTCTGAGCGCTGCACCTAACGGAGCCTGGTTTCCATTACAATTGCCTTATGGCTGATTGGCATTTTAATTGAATTGTACTAAGGTTGTGACATGAGCTCACGCCTAATTAGACAGCAGAGAATCCACTGAGTAGGTAAATGTAACTGCAAAAAAGCTTCTTATCAAAGACAGTTCATTGCTAGGCACAAGAGGATCAGCAAAGGGCACTAAGTTTGACTGAGTAGGGATTGCTCTCATGTCTGATAAATGCATATTTATGACTAAAGCTTTTTAAACTTACCATTTTTCTGTAGATTTTTGGATGCCTAGTAAGGTACACCGACTTTACTCTGCAGTCGCCCCTTTAGTGAAGGTATTAGCATAGTCCTTGTTCTCTCCAGTTTATAGTTGCTTACTTCCACAAATAGGTAGGAGGTTCTGTTTAAGACCTCTAATAATGCAGGTTGAAGTTGATCATTAGGTTCAAAGGTTACTAATGAGGCTCAGACAGATGTCCATGCACACACATAAACACACAGTTAAGCACACAATCTCAAACCGCACAAATCCCATACCCTCAGAAATCTGACTTAGAAATATGTACAGATTGCAAACATGCAGGACTCGAGTAGTTCTCGGTATTACTTTGGAATAGCTCTAGTTACAACTGTAAGACTGTTATATTTACATTCAGAGCTGTAATCTAACATGATTTTGTGAGAAAGTATGATCCTTACTCAGAGGTATTAGTAATATTTGTGTATTAAATATTAATGTATACATGTATCTTTGCATGGCACTTTCTAGATATTAAAAAGAAAAGGTCTCTGTCCTCAAGAGCTTACAATCTAAATATCATTATTGTAAAAAGTATTTACTGCATGATGAAACTGAACATACTCTGAAAGTATTTCTTTCGTATGGAAATGACCAACTTGCCTAAGCAGTGCAGTAGAAAATGAATGTTTTTTCCTATATGAAGCAGGAACTTTTTTCCTAATTCATAACATTTATTTTAATTATAGCTAAAGGTTTGCGGATTTTTCAATCTAGTTATCTATTTGCATATTTACTCATTAAAATGCTCACACTACTTGCTAGAGAACAGTAAATAATTTTGCTAGGAAGCTCAGTTATTCAGGAATCCATATTCATTAAAAATAATTATGCATATGGTTTATGCATTGTTAGAATACCTTAAATTCTTCGAGCTATAGAAATGTTGTACTTTGTTGAGCTGGAAGTGTGAACGGTGTTTCTTTTTTGAATATCCAAACTGGTAGGCTGCAATTTGGATTACTATATGGTAACACTTTGCAGACTCTTTCATTCATAAGTTTACACAGATGGATAAGTATAATTTCCTTCATCTTACAGTTGTGGAAACTGAAGCAATAAGGGAAGTGAGTTATTGAATCGTGTGAGGTCACAGAGCAGGTCTTTGGCAGAGCGGAAGTATTCTTAACTGTGTCATCTCTCAGTTAGACTATTTTATGCATAAATTTGATCCCTTGGAGCAATTTGCTAGAAATGCATCTTTTCATGACAAATACTATGTTATTTTTGCCCTTACTAAAAAAATGAATTCCGTATTGTCATCAGCGTACACTTTCTCTGAATATCATATTGCTTACTGTGTGTTAATTTAATTGGCAAACTAGACATCATAATGAATTTTTCCAACAAGTACTATTTTTACTGTACAATTTCTAACACATCAGGGAACTGTAAGTTTGATAGACAGTATTTGAATCCCAAATCCTAAGAATGAACACAATCTAAAAAAGTTGAATTAGAAAGTTAAGAACTAATTCTGCTGTATTAGCTTTCAAATAGCCCTTATACTAGAGTCTTCACATGTAACTTTGCAAGTAGGTAGTGGTAGAGTCTTTCGAAAATGAGAAAGGAACAGCATAGAGATGGAGAAAAAAAGCCCCAAACTTTTGAGAAGGCAGCACCTGAACTCTCCAGGACTTATTCAAGTCAAACTACAACTCTTGAGACTTTCTTATTATTAATTCAATCTAAATAACACCTTTATTTCTCCAACTTTCCTATTTGCCTTCAGATTTCATTGATACATTTGAAAGATCTGTAGCCTGTTACAGGATGACATAGAAGAGTGACATACAAAAATTACATGACACCCAAGTTAGAGACCAACATAGAGTATCGTGTTGCAATATATTCTTTTGTATTCATGATCATACTAATTACAAGTCAATGCAAACTGAGAGCTTCATTCACAATATACCTTCAAATATCTCAGTTTTTTTGGTTCAGTATAAAAGTATTTCTGCAGTGAATAGAAGAAAGGTTGGGATGAGTCTTAGACATTTTTGTTGCTAACGTATTTATTTGCTCACATGATAAAGCTAAACATAACAGCTCATGGGAAACATATTTATTTGCTCTCTGCTCTGTTTTTCTTATTATAGTGTTATGATTCTTCCTTATTCTTAGCTCTCATAAGCCCCAGGGCACAACAAAGGTTTGTGGGCCCCTCTGCACCTTAGAAGCCTTTGCTAGGCCAGGGAAAATTATTCTTTCTGGCTCGCAATGGGTTCTGAAGCATGGAAGATGGATTGATATTTTACTGACTTCAGCCCAAAGGTCTCCAATTTTATGTTACTCAGAATACTCTTACTAAGAGATAATTATAACGTAACATGCGTATACCTATGTCAGCCTGACATCCACGATTTAAAAAAAACCACAACACATTGTGGAGCAGTGTAAAAAATATTTTCAGGTATACAGGTTTCCCTTACAACTTGGGAAAAAGGTAGCTGTTCTATTTAAGAACTTTATTAGTACTCTTATGTACTCACCTTTGAAATTGAAGTCTGTATCACTAACCTTAAATGTTGGGTTTGTGGGAGTTTTTTTAAAGTGAAAATACCTATGAAATTTATCCAAAGAGCTGTATTGGCTTTTGAATTATTCGTCCCTTCTTACTAACAGTACATTAGGGAAATTGTCCTCTGTATTTTAAAAGGATGAGAAATGAAAGAGCGTAACACCTGTGGCTTCACTATGAAAGATTCCATCATTTTCCATGGTTTCTTTATGATTGACATCTTTTTTTCAGATGCATATGTGTAACTCTGGCTTGAGTTCAATCGTATCTGTAATGAGTTACTGAGCATGTGGTCCAGATACAGCCATCTAACTTCAGGAACTCCCTGTACAGTCAGAAAGGAATAATCACTTCCAGAGATGATCCAGACCTTTATGAAATAAGTCACCCTTTGGAAGTGTTTATCTTCCTGCATGGGCTATATCGAGACCCTAAAGCAACCCAGTAAATTATCTGTGCCTAGAGAAGATAAACCCACCTAAAAAGATAGTCTAGGCAACTCTATCTTGGAAACTCCTCTATCGGGGAAAAAAATCTCTTTCAAGACAAGATCAATGTGCTGATGAGAGGACAAAGCACTCTGTGCCATGTCATTAGCGACATAGACCAGTCTCTGCGTCTCTGGAAAGATAAAGAAATCGTCATAGCTATCTAGCACTGGAACTACTATTCTTGTTTAAAAAGCATGATTTGTTGCTGAAAAGCTGTACCTTCTCCCTGCTTCCAGCACAGGGCTGGACTGCACTTCTTCACTGTTTGGGTGAGTTGACTGCCATCCTTACATTAGCTTGCTAATATGACTATAAAAATGTTTTTACAGACTTTATTAGGAAAATATGCTCCCCTGTTGTTTGCATGCAGTCTTGAATGACTGCAGAATTTAATTTTTTTAAGTCCAAGACACACCTTTTCCAGATTGGGCAAAATTCTGCTCTGACCTGGGTGACCATTGAAAAGTCCTGCATATGTTCTTTATCCTGCTCTTGTACTTCAGTGTCAACTCTGCAACAAAAATACACAAGGATCTGCAGACAGCAAGTCTTTTTATCCTTATTAAAAGGAAAAAAAAAAACCAAACAACAAACCAAAAACCAACAGCAAAACACCAAACAACCTGGAAGACTAAACATCAAAAACTAATCTAAACTTGACCTTAACCTAAGTCAAGTACTTAAAAGTTAAACACTCAGTCCTTAAAGACGCTGGATGCTTATTCTTCCAGGATTCTTCTTTCATACGGTCTTTAATTATATCCTGACAATACAATCTTTAATTATAGCCTATATATAATCCTTAATTATGCTTACAAGGAATGCCTGATATAGGAAGACTGGGGCACAGGAAAGACATAGGGCTAGGCATGACTTTTGCATAGTGGTCTGTTAGCAGAAAAAAAGAAAAGCTAGAAGAGTTAGCAGATGAATGAAGCAGATGGATACATGAATAAAAGTGATGTAGTAGCTGAGGCAGTTGGATCTGCGCAAAATAACAGAATTCTGCCATTGGTTTGCCACACATTGACCTGCTGAACAAAGGGCCTAAGGTCAAAGTCACTGCTTGGTGACTTTGCAGACTGATGTTTGCTTCGTGTTCTTCATTTCCAGACACTCATTTGCAAGCACCAGGCTCAAGGCTCATTTTCAAAGCTCAGACTCTGATTTCTTAAAGATTTGCTGGTTCCTCTTTGGATCTAGTCTCTTAGCTTGGTTTCCGTTTTCTCCTGTATTAATTGTAATGATAATATTTACCCTTACAGTGAAATTTTGTGTTGACATGCAGAATACGGTTATTAACAGTGCTGAATGGAACAGAAAGTCCTCTTTAAGGAAAATAATAATCCCACACTGTAAGCAATGACTAAGACACAGGGCCTTACATGAATAATGAGGATGAAAATGTCAGCCCTGTCTTCTGAATGAGGGCCCTGCAATGAGAAAAGAGATGTCTTACAGATTATACACAAGATAAAAAACTCAGATATTTGAAGCAACTAGAATTTTGGTATTAATTAACTTTGAAGTGCCTGCCTTAGCAACAAAAAACACTTCTGAACTCACTTGTTAGAGTATATTACCTATAAAGAGTGAAACATATTTTAAAGTATTATTCAAGTGACTGTCAAAATCAATTTGATTTACCTTGTTTTCTAAGGAAATCAGGCTTATATGATTGCCCTGTCAATTTCCCTCGTTTCTTCCCTGAACACTTGACCAATATGAACCAAATCCAGCAGAGGATTCTGAAATGGATCACATCCTCACATGTTTTGTACCAACATGAAGACAAACTGAGGAATGCCCCATCCAAGAAAGCCTGCGGTGTGGCAGCAACCAGACAGCAGAAGGTCAGGATGCTGCAGGCCCTCTGTTTTTATAAAGCTGCATTTTGTGCAGCTACTTGTTGGTCTTCTAAGCACCATGTAAACAGATGTGGATGTATGGAGAGGCTCAGAGGTCTTCTGGTTATCCAGTGGCAACGGCCAGCGCACCAAGATGCTCTCATACTATGTCCCCTGGTTGGTGTCACTTGCTGGAACAGTTCTCTCCCCTTCCCAGGACTGTATATTGACACATTTAAGGAGGCTTAGAAGCATGGTCTTATGCTTAGAAACATTTTCCTTCAGCATGGTCTCTTACAGAAGTCTCTCCAGGTTTTATATTTGAGGGGTGGGTGGTAATCTTCTGTCAGGGAAAAACACTCTTTTAAATTTCTATAGGTCCTACAGCAGCTTGATTTAGTGTCCACTTTGGCAGTCTTTTCTTTGGACATGAGTCTGTTGGCTCACACGGGACTGCCAGACCAAGTCTTTAATTTTTACAAATTGCAGTTCTAGATTAATGATAATAATGATATTTACAGTGCATTCACAATGAACCTGGAAGTCATGTACAATTTGTGCTAAGAAGAGAAATGTCATTTGCCTGTGTCTGCCTTGCATTTGTAGAGTTTTCCAGAAGATGAGGTCTATATTCAGTCTTCAGAAATGGCTATCACTGGCCATCACCCAGGACTTAAGCTTGTGTTAACCTTGAAGTATTGGAAGCTGAAAACAAATCTATATTGAACTGGAAACAGAGTATGCACTTTGAGCTATTAGATCTGTCTACTTATGTCAAATTATCAAGAATACCAATTCTATTTAAAGCAGCGTAGAAAGGAGGTGATAGTACTAGAAAATGATAGTTCTGAATTTGCCATTCATGGAGTTAATAAATAAGGCCCCCAAAAGACTGATAGCAAGAATCCAAAAATCACAGCCTTGCTCTCCAAAACTGCAAGTGGCAGATCTACGATAAAGGGCCGTGATAAAATCGGAATCTTGATGGGGAGGAATTTTAATTTTTAAATATGATTTTGATTTTCTCTGGAGTGATGTGAGAGCTGCAAGACAGTGAATCCTTTGGAAAAAGAGATTAGCGAAGCAACACCCTGAGAGAGACTCGGACTTAATCCGTGTGCCATCAGAAATCCTGCTCTACCAAAGCTGCAGCACATTAATGATACACTCAACAGCTGAACAAAACCCGTGCACCTCAAGCCTAAGACTGAGAAGTTTCCCATCACCTTATTAATTTAGACACACCTGCAGATATAAATACATACCTATTTTTATAGGAAGTGGTACGTGAGGCAGTAACACTTTCTTAAATTGGTGAGTGTGGCTATTATTCAAGACACGTGGGGCTAGCGAGAGGAGCCATTTGGCGAGCGTGGCGGGGGCCAGGGCGCCACGGAGGGGTGCGCGAATGGGGCCGTGCCCCTTCCCCTCCCCAACCCCCGGGGATGCGGCGGGGCGGTGCTGGCGGCACGGCGGCCGCCGGCATTAAGACCCGGGTGCTGCGCTGCCAGGAAAGGGGATGCTGGATTTCGGGAGCTGGAGAAGTCCTCCCCGCGCGGGGCCGTGAGAGAGGGGAGGGCAGTCAGTCACCTGGCGGTGAAGGACAGTAAAACAGGAACGAAGGGGGAAATCTCAGCCTCTCTCCCTTCTCTCTTCTGCAAGAGATCCACCTCCTGTTTTCCACCCAACTCTTGTAGCATAACCTTCAAAGACGACCATCCCCTACAGACTTTCTTATCTTTTTTTTTTCCTTTTTTTTCCCTATTATTATTATTATTGGGAGAATACCTTTAGCTGCAAAACAATTTTTGAGTCTATGCAGGACTGGGGGGATTTTGTTATCTTGCCAGCGAAATTGTTCGTCTCTAATGTCTTGCGCTCGTAGGGTGCTAAATTAGCTACCAGAGTAGGCATGACGGAGAAAGGCTTTTATCATAGACTGTTCTCTTCAGTTTGAACACATTTGCTTGAAAATGCTGCATGACGCTGTCCAGGGAAGCAGGATTTTTTCTCGGGATGCAGCGATTCGCCGGTTTCTGAGCTTATTGCAGAAGAAAAAATAATCTTTAAACTGAGTGGATTTTTTTTTTCTCGTCTTCTCCTTTCATTGCCAGAGGACGCGAATCTCTTTCACCAGGGAAGGATCACCTGTCGCTTTAATCCTTAAGGGAGTTTTTTTTTTCTTTAAAAAAAAAAGTGAATTTATTTATTTATTTATTTATTTATTTATTTATTTATTTATTTATTTATTTTAACCGGTGGAGGCGTGATCGCGGAGAATGAGACTGAGAGGAGCTGCCGGGGTTTGGAGGACAAGGCTGAGTTTAGGCTGGAAACTGAGAGACTAGATTCCCCTCTCCTTCCTTTCCCCCTCCTCCTTCCTTTTATCGTGGTGGTTGGTTTTTGTTTTTTTTTTTGGACACAACTTCCCTAATTTCCCCTCCGCTCCGCTCAGTTTCGCTCTATGGACAGATCAGCAAACCTGGACACGGAGGAGCTCAAGGTAGGAGACCCGCCGGGTGCCGTCGTTATGCTTTTGGGTTGGATCCCGTCCTGCCCTCTCCACCGCTGCCTGGCCGCGGGGGCGGGGGCTGCGCGGGAAGGTGCGCGGGGCTCCCGCAGCCCCGGGCGGGGGGCGCGGAGCCGGGCGCAGCAGCCCCGCTGTTGGGGGGAAGCGCTGGAGGGCAGCTGCCAGAGCCGAGAGCGGCTTCCCCGTCCGCCTGCGCGGCCGCGGGCATCTTCTTAATAGTATTAATAATAATAATGATGGTGATGATGGTGGTGGTGCTGCCCGTGTGCTCTCGGCGTTGCATCAGCACTGGGGGCAGCGCCGGGCGCAGCGGTAATCTCGCCCTGGGAGGAGGCGGCAGCGGACCTGCGGATTTCCCGGCAGAAGTTGCCTCTGAAGCCTTCCTCTCCTGGGCATCTCCTCTTCTTCTTCCTCCTCCTCCCTTTGCCGCCAGGAGCGAGGGGGAACCCCCCCCCCCGCCTCCCTCCCTGCTCCGCCCGCCCCCGGCGCGGCGCCTGGGTCCCCGAGCCGAGCCGAGCCGACGAAGCGGCAGCGGGATGCGGGGCAGGGGGCGCCGGGTCGGCCCCCAGCTCCGGGGCCGCTAGAACAATAAAACTTTGCATTAGGACGGTGCAAGTGTGAGGATTCCCCCCTACCCCACCCCACCCCCCCACCGCCCCCCCGGCCCAGCTCTGGCTCCCTCCCCGCAGAAGGAGCATGCCTGAGAGCGCTGAGCATGCTCCTTTGCGGAGATGGAGAGCCTGCCCACACCTGCTGTTAGACCCCCCAGCGCTGACCGAAACTGGGCTGAAATAATAATAATTATGATATACATCTCTCTGTCCATCTATACAGGGGTAAAATGGGTGGGGCGGGGGAGGCAGCGGTGAGGGCGAGCGGGGACACGGGGGCGAGCGCTGCGGGGCCGCCGGGCGAGGGGGAAGCGACGGCCGAGCAGGAGCCGTGGGGGGAGGTGAGGGGGGCACACACACCTCGCCGCAGGGGTGGCAGAGGTATAGCTGCACGGCTAAGGAAGCGGGGGGAGGGGGAGGGGAAGGGGAAGGCAGCTCTCCTCCCCCGCCGTACGCGCAGCCATCCTCGGGACACCCGTTCAGGGCGCCGGCTTCCCCGCGGCTGGGGAGGGCTCTCCGCTGGGGAGGGAAACTCTGGTGAGCGCTGAAGTGCTGCCGTGGGCTCCTTCCCTTCTCTGCTACTTCAGCATACTCGTCTGTAAGACATGAATGAATAAATAGATTCGCCCCTCAGCCTCGCTTGCGAGTGCTACAGATCCCCTCGGGAAAGGCGCACCAGAGCTGTGGCGCTGCTCGGGCGTTCGGCGTGACGGAAGCGCAGGACGGAGGAGGCGATACGACAACTGCGTGCTTGGGAGCCGCTGGTCTTCCCAGCGCTTCAAGTGCTGCCGCGCCGCAAACGCTGCCTGCCTGAGCTGGGGGGTCCTTCCCTCCTTCCTCAGCTTTTCCAAGATTTACAGGAGACAGCTGGTGTGGGAAAGGCGGGAGCCGAGTCTGCCAATTAAAGAGGGGGGAAAAAAAAGTTTTATTTCAAGGGATTATTTTTAAAGAGTCTTTAAGGAAAATATGTTTATGCTAAAAAGGGACCGCACTTTGCAGGAATTGTCCTTAAAGCCTGAGAGGCACGTCCCGCTGTGAGGGGGCATCCGGCGCAGGGCCGGTGTAGAGGAAAGGGCTCCCATTAATCTCGCAGTCATCTGCGCTGCAATTAAGACTAATGTTGCAGCGCGTACAGGCTGAGCGACCTTGAGCGAAGCAGCACAACTGAGCAGTGACCCTGCTCCTAAACATCAGCACTTCCATCTCTTTTTTTTTTTTTAATTTCCCTTTTCCCCCTCCCCTTCCCCTCATAAGAACGAGAAGAGCTTCAAAAGGAGTCGTTTCCGTAGGCGCTGTTAGGATGTGGGGAGCTCTTTGGGGCAAGCCACGTTGGCACAGCGCTTTTCCTGGCTTTCCCTGGTGCCGCCGTGCGGGAAGTGCTGCGGAAGGCGAGCGGCGGGGCGCCCCGCGGCGCGGCGCCTCCGGGAGCGCGGCCCGCGCGGCGGCCGGCGCGCTGCTCCCCGCGGCGGCCGGCAGGGGGCGGTAGGGGCGCGGCCGTGAGCCCCGCGCCGCCTCGCCTCGCGCCCGCGGCGGCCGCGAGGACTTTCCCGCCTTGACGGGGTTCCCGGCGCCAGGCAGGGATGCGCGGCGGCCGCGCGCCTCGCGCCAGCCGCTCCGGATTTTCCCGCAGCGCGAAGCGTCCAGCCGCTTTCCCACCAGTAGGTATATAAGGGGGGTAAAGCTCCTGGGGACTAACGCGGTGGCCTGCTGGTGGCCTTGCCGTAGTTGGGCACCGCAAGGAGCGGCTCCAGCACTGCCTGCGTCAGTTTCTGGCTGGTCGCAGGGGAGCTGAAGTCCCCTCAGCTCCTTCTCCCTGGGACCAAGGCAGTGCCTGGCCAGGCCCCAGGGATGAGGTCGGGGCACACGGTTAGCGGGCGGCTGTGGGTCCCGAGGCGTTGGGTGAGCCGTCTCCCGCATCGCGCTGTGCGGGGCGCTCGCGTGAGGAATGTCGCGTATGGTAGCAGGGTGTCACAGCGCAGCTTGCCAAGAGTTTTAAGAAACAGGCTGGACACTGTCTTTCGTGACAGTGGGTTTTCTTCATGATGGCAAGTGCATGCCAGTAAGCACCAGAAAGAACAGTGCTAACTTCCCGACCGGCACTACGAGTCGAACGTGCTGGCTCTGATGGTGGTGTGGAGTACTGATACTGCGAATACATACTATGTGATATACAAAGCTTTTATACATCTCAGGTCAGGCATTAAATGTAAATTCGAAATCTGCGTGTTACACGTGGCACTGTTTGTAATGAATTGTGAATTATATATGTAATGATGTATAATGAATATATACCTTTGAAAGGTCATTTTGTGGAAAACTGAACAAGTGTGATGTGTGCAACACCTGCTGATGAGGGTAGGTGTGCTTGCCCTTGCAAGTCCATGCACGAACTCCTGATGAAACAGATCAGTACCGAAAAGGGACGCTACTCTTCTAGAGATTTTGAGCTGTTCTGGTTTTCCTTTGATCTGTCTCATCTTCTCTCTCAGATGCATACATGAACTTTCCTCTGACTTTTTAATTCACAAGCCTTTGGGGCTTCTTTTTTTAAAGGAGTAGTACTGAAAACAGAGACTAAATAGTTCTGTCATAGTTGCACTGTAGTCTTGGGTTTAGTGTTGTGAAGCACCTTCTGTTACCTAAAGTATACGTGACTGTCTATACCTACGTTTGAAACACACGTGAAACTGTATGGCTGTGAGTATTATGTATTTTGTAGGGCTTAGTGATTTGTATACGTGTATAAAATATAATGAATTAATTTACAAACTTTGCATTTAGCATATTCAAAACTTAAGTTGATGCATTTATATTTAATTGCTTGAAATTGCCTGAGTTTGGTTTACAAAGAAGTGGAGAGGCCTTTGTGTTTGCCAGACTGCTGTTGACTTGAGATTTTCATTGACACGGGATAGGTCATTACAGATTTTGTCCCTCACATTTGTCCAGTCATTTTGACATACAATTCCTGTAACGTGTATGGCAATCATTTCTCTTATGTTTGTTTAGTAACTGCAGTTTGTATATGGTCTTAGATCAGGGGAGACAGTATTCCTTGTAGCCTGTAAAACACTCTGATACTTTTCTTGAGGAAAGTCGGTTTGTAATTGAACGTATGATAACAGTGAGATTGTTAGCATGATGGAATTAAAAACATCCTGGAAACCTTTTCTTATTACTTGTTGTTTCAGTGAAAATTTTTCATTAAAATCCTACAATATTATTTTACATAGTATGTTTAAGTGTCTTGGAATTATCGCTTCTAATATGCAAAACTGTTAAACACTGTACGCTATTTCTGAATCATCTTGTAAACATGAGCTGAATTTCTTTATTCAGTTTATGAGAAAATATTTATAGTCTGTTTACAGTTTTACATTTTGTGGTGATATAAAACTGCTTACTTAACATCCGCATGAAACTGGTCACAGATGAGGTTTTGCAACAATATTCTTCCAATGCGATTTATGTAATTTATGAAATATTTGATAAAGAAATTCAAGCAAGGAAACCACAAGAGTTTAAACAAGAGGTTGATTCAGTAGTTTTATGGTCTTAAACGTGTAAATCACTTCACTATTAAATTAACAAGAGAACTAATACTCAGAGGAACACTGTAAATTTATTTTTTTTTAAAAAAAAGAAGGAGCCAGAGAAACTTATGTGCTTAGTGTGGTGTGGGAGGACTTTTGATGAGACTAGGTAGGTGGTTATATTTCTGTTTTAAGTTAGTCATTCCATAATGAAAAGTATAGTACTCTATAACACTCAACATATTCACATGAAAGTTTACTTCATTTATTCATGTCTCTGCTTGAGACATGGACTTCTCAGTGTGGATACTAAGCGATTTGTCTTTTTAATGCAAAACTTGCTCTCTCCCACCCTTCTGTACCTACGTCCCTCCAAAAAACCATCATGGTTTACTAGGGCACTATCAGCAATACTCAATAGAGACGATTAACCTTTGCATTCACAGTCAGAGAATTCAGACTTTAAACCATTCTTCATGAAAGGTCAAGCTGAAATGGTTTTAAAGTAATATACATGCAAATTCTTTTTCTCCGTGTTCCTAGTGTGGGATTTCCACTCCGTCTCCCAATATTTATAAGGACTAGACATAGTCCAGGAGGCTGGAGAGAATCCTATGCATAAGATATAGTTGTTCAGCAGACATGGAAAAAAAGGTCAAGACAACGGTAGTGCTCTCACTATACGCTCTAGAAATCATTCCTGTACTATCACTACCAAGAAACAGTACTAACCTGTGGCCGAGCTTTTTGACATTGTACGTTACAGCTTTGCTAAGCTCAACACTCTTTAAATGGAAAATACATCAAAATCTGAAGGCTTGGTTAAAGGGAAAAAAGCACTTTATCTTCCTGTTCTCCGTGGCTTTTGGGATAAATATTGCTCTGATTTTCTCTACCACTGTATTCTGCACTTCAAAAAAATAGATATAAAAGATTTACATAAAGGTTAACAACACATTTCTTTCTTCCTGAAATGGAAGAGGTGAGTGCGTGGTGCTGCTGTAAGCTGGCTTGTTTCTATAGGTCTGAATGTAAGACTCAGAGACAATGTATAACCCATGCTAGAGCCCTTGAGAGATAAATCAGTCTATTGTGAAGACATATTTCGGAGTCCCAGTCATGCTTTCTAACTATGTCTCTTAACCTTTTGGAGATTGATATTGCCTTCCCAGGTCCTTGATTAGGCCATGACCAAGATTGTTTGTAAGGTACTATGGCAAGAATGTCGCAACAGACTTTTCCTGTGTAATGTATGTAAACTTTGTAAATGTTATGTAAACTTTGTAAATCCATGTCCAGCATAGTTGTTTCTATGTCCTCTAAGGATCCAGCATTCCAAAGGACAAAGATGAGGACTCAGATAAGGAAAAAAAAATCCCACTGAGTTATGAATAGTCTTTTTTCTTACTTTGACATGGAAGTTCCAGGGGCTGCTCCAAAGCGAAAACTCCTGTTTTCCCTCTTCCTTAGTAAGAATGCTGGAGAACATGACTTAGAAGCTATATTGTTGTCTTTCTTTTGAAATACTGTGTACGTTTAAAGAGCTTACAGAAACCTACTTAATGTCCTGTTGTACTTTTGACTGCAGCCATATATAATGTCATTGTAAAGCCAGAATTTCTTAACAGTCCAAGAACGAAGATTGACATTTATCTACTAAGCCATCAGATCCTTTGCTAATTCTGAGATAATACATGTTATACTCTTTGTTTCACAACATAACCCTCCTTTGTGAAGAAAAATGTTGTGAGGTTGCTATCCACGAGCACTGGATTTTATTCCTTGTCACAGGAAGGAATGTCTATTGGCTAAGCCACAGCAGTGAGAGACGCAAAATGTGAGCCTTTATTCTCGGTTAGCAGTATTACTGCAGCTAATCACACAAGGCCAGATTTACAGAGGTACTAAGGAAGTCAAAGCAAACTTGTGGTGTTCGACAACTATAATAATAAAAAAAAAGTGTTTGGTCTGTGCCTTCCTTCCTATACCTCTAGATAACACGTTAAGTAGGATCGTGTGATTGAACTCCTGTGTATTTGCACTGTTTGAGAAGTACTATATGAGGACAGAGTATCCTTCTGCAATTTTAAATTAGCAGTACTTTGGTAAATCAGTGCAGTTACATCAGCAGAAGTACATCAGTGATATGTCTAAAAATCAGTGCCACGAGCGGTAGAATGCCTTAGGCATAAAAATCTGGCCTTTAGCCATATTTCTCTGTTTTATCAGTCCTCTTCAGTTTATCTGGGCAGCATGGTCTGGAATTTACAGGTTCCACCTTCCTGCTCCTACAACTCTTGAACAGACAAATTATGTCAGTAAACAGAGGCCACCACTACTGAAAAATCAATTCCTTTCCAGTTTGTAAGAAGGTAATTGTGTACTTTTAATGAAAGAACATGAACTGAAAACAAAATTAATTTAAATTTCTGGTTTCTAAATGCATTGTTCTTTGTACCATGATCCTGAGTATGAAAATGTATTGTTACAGCATTATGGATTCTGAATAGTTTTTTAGGCTCTGTCACCTCTATGAGCGTAGAAAGTGCAGATTGTTGAACCAGATCCACACAAGTATTTTTGCTGTTTTTGCTCTTCAATATCAGTGTTGATGATACTTGTACTTCTCAGTTATGTAGGTTGTCTTCAAAATTGTTCATATGGTATTTCGAGTTGAATTCAAGAAAGGGGAAAAACTTAATAACTTCATATTGAATACAAGCAATACGATTGCACCGGTTCAGTGGGTACATGGTGCAACAGCTCTTTAAAATCAATATAAGTTTTAGTTCAGGGAAAACTTCATGGAAATTCTATTTAACTTAAAATAACAAAATTGTCTGATTGGTACATTGGTGATTGATACTTTGTGGTGTGTTGGGACCTGTAGCTGAGAAAAAAATGCCCTAAACCACTGAAATTACAAGTAGCATTCTTCCTAAGTGAAGTAGTGAAGTTATCAGTAATATTGAATTATATTATTTCCAGTTAAAGCTAGTCCAAATGTGCAAAGCACTCCATAAATGGCTTTACTGCTTAACTAGTTGACGACAAGTAAATTAATCGTGTTAGAGGAACGTTTCACATTTGCTCAACTTGGAGTTGCATTTAGTGAATCGCCAACATACATAAAATAATGAAAAACAAAAGTAAAAAATCAATAGAATCTTTGCTGCTTTATAAGCTAGTATGTTTCTGCACATAAATCAACAGAGATGACAAAAACTGAAAGGCAATCTAAAATTTCAAAAACTGAAAGGCAATCTAAAATTTCAAGAGTTACCTATAATAAAGAAGAAGAGAGCCAGTTTAATTGAGCCTCAGAATCCAGGTTTTAGCTTGTGTTCGATTTAAAGCCTTATATTGGAAAGAACATTAAATCTGAACTCAGGAAGGTGCCTCGTGTGGTACATCCAGCCTGTGTGCTGTGTGATGGGAGGGGGGCAGGGCGGGTCGCCCCCTCTCCAATCTCTGTCTTTCCTGCTTGTGCTTGTGGCTGGAGTGTTGCCATGGTTTAACCCCAGCTGACAACTAAGCCCCACACAGCCACTCACTCACTGTTCCCAGCTGGAATGGGGGAGAGAATGGAAAAAGTAAAAGTAAGAAAGCTCGTGGGTTGAAATAAAGACAGTGTAACAGGTAAAGCAAAAGCTGCACATGGAAGCCAAGCCAAACAAGGAATTCATTCACCACTTCCCATTGGCAGGCAGGTGTTCAGCCATCCCCAGGGAAGCAGGGCTCCATCATGTGTAACAGTTTCTTGGGAAGACAAATGCCATAACTCCGAACATCCTTCCCTTCCTTCTTCTTCCTCTAGCTTTATATACTGGGCATGATGTCTTATGGTATGGAATATCCCTTTGGTCAGTTGGGGTCAGCTGTCCCAGCTGTGTCCCCTCCCACCTTCTTGTGCACCACCAGCCTACTCGCTGGTGGGACAATGTGAGAAGCAGAATAAGCCTTGATGCTGTGCAAGCACTGCTCAGCGATAGCTGAAACATCCCTGTGTTATTAGCACCGTTTCCAGCACAAATACAAAACATAGCCCCGTAGCAGCTACTATGAAGAAAATTAACTTTATTAACTTTATTATTAACTTTATGTAAGTAGCTTTGGAAGTAGTCAAGCCATTAACAGGCTCATTATGAGAGCTGAAGTCCTGTGTTTTCCAGGAACGTTCATTGTTTCCTTTAGGAACTGCTACAAGGAAGGTGTATACAGTGCAATAGAGGCTCGGTCCTGGAAAGCAATCCACAAAGACTCCGCTTCACCCACCAGGCACTGAGCATTTGCAGATGCCTGTTTTCCCTAGTAATGCTGCTTAGGCACATCATGCTAATGACTAAAGGATACCTCCCGTCTGGACTGAGAGGAGTATTTTAGGATTTATCCTGCTTAGGGGCACTGGTGTTCATCTACCGGATATGTCCAGTTCTCCTGAGGACTGTGATCCAATTAGGGTGCTCTAACAATGAATTCTTTGAGTTCAGCAAAAGCATGAGTTCAGCACACACTAGCAGCCTCAATGGCTTTTACTTAATAAGTGGTCAAATAAGGTAAAAATGCCCCGGTCTTCCCTTTAATGGGATTTTTGACTATTAGCTTAAGCTACGTATGTTTTTAACAGGTGATTGTAGCACAACTTGAAGGGGTAATTTCTATTTTGAAGAAAAGATAGAGCCAATTTTCTATTCTTTAAGTGATTACTTGGTCATCATTGTTCAGTAGAACCTTTAAGAATGTGAATCTCAGTCCAGTAGAGAGACTCCTGTCGATGTTGTGAGGCTTCAGGAGATATGTAAGATTTCAGTTTGCTTTTTTTTTTTTTTTTTTTTGCTGGCAATTTATCTTGGCTAATTTGGGAGTCTCCCTGCTTCGCAGGTTGGCTGTTGTAAATCCCGTTCATCGGGTAATATATGTGTGAGGAAGGAAGTTGAATGATATATGCGCTGATAAATGGCAGAAAGCGTTTCAGAATGCATTACAAAAAGACTGAAAGTTTTTCCAAGAAGACTACTTAGCGTCATAGCTGAAAGCTCAGAGCATCGTTTATTACTTTCAATAGTTTGAAAATTACCTGTGAATAAGTACAAACTAGGAGCCACTCACTATAAAAATACACTCCTCCAAAATGACACAGAATCTTAATCCTCTTTGAAGTTTAGAAGAATTCAGGCAAAAAAAAGAAAAAGACAGAAACTGGGACTAAGATCCATCTGTGCTTTGTTTTGCTTGAGTCATCACCAACAGATGGCAAATACTCCGTAGAAATCACTCAGCTGAGTTACTCCGGTTTGTGGGGTACCTAAGGCACGTACCCTTAGTTCTAACGCTGTACTTTTTGTCAGAAAGTCAGTTTCCTGTGGAGGTTCAGACAGCTACCAGCACACAGGCTTGTGCGTAATTATGCCTTCAGACACAGTACCTGTTATGCAAATATTCAGATTAATTTTCTTCCCTTTTATTTCTTCTGAAACAAGAGGTTCCAGTCCTAACACAAGATTGCCTAGCTGTGTCAAACTTTATAGGCGGCCGCAAAAATAGCTAGCAACAACCTGGTGTTGACTGTCACTTCCTGTAGGACTCAAGTTGACATCTACCGTTTCAGATGTACTTCAGTTTAGAAACATTCTACATGCCATTTCCCAATGACTTCTGCAGTTGAGCAGACATGAGATGAATGCAAAAACTGTCTATCGTGTAGACTCATCCTCCCACTTAATCTTCATGCAGGGAAAGTTATTATTCCATTTCATCAATGTTTTATTAGATTTTCCTGAAAAAGCTGGCAAAAGAATATCATTCTTCAGAGACTAACAACAAGTTAGTTAGTGTGTTCTGTTTCCCCAGTACTGGCATTGACATTCTCATTTCTGTAAGTATATCTTGTTTTCAGGGGAGCGAGACACTATTTTTAGAATTGATCTCATACCTTCCTTCGTTTCTCCCCCAACTCATTATGAGGTGCAAGTGAGTATGTGATTGGAAAATGATCTATTTGCCCAGAAGAGACCTCTACCTAGTTAAGCTCCCTATTTTGTTCAGTACTAATTTAGATGAGGTAGATAATATTCACTGTTCATGTAAATATGTCATCTGCTCAGCCTACCGAGACCACTTGCACTATTGCTTAATAAAATTATGCTTGTGTGAGTAGTGTCACTGTGTCTCGTGATAAAATTTCCATCATACTGCTGACAGGCATAAACCAGAAGGCATCCTTTGCCAAGGTGCTCTCTGTCCTGTTGAACTTGGACTTTCGTAAGCCTTAATCAATGAACGACTGTACCTAGTAGGCAGCGAACTGCAGCGTGATGAGCAGAGCACAGAGGGAGCGCCTAGGAGAGCTGTGATGAAGCCTAGCACCTGATATGTCAAAAATTATAGATTATATTGAGTAAAATTCATTTCAGTTTTGGGCATAAGCTGCTGCATCAGACTACAATGCTATTATTTTGTAACAGACACACAGAGCTTGCCAACGCAGTTTTAGAATAGCCAAGTGGAATGTAAAGATTTCAAGTCAAAAGGGAAGGCTGAGCAGTGCCAGAACAAACGACAGCGCAGTGATCATGTGCTGGGCTGGTGGTACACTGAATCAAAATGCCTGTCTGGCTGCCTGCACTGTTGTTCATGCTGATGCCTCACTGAGATATCCTAATTGGTCACATATTTAGTGCTGTGTTTTGTAATTTTTTAAAAATAGGATAACTGAGTGTTTTGTGCTAATATTACCATTCAGTAAACAATGTGTGTGACACATGCAACATTTAAATGCATGTGGAAAAAAAACCCCAGTGAAATTTATTGCTCTAGATGCTGGAAAACTCAAGTGACTACTCAAAAAATTTGTAGGAAACGTGTCTGTGGACATTGGCTTTGGCATAGGTGATGGAAACAGAATAATCTGAGATTAGGAAAGCAACAGATGTTGCTATTGTCAGTATGAACTGGATGGTGTTAAGACAGATACTGTCTCACTGTCCCAATGGAATGTTGCCACTGAATTGATGTGCCATGTGTTTTATTGTTTTCTGATCTAAGTATAGATCAAAACTTGCGCTCCTGGGCACTGCAAATTTTCCCCAAATCTATAATTGGGACTCATTTCACTTAGCTTTCACTGTATATTATTTTAGGGAAAACCCATCCTCTCCTGTTGAACAGGTGTACTTTTCTGGTTATCATAATACCAAACAACTGTTTTGCTACCTGACCCTTTAATAAAGAGCTAACAGTACGAACAGAGACTAGCAATTACAGTATTGTTTCCATCTAGGGAGACGATAGTTTAAATCTGCTCTTAAAACTAAAAAAAATAAATAGACTTACGTTTGTCATATGACGATGCTGTGATTTTTCTTTAAAGCAGAAGTCTACTTAAATTGCAATTTCTGTAACTCTATGATCACATCTTTATGTGCCTAAGAGGATTCATTTACATTTTAAATGACAGACTTTTAAATAATTTATTGCAATGCCAAAATATTCTATAGCATTGACATGTAAAGGCTTCCTGCATCTTCATGTGACTCCGCTCATGTAAAGCCAGTAGCATGAAGAGGCAGGGAGCAGGAGAGGATGACAAGATGTAAGTTTACTGGAAGAAGCCAGTAGCAAAGTGTGAGCCAAATGAAGGTGCCTTCCGCTGTCTTACCCAAGTTGGTTCAATACAGTTCTGTGCTCTTCTCTCACCCTTATCTGACCAGCCAGCAATTGAGTGTGCACAGATTGAGTGTGCTTAACTTTTCTGTGGATGATAAATGCCATAAATTTTAATTTTAGGGGACATGAAGGCTTTTAAACCAAAATCCAAAGGAAAATGCAGCTGAGTCAGCAGTAGTGCAGAGGCAGTAAGCTCTGTTAGAGGGCTGGTGGTGGGCAGCTGGTAGGTGGAACATCTTAAGTTGGATCAGAAGTGAGGAACCACAGTGTTAAGTGCCCCTTCTGCATACAACATTTTTCAGAATGTGTGTATGCTGTGAGTTTCCACTATTCACATTATTCCAGAATTGAGCCCAAGAATCACAGCAGAAGGGCAGATGGTTGGTACATATTTTACACAAACTGCCCACTTGCTGCAAAAGTTTATGATGGTGGTTTTGTTTCTTACTTCTTTTATCATTATCATTATATGTCTGTTTTAAAATAGAGGTCTAAAATTGCCTAAATGTTGTTTTTCTTCTAATCTTGTAAACTAAAAAAAAAAAATTGTTATAGTTTCTCTATGAAAATAATATTTTTTACATGAGGAAGTTAAATACCTATTTCCACTTCAGGTAAAAGCCCAGTTTCCCTTACCTTGCAGTGATTTGGTGTTCATATGTATTTTTACCTCAGTAACATAGAAAGAATTGTTCTTTGTGAAAGAATTTCTCTGAAATAGATTTAAATGTAACCTTAGAGCGCAAAACATGAAACGAGAGAACAGAGTTAAACTTTTTAAAAAAACAATCCGTTTATTCTGCACATAGCAATTACTTCTGCTGTCAGCAAGAATAAAGTTTACTGTTGTTGGAAACTTGCAAAAAGGGAAATGTGATCGTCTAAGATGCCTTGTCAACTCCGAGTAAACAAGAACACACCTTTCAAGAACTAAGCATCTCCTTATTTTAGTATCAATAAGGTTTGCGTCCTAAACATCTGCTCAGACCTAGTTACAAAAGTGTGATTTGAACAAAGAGAAGGAAATGCTATGTTCTTCTGTGGCAAAGAAATCCTGCTTATTGGCTTTCTGAACAGCCTCAGCCGGAATGCATAGGATTCAGCTGTTCATCTCATAGGGAGCTGAGAGATATCTATATCCAAATGTTGAACTGGGATTAATATGGTTGTCTTTGTTATTACACTTCAGTAAAACTAATCCTTATATCAGTAAAAGTAGTATTGCAATTAAGTTTAATGACAGACGCAATCTCTGTTTTTTATTAAAAATTACCTTCTGTGAACCTTTCAGGGCAAGAGGATATAGGAGGAGGAAGAATTACCCGTCTGCTCAATTTATTCTAATATAGAGCCAATTAAAATAACTTTTATTTTATTAGAAAAAAACTTTGAAAACCCATACCTTTTAAAAGAGAGGTAAAATTGTGATGTATCTCTCATATACAATCTGTATCGGGATCAGTTTGATGGGTAGTTTGCTTTATTGGTGCCTTCTTCTGAAAAAACAAACAAATGAAAACCCCAAAGCTGTAAATTTTCATGGGCCAGGACTAAGAACGAGATGTCAATGCTGTTTACCAGGATAAATCAGCTGCTACTAACAGAATTTCAATACCAAAGGTTAATAATATCATCATCAGTAGCTCTTGAAAGAGACTTGACTGCCTAAAGGCAACTTAATTTTAAACACTGAGACAAGTCAATCAGTATACACCTAAAAATATGCTTGAGGGATGCAGTTTGCATACATTACAACCTTGTTTTTTCTTTCTAACCTGTGAGATCTTCAATTCTTTTATTCACTTATTCGAGAATGTAGGCACATGGGTATTTCTTTGTAGGGTATAGGTCTGCTTGTTGCTGGTCACTGGGTAGAGAAGGAGAGTTTGTAGGGGAAGGGCAGGGCACAGAGAAACAGCCTTCAACTCACAATTCTGCACTTCTGATGCTAGTGTTAAAACATCTCTCTCACCAGGCTATTTGTCCAGTGCTAGCAGCATGTTGATGAGTTGAAAATGAAAACGTCAGCTCAGCCAATGTGCATTGACTTCTTCACTGTGAGGGTGGTGAAACACTGACACAGATTGCCCAGAGAAGTTGTGGATGCCTCATCCCTGGAACTGTTCAAGGCCAGGTTGGATGAGGCTTTGAGCAACTTGGTCTAGTGGAAGGTGTCCCTACCCATGGCAGGGGGTCGGAACTAGGTGATCTTTAAGGTCTCTTCCAACCCAAACTATTCTATGATTCTATGGCTGTGGCCCAATTTGGGCCCAATTTCCCACTTTTACATTTTGCAGTTACCAGAACTGTTAGCCTGTATCATTTAAAGTGGCTAAGGGCATAGCAGAAAGCAAAATACAGAGATGTCAGTAAAGCCATCTCAATGCTCTTGGTGGCACTGCCCTGGATCATGACTAAATGGATGTTTCTGACCAAGTTCCAACCATTTTGACAAGATTGTATGAAGAAATAAATCTATATGGAACTTGACTTTTTTTTTTTTTTTAATTAAAATGCCTATTGTGAGCTTCAAGTTCATTTTTATTTGTGTTTCATGGAACTCAGGGTGTCGATGGTGCAGGGAGCAACGTGCTTTCAGTTGACGGTTACACTTTTTGCTCCGAATATGTTATGATTAGACTTATTATGTGAATAAATATCCACAGAGACTGATAGAGAAGGCATTTCTGTTCATTGGGTAAATTAAGGAAAGTATTATTTCCTAAACATCTGCTTTGACTATCAGCCTCAGAGAGAAAATAGCTCTGGCCCTTTTAAGTTATGTGGAAGATTAAGGTTTATGGAAGATAATATAGTTACCCATTGATTCCTGGAAAGCAGCACAGCAAACCTGATTTTAGATGTGATTTAAAACATAATGAATTGAGGAAAGTTGTAGTTTTATCAAGAGCATTGCTCTTGAAACTTTTCTGAACAGTCATTTTGGAAAACTATCACTAGCTAGGCCCTATAATTAATACCTCAACAAAATATCAGTGAAGAAAAATAGCTGGTGGCAAAATACCATATCCGCAAGATATCAGTTCTGGGACTTCCTCTAGTTCTTCCATCTGTGGGATACACGTACGTCTGCCTGTACCTCTCCCTGAAGAAGCAGTATGGAAGAAGCAGACCCATCTGAAGTGACCATGAGGTGGGTCATGCCTCCGCTGTGGATGACATTGTGGTAAAGAAATGTGCTTCTAAGTCAGTGGCTGCCTTGCCTGCTTTCTGCCCAAGTCCCTCCACCACTGAGACTTCTTTGGCACAGAAATTGACATTGAAGCTAATCTATTGCGTCACATTTTTAGGAAATTTAAAATTTGCTTCTGGGAGACTTTTGTTTCCTATCTTCTCTGAAAAAGGCAAGATGTGCTTGAGACATCTGCTTTATCTGCACAATTAAAAGGGAAGAGCATGTGCTGTTTTACAAATACAAAGCAGCAGCAGACTTTCCTTCAATAGCTTGCAGCTGATGTGGATAAAGAGAACTGAATGTAACAAGGATGATATGAGATATTTGATTTTGTTTATTTTCCATTGCCTTTTTACCTTACCTCTTCTGAATTAGGTTTGTGGCTTTTCAATAGTTTTCAGAAAAACATCCCTTAGGAAAAGATTTTTGCTGGCCAGTTTGCTGATATAATGTACTATATTAGCTGAACCAAAGCCATCTTTCACTTTGAATTCTCTTTCTAAGTGTAATTCCTCAACTTCTAAGTATCATGCATATTAAAAAGTGTATATATGTATATATGAAGTCATATGTGTGTACAGATTTATAGGCCTGTATAATTTTTCTTTTTTTTTTCTTATTTTTAGTTTTTAAACTTCTTTTGACAATAGTGCTTTAAAAATTATGTTATTGTAGAATTATTCTGTGGTTTGTGTGCAATTTGGTAAGCACTCATCAGAACATTCTCATTACTTTCAGTAAAATGAGAAAAGTGTTGCTGAGATTTTTAGATTAATACTCATTTTTAAGACTTGAAAATATAAGCCATATATTGTGACATGATTGCAACAGAAGAAATATTCACAGAAGCAGGTGGGAAACATTCTCCTGTGTCATGACCAGTGAGATAGACAGCAGATTTGTGCTCGTTGACCTTGTTGCTGTCTAGTGGCTTTCTTGGCTACACACTCTCATTAATGGCAGCAGAAATTCAATCAACACGTAGCACCAGGGCAGAGTGTGGGTCTAATTACTGCAGCAGTGTGCGTGTGTGTGATAATGGGCTTTTTGTAGCCAAGAGCGTAACAACAAAGACAATAGATGTCAAAATTTCAAGGTCTCAACAATAACGGGCAAGGACACTTTAGTTTTTAGTAACTGCCGTAGCAATTAATCACGGTGAGGATCTTTTGATCAAATCTTTCCTTGGCCAATGTTTTCCCGAAGAGGCAGAGGGCTTGGTTTTGCACCCATCACCTGCTCGGCAGCGATGCCAGGGACAGACGGACCCATGCTCCCGATGAGGCATTGGAGGGCAGCTCCGGCTCTGCCACAGCAGGCTTTCCCTGTGGTGCAGGGTTCGTATCTCTTCAGTCAGCTCTGACTCGGAGACCTTTTCCTTCTACATTGTAAAAGCCACTCTGCTGAAAACAGAGAAGTCTCAGGCCATATTATTTTCCCTTTATGATATCTGTAAAGGAAGGCAGTCCCTGTTGTTACCTTTCTCTGGCTCAGGTCCCTTGAAGCATCTTCCCTTTCTTCTTGGAGGTGGCTGGGTCTTCCATAACAAGGTGATAGGGACCTGGCCTATATGGAGGACAGATTCTCCTTTGCTGCTAGCTTCAACTTGGAAGGTTAAACTTCAGCTCAGCTTCAACTCAAAAAATCAAGCACAAGCATATATTTTACAGTTCATCAGTACTTACAGTGAATGGAAGAAAACGTAAGCTAGTCATAAAAATAAGGGGCAGTGTTACAGCTTTTGCAGCCATGTCATCAAAAATATTCTTTCTTTCATTGCACTGAGCCACTTGCAGTCTGTAATACACTGAACAGAGATTTTGTGTCTCCTTTTCCCCTCAGTTTCCAGCAAACAATACAAGTGTTCTGCTTCGGCAAGAGAATCTGCCCATGCTTGTGATACATACACAGGCTATGCGTGTGAGAATTATACCAACAATTACTGTTTAGGAGTGTTCTGCATGCAAATGCCACATAGAGCATTGAAAACGTGTCACATAGTTATGGGAAACACAATAGGAATCTTTCTGCGAGTGAAATAATTATATTTTAGCCACGTTGGAACCAAAAAATCTAGCCAGCTCTAAGTCTTTATTCACATGTAAAAAGATCATTTATGCATTGTAATGCACCCTTGTCCCAATAATTGTGCTGGAATATCGTATGAAAGTTTTTGAACAGCTCTGTAATAGCCATACTGTTGGATGACAGCAGTATCATTAGTAGCCTGCATAAGTATTTCTAACCACGTGCAAATTAATCTTTTATTCTGTTGCAATTTATCTCACAGTTTTCACCTTCTATATATTTCAAGAGAAATTAACTGTACTTGAAATGCTTCCCGAGCCCAGTCAGCTCCACACATAGGTTAGATGATTTCACATTGATGTAGTGTGGAAGTGACACCACGTGCTGTTCCAAGGCCCACATCTGCAGAAGGGTGATGGAAGATGGGGTCGTTCAGAAGAGAGCCACAACATGGGGAAGGTTGCCATTCAAGGTCTGTTTATTTGGTGAGGCATAGTGCTGGGTAAGGCAACCAGAGGCATCTCTCAAAGATCTCTGATGTGCCCATTCAAAATACTTTTGATGAGTTCCTTCAGCAGAGGTTCTTGAGAACAGTAACTGAATAAAAGAGAGGACATAGTGTCACTTCTCCAGGACCGCAAATTGAAGGAAATATCCCTAAGTACTTGTCCTGTCTTTATATGGTGTCCTCAAGCATCCTCCTATGAAGATCTATTACTTGTCTGATCTGCTGTGGCTATTTTTGTGGTCTTAAATAACAGAACAACATTGCTTCTAACACCTGCACTAGCTCAAGTATCTTGAAAAAGCAGCATCTTGAAAAATACTCCCCTAATGAAGGTCTGTATGAGCCTGTTTAATTTAACAAATAAACAAAAAAACAGACTTGGCTTGATAGAATGCAGAGTAACATTGGTGCATGAAAGGACTTCAGAATGGAGAAGGGCATAATAATACGTGCTCAGGGCATGAACGTAAACATATCCCCAGTAGGCACACAAATTTATAAAAGGGAGCATGATTAGCTGCTGGAGAAAAGTTACCAGGAAAGAGATGAATTGTCAGTCCCTTGATGTTTACAGGTTGAGACCGAATGCCTTTCAAGACGATATGCCTAAGGCAGTCATAAATTATGCTTTAGTCTAATTTATGTTACCAGCTTAACATGAGTAAATAAGGTAAATGGGTGAAATAAACCTGTGACATTGAGAATAATCTAATTGTTCCTTAAGACATTAAATATCTGGAAAAACTGAGTGATCTCAACGTCTCTGACTGAAACATTAACAAAATGAAGCAATGTTTGCGAGTGCCATAAGAACATTTTCAGATGGGCTGCAGACTTTTTTTAGTAGTTACATGCAGAGCAATTAATTTTCTCACTTTTTATTTTGGCCAGGGTTTTGTGGAAAAGATTTATTGTTCTGAAAGTAGTGTAGCTATCCCAAAATCAGCTGAATGTATGTACTATAGCACCTTTCACAGTATTACATGTATATACTTGTATAGTATAGAAATGGCAACCATAGCTTGAATTTGATTGCATCTGTTGTGAAGTCCAAATTCTTGTTGACTTTTTCAGAAGAATTCAGTGGCACAAAGATTTAAAAAATAGATTTGTAGGACATTCCTTTGTCAAAAAGGCATAGCATCTTTCGTTTAGAAAACTAAACCCACTGTCCTTCTAGAATCTAATGGAAAGTATTTTCAAATGGTAATAGTATTCTAGGCAGAAATCCAGAGCACTATACTTGCTGCCTGTAAATATAATTTAGGAGTTGTAATATATTCCCTAATTAAAAATGTCATGCATGGTAGTGATTTTATTATTCATTTATTATCTGGACCATTGAACTAATCTGAAGAAAAGCAGCATTCTCAGAGGCACGAGTGAAGAGGTTCCTTTTCTGTTTTTGCAAACAAATAATTTACTTTCCAGTAAAAGGGACAATAATTTTTTGTTTGAAAAATAAGGACTTACTATACGTTGCTACGCAGTTATCGTTAGACTTTAGCTAAATACAGGTTATATTTCTTTCTAAAGGAACTTACAGGATTGCTTTCGTGACCTTTTTGTTTTGTGGTATATAGATAATACTTCATAAAGTTAAATAAATAGGAGACTGAGAACTGAAATAAATACCATGTATAAAATCTTTACTCTAAGAGTAAAGCTAATTTTCAATCATTTAAAAGAAAATGGAGTACATAAAACTTGCAAAGCAGAAGTGGTTGCTCTGTAGTTGTGTACTGTTACACCAAGCCCACAAGTATAAACTTTCGATTCATGTGGATTACAAGTTTTTGTCTGTGTCAATGATGAGTGGAGTCAAGCTGTTACAGATTCAAGCTGCAGAGACTTGGCTCTGAAACTCAGGCTGTAGAAATTCATTATATATTCTACTCAGACTCTAGAAACTCAGACTGTAGAAACTCAGAAACAGTAGACCCAGATGGCATCTACAGGTCCCTATTCGGTCTCTGCGGATGGCCCAAAGGCATTAACTAACAGGTTCTTCTACATGGCAGATATACCGGTGAATACAATAGAATATAGAATATATAGTATATAAAATCTATTATATACTTTCCAAAAATTTATCAACTTTTTCAATTGTATTAGGCGATCTGATGAAAGATGTTGGGCTGTTTTTCTGTAAACATCTGTGCCTACAAATACTACTGCTTTTGCTCTTCTAAGCGTTCAGATGCTACCTATTTTTCATTAACACTAAGTTATAAAGGACAAGGGTTTATTTCTTCTAAATTTTATTAGACCAGCTTTAGGTTTTCCAGAAAAATTAAAGCATTTTTCCAGAACATGTTTTTGAATTTTCATGGCTTTTTTGCTACAGATCTTTTAACTAAAAGGTCTCTGTATCTACAAAACCCTGAAATCAAGAACTTAAAAATCTTTTTGTGTAGTACAAACATGCAGTCTATTTTTCATTTCTTAATAAATGGGTATAGAGTAAAAAAAATTGAGATTCAGGACAAATCATTTGGAAAGCTAAAGTCTTAACCCTAGAACTGGGCAATGCTTCAGTGGTGCCTGAGCGATCACCTTTCCTGTGTAGATTTCCAAACACTGAAGTTGCCTGTGCTCTACTAGAATGCAAATAAAACATCAAGCATGTATCTGTTCTCAAATCTGTTTCTTTTGGAAAACAGTATTATTTGTATTGCAAAAATTTCTGCTCAATTTATTTTAGTTTATCTTTTTGTTGTGCCATGAGTGATGTTTTTTACAGTATGCTACTTCTGCACTACCCTACAAAAATAAAAATCATTATTTTTATAGTATAACCAAATTTATAGTGATGTTTGTGCAGCTGAGTTCTAATTTTGATTTTGTCTATCTGAAAACAATGCAAGTTCCAAACTAATTCTTCCAGACTAATTGTTTGACTCAGGGCAAGGCATTGTATTTAACAAATGCAGCATAAAATGTAAGGATTATGCAGATAAAGCTCAAAGGTAAACTCAGCGTTCCTGAGTCAGTCTGCTGACAAAACTTGTTCATTTGTCTTAAAATTATAAGCTGTTATGCTTCAATAATTCTCTTTTACACCACAGAATGTATCTGGAGTATAACACAGCGTTTCTAAATTTTCTATCAAACACGACACAGAAATTATATTGCCCTTTTATTTGCTGAGTGCTGTCTCACAAAGAAGTAATAAGATGCAGAGAGAAGATAGCCTGAAGCCCAGGAGACAGTTATGGCCTAAAAGTGCTTTGGTTTTTCTCAGCATGAGTTTGCTAATTCGCATATTAATTGTTGTTCACATATCATCACTTTGTCGTTAGGAATGCAGTTACTGCATTGAAGCACGATATTAGGAAGATTGTCTCACCATATTTTCTGTTGGCACAGGGTACTTTCATTTGTATAAAAAAAAAGTAAGCCCATGCAATCCTGGAGTGTAAATACCAGTTACAAAAGGTTATACTTATACATGTGCAGCAAAATTTTTATAGTTCATATGCTAATAAAATTAAATAAGAAACTTCTGCACATATCTTTTAAATCCATTACTAAATACAGCTTTACCTTCAGAGAAAAGCAGATTAAGCCATTTAGTGTTGTCTAACACTAGGTCATAAACACCAATTTTTTTCCTTCATGGTAAAGAAGCTTTATCTGTTAATCCTTATGCAAAATGTAACTGTTTATGTTAGACAATTAAAACAAGGCTTTGTTGTCCTCTTTCTCTCTTTCTTTCAATATACACCTGACTCAATAAATTTTGTCTCTGCACTGTAACTCGGCTGCTTGAAAAGCCAGATACATGTTCTAGATGATAGTAGGGAACACCAAGTTTTCTTCTGGCTGGAGATTTTAAGCAAGTGTTTATTGCATTAAAATCTGAATTTCTATCTATTTTGGATTTTTCTAATGGAATAACTAAATGTTATTGGTTGAAGGTTTAATGTTATTCCTTACACTAGCAACCAAAATATGTTAATTTCAACTGCACCTGTGTTAAGCCTCCCAAAATGCAGAATTGTGGTGGAAACTAATACCTAAGTGTGGTGGAGTGAAAAATTCTTGCATGGTACTTATTAAGCCAACGGAAGCCAGGGATAATCATCTCAGAATGGTGTAAGATGATGCATTCTTTTATATAAAGTGAAAACGGATGGGGACATATCTGCAAACACTTTGGAGGAGAGGTTTAAGATCTAAGACAATCTTGGTAATTGGTGATTTGGTCTGAAAACAGGATGCAGTTCAAGCAGGACAAATGCAAATTACAGCACTTCAGTAAGAATAATCAGCTGAGCAATGAAAGATAGAAATGTCTAGCTAGGCAAAAGTTGCAGAAAAAAAAAGTGATGTTTTATTGAAGAGAGCATCAGTTGCCAAATTCATATTGTTATGAGGGGAAAAAAAGAATAAGAAAAAAAGCCAGGCAACTGGTATCCTGGTTTGAGTTACTGCCTTTCAAACAAAATACTGACCAGCTGTAGAGGCTGTAGAGAAAAGCATGGAGAGTGATCCGAGGTCTAGAACACATGACCCGAGGAGGAAGAAAATAATCTATTTCCTTCGTTCAATGACAAGAAGTAATGAGATAATGTTGCAACAGGGGATTTGTAGATGCTAGGTAATATTTTCTGCTAAGGGCTGGGATAGACTGAAGAGAGCTGTTGTGGAGTATTCATCACTGGAGTTTTTATGAATGGGTTACACAAAGGCCTGTGAGGATGATTTTGGTGCAGTTGATACTGACTTAGGAGAAAGAAATATGAGTTATTTCCAGTTCTATTTTATATGGTTAGTAAATATGGGTATTCCAGCATGGGACGTCATAAAAGAAAGAGAATAAGCTTAAAAAGAAGCAAACAAAACCTACTAGCTCAAAATACTAACTTGCTTTTTGATTTAAATATTTTTATTTCTTAAAAATTATGACCCTCCTTGAACAACTTCACTTCACCTTTCATATTATGTAATTCAACTTCAGCTTTGCCAGTTAAACTGACATTAAATGCTGCTACAGGTTTTCTCTGTGCAGCCCTCGCTGCACGATAGGAACTGCCCAGAGAGATCTATAAAGGCATTACTTTATATTCCCCTATATTTGTCCTTAAAACTTACCATGGCTCTGAGGCAAGTTACACCCTTGGAATGTTGTAAGAAAAATTGTTATTTTGTGGTTTCCATGGGGAGAACCCTTTTTTTTTTCATCTTTCCTCTTTCCGCATTTATTACTTGCAGCACAACAATATGTCTTTAGACGTATGAGGAATCTGAGAAATCTCTCAAAAGACTGTCTCCCAGCCAAATGCCAATGTTCCGGCAGGAATGCCCACTGCTTTTATCAATATTGCTATAAAATCCAAGCCTCGGTTCGCTTGAGTTTGTTTCTGTCAGCTGATTTATGTTTCTAGTCAAGCTGTATTGAAGGCAGAAAATGGAGCTGAATGCCTTCAAAAAATGTGGAGTACAAATTGAAACTCTGAACATAGGGAAACCTTTCTAATCTTACAGTTTCCTTCAGACTGTATTACTTCAACGTTTTATTCTTTCTTGAACATGTTTTCAACCTTCTTTGATTTTTTGCCACTTTAGAAGGAAGTCTGTTTCTTTGCCAAGATTACCTTGGGAAATTACATTTTCATATACTCTACTGTAATGTACTGAAATGCTGCTTAGGTCTAAGATTGCCTGTAATTTATAATTGCAAAAATTCTACAGAAATAAAAGAAATGGAGGGAATTTATTTTTTTTCAACATCTCAGATCCAGTACTGACATCTAAAACAACCCCCCTGGTTCTTTATTTCACTCTGCTCTCCCAAGCTCACTGTATCTCTTCTAAACTTATGCTGTACCCCTACATCTGTCAAAACAGAATTGCAGCCCAGTACTACGTCTGCCATCCTCCACACACCCACTTCATGTTTTCCCCGTTTTCTAAACCTTCTCTGTCCCTGTGTGCTCAGGCAGGAGATGAGGTTCTAGAACTAGGTCCTTGTGACTGGCTCCCATGCATGTCAGCAACTCCCATGATCAGTCTTCTCCTCACATATTTTGTCCCAGGTACAACTTCTTCCACACAGCTGTGATAAATCCCTAGGCAGAGAAAATATACTTGTCCAGTAAGCCTATATAGAGAACATGAGTTTTAGAAGCACATTTCTGGGGAAAAGAAAAAAAAAAAAAAAAGATGGAGAGGAGTAAGGAAAAAAAATGGGTCACACGATTTGCTGATGCAGTGTAGGATTTCTGTGTTATATCACACTCTCTTGCTGTCTTTAGCAGGAAGCCAAATATGTTTTGCTTCCTGAGGTAGTGGGAGTATGGTAACAAGGAAAGAGAGGGAAAGGAACCTTTTATAACACAGTTCCTCTTTTATGGAAGTCATGAATTAAAACACTCCACAAGACTGAATTTCTCATTCATGGCCTCTGTTCTCCACAGATGGATGAAAAGTGGATAATTATAAGTGAGGAAGTCAGAAGACCTGGTGCTGTGAGTACCATTGCTGTGAGTCATAAGCCTGGAGCACATTTCTTTATGGCAGCTTGGTATATCTTTATCCATGAAGTTATTGTTTCCACACCAGTAATCAGCAGCACATTGGGTCAGTCTTGTTCTATATATATACTTCCCTAGTACAGAAGAAGATGATGTCAATATGGAGATACCTTTCTTTGACTACTGAGACTGCCTTAACTGGTGATAACTGTTAGACTTCCTTTTCAGACATACAGAAATTGTGAGAGATGAAGAATGTCTCCCATAAAGCATCAAGCTTCACTTACTCACCAAGAAGTTCTTTCTTTAAAGGGGAGCTGATCAGCAGGCCCATTGTCATAAGCAATCTGCCCCCTTTGGCTACTTTAGTGTGATTTGCCACATGATTGAAAACTTGATCATCTGCTAGAAACTGTTTGACTGGCATGTTTCTTTCCACAATCACAGATATTAAACTAGACTTTTGTGGCATGTATCCAAGTTCAAAAAATACCCAAATCCTAGCCTATGAGAAATACTTTTCACCTCTACCGGAGAAGGACCAACTGCTCTTCAGTTTGTAGTCTCAGATGTTTTGGGCTTTTTTGGCTCCACAATCATGAATTTCTTGAGTTTGATAGAGGTGTCAGTATTGACTCTGTAGTACTAATCAATAGAACTACTCATTTAAAGAGACAGTAAGATCCTTTCTTTTGCCCCCTTCAGTCTTTCTGACTCGGATGTAGGTTAGAATATAACTGAATTTTCCAAGATATAATTTTGTTACAATTTTTATTGAAACAATTTACAAACCAGAGTGTTTGATAATCTTGCTCTTTCTGGCAAGATTCTGGAACAAAATTAATCAAGACAAAGCAAACTCTAGAGTGCTAAGGTGCATTGCATTCTTCTGCTGAGGATTCTTAAACCCAAGTGTAATTCCCCACACACAAATACACATTTTTCATGATGCCCATATGTCAAAGTGTTTGAAATTATTCTCACAGTTTATAATATTTTTGTGTTTCTCCTTGGTTGTTTTCATGTAATTTGCTATCACTAGACAAATGAGAGTGACAAGGATCATTTCAAAAATGATACACCTTGCTTCTCTAGCTATTTTCTGTTTTGTGTAGTTCCTTCCATTTTGGGACTCTAGGCAGGTCATTGAGAAAGACAGAGCAAAAGAGCCACAATTTTGCAGCTCTTTTTCTCTCTCTAAGAATATATGTGTTTGTTTTTTTTTTTGGCTAAAGCAGATCTTGACTGACATTTGCTGTTGGCTTATTGGTATATCTGGAGTGTCAGAACCTCCACACGACCAGGCAGCTGCAGCACAGGCACACTTGAGCAGCCGTGAACAGTTTGACTTTTGTGTCAAACAGTTCATTGACCGCATAACTCAAGAAAGCTAGCGGAATATATGGCTGAATAACCACAGAGTCAAAACTTCATAAAAGTGTAAAATTCATGTTTATTGGGATAAACGTGAAAAGACAGCAAATTGTAGAATTAAAATAACTTCCAGAGTTAAAATAATTTCCAGAGATTACTTTACAGTTGAAGAAATTTCTTTTGCCTAATTTAGAAACAACAGATTTTAGCTTTTATTTAGTTGAGTAGTCAAATATTGATTGACCTAATGGATAACTTATAGGAAAAAGAAGGAAGAAAAGAGAATAAACTAAATAGGTTGGAGTATGCATATAATATGTATCTTATGGACCGAAATTAAAAAGTTTGTTTTTCCCACCATGGGTGATAGGATGAGATTATCTTAACCAGATAGACAAATTTAGTCAATGATACTTGCACAAAAAATAGCGAGAAAAAATGGATTTTGCAATAAATAAAATTATTCAACCAACTTTCTCTAGTTCAGATTCCTCAATGATAAAATAAAATTAGAAAGCTGCAGAATAGCATGAATTCCTTACTATCCATCTTTCTATGCTTAGCATAAAGTAAATGGCAAGTTAATAAAAAATTGCCTACTCTCCTGTTCTTTAAAGAAGGTGCTTTTAGTTCATCAGCTTATTTTAAGCCTGTAAGAGTACTGGCAAAATGACTAGAAACCTTTTAGCTAGAATGTTTGCATGTATTACGTTACTTTGGATTTGGCAATTGACTTCAGTTATTATTCTTGTTATAATTTTCATTGTAGAATATAATCTGTTAATGTTGTCTGCCTAATGTTACTGCAAGCTTGGCTGTATTTTTTTTTTTTTTTTTCAGTTCCTTCAGTCACTGGTGAGATATTTCATTATGATGTCTTTTACTAGATTTAGAACAGAAAATATCCAACATTAAATGACAGAAGTATTTTATAAAAGATGTTAAGAGTTTGCACTTCTGTTTTTGAAAGTGACTGCATCAAAAAGTACTGAAAAAACTTGATGGATGTTCATTTAGAGCTAGAAATTCTAAGACTACAACACCCCAAATCCTAAGCAGCTTGAAACTTCAGTCTCTAACTTGTTCTCAGTGAAGTTCTTTCTGTGGTAACACTGCTGATAAATTGATTGATTCATTTGAACTATGTAAGTCCAGTGAAACTTTTGTAAATTTGCATTTTACCCAGTTGCTAGTTCTTCTGTCACAGGGAAGAAAAAATGACATTACTCCTCCCTGTCCTTTCTATAGTAGATGGTCATTCATTTTATATAATCAGTTCTCACATTTTAATCTGTAAGAGAAGTAGCAGGAAGTGTGATCAGAAGTTCACATAAAATTGTGTCTTTTCAGATTAAAAAAGAGCTCTTCAAAGGGCATCAATAGGAAAAGAATTTACAAATGTGCTTGTTAATTGGTTGTGGTAGAAATGTGTGCTTAATTTCTAATTTTAATATGTGTCACTTTAGCTTCTAACCTTTGCTTCTTGTTTCATTTTCTCAGCTAGATTAAAGAGCTCTTTACTACCTAGTTTCTTCTCTTTGTGTAGATACTTTCATAATGAGACTAATCAGTTTGTTCCCCATGCTTTTTGTTAAAAGAACCAGCTCGAGCTCTTTGAATCTTTAATTGTAAAACAGGTTCTTAGGTATGCAAATATTTTTGTGGCTTTCTTTCAACATAGTTCACAATCCTTCAGCACTTGTTTTGAGAAGGTAGCTCCAGAACTGTTGAGGTCTTTCTAATGAGCAGAAAAGTCAGATACACTGCAGGGTCTACCTCAGAGTATATATTAATATGCAAATATATAGGTGTTTTTTTTTTTAATTATTTTTAAATGTATTCGTGTTTGTGTGTGTATGCAAAGGTTGTATTAGTCCTTTTCATGATGGCATTTCATGGATGACTTGGTTTCATGAGCATCTTTTAATTGTTGGCCGATTGTTTCCAGAACACTAGTCCATTCTTTTCATTATTATTATTATTATTATTATTATTATTATTATTATTATTATTATTATTATTATTATTATTATTATTATTATTATTGTTGTTGTTGTTGTTGTTGTTGTTGTTGTTGTTGTTATTGTTATTGTTGTTGTTATTGTTATTGTTATTATTATTTTATTTAGTCTTTATTTAATTTGTATCCTTTGTTCCTAGGTATGTATGTTAATTTTGTATTATTCAAATTCACACAGTCCATAGAGCCTCTGTTTCTTGTAGCATCCAATATCACAGCTCTTGAGGTGACATATCGCAGCTGTGTGGTACAGCCTGCGCTGTTTCCCCTGTGCGGTGTTGGTTTCCTTGGTCCTGCAGACCAGAGGAATGAAATAGCATAGAATCATAGAATCATAGAATGGTTTGAGTTGGAAGGTCACCTAGCTCCAACCCCCCTGCCATGGGCAGGGACACCTTCCACTAGATCAGGTTGCTCAAAGCCTCATCCAACCTGGCCTTGAACACTTCCAGGGATGGGGCATCTGCACCTTCTCTGGGTAACCTGTTCCCTTGTTTCACCATCCTCATTGTAAAAAATTTCTCCTTTATATCTAATCTAAATCTACCCTCTTTCAGTTTAATTCTCTAGTGTGATCCCAAATCTTGACATCAATGAAGATGGAAAAAACCCAATTATTTAACTTCTCCAATACTTAATATAAACCCATGTTTTTTTCAGTTTGTTTTTCCACAGTGAACTTCTTAATGTGTAATTTCAGTAAACTATTTGTGGATTGTTATTGGGTAGCAGTGATATTCACTGTTACCCAGTGGCGGATGCTACAAAAGCTCAGAAAGAATCCGAACTTTTATGAGCGCTTCAATAAAATTACAGAAGCGTGAACCTCAGCAGTAGGAAAATGGAGTGCTACTATCCTGGAATCTGGCCCTTAGTAAAATAATACGTGATAGCACATGAAATCATAAAGTAAATATGTGTTTCAACTACTCAGTGATGCACATATCATCGATCTGATTTTTAAAGTGCCTCTATATTTTTCATAATATTCCTAAAATGATGAATAAATTACAAAACTTGTCACTGTACATAATGTATTCACATCATGACTGTAAATCCTTGAACCGTAACACCACATTTATCATCTATCTTGTCACATTTACTGTAACATTTTCAAGTCGGGCTGTGATTTTATGTAGGTTCTAGCTATGGAGACCTTTTGGATTTATGAAGTGAAAATTTAGCTACTGAAATACTGTATAATTTTGAAGTTCAAATATTAAGGGTACTTCGTTTTCTTGCTTTGTGCAGATTTCAGCAATTATATGACATATCTCATAGTAGCATTTAATAACTGTACAGTATGCTCCCTGCAGTACTGTGTAGCTCTTTATGAGCCAAGAAAATATGTAAGGTGCTTACTGAGTGACTCTTTCCTGGTTGAACACCATTGCTGTAGAGCTAACATCTTAAAACACATTAAACACATTGAGATTAATGAAGTACTGCCTTTCCATGACCAGTGGGTGCTGTATTAAACTTTTGTTTAGGCAGATACAGAGGTAGATTTACAGAAACTACGAAAGAACAATCACATAGGATTCAGTACTGGATTGATAGTCAGAGGCACAGCTCCTGTGCTTTTTACCAATCTTACTACTATCGGGAGGACTCTGTTCCTTCTAGTTTACTTTCAATATTGCAGTCTGCCTCCTGATCTTTGGCATACAGTAGATAAACAGATTTCCCCCAAAGAAATTGCTCTAACTTTGTCAGTAAAATACAAGAACTACATAACATGTTGCATACCCTGCTGCTAGTATCTGTGGCTGAGCTGTGGGCAGTGTTTCCATTCACGTGTAAGTGTGCTGAAAAAATAAGTATACAAACTTTATATTGAAATTTTGGTGGAAATGGAACAGGTATAAAAGATCTTCTAAAGGAAAGCAGTATTTTGCTCCTTGTTACTGAATCATAGAGTATAGGGTAACTCAGATTGGAAGGGACCTTAAGAGTTCTGCAGCCCAAAGGAGATCAGAAAAGCTTGCTCAGGGCTTTGCCCAGTTGGGTTTTGCACAATCTCTCTGGGAAACCTGCTCCACTACTGGACTGTCCTCACAAAGAAAAAAAGTTTTTTTTTATATCCCATTGGATGGCATTTGGGTTGTTTTTTGTTTGTTTCTCAGTGCATGCTACTCAGTCCATATACTTAATATTGTACATTTTTTTCAGGTGAGAGAAATGCTACTTTCCAGGGAAAAGTAAGTTAAGTATACAGTTAGTGTCAGAATTCAGAGTCCTGGGACTTCAATATATAGGATACTCTTCTGCAAATCTTTGTGTTTAAATTACAAAAGTGTGCTAAGCAATCATATTTCAGAGTGCAGAAATGGCAAGAGTAAAGCTCTTCATCTGTTGTAAGTAACTTTTATCTTGTTTAAACTTTGTGAAGATTTGGAAGTCTTTTTTGACGCATATCAATATATTAAAGGAATCCTTCTTATATGTTGCAAAAGTTCTACAAAAAACCAGATCTGCTCTAAAGAGATTCTCCAGTTACACTGGTGGTAGCATTGTGTGTTTGCTCTGACAGGGCAATTGCACAGGTGAACTATGTTGATCACTGAACTTGCAAATTACTCCTGAAGCAGGAAAACACACAAGAGGAGCTGGAACATGGAAATAAAATTAGTAATTACTAAGAATATACAAAGACAATGCATGACAATAAACAGCCGAGGACATTAAAAACATTAGTACGTAGTAGACAGTTTGCGCTAATTGGCTGTATTTTTGTAAACTCGGACTATCTATTTTATTCAAAGGGCCACTGGCCTGTTCACTGTGCTGTGCCATCTTTTTTTTTTCAGTGCATTGGTACAGGACGTGAAAGACGGTGGGTGGTATTGTTAAGTCAGTGTAGGAGGGCACGAAGCGTTGTTTTGCAAAATGCCTGCACAGTGGGCATGAGCTGCAGTTTGCCTGTGTAACATTGATACCGTGTGCAAACAACTTGGTGAGTAGGTGCAGTGTCTGTCTGATTTAAACACTGACTGATTTGATGATTTTATCTGTTTCAGCTTTCATAGGTCTAATTGTGGACATTACACATAGTTATGTTCTTCATTCTAATTGTATGCTGGCTCAGTGATTTATCATGATTTAACAGCTAGTTGCTAACCAGTGGCATAGGACTGCAATAAACCGCTTTGTTCACTAAAGCAAGTATTCTCAAATGGGCTGTGTTTTTTTCATTTTTCATTTGAAAAATTAGAAATGCCAGAATCAAGTAGTATATAATACTTGTTTTCCTTTGTGTTCATACTATATGGATCTTTCTTAAATCGAAATGAAGAAATTAAAGAACATTTAATTAATTAAAGAATCATTCTATGATTCTATGATTTTCCTTAGTGTGGTATACTAGTATGAAAGATTGCAATTTTCCATGTTCAGCTCGGTGACAGATCCTGTTTTTCTAGAAACTTTCTGACCCAACCTAATTTCAATTAGTATTTAACATATGTCTTTATGTCTCTAACACAGTGCAACTGCTACGTGTTAGAATTCATGATCTACAGACGTTCTCAGTATATCAGAGTGACTGAAGTAAAATCTCCCGTGTAAGCACAACCAGAATTAGTCGATTCAAGGTCCCATCTTCATCTATGAACTGATGACTAATAGGTCTTGTTTATCTTTGATTTAAAATCAAACCACAACGTTTGGGCTTTGTCCTTTTAGGCTTCTCAGGTTTCTTCTTGAAAGATGTAGCATCAGATGGCTTTTCTGAATTTAAAGCTCCTTCTTTGTGTATTCTGACTTGCCAAGGATCTGACTCCAAGAGGATTAGTTTTGCCAACTCTGGGGAAACACTTGTGCTTGAATGATTCTACTAGAGATCTGTATCTGAAAATTCTACCAGGTTTAGTACTTAGAACTGAAAAGAATTTAATGAGTTTAAGTATGTATAGACCCCAGTAAAAGTGAATAAAACTGCAACATAGAGCACTATATCAGCTAGCAGTCTAGGATTAGTTCCTGACACAGAGCTTACTATTTTCCACTTTCAACAATTTCAGCTGCAGGCAGATAGGAGAAATGGGTTTAAATGGTGATCCTATACTCTCTAGTTCCAGCTGTGATACGTCACTGTTGCTGAAGTGGATTTGAGCTAGTGTCTATAAGCATAAATAGTTTTTAAAAAATTGTGCATCATATGTAAGAAGATAAAAGTTTACTATCACATATCTAACTAACTCACTGGTTTTGGTTGGTGGGTTTTTTTATTGTTGTTTTGTTCTATTTTTGTTTTCGTTTTAACCAGAGAAAAACTGAAAACAATTTTGCTTGGCAAGAGGTTGGTGTTGGGAGAATCTCCACAGTCCTGAGCAACAGTCTGCTTTTCTGTTTTCTGTGGTTAGAACTACAGGGTTGCTGTTTTGTTTTAGCTAACTCTGTTCTCTACTAGATTATACCATTTGCGTGTGGTACTTTCACACTATCAGTTGTAGACATAGAGCAAATGCATGTTGAAGACTTTTCTGCAATATGCAGTGCAGAAAACAAGAAAGGAAATATTTATGACCCGAAAACCTAGGAAATACTGTTAATCTAGACCAAATTTGATTGTTTCTGATTATTTAGCCCAGATAAGAGACTACAGTTTTTATCCGAACATAATTTTTCTGTCTTGCTCTTCACTAGGCAGGCAGTTGTTACCCCTTTGGAAATATTTATCTTTGAGAAAGCACTACAGCCCATTATCATAAGTACAGAGATTTAATTTCATTCTTTTAAGAGAAAAACCTTGCCAATTTTAGTTACTTTATAACCCTTAAAATGATGTCTCTAAAAGCCAGAAATAGCTATAACTGATTTTTTTTGGAAGTATGGTCATATAATGAACAGGTTGCACTCATTCCTACATTTCTTTTATTTTTTTCAGTGAAAAATGCTTTGGGAGATGGTGTGTTTTCTGTTAAATTTCCCCTTTTTCACAGGTATAAAACCCAACAACCTCATAAAGTGATACACAAGGTGGAATTTAACAATTTTGTGTTTGCCAAAATCAGAGCAGGATTATACAGTTTAGTATATGGTACTTAAAGTATATAATGTCAATTAGCAGTTTTTAAACAAAGTGTTTTTGTGAAAATTGGGTATTTCTGAAGAAATGCAAACCAGGATTTCTGTGTGAGCCTAATATATTTTTTCCCTTATAGCAAGTCAATTCTGCCATTTTGTTTTGAAGTACTGTATATTACCTTAGCTGGGTTAACATGATGCCTGATAAGCATGTGTTTGCTTTTATTAATAATTGCATATTTATGCTTGCAGCAAAAGAAGTAAATTTCTCAGAGTAAAAGGTGAAGCAAATTAAGAACATTAGGGCATAGGAAAGCCCAGGTGGGTCAGAGCAATGGGTCATCCAGTTTAATAGTCTACAGCTGAGAGCATGGCAGTGGGAACTGCTATTTAAGGAAAGTACCCAAGGTTCATTGTTTTTTGGAGTCTACTCTTCTCTCTCTTTTTTGGTGGCCTAGAACTGCTCATTTAGGTGTTTTTGAAGGTAGAATTTTGCTTATGTCTTTTACTTTCTCTTTATGTATCTGTGGACTGTGAGGTGTTTTTTTTTTGTAGTCTATCTTTTAATTTACTGGTGCTGTTTGGCTCCACAACCTTGAGATGTAGCAACAGCGTACAGAGAGTACTATTGTCTCTGTATGGTATTTTATTTTACCTGCTTTAAAATAGTCTCTTGCTAGCTTTATCAAGGGATTCTTAGTTCTAGTACTGTGTGTTTTAGTGGGCAATATTTCTGCACTTACTTACTCACTGCATTCAGAAGTTTCTAAAGCTTAATTGTATTCCCTTTGTGTTGTTCTCTCTAAACTAAGGAGTCTCAGCCTTCTTAATCCTTTGTTGTAGGATAGCTACTGTAAGCCTTTATTTTAGTTGCTCTTGTCTGTACTTCATTGAAGTCCTGTACTTTGGAGTCTTGCTCAGCTGTATCCTTCCTAAACTGTAGAGTTGCATGTGCTGTTCGGGATGTGGGCTTGCTAAGGTTTCCTCGAGGGACCTTTTATAAAAGTATTTTCTGCCTTGTTCTTAACACCTTTACTGAGGGATACTCAATGCTTAGTTGTTTCACTGAGTCCTGCTTTATGTTGAGCTGATGACATAAGTAAAACATCAGTGATGAGTCTAGGAACTGTTTCCTATGTTGTCATTTTCAGTTTAGGATTTGTGAGAGATGGTTTAGATTACTGTTTCTACACATTTATGAACTTGGAAGCTAATCTACCATGTTTTTTATACTCATTTTGTGAGGATTTCCATACTATCAATGTCAAGAGTTTAGTATAATCTGCCTACTGTGTGCTCACCCTGTAAACCACTTCCTATGAGTCATTGATGTAGAATAAAACTGGTCCCAGCAGTGATTTGTGGTGGGCTGTCCTTCTGACTCATCTCCATGGTCATGATGAAAGTGAATATTAAGTCCTGCTGTGTGCTTTCTGGTCTTTGATCAATTTATACTTCCAACTCTTTATTCAATTGAGCGATAACTTAGTTTTTATGCTAATCTCTCATGTGAAAACTTGTCAGAAGATTCTTAAAAATCCAAATATTTTTTTTCTACGTCGATCCTCTTAAATATCTGCTCACTGATACATGATGAAATCTCCAGAAGGCTTGTAAGCAGTTTCTCTTTATAGGAGCTATACTAACTTTCTCCACAGTCTTGGTCTTTCCATGTGTTAAGTTGAAGGGACGTGTCTTAGTCTGTTTTTCAGAAGGTTTTTTTTGTTTTACTAAGGGTTGGTACCTGAAGAAAGCCTTGGTTAAAAGTTGATATTTGCATAACAAATAGCCTGATTGATAATACCACACCTAACATGGCAAAAGGTCCAACCTCATCCTGGGAGCTCTACCAAAGTTTTGAGTGGTTCTACCCTGATTGGATTGCTTATGTTTTCACTTTCATGCCTCAAAGATGCTAGCTACTGGCACCTACTATGGTTTGCAGACAAGCTGAATTTGTAACTGGAATTTCTGTACAAAAGACATTCTTGGGGTGGGGTGGGGGGAAAGGTCTCCATGGTAGGAATAGACATGGATTCGTGAATCTGTGTGAGCATACCCATGGGCTTCTCTTGTACCTTGTTGCAACCCTTTTAGTTTTGGGAACAGTTAGAAGAAATAAATGTTATATTGTTTGTGCAGGAACTTGGGCTTCTTATGCTCATGTGCATGTATGTTTCTATTAAACACATTGAAAAATATTCTTTTGATGTGGAGGATTTCAGGCTTTATTGTCAAACATAAAAAAACCTAGAATACTGCATTCTGCAATTGTGACTGTCCATGCCTCTTCAGTTTTTGAGCAAAATAAGTTTCTAATTTTGTGATTATGTATTCTTCTTCACTATACTGGGCCTTTACATAGTATGCAGATGCAACTGGTAGTAGTAAACTGTAAGATTAAAAAAAACCTGAAAAGCTCTCCTAGTGCACTTTTCCAAGAAAAATAAATTTCCTTGGTCACTGAGTCTCTAATGTGGCTCTAAGTTTTTCTGTGTTTTTTTATCCAAGCGCTCTATAGTGCCAAGAATTATACTGCTTCAGACTAGTCTCTTGCATTCTATGGCTGGTAATTAAAAAAAACCCAAAACATTACTTAGCTTTTTTTTTGTCATAGAGAGACTTCTGTCTCTAATACTGCCTATTGTTGACTATGTTGAAAGTTTCAGGTCTTTTGGTGCTGTTTCTTATTTGAAGTCTTATATCTGAGAATACAGGTGACTGCTTTATGCAATACTGATTTTCCTGGCCAAAACTTAGAGTGTGAGAAATGTTTTTTTAGGCTAATGATAATGCACATAATGAGGCTTCATGTTTGTTTATATATAAAATGCACATAAGTGGCATATGGCTTGCTTTCCAGATTTTTAATGCTCAAGTGTGTGCAGCCAAGACATGTTTGTTAATTTTAAAGTTAAATATTTTGGCAACTCATTGGTGGATGTTAGTGAAGTGCTAATATTGGATGAGTGAACTGATTCTGAAGAGCAGATAAGAGAAAATAGCTCAGATTAAGTTATTACTCTTGTTGCTATTAGTGTGTACTTTCGTAGCTCCCACAATACTCCTGGTGCTGCCTATAAAGGCAGGAATGCTTGTTCCTTGCTCCAAAGAGATCACAAATGCAAGTACCAGATGACAGTTGGAGGTGATACTATAAACATCTTAAAACAGAAATCAGCTATTGCCAGTGGCATGTCAAATTTTGATTACAGGGAAAACAAAGTATGGAGAAAAAGAACTAATTAAAACATGAGAAAAAGGAATTCAGAAATGTAAATGGATAAAATTTACATTCCACTAATCTAATAGTAGAATCTCTACTCATGTATAAGCTTCCCTCAAGAGAAAAGATCCTTTAATAAAAACTTCTGTTCAAACACGTAACTTCCTTTTGATAGTTTAAAATTATCACCAGATTCAAGCTAAGTTTCCAAAGCTAAACTGAACTCAAAACAGTGAAGGAAAATTGGGTAAAACTCTAGGCTGATTCCAGAAGAGACTTGCAGTATTTCAGTACTTTGAAGCATGTTACCAAAGGGTCGTTTTTAATCTACCTCCAGGCATGCAAACCCAATACTTCCATGCAACAGTACTCTGCACTTTCTGCAAGTTTCCACATACATTCACATTTAAAATTACATTCCAACTATTTCTGCATCTGTCTTCAAAGTTGTGTTAGATTACTCTGTTTTGCTTACATGAAGTAATACACATGGAGTAAAATGCTTTCACCTGTTAGTAGCTATCTAAACGAAAATCATCTAGTTTGAGCTTGCCCTCTAGTATCTGCTTTTAATTCGAAAAGATCTGTGGCCATATTGCTGTTAATGTCCTGGGACTGCTTGTATGGCTCCATCTATCGCTCCAGGAGACTGCCGGCTTTCCTGTGGTCCCCTGTTGGATTTGACAGCCCTGTCCAGAGAGCTGGAATGGCATGAGAGGTTTGCCTTTGGGCACCTGCTATTGTTCTCTCCCCCAGCCAGCTAAGAATGAATTTCTTTTGAGCTTAACGTTAGCCAAATGACCATCTTAGACTAAACAGCTAGATAGTAGGCAGTTAAAATAAAAATTAGTGTTGTTTACAGTGTAAAAAATATTTTGGCAATAGTTCTTCTAGATTCAGTCTTTTACTCTCCTTGGTTTTGGTGTTTTTGCTGTATATAGAAAACAATATAGGTTTGTGCTTTTTGTCTCTTATAACACAGCACCGGTGAATTTTCTTGTATGGATGTTTTAAATCCTACAGTTACTAGCGTTTTATGAATTATGAAACTGTAATAATAATCCATTGAAAGATCTGCTGACTTCAGTTCTTTTTGACATGACATGTGCTGGATACCTAGATATATACAGTATATACCTCTTTCCTGAGTTCTACCTTTCAAAGGCATATATGCTACAGAATTGCTTGTATGTTGTCTAGTGAATCAGTTCTACAGTGTCAGGAACTTAATATTATTCCCTGAAAACTCACAAATAAAATTAGATCTAACTTCAATTATTTTTTATTTAAAAGTGTGTATGATTATAGCACAAGAATTGCTTTTTCTACACACTGAAATATTAATCACATTGGCCAATACCAAAATAACAAATAATGTCAGCTTGATATCAAAGTTCAAAATATAGGTTACATATAGTTAATGTTTATTACATAGTTAAAAAAGAATGTATTTTCCTCAGATGTTTGATTAATGTTTCTTCAAGGATTTATAAAGTAACTCTAGTAATTCAGAAACTTCTCTGAAAACATAGCTACTCTTTGTTTAAAAATGGGCCAGACAAAAGCCTTCTCTTCAGAGTTGTGTTGTGTGGTTTGCGCTGTGCATCAGTAGATTTTTAAGTGATGTTTAAGCAACCATATATGAAACCAGTATTTGTTTGTTTCTGTAGAAAGGATGGAATTGTATTACTGTTGCTATCAACTGCAGCATAGATTCAGTGAAAAAATAAGAACCAGAAATGAAATGGTTTAGCACATTCCAGTATAAATAAAGACTATTTCCAATCCAGGTTTTTGTTGAAGGCGGGGTGTAGAGAGAAAGAAAATTAGAACTGGCAAGAAAATATGCCGGGGGAAAAGCACAGATTGGTTATTCTAAGCGTATGCAACCCAGGATGCAAAGGATGGTGACCACACCACCTGTAGTGATTTATGAAAAGTCATGGAGCACTGAGAAGCTGCCACTGAGATAAGATAAATGTGCTGCTGATCGAAAGCATGATCCTGAAAATTACAGCACTGTGCAAGAGTCCTCACTTTAAGTCTTAGTAACACACTGAAACAAATATTGCTTTTGCAAACACTCAAAAGTTTACTGAGCAATAGAATAAAGAAGAGGAAAGAACAAAATATCAGGCACGTGTAATTTTTAAATAATCTAATAACTAACTGACAAAGGGAATGTAAGAATACAGGAAGCTCAATGTGTGTAGAATTTAATGAAGTACTTGTGATACCAGGAATTAATAAAATAGTGGCTTGCAAAGTACCATTGACAAATTAATGGAAATTGGCGTGAATAACACAGGGATTGAAAACTGTCCAAAAGACCATAAACAAAAGATAATGATAAGCAACAGCATATTGAGCTGGGATGTGAAGGTCAAGACATGTGTAGTAGGGTGTCAGAGATCAATTTTATGTCTGATCTAATTTCACATTTTCATAGGTGATTAGCAAACGATGTAACCAGCATGTTAATGGGTTTCCTGAGATAAAGATGTACGAAGAAGCAATGTAGACAAATAAAGTCAGCTCAGATCTAGGGAGGTTAAAAATATGAGCAATCTATTTCATCTGAGAGACCACAAACTTGCATATGTGGTGAATAATCATTAAATAATAGATAATTGTGGACTTTTTGTACTAAAAGCGCACATAATGTTGGGATATCAGCAGAACCATTGTGTGCAAGTCCTGATTGAGAGGTGCCATACATCTCCAAGTAAGTCTGTGCTGGGCAAGAGGAAGATGGTGAGTGCCTAGGTGGTGTTCTCTAGCATTTGCATGTGAATGTGGGTTGGCATTACCATGTCTGCCATCATGTCCACAATGGCCAGTGCTGCTTTGCTTTCTGGCATCATCTATACTTCATATTTTCCACCCACTTACAGACAGCAACATGAACTGGTATAACAACGCAAGCAGTGGAAAAGAAAAAAAAGACAGAGTCCATTTGCATGGACTTTCAGGCTCAGATAGGCAATACTTATCTAAGGAGTGAATCAGAAATTCACACTTACCAGCAAGTTTTCATAGGAAAAAAAAAAGGATTTTAAATGTACACCTGAGCTGTAGAGTCTGAATGCTGCTTTGAATGTTTTGCTCTAATATTGGATTCCTTTGCTGGTGGCTTGATTAATTTTGTTTAGCTTTCCAAAACCAGCCTGCAATAAATTACCGGTGTGTTTTTCACGCTACCTCTGTTGATACTTTTGTGTACTTTTTTGTGTGGCATGACTGCTTAATGCAATGCTTTGTGCTGGGTCCAAGATTTTCTAGAACAAGTTACAGTTCAAGGTGAAAGTTACCTTCCAGGTGACTGGATTTTTCCTTTTCTCCTGAATTTTGGTTCCTATCTATGAACCAACAGTGACTTGGATTAGCAGTAGATTGAGAGCTACAAAAGCTGCTCTGTTTTCCAGAAAGCGAGAAAAAAATATTTTCAAATGTCTCCACCTAGATTTGAAAGTACAGTTTACATAAGACTTAGTGTTTATCTTGCTGTGCAGTGAAGTCCCAACACTTGAAATCTTGGGACACTGAACTATGAGAGAGAGCACAGTAGAGATGGATGGCTTTCCCTCATCACTTAGTAGTGATGATAGAATTTCTTTGCTGTTTGTGCGTTAATTTCCAGACTCTCACCTTGAAGAAAGAGATGCTGATACCAGCTGAAGAAAAATTGCAACACACTTGATGAGAGTAATCACGCTTGTCTGGGACACTCTCAAATTTGAAGTTTAATTTCCACCCTTCCTGTTTTTGGATGTTCCATTCTTAAACTGAGAAGGTGGAAATGGATGATAGGTTTTTCTAATATGAGTGGATCTCAGAAGGGTTGCTGCACTGCATGTGTACTGTGTAGGATCTGAATAATAGGTACTTATGCTGAACAAAATAAAATACAGAATTCCTAAGTCTCATAACTTGTTGCCCTGTATCATTTCATCTACTAAGACACAAGCCGTATGAGATACGAGAGGTAACTTGATCAGAGCTCATATGAGCATCCTGGTTGTTCTTAGCTCTTATGTCAGAATGGAAAGCTATTACTTAGCTGAAGTAGAATACAGTCAATGCCTCAGGTTAGAACCTCTCAATTTTGCTGGTTTTGTGCATAACTTTCTATATGCTTCTAATCATAGCATAAAGCGATGTCTACAACGTTCCTTTGGATGACTGTGTAATCATTGGCATGCAAATTGTGCTGCCATGCACAGCATTCATTTTAATCTCTAGTGTATGTGAATGTATATGCCCAGATTGTCCAATGCAGATGTCTAGGCTTATAGTAAACATCTAAAATCCTTATTTAGTCACATACTGATTACAGATGTGCTTTGATGCATTTTGGAACTGTGAATGCTCTCAGCACAGCTGGGAATTGGGAGCCTATCTACCTCATTGTGGGTTGGTAGCCAGGTATAAGCTATGCTAATGTTTGGTTTTTTGGTTTTCTAATGACCTTCATGTATAGATTATCTTTGTTGACATTACAAGACAAACAATTGGAAAACTCATTTTCAGGCTTGGAGGAAAAAGGAGATGTATTCTTAATCTAAATCCTGCTTGAAAATGATAGGATTAAAGATCAGTTTTCTGTGCTCAGTTAGTTAAGAAACATACTCATAGAGAAATTACACTAAAGCTCTGCTAAATTACACAGGTAGGTATTTTCTTAAATTATTTAACTGATGCTCTTTAGTTTGTGTAGCTTTTACTAGCAAGCTTAGAATTCTTTTTTTTATTTTCATACAGGAGAGATATCATGCAAAACACTTCAGCACAAGGTGTTTTACGCACCTGGACACGAGTCAGTCATCTGTGCTATTCCTTGAATAAACTGGAGTAGCATCAGATATCCAGAGGAGGGCACTTGTGGCCCTCCAGTCAGCCTGTTTCAAACCAAAACTGTCTGTACTACAGAGTTCTGGTGACTGGGGGAAAAGACTTGAGAGAGTCTTATCTGAATTGAGCCAAAGTACTATTAAGCAATTGTGGGATGTGCATGACATCACTTTGAAGATTTGTTTGCAGGTTTCTGCAATTAATTGGCATCTTTCTCATGAGCTGCTATCAAAAAAGAGCCACACCTTTCAAGTGCTTTCAGAACTGCAGCTGGTGGCTGTAGAAAGCCACCCTTGTACCATGATGGCCAAAAGCATTTTCTGCTCAAAATTCAGTCCAACCTATTAGGCCTGGTAAATATTTGGACAGTTTACACTGAATTTATTTTTTTATATATTTTGGAAGAAAAAATAATGAAACAATCACGGAATGTTGCACTTGATGCAATATAATTCAGTGTTTGAGGGTCTCCTAAAGTAACTTCATATAGAAACAATTTGATTTGACTATTAAAGCTTTTAGTTTCCAGTTAATTATGTCTGTGAAACCAAGGTAGGTTTTTGAGTATGATAAATTGACATGGTGCTGTTTGATCATGTAGCATCAAAACCATGACACTTAATTTCTAGTATATAAGCACAGCAGTCAAATTTGCTTTGGAGAGTCTGTAGTCAAGTTAGGAAGACTAGCCTAAAACATTTTAACAGCTATGCCTAACAGCTGAAACATAAAATGTAAGAGGATGTGTTAATGTGTGTGAGGTTAGAGAAATAAAACTTCATCTCAGTTCTTTCCTCAAGCAAGCTGGCTTACCAGAACAAACATTTTGAAAATGCCTGTGTTGCAAAAAAATCTTAGTATTAGGTAGACAAAAATAAATTGCTCTTACAAGCAATTTTCAGTTAAATAGGTCTTATTTATTAAGAAATTTCATATGAAAAGTTACAGCTGAACTGACTGAAACCCTGTATTATTGTGCAAAAAAACCCCAACCCGCTTGTAGTAAATCACTTTCCCAAGGGTCTGAAGCTTTCTAACCATGTTCTCCTTCACTGTTTTGTTGGAACAGGACTGATTTCTGAGATCTGTGAGCTTGTATCATGTGTCACATAGAGCATTCTGAAGACTAGAATTTAATGCTTTCCTGGGCTAGAGAAAAATATGTAACTAATTGCAATGCCACAATGTACTTTTGTTTAAGTTTTAGTGGAAACACTTTTAAAACAGAAAAACATGTCTTACACCTGCTGTATACAGGAGACTAGAAGAAAATCTTGTTCAAGTAGAAAACAACCATTTCAACAGTTATTGATGCCATTGAGTTTCTATTAAATGAATACCTTTTACAATTACATCAGGTAAAACCTCTCTGTTCCTCTGATGGTGAAAGTGCCAAGTGAGTGTGTGCGCGTGCTCTCTCTATGGGGGGATATAGAGGGGGGTGTGTGTGTCTGTTTAGCCTGTATCTGGGGCCAAACAATACCCAGCTGTTCTATTACATGATGAACCTTCCCTGCTTGAAGGGGAATCAGGAAAAGGAAGGAAGACCTGTAGGTTGAGATAAGAACTATTTAATAATGGAAATAAAATAAAATGAAAAATAAATCGTATATACAGACAAATGATATACGGAGCAAGTGCTCACCACTTCTTGACCAATATTCATCCTGTTCCCAGCTAGTGATCCCAGAGCAGGGAAATCCTAAAACTGCAATTCTGAAAGAGAGAGAGTAGGCCTCAGGAGCAGGATGATGGACAAGACCCTCCAGGGACAGTGACCACTGAGAAAAGAGAGCCTGTCTGCAACAAACTTTCCAATTTACAGTGAGTGTGAGCATGATGTTATGTGGTATGGAATACCTCTTTGCCAATTCAGGTGTTAATTACTCTGGCCGTGTTCCTCTCGAGGTTCTTGGACATCTGGGTTGTTAGCAAAACCAAGTCAAAGTCCTTGAACGCTGTGGATAACAGCATACCACAGCTGGCTACAAATTAAGTGTGTTACCAACTTTGTTCTCAAAGAATTGGGTGCTGCAGTCATCTTAAAAACGCAGCTTACTTTAGAATACACCTTTTCTGAACAGAAATCTGATTCTATGTTTCTATCCCAGTGAAACCTGGACAGAGTGACAGTGATATCTCTTATTATTTTACTAACTAACTTTTGTGAATGTCTTACTAAATGAATGAATCAATTATATACATTTTTGGCAACTCTCCTTTCAGTTACTGCAGTGACACTGTGGCTATTGTGATGTAAGGAAAGGATTAGCTTTCAGGAAGAGACTGCTAGACCAGCTTGTGGTTTGGAGGAAAGGGAGAAGCTATCTGATATAGTCCTTCTGACCTGAAAGTTTTCTTGTGTGTATCGAACAATATTAGTTGAGAGAAGTCTCTTCTCTCTATAAATCTTGCCTTGCTTAGTTTTTCCTCTGGGATATCAACATGTCAAACTAATTGAATAACACTAGATACAATTTGTAAAGTAGTGTCATCAAATTCATTCCTGTTATCGCTATACCATATTTCTCACCGGTGCCCTCTTGAGTTCTCATTAAATGAAATTTGATGAGCTGTGATGATAGCAGGGTCACCTTCCCTGATTCACAAAGAAGCTGCTGAGCAACAATATTCTACAAAGGATTACAGGACTAATCCCCTAATTTCTCTCCCTCCAAAGACTGTGTTGCTTATCTGTTCAAGCTGGCATGACAAAAAGAAAAATTCCAGTTTTTATTAACATATCTGTACAGTACCTGTGTGGTTGAGATGATACAAAATTTAGACTCTTACATTCTTAATACTGACTGAAAAACAGATAATAAAAAGAAAATAGCTGTATGCATTCTAAGGAAACAAGACAGACCTAGAAGGTGTTTGACTGATGTAAATGTCTGCTCTGTTTAAGAGGACAGAGTTGTGCTGTATTACATCAGCTGAGGTTGCTGTTTGCCAAATTCAAATTTTATATGCTGAAGAGCACTCACCAAAGTTGTAAAAAAGGCTACATGGAAAATCTTGTGTGCTTCTATGAGATTATAAGGATGAGGAATCAGGGTGGGGGGTTGGGGTGATGGGGAGCATGTCCATGCGTATTAATGTTACAGTTGTGAAAACCTGTTAAGGGTCAATCTTGTATCCACTTCTAAAGAAGTCCCATGCATTCAAAAGTGTCAGGCAGATGCCCATTATCATGATGTTAGTTAATTTTCCTGTGTTAAATCTAACAGGATTGTTCATGATTAGTGTCTGTGGGACCAGGAGCACTTTATGAAGAGCAGTCAGAGGACTATTACAATATTGATTACGCATTCTTTCCTGGTGTAGGTGGGAAGGTGTTAAATAGCTCCACTACATGGCAAATACAAAGAATACTGTTGTAACTGGTATTGATTTTTCCATTCCTTCTGTCATTAGAAGGAAGAAAACATGAAAAATAGAAAGTGCTAGCAGCCCTTTCTGATAGAAAGAATGGCTCTAACCAAAGCATCATTTATTTTTCTCAGTGTTTTCAGAGACATTTATTAGTGGCAGACTCATGACTGAATCTAGAATAAGCATGACTCTGCCCTTGGTCTTATAATGTGTATGATGAACAGAGCTCATACTAATTAATACATCTCACAGCTCTATCTTATTCAGCTTGTTGGAAGTATTCTTCTGCTGGAAAGCTGTCTGAATTTTCTTCAGCGTAGACATTTATGGTGGCTGTTGCTAATGATAGCAAAATTAAGTTTTTGGACTTCTTCTGAGGCTCAGGATAAGCATTTTTAAAGACTAAAAGACAGCAGAAAAAAAGTTTGTGGAAAGTGTAACATGCAACTTATGACACTGATTCAGTCATGTGTAGTGGTAAGGAACTAGGGAAACTATTTCAGGCTATAGAGGCCTGATAAGAGCAGATGGTTGCACTAATTAAAACCTACTATAGGTAGGAGTGAATAAGAAATAGTGAAGAAAAAGGAAGCATACCTCATGACTGGGGAGCCTGGGCAGAGGCTTCTGTAAATTATGATACATCTGATTTGTCATTCAGAACACCTCCCCCCCCCCAAAAAAAAAAATTGCCTATCATTTTTTGATCTAATGACTTGCTTCATTCTCTAAAACTGTTACCAATTCTCATGTCAACTAACAGGTGTTTAATTCTACTAAAGAGTGCTGGAAGATACAGGATGGTTAGAAAAATTTTTGTAGCCAGTTGGGTAGTTATCTATAAAGCATGTGAAATACCCCTTCATGTGCAAAACAAGATATCAAGGTGCAGCAATACAGAATGAAATTATTTATTACACAGTTATAATAATGTGCTATAACCTATTCAGTTAAGTAAGCGTTTTCTTAACTGATGCAAATTTTATCTTCTCAACACAAGTGGATTTTATTTATTCTTTATCACTTTGGCATATTGATTCAATGAATATGATCTACTTCAGCAGCAAAACTGATATGCATAAGGAGATCTGTCTTAGTTTAATCTTTTGTGGTTTGTCACTAGTCACTGCTGTCTCCAATAAATTTGTTTTTCAATCACACATGTACCCCAGACACTGACTGTGTTTCCTTCTACCACCAATTCACTCCTGTGCCGTACTGGTTCCTGTCTGATTAATTTGACTTGAGTCTCTTCCCACTAGCTTTGTTCTCTCTGCTTTTCTCTCTAATACAAAACACATCATGATTTCATGTAATCTGAGAAGAACTTTGAATCTTAATTACTCTGTCTCCTCTACCCTTTCAGTGCTTCCAGTTTTACTTCTGTGAATTTCATTCCTTGCTGTTCAATCTGGCTTTATGTTTAATTCTACCAAGAACATAGTAGTAAATTCTCACTAGAAATGCTGCTGAATAAACAGTCTAATTTACTGCCTTTACTGTCAATGTTTCTTATCTGGTGGTTTTGGTTCTGATAATAATTAAGCAATTACCTCTGAGCAAGAAGTTCATTCTTCCTGTGCTTCTCTGCTCAGTTCTCCAATTATTTTGTCTTCTCTTAGAATGATTTGGAGAAAATTACTTGCAAAGTTAACGAAAATAGAATCGTAAAAGTGCAAAATATTATAGGTTGCAAGGGGCCTCTGAAGCTCTTTTATTTCCACACCCTGTTCAAAGCAGGTCAGTCATCTCTGTTCAGCTGAATTTTGAATATACCCGAAGACGTAAATTGTACAACCTCGCTGGGCAACTGATGTCATTGACTATTATCTGTGGCATTTTTTTCCTTTTTAAGGATTTGGTATTGTTGCTGAGAGTTTTCTCCCTCCTACTGTCCAGGGGTCTTCTACTTGGAATCTGATATGCTTTACTGCTAGAAAGAAACTTTATACTTGAACTGAAGGTAACTTTTCTTAGCACTAAATTTGTCTCAGAAATTAAACAAAAATTATTCTCCATTTCAGAAAAAAATTTGCATATGAAAAATTTCAACTAAGCCATAATTACAAAAATAAAGAAAAATAACACAAAACTGTCCTGATTGTATTGTCTAATGGATAACAACTCAATCTGTTTTTTGATGAATACAGTAGGGATATAAGAGCAACAATTTCAATTTTGTTCATCTTTCCCTATAGATGTGTATCATTTTGGTCATTCAGCAATTGTTTTACTTGACACTAAAGTCAAGAACATGACAGCTACGTTTTCAAATGGTAAAGCACAGCTTCTCTGATTTCTAAATGCATATTAGAAGCAGCTCTTGAAGTCGATATTGATTTAGGTGCCAAAGTACCTCTCAGAGAAAGAGCAAAATCAAGAACCCAGAGGAATATGGGAGGCTACTGTGTGATTGAATATGACAGCGTTTTATCATAGCTGATAAAATTGTCAGCAAATTAACCAGTCATAACTAAAGTAACATATGCAATCTACAAGTGCAGCCATTCACAGTGGGATATGTTCACTCGAAGTGCTGTTATAGCTACTACTATGCAGCTCCCAGTTGTATAACCATGAATGAATAGATGAATGCTGCCTTTGCATTATTATAACTGTATGACTCAGATGCTATTTCCTACATATTTATGATTAAATCCAGCCTCCAGAACTGAAAACTAAGCTATGATTTAAGGTTTTCACAGGGCAGATCTGTATAGCTATGTAATTTAGAAATATTAAGGGGCAAAGATAACCTGCTTGGACAGACAAATTATATGGGCCAGGATAGTCTTGTGTCTCCTTCCTTCACTCTGAAATGGTATTAGTTTATGACCTTTAAACTCAAAAGGCAATAGAGCTAGACATTTCCTTGGGATTAATTGCCTTTTTCCCCAATATCTCTTAATCCTACTTAGTCTTTTTCTCTGATCGGATTGTTTTCAAAGACTGAGTGATTAATCTTGCCTTTCTTGAACAGAGCTAAAGAAGTGAGACTTAATTTTTGATAGTTGCCAAGCACTTGGTAGAGTAGGTAAACCTGTGAGAGAAGCAAGATAATCTTGGAAGCAATTTGTGAAAAGAAAGTGTTTCTTCCCACTTCAATTTTGTTTGATTTATATCTTGTAGCAGATTCGAGCGTTAATAGAGTAACTTCTGTGCTTTCATTTGGCTGTACTGCACTTTCCTTTTTGACTAGAGTAATGATCTTGGGGAATGTTCAGAAGATTCAGCTGTATTTCTGCTATCTGCTTCTTGCCAGAGAGTTGCTGATCTATGCCTGCTAGATATGAAGGGCTTTTCCTCAAAAACTTGATATTGACATCTATAGTTCAAAAGAAGGCTTACCCAATACCTTATTATCTCAAATTTGTCTTAGGTTTGTGCACGCATGGTTTAATGGAATTTACGAAGATGAAAAACCTCTATCCTTATTAGTTGGCTTCATCTGGACTCACTTTTAAAACTAGGCAAGATTAAGGTTACAATACAAGCTTCTAACAAAATAGTCTTTGATTAGAGGTGAAAAACAGGGTCACCAAGAAGAATCATAAAGCAGTATAACAATTCCAAATTAATAACAATTCATTTTCATCTTGGTGCTTCTCTTCCAAGAATCTCAAGGAAAGTTTTGGCCTTAAAGGCTAAGCTAAATGACGTGCTCAGTGCTCCTAGACATTGTAACAGGCTCTCAAAGGAGCCTGAAGGTCTAGCATGTTACCCCACTGTTTCCCACTTCTGTGTTTTTCCCCTTTTTGCTTCTGATAAATAGTACTCTACCTTTTTCTTCTAAAGCTTAAGTAGTGTAACTTCCTTTTTATGATGATTTCTCTTGATTTATATACCTTTGTTAAAGTTGATGTTGTAACTTGCTGTTTTGCCAGTAACACTCCTCACATTAAGACAATAGCCATGGAATCACTAAAAACCACTGAGTAAGTTTGAAGACAGCACCTCAGTCAGTACTTAAATTTGGTTCTGTATTGTCCCAGAGGAAAGAATAAATCTTAATAAATCACCTTCAGGCCAAATAAATATGCTTAATAAGTTGCCTTCAGGTTGAACCTTGGGCTTTGGAGATTTTCCTGTTTACTTAGACTGTCCTTGTTTAATGTGCCAGATGTGTTAAGTTACTATGTCAGCATTGCTGCAGGCAGTTACTGCAGCAGTTGGGTAAAACTTGTCAGTAGATAAAACACTTTTGATGTGTTTATGGTAACGTTCATATCAATAAATGTATGTCAGCACATTATGCTATGGCCTGAGCTTTACTGTATGTTTCCTGTTGTGTGCTCCTTACCTTTCTGGAAAACAAGGGAAATCATGTTGCTGACTAAGTATCAAAGCTGAAAAGTCTTGGACAATCAGTAAAGCATTTTGGTTTCAGTAGACCATACCTTTTTCTGTATACAATGTATAGGTATAGATGTTCAGCATTTCAAACTTGATCATATCAAAGATACTTTAACCGACATATAAACAGCAAGATGATGAGATGTAAATGAGTCAGGGGAATATTTAACTCATAAAAAAGCCATTAAAATGACAGTCGCCTTCTGAAAATGGTCTTTTAAAATATTGACAGGAATCTTTCTATGTGCATTTCCACAGCAGATAGAATGGAAGTAAAGGCAGCTTCAGCAGAGTTGGGACCCAAAATCTTGCAGATTGCATGTTCTGAACAAGTGGTGCAATAAGCAGTTGACAGTCTTGCTTATCACTGCAGAGCAAAGCAGCAAAAAATAATTAATTGTTTTTATGCCCATCCTTGTCCAAGAAACAGAACTGGAGAAAAGGATCCCAAAAGAATATTCCTATAGATGTGAGCTGTGTCTATCATAAATGTGAAGTAGCGTTTTTGTGTAATTACTTGATTTATGCTTCAGTAACTTTAGAACTGCTATTTAACTCTTTTCAGTTTAATTGCTCTGTGTAGCTCATTTCATAACCAACATTTATCATAGTCAATTTATATAGGATTATCATCTGTTGAAAGAGCAAGAATCTATTTTTTTTTTCCTTCCCTCCCCCAGTTTCTTTAGGTAGTTTGGATGTCACTGATGTCTTAGAGTTCCTTGGCAAACTGTTAATCTCTCAGTTTTCTTAGCAGATTAACTGAATGTTAATATCTTAATTTTCATGTAAAAAGATTAAAAATTAAGTAGACTTTGAAGTGGATAATTATTTCTCTGCCTCTAGTGAACTGGAAGGTATCAGTTCTATTGTATCTATATGGGACCACGAGGAGCACTGATGAAAGCCACTACTATAAACTGAAAAGTTCAGCCTTTACTTTGGTGTGTCTCCTGAATCTTGAGTGTGTAACCATATAACATTCAAGTTACACTACAGTACTCTGCAGTGGATTTGGGAAGTGATGTTGTTTAAGAAATGTATTTGAGAAAGATGGGAATAAAGGAGCTAGAGTGTGTATGTATACGTGTATATATGTATAAATAAAAAGTACAAAGTAACATAGCATTAGTAAAACACTCAATATCTTCAATATCTTTTGGGGATCTGAGCAATAGGTCTCTTATCACTGTTGAAATTTAGAGAGAAGTGTGGGTTTTGGACTCTAGTAAGCTCTCCTCAAACTTTTTCTACCTTTCCTCAGCAGTCTGTAGCAGGAGAATGGACTGAGCCATGCTTAGATGACTGCATGTAAATTTTTTTTCCCCTTTGAACTCATTTTACTTTGTTCTCAAAAGCATTGTTGAAGTGATATTGACAAGTTGCCCAAGTGTCAAAACAGGACATGGATTTTTTTATCCTCTGGAAAATCCATAAACAAATGTGCTACCCTTTAAAAAATGTGCAAATAAACTATATTCATCATGATTTCCATTGAAAATTAGCAGAATTGTTAACTGAAAAGTATATTTATGCAATACATAATGGAAGGGCCTCATCTGCCTTATAGGTGTTGCAAGTTGGCATAAACATCTCTTCCAAACTTCCAGCTTCCTGGGAATCAATATTGCAGTGTATGATTTAATTACACAGGCATTAAAGAAGCCACATGTGTTGGGGAAAATGAGTATTTTTTTCAGATTGTCTACTTGAAAACACAATGATTTTGGAGTAATGTGACACAAGTATATAACTACTAAGTGTCTTAAGATATGATGGACAGGTCATACAGATGTATATCCATCCATATACATCTGCAGATGTGTTCATTTTCAAGAGAAAAATGTATATTTAGTAAACGAAACACAGCATCAATCTTATTTCATTCATATTAGGCTTAGAGACCAAAGCTGCTTAATCAATGTTGTTGTTTAGAATTTAGAAAAGTAAAGCCTTACAGCTATTTGAGCATATCAGGCTTTAAAATATACACACATAAAATGATATATATGGAAATTCTAACTTAGGCTTTCTCAAGAGTTTACATATGAACGTCCCTCATGATGGAGGGGGATGAAACTTCTACCTACTTTGGTATCAATTTTCTTTAACATAACTGTCAGATAATGGTGGTAACCTCCTTAATCTGTAATGCACCTATTTTCCTTTATAATCTTGCTGGGGAGCTTTCATAGGAAATGAAAGAGAAGGATTGCTACGGAGGTAAAAAGGCTACTAGAGTGAGAAAGAAGATGGGAGTAGACAGTAAGGAAAAAATATTTAAACTGAATTGGAGAGTGGGAGAAGAGGGATTTTTTGAATAAGGCTGGAATGGGAAAGATCTGTCAGGGACACAAAAAGAGACACATTACTGATGACAGACATATTAAAGAATGAAGTTGAGCTGGAATTGTGAAATAATATTGACCTACTTTTTTGTGCATGTATTCTATTAGAAAATAGAGTGGCTTTTCCCTTATATGAGACGTTTGAAAAAAAAAAATTTGTCACCTTAGGCATGTTACCCACATAAAACCAAAATAAAATCAAAGCTGGTGTTTTTCCCATGCAGCTTTCAACTTTGGGGTAGCAAATATCTTACTGTGCATTTAACAAAGCAAACTAAAGGACAAATAATAAAATGCATTTCTAGTCAAAAGCACATCATGATAAATGACTGCTTCGTATTATAGAAAAGGTTAAGTGAAGAGGAGATGACAGATTTAACATTAGAAAGTATGACTTTATTTGATGTCACGTACTTGCTTTAATAGTGAAACATAGATATAAAATGTGCATAATACGATGTGGACTTCAGGTCTGATTCACCTTACAAATCTTCTACTTCCTCCTGTAGACATAACCACAGGGAGTTGAGGCAGGCAAGGGAAAAGAAAAGCCTTGTGGGACAAATTTGGATGACAGCCAGAAGGAAGAATGTGATAGAACTGGAGATGGAGGTGAGGTGAGATAATGAAATGAAGGTTGCCTTGCTTAAAGGGGCTGGAGCACAGTGAGACAGCTGTGAGGAGGTCTTATGCACAGCCTTGGAAAAGAGAATAAATGGAGACTTGCTCTGGAGAGCACCACCAATATGTAGCATAAGAGCTAATACTTTCTTGCTATCTTGGAAATAGGCTGTCTTAGAAATCTATGAATGAGTGTTGCTTGTTCCACCTCCTGTGCTAGGCCATGGTGATATCTTGCCGTTGCTAGAGAATCCTCCCTATGTTCATGCGACAGCTATGAAATAGACTTTGATGCTTCGGTTCTGGTGTCAAGCTCTGCAGACATCTCAAATGCTATAGAATGAATCTGAATTGCAAATGGGGCAAACTTTGCCCTGATGGTATGGATTTACATCATCTTTCATGTTTTGACCAGCTGGTTTCGCAGCCTTATGTTTTTTCAAAGGTTTTGCGCGTTAACCTGTATCAGTATACAATGAACATGTGACACAGGTTTACTTGGTTGGGATGTCTGAGTACCTCCAGATTCTACTGCTTAATGGAAGTTTGCTGGAATTTCATTTGGGTTCTGATGCTGCTGCAAATGTTTGGTGCCTTTTTAATAAATAAAAAAAATCCAAAGCTCCTTAGACTTCATATCCACCCAGTAACTTAATTCAGCATTTGAGTTCATTGCCGTAGAGTCTCACGAATATGAAGACACATCAAGATTTTAACCTAGTAGCTCAGAAAGCAACACCGAGGAATTAGGGGAGAGTTAGTCGTTAGGGATGCAAATATGCTACTCAGTGTTTGAGACATCACTTTGACCACTAAAGGGTAAAAAACAGCTGCCAAGTGCTAAGGCTGCTGGTTATTGATGGTAAAGGCTGAATCCCCACTGTGAGGACCACACTTCAGCCAGTGACTGGGGAGCAGTACTGATGGAGGAGGAGGAGGAAGTGGGGAAAGCAATCGCAAATTATATTTGGCTTGGGCTACAATGGTAGAGATAAGAGGGCTTTTCTGCTACTGCTGAAGTCAATAGGGATTTGTCCCTATCTTCCACGTGAGGCCTCTGGCACTGCAGGAACACTTCTGTGCATGGATCTGGCCAGCATGTCTCCGCATTAGATGTTAAATCCTCTAACTCTTTTAAAGAGAAACAGAGCTACTTAATAAGGTTTTAGATGATCCCTGCCTGTTACAGTGCAATAATTCTGCAACTGTTGAAACTTTTAGCCATCAAAAGGGAAAATGTGGAATTTCCTGTTCCCTGGAGACCTCTCTATGACAGCAATTAAAGACTTCCTATTAACCACATGCGAAGTGTATCCGCTTTTCTCTCTAACTGATATTAGTGATGGATATTAGCCAGCATGTTACACTGAGCTCTGCAAAAATCTTCAGTTTCAGGTCTCCAGTTTTCAGGTTAAACTTTATGCACTTCTGTTTTTCACATCTTTGTGTTATTTTCTTTGGTGTTTTGATGAAAATGAAAGCTAAGTACAAAATTAATCACTATTTACCAACTTTATTTAACTCTGGAGACAGAACAAGTAAACTTCAATTCCTGCCACCCAGGCTGCAAATCTAATCTAAGATTAAGATGTTTAAAGAACATCCAGAATCATGAAAGCTTATTTTGTTTAAGACTTCTTTCAGCAGCTTAGCATGGCTTTAATTGTAGACAAAATGCATCTGTATGTTCTATTTTCCATCTTAAATGTCAACTTTTTAGTGTACAAATATATTCTCTCAGTATATGTATGTAAGTATAGATGAATTTATAAGATTATATCATTACTGCATCTTCTATTATATTAAATTTTAAGTAAGATTTTTATTTAGCTTTTAATTGCATAAAAGCTAGTTTTTGAGATCAATTAGGAGAGACTTACCTGGTAGCAGAAGAAATTGTTTTCTTGGGTTCACCCTGAGAAAGTATGAGACTGTCAGTTCCTATTTTCAGGTCCAAGTTTCCAATCCCAGAGACTGGAAGTTAAGTTTACTTTTGCTGGAAAGAGGCCCTCCTCTGTCCTGTGAGTAGAAAAGAAAATGTCGTTCACCTTTCTCCTGGACATGTTTATTAGAGGAGAGAAATTGTGTATTTTTAAAGAGCTTTAGCAGTTATGAGGTCACTTGTTTTGCTCTCTCCTTTGTGTTGCAGCTGGTAGAAGTGGAAAAGGAAAACGGAAATTTTAGAGACTTAGGCTCTTACCAACCTCAGTAGCTTTTTATGTGGGTTGTTCCCCTACTTTTTTTAGTCCTCTCAGTATATGTGCTTGCATCATTTTTGCTGAGGGAAGAGAGATGAAACTATAAAGATAACATCGACTTTATTTCCCAAAGTTAGTATGGGATAGCTTAAGATGAATGGCCTTCTTGTCACTTAAAGGTAACATCAATCAGGTAAAAAGGAAAACTTCTTTAGTCCTTTTTGAGTAAGGATGTTAATTTAGTCTACTGGAATACATTGCTTTTTTATGCTTTCTAAGCTATATTGGTGATCTAGGCATAATCTGGACACATTAAATACCTGAAAATATTTCTGCAAATGTCTGTCCATAATATCACATTTTGACACAGGCTCCTACATGCAGGGTAAACAAACAGGACTGTTTCTGCTTCTTAGAAAACAGAAAAAAATCTCTCAGCTTTGTATAATTGCATTTTTCACAGCACTGTCAACTGGGAAGAGCCTTTGACAAATATGTAGTGCTCAGATTGAACTCGAGATGCAGTACATCACTAAAACTGGCAACTCTTATCTGAATAAGGGAAAGAAACAGATTAAGCAAGGAGGTATTGTAGTGCTTTAATTCAATAATTAGTTACAAGTAAGCTAAGAAACATTCTCTGCTTTTGCAGTGACCAGCCTGGCAGCATTGCAACAACTTCAGATTTTCAGCTTCCGCACATTCCATTTTTGTTCTTGCTAAAAGACAGATACACAACTTGTGTTTTGTTGGAGTAATATTCCTTTCTCTATAAGCCTCAGAAAACGAAAATACCATTTCCATCTATAAATAGACAGTGAAAACTGGAAAAGCTCCCCTCCAACATGTGTATGTGGCAGAGAGATTTTTTTTTTTGAGAAGCCAGCATTATATATGACAAAAGAGAAAGCTCTCTATAAAGCTGCAACAACACATTGTTTTTTTCTGTAATTAAACTTGCACAGTAGATACTTTATAGAGGTTAAAGATAAAAATATAATTTTATGGGACAAATACTGATCAGACTGAAGTCAGAGGCAAGTTCCCAGTGGTATAAGATCTGAATTTTGCTTTCCTGTTTTGATCCTTAGGAGCATAATCCTAACTTAAGGATAAATGCCCTATGCAGTTTTAGATCACATGCCAGTCTGCTTGTTGCTCTCTGAGTGACTGTTGCTATGACTTCTGGTCAAAGAGCGGCAAAATAATAGTTGGTGATGTGACTACTGGTCGTAGCCCACCTGCACGGAGGTCTGAGGAGGGGTAGCGCTGGAATACCCAGATGATATAAAAACAGTAGAATCAAAGAAAATACTGTGATTGCCTAAGGAAAGGTTGGCAAAGTAGGGAATTATTTCAGAAGTAACAGCAATTCTCTGATCGTTGTACTGAAGCTGATCAGCCTCACATGTTGGGAAACCATTCATGCCAAATCACATCTGCCTATTTATTTCATGTTTGAAGAAATGCTAGTGCTACCACTGTAATCCTTGTCAGAGGTACACTTACCAAAGATGAAAGGAGATGTGGAAGTGTGTGCTTACTGTGTCCTGTGTTAGTGACTGGCTTTACCAAGACCATGCATCATGTGATAGGGAAAGGTTTGTGCCTGCTTGCTCTGATTCTGTTCTGATTGCAACTGCGTCTCAGTCATGGCAAAACTAATACTGAACGTAAATGGCAAATCACAATCTTCTGTAGTTGAGAGTGCTCAAGACAATCCATGTGATCTTTCTAGAATTAGCTACATAAAAAATAAACTTGGGTCTTAGCTAGACTTTATTTGGAGAAAATAAAGCTGGAAAAGTTTTGACTGAGGAAATAAGTATGATAGGAAGAGTTCATGTTTTTGTAATCTAGGTTGAGAGGAAGTGCAGTTACGGTAATAGACAAATATTTCTTAATTTGAGCAAATGCTCTGAATTGCTTGTTGAACATGTGTTCACTTGAGCTGATTTTAGGACTTGGAAGTTATTTTATGGAATTACATCTCATGGGCTCAGCATATCATGTACTGTAATGACTACTCCACAGATCACAAAAGTAAAAAAAAAAAAGGCCAGACATCATCTTGCATGTTAAGATTTTAAGCAAATCTATGTTTTTAATCATATTAAGACAGTAATAAAAATAGACTTTGTCAGAAGTTTTTAGCTTCCTAGCAATTTGTCTACTTATTTTCAATATCTTGAGAATGTTGGGATTCAGGTCTCTCATTTAATGTCACCTGGTGGTGTGTACCTTCATCCTCAAGTAGGGAAGCGAACCAGCAAGGGGGAAGAGAGATGCTTGGACTTGTTGAGGGAAGTAGAAAATGTATGTGTCTGCATACACCAGTCTCAGTTACCTAATACTCAAACATTCTATATACTTCACAATTAAAATAATTCCATTAACTTTCTACTGAGAAATCTAGAAATGGTGGTGCATATCATTTTGTAGGAAACACAGAGGAAGGAAGTTTAGTCACCCAAGTTAATGCTGATTTGTTACTAAAATAAGTAATATCACATTGGATTTTGTCATTTTACTCTAATAATGATCATGTCTTTCTTGGAAGTTTTATCAGAGACATGGGAAATGTAACACTACAGGTATATATTTGTCAGACATGACCGCTAGCAATTTGCAAGCTATTTCTAAAAGACATTTTATATGCTAAAGCTCTATGTAATTCCATTTTACTTTTGTAGCAGGTGCTATAAGAAAAAACCTCCAAGCAGGTTGATTAGAAGTATTTTAGTTGTCCTTTTGTACAATTCATTTAAATACATACTATTATAAACAATCTTCTATTTAATTTCATCTAGGCCATCTGTTGGAGCTGGTTTATTAAAATCGTAGAATAGTTTGGGTTGGAAGGGATCTTTAAAGGTCATCCAGTATGACCCCTGTGACGAAAAGAGACTTGACTACAAGGTCCAAGCTAATGGTTTATTCACACTGTGCTTACAGGTTTAACTGTAAGGCTCAAGATAACAATTTACTCGAACTGCACTTGCAGATTCAATATGCCACTATTGCAGTTTTTTATGGATACAATGGAGGAATGCACTACTGCAGTTTAAAAGCAAGATACACACTATTACAATACACTGTCACAACACACAAGAGAGTCACGAAGGCACTATGGCAGCACACAAAGAGACGACACACAAGCACACAGATTTAAAGCTGCAAAATAATCCCTTACCCCTCCAGGTAAGGGCTCTCAATCCCAGGGAAGTTACCTTGGCCGGCGTCCTGATCAAGGGGGGAAGAATCTTCTCACAGACCAGCTGTGTAGTTGGAGAAGCAGCTCCTGATTCCCAACCCAAATCATAGGGCTTTTATCCCCTGATTTACGTGACCGCCTGAGGGGGTCTTTGGGGGTGTGACAGGGAGCTTCCCCTTATCGATCGTCTGAATACACAAAGTCGTCTGAGTATGTAAAGTTGTTGGCTGAAGCAGAAACTTTCCAGCTTCCGTTTACCTTATCTCAAACAACTGGACAATGGTTGGATTGACACTCAGGGCATATTCTTTGGGAGATTTCAAGGCTCAAATCAAGTTTTGGTTCTTTGTATAACACAGCACTGACTCATCAGACAACTCGGGGCTGAGTGATCTACACAGTTCCCTGTGGGTTGTCTCTGCCTCAATGCAATACAAAGCTGGGTTGCTTCTACAACCCCCCTGTGTCACCTGTGTGCTAGGCATTGAGCTGCCTGTGTGCTGGGCATTGCCAAGAAACTTCATTTGGATCTATGAGCCGGATGATCCATACAACCCCCTTGCAATAATCAGGGACGTCTTCAGGTAGATCAGGTTGCTAAAAGCCTCATCCAACCTGACCTTGAATGTTTCCATGGATGGGGCATCTACCATCTCTTGGGCAACATGCTCCAGTGTTTCACCATCCTCATTGTAAAAAATGTCTTAGATCTTGTCTAAATCTACCTTCTTTTAGTTTAAAACCATTAACCCTTGTCCTGTCACAACAGGCCCTGCTAAAAAGTCGAAACCATCTTTGTCATAAGCCTTGTTTAAGTATTGAAAGGCTGCTAGAAGGTCTCCCCTGAGCCTTCTCTTGTCTAGGCTGTCTTTAGGCCTTCTTCATAGGAGAGGCGTTCCATCACTCTGATAGTTTTTTGTAGCCATCCTCTGGACTTGCTCTAGCAGGTTCATGTCTTTCCTGTGCTGAGGGCTCCAGAGCTGGATGCAGCCCTCCAGGTAGGGTCTCATCAGAGAGGAGTAGAGGGGTAAAATCACCTCCCTTGACCTGCTGGCCATGCTTCTTTTGATGCAGCCCAGGATATGGTTGGCTTTCTGGGCTGCAGGTGCACATTGCTGGCTCATGACCAGCTTTTCATCCACCAGTACCCTCAGGGATGCTCTGAATCCCTTCAACCCCCAGCCTATACTGATACTGTGTGTTGCCCTGGCCCAGGTGCATGACCTTGCACTTGGCCTTGTTGAACCTCATGAGGTTCACATGGGTGTGCTTTGCGGTCTTGTCCAGATCCCTCTGAATGGCATCCTGTTCCTCAGACATGTCAACTGCACCTCTTAGCTCAGAAATGTCTACAAATAAAAACAGAAATTGACTATTATTGTAAACATCTTAAGCTTGAAATAGTGTCTTCAGTGGCATAGAACAGGAGACGCTTCTCACATTTGTTTTCTTTGAAATGATTCTTCATTATTCAAAAATACCATAGTAAAAATAAAGCATCTGGGTAACCCCTCCAGCAGGTCCTAGCAACGGTGTCCAGTGGCTCCAGGTGCTGCAGCAGCCCTGGTGCTGAGCACTCCCCTTGTGTCACGGTTGCTCATGCCAATGGCTCTCCTTGTGCAGCCTCAGTGCCGCGTGGCCTTGAGAGCTTCCCCTCTGTCTCCAAACCGATGTGTGCTCTAATACCCTAATGGTGAATTCTTTTCTGCTTTTAACTGTCAAATGGAAGCATAACTCATTTCTGCTACTCTGTTGTGGAATGGATAGTTACCTTCCAAGTAGTGTTTTTAATTTCAGCTCGTCTTTCTAATCAGCAAACATGAAAGAAATAGGAGTAATGGTTTACTATCTGAAACGTAAAAATAATAATGAGACAACAATCAAGCAAGAGCTTGCCATTTCAAAAAGACATGAGAATCTTACAACCTCTGAAATCCAAAACAGATGAATGCATGACTTTACATTTCTCCAAGTATGTGCTTATACTGAACATAATGGATAATCTGAAAATAATTAGAGAAATTAAGACTGCATGTGTTTTGAATGCTTGGAAACTGAAAGGTGATTGTTGCTTGAAGATGGTTACAAATGGCGAAAGTAGTATATACTAAAGATATTGTACTTCTCACTTTATTTCCTGTCTGTTGTCTTTTTATCTATTTGCTCTGTCTATTGAGTGCAGAAACTGTTTTCTGTCGGATAATGCAGTACATGCAAAAGGGGTTCCAATATTTATCAAAACTGGTGGCTATTAAGACCCATACAATTATTAAAAATCAACTTAGTAACACAAAATCTTGAGAATTTTGAAAATAATTGGTACTAGATATTCTCAGAATTACTTTTCCTCACCAAGCTGAATGCTTCTGTTCAAAGTACAGTTTTGGGGTGGATAAAGGGACTGCTCATTTGTTTTTCTTAAATATCATGCAATCTGGAATGACACTTATGTACTTGTACCATCCTCAGCTTACCATTTGAGGTGAAGTTGATCTATGAAAGCTTTTCCTAGAAGAAAATGTTTCAGTTTTAAACTGTGTACTACATAAAAATCAGGCATAGGAACAGAGTAATTAAAAATAATTAGAAAGAATAGGGGCACCAAGAAATAAGAAAAGAAGGAGGGAAGAAAGAGAACTGAAGAAAGAAAAGATTATACTGAAAATATGAATGTCAAGAGGAAAGGAGAAATTAAATAACTAAAACAGGAAAGAGTGAAATTATAGTCAAAGTAATACTTGATATCAGATACTTTCCACCTATATTCCATTTTCTGTTTGAAATCTCTTATAACATTAATTCTCTGTAGCTCTTAATTTTGTGTAGTACACAGTGCAAACAGATGTAAATTATTAAACAATCAAAATATTATTCAATATTAATATCATATTCATGAAAAATACTGCACTTTTCAAGTAAAATGATTTATTTCAATTTGATGTCATTGTATCTCTGGGAATGACTTATACATGTGCATTGGTTATATCCATGGCAAACAAAAGGTTATAACAATCTTATTTTATTGATGAAATTACATTTTAAATGAAATGGAAAAAAGCAAGCCCTTTTATTTTAAAAGCAAAGGAATATGTCTAATCTGGATACATGAGAGGAAAATATGCATTTGCATTATGCATCAGGTGACAAGGAGTGTCTTGTTTCCCAGACCTTGGTAAATTTAGGTCTGCAAAATTGTACTGATGAGCTACTTTAGTTCTCAGAAAACAATATGGGCTTAGGACCTTGTTCTTGCTGGTCTGAAAGTCACTTTCTGACTTCTATTTCTGCTCTGTTTATCCTGTTTGTGTGCTGGGAAATATAATTTTCCACATCTATGTTTCTTTTGGACGTCTGGCTCTCCATTGCTTTCTGCTCCTGCCTTCTTATTCCTTTCATTTTCTTGGTTTCTGCTTATGGTGCTTTTCTTACCCAATCTGTAGATCTTTTCTGTTATTATGAATTTTGTTATGATGTAGAATCTAAAATCAGGCTAGAACATCACCACCACTTCATCACAACATCACAGCTTTTCCTGACTGTACTTCCTGGAATGGGCGAACTGTGTGCTGAAGAGAAACAATATGGAAGGTCATCAGCCGATATGAAAATATACAAATACATATTTGAAATCTTAATTTACGAGGATGGAATCTATGCTATGAGTCCTAAAATATTGTAATGGTGACAAGCTTATCAGTAAGGAGATAAGTCTGGTTGTCAGATGCCTCAAAACACTTTCTTGTGAGCTGACAGTTATGAGCATTTCTCTAAGGACATGAAATGCAAGTTTACATGTGGAAAGTAGTGCTATAGTTAAACACTATATAGAGTTACAGCTAAGTATTTAAAGAGTGAAAAGGCAGACATCAATCTCTCATTTCTATAACTTAAACTATTCATTTTTCTCTGCAGAAAACAAGAAAGGAACAATTGTAGATTAAGAGCAGTAGTTTCTAAAAAGCTGCTTCACACAGCTTGCTTGAAATTGTGTAATCCAACAAATGCTTTATCTGATTTTTCTCGCAAGTGTCCCATTTCCTAAATAACTGCAGTGGGAGAGGAGGATAGTCTGTATACTGATTTGTTATGTTGATTGTACTTGGATCATAAACGTGTTTTAACATGCAATCTGGCTGCATCTGCCTTTTTGGAGCATGATGCATCTAGTTATAAGGATATAATTCAAATTTACTAGCTGTGCAGTGAAGATACCAGACTTTCTGTCCATACATGCTGCACTGAACAGGTAAAAGGTGAAATATCATTCTGCATGTGAAGTTGTAAAGTGGTTCCTGGGGCGCAGCTGAAGCTTCTCCCTGTTCTTTTACAAGTCACTTCCAAGCAGCTCCAGCAAGTGATTCTGAAGGAAGTGCTTAGGTCACAGGCCAACCTGACCCAGACCTACCGTGGCGCTCTCTTTGATCAAACTAAAGAGGAAACTCATCCCAAAACTATTACACAAATCGTCCTGCGGGTACTACAGAATTGCGAAGTTGTCTTTGAGAACAGGAGAAATGGAGGCTACAGAAAGGGGTTTTTGAAAAAGAGTAAAACTCCTTTTAAAGAGGTCCCATCTTTTCTGAGCATTGAGACTCAGGAGAATTGTGGGAAGCTTTCTTGGAGGAAAGAAGAGAGGGAGGCCAAATGTAGTCTTTCAAGCCCAATGCTGTAAGAGCTGTACTGAACGCAGCAGAACTGTGGGCTTACTGTAAACAGTTACAAGTTTTATTTAAAAACTAAAATGATTCCTGTTTACTTCCATTTTTTTCGTGGTTTTCTCCTCTGTTTTGTACCTACCTGTTCACTACTAAGGGACTTCTTGCTGCTGTTTTTGTAACAGTGTTAACAGGGTGTATGTGAGGTAAGAAGATGAAGACGACTTAGCGTAATGGTACACAGCATTGTGGCCTTTGCATGTAGTAGATCTACTTAACACTTTGATGTGTAATCAGAAAAATGCTTATATAACCACTTCAACAGAGATGCTAAAGAGAAACAAAGATTGCTAGAACTGCACAATTTGCAGAAAATAACTTTATGCCCTTGTTATCGCCTGGAAACATGGATTTTTCAAAGCAAAAGCTACTGAGATGAAAGAGAATAGAAAATGAAAGGAGCATGCATTCCTCTAGCAAAAATCATATCTTAAGTTTTTGTAGTGATTATTTACACACATTTGTATTCAAAAACTTGCGTATTGTTTCATTGTGTAGTCCAAAAATGGATCTGCACATTTAAACTAGGATAGATGGCAATGATCATGTTGTAAGATGAAGGCAATGAAGCAAAGATCCATGAGAAGTCAGCTGTGCTTGGCATGAGGCATGAAGTAATTGTCCCTAGTAGCAAGAGAAATAACATGTACAGCTAAGTAGAAACTACAGAGACAATGAAGTATTACTGAAAAGACAGCAGGAATTACACATGAAGAAGGCCATACCTTCTAAAAAGCAAAAATTACTAAGCTAATGCTTAAGTATAAGCGCAAGTGCATTAGTTAGTGGCAGTCGTACAATTCCATGTAATGTACAGAGGCATAATACTTAATTGTGTGATTCCATATTTTTTGGTGGCAAAAAAGTAGGTGATTCTTAAAAAGCAGAATGCTCAGCTTTAAAAAGAAGGTAACCTGAAGTTATATCTTGAGCTATGTTTATTACTTTTCAGAAAATATGATACATAGAACTGCCTTTCAAGATCTTAAAGTTCATACAATAGCCTTGTCATAGCAGGCTTTGAAATAATTTGTAGGAAACAGTTGTTAGTGCATTTGAATATGAAATAAGAATTACTTCTGGTAAACGTTTTTCTTGATCTCAGATTACAGAACTGTATGAGAACAGCTAGCTGGAAAAATGGTATTTTTGCAAATAAGTATTGATCAAGATTTTAGAAGCACTTTTTCTTCCTCTTCTCCCTCTACCTCAAGTCTTGAAGTAAAGCTTATAAAACAATTAAAGATCAACAATTATTAGCTGAAATAATTAAAGTAGAATTTTATCATTTAACTTTCATATATTGCCAAAAAGGAGAGCTCATGGCTTTTTGAAGTGTTATTATAATACATACTTTAGAAATAAATTTTCTTTAAAAGTCAGATCCAATTCTTCCCTAACATCTAATTTTTTTTTTCATCAATGTGACTGTACTTGCTAAAACTAAGTGTTAATTAGGCCAAAAGGTGAACCACAAAGTTTTATTTTAATTACTTTCAATTACTATGAAAAACCTGAATATATGTAGATTTTGGAGCTCACTTAATATTGCATTGCAGTTAAGAATGTGAATATATTTTTATGATGTATTCAACTATCATTTATTGCTCACTAAAATAACATCTTTTTAGAATATTACCTTATTAATGTCCTGAATAAATTTCAGGTTATGTCCCTCTTACACTTCATTCAGTAAGATGAGTGCTTATTGCTTTATCACTTATTTGAAAATATTGTATAGACAGCAGCTGGTGCATAATTCATGTTGGCCTCAGAAATTAGAACTGATCCTTTAAAGTATGCAAGTTTCTGATCAGACCAGGCTGTAAGCAGTTGATTTAATTTTGATGAACTTGTGTTTGAAACTGTAAGCTCTAGGAAGAGCGTTTATGTGCTCTTAAACTGGGTCCTTAGCGCTTTTTGGTTTTTGCATCTAAGGGTTGTTTCACTGAAGAAATAAGGAAAGCAGGAGTACTTGCTGAGTTTTGCCACCTAACAACAAGTCACACTGAGCAAGTTTTCTATGTAGGGTGGAGGACTGCTGATGAGAAGAGAATATTTTTCTTTCCCTTTTTGGGGATGTGATTTTGACAATTCTGTATGGTTATGCCTCTGGGCGTACATGATGCACGTACCCTCTGCTCCAACTTGCTGCCTGGCGCTGGCACCCATTCAAAGTCTAGTTGTTTTTGTCTGAGTAGTTACAATAAACTTTCCACTCTCTGACTTATGTGCTGAAATGAACACATACTGAGTGGAATAAATGAAGGAGTAGGAACATCCTTCCATCCCTCAAGTTGCAGTCACTCCATTAAGCCTTGAGGTGTTTGCAGGGCAGTGCCACAGCCTCTCCAGGCTGTACTCATCCCCACTCTCTCTAGAGAAACAAAGAAAAGGTATCTCATTGATGTGGAGCTTATATTTATTCTCACATGCAGTTTCATGCTACTAAAGAGTCTCAGTTGTGTTTGCTAAAGCCTGGGCCGATTGTTACCGTCTGCTTCTCTGCTGTGCCATGATTTCAAACAATCCTGGAAACAGTGTTGAAAGCTTAGGAGGGATCCAGGTAACAGTCTAAGCATTTTTACAAAGAAATTGATTCCCTCAAAGCATAAATAGGGTTTCAAAGCATGGCAGAAAAACTCTGAAAATGATGTGCTGAGATTCATTGGGTTTGTACATTAATGCACTCAAAGGACTTCAGTTGTAATAAAGGCATCTGAAAGAATAGGTAAAGGTATTGCCAATATGTAATAAAGTCTTGCAGATAATGGAGCAAATATGTTGCTCAACCACAGTGGCAGAGCAAGAGTAACAATATCTTGTATGTCTATATAGGGAATGTTCAGCAAGGGAGACCAGGTTTTGGCTCCATTGCTCTTGCTGAACTCTCTGCAGCCTTTCTACAGCTTGCATGGCTCTCTAATGCAGAAGAGTAGGAATTCCTGTCTTGGAGGACTCTACAAATCTCTCTGCCCTTCACCTTGAATCCTCCTTATTTCTTCCCCCTTTAACAGGAATAACCTGATTGGTAACAGGTCTTAGCTATAGCCCATTACTTAGAAAAAAAGCCCTAGAAATATACTCTGGGCTGCAGACATGTTGTCTTTTTTGGCTCTGAAAAGACCACTTCCATAATTCAATATTTTGTCATATTGAAACGAAACAGGAGTTAATTGAAAGCAGAAATTATTTTTGATATGTTTATTCAAAGATGCCCTGTCTGTCTTTTAGGATATTCTATAAAAAGGCATTGCTATTGATATACCAGTCAGTAATAATATCTACTTCTGTTACAACTCTTGTTGTTGTTTTCACAATAATAATAATAATAATATAATGTGACTGCCCATGATCTGTCTTACTAAGTAACTGATTACTACAGAGAAATCAAGAGAGAAATGACATATATTATGATATTATATTAGCATACCCACACAATTATGTGGCTTTTAATAAATAATATACAATTTAGTTAATAATTTTTAGGCATATAATTTTTGTTCTGTTTTATTCAACTAATTTAAAAGGGTGTCCTCACAGGAAAGAACTATGCTGAGTGAGGAAGAATACTTGAAAGAGTCTTCAGTAATGATTCAGTTTCCTGATAATTGTTTTTGTAGCACTTCTAAAAGAAAACATTGGGCTAAATGTAATGCTATTTTTAGTTTGCTTATTTCCGAAACTGGCCTTTATGATAATTGTTCCTCACAGATAAGGAGTAATCAAAAATAATTCAGACTGAGTAGCTAAATGCATAAAGGTGTGTTATGTCTCAATTCACTTAAATTTTTGGAAGGAAAGCACTACGTTTTTCCTTACTCTTGCAAATAAAATTGCAGAGCAATCCTACAAATCCTTATGCTTTATGGAAATAACAAGCAGAAATATATTTGTGCAACGCTGTACAACGCTGACTTTTTTTTTGGTAGGAAGAATATTAACTCAAATATTTAGCAAATTCATGTCTGTTTCAATAAGTTGTTTGGTTTCAAATAGATTCCTTCAGAATTTCAGAAACAAAATGTTTTGGTTTTCAGGTGTCTCAATTTCTATTTTTTTAATGGGAAGTCTGTTGTTTATGTGAACATTTTAAAGGGGTAAAATGAAACCAAGTATTTTTACTTTTTTGGAGTATTTTTGGTCCAACTTGATTCTTTTTTTTCAAATGTTCAGGATAGATTGAAAACTTTGTACACTTGTGTGTCTGAACAGAACTAAGAATTTTATGTAATGCTGAATGCTTTATCTGAATAGAAAGCTTTTGGCACTTTCATTGGATTCTTTGGTTATTCTCAGAATTTCGGAAGTTCTTGAGACATCAGAAAGCTTTTAAACTACAACCTCCTTTACATTACTCAGATCAGACGAGCATATGTCCCTGGGCAGTGGTATACTTTGGAAAGAAAGCTTCTGTACCTGAGATATTGTCTGGATTGACTGGTTTAGGTGGGCAGCTAAGGTGAATTGTTGAACTGGATCCTTTGTGTTTCCATGTAAGTGTATGAGAAGTGTAGACAACTTGTTCATATAGATGTCAACATATGGACAGCCCTCAGCCCCCTTCTTAGGGGACTGATTGTTTAGTCCCCTTCCTCCTTTCTCTTGGTGCAATCAAGATATGCCTTTCTAAGAGCACAGAACTCTTAATTCAGCTCAGATGTCTCAAGATAACTGCATGTGCCTGAAGATCTGGTTTTATAGTTGCAGGAGCACAAGCCTTCAGTGATAACTGCTTGATGTGGAGAGAGGAGTTTAATAGCTGAGACTACTGACTGGGGAAAAATGTTTTGGTGCATTCAAGAATACATTGAAATACACAAAAAATAAAATATCTAAATATGAAAAACTAACAAATGTTGCTGGTGTGAGATGATTCTAGTTAAGCAATTGATTATCATTATTTTATTTTTAAATTGATCCATCATTTCTGAATAACCTAATAACCCCCAACTCCAGTACGCCAATGTGGTGCTGCTTAATGTTGTTAATTATTGTCCTTTAACAATTTAATCAGGCTGCAGACAAATATAACACAAATTGTCATCACTCTTAATAGCAACACATTGAATGAACCTAATGGTTCATTCAGTAACCTCCAGGTTAATGTCTCTTAATGTAACTTAGTGATTAATTATTAGAGAAACAGAGCACATGAGTGATGTGCAGAGGGCTACTGAGATTAAAATGACTGTTAGTCTTGGACTTGGTATTTTTGCTAATTGAATACTCTCAGTGGAGTAAAGTACATGCACATGGGTTTTGAATCACTTCATTCCATCTGGGTTGCAAAGAGTAAGAAGATAATTATAACTTTTGTATGCTAATGGACTCAGATTGAAGAAGGTCACCTATATTAGTAAAAGATCTGAGTAACTTTATTAATCCTGTTTAGCCACCAATCTTACAGCTTGAATTTGTAATTAATCAGTATGTTTTTTTCTTCTAAAAGAACATTCTTTTCTTTTAGTTAATTTCAGTTAACAGTTTAATTATATAAAACTTTTATCTTTCTATGAAGTATCAGGATTTGAACCCTGTGCATGAAATAATGGGGGGGGGGGGGGGGGGGGGGGCAAGAATAATTAAAACCTGCATTTACAGATGTATAGAAAATGCCTTCTAAAATGCTATGGGTAACTTTAGTTTTATTAACTTCTGTTTTATTAACTTCTAAATTATGTTTTTTAAAATCTACTTTTAATGCAGGCTTTTATGTATAGTTATTTGTAAAGCCACAGCGTTATGGTCATCTGTGTTTGAGGTACAATATTATTGCCTTTCTTTGCAAGGAATTTACCTTCGAATAGAAATTTCATCTAATTTAATAAATTTCACAAAATAGTCAATAACCTCCCAGAATGGCTGCTACTTATTCTTCATTTATTGTACTTCTGCTTTGTTTCTCATGTAGGCTTTGATATAAATATATTCCCTAATGATCCTAAGGGGAATTTTATTAGATTAGAAAAAAAGTGTAACAAAACACCTTATTTTATTGAAATGCATAAAACCCCCATGTGTATCGCCTATGGCTAATGCAGCTATCATGGAAATGAGGTGCAGCTCTCTGCTATTATTCTTTCTGTATGTTTGGAGCTGACTTAAGTTCTCATATCAAGAGAGTAAAATGAACTCAAAACATGTTTCAACCTCTTCAACCTTAATCAATAGTGGTTAAAACTTTTTTCTGAAGTTAAACTTCTAAATTAATTCATTCATGCATTGGATCTCACAGAAAATATATTCAGCTGCTCTGATTTACAATTTCTAGAGTGTGTTAGTCCTAAAAACCTTGTGCCCATCAAAGAAAGCACAAATAATTCAATTTCTTCCTAGCTATTTAATAAAATTAGCTTAATCACCTAACCCACTCAGCGGAATTTCTTTCCATCTATCTGGCATATAACTCTTCAGAACTCTTCAGTATCTTTGAGTGAAGAATCCCACTCCTCCAGCAATTTGGTATACCTGAATTCTGGTTGTTCCTTGACAGAATAAAGTGCTAAAAAGACTCAAAATACTCCAAAATCCTCTTAAACACTTATCCACCCCTCAAATACTATTTAATAAAAAAATCCCCGAACAAACCCACAATCAGGTGCTTTAAACTGTAAGAATAAAAACTGACACATACTGCAGCTGCAATTTGTCTCTTCCATCTGGCACAGATTTTTCATCAGCCTCAACAGATGTGTCACAGTAGGTCAACACAGGACAGCCCAGCTCATGAGATCAGAGTAATGCATTGCTTCTTTTTATGGCAGTAGTAAATTAAAATTCTTGCAGTATTTGTGGACACTACAGCACAGGGTAATTTCATGTGTGTTATTGTGTCTACACATATTTTAAACTGTTGAATGGATAGGTTACTGAAGGTTAGCTTCCATGTTTGCTTAAATGTCCCTTGGATGTTTTTCCTCCTCATTAGCCGCAGATAAGTTCATTAAACTTTCCCCAACATGGGAAAGGAAAAACCTAGGTGGTGAATGTTCAGTATATGCTATTATACAGTGATTCTTCATGGATTAAGACTACTGAGACATTCAATAAATGATAATCTCATGCTAAAAGGTTAATATTTACTAGTTCATGACAGTTCTTTAAAATTATTTTGAGTTGGAAGCATCTTAACATATTCCCTGCCTTCAGATGTGTAACAACTTATCTATCCTTTTGTACGCAAATACTATGTTTTCAAAATACAATGGTCATGTTCATTTTAAAGTGCTTTCTAAAGACTCCCTAAGCCATTAAGGTAGCAAAATGCCCTCCTGTGTATCTCTGAAATTAGTTACTTTTTGAATACTTTATCAGATAGTGAGTAAATGAGTATTTGATATTTTAATATAGCATATACTCTTTTACATTTCAGTATGCTGATAAATTGTTCCAAATGAAGCTAGACTTCATAAATTAAAAGGAATCTAACAAGAACAAAAAGTTCTGAAAGCTTGAATAAAACATGTTGCTTTTTAATCTTCTGGGAGTTACCTGCATGAGCTTCAGTCTGTCATAAGTGTCTGCCAAAGATAAAACAAAAGTTGTTAATAGGAGGAATGAAAGAGGGGAAAAAAGAAAGAAATAAAACTCAGAAAAATCATATCATGCCACAGACTCACAGCATGATTTAAAAAACAAACAAACAAAACCAACAAAAAACCTAAACCAAACTAAAAACATCAAACCACCCAGCCTTGGAGCTGTGATTCAAATTCTTAAATATGTGAACTTCTTTGTATATGATGAGAACCTCTGACAGTGCTGTACTGAATGGACCGCTTGGTAAGACTGAGTCAGTGTTAAGTCGATATCTGAAATTAGATATTCTGAATTTGACTGAAACCAAATTGTTTCACAAACTGTAGGAATTCTACAGTCCTCAGAGGGTGTTACTGGACTTTTTATATCCTTTTTGGGTCGGAGCCATTAGATTTTTATACTTACTCCTAAATGCAGATTTCTCTCTTCATGAGCAGAGAGTTTAAAAAAACCAGAGAGCTTATGCTTGCCAATTTTCAGACAACTTGCATCTTTATCTTCTTTGTAGCTACAGGAGCCGTATGACTAGGAAGGAAACTGAAGAAACACCATAGCCTTTCTCTAGATGTCCCAATCTTCCTTGAAGCTGCTTAGTGATAAAGAAATGAAGTAGGTTGTCTAGCAGAAAAGCCATTCTTGTTTTCCCCACAAATATGTCAATGTGCAACATTTCAGTGCTATGCTAAAAGGACTGGCTTTTGGTGAGTCTTCCTTAACCTGTGCAGTTTGTTTATCCAGTGTGGTTAGTGAAATCCAAGTAGCACACTCAAACTGTTTTATATGTAGATCTGCACAATAAATCACTGCAAACTAAAGATAAGAAATTTTCAGACTATATCTAGCAAGTACCAAGATTGCTTCTTTTTAGATTATCTAGTACATCTGCACTTCTCACATATCCGTTACCATTTATTTATTTAATCTTTATTGTATTTCAACAGTCATTCAGAGCCAGAGAGTCTGACATAAATCTGCTTTATTTTAGAAAAAAAAATCACTTGGAATCTACATTCTAAATATCTATCGTTAATTTCTTCAGCATTAACTTGGTCCTACTTTCTCGAAAATCTACGGTTCCTTCATGTAATTTCAAACAATGCTAATGATAATGGTTACCAATGTATGAAACCAGATGCAGACTGTAAATACCTATAACTCATCTGCTTAGAACTACTTAGCTCATCTCTCAGGTGTTTTGAATTGCTAAAGATATGCTGGGTTGATAAGGATCAGGAACTACTGCTGTCAGAGCAAGAAATGTGATTTGTACCTTAAAAGACCGTTTTGGACAATTCATATTGCAGCATCTGAATACGCATGTGCATTTATTTATTCCTACACTACTATACCCCTCACTTTGAAAATCTGGCCCCAAGTCAACTGATACAGTGATGAAAATGCCGTTTTAGTATGCAATCCAGTAGTTGAGCAAGAAGAGAAAGTATTTAGGCTGCTTTTTAGCATAAAGAAAAAGCTTTTTGAAAAATTGATGTCTAATTGTTTAGTGCTGGGAGTTTGTCTTAGAATTTAGCGTGGATTTCCATTACTGAAAAAAATCCAAAATAAGACAGTGGAAAAAAAATGAGGCTTCTTGACATTCAGTGTTTGTACTAACAGATGTAGTTACTATATCTATTTAATGTTAACTAATATTAACTGTAGAAATATACCTGCAAGAATCCTGACCTAGTGCTGTCATTCACTGGGTATAAATTATGCTTACAAACATGACTAATATAGACTGTAGTAAACACAAACTACTTTATATTAAATTAACTATCTTTTTACTCATGCCCGAGACATCTACGCAAAGAAAATAACCAATCATTCATTAAGTAAGTTTCACAGAACCTTAAGATATTTTAACAACTGGAATTGTAACAGTCCTCAAATTACTATATTCTGATTATTTTTTTATATGGAATAGGAAAATTTGGAAGTAACTGACCTTTAAGTGGTAAAACCGTTTCTGCTACGGATGATATTGTAAATGAAATACCATTATAATGAGGGTAATGTAGCAACTGTAGTAATTGCATTACAATAAGGAAACTTTAGCCTTGAAAGATTTGAAAGCTAATTACTGAATGCCATAGTGAAACAAATGGAACCTTTTATTTCTGTTGTGGTAATATCTGAATTGCTACTAAGCGTTTTCTCAGTGAAAGATACTTCTAAATGATGGTAGGTCTAAATAGGAATATTTAAGCTCCAGAATAGTTTTCGTACGGCAGCCGCATTCAATCTTACTGGCACGGTTGCCTGCTGCTCTCCAGTAGAGAAGCAGCCCTGAGGAAACGGTGAAGTGTTTCTTCATCAGGGTGGGTGATGAAGAAGTCGTTCTCTTTTACAGTGGTGATGGGAATCGGCTGGAGTCCTGCCCTGGCAGAGAGTGCTTTGAGTCATGCCTGCCTTGTTCCAGTGCAGCTCCCTGGTTGTGCCTAGGGCATCAGCACAGATCTCTTGTGGGATTCTCAGTTCATCGTGGTCATCCCTTTTTCCTCCCCCCTCTGAATACCCTTTAAAAAGCTTTCAAGAATAAAACCTTCACAGAATAATGTTTTCGAAAGACAATGGGAGAGCCCATGAGTAAATTAGGTTTCTGATGTGGTATATAACACACAAAACACCCCCTACTATCAACATGTAATTTCAAAATTTTTAGATTACTCCTCCATATTTAAACTCTACATAAAAGAAAAAAGGAAATATATAGCCCAGTCTGAATTTTGTTTATCCTTTAGTGATTTAAATTTTAGAATAACCTTAAATTATCTTCAGGGAGAGTAACTACTTGAAATTATATGCTATTCTCTCAAATCAAACAGGCAAACAGAAAAGTTTCCAGTTAATGGATGTTGAGCTTATGCCCTCCTTTAAACAGTGAGTGCAAGTATTTACCAGGGTACTTTCAGAAGCTAGTATATGCAGCCAAAATAGAGGTCAGCTTTTCAGCATAGATGATTGCTGTGAAAAGCAGTGAAAAAATTTAGTGTATATATGTCTGCTTCTGTTGTAAATGACTTAGAAGTTTATGATGCTTGCATTGCATCAGGCTGCTGGAGCCTGTGAAGCTGTTGGGGTAGCAGCACTAGAAGGAAGCACTTTATCTTCCTGGATAGAAGCAAATGTTGGCAATGTTAGCAGGACACAGGCGTTCTTCCCAGCTTTCTGAGGGAACAAGGTGTACTGCCTCATCCTCAGTAACTGTAAAACCAGGATTACAAGGAGTTGGGACTGTCTGCTCTCTCACTGTTCACAGCAATGCTTTTGGGAGGTTGTTATGGAAGGGTAGTGTACAGTGTTGCAGCAACAGTGTTCTTGTGCAGCGTGAATTTGAGACCAGCGTTAGAATATCTCCTTCTCGTATAAAAGTACTGATTATTTGGATATGACTAACTTATTTGGGAAGGGACAGACAAGCATCAGACTGGACAGCAGACATTAAAATATTTGAATCTTGTATTATTTGCCTGTGAGGTACTGTTCTGTCAGGCAGGCTTTGACGAGGACTGGCTTCTATAGAAAAGCGACAGTGCATGATAGATGGTTTTCAAGAGAAACGAGACCAAAGTGTCTCACTGTGTGTTCTTGATTCAGCTCCTTTGGTCTTTTTTCCACTGTGACCCACATTCCTTTATTGTAATGAATAACCCTCATCCTTGGAGACTCACAGTGACTGTCCCTCGTTTCATTAAAGATAATGGGAAATTTGCCAGTAACTTTGACAGAGACAGGAATAAGTCATTTATTCTCTACCGTCCAAACGCATAAAAGCTGGTCAGTGTATGAATAGGTAGTTTCATTCTTTTCTTATTTTAGAGCCTATTTTCAAATGTTGAGGCACTGGACCTTCAATGGGAAAACTTAACTAGATTGGGCTACTTACTTAGAGACCTTGCATAGTATGAATAACTCTCTCCTGAAGTAAACTAAGTTTTTCAGACACTAATATTCTACAGTGATAATAGTACAGGCTGCATTATTTACAGATCTCCTAAAAGACAGTAACTTCTTAAGATGGTTCTACCTCTTTTTTTTTTTTATATGGACATCATCAGATGAAAACCAGAATAACTTCAATCCCATCTTGTTATTTTACAACCTAGCTGAAATGTTGAATGTGTTCATTTCTTAGTCTTTTCTGCTTCTCTGGTTAAACATGTAACTGGCTGCTGTTTTACATTCTCTGCAATTAATAGGATTGAGTTGCGATACAGGAGAGATAATGGAACCCAACCACAGAATTGCCTTAAGAGAACCCTTCGGGGGAATATTTGGGAATATTTGAATTGCAAGTTCAAATGCGTTTTCACACTGAATAATCCTTGCAGAGTTGAATTTCATGAAAGAGTGAACTTGATTTGCAAGACTCGGGAGAGAAGATTATTAGCTGAACAGCTTTGTTTCATTATATGACTGCTAATTTAATATTCTCTTACAAGCTTAAAAATAGACATTTTCCTGTCTTTTCTTTTAAAATCATGCTTGTTTGATTCCTCTATCTTTAAAAGGTACAAAAATACTTGAAAGAGAAGTTCTTTCTGTGCAGAAACATTTTTTCTGGCAGCTATGAGGATTTGTTATATTTGAAATATTTCACATTTATTGTATTTTTGTGGGAGTTTTTTCAAAATTATATTGCAGTTATCCGAGAACAAATAAGGCTGGCTGGGAGCTCTGGAGATGGTCTAATCCAATCCCCCCTGCTCAAACTTGGTGAGCTGGACTAGGTCAGAACCACATTCAGTTAAGTTTCGCACATCTGCAAGAATAGAGACTCCACAACCTCTCTGGGCAACCTGTGCTGGTATTTGATCACCCTCATAAGAAAAATGTTTTATTACATTCAAACAGTTTTCTGTATTTCAGTTTGTGCTCCTTACCTCTTGTCCTGTCACTGGGCACCACTGAAAAAGGTCTGGCTCCATCTACCTCTCCTCATAAAATTGTTATATGCATTGACAAGATCCTCCTGAGCCTTCTCTTCTCCAAGCTGAACAGTCCCAGCTCTCTCAGCTTGGACCTCATATGAGAGGTGTTCCAGTCTCTTAATCATCTTTGTGGCCTTTTGTTGGACTTGCTCCAGTATGTCCAGTTACTTGTGTAAGGGAGCCCAGCACCCCAGATGTCTCACTAGGGTGAAATAGAGGGGAGGGATCCCCACTTCATCCTGCTAGCAATGTTCAGCAGCTTGGGATGCTGTCAGCTGCCCTTTGCTGGAGGGGCAAGTTGCTGACTGTGGACAGCTTGCTATCCACCAGGGCTTTTTCTTTCAAGCTGCTTTCCACAGTTTAGTTGTATATGGCTAGGGGAAAACATTAGAGGAGTTATTGAAGAGACCAAATCTTCTTTCCAAGTATGACTTCACTCTTATGTTCCTATGATGATATAAACCAGCCTAAAGTGGAAATTTAAGCATCTGATTCTAATCTCCTTAACTCTAAATTATCTCATCAGCTCTAAATACAAGGGAAAGGGTGAGTTTTGTGTGTTATTTAAAAAGCTCCTTAGGGGATAGGGATTCCTGGAGAGTTTTGGAGAGCAAAGCAAGGACCTAATGTAGTAGGTGACATGAAGTTACTGTGTTGAAAGTAGCTAGAGTTGTTTTGAGTTGTGTTTTTTTTTGAGAGATATGTGGAATGTCTAAATAGCTTGTCGTTTAAGCCCCAAATTAGAGTGGAGGGGGAAGGGAAGCACAAGAAAGGAGGTTCAAGGACTGGCTTGGTCTGTCAACAGTTCCTCAAACTATGAAATACAAGCTTCTGGAAAACAAGTTAAAGTACTTTTAATCTATGGAGGAAGTCCAGTTTTGTTAGGTGACTAGAAGGACAGCTGAGTAACCTATCCTACTCCTTAATCTAAATCTGTGGTATAGATGTGTCCCTGAACTGAAAGGGTTCATTTGCCAACATAATTCTGGGCCTTCTTGTATTTAAAATTCTTTTTTTTTTCCCAGTTATATGTCTGTGTGCCCCCTTCCCCCAGTCAGCTCCGTGGTACTCAGCTGCTCTGAAGCGAGAGCATGGCTTCCAACGCATGCGATCTGTATGGTGCGTGTGTAATTGAGCTCTGCAGATGCAGCAGCTGAGCCTTCCTCAGAATCGCTGCCTGTGTGACTGAGCTGAAATAGCGGAGTTGTGGTGATTATGCAGATGAATTATGGTTGTTTATGCAGGACTCTCCAGCACAAGTAAGGTTGCAAATGTCCAAAAATCTCTCTACGTTGCCGTTGCCAGAAGCACGCCTGCTTTAGACTCCTGCCCAAAGCAGCTGCAGTGGTAGATACAACTTCCCCTCTAGTCATCTTCAGAGTATCTGACTGTGCCTTACAGCTGCCTTCAGACTTTTAAGGATTAAACAGCTGGGTAAGATATAGGCATTAGACTTCTATAGATAGCTGTGAAAGCCTAATTAAGCGTTTGAAACTTGTAGTATTGTAACAGCATTTGAACTTGCCTAAAGATAAAACTTTAGCACGTGTGGGGGTTTGCTGTCAATACTAGAATGCACAAGCTTCTATAAGAGCATCTGCTGAGTACAGGATATCTTTGTTAAGCTATCAGCTATTGGTCTTCAAGCAAGCCAAAACTCCCTATTAAGCCTCAGTTGCTGCTTTTGACTTTTCCACAGTTCTGTCAGTGCTCGATAGTGAAGAAAATGCCAGTTTTTACTTCTGATGGAGGAGGTTTCAGTTTTCTCAGCTGTTTTACTTGTTTCATTTCTCTGACTTTTCTGTGTCACTCTGAAGCATTTTGTGCTATTTTATATTAGCAACAATAGCTACTTCTGAATTTAGGTTTTAATTTTTGGGGAAAAAAATCAATATATCCAAGTGCTTTGAATAACACAAGGACATTGCATGGTTCTATCTGTTGGTCTTTTTATGTAAATGTCCATATTTAAAGTAAAGACATGACCTGGTTTGTCAGCAAGATCTCATTGCAAAACTCACAAGAGGTGAGTACCGCGTCTAACCTGCAGTTCTTGCCTGCTGGCACGATTTCTCTGGATTGCGGGATCGTTTAGAGTGATTGCTCACTGCTATTGATGGAGATATTTTGTCTTTGTTGTAAGATTATTCAGGTAGCTGTTATACAAACAACACAATCATTTTGCCTCTTCCCTGAGACCTCAAGATGCTGAAAAAGTTTTTTAATATGATAAACGGTCATTTTATTTAAGCTGAGGTATTGACAAAACACTGTCAGTTTTCTCTGCTTCTTGCCCACTTCCGGTTTTATTCAATGCCCTTAGAAAAGCACTAACCAGGTGAAGTTATATGGGAATTACAGCAGTCAATGGGGTCTAAACTCTACCTGTTTGTGCGAGTTCTCTTCCTGTTGCTTTTGTGTATGGGGTGTGTGTGGGAGGTGGGCTTTGTTTAAGATATTAAGTAACCTTAAATGCAAGAAGTCATTCCATTAGAAGTCTTTATCTTCAGCGTGTTGTAGCATGTCTCTGAAAAGCTGACTTAACTGACAAATCATACTTTATTTTTATGATGCTGCTCAAGAGAACATGCATCCCCTCCATTTCACTGTGACGATGGGTGTTTCACTGTTACCTTGACTTGCTATAAAACAGGACAGATGGTCCTTAACACCACCGGGTCTTACTACTCCAGTAGTTGAAAAGCTGCTGTTTGTTTTTAAGCCTTGGATCAAAAAGAAAAGCATCAGCAGAAGACAACTGATGCTACAGCATATTTAAGGCAAGGAACGGCTTTGTTCTCAATCAGGTCATGAGGGTTTACTCCCATTTTGTTATCCACAGGAATTGCCATGGCTCTGTCTGAATGAATTCTCTTAGAAAAGATATTAACAGAAAAGGGGAAGAGGGAGAGGTGTGGAAGAAAGAGGAGAAGGAAGCACGAATAGAACTCTATTGGTCAAGATAAAATTAGCCCTAAACCTAAAGAGGTGAGGGCACTTGCCATTCATTCAGCAAGGTGTGACAGAAACAAGCAGATTCTTATTTAATGTACCTGTGAGGCTAAACTGTAAAATTCAGTAAATTGCAACTAAATGTGTGGTCTTGAAAGAAAAAAACAACATTGAATTTTGTGTGAAGTAATAACAGGGGCTATAAAAAAAAAGAAGTGAACACTTATCTAACTTTCTTCCCTAGAAGAGTAATTTGTGACATAAAGGGCTGTTGACGTGACAGGAAGCACTAAATGAATCATAGAATCATAGAATCATAGAATGGTTAGGGCTGGAAGGGACCTTCAAAGGTCATCTAGTCCAACCCCCCTGCAAGGAACAGGGATATCTCCAACTAGATCAGGTTGCTCAGGGCCTTGTCCAACCTGGCCTTGAACGTCTCCAGGGATGGAGCATCCACCACCTCTCTGGGCAACCTGTTCCAGTGTTCTACCACTCTCATAGTAAAAAATTTTTTCCTAATATCCAACCTGAACCTACCTCCCTCTATTTTAAAACCATTACCCCTTGTCCTATCATAACTGGCCCTCCTGAACAGCCTCTCCCCATCTTTCCTGTAGGCCCCCTTGAGGTACTGGAAGACCGCTATAAGGTCACCCCGGAGCCTCCTCTTCTCCAGGCTGAACAGCCCCAACTCTTTCAGCCTGTCCTCATAGGAAAGGTGCTCCAGCCCTCTTATCATCTTCGTGGCCCTCCTCTGGACCCTCTCCAACTGGTCCATGTCCTTCTTATGTTGGGGGCTCCAGAACTGGACGCAGTACTCCAAGTGAGGTCTCACAAGGGCAGAGTAGAGGGGGAGAATCACCTCCCTCGACCTGCTGGCCACACTCCTCTTGATGCAGCCCAGGACGCGGTTGGCCTTCTGGGCCGCAAGAGCACATTGCCGGCTCATATTGAGCTTCTCGTCCACCAGTACTCCCAAGTCCTTCTCCTCAGGGCTGCTCTCGATCCAATCACCACCCAGTCTGTATTTATGCCTGGGATTGCCACGACCCAGATGTAGGACCTTGCATTTGGCCTGGTTAAACTTCATGAGGTTGGTACGGGCCCACCTCTCCAGCCTGTCAAGGTCCCTCTGGATGGCATCCCTCCCTTCCAGCGTGTCGACGGCACCACACAGCTTGGTGTCATCGGCGAACTTGCTGAGGGTGCACTCCATGCCACTGTCCACGTCACCGACAAAGATGTTGAAGAGGGCCGGGCCCAACACGGACCCCTGAGGGACGCCACTTGTGACCGGTCTCCACTTGGACATTGAGCCGTTGACCACTACTCTCTGAGTGCGGCCATTGAGCCAATTCCTTATCCACCGAGTGGTCCATCCATCAAACCCATGACTCTCTAATTTAGAGAGAAGAATGTCGTGCGGGACAGTGTCAAAAGCTTTGCACAAGTCCAGGTAGATGACATCCATTGGTCGACCCTTGTCCACCGATGCTGTCACCCCATCGTAAAAGGCCACCAAGTTAGTCAGGCACGATCTGCCTTTGGTGAAGCCATGTTGGCTGTCACCCACCACCTCCTTGCTCTCCATGTGCCTTAGCATGGTTCCCAGGAGAATCTGCTCCATGACCTTGCCAGGCACAGAGGTGAGGCTGACCGGTCTGTAGTTGCCCGGGTCCTCCTTGTTCCCCTTTTTAAAAATGGGGGTTATGTTCCCTCTCTTCCAGTCATCGGGGATCTCGCCAGACCGCCACGACTTCTCGAATACAATAGCCAGTGGCTTGGCAACTTCATCCGCCAGTTCCTTCAGGACCCGCGGATGGATCTCATCAGGTCCCATGGACTTGTGCACCTTCAAGTTCCTCAGATGTTCTCGAACCTGGTCTTCAAGTACAGTGGGCGGTGGTTCATCCTCACAGTCCCTGCTAGTTCTTTCCACAGCTTGGGTGGTAAGACAAGAGGCTTTACCATTGAAGACTGAGGCAAAAAATTCATTAAATGAACCTTAAGTGCTATGTTTAGAGCCTGCTTTCTGAATCTAGCTAGCAGCAATACTTGACTCCTGGCCTCCTGACTTCATGATTTTTAGACACCCTTATCTGAAATATGAATAATGAAATATTAGAAACTCAGTTGGAAATACTAATCTGTACAGTGTCTTTCTAAGGAAAGCTCTTTTTCTTACTTAGTGAAAGAATGCAACTTTCTGTAGTGTGGAGTACTTGTTTTTGAAACAAAAAAATGCTTAATTGCTTATTGCCAAGTGGTAGGAATGAGGAAGGTGTCAAGAGATGTATGAGAATGGCTGGTCTGATAATTCACTTTAAATTTGTGATGTTTTACTATAACCTTTGTGAGCTGTTTGATGTTGTTAATTTCAACCATCTACTAGGAGGAAAAATTTGTAGATTGGCTAGTCACTCTCCAAAAAGCTGTTCATGAGCTGTTATATTTAAAAATAAAATCTGTGGGTTTTGTGAGAATGCATTTTGCAACATGCTGGTAATTGAAACATGAAGTATTAAAGCTATTTAACTCTTCTTTCTGCAATGATAACTTGATGCAAAGCTGCTAAATTCTGTGCTATTCATTGGTAAAGCCAGAAGAAGTAGCTAAAGACAAAATCTAGTGCACCAGGCCAAACCTACCTATAATAGCAAGGTAACAAGGGAATCTTAAGGAACCAACTCTTTTGCCTACTTACCTGATATATTCCCCCAGTTAGGCACAAGAAGAAAATTTCAAGCAAGCATTCAATTGAGTTGTAAAAATAAATAGCTACTTGTTTACTTTGTCACAGTGATGATACTGAACCTTGACAGTAAGGGCAAACAGCTTAGCAGCTCTTTATTAAAATCTTGAAGAAAATAAAGGTTTGCAAGAAGAATTAGCTTGTGGAAAACCTCTGTGCTGTATGACGCTGGGAATGCAACAGATGCTGAATGGTCCTTGCAGCAGGGCATGCTGCTAGCTTTGGTGCCCAGGATCATCAGCTGTTTGGAAGAAAATTAAAATGACACCTGATACCACATTCGAATAGTAACAAACTATAATGACAGTGCTTTATGCCAAACACAATGAGAAGTTAGAGCAGTCTACCAAGTTTTGCATGATCAGTGTGCTGTGACATGACAATTAAAGATCGCTTGAATCAAGTAGCAACTGTCATATCCAGCCAGTAGGGAGTGTTTGACTACCAATTTGGCATTTGAGCGTATGGCTAGAGTTCATAATGACTGATACAGTGGTAGACCCCTCTGAATTTGCAGCTGTATCTCATCTGATGATAAAGCAATTTGAGCACCATGAGGCAAAGATGTCAAAATATTTCAGGTTGCCATGACAAACTGTAAACAGGTGAAAGTGATGCCTATAAATGTCTTCAATGTGTAAACTTTCAAATTAGTCTATTGTAATTATTATATATATTTAGTTTCTATCTACATCTAACTAACACAAACTGTGCTGTATTTCTTTCAAGGACACCTCTAAAATAAGTCCTGTCCCATTTGAAGACTGCTTTCTGATTCTTTGCAAGAGACCACTTCTACACGTACTTTACACTTACTGGCAATAGTATCTAAATATCTATATAGGCACCAATTCTGTAATTTATTTAATCACTTTTGGAATGTATTGTTTTTTCCTTTTTTAACAGAATTGCAGATAAGCTTAGTTTATTGTAGGAATAGTATCTCTTGAAGAGAGTAGATTAAGAGCAAAAAGCTTCTGCAAAAATATTCTGAACAACTTAACATGATAACCATACCCTAGAATAAACTTTTTTTGGTGGAAGGTTTAGAGAACAATCTCTGTGTGCTCCGAACTAGTGAAATTATTTGGGGACAAAGAAGCTATGTTGCCCATGGAAACAAGGCAATACTGATCCAGAATTTAGAGACTGATTAAATCAAATAGGTTCTACTATTTCAACTCATTCACTATTTCCAGAGGTGAAGGAAAGGGACAGATGAATGTTTTAGTCCAGGTACAAAATGTTTAAGTAAAAGTGTGTATCAAGTTGCAAAATCAGACATGCCACAAAGGGTTACAGACATACCATTGTCCTATATAAAGGTAATAGCTTAAAACTCAGCAATTAATTTTTTCCTGAATTCCTACTGGGTAGGTCTGTTTACCAAATGTGTAAATGGTACCTCTGTAAATTAAAAAACCAACAGTGAAATATACGCTTAATTTCACTGAAGTGATTTCTTCTGTGCTCTGTTAAATCAACAGTTCCCACCAATGTTAAATATGGTTAAGTAAAGATAACGTGCAGCTCATTCTGGTGAGAATTTTACTTAAACACCTACTATCTGAGATACTTAGTTAACTAACTCAGTATCTGAGACAACATATGTAACTCTAAATGTTCTTAAATTTTTACTTCGTATGAAAGGCTTCATAACAAGGAATCTTGTTTTATTTCATAAACGTTATACCATCTGATCTGTGAAAAAAGTTAGATCCACTGCTGAATTGGCAAAGATGCCACTCTCCTGAATTGCCTGCATTTATTTGAAATCTCCTTGTCTTTCCAAGGCTAAGCCATCAAGGGCCTGCCTGGTTTAGCTGATATTTGGGATCATGTATTCCCATTAACTCTTTCATTAAGGTTTGCCACCCCTTTTAGAAGTTCAAGTATCTCCATTTCACTTCTGACAGATCTGCTTACAGCCTATTCGTAATGCCAAAGGTTTGTTTAATGGAACATATGGGAGCACTGGGCAACCAATACTATAATTATCCAAATGATTACCCTACTTATTGCCAGCATCCAAGATCAGATGGCCAGTGTGTGCTTGGATAATCAAGGCTCCCTTCTCACAGGCTCCTCCTTGCTGTAGTTAATTTTGCCTTCATTGAAGGGCTGCTTGTGATTTCTATAGTTGATTTATAGCTATTCATTTGCTGTTCTATTAATGCTATTGTGAAATTTATTCGTAATCTTAGTCTTATTTAAAACTCAACTATCTCATTGCAAGCCTCAAACATAATTACTATGCAGTGTTAGTTTATGTTTTAATGAAAAAAAGGCTCACCTATTCTACTTCCTTATTTTATGGATGAGGACATCTTACAGCAGTAGCCCTTTTTTTTTTTTTCAGTCATTAAACCAGCATCTTTTTGCCAATGGGGCTAAACATTTGTCCTACAGCTACTAGTTTCATTGCCTGCTTGAACAAATAAACCCTTCATTTCAGGGAAGAAAATTCTTGTTGGAATTTTAGAAAGTTACTTGAAAAAGGCTACCAAACTGCTCCAAAACTTGTTTCACTAGAAAATAGGCAAATTCAAGTTGTGAACAAAGGATCCAGATGATCTAATCATGGAATACCATCATATCAGACTCATCAAGGAAAGATTGAGCTCAAAATACTCTCATAAATATTTTGTATCAAAGTATAAACTTTAAGGTGCTTTTATGTACATAGGTATACAATACACAATGCACATAAACCAAGTACTTTAAAGTAACATTGCTGTCTTAGACTCAAGTGATCTACAGTGAGGGGAATCTTAGTTCTAGCTGTCAGTGTAACCTTCACTCTGCCTCCAGCTGTGCATAGTACTACACCTTGCACAGGGAAGGGAATGCTGCTGTTACATTGCTATCTCTCTAGACCTGTTTTGTGAAGTGGTATAAATATGGAAGTTATAATGAAACCAGATCTGTTTTGTTCCAGTGGCTTTGTTTATTTAGTTATATTCCTGGCTTTAACCTCTTGTGATTAAATTTGGTCAGTGATTTCACTTGATGTTCTACTCAGAGAAAGCATCTTATGCCACTAGTGAAATATGGCTTAATATATATTAAGAGGTTGTTGCAGGTGCTTGTTATGGGATTCTAGTAAAGTGGAATTGAACCAATGGAGTTCTTGCCTGTGCAATGAATGAACAAGCAGCATGCATATGAAGCATAAAATGTGTGTTGCTGAGTAGTTTTTGTTTTAATGGAACACAAGGCCTCCATGTGTGGCAATGTATGCAGGTCAAAACATCCACCTGTCATCCAGCTCTAGATCTCTTATGCAAACTGCTTTCAAAAGCAGAAAGGAAGAATTTCATCCCAGCAACCACCTGGAAATTGCTTGTAATTATTCCTATTACATACCATAATTCTGTAGTCATATTATGAAATCTCGGGAATTATTAATGGCTGCTTTGATGCCCCAGGGGCTCATCAGAAAGAATCCCTTAGTTGCGTGTGGTAGAGCATCATGTGGTGTCACTGAAATGGACAATTCATTGTCGCAGGTTCCTGAGACTCAAACTAAGCTAACAAAACAGAGTTGTTGGAGACAACACTTCCCATTTGTAAATACCTTATTTGGTGACGTATGTATGTACCAAAGCTATGGACTGCCATTTGGTACAAGCAGTTGAGAATGACGATGTTACCAAGAAGAAATCTGTATTGGCAGCCTCTGAAAAGTACTTGAACAGACTTTCAAAACTGTAGTTTTGTTAAAAAATCGATTTATTAATATGATCTTTGAAGTAACACTAAATTTTTTCTTCTAGGAACAGATAGATAATAGCAAAGATATTTTTAGGCATTCTGGCTTAGAATGTAGCTCTTCATTAAGAATTTAACTTCTTATTTGAAAGCAAACATCTTACTGAGTGCGCCAAACCCAGTATTTTAGACAGCAGGTAGCAATATTGCAAAATCACATATAGGAGAGTGTTACATTACACCTACCAAGTGAGATTTGCCTGATTTCATCGTCCATTCTGGAAATAAGGAGCTAGATTCTCAGCTGGAGCATGCCAGTGAGCTTGCATTGACTCTCTGAGTGGGTGTACAGAGCATTGCTGCTATGGATTCATAGGGTGGGTCATTCTTGAATGTCATCATGCAAGTATTGTGGTATAACTAACACTAATAAGGTAGAGAATGCAGAAACTTAGGACCTTCTACAAGTGTAAGGACACTTTATCCTTCGTCAGGATACATAAATATGCATGTGTGTATATATGTAAATGTGTATATACATACATATTTATCTATGTATATATTTATGTCTATATATATGCACATCTATATGGAAATATACTGCTAGTGATTAAAAAAGGGAGCTATTTATGATGGAGATGCTAACCTGCTGCTTCTTCGAAGGATGTAATTTACAGGAGGTTATTGGAACAGATGCTAGTTTCTGACAGAGACTGGAGGCTACAGTGATTTCATGGTCAAATGTATCTTCATGTTAATTGCCATAATTAACTTATGTCATAACTAACATAACTCTCAGACTTCAGCTTTTTTAAGGGTAGAGAGAGGAGTAAAGGAGAATCTCATAAAGCTGAAAGTCTTAGCAATGAAAGCTGGGGCTGATGGTGCTGTGCTGCTTTCAGACAGGTGACTTATGTGTTTCTATCAGTGCACACGCTAATAAATGCAGCTGGTTATTGGGCTGCTTGTCTGCTCCTCTTTCGTTATGCTCCTTCTACTGCTACCTTCATTCGGAAAGAAAACATAGCTTACTTTGCACTCAATTTTGAAATGTACGTTTTACAATGTCATTCAAAGCCATTTAATTTTCATACATTCAAAGTTGGGTTATATTTTAACTCAAAACCTTGTTTTTCTTTAATCTTTATTTCTCTATTCTTATTTTGATTTCTTTTCCTTGTAATATTTATTGTCCTTATGTGGTAGCCTTATAAGGAAGACATGAAGATATACTTCTCTAAACAAGGTACACAATAATAATATCTTCCCTTTAGTTGTTAGAAAATTAGCTGTTTAATATTGAACAACAATTGGCTTCACCTCTAGCTGCAGCTCTGGATTATCTCCAAGGAAGTCCTCCTTTTCCCCCTAACTCCATGATCTCCTCAATATCCTGAGAGCTTGGGAGATTTGAATCCTTTTAGAAAGGAAGCAAATATCTGAAGCACTCATGCTTGCCATAACATTCACACATTGAGCAGTTCATCGTTTAAGAAAGTGATTAAGCCAAAGACTGCTATTCAAAATTATTTGAAGAAAATATTTTCAAACTTGTTTTCTCTGTTTTTTCCCCACTAAGGGAAACTCCTGCTTTGTGTAACTTAAATAGTGAAAGAATAGGGGAAGGTATCTTTTCAAATGATGCATCTTTTCAACAGATGTTGATTGAAAGTGACTGCAAACCTTTCTTTGCATTTGCAGTAGTATTGCAATAGGTACTCTGGCTTCTTCAGGTTTTTTCATCTTGTTAAGAAGTATTTTTTGTGCTGCACCACTGACTTAGAGAACCATGTGCACTCAGAAGTCATGGATGTCATTAAATGCTCCTGTACTACTGACTTTGCTCTCATTGATACAGTCTATGGCATCACAAAAGAATTAACAAGGGAAACAAGGAAACGTTTTTTCTTTCCTGAGTTGTAAAACACAAGTGAAATCTTGCAACTCTTACATAGCAAGCAGTAAGGAGTTGTGTATAGAAGGCAGCTTTAAAATCCTTGTTTAAGACTTTATGGTACAAGTAGTGTTTCCTGAACATCTGCTTCATGAATCCTTTTTTCATGGAGGCATCTCATTAGCAATCTCTGTCATGCACTGTAGATACTATTCCATCTCAAACCAGTAATTGGCCATTAAGTCTTCTTGAATCAGCTCATCTATATGCCACTTAAGTGACATAAACAAACTTTTTTCTAAGTAGGATCAATTTTTCAATAAAGAACAAGTAATTTTTCTTGGATATTCTTAGTGGGATAGCTTTTGCACATTCAAGTGATGTGAAGGTGAAAGAGAGGATGAGGACCAGCTTGTCTTGATATGTGCACTTTTAATTACTTACTGTCATTTGAGTGAATCTTCCAGGCTGAAAAACCTTTATGTAGCAGTGGTTGAATTAAAGGATCTGCTATGATTACACGTTTATAGAATCATAGAATTCTATATCACATTTATTCCGATAAATCTTTTTTGCAGATGTCAGTAGCTTCGGATCAAACCTGAAGGTATCAAATAAATAATACATGTTTATGTGTCGTTATCTAGCATTCTTGTCCTCCTGTGAGTTTCTGGAGAGCCTTACTGTTATGGGTGTACTGTTTCAGGATATGAGTCCTGCTGCCATTCATGCTAAAGCTTACTACTGACCTTTCACATGCTCTCCGTGCTGCCCAGGATAGGGTCGCTGTGACTGTAACTCTGCGTGAATGCCAAAACCAGCTTAAAAGCTGTCTAATGGAACATAAACAGTTTGAGTGTCTCAGCATGTGCAAACTGGTGGGAGCCTTAGCGGGTAACTCTGCCAAATTACATTTAGTTAATAGCTGTGCTTCTAAATCACAGGGAAGCGTTCAGCAGCTGTTCACCTGGTAGAAGAGGGGTGTCTTCTACTGAACTGAGACTAGGGTTTTGGGAGACTTCTCTTTTTCTCGTAGTTGTGTTTCATGCTTCGCAGTTTTTATCTGTTTCAGCTTATTTCTCAATTTGGTGTAAGGAACACGACTCAACTGCTTGTATCAGTAACACTTGATATGACAGTCTAGCTGAAGGAAGTGTTTTATGTCCACATTGCTAGGTGATGCTCTGAGGTTTTGGGGTTTCTAGTGTACTGCTCCTCTTCATGTGCTTTCTTAAACTCCCTTTACTCAATCTTATGGGTACTAGCTGGTAGCGTAGCCCAAATCTAGTATTCAAGTATTTGTGCTTCCTTTGAGTATGTCTCTGTTCTCCTTTTCTACTATAGCTGCTGCTGCTGAGTAATCTCCTGTGAGCTAAAAGTGGCTGTCCTATATCAGGCTGTTTAAATCCTCTTACCACTGCTATGGATCTGTGACATACCCTGGGCTGTCTGGCAACTGAGACACAACTATGGTCTGGCCCAGGATCTTAAAATAATGCTGTACTTCAGCATAGAGGTGATGTCTTCTGAATGTAGGATTTGAATTGAGTTGTAAAACTTATCCAAATCATGTCTAGGGTTTTTAATATAGCTTAAGGTTAAAGAGGAACTGAATTTAAACTAACCCACAATTATAATTAAAACTTGTTCTGATACATTAGTCATAAAATATTAGCCAGAAAAAGAAAATCTGAAAATGATAAAGGAAATTAGACTTAGTCCTTGAGACTTCCCTGTGCCTTGTCTTTATTTTATTGTGCAAAACCTGCTCAGTCTTCACTTTTCTTTTTGTTTTCCTCAAGCACAAATAGACATTCAAGGAAAATTTTCCTAAAATTAGCTGTGGAAAGTGAAAGTGATCTAGTTTCTAGGAGATAACTGTTTCTCTAATGAGGGATCACTTTGGCTGCTTCATGTAAAAGACCCCATTTATAGATCTTTGCTGTCATATTTTTACCTAGAGATAATAGGCCAGCAAAAGCTTTTATACAGCAGTACATATCAGTAGACTGAAGCTAAAAGCAGTTTTACCAAAACAAGAACTCCGAGTGTTGGCTGTCCTTCAGACTTGTGCATTGTTTCAGGAATACAATAACTTGGAAATCTTGGAAGAAACAACTGGAACCTTGCTTTCTCCTGTGTTATAAAGGTTAAATTTATGTGTGAACAATCCCACATATCTGAAATTTGTGTAAGCCGCATGCTGTGGTTCAATTTTAGCAGTAAAGTGTGGGTGGCAGGTTCAGGATATGAGGAAACATAGTTTTGGCATGGATAGAGATGTTCACTGACTAAGTTGTAGAGCGTAATGAGTTCTTGAACAGGTAAAGTACACTGTTTGGTATTTCTTCTCTTCAAAACCAACAGTTTTCTCCTGTGAGATTTCTCAGCATTCATCCTAAGAAACTGTGTGGGAGGAAGAACCTAAATTGCTTCTTTCAGTGTTCTGTGTACTGGACTCTGTATGTTCAAGGGCAACACTGAATCAGCATTGATATACTATGTTAGAGTCCCAGAAAAACCTACAAAACGAGTCAAAATGAAGAAAATAAAAACTACATAATGGCATGTCAGCAACTAAAACTCTATTTTTGTGTCCATCTCATCCTCTGCTGCTAGCTCTGGTTCTTTTTCACTCAGCTGGCTTGAAAGCACAGCAAATGTAAAAGAGGACCATTTTATAGTGTATATTTCTCAACCCAGACCCGGGTCTGGATATTATGGTCTTTGATGGAAATGTAAGATCCCTTCTTAGATTTGACAAAGTAAAAACTGGCTTAATTTCTCTTAAGCTTATAGCTATCCCATGTTATAGATGACTTCAAATTTCAAATTATTCCTGTTGATTTTGTGTAACTTAATCCATGTTGCTTGTGAGAATAGTCTTGCTGACTGTTTAATTAGATGTGGTTTGCATTTTCTAACTCTACAGATACTTGTTTAAGAAAACAAAGCACTAGTAATAAATCTGCAAAGACACTGCTGTCATCTGTGGCAAAGCATCTCGCAGCGAGTGACTCCGCACTATATCAAACTGAGGAAATGGTTACTTCTGAGAGCTCAAATAAGTAAATCGGACTAGCATGTCAGTCTTGTCCTTGCTCAGAATGATACTATCACCAGTTGGATACTAGACTTGCTTTTTTTTGAAAAAAAAACCCTAAGGTATTTAAAAATTTCTGTTTCTCTTTGGAGTATAGGACTAGAAAGGGTATTGAGAGGTCGTTTGCTGGACTTGAGTAGAGTTGATCCTTTCAGAGCACTAGTTTTATTTATGCAAGGTTCTGCTTCTGCAAGGTCGGGCTTCTTCATCTCAATGCGTCTTAAAGGAAGATATGACTTCCCAGCTAAATACAGCATTTGCTCTGAAGGGCTGATGTTCCCAGAATGGCAGCATGGCTCCCAGCTGTGTCTTCTCCACTTCCCTTCCTCTAACTTTTCAGTGTCTGGGTCTTTTCTCGTCTGACCCACTGAAAAGACCATCTCATGCTTCTGGCAAACTTATCAGCTGTGGGAGCCTGTTTGTGTGGATGTTCCCCGTATGTGTGGATGTTCCCCATATCATTGTTCTTTCTTCAATGTCAACCCTTACACAGGCAAATCTCCAGCATTTTGCTGTGTTGCCGCACAGTAGCCAAAAAAAATGGTGAAAACAAAGTAACCTAATGCCTCGCCTGAGGGATCTTAGATTTTTGAATCATCAAGTCCCCACAGCATGTCTGCCTTTTGTTTACCATCTTTGCTAACTCTTTAGTACTTTGCCTTGTAAACAGACTGTAGAATTACTTGTCTTCTGTGGGTTCTTTTGTTCCTCTGGTGCCATCTACCATAGCATTTCAATTCTAAGCGATATCGCTGGTTGCCAAACTAATACTCATGTATATGCGTGTACACATGTATTAGTTTGGCTAGGGAAGATTGTTTGTCAAATATAAATCCTGAATGCAACTGATATGAGTTGTATATACTTAGCGTAACGTATTTCTGTATTGTTTTGCTGTTATGCTTTAAAAACTTTGAAGATCTGGGGTGGGGGTGGAAAGGGAAAGAGCTGAGAAGAACATCTTGCTTCATTTGTACAAATGGCATCCTCTGCTGCTGCTTACCTGACTTGAGGACTGATGTAAAAGTTAATTTCTGTTGCGTTTTTTTTTTTTAAAAGGTTGTTTTTTTTTTTAAAAAAAAATCTGTGCTATTTTGTAACAGACTTTTGCTTTTATTGGAGGGATGAAGGTAACAAATATGTCTCCTCTTTGGTAGACGTGTTACCGAACTCATAACTCTCCCATTGTTATTTTGCTGAAGAGCTAGAATACTGTTTTCAGGCAGTGTAAATCAGTTTTATGTCACACTAATGTGCATGTTTGTTCTTCTGATGCTGTATATTGTATGATTGCTGCAATTCACCTGTTTGGCAAAGGACTGCAGTTTTAAGTTGATCTAACTAAAAACTAGAGTACAAAAGTAAGTTTAGAAACCTCTTTTGAGAGGCATTAAGGTGATCATTGCTGTACCTAGTATAATATCTCTGTAGCTGAGAAAATAACATAGAGCTGATGTTACTGACTAAATGTTCTCTGTTACTGACACAAGTAACTTCAACTGGAAATCTTTCAACTGGCTTCCGTAATACTTGTATAAATGTCTGCACTGTGGAATAGGGCCTGCACCTTAATGTGCCCTTTACTTTGTCAGCAGTAATGTATTGGCTGAGATGCAGCGCTCATTTTCTATGACATACTGCTAATGTGATGCAAGAAATATTAATGGATGTTTCAACAGTAACATTGTTGGGAGGCCAGTGCTGGAATATTCTGAGGCTAAACATTGGTGCAGTCTACAGAAAGTTCAAAATATCTGAAGTAGTGTTTTTGTTCTTCCTTTAATCTCAGGTCAAATCTAAGTGTTCTGAAAACAAGATTTGGATAATCTGGAATTCTGGATGGTTTATTTCTATAGTACCCTCATCTAAAAGACCCGTCATATTCTGTCTCATATTTAGCAGTCTCTTGTTGTAAAACACTAATTTTAGCAGCACAACTCAGCTGTTCTAGGAATTAAGCTGCACATTTAGGAAATAATGATGGCATATGATTTCTACTTCTTACTGCTTGGTACAAAAGAGCCATAAACAATCTTGTATTTAATTTTTTTTTTGTAATATGTTTTGAATATGTTTCTGCTAGATGCTGTGTCTCATGAAATAACTGGGACACTGTACAGGTAAATGTACTTTCTGAGTATTTGTGAATTGTAGTCGTAATAGAAACTGCTATAGATAGAACTGCTAGCACAGTGTATAGCGAACCAATCTGTCAAACCACCCTAAAGCTTCTTGGTTTGCTAAAAATGGTTGTTTGGGAATTGGCCTTCATTTGTCTTAGTGCAGGTAATCCCATTTTCTTCTATAAATATAATTTCATGAGTGCTTAACAAGTTAGAGTTTAGCACAACATTCTTCTAGGGAAAAAATGAAAAACCTCATACTGGCAAGAGTAGGGCTGTGCTGTTGATGGACTATTTTAGGACACTTTTTTGTTCTTGTGTTTTTTAAAATTTTTCCCCCACACTTCCAAGGTTATGAAGCTGGTCAAATTAGTCATTGTAACACAGTGCTGTTTTGTTATAGTAACATGGTATTAAAGTTCTTGTAGGCAGCACTTCAAAGATGAAGGGAAGCAGAGATTAGCAGACAAAAATGGCAAAAGAATAAGGGTTGGATAAAAACAGCATGAGGGGAAAAAAGGTCACCCTACAGAAATGTTCTGAGGAAATAACAAAACCCAGAAATGATACAGCACATTTCAGACACTTAATAATAAAGCTATAAACTCCAATACTGATTTAATTTATTTGCCCCAAACTTTACTTCCACTCCAGTTTTTCTTATCTAGTCTAAGTCATATTTTTAGACAGTACTGGTAAAACATCATTATTAAAGTTAAATACAGATCTCACTAAACCTGGGTAGCTAAACTTTTTGCAGAAGTTGCTGATCCTTTTTTTTCTAATTAGAAGCCATATATCAGTATGTGTGTAAAAAGTCTTTTTGAATGTAAAATGCTTATACAGTAAATGTTTGATCATACAAAGTAAACTAACAGCTTGTGAAAATATTTGCAGATTGAAGTTAAATATTTTATAGCCTTGGAATAAACCCAAATTTGTGATTCAGCAATTTATGCTGTAGTCAGATGTCATTAGAAATCTGAAATTATGATGATATACCAACCATGAGCAACTTGCAATTCACTATGTGCTCTAAAAATTATTAGAGGTAATAGATTACTAAAATAATTTTCAATGCCTACTGACTGAGCTTTAAAAGTGGATTTACAGATTCTTTATTCTTAAATTAATGTACAAGATATTTGTTAAGTGGAAGCTTCAATCAGTGTTTGAACACAAAAATATGTTGTAAATTTTATACCTCTGGCTGTACCAGGGAACCTATCGTCCCCCTTGCCAGAGGCATTGTCTTTTTGGCTCCAAATTTTGCTCTAGAGTAAATACTCAAATTTCCCTTTATCTATGCAGCGGATGAAAAAGAAAGGGGAGAGAACATGTTAGCACGTTGTTTAACATTCAGTAGCTACTCAGCCAGCTGTTGCTGCTCCTATGTAGAATAAATATTCAAATACTGTTTCCTGCATTTCTTTTTTGCCTGAGGGTTAGGTGGGTACCAGCACTACTATTTTCTTAATATGCATTAGAATTAGTTTTGCTGTTTGAAGCTGTATTGTGGAACCAGCCGCCTTGAGGGGGAAACAAAACGCTATGAAGGGTAACTGTGCAGTTACGACCTTGCACAGGTAAGGCAAGGTTGGTTGGTAGAAGCAGTGTGTTCCTAGACCTTCAGTAGTAACTGGGACAACTAAGTATTCTTTTGCTGGCTTGTACTTCAATAGATGCAGATGTTTTTTTAGTTCAGCTGGCACTTGGTTCAACTGTCAATTAAAATTAAGGCTATTGGTATTTGTAACAACATATTAGATTACAAAGCTTTAATCAAGTGTTAGGATGATTTCCTACAGCTCTGTACTTATCAGTTTCATGGACTTCAGAGTATGCCTAGAAGAAGCCAGAGTTCCTATTGGTCATACACTTCAACAATATTGACTTTTGAAGGCTTCTTCACATTTTGTTGTCATGGCAAGGATTGATTTATGGTATATGTACATCCTCATTTTGCACAGTAATTGTTTTCCAATACTAGGTTTGCTGATTCCTCTTTTGTCTTTGCTATCTCTGTGTTTCTCCAGTCCCATCACAGTCTGGACCTTAGAATCTAGAAGTAAGCTTCTCCTTAGGGGAGAAAAAATGAAAGTAACTTCAGGCTAAAACATCTGTTTTCTTACAGGATCAGTGTTAGCACTTTCATCATATAACACATTTCAGCCACTTCTGCAGCGTCACAGCTTTCTCCTGATGCCACCTTGTATGTCTGTCTTAATCCAAAAAACTGCTGAAAAAATACCACGTTTCATAAAATTGATTATTGAAATGCCACATCAACACATTTACATTCCTGAAGTTCTGACTAACGTGATAATTATGTAGTGAAGACAGGTCTAACTAGTAATTTTCCAGTTGCACTGACTTTATCAAGTGTAAATTGTCCTTGATGTGTAGCTGATTCTTAACAAGCCACTTCTATAGACAAACATGGGGAAGTACTATAGCACTATCCATATTTTATGAAAGTCTTAATCCATGCTCTATACTTAATTTATATTACCTGATAACTCAATGCTTTAATAGTCCATTTAATTTAATTAAATTGAGATTCTGTGCAAGTGAAGTAATTCTAATTCTCAATACAAAAATGTAATTAGGAATCAAAATTAATATTTTCTTTCATAATTATCTGTGAGCACAGGCTATTTGACAAAATAATCCATGGGTATTCTGGGTTCATTGATATCTTAATTCACTGCAACACCTTCCTTTCATTATGTTTGACTTGAAAATTTCAATGGACAAGTATAAGAAGCTGAGGTACCAGGAGATACATTTAGGCATGCTCAAAAAGAGCACTTGATAACATTCATCCTTGAGCAACCATCAAAACTATTGATGTTGTATGAGTGGTTACACAGACATACGTATGACTGGGTAACTGTTAGTGTGCAGTGCCAGGAATTTTGTGTGTGCCTAAGGGTTAGAGGAAAGCTCTCAAGATCAGGGTAAAATAAATATTAAGGGGAGGGTCATTTATGTACATCTGCACACTTACTTTTACTAATTCTGTATTGAATTTCACATCCATATAAATTTCTCTGAGGAGGAGGATACTTTTTTAGTTTCTATGCACCACGTAGAACATGAACATTTAATTGAATGTATTTAGATGCAGAATAATATTTAAGAGTAATGTTCAGTAATATGTTTGATATCGAAGAAATTTCACTGAACTACTTCTCAAATCTTAAAGCTCCAAATTATTTAAAATGTGATGTTTTCAAGATTTTTTTCAGATAAGATCTCTGATTTTGTGTTATTCTCAAGTGAACACCACCAAATATTTAGACACTTTTTGCCAGACTTGTTAACAGTTGTAAGGTTAAATGATCAGATGAGGTTAATGAAACTGCTGATTTTGTCAGTGAAGTGGCTTCTCAGCTGGTATATTTTTATGGAGACATGACTGAGTTTGATTTACTAAACAAAATAAAAGGATCCATTATGCTCTTCTCCCCATATAATGAGTTTCTGTAAAATAAAGTAGTTATGCTGATTGGTACTCGTGCTGGAAAAGGATTTATTTCCTGTGGCTTTGCATAAAATTGTGATAAAGGGGAACTCAAGTTCTGCTAATGCTTTAAAATATGGTAGAAATCTTCCTTTTGCTCTCTAGTCATCTTAAATTGGAAAGAAAAAAAACCACGTTCTTAGTCATTAGAAGCACTTACTAAATCAGGTATATTAGAATCAGAACTTTGGGTTTATGCATAAACTGGTGTTATTAATATCAGTGTTCTTGCTATATCTTTATTGAACTCTCTTAATGTAATTTATTTCCTAAAATTGTCTTACAGTAATTTCAAAACCAGGATGTTTTAAAGGCTTGAAAAGTATCAAACTAGCTGAAATACTTACAACACGTAATGGAAATACCAATCAGTTTCATTAGTAGCTGTCACAATATTTCATCTGTGATTATTTTACTGTGAGCTGTGCACATCAAGTGGAGTACGCTAATCAACGGACACGTTGAACTCTATCTCTATGATATCTCTACACTATGTTCATAAGTCTTGTGCAAATTGAGAAGTAAAAATGTTTCCAGTGCTTATACTTGAAAGAGAACTAATGAACAGAAAAGAAAGATAGCAGGTGCCACTCTTGAAAATGGAAGTGCTAGAGAATCAATTTGCAACAGACAATTGTACACACACTCAAACTTGTTGCTTTAATTTCAGAAATACTATAAATAACAAAAACAGTTTCTACATATCCCTGTGGAATGTAAACAGCAACTGTTGTTTACACGCTTACTGCCTGGAGCCTCAACATGGAGCTGTGGAAAGAAAACATCTTGCTGAATAATATCCATCCCATGGTGAGAGTTCTCCTTTCTAATTTAAGCTTCATGCAAAGACTATTTATGTCTCCCAGGCTCAGAGTGAATGAAAAATATTACCATTACAGAAAGGTAGAACCTCTTGCTTTGAATGCTTTCTGGAATAGGTAGTAGACAAAATAAATCTGGAATTGTAGATCTGCTTATCTGTGGAAATGGCAATATCTGCTGGTTTTTGTACCACATGCATGTTTGACGCTGGCTGCACAAACCTAAAGGACTGATTTCCACCACTGCCCCCCTGCTCCGGCTCCCCCATCTGATTTTCTGTAGTGTTCTATTATGAATACTATGCATACAGATAAAGCTAAATTTCATTTATTTAACAAACATATGATCCAGTACGGTGCTATATTATGTGTTATCCGAGTTTGCACAACTACATAGGAGCTGGTAGAGGGCCATAGAAGAAGAGAGCCTGCAGGTGGAGAGCTTGGAGGATTAATGGCCTAAGTATTGGTATGCTACTGTTGTATTTGAGTAAAATAACAAAAAAACGGTTGGGGTGAGGAGCAGCAGATTGGAATTCTATTCTGGGACAAGCATTGAATATGAATCTCCTGTTTTTCATCAAAAAGGCTTTCCAGTTTGGATTTAACTGAATGAATTCCACCTGTAACATGAAAAAAAACACCCCAAAACAACAACAACAACAAAAACCAACCCAGCAAAACCAACAAAGCAAAAAACAATCCAAGCTTTTAAAACAAATTAAAAAACCCTTCTAGTCTATTCGTTAGATTGTTATATAATCAGTGTTTTAAATTTGAAGTATTCTATTGTTTATAAATTCTGTTGGTGTAAGTTTTCTCTGGAATTGACGTGTGTGTTATTTTTTTTTTAAAAAAACAAACCTTGAGTAATTTTTCCAATTAATTTTTAAGTATTGCTTGTAAATATTAAGATGATGGATTTATGTGAATGAACTCATGAATATTCCAAGTATGAAATATTCTTTCTACAGCATTTGAACTTGTTTAACTTGTAGATATCAATGTTGTCTATTGGGAAGCCACTCTTCTGTGACATGTTTTCATAACTAGCTTTCACTGGAACCTCTTTGGAAACTTGTCCTCCTGTGACTATTTAAATACGGTTACACAGAGGCAGCCAATAAAGAAATCAAACAATAGTACTTGAATCTTTGTCAGCATTCATTACTGTTTTAGAGAATGTAAAATACTTACACTGGAATGAAGTCAGATCTTTATCTAAATCTGTGGTGTAATCTAGCAGTGAAGACCTGCACTTTCAGTAGGCATATTAATAATGGGCAACGGACTTCTCCTTCAATGTTTATGTTCTCCTAAGTACATTGTATGTAATGCTTTAGTAAAGGCTGGATTTTCCTGAGGCTTTCACTTCTAAATAGGCCTCTCAGTGCATAATACCTGCTATGAAAGGTATTTCATGCTTGTAATTAAAAAGAGACATCTCAATTCTGAGCATGGTCAGTATAATTGAACCAGACCTGCTGTTTGTATGTTCTTAACTCAGTAGAGGAAAAAATAACTATAGAGAATTTTACACCATATCATGACTATATATTCAGTGTTCTTGCCATATGCAAGTAAACTGCATCTTTAAAAATGAATGCTTTAAGATTCAGATGGATTGGTGGTGTGGGTTAGGCTGAACCCCCCACACAGCCGGTCACTCCCCCTCCCCCACCCCCAGGAATGAGGGAGAGAATTAAAGGATAAACGGGAAACCTGTGGGTTGAGATAAGAACAATTTAATACACAGCGTAGGTGCTCACCACCCCCTCGTATGTGAAGCCCGTCTTGTTCTGAAGCTGCAATCACGGACGAATGCAAGGCCCCGAAAAAGAGAGGGGGAGAGAGAGAGACTACTCCAAGAGTGGGAGTACTGGGAGAGAGAGGGGGGGGAAAAGGCAATAGAGCAAAAGCGCAGCAAGCGCAAAAGAGCAAAAACGGCGAAAGAGCCAAAGCGCAAAAGCCCTTCTTTCCGGCTGACCCTCACTTTTATACTGGGCATGACGCTGCGTGATATGGAATACTAATTGGCCAGTTTGGCCCTCAGTCTTAAGTTCCACCACAAATCACAAGGGGAATCGTGTCCCCCTTGTCCCAACTATGCTCCCCGTTAGCCGGCCGTGCTTCTGTACTCCGGCACACTGAAAAATCCTTGGAGTTTCACGTCCAACCACAAACATCAACTTGCTGTCAGCATTCTTCTCAGAGCGAGCCTCTGAGTAAAACCAAAACACAGAGAGCTCTTCTAGCTGTTAGAAAGAAGAGCTAACACTGTCCCAGCTAAAACTAGGACAATCGGAAACCAACTGGTGTATGAGGAGATGAGTAGAAGAGAGATCAAGAGTAGCTGGAAAGCCAACCAGCTGAATCTTAGTACAAGAAAATTGTCATGGGAAGGAGTTTCTCTGCAACATTGTCTGAATGAGAGGCTCGCATTGACTCTAGGAACTGAAAACTGGTGAAAAACAACATCGAAACTAGGCTCAAGAAAAACTTGGAAATTTAGTTTTGGCTTTGTTTTGACTCCTACCAGGATTGAGAGGGGACTATACGTTGATTTGATTGCAATAGTAGAGTGCATAGTTACTGTTGTGTTAAAGTGAAAAATTAACACTGGGAGGGGTTGAGAAGGGAAACTGAAGAAACAGTGAACTTGTGCATTATCATTTGTGTGTTACTGATGGTTATTTGGAAAAAAAAACAACAAAACAATGCAGAGCAGCAGTAGGAAGAGTGAAGGGTAGGAAGAATGTAAATGCGAAGGAAAATAGGAACAACAGCTATCTATACAATTATACTGCAGGTGTCAGTGACAATACTGGTTAGATAAAAGATCTTCCTCAGTTTTGTTGTGCTAAACATGAAATAGAATTTTTCATTGCTGAAACTATGTGCTCATCAATTCTACATTCCATCTGCAGTGTACTTCCAGTAAAAAGGAACTCATTTACTGCTTGTATGTTTACTTTTATCTCTATTTGGTGGTAAGTGGAAATCAAAGCTTTGACATGTTCTATATATAACACTGAATAGAAAGCTTCAAAATGCAAATTCAATCATAGCATGTTTAAGAAAAAAAAAATTAACCACCAAAAAACCCTAAAGAAATTGAAGGACATTTGAGAGAGTGAGGTAAATGGATGAATGGGACGGGTGAAAGCTTGTTGAAAGATGAAAGAAAGTGAATTCCTGGTGCTTGAACTATAAAAATAGAAAACAGAAGCTAGATGCAAATGTTTTTTCTAAACAGCAATGGCCTTATGTGCACTGGTCTCAAACATGTTCTGTAATGTGGAAGAGATGCAGAGGGAGCCTTACCTCCTTATAGTAAACTTAAACAAGTAGCACCTTCTCCATCCTTAATTTTTTTGGGGGGTTTGTAAAACTTCGGTTTCGTTCTGATGTGAAGCCCTTTGAATTTATTGAATACAGGACAACTGATTTCATTTTGGTCCATATTTTGGTGACAGTTGACACACGTCCAATGCTTGCTATTTTGTTCAAGAAAAGGACTTTTACTCAGTTTCCCACGTACCATGAAAGTTTTGTAATAATAGACAATCTTTGCTGAATGTCCACTCATGACTTTGTGGAATTTGATCACTATAGCAGAGCAAAGACCAGTGTGCTCCATATTACTTGAACATTAACAAGGGATAGAGGTGATGTGGGATAATTTAGGTACAAATATGATTCTTCTGTGGTTCCCACAGTCTAGACCAAAGGGCTGCAGAGAGATGAATCTAAGCAGAAATCTACTATGAAAAGAAGCAAACTTCTCCAGGAGGATCTTCACTGGACATTTTCCTGGAAAAGCTTTAGAATGAATTCTTATTTTAGAATGAATTATTCTCATATTATTATTCTATTTTATATTTTTTATTATTCTCATTATTGTTTTTTCTTTAGAAGGAATGATTCTGTAAGATTTTTTTCTACACAGAGACTGTGCTAAGAAACTCCTTACAGAGAATGTGACACTCATGTCTATGGCTATCTTTAAGTCTACTGGGGGACTGGCATAATGAACCAGTCTATAAAACATTTTTTCCTTGTCTCTGATCTCTTATTTTTTTATTTAATGTCTGTTACTGGAGAGTTCAACTAGATAGTAAAGACATACGAATAGAGACTAAAGAATACTTAATGAATACTTAATGAATATTCCTTTGATTAAAAGCAGTAAAATTTCTGTTTCACAAGTTTTTGGCTAAGCATAAATTTTAATTTAATGGATTTTCTTTTGGAGATGAGTGTTCTGACAGTTCTTGTTTAATACTGCCACATTGATGAAGTATTTAGAAGTAAGAATCAGTGAACAAATTTCTGGAAATCAAGACCTTTTGTCATATGACCCAGCTGGGAGATGCTGAAATCACCAAATTGATGGCAAATGAATATGAAAACCTGCTGACTTGTAAGTAAAATACCAACAGGATAACTTTGCTAGTAAAAAAAAACCCAAATCCTACTCTACGTTTATGTAGCATGGTATGACAAAAAGTATGCCAAATGGGTCACACTGGGAAGACTTGACTTCTGTTGCTTTAGTCAGAGTAACATTTCTGTCCAACCAATAGATAGTGGCTGTAACTGCCTTGTTGTGGATCATGATTAAGTGGACTATTAATCTTAAAATTAACTTTTGCCTTTGATAGCAGCAGCAAGAAGCCTGTTCATTTGTATGTCTGGCTGACAACTGGTAAATATGGCCTATGAAAGGAATGATGGAAATAACGCTGCTGTTGCCATGTACTTCACTTTGCGACGAATCTGAACTTCTGCATGTTGACTTTCCGCTTTGTCTGCAATTATCTATGAACTGTGTCTGTTGTTTGGGGTATGCGTGAGACTGTCCCGATGGGGACCCTCACCCTTCTGCTGAGGCAGTCATGCTAGGGCTCGGGCTGTGTCCAGTTCTAGTGCTGAGAAGATGAGGGATGAATTAGCTAAGTGCACAAGAAAATTGCTTGCTGATGGTAAGGGATCAAATTCTGCTTCTGTTGAAGTTGGGTAGATGTTTTTGCATCTGTTTTTCTGTTGTGTCCTGGTCTCAGAGCAGTTACAACAATGTTCCTCCTTCTGTGACCTTGTTTGTAACGATACAATGGTTGAACTCAGTACCTAGGAGCATTTCTAATGTAAATCAAAGCACACTGACTGACTTGTTTGATACTCTTTGGGCGTTGTGATGGTACGACACAAAATTGTTTAATTAGAATGTGAAAGTTCATGAGGGGCAATTATTTGTCTTCATGTCTCTTGCCTGCAAGTTCCCAAAAGATTCAATATATTGAAGATAAATAAGACCAAGAATGAGATACTACAGTGTACCAAGCCGATGAGAAAATGATGTCACTCATTATAAAACAACTTTTCTTCTACTAAGTTCAGTATCTTGTAAACAGTGTCTAAATAGTTGCTAATTGAGATAAATATGCTTAGATTCTGCAAAGAGATAAGCAGCTGATGAGACTCCTGGACTTTTTCCTCATGAAGTAGGATATTTTCACCTGAAGTCAGAATATTGAATTGCTGTGTGACCTTTGAGTTGCTCACTCATATAGCCTCATTTCTCCTAGCTTATAAAACAAAATAGTGTTCCTGTGAAGTTGCCTAGGAAAATGTAGTAACATTCTTCAGCTTGTTTCCATACACATGAGACAGTGGTTTGGCAGCTCAGAATGTGACTTTGGAGTGTTTCTGCATGTTAAGTCAAGCTTCCATGAAATGCTGGTGCTATAGGAAACTTAAACAAGCCAATAGCTTTTGCCCCACCATAGAATCATAGAATGGCGTAGGCTGGAAGGGACCTTAGAGATCATCAAATCCAACCTCCCTGTCATGGGCAGGGACGCCTCTCAACTAGATCAGGCTGCTCAAGGCTCTGTCCAACTTGGCCTTGAACACCTCCAGGGAGGGGTCATCCACAACTTCTCTGGGCAATTTATTCCAAAGTCTCACCACCCTCGTACTGAAGAATTTCTTCCTAACATCTAATCTAAATCTGTTCTCCTTCAACTTAAACCCATTTCCCCTTGTCCTATCAGTGGACACTCTTGTAAAAAGTCCCTCCCCAGCCTTCCTGTAGGTTCCCTTCAGGTATTGGAAGGCAGCTATTAGGTCCCCCCAAAGTCTTCTCTTTTCAAAGCTGAACAATCCCAGTTCCTGCAACCTGTCCTCGTAGCAGAGGAGCTCCAGCCCCTGGATCATCTTTGTGGCCCTTCTCTGAACATGCTCCAACAGATCTGTCTCTCTTATGGTGGGGACACCAGAACTGGATGCAGTATTCAAGGTGGGGTCTCACAAGAGCAGAGTAAAGGGGGAGAATCACCTCTCTTGACCTGCTGACCACGCTTCTCTTGATACATCCCAGGATGCAGTTGGCCGCCTGGGTCGCATGAGCGCACTGCCGGCTCATGTTGAGCTTCTCATCTATAAACACCCCCAAATCCTTCTCTTCAGGGCTGCTCTCAATCCACTTTGTGCCCAGTTTGTATTTGTGCCTAGGATTGGCCTGACCCAGGTGAAGGACCTTGCATTTTGACTTGCTGAAGCTCATGCAGTTTGCACTGGCCCATTTCTCAAGCCTGTCAGGTCCCTCTGTATGGCATCTCTTCCCTCAAGTGAGTCCACGGCACCACACAGGTTGGTGTCGTTGGCAAACTTACTGAGGGTACACTCAATGCCGTCATCCATGTCGCTGACAAAGATGTTGAACACCACTGGATCCAGAACAGACCCCTGAGGGACACCGCCTGACATTGGTCTCCATGTAGACATCGCACCATTGACCACAACTCTTTGAGTGCAACCAGCCAGCCAGTTCTTTGTCCACTGAGTGGTCCATCTGTCAAATCCATGTCTCTCCGTTTTAGAGACAGGGATGTCATGTGGGACAGTGTCAAACGCCTTGCACAACTCCAGGAAAATGACATCTGTTGCTTTACCCATGTCAACCAGCGCAGTAGCTTTATTGTAGAAGGCCACTAAATTAGTCAGGCACGACTTGCCTGTAGTGAAGCCATGTTGGCTGTCACCAACCACTTGGTTATTTTTTATGTGCCTTAGTACAGCTACCAGGAGAAGCTGTTCCATGATTTTACCTGGCACAGAGGTAAGGCTGACTGGTCTGTAGTTTCCCGGGTTGTCCTTGGTCCCTTTTTTAAAGATGGGGGGTTATGTTGGCCCTTTTCCAATCTGTAGGAACTTCACCAGACTGCCAGGACCTCTCAAATATGATGGCTAGTGGCCTAGCAACTTCAGCTGCCAGTTCCTTTAGGACCTGTGGATGTATCTCATGAGGTCCCATGGACTTGTGCACCTTCAGGTTCTCTAGGTGTTCCCGGACCTGGTCTGCTCCTACCCTGGCTGGTTCTTCACTCTCTCAGACCCAGCCAACATCCTCTGTGATTTGGGTGGTGTGGTTTGAGTGGTTGCCAGTGAATACTGAGGCAAAAAAGTTGTTGAATATTTCAGCCTTCTCCATGTCCTCAGTAACCAGGTCACCTGTATCCTTCTGAAGAGGCCCCACATTCTCTCTCGTTTTTCTTTTTTCTCTCACATACCTATAAAATCCTTTTCTGTTATTTCCAATATCGCTGGCCAGATTTGACTCTTATCAGGGCCTTAGCTTTTCTAACCTGGTCTCTGAGTACACGAACAACTTCCTTGTACTCATCCCAGGTTACCAGTCCCTGCTTCCATGCTTTGTGTATTCCCCTTTTGTATTTGATTTTAGCCAGGAGCTCTTTGTTTATCCATATAGGTCTCCTGGTGTTTTTGCCCGATTTCTTCCTTTTAGGGATGCAATGCCTTTGAACTTGGAGGAGATGATCCTTGAAAGTCAACGAGCAATCTTGGGCTACCAGTCCCTCCAGGGCTTTATCCCATGGCACACTACCAAGGAGGTTCCTGAAGTGGCAAAAGTCAGCTCTTCTGAAATCGAGGGTTTCAAGCTTTCTGAGCTTCCCCCTCTTAGCTGTCCTTAGGATATCAAACTCCACCATCTCATGGTCACTGCAGCCAAGGCTACCCACAAGTTCAACATTACCTACCAGCCCCTTCCTATTGACGGGAATGAGGTCTAACATGGCACCTCTCCTTATTGGTTCCTCTATCACTTGGATAAGGAAGTTATCATTAGTGCATTCCAGGAATCCCCTGGATTGCTTGTTCCCCACCGTGTTGTTTTTCCAACTGATGTCAGGGTGGTTAAAATCCCCCATGAGGACCAGGGCTTGGGAACTAGCAGCAACTCCTATCTGCCCATGTAGGGCCTCATCCACTTGGTCCTCCTGACCAAATCCATTGCCCTGTGTCCTTCCTATCACATGTCCTTGTAAAAAGTCCCTCTCCAGCTTTCCTGTAGGCCCCCTTTAGGTACTGGAAAGCTGCTATAAGATCACCCCGGAGCCTTCTCTTCCCCAGGCTGAACAGCCCCAACTCTCTCAGACTGTCTTCATAGTAGAGGTGCTCCAGCCCTTGGATCATCTTCATGGCTGTCCTCTGGACTCGCTCCAGCAGCTCCATGTCCTTCTTGTGTTGAGACTGTGGTACAAGAGAACTACAGTAAGAAGGATGGGCTAAATATGAAGATACTGATCTTATTTCTTAAAGGATAAATCACAGTGTTAATTTGAAAGTTCCTGGCTCCTTAATATTTATACTTGAAGTACTGCGTATAAATAGGCAGTATAGGTAACAGAAACAGGAAAGGAGGGAAATCACTCAACCACTAAAGGGGAAGCATTATTTCTCAAGGCAGAATGTGCATAGGAGTTCTACTGAGAAAATAAATTCTGTAATAAAAATTTGTTAAATGACTTAGCTCCATATAAGAAAATTATTTTTAAAAGATGCTGAAATGATCATGTTCTAATCAGAACATTTATTAATGTAGTGCGTAAAACTATAGTGTATCTCTAGCAGAGAACCCTGCAGAGTCCAGACATGAGGAATGTCATTATATTAAGATTTAGACAAGATCAGAAACATTTTACAGCCTGATAACAAACTCAGTAGTTTGCTGTATGATTTGTTGAGTTTATAGATCTCATATTTGAACTGAGGCTGAACTTTTAATAAAATAAGGCGCTCAAATTGTCATGTGTTTGTGATGTAGAATCAACTTTGGAAAGGAACATGAAAATATGCAAGCTTTTTCAATAATCATTTGAGCTAAAAACTGCATTGTATTTCTCCTTTTCTGTGTCCGGACTTGAAAGAATTGGACCTTCTGTAATATGTCTTTTTTTGAGAAAGGCTGATCTTGAAACTCTTTGTCAGGGCAGTTCTCTCGTGTAGCTCTCTGTCATGAGTCTGGAGACAAGTTCTGTCTTCAGCAATCAGCACAGAACAAATGACAGTACTTGGGATCAGTCAAGTACCCTTGATGGTTGTCTTGGCATGTTCACCTGGAGAGGAGAGATCTGGTGAACTAAATCTCAAAGAAACTTGTGAAAGTTGGCTTGGAGCAGGTTGTCTGGAGATCGATGTTAATCAATGTAGGTAGCTGCTGATAAAAGCTGACCTTTGGTGGACTCCTTTGGTCTGAGGAGTCCTACATCACTGCAGCAGGCAATGAACAGGATTTGCTGTGACCGCTTCCTAATTCTAGGGGGGCAGGGGAAAATGGGCTGCAAATAGAGGACTTTTCTTCAACGTATCTGAGGCCAGAATGTCAAGGAGCCCTACTTTAACTTAACTTCTACTTGATCTAACCATATGCATATCTCTCGGGCCTTTAGTGGCTACTCAATAACTATTTGTCAGAGACTTTGAATAGTATTAACTTTTTCACCTCCCTTCGTGCTGTACTGTACTAATAACTTCTAATCTCCTAATAAGACAGTTTCACAACTCCAGGTACGTATTAATTTGCTAAACAGACAAGGAGCAGTCAAACATGTTTGTATCTGAAAAATAATCAGTCTGCAGTGGAAGAGAACTTTTCAGAAGCCTTAGAACTTCCTTACAGTTCCTACATAGTGGGGTCCTTAGAACTATCAAATATGTAACTTTTGATCTTTGTAACAGGTAAAAATTAAAAATATTTATATTTGGCCACAAATAAAATGAAAACTAATCAGATTCGTGACACGAGCTCTGGAACTGCCAGACTATGTTGCCTCATGACTATGGCTCTATTAATTAATTAGTTGGTTATAAGCAATGTTTCCTTGAAGGAATGGGGGGCAATTAATTGTTGCCTTGCTATGAGCTCCTTCTCTTCCTGACCAAAACCATTATACACCACGGTGTTGTGACAGAAGAAAACTTGAAAGTCCTGCTGCTAATGGAAGAGGGGAGAAGGGAGCAAGGGAGAATTGTGTTTTTAAATGTTTTATGGCTGTAAAATGACAATCTGAGTCTGGGTTGAGAGGGACAAGGAGCAATGGATGTGTAGAGTCCTTCTGGTATGAGTCACAGTGCCCTCACAGGCGTGTGGTTGTGAACTTAGCAATATATCAGAAATTTCTGCATGTCTGTGCTTCGAAAAGTGGTATCTTACACTAGTTCCAGAGATCTTTAAAGATGAAACACGATGTCTTGTTATGCTCTACTGCATATGTCTAATTTTGATTCTACTGCATTTGAAGACCTACTTTATCATTATCCAGACCTGTGCATAAGTATTGAAAGTAATCAAAGATGGGTGTTAAACATACCCATTCTCATTTGATTATACTTTGTTTTGTATTTCCTTTAAGTTTATATAAATAACCTCAGAAAAATGGGGGAAATGACAAACTAGACTTTAAATTCATATGTTTGCCAAAGGGAAGTGCTGGAATTGAGCTGGTTGTTCTTGATCACTGAAAATACTCCGTAGCCATTTTCTCCCATGGGAAAATAAGCAAATGTGTTTTTTCTTAATTATTAGTAAGCGTTTGATAAAATGCTAATAACGATTCCTACAAACATAATACAAAAAACCATACACCTCCAACCTACTCTTAAGAAAAATCAGATACCATCACTGTTAAAGCAAGGAAACAGTGTGCTGTCCTAAGAGAGAGAGATGTAACTTCACCTTTTCTGTTTTTTTTAAAAAGCTGGTTTCTTATTTCGTGGAGGAGGGAGTGAAGAACAAATAGAGACCCTCACAGCTTGTTAGCTTGTAAACGGAAAAACAGCCTCACAAACAAATATCTCTTGTTGATCCGGAAGCAGAGGGGGTGGAATCTCACAAGAAAGGACAAGCCTTGTAGTTGTCCTTAGTTTAAATGTAGATAGTGTCTCTAATGAGAGAGTATTCTAATCATTAGAGGTTTTCCTTATTTTCATGAATATGCTATTTCTTTTAGGAGAAAATGCATCACTGTATTTGAGTTTCTACAGTATTTTTAGTGCAGACAAGATGAAATTATTTATCACAGGAGAAATATTGATAATTTCTTTTTTCTTATGAAATCCTTCTCACATTCAGTTTTTTGGGGAGATGATATTTGTTTCTATAATCACTCTGGTACCATGATGTATTTATTTGGCAGCATGACTATCTTGAGAAAGTGATCAACAGTTGGAACAAATCAGCCCTCTGGCAATTCTAGGTTGCGGCTCTGAGTCACTTGCAATTTAAGATCTGCACTTTAAGTCACATAGATCTTTTAACTGGGATAACCCTGGAGTAGCTAACTTCTCCAGGCACGCCTCAGCTGCTGCATCCTCTGTTTATCCCTTAATGCTATAGAAGTGGGGAAAGGAAATCCGTGTGGCATGATCTTTTCCTTCTGTTTATGATATTCCAACAGTAAAAGGATGGGAAGACGAGACAATACACAGTGTATTATTCATCAGGTTACTCAAATTCTTCTGTTATCTGTGAAGTGATAGAGATTCTCTAGAGTTAAGAGATTCTTCTCACTCTAGACCTCATTGAATTCCTATATGGAAATAAGTACCACGTATTTTGTGTGAAAGGATTTCTGTCTCGAAGCATTAATTGTAATGCTCTGGACAAAGTTGATGTACCATAGGCGTCTGGTGCCATCTGAGATCCCTGCCATGTGTGAAATACCCTTGCAGAGTTGCAGATATGACGCATTAGATACCTATAGCCTTCCGATGTTGTAGGTGGGCACCTAGTGATATTTAAAATGTCAGGTACCTGTTTCTCACCATCTAGGATCTTGGAACAGAGTACTTAAGCCCTCCCAAGGAAGATAAGATAATCGACAGCCGATTGAACATGAGCCAGCAGTGTGCCCAAGCAGCCAAGAAAGCCAACGGAATCCTGGCGTGTATCAGAAACAGTGTGGCCAGCAGGAACAAGGAAGTGATTGTCCTCCTATGGTCAGCACTGGTGAGGCCACACCTGGAGTACTGTGTCCAGTTTTGGGCCCCTCACTTCAAGAAGGACATTGAGGTGCTGGAGCGGGTTCAGAGAAGGGCAACAAAACTAGTGAAGGGTTTAGAGAACTTGTCCTATGAGGAGCGGCTGAGGGAGCTGGGACTATTTAGTCTGCAGAAGAGGAGTCTCAGGGGGACCTTATCGCTCTCTACAATTACCTGAAAGGAAGTTGTAGGGAGATGGGGGTCGATTTCTTCTCCCACGTTATGAATGACAGGACGAGAGGGAATGGCCTCAAGTTGCGCCAGGGGAAATTTAGGTTAGATATCAGGAAAAATTTCTTTCCAGAGAGGGTTGTGAAGTATTGGAACAAGCTGCCCAGGGAGGTAGTGGAGTCCCCATCCTTGGAGATGTTTAAAAACAGTGTAGATTTGGTGTTGAGCAACGTGGTTTAGGGACCCTGACAGTGCAGGGTGAATGGTTGGACTCGATCTTGAAGGTCTCTTCCAACCAGACAATTCTATGATTCTATAAGGCCCAGCTCAAGCAACTGCCTTCCCTGCACTGTGCCTCCGTGTTTGGGAACCAGCTCATGACTGAAAAGGTTACAGTCCATTCCACCTGCATTTTCTTGCCATTTATGAGGAGGTGGAGTATGTTGGGACTCACAAAAGTTAGCAGGCATGTTCTTTAACTGAAGTACCTCCCTATGTTTAGTCCTTATATGAAAATGAATTTACTATTGGCATATTTGTTTTTTCCAGGCTTTTGAAAAATCACCATCTGAAGTACTTAATACAAGCAAAACTGGCCACTTTTAGTGTCCCATAATATTCTGTGGAATCCCTACTGCATCAAGTACTGCAAAAAAGAAAAGTAAAATTGCAAGTCAAACTATGCAGAGTATAAAAATAACACCTGCATATACTGAGAAAAGGAAAAGATGTTTCTAAGGAAGCAGCTGTTTTAAGCAGAAAAAAGGGACGGACACAAAGAGTTAATCCATCTTGCAGCTTGGCAAATTTACAAGACGTTTGCCTTTTCAACTGAAAATATAGCAATAAAGCACTAAGGTTGAAATTATTCAAAATCAAGCACCAAACTGGACATTAATCTCTTAAACATAGATGTTTCAAATAGATTTTCCATTCTAAGGGGCCATGATATGTTTTTATACCTAGTAAAATGTATTTCTGTCAAAATGTGCTATGATTTTGAAGGAAGTTGAAGAAACAGTATGTAAATTTTTTCATGTAAAGTTTGTGCAGACCTTTTACTAACTGGATGGATTCTTACTAGAAGACGGATGCTTAAAGATTATTGCAATCTTCATTTCCTACCAGGAATTATATGACATGGCATTCATGTATTTTACCTGAAATTACTTGAAGATCAAAGAGCTATGTAAAATATATTCCCATTAAGGACAAGCAACTCATTAAAGAGCTTTAAGTAGATCTGGAACAGAATGTAGTAATGGAATATAGTATCATCTTGTGAGAAGGCTAACAAATACTTCTCAAGACCATTCTACAGAATAGTATTTTTCTTGACATTTATCAGCTTCATGCAGGCTCCTAGATCAGAAGTTTTCTAGATATAGAAATAGAGGATTGACCTGATTTTTCTAAGGTTTTGATGCTCCTCACATGAGGATCTGACAGTAAATACATTTGGGAAAGTTAATGCAGAGTAAAATAATTTCCAGATATATACCTTGCTCTGCATCTTACTATTGCTAGCAACAGCAGCGGTGCTTGAGCAGATAAGAGGAGATAACTAGTTGCTCAGGCAGTGTTTACTTACCAAAGTTTAGAATCTCTCTTTATGTCAAAGGTGATTTTTTTTTTTTTTAAATAAAATTCTGCTAGATTAATTAGTAGAAACTCCATCACTCTAAGCAGTAAACTGCAGTTTTGGGTGATGTTTAGCTGCACTAGTAAGCTCTGATCAGTGTGTTCCACTGTTGGAGACCAGAAACCTGGCAAACAGAATAACACACATCTCCACATCTCCACTATTGACTTGCGTTCAAGCTCTTTGGTTTTCTTCAGAGCCAACAGTCAGTCCCTTGCAGTGCTGTGGTATTGGTTAACCTATTGCAGGTGCAGGACTTTGTCTTTGGAGAAGTTCTCGTTGGCCCAATCTCTGCTTGGCTGCCCTGTTCTTGATCATGTCTGCTGTGCACTGAAGTTAGATGAGGCAAATAGAGGGAGGAGGCAGTACTGACAGCCCTGATGGTCTCCTCCTTTCTCTGTCAATAGTAGGAACTCCAGTAATGAAAGCTGATGAAACTTAAGCTCTGTCTCTGGATCCTGGCAGAAACTTTTCATTTAGTTGCGCTTTTCTGTTCCTTAAAATATACCCTACTTTCCAAGCTCCTTTCTCTTGTCCATCCAATGAACAACGCTGATCTTGCGTTGCCTCCTAATCTCCACTGTAAAGCACCCTGAATCTCTTCTGAGGCTGGGAGAATCAGTGGTAGGTATACAACTCATTTGAGTGTCAGTGTGGTTTCATTTCACAGATAAATGACTATTTGCAAAATCAAGTCAGTCTAGAATTTAGATTTTTCAATAATGAGTGATATTTGATATAAATTTATCTAATTGAGATTCTGACCGAAAAAAAATTGCTGATCTTGCATACCAGCTTGTTTGTTTTTTTTTTTTTTTTTTTTTTTGTTTTGGTTAGGGCTGGAAGGGACCTTCGAAGGTCATCTAGTCCAACCCCCCTGCAAGGAACAGGGATATCTCCAACTAGATCAGGTTGCTCAGGGCCTTGTCCAACCTGGCCTTGAACGTCTCCAGGGATGGAGCATCCACCACCTCTCTGGGCAACCTGTTCCAGTGTTCTACCACTCTCATAGTAAAAAATTTTTTCCTAATATCCAACCTGAACCTACCTCCCTCTATTTTAAAACCATTACCCCTTGTCCTATCATAACTGGCCCTCCTGAACAGCCTCTCCCCATCTTTCCTGTAGGCCCCCTTGAGGTACTGGAAGACCGCTATAAGGTCACCCCGGAGCCTCCTCTTCTCCAGGCTGAACAGCCCCAACTCTATCAGCCTGTCCTCATAGGAAAGGTGCTCCAGCCCTCTTATCATCTTCGTGGCCCTCCTCTGGACCCTCTCCAACTGGTCCATGTCCTTCTTATGTTGGGGGCTCCAGAACTGGACGCAGTACTCCAAGTGAGGTCTCACAAGGGCAGAGTAGAGGGGGAGAATCACCTCCCTCGACCTGCTGGCCACACTCCTCTTGATGCAGCCCAGGACGCGGTTGGCCTTCTGGGCCGCAAGAGCACATTGCCGGCTCATATTGAGCTTCTCGTCCACCAGTACTCCCAAGTCCTTCTCCTCAGGGCTGCTCTCGATCCAATCACCACCCAGTCTGTATTTATGCCTGGGATTGCCACGACCCAGATGTAGGACCTTGCATTTGGCCTGGTTAAACTTCATGAGGTTGGTACGGGCCCACCTCTCCAGCCTGTCAAGGTCCCTCTGGATGGCATCCCTCCCTTCCAGCGTGTCAACGGCACCACACAGCTTGGTGTCATCGGCGAACTTGCTGAGGGTGCACTCCATGCCACTGTCCACGTCACCGACAAAGATGTTGAAGAGGGCCGGGCCCAACACGGACCCCTGAGGGACGCCACTCGTGACCGGTCTCCACTTGGACATTGAGCCGTTGACCACTACTCTCTGAGTGCGGCCATTGAGCCAATTCCTTATCCACCGAGTGGTCCATCCATCAAACCCATGACTCTCTAATTTAGAGAGAAGAATGTCGTGCGGGACAGTGTCAAAAGCTTTGCACAAGTCCAGGTAGATGACATCCATTGGTCGACCCTTGTCCACCGATGCTGTCACCCCATCGTAAAAGGCCACCAAGTTGGTCAGGCACGATCTGCCTTTGGTGAAGCCATGTTGGCTGTCACCCACCACCTCCTTGCTCTCCATGTGCCTTAGCATGGTTCCCAGGAGAATCTGCTCCATGACCTTGCCAGGCACAGAGGTGAGGCTGACCGGTCTGTAGTTGCCCGGGTCCTCCTTGTTCCCCTTTTTAAAAATGGGGGTTATGTTCCCTCTCTTCCAGTCATCGGGGACCTCGCCAGACCGCCACGACTTCTCGAATACAATAGCCAGTGGCTTGGCAACTTCATCCGCCAGTTCCTTCAGGACCCGCGGATGGATCTCATCAGGTCCCATGGACTTGTGCACCTTCAAGTTCCTCAGATGTTCTCGAACCTGGTCTTCAAGTACAGTGGGCGGTGGTTCATCCTCACAGTCCCTGCTAGTTCTTTCCACAGCTTGGGTGGTAAGACAAGAGGCTTTACCATTGAAGACTGAGGCAAAAAATTCATTAAGTACCTCAGCCTTCTCTATGTCCCGGGTAACTAGAGCACCAGTATCCTTCCGGAGGGGGCCTACATTCTCTTTGGACTTCCTTTTGTCCCCTACATACCTATAGAAGCATTTCTTGTTGCTTTTTATATCCCTTGCCAAATTCAATTCCTTCAGGGCTTTAGCCTTCCTCACTTGATCCCTGGTCACTCTTACAGCTTCTCTGTATTCCTCCCAGGCTATCTGTCTCCGCTTCCACCCTCTGTAGGCTAACCTCTTCATTTTCAGTTGGTCCAGGAGCTCCTTGCTCATCCACGCCGGCCTCCTGGTCTTTTTGCCCGACTTGTTCTTCGTCGGGATGCACCTCTGCTGAGCTTGGAGAAGGTGCTCCTTGAATGTGGACCAACTTTCCTGGGCCCCTTGTCCCTCCAGGGCCACCTCCTACGGCACTTTGCCCATCAGGTGCTTCAAGAGGCCGAAGTCCGCCTTCTTGAAGTCTAGGGTACAGAGCTTGCTGAATGGTTTCCTTGCTGCCCCATGGATCTTGAACTCCACTGTGTCGTGGTCACTGCAGCCAAGGCTGTCCTTAAGTTTCACCTCACCCACCAGTCCCTCCCTGTTGGTGAGCACAAGGTCGAGCATGGCACCCCTCCTTGTCGGCTCCTCTATCATCTGCAGGAGGAAGTTGTCATCCACGCATTCCAGGAACCTCCTGGACTGCCTGTGCCCTGCTGTATTGTCTCTCCAACAGATGTCAGGGTGGTTGAAGTCCCCCATGAGGACCAGGGCTTGTGACCGCGAGGCTGCTCCTATCTGGCTATAAAGCGCCTCATCTGCTCTGTCCTCCTGGCCAGGTGGCCTGTAACAGACCCCTACCGTAACATCCCCTATCCGTCTCCGTCCTCTAATCTTGACCCATAAGCTCTCTGTCAGCTCCTCCTCCGACCCCAGGCGAAGCTCCACGCATTCCAGCCGGTTGCTGACATAGAGAGCAACACCCCCTCCTCGTCTCCCCTTCCTGTCCTTTCTAAAAAGCTTATACCCCTCCATGTTGACACTCCAGTCATAGGAGTCGTCCCACCACGTCTCCGTGATGCCAATAAGGTCGTAGCCCTGCTCATGTGCACGCATCTCCAGCTCATCCTGTTTATTTCCCATGCTGCGTGCGTTGGTGTACATACACTTCAGCTGGGCCTCCGACAAAGCCGACTCGCTGGCTGGAGCGACAGGGGTTCTCTTGGACGGCAGTGTAAGTTCGTTTGAACATACCTGCGATCCTTCCCCAGCCTCTGGACCCTCAGTGCTGGCACTGGTGCCATGCTGACAGCGGTATGAATCTGACTTCTTGGCTGGAGCGGCTGGAATTCCCTTCTTCTGTTCTACGGGTACTTCCACCATATCTTTATCATTCTTGATATTCCCCCCCTCCCCCTTCAAATCTAGTTTAAAGCCCTGCCAATGAGCCCTGCTAGCTTTTGAGCTAAGACCCTGGTTCCCCTCTGAGAAAGGCATGTTCCATCTGGTACCATCAGACCTGGTTCAGGGAAAGCCTCCCCATGATCAAAGAAACCAAATTTCCGTCGGTGGCACCAGCCTCTGAGCCATCTGTTAATCAAATCTGATTTTCTGTTCCTCTCTATGTTCTTTCCTGCCACTAAAGGGATTGAAGAAAACACTACCTGGGCTCCTGACCCTTCGACCAATTGTCCCAATGCCCTAAAGTCCCTTTTGATGGCCTTTGGACTTCTCTCTGTTAGCTCATCACTACCAACTTGCATTACCAGTAATGGATAATAATCAGAGGGCCGTAGCAGACTAGGGAGTTTCCTAGTGACGTCCCTGACGTGGGCCCCAGGGAGGCAGCAGACTTCCCTGTGGGTTGGGTCTGGTCGACATATTGGCCCCTCTGTTCCCCTCAGAAGGGAATCACCTATGACAATTACCCTCCTTTTTCTTTTAACAGGGGCGGTCAGAAGTCGTGAGGCTTTAATATCTGATCTCAGTTTAAGAATATGGAATGATGCAATTTTTTTTAAGATATGGATATTCTTTCATACTAATCTGCTTCTCTTGGTCAATGCTTTTTTTTTCCCCCCTCTTAATTGCCATTACACAACTGTATTTTCTCTTTGCCACCATTCAGTACGTCGTGCTCTTATACTGCTGAACAAAATTTTCTTCTTTGTCCCAGTTAGAGTTCTAAGATTTTATTCTGTTCTGTTTCTAAGAAAACTATCTATTTTGGTAGCAAAGAAAGTAACTTTGATATCACATGCTGCAGGAATCATAATTCAGATTCTCAGCAAACTGCTTAGCTTCAATCTCTGTCGCATCAATGTTTATGTTCCCAGCCTGAGAATTTTAAACCAGTGTGTTGATCCCTCTGGTTGGAAACATAATAACGAAGAGGCAGTGATCACTATACACCTTATGCTTAGATTGACTTCATATTCAGTAAAAACCACTGAGTTTCTGCCGCCAGCCAGTATCTTTACCTCTACTGTGTAAGCATCATTTCAGCCTACAACTGTCCAAGCGGAATTCATTAACTGTTATTTTTCTGCTAAAGATCAAAACAAATGTCTGAAGCTGCTATTTGCTTTCCACCTTTGTCATAACCTTTGGGTGATACCTTACCACTTGTTGTCCTGTGTTACTTCCAAAGGTGTTTTCTTGTTTCTAGTAATAATGTAGTTGGTTTTACTCCTCCTATACACTTAAACGTTTTTTTTTTTCTCCTCATGTGTTTCTTCCATGTAAGACAATGCAAACAGTCAACAGTTTTTCAAATCACTCTACAAATCTGATAGCTGTCAGACAGCTACAACAGGCTCTTCAGAGGTGTTTGCTGCTTTGTGAACATGTTATTTTACATCCTGCCTCTTTTCTCTAACAATCTGGAATTGTTTCATCTTTAATAATATCAGAAAATTAATTTATTTTGCAATGTGATCTTCCGTTAGTGATTATTAGTCTCTTGCTAATTTAAGGTAAAATAGAAACTCTTGGTTTGTCTTATTTTGGAGTGCATGTTAGAGAGTTTTAAAGAAAATGTGACAGTTTTTCTTACCTGTCATCTTGTTATTTTCCAATTCAGTCTTTTACTTATGTCACTTTCAAGTATAACTTTAGATGTAATTTCTGTGATGAAGACATCAAATTTTATATGCACTGATTCTTTTCAATTATTGTTTTCTCCCTTGTTTATGTCTGTTTGTTCAATATTGTTCTCTTTAGATTTGCAAAGAAGCAGTTCTTTTTCTAATTACCATTTTTGAACACGTTTGTTTTGTCAGACTTCTCAGGTCTTAGAAAACATAGAAATCTAGGTGTTTGATGCCTTTCATTTGTTTTCAAATGATCGGTATTATTGTAATCAGCTGAATGACTAATCTTCATTCCACTTAGAAATCCAAACAATCCAACTAATTGTTTCAATTCTAACTTTGATTTTTAAGCACAGCATTATGGATACATGTTTTGTAGACAAGCTCTTATCAAGTAAAGTAATCCAGATCGTAATAACAAAACAACTTATGAAGTTTACTAAAATATCAGAGTTGTTATTATTAACTTCTTATATTTCCTTGTTTCTTGCTAACTAGAATGATTAGAAACAAGAATCAAAAAACCTTCAGGGATCTTTTTAACTCTTTATTACTTGTAGATTGACAGAATGTCCTGGTTTCAGCTGGGACAGACTTAGCTCTTCTTTTTAGCAGCCAGAAGAGCTCCGTGTTTTGGTTTTAGTCTGAGACTTGCTCTGAGAAGAACACTGACAGCGAACTGATGTTTATAGTTGGCACTGAGGTCTCAAGGACTTTCCAGCTGCCGGGTTCTTGCCAGTGTGTATCACAACAGTATAAGGGGGAGCGTGGCTGGGATGGGGGGTTCACGACTCTCCTTTTGATTTGTACTTGGGCTTAGGATTGAGGGCCAAACTGGCCAATTAGTATTCCATATCATGCAGCATCATGCCCAGTATAAAAGTGAGGGTCAGCTGGAAAGAGGGGCCTTTGCTCTTCCGGAACTCTCACTTTCGGACTCTGAGTGCTCTCTCTGTCTCGTGCTCTATTTTTGTGCTTCTCACTCCTCCGGGATTGCGATATTGGGACTTGCCTGTTTTGGGATCGTTGGTTCGGGATGAGACGGGCCTCGGTCAAGGGGTGGTGAGCTATTACACCGTACATCACTTGTTCATATATATTTATCCATGTACATATCTGTATATATTCATGTAGTAGTATTAAATTGTTCTTATCTCAACCCATGGGTTTCTTTTCCTTTTCTTCTTTAATTCCCTTCCTCATCCCTGGAGGATGAGCGAGCGGCTGTGTGGAGTTTAGGTGCCGGAGTGGCCTAAACCACGAGACAGAAATAGTTTGTTAATCATACCTGCTTACAGAATACCTATTTAGACAACACAAGTAGTTGTCAAGGTATTCTTCAAAATAATATAAAGGAATTCATAGTGGAAGGATTTTCGTGTGGATGAAACAGTATCAAAGTCAGCTTGTATTAGTTGCAAGTACATTCCTCCCTGTTACTTTAGTTCTTCAAAACTGAGATTACTGAGCAAAATATCTACAGCTTCACACATATTCTGTAATTGTAAGTGTGTAAATGTATCGATTTCAGTGCAGAAGGAATTAATAAACAATGGAAGTGTTGGGTCAACTTGGTAATTATCTTGCATCTGTTTTGAGATATGCTGAATGACCTTGAAAATTCTATTAAAAAAATGAGTGAACACTGATACTGTTACCAACAGGGATAAATGGGAAGACAGTTTCCTTAGGAATTCAGTTGTCACTTCTCCATTAATTTATGATATGTTCTTATATGGATTTAGCAACTGTACAGACATGATGGCAGTAACTGCTGGTTATTACAGCAGTACTATCTAAATACGAGATGTGGTGTTCTGTGATTTAGCAAAATTCTAACCTCTCTGCAAGAGGGATGTTAGCAAAGAATAAGACTATTCTGAGAACTTGTAAAATTATTACTTTTCACACCTCTACCTTATACTAGATGTTTTCAAGTACTCCAAGAATACTTTTGAGGGTGATATTTAATATAATTCATTCTATTGCAGAAGAAACAAATAAAACACAAACTTTCTGATTCTGCCAGACGCTGTGTCATTTAAAAGATGCCACCTTGAGTTAAAGCAGGCAGGAGATTTATTGGTAGTGTAGATTATTCATTTTATTTCTCTTTTTGCTAACCAATGAGAAAATTCTTTTTAGTTTTTAAAACAAGCAGTCTTTCAATAATAATTTTCATCAAATGTTTCAAAAGGATTTTAAAGTGTTGAAATGGTACATAGTGGCAGGTCTTTGTCAGGACAAATGGTGTGTATTGACAGGCACTATATATTACTGTCATGGGTAGGCTGTGTAAATAATGCTATTTTTGATACTAATGGAAGGTGGGGGAAGGAGGTATTATTTTTCTTGTTGGACATGAAATATGGTTACTCAGGAAAACAAAAAAAAATGTCTGTTCAACTTATCTACTCCAAACAAAAGGGGACAGCCTTAATTAGATGGAAGATACTTCCTCAAATATAAAGCTTGATTTAGTTGTTGATATTTCACTCTTCAACAATTGTCTGCACAACAACTACCTATTACTTACAAATTATTCTTATTATTTTAATGTATTATATTTATTACTGCTACTTACAAATACCTAAATCAAAAGTCTTGATTTTAACATTGTTTTCCCTTAGTTAACTAAAAAAATGTTTTGCAAAATTTAGTCATTTTGAAATTGCTGACCTTTTTTACTAATCTGTCTGACCAAAAGAAATAATTAGTAGTACCAGGTAGTCCAAGGAAGGGGTTCCATACATTCATCTTTTTTTTTTCTCTCCTGAGTCAGTCATTGAATTTTTTTTTCTGCTTTGTTTTTGAAGAGCTAATAGAAAGAACTTGTCATAAGTGGAGACCGGGTCCTGGTTCTTGAAAATCCCACAAGAGATGGAGTCGAGTGGCACTAGGGACAAGCAAGCAGCGTGCTCAGTGTGACTGTTGCATCAGCTGGGGAGAAAGCAGGGAATATCTTTCATATAGAGTGGTTTGTGCTAGGAAAAGCGTGGTTGAATCTGGCCACCTCTTTCTGCAGATATTGACTGGCATCATCGTTTAGTTTCCATGATTGGTCCTCAACCACCTCTCCCCACCTCACCCGTATCCGGTGCAGTTATCCCTTCTGTTCTCTGTTTTGCTATCAGAAAAACTATTACTATAGATCTGAGATGAGCTCAGCTTTATCCTGACTCTCTTATGTTGAAGAAATTATGGATGGTAATCCTCATGATATCTTAGTTTTCTTGCAGTGCTTCATTTTATAAATGTATGGTAATTGTTTTAATGAATGCATTTCATTCTAGTGAACAAGTTACCACTCAGGATAACACTCTTCATTTAAAGCTGTATTCCTGCTCCTTCTTTCTTCTGGGAGGTGACTGCCCTGTCTGATGGATATTTGGAAAGGGAGAAGCTGGAAGTAGAGGTACTGGGCACTCCTGGGGACCTGCAGCCATCAAAAATGAGAGTTGCAGGTAACAGGTGTGCCCCAAACCTCATCTTGTGGGTTGTTTTCTAAATAGGAAATGTTTTATTTAGGGCAGGGACTCAGAAAGGCTTTTTTTTTTTACTATTACTTTAGAGAACGAAGGCCTTAAAGGTTGTTCCTCTACACTCGAGTTTACTTTTGAAAAACTCCTCCAAGTAAGGTATTAGAAAATACCTCTATTTAAAAACTGGTCTTAAAAAACACCTCAGTTATAACATGTACATATATGTTTATGAATTAATTTGAATTCATTAGTTGATAGTTTAGATTAATATTTATTGATCCTAGACATGTAACTGCATTTAAATATATCTTTCAGGTTAATATCAAAATGTCTTGGTGCTGTACCCAGATAAGTCATTAGTAGTCAATTAAGTTTTTCTTTCATGTGGAAAAACTAAATAAAAACAAAAGACTTATCTATTTTTAGAAATAATTACTGTAAATTAATTAGAGGATGGAGGAATATAAGCACTAGTTTAAAACCTCAAAGGGATGTCCTGATTTTCACTGCCATTAAAAAAGTTCGGTTTGTGAGGATCTACGATGAGGATCTTCATACCAAGCAGTGTTATAGTTAAAATATTTTAGCTGATTTTCTAATTCTGCTCTTACATTCTCTTCTACTTGAAGAGTAGGTCAACACAGTGAGGTTATTTTTATTCTCTCTCAGCTGTTAATGATCATGTTTGATTAATTTTTTTTCATAATCTATATTTCATGCTGATCAGATAAAAGCTGACCTGAGAAGCTAGCCTGGTGATATATGGAGTCCAATATGCAATTCCTGACAGTAGAAGATGCAGAGAAAGAAGATACAAGTACCTTGAGAGGTTATTATAGCACCACTTGATGACAGGGAAAATTTTTTAATACACAATGTTTTAAGATTTATTCATTTCCTCTAGGTTTCTAGAGCTTCTATAACTAATATTTTCAGTTATTTAGTTTTTGTGTGCTTGCTTTTTTAATCTGTGAAAGTATTGCTGTCCGATAGATTTCTTCCTTGCAAGATATTGCATTTGGCAGCTTAAATATTACTATTAAGCCAGCTACTGCATGCTACATATTCTGGACTCCATCCTAAACTTTCCTATTGAAACTTATACATATAGCTGTTTGCTCACTTTTAAAGTCCTGATCTATGACATTTAGTTTATGGTAGCTGATGTTTTTGATTATTATTATTTCATTATATATTGTGTGTGTATATATATAATATTTATATAAAATATTATGTTCATAATATATACAATATTATATGATTGTTGCTTTTTAATTAATATTTTACATTGAATAGGAGATTTGTAATATAATGCATTCTATTGCTCTCATGTAGTTTAGTGTTTTTGTCAGAGTCCCAGTTTGAAGGGTATATGGAAGTAGAGAAGACTAGGTTTACGTTATTACGCAGACTTGGTATTTCCCTGCTCTTCCCCTCCATCCTGGACTCTCTTCCCTAACCTCTTCTGTGCCCAGAGGAGGATTTCAGTGAGCTTACTTGGCAATTTGTAGACCAATATTGAGATAAGTGAGTGCTATTACAGTATGGCTTGATGATATATTTGATTGGACCTACAGAGTGGCTGAAGGCCTTTGGTTGTGAGTTCCTACCTCCATCCTTGCCATTATCTAGCTGTGTTGGATCCATTCACAGCCTCCCAGAGTGGTTCTGTTTTTTGCACAATCATACAGCTGTTGGCTGGAAGTGACCTCTGGGGATCTCTAGTCTCAAAGCCTCACTTCTGCAGAGACCTGGGACAGTTTGACCACATTTTTTTTAAATGTCAGAAGGAAAGTTAATGTGGTAAGTCCTATACCCTATTCACATGTATCTGTCTGCATTAATAAACTGGAATTGGCAAATAATCCAAAGCCCAGGATCATAGTAGTGCTAGGAGTGGGCTGAAGGGTAGGAGACAAGGTTTCCATTTTGGGAAGAGTATAATTGAAGATAAGATGAACCTATTTTCATTTACTGCGTACAGCTTAGCTGCATAAATTATATGCAGTGCAAAAATTATAATTAGTCTAACTGGACACATATTCTTAGAAACTTGCTTAAGATATATCTCAAGTTTCATCTGTTATTTCTGACAATATCATACAATATCTACAGAGCTATATTAGATATTGCTTTTGATTTATTCTGTTTTTCTTCATTCAGGAGAACATGGTTTAGCATAATTGTTTAAGTGACTTCTTACTGTTTTCTGGAAGGTTCCATTCTGCATCACCTGTACTTCAGGCTTCATAACTATAACCTCAGGTTGAGGGACAAAGAGGAAGAACGTAAGGAGAGCAAACAATAGCTAATCAAGCATAGCAATGATATAAAGCTTATTTTCTTGTTTATCTAATCTATCTGTACCAAACCAGGGCCTGATTCAACACCTCTAAATTAGCGACTATCATTTTGATGTCAGTTTGCAGTATCCAGCTCAAATTTTTCTTATACAACCGAACAGAAGAATTGCTTAGCTTTTACTGAGAATTTGGAGACAGAATTATTAAGTAGTTCGGAACTTTTTGCTCTGCTCCAGTCTCATGTCTGTGGTTGATTATTTTGATCCTTTTAATCAAACAGCCTCAAACAATTAGTCCTTACCACATCTGTCAGATAAGTATCTGCATAAATATGATAGACAATCATGAGAAAATTGTACCCTGTACTCTTAAGTATCATACTTGCAATAAATTCAGGTAAAATATCATTGCATTTTTAAGATGCAAAAATGCATGGAATGATTTATTTCTATAGCTGTATGACATAAAAGTAAAAAATATCATTAGAGAAGTAATAGAATTCATGTCAACAGTTATAAATATTAAATTTTATCTTAGAGCTTGATAGTTTCCTCTTGCAGAATATTTCTTAAAAAGAGAAAGTTTAGAGAGAGGAGAAAGCTTTTCTCCTTTGTGGGAAACAAATTTCTGCAAGGCATTCAGATTTGCAGTTTTGATGGATTTCTAGGCGTTGTGTTGTGCCCCCTTCCTTCCTCACTAGTCTCTTCTGCCCCCCAACTCGATGCTTTCATTGCTCTTGCCTTGTGCTCGTCTATACCTTTCCTAACAAACTCTCTGCAAATGTCTGTGGCCTTTGGAAGTTGTTCATCCGTTTTTTCATTCTGTGTCTGTTTCCTATATCCATTATCAGAATTATCTAGTCTGACTGTAAACTTGTGGAGATAAGCACTGGTTTCCCTCAGGGCACTATCGCAGTCTTGGTTGGGTCCCCAGCACTACTGCCGGGCTGTGTGATAATAATGATTAATGACTGCGCAAAAATCCTATTACTGCAGCTGACTTGGAATGTCTCAGTGAACGTTTCATCTGTAGATGCTGATTCACAAAGCAAAAAACGTGTCACCTGAAACATCTTCAAACTGAACTCCTGAGCTGCCGTCTGGACTCTGCCGGTCGGCTCTGTCTCTGTCCCTGACAGCTGCCCGAAGCCTCGTTCTCTTTTCCCCTCCGGTGCGATGCCGCCGTGCGCTCAGCAGTTCAGCTCTTACGATGACACGTGTCACCTCAGATACCTCGCTGACCAACCACTGAACCCCTGCGGTTTTGCTTGAGAGGAACAGTCCATTTTTTCTCTCTCCTTGCAGTGACTAAGAGTGCATCTTTCAGAGTAAAATATTTTCTCTGCTAAGTTTTCTGCTTTGTACCAACCTGTACACACCAAACGTGTCTGATCCGGACTTCTGCCTGTGATAAATATGCAACACTTGTTGCCAAAGTGACAGTGGGTTTGTGCTGATACCCTCATTGTCCAGGATGATATAAAATCTGATGCTGGATCATTCATCGACATTCCTGTACCCAGGTCAAGAACTAGCTTAGGAGATACTCCATAGCATTCCCAGAAGCCTGGGCTGGAGGTTGACTTAATCCAGACCCAAGCTCCCAGCAATTTGTTTGGGCCAGATGGATTGGGGAACGTAGAGATGCAGAATTTCAGAGTGTGATGCGTTTTAGTCCATCAAATGACAGTGTGTGCTGAACTTTGCCTATGTGCAGTGTGAACACTTTGATCCAAAGCAAAATCCAGTGGTATAGATGTAAAATCTATATGGAAAATCACAGGGCTCTTGTGTGTAAATTTGCTTTTGGGCGTTCCCTTCACCATGAAACACAGTGTGTGTAGCCTGAGGAGCTCTGGCAGACCTTAACTGACATGCTTTGGGACCCTTGGCAGCAGCCACAAACTGATAGGTAATAAATATACAAAAAAGATGGGAAGAATTTCTGTAACTTCCTAACCGTATTCTAGAATGAAAATGTTGAATTCTTCCAGAAGGACCAACCTTCCTGTTTCTTGGAAAGGCAATAGTCCACAATAATTATTTTCTGATGAGATTTTATGGTGCACCTGACATCTAAATGCTGAAAAATACTCCACAGTCATTTGCCTTCAAAATGAAATTTGTGTATGAAATCTCTGCAGTTGAGTAGTGAGTTGAACAAGGAATTTCTATAGGTACAAGTGTTTTGAGGGGTGAAATACATAGTTCGGTCCTCTGAGTTAGGATTAGGAATCAGATTTCAAAGTTAACTTCTGCTGTGAATACTTTTGCAAGTAAATTTTAGATGTATATATGCTCATGTGGATTTGTTCATTCATTCAATTACAAAGGAGAAATATTATCAAAGCTTTCAGATGAATGGAATTTTCCTCTAAAATCTCCAATAAGAAATAACCAGAAGAGAAAAACTGCCTACTGTATACAAATCCATCCTGAAATATAAAAACAAATAGTAACATATTTAATAACTTCAGTTTTACATGTTAAAAAAATATCTTTGATATTTAATGAGTAGGAGAAACAGTGAATATGCTAATCACTGTTTCTCCATTATTTTTCTTTTAATTATGCTTTAACATAAGTTCATTCAGAAATCAGTGCCTCTTTGTTCCAAATGGAGAAATCCATATAGACAGAATTATGCCATAATTAAAAGAGAAAATGAAGATGATACACAATAAAAAGAACTACAGTGGCTGCACCCGCAAGTTTTGGGTCCTTGTTGACCTCTGGTCAGAAAGGCACTGATATATAAAGATATTTATTTTTTATATAGTTTGTAACATGATTTTAACTGATTAATTAAAGGTAGCTACTCTCTAGATGCTGAAGGAAACCTATAGGAGAATGAGGAGACCTTTTTAGAGGGTAGTCAGCCTGATGACTTCTTGAGTTCTACTTGCTAAGAGAGTGTCCTCTGATGAATAAACCTTCAGAATAAAAGATTTTCAAGGAAAGTTTGGATCTACAAGAAACTTTTATCAATACTAAGATCAATGAGGCTGCACAACGCTGCTTAAGAAAACCTTGTTCAAGCTGTTCCATAAGGAATAGTAAATCAGATAAAAGATGTGGAAATGTGCATGAGAGGAGAAAAGATATTGTTTCAGGTGAGGCATCTAAGAAGGTTGTTTTGTTCTCAGCATGTCTGAATTTAATATTTGACGAATGAAGGTCAAATAATATTTTGAGTTCAGCAACAATTCAAACTTTTTTTCTAATCTGCAATGTTAGTGAATATGCCATGTCTTACTAGTACTGTTCATCTCAAACTTGTATGATATATTCAGAAAGAAGCAGTATCAAAACATATAAAAGCTTCCTGGATAAAAGGCAAGAAGTTTTTTATCATTCTGTTTTAGGTAGTTTATTTTTAAACTAATGCACAGTTTTAGTCTTATTCCGCTTATATTTTCTACAACAACCTTTTCTTTTAATTTTATTCTTTATAGCCATGCTGATTTAACAGCATCTTTGTTTTCTTTGACATAAATGCATCCTGCTGGAAAGCGCTCTTACTGTTGAAGTGTAAGAATCACAACATGGCAGTTGTTCAATTAAAAAAATCTCCTTAAATGATTTAAATCTGGTAATATTAGGGGAAAAAAATAGAATGGGATTTTGAGCTAAAAATCTGTTGACTCATGCGAGGACCTTACCATTCTTCTAGACCATACAGCATTAATCAATGTGAAGTTGGTCCAATTTACTGAAAACTGTCACATTTCTTTTAAATTGTTACACAAAAAACATGAACATATACATGTGTAGATTAGAAATTGCAGTCTTTATGTAGTAGGCACATTTCATTTTAATTTTCCACGTGAGGTTATTTGTTCCTCATTTACGAATTAATGAGAGATCTTTGGCACATGTCGTTTTAATGTACTAACAAAAACTAGATATATATGGCATATAATTGGATTTTCATTTTTGTATGAATCTGTAAGACTCAGTTACCTCATTTAGTTTGAATGCAAATGTTTTTGAGAAGGTACAACTTATTATTCAGGAAGCATCCTTAACTGTATCAAAAGGGGAGACAGATGACTACAGTATCTTGCAACAAGGTGGCCTTTATTTGCAGCAATTAGCTAGAAGCCCTTTATGAAGTGAGAATTGTGCAGCAATCCTGAATAGGGAATTCAGAATTAAGAATCATTGGAGGCCTAAGGACTTTGTCCTTAGCAACTGCTTGATGTATCTTAACTTGTATAATGGGAACAATCTATATTGTGTTATAAAAATGAAACAGATGTTTATTTTTCTTGTTAATGTTTACTGTAGTGCTAGTATGATTTTGATGTAAAACATTTATTTAAAGATTAATAAAAGCATCTGTTCAGCTGCATGTAGAAAATGTTATATCAGGCAATAAGAAGCTGAACAGTTTTCTTCTGTTACATTGAATCTGTTTTCTCTGTGATGCGTGCCTACACAGACATGTTCAACAGAAAGAGCTGAGAAGACAGATAAAGGGGAAGGAGCTTCTGGGGGTTGGAAGAGGGTCTTAAGGATTTGTCGCAATGTGAACTAGACTAAGTGATTGTATAATATGACATTTGGAAAAGCAAATAATAAATTTGGACTAATTAAGATGAAAAATTCATTAAGGAGAAAAAAAATCATCTCTTCCTCTGAGTTCCACTGTGGCATGGATTTAAGGAGCTTGCCCTTGTCCAAAATTTTACCATATTTAATTTAGTATTGTTTGGCATGCTCTCGCTTCAAAATAAAGAATGTATTTTAAGCATATTTCCTCGGAATATAGAAGATGGCTCTAAAGTGAAGAATTTATTAACCTGCTAATTAATGGACTTGACAGCTGAAAGCTGCAAAGTTTGAGATATTTGCATATAAACCATAGATGCCGTACTGGTGAAAAGCAGAGGGAAGAGAGAAGAGGGAGAAAGATCTATCCATTATCCACAGTAGTAGTATGAAAATAGTTGATCCCTTGCTTCTCTGGAATTCTCAATTCTGATAGGAATAAAATGTAGCTCTGAACATTTTAGTATTAACTATAACCTGCAAAAAGAACACTCCTGGGAAAAGGTTTGGGTCAATTTACCAATATTAAATGCTTCAAATTATGAGCAAAGAAGTACATTAGCTTTCATTTGTACAAATTATCATTGTATTTTCCTCTGCCTTAAGGGACTCTTGATTGTAGTAACTAGCCCGCTGCTATTTGGTCCTCTCTCTATGGCACTCTTCTTGATGTTTTTATATTGTTTCTTTGGTGGCTCTGTAATTCTGCTCTTTATCAGTCTTGGCCTGAAATAGGAAATTTCTTCTCTATGACTAAGCCTGTACGATACCAACTTCACTGTACAATATTTGCTACATACTGAACTCTTCTTCTTTTTGCATGACATGCAGAAAAAAAGGATGTAGTTAATGATGGTCTTGTCATTTTGCTGCCCAGCTGTGACAGCCAGGGTTAGCTATAGGCTAAATCAGAGCCCAGAGAAACACAAGTTCTGTGGCTTCAGAAATTCTCCAATCTTGCAGTGCCTGTTACCGACACCATAGCTGTTTCAGCAATTCTTGGATTGTGTCAAATCCCTAGCAAGTTATTGAACTTTTGAAGGTGTCATATCCTTGATAAGAGGTAAAAGGTCTGCTGCAGCATGCGTTGCCTGCTGGGATGTTGAACTAACTGCTTGTCCAAGCCTGTAAGGCTTTGCTTGTTGAATCACAGTACCAGGAAAAAAAAAAAAAAGGCAAAAAACCCCTGCTGCTAAAGACTTTTCCTCTTCATTCTATTCTTGGAAATATAGAGAACTTAGAAAAATTTTTAAATAGCTCAGATTACTTTCCACCATGATCTCTGCCACACAGTTTTCACAATTACTAAATTTATGTCCATGTTACAACAGTAAAGTCTGCTGGAAAAAAAGGCACCTGAATCACAGCATCAAATTCAAACTCTTTTGGAGTTGAATATATGGCTAGATTGGGCTTGCATCTATGACTGCTAAGAAAGATTAAAAGATGTTAGAAAAATTGCAGGCATGTTGAAGTGTTCAATATCAATATGACTGAGAGCTAAAGAAAACAGGGATGAAAAAGCCTCAGGAAGTAGTCTGGTTCATCTTTCTATCCGTAATTAAGCCACAGTAAAGAAAATATAAAACCAGTTCTAGTGTTGGACATATTCATAGCTCAAAGAAAACGATATAGTACATCTGAAGCATTGATCAGACTCTAATTCCTCCAAATGTTGTCTTCAATTTGAATGACATCATGTTGGTTTCAAAAAAGGAGTCACACAACTAATACAAACCAATCCATGGACCTCTTGGGCACAATGGTAACCAAGTAAGTGGTAACACTTTTCTCAAGTTTAGATCTAGACCCTGAATGGTAATTAGTTAATAATTACTGTATGTATATATACATCTTTTGAAGACTGAGTCATATACTCCATATAATGTTTTTAGTAATGGATATGCATCTTAAGAATGAAAAGTCCAAATCTTACTTTTCTCGGCTTAAATGACTAGGAAACTATGTTCTACTGCATGGATGAAGACTAAAAAAAAAAAACAAAAAACCAACAACAAAAAAAACAACCCCACAAAAAAAAGGCAGGCAGGGAGGAGGCTTCTCAAGAAACAACAGCAATGATGGAGTGTGGAAAAAACTGTGCATATGCATATAATGACAAATGGTTATATACATATAAATAATTTAATTGGCAGTTCATGTCTCTAGGCTGGCAAAGGGAAGGTGTAAAACAATGCCAAGCATACTACATAGTTATTTGGTTGTGAACAGATACTATTTTTTTTTTTTAAATAAGTGAAACTGTAACCAGTCATTATCAGTCTTACATTGTTGTACTGGATAGCAAAATATGTCTTTTGAGAACTCCATAATAATTAACTACGTGACTAAAGTACTATTCTGAGAAATGATATAGTAGCCTGTATTTCTTTATAATGGATAGGCAGGGTATTCATTCCAACACCTTCACCTAGCCAAAGATGCATTATAAAAGTATGCAATTAAGATTTACAAGTGTTGCACAGATCTTGTCTCTTTTTGCATTTTCCACAGCAAATTTCAAGTGCAGCATATCTTCTAATTTTGTAAACGTATAATATTTGCACTTAAATAAAATAATTTAGCAAATTCTGGCTAGGAAGAGAATGAGTATCTAGTGTTTAGTGTAAGTTACTGGATGGCATAGACCTGTTAGACTAGGTTCTGTTGCTGAATTTGCAAAAAGACTGGATTGTTCATGCTGTCCTGTCTGCTAATGTGCTTGGAAGATCAATCCACCCACCTAAACTTCATATAGGGATCACTACTGAAATGCCCTGTAAATTAAATCTTCAGATTTGCTGGCTCTCAGCAAGCCATCAATTTGGCTGACGTTTTTTTTCCAATTGAGGAGGTCAATTAGGTTCTAAAGCACAATATTGCTTTCAAAGTCTGAAATACAAAGCCATCTGATTTAATGGTAACAGCAGGTGGAATCAGTGGATGTCCTATGAACTACATATGCAAAATTAATAGTCTTAGTTTATTCTGCTAAAGGGGAATGTGTTGAAGGAGCAGCAGCCTTTTAATTCCAATGGTGTTCCCTGGTGGGGATCTGCTTATCTGTAGCTCAGCCAGTCCCCAAAAGATTGAAGCCGAGTAAAGTTCTGTTTGGATGAAAGCTGGAAAAAGAGAGATTAAGAAGACTGAAGTATTTTTCTTTTTAGCTTGGTTTCATGTTGCAATGACAAGCTGGCTGGTAGAAAGAGTCAGAAAATACAAGCCTGTATAGGTAAGTACAAACAACAGTTCAGTAAATCCGAGTGTAAACATTAGAAAAGTCACACTGACTTGCCAGCACTAAGCAAAATGTACGTTTCTGGGATGTTACTGGGTAGATTTATACACTGTAGCAAGCAAACTCTGCAGGGCAGTTTATACATTTTTATAGGGAGTCCTGCAAGTGTCCTGGTTTGGGAGGGAACCGTCTAATTAGACCTTGCAGGACACAGAGAAGGCAAACGGACAAACATAATTTTGGAAAGGCAGACAGATTCAGTGATAGGAGAGTCTGCTTTACGCAATGAGTTGAGATTCTTCTGCTTTTACTTCTGATTAGTTTTCCACATCTTCTAAGACCTCTAGATCAGGGATACATGCAACTCTGTTATGAACCGTGCACATTTACACTGACAGAGCTCATGTATCTCTGCAGGTCAAGTTTTTGTACTTTGAGAGAGCACAGAAAAGGGTACTTGGCAAGAAAGTGAATAATTTAGAGAAAAGCTAACTTTCTGAGATACCAATCTTTAACTCTACAATGGTTTCTCTAGCTGAAAAAAAGACAAAACCAGAGTGTACTGTAAAAACAGACTGCATCTTTCATGCTATTTCCCTGTTGTTTAATCTTGACCGTGAACCCAGAGAACCAGACGTGTGCGATATTTCTCATCAGATTTGAATTGAAATTGCTTTTGATCTAAACTGCTATTGTATTTGGAGTTAGTTTTAGGCTTTATTCCAAACACATTGTGGTCTACTACAAGATGTTTTTATCCACTGTCACCTTTCTGTGCTTTCTCAAGGTTCTTGCCTGTATGTTAACCTTACTTCTAAACTACTAAGATGTCCTGTGTCTACTTTTGACCTACTGATCATGAAGGAAACTGATAACCTGACAGTGATCGCTTGTAAATGGACTGAGAGAGAAAAAGAAGTTAACCGTTAATTTAAAAAAAGCTGTTTGTTGTTTCCTGTTTATCTCAGTGAAGTGATACCTATAAGCAAGAATGGCTCTAGAGGATAAAACCCTCCACCATGACCTGGCCACTTGTTTCTGGGCTGTTGCATTTGCTGTAATTCTAAACTAATAGATGGAAAATGAAGAAAATTCTCCTACTTTCTGCCTAATCTGAGAGAAAACTATCTCCAAGATGATACTGTGGAAAGCAGAAGAATATATGTTCTAGTGAAGCCATTATCTTATTGCTAACCTGCATTTAATGTCTCTGGTCTCTTCTCTGACTGTCTTAAGTGCTGTTGGTTTTCTTATCAGAGGATCATGGTGTGCACCACACTGAGGAAGTCCAAACATTGTTCTTCAACCATTCCTTTCTGCTTTGATGCACTCTGATTTCAAGAAACAAATCAAGTAGCTATCAGGATAGTCTTTGATTTTATTTTGTCTCCCAGGCTGGTTTGCTGTTTTTCAGAGTGTATTTCAAGACAGGTGGGTTTAGAGAAAGCACTAGTGTGGAATGCAGGATTTCAGAGACTGCTTTATTTCAATTTATAGTGATTTTTTAATCCAGATTTGTAAACTTAAAAACTTTTTCCATCACGTAACTATATTATGGAAGCTGAAGACTCTAGTTGATTTTTGTGGTTATTACCAAAGCTTCACAAGATTGTACAGAAAGAGTTCTGTGCAGTGATGGAGGTTACTTAAAGTCTGCAACCCACGCAGGGGTGTTTCTCTTGTTTCTATAGTGACAGAGCATAGTGCCTGGCCAACACACTGACAACAACACCTAGGCAGACCTGTAGCTTACTAGCTACTATTCCCGTTGCTTAACTCTGAGAACCTATATGCTTTATTAGTTTTGAGTATTTCTGTCTTGGAAATCAAATGAATGCTTCTGGGTTTTTTTGTTTGTTTTGTTTTTTAAGTTAAATATTAGGAGATAAAGCTTCTTTTTAGATGAACCCAATAAAAACAGGTATGTTTAGAAAGATAAAAAATATAACTTCGTTTTCTGGAGAAGCCTCTTGACAGTCCAATCAATGTCAAACTTCATATTTTAATTTCTTAATAATAATAATATACTTATGCACTGAGAATTTCTTCTTAGATATCTTTCTTAAGATATAACGAAGAAATTTTTCACTCAGAGGGTGGTGAGGCAGTGGAACAGGTTGCCCAGAGAAGTTGTGGCTGCCCCATCCCTGGAAGTGTTTAAGGCCAGGTTGGATGAGGCTTTGAGCAATGTGGTGTAGTGGAGGGTTTCGCTGCCCATGGCAGGGGTGTTGGAACTAGATGATCTTTGAGGTCCCTCCCAACCCTAACCATTCTATGATTTTCTCTGAGGAATTGTAGATAAAAGACTACTCATGCTCTTAAAATATATTAGTGTATGCTGTTCAGAATGAGAAAACATTGAACAGTGTTCCTAGTGATATGTGTTAAGTGGGTGATATCAGCAGGTGTTGATATAGAAGAACTACCTATTAGTTAGTTATTTTTCCAAAGAGAGTTTCTCCATATTGTTCTTTTTATATATACTACTTTCATTTTTTCATCTCTTGCCCTGAGATAATGGTTATTAGTTACGAGCAATCGTATTGGCACAGTTGCAACTGATTTTTCTAGATCAGTTATTTCAGTGACACCAGCTGTCCCTATTTACAGTAAGTCTGTCAACTACTAAAAGTAAAAGAATAACTCTGGTACTCTTCGTGATAAAGGTAATAAGTTTCAGAAGAAGAAATTATAAAAATTTTATTCACGTGCAATGGTTAGCCCTCAAATTTTCTTCTTGAGATAAGTGTTAATTAAGTTAATTCTATCAGTTGCACATTGTATCAGTGAACGCATTTCGTCTTGCTGTGATGTGCAAATTTAGTTTCCACAAAATGCTGTCCTAAGTAGTCCCAGATTTGTCTCATAAATCAAAATAGAGAATATGTTTATTGAGATGAAATCGCAGTAACCAAAGTTCAGTGTTGACACATAGCAATGTTGCTATTGCATCATAATTGTGGCCACATTGGTTTGCAATAGGTGGCCAGATGTTGGTGACATGGTATGCAACAAAGAATCGCAAGACTGCACTAGTCAGAAGCAAAGGTTTGGTTTCAATGCTGTATGGATGCAGTGAAAGGAATGTTGAACTGCCTGCTTGATTGTGATATAAAAGCCACCCGTTAAGAAGGTAGAAAAAAAAGGGAGGGGGGGGAGAGGAGTTAGTGTAATTAGGACTCTAGTGACAAAAAACAAGGCACAGCATAGAAGATGAAATTGGAGAAATCAATAGATTGCCTAAGTTGATAATAACTAGTACCTCCAAGAAGCAATGTTACAGAAAGTTTCGAACTGATTTTGTGTTCTAGTTTGCCTATACATATATTCACTCTTCCCATGAAGCTGATGAATGACGATTTGGAAGAAGTGAGATTTGCTGGTAGCATTCTTGATTGGCCAAATTTTTCTGCTATCTCTCTGGAATAAGCCAGCCCATCTCTTAACTAATGGATCTGATAGAGATTCTGACAGTCCAATCAAGAATGATCAACCACTGAGAAGAATTCACAATCTAACTAAATAAATACTAGTTCAAATATTAAACTTGTCAGAGAATGCTTTGTATTCAGTCTAAAGTAAAACTAGCTAAGAATTGTGAACTTATGTATGAAATAATAATACAGAAACTGGGTAACTCGTGCATTTAAGTGACCACGACATGGTTCATTCTTGAAACTGTTCAAACTTGAGTTCAAGCTGCTCAGCCACCAGCTTGTACTACTGTATCCGTGGATGCTCCTGCACCAATGTATTCTTGGTCTGACCATGAAACTCCATTAGTCTGTTTTTGGAATACAGGCTAATGAGCTGTTACAGGTTTGTAGTGGTCCTTAAAGAGGATAGCAGCTTGTAAGTGAAGGCTTGTAGTAGTAAGGCTGCTCATGCAGTCTTGTATACCATCAGTGTTTCTTGTACATTTTATCACTCAACCTTTCTGTCTTTCTCATGCTTCTTTCCACAGCTTTAGCTATAATTCTCTTCTCCTTGCTTTCCTTTTCAACCTGTTCATTTTGCTGTCTGACTTGCATTAGTCTTCAGACTGATCTTATCTGATCCTTCTCTCCAACCCAGCTCGACACATTAGCATTACTACTTCTGAGGATAGAGACAGATAATCTCATAAGAGTTTTAATACCTACAAGTCTGACCTTTCAAAGTCCATATTATGTTCTGTTTCTTGCCTTTTCAAACATGCTGCAAAATTCAAGAGTTGCTTCCTTTCTGTGTTCTCTCTGCTGGAAGTACAACAGTGTGCAAAAATAGAACAAAAGCCATGTATAGCTTGCAAGTGTCTTATCTGTACATGTGTGTAAAACCAAGACTGCAATATATGTGCATTCCTTGAACAATATATTATTTGCCTCTGTGCAAACTTTGTTTAGGCTAGTTTAAGTGTTAGAAGTTCATTTGATAAACATACATTTCTATGGGATTTGGACTGGTAGCATAAAAGAGTTGAATTATGGTATAGCATGAACTGCTTGCACAGAAATGCAGGAAATATTTGGCTGACACTGCAACAAAGACGACTAGAAAGAAGAATAGAGGAGTTGTGCACACAAAGATTTTTTTTTCATTTAAAGCTTTTGATTTTTTTTTCCACTTAGAAATATGCTTTTTGTGCTTTGACCATTTTCTACTGCGATATAATACCTCATTCTGTGATCGTGTCTGTAAAGACTTGTAAGGCTTATTAATATATATGCATAGCTATACCTCCTCTTGCAAGCATTGTGTAAAGCTTTTCCTTATCTTTGACTTTAGTACTTCTCTTTGGACTGCTTTACAGCAGAAACTTGTTAATTAGGATTTTTATCATTCTATTGCTAGAGATAGATGCTAGTAAGTTCTAAGAAAATACAATTTTTTTTTTCAGAGTATGAAACTATCCATCTTTAAAGATATGTATGCTTATGGTGCTGTATATTCCTTCATAAATAGCCATAGAAAAGTGCAGTCGAAAAAATCAGAGAAGTATTAAAAATTTCCTACTTTACTGAAGATGACTGTCTCATTAAGTGAAGAACAATGTTTTTGTCTATTAAGCCATGTTCTTAGCTGGTGTAATGTGTACCATTTTAGTGTCTATCTGCAGCTTTTCTCTGTAGAGTTTATTCATTTCAGTTTTAGGCATTTGCAATGCTATCTTTTTGTGTTATAGCCAGGGAAACGTGTATTTCAGCACCATGCCGCTTCGATCCCCTTCTGTGGGGATTTAGATACCTTGGCGCGATAAGCCAGTCAGGGTGGTGTTGGTTCTTGAACTTCCAGCGACATTGTCAGAGGTGAACACTGTTTGTTTTGTAATGTTTCTCTCAGCCCCTACTCAAAACATTGCTAATAGTAGAACTAAGCCTAGTAGTACCATTTTAAACAGGAAGGTTTTTCTTTCCTCCCTAACATGTTCTAGTTAAGAAAAATCATGACCCTTTGTATAGAGAGTTCATTTAGGACCTCCAGTCTGTCTTTTCCTGTGATGTATGGTGTTTTTCTTTTTTCTTTTTTTTTTTCCTTAAGCTTGTGTTCATAGCATAGATCTTTTCTTTCTTACTGGAAACTTGATCATGCAGCTGACACAGTTTATTGTGAATCAAAACACTGTGTAAACTTGTGAATCCTAAGTTCATACATTGGTATAATCGTATTGTAGTTTATATAACTGTAAATGCCTGCGTAGCCAAGATATCCCACCAGGACTTGCATATGTTCTGACATTCCCATGGTGGATGTTGCTTTTTAGGTTTACAGGTAGTGAAGCTGGCTTTAACTGCTTCATAGTCTGAGATCAATTTCAATAAAAACAAAACAAACCAAAAAACAACACACACTTGAATCTGAACACTTTTATATTTTGTTTAAGAACTGGATGCATGGCACAGGTTTTCACCTAGTTCTTATCTCAGTAATGATTATAACAAACAGCTTTCACATTGCAAAATATTTGCCAACAGAAAAGGAGCCTGAGTAAAACACATTTTTTTAAAAAAAGGCATGTAATCCAAAGAAGACAAAAGACTCTAAAAAAACCACTCTAAATAATTTCTGCCATAATAAATAAACCTATATGGAAAGGGCCACTCTGAAATATTTGCCACTTACTGCTTTTGATTGTGGTCACAAGATTTAAATTAATTTTCCTTATTATCCTATTTAAAAAAAGCTCATAGGTAAATTTACTTGATGAGTTAAAATACAGCTGTGTAGCAAGTGAATAGGTTCACTTGTGTTCACTCTAAGTTGGAAGCAGTGATGGTGTTTTGTGGGTTTTTTTAGAGACTGTACACTGTATTTATTGATGTGTGTGCATCCCTGATTTTTACATTCAGTTTCTCACAACTTAATGTGTCAAGTATTTGTGGAATTATCAGCTAAAAAACCCTAGGTTTAAAACTAGGGAAATTTAAGATCATAAATATTGGAATTGTATGTTCAAATTCAGTTAAATCACCATGACAAAAGCTTCTGCAATGGTCCTAGTTTCTGAAAAAGCAAAACCAAATTGTGAGAATAGATCTGTGATTTTTTTAATGCTTTTTTGATCTCTAGGCAAGATGAAAGTATTGAAAAAACTAAGTTAACCAGTTTTCAATGTTAAAATATTTTGAACTTTTAGTTTAAACTTTATTCTGATAAGGCTAGGAATGGAGTTTTGACTCTTTCTATATAAATTTCTACTAGTTAAAAGTAATTTTACTTTCTCAAACCAGAAAGATCCACTCAGATCTAGAATCCTAAATAACTTATTTCATCAAATAAATAAGAAGTCCATGTGTAAAATTTTTGCACAGGAATTATATTTTTTTTTCTCCAGTGCATTCACTTGGTTGTCTTGTGTGTTCAAGTTTCCTTTTAATTGTTATATTGATGCTTGGTTTCATCTTACGGACGTTTCCATAAAACAATTTTATAAAAGCCTTAGGCAGCATTGAAGCAAATGCCTTTTCTGCTTCCACTGCCGCCTCAATGGCAAATCTGCTGAACAAGTTTCAGCAAAGTGTGAGTCTACTCCACAGCTAGACAGTAATGATAAGAATCTGAATAAGAAACAATATCATTTAAAATACTGAGGTATTAAATTAATTTCACTTACTGCATCTGCTACCCAACATGGTAACAGAATTTAAAAAAAATATTAATTGGATTACAGAAAGGAAATATATGCAGGTTCTAGCTTTTTTCGTTTCTTCTGGTGTTGTGCATGATCTTTGTTTCTGTTTGGTAAGCTGTAGTCTGAAACTCCGTATGAAATAGAGCTGTCTCTAAGACATCTTATAGCCACTAAAAAGTTGAAGCAGAGAACTGGTTTTGCTCAGTAGGATTTGAAGGACATTGCTTAGAAAATAGGAAATTTCTAAATTTATCTAACTTTATGTTGAACTGAAGCCATATGTTGCAAAGATGAAAATATGCCATAGTTACTGGTATCGGAGCTTTTCCTTTTGCCCCAACTGAGTTAAAGTAGAGAGAAACACGCTTAATGAATCTATGGAGAAAATGATTCACTTGTTTTCCTCTAGTTAGATTCAGAGCAAGATGGTTTCCAAAGGTACTAGATATCCACTAATCCTAATAAATTCAGCACAAGTTGCTGGTGTTTCATACTGCTGGAAATAGAGCTATTATAATGTTTAGTGAAAAATATGGAGCAAGTCTGTTAAAACAAATACAGCACAGAAATGTGTTTATCAGGTTCTGACAGAGAGACAGCCAAAAGTCTTATGCAGACTAGCACCGTGTTTTGATGAGTTGTAGTCATCTATCGTATTTCTGTGAGCTTCAGAGAAATACTACATGAATTACTTTTGGTTTGCCTGTTTTGCAAAAAGTATAAAAACATCCAGGAGAAAAATATATTCCATGGTTAAGAAGTCAGAAACAAACAACTTAAGAAATTCCGCTGGCTTTTTGCCAAGAGAATATTGAGCTTTTCTATTCCATGCCTGTATTTAGCAGATGATGTTCAGTTCTTCAATTCTGTTTGAATTGTATTTTCTGCTCTGAAGTGCTTGGCACTGCAAAAACCACTACTTTCTAGTCTCTTGGTGTTTCTGTCCATGGCATGCGTTGAGTTGCATCTGTAGACATTTGAGGCAAAAATAAGCTTTTCCTTTTCCGTTTCCTTTGCTGCATTGATTTTGCAACTCTAAGAAGAGGAAATATGTTTTTCTGTATGTTAACAGTACAGTCTCCCTTCACTCTCTTCCAGAGACATTAGGAGTTTAGTTGCATAATGGTCTTTGCAGATAAACTGTCAGGTCTCAGCTGTGAATTCTCTCTTGCCTGCAATTTTGATGATGCACTTCCCTCTTGGATATTGCCAGTGACTGTGAAAAGCTGACAATCCCTTTTAAAGTGAGAGTTCCTCCGGTTACACACAAAGTAAGTAAATACTATTGCTGGGAATGGGCAAAAGCAAAGTTTTGTTACATTTACCTTCTATCTCTGTATTCAACTGAGGCAGGAATTCTGTTCTTTGTAAGGTTTGGCAGAAAGAAGCAACAGAGCTTCATCTTAGGGCCTCTTTCAAAGGAGGACACTATTTCATAGAGTTGCATGCTGTATGTATCTAGAAAAATAATCAATAACGTTAAACACTGACAAATATTTTTACAGTACTTTTTGCAGTTAGAATTTTTAATTCAAAAAACTAAATGAAGCATTGCTAAGCTTTCACTGTAAGCTTGCTCTCTTGCTGTTACTATATATTTCAAATATTCAGTATTGACATAGTAACTGCATATGTGGATTTAGAGACGTACATTCAACACTTGAAAATAAGACCATAAGAAATTTAATAATATTTTCTAGTTGAATACCTGCCCAAGTAAGGACTACCTTTGTGGTTTTGAGATGGGTATCCTTTATTTAAAAAACAAACAAAAATACCCAAACCAAAACACCCCCAAACAACCAAAACCGATCCTGCAATGATAGCGATTCTACAATCAATCTGTGCAATCTATTCTCTTACTTCATTGTTCTCTCTTAGAAATATTTTCCTAATGCCTAACTTAAGCCTCAAGTATGATGCCTTCCTTTTGTTGTCTAATGCGAGCGTCGCCAAGAGCTTAATTTGGTTTCTCCTTGTAGCTTTCTCTGTGTTTGAAGACTTGTGTGTTTCCTTGTCAGACTTCTCTTCAATTCCAAGCTGTCCGGATAGAGACTCTCATAGCAGAGTCAGTTCTTGATTCCAGTGAATGTACGAAAGGAACTGTTAAAATACTATTGTTCCATCATCCTATTATAGTATTCCTAATGCCCTACCAGGTAGCATCTGAGTTAAATATATTAGTTCTGCTGTTATAGAGCAATGGAGTGAAAAACGAAGACAAGACTCTCCTTTCTCCTCTAATATCAACTTCTTTTATTCCATATACTTATTGAACCAAAAAACTTTGCACAGAAGTCTGAGTTAGTTACAACCTGACAGCAAGCTGTTACGGTACATTTCTTCTACAGTCTGATTCTCAGATTGTTACCTAGAGACATTTTGAAATCCTCTGTGGTCCTGCCTTAAGATGATACAAGCATATCTTGAAGTTCCTGGCATAAATCAATCTGATGGGAATGTTATCGCAAATAACCATATCATAACAGAACATGTGTTGAGTTTCTACAGAACTCATAGCTTTCCATCAAGCACAACCTTCTTAGTCTTTTGCAAGATAAAATGATATTAGCACCCTTATGTATGCTGGTCTGAGTCTGATAATAGTAATATTACGAATTCGCCCCAGGAGGGAATTTACCGATTTCATGGAAATATGTTCCTTCTTATCATGGTGGAAAGACTTGCCTTTAGTGGAGGAGGGGATTGAAGGGGGAAAGAAAAAAAAAGGAAAAAATATGATAGAGGTTTTCTGTGCTGTCATACCTAATAGGCTTTTCTCTAATTTTTATTTGGTAGTTAGCACTTTGCAAAGCTTGAATACAAATTTAAGGCTGCTTTTTCTTCTTAAATGGGTAGAAACTCTATATTCTTGGCACGTCTCTGGAAATCTTATTTTGCATGCGTTTATAATTTCACTTAATACTGTTCACTTATTTGAGAAGGCCACAGCTCCAGAACATCAGTTGGATTTCTGTGAGTGGTTAACAAAAAAAAGAGGCAAGTGACAAAGATGAGCTTGTCTTTGACCAGATTGCTCTGTTCTTTGCTAACCATCTAAAAGCACGTGATAATCACTATGCAACTCTCTAGCAAACAGCAATCATCCATTTGGTTAATCAGTTGAAAGTAATAGAGAAGGAAAACTGATATTTGCCATTTTTCAGAATGGACAATGTACCTCTTCTTAGATCTGTCTGACTTTTTAGCAACAGTTCTCAACATGCATGTTTGTAGGAAAAACAAAGTGTCTGCCTCAGAAAGACGCAACTTCCTCAGTGGCTTCAGCCTTCTCCTGGGAGGCTTTTGTTGTGCCTTTTGGTATCCCATTAGTCTTAAGCGTTCTGTTCACTTCTGTCTTCTGATTTACTTATTTTTTAAATCAAAATTGAACTGCTGCCTCAGTAGTTGAAGGTAAAAAAGATACTCCAGGCAAGTGGTGGTCACAGCTGCATTTGTAGTTTACTGCTTCCAGTGACCTGGCCTCTGTGTGGCATGTCAAGAAATACCATTTGCTCTGTCTCATTTTCTGTTTCTTAAATTGAGTTTTTTGTTTTTCTCTGTTGTATCCTCTCTGCTCTGACATGATAATCTGTTGGGCTGCTGAGAAGAGCCATATATTAGGGGAAACAATGATCTGAAGTTTTAAAAAAAACAAAAAAAGAAAGTACTGCTTTGATGTTCTCTTCCACCAGATTTGCTGAGATAGCTGCTTCTGCAGAGCATTGCTCACAGGAGTACTCTTTGCTTATCATGGTGAAAGTAGACTTGCGCCCTGGATATCCTGTGCCTGGGCTCTCTGGGGGCCCCTGCAGCTGTGAGACTGCAGGAGGGTAAGATGGCTGCCTGGGGGCTGCTGTGCTAATGCCAGAATAGAACGAAATTCTATTACCTCCATCTATGTTGTACCAGGGGCATTGGTACAGCCCCTAAGCTTTCTGAAATGAAACTGAGTAGAAGCTTTTTGTTTAGGAGCTATGATATTTCTTCCATTTCATGCAACAGATTTCCCCTTTTGAGTGGAACAAATTATGTAGCTCTGACTGCAAAGAGAATGAAAGAATTGCCAGGGCTATCATCTAAGGTGGAATTCAATTCTTACCTTTTCTAGTATGTAAATGTGAAGTAGAAACTATTATCTCTTTGATGGAGGCTGTAGTTACTGAGCATAAAGTAATACAGTTCAAGCAAAATTGCTAATGATTTTATATAGAATCCACTGGTAGGGAAAATAACCTTTTGGGAAAATATGATTTACTAGAAGATGATTCTCACCTTTAGACAGAAGTATAGTTATTATTATTACACACTGAAATAAATAGCTTTATATCCTTTTTGATCCGAGCATTCAGTTTAAACCAAATTGTTCACATTATCTAGCAGATATGCATCTTTCCTGCAGATTATTTTCTTGAAAACCTAATGCTATGCATATATACGGGTTGCTCTAACGCTAAGGCTTTCTAGAGGGAAGTCTCGGTAGTGAAATGCGTTTCTTATTATTTTTTCCAGCATCTCTGCTTTTCCACTTCATGTCATGATTATTGGATTTGCTGTGCTCCTAACTACAGCAATGTAACTGTTGCATACTTTAAAACATTCACTATATACATCTAAGTACTATTGAGCAGAAAAAAAATCAGACTAAATCTGTACCAGGGAGTATCTGTCATTCATATTTGTCAGGCATTACGTGCAAGTTTCCAGAAATTTAATAAAAATAATATAAGTCAGTTGGATAAATTTGAATGTTCTCACCATTTTCATTCTTGGGGAGGTGGGTGTGGAGGTGTGGAGATATTCTCTAATAAAAAATATTTTCTAGTATCTTCTCTGTATTTTGACATAATCCTTGATTGAGCCAGCAGGATGATTCTGTTCTGAACTCGACTGGCAGTTTATTCTGTTTAATCAACTGTCACAAGTTAGGCATTTCATTTTCTGTAAACGCTGAGTCATTTTCAGATCCATCAATAAGCTCTTGTCATCTTTTTCATATATATATTTATATCTTGCTCTGACAAGGTTAAAAAACACACTAGTACAAAAGAAGGTGATGGGCCTCAACTATCCTGGAAGGGGAAAGAATTGTTTAGTTTGGAGCAGATCCTTTTGATGGAAAGCACTTAAGAGAAGATATTTATGGTCTCTTCCCAGCACTAGCTCTTCTGCTAAGTACATTACTTGAAAATACTGGATTATCACTAATCTTCTTGCACACATAAATAATCCAAGAAACTACTCACTTCATCCACAGCCTAAAACCACATTAACAGTAAATATATCAGTGCACAACCTGCACTGAAGATTAGATAACACTGAAGTACCTTAGATCTTCTCATTTATCGTTCTCCGAATGTACGCATCCGTTCAGCCCATTCCACCTATGGTCCTGCAAGTCTGACCTGAAGCAAGGCTCTCGGTGAGGGTGTCTTCACAAATCACTGCCGTTTCTTTCTGAAGCTAAATAATAGAGGGACAACGGTTTGTGTGTGTGTGTGTTTTTTTTTTTTCCTGTGTAACACAAAATAAGAATGTTATTCTTCCTTTGAGGTTATAGCATTGACAGACAATTATCTTTTCAAGAACAGGAATTAATTTTCAGAAAATGAATGCATGCACTTAAATGTGTTCTTCAAAAGATGTCTAAGGAAAGTGATGAGAGGAATTGACTTCATTGTAGAGGCCAGTACTTTTTTTAATGAACTCCTGCAGTTATTTCCCTTTGAAACTGAAGTACATCTGAACTTTTTAAGGAGCGGAGGAAGAAGGTTGAAACAAAATCATGTGTATATGATGAACAGTGTGAATTTCTCACATCACCTTTTGTAAGCATGAATGGCTCCTTTCTTCTAATAACTTTGATTCTATTCATTTAGGAAATGTACAGTACCTCAAAGCAAACTTCATGCCTTTTCAAAATACTTCTCTTATTTTTGGTGTTTTGTTGTTTTTTTGTGGTGGTTTTGTTTGCTTGGTTTTGATGGGGTTTTTTGTTTGTTCGATTTTTTTTTTTTAATTTATTAGTTTCTCTGCTTGACCCTTGTTGTAAAGATTTATTTTTCTGTATATTACATACATAATAAAAACCAAATTCCTTTCATTTCTACCTCATGCACAGAGATTCACGCTTGTCCCAAGCCTCCTATTGCTCCCCTGTTTTGATGAAGCCCTGCATGATGTTACAGTTTTCACAAATACAGCACCTTAGAGATAAAACATTTTTATAGACTGCAAGAGGGACAGGGTAGGGGGGCACAAAATCGAATATCAATGTCAGCCCATCAACATAAAAACACAGCGCTAGCCATCATAAGCAGATATATAAGCTGGTCATTGTTTATGATTACTGAGAAGAAATCCAGTATTGGCATGGTTTATCATATTTTTATTGTATGAAACAGTTCTGCTAGGGATGAAAACAGACCTCTAGTTTTATATAATATGACCAAATACATTCCTAATCATTATAAATACTTTTGTAGGAAGAACTTATTTCTATCCTCAAACTTGTTACATGCTAGCTGCCAGCATTATTTTTTTCCAAATCATGGGTAAAGACAGTATTGGTGAGCCAAATGCCCAGCAAGGGACATAGTGTGTGTTCCATATCTCTGTGGGTGTGTGTAACAGAAAAACTTGACTAAACCGCCTCTGGCTTCAGGTTGTCACGCAGACCACAGCTAACAAAAGAGCTCTGGCATTTCAGCCTAGTTAATGTCTCTAAGCACAGATTTCTTCCATGTTTGGGTAGATACAAGATAACGTGCCTTTGAGTGCCATGTAGCGTGACTGAAAAATGCATGATCCTGTGCATATCCTATTTCATATCCCGTGCATAATAATTAATGTTGTTGCATGTTAAGTAGGTAGGCCATTTGTGAAGTATGTGCATCAGATCATTTCAGTTGAGTAATTAAATCAGGTTTGGAATTTTCTGCTCTCTGTTGCAGTGTTAGGATTCACATCAAGTACATAACAAATACTGTACTGTTAAGTACTGTCATAGGAATTAACACCTTATGGATTCAGGAAAAACAGTTGAGAGTTGTGTGATAAATGAGTGAGTCCCAAACAGAACTCCAATTAAAGTTTACAATTATTAGGCAAATAAAAGCAAGCAAACAGCGCTGGGTGCGCCGGGAGTCTCCGCTCCACCAAGACGCACACCGTATAGTTCCTATTTCTGGTCTATATTTCTTTTACTAATACATATTCTCAATTATTTCCGAGAAAAGGCGGTCTTATTACAATGAGCTCAGAGAAGTCATCTCCATAGTCTCCACCACTAACCCCCCCCAGTTGCGCGTGCACAGTGTCTCCTGGTCGTCGTGAGTAGGGGTCTCAGGGATGAAGGCTGTATTTCTTGCTCGTGATGACTTTTTCACCTCCCCAGAAAACTAGCGAAGTCATCGTGACTCTGCTCTGCGAAGTCATCAGGACTGTCCTTGTTCTCCATCTTGGCTTCTGCTTATCTTATACAAGGGTTATGCAACTTACAGATCTATGGCTTGAGCAAGCTAACTAAAAGTGGTTTAAGCGAGATTAGAGATTAAGTGCATACAGGCCCCTAGGCCCCTCTTATCTAACACCTTGCAATTGGCAGCAAAGCAAAAATGTTAGGTGCCTTTTACAAGAAGCGAGAAACTATATACATACCATTCTGCTTCCTCTAGGGCTACGTTATATAAGAACAAACAGAATGATTAAAGGTTACATGTACAGAGAAGGTCATATTTCACAACTGGGGCTTGTGGTTAGCAGCATCATGAGGCATTTCGCAGGTCTACATTTTGCATTTCCCAGAGATCTTAAACTAAGACCATCACTTATCTTGAATAAGCACACCCTACTCCTCGCCACCTATTTGCACACCCATTGTCCCATATTGACATGATCAAATGAACATATTTCACGGTTGTAAATCTAATCAGCATGCCTTACTGCAAGAATATTATCTTATTAGCCCTCTAACATCTTTGTGGTGCTATGTTCACAAAGGAGATTGGACATGCTGTAAAGAAATTTCCATTTATGCTCACATGTATGATCAGAAAAATCTGTAGTGTTGGTATAATGGTAAAGCTCTGGAATTTTCTTTGTTCTGTGTTTTAAAAATATAATAGTTAAGCATGAAATGGAAATCGATGTATTATTCAGTGCCTTTCTAATTAAAAAGCATAATCTGCAAACAATCACAGAATATTTTTTGATCATTTGGTTTAGTACCTATTCCTCATGTTGCACTGATTTTTATGTAGGATTTCTGCATTTGGCAAAAGTATTTTAGTAAAAAAGCATATTTTGGCAAGCTGGTTCGACACTTTTAATGAAAAAGCCATTTTTCTAAAGAGATATGCTGGGTGATGCGATCACAGAAGTTACCTAATTTCAAAATTTTAGTAACTCTCAAACCAGTATTATTTACTATTCCACCTAGTTTTCCCAAAACGTGCTCTTGGTAGCTCAGGTAACCAGGAGTCCTACAGTTTGACAGACATACTCCTTTACAGCCTGCCAGGCTAGGCAGCAAAGAGATCCCAGAGGCCTTGCACATAAATGTTTAAGAATTGAGGAAGCCATTGGCATTGGCGTGTTGCATGCGGAATGAATTTTGACTGTCTGTGGGATGTAGAATATTTTTTTTCTGCATATGCAGCACACAGGACATTGTGCATATGTACATTGGCAACTACTCAAGGGGACTGTAGTGAAATAGCAAAGCAAATGAAGATTTGCTTTAATTAATGAGAAGTTTCAATAAAATATTTAATTTCCAATTGTGTATCTCTAATCAAAACCATAGAATGAAATACTGAACTTAGATACTGTTGTGAAAACGTGACTTATAATGAAATTCTTAGCAGATATTCCACTGATTACAGAAAAAATCTGGTAAGAGATTGTATGAGACCTGGATTTATATCCTCCTTCTCTTTGGATGAGCGTGCTTCTCTCAACTCCTAAGAGTATGTTTTAACCAGCTGGGAATATCAGCTGCCTTCATAGGCACTTGATTAAAAGTAAAAAAACAAACACCAAACAAAAAAAGGCAAAAGCCAACAACAAACCCTCTTACTTGAGAGGTTTTGAGGACTGTAACCAGATATCTAATCTTAAATGATCAAATACCAGCCTGCTATGTTCCTATGTTTGGTTGTTACTCTTTTAAATTTGTCGGTGTTGATAGGATTAAAGAAATAATTTCTGGAATATCCACTAGAGTCCTTGACAAAATGTTTGGGGAGAACTGGAAGACCTAAGCTTAAGTCCTCCTTCTTTCTGGTTCAGAGCAAGGACATCAGTTTTCTCATCCTAAAGGGTTAACTATTGAGTAACCGGTCAGTGAGAACAGTGGTTTTATTGGTCTAGGTAGCCTTTCAGAAGCTTACTCCAAGTTAATAAATGCAAATCAAATCCACAGATAGTTTTAGAATAAGAAGGAAATAGAGATTTTCTTTTTTTAATGAATGAAGCTAGTGTGATTAGAATTATAGGCTGTCATAATGTTTTTATAGACCCTTCACAAGAGTAAACAACATTTTAAAATTTTACTGAATTTGCTCTTGGTATCTTTGTTGCTTTTGACCATTTTCTGTTAATGGTAAAAGATATCCATGTCATTATTGACCTTTTAGTCTGAAGAAAATGTTCTTTATATGAAACTTTATGCTATATTCTGTCCATATGAATAGCTCAGCATTTTCTTTTACAATTGGTCACAAGTATGCCAAAGTGAACTTATCTGGGGACAGAAAAATTATTTCTGAAGAATGAGGAGCCACAGAATGTGACCACGGGCAAAATATAACATCAATCTTTCTTGTGCTCGTTGTTTAAGTATAAACGTGCAAAGTAAGAAAATGCAGGAAAAAAAATAATCTGGAGCAAAAGATATTGTCAGAATTGGTTAAAAATAATTGACCAGCAGCATCAGAAAAAATCACTGCAAAGGGAAGTGATAATCATGAGTTTGTATGCATGTTTCCATGACACACTTTTGGGTCTAAGAAGAAAAATACTGGATTACAGTAAAGAAAAATTCTATCTTTAAACTTGCCATGGTTTTCCAAGAACCTTTCATTTCGAACTCTTCAGTGATCCTCAATACCTGTAGTTTAAGATAATCAGGCTGCTCTCTATATGCTGCACTAGAATAAGAAACGCTAAACTGTTCATGCCTTAAAACAGGTAATGCCTTGCCCTTCATTTCTTAGTGTCATAAAAGTCACGCTACGTCAGTTCCATATCTTTCCGTGACAAGGACACGCAGTGAAAGAGTCCTGCAGATAAACTGGTATGTAGAGAGCTAGAATTAAGCTGAATATCCAAATTTCAAATAATTTTGGTTTACTTTTTAAGGTTTTTTGTATACTATATTTATTTGTAAGTTAAATACATCAGACCTCAAGGTGACCACTAAAGGATAGTCCATCTTTGCCTCTATAAAATTGTTGTGATTTTTTTGAGTCCAATTTTCTATTCAAAATCATAATCTATCATATATAAAAAGCACTATAAACACGCATGCATAATAGATAATATAGAATTATCAAGTACTAGTTGTATGAACAGTTTGTCCTTAGACAGATGTGCAGATGTTTTCATAATCTACTTCTCAAATAGTCCACTTCTGTTGTGCTTATATATTGACCCTTACTGGAGGAAAAAACTTTTTTTGTTATTGTTTTTTTTCATATTAGTGGTTGTGTGATGAGAATTAAGTTGTTCTAGATGAGGTGAAATATGATATTTAATTGAGTTTGTGTACTTTTTGGTTTTACTCTACCTAAATGTAGAAATTCTAACTTCACAATGCAAAATTGGGTTAGTCTAGACAACGTGTACTAATGAAACTTTCGAGCTCTGTTATTATCACCTGTTACTTTGGTTTGCTTGGTACAAAGCTGCATTTTCAGCAAGGAATTACTTGAAATGGTATTATGTTAGTGAGATTTAAAGCTAAACCTTTGCTACTGTTAGCTAGTTAGCACACCACACTTCGGTGGTGAGCTAGTTAAATGGCTTAATCTTAGCTTGAGTGTTTACTCTTTCTGTACCAAATTACACCTAGAGCTGACGGGACACAGCTTGTGCTGTCTTCTTGATCTCCAACTTTTCATTGAAATGGGTGGTTTTAATCTTGGGGTTTTGGTTTAGTTTGGTTTTAAGGGAGATTATTGCAGTCCTGATCTATGCACTTGTTCTAAAGCTTCTTCATTAATATAATAACTTCTCCATACTGTGCTAAGTATGCTGTATGCTGAGCAGAGACTCTGAATCTCTTTCATCAGAATTTAGCTGATCTCTTTCCTGAATTTCACTCTCTTGAAAGACTATTTCCTTTCTTGCTGAATGCATAGAATCATAATTTCATTATTGATCTGTGCTTTGGAGAAATAAATTCTAATAAGTGGCAAAAGAAAGATATTGGGGATAGAAAATTAAGAATATGAACATGCACATGTTTTTGCTAATTGTTAACACAACTTTTGTCTATAAGGTAAATGAGTTACTTCATTGAAATTGCAATTAAACTCCTTAACTCATACAAGAATGTGAAAAAAGGCCACAGGCACTTTTATGACATTCTTTCTGTTATAAGGTAAAATATATTCAGTCCAGTAGCTTCTAGACTTACGTGACCAAGTAAATCTTGGCGTTCAGTTTAACAATAAGATATGGCAACAGGGTCACTGCCCTCGAGATTGTCTTCATAGCTGGGAGTACAGAGCTGTGCATGTAAGCATTTCTGTAGCAACTTCTGCAGCATGTTTGAAGTGCCGGATTCCATATTTCAACTAAAGTTTATGACACTAAACCTACTGAATCACTTTTTAGAAAGCTTAGATTACTGTCTCCTCATTTTTACCAAGTTGTACTCCACGACAGTTTTGCTAGATATATCAGACAAGTGCATGACCATGTTCTAAGTCCAAGCACAGAAATTTAAAGCTCTGTTGTCTCTTTATTAAAGGGTTTTTTTCCTTGCCGCAGATTTATAGAGATGAAAACAATTGATATTTATAACCTTGTCATGACCTGCAGCCTTCAAAGAGTCAGAGTTGTTAGGAAGAGGGACTATTCCAGAGAGAAGGGAGAAGAAAGAAATCTGGTTTCCCTGTTTGCCAAAACAGTGAGCTAACAGCGAGGCTGCAATCACATTTCCTATTAGAGACAGGATAACTCCTCTTTTTCCTCAAAGTAGCCTACAGTCCTATGATTAGGTTGTCTGAAGTGAAGGAAAGGTAGACTGGTGTTCCTTCTGAAGAGCGGAGTGAACTGGTTTCCCACTTATTGAATAATATAACCATTTAGTTTCAATGCAAAAGGTGATTGTGACCTCTTCAGTTCACCTTGTGTCTTCAAAAGGAACAGTTGATTGTGCTGGAATAAGACACAATAGACAAATAGAGGATTCATTCATTTTATGACAGATGCCTAACTTACCCTTGAGTTAGGTGCTTAAGCTGAGTGGAGTGAACCTCAGAAATGGCAGTGTTTTTTCCTAAATGGTAAAAGCAGCATTGCTGCTTCCTGCAAGGCCTCTCCTTAGAGGCTTCTGTTTTGCTGTTCAGTAACAGTGAAATCAAGGGACCAACTTCGAATCTGGTGAACTTCAGCAGCTGACTTTCAGGCACTGCAGTACTGTTTGTGGCAGCAACCATGGACTTTTCTGAAACAGCAGCACGTTACTACCAGTCAAATTACTTAACGTTGTGTAACACAACAGAAATAGGTTATGTGCTACAAAAGTGATCATGGTGTAAATCCAAAGTGTCCAGTTCTGTATTGCTTATCAGCTTGCATTCAGACAAATTGCTGCTGAGTAAGTGGGCGTTTTGCCTTGAGAAAGGTGCCTCTAATTGCAGCAGCATTGTCATGGTGGTGCCAAAATACTTCCATCAGATTTATATTCAAGTGTGGTGGGGTTTTTTTTGGCTGATGCAAGTAATATTTATTTATTTATTAATATGTAAATTAGTGGTGGATTACTTCTTGATGCAAATGGTCATCTGTGCCTCTCTCCTTCTCCCAGCCCCAGTGAAGACATAGTGTGATTTCATGCACTGGATCTTACTAAATTGAATTGTTGCATTATGAATAATGTAGCACAGGTTTACATTAAATTAAAGTTCATGATCCAACCTGAAAAAGAGTGCTAGGTTTAAACGGAGAATTAAAAAAATCTACTTAACAAAAACAAAAGTTTTAAAAAAATCCTATTTTTTTTCAAAACAATAGTATGACATATTTTAGATTTTTAGCATATTTTTTGACCTTTTTTGCGTCTTACTTTGTTTTGATGACCTGCTGCTTCAAGTTGTTCTTTATATAAATCTGAATACACTTCAGTAGGTTTTTTCAGTAGACTTTGAGGAATCTTAAACAGTACTTTAGAAAGGTTTCTTCTTACAAATGCTCGTTACCAGTGATTATTTTCACATTTGGTAATTGTCTGGCATGTGAATTGATATGGAGAGATGTATTGCTGTTATACTTTTAACATGATTGCCTGCATTTCTGATTGCTACCGCTGAGAAATTGGCCTCCTTGTAATGTATATCGAGAACTGTTTTAATTTGGCAGTGACTCTCACAGCCTCTTTCTCTGATTATTTAATTCCATATTTGGTGTTATATTACTGAGTATATATATACCGCTTTTCAGAGCCCAAAAGGCTGAGAAAAGTTCCTGAGCTGTTGCCTCAGGAGCCCCCTGTGAAAATGCTACTACAGCCTCAACCATGCGTTTCCTTTTTAGTATTTTTGATAACTTTTCAGCACCGGGTAGTTTGTCTGCACTGATAAAAAAGATTCTTAGTTACCAGGGTTATCTTGAGATTGAGAGGTCAGGAGATAACTTTCCTATGAAGGTTTATTTAATCTGAGCTGTGATTACAAAATGCTTGTACTCTCAGGAGGAAAAGTGTCCTCATAGAAAATAACTAGAGACAGAACAAAAAAAAAAAGTCCAAACAAAAACCAACCAAGCAAGCAAAGGAACTAACTGCGTAGTGATTATTAAGTCTCAGAAGTAGCTGGTTGTCTCTAGTTGATCAAATCTGGAATGTGATCTTACAACGTAGACTCTTATCAAAAATGAAGTCAATATATTGATTCAAGATTTTTATAACAGATGTTTAACAGAGTATGGTAGTTGCTCTGTAATGATACTTCCTTTTTTTTCAAGGAATATGTAAGCCACCATCTTGTGTCTTAGAACAGAAACATTACTGAAATGCTTTTCTATTTTAATGTAATGTTATTAGAACGTTCCTAACTTTATGGTTTAGTTTAGTCATTATGTTATAATGTATTGGATGTTGTAAAATAAAAAGTTGCTTTAATAAAGTTTGCAATGTAAGATTGTAGTTTATTGATTTTTAAACATACACTGAAATGACTGACTAAAATGTGGATTTTGGCCTGTTAACTTTATTACAGCAGCAGGCAATGGGTATGTATTTGAAACAGAAACTTGCACAGTATCTCTCCTTGGTATGTTCTTGGTAAATAAGGGAAAGCTGCTTCATACTCCGAGGTACAGGATTACTTTGAAGTGTTGGACTTTAAGGCTTGGATGCCTATTAGGAAAGGAAACCAGCCCTTTACCAATGTCTAGAATCATTCTGATCTTTTCTGCAAGATTTATCTTTCTTATTTAGCACTGGAGCATAGTTAACCTTAAACATCCAGCACTGTCATATTATAAGCCATTTATGATGGACGATGATACATTGGACCAATTCTCAAAAGGGCAAAGTGAACTGTCTGGGTGACCAGAATACGACTTAATCTTTTATACTCTACCTTTTCATGACTGTCTGTGCATAGCAATCAGAATGGAAAGAGAATCGCCAAGTCACCTGCTCCTCAGATCAGAAGGTGATTGTGGCTTTGAGTAGATATTGAGCAGCCACAGCACTGCCTGGTCAGAAAGAGCAAGTGTACTAGCCTTTTACTTCCTGGAAATCTTGGTGCAAGTCACGCACTGAGGTTTGAAACCCAGAAGAGAATGCTGTCGCTTCCCCGTGGACACTGCATCAAACGCCTTGCCACATAATCTGATATCGTTCATCATAACATCTTTTCAGAAGAATCTGGGAGTGGAGTATTGAGACAATACAGGTGAGTGATAGAGTGCCAGCCTCAGTGATGGAAAGCATTCCTTGTACTTTGCCCTAGGAAAGGAAATTACTTTATTCGTTTTCTTGAATTTATACCCATAATTGCTTTTGTAATCAAAACCAAAGACTTGTTGAGTCAGGAATACTGTAATTTAAAGTTTCTCCCTAAATGTGAACAAATGCAAACTTTTATGGTGCTGATAACTATTTAATTCATCTTACAGAAGTAAAGAATTATGTGGATGCTTTAAAATACTAAGAATGAACCATAATGTTTCAGAAGAGTAATACTGTAGTTTCTGTGGAATAAAACCACATTCTATGTTCACTTCAGACTGTAATTAGATCCTAAAATTTTTGCAACTTCAGTGTGGTTGTCTTGCATAAACATACTCTGTTCTTCAAGCGTATCTGAGGGCCGCAAACTCAGAAGATGAATTGATTAAAAATTATGAAATTATATGGCCTGCCTAGGCCATAAGACTCTTGTTTGGATCGTCAGTCAACAACTGATATTCAGAAAACTTAGTCTTAATTAAATCTCTCATCAAATTCTGGGGACTGCTTAGCTAATTGATTCACTTTCTTTGTAAAGCAGATTTGCCACTCAAATATTAAGTGGCAGTAAAGCAGCGTACTTTATAGAGGAAGCAAGTAATCAAACATTATATAATTCTTTGAATTATATAGTGACATTCTGGATATTTCACAATATGTTCATTGCCCAGTTAGAAACTTTATTCTACTATAAATTCTAAAATCTATTACTTTGGGTTTTATTGCAAGTGAAGTTATAAAAGATAGTCACTAGCTGTAAACAGCAAGTGTTAGGCTTTGGAGCTGCTGTCTGTGATACAAACCAGTCATAATCCAGAACCTGGACTGGAACTAATTCTTTTTCTTTAGTGTTTAAATGCTTTGCCATGCTTGCCCTCCAAACTCTCCTCTGATCTATGCAGTTAAACTCTTCAGTACTTGTATAATGTATTTTGATAATTATATTTGCCAAAAGGTATCTTCACAAAATTAATTCTTAATGGGTGTTGCATAATCCAGCTAAATTTTATTCACTAACACATTTCCAGATTCCAGTGTAGCTCGTATTGAATGTTATGAGCAATACTACAACTTCCTTCTTTCTAGTGATGAAACACCACCGATTTTGGAGCCTGGCATGTGTGGGCTCTTTCTCTTCCTCTCTCTTCCCCTCCTGTCCATGATCTGGCACCCAGGAACCGTTCTGTATGCATTAGCTGTTCTTTACGTGGGGGCAATAAGAGGGTCTCTCTAATCTGTCTTACTTCTGTTTTAATGACATAAGTAGAATTTGATTGTGTTAAAGAGCTTCTTATCAATGTCGAATTTGACTGAAGCTGGACAATGACTTTAGAAATTGTAGATTGATTTGTTACATTTTTTGATAGCAGCTGGAGTACAGCTAGAGAAAGGACTCGGCACGTCACTAACTATCAATTCCTTAGGAAACCGAGCTAAGAAACATCCTTGTATGTTCTAAATATAAGCACTAGCAAGCAACAGGAAAAAGTGAAGACAACTTTTTCATCAGTATTTCCTCACTAGGTGTCTTGGGAGAAAATGTAGCATATGTGTGCAGCAATAGCTGTATCAGGGAGGAATTCTTTCAAATTAACTGTAGTTAAAATGCTTCAGAGGTCTGAATAAAGTAAAATGTAGCCCTAAGTATGTAGGTATTCTCTATCTAGTCACTTTGATTATGCACATATTGCTTATTTTTTTTAACAGTGGCAAGCTACTGTCATGCATTTAACTCCAAACTTGGCAAGCAGCTGAATTCTTGCATATTTTATATTTTAGATGACCATTTTGGAAGAGCTGCTCATTACGATGCATGGTATGAATACTATGAAGCATTTTGTTTAACAGAAAATACTACAACTGGGTGTTCCTCAAAACACAATGCAAGTGAAGAAGGGTTCTATTGCTTCTACATTCTATTGAATCGTTTTCATTACTAATTAATATTGATTTGTATTTATGTTCGCTTTTTCTACAGTAGCAGTACGTAATTTATACTATTTTTTTTTGTATGCATGATAGCAATGTAGAGATAATCTTACACAATTGACTTGTTTTTACAGTACTAGCTTCAATATGCATACTGTTAAGTCAATTGTTTCACATGAAGCTGTATGTGGAAATGAGAGTAAAAGCAATATGTGACAAAAAACTGATTTCAAAGTCTGTAATGGGACATCACAGATTTAAAGAAATACCTTTTTGTTTTGATTTTGAATGATTTTCTAATTATTATCTAATTATTACATGCTCTATTTATAACTTCGGGGATTTCTGTGGGTCTTACAAAGTCTTAGAACTGCTGGACAAATAATTATAAATAATAGTCAAGGTCATATTACAATATGAGAAATATTTTTTTTTAAATATCTGTTTAAAATTTTGGTTAATGTGCATGGGGAATTTGGCTCATGTGGCTATCAAGATACTTAAAATGTTTGCTAGTATTTGATGAAAAGTATTTTGGTTAGTTGCTTAGATTATGTTTTAAATCCCCTTTTCACTAACATATACAGATGACCTAGATGCAGTCTATGTCTGTGACAAGTACCTTCTGCTTGGTCATCTAAATATTTAAAGAAACTTAAGAGAAATTTAAAGGAGTACAGTAACCTGATCTAGTGGAAGGTGTCCCTGCCCATGCCAGAGGAGTTGGAACTAGATGTTTTTTTAAGGTCCCTTCCAACCCAAACCATTCTATGATTCTATGACTCTATGAAATAGGAAAGGCACAAAAGATTTCCCAAACATGCACTTTATTGAAAGTACTTTATATGTATCTAGAAATATGAGTAGGTGTGTTGACATGAAGAAGGTAAAAAGTAGATACTGATCTATACAAAATTATTGGTATAGTGTTTGCTTGTAAATACTAGACAGCACTGGAAACTGGGACAATTCATCACAGCATATAATTTTGCTTTGATTTTCATCAATATTGTCTTCACCCAAGGAGCTGTGACAGAACTTTAACCTCAGACTTTTAGTCCCCAAAAGCTTCTATTAAAACTGAGAGTAATCTCAAACTTCTGGAGCTGCGTTTGTTATAATTTGTCCAGATAATTCCTGGTAAGATTTATTCCAATGTGACTCAGGGGGAAACTGACTTTTACTCACATCTAATTTATCTTCCAAAATCAAATAAGAATTTGCAATGCTTTACACAGATTACAAAGCGTGTTTTGTGGTTAATGGAGTTCTGTACTTAAATCCTTATTTGGAAAAGCATTTGCGTTCAAGGACATTATCTGTGCGTGCTTATTGAGTAAGCGAAACTGGTCTTGAGGTGGCAATGATACTTTTACGTCTCTGTAGTCTTGTTCTGAAGAATGTGTGTACGATGGGTATGTTTCTGCAGACCTACCTTACCTAGCTTAGATTCTGCCAATCTGATGTGTAACCTTAATGATACAGAGCTCTGTGTGCTGAGAACTGCTTTAGGTTTTACAGCCCATGCTAGAGTTACTGTTTGTTGCTGCAAGGATCTGAGTGAGGAAGTTAGAGCTCGTACGAATATGTCTGTGAGATTCGTCCCATTCATTTATCTTTATTTGTCATAGGATAGCCTTGATATTCTAGACAATTAATTTCATTGGTGGTAGGCTTTTGATATCAGAAATCCTCAGTATAGGTATCATCCTTGCTAATGACAGCCTTTGTTTTGCTTCTGCTCTTTTCCTATGTTTACGGTAAATAGAATCCTCTTGTCTCATCTGGAAAGATCAAACATACATATCTAATTTCTGACCAAGGAAAGGGGAAAGAATAGTTCTGATGCTGATCAGGTTTTTTTTTATAGAAAAATAATGCTTTGGAAAAAAAACCACTTCATTTATGTTCTTATGCTTCAATTGAAGTAACATGTTTTTCATTGTCTCTTACAGTTTCTTACTCCTTTATAAGAGCGTACTTTTTAAAGTACAATTTCCTATTATGCTGTATGTAAAATAGCATCACATTTTGTCGTTTGTAGGGCTTTCAAATACTTTTGTGTCACATGTTGCTAGTTCTCAGCTTTTGCTGGTGCCAAGAATGAATTCTCTGAGACATAATATTATATAGTTTTAAGGAGATTCCAGAACGTATTCAGTGACCATCTGTCACTACGTGCACAGCAAGTTTGATATCTGTGGAGTTGAGGTTCTTCCCAGGAGGACTGGGAATTGTGGCTTGGCAGTAAAATTAAACTGTCTAGCTGGTGCAGAAGACACGGAAGGGAATAGGAACCAAACTGTTCAAAGCTCAGACTTTGATGACTCATGGTTGAGCTAGTAGGTCTTTTGCACATGAGTCCAACCAAATAAAAGTGGGTTTTTTTTTCTTTGTTGTTTTCTATATTATTCTGACCTGTTGATATGACAGGCTATATGAATGAAGGAAGTCTCCAATCATTTCTACAGGTCTCTTCCACTACCTTTTTGATGGTTCTGTGTCCAACCTGTAAGTTTCTTCATTAGCAGAAGTACAACAGAGATACATATACTAATTGAGACTGTTATAAGATTCAAATATAAACTTCATCTCAAATTAAAATCAAATGCATGAATGTTCCATGTGCAATTTATAAGAAAAAAAGCTAAAATACCCAAATACCATTTTAATGAAATTTAGTACTTGCCTGACAATAGGTGAAAAAAAAACACAAGTCTGAAACCTTTTCTAAAAAAAAAAAACCACCCAGAAAAACAAACCAAAAACCTACCCCCCTATTATTCAAAATTTAAATTAAAGTCTACTGAAATGTATGTTCATTATATTGCTAATGAGTTTTAAGCAGCCTAGTGAGGACAATTTGATGTAAGCTTGTTTATGGTGTGCAACTTTTTACCCTTCCTGTGAACTGCATTCTATAAAAAGAATTATTATTTTTTCTTTCTTAAAAGACAATATAAGTTCCGTCCTTAAGACAAGGAAGGCAACTCTTTTCTTATTTTACACAGATCACCTAATCATAACAAGTAACTGATCACATATATTTGCCAGTATTTGATTTCATAGCTCATAGACTGAATTTTTGTGAAAACAAGTCTCTGTCAGTTTGTGTGAAATGAGACTTCATTATAGAATATTAAAGCAGAATTTAATCTTTTTCAGTCCAAACAACAATTGGAAATAAAGAGTACTTCTGTATTGTTTGAGACAGAGATACAGAAACCAGTTTTACTAATATTCTGGTACATGCCTGTAGCCCTGGTGATTTCATGTTGGTAACCTTCTTCCTAATGGTCTGAACAGTAATATTTTAAGACGAGCGATGTGGCAAACTATGGGATACATATGAAAAATATATGAAAAGTTGTGCATCAGCTTCTGGAAAAGCTTATGTGCATCATTCATAGCTGTGACTATAAGAGATTGTGCATGCAAATTATGCGCTCAGTTACAGTCAGGCCATTTGCATTCAACTGACCTGGGCTTGAACAGAGTTTTTAACCAAGAACGCAATTTAAGGTTTAGGTAGCAAATATGGGTCAAATAAAAGATCCTCTTCATTCCTTTCCACCCAGCTTTTAGAACTGGCTATAAATATTTCATGGCACAGGTGTCAACTGTTGTATATGATCTTTTTCAGCAGTGAAAACAATCATACTAATGGCTGCATACTCTCCAGGGTCATTAGTCCCATATCTGTTACTTACTACCATGTCTGTCTGAAGACCTTGGCGTGCATAGATTTTTAATTTTTTCCTCTCATTGGCTAGTAGCTGTATTGTAAATATTGCTGCCATGTTTCCATTTCTCTGTATACACAGTAATTGCAGGAGCAAGAGAAACAGAGAATGACACTACTGAATATGAAAAAAAAAAGCTGGTTTCTCAGTTTAACAATGCTCAATAGATTGTTCCTTAGGTTGAAAAAATATTCTCTATTGCGGAACTAAAGACCATACTTTTCAAGTATTTAGAGTGTGTTTTCTCCTATAATCAGCAAATAAAAGCTTACAGTGGCAACAAATGAAATGGAGAAAAACATGACTGTTGCATCTTTCCAGGCTTCAGAATTATTTCACCAAAAGTTTAGAAGAATATGTACTTTAGAGCATGACATACTGACTAAAAGGTGACTAGAAGGACCCTCTTTTGTATGCCAAGCCGTTTCTCGCTGCTAACTACAGATTACTTGGAAGTTATTACACAGAGGGAAATAGCTGAAATGAATAAACCTAAGCCATACCCTGCTTGAACTGGGAAACTGAGGAGAAAACCCAATGCCTTGGATGGCCACAATACATAACATTGTAGATCACAGGATTAACCCGAAATACAATTTTTTCCATTAGTTTCTTAAAAGAAAATGGAAAGTCTGTGCAAAATTCAACTGTGCATTTTTGGAAATGGAAGCACTTAGCCACATCTAAGCATCTGGCATCAACACTTCCTTGAAGAGAAAATAAACTGTATGTCTATTGAATGTGAGAACAAAATATCTTTTTTGCCCAAACCAGTACAAATCTTCAGTGCCAAGGCAAAGCGCTTTCAAAAGTTTGGCAGAAGTCCACTAAGTCTTATTTTAATCAGATAAAAGGAGAAAGGAAAAACTCCTATATGCTTAAAAAAGTTTGAGTAAACCATGTTGTATTTCTCACAAAGCTGCTTCCTTTTATTCTAATTTTGATAGCATTCTTGGAAAGCAATGCTGATAGCTGACTACCACCAGATGATGCTTTGCACTCTTACCGGTTGTGCAGTCTGTTGCTTGATTAAGTCCTCCTTCACCTCTAAGTCCATTACAGTGGTTTGTAAGGCGAGCATCTTCAGGACTGGACTCTTCTGAGAGATACTGAAGTTTTTTATGGCTGACATGCAAGAGACCAAAGAGCACAGTATCTATGCTTCAACAATACATTTGGTTACAGATAAGTGCATATGTTTCTACCTGGAGTGGCGCATATTACTGCCTTTCTGCATGTTTGAACTTACAATATAAAAGCTGCTACAGAATAGACCAAAAGAACTAAGTTGTGGGACACAGCAACGTCATATGAGAGTGTGAGGCTGCAGGGGCTCAGTCAGAGTATTGGTAAGAAAGGGAAATAGGCAAGTGCTCACAAAAATATAATACTGTACCAACAAAAACAATCTGCATCTTTCTCTTGTCTCCTGCTTCTAAACAAGCTGGGGCAGACATGTTCAGGAAAACAACTATTGCAACCTACTGAAAATTGTATATCGTGTGCCACATCTTCAGGTTTCCAGTGCTTTCCTCTTTAAAAAAAACAACACTGATAATGAAATTTTCTTCATTTTTACATTTAACTATTTACTCTGAGCCTATATGAATATTGAGTATATCAATTTGCTAACAGTTTTAATATAAGCCAAACATCCAGTATAGCTTTCCAGTTGTCATGGTTTGACGTGGAGGGGGGGTGGTTCTGGTGGCAGGAGAGGGGTTTTGCTCTCTGTGACCTCCCCGGTTTTGGAACCAGGTTAGACTTAGTTCTGGCCACCAGATCAGACTGCCATCCCCCTCGGGGCTGAGCCAATAGGGCGCCTCTGCGAATTGCCCTATTTAAGTCAGGACAAAGGAACCGGAAAAGGTGCTTTGCCCAGGATCGAGGAGAGAAGGGAGGAGGGCACTGCCCCCGCTCCCTGGCTCCCGGCCGGGCAGCTGCCTGCGTCGGGCTGGCGCCGCCCACGGAAGATGGCGGCGGCGGAGCCAGCTGGGGAACTCGGGGGCACCCCACTCCCGGGGTGCCCACTGGGTTGAGTTCACCTGGAGAGGACTGAGATCTGAGAGAAACAGCCGCATCGACAGCAGGTCAGTGAGGATGGAGCGGGAGGAGGTTGTGCCGGAGCCGAGTTTCCCATGCGGCTGATGGTGAGATAGCAGGCGGCCCCCCTGCAACCAGGACGGCCTCGGTGGAGCAGCGACCCACTCGCAGCCCGTGGGGAGAAGATGCCTGAGCCTGAGGATGGTCGTGTTGGGGTGCACGGCAAGGCAGAGAGGCATCTGGAGTCTGTGTGACGACCATGCTGGAGCGAGTGGCTACAGCTCCCTAAGTACCCGAGACTGTGGTAAAGCCCACACCGGAGCAATCTGTGGGAAGGATTGTTTCCAGTGGGCTGGACTCACGCTGGAGAAGTTTGTGGATTTTTCCTTGTGGGTAGGGGATCCATTGGAGCAGGGGAAAAGGGTGTAAGGACTCCTTTTCCTTTAAGAAAGAAGCAGCAGTAACAGCACGGAATGAACTGACCTGCACTCCCCCAGTCCCTGCCCCCTGTGCTGCTGGGGGGAGGAGGTAGAGCCGGAGGAAAAGGAAAGGGGGGGGGAAGGTGTTGGTTTTAAGATCTGGTTTTGTTTCTTTCTGTCCTCTCAAGTAATCGGTTTCTTGTTTCCCTTTGTCCTTCTAAGTAATCATTGATAAACTGTTTTGCTTTGAGAAAAGCCCCGTCTGTTTTGCCCAGGACCATGGTTGGTGGGTGCTCCCTCTGTTCTTGTCTCAACCCTCAGTCCCTTTGGTTTTTTTTTTTTCCTCTCCTCTCTACTTTACTGGAGAAGGAGAGACTGTGAGTTTAGTTGCTGGATCAGCCTAAAACCATGACACCAATTTATAGTATTTCTGACAAAGTTTCATTTCTTACATTCTAAAACAGTTCTAGAAGTATCACTGGGTCTGCACTGAAGTAGATCAGTTACCCATAGGTAAAGAATGAGGAAACACATATTTAGCGTTGCTTCCGTATACTTTTGACACTTGTTCTAAAGACAACAACAAAAAAACCCTGCCTACTCCCCTGTACTCCCATATCACAAGAGTTGTGGTATTTCACAGCTTCAGTGTAACAATTATAAGGAACTATTTAGATAAAGCGACAGTAATGTTTTCATTTCGCAGCTTGAAAAGTAAACCAGACGAAATAATTATTTGCCGTACTGCTTTGGAGAACTGAAAGTATCTAAATTTCAGTAATGCACTCAGGCCATTTAACCACTCGTTCTCATGGTGTCTGTATTTTATTCTCTTCATGTTTCTTCTCTTTTACTCTATTTAGAGTACTTCTAATTTGCTCTAGAATTTCACATTATTTTAAAGGTAGTCTTAAGTATTTTGCTAATCCCTGCACTCCTACGGGACATACCAATGCTTCAGAATGAACAATATGTTACTATTAAAAGGAAATAGGTTTCATGATAAATTTAATTCCAGCTGTAAATGAAATTTGTGTGTTTGTTAATATTATTCATCCTAATTAGAATTTACAGGGTTTATTTTGGGCTAATTCTTTTTGGTTAGCATATTTTTACTTCTCATTGCTTTCATTGATTCTTTTATTAACTTTTTATCATTTGTTTTGATTATTTAGATTGTATGCAACTGTATGCTATACCATAAAAGGTCTCAAGTCATCTTTCAATTTCTGAGGATAATGGGAATATATATCTTGCACTCTTTTAATTAAGTATGAAGTAACAGTCTTAGGGAAAGTATTCATAGTAGTTCCAGTATTTAAGGTGAGGCTACTTTAAATTTTTAACAAATAGACCTAATCGTTGTGGGATTTCAATACACTAAATAACTCTGACTTGTTTTTAAGCTTAATGGCAAAAGCTACTGCTTGGTTAAATCATTGAATTCATGAATCCTGAGATGTCTTAGTCTGCAAAGGGGTTCACTGTTTCTGTCTTTTTGAATCTAATCATTCATACTAATGCTTATGAATTGCATGTTACTTTCTCAAAACTTTACTTACCTTATTTTAGATAATAGTTCCTCCAGATGTTTCGCAAACCTGAATTTTATGACTTTAAACCTTGAATCTTCGTATTTTGATAAAACCAGAATTCTGAAATGGCTGAAAGCCTGGAAGTAAATTGATTATTAAAACAGAAATATGAGAGAGTTGTCTCATTTCTTTTGCAGTTCAGGTTTGATGAGGCTTTTATTTGAGTAAACTCTAGTTTGTTTAACCAGATAACACGGGATCAGCTTGCATATTAGACTAGATTACATGTAGAGCCTCTAAAATATCATATGGAAATACATGTTACTGTCAATCACTGCCTTTTCTTTCTGTTAACAATACAGTATTAAATGAGACAAAATGCATGCCTATTGTGTACATTGGATTAACTGATAACTGCTACTGCATGAGTTAACATGGCTTGTGATGAAAAATGTTGAGGCTGCTCCTTCCATTTGCATTCACACTGCCAAATTTCAAACTATTTTTCTCATATATTAACAAACCACTTTTTCACAAAATTTTCTCTTTGAATTATTTTCCTTTAATTTCAAGGTGATCGTCTTCTCAGTCAGTAGAATTTTCTTTCTCTCTCCTATCTCTGTAGGGAAATATAGTTTTTCTTTGGCCTGTCTCTCCCAACTCTTTGCAGCCTTAAATTATATTACCAGTTCCACAGGCCATAGCTCTCTTGAGGGGCTTCCCTACTGTCAATTTACTTTTTGTTTCATCTAGTTGAACGTGGTAGCCTTGCTGCCTTTTTCATTATAAAATTCATCTCATCCATGAAGTATTTTTTTCCTTTATTGCTTTTTCTATGATCCATTTAAAAATTATGTTCAGTCTTTGTAATGGGTCTATAACCTCTGAAAATGTTTTTAGCCTCTCTCTGACGGTATTCTCTCATCCTCTTCTCCTTTCAGGTATGCTAAAAGGAGTAAAGGATACAATCAGAAATAGTGGGACTTAAGCTAAATGTTGAGATTTCTGTGTTGATGAGAACTCTGGGACCATTCTCCACAGGCTCACCTTGCTCTCCTCTGGGTGTTTTACATATGCATACAGAGACACCAGTACTCCTTATTCCAGCTGTCAAAACACCCACCTGCTCCTTAATGTAGCTCTAGGAAGAAAGAGCCATTAGAGCTGAGACTGCTAGCAGGCAGCACCACGGCATTGCACCTAGTGAAGTATCTGACTCATTTGATAGTCTGAAGGCTTTGCACTCTGCATTCAATGGTATGACTAACAATATGTTTTGCTTTTTTGTTCTTTCATCCTTTCCCTAAAACAAGAAGCATGTGTATAGCAAGGTGCTTTCTCCTGCAATGTAGTTTTCTAACATTTTATTTTGCCTTCATCTTCTCTCCTCCACTCCACAAAATCACTTCTACATCAAATTGGGAGATTTGTGACACTCCTTAATTGCTGGGAAAGTTAATACTATTGTATCAAACTGATTCCCACAAAAGATTTGGAAAATGGAGTAGTTAAAGATTTCTAATGAAATCTCTACTTTTAGAGTACTGATTGCCTTGAAAGTAAGAACCAATATACTGAACTAAGTTTAATAGCTTAAGAAACCCAATGTAACAATAAATTGCATTTCAGTTTTACCCTGACTTTTGTACACAGTTTGAAGGCTTACTACAACATAGAGTAATATGTTTAATTTTAAAGTGCAGATCACAATGATTTCTGTTAACCTTCATGAAAGGATGCAGAATATCCAAAAGTGCCAAAGATGGCAGTCTTAGGGGATTGTGACACGTCTCAGAGAGGAACACTGACCTAGCCTTGCACTGCTGCAGTTACATGATACAATGAATCTTTCACTGTCATCAAATAGCTGCCTTGCAACATGGGAACAATGGGAAAAATGGCAAAATAGTCCTCCTAACTTTGTATGTTCACCAGGGAGAGCAGTGAGGTTCCCTATAGCAGCTCTGCCTGTTCATGTAATCGTCCTGTGCATACATAACATCTTCTCTTGAGTCCTCCAAAGCTGGAGAGAGGTCGAGGGGCTGCCCAGCAGTCAGAAGAGTAACTTCTCCTTTCACTTCTCATTTCAGCTCCAGAGGGTGGATTTATCCCCCAGACTTGACATTAGCCAGGGAGTATGATGCAGTGCAGGACTCAGAAGAAAAAGGCTCATGCTCTCCCATTCAAAGACAGTTTGAATTCATGCTGGGTAGTCTCTGTAAAGTAAGGCAACAGCCTATAGCAATAAATGGTGAACTTTCTAATCCACCAGCCCCAAACACTTTCAACTAACCCATCTGCTACAAAAACAATAGTGTTTGCCACAAATATTTGCACATATTTGATACTGCGAAATTACACATGGCTGAAAGACTATTGATTTTCTTTTTTATATGCTTGTTTTGATTCCCTAGAACAATATATAGTACATAATGTTTTGGAGTTTGTCTCTTCTGGGAGTCCATGCTTTTTCAGATCAGACTGAGTAATTTCGAAAGTTGCTGCTGCTTTATCGATTTTCTGCCTGAATCTATTTTGTTGAGTAAACTGATAGAGGAAGTAGGGCTTCAGATCATCTCGCAGGCACAATAGCCAAGCCCTACCCCTTTCTGAAACACCAAAGCTTTATAATCTTTAAAACTGATTTTTATTAGACCTAGGTGACCTGTAAAACAGGAAAACCTCAGATCTGCTGGGTAAGATGGAATAAAAATTAACAAGTTGGTGAACCCATTGTCCCTTGCTCGCGGCGCCCTTGCAGGGGCGACTCCTTTCCTGTGGGCTTCCTCCCAGTCACCTTGGACACGGCCAACCGCACAATTCTCCTCATGGCTTCTGAGGAAAGGCCTTTCTCTCCATTCCCAGCGAGGCCTGGCCTGCCCACACCCCTTCCCTCTGTTCGCTCCTTAGGTGGCTGTTTCTCCAGCGCCAGAAGGCTCTGCTAGGCTGAGGGCCACCCTTGCCTGGGGTGCAGCCACCACAGCCCAGCTGCCTCTCCTCTGCCATCCCTGTCTGCTTCAGTGGAACCCCTTCTGCTGCTCTCTGAGGATGGAGCCTTTCCGTTGCAGGACAGTAAGTCAGGGAAGCGGAGCGGGAGGAGCTGTACTTTTCCCAGGTAGTGAGTTAGCATGGTCTGGCGACTGGCTGCCAAAATGGCTGCCGGAATGGCTGCCAGGGCCGCAAAATGGCTGCCAGAGCGCATGAGGCTCCTGCTCTCCCAGGCCCATTCACACTCCTGTAATGTCTGCTTCGTTTTTGTCATGCTGCTGCACTTCCTGCCCTGTCTGCTGGCAATGGTGGAGCTGGTAGTGCTTCCATGTATAGGTGGAAACGGGCATGAGGCCACGCAGCCACCTACAGGCACCAAGCAAGGTATCAGTGTAAGCAGGGCAGCATCTGAGCTCAAGACTTAGTAAATGGCAGATTTTAAGCTTTTTTTTTTTTTTCTCTTTTAGTAAGAGTGAGGGAAAGAGCAATTAGCAATCAATTTGCAGTAACTAAGGTCACATTTTTCTTCAGAAAGGACTTCCCTGACTTCTATGTCTGTCAGAGAGAAGCAGCTTGCAGAGTTAAATCATCTTCTTCCAGGTACGCTTTTCTAGGGGATGCCCTACAGACAAGCAATGCTCTGTTTCCAAGTTAACGTGTAGTGGTGATGGAGTCTCTTTTCAGGCTCATGTAGAACCGTCGAGAAAGAAAGAAACCGTTCATAGAGTCCGGGCCATAAATACTCCCCCTTCCAAACGGGGTTAGCTCAAATGAGGTCGTATGGTTTATTTGCTTAGATTTACAAGGATATGCTGTATTGCATTTTTGTTCACATGGAGTCAGGTGCAAATTCAACATTTTAAACACGCTGGCTCGTATTAACGATAAACTTTGTAAAACTTTTGTGTGACAGCTTTGTAATAATGCTGGATGTCGATTTCTACATTTTACTTGGTCAGTATAAACAGTCACGTATGTCACAATGCTAAAAAAACCCACCACATTGATAAATAGTGTTTTGCATAGGTATGGTATTTTCCTGGCTTACTGTGTGGGTAATACCTCTTCACTTCTGAGATGAAGTGCATTCATGCATTCCATGAATACTGAGTTAAGAATTTCATGGCATTTAATTCATTTTGGGTTTACCTACGAGAAGGTTGAATTAGTTTTGTGAGCCTTCATTCATTTCAGATCTCCTGGATTTGAGAACAATACTACTGTTTGAAAATTCAGGTTACTTTGGGACCATTATTAAGTTTTATAGTGATGTGTTCTTTTTTTCTCAGAGTAGTAAAATGTATCACTAGGTATCCATTTGATTATGTTACCTGATCTCTTACATAAAGGATAGCAGACTTCTCAGAGTTTGGTTAAACTAGTATGTATCTTTTTCAGAGATAACGTTGATTAAGACATGACTTGATTTTGTGTTTTTTAATTAATTAAAAATAACTTTAAAAGCTACTTTTTTTTTTAACTTTTACTAACTGAGAGCACTGATATTGATGTGTGCATTAGAACAGTGTAAGTTTACAATTCTTTCAAACTGAGAATGTTTGAGTTCTTGGTAGTGGGATAGGGGGATTAAACACCTTATTTTCAGACCTGAAGTAAAATCATCTATGCCGTATACTGTACTAAGTCCTTTGTCTTATGCAGTGTATTTGATTTTTTTACCAAATAAGGATAGCTTTACAAAAATACATTATTTTCAAAGATGTAAAAAATGATTCTATGTACAGTTGTTACCCAGCATAAATGGTAAGAGACATTCTTGCTTATTTACATCAGCTTGCTTTTCAAAGTACTCATTTTCTGTGAGTTTGAGATCTTACTAGCAAAGTTTTGAGAAACAGTTTTAAGATTAGTGATCTTATGCAATTGTGTATACAGAGTTGAAAGAAAGTGTCAAATTTCTGTATGTTAGTGGATAATTTCATAAAATAATTTTCTTGCATGTGCTGTCATGCAGAATGTATGGAAAAGCATAGTAGGCCAAAAAGAAGTTTGTAAGAATTCACCAGTTTCTTCTTGAAGTAGGCTTCCAATTGGCACAGTGTCCAGCTTTCTTCTAAAATAACTGTTTAAAAAACTTGCTTGCTACTTCAAAAGTTTTAAGCGAAGATGTTTTTCAGGCCAGATCTGTGGTTATTTAAAAAAAACTGCCAACCATTAGGTTGTAATGTGAACGAGTATAGTGGCTTTGGGTAAAGAATGAAGAAATCTGACTGGAGATATTGATGGCACCACTACTGTGAGAGTGTGACAAGGGCAGGTGAATGTAGGTTACAGTCATAAAGGATTTATTTTACTTGCTGTCATGGGTGACATCTGTAGTTACAGGTATTTTGCTTTCGAATACATGTTTGCATTATTTGTAGGCTGTGTAGAACTGACAAATGAAGATAGGGAGAGATTCTAAAATGGAAACAAGGGAGACGAGGAAAGGAGAACATGGATTTCTAATGCTATTCTGTAAGTGTGGATGGAGATAGAGAGGCGTAGAGAAGGTTACTTTTGTGGATGAGGTTTTGGCTTAGGTGATTTCATATTTTTTTTTATGACAGTCCTTTGGGGAAGGACTTAGGGTGGGGTGGCAGGGAAACTAATTTTTCCATTGCTGTGCTACTGTCCTGTAACATATCTGCTATGTATGGTTACACTGGAAGCTGTGCTCCACTTGATTAAAGTGGGAAGGAAGAAACCTTACTTATTGCATGCAGCAGCAAAGTTGTTTTTCCAGCCACTGGAAGAAAGAGCGAAAATACCCTTCAATATTCTTACCTAAGACTTAGCAGCTTCTCGTTTCAGTGAAAGCCTAAGCATAACATCAGTGACAGGTTTGAGTCAAACAAATGACGTGAGTCCTTGCTTTAATGAAAGTCTACTTTATAAATACTGGCTTTAGAGAGAAGGAAGATGGACTTGAGGTGGCCAGGGTCCAGCATCAGGTAGGTTTTTCCTTAGTGGTTAGGGAAAAGAAACTGACTGTAAAGCAGGTGGCAAGCTTGCACCTACTACTTGACCATGAAACTGTGACATTTATTTTGATAATCTGTAATATGAAGTATGAGGAGAAGGTCGACTGTGGTCATTTTAATATTTAAACATTTTGATTTGTAAATTTCATAAGCCACTCACTCTTCTGATTATTAGAAATATATTTGGCCTCTAACTTCTTTTAATATTATTAATTAACAGCAGGTATGATATGACATATCATGACATATTCAAGTACTTGCTCTGCTTTTAAATGTAATTTCTTTATGTGAAAAATTCTAACTTCTGATTTTTCTATGAAGAAAATAACTTTTTGTCATTTTGTTTGCTTATGTATGGGACCCAGTTTTTTGTCAATCAGCTTTGTATTTCTTTGTGCCCTGGCTGCCCAGCAAACATAAATTTTCTATCTGCCTCTTCCTCCTCTCCCACCTTCCACACAGTGACAAAACTGTTCCTTGAACCCCAGGAGCTATGTAGAAATGTCTGCCCATCCAGAACATCTTTCTTTTCTATTGATTGGCAAATGCACTCTTTTATAGCACAAAACATAAATTAGCATTTCCTTTTTTATACTGAAATTACATAATTCTTTAGTTTATTCTTTTTTCTTACAGAGTAAGGAGTGCAAAGTTTTGTTGTGCATTGTAATACTGTGGTAGCACAGAGTTAGGCAACCCATTTGCATTACTGAAAGAAAAAACATGTCTTTGTATTCATTATTGCTTAATTTTTCTAGAGAATATCCCAGAGAGCTAATTTTCTGATAGTTCAGAACCATTCATTGGAACTTAGCACTGCAGCTTCACAGGGATTAGCTTGCGGTGAAATGCAAGCGATGTTGTGTATGGTGACTTTCAATACGAATTAGAGTGTTTGTCCTGGGCTGTCTGAGGATTGGCAGTGTAGTATATTAAAAGGGAAAGTTATGATATGAAAGGCACTTTATGTCACTTCTACATTTGTTTTGGCAACAGAGACTGTAAAAGAAGTCTGAAAATTGCATAACAGCTTTTAATGAGAACTGCCATTAACAGCTGAATTTTCCACGCTTCTTAGGGGTTTCATGTCCGTATTCTGTTACTACTCTGTGTAAAGGAAAAAGTAATTGTTATTCTAATCTCAGTGCACACAACCTTGTGCCAGTGCAACTTTTGTGAATGAAATGCTTCTCTCTAGGCCAGGAGAGAAAAACCAAGCCTGGGTTAGGTATAACCAGCTGGCTTGGCCTGGTGCATTTTCAGGCAGAAGCTATAAAATCACCAGTCATGACCATTGTCTGCTTCTGTTGCCAGCACCATGTCCTAGCACTGACAGTATTTGTGTGCTGCATCTCCACTGAAACCCAAATGCTCCTAATGTTCCTGGGAGTCAGAGAACAGTTGAGAAGGCAGTAAGCTGGTGCTATGAGATCCCCCAGTGCCGCAGGTGAATCTGTGCTCAGCATGTCTGTTGTCAGGCAATGCCTGAGATATACAGAACCAAACACAACTTGGCCATGAAGTTGATGTAAAAATATTAAACATGATAAAAAGAAGAATCCCATTCCTTTGTCTAAAAAGGATAGTATATATTTAGGAAAAGTTGAAGTTGCTTTGTATACTGTTACTTCACATTTTTAGAGGCATAGGATAAATTCAAGAATCCTTAAATATACAAACTACTTTTTAACTACCAGTTCAGATTTTTATGAGAAATTGCTTTATTATAGTTGCAAAACAATCTTGCTATCTGGGAGCTGAATTCTAATAGTAGTTTACAACCAAGCTGTATCAAGGCAGCATTTTTCCAGATATGTTTTATGCTTCTCAAAGATTATTTGAAATTATTTCTCTTAGAAATCACAAAATTCTTAAATAAAATTATATGATTAAATATATTTTGAATAGCTTGCTCAAATAGCTTTGTTACTGAACACTTAGCTTGCTTTGGGAATAGCATGAGTAGAACATTCTTTGTGTTTTGAACACCTGTGACCAGTACAACTGTATTCAGGAGAGAGCTCATGCAGATTTATATTAAAGCAGATGTTCTTCTGGTGTTTATTCTCAGTTGCTCAAACTTATGTGTGACAGTGGGAATGGCTGCTAATCACCTAGATTGAGAAAAACATAAAAAGTAGTATAAAACTATGATTTGGATTGAATGGATCCATCAAGTATCACTTTGAATTCACAGCGAGTGGGAGGACCTGTATATTCCTGCATAAATTTAGGAATAAGTTTTATGTAGGAAATCTAATTATGGATATTTATATCAAGAATTGCCATTCTGAAAATTCCAATGCTTTTTTACAATATTATTGTCTTACTAGGAGGACAGTCCAATCCTTATATACCAGTATAAAATTGTACTCCTAAGGAGAAAAAAACTTAAAAAGAACCTCACAAATCACCAGCAAATCAAAGTTCTAGGATTATGTTAGTGAATTAAACATTAAGCATGAAACTGTGATTTAAAATGTGTATGGTTAGATTGAGATTAATTGGAAAGAGAAAATAGCAGGACAATGTTGATCTCTTGAAGAAAGCAAGGCTGACACTTAATACACCTTTTAAGTAAGACAAATCAGTTTTACCAATATATCATGCATGTTTTATAACCATTAATACACTTGAAAAATAGAAAATCCTTGTGGCTGTAAGAATTTTAAGTTTCTTTACATTTACCTGTATTCAGTTATAAGACCTGTCTTTCCTTCTTTCATCTACTTCCTCTCTCGCCTTTCATCCTCAGCTGTTTTATCAATTCCTTTACGTTCTTTTATTCATGTTCACCATGGCGCTTGTAGTCCAGGAAGAATATTATTTTTGCTTGTTAGCTGAGACTGGGAAAAAGTAGATGAAGTCTGTGGGTAGGTCTAACCAGCAATCAAAGGTACGTCATACGTTTTTGCAGTTAGTTGTATGTCATGGTATAACCCAGCTGGCAAATAAACACCACACAGCTGCTCGTTCACCCTCCCTGACCGCTGGGGAATGGGGGAGAGAATCAAAGGGGAACAGGGAAGGAGACTCCTGGGTTGGGATAAGAACAATTTAACAATAATAGTAATATAAAACTAAAACTAATAATGATTAAAAAAATGATAATAATGTTTGCAAATGAGTGATGCACGTTGAGCAATGAGCAATTGCTCACCACCTGCTGACCAACTCTCACAAAGAAGAAAGATCCTGAAACCGCAATCCTGTAAGAGAGAGAGTGCCCCAAAGAGGGAGAGCTTCCAGTCCAACCCTCATCTGTATACTGAGCATGACGTTGCGTGATATGGAATAGTCCATTGGCCTATTTGGGCCTCAATCCTAAGCCTAAACTCGAATCTTGGACTAGAACTTGTGGGTCTGTTGCTTTGGCTACGCTCCCTCCCAGCTAGTTGTGCACCTGCACAGTGGCAAAACATGGGAAGCTGAAAGGCCCTTGATTTTTCTTAGCAGCAACTAAAAACATCAGTATGTTATCAGCATTCTTCTCATACCAAATCCCATACTAAATCTAAACCACAGCACTATTCTAGCTACTAAGGAGAAAACTAACTCTATCCCAGCTGAAATGAGGACACAGCAGTAGTGAGATAAAGTCTCATGGCACACCATGCTATGAGACATTTTTTAGCCGGCTGTTCAACTCAAGACCATATCACCACAGTATCTTTCCCACTGTTATTTCTGTTAATAATATTTTTCATGCAGTAGATAAGCTTTACGTTACAGATGTATGTTTTGAATGACTGTAGTCAGTCTCTGGATTTCTTGTATCCAAGTCTGGGGCTGTGATCATTGGACATTGTTCCTTCTTTACCAACACACAGCATGTGCTGATTCATTTCTAAAATGCAATATCCCTCATTATCTTGTGTTACTTTCAGCAGCTTTTGCCAAAAACGTATTTCTCCCTAGCTGATGAAGTCGCAATGAAATTGCAAATTATTTAAAAAAAAAAAAGTGAAAAAAGTCCGGAAATAAATGGGTTGGGGAAAAAAACCCTGCAACCCATTTTGTATATTCATTTCTTAAATTTAGGGTCGTATAATACTAGACTATAAGTCTCTGCTTTAGTTTGATGATGTATTTGTATACTTCATTAGAATTTAGTTCACTGAAATTATACTCATAAACCATATGAGTTTTATGTGAATGATTTTTGTATTTTTTATCAACTTTTAATATGGAAGTGAATATTTTGGTAATTCAATACCATTATGAGTTATTGTTGTCTAAGGAACGTAAGTGAAAAATATCCTAAGGCTGAGCAACTGTGAATAATAGAGATGAAAAAAAAAATAGTAGCAAGTTAGTGGCATTTTGCACAGTCAACTTTTGCCACAGATGTTAAACTATGCATTTTGAAGTGGGTCTTATCTAGAGCCATGTTCTCAGCTTCATAAAAGAAGCTTTAAACATTTACATGTAGCCTTCATGACTGCTTTTTTTTTTTTTTACTTTGTAACTTCCTCTGCTGCAGAGTCTAGGTGTTATGTTGTTGCAAATGAATGTACATCAGACTTGAATACAAACTGTTTTTTCTCATGTTTCTCTTTCCACAATTTTGCGAGTAAGGTAAACGCGTATGATTTGAGTAGGAAGGAATCTTAGAGATCATCTAGTTCCAACCCCCCTGCCATGTGCAGGGACACCTTCCATTAGATCAGGTTGCTCAAAGCCCCATCCAGCCTTGCCTTGAACACTTCCAGGGGTGAAGGATCCACAACTTCTCTGGGCAACTTGTTCCAGTGCCTCACCACTCTCAGAATGAAGAATTTCTTCCTAATAATTTCCATTTAAGTCCATTTCCCCTTGTCCTATCACTACACTCCCTTGCAAAAAGTCCCTCTCCAGCTTTCTTATAGTCCCTCTTTAGGTATTTTAATACCAGAGTCCTGCTTAGAACTTTGCACTTTGGTCACGTAAACATAACAAAATGTATATGGCTTTACAGGAGGTTGGTTTGTTTGTTTGTTTTCCTGCTAAGTGTATTTCAATATTTATGAATTATTTCATTAATTTGTGCAGGCTATAACTGCATTTTCCTATTACTTTCACGTAACAGTGAAAAAAATTCTTAGTTAATTTCATCAAGTAAAGTGATCAGTTTCCAACAAATGCGAAAATTTAGACATCTTGATTCTTTGTCTCTTTGAATACGTGTGTGTATGTGTGTCTATACATACACATAAAAAGACCAAAGCTGTTTAACAGCTTGTTGAAGGCAGTTGGTAGAGTGTTTAATTCCGTTTGGATGTGAACAGCTTGCCTCTAAAAAATGAAACAAAAGCAATTACATTAGATATGATATTAGATGTGATACAATGATATTAGAACAGTGAACAACTCTCATCTGCAGAGAATGGTCTCACAACATGAAGTATGCCGATCTTGTTATTCCTGGCAAAGGAATCTAATTCAAACATTTTGCTTATGTATTTACTATATGTTACTATCAGTTTTATCTTGTTTAGACTGTAAACTCAGTTGTTTTGTTTATCATTGTGTACATATAGTAAGCCCAAATGTGATATGGCTTTCTGGGCATAACTATCAACAAGCAACAAAGTTTTTCAGTTTGTTAAGTTAAGAATAGTCTTAGTAAACACTCTTTTGGCTGCTGACTAACTTTTTCATTTTACAGAGTTTTTAAAACTTTTAAAATATATATTTTGCTGTATAGACATTTAGTGCAAATCAGAAACATTTTTCATTCTAAAAATATTGTCGATTTACATTTCATTTTGACTAAAAGGTCTATCCAAAACAGATATTTAGAACATAGTAGTAGAACCTCAAAAATGCTAGATAACAATTTGACAACATTAATGAAAAAACTTCGTTCAAGTAAAGAAATATAATTCATGGCTTAAAACATGTTTGATTGTATCCAAGTGCAAATTGGGATTTATTCTTACCTACCTACTTGGGAAGGTAGGTAAGAATATAATAACGCTTCTACTAAAGGACTCAGTGATACTGAAACACATAGATAGCCCTTGAGATAAGAATTTTAATTATGGTGCCGTGGCTCACATGGTATTTTAGAGTATTCTTATGCTTTAGAGAGAAGCGCAAGAAAGAGTTCAGAGGCGGTGTTCTTTTTTTCACTGTGTTAGCGAAGTCATTTCTAAGTACTAGGTTCCATTCACTTGTCTGCAAGCCTGAAAGATGTTGGAATAGTTGGAAGAGCTCTGGAAACACTTACAACAATTTGAGCTCAGGAAAGTATGTCTAATAAGATTTTGGAAGTTGTCTTGATTTTTGAAACGAGATTAAGTTTCTAGGGAAAAAGGTATATGGCAGAAGATGGTTCTTGAATCTAGAATAAAAACTTGGAAACATTCAGAAGCTTAGGATGAACTCATCCAAATTAGAAATAAGGTGAAGGCTCTGGGGTGATCTTATAGCAGTCTTCCAGTACCTCAAGGGGGCCTACAGGAAAGCTGGAGAGGGACTTTTTACAAGGGTATGTAATAAGACAAGGGGCAATGGCTTTAAACTGAAAGAGGATAGATTTAGGATAGAAGAAATTTTTTACATTGAGGGAGGTGTGACACTGGAACAGGTTGCTCAGAGAAGCTCTGGATGCTCCATCTCTGGCAGTTTTCAAGTCCAGGTTGGATGAGGCTTTGAGCAACCTGGTGTAGTGGAGGGTTTCCCTGCCCATGGCAGGGGGGTTGAAACTAGATGATCTTTAAGGTCCCTTCCAACCCAAACCATTCTATGAGTCTATGATTATTTTAAATTGAAAATGGCATGCCTGCAAGTATGAGGGAGATTCCATTACTTTTTAAATCATAGTGGATTTTGCAAAAAGATACTGTATATGGGATGCAGAAATTAAGGCAAATGATTTTCTGTGACGTATGTTTTGCAGAAGGTCAGACCAAGTGATCTTGGTGCAGTGCTTTAGTGTAGAATATAACCTACTTAATGAGATGCTTATTGTGGTACTACATGTTCGTTTGAAGATACACCTTTCCTGAATCATAGCAAAAGAAATTATGAAGTATGTTTCTCTTTATTATTCTATACTTGAAGCAGATAATAAATTATTGTAAATTGTATTTTGATGTTTCTTTCTCATAGTTGATTTGGCCAATAGTTAATTGAGGAGGGCAAGTTGATGTTAGAAATATATGCAGAGCTGAAGCAGATATCTTATATAAATAACTGAGAGAAAATGAACGGAAAGTACAAAATTCTGTGTACTTTTAGTTGCTTGGTTTTTGTTAAAAATCAACGATCTCCACAACATTGAATAAAGGATCACTTGCTAGAAAGGAAGACGTATTAATTAGATTATATCAAAACATATATCATCTTAGAGATATAAAAACTGTTGTATGTATATGTTTTTGATAAAATCAGTCAATATGCCCTGAGTCTTACTTAGTAAATGTGACTCTTTCTCCTTCTCTGGTTGGTTTATTAAGATTTGGAATTCCTTTTCATCAGCAGATTTACCTTTCTTACCTGTGTTCAGAGAATTAGAAGGGTGGATAAAGTCACATGTGAGTGTGCTTCATAGTTGCTGATATATTTCTGTTACTTAATACTTCATATATCTCACCTAACAAAAATTACCAACAATGATACGGATATTTTAGCATTAGCAATTACATTATATTTATTTATTTATGAGCAATTACTTGTATCTTTAAATTTAGGAATAATATTCTTTTTCCTTACAAAGTTCCATTATGGCATCTGGATTTCCCCTTTTTTTGCGAATGCTTGAACTCTTGCCACACAGCAGCACGTACTTTTAGCTGCTAGACATCAGTTAGTTCTTCTGAGCATTAAAGTTTTTATTAACTTTTTATAAGCTTTCCGTTGGAAGAGATGACCTGAAACAATAGATAGCAGATTCTGTGAAACTCACAGTAAGGCTTTAGTACACGGAATAATTATATGAAGCAAATACAATATTGACCTTTTTGTATAGAAAATGACGTTTATTTTTCTCATTACCAAATCATATCCATCTTTCATCCAAGTTGAATGCACAAGTAAGCTGTTTTAATTTGTTGTATGGTTTGGTAACCAAATAAAGATTGTGGCTGCTGAGACTGGATGAGAAATTTTATTCCTTTTTAGTCAAATCCTGTAGGAGTTCAACAAGAACATATTGTCTCATGCTGTTCACCTTTATATGAAGAAACATTAAGATTCTCAGATTAGTAATGGATGTTCAACACTGTAACAGGGTTCTGTATGTATTTTCAGAAATGCATTTTTATATGTAGATACAGAATGTAGAGATATATATGCATTTCTGCATGTAAATACATTTGAAATAATTTTTATGAGAAAATAGTTGATAGAATTGGAGATAACTAAATATGGATTTATATGACTAATTTGAGTCACCTAGCTTTATCTGTCTGAAGTTTACATATGGAATGTATTTTAATACATTACAAATAGTTCCGTGGTAAGTGTACTTAGATTAAAGCGGAGGGAGCAAAAAACACTTTCCTCCTCTTTATATACAAGGTAGAATTATTGATACGAGTTATAAATTAGTGGTGGACATAGTAGGCAGCACTTGTTCTCTTCATAGAGGGAACGAAAATGTTTAGCACACGCTATATGCAGTTCAACTCTCCAAAAAAATCAAGAGTAGTTTTGTGGTTGTCAAATATGTTGAGAACAACTTCAAATTCAATATTTCAGTCCCAGGATGCTGCTAAATGATACAGTGAGCTCTTTAATGTTGTATTGAAGATCTTTTCAAGGTCATGCATTGACCTGTATTCCAAGACTGGAAGCAGCTTCTTTTGAGCTGTATTTGAAGGTGAGATAGATCGACCTATAGTGCTGATACTTAAACTACTATTATGGCTATTGGATTACTGTATATTTCATGGACAGCAGTGAACAAAATGCTTTAAGTTAGGGCACAATTTCATTTTTATGTGGAGTTCTTAATTTTTTAAATATTTGATGTCAATGGGATAACAGGCATACCTGCTATTAAATTGTTTCCAGCCTGTGAAGAAAGAGCAAATCAACAAGAATACATTTAATGTTGCTAGTAATAGGTAAAGATTGGTTTGTAGTAGACCTTTCCTAAAAAGTGGCAAAAATCTACCACAATTGCCAGCTTCATATAGAAATTTTACAGTGGTTAATATATAAAAATTTGTGATTTATATAGTAATTTTATAGTTACTATTCATGTCTAAATCAAAACCCTGCAAAAATGTATAGTCTTGTAACATGTTGGCAACCTCAGCTGATTTCAAATATCTACTACTCTTTAGAGACTTTCTAACATGGTAGGATAATATTACTTTGTAAAAAAAGTCTAAAATTGCAGTGGTATACTATGAAATCTTAGAGAGATCTTGGAAAGAAAGTTCTTTCAAAGGGTAGTAAGTCAACTGAAAGAAAGAAGCTGATAACATGGATCCTCTGAATCATCTGCTGGAATAGCTCGTTTGTGGTGTGTTTTTTTTTTTTTTTAACTGAAGATATATAAGGAATTTACATGCTTTAATTAGGCATGTAAACTTGCCAGCTGAGATTAAATGACAGAATATAAATGTGCTTAAAACAAAGAAAATCCAAAGCAACTGCAGCAACTAGAGGCATCAACAAAAAAGGAAAAATTACGATGAGAGATTTTGGGAGATGAAGTAATGTTTGGAAAGTGACTGAGTACTTGGAAAAATGGAAAGGCTATGGGAGCTAGATATAAGTATAAAAGAAAAACTCATTTTTGAGTTATAGGGAAAGTAAGAAGGAGTCGAATGTATCAAAAGCTATTAAAAAAATCACATTGAAATATCATGTGAAGTTGTATGACAATGCTGAGTATTACAGAAGTTCTAGAGAAATGGGAGAGGTTCAGAGGTGCTTTATCGGGTATGACATGAATTATAAGCAGCTTTTTTTTGAGGGGGAGAGGGAGGCAGAGCAGGGGGACATGACAATTTGGATTGAATTAGTCAATCTTGGCTGTGTTTGAATAGGAAATTCCTTCACCTAAACATCTTTTCTAGTTAGATATGTTAATACTGGGATGGAGCTTTTCTGAGGAGGAGCAATGAGCCCAGTCTCAGCAAGACAGGGACATTCTGTGACACTATATAAAGGAAACATGATAGGCAGAAGAAAGGATAGGGATCAGATGCTAAGCAAAACAAATTGTCAAGTAATTGAGAGTAGTGAGCAAGTGGGATCCTAATTCTACCCTTATGATCTTTTGGTCTACAGTACTGGGAAGTTCTGCTGCAGTCTGTAGGAAAGTAAGTAGAGATGTGAATTTGAGATAAGACCGGGAAGTAATGGATAGCTTTTGTGAGGCAGGATAACACAGGAAAGGGGATGTCAAACTGTTTTTGGAGGAGTTATAAAGAGCAGCAAAAGCTGTATTTGTGACTTCTTTTTTTAAACTTTTTTTTTAAGGTTTTGCAGAGAATGTCTGCTAATTGTTTGTAGTACCGTGATAATTTTTCATAATCTGATATTTTAATGTTTTATTATACTTATAGGCTGATACATTTTTCAGGCTTTTAACTGTGTGGTGTTAATAACTAGAAAAATGTGTTGTCAAGAGCTTTGTGTTGATCTGGACTGAATATATTAATAACAAATTATTTGGTATAAGGGACTTAAATTTAAGTATAGTCAATTTGTGCTTAAATTTAGAAGAAAACTTCGTTTCTCTATAGTACTGGCTGTTCATTTATTCCTAAGAACATGCAGTTTTATATGTCAATTCTTTCTTCAAATTCAGGCTGACAATGTATAATCTCGTTATGAATAGTTGGAGAGAGTGGAACATGACTATATCATGTTACTGAAGCAAAACTACTCAGTATTAATTTAAATGTGGGGAAACTGTACTATTCATTCCTATATTACGTTCTAGTTTTTTTCTTTCTGAATTGTTGAAATGTAAGTAACTGTTCATGTAACTACACTTCAGTGACACAATGTAAGGGAAATTGGTTCTTTAGTTCTGCTGGAGAAGAATGGATTATACAAAACCATTAGGAACAACTAGAGTTGTTTGCTGCCAGATCATTATTGTGAATTCATCTTGATTTAGGACTGATTGAAAAGTATTACAATTTAATGGCTGATTTTTGACGCAGTCACAAAATTGAGAACAGGGAAAGGGGTTGTAAATAGGGAGTAGAACAGGGGAGTAGAATTGTAAATAATGCCAGCAGAAGAAAAAGAACATTGAGATATAGGGAAAAGTTTAAAAAGAAAAAAATATGATTGATTTTCAGTCTAGCAAGCAAAGTAGCTAGCTGTATCATTGTTTTGAAAGCTTTTCAAACTAAAGGGAAGTTTTTTTCCTGATTATATACATAAATTGGATAGAAATATAATGGAGCAATACTTCGACGTAAGTTAACTATGAATAGAAGTAAGTTTGATAACATTTTATAAAAAGTATCTTAGTTCCTCCGGAACCCTTCTGCTCAGTAGTTACAAACCTAAGAATTTTAATCTTTAATTTTCAGTTTCAATAAAGTGCTAGTTTATTATTGGAAAGAATTATGCATTTGATATCTTGTATTATCAAAGAAAAAAAAATCCCCAAACTATTTTAACTATTATAGTCTTTTAGCAGGTAGACTATTCCAATTGTCTTAAAAGGCTTATTTTATAAGATGGAGAAAATCCATGGCACTGCGTATCATACTTAGTCAACTTTACATGAGCTAATCTTAAATCAAAGAGAAGTTCATGTCATGATAAGCAACATCAGCAAAATATATGTACGTGAAACCTCATCTTCCACTGATTTATTTTTATCTTTTAGAAGGGCTGTACATAACAGAAAGAAGTATTGTGACTTAGTGTTCAAAAATATATGATAAGTTCATTCTTCACAAATTTTTAAGACTGAGTCTATAGGGATTGCTGCACTGAAATTTCTCTTGAGATTCAAAACCCACAGTGAATAGAACATACCCACAGAAAAATATTCTTCAGTTCTTACATTATACTTTAGTGTATGAAAACACAACTTCTCAAACTATCCAAATATTAGGTCATTATGTAGAAGACCTCTATGACAGTTTTTAATCAGAAATATATTTTAAAATATTTTTAGAAGGCATAAAAATTATATTCATGCTTCTTTTTTTGATTCCACAGCTGTGACTGAGCATGAGAAACTGAAATGGACAGGAAACTTCTTGGAAGGGTGGGGAGGATCAGATGTTATGAAAGAATGGCTCAGATATATGGGGTTCTTATTTCTGATTCAATTTATTTAGGATTTTGTAGAGCAGAGCTTTTTTTTTTAAAAAAAAAAAAATCTGCTTAGGTGTTTTATTTCACAGAAGTCTATACAGACAGTCCAGAGAAAGGTGCCCATCACTCCTGCCTTGTACATCTCTCTAATTTTTTCTAGTTCTAATGCAGAAATCCAGTTTCTGCAACTTCACTACTGCACTACTACCTTATATTCAGATTTCCTAGTTTCAGGAAAGGCATGTTGTCAGATGCATTGCTGAAGCTGTTTCTCATCATTGTAGTTTAACCTTGGCCAGCAACTAAGCCCCATGCAACCACTCTCTCATTCCCCCACACTGGGATGGAGGTTAAAAAAAACAGAAGAGTATAAATGAGAAAACTCTTGGGTTAAAATAAAGATAGTTTAATAGGTAAAGCAAAACCTTGCATACAAGCAAAGCAAAACAAAGAATTCATTCACTACTTCTCATTGGCAGGCAGGTGTTCAGCCATCCTCAGGAAAGCAGGGCTTTATCACACGTAATGGTTACTTGGGAAGACAAACACCATCACTCAGAATGTCTCCCCATTACTACTTCTTCCCCCAGTTTTATATACTATGCATGATGTCATATGGTATGGAATTTCCCTTTGGTCAGTTGAGATCAGCTGTCCCAGCTGTGTCCCCTCCTAACTTCTCGTGCACCCCCAGCCTACTCACTGGTGGAGTGGTGTGGGAAGCAGAAAAGACCTTGATCTGTGTAAGCGCTGCTCAGCAGTCACCAAAACATCCCTGTATGACCAACGCTCTTTCCAGCACAAATCCAAATCATAGCTTTATACTAGCTTATGTGAAGAAAATCAACTCTATCCCAGCCAAAACCAGCGCGCTTATCCAAACCTTGTCATGCTTTGCAGCTCAATAAATCATAGGTATTAAATATTCTTTAGTGGCTACTTAAATTCACTCTGATTATGTAATTAGATGTAATGACACAAACGATTGTGCAAAAATGGTCAATAATCTAAGGATGAGGAAAAAAAACCACAACGATTTACAAGTTAATATATAGACATAAGGCTGTGGGACGAATGGCTCCTGATTGCTCTTTTTCACATTTTCTTGGCATTGAGTACTACAGTTTGAACCCCTAACATTCTGTTTAAAAATCTGCATGTAAGATGTCATAGAAATACTCATAGAAAAATGCATAAATGCTCTTGAGAAAGATACCTAAGATTGTCTCGGTGATATTCCTCATTAGGAAGAACTGCAGGAGATTTGCTCTTATGGTTCCTAATGGCAAGTATGAATCTTGAGCATATAAGAGGTTTGTTAAGTCTGGCTCCTGAGTCACTCTTCCTAAAATTGCAGGTTAAATGGCCAGACTTGATCTGTTGCAAAGAACTATAGAAGATCACAGTGCCCCCATATCGATAGCCTCTTCTATATAATCTTGCATATAATTGTTACAGTTTTGGCTTCAATAACAGCTTATTTCATCTTTGATCTACAAATTAGGTCTTTTACAACTGAATGCAAATGAGGGATGATGATCTGTTATGTGCTGGTCTCACTTGCCAATAGAAAGTTTAATTTAAAAATTTATGAAATGTAATCCTTACCTATAGTCAATAAGCATTATTCATAATTTATTCTGAGCTGCATTTACTGAAGGATTAAAACATTTATGGAGTCCTTTCTTTGATAGCTTTGTATTGAAGTTGTAATATATTCCAATATGCGCTGTATGTATAGCGTCTGTCACTTTGTGTGAAGCCTATGTTGCATGAAATTTCGTGTGATATTTTACAGAGTTTTTCAACAAATTTTTGAAAGATAGCTAGTAAAAGATGCTGCCTAGCTGGAAGAATAACCATAAAAGATAATGGGCTTTTTTTCCTTTTGCTCTAGAAGGAGATGTTGCTAACAGTAATGTCTAGAAGAATGGACATTTAAATCCTATGCATCTCTTTCAAACACGCATTCTTCCACTATCACACTCTTTAATGACAATAGCTCATGAATTATTTACTATATAGTGCCAGCTAATGTTTTCCTGTTTTATCTGCTTTCTCAGTATTAGGTGAATTTATTTCCAGTTCAGTTCTTCTTACACTGCTCTGGCTTTTGGATGAAACCTAGAAAACAAATCTCAAATACAGCCTACAAATACTTGAGAAAAGATGGTGGGGAGGTAGGGGAAGGGCTCTTTACATTAGTGATGGGTGATAGAACAAGAGGAAATGGGTATAAGCTTAGTCAGGGGAGATTCAGGTTGGATGTTAGGAAGTATTTCTTCTCTGAAAGGGTTGTCAGCCACTGGAATAGGCTGCCCAGGGAGGTGGTTGAGTCCCCATCTCTGGATGTGTTTAAGAATAGGGTGGATGATCTTCTTAGTGATATGGTTTAATGGGGACTAGGGACGGTTGGACTTGATCATCTCTAAGGTCTTTTCCAACCTAGAAATCTATGAATCAAAGATATTTTTATACTAAAAGGTCATACATTTTGCTGACAATTTGCGTGACAAGATGCAGTGATTTGATTCTTCTGCATATTGTCTGTTAAATCTATGCTATAGGTTATACTCAGAGTTAACTTTAGTCAGCCTCACAGTTTTAAATAAATGGTAGCTTTCAACATTCAGATTAGCTAAATAACAAGAGTTCAAGAGTCCAGAGCTCCCTTTGGATCTTCAACTTCACCAGCTGTATCTTATGCTGATCTGCTTCTTAGGATCAGTGTTTTCCAGGGCAACTGACATAGTGTCTCTTTATTTTAAACATGTCCCTACAATCATGACAGGAATATTGGAGAGCAGAATCAGAGACTATGCTAGTAGCAAGATCCCTAGGCACTCAGTTCATCCTCTTTTGAGTAGCTTTAAAGATGTTGAAACAAGGTGTTCATAAAGGCAGGTTTATTATATCGAGGAACCTCATCCTTGTAAAAAATGCGTTTATTTTGTGTGTCATTAGGAATTTCCAATTAATTTGGAATTATCTTTTTTGTTAGTGAAGTAATGATGGGGTCAAGAATATGATCAGGTTATTAAAAAGGAGAAAGATGTCATCAGGCAAGTTCAGAGGAAAAGTGTAAAAAGGGCTATTGGACATGAGGTGTAAATTTATTCTCCGGTTCACGTATTGTTTATTAGCACAAATTGCTGATTTTGGGAAGAATTTGCTGGTGAGAGTACTGCTCTGTATTTTCCCTGTTCTTGTACTCTTTTTTTGCTCATCGTCATCTGGATGTTAACAGAGGCACAGGACCCTAAGTTAGGTGGACTTTCCCTCTGATAAAATATGAGCAGACTCATAGAATCGTTTAGCTTGGAAAAGACCCTTAAGACCATTGAGTCCAATCATTAACCTAACACTGCCAAGTCTGCCACTAAGCCATCTCCCTAAGCACCTCATCTATAAGTCTTTTAAATATCTCTGGGGTGGTTACTCAACCAGTTCTCTGGACAGTCTTTTCCGTGCTTGATAACCCTTTCGGTGAGTATTCTAATACAATTTTGTATTTTACCTGAACTACAGATCCCTCCTTGAAAGGATCTTGAAGTGGCACACTAATATGATGTTATTTGTTACCGTTTTGTTTAGTCTTTATTCTTTCATACCAAAAAGGGAGGAAAAAAAATAAAGAAGAGATTCTGGTTTCCCAGGAAAAACACTACAACACTCTATCCAAATAAGAGCACATCGCGATAGAACAGGTTACCTGTGCTGGAAGGTTTAAAATGCCTTACACTGAGAAGTTAATTCTTTATGGGACAGTGTTCACAGTCTTAATTTGCACTTAAACCAGCTTATATTCTGATGTCACATTGTGTAAACAATGTGGTTTACACCAGTGTAATGGGTCTATTCAAGATAGGCTGACACATTTCCATGACCTGTCTTGATCTGCTAATGCCAGCCTGATTCATAGAATCATATAGGTTGGAAAAGACCCTTAAGATTGAGTCCAACCATTAACCTAGCACTGTGAAGTCTACCACTAAACCATGTCCCTAAATGCCACATATACATGTCTTTACTCAACCACTTCCCTGGGTAGCCTGTTCCGATAACAGGAACCCTAGATAACCTTTTCAGTGAAGAAATTTTTCCTAATAATCCACTCTAAACCTACCCTGGTGCAACTTGAGATGATGAGGGGATAGTTAGTGCTCATTGCCTGTGAGCTGTCATTGTATTACTGTGGATAATCACCTTGATGGAAAAAATATGGTATAACTTTGATTTTCTTTTGTCTGAAGTCATAGACTAAAATGGTATTTTTATAAAAAATGCCATTCTTTCTGTAAAAAATTCCCCATCAGTTTAAACATGTCAATATCCAGTAGTTTTTACACATGATCTCTGTAATTCAGCCACTTTCTTCCAGTCTGATATTCTTTTATCATTACGATGGTGGTTTCTTAAAGCATACACTATTGTTCTCTTTGGAGAGGTGGAGGGGGACGAGAGAGAGGAAAAGGCAGTCCTGGCCCAGAATCCAAAGTCTGAAAAAAGACAAAGAAAACAATATCTGATGGCAGTCATAACAGGAAAAACAGTTTAAGAGGGAAAACAGTTTAAGCACTTTTCTAGAACTATTATTTTTTGGGCACTTATTTCTAAAATTGTCGTTTTTGGTTTACTTTAACCCTTGAAAATGATAAAATGGATAATGTATCAATATGATGCAACTTTAGTTCAATGTTCTGTTTTATCTCCAGTGAGGCTTGGAGAGTACCAGTGATAATAAGGTGGCCGTTAAAAACTGTGTTTGAAGCATTACTCTTCCACAAATTATTGACTCTAATATTTTCTTATTTTCGCTCCATGATAAGGTTCAAAGTCACATGTTTGGTTTGTGTTTCAGTACAGGGAACTTGAACAGACAGTTTTAGTCTCAGAGAGTTAGGAAGACACATTTTGATGCTTGGAGTGTCAGGCACTGGAAATAAAGCAGCACTGATGATAATGTTGAAACTGTGGAGCTTTCTACTAGGGTATACCGAATTGCACGTGGCATCAAAACATGCAGACTTAGTTGTTAAAGCAGTTATATAATTAAATTTCTAGCTTAAACAATGCTATGTAAGAAGAAAATAATATACTTTTAGAGCAGAATTTTAGTGTATAATTCGGCATTCTTTCTTGGCTTTATGTAAAACTTAGTCAAGATTTAATGTAATGAAATATGCTGAAATTTTTTGATTTGGATTTAAGTGCTCGTGTGGTAGGAAATACTGAAACTTACAATATATGTGACAGAATATTATTGCATATTTTAGATGTGTATCTCTCATTCTAAGAGTTTGCTTGCCCTAAATAGGGCAGATAGTGTGTGTATTTCAGCTGAACACTGAGTATGATTTTTATCTTTGTGAGAAAGTGAGTTTTTTGCATGACGCTTGTATAAAGCAGCTTAGGCCAAATGATTTAACCTTAAAATCAATACAAACTATCTCACTGAAATGGTTGCTGTCAGCTGCCCTTCAGTGAAAATAAGCTTCCAGAGAGTAGAGGAACCCCGTTTAGTACTGTGTTGTCTCAGGTTTGTATTAATGATTTAATGAGGCATATAAAAGTTGTAACAATAATAGATCTGAAATGCATGTATTAGATGTGATATCTGTGTCCAGATGCACGCAAAAACCACATACAAGCTGAGTTTTATCTCTCTCTCTTAAACTCAGTTGAGAAACAGCTCACATGGAGTAACACGGGCAGATTTAATATTTAGGAAAAACACAATTCCAATTTAGTCTATAATGATGCTTTAGGAGAAGCTCCTGTTATTAACCATGTCAGTCTGATTGCTTTTCTGACTGCAGTTTTCAATTAGGTATAATGTGCTCTATTCATGTGTGAAAGGAGGGTAGGTAAGGGAAGATTTTTTTGTTAGCAAATCATGAATTTGAGTAAGCACTTAAAAAAAGCAGTGTATTGTAGCTGTATGCAAGTTATTTTCTAGATTGAAATAAATGTAGCTACCTTTATTAAGGGTGCATTTCCTGAAATGCCGTCTATCACAAAAACATTTAGAGTTCTGTTTTTGTTAGATAGAATGAAAGTCGTTGTATGATAAGCCAGTAAAAACCTGAGAAGTGTTTGACTTCACTTCTACTACTCAGTAAAGAAATGATACATTTTATACAGAAGAAACTGTCTAAACACATTAAGTCTTATGTTTCAGAAGGATGTTTTCCTACTTTTGAACATTTTGGTTTATTTAATGGTTATAAAATAAAAATTCATTCTAGTATTAAAAAGTGAAGTTACATATCTGTCATAGTATCTGTCCCTTTCCAATACCTCTCCTGTGCCTTGATAGACAGATAGAAGTACCGGAATTTGGAGAAGTAAGGCGAGGACCTCTGTTCAGAATCCCTAGATGTGTGTATGTCTCTGTATAAAGGAATATACTGTCTTTAAACTTCTATTGTAAAACCTAACCAGTAAGCTGTGAATGCTCCCACAAAAGTTCTTATAACTGAGAACTGAAATGATTGCTCAGTAGTACACTGCTGGTGAATGAGGAGTGGTAGGATTCCTTAGAATATGAGTGGAGGCCTGAGAGGAAAAAAAAAAATTGCACGTAATTTATGAGAGACACTTTGGAAACTAGCCTACTTAGCAGAAAATTACTTAAAATTCCATAATATGTGGTCTTACCTCTTTTTATAAATTGTTTTTTTTTATAATATGTCTTCTATTTCTTTCCTACGAAGAAGTGTTTCATGGACTTGCATGAGGTAGTTGCACTCTGCCTGTCTCTCCAAGCATCATGATGTTCTGCTCAAACCTCCTTCGCAACTTACAGTGACCTATTGTTCATTGTATGGCTTCCAGATCCTGAGAGGAGTAGGTTAGAGACAATCACAGAAGGATGTTCTGCCAAAGTGGTAACATTGATTTTGATAATTGCAATTTATTGCTTTTAAGAGTACAGTTCTGCCTTTTATGCAACCTACTAGATCAGAAATAACTACAGTGGCAGAAGCTGTAACTTTTCCTCTGATTGTAGTGCACAAGAGGTGTTCCTCTTCAGTTTTTGTAGAGAAGTCCTGTGACCCTCCAGAGGGGCTTTGCTACCACAGTAGGTAAAGCTTGAAAGAGCCCATTACACGGGGCAGAGTCTCTTTTGTCTTTATTGTAGTCCACTTCAAATGAAACATGCTAGTTAAAATGGAAGGAAGGACAAATTGATAAGACTAGGCACCATTTTAAAAAATCATAATATCTGTAGATGGGACTTTGAGTTCAACAGAACTCCATCCATTTAATTACTGACTGGTAGTTAACTAAAGCACATTTCCTTCCTGGTTTTGGAACTTCTTGCGTCATGTCACGTAACTGAAGTTAGCATTACTGGCCAGCTGCAGCTTTGTTCCTTTTTGTTGTTTCAGATTCCTGCTCCTTGCTTTCACTTACGTTTTCAGATCCATATAGCCTCATGTCATACTCCTAACCTTTGTCAGCCATGAGTAACTTTGTAGTTCTATTTTGACACTCTTACTTTAGAGTGTCAGTTAATACCTTCTTTTCTGGTCTGAGGTCTAGTTATTACTTTCTGGGACAGGGAACAACAAACACAGTGCACTTTTCTGCTAAAGGCTGGTAAAGTGTGTTTCTGCTTTAGGTTCCTGGCAGAGACCATATGCAAAGAAGCTGATTTTAGCTTGCCTTCAGCTTTCAACAAGCCAAGAACTTTTAGTTATTGGAAATGCTTTTTGAAGGGGCTTAAAAAACAAACAAGCAATCCAGCCAGTTTTAAGTGAGACACTAGTTCAAAATTACTTGAACGTGTTGCATATTAACATGTTCAGCTGGCAGCAAAAAGTTTCACTGTATAACTGTTCCTTTTTAGATAATAAATGTCACAGAAATTGTTGTCTGCTCATCTCTGTATGAACTTGTTGCAGTTCTAAGTCATATTCTCCAGAAGCAGACATCACTGAATTATATGGGCATTGCCCTGAAAGTCACATGTACGAACTTGCCGTCAGAAGATTAGAGCAGTGCTGAAAAATAAACATTTTTTCAACATTTCATTTACAAACTAATTTTGAAAGATAAAAGCAGTATAGAGTCACAGACTGCAGAGATTTATCTTCAACTACCTCATTAAAGTTCTCTTTGGCTGTCTTGAAAATATTGTTTAGCAAATGTTTTCTTGGCCAGAAAAATCTTAAAAACTAATCAAAAGTTGTTTTTTAAAAACATTTTAAAAATACTGTGAATGATTCTAGGATTCTAAAAGTTGTTTTTTAAAAACATTTTTAAGATGTTGTGGTCATTTTGTGTCTGTTTTTCATGAACTGATGTTCTCAGAAATTATAACTATATCTTCCCACTATGTAAGTAAAAAAATGGAACCCATTTCATGAATGAATTTAAGAAATGTTGTTATACTTCAGTGAATTAGAATAGTTAAAAGTGTTTTTTTACCTTCATAAATATGAATTGTATATGATGCTGTAAATTTTTGATTTGTTTACAAGCAGAATATATTTTAAAGATTTTATATTTGATCTAAAAATAAGTTGTCAGGCATAGCAAATTACACCTGCTTTATCATACGTGGGAACTGGAATCCAAATAGTTCATTATTTTTTGACACAATTTTTATTTTAATTTTGAAGCTCTGTGATAGCCTCTTTCTTTAGAAAAAGCATGCTAAATATTATTCTGCAAGATTTATGTAAATAACAAAAAATGTTAAGGCATCTGAACTACTAGATTTCATTCAGAGGTTAATAAATTAACTAATAAACTATTTGTCTTTTGGGTTTATAAAGTTCTATGTAGATTTAGCAAAACAAGCGGTATTTTAGGAATAATTTAGTCAACTTACTAAAGAATTTAGATCTTTGAAAAAAGAGCATGCCTCCTATGAGAGGGTGTCTAAAAATTTGAATAATCCTAAATTCTATACTTTGCCTGTGAAATGTAATTTTCATTCCCCTCCCAAGTCTGGGGGAAAAAGTCTATCTTTGTGGAATCTTCATACAGGAAACTAAAGCAATTGTTTGGAACAACTGTGCAAATTTTGAAATTAATTATTTTAGACAATTGTAAGTAAACTAAATGTAATTTTTTAAAAATTGCTGTGAGTTTATAACTCTTAAATGTACTCTTCAGACCCATGTTTTACTTCTATAGTCCCTTTCTAATATTCCCACAGTGGGATCATGTGTTAGAATTCAGATAGCTTATGACGTCAGTGTACATGTAACTAGTTATCATGCATGAACTTTTGTTTCATGCTTCATAACCTCTGAAATATCGATGCAGAGGTAGTATTTTCTAGCCAGCTGCTTATAGCACTTCGGATATTAATTAATACTTTGTTGAATAAACAGATATTTTAAACTATATTTATTTTGTGTATGATAATGTATGAACTGCAAGGGAATTTTCAGCTCTAGAATCTAAAATGGTGATTCCCAAACTTTGCTGGGTTTGACTACAACTTGTTTCAGGTTTGCAACTACAAGTAAAAGTTTAGGCCTTTTATTTTTCTGTAAAGGTCTGTATTCCCCTTCTCTCTCCACTTTTTCTCCCTTCTTTTTGCACCCCCTGGCCCCAGGATTTTGGAATTGAGATTTGAGAGGTAGAAGTAGAGTTTTGCATAAAAAATGTCAGATTCTTTTTGCTAGTACTCGTAAAGATTAATTAAAATTTGAAATTGAAAGACTCGGAAAATAATGGAGATTACATAAAATAACGTTTGGTGTTTTGGCAATTGTGCTGTTAATCTGAAGCTTACATTTGTGAGTGAATATTCGTGATTTTGCATATATTAAAATGTTAACTGTATGAAAATGAAAGATGGGTTGATATGGTATCAGTAATATAAGATAAAGAGGTTTTAGAGAGATGTCAAGCTGAGTATTAAGGAAAATTAAATGTTATGATTAAAGGTGACATTTGAATATATTTAGATGAAGGCATCATTAAGACAGTCAAATAACCTTAATTCTCGTCTTTTTTAGTACTCTTCACTAGCACCGTAATTACAGTTGTGGTATTTCAGTATTTCTGCATATTAGATTAAAATGATTTAAAAAAAAATATAAAAATCTTTATTTCCTTTTCTACCTCTTACCTAGTTTAGCAGATGTTTCCTGTAAGATATTATACTACTTTTCCATATCTACTGTAGAGATGTTTTGAGGCTTACAGCCTTGTTTTACTCAGACAAACTCCTGTTGTTTCTAAAGGCTTAGGATGCTTTATTAGAATTAGAATTTATTAGAATTATATTTTTTTCCATTAGTGAAGTTGTCCATAATAGAGAATTTATTTCAAGTTGTGTCTGTCATAAATGTATATATTAGGAGCATCATTTCTTAAAGCATTAATTTTTATATAGAGAGTTTATATTCTAACATAGGTTATATTTATTAGTTTATAGAAATTATTTAGAATTAGAAATGGATTATCAAATTAGTTTATAGAAACAATTTCCTTTGAATCTAAAGCAATTTTGCAGAAAATATAAATATCTTGGTTAATCTAAAAGTTTTAACAAGTTCATTTAGAAAGTAAAGTCATGTTTTAAAGACGTCAGCATTTAAATCAAATTTTAAATGCTTAATTGAGCCCCCTCTAGATTATTCCTTAAATAATTTAATTTATAAGAAAACAATGTAGGAAATAGTAAAGGGAACAGTCTACTGCTTGCAGGATCATAGAAGATATTGTGGAGAAATACTGAATTTTTCATCTGTGATAATTCAAAAACTTTGATCTGAGTCTTTAAATATTTGTTAATAAAATGTGTGCTGGTATTTAATTGTCATTACTTCAAGCTGTGAAGAAGATTTAAAAGCAGGAGGATAATATTTGTCAGCAATTGTAAGAAAACGAAAGGCAGTATTAGTGTACATTCTGTCCCCTGTCTGCATCGTAATTATTTTGAGGTTCTCAGAATTAAAACAGGTCCCAGGTATAAGAGAATCAGTGCTAAAAGCTAAGCAAAATAGCTATTGGTGAAGTGTTATGTTACGGAACTTATTTTGCTAGATAAATTATATTAGTGAAATAAAATAGTATAATAGAAACTTTGTAACCATTCTGATGACAAAATCATGTAATTAAGGATTTCAGAGTTAGCGAACAGCAGAAGTAAGACTAACTGTAACTCCTTATTCACGTCATCCCCTTGTATTTATGTATAATCTGTAATTCTGTATGTATCTAGTGTTTCCATGGAAACTTTTTCATTCATTTTATAGAATGGACAAAGTTCAAAGAGTAATTGCTAATTTTTTTTTCATCAGTCTGTGCATGACCCCATTCCTCATTCATTAGTAAGTTAATTCATGCTCTAAAGACAGAATTCTTATTTTGCCCTACCTTTTTTCTATAACAATTACCTTTACGGTACCCAAAAGTTTCACAATCCTTAATTAATTTATTTTTATAGTAACACAGAAAGTGATATTCCCATTTTCATCTGTACTCTTATAGTAAGTAATAAAGAATGAGTGGTAGGATTTTAAGTCTGAGGTATCCACTAATGCTAAGCATTCCATCTGGAACAGTGAATTTTTACACATGGGTATCAGTATGTAAGCTTAATATATTCAAGCACAACTCCATTGGCTTCAGTTGCAGGTAGGAGCTCTGAACATTTTTGCACATTAGATCTCATAGTCTAATTCCAACCTCCCTTGTTTCGTTTGTGGAAAAATGCCAGTGTCAGTGTCTGACATCCCAAACATTTTTACTTGTAGATTCATTAAGGTACTTTGGTCCATTTCTGCTGCTGCATTGCAGAAGGAAAAGAAAGTTTAGTAACAAACAAGTCAATACTTGCTGCGGTACAGAAACTGTTTTAAACTTTCAAGAAATTGAGTTTGTATTTATCAGTTTTCAGTATGTGGTTTTATGTGTGTATATATTTAAATGGAATTTCTCAAATTAATATCTAAAAGTAGGCTAATGAAGAGTCTTGAGCTTTTTTAGTGCTTGATGTAGGTGACATGACATACAAATATTAGTCATAGATGAGTCACTTGGAAGAAATTAACCCGACATTGGAAAAGAAACAGTCATTGAACTACTTAGTACTCCTTGATCTTTTTTTGAAGTTTTGCTTTGATGTATATTCAGGCTGTGAGGAATGTTGCCAGCTTATATTTGTACTAGCTTTTCCTTAAATTTGCATTACACATTGAATCATATTTAGGGTGGGAGGATGGTCTTCTTGTCCAACCTCTTGCTCATCGCAGGTGCAGTTAGATCAGACTCTGCAGGTCTTGCCCCATCAAGTTTCAAATATTTCTAACAATCAAAATTCTGCAGTCTTCCAGTATTTGATCACTCTCATGGTATATTTTTCTTTTTCTTTATACCTAGTCAGGATTTGCTGTTTTCCATTTTATATCTGTAATCCCTTGTCTTAGCTCTGTGAATCTCTGAGAAGAGTCTATTTTCTCTACCTCCTTCCATTAAAGATGACAGTAAAGGTCTCTTGTAGTCTTCTGTTCTTAAAGGTGGGGAGAACAGTTCTCATTCTTTTCTCAACCATCATGCACTCTGAACACCTAACCATACTGTACTTGCCACAGTATGTCAATGTTTTCCTTGCACTGGGAAGCCTACTGCTGCATCCAGTACTCAAGGTGTGGTTGCACAAGTGTTAAGCAGAGGTGAATAATCACATCCTTTCGTCTCCTGAGTGCAGTCTTGGTACTACAATCCATTGAGTGGCTGAACATCTTTGCCACAAAGACGCACTTTTTATTCAAATTGTTAACCACTAAGATCTGGTTTTGGGCCTGATAGTGCAGGAAAGACAATCTGACATGCTGGAGAAGTCATTAAAGGGCTGCCAAGATGGTTAGGGGTAGGAGTGCATGCTGGAAGAGGAGAGGTCAAGGGATCAGGGTTTTGTTCAGACTGGAGAAAGGAAGGCTGGGCATCTAGTTGCTGTCTTTCCATTTAAAGGCATTTAGAAAGAAGACATAGCCACACTCTCCTTGAAGGTGCACAGTGAAAGGGCAAGTGGCAACAGTAATCAGCTATGATAAGAAAAGCCTTATTTGGACATAAGGAGAAGATTCTTCACCATGAGAGTCTTGGTAATTGGAACAAGCTACCTGGAGACTGACAGGACTGGGCCAGATGTAGCTCTGAGGAACCTGGTCCAAGGTGGAAGGTAATCCTGCTCTAAGCAGCCTTGGGCTAGATGACTTCTAGGAGTCCCTACCAACTTCAATTTATTTATGATTCTTTATTATGATGTTTCTCAGGCTAAAATTCCCCCAGTTATGATAGCTCATTATCTTTACGACATCTGTCTTCTTCAGTGTACCTCTGGTGCAGAAGCCTATAAAAATTATCTGACATATCTTTTTATATGATGAAAAGTATTGCTGTCCTTTCATGCACAACAGCAAAGTACTGTAGTGTGCTTTGTTTTGTTTTTTTTAATTGCTTCTTTGTGCCTGTTTTTAGCTGTTCTTTCTTTTTTCTTTCTGGCAAAGGTAATGTACTTAGAAAGGTACAAAATAATCATTTGGTGGTAGGAAAGGTCATTCAAAAGGTGAGAGTAGTACAGTTCATTGCTAAATCCATAGCCCAGGATAGTTCAACCCGTAGCTGATTTAAGTTGGATTACTGGAATATTGCTCCAGCAAGCTCAGGCATTTTTGTGTGTGTGTGTCTGTGCTTTGATAGACTGGTAGCAGCAGAATACTGTACTAGCTTGAGAGTGACTGCTTTAGGAATATTATAACTTTTGGGTAAGACAGAAGAATCTTATGACAGGGAACATCATCATAAGAAATGAAAATATGTGAATAAAGTATACCCAGTACGAGTGTGCAGCTGAAAGAAAATGTAGTATTTAAAATTAAGATGATCTGATTTTTAGGAAGTTTAATTTAAAAGATTGTACATCCTCTGTATATTTCTAAAAGAAAAACTGAAATATATATGTTTACCATTTTCACATTAAGGGTACTTACATACTTAGCATTGCATTTAATGTTCAAATAAGTTTGGGTTTTGTATGTGTGGTATTTAGAGTTGCTGTTTGAGGATGAAGTTGCTTGTACACACTAAATGCTTGATTTGCCGTCAAAATCAGCCAATTCTTTGGATGTATCTGATTTGGACTTGGGATAACTGTGCCAGTCCAGAAATTTTCTTTCTCAAACATATTCATGAGATTTCTCAGCTTAAACATGATTCCCTCACCAAGCCTTCATGGAAATTTTTTGAACTCTAGGTTAGTTTTTTAAATCATGGATGGGTTTTTAGGTCACTGATGGTAATATTTATTATTTATTTTCAACAATGTGTAGGTTTTATCCTGTATAGTATGCTGTTATAACTATTTTAGTAGTTTCCTATGTATACATGAGATGCAATGAGAATCTCATCCAGTGGTGGCAAGGTTTATCTGCTACAAGTGATTTGGACATTGTCTTAGGTGGCTGAAATGTTACTGGAGTTTTGCAAATTTTTTTCCTGAGATTTTTTTTATGAGAGTTTAATGACTAGGTATCAAAATCCTGCAGACCTTGTTGGGAAAAAAAAGCATGAATTTAGCAAACTTGCAAGATAAGCAATCAGGCTTTACCTGCAATTTTTAAAGAAAATAGACTGTAAGTTAATGATTTTCAGTGTGTGGACAGCATTTCTACTTAATTGTTATTTATTTTTTTAAGGTGTATAACAAATCAAAAACTCAATACATTTTGATGTAAAATACAAATAGTAATCTAAATAGTAATATGACAGTCTAAATAGAAGTTTAGGGTTAGGGTAGCTTTCTAAAAACAAGCTAATTTTTTTGAAGCTAAATTCACTTTCCTTGTGTAAAGAGCTATTTTGATTTTGTTAATGTTACTTTTACGCTTTTTTTAAGTTGAGGCTTAAGGAAATAAGTTCAGTTTGTCACAGTATTTTCTGCCTGCTTTTGAAATTCAAAGTGCATTTTAGTTGCTTTATTTCTATAGATTGTGCCACATCATACTGTGCTTTGACCTGACTTCTTGATGTTTTGTTTATGTGATTGCAGCTCTATTCATTATATATTCATTATATTTCATGGTTCGTAACTGCTAAGCATTGTGCCCACTGTCCATCTTGCAGTTTGTAGAAGGTGAGGATTTGTGCATTATTATTTTTTACGTGGATTTTTTTGTTTTGTTTTGGTTTTTTTTTAAATTACTGTGATGTTTAGCTTGATTAGAACTTCAGTCTCTGAGGGAGAAAGTATACTTACCATTCATGAAAGTACTGCTTGCATACAGCTTTTACAGTCTTTTCTGGTGATTTTGTTGTCCACGTGAACAAAAATGCTGCAGTTATGATATTAATTCTTTATTTTTTTTGATCTAGGTGTTGGGCTTCCTGTTTGTAAGAGGCAGAAAAAAAAAAGAAAATAATAGAAAGGCAGAATAGACAAATTGTAATTTATCTACAGTTGTAATACTGTCTATGGATTTTTTTTCTTATTCCAAGTTACAAATTACATTTCATTTTACATTCATCTTTATAGATATTATATATATGTATATTTAATAATTTGCAGTTATATAGTATTGCTTCCTCTTGAAGGAATTTTGCTTCTGATTCATGAGAGATCTTCTAAGATCTCAAATGTGGAACTAATGAAAAATGCTACATTAAAACAAAGCAATGAAATAAGAACTCATGCTCGAATTGGAAGACGTTGTGACTCTCTAAATAACTGAAAAAATTTACCTAAAAGTGAAGATAATTTACTGTAATCTGAAAAGAAAATAGTATAATTTAAGGCAAAACATACAGGGGAAAGGAAACCACAGCGCTTAGCAATATTACTGAGACATGAAAATACTGCTTCCCATTTAATTAGAGTGAGAAGGCAAAATGTTAATGTAGGTAGCTTTCTGAAAAAAAAAGCTAATTTTTTTGAAGCTAAATTCACTTTTTTTTTTTAAGAATCAGTACTAGCTGAGAAATAACTTGGTTAAAAATGATTTTTATGGCCGAGTTGTTGAAATTTAGATAAAATGGATGTGGAATGTAATTATATATTGGTGTTTATATAGCACATAAAATGCATACAGGTAGCAGTACAATATAGGTAATCATTGGGTAGAAATTGTCAATACTATAGGCATTTTTTTTTTCTTTTATGAAAGAATATGGACTCTGGGATGTCAGAATTAAGCTGCTGTTAGCTTAACACAAAGCCTGTGACCTGTTCTCATAAAGGCAGCCCTGTATTTTCCTGGGTTATAAGACTAGAGTTGCTCCTACAGTATTTTCTACTAATGTTTTGAATGGTGAGAAAAATAGTTCTACTCCTATATATTTGTTCTGTGTTTTCTCTAATTAAGAAACAGTTTTGTTTTCAGTTAAGGCCTGAATGATATTTGTCTTTTCTTTCTCTGTCAGTTGAGGCATTTTAAACCTGTATTGTTTTTAGGTAAACTTATGATGAAACGGCAGAGCTTTGGTTGCAGAAATAACATGGTGTCTTTCTTATCAAATGCCAAAAGATAAAGTAGGAACAGACTGTGAACTAGAAAACAATTTCTGATTGGATATTTCAAAAGTCCAAAATACAGTATAGAGAATCAAAGCTGAAGTGGTTTTGGGATGATATTCCACACTGGACTTTAGCTCAAACATTCTGTTTGTCTGAATGAGAGTTATTGAACAGAATTTGCAGGAGCTTTGAGCAACTAAGATTTATAATTATGAAAGGGATTAGAGCAGCACTTTCCTAAGTCTTTTTTTTTTTAATGTTTGGAATATCACTGAAACTTGCAGATATTTCCTTTCAGGTTCTTGGCTGCATTTCAGGTGAATTCTAAGTCTATATTCTGAAATTTTACTTACAACTCCTACTGTGTAACGGACACACGTGCTGATCCCTGTTAGTTAACTACTTGCATTTCTGTTACTCTTGTTTTTAAAGCCTTTTAAATACATGTCTAGGCATTAGCAATCTTTTAACAAAATTACCCTTAGGAAAAATATGTTAACATATCTTTAACATTTTCTTTGATATGTTAACAGACAAAAGGCAAGATATCACTTTCCCTTTTTTAGAAAATTGAACTGATTTTTACAGGCATTCACAATATCAATTATTATGCCAGCAAGACAAACGTTTGGGGCAATAGGTAAGTAAAGTATTTCAGAAAAGGAGATGTCTCCTGAAGGACACCATAATATCATTCTTTTTGGGGAAGACAAAAATTTTAAAAGAATGTTAAATCAATTCTCTGTCCTTTTTAACATAGAATTTTTTTTCTCATAAAGTAGTAAGGTGAGGCATGTTGACAATTGGTATATTTCAAAAGAGATTTTAGATAAATAATCAGCTAAATAAAAGACTGAATCAGAAAGACACTTGCAAGAATGTGTGTGTCTCCATACACACACATATAAAAATATACAAAACTTCTATAAATTAAGTAGGATTAGGAGTGTCACTGTCTCACAAATTAGTTCTCACAAATCACATTGTTATTTAGGATGGTCTAGGGGAAATGATTGATTTGGACCACGAAAGTGGCATAACACTGGGTTTAGAGGATCTCTGAACCACTGATTATTGTACAGTTATTGCTCTGTACTTCATATAGTGGTCGTGCCTTGTGTCTGGCTTTGATATGCTTCAGCTTGCCTTTAAAATTCCTTTTAATTGACTGACATTTTTCATCTGTATGTCCAAATTAAATAGCAAATGAAGTAAGAGTGTCTACTAAAAATCAGATGTAGTGTAAAAGGTAGTAGGTGTTGTAGGTACGTACAAATGAAGGCATCTGTAATATTCTTTGAAATACAGATCTGGTAGGTAGACTTTAGTTAACTTTAAATGTCTATAATGCAGACATGTAGAATTGAGCTAGTGAGCTCCAGACTCACTTGAATTCAATGAAGTGAAACAGGAAATTTTGGAATCATAGTATCATTTAGGTTGGGAAAGACCCTTAAGATCATCAAGTCTAACCATAAACATAACAGTGCCAAGTCCACCACTAAACCATATCCCTAAGTGCCACGTCTACATGATTTATCTGTACTGTTTCACATATTTACTATAGATGAGGTGAACTCTACATCATCTTTAATAACTTGACTTTCTTTCATTTACTGTAAGGTTAGCTTAAAGCAGCTCAGATGTACATGCTTATACTATAGATCGGGTTTGATCAGACTAAATTTAAAGATACCTCTCGCAACAAGGAAAATTACTTCAAGCAGTAGTAACAGAATTTAAAACTCCATGGTGAAAGTGTCATTATAGAGAAAGAGATCCATTCAACAAGATCGATTCATATTATCATCGTGTGAATGATAGCTAAAACATAGTCAGCTTAAGGTGTATAAAACTTAAGTCAAAAACAATTAGCAGTTCAGAGGACCGGAACACTTCTCTTATAAAGAAAGGCTGAGAGAGTTTGTGTAGTTCAGTCTGGAGAAGAGAAGGCTCCAGAGAGGACTTGTTCCAGCTTTTCAACACTTAAGGGGGCTTATAAGAAGACAGAGAGAGACTTTTTACCAGGCCTTGTAGTGATAGGACATGCTTTTAGACGTGCCCTATATCATTTCCTCTAGAGTGACTATTGATGAGATTGAAAAAGTTACCCATATCAGTCATAAAAGACCTCCCAAGTGATAAAAGAATGAGGAAAGATTAAGCACAACCTTGACTCCCTTGCTCAACACTTCATCTTTCTGCTTAGTAAAACATGAACTGAATAGAAGATCGAGGATCCCACAGTAATTTAGAAGTAGAACATTGGTTGAATTCTTTGCCAAATATGCCAAACCTTTAGCTTTTATATAATTCCCTGTGGTTGATATTAGATACTTCTGTGCATTATCTGCCAGTTGGAATGAAGTCTGACATCTAAAAAGTGGTGGTTTTGACATTAATGCAGCTTCAGAGAAATTAGATTTTCTGTAAAGCTTTAGCAGCACTGAAGATAAATACAAAGAGTAATAAGCAGTGTAATGATCTTTGAATCTCAGCTTCATCCTATCCGGTATCCCAGAAGGCTAATGTAATTTCACAGGAAAAGGTACTAAGATGTATCACTTATCTTTCTCTTCCATGCCCATGCTATCAACTCAGATGTAATACATTAACATTTGAATGAAAAAATTTGTCAATCAAGAAATATAGAGGCATACATTTGAAAGGAAGGAAGAGAAGGGGAAAAATAAGCATGTTGATGCAGAGTTTTGTTACAAATTCTGACACGTATTTAATGTGTTAAAATCTCTGCTTTGAAGTATAAATAAAAAGCACGTATTCTGTCACTGATGTTATCGTATTGATTTTGATAGCCTTTTATTTATGCGGTACTAATGTGAAGACTTCTGTAAAGTAATTGCGGAATTCTGAGTTAATCAAGGTATTTCAATACAAAACATAAGAGGAAAAAAGCCTCTGTGGTTTTAAAAGCTATGAATAGATTACGACACAGGTATGAATTAATTGATATGTAAATTTTTACTATGACAGAAATGAGTTCAAAGTAGCATCAGTCCTTCTCATTCTTTATTTTACCAACTTTACTGTCTATGTTTAGATTTTTAAGGAAATCTGTAGAGATTCTCACTGGCTAAAAACTTTACTATTAGAAGTCAGAATAGCATAATTTTACTTTTTTTTTTTCTTGAATATTGTTTGTAAATTCCTGTTTCAAATTGTGTTCTGGATTGTTTGAACTTTCAGTCTTCCAGTGATCCTCAGAGGTTGCAAAAATCATAAAACCCTTACGGTTTCTTTGGCATAATTCTACCTTAAATCCATAATTATGAGCTCTCAGAAACAAGTAAATTCTAGTAAAATGTTAGCTTGAATTTGGACTGTGCAAATTTTGCCCACCTGTATCCTAAAACTTATTTTCTCTATAGAACTAATTTTGAGAGAGCACTGAGAATCCGTAGCTTCTCAGTGAGTGTTAGAAACAGTATCTCAGAGTTACTTGCCTCTGATCTAATGAAAATACGTGGATAAAAGAAGTCTTAAAAATTTTGAAAGAAATTTATAAAGTATCATCCCTTGGAAGAAGGTAACTCAATGCATGTTAGGTAGATTTTTAGTTCCGTTTTAATATGAAGCTAGGAAAAAAAAAGATAAACCAGTTTGATTTACAAACTTAAAAGGAAATGAAGTATTTTAAGTAATAAATTTGTTTTTACAATGTGGAAGCATCTGTCCTGGATTCGACTGGGACAGAGTTAGTTCTTTTTATCAGCTAGAAGCGCTCTGTGTTTGGTTTTGGTCTGGGATTTGTTATGAGAAGAACGCTGACAGTGCACTGATGTTTATAGTTGGTGCTGAGACCTCAAGGACTTTCCATCTTGCCGTGTTCTTGCCAGTGTGCAGGAGCACAACAGGTTGGTGGGGAGCACGGCTGGGACAGAGTCTACAACTCCCCTTAAGATTTGAACTTAGACTTAGGAATGAGGGCCAAGTTGGTCAATGGAGTATTCCGTATCATGCAACATCGTGCCCAGTACATAGATGAGGGTTGTCATGGATGAAGGGCTTTTGCTCTTCCAGGGGCTGTTGCTCAGACTCTGGGAGTGCTATCACTCTCTTGCTCCCTTTTCAGGCCTCGTGCTCATCTGGGATTGTGGTTTCAGGACTTAAGTGTTTCAGGATCATTAGCTGGGACGGGACAGGTGCTGGTCACTGAGTGGTGAGCAATTACACTGTGCATTACTTGTTTGAATATATTATTATCATTATACACGCACACATATGTGTTCTATTATTATTGTTGTTGTTGTTGTTATTATATTGTTCTTAACTCGTGAGGCTCTTTCCCTTTTCCTCTTTAATTCTCTTCTGCATCCCCTGGGGATGGGACAGGGTGAGTGAGCGGCTGTGTGGTGGTTAGTTGCTGGCCAGGCTAAAGCACAACAGTATCATGCTTTGATACTAGCCACTTTGGTGGGCTCTGTATATTCCACTTGGTTTTCTGCTGGTGAAATAAGAGTTCTACCAAAAGCATTTTTCTTTCATTTATGGAATTGTATATACTGAAGTCTAATCTTGCTGTGAGAATTTATCATTAATTACTTGGAGACTCTTTGGAAGGTAAAGAAAGATGAGAGAAGTCTATGTCAGAATTTAAGAGTAAGCAAGCATTTAATTAAGCCTTGTTGATTTGATGTTTGTAAAATACAGTCAGTGCTTATAGCACGTGACATTTTAAGTCAGATTGTATTTTCAGAATAAGAAATATTCAAAATCTTTCAGAATAACATCTATGAATTGTAGGATGTAAGATCAATGAGAAACTGCAATGATCTCTGTTGTCTGAGTTACGCTATCTACCTCTTGCAAATCAATGGGTTTACTCCAGTTGCATTTCTGAGTAGTTGAAAGCTATATCCAAACCTAGATCTACATAAACTTTGCACAACCATAAGCCTTTAACTCAGTTTTTTTCCGGGTACGATGATTAATGAATTGCAAAAATGCCTTTGGGGGAAAGATGCCCTACATTATTGGAGAGACAGTCAGACAAGACATCTATTTAACTTAAAACACCATCTGTCTTGAGAGGGAAGACTGTTGCTTTTCAAGTACTATTCTATGTGTCTAAGATCCTTGAACTCATTATCTAGTAACTAACCATAACAGAGTGATGCTGTTAATTGATTTTTGAAATTATAATTGATGTAAAATTGCAGTGAATTATGTACATGGAAATCTGTGAATCTTCAACTTTTTGAAGCGATAACTGATTCTTCTTTCTGATATTAATTATAGTAGTTTTTTTTCATCAGTCAATGAACATGGAGTTCATAGTTTTCTTAGATTCATTTTCATACAGGTACAGCCCTGTAAATAATAGAAAATATATAACAGAATAATCCGCTACAGAAGTTGCTTTCCACTTACCGTATTTTTGTTGTGTTTCTAGATTGATAGGTAGGTATTTATTTATTCTTGTAATTACACAAATAACTTTGTTATTTATAAATTATTTGGATTAAAATGTTTCTTTAGCATATGTTACAGAATGGCTGAGGCCCGCTGGAGTGCTTAGGAAGAAATCAAAATAAATAAGTATCTTTTAAGTAAAACTTATAGAAGTTGATGAGATGAGCTGCCCTACCTTCAGAAATATTCTCTGCCCTGAATTTATTGATGTCTTTCACAGACTCCAGTTTCAAGACAATGAATTTTAGAAATGCTGCAGGTTATTTTATTTAATGAAACAGTTCTGAACCTGAATCTTAGATATGCTTCTTAAATAGCAACTAGTCAGCTCTAGTTTAAATGTTTTGGAAAGCAGAGTATTCTTTCTAGTATGGAAACTAAGTGTTTAGTTTGTGAACTGGTAGATTTTAACTTATTGATGTAGCTATTGTTTCAAATTCATATCCTGATAAATGTATTTACAAATTAATCCCAATTTGGAAATAAAGATACTCATTACACAAGCCATATACTCGGCTTATTGGTTTAAAAAAGTTTGCTCCTACAAGTTAGTTTCCCAATTTGGTGTTCTTCGAAGCATTTAACCATTTCTTTTCTAACACAGGAGAGTATTTTTGTACTGTTTCTTTGACGGAAAAAACGAAAACCTTTGTTTTGGTAATCACAGAGCATTTAAGAATGCAGAAGAAATGAGATGTAATGCTGCATTTGTCGATGTTATTATCCAAACATCTGTTGTGCAAGACTCTCTTACCTACTTTTATGGGTGCATTACAAAGATAAACTTTTTAATCTATTGATGACTGAGTGAATTAAAAGAACTATATCAGCATACCTTATACATTGTTGATGATTGACCATATAAGTTGACTTTCATCAATTATCTAGACAATATTTCATTTACTGAATTATTTGCTATATTATTATAATGTGAGATGAAAGATTTGGTATCTATCTTACTGCGTTTTCACTGGGCAGGGATCATGTGCAAGCACTGTTATTTGTCTGTGTGTTCTGTGAAGTAAGATTTCACAACCGTTCATTTTAGCTACTTGGAAAATTTTGTGGGTTTGTTAACAGTAATGTAATTTATTGATAGCTAGAAGTCCTTGATTATCCTTGTACAAAGACTTTATATATCTTCCTGTTGGTATTCTGAAAATAAAAAAATTGTTATTTTATTATAAATAATAAAAAATTCTGCCATTCAGTTAGACTGATTCCTTTGCTACAATGTAAACCATCACTCTCAAGCAAGACCTTCTGCATGAACCACCATAATATTCAGAGAGAGGGTTGTTGGTCCTTCCTTAATTCTTTGTAGCTGAAATCAACATGCAACTATAAAATCGTGAAAAGAAATTATTTTGTTCTTAGAACTCAAGCACTTAGGAATTACCATGTTTCCTTTAACTACGACATTAACGTCACATCTCTGCATATGAAAGCAATGACTTAACACTGCTGCTTTGAAATTTTTGCTTTTGGGACTATGAAACCCTTAGAGGTTTCTACAGACAGTTAAACTATAATATTTATCTGAAGATGTTTTGCATCATTTCATTAAATATAAAATGTGTATCTAGTACATGTCTCTAGAGTAGTTACCTCTGTGTTTTGGCATAGGATACTGCTTTCTGTCACTGATGGATGACAATGTATGTAGGATCTGCTTTTCATAGAAGTTGTAAAATGTAATATCTGCCTTTAAATTTATATAAGCAAAAAAAAAATCAGGGAAAAGGGAAGTGAATGTCAGGTCATGTAACAGAGATGATTGCAAAATGTGAAGATTCTTTCTTTCTGTTGATTCTCTTTTGCTAAATGGTGTATGCTAGCAAGTACTTTAAGGAAAAGATTTCATTGGCTTGGATCTCTTTACCTCTATATGAATTACTACATGAATTAGATGATGTATTGGTAATTGATTTGCAGGTACTCAGTACACCTTGGTCGTACATGCAGCTAGTTGCATTCTATTTGGTCTTAATTGTTTGGGATTTTTTTTGGTGATCTAAGGAGCATTGTGGAATTAGGGGCTATTAGATTGCTTAAAACATCAACTGAAGTTTCAGTAATCTCTGAATATAAGTATGTGTGGCCGATTGCTGGGCTTTGCAGGCCGTGGTTCTTTTTTCTCTTTTTGCTCAAGGTATGTATTTGCTCCCTCTCTTCTAGAATGACTTTCACAGGCAAACTTAAAATTTCTTCTATTGCTTTAAAAGGATTGTATTACAATTTGGGAATCTGATTTTGTGGTTAAGCCATTCATGAACCAAAATAAAGGCTTCAGTTGAAGACGCTTAAGTGCATCTGGGAGTTTGTAAAGATGCTGTTTAATTCTCCTTTTCCATTGTATGCTTTTCTTATGCTTTTGGTTTGCCTACAATACTTATATCAAAATCACTACTAATCTTAATCTAATTAAGCCTTTTTTTTAGTACTGATTGGTATACTGGAGAGTATTGATAATTGTGGATTAGACTTTGTGTACTCTTTAAAAATGCTACATGAAAAAAGGCCTGTGGGAATTTTGAGCCAGCTATCACTTAGTAGGCAGCTGGTACCATTGAGTAAGAATGTAAAACAACTTAAGTGAAGGAAAAAGCCGTCTTAATGTTCCTGAACTCTTCACGCTTATTTTCAAGTCTCCATTTACCTTTTTTTCCCTTAAAGGCATTTCTTGATATTTTTTTCTCCCTCCTGCTACCTTTCTTAATCTTGTGCTAAACTGCTGAGCAAATTCCAAAATAATCATTGTAAATACGAGAAAGACTCTGACTAAAAGACAGTGATGATTCTACAGAGAACCTACACAATTGTGCTGCAGAAATTGCTTTCATAATGTATCAGAAAAACCCCAAACAGAATAAAATTTCTTGGGTCTATTCACTTCTAACACCTCTTCTCTAACTTACATCTTTCTTAGCATTGAAGCTACAGAAAGATAGTACTCCTTCATTAATTTTATAGTCCTCCTTAATCGTTTTAAACCTAGTCTGTCCAGGCTATTCTTCTAGTAAGTGAAATATAAATCCTCATAGTGTTTAAGGTAAAAATCTATTCTGAATCATCTAGAATTTGTGATCCATGGGACCCACCCAGTGGATTCCAAACACTAAATTGGGGTAAGCAGCCACCTTGCCTCACTGAAACAGAACCTTTGTCAACTTTTCCTAGTATATTTTGCACCTGTAAACATGCTGTGGTTTTTCTGGCAAGTTAGAATGGTCCTTTTTAGTGCTAAAAATAATATATAACAAATATGATGGGGTGGAAAAAAAATCTCTTGACAACCTGTGACTGTGCATAAAATAATGAAACGAAATTTCTGATAAGCAAAATAGTTTTCAAAATATTCAGTTTAGGTATGCTGATCCTCCTCAATGGCTTCAGTGGTCTGAAACCTCTTGTGAAAAAGATATTTGAGGAGCTTGCCTGTTTGTAATATAACAAAGCAGTGACTCCTTCAATATATTTAAATAGCCTTTCCACTGAGGGAAGCTTACTCATTTGGGAGAGACTGTAGATGAGAATGCTAATAGGAAAACTGTTTTAATAATGTTTAAAACACTACTAGAAAGTAAGTAGTCTTTCCAGGAGGGAGAAGTAGTGGATTTAGGCTTACTGCCATTTCCTAAGAGTTGACTGCGCTAATCCTTCAATGGATATATTCAGCTGAGGTAATAACACACATGGCCTTGAATAGCAGTAGTCGTAACAAAGGGTGCATAAATGGTAAGAAAGTGGTAGAGTTCAGAGATCAGATGAGCAGTACCTACTCAGATAAGAAATATACTAACAGTGAAATTTGTCCCAAACTGAAATTCGTCTTTAAAGATTCTCTGGCTAAATCTGGGGGCTGAATGGTTAGTAAGCCATTAATAATACAATCTTTATGGACTGCTGGGTTTACTTAGAAAGAGGTGAATTCCAGGAAGGGGCTACAGACTATCTGAGGCAGCAGTTCTTGTGCTTCTGTTGTTTGAACATCTAAGCAAAAGAACGAATCATGACTATGTGGTAAGGAATGAGGGGAAGAAAAGAAAGAACTGTGAAATGAGGAAAAAGAAGAGAAAGAGAAAAAAGGAGAGAAAAGAAAGGGCAGACGATGAAAACTAAGAAAGCCAATGTAAATAAGGCAACAAAATAGAAAGAAGGTAAAGAATTAAGAACTGCAGAATGAAAGAAAAGAATATGTGCTTATGTGCCTGTATTTTATTATTACTACAATAAATAGTAACTGCAGTCATGAAGAGATTTGTTATTTTTCTAGGAGCTCTAGAATCTTAAGAGTCAGTCTTGGTGGTTTGTGCTGCCTTTTTAGACAGAGGTAGAAGGAGTTTTTATTTTGAACTTGACTTTCATTTTGTTCACTTACTCTTTTGTCTTTTTGGTGATGTTAATTTTGTCTAAAATGCTGGTTGTTTCTAATTTTTTTTTCTTAATCGAATCAAAGCTTTTAATTTATTTTGCCGCTTCTTATATAAAATGTTAGTACTGAACTACTTAGAAGTGTTAAAAAATTCCTCATGACTTAATTTTCCAGTCTCTGTAGGAGTCTCGAGTTAAATCATACTTTCTTAAATCTATTTTCCTCTTTCCTTTTCTCCAATAATTAGTATCACAATCTTTCTTGTCTCTTTATTTTGTACCTTGTTTTGATATTTTGCTATTTATGTTCTACTACTATATGGGGAAAATGGAAAGTAAGAGGAAAAAAAATATTGAACTTTTAGATTTTGATTTTAATTTGAGTGCTCACATATAAAGGATATATTAAATGTGTTCTGACATTTTAGTAAATAGGAGTCACAGGCAATAGAATAATTTCTGCAATTGAACCCAGCACTCTTACAGATTTCATTATGTCTAATTATAACTAATTTATTTAAATTCCCATGAAAAAAACTTTATAGGCTGAAAACCATTTTATTGTACTTAGTTAATGACTTTTTAGTAAAAATGAACAACCAGGGGCCTGCAAAGAAGAATAGCAAACAAATACATCAGTCACTGAGACTTTGTAAAATCATTAGTTTAAATCTTAGCTTGACCTGTCTACTTATGAATTCATTCTTTTAGTGTATTTTGGAACTGTATCTGTGCTATTTCTCCTGAGGAAGTGAGCTCATATGCAAATCTGAATCAGGGTTATCTGTGTTTAGCAAACCCATGCTAATGGTGTTCCTGGGAAGAGGTGGGCCCAGATTGTGCAGAATTTTGTTCGTTCTCATCTTAGCAAAGTCAGTGAAGCTGCTGAACTTGAAATATCCCAAAGTTATCTTTACTATTGCCACAACAGCCATACCCATTGACTTTTCTGAAAAAAAATTATAAAACATTTCTTTTTCAACAGCAATGTTTCGCTTGAGAAACATTAATAGGCCTATGGGTGCAACAGTTTATTGATCATAAGGAGAAGTTGTTTCACGTCTGTTTAATGACACCCCTACCTGCTGCTCCTCCCTCTCCCCCTCCCCAAAAAAAAAAAAAAAGAAAAGGAATCGTAGTGATGTTTCCATACTGTGAAAGACACGTTTCTGCGAAGTCCTGAATGTATTACCTAAAAGACCTTTCAACCTTTCCATACAGTAACGAACAGTTATCTGTTTTTCAATGGTCTTCAGTTTTAACTATGTTGAAGAACATTGCTTTTTTTTTTTTTTTGCTTTCATTTGTTTGAGGAAAAAGCTAGAGTGAATTGTTCTCACAGATTCTAGATACTTGCCACATAAATGCATCTTGAGCCTCAGACTGAGAAAAGATTATTTACAGGATGCTGCATAGACTTGGTCAGGTAAAAAATAAAATAAAAGACAACTGTAGTCCGCTGCACATTTCTTCCTTGTACAATCTCTATTCAGTACAAAAGTCAAAACTAGTACAAATCTATTCAGACTTTTGGATACTGTGAGATGTTCTAAGCTGCACTTAGCCAACTCAATCTACAAAGTACTAACTCTATACATACCATCTTGGTGTTTTCTTTTTCCTTTTGTCCAGATGACCTATGACTCTAAAGAAAAATATTTTTCATAAAGCCTCTGGTCAGTATTCCTAAGAACACACCTCTGTTTCTGCTTTCTTTTTATAAAATTTAGGAGAAAAAAACCTTGGAAACATCACCACTAAAGCTACAAATATGACCAAGCGTTTTTAAGAACCAGAAAAGAAGGAAAAAGGGCTGAAGTTCCTCACACTTCACACACAGAAGAATGCTTCCTGCCTTTAGGGTACAGAAACTTGATATACAATGTTTGAACAGCTTTCAGATTCAGAGAATGATATTATTTGAAGACAAGGAGAATTCAAACTGACGAATTTGGAGTTATACTGCCTGATAATGCAGCTAAAATTACAATACAGTTTCTTTTGAGCAAATGGTTTGAATAGATGGTAGAACTAGGACTTTAATTTCTGCTGTGCATTCAAGACCTATTTTATTATTCAAGACCTATTTTATTAAGTATAGTACAGTTGTGCAGATGAGAAAAGGAAGATGGGAATTGCTCTAATTACTATGGTCAGATTCTATTGAATTCTGCCTGTCTGTCTCTGAATAAGCAATGGTATTTTCAGCTTATGAAATGGGAACCCTGTTAGTTGCTTTAGTTCACTTTACTCCTCTTAAAAGAAAATATGGGAATTGCGCTGTATCAGGCAGCAGAGAACATTGCGACTTTTTTTTTTTTTAACGTCAAATGCTGTATCGGGGCCAAATGCTTAAAAACTGGCTGCAATATCCAGCAGCAGCTTGTTCAGACAAACATTTCTTTTATCATTTTGCTTCATAATATTAGAAAGTAAGAAGGACACAATGAGTTATCTAGTTTTGTAATGTTTTATTGCAGAAAAAGTGAGGTATATTGGCATGTTTGATAGTAGTGTGTCCTGAAGGAATTAAATAGGAAGTTAGAACTTTTCACTTCAATTCTTCCCCCCTCCTCCCCCCAATCTGTTGTGAATAATATGGAAGATTCCTTAATAAAGCTGAGTGATTATTTTTATCTTTTCCTTTTCTTCAACATCACGTGTGACATGCATTCACTTATACATGTTAGTGAAGGTTTGAGCTGTTAGAAATGAGGGGCCACAAGATGTTGTCTTTACCAATATGGTTAAGCTTTTCAGGTCAAAGGAGTGTGTTCTTCACTATCATTTTGAAGATTACACTTCATCAGTAAAAGGAGAAGTAGGTAGCATGTTTTCAGGATTTCTACAATTCTCTTTCCTTCTCCACTGTATTCTGCTGATAAAGGTAGGTATGTTTGCTGCCTCTAAAGCTGTCAGTTTTGTCTGTGTGTATGTACATGTGTGTGATTTTTATTTTCCTGAAGAGAGATTAGGAATGCCCCAGCGCTTCTTCCAGGCCAGTTGTGGTCTGAGCTCAGGGCTCAGCACTATTTCTTGAAAGGTTTGGATCCTGATTTAGCATAGAAAGAATCAAACCATCTTGCTGAGTGGCTGCTTTAAACATAGTTGTACATCACAGGGATAAGGTTTTTAACTCTTTAGGACCACTTTACAAGGCAGATCCAGGACAGAACAAGGGCTCTTCTAGCAACTTATCAAGAAACAATGTTTAAGAGGGGTGGGAGATCACTTTAATATTTCTTATCAGTTAGATTTCTTAACAGGAGAAAACCTTTTTTTTTTTTTTTAAATTTAAAAAAACCCCAAACAACAAAACCCCAAAACATTTCAGTGTTGAGCTTATGCCCATAATACAAATTTTTGGAGACCTAACAGCATGAGATATATCCATCCCATGTGCATTTAAATGCATCCTGTTATTTAATAAACATTTTTGTGTCCATTACACTGTGCTCTCATGCGTATTGGAAGCACAGTAGGCAGAACTTGTGGTACCTTGTAATGCTCTGAATGTGTCTTCTAATAGCATGTTTTCCCAGCAACACATTCAGCTGTGGTAACAGCATAGTGGTATCTCTGTGCTAAGGACAACAGTTAATTTATTAACCAGCTATGGCTGTTCTGTGAGGCAAAGACAAGTAGGTGCCCTAAAGAAGTACCAGATGTCATTGCAGGGATTCTGGGGAGAAAATAAGGGGAAGTAAAATAGCAACAGCTATCTTAAATGTAATAATGCCCTACAGGAATCAGAATCCTAAAAGCAGCTGCTCTTGCGTAGTTTCATTTGATTGTGGTTTTGGTTTTGAATTTATTTGGGTCACGTGTTAACAATTTCAATAGTTCAGATGACATATCTTATCACTTGCAATGCTGTTCTGTCTGCAGTCTTATTTTTGCTGGTATGAGATCTATAAATAAAGCAACTAATAGTTATCAGCTTTTCCTATTTTTATGATTCGTGTGTTTATAGGCTGGTGGTAGATGTCCTTTTAGGGTGACAGACACACTCTCTCCATGCTTCCTACTTGTGCTATCATTCCTCTTTGTGTTTTCAGTTGCAGAGAGGAAGAGCATCATTTTCATGAAGTAATAGCACTTCCCCAAGTCTCAGATTGATTTAATCTCATCTGTCTTGTCATGTTTCTGAAAGTCCCCAGTGTCATCGATGTCAGTTTTTAACATTGCAGGCATTTTTTTCAGTTTTATGTTGAAGAAAATGTCAGTAGGTGAAAAACAAGTGTTTCGTTGATGCTTCTCCATAATGTGAACTGCTAAATACAATTCAGAGCATTGCTCTGCCATCTGCTCTCAAAAGACATTTATTATTTGACACAGTTTTGTAATGCGAGTTCAACTGTGGCTAAGTGATCAGCTGAAAACTGTACTAACGTGAATGTCTGTGTACAATAGTAAAATATTCTCGCTAATATGTAATAAGACTTCTTAAAGGTATATATGACCACTGTGAAGCAGCTAAACCCCGAAGGACCTCCTTTCTCAGGTGGTCAGCATTTTTACATAATTGCAATTTCATCCCTTATGGAAAAATGTGTTGATTCTAGTATACAACTGATCTGTCACATGAGTATTTATGGAAGGTTGTTAATTGAGCATTGCTCTGTTGTAGACAAAATGAATCTGAACTGTAGGGTGACTGAGACCGCTTTTAGGAGAAGCTACTTCTGTCCATGAAACTGAAGTTACAGACCAGAAAAATAGTTTGCAGCATCTAGTCCCATGCCCTAATTACATTCAAGTAGCCCTCACCGTTCTACCTCTTTCTTTTTTCCTCAAAACAACTACAGATCAGACGCAAGATGATGTTCAAAGAGAACTAGAGGTAGGCGTTTATGATGATAAAGGCATAAAAATCTCTTTGATGTTTTCGACTAGCTTGCCTTTCCAGAATCCACTTGGTTTTGAGGATGATAGTCAGGATACAAGGATGATCTTAGGTTCCAGTCATCTCAGGATTTTTTTATGCCGTTTAGTTCAAGAGTTTTCGGACAAAATAAGGAAGCAGTGCAAATTTCAAGCTGGGATTTAATCAAGGAAAAGGTAGCTATGATGATGGTGGGGTTTGGTTTGGTTTTATTACGTTTTTAATTTGAGCAGTTAGCAGAGTTCTAGTAATCTATAACTATGTGGCCATCCTAGCTTCTGTAATGTTTCAGTCAGTAGATTAAACCTCTAGTCCTTCAAATGGTAGATCATCCAGGAATATTAGAATGTTGAACTAGATGATTGTTGTAGGTCCTTTCCAACTGAAATATTCCATTCTATTCTGTTCTGCTCTGTTTATGCAGTACTTGGGGGATTCTTTCTTTCATAAGCAAACTAGAGTTAGATTTTTAGATCTAGCCTTCTTTTCATTACCAACCATTCTCTTTTCAGCTTTTGTACTCAAAAATCCACCACCGGATAAATCTGTGAACCGCTGTTGTATATGATAGGAGTGTCAGGAGTGTAAGTATTGACTACAACCTTAGCCTTTCCTTTCTTTTTTTGCTCATAAAAGGCTTTAAAGAGTCTTATGATCTTAGTGAAGTAATTTATCTTATGTGTTTTACTTCTCTTTTGGTCTGGTCACGATGCTTTTGATTCCATCCTTGGAACTCTCATTCTGACACATTATTCACTCCTAGTTGGTCTGCTTATTCTGAACAAAAGCACTAGGAAAGAACACCCAGCTCTGTAAAGTGTGATGCAAGCCATGAATTTATAGCAAGTGAAAAGAAAAAAAAAAAAGAAAACAAAGCCCAAGCCTTTCATTTATCACGCATGATCCAGTAAGTGCGTCAAAGAAAAATGAGGAGGTTTTGTGGTGGTTTTTTTTTTCTCCAAATAAATGACTTAAGAAAACCCAGGGACTCAAGTCTGTTTGGATGAGATTTGTTTATGGAGTGACACAAACCTACTTTTGAAGGAAACCTTGTACTGATAGGTATTTATGAGAGAATAAATGTGTTTTGGCACTTAACAGGTTACTATCTCACAATGATAAGAGGAACAAAGGGACAGTGGCTGCAAGAGAGTAGCAACTTCTCTTTTCTTCTAGCAGCTTACTCTCAAGGGATGCTAATGAGCCAGCAGCTGAAGTGACTTGTTGGTGTCCCTGTCTCACCCCTCAGCTGCAGTTTGCGGGCAGCACAGGTGGAAGGGCAAGGGCAAATTCTAGTGGTAAAATACATGTATGGTGTAAGTATTGGGGAGGCAGGTAAGGTAATAATGATGCTTGTTTCCTTTAGAGAAGTGTATACAACCAAAAATATCCTGTTTGTCACAAAATGAAAGGAATTATCTTGTTACCTTGGTCTGTGTAAAGTTCCAGTCTCTCTGAAAGGTGAAATAGGGGCTTGTAGTGCCAACTGTTCATATGTAACCATTCATAACATTTATCAGAGGTATCATAGCAGTTATAAGAGACATTGGAAGACGTTACTTTTATAGTTTGGGTTTTTTTTAGGGATTTTTTTGTTTGTTTGTGCTGTGGTGAGACTAATTTTTATCCATGGAGTAAATTTCCTATGCTTGCAAAAATCAAGCAGATTGTGCTAAGAAAAGCTGTCAGCACTTCTGTCTTCATTGTGTTCCATGATAAACTGTAATTTTTTTAGTATCTGTAATGAATATATGGGCTGTTAATGTGCTTGGAAGTGAACTCTGAAGGCCAAATTTCATCCTCTGTTCCGATGAGTTAAAGTGGAAGTGCTGTAGTGTTGCCTGCTTATGTTAAGAGATTAAATTTGTCCCAGAACATGATGGAAGATAATTTTGAATATAATTTAGCCAGCAGCTGGGACTTGGCCTTTTCTGATTGAAATATAAAAAAAACATGGGTTTGGTTTTCACCAAAGCCTACTATAATATATTTCATTCCAGATCAATTCAGAATGACAACTAAGAACGCCAAATGAAAATAGCCATAAAATATGTCAGGAAGAGTGACTAATAAGAACAAAGAACCTGTTTGTTCTTCAGAATGGCAAAAGTTTATTGACTAGGGATATGATATCTGAATAAGGTGTATAAATGCTTATTTGGGAGCCCATTTCCTCAAGGTTCTGCCTTAAGTCCTTTGCATGGCGTATGCTCGCACAGAGAAACTGCATTTGAGCCGGTGTTTGTCTTGCTCCTTCTGCACTTGTTGCAGCCAACCCATGTACTCTGACTTGATTTCTAAGTGCTGTGACAGTGGAATAGGTAATAGTGTTCAGGTAATACTTGGAATTCTTGAAATTAATTTTAATTATCAAAACCCAAGGTTGTACGTAAATATTTTATATAAATGACATATATTTTCCTTAATGCTAAGTTGAAAAGCAAAGGAGCAACATGTAAAACCTAAACTGAGTAAGGATCCATAAAGTCAGTCACTTAGTCTTGGTAGTATGTAATTCTGCATAGATAGATGAGAACTCACACAGTTACCATTTGGCAAATGGTCAGAAGACAAGAAAGAGTAACATAAGAGCAGGTATCGCTGCTGCCATTTCAGTCACAGGGTATCAAGCTCCAGGTGTAAGTCAATGTGTGTCAATTATTGAATGACGTCAAAATGAGTGTGTTCATAACACTCTTTCCCTTTCATGTCTCATGTTTTTTCTAATTTTTTCAGATTTCCTTTTCCTACATTAACCATGGTAAAGGAGCTGTTTCTTGGTCAATATGATCTAAAATATTAAAGGATATTACTTTATTCATGCATGTGTGTGCGTTTTAAGTATGCTCTTCTGTATGCATTTGGCCTCAGAAGTCATTACTGTCTCATAGTGATTATCTTGTGTGTCATTTGCATAGACGTTTTATATGGATCCTGTTTAATACATACTACTGGGGAAAAAATACATACAGTGAACTAAAATAAATTTGGATTTTATTTTTTTTATATAAACAGAAGTGAATTGGTCATTGAAGCTTATAGCTTTGTCTTTATAAAATGCTATGTTAGAAGTTGCTCTGTAAACCTCACTTTATGGAATACAGGTACTTGCTTCCTTATTTTGGATGTCAGGTCTGGGTTACTTGAGAAGCTTGTCTCTAGTGCTTAGCATATAAGCACTGAATTTGAGTAATTTGGGACACAGAGAAAGAAATGTATTTGAATGCCAAAAAATTAGAAAATATCCTGATGATCTTAATGAGTATAAACAAATAAAAACAATAGTGAAAAAAAAACAACACCACACTTTCAGAGAGACATATTGGTGATATGACATGCAGCGCATTGCACACTGAAAATGCAAAGCGGGCTTTTATTTACATCTTAATTATTTAAGCTGTGAGTAACGTACATTTTCATTTCTTGGGTGTAGGGCATGATGTACAGCTTGTTATCAAGCAGTATTCATTTTGCCTTAACTTGGTATTCCCAGTCCCTTCAACTAGCTGAGAGTCTTTTTATTATTAATAAAGCAATCTTTTTGTGCATCGTAAGAGTTCCCAGCTTTGCTATTTAATTATCTTCTAATTAAAATACTCATTTAAAAAGATTATTAGAGTAAGCAAAAGGTGTATGGTATAGATTAAAAAAGTAGTCAGATGTGAGTAGAGTTTAGTCTAATCTTTTTTGGAAGTTGCTAATCAAAAGGAAGGACTGTGAAGTGTGGCATAACTTCAGTAATGACAGCCCAAATATATATCCAACTTAAAATGCAATCAATATTTTTCAGGCTTTCCTCTGAGATTGATTCAGGAAGAGGAAAACTTAATTAGCAGGCCATAGTCCTACAAAATTCCAGTGATGGAGTATCACTAGGGGATACAGGCTTATTTTTCATTAAAATTTATATAAACACGTTTTCAGGTTGGTTGCGCTCCCACCACTCTTCCTCTTATTGCAACTGAACTTTTATCAGGACCTGGGATACCAGGAGAAATGTTTCTTTTTTCTTTTTCTTTTTTTTTTTTTTTTGTGCTATTGTCTTGTTGATCCATGAATCACTGGAAAGACACATGTCAAAATATAATACACTCTATCTTAGAGAATGCTGCTGCCACATTACTAGTGATATTAATCTTTTCCATATTAATTAAAGATCAGTACTTCCTAGTACATTTGTCACAGAAAATCAATAAAACGCAATGTTAGATCTTTTCAGTACAGATTTGTTTCATTTTTTTATTGTTAAGCCACCCTCCCTTCCTTGCTGTCTGTCTCAATATAGAGAAGCTGATCAACATCTGTGTACCTATCAGGGAGTATTTGTTATTTGAGAACATAATGGAATTGAGTGCTAGGTTTTACCAGACACTATTACGATCTTTGACATCCTGATGAGCCCAAATGACTAATAAATAAGGCAGGAAAGAAGCTAAAATCAAATTCAAATTTTAATCTAGTCAATGTTGTTAAGACATGCAAAATAGTTTTTGTTCAGTAATGGAAAGTAAATAGAGGACCTGTGTCCCGGTTGAGTATCAGCAGTAATCTAAGAATGGATATTGAAAACTCTTTAAACACAAGAGACTTGACTGTGGCATGAAATCAAGTGAAAATTAATCCTGCTTTTGCTTGTGGGTGGAATTGTCAGTATCATTAGTGTTTTTTAGCAGCACCAAACAGAGTAAAATGAATCTTCGTTTGTGATTTCAGTGATACCACAAAGAGGGCTGAACTCTGAAGAGGTGGCATATAAAATGCAGTAGATCTGGTGTTTTATGAAGGCATCTTTTTCCCAACTGATGCACTGGCAGATGGCATGAAACTTCTTTTATCTGAAAGCATCATTTTTTTTTAATCTGGTATAACGATCAATGGATGTAATAATACTTTCTAGTGAATAAAAGACACGTTTCATTTAGATAGAATGTAAGTTGGAGGTCTTTTTCTGTGTAATGGTGATATGCTACAAAAACAAGATATTGTTTTCTGGACAGAATAACACATCTGGAAGAAATGTAGCCCATCTCTGCGTGGAAAAAGCAGAACTGAAAAAAGATCGATGAGATGTACTTATTTTAAGATGTATGTTTAGAGATAGAAGTAAGTAGAAAAGCTGACCGTACTGCAGCACACTGCTACACTGTGTGCATAAGACTGTTTTCAGTCAGTTTGTGCATAAAAGCAAGCCTACTTGTGGTAGCCCAAAATATAAGCTTGCCCCAGAAGCAGGACTAAAATAGTTGTGCAGTTTGTTTTGATCTGAGCTATTTGATTGCACAGCGAGAATGCTAGCAACTATTTTGGATTTATCTATAGTCTAGTGCAGTTGCAATGTGATGATGACAGACACACACTGAGATTACTACCTGCTAACAGGATGCAATTGAAGAAATGGATATCCATAACAGATTGTTTCATCTTTAACTTATCAAAAGATGAAATGTTTTCTGCTAGGGTTTTGGGCGTCTACACTGGGGTTGGATTGAAGAAGAAGGAAACACAAGTAAAATGAAAGCCTTTTACATGTGTGGTTTTTTTTTTTTTTCTCTCTTCTGCCTTTCAAAAGTGTGTCTCAATGCTTTATTGATCTGCCTTTACTTGCATTCTAGTGAAAATTTGTACTGTGGTTTAGTCATCTGTGTGTTTACTATTCTTTCAGTCTGAAATTGTAAATTGCCAATAAAATTATTGTAAGCCAAGTTTAAACAGAATTTATGTGGCAATTGGTAGTTGGAGATGCCAAAGAAAATCGACCTGTAATCTTAGAGGAGACAGTGGAACGTGAAGGGAATTATGTTTGCATGGATCACAAGGGGAGAGCCGACTGTAGTCGTTGCAGTAGAGGTGTAGTATGTCTACTCAGGACAGCTGAAAAGAGTGAGAGAACCAAGTCCGTGGTCATGATGTGGCACTACTATGAATTACCTGCAGATTAGAGTAGTTACCAGTAGACTCTGGAATACCTTATTTTACAAAATGATAGCACAGAAGACTTGTGAGCATAGTTCCTTGGAGGAAGACTTCCCAAAGGAAATTCTGGCTGTACTGGAAGGGAAATAGTGGCTCATTTGGGACTGATTTGTGGAAAGCTAACATCTTTAAAAGTATTTGTTACTGGCAATACTGTTGGAGGAATAGAAACTCAGGGAAACCTGAGTTAATTTCTATATAGATGTTTTCTTTCTCAATCATATGTAGTTTCTGATCTCCTGTTATAAAAGACTATTTGTTGAATTGCTTCTGACAATTTATTTTCATTTTGTTTACTTTGATTCTCTTCTAAATTACCTTCTAACAATGTATTCCCCAACTTTGAATTTGGGAAATTTACTTTTTTAGTAAATTACTAAGCCTTTTTTTTGTATTTACATTTGCATTTTTCATAGTTTTACAATAACAGGCAATTCTACAACGCTATAGATATCTTCACTGTCATATTTAGTACTCTTAATAGCATTTAGTGAAGTGATTGTAAAACATACTCAGTTTGTAGTATGCAGGCTATTTGAAGAAATACTGATTTTTGATCTGCATGAAATCTTAGTAAAGGAGTGGAAGCATCATTACATTAATAAGCATGATAGGATCTCCCAAGTAGTTCAGAATTAGCAATTTCTGTTACCCAAGAAACACAGCAATTTTGTAATGCACTGCTTCTAATTAGAAATTAGCCTGATCTTTCAGGCTAAATTCATTATTTTTCCTGTGGAAAAGCTATGGCTTTTGTTATTTTGACTGTTTTGCTCAAGAGTCTTCAATTCAGCTGAAATCTTGAGTTTAACATACTGGTTTAAATAACTCAAATATGAGATATTTGCTATGTGTAATTTCAGTCACAGTCTTGAATGTCATGTATTGTGTTTTCAGTGTCTAGAGTTTAGGCAGTTTTCAGTGTCTAGTTTTTCTTCTAAGGTCTAGGAAACCAAATTCTAATTTATTTCTTTACTTTATATTTGAATTTTCAAGTAAATAATTTACTATAACATAATTGAGTTTTACAAGAAATATTCAGAGAACTTTCTGCACTAAAAATTGTGCCAATCTTTAGCCGGTTCTTCTCAGAGAAAATTAACGATTGTTCTGGTAGCTTTGTGAGGTTAATGGGATCATAAATTGGAAGACTAAAGAAAGAAGGGGATGTAAAAGTGCTCAGAAAGTTTGCAAAGGGATTGCTTCCAGGAAAAGTGGAATACAGTTTAAGATCTTGTATACATTTGTGTTCTCTGCGTATGTCATGCACTCTTTATGCTTTCAGTGTTGTCTAAAATCTATTATCACTTGCAGATTCCTATTTTGCAAAATCTTTCTCTTTTTTTTTTCTTCAGATATTTCTCTGGTTGGAGGAATTATTTTTCCACGATTAGACAATACTAGCTGAGTAGTCCTCTGAAATGTAAATTCTTAAACCCATTTTGAAATATTGGCTTCATCTTAGACCATAGGTGTTAGAGGGAAAGCAGAAAGATATACTTGTCGGTATAAGTTAGGATCATTCCTGCTTAGGATAGGCTAGATAATTTCAAGAGAAGGGAAATTGGAATAGTCAGGTATGCTTCCGAAGCAACACAGAATTCAAAAATACTATTTTTATCTGATGAATTCTGATCCATTGCCCCGTATAATGAGCTTTGCTTGCAATGTCTTTTCTTTCAGCTATGTCTCAGCGCTTTTGTATGTCAAATCACTGTGATTTAATATGAATCTTATTTAAGGTATTAGAGGATTAGGAAATTTCTTAAAGAGTAATGCATAGATCGGACTAATTCAGGGCAATTTATAAACAAAATGCCACTCTGAAATTACAAGCAATAGCAATTCAATTTCGAATTGAAATGGCCACTCTAATGCATAAGATTTAGAGCAGGAACATAAATCTATATTAATTGTGTTTGAGAGACATGAACTTTTTTTGCTCTTATTAGTAACTTACATTTTAGTAGGAAACTCATCATGGAAGACCAGGGAAAAAGTATTGAAATTATAAATTAGGATGGCCATGAGATGTTAGTAGTTAGTACTGAATGTCAAAGGATGTGGTTCAACTAATACATTTGATTTGCTTTTCCTGGGTTCATGCCACTACTTTGAATATGACACACAGGTTGCTGGAAACGTAAAGTGATTTTATAAATACATGTATAAACTTAAAATGGCTCGCAGTTATCAGCCAATCTCAGATGTCAGTGGACATGGATAAAACATCCATCAGTTATGAAGCTACCTAGATTAAATGTAGCATATTTTGACAATTTTTCATTATTTTTAAGTTATCAAACTTGCGTAGATGAATGAACTGTGAGAGTGAAACACTTTAAATTTTTGCATAGAAGCCCTTTCTATCAAAAATGTTGCATATGCTTTGAGTGCAGAGATGCCTATGACTAAAAGTTAAGAAGAAATTAGAACTGTTCTCTTTTCCAAGTCACTCGTCTTTTTTCTTTGACAGCACTTTCAGTATAACGTTTTACCATTTTTTTTGATATACTCATCGTTAACATTTTTTCTCACTGAAAGTTGCCTTCTTTTATTCCTGTAATGCATACATGATCACCATTATCCTCATGTCTTAGAATCATAGTCTAGAAAGTGTTTATCCTTGTTAGAGTCCTCTTCTGGAACAAAATACGATAATTTCCATTAGTAATTTGTCTGGGATTTTAATACAATCTATATATTTTACACATTTGTGGTTTTAAAATATTTATATAATTTATAGACAGAATTCCCTATATATAGGGAAATGAAACCCAAAAATCTGGTCTTAACAATGTCTTTGGTTTCTTAAGCTTTTTTTTTTCCTCTCCTCTCTCATAAATATTATAAAATATTACAAATATATCTTGATGTGCTGGTCTAAAGCAATGTCAGAACATACATAAAACAGATATTCTTTCAGAAAATTATTTCAGAAATTCTTTCAGTGTGTATTTACCATCAGCCACTTTGGTCGTGTCTTGCAAGTTACCTGACACTGCATTTGAAATAGCCTGTACCCTGCAATATTTTCAGGTGACATGCTCATTACAAGAAGCAAGTGATGCATCTTTCCTTGGGTCCTCTGTGTCCAAACATCCTAATTCTTTTGTTGACCATGGAGCACAAGTAATTTACACAATAGGTGAAATGTGCTATGCATCTGCAATGACTATAAATACAATTAAAGGAGAAGGAAATTTTAAATAATTAGTACTGTTAATGCATTTATCTCAGGTAGCTGCCTTTTCTTTATCAGGAAGAAAAACAGTAACTAAAGCAAGGGGAATAGATATATGAGGAACATAAATACCAATCAAATGTAGTATTTGCAATTTTGCAAAATAAGTGAAACAGAATCAAGCAACTGAGTCCTCCTGCTTCTCAGCCCATGAATAATTTTTTTCTTTGTTTTCTTTATTTTTCTTAGGATCCATATGTGAGGTCATCTTTATGTTTTCTTGGAATCCATATAGCATCATCAAATCATAGAATGGCATAGGCTGGAAGGGACCTTAGAGATCATCAAATCCAACCTCCCTGTCATGGGCAGGGACGCCTCTCAACTAGACCAGGCTACTCAAGGCTCCGTCCAACCTGGCCTTGAACACCTCCAGGGAGGGGTCATCCACAACTTCTCTGGGCAATTTATTCCAAAGTCTTACCACCCTCGTACTGAAGAATTTCTTCCTAAGATCTAATCTAAATCTGTTCTCCTTCAATTTAAACCCATTTCCCCTTGTCCTATGAGTGGACACTCTTGTAAAAAGTCCCTCCCCAGCCTTCCTGTAGGTTCCCTTCAGGTATTGGAAGGCAGCTATTAGGTCCCCGCGAAGTCTTCTCTTTTCAAGGCTGAACAATCCCAGCTCCCGCAACCTGTCCTCGTAGCAGAGGTGCTCCAGCCCCTGGATCATCTTTGTGGCCCTCCTCTGAACACGCTCCAACAGATCTATGTCTCTCTTATGGTAAGGGCATCTTCTGTTATGTTGATCTTATAGTCATGTGGGATAAACTTTCTTTGGGATTGCCATGGCCAGGATAAAGTAGATCTTTTCTGAACTGAAAACTATACTTTTTTCAGTTACTCTTACGACATTATTGTAGTTCAAAGCTCCTTACATTAACATTCTCTCTGTAGTTAAAGAATTCATTAAACATGGCTTATGAAACAGCATGTATCTTAAGGATCACTGCACTTTTATACTTCCATGCTGAGCTCTAGAGTGAAGAGCTAAGTAGTGTAAACATCAAGTTTAATCAAAGTCTCTTGGATTAGATTAAAACAGAAAAGATCATTTCAAAACAGGTAAAGGGTGTTTGTTATATTACGGAAGGGTTAGGTTATATTTTGAGTTTGAATCTAAACCTGTGCTCCAATGCAGACTCCCATCTGAACTCCCAGTCTTCCATCTAAATGTTTTGGTCACAAGTTCATGTTCACCTATTCAGCAAGACATTCCTTTATGATCCTGATGGATTAAAAAAAAAAGTAGGTCACGAGTGTTAGTGGTTTATTTAAGGTAAAATAAACCAAAGGATTTATGTAGTAGATTAATTGTCAAGTTCAAAATCCGTAAATTTTAAAGTCTATAAACTGTTTGCCATAAGTGTTGATTTTGTTTAGCTTTATGGGTTTCTAAATGTTTCAGAATAAATGATCAGGTTTCTGATGCCTAAACAGCAATAAAAAATAAAGTATTTGATTTATCTTAGAAATGCCATCTTTGAAGCTCTCTGTAAAATAAAGAACCAATAAATTTAAATATAAAGAATAGCAACTAGGAAAGATATAACAAGATGGCTTTATTTTATTAAACTTTTGAGAATTTTATGTTGAATTATCTGATAAGTTGTGGCAGTGAGATAATAATAAAGATAGGATGCCCTGTTTTTAAAGTCATAGTTCTAATCTTCATTGAAAGATCTTGTCTTATATAGACACACAGGAGCAGCCTCATGTTCATGAGCCCGGTTCCTCACGAAGGACTAAAACCACCTCAATATCTGTTGGAGGGACAACACAGCCGGTAATAAGCAATCCAATAGGTTCCTGGAATGCATTGATGATAACTTCCTTCTCTAAGTGGCAAACAAGGAAAGGTGCTGTGCTGAACCTTGTTCCTTACCAACAAGGAGGGACTGATTGGGAATGTGAAGCTCAAGGGCAGCCTTGGTTGTAGTGACCATGAAATGGTGAAGTTCAAGATGCTTAGGGCAGCAAGGAGGACACACAGCAAGCTCATTACCCAGGACTTCACAAAAGCAGACTTTGGCCTCTTCAGGGATCTGCTTGGCAGAGTACGATGGGATAAAGCCCTGGAGGGAAGAGAAGCCCAAGAAAGCTGGTTAATATCCAGGGATCACCTCCTCCAAGCCCAGGAGCAGTTGCATCCCAACAAAGAAGTCATTCTGGGTGGTGAATGGATCAAGAGCAGCCCTGAGGAGAAGGACTTGGGAGTACTGGTGGACGAGAAGCTCAATATGAGCCGGCAATGTGCTCTTGCGACCCAGAAGGCCAACCCCGTCCTGGGCTGCATCAAGAGGAGCGTGGCCAGCAGGTCGAGAGAGGTGATTCTTCCCCTCTACTCTGCCCTCGTGAGACCTCACCTGGAGTACTGCGTCCAGTTCTGGAGCCCCCAACATAAGAAGGACATGGACCAGTTGGAGAGGGTCCAGAGGAGGGCCACGAAGATGATAAGAGGGCTGGAGCACCTTTCCTATGAGGACAGGCTGAGAGAGTTGGGGCTGTTCAGCCTGGAGAAGAGGAGGCTCCGGGGTGACCTTATAGCGGTCTTCCAGTACCTCAAGGGGGCCTACAAGAAAGATGGGGAGAGGCTGTTCAGGAGGGCCTGTTGTGATAGGACAAGGGGTAATGGTTTTAAAATAGAGGGAGGTAGATTCAGGTTGGATATTAGGAAAAAATTTTTTACCATGAGAGTTGTAGAACACTGGAACAGGTTGCCCAGTGAGGTGGTGGATGCTCCATCCCTGGAGACATTCAAGGCCAGGTTGGACGAGACCCTGAGCAACCTGATCTAGTTGGAGATGTCCCTGTTCCTTGCAGGGGGGTTGGACTAGATGACCTTTGAAGGTCCCTTCCAGCCCTAACCATTCTATGTTTCTATGATTCATCAGGCAGAAACACCACATGTGCCACTGACTGTGTGCTATAATTGGAACTTAGGTTGTAAAAGACCCTTAAGATCATTGTGTCGAACCATAAAATTAGAGATTAAAGAGATCTCTACTTTTTTTATTATCTTTTTTTTAATAATATGCCCAAAATGATCACCAAGAAATAAATAATTCCACGTTAATGTTTTGATTCTAGAGGAAACAATACATTTATTCTGTGCCCAGTATGCTCAGAACTTGTAAGATAAAATCACTACTGTTTTACTTTCTAAAATACAACTGCCTCCTTATCCAAAATCAGAATTTTGACAACCTATGAAAAGTGGCCAGACATAGACAGAGAGGAGCTGATACTGCAGGACAAAAGGCAGTTGTTTTCTTCCTCCTGTAATGTAAAATCTCCTTCAGTAATCTGTTTTCTAGTTTGTGAAGGCTTTACTAAGATTCTTTTTATGAAATGGACTTAAATTTGCATGTTTCAATACATTTAAGATTCCAACTGAGTCACTATTACTTCTTTTTCCCTAAAAAAAGTTCTTAGTTTTCTGCATTTATGCAGAAAATACCTGAGTCAGGAAAAAGTGACAGTGATTACACAGCTTAATGCTACAGATAAAAGCAGGTGCAGCTGTAAATAATCTCTCGGTAACAATTTATTTAAATATTATAACAAATTTTTTTACAAGGTAAACTGCTCCCACTGGAAAGGAGGCGATACTTAGGGAAACAAAAAATATCAGTAAATCTGAAATTTATTTATATCAGCAATATCAAAGACCCTTACTGTGCCAGAAAAATTAAAATATATTGGCATTTCTGTAAGAATAACTACAGTGGGTCAAACGATTTGTTTATTCTAAATGTTTTTCATGGAGCTTAAACATAAAATACATCTTTCAACAATGTTCACTGTGTCGTGAAGAAATCAAATAGTGAGAGTTAAAATGATGGAACGAAGACCGTTTTTAAATATAAACACACAGACTAAATGTCGAAAGTGTGAAATGAAGTCTAAAAGTCTAATTTGAAAGATTGCTTGTTACTGGGAAGTGTGTATGTAATAAAAAAGATACGGTTAGCTTGGAAAACTCTTCCAAGGACTCTGAGTTTTCTTAGAATTAGAAAGGTGAAGGTTGTTGTGGATTTTTCTTCAGCTTGTTAGAAAGCATTGTAATTTATTTTTGGAATTAGATATGACTAGGTATGCATAGAAAGGAAATATTCCTTATTCTTTGGTAAAGTTCATTTTATATGATTTACATTTTTTAATTAAAAAATAGGCAGGTACTTGAATGTCCTCCTTGTTGAGGATTCAATAATAGTAGATAAGTCTTTAGAGTCTTATTACTGAAAATAAAGGTGATGAGGGATATAGTTATTAGCAAAGTAGAGTTTTGGGGTTTGTGTGTTTTTCCAAAGATGACTAATCGAAAGTTGTAAAGAATGAAAAACCGTTGAAAAAACTGATTAGAGTGCAGATGCGGGTAAAAGAAAAGATAAAAGAAAATCAAGTTGAAAAAGGTCTTGTGAAGAAAGCTTGCATTTATAGAGAAAATCCTTTATAATAGTTCTAGGGAGGGCAGATTGAGAGATAGCAAAGAGATTTGTGAATAGATTAGAATAAGACAAAAGACTCTTTTGAGGACCTGTTGAACCCCTTTGATTTTCAAAATAGAATGAACTTTCCAAGCCTCCAAAGGAAAAATAAACAAAACAAAACTTTTGCAGGTTCTGTGAGGATGAATCGTAGAATCATAGAATGGTTAGAGTTGGAAGGGACCTCAAAGATCATCTAGTTCCAGGCCCCCTGCCATGGGTAGGGAAACCCTCCACTATGCCAGGTTGCCCAAAGCCTCATCCAGCCTGGCCTTGAACACTTCCTGGGATGGGGCATCCAAAACTTCTCTGGGCAACCTGTTCCAGTGCCTCCACCATGCTTGGGTGAAAAATTTCTTCCTTATATCTAATCTAAATCTCCCTTTTTCAGTTTAAATCCATTGCCTGTTGTCGTATCACTACATGCCGTTGGAAAAAGTCCCTCTCCAGCTTTCCTGTAGGCCCCCTTAGGTACTGGAAGGCTGCTATAAGATCACCCGGAGCCTTCTCTCTCACAGGCGGAACCAACCCCAACTCTCTCGAGCCTGTCTTCATAGCAGAGGTGCTCCAGCCCTCTGATCATCTTCGGGCCCTCCTCTGGACCCGCTCCACCAGCTCCATGTCCTTCTTGAGTTGGGGACTCCAGAGCTGAACACAGTATTCCAGGTGGGGTTTCACGAGAGCTGAGTAGAGGGGCACAATCACCTCCCTTGACCTGCTGGCCACACTTCTTTGGATGCAGCCCAGGATACGGTTGGCTTTCTGGGCTGCCAGCGCACATTGCCGGCTCATGTTGAGCTTCTCATCCACCAGCACTCCCAAGTCCTTTTCCTCAGGGCTGCTCTCAATCCATTCTCCGCCCAGCCTGTACTTGTGCTTGGGATTGCCACGACCCACGTGCAGGACCTTGCACTTGGCCTTGTTGAACTTTATGAGGTGCTCACAGGCCCACCTCTCAAGCCTGTCAAATTTCCCCCAGTGAAATTGGGGGAAGGACAGTATTTACCTCAAGGGAGAAGTAATTATAAAAATGGAAGCTTAACCTTTAAATGGAAGTAGTTTAACTGAACTGATTTCAAATAACACTAAATTTAGAGGCACTGAAGTTCTTAGTATGACCAAAGTTCAATTTCTGATGTAAATGAGTGTTAGTAAACGTGATCCTTTCAACTAAGGTTTCTTAAACCTCTTTGGAAAAATCTGCTTGGATACAGTAACTGGCTGCTGTAGCTTTCGGTAGGATATTAAAGTCTTGTTCAGGTGAAGTTTTAGAAGAGTTCTCTTTCCCAGCAATAGATGCCATGTAAGTCAGAGTTCTTTTTTGCAAGTGTAGGAGTCTTACATAAGCAGTGTGGAGAGTAACAAGAAGCTACATTAATAAAGCTATTCAGTATCACCATGTGTCTCTGTCCTGAAGACAAGACACTTCTAAATCCTGCTACATTTAATGTTCTTTCTCCTGTCTCTTACCCTCAAAAACATTTAACAAAAATTCCATCTTTTCTTTTATTGTTTTAGCAGCCTCGTTAACAGCCATGATTATTTCACCTGTGTGTTATGTTGTCCCTTCCACCGTGTAGCGATAGACTGCTAACTTTGTCATCACAATACGTAATGAATTTTTAATCATTCCACGGATTTCCCTACCCTCCACCCTTTTCTGCCGTGTCTCATTTAGTCATGTAACACACATTCAAGGTGAAATACTGTTTAGTTTAATATAATCGTCAATCTGTATACTTGTTCTTACTATTAAGATTGTCTTCCACCTTCACATTCCAATAATACAAGTTGGATGCTTTAAATTCAGTTTGTGAGGGTTTTGTTTGGGTTATTGCTGCTTTTTTTTTTTTCCAACATAGAATGCTCTTTTGGTTCATTCTAATCCTAGTTCTATCTATTCCATTTTTCAAAAAACACATTAAATAATTAGTAATTCAATACCTTATGTGTCCCACTACATTGTGTTCTTTTTTTTATTATTATCAGTTTGCAAGTTTTTCAGCATATACAGATTTCATTTTACACTGCTTTAAGTGTACTGTCCGTCAGTTGTAGTCAAGATAATAAGGGACATCAATTTTCTACCACTAAGATTAGACTAGAAATAGTTTGGTCTTGTAAAAAGCAGGGAGAAGTAATAGGTGATTTGGAACACGTACAAGACAGAGGTATGTGGAATTGAAAGCTGTTTCCTGCTTTGAAAGTCTAGTAATTGCCTTAATAGGTAGATGGAGAATTAAGGCTGACTCAGTGGGGAAGAAGAGGTGCTCCAGCGAGTAAGAAGATATAAACAATGAAGTAGAACAGGTATGAATTGCTGTTGGGTGAAACAAGGGAAAAAATTCGGTGGAAATGCTCCTATATATTCTTTTTTTTTTTTTTTTCCTTCTTTGCTCCAAGATGCGATTCTTTCTCATATAAAACTACCTTTTACAATGCTGTGATGCCTGGATGCTTTGTCAGGGCTGGTTTGTGAGTGGTAAAATATAGTGCTGCTTCACCCTATTGCCATTCCCACTGATTTTGTGGTACAAGGAACTAAACTCTTGTTACACTATGAATCCCCTTCAGGTGGCTAAAAAGAAAGCTGATTTTGATAGAAGTGTGTTCCTGCTTACAGAGAAAGAAGAAAATACAATATCTTTGTCTTTGACTAAGATCATGGGTTTCCCAACACTGAAATTACAGTAGGTGCAAAGCGGCAAAGATGTATAAAATACAAATAAAAATGCCTCTATCTTTAAACAATGCACTGAGTGAAATATATTCTTGGTATTTGTAAATATTATGAAATACCAAAGGTAGATACTGAAACTAGACTCATAAATTTGAAATAGCATTTAAGTCTCGTAAGCAATGTGTATCGCTTCATATAAGTGATGGAGGTGTATGTGTGGGAAACATACCTTGAGCATCAGGCAGCGTGTTATTCCAGGTCTGTATTAAATAGAAGTATTATTTAATATGTACTTTAAGGTTTAGGTCATTCGTTGTGAGAATGGAACAAACTTTAAATTTTATGGTTAGGGCCAATACTGTTCACACGTTTGACAAATACCAAACAGAAAATGAGAAAGTCTTATAATCTTGGGTCGGGGGTGTAGGAGGAGGTTTTGGTGGTTTTGGGGTGTTGTGCTCCCCTCCCAGTTTTGTATGTTTGCATGCATTTTTAGTTGCATAAATATATGCCAGACTTTTAAAAATACTTTGTGATTAGATGTTATTTATTGTTTGCTGGAAGACTTCTTAGTAATATTAAAAGTAATAACTTTAGTGCTGTGATCTAAAATTTCTAAAGGATACTTAAGCACTTAACTTGCATTAATATTCAGCTCAGCAGAAGAGAGGGTGAAGTTTTCAGAATGCCTGTAGATTTGAAGAAAGCTGATGTTTTTCAGGTGCTTCAAGTACTGTTTTGTTGAAGCAATTCAGTAATATAACAAAACACAGAAAAAGAAATATTTTTCATACTGTTAGTCCTGTCAGAATGAAAACCCAGCTCTCCAACTGTGCAAGTCTTTGCATCAGTGGTGCTGAAGCTATGAACGGGAAGGATATCCAAAATAAAGCACTTCCCGAAAGGGAAAAAGAAAAGAGGTGCAGACATGTTTTGTGTCCTCAAGCTTGCTTATATAACCTTGCCTTATTACCTTTTTACTCATTAGTGTCAACCTGGCAGCTTCTGATAGCCTTTTCATTTAAACAGTCACAGACTTTATAGCTGGAATAAAGCCAGCAGTAGGTGGTGGTGCCTAACTCTTACTGTTGCTAAATTTAAAATGTTCACTTAACTGCACTAGCAAGGTTGTGATTTTTTCTTTTAAAATCTGATATCTCTGAAAATATGTCTTACTGTATTTTGTTTTTTTTTCCCTTAGTAACTTGGAGTCTCCAAGGAAATTTTGTCAAATTTTTCTTTTTTTTTTTTCATAAAGTAGAAATAATAAATCTTTATTAGCAAAAGTTTTATTCTATTTAGCTGTCACTTTGTAACTAGATTGTTACAAAAAGACTCTTGAAAATTGTGAGCAAAATTTCCTGGCCAGTACTCTGTCCTCAAAACCAGTTCATTTAAATCATGTAACTTACTGACTTAGTTTTTATAATCAGGTAGGCCAGTAAATACATTGCAGTATAATACATAAATGATCATTAGAAGTCTTATGTGTTAATGCCCTGTTGAAATATGTGGAATGAATTATTCAAAAATTAGGAGTAGCAATGAGGCTAACTTCTCTAACATACCACTGCCTAATTTTCTGTCGCTTAGGCATGGTTAATTCATTGTATTTTAAGTGTATGATACTACTGCCATTTATCTGAAGTCACATCAAGAATTTTAACATCCTTAGAACATTTGTAACCTACTGAGTAGGAGCATGCCTTTGGTTGTTTGTTTTGTTTTTTAATCACCTGCATAGATGTGTTTTACAGTAGATTAGTCAAAGTCAATTATTTCATGAAATAATAGCAGGAATATTTTGATTGTAACTGAGTATGTTAGGCAATGCAAACTGGAATAAGAATATCGAACATCACATTTGTAAGCAAAACAATTTGATATTTTCAGAATTTAATGTCAATAACTGTAAAATAGTATCGAAATCAGTAAATGTTATCATTCAGTTCACTTATTGACTGACATGAATATTTAGTCAGGATAATTTCCAGTTGTTCACTATTTTGTTGCTAATCGCTTGGCATACCAAAATGCTTCATCTAGCACTCTTAGGTACGTTTTGTAATATCTGTGCTAATTCTGTAGATTCAATAGACAGTAATTTGTAGAAATTAAGACTTCAGATTTGTTTACCTCCTGCGGAGGGACCTTCATGATAGGAAAGAATGGATGATACACCCTTAAAAGTCAAAAACCTGAGCAATTGTGTTGTGCTTAGCATACAAATTGCCATTCACAGCCTTACAAGACAATGCAACTGCTCCTACCTTCATGCTGTTGCCAAAAATTAGCATGCAAGACAATTATATTTAGTCAATACATGCTTCTATATTATGTTGAAAAAGAGAGTAGAAGAGTTCATTTTTACTGTAAAATAAAGGAAGACAGAACTATGATAGTGGATAAGAAGGTGAATCCTTCAGCACTTGTGCTCTTCTTAGATTCCTTTCTGTTGGATTTTTCATTTGAGAGTTGCCTGGCCCAGGATGTCAGGCTGCATATCTCTGGCTGGTTTCCCACGGAATCCATAGTTTTCTGGTTTTGCAGAAATTACCTTTTGACACAGAGAGAGTTGTCTTTGATTTGTTTATTGCAAGAGAATTTAGCGTGGTCCCAGAAAGTCTGTGTGTTTATAACAATGTATAGCACTAGAATATTAACAAGGATGATAATGTATTTAGCTTTGATTGTAGGTCTGTTCTTGCATACGATTAAAATCACCCTCAAACGGCAAGCCTCGTTTGTCTGACAGTATTGTAGAATAAATAGGCAGGTAGGTGGTTCTAGTAGTGAAAATATAGTCAATGGCTAAGAAAATGCTCATAGTGGAAACAATGAATTTTCTTCTGGTCATATAAACTGTTGATCCTTAATTTTTCATTGTTTTCTTATGGAAAACAGTTGCAGAGATAATGTGTTTCAATGAAAATGAAACAACCTTTAAATTACGTGGAAATCTGTGGAAAACTTGAACACCTGAAAAATAACTGGCTGGCTTGGAAAAAGTTCTCCAGAACAGTATTTTGCTATGGATTTCTATATGGAATTTGGGAATTTTCAATTTTTCCTACTTAATATGGCTTTCTAGAAACCTGCACGTTCTTCTTACAGAAGAAAGTTAGTAAAGGAAACACAGGCAGGCCTCATCTTTTTTTTTTTTCTGTGTGTGTGTACTGAAGGAAGCTCATTCAGTTTCTTCTCTGTGATGTACCCTTTTTTTCTTCTGTGTGACCTAAGCCTCAACAAAAGCCTGACACTGAAACTAATTTTCACAATGTCTTCTTGATTCTTTTTTAAAATTTTTTTAAAGATCCAGTCAAGTAATATCAATTTATTCTCAGGAAAAGTCTAATTATTTTTGTGATTTTACTGGTCGTTTTCTCAAGTTGAGATTGGCAATATGATCAAAAGTTTGAATTATTAGGATCCAGTAAATTTTTGTCCCACTATCTCAAAATAGTAATGCTTCTGAAGGCCCAGGTATTGTTATCAATAGTTAGTATTAAAGTCTCTAATTTGTTAGAGTACTAAGAGGGAGCATACGCTTACAGATACTTTATCTTTGTGACTTATGGTGCAGATACATAGGTGAGCAGGAAAAAACAATGAGTCTTGTGCTGTCTTAGAATTACAAAATGTTTTATTTACTGAATCCAAAAAATGGAAGCAAAAGATCTTTCTAATCTCTGCTGAAATAAAAAGACTGTCATTTAGTACGGCTCCAATTCTGAGCAAAATTAAATCTAAAATAACATTTATATTCATGTTACATACTGTCCTTTTGAACCAGTTATTGCACCTCTCTAACTGCTGGATTTTAAAAAATATGCTATGATTTAAAATCACACTGATTCTATTTTTTGGATGGCACTTTCTTTAACTGTCATTGTGGTGTGGTTTTTTACCTGTTATGGTACAGGTTGGGGTTATCTTTTTTGTTGCTTGTTTTAAGCTTACATAGGGCATTTCAAGAAGATATGAATTGTAGTTGAATAGAAGGGTTTTTTTTTTTAACTACTAATGAAAGAAAATACATACTAACTTTTCTGAATTATTTAAATGATATTTTGAGTACCTGGCTTTGATTAATTTGTAAACAAAGTATTTCTGTGCTCTTAGTAAATGCTGTATAATTGATCTAAGTGTTTTATTATTCTTGTTTTCATATAATGGATTTCAGAATAGTAAAACTTGACAGAGATTGCCATTTCAGTTTCAAAAATAGAAGAGCATTTAATTTTCACATTAGAATTAAGATCTTTAAAAGGTAAGCACTCTCACATTAGAAAAGTTATTAAGCATTTTGAAGTGTATTTTAGAAAAGATGCAAAGCTTATGTTACCTAAATGAATCAGAAACTAATGTCACTGGAAATCTTGTAATATTTCCAAGATGGTGCTTGATTTCAGCCCACTTCCATGTAATGGAAAATTAAACATTGTTCTTTTTTAGCTTTAAAGTAAAAGTTGATACTATTCACGTCTGTCTGCAGAGAGCTTTGAAAGTAACAGTTAAGATCTTTAGAATGGGAATGATGATTTTGTTTTCATTTTTGTTTCTCTAGAATGTGTACTGTCAAGAGTCTTTTTATATACACAAGAAACAAAAATTTAACAAACAGGCAAAATAGTTGTGCTTTATTGTTCATGATAATGGAAAGGAATTGAGGCAAGATAATTAGTTCATATATGACTGCTAATTCTGCCTCAACCAGGGAGAATGTATATGTAAATGATTGATGGGCAATTCTCTGACTTCTGGACTCCTGCATAAACTATCACAAGTAATAATAATAAGTAATTCTGTAGATCATGACAAAAAACAGAAATGTATTTCCTGAAGAAATATCATCTCTAGCTTCTGCATTTATTATGTACCGTGTTTTAAAGCAGTCAAAGCATTTTTGCCTCCGTAAATTCTGAATAAAGGTAAGGAACTGCAGATTGTGGTCATACAAAAACAGCTGGAAGGACTGAAGGACTAGTATATGGTGAGAGGCTTGTGCTTCTGCTTTTGATGTATAGACCCCTATCAACCAGCACAGAGTCATGAAGAGAGGCTTAGGAAAGCTACTATGTATGTACCTTACTTAGGCTTGGTTTTGCTGTAAGTTTTTCTTTTTGTAACAGTTTTGGTCTGTGTTTTTGATGTGACCAGTAGCCAGAGAATTATCCTTGCCAGTGCCCACAGTGGGGATCTAGTGTGTCAAGATGGTGGTTTTGCCTGTAACTTTAATTTTTCAGTGTAGTTTACTTGTTTGGATTGAGAGATGTCAAGAAGAGAAGGCAAACTATATGTAGTTTAAAAGCTGTTTTCTAGTTTAGTATGTCAGTATGGATGTGGCTTACATCATGCCTCTATAAACCAGGTAAATGAGTGGATGTAGTTTTAAGCAATATAAACTCGATTTACTTATCCAGTTCAGGATAAGTAAACTGGATTATTATCCTGTAATATAAGGATACAGATATCCTTATATTACAGGATAGGTAATATAAGGATATTATATTACTATGGGTTACTATTACACAAACGTTTTATATTTTCAAAGCCCGTACTCATTGCATGGCTGAAGTTCTAGCAGATCCTGCGAACAGTGGGTGTTAGGTGGCAGCTGAAAGCTGGTAACAGCCCAGTTACCATGTAAACCATGATGTGATGGAGGAAGAATTGTATGTAAACAGAGATCACATCTTAGATCCATGTAATCTGTGGAGAGAACTTCCACAAATCTCTTGGCTATCAGTTGTATTGTTGATTCTTTCTGTGCTTGTTTCTTGTTCTGCCAGTATGGGACACTGGTCTCGCTCTTGTAAGTGAAATGTGTAGTTGACATCTAGTCTGGCCTGTGACTTATGGTTCCTTTTTATGAGGCTTTAGTATGAATTAGAAAACATGCCCTGTCTGATGATGATTAGATCAAAGCATTCACAAAAATAAACAAAGAAAACATGAGAAATGCTGGGGGTTTTTTGTGCAGTCAAGATATGAGTTCTGATTTATTTTGCCACTCAAGGCAAATCAGAACCAAGTAGCAGGCTTGAAAATGTATCGCAAGAAAAATGTATTGGTTTAGAAAACTTTTGTGGAGGACTGTTTGCTATGTGCTGCTGTTGACAATAGCACAGTTTAATAAAAGAAATATTTCATAGAATCATAGAATCATAGAATGGTTAGGGTTGGAAGGGACCTTAAAGATCATCTAGTTCCAACCCCCCTGCCATGGCAGGGAAACCCTCCACTACACCAGGTTGCCCAAAGCCTCATCCAACCTGGCCTTGAACACTGCCAGGGATGGGGCATCCACAACTTCTCTGGGCAACCTGTTCCAGTACCTCACCACCCTCAATGTAAAGAATTTCTTTCTTATATCTAACCTAAATCTGCCCTCTTTCAGTTTAAATCCATTGCCCCTTGTCCTATCACTACACACCCTTGTAAAAAGTCCCTCTCCAGCTTTCCTGTAGGCCCCCTTTAGGTATTCATTGATTTGATATTTGATTCATTATTGATAGAGTAAATGGTATAGATTGCAGTTTCAAGATGTTGGAAGAATTTTATCTCTCGGTAGCATCTGCATGAGTCAGATACACAGATATCACAGGGTGGCTTACATACACAAACTGTTTCTCTAGAAGGTGCTATCAACACTAAACAACTGATATAAAAGTCCATGATCGAAGACAAGGATGATGAATCTTCTACTGAGGAAAACTTATATAGGGTAAGGAATAAATTATTATAGGAAATGTTCTCTTACTTTTCCAGTTGATTACATGTTAGAAGCTACCTCCAATAAACGATACATCCTCTGCCAAGTTGTGGAAACTTGTTGGACTTGTCTTCACAATTTTAAGCAATTGCATTACTGTTGTCTTAACTATAATTTATTACAGACTGAAAACCAAAGCAAATTTGCTTGAATTGTTTTGAAAATGTTACTAAAAGTTTAGCATACAGTACTCCCATGCACAGAGAATTTTACACTATATCTGACTTCTTTCCTGTAATGCCAGCGTTTGTCTGGAGATTTTTCTGTGCTGGGGAGAGTTTTATTTTTATTTTTTTTTACCCCAGGAGATAGAGGTGGTTTTCTGGTTGTTTGTTTTTAACTACACTAGCTTATCATAAGCTTCAGAAGCTTTTTTTACTAGAAGCATTGCCATGTTTCAGAGGTTAAACCGTAGCTCTTTGCTGTACTGGACCCTGCATAAGTAGTTTAGTCTCCTGGTATAAAGTTCTTCTGTATGTAAGTACTAGGGCTATTAACTGTGAGGTTTAAGTCAGCCTATGATGAAATCTGAGAGGAGCTGAAACGGAGCGTTTTAAAAAGCTCAACACTCTGTTAGAGGCACTTGTAAAAGTACAAGAGAAGCTATAACATTGAGCAGTTTCTTAAACAGCTGATGGCTTCACATCACACTGTGAAAACAGATGTGAAGCAGCAGAAAGGGTGGCCAGCTTTGATCTTTCATCGTAAGATGATATTTCCTGGCTGGAAGCTCTTGAAAGAGTGAGTTACTGAGGCTGCAGTGGAAGAGCTTCAAATCAACAAAGAGTTCACGAAGCAAATGAACTGAACTTTGATAGCAATCTGTACCACCACGAAGTTCCCAAAGTGTTGAATATGGAATTGCTCGAAAGTGGCTTAGTGAGGAAGTTAATGATCAGTGACAACATGCACATTCCTGAGAATAAATTCAGTATGATGCATAGATGTGCATAGAAAACGCAAGATGGCTTTTACCCTGTTTGCATGTTTTCTGTAGATGAGCAGATGTATTTCCCCCTTTTTCCCTTAAAAAAAGACAGACCGTGTTCTTTTATATTTGAATCAAGACGACATTATACAGTGAATACTAACATGTCTGAACTGTTTTTTTTTTCTTTTATAATTCTGATTTATCTGGTGAATGTCTTCCACCAGATTTTTCTGTTGCATTATTAGCCATACTGTAATTCTCATATTGTTCTTATACAAAACACAGGAGTTTAACAGCAAGCAATTTGTGACACAATTGCTATCATATGATTGATTTTAAATTCAGGAAACATGTATGCTTAAGTTTGAAGAATGTGCATGTTTATACCCTGTATACCAATTTTAAAATTACTTAATCTGCTGAAAGTTACTACGGCTTAGTTCTGCTTTTATGATTAACTATCTTGGTTGTGAAAATTTTAAAACATTTTTTTCTCATGATTTACTATTTACTTCTACTTGTGAACTTTCACACTGATGTAACTCATTTGAGTGACGTCGTGGTTTAACTTGGCCAGCAACTAAATGCCATGCAGTCTCCTGCTCACTGTCTCCCACCCCTGGGGAATGGGGAAGAGAATTAAAGAGGAAAAGGGAGGGAGACTCATGGGTTGAGATAAGAATGATATCATAATGATGATGATGATGTACAATGATAAAATAACATAAATCTATATATAATTATAAGAATATATATAAACAAGTGGTGCACAGTATAATTGCTCACCACTCGGTGATCAACACCTGTCCTGACAAACAATTCCAAAACAGATAAGTCCTGAAACCACAATCCTGGAAGAGCGAGAGGCCAAAAAGAGAGTGAGAGAGAGGCAGAACTCTTGAGAGCCCGAGAGAGAGTGAGAGCTCCAAATTTCCTGTTTAACCCTCATCTATATACTGGGAATGACATTGCATGATATGGAGTACTCCATTGGCCAATTTGGCTCTCAATTCTAACTCCAAATTCAAAGCACAAGAGATGTGAGCCCTTTGTCCTGCCCATGTTCCCCCCTAGCTCCTGCACACTGGCAAAAACACAGCAAGCTGAAAAGTCTTGGATGTCTCAATACCAACTGTAAACATTAGTGCGCTGTCAGCATTCTTCTCATAACAAATCCCATGCTAAATCCAAAATACAGAGCTATTCTAGCTGCTAAAAACTAAGTCTGTCCCAGACAAAAGTTGGACAGTGAAGAAAAAATTAGTCCAGGATTTGACTTCTGCGTAAGATTTCATGTATTACAAAGAGCTTTAAGAAGTTAATTGCTGTTCAGCTCATTGCAATTGTGACTCATAGCAATATCTAGAGCTGGATTCTGTAATAAAAAAAAAATAAGATTTGTGATGCTAGGTAAGGACGAAGAGAAATAGGTGTGTTTGTGGACAAAAGTCTTCTGCTTTAATTACAGTTTTGTAGTTTTACCTTTTTTGTGGTCAAGTTTCAGAGGTAGCCTATGTTATTAATTATTTAAGTGTAAAAGTGGTTTTGTTAGGGAGGAAGAATATGCAAACACTCATATTCATGGGTATGATTAATACAGTCCGTTCTATGTTTTTGCATAGAAGTAAATGTCTAGTCATAATATTCTCTATTATACTTTTTACTTACCTCAGCAGCTAATGATTAATGTTAAATCTATTGTAATACAGTTTTGCAAATTTTAAGGTTTTCTTTCAGTTGCATCAGCTGTGACACCTATTTCTGTCCATATGTTTATATATAGTCTTTCTTCAAAGTTTTGATCTTAAAGGAGCCTTCAGAGCAAGTAGTTTTCTGCAATTCAGTGTTTCGATGGTCTAGTCCAAAGTCTAGTGTCTGCCACTTTTATTTCCTAATATTCAGTATAGTTTATAACATGTTTTTTTTTCTGTGTTCCCTACCTGTACTTTACAAGAACTTCAATTTAATCATGGAGTGTAGCCTAATCACAGACCGAATAAAATAGATAAAATTATGTTGCTAAGTGCCACTTCGGTAGTTCAGTGTTCTTGATAGAAGGCTATGTATAGTAAACAGAAAAAGCGGGTCAGTGTGATTGCTATTGCACTCTTATGGTAGTTTGAATAGAGAATTTTATCATCAAAACATTGGAAATAAAAGGAATAATTCTTACACAGAAATAGGATACTTCGTATCCTTTCTGAATTACCTGTAGAAATTCTTTACTGGTAAGTCAGAGAGATGTATTTAAATTACAACACTTATTCAGTAATTTTTTTCTGTACTTCTTTATTTCTGGGGTTGCTAGAATAACCTGTCTGTAAATGTAATCGAAAGGAGTTTTGTTCCTCACAGTGTAAATTCAGACCACTATTTGCTCATTCTTTAGCAACTGAACATGAAAACTAGAAGGAAAATTTGTGCTGGGCTATAGATGCTGTAAGTCTGATAAGTACTAGTTTCAAAATCATGAATCAACTACTGGAATCTACTGGCTTTTCTTTTAATTATAATGTCATGTGTGACCAAGAGCTAGATATACATAATTGGCCTGTGGTGTTAGGTGCTGTAATACTCATAGTTTTGCCATTGACATTAGAAATCAAAGCCAAAGTTTACCTGCTATGTCCCCTGTAGCAACAGTAAAAGGAAGACACCTCAGGCTGGAACACAGTCGTATGCCATGGGTGATCTGGGTCTGTCCCTTACAAGGCACGGAACATGGCTTGGGATGGTTGTACAAGCTATATTTGTGAGCTTTTGTGGGAAGGAAGAGTTTCCTTGGGACGCGCTGCTTAATATGTAGCTGTGGGAAAGCCTAAATATATTTAATGTTAGTTCAATTTATATATGATGAATTAAATCTCATAAGAATAAAAATCAACGGTCTGTTGTAACAAATTATGTGTTTATGTTATTTTACACTTCAGTGATTTCATGATCGTCTCATTTACCTTTTTGTTTTCACAAACTTTAGGCTTTTTTTCCCCATCTTCTTTCAGAATTCCCAAATCTTTCATATCATGCCTACATCACATCTTCAAAATCTGTATTAATGTTTTGAAGCATTTATTAAAGTTTTCTTCATAATATCAGTGCCCATTAAAACTTAACAGTGAAGTGTTAAACACCTTTGCAATAACTCCTGAGATTCATATCCTTTTAACATTTTACTAGTTATGTCCTGTTGCTATTTCTTAAATACTTTGTCTCTTCCATATCATTATTAATGTTTTTAAGCTTCTAGTCTACTTTCAGACAAGAGTTATAATTTGAGTTGTGTTCATAAAGATATTAACTTACATGACCAGGGTTTCTAAATTGAGTGTGTGTGTAGTTCTGTCTATAGTAACATATATAAATGTGGATTTCATGGACTACAATAACTTTCTGTTCACTTGCGTTTAGGTAAGTGATACAGGACATGATTGTTTCCACTTCGAAACCAGGTTATGGTTTATATTTCATTGATCAGTTCGCCTTTATCTAGTGCAGTAAATTATAGGAGAGTTACAAAATTTGTAAAACATCATATTCTGAATTCAGTTCTGGGTCATGAGATCATGTACACGAGGGCAGAATCATGAAATGAGTATAGAAAAGGTTATGGAAAATGTGGTAGATGATATAACAAAATTCAGTCTGATTCGTATGAATCATATTTCTTTTTGTGATTCTCATTCTTTTATTTGATGAACAGTATATATGTAGCTTACAATGAAGGGTATGTGGTTTCGATTTAGTTGTGTTATGTTTGGGCATTATTCTTCAGTTCTGCAAAGATGAGACAAGACGACTCCTAACAGCAGAGTAACAAATTACAGCTCACCTGTGGTGTTTTTTTTCAATTGTGGTAATATAATTCTGTTCTCATTGCTCAAAGTCTAGGAACCAAGTATTTATCCCCTTATCAGGAAAACCTCAGCCTTTTAGCTTCTATTCAGATGTCTAATGAAAATCTTACGGAAGTTAATAGAAAGTCTTTTGGATAAGCCTCTGTTTTTAATAGCTTTATCTGCTGCTGCATTTTAGGATGCTTTTATGAGTAAAAAGCTACACCTGGAATTGCTTCTTTTTTGTTGTTTGCTTTTTTTTTTCCTCCCCCTTTGAGCTGCAACAGTTGACACAAATCTGTTGGTGAATTGCAGTACTGCATTTCTGTGGGCTTTCATCTGTTTTTGGAAAGTAAATTCCTGACCTGCTAAAGGAATGTCAGTTCTCACTAAACACGTTTGCTAGAAGAACTTGACAAGACTTACTGGTTTTAATCATGCTGCTGTTGTTAAGAACCCAACAAGGTCACAGTACTTGAAGCAGAAAAACTGACTGTGTACTCTGAGTGCCAAAAGCCTTCTCAGTCAAGCCTGTGCTGGTTTGCTTTCCTTCTGTGTTCCTGTTTCTCAGTGTAGTTAAAGATAGCTTTTATACAGATATGCAGCCACTCTACTAGTATGTAGATATCTGTAGCCAAAGTCTTGTGTCCTATCTATAACCCAGTGATTGAGTCATTGACCTTAAAAGCATGAATTTAAATACAAAATCTGAGTTAGACAACAAAAAACTTTAATACAGTTTCTTACATTCCTAATATCTGTCTTACTGAATGAAATTTAATAGATGAAAACCAGAATGTTCAAAGACTATTCCTGTAAACTATGTAATCCATACTCATCGGTCCAGCTATGGTCTTTTTAGCATATTCTATTCTAGATGCCTCATTCCTTATTTCTTCTGTTTCTCAGTTCAACTGTTGAAATCATCCTCGGGCCCTTCCAGCTCCAAAATGGGGCCTGAGGAGGGGTGAGGAGAAGGAAGTCTTTCCCAGTGTATATCTCAAATTGTATTCGCAAAAGCTTAGCAGATTCATGGAACAATCTGTATTGTGAAGACCTAGACAGAATTTGCATTGTAACATATCTGATAATAAAATATGTGCTTTTGCATTGCATCTTGCAGTGCAGTTTCAGTGATGAATTTTTACAGGCTTGATTGATAGGTGATTCAAAACGGGTGTGTTTTCAAAAAATGTTTGAATGAAGAATAACTGCAAGACAACTTCAGTCAGTGAGAGCTACAAATAATAAAAATGGAAGGTTAAAGCAGGAGTTGAAAAGTTTTGTGGGGAATAGAGAAAATGAAATGTACAGGAGGAATATTCAGAATACAATACAGTTCAAGGGAAAACAAAATATAATACTGGTAGAAAGGTGTCAGTTACAAAGATTTCAGAAAAACTGATGAAGTTTTAGTTGTGGCAGCCTGTTCTTTAGAGATTCCCAGCAAAGTGCGATGATAAATAGGTTTTTTGATAGGTCTAGAAAAAAATCAAGAAAATACTGCAACTCTTAAGAATATATGGGAACCTATTCTGGTGTTGCTATCACTGAGTCTCTCAGCCTGCATTATGATGGCTGCGAAGGAGTGGGATAGAGGCGGGAAAACAGCCTTCCCATGTTACCTGACCTGAAGTTATTTTATTAATCTATAAAAGATTTGTAAAGGATGGAAATGTGAAGATCTTGGAGATTATTAGAATGAAAAGCAGCTGGTAAGGTTCTAAGTAAAAATTCAAAGTCATAGCCACACTGCAGTGTTTCTTACTCAGTTATTCCTATATTCGATATACTGTTCCTTTACGTTTACTGTGTACGTTATATTGTGCATATAGTATATTTACATGTAAATATATGTATTTTATATAAATTGTATTTGTATGTTCCTTCAGTACCAAGGAAACTCATTTACTAAACGTATTTTGAGGTATACCAGGGCCAATAATGACTTTTTCTGCTGTTTTGGTTTATTCCAGTGCTCAGATTCATTAGTATAATTTCAGGCATTTATCACAAGATGCCTGTGCTGAGGGAAGCTCAGTTTCTCTGGATGGTTCATTTTTTGTTGCCGGACAGTGAGTGGCATTTCCAGAGGGCAGTTCATCCCGCATTAGAGTTGAATTCCATGTCAATTGCTACTAGAATAGAGAAAGCTTTAGATAAATAAGCTGGCCATCGGAGAACTCATTTAAATGACTGAATTGCTCTGCTGAGTTAGGTGTGAGTACAGTTGGTTCTGTGAGTATGTGTGGGTCTGGGGTGGTTTCTATTTGTTTGTTAGAGTTGGTTTTCTTCTGTCCAGGAGATATTCTGAAAAGGTCTGGGTAATCATGTGGTTGCCTACTTATTGTATATTGTACGTATTGTTTAGTGTACCTACACTACTTGTTGATTAGCACAAATGAGGAGCAGAACAGCTTTGCAGTTGTGTTTTGGGTAACAGGAAAAAATATACCCTTCACCTCTTAAGTTCCCCCGGGAACCAAGCTTGGCTCTCCTGCGTTGATGGGGATGCAGCTAACTCTGCAACAGAAAATTCAGTAGTAATTGATATGTTTTAAACTAGAAAGTTGATGATTGGCATTATTTATTTATAAGTTGTAAATTTGCTTTTTAATTATGTACACTGAGAAAACCGAATAATATTACAAGTAGGTAAAGGAAATGAACAGTGAATGAAGAGTTGCCAGCTTTTAATTATGCAAATGAGCACCACTGCGGAAGAATTATTTAGTAATCTTTTTGTGCTTAGAATTGCAAATCTATCTCCACGATTGTTTAGAACAAATGAAACTGAATTTGTGTAACCTCTTTTCTGAAGATGTTTGTAATTAATGAGATTGAGCAGAAGTATCAGGAGTCTTAAGAGACTGTATGTAATATGCAGTGGGTCAGGGTAGTGGAACTGAAAAACTACTGGTAATATTCTTCTTGTAGGGGATCCTGTTATATTGTACTACATTACTCAAAAACCAGCAATTACCTATTTTTCCTAATTTGTTTATATTATATTTTTACTAAATGTTTTATTAACTTCTTATAGCTCTATGTTTTTATGTTCTCTCTCATCTGTGGTGCCCATTTGGGTATCTATGCTAGGGCTCTTCTCACATGGTCTATTTTGTCATAGTCTCTCCTGCTCTTGCAATACCCTATACTATTTTCCTGGAGTGCCTCTTTTCTGGTTTGTTTGTTTTTTTCTCATGTGAATTCTCCAGCCTGGTGCTGCGCTTGCTCGCAGAGTACTTACCACTCTGGCACTTGCTCAATGATTAAAGAGTACTGAAAGAGGAGGCTAATTTATAGTCTCTTCACATCACCGTAACAATGTATTTGAGCTTTAGTAATACTGGTAGGCAGTAGGAAGTATATTTTTAAAATTCTTTGGGGAAAAAAGAAGGAAGTAAAAGCCCTGCAAAAAAGTATTATGACAGAGGGATACATGATGAATAAAGTGCGTTTAGGAGATTGTAGGCTAAACAGTGAATGTTCTTTCCTGACCAGGAAAAGAGATGGGAGTTAGGTGAAAAACCGTTGTCTGTCACTGTCTAGCTTGATTGAGCTTTCGTTTTCTGGGTGAGAGAACTCTTGACTTTCCAAGTATAAAAGTCAAACTATGCTATACAAAACATTACACAGGGCATGTCTTCCCCAACACTGAAGAACAGGCATATATAGATGAGTAATGGAGGTAATCTGCCAGCTACTCACACTCAGAAGTTTTATTTCTTACATTTCAGTGCTTTATCTATGCTACACAAAAAGAACTGATATGAGACATTGCATAACATTGTATAATAACATTTTGTAAATCCTTTCACCTCTTTTTCTTTTTTTTTTTTTCTCTTCACTTAACATGGAAATGAAATTTTAGGTACCAAATTTGAAATGCTAGTGGGAGGACAAGTAGTTAAAAGGAGAAAATTATTTTAATCAAAAATAAAGATTTGAAAATTAATATGTCTGATATCCAAAGAAGACCTTCTCAAAACAGGAAGGAGAAATTCTGTAAAAATTGTAAAAAATACATAGAAGTTGTCATCCAACATACACTGTGAGCGAAACACAGGAAAACTAACCATATACGTGATTCACCAAGTGAACTCTCACAATGAAGTGTTGCACAATCTGTGCTTTGCTCTGAATAAGGAAGTTGCAGTTTGAGAATATTCCAAATTTCACAACTTTTAGGAAGTTTTGCGCTTCTTGGGTAGTTTTTTTATTTTTAGTTTAATATTTTACTCAATACAATATCATAAGAAAAATTTCATTTTTCTATCAGCTGTTTATGACCACCGTTTATTTGTTTGACAAAGATGAACAAAACAGTGCAAATCACCAAAATGTTTGTCTAAATCAAAAAACCGTAGAAGTGTTTCTTTATATTTGCCTGTTCTGCTCAGGCCTTTGAGGCACTTTGAGTTGGTTTGCAAAACAATAGGATTCTCTGTGTTATTTTTGCTGTATTAATAAATCTTTCCTGTTCAGAATAATGATTTGGTTTGTTTCCCTATCTTTTATTTCTCCTAAACATTATAACATTTAACAATTTTTATGCAGAACAATTTTATGTTATATATGTACTAAGTAGAAATATGTATCTGAATTTTAAGGTGTTTGGGGTAAGGGAGTTTTTTTTGGTGAGTGGTGTCAAAACATCAGATTTATGCTAGCTTTTCCCTTATGGCAGACTTAAAACAGCGATAGTAGGTGATGGCAAGAAAACAAAGACAGCAAGACCAAGCTTACGATGATCACTTGAAAGAATAGTTTCTTGTCCACCATTAATTTTAAATGATCATTTTTAGCATAGAAATAAACATAACCACCCAGTTATTCAGGATATTGTCTGTGAACAAGTTCTATTTACTGAACGAGTTCATTGTAATGTGTTACAGGAGATTATAACCGCTTGGTATTTTGTTCACCTTTTGACAAGTCCGGAAAGAAACCTGCAATTTATGAGTTTGCTTTTCCTGTAAGGGATCTAAAACCCGTCCCTAATTATTTATACGTGCAGCCATCAACACAACCCAATGGCGAAAGTCACACTTGCATGTAGCTCTGGACATTGAATCTAGTGATTTGAAAAAGAATTTTACCGTGCTGCTAGCTCTTGTATCCATGAAGAAATAAACATATGTCACTGTCCTAAATACTGATAAATTTTTCATTTCAACTTTGATTGTCATTATCATTTATTCTTATAAATTCCAAGACATTAAATATTCAAGGCTGGAAAAAACTCATTGTAATATAGTTCTGTTACAGTCAGATTTAAAAAACAATAAGGGCATATTCATTTGCAAATATTATGAAATTTTACCTTTTTCTTGCTATTAGGTAGCGGCAGCAAGATGGTTTAATCTCCTTATGCTTTTGCAGCAGAGACATTACGGCTATTTAGAGGAATGCTGGCATAGCACTGATGAATTCTGCTCATTACCTGTTGATGTGTAGGATCAAGAAATATATACTAAAAAAGGGTGAGAAAATAATGATTATTTGCTCTACTGAATTGAGAAAAATAATGCTTAGTCATTAGAAAGAAATTTAGACCTTTGGGTGGATATAATTCTTTCTCTTCTGCTTGATCTGCTTCTAGTTGGAGATGTACTAATTTGGAGTCTGGGCAATGAGCAACTTTAGTCATTCCTTGCTGTTTAAAAGGACTTTGGGAAGATGGAAAATGCTTCTTCTATAAGTTGTGTATTTTATAAGGGTGAAGTTAAAATAGGAAAGTAGAATAGTTAGTGCTATTAGTGCTGATAATGGCAGGGGAAAAAAGAAGAGTTTCTAGGTTCAAAAGGATAGCTCGTCCTTTTTATGTACAATATAAGAAATATAATGTATAATTATTTTCCAGTTGATGAAGGGTGTTATTACTGGATCCTTAGTGTGCTACCTGTCAATGTTGTGTCTAGCTGAAGATAGTTTAAATGGTTTCTGTTTGCCTCTGTTCATTTAGGGTTCATTTATGATTCATTAATTTCTTCTTTAAGCAGAAGCGTGTGCTTTTTATGAAAGGGAAGAGAAATATGTCACATTTAGAAGCTCCTTAGCTTGAAAACCAAACACCAAATTAAAAGTATCAGTGAATAACATAAAAAAAACCCTTACACATAGAAAACTATGGAAAAACAAATTTCCCACAGGACTTTCAATTACACATAATCTTATCATCACAACTTTAATGTTTCTGTCAATATGCATATGCAGATTTGCTTTAGGGATTTTTTTTCAAATATGCAAAATAAAAGTCACAAATGCCTCATCTAATGTTTTATAATGATTCAAAGGCTGATGGTTAAATGTAACAACTCTGGAAATTTCTAAATAAATGCTCGTTATTTTATTTGGCTGGTGAGAAGTTTGAATAAATGGAATAGATCCCTTTTCTTCTCTATCAAATTTTTATGCCTAATTTCTATTAGTTTAGTTGTCAGTATAGTAAAATCAAGCATTGGTTACTGGCTCCAGATATAAATATGTGAGCATAATTCCTTAATTTAAAAAGTCTAACTTTTGCTGTATTTGGCTGCTGAATTCTGACCTAGACCTTGGAATTCAGGCAATCCTCCTTTTTAATTGATGTTTCTCCTGGAATAATCTAAGGCTACAAATAATGCTAAGGAGTACAACTATAGGATCAGGACTGAATACACGGTTCGTTAATGTGTCTTTGGAGCACTGATTAATTTCTCTTGAATTTGTCTCAAATTCTTTGTCAGAGTAGAGCTTTATTTCATGGCTGCAGATGAGTTACATGCCACTGCTTTACAGATAATATAGTCCTGGAATTTTCCATTATCCTATTTTATAGTTCCATATTCAACTCTTCAGGTATTTGAGGAGCTTTAAAATGTTTTGATAACTTTGTAATTGTTAAGCTGATGCTCCTTTTTCTGTCTTTTTTTTAAAAAAAAAAGGTTTTTTTTGGAAGTATTTTTGAAACATGCAGTATGTAATTTGAATAAAACTTGAATTTTCTAGAAAATGTTGCTATTTCTAATGTTTTAATAAACTAGTCACAGACTCAGTTGAGTCAAAATAGTTACATACTGCACCTGTTAACGTTTTATTGTAAAAAATAAATGTATGTATTTGTATGTTATGCTTATAAGTACTTATACTTGTATAATTACTTGGGCACCTCTCAAAAAATTAGTACTGTCACAGTTGAATTCTGCATTCTCCATTTAGTCAGCCAGGATTTATTCATGACTAGAAGGAGCTCCTTAAAGTGTTTGTACTGTTTTGATATATCAGAAATTTATGTATTGAAAGGGCTAAACAACTTATACAACATGGGGAAATGAAATACATGCAGATTTCTTATCTTGAATTTCACATAAAATTGTTGGATTCTTTTTCCTATATTATTTGCTTTTTGTTCTTATTATTGCAGCAGCACTTACATAATGAGATGTCATGTAAGATTTTTTTTTTTTCCTATTTCATGTTTGAATTTTGAAGGGTTAATAACTCCAGATATAATTTGCATTGAAGTAAACCTTGACACTGAAGAACCTTCTGCAAATATACATTATTTGTTTTATTTTTTTTTTGTGATTTAAAGGTTTGCAAGTATTCTTAATTAAGGAAAAAAACCAACCCATAGTATTTCCAACTTGTTGTCCTGTATGAAATATATGACATGAAATGTAACAAAAGGTTTATTTCTTACCTGTCTACATTCCGTCCACAAAAGAGGGAGGAATCAAAATTAAAAAAAAAAAAGTTTGATACAGAACATAATGTCTGCCAGTGCAGGAGAGAAGCCCAGGATCAGCCTATACATCTGTTTAATCTTGTAAAAGTTTAAAAAGATTGCTGCACAGGCCGTTTCATCTCAGGCAGTTGTAAAAAGTTGGGTTGAAGCTGGGAGATATATTGCTATGACTATCTTCATAGTGACGTGCTATCTCAAAAACAGATATTTATTAGGATAGGATGAATAATACAAAAGTTCTGTTTGTAAAGGAAACAGTCCTAAAGGTTACTTCTGGAACCTAAGATCTTCCAAAATTGTTAATTCTAGGGAGGCTTTACTAACCTCTTGAAAAGATGTTCTTTTAAGGCATTTAATTTGTCGTATTTTATAGTGTTATTTTAGTAAATGTTGACTTTACAAATGCATTATACATATTGTATTGGTTTAAAATATTAATTTTATTGGTAATCTAAACTGTAATACTTCTATAGCATTTCTTTTGGTAATTTTGTCTTTGCTAAACAGCTCAGAGAAATATTACTGCATGTAGAATGAGATGCAACTCCTTACACTGTGTATGTGGCAGGTTTCTTAAGATTTTTTTAAAAAAAAGCTATTAAAAATTATGTGGAGTATCAAAGGGCCATATGTTGTCTAGACACAATAAAGGATGAAGAGCAGTTCTAGAGTAAGATTTTGGACAAGAGGTCGGCAGATGAAGACAGACTTTTGGTGGTGGTTGTTTGGAAATGTTTATAATTCTTGATGGAAGGGCCAAGACTTGGTGCATGGCTGGCAGGATAGCGCAGGACAGCAGTTCACATCCAATGGGAACGGTCATAATTTCTGAAGCTGTGAGAGCTCCTTAAGGGATGAGAAGCATTATCAAGAGCCAAAGAGAAGTGGTTTAACACTTAAGTAAGTTACATTCAAGTTAATTTAAATCATTATTTGTAGGGCTTCTTAACAAAAGCTGTAGGAAATAATACATGTGAAACAGCTTGGGGTTGAGGATAAAATGTTTCAGAAATGAACTCTTATATAAGTTCTGTTTTTTCAACCAATTGATGATAGGTAGTGGCAAAATCAAAGTGTGAAATGTCAAGGAACAGCCAGGAGAGTGCGAGTCTCAGACTGGAGACAGAGAAAAGAAAAAGACAAAACTGTTATGGTTGCAAGTGTTGACAAAGTCAACGAGGGAAGAGGAATACTGTCTTTTTCTGAGGATGAATACTTAACTGCCACAAATTTGGTGGAAGGAAAATAGTTGATGAATGCTGTAATGCAAAAGTACAGAGTATATTAGGAAAGTTTAGGACAGGGAGATTGGTGGTGATGACATGTTTTAAAAAGAGAAATTATAAAAGCTAATAATAAATAATTTTGGTTTTTTGATGGTATCAGAAATAAAAAATCTTTGGGGCATTGTAGAAGCAATGCATGATCAATAAGGTAAAGACTCTTAAAGATAAGGACATGGAAGAAAGACTAAGTGATATTTTTACACCCATCTCTGTGGATCCACTTTTTCTCATAGTGTTTCAAATCAAAAGGTTTCTAAAAGAAAAAAAAAAGGAAAAAATCAATTATATCAAACTAGTTACTCTTAAGAATTCTTAAGCAACACAGCAATTGGATAGAGCTACCAACCATCACACGTAGCCTCTTGCTCGAAGATGCCTTTGTCTCAGGGGATGAGAAAGTGGCAAATATGATGCAGATTTTTAAAAAAAGGCTATAGAGTGCTAACTCCTACCATGAACTGAGGTAGGAGACACCAAAATTTAGGGAATCTTCTTACAGAAATCTATGACTATTAGATAAGCAATGTTTAGTTTTGTGGGGAAGAGGGCTTCACTTCTGTATACCAATCTTAAACAATTTTCCCATAAAATATTTTAGTATTAATGAGATATATATACACGCACCTTAAACCTTATTCATCTTCAAATTTGTTTCCCTGTCATCAATTTTGTACAATATCTTTAATATTTATCTCTAGAAATCTGTGTAAAACTAAACAGTAACAAGATGACTCTAACATAGAATTATGAATATTAATGATTCTTATATTGATTGTTAGTGAGAGTCCCTTTTTCACTTGTTTTATATGCCAGTAACTTTTTCATCTAAAATAAGATGGTTTTATTCCATACGTACAGGGTTTTCTATTTCGTTGGTTACTGTTCTTGTAATATTACCACTCATCCTACTTATCACAGCAGTTCTGTTCCTTTAAATAGCTTTTTAGGTATTTCAGAAAATTGGATAGCAGTTATGATATTTGACTTCATCTTTTTATTAATGGAAATGATTTCTTTGGGCATGTTAAATCATGTCACAGTTATTTTCCTCTGAATACATCTGACACTGTAATTCTTGCAATTTTATATAACTTAAATTATCCATTACCAAATATTGGACAATTTGCCTTTTTTTTTTTTTTTTTTGATAAAAAAGTAAAACTGAATAGTATTAGTAACAAGAAGAAAGCTACTTTAAGGAAGTAGTAGATGTATTCTTCAGACAATCTAAATATTTGAGAGTTGACATTTGTTCCACTGCTGTGATGAGGATATTTTTTTGAACTTACTGTTCCATCTATGAAGTCAACCTAAAGAACTTAATGTGGAAGTATCTCATGATTTACTTTAAAACAACTGTTGTTTTATATTTACATAGCAATTCCTAGGCAAACAGTAGGCTGGAGGGAAACATTAGTAAATGAGAAAACTTGTGGGCTGAAATAAAGACAGTTCAATCAGTAAAGCAAAAGCCGTGCACACAGGCAAAGCTCAACAGGAAATTCATTCACCACTTCCCATCGGCAGGCAGGTGTTCAGCCATCTCCTGGAAAGGAGGGCTCCATCGTGCGGAACAGTTTCTTGGGAAGACAAATGCCAAATGTCCCCCCACTCCTTCTTCTTCCCCTGGCTTTATATACTGAGTATGATGTCATATGGTCTGGAATATTTCTTTGGTCAATTGGGGTCAGCTGTCCCAGCTGCGTTCCCTCAAAATTCTTGTGCACCCCCAGCCTGCTCTCTGGTGGGGTGGTGTGAGAATCAGAAAAGACCTTGATCTGTGTAAGCACTTCAGTGACGAAAACGTCCCTGTGCTATTAACAGTTTCCAGCACAAATCCAAAACATAGCTCCATACTAGGTACTATGAAGAAAATTGACTCTATCCTAGCCAAGACAGCACATTACATTACCTTACAGTTATCAACTCTGAAGATCATTTGCCAACATGTTGCCCACCCAATTGATTTGGCAAAGTCTTCAGGAGCTGTACCGCTACCCAGAAGATCTTAATATCATCTGCAGATAAGACTTCACAGCGTGCTGCCTTCCGCAAAGCACTAATGAAGTCACTGAGTGAACCCGGTACCAGTCTTAACCAAAAGCTTTTCCTCCACCCAACAGCTGCTTAACTTTTCTAATAGACTTTGCTGTGGAAGCTATCTAGTGCCTTTCTGAAAATCTAAATAGTTTTTGCTCACTCATTCCCCTTTGCCATGTGCTTGCTGATGCCTTTCTAACCATTTAGCAGGTCTCCAAGCCGGGATTTCCCTCTGCAGAAGTTGTACTGACTCTTTCCAACAGACCATGTTTCTCAATGTACCCAGTGACATTATTCTGTATTACAGAGTCTTAGGAGATTGCCAGGAATGAAAATTAAGCTTGGTAGTCTGTAGTTCCTCAAATCATTTCTTAGGAATGTAATGAGCCTCCTTTGCAGGTGGAAGTTGCACTGACAACCTGACACTGCCCTGCTGCCTCAGTTTTTTGCAGTGACATTGCAAAGCTTTGCCAGCAGTTCTGCAGATTCCAGTTGGTGAATGAGGTGAAAACTACTCAGTCCAGGTGACTTAATGATATCTAACTTACCTATTGATCTAGTAGTCTACATGGACACTGTTAGATTATTAAACACCTTTTTTTGAGGGGTGAGGTGATAGAAAACTCTTTTACTGTTTTCCCTGTTTACTACTTTTATTTGCTTTCTAAGTGTCTCTGACCAGTTACTGATTTTTTTTTTGTCGAAATACCAATTGCACCCTTAGATGTTTTCACAAAGAATAATTAGGAAAAATTAGATAAAATTGAAGTCATAACCTTATCCTAACGTTATTGGTGACTGCTACCAAAATATAGGGATATCAGTGTGTACATATGCATAACAGGCAGAATAGTTAAAGAAAAAAATGCTGGCAACTCAATCTTAAATATATAAAATATAAGATCCAGAAAATAGAATGAACTGAATTGAGAAGACTTTTATAAGAGTGTCCTTTAAATCTCTGATAGTCTTTTTATTTTTTTTTTTTTCTTACCAAAGTTTACTTCAATGTTATAACTGTATGTAATGCTTTGTTATCTTCCAGGCCATCAATTTAGCAGCATTAATATGAAAACAATGTCATATGAGACATGTTAGGATAAAATATGTGTGATTCTGCACAAGTTCAAATACTAACCAATGTTGAATGTGCTGGAGTTGGGTTTTCTATACACTGTTTAATGATAAGCCAAGAATTCTCCTTTAATGATGCTTCTACCTTATTAGTCTTTTCAGCATTTGTTAGAGATTACAGATAATTGTAATATCTGTAAGTTGTGAAAAGCATCAGATGACATATAGTCATGGTGATCATCAAAACCAGTCAATCTCTCAAATCATATAATGCATGTCAGGATAAAGTTGCTCCACATAAATATATTTAAATATGTTTATAAACAATTTAAAACTATTTTTCTCTTATGTCTCACTTGATAATAGATGTGAATCTCCAGGATTCACAGATATAGTTGTGAATATAGTTAGCACTGCCAATATTCAAAATTAAGCAATTCTTTGCTGCTAGATATTTTGCCATAATTAAGAAAATGCCGTGCTCATCAGTTTTCTTTTTGTGGTGTATATGAGAGTGTGTGTGTGTATAAATGTCATAATAGATTGTGTCTGGATTTCAGACTCACATATTCATCGTTCAGCATTTAAGTTTTTCAGTTCACAATGGATGTAATATCTTTGCATTGTTTAACTTCCTTGATGAATATTTGATAACCAGTGTAATCTAGTTTTGAGAACGATGGTCCCATGCCATTATAACTCCTGGATTTCTCATGATGAAAATGAGTTGACTAGAGTGTGCTGGCCAGCCAATTTCACTTTGGTTTTGATCTCTCTAGACTAATTCTACTTTGCACATACCTTAACAGGTGATATTCTGAAGCATAGGTACAGATACAGCCTTTGTTTTGTTTTGCTTTCCAGTGATATTAATGATCTTGGACTCCATTTCTGGGTATCATTTGCTTAGCTGACTTTCAAACAGCATGTTACGAATGGCCTTTCAGAGCATCTGTTAAGACACAAATCACATTATGGAACACGGCTAGATTTTTTTTCCATCTATTTCATGTGGCCACGTTTGTGAGAGAGAGTAAAGAAGGATAATTTTAATGAAAACCAAGTTCTGTCATTGGTGAATAAGCTCAAATACACAGCTCTAAGAGTTCTTTTTGAAGGGTTAAACTCATTCTTGTCAAATTGACAACTTAGGTTAGATTGGTGAAATAGGTTGTTTTGAGTGGCACTCCAGTACTGATTAGCTTCTAATTGAACTGCTGCTCAGGGCGATTTTTTGGTCATATCGCACATTTTAAAGTCGGAGAGCTGTGTTATGTGCTTTCCTCTCAGCTGAATGTGTCTGTCCGTCTACATGTAGCTTCCTGCTTGCCTTCATTTCATAGGAAAAAGGTTTGTATGATAACACATTTCACTCCTTTTTTTCTGTTGTTTTTCTAATTCATATAGTGAATTTCAATGATGATTGGTTACTTTTGGAAAGTACGAGGAAATGACTGATTTGTTACTAGTAAGTGCCAAACAACTTCAGTGATTTTTAGGTGAAAGTTGAACTCGGATGTTAAATTTCAAATTTTATTTTCTTAAAGTAGTTGTTTAATGAAGGAAAAAAATGCAAAGAACATGGTTTTTCCTTGTAGTGGTTAATTCTTTGTAATTCTGTATTGCATTTAAGTTTCAAAGCTTTTATGATTAATAATCAGTAATTAAATAACGGTAATTCTGGAATTAATAATAGAAAAACTAATAGTTGTTTAATAAAGAGAATTTTAATCTTTGATAGCTTTCAGAAGCTCTGTGGATAAATGCTGTTCTTTCAGATGTTTTAAAACAGCTCATGTAAGCCTAATCTTTTGGGAGATACTCTGCACATGAGCTGTACTTCTGCTCATGGCAAGCTTTTGCTATTTCAAGAAGTATGTCCCTGTTCAAAACTTTAGTATGTTGATACATGTATTAGGCAGCTAGACACTTCCATTGACAAATACAATTTTGTTGGGCAGTAGAGGTCTGTTGAGTGGAAAACCAGAGGCATGTGCTGGATATTTTTAAAAATTGTGATCATATTAAGGAGAAAGTACAGGGCTTAATAGAGTAAAATTCTTGTAAATACCAATTCATATTTCTATTTAAAGCTACAAGTTGTACTAAAGATGAGGTGGAGGTAATAACAAATTATTTCATTTTCCTTGGTGCAGCACCTGCTGTATAGCTTCATAAAATCTTGTACATCTGTCTGAAATATTAGCAGAATGGAAATTGAGCATAAATTAAAAGAGTTTGTCGTGACAAATCACAAGAGGTAATTTGGCTGTCAAATACAATACAACACAATAATTCAAGCAAGCAAATACTGATATGGCTAGAAAGAGATGCATTACCTCTCAAGTCTCTCTTTGAAGCTAACTTGAGAAGACTTAGAAAGAAGAAACATTTGGTATGCAGTGAGTACTGCGTAACAGGAAGATGGATACAGCCCTTCCTAAAAGTACTGTTTGGAATTCTGAAGTCTCTTAATCGGACCATCATATGACAGACATCATTCTGGATGAAACTGCAGTTGAAAATAATGAGCTATTTCCTAATCAACTTTATTAGGTTCTTAATTTTATTATTATAAAAAAAAAAAGAAAACAACATAAAAAAACACACACAAAAAACCCAAAACATGGCATCAGCAATCTGTATTGCTAAGGGTAACGACATTCTTTTGTAACTTCAGGCCGTAGGTCCCTGTTTACACATTTATCTAAGAAAATTACTTCATAATGCAGTTTAATTTAAAAACAAATGAAGTTCTCATTTTGGAATCTTTCTTCAAGAAATAAAAGGGGACAGGAATTAACATCAGCTTCCAAAAAAGCTAGGACCTTAGCTCACAAAGAAATTAATGAAATTAGGATGTGATTAATAGAAACATAAGAATAAATCATCTCCAGAATAAAATCATTCTACTCACTGAAAAGAGAGGAATATTATAAAAACAGTGGATTTTAAATTCTTACAAAATAAACAGAAAACAGAACAAACCAAAACCCTGAGGAGAAGAACTTGGAGATATTGGTTTATGAGAAGCTCAATATGAGCTGGCAATGTGCTCTTGCAGCCCAGAAAGCCAACTGTGTCCTGGGCTGCATCCAAAGCAGTGTGGCCAGCAGGTCGAGGGACATGATTCTGCCCCTCTTTTCCACTCTTCTGAGATCTCACTTGGAGTACTGCCTTCAGTAGGGGCCACGAAGATGATCCGAGGGCTGGAGCACCTCACCTATGAAGACAGGCTGAGAGAGCTGGGGCTGTTCAGCCTGGTGAAGAGAAGATTCCAAGGACACCTTATAGCAGCCTTCCAGTGCTTAGAGGGGGCCTACAGGAAAGCTGGAGAGGGACTTTTTACAAGGGGGTGTAGCAATAGGACAAGGAGTAATGGCTTTAAAATGAAAGAGGGCAGATTTAGATTAGATATTAAGAAGAAATTCTTCTCTCTGAGGGTGGTGAGGCACTGGAACAATTCAAGGCCAGTTTGGATGAGGCTTTGAGCAACCTGATGTAGTGGAAGGTGTCCCTGCCCATGGCAGGGGGGTGGAACTAGATCCTTCCAACTCAAACCATTCTATGATTCTAAAAAGATTTATCTTAAAGCCTTGAAGAAAATGCCATCATGCAGTGATTACAAATGTCCCTCTAAGGAACTCCAAAAAGTTTTGAAGTCCTGTTCATTTTAATTTTTGCCAAATGGTGTGTTCAAAACAGGTTATTTTCTTTCTCTTTTAAGAAGCAGTGTTTTGAGTTTCTGGTAAATTGGGGCATTATTAATTTCTTCCGGTGACATCTCTGTAGGTAACCTACTATACAAGTGTAACTCTTTACCTTCGAACACAAATATTTGAAAGCTATGCATTGAAGAGAATGAGTGCAGTAACACTGCACCGTGTCTCATCACTATCTTTTTTTGACAAATTCAACAACCTTAATTTATCATGAGCATTTTTGAGATGATGTTTCTGGATGTTCCAGAAGGAAGAAAACTTTTAAAATATGGGATGCTGTGATAGTTTGATGTGTGGGGGGGTGTTCTGGTGGCAGGGGAGGGGATTTGCTCCCTGTGCCACCAGACCTGAGTCCCATCCCCCCCGGGGGAGGTTGAGCCAAATCGGCGCCTCTGCGAATTGCCCTGTTTAAGTTGAGACAAAGGGGCGGGAAGGGGCTTTTTGCTCAGGAGCGAGGAGAGAGCAGGAGGGCGCTGCCCTCGCTCCCGGCTCCCGGCCGGGCGGCTGCCCGGGCCCGGGCCGGCGCCATGTGCTCAAGATGGCGCCGGGGGAGCCGCATGGGGGGCTCGGGAAGCACCCCGCTCCCGGGGTGCCTGCCGGGCCGAGCTCCCCTAGAGAGGATTAATATCTAAGAGAAAACAACCACAACGACCGGGTCAGCCAAGATGGAGCAGGAGGAGGTGTACTGGAGCTGAGGCTTCCCTTGCAAATCGGTGTGAGATGGCAGGCGGCCCCCCTGCAGCCAGGGTGTACTCGGCGGAGCAGCGACCCACTCGTGGCCCGTGGAGAAACCCACGTCGGGAAGGAGATGCCTGAGCCCAGGAGAGGTCGTGGAGCAGGGGATGCGCGACCAGGTACTGTTGATAATGGGGCATGGAATGCACGACGAGGTCGTGGAGGCATCTGGAGACCGTGGGACGACCCACGCCGACGCGAGTGGCAGCAGCTCCCTAAGAGGCCGAGACTGGTAAAGCCCGAACTGGTGCGATCCACGGGGAAGGATTGCAATCCTGCGGGCAGGACTTACTTTGGAAAAGTTTGGGGACTTTTTCTTTGTGAGTAGGGGATCCACCGAAGCAAGGGAAAAATGGTGTAAAGTCTCCTCCTCCTTTAAGAAAGGAGCGGCAGTGAACAACATGGATGAACTGACCTGTACTCCCCCATTCCCTGTCTCCCTGCGCCGCTGGGGGGAAGGCAGAGCCAGGAACGAAAGGAAAATAGGGGGTGGGGAGGTGTTGTTTTAAGATCTGGCCTTGTTTTCTCTTTCTCCTCTCAAGTAACCGGTTTCGTTCCCTTTTGTCTTTTGTTTAGTAACTGTTAATAAATTGTTTTGTTTTATTAAGAAAGCCTGAGTCATGTTTTGCCCGAGACCATGGTTGGTGGGTGCTCCCTCTCGGTTCTTGTCTCGACCCTCAGTCCAAAAAAAACCACGACAGATGCTCTCTTATATTGAACTTCATAGGGAAGATTGAAGGGTTTACCCAATGAATGAAAAGCGGTCTGCAGATTTCTGCTTTGAGGGAGGGTCAAATTACCTGTTTTTATTTTTTTCTTCCACCCTTCACTTATTTCAGAAAGTATAAAGTTCTCTTCTTCCCTTGTCAGGAAGGTGATACCAAAATCTCCATAGACTAGAATACTACGTAAACAAAGATCAGTTTAATGAACTGCTTTTTAAAAACTTCATGCACTGCTATTCAAATTTCTATCCATTTTATTTCCAATGGATTAGTGTTGTATCTTTTAGTATGGAAGAGCAGATAATTTCAAGTGCAGATTAAAATAATGTTATTCTGTGGCTTTTTTTAAATTACAAATTTATATTCAGTGTAATTCTGACATACTGTGTATTTTAGAAAAAGATCAATTAATAATGGAATCTATTTTATTATATATAATACAGCTGGTAGTTTCAAAATAAATTATTAATAACATTCTACCATTTAATCAATTCAGTTTGGCTTAATAGATATTTTATCAGGTTTTATTTCATCAGAGGAAGGTAAATGATTCTCTGGTGAGTACATTCCTTTATGACAAAATAAACAAATAGTTTTTTTTGACTACTTTTACTTATTTCTGAAACAATTTTTGTGAAGTTTTTAAAAAATAAATAGTAGTTATTTAGGCATGTAAGTGTACTTTGGAGAGTCCTGATCACTAAATTTGGATGCTGATGTCTCTGAAATAGGGCTACAAGTGGAGATTAGATTTGCTCTTCCAGACCATTTTAAACTATATTCGTGGTTGGCAGATCTTATTAGGGAAAGATATATCCTAAATCAAATGTGACAACTAGTTAATTGATTTGGGGCACATTGTTCTCTCCTATTCTTCTCCTTGCCTCCTTGTTTTCACTGCTTCTTCCTTTTTCTGGAAATAAGTAGGAGATTTTTGTCCAAATGGCAACAATGATCAGAACAATTATGACTGAGAAGGGGTGGAGTGGGCAAGCTGTGTTTAGGAGCTTAAGGATCCTCCTGTCATCCTGCCAGTAATATGTATTGAGACTGATCTTGTACTTGTCTGACTTAACTATTTCTAAATATCCCTGGATCAGAAAGACATTTTTGCTCTTACCTGACAGTCTTTGCATCAAACTTGAACAGTGTGGAGACTTACAGTTTTTGTAAATGTTAGCTATACTTTCATATGGCACTTTTTAAATTATACCATAAGATCATATGTATTAAAAGAAAAAACAAAATACTTTTTGCAATACTGTGATAATATTTTAAGATATTATAACACTTAATTATTGTACAAAAATATTGATAACATGTCTACTTTTCAGACAGTAACACGTCATTAATTAGAAGCTCAGAAAAAATGCCTACAAAGTATAGTTTTTAAATAGTGTAGAAAGGTGACTCATTCGCAGTAATACCATTATAGTCATGTTTTTGAGAGATACTTCTCTCAGTCACTCAGAATTTATAGGAAGATGATAGAAATCCATAGGTTGTAAGCTAATTAACCTCAGAAATTTTGACTTGGATGTCAAAATCCACGTTTAAAACAACTAATAAAATACAAAACCTGAGTTTTACACTAATTAAACCATGATAGTTTTTAACAGCTCCCTTGTGAATCCATTTATTCATATTATCCCCTTGAATCATGAACATACTATGAATACCTGCAAAAACTTTATTTTGTAATGAAACATTGCTATTAGAGGCTTCTGAAATTATACCGTAATTGTTCTTCCTACATGTTTTAAATAGACATGTATATGTAATTCTATTTTACTAAAATGTACTGTCTAACACAGAAACATCACCAGCACAGAAGCAGGTCAAAAATCAATTGCTGGTGTGTCATAAATACAAGATTGACTGTAGAGAATGATACCAGAACTCTATGGAATATTGATTTTAAGTTCAGGCATCTCTTCAGCAGTCGGTAAAGACATGCTCTGTCACTCTTGCAGTAGAAGCAGCTTGCTTCTTTTCTTACCTATCCTATTTGTAATAAATAAGCTCCTTGGTATGCTGCTTTTATGTTCTGCCCCCCGCCCCTGGCCCCTCTTCTTTCTTTTTGTTCAGTGCTGTTACTTTAATAACGTACATAATTTGTTTTATGGCACAGGAATTGAAATACCGCTAAAGCATATTTTATTTTTTTTTACATTGGGGAGTGTAGAAAATACACAGTGGAAGGTTTTCCTGTGTGTGATGCTATAGGTAGAATTAGGCAGGCTAAGGAAGTTGTAGTTTCTTTCTTTTCTACACAGAAGTGTGTATTGTTTTCCCTCTCTCATTTGGACAGTCAAGGAGTGCGTAAGTAGCGTGCAGAGATTGCTTTCAGAGCAATGGCTGCCCATTTAATTTCAGTTCCTAATTGTCCTTTCTGCTGCATGTGGCTAGAACTCACAACTTGGATGACTATGTGAAATATGTCGTTTCTGTAGGACTCCACAGTGGCTTTCAGTGTTAACCTGTTTGCATGTATATTTGGGCATATATCCTCAATACTCAGTGACATATATGTTTTTTCCCCCCACTGGTTTTGAAATAACAGTTTTTAAAAAAAGGTAGAGACAGGACATAAAGATCTTTGTTTAGCTGAGATAATGATACAATGGGGGACTTGATTCCTCTGTTTATTCCAAATCGTTATAAACTGTAGATGCCTTTAGTGCCTTTCAGCTCTTTTCCATTGCAAGGCTCTATCACCAGTCTTGAGCGAATAATACGATAAATGATTCAAATGAACAAACAGTACAGTGAATAAAGTTGCAGCAGGAAATCTTGACTGACAAATATAAAGGGAATATAAACATATTTCTGCAGATAGTAATTCTTACACCTTGAAGAATCTGCCTGATCTTGAAAAGAGTAGAAAGGAAAAGTTCCTGCTCAGAAAAAAAGGAATTTCTTAGATAAGAATATATTATCTTTATCTTTACATAGAACTGCATTTCCAAGGAGTCAGATTATCAGTGTATGCTGATATAACTGACCTAGAAATTTAAACTGCAATATTAAATTCATTCCCTCTCTAGGACAGAGGCCCCACTTGTAGTTGTGTGTATTCCAGATTGCCTTGAAAACATTTCTCACAGATCTCATGAGATAATGTCCCAGAAACTTGACTTTTAAGGCAAGAATGACTCACTCTTTAAAGAGTGAATGCATAAGATACAAAGCAGGGAAAAAGTTGTTTGATGACCAATATTTTTAGTGTTTCAGACAGTAGAGTATTTCAGTAGTGCTTTCTAGTATGGTAAAGTATAACTTTATTTAATTTTATTTTGGCAATACATAGTTCGTAGTTGAAGATAATTGTAACTAAAGGATGCAATAAATTTCTCCTTTAAGCATAATTATTTTTTAACTATTTTTTCTTTTTAACTTTTATCCATTTTAAATCAGACCAGTTAGCCTTTCTTGGGAACAATGCTGCTTATCATCAAATGGATATAAGCTTAAATAGCGCTACTTCGCATTCTCCTGTACTATATATAATAGAGACAACGAAGAGCCCAGAAGAAAAATTTTTGTATTCACTAGGTGAAATATCTTACCATACAGAGTGCTCAGGAAAAAACTTAGTGGTTTCATTTTTTTGGTCTGTCTGAAATTTAAAAGCCTGTATGATAAAATGAGATGCTGCTTACATAAACAAGAAGATCAATCTAAATTCTCTGAGGGAAACGTATTGTGAATGATAGTGGTTACTTTGCTTTTTTTGTCTGCTACATTGATTTATGCGCTATAAATGTTTGATTTTAGTCTAGATATATGAAAACAGGACTAGTGTAACATAGTATACATAGATTTTATTTAATTTAGCAGGCCATAACATCACTAAAATTTTGAGTTGAAATATTTACTGACTGCAAAAGCCAGGCTCGTAGTTCTAAAACAAGGCGGTAAGCCTATCCCTGGCGTTAAAAAAAAATAAATAAAATCAACTTTTGATATCTTTAGCTCTTGTAAGCAATTTAATTGCCTTTGAGGCTTTATAATTCCAAAAGGGGTTGATTACCCACTGTCTCCCAGTGTTTAAATAAATAAATAAATAAAAAGTCTTATCCCATCATAGAATCATGAAGAGGTGGGCATTGCTTTTCCAGCCTAATTCTATATATTTTACAATTAAACATGAACAGCACAATATTGCCTTTTTGGTAATGAATGGCATTGTAGGCTTGGGCAAAAACAGTGATTTGGATCTGACGTTTCTATTTGTCACACATGCGTTTGTAGTACTTACTGTCAATATTTTATTGTGTTTTCTCAAGATGGCTTAGTAAAAAAAAAAAGTTAAGCCACTGATGGCTTCAGATGAACGTGTGCTTAGTGTATGAATGTGGAAGAGATCAGAGTTGACTGAAGACCTTGTGCCTGGTTACAGGGAAAAGGCTTCAGATAGGAAGAAGTCTACGCTAGTTTGGCAAAGCTCAAAGCAAGCTTTACATACACTAATGATGTTTGAGGAGGAATTGTGCTTCATCAGGCAGCCTAACAAGCTGCTGTGCAATGCTTCACTACTCCAGCAGCAGTTTTCAGTGATCAGCATGTAAGGTGAAGCCCTTCTACAGAATTTAGAAACAGTGTGGTAATCACTGTACTTCCACTAGCTAGGATCTGTGTGCAGAAATTGAGTCTGAAAAAGATATCTTTTTCAGTCCAGTTGCTTTTCTTCTTTTTTCCTTTTTTTTTGGTGAAGTATCAGAAATGCAGTATTTGAAGTTCTATCTTCTCTGAGGTGTAGAAATAGTGTTATTACCCTCCTTTACAATATGATATTTTTGACTATAAATTCTGAAAGTGATTGCTATTCTTGTCTGTGCCAAACCACCTTGGCTTCGCTTACCTTTTTTCCTGTTCATCACCAGCCTCACTTTTCCTGTTTCCTTTGATAATTTCTAAAATTGTTTTTCCCACTTAACAACTGACTTTTTATTCTCGGTTTATTTCTGAGAACCAGCTCATATTTTGAAATAATAAAATAGCTCTAGGATTATTTTAGCATTCATTATACTAGGATTTTTAAAGTTCTGTGAACATAATTTCTTTATCTTCACTGGCATTTGTGTGCATAAATGATGATGTGTACCCATTGTCTGAAGTTTTTAATGAAAAGAAGTAAAGAGAGTCTCATAATTGCTGCATCCAATTAGGTAATTCATTAATCAGTTCCGCAAAAATATCTTTATATGATGTCATAGCTAATTCACTGGAAATTAATTTTGCAAAACCTTTATGAGAACTAACATAAATGTTTTATGAAACCATGTTTGTGTATTGTTCTTAGTTCTAATTTTAGGTTGTTATTTTCCATTTCATTAGAAAGTCAATTATTCTTTGAAACAGAGTTGAAACAGGTATGTGAAGTGTTTACATTTTACCTCTTTTTCCTTGGTTAATCAGTACTTTCTGAAAGGATCCTGATTTGTTGACCGATATTTCTGCTTAACACCTCCCTCCCCCCCCCCCCCCGAATTACTCATGTATTTAGTTGTTGGTGCTTACTTTTGTAGGCCTACTCCACTGTTCTTCATTAAAAGCTCAGTATATATGTTACCTAATTCCCATCATTCCCCGAGACGTGTATTTCCTGTGTTTGATTTGTATTTCTTTGGCCTCTCTTAAATATTTCTTTATCTGACTTCACAGGAACTACTTTTCATGATCTCTCATGAGTTATGAATTAAAAACTAAAACAAAACCAGGAATTGAGAATCACAATGATACTATGCTGATTACTCATTTGGAGGCTTACCGTTGTGTAATGTTGCACAATAAGTTGACGTTCACCAAATAGATTTTTGTCTCTAATGATGTAGTTAAGTCATGCATCAAAAAAATCCCAACTAAATAAAATCAGGGCTTCAAGAAAATATTCTCTCATTGATTGGTCAGTGAAATTTTGCTTGAATTCTTTTCTGTATTTATATAGCACTAACATTTAAAATGATCTCTTCTAAATTTTAAAAACACAATCTACCTGCTTATTCATTCTAATTCCAAAACTGTAGCACCATTTTAATTATTTGTTCAGGTAATATGAGTTTCCTGATGTAACTGCTGTATAAAAGCTACGTCTATCAATTATTAGTAGTTAACTATTGTACAAAGAACAGCAAATTTCCCAGCTTCTGCAAAGTGATAGGATTAGAGTGATGCATCTGCATGTTCCAGATTCCTCTTTGTTAACTGCTGTCTTCAGTTCAGGCAATTAAATAAATCAGGAACTTTGATACATATAGAATACTATAGTGCATATTTAAAAGTTTTGGACTGTGTTTTTCACAATTATCAGTGTACCTTCCAGTAGTACATTATTAGGCTAATGTCTTTTATTTCTATCTTTCTACAAGGAAGACAATTATATGTCTTAGAGTTTGTTATTAAATACTACATTTTTGTTATTTAATTGTGCTAGAAGTCCGAGATTAAAGAGGTGTGACTTTCAAATTTTGCAGTAAGTTATGGTTTGTGATAGCCTCAAGTACTTTATGCAATTAGATAGAGACAATGCTGGTTCTCTAGTTGCATGTAGCCCTGCTTGACAAAATGCTGATTATGTCTCCAGCAGATTAGTCTTTTTGAATCTGAATGCTAGGAGTAAATAAAGACCAAAATGGCTTTTAAGCCTGATCATAGGTTACTTGAAGAGACCGGAGGCTGAAATAAGAAAGCAATTTCAGTAGCTTTTTAGAAATTAAGAAGGAGATTGTTTTCAGAAACAGTGCTGTTTTAAGCCATGTTGCATTGGACTGAGACCACAGGCCATGAACTAGAAATGATGGTCATAATCCAACAGCAAATTATAGTCACCACATATTATAATGAGATTTCTCACATTAACTGTTAAATCCCTAATATTTTATATAACTCAGAAAGAAGACAGATTTTTCTCTTTCTGCTGCTCCCAAGTGCCTTTTCAGATATCCAAGAAAGCAGTTCTCTTAATGACACAGGTATACATGATCTGGATGTACGATATTTGTCAAACATCCTATTCGGTTAATCCGAAAAAATGTACACTGGAGCATCAGACTGTTTTATTTATTTACCCAGTGCTTGTTCCAGTAGAAGAATACTGTTTATGTGTGATTCACTTGCCTGAGGAATTAGGTGTCTGCAACTGCTGTTGCCTAAAAAGTTGCTGAAATGAATCCATGCCAAAGAAAAAAATGCCTTGCTCTGAAAGAGAAGTCAGAGTTTGGAGAGGATGGACAAGGAGTGGGATATTTAATTTCTAAGAGGACTTTGATCAGAATCTCTAAAATATTTCAGATAACTAAGGAATCTGAGTCAAGAAAACAATTATAAGCGTTTATTATTTTCAGTGTGTTTATTATATTGTTGCAAGGAATGGAAAGCTTTAGAACTCTAAAAATGCTAGGTTCCCTGTTGCTTTAGCAGATGGGGGAGAGCTTGAGAGGGACATTGGAAGTGGAAGGAATGTCTAGTGTTAGGGCAATGATGAGGTAATTTTCTATAAAGGGATAACTGACTCAATACTATGCTGAAATGAGCAAAGAATTAGCTTTCCGTAGAGCTAGAGTTTACTTGGAATGACACAAGTTTTTCAGGAAGGATAGGCAGGGGAGAAGAGGAGGAGGTGTCACCCTTTATGTCAAAGATCAGCTGGAGTGCATGGAGCTGCACCTGAGGATGGATGAGGAGCCAACTGAGAGTTTATGGGTCAGGATTAAAGGAAGGGCAGGGACAGGGGACATAGTAGTGGGGGTCTGCTACAGACTACCTGACCAGGAGGACCGAGTGGATAAGGCCCTCTATAGACAGATAGCAGCAGCCTCATGTTCATGAACCCTAGTCCTCATGGGGGACTTTAACCACCCCGATATCTGTTGGAGGGACAACACAGCAGGGCACAGGCAATCCGAGAGGTTCCCGAAATGCACTGATGATAACTTCCTTCTTCAAGTAGTAGAGGTACCAACGAGGAGAGGTGCTTTGCTGGAACTTGTTCTCACCAAAAAAGAAGGACTGCTGGGGAATGTGATGCTCAAGGGCAGCCTTGGCTGCAGTGACCATGAAATGGTTGAGTTGAAGATTCTTAGGGAGTAAAGGAGGATTCTCAGCAAGCTCACTACCCTGGATTTCAGGAGACCAGACTTCGGCCTCTTCAGGGATCTCCTCGGTAGAGTACAATGGGATAAAGCCCTGGAGGGAAAAGGGGCCCAAGAAAGCTGGTTAATATTCAAGGATCACCTCCTCCAAGCTCAGGAGCGGTGCATTCCAACAAAGAAGAAGTCAGGCAGAAGCACCAGGAGGCCTGCATGGATGAACAAGGAACTCCAGGACCAACTCAGACACAAAAAGAAGGCCTACAGAGGGTGGAAGCAAGGACAGGTAGCCTGGGAAGAATACAGAGCAATTGTCCGAGCAACCAGAGATCAGGGTTAGGAAAGCTAAAGCCCTGATAGAGTTAAATCTGGCCAAGGACATCAAGGTCAACGAGAAAAATTTCTGTGGATAAAAAGTGATAAAAAGAGATCTAGGGAAAACGTAGGCCCTTTCTGGAAGGAAACGGGAGACCTAGCTACCCAGGATATGGAGAAGGCTGAGGTACTCAATGACTTCTTTGCCTCAGTCTTCACTGGCAAGAGCTCCAGCTGCACAGCCCAAGTCACAGAAGGCAAAGGCAGGGACTGTGAGAATGAAGAATCGCCCACTGTAGGAGAAGATCAGGTCCGAGACCATCTAAAGAACCTGAAGGTGCACAAGTCATAGAATCATAGAATGGTTAGGGTTGGAAGGGACCTCAAAGATCATCTAGTTCCAACCCCCCTGCCATGGGTAGGGACAGTCTGTGGGACCTGATGAGGTTCATCCGCAGATGCTGAGGCAACTGGCAGATGAAATTGCTAAATCATTATCCATCATATTTGAGAAGTCATGGCATTCTGGTGAAGTTCCCACCGACTGGAAAAGGGGAAACATAGCTCCCATATTTAAAAAGGGAAAAAAAGAAGACCCAGGGAACTACAGGCCAGTCAGTCTCACCTCTGTGCTTGGCAAGATCATGGAGCAGATCCTCCTGGTGACTATGCTAAGGCACATAGAAAATAAGGAGGTGATTGGTAACAGCCAATATGGCTTCACTAAGGGCAAATCCTGCCTGACTAATCTGGTGGCCTGGTGGCCTTCTATGATGAAGTTACAGCGTTGATGGATAGGGGAAGAGCAAGTGACATTGTCTACCTGGACTTATCCAAAGCATTTGATACTGTCCCACACAACATCCTTGTCTCTAAACTGGAGAGACATGGTTTTGATGGATGGACCGCTCGGTGGATAAGGAAGTGGCTGGATGGTCGCACTCAAAGAGTTGTGGTCAACGGTTCAATGTCCAAGTGGAGGCCAGTGATGAGTGGTGTTCCTCAGGGGTCAGTACTGGGGCCAGTGCTATTTAACATCTTTGTTGGTGACATGGACAGTGGGATCGAGAGCACCCTCAGCAAGTTTGCAGATGACACCAAGCTGTGTGGTGTTGTGGACACGCTGGAGGGAAGGGATGCCATCCAGAGGGACCTTGACAGGCTGGAGAGGTGGGCCTGTGAGAACCTCATGAAGTTCAACAAGGCCAAGCGCAAGGTCCTGCTCGTGGGTCATGGCAATCCCAAGCACAAGTACAGGCTGGGCGGAGAATGGATTGAGAGCAGCCCTGAGGAAAAGGACTTGGGAGTGCTGGTGGATGAGAAGCTCAACATGAGCCGGCAATGTGTGCTGGCAGCCCAGAAAGCCAGCCGTATCCTGGGCTGCATCTAAAGGAGCGTGGCCAGAAGATCAAGGGAGGTGATTCTGCCCCTCTACTGTGCTCTCCTGAGACCCCACCTGGAATACTGTGTTCAGCTCTGGAGTCCCCAACTCAAGAAGGACATGGAGCTGCTGGAGCGGGTCCAGAGGAGAGCCACGAAGATGATCCGAGGGCTGGAGCACCTCTGCTATGAAGATAGGCTGAGAGAGTTGGGACTGTTCAGCCTGGAGAAGAGAAGGCTCTGGGGTGATCTTATAGCAGCCTTCCAGTACCTAAAGGGGGCCTACAGAAAAGCTGGAGAGGGACTTTTTCCAAGGGCATGTAGTGATAGGACAAGGCACAATGGCTTTAAATTGAAAGAGTGCACATTTAGATTAGACATAAGGAAGAAATTCTTCACTCAGAGGGTGGTAAGGCACTGGAACAGGTTGCCCAGAGAAGTTGTGGATGCCCCATCCCTGAAAGTGTTCAAGGCCAGGCCGGATGAGGCTTTGAGCAACCTGATGTAGTGGAGGGTGTCGCTGCCCATGGCAGGGGGGTTGGAACTAGATGATATTTGAGATCTCTTCCAATCCTAACCATTCTATGATTTTATGACACTAGCATCTTTGTAATTCATGTTGAGATGCTTGAGAGTGTTCATGAATGACTCTTAGTTACTGGTAGCTTACACTAGCCAAATTAACTCTATAGTACAACATGTCGTTTATTAACCTGACAGACTTTATCTAAAGGAAATTGCAGAGGCTTTCACTTATTGATAAGTCAAGTGTGATATGTTGGTAAAGGCAAACAATTGAAGAAATAATCTGTTGCCTTTTTTATATTTTCTGTTGCTGTGTTGCTGAGAATTTTTGCTGACTCTGGAAGTTTCTTGAATTTCCTAGATTTTGCTCAGTAAGAGTTACGTCTTGCTTTTTGACAGTCAGAGGCAGCTTCTGGAGTATGCAAAGGTGTTTTCTGCTGATGCGCTAGCTGCCTTCCCAAAATACACAGAAAATTAGCTTGCTTTTGCCAATTCTAACAGTGAAGATTTGGCTTTTCTCCCAGTTCTTTCTTTACGGCAAAATTTGTTGCTTCTTGAACAGTAGTTCTGTCCCTTCTTTTTTTTTTTGATGTTTTTCTTCTTTTCTTTCCATATATTCTTCCTTTACATAACTGTACTGATTGGATCAGGCCAGTCTTCCTCACAGGTCATTAAGCAGGATTTTCTCCTTTGTCCATGCATATCTAATTAGTTATAAATTCCAGTCTGAGTCACTTGTAGGGCTAAAACAGGCTTCTGGAGGACATCTCATTGTTCTGTCTTTTTATAGCTGTCTCCACACTAGCATCTTCGAAAATCTTTGTTTTCCAGTCTTTCTCTTATTTCAGATCATTAAGGAGTTTGTCTGTCTCTCTTTGCTGTACCTAATCTCCCTTGAATATCCAGTTCACAAAAATCATACTGAGTAATGACATCTGACCCCTGTGACGAAAAGAGACTCGACTACAAGGTCCAAGCAACCGGTTTATTCGCACTGCGCTTACAGGTTTAACTGTAAGGTCCAAGATAACAATTTACTCAAACTGCACTTGCAGATTCAATACGCCACTATTGCAGGTTTTTATGGAAAGAATGGAGGAATGCACTACTGCAGTTTAAAAGCAAGATACACACTATTACAATACACTGTCACAACACACAAGAGAGTCACGGAAGGCACTATGGCAGCACACAAAGAGACAACGCACAAGCGCACAGACTTCAAGCTGCTAAATAATCCCTTACCCCTCCAGGTAAAGGCTCTCAATCCCAGGGAAGTTACCTTGGCCGGCTTCCGGATCAAGGGGGGAAGAATCTCCTCACAGACCAGCTGTGTAGTTGGAGAAGCAGCTCCCGATTCCCAACCCAAATCACAGGGCTTTTATCCCCCGATTTACGCGACTGTGTAGGTACCATGCCTGAGGGGGTCTCTGGGGGTGTGACAGGGAGTTTCCCCTTATCGATCGTCTGAATACACAAAGTTGTCTGAGTACGTAAAGTTGTCGGCTGAAGCAGAAACCTTCCAGCTTCCCTTTACCTTATCTCAAAAAACTGGACAATGGTTGGAATGAGACTCAGGGCATATTCTTTGTTGAGGGATTTCAAGGCTCAAATCAAGTTTTGGTTCTTTGTATAATGCAGCACTGACTCATCAGACACCTCAGGGCTGAGTGATCTACACAGCTCCCCGTGGGTCCTCTCTGCCTCAATGCAATACAAAGCTGGGTTGCTTCTACAACCCCTCTGTGTCACCTGTGTGCTGGGCATTGCCGAGAAACTTGATTTGGATCTATGAGCTGGATGATCCATACAAGTACACAGTCTTCAACAAATCAAGTGTTTCATGTTGTCAATTTTCCATTTTGCTGACCTTAGCTTCTTGCAGGGACACACAGCTGCACACTGTCTATTCATAAAGCTGGCTTAGTATATTTCCAGAGAAGAGCAGCTATTTTTTAATTCAATTCTTCCAACACTGCTTACAAGTATCTTAGAAAATAAATGTCATAGGCACTGGATGCTGCTTCGGTCTCTTCTTAGTATAAAAAGAAGGCTTCATTTGTTCAATTCCAGTCAGTCTTCTCTTCATCAAGCTATGTTGATTCTTTTTTCTTTTCACAGAAAACACATTGTATGTAGGGTGAGTCTCATTTAATTTTCATTACTCATTTGAGGAAAGTCAGGAAAAACCTCATTGGACTATCAGAGGATTTAGCCCAGTTCCCTCCAGTGAAGAACTGAAAGTAGCTGAATGCAGTAAAGATGAGATATAGATGAATCTTTCTGGATTTCTCACATTACTTGAAAGGATTGGAGATTTTTAACTTTTTTTTTTTACTTCAATTTTTTTTTTTTTTTACTTCAGTTCTATTGTTTCACCCATGATGTTGGCACCATCCTTCTGATTGCCTAAAAAAAAAAAAAGAAGAGGAAAAAGTTTAACTCCGTAATGCCAATTTAGCTCTGTTCAGTAACAAAACAACCCTTGTGTGGTTGAGCTACTGTCCTCAGTGCTTTGTGTCCTACTAAGTCTGAGCAGGTTGACTATTAGGGAATGAATGTACCTCTACATGGGTTTTCTGTAAGGAGAAAACGCATACAGAAATGGAATGGAGAAAGTGAAAACTTGGAGATGTTTATAAGAAAAAATAAAATAAGATATGTGTTTCTATTTTTGAGGAAAAAAAATTTCTAAGGTTAAATTTTTGCCAAGGTGCTTTAGGGGGTTAGAACTCCTTTTCCAAAGCAATATTATGTCTTTAATACTGTCAACTGCATTTAAAATATCTTTTGAAAATATTATCAATTTTTTTTCACCTTGTGATCTTAAATCATTTAAGAGCTTTCAAACATACCTGCTATGTTTCTTTCCAAAATATCAACTAAAATCTGAAAAAAAAAGTAAAAGTTCTTTTGCTTTTATAACATAGAACTGAGTTGTTTAGTTATTAAAGTTTTAAAAGGGCAGCAAACAATAATTCCAAATCTCATATAGTAAAAAGCCAACATTTCTCCACTGTTGTGTTTGTAATGCTTTTTGCAGGTCATTGAGGAAGATGATTCTGAAGGTTACTCTCACTTCAAAGTTTACAAATTTCACTTTGTGTTCAGTATATGTTGATATGGGGCTTTTTGTATGAGATGCCATGTGGGTGCTGGAAAGATGAGAAGACTTCTGTTACTATATTAAAATGCCATGGTTGTTGTTTATAAAGAGGCGGGCACAGGTACAGGCCAGAACTGTAAAACCACATTTGTAAATTACTAGTAATTGTAAATTACTACTACGACACTACTAGTCGCAGGGGACAGTTAAATTCATTAGTAACAAGGAAAATGAGGGAGCTTAATGGAAGCGAGGAAATGCTGAAGACAAAAAGGGAAATAAATTAGGGACTCGGTCCTATATGTCATATTAAATTAAAAACATGTAAACTTAAGCAATGGAGCTGTAATTTCGCTTTAGATTCCTGGTGTCTGAGTAAACAACTCGGGTGTTCTCAGTTGCTTTATGGTATCATTTGAAATACATGGTCAAATTATAGATTAATAACTGAAATCTGTATTTTCTGTTTGCTTCTCCAACCATTTCTATCAATGCAATTTAATTAGAATACTCTCTGAATAGTTTAACTATTGGGTTGTTCATGAGTGTTATTTCAGCACAATGGTGATAACCAAAATGTTAATATTTATCCTATGGTAAAATGCACCGGTTGTTTTAATTTTTAGATTTTATTCTTTTAAACTGGAGCAAGATCTTATATTGGTAGGTGCTATAAAATGAGAGATTGCTATATATATACATGTATTTTTTAAATCTAATTCTAGCAGTGTGATCTATCTTCTTCTATTAAGATAAATTCTGCTATTTTCTGGCTGTACTCTATCAGGCAGACAGGTGAAATATAGCTTATATTTTTAGAGCTCTGGACAGCAGTAAGATTTGATCCATGCTTATGTTCTTGTAAGACCAAGACTTTTGTTTTCTTATTGATATAATTACTATTGATATCATTATAATTACTATTGATTAAGAAATCTTCTCAAAAGATGGGGAATATGAGGTCATGAAATTCACATTAAGATTAAACTGGTGAATTAAAAGCTCAGTGTCACTTTGGGACTTGTTACTGTCGGCTATTTACATCACAGAAGCAGCTTAACAAGTACACGTCAAACCCAAAGTGTAGTCATTGTCATTTTAAGGAATACTCCTGTTCTTCACGTCATAACACTTACTCAGCGTGGCTAGTTCTGTACTCTTTAATATCTGGCCCATGTATTTTTAGTTTTAATTAACAGAGATGAATGAACAGAGATATGCTGGTGGCCTTAGATCTGCAAATATTTGTTTCCTAGCCATACGTCAGAGTTGCACTACACATGTATGCACATAAAAGGGAAAGGAACAGTACTTAAAAGCTTGTTCTTCATCTTTCTATAAATCCATTATTTGGTTCACATTTCCCTTCTCTTTCCTGTTCTGTGATTGTGGACTACATGATAACCCCACGACATGAATTTTAGACTACTTCTTCTACCTATCTATAGGTAGGAACGAACTAGTTAAAGAGGACATTTCCTCTGAAAGTTCAAGTGTTCTTTCCATCTGTTTCTTCCAATCCAGCTGAGTTTGTTTCCCTTAGTGAATCTGACACTCTTAAAACTTCTTTCCTGAATCTTGAAGATTACACTTGTCTGTGCCACCATCTACTACTAGTACTGATTTAACCAAACATGTCATTCACAGAGGAAAGCTGGTGCCATTTTGTGTGAAGCTGCTGAAATATTTGTCCTGCTGTCTTCCATTGATATGGTTGCCAGGTTTTGTCCTGACGGAATATCCTTAAAAAACTCATTCTCCATCTTATCTTCTCAGTGGCCTTAAGAAAGGAAGTTGATCAGAAAATGTAAAGTGCTGGTCACAGTTCTTGTGGATATGCCCTGCCTTATTGAGATACGTAGAGTGACAGATGTGAAGGCCCAACAGGAATAAAAAAAAAAAGATGTTTTTTAAACTGAAATCTAATGATTTATTGTGGTTTTCCTGATTATGTGGTATGTTAGTAGACTTTTAGAATTTCTTCAGTAAGATAAAATTATTCTGTTTATCTGTTAGTAGGAATATTTTATATAAAATCTAGAGAGCTATAACAGGTGCTAGGTCTTTAAGCTGCGATATCTTTTATCAGTCTACTTATCTCCTCAGGTATCTGCTTTTCTCTAAGGCAACTCAGCTATACTGACTCTTGTGTTGCTGCTACTAGACTGATTCTGTGATCTCACCTAGTTTAAAGTTATCCGTATAATAACACTCTGTTGGCAGTGCAGCTGGATAGAACATCTCAAAAGTTGTTCTAAAACACAACATGCAGGCTTAGATGTAGTTAAAGCTAAATAATGAAGTAATGAGTAAGTTTTTGAAACCAAAGCTTCTTTAAAAAAATACACTGAAAATATATTGGAATTGTTCTGGTTATTGAAAATGTAACTTAAAAAGCATATTACTAGGAAACATCATAACAGAGACATATTTCAATCCAGCTTCCTGAGCAATTCAGTATAGCACATTATTATTCAGAAACATTTCAAGTCACAGAATAGTGGGAAAAATATGATTCTATTCATTACATGATTATTTATTCTTCTTAACATGCTGTGAACTTAATTGTGCAGTGAACATTACAATTAAATATGTTAAACACAGAACAGCCATAAATGTTCTTACTAAGTAATAATGGTAATAGTATCAGCTCACTGGTATCCATTTTTTTGAAGTGATAATTTTATTAGAGAACAATATCAAAGATGCAAACATTTATTGTCTTTTTATAGACAATTGTTCCAATAACTGTTTAGTGAGTACTGGCATCATAGGGAGAAAATTGTGTACCTCAGCTGCTGTCCTGCCTGTGGCTGTAATGAAGTCTCTGTAGTAATCTAATTGTATCGACTTAGCAAAAAAAGGGAATTCTAGTTGACAACATAAAGCCAAGAAAATTGCCAGTAAAGGCATGCTGACTTAGACCTTGTTGGTACTCATGTCAAAACTGTTCTTTGTGGCCAAGAAGAAAAAATTATTAAATGAATTATTAAATGACGAAACACATAAATTATGTAATAACTGACTTTATGTACAGCTTGATGATGAAGTTATATGCACATTCTTCCTTTAGATTTTCAGGAGTGCAAAGAGGTGTCCAAATGTGTTGTTTAAGACACATGATTTTGGAGTTTTGAGTACAGTTGCACCTCTGTTTCTGAAAGTGGCCAGGGCAAAAATCCATGGTTGAACCAGAAAGCAACAAACTCTCAGATTAGAATCTTGAAGTCCCTCGGATTTAGTACCTTGTCCTGGCAGAATTAGTTGGGTCTCCCTATGTAGTCAATCAATTTTTCAAGGTGGAGATTGAAGACTGAATGAGTGAAACCTCCTCTGAATCATCTTTCACTGTAATGTCGTACTGGCTAGGATGTGGCCTAGTCACCACCAATATAAAATACGGAGCATAAAATTTTTCCAAAACCTTAGTGGTTCCTAAAGCTCAACTGAGGGCTTTAGTGCTTTCTACTCAGTAATCAGTACCTGAAGACATTATTTTTACGATTAAGTACTTTAAAAAAAGAAATGGTCTGTGTCTGTATCCCAGCTGGGAGTATTTTTCAGTAGAAGATAGGACATCCTGTGGTGCATCAGGAGCAGTGTTTCCAGCAAGTTGAGGAAGGTGATCCTTCCCCTCTATTCAGCACTAGTGAGGCCACACCTGGAGTACTGTGTCTGGTTCTGGGCTCTCCAGAGCCCAGTTAAAGAGAGACAGACACATACTGGAGAGAGTCCAGTGAAGGGCCGTGACAATTATTAAGAGACTGCAACATCTCTCCCATGAGGAAAGGCTGAGAGAGATGGGACCATTTAGCCTGGAGAACAGAAGGTTCAGAGAGCATCTTATCTATGTTTATAGATACCTGAAGGGAAGGTGCAAAGAGGATGGAGTCAGACTTTTTTTCAGTAGTGCCTGATGACAGCACAAGAGTCAATAAGCACAAACTGAAACAGAGGATGTTCTATCTGAACATCAGGAAACACTTTTTTACTGTGAGGGGGACTGATCACTGGCACAGGTTGCCCAGAGGTTGTGGAGCCTCCATCCTTGGAGATATTCAAAAGCCAATTGAACATGGTCCTGAGCAATCAGCCTTAGTTGTCCCTACTTGAGTAGGAGGTTGGACTACATGACCTCTAGAGATGCTTCTCAACCTCAAGCATTCTGTGATTCTGTGACATACCCTAGTGTGAGCCTCAGAAGGACCACACTCTCCAAATGCTTTTAAGTTACTGTAGCAGTTTTAATAGTGATTGATTCCAATTATACTAAACAGAAAAATATTCCAACAAATGTAGTTATCCATCAGGGCAATAAGAATTTACATTGGTTTCTCTTGCCGGTAATGTCCGATAGAGTGATGTGGCTTTCGTCATATCTTGCCAACAATTTGTGACCCAATCATCATTTATACCAGCGTCAATTGTGGACATGCTACTTTCTGCCTTTAGAAAGGTTTGAAGGCTAATACCATGAGGAGAAGACTTTGCAGGTCTCATGTGTAGCCCAGATAAAGATGTTTTCAAAGGAAGCTACTCTGTCTATCCATTATTTAATTCTCTAAGAATGCAGCACTACTACCTTGTCAGTGTATTCACAGTAGTTAATATGGTCCCCACTAACTCAAGACGATACCAACTTTTCCTATTATTTTTAGAAATCAGTTGTAGAGTACCAAACCCTTGCAGAAAAGAAAATACAGCTGCTTCAACACATTTTGGAAGTGACAGCAAGAGCTTCGTGTGTAGTTGTTTGGCATTTTAAAATCTTACCAAGAAAAGTCATCCTTTTATTCATAAGGTCTTTTCAAGAGATACAAGCCACTTGCTTGCCCTCTTCATATTTATTGTTGTAATAAACTTACTGATTTCATCCTAACTCTTGATTTAGTATCAAGGTTGGGTGTAATGTGCTAAGTATTTGTGTATTACCTGTATAAAAAAATGTTACTTTGTTAGGTATGATAAACTTCCAACTACAGTCTATAAAGAAAACAGTAAAATAATATTTCAAACTGTAAGCTTAAATAATGTCACATACTGCATAGAGTGGAAACCAAATGAACGGCCTGCTATAGTGTCATACAAAAAGAGAGGTGCCCACAGCACGAGCTGCTGGCCAGAAGCTATGTTACTGCCAAAGTGAGTGGAGGGAGTCACCTGGTTCTGGTAAATCATGTATATGATGTCCTGAGGTATGGCTAGTTATGAGCACATTACTTTTAGATTCTTTTTTTTTTTCCATGCTAGCTATGGTTTTTCTTCTGTCTCTTCACCTCTACAATTCATCTGATTGTTCATATGTTCCTTACCAACCCAAATCACTATTGGGTCTAGACACTGTCATACTTTATTATTATAGTTTAAAATTCCTTTATGTTTTCTTTCTGTCTACAACTTAAGAAAATAATGCTTAGAAAATCAATCAGTAATGAAAATGTCTAGAAGCAGTGTCATGTGCTGAGCTACAATTACAATACCTGAGGTAACAAAAATCATATTGGGTTTTGGGTTGTCTGTTTCATGATGTGAGTAGTAGAAAGTTTCAGATTTGTATCTGTCAAATTAGATGTTGATTTCTTACGTTTTTTTGAATATATCTAAGTATTTGCTGTGACAATATCTTGTCAGACTGAAAATTGCTTGTAGCTTTAAATAAACATTTTCTATTTATAAGATAATAATTATCACATTTTTCCCAGAGGCATACTTCTACTGCCATTAACATTATTTTCTTATATAAGTCTTGATGTACCTACGTCAGTAATTCTTGTTAATAAGAAATATCACAAAACCCACTTTTAATTATTGTATTGATGTCTCAAATATACAGTTGTTTTTTTCTGTTCTACACCCTTGAGGATGAAGGCAGGCTTTATTAAACATTTTTTAAAAAAATCTGTTACCAAATAGTATTTTTCTCAGACGTAGGAGTATGAAAGCTTGGTTAACAGCAAGGACTGTCAAGTGAAATGTATTAACTGAAGCTAGGAGAAAATCTGAGTAAGATTAGAGAGTGCTGTGGGTTTCTAAGCAATCTGAGTTACAGCATTTGCTGCAGGGATTGTGGAACTCTTGAGACCTTTAACTTGAGCTTCTCAGAAAGCTAAAAAGTATACGAGCTAGAAAAACTAACTTTTGGCCAACTCTCATTACAGTGCCCCAAACCTATATTACCTCTAAAACAGAAAAAAAACCCCACAAACTGAAAGCAATGCCAAATGGAAGGCAGTGGAAAGAGACTTAAGTGATTTAGTTCTTCAGTTTTTCACTAGTTCGCTTGTTGTTTGTGGAGAATTTTCTTTCTCTCCCTCCCTGAGCTCCCATTCCTCGTATGTACGATGATGCTGACACAGATCTTGTTTGTTGTAAAGAGCTTTGCTTGCTTGAGAAATAGATTTGGGATAGGAAAAATACTGGATTTAATTAGGAGAGCCTTAATGACGAGAGAAAAATACTTGGTTTAGATCTGAAGAAAATTGTAGTTATCCTGGAGAATCATTTATGAAGTGCCTTTCTTACCTTCTACCTTCCCCCATCCTCACTGAGATACCAGTTTATTAGACTGCCTGATTTTCAAACACATAGAAGCCATATCAACCTGTGTAAAAGCCTTCTGATAACTTCTGCTGTTTCTGTTAAGTATAATCATACTCTTCTGTAGTCATCTTCATTTCTTAAAAGCATCTTGTACTTTGGTCAAAGGTAATGCACCCAGTTAAGTCTTCCACCTGTTTTAGTAGTGGGATGCACATGCAGAGAGGTGATATTTCTAAGAGATCCTTAGTGTGTTACGGGGAAGCTACTGCATTAGCCTTGTGTTTTACTCAGTCAGCCACGCTTAGAGAAGAATTTTTGAATTGCCTTACTGGGATGATATTACCATATGGCAATCCGCCCCTACCATTTAAGGTTATTATATCTAAATGTATATTTTACCACTTGTGCGTGTGTGTGCAAACCAGTAAAAAAAAATCTACCTTTAACGTATTATTTGTATTCTTGGGTGATTTTTTTAAAAAATGTGGATGAATGGAATCAACATAGGTTTAGAGTATATGTAGAGCTGATCCAGAACTAAAAATTCTATTTTGTCTTCAGAATACACAAACTAATACAATTTTATTGTCAGAAAATTCGTAAGCTGGAAGTCAAATTGCATGCTCAGATGTTAACAGCAAATATTGAATTGTTGCTCCTGTTCGACTAACCATTTGTAATTAAGAACAATGATCTTTTTATTTCATGCCTTAATTTTGAATCTTATTCTTCTTTTGTGGCACTTAGAAAAGAGCCATTAGCCATTAAGACTAATTTATATTTGCCTAGAGAATTATTTGCAAGACATAATCACATTCTAAACGGTTTTCATTAACACTTTCTTAAGTAGATTGCTACCCAACTGTCCTGGTTTTAGCTGGGACAGAGTTAGCGTCATGCCCAGTATGAAAGTGAGGGGAAGCCGGAAAGAAGGGCTTTTGTGCTTTGGCTCTTTCGCCGCTTCTTCTCTTTTGCTCTTCTGCGCTTTCGCTCTATTGCCTTTTCTTCCCCTCTCTTCCAGTACTCCCATTCTCAGAGTACTATCTCTCTCTCCCCCTCTCTATCCCAGAGGGGCCTCACATTCATCTGGGATTGCAGCTTTGGGACGAGACGGGCTTCGCATACGAGGGGGTGGTGAGCACCTACACTGTGTATTAAATCATCTGTATTAAATTGTTCTTATCTCAACCCACGGGTTTCCCGTTTCTTCTTTAATTCTCTCCCTCATCCCTGGGAGTGAGGGAGGGTGAGTGAGCGACTGTGTAGGGTTTGGTTGCCAGAGCAGCCTAACCCACGACACCAACTTCACGAATTATACCAACAATCTCACCATCTAGATTGGCTCATTTTCTTCTCTTTAATTTTTCTGCTTTGAAAATTTACCTCTGCATGAAATTTTCCTAAAGTCTGAAATAAGCTTTGAAAAAGTAAAATATCTTCACTCCATTCTTTAATTACTTTTATAAGTCTAAAATATCTGTTCCAGTGGTACATTACAGCCCTAAAATATCAATAAATTGAAGGTCAGTGGCTTGATTTTGATCTACATTTCATGCTGTGTACTTCAATTCACTTGTGCCTAGTGAATATGAACAATTGTGTTTGTTATGGTACTGAAAAAGATCAAGAAGTGTAGGAGGAACCAAAACCAAAAATTAAAAATTACAAAATATATTCAAGTGCAGTTGTGACATGACTAAATAGTTTGCAGTGCTGTGATAGTTTCCTTTATCTTGTTTATGATACTTGTTCAGTGCAGTGTAAGAACTGATTTATTTTCTTTGTAGTTACTAAATAATGTATCCCAATATTACTTTGGATTTGAATTAGAAATCTCATTAGTTATCAGAGCACAGGAGTTATTTTTAATTGCGTTAGCATGTGGCTCTGAGTTCCTAATGACTTTGTGTATATATGCATGTGTGCACCATGAAGTTTACCAGTTCAAGATGTTAACACTGAAACTCTTCAAAGATTTAATGGAGTGCTTCCGTAATTCAACTAGTTTTGGTTTGAGACCCTCAAGCATCCTAATGTCAGAAACCCAGAAAAACTTTCAAACCATAATCTCATCTTGAAATGTTGTCACCAGTCATGTTATATTTACAAGACCTGAATAAGGGAATAGCATTAAACTTATACTACAGTTGGATTTTTTTAAATGTCCATTTAATAATTCCTTATCAATAAGATCTGTCAGTCACCTAGTTTAGGATGCGTATTTTTATAATACATTTTGAAAGTTCAGTCAGATGAAATAACTCAGTCGTCGATAGTTTGTGTGCATATTTGTATGTATTTCTTCAATCTACATATATACGTATTTATTCATAAATACCTATGTGTATGTAATTTTGTATATAAAGTATATGTGCACTTTATCAATCAGAATTCTTGTCAAAAGCTTGTCAGATTTGTTTAGGTGTGACCAGTGTTTTGAAAGATATTCTGTCGTATTGCATGGTTTAGCAAGGCTCATGCCAGTCACTTTAAAAAAATATTTTAATAACTTACTTGTCCTTCTAGTGTTCTGGAATTTCTTTGCCTTTTCATAATTTGCAAAAGCACAAAGCTCACTGCAGTTTCTCCTCAGTTAAAATACTTATTGAAGTAAATATGGTCTAGTATCTTTTCAGTTCCTGATGATAAAAACATGATACTAAATGGAGATGTGTATCAAATACGTATGTGTTTTTTTCTTAATACTTTTAACATCTCCAGGTACTAATAGACCAACTAGGATTTGTTTTGGTTTTCAATAATTTAAAATCAGCTGATGATTTTTCACACGAGTATACAAATCAGTAGTGAGAGTGCTGCTAATAACTGTAACTGGCCAGATTAATAATTCTGAAAAATAAAGCCAAAACCACAATAATATTTTTATATTCAGAGAAAACGTCAAATTCTTTGGGCCTGTTTGTTATGTATGTATGTTCAGTTCTTGGAAAACTGAGGCCTTGATCCTTGTGGGTGGCTGGGAAGAATTGATGTAACATGAATTGGATCTGACCATCTTGCTTGACGTCTGAAGGCAGCTGGTGGTGTGTGATTTTATATTGAACAGTTTCAAAATGAAAATGTTTATTTTGGGTTTTGATTGGAAAAATATTCAACAGATTTAAGAAAAAAAGTGCTTGTAGATGTTTGTGGTGGGTTGACCTTGTCTAGCCACCAGATGCCCACCAAGCTGCTCAATGACTTCTGCTCCTCGACCTGACAGAGGAAGAGAAAATAAAGACAAAAGGCTCATGGGTCAGGATAGGGACAGGTGTCACGGGCAAAACAGATTCAATTTGGGAAAATTAATTTATTGCCAATTAATAAAAGAGTAGGAAAGTGAGAAATACGAACACATCTAAAAACACCTTGCGTCCACCCCTCTCTTCTTCTCAGGCTTAACTTCACTCCTGGCTTCTCTACCTCCTCCTGAGCGGCACGGGGTGGGGTGGGGGGTGGGAATGGAGTTCTAGTCAGTTCATCACATGATGTCTCTGCTGCTCCTTCCTTCTTGTGCTGTTCCTCTGCTGCAGCATGAGGTCCTACTCATAGGAGACAGTCCTTCATGAACTTCTTCAACATGGGTCTGCAGATCTCCAAACTGCTCCAGCCTGGATCCTTTCGTGGGGTGCAGTCCTTCAGGAACGGACTGCTAGAGTGTGAGTCCCCCACAGGGTCACACAGGTCCTGCCAGAAGCCTGCTCCAGCACAGGCTCTCCATGGGGTCACAGGCTCTGGCACATCCACCTGCTCCAACTTGAGGTCCTCCATGGGCTGCAGAGTGGATATCTGGTCCACTGTGGACCTCCATGGGCTGCAAGGGGACAATTTTCATCACCGAGCCTTTCTCAATTGAATGGTGTGCACTGAGGGAACTGACTGGTGCTTGACTGTGGTGATGGAATAAAATGTCATTGCATTTCATGTCTTTTGCAAAGGCTGTATTTCATGGGGCTGCGTTTGCAGTTTCAGGGGCAGTGCTACTTCTGGCATTCTCACAATCTGGAAGTTGACTTTGCAACTATTTTTAATGGTAATAATTGTTTTTTAAGTAATATATAAACTAAGGTCACGAGACAGTGGAAATAGTGTAAAAAATACTAATTACTTTAAATCTCAAAATGTAGTCATGCATTGCATTTTTGTTACAATGACTGGCTAAATAAGCATGTAGAAGCTCATTATAAAGAGGAAGATGGTTAACCTTTTCGTGTGTTCACTTTCTGAATTCATAAGGAATTCAGACACAGCTAGGATGAATACTGCCAGGATATAATAAGGGAGTGATCTAACGTCTTGAAGCCAGGTGGCACTTTACTCTGGGAGGACTGAAAAACGTCGTTGAGGGAAGTTTTGTTTGTAAAGTTTCACTAGGTAAACAAACCATTAAACATTACATTTAATTGAAATTATAGGAAAAGAGAAGCAATTCCGATTGAAAACAATAAAAATGACAAAATGTCTGTTTGCTAGGTTTTTTTAAAACCTGCTTTATAAATTAATTGTTTCTGGTTTGACTTACTTCAGTGATATGTGTATTGTTCTTGTAATATGAATGTGTATTCTATGGCTTGTGGCTCTAATTATTCACAGTAAATTAATTTGTGCCATTAATATCTCATTCACTAACAACTGCATGGTAAAACCTCAAGAGTTTTGATTTGGATAAATATCTAGCTACACAGATGTTTACATAAACATTTTTGAGCTTTAAGTTTTAAAAATCTTTGAAATCAACATTTGTTTGATCCTTCAAATGGATTTAATCTGTTTTTTATTTCTAATTGAATCAGCTGACCCATTTTTGTGCCTTTTAAACTTTCTTTTAGTGAAAAGAAAAGCAGTTTTTAAGCATAACTGATAATCCTGTCTGGTTTATAAGTTTGTTGGGGTTTTGTTTGTTTATTTGTTTTGGGTATTTCTTTGTTTTGTGTTCTGGGGCTTTTTCCTCCTCCTGAGCACAAAGCCTATTAAACCAATCTTTTTAATGGGCATATTTCAGGAAGGACGTTTGCACAAACAGAATGACATTGCTTTGATTTCATTTTTAAGTCACAGAGAAAAGTTAATGCCTTCCAGTCTAAAGGCAATGTGACAGCTGAATAAGAATACAAATATCTGTAAAATAAAGTTAAGGATGTAAAAAATGTTAAATGGTTTCTTATTAAATGCCATAAAAATTTTTGCTCTAAAGAAGAATTAATGGTAACTTCTTTCAGTAGTTTGCAAACAGGTGCTCCTTGCTTGTATGCTGGTTCAGGAAAACAATAGATGCTTTGAAGGATTTTCATGTTTCTTTTGTGTAAAATGTATGGTATACACAATGGCATACTTTTGTATAAAGTATGAGTGTATATATGATGGCATAAATTATTAGTTTAATTTGCTAAGTATAGTAAAAGAGTGATAACTATTTATGACAGATGCATTTCTAGAAAAAATAGATTTCTCTTCCATTTGTATGAAAGAGTTTACTGGTTTTGGCTACAAGGTACTATGAAGAAAATTACATTTAGCTGAGCCAAAACCAGTACAAAAAATTTACATGATTCTTTTCTCCAAAGTCAATTTTTCCTGAATGACCTTGTAAAGGACAATAAAACCATCTTCAGAAATAGAATGTAAGATACATACATGAATTACATTAATATTTTTTAAAGTTTCTTGCTGATAAATTTGAAACGCAAATCCTGTTTGAAATGCCAAACCAAAAATTTACTTTAAATTAATGAAAACCACCAAATTATTGCTAAATGTCTAGTAAAAATAACATTAACGGGGATTATGCTGAATAAAGGTGTCAGTTCTGTGTCCACAGAAACTGATTTTCTATATGTTCTCAGATAATCTTCATGTAATAAAATATATGGAAAACAGACCTCTCATTTGCTTACTTTTACTTACATCTTTCTTTTCCAGATGACGCGAGAACAGTATATATTAGCCACACAACAGAACAGCCTTCCGAGGACTGAAAATCCTCAGTTTTACCCAGTAGGGATCTATGGATGGCGAAAGAGGTGCTTATACTTCTTTGTCCTTCTGCTGTTGGTTACCATGATTGTTAACTTAGCAATGACAATATGGATTTTGAAGGTTATGAATTTCACAGTGGTAAGTATCACAGTGACTTCATCTACCCTGTTTCTTGAAATAACAACTTGTAGTTTTAGTTCTCTTTCTTTTACTGCATTATTACAAATCTTGTAATTTTGGATTAAAAATTGTATATCCTTCTTTGAGTGTTACTTCAGATATTTATATTTTTTGTGTGAATTCTGCAGTGAGTGGATATTTTTGGTTAATTGTATGTGCTGAAAATATGTCTGAATCTTAGATTTTTTTGTTTGTTTGTTTGCCCAACCAAAAGTATCACAGTGACTGCCCCAAGCATCTCTTGGTTGCTTGTCACCACTGATAGCAATCAGTTGGAGTTTGCTATGTCTGTTATGAATGGTGTCTCTCTTAGGAGGCAACTGGGTTAGCTGGATCAACTTAGGGTGGCTTTTCTTAGTTTATGTTGTTCTTTGTATTTGCTGACCATTCAGACTGTGTTTCACCTAGAACTTAGAGTACTTGTTTTAATGGTGATGAGAGGGTAGGTGGATATAAAAGCCACGGACTTTTATGAGACAGCCTTCATCTAGGAATCTTGAATAGCAGCCGAGTGTTACCAAGTCTGCATTTCAGATGTGCACCTGAAAGAACATCTGTGTTAGTGGAAACTGTGTTATCTGTGCAGCTGTTCCCAAAGCTTTGTTTGAATAAAGGTGGTAGAAGTGCTCGTTAGTGGGCAGCAGAGTAGTGTCTTTTTGTGTATCAAAAGACAGAAAACCTCACAGTTTAAAATAGCAGTGCTTCTGCTAGGATCAGTGTAGTTGCTCTTTCTGGATTTTGACCTTCATAAGCCATATTTTGATGTAGCTAGTAACATATTTCTAATTCCTAGGGTCATAGCACGTTTCTATTCTCCATTAGTTTCTTGGAAATAAAAAACAGCCAACAAAACTAACTTTAAACATATATCTAAAATTGTTCTAAATCTGCTGATGCTCTGTAATGCATAGGGTTATCAGGGATCATTGCCTGGTGAGGTGTACTGTGCAAATACATTGCTACTAGCAGATGTATATGTTGGATTTATATTTTGACAACTGTATGACTTTAAAAGTCATGTACTGAAGAGTTTGTTAGAAGTTTGGGGGGAATTTTTGTTTGTTTGGGGGGGAGTATTTTGTTTGATTGGTTTTGTTTTCTCCTTTTTTTTTCCTATCATAATGTGCTGGCAAAACAGGATGTCCATGTATGCTTTTGCTATTTGTGTTAGAGCATATTTAGTCATACCTGTTGGCTTCAGTAACATCGTCTGATTTTATTCCAGAGGATAATTAAGCATGGAAACTTAAATTTTCTTCTGTGCAGAAGATTGCATTCCAATAAAATATTTGAAACTACTGCTTCCATACCTAGGCAATGTTGACCTTCCACACTACAAGCTACCATAGCACTATCCAGTTTAAAACTCTTAGAATTTGAAGATACAATCTTTAAAACAAAAAAAACCCAATATTTTGAAATATTTTTCTTTCCTGCATGTCAAAGCTTTGTTAGAAAGTTGAAGGTTTATGGCGAATCACTAAATCAGTGCAGGAGTATAATGAAGGTAACAACCTGATTGTTTCAGCAGTTCTGAACTAGACCTCACTTCAGTAGCTTGAGGAATGTATGTATCTGAAATAGTTATACAAACACTGGCTCAATAATTTCACAGAAATAGTATTTGAAATGTTATGCATGCCGTTTATAAACTCATTATTTCATTATTACAATTCAGAAATCACAAAGCTTATGTGCATCTTTAATAATCCTGAATTTGCTATAAATACATATAAATGGCATGCCACTGATCAGTATGAGTTAATATTTAAATTTCCTGCTACAGAATTAAAATTAATTTTGTATATTCACATTTACCACAGTTGTATATACCAGTAAGCAATTTGAAAAACAAAAATGCAGCATATTACTCCTTTTTCATATAAAACAAATGGAAAAATTGCATATGCCTGTGAACACCCTTCTTTTTGGAATATGATACACCCCTTAACTACCTCAGATATGAAAATTCCTACTTAACAGTTTGTTATAAACTATACTATTTCCAAAGTTAAAATAATAAAAAAAGTCTGTCAATATTTGCTTCTGCTTTTGGTAAGTACCGTTACTTCATATCGTGTTCAAATCCATGTTGTTAAATATACACTGAAGAAGACCAGTTTTCTTCTGCACATCTATGGAATGGTAGCCTTTTATTTGGACTAGTTAGTATTCACATTATAGTCTCTGTATGGCTTCAAAAATTGATTGCTAGAAGATTGACATATAACAAGTTGAGTAAAATCTTCACACTGAAGTCCACACATGCACATTTGAAGACCAACAGGAATTCTGCATCAAGTCCAAAGGAGTCACATTCTTAGTGACAGATGTCTGAGAATAAAATAACTTAGTTTATGAATCTAAACTTCACGCATTTAAAGAATGCAATAACTTTGAAATATACATATCTTTCTTTCATGCTCATGTATGTATGTATATGTAGATACAAACTAAGAAACTGTATTTGTATATCTGGGCAGTGACAGGAAATCAGAAGTGCAGACAGAAACCTCTTGAAAAGGAAAATACTTCCACTAAACTGGTTTTAAGGAGTATTTGCACAAGAGAGGAATCTAACCTCAATAAAATAATTGTTGAAATTGAACTGCTTTGACATGTTGACATTATTTTAAATTATTTGCTGTTTTAAGGAGCCAATGTTGAGCTTTTTAAAAAAAGAATAGTAATTGCACTACTTCAAGAGGTCATGAAGAGCCAGGGCATGGGTTTGTCATTGCTGTCTGGCAATTGCAAAAATATTAATTTGCATTAGCTGTTGACTTTCTGTTTTTAACTGTACAGATGCAGTCACTGGCCAATTGGCACAATAAAAGCCTGTCTGAGTTCATTTTATAGATTCTTCAGTTGGAAAATTTTCTGAATATACTGACCTCGCGTGTAAAAGTTGCATTCTGAATCTGAGCTAGTTATCTCATGCTCTTTTTATGCTCAGAGAGGAGAAACAGGGTCTTCCATAAGGCCATTCATCTCATAGTAAGACAGGCAGGCAACTGAAGTGAATTGTCTTTAAGGATGAATGTTGGATGGTTCATCGAAGATGTAATTAAAAAGGAAATGTGGTTTATTTGCAGTTGTGTAAAAACATAGTACAGTGAAGTTGGGCAAATCTTTTGTCAGATTAAGTAGTTTAGCTAGGAAAGGTAGAGAAACTTTCAGGTATACAATCTCTTCTTCCAGTGTACAGTGTAAGAAACAAACTTAAAAGGTAAATACAAGTTGCAAATAATTGCCCTGATATAATACATGCCAGTTAATTACTATCTGTGTAGCAGAAGAACTATTGGAATCAGAGATGTAGTAATCATTTTTTTGAAAGAGATTCCCTCACTGGTAGCTTAGTATTACTGCCCTTTAATGTCTAGTCGAGATCTGTTACCTCACTGTTCGATCATCCGTTTAGAAAGATACATGCGAAAGCACGTAAGAAATTCAGGACAAAGAAGTCCCTAAACATTTCCACGATAGATGCATGTAGCTGTAGCATACCATACTATCCTGGGTTTATGTGGAAAGTAATCATTCAGGAGTAGGCTATAATAGAGGAATATCTGACCTTGAACAAAATGTTCCGCAAATAACTTAGCCCTGAAATAATCCCTGGGCTAAACTTGTCATTGGAATAAAATTCTTTTTGTTTTATGTGCATCAAGCGGATATACTCTGTCCTGAGTGGTAAGGATAAAATAATTTGACAGCCTCTATGATATATTGTCCCCTAATGGAACCATCAAAATCTCTGAATCATATGCTTGAACTTCAGACTTCATCTATTGTATTAAATGCTTTCCTGAAAAGCAAACAACTGCTGTCTTCAAGAATGAAGTTAACATTTCTTTTGTCTCTTAAGCCTGATCTTGAATGAAGACATGCAAAATATCTTAGAAAAATCAAGCTGGGAACTAAAATTTGTAGCTTTTGTCACTATCAAAATAATAGACTTAAGAGATGTGAGTTTTATGGAACGTTTATAATTTCCTTTCCTTGTACTACCCTTGCCATGCTCCACAGGCTTCCCCATGGAAATGTCTGTCTTTCACCTTCCCTCAGGATGTAATTACCTCTTACTTAGTCTAGGTTATATGTGTCTAACAAAGCTCAAAGCTGTTACTTTTTTGTGTCTATACAATTAGTATACTAGGTGTTTCAAGAAGAGTGACACTTAAGTCATAACTTGGTGACATAACCATAGGGTAAATTGTGGATATGTTGTGTATTTATTACATCCTGGTTATTTCACTTACGTAATAAGTATGAATTGTAAAGGATAGTAAGGAAAGAAATATTTTTTACTGTGCCTGCATTCTTGTCGTCATGTGTATGGTGTATAGCATAGGTAATGAGCTTACTTTTTCTTTGAAAATGTATTCACTTGAACATCATTCTTTGAATAGAATTATAATTTTATATAATTTATTCTTCATATAGCTGTTAACTAATAAGGTATATTGACAGTCTGTCAATCCGATCACATATATTGTAAAAGAACATTACATTTTTGTCACTAAACAAACACCAGTGTAGAAATATGTGACTGAAAGTTTTCTGCAGGTATATCAAATCACAGTTTTAAAAAAGAGATTCAAAGTATTCCTCTTACTGCCGTGAAGTGACATTGCGAAGTGACATGGGGCAGTCAGCATAGAAATATAAGTCCCCCTTTTGGTGAGGGAGGTGTTTAATATCAGCATTTATACATTTTTCTAATATGTACACAGTTGATAATGATACTGGCATTTGCTCCATATTGTGTTATTACATTACTCTGAAATTTGGAGTTTACTAAAGCTGAAAAAATTGTAATGGTAGGAAAAATGCAAATGTGAACCCTTTTAGTTCTTAGGATTTATTTTGGGCTGGCCTGTGACTCAGCCACATATCCTAGGAAGTATTGGCACCAAACTGCTTTACTAGTTTGGGTTGTACATCTGGTTTTGTGTGTCTCCGTATTCTGCTTTCCCATTAGGAATCAAGTATGAAAAGACTAATTATTTTACTCATTTAAGAATGCAGTTGTCCAATTCAGGTATTTTCTCTTACTGTAGTTACTTGCAGTGTTGTACTGAGTTTTGACTGCTGTCCTGGCACGATGTTTTCTTTATGGATACATACTAAAATCTTCTTGCCAGAAGTACTATAGGAATTATTTTTAATATCAGGAATGAGACAACTTACCATCTGGGCTGAGACAGTTATTTCTCAAGGGAACTTGAACTTCAATTTAACTTCAACCATAAGCAGACCATAAACAGCAGTTTGAATTTCCTGGCTAGAATTCACGTGCTTCATGCTCACAATTGAACATACTCTGATTACTGACTGCCTAGCTCCAACTTTGTGTTGCTTGGACAGCAGGTAATTTACAAGATAGTTGAATGTCTTCTGGAAGATATACATGCCAACTAAGTATGATTTCTTTTTGTGTGACAGCATATGTAATCACACAGATATATGCACCCATTAAGTCCTTGCTGTTTGCATCATTATAGATTGTCCCTATGATCCTTTAGGAGTTATTTTAAAAATCTAAAACTGAATGATGATATTTTATTAACGTTACTTATGGAGACCAGTAAACACAAGTATATTTTCCTGGGTTTTGGTTGCTGTGCAAGAATGAGGAAATCTTTCAGATTTTTGACTTTCTATGTTGTTGAGATATACACACACGCACACACACACTTTCTTCTGATTTATCCAATATGGAAAAAATACTTATAATTTCATTAAAAGTACAATTTGTCAATTAAAGCTATAATTTGATAATTAAGTGGTACAGAACTAAAGCAGCTATGTTCAATGCTTTTATCTAGACTCATAGCAAACTGTCTTGGCATACTGTAGAATAAGAAAAATTATTTCTTTGCAGAACTACACTGTAATACTTGTTATCCATTTCTCAACAAGCATGACAGTGATATGAGCTGTCAGATTTCTAAGATTCTTTGACCACCCAGATCTCTCTCTCTGATGTTCAAAATAGTATTCTGTTATCAGTTCAGTTGGTTCTGCTGATCTATGCAATGAAGATAGTATTTGTCCATGGCAACTATTAAAATTTCAAGTAGAACTAAGAAAAAGTTCTTTTCTCTTTCTTAGCTAATTTTTGTTGAGACATGTCCAATTTGTAGCAGGTTGGCATTTGAAATTTATGAAGTTGTATAATAGCTGCACTTATCTCCACTCAAAAATAATTTGGTTGTTTGGAAAACAGACAACTTCTTTCATTTTACAAAGACAACAGTTGGTTATTAGGTTTTGAATGAATATTATTATGATTTTATAGTAGCAGTAGCTGGATATGTAATAAATATGTTCTGTTACATCTGCAGTTTTCTTTCATTTCAATGGCAATCTTTTATTGTCAGTAATGTATTTTAAACTGTAAATGATCTCATTTTCAAAACTTGTAATCCCATAACTTGATAGAAAACTATTTCTCTACGTCCTTCAATATTTTAGTTTTCAAGAACCTGATGTCCCATTTTGGGATGAATGCAAGAAAGCTTTTGTTTCCTTTTTGTTTGTTTTTTGTAGTGAGAAAGATCCAGTCCAGAGCAGGCAATATCATTAATTATTAATGATTAAGAGACTTAGTCAAGATATCGGAGACCAAGGTTCATGCAGTCTCCAATATAGATCATGTCCCAGGTAAGTGTCCTACTTACAGGCTATTAGTCCTTCTGATTTCTGATGTTCCTTTTTAATGAATGACCTGTTTAGTCTCAGACATTAGATATCATTCTTATATCAAATTTTATGGCAAATTCCTATGAAATAGCTTTGTATTTCTCAAGATTTATAGTTCCTTTGAAAAAATGTTTAGAAAATTGTCAAGTGGCTAAAATGAGTATTAGTTAGGAAACCATACACATGTGCACAGACACACACACACACATAGAGCCTTATTTGTTTAATTGGCCAGGTTCTCATCCTCTTTTTATGTTCCATTGAAAAATAGAAACTTAAACCTCTTGGGTGAACCTGTCTGCCTCATGCATGATTCATACTTGCTCGTAGCATGTCAGCAAAAGGATCTTGCTACAAGTTAATTTTACTAGTACTTTTTTTATCCCATTTGTTAACATTCATATAAAAGTACAACTTTATGGAGCTAGAAGATATTTTGTAAAACTTGTGTCCTCTTTCATTTGGAGTACACTGGGTCAGATTGAACTGATTTATTTTTACTTTCTTTTGAGTGTGTCACGTACTTGCCGTCCTAAGTACAATGAAGAACTCATTTTAAGTGCTCTAATACCATTCTTCTAAATCATTTCTATCTCATTTTGTATGTCTATCTCCCGTATTTTATACCTCCTTTTCTTGCACTTATGGCAGGGGGGAGGCAGAATCAATCTTAATCTGTCAGTGAAAGTATGGTGTAGATTTACTTGGCTGTATAGTAATTAATGTGCACAATCTTAATTAATTTCTGTAAATCTCCGTTATCTTCCCTCCCTCCCTCCCCCCCGCCCAATGCTGAAATCAAGTTTGCAATCTCCTATTTGTTACCTATACACACAGCAACAGTTTGCACAAATAGTCAAGCCGCTGTTACATGTTTGGTTAGCTATTTTATAGTACTAAGCATCTCGTGCAAAGGTGTCTTCTGTAAGAAGTAGGAAGATGTTGTTTAAAACAGTGCTATTTAATAGCACTTCATAGCAAATACGAATTGTCTTGATTTGATGTGCAGGTTACATTATTGATTCTGGATGGCTGAATGCAGATTTAAAATATTTTATCTTATTATTGAGATATATATCTATACATTATGGTGTTTATTTTGTAAATTATGTCTGATGAAGAAAAAATGGAATATAGTTATTTTCTCATTTTTATATTTGTTTATTCATACAGATTTAATAGCAGAATACTAGTAAAGTTCCCAACAGAAAAAGGGAGTAAATACTTTGCACCATACTTAACATTGTAAAAATATAATTTCATTCACTGTAGGAAAAAAATAAATTATTTATACAATAGTTTAAGCAATTTCAACTTGACCTTGCATTTGTGGTTTTGGAAAACTGTACTATAGTATCCAGAACTTGAATGCTTAGGGAAAACTGCTTCTGAACAATGTTTACTCTACAGAGGTGAATTGAGAACATAAAGAGGTATTTGCCTGTACAAGGTCACTGCTTGCTCATCTGTCACATTGCTTCAGATTTATTTCATGAAGCATTAGGACTGATTCAGAATCAACTTAAGGGACTCATAACTTGTACCTTTATCCCATGCCAACAGTCCAGCATGCCGCAGGTAGCTTGCCCTATGTTTCAAAAAAATTGTGGATGGCTACATCATCTTCCACCATTCACTGCAGTGATTCTGATGGGCTCATGCAACCTCTTGTAAGAGTTTCAACATTCAAAAAGAATGCTAAGTGTGGCTGTAGGAAGTATAGAAGAGGGCAACAGCAATTTCAATTCATGAGATAGATTAGATGACAATGAATATACATATTTATTTTTAGTTTGTGGATGTTTACCTTCTATTAAATAATTATAATGTATTTTAGCTGAGTGAACATTGTTTACTAGACAGCTTATTCTTAACCATTCACTACGTAAATAGGCTGGAACAAGTATCAGCTTTTTTTTTTTTTTAAATATTTGCTTTCATGAAAATTGAATTAACTTATATTGGCTTTTAGCTGTGTTCCTTTTCCATATGTATTCTAGCAATGTTTGTGGAAAGTGAGATTTTCAAGACAATTTTATACAAAGATAACTTTGAATACTCAAAGGTGTATCCAATAAGACAGTTCCGACACTTAGATTACTCCAGTTGCATAACTTGAATAGAAAATGTTTGAAAAGTGTTATTGAAGTGCAATCATGTGTAATGGAGCAAAATAAAAAGAGAAAAAATTTTATATGTTAAGGTTCAAGAAAATAATCAACAGAAAGTCATTACATGGAAAGAAAGGAATGCTAATGCTTCATCATGTTTGTCTCAAATAAGGCAACTAAAGTAGACTAAGTTAATTTTATAGTTCAGACCAAGCAGTAATGCTTTGTAATGTTATTTAGCACTAATTAGAAAGATATCAAACCACTTGAACAAACTTTAGTTACTTAAAGGCACCAACAATCTATATGACTAATGAAATATGTCATGGTTTCTTTTTTCCCTTCTGTTATTAGGATGATTTATGTGGGTATAGAGTACAATAAAAAATTTACATTCTGTACTTGGCATCCTGCTTTTGTTTGTAAAAATCCTCCATCTTGAAATCAATTCAAGTCTGTGGACAGGAGCAGAATGTACTTATGTCAATCTAGCCTAAATTAGACATAGTACATCTAGAAATTATAATAAAAAAGAAATAGAAAGATAAGATAGAATGTGTAGTGAATATGTATCTTACGTAGCAGAGTGTTTCCTCCTCTTTCTTATAAGTCAGGATATTAGATGTATGGTTGGAATCCTGGGCAGGATTAAATGATGAAATAAAATATTTTAAGCAGGAATAATATATCATCAATATTTATTTAAAAAAAAAAAACCACAAAAATGCGAATAATATATTTTTATGGTCTGCAGGGATAAGGAGAAAATATTTTAATACTCTTACCTAAAAGATGAAACAATGATAGGGTATCTTGTTTATGTCTGGCAGTCATATTTTACACTGCTAGATATAATCAAGGAATGAAAATAAAGAAATGCAATGAAAGCAGAATATAAATGATATTCCCAGAGGCAATGTGGAAATAGTGGAACCACCACAAAATAGAAGTCAACATTAATACACCATCTTAAAGCTCTCGTTTGTGATATAAATTTGGCTGCCTTTTCTTGAAAAGCCTGGCCCAACAAAGCTTGTCTAATGATTCATTATTGTAGGCAACACGGTGCATAACCTTTCTGTCACATCAGCGTCCGTCATGCTAATAATGTATTCGGTCAAGCATCAACCCTCAGAGGTTCAGTGCAAATTTTTTTATTACGCCATTCAGTTAAGTAAAATAAATTGTGCTGGGCCTCCTGTAAGATCTTGAGAGCTTCAAGTCTATCTATTGCATCTTACAAAAAAAAAGAAAAAAAAAATCAGATACATATTTTAACATCTCTAATAATGAAATATGTGGTTTTATGGTGCTCAGAATTGTTTTTTTATTACAGTTCTTTCTATCCTCTGACTGCATTGAAAACTGTCTACACAGTACAGCAATATGAAGAAATTATTTCCCAAGCAAAATTTTTTATTTACTGTGTTTACTTTTCATATGATTTTTAAACCTCAGGTTTATAAAAACAGGGATATGCAAGACAGTAACAGGTTTCTGTCTACTTCAACAAAACTTAATTGAAAATAAATATAATAAAAACATAGTATAAATTAATATATATGAATTTTGATTAATTCAACTTCTAAGTAGCCATTTTATTTTTGTATACTGGCAAAAGTCAAAAAAATAAAGGGAGTTATTGTCATAGAATATCAAAATTACTATCCTGCTGTCCTCTGCTTAGTAGAGGAAGGTAGATGAAAGCAGATGTATAGATAGAAATATTATATAAAGAGATATATATACACACTTGGTCATCTTCAAATCATGCATTTATGACTTTTTTTTTCAAAAATAGAGCCTTTTCTCATTTTATTCGTTATCTTCAGGAGTATATAACTCATTTAAACCATCTTTCTGGGTTTGGGCATGCTACACAGTAGTAGTAGAGGAGACAAAATGTATATTAGCTCTGTTGGATAAACATGCAATCCAAAAGACACTTTTGTTTGAAATATTTTTTATCACGTTACATGTTAAGACACATACTCTAACGTTTTAATTTATTTACCAAATGATAATAATAACTATTAAATAACTTGTTAATTTGCAGTAGTTAATTTAAAAGAATAATATATGATGCAAGCAGTTAAGAATAAAAAGAATTTGCCTGTGGATTTGTTCTCAGGGCTGACTGATATAAGCTTATGTGTATATACACACCAAAAACTTATTTTTTCTCAGGAGGGATGTAAACTGTTTACATGTTAATTTCCTGATGGTTTCATGTTAGTTTTAGCTCTTCCATAATTAAAGTGCTAATTATAAAGGGAGAGGGTTGATTTTTATGCTTAGTTCTACATTCTTTTACTCTCAGTTTTAAATTTCATAAATGATTTGCAAAGTGATTGAAATCACTTTATGACTTAACAGCAAGCTTTAGAATTATTTTTTATTATTATCATTATCTTGAGTATAATTTTTAATATGGATAGATTAGAATGCTTAAAGATCAACAAAGTTATTAATAAGAGGCATAAAATTTTTAGATTAAAAAATGATATAGAATTACTCAAGCTGGAATCAAATGTGAGTTAGCAACCACATCTTTGTAGCACTTCTGAATTTTTAGTGGAAGGAAGCTGAAAGATAGATAACCCTTGCTTTGCTATTTTCCATTTCAATCATTGGGCTCAGAGATCATATTACTTTTATATTTTTTGGAAAGATTACTTATGTAAAAGTACATTTTAGTGAGTATTGTTATTATTTCAGTTATGAAGACTATATTGCTACTCGATAACATTTAAAATTAACTGTTTCCATTTCTGCCATTTCATAAAACTGTTCTGTTAAAGTGATCAATGGAGGCTGGAGATGGAAAGAATTAAAGCCGAAAAGAAATGACTGGGGCAGAGATCAAACTTGCATTCTGAGCCTCTCTTGCTATATTTGGACATAAAGACAATAATGCTGTGGAAACATACAGAGAATAAAAACCCACAGTGTCTCTTCCTTTTTCCTAGCTAACTGAAAAACCCTAATAAGAGAAAATAGAATGATTTTATGGAGTCTCTTAAAAAGACTTGGCTCTTTTTGTAGGTATAGATCTGTTTTCCTTCTTGAGAAATAAGTTATGATAGCCTCTTCACTTTACTTTCTTTTTTAATGAGCCCATCAGGGAAGACCTTTGTAGGAAAGATCTGAATGGGAGAAGTGTCCGTGTCCAAGTAATCAAGTAATCTCTGTCGGTTCTTTGTTTTTGGTGGATTTCTTTTTGGTGGGTTTTTTCCTTCCCCCCCCCTTAATAATTTAATAAGGAAATTTGGTGTTTAAGTCAAACAGATGAAGTTAGGTGTACTATTATAAATTACATAGATAAAGTTAAGCTCTTTCTACAATTTCCCTCAACTTAAGTTGTTGCCACAGCCTTTTAAAGTGAAGTCTCCTTTTTCTATAAAGAAACCCTATCTCTCGTATGCTACTGGGGAAATTCCTTTGTCACGCTTACAAAAGGATCACGCTCTTTTCTGGTATGTAAGCAGGATCTTGGACATGGACAGAGTATGGCAATACAGAGTCTGTGGCAGAAATATGAAAGTTTTGGGGAATACACATTCTATAAACCATCCAGTCACTTCCGATCTTTAACAGGAGTGTTCTGATCTCTAGTTCTTAATATGAAATGTGGAAAAATAAATATGCTGTTATGAATTGTTATCTGAGCTTTGTCAAAGGACTCTTACACTCTTAAGATTTAATAAAGCTGTAATCTGCAGCTCACTGAAAGTTAACAAAGCATTTACTTTCAAGAAAATAAAATTCAATGACAGATGAAGGTTTTTATTACTGTACAAATTAAAACCTAATTTTTGTAGTCTTGAAGGGAAATATTTATGGATTTTAGATTAATGGTGTGTGTGAATAAAATTACTTCAGATACCCTGAGTCACTTAGGTAAAGCAAGAGTACAACAAACACCTGACGAGAATTTTTGATTGAACAAGCTTTTAAGTGGGAAGCTGTTTTAAGAATTTAAAACATTCTTAAACCATTGCTTCAATGAAAATGAAAATATGTATAAATTGTACCATAGGGTACAGTACTCTCACAGATTCTTAAGGGTGTGAACTCAGCTGAAACATTCTGGCAGGCTACTAGTATTGATTGACAGAACATCTTAGGTGTCCATCTGAGTAATCCAGTCATATAAATATTTCACAATACTCTGTCCTAGTTAACTATTTTTAATAAGCTCATGATGTACAAATCATTTATTGACACACAAAAAAATTCCCTAAATAATAATTTTACATCATATAATCTGTCTCTATTACAGAGAAAATTTCCAAAATTCTTATTTGATAGCTTCGTAGCTTACTGGGCTTTAAAACCTCTGACTACCTATAGTGTGCTATGTTGAAAGTTATTGGAAGTATTTCTAGAAACTTTTTCACACTTCTGTGTGGTATTTTTGTATGCTATAACACCTGGTATTTTTCTTACACACACAGTCTAAAATTAGTTTCAAGTTAGCAGTTATCGGCTTGGTTTTCAAAAGTAATTGTAAGTCAATCTTGATGATATGTATGTTGTCTGAAAAACACCATCCTGCACAGCTTTTTGTCTGTTGCTCTTGTAAAAACACCCTTCTAGAGTCATTATATGTGAAATATTTCCTTTTTGAGCTGTAAGATCTTCACAGTATTTTTTGTGTGTAATATGCACAGTATGCTGGGTGGATTCTGGAAAATAACAGATGTAGGATAAACAAACACTATGTTATAAAAGATGACGAAGAGCAGTATGTGATGACTCGCACAGGCTCTGAAGCCTCAAAGCTTGATGCTGAAAAAGGCATCAAAGCAGTAAAGTGTGCAAACACATCATTTCTGTGCCTGGGCAGGATAGTGAAGATAGTAATTGTACATTAAAGGTCTACATGAGTGACACAAATCTTCCAGCTTCCTTTGCATTTAGTGACAATGCCACAATTATAGGTACTAATTCAAGGTGGAGTCCAGGGAAATAAGGCAGTTAGGACGTGGTGTTGGTAAAGTGAAGAAGCAGGTTGAACATCAGCTATAGAGAAGAAACAGCCTTTTAGCCAGCACAAGGAACATGTCATGGTGGTTAGTCACTTGGCTGGAGAGAAGTAGCGAAAAATTGGGGAAAATAAAAATATTACTGTGGCAGCGTCGTCAGTAGTTACTTTGCAGAGTGCTTCACCACATGACGTGGATGTTAAAGATTTATAGATGTTTAAGAAGTGTTTGTGCAAATACATACAAGAAAAGTGTACCAAAGGCTACCAAAGAATGAGTCAAAATTACTGAAGGGCAAGAGATTTACCAAAAAAATACTTTTAGCTGAATATCCAGTTCTTACGTTTTGGATGTCTTCTGTTTGCGGCTCTCGGAAATGAGATACTGGACTAGAATGACTTTTTTGTCTTATCCAGAATGGCCATTCTTATGTTTTTATGAAAGCAGTGCTGAGGACCTGGTTCATAGTTTATACATTATATTGATAAACCAATGATTTGTGTTGTGTATTACAGTACATCGCAGTGTGAAGTAAGAATTTAAGGATCACATTTTGGCAAGAGAACTAAGTATTTTAGTCCTGATCCCTGGTTCTGCATGAAATTAGAAATTATTTAGGATGTCTACTTTCTCCCATAAATAGGAGAGAATAGTAAGTGATATGCAGAGTAATAGTGCTGTACACGGCAGAACAAAACTAAACTAGAGATATCTTATCAAAATAAGTATTGAATTTGAATCCCTAAATGAATGCTGTCTGCTATAAAACTGTGACTTAGTTTACTAACTTATTTTCAAGCAATGTCTGCCTTAATATAATTTTACAAACAGATGAAGATAAATACTGAAAAGATGTTAAAAAGAACAATGCAAGCTATTGGAATAACAGTATATGAATCTGTTTAGGCTATTTTCTTACTTAGAATTTTGAAGAGTTCTTTTCCTTCATATTTACAAATATAATTATGTTTGTATTGGTTGTATAACTTCTGAAAAACGCTTTGAAATCTATAATGTACTGTCTTAACTAGAAAACATGAGTCAGTTGATCCACAATTTCTGCCTTTGGCTTCAGATAATACCTTAGACAATGCTTTGTTACACTTGTGTAAATATTGCAGGCAGAATTTTATAGATGTTCTTTTATAAATAATTTGTTTTCAGTTTACTAAAATGGATTAAACTCACTTCAAATTACTAAAAAAAAAAATAAAATCCATATACGTAAGTTAATTTCTGTACTTATTTTCAGTTTTCTCCCTCCTCTCTGTAAAATCCACAAGGAAGAGGCCACTGCACATGGGCAACTCAGATCACTGTGATTTACCTTTTTTCTTTTCTCATTGCTATTTATTACAATTTAGAGAAGCAAAAGCATGGTTCAGCTATCTCTGTCTTTTTAGGATTCATTATGGGTCTGTTACATTCTGTATATAACTTCTGTATGCGTGCCCTTTGTGTTTTCATATGTATGTATGAAACATATATGTGTACTTATACAGGTAGACATATGAATCATCGACTATATTTCTTATCCTGGCTGCATTTTAATATCAATCTGTTGTTTGCCTTCAACATACAAGCCAGGATTTCCAGAAGCTTGTCCATACATTTGGATTTGAATAGACTTTAAGATTTAGCTATAGAAACATGATATCATGAGAATTTTAATTGGCTTTGCTTATGTGGTTGGAGTAGATTAATCTCTTCAAAACAGAGCATCTGCACAGCATGCTAGAATACTTTCCATAGTTCATTTTGAAACTACCAATACTGAAAAAAAACCCAACCTCCATTAATTTTTTTTTTATAGAATAGCGGTTTTTATTCAGCTATCAACCAAAGGAAATGAAAAATGTAATCACCTCTGATCCACATACAGTATGTTAAAGATATGGTGTCAGTTTTACTGAGATATGAGGTGGTCATTTTCCAAAACTACCTAGAAACTAAAAAATAATATAAGAGGAAAAACTAGCTTTCCAATCTACAATTAATGTAAAGTGAAAGCACAAAATACTTGCATACTTTCAGTAAGCCTTTTTTTTGTTTCCTTTCACAAAAAAGATCTTTATATTAAGTGCTCCAACTTCCTCCTGTTCTCCTTCCGAGATCTATAAAATTCTTTAAAGTACATGAGTCGGTAAAACTTCTTGAATCTTCAGTTAATGACATGATAATATTAACTTTTCTTTCTTTTTTTCCACTTTTATAAGTTGACTGTTATTCTGTTTTTCCCCAATCCATGGTTTTAATCAGTATGACCCATTGCCATGTGCTTATCAGCATGAAGGACATGTAGTGATATTATTTTGCATGTTACTTGAATATAGTCATATAGTAGTGATGAGCATGAGGTCAAAAACTTCAAGAAATAAGATAGTTTAACTACTCTAATTTTATGTGCTATTCATGTAACTAAACTTCAGAATCTGTTGTGTGCATTTGAGTTCCTACATGGTGAAAAATGAAAGTAAAAGAGTGTACAGGAGAGGCATATATTGGAGAGGGAAGAAGGAATGGAAGGAGGAAATAAAAAATAACCTAATGGGGTAAAAACTGTGAGATCGAAGAGTTGAAATAAAGAAGAAAGCCATTTATGTTTCGTGTAAAAATGTTTTCTTAGCTAATAGATGTAATAGCCTCAGGCAACAATATGTTTCAAAATTAAAAACAAGACATACTTTTAGACCACTAAAATTAAAATGGTGACAGCGGCAGCAGATATGGTATACTGCAAAGACCTGTTCTAGTCTTCTGAATAAATCATTGGACAAGAACTGTGAAAATCGGAGTTTGATTTTTAGCACTCTCTGCAGTTGCCTAGCTGTGAATATTAATGATTTATTACTTCAAAATGTAAGTTATTGGAAAACTGGTGTGAATATTTAAAAACTAGATAATGAAATCAACACAAATATGTAGGTTACTAGAATTTTATAACTGAAAAAATATATGACCTAATTGGTCAATTAAACTACATGTGTTTTTTGACAGCTAGTATATTCCTCTCAGTATTAGAGGAAATAAATGCAGGATGGCTTGATTACAATGTAGTGATGGAGTATGTTTTGATCTGGGGCAGTTCATTTAATTCTTATGCATCTTATGTCTTTGCTCTTTCACACTGTTTGAGTTAAAAGAGAATGTCGTTTGGTGAGATAGATTAAGCATTTTTTTTTTATTAAGAAAATTGATTTTTGCATGATGAAGTGCTTAACTTGAATGAAGGTAACAAGCAGCCTTGGTGGCTTTTGAAAAACTACTTGATTCTTGATTTTATTTCATGGATTTTCTCAAGCTCTTTAGTCGTAAACTTCCTTTAAATAAATATTGTAATTTAAAAAGCTTTTCTGGTAGTAATCAACTTAATTACGGAAACAAGCTTTTATTAATATATAGTTTTGGAAAGGAAAGAAAAAGGAAATGAGAGTCAATAAAAAAAAATTATGGGAGAGAATAAGCAATTGAAAAGAAAAAAAAAAGAGAAAAAGACTACATTAAAAGAAAGACAAACCCAATAATTTTACTCCATATTCTTTCAAAGGGTCTAATGTAGGACTATGCCAAGTTTTACTAGCACAGAGAGGTGCTCTGAAATATACCTAAAACTGGGTTCTTGAAATGATTCTGGCCTTTTATACACAGAACTATTCTGAACATACTTTATTAATAGGCACTTGGTTCAACTTCCTCTTAAAATCTCTCCTAGAGGAAATACAAGTCTATTTTTATCAATTATGATTGCCTTTCATATTACTGTAAGACAAATGCCAGCATATTTAGCAATATCAGTAATGTGTTATTTATGTGGGTATGGGTTTTCACAGTGCTTCTATAGATGTCCGCATGTATGTGTTAGCAGTGAAGCATGGAGTATATGGCACGTTCATTTTTATATGATTTATAGGATTAAATGTATCTTGAAGTATTTAAGTGTGCTGAAAGTGTTTGAAATATCTAGAAGCTATTCATTAGTTGTGCCTTTATTACTTTGCCCAATTAATGAAGTGCTATAAATTTTATATTAATTTATAAATGCATTTGGCCTCTAACCATTATGATCTTTCATGATGTGATGGTGACATAAAATAAACACAATTGTTGGATGCCTGAACAATTTTAGAAATATTTATTACTTACAATAAAACTGTCTCTAAAGTCTATAATGGTACTATAAAAATCACAGTACCAAGAGAGAAAGGTCTTTGGTAAGAAGTGGTTTCAGGCTGATAGTGAGGCTGAACAAAAAGGAGAATACAGGCTGAGTCTTGAAAATGAGAGGAGATTTAAAAGGAAGAAAAGAAAGAAAAGGAGAAAAGATAATATCTTCAATAGAAATTAAATTGACAGTTTTTACGTGTTGATCTGAGGCTCATTAGCCAGGTATAGCTAGCTAAGTAAGCTCTAAGGACAATAACTGGTGAGACAAAACATTAGTAAAGGTTGATGGATCAGCATAGAATTGTCGATGCTGGCAGCCCTTTGTTTTCCAGGGAAATATTTGTGTGAAGTGAGGAACGGATGTTGAAGAATATGACACATCTGTTTTCATGGTGCTGACCATGGTGCATTCTGTGTGAGGTCAAAAGACTTCTGAAATTTTAGTCAGCAGAAGTAGCGGACCTGTGGCTTGATGGCTCAGACCAGGTGTGTGTCTTGCCTTTCAGCAAGCATCTGATGATTGTGGGTTTAAAATAAAATCTAAGGCTCAGTAGAGAACACCTGAAATGCTAGTTGTTGTGTAATTTTGCTGTTTTTTAAGATGTGTTGCATAATCTGCAGTAATTTATTCCTCTCTTCATTTGATTGTTCAAGGTAGAAACTCTTATTGCAAGTTACTCTAACCATTGAGAATTAATTTCAATAAAACAACTTGTAACGCACAGTTTAGGATATACAGAAATAAATTGCTAGAGTTAGCTAGAATTGCATTTATTACCTGAAGCGCTATAAATTTATTTTTTTAATCGCATAGGAAGAGTAATGATTCATCCAAATAAAGATCCAATTTTCATTTAAAACTTAAATAGCTGTTCTATCTGTCCCAATAGTTTACATGCTGATTTTTAAGATTTAAGAAGTGTTACTTAACCAAACCAAATGCGTTTTAGAATCTAGAAGTTAACAGAGACGTTTGTCTCTAGCTGCTTTCTCACATACGCTTTTGCCACAGATATGGTGAAAGGGATTTAAGATAGCACAAAACCTGTGCTCCTCCGTGGCCTTCACTAAAAGTAACATTGTTGGGGTAAATTACTTCATGACATATTTATCACATATCAGACTCAAATGCAGTATCTTATCTCTGACAACAACAAATAGTGCATATGTAGGAAAGAATGTAGACCACAGCAAGTATATAGTAGTCCTTCCTCAGTGCTCTCCCATGTTACAAACTCAAGGTTTGGAGATTTTAAGCGCGAGGTGATAGTGCTGTGTTAAGAGGCAGTAAATGGAATTGGGGAAGAATGATGAAAGTTCAACACCATCACCCATAGTGGAATAAAAGACAGACAAAATTGGCTCTAACTCCCTACTTCACAAAATTTAGCTTTCTTGGATTCAGGAAAGGAAAAATACAGGAGGAAAAATGAAAAATAGTATTCTTCACAGTAAGGGTAACAGAACACTGGAACAGGCTACCTAGAGAGGTTGTGGAGTCTCCTTCTCTGGAGATGTTCAAAACCCGCCTGGACGCATTCTTGTGTGATCTGATCTAGGTGGTCCTGCTCTGGCAGGGGGTTTGAACTAGATGATCCTTTGAGGTCCCTTCCGATCCCTAACATTCTGTGATTCTGTGTGCCTTGAAAAGTGATGCAATTTATGTACTGGCAGATAAGCAATAACAAGAGAGTAAACCATCCTTTGGTGTTCCTTGAACACCCTCACTCCTCCCTCCAGATATGAATACTAGTTGTTTATAAATAAGATATGAATACCAAAGTTCATGCTTCAGTGAAGGTTTCAGCTGGCTCATGCTTTTTTCTGTTAAGTACCACACCAATTTTTGTGATAAGGTAGAATATTATAGTCAATATCAAAATGAAAATTTGGTTTTCAAAGAGTCAAATCAAATAATCCAAATCATCAAAGTCCAAATTCTACCTGCATTTATAAAATTACAGGTTATGAGATTAAGGCTTTATCCAGCTCTGTAAGGATCAGAACTGAACTCAGAATCTGGATCAGTAAACTACTTTCAATATTGAGAATTTAAAGGAAAGAAGAAACAAGTGCCTAAGATACTGTGTTTCATTTCAGTTTTTCTAAAACTGTGACTGAGATCTTCATGGTAGCATTGGTCATCCCAGACTACCATACTCACAAAAGAAGGCAAAGTATTCATGGGAAAGATCTGATGTTTTGGACCATCTTCTTTCTTAATGCAAACAATATGATTACATTTGATGGCAGTATTCTAGAACAGCATTTTTGCTTTTTAATAGCAATGGAGTGCAACAGGTTTTTAATACTCAAGGACATATTATGAAGCCTCTTATTGTCTGATTTTTTTTGTCAGAAACTCTAGGATATAGTCACCTTCAATTGATTAAAAGAGTTTGCTTTTATTTTCTGAAGTGATAAGATTTTACATATACATGCCATTAAAATGCCATAGAAATATTAATTGCCTGAAAAAGCTAGATAGAAAATTTTATTCATTTTCTAACGAGCTAAAAAACCCTAATAAATAGAAAATCTAGATCAACCTATCAAATAGCGAAGGATATAATCAAAACCATGAATGAATACAACAATTTTCCTGAACAGTTATTGGCAAAAAGAAACCAATGTAATGAGCATCTAATGCTGGACAATTTTATAGAAAATCTCATTATTTAAAAAAAAAAAAACAATTTTCAGAATGTTCTTAATACTGTTGTAGGAAAAAAAAACTGTGTGATGGTAGATGATGATAAAACTGGGGAAGGCATTTGCAGTGTTGTAGAATGACTGCTTTGATCCTAGCCTTTACTTACAAGGGTGATTTATTCATACAGTGCTTTATGGCACTCAAGGACATATTACAGTATTTATTACACTGTAAAGCAGTGCAGAGATGAAACAGCAGGAGTTACCTACAAAACTGCGTTTGTTGTTAATATTGTGATATTCCAGTTAACCCCATGAGCTAGGTGAAAAGACCTCTTGGGTTGTCAATCCAGTTATCCAGAGCAGCAACCTAGGATGGAAAACAGGAGCCAGATAGTAGGCCACCAGGGGAACGGAATCTTTTGAGAAGCAGAGGATGTAGTAGATGAAGAGTCAGACTCATGGTGTTAGCTTTCAATTTTTGTTTTTTATTTTCCAATATTAATAACATTTTATTTTCTTTGTAAATAGACTAAAACAACATTATTGCTGTGGGCAATGTTTTGTTCGGACTTTCTGAGATAATCATATATTAAGCAAGCAAGGAAAGGCTGTGAAATAGTAAAAGTCTTTAACCTATAAAGAGAATGAAATATCTGATGCCCATATTTGCAGTACTGATTCCTGTGAAACAGATACTGATCATATATTATAAGAAATATATTTCTGTGTTTATAACTGTGGAACTGGTTGGCCAATTCTAAGGAGTATTCACGAAAAAGCATTAAGTTCCTAAAGACTGTGTGAAAATAAGGAGCTCTACAGAAAAAAGAGACCCTATAAATATCTCAAAGGGAAGGCTTTACTTGACAGATCTCACCTTTGAAAGATGGGAAAGAATTCACTTTGGAGAGAATCCTTCCGTATGTTCAAACATCATGGAAGAGCTCCAGTCTCAGCTCGTGCCTCCCTTAACAACAAAATCAATCATCAGTGAAAAACAGACTGTAGGATACCTGGAATTACTAGTCCAATACTTAAAGAATTATTTGGGTCTATATCTTCTTCATTAATGTTGCTCAGTTATCACTGTATAGATAAGATTTCTTGACTTCCTTGTGCTCACAGAACCCCTTGTCTTTTCTCTGAAGCAGTAGTACAGCTGGCACTTGGGGGTAAACTATTTCAAGAACAACAAAAAAAAAAAGTCACTCATCCTTCTAATATCAGTGAATTCACATAAATTGGAATACTGATGACTTTCAAAGAGAAAGAGGGGAAGAAAACCAAAACAGCCCCCTTCCCTGTTGTTAACAGCTTCAGAGAAGGAGTTACTTACCTTAATGAATGTTAATTGTAAAAATCTGTAGTTCGACTGCCCTTCATATATAATTTGTTTGTGTTCATAGAACTCATACAAATGAGGAGAGTTCTGACACCTTTGTTTTCGAAGTGAAAGACAGAGAAAGGCTCAGTGCCACAGGTCACCACAAGATAATTTGTTATCAAATAGGGATTGAATGAACAACTGTCTCCGATAGTTTTGATAGAGTCTCGGTGGATTACCCATCTTCTAAAACTTAGGTTCAGGTTTGAAGAAATGTAGCCTTTCTTGGTTTTCTTTTGGATAATCCTCAAGATAAGATTCTAAGTGAAAAAATACTTTAAATGATCTCAAATTTTTTATGACTTTATTTGTCAGGAAATTTGTAGATATTTGAGAATCTCTCTCCCCACCCCCAACTGCAATGCAAATTAATTAGTTAAACTTTGGGCAAGCCTGAAAAGGAAAACTAGGAATTGATAATTGTTTGTGGGTAGTTTTTTTATTTTATTTTTTTCATTTCTAACTTAAAATACTATTATGATGCAGTCTTTATTTAGTAGGGAGAAAAGAAGGGTTGCAGTATCATAAAGATACTGAGATACTGCAGACTGGCCAAAAAAAATTTGCATTGATCGTTAAACACATGTTGACAGAAGGGTATGTCTGAAAGCGAGAGGAAAAAGAGACATGTTCAGATATAAGTCTTCCAGAAGTTTTCCCTCGGAGAGTATTGGAATTGAAATAAATCAGTCATCTTCCCCAGAATCAGGTTAGGTCAGAAAGGTGAGCTGGAATCAAGGTTTTGTGCCTTGGCAGGGAAGAGATCTGCAGTGGTGCTGGAATTGGGAGAGATTGCTACTGCTCAATTTGAATTTTCTGAAAAGCAGATTGACAGAATTTCAACATGTTTGAGGGATAAAATTCAGGGACTAATTTCTCGGATGAGTGTTTCATTCGTTTGTTTACAGCAATACATCACACACCTCTCCTTCTTCCTTGTTTCATTGCCTTTTCCATTGTCTTACTATTTTCTTCAAGGTAATATACCCAAATATTTATGAATCTTAAATTGAGATGTAAGAGCAAGAAGTAAAACTCTTTGTTATATTTTCTGAAGTTGAGAGTTAATTTTCAATGAAATAGTCTGAGCGAAATTCTCAGTCAAAACTCAGTGAAGTGCTACTCCTCTATGCTCTATGTTAACCATATGGAAGAGTAATTAGTGAGTAGATCACAGAATCATAGAATGGTTTGGGTTGGAAGGGACCTTAAAGACAATCTAGTTCCCATCTGCCTGCCATGGGCAGGGAAACCTTCCACTACACCAGGTTGCTCAAAGCCCATCCAGCCTGGCCTTGAACACTTCCAGGGATGGGGCATCCACAACTTCTCTGGGCAACCTGTTCCAGTGCCTCACCACCCTGAGAGGGAAGAATTTCTTCCTAATATCTAACCTAAATCTACCCCCTTTCAGTTTAAAGCAATTTTGCCTTATCTTATCACTACATACTCTTGCAAAAAGTCCCTCTCCAGCTTTCTTGTAGGCCCTCTTTAAGTGTTGGAAAGGTGCTATAAGATCTTCCTGGAGCCTTCTCTTCTCCATGCTGAACCACCCCAACCCTCTCAGCCTGTCTTCATAGGAAATGTGCTCCAGTCCTTGGATCATCTTTGTGGCCCTCCTCTGGACCTGCTCCAACAGCTCCGTGTCCTTCTTATGTTGGGGTCCTCAGAGCTGAACGCAGTACTGCAGGTGGGGTCTCATGAGAGCAGAGTAGAGAGGCAGAATCACCTCCCTTGACCTGCTGGCCACGCTTCTTTTGATGCAGCCCAGGATACGGCTGGCTTTCTGGGCTGCCAGCGCACATTGCCAGCTCACGTTGAGCTTCTCATCAACCAGCACCTCCAAGTCCTTTTCCTCAGGGCTGCCCTCAATTCAGTCTCTACCGAGTCTGTGTTTGTGCTTGGGATTGCCCCAACCCATGTGCAGGACCTTGCTCTTGGCCTTGTTGAACTTCAAGAGGTTTGTTTGCACAGGCTCACCTCTCCAGCCTGTCAAGATCCCTCTGGATGGCATCCCTTTCCTCCAGTGTGTCAACCACACCACACAGCTTGGTGTTATCAGCAAACTTCCTGTCGGTGTACTCAATCCCACTCTCCATGTCACCGACAAAGATGTTAAACAGCACCAGCCCAATAGCGACCTCTGAGGAAAGCCACTCATCACTGATTTCCACTTGGACATCAAGCCCTTGACCACTACTTTTTTGAGTGCGACCATCCAGTCAATTCCTTATCTACCAAGTGGTCCATCTGTCAAATCCATGTCTCTCCAATTTAGAGACAAGGATGTTGTGTGGGACAGTGTCAAATGTGTTGGACAAGTCCAGGTAGATGATGTCAGTTGCTCTTCCCCTATCCATCAATGCTGTAACATCATCATAGAAGGCCACCAAATTAGTCAGGCAGGATTTGCCTTTAGTGAAGCCATGTTGGCTGTCGCCAATCACTTCCTTATTTTCCATGTGCCTGAGCATAGTCACCAGGAGGATCTGCTCCATGATCTTGCCGGGCACAGAAGTGAGACTGACTGGCCTGTAGTTCTCTGGGTCTTCTTTTTTTTCCCTTTTTAAAGATGAGGGCTATGTTTCCCCTTTTCTAGTCGGTGGGAACTTCACCAGACTGCCGTGACTTGTCAAATATGATGGATAGCAGCTTAGCAACTTCATCCGCCCGTTCCCTCAGGATGTGCGGATGCACCTCATGAGGTCCCATGGACTTGTCCACCTTCAGGTTCTTTAGATGGTCTCAAACCCGATCTTCTACAGTGGGTGGTTCTTCATTCTCCCAGTCCCTGCCTTTGCCTTCTGTGACTTGGGCTGTGTAGCTGGAGCTCTTGCCAGTGAAGACCGAGGCAAAGAAGATTCGAGATGTTAAACAGCGTCGGACCCAGTACAACCCTTGATGAACGCCACTCATCACATATCTCTAACTCCTCTTGTTTATTCCCCATGCTATGTGCATTTGTATAAAGAAGAGAAAATTTCAGTGAACAGTGGGAAAACATTTATCCCAAAATAATTATTCCATTTCTGACCTTGTTTCTGATATCTAATTCTAAAAGGAAACTTGCAAAATATCTTCACCAAATAAACCTTGGAACTAAAACTAGCAGCCCCAAAAGAGACAGCAAGTATGAACTCAGTGGAAATACCGGGTTTAGGACACATTATAATCTTCTTCACACGTCTCTCTCAGATCACCCTTCATTTTCCATACGTGATAACTACCTTTCTCTCTGTTGCTGTTCCTCTAAAAAGTCATGACTTATTCTCTTGCTCATATCTCTTCTGCTCCACGGGCTCTAACTATACTTGTCTCTCACATTATCTAGCTGATTAACATAATTAAGTTGGAGTCAAAGCAATTGTACTGAATTTGTATTTGCTTCTGTTTCAGTGTGAGTTCAGTTCAGTCTGTGTTTATCCCTTTAACTATACCAGTTGGGATAATAAGTGATATATTATTTTTCTCTGCATCTTTGCCTTCTGCTTTCCAGCTGGTTACTTCTGATATTTTTCTTATGTCAGGAGGAAAAGGTGGTGAGAATTTCATCTACATTTGCACATCATCTACGTAAAACTTCATTGAACATGCCAGTTATCAGAATGTAAACACAGGGGAGTGCCGTGCCACAAGATAAGAGATTTGGTCACAATACTGGCTTGTGAAATTCCTGTCTACACTTTGTAGTTATCACCCTTTTAGCCAGTACAGTTGAATTTTTGTATCAGTAGATGACTGAAATAAAAAAAAAACAACACAAAACCCCACATTATAAAAACCCGCCCTAGCCGGTGATACAGTTTACAGAGGAGCATGGCTGATAGAGGTGAGCTGTCGTTGGGGAGTGTAGATGAACAGCCAGGAAAGTTACCACTTCATGCTGCCTGTATTGCTTTGAACCTGGTTCTTGGTAACTGCAAACAACTTCTCCTCCGAGGGTTACTTACAGCAAGATCTAGGAAAACGAGATTTGTAAAAAGCAGCATCACTTGTATCAGAACAGATCTATGTTTTTTCTTTGGATTTCACATCAAGTTGGTCACAGAAGTCCTCCTATGTCATTACTACTCTGTCTCACTAGATGAAAAAAATTAGCCTTATGTTCCACCACATAAAGAAATGGTGTTTAATTCACACCTTCTTATATTAACAATAATTTAGTCAATAATTTTGATTATATATTTTCATATTTTCGTATTGTTTTCCCTCTGTACTCTAACTTGACATATAGTTGAGTCATCAGACTCTAACTTGTCTGATTTCTTGTGAGCAAGACTATCCAACTTTATTTACCAGGCATTAAGTTTAAAGTGAGAAAATCCAAAGATTAATGAGATTACAGTAAAAGAGTGGAAAGTTGAGGCTGTCAGAAGATTAGAAGAGCATTTAGAAGGAGTCAGCAAGGAATGCAGGAATAAATATCTATTACATAATAGTATTAAACCGAAACCTCACTGAGACATGGGCTCATCTCTGCTGCTATGAAAACTGTTTCCTGGGTAGTCATAGAATCAATGCACTGGGGTGATTACAAGCAGGGAAGGACAAGAATTACAAAGTGAAACTCTTTTTGAGGTACTCACAAATGTCTAGACAGATAAAAATGGGTTTCAATAAATGAGGAATACATAGTAAAATATTTTGAGCTTTTTATAAACTCTTCTTGTTCCCCACTTAAACAAAAATAAACTTTTAATTATTTTTAAGAACTATCCAGTAGTCTGGTACTGATGATGCATTTATGCGATGTAGGAGACAAAGTTCAAAGGTGGTTATATAGCAGCTTGAATGTGTTGGGTCATGCATTCCTGTATTTCTGAAGAAATCTTTCTAAATTAGAAGTCAGCACAGCTGATATATTTTCTAGTAATCATGGGGAGGTATCTTGTGAATTAGTGTTTTAATTGAAGAAGAGTATTATTGAAAATTTTACAGTTACCGGAATAATGACAAATAATATATCTGAGTTAATGGGATGCACTTCTTGGGATTACATCAATGGAACATTTAATTTAATTTCCCAGTTTTCTTTGTGTGAATTTGTCATTGTCTTCTTTAGTGTCAACCACAGAAAAGCTCCCCATAGTGAATCCTCATATTTGAAATTATCTCTGATTTATTTTGTGTTTTGTTTTTGTTTTGTGTTTTTTTTTAATAAGATATCCTGTATGTAAAATTGCTTATGATTTTTGGTTGCTGCTTTCTGAATTATCTATATGTAGTCTATGCTGGTAGTGGCAATGGCTATCAGTTCATGACCTGGTAATGGCTGTATGCACTCAAACAAAAAGACAGTCCTCAAATATATCTTAAACAACCAGGAAACTTTCAGCAGCAATACTATTTTCACGTATTCTCTCCTCTCTCTCACTGCACATTTCTGTCCCTTCAACACAATAGACTAGCTGTGCAGTTCTTCCAATGTCAGTATTTTGTGGGGTTTTTTTGCATTGGGGCACAGAATCAGGAACTGTAAGGAACTATGAGGAAAATTAAATATTTTCATTTTTGTAATTGTATAAATTTATATATGCATTTTTTTCTCTTTTGCCAGTTCATTTTTCCCACAGTAAAGGACTAGGAGATAAAAATAGAAGGAACTGAACAGCAGCTGCTGCTGCAGATTTCGTGTTGTGAGACCACATCTTGAGCCAGCGTTACTGCATGCAGCTACTGTCACCCAGGCTGTATGCTACTCCTACAAGTGTCTCCCAGCTCTCATGCGTTCCTCCACCACTGTCTCCCATTTGATTTTGTAGAGTCTGACTGAGATCTTGATGGATGCTTTTTGTGCTCCTTTGATTCAAGTAATAATATGGAATTGTAGACGTATGACAGGGTTTGTCGGTGACCATCACGCCTACGTGAAAGGATCTCATCATTACCATCAGTGTGGTGGGCGATTTATGCCTTTGTTCAGAGGACATATATTTTGATGGCTGGGGGTAAAATAAGCTACTGCAACATTAGTAGAAGCTTTACAGAAAGGCCTGGCCCTCAGCTTTTATTCATACCTTCTGTCGGTTTTGCAAAGCCCAGAATCTTCATTTTGACAATAGTGAATAGCCAGTTCACATCTCCTGTAACTCATGTTAAATTATATCTTTTGTAAGTTAACAAGGATACAGTACACATTTAGAAGGACAGAATTTAGCACCATGTATTTCATTATGAATCACACCTTCTCTACGATGTGTTAAGGTGTTCCCATTTATATGTAATCCCCACAAGAGTCTACCACAGGAACCTATTGTCAAGACAGTTGGGAACTCATGAACACTTGCCAAGGAAACTATAACTTCATGGTAGACAAATAAGGGGAAATCAAATGCACCAACTCTCCAATTATCTCACTTCGGGGTATGAGAAGACATTAATAAAACATTAGTTTTATTATATGCTTTAGAATGGAAAGAGTAGAGATTGAAACAAATCTTGAGACAACTGCTTAGCAGTTGGAACTAGATAGCACAGGCCTACTGCAATGAGTTCTAAGATATTTTGAAAAGTAGTAATATATTATTAGATCTATCTGGTACTCTTATAGAAGATAATTGCAAACGATGAAAAATACTAGTAACATAAACTATTACTGAGATAGAGTATAGTTGCTGGAGTGGTGGATAGATAAAACAATTTCTGAAGCGAAGTTCTAGTCGTGCCAAAACTTTCTGCAATTAAACAGGTATCATATAAGTAGTGTGTAACTTTGTTTTGCCAAATATTTCTGTAAAAGCATATATAATTTATGGTGCTTGAAAAAGAAATACATTAACGTATTGACTGAATATTCATGTCACTTAACACACAGGTTCTAAGAATGAAATAGAGTACTTCTTGATGCATTGAATTCTTAGCTACTTGTGCCACAGCTACTTGGTAGGTAAGAAAGCACTGAGGGAAAAACAAATAGCTGTTGTTCTCTGCTAGCAGTAAGGTTTCAAAGCCACTGTGTTACTACGCTGTAGTTTCCTTTTTTCAGGCTAATGTGTGACATTAAACTGCTCATTTGTGACTCTGAAAACTTTTTTGGGTCTCTAGTTCTGCTCTGGAAGGAGCAGTAGTCTCTTTTATGGGATTTAGTATAAAGAATTCTCTTCATAGCATTCTGCTCTATCTGCATCCTTCTATCCACCTAGGCCTACTCATTCACTTGAAATTAACCCTGTATTAAAAGATTGAGTGCTGTTTCCCCATGAACAGCAAGGAATTGTGAGTCTGCAAAGAGGGCAAGCGGGATGGGTCTGGATCTCTCTTCAAATGCCTTCAAAGCAAAGGGAATGGAGTGGGTATGGGTCGTTCTTCAGAGGCCTTCCTTCAGTTTGGCACTACCCTGAAAGGGTATCTCTGAAGTGGGATCTGTAACTTTGTATAAAAGAACATGCTTGTATTCAAAAGCCTGGATAGGTTCAGTAGTATAAGAAATAGGAATCTGTGCAAAGCAATAGAACACGCATTTTTTCAGTCAATAATTGGTAAAGACAGAACACGAACAGGAAATTGCTTCAGAAGCTAAAAATGATTCAATGATATCGCATGGGTTGAAAATTATTTACTTTAGGTTTTTTGATATAACATTGCATTTCTATATGCCAAAAGAAATGTTTCCCCACAGACATTTGTAATGTTATCTTGAATAACAGATTAGTGACTTCTTTATACATGGTGGTAATAAAATCTATCTCTTTGAGTGCTGCAATGTTACCTTCATGTGGATTTATGGAACTGTGCTTTTGTGCTTTCTGGAAGATTTGCAAAAGTCTATACTGAGTTAAAGAACATGTTCTGAAACTTTCTGTGGTACTTGTAATTTACTCCAATGTCTTTCATGGAAATTTTTAGCTTTTATAATATTAGGATTCAGTACTATAACTAAGCTGTAGATGTAAGTGAAGTTGGAAGGTCAAAAGGAAGGGACTTCAGCATAAATGTTTTAGTTGAAATTCTTTTATTAAGTCTAGTGAGAACTTTGCTTCAGGAAAGAGTGAAAAGGGTGATAAGTTTTGATCCTAAAATTTTTTAATATCTGGGTATAAGAAAAAAGGATATATCTTAGGATACTCTAAGATTTGAGAGTTTCATTTTTTAATGATTTTGCTATAACAATTTTTCATTGTATGCAATTTATGCAGCAATTATTTAATAATGTTAGAGAATTAACTCCTAATTAAACAGTCATAAATAATGATGCAAGGTACGGTAAAATAATAAATGTATCACACTGAAGTAATACCATCCATGACAATGCTGTGTGGTTACCTCTTTTGATGCAAAAATATCTGACATTTTCAGTGGGTTTTGACAGTTTGACAGACTGTGTCCATGTCCACCTAGAAGCGTTTACCGTGATTCATTGAGAACTGTAGACTTGAAATCTCTAAAACTTAACAGCATATATGAATGAAAAGAATTTGTAATTAGGGATGTATGCTGTATTTAAACAGCAGCTGACTCCAAAGTATTACATGTCATTTGCTCAGTGACTATATGCTGTGTATTTGAGTATTACTTATTTTTCTTTACTCTAGTTGACCCTTTCTCTGCTTACATTTAAACCATAACATCAAAGTAAGGATATTTAAAAAGTAGGAAGTGTTTACTGTAACTTACAGAGCATTGCATTTTTCTAACTGTATTAAACCCTGTGTGAGCTCTTTGTGGACTTCCTTCATCAACATCCTTGATGACCTACTGATGAATTTTTCTGAACATTCACAAAATGCTCAAGAATATTAATAAAAATTTAGCAGAATGTAAAATCTAACTCCGTAAGATGGCCTCTTTTATTCATTAAATTCCAACTATTATTTTTATTTTGCTGTATGTTTGAAAAAGTTCTTGTCAATGAAAATTTTCATTTGTATTTTCCTTTCAGAAGGATTAAATCTCCACAAAGTAGATGAAAAATTAGTGCATGTCATAAATTGCATATAACAAGCATATTACAGTTTATAAATCTTTTTGTACATGCCACTATTTTATATACACTCAAAACACTTATTTACATAGATCTAAACTAATAAAGTAGAAGGCTTGATTATACTGCCGAAAGTAATAGTCTCCCTGCAGAACTCCAAAGGTACCTTAGCACAGTTTAGACCTAAGGAAAGAGGAAGTACAGAACCTCCTCACATGTCTGTTCCGGTAGTGTTTATTACTGGACCCTAACACATCATTTTGTCTGTCTGAATAATAGCAGAATATTAGGTTTTCAGTGTAATGGCTACTAGAGAAAGAGCTTGAGATTGGTTGATTTTGATGCCATGTGAAGTGATGTACTAAGTCATATGGTACTACTTATCAATGTCTCTCTGTTGCTCCTCTTAAGTTTTCTCCTTGACTGTTCCTGTGTTACTATGGTTCCTATGGACAATTTCTTGCCGATTTTACAGTTCACTCATCCGGTCCACGTGTCCTCTGTTTCGCTACCAGTATACAGTGGGAGACTCTATCCAAAAGCTTTGCTAAAATCAAGATAAATTACATCATCTACTCTCCCTTCCATCTGCAGAACCAGTCATTTGATTATAGAAACAGTTATTTTAATCAGTTGTGATTTGCTAAAAATCACCTTTTTGTCCTCTGTCCTTTAGTTGGAATATTAAACAATGTCAGCTACAAATGAGCTTAACACAATATATTTAGAATATTAATCTACAAATTTAATATTAAATCTTTCAACAGAGAAAACACCGTTTGCTTTGCAATGGAATAAATTGTGCTTACTGTTAGGTTTTGACATTTTAATGAGTTACATTTAAATTTCCTCTCCACGGGAGCTGGGATTGGAGGAATAGATTACAAATAAATGAGAAGTAAAGTAATATGTTAATTATTAATGTCTCTGTGCTGCTTGGTAATTATTAGATTAATAAAGTAGCCTCAGAGAAGCCCCTTGATATTAAGATTTAAACTGAGTTTGGGAGGAATAACTTAGTGGACCATGGAATATCTGCACATGAATTGAAATGAATTACCAGAAATATAGCAGATTAACAGCCACATTTTCCTATATAGGTTCGATTATTTTTTAGTCAGTAAGTACAATAGAACTTCAGATCAATTGATATATCACATGATATAGTCCATATACTGAGAAAGTATATAGAAAATCAAAGCATTCATATCTTGTGTTCAAAATACAAAGAAATTCAGGCAAGTGAAGAATCAGCAAGAACAGGAAGAATCAATTACAGTCCAAAAAAGTTCTAACTCTGGAAACATTTCAGCAATAATTTTTACAGCACTTAGGATTTCTCTGGAATCATTGTACTTTGGATAAATTAAAGGTTAGTCAAATATTCACAAAAAAGCTCAAACAAATGACTAGTCACTGTCTTTTTACTTTGAAATTATCAGCAATACTAGTTACAGTGAGTGACATAAATCTACCTAGAGGTAATGCTAGGAAAAAACCCAGAGATCCTTATCTGCCTTTTTTTTTTTTTTTCCTTTTTTTTTAAACAACCAAGTAGCCTTATATTGGATGTTAATGGTAAAGGAGAATGCTTTTCAACTCTGGTCATAAAGATTTCCACTACCAAGATGAAAAAAAATATGTATTTTCTTTACATTTAATTGTATATATTTAGATGCAAAAAGAACGTAAAACTTAGATAAAACAAAATTGGGAGAACAACTGTTTTATGGGCAGAAGGTCAAAAAAAAAGGACAGTAAATGTAACTGATATACTGTTCATATTTATTATGAGTTGAAATTGAAGCCTGTGCTCACTTATTTTCACAATATCTAAATGTGAAATTTATCCCTAAAAGATATAGGACATTAGATATGATTAGATCATAGAAGAAAACATACCATACAAAATAACTTTATATTTTAAGGGTATTAGTTTCTGTAAGTGCCTAAGCTAGCTGAGACTCCTGCAGTGGACAAGGTAAGCAACAGTTTGCAATGATTTTCATTTCCGACAAAGGTTTGTATCCATATAATATTAACTGTATTTGTTTGTTGCTAGTATTTTAATACGGTACATCATAAAACTAGAATTAGAAAAGGTGTTTCTCGTTTTAAAGGAAGTCACCCATACTTAACTGCTTGTGCAACACAAAAGCTTGATGATATAAGCCAAACATGTCTTATATGAAGCTGCAAACATCTTTCAAAATTTGATTGTTATCTGCTGAGACATTAGCATACTTTACAAATACTGTAGCAGATAATAATCCTGTTTCAGGATAATCTTACAGTGATGCAGAACTCTTACTAGAGATGCAGTGAGCTAGTGAAATAGTGACATATTCAATAACATTTCTAGAGAAATCAATTTATATTTCATGTGCCAAATTTCAAAAACTCATAGCATAAACTTTGTGTTATTTAAATGCCATATTAGCTGTATGCCTTCATGATTTAATTATGTAGCAATCGTTATCTTTACAGAACGTGGTGTATGGGATAGTAGTAACACAGAGATAAATTCATTGGGAGAAGGGACAACTAAAGCTTTAAGAGCATTGCCAAATGCAGTGCACAATCTTAGTATTACACAACTGGGAGATCTGCCATACTGCTGCATGCTGCTTCCCCACTCTCCCATTGATTGCAGCTGTGTCTGCCATGGATTATTTTTAGAGTAGTCTACATTCATGCATGTGTTGCATTGCTCATTAGAAGCACCTCAAAAATAGAATGCAAGTGGTGACAGAATAATTTAGAACAGTTTGGAGGGAGGGAGAAAATAGCAGAATGGATTCGTCCCTAGGGGAGACAAGCAAAGTTCACAGAAATCGTTTTGGAATAGACTCCAGTGATGCTCCAAACTGTAAATCACCATTATGGTGGTGTTTTGTTATAAAAAGAAGGTGTTAATCAACATGGTGTCTTTGTAATCACAGTAAATCATCTTTTTCCCTTACTTTCCCTTACCTCTCCTGCTGCTGGAGTGTGGAAGGAATGCTTGAGTCTCTGTATCTGTGTGTTTGTTGGAGATTCAACTTTGCTATAACCTCTTTCATCTAATGGCAGCAGGAGCAGCTTGTTCTGGATCTTCTAGTCAGTCTTAAGGACCACCTACCTGTCTCCTTGTCTCTCCCAGACTTTGTCCTTCTTGAAATGCATAACCTACCTCTTTCTCCACCATAGTTGAGGGAAACAGTCTGAGTAGAACAAGGCAGACTACAAGGAGAGGGAACAAAGTGTAACTGCTGAGTAGGAGGGCAAAGGCATCTTTGGAGATTTCTCGTCACTCCCCAAAATCCCCACTAGACCTCACAGTTCTTGTGTTCCCACAGGCTCCTATGTCTTCTCCATTGGTTTCACCACCCTGGATTAACTCATGTATCCTATTTTCTCTGATAACAACTCAATTTCAAAGTGACGAAGTTGATACTGCTTTACTCCTTGCTATGTTTTCTACTAGGAATTTTTATTAAGGATTCTTTTAAGTATTTTAAAGGTTATTAAAATGTTAAGATAATTCTTCCTATTATATTTTGTGCCACAAAAGGTTATTATAATGGAGCAGTCTTTTCCCCTGTTTTCAGAGCAATGAGTTCCTTATTTTCTGACTTCAAAGAAAAATACCTCCTATTTGGTAACTTACGCAAAGCCACCAAGACCACGAATATCTATGAGTATTTGGGTCAGAGCTCCATCTGGGAAAGAGAAGCGACCACAGTCCTTCTCAGTGAGTTGTGGCAAATATCATTGACTGTTTTAATCTTTACCAAAATAGTAAATAAATAAAATGACATGCTTAGTGAAATTAAAACTAAATTGTACCAAAAAAGTAAAAATGATACTGTGATCTGAAAATGCTAAATGTATTATAATCAATTATATCAGTAAAATTCTAGTACATAGCTTTATTTTCCAACTAGAATTGGAAAATAAAGCAGCATTTCCAGCTAGTATTGTTAGAAGAAAAAAACATGACTCTGTAGAAGTATATAAAAATAAGTATATATAAAAAAAATGTGAAGGCCAGAAATGAATGACATTTCCGGGCTTGATTCTTCCTTACTCTTATAAAAATATATAGAAGCCATCCTGTCCCTTTTTTACCTTGGCAAATGCTACATTGACACAAAATTCTAGTGCAAATGCTATGGGGAAAAAAAAAGAGGGCACTTGCAAACTAACTGTATCTGGAAGTATCAAATCCTTCCCTAAGAAAGAACCTTTTCTCTTCCTCACAGGTTTCACTGTCACTAATTCCAAAAGTGAAACTTTAGTTTAAACTGCAGTGCTATTTTAATGCCAAGTCAATTGTGCAGTAAGTTCTAGTCACCCTGACCAGAAGACGGAAAATGTGATCCTCCACTAGAAATCAACTTAACATCTACCTATTATAGAAGTTTTATGATAGTTACTCAGATGATATCAGTAAAATAGGTCAAAAGGGAATTGTAGGGTTATAAAACAGTGGTTTAGCTGTGGTAGTACAGGTCATTGTCATCCAGATTACCAATCAAAGAATTGAGTGGAATATGTGCAACATGTTCATGAGCAATAAGAAAATGTTCATATTGTTAAAGTTACTTTTGCATGAAACAGATGGCCCAGGTTTTTATCAGCTCTGCGATTTCTATCATGAGTTTAACTGCAATAATGCAATGTTGTTCTTTGCAATGCCAACGCAATTCACCTCATTTGTCCTGGGTAAGCCGCACTTGTTAAAATCATGGAAAAAATACTGTTCGTGTGTGTGTGTTTGGGAGACTACATTAGTGGCTGATGCAATTACTACATCAAGAACTTTAGAGAAATATTAACAATGAATTGCAGGAAAATATATGGTTTGGATTTCAGGTAGAATAAAAGCATCTTGTGCTCAGACCAGAGAAGAACAAATGAATAAAAAAAAAAACCTCAGTCTTGAATGAATGACCCTAACTTCATTTTTTTTTTTGCTACCAAAAAAATCTTGAATGCAGCAAACAATTTGCAGTATCACACTACAGAGATTCATGTGGCTACTGAAGGATCATAAAAGAAAAGATAAAATATTTGGTACCTGCGTAATAGTCACTGAGCTGAAAAAATCCAGCAAGATAACAGCTTATACAAGTTATGAAACAAACTAGGTTCTATGGTATTTTATAGAAATGAATGGAAGCAATATAAATATTTCAGTCTGTATACATAATTGCACTGCACTAAAGAAAGATGTAGGAGGAATATTTACTATATCATTACAAAAAAATATTAGATGGTTTTAGACATTAAAGTTATGCAAATGTATCAGTTACTTAGAAATTCTCTTTAAATGCTGTCTATTCAGTATTCTTAAGGGAGAATATACATTGTAGTGTTGCTTTAAGCATGAATTCTCTATAATATTTCAAGGAAATACTGATGTTATTCGACTGGTTGAAAAATTCTGAGTAACACCTTTTTAGAATATTAATTTTCTCTATCAACTATATCAAGATTTAAAAAAAATTTTTAGTGTGTATGTGAAAAATGTTTTTGAAAAATGCATAAATTTTGAATTTCTAAATTCTAAATTTCCAGAGTAGATGGAATCAAATGGTCTTAAGTGCCCTTTACAGCAGCTACTAGAGAACTCATCTGAGATGTGCTATGCAATAGTTCTAATGCTTTCTTAGATAGGGTGCGGAGTGTGGATCTATGTGGCCCACCACCAGTATTGCTACTGTGGTATACAGCTAAAGAGCAGTGTGCAGATTCCTGTTTATGTTGGTGGCATACAGACAGCTCAATAGTTTTTACTGAACACTTGGAAAAACTATGTTATCTGTTTGCACAAAATTGGCCTGTACTTTACCTCAGTCTGTGACAAATTTGGTTGCTGCTTGTGGATGTCTGTTTTCAATGTTGAAAAGGAAAGGTTTCTAAAAGTTGGGTTTCCATTTAGGCTGATTCACGATACCTGTAGATCACTCAATTTTATTCTCATGTAGAAATTTTACACAACCTGTTTTCTGGTGGTTTATTACATGCAGAGCTGGACATAAAATTAATTTGATGCAAGTCTTTCATATTCGATCATTTTAATATTGTGAATTGGAAATGTGCTGCATGCTGGAATTGTTTATAATCAGTATTATATTTCTCATCAAAACTGATGCCATAAAACTATATAAATCCTAGGAAAAAACATATATTTAATGTAGTCTATAAATTGCAAGAATAAGATTACACTGGAAGAAATAAAACAAAATTGTGCTTTTGCTTGTCATTAACATTTTCTTTAGACTCTACAGTCAGAATTAGTATTCTAAATAAGTGAATAAAAATCTTACTTCATCAATCCCTGGCTATTATCTTTATAGAGGACATACTTTCAAGGTTACTTGAAATTATTTCAAGTACTGGCTAGGGAGGGGAAGGTAGTAGAAAAAAACCTTCAAAGATAGTTTCCTACGCCTGTATGTACATCCTCAGCTCAGTAGATTTCGTTGCTTGGTTGTTGGTTTGGTTTTTTTTAACATTTCTAGCACTAATCAGCTCACAGTAAAATTGACTGATTTTGATTGTGTTTAGTTTCTTTCCTGTTATGTAGTTGTTGAAGAATTTGGATGGTTACTGGACACTGAATTCCTGATGTTAACAGTGACATTATTAAAACAGGGAAACACAGGGAAAAAAAAAGGAAAAATATGACAATGCCTTTCAAAAATTCTATATGACCTGTACAGGAGAGGGCTGGAGCACCTTTCCTATGAGGACAGGCTGAAAGAGTTGGGGCTGTTCAGCCTGGAGAAGAGGAGGCTCCAGGGTGACCTTATAGTGGTCTTCCAGTACCTCAAGGGGGCCTACAAGAAAGATGGGGAAAGGCTGTTCAGGAGGGCCAGTTGTGACAGGACAAGGGGTAATGGTTTTAAAATAGAGGGAGGTAGATTCAGGTTGGATATTAGGAAAAAAATTTTTACCATGAGAGTTGTAGAACACTGCAACAGGTTGCCCAGAGAGGTGGTGGATGCTCCATCCCTGGAGACGTTCAAGACCAGGTTGGACGAGGCCCTGAGCAACCTGATCTAGTTGGAGATATCCCTGTTCCTTGCAGGGGGGTTGGACTAGATGACCTTTGAAGGTCCCTTCCAGCCCTAACCATTCTATGATTCTATGATTCTATGATTCTATGGTTTCTGAGGCTTCCACTTCCTTTTATGAGATGTCCCTCACTACAGGAAGAATTCCTTTGCTTTGAACTTTATTGCATGAGAGCAAGAAGATCTATTAAGACTTTATGAAATGTGACATAAGATGGGGTTCCAACGAAAGAATAGGTTGCACAGAGCTACCACTGGCAGGGCAATCATGTTTTCATACTTTAGAGCCTCCTTTGGCTGTCAGATTATCTTTCACTCTGTTGTTTTATACCTATAATAAAACCGTGCTGAACTAATGAAAAATGTGGATCTCAAATTATATTCCTGAAAAAGATACAGGTAAGATATTAGTAACAAAATAGTGGACAAAATAAAATGAGCTAACATATTTATAAGTACTGTTTTTCTAGAGGTCTCAAAGATATCATTGTCAACTATAATGCAGCAGAGAACTCTAGATCTTCCCGATCAATCATTTCATCTCCCACTGTAGTAGACAACTAAAAAGAGACTGATCTCCCTATAGGCTATGTCTTCATATGATAGGTAGAAATATCCATCAACTGTTTCAAAAGGAAGGCTGATTGGAAGAGCTAAGGCTGGGGTTTTTTTATGTTTTTAAATGCAAAGGCATCACGTTTTAATTAAGTACAAAGAAGTTTTCAAAACTGCAATTTTTCTTGCATTTCCAGAAAATGTTTGAATTTTCAAAATATTGAATTTTTCAAACACAATCAGAATATTTTAGAGGAGAAATGTAAAGCTCATTTCTACCAACCTTGATGATACTTCTGTTTTCTAGTTCTGCAAAATATTACAGCAATAGTGGCAGGGAGAAGAATTTGGGATATGATAAAATTTGAGGGATTTTAAGCAGAGCTTTCATGACTTGTTTTAGGTTTACAACATGAAGGAATTGCATTTTCTCAAATTGTGCATGAATACCTTGGACTAGAAAGAAAAATTTCTGTGCACAATTAATGGAGTTATGGAAAATATTGCAGAGCAAATAACCAAGTTTAGAGATAAATTTGTTGTATTGATTATAGAATCTAAAATATGTTTATTCCTGAACAATGACTTACCTGCTTTATCAAGTGAATACATAGGAGCATGGAAAATAAAATCCTGCAGTCATGTTTCAGTCAGTTACATTAAGGTCATCTTATTTCAAACAGTTCGATTTTATCTTCCTTTTCTTCCTTAAATGAAAATGAAGACCAGGAAAGCCAGCTATGACAGTACTAAAAGAATACACCACTGTCTCCTCAAATCAGACAATACAGAGCAAGAAAATACAAAGTATGACTCAGTAACCTGTAGGTGGGATTTGAATCACAAATGTTTAAGCTCATTGCTTCTGTCCAAGTTGTTTCCTGGCACACCACTGTCATCCAAGTGTGGAGAGCACACTCAGCACACATTAGATAAACATTTCTTCTCTGAAATCTTCCCTTGTATTTCTTAGATTGTCATCTTATTTGTTTTTGTTACCTATGGGCTAAGTATTTTCCAGAATATTTTTCATGAATGTGTGTCTGTCATGAGAATACTTTAGGATTAATTTTCCTAATGATGATAGTACTGACACATATTAACATGAATTCATTTGATATTCCTCTGGTTAACAGTTTTTAAAGGCATGGCATTTTAATTCAGAAGCAGTAAGCAGATATTACATGTGTTAGTACGTTTTCTGATATCTTGTACCTTTACAGTTCCTTATTAGTTCTTACTCATTGTGAATACCTTTGAAATTCCATTGGTTTACAGAGGAGTTAGATGTAATTGAGACATGTAACTATAGCTAGTATGGTTTTTTACCATCTTATTTGTTTTGCTTTTGCCTTAATTAATTCTTTTTTGTTGTTTTCCCAATTTCTCATTTGTTTTTCTCCAGCCCTGAAATTAAATGGTTAGAACGGTGTGTTTCTCTTACTTATAGAAATATAGATAAATTACACTGTATGTGTGTGAGTGGTTTCTGTACTTGCAGTGATTATGGAAATTGTTTGCATACATATTTGCTGAACTTAGAATAAAAAAATATATGAATATAGAAGGGTAGGAAACAAAGATTATTATATTTTAAAAGACTTATTTTTTTAAAGCAGAAGTCCTGAGATTTACTCCAGTATTTTTAAAGGATATAATAAATAATAAGTTAATATAATTTTATTCATGAATACTTTTCCTGGATCATGTGAACATATTTTAAAAATAAAAACCTCATTTATGTTGCACAGCAATTATTGAAAAAACTGTAGAGAAGTGTGAAAAGGCATGCAGTGTACAAGAGATTTTCTTTAACATTCTTTGTTCATTCTGTTTTATTTAACTCTAAATTGGTTCTTGGTTCTGATGATCAGCATTGAAGATGTGCAGTGTCAAACTGCTATGATATTGCACTTGTTAATGTCAGTATTTCTGCCTCATGTTGTTTGGTTTGGTCATCTAGGATCTTTACATGTCATTGCGTGCCTGGAGAAGAGAAGGCTCCAGAGTGATCTTATAGCAGTCTTCCAGTACTTAAAGGGGGCCTACAGGAAAACTGGAGAGGGACCTTTTACAAGGGTATATAGTGATAAGACAAGGGGCAATGGATTTAAACTGAAAGAGGGCAGATTTAGATTAGATACAAGGAAGAAATTCTTCACTCTGAGGGTTGTGAGGCACTGGAACAGGTTGCCCAAAGAAGTTGTGGCTGCCCCATCCTTGGAAGTGTTCAAGGCCAGATTGGATGAGGCTTTTGGCAACCTGGTGTAGTGAAGGGTGTCCCTGGCCATGGCAGGGGGGTTGGAACTGGATGATCTTTAAGATCTCTTCCAACCCTAACCATTCTATGATTCTGTGATTCTATGATTGTGTACTATGTCTGTGGGAATAGAAAAAGTATGACTAAATGAAATATAGTCAATTCTTCCAAGGGTTATTCAAGTAACAATGTTCTTGTTCACTTCTCAATTGGACCTTAATTTAACTTTTCAGCCTTCCATTTAGTAAAAAAAAATGAAATAGAAGACATTTAGTCACATGGACCTTATTTATATTTGTGTCTGAGGTATTAATGAAGAAATTTAATGTAGGTTTAAGAAGACATTATGGACTGTTTCCACACATGTATTACTGATATAGAGAAAATTTCTGTAACTTAAAGGCTCAATAACTATCAACTAATTTGTCTGAGTCAGGAAGTCCCAATCTGGACTCACTTGGAGTACTGCGTCCAGTTCTGGAGTCCCCAACATAAGAAGGACATGGACCAGTTGGAGAGGGTCCAGAGGAGGGCCACGAAGATGATAAGAGGGCTGGAGCACCTTTCCTATGAGGACAGGCTGAAAGAGTTGGGGCTGTTCAGCCTGGAGAAGAGGAGGCTCCGGGGTGACCTTATAGCGGTCTTCCAGTACCTCAAGGGGGCCTACAGGAAAGATGGGGAGAGGCTGTTCAGGAGGGCCAGTTATGATAGGACAAGGGGTAACGGTTTTAAAATAGAGGGAGGTAGGTTCAGGTTGGATATTAGGAAAAAATTTTTTACCATGAGAGTGGTAGAACACTGGAACAGGTTGCCCAGAGAGGTGGTGGATGCTCCATCCCTGGAGACGTTCAAGGCCAGGTTGGACAAGGCCCTGAGCAACCTGATCTAGTTGGAGATATCCCTGTTCCTTGCAGGGGGGTTGGACTAGATGACCTTTGAAGGTCCCTTCCAGCCCTAACCATTCTATGATTCTATGATTCTATGGGAAGCTCAGTAATCACCTCTCAGCAAGGCAATGACTGGGACATGATATCTTGCAAATGTGATAAAACTTATTAGTTTCATGCCTTTTGTGAAATAGCAAGGATTTCATGAACAGATGCACAGTATCTCAACACAAATAACTTCAGAAGTCTATGAAATATTTCGATATCAAAGGCAACAAATATCAGTATGTATCCCAAAATAACTTTGATCAGGACTTGCTGCTACACAGCTCCTTGCTGAAACAAAATTTTAAATGTAATGTATTACCAGTGTGTTACCAAGTCACACGGTCTGCATGCGAAAGTGAAGTTGCGTCATGTACTCTTGGTCCCACAGCTACTTGGTCATGGCCATCTTCTTACACTTCCTGGTATGAAATCTCCTGAAACATCTGGATTTACTAACATTCTCCATACTTCCAAGCTGTTGTCTCAAACCATTATCTGTCCATTGTGGGTTTTTTTGTTTGCAAGACCTTTTTTTTTTTTCTATTTTGTCTGTATTTGTCTTAAAGAGTCTAGCAGTGTGTTGGTGAATTTATACCATATAACACATCAAGCTGTTTCACAGAGATAGAATTATGCTGCAGTCCTATCTCACATTGCTCCATAAGGGAATTCCAGAAGTTCACCTGAATCAGCCAATGCATTTATCGTCTTTCAAATTATACATGACAGGATACATAGGAAGAATGGATATGATCAATCCTATTCTGTTACTATAATGAAATGAAAATTGATCAGGTTCTATGACTGGCCTTAATATAATTATCCTAGGGGTCCCAAAAGACTTATGTTAGCTGAATATGAATCTTTAATGTAAACTCACCTTAACACACCATGGCATAGATCCTTCTCCCTACTCTTACCAGGCCATTCCTTAATTTTATCGACAGAAGAAAGCCAAATCTAGTGCATGTGCCTGCCTATAGCCATATATGGTCCTTCAGAAAGGGGCCTATTTAATAACAAAAGATCTATAATTAACTGAGCGTCTATTTGTTTTTAGATGTCTAATTAAATTCTAATATCTATATAAATTTCTAAGCTTATTGCAACAGAATGCAAGCAACATCTTCTGCCCTTTTTAGTAGCAGGCTGATAACTCAGTCTGCAAGGCAGCAGTGTGTCAAATAATGTTGGTTAGATCAGATATTTTCATTTGACTATTAAGTTGAAACCTGCTTCTCACCAAGAATATTTCTCAGTTATCACCTAAATGGGAATTAACAATGACATATCAAGGAAAAAAGTAGATATCCTGCAAGACATAATTTCTGAGTATCTTAGAGTAAAGCCTATGATTAATTTTGTGAATTCTTCCACTTCCAAATCCTCACCATCAACATATTTGCAATCATGAAGGCATGAAGACTAAAAAACTTTTTATGCCTTCTTGTAGGGTTCTCACGCAAACCCAGCAAATTCCAGTGACTCAGAGCATGGTTTTACACATACAGTTAGACTTTTGTACATTTTCTTTCTAAAAACTTGCTACAAGTCACATTAATAGAAACGAGCCTAAATAATGAATTATCAAAAAATCAGCATTTCCCCAACTTGCAGTGTATGGATGTCTTGTGATGAGCTCTGTAGCATTCATTAGGTCTTTTCATGAAAGAATACAATGGAGTTTCCTACAGCTAGGTAGAAATCTGTTTGGATGAAGTAAACATTTTTACATTCTTTGAAATGAATAATGATGTTTATTTTCAGAGGCCTGGAAAATGGCAGAAAACTTGTTCAGGTTCTGGTCTAATAACCTTTGTACAATGCTATGTTCTTTCCTTCCTGAAAGGCACTGGTGATTGATACAGTCATACAAGAAAGAAAACTAAGCTACATCCTTCCTAGCTCAGGCAAACTGTATCAAGGAGCTTAATCATCTTTAACTTCATAGCTTTATTTGCAACAAAGCAATGCCAATCCCAGGCTCTATTGTTATTGAGATAAAGAAACATGTTCAAATCATTGCAGGTTAATCTCGTGTAAAGTTATCTTTGACAAAAAGGTAGTGGATGTGAATATTCTAAGCCTATTTTGAAAATCATGTTATGACAGTAGAGTATGGAAATACACATTTCCATTTAATGTGGGAATATAGAAAGCCTTAGAAAATGTCGATTATGTTTTCTAAATTCACAATGGGAAGTTTTGCATAATAGATTACTTCTCTAGTAAGTTACGTCATTAACAGTATCTTACCAATTTTTTCTCAGTTGAAGCATGCTTTAGGGTCACTGCTGATAGTGCTGACCCCTCCTCCTCTCATGAGACATCAAAGCATCAATAGCATTCTGAATTATTTGTAAAGCGATGATAAATATCCACACTGAATTCAGAAAAAAAAATAATCTTAACTTGAAATAAAAAACTTTGCTTAGATTCAATATGCAAGAAATAAAGTTTGATGTTATTTTTCATTAATGTATAGGTGGTTAATTTCTTTGGTCTTTACGAAGTTTTGAAAACTTTTCAAACCTATCCCCCACCTTCCTCTTCTTCAAGTTTCTAAAGTTAAAAAGAGAGATATTTGAGGGGTTTTTTTAGACATAAGTTTGTTCAATTTTATTTCTTTAAATTCTAGAGATTTATACTTCTTTGTAGAATAAGGTTAATAATGCTAAAACTTAGAAGGAAACGTTTTCTCAAAAACACTCTATAACCTGTTATTCTATACCATTGATGACTCACAGGCAGAATATGCACTGAAAGTTAAGTGAAGGACCATAACTGGGACTCACTTAAAGGATAAACCTCATCAGTTATCTTAGATCATATATATATATATATCTCAGAAAAGTAGGGGGGGAAAAAAGCTCTAGAGCTTTAGCTGAAGGACAGATCTCAAGCCTTCAAGAAATGTTAGAAACCACATTCGAATATCAGAGCGAAGGAAATGTGATGCATTTTTTATTAATTAAATCCACTACTGTTTTTAGAATGACAAAATAATATTGATAGCCAGAATCATGGATTATCATTCTAGAAGTTATACCTCACAAGTTATTCCAGTGTTACATAAAATAACACACAAAAAATATTTGAAGTGACTAAAGAGTAGTAATACTAGTATATTAAAATAAGATTTAAATACAGACTTTACGGTGCCTTGTATTCAGATCATTATTTTCATCAGCAAAAATAGTTTTGACTTTACTTATGAAATGAATACAACCCAGATTATATATTCAAGTACAGTAGAACTCAAACTTATGTATGTAGAAATGAAAGACTACTGGCAGTATCAAAAGTAGAGGAAACTTGGAAACTTGGAAAGCAGTTACCTTACCTAAGCTTCTTTTGCTGTGCTCTGGTAGATAAAGCCAGTACCTTGTGTCATGCTATATAAAAATATTGTATAAGTTCCAGGATGTGGTCTTTGCCATAAAAACTATCAAAACTAGATTTGATCATGTAAATTATATAGACTTAATATATATAAACTTCAGGAAATGTGTTTTGACCCTATTAGTGGCACATTTCCCAACTACCACCAGCTTAATTTTCAGAAATTGTACTGAAGAACAAATCATCTCTGAAAATTAAAAGTTGAAGAGAACATTACTATTTTGGAGGTAGTTGGTGGTGTGGTGAATTAAAAGATTCTATAGTCTAGCAAATAAAAAGCAATTTGAAATCCAAGTAACTTTTGGTGATAGAGATGTGGTTAAGTTACATCACTGTTTCAGTATGCATTTGGGACTGCAACATTTTTTTTGTGGATATATTTAACTGCATTCCCACATCAAAATCCACTGCAGAAAATAATTATTTAAATGTATCAGCCATATCACACCGATGCACAGACCTGCAGTGTCTGAAAGACTTCATTGTTTGACTAGGGCTTAACTACAAATCACCTTATGTGACGAGGTAATACAGGAATCTGAGGCTGGAGACTCATAAGATTATCTGAATCTGTTTCTTTCATGTGATAAGACAGGAGTTGGGGAAGAGGATGAGTGGAGTCTTGGCATTCACCCACTGATAGTGTCAGACAAGGCATAGTAATGCAACCAGGAAAAGTCTAGGACCAGCAGAACCTGGACCCACTGCAATGTAAAATAGGTTGTGCCTATTCCATCCCATAACTTGTGCATTGCAGTCTAAGATTATGCTGGAGAAGATTATGCTTGATTCTTGATAGAAACTAGCAATCAATTAATGTCTAAATCAAATTCTGTCTGCCCTTGGAAGGAGTAAACTCACTGCCCCGTATGACAAGGATGTAATCATTTACAAGCTAGAAAAATAATAACTCTTTTCTTCTGCCAAGAACATTGTTTATTCATTTATTTGCTTACTTGCTAACTGTACTCTAGTGTAGATGTGATTTTCCACATTGCCTTTCCGTCAATATTCCCACAGCATGGGTGTGAATATTCATGATGCTACACTTTTCTGGCTGTTCTTCGATAAAGCTGGTGCCTGGCACTGAAAGGATGATAAAACCAGAGACCTTACTAAGTGAATAATGTTATTGCTCAGTGAAAGTCAAGGGACTGGGCTTTGTGAGAAGGGTTATCTCTTCTAGTCTTATAACCCTGTTTTAAGTCATAATTCACGTTCCTATCTCGGCAGGTAAAAAAGTATTCAGTTTACAAAAAATAATTTAGGATTGAAACAGAATCCTGGTGTTTGGACATATCTCTCCTCAAATAATATTTCAAGGCTTAAAAATCAAGTTTTTACAGTCCTCCGATTGTGGCATCTAAATTATTTTCATAATGATTATGCTTGAGAAAGCTATGATCTTGAGCTTAGTAAAATTATGACTAATGGAATAGTCTGATGATTGCATGAATTATATTTTAGTTGCTTTTGATGATTGACTCAATTCATACATATTAGTGCTCATGTAAACTGGAAATGAAATAGCAAAAGAGAACAGAATATAGACACTATGGTATAATTTGCCTCTGTTGTTTTATTTGCATCCCGTTATAGTCTAAAACATTAGCATCTGGTATGTGACCACATACCAAAGCTGCGTATTGATAATGTAAATAGGCCATAATTGAAAGGAAAACAAAAACCAGAAAACAAAAAAAGTACAAAACAACACTGATGAAAATATTCCGTTGTTCACACAAGAATTATTATTGCATTTTTGAGAAGCTTAGCCCAAGCTTTAACGCATAAGCTGCACTTTTGCATATGGAAAGCTCTTTTCTGCCTGACTTCTCCAGATTGGATTGACACATGATAATTTCAATTAGTCTTTCTTGCTGGTAATAGAGAATTGGCTTTGTGTAATCCTTTACCATTTTAGGTGATGCGCCTCAGCAATGGATTTAGTACCACTGACTACTCACGAGATGCTTGGCAGCAGTAGACTCCAGATGATGAACTAAAAAAATCTGCTTTTCTGCAGCAGCAGAAGCATCTGGGTATGTGGCTGCCTTTCTTGTTGTTGTTTTTTTCTCAACCTACTGGGCTCTTTTTTGTTGTTTTATATCATCATAGATATCAAAATGTTCATGAGAAAGGCTTCTTTTAGGATGCATTTTCTTGTTAATGAAAAGTGATTAACACTTGTGAGCTGCTTCATAAAGTTAAAAGTTTTGGAGTGCAAGTGGTAAAATATGAGACATACTTTTATTGTAGTGAATCATATTTCCCATGGACTGAATACCCATTAGTGGTTAGAGCACACTAGTAGTTTCACTAGAAAAGAATCTGGTTTTCATATGCTTCGAGAATTAAGCAGTGTAAGTGAGAACGATCTGAAGATAATCTTCAACAGATTCATACCTGAACTAAACCTACAAATTTAAATTCACCTCTGGAGTTGTTCCAAGGCTTATGCAGACCTGCAAGAAGTTTAGAAAATTAGTATCAAGCTAGATAAGGAATACAAACCACAACTGTTTTGCAGTGAAAATTGAGATGCAGGAATTCAGGATGAAGAACACTTATCAAGTACATCCTGCTGTATCAAGAGCTTTATCTAGATGAAAAAAAGCGTATCCTTTTTGTGATACTGAGATGAAGCTCTGCAACTAGTCATCTTTTCACATCAGAATAAAAACTAGATCTGTAGGGAAAAAACATAGAATCTATTTGTTGGTGTTTAATAGTGTCAAAAATGATGGAAAACCAATACTGATCAGTCCTTGAACTTTCATAAAGACGCTTTGAAGATTCTAAGGGCATCCATATGAGCAATCCAAGCAAAGGCTGCCTACAGTTGTCTGTATGCACCATATCAGATCTCTTCTAAGACAAATTGTGTAATTCATGCTGTTTAGATCTGACTGTTGGGTGAGAAGAGGTGGGATACAGCCTGACAGGTGGGTCATACAGCATGTAGATGTGTATACAAACCCATGCAAAGAAGCAACAAAGATCTGTATCTTCCACTTCTGAACACTTCCATTGATAAGTTGGATTTGTCGATACTTTAAAAATATATTGCACAGGCAAAAGAGATGTCGTGCATGCAGGGAATTAAAACTTCTTTGTTTCTTTACTAAAGCAAGTGTGATATAGAATCATAGAATCATAGAATGGTTAGGGTTGGAAGGGACCTTAAAGATCATCTAGTTCCAACCCCCCTGCCATGGGCAGAGAAATCCTCCACTACACATACACTAATAATATCTTATTATTAATTGTTGAGAAGCTCAACGTGAGCTGCCAATGTGTGCTTGCAGCTCAGAAAGCCAGACATATCCTTGGCTGCATCAAAAGAAGCTGTTGTCGTTTAGCCTGGCCGGCAACTAAACGCCACACAGCAGGCTCACTCACCCTCTCCCACCCCCAGCGAACGGGGAATAAAATTAAAGGGGAAAAGGGAAGAAAACTCGTGGGTACTCAGATCCCAATTTTAGAACTCCCAAGTTAAAGCCCAAAGTAGAATTTCTCATGCCTTTTTTACAGAAAGAACCGTTTGATTGCAATAGGTAGTTGAGGTGCGATTCTATAATAGCTTATGGAAAAGCTCCAAGCATAAATGTCATTCTTTGTAATACTTACAAAGTGATAGCAACTTTTACAGATTCATTTGTCAGGTAAAATCTCACAATTTTATCTGTGATTGGTTTGAAAATCCTGTCATTAATAATGGCTCTCTGAAAAACTACAAAGCTTTTCTGTTAATAAACATGCTAGATTGCTTTGGTCTTACTGTTTGCTTATTGCAAGTCTGTGTAATTGTACATCCCAGAAGCAATACAAAAATAATTCCTATAAGAATTTGATTTCACAGTACATTTATCTGTCTCTCTTTTGTGCTATGTGTTGCACAGGCTCAAATATGTCTTTTTTCAAGAAAGTTGTTTTTTTTTAATTTTTTCTGTGAGATTATATCTTGCACTGTAGTGTAGACCACTAGGAGTTTCCTACATGTGTTGAAAATTAATACATAAAGCTTACATAAATTGATAATGAAATAATACTAATTCTTCATAGGCTTTGAAACCCACAATGTAATTACAGGTATTTAAAAGTAAGCAAAATTGTTCTTTATGGCCACTAGTAAGTTAAAATATTTACTGGCATGAAAAAACTGTTTATGTAGTAACAAATTAATGGTTTTTTAATAATGAAGGCGAGATTGTTTAAGATATTGTTCTCCCCCAAATGACAATGTTTGTACTAACACGTTCTCATCGTGTAAGATGGATGGCCCTCTCTCTCTGCTGTCTTAATGTTTTCCTCAATATTCTGTGGTTTTCTTAAATTCTTAATTGTTTCTTAATTTAATTGTTTTTTAGTTTAATTCTTAAATTCTTACATGTTTTCTTAATGGTTTTCAATACATAAGAAAATGTATATAAGGGGCATATAAGAAAGAAGAGAGGCTTTTTATGAGTGTCTGTAGTGATAGGATAAGGAGCAACAGTTTTAGTCTAAATGAGGATAGATGTACACTTGGTATAAGGAAGAAATTCTTTACTATGAAGGTGGTGAGACACTGGAACAGATTTCCCAGAGAAGTTGTGGATGCCCCAGCCCTGGAAGTGTTCAAGGCCAGACTGGACAGAGCATTAAGTAACTTGATTTGGTGGAAGATGTCCTTGTCCATGGCAGGGGGTTGGAACTAGATGATTTTAAGAGATCTCTTCCAACCCGAACCATTCCATGTTTCAATGATTCTTCTTCAGCATTTCTTTACTGTAAAAGGGAATGATGCACAATTTGCATAGTTGTTCTGTTAGATAATGCTGCTAGAAACTACAAAAAGGTAATATGGAAAATGAATAGTGTTACATTCTTCTGTTTAAAATGGGACGTGACCTTCAAGAAAGGTGTACTGATATATAGCGGATAAGTCCTGCTATTCTCATCAGACAAAATAAACTGACAAATACCCCAATTTAGTACTGGAAAATGGGAGTCTAATAAAGAATCAGAGAAGTGACGTGTATGCATTTCAAGCTTTTGTGTGAATTTCTATATTTGGGCTGCAGAGAACATAAGAAAGACAGGGGTGCTAAGAGGAGAATATGCGTGTATGCCTGTATCTGTTTTGCCCTTGCAGGATTTTTCAGTGTAACACAGATGAACATCCTTTCTGTAAATAAACATTAACATGTTTAGCACAAAACTACTCTGTGGAAATGCCTCACTTTTTAGCCTTTCAACAGGGGAAAAAAAAAAAGCTGGAGTGATTACAACTAAGAGCAGGATGACTTTTGGTTTTATATGTGTATTGAAATACAGGCTGCGTGGTTTTAGTTGCTGTTATCATTGCACCACAGAAGTGTAGAGAAGGCCCCCACATCTCTCCAGGGAAGCTTCTTTCTCAAAACCACTATCTGGTTCCTAACAAAAGAAAGATGATGGTGAAAATAAAAAAAGATTATCTTAGCTCATTTTACATACGAAATGAGGCGCAAGAAGATCTTGATCTACTCAATCTCACAGTGGCAGCCTGAGGCACAGCTGGGAAGAGCAGTTTGAGACTTTGTCCTATGTTACTCATTTGACTCATCAGCTAAAACCTCAGGGTTCCCCGAAGGGAATCTGAAATTATCCGTAGCACCATGAAACCTCTGTGAATAATTCTGAGACACATGCAAGCCAATTGACAGCATTAACTCAAAGTCATTTTCTACTTGATAATTTTCTCCAATAGCTGGTTATACAAGCTATTTGTGTGTACTTGATTGCACCGATTAATGCTAGTGCATACTTTTTTATTGCACAGCTGAAACCTCTCAAACTCTGTAATATATACAGACTTCTTGAAAATCCTAGCTCAGTGATCACATAGAAAGAATGTTTTATCTTCAACCAGATTAGTTCTCAAGTCTAGCTAAGACCAGCACAACCTGCACAAGTGCTAACGTTGGCACAACAAAGAGGCCAGGTACACTTGGCCAACAGCAAGGGTGAACAGATGCCCCAGAACCAGCATCAGCCTATGCTTAAATTGGCTTCAACTGGTTTTATTTCCATCTAACTTCACAAAAGGAGAAAGAAACAGCAACAGCAAGTAAAATATCAAGAATGGAAACAAAATGCTCATTTTGACCCTCCATCCAAAGAAAACAGGGCCCTCTTGCGCCACTTACAAGACCAAGGGGATAGACTTCCACTTCAGCTCTGATCCCATTCATATCCCATTCCTTTAGTGCCACAGGTACTTGTCATTTTTCTGGCCTTAAAGGAATTTAGGTTAAACTAAGGAGATCAGAACTGCATCCAAATATGCTAATTTATTCAAAGGATTTGACAACCAATAGGGAGCAGATAAACTCTGTAGGTTGTAGAAGAATGCAAGAAATAGCAGTTTACAGCTCTGCGCTCGACCTCCTACCCTTACTTTAGGAAGGCTCTTCTTCACAAATGAAGTTGTTTTCTCTCATGTCACCCATATTGATTTGCTTTGCTTAATGCTTCCATGTTCAGCTTTTGTAAGCTGACCATCCAATTTGCATTCCAATTGTCCAGTTTAACTGTGGTAAGGGTGGATTTGGCAAAAAGCACTGAGCAGTGCAACAACTCGCTTAGTCATGAGGTTGGTCTTAGTGCTCCATTTTTCTGGATAATGAGTAGATTATCATAAGTACCATGTTACTATTGATTTTGGTTTTCAATTGATGTTTGTAGACTTTTTTTTAATTAATTTTTTTGGATAGTAGAAACGTGCATCTCTAAACAGAGCTCCACTGTTTAAAATTCTTGGATGTTCACTGAATCAATTTAAAAGGAGTAGCCACAGCCATAAGTACTTACAAATCCCTTCAAAAGAACTTGTCTTTGTTAGCTACAATAGAATTTATCTAGTACTGCCTAAATTAAATCCAGCTTCATAAAAATTAAAATACAATAAGCTGTCGTACTACTTTCTGACAACATAGACTTTTCTGTTATGAACATCAGCTGTGCTTTTTTGGGGGGGATATTGTATTTGCAATTGTCTCCCCTCTGGATCCCATATGGTCCCCTCTTGTTCAACGATATGGTTACTATTTATAGGTTTTAGCTTAAGTTGTCTGAAATAATGTAGCCCGTGGATACTTTTTGCGTAGAATGAAAGTCAGGCATTTGCATAGCCTGACATGTAATGCAAAGGCATTTTGAGTTTGAGGATGCAGAGTATCCTTGACTGCTGAAGCACAGGGAATAACAGGAGGATGCAAATCTGATTCAGGCTTGTATGTGCTGCCTACTGCAGTGGTCAATCAGATGTGTGTATTCTTTCCCCTGTCACCTTGCTCATGTGATTGAGAGGAAAACTTGAGCAAAAAACTGCTAACAATCAATGTAGAGAGGTGGTGGTCCAGCTCTTGAGCTAACTTCCTAGCCCTATTTAGCAGTGTAGATGTAGACATTTCCCTTTTTTTTCTTCTATAATATATGTCTTTATATTTCACAGTTTTACCAGAAACACCTGAGGTAGTCATTAAAGACCTTTTGGTTCAAGATTTTAGTTCAAGATACAGCTAAAAGTTTTTAAATGCTACTTTTTCATATACAAAATGTGTCTATGGATGGGGTTCACCTGTTTTGGAATCTAAGCTTTGCTTGTGAGTTACATGTGAGATTTCTTGGTTTTAATTAGAACTCTGTATTTTATAGTAAAAACATCATATTTTTCTCCTATTTCTTCCTTTATGTACTATGATTACATGAAAAGAGAAGACTTTGGGGGGACCTAATAGCTGCCTTCCAATACCTGAAGGGAACCTACAGGAAGGCTGAGGACGGACTTTTTACGAGAGTGTCCACTGATAGGACAAGGGGAATGGGTTTAAGTTGAAGGAGAACAGATTTAGATTAGATTTTAGGAAGAAATTCTTCAGTACGAGGGTGGTGAGACTTTGGAATAGATTGCCCAGAGAAGTTGTGGATGCCCCCTCCCTGGAGGTGTTCAAGGCCAGGTTGGACGGAGCCTTGAGTAGCCTGGTCTAGTTGAGAGGCGTCCCTGCCCATGACAGGGAGGTTGGATTAGATGATCTCTAAGGTTCTCTTCCAGCCTATGCCATTCTATGATTCTATGATTAATCTCTAAACCCAACAAACAACTAAAGAATTATGCAGTATGTAAGGTAAGATATGCAGTGAGCATTCTGGATTGATTACTACTAATGAGTTGATAGGCTATTCTTTGGTTTAGCATCATATGGATCAAAAAGTAATGGCAAACAATTTATTTAATATGCACATATTATTTATGTACAGAACAGATGTAGGTCCTGTTTGTAAAATTGCACCCAGTCAATACTATTGTATGCAATTTGTTGCCATGAAACCACACTTTTGTTCTCAGTATATTTCTTTTACAATGTCTTATCAGTATTCTGTATTTAAAATACCAGAATTGCTAAATTCTGACCACGGAGAGCTTCTGTTCTGGTCAGCAAGATCCAATCAACAGTGCCTCTTTTGTATACCTACTTTTCAACATATCCTTCAGAGAGGTTTAATAATACACAATATTCTGCGTATTCTTTTTCCATAAATGAATGTACACAAAACACGAGTTATTGCTTAGGAAGGTATGGTTGTTCTCAGCTCCTTAAAGTGGCCCTCAGCCAAGCTATCTCTGTTTAACCAGTCAGTAAGGAGATATTTCACTGCTACCTCATTTTAATTTTTGTCTTTCCTGTTGTGTTAATTTGCAAACATCAGAAGTAGTGTTGCTTTTTATGCCCGTGTAGCAGCTATCATAATCACTCGAACGTGATTAGCTTCTCTAAGCAGTACTGTAATTAAAAAAAAAAAAAGGAGGGGGAATTAATTCATCATACAGATAGAAAAAGATCTATTGTGGTCACTTAGTCTAACTTCCTGTCTAATACATACCAAGGAAGTGCATCCATTTTATCTATATTGTACCTTATTTTATATTTAGTTCCTAATTACTAGAATTTCTAAATTGAGCAACATTGTTATTGAATTTTTCTTCCACATAGTGGATGTTCTCTTTCAGATTGTATCCCTTATCTTTGACTCTCTCTAACGTTAAAGATGGAGCTCCTTGAATCTTTCAAAATAAAGTGTAAGGTTTCTCAGTATTTTTCCTAGTCCTTTAATAGTTTGTCATTTCTCTAAACTTTCTCTTCAATTTATCAGTATACTTCTTGACTTTCTGTTGACTTTTACACTTTGAATTTCATATACAGAAGAAAGCCAATATCTTAGCTCCCAGAACTTGGCAGGTGCCTATCTCTCTGTTCCACCATGGAGATTCAGAAGAAAGTTTTCACTTTTGAGATCAGTGTTTTGCAGAGAATAGTTTCCCATCTTAAAGTATTTTTACTTCGCTATAAAGACATATTTTGTCAGAAGTAATACCAATGATGAATAATTCTGCAATTTTATTTGTTTCCCTAACTGCCTCCATAGTGAAGTATTCTCAGTTTGAAACCTGTGGTCAGATATTTGAATCTAAAAAGTATTTTATGTAATCAAAATAGTGAAAACCTAACATGCAGCGATTTATTTTGGTAAATTAATTGTTTCACTTCTAATGAAACATGAAATATTAGATTTTTTTATGAGCTATGTTACCAAACTTAACGAAAGTCATAAACTAAATGCTCTAAATTCATACCTACTCGTCTTGTGGTTGCATTTTGAGCCGTGGAAAAATAAAAACTTAAAGTAGTTTTAGTTAGGTTATGTTATGCTGCTGTAGGAAATAATTCTGTTAAACAGCTTCTGGGTAAGAGCTTACAAAAATTATGTCTGTCACTGATTTCTTTGTTTACTTCTTGGCCTCTTAGTTAATGCACAATGATAATCTGCCTAATTCACCTGAGCTGTTTAAAAGGGGATACAGAACATAAGTGCCTGTCTGGTAGTGTACATATTTTGTGTAAAGTGTATCTATTTTTACGAAGTGAAGCTAGGAGAATTATATCATATTGTAATTCTCTATATGATTATAATCATATATCTTTTTATATATAATCATATATTTACTTCATTATTTATGAACGGATAAATTCTCAGACATATTTTAAGTCTGTATTCATCTTGTATTATGTTTATTTGGTGTTCAAGATGTTGTAATGACTATAGTAATGTATACCTAGTATGAAGATGTAGCCATTCAAAATAATGCATTCTGTGGTTAAAAATGTGAACAAGTAATATTCCTTTTATATTTCCTGTGTTTATAAGCTATTAATGGAAATATTTACATTTTGTATTAAAACTGAATTTATTAGTACTAACCAACCAGAAAGGCCACATAAGACAAGGTGTTTCATCACAGCTGAATTCAACATGATTAAACTTTTCATTAGGTAGTTTGTTCTTGGGGTAGCTAATGTAAGAGGACACATGAAGGACATTAATTTGCAATCATGAGTGGTTTAAGTGAGTATGTACGCATAAAGGCACACATGTATATTTCCACACAAATTATAGACACGGAACTTCAGAACTTGTCCAGCTTTAAGACAAGATCAGATTAATTTTTTTCTCAGTAAAATGTCTTGATAGCTCAAGTTTATTGCCTCCTCCAAGTCATCAATAAAGATATTAAACACAAGAGACCCCCATGGTACTTCAGTTGTCACCAGCCTCCAGATAGAGAATGACCATTAACAGTACCCTGTGAGTCTGATAACCCAACCCACATTTACTCACATAGTTCTCCACTCATCCACATTTTTGCATTGCCCTTTTGGCCTCTTTTGAAGATGAGTGCAACATTTGCCTTTCTCCAGTTGTCAGGCACCTTCCGCAATCTCCGTGGCTTTTCAAAGATGATAGAGAGGGGCCTTGCAGGTACATCAGCCAGTTTTCTCAGCACCCTCAGATTTAGCCTGTTGGGTACCACTGACTTGTATGAGTTGAGTTCTCTCAATTAGCTCTTGCTTCAGTCCTCATCCACTGCTGGTAGTTCTCCTCTTTGAACTATTTCTGAAAGCAGAGAGGCCTGGGAGACCTAGCTGGTGAGATCACGTCTCCACTTTGTATAACAGTTACTTGATGTTTACAAGGACTACGCAACATCACATTATACGTAATGTTTATTATCTCGTGTAACATTTAATATGTCTCTATGTTTTCAGGTAAAATAAATTGTCTTCTGTGATTTTTTTTCGCTCTCTTTATGATCAGTATTTGTAAAACAACATAAATCTGCTGTTTAAAATTTAACATTTACTGTTACAATTCAGCATTTTGCAGGTATGAGAAATCCTTGTTTTGATGGCTGGGTTCTTTGAGTTTTTCCTGTAATTGACTGATTAACTCGCCTAGTAGAATCTAAGCTAAATTGGAATTCATTACCATTGTTTGTGGGATTAGGTTTAGAGAAATAAAAGAAGAAAACAGATTCATGTTTTTATTTTCTTTTTTTTTTTCTTTCTACATTAACAAAGTAAATCCTCATCAGAACCCTGCTGTTAGTGATTGCCAATTACCTGCAACTGCAGAAGCACTAGTAAAGCATTGCCTTAATTAGGGAGGCCTAAAAATGCCCTTGGGAGCTAAGCAACTATAAATGTAGCTGAAAGGGTTTGTTTCTCTTTGACAGGCATCAAATTTTGTGCAGAAACCACTGATAGGTATTCTTGGAAACATCTTCACTGAGCTGCTATGAATGTATTGTTATTCAAATTAGGTAAATTCACCATCCTGATTTTTTTTTTCTATGATACTTTCTTAAAATACTGGTTTTGTGATTATAGACAGATATACCATGCACCTTCATTCAGAATGATTTGCTGTAATGTTTTTACTATTCCATGCCTATCAAACTCCTGAACATGTAAGACTTTCTGAACAATATGTGTTTTGAAAAATATTTTTAGGAAGAGAGGACTGTGGGATGAGTTTTGTTCTTAGTGTGACTTTTTGTATAACTTCTTTATGGTCAAACGGACTTATTTGCTCTTTAACTTTTTCTATTTCTTGTATTACAACAGATAATGACTCTGAACTGTGGTAATTAAAGCATACTGAATCTTTTTGGCTAAAGAGAACTCAACCAGCTTTGGTTAAGTTTTGAGTGTTAAGTAACCATTATGTATGATTTCTAATCAAGTCTTTTTGATGTTATGTTTGCATTATTATAATTGTGTTGCAAAATCAGGGTTGAAGAAGGTTTTAGTATAGACGCATTTATAGACAGGAAACATTGTTTGTTCTAGTTCATCCAGGAATTAAATTACGAAGCTTGTTCGTTTCCCAAATTGAAAACACCTTTCAAATTCACCTTTTATTTTACTATAGGACATACAGTGAAAGCCTATTTCTTAGTGTTGATAAAAGCTACTGTCTGATGCTTTGAATGATTTACAGCAGTAATTAATTTATCCACTCCTTACTTATTCTCTAAACTTACTTATTTACTGGCTGATAGAGCATTTATACTAGAATGTTTCTCACATTCCCAAGATGTGAAATGTATCCTTCTCCTATGCTCTCCGTTACATTATACACCCCTGCTTGCATCGGTCTCGTGGAACAGTGGTAAAGCATAGATGACTTAAGAGCAACAAGATTTTGGGGGGATTTTGCTTGGTTTGGTTTTGATTTTTCTGTTTGTTTGGAGATTTTATTGCTTGTTTTTTGTAACTATCAAGTCCTTCAAAACTGGATCAAGTGCTAAAAAAGTATAAAATATCATATTTTCAATGTACTGATATCTAAATACGATGCAGTGTTCAGGCATCAATTTTTAATTTGTGACAACAAAATTAGATTGGAGGTGATGTTTGTTTCTACATGTGTTAAGTGTCCTGTGGCTCTAGGAGGAGTGGAGTTAACTGGATTTGGAGGAATGGTTGTGAACGTAGATGATGTCAGCCTAATTCTAGAGAAAGCAACACCTTACTCGCTAGGTCCTAAAATAAGTGACCAAGAAAAAAATCATCGGAAGAGAAACGTCTGCACAAAGTAATTCCATTTCATTAAAGCAGTACATATTGCCATAATCTCATTTGTTTAGAATTAACTTTAACCAAAGTGCCACCTGGGTCTTTTTCTCAATGTTTCTGTGGCTTTTCTGTAGGAGCTGTGATAACTAACTACAGACCAGATTACTCCTGCTGCTTTGCAAAGAGGAAGGAACAAATACAAGCTTTTTGTCCTCTCACATAGTTTAATGTAGGTTAATTTTATATTGGTAGGTCATCTGAGCAACCAGGGTTTAACTCTTGTACTAAATGTATCTCAAAGAAGAAACACAGATAAGAACAGCAGTGTCTGGATATCTTTTCTTTGTTTCTGGGGAGAAGAGGAGTATTTTTCTTGTGAGGATTTCTTAATTCATAGTTCTTGATTTTTTTTTTTTCTTTTGAAATAGTTTTGTAAGTAGACATTCCTTATTGAAAGAATGATGTTTTGTCATGTGCAGCTGAATGACAGAAAAACAATCTTTTTTTGAAGAGAGAATACCGGGGAATATTACTAGAATAAAGATTTCAAACAGGCTACTGTGATGTTTGAAGTTTAAACAAACATTTAATATCAATAATAGTGGTATATTTTTTATTGTATGTAGACTGTATGACTTTTTTTTTTAACCTTTATTTTGGTCTTGTCAAAATTTTGATGCTAATCAAAATTTTCTTGAAGTTGAGCCGTATGATGAAAATTTAATGCAACCAAGAGTTTTCTAGCCTTTATTTTTCTTCTTCATTTTTTTTTTTTCTCTCTACAATACCCTTTCATTTTTGAAAGCTTCCTATCTGCAGATTTGACATAGACATTGTTGTGAAAAGTTAACTAGGGCAGTGTCTAAATTTCTAATGTTCTTGCTTTCTGAAGATACCTGAATTGAGTAGGCATTTTGGAAAAAGAGGAGGAAAGTTAAATTCTTGAATGCTGGATTTAGTGATACTTTTGTGGCTTCGTGGCCACTATGGGCAGCATGTTGTGAAGGGATAGAGAAATCAGTGTGTGGAGGTTTTTATTTATATGAATTAAATTGCATGGAGTGTGGATTTATGCACTAGTGTGTGCTTTGCAAGTATCTGGGAGGTGACAGAGTGGTGACTCTCTGAATAAGAGGGAAATCTGCTCGTAACGGTTCTAAGGCTCACTGATTTTGGAGAAGATATTCTCATGTGCAACCATTTTTCTCTCTTATTTGTTAATTTATTCTGCAAAAAGATTGCATTTGATTATTTTAAGTATCAGAATTATGAAAAATAGTAATCTTTTTTTAAATAATAAACTTTGGAAAGTGAAGCTGGGATGAAACAAAGCTATAAGAGGACTGCTGGTACAAATTGCCTAAGTGAACAATAGGTGTATGGGCTTGGTGTTAGTTTTGCATAATGCAATTGAATATAATCAGGAAGTTCACACTGAGTATTTAATTAGACTCTAGGTGATCAATCTTGGTAGAGACTTTGCTAATTATCAAGTGTCTGAGTAAATGAGAAAGTCAAAGTAATGTTTCAGAGGACTGTACTTTGCTGGGGATTTTGGATTTGTGAGGAAAAGTGTTTGAGGTGATAAATGTTGAAGAAGGTGGAAGGAATAGGAAAAGGTTTAACAAATGGTTTAAAGTTAATAATGAACCCTTCCCAGGTAGCAGGAATAATGGATGGAGGTACAGATGTATGAGTGACTGGAATTGTAGCTTACAGTAATCTATGTAAACTATAATTTATTATCTAAGAAGACAATACACCTCTGTGAGGGTAAGTATGTAAAGATTAAAAATAAATATACAACTTGATACAAGAGAAGCTCACAGTGATCTGAAATATTTAAGAGAAAAGCCCTACCTCTCCTGAAGAGGCTATGTTAGCTCTGAACTACAACAAGAAGAATAATTCTATTTTGCTCTATTTTCCTTCCTTCCTTCCCATTTTGTACTTATCTCCCTGATGTATTAACTGTGAATTTTATAGACCTACATATACTTACGAAGAGCAAGCGAAGTGTGTGTAGGCTTTCTCCCAAAAAGAGATAACAGTTCTACTGACTGCAAGAAGGGATAGAGAAAAAGGCTAGAAAATCAGCATCTGTCTCATGTGTTTCCCTGTCTATCCAAAGATTGTGGTATTCCTTTAAACTGTGCACTGTTTCTATGTGACTTCTGTTGATGCCTTGTGTTTACCCACTATTCCAGCATTTTCTGGAATTCATTATTTATAACACCTAAGACACGTGTAAAATGCTGAGTCGAGCCATATCTCATTTCTCAAACACTGGAGTTACATGTTCCATGACTCTACTGAAAATCTTCGTATCCATTGGAATCTGTTCCTGATCAACTACTGTGATCCTGACACTCCACCTAATCTTTTCTTGTTATTGAGTCCTTTCTTCATTCCCTCAAATACATAATTCTAGCCTTTTTCCAGTCCTGCATAAGTCATTCTACCTGTATAAGCAATACCAGGTTATCACTTTGCTTCCATTTACTGTGCCTGGCTGTGAACCTCGAAATAGCGGTAACTTGATTTCAGTAACAGTAACATTAGCTTTCAGATAATTAAATATGAGTTTATTGGGAACATGATCACATTTTAAATGAAGGTGTGTACAAATAGCTGTTAGTTTTTTTCATCACTGCTAGCAACAGTCAATGTGTATTCCCTCTGCGTCCCTGGGATTCTCTTCCTGCAAGATTTTAATCTCCTTACTGTCTTGCCTCATCAGGTATTATTTCACAAGGGTTAGCCTAATCCTTAGTTACATTAGTGATCACAGTACAATAAGATCAAACCCTCTGGAATGTTTTTTTGAGTTATGAGGTTCTGATGGGGACGATCTTCACGATTCCCAAGTCAAGAACTACCTTTGAGTAACATAAACTCATAGGTAGAGTGTGGTGCATTTTAGCTAAAAATGTAGACAGATATCTTGTGTGTTTTTTGGTTTGGTGGTTGGGGATTTTTTTTTTTTTTTTTGTTTATTTATATATTTATTTACCTTATAATAACTCAGGTATGTCAGTTACAGATTTGAAAAAAAACTACAAGAAATTCATAAAGGGAAACTGTCAAGGATCATTAAATGGAACAATATCTCCTGCAGCTTAGAAAGTACCATTATCTGGTTGTTTGCTGTTTCACTCTCTGCCATCCTAACCACTCCAGGGGTCAGCCAAATTATTCTTCTATTTCGGTGTTGGGTTTTTGTTTGTTTGTTTTGTGAAGGTAATGTGGAAATAGTTGCTAAGCATCATTTAGTCAGAGCTCTGGTTGTGTTTTCTGGTGTTGTGTTGATGAGAAAGGAAACCAAGGTAAGGCAAAGGTAGCAATCACTATGTCCGACTGACTTGTCTCTATCTGTGACATCCAGAGGTTCAAGGATATTAGGTGGAAGTCAGCTATTTTTTTTGAGATAATTTCCTCTGTCTATTGAAACTTCAAAATAATAATAAATCAACTAAACAACATAATTCAATTGTATATAAAGAGAAAGCAGAGGTAACATTTTAAGTATTACAATCACACAATTGTATACAACCACCTGTCAAAGTCACGCTTAGTTTCAATTTTTTATATACATACATATACAATCAAGAGTTCTCCTGGAAAAAAAGCAGTTTGTGCATTTCCTCTGATCGGACCCTTACACTGAACATTTTAGTAACCTCAAATTCTGTCTTGGACACGGGGCTTGAGTGTTGTTTGCAGAGTTTAAGTGCCTCCTCTCGGATGAGTAGCAGTACACACAGAATATTCGCTTCTCAAACATTTTGCTTGTCACTAATATTCAATGTTCCAGCGATCTGGCTCACTCTTCTCTCCCTGCAATGTTTAAATATTGGGAGGGGAAAAAAAAACCCACTCAAACAGAAGGCAGATGGTAACTTCTCAATTAAATACATGTGAAGTTGCTTGTTCTGCGGCAACACTTTTCAAGCTTTCACTGGTCTTCCTGGCCCGGGAGTCGGTGCCTGCTGGAAGTGGGTGAGTGTGTGAAACACAGGGAATGTGAACCTCCTTACAATGGGAGACAGAAGTGAAAATATCCAAGCAAAGGAGTGACACCTAAATATAGCAGATATTTTATAACTGGTAAGAAAGATAGCATATATGAGGCAAAACTGTTTGAAATGTAACCAATATACAATAAAGTAATAATTAAAATGAGTTTCCCACATCAAAATTATTGTGAGAGTGTAGTGATGAAAACTTATTTGCATGCAAAGCAAGATGCTTCCAGTAACTTTCACGATGCTCCAAATTGTGTATTTTCTGTGAGAACCTGATCTTCCCAGGCCTGGAAGGATTGTGTTAGGAAAGCTTATGCTGAACTGTGACGCACTGTGTCCTTGAGGCCTCTGTGTGTTGGGTAATACTGGATCTGTTTGTACTGGAACAGGCATTGCAGATGATCCATAAAAACTAATAGGGAATTGATTTTCTAAAGAAATATAGGTAACTTCAGCATGTATGTTTTGTTTTTTTTTTTTCTGAAAGTGTGCAGACACCCTCGTAACAAAGTATATTTGATAATCATCCTTCATTTAGATCTAGAATGTTAAAACAAAATATGCCATACTCTTTTTAATGAGTGCAGAGAGTTTTAGTTTAGTTGTCTTCAAGCTTTTCCTAGTGATTTCAGAGTCACAGTGACTAATGTTTTTCTGAAGATTATCAGATGAACTCAGGAATAGAAAATATTTTCCTTTTGAAGTATTTTACTAAATAGGCGTATCATTCTCTATCACTGTCTGCAAAAAACACTTTAGCTGTAGTCTGCAGATATCTGTGCCCTGCTAAGGAAAACGTAGTTTTAATTATGTTTAATAAGTTATTTAACAAGAAATTTAAACAGAGTAGAATAAATTTATTTTGTAATTGTAAGCTCATTTATTGAGGTGAAACTTATTTTAATTCCTTGAATAATTTAACTTTTTTTCTGTTTTTATTAAGTGTTCCCAATGTCATGACCTCTTATATTTGAAAATTAAACACTGTATCCATGGAATGAGAATGTTTATATACAGGACAGAGGATATTAGATAGGTAGAAATAACTACATGAGGGGCAAGTTACCTTGCTGAACTCTTCAACATCAGATAAAGGAGAAAAGATTTCCAAGCTCTACATGAGTGGAAAAACTAAGAAGATATTTAAGTGCTTCAGAGCTTTAAATGTTTGTTTAGTATATGAAGGAGATGTAAAAGATCCAAAGGCATCTTTATTTATATATATATATCTCCTAAAGTGTTGCATTGTCTAACCATGGAAATTAACAGTAATCTAATACTAAACAATAACTAATAAAGTAGTACTGTAGATGCTACTTCCATTATCTGAATAAAGCTGTTCTTGTTAAGAATGAAAACAAGCCTGTTTTCTTCTACAAAGGAATGTCTATTGTTTTCCACTCACCATTATTTTGGTGAAGATAGTATTCTTCAAGTATACTATCTGTATTTTTAACAAATTACATGTTGGCAACTTCTGAAAATTATTTGAGACCAGTGCTTAATCAGATAAGAAACAATGGTTTTGGAATTTATCAGGAAAGTCTTGAAAATCTGGAGAACGCTGTTATCCTGCTCCATTCATCTGTACCCAAATTCCTTCTGCAAATATGCCATGAAGCTCTTCTCATCACATCTTAGGAAGAAAATTTTGGAGAAATGGATCATAGCATGGAACAACTTCCTTATGAAGAATGGCTCTCAAACGTGGAAGAAGAGATAAGGAGCTATAAAGTTAGGAGTGGAAATGTTAAACACATTACTTCAAATTACTTTTAAACACATTTGAACTGTGAAGATTGCAGCTAGGCAAATGTATAAATAGAATGAAGGCAGCCTAGACCAACTATTAGAACCTATATTCATCAGAGATCGTTAAACAAGGTCTCACCTCAGAGTCTTTAAAACTTGGAAAGTGACACTCTATACTGGTCCTATTTTACTCTTTTCCTAATCAAATGCTACTGACAGGGTGGACTGTTGGGCAGACCTTGGCTCCGACTCAGTCCTACAGTTCTTGAGTGCTTGAAACTTCTTATAAGAATATTATAATGTTAATCCTATCATTCTGGTTTGGATTTTTCAGAGCAGTTTCAGAACTTTTGGTGGGGTTGTTTTACTTCGGTTTGATAAATTTGTATTTTTAAACAAAACCCTCTTGCACCCATAACCGAATGTGTCAGTTTTGATCACGTTGTTATTCTTCAGAAATATTTCTAGCTTTTGGGTTATGTGGGTGTTTGTTTTATTTTTTTCTGATTGAAGCTTTTTGACTCTACGACATACTGAGAGTTGATCAGAGCAATACATCCAGCCTGCAATGCTTGCTAGTGGCCATCATCTTCATGTGTATTTCAGAAGGAAGTGGTGAGCTGCACCAATTACTTTGATCACATCAGCGTGCTCCTAACATGTACATTTTCTGGGGTTTGCCAGAAAACACTGTTCAAGAAATTTCTACAACTTGCACCTCTCTGCTCCTCCAAGGGAAGGATTTGATCTCGTGTTCATTTTGAATCTACTGTACTGTGTATGTGTGGTAGTCCTGTGATGTGAGCACAGGAGTCCTTGTGTTCAGCCTTTCTCTGGACTTGTAACAAGCTGTATGGGCTGTTCATCTGGAAGTGTTGGAGATCACTGGACCACACAACTATTACATCTTTAGCTATTATGATTATTTTTATCTATTGGATTGTGAGATAATGTCAGAACAGGACTCTACCCTCCAGGGTATCTCATATCACACGTTACTGATAAGCCCTTCACCTACAGAAATATCAGCTATTTGAGAGTGATGTGATCTTTCACTTTAGACCCTCGTAGAAGAAAGTAAAACTAACACTTATGATAATAAAAAGTGCCAAAAATGTTAGGAGGGACCCTTAAAAGCTCTTAAATTTTTTTCATAAAAGGGAACATTCCAAAATGTCACATTTCCATTAGGTAGGGATACCTGATTTCCATCCATACTTTTTGTATCTATTAATTTATGTGGGTTTATATATATATGCGTATCGTACTGTTTGTAGAGAGTTTTTGCTTCTTTGTTTTATTACGAATTAACATAGGCATTTAACACAGAAAAAGAAAACATCAGAAACTAGTGGAAGTGATCGGTGTTCATGTTTTCCATGTGTTAGGCAAGTTACAGTGATATAATACAAACAGAACATATTATAATTGTTTTCCAGCTCAAAAATAATTCATCTGGTACTTACAGTATATCATTTTCTCAAAGCACTGGAAAAACACTGCAACATTTTAAATTAAAAAATTCTTCTTATATCTCAAATTTTTCCTGTGACGAAAATTTTAACAAATATTATTGAACTTGGTTTTTTTCTCCTTTGAGAAGATGGAATAAAAGTGGAAATACTGTGTTAGTCTCAAGATATATTCAGTACAGAAGGAGAAACTTTTATTTTGATTTTAGGTGAGCGTTATGCTATGCACATACTCAGAGATGTGTTAGAAAGTTGACATTCTCTTCTCTCTTGTTTGAGTCACCATAATTATCCCTCCATGTAGTCTGAGACAGGATCTTCTCATCCTCCACATTCATGGTGGGTCTGATGCTGTAAAGAAAGCCCAAAACAGGCTTCAAAAATGCATTACTGCAGTGATTCTCTGACCAGGCATGTAGCATAACAGAGACTATGTAAATTCTACCTCCGCATGCCTGGACTCTTACATTTCTGCAAAAGAGTGCTCTTTAACACTTTAGGTTGCCTCTTAGCTTAAGTCTGTCGATGCAGCAACCTTCTGACTATAGGTTCTAAGAATATTGTGCCTCTATTAAAATAAGTATTTGAAACAAAATTTTCCTTACACATATGTCCATTTTACAGCCTTTATTGATGAGATTACATACTGCTTGATCAAGTACTAGTGGTGATCAATGCATTTTAAGGCTTTTGACATAATTTTATGTTACCTTTTCTTATTCCATATAAAACAAAATAGTAAGAGATGTATTTACAAGTTTAAAAACTGGCTTATCAGTCTTGGAGCATAAATGGATGTCATAGTCTCACAGGTGTTTTCATAATATTTTTATTGGTGACCTGGAGTTGATGCTGGAGATCATTACTGAAAGGTGGTATCTACACATAGGGCATAACAGAGACATTGGATGTGTGAAAAATATTGAAGATACAAATTGCTAACAGTACTTTGTAACATGATGAAGATGAAACATTCATGTAAATGCCATGTTAAACCAAACAAAAAGCAAAACAACTTTTAAGTGAAAGTTATTTAGCTAGGGACAAAAACCATTGACTGTACAACAGGTTGAAGGATGTTATCCTGAAGGAAAGCCTTTAGAAAAGATTTAAAAATCATAATGGATAACTTAATGTGGCAGGTCAAGAGATTTGGTGCTTTCATGGAACATATTTAAAAACGAACAAAAATTCAAAACAAAACTAAAAAAACCCCAAACACCCAATGTTCCAAAACCCAACAAAAACAAAAAACAGTAAAACAAACAAATAAAAAGCCTTACCCCTCACACATGCACACAACTGACTTTGAGTTTAATTTGGGGTTGATACCCCCAGAGGAATACTAGGGCGTTTCTTGTTTTTTTGCTCCCAAAAGGTGAACAAACAACAAGCTGAAAAGAACTTTAAGGCACAACTGCGTACATGTGCAGTGATTTGCAAATGAAATACTTAAGGAGCTCAATTCGTTCCTCATATTAATGGGGACACTTATTTGTTCTTTATGTGTACCATCTTACCTATTGAAGGCTCTGAGATAACTCTCCACCTCATCCAGAAAGTCAATGCCATCAGAGATCTTTATGCAAGACTGGTGTGAATTCTTTTGACAAGGGAAAAACCTACTTGTACTTCTGTAAATATACTGACTATGCCATCCCTGAAAGTGTTACTTTTTAATTGAGAAATTAGCAATTCGAGTACTGTGTTAAAATCTTTTATTGTGAAAACCTTTATTGTCTTTAATTGTTTTTTATTGCCTCAATTTTCTCATAACCATAGCCCCATTAACAAAAGCTGTAGTGTCAGTCTGGGAGACTTTTATCCTTTGCCTTCAGGTAGAAAGGAGTAAATTTCTCCAAATCCCAACTGCTGATGTCACTCTTCAGCTGAAATCATAGCTACAAAGTTCTTACATTGTTGTTGTCATCTATAGAGGGATAACTTAAGCACCTACTTTGCATAGCATGACTCTTTATAATTTGTCTGATTCTTTAGTATTATATATTGTATTTTATAGAGGGAATGTACAGCCATTATGATGTAGTGAGTGTACAATTGGAAACCAGCACTACTTTTTCCTGCCTCCAGTTAAATCACTGAAATAACATTCATTTCCTGTAAAGATAATTCATGATCAATTTCTCTCCTGATTTGTTTCCCCCTTCCTGTGAAACCTGCTGGGTTACAGTATGCAGTGCTACTATTGGATTGTGTAGGATGCTTGAGTGCATTTATTTGCCCCTGATTCAGGCTGGTTCACATATTCTAGACTCTAGTTATTTCTAAGCAGGAAATAAAAGGGTGTATAGAACTTAATTAAAAAAAAAAAGATAACATATACTTACAGAAGTATAATGTAATAATATATGAGATATGTAAATATAAGATAATAATGTAAGAATTTTAACAGTCTTTGAATAAATTTGAGTTCTTTTTTCTTCCATAGGATTTCTTAAAAAAAAACCAACAACAAAACAACGATATTATAGATTATAATTACTGCTAAAGTTAAATGTTAATTGCTAGATAGAATTTTTTTGCCTGATTATACTTCTGCTTATTTAAAGAGGAGAACATCCTCTGGAATTGTTTAAACTTTAACCTGACACCTGGCCTAATGTACCGGACAGTATAATTTTCAGGTTTTGCAGTTTCTGTCTGTCATGGTTTGGAATGTCAAATAGCTTATGAAACCAATCACTTTTAATTAAAGCAATGTCATTGCTGTATCTATGAAGAGAATTTTGATGCCTTGTCATCTTGATGGAAAATACTTTTTTTTTTTTTTTCTGTCTTAACTATACTTGCAAGCCTAGTGTGTTGTTCACTGCAAAAAAATTCCACCACAGTTGGTGGTTATTCCTATTTGCTACAAAGTGAACTAAAAATCTAGGATTATAGTGTTGCTTATAGAATATGCTCTCTCTAAATTACAAATATCTAATCTTGATGCAAAGCACGTTGAATTACCTAGTGAATAGGTAGCTTACTTAAACTGAACAGCACAAAACATTTCTGATAAATTCATATAATTTAATGGGTTTAAAATAGAATGATATCCAACTGGAAGATTTATGACACTTTTAAATTTCAAAAGATACACATCAAAGATGACTTTGTATCCTTATTTTACGTTTTAAGAGTTGAGTTGGCTTTGCCCTATTAATAATTAAAACCACGAAGAGTTTAACATCTGAAATGATAAATTACACTTGGCAGTAATAACATTGTTTTGGAGCTAAGAACACATAATTGTAACAGCTGGACTTCAAAAGGTATAGTAGAATAAATTGTATCATCACTTGATTTATTATTACGGAAAAAAATGAAGGATCCAGGGTCTTGTCACATAGGTACTTCAGTGCTGTCAACGGTTTAAAAGATAAAAGTTGCTTCAAAACTGTCTTTTGTATGTGTGAGCCCTTCCACTGTTCAAAGCCTTGTCCAGGTACACCAGTGAACTGTCTTGCCCTGTGTACTGGCAGTGGCCATTGCTGATCTCAGGAAGTATTTCAGGAAGTCTCTTAGTGGATGCTCAGTTATTGAAATCCGAACTGGCTTTTTTTCCCCCAGCAAATTTCTCTTACTAAATGATGGACTTTTGTTTTGAATCACAGGGATTTAGTGTTCACTTGTGGCATGGAGTTCTACAATTCAGTTGTGTAGATTTTTTTTTTTTTTTCAAGTTTTAATTTTACTTTTGGTCCTTTTTCATATAAGACAGCGGCTTGTGGCACTGACTTTTTTTTTTTTTCCTGCTCTACTTCTAGCTGTGTTTTATCTTTCTGCCAGGTTCCACCTTATTTGTGCCATCTCCAAATTAAATTATATTTTACAACCTTGTTTTTTTTTATATGAAAGGTTCTCATTTCTTTAGTAATTTTTTTTTTGGTTCTATTTCTACATATTTTATCTTACAGGAAGAAATTCTTTTCAAAAGCTTATACCTCTTCTGTAGCAGTAAATATATACAGATACGTCCAATGGAGCTTTTTAGTTACAAAGACTCACAGGAATATTGGTAGAAGGGACCTCTGGAAGTCCTCTATCCCAGCCTCCTGTGTGAAGTGTCATGAACGCCAGAAGTTCAGCTGGTGTCCTAACAACCTCCAAGGGTGGAGCTTCTACAGTGTTTCTCAGCATCGTGCTCACACACTGTCCTCTTCTCCCAGGAAAATATATTTTCCTAAGTTCAGCCTGAGGCTTGCAGGCTGCAATTTGTGGCAATGAAACTTCGTTATATTGCCATCACTGAGGCTGCACGTCTTTGTAACTGCTCCCCATGTAGTTGAAATCTGTGTTATAGCTTCACTCAGCTATCTCTTCACCAGACTAAACAGCTCCTGCTCGCTCAGCGTCATCTTTTAAGTCCCGTCCTCTGGAATCCTGACCATCTTAGGAGCCCTGCACAAGACTTTGGTTTTAAACATCATTTTTGAGCTGAGGTGGGGGTGGATGAAGAACTGGACATGTATTTGAGATGTGGCTTCATCAGGACCAAGTGGAGTTAGAAAATTCCTTCAGTCTGCTGGTGCACCTCTTGCGATTACTGCACCATGTGCAATTTGCTTTTGCCTCACTAAGAGCATGGTGGTGTCTTGAATTCAACCTGGCATGTGCCCTACCTCTCGGATGCTTGTCAGCAGAGTTGGTACTCTATTAGTTGTTTACCAGCCTGTCCGCATGCATGATATTATTCTTCCCAAATGAATAACTATGCGTGTCTCAGTATAAACTGTGAGATTTTTTGTGTCCCTGTCCTGGCATCTCCCAAGGTCCTTCAGGACTGAAACTCTACTATTCAGTATTATCAGGTCCTCATTTATTATCTTCCCTATTTTGTATCACCTACAGATTTGCTCTGGGTGTGTTCTGCCTCCTTATCCAGGTCTTGAACAAAATTCTGAATAGTGTAGAACTTATTATAGAATCATAGAATGGTTTGGCTTGGAAGGCACCTTTAAAGGTCATCTACTCCAATGCCCCTGCAATAAACAGGGACGTCTTCAACTAGATCAGGTTGCTCAAAACCTCATCCACCTTGGATTTGAACACTTCCAGGGATGGGGCAGCCACAGCTTCTCTGGACAACCTATTCCAGTGCCTCATCACCCTCATAGTGAAGAATTTCTTCCTCATATCTAATTGAAATCTACTGTCTTTCACTTCAAAGCCATTTCCCCTTGACTTATCACTACATGCCCTTGTAAAAAGTTCCTTTCCAGCTTTCCTATAAGCCCCCTTTAAGTATTGGAAGGCTGCAATGAGGATTCCCAGGAGCCTTCTCTTCTCCAGGATGAACAACCTCAACTCTTTCAGGTATCTTCATAGGAGAGGTGCTTCAGCCCTCAGATCATCTTCGTGGCCCTCCGCTGGACCCACTCCAACAGCTCTATGTCCTCCTTCTGTTGGGGACCCCAGAGACGAATGCAGTACTGCAAGTGGGGTCTCACGAGAGCACAGTAGAGGGGCAGAATCACCTCCCTTGACCTGCTGGCTGTGCTTCTTTTGATGCAGCCCAGGATTCGGTTGGCTTTCTGGGCTGCAAGCACACATTGCTGGCTCATGTTGAGCTTCTCATCAACCAACACCCCCAAGTCCTTCTCCTCAGGGCTACTCTCAATCCATTCTCCACCCAGCCTGCATTGATATTGGAGGTTGCCCCGACCCCTGTGCAGGACCTTTCACTTGGCCTTGTTGAAACTCATGAGGTTCACATGGACCCTCTTCTCAAGCTTGTCCAGGTCCCTCTGGATGGCATCCCATCCCTCAGCTGTGTCAACTGAACCACACAGCTTGGTGTCATCTGCAAACTTGCTGAGGGTACACTTGGTCCCACAGTCTGTCATTGATGAAGTTATTAAAATGTACTGATCCCAATACGGACCCCTGAGGTACATCTGTAGCTCTTCCATCATCCACTAATGTAGTTACTCCATCGTAGAAGGCTACTAGGTTTGTCAGACAAGACTTGTCCTTGGTGAAGCCACGCTGACTGTCTCGAATCACTTTCCTGTCTTCCATGTGCCTTAGCATGCCTTCTAGAAGGATCTCTTTCATGATCTTCCCAGGCACAGAGTTGAGGCTGACAGGTTAGTAGTTCCCAGGGTCCTCCTTTCTACCCTTTTTAAAAATGGGTGCGGTATTTGCCTTTTTCCATTCTCCGGGGACTTCATCTGACTTCCATGTCTTTCCAAATATAATGAAGAGTAGCTTGACAACTACATCAGCCAATTCTCTCAGGACTCAGAGATGCATTTCATCAGGTCTGATAGTCTTATGTATGTTCAGTTTCTTCTGGTGGTCACAAACCTGATCTTGTCTTAAAGTGGGAGGGACTTTAGAAAAGGCTTTTGAGGGGGAGGTTGTCCTCCCCCTCTACTCTGCCCTGGTGAGGCCGCATCTGGACTATTGTGTCCAGTTCTGGGCCCCTCAGTTGAAGAAGGACAAGGAACTGCTTGATAGAGTCCAATGCAGGGCCACAAAGATGATTAAGGGTGGGGAGCATCTCCCTTATAAGGAAAGGCTGAAGGAGCTGGGTCTCTTTAACTTGGAGAAGAGGAGACTGAGGGGGGACCTCATTAATGTTTATAAATATGTAAAGGGTGACTGTCATGAGGATGGAGCCAGGCTCTTCTCACTGACATCCAATGATAGGACAAGGGGAAATGGATATAAGCTGGAACATAGGAGGTTCCGCTTAAACATGAGGAAGGACTTCTTCCCAGTAAGGGTAACAGAACACTGGAACAGGCTTCCCAGAGAGGTTGTGGAGTCTCCTTCTATGGAGAAGTTCAAAGCCTGCCTGGATGTGTTCTTGTGTAATCTAATCTAGGTGGTCCTGCTCAGGCAGGGGGATTGGACTAGATGATCCTTTGAGGTCCCTTCCAATCCCTAACATTCTCTGTGATTCTGTGACTTTACTCCCCTAGTCCCTGCCTTGTGGTTCATCTACTTGAGAGGTGTGGGAAGAGAGGTTGCCAGCGAAGACTGAAAGAAAAACGTTGTTGAGTGTCTGAGCCTTCTCCTCATCCATTGTTACTGGTTTGCCAGTCATGTTCGACAGCGGGGTAGACTTTCTTTGCAACTGCCTTTTCTGGCTGACGTACCCATAGAAGCCCTTGTTATTATTCTTTGCATCCCTTGCCAAGTGCAGCTCCAGTCATGCGTTGGCCTTCCTGACCCCTTTCCTACGCAACTGGGCAGCATCCCTATACTCTTCCTGGGATACCTGTCCCTGCTTCCACTGCCTGTGCATTTCCTTCTTGCCCTTTATTTTGACTAGTAGGTCTCAACTCAGCCATGCCAGTCTCTTCTTTCCTTGCCTGATTTCTTACATGAGAGGATCAAAAGCTCTTGCACTCTATGGAAAGCATCCTTAAAGATCTGCCAGCTCTGTTCTGCTCCCTTGTCCCTGAGGACAGTCTCCCAGGGGGTCCTACTGAGTAACTTATCGATGTGTGGGGCACTGCTTGGAACTGACTACTATCTGTATAGCAAACCTATGACTACTGCCCTATGTATCTAGTGGTTCAGCCTTTTTCAACCCAAATAGTGGTTTGTTCTTGCAGTTCACACTTCCTCAGGTTCCACAACAGAGCATGACAGGAGGTGGTGTCAAAAGCCTTTTCTAAAGTAACATTTGTCATTGTCTGCATGCATACACATTTCCATACAGAAGTCTCTTGCTGGCTACATAGAGTGTGGGGACTTTTTACATGCAAGCTGTTGAATTCATGGAGCCATTTCTTCAAGCATATATGACTCAGAAGTGTTAGTCACACTGAAATTATTTTCTCTTCTTATTGTCTGCATAAAGTGACTAGAGAGATTGGCAATTAAATATAGCTTAGCGTTCATGTTAATTGTTATGGAATTTTCTATAAGTTACATAATTGTTATAGAACGCTCTATATTTTGAGCTGCTCTTAAACATGAGTCAAAAATAATCTACCTCTAACAAAATTTTCAAAACATGCAATAATACAGAAGAAAATATTATGATGGAATTAATAGAGAGCTACTGTGGAATGTGTAGGGGTTTTTAATTATTATTTTTGAAAAGGACAAAATATAAGTCTCATTTCTGATACAGGAAGAAATAAAGGCTATTTCAGAACAGAAAAACCCACCCATTGCTTATATCCAAAAATAATGAGAAGCATGAGTACAAAGCCTTATGGAGACCCTTACATGTAAGAGGCCTCGAATATAGCCAAAGTCAATCCACTCAGAGTTTTTGAAACCTAGAAAGTTTAATTTATATGAAGGTTATTGCTTAAGAATGAAGAATGAAAAGCAGGTCAGCTATGCAGTAACAAGTAACAAGCAATGGGTCTCCTATGTGGAGAGACTCAATGGAAAGAGTGTTACGGGAGTGAAACGACAAGATTGAGGGGACATGCACTAGCAGCAGAGAAAAATGCGGAGGTAAATAAGAGTGAAAAATGGAGACTTAAAACATCAAAATCCATCTCTTATACTAGTTTTTAAGATCTAAGGAGTTGTGTGGTTTTTTTTTTTTTATATCAGCCATTGTGAAATTGCATCTATTATAGGGCTATGGAGAGATATTGTATTTCAATTGATGAAACTAAATCTCATGAATACATGAGATTAAATATTTGTATATGAGTAAAATATATATTACTGTTAGGAAAAACTCCTTTTAATCTCATTGTTCTAAATATCTTTAAAAGTAGCATGTTTCTTTCCCCCCTAAATGGCTTTACCTCAATACATTTTCAATCAAATTATTTATTTTTTTAATTTTGATGCAAATGGATTAAGGACTTCCCTTTTTTAATGCAATATTTTAAAAGCACAATATAAGAAAATATTTTTACTATTTTTAAAGTTCTTTTTAACTCACACTCTATGTTTTTTTTGAAATTAGGGTGTGTGTAGGGGAATGTAATATGTTTCTGTCCTGTTGTGCAGCTAGAATTTAGCAAAGAGTGTCTCAAGTTAAAAAAACTTGGATTGGAAAGAAAATTGTTTTGTGTGTGTTTTATGTTTGTAGATATAATATCATAGTATATGTGGTATTAGCTTCTTTTTTTTCTCATTTTCATCAAAATATATTTGGAGAACAACGGGGTTATGCAGAGTACTTGCAGAGTTGATAAAATATAAGCAAATATTTCTGCACTTTACTGTTCTCCTTTTATTCACAGGATGAAGGGAAGAGGGAGACAAAGCTAGTTTCATTCTCCCTTTTATAAATTTTATTTTGTGTATGTCATTTTTATGTACAGTAATATTTAAAAACTTGTCATATTAATCATTTCTAAAGCCATGCTTCACCCCTCCTCAGTATTTCTAGTTAATCATTAGCATGTACTGTCATTAAAAAGTCATTAATTTTGACATATACTGATGCCAATACACAATTAAATTAATCTGATAAAACAACATATAATCTGTTTCAGACCTATGTGATAAATTTGGCCTGTGCCAAGGGGAATAATAAAACAGATGGACCTGCCAACAATTTTTGGTTATTTAAAGCTGGAAGCTGTATGATATAACAATGTAGAAGAAAAACGTTTGACACTTAGTGTACACCTATTAACATTCTTTTTTATTACACTCGCTTTGATCTAATTTCTTACACATGAAAACATAGAGTCTAATCTCAGAATAGTAATGCATATATTTTTGTCTCAGAATCTGGAGAGATAAGATGACATCAGATATTTTTTTGAGAAAATGGAGTGCATGTCAGACATCAAAAGGCAAAAGAGCAGTCAAGATTCTGATGGTTTTTGCTTGTTTCAATGTAGTCTGTTATTTACTACATGTTAATATTTGTTTTGATGACTAGTTTGGATATTTTGTTTTTCCTCCTTCTAATATGTTTCCGTGTCAGCATTAATTCATCAAATAATTGTTAAATATTTTCTTGAAATATACTCTGGGTTCTTAGATAACGTGAAATATATATGTAATATATATTTCATAAATATTCATTATATATATTATATATTCATATATGTATACATTATATATAAAATGTATAATGTAGGACACTTCAGCTAATGCAGTCTGTGTTCCTAGAGTGGATGCTGTATTATAGTCAGATACTTGACATTTTGTGACTGAATCTGTCATAGTTATGCTTATGAGACTAGCTAATGAAAAATGCAATTAAAATCTAAAAATACATCCCAGAAATGGTGAATGGGATTTGCCGTTATAAAACTGTATATATTCTTGATACAACTGAGTTCTTTAAGCTCTTTATGGCATTGAAAAGCAGGAGCTCAGAGATAGAATGCTTTGTTTGTGAGATTTGGGCTGAACAACGTATTATTCCTCCTCCTCTTGTTATTACATAAGTTGTTTATGCTGAAGATGGAGTCAGCAGTCAATACCTCTCTGGGAGAAAAAACTTCAAAGTTTCAGGCAAGCTCAGTGAAGGATAACTAAGTAAAATTGAATTGCTAAAGGAAGGAACTCAAGTGTTTTATGATCTCCATGTCTGGCTGAGAATTATGATAACTCCTGTACTTCTTCAGAAAGGACAGGCAGGGGAAACAAGGAGGGAGTGTTGCCCTCTATGTCGATGACCACCTGGAGTGCATAGAGCTCCACCTGGGGATGGATGAGGAGCCAAGCGAGAGCTTTTGGGTTAGGATTAAAGGGAGGGCAGGGACGGATGACGTTATAGTGGGAGGTCTGCTACAGGCCACCTGACCAGGAAGACTAAGTGAATGAGGTTCTCTATAGACAGATAGGAGCAGCCTTGTGTTCATAAGCCCTGGTCCTCATGAGGGACTACAAGCACCCCGATATCTGTTGGAGGGACAACTCAGCAGGGCAGAAGCCATCCAAAAGGTTCCTGGAATGCATTCATGAGAACTTCCTTCTCCAAGTGATAGAGTGACCAATGAGGAGAGATGCTGCACTGGACCTTTTTCTCACGCACAGGGAAGGGTTGGTGGGGAATGTGAAGCAACCAAGTACAGCCTTGGTTGCAGTGACCATGAAATGGTGGAGTTCAAGATCCTTTGGGCGGTAAGGAAGGTACACAGCAAGCTCCATATCCTGGATTTCAGGAGAGCAGACTTTGGCCTCTTCACTCTTCAGGCATCTGCTTGGCAGAGTACCATGGGATAAAGCCCTGAAGGGAAGATGGGCCCAAGAAAGCTGGTTGATATTCAAGGATCACCTCCTCCAAGCTCAGGTGACATACATCCCTACAAAGAAGTAGTTGGACAAAAACACCAGGAGGCCAACATGGATGAAAAAGGAGCTCCTGTACAAACTCAAACACAAAAAGAAAGCCTACAGAGGGTGGAAGCAAGGACAGGTAGCATGGGAAGAATACAGAGCGATTGTCCGAGTAACCAGGGATCAGGTTAGGAAAACTAAAGCTCTGATAGAATTAAATCTGGCCAGGGACATCAAGGGCAACAAGAAAAACTTCTATAGGTACACCAGTGATAAAAGGAGGGCTAGGGAAAATGTAGGCCCTCTCAGAAGGAAATAGGAGACCTTTTTATCCAGAGTATGGTGAAAGCTGAGGTAATAAATGACTTCTTTGCCTCAGTCTTCACTGGCAAGTACTCTAGCCACACTGCCCAAGTCACAGAAGGCAAAGGCAGGGACTGGGAGAATGAAGAACCACCCACTGTAGGAGAAGATCAGGTTTGAGACCATCTAAGGAACCTGAAGGTGCACAAGTCCATGCGACCTGATGAGGTACATCCGCACGTCCTGAGGGAACTGGGAGATGAAGTTGCTAAGGTGCTATCCATCATATTTGACAAGTCGTGGCAGTCTGCTGAATTCCCACTGACTGGAAAATGGGAAACATAGCCCCCATCTTTAAAAAGGGAAAAAAAAAAAAGACGACCCAGGGAACTACAGGCCAGTCAGTCTCACTTCTGTGCCCGAGAAGATCATGGAACAGATCCTCCTGGTGACTATGCTAAGGCACCTAGAAAATAAGGAGGTGATTGGTGACAGCCAACATGACTTCACTAAAGGCAAATCCTGCCTGACTAATTTGGTGGCCTTCTATGATGATGTTACAGCATTGATGGATAGGGCAAGAGCAACTGACATCATCTACCTGGATTTGTCCAACACATTTGACACTGTCCCACACAACATCCTTGTCTCTAAATTGGAGAGATATGGATTTGACAGATGGACCATTTGGTGGATAAGGAATTGACTGGATGGTCGCACTCCAAAAATAGTGGTCAACGGCTTGATGTCTGAGTGGAGATCAGTGATGAGTGGCTTTCCTCAGAGGTCGCTATTGGGCTGGTGCTGTTTAATGTCTTTGTCGGTGACATGGAGAGTGGGATTGAGTACACTGACAGCAAGTTTGCTGATAGCACCAAGCTGTGTGGTGTGGTTGACACACTGGAGGAAAGGGATGCCATCCAGAGGGGCCTTGACAGGCTGGAGAGGTGGGCCTGTGAGAACCTAATGAAGTTCAACAAGGCTAAGTGAAAGGTCTTGCATGTGCGTCGGGACAATCCCAAGCATAAGTACAGGCTGGGCAGAGAATGGATTGAGAGCAGCCCTGAGGAAAAGGAGTTGGAGGTGCTGGTGGATGAGAAGCTCAACATGAGCTGGCAATGTGCGCTTGCAGCCCAGAAAGCCAACCGTATTCTGGGCTGCATCCAAAGAAGCATGGCCAGCACGTTGAGGGAGGTGATTCTGCCCCTCTATTCTGCTCTTGTGACACCTCACCTGGAATACTGCATTCAACTCTGGAGTCCCCAACACAAGAAGGACATGGAGCTGCTGGAGTGAGTCCAGAGGAGGGCCACGAATATGATCCAAGGGCTGGAGCACCTCTCCTCTGAAGACAGGCTGAGAGAGTTGGGGTTGTTCAGTCTGAAGAAAAGGCTCCAGGGAGACTTTCTAGCAGCCTTCCAGTACTTAAAGAAGGCCTACAAGAGAGCTGGAGGAGGAATTTTTACAAGGACATGTAATGATAGGACAAGGGGTAGTGGCTTTAAACTGAAAGAAAGTAGATTTAGATTAGTGCCTTCACCTGACCCAAGACTTCACTCATTGTAGGTTCCAGTAGCCTCTCCATTTCTTTGTATGTGCTTCATGTTCATTCTGTATATTCCAGATTTGAGTCTGAGTCCTTGACAATGTGTTTCATTTTCTTAATGTTTTTCTAATGTAAAAAATTAAGACAAACACCTTAACTTTTAAACTTATATAAAGCATTCATAAAAACCCTTTTTTTCCTGCAATGTTAATCGCGCACTGAAAGAGGTTGACCAAGGAGGTTGTGCAGTCCTCATCCTTGGAGGCAGTCAAAGCCCAACTGGACAGTGTCTTGAGTAAGCTGCTCTAGCTGATGCTGCTCTGAGCCCCTGGTTGACTGGACTAGGCAAACCCTAGAGACATCATCCAGCTGTGATGATTCTGTGTTTTTATTGCTTTCTTAATTGTCTGAAGAAAGATATGCATCACTACTGATACTGCATGAAAAGGTGTTCTGTAATCCAAGCAAGATACACTTTAAGTTTCCATGTTTTGTAGACTTGATTTTCAGGCGTATATGAGATCTTTTGTTGCATACTGGGTGGATCAAGTGTTATATACGATGTCTTTGAAAGCTTGGTGCCTTTTCTTGTGTTTGAGTAAGTCTTGGTGTTATTTGACAGCTACATTATGTCTGACTGTGGCATAATCTTAATATATTTTTATCTCCCCATTATGTGTCCACCATCTGACATAGACTTTTGCATCAACAGATATCTTCATTTTGGAGTGCACACAATGGTAGACTACCCACAACTGGATTTGTGCTCTTTGGAGCTTCGCTTAAGTTTTTTGTTAAATAGAACGTAATCAAAGAGATTGTTCATACTGGAGCATTCATTCAAGGAAGCCTCCTGATAAAAATGCGTACCACTATGAAAAGATTCCTGTACTTAATGATACTATTATCACCTGGTATGTTTTGAGAACATATGATAGCAGAAAGGTAGAAACTCATGTTTATGAATAGACTTATATTCACTCAGATAATAATACTCCAGGTTTATACAGCTAGAAATGAATTTCTGTCTGACAACAGGTAAAGTCAGTTTATAAAGAGGTTGAGCTGGACATCTAGCTTGGTAACTAAAGAAACATTGTTCTTCCAGGGGTTTAAAAAAAATGTTGCTGACGTTTGTCTAGATTCAGTCTTTTGCTCAAGATATTTCTATAAGCCTAAGCATGAAGCGTGTACTAAGTATGGCTTTCCTCAGCTAATACCTCGGCTAATAGAGGGATATAGATAGATTGAAGCATTGGGTAATCATTAATGAGATGAAACTTAACAAATCAAAATGCCAGATCCCACACCTAGGACGGAGTAATGCTGAGCACAAGTATAAACTGGGAGAGGAGTGGCTGGAGAGCAGCCCTGCAGAACGCAGTCTGGGGTGCTGGTCAGCTACTGACTCAATATGAGTCAGCAGTGTGTGCTGGTAGCTGAGTGCAAACCGCATCCTGGGATGCATCAAACAGCATGACCAGATGGTCAGAAGAGTTGATTATCCTGCTGTATTCAGCATTTGTGTGACCTCACCTTTGAGTACTGTGTGCAGCTCTGGACACCACAATTTAGGAAGGATGTGAAGGTCCTTGAATGTGTTGAGAGGAGGGCAACAAAGCTGGTGAAAGGGCAGGAAGGCATGTCCTAGGAGGAGTGCTAAAGACTTTGGGCTTCTCTAGTTTGGAGAAAAGGAGGCTGAGAGGCAATCTCATTGCTCTCTACAGCTTCCTGAGGAGGGGAAGTGGAGAGGGAGTTACTGATTTCTTCTCTCTGTTATCAAGTGACAGGACATGTGGGGATGTTTCAAAACTGCACCAGGGAATGTTTAGACTGGACGTTACCGTTTCTTTACCAAGCAGGTGGTAAAACAATGCAATAAGCGTCCTCGAGACGTGGGTGATGCCCCAAGCCTGTCAGTGTTTGAGGCATTTGGACAATGCTTTTAAAAACATGCTTTAACTTTTGGTCAGCCCCAAATGAGTCAGGCAGCTGGACTAGATAATCATTGTAGGTCCCTTCAAACTGAAATATTCTACTCTCTTCTATTCTATTCTATTCCACTTAGCAAGTATGGAACAAATGAGGGAACTACAAGAAAAGTATTGATTAATGTATACTTCTAGTCTACACATGTGTTCTTAAAAATGTAAGTTAATTTTTTTCTTTAAAAGAGTGTATGTTTCTTATGATTGCCTGGATGACCAATGCTATCTGAGATTTGCCTAGAGTAAAAATTCTGGCCAGCTGATCCATAGCTAGAAATTAAGAAACTCGGTCTGAATCAGTGAAGAATATAATCTTTGCTGTCAAATTGTCGAACTAAATCATGAGGTTTTGTCTTAGATACGAACAAAGCAATAGGTATAAGACAATGTTGCTCGGTTAAATTGCACTGACCAAACTTAGAGCGGAAATGCAGTTTTCCAGTTCTTCAGAGATAACCTTTGTGTAACCTGACTCTACTCTGCAAGTAACAAAGATGAGTCTTCTGCAGATGTACAAAAGGCTTAGCCATAATCTCACTCATCTCACTTTCATTAGTGAAACAGTGCAGTCGTATAAACTACCATAAATTAGAAAAATGGCCAGCTTTATAAGAAGAAGATTTTTTTTGTTTTATTTTAATGAGACTAACTTAAATAGCAGGGAGCTATTTAAGAGCAAAAGAGCTCACAGAAATTGAAGTTCTTCATGCTTAAACCAGAAACAAGTCTCAAAACAACACAACTGTAATATCACTATTGTAAGTTGTAAAATCAGTTTGAAGACTGTTTTAAAAATGCTGCTTGAGGTATAGTAGAAGTTTACTGATGTTTAGGCAGTTAATGTGCTCTATCAGTAAAAACTTTTTTTTAACTCTTTTTATGTAAATAAAATTTGAGGAAACAACTGGAAAAAACAGCATCAAGGAAAAAACTGCTCATAAATACTGATATGGTGTTTATAGTATATAATTAAATTCTACCTAGTAGGTATAAGTATAAATAAATCAGTAATTTTTTAAGATATTAATTATTTGACTGGTAATTGTGCAATTTTATGTGTGTTTTTCCTCCAGTATTTTGCAGGATTAGCAGTAGTCAGTCATGCTGCGTTTTGGTTACAAAAACATTTGAGGACAGAAGAGACAGCTTAGACTCAGTACCTTGTTTGAAGATGACTGTAGTACACAAATTGTCCAGTATGCTACAGAAGCATCCTTTGTTCATAACAAGGCCATTTGTTCAAACGTCTGGGCTGTTAGCCAAAGTATTGTAATGTCACTAACAGCGTTTTTTTGTTGTTGTTGTTATAAGCATCTTGGTTCTGATTTATATGGAATTACATTTGTTATGTGGCTTAAATTCCCAGATGCCTTACTTGGATACAATTTTCAGGATGGATTTCAAAGAAATAAGATGGAGTTAGATTAGAAATAAAATTTAATATTTAGAGTTTAAATAAAAATGATGCTTTAAAAATATGATATTTTCAATCTAAATTGGACCTCAGTTAAAAAATCATAACTTGTAGTTTAGGTTAGATGTATTCGATAGGAATGTTTTTACCAATTTAATAATGAATCTCAAAGTATTCACTGTGTCACAGCAGTGCACGAGAGTTTTTTTATCACTGGTAAAGATTCAAACCGCTGGTGCTGTTTTTCAAAACACTAGGTAAGGAAAATAAGACAGCAGAAGAAAGTAGAAGTACCTATTAGATTGTCTATACTGCTTACAAGACATCAGTAGAGCTCTTAAAATTTCATACTTACATTACATTCTTTTTTACTTTTGGGAAAAAAGTGAACTAGTTGCGGTAGTTGTACATGGAATTTTTGCCAGAAAGCACATAACATGCATTTAGGGCAGAAAGGTGTTTGCATATAGATGACTCGCATAATATATATTTTTTTTTTTTTTCTGCTTTCTTCTGACTCTTAATTTTAAGGAAGTGTTTATTGCTAGTTATTTAACCCTCCTGGAAAACTGATTCTCTCTAAATGCCCTTAATTTGGAAGTAGTGCTACCAAAAGGGAAAGGCTGTATTGAAATTTACTTTTTTTTTTCTCTCCTTGGTCCCCCTTTTTTTTTTTTCTTTTTCATCGACATCTTGCTGATAACCTATAATGCAAGTGTACTTTCATATGCATTACAAATACATCAGTCCAGAAACTTGCATGTCCCAACAGATGGATTGTTTCATCTTCACTGAAAGCCAAAATTCTTGATACTCTGCGTACACACAAATAGCTTTTGAACTATAAATATAATCAAAAGAAGGATTCCAACTGACTTCATAAGATATCAGATACAATTCCTATTTATGATGTGTGTTTGGGGATAATTGGTAATTTCTTCTGTTCTTAGACACATGACGGAATTAACGGTGAAGAACCTCTTCCTTCAATACTTCTAAATCAATTATTTTATTTATTTTTTTCAGAATCTTCGTTCCCTACCGAAAATACAGTTAAAATTGCATTATCAAAATGTGACTATTAAATCTCGGATGAGTCTCTCTTAATGGTGGTCATACAGAATGTTAGTAGTAGTGAAATTCAGCAATTTCGTGACACTTGTAAGTGAAAGAAAGCAACACAGCGAACAAATGTTTGTTGAACATTTCAAAGCTGTAGAGACTGTAGGCTGCTAAAGATCTTTTCTTTCTGATTAAATCTGTGCGTGTTATATTGAAGAAGTATTTTTTTCTTTGAACCAAGATAGAACAATTAAGATAGTCAGCCTTGAAAAACTATACCTGTGAATGCTTCTTCTTCTAAATTAACATATACCTAAAATAATGTGCCTTGAAAAATAGATATGAAAGGCTGAGTTTTAGACACTTCAGAAGTGATTTGACATATATTTCTCTGTGTTTTGTGTTTTTCTTTAGTGAATCATTAGACACAGAGTACTTAGAGTTTCAACAAGTGCCAGATTCACTGTAAAATAATTTGTGTGTCTTTTATTCACTTGAACAAAATGACTTCATGTTACATATAGGGAAGATCACATACTTAAGACTTTAAATATTTGGGATTACCTTTTTGTATTTCTTTTCCTTTTTCTCCCTCCATATCTTTGATTTTCTTAGTATACCTTTTTCATACATTCAGGAAACTTCTGTACACAGAAAACACAGATAGAAATTATCATAACGGCATTTAGCCTGACCTCTTTATAAAATACTGAGTTTCTTTCACAGTGATTAAAAACAAAATTAAAAAATAATTGACAAGACAGGTGACTAAACTATGACTCTAGTGAAGGATGATGATAGATCAAAGGAAATGTATGGTGGTTCACATTGAGGAAAGAGTATGCAAAGGTTAATATTTCCAAAATGTTTTTTCTCCAAGGAATGCAGAGTTGAATCAGTCAATTGTTGTCTTCCCCTGCCCACCCCAGCCTTCTCTTTCTTCATTTCCAAGCCTCTCTCAGCATCTGGAATGAGATACCTGACTCTTAAGGTGAAGAGAGAAATGCCTCTGCTATTTTCCTTGTTCAGATGCTACAGCATGTCCTGTCTGTGCTGGCAGGAGTGGTTTACCCATAAAATCTCCATCATTAAATCTCTCCTATTTTCTTGCTTTCATCTCCCTAAGGATCTGTGCTCATAGGCATTTTTTTTTAACTTTTTTTTTTTTTATCATTATAGAACACATTTTCTTGCTAAAACTGACACTTATCCTGAATCCATGTTCTCTGGATAGACGGCACTTCATTTACTTAACTGAATTCATCAATCAAAGCCTGTCACTGCTGTTTGGAGAGTCACCACATCCAACTCATCTTTACTGCTTTCAGTCTGTGATCTGTTGTCAGCCCAGTTTTCAGGACCTTCTTTCCTTTATCTTCCATCCTGTATCTAAACAAGGACCCTGCTCACCCTTCTCCTGGGAGTGATGAGGAGTATGAGTAAATGAATGTATGAAAGTGTTGACGTGAATAATTTGCTGCATGTTTAATTTCACTACAGAAGACCTTATGTAGGTAATCTCAAAACTGCCTTACTGTCTGCACAAAAAGAAATTACACTTGCTCCAGTACTCTAGTACTTTTGTCACAAAAAGCTCCTCCCATATTTGGATTACGTTAGTTATTAAGACTAGGAACAGGTACTTTTTCTTACAACCCAGTAAAACTTTGTCAGTGTTTAATGCTATCAAGACAGTAATTTTATCATAATCTTGAAACAGTCAAAGTGAAATGCTTGCATAGGTTTTAAACCAACTAAATGTCCATTCTTTTTGCTGATTAATGAAATCCACAAGTAATGTTGAAATTGAGATTATATGTTAAATATAATTATTCTATTTGGATTCAAGGGCAATGTTAAGACAAATTATGCTACTTAAACCATCTCAAAGGGCAATCACTGAAAACTTGGATACGCTTCTTTCTTCATCCCTTAAAATCTTCCTTCTTTCTCATTATTTTTAATTTTTTCTTATTTTTTCATTAAAAGCTATCTGGGAACATATGCAGATATGCTGAACTTGAACATCTGTAAGATATTGTTTGAAAACAGCATTGTTATTTCCTTTTGTCTAGAAATATACTCAGTAAAATACAGTAAATATAGTAAACATGAGAAAAATATATTCTGAAGAAAAAGAATGAGTATAAATTCCAATATATTCTACTGTGTCTTGATTTTCCTTTAATTTTATGGCTTAGATATTTACAGTGTTATAAAGTGGGCTTAAAAGAGCTTTAAATGCATTTTGCACAAGGACTTCTTAAACAAAGACAAGACAAAAATCCGATTCTACACCTTATGAAGACATATATTATGTTTAATAGTATCTGCATGGAAATCTAAAAAAAATTATAGAGAGAATGACAGGAAGAGATTCCAAAAGCCACCTGTTTCACCCTCTGCTGCAACATAGCTTAAACTGTACATCATTCTTGAGACATGTATGTCCAGAAACTTCTTAAAAATCTTTATGGATTTGCAAAATCATTCTAGTCTGCTTATTAGAGTCAAAGTGTTCTGCTAATACCCACTCAATTCTCAGTTTCTCTGTTTTAATTTCACTGTTTATTGTTTAATTATCAATGGACATGAAGAAAGTGTTTTCATGCTTTAAGATGATTATTGTGTGCCTCTTTAATTTCTCTTCTCTAGTTTGAGCAACATCATCAAGTTTATCCCTTCTTTGTAGGTGTTTCTTAAAAAAAAATTATTTAATGCTTATTTGCATGCCCCATTATTTCATTCTTATCCTGTTTCATTGCTTCGCATCTCATTGATCTCATGGGCATCTTCCAGCTGCCTACAAACAGCTTGTTTGATTATCTATTCCAGTATAGAGCTCATGGTATTTTTGAAACAGTTCAAGGTAAGTTGATCTTTACTTCCACTGTTTTGCCTTTTAAAAGATAAATACCAATTCTGCCTTTCTAGTTTTCACCTTTTCAGTTTGCTGTCATCCATGCTTTATGGGCTCTCATAGACTTTGTGCTCATAGGCTGTGTAATTGTGAGCCACACAGCACAATCTAATGTGGTGCAATATGAATGGATCAGTAGAAAAAGTGATTTGTAGAAGCACTCAAAAGCTAGACTATAGGTATGCATATTTATTTACTTTTATCATGATTAACCTGGTCCCCTGGACCTAACATCCCTGTTGCACATGTTGCTCAAAGGTAGTCAAAAGAAAGCTGTCCTGCAAACTCTTGCTTTCAGGTGTGTAGACTTCTCAATGTTGCTTCAGCAAGTGCCAGAGCATCGTTTCATCCATTTAGTGGAGATGAAAGGAGAACATGGGTGTTCTCATGCCCTTTTTCAGAGAAGCAAGTCTTATTTTTGTTCTTGTTCACTTATATGTAGCACGTAGTGCCTGTTGCTTCGTGACTGAATTTGGGTGTTGGCCAGTCAGAGGCTCAGAATGGAAGAAATGTCATCTTAAATCCTGTGGCAGAGGCAAATGATTAAGCGGACATCACAAAAGTAATGTCTTCCATCCTCTCAGTTGTTCATTTATATGAGGAAGAGGCAGGGTAAATGAGAAAGGATATGTAGAGTTCAGTGTTTGGACGGATTGAAGTGCAGAGTCCTGGGGATGAGTGGCAGTAGATGCAGAATTTACAGATGCAAGGGGGCATAGCTGAGACCCTTTGTCATGATCTGGTACTACAATTACCATATATTGAATCTTCTATGAGACCAAAGGAATTGATTGGGAAGGAAAGATGGAAAAGGGGAATCATTATTTTTTTCTCAAAAAAGGCAGATGAGAGAAGCAAGTCAGAAAATCTCTGCAAAGGGATACAGCAGTTGAAGGAAGAAAAAGTATATTGAACCATAGGAGGTCTTGGTGTAATATAAAGGAATGCACTTAGCTAGAAGCTGAGGGCATCTGTGTAAGTTAGTTCCTGACCTCAAGACATTTAGCTTTTTAAGTGGCACAAGAAGCAGAAGAACACAGGAGGTCTCTGTGGTTTGAGAGCATTCTGTTGGTACATGTGCACTTGGTACTCACTGTGGGACTTGCTTGTGCTACAGATCACACATTGATTGGGACCTTTCTGTTCCTTTTAGAAACTGTTGCTGCACTTTGAACAGATCTTCTGATTTAATTTCATCCGAAAGGAAACCCCTTCACATGCAGAAAAACTGCCCCACAGTCTGAACCAACATGGAGTAAGTGGGGAAACGAGGGATTGCTGCACTCTACTGCTCTGAGCTATCTCACTGTTGTAGACACATTTTAGCTAATTGTTTATGGCTTGCAGATTTTAAGTACCTCAGGATGTAGTTCATTTTACTGACATGGCTTGAAAATGCCTAGCTTATACAAGAATTCATAAATGCATTCATTCTTTCCCTGCAGGATCTTAATCCTTTATCACTGGTGCACCAATTAAAATAGAGGACCAATTTATGTTGACCTTTTGACTAAAGGAGAAATTAAAAAAGCTAAAAAAAAAAAGCATTGGAAATGTCAATATTCTTCAGTATCTATCAGAAGCCTTTCTTCTCCTTTGAGTAAATTGCTTCATTAAGGAGCTACCATTTCACTATAATTCCTTTTTCACCTTAAGGAGGTCTCTGAGGAAATCTTCTCTAAGAGTCCTTTTACTGAAGCTTGCTTTCTTGAAATACATTGCTTTTAGTTTGACTTATTTTCCTTCTAATTTAACTTTCAAGAATTCTGTCCTTTTGTGACCAATCTCAACTACATTACCACTTAATCTTCACATTCTTAGCTATTTTTTTTCTCTGTTAATTAGAGGCAAATGTGAAGCAGCCCCTACCCTCATTACTTTTTTCATGAGAGCATTTCAGGAGCTTCCTTTTCAGCCTGTCTGTTCCTGCATTCACAAAGGACTTTAGTCAGTGGCCTATGTTATCAGTGAGGTCTGTGCTCTGGTTTGCTCTTCGCAAATACATGATCTACTTGATCCTTCTGGTCTGGGAGGGAAATCCCAAAGTGGCAATGTTATTTTAAAGTTATGACAGTCCTTTGCAGTCACTTATTTTTTTCTCTCTTTTGGTCTGAACCTCAGAACAAATGTAGTTATGCTTACTCCCTTATTGTTCTTCCTCAACAAGATGTACTACGTGAATTTGAATTCTTCCGTCTCCCTTCTCTCCCTAGATTGTTACATTACTACTGTAATTACAAATGGGCTGCGTGAAGTAATAATTAGATAGCTGATGAGTCGCAAATCTAATGAAACTCATGATTCTTAGTGTTAAGGATTTACAGCTTCTTATTTTGCTAGCAATGGGATGGGTTCTTCATTTGCTATTGGGGATTAAACCATTGGCTGCTTCCCTAATCACCTGCTTCTCCAGAGGATGTCCAATTCATCCTCCATGTCTGAGACTCCTATATTCCTTTTCAGCTGGTCGACTTCTTTGACACTGGATGTCCTCATGCCTAGCATGTAACTGATATTCTTTTGGATCATATGGGCTTCTTTGCTCCACCACTTTGCTTATGGTTCTACTACTTGTTTCCTAAAGAATATTTGCAGGGATTCTTTCGTTCCTGGTTTCTGCTTTTAAAAGTATGTAGGTCTATGTTCCTCAGTTTGAGCACAGAACCTGGACTGAAGAATTCTTCTCTAGGGTTCTTGTGTGGACACAACTGCAGGTAGCCACTCTTTGTCTACCCTGCATCCTCAGAGCTGTAGACTGAGAAAGATTTGATGTCAAAGATGACCCTGATGCTGTGCTTTTAGAGGGCTGAGTTGCGATTCTAAATTGTGCTTTCTAAAACTCCCCTCTCCAATCAGTCTCTTAAAATGCCCTGTTACAAAAGTCATCAAGATACTCAACTGTTGATTCGCAAATACATAGCTTTCATTGTCCTTCACTGATCAGAAGTTTAGTGATACCATAGGAAGTTTGTGATTTGTGAGAACACACTGTCATCCCTCAAAATGATGAAGTAGATTTGTTTCTAAGATTTCTTTTGAAATTATCCCCTTTACAAGGCTTCTCCCATTTGCCAATGTAACTGATAAGTTTTCTAAGTCTTTTGCTGTGCTGGGCTATCTGCAAGGAGATTAGGTAGGTCCCTTGATCATTGTGCTTATAACACTTCTCAAAAAACTGGAGGTTATGATTTTTAATCCCTTCAGACTACAGAGAAGGAACTTGAAGCTATCAGTTAGGAGATGAGTGTTCTATTGAGCAGTCTGTTAGATAAAAGAGGAGTTATTTCCAAACAACTTTGTGGCATTTCTTACACTTTCATTTCCTTTGCCCTGATACCAAGAGATGGATCTCTGCAGCAAGCTACTTCACTCTTAGTCCCATTTATTTTATTGAGTGTATCAACAGAGCAATGTGTTGCTTATCGAAAGATATGTGGTAGCTGTTTTAAAAACACATGCAGTGTTTGTACTGGAACACTAAGTAATGTGTATAAACTTAGATAGTGTTTGTTGGATAAGACTGCAATGTTAGATAGTCACATTTCTTGAAAATTAAAATTCTGCAACTATGAAGTTTGATACAACTCTTTTTCCTCACTTTGAAATAGTCATTTTTGGTTACGAAGGTCATGGGTTCTTTAGACCATCTTGATAATTGATTTCTTTAGTTCTTTGTTACAGTGTCATTAAAGAAGCAGTGTAATAGCTACTACTTAGTGATATTTGTTTTGTTATAAGAGCAGCACATTTTGCTGAATTGAAGTGCCAATCCAGGGAGTTACTGAAGGATGTGCTTGACTAAGTACTTCAGTACCTCCATGCTATGGCTCATGAGGTTATTGTAATTTAAGCCTTCCTCTGTAATGAATACAGAATCACACCATAAGGTACATGTGCCTTAGTACACGAGTGTAAAATATTAACAAAAGACAGGGTAAGAAAGGACTTTCTGGTTCCTTTTGCCTTGTTGTTACCATAAGCAACCCTGAGATTAATAAATCTTCATAAAACTCATAAATTTCATTTTAAAACTTTTAGGGGAATTCCTTAGCTGTTCTTATTCATCTGTTGTTCCAGAATCCTATTTCTTTGGATTGTGCAACTTCAGTTGGGGAATGTTTTAAATCTATGACTCAAATCTGCAGGTGAGAGTCCTAACTTGCAAGGTTTATCTTAAAATGGTCATCAGTCTTTTCTGCTGGAGCAGCATGGATTTTCTGGTAATATTAAAAGATCTCTTGAGATGAAGAATCTTGATGTTAATGTTACTGCTGGGAAATGACTTAATTTTTTTTTTCAAAAAAAATGTTAATTATTTATACAAACTGGATTGTTACTGAGAAGAGAGTAATCATTAGAGTAATGCGGTTATAACAGTCGTCAATAGATTCTAGTTTTCTCAGACTAAGGAGGAAAAAAAAGTTGGCTTTATCAGATACAGGGTAAGTAGTCTAATGATCACGTAAAGGCGAAGCTATTTTCCGGCCAGTTTATGGAATCCAATCTTCAAATTCATTTTTCCGATACTAAGTATCTGATTCTAAGTGTATAATAAATCAGTAACAGAACAATACTGAAAAAAAACCAAATACACTGGAATAAACAAGTGAGATCATTCTTCTCTACTTAGCTACGAAAAATGTTCACAAGCTGTGCTTGTTCTGTTGTGGTTTGTTTTTTTTTTTTTTTTTTTCTCTCTACTTCTTAGGGAGATGTGGATTAACTAAAGGCAGACTAGGGGCAATGGGAAGCACTAATGTGGAGAAAGACATGGAAGACAATGATTATGACTGTGATTATTTAATCTAAGCAATAATCTATCTGAAGGACAAAGAGAAGTAAAGCAATTGCATTACAGTGTTGGAGGTTCAGGTTGTATATTAAAAAAATACTTCTAAACATAAAGATAGTTTAGGCAATACAGTGAATTGCCTAAAGGAGGTATAGAATCTGCCTTTGAGGAAAAGGACAAGAGAAAACCAAACCATAGTGCCAGGAGTAGCTAAGGTATAGCTGATTTTGCAGTAGTGTAAGAGAATAGTAGTCTTTTGCAGAACCTCTCAACTAAGCCCACCACTCAATTCAGACATGTTTTATAATGTTTGAATGGGAATAAATGCTGCTGGAATGGTTACTAATGGTTGTTTTGTACTTGCTTTCTTTACTGCACCAATTTTTCCAGTCTTACAATGCCCAGTCCTGAATTGCTTGGAAACCACAGTAGAAATGTGAGATAGATAAAACTTGAGATGAATATATACTGGGAATGGGTGAATATTTTATCACGGCTTTTTTCATCGAGAATAAGGCTGAAATACTTAGTAAAAATCTTATTTTCTGTATCAAACTCTGTTCTTTAGTTATAAACTAAAATACCTAGACTTGGAAGAACTGCCTCATTGTGTAAATGTCTTATATTATTATTCGCTCCTTCTGATTAGCTAGTTTCTTCTGAAGTGAAGTATTTTTAAGTAGAAATTGGCAAGAACATATAGTAGAGTGTAGTGGCACAAGAGTTGAAACTTTGGTTGTGTCAGGACCGTTGAAAATGCGAGTGCAAACACAAAAAAGCCAAACACGTAATCCCACCAATACAACCTATTTTGTGTGTGTGACTTAGCGAATTACAAGTCATCTCTGCCCAAATCATCTTTTTACTTCTCAAAATCTAGGTAGTCTAGCATTAGTTCAGTGTAAGGCCTGGAATATATGAGAAGAGTAGGTCCTAAAAATTGTTCATAGATATTCCTAGAGAAATGGCAGAGCCTCTGCTCTAACATTTCAATGAAGCTTTATGGGTACACAACAAACAGTGGGAGTGTACAAATTTCTTATTGTTTCTTGTAGGTAAATATTTCTTACAGATTTATGAACAAAGATGACCTATGCTTTTGTATATAACATATTTGTTTATTTTCCTCCAATATCAGTATGCTAGGCAATCTGCAGTTTTTGTTGTTCTTTCTGAAGTCAGGCAACCACGTATTTGAAAAATAAAATACAAAGATAACGTGTGATTAAATTTTCAGCATGACCAAATTATCTTCAAGATGTTGTGATGAAGCTACAACTAAGCCTCAAAGGCAGGGAATCAGATCAAATAACCTGTGCAATTTATGTAGACTAAATAAATACACCCACACCCAATAGTTTATTATTAGTCTAATTAAAAAATTAGGAGTCTTACCAAAATAATACTATTAGTCCAATTACAGTGATACTAACACTTATCATCCAAAACATGCAATTATTACAGCTTTCTCCCAATAATAATAGAATTAGAAGCAATATACACAAACTTCTGCTATCATGTCCTTTCTCTGGTGTTAGGTTCACCCTTCCTGTGTACAGTAATGTGAGTTGTCATCCTGCTTTGCCAGGAGCAGCATGGAGTTGATGGTAGGATGTTCTTCCACCTTGTTCTTAGGTCCTCCTTTGGTTATTTGTATATTTGCTAACATAATTGAATTGCTTGATTTTTATTTTTTTTTAATTAATTTATTTTCTTCAGCGCTGCTTAAATTCCATGGTATAGCCAAGTGGTGAAATATTCAGTTCATACTGGAATAGTTATGTTTTAAATTTGTTTTCCAGACTGGAAGTCAATTGAAAAAACAGTTACTTGATCACCTTCTGTAATTAGTCTGAGTTCATACATGAAAAGAAAGAGGGGAAAGATGATGAGTAAAGGAATAACACTTCTGGATTTGCCACTTCTCGATATCTATCTTCGGATGAGGGACAGACCTTCCTTACCTTGTCCGTCTCATCTCCCTGTTTTCTGTTTCCAGCCTGTTTGGCTATTTTTACCTAGTTCCTGGTGTCCTGCAACTGACTGTATATAGATCAGAAACCCTTCACTAGCTCTTACTTAACAATTTTGCTGGCAATTACAGAGAAGAAAATTTACCATTCCGTGACCCCCTTTTATACTTCTATTGCAACTGCATGAACTATGGAGCTATAAGGATTATTCTGCATTTTCTGATTTGCTAAGTGTTGATTGTAAGAGGCCATATTGGGATAGAAATTAATTTTTGTTAGTCAGACCACACATTAACCAAATCACATCGTTTTAATTTAAACAGAACATGGAATAAAATGTTAGAGCAGAGAACATGCATCCAAATAAAGCAAAGAATGTTTCATGTCCAAAAGATCAAGAGATGTTAGATATAAGATTATTCATTTCTATATTATTTGGTCTATACCTCATATCCTTCTCACCACATAGTTTCTGTAGGAATTGCAAGTGTTCAGTGGGTCTGAAAATCTTGTCTTTATTGTTTAAATTCCTGAAACATTGAATATTTAGGGAGAGAAAAATTGCGTAGTTGGGTTCTATATTTTGCCTGAGTTATTAATTATGTTTGGTTTAAGAACATCCAAATAATAATTTATTATAAAAAAAATAAATAAATTACTGAATATAAGAGTTCTAGGAAGATTGTATCTTAATTTGGAATAGTTTTTGAGAACAGATCACATAAAATTTGGCCTTTTTCACTTGAAATAAAAGGATACATCTATGTACAAACGAAAAATAATGTTAACTACCCAGATCAAGGAATAAAATCAAACTTAAGCATGAAAAATGCATTTGATCTTATTGTCTGGTCTGGATATGTATGTGTTTTCTATTAATATATGAACATATAGACACTTATTTTCATTTCAAAATTACTTTTATAATTGAAGAAGCCAGGCCATGCTCCACAGATTCAAAAACCATTCCAAAGGATAGAACATATTCAGGGTATTCTAATTCTATTTACTTTTGATAGTAATCTGATTTTTCTTTCTTTTTAACAGCTTTTCCTCTTAAAATCTTGTTGTCAGTACTGAATTTCCACCGGTTGGTTTTTTCCCTTGTTCTATATCCCTTTAAACATTGCTGCACTATACTATAGTAATTTCTTCCCCAGCTTTTCTGTGATATCTATTCTTGCCTGTCATTTACACTACACAGTGTCAGCTATTATTTTCAGCAGATGGATGAAGGCAGATGTTTCCATCAATCCAGATTTTTGCCATTCCAATGTGTTTTCCTGGATATCTTTCTATCATTTTACCTTTATTTTTGGCTACTGAAATTCACAGTTATCTTTCCTGATAACCCAAGAAAATACGCTCTGTTTCCATTGCTGGTACAACTACACTTTTTCTGTTTATGCAGGACTGTAACTGCCTACAGTTTTTCTTTAGATTGTATGTCCATAACCATGTCCAAGCACCATTTTTCTGGAGCTGGAGTTATGCTCCAACTCTGTTTATGAAATCTAGTTTTTTGCGTGTATGAACACGATACAAATTATTTCCCTTGTCATCTTCCTCTCAACCTTTTGTGTATCTCTTTCATTTTATCAGCATAGCTGCTAATGTCTTTCATGTTGCTAATTGTCCCCATCACTGTCCCTCTATATTTTCTGTTTTCTGTGCCATTTCAAATTCAGTATTCTTTTTCCATCTTCAGTATAATTCACCATGGCTTCATTGCTTCAACCACCTTTCTTCTGATATTTTACCCTCTTTTTTTTTCCCTTTTGCATTACATCTTTATACACTTACAGATGTTTAATTTGTGCTCTTTCATAGTACTGCAACCACATCATCTAGATTCCTCTTCATGTTTAGCTTCTTCTGTGATGTCTACAAGGCAACGGGCAGCGAAAGCTTATTAATTTATAGGACATTGTGTTTAGGCACTTTGTCTAAACACTACTTTTTTTCATTATTTTTTAATTTTTTCCTTCTACGTTTTGTGCAGTGCTTCCCTCTTCAGACTGTGAGCTTTTGAAGACAGAATCTGGGTTTAAATGTATACTCAGAAAACAAGGAAAATATAACATCTCACAGCAGAACTTTTGAAAAACTTGAATATTATTATTGATAATGATTTTCCTGCCCCACCAACTACTTTGTTGTTCCTGCTTCAAACACTGAAACAGAAATTTGGTGTATTTTATTATTAAGGAAAACAGGAAAAACACCATGCAAAACAGAAATACAGAATGTTATAGTCAATACAAATGTTTTAGTCAGTTCAGATTAACAAATGCTTCAGTCTACTTTTCGCTGTGCTTGTGGATGTCAATCCAAGAATATGATCCTAAGGAAAAAGCTTTCATTTTAATTAACAGAGACTTTGCTGCCTTCTAACTGCCCACTTTGTGAGATGCATGACAAATAATTGGAGGATCTAGCAGAACTCTGTTCTCAACTCGCTTAATGAGAGTTTTAAATCTTGAACTCTGCAGTATCTCACACTTCTAATTCTTTCCTCCTAACTGAGGGATTTTGAATTCTGTGAATTTAAGTAGAAATTGTAGGTGTTTTCTCCACTTTCACATCTTTCACGTAACATTAGTACCCATAGATTTGCAGGCTTCTGTAATGTTAAAGATATGGATTTGATCCAAGTCTCATGCAAAGTGGTTATATTTCATCTAGGCTGAACAAGTTGTAAGATTTAGTTACTGTCCTTCAGAAGAAAAGTTATTTCCAATTTAAATAGTCCACAGCTTGGCTTAAAACCTGACATTTCTGTACCTTAAAAATCTTCCAAACCAGTATTGTGAATCCTGTCCTAGGTGTCCATTTGTTGTCACGTATAGCACAGAAATCTGGCTATCATGCAGATTGCTAATCTTGTTCTTACACACTTCTTGTTTATAAACAATTTGTATAGAATTCCTGATCTACTTGTTCCTTAGAATGTCTTAGTTTTTAAATAATTAAAAAAAAACCCACAATAATAAAAAAGAGAGAAAAGAAAGCAAAACACAGCACGCTTCATTATATAGCAATATGTGTGGTACAGGATTAGTTACAATACATTATAGTTTTAGCCAACCTCCTGGCTTGTTGAAAAGCATTCATAGTTCTAGGATATGCTTTGCTATTTGTAGTTTTCATAAAATATGCTGCTTTAATAGTTTATTTGGCAGAAATAAAACATACCATATAAGTAGTACCCTCTTGTAGAATTTTCAGTACTTTGTCAAGAAATAACTTAATCTTTTAAAAGAGCATCCACTCTGTTTAAAGACAGTGTGAACTAACTTCAGACTTACTTATATACCATATATATAAGGTATACAGGACCATCTGAAATGTATATAAGTATAATGTATACATGTATATAAGGTATATCAGGACCATCTGAAAACATTAATCTCTGCCCATTTATATACTGGTCAAAGCTAGAAAAAGTTCTGTATGTCAATATTAGTTGTTTGACTCTCAAAATATTTTATTTTCTTTTTATATGTTCTGATTCAAAGTTATACTCTATCAGAAATTTACAATAAGTATAGTTTTGGATTCCATTGACTTTAACATAGTGTTCAAATTCAGTAAAACTATTCCTAGATTGCTGCCATAAAATATTGATAGTAATTTATTTAATTTATTTTATTTTTTAATAGTATCAGTAAGGTAGGTATATTTATGGGTTTAAAGATGAAGGTGTTGGCTCTTCTTGGTGTCATAGGTAGGGAAATTAACAAAATAAGTGAGCAGGGTCACTGTTAGTTTGGTTTATCTTCTTATATAGGAAAAAGGGAAAGTTATACATGAAATAACAATTTGAGAATAATAATAAATATTGAATAATCATAAAGAAGTAATAAAGTAATGCAAAGGCAATCAGTCACCACCTACCACAAACAGACAGATGCCAATTCAGTCTCCAAGCAGAGGCCACCTTGAAAGACAATCCCACTTCTACCTCCCACTGCTTCCTCTACCACCACTTTTTATTGCTGAGCATGATGTTACAGATATAGAATATCCCTTTGACCAGTTTAGGTCAGCTGTCTTGGCTGTGTCCCCTCCCAGCTCCTTACCTATCCCCATTCTAACTTCTGGAGGGACAGAGAGGGGAAAAAAAGAGAATGGCTTGACACTGTGCAAGGACAATTCAGCAATAGCTAAAGCATCAGTGTGTTATGAGCACTGTTTTAGCCACACATCCAAAACACAGCACCATACAGGCTGCTAGGAAGAAAGCTAACTCCATCCCAGCTGGTCCCAGTACGTGAATTTAGCATTTACTTGTAAAAAAGTACTGGAATGGTTCAAACAAGTATATTTTTGTACTTAATAAAATCAAATCACACCACAATGATAATCTGAGTATAGCGTTGCATGGAAAGCATAAAGTAATTTAGGAAGAGTATTTGGAAGATTAGCAGAAGGAATGCTGTCCTGGTTTTAGCTGGGACCGGGTTAGCTCTTCTTTTTAGCAGCTAGAAGAGCTCTGTGTTTTGGTTTTACTCAGAGGCTCACTCTGAGAAGAATGCTGATAGCAAGCTGATGTTTGTGGTTGGACGTGAGACTCCAAGGACTTTTCAGTGTGCCGGAGTGCAGAAGCATGGCGGGATAAGGGGGGAGCATAGTTGGGACAAGGGGGACACGATTCCCCTTGTGATTTGTGGTGGAACTTAAGACTGAGGGCCAAACTGGCCAATTAGTATTCCATATCATGCAGCATCATGCCCAGTATAAAAGTGAGGGTCAGCCGGACAGAAGGGCTTTTGCGCTTTGGCTCTTTCGCTGCTTCTGCTCTTTTGCTCTTGCTGCGCTTTTGCTCTGTTGTTTTTTTTCTTTCTTTTCCTCTCTCTCCCAGTACTCCCACTCTCGGAGTACTCTCTCTCTCTGCCCCTCTCTATTTCGGGGCCTCACATTCGTCCGGGATTGCAGCTTCGGGATGAGACGGGCTTTGCATACGAGGGAGTGGTGAGCACCTACACTGTGTATTAAATCATCTGTATTAAATTGTTCTTATCTCAACCCACGGGTTTCCCGTTTATCCTTTAAATCTCTCCCTCATTCCTGGGGGTGGGGGAGAGGGAGTGACAGGCTGTGTGGGAGGGTCAGCCTAACCCACGACAAATGCCTAAAATGAATTATACTAATAATATTCCATCAAAATCATATCTACAGGAAGATGCAAGTATGTTTTAAGACAGAATTCTTCTATGGTTCTGTTTTGAACTCTTTTATATTAATTTTGGTCTTTCTAGGGAAGCCCCAAAGTTAAACTGATCTTCCTGGTCATAAGTGCATTAAATGAGCCAAGAAGACTGGACCTTTCTCTGTTGAATCTTTTCAATTCTAATAACTTTTTGACCAAGTTATGTTACTTCTGAAAACCCTTGAATTTTTCTCTATAACAGCATAGTTCTAACTCAATGAAGTAAGAAACTCTTCTTATTTTGACCTCTCTTTAGACTAGATGGGGAATTATTGATAAAGAAAATGTACTGGGCAGAAATTCTTTGAATGGGAAGAGCCTCATTAAGCGCACCATAGTACATGTCTTACTGTTTTCTTTATTTTACTATTCAGTCTTATTTCATATCAGTCATTGCACACTTCAGGAAGTTACTTTCTGGAAGATTGCATTTATCAAGCAATTAATGTCACAGTCACCCTATTTCAGTTTGATAACTTACAAAACCATTTGTGGTTTACGCTCCACAACATAGGGTCTGTCTTCTCATATTGAATAATTTAATTTGGCTGAAACTAGTTTGCTCCTGTCTGTGCAGAGCCTGACTGCATTTGAACTATTGGACTCCAGTAGGTGGGTAGCTCACTGCTGAAGAACTAAGGAATGAGGGCTTACAAATGTCACTCAGAAAAAGGGAAGCTCTTATGGATGCAGCAGACTCTACCATTAGTTTGTTTCTGAGAATACTGAAAACAAATAAAGAAAATATGATAAATACCAAAAATTAGTGAACAAATTCATTTCTGTTCTTCAGTTCCCTTTCAGTAACATAAGAACAGTATCTCTTGATATAAATCCATCTAAAACATTTTGAAAACTAGTTAATTGTTGTGAAGAAATATGTAACACCAGTAATAAGCACTTATAAGAACAGAAGCCATGAGGGAAACTGGCAGTACTGTGGTCAAAGCAGGGTTTTAACAGGATGATAAATGAACGGCAAATATAATGAGGTGAAAACAAAATAGTGAGTAGCTGCCAATTAAGAGTAGTACCAACCTAGTGTGGAATTAGCTGAGATTCAGGAGGGTGAATATTATGTATAATTATAGACTTTATCATATGCATACACACAAGATGGAACAGATGGAATTTTTCTAGGCAACCTTAATTTCAGCAATTTCAGTTTTCTGGAAGTTTAACTTCGTATTTTTTCCCTTCTTCCCCCACACCCACCCCCCGCCACCCCAGTTTTATTGTGACTATTATTTTGTTCATGGCAGTTACAAACATTCCACAAAAGCAGATAAAATAACATATTCATAGATTTCTAGGTTGGAAAAGACCTTAGAGATCATCGAGTCCAACCATCCCTAATCCCCATTAAACCATATCGCTAAGTAGATCATCCACCCTATTCTTAAACACATCCAAGGATGGGGACTCAGCCACCTCCCTGGGCAGCCTATTCCAGTGGCTGACAACCCTTTCAGAGAAGAAATACTTCCTAACATCCAACCTGAATCTCCCCTGACTAAGCTTATACCCATTTCCTCTTGTTCTATCACCCGTCACTAATGTAAAGAGTCCTTCCCCTACCTCCCCACCATCTTTTCTCAAGTATTTGTAGGCTGTAATCAGGTCTCCCCTCAGCCTCCTCTTCTCCAGGCTAAACAGCCCCAACTCCCTCAGCCGCTCCTCATAAGTTTTTATTTTCCAGCCCCTTGACCAGTTTAGTCGCCCTTCTTTGGACTCTCTTCAGGAGCTCAATATCTCTCTTAAAGCGAGGGGCCCAAAACTGGACACAATATTCCAGGTGTGGCCTCACCAGTGCTGAGTACAGGGGCAGGACCACTTCCCTATTCCTGCTGGTTACACTATTCTTGATACACGCCAGTATCCCATTGGCTTTTTTGGCCACCTGGGCACACTGCTGGCTCATATCAAGCCAGTATTCAACCAAGACCCCCAGGTCCTTCTCCGCCAGGCAGCTCTCCAGCCACTCTTCCCCGAGCCTATAGCGATGCTTGGGGTTTTTATACCCCAAGTGAAGGACTCTGCACTTCGCCGTATTAAAGCTCATACCATTGGCCTCAGCCCAACGATCCAGTCTGTTCAAATCCCTCTGAAGGGCCTCCCTACCCTCGAGCAGATCAACACAGCCTCCCAGCTTGGTGTCGTCCGCAAACTTACTGAGGGTACATTCAATCCCCTCATCCAGGTCGTTGATAAAGATGTTAAACAGAACTGGACCCAGCACTGAGCCCTGGGGAACCCCACTGGTGACCGACCTCCAGCCCGATTTAGCCCCATTTACCACCACTCTTTGGGCCCAGCCGTCCAGCCAGTTTTTAACCCAAAGGAGGGTGTGCCTATCCAGGCCAGCAGTTATCAGTTTCTCCACCAGAACACTATGAGAAACTGTATCAAAGGCTTTACTGAGGTCAAGGAAAACTACATCCACAGCCCTTCCCTCGTCAACCAGGCGGGTCACCCTGTCGTAGAAGGTGATCAGGTTTGATTGGCAAGACCTGCCTTTCATAAACCCATGTTGACTGGGCCTGATCACCCGGTTAACCTGTATGTGCTCATTAATAGCACTCAAGATAACCTGTTCCATGACTTTGCCCATCACCGAGGTCAAACTGACAGGCCTGTAGTTCCCCGGATCCTCCTTCCGCCCTTTTTTGTAAATGGGGGTAACGTCCACCAGCCTCCAGTCCAGCGGAACTGCCCCAGTGAGCCAAGACTGCCCAAAGATAATGGACAGGAGTTTGGCAATGACATCCGCCAGCTCTCTCAGGACTCTCGGGTGGATACCATCAGGCCCCATAGACTTGTGGGCATCCAGCCGAAGCAGCAGATCCTTGACCCGTTTCTCTTGGATCACAGGAGCTTCAATTTGCTCTCCCTCCCTGCTCCCAGACACCGAAGGCCAGCTCACCTGGGAACTACTGACCTTGTTATTAAAGACTGAGGCAAAGAAGGCATTAAGGACCTCAGCCTTGTCCTCATCCCTAGTGACTAACGTACCCCCTGAGTCCAGTAGGGGCTGGAGGTGATCTTTAGCCCTCCTTTTGTTATTAATATATTTATAGAAAGACTTTTTGTTGTCCCTTACGGAGCTGGCTAGTCTAAGTTCCAATTGGGCTTTTGCCCCCCTGATTATCTCCCTACATGTCCTAACTTCCTCCCTGTATTGATTCCTGGATGCCTGCCCATTCTTCCAAGACTTATAGACATCCCTTTTTCTTTTCTTTTCAATTAGAAAATGTGTTTATATCCAAATCAATAAATCAGTACCTAATTCTTGTTGAGTATTTATTCACTGCCTAAAATATAGTGTGGTTGCTTTTCTCTGGTTATTCTTTCCTATGATGATTTTATACGCTTTTACTATAGCATATACAGAAAAAAGGGATTTCTGAAATTGAGAACTAATGGATATTAATGCAGATTGCACCTTCAAAAAGCAAAGTCTAATTTCTTTATCTTATTTCCCTTTCAAAAATAGTACCACTGTCTAATTTTTCACTCTTTGTTAGAAAACCTACAAATGCCTGAAGTTTTATATGTGAAATGATTTGTGTAGTATAATATTTAAGAAAAATATTTTAAAATATCACTTCTTTAAGAAGCATTATTTGATAATTCAGCTGTCATAGTGTACTGGTTTTGTCTGGGATAGAGTTAAATTTCTTCATACTAGCTGGTGTGGGGTTATATTTTGGATTTGTTCTGGAAACAGTCTTGATAGCACAGGGATGTTTTGGTGACTGCTGAGAAGTACTTACACAGATCAAGGCCTTTTCTGCTCCTCACACCACCCCATCAAAGCGTAGGCTGGGGGTGCACAAGAATTTGGGAGGGTCAGAGCTGACCCAAGGGATATTTCGTACAACATGATGTCATGCTCAGAATAAAAGATGGAGGAGGAAGAAGGAAGGGGAGTATGCTTTGAGTGATGCCGTTTGTGTTCTCAAGTAACAGTTACATGTGAGGGAGCCCTGCTTTTCTGGAGATGGCTGAACGCCTGCCTGCTGAAGGGGAGCGGTGAATGAATTCCTTGTTCTGCTTTGCTTGCATGCACAGCTTTTACTTTACCTATTTCTCTGCTTTGGAAAGGAGTTACATCTGTTTTCTGACTCCAGTAGTTTCTGATTTTGTAGTCATAGGCATCTAGACTTCTAGTCCTATAACTGACATGTGAAAGCATGATTCCCAACAGTACGTTCTTTGCAAATCTGTCATAGTGTAGAAAGCTGTCTATCATTATATCCTTGTTGTGTTTGGGAAGTGACACCAGCTGAATTACATTGTATAAAATGTCACTCTTCTTGTTGTCTTAAACAATTAAGAGTTTCACAGTCTTCCTTCAGATGTGGATGCAGTTGTGTCAATCAAATATCTGCCATGTTGGCATCATTGATTGCTTTAGAAAGGGAATAGCTATACTAGTATACTGGCCACACTATCTTCGGATAAGTATAATACTGTTTAGTTCAGTGTTCTCTTCCGGCTTCAGCTATGGCAGCTGGAGACACTGTTAGCCTGTGGTTTACAGCTGCCCAGCAAATGGAGGTTACTTGTTTCACAATTCAGCCAACAGAGCAGAAATGCAAGTTCTCACTGTTCTGCTACACTAAAGTCAGCAATGTCTTCAAAACATTTTATCAAAAATTAGGATAAATTTGCTAATTTTGCACTTAAGTGGATCAAATTGAATTCCACTGGCTGTACAGTGAATAATTATCTTCTGCCAGGAATATAGTAACATGCATACAAAGATAAAAAGTCTTGAATTTCTCTCAGTGTGCAAAATGATTCTGTCTCTTAAATATCAAGAAGGTTTCATTGTTTTTCCTGTAAGAATACAGCTGAAGCCTTACTATACCACTTTTCTATGCTTATATTTTATTGAACATTGAATCATTCATTTTGCTTATTTCATTCAGACTTTTGCCATGGCCCTTTTCCTATTTGAATTCAGATAAATGAAAACAAGCAAACAAAAATAACCCTCAGCATTTTGAAGTTCTTTTCACCAACAAGACACTCTTAGTAGTGATGAGCAACTTGTTACAAAACCCCCTTTTTTCTTTCTTCCTATAGGATATTTTTCTACGTATTTTAATTGCTAGTACAAGCAAAACCAGTAGATTCAAGACATAACAATAATATCATATTTTTCTAATATTTCACTACATAAAAATAATAGATCGCTTTACCAAATGTTATATTTATTTTTTAGAGATAATTAGCTAAGTGTTTTACTTAGCAGTTGTAATTCAAGATCCAGCTTCACCTCTGTAGTAAAGGAATCCTTATGATCAACATTTGTACCCTTGCAATAGGCCTAGCCAAGGAATAATGTATGCAGTTCATCATCAGGTTGCACAGGTAAAAACCTCAATCCAATGTGAAGCTTTGCATATAACCCCCCCCCCCCATATAGCTCCTGTCCAAGATCATCAGGAGAGCTGGGGACAGTGGGACAGCAATCATTATTTTAGATATTAGGCCAGCTACTGTGTTCTTTTTACTTTGTTCTGGATAAGGTTATTTCCTAAAGTGAATATATATATATTATTGATTGTAGGATGGAATGGGAAATTTGAGAGTCACTAAAAAAGGAATACGCCTTGAAGGAATATCTGAATTTCTACTTCCGCTATACGTGAAAGAAATCCATTCCCGAAAGGTAGGTGTTTTTCATCTTTTTTTCTTAGTTTACAACTAATATAAATTAATCTCTTCAATCTCAAACTACAAAGTTTAATTCTTACACCTCCTAAATTAACAATCAGTAAAGGCTTTCTTTGAGAATACCGTAACAGTGAAAGCTTCTTTCATGTCAAAAATTATTTTTTTTTTTTCTGAAACCTTGCTTGCCTCTTAAAAGAAATATCTTATCCTAAAGATAGGAGACTCAAAGTATGTATATTTTATACTTCAAATGACCTCAGCATTGGGAATGGAACATTTGACTATTCATTTGCTGTGAGCTCCAGAAAAATAAGATTGGTGATACGTGCAAAATGCAGTGAAATAAAGAATTGCTTTGTATGTGCTTAAGTTCTTTCTGGTATTTAGCTAGTGTGACTTCTTTCTTTTTTTTCTTTCTTTTTCTTCTTTTTTTTTTCCTCATTATGTACAGGCAATCTTGCTACACTGCATAATGTCTCTAGGATTAATTTTTCAAAGCAAAACATTTTAATGTTATTTAAATGTAATTGTTTTATCATTTAGCAGCAGGTTGTTACAGAGGAAAAAAGAAAATCAAGATATTATGTATTCAGAAATTCAGTGTAGCTCATTTTAACTCATTCTTTTTGATTCAGTCATGCTGCTTAAATTAACATCATCAATGAATTAAAAAAATAATTTTGAAATTCTGGAAATCTCTGAAGTTCTTTTTACCATGCAAGTTATGACCTATGATCAGGGAGGAATGTTACAATGGTTTTCAGTCAATCATCAGCAAAGCATTTTAATATGCATACTGCGAAAGCTGACAGGAATGAAATGTATGTTTACCCTAAATGCCTTTGTGGAAAATTCTGTCTGTTGAAATCTATGTATATAAAAAAGTCTCAAGTACGTTCAAAAATGAGATGATGTCAGTTTCCCATTTCTCTTAGTTAGTTCACGTTGGTGTTAATAGATGTGTGAGATGAACAGGTAATCTCTTTGTCCTCTTTCTCTATAAAACTAAGATCAATCAATGTTTAACAGAATAGCAATATTGTCCTAGGAAAAGAAAAATTCTATAAGATTTAAGCAATGGCATATTCCTTAACCATGTTGAATTTTGATCACTTTATTGAACAGATATTTGTTTACTTTTCAACACACCATACATACAATGTTACAAAATCTTGTTCTTTTTCTTGTACTATCTTTTATGATGGTAGCTAAAAATATTGATAACTAGCTAAGATAAATCTATAATCAAACATTTGGTAATGAATTATTTTTAAATAAATGCAAATATCAAGTATCATAGCTTTTATATTGATAAGAATTTTGAGAAGAGGAGAAAACAATGAAACGATCAATGCATAAGTACAAAAACAACCACTTAAGTACTAAGCACTGCTACTACGAGTAGATCAACAAGGCCGGATTCTGCCTTCTGAAATTGGAAAGGCATCTACAAAGGGAACTTTGGCTATGGGTTAATTTTTTCCTATATCACCTTGCCATGAAAATGTGTGAGCACTTCTAAAGTAGTTTCTTTAATAGTTTAATATTTTCTTTATAATTTTGAAACAATAAAATTCATCAAAGTAACTAGAATACTTTTTTGTTTGTCTATTTCTAAATAGCAAAAATATTTTAAGGGTTCCATTAGACCTTAATATCTAGTACAAAATATCCATTTAAAATCAAGGCTAAAGCTTTAGTATGAATATTCCAATATGTAGACTTTATGAAACTGGCGTAAAACTTCCAGGCTGTATAACCGTTGTGGGAACATGCTTTTTCTTAGAGGTTGCAGAACATTAGTCATGATTTGTGCATTTTCCCAGTTCCTTTCCGCAGGTGGATGGTGTCTGTTACTGTTCCAGGTCTTGATACTATATGTCAGAGTTATGATTTGGAATATTTGCTTGCACAGGGCTTCATATTGCAAGACATTGGTTCCAATAAAGTAAACATGGAAAGTTTTGTTTCAAGTGATAGTAATGAAAGACTCAAGTAGGGTCCTAATTTCACTCAAGAGCTGCTATCCAATCTCAGACAAAAAAGAATGCATACAAATGTAACTACTGTAAAGGAAGAGGATGCAAAGTCTACTAGCAGCCTAACACAAGGTCACGCTACTCCCGTGAGGCTCATGAAAAACAGACTTATCAGTTAAGTGCCCTCAAACTAGCAGAAGAAAAGAGACAGAGTTGCTGGTTAGCTGGACAAAGTGTTTTAAGTAAAATATTTTTGGTCTTACAGGTCTGCTTATATCTATTAACATTAAAACACTTGTGACCTTGCTGAAAAAGTGGTATATATGTAGACTTGGTTCTAATCTTGCAGCACTTGTGAACTAGCTTCGTGTTCCAGTCTTTTGCCAACTTACTCAGCAGTTGTTGTGCTAAAGTTTCAGTAACTTGTGTTTTATGCAAATGTGAATGTCATGAAGGGATGATGAAAAAACCCTCTGGAGCTGTATTAAGCTTTACAGTAGGGATTTGTGATGTCTCTGCATGCTGTATCCCCAGGCGTGTGGCATCTGCGTGTGGCATTAGCTGTTTTGCCACTTACAGAATGACCTTGGAGCTGTAGAAAACTGAGAGTGAGCCAGGTTTTCTGAGCTCTCATTATAGTCCATAGAGACCAAGTTAATACAGACAGGGGATTCTGAAGAACTATCCTTTGGGAACAGTTACTTTGGGTGGTACAGAAGGGAATGCTCTTCCTTGCTTTGTCCATGGAAGCAGTAATGATTTAAGTTTGATGTATATGGGGGTTAAAACATACCATGGAATTGAAAACTCGTTTGAAGCTGATTTCTTTGCAGTCTTTTGCATGCATATGTTGTTTGTTTATTTTCTGAAATGAGAGTTTGGTCTTTAAACGAATTTGTTCATTCCTCTCTAAAAGAACACAGACATTAAAGTGACATCGTTCAATTAACTCTTGAGATGATTTGTAACATATTCAATAATAACTTTTTGGAGCGGGTGTATTTTCTCTGCACTGGTGACCTGTTTTGTAGAATAGCCACTGAAGGACCTCCATGTAGGGCGCTCAGCCCTGCAGGTCAGGGTGTCACTGCTTTCCCAGTACTCAGCACAAATCAGAGTTAGGTGGGAAGACCAAAGACGTTAGCAGCAAGGTGCAGCAGCAGGTGTGCTGTATTATGGCTAGGAGGCATGAGCAGAGCTCTGGAGCGTATGTTGGAGCTATCTGTTAGCTAGATCTGGAGCTGATAAAACGTGTTCACTGATAGCGCAGGGTTCACCTCTGATTTTGATAGTGAACTACTTCTGATAAGAGTCCTGAGCAATCTGTTGTGTAGCCAGGCTGAACTGAGCCCTCCACTGCTACAATTTAAATGTGAAGGGTGCGTAGGTTTGTCAGTGTGAAGTTCACGTATTCTTACAGAGGCTGAAATCACCACTTTTGCCTGCAGCATGCTTGGATCTCCAAATAAGATCATTTATACAGGGTTAAATGCAGACCTTAAACTGCCTTTATCAGAAAAGATGCATTGAACTTTGTATATAAATTGAAAAATTGCCTTTTATCTTGTGATTGCTTCATTAAAACCCTGAGTATTAAAAGTAAATGCTAAAATACTTTGAGTTAAGTCAGTTGCAGAACAAATATACGTGAATTCTTAAAAACAAAATGAAAATTTTAATGAAGTTTTCTCCTGCTGGTATACAATATTCTGTTGAAAATTAGTAATGAAAAATACAAGTCTAGAGTAAATTGAATATTCATTCATGTTTTGTCTGTAGAAGTTGTGTAAATGAGAAGGCTGCTCAGAGGATGCTGTTTCCCTAACTTTGCTCTTCTTGCTTTACTTTTTCTATTCAGTTAGTGGTATCTACAGAACCACGGGTTCCTACCCAAAATGTCTTGTTTACACAAAAAAGATACTTCTGCATTTTCATCAAATTACTCAAATGAATGTCAGAACTTGAAGTGACACATCAGAACCTGAGCAGATAGGGGCTCTTTAGATCCTGAATTGACATCTTTATGTCCCTGGAAAAAAGGGTACATATCCTCTATGAACTGAATTTTACTGAGAATTTCATTTTGACTATGGCTGGTCTAGTTGTATACTTTTGATCAAATTACTAGTCTGAAACTAGTAAATGTAATCTAGACAATGTTATATTTTCTATGTTTATATCATTTGCAAATATATGATATGATGATATGATGCAAAGAAACAATGCAAACTGCTTTCTTTGTAGTGTATTATTAATGAGATGTATGTTATCACATAACGCAATAATCTGAATTATTACAGTATTACAGTTCTTTTGCATTAATTTTCCTCATCATACTACTACTGTTTCCATCCTACTGCATTTGTTAATGGAAACAATCAAGGTACAGTTTCATTATTTTGTTATGTAACAATAAAAGCAGATCATGGTGTTTTCTTGAGCATTTGTTCTTGGCTTTATTGATCTTTTTCGTTTACATGTATAGTACTTTAGTATTGAAGAAAATCAAATCTTCTCCTTGTTAAATTGTTTCCATTGCAGATAAAATAAGTAACTCATTGTTCCTTAAACTAGGCGCAGGGGGGGATTGCTTTGGGTTTTTTTTTATACCATTAACAAGGTTGAACGTGTGTTCTCTGAACTTAGAGAACATGTATTTCCAAGAGATATCCTTGATATCCAGAATTTAATTATTTAGTTCAGTCATTAGAAAAATGTCTAGAAGATTAGAAACATTGAATACATATAAACTAACTGAACACAGGAAACTGAAAATTGGCTGTGTACCTTGTATTTTTAAATATGTGACTGTATGAGAACTAAGAAATTGTAGGCAGAACTTCTTTCAGGTATTCCTTCTCTCCAGATTTTCACTCTGGAGACTGAATATCCTTATAAATATTTAGAGAGAGTTATTTTATTTTGTTGTGGTTTTTTTTTCCAAACCTGAATCTATCTTGACAAAAGCAATTCAACACTGTATTTTTTTCTTCACTCTCTCTCTAAGTGTATATAATCATCTACAAAGAATTAACCCTTCTCAATTCCAGCCAGCACATTGCATATGTTTAAGTTTGTGTTTGGGCCTTAGATGTCTTTGTAAGTCCAAATTTTTTTTCTGAAGTTGAGAAAGGTCTTCCACTGCTCTTGTCTGTTGAGTCAGTCCTCTTGTTATACATGACCCTTAAATCAAGTGCTGCCTGACCTTACTTAACCTCTGTTTTTTTCCAATTACCTTCTTTTTCTTCATCTGCTTTGCAGGGATTTTCAGGGGAATCTGAATCCATAATCTTTCTATGAACTGAAATAAAAGTAACTGGACTATAGTTTGCAAAACCTTCACTTCTTGCAAAAATATCATAATCTCTTGGAAGGTCTTGGAAGTATGTTGTATTTGTTGATTTTGAGGTTGGAGAGGAGGAACATGTTCCCCACCATCCCTTGAAAAATATTCTAAAAATTCAAGGCCAAGTTATTTGCTATATCCACTCTCTTTTCTGCTCTGTAAGATATCCCATTGCCATGCAGTGAAACTAGGGAGTCCTGCAGTCCTACCACTACTGAGGTATGTAGGTATCAGAGAAACTCCAATTAGAAGATGTCATTGCTCACCTTTTTTGTATCATCAAAAAAATCACAAAGACACCTAAGAATCTGCCATCTTTATTGCTCAATGTAAACTGCAATGCTTGTTTCTGCAGTTACAATCCTCTCATATAAAATCTGAAATGTTCCCCAGTTCATTTTTCTGATACCTACTCTTCATCCTTGCCCTTGGGATCACTCACCTGTCTCTGAGAATAAAGTCATTATTATGGCATAAAGGACTCCTTAAGTCATTTTGGCTCACAACATGATGTAGTTCCAATGTACTGAAAGCTCAGTGTCAGTTTATTGGCTATGAACAAGATATAAGGTTTTCTTGTCTCTTGGCAAAGCTTGTGATTAAGTCACTCATATTTGTTGGTGGTCTCTGTTGGGACTCCCACTCTGAAATTGAGTTGGCTGTGCTCTCTTTTCACTGACAGCTGCTAAGAACCTTCATGATTCATGATTTTGTCCTTGTTTTGCTATACTTTACTGAAACCTGTCTGGGGTCATCCAGTTGAACAACTCTATCTTCTGAACACATCGTTTTTTCATGTCTGCCTGTACTCCTCTTATTATTGCTGTGACTTGTTCAGTCAAGGAGGATCGCTGCTTTTTTACACTGAAAATTCAGAGTTAATGTTACCCAAGCTTTGATTGCAGTTCATGAATAGATTCATGAGAGGCCTATATCCACCCAATTTTATACCAGCCTGAGGAACTGAATTTGATTTGGGAACACTTCTTCAGAAGGATGTAGGAAAGTTAATGAAGTAGCAACCTTTTTTCTGCAGGTTGTTGTTGTTGGTGGTTTTGGTATCAATTGCATTTTCAGTTTTCCAAGTACATCCTTCATATAATACATCTATGTTCCACTGGGGCAAATTTCAATGAAACCATGTGATATTTCAGTTTGACGTTCATCATGTCTAGTGTCTGATCGTAATACTCATTCAAAGTGAATTCAGTTTGACTTGTTTTAATTGTATGAGAGCTGAGGAATGACCTTTTTTCCCTGAACAACTTTGAAATAATGTAATTACAATTTACAGAGGCTAAGAAATTACCTTAACAAAATTCTGTATGTTTAAAATGAAGAAAAATTGTTATTAATATTTTCATAGAAAATTGGAGCCAAAGCAGGAATGTAAAAGGACTTGAAAAGGAGGAAAATCTGTGTCTTCCTTTATTTCTTCATGCAGTAATTTACTTGTGTTTCTTCATGAAGAACAACATTTATCCTTTGCATCCCATTTTATAAAATTAAGGCAGAGTTTCCTTTTTGCTCCTCTGTAGAAACCTTAGAACTATGGATGAAAAGATGAAATGGGAAAAAATGGGAGTTGTTGAGGGGGGAGAAATATCCATGTAAGCCATCAAGCACAAACAAAGTACATAACATAATTTTATCTCCCCAAAATACTGCTAGTCTGTTAGCCCTGGCTTGAGGGCTGCTGAGATTATTTGAAATGTATTTCTTACAAGTCGGTCTGTGCAATGGCCTCACTTGTAAGTCTTTGGTAGGAAAAGACAAATTTTCCCAAAAAACATTGTAAACAGTGTGCCTATTAAATTAAGAGGAAATCTACTTTGTATCCAAAGACTCAGTGTATTAGCAGAAAAGAATATTCATGTAATAAAATTATACATCTAATGTTGTTGGGAGTTGTCAGCATGGATTTCTGAACGAGAGATCATGCCTGACCAATCTGACAGTCTTCTACAACAAAGTGTCTAGCTTGGTGGATGAGAACAGTGAATATTAGTAATCTTGCCTTTAGCAAGGTTTTTGACCTAGTCTCCCATCACATACTCTTAGACAAACTGGTGATGGACACACTAAAAGGACAGTGAGGTGGGATGAAAACTGACTAAACTGCTGGGCTCAAAGGGTTGCGACAACCGACACGAAGCTCAGCTGGAAGCCAGTCACTAGTGGTGTACTCATGGAGTCAGTACTGAGGCCAATGTGGTTCATTTAGTTTCTTCATTTATGACCTGGATCTGCACTTTCAGCAAGCTTGCATGTGATACAAAACTAGGAGGAGGAGTGTACACACACGCAATTTCTAGAAGCATAACAGAACAAGAAAAATAATCAAAACATTAGTTTTAATTCTTCAGAGTTTTAATTATTTCCAACTCATTAATAATAACACTATTTTCTTTTCCTGTTTCATATCAAACGAATCTCAAAAGCATCAGGGGTAATAGTCAAATCAGAACTTCAAAGATAACACTTTGAAAATGAATATAAGAAAGATTCTCAAGGTATTAATTTTGAAACAGAAGTTCATGTCTTAAAGTTTGAATGTATAATTTCCAGAAGTGCAAGTTGACTTACAAAATTAGTTTTATCCATTAGATATAGAAAAATTTATTTCTTATCTTGAAATGAAACAGAATTATTACAACCCTCTTTTACTTGGTCAGCTTTGCTTTCAGTATGCTTTGTGTCTTGTATGATGTTTCTCACTTTAAAACACATTTGTAATCGAATAATATAGAGAAACCATTCATAATCTGCAAAAATAAGTATTAATAAAATTCAAACCCCAAATGTGCTTCTTACTCTAAAGGAGATGTGAGTGGTCAAATAGAAGTTCTGAAGCAATTTTTGTTTTAATGACATCTGTGGTAAAGTTATAGAAGCCTACTTCCAGGGTTTGATGAGATAGTTTAAAAAAAAAAATTATTCTACCTGTTTATGTAACTTATCAGGTCTGTACTGTATTAGACTGAGGATTGATTTTGTTTTTATTTTGTTTTTCTTTCAATTATTCTCAGAATTTCCGTATTCTATCAGGAAGAAAAAAAAATCTAAGCAAGGAAAGAAAATTACGTTCCAATTGTTGAGAAATACCATATTTTGGGGGCACAAAATTGGTATCTTACATGATAATAGAGAATATTAATGAATATTCTGAGGTTTAAGATAAAAAAAAAAAAAGAATGGATCTTGCCTTGACTACCTAGAGTGAAATTCACAGGATAAGTTGTAGTGTAATCATCACCTTTGTTTTGACAGTCCTTGGTTAGGACACCATTGCTCTCTTAAAGGGACAAATTGCTTGTTCCTTCACAGCATCCCATAGTTGATTACCACAAGCAAATATCATAAGGATTGCATTTATAATACTGTACATCCGCTGTTTGAAACGAACTGTATATTTTCTTGCTCTTCAGTAAGAACTAAGTTGGAATTTACTGTTTCATAACAATGTTCATTCATTTTTCGTTTCTTTTGTATATAACTACACATATATAGCTTGCATATTTATGCAGAGCACTTTGAAATTACTAGTCAGTCTGAAGAATTGGACCCTTTTATTCCAGGTAGCAGGCATGCTTTCTGAGTTTATGCTATATAGCCTTTGTTGTCATAAGAAATATATCATGCTATAAACCTCTAGTTTCAGAAACAACTTGTCACCAGCAATGAAATTTTCTGCTTTGAAAATGCTTTTACAGAGTATTTTTGTTTGTTTTTTACTATTCCCTGAAGGAGTTTCCCATCCATCTAGTACTGTGACTTAACCTGCAATCTGTTTTATATAGTTCTGAAGTCCCTCCCTCAATGACTTTAAAATTTCATTGTTTTGTGCTGCCAGATCACTTTCTCAGGAAACCTGCTGAACTTCCATCAGTTTTAGGAAGCAAAGTGACTGTACCTGTAATGAGGAAGTATCAAGTTAAAATAAGGTAGAGAAAGTAAATAGATACAAGAAGTGCTACAAGCATTTTAATAAAGTAGTATGAATTACTAAAATATTTCTTGGCACAGCAAGTAATGTATTTTAGAATCTTTTTCCTTTTCCCTTTTTTAGGCAGTGCAAGAAACATATCAGTTGTATTTTTTTGCTTATAGATCTTCAATATGTGGTTAATTCAATCCTTCCTTTAAAAAGGCAAGTGGAGTAATTAATCTCCTTTTTAGATGCAAAATAAGTAAGTACCACATTTCATCATCTTATGGAATATGCCTCTTGAATCTTTGCTAACATTGTTACTCTAAAGCTGTTTCAAATTTATTATTTAAAGAAATAAAATGGAAGCATTGATTATTCTGAAACAAGGACTGTGTTTTGACACTGGCCTGCATCCAAGAGTGATAGGTAACACTAACAGTAGTTGAAAGCCTTGCTGACTTGAAAAGCATCCTCATGAAATAATTACACAAAGCAGAACAATTTAAAGTTTTTTCATAACCATATGTATGATCAGTGATTTCCTTTGAACTCATTTTATTAAAAGAAATTAATATTTCAAATAAAATATTACCTGAAAATTGTAACTTCTTGTCTTTAACAAGTAACCTGAAATAACATGCGTTCTACAGATAAAAACAAAAATAGATCAGTTCCACCAAATGAATGTATTCTGAACTTTCTTCCTGTTTCTGACTTTGTATCTGATTATGCTGTCCTTTCTCAAGTGTAATTTCCTGTGGGTTTTGTGGAAAACTATTTAAATTTTGCATATTCCAATTTTTCCATGCAACATTTCTATGGAATTTGAAACATTATTTTCCCATTAAGAATCTTCTCTCTTGGTGTGAAGTTGAGGATATGAGAAACTGACAGAAGACACTAAAGGTTTATTTTTTCAAACCTCTGTTTTTTGACATCAAGGTACTGTACTGACTGGCAAGTGACCAAAAAGTTCATTTGTATCCATTTGTTACATTGTAAAATATTATCAAAAGCTGTTTGGAAAAACCTCTATGATCTGCTTGAAACTTTCCAGAACTTTCTCTTTGTAAGGATCTGCCCAATTAAATTCCAGTTAATATCTTTATGGATTACCTCCTCTTGCCAAATTAACACATGTCATAAATTAGTTCTTCAAGTGAATCAGAGACCCAGTGTCTCTTGTCTTCTTGAAAAAATAGTTCATAATTTTTCTGAAGTGGCGACCAAGTTGATCTCTTTCTTTTGTTCTTTTTGTATCTCTTCGTTGTAGCTGTGTGATGCTACCTACTTAACATGAGTAAACAGTGTTCTGTGGAATCCTTTTTGTATTAACCTTGGGCCTACTTCTGCTCTAGAAATGTGAGCGTACCGTTGTCTATCTTACATTTTAAAGCTCAGCTACAGCAACAATGTGTACTCTAGCCTGTAGATGCAGGAACTGTTTCTATATTAAGTTAGATTTTAAAAGCTCAGTGTTGATCAGATTCTGCTGATTTACTATGAGAGTTTTTTAAAAAAAGCTTAGAATTAAACGTCAATAACTTAGTGATAATTAAGCATGCAAATTTTTCAAGGGTAACTCTACAAGCTATATAAAGATCTCAAATTTTAAAAAAAAGCAAAACAGTAAACTCGTGCATTGCTGTGCAAAGTATTATTTGCGTCTCATAGACACAAACTAAGGGTAAGATTATTTTTATATTATTTTAGAAACTCAGTTGGAAATAAACACTGACAAGAACTTCAGACTATAGATGTTGGAATTCCTGGGTGGGACTTGGATAAAGATAACTTGCAAGGAAAGCAGAAGTCTTATAACAGAAGCAACTGAACAAGTTAGCATCCTGTACTGGGATTGGTAATTACAGTCTCAGCATTATGATTGTACAACAAACGTGGGGATTTGCAGTAAAGTTGGCTCTTGGGCTTCAGCCAGAGGCTCATTTGTATCTTTAGCTGAATTCAAATCAGCTGTTCTGCAAAGAAAGTAACTGTAGTTCACAAAGTTTGTTAATTTAGAGTGGCAATCTGTCAGGCACAATTTTGCAACAGCTACTACAGTTTATACTCTTGCTGAAGCCTTTGCAAGTACAAGTGGTAATTGCAGTAGCATGGGTCTAGGGTGTTGATAGTGAATTTTCTTTTGGTCTAGAACTAAAGTAATTTTTAAAAATACAAAGTTATTGTACGTAATTCTCACTAGTAAAAGTGAAATCCGTGTTGATACTAAACTTGGCACTCCAATAGTGATTTACATGAAAGATGCCACAATCATTTTTAGTAGAAAGGAAAACTGAAATTTAGACTAAGAGTATAGAATGACTAGAAAGAATTTTTTTTTCCTTGCTAGATTGATATATAAATACAAGCTTTGAGCAAAGTTTATTTTGTCTCTGAGTTTCTCCTTTAGTATCCACCAGATGAGAATCTTCCTATAAATCTGTGAACTGTCTTTCTGAGTAAACTAACTACAAAATCCCAGAAGGAAAGTGCTTCATACTTGTGATGTTATTTTAATAAAATGTAGGTATTTTGGAATGCCAATTAACTTTCCTGATAAGCTGAGCTAAAATGCTGGCACAGAAAATGCAGAAAGTGGATCATTTTTTTTGCAGGAGCAACTACTGAATATTCTACAAGCAGAAAATTTGTGTTTAAAAATATTTTAGTAAAAACATCATTATGATTATTTAGATCTGGGATTCTAGAGCAAGTTCTTTTAAGATGCAGGTGCTGCTTCTCTTATAAAATATACTGGACTAGCATGTAGTAGTTTTTTGAAACACTGATTCATATTGAATGGTATACTAATTTTTGGAGTAGCTTCTTTGATTGTTCAGCATGAATAAAGACAATCTAATTTTGTTATTATGAAAGTGAAGAAAATTATATGTTAGCATATGGATTGGTAGAACTCCTAGACTACACAGATAAGGTGCTGGGATTACATGAAAGCAGCTAATGCAATAATGAAGTGGTGCTTTTTTATCTGATATCAAATGGTGGTGATTGAATGCTAGGGAAAAATTCAAGTAAAGTATATGGAAAAGACAGGTATGTTGGAGAAAAAAATTAGCTTTTATTCTTAGCTGTGGCACTTACAGTTCCTTTTTATTTCCTTAAAGTTTTTCTCCTATTAGTTGAAAAAGAATAGCTTGAAATTCTTCAAAATTTTTCACACACAAACCACAGAAAATTGTTATGAATAACTGAAATATTGTCAGTAGAGTATGTCAGCAAGAGGCCATGTTTATATTCTCCTGATTGAAGACTAATTTTTTTCTTAATTTCTTACACTGTTCTTAGCATTTTAAGACATTTATCAAATTCTCTTCGCAGAGTCAGAGGAGCATTAAGAAAACTGTTCTGAGCTACAAATAGAGTTGGTGTTAGGAGTTCTGTATTTCTGGCTATTTGTTCTGTATCTCAGGTTTGCAGTTGTTTGTTCGTCTGGGTTTTTAACTGTGGATATCAGCAATTTGGAGTAACTGCCAATCAAAATATTGGATGAGGCACCTGGTGAGCATGGCACAGATGCTTTATGTGTGAATTCAAGTGGTATAAATCAATAACTAATGAGGCATTCTACAAAGAACACTCTGTTGCATATGTGTATTGCTGTAACAGTAACAGGAATAAATCTGGTTTTGACCTTGAGTTTAACGCTCAGAAGATATCTACGTACGTGCTGGAATATACTGAAGTATAATTCAAAAAACACAAATAGTATTAATGTCAGGTCCTCAGCACCACAAGTTTAATTGTAAAAGTCTATTCCGATTGGATCAAGTTGTTGTTTGTTGTATTTCTCACTTCTACTAATCAAGCTATTCCCCTTCTTTTTCTTTCTTTCCTTAAAATGTAGTCAAGGGCCCTACTAGTTTGTCAGCTTGCCTGCAGGTTTAAGCAGAAGGCTTAATTAGTATCTTTAGCTGTGATCTGGAAAATACACTCTCTCACAGATACTTTGGATAGATTTCTGTGATTAAAATAAGGTAAAACTGATAAATCTCTAAAGACTGAAATTTCCAAATGAGAAATGTAACTGAGAAATCATTATCCTGACAATAATCAAGAAGCCTTCTTTTTTTTTAGTTCTGACCTCTAAAACTTCATTAGTCTCTTAATGCTCTTAATTATATCAGACTTTGAATATCTATTATTCATGCTTGTAATCCTATTTTGCCTCCCCATACAGATAAAAGCTATTTTAAGTAAGTTTCAGTGGGCAGCGAATCTATACAAAATTAGAATCTGCGGTTCTCCGTATGTATATTGGTTTTGACAAATTTTCAGAGATACCTGTCTTTTGCAGTTCAACTTTTCCTTGCTAAAGGATGTAATCCTTTTTTGTTTGCTTTCGTTTTTTTCGATCTCTTTTGAATCTTCAGGTATCTAGTGTATGTTCAAGTGGTGAATCATCTTTTTTTTATTAACCTAGTGGTTTTATTTGAGAAAAATTTTCTTTACATCGCTCCACCTAAACATTAGACCTTAAATATACTATATGTGCTTACCTACATGTGCTAGGCCTCTAGTTTAGCAAACTTTAATCGATCTTCTTTCAGTATCTCGAAAGAATCTTTGAAAATTCAATGTTTTGCTTCTTTATTTTTTTTAACAAACAGAAATGCTATTCTAAACTGCATGTGATTTTGTCATAAATTACGAATAAAAATTTGTTAATAAAAAATCATTATTGTACAAAGCTGGGAAACACAAGAAGTATCTGCGTAACTGTTTATATGTTTTGGTCTTCCAAAGAGTAAGGTTGGTAAGACACTTTGACAGTAAACAAATTCAGCTTATTTAGACTGAGATAAGCCTTTAAAGGTAAAAGTTCGCTCCGAAGAATACCTTGCCCCCCAGCGCCTTCATGTTTCATACCACTTTTGAGACCAGAGGGTACCATTTCTAGGAGTTATGTGAATGCTTAAAATTTAGACTTTCCTTGTCTTTACGTCATTTGTCTTTCTACTACAATGGGTACAAAGGTTAGGAGAAGCAGAACCAGGACCTTTCTTTATTTCTAAAGGTCAATAGCTTTTTCCAGGATTTCAGAGAAGGTGGCCTCTATGCCTCAATTTCTTGTCTGCAAAACAAGGATAATAGTATTTTCCTATCTCACGGAAGGTTATACAGCAGATACTTTAAAAGATTGTGTGTGCTGTTAGAAAATGTAAGCAATTAAGAACCTGAGGGCATAGTGATATTAATACAAAGTACAGAAGTATTGTCTTTGTATGAAGTATTCTATGTCAAGCATACTGAGATCATCCATTAATGTTCAGTGACCTCAGTTACTATTACAATTATTATTTTGTTTCCTGTCTTGAAGATCAAGCTTATAGGCATCAGTCTAAGCTCATCCTTCTCCCATAATTTATTTCCTGTGTGTTTTGAGACTGATGAGCTATAAATTGCTTGTGAGATGTGATGCTTTTTCTAATCAGAAGCTGCAAAAAGTAGAGCCTGGCATTATTTTATTGCTTTACTAAACAGTTCTGCTAATGAGGCTACCAAGACAATGTCCCCATTAAAAGATGAAACTGATAATGATGTTGCTTCTGATTGGGAAAGACATATAAGCAATTTTATTATGAATTATTTCTAGCAAATGTCTTCATCCTTTGGGGACAGGAGCATTAACACTAGAAATAGAGCATATGAAAGTAAGCAGCAGCTCTGTTGAGGTAAGAAAAATAAGAAGATTCAATTAATTCTACTTGTCTCAAATGTTTCCTTCCGCAATAGTGCAAGCTCTGACTCTCGGTGAATGTATTTATAGCATCACAATACCATATTTCTTACAAAAATGCATTAGAAATGCAGCATCACATCCTATAACATTTTCACAGGCCTGGTGTTTCCTACAGCTTCTTTTGCTTGCTCCCTTTTGAAAGCTGATAAAATTTGATCATAAATACAGTATACAAAGTGCACCATGTTTTGAGCAACTGAAGGTGTCATTGACTTACTGGAGCCAGACAACTCATGAATTGCTGTCCTCTCTCTTCAAAATGTTATTTTTTTCTCTATCTTCCATGAGAATTAATCTTTATCCTCTCCAGGAATTAATCTGAAACTGACTGTGTGCATGTACTTCTATGTGTGTGTAAAAGAGGGAGAAAGCGATCCTCATCCCAGACACAGAGCTGTAGGAGATTAATTTTCAAGTCTCTGGTCTTAGTCAAGGTGATTTAAGTCAAGAGGAATGTGGTTACTAAGCTGATGGGTTTTTTTCTGGAAAAGATTTTTTTTCTGGAAAGGATTAAAAACAATTCTCTTTTTCAAAATTTTGTCTTATTTTATGTAACAATGCCTAACTAGTTTGTTTTCAGGCATCTCTTGAATTTCCAGAATAAGTGAGGAAACTCTGCCTGGTTCTCATGCTTTTAAAGCATGGTGAGAAATGAAAGATACTTTCTAAGGGAGTTTGGACAGCTTAGAAATGCTGATTATAGAAAGTGTTAGAACTTTGACCAATTTGTCTGTCAGTAGAAGTGTGGTGCCAATCTCAGGAGGAAGTTCTATACAGTGAAATATTATTTGTTCTTTCGAGTCTTATTTTGCCTTTTGAAATTGTAGAAGTTGGCAAATGGTGCTTTCTGATGTAGGTACAAGTCTTGGTTTGAAAGCTAAAGGACCATGTTAGTCTGCTGGTTTTGGTGTGGTAGAGTTAATTTTCTCTCTAGTAGCTAGTATGGGGCTATGTTTTGGATTTGTGCTGGAAACGTCCCTGATACTACAGGGACATGTTAGTTACTGCTGAGCAGCACTTACACAGATCAAGGCCTTTTCTGCTTCTTACACCACCTCACCAGCGAGTAGGCTGGGGGTGTACAAGAAGTTGGAAGGGGACACAGCTGGGACTGTTGACCCCAACTGACCCAAGGGATATTCCATACTATATGATGTCATGCTCAGCAGTAAAAGCTGGGGGAGGAAGAAGGAAGAGGGGATGTTTGGAGTGATGGTGTTTTTATTCCCAAGTAACTGTTAAGTGTGATGGAGCCCTGCTTTCCTGGAGATGACTGAATGCCTGCCTGCCGATGGGAAGCGGTGAAGAATTCCTTGTTTTGCTTTCCTTGCATGTGTGGTTTTTGCTTTACCTATTAAACTGTCTTTATTTCAACCAAGTTTTCTCACTTTTTACCCTTCTGATTCTCTCCTCCATCCCACCGGGGGGAAATGAGCAAGTTTCTGGGTGGGGTTTAGTTGCTGGCTTGGGTTAAACCTCAACAGTTAGGTGAGTGAGTTAGTCTCTATTCCTATCATCCTTTACTGGATGAAGCTATAGATGATTGTTCCCTGGCCTTTGAATCCACACTCACCATGTTTTCCTGCCTCTAGGAACCTGTGTCTACAGTTGTAGATGTGGCTCTTTTACATTTAATATGGACCACCACCACTGCAATTTTTTTTTTTTTAAATTACTGGAAAATTTTCATGATTTTTGAAAATGATCCAATTAGTAGTGCAGGCATGCACATTATTCCTTATCCAGAGGAGAAGCCAGAGGAAATTTTGTCTTCCCATTGTTATTCTCAACAAAAAGAAAGCATAAGGTATTGGCATACAGGCCAATGTGACAGTGAAATAACATCCATGCCATTTCAAGCAGATACAATGCTGGACACAAAATGTCCAGTTTAATTTGTATTTTAAAATGTGAAGACTCATTCAGTGCCAGAAGTCTCTTAAATCTGATTCCCCAGTGTGCATACGGATACCAGTGTAAGTGAAACAAAATGATCAATTTAAATGCATTTATATATTTGTGAGTGACTTCTGTGTTTCAGGTTAGGAAAGTAAGTGTTACGGAAATCTGTAAAGATGAATTTTCCATAAAGGTTCGTATGATCAGTTAAGATATTAAATTAGAATAGAAACATGTTGGGTTTTTTTCATGAAAAATTAATTATTTGTGCCCTATGTCTTATCTCTTTCAACAGCCACAGTACTGAGTGGTCATCTCTCAAACTTCAGGTATCTCTCACTCCTACTCTCCTCTTGTATAAATTATATATTATTCTCAGAAGCTCTTGCCCTTAACAGTCTTACAGGAAATTCTAGTCATCATTCATAGTGATTTCCTCCCTTACTTGTTCCATTAAGACACACTGAAAAGGCAATTAAAATAAAAGGAAATCGTGTGCCAATCTTGAGCTATTAGTTTTAGACCAGCTGAAAGCCAGTAATTGAATTGAAATAGCCCAGCAAATGGACCAAATTTAAATAGTAGTGATTTAGGAAAAGCATACCAAACCTGAAATGTTACTGTCAGTGGGGCAGATAAATACATTGAAAATCTTATCAAGTAAAGGCCTTGCTTTTTTCCATATCGACTATATAAAACAGCTAATCTAATTTTTGTTAAAATATCTGGGAGCTTGGTTTGAATTGAACAAAAGAATGATTCAGTTTAAATATATAAAGTGAAAATATTTCAGTGTTGTTCAATCTCAGTACAAATCCTGACAGAACTAAATACTATCAGTTTAAGATTTCAGAGAAATAGGTTTGTTGCTACTAAATGTATCATGTTTCTAGCAAGATCAGCTAGATTTTCTGACTTTTAAGGTCTTGCAGACGTTAATTATGTTTGGATGCCCAATTAGGAAGGAATTAGAAAAGATTCTTATTTAGGTTTATCTTCTAAGAATTTGATTTTTACTCAGTCATATCTGGTTTTCAGTTTGGAATTAAAATTAGCGAAGTATAGAAAAAAAACTCTGGTATTCAGGGGGAATTTATGGTTGGTTTTTTTTTGCCTTTGGTAAGTAGTAGTATATAGCCAAAACATTATTTTTCAGTAGATTTGCTAACTATGTAGTTTCTCGGAGATTTTAGAATAAGGGAGCCTCTGTGGAGAAAACAAGAAATAATGGCTAAGGCTTAGATTCTGGTTGAAATACAACTGCTGTTAAGTACTAAGGTTTTGAGCTAATTCTATAGTGGATTAGAATTGCTTCCTCCTTTGTAAATGAAAATTAGTAATTTTCCGTAGATGTAAAGTAGACATAAGACTAAGGTAGATTATTTTTTTCAGACTTAACTATAATATCAGATGGAAGATACCAAAAAAAATGTTAATTATTGTAACATTCAGTGGCAATGCCCTTAAGCACAGCAATTACCGTTGTATTTAATGCTAGTACCTGATCTGCTGGTCTAGTTTTCTTTCTCTGGAATCGTCCAATACAGAAACCTTGAGAGTGAATCACAGAAGTATGCGTGATGTTTGATTATCATGCTCTTTCATTCTTCCCAATTTCTGCCACTTAATGACTGATTCAGAACCCGCAATATTAAGATTTAGATAGCTTGTTTTCTTTTTTTTTTTATATACATTATCTATTGTAGCAGTAGGTTCTGTTCCCTTGTGATAATCTCTAATCCTTTCGTAAAGTGATAGGGTGCTGTATATCCCTAGTAATTCTCTTAGGTCAATGATTTCTTTTGTAAAAAAAAAACAAACATGGCCACCCTCAACCCTTCTCAAAAAAAAACCTTAATAGTTTTAAATTTGTTGTCGTGCTTTATTGGCTATCTCTTGTTAATGTGTTGGAACAGAAGTGAAAAGGGAGCCCTAACTTTCTTTCAGTATATTATGCATTATAGTCTTGATTCTGTTTCCACTTAAATCAAAAACAAAACTCTCAATGGTCTATCGAATTTAGCTCCTGTCAGAAATAGGTATTTTCAAATCACTGGTTTAATCGTAAAATATTTTTAGTTAATATCATTATTTTAAAATCTTTAAAATGAGATTTGTGTATAAGCCAGGGTTTTTATCAGAGCTTTGATACAGTGCAACTAAAACAGAAGTCAAGGTATTAACTCTAAAGTCTGCAGACAGTAATACCTACACTTTAAATTGTCAGTTATTTTTTCTATTGATGGCTTATTTTGAATAAAAGCTTCTGTTGAAGCATTCCAGATGTGGGTCCATCAGCAGAGATGAAAAATCCATCTATCATTTAGCCAACAGCTCCAATCTCCAACTTTTTTGACTACTTCTATGATGCTACTGTCTTACCTGTGCAATAACCAACAATTATTTGAGTCTGCATAATTTATATTTTATATAATAACATTTTTCTTTGCTAGGTTTTATATATAATAACTAGAGTGGAACACAGTGATTTTGTAGAACTGCTGTGCCTTTGTAGTGATTTTCTGATATATCTCAGCTTATCCTTTTGAGTTCAGTCCTACTGCATAAGTCTTGTTCTTTATAAGTTGCACTACGTATTTATTTTAATGAATGAAAAGAAATAAAAGAAAATTAAACTTTGATGGTTAAGGTATTACACAGTATTAGTGAGAAAGACAGAATTAGTTACTTGGTGACAATCTATATCTTGTCTTTTAATTGTTTACTTGTTTTGAAGTTCTTCACACTGGAAATGATCTGAATTTCTCTCCAGTTAAAATATCCTTATTCTGAAGAGCCAATGAAACCTTGCTTGCATTTTCAGTCTTTCTGATTGGGAGGGCGAATGTGAAATCAGAATAACACGATATTTATTTAGCTATGAGGCATTTTACAGTGGCTTTCTGTCCCACTTTTCCTCTTTCTCACTCTTTCTTATGGCCTCTTTTGTGCACTCTGTCCCTTTTTCGCTGTGTCTCTCATTTATTCCTTTCCTCCTCTCTCTTATTCTATGTTTCTTTCTTTTTCTGTTTTTGTTTTGTTTTGTTTTCTTACTGAGTCTTTCATTTTGTATAAATAACTAAATATTCCTGAGGATTAGGAGGAATTGTTATTAAGAGCTCATGAATTTGATACTGTGACCAGATGAGCGCTGACCTGGAGGAGTAGCAATTCCAGTTGGTAATCCAAGTAAAATTTTGTAGATTTAACATGAACTTTGAAATGTTTTTAGCCACCTTTAAAATTTCCTGAGACGAGTTTGCCCAACTCTCACTCAGCTCATTAGAGTAAATGCCTTTCCATAAATTTAATTCATCAAAATTTGATTCTTAATTCCTTGTCCTGGTTTTGGCTGAAATAGAGTTAGTTTTCTTTTTAGTAGCTATAATAGCACTGTGGTTTGGATTTAGTCAAGGGCTTTTCAGCTTCCTATGTTTTGCCCCTGTGTAGATGCACTACTAGCTGGGAGGGAGCATAGCTGAAGCAACGGACTCACAACTCCTAGTTTAGGATTTGAGTTTAGGCTTCGGACTGAGGCCTGAATTGGCCAATGGAATATTTCATATCATACAACGTCATGCTCGGTGCATAGATGAGGATTGACTGGGAAGTTCTCTGTCTCTTCAGCTCTCTCTGTCTTCCAGGGTTGTGGTTTTGGGCCTTCTTGGTTTCGGGATTACTAGCCAGGGACAGGACAGGTGTTGGTCAGCAGGTGGTGAGCAATTGCACTGTGTATCACTCATTTGTATATAGTAGTATCATTTTAATTATTATTTTTTCTATTATTACTTTGAATGTTATTTTATTTCAATTATTATATTGTTCTTATCTCAACCCATGAGTCTCCTTTCCTTTTCCCCTGTAATTCTCTTCTCCATGCCCTGGGGGTGAGGGAGAGTGAGCAAGTGACTGTGTGGCATTTAGTTGCCGACCAAGTTAACTATGACATCCGCAGAATATGAAGGGTGTACAAGGCTGACTCATCTTCCCTCCAAACACAGTTCCTAGATATTTAACAGTGCTTCCTTGCACCATTGAAAAGTGTTTTCATTTTCTCATCTGCATGGTGTAACGCATGATGCTAATCCTCTCCTGTCTCAGAAATTCCTACTAAGCACAAACTGCTTCCGTGTTTTAGACTGGAGAGATTTGGTTTGTGTTTGCTGTTCTTGACTATTGAAAGCAGTGGTTTATCTAGCTGAGTCAGATGGTATCTCTCCATTTTTCCCAAATATGTGGAGGAAAGGGGGAGAGAACATAGGATGAGAAAAGGCTTAAAGGCATAATTGTCCTTTTTCTCTAACAGTTCATACACACCCTTACATTGCCATTGAATTTGTCAAGTACAATTTCCAGTCTTTCACAAAAAGCAAGTAGGACTAATCATAATCCCAGACTAACACAATAGAAGCCCCCAAATGGGATATTCTTACCACAGGGAAATGTGGCCTCCTCTTGATATCCTACAAAGAGATTCAGTCTGTCTCAAGCAGAATAGTACTGTGATTGTGTCAGTGTCTGCTCACAGTATGGCTTCTTGCGGGGTAAAGGAATTATGCTGAGAAATTTTGAACAGACTTTAAATAATCAGCAGGTTGTTATCTTTAGGACTAACGTTTTGCAGAGCAGTCAGAGATTTCAAAGTGTGTTAGGAAGAGCACGTCTTTTCAGCTGAAATATTAACTAAACAAGACTAGATATAAACAGCAGTAGAATTGGCAGGTTTAAAGTTTTGTTTGAGTGAGGGTGAACAGAAAGGAAGATACAGATACTTAGATATGAAAAACAGTATCATATGCTAACTTGTTCTTTTGGCAAATGTATTTAGAATACAGACAGACTTTTCTGGTATATCCATGTAAGTGTGATTCTGGAGAAGGAAAATACATGAAAAATTGAAAAGATCCAAAAACATTGTTTAAGTTTTAACTCCAAAATGTAAATACAAAACTCTGGCAGATGCATGTAGTGAATCCAGAGCTCTAAGGGCATTTCTATCCACATCTAGTCCCCTCCACCGTTCTTTGTACCTTTACAATAATTACAAGAAATTAAGCATGGACCCTAAGTGCAACAGTCTTCTACTGCACGGTTTTTGTACGTTATATACAGACTTCATAAGAATGACACCTATAGGAGAAAAAGCATGAAATCGTGTAATGAATGATTGTTGTTATACGGTGCAAAAGTAAAAAATATGTTGGTTTAAACTTGCAGAAGCCATGATAATTTAGCAATTTCATAATTTCTTGACTTTGCTATCTTAACACTATTTCATTTCTTTAATTTCCAATTTAAACAATCAAAAAAGCAAAATAAGAAAAGAGCTCTGTACATTTTATTGTACAAAATCATACCTACTTTAGCAAGGTCATTGTCAGAGATAGAGCTCAGATACTCAGTTAAATTTCTGCCACTTGAACAAAAGGATTAAATGGTACCTGCAATAAGATTTTGACCTCTTTATAGACTTGCCTGTAGACACAGACAGCAAGAGCTGTATGTCAGTGTGTCTTCTGGTAAGTTGATGGCAACAATAGCATCACTCTTTTATAGGCTCTAGAATATTGGGTTCTATTTCACATTTCAGAGGGGATGTCTGTCAGGGGTCCTTTGTCTTCTGTTATCTAAACACCAACTTACTTTTCAAGTCTTGTATTACATCCATTCTTGTGGCAGAGTTCAGCCTGAGCCAGGGCAATCTCTCCTCCCAGTCACAGTTTTGGATTCAAAATCTGTATTTCTGTACTAGCTAGTTCTTACTAATTTTTTTTTTTTTAAGTGTATCTTAAGCTTCAGATATTTTCTCTCTTTAAACAACTAAGTAAGAATTTACTTGTTGTTTATTTTTGTGCTATTTTTGTGATCTTGATTTTAGCAGCTGCTTCTACCTTTCTCTATATTATAGAATCATAGAATCATAGAATCGTTAGGGCTGGAAGGGACCTTCAAAGGTCATCTAGTCCAACCCCCCTGCAAGGAACAGGGATATCTCCAACTAGATCAGGTTGCTCAGGGCCTCATCCAACCGGGCCTTGAACGTCTCCAGGGATGGAGCTTCCACCACCTCTCTGGGCAACCTGTTCCAGTGTTCTACAACTCTCATGGTAAAAAATTTTTTCCTAATATCCGACCTGAATCTACCTCCCTCTATTTTAAAACCATTACCCCTTGTCCTATCACAACTGGCCCTCTTGAACAGCCTCTCCCCATCTTTCTTGTAGGCCCCCTTGAGGTACTGGAATATTCATGGAGAACTTTTAGAAAGCCAAACATGTTTAGAGTGTTCCTTCTGTGTTTTCTGAGCATTTTCAAAAAAGGGAAGACTGTAGTAGACATTTCCTGAAGTTGCCTATCCTTTCCCAACTGCCTGCTAATACCACCAAAATCTTAGAATCATAGAATGGTTTAGGTTGGAAGGGATCTTAAAGATCATCTAGTTCCAATCTCCTTGCCATGGGCAGGAACACCTTCCCCTAGATCAGGTTGCTCAATGCTCCGTCCATCCGTCCATCCTGGCCTCGAACACTTCCAGAGAAGGACATCCACAACTTCTCTGGACAACCTGTTCCAGATCCTCACCACCCTCAGAGTGAAGAATTTCTTCCGTAGATCTGAATCTACCCTCTTTCAGTTTAAATCCAATGCCCCTTGTCCCATCCCTACACACCCTTGTAGAAAGTCCCTCTCCATGATCAACTTGTGGGTGATTTGGATACCTTGCGTTCACATCCTCATGAAAGCCCATCTAATAACAGTGCTTCTCAGGGATTTTAAAGTCTTATCTACTCAGCACTGGCTAGATGTCTTGATGTTTTAAGCTCACAAGGAAGACAGTATATGTTTAACAAACATTGCTAAGCCTATTTGGATGCCTGTGTACACCTTCCTTCCCCCGGAACTTGAAGTGTGTGTGCGTGCTTTGCTGCAGCTTTAATTGTGACACTTTCATCTGTCTGCTTCTCAAAAAGAGAGGATATTCTATAATAACCAAGAACAGTAGGGATGATACTGTAATAGAATCATAGGCTCATAGACTGGTTAGGGTTGGAAGAGACCTCAAAGGTCATCTAGTTCCAACTCCCCTGCCATGGCAGAGACACCCTCCAGTACAATATAAGTTATATGTTGATTGCAGTTTTAAAAATTGGCTGGGTAAAACATACAATAAACTGTGATTCGCAGAAACCTATGGACATTTACACTGAGTCATTATGGTTTGGAAAATGTCTACTGATTCAGAAAGAAATCAGCTGAGAATTGAAATATGCTTTCTTAGATAAAGTAACTAAGAAGGAATGATTATGTAGATTAAAGCTGCAACCTTGAAATAAATACAATTATTTTATTGAAAGAGAAAAACTATGAGGTTAATCATTTGAAGCTTGGAATTAAACCCAGGGAGAGATAATGATGTAACATCTATAATGTTCTTCGTTTCAGTTCCTCTTCTTTCTCTTCAGTATTCTTTTTCCCATTCTCTTCTGTGCTTGCAAAGTATAGACTTAGAAGTCTACTAAACTGACTTCTTTTGGGGAGTTGTAGTGACCTCTGTGAGGGAAGTTTTTGTACCCTGTGGTGCTCCCTCATCATTCACCACTTAAGCAGCTTTCAAGAGATCTGCTTTATTCTATAGACATGTTCCATCTGGCTGCACATAACAAGAATCTTCAGGGAAGCCCTCCAAAGTAATTTTTCTGAGTATCCCAGCCCTTACAGGATTGAACTCATCATATTTCAGTTCTATATTATTGCTAATCCACATTTTAAACATTGTCACAGTGGTTACTTGAGCTTGTCTTCGAAGTAAAGATAAAGACTGAACAGGCATCACAATGGCATATTTTGCAAAGTACTGTCCCTCCAGGCCAGGGCACATATCCATTGGATCAGATCCCAAGCCATGGAGCAAATCCACAAATGTCCTCAACGGGACATTAATTCTTTTTCAATAGATGATAAGAAAGAAGACCATGAAACCAACATCTGTGCATTCCTCCATTTTTGGCCATTTATTTGATTAAATAAGTAGAAAAAGAAAATTGCCTCTGCTGTGCCGATCACCACGGTATCTGAAGATTATTGGATACTTGCAGTGTAAGCAAGTATCTAGTTTCTTCCTGAGTGCATCCACCCATGATTGCTCTGATTCTGCAGTGCAACCAGACAGTAAATTCATAGTGGACCACACTGCTTCATTTCCAGGGCCTTGGCAAAGTAATACTTCTCAGATTTCTCCAACAGTACTGGATAACTGGATTCATTATTTCTCCGAGATAGTAGAAATCTGGAATTAAATAAATAAATAACATTAATAAATAAGTAAATTATAAAGAAATGAATAATTCTGGAACAAAATAAATGTCTTTTTTCAGTTTTGTGTTGCAAAGGGATATAAATGGGGGAGAACATACTTGTGCATTTCTAGAATTTCCCCTGTTTTGGATTAATAAATTAAATTGCTGGTTGTGCAGTTCACTATTCTGAATATTGTAAAATTGTAGTTGAGATTTCTGGGTTTGCTAGTTTGTACTAATGTAATCATGTTTTTTCCATCGATCTGTTTTTTGTTTTGTTTTGTTAACTTTTTCTTTACACAAATCAGATTTTTTTAAAAGATATTTATACTTTAATATTGCCAGGCAAAGTAATAGGAGCAGAAATCCAAATGCTCTGAAACTTAATTATATATTATTTTATAATCCATAATCCATTTTTTTTTCCCAGAGAGCAGAACTCGCAGCAGTAGTTTACTATTGATGTTTGTAGTAACAACCTTCAAGTCATGCTGCTACTATGAAAATCAAGTTTATTGTTGGTGGTAGCACGTGACTATGACTTTCAAAAAGACTTTTCAGTCTTTGCTATTATCAAATCAGTATTAGCATTGCAGTTAATAGGCATACTAATTGATATTTGAGTCTGAGAGAGTTGGGGTTATTTAGCCTGGAGAAGAGAAGGCTCCCGGCAGACCTCATTGCGACCTTTCAATACTTGAAGGGAGCTTATAAGAAAGGTAGGGAAAGACTTTTTAGTAAGGCTTGTAGTCATAGGACAAGGGGTAATAGTTTTAGCCTAAAAGAAGGTAGATTCAGACTAGTTATAATGAAGAAATTTTTTATTATGAGAGTGGTGAAGCACTGGAATATGTTGCCCAGAAAGGTGGTAGATGCTCCATCCCTGGAAACATTCAAGTTCAAATTGGATGGGACTCTGAGCAACATGATCTAGTTGAAGATGTCCTTGCCCATGGCAGGGGGTTAGACTAGATGACCTTTAAAGGTCCCTTCCAACCAAACCGTTCTATGATTCTATGACATTACTAATCATAAGCATAATTTTGTATGCACACATTATAACATCTAAGTTGTATATCAGGGTGATTAGGTATAAACAACAACAGAAAGACTTCTCTGAATGTTATGCCTCAAATAGTTATTGTTAGGTATATATCAATTAAAGAATTGACTGATAAAAATATAAACATTCATTCATTTTTTTGTGATTATTTATGATGAGATAAGACAATCTTTAAATAAATTAGTGAACCTTTTAAAATATTGTTTCAGTTTTTTTTTCAGATGATGCTAGAAATGCAATCTTAAGCATATGCAGCAGCCATGTCTCTAGTGGAAGTCAAAAGTCATCTGTACTGCACAGGAGAGTTGGGTTTGGCAAAATAAAGGAGTTTGGTGTTTTCTGAAGTGTGTAGTGCTTAAATACGGTTTGTCTGCATAGTATCTTTCTGAGATTGTGTTGGACTTGTCATAGATGTTTCCTGCTGGAGGCTTGAGGATGTGGTACATTGGATCTTAGAAATCACTTTAATTATGAGGTTGTAAAATTGCAATTCCCATTCTCTCACAATGAAGAGTTATTTTATTTTATTTTTTGAATAGCACAGCACCATTATTATCTTCTTGCTCATTGCCTGATTGGCACAGATGATGGGAAAGTGAGAGAGAAACATTTGAATTCCCTTGGGCTAAAAAGGGAATTAGACCATATCTCCTACTTCTTGGACAAATGCTCTACCTATTGAAGAACTATAAAAAAACCTGGGTAGCAGTACTGATGAAATCAACACATCTATTCTCAATGCTGTATTTGTGGGTTCATGTTAGGAATCACCACAGGTAATTAATGAATCTCAAATTATTTCTGTCAGGACAGAGGCACATTGATAATTCAGTTCAAAAAAGATAGTGTTACTTTTGTATATGGACAGAACCAAAATTTTCAACACCTAAGTAATTTTTTTTTTTTAAAGGAAATCACTGAAAGTACCTGAGATACCAGAGTGGATTAAATATATTTTTATGGGATAGATTTGATTTCACATCAGCCTTCGTAGAAGGCATCTTGGTGCTTTCTTTGCACCTCAGATGCAAATCCTTAGATGCATTTGAACACAGATTGTCAAGGATTGTATGATTTTTTAATTTTTTTTTAATGTGTTTGGTACCAATTTAAGAACGAACTGTATTTTATTCCCTAACCATTCTGAGAGAAACCACACTTGTCTTCTTTAGAACAAGTGACTTTTCCCTCAAAAAAAAAAAATCTGAACACAGCCAGTCTTTCAGACCCTGTTCTCTTTCCTCACTCTCCATGATGTCAGTTTTGGTTCCAGTCTTTCTGCCTCTGTTACCTTTTCTAAAAATCATGAGAGTTTTCTCAGCAAGAGTAAAAGACCATATAAATCTCTGTTGGTGATTCCCTGCTGGAGACATAGTTGCATCACATCTCTGTATAGCTTTTTTGCAATGACTCAAAGTTTGTGTTATAGCTTGGATTTCGTATGTTATGATAGGAAAGTATGTTTAAATAAGAACAGTGCACTTTTTATATTTTAATCATGCTTTGAAAAAGATATATAAGACAATATTCTGTGCTTTGTATCTGCTCTGCAAACATATGTCCTGGAGCTACCTTAATATCCCAGTGATTTTGGTAACAACCTGTAGAGAATCTGGTATCTCAGTACTGACTTAAAGATGCTCTTATTGACACAATTTCCTGTAAATCACTCTGGTTCAGATATGATACCAGGACTAATTTGGCATGGATTTATCCGTGGATTTGTACTTCAAAAATGTCTCTCTTTTTATGCCATACTGAAAGCAAGAAACTACTTTGTAGTTGGCCTCAGTATGTAAAAGCTTCCGTGCCACTGGATGACTGTTTCTAGAAGTGTTCCTTTGTACCTCTTGGTGACACACCTAGTGAGTGCAGTAACATATCTCCAGTTAGTCAGTCTGCAGAGCTAAAGCATATCTGATTTGAAGCAAGACTACAAAAGTTTCATGTAGCCTGCAGAATGAAAGTAACTAAGAGACAAAGGTATTTTGAAAATCAAAGAATTGATTTCCACTTCAGGTTAGTCTCACTGTTTCACTCTTCTTGAATGGGGAATATCTTCTGAATATTTGCTACTGGTACCAACATATAAGTATTAGTTATTTTAGAGGAGTCTTTGGTAAACAAATCTACCTAAAATTTTCAGATGTAGCATTAAGGTACTGATATTTAAAAACCAGAAACTTTAGAACGGTACTTTAGAACAAATGGCTGAGTTACACTAAATTAATATTTTTTAATATTACCTAATTTATTAGTATTAATAAATAATGTACTCTTGTCAATTGATTTATATGACAGCATGGTGATATAGGTGACACGATTTGAAATTACCAGGCTGTTGTATTCTTCAGAAAAAGGAGAGCTAAGTTTATTGGGAGTCATGCGGGTACCAAAGGAACAAAACTTAATATCACTCCATACTCATTTACATTCATAGAATCACATAATCACTGCAGTTGGAATACACCTCTGATGCTCATCTGCTCAAACTCCCTTACTCAAAACAAGGTTGGCTAGAGCAGGTTTTCCATGATTGAGTTCAGTCAGGTTTTGAATGTTTCCAAGGATGGAGACTCCAAAAGCTCTCTGGGCAACCTGTTGCAGTGCTTGACCACACTCAGACTTTTCTTATGTCCAAATGGAATTTCTTCTATCTCAGTTTGTGCCAATTATCTCTTTTCCTTTCACTGGGCACCACTCAGAAGACTATGGCTCAGTCTTCTTACTCCCTCTCATCAGATATTTATAGGCATTACTAAAATCCTCCGCCCCAAGGAGCCTTTATTTCTCCAGGCTGAACAGTCCCAGCTCTCTTAGCATCTTTTCTTATGACAGATGCTCCAATTCTTTCATTATCTTTGTGGCTCTTTGATGGACTCACTCCAGTATGTTGATGTCTTTTTTGTACTGAGGAGCCCGGAACTCGTTCTAGTAATCCAGATGGTTCTCACAAGGGCTCAGTAGAAAGTAAGGCTCCCCTCTTTGACCTGCTGATGATGCTCATCCTAATGCAGCACAGGAGACTGTTGACCTTCTTTGCCTGTTGAGGTCCCTCTGAATGACAGCACAACCATTAGCTGTATAAACCACTCCTCCAGTTTTGTGTCATATGCAAAGTTTCCGAGGATGCACTCTATGCTATTGTCTGGCTAATGAAGGGATTGAATACTGTTGGCCTCAGTGCAGATCCCTGAGGTATATCCCTACTGGCCTGGCCTCCAGTTGGCCTTTGTGCCACCGGTCACAACTTTTTGAACCCAGCTCTTTAGACAGTTTTTAATCCACTTAATTGTCATTTTATGTAGGCCATCTGTTTGTCTATGAGGATGTTGTGGGAGACAGGGTCAAAAGCCTTAGGATAAACAACATCCACTGCTCTCTCCTTATCTGTCAAGTTAGTAATTTCGTTGTAGAGGGCTGTCAGTTTGGTCAGACATTTCTTCTTCAAAAATTCATGCTGACTACATTTCTTCTGATCACCTTCATCAACTTGGGCTTGTTAAAACTATTTTGAAAATGTAGTCCTTGAATATCATCTAGATATTTCAAGGGGTGAAAGCCAGGGGTGATGTTTATTCTAAGTGTGCTAAACAGAAGAAAATAGATTAAGAAATGTTTATAAAAAATACTGTTCCTCTAAAGTTTCTACTTTGGTAAATTGTTGCATGCTTTTTTTTTCCCCACAGAAAAATAAAGAGAAATGTAGAACATTCTTTATCAATCAAATAAGATTACACTGAACACTAATATAAAATGTATTAATGAACTTTACCACATTAGATAATATTTCAAAATAAATAAGGCAAAAATATGACTCAAGAGATGTTGACAGAATTTCCCTCCAAGCACATTTCTAATGTAACATCAGCAGGGAAGAAGGCCATCTGTCCATGTGTTTTTCTGTAAGGATATTCAGGCTTGTTTGGAAAACAACCAGACCCTGTCCTTGTACAGGCTGGCAAATCTGATGTAAAATGGAGTCATTTAACAGATTGAAGGGTTTTATGCAATTCAGGACCCTACAAAAACGTAGATGGCAACTGCCTCAGCAGTAAAATTCATTCTAAGCCCTGTCCTCATCAAATAATAATAATGATAATACTTAGTGCTTGATAGTTCTTTAAATGTTAATATGTACGGTAAACCCTAAGCTAAAGCAATATCAGCTGCTGCACTTACTTTTAAAGTTCTTATTAAGTATATTCTGAAATGCCAGGGAAGGATACAGGTTGTCGGGGTTTTATTCTCTGCATTACTTTGATATTTTCAGTCCTTCTATATTTCCTGAAATGTGTTCTCTTCCTGAGGACATTGAAAATTAAATACATATGTGGTGTCTGTAGTTAGGATATTGAAACTTGAAGTTACATCAAGAATTAATTTGAACTGTAAAATCTAGAAATCTTTATACGGTTTCTCTCAATACTGCATTCTTGTTAAATATAAGGGGAAGTTTTCCTCATTTGAGAATTTTACCGTGAGGCTATTTATAGTAGAAGTATTCCACTTAACAGTCATAGATTCTCTCACCTGATAGCCTCTAGTTTATCACTAACTTACAAATCCCTTGAAGGTGTACAAGAATGTTACACATTGCTACTAATATAACTAACGTTACTCTTCATAAAGAAATCTTACGGATTTCAACTCTGTCCATATTTTGTTTTCCTGTATTTGAAATTAGTTCTTTCAGAAATCTTGGCCTGTATTGATATTTTAATAAATATAATTAATTTTGGTTAGTTGGGAAAGAGCATGATGGTTTGCCTAAGCCAGGCAAGAGAGAAACCAATGCAGAAGTTACTGGTTTAAGGCTCCGTGATATACATTATATACAAAAAGCCAGATTAATTAATTGTTCGGATTTGAAAATCTATGTATATAGCAGTTTAACGTTTTTTGCCTCTTGCCAAAGAGGAAAGACATTAATTTCATAAGTATCATTGGACTCAGGCATGTCTCAGACTGTTGAGAGAAATTACTTTCCCTCCTAGATAACTTTTGGCTTACAGAGGCAATGTTGTTTTTTTTTTTAATATACTTGATGATATGTGGTGTTGTCGTGACACACAGGAAGAGAGACTACACTATGGTAACATTTAATTTTCGTCTCCAGATTATATAGAACTTCATGGTTTTACAACAATACCATGTACTGTGCCCAGAAGATGAGAGGAAACCAATTTAAAATTAATGCAGTATGTTCCTTGAGGATAAAAGGAAGGGAAGCTGCAATCTGCTGTTGTGGTTTCAGCTTCAGGACCCTGTAGAGCAAATTCAGTTCGGCAATGATATCATAAATGCCAAAATTGTTTTCAGAAGGTCTGGCCCAAACAGGAGATCTTACAAATAATAAGCTAGGAGCAAATGAAAAAACTACCTTTTAGCTAGTTACACGTTTGAGCACCAAGTGCAAGAATACCCCTTAAACAGGAACAACCTTAGATGAAGAATGAACAAGGTTATTCAGGGACTGAAATTTTAAGAAAATGGGAATTTTCAGATTTTTCTTTTTTTTTTTTTTTTTAATCTCTCTGGAACAGTCTCACATCTGATTAAAAAAAAACCATAAAAGTGTCTGTGGACTACAAATTAGGAATCCATAACATTTCCATTTATATATTTAGTGCATAACCTAGAGAGAATCCAAAGAGGCATTTAAATTATGGTATATACAAAATACATGAGCATTAAACCCTCTTGAAATGATTTTGACATATTTGACAATAATGACTCGTAAACTCAGTGATTTGAAAATTAAGTCACAGGGCAACCAATGTGGATTCAATATATGCATTAGTGCAACAGAAAGTAACTTTGTTTACTTTATTGTCTTTATGGTCTTTTCTTAAGGGAAGAGAAGTGAGGCAGGAGGATTAGGAGACAACGTTTAAAATAAATTTCTGAATGGATCAACCATAGGGAAAATTACTTCAGTTTTTTAGCTGATAAAAGAAATTCAATTGCCACATAATCGGTTGTTTATGAAAATATTTTATGAGATAAAAATATAAATTTTGAGTCCCAAATTAGACAATCCTGGGTGTTACAGAAGTGAAATGTGTATTGTTTCATTCTATACCTACTGAAATGAAACAAGATCTTGAAAGTGAAAGCAGCTATGAATCATAGGAAGCATTCAGTATTTTTTTTGTGTTTTCTTTCTTGGATGAATCAACTCATCTTACTCTTCTAAAGCCTTTTACACTGGCAATGACATTTAGGCTTTTATACAAAGTTTGTAACTTTAAAAAGTGAACAATCCCTGACAGCTGGCCTTGTGATAAAGCTTGGCTTTGTCTTGAGAAAGAATGCTTGAAAGTGATTTATTGGCCAAGGTAATTTTCTACTAAATTGTGGCAATTAGAATGAATATTAATTGTCATTATTACACACAATTTTGTCTTAACCTTTCAAAATCTGTGTACAAGTGGGCATAGAACAGCTGAAGCAATGGTAGCTCAGGGACACGGGTCTGAAATATGATTCATTATTATCTCACTCTCAGTGGTGAAATTATTTTAATAATTCAGAGATATTTTTGCAAGCCCTGACACTTAGCAAATTGAATAAAAAAAAAAAGTAAACAATTCTCAGTACTCCAGGAGCGAGACAGAGTTCCTTATACTTCACCGTTATGTTTTACATGTACCCTCGGTTAGTCTGTGGCTGGAGAAATGAAAGGAGAGCTTGCCTCCAAGAAAGCCAAAAGGGAATTATGAGCTGTGCTGCCTATGGAAATTGTAAGAGTCTGAAATGCTACCAGAATAGGTGGACACTTTTATTTGTCCTTGTTGGAATTATTGTTAAAGACAGCGTCGATCTGGCCAAAAAGGCTAAGGGAGAAGTCACCAGAAATTCTGAGTTGTCATAATTTCCTTTAAATCCATGTATCTGTGTCTACGGCCTTATCCACCCTGTCCTTTTTCTCAAATGCAAGACACCTGTGATTTTAAACACAAATATATATTCCCTCCCTATCTATTGCCTGAAAATTCTAAATGAGCTGAAATGTGGTCCTTTGTTAATTTACTAAAGTGTTGGTTGTTCACTGAGTTAGTGTTTGGTTGCAATTTTACCTCTTTTGCTGTTTAAAATGGGTATGCATCTAGGTGTCTGCCCCCAAATCACTGTTTCACAAATTGATTCCTAATGCCACACCAGTATTCCTAGCTGATTTTTATTATTTATTATTATTTAAAACAAACCTGTTTTTTTTAACCTCAGTAATGAACTAAAAATTATACTGTCACTTTTCTGAATTTTTGAATGAGGAGATTTAAGGTAATTTATGTTTTTAAGCAACAAAAGGTATAAACACATATTTATGTTGAAAATCCCAGCCTTTTCCAAAAAAAACAGAGCTGCACAGATCCAGCACACAGCTCAACAAGACAAGTTCATTATTAGCAGCATCAGAGCAGCAGGTTTTGGTTCTTTGATGCTATAGTGACAAAATGGAAAATGTCACTTAGAAAAATACTTTATTTTTCTATTCTGCTTTACTTTGCTCCTGAAAATTCAGAAGATTCAGATTTTACCATCAATCTTGCAAATACAGGTTTATGTCGGAAATATTTCCTCAATTTAGATGGCAGAGAAGTGTAGATAGTACGAGTAGATCATTGTTGCATACAGACTATGAAAGGCCATTTTGTAGTAAGCGGAGACCATCAGAAATATCTTGCATAGCGATCTTTGTGTACATGTAAGACCACTTTACCTGAATCAGCTTAAAGAAATCTATTTCATCTCTAGAACCAGTCTTTCTACAATTGTTGTTAGCTATTTATGCCTTTCAGAACCGCTGTGCAATACTTGAGCGTAAAATAACCTCTGGTTAGTAAAACATCTTTATGAGATTTTTGTAAGTTGGCTTCTGTCTGACTGATGTGTGTACCTTTATCCCTAACATCAGCAAAGCAAAACCAGTGCTTTTTCGTCCACTTTAAGAGAGAATAAAATATATTGTGATCTAATCTATGTCAAGGAATTGAATAAAAGACTTGAGAAAACGTTTCATTAGTAGTCTATCACTTGGTGACTGGACTTCTCATTCAAGCAATTTAAAATTGAAAATTAAATTAAACTTTAGTAATCCATTGTAATTAACACTGTGAATCTGATTACTTATGTTTTCTGAAGGGGAACCTCAAAATTCATCCCATTGTGCAGAGCTCGATTTTGCTTTTAAATTCTGTGAATTTTCCATCGTATTTGTCACACAACACTTAAAGAAAGTTTACCCTAATTCAAACAGTCCTGCTGAGTTATGGCTTTAGAAGAGCCTCCAGATAACAGGAATCACTGGTAATATGGTAGAATTTAATGACTCCAAATAAATCTCTATTAATATAAGAGTACTAGTAGACATATTATACAATACATTAGGGAAAAGAAGATATGAGACAATAAAAGACAGAGATATTTCAACCTTAAAAGGAGACTATGGAATCTATGGCATCTTCTTACAAAATTAAAGCAAAGGACGAAACAGTTGATTCAGGACAGTCGTGCAGAAGAAGGTAAACTGCCTACATGTAGTTAGATTTCAATCCTCTTCTCCCATGGAAATGCATTTCAAAATCATCTCAAATTAAACCTTTTGCATTAATATCTAATAAAATCTGTGTTAGGTCCAGGCTACACTGGAGTGAATTCTTTTGAGTGTAGCACCTCAGTTAGTGAAGAAACATGGAAGTGATGTCTGAAAAGTGGGGAAGAAAAAATCTTCAATCTTCTGTGGAAAAAAAGAAAAATGAAAAAAAAGTTACAACCTGGGAAATATAATTGTGTTGTGCATAGCATTTGAGATTAGATACTCTGTTCTGTCTTCCTTGCAGAAAACTTCATCTGGAGCATGAATTTTTTTTTTGCTTCTTTGTTCTTACTTTAGGATAACACTTCCGAAGTGTTGATATGGAACCAGGGGTAAAGAACATTGATTTAAATGCTGAATGAACTAGAGAAAATCACCTTAGGCAATGCACTATTTTGGCTAAGGAGAAGATGACTTCTATGACCATGAAGGACTTCACCTTGACAATGAAGTCCCTTGGCAAGATCTCCATCCACCTTGTGGGAATTGGTGGCTTAGTTGGCTGAAAGAATGATTAAGGGGGTAAAAATGGACAGAGTATTTGATGTGTTTAGCCTCTTTTAGAACCCCTGTGCAAAAGGTCTCAAGTTGTATAAATCATATACTTCCTTTAGAGTCGAATTGAGAAGATATTCCATGGGAGTCTGGAACAAATTTGGGAACCTGCCTTTGAAATGTGCAATGCAACCTTGCAGTTCAGCCTGTCAGGAGAAGAAGCTGGTAGAGAAATGTATAGAGGTACTCAAGAGTGTTTCCCAGGTGTTGAGTTTTGGTCTTCTCTTTTCTTGACTTCACACTGGCATGAAAGCCAGATGAACTGCATCTGTCCCTCACAATATCCTTGTCTCTAAATTGGAGAGACATGGATTTGGCAGATGGACCACTTGGTGGGTAAGAAATTGGTTAGATGATCACACTCAAAGAGTTGTGGTCAACAGCTCGATGTCCAAGTGGAGACCAGTGATAGGTGGAGTTTGTCGGGGTCAGTATTGGGGCCAGTGCTGTTTAACATGTTTGACAGCAACATGGACAGTGGGATTGAGTGCACCCTCAGCAAGTTTGCTGATAACACCAAGCTGTGTTGTGTTGTGGACACACTGAAGGGAAGGGATGCCATCCAGAGGGACCTTGACAGGCTTGAGAGGTGGCTCTGTGAGAACCTCATGAAGTGCAACAAGGCCAAGTGCAAGGTCCCACACCTGGGTTGGGGCAATTCCAAACACAAATACAGACTGGGTGGAGAATAGATTGAGAGCAGCCCTGAGCAGGAGGACTTGAGGGTATTGGTTGATGAGAAGCTCAACATGAGCCAGCAATGTGCTCTGGCAGCCCAGAAAGCCAACCGCATCCTGGACTGCATCCGAAGAAGCGTGGGCAGCAGGTCAAGGGAGGTGATTCTGCCCCTCTGCTCTGCTCTCGTGAGACCCCACCTGGAATACTGCATTCAGCTCTGGTGCCCCCAACATAAGAAGGACATGGAGCTGCTGGAGCGAGTCCAGAGGAGGGCCACGAAGATGATTCAAGGGCTGGAGCACCTCTCCTCTGGAGACAGGCTGAGAGAGTTGGGGCTGTTCAGCCTGGAGAAGAGAAGGCTCCAGGGAGATCTTATTGCAGCTTTCTAGTACTTAAAGGGGGCCTACAGGAAAGATGGAGAGGGACTTTTTGCAAGGACATGTAGTGATAAGACAAGGGGCAATGGCTTTAAACTGAAAGAGGGTAGATTTAGATTAGATATAAGGAAGAAATTTTTTGCAATGTGGGTGGTGAAGCACTGGAAAAGGTTGCCCAGAGAAGTTGTGGCTGCCCCATCCCTGGCAGTGTTCAAGGCCAGGTTGGATGAGGCTTTGAGCAACCTGGTGTAGTGGAAGGTGTCCCTGCCCATGGCAGGGGGGTTGAAACTAGATTGTCTTTAAGATCCCTTCCAACCCAAACCTTTCTATGATTCTCTGAGTCTATATTGTGTAGTTTTATTGCCAGGCTATTAGAGGAATCAAAATAATTTTCAAGATATATGGATGATTATATATGTTTTCATTCAAAGGTCTCCTGGTGCAAGCAGATAGATCCATTATCTCACCTATATATAGAAGGGTGTCTTCCACCACTCACTGAAATGTTATCATCCTGGTTAAAAGGTTAATAAATTCAAAATATAATAGAAATATAGCATTTTTAGAGGATGAAAATTGAACAATTAAGATTTTCTTATGTAAAGTGTATAGATTAGCAGAAACACAGCTAAAGTTAGCTGAAATTTATTTTGACATTGACATTTAAGCAGAGAACATTTTATTGTATTCTGGAAATAATGCACTTAACCTTCCTTCTCCAACACCATGGCATTGACACAATACAACAGCAAAGATGATTAAAAGAAAAAAAATCAAATACTATATAAGTGTCAGTTAGGTAGGATTCTCTTTAAAACTTTGCCAGTTATGGCAAACCAGTTGTTCCAAAGCAATGTTTTGTAAAAAAACCTACTAAACCATTTTTTACAAGAAAGAATATTTAACTATAGAGTGAGAATCAGTTACAAACTTGACTTTAAATGGCTTTCCACTTTATTGCCTGGCAATCTCATGTACTCGGGGTGCTAACCATCTGCATAATCCCCCATGGCAAAGTGGATAAAGCAAAAACAAAAGAAATGTGCTCTTCAGGGGAGGAATTATCACACAGCTGGTTACCAATTAGGAGGCAGTTACAAACATATTAGAGTCCAACAGGACTGAGTTTGACTGACAGAACAGTTTGCCTTATAAAGACTGTGCTACAGTTTAGCCCAAAAGTCTTTGCAGTTCACTAGTTAAAATTTATTTTTTGCACAAAATTGTATTTTATAGGGTCTGTAAGGATTTAACTATAAATGTCACCCTGATATAGAACCACAGAACTATCAGTGGTTTGAATTAATGTCATATGTTATTATCTGAAGGGAAACTGGAACCTTTTAAATCAATTCTTGTTGATCTCTGCTACTTTGAATGCTTATTATCTGAAGTTGATTTAAATCCTTAATGAAGGTGACAAATGAACACACAGTCACATTCTGAACAAAGAAAGGTTCTGATCTAGTTTCTCCTACTTTGCCATAAATCATTTGGACAGAAATGATGTAAATATCGAAAGATGTAAGCACAGTTTCATGTAAGATCCTTTGGAAGAGAAATATTTCTCTATTCTTAAACGTAGGTTAAGAAGTCTCTGCTCTTTGCTACCCATAGTTGCTCAACCCTATCCTCTTCTGAAGGGCTTTCCTTTTGTATCCATTCAGTGGTTTTAGTCAAGCTGCATTTTAGAAAACAGTGAAATTATCTAGGTAAACAATTTAAACTCTGTTTTTTTTTTTGTGTTAGTAAGTCAGATAATAGGAGTGATGGGATGAAAGCTAGAGGTAGAACCAATGTAAGCTTTTTCTTTGCGGAGAAGGAAAAGATAATGCAAAACTGCATCCTGAGAGAAGATAAACACTTCCTTTCATGGTTGTTAGCTGGGCTTGGCGAAGCTGAAAATGCAGTCATACATCATTGAAACCAGTGTTAGGAAATGTTCCATGTATGGCTTTTATTTAGTACTGAGGTCATGTATTTCTGGTTTTGTTTCCTGTATTATTTTTATTTTTGCAGCTAAATAAGTAAAAAAAACTCTGAAACATTTTTAGCACTTTTTCTTTTTTTTTTAATTCTCTTTACACTTCTGAGGATTACTTCCATTTTTATTATCTCTATAGCACATTTCTTTGAGTCTGTTTTGACTTAAAGTTCTTGAGATTTGTCATTACCATCAGTAATCCGGTAAATTAAAAAAAATAATACAATAAAATAGAGTTACAAAGCCCCTTCCCTACATCAAATAGTCTGTGAAACCTTGTTACTGAGAGGAAAGGTTTCATCTGAGGGTGCTTAGTGTAATTGGCTCTGAGAACGTAGATCAGCTGATACTTTTTTTTTATTTATTATTTGATTGGTTGGGTTTTTTAGTGTTTAAAAAAAGATTAAAAAAATAAAATTGAATCTATGATAAAATAGTAAATTTTTATTGCCTTTTGCAATCAAATAGGAAGATACATTTATTTGATTGCAATACTAAGAATAGAAATTTAATTAATTTTAATATTTATTAAAATGTGAATGTGTAGACTGACCAATATCTTTGATTAGTTCAATATCAGCTAAGTTCTCATGACAAATTTTCTTGATTTTATTTGAATTGAAGTGTGGAGTTTAATGATAAAATGTTTAAAGTCACATTGGTTTTTAATGAGCATAAAGCTCCGGAATCCTGAAGGGCTGAAAAGGTTCAAGTAAGAAAGAAGTTATTAGACAGGCTTCTTAGAGTCCTGAAGAACTTCCTGAAAAAGTTCACTGTTAAATATTTCAATTTATTTTAGTGTTGCATATACAGCTTTTAGAGTACATATGGACATCTTTGGCATAATTTTCCTATATTCAAACACTTGACAGTTCTAAACCAAATAATTTATGCTTTAGAGGAAGCATTCTGTGACAAGCATGAACCAAGTCTAAATTTTGTTAATTACCTTTGCTCAAAAGTCAGATCTCAAAACACAAAACAGAACTTTTTTCACTGGTCTTTAGGATGAATGTGGGGAAAAAAAATTTAGACTCTTAAGTTTCAGTGAAAATAACTAAGGTTCACTAGAAATACTTTAGAGAATTTATTAAAGTTATAGAAGAATATTAGTAAGATTGCAATGGAAACTTTAGTACAATTTTTTCTTTCAGACAATTACTGTAATCCTCTAATACAGAGTTACCTGGAACTGTTTGATCATCCCTTTACATTTAGCAAAGCTTGACTCGTTGCTGGAAATAAAACATAAAATATTAAAACCACTATGATGCCAGTAATGAAGAAAAAAGGTAGAAATAATTCTTAATTTTTTGGGGTGCCTGAATGTGCATTGTTTTCCTTATGCAGAAGTATAACAAGTACTCAAATACTAATGCAAGGCTGAATGAGATGTTTTTGGCAGTTTAACACTGTTGCTAAGGAAATACAATGATTTTTAATTTGCCATATGGCTCTATGATCTTGAATTTAAAAGAAATTAATTTTTTAGAACTTTGTTGATTAATTCTGCAGGTTGCACAAGAGATCGAGGTCCATGGTATTTCTCATGCTGTTTTAATCTAAATGTCATCTGTGAAAAACTGCCAAGTCACAGAACTGTATTCACAGAATCATAGAATAGTTTAGGTTGGAAGGAACCAGTAAAGGTCATCTAGTCTAACCCTATCTACCCTCATCATAAAAAATTTCTTCCTTATATCTTGTCTGGATCTACCTTCTTTTAGTTTAAAACCATTACCTCTTGTCGTATTACAACAGGCCCTGCTAAAAAGTCTCTCCCTAGCTTTCTTATAAGCGCCCTCTAAATATAGAAAAGCTGCAATAAGGTTTTCCAGGAGCCTTCTTGTGTCCAGACTGAACAACCCCAACTCTCTCAGCCTGTCTTCATAGGATAGATGTTCCATCCCTCTGATCATTTTTGGGCCCTCCTCTGGACCTGCTCCAACAGATCCATGTCTTCCCTGTGCTGAGGACTCCAGAGCTGAACGCAGTACTCCAGGTGAGGTCTCACCAGCGGGGAGTAAAGGGGCAGAACAACCTCCCTTGACCTGCTGGCCACACTTCTTTCAAAGCAGCCCAGTATGTGGTTGGTCTTGTTGTAGTCTTTGTCAGTGGAGGCAAGTTCTCTTCAAAATTTTAATATCTGCAGTAGAAAAGTGTTTGATATGGAAATGTTAGCCTGTTACTGAAACAGAAATGAATTCTGAATAGCTAGAGAGTAGAAAAGAAAGGCAAATTGTTAATTATATCTTTCGGAAAAACTCTGTGTTAATAAAAGGTAGCAATTATCTACAACTGCAAAGTGGACACTAGTGCTGTTCCCACTGGAAAATAATATGCTTCCTTGAAGGGGCTTATGCTGTCTCTTTCCCTGAATCATAGTCCTCTCTGCATAATTTTATTTCCTCAATTTTGACCTTCAAAACAGGACTGGTGACTTTTTTGTACTCTGTGATTGGCAAGTCTCAAAACGAATTTTCTAACAGAAAGACCGCCAAGTCATGTCCTACAATAAAGGTGGGTATGAATATCACCTTTGCATAGATGACGAGTTTTAGAGGAGTCATGAAACAAACTCTGAGCTTAGATATTGGCCAGGTTTGTGTCATACTAATGACGAAGCTTCTTATTAAATATTTTGCAAGGTTAAAGAGTGTATCGCAGCAAAACCTGAAGTTATAGTTTTCAAGGTTGCTTTCTAGCTGTTGGTACATCAGAATTGAAGGTGAATGCATGATGTATAGGGGATGTTGGTTTTTTTAATCTTGAAATACTCTGTTCTGTCTGTTTTGCTGAAGCTAATGTAGTTTTGTATTGATTCTTTGTAACTTACGATGATAAAAGTTATACACTTTATTAAAAAATAATAATTCAGATGAAGATCTTGTAGTGGTTCTGCCTGGAGAACTGAAAAGCAAAGACTATTCTATCTTACTTATTAGCTGTTCACATACCTGTTCAAAAATTGAGGAGGCTATACCAACCCAATAGGTATGAGGCATCTTAATTCCTTTTTATGTGAGCAATCTTTGTTAATAGAGAATTTTATTGTTTTCTCTCAACATGAGATAAAAACACTCTCCTCCCTCAGGGGGAAAGAAAAGTTGTCAGCAGATGTCATTTCCTCTGGGAAATTCTGAGCAGCCCTAATCATAGAATTAGGAATGGTGTGTAGTAGAAAATGGAGGCAGAAGAAGAGGTTTTACAGGTCCAATATCACCTAAGGAAGTCTAATGACCAAGAAGAGAAAAGGATAAGAAATAATGAGACTGATCCTTTCTTATGAGAGATAGGAGACTTCTTGAACTCAAATACTCTTGGATCTGAAACAAAGATTGGGACTGACTGTGGGGAATATAGAAAGGTGTAAGTCATAGCGCTATAATTAAAATATAAGAGTTAGAAAATTAGCTTTTCCTGCTCTCTTAAAGCCAAAGAGTATGTGGAAAGTTATTTGACTCTTCTAGCTAGACAGGTGAAAATTAATTTTCTTGGTAATGCCACATATATTACTTTCATGAAAAAAAATGCTACAAAGATGGTTTTGGACTGAATTCCTGTGCTTAGCAGCTGATAAAACACATTCTGAGACCTTTGCCATAAATGTTCAAGTCCTCAGCCCTGGGCTATCATGATCAAGATGTTTTCTGAAAGTTTAGAGAAGTATACTTTCATAATAGGCATTACTAAGGATAATCAGTGGATTATCTGTAATTCCTGTAATTGCCATTCTTATTCTCATTCTTTTTGATGCCTTGATCAAAGCCTCTTTATACCTCATGCTAAACATCCATGGAATTAACAGTGCTCACATCAAGCAAGTGCAATAATGAAGCCTGAAAGCATCTCAAAATTGATATAATGAGCAACAGGTGCATGCAGGGGAAGGCTCAGTAAAGTAACAATAATAATGTCCCTTTTTTCCAGTAGGGTGTTTCAGAGTTCATTTGAGATGTGTGCTTCTTGTTATTTAATACAGGAAGAACAGAGAGAACTAGCAATGCAGAAAACATTGCCAAAGTAATTAGGATCCAGCAGTGAATGATCTTGAAGGAAGGCTTACCACAAAATAGCAGCATTGTAGAAACTAATATAGCTATGAAAAGAAACAAAAAATACAGATAACTATTTCTGACTTTTGCTATTGAAGCTGCTGTTAATACTAGTGGTATCATTTAATCATATAGGTTGCCACCACCTTAACTTTCCATAGAAGAACAAGTTTAATATTCACCTTAAATAAACCTTTAACTAAACATGTTTAAAATTAATGACTAGTCTTGCCTTACTTTTGTGTCTTGTATTTTTACTTAACATATTAATTTTAATATGCATTAAATATACTTTTAAATATATTTTATTAATAGCAATCTTTGCTGCTTGGTCTGAGCTATGCTACTCATTCTAGATTTCTGCTACAATTTACATATTTCTGAAATTCTATTTTGTACCTTAACCTTCCTTCAGAATTTGTTTATCCTTCTTCAGCTTTAGGATTTGAAAAGTTATGTCGTAGAAATCATAGTGGAATAAAAACTGGTGATGGAAATATTATTTCCGTATAGTCCTTTGCTGCATGTCTGCAAGATGCCACAAAAATGGAACCCAGAACCTAGTGACATGCTGGAGAGCTCACATTTTTCAGAACTTTTGTGTCAGATTTTCCATAGAATTAGATAAATATAATGGAATAAGTTTATTTTGGCTATTTTTTTTCATTTTATCATTTTTTCATTTATCAACATGTAAACTGTGTATATTTCCTGTTATGCATCAAGTGAACAGGGGTTGACACTTTTCTCTGTCATACACATCTCAGGAACTAAGACTGTCAGAAAAGCATTACATACATCCAGGTTATCAGATCACTGACTATAGCATATTTGTGTTTTTTTCCTCTTAGCTAGTGAGTCTAAAAAAAACACAATTCAAATTCTGTAGAGAAATGCTCCCTCAATAGGGAACGGTGGGAAATTACTCTTAAATGTGTAATGTACTTTGATTTGTATAAATTTTCCTGTAAGGCATTCAAACTCTTCCTGGAGTTAATTGCTCCTATATTTCAAATTTTCGCACTTTAAGGTAAAAAATGGGAAACACACTCTTGTTTCACTGTAATGGTATAACATGGTTGACACCTGTACACAAACAGTAATTGAAAGACTGTTTTCCAAGATTTAAAATAGCATAATGGACTGTTAGATTATTGTTGGACTTAGCTTTAATGTCAAAGATCCATTCAATAACTGATGTATCCACATCGCAACGATTGATGGTTTGGAAAGAGTGACGTACCGTGATTCCACTTTTAACGTTTTGGCTTCAGATTTTAAGACTTGCATTGGTTTTCTACATGTATTCTAATTAAAGTTTTCTGATGGCTTTGCAGCTCAGTAATATACAATTTTTACTTGCTGTGTCACAAGCTTAATGACTAAAGTGTGAACTTTGGGCATTTAACAAGCTTCCTCCAAGTACCTTGTAGTCTTGTTTTATTTTTACTTGGGATGTTTATATCTAAAGTCCATTTGAAATTTTGTTTCATGCTTAAATCAATTCCAGAGAAGTCACATCTTTTGTCTGCTATTTAAATATCTGCTTCTGCTTTGTCACTAAGATTTTTATGCATGACTGAATTCTGCCGTAATAAAATTTAATGGTGCATTATACGAGGAGGTAAAACAAGGAGGTTATTTCTATCTAGAGGCTACAACCATGATCACTGTGCAGCTTTACCAGTGCATGTGGCTCTCTGGAGTGCTGTGTGCGATTCTCATTGGCTGAACTTATGTTGCTTTGGTAGGTATAACCAAGTTTGGGTTCAGATTTGCTGTGTCATGAAGCTGAATGTTATCTGTGATTATCTTTAGCATACAATGCTGCTGACATGGAAACAGAGCAGAGTTTGGGAACTGAGATAACATCCTGTGATAAACAAGAATTATCTAGAAAGTATGTTTCTTGAAACTTGTCAGTACCCTCAAGAATGATATTTCTTTCAGTATCAACTAGAGTGTATTTTTTTTCAAACTATTTCCTTATGCTTTGCTTACCTGTCTTCCACAGCTTTTTGTTTCTTTGGTGAGCCAATTAAGTGAGGTTTTTGTGTCTCCTTGATTTGGAAAAATTGAGTTCTTATCTTACTGAAAATGCAGCTCTGCATCAACATTAAGGGTATTTTACCAAATCAGTTTTAACATAAAATCATCATAGAATCATAGAATCATCATAGAATCGTTAGGGCTGGAAGGGACCTTCAAAGGTCATCTAGTCCAACCCCCCTGCAAGGAACAGGGATATCTCCAACTAGATCAGGTTGCTCAGGGCCTCATCCAACCGGGCCTTGAACGTCTCCAGGGATGGAGCATCCACCACCTCTCTGGGCAACCTGTTCCAGTGTTCTACAACTCTCATGGTAAAAAATTTTTTCCTAATATCCAACCTGAATCTACCTCCCTCTATTTTAAAACCATTACCCCTTGTCCTATCACAACTGGCCCTCTTGAACAGCCTCTCCCCATCTTTCTTGTAGGCCCCCTTGAGGTACTGGAAGACCGCTATAAGGTCACCCCAGAGCCTCCTCTTCTCCAGGCTGAACAGCCCCAACTCTTTCAGCCTGTCCTCATAGGAAAGGTGCTCCAGCCCTCTTATCATCTTCGTGGCCCTCCTCTGGACCCTCTCCAACTGGTCCATGTCCTTCTTATGTTGGGGACTCCAGAACTGGACGCAATACTCCAAGTGAGGTCTCACGAGGGCAGAGTAGAGGGGGAGAATCACCTCCCTTGACCTGCTGGCCACGCTCCTCTTGATGCAGCCCAGGACACGGTTGGCCTTCTGGGCCGCAAGAGCACATTGCCGGCTCATATTGAGCTTCTCGTCCACCAGTACTCCCAAGTCCTTCTCCTCAGGGCTGCTCACGATCCGTTCTCCGCCCAGTCTGTATTTGTGCCTGGGATTGCCATGACCCAGATGTAGGACCTTGCACTTGGCCTGGTTAAACTTCATGAGGTTGGTACGGGCCCACCTCTCCAGCCTGTCGAGGTCCCTCTGGATGGCATCCCTCCCTTCCAGCGTGTCGACGGCACCACACAGCTTGGTGTCATCGGCGAACTTGCTGAGGGTGCACTCCATGCCACTGTCCACGTCACCAACAAAGATGTTGAAGAGGGCCGGGCCCAACACGGACCCCTGAGGGACGCCACTCGTGACCGGTCTCCACATGGACATCGAGCCGTTGACCACTACTCTCTGAGTACGGCCATTGAGCCAATTCCTTATCCACCGAGTGGTCCATCCATCAAACCCATGCCTCTCTAGTTTAGAGAGAAGAATGTCGTGCGGGACAGTGTCAAAAGCTTTGCACAAGTCCAGGTAGATGACATCCGTTGGTCGACCCTTGTCCACCGATGTTGTCACCCCATCATAAAAGGCCACCAAGTTGGTCAGGCACGATCTGCCTTTGGTGAAGCCATGTTGGCTGTCACCCACCACCTCCTTGCTCTCCATGTGCCTTAGCATGGTTCCCAGGAGAATCTGCTCCATGACTTTGCCAGGCACAGAGGTGAGGCTGACCGGCCTGTAGTTGCCCGGGTCCTCCTTGTTCCCCTTTTTAAAAATGGGGGTTATGTTCCCTCTCTTCCAGTCATCGGGGACCTCGCCAGACCGCCACGACTTCTCAAATACAATGGCCAGTGGCTTGGCAACTTCATCCGCCAGTTCCTTCAGGACCCGCGGATGGATCTCATCAGGTCCCATGGACTTGTGCACCTTCAAGTTCCTCAGATGTTCCCGAACCTGCTCTTCAAGTACAGTGGGCGGTGGTTCATCCTCACAGTCCCTGCTAGTTCTTTCCACAGCTTGGGTGGTAAGACAAGAGGCTTTATCAGTGAAGACTGAGGCAAAAAATTCATTGAGTACCTCAGCCTTCTCTATGTCGCGGGTGACCAGAGCACCAGTATCCTTCCGGAGGGGGCCTACATTCTCCTTGGACTTCCTTTTGTCCCCTACATACCTATTGAAGCATTTCTTATTGCTTTTTATATCCCTTGCCAAATTCAATTCCTTCAGGGCTTTAGCCTTCCTCACCCGATCCCTGGTCACTCGCACAGCTTCTCTGTATTCCTCCCAGGCTATCTGTCTCCGCTTCCACCCTCTGTAGGCTAACCTCTTCATTTTCAGTTGGTCCAGGAGCTCCTTGCTCATCCACGCAGGCCTCCTGGCCTTTTTGCCTGACTTGTTCTTCGTCGGGATGCACCTCTGCTGAGCTTGGAGGAGTTGCTCCTTGAATGTGGACCAACTTTCCTGGGCCCCTCGTCCCTCCAGGGCCGCCTCCCATGGCACTTTGCCCATCAGGTCCTTGAAGAGGCCGAAGTCTGCCTTCTTAAAGTCTAGGGTACAGAGCTTGCTGAGTGGTTTCCTTGCTGCCCCATGGATCTTGAACTCCACCGTGTCGTGGTCACTGCAGCCAAGGCTGTCCTTAAGTTTCACCTCACCCACCAGTCCCTCCCTGTTGGTGAGCACAAGGTCGAGCATGGCACCCCGCCTTGTCGGCTCCTCTATCACCTGCAGGAGGAAGTTGTCATCCACGCATTCCAGGAACCTCCTGGACTGCCTGTGCCCTGCCGTATTGTCTCTCCAACAGATGTCAGGGTGGTTGAAGTCCCCCATGAGGACCAGGGCTTGTGACCGCGAGGCTGCTCCTATCTGGCTATAAAGCGCCTCATCTGCTCTGTCCTCCTGGCCAGGTGGCCTGTAACAGACCCCTACCGTAACATCCCCTATCCGTCTCCGTCCTCTAATCTTGACCCATAAGCTCTCTGTCAGCTCCTCCTCCGACCCCAGGCGAAGCTCCACGCATTCCAGCCGGTTGCTGACATAGAGAGCGACACCCCCTCCTCGTCTCCCCTTCCTGTCCTTTCTAAAAAGCTTATACCCCTCCATGTTGACACTCCAGTCATAGGAGTCGTCCCACCACGTCTCCGTGATGCCAATAAGGTCGTAGCCCTGCTCATGTGCACGCATCTCCAGCTCATCCTGTTTATTTCCCATGCTGCGTGCGTTGGTGTACATACACTTCAGCTGGGCCTCCGACAAAGCCGACTCGCTGGCTGGAGCGACAGGGGTTCTCTTGGACAGCAGTGTAAGTTCGTTTGAACATACTTGCGATCCTTCCCCAGCCTCTGGACCCTCAGTGCTGGCACTGGTGCCATGCTGACAGCGGTATGAATCTGACTTCTTGGCTGGAGTGGCTGGAATTCCCTTCTTCTGTTCTACGGGTACTTCCAGCATATCTTTATCATTCTTGATATTCCCCCCCTCCCCCTTCATATCTAGTTTAAAGCCCTGCCAATGAGCCCTGCTAGCTTTTGAGCTAAGACCCTGGTTCCCCTCTGAGAAAGGCATCTTCCATCCGGTACCATCAGACCTGGTTCAGGGAAAGCCTCCCCATGATCAAAGAAACCAAATTTCCGTCGGTGGCACCAGCCTCTGAGCCATCTGTTAATCAAATCTGATTTTCTGTTCCTCTCTATGTTCTTTCCTGCCACTAAAGGGATTGAAGAAAACACTACCTGGGCTCCTGACCCTTCGACCAATTGCCCCAATGCCCTAAAGTCCCTTTTGATGGCCTTTGGACTTCTCTCTGTTAGCTCATCACTACCAACTTGCATTACCAGTAATGGATAATAATCAGAGGGCCGTAGCAGACTAGGGAGTTTCCTAGTGACGTCCCTGACGCGGGCCCCAGGAAGGCAGCAGACTTCCCTGTGGGTTGGGTCTGGTCGACATATTGGCCCCTCTGTTCCCTTCAGAAGGGAATCACCTATGACAATTACCCTCCTTTTTCTTTTAACAGGGGCAGTCAGAAGTCGTGAGGCAGACTGACTCCCCTTAGGCAACCCTCTGCGTGGGCCCTCGTCTATGTTTTCTTCTTTTGATGAGGTTTTAGTACCGATGGCAGTCTGATCCGGCTTTGGAGACACCTCCAAGCAGGGACAGCCATCACCCTCCCTGTCATCTAGTTCCCCTTGCAGAGCACTGTACCTGTTGCATAAGGACACCTGGGGGGGCAAGGGAATTGCTATTCCATTGCGCTTGCCACGCCGAGCAGGGACCTTGTGCCATTGCTCCTTGTCCCCTAATTCCTCACATTCCCTGATCCCCTTTACCCTCTCCACTTCTTTCTGCTCTGCCACAACCAGATTATGGCAGCTGTCAATTTCCCTCTCGCTTTCCCTAATTATTCTTAACCTGCTCACCTCCTCCCTGAGCTCCAGCACTTCATCCTGGAGCTGCGCCACCCGGCTTAGCAGGTCATCGACCTGCTCGCACCTCACGCAGCCAAAATCAAATCTACTACTCATTTTAATAGTGTTTTATATAAATAAAGTGATTATTTTTTCCTACTTTTATTTAATGATAATTATATGTAAATCAGTCTTGCCATGAACGAATCAAATACATTGACCCAATAGTTGACTTGAATACTTTTCCAAAGCTTCCTAATGTGAAAAACTGGTGTGAAAAAAATACTGATTTTTCAGTGACATTTGGTCAAACTTTTAAGATACTTGGACAGTTTCCTTAAAATAAAACTCCAGAGATATTTGTTGTGATTTGCAATCAACTTCCTGATTCTGATTAGTAGGAGTTAAATTATGACTCTCAGCTTAGAAAGGACAGTTGGGCAGGAACAAAGAACGCTAAAATCTAATGTGAAACTTTATTTTGAGAATGCAGAAATATAGAAAATAGGTAAAGTTTGTAATTTATTTGGATCAATATTTATATTAACTCTTCTGATTAGGAATTTTCCAGGAATAACTTGGACAGTAAATTATTCACTTCTACCTATTTGAATTACCCCTATGTTGGGGACCCTACTGTCCTGACACCTTGGGAAGATTCTAGAGAATATTCTTGAGAATATTCTTGAGAATATCCTTGAGAATATCCTTGAGAATATTGAATATCAATACACATTGATAAATAAAAACATTGAAAATATTCTTAGAAAGAGTTTCTTGGGAATAATTCAATGAAGAAGAATATTTTTCTTTAATTTATATTTTGGCTGTCCCAAGCTCTTCCAAACTTCTGACAGTTTTCACAGAGACTTCAGCCTTTTTAAGTACTCGAGCTCAGCAATTGCTAGCAATTGTAAGACTGTTTTTTCCTAATCTTTCCTTATTCAACTTCCTTCATGTTTGTTTAGTGCTAATAAAAAGCTAACAATACAAAGTTTGGCTCTGAGACTCCTAGCCTGACGGATGTGTGTTTTCTTAGTCCCTGCAGCTTTTCCTTCCATCTCTGTTATTTCCTCCCCATTTGCAAGGAAAGTTGCTAAGAACATTCTGATGTTTTGGTTCTGACAATTGGTAAACAGCTAAGAAATGTTCTCTCCATCCCCTCACAGCTTCTTTGCTTTCTACTCTTCTTGACTGGCACTATGTCCTTCATATTCTCCTTCCAAACTATTTGCACTCCATTCCTCCAAGACAGTCTTCGTGCTTGTTATCCCTCATTTGCCTGAGCTGGAGTCATCCATGTGGTTATTGCAACACTACTCAGTTGCTCTTTGACTCCCTTGGGCTACTGGACTGAACAGAGGACTGAGTATTTTCTATGTCTTTCAGTTCCAGTTTTGTTGCTATGGTGTGATCAAAGAACTGATGCATTGTTGGTGCTTCTGTCTGGGTTGTTGACCAGACACAGTTGATCAACTTGTTCACTGTCACCCACAGTATGAGTCTCTAACACAGTAGACAGACTGCAGTGCTGTGCAGCAGTGGGGGAATATGTTTCATGTCTTTGTTAAAGTCTTGCAATGCACAGCCAATGTGTGGTTGGATATGGGGAATGACAGCGTGAGTTTCTCAGCAAAATAAAGTCTAATACTGATATTTTACTTTATTTTATATTGTTTTTAATGAGAAAGAACCTTGAAGGTACAATGGTCATTCTGAGTCATTAGTTAAGAAATATTAGTCACTGTATCAGGGTGGGTTTGTTAAAGGAGCCCTGTAAAGAAACATCCTGCAATAACTGTATTAGCTGCCCATGTTGGGGATGGACTCAAATAACATAGTGTATAAACTTACATCCTGCTACTTTTTAATTACTTTTTACATCTATATGACACTGCATGGAAGTCCAGAAACCTGAAGTGATGTGTTTGCCCAAAACCAGGAACTAAATCGTAAGAGAGCTAGTGCTTGCACATAAGCTATGTTACACGTATTGCTACTGTTCCTAAGAGTGTCAAAGCGGGTGATGCTCTCAAAATTAACTGTGTTCTGATAAAAAGTCTGGGATTATATTTAATTATAAGTGTACCATCTTACCTAGAGGAAACTAATATTCTATTAAACTGTCTGGAATGAAATTGATCCATTTAAGCTGTTTCTAATTTAAAGGGTGCATTTTGAAAATACTTTTCAAAACTGTGCTAATTAGCTGGGATTGCCTATTTGAATGGTGTACAAAAGACATGAAATTTGTCCAAAAGATGTTAAAAATAATTGAACCATCTGTAAAAAAATCAGGTTTGCTATGATTGCTTATGCAGAATATTTTTTAGTAAAATTATTTTACAAAGCAATCTATCAGCCTTTCATATACTTACAGCAATCTGCTTATCTATAAATAAAAGTTGATGTTTATTAGTATTGCACTGTGATCCTCACTACAAAAAAAAAAACACCAACCTTTTTTTTTTTTTTTCCAAAAAAATTTCCATTGTATTTATAACTGGACTCAGATTCAAGAACGCTTTTTGAAAATACATCCTAAATTAATTTGTTTATTTTTTCCCATTACGAATCCCAGACACAAACCTGTTTCAGATAAAAAGTGACTGTAGTAACATCATGTTCATCTGGTTTGCCTTTAATACACTATCAAAAATCTTAAAGTTGTAACATATCAGGGCTTATAACATGAGTCATCTCATAAAATATCACAAGCATCAGCTAGTTCTTGAGGTCTTCATATCTGTCAGGGAGCAGTGAGCGCTGACTGCTCCCTAAGAGGTGAGGGAGCCAAGCAGGACAACTCTGCCAGGAGGGGTTCAAATGGAGTTGGACTGAAATGGGCCCCCCCAAGGGTCAGGAAGGCCCTGGGGAGGTACAGCAGGGCCAGGAAGGGCTGGTGGTACCCTCAAGGCCCTGAGAGCATCTGTCTACAATATTTTAGTTATTAGCGTATTGTTATCATTAAAAGCTCTGTGAAAGTGTAAGAATGTTCTTATTATTTTGCATTTTGTTATCTACAGCATAATTTTTGAAAATTCATCACAAATCATTTACTAACTCTTTTCTGAAGACCACATGGACACAGCAGTGCAGAAATAGAAAGTTCAAGTGTTCTGTTAATGTCAAGGTGTATATATAGCCTACTAAGCTTCATATAAAATTATATCTGTGTTTTTTTAAGAAATTAGTAATGAATTAGTAACATCAAAGACATTTCTGTGTCAATGTGTCATGTATCGGATATAGAGGATTATACTTCAGTACAGGTTTAGATCAGGAGAAATTATATTCGAGGTGAAAAGTTCTTACTCTGATACATGTGATTCATTAAGTATTGAGGAAAAACAAGAAAGCCGTGTTTCCCAGATAAAATCTTTTGTCTCAGATATTTTTGTTTAAAAGATTTAGCTTAAAAAAATAAAAAACCACCACCTTTTCAAGACATGAGATTCAGTATTTTATTATGCACAGCTGAAAGATGTTCCCTATTAAGATAACTGAATTCAGAAATAACTTCCAGAAAAAAATAAAGCTGACATAATCTCACTAGCTGAAATTCTTTGTTCTTTTGGTCTTTTTTCATATGTTTGCAAAGCAAGCTTTTTATCATCCTGTAAATGGACAGTATAGCTGAAGGAAAGCAACTTTCCAATAAGGAACAAGCTGCCATTGGTGTGCATGAAGAATACTTACAAAATCAGCACATAAACAGTATGGCATGTTCCACTTAATGATTTTTCATTGGCTTTGAGGTATATGTGAAACTATTCCTGTAAAAGCTTAACAAATACAGGTAATCTCAGAGCAAATTTATGTATCGCACTAACTGCCGTGCTTAATTCATCACGCATTCTTGCAGTTCAAGTTAGAATTATAAGGAGTGGGAGAGATCCCATGGTTGTATATACACTATGCCAAATGAAGACACAGGAGGGCAAGACCTGAATTTCCATTTTAGAAGGGGGAGGAAAAAGGTCAACTCTCCAGTCACAATTTTTTTTTCATGTGCTTTTTGTGAAGGAAGATTTCATAATACAGATTTCAAATTGAAGTATTGGATTTTAGGGACTACTTTACTTTGCTGTAATATCGAATAATACCGGTAGTCTGAAAGTGGTCTAAGTTTCCTTCACCTCAGGAAACTCCCTGTTCAAGCATCCCATACCTCAAGTGCAGGCAGCAAAAACAGTTTCTGAACTCAGGGGACAGGGGCTGCAAGTATGGCATGTCCTTCTCCAGTCCATGTGTGTTTCTAGGCTTGTCCGACTTCAGAATAAACCTTCTTTACCTCCAAATACTTCCATAGTATTTGGAGAGCTTCATCATCCAGGTTTTTTGCCTGTTCTTTGTGTTTATCAAGTCATCAAAACATTTTTTTTTTAATTTCTGATTTCCAGGAAAACAATGCAATGACATATTTCTAACTCCTTCCTAACATCTGAATGTAAAGTATTTTGTGGATTATCAAGCCTATTAAATTGCAAGCTGAAGTTCACATCAAAAAAGTAGCAGATCTGGTGACCCAGGGGTAAAATTATCCAACAACAAATTATCCAACATTTTTATGCTGTAGATATATGTTAATTCGTATTCATATGACTGACATTCATCTCATTTAATAGTTATTTTACAGATCTATAATTCCACTGACTTCAGCTAAGTCTTCTCTGAGTTGTTAACTCCTCTGAGTAGACTACCTTTGAACACCTAGAACTTCTGTCCCTAGGCACTTCCTGTGGAAAACGGAGGTGCAGGTAAAAAACAGTGTAAACAAAATACTGGACTGCTTAAATTGATAGGAGTTATTCCACTGGGTTTTCTTTGGTTCAGAATTCAATCTTGCAGCTCTATATTTAATATCCAGGAACTAAGGAATATAGATTTAACTTCTTAACTTCTTCATCCCTCTTTTTATCTTTTAAATAAGACAAGGAAAGGAGAAGAAAGTTTGGCTTACCTAATCTTTCATTATCCTATACTTGAGAATTTGATACCCAAGATCTTCATTTACAATTATAGCCTGAGCATAAGAATCCTGAGAGGCAGATTTTAGCCTGAGAATCTTGTTAAGTATTTTCCTAAGGTGAAAGGAAAGAAAACTTCAAATCAGACTATGAACAGTGTTTGGAAGTGTATGTTACCAAACCCTTAGCTGAGCAGACAAAAATACACATGGCAGTACCTTCCTTTGCTAAAGGTGAGATTATTCTGAGAAGACTCTTCTCCAAATACTGAATAAGCAAAAGTAAAGAGAGTTCCCTAAAAATATACTTTGGCCATGCAGCTGTCTGTCAGGACAACCTCCTTTCCCAGAGCAGCAGTTGCCTGGACTAATGATCTTCAAAGGACCGTAAGGAAAGTGGAAATGAAATCAAGTGTTGAGAAAAAGGTCCTTAGCATCTGCTTTTGTTGCCAGAAGCTCCCTTGATTGCATCACGTCTTTAACTCAAACCAGTCACATTGAACACAGTGTCTCACTGATAATTATAGCTTTTTATCTAGAAAGATGGACAAGCCAAACAGCAACTTTTTTCTGCCAGATTCTGTGATGCAGAGCTAATTGGCAGGATTTTAGAGAGGTCATAGCATAGTCCAGTGAGAGATGAAGCACACCTGAACTCTTAGAAATTAGCTCAGTATAATTTCAGACTTCCCAGGGCACTGAGTATCATTTAAAGTTAATAATCACAGTGAAAACAACTGGGAAGAGTGTTTCTTGCAAAGGAGAGCCCTGGATTCAAAAGAAAGTATTGTAAGGTATAGAAAATTTAAGTGCAAACCTAATGCATCAGTCAGGTAAAAATAAATCTTTAAATATGGCTCCTTAACATCTTTCATTCTCTTCCTAAAAAGCTTTCAAGAACAGTAAGAAGCAATATATTAAGTGACACACACCCACAAGAAGTCTGTCTTAACCTAACATGCTCAATCCAGGAATGACCAATAATGGATACTCAGGGAAGAATCTAAGAATAAAACAAATATATAATAATTTTCAGAGATATTTTCCTAGCCCTTAGTCATTTCTACCTAAGGCACTTCCTCAGCTGTTTCTGTGAGGTGTCTTACTGGTGTTGGATAAATTTACCTAAGCATAGGTAAGTGCTAGCAAACTGCCAGAAGAATTAATGTACCCATGGTTTTACTGCAAGCTTCAGGGGAATAACAGTGTAGTAGCAGGTGATTCGAGGGAGGAAAGTGCCTCTCTGCAGCAACAGTCACCATCCTAATTTTCCCTGCCCTCATGCACTCACCCTCATCTAATGGGAGTATGATCAATAAGCTCTTTCTTTTTTAGAAGCTCTTCCCCTTTCCCATGCATCTGTCCTTTACCTAGAACAGTGGATCTGGCTCCTCGTTCTTCAAGAAGCAAAATTCAATTCTGTCTTCATTTCTGAGATTCCTTCAGCTGCCTTTCGACACAAGATACGCTGACGCATATATATGTAAACATTCCTCAAAAGCTTAAACCTAGTAGGATGCTGATAGCAATGTAGTCATGCTGCAAATAGACTCCAAAAATCTTGAGACTGTATTTAACATCATATAGTGTTTGTCTTCATGCTACATCAACTTGATCACTAGTATTACCTGTCAGGTGCTATTGACAGTGGGTCAAGGTTGTCTGTTATATGACCTCACCTTCCAGTGCTCTCTTTCTTTGCTTTTTGAGAATAATGATACCTTTTACCTTCAAAGAAATGCATGGCTGTGTTTGCAAGGTTTCAGTAAGTGCAATCAGTTGTACAGATTAACAGAATAACGTAGTATAGTGCTGGTTAGATAGTTAGAAAAGTATATGTTAGCAATATATGGAAAAGGCTAATGAAACAGCTTTGTATTAAGGCTTTTTGAATTTTTAACTTTGTAATATCCTCAGGCAATAAAGCCCAATTTATATAAATTAAGTTTAACTCTGATTTCTAAAACAGCGATTCTGTGCAGAGAGGTTTTAAGCTTAAATAGTAGTCTTGATATTCTTTTCTATAAAAATTTGACTTGAAAAATATGAAATTATTAAAAAGGCTGTTACATTTGACACAACTCCCCTCTCAGCATGCATGTTTATACTTAGTTCTAACTTAACTCTACCTCAGTTTTTTTGTTCTCTCATTTATTGTCTTATACATGTTTCCCAGGATAGCCCACTGGTCTTACAGTCTGACAGAAATGTAACAGTGAATGCAAGAAATCACATGGGACAGTTAACTGGACAACTGACAGTAGGTGAGTGTTCTTTATTGACTGTTATGTATATCAGTTTAGCTTTATGAATAGGTTTTGTTAATTAATATAGAAGATAAAATGCTGCTGAATCGTCAGGAAAAAGACCTCATCACCATACTCAAACATAAAACAGTGCATACAATGGATCATAAGAGCATGATTCAGCATTAGCTGAAGGCAGAGAAAGTAGAAATGCCTCAAAATAGTTAAAACATAGCTAATGAGAAATTATTATTTTTGAGGTAGCTGTAACAAAACAAACTAAAAAAAATCTCAGCAAAACATGTTTAAACAACAATTTCAGTGGGAAAATAACCATCATTTTCTTGCAAGTTCTGTCAGTCTTCCATTACTTCAGTGAGAATTGGTTTGCGCCCATTACTCTTGCAGTGTATTTATATCAACACATATTGAAAACAGAGTGACAGAATGTAAAAAACAAAACAAAACAGAACAAAACAAAAAATCCAAAAGCTTTCCTAGTCACTACAAAATCTAAATGGAAAGTGATCCTACTGCCAGTCATTCATTAAAATGGTGTCCAATATTTTGCAAAGTATAAAATATAACAAATCTAAGTTCCAAGTGAAATGGAAATAAAAGATCCTCTACTTATCTGTTTCACTTTTCATGTATTTTCCCCTGCTTTTATTAAGTTTACCATGTTAGTAAATATGAAGTAATATTTTTTATATTTTCAGTACCAGAATAGTACTGATGATATTAATTTTTAAGAATATTAGCCAAAAAAAAAATCAATACAAAGTAATATTCTAGATCTGTTAGAAAGCAATATATACTGACTGGGAATGGGATAAAAAATATGCAAATATATATGTGTAAGATAGTAATGCATATATAAATTTGAGGGCACATGCCATAAACTCCTTGTCTTTTCATTTTTTTCCACTTTATTTCTGGATTAAGCTGTGTTTTATCCATTCTTTTTCCTCATGTGCTGAGGATATGCTCACAAATAGTTTTAAGTTGAAGTCTAGTTATAATCTACACTGAGCTTTCATGCTGGCTGGAGACAGTGACTTCAAGTTGTAAAAAATCTTTGGCATAGAGAGTGACACACCATCTGCACTGATTTCCCTGAATGACCACATCAAATGAGTGTGCAAAGGTAACCAGACTTGCTAGCAGATACAGATGAGGAAAATTAAGCTAACACCTGTTCTAGCCATATTGTACTTGCCCAGTGTGTTTATGGAATGCAGTTCTATTTCATCTAGTAGCTGTGTTATTAGAACCTTCCACTTCAGCTGGTAATTCCTAAAAGGTGAGTTGCCCATGGCAAACATTCACATTGGCTGAAATAGATATGATATTTTGATTACTGACAGCATTCTTGCTAAGTGAATCCAGCACTGAAAATGTATGTGAGTCTATTGAGACTGACCTACTTAAAGGCACCACACTAGAGGTTAATATTCTAAAAACATAAAAGCCTGGAGAAAACATGTGTTCTTATGCTACCATCATTAGAGTGAACACCTGTAAGCTTCTTGTGCGCATCTTGTGCAGAGTGCCTGGAGAGTGGAAGCTGCTAAACTGGAATACTGTATTTATATTTTTTCTTATTCTTTATCCTCCTCATCTTGTTCATAATGTCTATATGGCCTTTATTCTTTCTTATATTCATATAAAAACCTGCTTCTTCATTTTTGTACATTCCTCATAAAGTATTGAATGCATATTAAAATGTTGCTTATTTTCTTATTTATTATTTAATATTTCTTACTTAGTTCAGGCACTTATAACTACCAGTACAATCAGTAAAAAACTGAGCATTCTACTATTGGAAGTCAAAGAAATTAACAGGCATCTAAACTTCAAAATGTATTATTTCTGCCCTTCCTTCAAAAAATTTTTGTTGTATAAGATAGAACAAAGACAATTTTTTTTTAATTTTGTCTAGGCAAAATATGGAAACATTTGCTGAGAGAAGGGAAGGGGGCTTTTCTATACCAGGTTTGCTGACATCAGAATTTTTTTTTTCCTATTATCTGTAAATATTCTCTAGAAAGTCCCTAACTTCTTCAGAAATGCTCTTTATCCCTTCACTGTTGCTGCGTGCTGAAGCAGCTGCATGTGTGGCTGCCCAATGAAAAAGATGAAAACAAACAGTGGAAGAAGTAGTGAAGAGAAATATTTTTAAGCTAAAAAAAAGTAAACTATTATGCCTTGGGGAAAAAAAATTACCTGATTAACAACTTTAAAATGTTTTTATCTGTTAAGTTCTTCAAAAAGTTTAATAATAATAACAATAATAATAATAATATACAAATTTATATGCATGACAGGAGCATTCTGAAAAGAAAGAAGGATGCCCGTACATTCAGGTGGAGGATAATGCACTTCCTATACATGTGATATCATTGGCATTTTATCTGAATTTCATAAGACAAAAATGATGTTATAAGGCAATAAATAAGCTGATCTCTTGTCTTTGACATTCAAATTGCTGGTCATGCCAAATTTTAGGACAACTGAAAATTCTTTCTGTGGTATTTGGAATTGTTCCATGCAAGACTGAGTCAGCCTTAAGAGCATCTAATTAAAACTGTAACTGGAAGATAGATTAATGTAAAGAAGTGAGGGTGGAGCTGGTAGAAAGAAGGCTATGTGACCACCCAGGGTGATGTAAAAACTCCAGTGAAACTCTTGATAAGAGGTATCCAATTCTTTGACTGACTATGGAAGACAAAGTATTTCTGTAAAGTGCATCATTATGACATCTTGGAACACATCCTAATCTAGGATAAGTGAAGAAAAAGTATATTTAAAAAAAAAAAAAGATACTGGATGATTCAGTGGCTACATGTTTAAAAGGTGTAAAGTCAAGTTGTGGCTCCAGGTCTTACAATAACGAGGCTGCATCCATTATTACAGTACAATGTATTTATACTGACACTGCAAACTACAGAGAAAAAGTCACAGGTGTAGTAATGCTTTCTGTTGGGATCTATACCAACTGAGCTAGAAATGTTGGTTTGTGCTCCAGTCTCTTCATGACATATGGTCAGGAAACTGCCAAGTTTGTATTGGATCTAACAAATAGACTCCAGAGCCTTCAGTTTTCAGACATGCCATTTAAGACCAACAGAGTAGATATAGCACGAACGTGAAGTATATCTACAGAATAAAGACGTAAAGATGACCATCCATTGATTTTTGTGTCTAAGCTGGATAAGGACAAGTAATCACATCTCTCGCTTCCCTGCCCTTACTTAACAATACCCTTTGCATTATGCATTCTACTGAATTACCCCAATACAACCTTTTCTTCTTGTTTAGTCAACATTTGGATGGTTTAAAGCTACAGGGGAAAATATCTACTTTTTTTTCTGCCAATCTTAGAAATGCACAATAGTTGCTCACTTCAAGCCAGAAGTCTGTTGTCTCCATGCTGCCTGCACAGATCCTATGTTCCTCTGCCGGTTTTTGAGTGGAGGTCATTAGGCTGACAAGTGCTAAAGGGATCAAAATTCAATATGGCTGAAAGGAGACATTTGAAACCCACATATGTACTTACATACACATACATAACTTCATCTTCAGATTTGATTATTGCTTCACCAGCTTTCTCATTTTTTCATGACTTTTTTTTCTTTTTTTTTTTTCTTGCTGCAATAATTGCTCCTGACAGGTATTTCTGCTATTGCTTGACCCTTTTCCATTCACAAAGATCCCTGGGGATATCTGAAATGTGCAAAAATGTGCACTTCGCTTTTGTAAAGCTTTAGGCTCTTTAAGACAGAATCGCAGCTGTAATAGAGGTCCAGAGCTGTACGAGTCACAGCGTTAGAGAGCTCCTGAACCTGTAGCTCTACTCGCTGAGATCTCTAGAGCCATGCAAATTGAGAAAAATGATTTGAATACAAATGAAAGTTATATCACACTTTTTCAATTACTTTTTGAAAATAGCAGGCAGAGGTATAATTTTCAATTACAGCAGTGGAAAAGACTGATAACAGTACTAAAAGATACAGCTATTCAGGTAACTTGTCAAACTTGTTGACACTTTCCATCCATTTACCACAAAATTTATGTTGTGTATTCAAGATTTTTTTTCTTAAAAATCTGCTTGCTTACTTTCTGCGTTCCACCAAGAGTACACGGCGTGTTCTGAAGAAACTATTGGACATTAGAAACTACAGATATGTAACCCAGTGGGAGTGGAAATAGCACCCTGCATCATTCTTACCTATATCACATATGCCAGTCGCCTGTGCCTACACGTACTGATACCTTACCATGTAACACACCCTACTACCCCTTCACTTCAGAGGTAATCAAAGTAACTCATTACCTAAATGTTGCCAGTGATGTTCCCTTTGCAACATCCAGACATCAAAGAATATCTGAAGCAAGAGACATTTCAAACATTCTTTCTTTTAGAATTACCTATAGTAGATCTTTTAATAATATGTGTGCACATGTTACTCTAAATCTTTGATATCTATTGTCAGACATTTACTTATTTAAGACTATTATGAACTTGAACTAAATATCCATTAAAGCAATAGAAGTAATAACATGCTGAGATAAATGTTTCTATATTTTTTAATCTTGTTTGCATACATAGTAGCCTCAAATGTAAGGTCTTTTCTCCTAAGTGTTGCAGTAAGAGGGTAGTTTCAGAGTGGTCATACACATATACCCTTTCCTCACAGTAGGAAAAGGGAACAAAAGGGCTCAACTTCTCTTTTTCTTATCTGTATGGTTGTTCTTGTATTGTTGATAGTAGGATGCGGGGGAGAGAAGTGATGATACTGGTTTACAATTCCTCTTTAGCTGCTTCTACCCTTTAACTGGGCAAATATGGATCAGAAGTTATTGTTAGGAACATGTAAAATAAAGGTTTTTCTCCTTTCCCTTACAGGGAGGTTTACCTACCTGTAGTCCCAAACTACAGTGAAATTTCAAAAATCTAAAATGTATTAAACATTCTGCTGGTCTAATTTTCATATTAAAGCAATTGCTCTAGTAGCTGTTGTGGTGCAGCGGGATTATGAATATTGTTAAGAACACATGTTGCTAAATCAAAGTCAGATAAATGAGTTATGCATTTCTCAGCATTCTCTGAGTTTGTATTCCTTAATTAAAATACAGACTAAAAAAAAAAAAACTCTCAACAATTTTGGTCCTTAAAACTGCTTTAATATGTGGAAATCAGAAATGCAGGAAATTCACTTCTACCATATCTAGAGGAACTAGTAGGCCAGCTTTTGCAGTGATGTACAAACAGGAGTATTTCATATTGAACTTCAGGCTAAATATATAATAGCTTAAAATCTTTTGGGGCATTTTACCAAAGTAGCAGAGGTTTTCAACTTATAGTTAATTCACTCCCTCTTCCTTTTGTAATTCAAAAAAAAAATAAACACAGAATCTATAATTTCTATGCTAACTTACTTGCGTCGCTTGCATTTTTTCAGATGTTTTTACACCTTAAATGGACTTTTCTGTTGAAAATTACTCTGTTGTCTAATGTGTTCCCTTGTTTTAAGTCAGTTACTTATTGATTCAGAGAGTATTTAGATAACTTACACTGCAAAATATTATACATTTTGAGTATACAAATTTTACAGTATAATGATTCTTACCAAAATTTTATAGCCAGCTAAACACTCTTTCCAAGTACAGGAATATAAACCATTTATTAGGAGGTGAAAATACAGCTCATCTGCTAGTCTGTGGTACAAATTCATTTTCAGATCTTTTACATGGAAGTAAATGTCAGATAACTTGCCCTTTTTTAGTACGGCCTAGCTACATTGTACTTAACTGCAGAGTTAAAGGATCTCCTTCAGCTTCTGGAATCACTGATCCCAGAGCGTTGCCTGAGAGACCATATGGCTTTACATCTGATCCTGGCAAAGTGTGCGAGATGATCCAAGAGGCAGTTGGAAAGTGAGCCATGTTGCTCATAACACTTAAAATGTCCAGCTGGAATCTGAGTCTCATCCCTCCTCATCATTTACAGAGCAATGTGACGTTGCTTCTGTTTCTCTCTGTCTAGTCTCTGGAATCCAAAGTCTTTTTACAAACCATCTGTGCTATAGCAGGTTTTGTGATAGCTCACATAAAATATATTCAGATATTCTCCTAATGACGATGGCTAAACTATCATGACAGTTTACTCCCATTAATTAATTAATTATCTTGAAGAGCGATATTAGGAAAATGTGAAGCTCTGAAAATATGTCAAAACTTCAGCCTCTTTGCCAGCACTTTGATGGGTCTTCCAGAGTAGCCTTTTAAAAATTTATATGTTATTTATTTGAAATTCATCCATATTTCTCCTGCAATTCTCTGTTTAAGTCATTTTCCAATAACAGAAATCCTCTCAACCTGTTTATTTTGATTCAGCATCAAGAGGCAGTAATAGTTAATGGACTAGTAAAAAGCAGTTGCAAACAAGTCTTTTCTAGTTTTTACTTCTATTTCACTTGTAAATTATTTGCATCATTCTCTGTCTTAATCTGCATACATACATTTGGCATTCTGCAGTGGTGAACTTAGCCTCTTGGGACTAGCCTTTGCATTAACTGGATTGAAAAATAATACTTTTTTTATACATCCATTGCACAATTAACTCATAAAGCTATTAAATATACTTGGTATCATCAACCATTTGCAATCCAGTTTGTGCCTGGGTAACAAGATCTCTTTGAAAGAGAGAGATAGATAATAGTACTTTAAACAGTACTTCAGATTGCTGTTAATCATTTAGGTACATTTTCAATTTTTAAGCAATATCTTTCACATCTTTATGACACTTTTATTATATATTATGTGCAGACATAACATTACATTGCTATTTAATATTTGAAATACCCTATGGTGTAAAATATATCTTACATCTCCCTTATGAATTGCCACATGAAAACCGTGCTATAAAAATAAAGAGTAGTAAGCTATTTCTCTGTCACTTACTAGGACAAAGTAGTAACCTTTTCTGATAGGTATGGCCATTATTTAACCTGAAATCTCCTTCCTGAAATAAAAGAGCGTATCTTGTCAGTTGATATGTCAAGAACTAAAAAATTCTCCCATGAATAAACACACATGTAAGAAGCATTAGGACAATAATTAAATTCTGTTCACTTTCTGTGTGCTTATTTCAGGGGTGAGAGTGCTTGCGCACTGTTGGTCTAAACAGGGTAGCAAAGAAGGTCTATACTGTGGATATAAGATTTCTTGCTTTAAGTTTTACCATCCTTACTAGCATGTTATGCATAATCTTCTTTGAATCTTAAAAATAATAACTTAAAAATAACTTTTTTTAAAAAATTATTTAAACACTACATCAATGCTTTCAAAAGTCTTGAGACCTCTTCCTTTTATTTCTGCGTTCAGTATATTTTTTTTCTTCTTTCTGCCTTCTTCAGACTCCGGAAGTTTTTAACCTTTGAGTCTTGATACAACTTTTCTTCTTTTCTTTTTCTTTCCCTCAGTCTGAGCTCAGCAAGACTATTTCTACCTCGGATACAAGGTACAGCTCGTGTTAGTTCATATCTGAAGTTGTATTGATCTAACGTGGAGAGCATCTTTTGCTGTCTGTAACTGACAGACAAAAAAAATCCCATACTTTTATAACTAGTCTGATACTTTTCTATATGATATTTGTAGCATAGACAAAATACATGCGGGTTATTTTCTCTATGTTTTTCTAAATTTATTCATCGTTTATGTTTGGAAGGGATTTTGAGGTCCGGTATCTGTTTTTCAATGTGTTTTTCTTTTCATAATCTAGAACTTGTTTAGAAAGGACAAATATATGGAGGGAAAGATGCGTTTTCAAAGTCAGAATATGCATTCTTAAGTTTAGACTTTAGATATCCTCCAAGGTGTATGCAACTATTGGGCAGTGTATTTTCTTTTTTCTCTACAACCGCTCCAATTTTCTTATATATATTCACTATAAATCTTAATTTTTATTGAGCTGCTATTATGAAATTGGACATTTTTTCTTTTACACCTGTGAAAATATGTGAAGCTGCATCAAAGGAAGTCCAGATTGGACTTCAGGAAAAGGGTTTTCACTGAGAGAGTAGTCAGTCTCCAGAACATGGTTCTCCAGGGAACTGGTCACAGCACCAAGCCTGTAGGAGTTCAAGGTGCGTCTGAATGATGCTCTCAGTCATATGGTTTAGTTTAAGGTAGTACTGCGAGGAGCAGGGAGTTGGAGTCAATGATCCAGCTGGAGATATTCAGGGATTCTTTGATTCTTTTGAAGGGGTACAGAATAAATCCATGGAGGGGAGGAAGAGGGACAAGTAGCAGGTCTCCCTCAGGCAGCCTGCTGAAAGCCAGACTTCAAATGAAGCCTCAGGTCCCAGCTGCTGACAGTTGGTGCTGTCAGGAATAGCCAGGCACGCAGAGGACTAGCCACATGCTTAGCTTCTGAAGGATAACCTTCTGAAAAGAAGCACCCACAGGCCTCTCTTCTCATGAGACAGCAATAGTTAATGTTCTATACCCACTGTCACTTTAGAGATGATGGGAAAAGGCTGAAAGGGAACACTATATCAATGTTTTCCAGGCAGTGATTGTGGAGGGGGAACAATAGTGCAGCGGTGACCCTGTGCAGAAGGGTGTCCGATATGCTAGATATCATATCGGCCTCAGCTTAATGTTTCATCTCAATGCTAACTTTGATTCCAGAGCATCCGTAGTGAGACTGGACATACGCTGAAGTAAATTTGAATTATCAGTGGCTATTTTGCCAGCGTTACAGCGATCCTTCACTTACTTTTGTGCTTTGTAGGCTTTTTATTTTACCCCACTGTATTTTAAATGCAAGTCTGGATGTTTCTGCTGTTTCTGGAAACTTGGCACTGAAAACTAGGAAAAAGGATATTCTATTTCAATTCTCAAATATTTTATCCTCAATATTAAAATATATTTTTTTTCACTGTTCCCTACCAGGGGACACAGAAATACAAGCAGTGACTGAATTTAATTGTAGAAGTAGAGTCTGAGTGGGAGGAGGTCATTAGTGGTTCACATGGTGGTACAGAGTGTTAGTGTTTAAACATTAATCCATTGCCATCTGTCCTGCTGTGGTTACCCACATGCTGTTGGCCAATACAGACAGCATAGGTGCTACTCAAGTGTTCAGAGCAGGGAAGGAGAAATTATTTCTTTTTGTAAAGGAGAGATCCCAAAAGTCAAAGAAATAGAGGTATTTAGAATCATAGAATTGTTTAGGTTGGAAAAGATACTCAAGATCATCGAGTGCAACTGTACATCTAGTGCTGCCAAGTCCACCACTAAACCATGTCGCTAAGCACCACATCTACATGTCTTTTAAATACCTCCAGGGACGGTGACTCAACCACTTCCCTGGGCAGCCTGTTCCAATGCTTGACAATCCTTTCGGTGAAGAAATTTTTACTAATATCCAAGCTAAACCTCCCCTTGTACAAATTGAGGCTATTTCCTCTTGTCCAATTGATTGTTACTTGGGAAAAGGAATCAACACTCACCTCATTAGAACCTCCTTTCAGGTTGTGGTAGAGAACAATAGAGTCTCCCCTCAGCTTTTTTCCAGGCTAAACAACCCCAGTTCCCTCAGCTGCTCCTCATAAGACTTGTGCTCTAGAACCTTAACAAGCTTTGTTGCCCTTCTTTGGATATGCTCCAGCACCTCATAGAATTGTAGAAAGGTTTTAGTTGGAAGGTACCTTAAATATCATCTAGTTTCAACCCCCCTGCCATGGACAGTGGTATACCTACCACTAGATCAGGTTGCTCAAAGCCTCATCCAACTTGGCCTTGAACACCTCCAGGGATGAGGCAGCCACAACTTCTTCGGGCAACCTCTTTCAGTGCTTCACCACCCTCTGAATGAAGAATTTCTTCTTTATAGCTAATCTAAAACTACTCTCTTTCAGTTTAAATCCATGACTCCTTGTCCTATCACTACAGGCCCTTGTAAAAAAGTCCCCTTCCAGCTTTCTTGTAGGCCCCCCCTCTAGGTACTGGAAGGCTGCTAGAAGGTCTCCCTGGAGCCTTCTCTTCTCAAAGGATCTCCATCCTCTACCTCCACTGACGTGGCAGATCTCTTAACCAGTTGTCCCAAGGCTCTGAAGTGTCTCTTCATTGCTCTTGGACTTCTTTTTGCAACTTTATCACTGCCTACCTGAAAAATCAATAATGGATAATAATCTGAGAGCCATACCACAGTAGGAAGCTTTCTCTTCACATCTTTGTCCAGGGAGGCAGCAGCCTTCTCTAAGAAGTAAGTCCAGACTGCATACTGGGCCTGCTATTCGCTTCAGAAAGGAGTCTCCTATGAAAATGAGTCATCTTTTTTCCTTTGTGAAAGTAGTTTTGACACAGGGTGTACACCTACTTAACCTTGGCAACACCTCCAAGCTTGATGAACCATTGTCCTCGTTATTGTTTGGTTCTACTTGCAGAACCTCGTACCTCTTGGGTATCTGGGAAGGTGGGATAGTCCCAGAGCTAAAGCGCTCCACTGAGGATTGTGAAGGTACCAGAGCTGTTCACCTCAGCAAAAGTAGGTTTTGAGGGATATCAGCATACATCTTCAAAAGATTGTTCTAATTATTTGTCTTTAGCTTTATTACCTGCTAATATTTAATTTAACTGCAAAAACAGATGCTGTGTGTACGTTGTGACATTCACAAGGCTGCTGCTGGGTGGTAAGCATTATTAAATTACCTGCAGCATCTGGACCTTTAGCAAGTTGCTGACAGGATATTAAGATATTATTTTTATGCCTTTATTTTTTTCCAGATGTTCAAACAGCTCATTGATATCTGTAAGAATGTATTGTTCTAATAGGAGTGGCTTAGGTGAAGGACAAAATAAGGGTAAATAAATGAGAAGCAGAAGAGCAGTGAGATCTACACTCACTACAGAGTGTAGATCTCACTGCTACAGTGAGAATGCTTGGAAGAAGGAACTCAACATCATGCTGCTACCGTTAAAGATGTTGAAGTGACAGCAAAGAGATTTATCAAATATACTAGTGAGAAATAATTTGATTGTAGACTTAGAGTCTTTGTTCAACTAATTTATCTTTAAAAAATCTGAGTTCTATCACTTATCTTACTCAGCTGGCTGTGGGAAATTAGCCTGTTTCTATATGTGAAAAATTTTTGCAAGTGGATAGTCAGGCTTGGAAACATTTGTCTGTTTGTCCATGAAAATTACGTGTCCGTGCAAGATCATGAACCTCTTAGATTGCAAGTTCTAATTCATATCTGTTAGATGACTAGTATTAAAAAAAATAAATTAAAACCCTTATATTTTCTAGAATTTCCTATCACATCTGTAGACTATCAGAAATTGCATCTCACTGCTATGTTACAATTATTGTGTGTTTTTAAAAACACTGATGTCTAAGTTTATATTTATTGCACTGCTTTGTCTGAGTCCTATAAAAATATGCAGTTCCGAAATCAACTTCAATGTATAACACTGAAACTTTAACAACAAAATGGAAAATACCAGTTAATATCCATAACTAGAGCATAACTTGTTTATTGTACTTATTTATCAAGATAATTATGTTTATTTGCCTTTTAATTATTTTGCCTCCATTCAAAATAGTATGGAGTTTCAAATTCCATATTATGCCAATACTAGAGATGATTAATTGTGTCAGTCTAGATGAGCAGAGCTGTGTTGACATAATTCTCTCAAGCATGTGAAAGAAATTTAAAGGTATGTTTAATATGGATTTTTAAAATTTCTCTAATACATAAATATTTTTCTGAAAATACCTTCTTTTTCCTTAGGTTATTCTTAGGGTAATAAATATTGCAGTTGCAGCTGAATTATGAACAGATCGCACTGAATTAGTGATTAGCTGAATATTTTAAAATTTCGACTAGATTTCTTCCTGTGATGAAAAGCATTCCATAAATCTGAAATTAATTAGTCGCTGGGAATATTTATCACTCACTGAATCACTAACATCAGTTATAGATCAAAATAGTACAGAGTGAGCATTTTTTCCAAATCAAAATTAAGGACTACATTGCCTTTAAAATAACTTATTCCAAAATCAGAGTCCAAAAACTTTATGAGTTTTCTTTTATGATGTTTTGCACAGATGTTTTGTTTAGAGAAACTGTTTTGTTGCTCTTCTCTCACATCTATTATCAAGGCATCTGGACTTTTTATCGTCTTACAGCTGTCAGACACTCAAAGCTTCCTACCCATTTTGCTTCTGGAATGTATAAAGTGATTTTCTATTATGGAAGAGGATGATGGAATGGTTATAACACTCACCTGTCTTTTAAGAAGGAAGGGGAAATTTGCTAATGTGTCTGTAATTTGATCTTTTCTGGGTCTTTATTTGCTTGGTTTTGGTTTGGGATTTTGTTTGCTTTTAACTTATTTTCTCTGTGGAATTATATATGAAGCCAGATACTAATTTACCACATCTACTTTTCTCTGTGGTTGAGTGATTCTAGTTGGCTTGCCATATTGCCAAAGCGAAAGCTTTCAGCAATCCAGACAAAAATTCCACCTGTGCTGCAGGTCTTGCCTCTGATTTTATACATCCATCTGCATCTAGGCTAGATTTCTTTCCAGATACAAAATCATACATTCTTTTGAGGACATTACAGATTTCTCCATGAAACTTATTCCATTACCATAAGATCTTACTCCCAAGGGTATCAATATAGCTTTGGTAAGCGATGTATTTGAAAGATAGACAATCTGAGAGTGATTCAAATCACAGATAAAGAAGCAGAATTTAAGTGTCAGCAGGGTAGGAATCTGAGGTAGATGTCTTCATCTGTGAATTGAATTGCATCTTCTGTGTCACAAGTCAGCAATGAACTCCATTGAGAACCTTAATCAGAAGAGACGCTTCCAGAAGCTAAGAGCCCAAATCTGCTTTTATCCTGCCTCTGCAGCTTTCCTGGCCCTTGTCCCACTGTCAAGGGCAAGGAGACAAGTAATTTCCTAAATGGATAATACAAATATCCTGAGAGCTGGACTAAGCCATCATCTTCTTGTGTTATCATCATAGCTGATGCTAGTTGTTCAGAAATCAGCAAACGCAGTTCACCAATCTACCATGTAGCAGGAAGGTTTAAAATTCTCATTTTGTGATCATCAGGCTATAATTTTTTAATCTTGTTTTACTACCCAGTACTACCCATTTGTAGCCTTTTTGTAGATAAATCCTGTGTACCTTTTAATATTTTGTACATTATTTCATTAAATCTTTCTCAGATAAAGCATCATTATATGAAATGCTTATACATTTTGCATAGATAACTTCAGCATAGATTTTCTAGTCCTCCCAATGTTGTAGCTATCAGTATTTGCTGAAAAAATAATTATTTTTTTTTTAACATTTCTCTTGCAAGCTAGTTTCTGAGTACTCTGGTAGCTTTTATCCTGTGTTTTAGTCGTCTTCTCTCAAAATGTGATGAATTCAATTATTTATTCATAGAATCATAAAATGTTTTAGGTTGGAACCTCCTGGATTGCCTATGCCCTGCTGTGTTGTCCCTCCAACAGATATCGGGGTGGTTGAAATACCCCATGAGGACCACAGCTTATAAACACAAGGCTGTTCCTATCTGTCTATAGACAACCTTATCCACTTGGTCTTCCTGGTCAGGTGGCCTGTAGCAGACCCCCACTATAACATCACTTGTCCCTGCCCTCCCTTTAATCCTAGCCCATAAGCTCTCATTCTGCTCCTCATCTGTACCCAGGCAGAGCTCCATGCACTCCAGATGGTCATTGATATAAAGGGAGACACCTCCTCCTCTTCTCCCCTGACTGTCTTTTCTAAAGAGCCTGTACCCTTCCATTCCTACACTGCAGTCATGGGAGCCATCCCATCATATCTCCGTGATGTCATTAAGATCATAACCCTGTATGCACACACTTCTAACTCCTCTTGTTTATTCCCCATGCTACATGCATTTGCATAGAGGCATTTAAGTTGTGCCCTCAGTGAAGTTAACTTACTGGCTGGAGTGGCTGGAATTCCTTTCTGCTGCTCTTCAGGTGCTCTCCTGCTGACCTGTGATCCTTCTCAAGGCTCTGGGCATCTGTTACTGGTGCTGGCATCAAACTGGTTAGAGTAGGATGAATTGAGGTTCCTCTCTTCTGACAATTTTAAAGTCCTCTTCAACAGCTTGGCAAGCCTATGACCAAAGGTGGTCTTCTGTACTGACAGATGGACCTCATCAGCCCCCAGGTAGACCAAGTTCCTCAAATCGAGTCCCATGGTCTAAGTAGCTGAACCCCTGGCAATGGCAGCAGTCCTGTAAACATTTTTTGATTCACTAGATTCTATTGGCCCTTTCAAACCCCTTCCCTTTGACTGGGAGGACTGACGGAAAAACTACCTGCGCTCCAGAGTCCCTTGCCGCCACTCCCAGGGCTCTGTAATCCTTGATACTCCTCAGGCTGCTCCTGGCTGTATCTCTGGTGACCCCATAAAACAACAGCTGAGGACAATAGTCTGTTTATAATATCTCAAAAAGTTTGATTTGCATTCAGAAAACTTATAACGATCTAACTCAGTACATTATGAATAATATTATTCAATATCTTCTAGTCACAACTAGTTATATTTGAAGTCTATGGAAAACTGTCAAAAGCACCTGGAAAAAGAATTCATATCTTTTAAATAAAATCTGGAGGGGAAAAAAAATAAGAAAGAAAGAAAAAAAAAGGAAGAGTGAAAACTAACCTCTGAATAAGTGTATATAGATAATGCAAGTAAAAGTATTTAAGTTAACTTTTAACTTACATTAATAAACAACCAAAATGTTCAAAATGCCTACACAGTAGAAACAAATTGCAGAATTACTGTGTCTAATGCCTGCAGAGAATATTACCAGTAAGAAAGACAAAACTGAAATGCTTTTCTTTTTTTAAATCTTCACAAAGCAAGATACACAACAGTAAAAAAGGTCTCAGGCTAAAATCTGAAAGAGAAAAGGGAAGGAACCTTTAGGTAACGTGAATGTATTTCACTTCATTCAATTTCAGTTCCAATACAGTTCACCGTAGTATGATAAAGGAGGCAGCAGAAAGATACTTGCACTATTAGCAATTATTTTAGAGAGTATGTGGATGAGAGATAAGGTCTCAGAGGATGCAAAAGGTCAAATATGAGATCTGTTTTTAAGAAAAGGGAAAAGGAAGGTTGTAGAGATTTACAGATAATTGATTTTCAGTAGAATTTCTGGGAAATTTTTAGAACATTCAACAGAAAAGTCAGACTAAAAGTCTGACCTAAAGGAAATACATAAACAGAAACAGTTTGAGAGAGGAATGAATCACCTTATAATCTGCAAGATGTTCTATTTCCTGAGGAGAAATGCAACATTCCTATTTTGCCTTTAAGTTTTGTCTATGTAATGAAGAAATTTCATTCTCTCCTTACTGTCTTGTGCATGCTTCTGCTATTTGATTTGAATGTGCTGTTCATTAAGCACAGCATGTAGTCAGGTACTTCATATTATGTATTGTTCTGTCTTTTTTTAACTCTCATTTCTTTTCAGTAGAATGCACTGTAAATATTATACTTCAGTTACTTAATAGGCAACTTTGGATTTTCTTAATACATGCAGTGGCCAAACAACATAACAGTAACCTTATAACCTAACTCAGCTAACAAAGACAATGGAAACTTTCCCACTGATTTTGTATGGGAATATAATGCACAGATTGTTTCAGTAAGACTCAGCTTCCAAAAGGTATATATGATCAGCTTAATGAATGATTTCAGTTGTAAAAACCAAAAATGAAAGCTAAAAATGCCAAAATTGAGGATAATGCTGAAAATTTGGAAATTCTCTTAAGATTTGGTACTGTTCAAGTTGCATTCATCATGAGGAACAAAAACTGATAAACTTTCTGTTCCCACTCACATTTTGGAATACTCCAAAATACATTGGAGTTATAATTAATTCGTTTGCATGAGCTGAACTTTTGAGCTTGTCAATGAAAGCTAAGTTGATAATGGCAGCTATAAGAAGAATTTGATGTAGTGTGGCTATTTACTGGTGTCACAAAGAAGGATTTCTGGACAGTAGAAGAAAACATCCATAGCAAAGATAATGCACTAAGGCTGGTAATAAAAAAAAAATATGATAAGTATTTATTTATAATTTAATGTCTTTATTATTAACTTTATGTTTAAATATATTTCATTTAATAATTTAATTTCAAATTTAGCAATTTCTAGGTATTGCTATTTATTTTTCTGCTGGGTTTATGTAATGGGGTTTTGGTAGCAGGGAAGGTGCTGCAGAGATGTCCTCTGTAAGAAGCTGCAAGAAGCTTCCTGGGCTCCAAAACCAGTCGGACTGGCCTCTGGCCAGGTCAGATCCCCTCCCCCACTGGCCAAGACTGAGCCAATTAACACCTCTGCGAATGCCCTATTTAAGAAGGGAACAAAAGACCTGTGGTGAAGAGAGGGCTGTTGTCACTTGACTGGAGATGGCTTCAGCAGTGCAGCTTGGAGAGCTCCAAAGTGTCCTGCTCCCAGGGTGCCTGCTGGGTGGAGTTTGTCCTGCCAGGGCTGCCGAGGTTTGTCGGGCTGGTCAGGCTCAATGTGGCTGCAGCAGAGAGAGGACTGAGATCTGAGAGAAACAACTATGCAGACACCAAGGTCAGAGAAGATGGAGTGGAAAGAGGTGTGCCAAAGCTGAGATTCCCCTGCAGCCCATGGAGATTAACGATGGAGCAGAGATCCACCTGCAGCCTATGGATAACCCCACACTGGAGCAGAGATGCCTGTGCCAAAGGGAGTTCCTAGAAGATTGTCTTCATGGGAAAGACTCCTTACGCTGCTGAAGACTGACAATGAAGCAGAGATGCCTCTGAAGTCTGTGGAGGACCCCATGCTGGAGTGGTTGCTGCGCCCTAAGAAGCTGTGACTTCATGGGAAAAACCTGCACTGGAGCAATCTGATGGGTAAAGATTGCATCCTGGGGGAAGGGCTCATGTTGGAGAAGTTTGTGGACTATTTTTCTGTGAGGAGGGGCCCCAATGGAGTAGGGGAAAAGAGTGTAAGGAGTCCTCCCCCTTTTAGGGAAGGATTAGCAGAAACAATGTGTGGCAACCTGACCTGCAAATCATCTGCTCTGTTCCCCATCCCCCTGCACCACTGGGGGAAGGAGGTAGAGCCAGGAAGAAGGGAGAGGTGAGGGGAAGGTGTTTTTTTTAAGATCTGGGTTTGTTTTTCATTATCCTCTCTGAATGAACTGTTAATGAATTAAATTGATTTGTCCCCAAGCCAAGTCTGTTTTGCCTGGGGCCATAGTTGGTAGGTGATCCCTCTCTGTTCTTATCTGTACCCTCAGGACTATTTGTTATGTTTTACTCCTCTCTACCCCACCGAGGGTGAGTGAACAAGTGGCTGCATGGTAGCTTAGCTCCTGGCTGGGCTAAACCACAACAATATATAAATAATATGTAAATTAAATATAAATCTTAAATATATTTAAGGTGGTAACTAAGCACCACATAGCCACTCAGTTCTCCCACCTGGTGGTGTGGACAGGAAAAAATATAACAAAAGTCTTGAGGGTCAAGATAGGAATAGGGAGGGATCACCCACCAACCATGGCCCCGGGCAAAACAGACTCAGCTTGGAGGCAAATCGATTTAATTCATTACCAATCAAATTCAGAGAGGATAATGAGAAACAAAGCCAGATCTTAAAAACACCTTCTCCCACCCCTCCCTTCTTCCTGGCTCTACCTCCTCCCCCGCCAAGCTGTGCAGGAGGATGGGGAATGGGGTTTGCGGTCAGTTCATCACACATTTCTGCTTCCGTCCTTTCTCCTCATGGAGGGGACTCCTCACACGCTTCCCCAGCTCCAACATGGGGTCCCTTTCCATGGGAGACAGTTCTCCACAAACTTCTCAAACATGAGTCCTTCCCACAGAATCCAGTCCTTACCCATCAGACTGCTCCAGCACAGGCTTTTCCCACGGAGTCACAGCATCTTAAGGTGCAGCCACCTGCACTGGGTGGGGTTTTCCACAGACTGTAGATGCATCTCTGCTCCACAGTTAATCTCCTGCAGCATAGAGTCTTTTCCCACAGAAGACAGTCCTCTACAGTCTCGTTTGGGCACAGCCACCCACTGTGGTATGGGGTCCTCCATGGGTTGCGGATGGGTCTCTGCTCCACCATTAATCTCCATGGTTATTCACAGAGGCACCAATTGGCTCAGCCCCGGCCAGAGACAGATCCAACTTGGAGCCAAGGAAGGTTCTCGCAGCTCCTCACAGGGCCTATGCCTGCAGCCTTTTACTGCTACCTGTATCCCACCATGTAAACCCAGCACATATATGTTTATGATATTTTAATGGTGTTATGAGAAAAATCAGTCAGATAGAAAACTCATTGTACTTGCCGCAAGCCTCAATTCAACTGTCTAGATCATGTTTTGAATAAACTAAACCTAATGAGATTATAAATAGAGCAAAACATGCAGACTGAAGTCTTACACACACATTGGGTGCCTGGCATATTTTCCTTTGGCTTGCTTAGCTTTCTTATCTAAGCACCCATATAAGTGATTGACACTGTAGTTGAAGTTACAGTCTGTTAGTTGAGCCACAGCAGCAGATAATGCACATGCTTTTAGCCATTACAGAAGCAAAATAAATTTGTTAACTTAAAGCTCAAACAACCTTCAAGAAGCATATTTTACTTTCATTCATTCATATGTATTGCTCATATCTGATTAAGCCTATGGACATCTGTATCAGATCAGACCAAATGTCTGTTTAGCCATGTAGTTTCTGAAAGTCTCCAACAGAAAATACCATGTGATGGGGATAGTAGGAGGAGATGTACAGGCTTACTCTTGTGCATTTGTGGCCTTATATAGAAGTAGCATGGAGAGTGCTGCCTGCTGCAACTTTTATACAACTTTCATATGTATTTTCGCACCTGGGGTTCCACCATGAAGATGCATCAGGAAAGCAGACTGAAGGAAGGATGTATTCTATCCATTGCAAAGGTGACAGGCAATATTTTAGGTGTGTCTTTTCATGAGGTTCTTAGAAGTAAGATCTTTCCAGGAGGGCAGAATTTTCCTGTGAGCTTTCATTTGACCAGGTTCTAAACCTGTAATACCACTAAACTTTTATGGATACCAATGGTCTGTAGATCATGAAGAAGGAAGAACCATCACCGTACCTGTTTAATTCAGACGGTTCTACTTGTTTTTCTTTTTTTCATATATATTTCTCTTACATAAATGTGTGGCTCATCTCCATGCTAATAGTTTATATTGACAGCTGATATTGTTCATTGTAATCTGATGCTAAAAAAGGTAACAACAAATATTTGCACTGCTTCTTCTGACCTAGCTCTTGCTCCAGCTTCCCTTGTCTGAGTAGGTGATCATTTAGCCCAGGAAACCTCAAAGGTCAACCTCTCCTAAAAGTAGTAGTTTTCTGACATCTCTGCAGCATAGCTATCAACTATTGACAGACCCAGCTAGGTTTTTTTTTTAACTGCTACTTTCCCCCTTTTTTGGTATAGCAAAAACGGTCCCTTTCTTTCCTCAGCAAAAAGAATGCAGAACATATTCTGATTACCACGAATGTTTGCTTGTGTAGATGTCTTGCTCTCAGCTGAAAGCTCTCTTTATTTAAATATCTCAATGATTCTATTCAGCTGGTATGAGTCCTTCATTTGCATTATTGCATCTGCATTCACTGAAAAATTTCTGAGACCTCTGGTGGCCAAAATAATATAATATATAACATTCCTGTGAATAGTAAGAAAATTTTATCTAGGTTTATATTTCACAAATACTAATTTTAGACGTAGCTGGGAGTTGAATCTTTATTAAAAACGCTTTATCTCTTTTATCTCTATTTCAGAAGCATCAACACATTCTCATAAAAGTAACTTTCTTTGTCATCCAAAATATCCTGCATTTAATAAATGTTTAAATAACTCATTTTTCATTGAAGAATCAGAAGACAGAATTTCATTATGTTTTGCATTTACAAAGATCATAAATTCATGATAATTCCCTTTGAATTCTAGGCCCTATATTTAATTTAAAGTGGTTGATTTTTATCTATTTCTCTATTTGAATTTGTTGTCTGCCAGGTGGACTCAGAAGGTGATTTAGAAACCAGATACAACTGCTAGTGTTCATTTTCATCTGATATAAGCACACAAAAAGTCTTTATCAACAGAAGAGAAAAAATGTAACTTCTTGTGTATTTAGTATTGCTGATAGTTACTATTCCTCATGCATCTCAGTTTCAATTTATGTTTCAGTAGGTTGAGAATGAATGGAAATGCACTGTAGATGGCTGCAAACAGACCAGAAGACAAAGCAAAGCAAATCTTAGGTTCACCTTTTTTTTAACATTTGTGTTACTTTCGTTGTAGTGGTAGTGGAGTGCTTTACTACCGAGAAAGAAAGAACATATGATCTTCTTAATAAATAGGGTTAAAATTCTAAATATATTTTGTGTGCTAAATGAATAATAAGCAGTATCATACATTCTTAAAAATCTAAAAACTAAATCTAAATTAATGTTTGGGTGGACAGTGTTGCAATTAAAGAAATTATTTATGACTTTTAGTTTGTCTGTCTTGTGTCCACACTAATGACTTTCTACATCACTTCTTACGTTCACAAGTCTCATACAAGCATTATTACCTCTATTATATCGTTTTATGGAAAATTGGAAAGGAGATGAGTTTTGTAGAAAATAATCAATAAAAAAAAAAAAAATACCTCAAACCTGAATATCCTTTTCCACAGCAAACAAACAAACAAAAAAAAATGATACCGTGCATGAAAAAGCAAATTAGCTGAGAAGAGGTTCAGTCTGCTGGTAGGGAAAATCTAAACTGGCCAGCAAGCTGTAATGACTGTACATGCTCTCCAAACAGTGAAAAAACCTACTGTATGCTACCAAGGATGAGCAACAATTTCCACAGCAATAAGCTTTGCAGTAATGAAAAAAAACCCACCACAAACCACCCAAACTACCTATGCACACTTATCACATACAGAAAATTTTATTTCATCTCTTAATAACAACCACCAACAGTTTACATTTATATCATGTGATTATGATATTATGCAAATCAAGATTTTTACCTGGTCAACATTAAATTGTATTTGGTAAATGGAGTGTTTATCCTTCCATCTTTAAAATTGTATCTTTATAATCACCTCTAACCTTGGAAAACTGGTGAGTTCTTGGTAGTATTTATTATAATTCCAAGTAGTGGTTATAATTTGTTTTCCCGAGTAATAGTATACTAGTACAAGGAATCGACTTTAAAAAGCAAAATGATAAAAGCATGTATTCTTGGTGGTTGTTATTATGCTATTATTTAATAAGTCAAGCTAGACACTACAAATTCAAAATGGTCACAGTTCTTGTCTTGAAATTTAATCTCTATATAATCTGGGTTATAGTACTATAGTTTTCTATATCCATATTGTGTGTACTGCCCAACATTTTCATTTAACACATCTTCACTATACCTAAGATGAATAATTTTATGCTTTGTACCATTTTTAATATAGCTAATTTAATGATAGTTTTGATTATGCAACTGCTATGCAACAAGCTTGTGTTATAAACCATCATTATATACAATGTATGGATGAATATAAAATGTATGTTTTTAATCTATATACTCTAAATGAATGGAATTTCACAGAAACTTAATAATTTAGTTAGGTATTATACAACTGAATTTACAAGCAAATAATTTTCCTGGACATGAGATAACAAGAGTTTGCTGTGGACATCTCATCCTCCTGATAAACTATTAAGAAGGTGACTGCATCTGTAGTATGAAGTAGGTTTGTAGTATAGTATAAAGTAGCACAGCCAGAAAGTTTTTCAGAGAGCCGTGTGTTTGGTAGAAATTACCTTTCCAAATAGAATTTGGAAGATAGAATTTCTTGCATTTTTCTCTGGATTGAAGTATGCATTATTCAGCAGATATGATTTGCTGAAAGTCAGCACAGTGGATAGTATGATTGCTCTGGAAGTTTGAGCTAAAAGTTTCAAAAAATATTTGCTTTGTTTATGCATGATATTCTAAGAGGTGATTCTCATCATTTGTATTAGTAGTACTATTAAAGATTCAGACATTTTATGAGACGTGTATGTTTGTAGAGTGTTTCTGGAACACAGCAATTTGCATTACAGCTAAGAAGATAATACACTAATACATTGCACATGCAAGTGCTTGCACTTATTTCAAGTGGGAAATGAAAATGTGATGAAACAGAATTCCATTTTGATAGCATTGATTACTCTGCAGGCAGTTTAACTTTTCAAAACTGTTTTTGTAACATTCACATCCGGTTCTACGTCAAAGAGACACATTTAACATGTATTATGTTTTGTTATCTCTAGCAATCTTTGCAATCTCTCAAGTGCCTTGAATACACTAACCATTGTTTCAGCAGTAAGCGAGTAATACTAAGCGATGCACTTTTAAGTCCTGAGTGCAACATAAAGTAAAAAGCCCATTTCTTTTAGCCTTAAAAAATAGAGTTATATCCTGTAATGATATTTTGGGCTAGCTGAATTCTAGGTATACTTTTATACAATATGATGCTGAAGAAGCGTAAATGCTGGGCCTCTAAAGTATATGCATTTCTTTGTAGAAGCTCCAGATCATTGTTCTGTAAGTCAGTCTTTGTGAAAAGCTGTTATCCTAAATATACTGCAAATTTTAAAAGGCCGTTATTGAAACACAGGCTGTTACTTGCAGTGTTACATAATGAGTAAAAATGTGACAGGTCTTTTTTTCTCTTTGATTTCTTTCATGTTTTCTGTTAATCTTTCTTTGCAGAACTAACAACTTTAATGAGTGTAAATTAACAGCATCACGGTACTTATAATGCCACTTACTTTTAGGCAGCTAAGCAATCATCAGCTCTTAAATAAAGATGAAACGAGTTAGTATTAAGTTATCTGTGATTATGCTTTGGTTTCCTCACCCATACTATGGTTGAAAGACAAGGACAGGTTCAACCTTCCATCCTTTTTCAGCTTTGCTTACCTGTCCCTGCAGGATGCTGCAGCTGTTGTCAGGCAGGCAGGACACTGTGGTGGACTCCTTGCTTTGCTACCCATCACTGTTAAAAAGCAAGTCTCCTGGCCATGACAATAAACACTGGTTGTATTGTATTATTTTTTTTCTAATCCATTGAGTGGAATGTTTTTGATTTTTTTTCATAGAATTATAGAATAGTTTGTGTTGGAAACGTGAAGCTACCAATTATTTTGTCATCAATAATTTAGCAATGACTTTGATGTTATCTCGGACATCTTCCTTCAAACCGCAAGGTTTCTGGAAGCACTTATAAGTGTTGGAAGGGAGCTTTATAGGTCATCTAGTCCAACCTCCCCTCCCATGAGCAGGGACATCTTCAACTAGATCAGATTGCTCAGAGCCCTGTCCAACCCGACCTTGAATGTTCCAGGGATGGGGCATCTACAACCCCTCTGGGCAACATGTTCCAGTATTGCAGCACCCTCATCCTTAAAATTTTCTTCCTTATATCTAGTCTAAATCTGCCCTCTTTTAGTTTAAAACCGTTAACCCCTTGTCCTATCACAACAGGCCCTGCTAAAAAGTTTGTCCCCTTTTTTATGTTCTCATTACCTGTCTCCATAAATGAAGATGGTATTTTTTACAAACAGCTCTCCAGACAATGCTTCACATAAAGGAGAATGTACTCAGTCTGCCTGGGTTTATTACCTATAATAGCACAAATATCCTGACTGACCTTTATCTAGAGGTGGTAGTAGGGATTTTCAGCTTTTTGTCCTCAGATTGTTTCCCCAAAACTTGACTGAAGTATGCTCTCTGTTGAAGTGACTCATGGGCTCTCCCTCCTCACTGCTGCAGTTTCCCTCCAAAGGAAACACAAGCACTTGGGCAGGGTGCCTGGTGGGCACATCAGCCCATGTGATGCCGCACCAGTCTGGCACATGCAAAGGGACCAGGTACTGAGCACCATGAATGCACTTACCAGTAGGAACTATCTGCATTTTAGGGACTGATGGTACCCTTATGTCTTGTGCAACATCTTTTCCTTCTGCAAAATGAGGGAAATAAGAGTACCATGCTTCGTATACAGTGGTGTTTAAAGACTTTAAAGTGTGTGATCTTCTTGATTATTGTGATAGTATCAAGTGCTATATTTGACCGTATGTTCTGGTATGCAAGAGTTTCACATAGAACATTATGTTGTTTTTAAGCAACCTGAAACCATGAGCTTATTGTTTTAAAATAAAATTCATATTTCTTGTTAACTGAAACTTACTTCTACAACAGAATTCTTACCCATTCTTTCCAACAGTGATTCAAAATACAGCCTTGTGAAGTGTGACATGTTCTTTTTTAAGACCTATCTTAGAATAGAATTAAATTTACAAAATTATTGAAAACTAGACTTCAGAAAAATAAATATACAATAACAGAGGGGCTTTGAGATTTTGAAATCAAACTTATAACTGAAACAGAAATGATTGCTTCTGATTTTTCTTCAAAGGAATATATTTCAGGTCAATTTTAATATGACTTTCATAAATTTTGCGTTAAATTAATGCCTTTTAATTGTATGCCCTTTAAATATTTCAAAATTAAGAACAAACATTTCCATACCAAAAGTAAATGCAATTCCAAAAGTATATCAAAATTGAATGTTTTGATAATATCAGGATTTTTTCAATTCTTAAAAAAAATTCAATAGAAGCATTAAGAAAATATGTATCAATGAATAAAACCTGGACAGTGTAAAATGTAAGTCGTTTCTCTGTATACTATAGTAAGGCTACTTGATTTTGAACCTTTCAGTACACAATTTTAATAAGGCAACCTGAACAACTTAGTAACAGGCCTGTTTTTTCCCCCTCCAGAGAAAACATTGGCAAAATGTATTTTAAACCAGTCTATAATTTTTTTAATATTTTCTCCCTCTTCCAAATGAATTAAATAGTAATATAATCTGTTTTATTACAGTTCTTACAGTAATCTGAGTTATGTAATTGTCTCATTTTCATAGAGTAATTGGATATAGTCAACAACAATGTGATTTATTTTGCAATGGAATTGTTTTGCGAAACAATGTAGAAACATATTTGCAAACTAAGAAGTAAAATTGGAAAAAAAAAAAAAAATTGACCTTCTAATTACCTCCTCTGTTTCTGTTACTGGACAGATACACAACAGTGTCCTGAACTCCCCAGAGGCCTGAGGATGCCCAGATCTCACTGAGTTTCACAAAATAAGCATTAATATAGCAAATAAATATAAATATGTATTTCACAGCTTTATAAAAAGGTATCTTCACCTATGGCAGTGTAAAAGAACAGAGTATCATTCCCAACTGTATTGCTAGCATGCATTGCTAACTAAATGCTAGCATTTTAAACTGATAATTCAGATGTGCTTGGGAGCAACACTGTAACGGACACCACCACTGACCTTTGGAAAGTATTTAAGAGTAATGCATGAATTCAGTAAGACGCCTATGTATGTGTGACCAGCAGGTCGAGGGAGGTGATTCTCCCTTTCTACTCTGCTCTCGTGAGACCCCACCTGGAATACTGACTGTATTCAGCTCTGGGGTCCGCAACATAAGAAGGACATGGACCATTTGGAACAAGTCCAGAGAGGGCCACAAGGATGACCCGAGGGCTGGAGCACCTCTGCTATGAAGACAGGCTGAGAGAGTTGGGGCTGTTCAGCCTGGAGAAGAGAAGGCTCCGGGGTGATCTTATAGCAGCTCTCCAGTACCTAAAGGGGGCCTACAGGAAAGCTGGAGAGGGACTTTTTCCAAGGGCGTGTAGTGATAGGACAAGGAGCAATGGCTTTGAACTGAAAGAGGAGAGATTTAGATTAGATATAAGGAAGAAATTTTTTACATTGAGGGTGGTGAGGCAGTGGAACAGGTTGCCCAGAGAAGTTGTGGATGCCCCATCCCTGTAAGTGTTCAAAGCCAGGTTGGATGAAGCTTTGAGCAACCTGATGTAGTGGCAGATGTCCCTGCCCATGACAGGGGGTTTGGAACTAGATCATCTTAAGGTCTATTCCATCCTAAACTTTTCTATGACTCTATGATTCTATGAATATGTATGGTGATTACATTTATCCTGATGGACAGCTAGACTTTGTTATAACTATTATTATTGAGCATCCTGGAATGTTTGAGAGTTGTAGTGTTTATCTCATGGCTAACCTCAGATTATCTGAAATCTGTCACTGTCTGTCTTTGCAAAAATTTGGTATTTTTTAAAAGCGTAGCCAACCACCTCATTATCACATTTAAAATAAAGTTCAATTGTACATAAAGAGAGAGAAAATACCATTTTACGCTTTTGCAACAGAATAACCATGTCTGACTTCCAGAAAATGAGGCATCATAAGTATTTGTGTAATTTCTTTTCATTTTCATTTTACATTCGTGAATTAAAAATAACCAGAATTTTTTCACAGTACGAATGCAAGTCCGTCTGAAAGTAACAGGAATTGTTGCTTCGATTTTTTAGGTGCTTCTGCAAATTAAAGGCTAGTATGACAATTCCTCATCCAAAATTAGATATTAAAGCTTTTATATTTCTTATTATACGTTTTGATACTGTGCATTTGCATATTAAACTGAAACATTCCACATTATGGAAGCAGTTGTTTTTTACAAACCTATAAACTAGATTGATATACTGAAATGGTATACATGGATTTCTTTGTCTATAGTACCTTCCCCATAATTTTTATCCAAATAGATTGATGAGTCATTCCAGGTGTACATTAAAAATCTAGTTAGGGATCAATGAGAAAATTGCCCTGAAACCTATTAATTTACCTTATAACAGGTTGTGCTATATGCAGTTCATTGTTTTTCAACACCGTTTTCAGAAGTAAAGTTTCACTTTCATTTAAAAATAAAATAAAATAAAATAAAATAAAATAAAATAAAATAAAATATTCAGAAACAATTTGGCAGACAAAACACTGAAGAATAAGGATAAGGCTTTTGATTTGAAAAGCATAGTAAATTTAACAGAGTTTTGGTATCTGCAAACTTTTTTTTATTGAACTGTTAGATGCAATTCCATAAGTCTCTTTGATTTCAGAGTTATTTTAGGGATTTGTAGTTTTGAGACACATGGAAGTTTTGTTTCCTAGAGTATGAGATAAACTGTGATATCTCAGTTCATCCTTTTTGATTTTTTTTTGTGTTCTTTTGTTTTGTTATTCCCCTGTTCAAGTTTGCAGTACAACTGAATGAAAAATACCTTTTTCTGCTGTGTTGATTTGTTGGTCTTTATGGAACAAGCTTACATGTTATCTTTTTTTCCATTGGCAAGAAATGCAATTTAAGATGAGCAAACCCCAGAAAGCTCTATCTGAATTGGCATTTCAAGATCTCAGAGTTTAAGTGCATTCTAAATTCTTCTGTTGACTTTTACACGACACAGAAATAGGTGTTTTTCATAGTTACTTTAAATTCTATTCTCATATACAATAATGAAATAGTTACTCTATAAATTAATTAAGCAATATTTTATAATACAAATTACCTACCAGGCTTATAGAAAGCCAAGTATTTTATAAAACCCTCATGTATTTGATATGTTTTGTTATTCCATGTGTGGTGGTGATTACTTTTAATCTTACAAAAGATCTTAGACGAAACATTCACTTCCTTGATTTCAGGGGCTGATGCTGTGGAGGCTCAGTGTAAGAGATTTGAAGTGAGGGCAAGTGAAGGTGGAAAAGTATTGTTTTCTGCAGATGAAGATGAGATTGTCATTGGAGCGGACAGACTGAAAGTGACAGGTATGATAATAATGAAGTATCTAAATGGATGTAAACTCTATTTTTTATTATTTTTTTAATTATCCTTAGTAATAATTAACCTACCAATCTTCTACAAAATTTTCATCCACTGAAGAAGAAAAAGTCTTCTCATCATCAGTGATTGCTTGACCATAATCTAAAAATCAATTCCTCTAAAGGCAGATTAGAATTTAAAATCTGCAGAACCAACTGTGGTACAAATCACCCTTGCCACAGTGATTTGGCTTTATGTGTTACCATTAACCATTGTTTTGTGAAACCTATGCCGTTTATTTAGGTAATGCCCCTTCACAATGATAAAAACTATTGTTATATATTATGATTGTTTTTTCTGTGTACAAAGTATCAAGTCTAACTTACATGTGAATTAAGGGTATGTACTCTGCTTTACTTTAGGAGGCTCAGCTGAAGTGTAGTAAGTAGAAACTTTATCTTGACTTCAACATTTGTTCAATAAAATAAGAAAAAAATTCTCATTGGTGTTTTACTGTCATTGTTATATACGTATATATTAAAAAGTAACTAATTTGATATTAGAAATATGTTAGATTATTAAAAAAAATATTACCTATGTTTGGTTTAGATAAACATTTTAACTTTGACTTCTTAATAAAATCTGATGTGAATTTAGGATGGACTTGAGCTATCCACTCATAATCTAGAATAAGATACAAAACTTGAATTGCTTCAGCAATCCGAGATGTTTAGCTTTAGATGAGTCTATTTCTGGGGGTGCCTGCTTTACAGAGCTTGAAATAAACCTACTAGTTTGAAAGTTTAAGTGTGTATAAAGTATAAAATGGTTCTGGTTTATGATGATTATGACAAGATATCCATTTCTGGTCTGTAAAACTAAGAAATACATTACTAGCAACTTCAAGCCTTTATAAAAAAATAGGACTTGAGTCCTACCAGAGAACCTCACTATTAGAGTCGTTTGTAAAAGTAAATGATTTTCTTTCTGTGGCTAAAATAAAAAATAAACAAGAGTTAGCATTGGATTTTCAAAGAAAGTCTTTTTCATGCAACTAGAAAACTTTAATTTTAGTGTTAAAATAGCAAAAACATTGATAATTACTTGCACACACACACACACACACAAAACCCGAAAGATTTAGACAGCGTTTAAATATTACAAAGAAAATATGCATGTTGGAGGATTTATCAGGTTCAAAGTGTTGTCATTTAGGTTATGAACTTAAATAAAAGTTATGGTCCGTTAAATAGCCTAATGTCCAACATTTTGGGCAGTTTCTTTAGAAACACAAATTAAGGTGTTTTGTAATTGTAATTTGAAAAAGTAATTTACTTTCAAAAACCACTTGAAAATTATTGTCTTCTTGTGTGTTTATTCAGAAGTAATGTAATGAATGAAGTTGAGATCATTCTTTCTAATCTCTGGATAATCATCTTATCTTGAAATCAAATTTCATTAGTAAACTATCTTATAATGAGACTATAAAAGGCTAATTTTAAAATATTATGCTTTAAATCCCTAGGGCCCACTTTAAGTTAAGCCTTCCATCATCTTATTAGAGAAGAAATATATTATCCCACAGAATGAAGGGAAGATTATGATATTTCTAAATGAATGAGCATTTCTAAAAGACTTAAACGGAATAAACTTTTCTCTCAATTTCTGTAACCCTAAAAGGCTTTTTGCAGAATAAGTACTAATCTGCAGCCAAATAATAAAGCTATAATAAGACATGTATGCTTTACTGTTGACTTCAGTCTAAAGTTGAAAGTATTTAACAGAGATTTCCCAATGGAGACTAAAAATTGTATGATCCATGCAATCTCAAAAAAAAAGTATTTTTTTTTTTTAAATCCCAAAGAGTAAAAAAATAATAATTATATCTCAATGATAAAATAAAATAGCAAAATCTTTCTTTCCTGTGTAGTGCCTCTTTGAATTCTGTCCAAAGGTTGTGTGATACCTTTAAATTCTTCAGCAAACACATGAAAGGTGATGAGTCCCAGTGAGTTTCATCAATCAGACTGCATTACTCTATATGACATGATATGAATGATGAAACCTGGCAAGGCATCATAATGCCAAACATCAACCAGAAAATTTTTTTCAGTGTATTTTTCTCAAGCCTGTGTTTTGATAATCATAGTGCCTTGGGGTGAATATAGGAAACGATTTATGAAAGAACAGAGAACACAAAAAATAAATACCAAAAAGTGAAAATAAGCTGGGCTTATTTGGAGATGAGACTCTCACATGTAGTTATTTAAGTGCGGTACTACAATGAAAACCTGACTTTATTTTCTTGCTTAACTGTGAATAGTGTCTCTTTGGAAACACTTCACTGTGAATGGGTCCAATAAGTAATGCATTTTGGTAATTAATTTTCTAAAACATGCCCACTTGCTGGGCATTTATAAACTGCTATGGCAATGTAGGATTTATTTTATATGATTTTTTCTCAATTCAGAAGAATGCTTTTGTAATGCTCAGCTTTAAAAAGCAATCTGTCATAAGGCAGTATAAGAAATTCTTGATTAATAAAAACTTGAAAGATTAAGTTTACAGCTTCTCATTGATTATTTTTGTTGCATTTTTATTTGTAAATTTTTATACATGCAGCCTATTCCAGGGAGAAAGGTATAGTAGAAACAGGCTAGTAATCGAGATATCAATACATTTCCCAGAGAAGAAAAATATGGAGTCAGAAGTAGCAATTTTTGTTTTAAAGATATTGCAGCTATTAAGAGTTTCTCACTTTAAAATTAGGCAGTTGGCTGATTTAATTTAGACTTTTTTTTTCTTCCTTTCATCATTACTTTTGCTTTTTCTTTTAACTATGTTAGCTCTTTTCTGCTTTATCATTCAAGGAAAGAAGAAAAAAGTTTTGACTTTTGCTTTGTTAGACAGAGCTGTTAGAATTGCAGCTGGCTATTGCCCCTTTGCACAGGAATGCCTCCTACCACCGAGTTTAACGTGTATCATACAGCTTTGTAGAGAGGGAAGAGAAAGGCATGATGAAGTAAACATATTGCCAAAAGGCTGGGAAACAAGCAGGAATAAGGAGCCGAGTTTCTGGTGAGCTCAAAGGTTGCTTACTGCACACAGTTCAACCTTTCTCCATCCCTTATATTCACCCTGTCCCAATGAATGGACAGCGTCTATAGCATCATGGCGTCTGCTGCACTCCTGCAGTTACAGAGGAAGAGTATCTGTTTGACTTTATGGCTGTTATTTAAATACTAATACAAAATTTTCTACTCCATGCTTTTATTTCCTATTTCTTTTCATTGCAATATGATCTCTCTAAGATATTCTTGTATCAGAACTTGGAAACACTGTATTGGTCAAGCTCATCAGTGAGAGTACACGAATATATCGTGACTCAGCTTTATCCTGCCAGAATGCTTTTGAGAAAATAGATTAAGGTGGTGTAGCTCAATATACATCTTTCTGAGACGCTGCTACAAAAGAAAGCTGTAATTCTTTCTATAAAAACTTCTGTATGTCTCTGTTAGTACAATTTGTCTTCCTCTTTTTTCTTAAACCAAAGTTGTAGTTAGCAGCTGTATAAGAAGTACTAAGCAAAGTGGAGGCTCTCTAGTTATGTTCTGAGCAAAACACCTACTTTTCTGGACAACGTAAGTGAGGTTTTTATCTTCTCTGACTTTTGAGGTGGTTTGCTCACTTAAGACTCAAAGCACATTATCAAAAACTTGATTTCCATTAAACTTGCAATGTTTTAACCAAATAATACAAACATTTTGCTTTTCTGAAAATAATATTTTTATACATATAATTTTTGAAGGAGAAGAAATTGTAATTTAATTCTCATATTATCTCCTGTATGTTCTTCTGATCTATATACTTCATTCAGACTTGGCTATAGTATTCTTTCTTTAACCATGATTTTACCTCTGACGCTCCTTTCAAGACCTGTAAAAACAATAGCATAACTTGATTTGTGACAGGTTTGTATACTCTCTTCTAAATCAACTATAATTGTATATGTAGCTTCTTTATTAATCACATTTTTAAAAAGGTAAGGCAAGAATGATTTGAAAATTAAACCGCACAGGTCTTGCATCAGAAGCCATTGCTATTCTGCAGTCAAATCCAATTATGTTTTCTGGGTGCAGCAGATTAGCTGTATCACTTTTTCTGAATAACCCAGTCTAGATTGTTTGGAAAATATTACTCACCTTGATGGAGAACTAGTTTATTTTATTTCCTATTACTTTCTTAACTGCTAGCTTATTTTCTTCCATCCCTTATTACTGCATGTCTGAGTGATATAATCTGTTTTAGCACAGGACGTGAAGTCCTTTCTGGATAAAACTGAATTTGGTTATAATTAATATGTTAACAGAAATATTTTTCCTCTCAAAATAAACAAGAAGCTAATTAAAACCTCATCAGTTAATATTTTACCAAGTTTTTAATAATAGTTCTATAGAGCTCAATTGCTTCCATAATTTGTGAAACAGAAAGCTTTTCAGATATGTGAAACTACATATCTGTATTGTATGAGCTGATATAATTAGCTGAAAATCACTTTGTTTTCATATTTCAGACATAATAATAGATGTCTTCATGGGAATTGCAATTGTATTAAGGCTTGCACATGACCACTAACAGTAGTAGGAGAAACAAAAAGAGGTAACATAAAAACTTTGCAGACCATTATGACCTCCTATGAGCCTTCTTCCTTGTCAAATAGCAAAGTTGTGTAGAAAGGCAGAAGTCAGAGAAGGACAGGAGATAGAAACTTTCTCAGATTAATAGCAGGACATGTGTAGGTCAAATCTGCCTTGACACCAGAACAGTGTCAGGGAAAAATCTGTGAAGTATCTTTTCCATTTCAATGAGGTATGTGCTTAGAGTGGGTTCAGTGTAGCTTTGATCAAAGCCATTTACTTCACTGGATGAAAGATGAGAGCCTCGATGTATCAAGGAAACTTCAGAACTTATCTACATACCTATATTCTAATAATATTCTAATAATATCCAGAATTAGCATGCAGAGGAGTGAATCAGTACTTCAGTTTTGATTTTAAGATTTTGCTTTAGGACTGTGAGTCTGCAGGTAATTGAAATATAGAAAGGTCTTCCAGAGTAGTTAAAAGGAAATGATAAAGTAGAAATATGGCTTATGGCTATAAAAAGGAAATATGACAGAAATATGAGGAAATGCATGTGAATTGCAAATTAGGTTGGAAAAGAGAAATAAAATATTTATAACACGTACTGAAATGTAGAAAAATAAATGATTATTTGATGTATGTTGTTATTACAGTAGGCATACATCTAGTGCCTTCAGAGACTGAATAGAAATTTCAGTATGAATGGCAAAGATGTTGGATTTGCCATGTTCAGTGGGTGGATTGTCATTCAGGACAGATGGAGTCTGGAGAGTAAACTGGCGCAACATGAAGGGAAGCACTTAATCATTTTAAACTGCCTTATGCAGCCAAATTATGTGACCACAGTAAAACTACTGTATTTGATCTTGTAGTAAAAAGTTCAACTTTTAAGTCGATATGCCAGACTGCCAGTACCCCGAACACTGAATGAATCAGAATTCTTTTATCATCATCTGTCAATTAAAAAAATGCATTACATAAATAGAATTTCTGTGTTTCCTCAGTAGTGACTACGTTAATATGTATTCCAAAAGGGACTAGGTAAATAAGGTTTCTGATAAGCTTATTTAGATCTCAAGGAAGCACTTAATGTCCAGATTTGTCTGTATGAGAGCTCCGATTGAAAGATAATATTGTTGCAGGAGTCTAACGACTTGGCAGTAGAGCATTCCGTCAAAGCATTACTCTTGAGGTACAACTATAGAGCTCATTACAAGCATATATATGTGAGCACTAAGCTGTCTATGAACTGGAAGTTTTATAGGCAGTCTAAAAGTGGTGAGACTAAATAAATAAATTTCTTATCCAAGACATTGCACAAATAGTTTTATATCTTCTAGTTTAGGGTAGAATGAATCCAGCCAGCTCAGACTGAAAGCGGTGGGTACATACAGCCTGCAGGTGACTATGTAGATTGTTGGAGGACTGCATTGACCTAAGGATAATAACAGTTTGTTTGCAAAAGAAAGATTTTGATTTTTGGCACTTAAACAAAAACATGCCAAGGAACAGAATGACTGGTCTGAGGAATGTATGTAAAGAGAAAGAAGCCGTGATAAAAGAAGTTTTTCTGAAAAAGGAATAGACACAAAAGCAGACAAATGTGCAAGCAGTTCTGGCAGCCCCAGAAAATATGTTCAATTTCTTACAGCCATTCTACTGAAAAATGCTCAACAAGGCTGTTCTATAGACAGAGACATAGAAAGAGACAGTATATATTCAGGGAGGAGAAAGGAAAAGGAAGGGGGAAAAAAAAACAGCAAAATGACACTCTCTGGAAAATCATCCTCTACCTAGAGAGTCAACCTTTCTATAATCCATGCTTTCTGAATGTCTCTCCTTTCATATTCAACTTTTTTTTCCCCCTTTTTTCATGATAACATCAGTTATAAGAGAAGATAGATTTCAATCACTTCCTCTACTTCTGGACTGTAATCTATATAGTTCTGTTAAATAAAGCTTACGTTTTTAAGCCGATTCTGTACTTCTCTGAGCTGTTCCTTTGCAGAACACAGCCAGTAGCTTCCCGGAGTTAGTGAGGAGACTATTTGGTCTGTTCTGGAGCAGGGAAGTATTGATCCAGAGACTGATTCTAACTTCCAAATTGAATCTGGTTTTCAAGTTAAATCTCTGACACCAAGATTAAGTTATTGGATATTTATGACCAATGTAAGAATGAATATTTTTAGGAAAACCTGCCAGTATCTGCATCATATTCCCAATCATATTCCACATTCCCTGTTGAAGGACTGTGCAGAGTCCAGAGGTACAATTTAGTCGTTCTAGTTTTGAAGGGTCTGAATTGCATGATATCAGGCAAAGTCACATGGCCTACATAAGCATCCAAAGCCCACTAGAAAATTTCCCCATTGTTAGTAAGCTAACTCTTAAATCAAACCAAACTTGTCTGGAAAACACACAGTAAACCTTCGGAAGGTTTTGATGCAGGAACTGGATATGAATTGGGTTCAGATTTTGCAGTAAAATTCTTACTCTTAAAACCTGAGCTAAACCTGACACTCACATGCCCTCAGGCTTTGGTAGTTTTGAAAATGCACATTTAAATTACAGCAGTCAGACCCATCTCTATTTTTAAAGTATAGCTACTCACAGGAGGGAAAGGTGAATCATAAAGGAGCTCCAGCGTTCCCATTTTCTTTTTTGCCTTAAAGTACTTGCTTGTGATTTATTTCTGCCTGGAAACAAAATTCTATTGTTGGAGATAAGTTTCAAACTGCAAAGCACTATAGGATTTAAGGTCAATTAAAAGAGTATTTAGCTCCAAATACTCGTCCTATAACGATGATACTACAGGCCAAAAATATCTTGCTCTGTCCTGGAGCACTATTCTCATTAGGTTCTAGAAGATGAGATGATTTATAAAACCTTCAGAATAGAGGAATACTATTACATTTTTAGGAAATATTGCTGGCATCTGACTTTTCCCAGACAATATACAGATGTACCTCTTACTGTGAGCCATGTAATACATGTCAGAACTGCACTTTGTTTTCTCTGAATCCTATCTGAAATCACTACAAAGTGGCTTTTTTATTTTTATCTGATGTTAAGGCAATTTTTTTAACCCAACTTTCAATACGAGCTAATGTGTTTAGTAGCTGTAAACTGCATGGTGAGATTATACGACATAGCTCATAATTTCTAAACTTATGTGAATGAATGGGAAGATCTTGACACTAAATTCAGGTAGAAAGTAGCAGAAAAAATAAACACAGAAATCCTCACAGGGAGGTACTGTTTGAGTCTGTGGCAGTCACAGTTTGAAATAAAGCTTTACTCAGAAGAAAAGCTACCAGATTTCCAACAGTAACATCTTGGACTTCACTGTTATCTGTAGATCTATTTATAAAGCAAGTATGCAGTCAAAGCTGTGAAAAACATAGATTCAAATAATTTCTTCTCTGCAATACATCTCAAAGGTTATTCATAGCAGACTTTTATAAGTTAGGAATAATTTCACCCACAGGAAGCAACTCCAATAAAAAAATTGTATCACCCACAAAAATATGGCCCGCAGCCTTCAGCCTACGTTGTGAATTTAAATTCCTATCCTCATTGTGGCTAATGATGAGCTTACATTTCACAATGTCTGACAGCATTAAATTCAGTACACCAAGACACAAACATCATAAGCCATCATTTTGGCTCTAGAAAAATGTCATCGATGTATATAGGCCTTTGTATTTGAATTAAAAGTATATAACAATGTGGCTTTGCTCAAGGCTCAGAAAGTACAAAAATGTGCATGTGTGCATGGAGATTAAGAAGTGTTGATAGAAATGTAAAAGAATTCAGAATGAGTAATGTGAGTTCCAGAAGGAAGAGTAGCAAAAATCGACATATATTCTATAAAATGAATGAAATTATATGTGTTAAAAATCATATCATAAAAAGAGAATGAAGAAAAAAACCTCAGTATTCAGGCAGAAATAGATGTGTCTGAAGAATGTATAACTGCTCTGAGATTCAAAATGCAAATCGATTTATACTTCATAGGTATTGACGAAAGGGCGAAGAACCTATGTGGTAATGTTGACCACCAAACAAAAAGATTGTACAGATGAAGCTTTTTATAAACAAAAAGAATCATCTGATGCATAAGGCCTGGTGACAGTATTTTGGAATGTTTGGAGGCCTCTCGTTTCTTTTAACTACAGAAACAGACATCTGTTAGGGAAAAAAAAGAAAAAAAGATCAAAAGTCAGACTGTACAAAAGATTTATAGATTATAAGGATGACACAGTGTTGAAAAAGTAATGTAAGGAGTGTTGCTGATCAGTGGAAAAGAACTGAGGATGTGAAGATGGAAGGAAATTTGACAGAGGGAAAACACTGTGTAGTGAGAACATCCCCTGTTTGGAATTTACAGGCAAAGACAACAGCAAAACAAAATCAAATTGACCTCCAGAGGTCGATTTTAAAACCTCAGAGAATTCATAAGTAAGACTCACAGGAGCCTTCAGAAAAAGAGTTAGGAAGCATTTTAGATCACAAGCTGAAGAGCGTCATGTGATGCAAGAAAGTCAAGTATCAAGCTAGTATGTGTAAATGGGAGTGGAGCCTGCAGATGTGCTGCCCAATTCAATGCTGGCAAGGTCCTCTCCAAAGTGGTTAGTCCAGTTTGGTGTACCATTGTTCAGTAAACAACTAGATATAATCCAGAGCCGTGACATTGATTACTTGTCCAGAAGCATAATCTCTGACGCAAGACTAACCACTCATGAAACCTATCAATTACAAAGCTCTCCTTTTGACCTTTGCATAGAAGTGTTTCTGTTCACACTAAGTGCATACTTCCTTTTTTCTCCTTTACAAAGTAAAAGTAAAACAATCACAAATAATTTCATTCCTTTCTTAAAATTTTCCTTTTCATTAAGTAGGGGAACACTGAAGTCTCTCCGCATATCGTAAGCAAGTCATAGCGCAATGAAGCATTAAGAGAGAGGTGGACTAACCATCTGCTATGGAAAGAAGGGCATGCGCCCCCCAACCAAGGTCCAGCAAGTACTGTTTGCATAGCCATAGAATCAGCACCTACTTCGTCTTTCTCTGCTGCCTTTCAGGATGTGCTTTCAGAGACAGGCAAGCCATTTACCAGCTCTACTGATGTCACTTCTTCACATACTCTTAACGCTTTGCTCTTGCTTGTTCCAGGGAAGTCTTCCAGATTTTTCATCCTTTCCACATGGTATTGAACCAGTCACAGGTTGACCATTTCTGTCAGCCAGTGACTGGTCAACAGCTTTATTTCTTTACCCCATGAATACTTTTGTTTCTTGGGAAACCTGTCATTAAGATGAGCACAAGTCTTTCAGATATATTACAACTTCGTTATGTACTACTGCTAAGATTCCAAATTCTTCCATCTACCAGCCAAATGAGTTTTTCCCAGCAGGCACTTCTCCAGGGGGAAGCCTCCTTTTTCTGAGATCTGATCATCAGACAAGAATCTCAAGGTAAGTCTAAATAGTATATTATATGTTGATGCAAACAAGTTTTCTCCTTACTTGAAATCTAACTAGTCACAATCTAATATGAATGGTCTTGAAACTACTAATCGCATTGGTGTAGATCCTAGTCTGGCTGAGTTTGCCTTGACTCTCAGCACCTACATTATATTGTGGTTATGGCTGGTCAGATTCCTGGCCTAGAAGCATATGCTCCATAGACCTTCTTCTACTTTGTCCTCTGTTTTAAGCAATCCGTGAAGCTTTTCTGAATGGGATTCCCAGATCAGAGCAAGCATCCTTCTTGGTGAATCCCTCTCTATTTCTTCAGATCTCAGCTAGTCTCTTTCTTAAAGGAATTAATGTCTTTCTTCGTCTTTCCTCTTTCTTAGACTTCAATTCTTAAATTTGGGTGTCATCTGGTTATTTATGTCCAGATAAATTGAACATGAAAGAATAGTAATTTTATAGTCATAGGACTGATCTAAGGGCCCATGACAGCCCAGGCTCTCCAAATCTGTGAATACCACCACACTCAACCAAGTTTCTAAGAACAGAGCTAATACATTTTTTAAAAGTTGTGTTAAGCAGTTCCACTGTAGAAATGGGTGACTTTCCAGTCACGAAACATCTGAAAACAAATTGCATTTCTCTTGCATTTAATTATTTGAATTTCAATAAATAAATTGTGATGGTGATTTGATCATGATTACCTTTTTGTGACTTGTTAGGATTTGAAATCCAGCTTTTTTGACATACATCAGAAGTGTGATTGCTTCGTTATTGGTTAAGATTAGTCCCTGGATCTTAGTTGCCTGTGCAAAACTTATAATTAAATTGCCAAGATTTATCTTACCATACTCATTTTCAAAACATTGTGATAGCAAACAAACTTGTCAGTAAATTCATTCTGTAGAAAATTTACTGAAAGCAAATATAAAACAGATAATGCTGCTTCTCCATCTTTGCCAGCCCTCATCAACTGGAACTAGTAGCCTGGAGTTTGAAATCAGTGTAAGGTTTGACTTTTAATTCCGTAGGAGCAAGAATCAGCCTTGAATTGCTGAACTAAATTGATGCTTAAGTTCACCAAAGTTTTTTAAAACTAGCTATTAATTACATAGATTTTTTTAAATATACATTTTTCTCACCTATGGTTTGTCATTTTGGTTACCTCATTGGTTTGAGCACTTTTACATTTTTCAGAGCTACATTGCCCGTCCTTTGGATTTGAATTTGCAAGGCCAATAGCTAAGCGTTCCTGCAGTAATCCTACAAAGCATTTAAATGTGTGCTTGAATTTTGGTCCTGCGAGTTGTACCACTGAAACTAAAGCATACGATGAGGAACTTTTGAAGACTGAAGTAATAAATAGTTCTTAGGATCTTGGATCAGGGCTGAGATTTTATTGAGTCACTTGGTTTTCTTTCTGCACTAATTAGCGTCCTCATTTATTAATTTATAAATAATTTAGCAAGGACCTCTTCTTATTTTATGTTTAAATTCCTTGGGGAAAATTTATCTTTTCACTTTCCTTCTCTGCTTTTCAGTTAATCTACTTTCACTAGCATATACTTTATGCTTGATACATTTCTGAAAGTCATTCTCATTAGTTTCATTGACTGTCATTTGTAATTTTTATTATTTTTTCCAAAAGTGTTAAATCTTTATTCTTTGTTTTTTACAGTATTATTTCATACTACACAATTGTACATAACGCTATGCAATTAATATTATATATTTTTTCTTTGAGCATTCTCCTGTTTTACTTGAACTGAGGTACAGAGTTTTGGGATATTCCATTCCAAACCAAGGAGATCAGTGGTCATCTAGGAATGCAGAATTTTTGGTTCCTGTTTGAATAAATGCTGTCACAATCAAGTATACTGGTTCAAACTATATGCTTTGATGAGGTGGGCATTCCTAGGTTGGTGCCGAAGTTAGTGCCAAACTACAGTGTTTTGAAACAAAGAGCAACACTACAAAACACTGTCATTTCACAGGATTAATTCACAACATAGCATTAGAACTGTATGAACAGAAGAACACACAAGAAATATGGCTGGTTTTGATCATATCTTGACAAACTAAAGCATCCATGGTTAACCACGTTGACATTCTAAAATAACATTTTACCCTTTCATCTTACTGGAGAGAAAATGAAAAGAATTTGGATTTGGCCATAAAAAGGGACCATTCTCTTGTCCTTTATTTCCTTCCGTGTACAGTTCCTCTTTTCGTAGTGTGATTCCTGTACTTCTGTTTTACAAGTTAGTTACTTTTGTATGTATTTTCAACTTCATTTTAAAGTAAGATTCTGTGCAATGAGGAGAAGATAAGAAAGCTGCATGAATAAGCACACTTCACTACAAGAAAGGATAGGATGAATGAGATTACTAAGGTAAAACAACTAGAGACATCTCCTTTCAGAAATCATCATACTGTAGCTGGTAGCCCACACTAAAACCTTCATGACAATGTTTCTTGATGGCGTATGTTACATTCATAGATAAACTGAATATGCATACCATAAATTTTACTGTTTTGATATCTGATGAACACTTGTATTGATCCTGTCAACACTAATATCAATAATGGGTATAGTGGGATATGTTTATCTAGCTGTTCCTACTTAGAAAGGTTAGAATTCTTAGCAAATGTTTTGTTTTTTATTGAAGCTATTAGCAGGTTTGTAAAACATTTGAAACATATTTTGTGAGCATACTAGAAGACTACTGGAGCATAGATCTAAACACACACATACACGATCATGTGCACACAAATGCCTTTCAGTGCTTCGAGGGAGCCTGATTCCTTTACAATTGCCAAAACGTCATTTAGCTCAAGTGGAGACTTTGCCCTTAAGTCGTCATCATTCTAAACCAATCTGATTCATGCAGCGTGATAGAAGTGACAGCAAGTACTATAGGTTACACCACTTACAATGTAGCTAGGAATAGTGCTTTTTCATGTTCTTTCTCTGCATCGCTTTCTGCAAAGCAAGTATGTTATGGTGGTCAAAGGTGAGCAGCATGTAAGTCTTTCCAAGTACCTGGATATCACGCTAAGACCCAAGATGTATCCAAGATCAACAAAGCAAAATCCTGATGGTAACCAAATGCTCGGTTCATTTGAAAAATTCCTTTCCCAATTTATGGTCGAAAGCATGAGGTAGGATTCGTAGTTACATCTGAAAGTCTTTTCTCATTAAGTATCAAAGGGAGATACCTTTTTTAAAGATATTTCTTCTCATATCAAGCAAACCAGTCATGTATTTTTACTGTTTTTCTCTTAGCAACATCACCAAATGATGGACTACTCTTTTAATCTGTTTTTACATTCTCAGTGTGGAGCAGAGAAAACACAATTGATAAAGCATACTGTGCAGAAAGAGTATTTATCAACAAGTTTGTTTCATGTTTTAGCTGTCAGAACAGTTTTCAGGATTTTATAGTTGCAATTTTTTTTCTTCTCACTGTCATTGTTGCCTTGCCTCCCTAGTTTATATTTAGATTTAGGATGAAAGCAAAAGACCAATTAGAGTTTCTGAATTTGAAGTTCTAATGAAAATACTCTCTTCTTTTGCCTTCATGACAGCAAAACTTAACAGCAACTCAAAACAATTTTGTTTTGGCAAAGCATTAATTTGAAAAATTAGTATAGCTATTAAAAGCTATTTTATTAATACAAAACAAGGAAAGGACCAAGGGAGTATTCTGCTGAAAAAAAACAGAACAAATTACTTACAGTGATGAGATGTCTGGAGGCCAGAGGGAGACTAAAGGATAAGGAAGATTGAATCTAAAAGAAATAAATTCATTCGAAAGGTTTAAGGATATAAGAGATCCTTCCAAGCAAGTTTCTCTTTAGTGAAAGCTGAAAGGCTGGATTGGTAAGCATCATGACAGTTCATTAGCTGGATAACATAAATACCTCTTAAGAGTTTTTCTGAAGAAAATGTAGAATAAGAAAGATTTTCTTTTTTGTCTCTTAACCTCTCTCTGAACCTGGTAAGATCTTTTGTTGATAGCTGGACATAGGAGCTGTATTCTTTCTGTAATTTTAACTTAAAAATAGTAAGGCAAAAGAATTGATTTTATGAAGACTGTCAAATTGTACAACATTCTGTTCCCTAGACATGACAATCCTGGTGCCTGGTATTCAGTATTCTGTTCTGAAAGTGCCTGAACATAATGTAGTTTAATGTCTAAGAGGACATGAACAACAGGTTTCTCTGGAAGCTGACCATTTTCATGCAGAAGTAAAGTCTGCTTTGCTGATTTTAGCCAGACATGCTTTGGTATGTAGCAAGGCAATGAAAAGTGTTTAAACTGCTTAAACCTTACAAGTCTTACAGTGAATTTATGATAGGTTTATTGGAGCAGTGACAAGAGTGTGATTTTCGAGTCTCTCCTGACTCACAAACAGTAAAAGGGCAAACACTAGACTAGGGTTATGCCACAAGAAGCTCAGCAGAGCTGGGCTGTTACAAGGTTTCCCAGGTAATCTGAGTCCTGATACTGCTCCTTGGTGGCATGTAAGGGAGTATTGAGACTGGCACTGATAAATTACTCTGTGACCAGCTCGGTCCCATTGTGAAAATGGAGTGGTAGATCTAGCAGTAAACTACTGCCATAAACCCTCTTCCTACCACCTCTGCAAGGTATGTGGCAACTCTCTTGTGGTTCTTGCCTGCAAAAACATCTGAGTCTTTGGCAGAAGATGTGTATTTCAGCCAATTTTAGCATATTGCAGTATTCCTTAGTATTTTGTCCTTTTCTGCAGAAAATATCCTGTCTTTGCTGTGATTAATACAGATCACACATTGGCACACGTTTGATAACCTGTCCATTGGTGGTTTACAGCTGTTGCAATTAACTGATTTGAAACACACCTGCTTCTGTTTTGTTGCTAAATTGAAAGGCTTGTTTCATTGCTATGCTGACTTGAAGGTGTCACTTGACTATTATGTGACAAAATTACTGTTGCACATTCACCCTCTCTCTCACAGCTGCAGAATTTCCATTTAAAACTACAGTAAAGACTTACCTAAGTTAAGTCATTTGCCCTTTTGCATTACGTTAATGCCAGGTTTGAATGCACTATACTCATCTTTATAACTTACTTCTAGAGAGGAAACAAAAACATTAATAAAGAGCAGGAATAAAAAGACAGTCATAATAGATGATAATCAAGATAACTAGGGGTAATATCAAATATCAACTTTTTAACAACCTTGTGAAGAACTGATATTATAGCTTCATTTTATTTCTCATATCAGCAAATAAAATTAAGACTTTAAATAATTGGAGATGCTAACATTTTGGTTTCATTTTGGTCTAATAGGCACCAAAATGTGTTGCATCAACTTATGTCCATCTCAGCATTGTAGAAATATGTGTGAGGTTTCTTCTCATGTTTTCATGAATTTCTCACTTCTCACTTTTCTCGTGAATTCGAAAGTATTTGAAGGCATTTTTACAGTGGCTTTTTAAATACATACTATGTAGTTGCATATGGTGGACTTTTTATATGTGTATTAGTGCCTTCTACAGAGTGCACAAATGCAGTTATCTAAATATTTGTTTATAATTTATCAATGGCATGCTGTATTCAGTAAAAATGCTATAGTAGAGCTGTTTCAAAAATTTGGATAATAGTCCTGCTGCTTTGTGGCTTCCTTTTGTGTAAATAGAACAATTTTCTAAATTGTAAGAATTCAGCAGTAATTAAGACATAATCATAACCATTTTTCAGTATGCTGCTCTAATGGCAAAGTAGAGTACAGAAGGAAATGCACATTTATATATGGCATAAAGAACTGACCACTAAAACCTGTATAAGGCACCCTATAAATCAGTTTTAATGCTAAGGGTAACTTAGATGATGTCTGCTATAGTGAAAGTGAGATTTCCAAACAAGCTTTCCTAATTTAGATAAAATTCAGATGTGTCAACTGCTGATCAGATGTTGAAGGCAAAAATTTTAAGGTGCTTAGGCTGTATGTAGTGGTGTTCTAATCTCAGTCCAGTATCAGTAGTTAACTAACCTCTAGTGATGGCATGATAAATTCTCCTGATAAATTCCTCTGAGCTTTTGATTTTTCAAAATTAAATGATTTATTTATGGAATGTCTTAACTGAAGGACAAACACCCTTTTCTTTAATCAAAAGCTAATCATTAATTCCTTTGTTTTAGAGCTTTTTGAAGCAAATTGTTTAGCTATTCCTGGCTAGGTTTTATAGATAGGCAGCAGTACAGTACAGAATTTTCAGGAAGCTTTGAAACGGGAAATTATCACACGTTGTTCTTGAAAATAGGTGAGAAACAATTTTCTTATTCTCACATTTTTCCCCGTTCAGATTCTAACATTTTTCCATAATATTCTGTACAAATACATGACACTGTTTTTAGTAAAAATCAAGATAAAATTATAAGGTAATTTAATTAACCTTGAAGTTAAAGCCTTCATTTTGTACTAGGGATATCCAAGCTCATGTCTCATTCTTTTACTTCCCAGGTGAATCTCCTTGTTATGAAGCTATTGGCTGTTGTTTGATAGTCCTCTCACTCATTGATTCATTCATTTTTCATCAAGGAAACAGTGATTCTGTTTTATAACTGATTAACTATTCATTAGAGCATAAACCTGAGTTTTCCAAATCCTGGGGTTATCTTCTACAACAAAGTGAAAATACAGTCTTTTTTGATCTATTAAATACAAAAATAATCCCATTAAAATTCAATTTTTTGAATGTAGACAAGGACAATTTTTACTCTGTGTTCCACTATAGTGAACCAAGAATCATCTACATCATGTTAAGAAAAATGCAAATCCAGGCTATCATATATATCTAGGAAAAGAAGATAATTTTTTGTTTTTTTTTCTGTGAAATCTAAATGCAAGCTTTAAATCTATTCATATATCTAGCTGTTGCAACTTTTCAAGGAGATTGTATCATTTCAAGCAGAAAATGGTTGTAGTTAATCATTTTTATTGTCATTTGTATTGCCATCTTTCATACATCATAGGGGAAAGAAGTAAAAGATGTTATGAAATTATTTTTTAAAACTTGTTCTTTGTAAATAGTTTATATATTTTTCAATTTCATTCATGTTTGGAAGAAATAGTCAATTTTAATGTGACTTCTCAGCGGTTTCGTTTAAATATATTGACTTTTTTCATCCCAGAAGTAGCATTAAAAATAGCGATTTCCAATTATTAATTGAATTATGTTACAACTACACTCAGTCCAAATCTTATTCAAATAGATTCAGTTTTTTCGGCTGGATAAACTAAGTGGTGGCCAAACATCGATTTTGGTTGTGAATCTTCAAATAAGTATGTGGATGAGCAACTGAACACATAGACATAATCCAGTTTCGTTCGCATTGCAAGACAAGAGGTGTCTTAACTGCCCACAATTAGGAAACAATATTTCAGACGTTTGTATTCAATAGATTTTAAAATGATATTTAAGAAGATACATACAACTGTTGCAATTTTGCAAATATTTCCTATAGTTGTGATTTCCTTTGATCAAAATTAATCACACTGAAGATGCTGAATTTTAATTTTTTGGGCAACTCATTCTTCTTATCTAAACGAAAGGTTTAGTAGAAGTCTTGCTTTAGTAAGGTTGCCATACAGAAAATATGCATCAAACATTAGTCATGTTCAAAGGCCTTGAGTAATGAATGAATATAAATCGTTCATTTTAGAACTTACTTTTTAATAACGGCTTACCTCTGAAGACTGATGCTCATGCTTCAGTTTACAAGCAAACAGCTGCATCCAGTCAGGCTGTACTGCAGCTTCCTACCTATAATATGCCTCCAATATGGCCACATCACTATCATACCTGAAACCTTCACTATTTAACATTAGCCAGTTCTGCTGCTGAGAGACTTCACAAGATTGAAATCCCAGCAATCATGCCAATCATATTTTCACAAAATAACCTACTTACTTGCATTTGTTATATACACTTCCATAGCAAAAATCCAGTTACAACATAGCTTTTTGATACAAGTACTTAGCTAAGTTACATTTCAAGCCATTTATTAAAATTGAAAGTCTTGAAGAGCTGCACAGTCAACATGTGGTCCAGAAGCTGCATTCTGACTCCTTTGGGTTTCTCATCAGCCTAAGATAAATTATAATAACAGAGCTTTTAAAAAAGAGGCAACAAGCATTTTCTGTGGTCTTTTTATGATCATTGATCTGTCTAGTTGAATATTTCTGGGTTTTTTTTCAGTCTGGCAGTGATAAGCTCTTCCAAGGTCTTAGTGTTGAACAACAGCTAGCTAATCTCACAAAGGCACTTTTAAATGTTAGCTATGCACATATAGTAAAATAATCAAGAATTGTGTTATTTTATTATTTTATTGCAATTAAACTTGTAGAACATAAAGCCTATGCTTTCAAGGTCTCTTCAATGGTAAACCAATCTTGATTAATTACTCATATTTCTCTGTGAAACCTGTGGATGCTTTAACTTAATAATGAGTTTGCAACGAGTAAAATTGCAAGCTTCAAAAATGATAAATATTTTAGAAACTATTCTTTAAATTCTTTAACTCAGAGGACAAATTGACATAGTCTAATACTTGCATAATCTTAGTATTTTGTCATATTTTTACTTGATGTTTCTGAGAAGCTTAAAGAAAGATCAGGGCAGTAAGATTCAGCTGTGCCCGTGACACTGCAATGCCATGTAATTTGTATACATCAAAATGCTACACAATTCCATTGTCAGTACATTTGAGGTGATTTGCTTACAAGAGTAATGTGAAGGAGTGGGACAATGCTAGTATATGGCTCATTTTTCACAGCAAAATAATTTATTAGTTTTGATTCTTGGGTCATCAACTCTTCAGCTGGCCTTCTTTTGACAAAAAAATATAGTTCTCCTAATCAATATGCTCAGGTGCCGGTCTTTTCATGCTAGTCAGTTATTAAGTCACCGAACGATACCAGTGTTGTTGAGTGAGCTAACTCATAAATTGCGAAATAATTATTTGCTGGTTAAATAAATGACAAAATTTCCTCAGCATGCACATGCATAAGTAAATACAATCTCACACCAAATACCAATGTTGTACTTCCATTGCTTTTATGAAACTTGTCATTTCCCAAAGGCTGAATTTCAGGAACCAGTAAATCGAGTAGAAATGAGTAGTTTACACTGGTTTCTCTGAATTCTGAATATTCAGTTTCAGCAGGAATAGGTGTCTAGTTTTGATTTTAGTGAAAGGGTCATTTTGATTTGCTCTGTGTTGAAAAAGTAAGTTTTAAAGGTCAGATGTTCATAAATCTACTACGCATAAAGAGGTTTCTCTACAAATACAGACTTGGACTTTTGGCCTTTTTTCCTGACTTGTGCTATTTACTGAGTTTTCTCCAGCAACCTCTATAGCGACTGGTATTCTTTGACCAGTAGTTTGCCCTGACAGATGCTTCTTTCTTAGCGAAGTCTTAACTCATTCTCTTCCAATGGAAGTTGGAGGTGGGAGTAATTTTGTTCAGTTACACTTTTGGTTTTGATTTTACATCCTTTGCACATTCTCCTTGCCTTTGCTATTTTATTTCCTCTGAAAGATTCACTTTTTATAGCTATCCATTCTAACTCATGTTCCTTTGAATTCAGTTCCCTAACTACTTCCTTTTGAGCTGTACTTGAAAGGGCTTGAAGGTTCAATTCTTTTCTTTTTATTCTTTTCTTGTATTCATTCATGGCTCTCTAGAAGTTCACTCATCTCATAGGAGGTCTTGATTATGATTCTGTAAGTCAGGGAATACAGTTAACAGATCCTTTTCTTCTTTCTGTAAAAAATAAGTGTTTTAACATTGTAAATTATTAAATACTTAAAGTATGTTTCTTTCATTATAAAATCATGCTATTCATTTTGAATCCTGATTTATATTTTTATATTTATTAGACATAGAAATGTATGTTTGTGGTACCCTTTCCTGAGCAGTATTGAACTACATGATCTAACTTCCCATCAAAGCACTACATATTTACACACAGAAAATTAAAAAAGAAATAATACCTACCTATAGTTTTTCTTCAGTTCTATATTTTTAAGTAATGCTGATGCATATCTTTTATATACTGTACAATCTCTTTCCATTTTTCTTGATCTTGTTGTTTAACTGCTGGAAACACGTCAGTAAATTCTGGCTGGCTGATTATTTTCGCCATTCTTATTAAAACCAAGATAATTGTAAGTGCCTGCTTTTCTTCCAGTATAAAACAAAAGGGATTGGAGATATTCTTGAACTTGTTGATAGTATATTCTTTTAAGATAAAGCATTTAACACAAGAACTGTTATACTTTCACTTTTGAGGCTGTATGAGAAGAAAAAATCATATTAAGATTATACCTTCAAATAGCAAAAGGAGCATGTTTGGTATGGTTCAAGTTTTAATCACATTTTTTTGATTATATCAATTTATCCTTAATTCTGCCTACCTGGATTTTCAGTCTGCGAGGACAAACTTGATCTCTCTTTCCAAATTTCTGTTTTGTTAGAGGAGAAGGAAGAAATGCCTTTTCATCTTTTGAACAAGTGCTACTGAAAGTGAGGAAATACTAATGCTGGCTTAGAATCAACTGTCATTTATCTTTTGTTATCAAGTTTTGCCTAATACTGTCTTTGGCACTTCTGATTGATTCAGCGTCTGACCCAAGCTATAATGTTTTATACATCTTTGCATTAATTCTGCTCTTTCAAACATTACAGCTGTGGTCTTCTCAGAAGTAAAGACTGACAATTCTGCATCCTGCTCAGTTATTTACATCTTCATATCCCATTGCCACCTTCAAAAATACAAAAAGCCCTAGACTTGAAAGTATTTAATTTTGCTGATGAGAAAGGTGAATGGGATCTGGAAGCACACTCTTTGATTTCTGACATTTAGCTCCTCCAGAATTTCTTACGTGCCATTATAGATGGGGGTGAGATTTATTTTGAGTGACAGAAAGTCTGGCTATAGAGACATGCTGTTCTTCTCTCTTAAAAGTAACAGAATTGCAAGGCAATGTTGGGTTTAAAAAGCAGATTCTGCACAGCACAGCTGGGAATACTTTTAGGTAAAAAGATATTCTGTTTTTTCCCTCCTGTGGTTCTCCATAACACTCAGCAAAGTTTGATTATAGAAAGTGTATTTGGTTGTTTTCTTGTGAGATCTTCAAAGCAGCAGTTGTAATGAAATTTTTTTCAGTATGTTTTGACAAGATATTTTTAAATCTTATAGATTTCTGGAGATAAAAACCTAGGCCTTTACTTCATTACTCTCAGAAGTTCCCTCTTCCTTTCCTGGATAATCTATACTAGTAGGGTATTTTACAATGAACGGTTGTTGTTTTTTTTGTTTTGTTTTTCTTTTTTTTCTTTTTAGTGAATGTGGTGTTTAGAAGATGACGAACAATGGTGGTTTTCTGACAGTATTTTAATGTTTAATTAATCCACCCAGTGGTTAATTAATCACACAGTGACGAGTGGTGTTCCTCAGGGGTCAGTACTGGGGCCAGTGCTATTTAACATCTTTGTTGGTGACATGGACAGTGGGATTGAGTGCACCCTCAGCAAGTTTGCAGATGACACCAACTTGTGTGGTGTTGTGGACACGCTGGAGGGAAGGGATGCCATCCAGAGGGACCTCAACAGGCTGGAGAGGTGGGCCTGTGTGAAACTCATGAAGTTCAACAAGGCCAAGTGCAAGGTCCTGCACGTGGGTCGTGGCAATCCCAAGCATAAGTACAGGCTGGGTGGAGAATGGATTGAGAGCAGCCCTGAGGAAAAGGACTTGGGAGTGCTGGTGGATGTTGCCCCATCCCCGGAAGTGTTCAAGGCCAGGTTGGATGAGGCTTTGGGCAGCCTGGTGTAATGGAGGGTTTCCCTGCCCATGGCAGGGGGGTTGGAACTAGATGATCTTTGAGGTCCCTTCCAACCCTAACCGTTCTATGATTCTATGATTCTTTGATTTTTTTGGCTTCTTGCTGAGGACATTTTCTCTTTAACACTGTAAAATAATATTATCATTTAAACATTCTCTAGGCTCATTTGGTTTTAAAATCTTGGTAAGATCAGTTTACTAAATGTTATTGGTTAACTGCAAAAATATCTCAGTATCTATCTCAAATTTCTGAAAATACTTGCAAAATATTAAAATATTTAAATAGTTGAAAACACTTTATTGTCAGCCAAAATTTCTGAAAATACTTGTGAAATATTAAAATATTTAAATAATTGAAAATACTTTATTGTTTTTAAAATATTTTAACAATTAGAATTCGAGGCTAAGAATACAAGAAAACATCTGTTATTGAAATACAGTAATTAGTCCCAAAATATTTAATAATCAACTATAATTATCTCAGACAGTTTCCTTGGTCTTATTTCTTGTGATAGCAGGTAAATACATTACCTGGTTTACATCTGTTATTATTCTGTTCTTTCTATTTTAATGGTGGTTCTCTGTTCTAGGCTATTTTCTGTATACAGTAACCCGTTTAGTACCTTCAGAGAAGGAAAGTAAAAGCTTACAGGCACAAAAAAAAAAAAAAACATGCTAAAGTTTATATAAGTGGAAGACAAAAATAATGTCATTGGACAGATCAGTAAACAAAAATAGACGTGATGATAAGGTTCAGGGGGGAAAAAAAGCTATAAAGTGTTGAACGCACAACATCAGTAGGCCATTGCTATCTATTAAATGTAAATTGAGTCATATAAATGACCGTTGTGCATCCAATCCTTGTGTTTGAGAGTTACAAGAAATACTGATTTTATAGTGCGGTTCACTCCATGTCAGTTTCTTGAGTTTTCTATTATTTTAACAAAGAACTTGCTGTAATCTGATTTTTTTTTAATTCTCCTTAAAAAATAATTGCATTTAAAAAATTGATTGTGTAAATATTTGTCTTTTTTTCTAATAACTTCAGTGAACATTTATCAGAACCCTAATTTTTTCATCGAAAAGGAGTTTTTCAATGAAAATCTTGGTCATGTAATTCAAAATGTGGAATTATCACATGCAACTTGGTCCTAGTTATAGAAATTAGAGAATCAATTCAGTTTTAAGTAGTAGTTACCCATTTTCTTGGCCTTGATTTTGAGTGCCCAGTAGGAGATACCTGATTGTCCACTACCAACACTGAAACCATAGGACATTCCAGATAATTCTCTTTAATTTCTTTGAGAACAAAAGTTTTTCATGAGAAAGGTCTAATAGAAGGAAACTGAAACTGTCGGATACTGAGATTCAGGCTAGCAACTTCAGGTTGTTATTTCAAAACTTTTATTTTTGAAATTGTTATTTCAAAACGTTTGAAAGCTTGGCATATCATTTTAAGTAATCAAAATGAGCATCATGCAAAAAATAGTAGAAGCATTAAAATGTGCTTTTGTCAAACAAGCCTATGATATTATTTTCCTTATCTGTAAAACAATCCATGTCTATAGTGTTGAGATGAGCATTCAGGAGAGTCAGTGCTGAGAAGTTTGGATCTATGAATGTTTTCAGATTTGTATGTTAAATTCATCTACCGATAAGCAGAAGTCTAAAGTTTTACATGATGTCAGTCCAGATTCTGATATAGAAATACCAACATAAATATGAAGAAACATTGATAATCATTAATAAAGGATTCAATCAGATATTTTGTTTTAAAAATGTCAATTTGTGGTCATACATTTCAATGTGTTTTTATTTTCCAAAGTAATTGTACTGTATTTTATTTATGTATTTTAGGCACGGAAGGGGCAGTGTTTGGGCACTCTGTGGAGACACCCCATATCAGAGCAGAACCTTCCCAAGACCTCAAGTAGGTGTTGTTCAAAAAGTTGTTTTAAAATCAAGTATTCTCAAAAATAATTAAGTCTTGATTAAAAACAAATATCTGTATAGTAATATATACTGCCTACTTAATGACTCATACATATCCAAAACACTGGTAGACTCCAATTTGTTCTAACTAGTCAAAAAAAACCCACAAACTTTTGTCAAGCAAAATGTAAAATACGTGACTTTTTATAAATTGCTTACCTCCTGTAGCAGAATCCTTGAGAAGTCTATTTTCCCCAGAGATTGAAATAGTCAGGTGTTTTTAAGATCAAATAAGTGCAGTACTTAATATCATCAGACCCAGATTTTGATTATTCTTTTTTTTATGAGCTGTTACAGAATATATTAGACAAGTTAAAGTAAACAGTCCCAGATTTTTTTTCTTCAAGTAGTGTTTCTGGGTTGCTGGGTTTTTTGAATCCTATGCACACCCACACACTTTAAAAGTTTGTTACCAAGCAAGGCTACATTTGTAAATGTAAAAAATTTGAAGTGTTCTGTACATAGTCACAGAAGTGGAGAAATAACTGAACAGTAAAAGTCTAAAACTTGCTAAGCATCTATAGATGGAGAAAGAAAATTTAGAAAGACTTGTAGTGAAAGCTTTTTCTTGAAGTGTGTGTATGTGCACCGCTAAATACGAATCTGTAATTTATATGGATTACTAATGAGAATATATGACAATTGTAGAAAATCAAAGGGCCTTCCTTGTGTTTCTCTCAGAAGAACAGATGAGAAACAGTATAGACTGGTTAAATTCTATGATGATTCTTAAAGATTATATATCTATCCCTTTTACCTGCCCACCAGTGTTTATGATGGATTACTACAGAAAAGCATTGTTAAATGCCATTCCCTATATTTGCAAAGGCATTTAGGATCATCGACCAGTAACGATGTTGCAGAAATCATGTGAAGGAAGCCGCCCATGTGGACAAGTTTGACCGTGGTATGAGGGGTGTAAGAAGTAAATGATTGTGTTTGATTATTTACACTAAACATTATAAGGTAATGAAATGGTTTGGGGTCTTACAGAGGATCCTACTCATTAGATTATCTTAAAAATCCATATCCCTTGCCAAGATTCCAGTCAATCTTTTCTTGAGAGTAGTTGTAAAGGCATTTATTAGTGATAACCACCAAGGTGATATGGTCTCCAGTCAAAGGGAATTCAGCAGAAATCAAAATGGAAGCATAGGATTTTCTTTTTTCAGGGGTCCAAGAATTTGAGTAAGAGGGTGGAACTTGTCCCACGCAAAAGAATGTGGAGCCACTGCTTTGTCTACTTTTTTCTAATAATTAAATAATAATAACAGAGTGTAAATGTATAGTAAAACAGATAATCTTCTTCCTTCAGGATTAATTTTACGATGGTTTAAATCACCTTATATTGCTTTTGAAACTTACATGTCAGGCCTTCTCCTCTCCTGTCTCTTGCCTTTATTCATTCCCGTGATGCCCATAGTTGCTTAATGTTTTCAAACTCCACCTTCAGCTCATTTTTCCAAGATGGACTTAAGTTCATAAGAATTTTCCTTTCAACTTTCTACCCTCTCATTAATAATGCACTTAACCCAAACTTTTTATTAAAAAACTGATGAAACGGAAATCCTTGCTGTTTGTTAAAGCAGCATTAGTTTATGTGTAAGTGATTTTATTCTTAATATGTTCAGTTTACATTTTGTTCTACAAGTTTTTGTACACATGTACTGCTATAAATTAGTTAGGATTCAGCAATATTCCTTTTTTAAAAATCTCAAGCCATTTTAATCTTTTAAAAATGATGACAGCTACTATTAGGACAGAGATTTCTTTGCTTTTTACTTGAATTCTTCTAGAAGGTAACCTGCAGATCCTTTTTAAACCTGTACCTTGAAAGAACTATAAATGATTGTGGGTTTGTGTGGTATTTTCTGACAGCAAAATACAGTTAGACACTCAGATCAGATCTATCCCTTTGAAAATTCCAGTTACCATATGCCTTTTAATCTTATTTTGAATGATTATTTTTTTTTAAATAAACTGTTAATTTGTTGAGTTTTTTTTAAAGTTCAAACCCTGCATTAATTTTCCCAAAAAATAAATTGGCTCTTATTTGCTAATTTAAAAAATGTTGTCAGAAAACAATGATTTATCATTTAGAGGATTGTTTGCCAAATAAACCCACACAAACAGGCCACTAACTTATACAGCATTTCCCAGTTGCCTGAGAAGCTGCCACTTCACAGAAACAAAACAGTACCAGAACCCACTTTCTGGCTTCAGACCCAACTGATACAGCTACATTGATACGGTAAAATCATTTTTTGCTCTAAAACAGAATAGTTGCATCCTAAATGCCAAGTGGGAATGGTCTTTGACTCAAGCTACCCTCCAAATTGTGCCTGCAAATTATTTGGGAGAGTAGTAACTGACTCTCATTTGTCTCTCAAATACACCAGCAACTATTTAGCTGCATAGATTATTGAGTTCCAGTGGTCTGGCCTGTGCCATAGCACTTTTTAATGTTTTAGTATAAACTTAGCCCAAGTGTCCAGTATACCATACTAGCAGTCCTAAAATGATGTATTTTTCCAAATGCCACATCCCTGTGCCTTGAGACTTTTGAAATTAACGATAACAATGGGAGATCAGAGAGTTTGCTGAGTTGACATTAAAGTTCATTTTTTCAGTGCACACAGGTGATTGCAGTTTGACGGGAAGTTGCAGTGAATACATGCAAATATATTAGGCTATGAGAATACTTGTGTATAGGGCTGAAAGATAAAAGAATTTACGTTAGATTGTTAATTAAAATATGTATTTGTGGTCAAGAATATATCTCAGACATCAAGATATGAGTATATTTAAATAATACTTTTTTTAAAAAAAATATGCTGGAAAACTATTCATAACCTTGAATTCATTCACTATTGAATTTAAAAAGTGGAATTCTGACCACCTTGATTGCTGGGAATGAAACTGAACTGTAAAATTTAGACTAAGATTTTGATACCCATAAGGCTCATAGTGTTTGCCCCAAACGTCCTGGGATTTTAGCTCAATCTATTCTGGACAGGGAGCCAAAAAGAAAACGTCAGATTCATATTAGCTTCACATATCTAAAGTTCACCTCAGCCACTCTCATTCTATAGCCAGATTTTGAGGACTTCAGACAGAGAAGCATCTGTAATATTTGCTGTTACAAATATGAGATTTAAAATAATTCCTTCCGATGTGCCCAACCACTTTGGTCACATCTCTCTCCTGTCTTACATTTTCAAATGATAGCTAGTGAGGTTTTGCTTTCAGAAAATGTTTTTCTACAATCCTTTGTGAAAGCTGGTAAGCCCTTTTGTGTCAAATACCAAAAACTAATTAAATCTGACTTTCATTAGCTGGGATAAGCAGCATAAAAGAATCATGCCATAGAATCAGGAAAATGAATTATATCTTAATAATTTAATCTTCATATTACTCTCACTACTTTTTCTCACAGGAACACAGTTAGGAAAACTAAACTGCCAATATAATAGGTCCCCAAATATTGGTTTTAGGCTAATAATGCATTAAAACATGGTGCACTAATAGGTAATATCCATGCACAAAAGAGGCAGACAGTAGTTAAATGCAGATATCTTTGGCCTCGATAACCTCCTTAGTAAGGGGGTAAATTAATTTGTTGTTCTCTGGGGATAACTGCAAGATCAAATTTAATAGTTTTTTTCTCTTCTGTGTCAAGCCTTGCATACCATTGACTATCAGCTAATCCTGCAGGCTAATGCTGGGAATAATGAGATGAAAATTGATGAAGCAACAAGGAACCACCCAAGCTAGTAGGATCCTACTTTATTTCTGATAAGAATTAAAAATACACAGATCTTGTGCAAGGGGTCTGTCTCACTCAGAGTTGCCTGATGGTTTATAAGAGCCATCTTTTGTGACATTTAAGGGGTGATTTACTAATAGGGCAAAATATCTATTCTATAAAAGCCTGGAGCCAGAGAAGACATCAGAAAGGAATTTTAACATTAACTTGTTAGTTGTTTGAGCAGGCTGAGAGTATCAAAAACACTGGGACTCTGTTCATCTCTTTTACCCAGAAATCAAATAATAAACCAAATCTCATCAAAAGGTAGAGGTTGCAGTAGAGTAAAAAACCACAGCTTTCTTCCTATTCTGTTTTAATGATGTCAGGTTCTACTTACTTTCTCAGTACTCTTTTTTAATAAAGTGGAAATATTTACTATTTAAGTTTTCAAAATTTGTGTTTGGTTTTTAAATAGTTATTTCAGTGTTCGGGCATGTGTATTGACAGAAACTTTTTTGTGTAGTTTTATCCCTAGCTGTTGAGAATATGACCTTTTTTTTTAACATACATGTTCATACAAAAGGGTGGGTGTAATAAAAATTTGAAAAATTCCCAAAAGTATATCTTATTTTTCTGCATATATATATGCTCACCTATATATTAAAAATAATAATTAAAAATACATTGAAATAAATAGAGAAGAAAGCCAGTAATAAAAGATTATAATTATTATGCAGGTAGGAGACAGTGGGAACAAAAGGTAACTAGATATGGCTCATAAACTGAAAGGGTAACTTGCTTTAGCATTCAGTGACAATGATTATATTTGACACTGGAGAAGTGAAAAAGCTCTAGTAGGAACTGAGATACGAAGGAAAAAAGTATTGCTATCACAATAGATAACAAAATTCATTGAGTTTCATGTGGTTAATTTAGAGTGCCAGATAATCTGTCGCCAATCTGTGACTGAACTAAATGTGAAAATAAGGTCAAATAGCCAAAATTTATGATAAAGCTTTTAAACTGGAAAACAGACACTGGGGGACTGATGGTTTGGTAAAGGTAGCACTTCTAGTGAAATAGATGGAAAAAATGGGTTAAACGAGTCATCTAGTATGTTAGACTCTTTAGTTTGAACTCACGAGGATGCAATGCTTTACAATATTTTTTTGAAAGGTTCATTAAAGAAAAGAGTTATTAAGGACTTGAAGATCAGTAAAAATTGGGATGAAAGAGAAAGTGGGTAGATTGTGCCAATCCAAAGAAATATGTTTCCCTTGATAAGATACCTGATCTTCTAGAAAACAGAAAATAAGTAAAGCTCCCATCTGAAGTTTAAGTAAAGTATTTGATACAGTGCTGTATCTAACGAGAAATAAAAAGAGAAGACAGAGTGTATTTAAAGAAATTTTAAGTGGTATATAATAAGTATGTATTGTTCAAATCTCTCCTTCAGCCTGGAGGGAGACTGCAAGGAGATTTTCTTCAGGGCTGATCTTATTTCCAGTTTTAACAGCTCTCTTTGTGCTAGAAGGAGGTACACAGATTTAGAAGCACTGGCAATAAGAAAATCTTGAGCCCTAAAATAAGAATATTGTGAAACTCAACAATATGATGGTGAATATTGGATGAAATATTAGATAGAAATTAGCCTTCTGCCTCTCAGATGCGAGAGGTTCTGGAATAGCCTTTCAAAAGGAACAAAAGGGGCAATTAAAATGCTTTATTATCATGACTGGATTAAGTTTATGATTATGCCATGCCATGGTTTCAGGAATGCACAGATGGGCTCCAAGCATAGCTGAATCAGGCTAACAAGGTTATGAGTGTAAATATAATGCCCTATGAATCCTATCTCAAAACCCGTATAAACCTTGGAGCAATAGAAAGCATTTGCACAGTGCTGAGTTACTGAAAGAAAAGGCAATTTTACACTCTGCAGATTAGTGTGAAGGCAACTGAGGATCTTTCTTTACACGGAGCCTGCTCAAGTCTGACAGCAGCTGTGACCAGCAGAGGTGCTCAGAGTCCCCGGGAAGATGCTCAGGGTTTCAGCTGTGTCCTGATGCGTGCTCCCAGCTCCAGTAAGGCTTGTGGCATCTGAGGGTGCCCAAGGGCTGCTACACCGATTCCACACCTGAGCTGCTGCTGCGCGTTCAAGAAATTCTAGTTCAATGTAGTTCCAGTCTAGGACTAGACATGAAATCACATGCTTTTTTCAAGTATTTAGTTTTCACAGATATTCCAGGTAGAAGTGTTTGACTGGTTTTTGTAATAGAAATTGAACAACAGTCCTCAATGCCTAGGGATTGATGTTAGTGACACCAGAACTCATTTCTGAAATCCTTTGGACTCTAAACAAAATACAGTCTTGTTCCACCATACCTGCATACTCCTTTTTACTGTAGTTTTTTCTGATGAAATGTGATTTTATATACTACTTATAGTCCATAAAATTTGTACTATACATCATTAAGGCCAAGTAACACTGCTGTAACATCTGTAATATTGTAATTTCCTGTCCTTCTTATGATTTTAAGGGAATAGGCTTACTACTGCAATAACAAAAAGTGCTATTTATATTTTTTCATTTGAGCAACATTTAATTTCCTTATTCTTTCCTCATACTAAATTTCTCCCCAGAGATTTCTTCACTGTAGTCCTTTTCCCCTTCCCTGGAGTATCTCCATTTTCTATGCCACTCTTTACCCACTTTCCCAAGAAAACAAGGCTTCTTCATTTTGCTCTTAGACATCTATTCTTTCCCCTCATCTTCCTGAAAATTTGTAAAGCACCTAGACAGTTTCATCTGTATTTGATAGAAAGGCAAAAGATCTTGAGTTTCCATGTGTTTTCTGCAAATCAGTGCATAACTAGAGCTGCTCACAGAAGATCAGCTAGTATTATTAGTATTTACTGCTGTTAGTTTACCATTTGTATACTCATAGCTTCAGACTACCCCCAGCTTCTGACATATCTTGCTTTGTAGTCAGGTCATGGTTATAGTATGCTGCGGACATGGTGTTTCTAGCAGCGTTGTGGGTGTAGGTGCAGAGGGTATGGGTTTGGTTCTTGTCCTAGCATTATGCTCGAGACAGACAAAGGATCAGAAGCTCATACAGGCTGGCTGTAAGAAAAAGGAGGTACAGAAGATGGGGAATTGTGTGGTGGATAGACACAGGGAGTACATGAGCATATGTAACTATTAGTTCCACAGTCCACCAAACAGATCCTATTGGTTATATCTATAATTATACAGAGAACTCCAGAGGTAGCCTAAGCAGTAGAGACAAATGAATTTTACATGTCTTACTCCTCAATTTTCATTCTATCCTCAGTTGTATTTAAAGATAGAATTCACTGCTGAAACGAAAGAAAAACATTATTTGGCTTCTTCATAGTCTACCACTCTATTTTGTATTGCAGAAGTTAAAAAATCTCTCTCTAGTTTGTTCTGAAATGGTGCTTGCCCTAAAAAAGGCCTTTAGGAAAACCATATTGAAAATATCATTAGAAGATTACAGATGGTCTGGACTGTGACTTCCTAATCACGAGAAACTAATAGTTTTCAAAACTGGGAAGATTATATTCAACCAGTTCTCATGTGTTTCCAGTTGCTCAAAGGGCCCAGTTTGGGTCGTCAGCCTCCCCCAGGCACTTTATGTTCAGATCTAACTCTTGACAGCCACTCGAGCATTATCTGTGGGCATGTTGCTTCAATCTCTTTCTGACAAGATAGATTTCTATTTTAAGAAAATATATTCTGAAAGACAACTCAGGTAATGGAGCTATTTCCGGAAAGAAAATAAACTTCATGTAAGGATGTTTAGCGGAGTGGCAGGGCATGTGTAGTAGAGGTTTCAGGTCAGAGCAGGTCTCGTCTCTGTCTCACAGCCTGAAAGTTTAGACTTTCAAGTAAGTTGCAGTTTTTCTCTAAGAAATGAGAGCTCATATTTTAAACCTTACATTTCTACTAATTTTCTTGATTTTTTGAAAGATTGAATTTTAGCAGACTTTACATTCTAAAATGCATGATTTTTTACTACCTGAGATTCCAGTTAGAGTTTTGGTTTGTTATGCTTTTAATATTATTTCTGATTTTGATAGTTTCCCTGTCGTTACCTATTCTGGCTATGCCCTCACTCACTCTAAGAAACAACCGTGTGTTAATGTGATGGTTTGATGATCTTTAACCTTCCTCACATCACCTGCTTATTTTGTCAAGCTCTTGCTTTAAACATTTGCGCTCTCCAGTGCTCCTCACCTTTCTTTGATGCGTCTTCACTTTTTCTAGTCCTTTAACAACATCATTGAAAAACTCTTCAATTACATTTTATTCCTTTCTTTTCCTCCTCAGTAACAAATATTTTTTTATATTGTCAGAAGAGAACCTTTATTTCCCTATGTGGGGAAATTGTTTTTCTGATTTATCATTTTTTTTCAAGCAACATTAAAATATTCGGTTGTTTCAAGTGTCACTAGGATGACACAGATCCACTGAACTGAAAGTGGCATGTACAGGGCAATTAGAACTCAGATCTGAGCCTGGTGAGATGATTTCTGGGTTAATGAGAATTTCAGGTGTTATAGTAAGGGTATGCTGACACACGCCAAAGTCAATGACATGCAGAGCATGGACATAATATGAAATGCTATACTGAATGTCATTCTACTGTTCTGATAAGTTAAGAAAATTTCCTCTTTATTTAAGTTTGTTGTCCATGAGTTGCAAAACAGGATATTGGAAAAAAAAAAAAAAAAAAGTCATGTTAATATTTACTGGTTTAGGTCATTACCTATTCCATAAAACATTTATTTAACTTTCTTTTGCTTAAGACTTGTGTTGTGAGTTCACAAAATAGCCAAATTTTGTCCTTAAAGGTTAGGTTCTCCCCATAAATCAACAGGCAGATTTACGAGAGCCTCAAATGAACATATGAGAATTTTGCTTCTTGATAAAAGGTAGCTCATAATCAGTGAATAATATTAAGGATTCATGAGACCTGCACATTTACCATTGTATTTTAAAAAAATATAAAATCCATCCTGAAAATATAGACATTTGGTTAAAAACATTAGAATGCAACAAACTTCAGGAAAAATTACTATTCTGGCAGTGATTCGTATGCATCTTCCAGAGATGCACATTCTGATACATGTAAATGTATCAAAAAGAGATTTTTAGTCACTTTTATATATATGTTAAAAAGCGCTTGTATAATATTGTAAATTGTATAAGTAATGAGATTGAAATGAGTGAATAGTGATTTTTTATTTTCATAGCATTCCCACTGTGAGGTCAAATGCAGCTAGTCAAGAATCCTCTGTTTGAATGGTTACAATACCTTAAAAAAAGGCTTCCAGGTTTTTTGTCATCATGATCATAAAAGCCCCTGGTTATTCTTTATGTATATTACCGGAGTTTGCAGCCTGGCTTCCAGGAAATTAACTGAATGGAAACCCTAGTTTTATCTAGCACCAGTAGTGTTCAGTGGACTCCTTTAAGGACTCTTAATCTCACTGGAGGACTCTTGAAAACAGTTTCCTTGAGCGTCAGGGAAGCCAGCTGTTCTTTTCATAATCATAGAAATAGAAAAAATGTATATTTAAAATTATTTGAGGTTTCTGGAAAACAAATGGGGTTTTTTGTTGTTGTTTTTTAATTCTTAATTCTAATTTGGACCAAACTAGTTTCACTTGTGGAAGAGGAAGGCTCTGCATTCTCTGGGATTTCAGGGTGGGAGTGCTTGTTTACAAGGAAGAAGTAGGAAAAGGGATAGAGAGAGGCTCAGCACATCCATTTGCCTCCTCTTCTCCAATTTGTGTATCTTACCTCTCTGCAGTCCCAGTCTGCCACAACTCTTTACCTACAGGCAGCAAGATAAATGTTACAATTATTTTAGTCTGCAGAAATCTACAAAAAGGTTACCAAGTAAATGTGTAGATTTTCCATTGGTTTTATATTTTTAAAACTTTTCTTTTAATAACAGAATTCCTATGCTAACTGAAAAAAGCCACAACGTATGTTGGCAAGACCATCATATATAAAAAATAAATACTTGGAAGTATTGAAGTATTTCTTGACCCCCAGGTGTAAAGATGCCAATAAAGGGGCTTTACATGTGTGATCTCTAGTTGACAGCATATTTTTTAATCCCTTGTTTTGAATACAAATTCCATATCTGTCCTTTTACTGAGTAGGATGAGTTGGATCCACTGCTTAAATAGACATGAAGCAAATAAATTATTCACATCTGCACAGGGGAATCTTACTATTTCCTTCTATTTTAAGAAATACCTTCTGCTAGCCAACAGAGGAAAATTAACATAGATAAATTATATCCCATGTGAGCGTGAGGGATATGCAAGAGGTAACTCTAAAATATTTCTTAAAACCCAAAATGAAACCTTTTGGTTCATTTTAAAAATTATTTTTCTAGGTCAGCTTGTAAACAGAAAATACCAAATGAAAAATAAATGTTTCTGCATTTCTCATGAGAAATATTTTAATATCTTCAAAGGAACATATTCAAGATATTTGAAGTTTCCTTTTTTAGCAGTAATTCTTTAATGAATTCAACTCATATTCATATAGCTTTGATTCTCTAAAATTTATCTTTTTTTTCACAAATAAACCATTGATAATTAAACATAAAAAAAAGCCCTTCTCTGCTCTGGATGGATCGTCTGTCTACATCACATATAGCAAACCAACAGATTGTATTATTTAGAAAACTTTCTTTAAAAGCCTCTTTGTCTTCCCTATAGCATTGTAGTTTCTGTCTAATGATAGCAGTAGTTACCTTCTCCATTATATCTCTTTGTTGTTTGGGAAAGAAAAATTAAATTAGATGAATAGGATTCACTCATAGATGTAAATGCCACTGTGACAGGCCATCAGGAAATCTGAAAAGAAAGCAAATTCTTGATATGCTATTGTAATAATGCACTTTTCCTTGGAGGATAAGTATTACAATAAGTTTATAGTAGAGATTAAAGCTTTCGGAAATATGACAAAGAAAAAATATTTTAAAGCAGCTGCATATCAAACATAATTTATCTCAAAACATTGAGGAAATAATCTCTTTATGTGTATAGACTTTTACGTTTCCAGTAGCATGCTGCAGATTGCGCAGCTAAGTCACTTTCCAGATGTAGATCATCCAAAGAATAACAATAAGAAAACTGTGAAACAGATTTAGGCATTCAATTTTACTAATAGATTAATGATGTTATCAAAACTACTCTATTGATCATCAGCCATTCATTGACATTTCTACCACATTATTTGATTTCAAGAAACGGCTAAAAAAAAATCTCAAAAAGAAATTTCTTCTCTGTAGTGTGTAGAAGATTGATGTTAGCAACTTCTTCTCAAGTTCAGAAATTAATTGTGCAAATGTCTTCATTTTAGACAAACTAGGAGTCATTCATGTTAATGTAGTTCATGAAAAAATGATGACAGTAGACAAAACAACTCTGAACTATGCATTGTCATTTGTTTTGCCAAAAAAAAAAAGTTTATTCTTAAAACAAAATCATAGTTTCTTAAAAAATATTCCCAAATAGATTTTCTTGTCCACTTGCTGAAAAATTTCAGTCAGGTCTGAGAGTGGTTTTGACTTTATGAAACCAGAAATATTTGTGACTTTGCTAATACTCATCAATTCAATGCAATAAATGTAGTTAAGAGCACTTTTGTCTTGATGATTCTGAAATGACAGCTGAAACCACTGAGAAATGTTAATATTCCTGGAAAGTAACTTATAAATCACAGAAATATGCTGCTGAAAAATATGGAATAGAGCCATACGATTGTTTAACATTTATACAATTCAGTTGTACCTTTTAAACTTAGGTCAAACCTCATTAAGGCAAGAGTACTTTTGAAAAACTAATTTTTAAACTTTATGGTTTATATGTTTTTTTAAAAGGTCTTGGAAGCTCTTTTTCTGCTGTCTTATAGCCATCAGAAGTTCAGAAACCACCACCTGGAAAACACTGATGTACATGATTAAATAATTCATGATATGTAGATTCTTTCCTGGTACAAAGAACTGCAGAACCTTCTATTAACTTCTCCCCACAGTGTCAAAAAAATGAAAGAAAATAGTTTAGCATTAACGGAAATATAGATTTTTCTTCTGCTCTTATCTGTATGTATCCCATGTATGCTTTTTTTATATAGGTACCCACTAATAGTGTTTTCCTCTATTGAGACACCTGCTTTTAATAGTTTTCATTTTGTGTTGCCAAATAATTGCTTTTGTTTTATTCTTTTTTCCCCCCTTTCCCTATTGAGTGTCAGTGACATGTAACAAACAGAAATATTTCACAGACACCATCTCAGAGACCTACTTTGCATGCAAATGTGGCATTTTGGTTTCAAAATGATAATCCATCACTATTCTGTACACTTAAAATATTCAATAATTGAAATAACACTGAAACTCTTTTGTTCTGTTACTTTACAGATCTTTCTGTACAGATCTTGGCTTTTCTGTAGCAAATTCCTTGTCAAACTGTTCTTTCCTTTATACATCTAGTACTTCATTATATTTTTGGATGAATGTGACCTAACACTCAAAATATAATTTGTTGAAGAGGGAAATACAATATTTTCTTTAAGCTACTCATTCTAGACATTGCTATCAATAATATATTTCATCCTACAAGAAACCTTTTTTTCAGGCAAAGTGACACTGTGTTCTGTCATTATACTGCTGAGATATAAATAGATTAAAAGATTTGTCTCCCTCTTAACGGAGCTATGCAATAAACCTACAGCTGAACACAACCATAATCCCAATTTTTGTTTCCTAGTTCAATACTATTTTGATCTGATCATCTTTCCTATTCAGTGTGTGAGCACAACTTCTATGAAATCTTTGCATTAGTACTTCCCTTTCAAAAGAAACCTGTACAATACTGTGAGATAACATAGCTAAGAAAGTGGTGTAGTTCTGCATTAAGGTTGATGGAGGATCTTGAGTATAGAGAGAAACAAAAAGATTACCAGTAGAAGAACAATAGTTGCTTTGAGGAAAGACACCAAGACCCAGTGATATGCATCTTAGCCCTATTATAACAAAGTTAAAGAGCATAATGAGTATTTTTCAGAATACAAAAAGCATGCAAAAACCCCACAATAATAGAAACGTAACAGATTTTTTTTTCCCTCTCTTCTTCATACATAATGCTGCTACACCTATCTGAAATATGAATGAGCCTGTGAAGGCAAAGTCATTCTAATCAGTTTTACATCATTATTTTAAACTTTTTAAGTGCTTTGTTTTCTTTTTCTTCAGTTGAACATTTGTCATTGGTCATGTAGCAGTTTAGCCCAGCCAGCAACTAAGTGCCACACAGCCACTCGCTTGCCCTCCCCCATCCGCAGGGAATGGGGAAGAGAATTAAAGGGGAAAAAGGAAGGAGTCTCGTGGGTTGAGATAAGAACAATTTAATAATAATGATGATATAAAATTAAAATAATGATAAAATAATATAATATATTTATATATACAAATATAGTAATAATAATATATACAAGCAGGTTATGCACAGTGTAATTGCAATCGGTGACCAACACTTATCCCATCCCAGTAAACGATCTCAAAACAGCTAAGTCCTGAAACCGTAATCTCAGATGAGTGAGAGGCCCAATAAGAGAGAGAGAGAGAGTCCCACAGAAGAGAAAGAGTTTTTCTTCCCAGTCAACCCTCATCTATGTACTGGACATGATGTTGCATGATATGGAATACTCCATTGGCCAATTTGACCCTCAATCCTAAATCTAAGTTCAGTTCATAAGGGGAGTTGTGGGTCCTTTGTCCCGGCCGTGCTCCCCCCAGGCTGTTGTGCTCCTGCACACCTGCAAGAACACGGGAAGCTGAAAGGTCCTTGTTGTCTCAGCACCAACTATAAACATCAGTGCTCTGTCAACATTCTTCTCGTAACAAATCCCAGACTAAACCCAAAACACAGAGCTCTCTTCTCGCTGCTAAAACGAAGTAACTCTGTCCCAGTTGAAACCAGGACAGGTCACTAAGCTGACTTTAGTTATTAACCTGTCACTACAGAAGCACTCCTGGAGACGTGTGGATTCTTAAGTACCTATATTTCAGTATTAGCACAGTCAAGTAAATTAGGTGCTAATGCTGGAAAGCATCACTGAGCAGACAAGCTTAAATCAGTATATGCTTAAACGTTATCTTAAATAGGAACAGATTTAAACACATAATTTTTTGCTTTCTCCAGATCATAAAAGGTAGTGAAAGGATCACACCTATAACTCATTTTTACCTCTTTACCTTTCAAAATACATTTATATCTGCATGCATTGCGGGTTTGGGGGCTTGGTGGTTTTTGGTGGTTTGATTCAGTACACTTTTTCTTAATGATTTTTTTTATCTTTCAGACTTGAATCTCCTACTAGATCTTTGGTGATGGAAGCACCCAGGGGAGTGCAAGTCAATGCAGCTGCAGGAGACTTAAAGGCTACCTGTAGGAAAGAACTGCACTTACAGTCCACAGAAGGGGAGGTAAGTTCAGCCAGCAGAGAAATGTTCTACAGCTTTGCCCAGTGCAGAGCAAACAATGTGAGGATAGTTTATTCAGCAGCAAGGTAAACATCACAGGAAGTGTTCTGCATTTGCCTACATTAAAGTAATTTTGGTTTAGCTTGTTCTATTATTAATACTTATTTGCTTTTTGCAAATATTTGAATTACTAAGTTTCATTCACACAGAAAAAATGTTAGTTAAATTAATATAGATAAGAATTATTTTTAATCTAAGAGTCAAGGAAAAAGCTACTCAGTCCTTCAGCTTATCCATGGGACAGAGACAGCTAAATGATAGTGGTAAAAAATTACTTTAGATGAATCTGACAAAATAAGAGAGAGAATTTTGGATTAACTTGAATTAATACTTCATTAAACCCTGATGAAGAGGTTTAACAAATTTGCTCTACGTGTGGTTTATTTCCTTGAACTGTTACTTTCTCTGTAAGAGAGGCAGCATACTTCAATGGTATGTTGTTGTGGGTTAAGTTGAAAACTTCCCCCCCACACACAGCCGGTCACTCCCCCTCCCCCACCCCCAGGAATGAGGGAGAGAATTAAGGGATAAACGGGAAACCCGTGGGTTGAGATAACAATGATTTAATACAGATGATTTAATACACAGTGTAGGTGCTCACCACCCCCTCTTATCCGCAGCCCGTCTCGTCCCAAAACTGCAATCCCGGACGAACGCGAGGCCCTGAAATAGAGAGGGGCAGAGAGAGAGAGAGAGAGAAAAGAAAGAAAAAACAGCAGAGCAACAGCGCAGCAAGCGCAAAAGAGCAAAAGTGCAAAAGAGCCAAAGCGCAGAAGCCCTTCTTCCCGGCTGACCCTCACTTTTATACTGGGCATGACGCTGCATGATATGGAATACTAATTGGCCAGTTTGGCCCTCAGTCTTAAGTTCCACACAAATCACAAGGGGAATCGTGTCCCCCTTGTCCCAGCTATGCTCCCCCCTTATCCCGCCGTGCTTCTGCACTCCGGCACACTGAAAAGTCCTTGGCAGCTTGTTATCAGTGTTCTTCTCAGAGTGAGCCTCTGAGTAAAACCAAAACATGGAGCTCTTCTGGCTGTTAAAAAAAAACTCTGTCCCAGCTAAAACTAGGACATATGTTCACTGGACTATTCCATCAGTGTCTTGTTTCAGTGATAAGCTCAACATAAAAAGATTTTGGTATAGATTCTTCATTTGTAAACACATGCAAACTCTTGAAAACTATTTTAAATTGGGTCCCTGGTTTGGTTGGAAATCCATGTACTGCAGAAACACATGAAAGATTACTGGTACGACAGTCCCTTCATCTTCAATTCTTAAGGCATGACGCTGAAAAAAACTTGTGCAAGGGAGTCAAAGGCTCTCAGATTTCTATTAGGCACTTCAGAGAAATGGATAGATTTTCTAGTTGTTCTCAGTGGGACTTGCCAAGTTACAGCATTTTCGGAAAACCAGTTGTTTAATGTAAATATCTAATTGGGAATAGAGCTCTTTAGAAATTTTTTGCCTTTTGTGTTTGTATTTTGTATTTTATACCAAATATTCCCAGATACTTACAAACTACCCAAATAAGCAGCAACAAACAAAACCAGCATTCACATCTGTGACAGATAATCCCCTGAAATGCACACTCTTTGCATTACAATGAAGATAGGAACATTTTTGGCCAATATACTGCATCAAAGGCCTACTTTGATAACATTTTTCTTTTGATGCAAGTATCTGTCCTGCATAATTCAAGCACAATATTTTCCTAATTCAGAGCCTCAAATATTTATATAACACATGCCCCATCTTATTTCTGATTTTCTCCAAAAGCCAGCTCTTCCTACCATCTCTCATCTTTACTTACCACCTCTCTAAATATGAAGGTTTTGTTACTGTTTCCTAAAGTTGCTGAGATAGCAGTAAGGACAATCTAATCCTCTTTTAATAGTAAATATCTTTGTCCCTCACCCTTGTCCTTTCTGTGGATAGTTTTATTGCAGGGGCTATAGCTTCCTTTCCTGCTTCTCCTCCATAAATCCTTACTTGGCAAAATCTATTATGTTTCCTACATTTATTAACATAAATTTTTCATCTAGAACATATTTATTTCTTCTTTATCTTCATGGTATTGCCAGGGGGAAAAAGTAAATTCAAATGAAAACAAAAAAGAAATAAACAAACAAACAACAACAACAAAAAAACAACCAATAGAAAGACAGTCACCTTTCCTCAATCCCCCATGATCCCTGAAGCAATGGTTTTATCTATAATGTCTTGGTTTAGTATCATGCATCTCTGTGGTGCTTTGTACAAATATTTAATCTGTGGATTCATCAGGCGTTTTTTTCTATATCAGCACTGTGAGTTCATTGCATGACTTCTTTCTTAAGTATTTACTACAAATTATTGATAAGGTAGCTTTGGAAATAATATCCTGTGACCTCAGCTGGACTTTGAGAATGGGAACCCAAGAAAAGTTATAATGACTGTACCATGCATTATTCAGAATTGGAATTCAATTCAGTATTAAATACTTTGTAGGAAAAAATGCCAACATAAAGCAGACTTTGCTGAACTTCTTATTAAAAATCATTATATTCCTCTATGTGGTGAGCAAGACTTTGTACATCTGTGATATCCTTCCTAGATGTTAGACTGGTAGTTATCAAAAAACAAGCTACCAACCTTTCCCCACTCTTTCCCAAGGAGCTGTTCTGTAAACACTGTCCGACAAAGTTCAAAGTGTGTCATTATCTCTCGAATACTTGCAATTCTAGTAAGATCAGTAAAGAACTGTACCCTAAATCCACACGGATAAACTCATCCCGAGTTGTGACTCATGCCTTTATAGTCCACTTTTTTATCACTTACACTGAAGAGAGTCAGAGGAAAATGCAGAAATGCTTTGAAAGACATACAATGAGCTTCCACACCATCACCAGTTGGGTAAAGTTACCATGGCCACATTAGGGAATTGCTGGACTAATTACTGCCTGATGTGAGGAACCAGGTTAAACATCTGATGGATAAAATATCTACATAACAAAATATTGATTGGTGTCCTTGCTTGCAGCCCAACAGACACACCACAGATTAACAGACAGTATGGAAAAAAGTGTAAGAGGTTTACTCATTTTTAAGAAAACACATTCTAAAACAAAACTAAGTACCTATGTCAAAAATAATCTTCATTTTAGCCTAAAAACATATTCTTTCATGAATATAATAATATTGTCATTGTGAACTGGTTCTGTGAACCATTTTTGTGATAAGACATTTTTTGTGTTAGAAAAAAATACAAGTTTTTTTGGTATTATTTTTACACTGGTTAACTAAATTTAACTTTCTAATGTTTGTAAGCTTATTCAAAAAGTCATCAAAGATATGTGAATTAATATTTTCCTTCTATAGCATAATTATTGCCCTATTATGCCAGAAAATAGCTATGTGGCACCTACAATCAACCATTTATAGCCATGTAGCAGAACATTATGAATTCACTGTGGATTAATCTATGAAACATATATTTTCCTTTTATTTAAGAATAACTTCAAAATATTTTTTTAAGAACATAAATATGTTTATGAAATACTTTTCCTCTAGCCTGATTTCTCATGCAGTATAATCTCTGGCCTCCCACATCATAAACTGAAAACCTCTGCAAGCATTCTGAATTCTGCTGTTTGATAGGTTTTCATTTTATTTACTGCAGTATTATAATAACCATTTTAGCCTTATTGCGCATTATAATGCGTGATCCCGGACTGAATACTAGGGGCTGTAATTTAGACTCAGATTCTGCTGCCCTTTATAAAGCTCTTGAGCTGCACCCTTGTGAGTCGACGCATCAGCAGAATCCTTTGATTCAATTATAGCTTGGCATTTAGTTGTGGACTATGTATTATTCTATAAATAAACCATAACCAATGGTTTAAAGCAGCAATCATTTACAAGGAAAATGAAATGTGAAGCTCCAGGCTCTAGCTGAGTCTATTGGTTCACATAAGAAGAAAAATAACATTTCTTGTCTGGAAATGCAGCACAAGGACTGCTAGTTGACTACTGCTTCTTTCACATATAAACACAATGCAAAAGTGCGGATCAATTTTGAATTCTGTAGATGCGTTAAAATTGAACCTGAAACACATTATCATATAATGTTAACAAGCTTAAAGGATTACTTGATGTCATCCACTCATCAGTCTAACAAATAATTTTAATGGCGTTGACATCACCCTTTGAAGGAGAAGGTTGCTAACTAGCCTAAGCTGCTATGTATTTTTGCAAGCAGCTTCTATGCAAGCTAGGCTCTGCACTTTCATTGCACCTCGTTGACCATCAAAGACCAAGTAAATAAAAGGAGAAAGACACACAGAGGCTTCTCATTTTAACAAACATATTCATATTAGTCACCCTGTCTGTGACCTTTTTCCTATTTACTTCTTTATGCTCTTGTGTTTCCTTGTCAGATTACACTCCTTCATAGCATCGTTTGTAAACTGTATTTGGTTGTTTCTGGCGTAATGAGGCTGATCCCTTAGTAAGGCTTGTAGCTGTCATATTGAAAATGAGCAATACTCTTTAACAGATAAAGTTTAATCAAAATCAGTGTGGCAGGCAGAAGGCCAAGTTTACACTTAATGTTTTAGCACAACACAGTTTATGAAGCATATAGCCAAGATTATTTTGTTGAGACTAACAAATGCATATAGTACTAACATTTGATCTATAATCCTGCCCAGTACTCTAAGTCCAGGAGATGTATTTAACACATAGGTTAATAATAAAAGTAGAGTAATTTCACTTGTAAGCCCAACCAACAGTACCATTTTAAAGCTTTGCTTTTGGTGTTTTTTTTGTGGATGATATTTATGTTCTGAAACAGAAAAGAGAAAAGGATTTTTTTAATTATCTAAATGTGCTGAAATGGAATTACCTTGTTCTGCAACTTGCCATGACTACGGAGGAACAGCTGATCAAAAGCAACATTTCCTAGATTAGTTCAATTTAGCCGAGTTATGTTTGTCTGTGATTATGTATTTGCAAAAAATAATTTAAATGTTTGATATGGATGAAGTGAGTTCTATAAAAAATAAGCAATGGCAGGCTCTAGAGCTCAAAGATTCACTGTTTATTCACCAAAAATTGTCTAAAAAATGTGTGCTGCATTGTGTTTTACAGCCCTTTTCATAGTATTAACCAGTTGACTTGTCACTCTTGTCTGGGAGGAAAGAAATTAGTGGAAATGAAGGGAAAATTTTCTGTATTTTACTTTTTTGTACAAAAATGTACAATGTTATCTTTAACATACATATATGTTAGTTTTCAAATCACTTTCAGCTGTCAGTGGTTCCAGGCATAACATGGAGGTGGGAACTAGAGCAATGTTAACAGAAGAAGAAACTTGCTGGGGTGGCGCTGTCCAGGTGTATTAGGTATAATCTTTAGAAAGAAAACGTTCACCACACCATACCAAGCTTTGGCATAAAGATCTCATTTGACTTGTGGTCAGTTGATCCTACTCATATAGAGAACACATTTTCAATACACAGGTTGTACTAGATCTTTTGGTCTTCTCTGAATATTTAGTATATTTAGTTTCATCCCAGTGATCCCGTTCGTTTCACTGTTTAACTGCTCCTCAATACTGTCAATGATTATGACAGATATAGTTCCAGATATTGTGGCAGCATATGTTTAGATTTTATAGTATACATGCTTTCAAGTTTTTAATTTTCCATCATTACTTTTTTTCTTTTTCTCAGAACTATCTTTCAGATTTAATTAAAGCTAGTTTAGGTTATTGGTTTTAAAATAAATATGAAAAACACAGATATGTGTTAAAACAAATGGCCCAAGTGAACTAAAGTACTGCAATTTATCCTGTAGTTCATCTTCATCTTGAATGTTAAAACATACCGGCATATGATAATTATATAGTTGAGTTTAGTGACCCAATCTATATAATCCTCTTTGTATGTATGCTTCAGACAGCATATGCAGAAGAGCAAAAAGACTAGACAAAATCTTGCATTGTTATAATCCATATTAATTCTGAAGAGCCTAAGGGAATCCAAAATGCTTATTTAGTGAGATGTCATTACACTGTCTCCTCATACTGGCTGATGAACACCAGCCTTTCAGCTTTCCTTCTTTTCTTCCACGTTTCCTCCAGTTTCCTGCAGTTTCTTATCTACATTAGCCCAGAAATATGCCTTCACAACTCTGTAGAATTAACTGTCTAATCAAACTGTACATAAATACAGACAATTCTTCAATGTTTATAAATCCTACCTCTTTCATTTGGCTTTATCAGCTTGGCCTATCATCTCCTCTCATGAGGAGACTTAGTCAAGGACCTTAAGTCTACTTAGTTCAAGTGGAGAACTTTTATACATGGCCTATCTCTGTATGAAATGGCTTGTATGAATATTTTACTTTTTATCTCATGCCTATATTTTGCCCACTGGAAGTTCTCTCCTTCAGTTTAGTTCTTTGGTTTGTAGATAATTGTCGTGGTTTAGGACGACCTGGCAACTAAACTCCACACAGCTGCTCTCTCACTCCTTCCCCAGTAAAGTGGACAGGAGAAAAATATAATAAAAGGACTGAGGGTCGAGACAAGGACAGAGAAGGAGCACCCACCAACCATGGTCCCGGGCAAAACAGACTCGGGTTTCTCGAAGCAAAGTTATTTATTAACAATTACTTAAAAGAACAAAGGGAAACAAAACCAGTTACTTGAGAGGATAAAAAGAAACAAAGCCAGATCTTAAAACCAACACCGTCCCCTCCCCTTTCCTTTTCTTTTCTTCCCGGCTGTACCTCCTCCCCCCCCAAGCGGCGCAGGGGGACAGGGAATGGGGGAGTGCAGGTCAGGTCATCCCATGTTGTTACTGCTGCTCCTTTCTTAAAGGAGGAGGAGTCCTTACACCCTTTTTCCCTTGCTCCGATGAATCCTCTACTCACGAGGAAAAATCCGCAGACTTCTCCAGAGTGAGTCCTACCTGCAGGATGCAATCCTTCCCCATCAGATTGCTCCAGTGCGGCCTTTACCACAGTCTCAGATTCTTAGGGAGTTGTTGCCACTCACTCCGGCGTGGGTCATCACACAGACGTTAGATGCATTTCTACGTTGTCGTGTGTCCCATGCTTCACGACTGTCCTCAGGCTCAGGCATCTCTTCTGCGACGTGGGCTTCTTCTCCACGGGCTCTGAGTGGGTCTCTGCTCCACCAAGTCCATCCTAGCTGCAGAAGGAGCCACCTGCCACCGGTTGCAGGGGAAATTCAGCTCCAGCACACCTCGTCCCGTTCCATCCTCACTGACCTGGTCTCGGTGTGGCCGTTTCTCTCAGATCTTAGTCCTTGCTGGGTGAACTTGGCCCAGTGGGCACCCTGGGAGTGGGGTGCTCCCCAAGTTCCCCAGCTAGCTCTGCCGTGGTCATCCTCAGTGGGTGGCGCCGGCCCGGCGCGGGCAGCCACCCGGCCAGAAGCCAGGGAGCGGGGGCAGCGCCCTTCTCCCTTCTCTCCTCGCTCCTGGTCAAAGCATCTTTTCCAGTTCCTTTGTCCCAACTTAAATAGGGCAATTCGCAGAGGCGCCGATTGGCTCAACACTGAGGGGGATGGGAGCCCGATCCGGTGGCCAGAACCGGGTCTGATCCAGCTCCAGAACCAGGGAAGTCACAGGGAGCAAATCCCCTCTCTTGCCACCAGAACCCCCCTACATCAAACCATCACAATAATCTATATTTTCTGGCTTGCCTTCCTCTCTCTTTCCCTCTCACTGTTCAGGTTAACAACACAGTCTGATGAGTAGATGACTTGCGGATCTCCTTGAGCAAAAAATGTATGTAAAAAGAGTACAATTTTTCCATTCCTATCACATGCCCTACAGGCTGATTCAGTTTGCTACTTTAATTAGTCAGAAATCAGGTCTACTTTTAAATATTATAGGGATAATATATTCTTCTCAGCACTAAGATGCACAAGACAAGATGGTGATCTAGGATTTCTCAACCTGAAGTATTTAGAGGGAATGAAGCTGCTCAGTGCTCTGCTCTCTGAAACAGCATCTCTCTGAATGGCTGCTGCCGTTTCCATTTTGTAATCTAGCAGTCAGTCTCCTGCAATGTTTCACGAAAGGATAAAAGTTTTGGTTTTATCCTTGCCCATTTATCTGCTGGGCTGTGAAACTCTCAGAAAGAGAATGACTGGCTTGCATGGCCTTGATGCCTATGAAGTATTAAATGGCTTATCTCATACCTCTCACAGCACAAAAGATTAGAGAAAGACGGCACTTCCATTAACTACTGTCATCTAGCAACGGTGTTCCCTGGGAACATAATACTGTTCAGTTTTTTGTCTTGCTACTTCTTCCCTTCCCTTTAAACATCTCATAACATCAGGCATAAAACAGTAAGTAGTTCAAGTTTTACTGATGTTGGAGGACTATTCAGCCATGGATTTCAGTTTTTAGCAGATGATAGGAGGAGAGAAAGTATATCCTCAGACATGGACTATGTTCCTCTGAAATTTCTTACGTATTGGGCTACTATGATATATTTGGAACCCCTGCTTAACTAATAAATAGCAATGTTCCATCTGTAAATTTAATCTTTTATTTATAACCTTGACAGCATTTGTAAGGAGTAGATTTTAGTGCTGGCTTTAAGCCATCATTATTAATCCTCTTCATCTCAGGCTTCCTCAGGGATTAGCTATAGGAATCTGTTTAAATTGTACAGCCTTCCCAGCTTTCTGCAAAGGCATAGAGCTTGTTAGACTCACTGCAGCAGATACACCCCCACAATAAGCCACTTCAGTTTTTCCCAGACGCTGTACCCCAGTATCTACTTGCTTACCAGATGTTCTGGAATTCGTGCTGGGACATGACTCAATAACTACTGCTCAGGAATATGACACCAGAAAAACTTGGATTGAGCTACATCACAGTGTGAAATTTGTAAGCACCAGTGGAAAAGCATGCACAGCTATGCTTAAAAAGATCATGTAATTTAATGAGCAAAATAACCAAGCTGCATCATATGGTAATGTACACTGGAGTAAGGTCCACTGGATTAAAGTCTTAGAGCAGCACACCACAGAACATCTGCAATGAGGGGCTGCGGAACCGTAGCTGTCCTGATGTAAACAAACACATAAAAATATTGAGCTTCTAGAAAAAAAGATAATAAAGTTCAAGAAATTTTAATCTAGTCTGATCTCTGACACATATGCGCTCTGATTTTTTTTGAGTTAATTCTTGTTTGAATCAAGACATGTCTTTCAGAATCCATTTCATTTTGTTAAACAGAGTTCTCATGATCCTTCCCCATCACCACTGCAGCTGAAGTGTTAAAATGGCCAGTCACAGGCTCTGTCAAGCACAAGTAGCTAATCTTCCATTGTTCTTTGATTTTCTTACATGTCTTCTACACTGAAGTGCCTTTTATTGTCACATATATAATATTCTAATATCTCTTGCTTCCCTTTTTTAAACAAAAGCACACAAAAATACTATTTTTCTTATCTTCTTTGATTTTCAAAGTTTGTCAAGACTTAGTGAAAACCAGTATTAAAAGTCCAATAGGCCACTCAGATTTTTTTTCAGATCTATTTGTTAAAAGTTATCAAAGGCTGCTGATTAAAAGTATATGGCATTACTGACTCCTGTTTAATATCCTGTTGAATTACTGTTGAAAGTGTTTTATCACAGTCATGCTCTGACTTCAATACTTGATCTTTCTGCAAGTACAGAACTATGCTGAGCACTATTCAGTGTAAAAGATACACTTATGCTTACATAGAGCTTACACTGTTGAATGCTGCTGGATTTTTATGCAATACTATCGATAACTCCACCATTGCTACATTAATAGTGGACTCGTTAACATTTCTTTTATTCTTGGTAAGAGAAGTGAAAGAGTACTTCTTATTACCCATCACTCCATTGACTGATGATTATGTCCTTTGTTTCCTTCTTTCATTTGACCAAATCCTAGCTTCCAGTTTGCTATGAAATTCTTTTTTTACTCCATCTGTTATTTTGTTTTCTTGTTATGCTTGCTATAGTTATTTCACATTTACTCCTAGCTGAGCTGAATGTTTTAATGTGTAATCTTTTTTTTTTCAGATTTAATTCTAGCAGAATGTTATTAAATTGTTCGCAACACCATCCACATTTCTTCCATCTAAGTTATTTCTGTGGGGAGTTTGACTCCTAATTATTTCAGGTCTATGATACTGGACTTTTAAAGCAGCAATGTGTGCATGTGTGTGTAAATACATCATTCCTTTGTCATACAAATTAAAGAACAAAGATAATAAATTGCGGCATTTTAGTTTTGTAATCAATTATTTTGTCAGTCAGGATGTGGATTAAAACAGACATTGCCATGCAGTTGTCATCTGTGCGTCTGAGATTCTCCCTTTCTGTCCCTTGTAGTGTAAATTCCCACTGATGATAGTATCTAACTCTGGAAGGTGGAGGACTCATAATGAAGGGGGTTATATTGTTTGGGGCTTCTTTCAGCCTGAATTTCCTTTGATTATCCCAGTCATTTACAATCCTGCTGCTGTGAATGGTAACACAACAATGCATCAGTTCTTCTATGGGATTTTTTCCATACTTATTAAATTTTCCCCAGCGTGCTCTCCTTCACTTCTCTCTGGCCGGGGCTTAGTAGTGCTTCTGCATTGCTTTTTGCCATTTACAGCTGATTTTATCATACAATAATACTTGTCTCCTGTAAAAAAAAGCAAGACATGCCGTATCTCCCCAGGTTCTTTACGTATACTGCCAACATTGTGATATACTAGTGTCAAGTTGGCTTTGTTGATTTTCAATACCTTATAAAAAACACTAGCAAGTATTTAAGGAACTCATTTTTTCCTAAGCTTCGTACTGTTATCTGCAGGGCCTAAAACTGTTTTGATTTGTTCCCTGTCTCCTAGAAGTTCCTAGTCTGCACCTGAGGTAGTGACTAATCTTACTTTGGCTTTCATTTATTTCTTCCATAAGGAAAAAGTAAATTCTAAGCAGCTTGAAACTCATCTGTTTGTGCCAGTGGAAGACATGGATTTTTCCTGCTTTAGTTACCTAATTTCATGACATTGTTTACTCAACACCCTTCAAATGTAACATAAGTGTAAATATTGCAGAACTTGATACATATTCATGAACATTACTGGTATCTACAGTTTCAAACTGACTCATGTTATTTCCAGTGGAAGGAGATTAAAAAAATACCCAGTACTTTTTAATCATATTCAATGTTCAAATGGGAAACAAATGGGAATAGCTTGATGACCTTCTTAATAAGACTTTAACCTGAAATCTTTCCTCCTCTTAATTTAGGTCAAATAAGCTCTTTATTTTGTGCATCTGACTCTATATCCTTATTTAATTATTCTCTGGATGTAGCTATTGTTAAGCCCCTACAATTTAGCACAGTTCAGCACATATTTCCTGCTGCTTACAGGAACACACTGGGGAATGTGTTTTAATATCACTTCACACTTATTAAAATACAAATTCTTCCAGAGCAAGGATATGCTACTGCCATGAATGAATAAATTTTAATCATAAAATGTGCAAGTAAAAAGTCGACCTATTCAAGAATATTGTCAAAATGTTTTTCTATGACACTGCTTGTATCTGAATAAACATGTGGGGTGAAGTATTTACATATACTGTAGTAATGAGTATTAATGGGTATACAGCTACATAGAGGTGAAAAACAAGAAATGTCAGTTTTTTTGTTTCTAAAAATAAATACCTCATATATATTTTTAATCTTTCTAATACTTCTAATAAAATATTTCTTTTTTTAAATATTTCTAAAAAACTCATGACTGCCTCAAAACGCTTCTTTAAAATACATCACGATGCTGAAAGAAATTTATTTACTCCTTTTTTTTCCTCTCTTGTAGATATTTTTAAATGCAGATACAATCCGCCTGGGAAATCTACCAGTGGGTTCCTTTTCCTCCTCCTCCTCCTCCTCCTCCTCCTCCTCCTCCCCCAGCTCTTCAGCTTCTCGTCAGACTATCTACGAGCTCTGCGTCTGTCCCAATGGTAAACTTTACCTGTCCCCAGCAGGAGCAGGCTCCACATGTCAATCCAGTAGCAACATCTGCTTGTGGAGCTAGAATGACTCCAATTTATCCTCACACCAGAATAGCCTTTTGTTACTATCCCTCTGCTTCACAGTTCTGCTCGGTTTCCCTTGTGAAAAGTTCGACGCTTCAAACGGCCTGCAGAGCAACTTCTTCCAGTGTAAGCAGGAATACAGCGCTGCCTTCTCTTGTGGTTTGTGTTGCCACTCAACATAGAGATGGGAGTGAGATACTCAGAAATCAATGTATTCTTCATCAGGAAACCTGGAACATAATATCACCTTTTGTCCGAAAGGGAGAATAACACAGGTGCCTTTGCTACATGAAGTGAAGCACATAGTTTTAGATTTTTGCAGGACCTGGATATGAACTGCACATATATATATACACAGTACATAAGTAAATTTGCCCAGAATCTGATGGTGAAATGAATTGGTTCCCCCTGTATGATAAATAACTTTACTGTCTGAAAGCACAATTTTCCATTCATCTTTTTGGATGTAAACTTTTATCCCTGAATTTTAAAATTTTGAAGCATTGTTTGATGCTTGCTTTACTAAATGATTAAATTCAGTAAATGGTTTTTAACACGAAAAGAGACAGAATCCCTCCCTGAGTTTGGTTTCTTTAAAAGTGTGTTGTTACTTTTTGTCTACTAAGTCTAGGGTTTTGTACACTAGGTAAATTTTGGAAGTGCTCAGCAATATTACCTTTCAGAGTTAAAAAGACATCTACTCTTGTTTGTCAGATGTACATGGCCTTATACAGTATTTTTGTGGCTACTGCATGTGAAGCGATTGCTTTCAGTAGAACATACGGTTTCTGGAAGAGAAGAACAGGGTAAAGAGGGAAATACTGATGACACGTTTGTTGATCAGTGTATTGCTCTTCACAAGGTATTTATAATTGGCAAATACAAAAACAAGAGAAAATCTTCAAAGGTATATCTTGTCCATTTTCTAGCTCTGTCTAACTGCTGCCGTTTGAACACAGTACAAACAGTAGTACTAACGTAATGTGTAATGCTGAGAAGCAATGCACTAACAACTGGTATGACATTCACATTTGTTATTCTCTTTCGTTTATCATCTGCTGCTAAGGTTTTCAAAGTAGTGGTAACATATATATAAAAACACATAGTAATTACATTCAGTATTAAAAACTACATTGATGTTACATTGACTTTATCAGGTCTGTGTTTAAATCGTGCAGCCCCATTTGCACTCAGGTCTCACTACTGACTTCCTTTTTTGACAAGTGTGGTGTGGGATTTCTTTCTTGTATCAATGTTCCTACTTGTTTGGCTTGGTTGGTAATTGAAATCTTATAAAAAATGCTTTGGTATGTTGCTAGTAAATGTATCGCAACATTGATTAACAAGAGTATCTTGAAACTTGCAGAACCCAGGAATGTAAAACAGTATAAAAATGTTTCCTATTGTGGAAGATGGCTTGATTACATAAGGTAAGTGTCCTTTTAATTCTATCCTTTAAATTACACCACCTAGCATGTAGCTTTAGAGGCTTCTGAATGTAAGATCTCCAATGCCAAGATGGCTTTTGCAGGGTAACGCTAAAGTTAGGGCAGATAGCGCAAAGTGCGTATTTCTACGCATCGATTATTTTTTTCTTAGAGAAAAACATGAAAATGAGCAAACTAATACTGTCATTACCTTTGTATTTTATTACCACCTAATAAGGTTGATTTTGTTTTCACTTCAGGTGAAATTCACTCCTATGCAGAAGACCAGCACAAGACGTGTCCACGGCTTGACTGGTGCTTGCCTTTCCATTGGCCCTCTTCAGAGGTGTGAATTTCACCCTATAGCAAGAATTCTGTATTTCATGTTTCTACCAGTTAAATGAAGATTTTAAGTTTATTATTTTATCTCTTCAAAGGAAGGCCGTTAACAGCTGATTTGTTATTTATTTGAGAATTTTATTATTTCACTTGAAAAGAAAATATATTAGAAATTATTGCAAGAAAATATATTAGAAGCCTGAGGATTTTTAGTAAGAGGAATAGAAAGAAATACAAATGAAAAAGATGATAATGAAACATTAGAAAGTGTAGTCATACAATATACCCTTTAAAACTGTAGGGAAATAGATGTCTTTTTCTTATACACACAAGTAATAGAATGGTAGTGTGAAAGTCATGTGGATAAATAGTATTTCAAGAAGAAAAGCATATAAATCTGTGTGAGGACACATCTGTATGTATTTATTACCTGTGCACACCTACATACACTAGTTGCTTAAAAGATGAACAAACAATTATAGTGACTAATCTATTTGGTGAATTAAATTGTGGCTTCTTACAAATTTCACACAAGTAGACTAGAATTGGTTCTTCTGCTCAAATAAACCCACAGAATGGCTTGCAGCTACTTTGTCATGAACTTTCCGTTGAGAATTTCTTATTTGTTTGCTCTTCACCTTATGTTATTACTTACCTGTAGTACATCTGAAAAAGGTTTTTGCCCACTGGATGGAAAGACCTAACATTTAGAAATTTTGCACAAACTTGGGTGGGAATGGACAGGCAGAAAAAAAATATCTTTTGTCACTAGATTCATTTTAACAGCAAGGCTTGAATAATTTACCAGTTTGTATGACAAAAACTCAAGGCAGATGTATGGATGGTACTTTGGACTCAACAAATGCAAGCCAGGAAGTCCACATAGCTCTACACTGTCAGGATTTTCTTGCTTGGAGTCCCTTCAATCTGAAGTAGACAGTATTTGAGAGCTTCAGCAACCTATGAGATAGCATAATGAGTTGTCATAATGTCTTAATATTCTGGTGAGTCTCAAAAGATTAACGTTTTACTTCAAATCCATTAAAAACTGTAAGAAGAGGAAAATCCTAGTTTTTATTTTAAAGACTATTTCTAGCCCACATGATTTCAGAGAGTATTGGAAAAGTGATTTCAACACATTTAGAAAACTAACAATAACTAAAATAATAGTCTGTAAGCAGCTTCAGGAAGGAGAAGCAGACACCGTGGTTTTGAACGTTTGGAGCTGGCAATAGTGCAAACCTCAATAGTACAGCTCTTCCACTTATAGTACGCTCCAAAAATATGAGAAAAATGGCATAATCCCACAATATCATTTCAGATGGAAGGAAACTAGAAGATCTCAATCCAAATATCATATTAAAACACAGAGCTGTAGTTGTGCTATTTCATTTCTGGTTTATAATACTATGGTCGTTGTGTGCAAAGCCGTAGGAAATTATCAGATTCTTTTTGTGACCTTCTTCATAGATTCCTGGCCCTGTCTCCAAATTGTTTCAGTCTTTGTTGGCCATCTATATTATCTAGCATTCAAGTTATGATTAAGCCCCAGTTAATGTTTCTCCAGGTAGAATGCTTATCTGACTGAATATTTTGGTTATGTATTTTAGAAAAGAGATGTCACTTCTTATTCTGGTTAAGGCAAGAGTTTCCCTTTAACACCCCACTCTGTTGTGACAATTGTAGGGAAAGATTGAAGACCTTAAAATATTTTTAAGCATTAATATTAGTGCAATTTACAAAAAAAAAACCAGTGGCTAAAATATTCCTCTGAAGTTTTTTATAGTATATGAATACATGTATCAAATAAAGCTTCTTTTTGTACTAGAATGTTTGTATGGAAACCACTAAGATGGTATTGCAGCTGTTTGACTTCTTCAGGGCTATCCTTATGAGAACAACAAAATATATGAAAAGACCTTATTAGCTACATGTATTTATTATATGCCATAGATTAATCTTCTGTAAAAATATCTGTGTCATGATATTATAGGATACTGTCTCTTTCTTGTTTTAAAAAAAAAAAAAATAAAAGCATCAGCCAAACTCTCTGAGCACTCTTAGCTGTATGGTTTTGTATTGCAGTTCATTCATTGGTTAAGTGATAAGACCAAAGACTGACACTTCTATTATATCTAACACTATGACACTGCTGCTTCTACTAATTCTGTTGGAATGAAGAGATGACAAGTTGTAATTACAACATGAAATTGTAACATAGTTTAGATTTGTGCAGCATTTTGAGCTGTAGATTGTTCACTTTTTTCCAGAGTTTAAATTTTTTGTCAGTATAGTGAAATTACATTACTGTTCATGTATATGAGCATCTTTTGGTATTCCTAAGGCAACAAAAGAGTGAATATTCCAAAACATGGCAAGACATTGCTTTTTCAGCTGAAGTTATACTGGTTTGCTTGCAAAACAGTGGCTTGACGAGATGACAGAATTCACTTTAAACCATTTTAGATGCAGGGGGCTATTAAGTCTGGGTTGAAGATACAGCCATAAATGTCTAAAAGGATTTAATGAAGGATGTTTAAGATATTCAGTTGTTAACAGCATGTGTTATTTTTTTATGAGTTTTTTTAGATTCTAAATCATTGTCTAAATAAAAAAAATAAGAAAACTCAACCTTAGACTATGGAATTGTTATCAGCTGATTCAATGTAAAGCGTATGTAAGTTGAATCAAAGTTTGAGTGTCATATTGTTCCAATCAGTACTCAGTAAAGGTCTGCTCACCATTTTTGTTTTGTAACCTTCATGTTAATGATTTACTTGTGTATATAAATATATAAAAAGATGGGAACTATTTTCTTACACATACTATGCAATATGTTTGTAAAACTGCAATATTACCAAAATTACAAAAGCTGTGCTTTTGTACTCTCTTGCTTTATGTAAAACAAATCTTTTTTCTATTCAATGGACTGTCTTATAATTGTAGATAACATTATTCAAAAACAGTACACTGAAACTTTAAGATTTTTTGTTTTGTTCTCCTTGGATTTTTTGTTTTATGAAAATTATAGCAAGGTTTTGGAAGTTGGAAATTGCTTTTTCTTGGAAAGCTAGAGCTTTTACAGCATGTAATTAACACAGTCAGTTTGAAATCACTCCTGTATTTCTTTCATGTGGTCTTAGAATTTTCATCTGGTGCTACTATATAACCATAAATAAATGTAATACGTAAAATAGGAAACATATGAGAATTCATTTCAATAATCAAGTGGGAAACTTTGTAAGGGTGAGGGGAAGGTGTAGGATAACTGATGAGAAATATTTAGCTTTTCTCTGGGTTTCTTTGATAGATTTTTTTTGTTAGTATGCATTTCCTTACTTACGCCTACATTAGCCATATGGCAATAGCTTTAATTTGTTCTTCGATTTTTTTGTCATCACATACAATATACTAGTTTTATTTCAAAAATATTTTTGAAAACAATAGACACTGCATTTAAATGCAGTGCTTATGTTAAGAAAATGCAATTTGCAAGAAATATAGGTTTTATTTCTACATCAACATTAGTAAAGTTAAAATTACAGTGCTGCATCTCATCTACAGTAAAAGCATATTACACCACTCAAGTTCCTTTGTACCTTGCCAGAATAAGCATAATCTGTACGTTTATGTTTAAACTGCACCAGTTTACAAGCCACTTGACAATTACACAGTCATGTAAAAGGTCTTGTGGTGATGTCATCAATGTGAACAAATCCTATCTATGTTTAAATTGGGTATTGTCAGTTCTGCTAACAGCACAGCCTTGCACAGAGCTCTAGCAAAAAGAAGAAAGAGCATTTGGGTGCTTTGTTTGCACTGAGCTCCTTGACGCCATGCTACGATACTAGCAATATCCGCAGTAGCCAGACAGTAGCTAGCTGCATAATGCCTAAAGAAATCAACATTTCTGTACAAGAGCAACAGTTGTATAGAACTATCAGTAATGTAGGTCCTGCTAAGTCTGAAACTTAATAGCTGATACAGCAAGAAAAACTACTCTTAGCCATTTTATTCAGGCTTGGACTAGTTCAATCCAGGAAAATCTAATGACAATAGAAAATAATTAGACAGTATAGTGAAAAGAAATCCACCATAAACATTGTGCTGATTCAACATAGTCCATACCAAGACTTGCAGTTAATACAAGCTCTCAGTGTACAATAGGGTCTCTGAACCTTTGAACTGAACTTCAGATTGTGTTGTTTCAATTCAAAAGTATTATTTGATCCTTAACCAATACATTTCTCATACGGCCAGGACCAGGAAGTTTCAGAAGAGCCAAGGTAAAAGTATATATTGTGTGTCTGCTCTGATTAGAGTCAATATTACATATACCACAATTAAGCCTAACCCACTTACCTAAGAAAAAACAAATTGAAATGAGAAAGTTTCCCTCAGTTTTTGGAAAACTTAAATCTTTAAGAGCAGTTGACCTTTTTAAGGAATGTACTGCTCTCCCAGCATCTCAAATTCTTACATGTTTAAGCACTAAAAGTAATTTATATTTAAAAACTTGGCCTTCAGCTTAAACGAGTTCTTCTAATGCGTGACTTGACCTGAGAAGTAAAGGTGCCTTTTAATCACATGTATACCTCCTTGTTTGTGAGTCCTGTGAGGGAGAAGTTCAGCTTCCAGCATCATTTAGAACATATTAAAAAAATAGACTTAGGCGCTAGAGAAGCATTCCTGAAGGCAAGGCAGTTTGTTTTCTATGCTTTATGGTATGTTTGGAGCTTGCATACAGCCGTTCTTCACCACTGAGATCTGTTTTCTGGCACAATAATCTATTTCTAAGTGTGTGTTTCAGAACTATTTAGAAAAAAAGGTATCATTGTTTTCTTTCTAGATGATATTTACTCAGTTTTCTTGTCCCAAACACTACAGCAGTTAGTGAAAGTAAAAGCCTCCCCCTTAACTCCCACCCACTCTTACCTCTTCAGCTGAGCTTCAGTTGTTCCCCTTAGCCGCCTCCTTTCTTCCCAAATAACAAAAGAATAGACAACATAAGGGATTGAGCTAAGTCTCTTTATCAGGCTCCTTCCTGTGTAACTTACTGGAACCGTATCAAAGGGGAAGCTTCTACCAAAGAGGAAGATTATTTGCTTTGTGAAAACAGAAGTTGTATAAGAAGGAAAACAAACACAGGTAAATATCAGTTTTAGTCTGACTTACTAGAATGAACAATGAAAGTTTTTGAACTATAAAATTCTTAATAACTTTCAATTTCTCATAAGTTTTATAATTCAATGAATGTCTTTAAAATAAATATTGAAACTATCCTATCCTGGTTTTTTTTTTGAAAACAGAAAAGTAATCACTGAGCTCATTATTTTTTCCTCTCTACTAATGTATTTATTTACTTTTACAAATTTGAAAGAAAAAAAAAGACTTAAAATGTTAAATACTATAAATCTATTAAAAAAAAAAACCTACTTAAAACAGAATGGTGTTCCTATAGCTCATAGGTGACATTCTCATTTATCCTAGGTACATTTAGAATCTGATTTCTTTAATCTTTAGGATTAATTGTAATTAAGTGTAATCTGTAGGAGACTGAGAACCCCTGCTGGTAAAGGAAATATGGTGTCTATGTAGTAGAAGCAGCAGCTGCAATAGCATCTCCCACGCTACAGTGGAACTGAACAAGATGTGGAGCCATGTACTCATGTGAGGAAGTGGGGTCTCCTAGTGGAGTTTGGTATTGTGAAGACAACAGTCAGAGTGCTCTCCAGCTCCGTGCTCCACAGGGTGAATAAGTTTTGGCATTACAATAACCTTGGACAGACAGAGAGAAAGGCAGTGGGTTTTTTGATCTGCATAGGAATGGGTATAGTGGTGTATAGTGGTGTATAGGCAGTAAGTCCAGATCAGCCATGTTGCAACAGTAAACAACTGAAATATAATTGAAAGTTGGATTTATTTATTTTTAAGTGAAAAAACAGTCTCTAGACTTTGCCCTATGCTTAGTAGTAACTCAGAGGAACAGACAGAAACGGACAGAGATGAATCATTTTTAAGTCTTTATATCCATGGAACTTTCTTTTTCCTTTCTTTTCCTGACTTTTTAAAAACACCATTAGAAAGGAGAAAAGCAGTAACCTAGGTACAAATTTTGTACTTCTCAAATGGAAGGCGACAGTGAACTCTCTGTTTGCACATGTATCTCTGTTTATGGCAGAAAGAGCTGAAAATAGTCCAGTACACTAGAGTGGATTCAGACACTAGTAAATACAAGAGGAAACACTGACAAATTCTGTGGTTTTGGGTTAGGCTTTAAATGTCCATTAAAAGTTTGTGCAAAAAATAGATGATGATCCGTGACTTTTTACAGTGTATTTCTAAAATGCATCATTAACATTAGTATAATTTTCCCTCTGAAAATTGCTCCCGCTTCTAACTACAGGTATCACTTTGACTCCTAGACATGGAGAGATCTTCACTCATTTCTCAAAACCAAATTAACAAATTATGAGACGTCCAAGATGAGTCATAAAACGTAATGATAAAAAGCCTTCTGCCACTGTATTTTCATATTTCAGCTCAGTATTTTCCTCATGGTAGAAGAGTTGCACTGTTTGTGGAAGCAATAGATTTGATATTCATGATCTTCCCAGTCACTTCTAGAGATGCTGTAGACCATGCTGCTTCCCTTCCCTCCTTAGGGGAGTTAAATTAGGGAAATGAATCCTTACCATTACTTGAGTTTTGTTGCACAGTCTATCTTTAGACTTTCTGTAATCACTGTTTTTGAGTCTAAAGGGGAAAAAAAATTGGATGGCAGCTACTAAAGCTGGTATTATTCATGGCTGCAGGGAGTGGGTTATTGCTTGAGATGATCGTTACTGCTATGGTGCAGTGAAATGCAGGGAGAGAAAGGGAGTGTATAACCAAAACATTAAGCAGAGAAAGAGCATGGAAACAGAATAAAGGCATGTGGAAAAAAGACAGTGGTATAGAAAAGGTTTACAGTTTAAAGAGGTACAATAATTCAGTGTTAAAATTTCTCTTTACTTCATCAAATATGTCATGCCCAAAACACGGGAAGCAGAGGCAAAGCTTCAGGATGCTATTGGCTCAGAAGTCATTTCCAAAACCAGAAATGTACTATTCATAAGAGATGGTACAGACAATATCAAAAAACCTCTGTTGCTACTCTGACTGTGATGAGAGGCACAGCTGTGGAACCTAGAAGCTATGGAAGCTATATAGAAGACAGAAGGTTGTATGTACAAAAGGACAGTGCTGGAAGAAGAAGGGAGCTTCCCATAAGGCATAAATAGAAAACAGCTGGAGCAAGAATTAGGAAATGAGTAATAGCCTGCAGGTTGATGGGGGTTTTGGAGGTAAGATTCTGGACCGTAAGGTAGATTGTAAGGTATTTTCTTATTTCTCTCTCCTTCCCCCTCCCCTCTTCCCTCCCCCCCCACCCCCAAAAGACTATCTGGGAGCAAACATTGACTTCTAGTGTGATTTGTTTCACAGCACTCAAGAAATGTATATACATGTATAAAAGTATATAAGAAAGCAGACGTGCTTATAAGTATTTCAGAAACAACAGCAGCTGTCTTGTGTTCTGAAAGGGTAGATCCACCAGCTAAAGAATTAGACTGGTGAAAGGTTTTGTTTGTGTTGGGCTTTTTGAAACACATAATACATTTATATCTACCTACATCACGTTTCACAGTTTCAGAGCCAAGATGAGTCCTCTTATATCACTTTGTAAAGGAATAGTTTATATCTCTCCCTATGAATTAGATTTTATGCAGTTCAAATTTTACATAAAGATATTTATTTTCTGTGATGACTATTGCCACCTCGTCTTCATGTTTCCTGATATAAACTTCTGGACTACAACAGACCTACTAAAATTCTGATATTAAACTATTGATACTTCCATTTATCTCCGAGAAAGTCTAAGACACTGTACTAGTCGTTTCTACAGTGCTGTGATAATAATAGTCTCTTTTCATGCATGATAGCATATATTTGTGAGCAAGTCACCACACGATTAACCAGATTCCTGGAGCTCCTTCCTAAAAAGATTTGTTTCTTTACCTCCAGTTTCCAAAATCTTGCATGGCTTTAATATAATGTGGATTTTATCTTTTTGTTTAAGTATAGTACATTATGTACTTTTTAAAAGATTTAAATTATATATCTCAACCACAAAATTTTATTAATGGCCATATGTTTCTGAGAACTGAAAGGGAAAAATACATTTAAATTACATTGTCTCACATTTTACAGAACAGTATAATTTCAGTTGATTTAGGCAATTTTCCTATCTATTTTTAGGAAACTTAACAAGCAAACATTTAATTAAATTTGACACTGTACAGTTTGCCTAACAAATATCACTTCAGTTAGACTATTGTGATGACAAAGTATTTACATTCCAAAGAAAAATTTCTAAATGGTGTATTATTCCCTTTTAGAGGTATATAATGTATTATCATGTTGTGAAGTATGACAAGTTAAGTTATATCAATTTTTAAATAAATGTAAATAAAATTCTTTAGTATAAAATTCTGTGAAATGTGCACCTTCAATTTATTGAACTTTTCTATTAACATAATTAATCTGGAAAATAAGCTACATGCTAATACTTTTCATCCGTTATGTTTTTTCCATTGTCTCACATATCCTTTGTATGAGTGGGATATACTTTTTGATGTTTGGAATATTTTTTTATGCGGAGTTCATATATTTTTGCTCCATTATTTAATGCATAACAGCTTATCCTTTGGATTTATTTATCCTGAACAGAGTTTTGTCACTACACTTAACATTTAGGTTAAGCTCCTTCAAAACTCTGAATATATATTTAACTATAAGTATGCGAGTCATTCCAGTACACTCAATGGAACTTCCAGAGCTTGAAGTTAGGAGCATGATAACATATTTTGCTGGATCAGTTTTTGTAAATAAAGCAAAGTAAGACAATACAATGCAGGTTTAAAAATTATTTAGCTTAAAACAATGAAGCTGAAAGACTCTTCTGATTATTCCACAGTGCTTCACTTTTGCCTATTTGAGCTGAGTAAGGCCGTTCTTGAGAGGACACATTAAAAATTATTTCCCTTTTCAGATCTGTGTGACTTCTACACACCACTGTCTATCAGCACCATACTCATTTTTACTTCTGATTTGAATTATATCAGCATCTATTATGTTGAGAGTGTTTTGTGCAAGTCCTAAAAAGACCTGCTGACTTTATATGAACATACTCTATTGTGTCTTTGAGGATAAGTGCCATCAATCAGCAAAGCAAATTGCTGGCATTTGGCGTTGTGTCACATATACAGCTCTAGAATTGATCTATATTTGAAGCCATGAAACATGGATAAAACCTTTACCCTGCACAAAAGCATCTTGATTCCACAATTCATCTGCCACAGTGAAGTTTGCTTATCCTGTACTAAAATTTGCTTATCTCGTACTAAAACTGTTTTCCCAGATACATTGGATGGTGTGAACGCTCATCATCAGGCAATGAGCATCCCTTAATTCCACATGCTAGGCTGAAGAAAATCAATTTGAATTCTCAAAAGATGAAGGTAGTGCACGTGGCCGCTGTATATTGCCAGCAGTTCCACAACACTGGAGTCTTGGAGAGGGATTTAAAAAACAAACAAAAAATTGGTTTCTAAATTGTAACAGGCTACTGAGCTGCATGACTGCCTTATTTATTATCATGGGACATAGAAGGGCTCAGGCAAATGGAGAATGGAGTTTTCTTCACACCTGCAATAATCAGTAGTCATGGTATGGTGGAAGGAAGACGAGGAAGAGGAAGTAAATAACAGGTTTCGCAGTCTTGCCCCATCAAAATATCAGCACTGTAGTATAAGATTTTGTATGGAAAGATCTGGATATCAGCCATGTGAGAATTGATTGACTACCTCTGGGGAGAATAATTTTCAGAAAAAAGATTTTAGTTGTGTGTTTTCAGTCATGGTGATTACTCTGCTTGTGCTTTCTCTTTTTCTGCCCATTAGGCTTCTCACTTCTTAGGACTTTTTCTGTAAAAGTCTGAACTAAATACTAATGTGAAAATTCTCCAGGTTAATGGCCAAACCTTCTAAAGTTTAACAAAATAACACATGGAAGCAATGCGTCATTTTGTAAGCCAAGTTTAAAGATCTTGTCATAATTCCAAACCAAATGATCCTAATCACCCTTTGAATAAAACACCTTAGGTATCGCTCACGTTAGCATTCCCACTGGACTTCTGTGGACTCTGGAGAAAACACCCAACCAAAGCACTTAGGCCAACCGATGTCCAAGTCTCTGGGTCAAACCAATCTATGGCAGTGGCAGTGGAAAATGGTATTTAGGAACAGCATGGGAGTCTGCTCAATTTACACAGCCCCTTACCCGCAGGCTCCCCTAGTATGCATAGTTGAATTCCCCACCTTGTACCTTTGGTATCAGTTTGTGGATCTCTTGTCCGTGAGTTTCTGTAATCCTGCTTCAAAGGAAAGGACACAGCTGCTTTTTGTGGCAGCAAGTTCAAAATATTCATCACCTACTGCTCAACTAAGAACTTCCTTTCATCTGTTTATACTGATCTTCAAATAATTTCACTGAGTGCCTCTAGTTCTGATACTGTGGGATTTAGAATAGAACAGAATAATATATTTCAGTTGGAAGGGACGTACGACAATCATCTAGTTGAACTGCCTGACCAATTCAGGGCTCACCAAAAAGTTAAATCATGTTATTAAGGGCATTGTCCAATTGTGTTTTAAACACTGATAGGCTTGGGGCATCGACCACTTCTCTAGGAAGTCTCTTCCAGTGTTTGATTAACCTTTCAGTAAAGAAATGTTTCCTAATGTCAAGTGTGAACCTCCTTTGATGCAGTTATTTGATGAATAATAGCTCTGCAACCACCATATCCACTACCATAAATGTTAAACATGTCCTCTTGTCACAGAGGTACACCAGAACGACTCCACACAGAAAATAAAGTTAAGCAAACTTTAATTTGTAACTGAAACCAAACAGCCAAAGCTAACAAGACAATAGGGATAATTAAAACAAGACTCCGATAATGTTTAACAAATTATAGGTTCGTTACACCAGTCAAGGATGTTATTACTACACGACAACACATGAGAACGATGACCAGAAAGTGTGCACACACTCACTCACACCAAAGGGGAAACCTCATACTCAAGGGTATCCAGAAGATAGAATCGCTCACCCGGAGGGGCGAGAGTTCTCTCAAGGATATATCCAGAAGGAATAATCACTCACCAAAAGGATGTTGAGGGCACTCAATCCTGGGAAGTTTCCGTGGGTGATATCTCAGTCCCAAAGGGAGGGTTTCCAATCGCAGATGTGTTGCTCCAAGGAGAACTGCTGGAAGGGGGTCTCTGGTGGGGGTCTCATTTTGTAGCCTGATTAGATCTGGACTGTGGTCATCTATTGGTTGTGGTCCAGAGGCTTCTCCGGGCCGAGGCATCCCGTTGGCTGGGGACCTTGTCTGTTGACCAAGAGGTCCCACCTTTGTTACTCCTGCCACTGGGGGTGTACGTGCTGGTCAGGACCCGATGAGAGTGTGTACGTGACAGCGGTCACGGTGTGATACTAGAGGTGCGAAAATAAGGATGTGAAAGAGCCTGCAGCTGCCTTTCTCAGTAGGACAGAGGCGGAATGCTCCTGCCACACACCTCCAGCCTTTTCAAAGGCTCTTCAAACCAAAGGGTCACAGTTGTCTTTTCAGTTTCTTCTTACAATGCTCCAGAACTCGCAGATAAATACCATCCAGTCCTGGTGACTTACTAACACCTAGTTTATTTGTTCTAGTACTTCTTCTACACGTATGACTCCAGTGATCTAGCCCCTCTGATGTGTCTGCTACAGAGAATGCATTGAGCGTGGGAATATCCCTGATACCACCATCAGCAGTAAAGGGCTCACTTTCTCCGTGCTCTGCGTTAGGCTTGTAGTCCTGGTGCAGAAGCACTTGTAAATTTTGCCCTTGCTCCACTGTTTGACATTGCACGTGCCAGTCAGCCGGCCTGGCTAGCAGTCTGGTTTGTCTACTTATTGGGATTGTGATGTTTATTCCCTCCTGGCCTTTCAGAGGCACATTGAACATTATCCACGTCCTCTCAGGGATCACATCAGTCTGAAACAGGTGCTCTTATGTGCCTCTTGGCTTTCACCCAGCTCCTAGCATATAAATAATCCTCTACAACCTTTTTAATTTTCAGTGCCAGCAGACTGGCTCCATTTCGATTAAAGTTTAGTCTTAATAGGACCACTGAGGGTTTTTAAAATCTATTACTCTCAAAGTGTTGCTGCAAAGTGTACACGTGTTCCTCTGGCTTTGTTCATCTCTCATGACAAGGGTTGTGCACACTCCAAGGTCCCAGAGGTTCCACAGGTGCATGTAACACTCTTCTCAAAGTACATTTTGATCCACATTCTCAAAGTGAATCAAGTTTTGCTAGAAAGCAAAAAAAGTATGATCTTAGATCATTGTTTGGGCCTTTTGCTCTCCTTTTCCAAACCTGTATTAAAAACACACCCCAGAAGTAGCATTTTTAGTTTTGTTTGAACATCTTATAATTCAGCAAAATCTGGCTTTAAATGACTTCTGGTCATAGTTCCTCCTTTCCTAGTAATTATTTTTCTAATTTTAATTTGCTTATGCTCATATTCCTAAAATGTTTATTGCAATAAAAGATGTCACACTTATTTAGCTGGCATATAAATTATTTTCCTCTCTGAACATTGAGCAAGTTAAGACACAAAATATTTTTTTGCTCTTGGGGAAAAGCAAGTTTAATTAAAAAAACACATTTGGAGAATACTGAGGGACACTTGGGGAATTTTAGAAGAAATAGTGTATTTTGGGCAGCTTGCTGAATTTTTCACTTTCCAAGTGCCTGACTAAGCACTCATATTCTGTTTGATCCAGTGTGGTTTTCAGCCCCATCAATCTCAAGGAAGGTTTCTCTTCCTAAATAATCCAGTGTCTCTCCATCAAAGGTTTCCAACTCTTATCAGTCCAGACTATCTTCTTGTCCAACCAATCCTATAAAGGTGGAAAGGTGCTCAAAAGGCTATATAAGACTTCAGGAGGTCCTGCTGTGGTTTGTTTGGTAATCAGTGTTTGAAGTTGTTACAGCTGGTGGCTTCTTCCTCCTGCTATGCTTCTGCCTTCCTGACTAGCTTCAGCTCTAGCTCCTGTTCAAGTTCCCTGTTTGAGCTTTTGTGCTGGCTTTTACCGCTGACTTCTGAGGCCATTGTCATGCTCTGCATCAAGGCATGCTTCATGCCAGCAGTGTTATGTGTAGAGCAGCATGGTAAGTACCATTGGAATGAAGGAAATTGTCTACCAGCAGGTGCTCTGTGGTTGGTGTCTTCTCAAGATGAAAGCTCTTCAGAGAGCTGGATAACACCTGTGTGCAGTAGTCTAGAATGTTAAGCTTTCCAGCTGAGGAAAAAAAAAAAAACCTTCTGCCCATTTTTTTAATCAAAAAAAATTTTTTTTTAATTGAGTTTCTGCAGAAAGTCTAATCAGCATAAATCATTGTGATACATTGTTTAGTGTTTTGTGCATGGAAAAGCTAAGCCATTTTCAAAAATTTGTATTTCGATTATTGGGGTCCATCATAAATACTTTGTTCTCTCTTAGCGTTTTACTAAGGTTCCAGTTTTATGAACAAATGTGTAAGCTTTGAACTGCTGGTAAGCAATAATCTTCAGTAAATTTTATGAGAGACTACCCACAAGGTTAACAGCTAAGTGACCAGGATAAACATCAGTAAATGACTTTGTACTGTCTACACTATGAGCTTTACCATAACTCAGAGAACAAAAATAAAGTTCAATGGTTAAAACTAGCTTTCTTTTTAATGCCTTAGATCCAGTCTTACAGCTATTCTGAATTATCATTTGCAAATCTTAAGAGAATAGATGAAACTAAGAAAAAAGTTTACTAAAAAGATTGAAGCATCATAAGCTCTAAAGGGAAGAATATTGTTTTCCTAGTGGTGTCAACCTGATCCCTCCCATTGTGATTTAAAAATAGAAAACCAATGGATAGTAAATTTTCAATTAGCAAATTAACAGCTCTTACAGTTATTAAATTAAGGCATTACATGTTTATAGTACCTTGGGAGCTATGTTTTTAATATCCTATGAACCAGATTTTATGTAAAAGCTGTTCTTTCTTTTTCATGCTTAGCATGAACAATTATCAAAGAAAGGGGAAAAAAAATGGTCAGAAAGTTCTGTTGTGATTTTTAAGAGTCAAGTATTTATCTTTGAAGTGTATATGCTTTTTTCATGTCTACCTTATCATGTAATATGAGAATCATTGGCATTAATTGTTTTCAATTAATGATGAACAAACTTCAATAGTTTAAGAATTTTACTATGATATGCAGGACCCTCAGTATTCAGATATGCTTTCATAATTTATCCTGACTTGTTTGGGCATGTTATTTTTTTAGATTGAGGAAGACTTTATTAGAGAAGACTTTTTTAATAACTTCTTCTTACTGGTATTTTTAAAGGACATCTGCAGTAGTTTATTTTTTTTATATATACATGTAGATATATATAATAATTTGATAAACTTCTGAATTTTTTTCCTGACTACAACAAAAATATGTCGCTCAGAGAAAATTATAGGGGTGATAATCCAATCAAAATTATTACCCCATCTAGTGATATGAAACAAAATCCAGAGCTAGTCAAAGCAAAATCCAATAATAAGCTCACTGTATGCATAAATATTTATGCTAAAGATAAAGATTTATGCTCAATTTCTTTATAACCTTACATGCAGGGTTTTTTTCTCTGATCCTTCTGTTCACATAGCTGATATTTCTTCTTCACAAAATGTATGTGCCCTTATTTGCAATATTACTGATTCCTACTTCAGCGACTAGATGTAAAACTTACACTGTAGCACATACCACGTTACATGTAAATGCATTTGGTACTTGGCATTTATGAATTTGGTAAAAGGCTTATAATTTTATATAGCCTGTCCGTTTCTGAACTATTTAAACAGCTTCCCTTAAAATAAAGTTCAGAAATACACAGGGGTTGCAGTTATGCTCACCGTTATTTATGAAATCTAATGTCTTTAGATATCTTAAATTATAAATTCAATTATTATGATGGGTATATAGGGATTACATTTTAACAGGTGTCAGTTAATACCATGCTTGAGTACTGCAAATAGCCCAAGGAGTATATTCGTGTCTAATTGTCTACACTCCAGAGCACAACAGCTGCCACTTGTAGCAGATGCATCATCTGACTGACGATATTCTCCAATGTGTTGACAGGCTTTTCTGGTGCAGCTGATTATATATGATTGTATTTGGCATAGCTGCATACCCTTAATAGACACTTTTATCGTTGTTCACTGAACATTGGAATACTTTAGTCAGCTGTTTATTATGCCAGCTATAATGGACTATCAGCCAAAAAATTTCAGTGAGATGGCTGTTTACTGGACTATGTAAAATGAATCATTGACCTTAATGAACTAGTGTCCACATGTCAAAAATACACTACAGTGGGTGGAAACAGCAGACTTGGCAAGAAGTCTTTACAAAGAGAATGGAATCTCTTCTAATCTTCATGGGTAATTCCACTAGTATTGGGCTGGCACATAATTAAGTAATCGTTCTAGGAAACTGTGCTGCTGCTACCAACTTTGTGGGTTTGTATATAAAGATATCATTCTTACAAAGTTTGCGCTAAGTTCTTTGCAGAATGACGATCTCTGACAGGCACTCATTTCCCAGGTCTTTTGTATGGCAGTATTCAGAGAGAGAGAGGGAAGAATTAAAAATAAAAAAAAAAAAAAGAAACAGATATTTTTAGTATCAATTGAAACTTCATTACTTGTTTAAAAGTGTATCTCGTGCCCAATGAAACGAAGATCCTATGAAGGTGCACACAGCATTGACTGATTTAATTAGTAAAGAGCACTAGAATACAAAGTTTTCCAGATGATGAGTCTAAATGAGGCTTGGGAATAGTGGGGAAAAACATAAATAAAAAATGCCAATAACTTAGAGATTTGTAAGAATGAATATTACTGTGAAGTTCATATCTTTTTCATATTCTCTATTTTCCTGAAAAGTTAATCACCCATCATTTCCTGGAGGAATGACTAGAAAATATACAACAGACTTACCCAACATTAGTCTGACTTTCCCTGTGCCTTCCTCTTTATCTATTTTTCTTTGAAAGTAGATGTTTCACTTTTATTAACTACTGCTAATAGTTCCCACAATCCAATAGTTTACACTATCCTATACGGTTTTCAGCATCCAGGAAGGCGCTGTCAGAAATTATCATTCTTCACCAGGCGTAAATTGCATGGATTTATTAGTTCTATTGATTTAATGAGTAGAAGGAAAAAAATGAAATAGATCCAGGACAATTTTTTTTGTCTGTAAAATACTGCAGTGGAAGTTTTGGAAGGAAAAAGATCAAGTAACTTTGAGTTGACAAGGTCAAAAGTGTCTGAATTAGAAAATAATTAAATGATCATATTTGATAGCAGAGCAATTTGAGGAAAATTGATTTCTGAAACCCATGGTAGCTAAGAGTAAGGTAATTGTTTGCAGCTGCTTCTGATAAGTGTCCAGGATAGATCTCATGCTGTGCAGAGTTTGCTTTTCTAATTCCTGGAGACAGATTAATGTGTTCCCCTAAAATAAATAAAAAATGTGGGACAGAGATGGGACTTTTAATATCAGCTACTAAAGAGGTAACAAAGCAGTGGGTTTTTGGAGGTAAGCTTCTGAAGACTGATAAAGGTCTTCGAAATGGAGAGAGCCATTAGTTATAAGATCATGGCCTGCACTGTGTGAATTCTCAGATGATCTAAGTTAATAAAGTCGAAATCTTATTAAGCCACAGGTCTTTATGCCTTGTTCATCATGCAGGGCAGTGAGTCCACTGTAGAACAGATGTAAGATGTCAGGATTATGTAAGCATCTGGAACACGCAATGGTATGTTAGGCCATGGTGATTTATTAGAATTAGTTATGGAAAGCTACCTTCTACACAATAAAAATATGTTTAGTCAAAGCAAGATTTTGACTAAAAGGACACCTTTTGCATTTGTTGAGGTTAGTGGGGTAATCTTGGTATGTGCAGTACTTCAGACTCCAGTAGTCCAGCCTTGTGGAGGTATGAAAAACTTCCAAAATGCTGCAAAATGCATTTTCTTTACGAGGAATGTCAGTTTTTAACAAGGCTAGGAGGAAGGCCTTGGAGGAACCATTGACAAAGCACGTGTTCTGTATGAGTTTTTCTTAGGTTCTGAATGGAAAACAAATTTAGGTGTAGAAGATGAGTTTTTCATCCTGGAATGACTGGCTGGTAATATAAGGGAAATTCCATATTTTAGGTGGAATGACTCAAACCAGAATTTTCTCTGTAAGGATTAATTAAATTATGTTGATTTTTTAAATTTCACCCATATTATGATAGGCATGAAAATAATTAATTCATAATGGGGGGAAAAGGAGTGCTCATCCACATGCTCACATTACAATGCAAAGATACTGCACCAACACATGGAATATATATGTGTATGAATATATGTGCATTTGTGTTTATGTATGTGTGTATATAGATATATCTAATGCAAAGAATCTGTCAGTGGGATATCAAATTCCAAGTAGTCAAAAAGGCGGAATATCCATTCCTTGTCTTAAACTTGTTTTTATCATTGTTTCTAACTTGAGTGAAGTTTTACACATTGTTCTTTATACTTAATGTAAGCTTCCTAAGCCCACAGAAAGTCTTCAGTTTGGACTGCATTGTTCTCAGGCACTCAGTTTACTTTGCTCTCATTGTGTTTTATCTTAACAATGACAAGCACGTGAAATATTCAGATTCTACATACTAATTATTATGTGACAGAAAATCTCAAAACTTCAGTTTTATCTTAACAGAACAGAAACAGCTGCCTATAGAGTTGCAACTTGACATTCTTAGCTACAGGGGGAATTCAAACCATATCGATCAAATCAAGCTGTCCCTCAAGGGGTTGGGCAAAAGAGTGTCTGATACCTGACATGACTGGGTATCTTCTATTCCTATATCTAGGAACTGTATACTCACAAATCTCTATTACCTTGTGAAAGCCTTAATGTCCCATTGTGGTAGAAATGTGATAGAAATATCATGGTACTAAGCTTTTAATGTTATGGAGAGACAAAAAATATGCTAATTTCTATGTTCTGTAGATCAGGCGCGTCTTGTAAAAATGCCTACCCTTCACTTCTGAAATAGCTTTCATGCAGGCTTGGACTGATGACTCTGAACAGAATCATCAGTTTAATAGATCAGGTGTTTGTTACTGTCAGACTCAACTACTGACAAAATATGCTAGGTACAATACCAGTCATGGTCAAAGTTTGTCTGCATTATAAGTCATTTTGCACTGGCAGGAAGACATCACGATGGTGCATCTGAAACTGTAGAGACATAGAGTCTGAGCAGTATTTGATCTCATCCTTTGACTGTGTATTTGATTTTCCTCCACAGTCAATACAGTGTAAATACTCTGTGCAAATACGAATTAGCTCTGCATCCAAATGTGTGGTTTTTAAGCTATGCATCAATATGCATATTTTGATGATATAAATCTATCATGGGCATTGCTTGATGGTGAGTAGCACTGAAACTCTATATTTTTTTCATGCACCAGTGTTTTTTCCCTACTGTTTACATTATCTTCTATAAAAGTTTTGATTATAACCTCTATACTAGTGACTCCACAAACTCCAGCTTTGCCTCAGGCCATTTCCCTCTTTATAAACATTTACCTATCCATCCTTTTGCTCATGTATAATTTGGAACTCAAACTCAGGCAAACAGAACTTATTGTGAGTGTTCACCTTAGTATTTGTCATGTCTTTTCCTGCAGTTATTTATCACTATCTTTCTTCAGCCTACCTGTGAAGACATTCAAGACTTGCACATTATATTAAAAAATAAAAGCATAACTGTCTAATTTTTCATCCAGTATTCAGGTTCCTGCTAAATCTTCTGTCTCAAAAGGAAGAAAAAAATCTCTCCTTGTTTTGATTCCTATGTCCTCAAATCTAAAATGTTCTTTTTTCCTATGTTTGTCTTCCTCAACCTTTCTGATTGCCTCATTAACGCTCCCTAATTTCTCCAAATCCTTTTTAGAAACCTTCACCTTTGAAGGTCTTAATTCACTTTGTTTTCCATGTCCTTTATCCATTACATCCCTTTCCATTTCATGCTCTACAGTTAGTAATGTAAAACTTTTTTGGTCACCCTGCACTGGTCTCTTGTTTTTCCTCATTCCCAATAACTTTTCAGAGTTTTTCTTCATTTCTGATCTTATAATGTCCCTGCTATTGTGATATTTCAGAATTCCTAAAGGTGATAATCAGAATCATCAGAGATAAGTAACTAATTTCTGTTATTACTTTTCCCAAGGAAATTTTGGATGCAATTCTGAAATGCTGTGTAAGGAATATAGGTTGTTTAACTTCACGCTCAAATTTCTCTTCAATCCTCACTGTTTTTATCACACAATGCTACTTTCCTGAAACTGAAATTAAATTTTCAGGAAAAAAATAAATGCTTAATAAGGACATTAACAAGGAGAACATAAATATGTATCTATCTTTTTGTTTTGGCAATTGTCAGTCTTCATGTAATGTCTCAGTATTTCAGAGCCTTTTAGGAAGTATTAGGAAGTAACATTTGTCACTTCTATAGGCAGAAGAAATAACCACTGTCTTCAGAAGGGCTTTAGACTAGGTTTTGCCCAAGTTGATTTCTCTTCCAGTAAGCTAGATCTTCTGGGGCGAAAAAGCCATCCTGATTTGAAATCTCTGTTGCCATCACAGTGCCTAGCAAACTTTATCAGTGCTTAATGAATGTTTCTATTCAAAATGTACCTTATTTCTAGTCTGAATTTTAGTTTCACAAATTTTGTTTGAATTTTGACTGCTAGTAAAAAGCATTAGTTTAATCAATTTTCATTTTCAATAAATATATTGTCACGTGGTGGTTAGTCATTTTTTTCATCTTCTCTTTTTGTCCAAACCCAAGTTCATTGATACTTTTCAATTTTCCCCATCAGTCCTGTATTCATTCCCTTCTTTCTTCTCTGAAGAATCTTCTATCATACTTTTAATTTTGGAAAGTTGATGTTCTATCACCAACTAAAAAGGTGACATAAGGTTTCAGGTTTTCACTCAGGATGGGTGAGACCTTTCTAGAAGGTCTAGGATGGCTTTAGATTTGACCTTGGGAGATGGATGTGTACCTGGACTCCTGACACAACAGCACACTGGTGTCTTGGCTGTATTTGGCACTTCTCTGATTTTTATAGCTAAGGATATTTACTGTTCAGGATTATAAATCCTCATATCCATATCCTGTTCAGATTCACTACTTCCTTCCCTCTTTTCGGCCTTCAAGGTATTACTTCACATTTTCTGTATAATTCATATTCAGTGTTTACCTGCCTCCAAGTTACCAAATGATTCTGTTGGCAGTGTAATTGACTCCTGAGTTCTGAAAGAAAGCTTCAGATGGCAGAGCTGTGCCATCATGTGTTCAGAGACAAATTTGTTGTTCTTCTGCTCTTAAGCATGTCCCCACAAGGGAGAAGTTCAGAATCGCTTGCACAGACAAGTTGAAGACAAATTATTCCACCTCATTCCTTTGTGGGTCTTCTTATTCTGTACTGCAAATACCTTTGCGTTATTTACTTTGCAGTAGAAGGAAAGATTTAAAGCTGTGTTATGGCAAAGAAAAACATCATCTATACTCTATGAAACTACTTATCTCATTGTCTCTTTTATCGTATTTCCATTACCTCTGCACACCACACTCCACACTCATGCTTGATTTCTCACACAAATTTCTCGTGAGATTGGAACCAGGATTCTTTCATTCCTATTGTTTTTTAGAGTTGTGATTGTTCTTGTTTCTGGTTTACACTTATTCTGGGTATGTACAATGAAGAGACTGAATCATACTTCTCTCAGCCAATGGTTCTGGCTTTGTCAAATAATAGTTCTTTTTTTTCCTTTTTTTTTCCCCACAGCCCACCTATTTCACAGACATCTTAGCTGAGGTATGTCAATGTATACACAGTGTAAATATCCCAAAGTATTTGCGAATATGCAGTATTCATAACTCAATTCAGAGCAGCTCAGATCTGTCACAGTATGATAAATAAACCCTTTGCCTGAGGGAGAGGCACTCACTAGCATGAGATGCTTTTGAGATAAGCAGGTCAAGCTACAGGCATGCTTGTGAAGAACCATTAAGTTACTTTTTACTCTTAGTCCATTTCTTATGCTAGCCTTCAGTCTTCATACCCAGCCTTCATGCTTGGATTACTATATCTATAAAAATTAATGTCCAGTTTCAATGTATGCTATGAAAGACGAGATTATCTTTTAATTTATGTTTAAATCCTCATGCTTGCCTCTAATATTGTATAAATAATAAAGGGGTGTAAGACTTATCTGAAATTATTAGTTCACAGGGTAATATCTTCCTCTTTGCTTGAGATATGCCAAGCTGTAAGGGCAAATATAGAGGAAATTAAAGGCTTTTCTATAGTAGCAGGCAAACTTGCTGCTTTTATGGAAGTTTTTTAGCTAAACAGTCAATCCACACTAACATGGAGGGGATAACCAGCAAAACGTGTCTTAAAAATTACTGAGAGAATTCACTGGGGCATTCAAAAGGTCCCTTTTCAGTGAATTCAGACATTCGGAAGAAAATAATCAGTCCCTCTTACCCCCTGTTTCCCTTTCACTGTGTGGTGACAATGAGAGCAGCAGCCCGGTGGACAGAGCAATTGATAGAACTGCTTGTTAAGTGTCAGCAAAGGTGGAAAACTTCTGGTTCTAGTAACATTTGTGAAGAGTGGACACAGTGAATAAACTTTTGGAGGAAACTTTTTTTTGGAAGATAAATGAGACAGTTCACAGAAGGATTTTTGATGAGGACGGATTGATTGGAATATAAAGAGGGCTGCATTCAGCTCCTCTGGGAATGCTGAAGTCAGAGAGCTACAACATGCACTGACAGAATGTGCCAAGTAGGTCATTTGAATAGTTCGGATGTTTGTTTTTGTTTTTTTTTAAGGGAAGGCACAGTAACGTAATACAACCTTTAGCATTTGATGCAGGCATTTTTCTAGACAGAATTCTTTGAGATTCTTGGCATTCTACGTGCGCAACAAAGCTTCACAGCAAGCAGTGCTTACAGGTATTTTTATTCTACGCTTTTGCGCTTTAGCTTTTTGAACAACATAGTCTGCTGAAGTTCTTGTGTGCGTGTGATAATATCTCTACTTTCAATACCAAACCCATCCCATGGTTTCACATGCAACCATCCCTGCAGCGCTTTGTGAATCCTTTGGTCAAGTTACTGTATGTGGGAGTTCAGGGATCACTAGAATTGGAAATCAATCTGGTTTAGAATTCCGTTTTCACCTGTACAAGCAAGGCTCAAGTAAGCTAAAGATAGACCTCAAGCTGTGGTATTATTCAGGGAGAAAGTTCTAGTTTTTCTTGAAGTAGCCTCCTATGTATGGAGAACGGAAAGGTCTCTGAAGATGTGCATCACATACTTGCAAAGATAAGGAAAGATTTGAGGTTTGCATACTAGGACTTGTGTGAAGGAGAAAGAAAGGGTTGCTGCAGTCTTACCAGGAGAGGAAATAGAGCAAACTCTTAACTCCAAGTCTCTCACTAGGTTTGGTTCTAAGCCATGGTGAATTAGGTTCCCATCAGCATCTTGAAATCAACAGTGACTTTTAAAACTTTAATTAGTGGTGTGCTGCCTGCATTAGTTTTATGTAGGATATTCAAAAACTCTCCGTCTGTCTTATCCAGGCAACAACACACCCCTTTCAGCAGAGCTTTCATTATGCAATCCATTGCACATAGTAGCATCCACAAAAATACTTCCCCTGCTGAGATCATGAGCATTCTCTACACACTGTTCAACCAACCAGTTCTCTGCTGTCGGACCAGCTTACATCCCAGGGAGTACCTGCTGAGGAGCTGAAGGGAATTTGTCACGCAAGTCCAGGAAAACACTTTTTTTTAAGGTTCTGAAGTGATGGCTGCATGTCACAAATTGACATCACAGATCTGTGCATATAGCAAAGCATTAAGCTGCTGGTTCACTGTGACAAGTTTTTTTGAAATCATTTACAGGACTGCTGATCTTCACACACTGTCATCCTGCTCCTTGCTGTCTCCAGCTATTTGTCTTGCTGTTAGAGTGGACCTTCAAATGCAAAACATTTTGTCTGAGCATACTGAGGAGAACTGAAGCTGCTTTTTTTTCCATGTCCAGGGTTTTGAAAACAAACTCAGGACACCAAAGAAAACCACAAGAGTTTGTGATTAGATGAAAAGGAATATGACACCCCATTTAAGCTGCCAAAGAAGAGATGTCACACATATGGAGAGCCCACCACTCTGTGCTGATCAGCGCAGATGGATGACAGCACCTTCACTGAGTCTGAAGCCATGGTACCTCACATTGTATTGAAATTGTCTGGAGCACTGTTTAGGCACAGGCAGATCAACATGGATGCAGACTGCTTGGCACAGCTCTTTCAGGGCAGTTTGCTGGCAGGGTATTTCTCAGTAGAGCTTAGTCATTGATGTAAAGTTTTGATCTCGTGCTTTCCAAAAAGTCTTATGTCCCTTGCCTTGGTCTATCCACACTTTGTGGATATTTCTAGGTGCGCAGGATTCCTATAATGTCTGTAGGTCAAGGGCCTCCTTTTTTTGACCTTGCCAAACAATTTGCAAAAAAGATCAATTTTCCTCTGTTGACCACTGACGTGAGGGAGTTCCTCCCTATCTCCCTTCCAAAGCAGACACTGGTGGCATCATCAGCCTGAATTAGTGTCTCTGGGCTGCCTGGCTTCTCAGCTGGTAGGATGGTTGAATAATTGAATCACTGAAATAACCCAGTCCCTATGCAGCCTACCTGATGGGCTGCAGATTGGGCTGATTTCTTCTCAGCTCTCCCTGGTGTTGCCTATTGGAAGTTGCCCATTGCCTTAGGCAGCCGACTCAGACACTGGCTTGCTCCCTCAGTTGTGAGAAGGTTGGGCTGGTTTCCCAGCTGCTGGCTCCATTGGTGCAAACTTCCCCGGAGCTACCCCAGAAACCAGACAGCCCAGCTGGTGGCCACTCGGCTAGTGGGATTCATGCCCAAACTGCTGGTGGCCAAGGCTGAAGAGCTTGAATTTAAAGAACTAAAGCAGTGTATGCTTAGTGCATTAGCTCTCTGGGCATTCTACTTTCTGATTTCAAGGATGCTTTTCTGGGCTTATTCTCTTGCAAATCATAAGCAACGATACAAATGACTTCTACTTTCTATTGATCTGATAAAATGGTAATTGTTTTGTCACGGTACCTCATTAAGTTCTGTATGTTTTGTATTTAAATAGTTGTACAAATAACATTGGAAGTGATGCCAAAAGCTGCATTTTAGCTTTGACCTTCAATGCTGATTGCAAGTGAAGGAAAGGACCACAGTGCAGGTGGAAACAGGTCTTTTCATATTGTGCTTATGGCAAGACTGTGTGAGCTGACCAGACTGCTCTAGATAAAAGGAGGATTTTTTTTTTTTCTAGTAGCATAAACAATATGAAGACTGATTTTTCTTGTTTTGCTCTTTGCGATGCAGGTTATTTGAGTGCTATTATTTATTATTTCTCTGTATTTGTTATGACTAAGTAAAAAAGTGATTATAAAAATGTGCACACTTGATAGATACTAGTGATAAATCTGAAAGCTTTTGAAGAAAATGCACTTTCTATTTTTTAATAGTTTCAGCCATAGCATTACTTTGTCTCTAATGTCATATTCAGAAACAAAATTAGGCTGAAGAAGTTGCTGTAACTTTGAGTTGCTAAATATCTAGATATAAATAATAGAGATATACAAATGCAATGGCACACAAATAATCAGATTTTCTGCTGTTACACATCATATAACATATGATGTTTTAAATTGAAGCACTATCTAGTATACACAGATATCAACTAAGTAGAGCAGAAAGTCATGTTTTTCTTGTCTGCTTTTTGATATGTTCTTCAGTATTTTCTCAGCTGATATTTTAATCTACAGTATTTTGAATAACTTCAGTTAGAGGAGAAAACTATTAACACATGCCTACCAAATATTCTTATGATACGACTATAGGTGCAATAAATAGTAGATGATGCCATTTAGTTTCTCATTACTAGCTGTAATTTGCTTTTATTTTTCTTCTTTTCTAACTGTACATGAAAATGTTCACGACATTCCAATTATGAGCAGAAGACATGCTGATGCATGCTAAAAGATCCCAGCTGTAATATATTCTAGATGGGGAAAAAAAAAGGTTGATGGTATGTCTCATCAATACTTTGTACTCACCTCTGTTCAGAGTTAGGCAGCAGGAATGCGAAGGCTCAAAAGCCCTAAAAAGCAGATTTGTGCAGCAAATTTGTGCAGCACTGATGCGGAAGTGTTTTAGTGCTTCAGAAACAGCAGTTTTGTTTTAACTGTTTGTCTTCTAAACTGTTGCCTTGTATCTTCCTTTTCTCAATTTTACAATTCTTTTTAGAGAGTGGGAGGCTGCTCAGTGATTGCCTACAGTTAGGACTAAAAGGTTTGGGTTTTTTTATGGATTCTCATGCTCATCCATTCGTTCTTAAATGAACAATACATCATAGTATGACTTAGTTTCCACCTTGTATTTATCAGTTGCACTTTTAGCTAAGAATCTTGAGTGAGACTAGAACCATTTTTATTCTTAAAATAGGGAACTGTTGTGAGAGATTTGGGTTGACATCTGCAGAGCTCCTAAATCATGGACACTGAAACTTGCTTATATGTCCCTTTGATAGTGATGTGTGATATTTCTTCAGCTTCTATGACTAAGACAGAAATTAATGAAAAAGGTAAAGCAAAATGTAACTAATTAATAATAGCAATATTTCTTCAAAGGACCTAGTTTTCTGCTTTCCATAGTTGCCAAATAACTTTTCTGCTCTGAATAAGAGAAATGCATCGAAATACCTGACCTTAAACATACCTTTACCTTTAAGATTCATGTGAACACCAGACAAATGCCTTACCCACCAAATCATTCATTTCCCATGATAAATCTTGTACAATCTATGTATTTTCATACAACTACAAATATTATAAACATTCAGTGAATTTTTAGTTAGTTGCTTCAGTTTATATATATTTGCCTTTGTAAAAGCACACAATAAGATATCAGATCTTAATTTCATTCATACCAACCTGTATCTGGCATAATTCAATTTCAGCAGAATAATTTCACTCACTAGGACACATCTGAGTTGAGTATGCAGCCTGTAATGCCCAGCTCTTAAACTGTTTCACAAAGGAGAAACAAACAAGTTAAACTATCAAAATACTACCATAATACAGAATTTGACAGTATTCCACTATTATCAAATACTTTAATTACAAATCAAATCTATCCATGAAGTAGTTGTTTCATTTATCCTCAGAATCAATTAACTGTAATGAATGCTTTTAAATGACACTTGTTCACGTCACATGTGAATCAAACCAAGGGATTTAGTAAACATTTTAAACTAAATTGCAAATGCTCAAATATTTTTCAACACTTTCTTGCCCCTTATTTGTTGGTTGGGCCATTTTTATACATATGTTCAGTACTGATAGCATCAATTGTAATTCTGTATTAAGTCTTTCATGCTGCATTGAAAGAGAAAAAAATAATATCCATTTGGAATGAGTCAACAAGCGTGTAAGAAAAATGAGCAAAGATCTACAATATAGCGCTTAGGAGGAAATTGTGGAAACTTTTTATGAGTGTGACCTGAGCAGGTTATGGAGTCTTCCTAGCTGGTTGGTGTTCCAAAACAACTTAATGACCAGGGATTAGACTAGATAACTTCTTTTGTTCTCCTTCAGCTCAATGATCCAAAGTGTTAGAGTATTAAAATGTCATTGCTCTTACATTTACCAACAAAAATCATGGCTTTATTGCATATTTATTTTAATTCTATAAATAGTATTACTGAAATATTGCTCACAGACACAAGCAATTCTTTGGAATGGCTCCTTGACAAGCTCTTACGTGTGAATTTTCCCTTATCCACTTAGAACAGTTCAGCATATTTTGCCATTAGATATCCAATTTGTGAGTCTTTGTCTAGAGAGCTATTACAAGTTTCGGTGATTTATTTCCTGGAGGAAAATGGCACTACACTACCCAATCAGCATTTGGAAGAATGTTCCAATTTTGAAGCAGGAATGGGGAAGACTCACAGGCATGAAGCCATCTGAGCAGCTCCTGTGAAGGACTTACCTTCCTGCTGCTAGCCTAAGGAGTACAATACGAAGTGTTAAGACAGACAGGATGTAGGATGTGGCGCTTCACACGCTCAGTGTGGAGCTGTCAGAGATGGGACATTGAGACACTGAGGTTGAAAGAAAAGAAAGGTAACACTTACATGCACCTTCCTAGCTGTCTCTTTCTCCTCAGTTAGAGCTGAGGATCTGTGATGTCAATTAAAGTACAATAGAAGAGAATAAACACTCTTGGCTCGCTGCCTGGACTCTCCAGGCTCTGAAATTTAGAGCCTTGGCCTTGCTAGTATGTGCAAGCATAGTGGCTCCAAAGTTTCTAAGCAAAGAATATAACATGGAAGGATATACATGTAAAATATGTTGAGGCCAACTTCAGTGCATATCTTGAAGAATCATTAGGGATCAGTGACTCTAACAAAAATCCTTACAACCTTTCCTTTATGGGCATGTTCAGATCAATGTCTATGATTTTTCTGTTAATACATATGTAAACACACTCCGCTCCTCATGCTGTATCCAGTCCTTTTTCTACAGATCTCCTAAATTGTAATATCTTCAGAGACAATCTTGGAGGTTAATCCTAGCACAGTTGAGCAGTTATTTATTCCTGGCAAATAATAACAAAGAGGCATTGTTAACAGAATTTTGTATGAAACCTAGAGAAAGTAAAGGTGAGGGAGGAAATTATACAAAATAACACCACAAAACTGTAAAACATCCAGGGAATGTTAGCTATCCTCAGGGAGGCAGATTTTTGTGTGCAAGTCTTGCTTTACTAGGCTTTTTCAAATTAGACAGATAGCTTTGTGCAGTGAACCTAGCGGGGTAATATATAGCAGTTCATCTTTTCGGGTACATTACCTCTTTAGAAGCCTACCGTAATACTTCTGGTCCCTCTGGATTAATGGAAAAAATATTCAGAACAAGAAGCCTCTATCTTTTTGTTTGCACTACTCTTTTGCAAACTAAAGTTATTAAAAGTTTGAAAAAAAAAAAAAATAGGTTGGAGTTGGTTCAGCAGTTCCAATTAATTCACTGTTTCATCAACTGCTTTAAATTAAAGGTGACACAGAAATAGCTTCAGCTGTTCTTAGATACTTGTTTTCCTACTTATTCTCTAGAGTCCAAAAGACTATGCTTGAAACAGGTAAATCTTCATTAGTTTCTTACTCTGAATAATAAGTTCATGTATCTTGAACTTTCCTGCTAAATTTTGAAATCATTTTTCATTAAGAATATAACAGTAACCACGTCTTCATTAGATCTGCTTTACTACATGGATTAAAATGAATAATCAAATGTTTTGTATCTAATTTAAACAAATTTTGTCATTGAGTCATTTGCAGCTATCTTTTGGGCATTTGTTAGGTAATCATAAAAAGGTGGCTATACTGTGGAGGAAAAAATAAAGAAAAGTAAAAAGCCCCAGTGATTCTAAAAGGAACTGGAACTGGAGCAGTCTGCTACTGGCTGCTTACAAGAGATGGGGTGTTTTTACATTGTTGTTTCTATGTTACTACTGTAAAGACAAAATAAAAATAATGTGATGCAATTTATTTTAAATGTGCATTACTTCTTAGTTTTACAGGTACTATCTTGTAAGTACAGCAGGAATGCAGCTAGTACCTCTGATTATCTTTTTTTTCTTCAGTTGCCTCCAGGCTCCCTACTTCTTGGAAAATTTAAGACGCTATTGATACAGGCGTTCTCTGAAAAATTTGTATTTTAGACAAAAAGATTTGTGTAAATATCTTTGACAAGAAAAGATTTTGATCTTAACCCTAAAGGTTAATTTTAATAGATTGGGATGAAATCCAACTAAAATTAATATTTATATCATTTGAATTCAATTTAATCATAGGTATGATTTGTGAAAGTATAATGTATTTAAATGTAGTTTTATTTATAAACATTTTATTTAAAGGATTAAGGGGGAAAAGTGACCCTAATGTCCTAAAATGTCCTTCAATTTAGCAAATCTCCAGAGATTATAAACTGAAGCCCCAAAATCTGATTTATTCAAGGATTCTTCAATATTTCTCCTCCATGCTTTTCTTTGAATGTTCTCACAGATAAAATAACAGAATGAAAACAGTATACATTATTTTCTTCAGTTTCTGCATTTCATCATTGCACCTGTAATCAATTAATACAGTCAGTTTATAAACTCCTGGAAGAAAGTCAAGAGAGACTTAAGAGAGCTTGAACTTTCGTTCAAAGCTTAATATTGCTCTGTCTTTAACATTGCCAAGGGAAATGTCGTGTCTTTATCCGTGCTTACACAAATAGGCAGTTAAAAGTCTCCTTAACAATAGAATTGCCCTTATTTACTGCATATTTTATATTCTATTACAGTTGGTTATACTTGATTCATATCTCTGTGGGGTTTTATTCTTCCCTTTAACCATCCAGAAGGAATATAATCAGAATTTTTTTCACTTAAAATGAGAATGTGTTCTGGAAAGACTTCAAAGTTAGTGCAGTCTATCTTCTATTCTCATCACAAAGAACAATATTGCTGGGAGTAGGTTTTCTGGGTGTTCAGAACATGGCAATTATTTTCCATGTCATATACATGTATGTATATGCCATTAAAATAGTTTATATAAAATACAGTATTTTGGGGGAAAAGGAATGTCCTCATCCTAACTTGTTTATAATTTGAGCACTAACCCAACTCTAATGCTACTTAATGGTACAGGTGGTCTTATAGATTCCTTTTTTTAAGAGGCTTTTTCTGGATTTATTTATTTGGGTACAAAAGGTAGGCCGTATATGGGTATCCAGTATAGATAATAATTTGTCAACTTCATTGACAACATATGATTGAAAATATATTTCATGTGCTGTGGTATCTCAGTCACTCGGGAAGAACAAATGAGCGGCTGGCAAGAACATAACTTTCCCCATACTGTTCTACCCTCTGCATCATTTCCTATATGGTGAAGAAAATCTTAGTGTCCATCCTTCAGTAAGATTATGAAGCTTGTGGTGTTAATCACATTAGCAGGAGGAAAAAGGTCATATCCTCAACTACTCAGTATTGGCCAGATATCAACACAATAATGCGTTGCAACTTTTTTTTTAATGGTCAGAGCTGCAGTGAGGTTTTTTTTTTCCTGGATAAGGATTCAGTAGGCAATACTTGTAAAATGCTGACTGAAGTTTCCTTGCCCCCACCTTCAACCCGAGGTGGTATCTTTAACAGGGATTGTCCATACCCATCTCTGTAAACTCATTAATCTACCTGTGTAGAGCCAGCAATGCTGTCACTGCGCAGCCCCTTGGCCTTTCTCCAGCTTCTCCTCCTCCTCAGCTGTTCAGCTGTCAAACCGCGGGTGGGTAGAGCTGCCTGATAAACTGGTACTCAGACTGATTGCAAATGCAAAGAAGAAACAAGCAAGCAGAAGTCCTTGGCCTTTGAAACAAATGAGTATGTTCTGCCATGAGGATCAGGTTCTCAGTTACACTGTCCTGTCCTCTGCTTATTTCCAGCTGGCTTCACAGAAGTAACTAGATCCGGACTAAGGCTTATGATTTTGGACAGCAATAAATTCTCTACATGTGCCCTATTTTTTTGAGGTGTTTCTACATAACACACAAGTTCCCAGTATCTGACAGCTTTTTGTTTCTGGTCTGTGAGTAAAGAGTATTCCTGTATGACTTTGGCACTGTTTAGAGCAGGGATATTTTTGCAGTAGACTGTTGTCAAACAGCAAATTTCATTTGAACCAGATGTGATATCACTTGCTTTCCTTCAGTGATTTTGTATTTTTGTCTGCCACAGCTCATAGAAATGAAGGGACTACATAACACCTGATAGGCCCAGGAATACTGAAGCTAAATACTGCCTGGTATTTAATAATAATAACGAATAACTAACTAATAATTGCCTGGTTACTAAATTTTGGTTAAAATTGTCTGGCTTCAAAAAAATTTACCAAATGAATTAGTTGAGTAACCTTATTCTAAAGCCTATAATCTATGTCAGTGACTAAGGTACTTAGAAACACATAATGAAAAGAAATTCTTAGCTCCAGTTATTTTACTCAGGCGGCACTGAACTCCTTTAATCTAACTTTAAAAAAAAAACCAAAAACACCACCAACAAAAACAAATTAAAAAAAAAAAAAGGTAAGCAAACTTTAGTAAGTTATTTTGCCAAAAAAAGGAAGAGAGGCAAATCTCTTACCTCTGTGACAGTGAAGAGAGAGGCAGGAACAGAAGGCATCTCTCTACTCATTTCACACTCTCCTGTATAATTATATGAAAGGAAAAGTATAACTGAAAACAGTAGGGAAAATATAGACTTAATGAGCAAAGGAATATCAGTTATAATATTTTCTTTCTAGTGAAATTCTCAAAGCAGAAATTGTGAGTGTTGCATTACGATTGTAGAGACCTCTACTAGAAAATACCTGAAGTGCATTAACGCTTTATAGTCTCCTCCATTCCAATTCCTATCCAAGCATCAGTTCTCTGTCTGATAGAGAACTAGCCCTTCTCTGACATAGCAGCACCTCATGGTATTGGAACAGAAAGTCAAAACTTGTTTAAGGTCACCCTGCTCTTGTTCAAATATGGTTTCCTTATACCTACAGGTGTTCAAGTTACATGCTTCTGAAAAATAGCTTCTTGCATGGAGTCAGTATGGCTTGTTAGAGAGTTGCTGCTGTATTGCCTTATGCATAGTAATATTAGCTCTGACTTGATCTGACAAGTATTATTGTGATTACAAATTAAGCCAGCTCCCTGGAAATATTTCTTCAGACTTCCCATTCCCATGTGCTTCCTCTTATTTTGTTGGTTAATGAAAATTCCTTCTTCATCTCTCTTTACTTTGTTCAACAAGTGAAGACAGGGAGCATCCTGTTCCTCTTCCCACTGCACACAGTGCAGTTCCTTCCTGAGCAGTCTTGGTTCACCTCCACAAAAGTGAGCATGAATTCCACAAAAGGCTGCTGATCTGACTTTGCTTTTGCAGATTGTTCATTATTTTACAAAGCTGGATCATTATTCTCAACATGAACACTGGTAGATTTTTTTCATGTTTTATGTCATGTTCTGGATCAGCAGAGCACAACTACCATTTCGCTCACTTTACAAAACTCTAGTCCATGCTTTTTATTAATAGTGGTCATTTGAATGAGAAATTATGCAGTTCTTTAAGTGTTTTGTTTTCTTTAACTAGCTATCTTTAACTTCTTGTTGAGCAGAGGGATTTTATTTTTTGTTTTGCAAAAGAAGGAGGAAATTTATTCCTCTGTGGAACTGTACTGGAAAATATGGACTTTCCTACATTTAGAGCTTGTCTCAGATGCCTTTGGGTACACATAACACTTCACAATACTTCCTAAAGTTTGGTATTACCTGTGCAATTTAAAAATACATATGCATATATACATAGATAATATACACCAGAGCTTTTTGTATGTAATAATAGATCCTGGATTTCCACTTCCCTTCAATGTCTAAACTATTGAAGCAAATGTTAAACTAGCAAGGAAAGATAGAAGAACCTTTACAGAAACTCATGCATCTGTCCTTATGAATAAGATCATCAAGTGACCTAAATTCTCCAGCCTACATGGCCTGAACTCTAAAATTATTCTGAACAAGAGAAGTCCATAGGACAGATATTCCTGTAATAAGAAAAGAAAGACTGTTCTGTAAGTGCTGGTGTTCATGGTGGGGGCGGGGGGGAATAGGGCATGCTTATCTGGCTGTTTTGTACACTCTAATTTCACAGGAAATAGCTACAAAAAAAGAAGAGCCACATTAGGGAGTTAGGGTGATAATAGATGGCAGGAAGATGGGACTCCAGTGGGAGATAAACAACCACAACAAAAATGTGTGCAAATGGGAAAAGAAGGTCTGTTGCTGTTGAGGCAGAGTAGATAGCTTGAGATTATCTTAATTTGATGCTGCCTGTGAAATGCATGCAGCATGCCAACCTGCTCAGGTTTGTTCCCTGTTCAGTATTGTTGATTTCAAAGAGATTGCATGAGGTATAGTGCTGTGCCAAATGTGGCTAAACACACTCTTTTTTCAAATGTTTAAGTCAATATTTAGTGCCGTACAGGTAATGTGTAAATAAATAGTTGTGAAATTGCTTAGGGATAAGGACTGTCCTTTTAAATTTTCCTTGTCTGTAACTGGTAGACATGAGCAAATCAAATAAAATTCAGAATAATTTGCCAATATGTGGTGAAGAAGGCAGAGGGATAAAAGAATAGTTGATCATTCTTGGTAACATTGCACTGTAAACAAGTGTTGTGACATGACCTTGAAGCATTACAATAATCTCTTTGTATCTTTACTAATATCTCAACTATATGCACCATAAACAGTTTCCATGGTTTGACCTAATCTATGGAAGTTTGATCTCTTGTTATTAAGGGAAAAAAAAAAACATAAAAGAACTTTGTTTGATTTCATAACAATAGAGGTGTATGCACTTGCTGAACATGTTCTTTCTGTAGTGCTTTTTTATATTGTTTTTCTTTGTTTTATTTACATAAGAATGATCACGGAAATTACTAAAAATAACACATTGTCTTTCTGCATATAGACAAGAGCAGGCTGAATCTGCCAGGTGAGGTGTTTCAAGCAGTGTATTTACTAAGTTGTTCTGGCTGATTGCATTTCATTTTACTTTAACTCCCTTGTCACTCAACGATGTGAATCAACAAACAGCCTGACACACAGAAAAGGGAATTAAAAAGAGAAGGAAAGTGTCAAGGATAATGAGTAAGAATATTGGACTTACGTGTTGTCAGCTGAGAAACTAAGAAAAAGAAGGTTATATCACTACTTCTAGTGTTATTATTAATAGTATACGGGACAAATTCATCTGACTCAGGTGAGCTTAATTTGATCAGCAGATGATTTTAAAAAATGCTCCCATTCATTACTCATTTTATAAAAAGTTGTCTCGATCAGGTATAGTGGAAAGTAGTATAGAAACCAGTGCATATAAACAATCTATCACTCCAGAGTATCACTTTTTGCTATTGATAAGATTATTCTAGAAAAGTATGACTGAGATAAGAGTTACCTACTCTGCAGCTTTTTAATTTAACACAAAACCGCTGTCATAGTTAAATTTAACATTCTTTTGGGAGAGAAACATTTCTAGGGTGTTAGTAATGCTAGTATAAATCATAAGGGAAACACTTTTTTAATTAAGCACGTGTACTAAAAAAGGGAAACACAGATATATCATTGAGCTATTAAGCAGCTCTGCCTTTCAGTCTGAAACGTGTATTCATTCTAGCACAGGTCAGCAATTAGCTGTCAAACCTTTCAACACTTCTCTGCAGGGATGCTTGTGTCTCTCTAATTCTGGGAAGATTCAATTTGGTCATTGGCAGAAGTTTCCAGTATTACTTGAAATTCATCCAATTAAATGAATTCTCCATTCCTGAGTGTGAATGCAGACAGCCAAGAGCAGTGCCAACATTAATTCATTCTTATATATGAACATAATGTCATGGAAGGCCAATTTACCCACTCTGTCTCCCAGACGACACACAATTGTTACCATATTTCTGGTGGGATCTTTTCCTAGTCTAGTTTAAGATATTATACTGCACTTTATCATTGAGTATATGATAAGAAGGGGAAGGAATGACTGGTGTTCATCTAAAACATTTCTTTACTTGCTTTATTTTATATCATCAACAATAAGGCAGATAATGGCTGCCTTATTTGGACAGAACTCCTTTATTCCTACTCTGCCTTCCTCCTGTACGCACTTTTGAAGAGTTGGGCTGCTGTTACTTGCATGGCTTCCCAGCTCAGGAGTGAAGACAGGCTGAGCACCCCTTTCTCTCTGCCTACATGTTGCCTTCCTCCGCTTAGTTTGCAAAGAACAGGATAAGCTGCCTCACATATTAAGTCAGTAGGAGTGGGATTCAGCTTGAGCTGGTGTGTCTACGAATCAGTATCTAGATGGCTCCCACTGCTGTCAATAGCAACTTACAGTCAATGGATGCTGGAGTGCTTGTGGTTAAAGCATGTTTACTTGCTGCTGAGGAAAATTACCTATTTTTAAATTCTGGACTCCATTGATTGTACTGTTTGTCCTCACTGCCTGTGTTTACTACAGCTTCCTTGACTGTTACAGGAGTTTAGATATGTTCAAACATGGATGTTGCGGACTACTGATGCCTCAATCTTCGGGGATCACAACCCAGAAGGTCGTTGTGATCTTCCTCGTATATCAGAAGGCTCTAACACCCTCCAAAGGTCCTTGTCACAACCAAAGGTTTCTAACAGAGAGCTTCAAGATGCTGCTCTCCAGGGGCTCCTATCACTCCAGTCTCCAGGAGGGAACTGCCCCACTCCCTCCTGGGAGTGCCCCACCTTTAAACCTCCATGAGTCACGTGGTTTCCGGTTGACCAACGTGACTCACAGCACCTGTCCTGACAAGGCACAGGTGCTTTCTATTGTAGTAGCCAGGAACTCCCCCGACAGTTCCCCCTTTCTTTTTTTGAAAAAAAGAAACAAACACCTGGTAGCCTTTAGGGCTTTCCAATGTTCCAGTTCCATTTTTCATCGCCATTTGTCAGATGCCTTGGAACAAAACCGTGGGGGAGTCGTTCTTATATTTTCCTGTCATACCATGTCGGTGGTGGATATATCCACTGTTCTGATGAGGTTGGATACATCCACCCTGGTTGTTCTGGCTGCTTAATCTGCGGCTGCCGCAACATTCCTTCAGGGGTCTTTTCCGGATTAGTTTGCGGTTGTTGCAGTGTTCCCGCAAAGGGCTTGCCTGGAGTATAAGACATCTGTGCATACTTTCTCTTTCTGCTGCTCCTCGGCCGGCCATTGGATTTGCAGTTTTTTTGCGAGATGACCTATTCTCCCGCACTTATAACACTTCAGTTTATTATCTGAGGCCATCAAGGTGGTTGCTAGCGCGGTCATTTCATGTTCCACGGACCCGACCTTAGCACATGCAATGACCATCTCCTCTAGGGAGGGGTCCCCTGGGAGTACTTCAATAGCTCTTCGGCAGTCAGCGTTGGCGTTATCCCTTGCGAGTTGTTTTGTCAACAGGGCCCGTAGATTGCCGTCATAAACTTGTTTTTCTATAGCCCCTTGCAATCTTTCTACAAATTGTAAGAAAGGCTCCTTGATTCCTTGTTTAATTGTAGAATACCTCGCTTGGGGTTTCGCCATTTCTATGGTCCGCATGAGGGCCTGCATTCCTATTTGTTTGATTTGCCCAAGAATTTGGGGATGCCATTGGGCCTGTACCGCCGGATTACTAAATACCTGACCCGTTCCCATCAGGACATCTGCACCTACGGCATAACATGGGTCACCTTGGGGTAACTGTATATTTTGTAGTGCCTGACGGTCAGCCAACTGCCTCCATGTGCTCATAAAAATGGAGCGTTGTACCGGCTGGAACATAATCTGAGCTAGGTGTTGAAAGTCATACGGCACCAATATTTCCAAGTTTAGTAATCGTAATAATTGTGTTACTGCTGGGGAGTTTGGCCCATACTGTGCTACCGCTTTTTGTATGTCTCGTACGACTTTCCATGACCAGCCCAGGTATTGATTGGGCTGGTTAGAACCCGGGAGGGTCAATTCCACAGGGAATACATTTGGCCTTTCCCCTGTTTCCATCATGGATGATTTTTCGTTATTGACTGGCAGCCCCAAGACTTGAGCCAAGTCCCAGACCCCAGCCTCTATTGCTTTCATTTTTATTTCGTTCCAAAAACGGACCGGGTCACGGCGTTGAACTATTGCTGTAGGGGTTCCCAAGGGGTTTGGATTTAATAAACAGATAGATTCTAGTGATTTTTCCCTTGGTGGAGAAACCGGTGGTAATTCCTTAGCACTTGTCTTGGAGGTTTCTCCTGAAATTTCTTTTGCTACAGGGGGGGTCATAACCTGATGCAGTATCTCCACTACAGCTGCCAACTGCTGAGATACTCCTTGGAGCATTGTTACGGCCTGGCGCACTAGTGCTGGCTGCGCCAAATGTACCTGGGCCGGATAACCAGATACCGCGGGATATGAAGTTGCCAAGGGTGGGGCCAATTGCTCGAATGGCGGAGCCGTAGGCATAACGCATCCTGAGGAGGAAGGGGGGGTTGCTGGGGCAAAGGGTGGGGGACGCTCCACTATTTCCTGCAGGGTGGGGTAGAGTCCCTGCATAGTCCCCGCAACTTTATTGACCTCTATGAACAGCGAGGATACGTCTAACTCGCTGTCCACGCTGTCTGGGGTTAGTCTTCCTTCAGATGGTTCGTTGCTCCCTTCATACCCTTCACTTGCAGATACATAATCTGCTAATTCCTCTTCCTCCTCTTCTGCTGACCCCTTTTGGATTATATTATCTAGGGCCTCCCATGTACGCAGCAGGTCGGTCCGGCCCTTTTGATTAACCACAGCTTCATAGAGTAACTTATCCCCCAACCTTTTCCAAAGTTCTAGGTTAAAGGTAGAGGTGAGGTTGACTAGATCTTCATGTCCCGCTGCCCAGTTGAGTAGGTAATATAAATCCTCATTACTTATACTGAGCCCCGCAGCCATTCCTGCAGATTTGAGAAAGGTGAAGGTCTGGCTTTCCTTTACAAGATTCTGACCCATGTTCACTCTCAGCGGCTCACCTTGTTCCAGGTGTCTTGGTCAGTCCGCAGCTCCTGCCGCTCTCAAGCTTCGGTCTGCAGTCCCAGTGGTTCCTGTTCCGACGAATCATGTCGGGGTCACCAATTGTTGCGGACTACTGATGCCTCAATCTTCGGGGATCACAACCCAGAAGGTCGTTGTGATCTTCCTCGTATATCAGAAGGCTCTAACACCCTCCAAAGGTCCTTGTCACAACCAAAGGTTTCTAACAGAGAGCTTCAAGACGCTGCTCTCCAGGGGCTCCTATCACTCCAGTCTCCAGGAGGGAACTGCCCCACTCCCTCCTGGGAGTGCCCCACCTTTAAACCTCCATGAGTCACGTGGTTTCCGGTTGACCAACGTGACTCACAGCACCTGTCCTAACAAGGCACAGGTGCTTTCTATTGTAGTAGCCAGGAACTCCCCCGACACATGGATACGCTAATCTCAAACTAAATATTTCTCTAGTAATCTTTGATCTCAGAACAATATTTAAGGAACAAGACTGTGGAAGGAGCATGTGGAGAGCGAGGGTTTTGATATCAAAAGACTAAAAAACACAAAAGGGATGTCAGCACTCTCGTCTGCTGCTACCTCTGCCATGGAATAAGTTTCCCAAAGAAAGATTCCATCCAAGCAGCTGTATTAGTTTGGATGAGAATCTGGGATACAGTTGTCGTGGGTTAGGCCGCTCTGGCAACCAAACCCTACACAGTCGCGCACTCACCTTCCCTCACTCCCAGGGATGAGGGAGAGAATTAAAGGAGAAACAGGAAGCCTATGTGTTGAGACAAGAATGATTTAATACAGATAAGTAATACACAGAGTAGATGCTCACCGCCCCCTCTAATCGAAGCCTGTCTCGTCCCAAAGCTGCAATCCCAGACGAACGCGAGGCCCCGAAATACAAAGGGAGAGAGGGAGAGAGAGAGAGTACTCCAAGAATGGGAGTACTGGAAGAGAGAGGGGAGGGGAGGGTGGGTGGAAAGGCTATAGAGCAAAAGCGCAGAAGTGCAAAAGAGCAAGAGCAGCGAAAGAGCAAAAGCACAAAAAGCCCTTCTTTCCGGCTGTCCCTCACTTTTATACTGGACATGACGTTGCATGATATGAAATACTAATTGGCCAGTTTGGCCCTCAATCCTAAATTCCACCATAAATCACAAGGGGAATTGCGGTCCCCTTGTACTGGCTATGCTCCCTCCTTATCCCGCCGTGCTTCTGCACTCTGGCCAGAACACGGCACACTGAAAAGTCCTTGGAGTCTCACTTCAAACCACAAACATCAGCGTGCTATCAACATTCTTCTCAGAGCAAGTCTCAGACTCTATCCAAAACACAGACCTCTTCTAGCTGCTAAAAAGAAGAGCTAACTCTGTCCCAGCTAAAACCAGGACAACGATCCAGAGAGACCTTGACAGACTTGAAAGGTGGGCCTGTGTGAACCTCAGGAAGTTCACCAAGTGCAAGGTCCTGCATATGGGTCGGGACAATCCCAAATACAGTCTGGGAAGAGAATGGATTGAGAGCAGCCCAGAGGAGAAGGACTTGGGGGTGTTGGCTCATGAGAAGCTCAACATGAGCCAGCAATGTGCGCTTGCAGCCCAGAAAGCCAACTGTATCCTGGGCTGCATCCAAAGAAGCATGGCCGGCAGGTTGAGGGAGGTGATTCTGCCTCTCTGCTCCTCTGTCTGGAAACTTCACCTGGAGTATTGCATTCAGCTCTGCAGTCCACAACACAAGAAGGACATGGAGCTGTTGGATCAAGTCCAGAGGACGAAGATGATCCGAGGGCTGGAGCACCTCTCCTATGAAGATAGGCTGAGAGAGTTGGGGCTGTTCAGACTGGAGAAGAGAAGGCTCTGGGGTGATCTTATTGCAGTCTTCCAGTACCTAAAGGGGGCCTACAGAAAAGCTGGAGAGGGACTTTTTGCAAGGGTGTGTAGTGACAAGACAAGGAGCAATGGCTTTAAACTGAAAGAGGATAGATTTAGATGAAATCTAAGGAAGAAATTCTTCACTCTGAGGATGGTGAAGTAGTGCAATAGGTTGCCCAGAGAGGTTGTGGATTCTTCATCCCTGGAAGTGTTCAAGGCCAGGTTGGATGATGAGGCTTTGAGCAACCTAATCTAGATGAAGGTGTCCCTGCCCATGGTAGGAGGGATTGGAACTAGATGATCTTTAAGGTCTCTTCCAACCCAAACCATATTATGATACTCCTTCCCAGTATGCATGAAATCCTAATCACTGTTTCAAATTGGTTTAATAGCAGTAAAGCATGTAATGATATCACAACTTACGCATAGTGACATTGTGAGACACGGAGCATGGTAGATTCAAAGAATACATTTTTCAAAAAACTGTCCGACACTTCCATGAGCGAACTACATTGTTGAGGGGTGGACAACAGAGGATTTTGTTTATTTCAAACCAGTGTTTCATAGGTTTGATCTGTGATCATTCAAGTTGGGAAGGACCTCTGGAGGTCCAACTTCACTCACAGCAAAACCAACTTCGAAGACCATGTTTATCTGTAAACTGTGTCAACGGCAAAGTCAGGTTTGCAGGATTGTTTTTACTGTGTTTAGCTCAAGCTAACTCAAAGTATACTGCTTGCAGGCAGGCAAAAGCAAAGTCAGGAAGAGAAGAGTACTAACTGGGAGTCTGGAACTTCTTGCTGAGTTCCTTTGAGAAATCCCGCAAGGAAGCAAAGCTGTTAGACAAATTCCTGCTCTGTTTTGCAGTTTCATCCTAGGACTATGAGATTCAGTTTATGAAACAAGGGTAATCTGAACTATTTCTTGAAAATTAGGGAAAGAAATAACACCTGTTTTTTCAGGATTAAATAATGTGTAGCTTTTTCCAACAATTATTGACAGATTTTTCTTTGAAGGAATAGCAGACTTAGCTCAAAACCTTTAGGATATTTATTTCTACATTGAACTGAAAGTGACATAGATGCAATTATTCGGTAACATAGGTCACTGGTGCCAGCAACGCCAGTTACTAATTTAGACTTTATCTTTGTCAAGGCCTGCTTGTAATACACACTACTTTTGTTTTTCTTACCTTTTTTTTCAAAAAATAGGATCTCTTTGGTATAAATTGTGTTGTTTTCAGAGGAAAAATACAAGTGCTCAAAACAATGATGATGAAAATATAAGGTGTATATATACCATATATATGCAGTATAAATACAAAAGCTGAGTACTTATAGTAGCTATTACCATTTTTCACACACTCCTTGGATAAATGCATTTTAAAGGAAACAATGTTTTGAAGTTATAGATAAGAAAACTGATTGAACTTTTTTTTTTCTCTTTATTTAGAATGTATTTTGGTGTTCTAGTACAGAAAGGTTGATGTCCTGTTTCCTGTCTTTCCTCCAGTTCTCTCATTCATAGCCTCTTTCCACTCCATTTTAAACAATAAATGGTAATAATTTCAAAAAGAAATATTCTTCTATATAAGTGTAAGGCTATCAAAAACCTCCAAAGAATAAAAGCCAATCTGAGGGCAAGAATAGTGATAGGTTTTTGGTCCACATTGTAATAAATATAAAGAAGTAATACCAATTTTGGCCATGTTATTCTAACACAATCCAAATTAGATAACTTTAATATTTTTAGAAGAAATATATACTTTATCATTTCTGTAATAGAGGAATCAAAGTCTTTCTTTTTAGCTAACCAAAACCTATTTACTTTTGCAGTGCAATTAGTCTAATTTAAATTTGGTGACTTCGATAAGCATTATTTGGCATGACAAAATATTGACTGTGTTGCTCCATTCCTAGAATCATAGAATAGTTTGGGTTGGAAGGAACCTCAAAGATCATCTAGTTCCAACCTCCCTGCCACGGACAGGGAAACCCTCCACTACACCAGGTTGCACAAAGCCTCATCCAACCTGGCCTTGAACACTTCCAGGGACGGGGCATCTACAACTTCTCTGGGCAACCTGTGCCAGCGCCTCACCACCCTCTGAGTGAAAAATTTCTTCCTTATATTTAATCTAAATCTCCCCTCTTTCAATTTAAAGCCATTTCCCCTTGTCCTATGTCTCTATTCCTACAGTTTCATATCACTTTGCTCTATAATCTTAGTTTTTTTCATTGTTATCAGTTCTGATTAGTTTCAGCAAACATTTTGTGTGGTGTTCTAAGTAAACCTTGACTGCTTTATACATCACCACTTACATATCATCTCTCAATTAAATACCACTCCATTGAGTCTTTTGTTTCATACTGCACAATGCTTTTATGTGCTCTATAACCTAGTGTATGTTGTTTTAGCACACTGTAATATTGTTCAAAGCTGTGTGCATATTTTAGTTGTTAATTTGTTGATCTTTTAAATTTGTTTAAAAATATGCTCACTTTGTTGTTGTGTTATTCTCTCAGTATGAATAGAATAATTAGGTGATCTAAAACAGTTGAGAAAGCTAGTGTTACAGTCCTGTCAATAAGTGTTTAGAACTATTACTATAATATTTTGAGAACTCTCGTTTCTTTCTAAGTGGAGTGCCATAACATTACATACTGCCACATTATTAAGACTGGATCTGCTATTGCTATCCACCACCTCTGTACCTGGAATCTGTACTTTTGAACAGGTTTTGTTAATCTGTTTTCCCATGGAAAGTACTAGTGTGAACTTGCATAAAATGCATAAAATCCATCCTGGCCCTAAGAAATAACTGCTAATACAAAAGGGTATATTGTAAAGGAGCATATGTTCAGAAAACATTTTTTTTTTTTTAATTTTCCAGGAATCCAATATGTTGTTTCTGGACTCGAGCTCACCTCCTTCTTCCTCCCATTAAAAATGGTGCAACAAACAGTGCTGCCCACAGTAAAGAAAAACAGACAAACATATCAAAAATATTAAAACCAAAAGAAACAAAGAAAAAAAAGGATTGAATTAATTTTGGCTTGAAACAGATTTTGATCAGACAAGTGTGGCCCAGTTAACTGCTTATCTACAAGTTTCAGTCCTGTGTAATATTTTGTTCCTTGGTAGATTTGTAATGAGTTTATTCAACTGTCATCTGTATATTTTAGGATCCTGGCAAAGTTACTTCATTATTGATGGACACACTACTTTTTTGGTTATGAACAGGGAGGAAACATTTTGCTAAGCAAAGTCTGCATTTTTTTCTCTGCTGGTCATGAAGCTGTTGCTAAGAAACAATGGTGGTTTTACTTTTATGAATGTATTTTTCGTGAAGTCTGAGCAAGAAGCTTAATCACTTTAGATCTAGCTAATGTTTTTGTAACTGAATTTAAGAATTTTTTTCCTTCATGGTGTTATTCTGCTCACTTCAGAACCATGATGGATTAAAAAATAAATATGATGTGTATCGTGGCCCTGCACTCCCCCATTCCCTGTGCCGTTGGGGGAGGAGGTAGAGACGGGATCAGCCTAAACCACACAAAGTGAAATGGTATTCCTATGTTCCACAGTTAGGGAATGATGGGATAAAACAAGCAATGGAAAATAATCAACAGGAGGTATGCTTAAAGCATGCACATGTCTTTTATTAAATGGTACTGTATCTTTTATTCCCATTAGACTCAATTAGAAATCAACTGATAAGTCCTTTTAGTTATTCTTGTTATATGGGAGACCTCTGACATAGCTGATTCTTCCTTCCTTTTATTGCTTTTGAAAGTTTAATTTCCCTTGATAACAATCAGTTTTGTCAAGTGACAGAAAAAGTAATTAAAGATTCTCATAACTAACTCATCTTTCTGCCAACAAACTAAATAGCTAAACAACTGTTTAAGAATGACAACAATAACTAGACTTTATGATAATGAAAAATTGGTGTCTCATTATTTGTACCAGTAAACATGATGGTAGTAGTATTGATTTCCATTCAACCTGCAATGATTCAGAATTATAGCTATTGCCCTGTTGAATACTGATGAAAGCTAAATATAGCCATCTTCATTACAAAATGACGCCGTGTTCCTCAGACAGCACTGGTTTGTTGCGCTGCAATCGAAGAATTAACCCAGGGAGTCGTAAGTTGTGTTAACCTGGAAGAAAAACAATTATTTTTCGAAAAGAGTAATTGAATACTAATTTCTTTCTTGTGAAAAGAAGAGCTGGATATTGTGTCCTTTTAAAAGACACTGAGTAATTGATCTATACATTTTTCTTCACTCCTTTAGGAGGATATACAAGGCTAAGAAAACTGACTTCTGGATCTCAAAACTTAATTATTGACCCAACCTCTGTTTTGACTACCTTTATTACTGTGTTTCAGAGATTATGCTTAGCAAAAATTATCATGAGAAAATTTTGGCTGTATTTTGTAATGTCATTAAGGAATGCAGTACAGACTAAGTCAAATAAAACCCCTAGTAATCTTGAAGACTAGAGGAAAACAGGTACGTTTAAAGAAACAATGCTGCTTTACATTGTAAAGTAGACATCAGTAGAAACGTTTTAGATTTGCAATCATCATAGTAAACAGAACGGTTGTATGTCTCACTGAGACAAATATATGTCTTATATCAGTTATGCAAAAAAAAGGTCAATGTACTGCTTAAAATCTTGTAACATACCAATGCGATGGCACTTACTATGTTACCTGAAATTGGAGCTTGCATCAAGTACTTTTCTAAGAACTCTCAAAATACTTGCTCAAAAAAAATCAATTGCCATTGGCAGCCCTGTTTTTTTTTTCTACCATGCTATGAGAGTTTCTATCTGTACTACACTAAACAGTATAACTCATATTTGTTAGTTTCTAAAAAAAATCACAAATGTTATCAATAAGCACCTGCTTATTGATTCTAATCATACTTTATGAGTTTCCAAAGCCATATATTTTTGGAGAGTCTTCCGTGCAATCAGTTTTGAAGTATGTGTTGCAAGCCTCTATAATGGAAATAAAAAAAAAAAAAAGAAGAAAGAGAGAAAGAGAGAACCTCTGCCAGAGCATCTTACTTTGCAGGAGACTAGAGGAGGGGTAAAGCTTAGTACCTTCTGTGTGAAGATAGGCTGTTTATGACCACATAGGAAGAAGCAGCCTGGGAAATTTGGAAAGAGAGATGTGGTAAGAAAATTGTCATAATAAATACGTTTTTTTTCTTCTTTCCCACATCTCTTGAATTTCAAACTTCACTCAGCACAGGCTATTTTTGTTAGCTAGTAACAAAAGTTCCATCAGTCAATTTTACTCTTGACCACTTGCAGCTTGATTTGTAGATACCTTAATCTTTGCAGATACTGCAGCTATATAAATTAACACTACTGAAGGATTAGTATTTAGAGGATTTCTCAACTCAAAGGTCTGAAGTACAGCAGGTGTTTGACAGAAGTTCTTCACGTTTCCTGGATGCTCTATTGCTAAGACTACAGAAAATGTATGTAAACAATTAGAAACACTGAAAAAGGTAAAGGTGTACAGGGTATCAAATTGAAGATCTGCCTTGACTGGAGAAGTTCATTTACACCAGATCCTCTCTAAATAAAAAAAAATAAACAAATACAAAACCCAAAACAAAACACCACCAAAACCCTCAGCAGAATTTTTGTGGGATTGTAATCATCCTACTTGTTCTAATTCTCAAATAGCTACTTCTCTTCTGGTTCCAGAACTTAATTCCCCCTCTCTGGATAGTCAGTGCTATGGCTGGCAGACCTCAGTGGCTCTGAGCTTCCTTGCTCCTCCTACTGATAGTTTCTACCACTGGATGAGAAGCATCTGCACATGGGAGCCATTCATCCTTTTCTAGTGTATTTTGATGATACACTTGAGCAGCTTTAGTATATGTAAGTGCAACGCTTTTAAGTAAATTTTAGTCCACCTACATCAGGAAAATCACACCCAAACCACAAATATCAATTTGCAGTCCTCATCACAACTATAACGGAAAAGACACTCTCCTCTTCATGTTGGAAAGATTTCTGGAAGACTTGTTTTTTTGTCAAAAGAATTGTACATTCCACAACAAAGCAGGAGGTCACAGGCAAAGCCTTTGTCTGACAGAGCAGCTTGTGAGAGGAAAGCAGCAGATCATCTCACTGAGAGAAATCTCTAGCCAGGAATAAAATCCTTTTTTTTTTTTTTTTTTTTAAGAATGGTGAATCTGATATATCTATTGAGGTAGGTTTCAGGTTCTAATTATTTTTTTTTAAAAAAGGAGACATTTCATAGAAGTTGAATAGGCAGTGGTGGGAAAAGGAGGAGGGTAGCAAAAGGAGCCAGACACCAGAGTCTTATCTGAGTAACTCCGTTCTTCCAGAAATTGCCAAGTTCTTGTTTGCCATACAATTAAGTGCCTCTCCACAGAAGAAATTGAGGCTGGGTTTTTAGCATGTTAAATAGTAGATAAGGATGTAAGTTACCCCATAACATCTTTTCCATGTTTTCTAAAGCCCTATTAATATTTCTAAATCTGTAATAGCCTCTGGTATCATCTGAAGTCCCGCTTAATATTTTACTGTAACAACACTGAAACAAAGAAGCTGTATCTTCCTTTCTCTTTTTGGCAATGCTATATGATAGGAGTGCTACTATGGTAATACAACAAATGTAGGCATCAGTTTCTGTTAACACTAAGAGGATCTACGTCCTTTGCCAGGTGGTGGGTAGTGCACTCTGCTTTAAGGGTTTCTCAAACTGCTCTGAATTTCCTCTTGAAAGTAGTATTGACCAAGTCTTGTCTCATAGTACTGTGCTGGGTAACACTTCCGCTTCATTCCTCCCCTGCAAATTTGTGGTAAGTCAAAGATTAGAGAAGCGCTGGAGTTCTGATGAATGAAAGGCACAAAAAAATCCCAAAGGTCCAGTATTATTATTCAATATTTGGTGAGAGAAAGAGAAGTTACAAGGCATATGAAGCAGGAGAGGGCTAAAAGCACAGAAGAGGACAGAACTAGAACAGGAAAGAATTATGAGTTGTAAAAAAAATTAATGTAATTCAGCAATGGGGAGTGCAATTCACATAGGACTATGACAATTAGACTTCTAGAATGTGTAACCTATACGAAAAGACTTAAAGAAACAAGGTTGTTTAGTCTAGAAGTCTTTAAGAATGAGAGGAGAATGGATTATGGTCCCCACGAAAAGCATCTAAAAAGAAAAAGATTAATATTCTCTGAACCCTTTAAGGAAAAATTCAGCAAGGATGAGTTAGACCTTATGAAAACCTAGCTAGAAAGGTTGCTAACTCTGAAAATAGATTGAGTGGATATATTGTCAACCTAGTTGCTTAAAAAGAAGTTAGGCAAAGTAGAACACTAAGTAATCTATATACATGCAATTGTTTTAAATGTGACATATTTCATTTAAGACACATGGTGGGGAGGATAACTTTACTCTGTGGGGCAGGTTGCAACCAATTTTTTTTGAGTGTTTGACCCTTCCTACTTTTGTAGGTCCGTGTTTGCCTGCTGTAAATACTGAAGTATTGTGACAAAAATAAAACAGATGCTCTGACCTTCCAGTGTGCTACACAATGTTCAAACAAGGTGTGTTTTTTACTTCTATGTAAGTAGAAAAGAAACTACACTACAGTCGGTAAAGTAGACTGAAAATAAGTTTTGTGTGGTGCCCAAAGGGCTTAGCCTTTGACAGTATAGCACATTAAAGCTGCCTGAAAGAATTTTGTCTAGTTCTTTTCTGTTATTTTACAACCTAGAGAGAAATTATTTCTTTTTCAGGGGAACACAAGAACAATAATATCAGCTGGCAATATCCAGCTCTTTCACCTTTCTTACTCTACATAATGTTGAACTTTCAAGAAAAACCCCACCAAAAATGGCAACAGTTCTGAAATTTTATTTCTTTAGTCTATTTAAAGAGCATGTTAGTCACAGCAGCAGGTCAAATGATATAAGAGCTTGAACATTGCAGCTAGAGAGCACAGTGCGCTGTACAGTCACCCACTGTTGTGCTATTTATGAATAGTTTGTAATTTAAACATAGCTGGAAAAGTTCACTGGAACAAAACATGCACAAAACCAAAAATGAACAATTTTTACAATGATCTTTCTTTAAGAACATATGATAGCCTCTCCCCACCATCAGTCCAACTGGTCCTTATCTACTGACAACTTTATAAGGAGAGGGACTGGAACTTCCCTACGGGAAGTATCTGTAGCCAAATAATTAGCCCTTCACGCTGCTAAATAAACTAATGTACAACCTTTTAAGCATTAGCCTATAAATCATTCCTCTCTCCCTTTACACTCCACCCTAAACTGCCATTATACCATGAATCCGCCCCGGTTTAGCACTGGGAAACAATCTGTCTTGGTTCTTTACAGTCTCCTTGCTCTTGGTGTGCAACACTTTATTTTATTGGCATGTAGCAAAGATTTTTACGATATAAGGGAGTAAGTGATTCTGCACAATGCTCAAAAAATTTGTAGAAAATCTCTTTTCTGTTTTTTCAAGCAGAATTATTGTCAGGCTTCACAGAGGGCACCATGGAGATTTTCAATTTCATAGAGATTATGAATAATGTATGAACAAACAGTGGAAAGAGTTGACTATGTTTTAAGGCAAACTTTAATGATTGAGTTTTATTTAAGTTTTGCCTGCTTTACCTTTCAGTAAAGGGAATTTTAGAAATTATATACTGCATCATAGTTTTAGTGTCAAGCATACTGGCTTGTACATTTTTTTTTATATTAGTCTGCAAGTACAAATAATTAAAAGGCTTAGCTATATTACTTATGAGTAGCTTCCCTTTTTAAAAAAATAATTCTGATTCTTTCAGTTTTGTTCAGTACACATTGAAAAATATAGCATTGTTTGTTCAAATTTCATTACACATGCATTACATAATGATCCAGTGGACTCCTCATCTTCATAATTATGTAGAGAGGTAATTTTTACATTATCTGACATTTTCTTTTAAAGTCAATCCATACGTGATCTGTAACTGTGACTGACTCAGTCAATTCATTAGTTATGCTGAACTAGCTTTTGGAGACTAGAAAATTAGCCGATCTACCATACACCTGATATGGTTGTGTACAGAAAGCAAATTTTCTCACAATCAGTATTGATATTAGGCTTTGTGAAATCTGCTTTGAGAATCCAAATGTATATCTTGGCTTCCTTGGATCTACACTATTAAAGATTGATCGGATTAACGAGTTGCATGAATCACAAAATATGCTGTGTACGTTATAGGATAATAGAGTTTTATCATTCCCTTTATCTCAACTAATCTTTATTCTACTCAGTTCCTGGTGAGAGCAGCTTCCTCTGCTTCCAATGTCAGAGGAAACTTCTGCAGACAGCAGGGGAGAAGTTTTTACGAATCCTACCGAGAGCTGAGCTGGGCAGCACAGACTCGTGTGAGAAATCTTCTTTGTGTTTGGGCTTGATTCAAGATTAATTTGGGATACATACTTGTTAAAAGCCTCCTGGAGGCAGACAACATCATGTCTTTAATTAAGAGGTATTGTGAGGATTCAGAAATTTGAATAGGGAGTAACTAATAGTTTGCAATCTGTAAAAACATTGCTTCAAGAGGATATTAGAAACTGCTATTAAGAGGTCACATTGTCTTATATTAGAAGGAAAACCTATTCAAAAGGAGAAACATTTCGGATTGTCTTCTGACCGTGAATGAGCCCAGTGTTCAAGGCCAAAGGAGATTAGAAAGCATTCTTACAAAGTCCAAAACTTCATCATCATTCTCAGGTTATATATACACCATATACATATATATATTTATTCTGTTTCAGTAGGTTGTCATAAGAGTGAACTGAAAAATTCAATTTTTTTTTTTATTTTTTCAGTCCTCTTAAATTCTAAGCTACTGCTTTGGTTCAGTTCAACTCCAGTAACTTCAGTCTTTCCCTAAATTAAAGGAATATTTTTAGGATGTGAGAGGGGAGGTAGACTCTCAGTGTATTAATTATTTAAACTAATTGTGGAAGTGTTGGCCAAGCCTCTTTTTCAATTGGTCTTTGGGGAAAGGGCTCAATTCTTCCTCCTTCACAAGGCAATCTCATTGTTTGCTTTCTGGTTTGTTGTGGTTTTGGAGTGGGTTATTTTTTTGTCTGTCCTGTTGTGCAATAACTTCTTATGGTGGTCAGTACTTATTCAAGAGGGAAAGGACTGAGAGACAGAACTCTCAAGATATTTGTCCTTCACTCCTTCCCTGGAAACTGCTTTTGAATTACCTTATCAGGCATACTTGGCAGGGCCTGGGCAGCAGGGTGCCCAGTGTGAGAAGCAGCCATGGCTTGCCTGTGTATGGATCATCCAGCTCATAGATCCAAATCAAGTTTCTCGGTAATGCCCAGCACACAGGTGACACAGGGGGGTTGTAGAAGCAACCCAGCTTTGTATTGCATTGAGGCAGAGACGACCCACGGGGAGCTGTGTAGATCGCTCAGCCCTGAGCTGTCTGATGAGTCAGTGCTGCATTATACAAAGAACCAAAACTTGATTTGAGCCTTGAAATCCCTCAACAAAGAATGTGCCCTGAGTCTCAATCCAACCATTGTCCGGTTGCTTGAGATAAGGTAAAGGGAAGCTGGAAGGTTTCTACTTCAGCCGACAACTTTATGTACTCAGACAACTTTGTGTATTCAGACGATCGATAAGGGGAAACTCCCTGTCACACCCCCAGAGACCCCCTCAGGCATGGTACCTACACAGTCGCGTAAATCGGGGGATAAAAGCCCTGTGATTTGGGTTGGGAATCGGGAGCTGCTTCTCCAACTACACAGCTGGTCTGTGAGGAGATTCTTCCCCCCTTGATCAGGACGCCAGCCAAGGTAACTTCCCTGGGATTGAGAGCCCTTACCTGGAGGGGTAAGGGATTATTTCGCAGCTTGAAGTCTGTGCGCTTGTGTGTCGTCTCTTTGTGTGCTGCGAAAGTGCCTTCCGTGACTCTCTTGTGTGTTGCGACAGTGTATTATAATAGTGTATATTTTGCTTTTAAATTGCAGTAGTGCATTCCTCCATTGTACCCATAAAAACCTGCAATAGTGGCGTATGGAATCTGCAAGTGCAGTTCGAGTAAATTGTTATCTTGGACCTTACAGTTAAACCTGTAAGCGCAGTGCGAATAAACTGTTTGCTTGGACCTTGTAGTCGAGTCTCTTTTCGTCACATTAATTTGGCATAGTCGGCAGGAGAGTCTCTTTTCGTCAGCCTGGTGCTGGTCACAGACAGCTCCAAAACAGAGCCTGTGGATGATATGCCAGGGTAGGGACACCCTTGGGGACTGCAGGTGACTCCAGCCAGGGCAAGGACACTAAGAATCATGGAGCGGTGGACAAAAAGCAGCAAGAAGCACAGTGGAGCCACAGAAAGAAACCCATGCACGCACAATTCCAACTTCCTGTGCCACCAGTCATGCCAGAGGGATTGGGACAGACTAAGCATCACCAGGCAAAAACAGGGCAACCTGAGACTAGGAAAGGGAGAGAGAACACTGGGAATGTGCTTGAGTCTGGGGAAGAGAAAATAAGAATACTTACTTATTTGTTTGTTTAATTATTTGTGTTCTGTTTTTGCCAATACCTGAATCACTGATTACATGATTTTGGGTTTGGAGGATTTTTTTTCTTTTTGATTGCCAATAAATTAAGTACGTATATTCCAAATCAAGATCATTTTGCCTGTGAAAATGGGGAAACACTTTTTATTTCACTTCAGCATACATTACTGAAGACATCCATGAAACTTTTTTCCTCATCTTGCTTCCTTCTGCAGATCCTCACTTGAATCCACACAGATGTAAGCTTTCTTTCAGTTTGTTTTCAAAAGATATTTCTTTTTCAGATGATGTACTGTATGTAAAAATACTCAGTGTGCACTTTGATTTGCTGCTGCTTATGTGAGGATAAATCAGACCAGCATTTTTATGATTAAAATGATAGTAAAAATACATATAAATGTAATAATTTATAAATTTGAAAATGTTATAAATTTGAAAATATTATCTAAAATTATTATTTATATAGAACAAGACACTTCATAGGTTAGAGATTTTAAATATAAATTACTTAAAGTAGCAAATCCAACAGTAGTTTTCTAAATTCTGTTACATTTTCTTCCAAGCCACTTCTAATAGCTTTATGGATTATTCTTCTAAAATGCAAAAATTCCAGTTAAGTTAGAAATCTCACTAACATTTGGAATAGCCTGTCTTATAATGTTATACCATAACAGCTAAGAAAAGTTTGTGTTGTCCGAGTATTGAGAAATTCCATAATTTTAATCAAGAAATCCTCTCATTTGGGAAATATCCAGGAAAAAACCCACAACTGTTTATGTTATTGCCATTAGTAGTAGCATTCTGATAATGCCTATTTGCTCAGCTTTGTTTCCTTCTTAACCTCTTTTCTATTTCAGCGAAAGGAGCAAATACACAGAGCTTGGTTTCACAGGATCCTACTTTGGGGATTTGCTTTTAATTATTATTGTAGCAGGTTTTGTTCTTGAAAATGATAGATCTGTTTGAGCTTTCTAGCTGCACACTGCTTCTCAGAACTTCCTTTGCCATTTGTTTCAAAGGACTGTTTTCTTTTCTATATGATAAGCTTTATTTGTAGTTGTCTTTTAACACTTGCTTATATGACGAGCAAAGTCTGAACACTTCTTACCTAATGAAGGAATCAGGCTGGCATCTGTCTCCGGAGGAACATAAGAAATGCATCTTATTTGCATGAAAAAGCTGATTGTTTCTGCCCTAATATTTAATACTCAGGTGTTACTCATATAAATTACAAGTGGAAACACATACCATGCTGTTTTGATGACAGTGCCAGTGCTATTTAGAACAATCAGAAGCCTCTTTTTGCTATAACTGCTTATTTTAAAAGAAACCATTACAGATTAAGTAGGGCATGCAGTGAATGATAGACATAAGGGAGGACTGAGCTGGGAGGATGCAACTTCATCAGTTTCTTGGTGATAAAAGGGCTCTGTTTACTTAATGTTTCTCACATAGAAGAGTGAAGAAGGTTCTGTGTTGGTTTACAGCCTCCCACTATATAACCCGTACCTTGGGTGAGCTTCCCTTCAGTCTAATCCTCAGAGCTTTCTCTGGGGAAGATCTTGTGAGCTGGCCCCCTTTCCTCACTGTCTGGAAGGCAGCATGATGCCAGTAGGCAAGCTGAGCAGGCAAGTGCTACCAGCCACACCACCAAGGCAATTACCTCTCAGGGATGGCATGCTTATCTCAACTGTACTTCGGCTGAAAGCTGCCCAGAGTTTGCAACTTCTTACTAGCACTGAAATTCCTGATTTTACTTCTTTTATCTATGCCTCAGCAATAAAGTCAGGAAGATGAACACCTGTCCTTACTCCAACACACATTCTAAATATCTGAAATCATTTGACAGTACTGCTATTTCTGGAGTAGATCATCTGCATGTGGTATTTACCATATGAAACATTTAAACATTCTAATCTTGTAATTGCTATATAAGCAGGATGAATTCATTTCAAAATTGAATGTGTTAGAGCAAGTAGTAAAACCTAGGCATGACAGAGAAATGACATAGTCCCTTAGGTTACAGCACAGACATATGAGTCAAAGTGTGTCTGAGCGCTGCTAAACTAACCACGCTTGTCAAAGCACCTAATGCTGATTGAGAATATGAGCAAATAACGGCTTGAATAAGAATCTTTACTCTCATGTTAGTGCAGAGGACACAGAAGAGTGCTCTGGTGTTGTTGTAGTCAGCAGCAGAGCTGATGACATCTCCCTAGTAAGAACCCATTTATTCCCTCCTCTTCCTCCATCTCTCTGATTCCTAATGTTTACATGATCTGACAAGCGAAGCTAAGTCCTCTGCCTCTCATCCTCAGACACAGCCAAGCATTCCAGCTCATGTGCTGGCAACTTTCTTTTTTCAGAAGTTAAATTCCAACCCATAATCAAGAAAATCTGTATTACTCTTTCATGGCCATCCATAATAAACATTCTCTGCTATACTAATTAAAACCCAGAGTACCCTGTGTACCAGGGTACTGTACTGAATGATTGTTCCTCACAGACTGTCATTTCTGATACTAGGATCCTTACAGTTAGCTATTATGCATAGTATGGATTAATTTTTTTGAGGGAGGGAGACCTTACTGTATGTTGCCATACTAAAGAAGAGGTAGCATATGTTCATCATCATACATCAGGTATGTGTTGGATTTTTCTGTCTTAAATATAGGAATAAGATAATTTAAAGTGTACTCAAAAGGAAATGGGAGGTTTCCAGGCCATACAACCTGTTTTTTTGACTGGTCTGACTGCTGACAGAGCTTTCGTAGTCATCAGAGGATGGTATTCTCCAGTGAGGGACTGTTCATTTACAAGTATTGAAATACAGTTCATTTTAATTATGGGAGCTTTCTGTCCATCTTCAGTGCTTTCATTTTTTTTTAAAGATCTTATCCTTGCCCTGTTATCCTTCACCAGCTAGATATTTCTTTTTGTCACACAAATTTTGTTATGTAGAAAACTCTGTGAAAGCCCCTGTTGCTATGCACATGCCAAAGCCTGACAAAAAGTAAGACAGTAAAATATTAAATGGGCACAAAAGATACCTTTATTTTAGTCCCAATTATTTTGCACCAATGACAAACCTCAAATTTAATTCTTCCCCTGGAGACATAAGCCTGCACCATCTCTTGTAATCAAGTCCAAATTCATTAGACTTTTTCAAAAAATGTTTTCTGTGGGATCTCTTGCATGCCAATGGTTGCTGTGGCAACCGCAGTGCACCTATTCAGTTTTTTTTCCCAAAGCATATAACAAAATTGTCTCTTTTGCCTCCCAAATTTCACAATATGTTCAGCTCTGAAACCTGGTAATCTCCTTAATCTTAGCCTTTTTTCTTTCTTTTTGCTCTGCTTTGCCTCTGATGTCCTATAAACCTGCCAGACATGCCAGGTTTTACACATACCTAATCCAGCTGTACAGCTCTCTTTGATAGTCAGTTTACTACAGGTAGCCTTTGCTAAAAAATTTCCTTTCCTAATTTTGGATGTGATTAATTTCACCAGTTGCAGTAGAGCAGAAACACCCAAACTACCTGGAAACTATGCTTGTTTCTTTGTCCCATCATTTCTCTAGAAAGTAGTGGAATTTTATTTGCCCAACTTAATATTTCCCTCTGCAATTTAAAAAATATTTCAGGATCAGATGAATTGTCTCCCATTAGTTCTTTTATTTGACACCAGAATTGATTATATAGTTTTTCATTCAAACATTAAAACAGCAACACATTATCATAATAGGCAGTTTTCCAGAAAAGTGTATTGGTGTATTTCTCTGCCTTATTTTTTTTCACATTTCAAACATGCTAAGACATGTCAGCATTTTCTAGGCTAAAATGAATGTGTTCAAAACTGTTTTCCTTTTAAATACAGGATATATAACCTTAATAAACAAAGCTTCTAATAAAATATGAGATTTCAATATCCTTTACATATAAACTTTTCCACTGTGCTGAGCCTAAAAACATTGTCATTTTAGGTCATTTACATTTTTGAGCTTCTCATGTTTCCCCCCCAAAAATTAGCACTATAATTTCAAAACCTCAGGTTTGTATAGGTTTGCTGTCCAGATGAATTTAATATAAATCACCTGTCTCTACTCGTCTTTCACTAGCAGGGAGTATAACCTGCATCATGTAGTGGTAACAGAGTTTTCCCATCCTGCATGAGGAGGTTAAGCACATCATTTGCTTTTGACTGCCCAGTCAATGTACTCCTTATTTCAAATTTTATCAAATAAGTTTCTCTTCTAATTTCTCTTGCCACTAAATATGAGTCTATATTCTCTTAACAGCTTCCAGCTGTGCCCATTAATCTTCCTACCATTCAAGGGGTAGGGACTCTTTCCTGTCCAGGATTCCCCACAGCTCTTTGGATGGAGCTGGTGGGAGATGACGACTCTCTCCATTCGCTTGTCACTTCCAGTTGCATATCGCTGTATGCTGCCTTTCTCTGCAGCTCGTCCTTGCTCTCCCCGCAGCTCCCCTTCCCTTGGATCTACATGTGTAGTACACCTGCGGCAGCTGTTTGGTGTAATCTGCATTGGCACAGGTTTAGTTCAGCACTGTCTCTTAAGTCTAGCTCAAGAGTATCATTATTACCAGGGGGCTGGATGAGTCAGCTGAGATGGAAATAAACTAACAGATGTTACTGAAAGCAGGACCCTTTCAAAGTGCCCATCTTTTCACAGCTGTACAGAGAAAGCTTCACATAAAACACTTCTACTTCCTGTGTCCTTTTTATACTTGCCTCTGAGCAATCCAAAGACATGTCATGCAGGAGCCTATTTATTTTTTTTCTGCTGCATGGTAAATAACATAACTTGGATAATTCTAGATGGATGATATGAATTACTTCAAAATGCCTGCTTTATAAAATAATGTCAAATGATTATGAACCTTCTGTTCGTGATCTGTATATAGATTGCAATAGGAAAAAAAATTCTTTTAAATATTTTACCACCTTTGTGCATATGTAATCATCCCTTCTTGTTGGCATGGAAATATGGGGTTTTTTTTCTTCTGAATGTGACTCAGAGCTTTTGCTGTGAACCCTCTCTTCTATTCATCTGTATATGTTCCTATGTTTTAGAAATGCTGCTTCTTTATCTGGGATTGGACTAGATGATCTTTAAAGGTCCCTTTGAACTCAAACCATTTGATGGTTTATACTTATTACTTTATTTCTTTTCATATTAGCTCAGCTGTTAAGAGTTTCTGTTCACTTTTAACATCAGCTTTCTATCCTGGAGCATCTTTATCATAATTAGAAAGTTATTTTGCATTCTTTCCTTGCCTAACACCTCACAATAGCATAATCTTTCATTTCCTTTCTGGTTAAAAACTCTTTCTGGTTAGTTTGCCATTAACTAGGACAGCATGCCTCCGACTTCTCTGCTCTATTACCTAGAAAATGTTTCATCTGAAACAGAAATATTTTCCTGTTTATTTTTTATTCGGTCAAGGTTCATTTTTTATCTTCATAAATTATAACATTTAACTCATATTTTCTCATTGAATTAGAGTTACTACACTGTAGAGCTCCCAATCTGACAACCATTATAGATTTTGCATCAAATCCTACTGCGGTCACTTTGGCTGTAATATTACCATGGTGTATCTCTTGCTGTTAGCAGGTTATTTAGAGAAAAACTGTGCAATGGTTTTCAGCATTTGTTAATAAATAAATCAAAAGCATTTTTCAAACATGCAAGTACATACAGATACATGTGAGGTGTGGTATGTATTACAATTCACTTGTGTTCTTTATTATCTAATCATAATCCATGTTGTATATTGCAAATCATGCTCACAAAGCTGCAGTTTAAGATATGTTATACCACATAGTAAAAAAAAGACTGAAAATCAGGTGACAAACAGCTATTTACTAATTGTCATATAGTTAAACTACAAAGAACTGGAATCCCTTGCTGAAGCTCTTTTTAAAAGTGAGCATTCTGCTAGTTTGCATCCACTCAAATATCCTCTACTGAACAATCACAGGCAGATGAGCTCTACCCCAACTGCTTCTCAGATAATCGGAGCTGATTGTGTTTTCCTGTCCCAGACTTCTACTTTCTGTTTCTTTCTTCTCACTGCTATTGACAAATAAGTTGGAATGATTCCTAGAATGTTTTGATCTGACTCCTAGAATGTTTTGATCTTTTAGATTCTCAGGTTAGTAAAGTTTGCCATTCATTTTTAAATGATAATGTATCATTCATCTGTTCGTTTACTTGTATCTGGCATGCTTCTCCACAAACCAAGAACTCTGCAATAAGAGAACAGATAAAACAACTCTTTCTTCAAGAAGTTGAGGTCTTGAAGCAAGAGATACTAGAAAACATGTACGTGTATTCTAAAGATAAGATTTAATACAAGATGTAGTTAATTACCTTGATGCATTGTCTATATTCTCATGCAATAGTGCGCCCAACTTTTATTGATTACAAGCTATCTCTTCAGTTCAAAATTCAAGACAAAATTAAGAGATAAGTAGACAAGTTAGGGTACATGCGCATAGTATGGGAAGTGTACTCTGGAATCTCAAATTAAAGTCCTAAAAAAGGAGATAGCTTAACCTGTCAAACTTGTTACTTTTCAAACCCACAGGACCCTCTGAAGTCAGCATGGGTAAGTGAATTCAGCTTGAATTTCTTTGTGCTACAGTGTGTTTGACTGGACTAGCTTAAGGCTAGACTCTTTCAAATACTCTAGCTATCATATTATTTTCTTATCATTTTCTGCTACGGCTCACTTCCATTAAGATGATGGATCAGCCTCCTTATTACTCAGCTGTCAGTTCACAAATTATAACACAATCATTAAAAAAAAAGTTTCTCCACAGAACTAAATTATATAGTTATTAAGTACTTGAAAATTATCCTACTTGTAGCTGTGCAAATAACACAAACTACTTTATTTATTGCTATTCTAAATTAAATCTATTTTTAAAGAGATTTGCAACATTATATAGCAAATTGTCAATAGTAATTCTTTTTTAAAAATAAATACAATGTGTTCCATAAATATCATTAACATTCTTTGAATAGGGAGAGCCTGAGCTTCTGGTTCTATTTTAGATCAAATTACCATACCCACAGACTCTATTTCTGACCCTGATCAGACACGCTATACGATACTATTCTAAATAATGAAACTATTAGTGTACCTGAATAAGTGCATTCATAGATGTGTTAAAAGTTGATCTCACAATGTTTTTTGGTTGCTATTCAGGTTAATGTATGTAGACGTCATCTGAAGGCATTGCGATGCTCCCTAGGAATTTCCAATTTCTTGTCCTCTGGGTGCTTGTAGACAGACATATTTTAATTCCTACTACTTCATTTCCGAGATCATTGTTTTTGTTAGAAATTCATTCCATACAGTCTCGGCAATATTTATTTATAGGGCTGATTAAATTTTTCCTCCAAAGCAAAATCTTAATGAAAGGTGCCAACTTTCTAGAGAAACTTTAAACATGTCTGGGTTTTTTTCAGTCAAAAAGCAAAATGTTGAAATACTAGAAAATACTGCTGTGTTATCTTACAAAAATTATAATCCCACGACTCTGAGAAAAATGAAGGCCAGTTTTGACTAATTATGAAGTCTCTTGGTCATATTTCATAGTAAGTTCAAAGGGCAATAACTTGAACAATGTCACTGTGTTTACAAAATTGTATGTAGTTCTGAACAATGTCTGAGGGGAAAGAAAGAGCTAATGTATAAGACAATTGCACTGCTCAAGGATGGATTTTATGTAGTCTTACTTTATACTAAACAGATGGATGAAGGAACTGTATATACTAGTGTCGTGGGTTAGGTTGAACCCCCACACACAGCCGGTCACTCCCCCTCCCCCACCCCCAGGAATGAGGGAGAGAATTAAAGGATAAACGGGAAACCCGTGGGTTGAGATAAGAACAATTTAATACACAGTGTAGGTGCTCACCACCCCCTCACATGCAAAGCCCGTCTCGTCCCGAAGCTGCAATCCCAGACGAACGCGAGGCCCCGAAATAGAGAGGGGCAGAGAGAGAGAGAGAGTACTCCGAGAGTGGGAGTACTGGGAGAGAGAGAAAAAGAAAGCAATAGAGCAAAAGCGGCGAAAGAGCCAAAGCGCAAAAGCCCTTCTGTCCGGCTGACCCTCACTTTTATATTGGGCATGACGCTGCATGATATGGAATACTAATTGGCCAGTTTGGCCCTCAATCTTAAGTTCCGCTCACGTCCAACCACAAACCACTTGCTATCAGCATTCTTCTCAGAGCAAGCCTCTGAGTAAAACCAAAACACGGAGCTCTTCTAGCTGCTAAAAAGAAGAGCTAACCCGGTCCCAGCTAAAACCAGGAAGTTACACAAGACCTGAGACACAGTAATTCTGGAGCAGAACAGTATCTGGGGACAGAATAGTACAGTCTTCTGTCCCTGACCATCAGACTTGCCCAGGTATCAGTTAGAAACCTAAAACAGAGTGCTGTATCTTGTCTGGGATGGTCAAGGCTAGTTTGCATACGGTCATATGAACAATTTCATTGGAGTAACTGTAGATCAACAAGAGGAATGTCCTCACTGATTTCAGGAGTCATGGGATCCAGAACGGTACCCGTATTTTTCTGATGAAGGTCTGCCAGATTTATGTGTGAATTCTCAATTTCTTTCTTTAAGTTATTCTTAAAATCTAGTCTTGAAATATTCTTGTTTATTGCACAAACAATCTGACCAACCATGATCACATTAAATTCACGTTTTTAACCTCTTTATGCAGTATTTAACTATTTAATTGTGTAAAACCTTTTGAATTATCTGGTCACCACTGGCCAGATTTGTTGGGAGCTAAAGGTCTAGCATGAAATATCACACTTTGTTGGCTACTGTAGACTCTGCAATGTAATTTGACAGGAAAAGCAAGTGAGTGATCTCCTCTGAGATTTGAGCCACTACATAAGGCAGCCTAGCTGAAAAGAAATGTGCAAAGAAAAAAAAAAAAACAACAAAATTACTTTAAGACTGCTAAAGCTGTGTAAAACTTGGTGGGTTGGTTTGAAAGTGACTAAAGAGAAACCTTTTTTTTCAATTTATATCATCTTATTCTTTTAGTATTCATTTTTCATTTTCAATTTAATGTAGACAAAAAAAAATTCAGCCAAAACAACTGTTTTCAATGTTTTCAGAGTGAAATCTTTCATCTGTGAATAGAACTAGATAATAAAAGTGACTGTTATGATTACTTTTGTGCTTTCTGCTAATAATTTCAATTTAAAAATCATATTTAATCTTGATTTAAAGAGTTTCGATGATTAAAAAGATGAGTATAGGCTTAGGTATTTTTATTTTAAGGATTACCTCACTTTAAAAAATATTTATTTTAAACTAATTTGGCTTTGGCTTTCATTGTTCACTCTTGTCACAATTCTAAGCTGAAATTCTGACAAGTCTGTTATGCCTATAAATTTCCTGAAAGAAAGAAGTAAATTACTTTTTAGCTTTCTTCTCAGTAGTCTGACTGTGTTGCTTCAGTCCTTCATTTTTCCCTTGACTTTTTCCCTATTATTTTAGATTGCGAATAGTTCTAATGACTTTTTCTGAGTTCTATTCACTATCACAAAGAAAGTAATTATGAAAACCTGACTTAGGAGCTGATTGTTCTTCACTGACTATAAAGTAAACATGGGCTCCCAATGTATGTGTTTGAAATGCTTGAAGCTGATGCTGTAAGTGTTCCTACATCCTTCCACTTGCAATCTGAAATGTAGTCTGAAATGACCTCTTCATGGAGATTTGGAACAAAAGCAAGCATTACAGACATGATTTCTTCAAATATTATCAAAGCGGAGAGGATCCTGGAAGCTTTCAAGGTAGGAAAGCACAGTGATGCTGGGTAAGCCTCTGAGATCTACCAAGCTTTGTCAAAATCATATATTTAGAGGATCAATGCAGTCTTCATAGAATCACCTGGAACATTTAAAAATCAAAATAAACAAACAAACAAAAAACAGTGACCTCCAGAGACATATAAGACAGCAAAAGTATTACATTAAGACTTTTCAGTTAGTGTACAGTTAAATTACAGTTATTTAATTTCAGTTAGCAGTGAAATTACAGGAGCAAGACAACTTGTGAGAGTTTGGCTAGTTTCCCTTCTCCCTAGAGAATTTTGCAGCAGTAGAGTTGCTGTAAATAATGATCTGTGTTTTATGGGGGCTTGGTCTTTATGGGAGGCTGCTTAGGGAATTCATTAAATATTTGATTCTTTTTTTGGCTGCTCAAGTTCCCTTCCTTCCTGACCAGATAAGTTAACCTTTGCTATGGCGTTGAATCTCTTGTGAGGAGTTTGATAAGGGAGGGATTGTAGCTGCTTTTGCTTGCCAATTAGAGGATATATATGAGTACATATGGAACCTGTCAAAGGTCCAGAACCAAGTTTGATCCACTGATTTAACTTCTTTTCACAGTAAAAACAAACAAACAAACAAAAACCACTTTACTGTCTTGAACATACATGGATATTTTTCAGGCCTTTTGATTCAAAATTCAAGACAAGAAAAAGTAAACTTGATTCCATAAATTATTTCTTCGTAGCCTATGAGGTCGAAAGAATTGCAAAGGTTAAAAAAATAGAAAGGATTACAGTGGGACTTCAAACCACAGCTCTTGTATTTTAGAGCACAAGTGACTCCTGTCCCAATCCACTTCTTCCTTCAGAGTTGACTTTTGCCTCAGGGGGGAAAAAAAATGAAACAGGAACAATATGTACTATATGAGCTATGACCATCTCTCAGATTTCTTCAGGGCAAAGTTACCTGCACAGTATAGTCATATAAGGGGCTGTGATTTTTATCTGCTGATTCTCAAAACTTTTCAGTTTAAGACAGGGAGGGGGGAAAAAAATCTCTGCTACTCAACTGTGTATGTGCCACCTGGGAATAACTGCAATATCAAGCTATATTATCTTTTCCCTCAAAGGTGAAATGCATTTTGGCTTCATTTCCGTTTTTTCTAAATTTAGACTCAAGAAAATACCAGACTTGTCTCTACTGAAGTGTATTTATTTAAAAGTCTCAATATTTTACTAGGAGAAGAAAAATATTTACATATACAATGAACATGAATATCAGAATAGAGCTAGTTTGCTTGTTCAGGAAATCTTTCCCTCTCTTTTTCTATCTCTATGATCTAGCAATATCATTTCTGTAAGCATTTCCTTAAAATATGTAATTCACACAGAGATTTCCAGGCAAGCTCTTCATGTCCTACATATTGTTAGAGCTGAATTTCTTTTTCTTCAAAAAGGAAAGAAATAATAGATAAATGGTACCACATGGGGAGAAAAGTAAAGCGCAAAATAGATCTGCAGCAATACCTTCTGTCTGGTGTCAAACTGCACAAGAACAATCTGCTAACAAGCGGGAAAATGAAGAAGAGGCCTAGAGGTCACATCCAAGTTCGGCTTTTTACTGATCCGTGAATGGTCCTGTGGGAACCCACTGGATCTCGAAAGACAGATAAAGGTTCAAGTTGTCAGTTAAAAATAAGTACAAATATGAAAGCTGGATAAAAGATTGCAGTTGCATAGACATGATGCAGGAAAAAAGGCAAGTCTTCGAGATTCTGAATAAAACTGAAATCTTAGACCACACACAACTGCAGAAATTCAAAGTTGTCACTAATTATACCTGTAACACTGACATTTTTCATCCAGAAGTAATATTATTTATACTGTGGGACTTCTCCAGTGTGAGGTTCCATACCCTGTGGGATAATGTCACGGTTTAGCCCAGTCGGCAGCTAACCTACCGCACAGCCGCTCGCTCACTCCTCCACCTCAGTGGGGTGGAGAGGACAAAAATGTAACAAGAGGCTCGAGGGTTGAGATAAGAACACAGAGGGATTACCCACCAACCATGGCCATGGGCAAGGCAGACTCAGCTTAGGGACAAATGAATTTAATTAGTTAACAGTTCATTCAGAGAGGATAACAAGAAATGAAGCCAGATCTGAAAAACACCTTCCCCGCACCCCTCCCTTCTTCCTGGTTCTACCCGCTCCCCTGAGTTTTGCAGGATATTGGGAATGAGGGTTGCAGGTCAGTTTGTCACATGCTGGTTTTTCTGCTCCTTCCTTAAAGGGGGAGGACTCCCTACACTCTTCCCCTGCTCCAACATGGGGGCCTCTGGTCATGGGAAACAGTCCACCAACTTCTCCAACATGCGTCCTTCCCACAGGATGCAATCCTTACCCATCAGATTGCTCCAGTGCAGGCTTTTCCCATGGAGTCACAGCTTCTTAGGGTGCAGACACTCTCTCTGGTGTGAGGTCCCTTCCACGGGCTGCAGATGCATCTCTGCTTCACTGTCAGTCTCCAGCAACAGGGAGGGTCCTTCCCACCAAGACTGTTTTTTACAAAACTCTCTCAGGCACAGGCATCTCTGCTCCAGCATGGGCTTCTCCACAGGCTGTAGGTGGATCTCTGCTCCACCATTTCTCTCATGAGTGGCAGAGGGGCCACTGCTGTCTCACCACAGGCTACAGGGGAATTCCAGCTCCGGCACACCTCCTTCCGCTGCATCTTCTCTGACCTGGTGTCTGCGTAGCTGTTCCTCTCAGGTCTCAGCCCTCTCTCTGCCGCAGCCACAGTGGGCCTGACCAGCCCGGTGAACCTCGGCAGCCCCGGCAGGATGAGCTCTGCCCAGCGGGTGCCCTGGGAGCGGAGTACTTGAAGCTCTCGGAGCCGCACCACCATGGCCATCCTCAGCCAGGCAGTGGCCCAGCGCAGACAGCTGCCCGCCTGGCAGCCCGGGGCACCCCCCACCTCCCCCTGTGCCTCACTGCAGGTCCAGCCTGGTTCGGGTCCCTTTGTCCCTCCTTAGATATGACATTCGCAGAGACGTTAACAGGCTCAGCCCTGGCCGGAGCAGAGGGGCTCCGACCCAGCCAGAGGTTTGGGAGCCAGGGAAGCTTCTTGCATCTCATTACAGGGGCTATTTCCAAAGCCCTCACCCTGCTGCCAAAACCTAATCACATAACCCCAGCACAGACAAATTATATAAATTTACAGACTTTTTGTGACGAGTGAATTGAGACAGGCATTTCTAAGACCTCAAGTGCGTGGGGAAGGAAAATGTGCTCCAAATAGAGATTTTAAAAACAGTCTGTTTTACAGAGCAGAGAGATTCTAAATTGCTGAGTTGGTAGATACAGCTCAGCCTCTCCGGAGAGCTCCACTACACTAACATGAATGTGGGAATACACAGGTTTTACTGGGATTGTTTTCAAGATAGGTACAAATGTACACTTTTTTGCTGGAGTAGAAGTATGATCCCACCTGTCTTGACCATATTTTGAATTCAAATTTCTCTGGTGAGCTTCAGGTACATATTTTCCATTCTTCCTCACGCTGTGTGGTCCTGTTTTAGCACTAGATAGTTCTCTTTTCTGCACCACTCATCGCTACATCATATATATATCACATAGAAAGATTGTTGTATTTCGTCTGAAGGTCAAGATTCTCTCTGAAGCAATCCAGCACATAAACATAACAACAAAGAGTGGCCATGACTACTGTCCCCACAGCTGCTGTTTTTCAGAAGTGTGCTGTTTCTCTATTACTTCCTTGGTATAGATATAAATTTAAGCTTCAGTGGTTTATGCAAGAATACAGATTCACCTTATTAATTTATATGTGTTCAATTATAGTAATCTCTGCTATAATCTGCTTGATTAGGCTAGCTGTCTGTCACGGAAATGAGAAGTATCCTTTCCTTCTCAACCTCTGAGATTAGCAGTGCTTAAGACAAAAAAAAAATTGATCTGAGAAGGAAAGACAAAGAAAGTGTCATCAGTTTCTTTGATTTTTTTTTTCTTTTCCAGAGCAATGCTCAGAGCATCTCTTCTCCCCAGGCATTGGCAAGCAAGGAGGGAAAACAACAGGAGCAATCCCAGCAACAGCAGTACTAGGTCTGAAAAATCTTTCAGTCACTGACTAGAACAAGAGGCTTCTCAGCTTCTCATTGTGAGTAACCAGTGAGAGACGAGCATCCAAGGTTTAGTCTACCCTGCGGCTGGACTTCTAGAAAAGGCAAGCAGAGCCATGCTAATTAAAGTCAATAGATCAGAAAATAAAAAATACTGAATGCTTTGTTCTATAGGAAGATGGTCTCTAAACAAGCATTCAGGGTCATTTAGGTTTTCGAGCTTCTTTTTTTCTGTTTTTTAGTTACTTTGGGATTTTTATTTTTTTTTTTAATTCCCCCTGGTCAGGTGACTGATGTCTCCAAACACATTCTCCAGTGAATCAAAATGTTGTGCTGGATTTACGTATCACAGAAGGTTATGCACCTGGCCCATTCAACAGAGCCCAGTAAAACAAATTATGAGCCTTTCTTTTGGTGTCTGCAGACAGCATTCAAAAATCCTGCTTAGATATTGAAAATACGTTTCTATATATTTTGGAAACGGTTGCTCTGAACATTTTATTTAGTCTAAGTGATAAAAATCTGTGTGTGGTGATTTTGGGGTTTTTAAAGGATATTAGAAGGCCTTTGATCCTCATAGAGTAGACTTTAAACAGATAGAGACAAGATAGCTGTGATGGACAGAGTTATTTAGTGTCAGGTTTAGAAAGCATAGTGATCTCTGCTCAGCATCTCAGACTGCTGCTGGACAGGGCTTTCACAGGGCTGGGACATGCAGCACAGCCATTCCAAAGAACAGCTACAACCTGTATCCCAGACTGACTTTTATTAAGCTTCCATTTAGTGCCCTAATCAAAATACTTGTTCCTTGATGTTTTCATATGATAACTTTATCTTTTTCAGTTAGTTTTTAGAATGCAGTTACTCGTTAAGACAGCTAGACTTGGTAGAATTGTAAATCAAAAATAAACTGTAAAGCCAGGGCAGGCATGGCAACCACAGCAATACCAACAGAACTAGTTTTACTGTCATTTTCTAGTTTTTGAAAGTTGAGAATTATTTTCAAATTAAGCTACAGTAACTGAGCAGAGATGCAGGACACCTCGTTCTCTATAATTTGATTAGAAGGTTAGTGGCTTCTTGATATCCATCAAACAGGAGAAACATCATCTCAAAGTCATTTGCTGCAGACAAAAAAAAAACGTATTGAACCTACTGATGCTGTTTAAATGAAAATTGTAATTAACTTGTTTTCTAGAGATCACTAAGAGCATCTAACTCAGTGTTAGACACTGGGTTGATCTTTAATCTTTGTTGCCTCTCTGACAAATCTTTATGTTGGTCAGAGCTTTGAAGAGACTACATCATCTTTAAAAGTGAGCACACCAAAGACTTCCCAGTTTTTCAAGCTAGGCTTTACCAGAAAAACAATCAAAAATAAAGTAGCTTTGAAAGCAGAGAAGGAAAAACAGATCTGCTAAAAGACAATGCAATTCCAAATGGTTTGTAAAAAAGTTTTCCCTCTGCCCAGAGTGCCCTGGAGGTTTTGGCATGTTCCTGGATCTGAACTCCTGTTTCACTCCCTCTGGGTCCTCAGGACAATTTCCTCACTGTTGTTGCTAGGTTAGAGATATCTTCTCTGCCATAGGCAAGCTGCCTTCTCGCTTACAGTCACCCTCCACCTTGCACTCATCCCTCCACCTCTGACCAGCTTTTAAAAAGAGGCTTTCTCCAGCCTTCAGACATGGACTCTCCCTGTTTTTCTGCCTTGTTACAATCAAGCCTGCAAGCAGGAAACTTTCTCCTCCACTGCTCAGAAACATCCTTTTAAAATGAAACATATCTTTCAGCAATATATAGTAAACCATGAACAAACTAAGCAATTATAGCATCTCTCAGATCCTGGAAAAATACTAACGTAGGATCTCAGTTTACTGAACTATACCACTGTTGTTTGTGGATGCCTGTCTGCGTTTTTATTCTGCATGCACTGAATATCATCTCTAAACTGCGACAATTGCAATGAACAAACCATTTTTGGGTAAATCCCACATAGAAATATTTGCATCACTTCAAATGATGTTCTGTCTCTCTGCTTTGTCTGATTATAATATTCTCAAACATACGCTTCTTTAAAGATGTTTCATAGGGTTGACAGAATTAAAGTTTGTGTTTTAATTACAAAATAGAACTAAAATATCTATCACATTTAAGAACTCCAATGTATATATTTGATTACATAAACATTGCATAAAAAAGTATTACAGAATTCCTATAGAATTTTGATAATACCACTTCCAATTGATTACAGTAGAGCATTTAGTAGAGTTTTTTTCCATTCTAAATCAACTTTGTACTTACTCCCTGCTTTTCTTACTAAGATAACCCTGTATAACTTCCCTGATATAGATTAGATTAGATTAGATTAGATTAGATTAGATTAGATTAGATAAATGTAGGTTCTTTCTGTTGAAACTTAGCTACAAAGGAACATGAGAGATTACATTATCTCAGTTTAAAAGTCTCCTGTTGGTAATGCATGGTCCTAGAATGCAGATTATGTTCACACCGAAATCCTTTAGATTTATAAGACCTTAAATAGCTACAACTCTTACTAGGACCTGTGAGTTCATTAGCACACAGGAACAAAATTATATTCGACCATTTTTGGTATTTAAATGTGAGACATCATGGAAAACTACTTTTAAGGTGTTAGAAGATCTCTCAGCAGAATGCTGAGTTACATGAGTTTATTGGGACGAAGCTGGCAGCTGGTAAATTTAGACCATACGGTTAAAAATGCTGTTTCCTAAGGAGAAAACTTTAATTTTCTTAAAATAACTATCAAATCAATTGAACAATTCTAAGTTATGAATATAAAGCAGCCTCTGTTCCCACTTTAACATATGAAAGGTATCTACTTTTCATATGCTACAAGGCTGAGGAACAGGGCTCAATGAAATCACATGTTTATTATATACGTTAACTCTGAGACGGCAGATGATCTCAGCTGATCTCAGATAGCTTTTGTAACTCATATGAATAGATGCAGTCTCTGAACACCTCATGATACCAGCTATGCACAGCTTTATTTATAGCCCATACCTTAATGTGCATGTAGAAACCAGCTAGCAGAGCAATGTGCTCCAGAGTGTTTATGCTATGTGTTTCCATTAATGTAAATGGAAAAGGTTGACAAGGAAATGGCTGTTGCACTGGAAACAGTAACTGTGTCTGTATGAGCTACTGTATGCCAGGAATATTTTACTCAACCAGAGACAAGGTGGTACTATTTTGTCACATCCATCCTACCCAACTCTCTCACCCTCCAAAACTGATTGCTGAGAAGGATAACCCTGGTCTATGCTAGTTCCTAAGTCATGGTCAGAAATTGTCAGAGAAAGTAGTGGTGTGCCTAGGAAAAAAATACTTGCTTAGTCCTGTGCATCTGATTAACAGAAGATGCTGTCTTAGTAGAAGTTATGGGTTGTTTTTAACTTTTCGTAGTAATTTTCCTTATTTTTGAATAAATTTCAACCTTTCACCCAGGTATTACCCAATTAATGTCTGTGATCAAGATAGAAAAGTTGTTTCATAGGAATCTGATGTTAGTCTCTGTCTAGAACATATTGGAGAGGTATAGAAGACAGCTGGTTGTTTGACAACTGTGGACCCAAAGCAAGATAACATCACCAATGTGGAACCACAGGCAGTCCCTGCAAGTCAGGGTACATCTCCTTACCAGTACTTTAAGAAGTATGCTGGTAGTACCTCTGCATGTCATTGCACTGCATCATGTATATACATCAAGCTATTTAGAACCACCTTCACATGCATCTAGAGACTACTAGAAGCTGGCGTTCTTCAAACCAAGTTTCTGACTACTAACAGTATGAAATTTTGCTGGTTACATTATGCAGATTCAAGGCATATATAAACAATAATAATTATTATTTCAGCCTTGTAACATCAAGTAGATATTAACTGAATTAACTGCAATGTATTATTCAATGGCTTGCACTCTGGTCTGTTACAGAAATAATTTCAAATATGGATAATACCATGAATAACGTAAAAGAAAACAAAAATATGTAGTTTTCTTTTACATGACTACTCTAATATTTTTTTCTGAAAATTGCTCAGTATCTTTTCTCCCTGCTCTAATATTTTTTCTGAAAATTGTTTAATGTCTTTTCTCCAGATATATGACTTAAAAGATGTATGAATCAAAGACGTAAATGTAAATTAGCATATGCTCACCCGTCAGTGCACTCTAGTAATTACATGAAGGATTTTTTTTATTGGATCGAGTTTTTCAGGCAAGCTTCCAAAAGCAGAACATTGATAATAATGTCATTTGAAGTCAGGGTTGTCTTTGTGGATCCCGGTGATATGCATTTTTGAGTAGCTAATAATTCATTACTGTCATTTCATGACTAAAATTTAGAATGGTATCTGACCTTCTGCTCTATGACTTAGAGTCATTACAGGCACACTAGTTTTATGTGGCCAGGGCATAGCTGTGTGCATTTAGCAGCTTGTCAGTGGAAACCAGGCAATGAAAGGATTAAATGTCAGACTTCTGAGAACTACAAGAAAGGCTTTCTTGCTGCAGGTCAGAGACTAGAATAAGGTGTCATTCAGACTGAAAGCTTCTTACAAAGTAAAAAAAAAAAAAAGTTAAAAAATCCATTTTATACTGAGGGTTGTAAGGAAAGAAAGGGTTCACACAGCTTAGATGTGATTTACAATGAGTCTGAACAAACTTTACAAAGGAATGAGAATATTTGTCAGAAAGCCCTTTTTATAAATCACAGGTTAGTTTAAAAATGCAGAAGCTGAAGACTTTGGTGTGAGGTCAGCCTGATCAATTCAAGATGAAAAAGAAAAAGGGTAGTCTTATATTTTCAAAGACAAACTTTGTGTATTTGACTCGCAAACACTGAAGAAGAAAAGCCTGCAGTGTGTTATATTCTGCTAAAGTTTGGTACTGAAGCACAGCACAAAGTTGAATTGCTCAGGTAGCATAAGTCACAATTGAGCTGGAAAGCTGAACTGTTATTATGCGATGAGGCTGTTGGGAAACTGTCTTGCTCGTAAGGTGTCACTGACCAACTGAGGTAGGCATGCGAAATCATGAGTCAGGACATAAGGAGGCAGGAGATGTAAACAGAAATTTATCAACATTTGCAAAAAAATAAACATACTTTATGGTTTCTCAAAGCTCAGGTGCACTGAGGCAGTCTGGGACAAATTCATTACTGGAGCAAGCAAAAATAGTTCTGAAATCAGTGAAGGTGCACCTGCTTATGCAGCAAAATCCTGTAGCCCTGCAACTTCACTGCCTGGATCTTGAATCCCACATGTCCACCATTTACAGCAGCAGTTCCGGCTTTTATGCCCTCATGACTCCTTAAATTAGCTACAGCTGGCCTAGCTTCAGGCCCAATAGCTTCCAATTTTCAGCAAATAGCTGACACATTTAGTCTTTCTTTGTATATCAAGCTGGCAAAGGGAAAGAGTGCCTGCCCTTTTCTTCTGTTAGATGTGAGGGTCCTTACTAGTAAAAGCTGGCAAAAAGGGAGAGGAAAAGTTAAGCAGATGTTTTCTTGTATTTAGATGCTAGACTTTTCTTGTGGTGTTCATCCTTAATTTTGCTGAGCTACAGCCTCCCTGCAACTGTTCACTTCTGCCCTGAAGCAGGTAAGTGAAACATAAAAGTTAATTTTATTTTTCCTATGAAGGAAGCTTAACAAAAATAGAACTTTACAAAGGTCATACAGCAAACACACGCCTTTATGTATACGATGGCATGGTTTAAAGGCCACCACTGAAATCAAGGCCAGTTTGAACAAAAATTAGCAAAGCTTGTGAGGAAAGATTGAATTATTTGGTAAAAGCAAACTGAATTTAACCTAGGTACCTTGAATTCCAACTTAAAGCTGTATCCACTAGTCTGCACAACTTTTTGGTTAACATCTATCTCTCTTGCTTAGTGTAAGTGAATTGGAAGGCTTATTGTATGGGAAAGCTCTAGTAGTTTAATTTGTTGACTAGCCTGGAAAGCAAAGATACAATATTTCTGTTAATATAGTCTTTATGATTAACATGTCACATACATACAAAATTAATGTTACAATAGTAACTTAGTTATGATAATATGATAAGTGTTAGTTTACACTTGATAAAACTGTAAGCAAGTGATTGTGTACCCAGCAAGATAATGTATTACTCAGAGATTGTGAGGAATATTTAAAGTGTGTTTTAAACTGTAAAGCACATTAATAGACATTAGCTTTTGGAGCTTCCTCTTAATTACATTTTATTGATACTAGGCCATCCTGCTAGCCAGATTTTGTGGACAAAATTGCAAGTGTGAAGCCAGATAACAAATGCCTGGCAGGAAGACTAATTCATATTCATTCAAAATCAGGCAAATTTAAGAATAAATAATGTTAATCTGTGTCTGACACAGAGTAGTACTAAGAAACTATGAAACTGCTGGGTTTCTTTTGGGAGCTCAAACTATTCCATATCACTAGTTTACTACTGGTTTTCACTGAGGTAAAAGCTAGCCATTGTGCTTTTTTTACTATAACTGATCTCTGAGTGTTTCTCTTACTTCCAGGTTCTGGCAGATAGAGTCATAGATTTACAGAAAAATAGTAAGGAAATATTGTTTTCAAATGTATTAGTTGGGTCCTACTGGACGAGGATAAGTGATCTAACCACAGGAGAGCTCAACCTTAGCACTCCAGATCCCTAATTTCACACTGTTCTCGATAGTCCACAACTACACTGCTAACAGAATTGATTTAACTTTTTTGGATTTTGTTAACACCACGTTATTCCCAATATCTGTATCTATGGATCACAAATATTTTGTTTATTATTTTAAATATCACAGAATCTATCTTAATATCAGACTATTGAAGCTTCATTTGCAGCTTGATTCTTCAATTGTACAACCATTAGTGACACAGGAAGTAAGGCACTGTCTGCTTAGAGATGGGAAAAATTCTTTTTTGAGCTGTTCAGTCTTCTCTATTGAAATGAGAATATGCTATTTAAATATAGAAAAATCTTTTTAAAAGATACCCGTAGAAAAAGTAAAGATATTAACATCCTCAATAATTTTAAATTCCAGAAAGTAAAATGATTTGCTTACCCACTCCGGTTTTAATAGTTTTATAGTAAATGAACAAGACAGTATTCAAAATTGCAGCAGCTGAAGAAAAGCAAAAGACCTTGCAGCTTTCCATTTGTCACCAAACTTCATTGTCTTTTCCCTGAAGAGGGATTGTATGAAGAGAGATATACTTGCTATGAGAAACAACATAAACCTTTCATTTAAACCAGTATCATATCAGAGGGAGTTACCAAAAAACAGGAATCAGTTTTGTTCTCTGCTAAAATTTACAGGAAACTATCGCTTTTCAAAGTAAATCTGCATCACTTCTGATTTCCTATTTTCTTGCTAAAATACTTTCTGTATTATCAGGGTTACTTTTTCATTAGAGGCTCTTAGCTGAAAAATAAACTATTGAGTATCCTCAAAGCTAAAATATATCTCATGGATCTGTTGGTTTTCTATGAAAAAACTGCCTGTAATACCTGCCGCAGTTAGAACTGGTGAAACACGAATTACTGCAGATCTTGTTTTCACTTCATAAGTTTTTTTTTTTGTCTAAATGCCAACTATTTCCCATGAATCTGTCTGTTTTAATAAAACATAAGCCAGGAAGGTTTATAACACCCAGACAGGCCATTCTATGTCAGGTAGTTTTTCTTACACCTTGTTATCATCTTATGTTGGGATAAACATATTCTGAAAACTTGAGAACTATTTTTTTGCTGGTCAAAAGTTACTATCTACTGGAAGAAACTTGTCAGGAAAAGCTTGGTTTCTAGAGAAAAGAAGCAGAAAAGACAGTCGCATAGAAATTGTGTACCTTAACTGGAAATAGTCTCATATCTTTTTTTAAAATGTGACTCAAATATATTTATGTGTTGTAGTCTGTGACAAGAGAAAAGCACCAAAAGTCCATTATGTTTATCTATAATTCAAGTGTGTGATTCCTCAAAGAAGCATTATGCAAATTATCTTATGCCAAGATTTGCATAAGACATTATAAATGAACATTTTATGTAAGGTCGCATTGTAAGATCATCCTGTCCATGTTTGAAATGTACATAGTAGGGAAGATTGTGGGTATACTAGTAGTGATTAGACAGAAATGCTTTATAAGCAATGCACTCTCCCGCTCAGATGCACAAAAGATTAACGGGGAAAGAGGGACAAATATAGTAACCCATACAAGCCCTCTTATGTTGTGAATTTCAGTAACTGTTAATGTCGTCTTAAGCTTGGAGTATCCTCATATCAAAATGAGTTCAATTTCTGAAACACTTACCATTAACATCTCAGCTGAACAGAAGTTCCATGAATTGCTCATAAAATGCTTTCCTTATTTAATTCAGATTAGTACATTAAATCTTTATCTACAGTATCATAATGACTTTCATTGCTATAAAGCTACATAAGCTCTGTAGGATAAGGTTAAAAACTCAGTAGTTGTTTCATCAAATCAAAAAAGTAATAACGTCATACCTTTAAACTTGTTAAAATGATTGCTGTTTCTAAGATGTGCATTAAAATCTGTATTGTGAGTACCAGTAATTTTCAGAGTAATGTAATACAATTTAAATTGTAGAACTCAGCCATATTTTACAGGATATTTTTTATAGCTCTTGCAGAACATACTAATATCTGGTAGACCAGGTTATAGAATGTAAAATTTTCTTTTAACGTTATGCATTCCATGAACTTTACTGGTTTCTATCACAAAAAGAAAGATTCAAAAGACAAACAAAATAGACACGCATATTACCTCATGTTGCTATATTTTTTTACTTAGAAATGTGATCAAGCTATAGTAATTTAAAAATAACAGGAACATCTGATATGGTAATTTGTAATTAATACTACTTAGTAAATTAGCGCTTACCTTTTTTACCTTCTCTTTTTATGATATTCTATCTCAGTTGCTAACGGCCTAGCTAATCATTAGCTGCATCTGAAAGAATACTCTAAAGTGAGTCATAGTCCTCTAAAGCCTTAAAACCTATAGCATATTCAGAGAAATCATACTAGGGGATACAAACTTGTTCCTTACCATCATTGCCAATATTGCTGATAAAAGATGTTCAAAAGAAGTGTCCAAAACCTAAGCTTTTAACAATTATTTTAAAATAATTTCCATTTTGCGTTAAACTCTATTGTGAAATGTTATCTGTCTTGATTGTTTGACACCTAAAAAGTTACTGCAGAATATCCATTCCTATACTGCATTTAATTGGAAGCTGGAAAATGTCAGTTCCAACACCAAGATGCACAGAAGCAAACCAGCACAATGAATTATTTTTCCTCCACTCTTAGAATCCATTTTCAATAAAGAGAAAGATGACAAGTGATAATAAGTCTCCTTCAGTCTCAGCAGGGCACCGGGCAACAGTTGAGTATGGCTCACCAGGGTTGCCCAAAACATAAAGCTTACTCAGCAATTGGTAATACAACTGTTTACCTACCTACAGAAAAATACTGCTATCAATTTGTTTTCAAAAGCACATTCCCTTTAACTTATTCAGTTCATAAGCTGAAATTATTCAAAAGAGAAAAATTCCAGTCAGGTATGCTTGATAAGTACTTTCACACAAAAATTGAAAAGTGAAAGACCCATTTTAACAGATGTTGAAGCAAGTGTTTGTGAAGCCAGCAAACCAGGCACACATGGTGAAGCATCCAATTGAAAGGGGCCAGGATCATTCAGTCTGAGATACTCCCCAGCTGTTCTACAATGGGAACTGTCTCTTGCTGTTGTGCATTAGTTAAATAGTATTTGGGGAGGAGAAAGAACTTCTGAGTCAACAAAATATGAAATCTAGTTCTGTCTCACTTATTTGTAGTATTTTTTGCTTTTGTGTGTCAAAGTTCCTCAAGGCTCTCCAAGTTCATGCTTGCCCTATGTATGTCAGAGTTTTCCTACCTATCCCAAGTCATCAAAACAAAATTTTTCTCTCTGGAAATCGTTGTGATGCAAACTCACAAACTTAGGAACGCACAGCTTCTGCAGAGGTTGCTGCAACTCCTGGATGCTTTAACAAGGTTCAGAGACCTGACCTACCTTTGGTTAAGGGAAGTCTCGCTTCTAGTTAATGTGAAATTGTGCTTAGTTCAAGCCAGGTTAAGAATATATATAAACTTTCAGTTTTGCAATAGCAGAGTGAGACAGCCCAGTTACAAATCTTCAAAGAAGTTAGAGAAAGAAAACTGTACTTATGTACTTTTCCCCAAGATAAGATCCAAAAGTGTCTTGCCCTATATTCATCTGACTAGCTGTGGGCATTTGGATCATTCACTTCATCAGAGCTTCTGATGTCTGAATTTATCTCATCTCAGGTTGCAGTCACAAGACAGACTCCATTCCTGCTAAAAAACCCTAGCATTTGTAGCAAATCCATTTCCTGGAGTCTTACAGGGATTGCATTTAAATTGATTTTTTTTTTTTTTCCCCCACATTGTCCCAGCTTATCAACACCGTACTTAGAAAATGTCTCTGACAGTTGTTCTGTCAAAAATTGCTGTCTTCTAGAGCACAGTTTTTATTAGGGACTAACATCTGATAGCAGACAAAACCTGCCTAAAATTTGATAGGCCTAGAAGCAGATCCTCCATTCAAGCAAAATAGCTCCTTCTGTCCCTTACTTACTCCTTGGTGAGCAGCATTATTTATACCAGTGTGAAGTGAAATTCAGAGTCTCATCTTTTATATCATGCCTTATTTTGACAGATATATTTGACATGATCATCTAAATGGAATTAAAGCATTCATCTCTTTATCCAGCCAAGACTGACTTAAAAATCACACACACTTTTTGGACAGGTAATGTAGAATTAGGCCAATAGACACTTGCTCTCCATTTTTCTCATTGTATTTCTGTACCCTTGCTGGTCTCCAGGATCCTGTGAGCAGTCTGATCCAGGTAAGATGCTTATGGTAACTGATATTTTGCTATACCTCTAGTTCTATGTGGACATCTCAGAGTTGTCCCCTAGCCCACATTGTTTTCACACACTTGAACAACTCCAACTTTCATAGTCAGAATTGCAGATTGATAGTAATCATCCCTCACGTATCCTCTTTCCATATCCTCCAGGAATAATTTAAAATGCACATTAATATTCAATTACAGCTTGATAAAATAAAGACTGAGATCAAAGTAAGTTTGAATGAAATATTAGGCAAGGGGTTTTTTCATATATGTTTATTTAACTTATTAAAAGAAAATAATTCTGGAATACAAAACAGTTTCCTTTTTTGCATAGACATCTAAGGCAGTAATAAAAAATTGATTTTCTTTTAAACAATTAAATCAAATAATGTTAGATTCGAAAGTGTTTATTTCGCCTAAGTTCTCTAGAAGTTAATTACACTTACGAAGACTGCTTGTCAATAGTATAGATTTAGAAGTCCATTTAATCTGAAATTTTGCAAAACATTTCATACCATAAGTGCTTTTTGCTATAAAATTAAAAAAAAAAAAACAAAACCATTGTGGTGAGCGTAATGAAGGGCTTTCTAATGGATTTCTCATTATCCTGTCTGAAAGGTTTAATAATGTCACCTCATAAGATGCAGTAAAATTGTACTCCAATGAAAACAATTAGACCTCAGCATAACAAACACCACTGTAGTTATAGTCAACACAAGCAGAAACTCATTAACTTTAACAGAGTTGTATCTACTTACAGCAGGACTGAACTTGTGCCTAGAACATTTAAACTAGATCAGACAGTGAAGCTTGGCTTTGTTACTGCTCTACTTAACTATGAGGGACTGAGAAAGTGTTGAAAATTGAAAAGGTTTCATAATGGAGTTTAAGATTTCATTTAAATCTAAATCCTGAAAGCATTTATTCATCTTGACTTTGTGAACTGCCTTGAATAATGATAACAGCAAAATACATAGTGTGGTTTATCATAAAAACCTACATCACACTCAGTGAAAAACTTTGAAATAAATTCTGTCTTCAGGAAGGGCAGCACTACTAAAACCACAATTTTTTATAATGACAATCAGGAAAAGCCGTATCAAAGAAGTCTGTGAATAATTATCTTGTTAAGCAGAACTCATGCATTACTGTCACTTTTTATTTGTGGAAGTAGAATAGATACTTTAGCAACAAATAGAAAATTTCAGTAATAAAATTTCATTTTATAGTAAAACCTAAATTCATATTTAGAAGACGGGAGGAAGACAAGTATTAGAAGCTGAGAAACTAAGAACATCTGTGTTATGGTAATGCATTAGGTGGAAAATAGTAAGAATTCTTGATTTATTGGTATCATTCATAGCCAGATTTTATTTTTTTTTTTTCTGGCAGCCTCTTTCTGAGGATCACTGGAAACAAAATTTCAGTTATAAACATTTTATAGCATCTAGCAACTATGTATACCTATATCAGTTACTAAAGCAGTAGTACTTTTTTTTTTTTTTTGACTGGCACTTTTGTGTTGACCTGACAGTAAAAGACCATCTCGATCAAGATGCCCTAAACTTGATTTACTTTTTTCGGTAACTGGAAAGTTCATAATGGACACTTATACATAATTTCACAATAGAAGCAAAGTAAAATTATGTTCTGCAAAGAAGTGTTGGAAGCTGGATAGATGACAGCCTGCCAAGTTTTTTGTGAGAAGTGTAACTCCATAAATGGTTTGATTTCTTTTATCAGCATGATGCTCTAGCTGTTGACAGTCTTGATTTATTTGCAGTTGTGACCTTTCAGACTGAGAAATGTTGTTATACAAGGATATGAGAAATAGCTCTAAAATATGAGAAATATTATTTTCTTTTTTTAAATAACACTTCAATATTTGTTTCAAATGTTGCAGCAAATATTGCAAAACTTGTTTTTTCTGAAAATTAAAGGAATTATTGTCTTTGTTAAATACTATCTCTGTATTTAAATCATTGTGAAAAAAAGCAAAGGAATTATGGGTGCGCGTACTATGACATTACTACAGACAGAAAAAGCCATTCTTTTTAGATAACTAAGTGGGTCCCATCACAATAATACATAGACACTAGACATTTGCAATATTCTTCCTGATCTTGTGGTTTACCTAGACCTTGTCATTAAGTTTCTTCTGTTTCTTTCCTTTGTGATTGACATGACTAGTTCAGACACTGATGTAGCATTGATTCTCATAGTTCTGAAGTTAGCTGGCGGAAATCCTAATCCTTTTGGTTAGAAGAATGTCCTTTCCTTTCATTGTCAGTAAGAATGTGGGTTTAGTTTGAGTTTTGGTGGGGTTATGGGATTTTGTTGTGGAGTTTTGGTTTTTGGTTTACTGATAGCTTGTAAATCTATGTGGTAAGCCTCTTAGTAGCTTGACAGATAATACTTTCCTTAGCAAACTTTTTTCTACTGTTTTCTCTTTATTTTTAAAGATATTTGGGGGGGGATTTTTCTACTGTTTTCTCTTTATTTTTAGATAACTTTTTTTTAACTTTACAAGAAAATTTTACTTATGTGAACTTAATTCTGTCCCTTACCTATTTACAGACACTGCTGACCTGTACATTCCACAATAGACAGCTGAGATTATCAAATAAATGCTAACCCTTAGCATATAATGTTAAATACGGTACATTTCTGCCACTTTTGCAAAGGGAAATCACTGCTGTATGTGTTCTACAGGTTGCCGTTCATGTTTGGTTTAAGATTTTCATTGAAATATCAAATGTTCTATGCTGCTCAGTATGTGATCTGCCACATTACCATCCTTGTAACGCATTTTAAAATCTGTAGTGAACAGAACAATGCTGTGGTGTAGAACTGTAACATATCATTTAGTTATTCTTAGCAAGTGATTTTGAAGTACATAGGGTTCTTCTATTTTATTTAGCCAAGTGGCACAAGTTCTTTTCTGTTCCTCATGAACATTGAAAATATTGCCTGTTTTTTTGACTTTTTTTGTTAAATACATAGGCAGTCATCTTTAAGAGGGGATGAGACAGGGGAGGAAGGTAGTGGAAGTAAGCATCCTTTCTACACTTTACATGGGGTCACCATTTGCTATCCTTGTCTACAAGGTATTAAGTGTCTTCCAGTGTTGGCTGAATGTACTCAGCAGCTCCTGCGAGGTGTGTGGTCTCTTACAGGACTGTACCCTCCGCTGTTTGAAAAGAGTGGCTTTCTTAAACTGTTAATATTCATAACATCTTGCAAAGCTTTGCTTTTGGTTTGCTTAAGACTGTTATAATTTGCAGAAACAACAAACTGAATCAGAAACAATTTTTTTGTCCTACCTTTCGTAAAAGAGAAAAGCTATATTTATTTTCAAATAGAAAATATTGAAAATGTAGGTCAAAAGACACATTGTCAAAAGAGACACAGTGATCTTTTTCGTTTTCCCAATAGTGTCATTAAGACTTTGAACTTAGCTCTTGCCAATACTGCAAATTAACTGCTGTCATCAATACCATGAAAATTACTGAAGAAAACGTGGTGTGATACACCAGTTTTACAAGAATAAGAACTTTATTGCAGAACTTTACATAATTTCAGCTAGACCTCATAATATCTATCCATAATTTTTTATTGCTTTGTGTAGATCCTTAATAAGTGATTAATGTAATTTAAAATAGAATTGGATTTGATTCTGACCAAGTAAGCATAACAGAATAAAAAGAGAGTCTGGTTTTAGTACAATTAACTTAAAGGGACAGAATAAGTCCTTCCACAACTGAAGGATAGATTTTAGCTTTATGTTTCTCTGGAAAATGTATTTTTCAGGAAAGAGAAAAAAAGAACACAAATAAACAAAGACCAATAGAAAATTAGCTTCCAATACTTGTTTGGGTTTTGATCCATTTTGTTTTTCCTTCGATAAAATGCTGTTTTTATAGAGTTTCATTTTGAAAAAATTGATTTATTAATTTGATTTGAGATTGATTGGATTGGATTAGATCAAATTTTATGAACTTTTTTGAGTTTGTCCCCAAGTCTGTATTGAGACTGGGTAAGGTAATAGAATATTGAATGAAGTTAAGGGAGAGGCTCAAGGAAAAAAAAAAAAAGCCTTTTGATCAGCAGGCATACTGGGATAAAACAGACAAAGTAGATCAGAGCTGTTGCAAGCTATATCAAATAATCCTTTTTGTCCTCTTATCACTTGTGAGACTTCTGGTAGCATACTCTGTTGAGGGCACTTCACTTCCAGTGCAGATGTAAACCAGCTGGAGAAAGTCTAGCAGAAAGTTAGAATAATGAAAGTTATTGGGTTTTAGACTGAGAAAAGACTAAAAGAATTGGAAATGCTAAAACTCTATATAAAATAAAAATGAAGCTGAAGAATGTAGGTTTCAAAATAGATCAAAAGTGTGTTAGCACTTCTGAACTCGGTCTCTGTGCTATGTCCAGATATTTTCTGTCAATATGCTTTAGAAAATAAAATAGAAAAAAAGCGAAGAAGTAGGATTTCTCATGTTATAGAAATTCTGTTTAAATTTATTAAAAAGTAGGTAAAGGCTGGCCCATTCAGGTGGAAGGGAAAGAAGGGGACAGGTTTCTTTGTGGGTTCTTGTCCTGGTTTAGCCCAGCCAGCAGCTAAGTTACCACATGGCTGCTCGCTCACTCCTCCTTGACCCCCCCACCCAACCTGGTGGGTGGAGAAGAGAAGAAAACGTAACAAAGACCTGAGGGTCAACATAAGAACAGGGAGGGATCATCCACCAACCACGGTCCTGGGCAAAACAGACTCAACTTGGGGACAAATTAATTTAATTCATTAACAGTTCATTCAGAGACTATAACAAGAAACAAAGCCAGATCTTAAAAATACCTTCCCCCAGACCCCTGCTGCTTCCTGGCTCTACCTCCTCCCCCAGTGGTGCCAGGGGATGGGGAATGGGGGTTGCAGGTCAGTTCGTCACACCTTATTTCTCCCGCTTCTTCCTTAAGGGGAAAGGCTCCTTATATTCTTCCCCTGCTCCAATGGTGGGGCCTCTTCCCACAGAAGATGGTTCTCCACGAACTTCTCTCTCACCGATGTGAGTCCTTCCTGCAGGATACAATCTTTACCCATCATATTGCTCCAGCATGGGCTTTTCCCACAGAGTCACAGCTTCTTAGGGCACAGCCATCCGCTCTGGCATAGGGTCCCTTCCCACTGACTACAGGTGCATCTCGGCTCCACCATTAGTCTCCAGCACTGTGAGTTCTTTTCCCATGGGACACAGTCCTCAAAGAACTCCTTTGGGCACAAGCATCTCTGCTTCAGTGTGGAATCCTCTTCTACAGGCTGCAGGTGGATCTCGGCTCCACTATTAATCTCCATGGACGGTTAGGGGGTCGCCTGCCATCTCACCATGGGCTGCAGGGAATCTCAACTCCAGCACACCTCCTCCTGCTCCATCTTTGCTGACCTGCTGTCTGCGTAGTTGTTTCTCTCAGATCTCAGTCTTCTCTCTGCTTCAGCTCTGCTGGGCCCAACTGGCCCAACAAACCTCTGCAGTCCTGGCAGGAATGAACTCCACCCAGCGAGTGCCCTGGGAGCAGGGCACTTTGGAGCTCTCCAAGCCAGGCTGTTGCAGCCATGTCCAATTGAGTGGTGGTAGCCTAGCACAGCAAGTCTGCCAGGGAGGCTGAGGCTATTAGAACTTGTGTCCATAAACTCTCTCATAACTGGATCTCTATAAGATAACATGATTTTCCTCCATTCTATTTGTGATCAGCTCCCTTTAACCATCCTGCATTCTGACCTTCATTGTATGTCAGATGTACAGTCCTACTAAAAACATAACTTCATTCAAAATAAGACCATTAGTAATTGTATTGTAGATTGGTATCAACTTTGTGAATTAGAAGACTAAGTTAATATAGCAGAATAATTTTGCTTTCTCTTTTAGTTCTGACAGCTCAGGATCTCTGAGGAGGTGTGCCCTTAGTTCATACCTTTTACCTTCAAGTTCCATTCTCAGTAAAGCATGTAAAAACCTATTAACTTTTCAGTTTGCTTCATAATTCTCTCCATCCAATTTAAATTAATGCTGTGTTCAGATCATCAGTCCTTCATTAAGCTCATAAATGGGAGAGAATAGACATTTAAAATGACTGTGAACCACACTATTCATAGTTCTAAGGTCTTTTAAGTCCTCTTGCATAACTACATGGGAAGTATGGACACGTAGGAGAAGCCAGATCATTTAGTGTGTCATAGGCTACCCATTGCATGTTGTTTTTAGAGGAAACTCATTATCTAGAAGTTTATTTTACATCGTTGGTGTTTAATGTCTATTTCAATAAATAAGGTTTTGGAATACTGATAGTTAGTTGCACACATGATATATTAAAAATTTTTGTTCGTCAGTACTTTTGAATCAATTACTATCAAAATCCTACCTTCCAGAGCACTTCTATGAGTCCTGAGATGAAAAACAGAAAAAATCCTCACTTGCATCCTTTTCATCTATATACAAGACACTTTTAAATTTGATTTCACTGCAGAAATTCACAAATATAACTGATTGACAACGCTAATATTAATTTCAGTTTATTACAAGATGTTGATTGTATTTGCTGAAGTATAGGCTGTAGGGAAATATACTTCAGCAGTGATCAGTGGGTGGATATAAATAGGATGATAACAGAAAAAAGTTAATAGGCCAATGCAAAGAAAACAATGTTTTCACCGATAAATTGTTGTATTGCAATTTAAACTACAATTAAATTAATCAGTAATAAAAAGATACAGTATAACTCATAGAACTATGATATTCCCCAGATAAATATCTTCAAAGTAGGCTAGACAAGTACGATGGTATTCCACATAAGAATTTGAGGCAGTTTGGTTCATGCATGCATTAATCTACTAAAACTTTCAAAATAGCAGTGAATAACACTTGAATATCTCTGTTTCCAGGTACTAGTCTTAGCAACGTTTCAGGTTCACTAACAGTCAAGTCTTTGGTCAAGTTCTGAGATGTTGTTTATTTTAATGCAATTGTTCAATCAAGTCAATGTCATTCATTGCCGTACTTACAGACGGAGAAACAAGGCAAAAGAAGGAGTCATTAATTTCTCTCTTTAGGATGTATCTATTCCCCTGGCAAACTGCATATCTACAGGACCTCTTCAGGTGAAGGGAATTTATGATGGAGAAATCGTGCGTGACCAACATGATAGCCTTTTATGTTGAGATGACTGGTCTGCTGAATCTGTGAAAACTTTTTGAAAACCTGTAAATACCTCGAGTTAAGATTACAAATTGCTATGGAAAATACTTCCCTCATTAGAAAGTTATAACATTAGAAAGAAGCCCATAAACATTTTCTTTATGACAATTCAATGCTCTGAAGTTCTCCAAGTGTCTGCAGTGCCTGACAGAGCTGTGTTATTGCTGGTGGTACCAACCACAGAGGAGAGTGGGTTTGCAGAACTTCAGCATTATCTTTCCCAGAACCTGTCAAATTCTCTTATGTAGTTGTTGAATTCACCTTGGGGGGGAAAAAAAACCCCACAAACCAAAATTAAATTTAATTACAGTCAACTAAAATAATACCAACCAAATTTCTATAAAGTATAATTAAATCAATTGTTTATATTTTCCTGAGAGAGGCTTTATATATTGCTGAAAAATTGTCAAGCCCCTCTGAAATTTGCAGGCATTGCAAATCCCTTGGGGAGAAAACTACTTGAGAAGACACTTGGCTTACAATAAAAACTTACATAAGCCTACAATTTGTTGAACTCCTGCTGCATTCTTCTGAATTTATTTCAAGGAATTAAACATAAGATATTAGAAAAATAACTGATAACCATGTTAAAAAAAAAAAAGAAGAGAATAAAAGTTTGCTATGATCCAGGCTACAGGTCTGACAAATATTTTAACTAGCAGCTTATGAATTTTGGGTAGATTTCTGCTAAAATGTAAACTGAAAGCCATAGGAAGCTGCACTTACCTGCAAAACCAAAAGGGTCTGATAATAGTCACTTTTGTGGCCTGTGGCTACTGTTTTAATGTCACTTTCTCTATTGTGATGTATAAATATTCCTCATACTCATTGTGAGGCATGAATATTCCAATTCTGAATGTTATAGAAGTTTTCATTGTTACCAAACTTTAACTCTTGTCTGCTAGGTTTATTCTTGTTCTTCATAGAGATATTAGAATATGTCACCTATATTCAAATGTAAATTACTCTTTGGGTATACAAATTTCTGTGAAAAGTTAGATGTAGCTGGAAAATACTATTCATTTATGGGCCAAACTATAGTGTCTGATGAATACATACACTGCTGGTGCTGTGTCGGCAGACAAAATGATTCCTAGAAAGGAAATGAAGCTACTGTGCTGTCAGAGCAAGGACTGCTGGTATGTTCCTCCATCTTCAGGGTTTTTGGCAAAGGAGCCCTAACCTCTCTGTGCTCTTGCATTCCTTCTAAAGAAGCCACAACGCTGTATGAGGAGACCATTAGGGCCTATAGAGCTCAGAATGAAAGCTAAGGAGACTTGAGTGGTTTTATCCTTTTCGCATCAGAGCAAAGACCAAGACTTTTGCATTGATTCTGTGGAAAATAGAAAACAAATAGCTCCATGAAGATAATTACTACCACTAAATTATGATATTCATCTAGAATATGGCAGATCTAAAATGAAATTTCTTTCTCTGTCTGGTTTAGACAGATGAGGATTTGCATTCCTAGGCTAGCAGCTGAAGGACCACAGATAACCCTTTTCAAGTTCCTACTTTGCCTGTATTTAAATAAATGACTGATCTTACTGACACTGCTGCAAAGAAGCTTTCTACAGACCAGAAAATTATTGATCTGAAAAATAGAATTTAGTTGAAATCAATGCTGTTCTGTGGAAAACTTTGATGCAAAGATGTTTCTTGAAGAGAGAGCTGAGTCCAAAAACCAGTTTTAATAGACTCTAATGAATAAGCCATATGTTAAATACAGAAAAATCAGAAAAAACTTTCAAAGAAGCTACAAAAAATATGGAAGGAAAGAAGAGGATAGGAGTGTTTAATTCCTGAAGACTATCAAAAGGTATTGCTAGAATTCCTGGTCAGCTAATGTTGAACTTCTCCTAAGTCTTGGAAAACTACTCTCTGCTAAAAAAAGACCACCATAAGAAAAAAAACCCACACAAAAAAACCCAAACCCACACACAAAAAACCAAACCCACGCAAACCCAGAAGTAGCAAAAAAAAAGCAACGAAACATCCCATTACACATAAAAGCTAAACTTCCTAAGACCTCTTAAACTAGGAAGAAAATTGTTGTGGGTTTAGGCCGATCCGGCAACTAAACTCCACGCAGCCGGTCTCTCACTCCAGTAAAGTGGAGAGGAAAAAAATATAATAAAAGGACTGAGGGTCGAGACAAGAACAGAGGGAGCACCCACCAACCATGGTCCCGGGCAAAACAGACTCAGCTTTCTTAAAGCAAAGCAATTTATTAACAGCTACTTAAAAGAATAAAGACAAGCAAAACCAGTTACTTAAAAGGATAAAAAGAAAGCAAGGCCAGATCTTAAAATCAACACCTCTCCACCCCCCTTTCCTTTTCTTCCTGGCTCTACCTCCCCCCCCAGCAGCGCAGGGGGCAGGGAATGGGGGAGTGCAGGTCAGTTCATTCCATGTTGTTACTGCCGCTTCTCTTAAAGGGGAAGGAGTCCATACACCATTGTCCCTTGCTCCAGTGGATCCCCTACTCACGAGGAAAAGTCCACAAACTTCTCCAGCATGAGTCCTACCCGCAGGATGCAATCCTTACTCCATTGAATTGCTCCAGTGTGGGCTTTACCAGTCTTGGATTCTTAGGGAGTTGTTGCCACTCGCTCTGGTGTGGGTCATCATATAGACTCTAAACGCATCTCTATACAGACTTTAAATGTGTAAATGCACCTCGACCTGTGCCCATGATTCACAATAGTCTCAGGCTCAGGCATCTCCTTTAAACAAAACGCCTCCCCATAGACTGGGGTTGTCCCATGGACTTTAGATGCGTACCGTACTCAGGTTCTGGCATCTCTTCTCGGCGTGGGTTTTCCACGGGCTGCAAGAGGGTCTCTGCTCCCCCAGGACCACCTGAATGCAGGGGGGCCGCTTGCCGTCTCGCCACTGCTTGCAAGGGAAACTTAACTCCGGGACACCTCGTCCTGTTCCATCTTCACTGACCTGGTGTCGGTGTGGCCGTTTCTCTCAGATCTCAGTCCTCTCTGGGTGAACTCGGCCCATTGGGCACCCGGGGAGCAGGGCTCTCCCCGAGTTCCCCAAGCAGCTCCGCCGCAGCCATCCTCAATGGGTGGCACCGGCCTGGGCCACCGCCTGGCCGGGCACTGGGGAGCGGGGGCAGTGCCCCCCTCCCTTCTCTTGCTCCTGGGCAAAAGGCACACCTTTCCGGTTCCTTTGTCCTGACATAAATAGGGCAATTCGCAGAGGTGCTGATTGGCTCAAGCCCCAAGGGGGATGGGAGTCCGATCTGGTGGGCAGCTTCTGCCACCAGAACCTGCCCCCCCCCATCAAACCATGACAAAAATACAATGCAATCTGTATTTTGAAAATATGTATATATACATCAAGCAAAGTGATGTAGTGTACAAGCTTTGTTGGGAGAGGAGTGTAACAAAGATAAGCAAGATGAACCAGATATAAACAATAAAATGATTCTCATTTCTACCCCTTTGACCTTCCTCTAATTGGTAGCTCCTTACTGTCTCTGTATCTGTGATAGTCTGTATATATTTTTATTAATACTGATGAGATAATGATTTTGTGCTTGCATGATTTATTACAGAAATTGTTATAGAATAAGTCTCCCTCACGAGCAGATAATGTATGTGAGTAGGTGAAAGACTGAATGTCTTCACTTTATAAGTGTAAATTACTCTGTCTGGAAGCTAGGTAATCCACCTTTATTCCTGAGTCTTATTAGAGCTGTCATTGGAGTGCTTTGCCATTTGAGATCAAGCATCTTGGATAGTAAGAAACAGGATTGTGCCATAATCCCAGCCTAAGAGAATTAAAACTCACATATCAACATCAAAGGGAAGAAGGAAGGAGTAACGGGAACTAGAAATCCTAGGGATTAGTATGCCTGAGTTCCAGAATACAGAAGTTTTCCTTGACTAAACGTTAAATGTGGAGAAATTCAGACACGTCTACAAAACTGATCTACAATGTGTTTACATCTCTCTTCCTTCCAACAGATGTATAAATGGGTTAGAAAGTCTTGTTCTTCCCTATTATTGACTTATTGAATGCTATTCTGTTGGAAAGAAGGTTATGTCTCTACTGAAGGTTGTTTCAAAAAAGAGGTTGACATGATGTAAGTGTACCTTGTGACTCTGGGTTACATTGAAGGTGTTTTTGTAATGCTCTAGTTCTCCAAGTGTAAGTCGTGTTGTGCTGAAGAAAACACAAACATACAATGTGGATATGCTATCCCAAAGTGAAGCACAGCAGTTCATAAAAAAAAAAAAAAAAGCTTTTAGACTTTAAATAAAAGCATATGGAAGCACAGGCTTAATAATTTATAGCGAAATGTTTCCTTTGCCTACGCCCACAAGAGTGAACACAATGACACTGTTTGCAATATTTTATTCAATACATTGCCAAACAGTTCTTTCCCAAACATCAGGTGTATGATTACCACATTATATACAGAAAAAAAAAAGAAAGGACAGTCTAACAATGTAGTAAGTCCTTGTGATTGCTTTCATAGTGGTAATGAAGCACTTTATACAACATCTTGAGGTAGGTACTTAATTAAAATATTTGTTTCAGAGCATATAACTTTAATTCTCTTGCTAATTACCAAAAATGCACTAGTCTTTTCCAGGAAAATACTTTTTCAGAAAAACATAAACATATTATTTTTCTAATATAAAGATTCTTTTAAGATTCTGTTTCTAGAATTTTTCAGAAACTGAAATAACTTCATGGAGTAGCAAACTGAAAAAATATCTTGACAGTGTAGTTCTTTTAAACTCCCAAAGTATTATAATGCCTGTGGTCACTGGGTAAACGCTTTTCCTTCTGCCCTGGAAATAGAGAAATTACTTTATTCTTAAATATGGATTTTTCTCTAATTATACAAATAGAACAGTTATCACTAATTCATATAGTCTGCGTCCTTTATTATAAAGGAGCTCATATGCTTGTGGAGCTGTTGATAAAGACGGAGTATGAACAGCAACATAAGGCCCCAGGTGATCCATTTTAAGTCCCAAGCCATGATGGCTGCAGTATAATCAGTATGAAGTGCTTCTTCCATGAAGGTTCACCTATGTGAATGTCATCAGCATAACCTTGAACTGAATCTAAAACCAGTGACGGTACAGGAGGCTCTGCATGTTTCTGCTGGCTTTATTCCCAATTTCAACACAGATCTTCACAAACATATGAGCTGAGTTATATGACGTGGTTGTTAAAGAAGAAGGGTAAGCTTAGTGGTTCAAGAGTTTCTTAATACTCGGAAAAGATGCAGTGGATGTGGTCTGTCTTGACTTCAGTAAAGCATTTGACACAGTCTTCCACGGCATCCTCACAGCTAAACTGAGGAAGTGTGGTCTGGATGATCGGGTAGTGAGGTGGATTGTGAACTGGCTGAAGGATAGAAGCCAGAGAGTAGTGGTCAATGGGACAGAGTCCATTTGGAGGCCTGTATCCAGTGGAGTCCCTCAAGGGTCGGTACTGGGACGTGTATTGTTCAACATATTCATCAATGACTTGGATGAGGGAATAGAGTGCATGGTCAGCAAGTTTGCTGCTGACACTAAACTGGGAGGAGTGGCTGACACACCTGAAGGCTGTGCTGCCATTCAGAGAGACCTGGACAGGCTGGAGAGTTGGGCGGGGAGAAATTTAATGAAATACAACAAGGGCAAGTGTAGAGTCTTGCATTTGGGTAAGAACAACCCCATGTACCGGTACAAGTTGGGGACTGAACTGTTGGGGAACAGCACAGGAGAAAGAGACCTGGGGGTCCTGGTGGACAGCAGGATGACCATGAGCCAGCAATGTGCCCTTGTGGCCAAGAAGGCCAATGGCATCCTGGGGTGTATTAGAAGGGGTGTGGTTAGTAGGTTGAGAGAGGTTCTCCTCCCCCTCTACTCTGCCCTGGTGAGGCCGCATCTGGAATATTGTGTCCAGTTCTGGGCCCCTCAGTTCAAGAAGGACAAGGAACTGCTTGAGAGACTCCAGTGCAGGGCCACAAAGATGATGAAGGGAGTGGAGCATCTCCCTTATGAGAAAAGGCTGAGGCAGCTTGGTCTCTTTAGCTTGGAGAAGAGGAGACTGAGGGAGGACCTCATTAATGTTTATAAATATGTAAAGGGTGGCTGTCATGAGGATGGAGCCAGGCTATTCTCACTGGCATCCAGTGACAGGACAAGGGGAAATGGATATAAGCTGGAACATAGGAGGTTCTGCTTAAACATGAGGAAGAACTTCTTCCCAGTAAGGGTAACAGAACACTGGAACAGGCTTCCCAGAGAGATTGTGGAGTCTCCTTCTCTGGAGATGTTCAAAACCCGCCTGCACGCGTTCTTGTGTGATCTGATCTAGGTCATCCTGTTCTGGCAGGGGGATTGAACTAGATGATTCTTTGAGGTCCCTTCCAATCCCCAACATTCTGTGATTCTGTGACGCCTTGAATCGTCATATCTAGTTTTCTGTCCCCTTAGACTATATAATGCTAGCACTTAACGAAAATAATGACCCTTAGCTCAGTCTGGTTCAGATGTTTGATGATGTTTATAAGATTTAAACCTGTCTTAGGAATTTCCTGACTGCTTTGCGACAGCTAATATCTTCTCCCCATATGTATTCTTTGCCAAAATATAATAATTTTTTCTGTGTTAAGGTTACCTCTGAATTTAAATGGTACTTTCCATACTCTAGTGCTTAATGCTATGTTTTTAAAGAAGACATCTTTAGATTGTCATTTTGCCTCTTGATCTTAATTTTACTGGGGTAACGACAATAAGTATATTTTAGCCTTCTATTCTGAGACAGATCACTTATTCCAGACATGTGGTTTTTATCTTTTTCCACATCACATAGTTATGCTACCTGAAATCGTATGCTTTATCATATGCATCTATTTTGCCTTAGTCAATTACTTCTTTCTCAACTGAATCGTGTGTGTGTGTCAAAGATACTTTTTGTTTGACTAAGATACGTGCATCTTTCTTTATCTTTCATTGGAGCAGCTCCAATCAAAGCAGAAACTTTGGTTGTCCTTGAGTGCTTGATCTCTGTAATTTTGACTTCATATTAAAACATATTTCCATGGGTAAGTAATGCACAATGCAAATTCACCATTCTTGCTCTCACAGCCAGCGGTCCTAACCTGCAATCCCTATGTTTCATTACGATTACTATTCCAAGTTTTCTACTGTCCTTGACTTGAAACCAGAATAATCCAGCTTTCACACTTCGAAACTGTGACTTCAATTAGTATATAAAATTTGAAGCTAATTCTTTCTAATTTCTTTAGTACTTCAGCTGCTGGACTAATCCTTTCATTAACCAAACAAGATTGTGTGAATTATGTTGCTACCAGTTTTATAATATATTTTTCCTCTTGCAAAGGGATAAAATATCACTAGAGTAAATTTTACTTCCCAGTGTCATTAGGCTTTTACTATGTTCTTAGTTCACTTTCTGTGTCTTTGACATCAGAGGAACAATCCCTTCTCCACACTGATAACATATCATAAAAAAACACCATCCTTTAAGGCTGCAAACATTAACAAGTGCAAACAGGAAGATAAATATTTCAAGCAAAAAGGCACTAAAGATAAAAGGTTATTAACATCCTTACAGTAAAAAGCTCAGACAACTCAATATTTCACTTGGTTTACGACTTTCATCTTGCACCTTGATTTACATCAGGAACTGTCATAGTCTTGGAGGCATTTGTTGTTCAGACTTATTTGTATTTGAAAATATGTAAGTATTGCAAAGAACAGTCTACGTCTATAATTGCCAAATTACGAAATGGATCTTTCTTTGACTTAAATCCACATAACAAAATATGTATCCATCCACAAAAAAAAAAGTGGGGGTATATATATGGTAATAGATATATATGTTTCAAACAAAATAATGCAAGATTATTAATTTTTAGCATATTATAGGACTCATAGTTAACTGATTTATGCAACTCATGAGAAGCTCATTCGTTATAATAGTTTTACATATAACAATAAAGTTTTTCTTTCTCCAAGATAGCTGCAAGAATTTTTGCAATTTAATCAAAAATAATATGAGGTAGGAACTGTATTTTACCCACCCTCTTCTACATCAAGGCTCTATATGCATAAAAACACCTTGTTTTGTGGTTGCTGAAATGAAAAATTTTTTTCTTCCAGAATTTGCATGTTATAATAGAGTTTGGGTTATAAAAGTTTACTTACAACCAAGACTGTATATTTTAAAAATTAAGATCTTTCCATTTCCATTCTCCCTCTCCCCTTGCCCCCCTCCCCCCCCAAAAAAAAAAGATAATCAAGTTTTCCTATTCCTGATAAGAGTGAGGAGAGACATTAATTCTATAGAGATTCAGGGGTTTACTTTAGAGAGAAAAGTTCTGGGTGCTTTTTATCTGCATGTTCCAGAATATTTGTAAATTTATCTCAAAATTACTTCATCTAAAACAAAAATGGAACATCCCACTGATAAAAATAAAGTTTTCATATCAATTTTTTTTGGGGGGGGGGGGGGGGGCGGAGATTGTTGTTTTTTTTTAATGAATCTACTGAGGTGTCCTATTATTTCTGTTCTTAAGTCCTATCATAATTCTAATATCTTTTCTCAATACTTAAACCTTAATAGTTTCTCTGACACATTTTATGTTTAGTTTTAGTATTGTAATGAAATCATGTTTTCCTAAACATTCAGAAAGCTAAAGAACTGTGTAGTCAATAGACACAAAATTATTCGAAAAGCCTTTGTTAATATAAACATGAAAAATTACACTGTGATGATGTAGTTGAAAACTTCTCTTTAGTAGACATCGCATGATATGTCTCATGGATGCACCAAAGTATTGCCTTAGGACATGATGTTTTGGTGCATTAATTTTCTTCTCTGAGCTCCAGAAGATGTCCTAACTCTAGTAGTCGTGACAATACTCTATAGACACTGCAAAACAAGCCCAAAGATAACAGGCACTATACAATAAATTGATATGTTACTGTGAAATCATGAGAAGTAGCTCACAAAGTGGCATTACTCATCTGAATCCTTGCCTGGATTCTCAATTTTGCCAAGTTTCCCACCTATGTTCAGGAATAATGCTATAAAATGTTGGTCTTCACTTTAGGCTTAAATCAGCTGTGAGGATAGACAATTTTTCTTACTACTTTTTTTCCTCTTATTTTTGTCTTGACAATATCAGTCTGGTCAAGAAGGCTGGAAAAACTCCTTTGTAACCATCACAGCAAAGCAATGGATTAAACAGCCCTGAATGAGGAACATCACCAAAAAAAATGCAAGAAATTTTAAATGAATCTCAATTTTTTTGTGTGTCATGTTAAAAAGGCTATTCCTAATGAGCTCGGAATTACTTCCTAGCTCTATGTTTCTAATCACACTATTAGCCACTCAAAATATATTTTATGTATGTCAAATTTTCAAAAAATGACTAGAAAATACAGATAGATTCTCTGAAAAAGGAAGAAGTATATATAACTTCTTAGAGGAAAGCCAAGTATGAAGTCTCTCAGTGGTATTAAATATAATCCATAACCAGATACATTTTTCTTGATGAACAATCTCAAGAAATTTGAAAGCTATAAATCATAATCTCAGACTTGACACAGTACGGAAGACTGACACAGCAGTCTTCAATTAGTACTACAGAAAAAATACTGGAGCTATATCCCCTCTGAAACAGCACAAATAATCGAAACCTTTCTGTAGGTAACAAATGTTCCTTTGTATTTTACTGTCACAACATTGAAACTGTCTGTTCTTTACCTGTACACAGTTGCTTTGTAGTGAAACCAAAGCCAAAGACCAAAAAAGTGTCACAGCTCAAATTGACTTATGGAAATAATATACGTATCTCTTTCTCCTTTGCTGTTTTCAGCTCATGAGACAGTGTTTGCTGGCAGAATTCCTTTGCACATTATTTCTTAAACACATTATTTCAAAGTTATTGAATTTAATCTTCTTTCTATTTCTTTGTTATTCAAAGCAATCCAGTGTTCTCTGCATATTTTATTTCTTCTCTGTGATCATAATGACTCCTAAACATTATACTGTCACTGATAGCACAATATCACTGATTTGGTGTTCAAACCTTTTTCGTTAGAAGTCATCAATTAAATTATGGCTTGTTCTCTATTTAGACCCTTGAGTACCTTTCCTAATAAACTGCCTCCAGTCTTCTATATCCTCTTTCAACACTAATGCCTTGATTTTCACTTGTGTTTCTCACCTTACAAACTTTATGCTGATACTCTTTAAGTTTTATGCAAAACTGGAGTAGCTAGACAATAGCAATAATTGCATTTTGTATCTTTTGTAACGCAATCAAGTGATAGTAGCCATGAAGAGGAATCAATTTATAGACTACAGGAAAAAAAATATGAGAATATTTAGCTGAAAACTAAAGCAAAAGAGGAAAGAAAATAACTTGTCAGTAATGCTCAAGGTTCATGAGAGCAATCTTTGATGTTCAAGGGTTAGGCACCTTTCCTATCCGAAAAATTCTAATGATATATTCTTTTCTTTACATCTTAAAATTGACTCTAGAAATCAGTTTAATCTTCTGTGTGCCTGGAAAAACAGTTTATCAACTCAAAAATACTTGCTTCTGAGAAGAGATTAAGATCCTAAGTTATAAAGGAAGCCCGTGGATTCGCAGTGATATATGTAGGCCTAAAATAAATTTCCTGGGTTTAACTTCAATTTGTTATCCTGACAATGAGCAGATATGTATTACTCATATGTTTAAAGCTATTTAATAGGGAGATGTTAAATAAGTAGATGGATATTTGTAGACAAAATCTATACTTGAGCATCTAAATAAGAAGCCCAATTTTTTCAGAAAGGCACTCAAAAGTCAATCAAAATCAACAATTGTTCAGGACGCCTGGATATAATTAACTAAAAATAGCTTCTGAAATTCAGCTTTTTGCAGCTAGATAAGCAGGATTTTGGCAAAGCAGGCTTGTAGTGGGTAAAAAATGGGAAAATGCTGTCTTAATGTGTATCTTCCACTCTCAATCCACAGTCTGAACCTTGGATTGAAAAAAAAAAAAAAAGGCAAGCTAAAATGGCAGTTGGTGAGCTTCTAAACAGATTTTGGTATGTTCTATATGTTGGCGTATGAATACACTTGGTGAATCGAGCAGCTAGTATTTATGTCCAAATGTCAAAAGATTGCCTACATTGCATAAAGTATTTTTAAAGAGATTTATTTATATGAAAACAGAAGTTTTTAATTGATCATTAGGACACTTTAGTTCATATATTTCCTTTGAATTTGCATCTCATTTACATTACGCTTAAAACTTAATTGTGTCACAATGGAGGTAAACAATCAATGATCAAAAAAAATGCTGTTACATTCTGCAGCAGAGGTTTTTCTGTGTTCATATATGCAGAGAGTTTGCTGCTTATCACTAGAGTACATTCAAAAGTATGAATACGCACTAAGTACTTTTCCCCCGCCCCCCTGTAAGTGATTCCTGCAGTTGCCACGGAAATAATTTAGTGTCACAGGCAGTGGACAAGATAAGTTATGTAATTGAAAACAAAAGATGCTCTTGCTACTTATCAAGGAATTTATTCAGGACTAGGTGTTTCATCTGAAAATGTCTGGAGATTCAGCACATACTTTTATAACCAGAAAAGGTGAATCTCTCTACTACATCAGGATAGAATATGGCTGAATGTTACTATCCTTTACAAATTGTAAAATTCACAAATAAATTTGCAAATACAAAACTGAAGGTCAGATTGTAGGAGCAGCACTGGAAAGGACAACTTGGGGACAGAATCTAGTCTCCTAGGTATACAGGTAGCCATGTTACATCATCCCTCTCACTAAAAAAATCAAGATGAGCTTAAAACCTTTGTTTAAAAATGCCATTATTTTGTTTTGGTTTTCTCATTACTTCTGTTGAATAGCTGCCTCAGAAACCAATTCACTTTTCCATTTTCCAGCATCTTTTATTCATTTTTATTTTATTTCCATTTCCTTGTGTGCTCATGCTGTTGGCTAAGAATGAATATTTCTTCTGACTTACTTCTTTAATTCCCCTCTTATTTTGAGTTTTGCTAGTTTAAAAAAGACACTGTTATAGGCTCTGCTTTTATTTAATTTCCAATATTGTATAACTAACCTTTCTCCAATAGCTCTAGTGTGAATTCATGTTTCTCACAGATGAACGTCAGGTATTACACATGATTATACATATATATGCTTTTTTTTTTTATTGAGTGTTAACGTATTTTTATGCACTGGTAGTCCCTGCAGAACTAAACTTCATGTATCAATTGCTGCGAGCGCACTCAGACAATTTGTAGTTGAATCAACTGTAGGTTTGTTTATTTCTTAAGGAGAGTAAATTCAGGTCCAAAGTTGTAAAACTTTTGTCAATGATGAAGTTTATTTTCTCAGAGTTGTTGTTTTAAGGTAGTAATAGTAATATTTTATCATTTACCTTCAAACACTAAATTCTACTAAAGATGGTATCACAGTGTATAAAGCATCAGGTAACTGCAGTTTCTAAAATGTACCACTTGCTCTGCCTCGAATGACAGAATGCAGTAATGGCTCTTTTTTTTTTTTTAAATCTGCAGGAAGCGCTGAGTGTTGTTCCATATTATTCTTACAACAGTAAGAGAGCCAACTCATTTTGTTAGTTATGGCACAATAATTGCGTGTCAAGAATATAACGCTTCATATGTAGATTGCTTTGAGATTTGAAGGGTAATAATATGAAACACTGCCAAAAAGTAGGATAGTGAAAATGAAGCTGTGTTGTGGTTTTCAGAGTGAGTCATGTTAAATTAAACACTTGCATACAGTACCTAATGAAACTACAAGTGCTAGAGAATTTTATACTCCTGAGCAGCTGGTTTTATACCTGTTGCTTCATTGCTTATGTACTGGATAACCTGTCAGAGTTTTCCAGATCTTCTTTGCAGTGAAGTAGATGAGTAATGTTTATTTTTGAGGTTACTGAAGCATTGTGGTGTCTACAAAGGCATACAGAAATGGAAAACCAGCTCAGTTTCAGTAATTTACTCTCTCTTTCTAAAAATTATTCAGTCCAATTGTAAAATACATTTAGATTTAAATTCTTTATTAAAAAAAATACTAAAACTTCCGCAAACAGGAAAGAGCTTGCTTTCTGTAATGGTACTTGCATTCTTTTCCTTTGTCTTAAAAACTATACTTTCATATGTTTCAAATATGTAAAATATCTGAAAGCTTTATATACTAATACTGAATACAGAATCACAGAATGGTTTGAGTTGGAAGGACCTCAAAGATCATCTAGTTCCAACCCCATTGCCTTTTATAAAACTGCTGTAAATCCCATAGATAACTGAATCACTGTAATTTAATGATTGATGCATGGTTGATATTTCCAGTTGCTCAACGGATATATTGACAATATGTTGTTGCTGCTATCTCTTAGCATGGGGTAAGGGCAATGGTTCCTGTACTCAGGGTGGGAAATACCTTCATACCACCTACTCCAGGCAGTCAGCTCTTGGAGAGAAGAATTCATGGACCTGGCAGGTTCAGTGTTTTCTCAGTGAGTAAGTTTCCATTTAACTTATTCACTTTTGCCATAAGGCTGACATACTGGCTGACATCCTTTTATGCCATGTGGGGAGGCTCCTCAGTTAGAGACATCTTTTCCAGAAGGCAGATGCCAAAGTCTCTTTACCTTACATCTCATTTTCTAAGTGGTTTAGTTCCTGTAGTTTCTGTCTTTCTCCTGAGTCCTTTATCCAGAGTAGTGTTGCAGCTATTTCAGAAATAATCTTAATTAGCTTTTTGTGCAACTCAAAATAACATGAAATTATTAGAGTAAAACCAAAGTTAAAATATATATCAGTAAGTTGAATGTTCCAGTTTTACTTTTGTTTCCAGCCTTCTAAAGTGCCACTTTATTAAATAAAACAAGGACAGTTTGAAGTAAAAAAAAAACAAACCCACAAGTAAACTGTTTTTCCAGCCTACAACATACAATTTCTTTCTAAGGGGCAAATAAACATTTGATGACTAAAAGCCTTAGATTGTTTTGCTGGACATTAAAACTGACCTTGGTTGTAGATTATTTAAATAAACAGTGGCGAGATGTAAATAATACGTGAGGATCATTTATGGATGCTGTAAATTATAGTGCAGCATTTTTTTGATAGGAAAAGAAAAAAAAACAACACCCGAACAAAACAAACCAGTTTTGCTTATTCATTCTCCTTCTTGTCTTTTCCTCTTGCTTCCACGAGCTTTTCACTTTATTTTTTGCCACTTGACTGCATCCAAGGTCAGACTGAATGAGAGACAGTTTTAAAACAGATAAGAGATGACAGAGAATGCATTCAAAACCAAATAATGCAATAATCTGATAGTGGTAATAAAGGAGATATTACCAAACCAGAAATTATGCTGTAAGTAATCATTTTTTTCCCTGTAATTTCAACCTCTACTAAATACCTAATAAATATTAAGAAGATATGAATCGGAAGAAAAGATGAAAAATAAAAATAATTCTAAGGTTTGACAAATTATTTAAATTAAGATGATGTGCCAATCCAACAGTTAGCTCTGTGATTTAATTCACTGGCTAAACTGCTCCATTGTAAGAGATATCACTAAACTGAGTATTATTTTCATGATTTTACATGCTTACTTTTAATGAAAAAATTGTTGTACAAACCAGTATGTGATCTTAAGTTAAAATATAATTATAAGTTCAGAAATTTTGATTGAAAAAAATCAACAACTTTCTTCATATAACACCCATTCCCCCCCCCCCCCAAAAAAAAAAATATTTAATAAAAAACAAACACTAACAGAGTTGCATAACAGTTTGATAGACTGTGAGGGATTGCTAGAAAATTATTTGTGAGTTAACATTATTTCAACATGGTTTAATTTACATCATCCATTTTATTCCGGTGCTCAGGACAGACATGCAATAAGGCAGAAGTGTGGTGAATATGGGTATCATAACACTGATGTTTTCTAACTTAGAGATGTTTGCCTTCACTGCCTAACATTCCTCTTCATTTTGCGTAATTAGCAAATAATTTATTGTAAAAAGGCATAAATAGAGGCTGAGCATAAAGTCTCTCTGACAGCGTAAAGCCTTCTTAAAACTGCAGATAGATGAGACAAGGTCACCCAAGAGGTATTCCTCGCCAGGAGGTCCACACTACTGTGCCCTCAGAGAGAACCACACTGGCTTACTTTGGAGGTAAAAGAATAGAGAGTAGGTAGCCCTACTGGAAAAACTTTGAAAAGCAAAGCTAATTAGTAGGTAAAGCATGGAGCTTATGTATCTACATTGCTTCAAGTTTTGCAGACTACCTTGTTCACAGCTAGCTTGACAGCAGTGGACTGTACTATGCAGTCGTTACGCTAAACAGCTGTGAAAGTAGGTTCTGTGGAGCTATTTCTTTTTCTTACCCTCTCTGTTACAAATATCACATAATACACTTGCCTATTCCTACTGTCAGAGCCCCTGAATTTATTATCAGTAATAGCACATCATCTTTTAAAAGGCAGAGGTTTAACTTAACAAACTTCAAACGGACAAAGAGGAGGACAGAGCATTCATGCCCTCTACTTTGGTTTAAATCAGAGTTAGATTGGCTTTTTTGCTGTTGCAGATGCTCATGATTAGTTTCCACTTCAAGCATGAGCACACGTAAGAGTCGTATGTCTGTCTGTATCTGAAATTGATGGAGGGAGCAAACCATTTTAACAGATAACCATTACGTCCATTCAGCACTTGTATTCTAGCAAATATGCCACACAGTAAACTGATCATAAAGTTCTTTTTATTTCACTCTGTTGTGGAAAAGAATTTGGATGAGGCTTTCTTTTTTCATTTTAGTATGTTTTGTAGGTTTTTTTCTTCTTAACAACTATTATAAAATAAAGACAGTAGGTTTTTCTTTAACAGATGAGACACAACTATCTGTGTAATTTTATTAAAGACACTCTAGCATTTTGGCAAGGAAATACTATACATTTACTATTATTTGTTTTAATTTTTCAATAGTAACTGACCGCAGAATAAACAAGTCAATGCATTGAGTGACAGTTAAGGTCTGTCTTGTGTAAATACTGTGGGCTAGATTTCACTTCTGTCTTTCTTGGATTTTATACAGTTGTAAATTAATCAAAAATCAAAGCAGTGGGATTGCATAGGTGTAGTACAAGTATAATAGGATATAAAAATAGTCTTGTAAGCGTTAGATATTCCCAGAAAGCTTTTTAACAGATGTTGTGGTGTTGCTTTTAAAGAGGTTCTTGATGAAATCTACTAAACACTTTTATTTATAACACTTCTTAAGTACAGTTTGGTGGTCCCCTCAGGGATGCATCTTGACTAGTGAAGTGCAACAATATAGGTTGCAGCAGGTACTTCTAAACATCATGCCTGACAGCTTGACAACAAAACAAGCACAATATTTAAGTGTTTCATATTCCAGAGGGACAGGATGAGCTGATTTCAAAACTCAGTGTTCATGTTCCATTGCAAAATATGTACATACATCCATGCATGAGCAAAGGCAGACAATAGGTACTCAGTCTCAACTGAGCACTGTTATCCTCAGAATTTTTCTCTTTCAAATTGGTCTTTCCCTTCTAGTCTGGGAGTATAGCCCTTTGCAGAGGCTTACACCTTCTTGCAGCTTACAGTGTATCTGCATGGTCTTTGGAGACTGACCTGCACTTGCTCCTCCTGGGCTTTATGGTAAATGGATGAATGCCAGCACTGCTCTGAAGGCAGCGTGCCTGAGCTAATGCCATAATCTTTGCTGGGAGCACAATGAGTTTGGATCGGAGCCGGTGGTGCCCAGATGGCTGGAAGGGAAGATGGAGCAAGGACAGGTCTGTCTGCCAGAGACAATGATGGCAAACCTGTAGGCTAAAAATCAGTTGGTCCAGATAGACACCTCAGGATTTAAAAATATCTGAGTGTACTTGGAGCCTGAAATTAGGAGTGCAGCCCTTGTTCAAGCAATATTTAAGTGCAAGCATTAGGTCTGCCATCAGGCAGTAAATTTTACAGACTGATGTTAAGCAAAAAGACTCAATAATTTAATTGATATTATTGAGGAAGTTTACATTTTCAATTTTAAGATGGTATGGTTTTTTATACATCCCCAAGAAGACAGAACAGCTTTACTCTGGCTTGTCCATTGTCCAAACAAGAAGCGAGTCATTATATTCACTTTGCAGTAGGCTTGATGACTACATAGGGGGCACACCTAAGTGAAATTGGGATGTTATATTTTGTTAAAAAAAAAAAAAAGTGATTTTTTAAAAAGGAATAAAAGGAATCATTTAAGATTAAGTCAAGGTTACCCAGGAAACAGAATCTTAGTGCTGTTAGTAAGCACTTAATCTTAGTAAGGTGCTGTTTTGAATGGAGTTATTTAAACAACAACAACAAAAAAAGCTATGAGATATCAATGGAGGTAGGAAACTGGAATATTGTCTTGACCTAAGAACATGACTAGGTATGGGTAAGTTGGGAGACTCAGTTTATTTTTAAAGCAGATAAATAACTTTTGTTCAACACAAAATCAAAAATTAAATATCCTTTTATTCTGTTTAAGTGGTTATGATATCTTGAACCATCTCTTGCTAGCTTATGAAGACAATTTAACACTTATTTACATTAAATGGTCAAGAGAAAAATGTGTGTAAAAATATTTTAAAGATTCTAACAGTCTTGATTAGGCTGCTGCAAATTAAGAATATTCACATAAAATCAACAGTTCTATATTTTTGGTTTTCCTTTGTTGGAAACAAGTTGCTTTATTTTAATAAAGCTATCTGGAAGTGAGAGCAGATCAAATCTAGCATTGCACGTCATTCAAGTTTGCAAGAGTCAAACCATCTATTCAATATAATAGCTGCAACTCCAAGGAAAATACTGAATATTTTTAAATGTACAGAACATTTTAACATTTTATCTGAAAGATTTTTCTTAAAATTACTCGTCTTTAATGTAAGCCATGGTTTAGGGACAAAAGAGCTTCCTACACGTTCATGTGCACGTGCACATGCACTTGCACACAATAGCGTTTCTTCAAAAACTTTTCTCCCAGTTAAGTCAATGACAGCATGCAGAATACTGGCAGGTAATGACAGGGGATACAGTACATCGACTTTTCTGTCAGTATAGTGAAGAGCTATGCTATAGACTGATTGCAGCAATCCACCAAATTAGTTTGTGATGTGTAGGTTTCATAGATTTCATAGATTTCTGGGTTGGAAAAGACCTTAGAGATCATCGAGTCCAACCATCCCTAATCCCCATTAAACCATATCCCCAAGTAGATCATCCACCCTATTCTTAAACACATCCAGGGATGGGGACTCAACCACCTCCCTGGGCAGCCTATTCCAGTGGCTGACAACCCTTTCAGAGAAGAAATACTTCCTAACATCCAACCTGAATCTCCCCTGACTAAGCTTATACCCATTTCCTCTTGTTCTATCACCCAACACTAATGTAAACAGCCCTTCCCCTACCTTCCCACCATCTTTTCTCAAGTATTTGTAGGCTGTAATCAGGTCTCCCCTCAGCCTCCTCTTCTCCAGGCTAAACAGCCCCAACTCCCTCAGCCGCTCCTTGTAAGTTTTATTTTCCAGCCCCTTGACCAGTTTAGTTGCCCTTCTTTGGACTCGCTCCAGGAGCTCAATATCTCTCTTAAAGCGAGGGGCCCAAAACTGGACACAATATTCCAGGTGCAGCCTCACCAGTGCCGAGTACAGGGGCAGGATCACTTCCCCATTCCTGCTGGTCACACTACTCTTGATACACGCCAGTATCCCATTGGCCTTTTTGGCCACCTGGGCACACTGCTGGCTCATATCAAGCCGGTAGTCAACGAAGACCTCCAGGTCCTTCTCCGCCAGGCAGCTCTCCAGCCACTCTTCCCCGAGCCTATAGCGATGCTTGGGGTTTTTATACCCCAAGTGAAGGACTCTGCACTTGGCCTTATTAAAGCTCATGCCATTGGCCTCAGCCCAACGATCCAGTCTGTTCAAATCCCTCTGAAGGGCCTAACTACCCTCAAGCAGATCGACACAGCCTCCCAGCTTGGTGTCGTCCGCAAATTTACTGAGGGTACATTCAATCCCCTCATCCAGGTCATTGATAAAGATGTTAAACAGAACTGGACCCAGCACTGAGCCCTGGGGAACCCCACTGGTGACCGGCCTCCAGCCGGATTTAGCCCCATTTACCACCACTCTTTGGGCCCGGCCATCCAGCCAGTTTTTAACCCAAAGGAGGGTGTGCCTATCCAGGCCAGCAGTTATCAGTTTCTCAACCAGAACACTATGAGAAACTGTATCAAAGGCTTTACTGAGGTCAAGGAAAACTACATCCACAGCCCTTCCCTTGTCAACCAGGCGGGTCACCCTGTCATAGAAGGTGATCAGGTTTGATTGGCAAGACCTGCCTTTCATAAACCCATGTTGACTGGGCCTGATCACCCAGTTAACCTGTATGTGCTCATTAATAGCACTCAAGATAACCTGTTCCATGACTTTGCCCGTTACCGAGGTCAAACTGACAGGCCTGTAGTTCCCCGGATCCTCCTTCCGCTCTTTTTTGTAAATGGGGGTAACATCCGCCAGCCTCCAGTCCAGCGGAACTTCCCCAGTGAGCCAAGACTGTCCAAAGATAATGGGCAGGGGTTTGGCAATGACATCCGCCAGCTCTCTCAGGACTCTCGGGTGGATACCATCAGGCCCCATAGACTTGTGGGCATCCAGCCGAAGGAGCAGATCCTTGACCCGTTCCTCTTGGATCACAGGAGCTTCAATTTGCTCTCCCTCCCTGCACTCAGACACCGAAGGCCAGCTCACCTGGGAACTACTGACCTTATTATTAAAGACTGAGGCAAAGAAGGCATTAAGGACCTCAGCCTTGTCCTCATCCCTAGTGACTAACGTACCCCCTGAGTCCAGTAGGGGCTGGAGGTGATCTTTAGCCCTCCTTTTGTTATTAATATATTTATAGAAAGACTTTTTGTTGTCCCTTACAGAGCTGGCTAGTCTAAGTTCCAATCGGGCTTTTGCCCCCCTGATTATCTCCCTACATGTCCTAACTTCCTCCCTGTATTGATTCCTGGATGCCTGCCCATTCTTCCAAGACTTATAGACATCCCTTTTTCTTTTGAGATGTTCCCAAATCTCCTTCGTCATCCAAGCTGGTTTTCTACCCCAGCGGCTCAACTTCCGGCACACAGGGACAGCTCGCTCCTGTGCCTCCAGAATTTCCTTTTTGAATAGTAACCATCCCTCCTGCGCCCCCTTACCCTTGAGAGCTGTCTCCCATTGGACTTCGTTAACCAGACTTCTAAACAGCCCAAAGCCAGCTCTCCCAAAGTCCAGCTTGGCCGTTTTAGTGTTCCCCCTCCTAACTTCCCCTAGAATGGAGAATTCTATTATCTCGTGGTCACTATGCCCCAGGCGTCCTCCAACCTTCACATCTCCCACAAGACCTTCTCTGTTCACAAACAGCAGGTCTAGGGGAGCACCTTCTCTAGTCGGTTCACTGACCAGTTGTGATAGGAAGTTGTCCTCCACACTCTGCAGGAACTGCCTAGACTGTTTCCTGACTGCCATGTTATACTTCCAACAGACATCAGGTAGGTTAAAGTCACCCATAAGGACAAGGGCTAGTGAGTGCGAGACTTCTCCCAGTTGTTTAAAGAATAGCTCATCAGTCTCAATGTCCTGATAGGGTGGCCTGTAGCAGACTCCCACTACAATATCCGCCTTCACAGGCCCCCCTTTGATTTTCACCCACAGACATTCTACCAAGTCATCCCCAACATTTAACTCTAAACAGTTTAGACCTTCCCTTACATACAGGGCAACCCCACCACCCCTTCTACCTCTCCTATCCCTCCTGAAGAGCTTGTAGCCATCCATGGTAGCGCTCCAGTTATACGAGTCATCCCACCATGTTTCAGTGATGACAACTATGTCATAGTTTCCCCGGATAACAAGAGCTTCCAGTTCCTCTTGTTTATTGCCCATACTGTGTGCGTTCGTATAGAAGCACATAAGTTGGGCTTTTGACACCACTGCACCCCTAGGGGGGGAAGTTTTATTACCTGAGCTGTTATTTTGGGGATTTTCTTTTACCTCTAGGCAACTTGTGTGTTGCTCCTGACTACACATATCACCCCCTACTATCACTGAGGCAGCAGGCCCAAGGCACCTGCCTACACTCCTTTCATCAGACAATGGAGGGCCGTCCTCGGCTGTTAATCCTCTAAGTCTGACAATACCCCCCACCCCCTTCACATCTAGTTTAAAGCTCTGTTGATGATCCCAGCTAGTTCTGTAGCAAGCAGCCTTTTCCCCCGTGGAGACAAACCCACCCCATCCCTAGATAGAAGATCTGGCATTAAGGCCAGCCCGTGGTTAAAGAAGCCTAGGTTGTTTTCCTCACACCACTTTTGTAGCCAATTATTTAAATCCTCGATCTTTGTTTTCCATCCCGTGTCATGTCCCAGAGTCGGTATGATAGAAGAGAGTATTACTTGGGCCCCCGATCCCTTCAACATTCTTACCAAAACCCTGAGATCCTTCTTAATAGTCTAGATGTTTCTTTTCCTAATGTCATCCATACCAACTTGGAAAATAAGAAGAGGGTAGTAATCGGTGGGCCTGACTATAGATGGGAGTTTTTTTATCACATCCCTAATTGTTGCCCCAGGAAGGGAGCAGACCTCCCTATGTAAAGGGTCAGGTCTACAAATCTGGCCCTCCACACCCCTCAAAAGGGAGTCTCCTAAAACAATCACCTGCCTTTTCTTCTTAACTGAGGATGTCTTGATGATATGTGTGGTCCTAGGGAAGGATACTAGCATGTGTGTATCGTCATCCTCCCTGGGGGTTGGTTCCACTTGCAGAGCTTCATATCTGTTGTGTAACGGAACCTGGGAGGTAGCTGTGGGAGCAGAGGGGGCAGGCTTGCCGCGCCGGGCAGGGACCTGCTGCCATTGCTCATTCCCACCTGGATTCCTCTTCCCGGCCAGGTGGGGAGAGGGTGGGGGCTCCTCAGTCTGAGAAGCTGTGGTAGCCTGTTGGGTCTGCGGGAGGGAGCACAGGGTACTGGTCCATTGGTCAATCTCCCTTTCGCACTCCCTGATGGCCCTCAACCTGTTTACCTCCTCTCTGAGCTCTGTCACCAGGCGGAGGAGTTCCTCCACCCTGGCACAGCTCCCACAAGTGAGTTCCCCAGTGGCGACCTGAGCCAATACACTTGGGGGACAAGTCCTGCAGCTTACCTGGGTGGCAGCGTGCACCCAGCGGGGGTCCATCTGGGAGGCTGCGTCGGTCCTGGCTGGCACCGGGTTGGAGGTAGCCTTAGCTCTATGCCTAGTGACCACCATGTTAGTCAGGGACTTCCGACCGGGCTCGACTCTCTGCCTGCTTGCTCTGTCTGCTCGCCCTGCCTGCGCGAACTGCCGCGCAAACTGCCGTGCAGTTTGCAATGGAAAGAAGTATTCAGTAGAAGTGAATAACCTGTGCACCAAATGGACGAGGACATATGGAAGGAAGGAAGGAAGGAAAAGTATAGCAAAATTCCCCACATAAAAGACAAACATAATTTCAAAAAACTCGAAGTGAGTGCAATAAGCTTCCAAAGAACTCTGGGGCCAGAGGTAAATAATAGATAAATCAGACTTAAATATTCTAAAGTTTTTCTAGCTTGGGTGCATCTTTAATGTCTCCATTGCCAAGATTTTGGCTTTAAGGGAAAGAAATATTTTACAGAAGGAATGTGGCATCAAAAATTTAAATAAGGATGTAAAAACTGTTCTCTTACAATCAAAACCAGATCAATAATCATTAAAATTTTTAATGGAGGTCATCTTACCTTTTAGTATTCAGACTACTGCATAAAATATGATGTTATGTAATTACAGTATAATGACAGTGGTGTATCTCATGGGTACATTTAAATGACATACTATTGTTATGGCTTTAGACCATGAATTTGAGTCATTTGTCTATAAATCAGAAAAACATGTTCAAATTACTACAATTTCAGTCACAGAATACCAAACTAAACTGCATATTTTATACAAAAGGGACTTCCTAATTCCTTTTCTCACTTCATATCTATATAAAATGAAAACTTTATATCACTTTTCTGCCTTGTTCTAAAAGAGATACAGGGCTGAAAGCAACATTCTGATCTCCATGTTATAGAAGAAGTTATATCAATAAATAAAAAGTTATAAACAATTGATATTTTTAAATATAAAACTTAGTTTTTTTCCTGCAGCAAGGATGAGTTCTTGTACTTGTTTTTAGAGACATGGAATTTCAAATTGTTAGGCTGCATTAAAGACAAATGCCAGTGTACAGAGTTATGATGAGGTGTAAATCTTGTAGAATATTTTTACTGCTACTGTTAGCTTAAATCTTACTTAACTTGTTCCTTAATGATCTGGAAAAAACACAGAAATTACCGTTATATTTCATTCTTGGATCTTTAAAAAAAAATCCATGGGCATACAGAAATGCCAAATTAAAGTGTAAGTTCAGGAGAGATTATTTTCATTTGCAAATTGTGACAATTATTTTACTACTGTGGGAACATCTTTAAAGAAATAATAATAACAACATCTCTATAACTGGCCAATAAAATAGAATAAAAAGACTGTAGTGCATTTAAAGCTCATACATACTTTTAAATGCTGGCGAGTGTACCCCATGAATGGAGGCCAAAGTGGGGGGACAATCACACTTGGCACTCATTTGTTGTGAGAAATAGTCTGTGGAATAATAACTTAAAGACAATGCTCAAATAAGGAGATATGAGCTTGTGATAGGACATAAAATATGATCTAGGGAGAAAACATGCCTGAGTGAGCAAGGAGATACCTTGGGGGAGAACAACCCTTCTCTGAGAGGTCCCAAGCAGATACGACACACAGTTCTGGACTTATTTACTATTTTAAAAATGCTTACATACTTTGAAATAGCAGAAGTTCACACAGGGCTAAAATCTTGGTTCTATCAAGAAAAATCTTCAGATCCGAATATTCCTTAGACAGATCAGGAGCATTTAACACTTCTGCAAGTACTGTACTTACAGTGCTGTAGTCCCAACAGAAATATACCAGAAATCTATCAGCAGATCTGACAAGCTGAGGCTACAAGAAAAATTATAGTGATTTAAAGTTGCATTTCAAAATGGTGGTATCTACTTGTTTAAAGGCAAGTAAATGCTAGACACCTCTTGTTTTGAGACTTTAGAAACTAGGAGTCCAGTAGTCTTCTGAACAGATGAGAACCCATCACTTCAGCCTGTCTACATCATCTGTGGGGCTCTTGTTAGTCAGTTCAAAATTGAAACACATATCCAGAAATTGTATGGAAGTGAAATCAAATCAAATTACAATTTGATTCACATGCTGCTAAGCCTTAAATCTTAAAATGGAACCAAGAGGCAACTTGGCAATGGTGCCATATATCTGAAAAGACTAATAAGAGGGAACAAGAGTCTTTAAGCATCGATCAGCACTCTCTGTTTTTTTGAAGAACTGTATTGGTCAACAGTTTATTACTGATGATACATCATCCCACTGCCAGACTCAGGTGAAAACTTATAAGGTTATTGATATTAAATAAGACAGATAAGAGTGTTCCCCTTTCCTTCAAGTCATGTTGATCCCTCAAACAGATGATATATCAGTTGACAATTAAATTAGGTGTTTTGAAAAAGGTGAACGTGTTATGACCAAAATACCCACATTTTAACAGCCATAGAAACATATGAGACTCGAGTGCAAGTGTTCATACCCATCTGCAAACCAAACCAAAAATTTGGAAGCAGACTACATTTAGACATAGAGCAATGAAGTCCATTTAATGACTTATTCTCTACAGTAGATTCTCTGTATGGTACAGATACTTTAGTCTGTAGAATCCTTTCCGCTTTACAAAGACTGTAAATGCTGCATGGAAATACTTGGAACAGAATAGTAAAAGTGCAGTTACATATTGCTGTATACCAAAGAGTGCATATTTGCAAGGTAACATGACTAATCACTTCCTAACAGGCTTTTGTATTCCCACAGAACATCTGTGACAACTTCTACACTACGTTTGGGAATGTCTTCCAAGAAGAAGTTTTTCAAAGGTTTCTATGGAAGTTTTGCATCCTTCTGCTGTCCTGCACTATGAGACAAGTCTCGTTTCTACTGAGAGATGGAATTTTGTGGAACACACAAAAGAACCAAAGTCAGAGCAATCTCATTGTGTAGTGTTTTCTCATTCTTTTATTTCCATACCATTCCTTCTTTTCATGTATATATAAGACAGTCTGAACTTAATTCAAAGAGAAACTCTTCAGTAAACTCATGGCATATTGGACATAGTTCAAGATAAAATAATTTTTTATATTAAATGTAGCCGTTGAGAAATATAGGCATTTTAAAAGTCATAGATAACAAGGACCGTCTAACCTCAGATGCAGGCAACAATTTCCTATGGGAATTAAATGATCAATATGGAAATAGGTTTTATGGTATGTAGAAATGATATGTAAAAAGGTTCAAAGAATTTTTTTGAAATTCTGTTATGCAGAGATAGTTGAAAAAGGGGATGGACTGTAAAAACAGCCTAACTCTAGATGGTATGCTAAACTAGATATTTGGTAAAATCAATGTATGAACAAAAGGAATACATTTAAAACTAAAAGTTTTTATGATTCACTTAGTCATATGAAAAACAATTTGTTTTTAAAATGACAATAAAGAGGCTACAATTTCTATGCTTGCTAAATTTCTTCTGAAACTTTTAGCAATGGCTTTTGAATGTTACTACAAAGAGGCATCTGTACGAAACAGGAGATAACAAAACTAAGAATCAGTTCAAAAGGTTTTTAGTAATAGCAAAAATGGTTCAACATGATAAAACAGGATGGAAAGAAGGAGTCGTGACTCAAACTTTGAGTTAGTACCGTCAGAGAATCTTGTCTCACGTATTACAGAGGTGCACTCAGAATGCAATATTTCTGGTTTTGCTTCAGATGCACTCAGTGTGAGAGGCTGTTACCCTAGTTTGTATTGGAGAACTCAGTTTAGACTTTGTAGAATATAGCTAAGTTAAAACACTTTTCGATTTCTGCTGTGAATGGAGTAGCTCCTGAGATTTGTTTTTGTGCTGATAGACAGTTTTAAGTTCACATTTGTAAGTTTTATTATGTAAAGTAGTAGTGTTCAATTCCACACAATTCCTGCGAGACGTAGATGAAAGTGTTTATTTCTACTGCAACCAGATGAGTGTCTGGGTGGCTGTAGTTTTCACATGCTCTGTGTCATGTGTCACACAACTCTGTGCCAAGAGAGGTTTAATCCCACCTGCAGGAAGAAGAAGAAAGAAAAGGGACAGAAACTGATCTGCTGGGAAGGAGAGGAAGGAAAGTTTGTTTTATCTCATTCTACTCATCAAGTAGGGCTGACTTGGCAAGGGAAGGGACAGTGCAATACAAGATCATTAAGACAAAGAAACCTTGCTTGAACTGTAAGCAGTTCTAAAATTCATCAGTGAAACAAAGCAATTATACTAGAAAGCAGAATGTCAGCCTCAAAACTGGAAATCTGATTCCAGGAGGTGGGAAGCAGATCAGGTGCTGTGTAACTGAGAGGGGAAGTGTGGGCAAGACTTTCTATAACCTCCCCTTCGCCAAATCATTTCTCTTTCATGGTTTGCCCATGACCATGCCCTGGCTATATTCTCACATGAGTCCAGAGCCTAAAGGGAGCCCGCAGGATTTTCCCCATGGTTAACTGTCAAGGCCAGCTAAGTAGGAAGGCAGGCTGTTTTAAATTTTCCCTCTCTCCTGCCACATTCTGGTTCCAATATTACTATCACAGGTGCAGAGAGATTAAGACTGGAAGTATTCATTAGATCAACCAGTTTGGATTTGTGTATCTTAGACTGTTTAAATTTCACAAGATATTTTGGAGCCCAAGAATTTGTTTGTACTTGACCAAAATGATCTTTCAGAAGAGCAGCCAAGCTGAAGAGATGAAGAAACCGAATTTATTGGAAGCTTGTTCCAATAGCAGAAGCATTCATACTTTTTCCTGAAAAAAAGTCCCTGAATTTCTCCAGCTTCAGATTTTGGCAATTTGTTCTTGTTGTTCCTTAGAAACAGAAGCCAGACTTACTTAATTTAGGTTGTTCTTTTTTCCTCTGAAGTGATATGCTGTAAGTAGATCTCTTTTTCTGTCTTCTCTTTAGAAGTTAAACTCATTCCTCTTTAAACATTTGTCTTTGAGCCATGGACCTTATTTGAGAGCCAATTCTCTGTACTTCATAACTCCTAAATTCTCTATCTTGCTGTCTATTAAAACTGTTCCCTTCATTTTTTTTTAAATTCTAAATGATATATACCTTTCCCTATCGTACTAGGACAGGTCTTGAGGTCAAAGTATTCCCCTTTATTGAATGTGGAAACTTTAGTTTTGACAGGTAAAAACATTCTTAAAGTATCAATGATTTTAAGTTTTCATTTCTTTCTAGTCCTTTCACTTGACAGATTGCAGATAGAAAGGCAAAAAAAAAAAAAAAGAAAACAATCAAAATACAAAGAAACTCTCCTTCCTTTTCAAATAAAAGGAAGCAGTCAAAATAAAGTAAAATCAAAGAATCAGGCTATATAAATACACGTAGAATTAAACAGAGAAAAAAGAACATTAAGTTAAGAAGTACATAGATGGAATATGGATTGTACATTTTCTCCCAGCAGGTTTGCATAAGTTCTCATGTCTTCCATAGAAAAGATAATTATGTTCTAGGTTTCAAGTCAGGTTAAAAATGGATAAAAATAAAAAATTTATAACAATTAAAAATTGATTACAATATGGTAAGATATGAGAAAAAGAATTTCGATGGGGAAAAAAATGTAAAAGTTAATATGCTAAGTCTCATGGCACTCCAACAAGTGCTGATATTTCCCCTTAATTTCCAAGTCGTTAGTACAAGTCTCAATCCCAGGACATCCCACAGTCTTTTCCTGCTCCTACTTGAATTACTACCTAACAGTTCTCCCATGCGTGGAAAACAACCTATGGCCCAAGAGCAGAAGTGGTAACTGACGTGGGACCTCAATCAAAGGCAGATGTGAGAAGGAGGCCCCAGAGATGCTACCGGCTGTCACCATTCAGAGGCAGGAAAGGGCTGTGAGCACAGAAACCAGCAGAAAAAGGAAGATTTCCCTGAACAGAAACCTTCAGGTTCAAAGATTTTCATCAAGAGAAACAAGTCATGAAGAAAGAGATGACCATAGCCTGACCTCAAAGAGAGAGCTATTGTCTTTCCAACTGGAAAAGTGGGAAGGGAGGAATAAGATACTGAATCAAAAAGAAGACAGCATGGACAGAGTAGAGCTAAAAGATATTCTGTATGACTTTGAAAGAAATGCCATGTCCTAAGAAACATGCTAGGTTTTTTTCTTTAAAGGAATTGAAAATAGAGCTGACGAAAGTAAATTCATAATACCTAGGTTCTGAGAGTGTTTGAAATACATCGCATCAAAGGTGAATCCACAGGGTCAGCAGTAAAGTGTCATCCAAGGGAGTTCAACCAAAGACAAATGGCACTTCTGAAAGAAAACATATTGAGATGGAGAGAGGACAAGCACTATGCAACAAGCCTCAGTATTATGACCAGCTTGTTCACTGAAGTAGAGACATAGAGTAAGATAAAGACAACTGCATGTTGTTGTAAAATATCAGTATTAAGTTGAAATAAGATTGGAAAAAGAAGTAGAAAATAAATTATGATAGTAAAATATTTGGTTAAAGAGTTGAAATTTACTTCCTGATGGAAATTATTAAAAATATTTTTACATTCCAGAGTGAAAAGAATATATTCTGATTTTTTTTCCATTAAAGAAAATCCTGGATGTTTAAGATTTAGATCAAGTTGATGACCAAATACAGAAAAAAGTGTACAAAAAATATTTTCCCTTGCAAGTGTTTCAATTACATTGCCCTCAGGAGACGGGGACCACTGAACCTTGGCTTAAGCTGTCGAATTTTACTTTACATTGAGATGAGCATGACTTCATTTGATCTGCATTTTCATGTGATAACTACATAGTGACCTTCTCAAATAGATGAAACTAAATTATTTGATAACATCCCATGTGACTGTTTAAATTTCTCTTACCCTCTACATTTGTAATTTGCTCATAGTAGCAAAACCTAGGAAATTTCCAATACTGAAACCTGTTTTTATGAGGGGCTTGTTGAAGGATTTATCTGAAATTGAAATTACTGTAGACCAGATTATGGAACTTATTGACACTATGAACAAATAGAGATCATTAGGAACGTACAGAATTCTTCCAGTAAATTGACTGAGTGATGAAATTGCAAAGGTACTATACGGGGTTTGTAACATCTCATTTGAAGTCTTCTTGGTAAATAAATATTGAAAGATGGTATGAAAGGCATAAATATGAGAGTTTCAAGGAGAACCTGGAGACCTGCAAAACCCCTTACCATTCATGCCAGGCTGAAGAGTAAAAATTATCTTAAAAAGCTAGGATTTTGAGATGGCCTCTTTCCAACGACTTCTAAGAAATTTAGCAGTTATATTATAAAAGGGAAGGATGTTGTTTGTATGCTAATCTTAGTTTTATCCATTTTTAGGCATTTACAGCTATCTACTGTTGGTGTCATGATCCTGGGCTACACGTGGAAATGACTGTGTCCTTATTCTCATGTGTTTTTCTGCCACTACTTGCTTTGTTAAGTTCATCATGTCTCTTAACCTCCCTGTGCCTGCCCTGTTAAGTTGCGCAACAAATATAAATGAGTTAGTTATTGTTTCTATTGATTTGAAAGGAACAGCAACTTCTTAATAGGTGAACATAAACTATTTGGGCCATATTAAGCTTTCTTCACTATCTTAACTTAAATTTGCAAACTTCAACATGGATGTCTGAAAACTAGAACTTGCAAAACTGTTTTTCTTTAGTCAGAAACGTAAATAACTTCTCACTAAAACTCAAGATGCTACAGGGATGTTTAAAAATATTAGACTATTCTTGGGGAAATTATTCTGAAAAATTCTACAATGATATGATTTTCAAGGTAGAGAAAAACTTCTAAATTATCTTCACAACTTGTAGATAAGACAGGTTCAGCAAAGGTGAGTTTTGCCCTCCAGTCACTCATTCATATTCATTCAATGTGCATAATACTGAATAAGCTCCATAAGACTAGAAAAAAAATATCTCTCAATTAGTTTCACATACTAATTGAGAATCAGGTTTTGGTTTAGTATTAATAAATTAAATTACATGGGAATTGTTGTTGTTGTAGTAGTTACTTTTACATACTTTAAGGAATGTGCTTTTTTCTATTCACCATATCTCCTTGTACCTTGTTACTTTGCCTTCTAGTATATTTTTGTATCCACATCATATGTCTTAATAGTTTCCTATTCTACATCACACACTTTTTACTTCCTCTTCTTTCCTCTCTCTTCAGTATCCAGATGGGCCCTACCTCAGCTGCACTCTCAGTGAAGTCACCATGTGGGAAGAACAACTGCTGGCTGCCAGGAAAGTTCAAAGAGATGGATGATGATCTCGGCTTTAGGATCTTACACTCATTTAGAGAAGTAGCTATTGACTGTTTGGAGGTTCCTTCACCCCTATCCCACAAACCTGAGCATTTTATCATTTCAATCCAAGCAGAAGGAGAAAAAAAATGGCAAAGTATCTTACTCCCCTCAACCCTACACAAAAATTTCTATTTCCAGCTTGTCATCCTAATGAACAAGTCTGCCACTGCAGCATCTGGAGGCATCAGAAAAAAACATCGTAATCTTCCTAGGGTTCCTTGTTCTGACAATGCAAAAGGCTTGTGGAATCAGCTGTTAAAGCTACAGTAAATCGTAATCCACCCTGTTTATATAAATACAGGTTTATATTTCTATACTTATTAATTCATATCTTTAATACAAATTAATACATTTGCACATTAATATCTTTCATATTAGTATATATTTATATACATATTATACTGGTATATTTTTATATATAAATTGTATTTTATGAAATATATTTTTGTACTTATTTATATGCTTAATCTGCTGTGGAACATTAATGTCAAGTCAAATGATTTTCCCCACACTTGAATCTTTGAGTAGATTATCAAAATTCAACTTGTTTCTGTAGCATTACTCCCTCATATTCTTGGCTCTCACCCCCTATTTTTGTCATTCTCCACTACAGTTTTACTGTGTCTCACAGACAAATGTTCCCAACAGTTCTCCATCTCCTTCTTTGCTTGCTTTTCCCTCTCATCTTGTTCACGGAGTTCTCATTTTCAAAGTTCCTTCATTCAGTTCAGTTTTTCAAAATTTGCCTTTAAAAGTGTAAACTTCTTCTTTTCAATGCCACAGTCAGGTGTTTCATTAAGCTCATCATGATGGAATCAAGAAATGTCAATCTCTTTTCTTTCAATCTGCTTCTTGATCAGTTTGTTTCTTTTGAATTATAATTTTTGAAAATGTCTTAATTTTTTGTGTAAATATTTTCATATTTTCCTTTGAGTTACACTGGTTTCCATTCTTAAAACCTTGTTTTAACCTCATTTTCCTTTTCCTTAAAATTTTTCTCTCTATTTTTGTTTTCTTTATTTAAAATCTGCAAATCTTCAAATCATTTGTAAGTAGATTCATCAGAGAGGAACACAGGTTCCCAGCCAAGCCCTACAAGTATTATTTCCTTCCCATTTCTTCTGCCAGGAGTATGTATATAGCATGTGTGTGTATACATATGCCCCTGCCTAAATACACACTATATATATATATATATAAAAAATGTTTATATAGGAAAATAAATTACATTAAATGTTTCTATATTTATATAATGTCTATATACATATAGTATATACTATAAATGTTATTTATAACAATTATTAAGAATATGTATAAATAAATACAACCTAGAATAAAGAATAAATATCAAAAGTGGAATAATGGACTTCCTTTTTAAAATTTTTTTTGCATTCAGTATGTTAGAGTTTAATGAAGAATTAATATCTAGGGAATAGAGCACAGTTCATAATGGACAATAGTAACAACTCCATCTATTTTTATTCAATGAATAAAATAAAAAAAACCTCAAGGTGTGAGTCACTACTATCTGTGATAGCTTCTTACCACTAATATAATATTTGTGAGATCCCACCATTAACTTGACTAGTCTGTAATCTCCATTTTTGGATAATAGCTACTGCATACAGAATCTGACACTTTAATTTCCAATTTTTTTTTAATTCCTTATTGTATACAGAAGGCAAGAATTCCTATCTATTTATTAAAATTTGTTTTACACACACTTAGACAAGTGTCTGCCATGAAGGCAGACATGGATGCTGATATCAGTCTTTCATATTTCATATTTAATGAGTATGAAATATGATTTGTTCTGTCTCAGCTTTTGTTTTGTAGATCCTTTTATTTTAAAGCTCCCATTTACTGTGCCTTTAAGGACTCTCCTGCTCTCTCAAGTCATTCCACTTATGACAATTTTGGGTTTTCCAAAATAATCTATTTTGGTTTTTAGAGATAAAAAAATCTCAGCAACTTTAACATTAATTGTAATTCTAATTCTAACAATAACACTAACACTTTAGATCAGAGATAGTTAATAATCTTACAAAGGGCTCTAAAGAAGAAAGTAGTGGTTTATGCTACTCCTAAATATTATGTTCATATTAATGCATTCATATACTCTAAATGTGTCATAAATCAGCTCCCTCTAATGGCTACAGTTAGAATTTCCATTACAGATTCCTCTTCGAAGCCACATAGCTAAACTCCCGATAAAATGAAAGTCCTTGTCAAAGATTTTAATAGTGCATTCACAAGCATCACTAGTTGGCTTTGCCAGCTTAGATGAGTCGTGTATCCGAGAAGCCTAGGGAATTTTGTCTTTATCAGTTAGAGATTAGGTAGAAACCTATGTCCTTTGAACGTCCTATAATTCTACAAAATGCAGTGACTGCATAACAGTGATTGAGAAGACAATTTTCCCCTAGCATTAATCATACAGTTTACTGAAATGCTCCCATGTCTGGTAAGACTACATCAGTACATTAAGACAGCCTGTCAAATGCTGGCTGCTTTACAATCCAGTGCTCAACTCCAAGGCTGCCTATGAGTATTAAGATCACAGTCCTCCTTTGCATTTCCCTCGCCTTTTCTTAGAATCTGTCTTCGTACATCTGTTCTTCTGTTTAATCATTCAAATAAGTAAGTACCCCTACCTGATTTCAAAATCAGAAAAAAACCAAAACAAAACCAAAACAACAAAAAAAAAAAAAAACACCACCAAAAAAAAAAACTGATAAAGCTTTATGTAGTCAGGGCTCTGGTAGGAAATAATAACATAATATATAAAGTATACATTGCTTGTGGGAGGTAGTAAACAATATGATGTCAGATCAATATGATTCTGTCCCTTTTGCCACGCGTCTGAGGAAGACAAAAGTTTATGGCAATGTTTTCAGACTTCATACAGGGATTCTGATTTGTGTAAGGCAGTAGTATTCCTCAACAGTATATTTCAACATCATCTTTTTTCAGAGCCTTGTTTTGCATGAATTTTAAAAATCCAGTATTGTTAGAACTATCAGATCTGGTGTACCTTCTATAATGCCAGTAGAATCTAACAACAGGTTATTCTCGTACTGTTATTCCAGTCAACATTATCTGCATCTACCTTATTGTTTCAGTTCAGAGAAGTAGTCCAGGTTTAGCATCCTCAGTTACTGTGCACTGACTGTCTTGACAGAATGGTTTTGGTATCCACTAGTTAAGCTTCTTTCTGAGGAAACTAGATCTCAGCTCTGCAACAAACATGCACTAAATGTTGATCCCCAAGGAACTGCATGACGTGTTGAACTAGTGACTGATGAGCTTCACACCACGTGTATAGGGATGACATTTGACTCAGAGAACCCAACAAAAGCTAATCCTGAGTCAAGCCCTCAAACAACATATAGATTATCTGCAAGGCTTCCAACCCTAACTGCTCCAATCTAGTGATCTTCTCCAGTTGTGCTGAATTATATGATAGTGTAAACGTAGACATATTCTCTCAACAACACTATGTTGTTCTCCTGCAGAAGAGTGAAAGTATTGTAGAAAAAAGAATTCAAGAAAGTGTTCTGCTTGAAGGTCCCTAAAAAATTCATAGCAGTTATGAGTGATTTCCATATTTCATAAAGATACAATAATGCTCCTATTACAATAGTGTACAAAAGTTTTTCAATAGTTTCAAATAAGTAGGACATGGAGCTACTGGAGCGAGTCCAGAGGAGGGCCACGAATATGATCCAAGGGCTGGAGCACCTCTGCTATGAAGACAGGCCGAGAGAGTTGAGGCTGTTCAGGCTGGAGAAGAGAAGGCTCCGGGATGATCTTATAGCAGCTTTCCAGTACCTAAAGGGGGCCTACAGGAAAGCTGGAGAGGGACTTTTTACAAGGGCGTGTAGTGATAGGACAAGGGGCAATGGATTCAAACTGAAAAAGGGGAGATTTAGGTTAGCTATAAGGAAGAAATTTTTTATATTGAGGGTGGTGAGGCACTGGAACAGGTTTCCCAGAGAAGTTGTGGATGCCCCATCCCTGGAAGTGTTCAAGGCCAGGTTGGACGAGGCTTGGGGCAACCTGGTGTAGTGGAGGATTTCTCTGCCCATGGCAGGGGGTTTGGAACTAGATGATCTTTAAGGTCCCTTCCAACCCTAACTATTCTATGATTCTATGAAATATAGATCATCTATAAATTTCAATGAATATTTTAGTTCTTTAAATAAAATGAAGATTAGTGTCTCTAACATAGTATCTACAAAGAGATGATTGACTGCTTTTTTGGTGTTTCAATAACTGAACTTGGAAGCCTCAGGACAAAATCCAGACTGTAGTCCTCACAAAAGCAGAGTTGTAAGATGCTAAAACTGTGTAGTTTCTTTGAATTTCTTTAAGCAATTATTTGATCAGCCTTAAGACCCTTCTGATGCCCTGAATCTCTTTAGACATTGCATTAACAGAGCTTTGGTATTTAACCCTAGGCTGTGGAGACTACTATGACAAAAGGACATTTTATGTTCCATACTGTCACACTGAAGTTCTTTTCAGGATGTGCTTTTTCAGGTAATTCCAACTCTATTCACGATTCTGCGTGGCTAATCTTTGTTAGGGAAGCAGCTACCAAAGAGGCCGTATGAAAAGAGAACGTGGGCACAGAGTGAAAAGACAATGAATGGAGTGAACAGGAGCCTATGGAGCCCATGCCTTACACCTCTTACTTGTCAAAAGCGGATGTAGAAATAAGAAGGAAATAAGTATAAATTGCCCACCTATGACTCCACAAATGAGAAGTTATGGACTACTCAGTGTATGCTGCATGTCAAATTCATGCTCCGCTCTAACAAGGTGCATAGGAGAATCTTTCAGTAGCTATTCACTGAAGGTGCTATTAGGTCTGTATTCCAATACAGCTAAGAACTTTCAGAGAGGAAAAGTCTTGTGGGGATTATTACAACCACACAGCTGTAACTTGGCAGATAGATAAAGGTCAGTCAGAGAAGGTAAATAATCTCCCCACTCCCCTGTAGAACTAAATCACAGAACTATATCATACTGTTTTCTAATATAAAAACATGTTTTTTATTAGGTATAGTACCAGGGGCCCACTTGGAAAATCCCTACTGGAAATCACAGGCTAAACACATGCACATGTTTTATGAACTAAATTTGAAGACTGGGTTAGTATTGCACAAAATACTTTGTTGTTGTTGTTGTTCTTTTGGTTGGATTATTTTTCCACTTCCAAATTTCTTAGTCTTCTTAAAACTGAAAATAAAATAAAAGCATAATGATTTCATGCAAGCAATTTTGCATTCCAAAGAGACTGAACAATCTGTAATGTAGTAACGATGTCCATCATTATAACCAAAATGTGCTAAAACAAAATATCATAATATTTGTAGCTTGCTTTACGTATTCATAATAACGTGGTTTAAGAAAGCCCAGATCTCTGATGTTAAGTCTCTAACCTAGAATTTTTTTTTCCTTCCTTCCTCTGCCTTGTAAAGATTTTTCTCTTGACTTTGACTTTTGTCTTTGACTTGATTTTTCTTTTTTCTTTTTTCTTTTTGGCTTTTTCTTTTGACTCTTCCCTGCTGTATCACGTCTGACTTTTAACTCCTTCCCATAAAATTTTGCTATCAACTAGCCTCTTCACAAAGCCTAGAATAAGCAAGGCATAATCCTGTATGAAGTTTTTTCCCATGAGCAATGTAACTGCATTAGCGGATCTACATTTTGATATAATAATTTGGTTTAATATAAGCCCATTCACATTGTACAATTAAAGTCTAGACTGGAATTTGGGGGAAGGAATAAGTAGAAGAAAATTCCATTATGTCTATGAAAGAATCAAAGAGAAAAAGATAACATAGTAATGATTTACTGTAGACCTCCTGTTATAAAGGGAATGTAGATGAGAGTATTTGAAAGCAACTAAAACTTCCAGAGAATTTTGCATGGTAATAATAATTATTTGTTCTGAAAGTTACAGAGGATGATAGAACAGAACAGTACCAAACTTCTTGAAATATTCCTGGCACATTGGTAAGGAATGCGAAATTTAATTTTAATGAATATTAAAGACGAAGGTGACAATTCGGAATTAGTAAGCAGTCTGTTTGAATTAAGAAATAAGTTTTACAGAAAGAGAAACATCATTATAACAACTGATGTCAAAAACCAGTTCAACAGATAGGGGAACCTAATGGCTTCTAAAGGAGACATTACATATGAAATACCAAAATGTACAATATGCAGGAAATATTTAGAAAAAGACAAACACATCTATATTACAAAGCCTTTAATGACCTCCAAGTAGGGAACCCAACAAAAGGAATAGCACAAAAAATACAGAGAGAAAAGTCAGAAAGGTGAAGCTGCAAGATGACTTACCGTAAGCAAAGAATTATAAAAAGAAAAAAGAAATGTTACCTGTCTTTCCACATACAAATGTACATAACTACATGGGAAGAGAAAGAAAAGAAATACATCAATCCTGTACTTAGGCAAACAGAAGTGTACGTAATAGATTTAAGAAACAGAGAAGAGTGAAATTGTCGATGTTTTTTTTCATAAAATTATTAATCATTAAATTGATAGATTTTCAAAACAGAATGTTTCAAAACAGAAGTGTGGATCAATAAAGGGAAACAGGAACTTGGAGAATATCTAGATGAGTTAGAAATATTTAACTTGAGAAGGCTTCACGGATTCATCTGATATTACCAGGGAAACTGGTTACAACTGTTTTGCTGTGCTGTGCTTCAGACATTTTACCATTAGCAGTACTGGCAGAAGGGAAAGGGGGCAAATAAATGCAGCAGCTCTCTCTAAAGAACAGCAAGGGTGAGAAGAGGATGTTGTGGACAAATCTATTCCAGCCAACCCACCTTCGTTTCTGGAAGAACACTGCCTGATATCATGAAACTACCCATCTGTAAGTATCTAGCAAATAGTGAGAAAACATTAAAGAAGTAGTGTGGATCTATCAAGAAAAAATCATATCAAACAACTCTAATTTCTTTCTTTGACAAGGCAACTGACCTAGCAGATAAAAGGAACTCTGAGGTTATGTTATACCTTGACCTCAATAAGGCTTTTGACACTGTTCCACATGACATGTTCATAAGATTAGTGTTAACAACCTGGATCACAGAACAGACAGTACACTTATAAAATTTAATGACGATACCAAGCTAGGAATATTTGCAAGCCGTTTGGAGGACAGAATAAGAAATCAAAATGATCTTGACAAAGAGAACAAATTGTGAAAAAATGGCAAAGATCAAATTCAGTCCCAAGAAAAGCAACTCTCTAAATTGATTACGTTTTTAATAGACAAGAGAATCCTAAGAAAGGACATGAGGTTTCAAGAATTCCAATATGTAAATTGATATGAATGATTGTTCTCGTTGGTCCTGAGTGGTAATTAAAAGGGGAAAAAAAGACTTATTTTATAGTAAGGAAAATACATACTAGATAATTATTCAAATTTTTAAAGAAAACTTTCCAATTGCAACAGTCCTTTTCCTCCAATGTGAGATTTCCTTTAGTGGTGCTTTTAAGAAGTATACTAGATAAAAATACTGTCCCAGTGGGGATGATGTAGGTACATTTTATTGTGCATCAAAGAATGAGTATGGACTGGATATTCTTGAGAGATCCCTCTGTGTTGTTCTATCATTTCTCATGTACTGTTCTTGTCAATGTATCATGACAGCATCTTTTTTTTTTGCATTTTTTTTCATATTTGCCCTTCAGACCAGAATATGTGAAAGCAGAAAAGAACAGTATTAAAACATGTTTTTTGTTTTAAATATGCCTTTGGATGTTTTGAAACTTGCAGTTTCCCTTCCATTTCAATTTTTGGTTATTTACTTTTTATCAGCATTATTTCATTTAAATAGGTTCTCTGATGTGCTCCCTAATATGCTGTATTACAGAAGAGATTATTGCACTGAAAAACTAAGACTGCAAGATTTATATCTGAGAATGCACCCAGGTAGTTTGGGGGTGGGATTTTCCAGCATGTTATTAAGCTGTCTGTAGTTTCCATTCTACTCTTCTTCGTTTTTGTCATGAATAAGAATGGGAGAGATGGGGAGAATTAAGGTAGAATTTGGAACAAAATGATTCAGATGTGTTTGAAAAAATTTTCTTGTGGTCACTCTGGTCATAGCAGTATAGAACAAACATACCTAGAAAAGCACAGGAAAGTAATTTGCTTTGGGCATTTTTGAACATGCAGACTTCTTCCTGATTTAATTTCAACAGTTTTGTAAAACCAAGCAACTCCTCTGAACAGGAAACATAGGATTAAAATTAATAACTGCAACATAATTTTCTAAAGAAAAAAGTGCAAGGATTTGTTTGGGTAAATATAGAATTTGTTATGAGCCGAATCTATATGTTACCTTGATAAGTAATACTTTAGTTAAACATAATAAAAATAGCAATTTGCTTATGCATATAAATGATAAATGGAAGTTAGCACTTCTATCATGGCTATTACAATAACAGTTTCCAATAATTCTGCAGTTTAAGTCCTCTTCCTTTTAAAAACAAGGAAATTCCTTTTAAAATAAATGCCAGAATGAAAATGCACTTTTGAAATTCAATAAACAGACATAAACAGTATTAACTTACTTGGCACTGACAAACATGGACCTTTTCCAAACATAAACTTCTGGCTACACTGCAAAATGAAACCGAGTCCCTCACAGCTTATGCCAAGCACCTTACTACTAGATCCCGAAGATTTATTTAAGGCCAAGTGAGAGGGTTAACCATGGTCCTGTGCTAAAGCAGTCATTGTGGTTTTAAAAATCTAGGCTAGTGTTTTATTCATTGCACAACGCACAGACAGGACTTTGGATACATATGAGCTTTATCAGCACTAATTCACTGTTCTCTATACTGGACTGTGCTAGGTGATTAGTGATTATTACACCAGGTAATTAGTGACTATCAGCAGAGCGCAACTGGGAACTGGAAGAGCTACTCTGGACCTTGTTAGAAATGAAAGAGGAATTCAGAGATGAGGGTTATCTGATCCTAGGTAGGAATCAGTTTGTCTGTGGTTAAATTGAGTACATGTAACTGACTCAGGGTGATTTCTTAATAAATTGGAAAAACTCTGAAGTGACTGCAGTATTTTATAAAAACTTTGCTAGCTCTTGCAGACATGAGAAGTTGCAACAGTCAAACAAGTTTAGCTATAGAGACTGCAACTCTGCAGGTAGGTTTCTTGGGACATAGCTCTCTTTTCCTTGATTTTATAACATCTGTACACTGAAAATGTAAGGCCTGAATTAAAGAGAAACTCCTCACAACCATCTAAGCCTCCACTGCCACCTGAAAAAGTAGCTAGGCCTTTTGCCACACCCAGCCTCCTATTCCTGCCTCTATATTGCCTTTTCCAGGTGTATATTTCTTAAATTGGAAATACCAGTACCATGACCAGTATTTTAAGGCATGTGTCCTTTGATATCGATTGTGTATTTTTTAAAAAATCTGAATGCATGTTGTGACCTAACATTGAATTATAAAATTTCCTATTGGTTTTAGAGTTTGATATTGTATTTTACCCACAGAAAGAGAAACATACTTTAATGAAATATTTATTCATTATATTTCTATATTTATTTTATTCAGGCAGAAGCACTAATCCTTAGAGTTACATTCTTCTGCCTGTAATTTCAGCTCCAAAGGATGAAGGATTTTGGATGTACTTAAATTTAAATTTGAGAACTGAAAGTTGCACAGAGGCTTTCTGGGTGAAAAAAAAAAAAAAAAAGGCAAACCCCAGAAAATTAGACTAATTAACACATGCACATAAACAATTGGAAAGAATAAATGAATTGGTATTGATACAGTCTGTTTAATATTATAGTGTTTGCACAGGTATATCTATGTACCGAAACAGATAGATGTATCACACATAGCTTTGCATGTGTGGGTTTGTGAAAAGCAAACTTCAGAAAAAATAGATTAGTTTCTTCAAAATTCTAAAGTTTTTCTCCCAATGTCTTTGCAATGATGTGACAAAGTAGTTCCTAATTCATGTCTGTCTAGAGGAATCCTATTTCTATAATCATTATATTTGAAAAAAAATATTGTCTTCAATGCTAGTGCCTACTCACAGACCTCAAGCACAGATTGACTTCAGATATAGTGGCTTAACTGTTAACTTTAAGAAAAACTTGAATCACATGAATGATTCAATATTGAATATACCAAAAGATACAGACAAAGAAACTCCACTGAAATGCATTCCTCATTAGTCATTACTCTTAGATGAGTGTAGCTTTTGAGGTTTTATTAAGTACATGAGAAAACCTACCACTCTTCTGTAATGATTTTTTAAAAGCAGACAATTAAATATTTACTTTACAACTCAGTTTGTAGTTTCAACAATGATACACTTTCCTTACTAAATTTCTTGGAAGTTCTGACATTTTAGGTAGATGTTCCTGCTGTTGTATTTCTGTCCTGTCCGTCTATCTCCCATGCATACTTTACTTCACACTCTTTATTTGTCATCTCTCATGTGCTTAATATTGAAATATAACCTTACCATTTGCTGTGAATCTGTTTCTCACCAAACACACAGAGTTCAATTGACTTCCTGGAGGCTGTGACTTCTCAGCAATTTGGAAAATGAATTCATGCATTTACACTCATTGTTTTAAAAGTCAATAGTTACCAAAAAGTAGCATCTGCAATAGTGAAGATGCTTTTTCTTACAAGAAACAAAACGAAACCCAAGATAATGTATGAAAAATCAACATCTGATTATAATGTGATGCTTTATATGTCAAAATACTTCCTAGAGTTTGAGAACTTAAATCAATGACTGTTCCTTTTGTATAATTTCATATGGCATTTTCAGAGGAGGAAATCAACTTGAAGAGTTTGAGTGCCCTAAATCATAGAAAATAACTAGTTTATTATTCAAAGGGAAAAAATTAATTCAAATATATTAAAGAAAAGCTGCATACTGTGAAGCATCACAGGTACAGAAAGGCAAGCTCATTAATAAAATTCGTGGGACGTTGAATTAATTAAATTAGTTGAAGAACAGTACAATATTTTGATACTTCTCAGTTTTAAAGGTGAGCTGTAATGCTGAGAAATGGTAGGATCCCAAATCATTTAAAGAACATGAGAAAAAATTTAAATTATGCTTGTTTTAAAGATGTAGCTACCTTTGCTGCTACCTTCCTCCATTTTCACAAATATCTAGGTACAGTAATCTGCTCAGGAACTATTGTCCTGTTGCCTTATGCTGTAGTGTTGTCAACTACTACCAAAAAAATCCCCAACTAGTTCTTGGAAAATAATCAAAAGAGTAACCTTACAAATACTGCATATTAAATCACATTTAAATTCTAACACAAATCTCCCATTTATTTTTTCAGATTTTAATTTTTTGAGTCATTTGAGTAATCTTTAAGCATTCGTGTAAGGAAGCCTGTTGCCTTATCAGGAGAGGATAGAGTTGACAGTCCTTGTCCCTTGCTTTTATGTGTTGTTCTTACTGTGTGGCCTTAAGATTTTGTGACATTTTAAGTAGGAGCAAGAAAAAGCAGAGCAAAATGAGTGAAGCAGATTTTAATTGCTGTGGCATACATTCCTATTTGAGATCAGGTAAAACACCCCCATCTCCAAAAGCATCTTCTGAAGAAGTCAGATTTTTATGTCATAAAAACTGCAGGAAAATATGGAAAGTTTTTCAGTTCCATTGTCATGATAAAGCAAACTGAAAAGGTCTGGTGAAGAATATGTAAGATATCTAAATCAATAATGAAAGCACAAAGATGCAGTCATGGTAAAATCATTGCATTCTAACAGAAATTTTCTTTCAAAACAGAGATTGATAGTTCACCGGCACTCCCCACAGACAGCCTGAGTTGCCCCTCTTTACAAGATGTGTAGGCTGTAATGTCCCAAAGCTGGCAGTCATTCACGCTAACCAAACTGGAGACCCACAACCATAACAGTCTTTCAGCTCCTTTCTTTGGTCCACTTTGATATTTAATTCTGAGTTAAATTAAATTAATTAGATTAAATCTAGTATTTAGATTTAATTCTGCTTGCAAACCTAAGACTGGCATGCTCCCTTCTTGAAAATGTAAAAAATGACAAGTGATTCAGTTTTGTTTTATATAATAATACTGCTGAAGAACTAGAATGGGAATAAAGTGCAAAGATTTAGGTATGGTTATGCACAGGGGAATCTTCAAACTGAGTTGAGCACTGCAGGAAGTCTGATAACAGGTACTAAATACAATGCACCTTGCTAGCTAAGCACTAGCATTCACACTCTGATATACCAACATCACTCCAGCTGGAGGGCAAACAGTGAGTCTCCTAAAGAAATCAATTAGAATTTTGCAATCAGAACCTGCTCAAGCATAGGGTTTTTCACTCATCAAGTATACCTAAATCATGCTCTTGCATAACTGACTCTTATTATAGGCTATCTTTTGACTCAGTCTGTCCCCGAGTGCCCTGCCTAGCAGGCTGAAGTGAGAATACGGATAACAACAAGAAGCAGTGAAGGCTGAAAGCCACGTTTTTACCAAACCCAGAAGCAGTCTTTCCACACTAGGCTGGAAATATGCTCCTCCTAGCCACCATCTCTTGCCCATGACAACAGCCCTTTAGCTGGTAGGCTTAACTGGGCAATCACCATCATGTATGAAGGTAAATCTCAGCCCTTCTGATGACAGAGTGGCCACTAAAAGAGAATTTTTTGCTCTCTCTCAATAATGGATTAACCAAATGGGTATACTCTAACATGGATTGTCTTTTCATGTCATATAATGCTCATAATGTGTAGTACTAAGTACAGAACTGAAGAAACAGTTTATTTTCTGTGTCCTATGATAGTGTCACTGAAAATATCTCTTTTTTATTGTAACAGAAATAAATTAAAAGCAAAACAGACATTAGTCATTGTACTACAGGATGCGTTGCGAAAAGCATCTTCACTTAGACTGGATCTGCTACCAGTGTTCATTCCGTGCATCTATATAAGGATACTTGCTCATGCTTTAGTACTATTTTTTCAAAAGTGCATATATACAGATTGCTTTCAACGATATAGGTATTTAAAATAATGTTTGATGATTTTTTAGTGTTTTTTTTTAAAAAAAGTAAGCAGTATTTATGTTCGTATCTGACCTACACGATCAATAGTAAGTTGAATTTATAAAATAAGCATTTTTCAGAGGAAATACCAATTATTATTTCCTCACAATGGAGTCAATAGCTCTTCCGACAATACAACATTAAACTGCCATAGATTAAAGAAGTGTGATTTTGTCGTCTAAAACCAAGGAAAGCTGCCATCTCTTTCATGAAGAGATTCTGAAGGTTACAAGATTCAGAACCTAAAGGTAGGACTATAAGTGCGTGAAATTTCTTCTTAAAGCACTGCTTGCTTATTTCTGCATCATCTGTGCTCTAGGTCTTTTTATTCACACACTGAAGTGGGCTAATTTTGACATATTTTAGAGTTGGCTGCCACCTGCTGGGTGTTTCTTTTTTAAGGTGGTTTGGAGGGGCTAGGGGAGGTTGGGTTTTGTGTTTTAAATTCATAAAGATGATAATATAAACTGTGGGTGTCTAAATGTATGAATTTAGGAATAACTGACAAAACCAGAAAGTACAGGTCACTGCCTGGTGAAACATGTTTAAAGGGAAATAAAAACTCTTCTCTCTGTTGCTTGTCACATGTGGGGTTGTTATTCCCTGAATCGGGGGGGGCGGGGGGGGGGGGAACTTGAATCTACTCAATAATGTCCCCCTAAGGCAATGCAAAACAGCCAAATCCTCCTTTTCTTCTACCAGCATAAAGAAACTATATATAAAATCATCTATTATTTAATACAATTTAACAACTACAAAAGCTCTGTGTTATAATGACACTGTGAGAACTTTACCCAAGAGCATCTACCAGCAGTTAATGAAGACAGAATACACTATGTATGAAAAAGAGCTATGCTTTGTGGACGGTGGTACCCAGAGCATCAGGGAAACTAGTGCATGCTTGGCACCTTGCAGAGTCATGGCCGTAATTATTGAGAAGCAATTAATTTTTTTGTCGTATGAAGCCAGTTATCTAATATCCCTGCAGTTTGTAATGCCAGTGTGAGACCCAATATGCCCTACTCCCATGGGATCCTTTTTGCAGTCTACTGTACAATAGGAGGATCAGAAATCTTACGTATTTATTATTGTTTTTTAATGGTAAACCCTGCTATCCCAGCCAATCAACTCTATCCCACCATTGGCTGCTTCCAGTCTTCAGCATGTAATAGACACACTGCCAGCATCACTGCTAGAAAAGCTATACTTTGTGTATTAAAGTTGATTGCAGACAATTGTTTTAGTCAACTGGTTTGAGTAACTCTTCACAGGATGGTAGAACACCATCCTCAACAGAGATAAGAGAACGAGGCTCTTAAACTCTAGGCTTGGATTAACCACAGGGCACCATTGATGCTCTTAGTATGTGAAGACAGCTCTCAAAGAATGAATGAATCTCAGATAAAATAATTAATGATCTGTTCAGTGAAGAGAAAGACAAACCTGAGAAATAATGTACCTTGCCTTTCTCCTGATTAATCAAGACTCATCCAGATCATAAAGTTTGAAAGTGCTTTAAAATCTTAGAGAGAAGCAAATATCTGGTTTCCTGATATTCATTACCTGAGCTGAGCTTCCAAGTGTAGGCAGCAGCTTGTCTCCACTATAGGGGAAGGCCTCTTTATGTAGGACCCTCATTTAATCCTTTTTTTTTTTTTTTTTTCACAGTCTGCCTGGGAATTGCAACATGTCCAGAAGATATGTTTGGGTACCTAGAAAAACTCTTCAATTTAGAACTGCTTTTTATTATATTTAGTGAACATAGAAATTCTTCTAAAACAATGATGATAGCTGAACTTTAACTAGTAATTAGCATGCAACTGTTACATATCTCCTTTAAAGAAGGAGAGATAAAGAGCAAGAAGAGATTTTTCCAGTTTCTTAGGAGCAGAAGTTATCTGAGTGTGTATGGCTCAAAAGACAGATGAGACTTGATACCATCAAGCAGGATTTTGTCATATAGGTGACAAGTTCAGTAAAAATCAGATGAATTGTATTACTGGGAACAGTGAAACAATTTAGTAGAATCATGAACAGGTACTCTCTGTATTTGTCCCAGGGACATGTACATAGTAATTTTACCTAGTGATTGTGTATTTAAGCTTCATATCTAAGTACGAAAACAAATGTTATGAATCTGTTGAAATTAGTCTAGTTAGTCTTACTGATATTAAAAAAAAAAAATAAAAAGAAAAAATTTCCTTACGCTACAGTCAGAATATGATAGTTCAGTTCAGAATTAAGAACAGTGAACATTAGTCAGCTCATGTTGGAGCAAAACCTAGATTTGAACACACTAATTGCCCCTCCTACTGTTTGGTTCAAATCTAACAAGCCTCAAGCTGTTAGTACATACTTTGTGAACACATGAGCACATCAGTCTGTGTCCTACCCTATGAGCAGATGGAGTGTACTATCATTTGTAACTGAGGAGGTACTTTGAGAGCGTCACCAGTATGTCTTGCAACTATGACTGCAGGCAGTGACCCACCAGGCAGGCATCCCCTCATTGGCACTGCACAGCTGCCGTCTGGGCAGAAAGCAGAATAGTTGTCTTACCAAGGTGTGGGCTCTGAAGAAGGCTGTCCTGCAGAAACCAAACTCATACTCCTTCCCTGCACAGTGCATATGTGCCGGGTTACTGAGTGCCAGCTCCTTCTCCAACTTGCCAAGAGGAGCCATGGGGAAGTACGCTTTTTCTACTCTGTAGTTCCAGCTCTTTCTGTCCTTCTTTTCACTTTCTTTTTCACCCTCCATCTATCTTCTTTCCTAATGTTCACTTCAGAAACAGTCCTGGCACTAAAGTGAATATTCATTACTTCAATCATCAGTCTTTGCAGCATGTTACTAGGACTCCCCTTCCAAGGGTACTATAACACCGTATCAGCAGCCTTCCTCTATAGTCTTTGTCATGAATCCTGAGACACATTTTTATCTGCTAGGCAAAGGTGACATACATTAACTACATCTCCCTAGTGCAATGTCACATAACAGGGTTGTATTATGCTGCCAAGTAATTCTTACAAAAAAAAAAAAAAGGAAAAAAAGGTAGCAGTAAGAGCTGTCAGCTTAGTTACAAGTTGTTATAACTTCTTTTTACACTGAGACAGATGATGCATCATCACATTTTATCTTATCATGAACTTACAGTTGTAATGGTATTTAAGCAAATGTCCTCTATTGTATCCCTGATTTGTTGGTTTTGTTTTTGCTAAAGACGCCTGTATTAAAATTTAAAGTTTACTTCTCCATAAAACTGCTGACTTTATTTTTTTTTAAAAAAAGATTGATTACAGAGAAAGTACTCATATGTAAAATGGCACCAGCAGTATCATAGAACTGCCTTTAATTATCTATGTTCTTCACTTAGTGGGTGATTTATGCATTAAAAGTATATTGAAAAGACTTGGTTTTCTTTGACGTTCTTTGCAGATAGTATTTTCCATACCAAAAACATGTCTGCACTGCAGTTTAGAGCAGAAATTCCCACAATAGTTTTAAACAATCTAGCAACAGTAGCACAGAGTAACTCCTAAGACAATCTACCTTTCAGGCTATTATAAAAATAGCTTGATATTCTAATTGTATTTGAAAGCCTGCTACAGAGAGACATACCTTGTGAGTTGTGATGGTAGTCACATTCAGGAACATAGTTGTGCTTGCTACAAATTAAAGCAGCTAGCAATCTAGGAGTGTAAACGAGCTTTAATTCTATGATTTTCTTACTTTATGAGCTCTTTTTTATATTTGAGGAAACATTCTCTGAAATTACCATAAACCTCCTTTTCTAGTGTGAGTTTGTGGCTTTTCTCTTCTTACCTATTGCATGCACAGTAAATTATCTTGTAGTCAGTCAGCTAACCCATCTGATAAATGAGGATATTTTTAGTAGAATTAGGCAGCATGTAATTGATTATTTTCACCTCTGCAGTCTTTGATTAAAGACAATGTGCTTAGGGTGGAAAGTCAACAATCATTCCTAAACATATACAAGCATTTAATTGTAGTAATTAATTTATCTATACGACTCAGTGTACTTTTAAAAAGCTTCTCGACTGAGAATGAATGCCTCATCAGTCTTAAATATAACAGCCTGAAAGAACAAGTGAAGTCAGTAGAATAACAAACAGTACTGCAGAAACCTCAGGCACTTGCAGGAAACAAAAAGACATTTCCAACCCTGTGCAGAACAAAATTATGAAGAATTTGACAAATAAAGGCAGCAGAAGCAACATCAACTGATAGAGCCACAAAAATGAAGTACATCGTTGTATACATTGCCATGTAAAAGAAACAAAAAAGCCTTGAGTTGTAATTACCAAAACAATTTTGTAGAAGAGTTTGAAGAATGCAGTAGTTATGGATCCTATTTTTATAAATGTCATGTTTCACATCAGTTTATCTGTTTGTTACAAATGAATATGGCTGTCAGAATGCGAGTCAAAGACAACAGCTAATGGAAAACAAACATCACAGAGAAAGGCAGTAAAGACAGATACACAGCAAAGACAGATCAACAGCTTCAAAAGAATCTATGTTACAATAGCTGTGATGTTAGTTGGAAAGGGTAGAAAAGTCTTTGCTGTCTCCAAGATTGTAAGGTTCACTCTTCCCAAAGATGACAGCCTAAATATTGGAGGGAAGCAAACTCGAGGTACACTAGTCTCAGGAAAGAGGAAGAGTGATCAGGTTATAGGTTGTCACCAGGTGAACCCAAACTGGAAATGTCACATAGAGAAGGCACTCTGCCAGCAAAAAGGTTTGTTTTTTGTGAGATGATGTGGAAAGAAAATGAGGTAATGAACAGGTAGAGATCTTGGAAGGACTCTTTGGGAGAGACTGTGGGAACAAACCTGTGCAGAAAGGACTGTCTTGAGAAACAGATTTATACCCATTTAAAAGAGGTCCCTTTTAAGTGATTTTAATCAATAGCCTGATTACAGCCTTCTTAACACATATGACAGATAGGTAAAAATATCCTATGAGCGTTGATCAGCACAAAAAGGGGTTATGTTTCTGATATCTCACATTCGAGTTGTTGAGCTACAGAGTTTCACCTAGAAACCGATGTAGCCATCTGTGAAGTCGATTCAGGAGAGACCAAAAGGATCTAATACATATCTCAGGGGCAAAGATACTGTTTCACAAACACCTCCGTTTCAGCAGGATTTACTGCATAGCTTACCTCTTTCCTTTTTCCTCACAGGAAAAATCATGAGGAGCAAAAAGAGAATGAAAAATCAGATGAAAAAATGCAAAATGAGTGCTTTATTACGTAGTTGTATGATTCCTCCAGCTCCTCAATGCCGCCAAACTCCTCGATATTCACTTTTAGTCATGTGAGAGGTAAGGTCTGTGACAGTCAGATAACTGTACCAAATTTCCTCGTGTAATCAGAAACATAATGCTATAGAGATAATATATCAATCATATATGTGTTGTGGCCATTTTTTCTTTTGCAGTTCCATGAAGTAGAACATTCAAGTTAATCCAGAAGAGAATTCCAGGATTCTTCAAGTTTTTTCAAAAATTTAATCTAAAATGTTTATGAACAGATAAATAAGGCCTTACAACTTTTTTTTGCTTGTTTCTTTCATAAATAAGAATTTCAACAAAGTGAATTGTAGGATATTTTCTTAAATTTTTTCTATGAAAGAGAATGCTTGAGTGATTTTAGTTTGCAGTACTGTAGATACTTGTGTATATTTGTAGTATTTTTATTTCTGTTGATATGAGTTGTTAATATTTATAACATCTGTTGTAAATACTCAGGGAAATTCTTACGATTCCCTGAGGAGAAAGAGCAAAAGGGAAATAAATTTTTTCCCGCAGAGGTAGAACTGCTGTTGCAGACAGCTAGCTGAAATTATTCCCACAGTCTTCTGAAGAACAGTCAGTCCCAAGATGAATCCCATCACCTGATCCAAACATGACATAGTTCCAGGTTGAGTGGATTACTTCAGATTTGCTTAAAACAATGCAGAAACTCAGGATTCCTGAGCGTGAAGTCTAGACTTTATTGATAACAACTCAGCCCATTTTTTATTTTTTTTGGTTCTATAGTCTTTCCCAGTATGGTGAAAAGATTAATATGTTGAAGTTTTCATTCTTTTATGTCATCACGATTTAAGTACAGACCTAATGGTCCCTGTCATTGCAGGCTACATTTGCTGAAACAGTATGCTGGAAGGTAATAAATGTGCTTGACAAGAACAAGGAAGGTCTCTGTAGTGCATGAATTCACGTTCATGTGAAGCTGCAGAGCTAAGACAGTTCATGGTGGTGCTCAGGGTAAGAGGGAGAATGTAGATGTAGCACATTAACCTAAGCGAAGAGAAGCATTACAGGGCTCTGAATGTACCTTTGAAAAGAACCAAGAACTACCAGGCTTATATAAGTCAGATCAGGTGCAGCAGGACTTTTATCTGGTTTTGCTATACACAACAGGAGAAAAGATGCTGCAGTTAGGAAAAACAAAACCAAACAAAACAAAAAACAATGCAAGAAGCAACAGCCTTATTTATTATATTCCAGGCAGGCAGATGCATGATGATGAATGACAGAACAGATTAAATGTTTTCAGTTATTTCACTGTGCCTATGGGCAGGTGTCTAGAGCTTTCATTTTACTTGTTCTACTGAATCTAGTTTGTACACAAACCAGAATACTAAAGCTGATACTGAGGCATTAATGAAATCATTATCCAAAGCTACAAAAAAAATAAATAATGCAATAAAGGGCAAACAATTAACTTGGCTTGGTACCAAAACTTCATTTAAGTATTTCTTTAATAATAGACTACTGAAAATTCAACAATGAATAGAGAAAATATACCAGGAAAAAAGTAAGCAGAAAAGAATAACCATTCCCTTTCTTATATCAAGAATGATGTAGATACAGCACTTATTAAATTACCAATGAGAAAATTAACCATTGAACAGATGTTTTTCGGTTTTGTGAGTGAGAATAGATGTCTGACTTCTTTCTCCCCTTATATTCTGAAAAGTAGTTGGTCCTTAATACTTTATGGTTGGCAAATATATTCTCTGCACAGAAATTTTCATCTATCCAGGCTGAAAGCAACACAAGAGAATTTGCTATAAAGCCTTGGAAGAGGATAATGCGAACATCCCTGACCTTGGAAGAGTTAACCAGACCCCAAAACAATTAAACAATTAGTGAGCTTCTTGCACCTGGAGAGCTGCCAGGTCCAATTAAAGATGGATCCCAGCTGTGAGTAGTCACTAATAAAGGGATTTGGGAGTTAGCAAAGTTCTGAGTCTCCTTAGAAGATAGGAGTGTTGAAGAGAGATGAGAGGGCTTGGTATGTATTTACGTTTATTGTTGTTATTAACAATAATGTTACAGTAGGTTGCAGGAATGGTAATAATATTTCTGACAGTGATAAGGTTGTATAGAGGCATTTCTGAGCAAGATTTTCTTCCTGGATATGACTCAGAGAAACTATAAGTCCCACGGGAGGATATATGTTGCTTGTGAGAGCACCTCTGAGTTTGAACACAAACCTGGATTTTCCCTTTATTAAATACTGGGAAAACTGCATAGAGGTCTTCTTGAGGGCTCTGAGGAGAGTGAAATGAAACTAATAAACTATGAATCTGAGGTTAAAGATCTGGTGTCAAACTTCAGACTTTCTACATGTGAAAACCACAGTTTCAGAAGTCAGCAATGACTCAACTATCTTCAAGGGGAGGATAACTGTTGCTGAAGAGTGGTTCCTAAAAGAAATACTTGTCTTTGTGATGTCCAGCTATCGTGAGATATACCTTACGGTGAGTTGTCTTTCCACAAATCTAGATGTACTAGCTCTTCAAGTTACTGCTACTTATGTGTCGTTTTTTTAATATTACAAGAGTTATTCTGAAAGCTGCTGAGACTTATTAACTCTATAAACATGAAGAGATGGTAAAATAACTAGCCCAAACTATGATCTTGTGCCTTCAGAGAAGTGTGTTTGTTTAAATACATTTCTCCATACTTTCAGCAGTAAGATTAGGAGTTCTGCTCTGTGGATGCTTCTTTTCACGGCACCCCTTAATTATCAATCTTTTGGGCAATGCTAAGACAGGATCAAACTACAGCTGAACTGTTATCTTTATTGGTAAGATGGCATCCACCTGATTCTTCTTCCTGCTAATTAGTAGAGAATGTCAGTTTTTATTCTTCAAAACTAGAGAAGTCATCAACCTTTAAGAAACTGGAGGGACTGTAAATGCTCTACTTGGTTGGGAGGGAAACACAAATTCAAGTTTCCTTGTCTTTCACTCTCAAACTACCACTCAACCAGATAGCAAGCATTAAGTACTTGGCTAAAGCAACACACAATTTTGGGCAGTTGTAAAGGAAAGAAAGTCAGAAGAGAAGGGCTGCTCTTGAAGTGAGAAGCAACAGCTGGTAATATAAATTCCTGCTGTGATATTGGGATGTGAGTAATCTGAGTAGACAGAAGCAACTCCTGTTGGAGGGTTCTAATCCTAGCAAGAAGGAAGCAAGTCACCAAAAATGTATGACAATTGCCCAAAAGACTGCAAATAAGCTCATGTTATATACAATCCCTGTACTCCATATTCCGTTTCTATTTTTAACCTAGACAAAGAATAAAACAAAATAAAAAGTTAACTACCTTATTGGAGATGTTTGGGTTTGTTTTTTTTCTAGTTTTTGAGAACAATATATTGCTCAATGTAAATGAATGAAATTCAAAATAATATTGCTGCTCTATAATAGAGTTAAATTAAAGTTTTAAATAAGTGAAATGTACTTCTTTTTGTGCAACACTTTACTAAAAAGGAGTTGTGTTCATCAAAATTGAATCTTAATGCCTGTAGTTGGGGGCTGAGATCTGCTTGAGCTTTGGATTTTGCCATACTAAAAAACTGCTACAGTCCTTAACTACATCTACTCCTTTTCCACTTCTCTGTACTAGTTCTAACTCTTTTAAGAAATAAGGGAAGTTACTTGATAAATGCTATTATAAAAGCAGAGATTAGTATTTTTTGAGTGTTTCAGCTGGTATTGGAGGTTTTAAAGGTATCTGACTGTAAGAGATTGTCCCTTTCTGAAGGTGAGATATTGAATATGTTTATATCAGTTCTTTATTAATGACTATCTGTGATCTATGTTCCGGTGCTGTTTTGTTGACAGTTGTCCAAAAGTGATGGTGGTTTGTGTAAAGGAAGAAAACTTCAGTATTGCAGAAAAGTCATGGGAAATTTTTAAGGGGCTGGAAGGTCAAAATTCTGGTTGCTTCCAGCTGGCTTCCCACTGTGTAGGGTGCTGTGAGAAAAGATCCAAGAAGGATGACATTTGGGACAAAATAGAACAGTGTGTAGTACGCACAAGTCTTCCATGCATATGCAATACTTCAGATTGGAATAAAGACGGGAAACAGCTGGCCCATATGGCACAACTAACATTTGGTATCTGCTTGGCAAAAACTGATGGACCAAAAGTTCAATGAGAAAAGATCATCCTATCTCATGTGCAAACGTTGTGATGTTGATTTCTTAATAAAAATTACTCAAAGTTTTTCTGGTATGGATTTTGGAGTTGAGTAGATTGTACCTTTAGGCATTGAAACACCTGAGAAGAAATAGAAAAACTACTGTTACTAACACAAGCATCTGATGTTCATTTTCAAGTAGACACTAATTTGAAAGCCAAAGGATTTACATGCAAAGTGTATTATTTGTGTAAAACACAAGTAACTCTGGAGTTGAGAAGCAATAAATATTCCTTCAAGTTCATTTTAGCAACAAGTTGTCAGAATATACTTCATTCTCAGAGACTCCTTCATTTCTGAAAAAGAGTATTGTTTCTTCTGCTTGTGGTATCTGGCTTTTGACAGCTGCCCGGCATGACAAGAAAAAATTAAATACAGGCTGTTTTGCATGAGTTGGTTTATTTTTTTCTTCTGCAGATTTCTTGGGCTATGGAAACCTAGGAGAAGCAGGATAAAGTAAGATTCTTTTCTGTGTTTATCTTCTGATTAATTTGTTAGAAATATTAGGAAATTAAATGAAGCTTATTGTCACAGACTTAGGAGCCCCCAGTATTCAGTAAGAACCTAAGGGAAGTATTAACTAGCATTTTCATGGAAAATTGTATGGATGTGAGAAACACAGGTGATGATGCAATAAATGGCTCTCTGATTCTTGGAGAATAGCACTACAGGGAAGAAATAACTCCTTATTTTTATATATATACACACACGCACACACAGAGTATAGCTCGTTTGGACACAGGAATACTCTGCTTTATAGATTCATAGAATGGTTTGTAATGGGAGGGATCTTAAAGATCATGCAGTTCCAACCTCTCTGCCATGGGCAGAGACATCTTCCACTAGATTTTCATGCTATGTATGAAGTCTCTAAAGATAATTCTTTGCCTATTGAATTATACAGACACATAGCACAGGCATAGCATCCCATAATGTAATGAATGAAATAAGCTTTCCAGTGTGAAGCCAAAGACATGTCATGTGTCTCCTAATGACACATTCTCTTTAATCTGTTTCAACTTTCACGTTTCTCCCCTGTCCCAGTTGCTGTTCAGAAAGGTATAAGTGAAGTACTCCTTTATTTTTATTGGTTTTAAGCCCATTTTTTATTCTTTCTTTGAAATAGCTTGCATACATGCCCTCAAGAAAGTACAGATTAAATTTTAGTTTGCAGCTAGTAAGTGTAGTGATACTGGGGAGACGTAAGATTCCTCACTAGCAAATACTGTTTTCTCAGCACTCAAAATCCAGCTGCGTGCATGCTGTGAACTAACCAGAAAATATCTTGCCTGGGACCTGTGAACTTGATGAATAAACCCTTTCATCTCTTGTGCTGTCAAATAACAGAAGTCCCCTATGTGTTACTGTTCCTTTTGCACACTCTGATGCTGCAGAGCCATCTTTCTTCTTTCACTAACTACCCACCTGGGTATTATCAGAGTATTATGTTGTCCTGGGAGATTTCAAGCCATAAACATGGTTCTTGTCTCACTGGCTACATATCTGAGAGAAGACTAGAAGCAGTTAACTCTATAGACTATTTCCCAGAGGGAAAAAAACAAAACAAAACAAAACCACACACACACAAAAACAACAACAAAAAAAACCCACCCAAACCAAAAACAGATTAAAAATTGTAAACCTGTATCTTATTTTGTAGACAAAACTGTTTCAAGAACAGGATAGTCTTTGTAGTTCAGTGTGTTTTAAGACCAAGCTTAAAGCAGTGCTAAACATCATTGACAAACTTTAAAGTTCTGTTAATAGTGATATAAAGTCATTTGAAGACAACTCTTCTCTAGGCCTGAAAGAGAGAGACACTTAAATAGCATAATTAAAGAACTTCAACTCATTGTTAGCTTCCTAAGAGGGAATGAGGATTTGTTAGAATATACAAGTGGCTTTCACATACTTTTTGTACCACTGCACATGGTTTTTCTACAACTTCAGAGATGCTATGATGTGTTCAAAAGAGAAGACTTTAGAAATTCTTCAAAAACTGGCTAGGTTCTAGTCTTTGTCTTTTTAAAGTTGTTAGTTAAGCCTGTACCTAGGGTGAACTGTGGTTTTTGTCTTTTTTTTTGTTTGTTTTCTTAACTTCATTCAGGAATATTTTCCAATGAAACATTGAATATTCAAGCAAAAATAAAACAAAAAGTAGTGTTTCTGCTTTATACATCCTGCTTTAAATATTACTAGGTTAGAGTTAAGAATTAAAAGTTTCACAGGCCTTAAAAACAGGCTGCTGAAGAAGTTTCCATCACGGACTTTCAGAAGTGTATTTCAGGAATCTTGCCACTCGATGTCGCTCTTGGTTCTACTTTCTTGTTTCAGGGTCTTAACAGTACAGTCAACTCAGCTCTTGAAACAGTGCCAGGTCAGTAACAATAAACGATTTACTTTGAAGTAAAGTCTGCAAGACATAAGAAAGGTGAGGACAGGTAAATCTGTTTCGAGGAGGAAGGAAAGGGGTTTCCTTTTCACTCTTTTCACCCTTCCCTGCCCTCCATGTGGACTCGGGAGCTGTTACTGATTTGTCCCGTGGTATGAAACAATTCTGCGTCGGCTCCTAGCCAGAGCAAAAGTATAGGTCCCTCTTCTGAAATTGCATCATTTCTTTTTTGCCTTTTTGCCTCTGACTGGCTGCTTCCAGACAGAGGAAGTGAGGACCAGCACACATGCCCTGGTGTTTTTTAGGTTTTAGATACAGCTTAAGTGACTTGTCACCAGAGTACTGTTAAATACTTAAGCTTTAAAGCAAACATGAGTTAGTAACTAAAGCATTTCTACTTCTGAAGAAATTTGAGAACCTATTTCCTAAATAACAGTGCTTGTAAACAAATATGCTTTTAGAGTTTGGCCTATTTGATTAACCTAATCACATTTAGAGGGGAGAACTGTGCAAAGAAACTAGTGAGAGACTACTAGCTCCTAGCTGATTTTCTTTATAAGCTTTCACACTTCAATGCTATATCTAGTAATTCAATACAAGTCTTGAGCCTTCAGTAAGGAATTATAACCTAGAGCTTAATAACTTTCTATGTTGGTATTTTCTTTATAGGTGATACTACTTTTTTTCTTTTCTGGCCACCTCTATATTTTGAAGGTGAAATCAAGAAATATTGGTTCTTCTGATGTTTTGCATTTTCCAGAAACTTAGTGGAATAAAATGTACATAATATCATTTGATCAGAATGTCTGATACAAGTTGGTGTGATTTGCCAAACTAAATGGAGTTATATTATTTTGTCTCTGAAACTTTTTAAGTTAGTGACCAAAATTCTGTTTAGTAATAAAGTGGTTTTTAAGGTCCTTCTGTAATGATTTTCAACGGCAAGTTCCTTGAACACCAATATGCAGGAGTACCTTAGAAGTATTTGTTTCCTTCTAATATATTTGTACCTGTGTCTGCTTAAAGTGATGTTGAAACAGACTTCAGTAGAAATAATCCTTTCTATTGATCTCTTGGGCTGTAAGTAGTTATGTATCTAACTTACTACCTGCTTTGTTCTAGGCATTTAGTTACCTGTGAGATTTCCTGAAGGTACAGTTTTTAGTAAAAAACGAAAATATTTCTTATTTGTGAAAAGACCTACATGCCTGGTGGATAATATGAAAAATATAAAATAATTGCTGTCATAAAGAACTACATTCTTTCTGGCAGCTTGGATACTGTCGTACAGTCTTACAGAAGTGCATTAATGCATCTTAGTAAGTGCCTACCAGCTGAGCTGTAGTAACTCATTCTGGATGCTCCTAGACCACCCAGCCTGCAAAATGTGACACATTAGCTTAGTGTCCTACTATTGTGTTTAGCAGTAGGAGATGGCAAAGAGCACGCATGTAACTAGTTACTTGAGCTTAGAAAGTCACCTCCTCTCTGTTGCAATTTCTGCAACTTGAAATGAAAGGCATTCATTTGTGCGTTCATGTTTGAATCACTAAGAAATCTTTTCTGTGTTATTCTGTGGTTAAATCTGAGCCTTGATTAACTTTTGATAATTTCAAAAACTTGTTTATTTTGGCCAAGGAAAGATCATGAAGTTAGAAGTTTAACTTGAGCACAAGAGAGCAACAAGAACGTTGATTTCTCATATTGTCAGCATGGTAAGATGACAATGATGACAGATGATTTCCAGACATCTTCTAATACAACTTCACAAGAATACCTCTTCAACACCATTATCTCTTTAACTAGAGCTGGGGAATGTGTGTACAACATCACCTAAAATTCAGCTGAACCTTGACTGACAGAGCTGCTCTGCAAATGCTTTGGTGTGGAACCGTCCGCGCCTTGCCATTTTGACAGAGAAGTGCTATGCTAAAATTCTTTGAGGAAAAAATACCTACATTTGGTAGATAGTTTAACAGCACACATCCTCACCTTTTTAGAGTCAATATCAGAAGGATTTTAAGAATATAAGACTTCAATAATTGGGTAGTACTGGGAGAAACGCTCATAAGCACTGTCACTCCCAGTTTATTGAATTTGGGATAGAAACCTTGTCTCTGGGAGCAATGAAAGCTTCATATAGGTATGGATTGACAAGGAGCATAAATTTCCCTTTGGATATTTAATTTCTACTCGAACAACTTTCTTCATTTCTTCTGATTTAGAGCACTCAGATTCCAATTTACTAGTTACACAAAATATTTCTCGTGTTTATTTCTTTTATTGCTTTTTCTTCTCCAGTGCCTAGTATGAGTGGGAATGCCTCAGCCTGTCACTGTGTAATGGGTAGTGTATAACAGGCATGTGTTCTGACACTTAAGGGGATGAGCCTAGAAAGATTTGGATGATAGTTAACCTTTCAACTACAACAGATGAGGAAAAAAATACTCGAGTTGTTTAGTTACAACTCTTATTTCCAGGATGACGTACTGAATGTTTTGGAAGAAGGTCAGCAAGGAAGGAAAGGCAATACAACTGGGTTTCCAGCTACTTGCCCACCTATATAGGTATGTAATGATCAGAGCTTTCAGAAGGAGAAATGCAGTTTAAGATTAATATATCTTGAATGACAAAACTGTGTTGCCGTAACAGACAACCTGGTTTTACACAGAGGAACTAAACTTTACCTGCTGCTCTAAGCAGGGAGGTTTGTTACCTTCGTATTATGAGATAAGTAATCAACACATAATCATACAAGCATTGAGGGTAACCAAACTGTAAGTTAGTACTGATAAGTTACGAGCAACTTTGCACATTATATAATCGTAGAATCGTAGAATGGTTAGGGTTGGAAGGGACCTCAAAGATCATCTAGTTCCAACCCCCCTGCCATGGGCAGGGAAATCCTCCACTACACCAGGTTGCCCAAAGCTCCATCCAACCTGGCCTTGAACACTTCCAGGGATTGGACATCTACAACTTTTCTGGGCAACCTGTTCCAGTGCCTCACCACCCTCTGAGTGAAAAATTTCTTCCTTAGATCTAATCTAAATCTGCCCTCTTTCAGTTTAATGTCTTACTTTAAAAAGTAGTAGTATGTTCAGATCAACAGCAAAATTTTGGATTCAAGCAGTAAACAAACATGATTTTGTTACACCCTTTGGCAGCTGAGATGAAGTGATACAGTCAGTTCTGCCTTACATGCCCCAAGTCATGTGTTGTTTGTGACTCATTTCATTTCTACAACTGGCTCTATTGTTCTGCAGAGCACAACAGCATAAAGGGATGTCATTTGAAAGGCAAGAAACAAGTATTGCATTGTTAGAAGAGGAAAAAAAAATCCATTTTTAAGTTATTCATGACTTAGTCTTTAGAGAGAAATGATAAAAGACAATGAAACTGTTCTTTGTAAGAGATAATTCTCTTGTTCCTGGTGTAGATGGAAAATACAAACCTTTATTTTGATTTTGGTTATAGCCATTCCCATTTTAGCTTGATCTTCAGTCAGGCAACTGCAGATACTGCAATTCTTATGGGAAGGGAGGTGAATCATCATTACATCTGTATGATCAGCAGCCTCTGTCTTTCCATGAAAGCATTGCTAACAGAATAAAATAATAAAGTGACAGTATGAAAAAGGACTTTCTTGCCTAGTAGCTATTAGTACTTCATTGTGGTGCTAGAAAGCAAGAATCACATCTCCGCTTTGATTTTTACTAGTTGTTCTACAGTGAACGCTACTCATACAAGAGTTACAGCAGTTGGGATCTATTTCTGGGAGCTGGAGTGTCAGGTACTGTCTAACATTTACTCCAGTTATTGTTATCTGTCAGGTGTCGCTGGGTGTCTTGGAAATGCTTTGTGTCCTGACACAACAAACAGTGATTGCAGAGTGCTGGCTAAGCACTGGGTATCATTTTTGTTTTCCATTACACACAGGATTGGAGGATTTAAGCTGTTCTATGGAAATACAGATAAGGAGACACAGTAGGGCTGGGCATAAGGATAGAATGATCTTGGTTTGACTCTTAAACCTTATCTTAACATTATAAGAGGGCATTTTAATGTCTCAGCATATCTTTTTTTTTTCTTTGTACTGCTGGACCTCATCCCAGTGTGTTTGTTGTTATGGCTTGTATAGATGACTCTTTTTAAAAATTCACTTTTCTTGAGTGAAATTCTCTTCACTTTTCTTTCCAAGGTGTTTAGTAACTTTAATATAAAGTGATCAATGTTTTGGTTGCCTTCTTGTAATATACTGCTAGATATATACTTAAAAAGTATATATGAAAGTGATGCAAGATGAATATTTGGCAGGATGTATAACAAGGTGTAAGACTAATGAAAACAAACAAATACCAACAGCTGAGTCTTCTCAGAAAATATTGCTGAAAATGCTTTTTGCATTTCTCTTCTGAACAAGCTCCTCTCCTCCAGGGTTATGTTTTCGCTGTAGCTGTACACTTGGAAGGACTCAGAAAAGCATCTTAAAAAATATTTACCCTAAGTCATGCTGGCAAGGAACCTAAACTTTAAGATGTGTTAACAGCATTAATTAGTATTCTTCTAACCCGTTGTGACTTTTCTAAAGCTTTACAAAAACATAGATTCTTTCAGGCTATGTGGCGAGGTGTTTAGTCTTAAAAGAAACATTGCATGCTTGATAATCTCTTTAGTCTTGGGATCACAGAGGATATATTCGAATTAGTCTGCAAGATCTTTTCCAGCAAAAACAGAATACAATGTCCAAGGACAGAAGCTAAAAAGACCTGAAAGTGTCATTGTGGGCGACATATGAAACATTAGAAAACTTCCTTCCACTCCAGCTCTTCTTATTTGAAACTGTGTAGTAACTTCATATTTCACCCTCTGCTTCAGAATCTTGTAATGTGAATGTAACTCTGTGTTGTGATATGTTTAAACTTTGTTTCTGATACTTGAAAGAAGAATTGTGGAAAAACTACTGAAATCTAGACATGAGGTGGACATGTAAATACCATCTGTTAGGAACAAGTCCCTTGGGAAGAGGAAGCACTGTAAAGAGCTATTTGAAAATAACTTTGGAATAAACAAAGGAGCAAGTAACAATGCAGCTGAATAGACAAAGTCCAGATGTGCATTTGCAACACAAATCTCTGAGTAAGTTATAATTAGAGTATGCAGGCCAAATACATGTGGAATAAAACTTATTACAATCCTTGTCACTAAATAAAAAATGCTTCCTTTAGTTTCTGCACATCCGCTTATATTCTTTATCTTGTTTCATTTATTATCTTGGTCTTGCAAGCTCTGAAGTTGCAAGATGTCGTGTTACCATGGAGTTCACCATAGGGCATCTGAAACAGTACCTTTTAAGAAAAATAAGTAGATAATAATTCTTCTGTGCACTGTTGTGAAATAACTGAATTCTGAGGTCAATAAATAATTAGGGGGGGGAGAGGGAGAAAACACCAGACCTGCTCTTGAAATCCTTACTTATCCATATTATTCTCATTATTATTTAAATAAATAACATTTGAGTCCTTTGTGGGTATCTACTTGTGATGAGCTGTAGCTAGAATGGGATCATGGCCTTATGCGTTGGTGCCATGTTATAATTCTGATTATTTCCTCACATAAATAAAATGGGCTGCGAATATCAAAGGAAGAATCCCTGTGATGTTTCCTTTCTGAGAGGTGCTACTGCTCGTTCTGCCCTATGTCCCCATAACTGTGAGACCTTGGGACTTCTCTAGTTAAAAACAGACAAAAAAACCCACCTGCCTACCCAAGCTCAAAGCCTCAGCAAAAGCAGCTGCTTTCATGTTTTTTTTTTAAAAAAAGATAGGGAGCTCAAGACCGAAAAAACACGCCCCAAATGTAACCCTAGTGCTAAATTTTTTTATTGTTTATTTTAGTATAAAAAAAAAAGTAACTGATTTCAGATTGACTGTATTACAAAAGAAAAAGGTCCAGGACATAATTTTAAAAACAATAAATAAAAAATTAAAGTTCCCATGCCTGCAAGGAAGTGGGGGTGGAGGGGAGAATAGAAGAAAATAAAAATGATCAGTTAATGCTCAGTTTAACATAATTCTTGCTGTTTGAGATGCAAGCTTTCATTACTTAACTTTTATCTTTGTGGATATTTCCCCCCTCCATTTTTTTCTATGGGTTTTTCTCAGAAACACCAAGTTGATATTTTAGTTCAAAAGTAAACAGAAAATTTTTGCTGAGATTGGACCTAAATATATTGCAAACTTCTGCTGGTTTTTCCCCTCCATAATTGGAGAGAAAGGTGATAGCTTGTCACATGTCTTTATCGGAGTAATATGGTCTTTCACTACTTACAGAGGTAACAGCCTTCTGGAATATTTTACTTTAACTTTAAAAGAAAACGTGATGAAAACTCATTGACACAGTGTATCTTGACTGTAGAGAATATGTGTTTTGTGAAGAACTTTTAAGGCTTGATCTTCAGTCTTAAAATCTATGTAGGGAATAAATTAGGTCTCAATCTCTTATTTTCTTCTTGTAAGGGTAAATTGTGAGTTCTACCTACTGCGTGTTTGTTAGTCACAAAATAGTTTTACCAATGCTAGCCTTGAAACCCCATGTTGCTTTGATATCAATACCTTAAAAAACTTGGTGTTGTAATTTTTTGTGATAAATAGCTTAGCAATATAGTATTTTATATTCTCAAAACTTCTGTACAAACTCTGTTTCAGTCATTCTTCAATCATCCTTTTCTTCTGGGGAAGGGAGCATTATTCCATTTTTAGCACAGAAGCTGCTGGAAGTGATCTGCCCATGTCAACCAATATCATGCTGTTTCCTAAACCTCACCTTTATTTTTAAGTAATTACTGGAATTTTTTGTTCTACCACACCCACTTAAAACTTTATGTGAATTATACATCTTAAGGATACTTTTCTCTGCTCACTGCTTTCTATCAACAGAATAGCTTTTTTTTCTCAGTCTTGCATCAGGTACCATGAAGAACACTATCTTGGCATACCTTCAAACTAATGAATGTTCTGCAGAAGCAATTGTCTAGTGATTTATAACTCTCCCTAATCTATGCTAAATTTTAAATATAGTTACTATTTCTGAAAAACTTCAACCTACTCACTCCTGTTATTTTAGCTTACATTCTACCCCTTAACATAATAGTTGGGAGAGTAATTAATGAAAACTTATTTTGCAAAAACTGTAAGGTAAGGCAGTTTTTGGAAAATGTGGTGGAAGTTATGGAGACAGGCCTTCTTAAAGTAGACTATATACCCAGAAGCAGCATTCATTGGTACAGCCACAGTACTTCGGTTGCCCTTCGTGTCTAACAAACAATGTTTCCTGTTAAATCAAGTGGTAAATATGACACACATTTTTTGTGTGTGTTCTATAGTTATATTAGCAATCTGGCAGGAGGGGAACTTGTCCACTTCAAGGAAATCCTAAGTGTCCTCTGTGCTATGGTGGTGGTAAAGGAGTTCTGAAGTATGGTCTTGGATAGGAAAAACTAAGTTGGAAGTGATTTCTGGAGCGATCAACTACTAGGTCCTTCTCAAAGAAAGGCTAATTTTAAAGGTAGATCAAGTTTTTCCACTTTTCTTGAAAATCTTCAGAATTCATAGTTTCTCTGGACCCCTCCCTGCTTAACTGCTTTCATTATCTTTCATTATTGAGGTGCTTTTTCTTTATATCCATCATAATTTCTCTTGCTACTACTCATGACTGTCACTTTGACCTTTTGCTCTACTTGTCTGAGTAGAGTCATGTAAAGTCCTCTATATCTCTCCTCAAGAGGCAGATAAACTCTAAAGGTGAGTTTTCCTGCAGTGTCATGCCAGCAAGTCATATTTTTTAAAAGTCTACTTTCACTACAGTCATTATACTGAACAACCCAGTTCAGTTACTCTGTGATCTCCAGTTCTTTTTCTAGTTTACTTCTTCACATGTGGCCTCTGAGATACAGTCCATGGTGTGTGGGTCTTTAAAACACTCTACAAAACAAACAAATGCCAAAAACAAACCAAAAAACTCCCTCCAACAATCAAACCTGAAAAAAACCCCTAAAACACAGAGTAAAAAACCAAAACAAGACACCATCATCTGTTACAACTGCCAGTCTTTGCATTGTCTGCACATTGTGAAAATTTACATTTTCTTCTTGTATTTCATTGTTATTTGGAAGATTGCTATAGCATATTAGAGAAATATTGGTTTACAAATTAAAATTAGTGTTAATGCATCATTTAACTAATCTTAAGTACTCAATATTCTTTGTTAACCTTCTGTGGCTTAATTTAGCTGTTTCACCTGGCCCTCAGAATAACTGTAAAATGAAATTTTTTTTAAGATAATACAATTTTTTTTTAAAGTGCACATGCACTCAAAACAAAACTTGTCAGCATAATGGATAAAGAGATTACAGTTGATAGCAAATAAATTATTATGACCTGATTTACAAGTATTTGAAGAACTTCATACAAAGACAGTAAAATCTGGACTTCCAAGAAAGGCAAAAAAGTGCATCAGATCATGAACAAAAGAAGAAAAATGATTCCTGAATAAGCATGGGAATTAAAAAAAAAAAAAAAAAACAAAAAAAACCCAACAAAATAATCTCTGAATATCAGTTTTAATTTTGGGTTTGGCAACATTCATTTTTACAGAAACTAGGAGAGCAGAAAAATCCCCTTCTCAAACGTCACTAAGAAAGATTTGAGATGGAAGTCATGGGAAACAGGAAACTGAAGGAATGTTACAGTATTTTGATATCAGTCTATGAATATCAAAGTGAAAGTATTTATAATCTGTTTAGTTATTCATGAGAAATGCGGTAACTTCTGCATCAAGAGTTATGAAGAACGCTTTACAGTGTTTTTGGAGCACAATAGCAAAACTATAGTCTATTCTTCCTTCTGCCATAGTGACTATGGGTTTAGATTTAATCTATGAGGTAATTACTCAATTTACTTCTGTCTCAGACTTGGTTGTTTGGGGTTTTTTTGTTTGTTTCTTTTTTTTAGGTTTCGGGTTTGGCTTTTTTTGGGGGGGCTACAGGGGGATAGGCATTGTTTGTGAGTTTTTGGTGGGGTTTTTTTTGAGTTTCTTTAAGTACTTCGTAACACAGCATGATGGCTGAAAAACTGGACCAGATAAAATCGGTGATAAAGCCCTCGTCAATATGATGGGCTCATGATTTTATCCAATAATTATAGAGTTCTTCATCCTTTTTTATACTGTCTACAGGCATATGAAAATTGGAGCTTGATTCAGAAAGGATGATGGGCTTTCTTGAGTTTAATCATGTCAGAAGTCTCTTTCCTCCTACTTCTGCCTGAGGTTTCACCTCAAGAGATGACCTGGCCTTCAATCTGTGTTCTGCAACATAATGTATGTCTAAAAAACTGAGCTGCTCTACCTAGGTTTTCAGTGATGGTCACCTAGGAAATGTAAACTGAGACAGCAATAGCCTGCAGACAGTCACTCTTCTTTTTATCTGCATAAGTGGTCATACGACTGCACCGACTCTATAGCTCTATCTAGGCAGGTATAGTCTTTGAAATGTATGTCTTAAATCCTTTTGAGTTAGGAGCTTCTATCCTCTTCTTAGTGAAGAATGAAACCACATATAAGATCAGACAGCAAAAGATTAAAAAAAAAAAAAAAAAACCAAAAACGCAAAACCAACACAATTTGTTGAACATGCTGCTTGAAATTCAGCTCTTTGTCCAGCAGAATCTTTAAAACTTCAAGGATGCAGACTGTGTAATGTCCTTGGGTAATATTCTACATTTACTTGTCTCATAACCCTCTTGAAGGAACCTTAATTTTTGGCTGTGACAGATCCTTTTTACTACATCCAGTGTCTCTTGCTTGCAAAATTCTTAATATCTATGTTGATTGGCACTGATGAAGGAAAACCAAGAAACCAAGACTGATGCTTATCCAAAATAGATTCTTTGAACTGGGATCTCTACTACTAAATGGTTTAATACCCAAACTTGTAAATATTCTGAAGTAAGTTTGTTGTTTCTAATAACATGGGGTGGGGGGATAAAATAATTACATAATAATTTAAAATGCAGAAATTACTTCTTACTGAACCTGGCAGTTTTCCCCTGGGTTCTGTTTCATGTCATAATGAATAAATAACTTCAAAAAATAAAATGTCAACACAAGATATTTGACTTTCCCTATTTTTCTTTTTTTTTTCCCCTACCTTATACATCAGCATGTACTGTATTGAACCCGATAGTGAGAATGCTTTCCTGGAAGTTGCTTTAGCAGCATTTTGAGCATGACGATTGTCCTCCTTAGTGCCACGAGAAGCTAAGCAGTTCTCTGTGTTGAAATAGCAAGTGATACAGCCAAAAGAAGCACATCTGGTGTAACTAAACGTCACCTGAAATAAATAACATGGGTAACATAACTATTTAAATTCAGAGTTCTGAATAAATAGCTGAAGACACTTTCACTCTTCAATATTTCGTTATTGTATAGTACAGTTTTCCTTCTTCCTCTACTAGTCTGAAACCTATCGTGCTTTCCTTTGGGTTGGTAAGAAAGAAAAATTTTTCCAAGACAGTGGATGCTTAAAAGAAGAAAAACTGACCTCTTCATTTTAATGACCTCTAAACTATATTCCACCTTTTAATTAAACATAGGGAAAGCTGTTTTGAATTTCCTGCAATGGAAAAGGAGGCTCAACTCCTTTGTACAAAGAAATAACATGACAGTGTATTGGGTTGCTTCTATTTCAATGCCTAATTTTCAGAAGGGAAGACATGTAATTATTTTTGCTTGCAGTGTAAATAGGACGCCAGCACGATGCGCTCAGTGCTGGCAAGAACTGAAGCTGCCATTGAAGTACCGCACATGATCCAAAGAGAGGAAGCACTGCCCACGCATACAGGGCAGGGAGTAGGCGTAACTATTTAGTCAATGAAAAAAAGGGGATCCTCAGAAAAATGTGTGAGAATAGCTTCATCCACAAGCTGTAAACAAACTTATCCTAGCAACAAGAATGCATTAAGAATTATATTGACATAAACACTGTAACACTTGGGCTTAAAAATTGTGTGCTTAGTAAAAGTTCTGAAAGCAGTTTGTTCAATGTGCTGAGTAGTACGCTAGTGCAGCAACGTGTCTCCAGAAAAAAATGTAGAAAGTAAAACATGTCTTTTCCTTGAAGTTTCTAAGAACCTTAGGCTGACATTGACTAATAATCACACACAAGTTCAGTTGTATAAGTCAACTGGGAAATGCATAAGTTTTTGCTAGACTTCTTTCTAGTAGCCTGTAGAACTTTTTTTCTCTCTGCAGTCTTTATTTAATAAATTAAGGTCATCACAGTAGCAGCGTGGAGTTTAGCATAAAAAAAAAAAAAAAAAAAAAACTGACCACATAATGGGGCAAATATACACAGGGATATTTAACTATTTCCCAGTGTAATACTATGTTGTATATTCTAGTCTACTTGGAGCACATGGATCTGTCCTATACTTTTTTCTTTATCTTCTTCCCCACAATTATGTGACTTTCTGAAAAGATTGTTTTTCATGAGAAGTATGTTTGTGGTAAACATGTTAATTTACTCTCTCCAGGCTTTATTAATTAGGCTAAGCATCCTGTGTAACCAAACCTCTGCAACAAAAATATTTTTCAAGATATTTATGTTGTGGTACAGGATGGTTTTGTGTGTTTGGGTTTGTGTTTTGTTTTTTTTTCTTTTGTATAGGCTTTCTCAAAAACATTCTTAAGTAAGAGTCTGCAATCTCTTTAGTTAGGTATATCAAAGTGACTCTGCAGAGGGCTGTCCCCACTTCTCTTTTGACAGCTCTTGTTACAAGGAATCCTGAAGAAGCACGAGCATCACTAGAGTGAAAAGTGACACACACCACACATCAATATTTTTCTGAAATTCAGAATCCATGGGAACTCCACATAGGATGCAAGTCTTCCACGTGATCTGTACTTTAGTATGCAAGTAAGGAAAATTGTCAGAGATCTTACATGTTTTCTAGAGATGCATATTGAGCTCTTCTGCCTGAAAGGGGAAAAGAATAGATAACACTGATGTGAGAAGATTTATATCTTATTTGTGTTAAATGCCACTGAACTATGATTCTACTCTGATTTGTTTCTGACAACTGGAGTCTCTGTTTATAGCTTGTAGATGAAATGCACTTTCCAGTAACTACAGTGTTTTGTGTCTTTCACTGAAGTATTCATCTGTTTGATGATATGCAGGTATTGTCAAACACTGGTTAGAGTTCTCCAATGCAATGCCAGTAAAATCAAATCAGTGTTTGCAGAAAGGTGGTATTTTATGCAACTTAATTTCCTTTATCAGAGGACACTTTCCACTTACAAAATATTACAATTTAATGCGATTAAAGAACAGGTGTATAGAGGACTCCTATCCATTACTGACTAGTTACAACCATCACATAGAAAAATTGTAACTGCAAGTTTGAATATCTAATAGTAGCAAAGGGGGCTGAATGTAATTTATTTTCTTAAAACATAATACCTTTGCTGTCTGGGGTCATTTTCCACAAAGTAATCTTTAAAGTAGATGAAAATGAGTTAGACAGTAATTTAATATAAGCAATGCACAAGCCAGAAAGCGAAAGCATTTCAAATGTGTAGTAGATCAATAAAAGAAGGTCTTAAGTAAAATTAGTCTGTCAGGTCAGAATAATTAAATTCTAAGATCTACCACGGTGTAATTACTTCATACAAAGAATAGAACCAAAGCACTTGGAGAAGTCTAGTATACCTGACACGTAGGTTTTGTACTTATAGCTATGAAAAGCAGTCTTAAATGTTCCAAACTTCTATATTGAATTGAGAAAGAAACACGGTTAATTTAGATAAATAGCCTATACTCTTTTAGTTGTTCTAAAGTGAAAGTAATGGCTTTTAAATGAATGAAGCATATATTTTTAAATTGAATTTAAATTGAAATGATAAATCAGTATTATATTGCTTTTAAGATTCTCATTAACAGGATGACATTTATACTTCTATTGACATAAATTCCTATCAAAATAGTTCTTTTGAATTTTTTTTACAAGTTAAAAAAATTTATATACTTGTGCTTTGGATAAAATTATTTCTGACAGCAATATTTTTCAGTTCTGCATGCTCAATATGTAGAACTTGCACTGAAAACCTCATGTAGACATGTACAGATTACCTCACTAAGCCAATACAAAATCAACTCTCCCAAGATTATTTATGATACTCTTTTTAAACTTATTCTTAAAGTCTCCCAGACAAGCTGGAAGAATGCATAATCTCCATCTTTACTGTTAGATCTACCTTAGGCATCGGAAAACCTTTCTTCCTGCAATTTAAACTCACTACTTGATATACTATGTGCTATAAAGATGGGGAACATCTCCGTTCTTGTTTTTGACATAGCTAAATATTATCATTCTCTTCTCTTGCTGCTCTTCCTTCACCTTCTGCCCTTTTGAGTTAAGCAGCTGTAAATTCTTTTCATTTCTCTTGAAATAAAAGCCTCAAAATTCTACTCTAGATAAGGTCATTACCTGCTATTCGGGTTATGCTGATGTTTGAACTTTCTAGGATGACGTTTGTTCTTTTGGTTTGTCTTTTAGGCAGCTCAGATTCTTGAGTTTTGTATCCCTGTTGGGACAGTTTCAAAAGAAGGTGTGGTAAGCACACAGACCACTTCACGACTTGCTGGGTAGGGCACTTGCACGAAGCTGGGAAATGTAGGTTGCGTTTGAAGGGAAGGGAGTTGAGTTTGTCTTCCCCACCTTGGATGAATGCTGGAATTTATACAGAAGAAAAGAATGATTGTTTTTGCCTGTTGTGAGGTAGCTAACAAGAAAGCTATAAGAGTGCCAGACAAATGAAGTTACTTGAAGGATTTAGGGAAAAGAACCCATATTTTCTGGCCCATTTTTGAATTGCGAAAGTGCTAGCTGCTAAAATTCTGAACGTTGCCATCAATTGAACATCTATGAATATGCACAGAAGCAAATACAGAGGTATGTAGGGAACTTTATTTTTACTTAATTTGTTGATTCCTTCAGAAATTTTCCTAATTTACACATTAGCTGAGGCTTAGGAGAGAAGCTTTTAATTTGGGTATCTAAAACGTATCAGTCCTGTTTTTAACTTGCTGCTTTTGCGTTGTTTTCAGATCTAGACATAAGTTTTGTGTTTCTGTTTTTGTTCTTTTTTATCAGTAAAAGAGATAAGGGAAGTGCTGGGTGATTTAATAAAGGCTGATATACTCAGTCCAGTAATGGGGTTGTATGACCATCCTCCTTACAGCTCCACTAAAGTAGTTGGTTGAATATCAGGACACTTCTTCACCCTCTGTCACATTCACTGCCATAACCCTGACAGATATGTCTCTTTTTCGGTCGATGTATCAATTTACTCTCACATTTGTTGTATGTTATTTTAAGTGACCACATATATTCTCCAAAGTTTTCTTCCTCATAAGTTTTAATAATGATCGCTATAAACATCACCGGTCTTTGTCAGAGAGCTTGTAGGAAGCTATTTTTGACGTTATTGAGTTAACTTATTACAGAGCTTCTTCATTAGATCTGTGCTGCCACTGTGATATTAGGGGAAATTAGTGATTGCCAGTGGGGTGGATGTGTATCTGCTTTTTATACAAGTTATAATTTAGGATTAAAAAACACTCAAATCATTCTTTTTTTTTTTGGGGGGGTAAAAATTGACGTGCTTGACTCTGAGTTTCTGATTCTCAGATTAAATGGTTAGAATCACTAATAGACCCAGCCACGCTATTTTGCCACACCCATATAGACTAAATAAACAATTTTCTCATATTTTCCTTTTGTGACTTTCCTTTTTTATATATACAAAGTGTATATATGTACACATATATGCATACACTTTCCCTGTAAAGCATACTGCAGGTTTCAGCCTATTTGTCAAAGCTTTAGCATATAGAAAATATTTGAATCTGTGTCACTGTATGTACGTACGCATCCTTCCTCCCTGCATCTTAACCTAATCATCCAAAATCTTGTGACAGTAAATGTAGAGTAGCTTACTTGTCTGCAGCAGCATTCTTTGAAAGGGAAGATTCCCTGGTGAATTCGTTATTACACAGAAGTCCCACCCACATGAAACTGCTGTAGACACGTAACAGGATTACTGCTCAAGAGTTTACTAGGATGCAAGTAAAATTGTTCCAGTCAGTCAGAAGCAAGCATCTGACTAAGGTAGGAGAATGCTCTCTTATACACCTCATGAAAAAATAAGGAAACATTTCTAGTTTATTTTCTGTGAATAAAATTTCTTCAGATATTCCAGTATCTGTTCAATTCATATATATAAAAAAAGTGATCTTTTACACACTCTAAACCTGGCTTTGTAAAAATAACTTTTTAAGGTTAGTATATTCCCATTCAAATCACCAGTAGATGTGAAAATTGCTTTACTGTTTGGAGAAGAAATATGGTTCAAAACCATTTAAAAATACTGAAAGGAGGGAGGGCTTTTGTACTTAATAGATTGAACTACTTATGATTTTGAGAGATTATATTTAGGATTTGTTTTTTGCTTAACATTGTTTCCTCATATCTTGTAATATCATCGCAGTATGGAAATGACAGGTTTAGTTTCAAAATATTGTTCATTGTGTGTTATATCTTGCAAAAGGATACATATTTTCTCTCTGAATTAATGTTAGGATAATAGTAATTTGTTATAGAAAGGGTTTGATGCAAATCTTCTGACTTTCTTAATTAGTTAATGTGTCAAATGTATTCATATATTTCTAGGAAAACAAATCAGTCAGATCTAATAAGCTAATGGCATAGAAGTGCTCTCAAAATGTATAGCTGCCTAATCAATGTGGTGACAAATGAAATGATCTGTGGCCTTCTAGGTTAGGAGTTAATTGAATGAACGGACACTTTTTTTTTTTAAACAGCTGCTCATATATTCCTAATGGAGAGCTTGGTTTTACTCTTCCTTAAAGTAATTGCACATTCATCCTTAATTGAAACTCCCTGTTTTTATCCAGCAAGTTGCTTTTAGGAAGGGCAAGGGTCTTTGACATTTATACTTTGGATATTTAAGTTGTCAATATGATGTATAGAGCACCTACTTGTAACTATAAGTGACTAAAAATCATTTTAACCTGCACTTAAAATGTTCCCCTACTCACAAATTCTGAAAGCTGAGAGTGCTGGGAAATATCTCAATTTATGAAATATATTCCATATTTCAGATACTACTTGCTCTCCTCATTACTGTATGAGGAAATATAACAGTTTAATTTTGTTGGAGAAGTTGATTTTTATTTATTTACATAACCAGCTACATACAACATAAATTATTCCACTGAGAGAGGTCAAGAAGACTATGTAATAAGATCTAAGATCTAGACTCTTATATGTAAGTTCTCTTATTAGGATTCAGACATCAGAAATGTTATAACAATTCTTAATGTTCATGTGATCATCCATCTCTCCAAAAAATTATAAAAGCCAGCTGCTTTTTGTGCACTTCCTCCAACTGCTCCATCTCTGGGGGACACGATGATCAGAATTTATTTTTGACTGCTAACCCTGCACACCCATTTGTGCTTGGTGGGAACCTGTATCCTTCAGTCAGTTCTGGCCCGTGTCATGTGCTCTCATTGCTCCTCCAACAGCAACCGTTCTGAAAGTCTGGATTTAAGGTCTTCTCAGACTGGAGAAAGAAGGAAAGCAATAATTCAGAAAACATGCTGTTCAGTTACAGAAGCATAAGTGGAGTCATTAACTCATGTTCAAATGAGGTCACAGTCAGGACCCAGTGAAACACAAAATTAAAACAATGAAATAGAGCAAGGAACTACCTGCTGTTAGTGGTCCAGCCGCCTATGTGTATGACAAGCTGGATGGCAGTTTGGCATGAGGTAACAGCATCATCCTGCCCCTTACCTCAGGAGCGGCTGATGAATTAAAGAAGCAGATGACGTCATGACCAGCAATAGCTGTGAAGCTGTGCCCAAAACCTGGGATACAACTTTAATACAGAGATATCTGAATGGCCCTTCAAAGTTAGGAGGGGTTGTGTCTCAGTGGCAGCAACATACCGCAAAAATTACTGCCACTGGACATCTTGGCAGCCCTAGTTTCACCTTTCAAACCCAGAACCTTTTCTGGATTGACCTAAACACCTTGTGGTTCAGTGTGTGCAGCGGCATACCAACATGTCAACCTGCCAGGCAGATTGGCTTTGCTGCCTGTGGATTATGGGGCTCGGTTATGCTAAATCCAGAAAACAGTTTTTCATCTATATCACTACACGTATTGAAAGTCTGGTATATTATAGTTATATAGCAAATTGTTTGTTTTATCAGTTTAAACATGAAATAAAGTATTGATAAGGAAGTAGAAACTGTTTTTCTCTCAACATGCAAGCTCATCACTAGTGGCACAGGAATTTTGAGCATTTTTGCAACGGTTACAGATTTTAGATTAACAACTGAATTCTACTATTTCTGGATCTGACTCTCACCTCCTGGGCTCTTGAGCAGGGGCTTATTACACTTCAGCTGCTTCGTTTCAGGGAGGTAGTGTGCAATGCAGCAACATGAGCAGTGTTCTCCACTGGTACTTGATATTAATAAAGCTGTCCCTGAGCATATGCAAGCAAGTAGTTATTTTGTTTCTTGATTTACGTACAGTTTGGACATATTCAACGCTGATAGGACTGTCTGCTAGCACAGCTGTGAATCAAGCAGGTTCCCTCCATTCCCATTCCCGTAGTTTGGCAAAAAGTTTTGGGAATGGTATCTCAGAATTGTGCAATGAAATGAAGTCTCTTTCCTTGGAAACTTGAAAACGAACAATGACCTGTCCTTTGCTTTTCACACTTGAACATCATCCATATCCAAAATGTGAAAAGTTTCCATGTCGTTTGCTTTATTCTCTTTTTTTTTTTTTTCTCCTACTCTCCCCCTCTAAAACAAAGTTGAAACGTGTCTTGCATGCTTTGGACTAGAGGTGGCTTTCCAGAGTGAGGAATAAAAAGATGAAGAAAGTGAGGGTGGAGTTGGAAGCCAAAGGAAGAGCCTTCCTCTGTTTAAAACACGTATCCACAAATAGATGTATCCTGCATACTTACAATTAATTCTTCTTGTAGTTGGTAAACTACAAAGAAAAAGAGCTCCTACATCTTTCCATATCCCTTGCTCTGGCCAAAGAGCAATCTCACTGTATAGTGAAAAGATAAGTTCCATACATTAGAAATTCATGGAGATATGCAAAGTGCGAATGTATTGTGTAGTCGGAGAGGGAGGGAGAAATCATTCCATCCTGCCTCTGCCTGCCAAGGAAAGAATCTGTGTCATCACTTCTCTTTACTCCAGAGTGAAATGTTATCCTGCACCTACTGCACAAGTATTACAGTTGGGTAAAGAGTAAGTTTGTCAAAAGTGATCTCTCCATGAGGAAATCACCTTCAACAATCCATTCTATTGCACTTTTAATACTAAATAATAATGATAAAAAACAAGAGTGCGCTACAGAGTGCAGTTTGGAGGAGAGAATGGAGAGGGTTGATTTGGGTTTTGACTGTTTGGCTTTTTTTTCCTTAAAATCCAGAGTCCAGTAAAAAGCTGCTTCCGCTATGTTGCCAGAAGTTGAGAGGAGAATTAATAGCAGAAATGTTGACACACTGTTGGTAATACTGTCTTCTTAAGTACCTCATCCACTTTTTCATCAGAGAAACAGCTTTGAGCTCTTAAAATTCCTGTATGCTGAGTTTCTCAAACAAGTCCATGTTGACTGTGGTAAAATTACCACACAAGCAAGGCTTGGAGAATGATGGAGTGACATTTTTTTCTCCACTTCTCTCTCTACTGAGGTCTAATGACAAATGGAAAAAATGTTTACAGAAATACAGATTTTACTGATGATCTAGTGTAATTTGTGCGCAGAACCTTGAGGGCAAGCAGTCTTCATAAAGTATGCTGGTGGTATCTTCTTAATAACTCAACTGTATCTGCTCAAACCAAACCAGCTAGTAGCTGATGGCTAATAAGGCTGTTAAATTGCTGGCTTTGATAAAGGCACCTTTGAATGAATGGAGGAATTCTCATGCTAGTACTTGGCCTTATAAATGTTTACTGCAGACTGACAGAAAAAAAATCCCTTTGTTCTGCTGAATGATCTGAGTTTAGTTCGTATTTTCAAAATTACTACATAATCATTTCCCAGGAGTGAATGGTATAGAAATTAGGATGCATAGTAGAAAGAAACCTTTTTGGACTGTCTTCTTGCTTCATCTTGTTTTCCATCTTATTTCTGTTCTTCACTTAATTCAGCTTTAGGCAGAAGATAATGCAATTGCAAATATTAGAGCCAAAATTACCTGTTAATGAAGCAATTAGTCTGGAAATCTCCAGCTAGCTAATGGCAAGTACAAATTGGATTTAGTTTCTAATTGTCTCGGTGTGGGGCATTTTTTTCCCATACTTGGTTGTCTCTTAAGTTTTTGAAATGGGTGACCTTTGAAATGCAATGGCTGTTCTAACAGTTACAACCAAAGAAAATTGGTTCTTGACTGGAGATGAAAAGACTTCATTTTCTATTACATATAGATGTATATTCAAAAAAAATCAAATGAATTGGTAAGATTACAAGATTTCAAACTTGTTTTCTCAAGAATCATCTGTAAACTAATGAGCTACTTGATTCCTAAACTCTATTTATGGTTGTGTACTATATAGATCTATAAATTGAGGTGCTTTGTCAGATGTAGAACAAATTATGTGCTATTTAAAGCACACATAAATATACAAATGTATTTAGATTTCCAGTTTGTTTTCACAATGCAAACCTTAGCAGAAAAAATTATGAAGCAATGAATTCAGATATTGATACATATATATATTTCTATAGAAAATTCTGGCATTAACTTGTGTTATGTATGTGGTAATTCTGGTACATGTGTTTATACAAGGTGAGAATCATTCTTTAGTCTTTCAAAATGCAGATATCTTTGAAATGTAATACTGTTCATGCACTGCTTAAGAAAGATGTGCTTTTGAAAGGATGATTAAACAACGTCTCAGAATGTGTATCAATGCATGGAGGAGCAATAAGGTAGCTATTCATTATCTATGTAATAATACATTTAAAGTAGTTGTAGTTTTACCCCTGGTTTTATTTACTGTACATAGAGCTTCCCTGTGGTAAAGTCCTGTCAAAAGGACTCTAATGCTACTAAAAGTTATTCAACTTTCTTTGACTTCATACGCAGTTAATTAAGAGCTCTATTGAAATCAGCAAAAGTCACAACAGTGTAACTATGTATATCTTGCTAGAAACTGGTATAAACTAAGGTAATGTTTTTCAGCCAGCTCTATTACTCTGGGTTTGTGCCTTGACTTTGTACCAGTGAAACAGCTTGATCTCAGGCATGTACTGGGAGGTACTGAGGGTATCCTGCCTGATCAGATGGACCGCTGCTCCAGAAGGGATAAAAATCATCTTCTGGAGAGTTTCAAAGACCTTTTGACATCTAACAGTAGTAGAAGTCTAGGTGTGAGTAACGAAATCTCAAGTTCCTTTATCCAGAGATTTTCAGTAAATGAACACGTTTGCCAGCACAGCTGCTTTGCTCATAAATCTAGTTTGAGATGGCTCTGTGCCTCAACCTCACTTTCTTATTTTAATTTGGGCTTTTAAAAGGGAAGTCTCCACAAGTACCAGTAATGTAAACAAGACTTACACACTCTCCATTACCTCTATAATAGCTGTTGACAACAGAATAGCCTGAGTGCTATAGAGGATACAGCTATGTATAAGATTAAGAGTTGGTGGTTTGAAGCTATTAAAAATAATGCTATAATTTGCTGGATTTCATGTAGTTGCCAGTCACATTATTTACGAGTTCTATCAAATGTACAATTAATGGCTTTTTAAGTTTGACAGAGCTGTAGTGCAGTATGGGCTTACTCCTGGCACTTCCTTATGTTGGCATTTCATTCCTCAAGTCTTTGCTCAAAGTTTTTCTGCTGACTCACCTTGGTTCTGGATTTTGATCAGGCTGAGCAGGTGAGCCTTTGGACAGGTTGCTGTCAAATGTGATGAAGGCATTTTTCACCTTTAGTTAGAAAATACTCTGGGTAGACTGTTGGCTCTTGTTGCTTCTATTTTTCCCCTCTCTCTCTCCCTCTCTTGCTGGGCGGGGTTTGAGTGCTCTACCCAGGTTATGACTCACAGACGAAAAAGGCACTCAGATTATGATAGTTATCTGTAAACTGGGCTACTAACTTGCACTGATCTATGCTTCTATACTGCCTTGGGCTGAGAAAGACACATGGCTATCAATTTCTTAAAAAAAAAAAAAAAAAAAAAAAAAAAAAATCCACAAGTCAAAAGCTCATTCTAACCTTTGTAAGTAGAAGGACAGCTATATTGTTCTTGAACTAGGACATCTAGAGCATGTGCAGACATTGATCAAGATATGGTAAAGTAAAATAATTGGGAGAAACTTGTATAGTTATTTTCTTAAATGCTATCTTATTCTGACAATCTGCATTGTCTTCGTCAAGGACCGGAAAGGATTGTGAGGAAGGAGAGTAAGAAGAATCATTTTGATTCTTGAAATAAACGAGGAAGAAAAATAATATACTATTGAGCTACTGGTTGCATCTCTTTTTTTATATATATACCCTTGATGTTAAGATGCAGATATGTTACTTTGACAGAAGAGAGAAGCATTTACTTTCTTTTTCATGCCAAGAGTCATCAAGTAAATCTCTGTCAGGTGAATCTAATGTTTGCAGAAAAGAAGTTCCTGTAAGAAGCATCCAATTAGCCTACTTATGTCACTTAGTACTCTGTGCTTCAGTGTTCTCTGACTATAGATTAGTTTTCTGTGCTCTAATTCCTGCCATTAATATTCACCCACCATAAGCTTGCTTTGCTATGCATTGTTTATCGAGTTTAAAAAGTGTTATAGCAAGTTTTAACCAGGAAACAGGCAAAAAATGTTGTGCTTTTAATCTAAACAGCTCATACACTGAAGAAGAAACGTAAAAAATGCTATTAAAAATAGGGCAACTTTACAGATACTAGTGTTATGCTGCTTGCTTGCTTTTTTTTACTTGTCTGCATAGTCAGTTGTTTCTTTAAATCTTAAGAATAGAACTAAGTTTCTATACAGTTGAATTTGGAAAATTGGAAAAAAAAAATGAAGTATACCAAAGAGAATCTTTGCTCCCAGAAGCCAAATCAAGCAACTAATGGTTAAAGGGGCTTTTATAGATGCTTCTATAGCTTATTGTGCAGAATACAATCAGCTCCACTAACTGATGAATGTAAATCACTAATGCAAATCTATTAGTTAATTTATACTATTATTTGCTAAATAGTATTCCTACATTTGATAATATACCTGAAATTTTTTTATAACAAAAAAAAAAATTAGAAACTTTTATTTTTATGAAGGGTATTTGAACTGTATAAAGGATCAGAGGCATGCAGAATCCTTTTGGGGAGTACAAGCTTTCACAAGGGCATTGGATCAGACCAGTCACTAATTTTGGAGAGAACTCATGAAAATTATCTGTGTTCAATGTGTTTTGGAGCTTATTTAAACTCAGAAGTCAATATAGTCATCATGAAAACACAAGGAAACAAGCCTGAGACTTTCACTCCTATGAATTTCATACAACTGCTGTGGGAAGGGAGACAGCCACCTTCTGAAAACAGGGTAGAAGCCTAGGCACAGTCAGTTGAGTGAAAGTTTAAGGGAAGCAAATTGCTGCCTGCACAAATGTGATTTAGAAGTGATCTATTTGAGTATTCAACTAAAAGTGACCAGGATTTCCACTGGGCTTATTGCATCAAGTTCTGTTAAATATCAAGTTAAGAGCAAGCTAGCTGTGTGAACGTGTCAAAACAGTTCTTCAGAAGAATAATTTGAATAAGTAGTTAATCATATTTAGTTGAGTGATATGGCAACACGTATGAATACACACATACAGGTAAACACACAAAAAGTTGTAACCTGCAGATATCTGGGCAGAGTTCAAGATCTTATGTTAACTACCTAGAGAAAGGGATATTTACTCATTTGAGAAAGGAATTAATTCTGGAGGAGCTGTTAAAGCTGTGTTTAAGGTATAACGGGTGATGATAGAATTTTACCCTTCTTAAAGAAGAGCATAATGATTAGAGCACTAAAGTATGGAGTTAGATATTTGTGTTGTTCCCTTCTCTGTCTCATTTCAGACAGAAGAATATAAAATATCTACAACAGTGATAGATCTGAGTACCCCTCAGTACTTACATGTTTTTCACAAGTTACACGGCTGTTCGTTCTGTTGATCAGGAACACTATTGAAGGCTTAACCTCAACCTGTATATTCTTAGTGTTCAAATCTCCATCAAAAAGGAAGGGATCTGAGCTGAAGGTACTCCAGCACTTGCAGCAGGACCTGCAGTAGCTCTAAGTTTAATATGTTCTTTGACCGAAAAACATTTTTGTCATTCAGAATATTTGGCATTTGGGATTTGAGGAAAAATATGCGATTTGGACAAAGTGAATAAAGGTTTCTATTCATTAATTAAACTTTAAACTCCTATAGGAATATCTCAGAGCTGATGTAATGCATGAGTTGAGGGAAATTACAAATTGCTGGAGGATATTGTCATAGATTTATCCACACTTGTGGTTTAGGAATACATCTAATGTTGACTTTGTAAAGCCAGTTGGTTTCTATGAGTCACTTTTAAGGCACTTCATAATCATATGACAGTGAATTTGAATATTATTGACTGATTTCTTTGCTTTTTTAGCAAAAAATTATTATTTTATTTACTATTACATGTGATTATATAATATAATATGTAGCCCCAAAACATCTCATTCTGAAAATTAGAAAGGCTGGATTTCTGTGTACTTAATTGTCAAATGCGCTCCAAAGGAAGTAAGACATAGTGATGATATACATTCACACTTTTAAATGAATCAAAGACTTAAAAATTTCATGTTATTTCATTTACAAAGATGCAAGTGTGTTTTGTGCAGAAACTCACCCTGTTCTACTACCATGAAATATCTATTTTAAAGGTATGTGAAGCTCTCTAAATGCAGTATTTAGTTCTTCAGCTGTTCAAAATCTAAAGCTTTTAAAGAGTTTCATATATAATCATAGAGCACAAATGAAAGCAAGATTTTTTTTTTTTCAGTAAAATATATTCTCTTACTATGTTTTTTTTTTATTTTAAACTAAACCAGCAACAACATGCTTTGTTTTCCCTGCAACACTGCCGTAACTAAAGCTAATGATAGATTAAAATAGGATTAGGATGAGGGACTTTGTGCCTGGCCTGGACTGTGTGAGTGAGTCCTGCTGGCTGAACCTATTTTATTTCTGAGATATACCTATAATTCTTCTCGTAACCCCCACACCTATCACAGTAGGTGATTGTGATACATATAAGGGTCATACGGGACAAATGTTGCTTTCTCTTGTCAGCTCCATAAGACCTCATATAGTAGGATGTTTCTGTCTCTGTTCATAACTGGCAACCTTGAAATTCCAAAATTCTAAATTTATTTTCTGCATGGGACATCTAAATAACCCTGTAGCCTCAAAGGTGAGGAGGGCTTATCTGGTTCTGCGCTGGAGAGAAAATCCTTTGCTTTTCAAAGGATTGCACTCTCGTGTAATCTTTAATACCATTCTGGATGCAAAAGAGTTAAACAGCGTGCCTGCGATAGTAAGTGTTGGTTTCAATGCTGTTTCCAATTAGGTTTGATAAAGAATTGTATACAAGAGCAACAGTCAAGGGTAATGGGGAGCTGCTTTAGAAGAACAGATAGTGAAGATGACAGATTTATGCTGCAGGTGATTGGTATAATAAGCTAGTGGAAATAACACAGGAGAAAGCAAAGAGTTTTGAGCAATGTTCCATGCATATTTTTAGTGTGCTTTTTATGTGTGGGCTGCATTATTCTGTGGAACATCTGACATGCTGTAGTTCTGAATGTACCTGCACCCGTCCTAGGAGAGAAGTTGTGGCTGACTCGAGTCACTTAAGCGTTAGCACATGTTGTATACTGAAACAAGGAATGCATTCCTCACCCTATTAGTGCTTTTCTATTTGTATGGAACCTAGAAGCCAAGTTGAAAATTTGAAGAAATATTTTTTTCAAAAGACATTTTGCATTGTCTGGTTTAATTTGTCTCTTAAAATCCCCCAGAAAGCATGGAACCAGTGATACTGAAAGTATTCTAAATTTATTTTCCAACGCTAGTAAGAATCACTTACCTGGTTTAAGATCCTACTTCTCCCTGTCCTTGGATCTGAGGATTCCTACCTTCTATTCCTGGTGTGCTGAAAGGTATTCCTACCATCTACATCTCTTATGCTAAAAGCCATCCAATAGAGCAGAATTGGATAGACACAAGATGACAGTGGTTGGGGGATGATCTAATCAGCAATGAGCTAAAGGCTGTGGGTTAGACATTGTCCACACAATAATATCTTTTTACTATGTACTTATGGTTGTGTCCTCATGACATGTCCTCCATATTAAGCATTCAGCATCATCTGAGCAATTCTGTGCTGCTTTGTCCTATTGCATGACTAGGGCTTCGATGTTGCTGTACTTTGGGATATATCATAAAAGGTAACCAGACCTGTCTGCAGTCACACTCCAACTCCCATGGTTCCTCTCTCACCATCCCACTAGTTGTTATTTTTGTGAAAACTTACACATAATTTTCAATGGGATAAGGATATAATATGCATTTGGTGACTGTAAATACACTGCTTGAGAAGGTGTATTTGGCAGCTCGCTACTCTCTGGCATTAGCTCAGCAAACTAAAGTCCTGCTAGGGAATTCTGCATCAGTTTGGGCAGTATTGTGGGCATTTAATCTACTATTGGAGAAGAGAACAATGATATAAACCACTTGCTTCTGTAGGTTGTTGGGTTTTTTTGATGCTTTCGAGTCCTTTTTTCTGAGATCATGAGAGACAAACAAAGTTGCTGGGCTACATTGCTGAAGTGACCAGCAGTAGCTGCAAAAATTCAGGATAACAAAATGTCCTTTGCTGAAGGTCTGCAGACAGCTCACCTCAGAATTGCAGAACAATGTGAAATCTTCCCAAGCAATTCAGAAGCATGCACCTCTTGGTGTATGGAGAATTACTCTGATGGCAAAGAGTATCAAAGTTTTTAGGGCAGACACCTGCTGAGGCAGTATATACGTGACTTACTTTTAAGACAGTACCGCCACCACCTGACTTACCAGTCCTCAATCCAGTTTTAGTAAACTATGCTGCTTTTAACAGAGGAAAAACCAAGACAATAAAAATTCTGAAGCATGTGTAGTACTGCCATTCTTCTTCATTTAGTGTAATAGCAGGCAGTCTTCCAGGACAACACACTAAAGAAAAATAAAGGATTTATTCCTTGCTTCCCATCAGAAGGCAGATGTTTAGCCACTTCCTGTAATGCAGGGCTTTAACATGCATAACAGTTACTTTGGAAGACAAATGCCATAACTCTTCCTCCTCCTTTCCTTGAGATTTTATTTCTGAGGATGATGTCATATGGTGTGGAATATCCCTTTGGCCAGTTTGAGTCAGCTGTCTGCCCTCAGCTTCTTGCAAACTCCCAGGCTACTCGCTGTGGCGGGGCGAAGTTGAGGGGAAAAAAAGCAAACCTCAACACTATGCAAGCACTGCTCAGCAACAGCCAAAACACTGGTGTGTTATCAACACAGTTTTAGATACAATTCCAAAACACAGTACCATATGGGTACTCTACGAAGAAACTTAATTCCATCCCAGTGAGACACAGTACAGAGGTTTTATTTGTTGTGGGTTTTTTTCCTCTTTTTTTTTTTTTTATTTCACTTTGGGAATACAAGTAGCTGGGATGCCATGGAGTAATGCTGTTCAGCAGAAAGGCTCACAGAAGCTACTGGGTTTCCTAATGTCAAATGGATGGGGAGTTGTCTGCTCCTTTATATGCAGGAGACAGTAGAGGATGTGGTGGATGGCTACACCTTGATAGAGAAATTCTCTAACATTTGGCTACATGAAGCTGCTGTACTACATCAAATAAAGATATAAACCATGTCAGAGAGTGAACTATTTAGGTGTGGCTTCTATGTAAGGCAAGGAAATAACCACCATGTACTACTCTGTTTAATAGTTTGTTGTGGTTTAACCCCAGCTGGAAACTAAGCAGGGCTCAGATGCTTCCTTACTCCCCACTGGTGGGATGGGGTATAGTAGTGGAAGAGTAAAACTGAGAAAACTCATGGGTTGAGATAAAAACAGTTTAATAAGTAAAGCAAAAGCTGTGCGTGGAAATAAAGCAGAACATGGAATTCATTCTCCGCTTCCCGTTGGCAGGCAGGTGTTCAGGCATCCCCAGGAAAGCCAGGGCTCCATCGTGCGTAACAGTTATGTGGGAATACAAACATCATCGCTCTCTGAAAGTACCTCCCTTCCTTCTTCCCCCAGCTTTTTATCCTGAGTATGACATCATATGGTATGGAATATTCCTTTGGTCAGCTGTCCCAGCTGTGTCCCCTGGCAACTTCTTGTGCACCCCCAGCCTACTCGTCGGTGGGGTGGTGTGAGAAGCAGAAAGGCCTTGATCTGTGTAAGCACTGCTCAGCAATAAATGAAACATCCCTATTTTATCAAAACTGTTTTCAGCACAAGTCCAAAACATAGCCCCATACTAGCTACTTTGAAAAAAATTAACTCTATCCCAGCTAAAACAATACATTCTCCACCCCTTATTCCATATTATTTATGTTAGGCTCAGGTTCCACATTATGTAATACATCCTAATTAACCACCACTACCCTTCCCATCCTTTGATACAATACACATACCACATAGCCATTTCCTAGTGTGCAAGAGACTAAAAGCAATACATTGCTTTCCATGTGCTTTTTGATCTTTGATGTAGTAAATGATGTACATAACCTCTAGAAGGCTGAGTTCTGACTGTCTCTTATGGGTTGTCATTATAGTGCAGATCAGTTTGTCTGCAACTCCTAATAGCTTCTTGGCAAGAATTTTGAGGAAGGGAGAACGGAGACTGGATTTTAAAAACTCAGGTTAAAACAGCATCACTAGTTCAATGTGTCTTAAAGACAGACATCTTCAAGAGTTGATGACAAGATACTTGAAAATTTATTAAGACACATGGAAAGCTGATCAGCGTTTCACAATCTGCTGATGTTTTTGAAGTCCTACTGATGTTTTCTAGGTTTTAGGAGGGTGTCGTGCTCCAAAATAATATTCCAATTATTTTGGAATGATTTAAAGAAAACTTCATCCCATAACATGCTTATTATCCTTTACTCACCTACACATCTGAATTAATATCCCTCACGAAATGTGTGAAGTTATAACAGAGAAATCAGATACCAATAGGTCAACTGGATTATTTGAGCCGTTTTGGAATTCACTGCAATCAGAACTTACTGTTGTAAGCAGGTTTCTTAAACAGAGTTTTATTAGTAATGTTAAAAAAGGTCTATACTTGGGGAGAATATCTTACAGCTGAAATGTTGCAGTTAAAACATGCAGAGAAAATCCCTTTAGACAGATTCTATGCCTTACCTTTCATATATTGTAAGATTTTATGTAATATAAGACACTAATCCCCAACCGCACTTCATAAAATTGGTTTGCACTCTACTCAAAGAGGATCTTGTGGTTTTAAATTTGAGTAGATGCAGCAAAAAGATAGTGTCAACAGTGATCTGCTTGAGGATAACAAGAAAAGGATGGATAGGGTGTACAACATGGTAGTAAGTTATTACTGTGAAACTAGTTAGTTTGAGAAAGTAGGAGAGCAGCAGTGAGTTGCTGTAGAAGGAATGACAGGAAAACAAGTAAGGACAGATGAGAGCACTTTATGAAGCTATTGCTTAGTTTCAGACAGAGAACTTCCTAGCATGCACAGGGATAACACGATTCTATATAAACCTGACAATCTAGCTGCTGTTTTTACCACTTTTACCACGTGGAATCTGCTGTGATAGTTTTCATAGTGTAATCTGGAAAAATAAATGAGAGGCATTCACTTAACAGAAGACCACTTACTTATAATAAAGTCTACTAAATCGAAAGATAAATAGCTACCAGCTGACATGTCCAGTGAAGTGGGTAGTCATGTCCATTCTGGGTTCTATGGTACAGCCTCTTGAATAGCAGAGAAGTCTTGGCCCTTGGTCAATTTTCCCTTTTCAGAGTCAACAGAAGCTGTCTCTATCTTTTCTTCCTTTGCCTGAATTGGTCATATCTGCCCAAACTTCAACCTGCAGTGTGTCTCACAACAAAATCTTAATGTGAGTGGATTGTGTGAATGGTTTTAAGGCTAGATTCTCATCCTTGTTCAAATCATTGCTTTTGATTTGGCAATAAATTATACCCTGGTTATGACCCTATCCTTTAGCAGTTCTCTCAAATCTATTCTGGTTGTTCTGTTTCATTTCAGAAGCTTACTGAATCTGACTGTTCTTAAACTGTTTGGAAATTTGTCTGCAGTTAAGGTTACAAAGCCCAGTTGCAGAGTAATATGAAGCCTAATGTTTGCTTTTAGAGTAAGTACCCCTCATAGTCTAGTCTTAGCGGTAGACTAACATGTAATGAGGCAGGTGGCATCCAACTACTATGATTCCCAGGGTGCGGAGACTATGCTGGTAGTGGATTAATCCACTCCACAGAGATGTAAAAAACTATTGGATGACAGCTGCAGGGTGCACAAACATCAGTACCCACTAATTTCATATGCTATGAGCTTCCTCCAATTTCAGACACAGAATAGAGTTTTTAATGGGTATTAGAAGTATGTGGTATCTGAACTGAGAGTAATCTGGGTTGCACACACCTGACTATCTGTATCTTCATGTAAATTTAAAAAATTTAAAATATATTTACATTGGTTTTCCTGTAAGATTTCGTGTATGCCTGTGAGATGTAGTGAAAAAACAGCTGAAGTGTTACACAGTACATGTGGAGAATCAGTTTGAGCTTTCTGCTGATCTCAAGATAATAGCTTCAAATACCAACTGCATCATTACAACCCTGTTGAGTGTGACATGTCATATTGATGGGAATTCTAGGTTCAGGATGATTATTTTTTATATATAGATATATAGTAGATGTCTCCCTTTCTACTCCTGGATTCCATCTTTCTTGAGTTCTTTATCCTCCTTAATAAATTACTGATGACTTATCAATACCTAATTAATTTTTGAATAGTCCCATTATGCTTTCTTAGCTTTTTCTAGCCAATGTGTTTAGAAATCTACATTACTTATGCATTTATCAGGTAGCAAAGATACACACTTAGCTCTAATTTTCTCTTAGTGTTTCCAGTCTGCTTTGCAATTTTTGCCATTTTTGCCATTTTTCTCTGAATTCCCTTCAATTTGCTAACAATATTTTGACAACGATGCACTAAAATAGTTTCAATCTCCACTATTTTGACTGCAGGACTTTCAGAAGAAGGGTTATCAAGAGTAAGCTATGCAGGAATATGCTTAAAATTCAATGGGATTTTTTTTTAATGTGGTTTCCACTTTTTCCATACTGACCACATGGGACTCAGACCAGTCAGACTGAGATCTATTTGAAGCAGCTAGAAAGTGCCTGTATCTTAGTCATACCGACTGGCCACCCACAAATCCCCCACAAAATTCTTTAAACTTCATCCACCGTTTTTATTGTCTTGGGTCCAACAAATGGAATGATCTGGATATTAGTCACAGATGTACGTGCTACTTCACAGCGAGTGTGGGCACTACTCATACTTTGCATGTACATGAGCTTTTTGGACTTCTGTAGTCCAAATGGGGAGGGGGCCGGGAGATATTTTTGGGGGGGTTTTGTTGGTTTTTTAAGTTCACTTGTGAGTGAGCTCATCATCCAGTATTTTTTGATGATGGGCTTTGGAAAGATTTACTGAAACAGTTATATTTAGGTATGTTTAAGTTTTTGTGAGCATACAGACAAATATTTGCTATAGCTCTATTTCACCTTTCCCATACTGCAGTATATTAAACCACAAAACCACTCTGGCATAGTTAAAGGGTGGATATTTAACACTATGCTCTTCTTGGAATAGATGTGTTTGAGGAGGGGTTGGGGATGGGGGTGGTTCTGCGTGTAGTTTTTTGTTTTGTATGTTTTGGGGTTTTTTACCCTGCAACTGTGCACGCCGGATAGGAAATACTTGTCATCATTAAAATCTTATCACTGGTCACGCGCCACAACTCAGATGTTCAGTTACAATGGACAAAATTACAAAATGATATCCTAATGTTACGGTGGCTTTAAAGGTAGTAATGCATCAAAACATTTTCTTATTTAACGTAGGAGCTTAGTGGAAAAAATTCAAAGTACACCATTCTGTGATTGTTTGCAAAAATATTGGATGTGAATATTATTAATATTGAATTCACACGAACAATCTGAAAAAATAACAGGATTCACTACCAGCAACCTACATTACTGGTACTCAGTTGGTACTCATTGCTACCAATCTTAGTAATCTCTATTTGGAATTCCCCCAAAGGTTGCATCAGTTAGGAAACAAGGATGGAACCAAGTATTTCTTTAAGTTGCTGTTGCTTTGCAATTTGTGTCTTTGGTTCCAATTTCATGAATGATGTGTCATTGATTAACAGCAGAATACAAAAGAGAAGACAAGCTTATATCTACTAAGAGAGATTATTTTTAGGCAGCAATCTTTCCTGAAAACATCTTGCTTTCACCTCGGGAATAAACACTACAAGCAAGAGTTCATTTACTTTTGGTTTTGCATCTTTTACAACTTTCATTCTTATGACAACCTATATTTTTTCTGCTGCTTTCTTTTGACACTCTCATAAAATAATTTCCTCATCAAACTCTTGTGCCTCCTTAAAATGCAGCACTATCTATAGACACTGTCCAAGTGTTCACTTAGGATCAGAGTCACAGACTTCTACTATCACAGATCTTTGTCAGCAAAACTTACTTTGTCAGGAAATGGATCAAATACTAAACTCTAACTCAGGAGGCAGAGATGCAGCAAATTATTCCATATATTGTGCACTTTTGTTAAATATTTAGCTTTTGTGTAATAAAAAATATAGGTCATGGAGTTAAGTTTGAAGATACATAAATCTGAAGTTAATTTGAGTACATTATGCCCTTTTATATTTCTGCTAATAACTAATTTATATCCCTGAGGGCACAGGAACGTACTGCCCACAGACAATTTCAGTTTAACAAGGAAAATGCATGAAACTTCTGTAGTGTATCTTCAATGTAGTTAAACTTTATAATAGGAAAATATTTCCTTTGAAATTACTTTATCAGGACTGAATCATTACTAATATCATAGGAGGGTACATGCTTATTCTTCTTACCTTTCTAAAAGCTTCAATAATACAAAAGATTATCAAGGCTGATTTGACACTGAATGTTGTGCTATTGCCAAACTCTGTAAATTTTGTTTATCTCCCAAACTGATGATAGTATCATACTCTATAAACTAACTTTCATTCCTAACCTTGCATTTTGAACAATACCGAAGGCTTTGTAAAAATGTTATGAACGTATATTTTCACATGACACTTGCAAGTTGTGTGTTAAAATACATTAATACATATTACACTTCCATTGTTGAGCTCTTTTCTTTTTGCTAAACACCTTTTGAAAATTCTATAGTTTCATTCATATTGAATGTTACCCAATCGCATGATCTTTGCTGCATAAATGTGCCGAACTGGCAAACGATTACCATAAAAATTCATAGATCTCACTGCCAATGTACAATTGATTGTCATTGAATCACTCTAATTTAGAGCATCTTTTGCCATGCACAAGAGATCTTGTAAGAAGGATATTTATGACTTAAACGCGTAAAGGAACAATGTCGGGTTTTTTTCCAATAATAGCAGGTAGTAGGTGTGAAGGAGGTGTGCACTAGTGTGTGGTGGTCATCCTACCAGTGAGAAATCTCATGATCCTCTGCACTGCTCGTACTTGTGAACTTTCTTGTGCCTTAACAATATTTTTTTCTCTAAAACTGAGCCAGCTGTACTGCACCAAACTAGGCCTTGAATCATAGTTGAAAACCTAGGCTCAAGTTTACACTTCATGCAACTAATTAAAAAAAAATAAAAAAAGCCCTGGTAATCTGAATTTATTGTTGGTTATAATCCAACATAGCTCAACATACTCTGTTGGTATCTGTTAAGTTTGTTGGGTGGTTACAGCACTCGGCCTTTAGGATCTGTGAATGTTGCACACAGTGTACCAATATGCATTTTGGAGCTTTTGAATAAATCAGGAATTCCAAAGCATGGCTGTATTAGATTGGTATAAAGTTACGGTGAGGGTGAAGTAGGTCTGATATCTGTTGCCGCTAATTATGATCTGATATGTTTAGGCTTTGCTTCTCCTCTCTTTCCCCGATCTAAGTTTGTGGCATAAAGTAAATGGCAGAAAATAGTGACTAGAAGAAACTATAATCTCAGAGTCATCTAATAGGTGATTGACACCATGTCCTATACTCCACAGTGTGTTTCATTAATCTTTGGAGAGTCTGCAAGAAGCAAAGCTTCTGTCCCTGCCCCTTCATTGATAATTAATTCTGAAGATCTGAGAAACTTCTTTACTGTTCCCTTGTTTCGCTTAATCTTTACAGCGACTCAACTTCTTCCTTTTAGTCAGGCTGCAAAAGCCAAGTCGCTGATGGAGAATGAAGAACTCCATCTATTCCGGACTCACACGGCCTGTGCATGCAGGTTGGACAACAAGAAGAGATACTCTACACAAGGTTCTTTAACAGCCTGCTGTGACCCTTTTGATGGATAGGAGGTCTTAAGGGGTTCTTTGAACTGGATAAAGGAAGCAAGTTGTGAAGTATTTCATTAATTAATTCTTTGAAGAAGTAGAGATTAAATCTCCTGGATTGTGAATAGTGGTACCTAGAACCTACAAAAAAAAAAAAAAAGAAATATCAAAGTGGGAAAGAAGCCTTTCAGGATGGACATTCTCCCCCCAGAAATACCATTTTTCAACGGAAAGTATTGGAAGTTCATTTAGTTCATTGTATCTGTCCAGATGAATCTTCAAATCTTCCAGAAGTTTCCCATTTTAAATAAGATTTCTAGGTTCTGATTTCCACTTTGAATTCTGCTGGAATGGGAAAATTCTACTGCATTATGTAAAATCTCATGAGCTGAGAAACTGTTTGGACTTGAACACTGGACTTGTAACAAGCCAGTTGTTCTCAAGATTTTTTATCCTGCAGACCAGCTCATTTTTCTAGTTGTCTCAGACCACGTATGATATATGATTGCTTCCATCTGTTTATGAGGTTAAATTTCTGAACTGTGAGTAAGTGTAGAAGGAGAAATCCAGCTATGCATGTTGCTAACTGAATAGGTCTACTTAACAGAGAATAATGTTTTTGTAACTCTTATTTTCTTGAGTTGTAGTCACTGTAAATCACTGCTTTGATTTACAACCATGACATAAACCAATTGCAGTATAAAACCACTTTTTTTTTTTTTCTAGATTTTAATATTATCTGTCATGTCCTCAGAAATGACAATTGAATTACACCTGTCTGAGGAGGGTCATCCAGGCATCAGGGTCCTTGATGACAGCTGCTAAGTTGGCTCTTAACAGGGTTTCTCTCTTACTAAGGAATATAGCTTAACATCCTAAGATTCACAAATCTTAGTATTTGTGTTACTTGGAATGCTTACTTCGCCAAAAATAAAAGTATTATGGATTTATCAGTTTTCTCTGAATTACTCAGTGTAAAAACAAACAAAAAACACCAACCCCCCCCACGCATATATTCCAATGCTTTAAGGAGTTGAGATTTTTATTATAAAATTAAAGTCAATGACAAAGAAAAATTTAAAACATCAAATATAATTTGCATCAAACAACAAGACTATTACTGAGAAGCTGCAGTATTTCAAATGGTACAGTTCCAGTTTGGTTGGAGTGGACCTTATTTTGGATAACGATACTTTCTTTTCAGAAGAAACTTGTCTGTCTTTCCTTCATATGCCATTTTTAAGTACTTTTTCAAGTTGCTCTCCTCTAGGGAACTCTGCTTCAGTAACGGAGCTCTGTGTCAGAGCTAGTTCTAATGTTTTGCAAATGTCCCCTTCAGTCCTTTGGAATTAGGATTTTCTCCCCTTGTTCCTTGAATTTTAGCTAGGAAACATGGGAATATAAGAAGCACACCCAAGAAGGTAGCGCTAACTGAAGTGAGCAGTTCTGTTTTGTCATCCTTTCCAGTTGATAAAATGAATATGTCATTTGCAGGACCAACTACTTTATAAATCACATCAAGAATTATATCAATTGTATACAAACATATCTTTAGCATTTCTAGCTCATCATACTGGCTGCAGTTAATCCCGTCATAGAGAAGATATATTGAGCATTTTTCTGTTTTCCTCTGTTTTTCCTTTTTCCTCTTCCTTTCTTCAAGTTTGATGGTTTCATGGAGTAATACAGAGCTAGCACACTGATGAAGAACTTGTCTTTGAGAGTTTTCTCAAACTATTTTAATCACAAGGGTCACTGTGTATCAAGAACACCTTTCTCCAAAAGAGGAAGTTTTGTGAGAAGGCTAGTTATAACTATATGTTCTTTCAAACTACAAGATGGGAAAAGGATTTAGAATTTGCACATTATACCTAATGGACTCTGTGGGTTACCTAGATATGCAGAAAAGCATACTTTAGTGTTTCCAGTCATGCTTTGCTTTGAACCTGCCTTAGATTAGTGTAACAACTTTGTACTACCCCTGTTAAGTGCTTTACTTTTGCTTTCAGGTATCTTCCAGGTAATTATGGCAGAGAGTGCTGAATCACTACTTGTTATCTTGAATGGTAAGGAAGGAAAAGAAACAGCATCTCTCCTTAGTACACAAAAGAGACTGAGTCACTGAGAATTTACCATAATATCTTCTTTAAAACCATGCTGAGAGGTATAGAAAGGGTGAGTTCACTGAAAACAAGGTGACCATCAGTCTAGCCACGACAAATAATTTAACCATTGATCTTAGACAGATGAGTTCATGTCTAGTGTACAAACACTGGCCTTTTCTAATGCAAAATTTGATTTGTTAAAGACAACAGCAACAATAAAAAAAAGCATTGTGGAATTCAGTGGATACAAAAGCGTTTGATATGCCTTACCTTGATATATGTTTGCATGTGACTAAACATTCGAATAGAGGAAACAACTTGCAATAAAAGCTTCATGCAAAAGCATACAATACATACCTTTGCCATATTTATCACTTTAGGCAAATAGAAGCTTTGTTTGAAAAATTGGTATGATGTCCAGAAAACATCCCAGATGTTTGCCTTTCCTCAGAAAAGCTGTTTTTTTTCTCCTTTTTCTAGTTTGTAAACTAATCTTAAAATCTAGTATGGGGTGAAGGAAAGTGGGCTCCTATCAAACATTGATAATCTTCCATTATTCTTCTTTTACTACTCAGATGGCAACAACCTGTTATCCAAAATTCCCCTTTAGGTTGACTTTAAACTCTTGGCAAAACATATCTCATTCCTCTCATGTTTCCTTTAAACGTCAGTTTGTCGTGGGAGGCTGGGGGAAAACAGCTCCTTTCCTTTACTTTGAATATGTCATCAGCTGAAACTTCAAGTCTGATTCAGACCAGGTTTAGGTGAGCACAACTCCTGATGGAGTCCTCAGATCTTATACAGCATGCACTCTTTTTTCCTTCCTTTCCATTTTACCGATTTCTTGCTTATTTTTAAATATATATCTTGTATCATTTTCCTTTATGTGTTCCTACTCTTTGATCTTCCTCCAAAATACTTGTTGTTTACAGTTTGTCACCGTTTCTCAGACATCTTTTCGTTACCTTCTCTTCGCAAGTCACTTGATAAAATATCTTTTCTTTTTTTTTAATTTTTCTCTACTTTCATACTACGATGCATTTTCTTCTTATAGAGTCTCCTTGCTCCTTTGTTTTTTAGAGAAATCTAATTATTAAATCAGGTAATGATAAGCTATAAAAAATAAAATAGGATTTTACAAGCAATGCTGAGTTGCACTGTGTGCCAATGTTCATGTTGTTCTGAATCTGGATTATTTTATCAGTATAAACTTCTGTTCAAAAAACTAAATTCCACAGCTATCTAATTAGCTCAGTGGGAAGATTCCTTGCAACTTAAGCATTTATGTTTATATAGAAACACTAATTGGAGTTGATCTTATAAATGATAGGGTATGGGAGTAAAACAGAGCTTGTTTCTATTTATCTTTGATTTCTATTGCCTTCGAACTTCTTTGAATAGTCTCATTCTCATAATGAGAAATAAATTGAATACAATGCTATTATTTACTGCAGTATGTTCTATTTATTTTATCCCTTGTACTTTGAGATCAGTCCTCTCTGAGGAACAATCATTGTTTCTCAAATATTACATAAACTCAAAGCCTGCTGTTGTGCTTACCCTGGTTTTGCTCAAGTTAAACATATGGTCTTGAAAAAAGCTGTGAAAACAGTCTTTATCATTGTCAGTTTTGCCATTTCTAGAAGGACTAGCAGCTGGGAAGCACTGAACAATCATGGTAGTCAGACTAAGAAAAGTAGGAAATCTGAGAGAGAGGAAAAAAATGTCTTACTAAGCTAAATTTGGAGAAACGTACTCTATTTTAAAACACCATGCAAGAATAAAATATTGCCAATGAAAATATCAAGAATGGAAAGAGGAAGAAAGCATCAGCAAGGGATGAATAGAATATTTATTCTGCAAAAAGGGAAGCGGAAACCCTTCTACTTGAAACCTGTATGTGGTCTTATTTTCTACTAAAAATCAGCAATGCATTTTTAGTGAAAAAATATTATAGTGGTAATTGTAATGAACTAAATACATTGCATCTTTAAAGACAGATTAGCAAATCACTCCCATGTCTAATCAAGATCAATAAGGGCTCAGCTCCCTCCTGTCCCCCACAAAACCACCAAAACTTCCCTTGAGACTGTTTGTTTTAGAAGCTCCGTTACTGAGGTTTCTTCTTTTTTTTTCAGGCTCCTAATGGATCTACATTAGCAGGTTAGTGCAAATCAGGAGGAAATCTCCCAGTTATCCCTATTTACCATGTTTTGCATTGCATTACAGAGCAGGCTCAAGGAGCATCACCCCTTGGGGATGAAATTAAACTGCATCCCATGGAGCACACTTAATACCTCCAGCCCAGGGTACCCAAATAGCACTAGCTCAAAGAAACAAAACCCCTGAAAGGCATATAATATAGATCTTGCTTCCTCAGCTTTTTTCCTCTACAAGTGTACTTTTATGGGTGGACACTACTTACCAATATAGACATAAGAACCGTGGCCCAAATGAGACTAATTAGACCACAAGAGAGTGTAGACGCTGGTACAGTAAGTGCTATATGAAAAGTTCTGTGAATAGCTGGTAGTCTTGGCTCACTGACATTAAAAAAAAAAAAAAAGAAAGAAAAATGGAAGAGGACTTGTCTGGACATAAAATCTCATATGAACAGAATCAAAACAGGTCTCTCTAGTTTTTCATACTATTAGTTATTAAAGAAAAGTAATGAAGAGGGATCTTTTAAAAATAAAGCTATTTGGAGTAAAGGAAATTAAAATTTTTATTTTAGAAAAATGTGGATAAAATTTTCTCTTTCGTTTTTTTGTGTGTTTTTGTTTTTCCTCCTAACAGTCTTGATGCATTTCGACTGTTTAATCTTCTTTGTTTTTCAAAACCAAATTGTTTAGGCCCAGCTCTTTCTTCAAACTCCTTTCTTTTTAAGGAGATTAGTGAGATGTATGCAAGTCTGAGTATGTCTCTCTTGCCTTCAACTTTTGAACCTCATGGCTGGTTGCTGACAGTTTAGGAATACTGGGCTCAAAGAGAGTTGAAGGAGGGTGAAAGCTGCTGAGAATACTCTGTGAGAGCTCAAATCCTTTTAGTCATTGGGAATTTAAGTGTAAAAGACAATACCATAAGAAATCAGACTTTATTATCCCTGCTCTTCATGGAGCAACTTGCCATTTGTGTGAAAGAGTGAACTAGCTAAATGATATGCAGAAATTATAAATTTAACTCTTAATCATCAACATTTTTTCTTCAACAGTTACATATCAGATATTTCATTTCAGCTCACTGAGACATTACTTGCATTTTATTTTCCTTATGGGTTCTGGGGTAGATTAGTGTGGAAACCATCGAATTCTCTGTTTTGAACTTAAGTGTTGAGGGGGTTTGTGTTTTGCTGGGTTTTGTCTCTTTTGAAAAAAAGCTTTTCTAGGACTTATGTAGCTCAGCATAAGCTGAGATGTATGCAATGCAACTACACTGGTATGTAATGTATGGCTGTGATCTCCCAATCCACTTAATGTTGACATTGCAGATACATCTTTGCTCATATTTACAAAAAAGAGACCATGTGCCCTCATCCACCAGCAAAATCTGCATTAAGTGATTGCTCTGTTCCCATGAAGTCCTATCCTATTTCTGGATGGAAGCCACATTTGACAAACTTGCTGCAGCTATAGATGGCCTCCTCATTTTCAGCATCCTTCTAATTACCATCTGGCAACTAGAAGGACTAGAATAAAAATATTTTCACATTTACATCATTACTTTCTGTACTTTTGGCTTAATATGTGCACACTTGTGTTTAAAATTGCTCTTAGCTGCATTTATAACAGCTTATCTCAAACTGTGCTGTAGGGAATTAGTGGGATCTAGAGAGCAAACAGGATATGATATCTGTCAATCCGAGGTTTCAGTATTAGCAGCCAATTAAGATGAAGGGGAGGTATTGCTGTAGTTAGTTGCAATTTTAATAATTGTTGGAATTAGGGGAAGGAAAGGGAGGTGGGAAAAAAAGCCAGATATTTTTCTCCCAGTATCATCTGTCTTTGTGTTCTGTGGATCAGATGCTGCCCTTCATGCAAGAGAAGAGACAGGTGGAAGACTTCCCTGGAAAGCGTCATTAATTCCTCAGAGGGGATGAACAATTTTATTCCCCCTACAGAAAGAGGCAGGAGTTACCTTCACCATGTATCCATGGTGAGTCAAGCCATCTCATTTGGGACAGAGCAACAGGCAGACTTCTCCACACCAGCGCAGATGCTGGAGTGGTCAAGCACATTCCTGCCACTGAAACCTCATCCACAGCTCATTACACAATGTATGCGTTTGTCTGGTGAATCAAGAAAGCTCATCTCTTAGAGTTCCAGCAGACCCAGTCCTTACTGTATTAAAGTTTTCAGAAAGATCAACTGAAAAAAAAAAGGCTCGTTTATAATTAAGTTTTCTCAGTTTTTAATAAGTTAGTAAGCAGACAAAATCAACACTCAACCAAAATATTGACAAATATTTTAAGTTTCAGCCTTTTCTTCTATCTCTCCAAGGGGGAAATAAAAAAAAGGCAAAGGGTTGTCAGAAATGTTGGATTTTCTTGAATTTGCAATAGGATATTCTGTACAAGGAGGAGGTAGTCGTAAGAAAACATGACATAAGAATGGTGGTACTATATAGCAAGATGAGGTCAGACCAAAATTGCATCTGGCTTAATATCCTGTCTCTCACAGTGGCTAGGAGCAGATTCTTAGTAGTGGTAAGCTGTGAAAGAATATAAGAACAGAACCACCTCACAAGGAGGATTTTCCTGGTAGTTCTTCTCTTTAGCCCTCCAGTTTCTCAGAAGTCTTCAGTTTAGCTCATAAACTACAGCCAGAGTTTGTATCTTTGTTTAATAACCCTTGATACATCTAATTACAAATGAAAGAAAGGTTGTCCTCAGTGTGCTACTTTAGACAATGAATCACGAATTGGGACCTTCCTTAATTCATCAGAATTCTGAATAAAATTATAGTAACACTAAAGCAGAGCAACATACAATTTCATATATGTTTGTGTACGCACATTTATATTATGCTTAAATGCCTAACTTCGCACCCTGGAAGCTTTTTACATCTGTAATATTAGTAAATTGTTATACTAGAGTAGTTCTCTCCCACAAAATCTTTTATCTTTGTGATTACTATTTCCTCTGTGTTTTTAAAATCTGCACTCAGAATTCCTAATAAAAATGAAAAACATACATCTTCACCACACTTAGTTTTTCAGCAATTCTTTCTCAGTAGACACATCCCAGATCGCATTTCCTATCTGAAATCTAGCCAATGTCTTGTAGAATGTCAATCTTTCTCCATCTTTTGTAATTGATATGATCTCAACACTAAGTATGGTGCTAAATAGAAATTTTATACATAGCTGGGAACCTCTAGTCTATAAATAAGAGCAATTCTTGGTACCAAACCTGTGCTGATTTGTATGGTGGTTGATTTGGGTTGGTTTTTTTTTGAAAAAGTTAAGCAGTAGGTTTTAGAATACTGCAAAAATATTCGTAAAAACAAATATAAAAGATATCAATAGGGAATTAAATGACATTTCTGACACAACTGTGTCTGTCATCTGGAATTTCTATATTTATAAGTTTACCAGAGTTTCATGATAAAGCAGATTCTAAAACCAAATTCTTTTTTTGCCTCTCTTTATGTAATTAAAAATTGTGCATTAAAAACTTCAAAAATCAGTGTTAGAAGGGAAGGGATAGTCTGTCATCAGAGAGTCATAATTGAGAGTAGCTTAAAGATTAGAAAACACATGCATTGTAGAGCTTAAAATAAACCAGACTGATGTTTGAAATATCTAAATTATTTTTGTTTGCTGCTGTTAGCAGACTGAGATCACCGACCAGATTCTTTCATATTCTGATCCAGACTGGATTTTCTAAAAGCAAATCAAGTTGCAGAAGAACTTAAAGCTGTTTTCACAGAGCTCTCTAGGAAGCTGTGGGCCACGGGCATCAGGACAGAGTGACATGACAAGCCTTCGGTGAGGCATATGGATGGGGTGTTGTGCCCCTGTGTGATGTGGGCACATGGACAGCCAGAGAATAATTTGGTTTTGTTTCCATAACTAAAAACCAGTCTGAGGCAACACTCTACAAACACCTGAAGTAAGACAACAGCCTTGGTCTTAACTCCAGAATTAACTTATATGCCTTTCAACTTCATGGGTAGGCGTAGACTGAGACTGTGCATGGCCAAATTTCATCCACATCCCACACAGCTGATCATTTCAAGTTTAAAGGCAGATTCTGGTCCATGACTTGGTGTCAATGTGCTCTCGGTATTAAAAGGCTGTTTAATTTGTTTATGAATTGTTTATAACAGTTATATTTTTCAGTTGGTAATTTAGTAATGATTTCTTTATTTAGTAGAGATTTTTTAAGGTGGTGTTTTTTTAAATTGAGATAGCTAATAACCATATGCCTAAATGTATTAGGCTGTGAAGTGACTTGTAGGCTGACTGTACATCTACTTTGGTTGCTGTCATATTACTAATTTTTTATTTTCTCTGAGAATTATTGGTTTTAGCTAGAATATCTAAAAAGCCTTTTATATAAACATTTTTTCCTCCAGAACTAAGGACCAGCACGTTCTTTAAATGTCTTTGAAAGTTTTTGAGATTGGGTAACTTTGGGACCTTTTCATTCTTACCAGTTTTCAGAGCCCGTACGGCTACTCCAAAAACCATTGGAAGCAGACCATAAATGCTTTCGTTCTGTAAAATCCTGTGAATATGTATAGTCATTCAGAGACTTCAGTTTTCTTGCATCAAACTCATATTAAATTTTAGTAACATTGATGTGAAAGAGATTTTCATGTTGTCCTGTTTTGCTGAGGAGCTGCTGCCTTTGATTAGTGAATAATACGTTTCATAAAACAAAGGAAGTTAAGAAAGCATATCTTTGTAATACCTATCTGTTAGGGTAATGCAGCTTCTGAGCTTTTTTCCAAAGCTTTTTTTATTGGCATAAAGAATTAGACTATCTACATGATACTAGAAAAATAAAGTACTGATATGAGCTTGTAGTTCACAGAAATGAGAATGACTACCTCTTTGTCAAAGAAAGCTCCTTCTGTTTGTAGAGAGGCAACTGTATAAAATCTAAGCTTAGTACTGTAGGTATGTATTTGTTCTGAAGATCCTTCTACTTTGTAGCGTGCTGTTCAACAGAAAGAAAAATGTGAGCTTGAACTTTATTTACGTTATCTAATATGATCTATCATTTGCCACTTATAAATGTAGTATTCAGTACATGTTTCCATGTCCAAATATATCTAAATGAATCTAGCTGCTACGAGTAACTGATTCATAGCATCATAGAACGGTTAGGGTTGGAAGGGACCTCAAAGATCATCTAGTTCCAAACCCCCTGCCATGGGCAGGGAAACCCTCCACTACACCAGGTTGCCCAAAGCCTCATCCAACCTGGCCTTGAACACCTCCAGGGATGGGGCATCCACAAACTCTCTGGGAAACCTGTTCCAGTGCCTCACCACCCTCTGAGTGAAAAATTTCTTCCTTATATCTAATCTAAATCTGCCCTCTTTCAGTTTAAAGCCATTGCCCCTTGTCCTATCACTACACGCCCTTGTAAAAAGTCCCTCTCCAGCTTTCCTGTAGGCCCCCTTTAAGTACTGGAAGGCTGTTATAAGATCACCCTGGAACCTTCTCTTCTCCAGGCTGAACAGCCTCAACTCTCTCAGCCTGTCTTCGTAGCAGAGGTGTTCCAACCCTCAAATCATCTTCGTGGCCCTCCTCTAGACACACTCCAGCAGCTCCATGTCCTTCTTGTGTTGGGGAATCCAGAGCTGAATGCATTATTCCAGGTGGAGTCTCACGAGAGCTGAGTAGAGGGGCAGAATCACCTCCCTTGACCTGCTGGCCATGCTTCTTTGGATGCAGCCCAGGATACGGTTGGCTTTCTGGGCTGCCAGTGCACATTGCTGGTTCATGTTGAGCTTCTCATCCACCAGCACCTCCAAGTCCTTTTCCTCAGGGCTGCTCTCAATCCATTCTCTGCCCAGCCTGTACTTGTGCTTGGGATTGCCCCAACCCATGTGCACGACCTTGCACTTGGCCTTCTTGAACTTCATGAGGTTCTCACAGGCCCACCTCTCCAGCCTCTCAAAGTCACTCCAGCGTGTCCACAACACCACGCAACTTGGTGTCATCTGCAAACTTGCTGAAGGTGCACTCGATCCCACTGTCCATGTCACCGACAAAGATGTTAAATAACACTGTCCCTAGTACTGACCCCTGAGGAACACCACTCGTCACTGGCCTCCACTTGGACATTGAACCATTGACCACAACTCTTTGAATGCAAACATCCAGCCAATTCCTTATCCACCGAGTGGTCCATCCATCAAAACCATGTCTTTCCAGTTTAGAGACAACGATGTCGTGTGGGACAGTATCAAATGCTTTGGATAAGTCCAGGTAGACAATGTCAGTTGCTCTTCCCCTATCCATCAATGCTGTAACCTCATCATAGAAGGCCACCAAATTAGTCAGGCAGGATTTGCCTTTAGTGAAGCCATGTTGGCTGTCACCAATCACCTCCTTATTTTCTATGTGCCTTAGCATAGTCACCAGGAGGATCTGCTCCATGATCTTGCCAGGCACAGAGGTGAGCCTGACTGGTCTGTAGTTCCCTGGGTCTTCTTTTTTTCCCTTTTTAAAGATGGGGGCTATGTTTCCCCTTTTCCAGTCAGTGAGAACTTCACCAGACTGCCACGACTTCTGAACTATGATGCATAGTGGCTTAACAACTTCATCTGCCAGTTCCCTCAGGACCTGCGAATGCACCTCATCAGGTCCCTTGGACTTGTCCACCTTCAGGTTCTTTAGATGGTCTCGGACCTGATCTTCTCCTACAGTGGGCAGTTCTTCATTCTCCCAGTCCCTGCCTTTGCCTTCTGTGACTTGGGCTGTGCAGCTGGAGCTCTTGCCAGTGAAGACTGAGGCAAAGAAGTCACTGAGAACCTCAGCCTTCTCCATATCCTGGGTAGCCAGGTGCCCTGTTTCCTTCTGGAGAGGGCCTATATTTTCCCTAGATCTCTTTTTATCACTGACATATCTATAGAAGTTTTTCTCGTTGCCCTTGATATCGCTGGCCAGATTTAACTCTATCAGGGCTTTGGCTTTCCTAACCTAATCTCTGGTTGCTCAGACAATTTCTTTGTATTCTTCCCAGGCTACCTGTCCTTGCTTCCACCCTCTGTAGGCCTTCTTTTTGTGTCCGAATTGATCCAGGAGCTCCTTGTTCATCCATGCAGGCCTCCTGGTGTTCCTACCTGACTTTCTCTTTGTTAGGATGCACCGCTCCTGAGCTTGGAGGAGGTGACCCTTGAATATTAATTAGCTTTCTTGGGCCCCTCTTCCCTCCAGGGCTTGATTCCATTGTACTCTACCAAGGAGATCTCTGAAGAGGCCAAAGTCTGCTCTCCTGAAATCCAAGGTAGTGAGCTTGCTGTGCACCCTCCTTGCTTCCCTAAGAATCTTGAATTCCACCATTTCATGATCACTGCAGCCAAGGCTGTCCTTGAGCGTCACGTTCCCCACCAGCCCTTTTTTGTTGGTGAGAACAAGGTCCAGCAAAGCACCTCTCCTCATTGGTTCCTCTACCACTTGGAGAAGGAAGTTATTATCCATGCATTCCAGGAACCTCCTGGATTGCCTATGCTCTGCTGTGTTGTCCTTCCAACAGATATCGGGGTGGTTGAAGTCCCCCATGAGGACCAGGGCTTGTGAACATGAGGCAGCTCCTATCTGTCTGTAGAGGGCCTCATCCACCCAGTCATCCTGGTCAAGTGGCCTGTAGCAGACCCCGACTGCTACGTCCCCTGTCCCTGCTCTCCCTTTAATCCTAACCCATGAGCTCTCAATTGGGACCTCATCCGTCCCCAGGTGCAGCTCCATGCACTCCAGCTCCTCTTTGACATAAAGGGCAACCCCTCCTCCTCTTCTCCCCTGTCTATCCTTCCTAAAGAGCCTGTACCCTTCTATTCTGATACTCCCATCACAGGATTCATCCCACCACGTCTCCGTGATGCCAATAAGATCATATTCCAACAGGCGCACACACACTTTTAACTCCTCTTGCTTATTCCCCATGCTGCGTGCACTAGCATAGAGGCATTGAAGTTGGGCCCCAGATGAATCTGACTTCCTGGCTGGAGTGGCTGGAATTCTTTTCTTCTGTTCTTCAGGTACTTCCAGCATATCTTTATCATTCTTGATATTACCCCCCTCCCCCTTTGATTATTCTATAAGAAATATAGTTTTTAGTTATTTGTGTACTGATATTACCTGTACTTTAAATTTATAAACCTACTGTCATTTCCTGCCTAAATAGAATGTCTCTGGTGTTTAATAAAAACGTCTTTTGCCTCATTTGTTGAAAGATCCCTGCTAGGAAGAAATACAAAGTATAGAAGGATCTTTCTCTACCAAAAAATATATTTAGTTCCTTCTTTTTTTTCCCCAGTCTTTCTCTAAAAACACAGAAAGCTTCATCTTTGAGGCAGTAACTCCTAAATTTGATTCCATAAGGACAGCATTAAAAGCTATAAATATATTAAAGTTATAAATGTATTTGGCCCAAATTAAAGGTATTTCTGGAATGTAAGTTTATCCTTTTGGAAGCCCTAATGTCTCACTGGATGTACCCATGCAGTTCTTGCTGTATTCAAAACTTGTAATTATGAGCTGAATGAATGCTGTGTTTTGTATAGGTCGGTTGTTCAGTCATTATATATGATGATCTATATTGTCATATAAATGACAACTTATCAAATAACATATTTCTTCTAATGATTACGCAAACTGCTTGAAGGCAGCGCAGCACAGTTAAGGTTAATAACACTAAATAAAATGACACCAGGAAGGAATCTGTCTGCAGTAATTCAATAATTCCCTATTGTTTGAGACGTCTGAATTTATTTTGACTAATGGGTGGTTTCTACAAGAAAACAGTGATAATTATATTTATGTCTCTCAAGTATTTTCTCAGGAAACAGACAAACATCCTTGCTTGGTTTGTTTTAAGGACAAACATGGTACCACTATAAGTATTTTCTTGTTGATTCTGAAGATGAAATGGATTACTATTGGAATGAAACGTGATACTGAAAGAGCAAATTTTTAGAGTATTTTGCAAAAGAAAAAATAAAGGCAGAGTTTGCACAGACTTTATAGAGTTTGTAGAAATGTTGAACACTGTGTACATATCCAAACGCAAAACAAACAGGGTCTTGTCTGCATAGAATGAAAACTGACAGTATCACCACATATTCAGCTAGGTGTGCATCTTAAAATCATGAGCTTCAGTGGATTGAGAACTAATCTGGAAAGTCGATTAATATTATTGAAGCCACAGATAAGTTAGTACAACACATTTTTGTTTTTTTTTTTTTAATGGGATTTTTGACACAGTTTTAATGAGTGAAAAGTACTCTCTAAACATTAAAATAAAATGTACGTTTCCCCAGACATACATAGCATTATATAACATTCTCCATATCAGCAGTACTGAAGCAATAAATAATTTAAGATTTTGCATTTTGCAAGATGGAGTCCACTGGCCATCCTCCACATAATCTACGCTAACTGGACATCTCTTGAGTTAAAATATAGACAGAAGTGTTGTTAAGCTTGATTTTCAGCTCTCTGTCTTTCGGTCTGTCAAGTGGTTGGGAGTCGCTGCAGCTTATAAAGACGGCAGATGTTTGCAGATGGATCATGGTAATCAGGAGACAACATACATAATTTAATCCAATTTTTTATCACTTTTTGGTTTTAATTTTCTGATTTTAAGCTCTGATATAAAATTAATAATGAACTATAATGACTATTTTGTCATAGTCTTTTGCTAGTAATGATCACCAAGATATTTGTTTAATTGTCAAATGTGTATTTAGTTATCATGCAAATATTCTGTAGACATTTACTAATAACTTTTCTCATAGATAGGCATGCAATAACTGAATAATCCAGAAATGGCCTTTGTTATACATTGCAATTATAATGTTTCTCAGTGTGATATCAATGATGAGGTTAAGAGATACAATCATGAATAAAGGTGGTGCTCCATAAATTCCTAATTCTGGAAATAGCTATGTGGTTATAATAGCCTTATAATGCATGTAGAAAACTTTGCATAAGAGGTGGTTAACATCATTAGAAGGCAATACTACCAACAGCAGCATAAGAATTTTATGCCTTTATACATAGTAAGAAAAACAAAACCAGCAACAACAATTGAACATACAGTGTTTTTACTTTTGTGTTCATAATCTATTCTTTTGTAAATAGTCTACAGGTTGCTGAAGAGTTCAGTTTTCTTATCCATTCCCTTTAGACTTAGCCATGCTAATAATTTTACTAATGTAGATTTTTTGTCTCCTGAAACTGAATAGCACTATTGAAATATACCTGTCTGAACTGGATTTGACCTAATGCTTCGTAAGACTTTCCACTGAGCATTTCCTGTACTTGTTAAATTCTTTTAGTACTCAGGTAATCTGTTTAGATTAATTCCTAGGAAGAAGTCCACTGCTATAGGTCCTTACTGCAAGCACTCCCAGAAGTTCGTGAAAGGAATCTATTTCTTCATTCACTCGCTGCAAACTTACATGTTATTACAACAGGAGAGAATTGTAAGCTCCTGTATGTTATTGAATGCTCTAATGCATCCAACCACAGAAAGATGGTTTAGGAAGTGGATCAACAGCTTTTATGTTCTTAGATTCCGCTTTGAATAGATAGACAAAAATAAAATAATTAACAGCAAGTATAAATACAGAGACACAACAACAAATCAGTGGAGGATGAGAGGAAATGGCCTCAGGTTACACCAGAGAAGATTTGTATTGGATATTAGGAAAAATTTCTTCACCAAAAGGGTTATCTAGCACTGGAACAGGCTGCCCAGGGAAGTGGTTGAGTCACCATCTTTGGAGGTATTTAAAAGACATGTAGATGTGGTGCTTAGGGACATGGTTTAGTGGTGGATTTGACAGTGTTTGGTTTACGGTTGGACTCGATGATCTTAAAGGTCTTTTCCAACCCAAATGATTATATGATTCCAGGTCTAAAAGGTCTTGTGTAGGTTATGCTGAACAGACACAGCCATTGAGAGACTGTGTTGTTCCACAGATCTGAAAGCAATTAGGAAGGATGTATCCGAATAACTTGCAAAAGTCTGGAACAAATGGACCGCATCCTCAACTGCCGTAAGTTGAAGTATCTCTCCTGAGTTTAGTGCAGCTATTTCGATCCTATCACAAGAAAAATAATAGCAACAAAACATGACTTTTCAAGTAAATGTACTTCAGTGTCCTTCCAAGAACATTCATATAAATTAGATTTAACAAAAGAATTGTCTTCACTGAGAGCTGAAGACTGTTGAAGAACCTGACTGCGTATTGTCTATTCATACCCAATATTTAGTGGCACTATCCATAATATTTACCACATGTAAGCACGTATCCTACTTTATCAGTGCCTGTCAGCTCTATGGAAATAAAATATACAACCTGCACCCACGCCATTATTTCTAACTCATCTTGTAACCACAATACCTTTGTACAATACTTGAAACAGAGGGCAGTTACTTACATCTTCATGCTTTACTTTTGCTTGAAATTTGTGGTCTTTAAAGCAAAAATGGTCTTCACAGGGTCGTGATTTAAAAATTAATAATTGCTTGAAACGCACCCTCAGAATAGAAGATACAGAGTCTTCAAAACAGGAAATGTAAAATATAGTTCAGTATGCAGCTCTCTGGGTTTCTTGCCAAGCTATGACAGATACGGTGATTGATTACTAAAAGGTAGAAGGAAGGCCAAAATCTGGATAGCATATTCCAGTGAGACTGGAACCACTTATTCTTCGATTAGGTCTTGAAACTGTGGTTTAACTTCAGTTTACATCATTGTGTAACAGTATTGACCAAATAACTTTGCAATGTCTTGCTGAACTTTAGTGTTACCTATCTAGAAACCTGCAGTTGTAGACTGTGACAGGTTTTATTTGTGTGGAGACCACAGTAATTCTACTCTTACAGGTTTCATCGTCAGTTTGCCAATACAAGAAAAGGTATGTTCATCAACCAGCATATCCTCTGACAGGTACACTTGAGAGCTAATTTGAGGAAGGTTTCATTGCCCTCAGGACATTTCATTGCATCCACCTTTGGTGTTTCTAAAATGCTTCTCCCTACTAAAATAGAGTTGCATGAAAGAATTTAGTCTGAAAGTTAATGAAGAAAAGTTCAAAACACTAACACAGAAATTCCTAGCAATATTTGAGGCTTGTAAAGGAGTGAGATTTGTTTGGAACAACAGCTAACAATCTATGTCAGGGAAAATGTAAGCAACTCTGACAAACACCCTTTAAAGAGCCTAATACATCATAAACAAAATCCTTCATTTGATAATTCAAACCTGAATTTGAATGATCAAAAAGTCCTAAACAGGAAATAGAATAAACAGTACTAAAAATAGGTACTCTGCATCTATCCTTTTTGGAAGTAATTTTGTTCTTTTAATCAATGTTAATCCCCATTTGGCGTATTATTTCAGTGTTTATGCCTGCTTCAGGAGCAGTGTCAGATTTCAGAGTATATCTTCTGCGGAAAAATTTGGATGTTTGAATAAAAAACAAAAAAGCCTTAACTTTCTTCTTTCCCTTTTATGGCTTAGCGATAATCTTTTTCAACATGTCACTGAGAACAGGAAAGTATATAAACATGTGCAAGACTAAAGGCATTAAAAATATTATCTAAATATTTCTGTTTAAATTATTGAGAAGTTTAGGTTCTTTGACAATTATATTTCAATATTCTAAATTGCAGAAATGTAATTAGCAAATTCCAAATGAATAGTTTATTTGGCATTGGTTTTATTTTTTTTTAAATGATACATTATTTTTCACAGTGATACACACAGATGATGTTGCTTCCCCTAGCAAGTTTGAGTCCTGAAAAGTGTATGTCTAAAGGTTGATGAGACCATGTCTTAAATATTTCCAATTATATCCTGTTCTTAAAGTCTTGGCAGTGAAGAGTTTTGCCTATAGCTGTAGCCTTATACTCAAATGAATGTCATTTCGATGAACTAACCATTTGTAAATTTATTGGAACTGGGAAATTATAAAGAACCTTTTTTAGACTTCATGCAATGTATGTAGACTGTAGTCCAGTGCACTGGGGTCTAGCATGGATATGGCAGACATACTCATGTACCTGAACAGAACAAGTTCTGTAACATGAAATTTGGGTTTCTCTCCTACCTGGCCACTGCCCTTGTCTCTCTCTTATGCCAGGCTATGTATGTCTAATGAATGCTTCTCTTTCCCTTTCTTTCCCTTGTTCCCTCTTCTGTTTTATTCATAATGATTTCATCATATCCAAAACTTCATGAAATGTCTTGTCACGAACAAAATAACACGTTTGACACAGTATGAGATGCGAAAGTATGAAATACTTCATGAAATCAGGTAATTCTACTATGAAACTATGAAAATGGTTAAAAAATGGTTAAAAAAATAGAGCAGTCTACCTCTGTCTTTCTGTTCTTTCAGCTGTTTCCAGGTGTATTTAAACAAAATAGATTTTTTTTCTTATATGTCAGTCATTAGAGGAAATATTTCAGGTTTATCTATACTCCTTAGGAAAAAAAAGATATCAGCAAAAGCTTTCATGTTTTTCTATGAGGCATATGGCAACTTCTATTGAGAGTAAGACTTCAGGTGCTCTTATTTTCCTTTTTAGTTTTTTATACACGTTATTTTCTCAGCAGGATTGATTTTTAAGCATGAAAACAGATCGAGTCAGTCCACAAACCCTGGTGATTCTGTTTCACTGAAAAAGTTTGAATTTTACATGCAATAAACCGTAGCTATATTGTCTGTTAATGATTTTCTGTAAACCAGTTGGATGATTCGGATAAATTCTCATTGATTTATGTAGGGAGTTGACTGAGCAAGAACTGAGTTATGGTAGAGCACTACCACCATGTGTAGTTCTAGTTCTAGAAAGAACAGTCATATCTTCAAATAGATAAAGAGCAACTGAAAATATCCATGTCTGCATTATGCTAATATCTGTGTACTGCTATAACAGAAACTGCTTGAATAAGATGAATTTTTCTTAGTTTTTTTAATTGTTTTGGTAGGGGTTTTTTTATAGGATTATGTAACTAGCATATTATTGGTTTCTCTTTCCATAATACGTCATGGAGTGTACTCAGCTTATACTAGTATGACAAAAAACATTTTATATTTGTGGAGAAATAACATTTTATACATTATTTTTCTATATTATTTTCATTTCAGAATTATATTAGAAATAAAACATTGTTATAATTACAATACACTATTATAATTCTTCATCTAACATTACCTAACAGAAATCAGAGTTGTCAGAATACCAGATTTATACAGCCTAGCTTTGAGCCATGTGGTTTTCTGAGCCATCTTTTTGTTTTTAAGCTCAGAAATAGCAAGAAGCTGTATTCTAACATTTAGTATAGTCAGTATGACTGCAACTGAAGTGTGTTTTGTCACTGCATACAGTGTGCAGCAGTGTTATTAACTTGTTTCATTAGTGAATTACCTTGTTTTTCTTTACCCCTCTATTCCTCTATTTACGTTTTTCAGTTCTATGGTTTGCCTAAGACCCAACAGAATTATTAACATTTTCAGACTTGGATGTTCTGATTCCACGTGGTCTGTCTTTTTTTCACCATAAAATACTGCTATACACTTTTTTTTTATTGTTATCATTATAATGTTTTATTAAAGTAGAGTAGAACAAGTATTCAAATTCTGGTTATTCTCCTCTTTTCTAAAGATGCAATAGCAGGAAAAGAGATGAAGGAGACATTCTGTGCCCAGTTTTCTTAGACAGACAGGGAATGGAGAGACATTGTTGAAAATGTCCTTCTTTTCTCTTTTTTAGATATTCATCAAGCGTTAGAATATTTGAAAGCAAGTTAACTTTGTGAAACTGTTTCACAGAGTGGACCATGTCTTAATATTTTCATGACTTTTAAATATATCCTCACTTACACATATTTTAATCCATCTTATTCCTGTGCTCAGCTTCTGAAAAAAACTCCAGCCTATTTTACTGAAATTGAAGCTTCTTGGTGGAACATCAAGTGAAGTTTAGCTGAAGAAAAATAACTAGGAAAAAACTCATCGCTTTTTTGGTATTATAATAATCAATATTCTTAGTAAATTTTAACTGTAAGGAAAGTAAAGACTTTTTGTTTTATTTTGATTTCCATTAAAAAAAAATCAAAATTGTGCAATTTATGCAATTCCATAATTGCAAAGAAAATGTGTCACTTTGCAGCCTGTAATTTATTCACTGAATTCCAAACTGGAAATCTTTCAGGAAAACAGTATAAATCACACTTTACAGTAGAGTAAAATTTATGCATTCAGATCTCAGGCTAGCCAAATATAGTTAAAAATAATTCTGAAAAGTTATTTACCTCTGAGGCTGCACTTCTGACTGTTCAGAGTTTACCACCACATATGCCATTTCCTTCTATGGGCTTCAAAGACCTCTGTCTTTGAAGACGCAGAGGTTAGGCTGGCGAGTCGTTCCACTTAAGGTTGTCTACCTCCACTATCCATGTACATGAAAGCAACTGGGAAAAAATTCAAACCCACTTCCATTTGGGCCTGCATAATTTTGCAACTGACTTTTAAAGTTAATACTGTAATTTTAAGGCTGAAAAACACATATATAAAGTTACATGTACGACAATGAAGACCACATTCGGCAAATTTAGCAGACTTTAGCACAAAGTTTCACATGCTGAGGAACTAAAGCTTGACAAATTAGCTCCAGATATGACCATATTAGTGGGAGCTGGAGACAGCCCTGCAGGGCTTGCTTTTCTTTGACTGAAGAAATGCCCTCAAGACGACTTACTTGAGCTAATGAAGGCATTATATAAACAGTTAAAAGGCAGTTGTTGGAGGCTGGTAGAAAGCTCATGTATCAGCAGTTAGTAATTATGAAGGTTTCCTATCTCCTTTCAGAATAAATATCCTGTCCCAGTTGTGGCAGGCCAGCTGCATGGAGGCCTTCTGGTCACTACATCTCCAGTGTCCAGGCACTATCTTGTATAGCATAGTATATGCAGTGTCTTACCTCTGCATCCCTACAGTTTCCTCTGAAGGCCAGCCAAAGGCCAAAGATTCTAATCAATAACCTGATTAGTAATAGTAAAATCATTTACTCAGAGCAATAACTAATAAAGAGGGTTTACACTGGCTGAAGGGTTCATCAGAAGGTAAATGATGCATGACCAATCCACCTGGGAAGAAAATTAAAGTTGGCAACAATATTTCTTTCTTTCTTTAAGGAAAAGGAAAAAAAGAGTTGGCTTCACCCTGTAGTTTGGAAATCGTACATGGTCATTACCATTATGATTCACATTGAATTAAATGAAATCAAAACTGAGTAAGTTATTTCACCTAAATATGAGACTAGTGACCAAAGACGTTTTCTGCATGTATTTATAACTAGAATTTGTTAGATGAATAGCTAATATTTATTATTAATAGATACACTAATTAAAGCCATACTAGTCATTTCCATTAGCTTACCCTCAAACTTCTACAGAGCTGTCCGTCTGGTTTTAATCAAAACCAAATGGTAATCCAAGTTCTCAGGCTGGAACAGCTAGGAGGAAGTCACTCAGAGGAGGCAGAAGAAAGCAGAAAAGATAAACAGATGATATTCACTAAATTTGTATAGAGCGAAGGATGTAGATGCAGAGGGTTACTCTGGAGACGTGATTCAGGCACCCTGTCAAGCTGGAACGAAGTAGTTACAAGTGTTTTATGTCAGCAAAATACTAATATGATCAAGATGGAGTCTGTCCTTTTGCTTTTGCAGGGCTGGATTTGTGTGACTCTGGAGGATTCTCAGAAGAGGTAAAGCAACATATACCACTGCCTGCAATATGCCTGTGTTTAAACTGTAGCATTCATTTTCTTAAAGCTTGCTTTTTTCAGTAAGAATAGAGTTTAGCGTAGGCGTGTAAACGATATTTATCTAACAGTGTATATTTGCTCATAAGAATAGCACTAGACCCTTTGTCAATGCGCTGTATTAATTGAGTTTAGACCATGTGGTTTTGTGCCTGTTTCTCTCTACCTGGTGCCAAAGACCAGGCATTTCAGAGACGTCCTCCTGTAGATCTGGATAACTGCTATCTTTGCACGAACACGAGACACGTATGAAATATTTTTTTCAACGAAAAAGAAAACAAACAGGAGGGAGGGTATGAAAGCATTTTTACGTTACGTAACTATAGCAGAGATCTGCCCGTTTGATAGAAATAGCCCATCAGTGTATTAAGCTGAACGTCTTGAAATGCTCGGTCTTGTCTTTTTTTCCTGCCCCCCCCGCTCCCCGTGCGCGCTCTCCCTGGCGCAGGCAGGCAGGCAGCCTCCCTCCCTGTCTCACTCTCCCTCTCCCTCTCTCTCAAAGGCAGGAAATACTTTTCAGGCAATCTGGGCCTGGTTCTTGAGGCCCCTTTCACAAAACATCAGTCTGAATTTAGTAGGCAGAAGTCACTGGGAAAAGCTTGACAGGCTCGTGCTTAGTTAAGGCTCCCTCCAGCTGCAGAGGGTGTTTTTGTTAGAATCACACATTGAGCAAAACTGCTCAGAATAGAGCAATGATCTCAGTAGCGAAATCTGAACTTTTCTGCTAGCAGGAGCTAACCGGGACTGGGCTCTTTTGTTTGTTTATTTGCTCCTTTATTTTTTGTTGGGGTTTTTTTGTTGTTTGTTTTTTTTTTGTTGTTGTTGTATGGACCAAAGATTTTAGGGAGGTCATGTCCGAACTCCAGGTTCTCTTCATCTAGGTAAGGCTGTCTTGGAATCTTTCTGTACTTTAAACTACCAAAAAATAAAATAAAAAAAAAAAAAAGAAAGAAAAGAAAAATCAGCAAAGAAACAAGCAGTATCCAGCACTGGAGCTTTCTGCGTTTGGGATCTCAGCACTAAAACTGGAGGTAAAAAAATGATAATCCTTAAAATGTACATTTAGTTGTAGACTGTGCCTATTCTGTTTATCAAAGTGTGTCAGATCTACAAAAAAAAAATCTTCTTGTTCATTTTTCTTTATCTTTTAAAAACATGCTTGATATGTTGAACTTTGTTTATTTGCATTCATATATAAATAGAGCTGCATGGTCTTGCTTGCATATTTTTTAATGGACATTAAATAGCAAAGCTAGACGTGTGAATGATTTATTTTTTCACCTCATTTGTCAACAGGGAGGGCATTTAGGGATATGTTTTTTCTCTCCCCCCACCTTCCCTTCCCTTCCCTCCCCTCCAGCAGTAATGATGATGAGGAGTGTTTTAGGTAGATATACCAGTTATACCTCTGCTAGGCTTGGTCTCTAGCCGTTTATCACTCCTAGATGAAATTTGTGGTATAACTAACAATACAATCTTAAATGTGTACACTCTACATATGAAATCCCAAGGTTTATTTCTTCGCATTAGCTAAATTAGGTTATTTTTAGTAACCTATGATTAGATATGAAGTTTGGGGTGTGCTGTGCTAGCATTTAGAAGAGGCAAAGCAAAATTCAGTAAATGTCAGCTGACTATAACTTTCAGTAAAGATACATGAATTTATACAGTTTTTTTCTTAACCTAGTAAATGTTTAACTTTTAAAAATAACAAATGTCTGCTGTTAATATCCTGAATTTCACCCTAAAATCCATATCTTTAACTTGTGCATGAATGGAGCTGCTTCTGTTGTACATAAAGGCATGGTTTAATTATTAAATTGTTATGGACATCAGAAGCATTTTTCATGGCAATCTATACAGTATCCTTTGTCTTCCTGAATATCTAGAAGGACAGTTGCTTATAAGTAATATGAGAGATTCTTTCTTTCTTATGTGCATCATTAAGGCTCCGTACAGTTATTGGCCAGAGTGGTAACTAAAAAGGAGTCATCTATTCACAGATTTCAAGAAGTTTTTAATTATGTTTTTACAGAATGTTTTTTCAAAATGTTTGATGAGTAATGAAATATCTTTGTGGCATGAAGGGACATGAAGGATCAGAAAATATTCCAGAATGGGGTCAAATATCTCCTCTGCAGTAGATTGAGAATTGTACATTTTACTGTCATTCGGGTGAAACAAAGTTGTTCATGGTGGTCAGAAGTGGCTCAGAGTTTTGAAGGGCATGAGTCTGAAGGGAACAGGGAACAGCTGGTAGGCAGCAAATTGTTCCTGGACATATCCTAGGGAGAATTTTAAAGTCACAATCACTCATTTGCTTAGGAACAAGCCTTCTCCAATTCAGTACCCTGAGCTGGGAGAGCTATGATAGGTAGGTGGTGGGACTGAGAAGTTGAGAGGAATCTGAATGGCTGAGACTCTGCGTCACTCCCATGAAATTTGTGCTGGAACTTTGATGTCTCAAGGGATTTAGCATTACTGGCTTTTACTGCCTTGTATTCCCATACTTGCTCCCACAACTATGCATGTACATACTTAGTATAAGCGAGTACTCTAGTTAAATAAAAAAGAAAATATCAAATAATGAAAAAAATATTCCATATCAAGGTGTTCCTTCTTCTGCAGTACTGTCCTCTGGGTTTTAAAGGATATAATGACCTCATCTGACCTCATTTGCAGGTGAAAATACTTGACACCTGAGACAGTTGAACTACAGAGTAGACGACAGAACAGAACCCAGAAAACGTTTTCTCATTTAACTCTGAATTTTCTAACAGACTATAAGAAAATGTAATACAGATACCTGTCCACCTTTTTGTTTTAGAAGGTCTATTTAAAAGTCTTGATGACACATCACCGTTCAACTCCTGATTCTGCTTATTCTAACTTCTCTGTTATGCTAACCTGGTTTTGTTTTTTAAGATGTTGTTGTTCAAGAAAAAGAATTCACAGAAAGTTTACTGTCTAAAATAACCCTGAAAATTACTGTATAGATATATAACAATAATGAACATGAAAAAGGAACATCTAAAGTTTTTGATCTTACTTTCCATAAGAAATATTATTTTGAAATAAGAAAACAGCCCAAGTAGTTATACTGGATGACTATTTTGAACAATCAAGCACATTAATTAATGTTTGCAGCCTTGAGAAAAATTAATGCAAGTGGTTCTATTTATGTAATAGAAATTATTTAGATAGCTTTCCTTCACTATATATTTATGTGACTGTGAAGTTATCTTCTTTTGAACCTTGTATGTGTTGACATCCATATTAAATTGCATAATTAGGGCACTTGAACAAAATCAGTTTCTATATTTGGGCCTAATTGTCCCCTTCAAAAAGAAAATTAAAACCAAAGATAACAGCTTGGGTAGGCAGGTTTTGAACAGGCAAGGTTTATAATAAGTTTTTTAAATCGCTGAGCTTAAAATCAATTTTTAAATTATTCTTTATCTGGTGGAACAATAGAAGGATGCTTATTTTATTTTTTTAACTGTCAGAAGTGTTAAGATTAATTTTATAGTATATTTTTCTGTTGTTCTTAATACAAATTTTGTTGCTGAAATGTATCTTCGTTGACATAAAACTTCCCTGAGGAGGGCAGTAGCAGAAGGAGGAAGAGAATTGACGAAGTTTTCTTTTTTCTCAGAAAGGAGATATATTTTAGAGTATTTTCCTTTTTCCTTTTAGTCATCTGGTTCCATTTTCTGCTGTTTGTTTGTTTGTCTGGAGAAAAAAATTAAAAGATGTTTTTTATGTTGGTATTTTGTTCCTTCTACAAAAGAAAAAGGAAAAAGACAAAAAGTGGAGCAACCTAGGGGTAAGAGCAATTTAATTAAAATATCCAGAAGGGCCAGACCTTGATTTCCTTCCTAACAGGAAAGAACCTCTGGAGGTCCTTGGTCCAACTCCTCGTTCAAAGTGGGGCCAACTAGAGTCGGTTGCTCAGGGCCTTGTCTACTTGAGTTTAAAATATCTCCAAAGGTAATGATCAGTGTGAACACTTAGTAAGAAATGTAAGCTTGACTGTATACAGAAATGTATTTTTTTATATATGTGTGTATTCATATGTTTATGTGCATTTATGCATATGTCTCTGTGTGTATATATTTAAAAATTATACTCCAAAGCAAATTTATATAGAATTTTCACATGTAAATCCTATGTATAGTAGGATTGTGAATGTTATTTTTACGGAAATAATTACCGATATTGAAATTGAGTATGTTTTTGGGTTGCTGACTGCAGTCTTTATTTCACCATAGATATCTGTTGATGCTTTAAGAAACTATTTATTTTAAGAACCGTCTGTTGGTAGAGAATTTCAAATCCGCTGCTACCATAATTGCTTGTTTCTCTTGAACACAAAAAATCACTTATGTTGAAATTAGAAATGCTTGGAGTTTTATCTCTGGCATATTGTTAATCAGCCACTGAACACAAATACAGGAGTTTGCCTTAGGCTGTATCTACATTAAATTCAATTTAAGTCATACAATGTACTCTCTACTTCTAACCTTTGCTTCCCTCTAGACTCTTCTTTTTCTTACTCTGATTCCTGATATTTCCTGTTAGCTATTTTATTATACCTTGTATTAAAAACCAGCAGGTTTAGATTAAATGCCCTTGAAATTTAGGAAAGTTTGTAAACAACTTCTGCTACCTCTGAATCTCTAGAGGTTCTCCCACCCTCTGTCTCACTCTTTATCAGCTCTAGGCTTTCCAGGGTAGATACTATGTCTTGCTAGTGAGATTTTTGTAGAGTCTCTTGCACTAGACCTCAACCTTGACAAATGCTCTTTAATGCTAGAATAAATAAATGTTCCGACTTGAACATCACTGTACTTGTGGAAAGTTTGCCTCATGATCCAAAATTTCACCTCGGATAAGAGGGAATCAGTGGTGAAATTCAAAAAGAAAATTTCATTAGACTGAGAAGTGAGGAAAATCTAGAGTAGTATGGAGGATTGTTGCAAAGTGTTGTTCTACTAAGGGAGCTAAGAGAAAACAGAAGTAGTAAGATGAACCAGTGAGAAATTTGCCTCACTGAAACAGTTGGAATTACATTATTATAGCTCTATAACTGCAACTTATCAAGGAGCATCCAACAACCTTAATTTTGTATTATTAGCATCTTTGCTAAGACCATCACAAAATGTAAAGCTGTTTTCTTCTCATGAACTTTCTCTTGCAAGACACAGACATGTAACGGGCAAGGAAGATTTGCTTTGTGTTTGCTGGTTCAGTCTGGAGCATTTAACTCTCCGCTTCTGAGCAGACCTGAGAGAAGAGACTCAACACACTGGAAGTTGTACTGTTAGATTCACTACACGCCTTTTTGGCCGCTAAATGGAAGATAATCCTTTTCATTTTGCTTGAATTTTTATCTTCAGATAATGCTGTTTTAGAAGATACAAGTGACAACTCTCAATAATAATGAACTAAAATATAAAGTTTTTGCTGAAAGGATGGTCTCAAAGTGTTGTACCTTCCACAACAGAAGCTGCACTTGGAGTATTCCATGTGCAGAGACAAATCTACATGCTAGTTCTGTTAAATACCTATGTGCAGGGGATGTTATTGCCTTCCTGGCAACTTACAAACTTTGAGTCACTGTCAGCTTAATTGGATAGATAGCTAAAGATTTTAAAAAAGCTTTTGCATGCCATGTGAGAATTGGTAGCTGGTAAAGGAAATAGACCTGAAATAGCTTTCAAATCAAGACAAGACGTCTGCATGAGCTCGAGTCATCTGTTGCATTTTTTGTGTGCTCATGTACTCAGAAATGGTAATTTCCAAGGTTAGGTATGTCTTTCCAAGTGGGCTATGGATGCTGAATAGGAGGATACCATCATAAAACTGGGAGACCAGTTGATGAGTTCAGAATTGAGATATCTACGAAAACTACTGTGGAGAGAGTCTGTTGACTATAACAGCCATATTCACATTATGACTATTAGAGAGAGAAGGAGAGAAAGGGGATAGGAGGTGACATACAAACACACTGTACACAAGTCCTTTGAAAGATAAGCTTCCAGAATTCTGAAATAAGATTGTAGTGAAAAACATTCAATTGCGAGGTTTTGTTTTGATGCAAACCTTTTTCCTCCCAATTTCACCAACTTAGGAAATAAATTATTTTTTCACATTCCCTTCCTTGAAGGGAGTGGACTTAATTGGGTCCTTCAGTGCATTTACAAAACACTCATTTGTGCACTAAGCATTATTTCTCTCTCTGGTTTCAAAGAAATAGCTGGTACAGCAGCCATGTTGATTAATTTTTGTTTTTCACATCTTCAGCCACATTCCGGAAATACTTGCTCAGTTTGTTTTCAGTACTTTTTTACAGGCACATCAAAATGGGTTTCCAAGTGACACTTACTGGTTCATTCCCACAAAAAACCACAGCCATCTCACTGGTCATTCTTTCTAGACTCTATCTTGATAAAGTATTTTTCTTTATTGATGAGACAAAATAATTTTCAACTCTTTATGTAAAAGTATATACATATTAATGTCAAAAATACTTTTTAGTCCTGTCTACACCAGGAATGTAATCATGCCCCCTACTATTCAGTAAGTGGACTAGTTGCCAAAAGTAATTGCCCACAGTGCTTTAGATTTCATAGCTCATGGCTATAACAAGCACCAACAACTCTTCTTTAAATGGAAACACTGTATTAAAACCTTAAATCTGAAAGACATCAGGAATAAAATCTGGTTAATTTATATTGTTTTCAAAAGGACCTCCTGTAGCTAGAAAATCAGTTTTCTACTAGAAAACAGAATTTCTTCCATCCTGAAAAGGAAAAAAAAAAAAAAATTGGGGAAAAAAATTATCCTAATTCAGGACCAAAAATAATAGCAACAGTTTTTCTGGCTTGCCATGTCCTACGGGATGGCCTTTTCTCATTTCATGTCTTCTTTTCAAGATGCTTCCAGTCATGCAGTGGGGAAAGGAGATGTAAGAAATCTGTTATTTTTTCTATCCGCCGGAAGTGGAGAACAGAAACGATTTTGGGGTGGGATTGTAAGGGTGATGAAATTTCCATATAGAAGGCCCCTGTTTTGGAAAAGGAAAAATTAAAAATCCATTAGGGAAAGGAAAGCCTATGTAAAGAGAAGAGTCCAAACCTTTACATCTTACATCATTTTTCTTCATTCCACAGAAATAAGCAATTCATATTATGTTGAAACCAAGATGGTATAATATCTTTCAGACTACTAAACTTTGAAGACTAACAGACTCACAGATCAGAATTGCTATATATCATGGCTCTGATTTTCTTCTAAAAAAATCTATGCTGGAAATACTTTTTGGCTTAAAACCTCTTTACTTTCTAATGGGCAGATATAAATTCCATGGCTATTGTCACTCTGCAATGATGCTGTGGTGAAGGTGATGGATTATCATAACAGCTGATCAGAATTTAATGCTGATCATCAATATATTAAAATGATATTAACAAAATTACAGTAAAGAAGTATAGTTATGCTATAAACACTTGAAAAAAAATAGTATTTCTCTGTTTTATTGACTATTCATCAATGCCAAATAATACAAAAATATAAAGTTGAGTATTTTAAATTGTCTTTTAAATTTATTTTGATCTGATAATTAAACTGGGTGTAAATAATATAGATCTTAAGTAAGCCTGGAAAACTGTGGATCAGTTTGTATCCTGTCATTTCCCCTTTCTCATCCTTGAGGAAGAGGCGTAGCTCATCTAAAGCTCAGCACTGGAAATGAACCAAGTACAAATGCAACCAAGCTAAAACCCACTGTAATTACATGTTGGCTACAAGTAAAAGCCCTTCTTTGTATGATCATGAGCATGGGTAATGCAGCTACTTTTTGTGGAGAAATAGAAAGTAAAGCAACTCCCTGCTATTTTATATTTTTTGACAATAAATTAAAGCATATTGGCAAAGTTTGGGATCATATATTAGGAACCAATAAATTTGATTCCTAATGAAAGTCCAGAGACTTTGAATGTCTCTGAACAACTTTCCAACCTAACTTTGTAGATTGGGGCATCTTATGTATTGAGATCTTATAATACCGCTGGACAATTTCACCGTTTTCATCAAATGTCTTTTAAAGAAAGGATGTTAAGACCCTTCACAGTATTACACATTTTCATTTACAATAAACTATAATGAGCATATCTGACATATGTCAGAATCTATAAAGCAGAAAAGAAAATAGCTTGCTAAAGGGGTAAGGAAAGAGAAAATCCTTATCAAATCACAAGAATATCTTCAAGTGCATAGCTTCTTGTGTGGTTTTTCTTCTATTAGAAGTCACCAACTTTTTGCAGTGTAGAACTTATATTTACATGATAGTATACTATTTCTTTACATGTATAAACAACAAAAAAATCTTATTTATGTTTTAATATTTCTGCTTTCTGTTTCTACTTTGGTCCTCTGCATGTTCATGTAGTATGAGGCACAATGAATAAATGTTGTCCTTGTTCATGATACTCTTGATTTTTATATGGCTCTAAATCCTCTTTTTCCCAGGCAGGAAATCTTAGCCTATTTCATGATTCCTCAGACAGGAGCTATACCATACTTTCCATTGTCTTTATTGGTTTTTATTATATCTTTCCCTGTTCCATTTCTGTTTCTGAAATGAAATGACCATAACTGCATACAGTTTTCAGTTCATGGCGTACTGAGAATTTAGAAAACGTTATTATGCCGCTGTATGCTCAGTCTCTCTTTTGCCTACTGTGTGACATACTCTCTTATTTTCACTGAGTTTGAAATTAGATTTCAGATCACCAGCCACAGTGATTCTTAGTTTTAGGTTTTTTTTTTTGTAATTGGCAGCAGATATAGAGGCTTTTAATACGCATTTATAGTTTGGATTATTTTTTTATAACTGCATGCCATAATGCTTATTGACAAGGAATTCCATACACAATTTTATCTCCTAGCTCTCCACTGCAATTGGGTTCCTCTGTGTCATTAACAAGCCTTGTCATTTCACTACTTTTCTCTTTCCGAATAAGCTAAAAATTACAGATTCTAATAGCTACCTTTGCAAACCTATTAATAATCTCCCTCTTTAAAAACAACAACAAAAAAAATTCTATTTTCTTTTTTTATTTTTTCAATTTGCATTCTTTATTAGATTTTCAGCCAATTTACTGCATATGGATTTCAGACTTGCAAGTATATGGTTCAGGATCAAGTGATCTTTATTTGATTTGATTTTAAAACCAGCTTTTGGTGCACTCCACCATTTCTTGCAGTACCCCAAGACTGAACATGCAGGGCAATTTCCACTGTTCCTCCAGCCTTCTCTTTGTGTGGACATTCCACCTGTGAGGCTTAGTAAGGAGACGGGGATTTGTGGGCCAAAAACACCTCTGCTTCCTCTTCCTTTTCATAATCAAAGAGAAAAAGAGTGGAAAAACAGTCTCTCTCTTACCTTAGAAAGGCTGTACTTCCCACAGCTACTCCAAGCCCTGGTCAGGATCCTTTCTGGCTCTGTGTATCTCCCTCCTCTAGTAAAACCCATCTCTGACTCCAAAGATATTTGCCATTACTTTTGAAGAACAATTCTCTTGCAGCTCCCCAGGTTTCCCCCCTCTGCCTTGCAGGCATCATAATTGTTCCTCTTTGTTCCTGTGTAGGGTGTGTGCTGGTAGGAATGTTTGTGCATTGCACTTAGTTCATACCTCTGTAATAAACATTGATACCAAGGACACGCTGTCCAATGCAATGCATCCTTCTGGTGTGTATTGAAGGCACAATGCAATATCATTCCAATACTAGCACTTGAGCGTGTTTCTTAAGGTTTTTTTTTAATATCACCTGTTATTTTAAAGTATTTTACGAGAAAATGAGGACCAAAAAAAATTCCAGAAAGAATTTTTTATTGTAGTCCATATGGTAGAACATCCTGTCTCATGTTGCATAGAAATATTTAATTAAAAAAAAAGAAACTTAATTTTCTGTCAAATACAATGGCTATATTTTGTCCATAGCTGTTATTCATTCTCCTTCTTTTAGAAAACTTTTGGGACTGGCACTTGTTGTATTAGAGTATGACCAAAAACTTATCCTATCGCTTTTAGTAATCCTAAATAATGTAATGTATCATTCAGTTCTGATCCACCTAAGTCTGTATTATAAATACATTCAGAAACTCTCTCTATCTGTGGGGCTTTATATTCACTAGAGTATTAAATCACCGAAAAACTTCCGTTAAGATAGTTATAGCTGAGTCAAACTGTTAGCAAAATTTGTATTAATTATCTCACAGGTGACAACAACTTCCATTAAATGTTGAATTATTATTCTTCTATCAAATGTTAAATATTCAACATCACTGCTAGTATTACCTTCTCAGATTAAAAATCCATCAACAAAAAAAGTTTAAGGAAAGGGAAGACTTAAGGTTTTTATTTTTTGTCATTCACTTCACTTTCAATACTTTCTGTCTTGAAAGTCTTGCAGAACAAAGCAGAAAAGAAATATTTGAGGTGAGCAGCATCTAGTAAGCTGTATTGTCTCTATAATTATATGAATTACATTGATTTGAGTCCTTTAAAAATATTTTTTAAAGCAGAGCCATATATACAATGTAATTGAGTCAGTTTGTCTTAGTGTAAGCAGGACTTCCTTAGTTTTTCTTGAAAAATGGGAATATCAAGTAGGCACACTTTCACAGAAGCTCCCACTCTTCTGTTGGAGCCAACAGGACTTGCACTATAGATTTCAATCAAGTATTAATTACTTACCGCCTTTCGCTGCCATCTTTCACTGCTGCACAAAACTATACTTTTGTTTCTTTTCACTTATTCATGGGTGACAACAAACAGGAAGAGATCTCAAAGAAAAGAATAACTACTGTGTCAAAAGACATTATTGAACTATGTGTTTATCTGTACAAAAATCAGCAACAGCTATATTACTGACCTGTGTTCACATTTATTACATACAAACGCACCACATGACTACACATACAAACCTTACCATGAATATTTATATGAAAGATTTCAACAGTTTTATGATTTCATTTGGAAGACATACTTGTCTTAGAAGTGTTATGTCCTTTCTGATTTTTAGAATAAATTTGTAAATATTTTTCAAATCAGTTATTCATTCAAATAGTTTTTAATATTTCATCCTACACAATTATGATGAAAAATGCATCTGGTATTCCCTAGATTAATTACCTTACAACAAATTATCCTTATATTTCTATTCCAGGACATGAGGGTTTAGAATGGTCTATACCTATGCACTATAAAGGCTATTTATGTAGAAAATGCAGACAAGGTGAGCTTTCACATCACTAAAATCCAAAAGGTGGTATATATCCAGGAAATAAGAGGAGGAAGGACTCTAAATTCTAAAACAGGAGATATTTAAAAATAACTAGCTGAGTGAAGACCTAGAGGCTTATGTTTTATCTCAAATTATTTGTAAACAACATTCTGTCTCAGAGGTTGGTATGGAGTTACTGAAACAGCTGAATGTAAGCCAGACCAGGAAGATGTGAGATGAGTTTATAGGAAACAGACCCTGTTCACTCAGACTTCCTTAAACAAAGTTCGCTGACTGGGGTCACAGACCAACAAAGATAAAATAATGATAGCTAAATAAATATTTCTGCTTGATCTCCGTTGCTTACGTATGCTTGCTATGTAAAAAATTTGATGAAACACTCTTTCATCTCTGTGCAAGTTCATAAGCTAATGCTTTGCCCTATTTTTTTGCAGAAAAGATTTGCATCCCATGTAAAGCATTAGCAAAAACTGAATTCCACTGGCAGGACGGTGGGGGCTGTACTGCCTGGGCCACCCTCTCTGAAACTGTCCTGCCACTTATACTTGGTCAACTCTCCTGTGTTTGTGACTTTCTCCCTTCCAAAGCCTTTATGTTTACTGCAGCATGGAGGAGGTCATGCATGGTGTAATGAATTGTCAGTATGGTGGATCTGATGGGGCCAGCAGGGATGTCAGACCTGGGTCAAGGGCTGTCCTTGCCTTAGCCAGCTGGGTATGCCACCAAAGTGCCCTCCTGCATGGCAGTGTCTTCTTTGTGCCTACTTTTGCCGTAGTCATCCCATCCTGTTGACATGGGATGCACAGACCAGCTTGTAGGGTGGCTGTTGCTGTTGAGCAGCTCTATGTTTCTCTCCTTACCCCTTCCATCTACCCTAGGAAAACCAGAGTGGGCTCCACTCCTTTGTCCTATGAGGCTGAGGGAGGAGGTGGAGGACCAGAGAGCCCTGTTTGTGTGCCCCTGCCTCCTCACTTTTGTAACTGGGAGGATTTCTTGTCCTGTCCTGTGCACCAGAAGGGGAGCCAAGTCTCTGACCGGTCTGGGTAGACATAGACACAGACATTTGAGTAAGCCTACTTACTTCCCTTTCCGTCCTCACTCCAGCTCCAACTTCTAGGTCGTTCTGCTGCAGCTTGCAAAGTTTTCACAAGGTTTCAGTCCTAGGTATTGGGGCTGTTTTGTTTAAAGATATTTCTCATAGGCCATCATGTTGCCTTGAGCAGGGAAGCAACAGAAGGTAAAATGTGTCTTGAAATATGCGCAGTACAGCCAAACCTGAATGGAATTTCATGAGATATAGAAAGGATGCTTCTCTGTCTGAATTTCAAAAGCCAGCTGGAAAGAGTTTAATTTGAGCTCAGAAAAAAAAAATCACAGAAATCCTCCTTGAAGGAAAATGCTAGACAATCTAATTATAGGAGAGCCTACCATGATGATCTTATACATCACTTCACTGCATGCTTTATCTGCTGCAAAGTAGCTACCAGTTCTGTGAGAGCTGATACAAAACTTAACAAGCATAAAAGCTTGCCCTATTTTTCATTTCCATTATATTTTACAATGAAAGGAGACAGGCAGTAAATTATTGCAATATCTGTCTAAAATGGCATCTTGCTTTGTAAATACCATGAAGTATCACAGAGGGTGCTTGGAGGGGATTCCACTCCAGTATGATAACCCACTGCTCACTTCCATTTCCTTTGGGCAAGAACTGCCTACTGAGTCAACATTGCCAATATTCCTTAAGTCATATCCAGGATCAAGGTTTTTTAGTTCAAGAGAAGTCTTTATCATTCATATTTTGTTTCAAACCTTATTCTTCAGAAAGTTAATAGTCCTAAGTAATATGAAGTGTAGTACTACTGAAAAGTAAAAACAAAATATGCGTCTGAATTATGAGAGCAGCTGAGTGGACTGTAACACACTGATAGATGCTTTGACCAGTAGATAAAAGTCTTTTCAGTCTACAAAACATTTTAATAGACTGCTAAGAGTTCATCTGTCTGTCTTAAAAATCTGGGAAAAAAGCAGCCATAAAGATTTCTAGTTGTGGGATGGTAGTGAGGGAAAGGGAGAAAGAGGGATGCTTCTTCCCTTGGTGAACAGTACAAATGGACTTGAGAGGGGTATTTCTCAGAGGACAGAAGATGCTGCATGTCAAGAAAAAAACTGAGCAGCAACAGCAGAAAAACAGTGATCATGGCAGGAATCCTTTCTTGTGCAAAGTGGCAGCGCACTTGGCTCTCTGGCAGAGAAAGAAGCACAGTTGTGAATCTTGTTCAGAGGTCTGGAGTGGTGAATCCTCTAAAGCACAGCTTATGTGCCTGCATGTGAGTGTAAAGGAAATAGATTATTCTGAATACAGAGGTAGAAGAGAGAAAAATGTTCCTTGTTAGCCCATAACTGTCAAGCAATTATACTAGAAAAAGAATTTCTAAGCTGAATTGTGGCAGATAATGCAGACTTTGAGGAGTGGAGAGGGAGGGAGCAGAAGAAAAGTAAGCTTTCACCAAGCTGTGGACTCCTCCACGTGACATGGGAATGAGGGGATTTCAGGGACTGGTAGCTGAAACTGCCTGGAGAGGGAGTAAGGTAAATTTTTTCATACTCAGTGCTAACGTAAGCTCATATTTTAGAGAACAATGGAAGTGCCCTTGTCATATATTTATTTGTCTTGCGTTTCAAGCAGAGTATTTGATATTCTCTTGCTTAATCATTTTTTCTGCAGTCTATGAGGCAGCCAAAACTAGTGATAGTGCAAGTAAAACAGAAGGGTTCCTGAAGTAAAATTTATTTGTTTTTCATCCCCCATGAAATATAACTCTCCACATCCAAAAAATGAAAAACAGTAAAGGATCTGTTCTCCCCTCTTTGCACACGTGTAACTCCATTTAGCAGCAGCAAGATTAACACGCACCCATTAACTCTTTGAATGCCTACCTTCTGCACAGTAAGAGCAGCCTAAATCTTAGGTAGATGAATGCATGTATGTCATTAGGAAGCTGCATTTTTTAGCTTTTTACACTTTATATTACTGGTCTTTTCTTGATTTTTGTCAGAAAATCCCCTATATGGCTGTAACAACAGTGTTTAATCTTCTGTAAAGCAGATGGAGCAACTGTTGTAGTAGGGAAAGAGAGAGGGAAAGTACAAATGAGTTGCACCCAGGTGCAACTCCAAGCAGTGCTAATCAAAGGCAGCAGAAATCATAGAGCCCCTTTTAGTAAACCTGCCCCTCTTCAGAGTTCAAAATCAAACACAGTGGTGTTGTAAAACTAGTTTAATTGCTTCTGAGGAGCTTTAAGGTCTACCAGGAAAAGGCGCAGCAAAAATAAAAAATATCATCATTACTGACTTGCACTCTGTGGTAATTTTGGACCACGTGCTCTTAGAAATAGTAGGAAAATAAAGATGTGAAATGAAGTCAGAATAAGAATGCAAATGTGCTGCAAATTCATACAATAATTTGACTTTACATGTTAATATTTAGGCTTTCTCTCATATTTAACCAGGAAAGAGAATAGAATCTTAAAGTTTTATTAACTTCTTACTACCAAATTTTGCCTCTGAAACTAGATAATTTTTTTGACCTGGCTCTGTGTGCTATTTTCCGTTTTCCTCAGCCTCCCACATGGTAATGACTTGTGCATGGAATTCTCTTACCCTATGAATATATTTTCTTTTAAAGCACAGTCTTCACAGAGGTGGAAAACATGAATGTGAAATGAAGCTTGTCATCTTCAAAGAAGGTTAAAGATCTAGGAGTGTGTGTAGCTCTATCCTGAAAGTCAGTTTGTCAAGATGTAATTTACAAAGATTCAGTTGCACAGGCATAATTCTGCATTTCTTTCAAGACGAATACTTTTATACCTTCAGGCATGTGATTTGTCAAGGCAGCTTTGTGGCCTGGTGGGTGATCAGAATTTGCCTTAGTGGACTGAAATGACCCAGAACAAACTCAGTACTTAATCTTCTTTATTGCTGAAATCAATAAGCAGATCCATGCTAAGTGCTGACAGTTCTAATATAGGGAGTGAAAAGTAGAAGCATCTGCTCCTTGAACCTCTAATGTTTCACGGGCCAGAAGTTTTGTTTTGTTATTTGACAAATAACTTGTTAATTTTGTTTTATAATGCATAAATTAATGTGAGGTATATTCTTTGTGCTAATTCATACATGCAATGATGCAAGATTAGTATATCTCAAATGCCACCGTCCAGATGGCCCAATACAGCAGTCAATGAAAAATACACACCTAGATAATGGAGCAGGGACAGTGGGCTCTGGCAGAGCCTGACAGTCCAGGTGAGCGGCACAGTTAAGGCTGACTATGCTGGCTCACAAGCTACCCTTCTGGAGAGCTCCATCCTAAATAGGGATTTCCTCCCCTCCTTACTTTAGTAGATCCCAGATATACTCGCCAAGGTTTTTTTTTCAGGTTTCATAATGTACTTGAGGTAAAGAACATGCCGAAAGCTTGAATTAGTTTTCTTAGGGTTGTATTTTTGTTACCCCACAACAGCTGATTCCCCCTGCAGTTTCATGTAATGCTTGTAATTACAACTTGTCCTGAAGAGAGTGAAATGATAACAATAAAAATGAGATCTGCTGAATGGGCCAAAGCTACTTATAAGACAAGTGGTTTATAACTTTGGTAAATTCAGAATAACCCTCATGTTCTACTCTACCTCTTTGTGAAACAGCTAAAATTTTGCATTCCATGGATATCTCTGGATGAGGAAGAAATACAAAATAACTTTGTGTGCAAACCAATCATAAGACATAATGGCACTTATACCCATGGAAATTAGTGTCTTATGACAGATGTAATGAAGAGGTACTTACTGTCAAATTTTGGCTCTGGAGCTACTTGCCTGTCCATGTGCCTGTTTATACCATTTTTGTTTACTTGATATTGGACAGTAATCAGAAGAAAAAAAAAGTTTTACTGAATTATGAGTGTTGTCAAGTTTTATATGAAAAGTATTAAAACTTTAAACAAAACAGTCTTGAAAATTCCTGTCCTTCTGGTCCTGCAGTCTTATCTTGTTTTTACACTGTTGTTTAAACTGTTCCTTCCCTTTCTTTTTTTTCTTTTTTTTTCTTTTTTTTTTTTTTTATTTATTTGGAGTTGATTCAATAGCCCAGTCTTTTTTTTTTTATTCCTTGCAGATGTTAAAATGATGAAACCCTCTCTCCCTCCACAGCAGTCCACAGCAGCCATGACATCTACTCTGGTCCTCCATGGAAAGTACGTTGCAGCTTGCTGCTGAACTGTTATGACATGTCTCTAGCAATCAGAAAGAAAAGCTGGGAAGAGCATGTGACCCAGTGGATGGGATTGGCTTTGGAGTCTGTGGAGTATAATACAGCATGTCGTCATGGACTTGTAGCTGATAATTTGCAGACAAGTATGGAAAAAGATGAGGTTTTTAGCGTGGACCGGAAAGAAAAGTGTGCTTCATTTCCAGACTGCTGTTATAATGGACAGCTGATGGGCTTCCCTGCAAAGCAGCTGGGAAATGTTTCAAAGGAGGTGGATGAAAACGACAACCACGAGGATGAGGAGCATTTTCTGGAGGCCAGCACAGAAACCTTAGTCCATGTGTCTGATGACGATGATGACTATTCAGCGCTCAACCTGGATGGCGTTAATTATCACATCACTGCTGTAGGAAGGGAACCAAAAGATGAAGAGAAGAGTTTAAATGGAGCGGGCTCCTTAACACAGATGGTACCAATCACAGAGAGTAACAAGGCAACTGAAGTATCAGGAATAATTGGAGATATAAGTAAGGAACCTGGCTGTGACACAGTTCCTAAAGCGGAGATGGAAGAAGACAACATTTGTGGCAGTATTGGGCAAAGCCTGGAGCTTTGTAATTATGAAGGCTTAAATGAAGTAGTGGATGTAGAAAAAGAAAATCTTTCTAATTCTTCAAATGTGAGAGAAATTATTATGCCTGGGAAGCAGCTGCTTCATACTGCTGTAATTGCACATCAGAGACGGAAATCTGATGCTTTTAAAGATGGGCTTGGAAAGTCTGAGTGTAATGTGGTAGAGAGTGGGGTTTCTTCTGAATCATGCACCAGCAGTGATAGACAACTCTGTTCAGCAGTGGAATCCAGCGACTGCCTTGTGCAATCTTCTCCTTGCTCCCTCATCCCTGCAGTGGAAAATGGTCTGGATGAAAGTGGTTTCACAGAACCTCCAGTGGCCCCTGAAAACAAATGCCTTTCAAATGTTAGTTCAGCAGAAGACATTCAGTGTTTACATGCAAGGGATCATTTGACCACACAAGAATATTCACACAGTCAAGTGAAACTACGCAAAAGAAAGGTAGGATGCTCATAAACTGCAGAGATATTTTTTTTCTAATGTTTTCTGCCAATTTCTTATGAAAGTGATTTCATGACTAATTGATTGGAGGTAAAATGTATTTTTCAGTCTTGTTTCAATAACTTGTCAGGTTTTTCTTCAGTTTTAAGAATTACGTGTCTATACAACAACTGAGTTTCATGAGCTCTTTTTAAGGTCTTCAAATGGCTGACCTGTGAATTCGGAAGGTGCCTTATATTCACTTTATACATATATATATAATTTTATATATTTTATGTATGTTGTTCAAGGCTAAATAAATATCTTCTGTGAGTTTGGTTTTATTTTTGGTTTTCTGCTGCTGTCAGGTATTGTTAACCCTGATGGGAAACAGATTGTCTAGAGGTTTGGAAGCCTTATTGAAAAAAAAAGAGAACACAGAAAAAGTGCAACAAAGTTTCAAAAGGAAAATAGGAGTGGAAACATTTTGCAGTTGTTCTTTGGTTTTCAGCTCAGCCCCATGAGCACACATTCTTGCAAAAAGAAGTATTGCTGAGTTTGAAACAATGTTTTGCAATTTAAAGCAACCAGAGACATTCACTGTCTACACAGAGTGAGGAAGAGTATAATTACGAAACTTTAATGGAAAGATTCCCTGGCAATAAAACTCCCATTGGCTTTCATAGGAGGAGATGTACTGGCTGTGGCACTACAGAATTCATCTTAAAGTCTGGCTTTCCCAGCTATGCTGCTTATTTTTGCTAATAACCAATTTGTAACTGTTTACTCATCTCTCTGCCCTTTTTCATTTGACATCATCCAGCTTCTTTTGTCCGTTTTTTTGTCTTGGTTTGGGTTTTTTAGGTCTGGTTTCTGTTATTTTTGTGTTTTGTTTTTTTTTTTCTATCAGCTGTAATGTCTCAGTAGCTGTTTCACTAAAGCACAAATCCATATATCTAAAGTACTGTATGCCAACACAGCATCCTGAGCTGCTGGCCATTGCTTCGTCGTGTAAACCCTTCGTTAATATTAACACTCAATCGATATGGTTAGAAGCTGTGTGTAACTTTTGCAAAAGGTTTCAGAAGCCCTCAAAGCCAGTCTCCCTTTGGTAGTTCATGCAATCACAATTAACATGGTAACAGTTAAACCGATCTTGCAATGAGTACGGCTCTGAGTTACAATGAAGAAACAGAAACCTGACTAGCAGTACCAGAAATGCTAAACTTACCCATCCGTAGAAAACCATTCAAGCTTAAAACAAAACAAAACAAAACAAAAAAAACCCTAAATTAACATCACATTTGAGAACTAATTGACTATCATAACCATATGCTCAGCTGTTCTGCTTTAGCATCTCATTTTCTTTTTCACTAACTGTAGTTGTTAATATTGACGTTTGCATTTCAGATTGTAAGCAAGGTTAATTTTTTTATAATGTAATTTCAAAGTCCTAAAACTATTATTTGAAAATACAGATAACACTTCTATTTATTATGCACTGATACAGTCACTGTGCTGTGACTCTGCCCTCATTAGCTTTCAATGTGCTGTGTTATATTTTTTAATAGCTTCAATGTTGCTAGTTTCCATGTATCTCCTTGGATCTTGTTTTGAGGTCACGTACTTATCTTTTAAACGTGCACTCATGAGAATTATATTTGTGAATATATTTGTGACTTATGTTTGTATTATTAGATATTTAAAAACTCCAGTGAGACAGATGGTGAGAAAAACTAAGAAAAGACAGGAGCATAGAAAGGAGCAAAGCAAGGTGTTTCTTCAAGGAAGGTTGAGAGTTACGTGGCTGCAGCAACTGCGAAACTGTGTGCACTGCAAAATGAGATGGAGTCTGCAGATCTGGTGGAGTGACCTTGTACCACTTTGATTAAAGGAATCTTTACCAACTGTAAAATGTTTGGCAAAACGGAAAAGATATGACCTGCTGTTGCTTCTGGTATCATTTATCTCTAAGTTTGCAGGACACTTCTACAGATGATGTTCCTGCCTGCAGGATTTTGTCACTTATCTCTAATCATACACCGTTTTACAAAAGGCTGTCTGTGTTGGTAATAATCTGTAATGAAAAATGTGCCTATGTTTACTAACTTTCCCTGAAAGCCACTTTTGTAATTTTAACAAAACATTAGAAAAACGGCAGACTTGAAACTGAATCCATCCATAGAAGTCAAGTATTTGCTTTGCAGTGACAGGAAGACTTAAGGGATTGGGAACGGTATACGAAACCTTTTCTCACAAGGTCAGCAGTTCAAACAGCGCAGTTAAGGCCTAAAACACTGTATGATTAACGCTCAGTGTTAATTATGGTTGCACGTAAATATGTGCTCGTAGAGGTCAGAATAAGGGAAAAGGCACGTGGAGATGAATCGCTAAAGGTATTCAGGCACTCAAACCAGGTGGCAACTTGGGGGATCACAGAAAGGTGCTGAACTTCAGGTATTTCCACAACAGCTAAGATCTTAGGACCTTTAAGGAGACATCATTCTGCTCTTGCTGGTACTAAATTCTCCTGAAAACCTGTTTCTTATTAACATATTTTAAACTGCTTTTGATTGTGGCAACAGAACATGACCTCTCCTTTTATCTTTAGATCTGCTGTCTTCAAACTGAAGTTGAGGTGAGATGATGTGGATCTGTTGTGCTTGCTCTGCAGATGAGTGCAGGCTTGAGGGCTTAAAGTTTAGCATCTTTGACCACCACTAGCTCCATTTCAGTAAATTGCTTTAGTCGTGATGGATGTACTGACACTGAAGACACTTTTTGCAAACAGGTACAGCTGTTACAGCATTCTTTGCTCCTTCAAGACACCAGGGTTCAAATAGTTGATACACAGCACCCTCTTTTCCTTTGCTTTCCAAGAAAGGCTTTCGGAGGCTCGGAAATAAGCAGTACCTGAACTTATTTGGGAGAAGTTAATGATGCTAGCTCTAAATGAAAGATTCCACAGTAATCGAGCTATCCTGGTTTTGTGTTGACTGATAATCAATTCAGTTTATCCACAACATGAAGTTGATGGTTATTAATGGTTCAGAGTAGCAAAAGCATAAATGGATTAACTAAATGCAGCTACACCAACTAGTCCCTCCTATATGCTTTCCTGGGTTAAATAAATCTTAGATTTTAAAACAGTCGCTTGGCACTTATGTATTCTGAATTTCCAAAGATTGGAATAGTCTTTGGAACTAATGAACAAGCTCTAATGCTTTTAACTTGAGGCATCTCAACAGCTCATATGTATGTTTACATGTATAATGCAACGGAGCTTGTAGAGAACAACATCATACAAAAACAGAAGAGTATCAATTATTTGTTCTTAAGGGAATACTAACAAAATGAGAATATTTAGTTATTATACACTGATTCTAAAAAGGAAAAATAATGGCCATTACCTCCTAAAGGATCTTGAAAATTTTTGCATGTGGCCCATTTTATGTTTTCTCCAAGCTGCTCATCTCAACCAGCTTAGGGATAGACAGCAAAATCTTTACTGGGGGATACTGAATAGGTGCACAAACACGCCAGATCTCTAACATATTAGTTGAAATTGTTTTTCAACATGAAAAAATATTTCATTCAACATCAGCAAAAAAAGGTGGGTTGAGGCATATAGTTTCATGATAAATTCTCACCACTCACTTCCAGAAGACAGTCACAGCTGTGTTGTTGCAACCTATATTAATCACTATTTTGTAAATGCAATTTTAAAAACCGGGCTAAACCAGCACTTTTACATGATAAATCAGTAAAGGAGTAGAAAGTCATCATTGTGAAGTTCGACTTCAAATAGTTTGAGTAAAAATCCATGAAACCTGAATCAAAATCGGAACAGAAATGAACTTGCCTTACAAAAGAAATTTTAACTTGTTCCCTCTATTTCTTTGTTCTTGTCCTCCCTCCCCTACCCAAAAATCTTCGATTTTAAGCCTAGAGCTTATTCCATACAGATGGAGAGGAAACAAAAGAAAAATAAAACAAAAATTTGCTACTCTGACAGCAGCCCTTTTCTCAGCCATCTCAAAGCAATGTTCCTTCGTAATGCTTAATATTGTTGTTATTTTCATTAACCTGTAGATGAAACAGGTTCTAGAATGGCTCGGTCGCTGGAGAAAAGCTATCGTCACATGTTTGTGGTTTGTTTTTTTTTTTTGAGAAGTCCATAGAAAGAGCTTTGGAGCAAATCTTCCACAAATAAACTCTCTTGGAATTCGCTATCAAGTTCAAAATAGTTCAGACAAACTTTGGATCAGCATTTGAAGTTCTAGTTGCTTATCTAAATTAAGTATTCATTCTGAAGCTTTTGAGGTTCTGTTCTAATGTGAAACTTCTGGTTTGCTACGGAGATTTTTTGTTAAAAGTATTAATAAATTCTATAAGATTAGAGATGATAAAGTACTGGCAAATTTACTGCACGCAATGCGATGAAATAAGAAATCGAAATATAATGATTGGTTTTGGGAAATGTAGTTGATATATTGTGTCCAGTGACTTGAGGTGTGTTATGTCTGCTGTATTCCTTCCAAGAAAAGGTATAGCCTAGAACATTACTTCAGGAGTAATTAGGTAACAAAATAATTGGAGTATATGTGATGAGTTCATATCTAGTTCTCTGTACAGGTAATCTCAGACTTCATTTCAGTCTCATTAAAACATTTTGCTTATGCACTACTGAAAAAGGAAAGAAGTAAACTAACAATTCAGTGTGTGAATTCCTCATCTCTCTTTTATGAGGCTTTTGTTTTTAATATTTGCTTCTTGCAGTTCTTCATGGCGGTCAGCTTAGAAGCTTTCCAGTTTCAAACAGTTGATATTATCTCTAAATCATTCCTACAAGACTAAAGAGTATAATAGTCAGGCCTGTTTCATAATGCTCACTATTATGGCTGCTATTTTAATCTAGATTTCTGGATTAAATGCTGTGTGATTTGTAAAGGATACTTAAGGACACATCTAATGTCAGCATGACAGCAGTAGCCAGTGTCAATGATATGTAAATTAATCTAAGAACAAGATTATCAGAAGGATGGCAGTAAATGTAGAACGAAACATGGATAGAAGGTTACCTTGGATGATATAGGCACCTTTCCCCCACACAAAGGCTGTGAGTTTTTTAAGCGTGGTTTTACATTTTCTGTACTGTTGCAATAAAGTTTGTTTCATTATTTCAGCAATTATAATTATACTAATATGAGAAAACAAGAAAATTTCTTAGTTGAATTTGAGCTTTTCCGTCCAGTTTTTGCTACTGTTGTGTTATGCTTGCCCATGAGATGTGAAGGCTGACTCTCATCCATTACTATCTGTAATAAATTCTGTTTTACAAGGCTAGAACTACGCTTTTTATGGTGAGTTAGAAAGTTAGGTTCTTCCAGGAGCTTCTGCTTTATCACCTTGTAAATTGACTCCACAGGAAGCCTATGGAGCTTTGCCTGTTGGCTTAGTCCTCCCAGTAAGGTACCTGGGAGAGGTAGCAGGAAAAAAAAAATCATAAAAGAGCTACCTATTTTACTGAAGCAGTTTCCTTACAATTTTTTCCCTGCCATTTCTACTATTCACATTGCATGATCCTCTTCAACTGAGCACTCACTTATCAGCATTAGATTCTTTTTCAATGTGAGCTTTTCATGACAATAGTATCCAACATTTTCGATCTTTTTCTTATTTTATTGCTGCTAAAATTCCATAGACCAAGTTTCCAGACCTGTCACAAGTACGTCTTTCTGAAGTCTTAATCTCCCTTTACCTCAATTCTGTCTTTGTTGAATGGGGATAATTTAATGATTAATTTTTTTTCATACCAATTTTTAATTTAGCTTATAAGACTCTTAAAGTGTTCGTTGTTGGTTTTTTTTTTTTTTTAATAGAAGCTGGTTTAGTAGAGATTCAGTCTAAACTACTACTACATTAGTAGTAATACGTAGGCATATGTAGGCTTGTCAGTGATGAACACTTGTTAGTGTTGCATTGTAAAAATAACTCAGGTCAGGATAGGAAAGATAAGTAAAGAAGATAGAAGTATGACTAAAAAAAACCCAGGAGTGTACAGGAAATCTTAATTAAAAATGGTAATGTGAATTTTGCTGTATCCTGATTTCTTTCGTAAGGAATGAAATTTACATTTTTCTGAGATTCAGTTTGCAAATGGGTGTCAACCAGAGGAAGATGACAGCTCTAAAATTTGGTGATTTTCAAAGTCAATTATCTTTAATTATACCTTTGCAAAATATAATGTATAAATGCATTCATTTTCCACAGTTTATGTTTTCCCACTGAATACTTTTTAAAGATAATCGTCCTGCAGATATTCTAGTGGAACAATCCAAAAATCAGGAAAAAAAAATCTGCATTCTCAGATTATAATGGTCATTAGGAATTCCGAAAATGTGGACAACGATAAATGTTATTTGAATGGCTGCAGGACACCGAGGCTTCACTGCTTCGGTATGGCCACTGGTAACCAAGGCTTCACTGCTTAAATCTAGACATTAAAAAAGCATTAAAGGATGTCAGTGGAACTACTGTGTTCTTCGAGTATGTTTAAGTATCTTGCTGAACTTGGGTGTTATAATAGAGATCTTAGAGACTACAGAAGCTAGCTACTACAGAAGCACTATCACAGCAAAATTACTTTCAAATCATATGGTTCTCCAACTCTATTTCCTGCACAATTCAGGCCTGCACTTATGCCAGAATAGCTTCATTTTCATATATGGAGATTAATAATATAATCTTGACATCTAGGGAATGATTTTTCTTAGTTTTGTGAAAGACGATGGCAAATGCAAATATTGGAAACCTGATAATCTTTTTTTAAAGATGATCATTCAAACAGTGGAAATCTGTTTTATCATGTGTGGAATTTGGATTTGCTTTTGTTCCATTTCTGCATCTCCTGTCATTTTCAGACTTAGTTTCTAAAGCTTTTAGGAAAGAGCACGGACCTGTTTTTCCAAACTCATAATGTGAATATGAACTCCATCAAAAATCAACAAGAGATCCCAAGCCACTACAGCTTTTTGAAAGGTTAGTTGCTACCCACATGTCTCAGAGCTACAGTCTGCAGTATTAGTACAGTGGGCAACTATTACTGACATCCACAGTTGCTTCACCACAAAGAATTTGCTGCATTTGCACATTACTATTAAATGGTAATAATTTTGAAGGCATTGGGAAGAATCTGGCAAGAACTGCAAGTAAAGCAAAACAAATAGTATGATTAGTTTAAAAAAACAAAAACCTTCTTGGCTGTCAGGAATATTTGTTTCTCTTTTCTGTACTGAAAGCCTTCTTCTTAAATTTACCATTTAATAATGATGTGATTCAAAAATGTAAATGGACTAAAAGAGTTGGACCTAAGTTTTTTAAATTATGTATATTATCTGTGGTAATTAGTAGAAAGTGGTGGCCATAAAGCACTCCTGTTATTGTGGTTACATGACCATGAATTTTCTCTGTTGCTCTCACAAAAATATGTATCATAAATATTATCTCCATCTGGGAAGCTAAAGAATGCTTTCCCACAGACTTCCTTTGTGTTTGGACTGAAGTATGATGTATTTCAAACAATCTGAAAAGTATTTAAAACAAGCTCAGAACAGGATGGGATGATTGCCAGGCCATTACAGTATAACCTTTATGCAAATTTTACTTTGACACATTTTTGTGACAGTGTTCAGCAATAAATTTTAAAGGCTGCCAGCGTTGTCTAGACTGCAAACCAAAAGACTGTTGCACATCAAGTTATGCATTAGTTGGAGTTCAGCTACCTAAAATGGTCATGAAAGTATTTGTATTTATACACGGTTCATAGTCACGCACTATCGCTTCACCAAAGTGATGTTACACGCTTCCAGGGGTCAATGTAGAGAGCTTTAGTTCCATGCAATTTATACTCAGAAATTTCTAATTTTGTCCAAGTTGACAATAATTGGCTGGATGAAAACTTTTAAAACATTCATTTATTTGTTTTTAAAGTGAATCTTTAAAAAGTTATGATTGGTAAAGGCCAATTATTTGCTGTCTGTAGTCTATAAATTCTCAGTTGTAGGTCATGTTAAATGGACCAACGACCACTTCGTAAAATGTCACCAGGTTTGTAATTAACACCACATTTTTGAGGGGAGCTGTCTTGGAAGAAATGAATGGACATAGTACACGAAAACCGAATGTAACAGTTTAGTAAATGGGAAGAGGAACTAAAACATTCAGGCAAAATCTTCTGGATTACAGGACGCCACTAGCCACATCACACTTTTCCATTGGTTAAAGAAAAATTTTTAAAAAGAGCTTTACTTCCTAGAACTGTTCATTTGGCACTTTCACAAGCATAACTTTCATTTTGAATTAACAGTCTAGTGAAAACAGAGACCTGGGAGGCACACAGAGACAGCTTCCATCAAAAACCAGTAATACAGCAGTAACCTGGAAAGTCAGTATTAGAGCACCCCTGCTTATATTAAAGAGCTTTTGAAGCCACAGCTATGGCAGAGCAGCTTTCTCAGCACAGTCCTCTACTGCAGACACGAGCTGTACTAAAAGTAAAAGCTTTTCTGTTAGCGTTGCTGTGCCTCTGGAGGAGGCATAGAAGAACAGCCCACCCTGGCCAGCTCTGGGGCTTGAGGCTTTTGAGCTGGTGAGTGAGATCTTTGCCACCACTAGCAAGAAGTTCTTGGCCATAGTAACATGATGGTGGGTGAGTCCACAGGTATCTGACCAATTCCAACACCATAGTTAAAGGCAAACAAGGAAAGAGAATCCCCCGTGGGCTGAACTGCAGCAGGGTGGGAGCCATCTGCAAAGTGTTTTCCATGGTTTGGGATTTTTTTTTCTTTGTTTGTAGTGGTTTGGCTCTTTTTTTTTTTCTTGCTTCCTGTCATAGTAGTACATAGGATTGAAATGCCTAAAAATGTGTTGCTCATGCTTATATCCTTTTACTACTCTCTCTTAGTGGCAACATAGGAGGTTTATAAAGACAAAGAAGTCTATGCCACAGATAGGGTGTATTGAATACGGCTTTACAAAGTGAAACAATACTGTTTCTGCTGCCAGAAGCTATTCCAAGCTCCAGAGGATATAGCCTAAAATGGTTATGAATTCAAATTTAGAGAGGTATTCTTCCTTCTATGAAAAGAATCCAGGCAGCGATACAACTTCTCTCTATATGTATGCGTGAGTGTCTGTGTGAACTGGGGTAAATGTATAGCAAGTGCAAACCAGATCCTTGCTCTCCTTCATAACTCTGTCATAGCTGATGTCCAATGCTTTTACAACAATGGAACATAAGGAACTTGGCTTATGTACACTGTGTTAATGAAAAATGGGCTCACTGTAACATGAAGGTGTCCTTCGATAATGTGGCATATTACAGCAATAACTTTCCTATCTGAAGTTTCACACTGTTTTTGCAGTCTCAGCTTACATAAGACCTAGAATAGCAAATGCAATATGTAAAATATTTATGTTAAATGGAAGTTTATTTATCTATTCCTGTAAGACATCTCCTTCCTAAACATTTTTGCACACAGTAGATTCAGTTAAACAAAAGTTTCTATTTGAATATGCTGAGTGTCTTATTCATTTGGATAGTTTTACTTTAACATAAAATGTGTCATCTAGTATACCCATTTAAAAAGATCTTTAAAGAACTGATTCTGTTCTTATACTACATATTTTAAACTCTTTAGCGATATCCTCAACCTTCTTAAAAAATATCATTCGCATGCACTAATAATCATTGATATGTGATTCACAGCTGTTTGATAAGAAGGCATGAAATACATGAAAAAATTCAGTGGTACTAAAGCTCATGGCTTGTGCTGGATGTAATTTTAGCTTCAAACTATTTTAAAAGCTGTGCTGAAAACGAGAAAGCGTGGCCAAAAGCAAAAACTTGGGAATGCAAACTAAACTACTTTCCTACATCCAGATTTTCTGAAACACTACACTTCTGACAACTGCCAAGCTGTATTTATCTCACACAAATTTAGTAGTGACTGTATGTGTACATAACACCTCACTGCATCCGCTGAATTTATTCCAGCACAGTAAGCTCACCTGTTTACAAATATTCTCTCCTGCTTGGTGATAACAAGATGATGTGGTAGATGAGCAGTGTCCTGTTGAGGCTTTACACTTGTGTAGGAAGCAAATTAGCCAGAGAGTGAACAAGAGAAGAAATAGAACAAAAAAGACAGGATCTTGAGACACTGTCTTATAGGTAGGTTAAGACTGGAAAAAAAGGAGCTGAAAATTAATTGATTTTCCATGTAATGTGATCATTCAGCTCTTAAATGTACAAAGCTTTCTCAGCTCACAAAAGCAACTTCCAGCTGATCAGTTTGTCTGTTACCAGGCCTTCCTCAATACTGCTAGTAACAGAGTCAAAGATAATTTGGGAAGAAGTTCTTCCATATCTCTACCTTAATAAATATTCTTTTGGGTAAATATTCTGCAGGACTCATAATTTAGCACCTTTCATGAACATTTTATCAAGCTTTTAGAAAAGTCGTGTTATAATTCTTACTGTAGGTTCTTTTGCAATGTATGTTTTAAATCAATCAGTTGTGTTTTTGCTGACTGAAGTCTATGAATAGTTATGACCCTGGGGAAATCAGCATTAATCAGATTCAAAGGAAATTCCTGAATTTGACTCTTTTGGGAATAGTAACAAAAGCCTTAGATTAGAATGTAAAGTTTTTTTTTTTTCCTAGGTCATCCACACTCTCTCGGACTAAAAAAGGCCGCTTTCATCCTACCCATACTATTCTGGTCAGTGTGTTAAGATCACTAATTCTTCCTCCTCACTCCTGCCTTTTCAGAAATACTTGGATTTTTTTTTTCTTTATTTCAGGTACTAAACTCAGTGTGACAGTATTAAACGTTTTAGTCTTTTGGAGCTTATGCATATATAAGGGAAAGATCACTCAGTGACATGAGAATACTGCGTATTTTTCTCCTTGCAAGCATCATCATTTCACAGGTTTTGATTTTGGGCTCAAGGCAGCAGCCAAGCAGATCTGTGCAGTCACATGAACAGATTAGGAAGGTCGTTGGAGAAAAGGGTGAGCAACCTCCATGGCTCTGACTCCACTTTGTTACGAAGAGGAGAACTGTCCCAAACACCCTCAAGGACTGGTTTTGTAGTGATGATAATAGTTCCTAGTCCCTTTGCCAAACACTCATTTCTACAGCTCATAAAATCTCTACTCAAATCTATTTATGAGACCATCTGACAAAACCCTAACTATTCTACGTCTTTTTCACAGCTTCCTTAGCAGGTATAGTCTGCAGTGACTTGGTCCCCTGTTCTGGGCTTCCTCTCTCAGTCCTTTCCATTACGCTTAGTTCATGGAGGACAAGCTCACTTGTGTTAACAGCATTGCCTCATGAAACATAATGACAGTTTAAATGTCAGCACTGTTAGTCATTGATGATTGTCTTAGGGTTTAAATAGAAATTTCTTATTTTCTATCCGCTATGTTCAGAGGGAACGTTTACCAGCAGCGAAGTATAACTGTGAAGCTTTGATCTTTGCTTTGAAACATCTTTTAAAGTGTAAAGAAAACTTGTCTATGCTGAGAACGACATTAGAGGCTATATCTGGAGTTATACCAGGATTCTGAAGGTGAAAGGACACTTCTCCAGCTCTCTCAACAAGTCCCTGGGAAAGTTAAAAATAAGTCTTGCTGAAAAAAATTTGGCATTTGTTATTTGAGAAAATTTCTTTATTCCAGGAACTGCCTCATGTAGCAGAAATTTATTTACCATCTGTGTAGACTTGAAAAATTTTCCATCTTACCAGATACACAACTGAAATAGAAACAGATTTTCCGTCCCTATGCTTTCCACCAACCTCTGCTTTAAGAAAGTGCTGTTGTAAAAACTTATGAATTTTTTGTGTTCTCCAAAGGGACGTAGCTCAATTATAGCCCATCTGTCAAAGTCTGAAGTTCTAGTTGTGACCTCTAATGATGTCACCTTACTGTTGCATTTTGTTGTTACAGTTATTTTAATTACTGTTACAGTAATGATTTCTAATCAAAAAATAGCCACTTAAGAAATTAGTTTGTTTTTCTTTCAGTACAGATGTACTTCCTTAATTTCATAGCTCTGCAACTACGGGGGGAGAAAAAAAGGGTTTTGTTTGTTTGTTTTTTTTTTAAAAAAAAGGTGAATCTTGAAGTAACTGGTCCTTTAAAAGGCAAAGCAATCTCTCTGTTCGTAACTCTGCATATTGCTCCTGAATACTGGTATGAATACACAGGCCAGAAACCAACATAAGCAATTCCTGGGACAGAGAAAAGAGAAAGGAGTTCAGGAAGAGATGTCAGAGTACATAAATTTAACTGTTCCTGGTTGGGTTTTTTTCTTTCCTGTATTCTGTGGGTACATTTCACTTTCTCTTTTTGCACACTGAGGATCCCAAAGAACCATGGGGGCTGATTCTTATTTGATGCTTAGATGTCTTTTGATCCCAACTACCAAAATAATACTGTGCGAATAAGAAACTTGGTGTAAAAGGCAGGCATCAAAATCTTCCTCTTTGAAATCCAGCAGTCTGATGCACTTAAAGAATAAAAAAAAAACAAACCTATTCTTTATTAATCATTGCATTTTCTTCTGCCTTATTTATTTTTACCTGCCTCAGTCTTCATCATATTTGGTTGAAGGAGCTTATCCTATACAGACTTACTATCACAGGTGCTTTTGCTTTTATAATTCTGTCTTTGAACTAGTAAAATTATATGAGATGCGATGTTGATTTAACTACAAGTATTACTGAACTCTTTAATCTGTCGATTTTGGTCTATATTTTAAACTGCATTCTTTCTATCTTTGGACTTTCGTATAACTTTTCTATTTGACTGCAAGATCAGTTATAAGATATTTTAATATTTGAGTAAAATCATGTAACTGTGAAAATGCACGGGTGTGAATGTTAAGCCATCCTATACTCTTTCTCATTGCTGCTAAATCATCCACAACCCCAAAACGAGGACATTATAACTTACATTCTCAATATGCAACTGTGTGCATTATTCAATAACCAAAATTTTAAAATGTGAGTTGCAGTTCCCAAAGAACCAGAAGTTTTTTCCCATTGTCTTTAATTAGGTTTGTGTTAGTGGATTAAGGCACGTATGTTCCATAGTGTTTCAGTTTGGGCCAGGAGCATGCTTTTGAAGTGAGTTTGCTGAATGATGTGATATAAAGCATGATAAGTGACATGGTAAAACATGTGAGATAGTGAAATTAAGTGTGGACTGCCTGATTTGGTGGCTGAATGGCTGATTCGAATAGATGCTAATGCAGCAAAGAAAAACTGTATTTTGGGATTGCAGATAGCCAGGGAAAAAAATTCAGATATAGGAAGAAAAAAAGAACTTCAGATGGTAGCAGATTCATATCTGCACAGTGCAAAAGGTACGAATCGAAAGACTAGTTATCAGATGCAGTCATAGCAATGTGAAAATGTCCAGCTCTGTCCTTTACCCCAACCAAACTGGCTGCAAGATGGGTAATTGTTGTGACTGGACAATGTTAACTGCCAACCAATCTCCTGAAGACAGATTTTTAAAAGAGGTCATACATTACAGTTTCCTTTTAGGTGAATTTGATAAATGTTCCCTAGTAGAAAAATAAGGGTTTCTGACTTGAGTTTAAAATTTAGCCCCTAAACAAACAAGGCTGTCACTTGAGATTTTTACAGTTTTTGTTTCAGCTGTCTGAAATATATCCGATCCAATGTAAAACTGGTGAAGAATATTTTTCCCCCTGTACTTGTGCTTTCTAGTTCTCTCACTAATTCCCAGTAGTCTCGTGGTAATGTGTTCATTCTGTTGGCCAGCTGTTCAGCTCTCCATGAATGTATCCTCCTGATGCGCATTTCCCAGCTTTCTACAAGTCAATGTCCTGTTCTACTTCAATACAAAATTTTTTGAAAATAAACTATATACCACTGGAGATCTAGACAGGGAAAATAATGCAAGCATAATAAAACTCAGTCTGAATAAGTGATGAGTGAGGAAATAACAAGTAATACACAGTATAATCACTAAACTACTCTTAATGTATGTTTAAAATAGAACTAGAGAGAGGCCATGTCTTGTATATTAGGGATTTTTTGTCTCTGACATAATTAGGTTTCTTTGACTTTTCTTAATTACTGGCTGTAGTAGAAGGGAACTCTTTGGTTCCATTCTGTAGGCCCTTAATAGTAGGATCCTATAGTAAAGCAAATAATATCCCTCACCATTGCCATTAGTATTAGCTTCAGTCTTTGGTAAGGACAGAATTGTGAACTATCAAGGTAAAGTTCATGTGTACAGAGGGAATAGGAAGTGTATGAGCAGACTAAAACAGAAGGAGCTGATTTGATCCCTCTTGGAACACATTTTTCACCAAAAATGGCTTGTGGGATTATTAAACAGCAAGTGTTAAGGGAGCTGAAAAGAGGGATGGTATTACTCCAGATTCTTCAATACAAAAGAGAAATTCAGCAGCTACTGATCATTGCTCTCTCCTGGTCTTCCCAAGGCAGTTTTGAGTGGGTTTTTTTAAAAATCAAAAATGCAAAGGAAATGATTGTCTACAGTTTATTTTAAGACTCTTTCTTTGTTTATTGTTAAGCCTAACATATGATTCAGTGGTATACTGTGCTTGGATTCAATTTGAGATGTAATTCTGTACAGACTGGGAAAAAACTCTGTTGTACATAGGATTGTGTAATAGTAAGTACAGTTGTCGTGGTTTTAGGCTGATCCAGCAACTAAAACTCACACAGTCTCTCCTTCTCCAATAAAGTAGAGAGGAGAGGAAAAAAAAAAACAAAAGGACTGAGGGTTGAGGCAAGAACAGAGGGAGCACCCACCAACCATGGTCCTGGGCAAAACAGGCAGAGCTTTTCTCAAAGCAAAACAGTTTATTAATGATTACTTAGAAGGACAAAGGGAAATAAAAACCGATTACTTGAGAGGACAGAAAGAAACAAAACCAGATCTTAAAACCGACACCTTCCCCCCCCCACCTTCCTTTTCCTCCCAGCTCTACCTCCTCCCCCCAGCAGCACAGGGGGCAGGGACTGGGGGAGTGCAGGTCAGTTCATTCCGTGCTGTTACTGCTGCTTCTTTCTTAAAGGAGAAGGAGTCCTTACACCCTTTTCCCCTGCTCCAGTGGATCCCCTACCCACGAGGAAAAATCCACAAATTTCTCCAACATGAGTCCAGCCCACTGGAAACAATCCTTCCCCACAGATTGCTCCGGTGTGGGCTATACCACAGTCTCGGGTACTTAGGGAGCTGTAGCCACTCGCTCCGGCGTGGGTCGTCACGAAGACTCCAGATGCCTTTCTGCCTTGCCGTGCCCCCAACACGACCATCCTCGGGCTCAGGCATCTTCTCCCTACGGGCTGCGAGTGGGTCGCTGCTCCACCGAGGCCGTCCTGGTTGCAGGGGGGCAGCCTGCTATCTCACCATCAGCCGCAGGGGAAACTCGGCTCCGGCACACCTCCTCCCGCTCCATCCTCACTGACCTGCTGTCGATGCAGCTGTTTCTCTCAGATCTCAGTCCTCTCCAGGTGAACTCAGCCCAGTGGGCACCCTGGGAGTGGGGTGCCCCCGAGTTCCCCAGCTGGCTCCGCCGCCGCCATTCTCCGTGGGCGGCGCCGGCCCGACGCAGGCAGCCGCCCGGCCGGGAGCCAGGGAGCGGGGGCAGTGCCCTCCTCCCTTCTCTGGTCGATCCTGGGTGAAGCACCTTTTCTGGTTCCCTTGTCCTGACTTAAATAGGGCAATTCGCAGAGGCGCCCTATTGGCTCAACCCCGAGGGGGATGGCAGTCTGATCCGGTGGCCAGAACTAAGCCTAACCCGGATCCAAAACCGGGGAGGTCGCAGGGAGCAAAATCCCTCTCCTGCCACCAGAACCACCCCCCCCCTCCACATCAAACCATGACAACAGTTTATAGTGGGTATTTTGGACTTGGGCCACCTATCTAATTTGGATTCTCTCTCTTATTTAACACTGACTGAGATTTACACCCAGGCCACAATTCCAGCAGGCGCAGCAAATGTGGACTGTGGCTTAACCCAGTAATGCATGAGGAGGCTCCTTCTCGAGAGGAATCTATGGCATCTACTCCATTACATTATTGGCCATTCTCTGTCTGAGTGGTTCCCGTTACTCCATGACAAACAGCGAGATTTGTCTTCTCTACCATGACCAAAGCATAAAATCTTCTACCTTTCTCTGGGACTCCCCATGTTGTATGCATATGTATTATGTGGCACTGGTTTTGATAATTTTTGGCAGCATGTGGAACAGTTGTTTTGTGATTATATCACTTCACATGTTCTGTAGGGAAATAAGATAAGCATTTATTTGTTCTAGTTCAGTCTGTCCTGTAGAAACAATCTCCATCTGTGTATTATTTTTGTGTTTAAAGGCAGTATAAGAATTTCTGGAAATAATCATTGTAGAAGCTTTTTGTTAAAAAACAGTAGATAATATTTATTACAATCTCCAGTAAACACCCTACCTTTTTGAGTAGTTGTTTAGAGAATGTAACCAAAACTTAACAGATTGGGAAAAGAGTTACTGATAATAAACAGTAGTGTAAACATGAATAAATCAAAACAGAGAAGTCATCTTTATTCTCAATCAAAGGCAGTTGGTGTTAGGACTTGGGAGTTCCTTGAATTCCGATACTTCATCAGATCTTGAGGGTATAGCATGCAGGAAAATTTAGCATTTTATTATTATAGACTTTTTCAATAGCAAGTAGAATCATATCATATATGTAACTTATAAAAGGAATACCAACATTGAAATAATATAATGTACATAAACTGAGAGAAAGACAGACTAGAAAAAGCGTTTGGCTATGTGCTGGGGATTTTTGTGAGTTTAAACCTATTGATTGACCTTTGGTAGCCAGAAATTTTGAACTAGCCCTGAAATCTGTTAGTAGATAACCATTTAATTATGCATTTCATTTAAAGGTTTCCTATGGAATAAGAGTAGCTCAGATTGGAGCATGTCATCTTTCAGGAGCATTCTGATTACATCGACTTCTGCCAGATGATTAAAGAGGCTTGTCTTGACAGTCACTGGAACCTTCCACATTTCCTTGGTATCACTGTGTCTCAGAAAAGATGCTTGCTAACTAGTGATGATTTCTGCTGGGTTATAGCTAATGGCAAGTGAACTGCCTCATGTGAGACAGCATATGGCCAGTTGTGTGAGGACACAATAGCAGCACAAAGGCTGGGTGTATTGGCAAGGAGGATACAGGCAGAGAACTGACAAATCTTGAACAGTACCCATTTATCGCTTGCTGCTGTGCCTCGCTATCCATATCCACGTGAGTTATATGGAAGAATCCTATTCTTTGTCACTTGGTGAATTCATTGGGTATGACAATTGCCCTATAATCTTTTCAAAAACAGTAAAAGAGATTCATGAGTATGAGAAAACATACTGATTGAAGGACAGAGAAAAATTTATAAAGAAGAAACAGGTCTCCAGTGTTAACGTTTCACTTAAATGAACTGCCTCATTTGAGCCAGGACTGCTACAATTGGGCAGTCTTTGCTAAATTGTGCTGCAGTGGAATTTAGTAACCAGAAAGATAACGCTTGTTCCTTGAAAGAAAAACTCAAAAGATTTGATAATTAGTTCTCAGAGGAGTTCACTGGTTATTTTACAGCTGTGTAAAAAACAGTAGAGACCTTATTTACTGACCTAGCTATCTGATAAATCAGGAAGAGATCAGTGTCATGGAATCTTTTTGAACAGACCACCTCCTGACAGTGGGAAAGATCCAGATGAGGTCAAAACCCTCAGCTTCCTGTCTTAAAGAGGAAAAGGAGAAAAAAAATCTGATAAACATAAAGCTACACAGAGCTACTTTGGAAATCTCTGGAGATGAAGGGAGGTGGGGAAAGGACGTTAAAAAAAAAAAAAAAATTCTCTTGTTAAATGTACCAAGACAGTACATGCATTCAACAAATATCAAGAAAACTCTGATTTACATTTTTTCCACTTTGATTGCGCTGTCAGAACTGAGCCTGAAACATGAGAACCAGTAATGAAACATCCCCCAACAGACACAGTCAGAGCAAACACAGTCATTACCCCACTAAATGGAGTGTTAAATACACTTCCAAATGTTGCCACTCCAGGGATGGATCAGAGAAGCAGGGTTAAAAACAGAGGGGAACTTGCCCAGTGGCCAGCACTGTTGCTCAGGTCAAGTCCTGCTGTAGCCTTGGGAAAACCACATATCCTCCCTACCATTTTCACATCCTTAAAATGGAGTTAATCTTTTTTTCTCGTCATGTATATTGTGAGGTTAACTGTATTAAAGATGTACTGAAATGTTGTATTAACAGGAGCCATACGACTACCTGAGATACATAGGTGGAAGTTCCTTAGGAGTCTTGAAAACAAAGCATCAGTGCTGCAGTATTGCTTCTGCATGTTACGCTCCCTTCTATTGTGTATCAAAACTCACAGTTTGTTCCCAGTGAGGACAAGTCTCCCATTTTTGCTGCACCCATGCTTGAAAATCAGATTTAGATGAAATTTTGATACTTGCACAGTCCTATACAAAATAACTTATAGGTGTACTCTTAGTCATTTGCACGTTTTCTGTCTATCTGAGGTGTCCATACAGCAGCTTGAGGAAACTACATGACCTTTTGCCCAATGCCCTTTTCTGTCATTCTTCTCCATAAGCAAGTGTTTCTTTCAGCTCGCTATTCACCTCTCTCCTGAAATTGCACAAAAGCTCAGCCTTTTTTGAGGGTATGTACTACTGAACTTAATCGCATTTTTGGTGACGTTTATCTTCCCAAGCATAAATATCTGTGGTAGCAGCAGAATCTAGCATAAATAGAGTCAGAACAATTCCTACAAAACAGGCAGCAAAGCCCTGGACCAGAGAAAAAGATACTCTCAGAATGAAAAGGCCTCTCCTGGCCATGGCTGTCCTGAATGATGCACACAGCAGACGGATGCAAATCAGTTTGGTAAAACACTAATTTTGTAGCTAGCAAACTCTCAGTTACTTCAAAAGGCCTCAGGTTTCACATACAGTCATCGAGGTCTCTGGGCCTGATAGTAAGCTCTATTATTTTTTCTTTTTTTTAATGAAGAAGAGCCAAGGGGTATTTTGCTCATGTTGCTAAACACACTGACTTAGTGAAACAAACATATTGGCATTTATGTGTCATGTTGATGTGAGTCAGAGGAAGCAGGATTTTACTCAAATAACAATGGAACTTCAATTTATAAATATTTTATTGGAAATTACAGCACGATTATGCATTTATCTTTCTCCCATGCATAGGACATGTTTGATAGCAGTAACATTTATTTTATTAAATATCTGTACAATAAGAAATACTTTTAGATTTCAAATGTCCTTCAAATTGAGCAATCACTGGTTCAGCACCACTCGCTAGAAGGTGCCCTGCAATGGTCTTAATTCTGTTCTTCTTTGGGGTGGCCAGCTGGTGGTGACTATAAATTCACTACAGCTTGCCTTGGCACTGGCTCTAGACTGAGTTAGGTTCTTTCCCCAGACGTGTATTTCTGTGTATTTCTGCTATGCGTTTCTGATACTGTAGTTTCACTCTTTTGGCCTTATTTGTGAATCAGTAGCTAGAGTTTTCATGCAATGTTTCTTTCTTCCCCTGAGCTGATTTTGTCATGGTGTGTCTTGTGTTAAGCCAATAAAAGTTGGCATACACCACAGATAAAAATCAAGCCCAATAACCTGATATTAAACACATATATATAAAATAGCATAGGGTTGGTAATTCTTCAATTCTACTGGGATAATGCAGTCATATCTCATGAGATAATGCTTGATTAAATTGGGGGAAAAAAAATACTGGAGTACACTTAAACGCTCTCAAGCTAGCTATCTCAAGTTCTCTAACAGAAACATTTTGATTGTATGAGGACACAGGCTAATCTGTGCCAGCTGCTCTCTAGTTAACTATTCCAAAAGTCTCATTCTCCCTTCTCAAGCATTTTTTTTTCTCTGCAGACATATTTCATGCAAAAGCTATGCCGACCTTTAAAGATGTTTTACGTTTTTGTCACAAGATGTGGTGACAGTGTTTATTTCTTTTAATATCAAGAAACCCTATGTCTAAAAGATTATTTTTTTTTAAATGTAGCAAAACATCTTGTTGTTTCGGTCTTTATGAAGGGTGAATAACTATACAGCTGTATGGTTATTATAAGAATATAGGGAAAGTTTTAAGACAGAGTAATGTTACTGTTTCATCATACATAAGATGTACTATTATTTGTATAGAAGTAAAATTTAAATCAAGAATGTATCCATTCCTTTAATCCCTTACGTTTACTCATTCACTGGAAATGATGGCTACTGTTTATCTTATGGACGCATCTAAAAATAATAGGTATAGAAACAGTGTTGTCTTACTGTCTTATACAACTTTTGAAGATATAGCCAATAGACATTCTTTTCTCAAAGATTATATACTTCAAAATGTACAGTGTTATTTTTGGTTAGTGTGTTTGCTTAACAGGCATTTGCAAGAGAAAATAAGCTGGGCTGCTGCAATTTTGTAGTTGCATTTCCAACTAATACATCATACTGCTGAAACTGTATTTGCACGAAAACAAGGCAATACTTTCAAATATGAGGTATGTGGTATACATACATATATATTTGAAAAAAAGATCTGTTCAAGAAATATTCCATTACCAAAAGTCACTGTGTCGCACTGGAAGAGTCTTCTAAGATTCACATTTCCGAAGTGTGAATCACAGTAAATGCGGTCAGATTTTAATCCCAAAATGCAAAGGATCAAGTCTAAAATGATTAGCATTTCAGCTTGTTATCAACAAAGCCTTATTTTATGACGAAGGAAAACAAGGTAAAAAAATATGTAAATGCTTCCATTTAGGGCAGATTTTGAAACAAATATTTCTACTCCATTCTGTGTTGGTTGCATACCTTTTGCTTGAGGACATGCTATTGTTACTGATCATGACTTCATGATGCATTAAACTTCTTTTCTGTATATCTAAGCAGAGGTTTCTTAGTGACATAGTATAGGCTGCCTATTGCATAATTGCAAAGAGGAATGAGTCACCTGAAAAAGAAGACAGCCCAGCTGTCTGTGGAAACTGTGGAGCCAGCGCAGTTCAAATAGAAGTGTGTAAACTTCAATTTTATTTTGCTTTAAAAAAAAGCTTAATAATTAAAATGCATTGTGCTCGTGTATGTTAAGAGACTGAAAAATTTAGATTTATCAGGCATTTGTGTACAAATATAAGTACAAAAGATGATCCAGGATTTGAAATTTATGGATTTATATGAGCATAACATTTTGTTTAAAAGATTTAACATTTAAATTGCACTTTACTGCAACCCAGCTAAGCTGAAATATGCATTTATGTAGATGGGAAACACTAATGCATACTGTCTGCTTTCTACCCTGTGATAATTCTTCATTATTCGTTGGTACTTCAGTTTACCAACACTTATTGAATTTTGACACTTTCTCTTTTTTTTCAGTTCTACAAACAGTTGTCATATATATCTGATCCTGATACTGTCCCTATTGTTAAAAGCTAGATTCTGCCAATCTGAATTTAATTGACTAAATCATATTCAGAGACCAGTATCATTAATTTCAGTAATACTAATTGTGAAGAAATGGCAAGCAAATTATTCTGTTAACTTGAAGGGCTGAACTACTGAAAATGCAGTTCAAAGAGAAGCTGAGGATTTGTGAAAGTCAGGTCAGGTTAACTGCTGAGCTTTCAAATCTAACTTCACAGTTACAGAAAAAAAATGATCATTCTTATGTTCTGCAATTTCTGTACTTTAATCTCACAAGATCAATTAAGATATCATACTCTTGTCTTAAATAATCAAAGGCCCAGGAGGCACAATCCTTAACATTATTGGTAAACCCAAGAACTACAATAGTTTCACTGCTTTCACTTAACATCAGTCTCTAAATGCATTGAATTTCTGCAGTACCATCATTGTTATTTAATGGTAACACCACATAAGCCCACTAATGTGCTCTAACTGATAAAAAAATATAACGTTACGAATTCTTGGAGCTTATATTTGGATTTCAAAGACCTGACAGGAGTCTTACCATGGTGCTTGTTAACAGTAGAGAAAATATTTTTACATCTTTCAATTGTATCAGTTCTAGCATCTACTATTATCATCCTTTTTTTTTTTTTTTTTTTTTTTTGGTATAGATTACGGTATCTTTTCTATTATTTGAAACTTAAGTAATACTGCAGTAGTTTGAGTCTCTCACTAAACATCCTTGTAACTGGCCTAACCGTACTATAGTTCTTCTCACTGCTTTACTCACTGATTTTCCGCTCAGTCTTTACTCAACAGAGGCTTAAATCAGACACTAACTTTCAGACCACGTGAGCTATGACTCATGCAGTAGGTCCATCTTGCACATTGGACTTAGGAAGAATTTTTCTTCTGTGCCCACAATGCCCATGTTTATACCTCTGAAATTCCAGTTGACTCATCTGTGGACAGTGTTGACCAACCTGTCCTGCTCATAGTCTCCATGTTTCCTTGAGTCCTGCAATTGCTTTCACACACTGGCAGCTCTTCTCAGAACATCCCAAGCATTTATTTCTCCTTGAGGCTGCAAGGCCACCTTTGATCTTAGGCTCAGCGTTACCAGGCAGCTATTGTTGTTGCCCAAATTATGATCTGAATGTGACTTATTAATCTCAATGTTTTAGTTTGCCTCTACTGTTTTGTTACCACTTCTTTAAACCTCCTCTGAATCCTTGCATTAATATACAATTGAACAGGAAGACACTGTTTATTAGCATGAGACCTTAATCAGATACTTTTTCCAGGCTCTCCTACTAGCTTTCATCCAATAGTATGAAGCATGGATTATACATTATCCTACCTGCAGAACTTGATAAGCTAGCCTCCGAGGACTGTTCAAGCACAATTCAAGTGTTTTCTATTATCCAGAGACTAAATTACCCTTGTCCTCTCTACTTTGAAACCTTGGGATGTTTGGATTAGTTTTGTTTTGGTTTGGTTTTTGGGTGTTTTTTTTTTTTTTTCAGAGAAATTCCACCTCAAAGTATGGTGACATCATTGAAAAAGAGAGATTTACCTAGTTTAGGCAATCATTTCTGGTTATTTCACAAACTGTGTTTCATCCGTAGCCACAGACATGTCATAGCAGACATTGACTTAGTTCTTACTGTGGCTTAGTTGTTATAACCGAGTGCTTGATACAGCTTGGTTATTGAAGTTTTTGCAGCTTTAATGGTCTTTGTTGTTTATTTCCTTGTGTCTATGTTTATATTCTTTTTTGGATCAAAGATGCAAAGCCAGACTTAACATGCCCCACAGCTGCTCTCTTATTCCCTTGCTTCATCAATATACGCTCATGGTTCGTTGCATCTGTGATTTCACTACTAATTTTTTTCTGTTTCTTAGCTCAACCATTACTAAACTACAAATGTCAGACTCATATTTTCAATGACACAATACAGACTAACACACCATATAACTCAACAAGTCAGGGAGACAGACTGAAAAGAGACTTAGAAACAAGTTTTTCCTCCAGCAGTCTTGAAAACCATGCTCTCCAAATTTCGAGAAATAATGATATGTTTCATGAGGAACATTTATTTTGTAGAAACTCACTTTAGTATTTCAAGCTGAGGAACTGAAAGGAAACTTCACTGTGCAATTCTTATCCTTACCTCTGTGATCTCATGCTTAAAAAGGAGAAAGCTTTCATGGAATTCATTTGAGGGTAGGAAGGTTGAATTACAGAGCCATGGTTTGTGATCGCTGCCTCTTAATCCTAGAGCTTCTTGAAATCTATAATCTATATTACTCCTGGCCCAACTGGCCCTTCAGCAAGATCACGTGATCATTAATGATCTGTTTAGTGATCCAAGGCCAGTAGAATTAGTGAAAGTGTCTTATGTCAGGTAGACCCATTTCAATGGAGGTTGGTTAAGGTTTTTCCACTGGCCTGAAGCAGGATGAATTAGGCAATGGGCAAGCTAGCATTTCTCAAAATGCTTGCATAAATTATGCAATTTTCTTTATTATTTCTCTTGAACCTGAACTGTTTATATGATTTTCATGCCGTCAAGAAATGGCAATCACACCATACTGAGTTTCCCAAACAGATCCAACTAAATCCAGACGAATAAATTTTCCCTGTAACACATCCAAGCTAAATGCCTTACTGAACACCTTCTCAAAATGACAATGTTCAATAACTTTAGGATATCCCTCACTATTTGCTGTCCATATCTGAATTTTTTCACACTTCATTGATCACATGAGACTTCAGGCTACTTGTGAAGAATAACAGAAAACCCAAAATACTGAATTTCTTATTCTTTTTGCTTTTTCCTGTCTTAAATGATTCTTTTTCCAAAGCCCTTTGCATCCTATCTTCTTGGCACACATGAGTTTTATTCCATCTACCTTTTTACAATACAGCTCATTCATTGTTAGTAAGGTCCTGCTTGAGTGCTTATAGTTGTCTGTTTGTCCAGTTAAAATCCTCCAGAAGTGCAGTGCCAAGACCATAGCAAGGTGCTGATTGACAATACCATTGTTTTGTTCATGCTGGAGCAACTTTCAGTGTCTTATTCTTTCCTTTCATACCTTTCTCTTCTCTTGCTCGTAATGAGTTTTCCTTTCCTGTGGGGTTTTTTTTCAACTTTCATGCTATGTCCAGAGTTTATTTTTATATTTTCATTCGAAATTAGTCTTTTCAAAATAAAATCTTACTACAAATCTAGAGCATTTTCAAATGTTATGTTTATTTTTCAAAACTTTTGCAGCATGTTCTGAGATTTTGTTAATACTTCTAGCCATAATTACTAGAATTCTCTAGTTTCTGAAATCTTAACTTCCAGCAAGAAATACAGATTCAGGTGGGGGAAAAAATTTGAAAGGAATTAAAACCGTATTAAAATTAAATCATTAAAATATTTTCCAATTGTTTTCTAAGAATAAAATCCTATTCACCACAATAAATGTTTTGGGCAAGAGTTTGAAATGGAATCCAAGTTTGTTGAACATTCCTTAAAATATCTGTTTTAATTCTGACCCTGTCATGTTTGTCTTTTTTATTCTGTATCCTGTTTGGGATAACTTGAACTCAAAAGTCCTATTTAGTAAAGCCACACTTGAAACTAACATCAACATTTGTATCCATTTCCCCCCTTTATTTTTTGTATATGTGTGTCTGTGTTTGTGCATATATATGTAAAATTTATGGTTGTGTATATACGTATCATCTCCTACATCACTGTGGTCATATTTACACTGTAGATACTTTGAGTGTTAGTTAAAACTAGGACTTGTAATCAACCTCACCTCCCATGCAAATTGCCACACTCCTAATTGCAGGCTACGGTGCCCTTTGTGAACAGACACATGAACACAGACTGATCAACAGAACTCGATTTGAGCAGCATGTCATTTCTGAGAGACAGGCACTTCTCCCTTTCTGTTCCTGGGAGGCAGCAGCTGTGAAGGGAAGCTCCCCGAAATGGAGGGGAGATGTGCAGGCGCATAGACGTGCTGCAGGCTGAGCTGGGAGGCAGGAGTTCACCTCCCAGCTGGGACTAGTGCAAAGCACAAAGCTTTTCTTTCCTCCCGATCCTGACTGTCAGAGCTGAGCACTATTGCTGTTATTCATTGCAGTCTAGCTGAAACTCTAAAAAACAAAAGGGAAAAGTCTGTGACCACAGTCCAGTCTCAGCTAGGCTCAAATCCAGCTAGCACATTGCTAATTAGCTTCTCCCTGGCAATAGGGGCTCAGGTTTCAACTCAGGTTGTCATTCATTGCTTATTTATTCCTCATTACTGTCTTGATTAACAGTGTAAACACAGTCTGTATTTTTTTGAAAATTGTTTTAAGAATTCAGGTATGATATGCAATAATCTGTCACATCCAGTGTGTTTTGTTTCCTTTAATTTTTTCCTCATCTTAGTGTATCCATAAAAATTGTTTTCAGACTTCATAGTAAGAAAGACTTAGTTTTTTTTGAGCAGCTTATTCCTTCAGTGTCTGAGACTTTTACAATTCCTTCATTGTAAAAGAAATTCTGGAAGTAGAAAAATAAGCAGTAAGGAAGAATAAAATCTAAATCTGGTTTTCCATCTAATACCCGTGCCTACAATTCAGAATAATCTATTTTTGCTGTTGCAGATAGGGGAAGTGAAAATCCTTAGACAGTCCTGGTATAGGTCACACAATACTCATCACAGCTGAGTTATGAAATTATGTGAAAGAAAATTATATAGTGATATCCCCATAGAATGTTATTGGTGCTGAATTTTCACTTTAATTGCGATAAATTATGGGTGGGCTTAAGAAGAATATACAGTACTATTCAGTTTTGAAGCTATTTGTCTTGCTTCCCAAAGAGGATTGATTATCATATAATACAGCATAATCAGTTTGCTGGTGGACATGCCTCCAGGGTATGACTGGCAAACATACCCTGTGTGTGTAAGACCATATACAAAAGCAGCAGTACCTATCCAACAGCAGTACAAACACTAAATGGAATACAGCAAAGAGGTAAATCATTGAGAAAAATGCTTAGCTGCGTGTAGTAATAGTAAAAATACTTTCTAACCAATCTTATTTACAGTAATTTTTGTAGATAATAATTAGTTATCATCCATGGAAAAATTAAGGACAGCCTTAGTAATTGGTTAGAAGGGACCTCAGGAGATGTCTGAGGTGTCTACTGAAGCAGAGGCAGATCTGAGGTCAGATGAGGATGCTCAAGGCTTTATCCAGTTGGGTATTGAAAACCTACAAGAATGGAGCCTGCACAGCCTCTCTGGGTGACCTGCTTCGCTGCTGGTCTGTCCTGGGGAAAAAAATAGCTTCAGCTTAAGTCCTTTGCCTCTTTTCCTACCCCTATGGGCCTTTGGGAACTACTGGCTCCATCCTCTTTGGTTCTGGGAGCTGAGGCCTCACAGCACAAGGTGTGGGCTCATGCCAGCCTGTACTCATGGAGGACAGGGAGCAGCAGTGCAGGAGAGGGCTGTGGCAATGGCTGAGGAGCAATTGCTGCCTGCTGATCCCACAACCTGCAAGACAAGATTGATTGTACCTGAACTGTTCCTGACAGTCATTCATCTGCTTGTTGTTACCTTGCTAACTGACAGCTGCTTACTACCTGCAGGTCTCAGTCAGCTGCCACTGATTTTCACCTCAAAATGCTGGGAGGTGAAATGGCTTCAACTGACATTTATTTGCTGTCACAACAGAAAAACATCCTGTGCATACTATGCCTTTCCATTCCTAGAGACACACTTTTTACATCAGTTTCACCTGTAGTGAAGGCAGAGGGTTTTGCAAGTCCAGGGGTCTGTAGAAGAGATGTGAGAATGGCCAGAGGTGGCCCTCCAGACTAGGGGAAAGAATGAGCCTGAACGAGACTAGGGAGGGAATATAATACCACACCCAAGGATGACAAAATCTATTATGGAGACCAAAAATAAGGAATAATGAGTTCAAGCTAGAGAAAGATTGTGATTCCACATAAGAATTAGGTTTTTAGTACTCAGGAAGGTAGCACTGGCATAAAACGTTCTTTGCCTTGGGGCAGTTTTGGACGTTTGTAAGAGGAGCTGGAGAACCATCCATCAACTATGACAGTCCTGTGATTGAGAGGTAGACAGATAATGTGACATTTCAAAATCTCTTCTGATTGTATTTTTTATGATTTTATAACTTTTTATTGTTAACTCATTAATAGCGTATGTAAATGTGTAATATTTAATATTGCGTAACATTTAAAGCAATTAATATTGATGGTTTCAAATTAAAATAGTCAATAGACTTGGGAAGCTGAACTTTTGAAAAAGCAGTGAATGCTTAAGAGCAAGTATACAAAATATATTTATTTAAATGTTTATGGAAAAATGCTTTAGTGGCAGGTATGTGGTGCAACTTTGGGCTTGCTTCTAAGGATTTAGGATAGAAACGCTAAAGGAAAATTAGTATTTAAAGTGAATAATAGAAAAATCTAAGCAAAAATCTTTTTTTAGGGGAGAATGAATTCAAGGATTCAGAAAGGTAGCTGCGGAAGAATGAGGCTTTCAGAGCAACTTTGTCTTTTGGTTTTATGGTGTGTTATGTCCTTTGATGTGAGTGGATAGTCAACCCTAAAGGGCTAATTTACAGGCCAGTGCGTGTGTCTGAGCGAGCCCTCAATGCTGCGTACTGTGCACATATCAGTCCCATTAAGTAACATTTAATAGCTAGAATAATTCCAGTGTGCATAAACATATTTCAAAGGCATACGTGAAATAACTGAATATATTATAAAGAAAAGCGGAATTCCTTGTCTGAACCACAGGCTTTTACAAAATTCCAGTCAACCACTTACCACATGGTCAGACACTTAGCTTTGATGAATTTCAGACAACAAAATACAGAAGACAGATGCTATTAAGGGATGTCTGAGGTAAACAAGGTTTTTTTGTAGCTTTGACCCAATTTGGGCCATCATCAACTCTGCAGAAGGCATCTCGTAATTGGTGCAGAATTTCAGAGAAGCTGATGTGACTGCAGCATCTTGGCTGTTTAATCCAGGAAATATCTCTAGTTTTAAAATATGGTGTGTGCCCTATAAAGGATGATCCAGTTTCCTTTGATTCTATAATTTCTCAAGACCTTTGATTGCTATTTATTACTACTTCTTCAATTCAAAGTGAAAGAGAGACCATGCTCTATGAAGACCTTTCAAGCTATCTAGAATCTTTCTTCCTTTGGCTGAAAAGGAATAATAGTTCTCTTGATCAAAATTTCCACTCCCAATGTGTTTGATCTCGCCTTCAGTTTGGGGGACTTGATTTTCCATTGACTAGGCTTCCGTATAGTTAAGCTAAAAAGTCTGATATGAACATCTAATTTTGTAACTCTTTTGTTGAAATGTTTTTACTGAGACGAGTTCTGAAGATTCAAGGGTGTTGGGTCTTAACCCAAACCTGAACTCTAACTTTGGGTCGATCTTACTCGCAAATACAAATTTTATCCTCATTCAAGATCAAGATTTTTACCACCACCACCTCCTTAGTCACCAATAATAGTTCTTATAAATATCAGTGTGCTGTGGTTTGTGATACAAAAATATCCCTAGTTTAAATGTTACTGTGCAGAAGTAATTTAATAAGAAAGTAATTTTCACTGGGACAATCCAATTTTCACATGAGAAAGAATGAGTTCTTTTCCAAGAAAACAAGGCACTTAAGCTCTTTTCACTGAATATAAAAAATTAGCAACGGATTTTCTCATGCTATCAGATTCTCCTACAAACTTGTGACATCAACAACAACAAAAAAATCTTTGGTATTTCATCAGCTGCATAGATTGGCAAAGCTAAAGAAGGATACCTGGGTGAAGAGAGGGGCAGGGGACGGCAGTTGACTGCTCTTTTTTGATAATATACCTCTTTCAGACCCTCACGAACTAAGATGCAAATGTGCAGACTCCCATAAGTTATTTGTAGTGGTGTCCTGAAGAAAAACAGGTGAGAAACCCTCAGACCCTACCATGTTTGTAAAATCAACATAACCTCACCTGTAAAAGCAAGGTTACTGTTGTGCGGTCACTTTGCAACAACATAAATCCAGGCTCTTGCAAAAAAAAAAAAAAAGAAAAATCAGTACAGCTTTTCATCCTGCCTTTGTTTGGCCTTCCTTGGCCAGCAGCGACATTTGCATGGCTGCATGGAGAACCCGACTAGGGATAGACACTGCTCAGCATTATCCCTTCCCCAGGGACAGTGTTCAGCTGAATCCCCACTGGATCAGTACAGGAGACTAGTGCTGGCACAAGGGGAGGTGAGGGTCAGCCTGGGAGAGTAGATGAGGGAACAGCAACTTGTAGTGGAACTGTGAATTTTGGGAAAATTAAAGTAAACATGAAATAATGATCTGTATCAGATCAGGATTTAGGTATCTGTTCTTAAAAACTAAGTTCAGAGGACAACTATAAACAGAACAAAATACAAAGTTACTAAGTAATTGAGTTCTGATCACACTTGAATCTTGAAATCCTAAACTGTTATTAATGTCATGTCAGGTGAAAGTATATTTTAAATCGTTGACTACCGTAAGGTTTAGCAGTGGATTTACTATACAGTAGTGAATCATAGAATCATAGAATGGCATAGGCTGGAAGGGACCTCAGAGATCATCTAATCCAACCTCCCTGCCATGGGCAGGGACGCCTCTCAACTAGACCAGGCTACTCAAGGCTCCGTCCAACCTGGCCTCGAACACCTCCAGGGAGGGGGCATCCACAACTTCTCTGGGCAATTTATTCCAAAGTCTTACCACCCTCGTACTGAAGAATTTCTTCCTAAGATCTAGTCTAAATCTGTTCTCCTTCAACTTAAACCCATTTCCCCTTGTCCTATCAGTGGACACTCTTGTAAAAAGTCCCTCCCCAGCCTTCCTGTAAGTTCCCTTCAGGTATTGGAAGGCAGCTATTAGGTCCCCCCAAAGTCTTCTCTTTTCAAGGCTGAACAATCCCAGCTCCCGCAACCTGTCCTCGTAGCAGAGGTTCTCCAGCCCCTGGATCATCTTTGTGGCCCTCCTCTGAACACACTCCAACAAATCTATGTCTCTCTTATGGTGGGGACACCAGAACTGGACGCAGTATTCAAGGTGGGGTCTCCCAAGAGCAGAGTAGAGGGGGAGAATCACCTCTCTTGACCTGCTGACCACGCTTCTCTTGATACATCCCAGGATGCGGTTGGCCTTCTGGGCCACATGAGCGGACTGCCGGCTCATGTTGAGCTTCTCATCTATAAACACCCCCAAATCCTTCTCTTCAGGGCTACTCTTAACCCACTCTGTGCCCAGTTTGTATTTGTGCCTAGGGTTGGCCTGACCCAGGTGAAGGACCTTGCATTTTGACTTGTTGAAGCTCATGCAGTTTGCACTGGCCCAATTCTCAAGCCTATCAAGATCCCTCTGTATGGCATCTCTTCCCTCAAGTGAGTCCACGGCACCACACAACTTGGTGTCATCGGCAGACTTACTGAGGGTACACTCAATGACGTCATCCATGTCGCTGACAAAGATGTTGAACAGCACTGGACCCAGAACAGATCCCTGAGAGACACCGCTTGACACTGGTCTCCATGTAGACATTGCAGCATTGACCACAACTCTTTGAGTGCGACTATCCAGCCAGTTCTTTATCCACCGAGTGGTCCATCTGTCAAATCCGTGTCTCTCCATTTTAGAGACAAGGATGTCATGTGGGACAGTGTCTAACGCCTTGCACAAGTCCATTGAACATAGTGAACATTCATTAGAGTTTGTCTTGGTATTGAAAGTAATCTTTGCAAGAAAGAAACGAGCAGTCTACACATTCATGGAGAGGTACAGTCAAAAAGCTGAGCGCTTTGCTAGAGGCAGAATCAAATGCACTTATATAGCTAATGATGAGTTGCAAGTATAGAGAAGCTATGCAGAGTACTTGGATTTTCAGCAAAGTACCAGTCTTGCAGCAGTGTGGTGGGCAAAACTGGGAGACAAGCAAGATCATTGAGCTTTTGGGCTTTCCAATAATGTTCGACACAAATTTTTCTGATTGTCATTAATTGTAGGAAGAGACACTGATCTCCCTATTCAAAGTCTTTTCCTTGGAGATGCATGTGTTGTAAATACCAGCACTGTTACAATGATTTTGGGGGTTTTTACATCGATTAAGCCCTGCAGTAAAAAGGCCATTCAGTTTTACGAATGTTTTTCTCTCTATACTGACAACTAAATCAATCATGTCATGCAAGTCACATGCAAACATGAGTAGAGTTCTGAGAATCTGTTGCAGTATTTTTGTTTCAGAGAACATACTGCATCTGAAAGAAACAGTGCTATCTTGAAGTTCACTGTTTCTAAACAAATTCAGTCTTATTACAGAAGAGTTTAAATTCTCAGCTTCTCTCCGCTATTTGTCATGAAGTGTCTGCTCAAGAAAATCATGACTGTGCTATAACTTCTAGAAGTTTGCAATAGCCTTCATCATCTGTTGCTGCGTCTGCCACAACAGTAAGCCTAAGAAAATCTTTAAACAATTATCTCAGGTCACTTGCATGACTTTAAAAGTCTTCAACTAGTGCATTTTTTGTCTGATGAAATGAACCAGAAGTAACACCAAAATACTTAAAAGGGATTTCCAAATAGCTTTGCATAGAAGAGTGATCTATGCAGGTACAAAATATTAACAGTACAGAAAAGTTTTGTATATTGCCAAATTTCTGTGAAGTTTGCTCTTCTACACTAGCAGATAATAACTCCACTTTTGCATTTTTGATGTTTTCTGTACCACAGAATGTCCTGTTTGGATTGGTATTAATATTTCCCTCTCTGCTAGCCCTTGCCTTACCTTTTTAACACCCTTTTCGCTCTAGTAGTACTTATTTGTTCCTTCATTTTTCTACAAACTTTGTTACCTGAGCTGCAGTGCTGAGCATTAGTGCTGCTGAATAGCAGAACAAAGAAAAGGAAGAAAAATAAACAACCCAAATTATGTCTTCTACCTTAGCCATCTTCACAATAGCGCTGTAATTGGATCTTGTCATATCATATGTAGAGCACCTCACATCATGTCACTTCACATCTTTCAACCTGAATTCTTAATTTAACTTTTAATTTAATAGGTTAGCATTTTAATCATCTAAGATAGTCATTTCTATTTCTCACCTGGATGAAGCTGGAGAGTGGCTTATGTGTTTTGATTCTCATGTGATGCTGTGACACTTTCCTTACTGCACAAAAGAAGTACTGGTCCATTCGGCGGTAGAGCAGGTTAACTGGACACTGACTTAAAGTAGGTCTTATGCCCCTAGTTTCACAAATTTTGTGCCTTGATCCTGGGTGTCCTTTCAGACACAGGGCTGGGGCTGCTTGAACTCCCCAAGATTCAGTATGGTTGGTATATATCTGTCTATATCATATAGCTTTCCGTAAAAGAACTTGAGTTCTTCTCTCCACCTTGAATCCCTCACTTGGTTCTTTCCACTATCAACTCTAAAAATCCATATTTTCTTTGTTGTTTACATGTGTTCACATGTTCTTGTTTACGAAGACCTTTACAGAGGTCTTCGTAATTTAGTCATGCTTCAGGCTACAGGGGAAGAAAATACTCTTTGCTGAACACACCCCATCTCAGCTATCCTAAATTCCCTCTCTTCTAATGGCCTCCTCCAGACATGACAGGGATTGGAAACTGTTTGTGTTTGGCAAACAAGCCTAGTGAATCTCATGTAAACTGCGAACTTGAGCGATGTTACCAAAACCAGAATGATAAATGCAGATTCTTCACTCTCTAACTAGATATCCAAATAAATCACCAGATTATCAAAAGCTGTAAGCACTGGGCTGATTTGAGTGAGTTGCAGGCTATTACAAAATGTTCCTACATTTTGTCATTCAACATATAAAAATTCTCAGGCAACTCTTGGTAATGAGCCAACCCAATCCATTTTTTTAATCAGTATCTACAGGTGAACTTGTCATATTTACTTCTGCATTTAGAAAATGTCAAATTTAAATTTATCACCAATGTACAAAGTCTCTTCTCTGCACAAATCAGAGCGCATGCATGCTTGTGTTTGTGTGTATGCGACTTGTAAATACACAGAAATGTCAATAAACCAACAGGACTCAAAAGTGTTATTTAAAACTAAAGTAAAAGGCAGAAGGAGTTACATATTTATATTTTTACCAAAAAAAAAAACCCTAAAATTTGCAAGGTTAAATAACCAGCTAAACATGTTCCCCTCATATAAGGATTTGTTATAATTTTTGTATAACAGCACATTTCTTCCATAATACTTTCTAACTTTGCACAAACATTTTGCTTGCAAAGAAAAGCAAACGTAGGCAATCTTCTGCAACGAGTTAACTGGCCTTGAAACACTCAGTGGGGGCTCTCTCTCTCACATACACACACACACACGCACACACGTAACAGGCAAATCGGTTAAGGTGTTATTAGCAAGGGGGTTGTGTTGTGGTGTTTTTAGTAGGCTTTTTTTTTCATTTATTGACATAATAATCATATTAATGAACAGATACCTTATCTACAAAGATTGACAGCGCAACCTCTATTCTTAAAACTCTTCATTTACTAGGGTAGCATGATGAACATTTAAGACAAGCACTTCTACTTCTCATCTGGGAGAAGCTAGAGTGTACAATGGTTTGTGGGTTTTGATTCTCATGTCTGTCTCAGACCTGATTTAAAATCCATTACAATTGTGGGAAGAGTCCCATTAATTTCAGGATGTTGCTCAGTACTACTATTGCAATATCCTCAGATATTGCAAGGTAGAGTGTCACTAATAGATTTCATAGTAGCCATTACCTGGTTTCTACATTTTCATTGTTAAACTGGAGGACAAAGTGGGTTTCATATTAATTCCTCTGCTCCCATTCTCTTTGCACTGTCTTCAGGGCACTGTAAAATGGAAAGTATCTGGTTTGCTTTCCTTTTGTAAACAATTCCTTACTTCCATGTTTGAAATGCATTAGATGATCTTTTCAGATAAAATCTTTTTTCCCATCAAGACAGTCAAGGATGAGAGCAGGTTGCCCAGAGAGGTTGTACATTCTCTATCCTTGGGGGTTCCATAACTTGACTGAATCAAGCTTGGTCTGATCTCACAGCTGGCCCTACTTGAGCAGAAGGTTGGTCTAGAGACCTCCAAGGTCCTATCCTATGCATTAATCTGTGCTAAGGCTTATTTTGTTCTGTCTATATACCTATTCTTTGTCTCTTTCAGACCATAAGACTGACAAAGGGTGAAGAAATTGGAAATTCTTCTATCTTAGTTTGTTCCCACTGCCTCTTTTCCTGTCTGTGGATACCATTGAGAAGTGCCTGGCTCGATTTTCTTACTCACTCATCACTCTCCTGAGCCTTCTCTTCTCCTGGCTGAACAGCTCTATCTTTCTCAGCCTCTCCTCATATGAAAGATGTTCCAAACCCTTAATCATCTTCACTGGGCTTGCTTCAGTGTGTCCATGTCTGTCTCGTACTGGGGAGTCCAGGACTGGATACCACACTGAACCCAGATACGTCTCAGCAGGGCTGAATAGAGAGGAAGGATCCCCTCCTTGTGATGCTACTGCAGCCCAAATACTGTTGGTCTTTTTTTGCTATGAGGTTGCATTGCTGGCTTATAATTATTCTCACCTTTGGGTTTCCAGAAGTGAGTGTCTCATGTCTTAAGGAGGAACAAATCGCAAGTATGTTATGAAGTATACTAATGGGCCAAATACGTGAAATCGTTTGTGCCTGTCATATATTCAGTTATATTTCCCCAAGTCTGATTTTTCTTTTAAGAATGGGGTGTCTTAAGTGTTTGTGCTGCATCAGATATCCTGTAACTCTCATTCTCAAGCACTTCCACATTGGATGAATGTGAACAGTTGGAGTTAAAAACCTCGTCACTGTTCAAATATTGATTTCCAAATGATCGGTTTTATTGCTTGGACAAATTAATTTCTAATATTATGGAAACTGAAGCCCTCAGAAAGTATTTGCATTCTAAACTGTATTATACAGATAATAAAATTGTGATATAATATTTTTAAACATTACAAAATCCAAAGGATAATAATAGATAAATTCAAAGAGATTCAATGATTCGTGGTCAATTTACTTACATTTTCTCACAGACTGTTCTTTTCAGATGATACAATTTGGAGTTTAGACTTTTCACAGTCTCTCAGAAATTATTCTTAATTCATTTGATTTCAATAGATATGAGAACCCTTGTGAGTGATCATTGGCATCCGTTCTTCTCTCTTGATTTATTTTGAATATTTAGTTTGATAAATCAAAAAGCCTGAAAATTAGGCTTAAACAAAATCACAAAGACCAGAACAGATCTTCTGAAGGGCAAACCCTCCCTCTGATTTAACTGCAAAACTAAAACAAATCAAACCAAAACAGTTCCCTTTCCACCAGTCTATAAAGTAGGCACATAAAATGTAAGTACAGAAATAGATTTACTTATTTGTATATTTATAAAACACATGCCAACCACAGACACGCATCCAAGCTAATTTCATAAGGTTGCTAATGCTGATTTCATTTCTGATGATCAAAATAGAGTCACTATTTTTCCTTTTTTCATTCTGATTTATAGCATATTAGGAAAGCAATAAGCTCACTGAAGTATTTTCTTGTTGATTTTGCACAAAACTACTGTATTTGAGGTAGTTTTGCAATAATAAAAAAATGCAGCATCAGTCAACTTTCACTCACATTCTATTTAAGCACAGTATTTTTCCAGTCTAATAATTAGTGCTCAGATTACTGTCATCATATTCTCCACAAAGCAGAAGTCTTTTCTCTTGTAAACAAAAATGGAGCCCAGTAAAGGTAAAATACTTCCAGTATTGTTCATGCTGGAAAGAGTGTGACTAATGTTTTTATGTTTTGACTATATTTTTTTTCTATCCTATGAAGACAGATTATGTTCATGTTGTGCTCTGAGCCTCTATAGAATTGGATTTTGGCAAATTTTCATAGTCATAATCCTGATATGATCCTAAATCAAGAATGATTACTGGGAGTTAGGTGTCACCAGACCAGCTACTGTAAAAAAGCGTAACTCCAAAGATAGAGAGCTGGATTTCATCCATTTTATCTTCTACATTAGATGAGATATACCATTTAGAGCTGTTAATTTTAGGTTTGGCTTTGCTTCTCTTCGTTACCTGAACTAGTGCCACCAATTATTATTCTCACTAGTATTGCAGGAGAATTTATACGATGTTAATGCTAAGCCACTATCCATCATATTTCAGAAGTCGTGGCAATCTGGTGAAGTTCCCAATGACTGGAAAAGGGGAAACATAGCCCCCATCTTTAAAAAGGGGAAAAAAGAAGACCCAGGGAACTACAGGCCAGTCAGTCTCACCTCTGTGCCTGGCAAGATCATGGAGCAGATCCTCCTGGTGACAATGTTAAGGCACATAGAAAACAGGGAGGTGATTGGTGACAGCCAACATGGCTTCACTAAAGGCAAATCCTGCGTGACTAATTTGGTGGCCTTCTATGATGAGGTTACAGCATTGATGGATAGGGGAAGAGCAACTGACATTATCTACCTGGACTTATCCAAAGCATTTGATACTGTCCCACATGACATCCTTATCTCTAAACTGGAAAGACGTGGTTTTGATGGATGGACCACTCGGTGGATAAGGAATTGGCTGTATGGTCGCTCTCAAAGAGTTGTGGTCAATGGTTCAATGTCCATGTGCAGGCCAGTGACGAGTGGTGTTCCTCAGGGGTCAGTATGGGGACCAGTGCTATTTAACATCTTTGTTGGAGACATGGACAGTGGGATCGAGTGCACCTTCAGCAAGTTTGCAGATGACACCAAGCTGTGTGGTGTTGTGGACACACTGGAGGGAAGGGATGCCATCCAGAGGGACCTTGACAGGCTAGAGAGCTGGGCCTGTGAGAACCTCATGAAGTTCAACAAGGCCAAGTGCAAGGTCCTGCACGTGGGTCATGGCAATCCCATGCACAAGTACAGGCTGGGCAGAGAATGGATTGAGAGCAGCCCTGAGGAAAAGGACTTGGGAGTGCTGGTGGATGAGAAGCTCAACATGAGCCGGCAATGTGTGCTGGAAGCCCAGAAAGCCAACTGTATCCTGGGCTGTATCAAAAGGAGCGTGGCCAGCAGGTAGAGGGAAGTGATTCTGCCCCTCTACTCAGCTCTCGTGAGACCCCACCTGGAATGTTGTGTTCAGCTCTGGAGTCCCCAACATAAGAAGGACATGGAGCTACTGCAACGAGTCCAGAGGAGGGCCACGAAGATGATCCGTGTGCTGGAACACCTCTGCTGTGAAGACAGGCTGAGAGAGTTGGGGCTGTTCAGCCTGGAGAAGAGAAAGCTCTGGGGTGATCTTATAGCAGCTTTCCAGTACTTAAAGAGGGCCTACAGGAAAGCTGGAGAGGGACTTTTTACAAGGGTGTGTAGTGATAGGACAAGGGGCAATGGATTTAAACTGAAAGAGGGCAGATTTAGATTAGATATAAGAAAGAAATTCTTTACATTAAGGGTGGCGAGGCTAATGTCGTATAACCATGGGCAGATATTAATAGAAAACATAAACTCAAACTGTCAGTACTGCATTAGAATCATAGAATAATAGAATCATAGAATGGTTAGGGTTGGAAGGGACCTCAAAGATCATCTAGTTCCAACCCCCCTGACATGGGCAGGGAAATCCTCCACTACACCAGGTTGCCCAAAGCCTCATCCAACTTGGCCTTGAACACTTCCATTTCAATATATATTCATTTCAGTTCACTTTCATTTCACACTTCCATTTCCATATTTGCCAGTTCAATAGTGAATTGCTAAATTTAATTATTAAAAATAACATTTCTATCTCATAGTTTACTTGGCCTACATGGAACATGGAAAACTACAATCAAGACTGCATGAACTAAAATAGAGTACAGCCTACAGGTTGACTGTGTATTTAGGCAAAAACAGCTGCAGAAAGGAAGTTGCTAAAGAGGAATGCTTTTGTTTGGATTAAATTAGCTTTGAACGTGAAAGATGGCAAGTTTCTGCGTTGGAAATCAGGTTAAATTCAGGAGACTTTACCTATGAATAGCATATGAGTTTGAAAGATCTTATGAAAAGTTAGGGAAATGGAGAAGCTTCACCTCACTTCTAGTCCTGAAATCTTTCAGCTTCTGGAATTTCCAAGCTTGAGTATATTTGGATTTTATACTCTCTGTCATTTTCAAACACATTTTCCTCTTTTCTCCAGAGTGCAGCAGTATCCTTGCAAGCACTGTGCTCCATAGAAAGACATGTATTTTTGTCTGCAAGTATGAAATCATGGATTTTCTTAAGAGATTATGTTCTTCAGAGCTTTGCTTTTTGATGTTATTTTATTTGTTACATTTCTTTTAAGAATACAGTAGTGAAAATCATAATTACTACAATATATAGCAATCAAGTGCCTCTGAAGTCTTGACTTTTGCAAACTTAACTTATTTTTGAGTTTAACAGGAACTAAAATGTTCATGTAAACTAGTGCTATGGAATATTTTATATTTGAAAAAATTGAGTCAGCTATCTAAAATTTTTGTAAGAAGAATTAGAAAAAAAGTTACTTTTCCAAAAACATGTGTAAATGTGTAGAGATATCTGCATGCCTGAGCATGTCTACTTACCAGTGCATATGTACACCAGTGTATGGTATTTGTTCCATTTTCAGTCTATTCTAAATATTAGTTCAAAACATGAATTTTAATAGTAATCTTACTGTGATTTTTGCTGGTGTCTAGGCCTTGTGTCATGTCAAAAAAGAATGGGGTGCTTTAGTTTTTCATTGTGTTTTGATGTTCTCCACTTGCAATCTCTCCAACATAATGAGGAATAGAACTCCAATATGGTAATGTAGAGTGTAACATTTAGAAAAACATAAAATTCTTAGGTATTTTTCAAGGTTTGTGAACTGTACACTGCATTGTAGAAGGATAAAAATTACACATCTGATTTATACACCTGTTAGTAAAAATCAGCAGATAATTCCAAAATAGCATACTTTGCATTATTCTTGGTGTTCGTTTTCAGTTGAGATGAAAGCCTTCGCAGTATAAAGTCAGCGATTTAATAACTTTCTGTTTTTCAAAAGGGTATTTTTTTTAGCAAGGAAAGACAGGAATGAGTAATTTAATGCCATCTGAAATACATAGTATTAATACAAGATCTTAAGTCAGTCCAGATGGCTGCAGATCAAGAATACCAAATGAAACTCGGCCAACTCTTTCCATAAAAGATGCCATTCTTTTGTGGGTAATCAAGCTTGCTTTGCCAGTTGTACGATAGGCTTGCATATTGTAAAACTAAGGTCTCTTTTTCAAAGAAATTATGAGCATCTTGACACAAGAGTGTAACAGAGCAGTGAGGCTGGTGGTGCCCTGATGGTCCCAATGGGGCTACTTGGAGCAGGACATCTTCTCCCCTTCTTAACCATAGGGGACCCCAGTGTTACTAACAGGGGTTGTCTGCTCTGTTCTGGAAACCAGATGCTTTGAAAGGGAGCCCTTACAGGGAAGGTGAGAGGGATTTAATCCCCCTGAGGGTACTGAGAGAGAGCACAAAGTTAGTTTTGTGTGATAACTACTTCTGTACAAAAATTTTGCTGTGAAAATGGAAACAGGTTTTACTCTTAAAAGTATATACTTCTTTTCAAAAGTTATCCTTTGCTTCAGCTCTACACAGCTGAAAGAAGTGTGTGGGAACAAGAGCTATAATAGGAAGGAAAGTGTGTGTGTGTGTGTGTGTGTGAAGTAAAACAGTGACTACAGGAGAAGGTGAAAAACACAGTGTGAAATAAAGGGTTTAAGAGAGAGGAAGAGAAGGGCATCTGCTTTGACTGCTTTGCCCTGTCCTGATAAGACTGAAAAGATGCATTAAATCCAAATCTAGCTAGCGTTGTACTCCTTGACTGGTTTCTTTTATTTCAGTGTAGGTTAAAACCCTCGTAAGTTCTGATAATATGTGTATAAAGGTTGCAACCTTCAAAAAAAAAAGGAGGGAGAGATTCTTTTTAGAAATACTCTGACTAATGCTGCCTTAGTACAGTGTTTGTTGTTTATCCTTCAAACATTCAAAATCAAAAATATGACATTATGCACAAAGAACATTGTATTCAGAAATCGCCAGGTGTTGTCCATGTAGAGTGCTATAGGGACATCATGATCATAAAGAACTTCAGTTTGTAAACGCAAGCACAAAGCAGCATGATAGTAAGGAGAAAAACAAACACTTGAAGATGTGGAGTACACAGAGGGATAAAAATAGTGTTATTCTTGTCCATAAAAATATAAGCTCCACGACGACAAAAGTGTCTAAAAATGTGACTGAGTCTCACCTGTAACGGTCGTCCAAAGTGTTTTCATTTTATTAGTGTTGTGTGCTGATGATAGCAACAGGGCCTGTGAACAGCTTTCCTTGTAAAAACATTTAGATTTCTTTTAGTATGATCTTAACTTTGGGGTTTTAATACTTAATTCAGGAGTAATTCAACCATTTTTCATTCTGGGAACAGCAACAATGCTTTCTGTTCTAAACATATGAATATATTCAAATTTAACTAGCTCCTTTATCACACCAGTGAGGATACAAATTAAAAGAAATATTGTTTTTTTCCGGTTCATGACCTAAAGTATTTCCTCTTTGTGTGGAGACATGTTAAAAATAAAGTCTCCAGACAAATAACATCTCAAGTTTGACCTACTGTATAAGCTTGTGATACATTCCTGAATTGCTCTACGCAAATATCTAAAGACAGAAACTAAGGTTGTAAGGGAAGTCTTTGACCAGGCACCTTCTAATGCCGGAGTTTTGACTTCATAATGGTAAAGGTGGGATTTTTGTATCATTCTATAAATGTAATTTATATTATTGTACTAATTTGGAAGGTAATTAGCTATCAGTGGGAAAAAATCTGAGAGACTGGATGCAAAGGAGATATTGTGTTTTCAAAAGAAAACAAACGGATTGCTAATATCTTGCTGGCTTTAGATCATATCACACTTCAGTAGTAAAATGGCAGAAGGGAGATACCAAAAAGATAAATAGGCTATAAAGCTCTTGGAAATTTATTAGATAATATCAAGGCTAAAACCGTCTAAACATAAATTAATCTCACGATAATATTTATTTAATGTGTTGTATTGAATTTCCACTCAAGATCAGCCTTTTTTATTTGTACTTGTTAAATTTTTGGTATAATACTTAGGTTTTCAGGTACACAATTTAATAGTATCCTGGCCAAACAGAAAGCTTTTGTATTATTGTTGTAGTTCCTAAAATTGTAAAAACAGAAACCAAAATTAAAATGCTAAAACTTCTTATGACAAGGTTGTTGTCAACAGCAGTCAGAACCACATTGCTATGACTTCTGAACAGAGAGCTAAATTCCATACTGATAATATTATTGTTTTCTGAAAAAAAGTGTTTCCCTGCAAAGCCAGCCAGCCCATTGTGTCAGAACTGAATATCACTTTGAGCAATATTTTGCCACCTCTTCATTTCAGTAGATTCTTCTCCACCATTCTGAATCTGCTACATGCAGAGCAAGTTTATACTTTATACTTTTTTGGCAGGATAAGTCAAACAATTTGCTTTAAGAAAATTCCTTTTTTTTTTTTTTGTCTTCATGTAAAACACCTGTTAATCTCTCTAGTCTGAAATAAAAAACCAAAACAAACAAACTAAAACAACCTACCCAGTCACCACCATTCATTTTGTTGTGGTGTGGCAATTAACTTTTGGGTTTTAAGTCAAGTGAAAATATTGGGTTGATTAGCCTTTCCAGTGCTATATTTCCAAGCAAAACTAATAGAAATAAATATACAGTTAGGGGACTGTATAGGAGGTTAGTTTTGGTAGCAGCATTGGCCCCCTCTGCATGGGCAAACTGGCTACAATCTCACCCGCCATGGCAAATGTAGCCCCATGCCACAAAGGAGATCATGTCTCCTCTGTTAGCAGACCCTTATTTGCTCCAGTGGGCTTTCTGTGACAATGTAGCTTAGATGAAATCACTGTTCTGACGTTTGCAAACTTCAGACATCAATTTAACGTCAGTTAAAATGAAGATGCGTGGAGTTTCAATGAATCATTTGAGGCACCATGTTTTCAGTTTTGAAAGAAAGTGAAACTTAACCCGTTTCACTGATTGCTATGTTGTTCTGAGATAATATTCTCTCAGGGTCGTTCTAAACCCAGTTCAGGTTCATCAGGAGGTCCTGCAAATTCATCAACTTTTTCAGCAAACCAATCCAAAATATCACATTGTAATAAAAAATGAAATACACAGTTTTCCTGGGTTTGGCCTTTTCTATGAATGTTGTTCATAACTCTGCTACAGACTGACAGATTTGTATTTCTGCTTTTCTAAGATTTAATTAACTAACCTTCGGTCACCTCTGTCTTCATAAATATCATGTAGACTATGTTTTATATGACTAATTTATTTATACAGTTCCTTTAATTCTAGCAGGAATCATTTAATTCATGTTTTGCAATGTCTTTGAAGCAGTCTATTAAAAAACCTGCAAATAGAATCCTAACTGACTAGAGAATTTGCTGTGTAGCCTGAAAAACAGTTTAATGACCATCAAAAAAGGCTGATTTGGGCATTTGTATTACCTGTTGCTTGGACACAATGAAGTCATTATAACATCTTTGATTCTGTTTCTTGAGAAGGATTTATAAAATATTATTTTAAGTCAGTTAATGAAAATTCCTATTGTCTAACTTCCTATTGTGGAAATCCATACAGGAACCAGTGGGGGTTTTCATATTCCTGAATTATGAGACAGGATAGTTGGCTAACTTTTGTTAACTCTATTTATATAAAGGGGAAAGAGAGGAACTCCTTGAGAGCATTATTTAGTCCATCTAACTGAAGACCTTGTTTTGAGTTGGTCTTTTGAGGATCTTCTCTGTCTTCATTTGCTACAGAGTATAGAGAAATAGGCTAACACATATATACTATGTGTTTAAGGTTGTGCTGTCAATATCCTTCACCCTTCTCTCTTTCCAGTCAGAGGATCCATGATGCTGTGTTTACTATAATGTTAACATAAGTCATGTATATCAAGAATTTCCAACCAAGACAGAAATCTCTGCCAAGAATTGACAAAACATGGTTATGCTGATGAGTTCCACAAGGAAAAGTAGTTGCAGTTATCCTCAGCTGGAAAATGGCTTCTTTGAAATTCCTTCTCTCTCATTTCAATGATGCGTTAACTTTCATCATTTTTAGATGTACAATCAAATTAATTAACATGCGGTGACTATTTGGAGGAGTGTTTAGAATCAGTAGCTCTTTAGAAAGTATGTGTATAAAGGAAATTGCGACGATGCATTTGTACCAAACAGTTGTGTGTTTTTTTAAATGTAATTGCTTTAATAGATGTATATTAAACATTAATATGAAATGTTTTCCCAGCAGCAAATCAATGCTCTGTTAATTGATTATGCAAAACAGTATTTTTCAAAAGAAATATATTTTTCTCCTTATTATTCAATGTATTTTCATGCCAAATTAAGAAACAGGGCTTTCCTAAATAAGCTTGTTTTTCCCAAGTAATGCTGTTTCAGATTTAGCAATTGTATGTTCTGGTCTTTAGGAAATAACAGAAGATCGGGGTCGATCACGACTGGATTCAATGGTGCTGTTAATTATGAAACTGGACCAGCTCGATCAGGATATTGAAAATGCTCTCAGTGCAGGCTCTTCCCCATCCAGCACTCCAACATACAAACGGAGGCATATACCTGTAAGCCAGTTTGGTTAATCTTTCTTATTATTCTAAGTAGAATCTGGTTTTACTTAATCTTTTTTTTTTTTTTTTTCAGTCCTCACAGCTGAATTTGAATTTGTCTTTTATTTTTGTTTGTGTGTATGTACATTTTGAAGGCAGTAATATTGGCATCCACTACTTCCTTTTGGCATCATTTCATAAATGAGACCTTCAGAACTCCCAGATGAAATAAAGGGAGATCAACAAGATTCAGAACATGTCTGGCTCTCTAATTGTCACTTACTGTGAATTCCAAGTCAGCACAGAGTCAGGATCACACCAGTCTCAGAGCATATGTGTATGTGTCATTTGACATTAAATAGTTAGAACTGAAAATATGAGCTACAGGTCTTGTTTTTCTACTAGTGGGAGGGTTCATGAAATTTTTGGCAGAGATATGGTTATGAAATTCTCTGTCATTCAAGTTAAGATTTTGGACAGAAATGTGCACTTTAATTATTAAAATTCTTTTATTATTTCATTTATTTAAATGCAAGAATCTCTTGCTGAGAGTAGTCTGAAGGGAGACTAGACAGCTCACAAACATGATTGATGAGGTTTTTTTCCCTGAAAAATGTTTACACATGTAACTGTGAAGAACATGAAATGGCTGACCCAAGGTGTTCTCATACAGGCTTCCTGTTAATTTTACCCACATGTGCTGCAGCTGTTTTTCAATTTAAGAAACCTGAGAAATACTGCCCCAAGATCTCTAGGCTAACATTCAGGTCATTTGGGTTTTTTTAGTGATATTTTCCTTTAAATAATGAGGGGGTTTTCCCATTAAACCCAGGATTCATTATTGCAATATAGAGTGGTCTGTAGGTGAGAAAAGCTGTATTTAAATCTCAGTAGGTTTAGTCAGCTTAAGATTATAAAATATGTGATTTTTAAAGAATATAACATAATTATGGTTTTCATAGTTAAAACTTTTTCGCCCTGGATATCAAAGTTCTTGCAGTATCTCCTTTAGCACTGATGGACAGGAAAGCTGAAATACAATGTTAACATCTGTTCTTCATATCTGGCCAATGAGTGCTGGCATTTTAGCTAATTTCTTACAGCAATAAAAGGAGTTGGGGCAATCTGGATAAGTAAGCCTGCGTGATAATCAGAGATGGTACTTGTTCCATGCTGCAAAACAGCCCTTCAAAAGGACAGCTTGTATCAAACGTGATATATACTATTTATGTACACTGGTTTTCTAGGAATTTTTGAGCCTTTGAGTATTATGAATCAGAAGATGAAAAGATTTGGGTTTTAGGACATTTGGGCATTGTGTTTAGTCTCATATTGATTTTACAGTAACAAAGCGTTTGAATGTGATGCAAAAACATAGGTAATGGGGCATGGAGCACAGTTCTACACTGCAGTAGTATGACTCTGCTAAGCAGGAGCTTCTAAGAGCAGCTGTACCCAAGCTGACTTCTACAGAGGTATTTCCACAGCTCTGCTGCTTTCCCAGTGCTTCACATTGCACAGGACTCACTGGCAGGAGATATCAGACACAAACGCGTGGTCCTACCTAGAGCGCATCTTTGTCTCTAATTTCTAACCATTTTCGGAAGACGGCACACTTGCCTACTTGGTGTAGAGGCACCTAATTGCCAGCTTCAGTTTGGCAGACTAGAAACTTAACTGGAATTAATGAACCAAAGGGGTGCCATTTCTTTGCAGTTCAGGAGCAGAATCCCTGAGATGCCTCTGCCCCCATAGTGGTTTAGCCCAGCTGGCATCTAAGCTGCCATGTACCTTTCGCTCACTCCTCTGCCTCAGCGAGGTGGAAAGGAGAAAAATGTAACAAAAAGCCTGCGGGTCGAGATAAGAACGGGGAGGGATCACCCACCAACCATGGCCCTGGGCAAAACAGACTCGGCTTGGGGACAAATAAATTTAATTCGTTATCAGTTAATTCAGAGAGAATAACAAGAAATCAAGCCAGATCTTAAAAACACCTTCCCCCCACCCCTCCCTCCTTCCCAGCTCTACCTCCTCCCCTCAGCTGCACAGGGGGATGGCAAAGGGGGTTTCAGGTCAGGTTGTCACACTTTGTTTCTTCTGCTCCTTGCTTAAAGGGGGAGGACTCCTTACACTCTTCCTGTGTTTCAACATGGGGCCCCTTCTCATAGGAAACAGTCCATGAATTTCTCCAATGTGAGTCCTTCCCACAGGATGCAAGTCTTACCCATCACATTGCTCCAGCGTGGGCTTCTCCCACAGAGTTGAAGCTTCATAGGGTGCAGCCATCTGCTCTTGTGTGGGGTGCCTTCCCATGGGCTGCAGACGCATCTCTGCTTCAGAATCAGTCTCCAGCAGTGTGGGACGTCCTTCCAATGGAGACGGTTCTCTATAGACTCTTTTAGGTACATGGTAGGGTTCTCCAAGAGCTGCAGGTGGGTGTCTGCTCCACCATTAATCTCCACAGGCGGCAGAGGGACCGCTGCTGTCTTACCATGGGCTGCAGGGGAGTCTCAGCTCCGGCACACCTCCTCCTGCTCCATCTTCTCTGACCTGGTGTCTGCATAGCTGTTTCTCTCAGATCTCAATCCTCTCTCTGCTCCAGCCGCACTGGTCCCAACCAGCCGGACAAACCTCAGCAGTCCCGGCAGGACGAACTCCACCCAGCAGGCACGCCAGGAGTGGGGCACTTCGGAGCTCTCTGAGCCGTGCTGCTGTGGCCATCTCCAGTGGAATGGGAGCAGCTGCCCGCCTGGCAGGCCAGGGCACAGCTCATCCTCTTCCCCCTCTCATCACTGCAGGTCCAGCCCAGTTTGGGCTCCTTTGTCCCCTTCTTAAATGGGGCATTCACAGAGGTGCTGACTGGCCCGGCCCTGGCCAGAGGGGAGAGGGATCCGACCTGCCCAGAGACGGGTCTGAGCAGTTTTGAAGCCCGGGACACTTCTCGCAGCTCCTTACAGAGGTCATCTCTGCAGCCTCTCCCCTGCTACCAAAACCCCCACCACATAAACCCAGCACAGCCCCGTATTTCACCTATTCTAGGAACTTGATATTAGGGAGCTGAGGCTTTGTCTGCACAGAGGTGGCTGGGGTTAATAGTTCAGGGTTTTTTTCTGTGTACTGTGTAGCTCTATTCACACAGGCTGCACCTCGGCTAATAATCCTGACAGTATATGGCTGGTTCTACACATAACCAGCTCTTTGCCAGATATATGTCATGATTTATCTGCAAGTAGTATAATCCCCTGCCCTCACTTCATGCCATAAATCAAGCATGCATTATATTTGTACTTCCTTAAAAATAAAACATACTATATTTCTTCTTCTTTTTATTCTCAAAAAAGGAATGTAATCAGTGTCATTAAAAGTAAGGGAATTTTAACCAGAAATAGCATTTGGCTGATAAGTGTCTGCTGATTCCAAAAAACTAGGGAGCTGTACCTCTGAATTATGTAAACTGCTGGATGGTGATGTCATTTCAGCTGTGTAATGGTTTACAGATGTTCACTGAGCTTGCAATGCTGCTGGAGACAGAAGGTGGGAGCACACAGGAAATACTGAACATCAGAGGAAAATGTCAGACTTCTGCAACCCTAGACTGATTTTTTTTCTTACTTTGCAGTCTAACATTTAGGGCAATTGTAGCTTTGATGTTAGTGGTGATTTATAATTTCAGAACAGCAGCTAATGCAAACCACCACATTGAAAAGGACAGCAAGTGAATGGAAAAGAATAAGGTGAATTATTCTTACACAGATAATTAAGCATATATATTTGAGTGAGCTTATTTAAATGCTTCCATTATTTAGAAGAACTAGATTTTTGTTTCATATTCACAATTACTAAACAGACTTGCAATATTTTTTTTTTTTACAGGATGTTGAATCTGGTTCTGAAAGCGGAGTGGATGTTGCTTCAGTAAGTCACTCACAAACAAACCTGTCTCCTAACATCCATGCTCCTGACCTAGCATCTCCCTGTTTGGTAGCCAGCTCTGGAGCTAAACCAAAGGCTGGGGTGAGTACAAAGATTACAATTTCTTAATATCATTCATGATATCAGCTTGGAAGAGAAATAAAGATATTTTATGCTATTCACTACATGGATTGTACACAGTATGTGTGTGACACTGAAAAACGAGGACTAATAATGTAGATGGTCTCAAGGTGCCATTTGAGTGGCAAACAATCCTAGGAGTTTCACATTCAGAAAGACACTATTACCAGCTGATGATTATAATAAGCTGAGGTTTTCCTGTGAGAAATTAGATTAATGACACTATTTCATTTTAGTTTGGGAGGTAATGTTTCCTGAAGTGGTATCACTTGGAATATTTCCTAAATCTCATGGAGGATGCAGATGGAGAAAAAGAGGTTTGAATCATGTAGCCTGATTTATGATGCCCAAACCCAGCTAAACTGTTGTGTACTATGAACGGAGGTATTACCCCACTGAAGGGAGAATGTCATTCTAAGGACAAATTTGGCAAGCGATTTCGTGTGCTGAGGATCAGAGGGAAGCCTCTGAGCATGCAGACCCTTTCCTGCATGCAAGGTGGTGAGGAAGGACAGGTCTGAGAGCTCAGATATGGCAAAGAGCCCCAGTCTGTACCCATTCATAACATAAATACAGCTATCAGGAGCATGGTCTTGTCTTTTGTCGTTGCCCATCTACTGAAGAATCCTTCTTCGCAACGCTTCAGTCATCAGCATGTGCAGAAAAGCTTGGATGTCCTAGAAACTCCTGACATACTTTCTGTTCCCTCTTGCACTTGTTCTTTCCACTCCCTCATGAAGCAGAGAAATCTAGGCTCTTCTAAACAGTCCAGGCTGAAAAGTCTTAGCACAACTCCTGCTCCATCTGTTCACAAATTCAGCCTCTGCTGCTAACCATGTCAGTAGACAATCTGGCATAAAATATTAAAATATAAAGTGTGGTTAATGTAAATGTGTATGTTTGTAACAAGTTTGTAAAAAGTAAAATAGAGGCTAACTGTCACTTACTGTACTGCAATAATAGCAAGTTAACTAAGCCTTTGATTGAGGCCGTAACAAAAGTTATAATAAACATTTACATTTAGGATTGTTCACTTGTACAAAAATAAATTCACTTGTAATTTATCATCAGTGCATAAGTATAGCAAGTAGAGAGCTCTGCACCCTATCATTGCGTACAGTGTGACACAAATTCTCAAATAAGTACATATGTTACGCTAGAAGATGACATCCCATTTTGCCAGATCCTGGGAAGAGCACAGATACTCTGTAAGATATTAAACATCCCTTTTGAATTTAGGTTTCTCTACTAACATTTGGGGAACTTTTAACACCTGACTTTGCAGAAGCGTGGGTCACTTCCTTTGGAGTTAGATATTATGTTTGAATTCATCTTTAATAAGTATTTATTTGATTTTTGTTATAATGGATATATCAAGCTGAACATATCTGCAAATATTGCTTTATTATATAGTTTTTAATGTATATGATTTTGGAGATATCTTTCATTATTTTACTTTGTAGAGTAACTGTGAATATTCAAAAAATCTCTGCTGATGTGTGGGTTGTAGAGCTACAATCCAAAGACACCTTTTGTTAACCTTTTTAATAAGAGAAGCTAAATTTCTTCCAAACTCAACTCTGTTTCCTAAAGTTTTGCATACCACAACTAACCCTACTTTATAGTGGGATTTGGGGATGGGCTCTTTTTAGTAAACATGTTGAGATAAAGACCATATTTTCATTTTTATTATAGCAGGTTTGATAAGTATCATAGAATCATAGAATGGTTAGGGTTGGAAGGGAATTCAAAGATCATCTAGTTCCAGCCACCCTGCCGAGGACAGGGACACTCTCTGCTACACCAGGTTGCCCAAAGCCTCATCCAGCCTGGGCTTGAACACTTCCAGGGATGGGGCATTCACAACTGCTCTGGCCAGCATGTGCCAATGCCTCACCACCCTCAGAGTGAAAAATTTCTCCCTTATATCTAATCTAAATCTGCCCTCTTTCAGTTTAAATCCATTGCCCCTTGTCTTACCACTACATGCCCTTGGAAAAAGTCCCTCTCCAGCTTTCCTGTAGGCACCCTTTAAGTACTGGAAGGCTGATAGAAAGTCTCCCCAGAACCTTCTCTTCTCCAGGCTGAACAGCCCCAACTCTCTCAGCCTGTCTTCACAGCAGAGGTGCTCCAGCCCTCAGATCTTATTCATGGCCCTCCTCTGGACTCACTCCAGCAGCTCCATGTCCTTCTTGTGTTGGGAACTCCAGAGCTGAACACAGTATTCCAGGTGGGGTCTCACAAGAGCAGAGTAGAGGGGCAGAATCCCCTCCCTCGACCTGCTGGCCAAGTTTCTTTGGATGCAGCCCAGGATATGGTTGGCTTTCTGGGATGCCAGTGTACACTGCCAGCTCATGTTGAGCTTGTCATCAACTTGCACTCCCAAGTCATTTTCCTGCATACTGCTCTCAATCCATTCTCCGCTCAGCCTGTATTTATGCTTGGGATTGCCCCACGTGCAGGACCTTGCACTTGACCTTGTTGAACTTCATGAGGTTCTCAAAGGCCCAGCTCTCCAGCCTGTCAAAGTCCCTCTGGATGGCATCCCTTCCCTCCAGCGTGTCCACAACACCACACTACTTGGTGTCATCTGCAAACTTGCTGAGGGTGCACTCGATCCCACTGTCCATGTCACCGACAAAGATGTTAAATAGCACTGGCCCCAGTACTGACCCCTGAGGAACACCACTCGTCACTGGCCTCCACTTGGACATTGAGCCGTTGACCACAACTCTTTGAGTGCGAACATCCAGCTAACTCCTTATCCACCGAGTGGTCCATCCGTCAAATCCATGTCTTTCCAGTTTAGAGACAAGGATGTCATGTGGGACAATATCAAATGCTTTGGATAAGTCCAGGTAGACGATGTCAGTTTCTCTTCCCCTATCCATCAATGCTGTAACCTCATCATAGAAGGCCACCAAATTAGTCAGGCATGATTTTCCCTTAGTGAAGCCCTGTTGGCTGTCACCAATCACCTCCTTATTTTTCGTGTGCCTTAGCATAGTCACCAGGAGGATCTGCTCCATGATCTTGACAGGCACAGCGATGAGACTGACTGGCCTGTAGTTCCCTGGGTCTTCTTTTTTCCCCTTTTTAAAGATGGGGGCTATGTTTCCCCTTTTCCAGTCATTGGGAACTTCACCAGATTGCCACGACTTCCGAAATATGATGGATAGCAGCTTACAACTTCATCTGCCAGTTCCCTCAGGACCCACGAATGCACCTCATCAGGTCCGATGGACTGTTCAGGACTTCAGCTGCCTCCCTTCCCACAGACAAACTTTATTTGAAAACATACTTTTTCTTGGAACACACTAGGAGAAAATAACCCTTAGTTATCAGCTTTGTGTGTCTCTAGCCCTCTTGTTCGTCTGACCTACATGGCTAGATAGATTGCTGCTAGGTGCTTGACTGCAAACCCATACTAGTAGAAAAGAAGTTCCTGTATTCTTCTCATTGTGTTTAGCCTGGGGCTCTACTCAGGAGGAATTTTTAAAAAGGGTATATTGAATGGCATCTCCTTGAAACACTGCTCGGAACAGGGCATGTCTCTGTGCAGATGATTTCCCTGTAGACATCACCTGTGAAAATCCTCAAAGTGTGGTGTTCTATCTGTAAGGGAGACTGTTGTTATAGTTTTGTGGGTTTTTTGTTGTGTTTTTTTTTTGTCAGGATAGCTGGTGTGGAAATTCCAGTTTTATTATGCAGTTTTATTCTGCACTGGAAATTCAGGAAGCTACTTTGTAATATCTTTTTGGTGTTTACAACTGCAGATCTTCAAGGATTCCAGATGCTTAATCTCCAAGGGCAACTCATTTTTTTCTGTTTATTAATAATATGTAAACAAGAGTAAAACTGCAATTAGTTACACTGTGGAACAATACATAGTATTTTTAAACAAACTATAGCAAACTGTTGGCTACATGAAAAGCAAACTGTACAATTAAAACACAACATCATGTGCAGACTCAGGGAGTGGGAATACTAAGGCAGGGAGATAAGGGTTCAAATCTAGTCCCTGATGAAGAACTTGGTAAAAATATTAACTACACAAGACCTTCTCTTACAGATAGGAAATTTGTGTATAGACAAACTATGTCCATTCAAGTTAATTCAACTTCATATGGATTTAAAAAAAAAAAAACAAAAACTGTCTAACAATGTCCCAATGTGCTGGAATATCCATAAGAAGAATTTGATTTGATAATCCTAGTGAAAATGATTCAGTCATTAGTTTATGGAGAAGCAAGACATTTTACATTTTCCTGGGCAGAATTTATGAAATGTTAAAAAAAAAAATCAGAATTATATTTAAAATTCAGTATCAATTATTGTTTTCTTTGCAAAATAATAATATTCTGTTAAGGAAAATTGGAAGGGATATATTTACATACACAAGTTATTTAACATTTCATAAAAACTCACTTATGGATAGTCAAATCCGTTCTTGTTAGTGTGAACACATGTGTACAGTACACATATATATAAGCACATACACATGCTTGCATACGCACACAGCGTAGTCCTTAATGAATACAGACATGACAAGGAAGAACAGAATTCTCCCCAGAGCATTATAGAAAGGTATTTCTATAAAAAGGTTTTCTAGGATTCAGCCTTTCATGGTATTTTGGGTGTATGAGAAGTATACAGTTGAATAACATTCATCTTAAATTTAGGAATCTGTTATATTATATTTCATGGTCAAGGTGAAATAACATAATGTGATCAATAGAGTGTTTGGTCCACAGTATAACAGCTAACTCAAAATATATATGTTTGGCAAGGTGCACAAGTGGACAATCCCTGTGAAGTACAGATTCACATGATTGAACAGATACATTTCCCACACAATTTAGAATTGGGTAGTAAAGAAATGTTTTTAGCATCTTTATATGACTTATATTTACAGAGCAAAGAACATTCACGCTTCTATAATTAGCACATGTCTATGTTCTGGGTTTTTATTCATCACTTTCCAAAATAGATAATGATTTTTTAATATTAACTCTTGAATATATACACTTGGCAAGCATTAACCATATGGAAGTTGAAATCAGCTTAAAAAAATATGAAATCAACAGGCTTTTGCCCCAGTGGTCATGAGAAACACTGGAAAATGGGAGTGTCTGGTCTGGATTTGGAGAGCAAGGAATGTAAATATCTTATATGTCATTGCCTTCTACAATCTAATGCCACACATCTGGACACTTCTAGTATTGTTCAACAATAAAGACCTGAAACAATTTATTTTTAAATTTGACTTGATTATTATAAAAACAATATGTAGCTACAGAATTTAAAATGTATTTTAATAACAAAAGATAAGTTACAATAGTCTTCTCCAGCGCCCACTTAAAAGCTAACCAGTTAAGGAAAGCTTGAATCAATTATCATTGTCGTTTTTTTTTTTCCTAAATATAAAAAATTGGCTAAAGGACAATAGCAACTAAGGCCTAAAAGTTGTGGCCAAATTTTTGCCCTTGAACATCTGCTCTGCAAAGCCTATCTATTTTCTGTTCAGGTGAAAAAAAATCAGCTGTGATTATTTTCTGCTGCTTTTCTTGGCAGTTCTATTCCTCTTACTTCAGCAGTGTCCAACTTAGCCTTAATCGCGCTGTGCAAAGGTAATCAGAACTCTATTATCACCAGAATAGCTGGTATCTAGGAGAAGACTGTTTTTCAGATTAGCTGTAATGACTCATTTAAAATGCATTCATTTGTCAAAGTGATTTTAGGCACCAGCTATGTCTGCAAGTACAAAATGGTCCAGTCTGGCTACGCACTAGAATGGGATTCAGGTGCAGCTACTGATTTCAGTAAAGTCCTGGATGAGCTCAGGAGTCCACTCTCACAAATCTTGTTACTGGATTGGGACAAAAGGTTGTATTATTTAGATTACAGTTTTGCAAACTATTCATTTGTATGTTCTGAAATGATTAAGCCTTTTACATATGCTTTTGATTCATGTTATATTTTAAAATTCAGCTGTTTAGAGAAAACGAAATCATTCTGTGAAGAGTAATTTGTAAATTTGTAAGTCAAGAAATAGAGTTCAGGTTTCTTGATACTTTACTATACTGTTTTTTAACCTATGAAATGAAGCTAAAATTTATGGTAAGTACAAGGAAATCTCGATTTCAAAATAAAATTTTCATAAAAAATTATCAAGGCAGCAACTGTTTGAAATGTTTATATTTCCCACTGTGTTATGCTTTATAGTAAATTCAATGAACTATCAGGTGTGCAAACACACAGAGAATATGTCAATTGATTTGTGCAGACAAATTTTTCACGGTGGGCCATGCCACTTGATAGCTAACATATTTTGGTCTTACTGAATCATACCTTTGTTTTATTTGTACTTGTTTATTTATTAAAGTCCTCTTATCACTTTTCTAAATTTTACTGATACTATGGTGTTCCTTGAATTCTTATTTTACTCATTCAGGTAAAACTGGAAGTTATTCTAGTAAGCATTAAGGAGGAAGACTCTTACTATGCAACATTAATCAAAATGTTGTTTCTCTAAAACTTAAGAATTTTTACGAATAGAAGATGAGAAAAGACTTCAGGATCTGACCATGTTGATTAAGATAGTATTGCCTTACATATCTGTGTTTAAAAAAAAATTATTTTAGAAGTCAAAGTAAGACAATTAATTATGAAAGCAAATTTTAACACAATCACACATTCATTTGAATTCTAACAGGTTTTTATTTCATCCTGGGAAAAGCTATGACATCTTTGACAGTGCTGCTCTGGTCAGGGACAGTCTCTTTCTCTTTTCCCGTCCCTCAGTATTGATTCCTGAGTGACCAAAGTGTTTGGAAATTCACAGTGCAATAAAAGGTTTGCCCTTTTACATAGCTGCAGTATGACTCAGGAAATACATGTATTCGGCTGTCCACCTGATCCCAACACATTATTGGGACCCTAACTAAATACCCAGCTTGTGAAGTACTAAGCAGGAAGACTTCTGAGCCTTTCCAAAACATCGGGTTGTATGTCTGCCTTTCTGTCTCTTCTTGCAATCCATTTATGGCAGCTATGCTTATATACAGTTTTTTCTCATGTTTTCCTCCTTTCTGTAGAGTTGCTGACACTGTCTTCAACACTATGTAAGTCTGGTTATCTACAATAACCATTTTTACAAACAGAAGCAAAAGTTTATGACTTCTTCAGCAGTAACATTGATAATTCTGTTATTTCTAATATTAAGTACATTTTTCCACTGTATGCTGCCATCTGCTGCCATGCTTTTGTAAATGATGGGCACTGGCCAGGGGACATCAAGCATTTACACCAGGTCACACAGTTGTGCCAAATGAAACAGTTCATAATCAAACATACATATTTTTCACCTTTATGAAAAAAAAAAGAAAAAAAAAAGAAAAGCTTTTCTCTTGTACAGATGCATTCCAAATATTTATAAGATATGATAGACTAAAGGTTGACATTTTTCTGTGGGAATGAAGTTTTAATGGAAATTATAGTGGATGAGGATACTTTTAAAGATGTTAAAAAATTTCCACTTAGTCCTAAAGAGGATTAATTTTACAATAACGGAGGAAAAATTGAGCTCTTAATAGATTTAAGATATTTGGAAGATTTTTGGATGAATCCCTTGAACTGTAAATTTCACGTTAGGAAATTCTCATTTCATATTCACACATACAATAATTTATTTGTACATTAAATGCTGGTGTTCATAAAAATCATATCCCATTTTCAACCAGCTACATAATTACTGACACAGCATCACATCACAACTGCATGTGTACCACCACAGGAGGCACATAGATTCAAGAGCATTAAGTCTCTTATATTAGAGTGCTATGATTCCTCTTGGCATGTTGCTTATTGCTTCAAATGAACCCAACTGTGAGGAAAAAATACTGAACATTGCACAACCTTCCTGGAAGATAGTTTTTGTTTAAAAAAATCCATAGTTGTCGTCTTTTTTCTCATTTTATTCAAGACTCTTGTGTTTGAGAATAGGAAACATCATCTTCTCTGTAAGAAAAATTCACATTAAGTTAATAATCATACCAGAAGTTGCCAATATTCAAGTAGTTCAGTAGAAAAGTGTGAGCAAGACTGTATTTATGTTTAAAGGTATCATGCTTAAATGTGTTACAGTCTAATGTGTTATGGTCATGTCAGCCTATAATGGGCTAATAGGTCAAAATTCTTCAAGATCAATTCAGACCTGTGAACACATCTTGCATCTTTTCTGCATGAGCTAAAAAAGCTGAGGGAATTATCATTTCTGGCCACTTACAGCAATGTTACTATGGTAGGGAATCTAAAAATTGCAGTTCGGGCTCTCTCACACCCTGGTTGCATTTGGGCTTGGGCAAAACAATTCCCAAACCCCTCAGAAAGGAGGGGCAACCTATGCTTTGCAATGTTTCTTCATTGCAAGTCAGATTTGCTGATAATAGGAGTCAAATCTGTTATGTTCTCACACATCAGCATTGCATTTATTAGTACTTCCATATCTATGTTTGACAAATGAAAACCGAAATCTGTGACTGGAGGAACTTTATTATGTTGCTCTCAGAACCAATATTCTTCCATGTAGCTTCAATTTAAATACTCAAGGCTTAGAAGCAGGAAATCATTTATGTTGTTGTTAAACGATGGCAAGCAGATGCAAAGAGAGCTTTCCAGGTTCTCTGAGAACAAATCATATAAACATCAATCTCATGAATCATACAAGGTCATACAATTTAGAAGTTCAGCCTCAGTTAGTTTGTTTCTTTAAACTTCGTTCTGCAGCTAAAGGCATTCTCTTACAGGAGTAAATCTATTTAAATCAACAAGACTGTGCATGTCAGAAGCATCACATGCATGGGTATGTGGATACGTTTTTTGCAGAGTTAAGGCCTTGTGTCAGAGCTAAAAGATTTAGCAATTAGAATGAATTACCACAAGGACTCAGAATACTTCTTCCTAATGTCATATGCCTGGTATCTTAAAAAATACATGTCTGAAAAACCATAAGTGACCTTTCCCAAGCATCAGAGAGTTTCCCTCATGCCTACTATGACTATATTCAAAGAGCTGACTCATGCTCCATTGATCACTAAGTGATGGTTACATAGACACACCACAAGGCAGCCTGCATTTGCATTCAGGCTCATGGTACACGAGAGTCACACGTCCTCCAGTTCCAAATGAATGTGTGATGCCTAGAAGAATTGCTGGTGTCCCATCCTACAAAAGTCAAGAGAGTCAGTTCTATGTGTCAATTATTTGACTGCCATAATATTCCAGTTGGATAACATTGTGACTTCAGTCCTTCCAAATACCGTGGTCTAAAAAATGTGTCAAGCCTCTGCACAAAAAATGATGACAGTCTGAATCGCAGAGAAGAAGGTGTCTGTAATACAGGAAAATCATAAGAGCTGGAATCGGAAATATAAGAGTTCAGGCTGATACTCTAAATTACTGTGAAACTGGGGAAAAAGTAGACGTTTTCTATTTAGCTTATAAATAGAGATGTTCTAGGAAAACACACAAGTAATAAAGAATAAATTACTCAGAACATTTCTTTTGGATTTTAGTACTTTTTCAAAACTAATGACCATGAGAGCCAAAAAACTCCACCCTACCAACTTATGTTTCTACCTCTGACTTACTGCTATACATTCCAGGATTGTCTAGGAAACAACTGAGGCTAGTTCCAGGAACACGTAGGCATCAATAAAAAAAAAAAAAAAAAAAGGAAAAATTTGTGAAGCTTGAATATTACATTTTGGTAAATATACCACTATTTATTTAATGAGGAATATACTTTTTGATATAAAATTAAGTAAATAACATGGGTTAAGTATTGTACAAAGCATTTATGACCATAGGTCGATATTCTGAATAACATAGTTCAATCCTTGATATTTGAAAACTGGTATTAATGAAGATCCGTGTGATAGATTACTGACTTGGGTTTTGGAGGAATGACTGTTCTATATAATACCTAACAAAAAGACTGATATGCATAAATAAATCCATTTTAATTAGCTGTTAGTCTATTTTTCAGTCAATATTTAGAAATGACACATTGTGACTTTGATAACCAGATGCTTTGACTGAAAAAAAGATGTCTAAATGAATATTTGTAAGTCATCTATTGACTAACATGTTGTTCACAAATTATTGTTTATTTTGTGAAAGGAAAGAAATATGTAGACATCAATTGGCAAGTGATTATCACTGAGGAAAAAAGTTTGTTTATCTGTTATCCATGGATAAAATAAACTGTTTAATTATTTACACTCCTTTCACTCAAATACAGGCTTCTCACGATGTCACACTTACTGCCAACTACCTTGTATTCCTCCAGTGGTTTCTGGAAATGCACATAGTGTCTCATTTGCTAGCACCTTCCAGGTGAAAATTGTAACTAAATGACTTATTTATTCTGAAAGCTATCTGTAACCATTCAGTATTAAGGGTTATCTTAAATATTATGGTGATAGTGACAGCGGTGGACATTGCCAGTGTGAACGATTAATGCAGAAATGGGAGGTCTTCAGCAGAAGAATTGAAATTCACTTAGGATAAAGAGCCTAAAGAACTTTCAAAACATAGCAAATAGCAAATTTTATATGGGTTTACGTTGACACTATGTTGAATATTCTGTTTTATCAGGCATAGGCTGATTTAGCAGACAAGCAGTGTTGAGGACAGGGATTCAGCCTGCTTTATTAGATATAAGCCTATGAAGGAAGCAAGCAAAATTACACTGTGTAAATTTCAGTGTATTTACACTTCAAAAAAAAAGTTATCTAAAAATGTTGTTCTTCATAAGTAAATCTTTCTCTTATAAGAAATCATTAAGAGAAGGTTCAATTTCTCTAGCCATTCAGAAATTGTAGGTTTGATAGAATGACAGGATATCAATTTCTTTTTTAACTTAAACAACTCTGATACGAAGCTGATTGAATCTGAATTTTTGAGAGCTTGCTGGGATTTTCTTTCCACAGCAATATGTTCTGAATGTCAGACACTACGTGAAATGTTCCCATTTATTCTCCAATTTTATTGCCTGATAAGATTAGTGCAAGTCTCTCTTCTGTGCTCTTCCATATGGACAGAGCTGAATCCTTACCAAGTTTCCCCTATTTTTCTTGAAGTTGCTTAAATATGTTGAACTGTATGTCAGTATGAAATTTTAACTCTTTCAGCACCTGCCAAGAAAAGCTTACATGACATTTATATCATTGTGGGTTTTTTAAAAAATACTTTGTAAATTTACTCTGTCAGCTTGTAAATTGTACTCCGTCAGTGCATCTCCACATTGAATCCTATAATCCAGCTCAGAATTGTTGTTGCATGCATGAGCAAAGATGGGGAAAAATTTTAAAATCACTGTCAGTTAGAAGCCTGCTAGTGGAAAATTGCCGGAAAAGATGTAAACCCATTCTTAATGTCAACAGTGTAAAGAATTTATTTTCCCTAAAGAAAAACAAAGTTCACTAAGCACTAAGCAATTTTACTAATGGATTTGTTGTTGTTGTTTAAATTGCTTTAATGCAGAGGCATATACTTCTGACAGAAGAGACTGACACATTGCTACAACCTCCTTTCAGGTAGTTGTAGAGAGCAATCAGGTCTCTCCTCAGCCTCCTTTTCTCCAGGTTAAACAATTCCAGTTCCCTCAGCCGCGCCTCATAAGACTTGTGCTCCAGACCCTTCACCAGCCTCGTTGTTCTTCTTCAGACACACTCCAGCACCTCAATGTCTTTCTTGTAGTGAAGGGCTCAAAACTGAAAACAGTATTTGAGGTGTGGACTCACAAGTGCCAAGTACAGGGGGACAATCACTTCTCTAGTCCTGCTGGCCACACTATCTCTGGTATCAGCCAGAATGCTATTGGCCTTCTTGGACACCTGGGCACACTACATGCTCATGCTCAGCCAGCTATTGACCAATACCCCTGGTCCTTTTCCACTGGGCAGATTTTCAGCCAAGAAATCTAGTCTAAATTAATCTTTAGACTAGAAACATCCATTATATTATTTAGACCAAATAGAATCTATTATCATTACAGTCTTAATGTCAGTCGTGATGAAATCCTAATGCAGAAGTGTGGCTCAAGAGACACAGTTCGCCAACATCTTCTGTTGGGCGTTTGCCGTACGTGCACACTCTGTAGCTGCCATTGGGATTGCCATATTTTTATACACATCCTCTAATCTACTGCAGGTCTTGGGGAGAGAGAAATAGTCTAGATTGATCCAATACAACCATAAACATGTTCTAAACCATAGACAGCTGGACACAGAAACTCTTACACAGAAGCTATTTCTGTATCATAGAGCTTCACCTCAATACAACTTGTCCTAATGACACAAGCCTTATCTGTTTCGTGCCTGATAGAGCATTTCAGAGCAATTAATAAATGCTAAACATTTCCTGGAAACTCTGTTGAAAAGAAGGAATCTGAAATCTCCTGTTAGAATTGTACTGAGATGTATTGCATCAGTTATTGCATCTGTACATCTAAGCATTTTTAGAATTCTGTGTCTTTGAACGGAAATAATTGGAAGATAAAGTGGGGGATAAATTTCACCACATGCAGGAGACTAGCATAAGGACTTTTAATGATGTACATCCTTGAAATAGTGTTGAAGAGTATCTTACTGTGCTGAAATGAACAGAATATATTCTGCCTAAAAGTCTTTAATAAACACGAGAGAAATAGAAATATTCACAGATTTGTGACTGTTCCCATCTTGTTCAGCAATAACTCAACAAGATATCTCAAAATCTCTAGAACAAATGGAAGAGTGTTCAAGAAAAGGTTAGCGGGCCCCTTTCTGGACAGTATGAAGGAGTAGAAAGGGAGAAAGCTACTGGGAGACTTGCCGCAGAAAGATAGGTTGGAGATTTTCTGGCGACTGGGACTAAGGAACTTTAAAGCTGTGAAAACACATTTTGCCAGTAGACTGATAGGTGACAATAGGCTGCAACTTTATTGAGTCTCACAGTGTTGCACAAGACTTTCAGCTAGAATAAACTGTTGTTAGATGCTGGATTGTTGGTTAGCTTATAATTTGCCAAGGGCAACTTCAGTTTTGGTTTTGGATAGCTCTATAAAGAAATCATTGGTTTTGTATCAGACTTTGTGAGTGCTTATTACATCTTGCTAGGAATTAGATCACTAGGCCAGAAGCAATCAAACTAAACAACACAGATTGAACATCATCTTGTGAATGAGAGCCACAAGACCCTTACCTTATCCCTCAGCAACTCAAAAGAAGGCAAAGCTCAGAGTGGTTTGAAGATAGAGAAAATAGTGTAATCTCAGGAGTTACTTTGTAAGGTAATGCTAGTTTAGGGACCCATTTGTGTCCCAGGCAATACTGCTTTTTTTCTCCTCTTTTGCATGGCATTCACACAAGGAGGAGATTCAGGTCACCCAGTTGTTCCATGCTAGTATTGTCATGCAGAGCAGATGAGATACACTATAGTTGCAGGTATAGCAATCACATTTGAGCTGCTTGAAAACTACTGGGAAACTGCTGCTGTGAGCATCTGCTGTGCTAATCTCCTAAGTGATAGTAACTACTAGTGACCATTTCAACAGATATGAAAAATGTTGTCCTGGCAAAACTGGAATTGTTCTATTTACTATAAAGTAGTGTTACTTGCTGTAAAACTGTTTTCAACTAATCCCCTAGTACTCGCATTCAAAAGTTCGGTGCTTGATGGGACTTCAGTCCATGTTGAGATGTTATGAAATTTGAATGCCTTTTTGCAGAATTGTGCATATAAAAACAGGAAAGAGCAGAATTATTTTTAAATAATGCTTTACTTTAGCTTAGCCATGCTCCTTAATCTTTAAAGTGATCTTTTTTCTGTCTCTTCTTTTTTTCTTTTTTCCCTCTATTTTCTTTTTTGTCTTTCTCGTTTTTCTTTTTTATTACTTTTTTTCTCCTTCTCCTTTTCTCTTTTTTTTTTATCTTTCTCCTCTTTTTCTTCTATTTTCTTTGACTTTTCCACCTTCCTGACTTTTATTCCAAATTTACATCTTGCGTTGAAGTCAGGGCAGCTATTAACATCAAACTCTATCCATCCTGTTCCAAAGTACATTTTGGCTTCCCCATGGTCCATGGCCATCTTCACCAGATCAATCCCAGCAAGATCATTGGCCTGGTTGTGCAGTCACAGCTTTGCCTATCCCTATAAGCATTTTAATTACTTCTTATATGTAGCTGGATAACGCATCCACTTGAACAAGGTGAAAGAAATATTGGCATTTATAGCAAACATAGGTATTAGATGTTTTCCAGGCCATGGGCTGAAGACCAGTGCCTTTAAGGGACAATCACATCACTAATAATTTTTGTTTATGCTCTCAGTCTTGTTAGTACTTAAATAAGCCTCCATGAATCCATGTGTCCAATTGCAGCTGTGGTTATTTTAAGTGTGCTTTCAGCCAAGTGATTTTTGGGGGATTTGTGATGTCAGAAATAATGTGCATTTAGCTGAAGAGGGAATATGCAAAACCTCAAGAAAGAAAAGCTGTAGTAAAGGGCAAAGAAACAATGTAATACGTAAATATGCTTTTTGGTGAGAATTTCCTGTGTTTTATCTAAAAAAGAATTTCAGGCTTGAGTCCAAGACAAGTAAGGGAGTGCAGAACGAGGGGACGAAGACAGAGAATTCAAGTTAGAAAAGTCATGACAACACTTTAATCTCTCTACCAGTAGATGGAGAGCACAGGAAAGTAGAAGCATGCTCATGAAGAGGAAGAAAAAACCCTTACATCAGCTTCTTGAAGGGGGTGAGAGATGAAAGAAGAAAAGAGCAAGAAGGAGGTGGGGGGAAACAGATTCCAAAATAGGAGGAAATTGGGAAAACTGAATTCTAAAGGGTAAAGAGGAAATGGCAATACCTAAATTAGCTCAACTTGTTGGTAGTGAATGAATATCTAGATTATCTTCCTTCATACCTTGAACATGGTATTTTTTACTCCTGGAACATCATTTGAAAACGTGGCAAGAATAGTTTGCATTACTGGAATGGAAGAATTCCATGTCTGCCTTTTCAAGCACTTTTCCAGACACAGACATGTTGTGAGTGACATCATGGAAAGCCATTTCTTCTTGTCCTTTACATACGCCTCTCTCTTCAGGAATTCTCTTACTCCTGTGCTCTCTTTCTCTCTGTCTCTTGCCCTCTCTGTTTCTTACTCTCTGCTTTGTCTCACTTTGTGCTTTTTTTTTCTTTTTTTTTCTTCCTTTTTTTTTTTTTTTTTCTTCAGACCCAGGGTGGGAGCAAGGGAACTGGTTAGCTCTCTATTTAAGAGTTGAAAGAGCTTGGTTTGGGGTTTTTTAATGCACAAAATTCCTCTTAGTGAGACATGCCACACATTCTGATCTCTCCCCTTCAGGCAGTTACACATTATTAAATATGAAGGTTGGAAATGACATGCATCTGGAAATACAGAAATTAAACAGCCATCCGCTTTTTGCACTGCACTATATAACGAAGGTGTTGTAAATTGTTAATTGAACAGTATGGGCTTCTAGTTTGTTGAGTTTCTATAAATAGAAACTGTACATTCCAGTGTGTTGCCACTTCTAATTTTCTTCAGATTAACTACCCTACTTTGAACATTTCTGTATTCTAATAGAGATTAGCAAAGTTTTTAGTTTGTATGTTTTTTTTCCCTAAAACACTGCTTGCGCTATGAAATTTTGTTCTATTTACCTTCTCTTACCGAACCATCTTTATGTTATTTTTGTACTATCCCTATCTTAAAAGATAAGTAAAATTCAAACAACATATAATCGTACTCAAGGTATTCCCTGTATTCTACAACCCAATAAATAATGAAATACGATTATTGTATATTAAATAATACTGCACACATTATATAGAGATTAGTAGTTAACATATTGCCATGCAGAATACAGAAAGGCAGACAAGGTACTGCTCAAGATTGAAAGCAGGGAGATTGTTTGGTCTTCCAGAGTCATTCTGAAGTTTGGGATTCCCCACTCTCAGAAGAAGTTGCCTGTATGTGAATGGCACTAGACTGAGAAGTTTATTCTTCCATAATAGTTTGTTAGGTGAACAAAAACCCTGCACAAGAGGCAGCCAGTATGGAATTACAGGCCACTGAGACTGAAAACTGCACTGTGAAAACAATGTAGGATTTTATTTCAGAGAAGGGAGAGAGGTACACGACAGAATTAGTCTCTCAAAAATCCATGATCTTGCAGAATGCTAACACTTCTTTACGAAGCTGTAGCTCTCAGTCCAGCATATTTTATATTGCAGTAGTATAGCCTTAGGATTGTTCAATATAGTTTAAAAGTATTGATAAGTAAATGTGAGATTAGATAGGTGTGAGATTAAATATAATGTTTCTTTACAAATTATGAGTTTCAAAGTACCTCAAATGATTTCCCAAGATATATCTCCTTGAAATCCTAAAGGAACTTTAAGATAACAGTATTTAAAATTGAGTATTTGCTGTAATTGACAGGTTTATGCAGAAAAAGTGAAATTAAGTATAGACTTTCAGCTGAACAGGAGCAATGAGTTTATTTTCACAATAAACTCACATGGTTGGTATGTTGAATGAACGAAAAGTTCAGCAATTCTGTATCTCACTGGAGAAGTAGTGGGGTGATAGGCATAAGGCAGATAGCAAAAATGTGACAGAGTAATACAGCCCATTTTATATCCAGCTTCTAAACCGTTAAAACTGAACTATGTTGGCTCATTGTGGAGCTTTGCTACACAGTCACATGCAATTTTTCTAGTTCTTCTTTTACTGCTTTGCCAATACAAAAGCAGTTCAAGAAACATCCAGTTTTGCTGTTGGCATCACTGAGTGGTGTTTCGACACGCTTATAGATTTCAGAGAGTTTGGAGACCTCTGTATTCTTCGGAGAGGAAAAAAATCTTTAATGGGTTTCTCACATTGTTTAGAACATTCTGTGGATAATCTCTTGGAAATACAGAAATTGTAAGAACAGAAAATCAGAGCACATAGACTCTATGTTAAGAAAATATACACATATAAGATTTATTCTTAAAAATTCAGAGATTCTGGGTACGTAGAAGATATCCTGCACTTATGGAGGATGTGTAGTTGTCAAAAATTGTTTTCTTAATTGAGTCAGTAATTAATAATTTCTGAAAATTACTAGATTACTAGAAAGACAGATATTTTCTAAAACCATTTAGCTGTTTAAAGGCAGAAGTAGACAGCTGCTGAGCTGAACAAATACAAGAGACCTACCTGCCACTGAACGTTGTGAATTGTATCTCATGTGACCTCCAGGACTGAGATGATTTCCAAGAAAGAAAATTCTGTTGCTGTATCTACTTGTGTTACCTCTGTAGCTGAACAGTCTTCACTAAGTTTTATGCTTCTGAATTACTTCTGAAACTGTCTTGGTAATGTCTTGCCTGTGTTTTCTGTAATCTGACTATAGACACTGAAAACCATAAACCTGAGCACTCTTATAAAACTCCTTGCTAGAATGAGAAATTCTCCAGGAACTACCCCAGCTAAGGAAGCAGGAAGGCAGAATAATGAAATTCTTCCTATGATTATTTTATTACTTAGTCCTGATTGCTCAGAAAAAGGGTAGGGAGAGATGCAAGAGAGAATGGATGTTAAAAATACACACTACAAGTAGGAAATATCTTCTTGCAGGTAAAGATCAGGGGAGAAACAATAGGACTGAATCTGATTAGGTTTACATCTCAAAGTATGCTGAAAGGCATCACAGGTCTTATATTAAATATTTAAATATAGAGAGCTTTTCTCATTTGAAGTGAGTTGCCTCTTTCCAAGAAATATAGACAAGCTTATTATTTTATTTTATGACTTCTGCGCCCTTTTTTATTTACATATCTACCTATGATTACCTATCACTGAAAATCTGTAATTCATTAAGTATTCCATTACAGCACTGAGGCCATCTCAATGGCAGAAGAAACATTGTCAAGAAAAAAGGAACCCATGGAGTTATATGTTCTCTTCCTTGCACACTTAAGGAGGAAGAACTTATAATTTCTGTCAAAGACCCAAGTTCTGCCTTGAAAATAAAATTCATAGCAAAATTTTTGAAAGTCTAATTAACTTTATGTTAAAAGTTCTCTTTCATAGGCAAATTGGAAATTTGGGAGCCAATGAGGTTAGACTTAGAAGTACTTTTGGAAGTGGGCAGCTCCTCTTCTTTTCCTCTTTTTCTTTTCATGTTCCAAAGATACTTGCACTTTCTCTTCATCCATCTGAAAAGAAAACACAGTACTGGACTCAAAACAGAGTTTTCTCAATCATGGGCTGAAGTCTGTGCATGCATAGAATTCAGATAATTTTTCCAAACAAAGTGCTACCATGGAGAATCTCTGATAATGTTTCCTTGCCCCACATGATATTTATGGAAATACTATATTTTTTTCTGTTTTTTCTATTTTTTTCATCTGTGTGTCCTGTGACACATCTATTGGAAAATGTTTAGCTGATAGATGAGGTTATTTACCAAAGGAATTTTGAAGACCAGGAGCATTTGAGGAGTGAGACCTTGAATCACTGAGAACCGATCTGTCTTGTAACTTTATTCAAAATTTCACAATTGTTGCTAAACTGCAAGATAAGGGCCAAAGGCAACAAACCAGCAGGAGCCAACTCAGAATGTGCCAAAGTTCATAGAACGGTTGCTTCAGGCTGAAGTTTGTTGACCCTTAATCACTCGGGGTCATCAGCGGTTCTGCTGCAGGGCCCTGCAGAACGTGAGTCCGCTCAGATCTCCCGCTGCTGCTGTCCAGGCTACTGGGTGGAGTGAAAGCTGGGATACATGAATTCCAAGGCAGCATTTCATGGGTGTCTGCCTGTCAGTGTACTCTTTTGGGCTACCATCCTTGTGTAATGCATGTGTTTTCTAATTCTAAACTTCCTTAATCTCTTGCAAACGTTGTAGGTGGAGTTAATCACAGCACAGGCAGAAGGTCCCTTCCAGCTAGCATACCTTGTACGCGTTCAGTACTGTGCTTTGTCATTAATTAATATTAGTGTGAGTACACGCTAGCACAGTTTAAGTTTTAAACCATTTTTTGTTAAATCACAGTGATAACTTTGTCAAGAAATGCCCTTTTCCTGTCAAGTCTCCTTTGACTACTGGTATTATCTTTAGTGACCATGTTGCAATGAGGATGCTAGACTGCTATAAAGTAATAGTGTGAAAGACTGTAGGGAAATAAATGGCATTTCAGACCCTAATCTTACAACAAATTCAGCATGTAAGCATGCCCTAACAAAAGCATGCTTCAGTCTTGTGGCTTGTGACTTTTGCAAAGTAGTAGCTACTAAGGAATATTAACTAATTGAACAATGATGTCATTCATGGTATAATAAAAAAAATAATACAGATTTTTATAGGCTCTATCATACATTTAGGCAGCTCACAAATTTTTACAAAAGTCATCTTTATGGAAATGATAGAACTACAGAAATAATTTCATTCCTACAAGCTAAAGAGGTATTTGAGTATAGTTCATCAGCACATAAAAGACATAAAAGTGTTTTGAAAATTCTTCCACTGTCTTCAAAAGCTCCTGACATGTCAGTGTTTCTTGCAACATTTTATGTATGAAAGAGGCAAAAGATAGAGAAGGTGTAAGGTCTCATTGGTTTCTGGAGCAACTGTGCGCCACAGGGGCTGAGTGTTTGGGAATCTCCAGAGCTGAATGATCCTCTTTGAGAGGAAACTGGAAGTGGGGGAACAGGAAAGGACAATGACAATTGATGTTTCACTACAAATGAAGAAACTGTTCATGAAGGAAATAATGTGATCATTGCTATGACTTTTAGCAATATCAAAAAAGGAAATGAACCCACGTTTGGAAAGAATCTGTAAACTCTACTGTACTTTCTAAAGATAAAATATTCTAGATCAAAAATATTCTAGCTTCTGTATATGTTTAGGATTACGAGATTCTAGATGCATCAGAAAAATACTCATAGGGTAACATTCACAATTGCAGGTAAAGCTGAAATATAGGAGACTGGATTCCTTCACATTTTTCCTCATAAGGACCCTCCTCACATACATCCGCAAAGCCCTCTCATTGACTGTTCCTAATGCTTTCTGTACTGCACTCTTTTGTTGTCTAAAAAAGTTTGATATCAGTCAAGATCCCAGTGTTCCCAGACTACTTAAAACATTATTTATATGACACAAATGATCATTTTTCTTGTACTCCCACATCAGTCTACATGAGGATTCTTGCTTTATACTGGTTACATTCCTTCTGATGTAAGGGTAATTCTTCTCCTCTGTTTGCACAGGATCTTGCACAATGAGGTTGTGGTTCAAGTCTGTGGCTTTTGAGTGCTTCAGTAATACAAATAATGTTGTCACCACTTAAAAATAGGTTTGTGAAGTGTAAGCATGTCTGATCTTGATGAGAATGAAAGCAAAAATACTAGCAGGCTACCAATATCACCATTATTCTTATTTTTTAAACTGCTGCAAGTATGCTGTCTAATTTCAGTAATAGTTCTACTTCAAGAAATTTTCAGTCTGAAAACCAGGGGAAGGAAGTTCATGCTAAGTGACGGACAAAAAAATATTACAAAATTATTATTTAGTAAAACATTTTCTAAAATACTTTGTCATTGTCTTCTCTTCAAGCAGCAGTGGGATAGGGACAGCATTTCTTATGTAAAGAGACACTTATAAGTCTTTGGGGAAACAATGGTTCAGAGAAATCTGAATGATTGACTGTACTTAGTAAACTGGAATTGAAAATTCATTCTATACCAACAGAGAAAGACATGAATAAGCCAGTGGACAAGACATCTATGAGCATGTATGTCATCCAGGAAAGAAGGCATAGTGGGAGAAAGAAACAAATCAGCAGGGCCAAAATCTCCAGCAGAATAAAGATCAGAAGCAGGTAATGAAAGAATAGTAAAAGAATAGCAAAACAATATCAATGAAGATGCTGATTTAGATTGTGTTAGGTGAAATGTGAAGATGATGACTGATAAATTCCATTGAAATTGATGAGTCTTCACTATGCAAATGAAGATGAAAACAGTTTCAGGCAGCAAATACAATCACCAATTTGTATTTTGAAATATGGAAATTGCATAGTAAAACTATCGTTCTAAACCAGGCACATGCACAATGCATAGCTATGAGAAAAAAGTGTAAATGAAGAATCAAGTAGGAAGTTTAAACACAAGATAATTTTTATTGATAAAAAATGGACTGAGGAGTTTAAAAAAAAAAAAACAACAAAAACATAAAACCCTGCATGTATTTTTGTTTAGTTTGATTTTTCTTTTCAAAGATTGTCTCTCTCTTAACTATTAAATAATGAGGTTTTATCATTAATCTGTGTGAATAAATGATGCTTTTATCTTCTTCAAAAACCTCACATCATTGTCATACAGTAGCAGATAATCTTTAAGGTTTACTGGAAAAAATCTGGCATATTTTTGCATTCCCTGCTGTCTTGTGGTCTGACAGTGTTATTGGCCAATTCTACCCAAAATACACCACCAGTCTCGTCTTCTAAAATGAAAAATGGACTCAGTTCTTCCAACTAGTAAATCATCATCCTGTGTGAATCCACGTGGAGTATGTAACTTGTTCCGTAAAATGCATGGGAAATTCTTTCCTAATTCCCATTGAGTTCTGTGTGGTCATCTGAAGTTCCCACAGAAACCCTATGAGCTATTAAATCTCTTCTTATTGTTTTCACTGAAGTTCTAGTAGCTCAGCTCTTCAAACTAGTATTTGCGCTGTTACTGTTTTTGTCTCATGGGCTGTGTATGTGCAGGTACCAAGTTCCCACCGTTGCAAGCACCAGTTCAGTTCAGCTGTAAAATTCAGCAGTGAGAGCTCTGGTGTTTACCAAACATTTCTGTTTCCACCACTGCACTGAACAGATCTGCTCTGACTGTCAGATTCTGGATACTCTGGAACTGCCTTTCACTCAGGTGAGCAAGAATTTTCCCAAATAGTGTAGTTGTCCTTTCATCAAAAGGCAGTACATGAGGAAAATTGTATCGGTTCCATCTGTCACTCTTCCAAGTCTTAGCCCAATCAGCTGTTCGTTAAAACTGTACTCATCCCACTGTGTTCTTCACCTAGATAATTAATTCATCCAGATAAGAGAGAGACTAACAGAGCGTTTCGTTCTAGTATTCCTGCTCTACTGGCTATTTTATTTTGGAATAAAGTAATCTTTACAGATTTTGGTAATTTCATTTACAGGTAGTAGGTAAATTGTTTATCACAAAATCTGTATAACACAGATTAAAAATTACAGGTAGTAAGATCTTAAGTTACTTTAAGAAAATTGTTTTTAAGCATTACAGTAATGAGTTGAATAACAAATACCTTTGTTATCGTAGGCTGCATCGTGTTAGAAGACAGTTTAAACAGAGGTTCAAGATTCTTTTTCACATGGCTCCTGTAACTAAACACTACAGGATAAATCAAAATTCTTATCCCCTTATGATCTACTCTTATTACTTGAGGAGTAGTGAGGATAATTGTTTTCTGGCTCCTTTGTATAGGTAGCAGCAGGACATGAGCTTCGTCTTATCGTTGAATTTGTGAGCTAAGGTGACAGAAGGATCTCTGGGCACAACGCAACTCAACAGTTCCACCTCCTTCCCCCATGTGATGCAGCATGACACAGGCATGACATGACCCTTATTTAAAGGGGTTCATTCTTTTGGTTACCAGGTACCAACTCTTTACCCGTTATGAAAGTGACTGAGTGACTAAATCATCTAATGAAGGTGAGATTGAATTCACCAAAGCAACATTAATTGCCCTAGCATTTGGACTCAGAAAAGATTGAGGAAAAAGATAGTCTTTAGTGATCTAGGACAAAATTCAGTGCTTGACGATGTTGAGGAAGGCTTCCCACTGATTTCTCTAAAGTTTACTTACTAAAATTCCTGTGGTAGTTTTGTAAGAATGTTTAGGGTTTTACATGGGATCATGCTCAGTGATTACTCCTGGAGAAGTTCATTTATCCAAAGGTAATTCAAATTAAATAAATACTCGCACATGGAATAGGGGTTAATTTTGTCACTTCAGAAGTGAATACTTTTATAGCATATCATATCTTCAGTTCCTGGTAAGCACTTAGGAATCAGCCCAACGTATAATGAGTGGTTTGATAACTGTATGTAGGAATGTGGAAAAGGTATCTAAGAGTGGATGGCTTTTAAGTCTTGCCAGCAAAGGCGTAAGAAGATTCATCTGCTACAGAATGCAATTTAAGTTCAACCTTGCAATAACATTCACTTTTATAGCAAAAGCATAGTTAACTGCTGATACAGCTTATTAGAAAAGGTTGCAAATGGAAACGATTTTAACTTTTTAAAACAAATTAGGTTAATTATGTAACAAGGTGGGATCCATCCTTCCTACTTGTCTTTGGAAAAGTATGACATGGTTACAGAGGTCTCTCCCGTTCCAGTAGTTCCCATGCACAACCATTCCTTTCCCAGGTTGTGGGAAGATCAAGATTTGTCCTGAATCAGCGTGCCTGCAACACTCTTGCTTTAGTTTTCCAGAAAAAAAAAAGAACTAAAATAAAACTTCACACTACATTTCATCACCTGTACGCATCAGAATAGGATGATTATCCCTGAGTGGTCAGAGATATTCGGAGGACAAAGGACCAGCTATATTTTCCTCTGAGCTATTCATCACAAATGGAGATAGGATACAGAGCAGAGAGGACCAGCGATGTTATGGAGACTCTCTTTTCTCCTGTTTAGCATTTACTATCAGTACTAAACCAATCTTCAAGAGGACTCTGTAGACACAACTGGTAGGAATATTGGGTTTGGGGTTTTTTTGCCTTCATCATCATGTACTAAACAAAATATGCCTTTTATTCTGTCTGGGTTATTTAAGTTAATGTAATAAATTAATTTACTGCCAAACACTTATGAACTACAGCCTGAATCTCTCCTGAACCTTCTAGTCTCCTGAAGATTATTTATTTGAACTGGATGATAGATAACTGCCTATAAGACACAGAGATCAGACTAGCTGATCTGTTCTACTTTATTTCATGCAATTTCTGTGATATTGGATTCAGGCTTGTAAAAGCTGAAAATAATCAGGTGGAAATTTTGAGCTGTCTTATGAAAAAAAAAAGAACAAGACCTAAAAAAGAAAACCTAGGAGAAAAGATAACTATGTTATTGAAATTCTTTAACTCCTAGAATACTTAAGTGTGTTAAACAACTTACAAAAGAAATAGGAATAACAGTGAGTAATAATTTTCAGTACTTAGTAATTAGTGATGGTCTTAACAGAATCTGACTGCTATCAGAGCATTGAGATTTTTCAACAGCAGCTAAAAATCTGTAGCTGCAGCAGCTTTTGTATAGCTTCATGTGAAAGAACAGAGTTCTTGAAGATAGAGGCTATCTGCATACACACTATAGTAATGAAGTACTAAAGCAATCTTTTGCTACACATTTTCCTTAGCCTCACCTTCCTAATAACTTATTTGTGGAATTTTCAGTGTAGGAGAAAAAAAAAAAGGACAGGAAACTTGCTGCAGTGTATTTGTTTGTATGCCAGGCCTGTTCCTATGTGTATACAAACAAGTTTTGGTTTTCTGGAGAACTAGATAAATGGATGCTTCTAGTGCCAGTGTTTCAGAGCTGGGTTATTGTGAGTCTGTCAGGAATACTCAGGTTTTGTGAGACATATACCAACCAGGAGAGCAAGTGTCGAAATAGATGGTATTTTGTTTGATGTTTATTAAGCTGAAAGTTTGGGTTATTTAGTCCTGTTCAAACATAGCTTTGAAGAAACGTGCACTTGTAAATGCTGTCATGTTCTCACAAACATAGATTGAATTTGCTCAGACCACCTGGAAACCCATGAAAATTTCTTATTACTACTTATGGCAACACCATATCCTTCTGCTGCCATTATTTGTTTTCTTGATGTCCATGGAAAGTACTTCAAGACAATCTGTCATATATCTGCAGCATCTGTAAGTGTATGCTTTAAGCCAACATCTTTTTCCTGCTTGGATTTCAAGTTTGAATTTATGCCTGTCTTGGATGCTTTCACAAGAAATTACACTTTGTAGTTCTATAAACCAAGCTTAGTACGCATAGCAGGAGCTAGTTCAGCTTCCACAAGTTCCCTGTGTGTCAGCATCCCAATCCTTTGTTATTTTGAGGACTCCCTGAAATCTTGCTCATTCAGGTTTTCACAGAATTGCATCTTTTCATCTGACTGAGTGCTGAGCTGCTCTTCTGTGTTCAGCAATATTTGGTTTTATCTTCTCAACCATTTTGTCCCACATCTCAAAGAGGCATCCACATGCCATTAGGAACTCAAAACAAATAAGTTCTGTCCTCATTCTAAAAACTCTAAGAGATAAGCTGGTTTTGAACTAGATACCCTAGCTGAAGAAGTCAGTTTTAATGGTTTGACTTTTGAATAATGTCAGTCCAGCCAGTTTTCAACCCATCTCACTGTCTGCTCTTCCAGCTCATGCTTTCCTAGCTTCCAAATGAGGCTGCTTTTGGAGGCATTGTATAAAGTCTTACTAAATTAAGGTAGCTTTCTTCTTGTCCACATAGCCAGCGGTTACATCTTGGCAGGCAAATCAGATTGGTTAAGGATGATTTGCTCTTAGTAAATTGATGTTGATTGCTTCTGGTTGCCTTCCTGTCACTCATGTCTTTGAAAATGGATTCCACAGTGTGATCCAGGATCCTTCCCTGGACTGAAGTGAGCTGACAAGCTTAGAGATCATTGCTTCTTTGCATGTTTTGAAGATGAATGTAAATCTTCTGTCATCAGAGACACCCGACAGTTGTCATGATTTTTCCTTGATGTTGGTGGCCCTGCAATCACATCAGCCATCTCTTTCAATATGCTTGGGTAGACTTCTTTCAGCCTCACAGGCTGGACGACATGTAGCTTCTCTAAATAGTCCCGAGCCTGTTGGGTCCTCACTTCTGGCTTTTATTCTGTTTTTAAATCATGCTAAGCCCAGATGTCAGGGAGTAGAATTTGCCTATGAAAAGTGAATCAGAATGGTCTAGATTTTGACTAGACTAGAACTACAAAATAATGGAGAAATGAGGATAAGAAGACAAACTGAAAAAATCTTGATCTACGTTGTCTTATTTCCTTCTCTCACTCTTTTTGGTGCTAACTGCTAAAGGTTTTTTTCTTTCAGCAGCTGCAAGGTGATGAATACCCTCCACTACTATCACCATGTTTACTGTTAAATTAAAAGACACGTAAAGATAAAATTGAACTTTCATTCTATATGTCTGTCTTGAGAGACGTAGTAAGTTCTTGCAACTTGCTTCATACACAGACTATTCCTTCCTCGAGTTCAGCAGGCAAACATTGAGTTTGGAAGGTCTAAAATACATGGGTGGTCAAGGGTACTGCATTCTTCTATTCTTTCCAATGAAAAACAGGTGCTGGTAGAAGGATTGGTACAGTGTTGTTTTGTTTTTGGTTGAGTGTTTTATTTTAACTAAGCCATGTTTCTGCTTACTGAGCTGCCAAGACACAAGAAAGAAATCGTTTTTTTTTAAAAAAAGCCATCTACCCTTCCTGTGGCAACTCTGTAATTTAAATTTACATACAAAACTAGAGACTAATGTGAATTTAAAGTTTTATGTTTATGCTACTCATATAATTATTTTCACAACATCTTTTTCATATGAAATACATCTATTTTGTCAGAAACCTACTTTGTCTGTCTGCAGACTATCTGCTTTCAAAAAAACACCTACTCTTTTCATGTGGTGAAATGGGATTTGTGGCTTTCTAGAGTTTTTTGCACCACGGTTAATAGTCAGGGATATTTTTAAATGCTTGTGAAATATTGGTTCTAGGAGAGTTGAGTGTGAACATAAGATTCAGTCAAAAGCGTTTTGCAGAAAATGTTTCATACTTGTAATAGTCCCCCTTAACTAAAATATGGAATAATTCAAACTCTCCTCAGGGAACTGGTATTGGTATGAAAGCCAAGAGTGCACTTGGACTCTTGTGTGTTGTTTCCCTCCGGAAAGTTTTGAAAGCTTAGAAACTGTGAACTATATTTTTGTAATATGCCACACAAAGTTTGGGAAAGTTGGAACAATTCAGAAAGAAACTGTACTATTAGGGTATGATGCTGAGGTAATACAGAAGATGCCCAACACTTCACAGAATTGGACTCACTTACTACTCTCAGGATCTGCAATGCATCTGTCTGCAAGCCTGAGTGAGATTTTCATGGGAATAGCGTGGGAACGCAGACATTGATGAGATACTTCCTTGCTCAGTGCCTGCAGAAACCAAAAATAAAAATTCAGAACAACATAAATAAATAGTGATCCTGAAAGAAGACCAATTTTAGAACTTCTGGAAAAGAAACGAGCTTAAAAGGTCTATCTTCAAAGTAGCAATTAGTAAAATGTTTGCTATAAATCCTGGGTATTAATAGTAGATTTCATTATCTTTTATGCATATCCATTTATGCACACACAGAACTGTGTCTTTAAGAAGAAAATGGACACAATGTAGACAGGAAGATTATGAGTCAGGCAGCATTAACTTGAGCCTTCGCTTACTGGAGGAGTTGGCAAAATTGCTGCTGACTTTAGCAGAATTGTGCTGTGTATCAGTAACGGTTTCTTTTTTCCATGAATTAGAAATATATCCTCTATAGAAAATAATAATGTTTAGAAATTTGTTAGATAAATGAATGGCAATATTGAATATCTCCAACTTTTAAGTGTCCCATAAAAGGAGTTTATAAAATAAAGGTTTTTCAGACAGAGCATATCCTTCACCAGCTATGGTTAGCCATTGTTTGAATAGAAAATTATTATACCTGTTAATAGAGATTAAAAAAATACAGTGTCATTTTTATGATGTAAGGAGCTGTGTCTACTTTAACACCCACTGATTCTAACAATGAAAATCTTAGAAACAAATGGGCTAAAATATGGAACTTCTTACTGAAAAGTGCAAGCTACAGAATGCTAGATGATCTACAGTAAAAAAAAATAGCAATTGTAAGAAAAAAGTGTGTATATATTCAGAAGTTAAGATTAATTGATTTGTTATGTGTTAATCTTGCAATATACTACACTTTTTTACATAATGCGCAGAAAAGTCTATCACAGAACAATCGGAATACTTTGCAAAATTTTTTTCTAGGCACATGAAAAGCCCTAAACAACCCATTTAACCATAAAGCATCCTTATTTACATTTTAAAGATGAGAGAAATTAGATATCTGTAATATTTGTAACTGACACAAAGATTATACAACTAGCATTCTGGTTCTAAAACCAGACCATGACTATCTCCAGTTGTCTTACTCTAAGAAAAATAACAGCTAGCCTGTCACCTTAACCATGCAGCAAGCTTATCCTAATGCTTACCTGCAGCACATGTGGCTGAGCCTTCAGGTGATAAATGGAACCCAGAATGCCCTGCAGTCAATTGCAAAACACTCCTCTGTCCTCGCAGGCTTTTAAAACATGTCAGCAGCATGAGCAAAACTTTCACAGATGCATGAGTATTTCTATTGGTTTCCGGATTTTTATGACATCAAGGATCCTAGCCTGACAGATAGTACCTGGGAATAAATTGGGTTTACTGCACAGAGATGGAAGATGAGTAGAGAGTGTGCGTTGTCTGTGCCGGTGCCTGTCCATGTAGGTACGTACTATAAAATGTTAGTGCAGGCATTACTGCGTTAAGCAAGGTGTTGCTTGTAACAGGAATTGGTTTCATCACAGAGCTGGAGCAGCACTCTTACTGGTAACGCTTCCATCTGAGGAAGCTACGTGACAGATGAAATATGTATTCCTCTGGTTTACTGACAGTACCAGAGGAATCAAGCTTTTGGTTATATGGGGAAAAAAAAAAATTGATATTCAGTTTGCCCAGAGTTTAGATATTAAAGTAGAAATGGTTATAGCTGCTTCTTTTTTCTCAAACAAAAAAGGGGGACTTGGCTACAAGCATTTTAGCATAAAACAGCTGTGCACATGAATGTTTTGTTTTCCAAAGAGGTTTTTCAAGGGCTTGGGGTATTTTTTTAGAACTTTCACTGTTATATTTGGATTAAAAAACCTACTTTGCACCATTTCCTTAGGCCCTTTTAGGAGACAAAGCTCCTGTTTCTTTTCTTAGTGATAAAGAAACTCCTCATTTTTACTTGTTACATATTTTATTTCTTTTTTTTCTCTCTTTTGGAAAACAGGGAGTTGTTTTCATATAAGAAATATCTTTTCTCCTTGTTTTTTGTCTTGAATGAACTGAAAAGCAAGTTTTCTTACTTTTTCACCAAAAAGATGTCCTTTTGTTTTACTGCCTCTATCTGTCACCCACAACCTTGACAGGTGCTTAAAGGTGAGCACACTACATATGCAGAGAGCACTCAAAAGAACTCTTTTCATTTCAGCTCTCTTTTTCTTGGATGACCCGGAGAAATATTGACTTAGTAAGGTCACAGTAGTGGTGTTTGGTGATTTTTAAGTTCACACGGGCTACGTGTACATGTTGGAGCAGAAACAAACTGAGATTCCAAGAATATGGTCAAATAAGCAAACGAGATGCAGATAGTATATTTTAGTGTTTATTCCCCTCCTTTCTACCCCCTCCTCCTACCCACGACAAAACTACTGTCTTGTGATGTCCTTCTACTCCTTGCCATTTGTCGTCTTCTTGTAAAAGCAAATAGGGCGGTTTATGTTAATCTATTTTCCTCTATGTTTTAGTAAACCAAGAAGAATCATGATAATTATCACATCTAGCCAACTTAGTGATAACTTACTGAAATGTATTAATTTGACACTTACTCTCTTATGCTTACACCTCTACCTTCTAAAGTTAGATGCACTTTTATCCACAATAAAACACTCTGCTGACTCTCCCAAACCTGTCACTGATCCTGTCTGGTATGCTACCTCCCTTCCTCCCATCATCTCATTATTAGCATCTCTATTATGTGACTCTACAGCTTCCTGAACAAAGAACTATGATGCTCTGCAGAAAATAAAGTTTTGCATCATCACAGAAGAGATGTAGTTTTTGTGGTAATTTATTCTTCTATGCCTGGATAAGGCTCCAGATCAAGAGTTTCCCTGAGGATCTGCTTTTCATCCTTTCCCACCTGGTCCAATAAATGTAATATCATAGTGACTGAATTTACATGAGACTGTGAGCATAAAGATTTGTGCCAAAACATACATACCATGTTTTGAAAACTAGTTTCTTGGGGTTTGCTTTTTTTATTCTGAGAGATGGAGAGAACTCTAAACAGTTGTAGCCACCTGCTGCTTCTAACAATGGGAAGAGTAGCCAGCTGGGGTTATCTGCAGAGATTCAAGAGAGCAAACTCACACAGGATCACAGTGTTAGTAGGTGTCAATAAGTTGCTGCAATGCTCTACACCTGATTTGGTTTTTCAGAACTGGTTTCCTTGACCAGCATAAATACAAATCCTTCATATATAATATTCAAGAAACTCGAATATTATTTTATTGCTGCTAACCTCACTGAGATCTGCATCCAGGAGACTGACATTAGAGGAATTCAAAAATGCAGATAGCAATCAATCATTGGATTTGGGCTGACCTCACAGAAGGATCAATAGAATCAGATTGCTCGTTTACATATCTGATTGTTGCACTGCTAACCTTTTCTCAGCTCATGAACACTGAGCTTCTGCATTACAATAGACTCTGGCACTTGCAGCAATGAGATGAGCTTCATGATTTTCATGTCTGTACCCTTCAAAACTAGTAAGGGTGACTTGCTTTTCTTGGGATGATGGGCAAAGGGTTTCTTTGTTTTCTTTGAGGGGGCTATGGAAAGACAGGAATGGTACAATTTTGTTGTTTCTAATTTCCCCTTTTACTCTACAAGTAGGTGCTCAAAGGTATTTGGTAACTTAGAGTCATCATGTAAGAAATTTTATTTTCTGTCATCGTATGATTGAAATAATTTTTTATTTACATGAAACATAGACTTATTCTAAGGTTGTAAGTTTTATATTTAAGGAGATGAGAAAAGACTGAGATTCCTGTCAACCATGTAGAAGCATTTCCCAGATTTAAGGGCTTTAAGGCAAAATCACATTTGTAGACATCACATGATGTTGAAACAAATGGGAAACAAGAAACTTTAATTCTCTTTCACTGCTGCCTTAGAGCTGAGTGCCCTCTAGTTCTCAAGTAGTTCAGCTTTGCCAATGTTTCAGAGTTTATTGATGTGTTTGTTATTGTAAAAGGTTTTATAAGATAAACATTAGCTAAACAAATGACTTCGGAGCTTGGGAAAAAAGGTTTATATGTGTAAATGAACCCTAATAGAATCTCTGGTGATTGATGAAAAACATGAGCACTCTTGGGGCTGCTCCAGTTCTAGTGTGTCACATCTCAACTTTGGTGTTAACATTCAAGTTATGTTTTCTTTAGGGAAGAGATATGTATGTCTGGTGGAACTGGAGGAAGCACAGGTTTTGTTATTACCAAAAGCTACATAAATGTTCCTTTAACATTAAACTAAAGTTTAACTGACCTCTTTCAAGTACTGTGTGTCCACCCCAGTAATTAAAGAGCAGTTCAAGTGGAAACAGAGTTCCTTATCTGATGAACTCGTGGCAAGTATCAAAAATAAGTTTATTTTACACATTTGTTTTTCTTCTAAGTCCTGATATGCAAATAAGATGAGGTTTAACAATTGCTAATTTTTAAAATAAATCATAATTATGTTTTACAAAGCGTATGATGGCGACCCTCAGGGTATTTAGGAACTTGCAGCTGCTCCTCTGAAGAGTTTAGCAACCCTAAAGAGAAAGGATTTAATTCTATATTATGGCCAAGTTCTGCTTAATGGTCTGGACAAGCTGCAGACAGGCTGTTGTCTTATCTGTCGTATAAACCAGCTGTATGCTGTCCTGACAGATTTCATAGCATTAGGAGCGCACTCTGATCTATGGAAAGTCTGTAATAACACCAAACAGAGCACTAGACAGCCATCCTACATCTTTGTTTTGCACTTCCAATCCAGCAAGAGTCACATGCTGCCAGCCGAATGACGAAGAGTAGGAAGTTACCAGACCACCCCAAGTGCAGGCTTTTGGCAAGTGTCTCATGGAAGGAGAACTGCCAACCATACAGCACTAACTAGAAGGGGTCTCTCTGCATGACCTCAGTGGCATAAAGAGGCTCAAGCAAACAGAATTATCTAGTCAGAAAACAAAGTAGTTGGGGAGAGGCATGCAACTGACTGGAGGACAACATATGCAGGCAAGCATACAGCTTTGTACTTCCACTAAAACTAAATTCATAGTGTTGTTGTAAATGTAGTCAGAGACTTCTCTCTGAGTGTGACATTAATTTCTTTTTAAAATTCAGTTAATTGATGCAGTTTTGTTGCTGGGTGGATTTTAATTGCCTTCTGCTCTACTTTTAGTAATTGCGATCTTTAGTAAAATGAAAGACCATAAAGAAGACCTTGCTAAATTTCCCTTCTAAAGCTGGTCTATCCTGAAAGTTGATGGTTTTATTTTTTCTCTTTCCTTATTCAGATGGAAAAAAAATCAAAACTATAAAAATTGTGGAGAACTAAAAAACTTACTTTAAAAAATTACAAGTTTAATAAAATAATGTTTTGTAAATAATTCCGAATGATAAACTAATCATTCTTGGGTTTTCTTCTACAATATTGCTATGATTTCAGTTCAACGTTAATACCAAAAGATCACTTTAATTTAAATTCATTAGTATTTTCAAAAGGGTTTTCTACGTGTTTACTCTCTTAATCTTATTCATTAACATGAAAGGCTTTGATTTCCAAAAATCGAAATTTTCCAGTAGAGATATTTATTCAATATTTTGTTGTAATAGGGATATAACTGAGGAAATTTCTGGTTATGGACTGCAATATATCCCTAAATTCAAACCATCTGAACGTTTGTGGATTTTTTCTTCTGTAAAATAACCAAGTTATTAAGAAAACTGGAGCATACCTTCTAAATAAAATAAAATGTCTATTTAAGGACTCCAGTTGATACAGAACATACACTGTTTGATGAGAAATTACATAATGCTTAAAATTTGTTTTCTCTCTGAGAGTTGTTGACCTCAGTTTTCAGGTACAAGATTGCTTTTGTTTACTGGAATAGAGAGTTCTCTGTCATTCAGTTCATTAGTCCTTCCTTGATAATTGTATATTGTGTTGATATTACCTCTTTCCTTTCTTGGCTGAAGCTCAGTAGATCACTGAGAGAATTTCAGATTTTTGTGTGCTTTGGTTGTTTGAACAGAAAGAATACAGCAGAGATATATTTCAATCCACAAAGTTATTTCTCACCTTAAAATCAATGTTCCTATTTAAAAACCTAAATATAACATTCATTTTTATGTTTGCAATCTTTGGAGGTTGGCCTCTTTTCCACTTCTAATGCAATATAAAGTTTCCCGTTTTTGAGAATCGGAATGTAGACTTGGTCTTTAAGCAAATCACTTCAGTGAAAAACCCAACTCTTACTCATGCTATTTTGCATAAAAGAAGCATCCACTAAGGTGAGAATTTAGTCCATGATTTTTAATTGCAGGAATAAAAGATGATTGCCACAAAAGCTCTTCCAGAAATAAGGTGGAGGATTTATAGTAACTTGAGCTCAGCAATTGTGAGTCACCAGCTCACAATTATTATGAAGGCTGGATTTTCCCTTTCTAGTCAAATCCTAGTACGCTAATATTTGTCCTGGAGCTTTCCCTTCGCCCTGGACAGTAGAAGATAGTATCTTCACAGGCAGAATTGTAGAAAAATGCTTGCAAATCAAGATGTATCAGATCATTAGCGAGGAAATTTCCCAGCATGTCTATTTAATTGCATACCTGAAAAAAAGGCTGGATAGCAGACAGCCTTTTATGATGGAAGGGCTTTGTAGAATATCCATCATGGTGGGATGACAGCATTGAAAATGTGATTCATGTAATGCCAAATGCACTTTTATCTTCTGTGATCCTCCAAAAAAACCCAGAAGTATTATTCTGGGTGAAAAGTGTGGATTTAATGGCTGTAACATAAAGATGCTTTATCTTGTTTGCAAAATTGAAATATAGACTCACTCCAATTGATTTATCAAATACTACAAAAATAAATAGATGTCACTAGATCGTTACTTCACAAATTGTGTTATATGCTCCTTTGCAGTAACTTTGTCAGTTTATATACAAACTTTTGCTGTCTACTGTAGCCCTTTGCAGATGAGTCAGTCATGATAGAGCTGTTTATGTTTTGTCAGTGCAAAGAAACAAAAAGATAGTTAGTTTAATTTTATTCATAATGGCTTTATCTGCAGGTTTGGAATCAGTATTAAAAAAAAACAAAACCTGGCTTTACACTACAGTTAAGGGAGATTGAATCTGTGTTCAGGTCAAACTAGATGTGTCTCAGCTTTTTGCAATGGCAGTCTTGTAGCCCAGCATGCCCTCACCGCTGCTCCCAAATGGACTCTGTCTTCTCTGCAAATGATACCTCCCCCTTTCACCACCAAGACACCAGATGCATCTCCTGACTATACTGCATCTGTTCTGGAAAGCTACAATGCTGATTTTTTTTTAAGCCCAGCTCAGAGATGAAATATGTGAATTTTGACTCTGTAATGGAAGGAAGCTAATTTGAGGAGTGGGGAGGAATTTTTTCTTTCGTCTTTTCATAGTGAAGAACTGCACATCTCCAAAATGAATGGTTGCTGTTTGAAAGGATGGGCTTTTTTTACATATTTACTACTCTTTCCAGTCAAAATATTCTTAAAAACTCAGCAAAAAGAATAGATATTTTGACTTTGGTCAAACAAAACTTCATTTGTGCAAAAATTTTAAGTTTTGACTTACCAGAATTTTCTAATATTTTCTTTCTTGCTGGAAGATAGCTTTTTCACCTACCTTCCAATGAAATTCAAAGGAAGTGGTTATTTAACCCGGTATTACTGGTAATCGTTATTATCTGAGAAAGGCAACTGTAACTTTGAAGACAAATATCCAATGTAGTGTTTTACATACACTTTACAGTTATATTTGCAGGCATAATATATTTGTAGGGAATCAACTGTTGTACAGCAAGGATGCATACAAAAATTATTGATATGACATTTCCAGTAAGATTTTCATAGGTTAAAAATCACTTTCTCTAATTTAAAAGAAAATCCTGAGTATATTTCAGCAATGGTGTGATAAGGATTTCCTTTTTTTTTTATTTTTATTTTTTCCTTTTCTTTCTTGGTGCTGCTGAGAGCATGTACTATTAAAAATATAGAGAGGAGCCTGACTTTGGGAGGCTTTTGTTGAAATCTGTGAAAGGAGTGTAAAAAGGGCGTATGCCTGCTTTTTTAAAAAACTCATGTGACTCGATCATGTGGAAATTGTTAGTCCAGTTCTTTAGTTCTGTGAGGAGTGTGAGAAATAATGCGAAGTTACAGTGAACCCATCTGGCCAAGCAGGAAAATCCGGTTTAAATGCTCCCTTGCCAGAAATGTTAAATCACTTCCTGGGAATGCAATTCATTTGGAACATATGGAACTCATTGGAAGAAGGTCTCCAGTGAATTCAAAACTGTGCTGGAGATGAGAGCGTTTCTCATAACTAACAATCATGTTTTCCCACTGGGCAGTATGTAAGCAGTATGTGGAGCTGTATTAACAAAAAACTAAACCAATAGCAGGACTGTCTGAGAGCTTATTGAACAAGATTTGCTCACAGTTTACTTTATATAAATTTTCAAGAAATGCTATGTTAATTTAGTACTTTTATCTCAGCTTTTAAGCGGCAATGCAAGCTTCTGATGGAATTTTTAGCTCATTTTACCTCTTGATTCAGAAGAATTACATTCTATTTAAAAAACATACATATTTGAAAGCACAGTCCAAGATGTCTTTGTACTTTGTAGGTAAAGACGGTAGTTTTTAGAGGTGTTTCTTTTGTTTGGTTTGTTTTTTTTAATAAGTGACTTTACATTTACTATGTATTTGAATAAAATAGGAAGATTTTCAATCTTTCTGTAAACTAGGCAAATCTAAACCTTTGACTAAAAATATTCCCTATATATGCTTGTTTATATACATTACTTTAAGGAAAACATCTTTGGTAACTGTTATAATGGATTCAGAATTAATAAGTACGCCACAGTGCCATGTTCTGAGTCAAGCATTCATGATATTGCAGTCTTTAAATTAGAAGAATATTGATATTCTTTGGAAAAAAATATGCTTCCTATTCTGTTTTAAAGCAAAGATTTCACTTTCATTAGTTTTATGCCACTATGAGGGTTTTTTTAGAGTTTTTTTCTTTTTTCATGATTTTGAGAAAATATTTGTTTCTTAGAAGATGCTATTCATTTCTCTTATGCAGTTAATCAATAAGACCAAATAAGAGGAAATTAGTTCTTCTAATTTTAAAAGCAGATGAAGGAAATGGAACAGTGTTTTGATGAAAAAGTGGGCTAGGTCTGATATCAACAATAAATGTGAGGCAATAAAAAGAAATCTCTATATTTACTTAATACACTATGGGGAACCTGGAGTAATGAAAAATGAGGTCCTTCTAATTATTCTAGGAAAACTAATATAGTTTGTGATATTACCATTTTTAATGTATTTCTTGATCTGAATGCTCTAGTATTTTTGTTTGTTTGTTTCCATGCACCTGACTTGATTTTAGAATTCTTACTTTTGATGATTTCCATAATGCACATTGCTCTCTCTAACATCACTCTTAATGAATTGCTGCAAGTTTACTTTAGGAATGTAAGAAGTACTTTTATCTGCAAGCCTCACTCTACCTTTACATTTTCTGGAACTTATAGTGCTTCTTCATCCTACTTAACAGAAGTACTAATTTTGTAATTTACATATGTGCCCTGAGGCATTATGGTTCTTTGTATTTCCAGCTGCAACTTTTTACCTGGGGTATACCCACTAAACAACTAACAACCTTCAGGACTCCCATCTAACAAATTTACTAATGTTTGGTTGCAAATCAACAAAACATTGATCAACATGTTTAGTGATCATCAATTAGAAATATTGTATATTTCCAAGGAATAACTTGACAAATGGCAGGATTAATAATGTTTTAAAATCTGCATGCTAATCTCAGTTATGATGGAAGCTGATTCAGAAGTGTCCATTCAGGCCAAGGGCACTACCAGTGACTCACATTGCAATTACAGACAACATGATTAAAGTCCATTTAAGTCTGCCATAAAGCCACCAAAAGAAATTTATCTTCTGTACTTGTCACACTGTCATATCCCCTTTGAGTCCTGTAACTGTTTCCCCCCAGTTCACTGAATCAGAGATGTTCATCTTGGCCTTGTGTTTTAGACTTTGCAAAGGCTGTCCCCATCAAGCTGTTGTCTCTTTCCCATGACACAGCTTGTGATTTCAATGCTCACACTTTGTTGCCACATCTCCAGTCATCTCAATGTTGTCATCTAAGCTTTTCTTAAAGGAAACGATCACACCTTCTTTGTTTGCGGTGGTTTTTTGTGGTGTTTTTTTTTTTATCGCTAAAAAAGCTCAACAATAAAATGTGATAATAACCTGTCTCCATCTTTTCTTCTCGGATCTTGACTGTTCCATTCAATTTCTACTAACGTTCTCTTGTTCTTTTTTCTTCTTCTGTTTGGTTTTCTTCTCCTGTTTGTTTGCTTGTTTCTCATCTTCTCCTCTTTACAAAATTCTCTCTTTACAAATTTCCTTTCAGATAAATAATAGAATCTCTGGTTTGTTTTCTTATTTCCTTGTTTTCCTTAGCCAGTGCAACCACTTAGGTCTGGGAAAGAGAATAAAATTATATACTGGTATTTAACTGGTCAGAGTACAGGTGAAACAAAAATTTGCAAAAGGATTCTTACGACTATTATCAATATGCAAGATATTTATTAATACATATTGTCTACAATATTTTTATTTGACATTTTTTACAAAATATCATCCAGGAAATGTTATAAAATAATATTTAATATAACAAATCCTGAAATAAAATTTTGAAAGTCTATGTCAGAATCTCTGTAGAAATCTCAAACTGGTTGTTTTGTGATTTCTATCCATTACTCTCCTTTTTCTGTGGAATCTGCAGCAGGAAAATCTGCTGAACAAAGTATAGACTGACATGACACTGCACATCTAGTCCAATTTATCATCCAGACTTTCTTACCTTCATAATATCTACACATTCTTTTATTCTATGTGTGTCATATAAATTCCATTTTACTATTAATTCAGTCTGTAACCTACTTATTTTAGGAAAAATACACTCGGACAGTTCTTCTGCATTAGTCTGAAAGAAAAGTGCAATATGAAAGATTTTTTTGCATCCATTGAAAAAAAAAAATTTAAATCCAAAACCAATTATAGTTAATACAAAAACACTTCTATTACTTGTCTCTGAAAATTTATATAAAAAGTAGGAAATTGGTGTGTTATAGAACAACATACATTTGAGCTGGCGTCCAAACTATATGAAAACAATGGAAGAATTCTACTTGAATTCTGTAGAAGAAAGATTTGGCATTTTAGTCTCATTTTCAGCCACATTTCTTGTCTTCACTCCTTCAGAATTATTTAGTAATTTCCCAGAGGAATTTTGCAGGCATGTATACTAGGATGATTATTTCAAAACACAATCATTGGAATATCTTATTATCTCCATCTCCTCCCGTTTCTCCTAGTCCTTTTTTTTTTTAACAGTAATTAGTTTCATAATAGATTATAAGACACTCAAATAGGAACTGTATGTGTATCTCCAGAGTTCTTAACACAGTGAGACCTCAGCTCTTTCCAGATCTTCTGGACACTCATAAAATCTACCTTAAGATTTTATGTTTCCCTAATATTCTTATTTTTTTAATAATGGTATCATTTTTTCTTTTCTTTCAGGCTATGCCAGTTATTTCAGAAAAGGAGAAGGCTGGTGAGTAAATATTTACTTGTTTTCTCATTTTTCTTGTCATTTTTTTTTGTGGAGTACAGTGTTACATAATTAAATGATAAAAGACGAGCTTCAACTGTGTAGTTTTGAATGTGTAGGATTACAGACCTGACAAATGTCTGTATAAAGGTTATTCATTGTTTCCTGAAAAGGATATTTTCTTTTTCTGAAAAGCAGTCCAGCCTTCTGTGTGATACTAACAAAGATGTTTGAAATTATCTTGTGGAATTCCTGGTTGAATTGCAGCTGCCCCTTACATGTCAGTCTTCCTCTACTAACTTGTTACTTAGTGTTAATATCTTTTTTGATTTATTTGATGTCTCGATTAACAAACATGGATGCCAGTGGGTTTTTTAAGATCAGCAGAATTCGATGACTTAGTGTGAACTTTATTGTTTGTCTTTAAATATGGCAGGAAATTTCGGTTATCTGGAGTATTTCACTGGAAATAAAAATTTTTATTTTGGTTAAGTATTTCCAGAATATTGAAAGGTTGTTGTTCTTTTTTGTTACATACATTCTCTGAACACTACACGTATTTTGGTGTTGGTATGTGAAATCTTTTAGCGATTGTCTACTAGTCACTGCCAAATGGATGTATTGTTGGGATAAACACTAGGGAATACTCCACTGTTAGCACTTTAGATCCCTAGAATCTCTGTTGGTTTCTTCATCATTTACTTTAATTGATAGTTTGCTATCGTGCTACAAATATAGCTTGAAAAATACTTCAAAATATTCAAATGCCACCTGGCATTCTAATTTATGTCTGATTTTTGTTGACAATGTTTTCTTGCATTATCTTGGTTCAGATTTCTTTCCTTTTGCTTATTAAAGGAGAAGAATAGGTTAAAAAAAGAGTCTTTGAGAGAAAAGGTACAGTGCTAATCAGTACTGTAAAAGCTATGGAGTTATCTGGTCAGGATGTTGCTGTTTTAGCTGTTGAAGCTGATAAATAATTTCCAAACCGTGACCTATATTTAAGAAGCGTTTTCTTTATAGATTTTCCAGGAGGTATTATTCGGTATTTCTTTTTCTGAATCAGCTTGTATTTGGCTACATCTTTTACATTATGTCCAAACATGCCAACTGATTTGTAACTGGCCCTACTATTTGCAACTAATTTCAAATTCTTTGTCAAGCAGCCATACAACATTATAGGTTTTTGTACATCTTTAGCAATTATGTACCACACAAGATTAAAAGCTATCTGAAAGTCATTAAAAGATCTTCAAGGCATAGAGATGTAAGAACCTCAGTTTTATACAAAAGACATAGAACTGCAACAAGTGTCTGCATAGCTAATGGCTTGTAAAATCAGAAATAAAACTCAAAGCTCTATGCTTACTTCTACAATGTCAAAACTATCGTGTTCAGTGTTGAAGATGGCATGAAATAAATGTATTTTTGATATACAATTTATAACATACACTTTATAACCTTTATGTATGCATATGAATCTGTCTCTCTCTTCATTCTTCCTGCCCAGACTTCAGTGCTGTGTTTGTTATGGAAAGCATTATATTTAATATTACAAATATTAGGTGGAACTTCATAAGATGTGGAGTCAGTTTGCTGACATTTCCATGTACATGAGTACAAGCTAGACTGTGAATGGAAATGTAGTTGCTTTTTAATCAGTTTTGGCATATTTACATGTCTGCTGTAAGAGAACATAACAAATAGTGATTTTGATATTTATTTGGAAATATCAACAATCTAACCCTTTCTAGTTGTATTATTACAAACAGACTAAAATATATTACAAAATATTGCAGAACAAAAAGAAGAAATTGTTTATTTTACTACTGACAATGATGATAACACAGTAGGGAAGGAGATTGGATAGTATTGTATTACAATTAAAATTGGATTAAAAATGCACTCAAAATGTCTGGTCAAACATCTTTTCTCATTCTGAGAATTTGAAGTAATAGTTTCTTGTAGCTCCCTCTTTCCTCTTAATACTATTTGTTTTCATTTGGGACTGGAATGAGAAACACAAAAAAGTACAAAGACTATTATTTCAATGTTTCTACTTCAGAAATTCTAGATACATAAATTAAAACCTGTTTTTATAAGACCTTCTATTCTGTAGATTCCAGATATTTTGATACTTTCAAATGTTTTTCCTACAGGCAAACAAAGATTTAGATCCTTAAATGGACCAAGCTGCTTAAGTAGCTTGGAAGTTCACACATTACTGACTATGTTTATAGCAGTTATTAATAGTTAAAATTAAATATTTTCTCAATTTTATATGTTTTTCCAACACATAGTAAATTTCGACTACATTAAACCTTCAGATGAAGTACTTAAAAAAAAAAAAAAAAAAAAACAACACACACTATTTTTGGAGTTAAAGCAAAGCCAAACATCATCTGAAAACATTGCTACTTTTGTCAATAACTCAAGAGTTGCATAATCATTTTTTTACAGTGGAAAGTGCAGTAAAACCTGCAATTGCAGAGTCCTTTTGGCAAAAATCTATAAATGATGCAGTGTATTGAGCAGAACATCAGTCATGCCTATCTATACACTATTGCTTCAAGTTGCTCGAGTTAGGGCATTGTAAATGACATACTGTAGCATAATGACATACTGTAGCATCAGCTGTTTCTGAGATGTGTTTTTAAAAAGTCTCAGTATTGTTGACATTTCTGGCAATGGTGAAAAAAAGAAATCTTTCAAAAGAACGTTTTTAAGGTAGAAGTTAAGATCAAGTAACATGTAGAGTCAGGGAAAATGATAGCTCAAGCCAAGAGATGACTTAGGGTTGGGACTATTTGCACCTAAATCAAGAATGTAGGCCAGCAACCAGCTTCAAAAGACTCTTTTTTTCAGATTAATCTGTCTTGTGATTAATTTATGTATTCCCATGCCCTTACTTACCTTGCTGACTGTCGTGATTTTTATTCTCAAATTCTGTCCACAAACTATGAAGAAATTTGAGGGATGGAGACTTCATCTCACCTGTCAATAATGAAGCTGTTTGTGTCAGAGTTAGTGGTATTGGCCTCATCTATAGTCTAAAAATAATCAACATACAAACCTTTGGTTCATCTTGTGACGTGTCAGCATTTGGTTTTACTCATGTGAATCACACATGAGATTTCAGGAATGGTTTTGGTTAACTCTCCATTAACTGCAGAATCAAGATGGAACCTAACATAATTACCAATAATCAGTACGATGAATCCACTGTAAGGTTCCTAATTCAGGGCTAACTTCAGTTTCTGGAGCAGTGTTCTTAAAACCAAGATGAAATGACTGTAAGTCAGTGTTAGAAGTATTGCCTAAGTCTCTTCATGGACCTACTTCATGATTTCCCAATTTATCCTCAAATATTTGTAGGGAATAGTGAACTCTGTTTGTGACTTAGAAACATTGCTACAACAGAGCCAGAGGGAGGGGTAGAGTGAATATCCACATCTGGTCAGGGACTAGCACAGCTTATTTCTCTTGAGGTGATGAAACTATGTGCTATTACATAAACACGGCAGAAGGTTTAGTCTAGCCCTAAATAAATATTAACAGCATTGGTCCATAATGTTCAGCATTATAATAAATAATTTTTTCCTGTGCATAAAACAACTACCCTGTGGTATTCTGGTTGAACACACGTTTTGAAGAGTTGCTGCTCTAAAAATAAAATAAGGGGGTTTTAAGTCTTTTAGTTAATAAGTACAAACTTGGATCAATTAAGACACAGAACACATGATTCGATATAAAAAAAGAACAACACTACTCATCTGTAGCAGTAAAAATTTCCTAGCAGAAAAGCAAGTGAACACGCTCTTACGAGCTTTCATGGTTCTACCAAAATATTCCCTCTTGTTTTAAAGTTATACTATGGGAAAAGTGCATAACCTCTTTGGGTATATCTTAGTACTCTCTCTAAGTAGTGGTTAGAGAGCTCTACTTCAGCACAAATAAAAGTGTCTCTGACATGGAGCAGAACAGATTTGATAGCCACTTCTCATTTGTGTTTTGGTGATCAGCAAGCAAACAAGAGGATAAAGTATTAAGCACAATCGAAGACAGCGGCCTCATTGGATCTCTGGCCAATGCAAAGCGTTGGAAAGCTACCCAGTGTTAGTATTACAGTACGGACCTAGCGGTGAAACAGTCTCACTTTTTCTCTGCATCTCCTCTAAATTTGTGGTAAAGATACTGTTTAACAAAGCACAGGCTCAATATCCTTTGGTGTTTATTTCCGTGGTTGTCTTTGATTCACAAGGAAAACCAATACACAGATGATTAAAAGGACCTTAACGGCAGGGCGTTTCCTCTCACGGACTGCGCTTGTTGGTGTCAAGCAGTTGAGGACGCTGAGTGCTCGGCCCCATGATGAGATGAGCTGCAGAACAGGAGGTGATGGAGTGATGACAAGGAGGGTCGGGCCCGTCCATGAGAACTCGCAGCAGGAGGACTTTGAAAATCCAGTAGCAACAGATTCACTGTCATTAAACAAAAGACAAATAAAAGACCAACTGCTTGGCACACTAGGTAGAGTTCTTTTAATTTCATTTAATTTAACTGCAGCTCTAATCAAAAAGGAAAAAAATAAAATCTCCACTAGATTTTACAAACATGTTCTAGATCCAGATTAATCAATTCTTTCTTTGAGCAGTATCCACTGAATGCTCTGTCTTCATACAGTGATTAAATAAGTTATGTACAGACAAATCTTTTGAAACTAGAGCAAACTTTAAAAAAATTAATCTATCCTGGCTACAGGATATAATAAACTGGAGAGAAATACAAGCCTGGCTACGGGATTTCCACATTAACTGGAGAGAAATACAAGCTAACTGGCACAGATACTAGTTTTCTGGATGCTTTACAGTATCTCTAGCCAGTATTGGAGAATAAACTGGACAAAATGAATTATTAATTGTTCCTTTTTGTAACTATTGTGCCTGATTTTAGTGGAACAGTCTTATTAGTGTTTTTATGAGACCTTAGTATGAAGTACCAGTTCCTAGCTAGGCAATCTTTCTTTTACTGTTGATGTTGCAGCAGTTATAACATTTGTTTTAGTTGAGTGTTTGCTTTCTAAATAAAAATGTCAGGTGAGCACTCACACTTCAATCTGTCATACTAAAAAACGGTTACAGAAACTCTGCCAGAATATGCATGGATGTCTGCCAAACCCTGATAGATGCTAATAGATATATTCTTATTCCACTGTCATTTATTTCATTACTAGAAAAAAGGTTTGTGATGCCAATAGGTACCTAAAGCTGATTTTTCATCAGCCAGTGCTATTTAACATCTTTGTTGGTGACATGGACAGTGGGATCGAGCACACCCTCAGCAAGTTTGCAGATGACACCAAGTTGAGTGCTGTGGTCGACACACTGGAGGGAAGGGATGCCATCCAGAGGGACCTTGACAGGCTAGAGAGGTGGGCCTGTGAGAGCCTCATGAAGTTCAATAAGGCCAAGTTCAACATTCTGCATGTGGGTCGAGGCAATCTCAAGCACAAGTACAGGCTGAGCGGAGAATGGATTGAGAGCAGCCCTGAGGAAAAGGACTTGGGAGTGCTGGTGGATGAGAAGCTCAACATGAGCCGGCAATGTGCACTGGCAGCCCAGAAAGCCAACCGTACCCTGGGCTGCATCCAAAGAAGAGTGGCCAGCAGGTTGAGGGAGGTGATTCTACCCCTCTACTCTGCTCCCGTGAGACCACACCTGGAATACTGCATTCAGCTCTGGAGTCCCCAACACAAGAAGAACATGGAGCTGCTGGAGCCAGTCCAGAGGAGGGCCACAAAGATGATCCGAGGGCTGGAACACCTCTGCTATGAAGACAGGCTGAGAGAGTTGGGGCTGTTCAGCCTGGAGAAGAGAAGGCTCCAGGGTGATCTTCTAGCAGCCCTCCAGTACCTAAAGGAGGCCTACAGGAAAGCTGGGGAGGGACTTTTTACAAGGGTGTGTAGTGATAGAACAATGGGCAAGGGGCAACGGATTTAAACTGAAAGAGGGGAGATTTAGATTAGATCTAAGGAAGACATTTTTCACTCAGAGAGCGGTGAGGCACTGGAACAGGTTGCCCAGAGAAGTTGTAGATGCCCCATCCCTGGAGGTGTTCAAGGCCAGGTTGGATGAGGCTTTGGGCAACCTGGTGTAGTGGAGGGTTTCCCTGCCCGTGGCAGGGGGGTTGGAACTAGATGATCTTCGAGGTCCCTTCCAACCCTAACCATTTTACGATTCATGCTAAGATTCCTGATGATGTTTATTCATTGGATTTTCTTTATTTTTTCTGAATGCAGTAAAATAGCTGATGTCATGATTTTTGGTATTTTATTTTTAGTGTCTGCACGCTACTGTAGTTGTTCTTCTGAATAAATAACATCACTTTTAAAAGTCACATCATATTCACTGTATGCAGATGGATAGAAACACATAAACTTTAAAACACATGTAGCACTGAGCAAAGCCAAGTCTCACTAATCTTAAGGTGCCTTGGCCGTTTTCTTTAGGTTTTAGAGGGAACAGTAGATCCTGGGACTGCAGCTTTACTCTGAAAGGCCACTTAAAACCAGGCTAAATGCACTGGGATTAGGACGGTCCCTAAAAGTCCTCATGATCATCTGTTGTATGTTACTTTCTTGGATCTTAAAAAGCCAAGGGGAGGGCCAGGCAGTGTGATGGTGCTCTGAGGGGAAGCCAGCAGTCAAGAAAGCTCTATACCATTGAAGGACACAAACATTCAGATTCCATGCCTAAACAGGAAAACAAGTGTTTTCTGGAAGGCTAAACCAAAATCATTAAACCATTATATAATAATAAAAAACATCTAAAGTATCCGAAAAACTAACAGAACCTCTGGTGCAGCAAATTCTCGAATATTTTGCTAGCTTCTCTTTTTTCATTCCGCCTGCATTAGTATGGGCCATCAGTATGCTTCTGCTTTCTTAATGCTTTGGAAGAACTGTTTCAATCAAAATACGCTGTTATCTTTAAAGGCATGTAATTTTGTTAATATCTTTAATATAGTCTCATCTATTTTGATCTTTAAAATACTTAGAGAGAAAAGTTTAACTGAATTATTTTAGGCCAATAATTAGGACAGGCCATTATTTTTACATTGCATTGGTCCATATCATACACTTCAATGCTTTTGGAGCTATGACATGTTTCTAGATTGTTTGGTGATCATGCTAATTGTGGAAACAAATTTAAGTATTTCTCAACAAACATTCAAATGTTGATATTCCCTTTAGAGAACACAGGCAGTACCCCAGTGCCTTATATTTCTGTGGTGAGCAATTGAATTTTAATTTCTTTGCTGGCTTGTGGTCTTTTCTTAATTTCTGTAATACAATTACCTCCTTCTGATCAAGATATTTCCTTGATAGGAATAAAGATGTATATAGCTCTAGCTGAGTGATTACTGCTGCTGGCCATCATGCTAAATCTTTCAGCTGTCCTTTTTCTGTCCAATTCAATGTGTTTATAAAGCAATACATACTTTCCTTGTTATGGCAAGTTATTTTTATCCCAGAAACCATCTGATTAGAAAGAAAACAAGCATTAGTATTGAAGTCTTTTAAACATATTTTGACATTAATAACGTAAGTTTCATCACAGATTTATAAGTTGTAAGAATGTCTCTCATAACAGACTTCATCACTTATTAGTGCGATACTGTTAAAGGAAGGATAATTCATAGATTTTCTGGGTTGGAAAAGACTGTAGAGATCATCCAGTCCAACCGTCCCTAATCCCCATTAAACCATATCCCTAAGTAGTTCATCCACCCTTTTCTTAAACACATCCAGGGATGGGGACTCAACCACCTCCCTGGGCAGCCTATTCCAGTGGCTGACAACCCTTTCAGAGAAGAAATAGTTTCTAACATCCAGCCTGAATCTCCCCTGACTAAGCTTATACCCATTTCCTCTTGTCCTATCACCCAACACTAATGTAAAGAGCCCTTCCCCCACCTCCCCACCATCCCTTCTCAAGTATTTATAGGCCGTAATCAGGTCTCCCCTCAGCCTCCTCTTCTCCAGGCTAAACAGCCCCAACTCCCTCAGCCGCTCCTCATAAGTTTTATTTTCCAGCCCCTTGACCAGTTTAGTCGCCCTTCAGGATAATTCAGGATAACTCATTTGAAAGGGACTTTTGGACATCCCTTCTCCAACCTCCTGCTCAAGCAGGACCAGCTCTGACGTCAGACAAGGTTGCTCGGGTCTGGTCTTGAAAACCTCCAAGGATGGAGCCTATGCGACCTCTGTAGGCTACCTGCTCCATTTCTGTACTGTCTCCATAGAGGAGAAGGTTTTGCTTATATCCAGTCTCATCCTCCCTGGTTTCAGTTTATGCCTGTTGTTTCTAGTTTTCCTCACGCGCACAATGTGAAGAGTCCAGCTTCATCTTCTTATTGCCCTCCCATGAAGTCCTGAGGAGCTTCTGGCAGGATTCCAAAGCCATCTCTTTAGGCTGAACAAGTCCTGCAGCTTTAGCTCACAGGTCAAGTGGTCCAGCCCCTGACCAGCTTGGTGGCCCTCCCCTGGACCTGTTCCCTGTTGTTGATATCTTTCTTGTTTTGGGAGGATCCTGAAACTGGACTCTGTATTGCAGATGTGGCCTAAGAAAATTGAATAGAGGGACATAATCCCTTCCCTCCATCTACAGGCCATGTTCCTACTGATACAGCCCAGGATGCTGCCAGCTCTCTTTGCTGCCAGGGCACACTGCTGGCTCAGTTGCAGCTCACTGTCTGCCAAGACCCCCAGGGCCTTTTCCACAGTGCTGCTCTCCAGCCAGTTTTTTTATCATTTATTTATCCACTCTTCCAGACAGTAAAATCCCAACTTGCTAACAAAAATATTATGGGAAGCAATGTTTCATGATTGAGCTCTTCATTGTCAAAGCAGAAAATATAGCAGAAGGCTTATGAATGTTACTTTCATCAAATTTATTTTAGTATTACATTATAACTAATTATAATGTCCTCACATTTAGAACACCATACATACAAGATTTTGCTCTTGTAGTTACCATGGGAGGATCTCAAAGCAGGGATGAGACTCCAGAATATTAGGAGAGTGTCAAGGACTTGTTTTGGTGGTATATGTCATTCTAACTCTTTGAGTGGATGTCACGTTATGACACAAGGTCAGGTCAATGGAGGACAGGGAGGGGGGCTATGTTGAGCCCTTTTCAATTTGACCAGTCTACCAGTTTCCCAAGAAAGACAAGACCTTTGTACCCGACCTGCCTGCCACCTTGGGCAGCCCGCTATGTCGGAGGGTGTTCATCCGATCTATTCAGGGACCCCACGGACAGTGCAATGGACCAAATCCCTTATATTCTCTGTATCAATTCTGAAGTTTCCAGAAACTTATATTTGTATACATATGATGAATTTTATTACATTACCCGTGACAGGATACAGATTTGAAGATAGCCAGTAATAGGGACTGACTGCAAAAACACAACTTATCAATAATGATTTTAAATAGCTAGCAAAATGTTAATAACTAAGTGTGCATAACACAGAGCTCTTACCCAACAGACGTCCCTAGTGGAAGGGAGAAGAGAGGTAGAGCCCGTCGACTGATCCCAGATGTTCTGATGGAGGTCTTCCCCCACACCCCTTTATCTTAAACCATTTTTATACTTTTTGGTGAGGCTTGAGTGACTCTAGTCATGCATGTCTTTGTCAGGATCAGTGCAAATTTTCCTCACTTCAATTTAAAGGTGTAGACAAGACGAATTTCAGGACGCATGCTCAGTTGGGGTGGTCACAGCCCGCAGGTAGGTAGCTTTTGGGATGGAGGTGTGTTTTGGTATTATAATGATATTATAATGAGTAAAGTCCACCCAAAAGGTCAGTCATTTGGCAGCTTGTCGAATATTGACATGCCCAAATGGCCTAGGTGAATGCTTGGCTAGGTACTCTATCCATCACCATTGTCGAGGCTAGGGTTGCGATCCATCTTTCTTGACAGCTGTGCGGTTTACTTTGCTAGCCATTCTTCATCCCTGGTAACAGGGATGAGCCATGATACCTACTTACCACTCTGCTCCCCATTTCAAGGACATTGAACAATCCATTCGGCCAGGGCAGGCTTCATCCATGCCAACTGCATTGTGTTCCTGAGAGCAACGACAGCAACTTGCCTCAAAGCTGCTTTAATATTATAGCTTTCAAGCTGAACTTTGCGAAGCAGTGTTTCTCCATTTCCCTGATTTTAGTTATTTCCCCACAGTGGAATAACATCTTTTGTGTCAGCACAAGTGTGTCTTTGGCAGGGCTCTATTTCTCGTTCATAACTGATATACCTGCTCTGGTAAAACTTTAAAGTGTTTATCAGGTTAATCAATTTTATCAGGTCTAGTTTTATCATTGTCTAGGACATTAGTGGCTGGAAAAATGATTGGAAAGTTGAAAGAGACTTATGGGAATAACCTCTAAAATTTCTTTCACCCTTTTAGAAGATCTCATACTTTTATACAGATCACCCTTGCAATTTAAGTCTGACTCTGTTTTGAAGCATGGCTCCAGACTAGCATTTGTAGGAAAAATGCCTTTAGCAACCATTCAAATAGCTATTGCAGGATCAGGCAGTAACAATAGGTCAAGTAGAAGACAGTGTTTATGGCATACAAGTTAAGAGCAGTATTCACTGCTAGCATGGAAGTGATACTGGCTTTCTTAGTCAGCAATTTAATACCTGCCATTTCTTCCAACAGTAAAAGTTTTGCACCTCATCTCCTTTTTCTGCCTCCCAGTACCAGACGTCCATGTTTGATCACTCTGTGTCGATAACCATTTGATGTTTATGTGCTTGTCTGTTTTTGTAAAAGAATGAGAGGACATCAAATAAAGGTGACAGATTCAAAACAAACAGGGAGAAGCATTTCTCCACACAATCCAGAGCTGAACTATGGGACTCCTTCACTCAGTATATTGTGGATGCTAAAGCTTTACGCAGGTTTAGAAAAAGTCCTTATGACAAAGAAATTGATTCGTACAACCCTTTACTCAATGAAATTAGTGGCAGTCTTACCACTGATTTTCATGAGGTTTACTCAAATTGTAACACTCTAAGTACCAATTCAAAACTTGCCCAAGATGTCAAATACGTATTGTAATATTTCCAGTGGATAAGTCACCATCCAAATATTGAAATAGTTTTTAATGTCAGAAATGGTATTTTGTAGTAAAAATGTATTGAATATTCAGCCCTAGTATGTACACTGAATATATTTTTATTATGTGAGTGTTTCTTACATTTTGTAAAAGGCATGTATTTCCTCCAGAAAACAGTACCAACTATTCATCATCAAATTAAGAATATTATATAATTTATCTAGCAACAGCAAGTTTTTTACATGTTACGACACTTTCTAGCAATAACTAGAGGGATATTAAAATTTACAGAAATCAATCAATTATTGATTGATCAGTAATTAAATTGATCAATAATTAAATTGATCAATCAATCATTAAATCAAGGCAATTCTTCAGCTGAATAAAGAGCAAAGAAAAGTATAAGCGTATCTCATAAGAATAAAAAACCCACAAATATAACTAAAGACTGTATTAGAAACCGTAAAGATATATACGTATGTTAGAGTTGTAATCAAAACTTCGCATCATTTCGTTTTTAATGAGGAACTTGACATTGGAAAACTAACCAAGAAAGGTTACAATCTAAGAAGCTGCTACATATATTAACTTTTGCAGTATGTTTCAAAGGCATTTCCAGAGAGGCAACGTATGCCACATTAGACAAACCAAAAGAGGAATAAGAAACAGACATCTTTTCATAAAGCAAATCTAGATAAAAATCTTCAGCAAAGTAAATTGCATTTAGTTTTATTAAAAGACTGAGAGATAAGCAATGAGCCATAATTTTTTTTTCCCTCAGAATAATCATTATAGCTTAAGTAAGTTAAGCTAACTCTACTGATCCATAGAAAGAATTTCACATCTGGAAAATCTTTGCTACATCTGTGCTGGGGTTTCATGCTTTTTGGTGCTTTGTTCACCAGTTCCCATGACTCTAACTTAAACCTCTCTCTTATTTTCTTAAGTGCATTCCAGTTCAACTAAAGATGTAGTGATCATTTCATTTCCTGAGATCTGTTATTTAAGCTTCCTTACCTGTTTTCCTTAAACAAAGCAAAATAAACCCTTAAAAATAAAGCAACATTAAAAAAGACAGTCTTTGTAGTGTTCTGCAGTATTGACAATCACTTTATAGACTGACACAAGGTGGAGAATTGTAATTGTCAAAGACAATAGAGAAGTAAACGTGTTATTATTGTAGACTTCCAGCTGTGTTCAGCAAGCAGCAGCACGCACAACGCCACTAGTGAGAGACACTCCAGCACCAAAAGTCCTTGTCTGCCATGTACCATGCAGTAGCAGCACTGCTTAAAGTCTGAATTGTATTGGCCAAACTAATACAGTGCAGACAACCAGAAGAGAGTTGGCTCCTGTATTCGCTTATGATTGTTTCCTATGTAGTGCTACACAATTGCTTACAAGTGCTCTTTCTCCATTTAGAAGTCTAGGAGATAGATTTAGAAATTCAATGATGACAAAAACAAAGTACCACAATCAAAGTACTTCCCAAAACTGAGAACTTCCACTCTTAAAAGAGCTCTGGGTTGAGTCACCTAAGTTTATTTCATTTGTACTGTCGGAGGAAGGTATTGGCTAAGTAACTTGGAGTGAGTTACTTTTTACATTCAGCAGCCATTCACCAGTGAGAGAAGGGCATCTCATGCAAGAACTCAGTCACACAGCAGCATCTGTACAAGTAAACTATACAGGACATGGGATCAAGTACTGACATGCAGTTATCCCTCCTGTTTAATTATTATCATGCTTCCTGCTGCAAATTTGGCCCATTCCATCTGGCACTTTTCTAGACAAGACCCATGAACGCCTTGGGAAATAGCATGGACCAGGATCTGTTTGAAACCAGCAGTAGTAGGAGATTCACACTTATTCTCATTGTGAGGTCTTGATCAAAAAGATCAATCACATCAACTCATTTTAGAATCATAGGATGGTTTAGGTTGGTGTCCTTTGTCTACCACTAACTTTTCCCGTTTTAGTTCTTGCTTAGAGAATTCAGATATTAATTTATGAGCAAATCACTTTCTCGATGGAAAGACCTTTAGCTTCTAGCTTCCCAGGTAGGGTTTGGGAAGGGCTATACCTCTTGTAATACATGGAAAATATACTACAGTGAGACTCTAGCATAAGAATTTGAACTACTGCTTTCACCTAACTCTTCCCTCTGCTTTCACTCCGACAAACTATCTTCCATGTTTTACTGAAAAGGAGATTCTGGAAATTACTTATTTTGGTTACAGGCAAATGGGCCTGGTGATTCTGCACTTTTGCCTTTTTGTTATTTAGCTATCAACCAACACTAATTAATTCAGAAGGGAAAAATGAAGAAATAGTGACCCAGAAAATTAGCTGTCCTGCTGCTCTATTCCACGTACCTGGAGAGTGGGACTCAAATGACTTTCAGCTGTCTTTGTGCTTCCTTAAATTGCAGGGCCAGGTAATCCCTGGCATAACTGTAGAGAGGAGGCAGACAGTGCCCTGGCAGGCAATAATGACTGTCTCTGCTTACCCTCCCTGGAGATCAGCTCTTTGTACCAGAGGTTCCTGCCCCAGCACTTCCCTTCCTCTGGAACAAGCCTTTGGAATGGGCAGAGTTATGCCAAGACACACTCAGCACTTGCTACGTATGTATCAGTACCAATCATATTTGGATAGCATGCTGAGTTATTAGTAGGGGTAAGTGGAAGTCACTGCAGTCATAATTATAGCCTGAATATCAAATTATCATCTGCACGAGTGCTCACTCTGTCGGCAACCTAACTACAAACTGATGAAACCAGAGAAAACCTCACATCTGTGTGACAGAGAATAAAGAAGATCAGGGGCAGGGCTTCACATTAATTTGGGAGAAAAACAGCCCTGTTCAACATCCCAACCCTATCAACATGGAGTAAGCATTGCCTTAGCAATATCCTCACACAGCAGGAGTCAGGATTTGCTTTTCTTCCTTAATAGACCTTTTTACAGCAGATCTTGCTGATAGGGAGCAGCAGATTTCATTGATTCAGTCAAATGAACTCAAAGGCATGATACTTTCCTGAGCCTGCAGCAATTAGACACTTATCCATTAATAAAACAGTCCTTAAAGAAATAAGAATAGTGTGGTATACTCTGAGCAACTCTGGTATATGCTGTAAATAGCTAAAATTTTGGAGTGCACGTCTATCTTATAATTAGAATATCTTCTTTCTTCACATACTTATTCCTTACAATTTTTAAAGCGTTTCCATATTTAACATTTTAAGGAATTACACAGACTGTAGCAAGAGATATTCTGGTCACTGTGCTAAACAACTTGATTAGTTAAATATTGGTGTTTCCTACTGAACCTTTTTAATTATTGGAGCAAACAACAGTTGTAGATCATAGTAGTAATTTAGGTCCACTGTAATTTAATTCATGAAATGTTAATGGCCTTCATGTTTCACGAATTAAATGATGAAGTTCCTTGAGCAAGAAAAAGCTAATTCATATTCACAGACTCACAAAAAAAAAATAATCTCCACATTAAAAGGGGAGAACATGTGTCAATTAACCCTGCGTATCTGTAACTGAGGGATAAAACACGTTTCAGAGGAGCGGTTATCAACAAACCAAAATTTACAAGCTGCCAAATTTAAAGTAAGGGTTATTCTTAAAAAGCATCAAATAGATTAAGGTAAGGAAACCAAAGAGCTGTAATTCTACTCTCCAGTGATGTTATAAAATAGATACACCATTATGACTGAACTGTAATCATATCTGTAATACCTAATTATAATTGGTTTTGAAAGTGTAATACAAATCTGTTTCTTTCCTTCATTGCCTGCTCTGCATCTCTTGAGAGAAACGGTGCCTGAATTGCAGACTGAAGTCAGTAAATCGCTTCACATCCAACCCAGAGAAGACACACACTACTCTGTAGCATAGACTGCAGTGCTTCATGTTGAGAGCAACATAAACTCATGAAGAAGTGTGCCAAACTTTATAGGTCATTGATTCATTTTCAATGAGACTCGATTAAGTTTCCTGTGCACCTTTCTAACTTTTACTGAACAGTATAGAAATTTCTGGATTTAATACCCATATAAGTTCCATTAAATATAGGGAATCCATTCCTAATTTAAACAGCATTTATGAGGGTTGAGCTGGATTCCACTCCACCACGGCCTCCAACTCTATGCTTCCCTCCAAGTCCTTCTGCCTTCACTGCCGTACCCCAAATAGTGCCTGAGTGTGTTTACTGGGCTTTTCCGAAGAAGATCTGCATAGCTTCAGGCGTCCAGGGCTGACCCCCAGTAGCTTGCCAGATCTCTTGATATGAACTCATGACTTCATTCTAAGTGGCAGTTTTATTCTTCTAAGGCAGTTGAAGTTTTTACATAAGCTAACCAGTTTTTCACAGTATGTGGGATATTTTTTAATAATGTTCTTTTTTGCTTGATTACACAGAAAACACAAAAATAAGAAATCCAGCATTCTTTTTCTTGCATCAGTTTTCTCACTTTTGTGGTGTATACTTCTGGCTTAAGTCCGGTCATCTTGAATAGCTTAAGATCTTATTTTAGGTCGTGTTATGTCACTTGAATGGGGAAGTATTTCCAGCTCATTTTCCAGAGCATTTCCTATTCACTAGCACAATCAACAGAAAGTGGTGACTCAGCCTATGATAAACTGTCAAACTAAGTTCGTCTCTACCATCTTCTGCTAAAGTTTTCTTGACACCTATTCAAAAATTCATTTCTTTCATAGTTCCTCTATGATGTTTCCATTCCTTCAAGCCTTTTCTTCATGCATAGGAATGAAATCTAGTTCTCCCAGTGCTATTTGTTATGAGCTTTCTACACCACAAGAGCTGACCAAAAATCAAAGTTGGAGTCTGAACCAGAGCCTGGAACGAAACTTCCTTACTCAGTAGTGCCTACAAGGACTCACATTCCGCTGTTAGCATATATAGCAGCTAGTAACAGTATACTGCTTCTCATAAAGCGTGTATCTTAGCTCAGTATGATTATATCCCTGTCTTCCTTTCTTATAGGATTTTAAGGCATTTTTTTCATTGTTCTTTTAAAGTGTTCATTCAACATGTAACTAGGTAAGCACGATTAATTATCTCATAAGGAAAAGCTACCCAATTGCAGAACAAAACAGACCTTCAATGGGAATTGAATACTTTCACCATGTTCTTACTGTGTCTATACTTCATTTTTCATCTCTTGGCATTACTGCAGTCAGATGTAGTATGCTCAGCCACCTGTATGAAATATACCTACCTGAAAAGTTGAGAGGGATGTGAATCCCTAAATGTTGTAGTAATTGTTTAGCTGTGGATGAGGGTATGGATTTCTGTTCAAATGCATGCTGGCAATTTTTAAGTGTGATTTATAGCCTGGCTTACAGTTCAGGCAATAATTTCTGGTTTTCATTATGCATGAATCTGCTATGCTTGCAAAATATATATCCTTTTTCAAGTATTCTTGTGATTCACCTTTGCACAGACAGATTGAAAGTTGTAATTGCCTGAAAGAGACCTTTGTGTTGAAGGTGAGTGACAGTGTTACTTCCCTGACTATATTTCACTGCTTTCTAAGTTCAGGAATTCAAGCACACGCTATAACCTGGATCACTGAAATGATTCACATTAAGTCTATCTCTTTTTTAACCTACATTGTTTTTGTGAGCTGGCTTTCAGCCAGCTGTGCAAACAGTTGCCCCAGTACCAAATGAGACAACAGTTTGGTGCAATAAGGGACACGGACAAACCATGAAGAAATAAATGAGCTCTTTCCTGTAGCAACTTTTTGCTGCCAGTTTCTTAGGAAATAAATGCCTTAAAGAGGCTGCACAAGATGCAGACAGGCATAGAGAATTTGGCACAGAAAACGTACTTAAATATTAAGCTGCAATTCTGACTAAGCTTGAATTAGGACTTGAAGTGGCCACATTCAAAAGCTACTACAACACTTTAATGGCAACTATGGAGTGCCTTCAGAGATTTGAGACTGTGTGTTTGCAGACTAAACATCCCCTCTTCTACCCTTGTGTTTGCTGTGCTGGTGTGGTCATGAGGTACATAGATGAGCTACACAGACATCCTCATCTGGACTCCCCTGGTACAAGACATGACTTGCCTCAGTTCTGCAGCCTTTTGGGACCCTCCCACCTGTACAGTGTCCATTGCATAAGTCCCCTAATCTGTTCCTGCTGGTCTGAATTTTCTGTGGATCTTTTAGCATTTCCAAAATTATGTCACGCATTCACAATGCAAACCGTGTCCTTGCACAGAATGTTGATATATTGTCATGCTTTACTTGTTCTTCTTGCTAAGGGCTACTGTTCCTAACAGATATCCCCACCATTAACATCTTTTCTTTCCTGCCAGGAGTATAAAGATCATGTAACCTCCGTGCAGAGAGCGCTCTGCTGGGAACTGTAAAAGCAGTGTGTGTTTACAGTAACACTAGACACTGTTTCAGAACAAGTCAACATTTTTTTTGCCCAACGGGAATCCAGCACGTTGGTTCTTAGACAAGAAGGAGCAGAATGGGCCTAAGGTCAGCATGTGCTTGCTACTAATGCAAGGGATTTCGTGAGCATACGTGATTCCAGCTGTCCTACACGAGCTTCTCTGAGAGCAGCCTTTTTATTGAAATCCATGCAAAGTTCAGTTCTTTGTTTCAAGTTTTAGCTTCACACTTATCTAGTCTTTTTTGAACTGCCTTGCTTGGTAGATGGTTGGAGTTAACAGCTGGTCTCCCAGTATTTTTCGAAGAGAGCTCCTTTCATGAGGTGATTGTCATTAATAAACTACAGTGATTTCAAAAGTTTGCCTGACACTTCCTGCATTCCACACATTATTTCTTGCCTGTACACACCATGCACAACAATGAGAAAGTCACAAGGAGAAAAAAGACCCTTTTTCCATAAAATGGTGGAGAAATATCAAACCTTCTCCAAAACATGAAATTTTGAAACAAATACGAAGTTAGATGTGACAAGTGAGCAGGATATTTACAGAAGAACTTTCAGAAATGACAATATCCAGAAAACTGGAGATGACTTAGATTTCCTTGGTAAAATAGAGAAGATGTCATTTGAGATATATTTAAGTGTACTTTGTATTGCTTCTTGGAGAGAAAAAATATAACTGTTGATAATCAAAATACACAGAGGGTTTTGGTGAAATATATGTTTAATATTTCATAGGTAGGTATGAGAACTATATATATAGACCATGTTTTAGTTGGTGATCAGTAGTACTTTATGGAAAACATAGTAGCAAGGGCATATATACAGACCCACATAAAGGTGTTAATTTGAAATTAGTGAAAACAACTTTTCAGTAGTCTTCTCACCTTCGAGGCATGGTAAGCTTTAAAAAGGGTATGATTTCCCTAGATGAAGTCTAATAAAAGATCTTTAATCTTGCAAGCCCAAAACCCAGGATCTAACTAATGTATCTTTGATCTAAATTGATTTTCATTATTTGTAAAGAACATATCTCAGAGCTTTTTTGAAAGTTTATTTAAAATTCTACATCATTCTTAATACTAGCTGCCAGAATTTATTGTTTAGCAATTTGATTGCTCAGATGCTGCAACCTTAAAGTTCTTACATAGAGGAGGAGGTTTTCAACATCAAATAATTAGGTTGTTCTTGTTGAAACAAGGTTAATTAGGTAACTGAATCTAATCCTATTAATTGAAACTCAGAGCTGTCATGACTTTGTCGGGACAGAGCCTTTAATATTGAGGACTTACATTAAATCCTCTTTCAATAGTCTTTTTTGATTTCTTTATGTATTTTCATATACGGTATAGATTTAAGTTTTGACTTTTCGAAATATATTTCTGTTTTATTTCTGATTTTTCTGACTAATTAGCCAAGCTCAAATTTGTTATCAGTACAGTCAGCTACTCATTCCACAATCAACTCCAAATTTCAAACAAGCAGTCTAGAATCAGTCTTTTAAGAAGAGTACCACAAGAGTAAAAGTGTATACTTTCTTGTCACGCAAGAGTAAAACAGTTTCTCCTGTAACTGATGGTGAAAGTTTGAATGTAAAGAAGTATTTTATTTTGGTTCACATATGTAATCCTTGCTAGTAATTGACTAAAGGGTAGTATGTTTGGATTGAAAAATACTTACCGTCATCCTTGTAAAAATGCCATCCTTTCATATCCTCTTCTAAAGAACTTTAACGTTTCTTTTTAATTTAGTTCTTTATGCATAAAGTATTAAAGAGCATCACTGACATGAAAAAATCTCCTATTTTTTCTTCAAATGTCACCTAAAAACACACTCATTCTATATTAGTGCCTTCAGAAAGCTGCCAATATAAGCGAACAGGGCTGAGCTGATTCAGCCGATGCAAAAGCATCCCATGAGTGTCTGCTGTTTCTTTTTCTTTCTTTGGTTTGTTGTGTACAATAAGGAACCTGCATTTAGCCTGTAAACACATTGAGTATGCAAGTACTAAGACTTAATACAGCAGATGCCCTGTCTAGCTGTGTCTGCTGTTTGTTCGAATAATGACTGACAAGTGAGGTTAGGTTCTTGGTAAGGACTAACATATGAGTGTGTATATAGAAGCATATGTGTGAATGTTCTGCACTTTATTACTTAAATAAAATCATCTAGGCTTTAAAAGACCCAGGGTAACGACAATGTTCCGAAAATAATGTTCTCTGTTTTCATCCCTGCTTTGTACTGCCCTTATTTCAGAGCAAAGAAGGTATATTGAGAGTGATGCATGGCCTTATATGTGAATTAGTTTGCCAGTACCTTTACAGAACATATCTGGTTCCACTGTCTATAGGAAACACTGAAATTCCCTCCATATATGACTTATAGGAAGAAAGGGAAATTATGTTCTTGTGTGTCGATATAAAATAATGAGGTAAAACACCAATGATTGTGCTTGATTGAGGATCTTTCATCTGCTGGTAGCTTTTCATCTCGTGGTCTTAAGTCCTCATGTCTTGTGATGTTCTATTTCTTCCACTAGTTTTTAAATCTAGGTGAGAACTGATCTAAAGAATTCCATGTTCATGACACGAACTTTGTGGAGATTCTGCTCTGGATTGAGCCTAAGAGAGACAAATGAGGCAAAGGAGGAACACTGTTATTCTGCAAATGTCATATCAGTCATATGAAAAAAGCAACAGAACCAGGGCTGGTGCAGCCCCTTTCTCTCGGTTTCTAGAAATCAAAGGACCAGGAGGAAGCAGATGCCAAGTAGAAGTTGTGCAAATAGAACAATTTGGTAAAGTTGGTGATGAATTTGTGTAGCATATATGTGAGCTCTAACCTTTCCCAGAAAAAATTACAGTAGTGATCTTTAGCGTGACAGAACCACTATGTTTCTGTCCTGTATTTATGACAATTCCAAGCTTCTGCCACTGTCCATCAGGCATAGCTAACCCAGCCCTGCTGAAATACCCTCCAGGCCAAGGGTGCCTTGGGGGCATTAATTTAATTGGAACATTTGCAAAGGATTTAGACTCAATGCTCCCACTGAATCCTAATAATCAGAAAATAACTAATAAAAAGATACCAGAAATGCAAACCTGTCAAGCTGTTTTTCCAGAGTTTGCAGATGCTCAGAGTAGTTTTTCTGTGTTTGGCAAATAGACTTTTTGGCAGAGGAGCTTGATGGAGGCCCTTCCAGCTCTCCCTTCGGTGCTGCGGATGGACTGTCAGTTGTGACAGTCGCAGACATCTTGACAAGAGCTCTGATATCAAGCTAAATATTCTGTGATAGAAATATCCCAGATAAACTAGAATGAGATTCACAGTTTGTAATCTCTCAGTTGAGATCTATTCAGTTTAGTGCTCAGAGTGCTTTCTAGCATACGTGTGTATTTAACACTTCTCCCAGCCTCTCCCATCTCTCTCCTCTCCCTTAATATTTCCTTGATCTTGCCTGTTTCCAATGTATTTCTGCCTATAGCACTTGACCTAAAGGGATACAGAATCATATTGACAGCTTATGTGTCAGAAGACCAAGTTTCAGTTACAAGGCTGAAGTTTTGATACAACAAATTTTGTGTTTGAATAGCAGGTCCTTTTTCACCTGGAAGGGGTAGCAGTTTATCAATGGATTGCAAAATTTTCTGAACAAAGCAAACCTACGTTCCCAGTCGGTTCTTTCTAAAGATGATAATGAACTATGATACTGATATATGCTTTCTCTAGTATTATGTTCTGCTCATTTGTCATATTAAGTCATATTTCAAATTCATATCATATTTCAATTTTGATCTTGCTAACTTCTATGTTTAAATATATACTATATTTAAGACTCCCTCCATAGCTAATATATGCATTCTTCTGTATGACAATTGCACTTTTTTTTCCTTAATTTTATACTCACATATTTTATCTTGTCCTTACATAAGCTTCACAGATTAATAAATTCTAATTTGGAGGAAAAACATACACAAAAAAACCACTCCCTTCAATGTCAGGTCAGTGTTTTGAAACCTTGTACCACCTTAAACACTTCCACTCTTTTCTTGGTGTGCTCACGCTTTAAATACTTGTAGGCTGTTATCAGTACTCTCTCCTTGCATTATTAGCTGTCATTTGGCTAAGCACAACATGTTTTAATCCTTCCTCGTAAATCAAACTCTCCAGCCCCTTAATCATTTATGTTGCTGTTATCTGAATTCCTTCAAACCCTGTTGACATCTTCGTGGTACTGGAGAGGCTAAAACTACATGCTGCATTCAAGAAGGGATTCATTTGTGCTAGAGTATATCTGATTGTTCTGTATGGAAATACTAGAAATGTAAATAATAGTTGTTTTTTCTATTATATAAGTGAACAAAATAGTTAATATTATGATTAAAACATCAGGAATAGTAAAGAAGAAATGCCATTTGTTTTACTCCACTTCTCAGTAAAACATTTGAGAGATACATCCTTTCACCATTACTGAAATACTTTATTTTCAATACATGTAGTATTAAAATATTACTTTAACCTATCGATCTCAGATGTGAGCTTTGTTGTCTTGTTTGTTTTCTTCCTCATCTTCTATGGGAAGTGTCTTATTCTCTTCTTCCACTTACCATATTTTTCCTAGGAATTTCTACATCATCTACTCATAAATATGAAATAATTTCTCCATTATTTCACCAGCTATTTTATTGTTTCCCTCACCTCTTCTGTTATGAAGCACTTAAAGAAACACTTGTACTTACCTTGCTCTAGTGTACATAAAGATTTTTAAGTAGTTTTTCCATGTATGCGTTGCTGCTGCTATTTTAGGTATTCACGCTTTTTCAAGGCCTAATGTTGATTATTCCAGAGCCATTAATATTTTGCAAGACTCATATTTCCTATTTTCTTTAAGAACGGTATGAATTCAGTATTGTAATGAGGTTTCTGAAAACTTTAAGGTCATAGAAAATAAACAGTTATTTTAGATTCTCCTCTGTAACCCACCTCATCATCTAGATATCTTTTTAACAACAAATGACTACAGTATTTTCAGACTGAAGAAAAACAGAATAGATAATTTTGGTTTCAGACCCAGTTCATGTGGGAATGCCACTGTATATCTCCTACTTTTCAAAATAGTTACTTGGCAGTAAAACAATATTAGGTCAGATACAGAGCTATAGCAAAACACAGGTCAGGGCATTAGCCCTACAAACACAGCATAAAGTTCACATTTTCACTTTGCTCTTGAGTCTGTGAAGTGCAAAATTTGCTGAACATATATCATGAAATGTCATCCTAAAATAAATTAGGGGAATTTGCCAGCCAGTAGCTAGTGTCAGGACCTAAAAGTTAGGCTAAGTACTGCTGTATCCTATCAGCCTCCTGATCCCAAACGAACTAGTCCAAGCTCATGGTTATTCCCCAGCCAGCCCTCAATACCAGTGTAGTAACTTGACTCTTAAGTGAAAACTTTCCACACATAGTAGTGATGCTCCAGAGGGCAGATATGCCACGTGTAAAATCAGATGCCAGCAGGAACAGCAAAGCAAATGCAGAAACAATTTTGACTGATTAGCTGCGAAGTACATCAAGTAAAGATATGAAGAAATCCAATTCCTAGAATAGCAAACCAGAGCGTCTCATTAAAATGTCGTTTAATAGGGTCGCTAACTTTGTACAGTAAATATGAAGCATTAACTTCTGATAATAACTTCAGCTGGAGTTTTAGATTTCCTTTGTAAGTGTTTAGGTTATGCTGTGTACATTCATTATTCACAAAGGTTTTATTGTGTATAACAGAATGTATCTTCCAGTTGATATGACTGCTTTAATCTTCAGGATAATTATGTTTGACACTTCCCATAAAACTTTAGCTTGCATCTGTGATATATTAAGCTTACAAAAGGTGAAGTGAAATATTAGATTCTTTATCTCTGAAAGATTAGGTATCAGAACTTGTAATCAGCAGATACTGCAAGACCAGTCGAAGTAATGAACCCCAGAAGAAAGACATCCTACAAAATAGCATGCAACACTACTGAAGTATGATAGGTTTTTCCTTTTTATTATAAATAAATAAATAAATAGTAGAATTGTAGCCTATATCCTAAAAAAAAAAAAAAAAATCTGCAGCAGCAAAGACCCCAAGAACTCATGCTCTCTTCAGAGCAAAGATGACAATGGTTTAGAGGGATATTTATTTCATTCCACCGAAGTAAGTAAATCAAATTCTTAATAGCTATGTAATAGCTGAATTTTAGTTGCCAAATGAAGGCATGCAATTAAAACTACAGTAGATGACATGCACTTGCTCTCTCCTCCCTTTGCATTTCTCCCTCTGTTCCCGCACCTGCTTCACAAAGCTGTGTATACTGATCTCCCTCCCAATCCCAGCACAACTTTCTCATTCCTTATTACGCTTCATGAGGGACCATCTTCCACTCTGTAGTGAGATGAAGCAGCGGGGTCAGTAAAAGCCAAGGTGAGATGGGTTGTTTTGTTCATGCAGCCTGCTGCATGGCTGGCAGCAGCCCAGAGCTGTGTTTGCAAAGACTTTCCAGGCTGCACTTACCCAGGTGAGAAAATATCTTCTGGTCTGTTGGCCACTAACATCCAATGCTGCTGAACTGCTGTGAAATAGAATTTCTCAGAGGCTTGTCAGTGGCTACGACAAGACAACTTTCAGAAAGATGAAAAAAGGAATACGTCTACAAAAGAGCAAATTCCCATACCAAATCATAATCAAGTATTTAAGGAGAACTTGCTAGAATTTTTCAACTTCAATGAAATAATATATCTTTTCATTAATTTTCCCCAAAGAACTGGATTTAAAATGAACACAGAAGTTACATCACAGACAACTCCATGACAAATGATCAAAGTATGGCAGATACCAGAAACAGAAACCCAGAGTCTGAGGAAGTTAGGAGGAGTTAAAAATAAATCACTGATCTAACTATGCAAATAAACATTTGCACAAAATGGAGGAAGGAGAAGTAACCATTCACAAATTGTCCAGCAGTGCTTTAATTCTTGAAATCTACTGAGAGTCTGTTCCAACACCCATCCAAAAGTTTATATTCAGCTTGGATTCTACTTCCTATGTTACTGCTTCCTATGCAAATTCAATTTTTTTTCCTGTTTTCTCTTCCACTGAAGCTACAAATCAGCAATTTAAGGAAGGTTGCATCTTGCTTGTCTTGACCACGACAAATAAACCTTCTGTAGAGATTGTGTTTCACAGTGCCGCAATGCAGCGGCAGGAATGAGAAGGGAGGAGGACAACTCAGCTTCTTTACATCACTTAATAAAACACACATTACACAAGCAGTACTAATTAAGACGATTTACATGAGCCCTCTAAACCTCACTAAATCTTCTCAGGAATGAGCTTTTTCCATCTAACCCTGCAAGCACTGGAACATCTTCTTTGGTTTAAAATTTCTTGCTGCTCTTTGATCTGTCTATTCAGAATGATCTCAGTCTGTACTCTGAATTATCTCCCTGCTCACCCTCTGACTTAGATGAGTTCAGCTCACATAACACTCCCCACACTCCCATTCTACTCACTGCTATGCACACAGACACCAGTTAGCCACCACTAGTTTATTTTAAATTCATTGAATCATGTTTTACAAGAATTTTTTTTTTTATTCACAATTAACATTCATGTTTGTCTTTGCAGACAAGCTCAAAGATGTTGTTTCTTTAACGTCTTATTTATATTCTGCCATTTTGTACAAGGGATTTCTAAAGAGGAAGACCTTTAACACAAGGAACTCACCATTTCGTACAACCAAGTAGACAGGAACAGAAGAGAGAGAAACAGAGAGCAGGAGAGAAAAAAAGCAGAAGACAAGGAAGGAAAATTGCTAATTATGAAAGAAGATTATATAAAGACAGAATTTGAATAAGGAGTAACAATAGGGGATTGTTTGGGAAGCACTGGGCAGTTTGTGATCTGTTTTTTTTGGTGGGATGTGCAATTTTCTATTACTGCAACTTTACATTTCCACTAGAAAGGAAGAAGTACTTTAGGCCATGTGTCTTGTTTCATGAAATTTTATTCATCTTGCCATAATCCCTCGATGGAATCACTCAAGCTGTAATGTATTACTCAACTGACAAAAAGATATCTCAGTATGGGCCATTTGCATGTCAGGTCACTGTGAAGGCGGAGGAAACAATGCTGTTTAATACTGTTTTGCTGTGGTAAAGCCTAACAGATGGCTAATGCTGAAAACCAATTCCAGTTTGCAGCCTATTGCCATCAACTACTCTGTAGGAAAGAGATACAACTGACAAAGTTCTACAGCTCAAGTTAGGTATTTGGAAGTGTTTAGACACTCCTATAGATTAATATTTCCATAAACTTCTCTAGGCAGGTGCCCCACATATGACTAAACAGAAAGAAGATTTAACACTTCCTTTCTCATTTGAATTTTAAACTATAGCACCAGTATTCATTAAATGTCCCATTTTTTCTCATTATAATGCAGTATTTCAGAAAACAGTTGGCAGCAGGAGCAAGCATGGATTTTCTGATGACGTAAGGACAGTTTATAACCAGTTACATTAAAAAGAAGGTTAATATGAAGCAATGTGCAACTGGAAGTATATCTTCTTTCATGTTATTCAGTTACTTCTTAGTATTTTGTATTTACGAATGTGATTAGAAATGTGTTCTGCTTTCCTGTGTTGGTTTATTTATTATTTTTGGCGCACACAGTGATAGTGAGACAGCCGTTCAGAAACAGCCAGATAAGCTTGCGCTTTGAAGTGCACAGAACTCCAATTAAGCTATGGGGCTATCTGCAAAGAGGGGTCATAATCACATCATGAAGTTTGTTTAATATTGTTAGTGTTTATTTGGGATCACATTTAATTTCAAAGTCATAAAAGTATAATAAGCTATCCTACTTGGTCTACATAAACCCATTAGTATGTATTTATCACACAACAAAAGGCAATTAAGGTAGATATTTTGAAAAGATCTCATTGTTTCACCAAAAGAAGTCTAGTTGTTTAGATGTTAAAAAGACCACAAAAGCAACAGCAGTCATTTTGGTCTGCACCATGGTCTGCTGCTAGGGAAGCTGGATTTGTGAGGCTTATTTCCTACTTAAACATGCTTGTTGTTCAGAAATACAGATCTGAGCCATGACATGAGAGTGTAGAGCTTGCACAGTTTAGAAAAGCAGTGTGCACAGAGCTAATGACTGTAACCTGGAAGGAAGGATTGTCCCTGGGGCTTCCCCACACCTCTGCTGCCATGGGGAGGCAGACGGTGCAGGGAGAGCAGGCAATGCACTCTTTCCATCCACGGAGAAACTTGGGAAACTTTCTCTATCTGTTACATGGTTTACTATTACTTCTCCAGACTGCATCCATTTAGCTCCCAGGCTGTTCAGAGGTTAACTACAGGGTGTTGACATGTGGCACAGGGCACTTTTAAAAGAGCAAAACATGGTGGGACACAGGGTCACCTAGGGTTGAATTGTGCACTCAATGTCATCAGCAGCTTTGCAGCAGCCACCACACAAAATTTTGTTATTATCTTATATGGATCTCTGGTGACCACAGGATGCAGAGCAGCTCCAGTCTGTTTTGTTCAGTGAAGAAATGCTCCCACTGATACAAAATACTCGCAAGCTGTTTCCCACCCCAGCAGGCAGGAGTGAAGGGAGCAACACAGAGGAGAGCAGCCGGCCATAGGAACCAGAGGTCAGATGATGGAGAAGGAAGTAGTTGGGACAAGAATGGGGAGGAAACTGCACAAAGCATGATGGAGCAGTCTTTAGAAGGCAGAAGAGAGAAACAGCAGCAAGGAGTAATTTGTAAGGGAGTTTGGAAAAAAGTAAAAGAAATGGAGAGGCTGAAGAGGAGAGGGCATCATGCACAAATCAGCAGACAAATCTAGTCTATGGATTGGGAAGACTCCTAATCTGTTCTATGCTTTTTTCTGTCAATGAATAATATATATTTTTACTTTCTTTTATCAATATCATGCAGCGACACTTGACACAAGAAAGAATCTTAATGTTCTCCCACAGTATCATCTAAGTAGGAGGCCAAAACACGGGAAGAGAGAATAGTCTTCCTCACTATAACCCCTACCCTGCCTGCCTTCCAAGTCTGGAGGTCTGGGCTTCCATAACATGCTGTTTTTCACTCCTAGTGCAAGAAATGAGAAAAATAATGTCCTTCTGAAATGTTTATTCTCAATTTGGAACAAAAGCCTAAAACTTGTCATGGAATGATTTTTTTCATTAAAGTGTCTCTTTAGAAATACCACAGTGTTACATACTCGTCCCCCTTCCTGCTGTGATGGGAGGAAGGAAATGATAATGACAAGGTCAAGTCCTTCCACCTACAACCTGCTCCCATGGCTGCTACCTGAAGAGTCATGGGAAAGCTGAGCACTGGAAAGTGGTCCATGGGACAGACGAATTGCCCAGCCATTTGCATCCTTACAAAAGGGCTCTTATGTGCTAAGTAAAATTTCTGAATATTTTTATCTTATCTCATTGAAAAACAGAGATATTTTTTAAAAACCAAATTAAATTTAATAAGGATGTGGCTTTGTCATATGAAACATTCTATTGACATTTGTCAAACTTCTATTGAAACTTTTCTGTTTTAACAAAGTCCATTTTATTTGCCTATCTTTCTGTAGGAATGCCTCTAAATCTTTACAGTCTGCTCTGATTGGTGGCTGCTTCTTGTCTAAAGATCTGATATGTATCAGATTTCTCAGATACTGCACATGTTGCAGTACCAGATTTTCTTCAGAAAGCAACACATGTCAAAGTCAAAATTCAAAGGGCTTCTTTCCCAGTCTGGTCTCCTACATAGCATTTGGAGACATCTGCTGAGAGATAAAACAATGACACATGCTATGTCCTCAGCAGGCATTTTTAATTCAACTCATTCTTTTGTTTTGAGATACTTTTGGAGAGTTATAGCATTACCTTTCTGTTTCCGTAACAAGGGAAAGATGTTTGCATGCATCAGGTCAGGCAAGCTGCATAGGCCACCCAGCGAAGATGGTCTGAATTTGCCACACCATTTGTCGCAGCCGATACAGAAGTCAGAGCAAAGCTGAAACTGGCTGCGTGCTTGAAAAATGATGTGTCTCTGACTGACTATGCATATTTTGGATGCATGCATCCTTCCAGACTCAAAGGGCCAGAATCACACAGATGAACCAGAGATAAACATAAGAATCTGCACATTCGTAAACACTCAAAAGGGAAGTTGATGCATTTTGAGCAAGCCTGAAGAGAGTGAGGTTTGCATAACTGTTTACTTCCTGGGAGCTGGATGTTGCGAGAACTAAAAGGGAGATCACCATTCCCATCCATCCTAGTACCTGATGTGTTCTGTCTGTTCTTTGCCTTAAAGAGGAAAAAGAATCTTTAATGTTATTTTTGCAGACCAAAGTATGGACAGAACCACTAAAGGACAGAAAACAGATATATTTGGCAAGCTTAGATCCTTCAGCTTGAACTGCTGAGGAGTGGTAAGGTTATAGGGAATTAGCGTCTGCCTTGGGCCCTCGGCTGGTTTAAGAAGAATGTGTTTAAGAACGATGAGCATCACTTCACATATAAGTAGATCCATCCTTGAGAAACAGATTGGAGAGGCATAACTTTGCTTACATTAACAAGACATTTCTAAAAATATTTCTGAAAAGAGAAGTGGGAGAAGTCAGTGGCTGCAATCCAGAGGTGGGTTAGGCCTGGGTAACAGGAAAAACTCTGTCCCGGGAGCAGCGGCAGTGGGGCCGATCCTGGCTGGCGGGAGTGCTGGGAGGGCAGGGCTCAGCCCGGCTCCCAGGCGGCTGGGCGGGCAGGTAGGGAACTGGCCCCTGTAAATATTTGCCTCCGGAATTCCACAAAGACTGGGCATGCATGCTGCTCCGCACGTGTGCACGGCTGCCTCTTTCCTGAGGGTGTACTGTCACCTTTCTCCCCGAACACTGGCTGCTGCATTCCCCTCTTGTCTGTAACAGAGCCCTCTCCTTCGGATTCCCGACATTATTTTTAGTCCAGCACACACCTTTGTTGATCCATCCAGTTTACTCTTTGAGCAGAATAATTTCTTTGGGGTTTTTTCATATCAGCCATTGAACAGAAAATACTGAATAAAGTAAAATAATTCTGGAAGACAGCTGGAGTATTGGCTGTACTATGACTGTGATAACCATGAGTGTTATTCACGTACAAAACCTGTGCCTGCTGGTGGTCTTCCTTAAATTTCCAGACATAGTGAAGCCAAGAGATACAGCTCCATCATAAATTTAACTTAGATGCTGGTTGGGGGTTTACAACTGCTTATTTTTGTATACATTTTGCTGTAGTACCTGTATACAGATAATTGAATTGTAAATGTAACATATGGAAGGGTGCATAGGCCATTTGCCAGCTAAAGGAAGATATTTGATTTCAGGAGATTTTCCAGTACATCTTCAAATAGAGCAGCAAAACATTTTACCATTTTCTTTGAAAACGTTTTCTTTACCAGTCCATAAGTCTCACCAATAAAACCTTTTTCCTTTAATGTCATTCACAGTGCTTCAGCTTAACTGTTTGTTTTAACACCTTTCCCCATAAATTAATCTAATATTTCCATGTTGACCGACATCAGAAATTCACCAGCTGCGGTCTGTACATGTATACTTGGCACTGATGGCATCCTCTCCTAGTTCAGACTGTGAGCATGAGCTTATCAGAGAAATGGAGAGAGTTTTTCCATACAAACAATCTGGAGGTAACTGCAGGCCTGTGATTCAGGTAGATATCTCCCCACAAACAGCTGCACATGCAACAGGAGAGGGAATATGTCTGAGCTGACAGGAAAAGTATCTCTGCATAGGCAAGCATCACTTGGGCAGTAACATTTCTCCAAACACAGAGACGTGTCTGGGAACACGGGACGGTCTTGCCCAAGATGCAGTGTAGGGCTCTCAACAGCAAATTCAGATAATGGCACAGCAGCCATGGCAGCTCGGCAGCCTTCCCTGAGTGTGTGGAAACACACACACGAGTGTTTCCCAGCACTGAACTAAGAGCTGCTGCCACCATGGCCCTGCTGCCACCAGTTGTCAGTATGCCAGCGCGTTGGGTTTTGTGGATGCCTTTTCAGCATCCTTTGGGTATTGTGAGGTCCAGACCAAAACCGAGTGCCTTGATCCACAATTGATGTTATTTAAGTAACAAAAGAATACAGACTGAACCACAGGTCTGCTCTGATGCCTCCTTTCAACAAAATTTAAAAATAATTTATACTTTTGTATTGCATGGCAAACTCTTATCTTGTTTCATGACTATAGTGAATGTTGTGCATTTCAAATTTCCTTCTTTGATTGTCTATATTTGCTTTTAACTGTCTTCCCCATTAGATCTCTTAGCCTACACTTTTCTAAAATTAATGTTCTTTGATTTCCTATCTGTATTTCTAGCCTACTTATACCTAATTGTTTTTCTATCCATGGTCCATTAAGAATTTTCTGACATTTAACTAAATTCTTTACACAATCTTACTTAGATTATCCATTTATACGTGTTGTGACATCAAACAAGCAGCCTGCCTTAGCCATCTTCCTCTGCTTTATTACAGTTTATCTTTACTCCTCCTTTGTCCTTTGTTGGGTCATTCTGACATTTTCCAGCCCATTTTGTTGAACTGGTTGCACTGTTTTAAATATTTTGAGACATATTACACATGGCTTTATGTGTAACAGAACCCACAATAACTCTCAAGGATTTAAACTCTGATCAACAATACATATATTGCTTTTTTTTTATTTTTAAATTTTAAAAAGTTGGTTTAACTGCCAAAATGAATAATGATAGGTGTGTGTTTTTATTGATATGTAACCTGGACTAAGCATATGCTTTTGAAAAGGATCTCCCAACACTGCCTTTTGGTTCATATCTCCACACAGTCTTGGAGCATGTGAACTGAATGGCTTTCATATGAAACTAAGCCAGAAGATGCACCCTGGTAGTGTACCAGTGATCTCCAACCCCTGATGAGGATTCATTCAGTTCCTGAAACTCAGGTAGACCTAGTTCAAAGTAGCCCCACTTCAAGACGTGTCAGAACCTTGGTACCGTTTATTCAGCTGCATAAATCAAATCTTTCTGGGCCGCGTTGTTGGTAACATAGACATAGCCACTGGTAGTTAAAATTATCTTCTGAGACTGCCTTGTCCCTTGTTGCTTTCCGTTCTCCTCTGACAGTGGTACTCAGCTGAAATACAGAAGTAGACTCATTCAGCTCCACATTTAGATATTGCTCGTTGCATCCGCGTTTAAAAATGAACTAGTGCTCTTCTGAGCTGGTCACTAATAGAAAAGTATAATAATAATAGCAACAGTAGATGTCTCCTGAACAGGGTGTACATGTTTCAAAGTAGATAGATAGGCTATGCTCTGATCATCATGTCAGCATTTGCCTATGCAAGTATTGTCACTTGCTCTACAAGGAAGTTTTGCCAGAATAATTGAAAAAAAAAAAGACTAAACAAAACAAAAAACAACCACGCATTTCAAGAGTGTGTAATATCATCGAATTTCCCTAGACAGCTGGCTGCTTCTTTCTCCATCCGGCCTCAAAATGTAGGAGGGGTGTAATGTAGAGATCCCTTGCTGCTGTTGGTTTTGTTCAAAGATGTACACAGGACATTAGTGTTTGCAGATGCTCTATAAAGATAAAAGACAAAGGCCTAGATGAGAAGAAATTATGATCTGTATTAAATAGATGGTGAGCCAATTCTTCCCTCAGTTACACTACCGCAAATCCCGTAAATTTCTTTTAATTGTCAGAATGAGATCATGATTTTTCTTAAAGGAAAGGAGAACTAGTGAAAACGAAGGGAACTGAGAAGGCACCAGAAAAGCCTTAAAACAAATAAGAAAGTGTGAAATAAATTATCTAGTATAGAATGAAAAGAAAAACTGTTTAGTTCTTAGGAAGGAATTCAAAGAGAGTGGAAATCCACAGGCTGAAACTCGCGGTTCTGTAATTTGATCTGTGTGTGCCAACTTGTGAGAAGTTAATCAATCAATTTTTAATGATAACGTAATACTTCTCAGGAAAATAATGGTATCTGACTCTAATACCTGTAGTTCCTGTAAAAATGAAGGACTCCACCTTGAATTAACATGAAGACAACTTTATTCAACAGTTCTTGCTTTCCCTGATAACAAAGGGGGTTAGGTTTTTAGGCTGGGAGCTCTCACCTCTCCACACATTACCATACGTAATATTAGGATGGCAAACAGTCTCAGATTTATTCCTCCCTCTCTCCCTCAGGAAAGCCACAGGCCACAGTAAACAATTAAAAAGGTCAAAATAAGCAAGGTCAAATGGCTTCATGTACTGTGACTATTAATCTCAGTTACATGCATAAACTTTTTACATATTGGACCTTATATTTCCATTCAGCAAAGATGCAGAGGCTTAGTTTCCCGCTCCCTTTTCTCTCCTTTTCCTCTCATTTTTATATCTCCTTCCCTTCACTCCTGTACAGTACACTCCTGCAGTACTACATATAGGGAACTCAGAATCAGGCCCTATTCTGTGCCACAGATAGGGTGACATGCAAGAAAAATATGGTAACAAGATAAAATATCTAAACTGCAGATGCTTAAAATTACTTTATCTCTTTCCTATTTCTTACCTTTTTCACGTCAAAACATGAAAGATTACCTGAAATATCAGTTAAGCAGGGAAATATTATCCTAATAAATGAGCATGCAAGTATGTGCCTGGTAAGTTATTTGATTAAACAGGAAGCTAGAATCCTATAGATATCCACAAATAAAGCCCCAAATCTAAATGACTGTATCGTTAGCTCATTTGTAAACTGTTCCAGATGTAAGGTTTTGGCAGCTTTCCAGCAGGCTGGCTGCAGTCTGAGCTTTCCTGCATCCGCAGTGAGAACTGCAATGCCTGACTCTTCAAGGAAAAGCTCCACAACGCTGACGACAAATTATATAAAGTAACAACCTGCCTGCCTGGCGAAGGGAAATTCAGAGAGATCCCTGGGCAAAGAATGCCCTTTTTCCCGGGGCCAAGCTACAGCCGTTTGGATGTGTGATCAATCTGCATTATGCATCACCCAGTGAAAGCCCCTCTGAGAAGATCATTTAGTGATCATATCAGGGACTCCACTGCTAGAGCCTTGGATGTTATCTGGAAAAACACGAGAGACAGACGACTGGCAGGTGAGAAGGACATTACATAAGCATATTTAAAGATTCGTAAGGGACCTTAATCAATAATGGTAATTAGTGGTATCATTTGCATAATGTGTCGATGTTGCCTCTAAGTATTTCTCCAGCTTTTTGTTTCTGTGTCAGTTACTTCGGTGCTATGCCTGCAGCGGGACTGTATGTGCTCCTTTAAGTAGATGAGATAAACATCAGTTAAAAGAAAAGGAGCAGTGGATTTTGGTCTGACATTTCGGTGCAAACTCCTCAGACTGAAGTGTGCTGAAGCATTTTATTTTGCTGTTAGGTCAGATCCTGTGCTTTACTGCTGTGATGTGCTTCAGTGATTTGCGTTATGGAGTGTTTTGCAGCCAAGGAGTGTGTCAGTTGGAATATCTGGGCTGTGCACTGAGCGATTACTGGTATTTCCTCTGGCAAGGATTTCAGTGCTGTGAGCTCCAAGTGAGTGTCAGGTATGCCAGAGCTAGACTTCTGAGATATAAATTACCAACCAACTATACGGTTACAGCTCTCATTTTTATTTTGACTTGCAAAGACTCAAAAACCCGAGGCAAAGCATAATAGAGGGCTGCAGGAGAAAATTTAACTCGCTTTATTTTCCTCTTCTGTTATTGTTTGTCTGTTAGATTGAATGTTTCTTATTCACCCTGCTGGGGTTGTTACTGTTATTATTGTGGCATTTAGAGACTTCAGACAAGGCAGCAGAAATGCATAATGGGTGTGACATGCCAGAGGGATCACTTTGGTTTGTTTATATGCTTACAGTGGGGGCAGTTTATCCCGGGGGGGGGGGTTGGGGTGAGAGGGAAGGAGGGAGGAGAAATGTGAATAATGATAAGATCGAAGATGAGATGACCAAGAGGCAGACCGTATGGCTCACTAATGTAAACTGAACTTTTACATCATTCTCCTGAACTTATGTTTTGAAGCAATAAGAGCAGCTAAGTGCATAACAGACGTAGGTGATGGCACGTGCATTCCAAAACTGATTACATCAGGTAAGCAGGCAGTGAGTGATCATGGCCCATAAAGAAACACAGGGGCAGAAACCTGCTTTAAATTAAAGCAACTCATAAAAATCTTGTTCTACCCACTGTGTTAGCGGCTGGATAAATTCCATGCCTGTTCCCATAGGTGGCAAAGGACAGTCAGTTTCCTGGGCAGAGGACCTCAGTTTTATCGCTGTTTTAAAGTAATTCCTCTTGGTCACAGGAGATCGGGACATTACATTTACTCTAGTGCTCAGCAGTTAGTCACAAACATGGCAGTGTTGTGAAAGTGCCAGGCATTAACCTCTGTTCCATGACAAACCAAACCGGGCAGATAGTCCATTTCATCTTTCAAAGGTGTGTTAGAAAACTGGACTTCTTTGGTAGCTTAAAGACTGCAGGGCATGGAGCAGCAGTCACAACGCAGGTCCTGATGTTCGGGACGTTTCTGAAACTCCACTGGAAGGAGCACTGAGCGGAAAGACATTCTGAGTAAAAAGGCATGGACGTTACACAAATCTATAAAAGGGAAGCTGGTGGGATCAAGTCAGCCTTTGTTTAATCTGCTTGTTGCCTGGTCAGCTGGACACTTGTTTACCCTGGCATTTGTTTCCATTCCACCTGCTAGAGATGTTTATGTGAATGCTTTGAAGTAAGCTTTTTAATTTATAGTTAAGTTCAGAATGGCATGTGCATCAACAGACTCCAAATATCTCTGGCCTGTGTCCACATAAGACAACTACTACCAACTGTCTTCTATAAAATTGTTTTCCTCTCATCATTTCACATAGGAAAGCATACAATGACGTGTAGTTTATACCTTCTGTATGTGACCTATATAAGAAAATACGCAGGTTTTATCAGGATACAGAAAGGCCTTGATAAACATATATATTTAACCTTGCATATGACTGTCAAATATTTGGGGGATAGACAGCTGCTAATTATATTTCTTGAGACTCTGTCACATTCCTAGAAACAAGGAGTGAACGTGAACCCTTTAGCCTCTTAAGCTGTGTTGATAAGGTTCGGCATGTTTTTATTCTACTTGGCAGATGGTTATGAGCTGTCACAGTTTTATCAATACAAGGCTTAGATGTCAGAGGACCCTTAAAAGCAGTGACAGTTCCATTTTCCAGGCTATGCTGGTGACGTAGGCTTGTTAGTCCACTAGTATGTTTGGGCTGCTGTCAGTCAGAAAGTCAGAAAAACCCCAATAAGCAGTGCAGTATGTATTTGGAGCAGATATCAGGGGTGTATTCCTGAAAAAACTTTGTGAACAACAGAGATTCAGGAAGAGAAACAAAACAGCAACAAGTTGTGTTGCTGTTCTGTTTGTTCTCTGGAATATCAGCAGTTTAAACTGCTGACTGCTTAAAAATGCTAAAGAAGGGTCATGACACTGAAATAAGAAATACACTTAGATCAGTAATTTGTGTTATCAGACACACCTTTAAAAAAGCACATGATATTTGTAAAAGAAAGAAGAAAATGTGAAATATGCATTCTTCATGGCATACTCAAAAAAAAAAAAGTAATCCAAAAACTATTTTAGCTTTAAAAAAAACTGCTAACCTGCACACAGAAATAGCAAATCATGCAATATAATCTGATGTAATTGTCGAACAGGCAGTAGTATCTACCTCCTATAATACCCCGGGAAAATATCATCAAAAACATCTTTTCCATTACATCATGTAGTCTTAACGCACAAAAGAAAGGTAGCATTAGTCTTGGACAAAAGTATCAAAAGTATCTAAAATGCTATTAAAATTGCATGGAACTAAAAGATTGTAGCTAAAGATGTTTTGGTTTTGAGCGGGTGCAGTAAAGGAATGCAAATGAATACGGACTGTCCTCTCAGATCACCTGTGTGCTGTCCTACCCTGGCCACGATGGAATACCACAGAGTGGCACCTGCATATTGCTTTTGAACCCTAACACCAGGGCTGAGTTACTACGTGTCCCATCTCATCACGCGGCAGAACAGCCTGTGGTTCAGCCAGCTGGGGCCAAGCACGCTTTTGTATATATGGTATATTATTATACCATATTATGATGTACTATTATTACTGTGTATATATGGTATGTTGTATAAACATGGTACATATTTATACAATACCTGTCCTGAGGAGCAGTGGGTTGCAGCTTGGTGTAGTCATATCATGGTCAACTTACTTTTGATGGCAGCACAGCTCATGATTTCCCACTCGATGTCTTTTCTCCTCTTTCTTAGTTTACATAGAAAAAGAAAATACAGACGCATACTTACAGTCATGTCTGGTGATCTTAAAATGTGGAAAACGTATCACTAAATGAATCACTAAACACAACAGAAGCATTTTCAATTGCTAGAGCATCAAAAATGCCTAGCAGAGATGGGATACAATTTGAGGCAATGAAATAAACAGCAAAGAATGAGAAAACAGAATGAGAGTCAAGTTACCAGTTTCCCTAATTGGATAATACAAAAATGGTAACTTTTGCTCTTACTACGTTCATGAGAAATAGAAATATTTCCTTGGGAATTCCCACTTTATTCCCCTTACTGATGTCAGGCCACATCCTCAGCTCGGAAAGGGAAGCGGGAAAGGGAAGCACGTTCTCACTTCTTCAGTGGACAGGACTCTCATTAGAGACCAGGATTTGATGCATAAGAAGGGCAGCAGTGCAGAGTGAGCTTCCCCAGAGCATGCAAGAAGCATCATTCTCAGCTCTGAAACATACTTCTTCTCAAAACATTGTAGACAGATTTCCTCTAGTGCCTCCACTTTTGGCTGAATTATCTGCATGATAGACTGTAGATGACCCAGTGTAGCATTCATCTGCATTGTACTAAGACCCATTATGTCCGCCATACGACATGACTAAAAGATCCTGGAGTTCGCATTACCACCAGTGTTTTTTCGAACACACATTCAGACACTGAGTATGACTGGCTACCCATATACTTCTTTTTTTAATTTTTTTTTTCATGCTGAAAAAGCTGTCTTCTGAAATAGCTGGTATTATAGACACACACACACACACAAAGATGTGTAAGTAGTCTGGGTTTCATGAATAATTGCCAGTTTTGTGGCAGTGGCTTAGTCAGTGAAAGTCTGCGGAAAAACATTACTTATTTGGTTAAAAATAAACCTTCAACTTTTCAATTTGAAATTATATTATCATTTCTTTACCTACTTACCATATATAATTTTCAATTATATAATTCTTTTTCCTTAATTAAAGTTCACTAAAATGTCACAATATGAGAATTAAGCTCATTTTGTACCTTTTGGCCCACTAAAAATAAAGTGGATTTTTGCCATATTTTTTTTTCTATTTATTGCCAAAGAAGTGAAAAATTACTCATTTGCAAAGATCTGTTACAGACAACTTCTCATTATGCCTACTTTGCTAGTGTTTGAATTATCTGCAAAGATTATATATGTCCTTGTAAGTTATTGCTAAAGATGTAGCCACAGAGAGAATTCTGGGACTGGAGAAAAAGTAATTCCACCAAAGAATTATTTTCCATTTAGATTCCTTTCAGAAGACTATCAGTCAGCTTTTATCCAGTTCTCATGTGTTTAATAAAGGTTAGGTTAATTTTGAATCTACTTGTGGAGATTCTCTTTGAGTAGACTTTTTATTTTTTAATTTATGATGATTAGCTAGAATTATACCATTATTTAAGTTTTTCTTACTACTGGCCTTGTCAATCTTTGCATGACTTGTCTAGGATCACTGGGAGCATCACTTATATTTTCCCCTTAACTCTGATGCCTTAAAATATGCCTTTTTACGGACTGAATATATGAGTATAGGACTTCCTCATTTTTTAACAATTCCCAGCTATTGCTTATATGCTTTCCAGGTATCTATATATGCGCGCACACACACACACACATATATAGGAAGTAAACAAAGTTAGGAAAGGAATTTTCATCCTTGGCAAATTTTTGAAGCCCCAGGTTAAGGTGAAGCTTTCTGCATTATGTTTTATCTCTCTCTAAAATTTATACTTATGCAGAAGACAAATTACTGCTTTAAGCATTTGCTTTGTTCTGAGATGGGAGAAATAGATTTATAGTGTGTGTAGGTGAAATTAGGTTTTAGAAAACTGATATGCTATAGAGCTTGAGACCACTTGATATATAGCTTCAGATATGTCGCTATTTGGCTACAATAGCATTTTTAGGAAATGACTGACCCCAGATCTGTAGACAACCTCCTATAGGTTTGATGCTTTATTCAAGCTATTATATAAATATTAAAAATAGCCACTTGCCATGAAGTAGAGAATGATCAGATATTGATTTGATATGTACTTGTAAACAGACTGTAATTTAAGGAAGAGAAACAGTAAAACAGTAAATAACAGTTGTCTGATAACAAAAGAAGCTATTTGTATAAATAAAGTAGGTACAGCATATCCAATGCAAAACATAATAATAATTTGTTTTGGTTGAATGGTTAAATACCTTTATTATATTAAAGTTTCCTCCCTTTGAGAGTGCTCAAGAGCTTTGTTTTTATCCATGAAATTGCTAAGCAAACTTGTAGCATAATCAATTTTTAGGGAAAATATCGGTTTCAGTGATGTGATTTATCATTCTTCACATCTTTCAAATTCAGGCATCAACTATGATCAGAATAATCTATTTCATACACAGCATATGTTTGTCTATTTTTTGAAAATGTTACCACCTTAAATTTCCTTAAATAAAAAAATATAGAGTATTATATGCCTTTTTTAGCACTGTTTTTTTTTATCATGGAATGTCTGGAATTTATTTAAGGCAAAGTCTTGCAGTCAAAATCGTCATTCAAAATGGCATTTGGAATTGAATGCATAGTTAGGTTCTTATACCATGTTCTATTTTATAATTTTTCACTATCCATACCAAAATGTAGAGAAGTGCCAGAAAGATCATAGATGCTTGTAGCATGATTCTGGTGTTGCTTATTTTCAGCTGCTGGAATGTCTTGTTTCTAACACCCTCGTGCTTCTAATTTGAAGTCTGATACCAATAGAGGTTGGAGCACTCGTAGGGAAAAGAAAGTGCCCATACTCCGTCACCTTAGGTATTTATAATGGATATTTTCATATGGCAGAACTAAATTATAGTGTTGGCGGACAGGACGATCAGAAAATTTTATTTATGACTTTCACATTTTCCTCCATTAGTGAAATTTAAAACATTTATTTCATGGAGCTCCACAGTCATTTCTGTGATCAGGCTACAACAATGGCACTATTTTGTCCAAGTTTACAATAAGAAGAACACAGTATGCTAACCATATTATGAAAGTGGCTGCTACAAAATCCTCATGCATTCAAGTTACAACAGCTGGAGGGGATTATGGAAATACACCCTTTTTTCAGGGTTCTGTTTTTCCCCAGTCATTGTAGCTCATTCTAGAACTGCAGCAATCAGCCAGCAACCCCATGTTCCATCCTGTGCCTTGGATTTTAGGGATGTGCAAAAGAGGAATTCAGTCCCAGGACACTTCAGCAATTAGGAATTTTTAGAAATAACTTCACTGCTTTCTTGGGGATTCCAACCTGATTCTTTATAAACATGGGCCAAGGAGGGAGGGAACGTGCCCAGAGCAGCCTGCAAAACACGTCTGAGAGGAACCGAGCAGTCATGTCACTCCACAAACAGAGAACGAAGGTCCAAACGTGGAAAACATCACTGTTCCATCTGGCAGCTTGGACATCACAGGGCAAAAAAATATACACCTGGTAGCCACCTGTTAGAAACCTAGCCTCATCCTTTATACTTTTCAGTATGCAAGACTTGTGTGTGGTACACGTTGTCAGATCAGGATTAAAAATTAGTGAGAAAGATGAAAATTATGGTCTGCTCTCTCCTGGCCTAGTTTTGTAATTCATCATTGTGGATATTTTTAAACTCTAGTCTTAAACATTGGATACCACAAGATAAGCAGCATCATCTCTCTGGTAGAAGTGTCTCCTTATGATAGACAACCAGGAGGCCTCGTCTTCTCCTGCTCTTTGAACGTCCATATGCACTTCCCAAAAGTGGGGCTCCTGATTCCCAGACTGTACATTCTTTTGGCACTCAGCAGACATTTCACATATCTGAAAGACCATCATACATTTGAAATGTTCCTAAAATCTGCTGAAAGTGCTGAACTGCTTTGCATCTAATTGTTTGGAAGGAGCCTTGCTCACAAAATATTTCAACTGCTACAGTTCTGCTAACATCTGGACATCTTTCTTACGTCAGAGGTGGATGATGAGATCCAGATGCTATGACTTACTGATGTTTTCATTAACTTCTTAGCAGTTTTGTCTTTGTTTTGTTTACCAACTGCAACTTCTTAACTTCAACTCACATATGTGAGTGTTACCGGGGAGAGCAGGGCAAAGAGCTAGAAAGGAGGGGGGCAGCCAGAGAAATTAAATTAATGTTTGGCCTAGATCCAAAATAACTGATTTCTCTTATTACAATGTGCTGTTCCAGGATATGCAGGCTGTGGGAAGGTCAGGCCCAGATGATAGGAAACATTTTGCCAAGCTGCTATTTTCAGTAAAAATGAGCTATATGATTTGCTAATTATGTTCTAATTTAAGAGTAAACATGTTAAGCTATGAAGACAACAGGAAATAAGGATGTAAGATAATATTAATGGCAACCTCCTGAACTTTGCATTTACAATCATGCCTAAACCTAATTACCCTATAGGGAATATTTATTACTCTGAGGGAATGCCACTATTGCAGCAGACACAGGAGGGAGCCCAGTTATATTGTAGGCTACATATTAAGAACTAGCTGAATACTTCTTTTAAGGAAGATGCTGGCAATAAACGGTGAACAAAAAAAAAAAAAAAAAGCAAAACACAAACCAAAACCAGATCCAAGCAGCTGTATAGTATCTCTGTGGCAATAAATGTTTTATATGGTCGCTAATTTTATATGATAGAATTCCACTTACAAGAATTCCAACCATTTCCAAAGACTAGCTCCTTCAGCGTTTTCCCACTGAAAATAGAATTAATGCTGGCAGAACAGCTTCCCTTGCAATGCACGTCCCATTAAGAGGCTGAAGTGGATTTTCAAAAACTGACTAAACTTAATTTTGCATTTTATGTAGGTATGCAGTTAAATTTTGGGAGGGGGGTGAAAGAGAGAGAGATATCAGAACACATTGATTGATTGATTGATTGATACTATTATTCACTAAACATTGCAGTATCCTTAGCACTATGTGAGAAACTGAGATCAAGAAAATCCTGTTTTGAAGAGATTATAATCTATAAAACAATCACTGTCAGTGCTCAGTGGGAGGACATAAATTCCAAAGACAGATTAATATATTTATTATACATCCAAAAAAAAATGCAACAGTCACTCAGACCAGCACAGGCAGAGAACTTATCAGTCCACTGAGCTTTCTCCTGCAGTACCACATTTACCAGCTTGCAGGAACCCAAGGGGGATCAGGGGCTCTGTGGAGGAATAGGGGAGCAAAAAAATGGACTGAATTCTCCCAGTGCAGAAAGTATCTCACTGTACTAGAGGTTTCTCATTGGTATCAGTATTTCCAGACCGTGAGAAGGTCAATTAGCAGGATAGTTTATTTTGGAGTTATGGATGTGTTTGTCTGAGGGTGCTCAATGTGCACATATCTGTGTTAATCTTATACAGAGGCAGCTAATAAAAATAATGAGATGAATGTTTAGGCAGATTCTACTTCCAAGGGGTCAATCAAACATACAAAAAAGAATGAACAAAACAAAAAATTGATAGCAACTAGCCAGTCATTTACTTGGATAGCAGAAAAAAATACCAATGTAGCACAAGTGGGTAGTAAGATTTGAGAAGGAATTTTCAATGTAATATATTAAATAATCGTGACCAAATATGCGTAGAGGTTGCAAGGTATGATTTGGTGACTTCATCCTACTTCTTCACTCCCCATCTCTCATGTGATTTGACTTTAGTTGCACCTTCAATTTCTTATGTTCTTTTATGTGATAATAGAATGAGCCCACCCATTACTGTAGCTTTTGGATTATACTCTAATATAAATTAGAGTGGTTTATGTTTTGCAATTTCTGGCAAATAGGGATGAGAGTTTTGTACATTTCTCTGAGGGAACTTGCCCAATAGATTGCTGAAAAGGCACCAGAACAAAGAAAAATCTGCATCCTGCTTTTCTCTCATGCTTTCACTTTTTCAGGTCTCTATTGCGTACCACTACGACTTCATTTGGCAGAGACATAAGACAGAACCAACACAAGACTATGTTCAGCTTTAGATTTATTGTCTTTTTCTCTCTGTGGATGCTCCAAAAGGCTTTTAGTCTCTATCAGTATTCTGAGAAGCTCATGTTCAAGTTTTGTGGCATTCTTTCAGGGTTTCTGCCATGTTACTCTTGCTACTTGATGATGAAGCTCTGTTTTGGCAGCAGTCCTACAGCAGCAAAGTATCTGTCACCCAAGCTGAAGTAACAACTGGCTTGCCCTGATGAGCCACAGACAAGGGTTTGGCACGTGCCTTTGCCTGTTGCTGCCAGTCATGGCTGAAAATCTCTATGCATTAAACTGGCTGTGGTCTGTAAGGGTGAAGAAAAAGGAAACTTGTGCTCTCTGGTCTATGCTTTATATAACGTTAAATGTACAAGATGCTCCTGTTTGCTTTTACTTGGTTAATTAATCTGATATTCTTCAAGGCAGATGAATTCTTGAAATATATAAAAGAAAGTTTCACTCTGAAAGGCTAGGCAGTAAGCAGTTTTCTGCCAGCCGTGATTTTTGCATAACATGTTTTCTTATCTGTGCTTGTGCTTTGCGATGTCATTTGCACTTCTTTTCAATCAGTGTTCAGAGTTGAGGGGACAGAGCCACGGCTGTGAAGTGTTCCCAGAGGGCTGGTGCAAAAGAAGGCTGGCCTCGATCTTTTGTTTTCTCTCTGTATCTGTCCCTTGTCGAGCATCTCTATTTTGCACTCAGTCAGGTACGCCGCTTCCTGGTGTGTTGTGTTTGCCTTGATATATATGCTATCACCATGCCTGCTTCTGTTCATCCTGAACACTGTCATTTAAAGATAGCATGTTGAAGCTTCAAGCATGTGAGATTCATCTGCCATGATGTTTCTGCTGATCAGGAGTTCAGCAAATATTTCTGGATTTTGTTGAACCCTACACAGAGATGAGCTTCAGGGAGCACTGCCATACACAACCATATACTAAAGGGATGAGAAAGCATAAAGTTTTTCAACGCAAATGGAAACAACTTTCCTGAGCAGCCTGATGGAGAGAGGTTTGCTTTACTCTTCATTATGTTGTTAAAGAGTAATCAGTAATTTGAGAGGGGAAAAAAAAACACACCACAAAAACGCAACAAATTTTGAGTGTTTTTGCTGAAAGAGAGTTCAGATTAAAATGAAAGTTTGGTAGGTTTCAAAATGCAAAGAAACCTTGGATAGAAATTTTGAGGACAGTTGCATAACTCAAGCAGAACACTTATTTTGTCTCCCCCTGCCTTTAACCAATGATGCATTGACAGAGATTCATGTAAAGGATCTGAAGAAGAAAAACTCTAATCTTGTTCCTGCGTGAGAAGATGCTGCCTGAAAGTCTCGTATTGTGCAGAACAGGGAGAAACTAGATTGCGATCAGACATTTATGTTGATGAATTTGTTTGTTTTTCTGTTATAAGAATTTGCTGAATGGGCATCTTCATAAATCTAGCTCTTTAATACAAAAGTGCTGACTATGTTCTTCTGCACACCACACGTTTTAGAAACCTAAGAATCTAATGAGACTTTACACCGTTGATAAAATCCTGCCATTCAATCAATTGTAGCCAGAATTACAGTTTTTTTCATGGTTGTATCAGAGAAGTAAAGGAAGATGAAGTTTCCATGTGACTTTTTCAATGTATTATATATTAGTACACATAGAGCGTACATACTTAGATATATGTATGACTCTTGCTATGTTGATTGGCCTTTTGGATTTCTATAATAGGGTGAAGTGAATGAGATAAGAAGTATTCTTGAGCAAAAATAATCCTATATTCAGAGTTTTTAAGGTTCTCTACTAATGATTTTTCTTTACCTTTAGATCTTATTTTGGGGTCAGTCCAGGGTCCCCTTAGAGCTCTTTGCTGGTGGATTATGAGTTCATCTTCTTACATCTCAGATCATATGGAATATCCATGGCCAAAAAGACTATTACCATCCACAGCTCTAACCTTCTACATTATAAATGCCATAAAATCTCACACAGTAGCTTGCACATTATTTGAGAAAGCTATATATTTTATTTTAATTTAAAGAGTTTAGATCTCTATTTTCTGAATTTTCATACTCTAGTAATAGCTTCTATAATTTGATTTTGAGTCTTTTGTTCATTGGAAGATAAAATTATCTGTGGTCTGTTAGGACCCTCAAGCAAGCACCCAGTTGCTTCAAGCAGGAGGGAAAATGCACAAGTATTTATCACTGGCATCAGCACAAGTATTATAGAAACACAGACTCCTTGGCTTATTTCACAGCCATGACAGCTTTTGAGAGAACTTGAAGCCACTTTTCAATTTGAGTTTATTCTTTTAAAGTACTTAGTAAAGTCTGTTCCATTTCTTATGGGCATATATCGTCATGTATAGCCTTTAAGGGTTTGGCCTGCAACCTGACATAGTAAAATAGTACATATGTTTTCTTTGCATCATTTCAGAAGAAACCTCCTTCGGTACCTGTTAGAAATGTAGAAGTGTAGTGAAGTATATGCACAGTTATATTCCATAAGCTGACCAGATGTCTATGGTATAATCCTCTGGAGGTATTTTCTTCCACTGGACAGATATGTAAAAACAGTTGAAAGAATGAACACCGAATGAAAATGAAAAAAAAAAAAAAAAGAGAGATTAGATTAGAAATAAAACATATCAATTTGTTGATTGAATAGTAGATACTGCTGACTTGAACTTAGCTTTGGAAGTTTTGCAGGTATCTTGCAATAAGGTATTGGACATGAAGCAATAAAGTTAGATGATATCAAATGGAAATACTTTTTCATTGCAGAGAATTTGAATAGCTTATATCTTACTAGGAGCAAGGAATTTTGCTGATGTGAAAGTAACAATAATTTCACTAAGGAAAGAATGTAGTCCAACAGAATAATATGAACAAGTTGAAGACAGGTATTTTGATGAGGTTTCAAAGATCAATAAAAAGATAGTCCACATTTCTCAATCTTTCCAACTACCACAAGAAGTCAAAATAATTCAGCAAGTCTAAATAGAAAAGCTTGTAACTTGTACCCTTGCACTTAACTGCCATTGCAGCATTTATGGGTGACCATAAAACCTAATTCCTTTCCCCATATCCCACTATCTAAATTCCTGTATTGTTCTCACTTATCACCCCATCAGATCTATGTATTTAAGCATAGAAATAATGACAATCTACTCTCTTTATTTTTTTTCTCAGACTGGAAAAAAGCAAAAATGATTGTTGAGAAACTTGTTCTACTTCTCTCACAAGTCCATATTCTTCTTCCATATTTTAATTAGTAGTATTTATATTACTTTTTTCACTCGTAAGACATCTTATATTGAAATGTCACTGGGGTTAGCATCCTCAGACAGCCCATTTGAAAGTTGAAACCAGTAGTTTCTGATCCCTGAGCCCACCACTGCTTTTAATAAGATCTACTGAAGCTGTTAGGAATTAAAGGTCATTACAGCTTTGTGTATATTTGGGCTATTTGGCAAAATTAGCTTGCCATGGTGGCCTGATGGGCAATGATGAGCACATCTGGTTCCATTTCTTTGGAGCTACCACAGCAAGATGTAATTTCAAACATGAGGTTTCAGTGTCCACCACCTGGGGAAATCTCCACAGGGATTTAACTCTTCTCTGCCCCCCTTATTTAAGATCATTAACTCCAGTGCTTCCTTTGTCTTCACTGCATCATACCATTTTGTTCCCATCATTTCAGTTTTCTGCCAGGGGCCAGTTCACAACATTAGGTACAAAATTGTCCGAGACAAGGATAGACAACAAACATGTATTTGTGCAACGCCTGGAACAGGTGCTGAGTACCCCCTAACTTATGTCTCTCCATGCAGTGATGGTGCTGTAGATGATGTTTTGCTTGAGGACAGAAGGTTTATAGCAATGAGCAAATGGGACCTTTTTTTCACTGTATGGGAGAAATCTTCCATACTGTACAATGTGTTGCAAGAAACAGATCAGAATTAAATCATCAGGAAAATTTATCTTACAAAAAAAAGAGTATTTAAACAAATTAGCTAAATAAAAATGTTTGAAATTATGATCTTTATGTATTAGATTTCTAAAGGACTGCATTTTAAAGACAGTACAGTTAAATAGACACTCCAGCACCACAATAGAGATAGCAAAAAACCCCACAAGCATATAGTGACAACACACTTTCTTAGTGCTTAAAAATATGTGTAATTACTTTTATTAAGAAAAATGTGTCAAATGTAAAATATAACTAAATCTACTGTTCTGTACATCTTATACTTCTCTTTTTTGTTGTTGTAATTTGTTTTGCTCATCACAATCCATTGAATTAAAAGGGCTTGAGTGGAAATGAGAGGCAACACAGATGTTAGGCTATATGTGGGAGTACACCAGAATTCTGCTGATGTTTTCCTGTATTCTCAAAGCAGATAAGGTTAGAATGCACACCTGCCTGTTTTACCATTAACGCTTACTAAAAAGTACGAGAAATATAATAAAACCTTGTTGAGAAATATAGGAGGAAAATATAAAAAACAGGAGTAGTTTACTGGGATCAAAACGAATCTATACCAGTTCTTGAAAAACAGACTGCATTTTATACCCAGAAAGTGGGGAGGGTTTATCTTCCATTTCAGTTGTTTCCATGTTTCCAAATTACCATGAGAACGTGGGAATAGGAAGACCTTCTCTGTACATTAAGCAACAGAACTAAAGTCTCCACGTGGATTTGTTCTCTTTCTCTTCTTCCCATTTGTGTGAATGCTACCACAGAATTAAATTAAAGGCACGATCAAAACAGGCACTTTGGAGCACTTGCTCTTGAAGCAGAAAGCAAGAAGGGTCATTATCACACTTACAGAAAATCCCATAAAACTGTTTGCAAATTTCAAGTTGTTAATTGCCATTCATCCACCGTATCTTATCATACCTAAAAAGCCCTCCTGACTCCTCCTGGAGTGTCACAAAACCACAGTGTTTTTGACAGCAAGGTGCCCCAGCACAGCTTTTTGAAGAAAGCTAAAACAACAGAAGACTGATAACTCTCTTAGAAAAAGAGGAAATGGAAACAAAAGTCCTGTACTGAGGCTGAATCTCATCTTCCTGACTGAGATATACTCATTTGCATAAAACCTTTCAATAAATTTCTCATGAAGCATTTGCAACCTCTCAAAAAAACCTACAATCACAGAGGAATTTGTCTCTGTCATCCTGAAAACACTGCTTCTGACCAGTATAAACAAAGCAGTATACTGGAACTAATTTTTAACTAGATAAATTACTAGATTCACACTTTTATTTCCATCCCCTCTTCGATGTTAAATTTATTTACTAGATGACTCTATTCTACCAAAAGGCCTGAATACATTGTAGAAAAGTACTTATTTTACGGATGCAGGACAATTAGTGCCTGGAACTGGTGAATCAGGGTAAGTAGGAAATAAGCTTAAAATAGCGTTTTCATTAGCAAGACACCAATTTTAATCATATTTGATTTTTTTTCAGCATTAAGGAATTATTGGGGCTGTTCAGCCTGAAGAAGAGAGGGCTCTGGGGTGATCTTCTAGCAGCCTTTCAGTACCTAAAGGGGGCCTACAGGAAAGCTGGAGAGGGACTTTTTACAAGGGCATGTAGTGATAGCACAAGGGGCAATGGCTTTAAATTGAAAGAGAGTAGATTTAGATTAGATGCAAGGAAGAAATTTTTTGCAATGAGAGTGGTGAGGCACTGGAACAGGTTCCCCAGAGAAGTTGCATCTGCCCCATCCCTGGGGTGCTCCAAGCCAGGCTGGATGAGACTATGAGAAACCTTGTCTAGGGGAAGGTGTCCCTGTCCATGGCAGGGGGGTTGGAACTAGGTGATCTTTAAGGTCCTTTCCAAGGCAAACGATTCTATGGTTCTGTGATCCTTCAAGTTACTGGCAGTTACACAAATTAATTCAGAAGCATTTTTGATGTGATGTATATATTTGTGTGTGTGATAGTAAATGGCTTCAAACGCTATTCTCACTCACATTTCAGCCCTTTTAACAGTGCCTTGGTAATACTCTGCTCCTTTGAAGTCCCTTTAAATCCAATGTAATGGTACAAATAGCAGTGAAACTCCATGCAGCTTTAGAAACCGTGTTTCTTTTTGCCCAAGATGAGGACGAGAACTGTACCATAGCCGTGGCATTGGCTGGAGGTATGCTGCTAACCACGACATTTTGGGCAGGGTGACTCCTTGAACCTGCGCAGCCAGTTATGGACATGCTCAACTGGCAGGAGCGTGCTCCAGCCTTACCTTACTCCTTTCCCTGTGGGGCCAAGCAAATGAAACTTTGATCTCTTGGCCTACAAGCAGCAGAGTTTGAACATAGGGTTTCTGGGTTTTCCCCACAAACTGAGTGTGAGCAGACGGGTTTACCACTGAACTTCTCGGACAAAAGCGAGTGCACCCACACGCCCCAGGGTGTGAGAAATTAAAGGTGGGAAATAATCTTACATTGAAAAAAATAAAGCAGGGCTCAAAATCAAATTTTATAGTCAAAACGTAGTTCTATTAAATGGCAACACAATAAACTTCCCAGGAGACTCAGGATCTGTTTTCTGAGTTATATAACTCCTTTGCCACTCAATTTGAACTGGAAGTGTGTTTTAAATATCACTGTAGTGTAGAATAAATTGTAGTAAATTGAAATGGTAAAAAATTGAAATAGGTAAAAAAAAGAAAATAGTAAGTTGTGCTAAGACCTATGTATTCAGCAGACAGGTTTGTAAATTAAGGGTAAAAATGGAAATTAAAGAGAGAAGCTCAAAATGGCATGCACAGGAACACAAGGCGCTTGAATAAAAATGTTGCAGCATTGACATTCACTGGAGGAGAATGAAAGGAACTCACTGTTTAACTAATTTCTTTCTCTAAAGTCTTGTGAAATAGCAATAAAACGGAGAATCTGAATAATCTGACATTTCAGCAACAGCTAGTAAACTAGACAAATAGCAATATGGATGAATCTTATTTTACCTGTCCTTGGCATGACTCTTTACAGATTCTTAACAGCTTCTACAGTAAATTGCACTCCTGAGACAGCGACCTTTAAAGCTCTGCAAACCTCTTTAAAATTCTGAACTTTAAAATCAGCAGGATTTAGGCATTCTGTCTTCAGAAAGTATTTTGTATGCACATCAGGACTGTCATGAATGTGAGACACTGTGTGTGGTCAGTACAAGTCTCATTAAATCGTGTAACTAGGTGAGCTAGATACATGCAATATACTATACTGATAAGTGTAATAGGAGTAAATAGGACCCCCTTGACTCAGGAAAATAAGACGTCATTGGTTTATTTAGCCATCTGTTCTGATTTGCTGAAGTATTTCTAAGTATGCCAGAAATTGCTTTCCCTTTGGTAGACAAGTTTAGTTTTCTGCAAAAATGATTCTGAAGAATTCTGACTCATTCTGAAGTGATTTCTTTCTTCTCTCACCTGAGTTCGTTCCTTACAGATAAGCAAATATCAGCTCATCTAACAATGCATTACCTCTGTCCTTCTCACCATTCACACTCTTTAAATATCATCAAGCAGCCATACCAACTGTTTACAAAGATATCCCACTTATGGCCATGAGTGACATGAGTGCTTTATAGCTCTGTATTTACAAGATATCAAAGTGGTTTCTTAGAGAGTAGTGCAATTTCCCTCCTGCTCTGGGCACATGAAATCAGTGAACCTAATAAAGTAGAAAAGCCTCATTAATGGAAGCAACTGTCCTTTGTGAGTGAGCAGCAGAAGCCAGCAGATCAAAGGTGCCCCATTTCCTTCAGTAGTGCCTGCACATCTGTTTTCGTTATATCGAATGTGTGGTTAAGCTTGCTGGTTGACAACAACAAAGCTTTTTGCTATTACTGCTTTTCTAATATATGCTGACTTCAGTTTTCAACCCGTCTTTTTTCTAAAAATATTTAAGCATTTTGACATGAAGTTATTGGTCTGATTGTTCTCAGCTGTGTCTCAGTTTAACTAGGCTGTTGAGAGATGGGATGCTCATCTGCCTATGCTAGCTGTAAATAAAAAGATCAGACAACATTGTGCCGGAGTTTACTTTTCTTCAAAATAGCACCAAAAGCTGGTAAATTTTGCAACTATATCCAGCTGCAAACAAGCCCAGGACTTAATCTGCTATTATAATAGTAGGTGTGCTCTTGCTTCTGAAAGAGACAGAAATTGTAAAGAATGGTATAGCCTTTGTGTTGTTTAAGAAAACCCAAATAAAATTATCATTTCATAAGATCTTATTTAGCTGGGACAAAATTTTAAGAGCTAAGTATTACTTGGCAAAAATCTCATTGACTTCTTTGGTTTTTTGAATCTGAGAGAAACAGTTTAAATACTGAAATGTTTTCAAAACATAATGTTCTTTAACAGTAATCTCTAAGAAACGCTTTTTTCTTACCTTTTCTCAAATAGGAAAAACCTTACACTATCAATTAAAATGCTGCCTACCCGACACCATTCTTACTCTTTTCTGTATATTTTTCCACAAAAGATTCTGCAGTAGATCATTCTTATGGAATACTACGTATAGTCCATAAGCACAGGCTGTCATACGGTAGTAGACTGATAATCAGAAAATGTACTAGAAGCTACTTTGTGAACAAATGTCTTATTACTGAAAGTGGCCATATATATGTGGCTGAGCAGCCCATCAAAACTGTAAAACAGTAATCTGATTGTGATGAACAGCAATTATAATGAACAATGTCAAAAATTGAAAGGCTAATCCAGTAATGCACTTAGCAAAATTTTGTCTGAGAAGACAATAATAAGAGTCCTTTAAATTATTCCCTGTCCTTCCATATGGCATGCAGAACTGAGGAAGCTGATCAAATAAAGCGAAAACTGCCACATATTTTTGCACAGTACTGCACATGTGTGATTAAAGACAGTCCTCAGTGCCTGATGTTGGTATGACCCAACACTCGTTTGAGTGCAGTTGACTCCTTCCTCCTGCTTTGGCAGATAGGTGAAACGGTACTAACAGGATGATTAAATATTGCAAATCCCTGAGTCGAGTCCATTCCAGGACTTCATGATCAAGTTCTGCAGTGTATTCATTTCTGAGTGACTGCAGTACTCACAAAAACAACAGACTCCTATTTACTTGTGAGAATGCAGGAGAAATCTGAACAATATGAGAAAAATAAATCTCTCAAGTAGAACATGTCAAGAAACCTGTCTCTCTACCCTGGAAGGAAAACAGATAATTTTAATTCTAGTGTTTCTATTTGTAACCTAACATATTTCTTCAGCTAAAGAGGACAAGCAGTGACTTTAAATAGGTCTCCTTGTTTCCTCTTGTCCATATCACTCCCCAAAGTGCTCTCCACCCTATCCTTGTTTGAGTGATATCCTTATTCCTTCTTATTTATGAAGGTTAGGTCATTCAATTCACTTAAAAAGTCAACAAGACAAGTTAACCAGCACTTTAGACCAATAGCAAATGTTACATATCATATGCTCTAAATACAAACTAGAAATAGCATAAACACTTATAAAAATGTTCAAGGAAAATGGATGCATTTTTTGTTTACTTAGCTTTCCTTTGTTCACTTGTTATTTGTTTAAAGAGAAAACTATACAGTTTGATCAATACTAACTTTAGATAACAGATACAATGTGTATATATAAAACTGAATTTTCCTCCCAAAGATGGAAATGACAGCTAAAGACCATCTTAATAGAAAACTGTAGATCTTAAAAGATTTATTCTTCACAATATGAACCAAGTATTGAAGGTAACAAGCATGTAAACTTAAATTTTGCAAGCAGTGATTCTAACTGCACTTCACTTTATATGCTTGTCTCTTAATGAGTCCAGAAGGGTCTGGGCTGTGTGAATCTGAATATAGAATTTAGGGTAGTATCTTACAAGCACAAAGCTTATCCTACGAATAATTTGTGCATACCCTACATGTACAAGGCTGCTCACAAACAGTGCATTTAAATGTCAGCAGAATTAAGCCAGAACCTGAAAGTATAAGAGGCAGTAAAATGATCATCTAGGTGTTGAAAGTACAAATTTAACAATCTATATCACCTAATAAAATGAGTCATTTCTTTTCAGCTATACCATGAGTATTACTTTAAATCCATAATATTTCGGGAATCTACTTTTCAGAACTGATCATTCTTCTTCAAACCTAAATGATGGTGCTAATGGACATTTTGTCCTTGGAGCAGACTAACAAATAGCAAGAAATAATTTTCATGAGTCTTTTGATGTCATTGGTTTTCACCCAATTTAGGCTGCTAATCCCCATGACAGATTAGCAGTCTGCCTTGGATAGCAACATAATCATACATGAGAAAGAAAACATGAAGTCTGGCTGACCTTTGACAACTCGTGACACCTCTGTTAGATTCAATCTGTAATCTATAAATATCAGCTTATGTCTCTTGCTATTTCAAACAAAAAGAGGTCTCCGTGTCCATGGCAGAGTAAGACTTCTCAAATGCCAATGTGATTGAGCTGACTTTGGTAAAGTTACTGGATCCACACTGCTGAGCCACATGTGCAAAAAGAGGTAGGCAGCTTTTTGGGGTAGCGTTGTAGTATTGGTATAAAGTAGCTTGAGTTCCAGTAGCGGCACTTAGGCCACATGTTGGGGGCTCCTGTCTCAGAGATTTTCTTTTTTCTTATGATCTTAAGAGAACTGAAAAACAAGAACAGAATTTGAGGGGATCCTAAGTCATGTACTTATAAATTTGGTGATTCGGTGAATGGTTTGAGAAGGCATCATGAAAAAGTGTCAGTTTTCCAGTGTATTACTTGTGGTTTTCTCTCTGCTTGATCTGATGAACCTCAGAGCATCTATCCCTTAAGATCGACTCCTACAGGCTATTGTGGAGGACATAAGCCAAGTATTGAGGATATGTGGTGGTTATAGAAAAGAAGGATTTGATTATGTTTCATTTAATACACTTTCAGATATTAAGGTGCTTACTCTCCACTCTGTCACTCTGATGCCCAGGGTCTTAATACTCGTATTAAATGGATGTGAACAGCCAGAACTTTCAAAGTGTCTCTATAACCACAGTTACTTTTCTCAATTAGAGAAAATTATTGCTAATATCTATAACAGAGTGGATATGCATAACCATATAGAGACAGAGCATATAACTATATATACATATAACTGTGTGTATAAAAATAATTTGTTGATTTGTGCCTTTGTTTTTATTTGTAAAATAGGCATGACCAAATAATGACTTTCTGAAACATAACTTTTTCTTGAAGGTCTTTGACAGAAGTATTCATCAAGTTTGTTTGTCTTATGTTTTAAGAAAAAGGGATTTTAATTTTTTTTCCTACCAAAAGATGAATGATTAGCCACTGTGTTGGCATTCCTAACAGTATTTGGTAGTGGGATGTGGCTGCTCCAGTCTCCCAGTCCTCATTCAGCCTTCTCTGGGAAGTATTATTCCAAGATAGTTTAGTTCAGGATTTATTTTATATCTGTCTGTGTGATTTAGCTACAACCCATCCTCAGCAAGGGAACCTCCATATGCCATCTCCTACTTCCACATATGTGCCAGCCTAGATACTGCCTGACAACACTGAGCTTAGATGCTAAAAGTTTCTACCTTTTCTCTCATGAAGCATTTTGTTTGAAACCCTGTTGCACTGAAGGAAGTGGGAATTATGCCAGGGCTTCATCCTATCTGCTTTCTGAGACTACCCAAGAAAATGTGCTATGTCACATGACATTCCCAGCACAGCGTTGGGTAGGGTATATCCTGCAGAAAGACATCTCCTGTAAACAAGATTTAGCAGTCTTGGAGGGAATTTCCTGCTGTTGGTCAGATTGTTTTGAACACCATTGACCTTGCTGCAGATTTCTATTCTAAGAGCAGCTATTAATCTGTGTCCCATCCAGTTGCTTTGATGACAGTAACTGCTGGGGAGGTGGATAAGGAAATCTAGACACACTCGTTCAAGTTGTGAGGCCTGCTGATAACCAGCCCAGACTGTGCTCTGGCTAGTCTATACCGATTTAAACGCTGTTTGGAAGGAAATAGCTTCACTGAGGAAGGAAGCAAGGGAATGCGGAAAACAAACCAAGAAAACTCCAAGTATAGCATTAACCTAGACCACATCATGTTGCCATCGTACTACTAATATTGCACAGCAAAACACAGGGTGAGCATGCTTCAGATTACACCAAAAATATATTTCTAAAATGCACCAGCATTTGAGGCATTCTCAGACGCTCTTCAGATTGCCAGTCCTTATTAAGCAGATGAATCTGCACCATTTGTTCCTACTTTGCAAAGAATGTCACATTCCTCAACAAGAAAAAATATTTCATTCACTTGGGATTGTAATGACTGATTCATGGGCAGTTTTTTCTGAACACGAGGAGAAGATCTAGGCACAAAAACCAAACCATAGGGAGCAAAATAGACTGATCAGTTAGCTTCATGTCTTCTAACTCAAAAACTCTTCTACCTTTTTCATCTCTCCTCTATAAAAATATATTTATGTAAGAATTATGTTTTAAAGGACTTAATTTTCAGAAAGTAATTTTTTCTTTCATCTCTGTGAATGGTCTGACTTCACAATCCCCTGGTTGTTTGTAACATAAAGTAGTTTTCATGTGTCAAATAATTCATAGCCCTCAGAGGCTGAAGCCTCTCCAAAAAAGTACTTAATCAGATCATGGACATTTAATGTAAAATGGAGACAATTAAAAATTGTGTCTTGATCATACTGCATTAAGGGCATCTTCTTACTGGGGCTGATTCCTCCAGACAGTCTCAACATTTCATAGAAAATCTTTCCATTTTCTATTTTACTGTATAATAAAGAACAGACTATGACTATGTAATAAAGAACAGATGTAATCTGAAATAGCCTGAAACGATTAGAAATGTTAAAAAATTTGAAAAATCTGCATAATGAGGATCAAGCATTTAGTAAATATTCAATATCTTCATTTGGTATTGAAATTATCAAGTGTATTACATCATTTTCAATACTTTAGTTTCTTATATAAAGAATAAAACAAGATATTTACATAGTGACTTACTAAACACTTTCAAATAGCTCTAAAAGAACAGAATAGGAGTTAAGGTATTAGTTTATGTAGATATTTGGAACTGGAGTTCTGAGTCATGTAAGCTAAACTTTAATTTAGTACTTTTTCTTTTATTATGTTTAATGAATCACTGAATTCAAAGGTTTCAATAGCTCCTCAGTGGAGGTTCTTGACTTCAACAAGAGCGTATTTCTTATTATGTCTTCAGATGGCGGTGGGTTTTAGAGATAAAACTTGCAATGTCTTCAGAAATCCTTCGCCAACAATTATGCAATGACACCCCAGCTTTAATTTCTTATCATGTAAGGTCTGGTAAGAAGGCTTACTAAGATCGTTGGGCATCTTTGCACTGACCCACAGTCTTAAGCTAGTGGCAAAGCTATGTCTTAAGCCTGCACACCTATGCAACTTTGGCTGAAACTGAACAAGAATTTCTTACAGAACTGTGTATAGTCCCAACTGATGCTTATATCTGAAATTATGAGTAAATGATACAAACAAAACAGCTTAGACACAGCTTGAAACTGATAGGGTACAGCATGCAAAAGGAAAGAGAAATTACATTTGATATTCTTCCTGAAATTTGTATGTTAAAGATAAGTACAACAGGATAAGGACAAAATATCACCTGAAAGATGAATGAGAATAATCCTTAATTCAAAAGCAAGTATGCTGAATTTACAATATGGATTTCTTATTCTTCTTTCACATATAGGAATGTTAGAGAAACTTTAAACATAAATTCAAAATCCAAACGAGAACATGATCCAGAGGACAGTGAGGGTGATGCAGCAATAAGGGACAGCACAAAAGCAAACTTAGCTTTTATTCCATTGTCCTTTTAATATTTCAGCCAAGAGTCAAGCATTCAGGCTGTAAAATGTTCTCCAGTTTTGATCAAGAGAGTAAGAACCACGTTTAAACCTGTATTGTGGATGTCCCAGTTCTTAAACAAACATATTCAAGAAAAAACGGGTCTGAAGAACTCCTTTTGGATGCAATACAGATTTTTATCTTGAGTCTGCTGAATACCCAGTGACTAATGTGACCAAGATTTCTGTGGCCATGGATCACCTGTTTCAAGAAGAGTGCATAACTTCTGGCTAACAAAGTTAGTGGAGATTAGGCCTGATATAAAAATTATTGGGCAAGGTTTTGGTCTGTGTTTTATAAAACGTCTGAATACATAGTTTGGTGGATCCCTTTATAATCCCTGACTAGTAACTCTTATTCTTTTTTTTTTTTTTTTCATCACAGACAACTGCACTGTCCTGCTGTAATACAAGAGGTCTTTAGTGTATGACTTTCCTGAAATTAGTGTTTAGAAAATCTGAATGTTTTCCAGCATTTTTCATACATTTCTCTGAACACAAGCTGAGTCTGATCATAGCATACAAAAGTCATATATTTAGTTGTCATTATATTGTTTTCTGTACCTTAGGTTGAGGTTAATTTAATCTAAAAGAAGTGACAGTACACTCCTTGGGTGTAACTGTATGAAGCAGGTCCCCTTTCCACTACACTCTTATTTTGATGGAGTTCAAGATCCATGGGGCAGCAAGGAAACCATTCAGCAAACTCTGTACCCTAGACTTTAAGAAGGCGGACTTCGGCCTCTTCAAGGACTTGATGGGCAAAGTGCCGTGGGAGGCGGCCCTGGAGGGACGAGGGGCCCAGGAAAGTTGGTCCACATTCAAGGAGCACCTCCTCCAAGCTCAGCAGAGGTGCATCCCGATGAAGAACAAGTCGGGCAAAAAGACCAGGAGGCCTGCGTGGATGAGCAAGGAGCTCCTGGACCAACTGAAAATGAAGAGGTTAGCCTACAGAGGGTGGAAGCGGAGACAGATAGCCTGGGAGGAATACAGAGAAGCTGTACGAGTGACCAGGGATCAGGTGAGGAAGGCTAAAGCCCTGAAGGAATTGAATTTGGCAAGGGATATAAAAAGCAATAAGAAATGCTTCTATAGGTATGTAGGGGACAAAAGGAAGTCCAAGGAGAATGTAGGCCCCCTCCGGAAGGATACTGGTGCTCTGGTCACCCGCGACATAGAGAAGGCTGAGGTACTCAATGAATTTTTTGCCTCAGTCTTCACTGATAAAGCCTCTTGTCTTACCACCCAAGCTGTGGAAAGAACTAACAGGGACTGTGAGGATGAACCACCGCCCACTGTACTTGAAGACCAGGTTCGGGAACATCTGAGGAACTTGAAGGTGCACAAGTCCATGGGACCTGATGAGATCCATCCACGGGTCCTGAAGGAACTGGCGGATGAAGTTGCCAAGCCACTGGCCATTGTATTTGAGAAGTCGTGGCGGTCTGGCGAGGTCCCCGATGACTGGAAGAGAGGGAACATAACCCCCATTTTTAAAAAGGGGAACAAGGAGGACCCGGGCAACTACAGGCCGGTCAGCCTCACCTCTGTGCCTGGCAAGGTCATGGAGCAGATTCTCCTGGGAACCATGCTAAGGCACATGGAGAGCAAGGAGGTGGTGGGTGACAGCCAACATGGCTTCACCAAAGGCAGATCGTGCCTGACCAATTTGGTGGCCTTTTATGATGGGGTGACAGCATCGGTGGACAAGGGTCGACCAACGGATGTCATCTACCTGGACTTGTGCAAAGCTTTTGACACTGTCCCGCACGACATTCTTCTCTCTAAACTAGAGAGGCATGGGTTTGATGGATGGACCACTCGGTGGATAAGGAATTGGCTCAATGGCCGTACTCAGAGAGTAGTGGTCAACGGCTCCATGTCCATGTGGAGACCGGTCACGAGTGGCGTCCCTCAGGGATCCGTGTTGGGCCCGGCCCTCTTCAACATCTTTGTTGGTGACGTGGACAGTGGCATGGAGTGCACCCTCAGCAAGTTCGCCGATGACACCAAGCTGTGTGGTGCCGTCGACACGCTGGAAGGGAGGGATGCCATCCAGAGGGACCTCGACAGGCTGGAGAGGTGGGCCCGTACCAACCTCATGAAGTTTAACCAGGCCAAGTGCAAGGTCCTACATCTGGGTCATGGCAATCCCAGGCACAAATACAGACTGGGCGGAGAATGGATCGTGAGCAGCCCTAAGGAGAAGGACTTGGGAGTACTGGTGGACGAGAAGCTCAATATGAGCCGGCAATGTGCTCTTGCGGCCCAGAAGGCCAACCGCATCCTGGGCTGCATCAAGAGGAGCGTGGCCAGCAGGTCAAGGGAGGTGATTCTTCCCCTCTACTCTGCCCTCGTGAGACCTCACTTGGAGTATTGCGTCCAGTTCTGGAGTCCCCAACATAAGAAGGACATGGACCAGTTGGAGAGGGTCCAGAGGAGGCCCACGAAGATGATAAGAGGGCTGGAGCACCTTTCCTATGAGGACAGGCTGAAAGAGTTGGGGCTGTTCAGCCTGGAGAAGAGGAGGCTCCAGGGTGACCTTATAGCGGTCTTCCAGTACCTCAAGGGGGCCTACAAGAAAGATGGGGAGAGGCTGTTCAGGAGGGCCTGTTGTGATAGGACAAGGGCTAATGGTTTTAAAATAGAGGGAGGTAGATTCAGGTTGGATATTAGGAAAAAATTTTTTACCATGAGAGTTGTAGAACACTGAAACAGGTTTCCCAGAGAGGTGGTGGATGCTCCATCCCTGGAGACGTTCAAGGCCAGGTTGGATGAGGCCCTGAGCAACCTGATCTAGTTGGAGATATCCCTGTTCCTTGCAGGGGGGTTGGACTAGATGACCTTTGAAGGTCCCTTCCAGCCCTAACGATTCTATGATTCTATGATTCTATGATCACATCTGACCCTCTCTGTGTCATCATGGCATTTACGAAACAGAGAATTTTCTTTTCACAAACTGTTATACCAAGAATAAATAGCTTTCTAGACATCTTTGTTTTAAGGGACCTTCTTTATGTCCCCTAAGGTCAGGCTGCTGAACATTTAACCTGTTTTGAAATATCTTTTACTGTTAATATGCTGCATGAGCAGGACAGAAAAAAAACAAAAGACACTCTCTACATTTTCTTCTTTAGCATTTCCACCCAGATATAAAGCTCTCTGTTAGGCTTACATAGCAATCAGCTATCACCTTTCCTTGTGTTTCTGCCTTTCATCACTCAGTTTCCCTCTGGTCTTGCTGACACTCCCCGGCACACCTTTCTTGCACTCACTTGCGTGCCAGTCAGCAGCTACCTTCTCACACGTCCCAGCCCCATTGACCAGCTTGTGAAGTACTAGCAGATAGTGCTGTCTTTTTTTTTTTTTTTAGCCTTTCTGTATTTTAGAAAGAAATTTAGTGATATAATCAATCAAATGTTGATCAGACACTCATACATGCATGCAACATTCATATTGAATTGCATATAGATTAATAACCTATTTAAAGAATGCTGGATGCTATTCCTATACCAACATCATGGGGACAAAAAGGTGAAAAATATGAAACCTCAAAAAAATGTTTGCGATAGTACTGAGAGACATTGTTTCTAATTTTGGAGGTGCCTAAAAATTACTAAGGCATTACTGTACATCTGTACCTTGACTGAATCTGATTATTTTAATACAAACAGAAGGAATGGGAGGTCACAAGTCTCAGTCTAATATTTCTTTAATCCTGGTAACATCTGTGAGTTATGAAATGACAGTTCTCAGGCCCATCTACTCTTCCCACTTTCCTTTTCAAGACCTTTTCCTATCACATCTATGACTGTCTTGCTTGTCAAATGTGTGCTCAAGTGTAATCCAGCAGACTCAGTGTCTCATAAAGCATTTCACCCTATCTATTTATTATTTCTGCTGGTTTTGTTTTGTTTAACATAACCAGATTTGGACTTTTCCTTTAATACATTTCCTTTAATAAATACCAACTGTTTCAGCCCACTAGTCAGAATGACCAGTCTTGCCCAATGTTTCCTCAGCCTTCTCTTTCTAAAACCTGGCCAGGCTATCTGTATACCTTCTAACAGATTAGAAGTTGTTATTTCCTCAGAACAAACTGTCATGATGAGGCCAGAACTGGCAGCTGAACATGGCACACCAGTGAACATATGTTTTTGCAAAGGAAAGTCATCATCTGGCTGAAATGCAGCCAAGAACCTTCCTGATTCCATCTGCAGGTGAGAGGAGATACCAGTGGAAGCAGCTGGTATGAAATCAGAATACTTAACCTTGCAAGATGTTGACCTAAAACAAAGGGGCATATGTTTACGTATTATGTAACACTGGCTTTCACCTTACCAGCAGACATTTATTTTATTAGACCTACAGTGGTTGGTATAAATGCCATAATGGTGGGCATCCTTCTATAGATCTAAGATGTTTATTCTGCGCTATATTTGAGTATGGCTCTTTTGACAAACCTAGTAGATTACAAAATTACAGGGTTTTGAGATAATCATGCAATTTAATGACCACTTCTGGGGGGATGTGTAAAAGAAACTAGGGAGTCAGGAACTGATACACAAATGAATTAAAAATATTAATCGAGAATGTTTAAGGAAGCAAAAAGGGAGCAGAATGACATAATCTCTTGAATTACATCCTAACATATCCTAATGCCCAATTACAGAAGATATGGCGACAGTTTTTGCAATAGAAAGAGACGCTAGCCATTCCCAGCTTGAGGAAGGACAGAAGAGGAAGGAGGATCTTACACCTCTGTGTCCATCAAGGAACCTCATGGAATGAGGAAAGATGTATCTGCAACAGCCTAAGAGCTAAGAAGGATATGCAGATGGAAGGATATGCAGATGGAAGGATATGCAGATCACCTTACCAGCTAACAGATACACTGAAGTGGTTAAAGAAGATTTTCACTGATAAATATAAACTAGGGTGATTTTACTGTCAGTGTTGCAATTTACATGTTTTCTTGGCTAGTGTTAGCCAGAGGAGCAGGAAAATGAAGAAATGGCCTATAACTCATCCCAGACTTGACACGCTATGCTTCTTCAGAGTCCATTGACTTTTAACAGTGGTAAAACAAGGGCTGCATCCTTCCCGTCACTGCCATTGTGCTGCTGCGTGTGTTTGTGTTGTCAGGTGCTGAGCTGGAGCAGGAAACTGAGTTAGCTGAAAATCAGTGAGCATTTTTGGAGGCAGAGTTGATTTGTTTTGTTTGTTTGTTTGCTGTCATGTTAGTTTTCAGCCACAGTGATTCCTGATCCAAGTCGTTGTGTGGCCGTGTGAACTTTCGTGGCAGAACAAAGGGAGGAATGGGAGTGCATAGGTGGGGATGGAAAGCAGAGGAAGGAGGCAACGTTTTGGTCCCAGCTCTCATTTATATCAGCTTTAAGTGACCATGAAACCACATCCGCCTTTATACAGGTAAAAAACGGTCCAGGACAAGAGCACTGCTGAGATGTTACAATATGTGGTTGGAAGTGCAAATGAAATATCCCCTCCACCTCTGGCCTGACCATTACCAAAAGATCTGCAGCAGCATTTGTTACAATGAAGGATCAGAATCTCCTGTACTCCATGCCATCCTCTGCATTCTTCGTGTTGCCCATATATACACGTTACTTAGAGCATCCATTACACAGAATAAAATCCACGCTACAAGGTGATCCACAGTTACACTGCCTTGCAGTTAAAACAAAGTAGATGTTAGTAGTTCTGTCACAAAGATCTTCACAATGGATTTTGTGATATAATGTAATATACGTGGCCTGCTGTCACGCAACTATGAGCCTTGTCGTATAAGCCTAGGATTTTTTTTATATGTTCTATGGTTTAAAACGTTCTTAATCAAATAAACAAACCAAATAACTCCTTTCCTTTTGAGACTACTCACACGCCATTTTTAAGACAATTTGCCAGGCGAAAAAGATGATGTAAGTAGACACAAAATAAGATACTCACCATTGTGATCCCCGCCCCCAAAAGTGGCCATTAATCAGTTGTGTGCTACACAAGCATGCTGTGCTTACATTAGAGAAAATACTGCCAAAGTTCTCCCAACGTGCACCAAATAGTACAAGGCTCTTCAATTTTAATAAACACACACACACAAACACTCTTGATGTGCCAAGACAGGAGGCCTGCAGTATTTGAGACATGGTGGCAGCGCCACGCAACAATAGTGCAGTTTGTATTGCTGGCAGTACTGGCATACCCCTGGCCAGAACTTCAAAAGTGTCCAAAAGACCAAAGAAACGGCTGCAAACAGAGAGCAACTTTAAATGCCCATAGAGTACTTTGAAGTGATTATTAACAATGCGTCCCATGGCCCGAGGCATGCACAAAGTATGTCTGCACACCAAGCTGCTGAATGGACAGGATTTGTTTATCAGCCCCTCCACCAAGACCACAGAAGCTCCCTCTGAAACAATTTATTCTTCTCTGCTCCTGCAGCTGAATGTGCTGCAGGCATTTTCTGTGCGACAGATTCAGTTAATAAACGATCGGTTCCCTGGGAGTGGTAGTTAAGTCCTATCTGGAGAAAGCTGTGAGCTATCTTCCATGCCAGGGGAAAAAAGGCCCAAAGGCAACCTTCTGTTTGTGTTCCCTTCGAGGCAACGCTTGTCTGAGTTTTGGTGGCCAAATGCAATTTCCATAAAACTTCTGGCTCCCTGGTTGTTGTAGGTGGGCACAGAAGAACCAGGAAAGAGCATCTGTATTGTCACGAAGGGGTTTCCGCTGGTGCAAACCATTTCCCTTCTGCAGGCTTCTGTTTTCCTGCTAAGCTTTGACTGTTTTACTGCCGTCATGCCAGCCCAAATCGTGCCTCCATCATTTTTCTGTATGGTCTGTCTGTCTTTTCCTGGGACCCGGACAAAAGGCTTTCTGGGGCATGAATGGCTGCTTTGTTTCCCTGCTCTGAAGAGATGTTAGGCAAATGCAGTCAAGCTCCAAGTTTGGAGAGGGGAAAAAAAAAAAGAAAAGAAAAAAAAGGAATAATAATTCTGGCCAGGTTTGTAGCCTTCAAAACCAACCATAGTTGAACACTTTGAAGTTAGGACAGAATTTTTCCCAAAATCTTCTGTTCTCTGTGAAGAAATTACTTCAGCTGTGTGGCTAGGAAGTAATATCCAGGCATGAAATAAGAAAATTACTATGAAGAGGATGGCTTAGGATCTCACTCAAAATGAATATATCCCACTTTAAAGCTCAGTAAAGAAAAAGAATGAATCTAAGAAACAGGATTTATTCCAGAGACTGAAGTATAAAAGACTTATGAGTGACAATGACTGGGCTCCTATGCCTTTTGAATATGTACTCATAACTCTGTTGCCCTATAGACAGATACTGTATAAGATATTTTTGGCTAAAAGATACAACCACGCCACAGAGTTGCAACGCAGATTTCAGGAAAAAGGGAATCAGTTGCATTTAGTTTGCAATGTTCCTGCATTTTTAAAGACTTATTGGATATAAACAGAACCAAGTTTTTTATTAGCAAACTCTAACTTCAGCTGCTGCCCATGTATTTCCAAGAGAAGTGAAATGTTTAAGCTCTTTTTTTTTTAATAGGAGAAAATTAATTAAACAAATATCCCGCTTTAATCTATGCTGCTACACTGAGTTCTGAACTACCTGAAAAGATTAGCTAAAATAAAATGTCAGCATTTGGTTTTGCTTACTGGTTACTAGCTAACACTTAGGAGTATAAATTGATTTCAGATGGGAATGTCAGCTGCATGCTCTGGCTAGAAATGAAGCTCTGACTCAGAGGGGTAGAAAAGATATCATAATCCGAATTTCTCAGATTAATTTCTTCCAAGTAGGGGAGTGGCACCAAGGTGGAATTCATCCTGCATCCATTGCAGTATCTCGTTCTACCCCCAAATAACTGCTAAGTCTTCCTATAGAGCAGCATACGCCATCGCGATGCCTTTCTCCCCACACTGCTCTTCTCACACCTGACCTAAAATCATCCCACATCACGTTTTTCAGGGTTTCCCACAACCTTGCAGACTAGTATGACTTTTTAACCACCAAAGCAAAACAGCAGGAGGATGGATTTTAAAAGAAACAAAATAACAGTTTGGGAAGAAACATCTGGTTTATGCTAAAACAGGAAGACTTTCCTCACTTTGAATCAGGAAAGAGTTTGTTTCTGCTATAGACATTTCTAACCATGCTAGAAAAAAAGCTTCAGTTTAGGCATCAGTCACAAAAATGAAACAGAAAAGAGGGCAGCAGTGGCATTACTTCCAAGTCCTTTTAGTCAGCAGCCCAGCAACTATGGTATTAATCCAAAATAATTAAGACACACATATAGCTTCTTACATGATACCATGTGGATATAGCAGCTCAGGACAGCATCGGTGACATCTCTGCACTGCTTCTCAACTGCACTTCGATGAACTCCTAATCCAGTGAGTAGAGCTCAGATGGGTGACGATACTTCAGATCCAACAAGCTCTTACATGTTCCGTGCAAGTTTTGTCTCCACATAAGTCATGCAGTCTCCAGTGGGAAAACCCAAGCCCACCAGTGTTGATCCTGAAAGCTATGGGTCCTGGCCTTTTCAGGTGGCAGAGGGAGAACATGCGAGTAAACTGAGGCACATTCAGGCCACGTTCGTTTTAATGGTGGAGATGGAAGCAGACAAGGACTACTGGATTGAGTTCCCTTTATGCACCTCAGTACAGAATTGATCAAGCATCTCTCCTGAGATGTGGAGGACTAAAACACAGCTAGCTATTCTTTTGTTCAAATCAGTAACATCAGAGAGGCTATGGCTTGGGTTTACAGGGAATCTGCAGCAGCTGCAGCCACTGGATTTTATTTGGCTGTTCGGGGATATATGTAAGGAGCCTGTACTTTCTCTGGCTTCTGACTGATTACTTGCCTGTTTTTTCTCTCCAATGCCCAGAACAGTGCTATAGTATGGATGTCATACCTGGCATGCTAATATTGATACCATTCACTAACCAACAAAATTCCACGTGGGACTAACATGACTTTCTTATTTTATCTTGAGGCTGACTACTTTTCCTTTGAAAATAGATACCAGGCAAAAGCAACCTCTAGGTTTGATTGTAGCTTGAAAATGGGCAAATCTAATATCTAGCTCTAAGCAGAGCTTGATCTTCTACTCACTTGTTTATTCTCCTTCTCACAATCTGTTTAAAGCAAGTCTCATCCGAAACGTGGCTCCTTATAAAGCCTCTGTTCCTTTGAGTAACACTACTTTTATTCTCGGCTTAAGTGTGGCTCTAACTCCACTAAATGATTAACAAGCACAGGGTTTATCCATATGAACATGGTGTGTGGATCCCTTCAAAGGACTTCCAAGTCTCTGTCGTTCTCCAGACAAACCCTCAAAGGCCAAGTAACCAAAAGATGTTTTTGTCTTTCCTTTCCCACCCTTTGCCTTTTTTGCCAGTTCTAAGCAACCGTAAAATATCTGCTACACACTTCTGTGATGCAGGGAGAATAATAATCAACCCTGGGCCAAGTCACGTACAGAAGCAATAGAAGAGTATTTTAACGGAGCAGGAATGTTATTTATCTCTAAACTACTTACGTTTAACTGCACTTTAAAAAAAAATCCTCTTCTTTTCACCAAAACAAACCTCCAAACACAGATGTTCACTAAGTATCCAAACATGAATAAAAGATATTCAGAGAAATTTGGGGGAAAACATTCAGAACCTAAATCTCAAAATCCTTACACGGATTTTATTGTCAGAACTCTCTCTTAATTAATCAAGGTTAAGCAACGAGTAAAGCTTTCAGAATTTAACCGTCTCCTTACATAACTGCATTTTTTAAAAATTAGACTTTGTAATCTTATACTTTCATACAGCATTGCACCAGCAAAGTGACAAACTATAAATGATCTCCTAAAAGCAGTGAAATTGAAGCCAAGAGCTTTTGACTAACTTGAAATTTACTGCTGCAAGGGATAAATGTGCCAGATCCTAGTATGTGGGTCGTTTGTTTTGCCAGACCATCCAGTGTACGAATAGACGTGTATCTCTTGTCCTGAGGAGGGCAGAGCATAAGTATTTTCAGCTTTTTGTGGTTTATGGGCAAATGTATGAATATGGAATGAATTATATTAAGATCATAGCTATGAATTTTCTCTTAATATCCACGCTGCCAAATCCCATCCTAACAGTCTGGGATTACAACATCCACCTACTGCTAGAACAGGCACTAATTGGCTGAAGGGTATGGATCGGCATATTGACTTACTGCCAAAGCCCATCGAAATAGGATAAAAAAACATTTGGAGGGCATTTTGAACAAACATGCATAGCCACTGCCCCTGCTTTTCCTCTCCTGTCAACAAATACGGAAATTCAAATACCAAAGCTCTCAATAAATTTCATAACTGATAAGAAAGACAAAATAAACTCACTTTTAGTTGCTGTTCTCTCTGTGCATCACAATAACACATAGTGCAATCTTTGCAAAAAAAAAAAATCCTTAGGATCATAAACCAACAATATAATTTCTTACTCATCTGATACGGGAGCGTATCACACAACTATACCCTCTGGAAAATGTATTCTGTGAAACTGAATCAAATAATGACTACGCTAAAATTCTCCATAGACCAATTACAATAGGTAATTTTGGATTTTATGTTCTTTATATAATGAATTCTGAAGTTGAGCATTAGGAGTGCACTGTATTAAAATCTTCCTACAGTCAGACCTTAAGAAAGCAAGAAAGGAAAATTAATGGAAGAATCTGTTTACTGCGATCGAAGGACAACATATGCTGTGCAAAAAATGGATGAAATTCTGTTTAGTGAAACGTATTCTTGCAGCAGGTTTTCTTTTTTATGCTTTGTTTCAGTGAACTTGTCCTTTATTGCCTATCATGCACAGGACAGCTGTTCAGATTAATAGTTTTTAGGCTTTGTTATTCAGATATGCAGGGTTTTTGTTTTTAACTGCAATGTTTCTGTGCTTTGGGTTTCCAATGTGCAACATGTGATCTTTGTTAAAACCCTTCTGTGGAATGCTGACATACACACAGGATTATTTTCCCTGCCAGGACTTCGTATAGATTTATATGAAGTTTTAAAAAATGCAGACTCAACTTTTATTTTCCATTCAGAAAGAAACACAGCTGTCATGTTGGTGACAAATAGCTTTTAATTTAAAACTTTTGGATGAAAGGAATAGGCATCTTTCCTGACCACACTGTGGCAGGATAGAACTAACTACATCCTAAAACTTGAGAACCACATACAGTATCTGCAGGTAACTGAACACAGCATTGTACCAACTGCTTCAGAAAAGAGCTATTCCTAAATTCAGCTTTCCTAAAAACAGACCATGGAGTCTGCATCCTCCTACAATGAGAATTAACTTCTGTTAATCCTACCTATCTGACATGTCCATCTTTGAGCACAAAGCAAAAAGAAAGATACCTTTTCCCAGAAGGATGGAAGTACAGTAGGGAAGAAAAAAGAAAATTTACACAAAGGTTGAAAATAAGACATCACCATTTCAGTCAAAAGCTAGCAGCAATCAAATGCTTTATTCACAAAGAAACTCCAGGCTAAGATACTGTCAGTAGGAACATTTCTCTGGATAAATGTTCAAGGGAAGGAATCACTTCTCAAACCATGGATTGACTGCAGGGCCAATCAAGAAGCTTTGCAGAAAAAGATCTCTGTGGTAGTGTATACCCTGCCTGAACTAACTGACATGATTTCTGCAGTAATCCCCTCAAATCTTGCCCTTGCTGTAGGGTTGGCACCTGTAGAGTGACGTATTTCCTTCTTTGTTTCTTCTTTTAAACCCCTACCCGTTTCACATGCTGAGACAATGCAGTGGCGAGACAGCCACAATACGGCACTGGGGCATGGAATTGAAAAACACATGTGAGCCATCTGTAGGGCACTCAGATCCCCGACATCTGCTACCCACATTCCTAGGATATATGGCCAGATCATCTTCTGAGGTCCCCGAGTGGGCTGTGCCTTGCAGAAAGGAGTGCTGCTGCAGCTGCCGGGCTTCCTTTAGCTGGGAGGTGGGATGAGACATTTCTACCCTTCCCACCACAGGAAAACGCCATCTTTGGTAGCTTGTGTTGTTTTCCTTCTTGTGGTATAAACCCCACTTTGATGTGGTTTGAGGGTAACCACACCGGGAGTGTCCCTGGCTGGGTGGCTCTCGGGTGCCCACAGCAAGAGGAGGCAGCTGGGCACCAGCTCTGTGACTCTGCACGGAAGAAACCCTTGCTGGGGTCCTCTTCCTCCAGCAAATCTGCCTACCTGCCTGTCCAGCCTCACCTGTACTTCAGTCTCTCTTGACAGTGAAGGAAATCAAAGAGATTTCCTCGCTCAGAAAGTCAATCGTTATAAATAAATGTGTTTTCTTTTACAATGGTGGCACTTTGCCAGTTCACAGCAGCCGAGATCTGTGCCTACTACTCAAGACAGATAAAAATGTTTACATAGTCTATTCCCAGGCTGAGATTTTAAAATATAAAATGAGTCTGAATATGTTAAAAATCGGGCCTCAGAGAAGCGTTGTAAGGAGTTTGTCCTGTGTCAGCTGGAAGAGATTACTCTGTAGAAGTTGTAAATACTGCTTTTGCTATATGGTGTTACAGATTTTTCTTCCCTGATAGATAACTGTAATGTTGTTAATGAAAATTAAATTTAATTCCATTGCCCCCACACCCACATTAGGGGGACCATCCAAACACAAGACTTGGTGAAGTGAAAGAAGTTTTCTTTGATCTTTACAGAAATGGTCCTTCTCCCCACCCCAATTTCATGTTCCAAATCCAAGCTAAAAATCCTCATTTCTGTAATATAATTCAAATCATCACAGCAGTTTGCCTACCTCAGAATAAAAGTACACTAGGCAAATTATCTACCAGAAGTCAATTAAACTGTCTCACTCAGATTCCGTGAGACTAATGAGTTAATAATCTGAATGATTGAATGTGGTAAACAAAACATATCTAATAGCACTTTCCAACTGTCTAAAATGCCATTTTCCAGACATTTTATTTTATTTGTGAAGTATTCTGTCTGTAATGGAATAGGAGCTTCAAATTGTTGTACCCTTCATGTAATAAATTTTTTATTACTTCTAAGAACTGGGTAGAATATCTGTAATGAGAGGAAAATATTGCTCTGGACTTACTGCATCTCTGGCTGTATATTTCTAGGTAAAAAGTCAAAGGAAAGGAGTTTGAGCTTTACCCTATCTAAACTTATCTGCAAAATATACTCAGATGTAGTTTGAAAGACAGAGACAAATAGTGTGCTTAACCTTAGGAGGGGCTTAGGTTTTCCCTAATCTCGACCTGCCACATAGCTGAAAGTGGAAGCCTTTGAAATGTTTTTACAAAAATATTTACTTTTTAATAAAATTAGGAATGGAGAAGATTAACAAGGCTTTTCCTCTCCCTTTTCTTTTTAACCTTGCAAACAGTTTAGTCATGAACCCCTACAGGTCGGTGTGTTCTGTTGTGTTTATCTGATAGTGACAGAACAAACTTCAAATATCTCAAGGGCTCAGTTTAATCTGTTGAGCATAGAACAGCCTTTTTTCTAAAGATGTCTAATTAATAGACCACTCATTCAGCAATGAGATCTGCATCATGTTAGTTTCTGTGGGAATTTTTTCCTGACAATTATGCATTAAAAAACAGAAGGGAAGTGCACAAAATGAGTCAAAGCTGCAGAATTTGAACGTCCTGGAATCATATGCTGCTTAAAGTCTGAATGTTAGACATGTCCATCTGCTTCTCCTGCTGATTTATTGACTAGCCCTGTGAGCTTTTTATGTTGAATACTGGGGTACAGATACTGGGAAAAGAAGCCAGCACCCAATCCAGCAGTCTTAGCCATACAAAACTCTCGGACCCAGCCTTGCTGTTCATTATACGCAGTGTAGATTTGCCACGAACTCCGTTAAGGACTGGAATGGTGAAACCCTCAAGGGCAGTTACCTTGGTAAAGAGTAAGCTGGAGTTATGTAGGCATTGCACAACTGGGTGGAAGAGTGAGGGTTTCAGCACCGGGGCACAAGTTAGTAAGGACTGTAAGACTGCTTCTTTACATGAGAAATATATACAGCATAGTGATTCTTTGTTGTGAGCATTTTTCTAGCAAAAGCTCAGTACCTATATAGTACACTCAACTATTAGTAAAACCTAAAAGTCTCAGAACTTAAAAAGAAAAATCAGACTAGGTAAAGGGAGGAAAACATTTCTTTTTTTTCTTTAAAAGAAGTAAAATCTATTGAAAGCAAAATAAAACAGAAATTTGGCATCAGTCTCAGTTCATCTTCATATGCAGTAAACACACCACAAATTAATGACAAATTGAATGCTTTTGGCTCTTTCAGTTCTTTTTCATAGCCCCACTGACATTTCTGTAAGCCTCTTGGCAGCAGAGTCAACTTTTCTGCACTCCAGTTTGCCCTAGTTTAAGAGCACATTTTCCTGTTTCCAGTCATCCATAATCTCCTATAACCCTCACTCATTATAGCAATCTCCCGGCTAACATGAGCCACTGATGACAGTGCACAATGCATGACATCTCCATGTTACTCTTAGATGCAAAAGTCCCGTTGTCTCCTAGCCAAAACACTAAGTATTAAAATGACTGACTGAGAAACAATTGAGGAAAGGGAGAGATTGACACCTGAGTAGATGAATGAACTTCAAAGCTGTGGAGGAAAGCTTGAAATTTTTGAACAACTCCACTCAGTTTATTTTATTTAACGCTCTTTTCTTTCTGATTTAACTCCTATTGATAGATAAGGATATAATTCTTGGTGAAACAAGAAAAAAACTGAATGTGAGGCTTGCTTTCTCACAGAAAAATTTGATTTTCTGTTCAGTGATGAACACGCAGGTGGCTTGTGAAATGATTCACTTGGAACCGCTGTTAAGTTGGCCCACATTTCTCCTAGGACCCTTGACCTGAGGACTCCCTGCTCCAGCAGCTTGAGAGGAATGCATTTTCTAACGCTGTTTTGGTAGTGTTCGTTTTGTTGATGTGGCTGTTGAATTATGGAAGACAACTTGGACTTCAAGTCAGCCGTGGAAATGCTTGTCGTAAACTTGTTAACTCATTCCCACAGTCTTGACAAAAGCCCAAGCCAGCTGCTAATCTGTATTAAATAAAGAAAAGACAGGTGGTTGGGATTTATGTTCAATTTATTTATTAGTTTATTATGTGGCTTAAACATCTGAGATGAAATTTTAAAAGGTTTTGTCTCAATTACATGGATTTTAATGCTAAATACATTCCTTTCAACCAATAATAGCAATCATTAAATGTTTTCAAGCTTTTTCTACATGCTACTTATACAAAATATACTCGAATGAAACTAGTTATTCTGGCCAAATACAGAAATGAGTATGGATTCTTCAGTATGTCACAGCAGTAACAGCAGCATTAAGATTTAATCAACCTGTCATTTGGACAGAAGGCTGTAGTTGCCAATGGAAATATTAAGGGTGTACTTTTTCAACACAATTTTCTAAAGAAATGTGGCATATGGAAGAACGTTGGCCCTTCATCTGTGCATCTGTACCCATTCCTCCAACTGTAACCGACTTTGATTGTGGGGCAGATATTTCTGAGATATTAGAGGAGGCTCTTGAGCCTTGTGAAAAACAGTTTTTAAATGGAGGAGACTCAGACCGATACCCACAGGCGAAAACATTGTTGCGCGAGCAGAGCAGCAACCTGTCCCATCGACTTAGTGTCTGGCCAGTCAGCACACACAAGGCTCAGAAGGGGCCAGAACAGGCGCTGTCTGTTTCATAGATGGTTGTGAGGAGGTGTGGGAGAGAACTGAGGTAAATGGGAGAGGAAGCAGTAGATGTTACGGGGATGTGGCAGCAGCCATGAAATACACAGTTCTCTGGAAATGCCTGTTGCCATTTACTAACAACTAATGTAGTCCAGTTGTATTTATTAAAACAAGGACAAGTCTTCTTTTGCTGATATGGAGGTACCTCAGTGTTGGTGTCAAGTTTGACCAGATAGGATTGCTTAAACAAGAAAAGCAAACAGCCCTTTGAAACTTAAGTTGCCGAAACTGGTCCCACTTCATAATAGAATCACAGAATGGTTTGGGTTGAAAAGGACCTTAAAGATCATTGAGTTCCAAGCCTCCTGCCATAGGCAGGGACACTTTCCACTAGATAAGGGGATACTCATCCTATGTGATATCCTATGTGCTATCCCATGTGCTATCCCTTCTCTCTTTCTGTATTGTAGTCTACATGCATATAAATTCTTCGCAGGTCTCTCCCTAGAGTGTTAGAAGGGCTAAACCAGGAATTTGGCTAAATAAGCACTCTGGGCTAAATAAGTAATCCTAGACCTCTTCCTTGGCCAGTTTGTGTGCAGCACTGAGGAAGACTTTCCACTCTGAGGTTCACGTAATAACTCAGACTTGCCTGTTTGTTTTATACAAAGCACATTCATTCTGGAATATCCTTAGATTTAAGGTCAGCACTCATGTGAAAGGCTTCCTGACAGAATGTGAACTATTCTGCAAGGAGTAATTTGGATTTGGTGAGTAGTAAGGAATCAATGACAGGGCAAAGTCTTGGAGAATTTTGCTGTTAGGAAAACAAGGTTTTAAGCAAGACACCATGACAAAATCTTGACACAATCAGTAGAAGGGTTAGGACTTTGTTTTAGCTGGTAGGATATTAAGCTCAGAGCTTACATTCATTTTGTACATCCATTACTTTCTATATATAAGAAGACAACACTTGACTCATAATCTCAGACATACCTCCTCTCTCTATGTTAGCCTCCTATTCCTTATCGCAGCCTCCAGTGAAAATGATAGCCCATTTTGGCAGGTGATTTACAAACCTTCAGAAATTATTCCTGTTCCAAAGACTTAGCACTAGGCAAAACAGTGGAGAAGAGGAATAATGCAACAATGTTACTCTCTCAAAGTCATGCATTGTTTCAGAGGTGAGATGGAAATAGAAGCCGAATCTCCTGGTGCTTTGTACACTGCTCTCTTTTTCTCACTCTCTCTTTCCCTTCACCCCTCTAATGTCTACCTTTTTCAGTTTCCTATCTAGATTTTTCTCCCTTCTTGACTTTCCCTTCCCCTTATGCCGTGTCCACCAAGTAAGGAAGGAAAATATGTTTGGCCTCCCTCTGAACAGGACTTCTCTTCAGAGATTTTTCAACCATCCTTGGGTAGTGCATTACTACACAGCTCGCTAGATTAAAGCTTGTCGAAGACTGCCTGCATGAGTCACAGCTACTATAGTGACTAAAGTTTCAACATATCTGGAGACAGTCCTCTATGCTGACATGCTATATATTTAAATATTATTCTAGCTAGAATCATCCCTAGACTCCCAGGGACTCCATATTCCTCCTAGTGTATTGAACTCAAGCCGAATGGATAATACACTTTGGGTCTTTCACAGTGTAATTTTCTGCTTTTTGTATGCCAACACATCAGATGGGTAGTAGTCTTAGAGAATTAGAGGTCTTTACCACTTTGGTTGAAATATTTCTTAGAAAATAACATGGCAAATACTGCATCTGAGGAAACCCTGCAGAAGCTGCAGTTTATTTGTCTAGAAATCTAAAGCAAAGTTGGACTTTTATTTTTAAAGAAGCAGCATTGTATTATTTTGGATAAGTATGGTATTTCTTTCTGCACTTGTGATATCAATTTGCTCTTTTTTTTTTAATTAATTCTGTTTTGCAACGCTAGATAATAGGCAACATTCATGAAGAGCTCCAAATTCTCTATTGACTTTGAAACATGGAGAACTCCATCAGCATATTGGTCTAGTTCCCAGTGTGACCAATTAAGTGGGAGGATACAACAGTGGGAAGATAGAGAGGTTACTTGAGCAGTTTCCTTCAGGCATTGGGCAGAGTTTATTTGGCAACCTCTCTTACTGCACGAGGAGAAAGTTCGAAAAACTTGGCAACTGTGTACCAATAAACAAAGAAGAGTTTAGTGGCTGCTCTGTTCATAGTTAGCTGCGGAGGAACAGGGAGCTCAGCATTTACAAACCACCCTGCAAACAAAACTATCTGCTGGTGATAGCTAGGTCTTAGTTGTGGAATAGGCTGTGCTTATCTGCACATGCATAATGCTGCCCATTTCTACGCACCCCCAAAAAAAAGGTTTACAGCGGAGCTTTCATTACCTGTACGCTAACTTTGCTGATGTTATTGCACCACACTCTGCATCATTATCCTTCTCTAGAGACTGGAAGCCACTGGTTTTTTCAAGGTCAGAAAACCAATAAGATTTTGTGGACATTTTGATTCTTCTTTGTTGTGGAGTTTAAATAACTTTCTGAGTTAAAATTCTTCTGCTGCTTTGTGTACATTAAAAAATCATGCAAAAAAAAAGCATGGGCCTAGCCCTGCAAGCCATTATTCACGTGAGTTACTTCCTTAACTTCATTGAATTACTCATAGGAATACATTTGCAGAATGCAGTCCTACTATTGTTGAGAAAATACTGCTAATTAAAAGATTGTTTCTTGCCCCCAAAAAATAAAGCGTTCATTTGCACTTAAAAGTACTATTTATTACAGTTTTCAAAAGAAGGATTGAAGTTTTAGCTAAAGCAAGCAGTGGTTTTACTTTCTTATTGGACATTTTTTAGGAAAAGAAAAACTGTAGGTCATGAAAAATTCCAATAGTGTCTTGTATTAAAAGCGTTAAAACCTGAATTAAAGAACATAACTCAGATGGAGTTCTGGTGACTTTGCCAAAGATGACATCGTTGTCTGCTGACTGCATCCAGATTTTTAGAGCAGGTGTGTTGACTCATTCTCTGAGAAGCATGAGGAGAAACGCTGGCCTTGCTCCAACCCCATAACACTGGGCTAACCCAGCTCCAACACTACTTTGGGACTAACCACCGATGTCAGACAGAGTGATCTGCATGGAAATGCAAAGTATTGCTTTAACATGTTATTCCAGAGAGATTAGCGATGCTCTGTCCACAGGCTCGGGGACGATTTGCAGCCGTACATTTACATTTAGCCACTCCACTGCTAAGGCAGCTTGTGTGTTGGGAGGTTTATTGTGATGGCAAAAGCAGCAGCCCCTCAGATGACCGTTTTTCCTGAGAAAGTTGTTGGATGCTTGACCTGCAACTCCTAGCTGGTTTTGGAAAACACACAGCTTTTCCAACACGTTTTGAACATTGTTGCAATTTTTATGGGAGGCTGTCAGTGCTCACTTTAGTGGCCTCAGTTAGACAGCGTATCATGAACACCATGGTATTTGTCATCTTGCCTGTAGCTTCCTGCTTACCTTTTTTACCCTAATGATGTGCATTATAGGACGTTTATAGGAGTATATTTCAAATGAACTCACTGCATTAAGGATGAGATATTAAAGATTTTCCTTTACATTTTATTTCTTTTTTTATATCTGCATATATTTGTATTTATATACCTTTTAAGCACTCTGAGGAGCGGATGAGCGCAACGTGAGAGTGAGTTCAGAAAACATGTCTGCCTCCTGTCCTCTTCCTCCTTTCTTTAAATCTCTCACAGAAAGTTTGGAAGAACCCGTAGGCCTTGCAGAGATACCTCAAAGCGAACAGTGAGCAGGGAAAACAAGACAGCTTTATGGCAAGTTGTTTTCCTACAGCTCCTACATGATTCAATGCAATGGCTGTTAATGTTGCTGCCTTAATTATTTTAAAAAATAGCAGACGCATCTAACAGGATTCCTAATGTTTGGGATATTCGGTGTCACCACAATTAAAACCTCAAGAGTTTAATGACCACACCCAGTTGCACAGAGAAGTATGGTGGAAACTAGAGAGCCGCTTTCTGCACTAGTTGAAGTTCATGAAATATTTTTCTGCCCATTTGGGAAATACAGTCAGGAAGTAATGAAAGCCCAGATCACAATGTTGAGTACGTTCCCCTATAGGCAAAAAATGGCTGTTGGCAAGTGGTAGAATAAAACTGGGAAATTGATCAACAGATCTCTAATGCTTGCTGATAGTGGTAGCTGACATTTTTGTCACAAATATCAAAGTGCTCAAGGGAGGCTGAGTCTGCTCTAAACTTTCCATGCAAATATGGAGCACCTCTATGGAAGTCAGGAGAATGATGTCAGCCTCAAAAATAAATTTGCTTTAAATAGCAGAATTTGTTCTAGCAGCCTCATGGTAGCGACCGATAGGACTGGGTTTTCTGTGGAGGCTTTCACAGCCATCCCAGATCTGTCGGGTGAGAATACAGAACTTCATGCAGAGCTTGCGAGCGTTCACCTTTCACAGACCCTTAATCTTGGTTGTAAAAAAATAAAACAATCTAGAAATACGTCACTGTAATCTCTAGTCATTCATTTTGAGAGTTTTGAATTTGATAGTGAAAAATGTCCTTTGAAATATATTTTTAACTGCTGAATGCCTGTGATTATTTTATACAAGGCATCTGGTTGTTTAAGCAATGCTTTCCTACAATGCTTTGTATTTTTTGTGAAGCCAAGTAAATTAAAAAGAAAAGTATTCATTTAACAGGCTAATTCTACATTTGGTTCACCTTAAACGCTGGTTCTGAGACTCCTTTCCTTTGCTCTCTTTTGCTTCAAGAAGTCATTTTCTAAACTTGATGGGGATATTTGAAATAGGAAATCAAGATGCGAAGGAAGATGCTTGGTGTGGTTACTGCATGGCAACACACATTCCAGCTCACAGCTAATTACAGGCAATGCTGACATCTGAGAGCTGGGAACAAACTGGGATGTTAAATCTGCTTATTTGTACAGTAAAATCTTTTCCACAAAGTATTATTTTACTTCGTGGAGCCAAGGGCAGTCTGCGACATCAATGTGAGTAGAAATTTAATGTTGTGTTAATAACGGACAGTAAAAGACGATGTAGCTTTATTAACTCAGACCATGGACCAAAACATTAATCATAAGCATTCCTCTATTGACCTCCCAAAGGGCCAGACTCCTCCAGCCAGGCTTATTAATCCCCATGGGAATAATAATATCCCATTTCAACAGTGAGAACCAAACACTTGTCTTGGTTTTAGTTGATGGATGGCCTAACTATTTTTATTTTTTCTTTCTTTAAGAGAAATAACATCCTTCTCCTTTTTTGAGATCAGACAGCATGGTAACAGGCAGAGTCTGAGAATCTCTTCTGGATGGGATCATTGGTGATGTACTGAGCACTCCCTCTCATAAATACCAAGTTTGCTTTCTCTGGGCAGTTTCTTTTCATGACGCTATTTCCAACATATGGAAAGCTCATTGCTTAATATAATATGGCCAATACTTCCCTCTCTTGTATGTTGCATCCAAAAGTGACCTAAACATGGTGAAATAATAACCCCACCGTTAATAATATTGTAAGACTATTAGCCAGCTGCAACAGATTTTCCAGAGGGTCTATTGACAACTTGCATATGTGTTTGCAAATATACTGGTTTCAGCTTCTCTAAATTATATGCGTTCATGGCTAAAGCCTGTCAGAGAAAATACTCATGGCCTACTTATTTTTGCCAATGTATAAAAGGAGGGAGTTCTTGGCTTTTCTGGAACAATTTGGATGTAAAACAAGGAGAATCAGGCTCTGCTTCCTCTAGAGCACGTACTGATATATCAGCAAGGAATGGGCTGGCACAACTCTTCAGTAAGTAATTTTCACTTCACTTTTTCCAGCACCTGCCTTTTTCATAAGATAAGAGAACAGAGCTGTGGAAAAAAAAAAAATACGTGTTGAAGCATTTCCCATCTCAGGTTTTCATTAAAACAGTTTCCTCGTTTGCTTTTCTGGGATCTTTATTCCAGAGAAATAATTTTTTGTTCATTTGTTTGTTCCTGCTAAACATTTTTGTTTGCTCTTACTAAAATAGTAAAACTGACCATAAGCTACAGAATAATATTAAGGTTAAGCTTTTATTAGCAAGTGTATTCGGTTCTCTCTTTCTGAGGTGAGTAAAACATACGAACTAGATCATCTCCCAAGCCAGCAGGACATAATAGGGACTATAACTAAATCCCCTCCTTCTGGACTTTATTAGGATAAATTTCAGTTATTAGTAAGCCCATGTGTGTTTTGCTGAGCCCTCAGAAGCTCGCATCACTGCAATTCAGCAACAAAAATGGCTACAGATTTCTTCTCTTTCCCTGACCTGTTACCATTCAGTTTCCAACTTGTTGCCATCTCTTGGCCTGTGACAAGGGTTTGATGACCTTTCCCTGCACTTAAAAAAATCTCCTTTTTAATGTATATGGTATTTGGGGGTTGAGTGGAACAGAACAGTTCAGGGATTGAACCCAGCATGTTCTATGAGTCTATGATTCTATGTTGCCCTGAACAGCAGAAAAATAACTGCATGTATTTTATTCACTCTGCCTTTTGCCACTCATTTCTGTATATGCTCTATGCTGCTACATCCAGTTGGAAAACAGACATATTTGCATCGATTTTCATGCATCAGCTCTCACACAAACCTAGCTGTGCACCAGCCCCAACAGAGAGTCCTTAATTTTGTTCCCTCCTTAAGCAGGAGGCAACATTTTTAAAAGTCTTTAGCCAGGTGCCATAAAATGACTTCATGGAAATTGCGTGGCTTCAAATATAACCCTGAGGACATACACAGTAAGGGAGAAAGGCATTCCTCCTACAATCCAAGTTTTGAGAGGGTGGAGAGTGAAGGCTGGAGTTACAAACCCAAGCTCCAGGATCAGTAAATCAGTCTGCTATGCAATATCTCTCCCTCTTTTCTATGCAAGTCTTCTGGCTGAAGTAGTACACAGACCTCTCAGCCAGCGGCATGGGGCACAGGACCCCGTGCAGTGTTACAGGCTCCCCCAAGGGCTCTGAGGGAATTGCAAGCTGTCAACAAAATCTGCTTGGAAAACAAAGCAGAGCGTGAACAAGCTACTTTCCCTCTGACAAAGGAGAAGGTCAGAAATAGAGAATATTTTTCCAAAAATTGGGTTGCGAGAAGACTCAATGGTGAGAGCTTTGAAGGCAAACATGGCAGGGGGGGCAGCACTTGGAGAGGGGGATTTTTGTGTTTGGAGTAAATTAAAAGGCAGGATCTGAAGTCCATGGTAGATCATGGAGGCAGCAGAGGCAGAGCTTGTGTTCCCTACATAATTTGAAGGTAAAGGGTGAAAGGCTTTGCAAAGAAACTTTGGTTTGTCTGAACTTATGCTAGGGTTGTTTTTTTCATGGGTATTTACAGTGCATGTAGCAATGACAGGAGAAAACATACAACCCTTGTAATCTCCTCACTGACTTTTTCTTCTGAGTGCCACCTACGTGTGCTCAGTGCAGGCATCTGTCCCAAGAAAGTATTGTGTAGGCAACGTGCATGACTGCTGTCATGGAGGACCCTCATACAGAGTCTCCACAGGCAATGTAATTGCGATAGAAAGCCTTTTCCTCTGGTGTGCCACAGGAAATGCTTTCAGCATGTTTCCTCATGTCCTTTAAACCATCATCTAAAATTTCCTCTGTTGTTTCCATCATTTCTTTACCCTTTCTTGCACCCTACAGAGTTTCTGCAGTATCAGCTCTGATTGATTGCTGAATTTATATTTTGGTACTGCATTAAACCATGCTTGGTGCTTTTTAGCATAAGTTCAGGTTTGAGAAAAACGAATTAATTGCATTTTCACTTGAACATATGCAACTTCTTCACTCATTTATTCACATGAGTCTGGCCCTGCCAAATATTGTAACATTAAAGGAAGCAGAAGTGGTTCTACTTGGAAATCTTACAGAAAAATCAAGTCTTACACTGACTCCTTGAACAAAATAACAGTTGCAAAAAGCAAATGACACAGACTTTAAAATGTTACCATTGCAAAATCATGAGGAAATAACAATTTAATTATGTTTAATTATCTTCCATTAGAAGAAGAAAAGATCTGCTACACAGCGTTTCAAATGTAATTGCCTCTGCAGATATATTTTTTGTGTCAAAATGTCAATTATACATTAATGCACCTGTGCTGAAGAACTGATTTATCTATGCTTAATCATTCAAGAAAATGTACTACATTGTGTGTGCAAAGGAGATAAAATCAGTCAAAACATATGAAATCGTTTTACTGTCCCACTCTTGCAAAATGGAAAAATTCCCATTTTCCTAATATTTCACAGCACTGAAGTTATAACCAAAAAATCTAATTCTGCAGACAGTGCTCTTCCCAATCGACATGGATGATTACTATATCACAGGAAGGTTTCTGACACTTTAAAGACTTCTTCAGCCAGACCTTAAATGAAGTCCTTTCTGTTCAGTTGTCCTCCTGAGAAATATTATGATCATGATAAATTTGAAGTCTGCATGTCTCAGACAATCCTTATTTATTTCCTAGCAAGTCCTTGGCACCAGAGTACACATATAGGTATAGATGAAAGATGCAGCTCAGAGAGGTCATGTGAAAGTAGCTGAGACAGAACTTCACCCTGAGCATGTAAATGGCAGCAAATACAGAAGGTGAACAACTGGGTGGAGAATGGAAAAGAGGAAAAGAAAAGGAAAAAGAAAGGACATTTTCTGTTGATTTCAAGCTAAACCGGTACAGTTCTAGAAAAGATAAGAAAGTTTTTGTCTCTTTCATTTCTCTTAGCAGTACCATTACCCTCATTAGATAACTAGTCTGGATTTGTAGTCTGAGAAAACTGAGTTCTAGGAATCTGAGCTCTGGATATTTAGTTTAAACTAAATGGACCTACAAACCATTTGGAGATTTACCCATCACTGAATGCCAGAAAATATGAAAGTGATCCATCTTAGAGTACTTTGTGTTCCTGACAGGGAGTTCTGGGGACTCACTGTCTTATTGCATAATGTTGGACACTAGTATCAAAACATCTGTTGGGAGAGAATGTAAGCTGCAGATAACTGTTGTATTAAAATGACCAAGAAATATATATCCTTTGATACTTAAAATTACTTTGGTAAAGTGGTACAGAATGGTACATAGCTACACTGGTAAAATTATGTCTTGCATCAAGGATTTCAAATAACAAAACATAACATAATCACAAAGGTTATTCCTAGTCAAGCAGACTATGAATGTTAGTGATAAGGTAAAAGTAAACTACATGAGATGTCTACTTGAATGCATACCATACATCAAATACAAGTCCATATATCAAATGCAATCTGTATTTTCTCTTTCTTCTCTAAAACAACACAGAACTTAATTTATTTCATGGCATCCTAAATATAACCATTATACTTAATCGCACCCTCCAGACACTGTCTTGCATTACGAGCAATGTGCAGCCACCTAGGTGAGCTCTCCTCTCTGAGATAAAGAAGATGCTCCCTTTTCTGGGCCCTGGTAGCCCTGGAAGCATAGTAGAAGTAGTCAGATGCACACCGAGGAAAGAAACTTTCAGCAATTTGGGGTCTTGTGATGAGACTAGTTGAGCTTTTTCCTCTTGCTACAATGGTGCAAAAGTGAAGCACCAGCCAGCTGTGTCCTGGAGAGTCACAGGATGCTGTGAGTGGTGCCTAAGGGTGGTAAAGCCCAGGAAAGGGGAAAAGACTTGCAACACTTGTTCACGATTTTCTCAGCCAGTTCAGAATGTAGCTGTGGAAAATGTCCGTATCCTTTCATGCTCTTCAGTCTCTCTAACTGAAGAATGAGAGCTTATGCGTTAAAATTACTTTGAGACTAAATACATACTTTGCAGCATGTTTTGCGAACCTCAGTTGAAAGTATCACAGTAATGCAGACAAGTGTGTTTCTTCATACAGTGTTGTATCTGTATTCCATTAATAGCACAGATAGACATGGCTTTTTCATCATCTTTTGCTTTTAAGTTCCTAATGTACAATCAAACACAGAACTACTCCACTTTCTGAACTCACACTATGACTATAAAACAAAAAAGCTATTTGGTTTTTTTTGTTTCTTTCCCCTAGGAAAGCTGTAAAATACTTAGGTAGGCTATAGCAGTTTGACTGTTAATGACCTCTAAGAAGTTACTGGCAGTAATTAAAAATGAATGTTTTCCTGTATCATATAATCAGTAATCAGGAACTGCTAGGAAAAACAGCGGTGATGTGAAATCAGTCACCATAATGTGTTTTGACAAGTCTCCTCATTAAGAAAATAATTACCCAAACCACTAAGTATGTAGGAAAAATGTATCTTGCAAGTCTGGCAAATGATGAGCACGTTCCTTCTAATTTTCATCAATTTTTTATATGAAATGGAAGAATCTTCTGAAACATATCTGTAATTGCAGCTAACCCTCTGAAGGGAGGTATCCAAGACTGTTATTTCTAGTGCCAAAACAAAACAGATAGTTGGCAGTCAAAACTCACCCGCCCATAAAGTACATTTTGGTCAAAAGTAGGCAATTCCATTCTGACTCCAAGGCTCACATCCCATCCTTAGCTCATCACAGATGGGTGCCTCATCACTCACAGCTGTCTGAAACACCCAGCTATCTCAGGCACAACAGGGAGTGGGGAGATTGCATTGTTTGCTGATCAGTACGATCTTGGGGTTTTTGATATCTATTTCCCACCTTCACAAAACACTGACCTGATTTCCAGCATTATTCAAGATTATTCCATGTTAAATCTCTAGCGGGAGATAATCTCTAACTTTTACTATGGAATCAGTGTCCAGGCAAGGGAAGAAGATCCACGTGGTTAAGGATTCCTTTGTGCCACTCTTTCACCTCTTCCTTCGTCCTCTTCCCATGTGTTTTTATCTGTAGAAGTGATTCTTCACATTATTCTTCACTTCTTGGCATCAAAAAAAAAAAATCAAAGTGATTATAATAAACTTGGTTAATCCTGTCCTTGAATTGTCTGAAGGACCAGGAATGAATAAAATAGAGGTCAATGTTAGCTAATAAAATAGAATTCAGTATTAACTTAGAGCTGCTCCTCTTCCAACTGCAGATGCTATCAGTCATCCATATCCACCCTTAGCCTGTTTCAGAAGATTTTACATGCACAGATGTGATGTTTCACCAGGTCTGCCTCTTCTTGTATCCTTTTGACAGCACTCGTCTCAGTCATAAATACACACAGCAGCCCTATTGCATGAAGTCTCTCTCTGATCTCCCATTCTGAGCAGCTTCATATGCTAGTAAGGAAGAGATGAAAAACACACAACTCCACAAAAAAAATAAAAGAAAGTAACAAATTGGAAGACAATAAAATCTGGTAACAAACAAACAAGCACACAAACCAAAAACTGGGGATCAAACTCTAATTGGGAAAAAAATGCCAACAACTGTGTTAAGCTTCAGCAGAAGAAAACAAAAATACTCCCATTCACCAGGTCATCACTAAACAGAGCTCCATCTCAGAAGACTTGAGAAAGCGAAAATTATTGCAAAAAAGCAGTTTCTAAGAAAATGAGATGTTCATGCCCAAGTGTGAAATAAACACTGTCCACTCGAGCCAAGGATAACTCATGGGTGGAGCATATGCCAGACCTCAGGAAACACACAGCATGTTTCTCTGATATGGATGGTCTCTGGCAGTCCCACAGTCATCCTACTTGCTGTTGCTATGAGGGTTATGGTGGTACACACACTTTTTACACAGTTTCCTGCTGGTTTGGTAGGGTGAAAGGAGAAAGATGTAATCACAACCTGTCACTTGCCTGGCTTGCATTTTAGACATTTTTCTTTTTGGCTATATTCAAAAGCCTTGATGGGTGACAAAGTTGCAGAAGTGAGAGATGGAGAAGGACTACAAATAGTCTTTCCACTCTCCCAGCAGTGGAGGACTGTCTCTCTTGCTCATTTCCTAGTGACTTACCAGATATCTTGTCCAAGAAGTCTTCCTTCCACTTTCTTTGTGGGTTTATTCCACACTTGAGTGACTATCACTGTCAGGAAGTCACAATGAACTCAAACTGAACTTAACAAAACCTTTTCTTAGGGCTCAAAATAGTTCATTTGGTTTTTTCTTTAATTTTCATGCATCTCTGACTTACCGGTATCTTCCAGAAGCAGAAGTTCCAAATTTACTTCTGAGAAGACTTCTTCTGGCTCACTAAAAGCAGAAGATACAGGAAATAGTATGAGAAATGTCCATGTAGCTGTCACCACGATTTCCATGATGGAAAATGAGAAGAAACTTTCAGAAAATGGAATTCTTTCTCTGAAAAGATTCTTCCCAGTGTCATGCATGAAAATTATACTCTAAGTACTTTTGTATGTGAGTTTTGCAGTTACAAAGGGTTACTTTGACATTTTTATGAATTTAATTAACTGAAGCAAAATCTACTATTCTGAGTGATTCATTTATCCTATCTGCCTTTCTATTTTTGTAAGATTAAATCAGGAAGTTCGCATTAAGCTTCCTTTCCTGGAATTCCAGTTGAACATTATTACCCTTTGTTTAGACTGTATCACTTATTCAGCTGATAAAAGTAGACAATATTCCACTGGAGATACAAAGACTCAGCAATTTAGATCACTTAAGGAGCATTCTATATTTGCCAGTAAATGACTATAACTGTACATGCTTCGGGAAGTTACCAAAAATGATGAAATTTTTTAAATTTGCAGACATGAAACTATATACCATTACAATGATGTGTTTTAGCAAAGCATAGATAAATTATTTTGTCCTTGGCAGCAGGAGGCATGTTAGAGCTTTGCATCATGTAGTTGTTATTGCAATCCCACAGCTTGATCATGATCTTCAGGACATTAAAAAAAAAAATCTGGGCTGGCAGACAAAGGCATAAAGAGATCGAACGACTAGATACTAAGAGAATCAAAATTTGGATTAAGGCACACATTTTAAACTCTGAAGTAACTTCTCACATTTTAAACTTTAAAGTAATTTGTCGCTTGAAATCTTAAAATCAAGGTACATTCCTAAGGGAGGCATTGTAAAATGCCAGAGATGATACAACTTCAAGCAGGAATCCTGAGCAAGATTTGTAGTTTAGGTTGTTGCAGTGATCCTTAAAAATCTTTGAATTAACAGTGATGTAAAAATACACACACACTCTTTAATTCTGGACTGTTTTCTGAAATTACAACTTACAATATACCACAAATATGTTCATACATGAATGCATTAGCTGCCTGCATTCTTTGAATATTACATTTGTTTTACTCTGTAGTATCCTGGCTCCTGGTCATATGCGTGAAAACTGCCTAGATGAACAATGTTGTTAACTTCTTAGATAATTGCAATTAATTTGGTTTACCTTCTTTTGGAGTTGTTTTGAGTTTGCTGTTTGTTTTTTTTTTTTTGTCTAAGACAAAGTCTGGCTTTGCAAGCAAAGAAAAACACATTTGTTCTTAAGCTGACACCTGAATTTCTTCTTATGCTTGCACCAGAAACAGATAAAACTTCAGTTACGCTTCTAACATAGTCCAGCTCAATCCCAAATTCTTGTTTCCCAGGATTCCCCTTAGTGACTGGATTCAATTTATCTTTCAGCATGAATTAGAGTAAGAACTCTGCTTCTCTCTGCAGCCAAAGGTATCTGGCATCATATTTACCTGTACTCATAAGTAAGGGCATTAATCTATAGCCTTAGGGGACAGATTTTCCAAACCATCTAAAGCATATGGAAGCAAAGTAATAGGTATTTCTAAACTGATCCTCCCCCAAAAAAGACAGATACCTAAGATCTCTATATATTTATATAATAGAGACAGATAGACAGAAAATAGATCTTTATAGATTTTATATGCATTTGTATGTTCTCAATGTACTTGTAAAATACGAAGTGAAATTAAATCCGCAGAAGAAATACTTTTTATCTTCTCCAAATCTATCAATATCTAATTCATTTGCATGTTAGGCAAAATCTCCATAAAGTAAAGTAAATCATAAAAAGTTAATTAATGTTGTTGTTTGCAAAGGACAAATAACTCATATTGATATTACTTTAGAGGGAGCTAAACCTAAGAGGGTTCATAAAATAACTTAGTGTCTAACTCTAATTATTGCAAACAAAGATCAAAAGAAGAGCTTATCAAAAGTGGAGACAGTTTATTTCCATCTTGGAACAAAGGACAAAAGACACAGTGTCTTGTCCTTTCCTTTGAGGTTTCTCTGTCTGCTCCTTTCCACTCCCTTTCCTGATAGGCTGCAATGTCTTGATGGCTGATCTGTTGACCGAAACACAATAATCAATTCTGGGGAACATGTCAGCTACTTATTTTTATAACAGGAACAATGGAAATAGCATCACATTGTTAATAGAGGTAAAAGTGATTAAAAATACTCTCTCAAGTTTTCCTTTCTAGCTCTTATCATCACAATGCGCTGGAATTGATCCAGAACAAACGATGACTGTAGAGACACGCATTTTTACAGGAATCAGAGAACTTTGATTCATCTTTAGCCTGTGAAGGAATGCTTGTCCTTTAAAACTGCTGCTACATGAACAAGAATAACTAATTAGACTTTTAAGGCATAATTTATTTTTTCAGATTACTATTCCAAATCTAAAGCAAAATAGAGGTATTCATTTCTAAATCAGTCTTAGGGTGTATATTTGCTTCTCTACAGTACATGCATACACAGTCTACGTCATTCTACTACAAAGAAATCTAAGAGCCTTTATGTGATAAGACTGCAAACTGTAGAGCCACATTCACAACATGCTTGTGGCATTACACAGAGATTGCATAGTAGCATGTTCTGAAAATCATATCAAGTAATTAAATTTAGATTAACAGACATCACACTCATAGATAACATCTTTAAAAATACATTAAACTCATGCACAGAAGAAGTTTTTCTAAAATTTGGCTGACTTAAAAAAATTCATTCTTAATTGTTGTCACTAGCACAAAGTTCTCCAGAATTTTAAACAGGAGCAGAAAATGTTCACTATATAACAAAGAAACACTATTAAGGACACCAATGCAAATATCTCTAGTGTGTTTTCATTTCCTTATTAAAAAAAAAAAACAAAACTGTGTGGATTTTGAGGTTATCAAATCCAGTAAAAGCTTCTTGATATAAAGATGGCTAAGACAGAAATAATTCAAATAGGTGAAACCTATTTCAGTGTTACAAAGATCAGATAAACAGTGCCTGGTATACTCCTTTGAGACAATCCACTCATTCAGTGCCAAGTATTATTAGAAATTCATTTTCTTAGCTGACACATGGACTTTTCATGCAGAGAGACCATTATGAAAAGCCTTGCTGTTCTGAGAATCTGTACTTTGATTTCTGGCATTATCAGCCAGATCAGAAATAGTAGGTACAAGTGGCCAGAGGATAAAGCATCAGCTTTCCATTCTTAAGACACTATTCCTAATGGAATGAGTGTAACTGTTTCAAATGAAGTGTGGTTGAGATCACAGAAATGGTCTGTGAAAAAGTCTGAAAATCCATCATCTAAAAAGTAAGGCCATGATCCTGCAAGCATTTATGCACTCATATTTCAATATACCCTTCAACTCAAATAGAGTTGCATAATTAATTTGTAGGAATGCGGTTTAAATTCCTTTTTAGTTTGAAATAAACAAAGCCCTTTCTAATCAGAGGAGGAGATCATGCAAGATGACAAATATTATTTCAAGGCAAGCAGACCAAACCACTGTAATTGTCTTAGCTTTCCATTATGCTCAGCGCTACATTATAGAGTAGCTATGAAACAGTAGGTAGCTCTCAATTTTTTTTATATTATACTCTTGAGTGCTCTGACGATTTCTGCCCTAACATAACTAATTGCTATATAAAGCAATTCTAGCAGAAATTCAGCAGGACACTTGCAGACTGTCCTCTTTCCTGTTTCATTTACTACATTCGTTCATATCCAAGGGTTCTGAGCACTGGGTATCACCTGGCTCCATGGAACCATTAAATTCATTGCTAGATTTGCATTAGCTGTACAATTGCCGATACGAATCACTCAGTCACAGTTCATTTGGTCTACCAGGGATTTCATGTCTCTCAGTCTTTCTATATTTCCCTTTTAAGCTCTGTATCCCCACTTTCTCCTAGAAACCTGATATATTTTTACTTCGGTTTGTATGCTTTTCCCTTTTCCCTCATTGGGGAACACTGTTCAATAGCTCTGTTTCTCATGTTCCACCTGCTCTTCACTTGCATTGGCCAAAAGAAGAGATGAGGAAAAAAACTAAGGAGGGCGCTTCTATCCCTCACAATCACTAATGGTAGCAGTTAGCTATAAGGAGGGAAAATAAGAGGAAGAGAGAAATAGAAGGAAAGAGAATGGACAAAAAAAGAGGATGCAGGTGAAAGAAATACTCAACATAGGTGTTACAGACATGAAGATGAGAAACTCTTATTCCAGGCACAGAGCTCTTCATACGGTGTAGGGGAAAAAAGGTATTATCAGAAGGTAATGCAGAAAGCTATTCTGCCCTTTGGAAACAGATGGAGCCCCCAAGAATCCTAGGTTAGCTAAAAGCTTGCCTCGATGGGCAATAGCTTGTTATTTCAGAAGCAGAGCTAAGGATGAATTGTCCTTGTTCTCATTCTGTACTCTAGCCAGGAAGTTTCCCACATGGCCCAAATCCTATGATGAAGTCAGCTAACTTTCTGATATGCAACAGAAATAGCAAAGGAGATCTTCAGATACCTTTGTTTAGAAACATAGAGACCAACACCACTTTGGAGATTTGATACAGTTTTTACATATTGGCAATCACATAAAATTCTTGTCTTTGATATAAAAACAGAAAGTTTCTAAAATGCATGTTCAAAACTTATTACTTTCAAGACAGTCTGTGTTTTTGGGGTACTTGGCTCATAATTTTTTGACATGCGGGATTCTTGCAGCCTAGGCCAAGTAGGATGTGGCTTGTACTTTCCAAAGAATTCAATTCACCTCATCAGCTGAGAAATTCCATATTCTGACCTGTTAGAATCTAAGTTTAAGGATGTTTCAGGATGGTTTTTGTTAGGGCTTTTTCTCAGCGCTGTCACTGATTTACATTAAGGAGCTGAGAGGCAAGCATGTGGTTTCTTAGAGCTTAGGTAATTACGCTTGTAAGGTCAATATGACATGCATGACAGATTCTAAAGAGCTACTGGTAAATCAGACGGAAAGTTCTGCATATACACCTTTCAAGTCATTGTTTATACTTCCTGACTAAAAATCAGATGCCAGGAGCACTGTTAATCTTGAGGTTTAATGGACCTTCTGTATCTGGAAAAAATAAAGATTCCTCAGCAAAGAAAATTGAGACAACTTCTGTACTCTAATGCTGCTCATGAGAAATATAATTCTACTGAGTGCAGTAAAGGCTTTTGTTTCAAAGGAGAGAAAGCTCTGGCTTGAGCATGAAAGGTGCAGGATGTCCTATCAAGTGTTAATCACTTGCCCCATTGATCCTATCACAGGTATGTCCCTGGCTGCCTTGAACTCTCTGAAGTTGTGATCAAATAAAAAGCAGGTTAGACGAATCAGACTTTTTTCTCCTGTGTTACATTTGTCAAAACAGTCCTTGTCATTTTAGAAGTATAAGACCAGAAAAGATCCATACCCTTCTTGACAACACATCCTATAAATAACATTGTTCATACATTTAACTGGGGTCCATGAAGAAATAATTGGTTTCCATATCTATTTGAAGCTTATTGTTTTGTACCACTCATCATACATGTTAATGAATTCTCAGTAAAACATCAGAAACAAAAGACCCAAAGACATCAATGGCAAAAAGCTTTTATGAACATTAGACCTGTATCAGTTCCATGCATGCAATTTGTCACATCCCCATAGGGCACATCACATTACCAGAGCAGCTGGACACTTGGTGGTGACGGAGAAGAAAGGGGTTCTTCAGGATGTATTTGTTGCTACGCTATGCTTTATTCACATAAAAATGTGACTCGCTTGCTATAGAATGGGTAAGCCTCTTATCTGTAAGCTAAAGCTGCATTACTAGAATAATTGTGCTTAACAGTTACATGTTAGCTCCTCAGCTCTTGCAAATTACTGTTACATTCAAAAATGACAATCTACAACAGTAGAGAATCTGCTTTGTTGCATTTTTTATTTAAAATAATAGAAAGTGAGTGAAAGGTTTACTCTGCTGCTTTAGTGACAGAACTGTTGTAAAGTTTAATTTAAGAGCCAGGTAAACTCAGTTTGTCAGGTGTACTGGACAAAGAGATTTAGGTAGAAGCATTCTCCAGTCACTGCTGCCTGTCTTTGCATTTTGAACTCTGATGAAAGAAAAGGCACTTCAGAATATGAGAGGACCCTGATTCTTTTTTGCTTCAGTAAAAATAATGCACTTTCATCTATTTCCAGTAATAAGGAATAGTAAAATAATCTTTCTCCTTTTTTTAATTAAGAATTTAGATATTTAAAAACTGCTCTGGGCTAAGAGATTTGCTCTCTCAAGAGCAAACTCACTTACCATGTCTCTTTGTAAAATGATATGAAGGTAAAACCTCAGAAACAAGCAGAGTAAAAAAGGTAGTCCTTCATAACGTGACAGTGTTGAAATATGAAAGCAAACTAACTGCTTTCCATGTTTCTTTTTCTTGTGGTCGTGTAACAGAATATGCGTCTTTGTTTTTAAAACATGCAAGCTCCTATTAACCTGTCAGTCACTTCTATGTATTGTATCATGTTCACAAATAATATCATACAGTACTCTCTCTCACTCTCTGTAACATGCTGGCATAAAAAAAGAAATGTAGCGTGGAGGAGGAGGAGGAGGAAGCATTTTTCAGCTAAACTGGCCATCCGTTCAGAATTCATAATCCTAAATTTTAGAGTGACGAATGAACACCCCAACAATTCTCTTACTCCTCCTAATCCCCGTCAGGTCTCGAATCTGTTGACGAAGGCCAAACAGCCACTTCTTTCTGCCTGACCCTCTCTCCTTGCTATTGCTGGCTCTCATTCAAGTCAGGATCCCATTTATCTGGGTAATATACACCTAATAAATCTTCTCCAACTCAGTTTGTTCTTGCTGGCAAGACAGCTAGCTTCCCCCTCCACTTCTCTCGTCTTTCCTCAGACATCATTATGGGTGTTGACACTCCAGCAAGTTACTTAAGGTGCCCTTAAGTAACTGTCTGCATGTCCACATCTACCTCACCTCCCAGTAAAACGCAAGGTAATTGCTGCTGTGAGCTGGTTTTCGGTTACAATAAGCAGGAGCACGGGCACAGACAATGAAAGACACAGTCAAACTGGCAAACTGCAAGAGGACTTTTATTAGGCAAATATCAGTGTAATAATCTCATACAGCACTTTACACAGTACATCTCAAGGGCTTTCAAAGGAGGCCCATATTATTCTCCCTATTTTACCCAGGGGAAAATGAACAGGAATGGATAGACCAAGGCTGCCCAATAAGTTAAAACAGGACAAGACTGCAGATATTTTGCGCCTCAGTCTAGCACTCTGTCAAGAACAGGACCAACAAGGATCATGAAACTGTCCTGACTTACACCAGGCCTGACTTCGTTCACTGGTATTATTAACATGTGTTTTCCTTCTTCTCTGTCTCTGTAGCTTCACATTATATTAACAATAGCTACTCTCCAGGCTATAGTGTCAAGCTAGTACCTCCCCGATGAATGCTGAGGTGAAATTAGCCATCACAGTGTATGTGTTCCAGTTGCCATAGTTATCGTACTTTATTGAGTCATGGGTTTAAAATTGTTTCCTGAGTCCTGGAGATTCCCCAAGGCTAAAGCAGCAGCAGTCTTTCACATAATGGGTCAACTGGTCCAGGTGGATGCATGTGCCTATTTCCTCCAGAGGAAATAAGTTTAATGAATATAGAGTTCATTTAACTAAAAGCCTTGGATCACATAAGATGGAAGATGGAAGTAAGAAAAACTTTGATCTTGAAAGGAAATTTTTCAATGTTCATAATTGTTTTAGTTACTATAACAAATAAAAAAACCAACCAACCAAACAAACAAACAAAAAAACCCACAACAACCTTTCTTTCCTTCCCTTCTATTCCTTTTAACCCCAGCTAGGCACTGCATGGCAGATATGGTCTGTCCTATGGTATCATGCTGAAAAGTGTAGCATCTCATGTGTATTATAACAACACAGCTGCTTCATAAGCCAATTTTTAACCACTGTTTTGACATGTTTAAGGCACTAGTCTTTCAGTTTTCATCTACTTTAGTGGGCTACTTGCATCTTACATCCTGTTTTATTGAAGGTTACTCTTATCTCTCTGTGAAAGCTGACCTTTTTCCTTCATCAGACTGGAGGTCATGCATGAACACAGAACGAGATTTAAAAAAAAAAAACCCGCATCTTACCATTGGAATGCCTTGGAAACTGGTGGTTTTAAAGATGGAAGGTAAAATCCATTTGCTTAAAAATGAAGAAGAGCTGGTTGATTTAGCACCGATATTGCTCCCATCACAAGAACACAGAGGGAAAACAGGAGCATTGGTCTGAAAAAAACCTCCTTCTTTCCCAAGCAACACAAAGCTGAGATATATATATCCTGTCTCCATTATACACCGTCATCAAGCTGTTCATCTTTTGATCATTCAGTAATATGCATTTTGAATAAAAACATCCTTTATGCTGTCTTCCTCTCCACTTCACTGCACATCGTGACTTGTAAGCGCAGAGGAAGAGAAGCAAGGATGCGAATCCAGGCACGGCCACTGCCATTCAAATGGCCTACAAAGAGAGGAGAAGCAGCTACCACAGCTAAACCTAGGGATGATGCCTCGGCAGGGCCAGACTTTTGTTACAGCTTTCTCTACCAGAATGTGTTAGAGCTGGTCCCCTGTGACCTGCATATCCATTAGGTCTCGCTGACATGACCACTTCCACCACATACATGCAGAGGTTTCAGTCCTGATAATTCCAGGTTCAGATTCCTTGCTGTGAAGCAGCAATTGATTGTGGATGCTTTATCAGTAAATGTGCAGTTATTCTGAATTTCTGGAGTGAAAGGAAGAAGGATTTTTTTCTACACACCACAAGCCAGATATTTACTCTGGATCATCTCTGAGTCTTCATCATAGGTTAGAAATTCTTACTGCTCTCCTCTAGCACGTCTTCTAAACAAGGTTTAGTTTACCCAAATCTGCTTGCCCTACTTTCTTGAAAGTTAAATTCAGGTGGTTATTTTTCCAAAAGTGAATCACTTTTTTTTTAAGTAAAAATATAGCTTTTAATTGAAGGGAAGGCAGATCCATTAACAGTAAAAAATTCTTCAGCCTTCAAAAAAGAAATCATCACCAGTGACAGCATCTTAAATACGACATGGAAAAGATACACCACATCTCCACCAAATTCTAAAAAAACAATGGTATTCCATGTAAGCTAAGGAGCTGACATTCCATGTTCAAAATGGAATGAAAATATTTATTTTCTCTCCTCTTCCTATTTCAGTTCATCTCTATATTTTATCAAATTGTATCTTTGTCAAACTACATAATCAATTTTTATTTCTCATCCTTCTGTGCATCCATATAATAGAGCCTTTCTTAAGAAAGCGTGAACCCAGTAATTTAATTTTCAGCCTGAACTGCTGAACTCATGGTGTTTGAGGGCATTCAAAAGCAGACAAAAGTATAGTGCTCACTTATCCCTCATTTTAAAATAGTCAGTTATATGGACTAGAAAGAATAAGGGAAAGTTAATTTTCTTTATTATTTGCTGTTAAAAGTAAAGAAGAATACCCTAAATGTTGCCTGGGATCAAACAAAAGTAAGAGTCTCCTATACATGACGAGCTGGTAGTATTTCTAATACTATTTATTTCTAAAGGAAGATTTCTAGAGCTGAGAGCCCATCAATTACAAGCAGTAGAGCAGCACATATGTTTATGCAATATAACGACCTTACTATGCATTTTGTCAAAAAGTGCTTTGGAAAGATGCTTTCTTTCATTTTGTGATTCTCTAGTAAGTGAAACAATAGCTGCCCTTCTCTGAAAGCAAGGCGCTCTTAATACCGCTTATCTCTGAGAAGTGATAGTGCAAACACTCCTTGTCAAGAGGCCCAAACAATTACAGACTCCTTTAAACAATTAGTTTTCAGTAAAGTCAAGTGCTAGAAAATGCAAACTTAATTATTTTGCTGACAATGGTTGGAACACGAACGTCCTTTGGACTGTGGAAATACTACACACAAATACCCCAGTTGACAAGGAATCCAAGCCTAGAGCCAGAGGCCTGGAAACTCGGGCTGAAACAGCTCTAATAATCTATCATGCTGTTGCTAAGAGGATATTAATACTAGCATTTAGAATTGCAATCATGTGTCTGACAATTCTGTGTTTGTACCAGCAGGTCAGTTGACTAATTACGAATTGGGACTTCGCTGTGTACTGCACTATTCAGAAGAAAAAGGATGACAAGGGTACATTAACCATTAAGGCATTTGGGCCTGGGAGGGAAAACAGAGGACAATCAAGTCCTTATTATTAGATGCCGTCCTGCGAATCACCCCCTTATGCAGTTACAACAGAAGGAGAATTCACCTTTTAAAGTGAATAATTGTGCCTGTCGGGCAATCCCTTACAATTACTTTACCATCCAGCGAGAACTCATTGATTGCATTAAGGATAACAGTACTCCCCAGAAACAATCCTCTTAGGCAGACTACTTCTAAAATCCTCTGTCTCTCTCCATCAGGCAGCTGCCTGCTCTTCGAATAGCCAGAGAGATAAAGAAATAAAAATATTAAAGGCCAAAGCTCTACTGATTTCACAACGCTCTTTAAAGCCGGATGAGTGATTAGGATGGTTGTAGCCTGCTAAACACCCATGCCTCAGGTGGAATGCTCCTCTGAGCACGTTTTACAGTGAATGCAAGACTGGTGTCTTGCTTTTCAGCTCTGAAAATTCGCCTGCTTAAGCAGTCCTATAGAATTCCAAGTTAAAATGCAAGCCAGGGAGACTGCATGTCTTCAAGGGTTGATAACAAACTAGAATCAAAGCCGTCCTCTTTCAGATTACCAGCAAGAATCTAATCCAGGTCAGTGATAATCCTCCAGCATCTATTTAGCGATGATCCCAGCAGACAAATTGCTCCATCATGAAAGTCACTGGTTCTGACATTGCTGAGGGAATCTACAAAGACTAAATGAGGATGGAGATTCCTCCTTTACTGTGGGAGCTGATTAGCTTTGCAAGCAGAACAGGAGAGCTGAACTAAAGCACAAACAGAGTGTCTTATCATCATCATTGATTTGCTATTTTACAAAGTGGTAGAGGTGAGAATGATAATCCTTGATTTAACTACTGAGAGCTTCCCATCTTCTGTGTCTGGGCCACATTTGCCATGTATTCTCCGATCTCGTCACTCGCCCCTTTCAGAATCTTCAAACAAAACTCTCTGACTTCAAATGCTTGTTTTGCATCTACCACACAACCCTCTCGCTTCAGATTTTACTTCACTGACGCACACATCTCTTCCTCTCATTCCCAGCTTTTTTCAGTCCCCTTTCACACTGCCGAGTCCTCCAAATCCTTCCCTTTTTTTTTTTTGGTAGAGTAAAAGTCCATTCTCTCCTTCTTCAAAAGCTTCCTGTGGGTCCCATACAAAAGCTTCCCATACAGAGATGCAGGCTTGGTCCAGGAAGCAGCCTAGGCAGTCTGTGCTCACAAGAATAAACTCTGCTTTTTACTGGGGGTATTAACTTGACACATGGGGGTCTTTTGGTTCCAGCATTACCATCATGATGGAAACACCTTAGTACCAGCGTGCTTTTCTACGTGTTCTGGGGTTTTATTTTATTTCATTTTTTCTCTTCCTTTTGAGCATGCTTGTTGGAGAAACAATTTCTCTCTTTTCTAGAATTCAGGCTCTGAAACTCACACACGATGTGCAACCAGCATTTTCCATCTCTTGTCATGACTATCCTGTCATCTCCTAGTCTACAAAGTGCATAAAAGTATGGACAATACAGACAGAAAGACAATTAGGCTGGGATTATCTTGTCTGTTCAACAGCTGGGGCATAGCGCACGTCTGTCTTCCCTGTGTTAGAGTTAAGAATTCACATTTTACGGGCCTGACCCACCTTGTAAACATATATCCTGGTGTGTTACAAGGAGTGTTCAAAAATGCAGGTAAACGTGGCCATGACAAAAAGACCTGGAGCGAGTTTAGATATGAAGAGGTAATTTATTAAACGGGTAACATATGTAAAGTCAAGCTTGAAGATATAGTGCAGTTCCATCTTCTCCTGGGCTATTAAAGTAAATTAATGACTTGGAGCTGTGTAGGGGTTTCCAGAAACAACACTATAATAGCCAACTGGCCGCAGTTTGCAGCCTATAGAAGGGGGAGATGTTTATTCTTCAGCAAACTGCCTGCTCAGGCACCACACTATATATACTCTATATCTGACAGATCATAGTGTAGAAATGACAACTGAATCTTAGAATAACATCAGTGAGTATAAAATACGACGTTGGCTTGGAAGAAAATGAACCAATCATAATCTTTGATGGGACCCAGGTATTTCCAAAATTTCACAGCACTCTTTTCCATGCTGATAGTTTGGCAGCTGCTCAAAAGTGGCTATTCTGTGCCATTTTAAAGCCCTGAACGTGAGTGTCAACCTAGAAATCAGCATTTAAACAATCTTCATAAAAAATTCAGGGGAGTAAATGGTGTAGGGAGTGACTCCCAGGCTTTGCTATGAAGCCAGGTTTGGCTTTGCTATCTGCAAGCCGTGCCTATGGCTGTGCTGTGGTCCCCATTGGGAAAACACTTGTTGGTTTCCATCCAGGTCCGGGCTGAGACTTTGATGATGTGCAAGCATTTTCAACTTTTCACAGCACTCTTCGCCACACTGCCCAGGAAGGGAGGCACCAGCAGCCCCTGGCCACCCTGCATGGCTTGCTTCAGGCCGAAGGCTCAGCATCCCCCCATGCCTAGGGCTGCTCAGGCCTTCCCAACCCTGGTCAATTTTTAACGCCAAGAAGCCACGCTGCCTTCTCTGTTAGCACATTTCTCTATGTTTCCTGGAAAAAGTAGCTGATGGCTCTTTATAAACATCACCGTCACCTAAAAGGCCACTGCAATCGCTGATAGCCATTAAAAATCACAAAGGAGCAAAGGGGACGTAAGCCATCAGATCGTCCTCGACCTCATTACCTTCGGTTGGCGAAGTTCCCCTTGACCCCCCGGGCGTGCAACGAGGGGGAGGAGGGCGGAGGTGTCCGTGTGTCGGTGTGCGTGCGTGTCGCTTTCTGCTTGTATTTACGGGTCGAGACCAGGTAAGCGCCTGCGGGCGCTGCCTCCGCCTGCGCGCAAGAGCCCCTCCCGGCGCGGCGCGGGAGCGCGGAGCGGAGCGGGCCGGGCGGCGGGGCGGGCCCTGACGGCGGAGCCGGGGCCGGGGGCGGGGGCGCCCGAAGGGGCCGGGCGGCCGCGCCGCTCCTCCGCGCCGGGTGTCAGTCGGCAGCCGCCGCCGCGGAGGCAGGCAGGGACGCAGGCAGGCAGCCCCGCGGAGGCACCGCGGCAGGCGGGAGACCATGATCCTCACACGTAAGCTCGGGCTCTGCCCGGTGGTGGTTGCGGTGGCGGCTGCGCGCCCGGGGGCGCAGGCTCCGCGCATCGCGGCCAGCAGTGCCGGGAGGTGGCTTCGGGGACAGCGTGGTGGGGTTTGGGGGGGTCTCTTTTGTTACCCTGCAGCGCCCGGAAAGGCAGGGCTGGCAGGAGCGCGGGCGGACTTCCCGCGGGGGCGGCGGCTGCCCCGTCCCGTCCCGTCCCGCGGCGCGGTGCGCATCCCCGGCCGCGGGTCTTCGCCCCGCCGGCCCGTCCGTGTTTGGAACTCGTCCGTAGGGGCGGGTGCAGTCCCAGGTGAGACGGGAGCGCAGCGGGAGCCCGGAATGACTTTTTCTCGCTGGGAAGCGGCGGTCCGTTTTGGCTCTGCTCGGGGAGTCCTGGCCGAAAGGGTTAAGGCGGAGGCGCGGTGGGCAGGATGCGGCCTCCCTCTGTGCGGGGCACCTTGGCCATCCCTTCTGTCTCTCTTTCTCTTTTGGTGTTTTGGGGTGTTTTTTTCTTTTTTTTTTTTTTTTTTTTTTTTTCCGGGAGACCTTGCGAGACGGGAAGCGTCGAGTTTCTTTTGAAGTTCTTCGTAATTAGCCCGATGGCCTCCAGGAGCCCGGTGGCTCCCCCCGTACGGCGGTGGCCAGCCCTGATGTCACCCCCGGAGGCTTTGATCCCGGTGGAGGAGCAGCACCTCCTGCCAGTCGGGATCACCCCCCCACTCCCCCTGCCCCCTTGTCGAGGCAAACAGAAAACTGATGCTGTTTTCCAGTCGGGCATTTTTACCTTCCGAATCACCCTCCCTTTTTTTGCAAACCACCGTCAAGGACTTACTTGCACCGTAACTGGGAAATTGTTGAGTGACGTGTTGCCATTAGCCTAATGAGATCTATTGCCAGTCAAAGGCACTTAATATTGATACAACGATCTTTCCCCCCCCCCCCCCCCCTTTTTTTTTTTCTTCCTTCTTCTCGTTGGGAAAATTAGAGCATTGAAGAAATAACTACATTTAAGCAATGTCTTAACTAGGTCAGAAGGTTCTGCCTGATGTGTCATAGTACTTAACACATGTGACTTGAAAGATTGAGGAATGTAATTTTATCTTAGCCATCAATTATAGATGCTTTTATTTTTTTGCAGGAGTAAGTGTGATCTGTTTGAATTGCCCTGTCCTGATCAAGAAATTCCCAGCAGCAAATCAGTAACAATGCTCTGAGTCAGATTGTGTTGTGAGGCTGTTTGTAGTGAATTTAAGGAAGATAATAGACAAGCGAATTTCATACGACTCTCTGAGTGTGAATCTATCAGCAGTTCAGTGCCAGACTGATTCAGCATCCATCTGGCAAACAGGCTATTGCTGGCTGACAGCACACAGAGTTGGTATTAGGCACGTTGGTATTAGGTGAGTCTGTTGATTCCACAGCTGTAGCCTCCTATCTTGTCTTCCAGGTGTCCTTACTGATGTCCTGTGGGCATCCTGATCTGCATCAGTAGAAGCAACAAAAAAGAGATGGGCTGAGGTGACCTGGCCAGGAAGTGGTATTCATGTCTCTCTAAGCAGATGGTTTTGGGGTACTACTTCAGTTTGGCTGTGGGATCCTGATTAGGGCTGAGATTCTTTGATTATGGAATATAGTGTATGCAAAAGAAGATGTAGGTATTGATAGGATTCCTTTCATCTACAAGTTCATAGAAATCAAAACATTTGGAGCTACCTTTTGTAACCTCTAGGACTTCCTGGTCTCTTTATCTTTTAAAATAACTGGGTTTGTTAATTGATTTTTTTTCTTTAATCAAAAGGAAGTGCAGATACATGGTTCTAAACACCATGGAGCTATTGTTAGTTGGATTTCTAAGTGGTAGTTAACAGCAAGAATGTATCTGGTTGTGCTTTTATTTGGGTTTTAAATCTCAGTTTTATAGATTCAATCTTTCCAGCCAGTTCTGCAGTTGCCCTTGCTGGGCCAGAGAGAAAGACTGCTGCTGGTCATGGAAATTCACAAGTACCCTGTGTATTTTGCCTCTGGTGGGGGTAGGAAAAAGGTACTGCAGTTGTCCTTATGTACTCATCTTGGATGTTTATATTAGGATTCCTAGAAGAAGGAGATGAGAGGTGACTTGGTTTTAGTTTTCTGGTTCTTCTAATTCACTGCATCCTAGGCAATGGTTTGTTTGAGGCATGTGAATTTATGAGTTCTGCAAATATTTAGAGATGCAGTTTGCACGATAAACTTTTTTTCTGGTCAGAATACCACAGTATGTTATGTTTGGGTTTCTTGAGAGATTCAAACTTCTCTTCCAGTTCCCCTCTGATTGGAGTTTTGCTGTTGGCTTCAGCATAAACACAACTGCACCCTTGGCTGGTTAAAAGGAGACGGAGGAAGAGAACTCATGTGCTTAACAGGATGGTCCTGTACTGTAAACAAGCACTGTTCATGCTTAACTATCCTTCCTAGCAACAGGAAGAAGGAAATGAGGCTATGCAAAAGGACCCTGACACATTTCAGACAATGCCAGACCCACCCTGGCATTCATACAGTATAACCAGAAGACTTAGGGAAATAAAAATAACTTCAGATGTTTCCCCTTCCTTCCTGTGGATATTGTAGAAATACAGCAATCAAACGATCTGCAGTTCACAGAAAACTTGTTGGTTTGATCTCCACTAAGTAAAGAGATGATGCTTCTATGGAATTTATATATCTTCATTGGGTATCACGTTGTTTTGCTTACAGTCTGATCCTCAGTGTTTCAGGGTGAGTAAATTACAAAACACTGTATCCTCTCTAGTGGTACAGGGAAAGTAGATATCCAGTAATTTTGGTAATTTCAGCAATTGGAGGCATATTTCTTGCTTGTTCCTATGTTATCAGTAATTCTGACTGGTGCAGAGTATCAAGATTGTCTTGTGGGTTTTTTGAATTCCAAAGATTTTTTTTTGAGTTTTTTCTTTTTTCCTTTTTATTTTCTCTTCTATTTTTCCCCCTTCTCCTGTTTTAAGGAAAAAAAAAAAGTCTGTCTTCCAGCAGTGATGAGCAAATCTCATACAAGGGGCACAGGACCGGACTGTGATTGGAGCTTTCTGGTTCTTTTCACTGGACATTTATTCTTCTGTACTTGCTGATGCTGAGTACTACCCTATCCCGCAGAGGATACCTTTGAAATCAGTAGGTCTGTGAGTACATTATGCCATTGACATAACTGGTAGAAGTAAAATATAAAGTCGAGAATGACTTAACCAGCTAGCTTTAATTCACAGAGTTTCATTATCAGGAAGTTACAGGTGATATTACATACCTTTCTGAGGTACTCTGGTGTCTTTAGAAGAGTGTGATAAGTGTCGTTATTTGTTAGGATGAATATTCTTTCAAGTATTGTCTAGTATTTGTTTCCCTTGGGAAGAACTGCTCTAGATGAGACTCGATCAGGAAAAAATATTATCTGGTCTCTTCTAATGAAGACACAGTATGATGGCTCACATATTGCTGGTGGGGATGTTTTTTTAAAAGTTCAAAATGGCACAGAATTCCTTAGACTTGGTTTCAAATGTATTTATTTTATATTTGTCTAAGTCTCTCTATTCAAATGCTCATCTCAGTCTGTGCAAAGAACGCTTCTAGAGGAGATGCATGAAAGACGTGCTGAAGCCAGCGGTGGACACAGTTTGACCTTCCCAGACCTATTCTTGCCATTTACTGAAGATTCAGGATTAAGAAAAGTATACCATCCTGCATTCTTGCATTTTGGGGATGTTCTTTCTGTGACTCTGTGGACCTCCAGAACTGGATGCTCTGCTGGCCACCTTTCCCTCTGCTCTCCATATGTGTCTCTGAGAACAAATTTCCTGTGCATTGTAAGATACAAAAAACCTTTCAGTGTAAGACTTCATGATCTGTTTTAACTTCCCTTCTTCTTTCCGTACGTAATCTCTCTCTGCTTTCCTTTGGAGTGCTGTGTTGGCCTTGCAGTGCTGTCATGGCTCTGCTGTGTTTAGACCATTCTCTTAAGGTGTGACCATTAGATCAAATAATGAGAAAAGCACTTTTTGGTGTGCAATATCACAGACAGAACTGTCTGTAATATCTGGAAATAGAATGTTCGTAGTAATACTTGCTTTAGGAAAATCCAGGTTTGCATCTTTAATTCTGATTTAAGGAAGGAGGCATTCAGCTGGGACACTAATAGTTTTGTGCTGGGCTGTTTCACTGCCACTGGTGTTTTGTATCTAGTGTTGTATCATCCATACAGGGTGCAGTCTGGGGACTGGGTCATCAATGAGGTAAGCACTAAGTGGTTATGATGCAATGGTAGTCCTTCTTCCATACAGTTCTTCCTATGTGTGTGGATGGTTTTGAGGTTGAGGCTTAACAAGCTAGAAGTAACTGTATAAAATCTACTTTCTTCTATAGGAACCATTGAGACAGCTCAGATCAACTCTTATACCATTATTATTTCCTGGATCTGATCAGGCAACCCAAACTTTGGGCATTTTTAGAGGAATTATCTGTCATGCTGGACCTATTCACTTTTGCCTCCCTCCAGAGCTCAAGGAGCCTTTGATTTGAGCTTTGCATGCAGCATGCAAGTTTACTGACTTGCAGACAGGGTGCAATGGGACAATATTAATACTGGGCTTGGGAGTAGCAATGGTTAATATTTGCCCTTCAGTGTGTTCTCAAAGGTCATCCTAACCAAGTCATTTCTAAGAGAAGAGAAGGTTAAAGTCATCTTCTGTTTCCTGGTCTTTGGAGGAGGATTCATTTCTCACCCTGGAATCTGTCAACATGACCTCCTTCAGAGGATTTGACTAACTGCTTTCCCTGCCCTGAATAATCCTCCTCCAAGACCACCCTGTGTTAATCAGGCCAGATAAATAACCCTCGTGCCCAATTATTTCTTAAGGTTTTTTTAAGTCACTTGACGTCTTGTTCCTCTTCATCTGTGAACCTTCTTAAAAATGAATGAGAGAAGACCATCTTTAATCTATAAAAAGAATTGTTCTTTGGCAGGAAAACTGCCACATGAAGCTTTGGGTTTCTGTTTAAACAAAGTTAGCTTTCAACTTCAGATTGCGTTGCTTTTTAAATTTCTGTCTTAATCCTCCTGTATATGCTCAAAATGCAAAACCAAAAATATTAGGAATTAATTATGATTTTGATTTACAGTGTAAACCAGGAGTTGCGATGGTTCTCTTGTGTTCTAGAATACGCTTTCCTGAAGTCTTCAACAAATTAGGAAGTAATGCAGCTAACTTTGGGAAGTTAGCAGCATATTTAATAGTATGAAAATAAGGAGTAATTGCAATCTGTTACAGAGTGCATAAGGAAAGGGCTTGACAGAGACATGAGGAACACCCTTTATTCCAGTACACCTACATTAAATCCTGAAATAGTGCCAATTTGGTGCTTTTCAGAGTGTAACAGTTGCTCCAGGTTCTCTTGACAGAGGGGAGGACCTCTTGCCAGCCAAGGCGTGCTCTGGGAGTGGTGATTGTGCCCTCTCTGCCCTCCTGCCATCTGGCACTGCCCTTCCTTGTGCTCTGATGAAAACCTGTGCCGCACCTAATGCTTGAGATGGGGCTTACAGCACAACTGGAGTTAGAGATAGCAAAAGTCTCATTTTAAATATTTTGGGGGTAAAAATAATGAGGAGAACTGTGAAACTGATTTCCTTTATTTCTGAAAAACAGTATTGTTGTGTTTTAGAGATCCATGGGTCCATGTTGCGAAGGGCATAATTCCTCTGAAATTCATGGAGGCTCCCATTGATTTCAGCAAGTGTTGGCTCAATCCCTAAACATTATAAATATTTTTGACAAATGGTGTTTGTCTTGTTAAAATTTTGAGCTGAAAAACTTTTGAAGTGATTTCGATATGCTGAAGACTATGAAAAGGAGATTGAAGTTAATTAGATTTTGGTTCACAAAGGCAGTATTGTGTTTCCTGTGCTAGCCAAGAAGGTTGGTGAGCAATTAAAGCTGCTGTATTAGGTAACATGGTACAGTTAGTAAGGAGGGAAATTACATACAGCCAACACACACCTGTGCAGATGTTTTGGAAACTAGTTGTAGGGGGGTGTGTGTATGTATACATATATATAAAAATATACAGCCTTCCAGTACCTGAAGGGAGCCTACAAGAAAGCTGGAAAGAGACTTTTTGCAAGGGTATGTAGTGATAGGACAAGGGGCAATGGCTTTAGACTGAAAGAGGTAGATTGGATTAGATGTAGGGAGGAAATTCTTCGCTCTGAGGATGGTGAGGCACTGGCACAGGTTGCCCAGAGAAGTTGTGGCTGCCCCATCCCTGGGGTGCTCCAGGCCAGGTTGGATGAGGCTTTGAGCAGCCTGGTGTAGTGGAAGGTGTCCCTGCCCATGGTAGGGGAGGAGGAACTAGGTGGTCTTTAAGGCCCCTTCCGACCCAAACCATTCTATGATGCTATTTTATTCTTTTTTTTAATTTAACTTTCATCATTAAGGGGATAAACAAAATTAAAACCTCACTTGCTCTTTCCAAAACCTCTGCTGAAAAAAAAATGGTGTTCAAGCTTCCTGATTTTTTTCAGAGAAAATATCAATATATGATCTTAAACATCTGTTTCCTTCCTTCTTCTTCATCTGTTCCCACACAAATTCCAAACATACTCTGTTCTCCGAGTGTCCTGTGGTTTATACATAACATCAGCAGCATAGTTACTGTCTTGCTGCAAGGCTCCCTAACTTGAAAAAGCCAGTCCCATGTTTAACCCAAAGCCAGCAGGAACACAAGGAGAGTGTTTCTTCAGTTGTCATCATATAGTTGAGAAATATTTCAGTAACATTCCCCACCACCACCTCTTTCTAGGGTTTTTATGACTAGAAAGCAGTATATATATTTGTGTCATATATGGTTTCTTTCAAGAACTTGAGGTTTTTTTCCAAAAAAAAGTTTTTAATAAATTTTTTCTTAAAATTTTGCATGCATCCATATCGGCTTCAGTTGACTGTTGAGGCAAGCAGCGTTAAGTGGAGATCACAGGATGTATCGTGTGACTGCAGAAGGTAAATTGAAGCACAGTGGAATAGAGGAGCACATCAAAACAGTCAGCTGCTATTACAAAATCTAAGTTGCACTTTAAAAGTGAAAGGAGAGAAGGGACCTTCTTGGGAAGGTTGTTAGCTTTCACTTCAAAGCCTGCAAGCTCGTCAGTTCAAAAGCCGTACTACTTATTCCCTTGGACTCACTGGTTCTTCCAGAAATGAATCCTTCATGGGCTGAATGTGTCAGACTAATATTTTAGGACAATTGTGTAAGATTAGGTTGTTCTTTTAGAGTAAGAAGAGATTCCAAACGTGTTAGAAATTTGGCAAGAGCTTTTAATGGGATTTTCAGAATTTTCTAGCTTCTAGTGGTTGAATGTTTATTGACAAACTTGCAACATTTCAGTGTTTGAGGCCATTATCCTTAGAAAATGCTATTCTTCATTGATTACACTTTTGCTTTCTTGAGTCCTTGTTACGTGCCACTCCCTTGAAAGGTGTGGAGCGCTAAGTTAGTGATACTGCTTAAGGAATATTTAACTATATAGGTTTGAGAAAAAACAGACTTCTGAAAAGGAATTTAATTATATTCAAGCTACAGTCACATATCTTCAAAGTGAAAGCCATCTGAGGCCATGGACACATAGCAGGCTAACTCTTAGGAAGTCATACTGTCCCAGCTTTAAAGGGCTGCAGGCATATGACATTATGCAGAACTGATTTATCATTTTCAGTGCCTGGCCTGCTCCTTTGTAGACAGCTGCCATAGTGCAGGTTTTTTTTCCGGTTTGTCTCACATTTCACATCATTGCTCATGTATCTGTAGGCTGAGTGGTTGGATAGTGTGATCAAGCCTAGTGCTGGGACCACAATTCACATGTCAGGAATGTAATTCAAGCACTTGGAAAAATGATTACTTGTACTCGGGCAGTGGAATTCTATCCAGAGAAGAATATTTCTCATATATACTGCAGCTGGTCTTAAAAAATATGATCCTGAATGATCTCAAGCTTCTTAATAGCTCAGGACGGTGTTTTGGAGTTGAATACAAGTTTTGCAAAGCACCAGAAATTTCAGAGGGACAGGATATGGAGGGACAGGTAATTTCTGATACAGACAGAAAAAGAGGATGATCTTCTGAGCTCTTTTGCAGCCATTAAACTGGAGCTTCAGTCCTGGATGGGAAGTAATCCTCTTTGCGCTTCATCCGTGCCTTAGAAAACATGTAGGTAGTTTATGGACTTTTATGCATTATGGTAAAGAGCAACCAGGTTCGTCTCTAGCATTCCTGGTGAGAAATCACATTCTCTGCATTGCATGGGAGAGACTCTTCTGCAAGCTGATTCAAGATGATGATTTTGTATTCAATTTTTACATTTTTTTTTTCTTTTCTGAAAAAGTCAAGTGATTAGTTTCAACTGAAATGACCCGGTCAAAAATTAAGACCAAAAAGAACCCCAAACCAACCAGTTGTTAGGTATGACATTGGAGTGAACCTTCAGCAATGAAGCCCATTTTCACTGAAATTTAATTTTAACAGCATTGATTTGACCAGTCTCGCTACAGATTTTTACAATCTGCTCTCTCAACAGAGCCAAAAGGTGAGATGAGTAGAACTGATGTGTGGAGGTGCTAATATGGCTATAAAGGTGTCTGAGTTGAGGCAAGAGGAAACCATCTGCTTTGAAGAACTGCCTGTATGATGTTTAGCACTTAGGTGAAAATGGAGTAAATGCATCACTGTACGAAGATACAACTGCTTTGCACCTTTTCCTGAATACCCTGAAAGAGCTGCTGCTTAAGTTGCATGTTATTTCATAGAAGCAAAAAGAAAGGAAGAATGAAAGCAGATGATCCTGTGGCACCTAGCTAGACTGCTATGTTTATTTTTTTTCTGGAAGGACATTATTTCAACATCACACTGTGTAGTTTTTATTTTCTATAGGAAAGAAGGTATCATCCAACAGAAGACTAGAGATATCTTAGAGTTCTCCCTTCTGCAGCTCCAGTATCAAACAAGGTGTGAATTGAGATATTTTTGCTATGAAGTTTTAAACTTGCCAACTTGAAGGTCCAGGAACTAAGATTAACCAAAGTTAAACAGAAAAGGAAGTTAGAAGTTTCCATTTTCACTGACCAGTTTGGAGAAGAATTGGGTCCTCCTAACCCCCCAGGAAGTGGGTAAATAAGGACTAATGGTTCCCAACCATACACAAAAGGAACTCCTACTCTTGATTTGAGCATGGAGGCCTGCTTTGTGAAACAGACTAACAAATAAAGCTGTTTCCAATAAAAATTTCCTGTTTCCTCTTTAACGCATTTGCCTGCTGTTTGCTTACACGACACCGAGAATAAAGACTTCATTGTGCTCCTTTTTGGATTTTTTTTTTTTGTTTTGAGTTTTGTTTTGTTTTGTTTTGTTTTACTTTCTAAGAGATTTTCTTGTGTATTGGGACATTTAGAAATAACAGAACAATTTCTTTCTTGCCAGTGGTTCTTTCATACAAGAACCTCCTGCTGCTGGGGGAGGGCACAGGACGCACATCTGAAAAGCTTCACATACGTTTCTTGCCTGGAATGTATACTGAATTGTAGTTTATTGTAAAGGTTTTAACTGGCAGGGATGTTTGATTCAGAAAGGAAGTGGCACCGCAGGCATGGAGCGGGGAGGAGGGAGTGACACCCGCCCCTTGCCCACAGCAACTTGTATCAGCTCAGCTGCCACATCGTCATCGGAAAGATGCTCATGGTGGGAAATTGCTTTGCATACCATGGCAGATGAATTGGGGCTGAAGTAGGGCTTCCCTAAAACAGGCTGAAAAGCAGTGTAGAGTTCCTCTGCAAGCTCCCCCTTCTCCCTACGGTTCTCAGCTGGCCCCAAGAGAGCAGATGCTGTGCTTGACAGTGAGTTCGTAGCTCAGGTGATGATCTGTAACCTAGGTCCCCCTGGGAGACTGAACGAAGGCTTCTGGGTGCCCTGTCCCTTCTGAAACTTTTTAGAAGTAGTAGAAAAATCTGATTTTAGAAGCTTTGTTCTCCTTTCTTTTGTCCTTCGTTATCCCAGTGTCCATTGATCCAGATGACAAGGACTTGCACATATTCCGATGTCCACCTGGATATAAAACCGTGGCAACTGGCAAACCAAGAGTCCAAGGGCTGATGCTGCTGAGGTGGAAGAAAAAATGGTATTTCGAAAGTGTGGGAATGAGCTTTCTCCTCTAGTGTAATTTAAATTATTTGGCCAGAACCTCAGGTTTAACTAATATATTTTATTCTCAAAGGCAGATTTCAGTTAAATTGTGGTAAAGAACTTTTTACCTATACAAGTTTTCAGCTGTTTAAGTTTGTACCTCTTATGTGAGGAAGCTTGTTGTGTGTACTCAGCTTTCCGTGCAGCCTAGCCAGCACACCCTGGGCTGGATTCTCCCTCCGGCTATATTTTGATCTGCCTGAATTTCACATACATGCCCAGTTTTGTTCATGCTCTGGCTCCTCAGTAAGCAGCAGGGTTGAGATGGAGAACCTGGGTTAGAAATGACCTTTCTGTTCATCTGGTCACAACGCATTGATACGGTCTAGAAGCAACCTTGGGTTTGGCCAGCTGAAGTTGAACAAAAGGAGCTGCTTTTTTAGGTCCGCTCTGTCACCCATACCCCTGCCACGTACCTCTCTGACACGTGCTTTGTGTGGATGAAGGTATCATGGAAAGACCCCTGGCCACAGGGGACTCCCTGGCCCCTTCTTCAAAAGATGGCTTTCCAAACCCCTTGCCCTTCCAAGGACTTGCAGCAGGAGCCAGAGGTTAGAGCCCTGGCTTTCCAAAAATGTTTGAGATGGAAATGGGGCAGCTATTGCTTTTAAACCCTTGGTGCTGTCCTGTCTCCAGCCCTAGAGGTTTGCCCAGCCTCACCAATGAACAGGTGCACTGGTGTCCTATTATTCTCTGGAATTCTTTTGGCCAACCAGGAATAACTCAGGTGTTTCATTGCCTTCGTAGACTTCTTGGGGGATTCTCAAAGGTATTTTGAAGGCAAATATGCTCTGAAAATCCCAAAGGCACCTGACACCTGGGTGCCCATAACATGTGACTTCCACGTAACTTGCATATATATTTGCAGAAGAGATACACAAAGCTTCTACAGAGAACCTGAAAAAAAGTCCAATAAATGTATATTCATAATTTTCTAGCTCTAGAAATATTTTACAGGTCATACACCTGGGATGCTCAGTAAAGGACCTGTGATCAAATATTTAAACACATTTAAGAGCTACTGTAGTAGTAAGGAATCTGGCAATTTTTCAATTACACTGCAAGCATCTACCTGCATTTTTAGGTAAATACAGATTATCGGGGATCATTTTTTTTTCAGTTTTAAATCAAGTAAAATTCTCATTCAATCCAGACACTTTTGCAGGATGTGACCTGTAAGTTAATTTTAAGTACTCTTAAAATTAGTTACAGATTTTTTTTACTTTAGTGTTTTCATTGCTTCTGAGATAGTGATATTCTGTTGTTTGTTCTTGCTTTAGCAGTACAAGTTTTAAATATATTTTAGGTTCTTTTTTTTCATTCATTAGTAACTTTCCCATGCATTTCCTTAGGATACCAAAATTAAAATCCTACTTTAAGTAAAACTTTACAATCGCTTGTAAGATTGGAGTTGAAGAATGCTTTTTCTTAATGAGTAGCTAAGTCAATATGTCTGTACGTGCTTGTTCTCATGCGGTCCCATAACCCAAAGGTGAAGCAAACACAAGTTACACAAATGCCTGCTTGTCCTGACTTCAGCGAGAGTGGATTTTTAGCTGTTTATTTATCTGGAATGTTGTGCTTTGGCTTACCTTAACCCCTTGGTTTGGATATGTATCTTAGCAAAGCAGTCTGGCAAAGCACAAATATTTTAACCCTGTTGTAGCTATTTGGATCATTAGAGTGGGATTGCCGTCATGTTGGAGATACTAAAGTGCCTGCCAATTTTAGCTGTGAACCTATATCTCACTAAGAATATTTTGTAAGATGCCAAAATCTTGAGACACTTTACTTATGTTATGCTTGGCTCTTCATGACCCTGTATGCAGTAACTTGTATTCTGAGCAAAACCCTTTGTGCGTGGTTTCTGCAGCAGGTAGCAATAGTATCCTTTCCAAGTAGGTGGCAGAATTGTCTACTGAGTTGTACATAATGAAGCTTTTCTTTTCTAGTCCATCAAGAAGAGTGAATATAATCAAAGCCAGATGAACTTTAAGAGTTTCTGATTGCTCGCTGTCTGCTTGATGAGTTCTGAGCAGGGAGCTAAATTCCCAGTAGCACTTTCTTGAATTTTTAGAACAAAATTAACTCAATCAATTTCCTGAACATTTGGAGAATACCCGAAATACCTTTTAAATTTTCCTAGTTTGAGCTAATAAGATAACATTTTCCTTATTTCTGCCTGTATTAGATAACAAATTAATTTATGTATAATTTATTCACAGTCTAATATAACCCATGTTCAGAATGTTTCCTTTCTTTCGGTGTCAGGTATACGCATGCGAATAATTTACTTTTGTGGCGTGCTGGTTTGGGCAGCGTGAGGGAATTTTAGCTGAATTTCCTGTAATATACCACATAACTCATAAACGCCTTGCAGACCTCCAGTGAAACTGGGTTCTTGTTGGGTAGTAAATACGTGCTTGAGTGAGCTGCAATACAGTATGTCAGTTGTTCTTGGGCTTGGGTCTATCAGTAGTATCTACAAGATGTTAAAGGGCACAGTATTACGAGGTCTACTAGGAATTTCTGTCAAGACAGAATAGTTGTGCCAAGAGGATCGTAAGATTTGTTGAACAAATGCTGCTCATGTTGATTGCAGTGCTGGTTTCTCTAGTGTTAATGAAACCTGTATGGAATAGTTCATAACTCCTGCAGTTTTCATCCGTGCCTGTTTCCCTAACTATTAAAATGATGAGCTGTTGATAAATCGTGGGTGAAGGCTAGGGACTTTCCAGAATCTAAGGTATGTTTGGTCATGAGAAGAGAAGCAAACTGGGATAAGCAAGCCTGTGTCTCAGTTCGAAGTTGCTGAATATCTTCATGCTTATTTTGTAACAGGAGTAGTAGAAGTGGTGGAAAGGCTCTTTTTGCTTTGAAGATGACTAATTGGAGGGTGTCTTGTTTCTGTCCTCTTCCAGAAATCGAGGCCAAGGAAGCTTGTGACTGGCTGCGAGCTGCTGGGTTCCCGCAGTATGCGCAGCTTTACGAAGGTAGGCAATCCTGGCAATTTTTGGACAATAAGATGTGATATTCACCGATAGATAAGGTTCAGGGGCGCAACCAAAGTGTCAGCATATAACATGATTTTTAGGGACTGTGCTGCTCTCTGCTACCCACCACACACATGGATGGACCAAACCCAATAAGACTCTGAAACACTCTTGGAGTTTTAAATTTATTCCAGGTTTCTATTTTAGTCTGAATCTTCCGAATAGCCTCATAGCACAAATTAATGTTGGCATCATGGTACGTTCCCTGCAGTTAAAACATGAAACTGTGTTTTCATGAATGCAATCATCCACTGCTACGAGCCCAGTCTTAGAGAAACTCAGAAGCTGTGTCCAGCTCCGCCACCCAGTTCTCCTAAAGGAGCAGAGGGAGGAAATTCTGCGTATGTGTGGATGTATCTGTGTGCCTTGTGATTCCCAAGTCCTGTATGTTCTTCCCAGAACAGTTTGGGTTGGTGTTAGACAAAGGCTTACTACGAAAGGAAAAAGAACGTGCAAGCTGGTGTTGCACAGATGTGCAGCAGCTCCTTGAAGAGACTGCTGCCTCCGGTGCTCCCTTGTCCTTCTGTGGGATGGCTTCACTTTGCGTGTCCGCTGTTACAAAGGTTTTGCTCGATTAAAACTGTTCCCTTCATTGCCTCTCTGACCTACTAGGAACTTGCAGTTTTGGCATACAGTTCTTACACGCTGATACAGAGTAACATACAGAAGTTTGTTTTAATGTGTGACATCCTTTTTATGTATGTATGTATATTATTGTTCAGAATTTCCCACACACACCACATAAAATTACTTGCATTGTAGTGAAATTATTATGCACTCTTATCTGCCTCTTCTTTTTTATAAAACAAACTCCAGCTGCCACTTGTAAGAACAAGCATAGAAAGTCCATTATTTACAGTGAATAACTGTTGGAAATTACAGCAAATGCTGAGCTGACCTTCTTGAAAAATGATCTCACTGAGCTTTGATTAGCAGCTGCATTGGCAATATGAGATGATAATAGCACTTTCAAAAGCAGCACTTGGCAAAACTTTTCTTCACCTGTTCAGAAATCAAATTTTCTTTTATTATTTCTCTTCCTTTATTTTTTTTTTTCTTTTGTGCCAATGGCCATGCCAAGATTTTCGTGAGATGCAGAGCTGGGACTGTACTTCCAGTCTTTGTTAAAATTGAGGACAAGACTCCCAGCTGAATACGTGGGCTTATGGGTTTCATGTTATGCTGAGCTGTAAATCCCCTAAGAAATTACTTGCATTCAGAAAACATGTCCTACCTGTGGTTACCACTGCCCTGCCTAGAGACTCTAAACTTACATAAAATATGTTTCTAATGTAGGACCATGTCTTGCCTAACATCAAAAGGAACTGCAGAGGTGAGAGCAAGGCCAGCCATACCCATTGAAATGACAGCTGTCCTTATAGGAAAACAATACACCATTGTCCTTTGCAAGCCCCCCTGGCAGCAGCAGCAACAACAAAAACAGCAGCAGCATAAATTAAGCATTAAAAAAATGGACTCATGGAGACTATCAGCTTCTTCCAAGTCACCTCTCTCACTTAAGTTCTCTCGTATCTTTTCTTCTGGGCACTCTAAGGTGCTAACTTTCTCAAGAAAAATTTATATCAGCACTGATGAAAAGTATGAGTTGAATATGCTCACCCCTTTAATAGCACCTTGGACTTAAAATAGTGAAGGGCAGATCTATGGCACAATTGGGTATAGTACAAGAGTTCTGACAAGTCACCTATAGGGAGTGGTCCCACAAAGTAAGCATTTAAAATGAAGATTAATCAATGAGCCTTTGTCAGTTGCTTTGCTAAAACTGCAGTTTCCTGTGGAAAAGCTAGAATTTATTGCATTTCACAGAAAATGTCATAATTTGTTTATTCCTGAGCCAAAATCAGGACAAATAGTTCATTTGAGAGATTGTCTGTTGGCACTAAAAAAAAAAAAAGAATATTGATTACCTTTCCACAAATTAAAACCAATCTTATTCTTTTCCTTATTTCAGCTCACACTTTCCTAGTCTCTGGAGATTAAAATATTATATAGACAATTTCTTGGGGCAGGAAAGTTGTAGGCAAGTGCAACAGTATATTCGGAGTGTGTTCTTACATTGCTGTGTGCCCTGAACACCCAGTGGCTCTGGTGGGAGTTTGGGCTGTGCAAGGAATGCTGGATCAGGACCTGTGTGACAGTCAGGAATCTGTGGAGGACAGTAAATAATATATATGTGATTGCTGCTTCGGAGCTGTAGTAAATTTTCAGCTCTCTGCCAACATAGTTTCCTCCCCCTCACTCTCCCAGTTGTTTACCTAAATAATCTCTTAAGGAAAGGAGGCAGTGCGGCTCCGCGCAGCTTGGCTTGCTTTCATTTCAGTCCATATCTCATTGATGTTGTAACAGTGTCAAACTTTTAAATAGCTTGATTAACAGCCAAGGAGATTCTGGTTTTCGTTCTTTTCCAGAGATTTGGGGTTTACTGACCTTTCTTTAATGTGAGATATTAGTACTTTGATGGAGAATGTGTATTTATTTTAAATAAAGCTAGCATGAATCAGTTTCAGCTTCTGATGCTGGATAAGGAGCTCACATTTGCCTCTCTCCCTCTCCCGTTGTTTCATCTTTGCTTTGCTCATTTTTCCCCCATTTTGCATGTGAACTTTCAGTTATCAAAGCTGCTCATCAAAAGCTTGTACATGAAAAAGAAGCATCTCCAGCATTTGAGATGGTAATGTGTGTTTACCTGGGAAGTGCCAATCACTGGCATCTGGGTGAGCTCAGCTGGAGGCAGATGGTTGTTTTGAAATAACTCACCGATGGGAATAAGAGTCGTTTTGATTCCTCACCTGTCTCTATTCCTGCAGATCTCCTTTTTCCCATTGACATCGCTCTAGTCAAGCGAGAGCATGACTTTCTGGACAGAGATGCTATTGAGGCCTTATGCAGGTAAGTGGAAAAAAACCCACTGCCTTTTGAAACAAAACTCTTCCTGTGTCATAGAAAGTATAAACTGGGAAAAGCATAACCTCAACTGAATTATGTACCGTTAAATAACCCTTTGCTTGAGACCTTTTTCTTATCCGCTATCAGTATGCGGTTTTCATTAGAATGATCTATTGGACTAAGTAATGTCTGGGGATCTTATTTAAAACAAAGTTGGGAGGAAAGTGGCAGGAGTCTTTGTGACAGTATTTCATAGGCATGTTTTTAATTATTAATTTGCTTTCATTACTAATTCACAAATTAGTTAGGCATGTGAAAGCAGAGCTGTGCTGGCTACAGCCATCTGCCATATAACTGTAACATCAGTTCGCACACGGGAATTATTTTTTGGGAGCAGTATTAGCAAGGCCATGCTGCTGCACTCCCTTACTCTGCTTTCTTACATCAGTGAGCAGCTGTGTATACAAATAAAACAAAAAGCTACGTATACAAACCCTCGTGCTGACCTCAGCGCATCACACGGTGTGTGCCATGGTCGCCAAAGGGAACGTGGGTATGGCTGTAAGGGATAATGTGAGCGAATCTCAGAGTTTACTGCCGCTGCAAAGGCTGGCCGGCCCTCGGCCGTGTGCTCCCATTGCGTATCTTTGTTGTTTGTGGGCTCCAGCCACAAACCAGTTCAACTCACCCCGCAGAAAGAGTCTAGATAGTTCCTTGCTGGGTTAATAGTTAAATCAGCCTGTGGAAAGGCATGATGAAGTTCAGAATAGGTATGAAGGATGGGGCAGGACCCCACAGCCAGCTGCAGGGGCAGGAGGTGGGATGGGTAGAGAAAAAGAGGGAGCAAGACTTGCTGGTGTGTGGCAGCATGTTTTTACGGACTTAGAGCCTCTGCATTACTAATTTTATCATAAGAGAAATTACACTGGCCCCATCTGGCACTTACCTATCCATCAGTTACCTCCTCTAGTGTGAGTCTAAATGGCAAAAAACGCCTTAACTTTTCATCTCTCCTGTTACCTAGAAATGGGTGTGGTTTTCTGCTTCTGTCCTCCATTATGGCAGCTTTCCAAATTGTCTGCAATCTGAATGCTTTTGGATACTGCAAATGTAAATGTCAGTAGTTCTAATGAATTACAAAACCCTTATAAGAAGGGCTTTACGTTTATAGTGTTCTCTTGCCATCACTGCCATACTTTGAAGAGAAAGAGAGGGATTGGAATTTAAAGTTCTTCAGAAATATTTACAAGATTTTCAAACTAAGAAGACAAATTTGTTGTCCAATCATTGGGGGAAGCAAAATCTCATTAATGTTAAAATCACACTCAAGATGTGCCCTACTCAAGCGTAAGGCACCTATTCCATCAATATTAAAATATGATGCATCAGTGTGCTTATTTGTGTCCTCTGGGACTTGTGAAGTCATTGAACAGAAAGTACAGCAATGTGAATAAATGCTGGTTCCCAGAAGCATGGCCTTCCCTTGCCAGGAAAACAAGGTACACTCAAGCCAGCATATTTTGGACCTAGTGCTTGCCTGCAAGAATACTTTTTAACTTGGGATTATTTATTTATTTGGGAAAAAAAGGTGGCAGATTGTTTCTCACTGGTGCAAGTAAGAATATGCCCTCCATCTCTCTTTGAGATTTGCTGCTGGTATGATCAAAAAAAGCAGTTAGCACTTTTTCTGAACTTAGAGGACAGTAAAAAGATCTGTATCCTAAGAATGGAAGCTTATATTGTAAGCCTTCTAATAAAGGTAAGAAAACCAAAACGACGTGGATATATACATACTTTGTGAAACTAGAAAGTCTTTCATGAGTCTGCTAATTGTAAAATAGCCTCTTCACTTTCATCTTCAAATTGTTTTCTGTGTAATATGTATAAGAATCCATTGGTCTTACTGTAGCCTAAGACAGAGATTTTTAAAGGCTGAACCATATCTTTCTGAAGCCTGTAGCCTATTTATCAGAGTTATCTTTTAGAAGATAACCAAAAGCCAAAGCCAAAGTTTCCCCATATGTCTTCAGATCCCACCTCAAAATAAAACTGAAGTAATTCAGTTAATCATCTCGGATGTCTGAATTTGGTGCTTTGCCATCTGTGTTTGACAAAAGCAGTACATTATCACAACATTTCCACTTTTAAATTTCTTTTTTCCACATATCCTTGTTTAATTTTGTAAAGCTTATTAAAAAACATGGAGAAGGCACATCATTTGGAATGTTGCATTGCTGCCTGAAGCCAGGGTTTATTTTGACTCATGCTGTGGTCAGTGTGTAAACAGTAAAGGGTTTTACTCAGTAAAAGACTTAGAGCTGCCTCTTAACCATAAGTCTATCACTGTTTCTTGACTGAAAATCGGAATAGTTTTGGAATTATTTGCATTTTCAGCACAGAGCTAAATGAACACTGTATGTGGTGGATGGCAACAAAATAGTAAGTCGTCCGTGCTGAGAATCTGCTTTTCTGTGTAACAGCCAGGGCTCTGTCAGCAGTTCTAATTACCTTGTTCTAATTACTGCATGTGAAGAAATTGTTTTTAAAAAGACTGTAGAAATCACAGTGACAGGGACTTTTTTTAGGTTTGAAGCATTTTAAATGATAGTTTACATCTGAACTGTATTGTAAATTATTATTGTTTAACAATCTTATACTGTAAGCAGGAAAACTAATGTAACTTTAGGAACAGCTTATTAGTAAATGTTTTGCCAGATTCCTTTCTAAATGGAACAGGTATCAGTAGCCACACCATTAAGATTTTTCTTGAAAAATTTTAAGTGGATTGAAACTTGAATTACAGAGATAGCATATGGTCCTTCGTAACAGTAGATGATAGGTGGTTAAGAAATGGCATTTAGCGATCTTATCGTGAAACATTGGGATAAAAATGTAAGAGTAATGACTCTAATTTGCTAGGATGCTTCATGTAGTGACTCCACAAAGTACTGCTGGCCTTGGTTTCGTAAGACTTTATGTAGATTAATGAGTGGGAATTTGTCTCCAGAGGATAACTGGCTGCATAATGCGCTGATGAAACTAAGTACTGAAACATGCTTATCCTAAAGGTTGTTGCTAAGCACAAAATACATAGCAAACCATGATGGAAATCCTATTTAATCTCCTTACGCGTAGCTAGAAAACTGCCACACTATCTACGCAAGAGGTTTCTTAAATCTTTTACTGTTAGGACTTCTCATCCAAGAAATCAGTTGTAATGGATTGGCATGAGCAGCATTCACTGCTTGTATCATTTTGTTTGTAGAGGACTGGCCTCCTTCGTAGGTTAGAACATGAAGATGAACCTCAGGAGCCCACATAGAGGCTCTCCACTGCAGTGAGACAAGAAAGCCCTTGTATCATCAAATAGTTACAGCTATAATGGAGTTGGAATTTGCCCTGTAAGAAGGAATTAAGAATTTAAATCCGTTAAGAAAATATTTTAAAGTTTAAAGCTAAATCGTACAGTTACTCAGACTGAAAATTGCAGTTTAAATTGCCTAAGTCTAATATTCTGCAGTGCTCCAACTTTTCTTGGGTGCATGGAGAGAGAATTTTCTCCTGTTAATGAGAGCAGCATAAATTACCTGGGTTTGTAGCCGACATAGAATTGACTGGTATGTAGATTAGCAATGACTTTCTATTACAAGTGTCTATTTTACTTGATAAATTAGCTGAAGTTAACTGTTGGCACTGCAATTTTTCATAGTGAATATCTTATTCAGACTGCCTTTCTTAAAAGAAGTTCAGACTAAACTAGTTTGGCTGTTTCTGAGGAGAGGACTAGGAAAAATGCATAGTTGCTCATTTCTGAGAGAAGCTCCAATGCCCCGTGTTTTGGGTGCAACAGGTTCAGGCTTCCAGCTTAATTGCCACTCAGGGCTGATATGGGCCAGCCTCGACTCAGGGCTGGGACTGAGAGGCAGGTCCTGTTGCACTGATCACCCTCAGGAAGAAGGATTTTGCAGAGCTGGGGTGAAAAAGGGTGAAATCCTGGGCAGGAATATGTGGAGAGCAAGGAAAAGTGATGTCTTGAAGATGTAACACTCCACAGGAGTAAGATACCATCTGGATGTGAAGTTGTATAGAGAGAAGACTGACTCAAAGGCAATTATCTAAATGATGGGAAAGAATATTATCTTGTCATCCAGGAAGTGGCTGGGGTAGGAGTCATTGTAGAAATTGAGAGTGAGATAGCCAGACAGTGACAGTGGCTGTAACATCTGCAGTAATCCTGCCCCGTCCCTCCATCTCCCACCTTGTCCTCGCGAAGGTTTGGGCAGAATAAGACGGAGCTAAAAAATGAGGCAGATCTGCTGAGTGTCCATAGGGAAACAATAAGTTGAATTTATACCTGGGAATGGAATTACCAAAGAAGAAGGTCCAGAGCCAGAAAATTGCGGTTCATTAACAGGCATCGATTCAATGAGAAGATCTGTAGAAAATGAATGTGTGCTTAGGTACTTTAAAGGTATTGCAAAGCATGTGTGAAGTGAAGGTTAGTGAAAGTCCTATATGTACCTCTTATCCTGGCAAAGCCTGAACTCTATAAGCTTAGCTTTGGGGACACAGACACTAATGTGTTTGGAAGGCAGTTTTGCATGTTGTGCTGTGTTTTCAGCATCCTGTAGCTCAGGGAACTGGGCACTGCTGAACTTGAGCAGAACTTAAAGCAGGATGTGTGATGTAGTTAATGAAAGTTGCAGACCTGAGGCAATTGCTGCAGAGCATTTAGGGTTTAAAAGGGAAACTGGTTTTGTGATGAAATCATGTCAGATGTGTAACAGAGCCTTTCTTTGCCTCGCTGCTATTGTATTTAACCCTGCTCTTTGGGGGTTACCTTATCTTGCCTTCATACTCATTTTTGTGAGGTGTGCACCGAGGGACTTTTTTTTTTTTAAACGCCCTCTGTGGAAACAGAGGTCTTTGCTCTACCCTTTTCCACCTATTTCAAGGTTTTAATCTGAGTAGGAGAAAAGTCTGTGGATGTAATCTTTGTGAAATCGGAGATCGTTGTTATTAGCGGTCAGACAGGCTGGAGCTAGATAAAGCCTGATACCGGGATTCAGTGATAACTTCTCTCCACATGAGTCAAAGGTTGCAACACTGTGAAATTTGTAAGTTATTACACAATATAGAACTGAAACCGGTTTAATATTCCCTGGTCTTGTGGCCCAGGAGTTTGAGAGGAGAATGTTTTTATAGCAGAGAGAGGAAGGGTGGCTTTCTGCTGCTGTGTGGCCTCTTAAATACCAAAATACCAGTTTTGTTGTGTGGCACGTAGATGGGACATTCAGCCTTCACCCACGCCGTAAATACAATTCCTCTGAAATTCACGGACTTGTGCATGTACCCACGAGCTGCAGCTGGCAGGACTGAGCCTTCTGCCTTTTTAAAGTCAGAACGAAGATGAAAATAGAGAGATCCGTATAACTTTCCTAACGTGCCACTGCCCTACCATTTGACCCATGGCTATTCTTCCTGTTTCTCTTCTTTTTTGCTGTGTTGTGGCTGGGCCTAATTATAGATCAAACTGCCTTTTTTTTTTTTTTGCTTCACAACTGCAGCAAAAGCGCCAGTAGGAGCTTTTCCATTTTCTTTGATGGCCTCAGGATCAAGCCCTGTGTAAATACCATCTGCAACCAATCCTGTGCATAAAGGGCAAGGGGAAAGAGAGGAAACTAGTAATTCTTCCTGTGCACAGATTTTCTAGATTCAAGTTACAAGTTTCATGAATCTGAAAAGACTCATCTGAAGCAACAGGGCAAGTCAGCATTTCTTTTTTTCTTTTTTTTTTCAGTTTTTCAAAGCTGCTGATGCAGGCTCTTTGGCTCTTTACACTCTGCTCAAACGAATTATGTGAAAATTACACAACTTCCTTCAGAGTGAATTAGGCTTTTTAAAGCTCAGCTTTGCTCTTGTTGAATTCAGGCTGCGGTCCAGCTGAAGGAAAGGGGTGACTCTACTCCTCTGCCTCCCCCTGCACTCACCACCCCTCACGCAGCTCGGGGAACTGACCTGGGAGAAATTCAACCCAACAAAGTATTGAAAGATTTGGTTTTAGCTCAATTAATGTCCTCATCCAAGCCACGATACAGCCTCATGAGTGGAAGTATTAACACAAGGGCTCAAACCATCGCTTCCGTGAAGCTGCTGCTTCAGCTTTCTGCCTTCTGCATTGCACCCAGCCTGTTGCTGCCCTTTGCCTTGCTGTAACACCAGCATTTCTCTAACCACGCATTACCAGTGGAGATGTTAGCTGAACTGTGTCCCTGGAGCAGTTTCTGGGGAGGCGAGGGCTGGGAGAAGGGCTGGGGACCCCAGCAGCCTGCACTTCGCCGTGCCTGAACGCCATGGAGCTGTGTTTAACAGTGCCAAGTTTTGCTCTGCTTTAAGCTGTTTGCGCTCAGCCCTGCACACTGAGCTGCTGGGCGAGAGGGAGAAGAAAGGTAATGTCTTGGGTTTTTTTGTTTAGGGATACCTACCAGATCATTAGCTCATCAGGGAATAGAGAGATGCTTATATACGTTCATACACAGTGCTTCAGGATATACATCCAGACTGACTGCTGTCATGTTTCACAAGGAGGCTAGTTAACTATTGTTGCTGCAGCAATTTATTTTTGTTTAAATTTTAGTCCTTCAGAACAACATTCTTATGTATAAAAGAAACTTTCAGTTTAGGGAGGAAAAATGAGGTCTGTGGATTTTTTTTTTTAAACTGGTGAGTTGTCTTATCTCAGAACTGTATTGAAAGTAATTATTGTTCACAAACAAAATAGACATCTAATAAGTGGAAAATAAGTTTTCCTCTGGGAGATTTTAGCTTATAAATTACAATTGTAGCATGCTTTTTCACATAGGCATATGTACACAGCACCAAATAAGAAGACTTCTCCCTTATTTTCAGTATGTCGAGATTGCTTGTTTCAGAGTTCAGATGTCTGCTATTTAAACAAATGTCATGATTACAATTCATTGGCTACCATGCACTTCTCAACTTAGTCAAAGTTTCAGTTCTCTTTACTTTGATTCAGGTAATGGTGACAAATAGTCATCCATCCCTCCCTCTGAAGTTAGAATACAGCCAAATGTAATGGGTTAATGGTTAAGTATAATTAGGGCTCTAATTGAAGCTCTGCTTGTGGCTATTTGTATGCAAAGCAGTTTGGGTACAGCCTTCACAAAGCTCTTGAACTGGAATAGCCTGTGTCAAAACACTGGAGTGTTCTCTTAATATGGTTTCCTTTGCTTTGCAGGCGCTTAAATACTTTAAACAAATGTGCAGTGATGAAGCTAGAAATTAGTCCCCACAGGAAAAGGGTAAGTTCCTTTAACATCATCTTGTTACGGCATTGTACATTACTAAAACTGAAAAAACCATCTAGCAGTCTAGGATAACACCTGAGTAGAACCTGGCAAGGACACTTGGTCAAAACTCTGCTTACGTTCCATTTTATGTTCTCACTGAGCAAAACTGCAGGGCTTAGCCGCGGGTGAAGTTTATTCATCTCGCTGACTCTTCCCCGGGATGCTGCTCCCAGTGTGAAAGGCACTGGGCTTCTCTGCGTGACCGTGAGGTCGTCCGTGTTGGAGCATATTACCTGCACTCAGGCAGGATAGTAAAAAGTAGGCTTGATGAAGAAGATCCTGATCGGCCGTGATGGGCTGACCTGAATGTTTGAAGGTCATCTTTGGCGTCGTCTTCATGGTTTTGGTTCTTTGCCATCACGTTAGAATCGTATTATTTTATTATGATGTAGACAGGATCGGTTAGACTGTGCTTGGCCTGCAAAGGAAAGGGTTGAACCTTTGTAGGATTGGGCGCATTGTTTCCTTGTTTTTTAATTACATAGCTCAAAATTAAAGCAAAATGTTTACAGAATACATCAGCTACCTTTTTAGAAAGTTTGCCTGTTTCTAGGGAGCTCAGCAGGAATTAAAAGTGTTTCCTGAATCTTTAGGATCCCTGTGGAGAGTGGTGAGAAATGAGAGCAGTTACTGTAATTTCAGTAAGGTAGTACTGACAGAAGGCTGAGTTGCTGGGTTTTGCTAGTAAGGCACCGCTCAATAGCTGTCTTAAAACTATGTGTGTGTCCTAGGAGGGATCAGGAGTTGATACCGTCCCCTGGGATATGACAACTGCAGATAAAGATGACTGAGCTAAGGCAATACAACGCTGCCCTACCCTTAGCAAGAATGCATACAAATGCTCTGAGGTTGTTTACCAGGAATTAATCCCCTCTTTCCCTATCTGTTTGTGGTATGTTGGAAACAGCATCCAAGCTCCAGAAGATAACACTCTGAGGCAGCATATATAGAAACTCTTTAAAAGTAGGGGTAGACAGCTGGATTGCCGTTTATGACCACCAGAAGATTTCTCCTCCTTGTTCCTGAACCTTGTTAACATTGGAATGATCAGTATTGCTATTAGAGGTCAGACCAGACCCGACTTCACATCCAAACCCTAGGTCTTCCGGAGTCTGGACATTACCTTTTGTTTCAGTCCTTCCTGATTTTCATTCACCACCCATGTTCTGGCAGATGGACTTGGATCCTATTCCGTTTTGTTGTTGACTTCATTAAAATCAATACTTAGACTTTAAAGCTTTTTAACACTACAGAAGAATTGTGCTGACAGAAACATATGTTTCCTTATGTTTGCATTGACCTCTTTGCAAATTAAGATCACTTTACTGCTCCTTTTTTTCCAGTCAGACCGCATTCGCCACCAAACCATCGTTATTATCCATTGGCAGTTTCAGGTGACTTTTTTCCTCCTGAAAACTTTAAATAAGCCAGCCAGTCCTCCTAGGTTTTCATCTGAGTCATGGACAGAAGTAGTTTGCAGTAGTTGGGAAATAAAGAAAATGATGCTTGCTCTGTGTCCCATGTGTATTTGGTTACAAAAGATAAATACGGTGTTTCGCTTAATTTGCTGAGCTGATGAAATATGCTATTAAAAAAAAACAACAAACCAAACAAAAAAAACCCAAAAAACTAGAAGAAGATCAGGAGCTAAAGTATGCATAAATAAAATACTTGAAATATGAATAATTTACTTGTTTTTCAAGGTAAAAGTGTTTGTGTTCCTGGCACACAAATAGTTACAGTTTGGAGCATGCATGTGTGTTTGTTTTTAAAATAAAGCAATCTAAACAAATGAAGTGAAATTCATGGAGTTGGGTGGCAATTAGTGTTTCCTACTCCGAACACCAAAGGTTATTTTGTGGTTTCATGGTGTCGTATTAAAATACCTTCATTGGTTTTATTCTTCCAATATGAAATTTTCCAGATACTGGGAAGACCAAATATGTCAGTCCCAGGATCGTTCCCTTTCAGTATTTAGATGAAAAGATTGTAGGCGTAAGTGAGGTACGTGTGATTGTGCCCTCAGGCGTTACCCGTACATCGAACATCCATCGTCAGTGGAGATGTTATTTACAATTTACTCTACGTGCTATACTGTCAGTGAGCTCCTGCCGCTCGCTATCTATGAGTGTTAAAGTTTGCCTGGAGCGAGACTGAAGTAGAAACTTCACAGGACATTCTTAAAATGTTAGCTGCTAGCCTGTGGGAGGAAGAGTGGACCAGGTAAGAGCCTGGAGGCACCACACTCTTGCCGTGCAAGAGCTGCTTTTGCTGTCTCATTAGTCACAGCAAGGAGACTGTTCAGACTTCCCGAATGGGTAAGGAATTAAGCCTCTACAGTTCAGAACGTATGAGAAACATCTCGTAATTGCAAAGAGGAGTATAAACACACCGCCACTATCAACAGAGTGTAGCTTTGGAGAGAGTCCAGAGGGACCCCAACCCCTGACTGACTCCGGTTTAAAATTTTATGCATGCCAGGAATTTCCATTGATCTGAGGGCTATCCACTGTGACCAATTAATTAAAAGTCTATGGATACTGGGTTTTTAGAAAAGAGCAATTTAAAGCAGATTGTATTGTTTGTTTCTTTTTACAAAGCGTATATCTTTTGTATTTAAAAACTGTTAAAATATATTGCCTGTGCTATGTTATCTTTTCCTGTGATGGGCTTTATGGCCTAATCTTCCTCTCCCTGAAGTGAAGGACTGTTTTCGCTTTAAAATTCAGCGAGAACAAGGTGATGCTTAAAGCAGTTTAGCCCGCATTGTATTTAAATGCAACCGCCTTTGCTGTTTGGGCTGTTTGGGAGCAGCACTTTCAGCGTTGTTCTTCTTTGCAGAGTGAAGATTCAGATGAAGATGAACCTTGTGCAATAAGTGGCAAATGGACTTTTCAGAGGGACAGCAAGAGGTGGTCGAGGCTCGAAGAGTTTGATGTGTTCCCTCCGAAACCAGACTCGAATCCCCCCTCACCGGAGGCTCCTCACCTCACCAACGCGGCAAGCCGTGAGAGCGTGCTGACAGACCTCAGCGAACGCCAGGAGGTGGCTTCGATTCTGAGCATCAGCAGCACCAGCAGCCACCAGCCAACCCTGCAGAGCGAGGCATCTACCACCAGGACAAACTCGGTGGTAAGCGTTTGTTCCTCCAGCAATTTCGTAGCGAACGATGACTCATTCAGCAGCCTGCCCTCACCCAGGGAGCTGAATAGCTTCAGCTTCAACACAAAAGCCAATGAGAAGAACGCCAAGTCCAAAACAAAGAGCCTCCTCAAGAGAATGGAGAGCCTGAAAATCAAGAGCTCTCACCATGGCAAGAGCAAAGCTCCTTCAAAGCTTGGCCTTATTATTAGCGGGCCCATCCTGCAGGAGGGCATGGATGAAGATAAACTGAAACAACTTAACTGCGTGGAGATTTCTGCCCTCAATGGCAATCACATCAGCCTCCCCATGGTACGAAAGAGGAGCATCTCCAATTCCACCCAGACCAGCAGCAGCAGTAGTCAGTCTGAGACGAGCAGTGCCGTCAGCACACCCAGTCCTGTCACACGAACACGCAGCCTCAGTGCGTACAATAAAAGGGTGGGCATGTACCTGGAAGGCTTCGACCCCTTCAACCAGTCGACGTTCAGTGACGTGATGGAGCAGAACTTCAAGAACCGGGGAAGCTTTGCAGAAGATACTGTGTTTTTTATCCCCGAAGATCATAAGCCCGGCACTTTTCCCAAAGCACTCTCCAACGGCAACTTCTCCCCTACAGAAAGCAGCACCTCTGTGAACTGGAGGACAGGGAGTTTCCATGGACATGGCCATCTCGCCCTCCGGAGGGAAAACAGTGGTGACAGCTCCAAAGAGCTAGGCATGGGGAAAAGACGCAACTCCTCCAGCTCAGTGAGCAGCCGCCTAAGTATTTACGACAACGTGCCAGGCTCGATCCTGTATTCCAGCACGAGCGACCTGGCCGACCTTGAAAATGAGGACATATTCCCAGAACTAGACGACATCCTGTACCACGTCAAAGGAATGCAGAGAATAGTTAACCAGTGGTCAGAAAAGTTCTCGGACGAAGGGGACTCCGACTCTGCACTCGATTCCATCTCCCCATGTCCTTCCTCTCCAAAGCAGATCCACCTTGACGTAGATAACGATCGAACAACACCGAGTGACCTTGACAGTACCGGGAATTCACTGAACGAGACAGAAGAGCCCTCGGGGATGCAGGACAGGAGGGACTCTGGGGTGGGCGCATCGCTGACACGGTCCAGCAGGTGAGATCATGAGCGCTGGGACTTGGGGTGGCCCCGGTGAGTTCCCCTCCAGCCTGAGTGGCTCAATGGTAGCTGCACCATGCTCAGTTAAGGTGCAGTAGAAGTTGTGGCCATTCAGGCACACATGTGCTGTTCCCATCACCTCCCGAAACAATTATAGGTGAGGGAAGCATGTGCTCAAGACTTTCGGACGAGTGATTTCCACGCTCCCTTCCATACAGCTGTATGTTTATGTGTTCAGCCTGAGTTGTCATTGAAAAACAGCAAGTCAGCGTTAGGAGTAGTGTTAAGGGAGTTTTGGGAGCGGTGATTCTTCAAACTGAAATGGTGTGTGGGATGGAAGGGGACCTCTGGTAGGATTATTCACTTTTCAAGTTGACTGGGAGAACTAGTGTAAGTATGGTCTGGTTTGTGTCGGTGTTAGTAAAAACCCTGACTTTTAGACTGCTTCAAAGAATTGCACTTTTCAGTAGCGGGCTGCTTCTTAATGGCATGCTGGGGCATTAAATCTGTGGGGAAAATGAGGTTTGTTTCCTTTCTCTTGATCGTTGTAGCACAGCAGGGGGCTGGGGGAGCTCCAGTGGCCACCCAGTTTCTGCTGGGAGTTTTACTATGGGATGGATGGACGGATGACTGTATTTTGTAGTGTGAGTAGAGCAAGGAGCTGAACTCTTTCTAGCTTTGTTTCCAGTTTTCCTTGAAAACTGGTGCATATCATTTAGGGCCTGGTTTCTGCTGTCATTTAGTTGCCTACAGCTGCTTGTATAAACTTAATGGGACTTTTAGAACTGCTTATTTCACGTTTAATGTGTCTTAAACATTTGGGCTGGTTTTCCTTAATGGAATTTTTTGATTCCCACTGCCTTAATACTGAAAGGGCTTCTGAAAAAGGGTGTTGGAGCCTTCAGAGGATGCCTGATAGGGCAAGACCGTGTAGCTAATGCTGCACTGCGGGGCAGCTCAGAGCATGTGCTCTTGTCTGAAGCATCTGCACGTGCTGAGTAGCACTGAGTGTGGCAGAGACACTGCCAACTGATGCCTCCGAAATCTCAGAAGACAGCATCTGCCAAGGGCAGGGAGCTAAGCAGTACGTTTTGGGGTAATTCCTGCATGCCTCTTGCAGAGATGTTTCAGTGACCAGTCGTTGCTTTGTCCCCCTGTCTTCTCCACAGGCACAGGCTGAGGTGGCACAGCTTCCAGAGCTCCCACCGGCCCAGCCTCAGCTCGGCATCGCTGCAGATCAACTGCCAGTCCGTGGCGCAGATGAACCTGCTGCAGAAGTACTCTCTCCTGAAGCTGACCGCTCTCCTGGAGAAGTACACGCCTTCCAACAAGCATGGTTTCAGCTGGTAAGGGCACAGTGCCATGCATAGACAGGCTGGCTGTATGAACACAACAGTTGAGTTCATCCTAAGCAACTTTTGGAAAGATGCAGTGACTCCCTCTGTCCCTCCTTTTCCATATTTGCACTTCTTCCTCCAGCCTGTGCTGACAGTGATTTGTGGTTTCCTAAGACGAGGCTAAAATCACTAACCCTTTACGTAAGTGTAATCTTATTAGGCTCGAGAAGTATGTTTATAGGGGGCATGTAAGGAAATAAAAGCAGTCAAGCACAGGCCAGCTTTCTGTGCAGGAGGATGTCCGCTACCCGTACCAAAAGAAGGACTAGTTGTGTATTGAGGCAGTTAGTGAGCAGTGGCGCAGATCTCAGTAGATGCTTGCTTTTCTACATTTATTCTTAAATATTTGCATCACTTTCTCTATATAATTATGTCATTAAATAATGTAAATTTCCTTTAGTTCTAGTGTCTCATTAGCCAAAAACTATCCCCTCTCTTTAAAGCGCAATAAATCCACCGCTATAAATCCAGTTATATCTTGCAAAAAAAGATGAGAGAGGCGGGGAAAGAAAGGTTTTGAGAACCATGGAGTTTTTTGCAGGCAGCAATTTCTGCTGTGGCCAGGTGTTTGTAACCCTGTTTAATGTTTTTTGTTGGAAGAATGAAATAGAAAGCTCTTTTATTACTGTATCTGCAGTACAGCCTGTGTAACTTTCAGGATGCAAAAGATGCAATAACATTCTTCTTCTCCCTACCACAGGCCAGTCTCCTCCCTTCCCCAGGAGTCATAGACTATTTAGCTTCGGCATCAAAGTACCTCCTGTTCAAAGGCTGTTATTATGTCAGCCTTTCTAAATACAGAAGTTGTTTGTTCTGAAAGACAGAAATAAGTATTGACCAGTTATCCCTGCATGCTTCAGATTCTCGGTGGAGATCGCAATGTGTTTTTTCACATTCCATTGGCATGTTTTTTGACAAAGCAAGTATTATTCATACATATATCAATAATGCCCTAAACTTCACTATACAGCGATACAAATTGGTTCTGTTTTACTGTGTAACAGATTAGTCAGCTGTAAATCTAATGCACTGTTTGTATAGCTGCACTGCATATTGAAATGTTAAATAGGTCTCCCTGTTTTCTAGTGCTACTGTGTCCTATTAGCTCTTGCACTGGACATTAGCTTTTCTCCCTGTTTAGGAAAATGATCTCAATATTTTCACATTTTAATGGCTTTTTTTTTCACTTTATGAAACCAATACTCTTGGGGACCTGGGGATAAATCATTCTTTTGTGTTTAGTAACTTTTTCCTTGGAGTCATACGCAGATGGAAAGGCCTCTCATTGAAACTGGAGTGGGATGTGGGGGTAACAACAGTCACTGGCTGACAAGGAGGGGGGTCCCTCAAAGGGCTTGTTTATAGAGCTAAAGTTTTTAGCTGACAAACTCAAATGTATTACATCAGTTTCCTGCTGTTATGCACACTGGTGGGTGGTGGACCCAGTTTGAGGACTTTTCAGAACAAGTAGTTGACATACAAAAGCTCATTGTTCAAATGCCCATCTTTCCCGAAACCTAAAGAAGCAGTGTTATAAGGGGTCACTGACCGCAGGATTTATTTTGACTCTTTTGCAATTCAATCTGGCCCCTGCAGTTTTACTCTGTAGCTTTTGTCCTACTAATATTGGTGGAGTAGCACCACATTAATACTTACAGGCAGCATACTGCCCCAAATGTCAAGCCTTTCTCTTAGAGAAACTCTATTTTCTGTCCTCTCCCCCTTCCCAGCCCTGAACAGATTACCTAATTTATACTGTCACTACTTTTCATATTACTAAAGCGTTTCACTTATTTTCACAGACTTTCTGAATTACTAGAAATACCTAAGATAAATGGTTAACAGAGCTTTTATTTAATCTTGTCATTCCCTTTGCTTAAACAGGGCAGTGCCAAAATTTATGAAGAGGATAAAGGTGCCAGATTATAAAGACCGAAATGTGTTTGGAGTACCGCTGCAAGTCAACGTCCAGCGCACGGGGCAGCCTCTTCCGCAGAGCATTCAGCAAGCCATGCGGTACCTCCGCAACCACTGCCTGGATCAGGTGGGTTTTGCTGTACTCTCATCCCACACACATGCGGCACCCAAAGCCCAGCCTTCCATTAATTTTTATTGTTCCTGGGTCAGACTGAAAAAGTAGACTCAAACCAGGACAAAACAGATGGTTAATGCAAGGAAAGCTTTCCATGAAATTAGAACCTGTACGTGTTTGCTGGGCTCATTGGAAATGTATCTACCTTTCCTTATATGTTTAGGTGGGACTGTTTAGGAAATCTGGAGTCAAATCAAGAATTCAGGCTTTGCGACAAATGAATGAGAATTCAACAGACAGCGTCAGCTACGAAGGCCAGTCTGCTTACGATGTAGCAGACATGTTAAAGCAATTCTTCCGTGATCTCCCTGAGCCTCTCATGACTAACAAACTCTCTGAGACCTTCTTACAGATATACCAATGTAAGTATTGAGATTTCTACAGTGGATCACAAATGATCATTTGTGTAGCAAGGGTGGAACTTTCTAATACTGCTCCTCTGGGCACTACACGTGTTGCATATGTTGGTCTTTGCCTTTCTCCAGCAGCCGTTATAGTTCAGGCTGCCTCATAAGGAATGGATTTTTGCTGTTCTAGTGGTATAATGATTCATAGTACGAGTTCTTTTTGTTTCACCTTTATCTGTAGTTTGGGAATAAATATAAATCCTCCATCACTTGCTCTAAAGTTTCCTCTCTTCTTCGAGCATATTACGGTTTGAAAATAAGCCATGTCTGATGTGGCTAAGTAGAGGAGCTGTGCAAATACTACACGAAGAGAGTTTGGGGCTTTTGAGGGGATTGAAGTCTACTAAATTACTGAGTTTTTTTATAAGAGCAAGACAGCCAAAAAATGTCTATTTTCTTAACAATTCGTATTCTTCTGTCCTTCACCACAACTTTTGGAAACAACTTTTAAGTTGAAAGCTTTTCAGTTACTGACTTGTAGCTACTTTACTGGTAGGTACTGTAAACAGAAAGTACTTAGAATAAATGGCATCAAATATGGACTTTATCAATGCACGTGAGAAGAAATAATTAATCTTTCTGAGATGGCAGATTAAACTACAGCAAAGGAGACATTCTCTTTTGTAAGCTAGATAAATCATCTTGTGTAGATGTTTGTTTTGTGCTGGATCTTTACAAATGACAGGTTACTTTTCAAAAGTTTTCTTCAACATTGTTTCATTGGGAATACTCTCACTTTATAAAATGGCCAAAGACAAATTAATGTTTGGTGACCACAACCCCAAAGCTTTTTGAAATATTTGTGGGTTTCTCTACCTAGCGCCACTCCAGCTCTCTCCCCATGTGTTCTTCCCGTGCTAGCACAGCTGCAACAGAGTTTACTGCAAAAACGCTTTCTTTTGAGTCCTCGTTGTATTTTGTGCCTTCCTTATGGTGATGGTTGCAAAAGTTTTATATCATCCAGAAACTTCCTTCAGAGCTCTGTCGGTGGAGGTGACAGTTTAAAATAAAAACATGCATACTGTTATTTTATTGCATGCGTTTTTTGTTGTTGTTTGGATTCACAAGAAGGTTTATGGAGAAAATGAATCAGACTCTCCACTCCCTTGCATATCAAACAGCAACTCTTTGTGGGTTTAGTACCAGAAAAAGTTTGACACAGCATTGCAGAAGCATCTGTTCCTTTCCTTTCGCAGGCGGTAGGTCTGAGGAATCCCCAGAGGTGGTCGGGAAGTATTATCTCTGTGTAAAGCAAAGAGCCTTAAAGCAGCTGAAAATTTTGCTTCCCTGCAAAGGACAAAATGTCCCTTTGCTTTGGTGTTATGCACCAGGCTGCGCGCTGGAGTTGTCCGCACGTGGCTTAAATGTGCTTTGAGCTGACTGAGGGTAAAGTGCAGAAGACAGTGGATTTTGGCTTAAAATTGCTTGCTAAACTCACTTGCTAGCCTTACGAGGTTGCTGAAGCCCAAAGCAAATACCAATTAAATATCTGGTTAGCACCACGTCTTATGAGACGTGCAGAGCGAGTGGCGTGGTGCTAATGGTGATACAAATGCTCCAGGACGCAGCCTCTGATGTCTTCAGAGATGGCTTGTTGGAAATTGCTTTATAAGAAGCAGATCTGGTCTGGGTTATTTCATTTTTTGTTCCCTTCAAGTTTGGAGGAGAGGGCCTTATATAAAGAGACATGTCAAATTTTTCCAGTGGATGTTTGTTGTTAGTAACCAAGGTGCTGTTTAATGGTATGGGGCTTCACAGCGTTGACTTTCTTTTTCCACTGCATGACTTTGAATGATCTGCTCAATAAAGCAACCCTCTGTGTTTGGTAAAGCGCTTTCTGGATATTTTGTGACATCATTGTTGAAAAGGGTTTGCTAGCCAATTTATTTAATTAATTCACCTATTCTAAAATGCATTCATGTTTTGAATTTCTTTGAAAGCCAAAGAATTTCTAAATTGGCTGGACTGTGTTTGCTTGTTCACTGCCTGACTCCAGGCTTCTGTCATTTTGGTGCATCTGCGGGAGCATGTAGCTGTTGAAATTAAGTCTAAAATTAACTCTGGCCTAGGCACAACTTCTTCTTGCTTGCGTTTCTTGTGAGGCAGGAAATAGCTGAGGGTAGCTGAACTAGTGGGTTAAAACAAATTCCTTCATGTTTCCTACGAATGGTATGCATTCTGAAGGAAATCACTTCAAACTCGAGTCAAATATTTGAAGCTGGAGTTTGCTTTGGGATGTGTTCATGCTGTGTGTGTGGAAAATCAATGGGCTGATGAGAGAATTACTAATATTATGCAGATGTGCCAAAGGATCAGCGTCTCCAGGCTATCAAGGCTGCCATTATGCTTCTACCCGATGAGAACAGGGAGGTCCTCCAGATTCTTCTCTATTTCCTGAGTGATGTCACAGCTGCAGTGAAGGAAAACCAGATGACACCAACAAACCTGGCTGTCTGCTTAGCACCTTCCCTCTTCCACTTAAACACTCTCAAAAGAGAGAATTCTTCCCCAAGGTACGTCTCCGGGGAGCAGGGTTCATTGCTGCTCGTCCCATACCACAGTCAGCAGCGCTGTGCAACAGTCACAGTCTGGCATTGACTCAGCCAGGTCTGATCACCTTGGACACCTCGGAGGGCACCGGGTGTAGAATGGTTATGGGATCCTACCTTTTGTTAGAGCTTCGTTAAAATACAAGCATGTTCATAAATGGGAAGAAACTGGGGAATTCCAAAGAAAAAGCTTAGAGAGAGCAGCGAGAGATGTTGGTAACACCGTGCCAAGATTTGGTCCCAGGCGGCACTGCTGTAAATCAAGCAGATTTGGGAATCCTACAGTTTTCTGTTCATCTCTCTTGTTCTGCATTAAATAACTGGATTTATGTATGTGCTTTTTTCCCCTGTTAAGGGTGATGCAAAGAAAACCAAGCCTGGGAAAACCCGATCAGAAAGACCTAAATGAAAATCTGGCTGCAACCCAAGGGCTAGCTCACATGATCGCTGAATGCAAGAAGCTCTTTCAGGTAAAACACCTATCTGCAAAGCTGACAGGTGGAATATTGGCCAGTGTGGCTTAAGTCTGCTGTGTGACTGAAAGCTGCGAATGTCTCTTTATTTTAATAAAGTCCAATACTTGGTAAATAGCTTTTTAAAAAACTTTGCATCCTGATCTAGGTGCATACGTGAATTAGACGTGGTGTCAGAATAAAAGAGAGTTGTTTTGTTGGCACTGGTGCTCGAAAGTCATGAGGCAGTTGTGGGGTTTGGGGTGTTTTGTTACAGCCAAGCTGCATTTGAAATATATTTTCAAGCTTTTATTGTACAGCCGTGAAGATCTGTGAATTTCGGCTCTAATTACAGAGCAAGAAGCTATTTCCAGGAATTTCAGTGCTTGTTTTATACTTAAATTCCCAGGAGTTAGCAAAACTAGGCCACAAAAGCATCCTGGAACATGACACTGTAAGACCGTAGGTTGAAGGGTCTGTAGGATCTAAAGCATGCTCTCTCGAGGGCCCGGGATGGAGAACCAGACAAGTCTTGAGTCCTGGTTTTCCTCACTGTCATCAAATCTTTTCAGAGCCCACAACTGAAGACGTGCCTGTCTCTTTTCTTGCGGCTGACAACTGACCCCTCCTTCCTTCAGTCTGCAGGATAAAGGGTGCTGTGGGAATGGATCTGTGTAGCAAAGAGGGATGCTCCACAGAAAACAAATAAGACCTCTCATAAACGAGAGACTGATTTGAGTTAAATCGAAGTCACAAACTTAATTTTGGCGTTTCTTCACGTTGAGTGCTTGACCTGACACATACGTGTCCCACCACTTACAAAACTAGCATACTCATCTTTCTGTGGCTACCAAGCTGCTAGGCTAGCTCTGTCATTTGGGGAGAGAGCTGCAAGAGGGTGATTTCACTCTTGTTGCCCCGCAGATACCTGAAGAAATGAGCAGGGGACGGAACTCGTACACAGAGCAGGACCTGCGTCCCCTCAGCCTGGAGGAGCTCCGGGGCGGCAGCAGCACCACTGAGCCCTCCGACTACCACTGCTACCTCCAGGACTGCGTGGACGACTTGCTCAAGGAGATGAAGGAGAAGTTTAAAGGCTGGGTCAGCTGCTCCACCTCAGAGCAAGCAGAGCTGGCCTACAAGAAGGTATGCACCTTGTCACTCACACCGCAACTCTGGGTTTTAGCTCATCTTCTCTAATATAAGCAGGCTTTAGACATAGGATATTACAGAAGGTTTGGTGCACGCTTTCACTTTGCAGAGATTTAAGAAAAAAAAACACCTTAATCTTTTGACATAGTCACACGCCATCTGAAAACAACATGTCTTTCAGCAGTAGTCAGCTAATGTGCACTGAATTGTGTTCTTCTGTTTATCCAGCCCAGGAATATTCGCTGTATTGCATTTGCTGGCCTTCACTCACATGTGCAAAGCCTCTATACGCTGAGTGAAGCCTCCGAGCACTGTCACTTTGCAGGCAGTAGGAAAGAAGTTCCTTGACTAATTTTGCACGGCCCAGAGCTAGTACAAGGAGACGTATTTCAATGAGATTGAAGATACTTAAAAAATAAACTTGGAAAATGAGGCTATTTTTCTCTAGCCTCGCAATTTAATAGCGGCCCATACTAGAAAAGATAACTGTAACTTAAAAGCAATTTGGAAGTCAGCATGCAGATGTCTTTGGCTGTTAGAAAAACAGGCTTGTGACAACCTTAGTGCAATATGTACGTATATGTGTGTGTATATTTAATTTGCTGTATTTATCCAACAATAAAATAGAAAGAAAAAGAAAGTGTGAGGAAGAGTAAAACTGAGGACTGCACTGATTTTCCCCAGGTATGTGAAGGTCCCCCACTCCGGTTATGGAAAACTACCATTGAAATCTCAGCTACACCAGAGGACGTTTTAAATCGTTTACTTAAAGAGCAGCATCTTTGGGATGAAGATCTTATAGACTCAAAAGTAATTGAGCAGTTGGATAGCCAGACAGATATATACCAGTATGTCCAGAACAGCATGGCACCTCACCCAGCCAGGGATTTTGTAGTCTTAAGGTAAGACTTTTATACGCATTGGTGTTTATATCCTACACATATGGCAATCTTGTCTATAATTTCTGAAGAATATAGGTTATATAGATAAATATATGTTTGTGTATGATTTGAAGTCTTACTGTATGTTTGAATTACTTATTGTCAAAGCTAAGACTTTTTTTTCATCTTTTTTCTTAGAACCTGGAGGACAAACTTCCCCAAAGGAGCTTGTGTACTTTTAGCAACCTCAGTGGACCATGACCGTGCTCCAGTGGCAGGCATTAGAGTCAATGTGCTCCTGTCTAGGTATCTGATTGAGCCCTGCGGGTCAGGAAAATCTAAACTTACCTACATGTGCAGAATTGATTTAAGGTATGAATTTCCACTTTGTCCTTTTGTGGTGGTGACTTTCTTGTATAGTTTCTGTGTAGTCAGTGCAAAATTTAGATGGTTCAACAGGGTTTAGCTTGACCAGTAGTATGTACGCCTGAAAGGCATGCACACAGGTCTCTCAGATGTCAGAGAAAATTGATTTCAGTGCACATCTAGCAGCAGAAGTGATTTATTGTATTAGAAGCCTCCAGTATGTGCTCTGCCATAGCTATTGGTATATAATCCCACCCCTTCCTCTGGCATATATATTTGGATGCAAGGACTTGTTAATTTTAATATTAAGCTAGTAAGGAGGACCAAGTTCTCACAAAATTTCTCACGGCAGCAAACTTGGTTTTTGAACAAGTCTATATATTAGTAAGGTTGAGCTGAACAATAAGCAGTAATAAGGAGATTTCCTAGTTGGGCATTTAAACAGCTAGGTATGTACTAGATTCTGACTAAGAAAATGCGTGCAAAGTTGCTGGTGCCTACTTCATCATTACTTTTTCTCCACGCACCAGGGGCCACACGCCAGACTGGTACACCAAGTCTTTTGGACACTTGTGTGCATCTGAAGTCGTTAAGATACGAGACTCTTTCAGTCATCAGAGTCTTGAGAACAAGGAAGTAAAATCCAGGTGACTACTGAAGAGGAACAGCCATGCGCTTCACACCTCAACAACGTAGACGTTACCCAAAACTGAGGCTCATCTGCTGCAGACCAGACTAGTGTAGCGTCTGCAAGTCATGTCGTGAAGGGATGACAGCATGAGAACTTGACTGTGAGCATTACTATAGGACTGTGGCCATACCATACACTTTAAAGCTGCTTCCTGTCTACGTAAGGTCTATAGTGTAGGCCTCGACTGGAATACATAGGAGGACTGTGCAAAAAAAAAAAAAGAAAAAAAAGTATCGTACTATTAGATGGTTTGAATTGCTTCTGAGAAGCAAAATTCTTTAAATGCAAAATATATTATGAAATATGGTGAAGGCTCATCATTCCCATGTGAAATACTTAGCTTTATGTACATACCCATGTCATTTTATTTGTAGTGCGTTGAGGGACTGGTGTATCCACTGGAATAGTTGGTACTCTTCAATGTGTTCTCACTGAGATAAGCAGAGAAAGGTTTGCACAGAGATTAAAGTGTGAATGAGTGTGTTAATGGTTGAAAGGATAGCAGAAGTCGAACTTGAAATGTGTCTGGTACACTGATAGGCAACCAGAATGGGTTTTAGTATGTTGGATGCAGTTCAACCTAGAATGGGACTCCCCTGTGGACCAGGAGTAGCCATCCTTCCCATGTGCCAGTTCTGCAATTTCCTCAGCTCTAACCTTGTTAACAATGCTAAGCAGATGTTACAAATGCCTTGCTCCGATTACTGTCCGCTCCTTATCCAGATGATCTTTTTAGGAGTGATTAGCAATTCTCTAGCAATTTTAAGGAACTACGTTTTTGAGCAACATAGCAGCTTAGAAATGCAACGTCTATGCAACAGTGAAGAGAGCCAGTAATGTCAATTGTTACTTTGCCAAAAAATGTTTGTTGCTTTTACTCCTACCTGCGTTAAGTGTTTTAATGAGCTTTTGTATATTTTACTGTATTCTGACGGCTCAAGAGGAAAAAGTCAACACTGGAGTTTCAGTGCCGGGAGGTGGCAGGACTCCTGCAGGAGCAGGTGGGGCGAGGTGGCTAGGAAGAGTTGCATGAGCTCTCTCCCTTTCTCTCCCTTCTTTGCCTGTTTTCCTAAAAGCTGCACATTAACATGAACAGAATCCGGATGTGAGCAATTTGGAGGGTTGTATTTGGGAGCAGAGAGGAGGGCAGGGTTTTGCCTTGGGTTTTGTTGGGTTTTAAACCCTTTGAGATATTCCCCACTCCTTGAGAATCAACTTGTGTGAACTGTAGGAAGTCTTGAGGTCTTCTGGAAAGGTGTCTTTCTGGAGGTTTTACTGTAAAGGTAAAGATTTGCTTTCGAGGTGCAGTATTAAGTGATAAATGTATTTTGTGGCTAGGGTATGAATGAGATGCAAGATGGAATTTTGACTGAGACTTTGTTACCATTGTCAGTATTATTTTAAGCTTTTTGATGAAGATTTTTTTATTATGACAAATAGTGTAGTACTTCCAGTAACAATGTTCCTCATGAGTAGGAAAACCTTGTATATTCTTCTACATCAAACACTTTTGAATTTGTAAAATTGTATGTTGTACATACCATTCTATTGTAAACATGTATACTTGCCCACAGCGTACTGTCCAACATAGATAAAGCATGATAAAGATTATTTAAAATATACCTGTATTTATACCTCAGATATTCTTTTTGGGTTTTTGTACCTCAAGTATGTTTTCTATTGTAAATGTGCTTTACATGACTATGATCTACATGAGAGAAAGGAAAATGTTTAACTTGCTATGGATGTCTGTACAGAATATACTCAATAAGTGCACTATTAAATGTTTAAAATTGGAGAAGCATAATGTTTTTTATTTTATTTTGCATTCTTCCACTCTCGTGCCCAGAGGAGGAGGCCTTTTTCTTACCACTGGTTCTTTACATATTGCTGTCAACTGCGTAGCCACCCCTGCCCTACCCCAAGTCAGTATTTTTTGCATCGTTAAAGACAAGTACCACAGCAATGTCAAAATTTTTGGAAGAAAAGTTTTCATGATGGCAGACAGCTGGACAGAAATACTCCCCAGTCAATAGCTTCATACACTTAAAAGCAAGAACAAACCTCTGTTTTGCTGCTGTCTTGTGGAAAGGTACTCTTGAATTTAACAGGGAACAAAGCAGACTCCTACTTGATAGGCAGCTGTATGCAATGCTGAAAAACAGTTCACCGCTTTCCTCTTTTCTGCAGGCAAGATGAGGGCGTCACGAGTTAGGGAGTCATAGGTTCGCTTTAAAAAATGCAAGTGTGAAAGTAATTGGAGAAAGTTAAAGCGCACACAGCAGTGAAATGAAGCCCAAGAGAAGGCCAGGAGGATATACAAACAACTGACTCAGGTGAAAAACGAAGCCAAAGACAGCTGTTAACTCGAGGAACTTTAAAAAGTTTTTAAAGTCTTAGCCAACAGAAATATAATTTGGGCATCTGAAAGAGGATTTTGATTTGTGAGGCTTGTCTGACAGAGTAGCTGGAAGGAGCCCTGTGGCCTTTCAGTTAGCGGCATCGTCATATTCTTTCTCTGCCTGAGCATCCCAAAGTCCTGACGCTACCGGTTCCCACTATGTTCCCAAGGGAGCAGTGAGGGATGCTGCTTCACAGTCTGGCTAAAGCAAACCTCTTGCCGTCGTGGTACTAGTTCTCACACACCAAAGAGTCTTTTAGAGAACCTTGCTGATAAGGGACTGTTATTTGTTATAGGATCTTTTTTCTTTCCAAGTCAATACTAAAAATGAAACAAGTGCACAAGTTGAAAAAAACAACAAACCAAACAAAAAACCAAACAAACATGTTTGTTCACAGTTTTGGGCCCTTGGAACAAGCAGAGTTATAGCTAATATATTTTTCTCTGTAATGTTGGGTTGATTTGTATTTTTAAGCACACTAATGCATGTCAGACTCTTCAGGCACTTCAAGGATTTCTTCTGCATTTTGTTTTAAGTGTATTGAAGTTACTTTCAAATCAGCATTTTCCTAAACATTTCTGAAACATTAGTTAATTTTGACTCTTCTAAATAGCCTCAATAGCCTGAATGTTTGTTTTGTTGGCACCTTCATTTGCAGGTGCCCATGTTTTAGTTGGACGATAGAATTCAAGTTTCCATGTCTGTGTTTCTTGTCAGGTGTCACTCATGGCAGCGCTGGCTCTTGCTCAGGCATTCTCTTGCTTTAAGCAGTGATTGCCGCAGCAGAGCGCAGACTGGGCCCCTGTTCAATTCCGGCAGGATGCTGGTATGGCTGACAGCATACATGGTGTCCCCAGTGCAGCACGGGTCCAGCCTGCTGCACGAGTCAGTAATGCTGAATTTCAGTACTGTTTTCTAACAAATTCAAAAGGAAAAAATTCATGGTTTACTGTCATTCCTCAAGTAATGCACTCCACAATTAGATATTTATGAAGCTATAAATAATCAGTGGCCTTCATCTTAAAGGCCCGAAGGCAACATCACTAACATACACACAGGCAGCCTGGGAAAGTGGGACTATGATGCAAAACAGTACCTCTGCAGTCTGGTACAAGACCTTGGAAAGAGCAGGACCCAGCATATGTTCACAACAGTCCGTGTCAGGAGAAAGTTGATATGAAAACAGTATTCATGACTCAGGCTGCATAATAAAAGGTAGATATTTACACTTAAGACATAGGAAAATTAAATGTTCTACACAGATCTTCTGCTAAGTGCTAGAAGAAGTGTCCTACAATCATAAGGAATGAAATCAAGATACTGTTTTGATAGTACATTAAATTTGCAAAGACAAAAATGCTCATTCCTTTGACTGTGTTATTCCATAACTTGTCAATACAGCCATTGACTGCATCCGTTATACAAGGAAATAGTAAACATTTCTGAAAAATTACTTTCAACAGTTTCTCATCTGTCAGCCCAGAGCTATATCATTTCTCTTGCAAGAAGAGTTATCAATGTATAAAATAATGTCTAGCATAGCACGGGAAACGAAGGTGAAGTACTGTTCTTAATATTGATGCTAATATGCAACATTTGCATCAATGCTTCTTTTCTATCCATAGTTCTTTTGCATGGAGCACTATCCCAGGCAGAGCTTGCTCCCTTTCCCTTCCTCTCTGTGCCACCCTACTATACTTTCCTGTATTGCCTGAGGCATCCAGAATGCTCACAAGAAATGAACTTCCTAGCTGAGGCCAGGGACAGTAAAGAACGCGAAAGAATTCAAAGAAGGAAAAGATTCCATCCAACGAGATTAAGGCACTGAACGGATACATTTATACAAAGAGAGTCAATACTCATGTTCTGGCCACTAGACAAGGAGGATGTAGTAAATGTCTACTAGCACTGGAAGGTCATAAAAACACAGAAGAAGAGTTCAAACTAGCTGAGTGGGTGTACAAGTTGTATTAAAAATTTGTTAATGGAAAATTTGAGACAGAAGGAAAGGACAAGGCATTTTCCACACAGCAAGAAGTCTTTGAGGCTGTGGGACAATCTCTCCCTGAGAAGCAGCAAGAGGGTAAGTCATCTGAAACTGTGCAGGCTAAAACCCTGGAGCCATTCCTGCACTAGGTTCTATAAAGCATCATGAAGACCTAAAAAAGGTCCTCTCTTCATTATGTGACATGATTAGAGGACTTACAGGCCACCGTTTTTCACCTGGAAGTGTCATGAGGACTTGTGCCTCATTTATTAGAGAAGTTGAAAGACTCAGCAAATGAAATGGCAATTTCAAGAAAAGGTGGCCTCAATTAAATCACTTGAATGTAATTTTAGAGAACTGACATTTTTTTAAATAAGCCAGCTAGTAGCAGAAGTACATCATGTTCACAACACAGCCCAGACTAAGGTGGTCTGCGTAATAGAGGAAGGGTTCCTCTAAAAGGAAGAAGAGTTGGCCAAACACTTCTGACATGTTTAGTGACATGGCAGTCTGAAATACCTATTCAAAACAAACAGGTCATCTGGTGAGAATTCTCCTTTGTTCCAAGAACAGTTGAAAGAATATATATTTTGGTCAAGGCATTGTTGTTTGCTGGTTAAACATGTAATCTTCAGCTAGGCTATAATTGAAATTTATAGAAACACTGACAGTATGGTTAGCAAAGTTCCTATAGGCCGCTTTTTTACTCCTACCACTAGGGAAAGTTGTACAATAGAGTGTATTTTAGGGAGTCCATTTGAGCATTTGAAAAGGAATGCAAAGATACCAAAATATTTGTTTTAACTCAATCATTTAGTCTCCAGCAGTCTGTACTCTTTTCATTTCTCTAAATACCTGCCTGCACCACAGCTCTCAAGAGCACACATGGGGTTTTTCACTGAACTATAGAAATGCAACTTTTTTTTTGTTGGAACATAAAAAGGGTTTACAGAATTTTGCAATCTTTGCCCTTAGCATTTCTAAAATGTACAGTCATTACTGCTGTGTCCCCAGGATGTGAATTCTTGTTAAAGTCTTTGTCACCTACTTCATTTATAAACTAGGGCTTCTAAAGCATGCAAGAAGTAATAAAGCATTCAGTAATGACAATAGAAATAATAATCCAAATTGATTTTTAATATCCCACCTCAGTGACATCTTACAAAGCTAAAACTACTTAAAATCAGTACTCAGGTAAAAGCAAGAAAATGGTAAAACTTTACTACCCATGAAAGATTTTGTTCACCAGCAGATAACAATGAAAATTGCTTTGTGAGCTATGGAAAAGCAGTTTTGAAAGCCTTGCTAGACCTTTTTAAAAAGAAAAGAAGGTCCATTAAGGTAATGTGTCTGGAAAACAGCACCTGCCCTCCTGCTACACAGACACTGTTATCTAAAGCCTGGGAGCAACACATATGGAATACTGAAACTACTAAATTCTGGCACTGCCTCCTGAAAATCCTCAGCAAACATGAGGCATCTGCCTCCCAGTGAGGGGAGAAGCAGATGACATCAGAGGTGAGAACTAGCAGTGATTCTCTTCCCTCTAGGGCATCCCATCTCTGCGCCACACTCCTCATCGGATCAAATGGTACATGCAGCATAGAAACATATATTCCTAATAATGCAAGGCAAGTATTCAATTAAAGTGGAGACAAACCACGTTTAGAGGAGGTTATAACCACTTGTGAACTCCAGGACCGTAACAGTGCACCTATGATCACTAACACTACACAGTGCCTGGTCTGCAAGCTCCCTGATTTGGCTTTGGAGACTTCTGAAAACACATTAAATTGTGCTTGGAGGCCTTTGTAGCATGACCTTCAGCAAGTAGAAAAGTAGAGATTTTTCTAGCTAATGCCTGAATCATAGTCTAAAAAAAAAAAAAAAAAAATCATGTTTGCTTTCTTCCCTGTTCCAGCCTATGACTATGACAAGAATAAATAAATGCTTGCGTATAAAAATAGCATATAACCTTCTAGATAAAGCACTCGCCTTGTGGCGTTAGTTACAGTCGAGATCAGGCAGAATAGTTATCGAATTATGTTCAATTCATCAGACTTATTGGACTGGGGAAGGAGGAAAGGCTATGCCATGAGCATCCTACTGGATAAGGCAAGATTGATGAGAGAATGAGTGACCCGTCGAAGAGCAGTGGTGAGTACACCTGAACTCCACCACCTGCTGCAGAGTACAGGGGTTTTAGCAGGCCAGCCATGGCTAGCAGACTGTTAGGCATGTATTTGATAAAGATCTAAGCAACTGGCAGGCCTTGGGGAGTTTTGAGTGTTTAAAGTTTTAGGGTTGGATAGAAACATATTCCCTGCTAGAAACAGAGCCCAGAAGCAAGAAGCACTGATTCAAAATTGCACCAAGTCGGCTGAGGAAAGAAGGCAAAAAAAGCTGATCTCTGGCACCATCAGCTTTGTTATAGAGGTAAGTGTTTTCAGTATATCATTAACATTTGTGATTTACTACTAGTCTTCAGAGGCAGAGTTTTTGCAGAGCTTGGAGACATATATTTGCAGAAGTTCCTGCTATTTTTCTCATGCTTCAATTTCTGCACTAGCCACTCGGGCTTACCTCTGGATATATTTTTCACTAGAGCCTGTAGGAAGTTTCTGGTTTCTGACGTCTTGTAATAGTCACTGCCACAGATCAGCAGCATGACCTGGGAGGTGACATGATACTCACTGTGCTCCTGTTCATAATGCACCAAACAGAAAAGCAAGACCAACATGCTTTTCTTTTCAGTTCCTTGAAAACTGCTGTGCATTTTTTACTGTATAAACACTATATCTTACTGATTTAGAGACTTTTCTATAAGACTTTACATAAATTTATTTTTTTTTAATCCACTTTCCTGTGCCTCCTCTTCCTCTTTTGTTAAATTGCTAAAGCAGTTTCCAGAGCCAGCCACTTTGTGCAGTGGTTTGCTGGTTTCTGATGAAAGAGTTGCTGCCAAATTTTATAAAGAATGTTCCCCAGGGCACAGAGGGGAGGGAAGTATTCTTCATGGCCTCTGTTTTCTTTCCATATTGTTTAACAAACAAGCAAACTGCCCTGCAGTGGCTCTGACCCCTATTTAAGCATATCCCTTTCAGGCAGCCACACAAATGAACTAGGAAGGAAGTGCCGTCACGGCCCTTAGAAAAGATAGAGGGAAACAAGGCAAACACTGTGTGTCTAAACAAACAAGCTCACTCTGCTATGCCCTTGTCTTCTGCCTAAGGAAGATCCCTTCTGCCTAGGAACCGATCCCAGAAGTAGTAGTTGGAGCAAGAGTACTTCCCAGGTTGTGTAGGATTTGGATCCTAACTTGCTTGGTCCCCACTGCCCGCCACATTCTGCCCCAGCCTCAGAGACGAATAACCCAAAAACCTTTGGCATAAATGGGAACTTAGCCCAGGCTCTTTGAATAGCCTAAGCCTGTCCCTCAGCCTGGTTTCCCAAGCGGAACTCGTGCTGTCTGTGCCTTGGTTTCCCTAGTTAGACTTCCCCAGAACTTCCAAGGGGAAAAAAAAGTATGATTTTTGTGCTTCAGTAATTATAAATTGAAAGTGTAAGTTCTGCAAGAAGCTGAAACAAAAATACCTAGAGGCCAAACTGAGAACAGATTTTCCTTTGAGCTGCTTCTTGCCTATACACAGCTCCAAAGAACTTCTAAATCAAATTACTTTTGATAGACAAGAGATGAAACAGATGTGCTATTAACCCCATTTTGTGATGAGAAGCTAGAGCATAAAGAATTTTGGAACTAGAGATGCAACTAGAATATTCAAAAAATAACCTCGGTGTTGCATGCTAATCACAGTAGCAAGTTTTGACATAGGGGAACTGATAAACCTAGGTTAAAGAATGTTTAGATAAACCAGAAAAAAATAAAGTACAGTAATTTAAAAGATTATGAGGATGATTTTTAAAGTATTTCCACATTTCTCTGCTAAAGTCCATTCATCATAGTCCCATCTTGCTGGAACGACTGATGCGGATATTTACCTCAAAGCTGTTACTGGATCCGAAGTCAGCACTGGCTGACAAAGAGGTGACATTGCCGCAGGACCATGACCCGGCACTGTGTCACCCGCACACCCCTTCTGCTGCTGCAGGTGCCCTCCACTCGCTCGGGCTCTTCTCAATGCACCAAACCTTGGGGCTGCTTGTGCCCAGCCAGCAGCTGAAAGACAGGAAATCTCATTTCAAACAAAACTCTGGATTGATTTGAAGAGAGCAGTCGTATTTGCAGTCTGCACTCATGCTCTGTGGCTAACACAGATTTCTAGACTTTGCTTAAAATTTGCCAGAGGAGTGCATAGGAGAGAAACCCAAACATTTGTGAAGGATCTGTCAGGAGCGTTGCTTTGCCATCGTTCATAGCTCTTTGTCGACAGCGCCATGCAGAAGAGCCGACAGAAAACAGAGCTGGGTCTGGTCGTCATCATGCACGGACTGCGATACGTGCGTATTTGTGCCTGAGGAACTACCTATCACCGTGATGAATGGCGTCGCATGTAGCTATCTCCTCAAAGAGATAAGACCCTGTAAGGTTTTGTTATCAGTTGTGCCCAGCTTTGTACTGCTAAACAAAAAATAGGATTAATATTTTTAAGCAAATCAGATTAATGTTTGATATCGATTATCATGCTCCAGAGGGTCATGAACAGGGATAAAAAATATGCATAGTATTTGCAGTTGTTTCAAGCCATGAAACAGAGAATAGCCTACAAGATGCTCTTTGCAAGGAAATGTCTCCTAGGGTGCCACTCCCTAGATCTCAACCCTCTAAAAATACTGTTTCCTTTCTTCACCTTAATTGTTAATCAAGCATACTGTATGTGATTTAAAGATGCACACTTCATTTCACAAAAGCACCAAAAATCCACCAAATGCTTCCCAGTCACAGGTAAGTTGTTCCAGTTGCTCTCTGTAAAACATCACAAAAGCAGGCAGCCCAGGCTGAGCAGCAGCACCTTCTGAAACCATTCCCTGCTGTCACAGCCCTGCTGTTTTTGTATTGCCACTTGCTATTCTGCAAACCTGCCGTTAGAGCCTGCAAGCTCTCTTCTTCAAGCAGTTATCCACTACTTGCATGTTTTGCCTAGTTGGGATGGTTGCTCCATCCCTCCGGAGCCAGCACTGCAGCCAGGTCAGGCTCAGTTCCAGGTATCTCATTTCCTTCTCCCTTTGCTTGCCCTGATCTGATGTAAAACCTTCCACAGGCGTATGCACAGCTCAGGACAGATGACCTATTTTGCTTATAGATTGCATCATGTTTAGCAAAGCTTGGAGGTAAGGGGCCTGTCATCACCCTCTTGGAGAGCTTGAGTTCTGAACAACCAGCCTTTCCCCTAAAATGTGTGAGTTTATGCAAGAGGAGGGATTGTCCAGAAGTTTCCCTGGCTGGGACAAGGGGAGAAATTGATCAGAACTTGATCAAAAATTATAAATAAGCCTTGCTAGTTATTTTCAAATGTGGAGATGAAGTTACTAAACAAGGCACCTGCAAGTTCAGAATCATCAAAAAGTATTTGTCTGTTCTAAGATATTGGACTATTTTAGTCCGAGAGCAAGAAACCTTTAGCTTCTGATGTGCCCTATACCACAACTCAGCTGCTCCTGATGAGGAGTCAGCCACTGTTCAACATGCTATTTATAGGCCTAGTAAAAATGAATTTGGCTTTCAGTTGTCTTTTTGGCTTTTGTGTTTCCTACGATATAGCTATAATGGGGGAAAAAGTATCTACTTTCATTCTCAGCAAACATGAAAAAGCCTAGGCCTGCTGCTCCGTGGAAGGAGACGATCTCTCTTGCGGCACCTTTTTCCAAATTAACTCATCCTGTGCTTTTGGTAGTCACCTATCAATTTACTCAAGGTCGTGCAGTGACCTCAGAAAAACAGTGACAATACTGGTCCTCTCATCAGGCTTTTTCAACGGCTAAATCTAACACTCTTCTGTGCATGTTCTAACACCGCAGCGTCTTAGGATTAAATCCTGTTGCCTTTAAAATGAGGGAAACATGGAAAGGACATTCAGTGTCAGCAGTTCTCCTCTGGGGAGATACTCTGCAAGAGTCAACCTTACATTAAGTTCAACTTGTTTCCTACGAGAGCCTCACTCACAGCAGTATTTACAACTGTCTTTAATCAGACAGATAGCTGCACAGGCCAATTCCACATTTTGCCCCACCGCCCTGCTCTCTTCTGATGCAGGAAACACATCTGCAAGTTGAGCAGATTCCTGGCTCCAGCTAAGAGCAGATCTACCACTACCAGGTCCCTCCTCCCACTTTGCAAAGGCAGTGGGGTTGGCCATCATGGGCAGCTTTACTTAGATTTAATGTCTAAAGAGGTTTGTAATTTAAAACCATCAACACACAACGACAAAGGACCGTAGCTATTATTTCATCTTCTGCTTTCCATGCAGGCAAACACTCGGCCTCAAGAAGCCAACTGTCCTCTGGCTGTTAGCTCTGGGACAGCTGGGAGGCTCGCCGAGGTATACGGAATGGCAATGGAGGAAGCTGTTCGTTAAAAGGTATCTCAGGCTCTCCCTTGCTCATTTTTCCTCATCACTGCTCCACAGAGAATAAGAAATATGCCCCCTATGAGAGTCAAATGCAACACTTACAAATTACTCCCAGTCCAGATAAATCTGCTGAGCTAGCTCAGAGGGTATTTATAGCCGAAGCACGGCTTCCTCAGGGAATTACAGTCTCCAAATCAGTGTAGTTGTTCCAAAAAAATCTGAGAAAAGCTGCTTCTTTCCCCTTCTCCTCAAGTATAGTGAGTTTCTTTCACCACAGAATTGCCAGTATGAAATTCACTCTCAAATGCAACTGGCTGGCTGAAATAACTTCTTGTTTGTGTGGCTGCAATGCCATGTCCAGAAACCCTGACCATCATTACTACACTGTCATATTCACATGATAAAAATATGGTGGCATTAATAACTTGTGCTGGCATGCCTTCTCAATTGTCAGGGCTTTACATAAATATAGAACTCGGTCTATAGATTTATTCAGAGCCTTTTTATATCTGATTATGGCTCCAGGCAGAGCATAGTCTGTACAGACATAGTAATTAAGGATCGGTAATTCTGTCCAGCTGCCAATATTCCCTACAGCGAGAGGCATATGATGGGTTTTCAGCTGCTCGGCATTTCAGAAGCTCGCTGGAAGTCAGCTATTAGAAAGCTGCGCTGTATGAGGACAGAGCACCAGCCTCAAAGGAAAACAGCCAGCAAGCGTTTCCATTTCAGCATCTCGGCAGGAGAAAGCGGTTGCCCTGCAGACCTCTGTAGGAAACAGTTTTACTTCCATAGCTCCACAGACGCGCATGGAAAGCCGTACCTCCCATCTGTTAAATCAGGGACAGGCACTGGGAGCCAGCGCTTCCCTCACGCCTCCATCTCAACCAAGTATGCAGCCACACTGTTTCTTGGGAACAAGCTGGATACACACAGAAAAACAAAGGAGGGTTCTTAAATTTCTGAAGTACGTGTCATAGAAATAGCAAGTAAATAAAACATCATAAATAAAAACATTTTTCAGGAATGATTTTACAGAGCTGAAAATTTCAACAGCGAATTAAAACTTGACTGCAGCCCATCCTGAGTTTTATTCCCATACTTCACAACCACGGTTTCGGTCGACTGGGAAGAGAACATAGCTAAGCTAGAAATCGTGGATGTTTGTGAATAGCAGGAAGAGGGTGCAGCGCAATAGCAGAACTTGTTCCAGCACTGAAGACACCAGTCTCGAGTAAAATTGCAATTTTAACACGATCAGTTAATTTTGTCAGGTTTTGGTTCCTATAGGTCTGTTATAGTCAAGTTCCTCATGGGCACTGCTGGCTCATCCTGAAAGCATAGGCTCCTTCCTCCAGCCCTGCACTGTCACAAACAAATAACCCCATATAAACAAGCTTTAAGAACCTTTTGGCTGAAAAATTTGTATAAGCTTGATTTGAAACACATCAGACTAAAGGAAGAAAAGCAAGAGGTATGCAAGAGCTTAAACAACAGTTAGCTAGCTAAATAACAGAGGGAAAGATAGCGCTAAACTAGAGCCTCCAGCTCACACAGAAGAGTCTCCCTAAGACACATGTGACTTTCAGGTCCCAAACCTCCCACATTTACCTCGCCAAGAAAAACAATCTCCTATCAGGTTGCAGCCGAGCTGTTCACAGACACATCTTAGTGGAAGGATGGCAGAAGCGAGTTCCTGGTGATCTCCAAAGCACAGTCACTGCTAGATAAATGGCTTTAAAAATTGCTAACATGAGTGTGCTATTAACAACAATACCTGAATGTGTTCCTTGGCAATCAAAGAAAAACACCTTCCAAATCACCATGTTTCTGGGAAGAGTCTTCTCACATCTGATCCAGTGGGGAAACTCACTGTTTAGTATAATCCATGGGCAAAAAGAGGTAATTTTAATGTTCTTCATTGACTCCCTGAAGTTACACTATAAGGGTCTCGGTGTTGGGGTTAAAAGCACTCTGTGAAGATACGAGCTGCTTTTATTCTCATTTTACAAGCAAGGAAGCTGAGCTGAACAAAGATAGAATCATAGAATAGAATCATAGAATAGTTTGGGTTAGAAGGGATCTTTAAAGGTTATCTAGTCCAACCACCCTGCAGTGAGCAGGGACATCTTCAACTAGATCAGCTTGCTCAGAGTCCTGTCTAACCTGACTTTGGATGTTTCCAGAGATGGGACATCTACCATCTCTCTGGGCAACCTGTTCCAGTGTTTCATCACCCTCACTGTAAAAATTTCTTCCTTATATCTAGTCTGAATCTACACTCTTTTAGTTTAAAACCATTACCCTTTGTCCTATCACAACAGGCCCTGCTAAATAGTCTGTCCCCATCTTTCTTATTGGTCCCTTTTAAGTATTGAAAGTTTGCAGTAAGATCTCCCCAGGGTGAAGAGAGTGGCTGCAGGACAGCACATAGCCATTGAACTCCCATCTCCCAGGTCCTCCTGCAAAGCATTGCTGCTGCTTCCAGGACCTCCTGGGCTCCAGTATTGCACTGTCCCCAACCCCTCTGCCAGCCCCCCACCACTGACAGGCAAGAACAAGCGATGTTTGTTTTTCTTATAACTCCTCCTCCTCTGGCACAACTCATTCACTCCTTCTTTTGTTATGTAAAATGAAATAGGGCTCTGGGTATTTCAGAAGAAAGAAGAGCAAACCAAGAAGCCTGCAGGATTTTAGTAGCTGTCCTCGAGTCTGTCCATTCTGTGCAACTTGCAAAGCCGCACAGACTCGCAAAAATATCCTATTCTTTCTCCATCGTACAATCCAGGCTCCCAAACCAATACTTAAACAACAAAGAAGAGCAGTAACAAATATCATAACCTAATTTTTAGACTGGGGAAGAGGTTATGTTAAAATATGTCTTAATAATTCCTCTACCAGATAATTTTAATAACATTCCCATCACTGTAATGGCCCCTGGGAGGAACCTAATGGCTAGGTGAATGGGAGAGCTGCACAGCAGCCCAGCACACAAGAGTAGTAACCTGGCACACACTACACTGATAAATGAAGAGCAGAAGTGAAGAGCATACGAAAGTAGAGTTTTTCTTCTACCTGGATTCTTCTGGGGTAAAAGACCTCCATGGATTACAGAAAAAGTTGTTAGCAGCAAGTGAAAAAACTCTCTGAGGAGCAGAGCCAGGGATCACGAAGACAAGGCTGTCTGATGCCGGTGTAGAAAACACAGGCTGTATGATAAAATACCACATTGGTGGTTCCTTTTGGGTCTCTACTTTGCCAGATCACACAGCCCAGCAGCCACAGACCAAAAGCAAAAGGCCAAACCAACAGGTCTTTGGGCAGCCTGGAGAGGCAGTCCCTCTCCCTGCCACTCTGTGGACATTGCTCACCGTTAAGTCCTGCCAGGGCTTCGTCTTGCCAGAACACAATTAGTCTTTAACCCTTTCCCTGGTGAACATGGAGTACAAACTGAACCCGTTATCACAAAGCTGCTGTTCTCTTTTTAAGAGATACCTCTGACTTTCGCATGCCCCGTAGGTACCCTGCCAGTCTGTACCGAGCTGGGGTGGAGAAGGACCCTGCAGCTCTCGGAATAATGGTTTCACAGAGCCTCAGGGCTCAACAGTCGTCATTTACACGTGCTAATGCATCCACCTGGGCACAGTAGGCAACGAAAGAAGCTGCAGCCCAGGTGAATACAACTTATTCAGAGCAGCTGCACACGTGAAACGTTATGAGAAACTTGTGATCTGGGATGGACTCACACGAGAGAGGGGCTGTTGGGTTTTTATGTAGCCAGGCTGAAAACGCCCTGTTCTCGTTCTTTCCTCCTGTGCTTTCTGTAGCACCACTTGGCTCACTTTGTCCGGTCACTTGAGTTTCACTCTGCACCATCCTTTCTCTTTCCGTTCCTGTAGACCTTTCGGGTGCTGCCCTCCCCACAGCAGCTCTGGTCTGGCCAAGTCTGATGCAAGGAGATGTCAGTCCTCTTCAATTGCCATTATGGCCAGTGACGTGGGGCCAAGGCTGACATTTGGGAGAGTCACGTCTGGCTGCCCTTTTCAAATCCATATTGACACACTCCTCTCTCTGCATCTGTCTTTTCTTCCCTCCTCCCTTTGATAATAATTTCCCAGTTTATGTTTCTGCACTCTTGCCCTATCGAGATCTTTCCAAAGGACCTTTCCATGCCTTGTGCTGTGAGAGATACTGGGTTTTTTTTAATGCAATAGCAGTTCAAAGGCCCAGTGCTTTGGAGCTTCCTTGAAAAGTGTTGCATTCTGCTTTTGGTTGCAAGGAGGGGTATCTGGGGCACTCTCCCCTTGAAAGGGTCAAATCCTCCTGCTGCTGGCTCAGAACTGACATGAAATAACCAAGCGGGCAGGCAAGGCCAGCCTGCCCCTTCTCTTGCTTCCTGCTTTCCCCTTTCCCTGAAATTGCTTTCTCATGGATCAGCTGTATCAAGCATGGGTTTTTTTTTAACTGCTGTTAAAGTGAAAATGTAAAGCAAACAAGAAAACATGGAGGCACAATTAAATTACAAAAGTCATCCATTTGGTCTCATTCTTTCAGAATACTTCTGGTTAGTACTCACAGAAAATAGCTATTTTTAGAGCAGCTCAGTATTTGCATTTTGCTCTCGATTCTTTTCTGCAGATAGATCCTATTTAGGCAAAGAAATAGATTGACTGACACCTAGTGGAAAAGTAAAGCTTTTCTTTCTCTAATTCTGCTGAGTGGAACATTTTAGGCAGTATTTAAATCAACTTAGTACACGTTACCATTATTGTAGAAAACAATAACATTGACCAGATAACCTGCATTTTACCTCTATTTTATTAGTGTATACAAATATTAAATATAATCATAGGAAAATCAACAAAAGTGATTTTAAATACATACAGGTTCTTTGGTCAGTGAAGGAGACTGGTATTAGATCATAGTACATCACTTTTTCACATTGAGCACATTGGTAACACATAGCTCTGAGAGCCCCTAAAGCACTAATAAATTAAATAAATAAATACTTCTCAAAACTGACAGTCTTCTGGAGTTGTTGTTTCTACTGAACCAAAAACAATTCCCTTGTCAATGACTTATGCATAAATATTTAAGAACTGAAAAGTAGATTTTTTTTTCCTAAATTTTTATTTCTAGTGGCCTTAGAGAAGTTCATCATATGGTATCATTTAGTCTGACTAAAGATAAGAATGCGAAGATGATTTTGCTTTGTTATTAGGATTTGTAGATGCTTTAAACTCATCCCAGTAGTCGCCTAATGTTCGGCATCTGTGAAGGGATTTTGCAATGCAAGACAAATGCCAAACATGGCTTAGCTGACTGCAGAGTTCCCACAGACTGATGTAGGTACCATCACCCCTATGTGCTCGTGACTAATAGATGTGATTGGTGCAATGCTGTGCTTTGCAAGCCTTGCTGAGAAATCACTTTACAAGGTCCAGCTGGAGAAGAATTAAACAGAGGGGATTCTCTTGCAGACAAAATCTCTAAATAGAATGCCCTGGTAGGGAGAGGCTTTTGCATTCATTTCTGTAGGACAGTACATCCCTTCTCCCAGTACCTCTGTCTGTACTTTCCAAAATAAGTTATCTAAACTTACAGATCCTGACCCAGAAAATCCATATTCCTCTGCCTTGCTCCTCTATCTCAACTGAGTGGAAGGTGTGTGTTTGGAGGTAATCTTATAAGTAATTTTTGATGAAGACTAGATTGTATAGTAAGTAGCTGAGAATAAAACTTGGTACTTCCAGCAGTGCCATCCACACCCAAATCCCAGAGATCTGAATGTTAGTTTTGATAACAATGATCTAGAGGGAAGCAATGCAAAAAATTGCATAACTTGATCTGAATAGTCACCTTAGTATATAACTAGGTCCTGAGAAGTTATTTATAAGCCAAGCCTGTTTAAGTCACCGCTACGCAAGAGTTAATTGCCTACATAAAATCCCAGACTAATGACCCCATAAAAGCTTCTGCTCTCCAGCCACACAGTGATCAGATCTTATTTCTAATTTTGCCTCTCAAATAAGTAAATAATCACATTACATTATAGAATCAGTTAGTCTCCATGTTCTCATTCCAATTTGTCAAATACAATTTTAATAAATTCAAAGAGTTGTACTGAGTCAAATATTTAAAAATTTAATAGTTACTTAAATGACCATTAAACTCTTCTGGGTATTTATATTCCTACAAAGAAAAGAAAGGACTTTTGATCATAGCTGTAGATCCTGTGTTTGTATTCTGCCTTTCATAATACTTAGCTACTTTCTGTTGGCCTCTAGCTGGATGTGGGAAAGTCATCTTTTTCTGCAGGGTTTCGAGTTGTTTTCAGTTTGGCTCATTTACCATCTCTCATTTTCCTCTGTCCCTACTTTTGGTCTCTGGGAACAGCAGAAACCACAAAGTGTTTTTGATTATCCACTTAGTCCCTTCAGGCAGTATAGTGTCTTTAGTCTAGACTTCAGTGAAACTACACTTATTTGTTGAGCTTTTAGTTCTCACTTTAAAAAAAAAAATTGAGAAACTTCCTGTGGTCCCTTATATAGACTCTCAGCCAGTTTATATGAGAAAAAACACTCCTTTATAGTTCATGTTTATAATTTTTGTTCCTTTCCCTTAATATTTTTCGAACTACTTTATTTAATATTTCTTTCTTAGTTGTGGCATTCTCCAGCACTGCTAGGAATGTTCCTAGTTATCGTTTTTCCATCCTCTCTCTCTCTTCCATTTCTGAATCCTTCCAACTTACTCATTCAAACCTTTGCACTTTTTCTGAGGGGATACTGGCACACAAATGCAGGAGATTGCTGTGACATCCATAGCAATGACCTTGGCCTCAGCAGGAAAATGTCACTTCACGTTATTCTCTGCAAGCAACCCAGGAACAGACAGCTTTGGAATGTACAAACACTAGAGATCAAACCAGTTGAAACATAGCCCCAGATCATGTGCTGGTGTTTCCCTGGTTATGTTACCTTCCTCTCTAATCCCCTCATATTTAAGGAAGAACATGTGTCTATAGATATTAGAGGCTGCAGCAATAATTTTTGTACTGTCAGCTCAATGTAACCAATGTGGCCTCCAGTAAACTAACATCTCAGAGAAGCCCACCCTACCAAACACCCCTTGACAAGGATGCAGCTCAGATATGGACCATGTCCATGGGTGAAAATCATCGTTGTTCATAGTTTGTTCCTCAGAATGTGAGGAGGGGACCATCAGCATCTCAGAGCTGCACCATTCACCAAGACTGACATCCCTGCAGTGATGTCCAGTGGGTCAAGTTTAGAAGTTTGGCAATGTGCAAGTATCTCTCCCTTGTTTTACCCTCCTTCCATTCCATGGTTTCACATAGGAATCCTATAGGCTGTTCCATAGAGGGAACAACCCTTCTGACCCAAGTTCACAAAGATATAACCTTTCCCTACTTCTGTTTCATCTGCCAATGATCTGTTTCGATGTCGTCATCCCTGAAATCTCCATATTTATTATCATCAAATGGCTGTCACTGCACATGACTTTTCCTTTATTTCAAACTTCAATGTAAGAATGTTGAAACTGTTTATGTAGCTACTGTATTAAATCTCTTTTTGGTATTTATCCACTTAAACATGTTTTCTGATACTCTGTCTCCAGTGAGTGCTCATTTATGCTTCTTTACTCTCAATAAGCCAGAGCTAATACGTTACCACAGAGACATGATCCAGCGCATATTGGAGGGCTCACGTGGGTAACCTGCTCAGAAACACTGATGGTTTGTTTAATATTTCATAGATATGTCAATTATAAATTCGGTTCATATGTGAAAGGCTTCTTTGCACAGCACTAAATCACTTCATGTTTCCTGTAAACTCTTTATGTGAATCGAAAGGCAAAGGTGAACCTGAGGACACACAGGGTTGCATACAAGTATTTCCCTACACTGGCCCAGAAAAAAAAATGAGTCCCAATAGCTGGCATGCACTCTCTCTGGCAAAATCCCCATTTAGGAGCTTGATCCAAATACTGGCAAAGTCAGCGGATGTAACTCAAAGCAAATTCAGGTACAGAATCACATTTTTTGCACAGCTGAATTTGAAAAGTTTCCTTTTACTTCATAATTTGGTATCTCTGGCTGAGCCTTAGGTATTTTTCACGGTAGGTAAGAATACAGACACAAGGTTTCAGTGTTTTGAATATCCAGCTCAAGGAGCGGGTGAGAGCATGTCGCAGCCCCAGTCTACTCTTCATGCTTGGATTTTTATTTTTATTTCCTCGTGAATCTCAGGCAGGGGTTGGAAAGAGAAAGGGAGCTGGGTGTGCCTGTGGCTCACTCTTCAAGGGACTATGGAAACACTCCTGGGTGACTGTGGTCGAACATTTGTTCTGCTATTAAACTGATTGCTCTACTATATCTTTATGCCTAAAGTAAACCACCCAGGGATCTTTGTTTCTCCTCTGAATGAAAGAAAGGAAAACCTCAGGGTAAACAGGTATTTCTGAGAACAGCTGACACAATAGACCAAGGAAGTTAATGGAAGACTTTGAATCAGATTTTGGTCTAATTACTCCCAGAATCAGGTGAGACTTCGCAGGCTTGAGCAGTTTTCTGTTACTGCTTTACTGTGGTTCTCCTGGCACCCTTCCTGTCTTCCCTACTGCCTATTTCCAAACATGCCCTGGCTGGCAGCTCATTTGTACTGATGGCTTAGTCCTTTCTTCCTCCTTATCAAATGGTTTGTTTACATTTCAGAAATTGTACCAAGCACTAGTTTCCATTGTATTGTAATTCAAGTAAAACCTTTAATACATGTAGAAGGACAAAAAAAAGAAAAAAAAAAAGAAAACCAAATGAAAAAGGTCGTGTCAAAATATATATACACATGTATTTGTATCTGTTCGCTATTTAAAAGTGGTTAAAGTAACCTTTGTAAAGGATTCAGTGGTCAATCTTGGACCAGCTAGTCTTCATAAAATGGAGAGGGACAGATTCCAAGAGGCAGTGAGTGCTCTTGAGTCTTACTGATGTTGACAGGAGCTGCTACCGCTCAGAGCGGGCAATGACCTTCATCAGGCTATGTCATTGACTAAAACATCCATTTAAAGCAGTAGGAGATGGCTGTATATGACTTGCTCTCTATTAATTTCATCACTGTCTCATCTCTGATGTTCTCTCAGACGCACTGGAAAGCAGCTTTGGCCAGTGAGCCACAAAAGTCCGTTCTCCTCTTCAAGTAAAAAGCTTTAACCTCATGTTGAATGGCTATGCTTTTCTCTGCACTAGAGAATTTGTTCTGTCCAAGTGTCTTATTTCTCCTTTCATAGAAAATACTTCATTTTACCCAATCCAAATGTTCAGAACAAAATCTGACCATTCTGTCAGTCCTGTGGTAAAGAAGCAGACCTGTGAAGGGTCAATTTATTCTCAGTAATTCTGACATGCAGCGTAGCCTCTTCTATAAAGACGCAGAAGAGAGACGCAGAAGAGAGAAACAGAAAAGAACATGATGTTGCCTCACCAAAAAGCCTCCCACGAATTACTTTTATTTTTATCCTGTGCAAGAGGAAACATCAGCTTTCAGTCTGACTGTGAGCGCACATTTCTTTGTTAGCACATTGCTAAGAGGTGATATTTTCAGCTACAGGGTGAACATCTGCTTGTTTATGCCCTCCTTCTTTATCTTCATCTTTTTTACTCCTGACAGTTTCAAAATGACGGAGAGCCATGGAACAATCCTCTCTCCATTCAGAAAAGAGAATTTTAGATGCTGTACAAACAGGAACAGCCAACATTCTGCAGAAATCAAGCTACTTTGTCACAACAGAAGAGGGCAACCTAATACCATCCCGCTGTTTCTCCATCCACTGTGCCATCTACATACTCCTCAACAAAGCAGAGTGTAGCACCTTGTCAACAGGGCTAAAAGGGATGAAGATTTTATATCCAAGAATCTTTTCAAAGCCAGGAGCGCCCCTCATAGTACCGATAATTTCTTTCTTCTCCCATCTTTCCATTTCAGTTTGGATTTGATGACAACTGGGGAAGCACCTCCTGCTAGGATTTTGTCTGTTATTGTTAGTTTTGAGGGGGTTTATTTGTTCGGTTGTTTTTTTTTTTTAAATCAGATTATTTGGATTCTATGTAAGACAACTTTTCCCTGTTGGGCACTGGGACAAGCAGCTGGCACAGGAGCTGAACTGGCACAACAACAGAGGCATCTGTTATCCTCAAGCACCCCAAGCTCTAGGAAGACATAGGCATAGCTTAAAGAGTTCAAAAGGTACCCAAGTGAAGACGATGACGAATAAATAACAGCTGAGAAAAAAGGAGGAAAAAGAGAATTATGTCTAGATGATACCATTATGTATCACACTATTACAGATTCAAAGTGCCCATAATTCCATAAATTGGTCACTGTAATGAGATTTGCTATGATGCTTTGAGATATTAAGGTTTGGAGTTTTTTTCCACTTTTGTCTTTGGCTGTCAGAGGTAGAAGTATGAAAACAACCTGGAAGTATCATCACAAACAGAGATTTAAGGGTAAAAATGAGGAATACATACATATTTGTGGTAATCTAAGGTGCTACTGCTATATTTTTTGTTTGGCTGTATCTGTCTGGAGAGAAAGGAGGCGGGCTGAAGTGGAGAGTCTTTGGAAGGAAATGCTTAGAAAGAAGAGAACAAACAAAATTAGAAATAGAAAGAAACAGAAATTGAATAAATAGAAATAATAGAGCCCTAGATTATTAGTCAAGCAAAGGGGGACTGTGCAATCACATTCATCTGAATGCAGAATGCTAAATACTATTTACCACTATAGTAGCAAAACACGTATCTAGTAGTTCACTCAAGGCAGATTTTGAAGCTTATCTAAGTATCAAAGATGCAGGTATGTGCCAGCTATGTTCTACAGCATGCACATACCTAATGTGTTAAGGGACAGTCTTAGAGCAATTCTTTCTTTACTCTGGATAATATACCTTTGTTACTGTACAAATAATAACAGCAAGTCATGGGTATTCACTGACTGCTGAAAATATGCACCTTTTTGTGCCTTAATACTTGTTTACTCTGTCCCTACAACCCTTTCTACATACAAAGCTTGTACCAGGGATACTATATTGGTAGAAGAGGTAACTAGGTAAAACAAATGCATCCTCAGATTGTGGGCAGAGTAGAGGAAGGTCAATCCAACCAGAGCGAACTGAAGCACTCAGTAAGAATAAAAGGAATCAAAACAGAACATGCTGCAATGAAGTGATGGAGATATAAAGGAATAAAAAATCATTATTCCTGATCAATCTTCCTCTGCATATGCCTAGCCTTGGAAGTGTAGAGGAAAGAGTATTCGACTTCAAGTGTTGGGAAAAAGGTGTGTTCCTGCCTCTGGACAAGCTCCTGAAGCAAGACAGCAGGGAAATTTCAACTACACCCTCCAGAAAGTACAAGCAGTCAAAACAGGGTTCTCTGCATATCCTAAGAATATCCAGCAGTGCTGATTGTGCTCTCTCTGCTGTGACTGCTCCCATCTTTGCCATTCCCCTTCATTTCTCTGTGTACTTCCTATGTTTACTCTTTTTTCCTTAGCCTTTTTCAGCACCGTATCAGATGTAATTCATTCCCTCTTCATAAAGACCACTCCATATCCCCCTGAAATTACGTTTCTTATCACTCTATTGTCCAGCCTGTGCTCACACTACTTTCCTATGATCTAAATGCTACTAGGTTACATACTGTGTACTACTGGACATGTATTAATACTCATCTAGAATAGTGCTTAATTACTGCTAGGTCCTGAGTCATTACTATAACAAACATATCAGCACAATAAGTGATCACTGTAACTGTACAAACACAATAAATGATCACTGCAACTGTAAAAACACTTTTAACACAGTATAGATGCAACTTCACCATGCAATTACATAATTCTAATTACATTATATTTTCTTTTCTGATTTAAACGGGTGCAAAAAGAACATAGACAATCCCAAAGAAATACTTCGATGTTATCTTATGCCACAAAGCTTAGTCCTGGAGGACTGTAAATAGATCAGAAGGAGCAGGAAATGCAGCTCTGTAGCAATTCACTCCCCCGACCATCCTGCTTTTCTATCATCAACAGGACGTATAGCACCAACATGGTCAAAACCCACATTTCATCACCTTTATTTACCTAGTTCAAATAATCACATTTATGGCTAGGCTGACTATGATTGTCTAAAGTAAAGACAGACTCTTTGGCTTCATAGCAAATCACTGTGCTTACCTGCTCTGTATCATGTCCCTGTGGTCTAACTTATGGAGCAAATAGCACTAACAGTGTCTTCTCAAATTAAACATTCATTAAGAACTTTCCCAGACACACAATTTCCAGTGGCTAATATATTTATTAACTGATCTGAAAGCACAGAAATTCTGCAGGAAATAATATTTTAACAAAGTAGGATTTATTTTCTGTCAAATACTAGAGAATATGTTCCATGTATTGCCAAACAATTGTCTACAGAGCAGTACCTAAGCATGGTTTTGACCAGCAGATTGGAAGATACAATCAACTGTAGCTGCCAGAATTCATAAACTGTAAGAATAAGAAATGCTGAACTCACAAAAGAGATATACAATTGTATATATTTAACACTGACGCATCTAATTTTCCTGGAGTACTAAAGTAGCCACAAGTCCTGTAAAAGTGTTAAGCAAGAAAGTGGGGAGATCAGTAAATTCAACACAATGTTGATAATAATACAGCCCAACAGTGATATGAATGCAGCCTGATGAAGACATGACATGGCAAAGAGGACAGAGGATCAGAGCCATTATTTCTATTCAGAATCTACCCAGGTGGTTCACTAACAATATTCTGCTGGTGGAACATGAACAGCTCTTCACTCAGAGTCTTAAACTGCACACATAGGTAACTTGTATACAAATATGTACCAGAAAACAATCTGCTAGAATATTTATAGCTTTCATTCCTCACCTGAGCTTTTAAAATTCCTACACCATAAACTTGGAAGAGCGTAAATTAGTACCAAAAAAAAGGATAGTTCTTCACTACTATTATAAATATCTTCACATATTAAAAAAAAAAAAGACAAAATATCATTTATCAAAGATTGCAATTGTATTAGTCTTTCAGAAATAACTCTGTTAAATTGCATCTTTTTTATTGCAATCGTCCATTTGGATTAAAATCTGTAAGAGTTAATAAGGTAGCAGCTTTCGTTTAGTCAGTTCAGACTGACGATACTAGTAAATAAAATTGTAGAAAACCAGGTCATCTCGTATAATCATGTGCCACTTCAAGCTAGATGAGCAGTTTAGGAGCAACCTTAGCCCACTGCAGTCAGAAGCAGGTTTGTTACTGGCATAACCGGGGTGAGAATATCACCCACTTGTCAGACAAGAAATATAAGAACACATTTGCCTTTTACCTTGTATCAGTCAGATGTTGCAGTTTGGACATTTCTGAGAGTTTCAGCGAGCAAGGACGACCAGGTTTTATTTATTCATTCATTTACTATAGACGTTTCAATAGTATACGCACTTCTCCGAGCACATTAACTATGTCTGTAAGCTATTGAAGACTGGGATCACATGGATTCTTCTGGAAATTACATTTTGCTTAAGATGGGTCTCATCAAAAGAGAAACCAAACAAGAGAGACATTCACCATGCTCTGAGTGAGGTAATTTGGCTTCTTATGAGATAAAGCTGTTGCAGACCTAGGCAGTCTCCATAAATAGATGGGAGACTGCATATGGGAATAAAGGCTTGCTGTGCAGACCTCACATTCATGACCTCAGCTGACGGATCCTCAGTCTATAAGAATTATGTTACATGGGGATTATACGTCCTCAGAGGAAAACTAAATATTTGAAAAGAAAGTGGTTTACCAAAACTCCCCTCTCCTTCCCCCAGAAATTTATATCAATACAATCCAAACTTGCATGTAACACAACTTAATGGCATCAGCTCAAAACAAAATAAAATCAAATACAGAAATAAATAGTCATGAAAAGCATCCTCAGTCAAGAATCTCAAACCAAACAATGTATAGAAAGTCTACAAACAGAAAGGCACTTTAAAGTACCTCAGTGGCTTGGAGGTGACAGCTCTTTTTTCATACAGCTGATAAAGCAGCGAGTTTTCACTAGAACCTGAGAGACAGATTCAGCCGCTTACAAGGCTAGTCAGTCTCTGTTGTAAAGAGAATAGAAGCCTTTCCTTTCTCAGATTACTCCAAATTTCATCAGCCTGCTTGACTACACACCTAATACCCCACAGAAATGCAGATAACAAAATTATGATGTTCTTTCTCCCAGTTAAGTAAACCCAGCTGTCAGTTTAGATTAATAATATTTTACAAATATTTTTATATGTGTGTAATAGAGCTTCTGTATGCTGGACTTTAGAGACGAACTTTCAAAATCGGATATAGGATGATAATCAACCACCTCCTTCCTAAATACAGCCCAAATTCCAGGGGTGCTGCATATCCACTGGCATACCTTATCTGCAAGCAACTGAGTTTTCTTCTAAAATCCTCAAGCCCTGCCAGAAATTCCCAACAAATGAAGCAGGCCTCACCAGCCTGACACAAGCACGTTGCAGACGAGATGTGGAGCTCAGCACAATCCACGCTGGCTCTGCAATATGCCAGCATGGGCATCTCTGTACTGTGCTTCCAAAACTGGAGCTTAAGGATGCAGCAGGAGCAGCCCCTCAGCTATGAGCAGCTGGACCCAGCAACGCAGGGAATATTACCATTTTTCTGAAGTATGGCTCGGACATAGTGTCTGAGAACCACAGCCCCAGGCTGTATTGAAAGTAATATTTAGAGTGGAATAATATTTCAGAAGTCTCAGATGCATGGGTCTTGACAACACTATTATTTTCAAAAGGCAGTGGGGAGTGCAAGTGGTATGGACCCAGGAAGGATAATGCACAAGGATCCCAAACTATAAGGAAGACAAAAGATGATTGTTTTACAGGCATCACTCCAATAGACAAATCTATAATACATTACCATGTGGTAATTACTCCTGAGCAGCTACATCTAAAAATACTCAGCACCATCAAGGCTTTCTACTGAACAATCCAAAATCCATCTACTTACACAGCATAGACTGGAAAAGCTTGGTATTTCACTCCTGTTGCTTTGTATTCAAAGTTAGTTGCTCACTAAGAGGGCAGGCACCTTAATTACGTGGGTCTCTAAAACTGCTGTATCAAAAGGGTTGATCTCTGGAGTGAATCTATGCAGCTCCATCAAAGGTCATGAAATCACACCAGCTGAGGTTATGCCCTACACTGAAACCACTGACTGTAAAAAAAGCCTCAACATGGAATAACTTTGTGCTAACAAGGCAATTAGCCCAGTCCAGCCCTGTTTCAGTTGGTAACAATTACAGTTTCACTACTGATCTTCAGAAGCCAGGTGGATTTTATCCACAGCAGATATAACTTCATCATAAGCCTCCCACTGAAAGGGATGAGATTATTTGCCTGTAAAAGACTATATGAGGGCAACTGCTACAATCTAATACAACTGGATGATGACGGTGCACTGTGCTCAGCAAAATTTGTGTCTTACAGGGAATGGGAAAATTGTTTAAGCAATCTATTTTCATTTAGGTCTCAAAAGTTCATTTAAACTGCAGAAGACAGGAATTTGTATTTTATATACAAACTGGACTTGTATCCTCTTCTATATATATTATTTAACACACTATTTAATATATATTCTCATGTCAGTGAATGAGAAGAGTAAATATGACAGCTGGTCAGATACACACTGGAATTTTATTAGTTTTATCTTAGCTTCCCAGGCTTATCAAAAAGATATATGCATCTCAAATATTTGATATTTTGTAACCTTTACATAATGCTGACACTCTCACAAATCCCTCTGTCTTCCATGTACACATAACCAATGAAGAACTACAGCAAAGGAAATTAAGATAAAGTATTTGTGAGAGCTAACACATAAAACTTAACCTGCACTTGAGACATAAGTTAAATTCTTTTCAAAACAAAAGTCCAAAATACTGTTCAAAATTTGTTCTGTCATTTGCTCTCAAATACAAACCTCAAATGACAGAATATGCAGAGCTTGTTTTGTATATAGTTTTTGCCCACTAACAACTCTAGTCCAAACTAAGTAACACTGGGATCATGCATGCTCCCAGTTCTGCAGCATGCATTCCAGCAGTATACCATTAAGTACGTTTTAAATGTGCCTATGTCCCTATTTATAGGACTTCAAGAACAGGGAGTAATGTGACACATTTTCAACATTTAAAGAAAAAAGCCTAAACTTTCTACTGAGAGGATTTTTCTCATAAAAGATGCCCTGATCCTTGTCTTATAAAAAGGTTTTATTTTTCAATAGAAAAGTATATTTAAAAACACAATTATTTGCTAAAAGCAATATAAAACTCTCCAGTTTTAACTTCATAAAAGTTTAACAAAACATAAATATTGTTTACCACTTACATTCCTATATACAGACCTTGCATTAGATAGTTAAATAGGTAGAGACATAATAACTTGGAAATGAATGGCGCACGACTACATGAGATTCAAATTCCATGTCACACTGCACAACCACAGGAACACAAGGAGCAGCTTAAAATCCTCAGTCACTGAATTCTGCTTTGTTCTCTGCACAGCTATGTTCCTCTTTTCTCTGCAATAATGCACCAGTTTCCATGGTCATAGCATGAAGAAAGTATCTGAAGCTCAGGCACATTCTCTTCTACCAAGGAGCACAGCTCCCCTTCCCGAAAAACATGATAATAGCGCATGAAGGCTTTTGTATCCAACATGGCATCGGTTTGGTCCCCAACAGACACCGCTGAATCCAAAGCAGAGTCAGTGGAGTCAGTTGTTGAAGTTCTTTTGAAAAACTTGCTGGTATTAGACTTACCAGCACCATCTTGATTACAACCGCAGCAGTAGTCCCCGTCTTCCACTGGGCCATTCGTAAATGAAGATTCTTCACTCTTGCTCTGAGCTACGCTTTGGTGTCCCTCATTTAAACTTAAATCCTTCAGTGCATCTGTGGCTGGTGTCCACTGTGGTTTTTTGAGAGGAAGGCTTTCCAGAAACACATCATCATCATCTAAACTTTGTTCTTTTAACAGCGCCCCATGGTGACCTAAATCCAAACTGCAGTGTCGTGAATGCTGAATGGGTATAGCACTGTTTGCCCATTCTCCCTCGTTCTTCAGAGGCTTCATTTTGTCAGTTTGCTTTCTCAGGGCTGATTCATCAAGGGATCTGGAGAAAAACCATGAGCGGAAAGATCTTCCCAGAGCACTGTAAAATCTGTTTTCTTCTTCAGAAATTTTCATGCAGCAGGCTCCAGATAAGCAACGGTCCGTATTGTGGGAATGTTTTGAATCAGTTTCTGGCTGCAGATTGGTTTGGTACCTGCAATCAGAGATGACTAGCTGTGCAGGGTGTATGTCTTGGCTTTTCACAGTGTGCACAATCTCACCCTTATCTCCAGATTGATTCGACTCTGAAAAATGCCGCGAGCACAAGGCCTTGTTCCAAGGAACAAATACGTCTTGTTTCTCAAAGCGACGATTCTTCTGTTCCATAGCCCAAACATAAATCATCATCTGGCCTCCGGGTACCAATACCCTTGCCATTTCCTTTATTGCTTTGATTCTTCTTTGTTTAGTTGAGAAATGATGGATCACTGTGAAAAAGGAAAGGCATTAGTATTGAATATTAGTAAGGACACAGCATTTTCATCTTTAACTTGTTCTCTGTGTTTTATCATTTTATTTGCCGTATCACAAATATCACTCACTGAAAGCCAGCAACAGTGCTGAATTTACTGGTACTACAATGCAAGTTTACTGCAGAATGCTCTTTTACATTTATGTTCAATGGATAAGAATACGAAAATCCCAAAGAAGGAAATTAGTTTCATTTCAAAATAGGAATTCAAAATAAGTCAAGCATATAAACTGGAGGTTTCTTATTCTTTACATCACCCGTAAAAGATCACACCATGACCAGCTTTCACTTAGAGGCCCGGCCTTTAGGCGAGTTAGGTAAATTAAGTTTGACTTTAGGTTTTGGGACACATTTGAAACTTACCTTACTGGAAACAGAATATCTTTTCACCATCTAACAAATACAGCCAAAATAGTATCAGTAAAAAGATACTCTGTATTTTTATATGAGTACACTTTCAAAAGAGCTAGTCAGAAAATTTATACAGAAATATATTCCATTGCTTTAATTTTGTAGAAAGCTGTTGCCTTTATAAAATGTTTGTTTTGGAGTTAAAAAAAAAAGAAGAAGAAGAAGAAGAAAGAAAGTGTCTCATTCTACATTTTCATATCTGAGAATGATGATTTTTGGTTACATTATGTCATGCCATTAAAAAAGTAAAAAGTCGAAGTCCAAATAAAGCTATTGAGCACTATCTTTGAATTTTTTTCCAGGATAACTTTCACATTTTCAGATTTCACTGTAATATGAAATGAAGCCATGTTTCAAGATTTCCACACTGTTTCTATCTTCCTACACACCTGAAGGAAGCAATTTTAACAGCCAGAGAATAGCTAAGTCAGCTATTTGCTCTCTAAACTCTCAAAAACCTTAACTTGTACTGAGATTGGTCACGTTGATCATTGTAGAAATAGTGTTATTTCAACACTTCAGTTATGAAAAGTGTGTCCAACTAGCTCTATCTTTATGCAAAACAAGTATTAAATTACCAAGGGGAAAATAGGTAGCTTTTCTATCCCATGCCAAGAAAAGCATTCTTGGCAGCTGATCTTAACTAGACCTGCACAAGCAGCTGAGAACACAAGACAGCAAACTCTTCTTAAGAGTTCCCCAGTCTGTATGGTCAGTGTTTATTTCCAGGTACTCCTGACTCTTGTCAATATTTTCCTGAACTTCGCAAAAAAAAAAAAAAAAAAAAAAAAATCAATTTCTTGAACAAGATGGGGAGAAAGGAACTGATACTTTTTCTCATACTGGAGTTAGGCCACGTATCATCACAGAACCTCGTGCAAAATAATATCAAAACTGACAGACGCAGCACTAGCATTCGAGCTTCGTTCACCAGAAAGTGCCAATCAACCAATAGAATCTGTGCAAGCTCTATCTAAGGAATGAATTTAAAGGGTTAAATATTCTTCATGATTAAAATTATATAATCACTCTGCTGGTTCTGCAGAAATTTAAATCCTATAAACAACATTACATCAGCAAAGCCAAGAAGGGTATTTGACTATGTATGTAAATACTTGCTGTTCTCTGGAATGGGATGAAAACCACTTTATTAAGAATTAGATGGACACAGACATACCACGTCTCTATTGAAGAGGGATTAAAATCCATTATTGTTAAATGTACAGAAGTACCACGTGAACTTTTAGTCTTGTCAGGCCTATAATTGATATAAACATTAGACAGGCAGGCTACCCTTCAAAGTCAGCTGATCTGATAGCACTGAAACTATCCTACAAGACCTGAAATGTGGATAGGGCTCACTGGTTAATTAGCCAATGAAAGCAAAGTAATATACATACTGCTTGCATATTAGTCACCCTTTCTTTCATCCTGCATATGTGAAAAACACATTTTTAAATACATTTCTATCATATTTCAAGGAGTTTGTTGATAGCTACCAATAACAATTGTCATGCTTTATATTTTTGCTGATACAGGGAAACAGCCTGAAAGAAGTTCAAGCAAGAGTAGAGCTAAAAATGTAGACTCTAACTGGGTACTCTACCTATTCCTCATCTAACCTTTTCCAGTTTATACTTCCCAAATTATGAGTAATATTTTCAAAAAGAGAGGTCAGAGGAGTTAAGATGCTGAGATGCTTCACTCATTTGAGACAACAGGCATTTGTACGGCTCTAAGTTCTTATTTCATTACTATTCTAAGAGAAATTTGAATTTGTAACACATAATAGTTAACATGAGTTTCAAGTTCTGCTATAGAGAAAGCAAGTTTTCATTTCAACGCATGTTCTGGTGAAAACAGATCATAAGGAGGAACCAAGAGTTTATCTTGACCACCTAATCTGTTTAAACTGTCAGCAGCCATGTTTATATTAGTTTTTACTTGTTTAAAATGCATGCTGGAAGAAAATCTTCTCCACAGAGTGAACAAGACCATATATAAACAAACAAACGATCCACATACTTCCCTGGTCAACTGTGCCTCTGTCCAATGGAACTAATTTTTTTTCATGTATACTATATTCATGTCAGTAATATCTGCGGTGATTCTAAGGGAATTGTTTCAAAACAGATTTAATTGAAATGAAGATACATGGAAAGAAAAGGATCTCCAAAAATTCTCATTTGCTGTGGGCCAGAATGCATGTACGTTGTCTTACCTCCAATGGAAATGACCGCATTGAAGCACTCGTCCCTAAGGGGAAGGTTAAGGTTGTCGCATACCAGAACTTCATCATCTTTCCTCCTTGCAATCTCTACCAATGGTCCGCAGTAATCACAGCCAAGATTATACACCTGAGTGTTGACACTGAGATACTTTCCAGTTCCACAACCTAAAGAAAAGAATACTAGATCAGAAGTCGTATGTTCCAAACATTTGCTACCCCTCCCAAAGCAGTGAAAATAATGGGAAGGCTTTCCTAATTCTAAGGTTTTCTGGAAAGCAAAATGAGGACTTGCTGCTACTCGCCTATCTGCTGCAGGGTTCATTTGCACTGTTTGAAATTGTATGTTCACACCGTTAGGAGTGTAACAGTGTCAACATCACCAACAAAATACTCCTTACACAGCCCTGTGTAATAGCAGGTTATGTGCATTTCTTTGGGGAATGAGAGTAAGTGCAGGTGGGAGGAGGAAGGAGTGGTCCTCTGCAGCCACTATTGCCTGTCTTAGGGCAAAAAAAGCAACCACGCTGCTTCTTACTGAGCTTTTGTATAGCCTGGCTGCTCTTCCCAACAATGAGCATAAATGGGTACCCAGGAAAGAGTAAGAACAAGGTTTTATTACAACTCTTTTGACTCTTTTACTCAATACCCTTCCAGCTTCCAACTACTCTCTGTCCAGGGGATTTCCTGAAGCCAGTGCATTTTGTCTTTTTAGTGATCTGCAATAGATCTCTCTTCCAAGTCCTTCCCCAGTCTTTACTAAACCCCACGTAGTACCTCCCCAGCGCATTTCTCTCCAAGAAGTCCTAAACCACAGCTGTCACTGACACAAGCCAGAGAGGAAAATTTTAACTTCAGATACAGACTTTAAAATATTTGTGATTCATAAAAATTCCTGCAATGTCACAGGCACGTCCTCTTTCTGCCTTTGTATCAATGCATTATGATGCATGTAAAAGTAATGAACTGTTCCAGAATGTCTTCCACCTAAAAGTGTGTCTTTTCAAGGACTGTGCTGTACTAAATTGAAATCTTTCAGAGTGTTCTTCAATACCATATCCATAACAGGCACTTTTCAAAATTAGATTAGGAAACATTCACTGCAGTTATGGGTCAGTAGTGAAGAATAATTTCTGAAAGTTGACAGCCAAGCAGCGGGGTAGCAGCTTGGCAAAGAGAACCATCTCAGCATTGGTAATTCAATTTAAAGGCCTGGAGTTATCTTTAGAAACATCACTGCTTCTTGCAGCACTGCTGCTCTCGTTGATGTTAATGTGCACCATTATCCAGCGAGACAGCACAGGAGCTGTTGGAGAACAGCACAACACTTCAGTGGTGAAAAAAAGGCAACATTTTTAACGCAAAGAGCAAGCACTATTCTTTCAAGTAACACTTGAAAGAAATGGAAAAGATTAATATTGTTAATGCAGTCCAAGGAACACATGCAATAAACCAAGAAGCTCTGCATGTTAGAAAGCTGAGTTTTAAAATTAGTATAAAGTATTATTGGTTACTGTGTTTGCAGAAGAAATACACTTGGTCAAATGTGCATTAATTTAGAAGATTCAGTTGCTTAATACATGGCTTTTGTGGAGTGCTTTTTAACCACAGTGAGTTTTTAGAAGCATAAGGGCCTCTGGAATGAAGCTAAATAGTGACAACACTCCCAGTACTCTAAAAATCTACATTTGCAGGAGATTCACTTTTAAATGAGTTATCAGGAGGTGGATTCCTTCATGAAGCTGTTAACAATGGCCATGCTAGTGTTACTTATTTTGATGAATGAACAATAATAAAGCAATTAGTCAAAATGGTATTTTATTCTGCTACCATTACCATGCTCCATGTAAAGCTAGCAAACAAAAACATTTTAATAGAAGGTGGTGTTAAACAGAAAAGGAAATTATCAGTTGAACATCTCATTTTGAAAATGTTGATGCCACTAGGCAACACTCCTTCCAAAATATATACTAAAAATAAACACAATAGTCAGATTCCTGTAGATCTTACTGAACTTCATAAAAGGAAGTACCTTGTGTGCCTTGATGGGAATATTCTTATTGGCAACTGTAAACATCTACCTTCTCTCCAGATGTATCACATGCACTTAAATTATTTCAGCTGAAACTGTAACAGGGTGATTTTAAGCTTTCAGCAACCATTGTGATGCCTGCTGATAAAGCCTCAAAGAACTTCAGCTAAACTTCAAATGACTCCTACCGAAGAGACAAAAAAATTTGTCTAAGAAATATCATGTTAAGCAGACAGTTGAATGTATGCCATAGGATATTTCCTGAGATTATTACTGAAAATCCTGCAGATATATAAAAGACATATATTCAAAATAACAGCAATCAAGTACTTTGGGGGGGACTGCTCAACGGCACAGGAGAGCTATATATTACCTTTTGATTATGGCCTACGACATCTACAAACAATGTTTTTCTCTTATAGGATAAGGCAGATGCATATTTTATTGTGTAAATTTATTACACTTTGCTCTGTAGAAGCATTTTATTACTCTAAACAGTGAGGAAAGTCCAATGGTGCAAAGGAGCACCTAGTTAGCAATGATGTGCTGTATAGGACCAAAGTCATAACACAAACAAAGCAAACACACCAAGACCTGGAAACTCCTAAAAAGTCTGTAGGTGCAACAGAAAATCAAGGTATAAATGGAATATGTAGGGAAGACAACGTCATAGCAGGAAAATAAGGTTTTGGTATCCTTATTCAGAATAATAAGGAGATTCTCAGATCATAACTGCTTTTTTTTCTTTTAATAGTAATTACATCGGAAGATTTCTCTTAAGTTAAAGCCTTGATAGGAGGAGTTTTAGAACAAATGAAAACCAATTAATTGCAGACCAGCACCACTTAAACCAAGAGATCTTAAGAAAATGAAATACGAAACAATTGAGCTATTAAGACTTTTTTTAAAAAAGGGCTCCAGGAGAATGATAGATCATTAAGCCTGTGGGGAAACTGATAGAGTAAGGCTTAGCTCAATAAAAATAAGGCAAAAAATGTATTTACAGGCTACCTGATACACTGTCAAAGAAATAAAACAAGTGGTAAATGGCATCTAATATGAGTTTAAAAATAAGTCTAAAACAATCTTTAAAACCAATTTAAATGAGTTTTAAAAACATTTGCTCTGAAAGATACAGATAATTAACATATAAACGAATAAAGCTTAGAGACAATCTTTCACGCCACCTCAAGGAATGGGTTACCTATATCAGCAACGAGACTGCCAGGCTTTTGCTCCAGCAGAAAGTTTCGAACACGAGGCCATGCTTTGCTCTGCAGATCATTAAAATAGGCAGCTGTATTTTCATACACACTATGAACGTGCTGCTTTTCTAGCTGGGTAGCCTCATGTTCCATCCTGAAAACATAATGAAGAAAGATTATGTACAACAAAATGCAGACTATTGCATGTAGACTTCAGATTTTACAGACATGCATAATTCAGGACCTTGTAAGTTTACATTCATAAAATCTTTGCACTCATTTAAAAGCCATCATGTTTATACAACGGTCTTTACTCAAAGGATGTGATTTTATTTCACGAAAGCCAAGAAAAAATTTGAATGTATCATCTTGCCTGAGGAGCACTATGTAACTGCATGTGCCCGTTCAATTCCTAAATAAGTTCTCCAATGTAGTAAAAGCTTATCTGGTGTGAAAAGAAGCCTGTATTCAGCAGGAGTGCAGGATGATTAAGAACAAGAAGTTAAGAATAGATTTTCCAGTGTAGCTAGGTGAGTAGGTAGTAAAAACTATTAGTACGTTATTTGAAAGATAGTCTGGAGCCTAAAACCAAAGCCCCTAAATCACACATAAATTATTTGTGGTTTATTAACCCTTTAGAAGTCCTGAGTTGGTTGAAATTTTTCAGCAACAAGCCCATGATTTCCCTACCCCTGCTCCACTATCTTCATTTCTTAGCAAAGTATTTTAGTTTAGTGATTCATTTGAAAAGTGGCATCTTCTCAGACTTTTAATATTAGTCCTAAGCTCATCTGAAACTCCAAGTGGATGCAGACACTAAGTCCCTTTATGAAGAATCTTACGTCTTCCTTAAGCTTTTCCCTCATCCAAGCACCAACCAGGTCAGGCTTTACTATCTAATGGAGGCTGATGAGATTATATTTCAATGTTTCTTCATGCATTCTTCAAACTAATTCAAACCACCTGTTTATTCAGGAAATACTCCTTCTCATTATTAAAACAGAACTTATTTAATTGTCCAAGTACTCAGCAGAGATTACAGACATTTCCAAACCTCTTGCAAGAAACTAATATATTATCAAGATGAAATTGTAGAGAGACTCTTTTGGCTGCATTTGAAAATAATAGATGCAAAGACTTTAAACACATAAGTTCTTTTGCTTGCTTTGATTTTGAAACAATATATGTTTTGGACTCATAGTGAAAAATATGTTTCTGTCACTTTTACTGTTGAAATAAGTTATTACAAGAAAATATTTAAATTAAAATACTATGTATAATAAAAAATAACGCAAGCCTTTCAAAACACAATCTTTTTAATTTATAAAATGGGAGTTAAAGAAAATATTTATGTGCTTCAAGTTAAGTGCGTATGAGTGCCTACAAGATTAGTATGTCAGACTTGATCCATTTCTCTCGTTTTATGTAACTCTGCTCTGTAAAAGGTCAGGCCAAATTGTCGTAAGTGTCACAGTCTATTCTGTCTGTAGTATCTATGAATATGTCTCTTCAAAACATTCCTGTTCAATGTCTTCATAATCCTTACTTTCTTCTTTTTTGGCATGATCTACAATTTCATTTTATGATGCATTAGCTCAGCTTTCACTAGTTGAATATATGTATACACACATATATATATAAAATTCAGAAACAGTATAGTAGGTATATTTTCAGTGTTGTCTTGAGGAGTGGAAAACTAAAACAGACTGAACAACAGCAGTAGACAGTACTGAAATATAGACTTTAAATGATACTACATATGCCAGACGTTACTCAATCAGAACTTTTCTCAGAATGCCATTTCAAGTTATGTTGTCAAATAGGATGGGTTTGTTGCAGTAATTTAAAATAATTATTCCTTAGAGTCAAAACCTATTCTTTTTTTCTTATTTGACCCTTAAATAAAACAAATTGGATGTTTCATGCCTGCAGTTGTCCAAACCTACTCTATTTTTTTGTCCAACTGCCTAGAAATCCTTTATTTATAAGTAGAAATTCCAAAGACACTATTTTCTTTTGTCATCTGATATGCTCCTTGCTCTAGTTTATATTTCATGTTTGGTTACTACGTGGTTCAGTGTTTCCAAGTGTTTTTATCTTTCCACTTGAAGCTCTTTGTTCAGTCTTTGCAGTTCTTAAAAAAAAAAAAAAAAAAAAAAGAGGTGGGGGATGGTTTTAATCATTCAAATTCCAAACGCTACAGAAATTCCAGTTTATGCCAACTACAGAAGTAGCTGTCTGAATGGAAAGTTAATTTGGATATTCTTAAATAAACACAAAAGCCACCTTGAACTTAACTTAGAAGATGGTAAGAATTTTCCCATTGATGCAATGTTATATTATACTTTTCCTAAAGTATCTTTATTGATTACCAATGCGGTCTGACCTGACCAGCAGCTGTACCAGTTTCACACAAATCTAATGTCACTGAAAACAGAAACTATGTAACTTTACAAGCCAAACACAATACCTGTATTTTTCTTTATAAACCAAAACAATCAATTTTTTTGCCTTGAAAGTACTCGACAGTGTCTGTGTTGCACATAAATTTTAGAAAATGTTAAGTTCATTCAACTTTTGGATTGTAACTTCCAAGATAATTGCAAAGCCTGTTTTGCAAAGGAGATAATGAAAATCCAAAATGTCCAGAAATCGCACTGCTTCAGCATCTGCTCCAGTTCTCATTTAAGTTACCTGGAAGCTGTCTGATAAGCCAGCAAAGAGGAGAAGAAGAGCAGGAGGTGGTAATTATGGACATGCTTTCCCCACACTCAACTGTTTTCTTGTGCGGTGGCATATGCTGCTGTCAAAGGGTTCACGCAGAGACTTGGTGCAGAGAGGGGAGTGCGCAGTAAATTGGCACCCAGCTGCTCAGTCACTCTGCAGCAAGTCTTGACAAGTCCCCAAAACATGCATGCAGCTTAAGAAATGTCAGACTCCTGCAAACAAGCAGTTCGGATAACAAATGAAGAGCGGGATTCTCTTCCCTTTCAATGCTTCCTGGTCATTGAGGTTCGTTCATGAGACTACAACAGGCCCTTGCTGCAGATGACCTATGAAGTGAGAATACTGGATGAAAGTTGTAATGTCATTTCTGTGGAACTTGTAGGGAAAGGGATCACCAGTGCATCACATTTAACTGTGGTATACGAACAAAACTGTTTGAAAGTAAATAGGTTATAGTCCATTGACTCTTTCCTACATTGCTGCGTTTCTTCGTTTAAAAAAAAAAAAAAGAAAAAAGAAACTAAAATATTACAGCTTTCTAGGATGTAAAAGCAATTGTACAAACATGATACCATATATTTTCATAGCTACACATCTCACTAAAAGTTCCCTGACTCCAAGGTAATCTAATTTCTTCCTTTTCCATTAACATTTTGAAAGCTTTTAGATAATTAACTTTTCAAGGATACTGCTTCAAGGAAAGTCATGTTGCTTGGACATTTTCTATCGCTGCTAAAGTAATAAATACATTTAAACATGTGACCTTGAAATGACAACAATCAAAAATTAATAATCCCAGTTTCCAACATTTTAAAAAGTCAGGATTATTTTAATTTTAATTTTTTCCCATACTTTTGTTTTGTTTTTGAAAGTGTCTGATCTGTAATTTTGACTAAACATATTAAATACTTTATCCTCAAATGGACAAAAGAGTTGCTGGCTCCCAGATGCAAAGGGCGCCCTAACACTGGAGCACAGGAGGTAGTGTTCAGTCCAAAAACTCTGCCTCTACTACAGTCTGCCCAAAGCTTTCCATGCCTTCTTGCAGTTCTTCTGAATCCCTTGCAGCCCTCTTCATCCACCTCAAGTTATCCCTCCCGTCCACCTTAGATTTTCACATCTTCCTCTGTCTACCTTAGCATGTGCTATGTCACCACCACTATTTTCATTTGGTGTATAATACCGTGAAGTCTTGACTTAGCTCATGTTCAGTTCCTCACTGCCTCTATTTCCAGGCCAGTCAAAATACTTGGAACACATTCCAAACTTTTTGTCAATGGCTTCTTGGAAGCACCCTGCGATTTTCATGGTAGCGATCAAATCCTGCAACGCTCCTATTTGTCTTCAAATCAATTGCTCTGATTAATTAGACCCACAGGCTTTCCTTTTGTCTTCAGTCTTGCAACTGCCTATTTTCTCTAAGCCTTTGATGAGCAGCAGGAATTTACTCAACATAGTTTCAATCTATTAATGAGGGACCCTCTTAGTTACACTCTTCACATACTGATGGGAATTCTAAATCCCATTTTGGAATAGGAGAACTCCTGCTTCAAAGGTCTAGGAAATTCAGCACAGTTGTACCTCTCTCTGTTGCTACAGCAACATACATCTTGGTTACGCATGTAACTCCAGCTATAGATGCAATAACCTAATTAATCCCTGGTCTTAAATCGAACAGTGTAAACCACAAGGGCCAGGTCTACGTCCCACAAAACCCTGCCCTCCAGCAGTAACATGTGCAGCTGTAGCTGATACTGACCGAGGTAAAAAGCGAGGTAGTCCAATTTGTTCTCTCTCTTCATCTATAGAACAAGGAGAACTACCTATACAGAGAGCAATACTTTCAGGTTACTTCCAGCTTGCTTCAGACTTACCAGTCTTTTCACTTAAATATGAGTAGCCATGAAAAGCAAAGTGTACAGCCTTAATGGTCACCTATAAACCATCATCTTTTTTTCCAAGCAAATACAAAAACCAAATTCATCTCCAACTGCAAAACTTCATTACAGCCCTTCTCAAAACAGACCTAAGATTTCTTTATCAGAACTTTGCTTACCCCTGGGACTGAATTTATAAATCATAGTACAACCTGCATTCTGATTGACAGTGCTTTCTCATTTCATTAATGAAGGCAACAAATGGGAGCATGATGACATACTAAACTGCTTTCAGAGATGAATCATTACGTAAAACAGCTTTATTAGTAAATATAGGATAATGAAACAAAATAATAGGAATCCTGCCGTGAATAGTTAAACCAGCTGCAATGAAAGTTTAGCAAGATGAGATGATTTGCTTACATAAGGCTAACAACTCTGGTAATTAATTTCACCCACGCATGAAGTGTTATAATCCCATGAAAATGCACAGGCTGAAATCAGAGCAAGGGAAACTCTGTGCAGCATATCTAAAATCTTATTGAACTGAAGTCCTGATTCAGGACCCTTCCTTCAGTAAAATCTGGGAAATTCTGAAGTGAAAAACAAAACGCTGAGACATGTTTGATAAGAATCACTCTTAGTTGAAACACTCACTGTGAACCTAGCATTTTAAAGTAGTTTCATTGATTGAAATAAAGTCACTATTATTGTATTTTTTCTTACTAAAAAAAAACAGAGAGAACCTTACCCTAACAAAAAATTGAAAGCACTGAGGCTGTTCTTTTAAGATCTTGGACTAAATAAGTTTATGATTCAAGCTCTAGTGACTCAAAATGACAACCATTGACCATCACATTCATTTTGGCAGCTTTATTTTCCAGTCCAGACAAAACCTAGTAATATTCGCTATTCACTGCACATTCTTGGATCAGTTAATCATTTAATATTCCCCTTGCTGTTTTGCATTTAGGGTCATAGTCTACGTAGCTGAAAGGTTGCACTGTAAACAGACTTATTTCACTAAGTACATAAACTCCGTTCTGTAGATAGGTAACATTGTGCTAAGATGACAATGCACAAACACGGACCCTTTGCCATTAAAAACCACTGAAAGAAGCATACTCCTGCTGAAGTTGCACAGTCCCTTTAAGAGTCTGTTCATCTTCACTATCACACCAAAACTCATAAATCAGCTCCCAGCAAAGAGGGTCCCTTTCTACTGGGGTGCCACACAGTCAAAAGTCCCTAGTACTAGATGTGCACTGATGTGCATCTTCAAATCCTGTACAGAAACACTCTGTACAGATGTTAGAAGAGAAGGGAGGACCAAGAAGAATTTGGCCTACTAAATCGACAAGAAAAAATCCATTAAGTGGTGCTGAGAAGACCAAAGCATTTAGGTTTTTTTCTTCTTCATTATGCATGTTAATTGCCACCAGGCAGCTAATACATCCATGACAAAGGGAAAGGAACTTAGGATGGAATGGGAAAGAATAGGTTGGGACTTCCTAAATAGGTTCAGAGGTTTTCAAAACAACCGGTCTAACACTTAGTACTTCCCCTAGTACCCAGGGAACTGATTGAACCAACTTCAGGTTAGCCAGACTGGGAGCCACCAGAAATTAGTTGTGAGAAGCTGTGAGCAACAGGTGCAATTCCCAGTCTCTTGGTATATTCATAAAAAAAATTAGGGACAGTTTGATTAGATGAAATTGCAGCAGAAGTTGGTACCTTTGGTAAGAGAGTGTTTAGAGTGTAGTTATCAACAATTCACTATCACACTGGAAGGATACCCTGAGAAAATTTGTTCAGGAGTCTGTTTTGGATACTCCTCAGTAATTTCTTTGCACAACGGATTAGAGAGTAGCAATACATCTGCAGACAGACCAAACTGACAGGAGTTTGAATGCACTGGACGATGGTATTAGAATTCAAGTGTTTTGACAGATTGAATATGACAAAAGAAGTAAGAATAGCCAACTGCACAAACAAAGGCTGAGGGCAGCAGGATGGGATAACTGGCACTGGTTCTACAGAAGTGCATCTGGGTGCAACGACATTTCACAGATTTAACACCATATGTGTTCTGGTGTTGTGGTGGTTTTCATGACACGCTGTTAAAAAAAAAAAACAACCAAACAAAAAAAAAAAACAAATAGCAGCACACAGAAATAGGACAGATACTTGGAAGTTGCAGAAAACTGTACTTCTACTACATTCAGCACTGGTGATATATCAGTTTGCGTATTATGTCTGATTTTAAGCGTATTATGTCTGGTTTTATGTAGACCCACTGGAAATATTACAGAAGAGAACAATAACGCTCTGAGATCATTATAAATCTCTAAGAGATCAGAAATCAAGCAAACCTCTGGGAAAGATGTTAGTTTCTTGGATGGATCTTGTCCTCTCAGGACAAGAGAGGATCATCTTCTCATAGAAGAAGGGATATTGCAAAGAGGGAGGGAATAATCTGTTTTCCAAAATGAAGAGTAAACAAAAAATAGTGGGCTTAAACTACAGCAAGGAAGATACAGGTAAGGCATTTCTAAAACAAGAAGGACAGAAAAACACTGGAAACAACTCTGGAGCCAGTAGGTCATGAAGGCTCCATCAATGGGGTCTTAAAAACATAAGTTAGTTAAGCACCTGTCAGGAAACACACTGACGTAATTGAAGCAGCTTCAGGGGAGGAGATGATGCCCCAACATCTATCCTTGTGACTCTGTCTGACTATAAAGAATCAAACTTCAATTTTTCAAGTTAGAAGCAAGATTGCAGTGACATGCTGTAGAAAAACAAAAATGAAAGTCTGAAAGGTGGCTTCACAATGCTTATTATTCTTTAACACAGGGGTTGTTTGTGCAGCTAAATTAGTACAGGTATTAAACTAATTCCCTCCTGGGTTTCAGCAGGTTTATTTGTTTCCTAAGAGCCCTGCATCAGTTATCCCAAAGCCCCAGGCCATGATACACTACTCATAAGCTTTAAATGTAGGTATTTTCCCTCCTTGATCACTGTATCTCTCAAATACTTGTAAACAGTTACCTTGTCTTCTCTTCTTATTTACCAGCAGTTATACAAGCATTAAATATTTAGTACTTTCGTCCTCCCTGATTAATCAATCTAGGTGGTCTTTTACGAGTATTGTTGTCATTCTCTGAATCTTCTCCATATATCTGCATTCTTCATGCCAAACTATATTCATAGGAATATTTGATTGCTTAACGTCATTCTACAATTCTGGAATTACAGCTTTCTAAATTCCCTGTTTCCTCACACCCTTGGTTTGAATTTAGAGTGCTATTTCCAGATGAATTAGTTTAATTTATGCAGTATAAGTCTCCTTTTTTTTCCCTGCCCATAGAGCTTATCACAGTTGGTACTTACATTGTACTTGGTGCTACATACAAAGCCTCTCCAATTACAACAATTTACAAACTTGACTTTAGTAAAACATTCAATTACTTGAAAATACATCTTCTGCTGAAATTTAATATCCTAGTGACAGAAAGATAGGCAGCACATTATCAAACAGGATCCCAAATTAAGGCTGTCAATGGTTACCTTTGATCCCAACATTAAATATAAAATATTGCACAATCAATTACAGCAATTACAGAACTACTAAGTGGCTTCTCTTGATACCTTTTATGAGCTACTCTTGATTATCACATGGTTATTATAACTGAATATATAATTTCCTATCTTAAAATATTCATATTTGTTTTCAGTATACAAATGTATTCAGTGTTCAGCATACTCTCCAAATACAGTTTCAAAAGAAAAACAGGTCTTCTGGCAGACAGTATTAGGTATTAAGTTAACTTCAATAGATGACCATCAGCATGAGAGCAAAGACAGCATTACATTTTAATTATCCTACAAAACTCAAAAATCCGACCAATTAGTTTTTATTTTTTTGTAATTGTTAGTCGTAGGAAGTCATATATTTATACTTGTTTTCTTGAAAAAGAAAAGGTGTCTTCTATGTCTTTGAGGTTAGTGCTCAAAGACAAAAGGTTTTCTTAAGTACTATCCAATAGTAATTGGGCACTTACGCAGTTGACAAAGGCGTAATACAAAGATATAAGAGTAATCCTATCAGGATTCGGAGTTAGACTTAGACACAGAACAATTGCATTACATTTTCACTAGAAGGTGGAGGTGTAACTCTCCATGAAGTGTCTGGCCACTGTCACAGACATGGGTTCTTCCAGTTGTAGCTGTAGTAGACTGAGCAGTGTGAAGGCTTAGCGTCCCTGTAGTCAAAATCCCTAGAAAAGACTTTTCATTTCCATTAATTGCCAGAGTTTCACTGAAAGATTGTTTCATTTTAAATGCTTTATAGTATGAGTGATACCTTTTTACATAACTTGACATTTCTAAGCCCTCTATTTTAAGACAAAGAAAGGCCTTTACAAAAAGCAATTTTTCCTATTCAGAATGGAAAGGAAAAGCTCCCTGAGGGAGCTGAAATTTCATATAAACACTACTAAAGTTCTCTATTTGGAAAATATTTTAATACCACGGCCTCTTTAGATGTATTTTTTTTCTTAAAATCAATATTTTCCAGGAAACTATTGTATGATGGAGAACAAGAGTTGATATCTACAAAAAGCAATATATCCGGAGCATCAATAGAAATATTTCTTAGAAGAACTTTGGTCCACAAGTAATTCATTTATCTGACATGATTACATGCAGATCTGAACATAAAGTTCCCTTCAAAAGTGAATATTTTTCAACAACAAAACACAAACCAAAATATACAGTGCCTTTGGTCTAACTGTGTTACGTTTAAACTTTTCTGAGGGAAAAAAAAAATCAGGCAGGACTGTGTGTTACATGAGTTTTAGTCAACTTCATAAAGCCTGGCTATGACACAAATATTTATTTTATTTTTCCATAGTTAGACTTTTTTTTCTCCCAGTAATTCAGTTGATATTTCTGTCTCCATTTATGAAGAAGATATGTTATGTTTCATACGTAAGTTTTGAAGAACCAGTGTCTTTGCTGCTAAGCACTTTTAAACCAAATGAGTTTGCTTCTCATTTTAAAACTGTTTTAAAATTACTGCATAAGCATATAAAAGTCTAAAGTATTTTTTTAATCTCTTTATTCTCATAAATTAAAGAGATATGCAGCCCTCAAGCCATGGTTTTCTGCCACACGAGATTATTCAGTATCTATTATTATCTATAAACTCGCCCATGTAGATTCTGGTACTGCAAAGACATGGACATTGCTTAACTTTATGTACCATAAATCATCCTACGGACCTCAGGTAGCCTATTAATAATAACTGAAGGCAGGAATTTGCAATAACTTTTTTCAGGACAGATCCTTATTCTGTTTGTACAATCCCATATTCTGATTCATCCATCCAGAATGGATGGATGAATACCTGCAAATCTGAGTATTTGCATGGGACAGGTTTACCTCTAGATGCATGGGCTGATTTCAAACTCTGAATCTGCTTTATAACTTCAGTTGTGGATTTATGATTGGTTCACTTTAGAAAATGCAGAAAAAGATGAAGAGTTACTTGTATTTTTCATTCTCACCCAGTTTAGTTATTAGTTTAACATTACATAGGTGTTTGAAAATATTTTATGCCTTTGAAGATCTCCTCGCCAGAGGTGATACTAATAGGCGCAGCCACGGTTACCTACATGTATCTAATTCACCCAAAATCCACATCTCTGTAAGTTAAACAATAGCAGCACCACTGAAATATCTCAGCATGCAATCCATTACAAACGCACAACGTGAGCAGGAAGTCAGTAATTAAAAATGCACTGGTTCAAAATCATGTGCTGTAAGTAGCATATAGAACTGGAAATAAATACATCGACATAATAGACTGAAAACAAATTACAAAAATGAAACCCAAACCCCCCGAGGCCCATTACAGGGCATTAAAAAGTCCCAAGAGGACCTTTTCTACTGCTCATGGAGAGGCTACTGCATGTTTTTCTCATCTGTTTCTCGAGTTTCATGCTCAATATCATAAACTCCAGAAGCACGCTTCACCTGAACAACTATATCAGCAGGGAATGTCATCCTGTGCACTACATCAACACAGCGGTGCTGCTGAAGTAATTCTGCTCCTTCTTTCCTTGTGAAAGAAAAGGAGCGGGCGACCCGACTCCCTGCGCTCCGGCTGCTCCCACCGACATTCAGTGGGAAAGAAAATCCCTTTACAAATATTCATTAAGCAGTGAGCACTCTGCAACGCTGAGGGCTCTGTGTGGATTTACAAAGGCAATACCTAGATACTTGGAATTTTCTAGGAAAGGAAAAACAACAGTTCTTAAGTATTACGATTTAGGATTGCTTCAGATCATTGCTTAGGACTGTTTGCCAACGCACAGCGCGTACTTCATTGTTAATTAATGAGGCGACCAACAGACAAATTTAGGATTTCTGTCTTAAAAACTCCCTTCCCAACTGCTACGCCAAAACCAGAGCCAGCATCCGTGCTGGTTCCTAGGTCTGCAAGCTCCGTTCAATTAAAATGGGAAAGGGGGGGGGGGGGGGGGGGTGGATGGGTAAAAAATGAGTTAAATCTCGAAATCCTTCCGTCCCGAGGTGGGTCAGCGCCTCAGGGGCTACTCCCGGCTCGGCGGGCAGCTAAGAGGATCGTGTCAATTTGCCAGAAAAAAAAAAAAAAAAAAGAAAGAAACCACGGCGTCCGCGATGCTTTTTTTGGATGGTTTGGGCTTTTTTTGTTGCTTTTTTAAATTATTCTCCCCCATTTTTTTTTTCCCTAAGGCTAACCCGAGGAGAAATAAGGGGGGGGGGGGGGTACCTTCTGCATCCCCCTCGGTGTAGAGCTGTCACCTTCCCTCCCTTCCCCGCCCCGTTCCTTACCTGCACCCGCGGGGCGGCGGCGGCGGCTGCATCCCGCCGCGGAGGCGGCGCTTGGCCGCGCCGAACCGGGCCGGGCCGGGCCGGACCGAGCTACGGAGGTGGCCCCCGGCGGAGAGGCGCGGGGAGGGCGAAGCCCTCCCCGCGCCTCTCCGCCGGGGACCACCCCCGGTCGGCAGGTCCCGATCCCCCCCCCCCGCCTCCGCTTCCCCGCAGGCAGGAGGAGGAGTCCAGGGGGGAAGAAAAAAAAAAAAGGGCCGGGTTATCAATTCCCCTGTTAACTCTTCTCTTTGCGGTCTTCTCTCATCCCTTGGGCGTTTTCTTCCAGGAGATGAGGAGGGCGGTGCTGGTGGAGGTTGATGGTGGTGGGATGCTTCGTCGAAAGGGTGGGGTGGGGGGGAGCAGAAGGTCCCCGAGATGCTCTGAATCGAGGTTGATGGGAGCCGCGCTGTCTCCGCTGGGAATAAAAGCGGCCAAGGAGGATTAGCCCTTGCTTATTTGTGACTAGGTTAACCTTTCTGACTGGGTCCTGCCTGCAAGGCTTCCCATACTGAGAGTGCTGAGTGTGAATAATTTTGGTTTGCCCCCTACTCCAGCACCGGTTCCTATTAAAGCAGTCTAAAAATGGCAGTTTGTTTCTATACTTTCATGTATTTATGGGTGTTTATCAGACAAGTACACAGAACCCTAGCCGTGTGCCAGGACCCCAGTACTATTAGCACTATGTAAACATGAGCTAAAGAGACAGTCCTGTCCCGAGACCTTATAAATTATGTAGAAGAGATTACAGATACAGAAGAATGTGATGAAACAATACGAGCCAGTCTGACAGGCAGGGAACTCAGCACAGCATCGCACAAAGTACTGAAGGGGCTGAGCTCTTTACTGTTACGTGTAACCTTTTGCCCAAATCAGCTTTGAAAGTACCTAGAGACAGGATTATGGGGAAATAGTGGGAATAAGACTGTGTATTGATGGATTTTCAAAACTGCCAAAATGACGCAGGAACATGCACTGCTTTTATTTTGACAATCCTAGCTAAAATAAAAAAATAATTAAAGAAAAAAAAAACCAGTGACGCAGGAAAACTATAAGAACAAACTGAGAAAAACTACACAGAAGACATATGAACCTAATATTCTGTTAAATATACCAAAGTCATGGAGGAACGATGAAGCTTTTGGTCTTTATTGTCAAGGTATCCAACAGTCAGGGCTGTTAGCTAGATCATAATTAACCTTCTTAATGGCTTCAAAGAGCTTTGACTGATCTGTAAGACATGACTGCATACTGCAAGACATGACCAAGTACTGCGTTCAGCTCTGAGGTCCCCAACATAAGAAGGACATGGACCTATTGAAACGAGTCCGGAGGAGGGTCATGAAGATGATCCAAAGGCTGGAGCACCTCTCCTATGAAAACAGACTGAGAGAGTTGGAGTTGTTCAGCATGGAGAAGAGAAGGCTCTGGCGAAACCTTCCAGCAGCCTTCCAGTACCTAAAGGGGACTACAAGAAAGCTGGAGAGGGACTTTTTACAAGGGTGTGTAGTGATAGGACAAGGGATAATGGATTTAAACTGAAAGAGGGGAGATTTAGATCAAATATAAGAAAGAAATTCTTCCCTCTGAGGGTGGTGAGGCACTGGAACAGGTTGCCCAGAGAAGTTTTGGATGCCCCATCCCTGGAAATGTTCAAGGCTAGGTTAGATGAGGCTTTGAGCAACCTGATCTAGTGGAAGGTGTCCCTGCCCATGGAAGAGGGGTTGGAACTAGATGATCTTTAAGGTCCCTTCCAACCCACACCATTCTATGATTCTTCGACTGTCCGTTACATTGTGTTGACTTGTCCCTTTTATTCCATACTTCCACATATATCCACAAATTTAATTCTGTAATATAGTGTCAGCTATACTGAGTGGTGCAGACAAATTAGGGTCTGCCATTCCCAGATTCTCTCAGATACCTTTTTTACAAGATGCCATCTTATATGCCTCATTCTGCCTTCGGGTGCCAAGCTGATTTCAACAAAAGTCTGCAAGTAACAGTTCATAGTTCAACACCTGCAGTAACTTCATACTTGAGATTCCTAAAAATTCCTCAAGTGTCAATGCCACCCAGTCCATGTTATTTGTTGACATAATTATTGACTTGTTTTAAAAGCTCTTCGGTTTGAAACAGCTGCCTCAAATTTAACCTTCTTAGGAAAAGATCTGATGTACGCCCTCTTAAAACTCCCCTGTGGTGAATTCACACAGCCTTTCCCCTTACAACCTATGGTGCTCTTTAAAACCATGACTATCTACCAGTCCTATAGATGCTCTGGCAGACTTCCTGCTTCCGATGCATTTGAAACAGACGTTAGTCATGTAGCATAATGCACTTTAGGAAAAAAGCCACAGATAATAAGGTCTCAGCATGGCATACAAGTTTAAGCAGAGGGAGAATAGAATACTTTTTCCTTTGAAGCACTGTCTCTCTACAATTACATAATAAATTGCAGTCCTTAACAACTCCTCCTCCCTAAACAATTAAAAGACCTCATCAAAACCAATTTTTTCTATATTAAAAAGGATTTAGGTCACCAAATTAAGTGACCAAAGGTTGGGAAAGCCAGAAGGCTACCCATGAAACCTTAATTCAGACCTCTTGTGCATGTGCATTGCAACCCTGTACTTAATTATGACCTTGTCTGCAGAACACCAGGCTCCATTTGGAACATCTGAAATTATGTAGAGGCAAGCATGTGAGACTGGCTAATTATGTCTCCTTCTGTGTTCCCATCCATTTATTCCTTTACTGTCTAGGGTCTGTTTTCTGCTCATCCCTTATCATCTCTCTCGTGGAAATTTCTCTTTCCCTGGCTTGTCTGCAACTCATACCCTTAGATAATCACTTTAGTAGTGAATCACATAAAGGTTTTTACCATAGGGTCACAGAGATTGCTAATTATTCCTTCAAAGGTTATTTGTGATTTTTCTCCAAAGGTGAGGAAAAATGAAAAGAAAGGAATACAAAGATGGGAAGACAAAGAGTGAAAAACAAGGAAACAAAAGGTTCCATGTTGAAGCTGAAGAGAAATAAGGAATTGAGGTCAGTCTTCACAATATCATAGAGCTTCCTTCTTACAAAGGATCAGCTCTCAAATTACAAGCTTTACAGAGAGACAGTTGTAGATGAAAGCAAAAGGAAGGCATTAAGATGCCTGATATCTTGGAAAGGAAGGATCATATTGTATGTATAAATAACACTGCACTGTCTCAGTAGACATTCAGGAAAATTGATGGTTTTTTTTTAATTCGTGACAAAAACTTTATTTTCTATCTGCTGCTCTTAGAAGAAGGCCTCACCAGTCAAAGCTGTTGTTTCCTCTCTACGCTAGGTATTACAAAGTATAAATACTTTTCAGAGGATTGTTTTCTGTGGAGATGCTCGAGATGTAATTATGAGCTAATAACTTACATCTTTGGTTGGCGAATTTGGTCTTCACACAGAATCATACTGTTACCTTCAAACTGGAATGTTATTTTTAAAAGTTTTCCAGCAGAACTAACAAAAACTGGAACCAGTGGTGTTTGTGGCATTATCAGTAAGTCAGCATTATTATGGCGGACTAACAGCCGTATTTCCACTTCATGGGAAATTTTAGACCTGACACAGGCTAAAGAAATAACTATTCAATTTTTTTTTTTTTCTGGAACGTGAAAATTCAAAGAAAATTTGAGCTAGAAAAACATACTATTTCCTAAATGAAGTGAGGTCTCTGAAGGTTTAAGTTCCTCAGTGAAATTGAGTATAAGCATATTTTGTTTGCCAGTCCATCTCAATATCACGAAACTCACATTTTCAAAAGAAGTGGCTAAAAATGGTAGTTACTCTCCTGAGTGCTTCAGTCTTTAGAGACTTTCTGACCCTTTCTCATATACTTTCTTTGCAATAATTGGCACTAGAAACTTGATTTCTTAAATAAAATTCAGATTCTCTCCTTCTTATTGGCTTCCAGGAGTATTAATAATAAAAAATATCCTCAAAATTGTGACAATACTGTGTGCTGAGCCATGCTGCAGGGTATAATGGATTTACCTTGAATGGGATAAGGAAGGGGGACTAATTTCTTGAAAGTAAGGCATGTTACAGTCTGGTAAAATTAAACACTCGTGCCTTCAGGGACATAGAACTGTGCAGATATTTTTTCACATAGGTTTAGTATGCAGGCAAGCTCATATTGTGGGAGATTTTTAATGTGTGGCCTTCATAACCTATCACGCAGAGCTGCTGTGGGGATTAACTAGTTAAGATTTGTAAAGTGCTTTGAAGATTATAAGGCATTAAGTTGCATAAGTGCTAAGCACTATTATTTATTATAACCAAGCTCTACAGGACAACTCATGTTCACCCCACTAGTATGAGTCTTTGTGATTTCAATATAGTTGCTGCAAGAGGTAAAGCAAGCAGAACTGACTGCATGGTAATGAAATTCCTTTCTTGTTTCACTATCACAGACTAAAGTGAGATACAACTGTAACAGTGTTACAGAAAATTTAATTGAAAAATAATTATTATGAAATGAAATAGTAGATCCAATAAATCCACATAAAAATGCAGGGCTTCTTAGATTAAGTAAAGATGGCAGAACTGGCACCTATGTCCTATCTTACCCAAGTAGACCCACTGACTATTCTCCAGGAATTAGAACTCCAAACCCCAGATCCATAGATGGACATCAATTATATCAGCTGAAAATGTTGTCAAGTGACAGGAAGGATAGCTAAAATCTGTACACCGGTAACTTGTACCTCATACATATTTTAGCTTTGATTTAAAACAGCTAAAATTGATTTAAGTCAAAATTTTGAAACAAAGATGAACAGAGAGACTGCTGTCTTTATCAATCAGATGGAGAACACTTTTTTTGATACAGTTGCTTTGTTGAGCTTCATTTTAGTTTTCAGTAGCAGAAGTGGTTGCTGTTTTTTTTTGTGGTAGCAAAGGGATAGAGCATGTTTTAATAAAATAACAATGCCAAACAGAAACAACATGACATAATTTTGTGTCTAACTATGTTAAAGACAGAGGAACACAAGTGTTTCAGGACTGCTGACATCCATGCACTACAGATGTTATGGTGGCATATTGTCGGACACTGAGTTGCATCCCAGTGTCCTGAAGCCATAAGGCCCTATTTGGCATGCAGGGACAGAGAGTTGGATTTATTTACCTTACAAGGACTAATTATTATTCAATGGCAGTCTCCTTGCAGGACAAAGCACTCAGATTGTACTTAAATTTCTTGCCTCTGCAGAAGTGCTGCAGACATTTCACAAGGACAGGCTTTTCAAGTATATGCATTTCCTCTCTGTGGCTAAGAATAAAGATTACTTTCCTATAGCGTTTTGACATTTTGATCTGAATTGAAGCATATAATAAAAATACATTTCACCGGATGTCTCCTGTATGAACTGAAATTCAGCTTTAGCAACCGAGGTAAAAGAGGGCAAATAGAGAGTGAATAGTGCACTTGTACAATAAACACAGATCCCTGTCCTTTCCCAGGCCAAGGAAGCTGTCTTTGGAAAGCATAAATTTTGCTTCCTCTATTAAATTATTAACAATCACTGCATCACAAGAGATGAAATTATTTGTCCCAAAACACATGTAAAGTCCATAAAAAAGCCAGAGCTCAACTTAGCTTTCTAGACACTGATCCCCATCCCAGACTGCTTTAGTCATTCAACTTAGAAACAGCTTAAAACAGACTAGAACAGTGCGTTGCTCATTGTTCAGAGAAAAGATTTGTCTACATATAGTGGCCAATTTGACTCTGCAACTCTGTTAACAGGGTCTTACCAGTCTTTTGACCAGCTATCCCAGAAGATGTGGGAAAGTGGAGGTAGTATACTTCATTCAGACTCAGCTCCTTAAGCTTAAAAGTGTTCACACAGATATTCAGGGCTTCTTTATTCTCATCAGGTTTTACAAGTCTTCCAATCCTTTATCTGAAGCTCCACTCACCTCCGCAGTTGCTTTCCAAACTCAGTGTCACAGCTAAAGCAAGAAAAGCAACTCAGCTGTAACGTTCTTTTCTTTTGTCTTCTCAGTAACCTTTTCCTTGGATTTCCTTACTGCCTTCTCTTTTGTTTAGAGAGTCTTAAATCATACAATGGCAGCTACTCATTATTCATTTTAGATTCAAATTACGGGTTACTTACGCTGTTGCTCATACTAACAGTAACCTACTTGACCTGCATTAGTATTCTTAATGTTTATTTTGGCAGAAGTGAAATTGTGTTTCTGAAAGGGCAGATATTTACCAGGTGCATTAAAAATCTAGTTAGAATTTGAAAAAAGTTCTGCTGGGTCTTTGTCGTGGTTTAGCCCCAGGCAGCAACTAAGCACCATGCAGCCGCTCACTCACTTCTCCTTCCAACCTCTGCCCATGGGGTGGAGAGGATAACAAAAGGCTCAAGGGTCGAGATAAGAACAGAGAGGGATCACCCACCAACCATGGACCCTGGCAAAACAGACTTGACTTGGGGACAAATCAATTTAATTCATTCCCAATCACATCAGAGAGGATAATGAGAAACAAAACCAGATCTTAAAAACACCTTTCCCTACCGCTCCCTTCTTTCCAGCTCTACCTCCTCCCCCTCAGCAGTGCAGGAGGATGGGAATGGATGTTGCTGTCAGTCCATCACACGTTGTTTCTTCTGCTCCTTTCTCCTCAGAAGGACTCCTTAAACTCTTCCCCTGCTCCAACGTGGGGTCCTTTCCCACAGGGGCAGTTCTCCACAAACTTCTCTGACATGAGTCCTTCTTGCGGAACCCAGTTTTTACCCATCAGACTGTTCCAGTATGGGCTTTTCCCATGGAGTTACGGCTTCTTAGGGTGCAGCCACCTGCCCTGGCATGGAGTCCTCCATGAACAGTAGATGCACCTCTGAGCCACTGTTAATCTTCAGCAGCATGGGGTCATTTCCCATAGGAGATAGTCCTCTACGAACTCCTTCGGGCAAAGCCACCTGCTCCAATGTGGGGTCCTCCGCAGCTTGCAGGTGGATCTCTGCTCCATCATTAATCTCCATGGGCTGCAAGGAGACAGCCTGCTGTCTCACCACAGGCTGCAGAGGATCTCAGCTCCAGCACATCTCCATCTTCACTGACCTTGGTGTCTGTGTAGCTGTTTCTCTCAGATCCCAGTCCTCCCTCTATTGCAGCCATGCCAGGCCCAACCGGCTCAATGAACCTTGGTGGTCCTGGCAAGATGAACTCTGTTCAGCAGGCACCCCAGCAGCAGGGCACTTCAAAGCTCTCCAAGCCGTGCTGCCACAGCCATCTCCAGTTGAGAGGCGGCAGCCCAGTGTGGGCAGCTGCCTGCGCAGGAGGCCAAGGGCCAGGCCCCACCTCCCTCCTCTCTTCACTGCAGGTCCCGCATGACATGAGTTCCTTTGTCCCCTTCTTAAATATGTTTATTCACAGATGAGCTGACTGGCTTAGCCCTGACTGGAGGTGGGTCCAACTTGGAGCCAAGGGAGCGTCTCACAGCTCCTTACAGGGGCTATTCCTGTAGCCCCTCCCCCTCTACCAAAACCCCACCACATAAACCCAGCACAGTCTTCTGATAACTGAGTTACAGAGGTTGAAAGACACAATGACTGCTATCAATTTCACATGCTGTGCAGACCATGATACACAGTTTTCATGTGATTTTAGTATATTGAGCAAGACCAAAACACTGTAAATATAGAACCATCAACAAATGGTTTTGAACATTTCTTAAAACCAGTATCTGGTGTACAGGACAGCAAGGAATATAATAAGAGCACATCCCATCGGTCCCCCCATGCAACGGATCATGTACGACTAAAAGGCAGTGCATATGTGTCATGCTGACAGCACCCACATGCAGCTACGCAGTGGATGGTATTGAAAGATGGCATGTCCACAGCCTGCCCATATTCACAGCGGACCAAGATCCATTACAAGGAAACCACATGCACCTTTTTCATCTTTTTCTTTTTTCAGATGGCAGATGAATTAAGAACATGCTGGGCCTTAAATATTGTCTTTCTCTGCTGAACTATCTACCAGAAATACTGTGAATATGTCAGACTCCTGGTGCCCTGAGCTCCCAGCAGAAACCATTCTCCTGAGGCCATAGAGTCCTCTGTCTTTTCTCCTTAGTCCCTGGGGCTCCTCTTCTCCCCATACATAGCCACATCCTAAAACTGTCAGGACCAAATAAACCCAAGCACTCATCTAAACCCAATGCACTGAGCTATAATTTAATTTGTTCTGATCACCAAGGAACAGAAAATGGATGCAATGCACTTCGGTTAGACCTTGTCCTGGTTTTGGCTGAGACAGAGTCCATTTTCTTCCTAGTAGATGGTACAGTGCTGTGTTCTGAATCTAGGATGAGAATAACATGGATAACACACTGATGTTTTAGTTGTTGCTGAGCAGTGCTCACACTAAGTCAAGGACATTTCAGCTTCTCACACTGCCCTGCCAGTGAGGAGGCTGGAGGTGCACAAGAGGCTGGGAGGGGACACAGCTGGGACAGCAGACCCAAACCAGCCAGAGGGATATTCCATACCATATGACATCATGCTGAACAATGACACTGGGGGGAAATTGGCCAGGGGGCGGCGGCTGCTGCTCGGGGACTGGCTGGGCATAAGTCAGCAGGTGGTGAGCAATTGCATTGTGCATGACTTGTTTTGTATATTCTTTATTATTATTATTATTGTTGTTGTTGTTGTTATTTTTATTACTGTTATTGTTGTTATAGTTATTATTACTACTATTATTACTATTATTATTTCCCTTCCTTTTCCGTCCTATTAAGCTGTCTTTATCTCAAAACACGAGTTTTATATATTTTCCGATTCTCTCCTCCATCCCACTGTGGGGAGGAGTGAGCGAATGGCTGTGTGGTGTTTAGCAGCCTGCCGGGTTAAACCACAATAGACCCTCCTGTCCAAAGTGCGTCAGAGCTAGGAAAAGAGTCTCACGTGAGCTGCTTATGTGTATAGCGTGGACTTCTATCCCAAGTAGAGATAAAAAGGTTGAGTTGGCAAGAAAAGCTGTTACTCCTAAGAGTCTGAATTTGAGTTCTTAATATTTCTAAATTCATTCCCACAGCATTCCTTCTGCCTACTCAATCCAGTGAAATGCTAAAAGAATTCCTTTTGCTCTGTTGCATTTAAAAAGGGATTGATGGACGGGAGTTATTTTGGAAGTGGTTCTTAGAGATGTCTCATAGATCCATTATATTCCAGGACCTTTTTTCTCTTCCTTTACCTTTGCCCATTTTTAAGTTAAAGTAATAGGGTGAAATGTCTTATGCTTCATTGCAAATATCAAATTGATTTTCTCTCCCTTCTTTGCAAGTTTAATTTAGTTTTATGAAAATATATTTGGAAAAAAAAATGAACGAACAAATGAAGAGAATCTTACTAAAAATAAATCCAAGCAAAGAGCATGTGTTGAAGAGTTGCAGTCTTCTCTGTCTGGAACAAGAGACTTAGTAAAAAATGTGCCTTTTTCTCGCTCCCATAACAATTAACCTAAAATTAAGCAGGAGCTTCTTAAGATCTGTGAAAAACTATTATTGTTATGGGTCCCCCAACAAGGGGATGGGATGGGCAAATCTCTATCCATTTATATCACCTTCTCATCAAAAACTTTTCCCTCAACAACTTCATTCCAGAATCTACCTTTCTGTACCTTCCTATGAGCATGAAGAAATTCAGATCCAGCAATGCAAGTGGAAATGGAAGCGAGTTTTGAAGAACAATGATGTGACATTCTGGAGAGCACACCTAAAAGATCTTTCTCAAAGGCCATCTCTAACTTTAAATAATATGTTTTTTAAAAAGGGGGTTCTCCAGTCAACGCTGTGCTAGTTGTCTGATTGGGAGATCAGAAACCCTTCAAAACTTGGCTTTGCTGGGTAGAAGAACAGACAGTATATCATGTTCTACCCAAACTCCACTCTCCTAAATCCCTGTCCCTCCGGCCCTGTGCCTCCTTCCCAGTCCACAGAATTGCAGGTGTGCAGATGCATGAAAGCTGTGCTCTGAATAGGAATTCAGTCAATTATTAGGTCCGGGGAATCTTACACTATTTCCATATCTGAAATTTTTCAATATGCTGTCCAGGAAAGAGAAAAATCTTGGGGAAAATCCAGACAAGCTGCTGAACTGCTGTTCCAGCCCCTTGCAGTTTCAGGTGACTTGAGGTTTAGGCAAAATAGAACATAGCCTTACTCAGAATTTTCTCTTCTTCATTCCAGACAACAGTTCCCTTACAGCCTTCCCTTCCAAGAAGACCCATGCAGTGGCAGGGGCAGTAAATACTGAGTTGCTATCCTGCTGGCTACAGCTTTCCTGGGTGGTGGTTTTAGTACTGGGAAAGGGAATTATGGAAGGGAGTTGTCTGTCATTTACAACTGTGTCTTTACCAGAGGTTTTCAAATAGTTGTTCACAACACTTTTTTTCTCTTTTTAGAACAAATATCTTTCTGAATTTCACTTCCTCTCTTGAAAATGCAGCTTCCTTAGTTTACTAAAGCTGTAGATTCACCTTTCTTGTGTCTCCGAAGTGAGATTCTATTACCAGTAAGATCACCCAAAACACATGAGACTTTGAAATGATTAACTATTTTAGACTTACCCATACAGGTCACTTTCCAAGAATTATCGGATTTCTACTTCGTAAGCAAACTGCTGTTACCCTCAACGCCACCGGCGGGGAGAAGTTAACATGTTTCTTTGTTGATCTCACTTGAAGCTTTTAGGCCTTGAGACTGATCACCAGCAAGAGAAGCACCTGACATGAGGAGTAGAAAGATATGGTTAAAACATAGTCCCCCCAAAATCTTTAAATCAAAAGATGCGTAAAATGTTCTTCTTGAGCACTAGTAGACTTTACATTAGCACCTCCATGTTTTGACAGGAATTGCAACAAAGATCTGAAGGGAAATGTCTGATCTGTACCAGAGATAGACAGAAGTTAGAGGACTGAGGTATGCTACGCTACATTCAAACCGATGAATCAAACAGGCCATGGCACCCCTACTGCCTGGCCAAGATGCTGAGTGTTATTGCATGGGACAGGAAGCAGGGAACTGCCTTTTAGGAAAAACTCCCAGCATGTGCTGTCCTCTGAGCCAAGCACAGGAATTGTCTGGTGAAATTCTAACAGGCACCTGCCAAAATATTGCAGGAAGCACGCTAACAGTTAAACAGTTTGGACAATCGGAGCACAGTGGTTGAGCCCAAGCCCCTAAATTTTTAATCCTTGCCGGTACAGATGTAGACAAAAAGAATCCTATGCCCTGCTATCATAGGTAGTGGCTTCTCTGACATGGCTCCAGCTTAGGTATGCCCACCTCTCACAAATAAAAGCTGTGTAAAACATGCCATAAAACGGATTTTTCTTTCCAGATGTCACTGAGGCAATTGTTAATGGTCTTAATGAGAGAAAACAAACTCTGAAAGCTGCTCACTCATGGAAAGCAATGAGTTAGTTGAAAACCAGGAGGAGGAAACGGAGGTTGATTAAAGCCATTGCTATGTGCCTAAAAGAGTGGTTTAGCAAGAAAATTCCTGCTCTACTTTCCCATTTTCTACAGATAGAATATGTTTCTGCTTGTATAGCATTACGATCATGTATCATTCACGATCTTTACAGCTATCTCATTACTATCTTCATACTGTAAAGCAGTCCTTAACTTCTTTGGATATGTTACACAGTAAGTTGTTTTGCTTCTATGAGTTTAACCTCTGCCAATCCCACCTGTCAAATAGCTGCGCACTAGTTCTACATCCACAGTGCAGATTTTTAGAGCTTGATAAGCACATCCCTGCACTTACACTTGGACAACACACACAATTTCCCCTAAATCAGACAAATGGATGCTGCTGAGCCATCTGTTTGAAGATACATTTAGTTGTATAACCTGAGTTACAAGTACTTCCTCACAGATGAAGATATCTCAGCTTTGATGGCTACAGAGAGGGGCCTGTGCACCTGAAATATCCCCACAAGACTGGAAAATACAATGCAGGAACTGTACAAGACCTGTGCCCTTCTGCAGCAGTTTGTGGAGGCCTGGCAGGATCCTCTAGGTCATCACAAACGGCATTAAAGTCTCTACTCAGACCACTGAACTGAGTCCTAGTATCTTCATCTGAGTGAATATCTAGGATCCCTTTAGTCAATATAAGATCTACTCAGACCTATTCAGCTGGAGTTCAGAGAGCAGATCAGATGGCAAAACATAGGGATGTTTGGATTTATGAGTCCTAACCTTTCAAAAAAAATGTGTTCTTTTTGGCTGATTCAGAGTAAGAATCACAAGACCAGACTCTGTCCCCAAATTTGCACATGCTACTGATGTGAAGTGCCCATTAAGATTCTCGTGCTGCTTTAATAAATGCTCCCAAGCAACCCAAATAAAAATTTGACTTGCTTTCCTCAGTGACTGCATACAGGTTAACTTTACATGTTTGTGGAAGCATGTAATTTGTTGGGTTTTAATACAATTTTAGCTATCTTTACTGCATTAGTAGTTAATTTGTATTACATATACATATGTATATGTATACCATGTTACAATAATAGAAATAAATATTCATCAAAAATTTTCAGTGCTCTTCTCCAAGAGGCATGATATTTTGCCTAGCTTCCATTTGATATTGTTACAAATGAAATGTTTTCTCTTTGTATATGTGTCTCACTTGTTCATTTAACTGTATTTTTCTGTTCTAAACAGACTCTCAACCTGTACTCATCATCTAAGCCTCTGAATCACTTTTCAAGCATATGAGTATTACGAGGGGTATAGCATCAGTCAACAGTCCCACGATTCTGCCTTGTCTGTTTAGCTCTGCCCTTGCACCTCAACCTGGTAGCTGAGACTGGAGATGAGTTTAGTGGACACCCTAGTTCAAAAGACCTACTACCCCAGGATGTAGAAGCTGAATTTAGCACTATGGCAGGAAGGTATGTTGTGTCACACCTTCTAAGCATACCCTGAAGTCTCTAAAACCTTTCCATGAGCATAAGTAACCTTATTCAGCAGTCCTGCAAGAAAGCGGTTCCCTTGTGGAGGAAGACCATGCGAACAAACGCTTCTAGAACTCGTGCTGGTGTGCATTCAGGACACAGTTTTCAAGATCAAAGGATCACCCTAAGGTGGATGCAAATTTTATGTTCTGCTATGTACAGACCTAGACCAAAAATGACTGACTGAGCAGTCTCAATGAAAGCAGCATGTATTTCTGAGATGACTGTACACAGGGAAAAGGAAATAAGTTCCTGCATCCCACCTCCAAGCCCTAGAAGTTTGGTTTTATTTCTGTTTTACTTCTGAGGATTTTCAGGTCTCTGCAGAGAAAATGATAGTTCAGCAATGGTTATCTGTTTGTCTACTCTGAGTAGGAAAGATGGCAAGTTTTGAAAGAATGTGCTTCACTCAGAGAGAAAAAAACATTGGTCTGAAACACAAATCACTTGTTGGACAGTGGTGGGCATGTTCTTCATTCAACACTCTCCACTCTTAGTGACCATTATCCTGATAGGAGATCCCTGATCTCCAGAGAGCAGGCTGTACATTCTTGGTCCAAGGCTGCCATTAGGACATGGAAAGATAAGGAGAGACAGGGACAAGATTTTCACCCATGGAGAGGCCCTTCTAATTAACACCATAGTCTTTATAGCATCTTCATAAAGGAAGCCACAGCTAGCAAATTTTGAATCTTGCTGTTGGGAAGTTTTATCCACCTGGTCCCAGTTTGGTCAGTAATCTGCCACTGTTGTCTGCTTCACTGATTACTCTTGCTTCTGCAAAGGAAATGTAAGTGCAAGTGCTCATATGTAGGTGAACTTCCTGGCAGAGATAACAAGGCTCCATGGAGAGGAATATAACGTCAAAAAAAGCATAAGATCATCAGCCAACAGGAGAACTGCCAGTCCTATGACAACAGGAGAACCTTCTCTTGAACTAAGGTGCAATATCTGATACCTCCATCTACTTGCAGCTTCTTCTTACACAAGCAGCCCCTTCTTAGCAGGAGATGCCTCAAATCAGCACGCAGCCAAGGACAAGCCATAAGCTATAAAATTATATTACAGAACTGGGTTCATTCCTTTCTACTTATGCACATACTTGTCATGATTATGCTCATTTCTACAACAAGGAGCAACTCTTTACCACCTGGAGTAAGGTAAACAATTAGTTTAAATATCTTTGAACATTTGATATTTTGTACAAAATCTGGTAGAGAACATTAGAAAAATACACATTTACATTACACCTGTACCAGTTTTTGCTTTCTCTCTCTTCTGTAAGAAGACTTTATTTGTAAATATTTTCATTTTCCTTTATCTCAGTTCTTTCAAAACTATAACACCTCTATATTAGACGATTCTCTCCCTAGAATTTCAAATTTAAATACAATGAAGACAATATAACCCTTTGAGGTTTTATCCAGCCCACACAAATTCTCAAGCCTAATGTTTAAAGAGTTGTTCCTTTTGGCAACATTGAAACATTTCAGTTTATTAGCCTTCTCATTCCAGGAATTTCAGAGAAGTGATTTTAGCAAATTAAATCCCATAAGCACACATCAAAAGATATTTGATTTGCCATCTTGGTGAAAGTTTTAAATGACGAATGGAGCACTCTGTTTACTTCCATTGTCAATAATTTTAATTTGTTAAGAATTTAAGAGAATACTACCAGACTTTCTTCAGCAATTTTTTTTGCCAATATTTTGTTACTATACAAAAGTAGGACCTTATAGATCTGTTTTATTTCTCAAGGGAAAAAAAAAAAAAGGATATCTCTGATAAATTCATCTCTGTTAACTTAGTACCTAAAGCTATCTGTCTGACCAGGTGTCCTTACCTACCTAATAGTCCAGACTTTCATATGGATAGCAGTGAGAGAGACGGAACAGACAGCTCCACAAGGCAGTTTGTCCCACACTAAAACAGGTGGGATGAGTTGCCATCCAGGGGTGCCTCGTACTGTCTGCTAAAAGGCTAATTCAACAAACTAAGTTACTTAATACTTAATGTTCGGATGGTTATGGTCAAGTAAGAGGAATATAACTTCAACAAAGCTATGTAATCTGACTAAAAGAGACAATTAAGGGCAAGACTACTGTTTTACACTTCTTCCAAAACCAGAAAGATAGCAAAGAGCAAATGCAGGGTCAGTTTTCACTATCACCACTCACATTCAGTAGTGCTTCTTAGTTGAATAAGTTGTTACTCACTACCGATCCAAAACTGCCTAAAGAAATTTAGCTTAAGTTAAGCAAAATCAGGCTGTTTGAGAATGAACATATATTACTGACATACTGTGTCTTCGGATGATTAAAGGGAGAGACCAATGTGTTTATCCAAGGACCAAATTTAGACTCTTTGTCAATGAGAGTTGGCTACCTATTACATCTGATGATGTGGACACAAGTCTCAGTTCTCCCTTGCTGCATACAGTGCTATATATCTGCCTGATTACAAGCCTGGAGAAGTGCTTCAGCTAGTTCAGATACTTAAATTTTAAATCTAATGTTCATATGAATTTTTAAAATGCCACGAAAACTAGGGGTTCATAAATCATTTACAATAATGCATGAAGACATCCTTTACATGAAGGCATCCTTTACCATCTCTGACCAATTTGTCCCTCAGATCAACAAAAATCCTTCCAGAACTTTGAGATAAGCTAAAATATATGCTTTTGTAAAATTTGCCTCTTTAGAGATCCAGAAGAGCTGGTTCTGCTCTGTAAGAAAAACTTTCATAGGCTGCTAGCCAAGAAAGAAGAGGAAGTGGTACATATACACTTCTTAGAAAGGACCATCTCAAAAAAAAGAAAATATAACAACCATAAAGGCTAGACAGAGGAGGTTATTTTCCTTGACCATAAGAAGGATGCTGCTACTTGACCTAAAGAACAATCTTTGCTATCATTACTGTTGATGTGGTAAATTTACTCTACTCTTTTGTTGGAAAGGAAAAAAATGTGATCAACAAATTTTTCTGTTTGTGAAGAACAGAAACATAGGGAAAATCATGACAGAATCAACTGCTCTGGGCAAGTTGTTCCAGTGCTTCGCCACCCTTATATTGAAGAATTTTTTCCTTATATCTAATCTAAATCTCCCCTCTTTCAATTTAAAGCCATTGCCCCTTGTCCTATCACCACACGCCTGTGCAAAAAAGTCCCTCTCCAGCTTTCCTGTAGGCCCCCTTTAGGTACTGGAAAGCTGCTATAAGATCACGTTGGAGCCTTCTCTTCTCCAGGCTGAACAATCCCAAATCTCTCAGCCATTCTTTGGTGATTATTGTTCAAAGCAGTTTAATTAGAAAGATGTCACCTACAAAGCTATCTACAGATGCGTGAGTAATTTCATTGTAGACAGCTATGTTCACTAAGGATAAAGGCATCAGTGACAAAGAAAGAAACAAGAGAAACAGTGTGTGAGTTTTCTCATCTTCTAGCAAATTCCCATATTTCTCTAGGACTATTCACCAAAGTTTCTGGAAAGAGCAGCAACTTCAGTTGCAGCTGCATATAAAAATGTCTCTTTTTAGGCTCTGACAGAACAGTTCTGTTATAACTGAATTTTTGAAAGAAAGGGATTAGGCTTTTCAAGGAAATTATCTATGGATAAAGAGCCAAATAGTTCAAATTTGGAAATCTAACTCCTAGGGAAAGGTAGATTTTTTTTCTAAAACCACACAACCCATTATTCAAATCTTCTAGTAGCTAGCTGAGGACAAGATTCATGTGCTATCGTTTATGAATGCCATCTTTATGTGCTTAAATCTCACTACATGGATGAGTTTTGGCAGATGCCAAACTGTTAGTGCCATGTGATAGATGAATGTCAGAAACAGCAGGCCTTTCAGTGACGAGCACTATGACATCTACATCTTCCTCAAGAAAGCAAGCTCTCTGTATTCTTAGCCAAAGTCTCTCTGTTAAGGGACATTGCCTTCTGTCTTGATTTCCCACTGTTCACTGCCAGAGTATTAGTTTAAACTTCCTGTCCTGTCCCATTATGTAAGCTTCCTCTTAACGCTTACTTTAGCATCTTGCCAAAAGCTACACCTTTTTATACTTGAAATCCAGCAATTAGAGTTTTATACTTGTCTCACTTTATAATTTCTGTAAAAGTATCTGAAAGGGTTAATAAGACTTAAATATTTAAAAAAAAAATGAGGTGTTAATTATCTGCCTTATTTAATGATAGAAATTATGCACCTTATTACAACAGAAAATTATCTATCAGTGTATCTGAGTCATTCTCCATGATGTTATTAAAGTTAGTAACAGCCTTACTGGGACTGTCCAGGGAATAAGAAATGCTAATTACATTGTCTGGTTCTAACTGGTCTGATAGTACTTTACAAAAATCAAAAGCTATTGTATGTAGTCTATTTAAATCTAACGTAATTATGCTGCATGAATAGAAGTTTAGAAAAACCCTAAAGTGGGGTTTGCTATTTAAAGAATCTTGCAGGCTAATTCAAACAAAGAATGATCTCTAAAACGTGCACTTGATCATTTTTTCAAGCTTTTCTGATTGATTTTGCATGCAGGAGAGTAATAGAATTGTAACCACTGTGACAAAGTTGCCTTGAGCAGAAACTGACATTCTTGACAAACCGTTTGGATTTTTGTTTTTTTTTTTTCTTAATGTCCAATAGATTTGAACATAAATATGTAATTCACTGCAGAACAATTGACAGTCCTTAGACCTTTTTATGAGACTAGCCTGGAACTGATGGGCTAATGGGACTCTATGATTTATTTTTTCTCAAACAAAAGAAAAAATCATATCTTATACATCTGCCATTCAAGCCAATATTTCTTTGCCCTATCTCAACCAAAGCAGATAGAATTCCTAATCTGACTAATTTTCCCTAACAGCCTATCATCTGCTGCATACACAGCATTTTTCACAGCAGAGAAGCAGTGAGGAGGATTTTTATTGCAATATGCCATGTCTTCGCATATGAGCAATGAGCAAGACAGTCTTTTTTAGAGACATCCAAAAACTTCTTGACAAGAAGCACGAGAATTACTAGGTACATGTAGCAGTTTTTTCAGAAACTGGGGGAAAGAGTCTCATCAGGTTATACCCCAAAAATCCTCTGAAACTGAGAGAGTTAGAGAGCAAAGACGTAATGGTTATAAATACAGGAGGTAACGAGGACATGGTAGCTGACTGGTTGAAAACTGAACTCTACAAGGAGCTAGGTCTCAATATCTACACCATACCTCAGCTATGTTCCTGTTTTCTGGCAACTGAGGATCTGCTGGAATCCTACTAGCAATGGAGACTATAACAGGCTCCTCGCTTTTAAAGGTACAACTAAAGACCAAATTTACATATTATACACAATTCTTCTTATATGAAAATATGTCATAGCAAGAAAGAAAGATGTCAGTTTGGCTGTGGTTTGTGCTGTAATGTTCTTAATAGTATTCCAGATGTGGTTTTTATAATATTTCATCCTATTCTTTGTGCACTGTTTTAATTTTAAGAAATTCTATGGCTCTCTCTTTGGATGTGTCTGGGAATTACTAATGAGTTCTTACAAAAGTTTTTTTAACATATCCTAAGAGTTTACTGAAAGTCCTGGGAGAAACTTTGGCAGTGCTGAAGCTAAGCAGCAAGGCAAACATGTAACAGCTACATATTACGGAGCCTCATCTAGTACCTTATCTGCACCTTTCCTAGTCTTCAAAAACATAAGCAAACCCAATGGCAATGAGGTCTCAGCAGCACCTAATGCCATTGATTTCAGTGGCTAGATCCATAAGAAGAAAAGATCTCCAGAGGAAATTGCCTGGGTAGCCTCAAGAGTTCAGGATCTGGGAGAGAGGTGCATGAGTAACGCACAAAGCCAATGCTGCGGAGCCACTTGGGCATCCCTGCTTTATCTTTCTCAGCACACTGACTGCAGCCACAGTGCTGCTTCAAGCCTGCACGTTAACACATAACTGTCTAAGCTAAAAATCAAAGTATAGAAAAAATAGATTGTCATTTTCTTTCCCTCCAAGAGTACAGGAACCACTGCCACTTTGTTCTTGTCTCCCTCTGAGATTCAAGGCTGTCACTGTTGAACATTCTGTTGGCAGGTCTACAAGGCCAGTTTGACCAGCAAGGATCCACTAACATCCAGCTGAGCCTCACAGCTGAGGCTCTGCTCCAACTCAAAGCATCTGTTCAGCTCCTGATGAGCTGTCCCTTAAAGCAGAACAGCTGTGCTCCTGTGACAGTCATCTCAACCAAAGCACTTGCACAGATACACTGCAAACCAACCCACTAGTGAATAACAGAGGCAACTGTAAAGCATCACTTCATCCCAACTCCCTGTTGTCACGTTTCTGACATATACCTGCCTTAAAACAAATTGGCCTCAGGCTACTTTGTGGGATTCAGATCCCGCTTCAGGTTGTGTTTATACTCACTATACACAAATATTAGACTCTCATGGCCTTTCTCAGAAACGTGTATGTCACAAAATGTCTGTTTCCTCCCATAGATCTTAGAAAAACTTCCCAGTCAAAGTGAGGGATCTCACAAATCGAAATGAAATACTGTAACAGGCTTCAGAACGCCTCCATCAAAGAAGTGGGCAGGAGGCAGCAGATTCTTTCCCACTGCTTCTCCAAGATGTAATGCTACACTCCTGATAAATGTACTGCAGTCCTACAGCATGTACACATGGTCACATTTAGTGATAAGAGGAAAATACTATGTTCTGAAGTCAAAACACATCAGCAAATATTTTGCTGATTTTTGTATTTGAAAACATTAAGGAAGGAGTAGAATTAAACATTGAAAGTGTAGATTTTACTCTCTATTCCTCTTCAAATCCCCTGAAGTCATAACTATCAACATTGAAGAAATAATTACCAACTTTAAAGGACTAAAAAGTTTCAGAGTTATGATCTTAGCTCTCTAACTGTTGAATGATAGTCACTGTTCAAGCAAAGCAGCTCACGTGCATGAAGACTTTAACGTGTATACATTTTGCAGAATCACAATTTATTGAGTGAGACATTCTTGTGAATGAGCATCTCCTGTTAAAATCCTTCTAAGTAGCTGTGTGAATGGCTGTAAGCATTACTGGAGGACAATTTCTCCACGAGTTATCTTCAATGTTCCGCAAAACAAAAATTATATTACGAGAAGATGGCAAAAACATTGTGAAAATGGGTCATTAGACCTAGAGTTGCAGATGATATGCACTGAGAAACATTTGGATATATTTCTAGAGTGTGCATCATGATTACTGCTGCCTTCCTGGGCAAAAAGGTGACTCTTGCATAATAATTAAAATTACAAGAATCTTAAAGTTACTTCTTGCATTACTGTGATTCTCCCACATGAGTTTTGAAAATAGCCAGTATTCTACTCAGTTATATAAAATTCTCTTTTAGATGGCAATCTTTAAGAGATTTCAAGGGAAGAGGGGGTTTTTGAAGTCTGTGCTTACAGATAAGAAAAATGTTTTGCTTCATAGCCCTCCCTTAGCTATGCTGCTTCATTTCAGGGCTCAACGCTGCTATTGTCAACTAAATTGCATATTGTATCTACTTTAATGAAAACAAATAAATCTTCTGGAATGGAGATGTTCAAGCACTTCAAAATTATCTACAGTCTTTGTTCTCATTATACCAACATGGTTCCCTTAGGCCCCCAAATACTGAGAAGAAACAAGGTCTAATGTCTGATATTTCTGTGAGCTGATGCTGTGCATAGAGCACCCGTATCCCTACCATTCCACCGTAAACCAGAGAGAACTGCACTGGGAACAGTGGGGCTAGAATATGACCTTCCACCGCTTCTATTCCATCTGTGAGGTTAATTAAGAATTTACCTTCTGATAAAGACAGCTATATATCTGATCCACAGGCATTTTGCCTTTGTTATAATACCTAATATCATTTACACAAGACATGTTTTGAGCTGCAGACGAATAAATGTCGCTGTTGCTGACCTGCTGCCACTTTAAAAGACCTGGATTTCCATGACAAAAAAAACGTCATGAGAGTTATCCACGGCACACCAGTTTTTATATACTGCACTTGTCAGTACATTAATTGTCTTCAGTTCCTTACTGGCAAAATTATTCAGTTATTTTCATTGAGGTACAGAAGAATCTTCAATAATCATTATAAACCCTTGAAACCCTCACAGCTTCTCTATTATTACTTTTTGTACATGAAAATACAGAAGATCTCCATAAATACAGAAATCATCAAGTAGAACCCAGAGTAAAGTATAATTTTTGAAAAATATGTTAAATGATTACTACATTTTCAGTAGACTTCACAGAAATTTAGTGAACAGAATACTTCCGAACACTGCAACCATTGGCAATAAATGCCAGTTTAAATCGAGGGATCATTCATTCCTATTGTAGCATCTTGGCTGGCATAAGACTAGTGGTATCATGACCAGGCTGGAATTTAGGGATCAGGACTTTTCCAACACTTGTCAGACTTACAAAATTTCCTAAATCAGCTTACATTTGGAGATTGCACAAATCTGAAATTGAGGTCAACAATATTTCTATAAATGGATTTTGAATAACAACACTGGAAATTGTATCAAATATAAATAAGCATTGATAATTATTTGAGCTTGGATGTTGGCATTATCTGGCCAAAGCAAACTGCGTTTTCAGTGCACATATGCAGCAATGCGCACAAGGCACAGTAAGCAGCATTCTGTGGAAGCCAAAGACAAGCCAATTTGTCTCTTAAGTTTTCTACTTGGACTTCCCAAAGACTAAATTCTTTTACCCTGGTAAACTGTGATTGGTACAAGATTGAAAGTTAGAGGGAGAAATGGCTTTAAATAAATTAATATGAGAAAAAAATACTCATTAATTTTATTATTGCTACTTAAAACATTGGCCCTAGTAGATATACTACATAATGCTAACAGGTCATTGCACATTATCTATCATCATCTTGTTTAATATGCAATTTTAATGTCACGTGGATGTAAAGAAATTAACAAGCAATGATAATCTAAGGTTTCATTCTAGCTGAGGAAGACTTGGTTCACTGTCTAAAACATTGTAGACAGTGATATTTTCTTCTGATAGGATGAGATTCAACTAATTCTTTACATTAATTTAAATATATTGGATGATACTTGAACAAAATTACCATCAAGTGGAAATTTAAATCTGGATAAATCAAAGAATTAACATCTAGCAGACCATAATGAAATAAACCTTTCTACAAGTATTCATTACTGTTTTACTGGGAACTTTGGATGATCAAAATTTCCTGAAACTACCTTTTCCCATTGCAAAACTCCTTTCATGCCTCATACTACATTGGGGTGACTCAAATACTGCTAATAAAGAAAGTCGCTTCAGATTTTTGAGATTCTGTATATCTTCTAATTATTTTGCCATCCAGAGGGACCTTGACAGGCTGGAGAGATGGGCCTGTGAGAACCTCATGAAGTTCAACAAGGCCAAGTGCAAGGTCCTGCACGTGGGTCGGGGCAATCCCAAGCACAAGTACAGGTTGGGCGGAGAATGGATTGAGAGCAGCCCAAAGGAAAAGGACTTGGGAGTGCTGGTGGATGAGAAGCTCAACATGAGCCGGCAATGTGCACTGGCAGCCCAGAAAGCCAACCATATCCTGGGCTGTATCAAAAGAAGCGTGGCCAGCAGGTCGAGGGAAGTGATTCTGCCCCTCTCCTCTGCTCTCGTGAGACCCCACCTGGAATACTGTGTTCAGCTCTGGAGTTCCCAACACAAGAAGGACATAGAGCTACTGGAATGAGTCCAGAGGAGGGCCACGAAGATGATCAGAGGGCGGGAGCACCTCTGCTATGAAGACAGGCTGAGAGAGTTGGGGCTGTTCAGCCTGGAAAAGAGAAGGCTCCAACGTGATCTTATAGCAGCTTTCCAGTACTTAAAGGGGGCCTACAGGAAAGCTGGAGAGGGACTTTTTACAAGGGTGTGTAGTGATAGGACGAGGGGGAATGGATTTAAACTGAAAGAGGGCAGATTTAGGTTAGATATAAGAAAGAAATTTTTCACTCTGAGAGTGGTGAGGCACTGGCACAGGTTGCCCAGAGAAGTTGTGGATGCCCCATCCCTGGCAGTGTTCAAGGCCAGATTGGATGAGGCTCTGGGCAACCTGGTATAGTGGAGGGTTTCCCTGCCCATGGCAGGGGGGCTGGAACTAGATGATCTTTAAGGTCCCTTCCAACCCTAACCATTCTATGATTCTATGATTCTATTATTCTATTTTACATAGCTTTTCATTAGAAATCAACATGCTAACAGGAAGAGTCCTATTTCTGCTTTTATTTTAGATTATCATGCAGTATTACAGTGCAGGAGAGAATTTTGCACCTCAAAATCCTAATACTGAAAACTTGTTTTATATTCTGAGCTCATTCTGTCACATACTTCCCATTACAGGTTTTTGAAGGGTCCTAGATGCCTAGAGAAAAGATCATTTTTAAATATTTAATTTTCAATAATTAATGAATGAGATCTTGCCTGCATTGACGTAAAATGTAAACTTCTTTTGACTTTAAAGGAGACAGATTTTAGCCCCAACATAGAGGCCATGGCAAGTAATTTCTCTCCAGTATATTTAGAGATTAGAAATATAATCTCCTATAATGATTAGAGAACACTTACACTCAAAGTCAATTTGGTCTTACTAACATGCCTTTATGTATTAACTTATCATTTAAAATAGTCACAATAAATCGTGCTAGTTCTGAATGTTTAACATTTTTTCTGGTTCTGCAGCAGTTTATACAAAGTGAGTGAGAAAAAGAGAGGGAGTAGGCTTAAAATTACTATGGATGTAACACTCAAAAGGGAAAGGAAGACGAAATAAATGTAACACTTAGATGCTTTAAAGTGACTTCAAAGTGAAGAGGGAATTATGCCCTATTAGGTTTATTTAACATTATTAAAATGGTCTAAAATGTACTAAAAAGCACAGGGAGATTTGCCTTTGGCATCACAACTACAAAATATGTTCAGCCTGTATGAACCGTAACAGTTGGAAAAATAATGAAGACACAAGAGTGAAAAGGAAAGGGCTGAAAAACTGAATGGGGGAGGATTAACTAATATCCATTTAACATCTGAACACCACGGGTATTTTGTTATAGCACTGCAAGTCCTGGGCTTCCATTCAAGTGTGAGAGTTGATGCTAGTTGAGCTAGCCAAGAGACTGTACCAGCAACTTGGGATTAGACTGTTTCTAAAAGAGCACACTTTGTAACACTATTTACCATGCGATTTCCTCTTCTCAACTTAAAAGCCCCCTGTCTAAAAAAAGACAAGCTCAATTTCAAAACAAAATCCTTTGAAAGTCACATTTAAGTCCACCATCAACTCTTGCTCTGACACAAGAGTTTTATGTAAGCTTAGCTGCTTCTATCAGATCTCCTAAGTTCTCTTTCTTCTGGAAGAACAAGGACAATAGATGATTGTATATTCGATGATGATTTGCCCTTAAATTTCACGGTGTGGAGACTATCAAGTTGAAGTTAAAAAAACTGATTCTAGTTTGATTGGGAATGTAATGGGTATTAGACTCCTTATGTCTTCCAAAAACCTCCTGGGCTTCCAACTCTTGCATAGTAGTGACAAAAAACATACGTTCAAGATTAAAACAGAGCACCCAAGCAATGCTTTTTGGTTATCCCTGTAACATCTAGTACTGCAACACTCTGGTGGGATGGTTGAGGTAAAACAATACATCTGTCTAGGCCCCAAAGTGGTTATGCTCAAATTCTTCACAACATAAAGAAATGCTGGATAGCAATCACATTACATTCTCTGTAGGTTGTAGTCCACCTCTGTAATTGAATTTCACACACACACACGCAGCCCCCCTCAAGGACATGGACTAGTTCAAACAGGAAATAATTCAGGACAGTCCTGTGTCCTGTTTTATCCAGCAGATTAAACAACATCATTACAATAACTTCATTGTTATCTATCCAAATCCATCTATTCTATCAAAGCTGTCAGTTATGCTGCTATAGCAATCTTTGTCTTGAACTGGCAATTTCTAGACTAAAAGCCTCAGTTGGAGTAAGGCATTTTAATAACAAGAATCACAAATTTATTTGTTTTCATGTAGGAATAGCCACTATGGTTACACTAGTTCAAAAATCACAAGCTGAAAAATCACAAGTCTATTAAAAATATAAATTTAATGTTTTATCATTTATTTTAATGTGTTTGAAACATAAGATGCACCTCAGAACACAATCTTAAATAACTGTATAGCACTTAATGTCCGAAGTTGCCACATGGCATAATATGCAAAGATATGTCAATTATTTATGAAAATTTTTATCATTTTTTAAGAAGAAAAAATTAGTTACTAGATTCAGAACTCAAGATTTTGAAGTTAAAACGGATATTTTAGACCATATATTAAAATTATGATATAGAGACACAATGGTACTTTCCCATTTTTAATAAAAGAGATTACCTCAGTATGAACTTGGCTCTCTTTAGCATCCTGTCAGATAGTTTTCATTCTTTCTGGATGCATGGACCATTACAATTTTTCAATTGAAGCACAAACTCCTTTAAAAGTATTTTATGACACAGTGAGACCACTAGAAGTAATCTCATCGCAGCCCTCTGGACATCACAAGCTAAATAATTCTATCTACATCTCTAATGAGCCCTATTACTTGTGTTTCACCAAATCCCATACTTCATAAAGCATCTGGTTTTTTCCAATAGTTTATCATCCACATTGGTAAAAATCTGATTTTACATCTGATGACACGTTTGCTTGGTTTTCATTCCCAGACACTGGATTTTGTGGTGCTATTTTTTTAGACTGAAGCATATTACTACCTGATGATATTTTCCTGGAACTTATGTGCCATAATCAAGTTACCTTTCAGTTATCTTATACTCTTTAATTATACCATTAGAAGACATTTTCTCTAATTTCCAAATAATTATTGTGGTTATTCTCTGGGGCCTCACTATTTTTTTCTGTGTAAACACTGTAATTCCGTTATCAGTTTACAATTTTACCAGGAAGGTAGACTTGTTGACTCTACCTACTTGAATTTTCTTGGGTACTGCATGAGTCACAACTGCAAAACTGTCCTGAACTGATCCTAAATACCAAAAAATTGTGGCAAAGAAACAAAATGATGTATGTGCAGTTGATCAAGTGCAGAGAGATATTAGGAGTACACGCAAGCCAGCAACATTAAGAAGGTGGAAGATAGGCTTCATACAAGCACTTCAGTAAAAATGCTCTTCAGCAAGAAGCATTCATGACTAAGACTCATTATATAACATTCAAATCCCTCTTTCTTTTGTGGGAAGTAACAAATGCCCACACAGAGAAGTCTTATCACCTTTCTACTCCTACTTACTAGTTTACTACTTCAAAACTTCCACTAGTCTTTTTCACAGCATCAGAATTGGAGCGTTCATTGTATTGCTCATTTACTACATCTTTTTAAGTGTTACTATTTCTCACATTGTCATGCTCTAGAGAAGGTCTGTATTATTTGTACCTAGATATATAACCTTGCTTTTTTTTTGTATTAAACATTTCTTTTATTGAATAGCCCACTTGAGAAAATAATTCAGACTGTTTTATATCAATTACTGTGATATCTGCTAGTTTAATCAGCACTGATTTCCGGATCATTGATGACAATATTGAGTAATCTATTACCTACCCTTAAGGAAACACAATAGGAAAAGACATATTTAGTAATGATTGCTGTTAAAGGTAGCCGAATCCGGTGAGCTTCATGATCCAGAGGATTTCTCCTACCCCAGCCCAATAGATGGGAGGATGCTGCTAGAGTTCCATGTCCCAAAGTCCAGCTCTTGGCCAGGCTGAGCATGTATGCCCAGTAGGCACATACACCCTCAGAAACAAACTATACATGCACAACCGACTCCGTGGAACAACAGAGAGCAGTGCCCTTACCAGTACCCACATAAGCACAGGCAGAGCTTACCTATACATGAACAGCACAGGAAGCCTGATCCTGTTACTCCCCTGTGGCTGATAAGGATTGAAGTTCACCAGCACTCACACACATGGACAGTGCAGGTCAGACACTCAGACTGTACATCTGCTGGCCTCCAGGCCCTGCTGTCCCCCAATTGTTGGCATCTGGACCTACAGATCCAGGAGGATCTCAGTCCAACCTCAGCAGCTGGCAGTCAGATCGCTCCTCCTACTCATCGGCTCGTCCAACTTGAAGCACACTGGCACACACACACACAGGCTCAGAATAGAAAGTGCACGCACACAAGAGACAGTTAGGAATAAGATTAATAAGAAGTTAGGACAGACTGAGGCTTCAGCCCAGGGTCAATTGAAAATCTCTCTCCTTTGATGGTCTTTAGGAATTAGCTGATGCCGGATGCCTCGTTTCCACTGATCAGTGTAGCAGAGCTCCTCCATCATTGTTTCTCCCATTCTTACTGGGTTTTTCCTGTTTAATGTGATTGGCCTTTAGTCAGACAACCTAAAAACTCCTATTCGTAAATGATAGCTACCACAATCATGACTGCATTTTGAGTTTTACGTCACGAAGATGCATTTCCAGTTTACTCCCTTTTAGTCCAACGACCTCCAAGGTCACTGATTTTCTGTCAAATTGGTCCTACTCCTTTTTGGTTTTTTGACAGAAACTCTACAAAATTTTCCATCAGAAGAACATAGCAATGGCTGGAATTAAAAAAAAAAAAAAAGTTTTTTTTCAGACCAATGACATTTTATTTCAGTCCACTCTTCTGACTTATGGACTTATTAACTTGTCACAGCTGATAATGTTTTGATTCGTAAGTCACAATAGATCCATTTCTGCCCTACAAATCAGGCTGAAAAGACAGTATGAAATTATATAGTGCCAGTGAATTACAAAAACCTTTCCTTTTGAACAAAAAATATATCAGGATAGTCTAACATGATTGGGCCAAATAGCTTTGAATAGACATATTCTGAGAGGTATTTTTTTAAATATACAGCTTTGACACATTGTAGAAAAGCAGGAATGATTTTGTTGCCCTAGGCTTTTAGCAAACTTTAAGAAAATGGGATAAGGCTGAATTACAAGCTATGTTTTGTGCTAAGAGCGTTAATTTATAAAATGGAAATTATGGACTGCAGATAAGCAGGAGATGTTAGTCTCTGTTCTCCTGCAAAGCTTGTAGGTAATTAAGGAAAGCAATGTTTTGAATTTATGCTTACCATTTCAGAAGATACTTCTTCCCTGTTCCACAACTCTCCACATTCCTCCTCTCTTACTCTCTACCTTTTAAGTCCTTCTCCAGTTTCTATTTAGCACTCTTTTGCTTTTTTTTTCAGCCACCATCTTCTTCTCCCACTATCCTCACATTCTTTCCTTCTTCCATCTCCCTCTCCTACACCGCATAGCTAAGTATAGCAGAGCAAGCAGGGACCTTCCTTTCCCATACATCCCATGATGGTGGTAAGGTTTGATTCCATGAAGTGTCATGTAATACATGGCAAGACAACTGGAAATTTAGTAAAAGACAGTAACTGGTACAAACCAACCAGGTATCTGATGATATCCTTCTTTTGCCTTTCCTGATAGCTACTTCAAAAGTCATTTTCTGAAACAATTTTATTCTTCTAAGTTTTCTTTGTTTACAGTTGGAGCAGAGCAAAATATTTTTCAAGGTTATCCCAAATGCTAAATGGAAGCTGTATGATTCTCTTCTGCTTTAATGCAAATTGTTCTAGATTCCTTGCCTGTGCGCTACACTCTGAGGTTTTCTTACGGCTAGGGACATTTTTCCTTCAGAAATCCTTCTACATCTGGGGAAAATATCAACAGGAACACTGGATTGATACTCTGGAAGGAGAGCTGCACTACTTGGCCACTTGTGTGCTAGGTAACTTGTCAATTCATAATAACTGATCTGTGTCTCAGTTTCCCCATTGTAAAATATGTATTAGAGCACTTCCTGTCTTTGGTGAACTTTCAGATGAAAAACACCATATTTGTTAAAAAGCAGTGACTTACATCTTCTCTAGATCTCCCTTCTTTTACTACAATTTGCGTACCAGTCCAGAATGAAACAAGAGTAGATTAAAGAAAAGAAACACATGCACACATAAGCAAACAATTTTTCAGGGCTACCATAAAATCCTGTCATTTTCCCACTCATCCTTAGGAACACATAAGAAGGCACAGAGTTACTCTAGGAACAAATTAAGAAGTACATACATTCTACAAGATACTTTCTATGCAGTTTTTTTAAAGCAGAGTATGTCAAAATCAGAGCAGAGCTTACTCTGTGCTGACCATTGCAGTCCATGTGCCTGTTTACCCATTTTGCCAGATTCTTCAATAATCAACAGATTTTCAGTTCAGACCAACCGCTATGATTATGTATCCCATCTTTACCCAGAAAAGCTCCGACGAGTTCATGAGTGATTCCTGTCTCAAACCCTCGTCTTCTGTGTGTTCTCCACAACTGGGACAACTTTGAATTTGAATAGACAAGGATTCAGTTTTGCAGCTAGTCTGAAGAGAAATGCTTTCTTCATTACACTAGTCAGTACTCCTGGAAGAGATACAGCTTCTTGTGTTTCTTACTTTTGCATTCTTCTGCTGCCATTTTTGTTCTGAGGTGTCAGTACAGTTTTCTTTATAGACTTCAACAGCATCAGTGAATGTTTAGTGTCCCAAAGCCCTTTAACTACCATGCCCCATATTGTGAAATTAATGCCACACAGCTGAAGACTTGTCTTGAATTTGTCCTTGTAATATTTCATTGGTCTCCTTCTTATTTTAAGGTCATGAAAAATAGTTTTGGCAGTCTGTCATTTGACATATGTACCAGCATAGTTAGCAGATGGCCTAACCTAGATGAGCCTGCTGGAGTATTATTTTTATGCTGAATATTTAACAGCACCCTAAGATTTTACTGTTGAGGATTTTATTCTGCCAGCAATGGACAATGCAGCAGCACACTTTGTTTATTCTCAGTAAAGTAGAGAGGTAAATCCTTTTAAAAGGCAAGGTTGTGGCTACAGAGCATTAGATTGTACTCTGATCTAGAACGATGGTATTACTTGCTCGGAGGGCATTACCTTCCAGAATTAACTTATCGTCTCCTGGCAACCAAACTGCTCTCGCTAAAGTGCCAAAGAGCCTTCTGCAGTGACCTGACAGAGTAGGTGATGTTAATTCTCTTAATTTCCATCTTGAATTAAGGCCAGTGGAAATACTATAACTACTTCCTGAATTTTTTTTCTTACAAAAGAAATTGGTAAAAGTGTTACAGAATTTTTACTGTATTGCAATGCAGAGGAAGATCTCTTCCTTCTCTGGCTCTGTATCAAACGATGTGATATTGTATATATTGTATACAATATATTGTATATATTCCTAACTGTATTAAGCTTGTCACCAGTCACCACCTGCTATGACACAGGATAAGCCTTGCTTTTTGCTGTCTCGCTTGCCTTCAAACCAGCACTCAATGTATGTCCAGGTTTTCTTTGTTCAATCCCCAAAGATGTTGACATCACCCAACTGATCAGAATTTCCAATCTATTGGTAAGAAAGCACATCAGAGCTCTAGTAGACCTGGAAGGCCAGATAAAGTTATTGATGATGGCAGACAGGTGATCCCAGGAGAGAAGGAGGAGGGCAAAAAGAAAGCAGCAGCTTCCCTGCTGATTCTCCTGAGGGCGCTTTTGAAACATTGCTGAATTTTTTGTTGGTCATTTTGGATAACCCTCTGTGTTGTGTTCTCCTAACCAGTAACAGCTGCAGCATTAAACAGGTAAAAGATATTGAATTCTTTCTGTGGCTGTACAAAGTCTCAGAGAACAAATCAAGCTGATGAATATGCCAGTATTATTTAGTTACATAATTTTGTTTCATTGCCAAGAATAAGACTTGTGGCTTTTTAATAATCTCACAGGCCTGCACCTTGAATATTTTTTCTTGGGTTGGTAAGAAGAGGGGAATTGCAAGAGTTTTTCTACAACAAAAATTTAAAACACGCACATTCATACAAAATGCACAAAAACCTAAAAAGCTAATACATCCTGGACAAAAGCCAGAATCACCGGCACTGAGCAAGTGGTTACACAGTTTTCTAAGAACAGCTCTGTAGAGCTCATACCCTGAGGCTATGCCATATATCATGGCAGCCAGAGATAAGGTGCTACGGATCAGAATAAAATTCTCAGTATCAATATTAAATTTTTCTCTGCGCATCTCTTATGTATAAAAATAGCAGTAGGTACCAGGGCTGACTTAATAGCTCTGTCAAAGGACTGTTCACACTTTCCAACCATGCTATTAATATAGAAAACATTAAATTCTATTGCTAAGTAACTGGATGTACATCAGCTGAAAACATAACGCCTCTGTGCTAGGGAAGATAAACATCAAAATACATATCAGAGTCTGATAGAACTAAGTGTATGATTTAACAAATATTTTCCATAAAAGAAAGTCTACTAAAAGGCCCAGAAGGGTATCTGTATAACTTGCCATCATGAGTTCATTATCAAAACCCAATCTCTATTACTGAACTTCCTTTGTTTTCGCAGTAAAGAAATGAACTGACAAAACACATGAAAATTCTGAGGATCTTTGAAAGCCCAATTCTATTTAGGGCCCTATATACTGACTATAAACTTCAGCGTATCTGAAAATATTACTTTGCAATATGGGTAGGAAATTGTAATTTTTCTAACTGTGATGAATTTCCCAGGAATCCAATCTAGAGCACTGGAGTCCAATCCAGAGCACTGTGGACAGCTTCAAGGATCAGTTTGCACACAGAATATTTGAAGCCTTAATATTATATTTACTCTAACAGTGCCATCATTAAGCATAATCAAGAACACTTCTAAGGTACAGCCATTGTTACTTGATTAGTGTGTCATACGTGGATGGTCCAAATTCACTCCTTTCACAGTACACAAAGGCATTATCCAGGTCTGGGTGAGGCTGCACATCCACACAAGCATGATCAGAAACATGCACAAGCTCGTATTCTAGCCACGGGGCTCTGAGCAGGAACAGGAGCTGTTGGGGTAGCAAGAAATGCCAAAATGGCAATTCTCTGTCTCCTCTGAGGGAAAGACAGAAGTTCACCAGTCAGACCATGCTGACCTAGAGTAGCCAGTAAAAGAAGGTTATTGAGAGCACCACCGCTGACTACAATTTAAAACATGACATGGTGCATTGTTCACATGGCTATGCTGCAAGATGCTCCCTGGAGTTGCCTTCTTCAACCAGGGACCCCAGACAGTAAGGCCATGTAACATTGCCACTGTGCAGTATGGGGGATGCAATGCTCACAAGCCCTGGTCCTCATGGGGACTTCAACCACCCCGATATCTGTTGGAGGGACAACACAGCAGAGCATAGGCAATTCAGGAGATTCCTAGAATGCATGCATGATAACTTTCTTCTCCAAGTGGTAGAGGAACCAACGAGGAGAGGTGCTTTGCTGGACCTTTTTCTCACCAACAAAGAGGGGCTGGTGGGGAACGTGATGCTCAAGAGCAGCCTTGGCTGCAGTGATCATGAAGTGATGGAGTTCAAGATTCTTAGGGAGGCAAGGAGGGTGCTCAGCAAGCTCACTACCTTGGATTTCAGGAGAGCAGACTTTGGCCTCTTCAGGTATCTCCTCGGTAGAGTACAATGGGATGAAGCCTTGAAGGGAAGAGGGGCCCAAGAAAGCTGGATAATATTCAAGGATCACCTCCTCCAAGCTCAGAAGCGGTGCATCCCAACAAAGAGAAAGTCAGGTAGGAACACCAGGAGGCCTGCATGGATGAACAAGGAGCTCCTGGACCAACTCGAACACAAAAAGAAGGCCTACAGAGGATGGAAGCAAGGACAGGTAGCCTGGGAAGAATACAAAGAAATTGTCCGAGCAACCAGAGATCAGGTTAGGAAAGCTAAAGCCCTGATAGAGTTAAATCTGGCCAGGGACATCAAGGGCAACAAGAAAAACTTCTATAGATATGTCAGTGACAAAAAGAGATCTAGGGAAAACATAAGCCCTCTCCAGAAGGAAACAGGGGACCTGGCTACCCAGGATATGGAGAAGGCTGAGGTACTTAATGACTTCTTTGCCTCAGTCTTCACTGGCAAGAGCTCCATCCGCACAGCCCAAGTCACAGAAGACAAAGGCAGGGATGGGAGAATGAAGAACTGCCCACTGTAGGAGAAGATCAGGTCCGAGACCATCTAAGGAACCTGAAGGTGCACAAGTCCATGGGACCTGATGAGGTGCATTCGCAGGTCCTGAGGGAACTGGCAGATGAAGTTGCTAAGCCACTATCCATCATATTTGAGAAGTTGTGGCAGTCTGGTGAAGTTCCCACTGACTGGAAAAGGGGAAACATAGCCCCCATCTTTAAAAGGGGAAAAAAAGAAGACCCAGGGAACTACAGACCAGTCAGGCTCACCTCTGTGCCTAGCAAGATCATGGAGCAGATCCTCCTGGCGACTATGCTAAGGACATGGAAAATAAGGAGGGGTGACAGCCAACATGGCTTCACTAAGGGCTAATCCTGCCTGACTAATTTGGAGGCCTTCTATGATGAGGTTACAGCATTGATGGATAATGGAAGAGCAAGTGACATCGTCTACCTGGACTTGTCCAAAACATTTGATACTGTCCCACATGACATCTTCGTCTCTAAACTGGAGAGACATGCTTTTGATGGCTGGATCACTTGGTGGATAAGGAATTGGCTGGATGTTCGCACTCAAAGAGTTGTGGTCAATGGTTCAATGTCCAAGTGGAGACCAGTGACAAGTGGCGTTCCTCAGGGGACAGTACTGGGACCAGTGCTATTTAACATCTTTGTTGGCAACATGGTCAGTGGTTTCGAGCGCACTCTCAGCAAGTTTGCTGACGACACCAAGCTGTGTGGTGTTGTGGACATGTTGGAGGGAAGAGATGCCATCCAGAAGGACCTTGACAGGCTGGAGAGATGGGCCTGTGAGAACCTCATGAAGTTCAACAAGGCCAAGTGCAAGGTCCTGTACGTGGGTCGGGGCAATCCCAAGCACAAGTACAGGCTGGGTGAAGAATGGATTGAGAGCAGCCCAAAGGAAAAGGACTTGGGAGTGCTAGTGGATGAGAAACTCAACATGAGCCGGCAATGTGCTCTGGCAGCCCAGAAAGCCAACCATATCCTGGGCTGCATCCAAAGAAGCATGGCCAGCAGGTCAAGGGGGGTGATTCTGCCCCTCTACTCAGCTCTCGTGAGACCCCACCTAGAATACTGCATTTAGCTCTGGAGGCCCCAACACAAGAAGGACACGGAGCTGCTGGAGCGGGTCCAGAGGAGGGCCACAAAGATGATCCGAGGGCTGGAACACCTCTCCTATGAAGATAGGCTGAGAGAATTGGGGCTGTTCAGCCTGGAGAAGAGAAGGCTCCGGGGTGATCTTATAGCAGCCTTCCAGTATTTAAAGGGGGCCTACAGGAAAGCTGGAGAGGGACTTTTTACAAGGGTGTGTAGTGATAGGACAAGGGGCAATGTCTTTAAGCTGAAGGAGGGGAGATTTAGATTAGATATAAGGAAAAAGTTATTTACTCAGAGAGTGGTGTGGCACTGGCACAGGTTGCCCAGAGCAGTTGTGGATGCCCCATCCCTGGAGGTGTTCAAGGCCAGGTTGGATGAGGCTTTGAGCAACCTGATCTAAGTGGAAGGTGTCCCTGCCCACAGCAGGGAGGTTAGAACTAGATGATCTTTGAGGTCCTTTTCAACTCAAATCACTCTATGATTCTATGACTTGCACTTAAAACACAGTACAGAAATGTAATGTGCTTTACTTCCCTTATATGGAGATTTTCCCACTAAGGTAGACACAAAGTTAGATGACCTCGTATAAAACTGTTCGTCTCTGCAATGTGTCAGGTTCTTCAAATTCACTTCTATTTGCAAAATTGCCACTCTCAGAAACAGGTTAATCACTTGAGTACAAAATCTTTGGAAAGCCACATGAAGCCATTTAAAAGACAAGCTGTTCTAATTTTTTATTAGAAGTTAGAAGTGAATCTGGAGAAACGAACACTACAACCATCCATTACCTGCAGTTGTCAAAGTAACAGCTGCTTTAGGATTAATACCCAAAAGATAGTTTGTCTTTCATCACAAACACTACAAACATCACGAGTTAGCTGGCTACTCGCCAGTCCTTTCTTTCTTGGTGCTGTTCCCAGGATAGATATTATCGTAGAATCATAGAATCATAGAATGGTTTGGGTTGGAAGGGACCTTAAAGATCATCTAGTTCCAACCCCCCTGCCGGCAGGGAAATCCTCCACTACACCAGGTTGCCCAAAGCCTCATCCAACCTGGCCTTGAACACTGCCAGGGATGGGGCATCCACAACTGCTCTGGGCAACCTGTTCCACTGACTCACCACCCTCAATGCAAAAAATTTCTTCCTTATATCTAATCGAAACCTCCCCTTTTTCAGTTTAAAGCCATTGCCCCTTGTCCTATCACTACACGCCCTTGTAAAAAGTCCCTCTCCAGCTTTCCTGTAGGCCCCCCTTCAGGTACTGGAAAGTTGCTATAAGATCAACCCGGAGCCTTCTCTTCTCCAGGCTGAACAGCCCCAACTCTCTCAGCCTGTGAGAGCTAATATTCTATTAGCTTTTCAAGAGCAATATAGTACTAGCCCTAAATCAGAAGGGATTTTTTTTAATTGCATGTTTATACATTATTTATTTATTTATTTATCCTTCAGCAGGCATAGAACTATTGCCAATTCACCTCTCAATTTCCACATCCAGAATGGTTCATTTCTCTTCGAAGAGAAATATATCACCTTTCTAATTTAATTCTGTGAAAATGCATTGTTTGTCTCTATCTTGAGAAATTTCAATGAACAACTTCTGTATTCCCAAAACATGTCTTTTTTGTTTGTTTGTTTGGGTTTTTTTACATTGTATATCCCTAAAAGAGGGAACTAGGTCTTTTCTTAAAGCAGGACAGATTTTCCCCAAGAAAGAATTTCTGGCACTAAGAAATTAGACTTGCTCTTAGGATTTTCCAAGCATCCTACAGGGCATAGCCCTGAAGACTGAACAGAGATTTAGAGGAAATTGCCTTGGAAACAATGAACTCATTTCTGTATAAATATTAAAAGGACATCCCTGGTTCACAGACTTTGGTGTGCATAACAGAAAATCATTCATCAGACATATTGGCAGCTGGTGTGAACTCTGCTGACGAAAAAAGTAGTCTCTAGGGACTTCAGTGCATTTGTTACAGGCATCTGAAAATATACTATTTTTCTTCTCTTTATTTTATTTCTCTCCTGTAGGGATCCTGTATTAGTCTTGAACAGCACTGTCATTTTATGTCTTAAAAATTGTCACTGCAATGATACAATTCAGCGTCCCTGTGACCTTGCTTGTTGTTAACACAAGAAAGGAACTCACTAGACTTGATCTATATACACTATCATGCAATATCAGTCCCAAAATAAAGGAATATCATCATTTTTTCTAAGAATACAGGCAGGATAAATACATTAACTTCTGTAATCCAAACTAGAAGGTGCTAAAGGAGTATTTTTGACAAGAAAATTCCAATCATGGGAAATATCAAACTTGGCACATAGGGCATTTTTTCCTCTTCTAGGTGAGTATCATGCAGTAATTGCTTCTTTCAGCATCCAGATAAGTACGTGTTCAGGTGATTTTGGCATTTAGTCTTGTTGCCATTCTACTCTTGGACCATCCTGTGTAAGCTGAAACACTGCGTTCACCTGGCAGTTACTGGTTCCCTGTTTCAAAGTTAAAAATTCTATGGCTAATGTCAGGTGTCTAGCATAAGACCTTCCACTGAATGCTTGGAAATATCTCCTAATATTTATTCCCCTAAATAATCATCAAAAGACAGGCTGTAACTTGTATCCTTAAGATACAAAACAGTGCTCTGAAAGCTTCTTCTGTTTTCCTTCTCTTTATCAATGAAAACAAAAGCTGAACCTGCAAGAATACTTTTTATTTTGTTTTTATCTAATTGCTCAGGTGAGCTCTAATAGATCAGACAGAGTTAATTTCTCTTTCCTGCTACTCAGGCTTCACAATCATCATGTTGACATGAATTTATATAAAAGAAGGCAACAATTATAATATCCTTAAATGCATAAAATTAATCATTCTCTTTTATCATTAATCATTTTAATGTGATGCCTGAAACATCAACTTGAAAGTATGATGCTCATCTCCAAGGATATAAACACCTTGTTTGTAAACAATGTGGAGTAAATCTTAGTGACATACTGAAAACTTTCTGAAAATCAGGTAAGATTCTTATGAATTAAATCTGAGGATAACACACCAATACTTCTAATGGTTACAGCTATTTCTAGAATAAGATAGAAGATAATTAATGATCTCCTCTTTTACATTTATTTAAATTTGATGTTAAAGAACAAATCCTGAGGAAGCTAATTATATCAGAAAACTCATTGGACAAATTTCAGACTACAATAGAAAGGATGGGGAATGTTTTAGGTGTCCTAAAGGTCAATCTGCTTGGGAAGTTAACCTTCCTAGACTAGTTCACCCCATGCTGTTGTAACTCTTCCACATAGATTACCTTGGAGTACAATAAACACAGTAAATTACCTCACACAATGGCATTTTTAGTGATTTATTCTAAGTGTTAACACTTTCGGTTATTTACTCTCAGAGTTAATATCGTTCCAACAGGAAAAAATTCTGTGAATATATGAGCACTGCAACATCCAAGCTAGCCTACTGTGCTGAGGTATGTGCAGGCTTATGATGTTGGGCTCTGATTTTAGCAAGAAACAACTCATTTACTACTCTGTAAACCATTATAAGAGGATCTTCCATTTTCAAGACATTGAAAATGTCTTCATTGTTAGATATTCAGATACTGCAGTTATGACTTCTGCCTAAACAGTTAAATAATACTTCATTCCTTTTATGCTAGCTTATCATGAATACAAAATCATTCTTCATTTCCTCCATTAGAAATAACAGCCCTATGCTCACAGCTGTTTTATCTGGAGCACTGAGGAGAAAAAAGAAGCCAATTTCTTATCATCAAATTTACATGACTTCTGAATATGCCTCTGGGCGATGCATTTAACAAAACAAGGACAAGAAGTATGATACTATTCTTCACAGGACATTCCTCATTAAGCTAGTTGAAATAAATCAAGTACTGAAACGAGCTACATTGCACAAGACAGTGCCCCTTTAGAACTGGAAAACAGGTGCCAAATTCAGTCTTTGTTGTATTAGCTTGCTATCACCAAACAGGTCTAAGACTGGAAGATTCTTCCAGTTGAGTAGGTACGGTACCTTCACAAGCTACGTCCGGCCGTCACAGAAGAGATTAGGCTGACACTGGGCACAGTCACATATTATTGAAAGTAAAATGGGGAGTAGAGGGGAGGAAACGAGGGCTGCACAGTCATGTGGTGTCACATCACCTACAAGTGCAGAAAAGCAGCTGATCTTTCTCAGAAATACATGCCTGTCTACAGTACCACATATTTATGTTGTATTTTCCAAGTAATTACATTTTCTTCTTACAAAAGAGAATAGTCAAAGGCTGGGGAAAAAAAAAAAAATGGAATGCTTTAAAAAAGAAACAGAATATTAGCTACCGAAAAAGAGAGCTCAAAGTGAGTTCTCACAAGAAGACATGATCCCTAGACAAATGGTGCTTCAGGGGGGATTTGACAGCAGACGTGTGAGCAAAACTTGGAAAGGAAGTTGGAGAAAAACTCTTCTAAGGATTAAAGATAGCATACCAGGAGATACAAAACCAAGATCACTAAAAAAGGAGATGGAATAACCCCACCAACTATGGGGAAACTCAGCCCTATGTGATTACCCTGGCTAGAGTAGGGATGATGTCTACACCATGGAGCATGTCTTCCTCTGAGTCCCAGGATCAGCCTAGGCTGGTAACAGGTTCCCCGTTTTGAGCCCCCGCACAAATAATTGTGACCTCTCTGTCTCTGTGCTATGGGGACGTCCCATGGTCTTTTGCATTGCAGTGCTCAAGTGTCTTACCTGCCAAGTTAAATCAGCAATATGAGAACTTATTTACCCACCTGGAAAAACAGCAGGAAGGTTAATAGAAGATTTACAGATTTTTAGGTAAGGTTTTAGCCTGAGCTAACAAACTGCTTTGTACAGACCAGCTGGAGTCTTTTAAACAACACTGAGAGTGTTTTAATGTAAACAAGACCTTAAAAAAGGGACACAGTCATAGAATCAACAGCTTGTGACAGTAAGGACACAGAATGACATATGCATATACAACAATATTTGATTAACTGTTATTTATAGGCAATCTTTTTACCATTATTGCATATTTATTATAATTAGCTTTTAATTAATATATATTTGCTTCCTTTTTCTGATCTTTATGACGCTGTGCTGCCCATCTCAAATTGAATTTTCCATCACAGTGCCTATGATCTTAGAGATTTCCTGTAACTAAAGAAGAAAAAACAGAGCACACAGGATGAGATCCTAACAGCACTGCATTTGGCTGCTCATTTCAGAGGAAGGAGAACATTTTGCCTTTGTCTGAATGACACTTCCTAAAACACTAGATACAACCTTAAAGAGCAGAGGGCGGACGACAACTCTGACTCCACCTGCATCAAGCATCCCCAGGTTGGCTGACTCCGTCCTTAGCTGCCAGCTGAATGCCAGACAGCAGCTGTAGTACACAAGCAGGGACCTCATGCTAACCTTACAGAATCTATGTAGGTCAGTCTTGCTAAGCAATCTGACAATTGCACAAATTAAATATAATATTTCCTTCCTCTCTACTCCGGACGCAGAAAAGGAAATTATGTGGTGCAAAAGATGCTAAAAACACACAAGCAATTTCATTGTTCAGTTTCCTGCTACATGTATCACCCTGACCATTCTGAGCTTACAATTCTTCCTAGAAGAACTGTGATCACATATTTTTTGTTTATATTGAGATTTATTTTTATATAAAGCCACATTAAATCTCTAAACTGGAAGAGGAGGTAGTAAGAAAAAATAATTCTTATTTGGTTATTATTAAGGAAACAAGAGTTTGCTGACTTTCTCTTCTTTATAACAAGAACCAGGCAGACTATTACCATTCTCAAATCATCAGAAATCTTGCCAATATGACAGCAAAAGAATGCTGAAATGTCCAAGAAAGCATCATTGTGGTTCCATACATCAAGAATTATTTCATTCTGAAATGTGAATCCCCTAAAGGATTATACATGCTTGGAGTGTGCAGGTCACTGGTGATGGAAGAGATAAATAGAAGTGACATTAGACACCCACACACTTCTACCAAGTTAGTATCCAATATATTATCCGAAGAATCCAGACTGTAAACTAGTAATTTGCTGTTATCAAAATCCTAGCCCACAAATGCAAAGTAAATCTTATAAGCTTAATAACACCTTGCTACTGCTGTTTTTAACTTCACAGTAATAATGGCCTTTCATATGATACACAAACATTAACTGACATTAATGACATTTTTAAATGTCTTCCTGATGCTCCTAACAGCCTTGCAGGCTATTGTTCCCTAATAGATTAGATTACCATAGAAGCCAAAGGGCCCAATTAAGATCAAGAGCTCTTTTGTGCTAGGCATGGAGCAAATACATCCTGTTCTGAAGAATGTATACGCTAAAAAATGAGACAAGTTTGATGAGTGTTGACAAAAGAAAGGTATAACCCAATGTTTACAAATTATTACTGGTACTTTAAAAGATTGCAAAATATTCACATCTGCCCCTTTAGCTGTCATCATCCATTAAACCAGAAACATTTTAAAACCAAATTTGTTTTAGTCCTATGTAATATTGCTTCATTTGTTTTTCTTCAATTTGATCAAAAAAGATAAATAGTTTAATCTCATTTTTGCTTTGGCACAACGCTATTCTGTCTAAAGCATGACAGCAGAAAAATGAGTTTATTTAAGACAATTTCATCAAAATGTAAAGAGCACACTGTGAAGCTATTCATGTACATAAAAGTGCAATGAACCCAAAGTGACTATTATGTGACATTGGTGAAGAGGAAAACGTGTTTTAAGCATTTTGCTGAATCAGGATCTTAATCATATTACACCAATAAACTAACAAATTAATCCACAAATGCCAGCTAGTTCCATATACCTTTTTCTTTCCTTTTTTGCAAACTTAAGGTGGCCACACATTGTCCAAATCACTATAGCAGAACAATTGTTTGTGAGCTGAGGTGACAAATCAGATCAATGAACTAATTCAGTTTTGAAAGGTTTGGGGTTTTTAATTTGCATGGCTATTTTTCACTTTGGTCAACTCACTTGTTTTATGTAAAATAAGCATTATGATTAATTACATTCATCAACAGATTTATGAATCTAGATTACATACAATATATCAATTACAGTACATAAATACTTCCTCAGTAATCACTCTTGGTGGCTGCAAGATTAAGAATTTACTTCCATAACAGATTTCCAGTTTCTATATTATTTAGACACCACTTTCACTTTTTGAGGCACTCAAAAGGTGAAATGCAGCTCTTAATAATGTTTGATGAATAAGCAAGTTCTCTAAGGAGGGTAGTGTCATTTCTAAACTGTTTTTATTCATTGGAATAAGCCAGAAACTTGCATTTTTCCTTGATTAGCAGAATTGTAATGATTTTATTTTAAAAAATAAGATTCTCAAGACTTCATAATTGTAAAATAATTAATATGTTGTGTATTTATGTATGTGAGCTGTTACGATGTAGTAATAACCCACAGAACATTAATTGTTTATAATTAATAACATAATATTAATTAATAACATAATAATATGTGGTGATCTTACTACAATATTAATTTTCTGTGAGTTAAAATATAAGGCTCCTTTATATGAGATAGTGGTGGTCTCAGTGGTGATATTGAGCAGCTGCCCACGTATGGCTCTGGAGGATGCTCTGGCAGCTGGACTGTCATGTCTGTTATGATGAGTCCTAGCTCCAGCCTTGTGCAGGCTACCCGCTTCCAAAGCCATGACACAGTGGTTCATGTGCCAAATTACGTGCATTTAGGGGGGACAACACACACGTTATCATCCACCAGCTGAAGAATAACCACTATTAGGCCATTAATATCTGAATGCACAAGGCCACCTCATGGTCCCAAGTGACGAGGTGGCAGTAGTTCTTGTGCCACAGCATGCTCATTTTTACATATCCATCCTGTCCCAGAAGTGGGTCAGTTTGATGCCAGGAAATCTTATTGCACTTCTCATCTGAATCCATGGCACAAACAGCTTTGTGTCAGTAAATCCACTGCAAAGATCAGCACAGTGGAACTGTGTGAAGTAATAGACCATCTGGGTACACCCTGTCTGAAGTCTTAAACATCAGAGCCTTCAGGCCAAATCATATGCCTAAATATACTGAGATCATCAAGAAGACACATTTGCAATCCAGTGTCCCCTGAAAGGGAGCTTCAGTTGCAATCACAGAGAGTAACACTCCCATTATTTCCCATGGCCTCACTAACCATTGCAAGCACAGTACAGGAGTCCCTTGTCCAAGTGCTTCCAAAGCCATCTTCCCAGGACACGTGTGGGCTTGCCCGCAGCCCAGCACCCAACAGTGGAGCACTGCCCCAGCAGTCGTGGCTCTGATGACGGAAGGTGACTTCCAACCCCGCACACATGCGCTTTTCTAGAGCATGTGTTACCATCTAGCACTGCAGCTCTCAGCACTATCTAGGTGTGCTTCTCTTTCACCTCAGAGCTGGGGGACAGGACTGTAACAGTAAATTAAAAGCACCCTTGACTGTTCCCTGACATAAAGGCCAACTGGCACTGAATGGCCCTCTATTACTAATGTCTCACACCCTCCAAAACCGTAGAAAACGGACAAAAAGAAAAAAAAGCAAAGCAGTGCTAAGGAAAGAGAAAGTGAGGAGAGCAGTCAATATGCTGGAAGTTATGGTTTCTTTTCAGAGGGATCTTGACAGGTTGGAAAAAGGGTCTAGTAGGACCTCCTGAAGTTCAACAAAGACAAATGGAAAGTTCCTCACCTGGAGTGGTGGATCTCACGCAGTAATACAGTCCAAAGGCCAGATGGCTAGAAAGCAGCTTTGCAGAAAAAGACCGAGGGATCCTGGTGGACAAGATGTTGCATAGAAATGAGCAGTGTTCCTTTGCAGCAACGAATGCTAGGAATATAACTGTGCTTTAACAGTGTGGCCAGCAAGTATTCTCTGCTATTTGTCACTTGTAAGATTGCACCTGAAGCGACGCACCCAGTTTGGGATTCTTGGTAAAGACATTGACAGCTTGGAGTGAGTCCAGCAATGGGCCCAGGAAAAATAGTTAGGAGGCTGCAGCACAAAACATGCAGGGCAAGACAAGGAGAGCAGTGTCTGATTAGCCTCAGGAAGATATGGCTAAGGAGAGGTCTCACTGCTGTACTCACCTACATAAGTGAGAATGTAGGCTTTAGAGAAGACAGAGACAGACTTCTCAGAGATGCACAGTGAAAGGTTAAAAGGCAGTAGGCACAAGTTGCAGCAAGGGAAATTGTGGCTAGATATATGGGAAAAATAATTCATGATGAGGGCAACGAAACACAGTTTCTTCCTTTTTCAGTTGTTCTCTGCCTCCTGCCCATCGGGGACCAGGAAGATGGTAGGAAAAGACTATCACTGGCATGCTGTGGGGTTAACTCATGAGGCTAATCATCCCAAATGATGATCCTGAGTTATGTAAAGATCAATCAGAATTGATCTGAGGTCCAATGGTGATTCAGAAGTGGAAAGAAGTCAAAAGCGTGCTCAGGAAATTGGCACCTGGTTGAGAGATGGTGTCATCAGTCCAATGGTTTATCTGTTGGAAGTGCATGTTCACGGTCAAGTGTCAATGCCCACTGTGTTTCCTTCACCCCTTCCAGATCAGAAGCTTGCTAAAACACATATCAACAGCCGGACAAACTTCCACCACAAATAGGATCTGGTGTCCTTGACACAGCTGTAGGCCTCCCTCACCAGGCCTCTGGTGTCAGCTGACATCCTTCCAAACCTGCATTTGTGCACATATCCTCTAAAAAGGGAAAAGATCTAAGTCTCCACTGTATTGAGTCTAAACGGTAAGGTTCTGGTAGCAAGACGGGGGGATATCAGGGTGACCTCTGTAGGAAAAAGTCAGTGGCCGCCCTGTGCCAGCCACAGCTGGCTCCACAACAGACCTAATGCAGGTCACAGCTAAGCCACTCAGAGGAGTTTGTGGCACCTTTGTGAAAAAATATTTAAGAAACATCAGGAAACACGAGACAGAGAGAGAAGGAGAGAACAAAAGAGTAAGAAACAGCAGAAGGAATGAGTGAATAACAAGGCCAGAGGAGAGGAAGTGTCCCACAGTGGAGCAGGTACACCCTGAAGGGACTGCAGTCCATGGAGGAACCACAGCAGAGCAGGTACACCACAAAAGGGACTCTAGCTCATGAAGGACCCATGCTGGAGCATAGGAAATGCCTATGGAAAGAAGGGCCAGCAGAGAAACCACTGCATCCTGAACCCAACCCCCTGCACCACCTGCCACCTCACTGAAAGGACTGAGTGTAACTTGTGGCAACAAGGTGTGAGGATGGGTGTCTGGAGTGCAGGAGTGAAGTGGAGACTAAACGTGGAGAGAGAGGTGTCTGAAGTGAAGCGGGGCTGGGAAAGGAGGAGGAGTATTTTCTCCCTAAGTTTTTCAATGTTTGGGGGTTTTGTTTCCTAATACTTGAATAAGGAATTAAATATTTATGTTTATTGGCAATAAATCAAGATAAATTCCCCGGGTCAGGCCTGTTTTGTCCATGACAGTACTTGGCAAGTGATTGCTCTGTCTTTACTTTGACTCACAAGTCTTCTCACTCCTCTTCTTTCTATTTTGTCCCCCTGTCCCACCGGGGGTGGTGTGTGTGTATAAGTGAGGGGCTGTGTGGGTGCTTGGCTGCAAGCCAGGGCCAACTCATTTATGCCAAAAATGGCAAGTTCCAGGCTACTGTGTTTCTAGCAAGACCTCTGCACCATGGTGAACGCAAGCGTGTTGCCTACTCTGAACTTCTGCAGAACATACAAGGAAAACTTGAAAACAAGAAGGAGGTCTTGGGTACATATCAGCGAACTGAGAATAACCAAGCTGAGTCAGGTCTCTCTGAGACAAGACAGGCTTCATTGTAATGTTGTTAATCATCACAGCAAAGTATAGGGAAGTGATAAGTCAAGATGGGCTTTGATGTAACTTTACTAACCCTGCACAAACATACTTGGCATTGTGGCAAGATAAGGACTAACCAAATGGTTGGTAACAAGTGTGAGACCTTAGTATATCTACAAAACCAGAGAGGAAATGCTGAACTAAAACAAATCAATCTAACAAATTGCTGATTGTAGGCCATTAACAAAATACAGGAAAATATTGCAGTAATGGTGCAGTTATGGTGGCTGTGGCACGAGGGCAGAAGGGTGGTTTCATAGAATCGGCACTACAGGGAAAGAGCTGCAGGATGAGGACACGGTGACCAGAGGACACAGGGATCAGTTGTCTTCAGATTGAACTGGCTTAGTAGAAGTAAGGAATAATCTCTCTGAGGATGTATAGAAGTATATACTGAGAAGTACAGAAGTTCATAGGTCACAGCACCTTGAAGGTATAAAAAGATAACTTAAAGACTACCAAGTTAGGATCAGCACAAGATCAGTGTAAAAGATCCCAGCATTTAAGAATCAATGGTTACAGTGATGAACAGCCACCTAGGCCCTCTCAACATACCAGGTGGGACATCCTGGGCACTCTTGTGCCTGAAGTCTGGGCTCTGACAGCCAAGAAAGCAGTATTGAGGACCTTAGTGGACTGCGACAACTCAAGGATTTGCTGACATAACTGTAACTGTGCTGCTCATCACTCAAAGACTAATGCTGCTAATGTTTGTTACAGCTATCCTATGCCATTTTCATAGTTATTTCATAAATTGTTATAGTTATCCAATGTCACTACCATAGTTATCTCACAGTTACCTCTTTTATTCTCCCTTAAGTATTGCATAGTTAAATGCAGGTTGCCCAGAGAAGTCGTGAATGCCACATCCATCCCTGGAGGTGTTCAAAGGCCAGGTTGGATGAGGCTTTGAGCAACCTGATCTAGTGGAAGGTGTCCCTGCCCATGGCAGAGAGATTGGAACTAGATGATCTTTAAGATCCCTTCCAACCCAAACCGTTCTATGATTTTATGATTGCTAAGACATAATTGCATCTGCTACCGCTGTGCTCGAGTTCTCATATTTACACATTACAGTTCACATAAGCTGTTAAAAATCATCACATATATAACACATGGTCACAGTCTCTTTCCTTCCTGGATATCACTGCTGCATGCTCCTGTTCTTCTCCAGATACAAAGAAGCGTCCAGTGGGTGAGAGAACATGGGCACTGGTGCACGTAATGATGTTTTCAGGTATGCTGTGTGGGCCATTGAGATAAGTGCTAGAAGACTTGGCGTTCCAGGTGGAGGCATTCATGAACTCAGATGATCAGTACCACACATACATGGACCCTGGAAGGCACATTGAGGACTAGATACACTTGCAGGAATACCAGGTGGGTGCTCTCATGAAAAAACTAATGTTCATGTGACTAATAAATTTGGAGAGCTGGAGAACTTAGCCTTGACAAGCACTGACAAGGCTATATCCCTACAGAACAGGGTAGCACACCTCATTTACCAGAAATAAATTCCATTCCAGTAAGTTTCCATCAGAGAGTCATGAGAACCATTTCGCTAAAAAGAAGTTGTATTTTTGTATTGTTACTATTTCCTGAAGGCCAGTCTTCCTTTATTTTCATGGATATGCTTGTCCAGCATTCCTATTTTAGTGTCAGTTAATTCCCATTTATTATACTGTCAGTTATCTCAGACAGCTGCTTTTCCCCACGCTCTGTGCAGTGTGTATCAATGCTGATAAAAAGACAGCACATGTGTGGAGGAAGGAGCAACGGAATATTTCCAACGTCTGAGACCGCTAATGAGACTAAGAAAGAGCACAGTTTATGTAGGCAGCTTAGTGAAGCAGATTTTTCTAAAAACATTTGGTTTGGTTCCAACCAAAAAGCAACTAGAAGTTATTGTCACCCAATGGTTCTTCTGCAATCCAGATATGGCAAGGCATTCAGTTTAGGTGAGTTATTTCCAAAGTGCAGGGATCTGCTTCACGCAGAATGCTGCCACACTAGTCTAACTGGCCTCTTTTCGATCATCTCAGAAAAGAACCGGGAAAAGCATCAGAAATGTGTTCTAAAGTCTAAGTTGACTGACACAAGCAAGCTAAGAGATGAAAAACAGAGGAAAATTTTTAAGGGATTCTAGTTCCTGGATCTATCATTCTTTAAGGTCATTTCAGTGAATTGTACATGAGCCTTAATGAGCATTGTGTTATTTCATTTTGCATGTTAAATCCATTTTTCTCCGAAAATTCCTGGTACTTCTATTTTTACTGCGCTGACAGAAAATCTATACTCTGTACTGGTGGAAAATTTCTTCATTTCTGAGACCCTCTTATTAAATTGATAGACAGTAACAGATCCAAACGGCTCATGGCTCAAGGCTCTCATTGCCTTGCTATTTCATGTAGCCTACATGTAGCCTTGACTATGTGCAAGTTACTTGTGCTTCTCAGTACCTAATGTATAACAAACAACACAAGCACTGGGATGAGGAAAATATATTAATGACTGTAAGAAATTGAGGAAAAAGCCATACAGAAGCTGACGGGTGTGTGGCATATATCTATCACTAATATCATTAAAAAGCTCCTTTTGCAGATGAAATTTATGCTTTGACAACAATAAAAATGCACTACCTTAACAAACACTACTGAACTTTATTATATAAAAGAAATATACTCATTATCTGCATACAGACAGTAATAAATGATGTATCCATACAAGTCTGAATGACTGACATAACGCAAAAGCTAAGTTTGTGAAATCTAAACTATAGAATGATAAAACGAAAATCACCAATGAAGTGATAAAATTAGTCTCTGTTAATCTAAAATTAGATAATATTAGTCTATATAGAGCTGCTTTTCTGCTCAAATCCATTTTTGTTAATGAACACAAACACATCTGCGCAGCATGTCTAACAGTGAAACATGGCAAATTCAGCCCTATTTCCTCCTTCTCTTGATCCAGTCCCTTGTTTACGGACTCCCTGACTTCTGAAAAGGTGTGGATTGATTGAGGTATTATGTGCCTAAGGGAAAAACACACTCTCAGGTCTCAAGCTCTGGGTGTATTTGGATTCTGCTGTAAAGCTGCTTCTGTTTTCTTCAATTAATATTCCCGATACCAGAAATATATTATGAATATACATATGAATTTACCAGCATTTTATTCAACATAATGATATAAAAGTACAAAAGGGGTCTTCTGTCCTTGAACGCAGATGACAACAAAATACAAATGATCATTTGAAAAGATGTTCTCTGGGTGAGTAGTTCTGCACTTTTTTTAAGCCTGAGGAAACTGATCTATCCTGCAGCTTGTCAGAACACCAGCGAATACTGATACGAGCGTTTCTGTTCATTTAAACAGCATAAATGAATAAACACGTGAAGGGAATGAGCTGAGCTCAAGAAAATCATGCATTATTCATGCAGCTAACAACACTTACTCACGCCTAGCATAAATTGAAACCTAAAGTGCAAATCTAGGACACTGAGAAGATTTTCAATCATGTTGAGTTATATTTAAATTCAACCTATGCCACAAATTCTAAGTTCGTTTCATGTTTTCACATCAGTGCAGAAGCATTTCACACTGTAAAACTTCCTTTCACTGGCTACGCTTTGGGAAACATAAATTATGAATGTAGCAGTTTTTGCGAATGAATGGTAAAAAATGCTAGGTGGGTTTAACTTGAGATATAGTGGACATGAAATTAAGTGAAATGTATAGCATTGGTGACTAGTTTAATTCCATTTGACATACTTCCAAAAAAAATATTTAAATCAAAACAAAACTGAAAAATGGGCAAGTTTTCCAAGCGAGAAAAAATAAGTTTGTATTTGCAATTCTGTTTTCTTTAATTAAATGTTGGTATAACACCATTTCTGATACACTCTGTTAACTCAAAACTGTGAAGGGAAGATAATAATTTCTAGAACAAGATACCTGGGTTTTTGTAATCCATATTGGATCTAATCTCTCAGCAATTCTAATTTTCAAAATATGGAAATCATGGTGAACTCCTGCACTGAGCCACTGAAAAGGTTAATTGGCATTTGCAAAGTGGAAAATCTTCTTTTGTGTTTTGCATAATCAGACCTCTATAACGATACCTTTTTCAAAGATACCTAAAAACTTTATCCCCTAAGTTTACTTAGTCTTAATTACCCAAGGAACACACGGCTGGAAAAAATAAAGTGAACAGATACAGCTACTGTCTTGAAACGAGAGTTTCAATCAGTGGTACAATCTGGATCTACAAATTAGGGAAAGTAATTTCACTCCTCTAAAGCTGCTTCTTTCTAAGCCTGTTAGATTTTCTTATCTGGATGTTAAGACCATTTGGAGGTGGAGGTGAGTTATTACAGCACCTATAATAGTAGATCTCTTTTTTCAGTTGGAGTCTACTGGCACAACTACAAAATAATTTTTATCAAATGCAAGCAGTTCAGCCATTCCCTCTCCTCTTTCAAGCCTCTGAAACAACAGAACCACGTAAGCCAGAAATCTGAAACAGCAATTCTTCTTCTTCCTCTAAACGTATCACAGCTTGCAATCAACCTCGCGGGCTTTTGCTTTTCGATACTCATTCCAGAGTATGTGTGCATAGCAGATTGGAGCAGAGGCATTCAGTTAGCTTAGATGCAGCATAAGGTACTTTAGCATAATGTTGTACCTGGACTAACTGTTTGCTGCCACATAAACTAACAATACTTCTGTAAGAAGAGGGAGAATATGTATCTATGGTGCAGTTTTTCCACTGAACAAGCCAATCAAGCTTTATGTAATTGCCTTTAGGAAATCATCCTGCCTATGAAAAACCTGCAGGCAGATCCAAAAGGACTATTACCAGATTGGAAATTCTTTTTCTTTTCAGATTTTCCAGTCCTTAGAGAGGAAAGCAGCTGTAGCTGAGAAGTTTTCTTATTTATTACTACACTGTCCTTCTGAGGATTGAACGAGAACTCTGAAAGAGCATGAATGAGACTGGGGCTCCTGAGGCTGGAGAGGATTCAAACTCTGCTCCAGAGGACTTTGCACATGGAGTTGGTTACAGTTTGTCTCCCAAAGAAGAGCGTTAGGCAAACGGTCTGAGTCAGAAATTGTGTTAGAGTTCCACAAGAGTTAAGTAGGCAATAACCAGATTTAAACACCTTGTATAGCGGATTCGAGTCACTCACAGTTTGAGTGACGTGAACAGGCAACGCTGAATTTCTCTTGTGTAGACAATGCCTACATAACTGAGACCCATTTCTGAACCTATTTCAGATCTGAAAGGATGTGGTGAAAATATCACGTCACATCTTGCTTTCTGAGCAGCTCCTACAACGAATTTTGTCTGGCCAAAGTCTGTCTGCAACAGCAAATAGAATACTAGTTGATCCAAGGTTTAAGGCTTTACAGCTTCCTCACCTCCAAAGAAAAGCACATACTGTGGTAATATGATTACAGAACTTCCAGCAGCTAGCACAGCGTTCAGACAAGCGCATTATTGGCAGCAGCTGCTCAAACAAGTACACACCTCAGTGTGCTCACCATACCCCAGCAACTGAAGGAGTGAGAAATTATGTCAATGAAATCAACCTTTTCTGAAAATTTGCACAGTGTGCTTCCGTATCAGTCCAACTACTCGCTGAGCAATTAAAGTTGCCAGCTTGACAAACCGTTTACAGGTTACTTAAATCTATCAAGGTTTTTTGATCATTGGAAAGAAAATATTTCAGCAGTCTGGATATTACCAAGTCAGTATTTACTCACTAACCTGTCAAATCAGCAGGCATTTTGCCAAGACATCATCCAACCTAAAATAGGTAAAGATTACACCTGTAACATGCTAAGATAAGGCTCTTATGATAATTAGTCTGACATAATTTAATTATGCATATACATATAATTGTACTGTAGATACAGTCCAATAAAATAGAAGATAGCAAAGTCCGACAAAGCAGAGGCTTAGTAGCTTCTCAGGAAGTTTTCTCTAAAGCCATTTCTCCTCATTTTGCTTAATTGAGTATCTTTTTTATCTTCCTGCTTTAGAAAAAATTCATACTTGTCGGCCTGCTGTTCTGGCATGTAAAGGATTACAATCCAAAGCATCTCATGATTTTATAGATAAATTACACAATAAAAATTAAATGTACTTGAATGGATTAGAACTTTCAGCAATAACATCAAAACTTTTGATAGCTTTGATAGAGACTTTTTCATATAGAAAAAAGGGGGGCCATAAAAATGCTTCAAATTACCTGAAAGGCCATGGCTTAGGTTGGTAAGAAAACAGTTTGACTGCCACAGCTTTTTAAAACAAATAGGTATAAGAAAATACTTATTATGAATATACATATTATTACATGTTACTAAACTCTAGACACAGCACATTCGTTTGCCATTTATTATATCAGCTAAATCTAATTTACAACAATTGACTTCTAGTCTGGGCTTTATGCATTCCTGCACAAGCAGGAACATTAAAAAATCACCATTGTGCTTTTTCTGGCATAGTTTTCTGCCATAGACATATGGTAGAAAAACAAGTATTTGAAAACTCTCATATTCTACTTTTGCATATTCCTATTTCATAATCACAATGCATTTATAGTTATATAATTTCTTAATCCTTATTTCCCATTCTGCCCATATAAGTATACCGACATATTCCAATATTACTTGAAATCCTGATCTCAGTTTTGATGCAGCTTCCTTACTAAACTAGTTTTAGATCAGAAAGCTGTTTATCAGTTATTTCTCATAACAGTGATAGAATTTTAAAATACAGTTATCCTCTGAGATCTTCCTACAGTGTCAATGCAGTTCTAAGTCAACATAGCTGCTCATTAATATCATCTGAAGATCTAGCCCTTGTATCAGTTGCGAAAATTCGGTAGATCTAAACTTATGTGTCTTCATTGTTCACAGCCCTCACATATCCAAGCTGCCATGATTCTGCTGGACCAACACAACAAGCTTTCATACAAAACATTCACCTATGCCTTTCCTCAATCAGATCATCACTGTAGAGATGCAAGAATAATGGCCACAACAGAAAAATGGCAATAGTTTCATTGACAGTTTCAGTGGCCAGCAAGCTACACAGCTAGATCTGTCAGATCATTTGGAAGCCTCAACCCAGTCCTGAAGGTGGTTTTGATGCCAGGATGAACCTTCAGACTACAATGGGATGAAAAATTTAAATGTAAAGAAAAAAAAAATCAAATTAAAAATCTCTCCCTCTTTCTCCCAATCTCCAAAATAGGCAATTGAATTAGTCCAAACAAAATTTTAAACTGAGAATTTAATCAGTTTTTCTGAGTCTTGACCATTTTTCATGATAATTAACACAAAACCGCTTTTCAAAACAGTAATATTGTAAAGAAACCAAAAATTTAACAAGTCTAGAAAACAGCTCAGTAGAATTACCCTCTTTTAGGAAAAGCTTTTGGCTCTTATGAATTAATATTACCTGATGATAGAGCAATTTCCACAGAATTCTGTTTGACAGAAATTTTCTATAACGCAGTTTTGCCATTGCAGATGAAAACCCGGAATGATGGGAATGCAAACAGAAAATCTTCTAAGATGTCTTGTAAGATACCATGGGGATCATTTTCTTTTTAATCGCCATGTGATGATATCCTATATGTGTGGTTTTTTAATGTAGGCACATGTGAATCACTTAAACATTTAGATCTAAGATCCTCTGTTTATCTAGAAAAAGAACTAGCTGCCAGTATTGTAAGATGGTTAAATATGCTGCATGCATCCAACATTATCAACATTCTTCTGCTTCAGCAAATTACTTTATTAAATTTTCCTGGCAAGAGTTTACTCTGTATGAAAAATGGATGTACTTGATGCACTTCCAAATCATTAACTGATGCGTTCTTTATGTTTCTTTCAAAGATTTCAAAGGACAAAGATACTGTGTGGATCTTGGGATCAAAAAACTAGCAGAATTTTTCACTAGGCTATCTTTGTGGAGTAAAAAACATTACTACAGATTATTTCAGAGCCTGAACACATCACTGGGTTGTCAGATAAAGACATAGGGTTGGCCTTTGTGGCCTGGAGGAGAGAAAAAGTGTGATTCTTCTGTTGGCAACATACGGCAGTTAATGAATCCTCAGCACATTGACATTTTTTATAAAATACTGTGCAAGTATTTCCAAGTTGCATTTCCATTGGCTATATTTCACTACGAGACTCTTTGGGAGCTGTTGTTGCTCTTTCAGCGTAACAGCAATAACAAGATCAGTGGAGGTGTGCTGATTAACTATTACAAAAATGCCCAAAAGACATGCCTATACTTTACTAGACTGAGGTGCTGTTACCTTCTCATCCTATAGACAGAGAGAAATTATAACCTGAAACACTAGTTGGAAGGTTTGAGATTTACATTTCATTTAATCAGAATTGAAAAGCATGTCAACACAAACCTCCTAACTCATTCTGACATTGGCTATAATAGGGAAACTGCACAGTAGCAGTTTTAACAATCTGTGTCAATGCAATTACCTAAGCTGAAGCTGAAAGGTCAAATCTTGAAAATCTTGTGCAGGCTAACCAGGTAAATCAGTTCAGAACAGACGATTTTAATGGAACAATTTTCAGTTAATCATGTATACTCTTGTAAATTAGACATCCAAAGTAACTACAGCCTAATAGTTCAAGATTCTGACTTCTTTAAGAACTTCAGTTTTAGCATGGTTTCTCCTGTACAGACTATGGTAAGTGGAAAAGTAATGAAGAATGCAATGTTCACTATATCTATTATTTATGATTGGGGGAAAAAAGTAAACAACAAAGACAAATTTACATATGTATACAGATGACTGACTTAAGAGTAGATTGGTTACAAAGATGCACAAACTGCATCACATATACAGAAACTAATTTCAGGAACTCGAAGTGACAGCTTCCTTGTCTGAATTTTTGAAAACAAAAAAAATCTACTAATTAGTCTGAGATCTAATTAGTTACAAAGTTCCCCTAAAAATAGAGTTGATCAGCACTTCAAATTTCTACTTCACAGGAAACAAAGGCATTTCAAAATCTGACCTCATTCCAATTCAGAACAAATCTGAATACTCTCTATATTTCCTAAGAAATAAAATTAAAACTCTTCATGAAAATTGATTTTTTTCATGTATATATTTATTATTTTTATTTTATTCTATTACAGGCACATACTATATATGTTACTGGATGTTGTCAATGTATAATATGATTCATATTATGTTAAGTTTTCATAGTACATAATGACACACCAAATGGACCACTATTCTGGTTTTCTATTATTTTTATATTATTTTTCATTTAAAAGCAAAAGCAGTTTCTACATTGTTTACTTTCTAAACCAGGGCTGCCTAACATTTTAAGAACTGTGGCTTGGTATGAGTTTTGGGACTCCTAAAAGCCAAGTTTATCATTTCCTGGAGATGGACAGGCTCAGCAGTAGTTTGCAGAACCAGATGCCCAGCATAAGTGCACCAAAATTATACAGGCCTGTGACAAATTCATCCTTCAGGTCAGACAGTTCACAGGGCAGCAGTTCAGTAACATTGCTGTAAATCAGGTTGGTTTTTATTCAGGCTGCAGCGAGACAGTGGGGTACTTTGATGCAAAATTCATTGTTTTACTTTCAGTGCCTAAGAGCATTAGGAAGAAAACAAGCTTTTGATCTTTCTGAATACTCCCTAGGCACATTTTTCTCTGAATATCCTAGTCTTCACAAAATTATCTGTTACTTTGTCAGATGTTCTTTATTAATCAGTCCTTGCACCCACAGACAAAAAAAAAAAAAAAGACTAGAGATATTTCTCATGGCTGAAACGTGCATAATGGAAAATCAAAGGTGTACATAGAGTTCATCTATGTCATCAAATGATACAAGTTCTCAGGTCTTCCGCAGATCTTGGTCCCTTGATTACTCATACTGTATGCATCTGAGTTCTGCTTAGGCTCTCATTTGGAGCAAATGGAGGATCAGTTCCTCTAAGACAAAGCTTGAGCGCAGTCTAGAAATAATTTTTCTAAAGGACTTTGACCTAAATGTAGTTCAGATGAGAGAACACCAGGGCTGGCTCTTTCCCCCTTACACAGTTCCCCTACACTATTTCAAGACTCATCCTCAGTAGACAGTGCTGTCAAACACGTCTCTACTACTCTCACATGCATGCACCACATAATCCTGGTATCATCTTACAAAAATGTCAGTCGAGCAGCCCTGACACAACCCTTATGTAACTGCAGGCATTTTCAGCAGAAAAAGTACAAGCTAAAAATTCACGTCCCCAGAGGGACACCAGATGCAGCCAGTGAGATCCAGGGTGAATATTCTTCTACAGGGATGTGGACAGTCCTAATGGAAACAACCATTAACAACATACTTCACTGGTTTTGGATTGGAGGTCATGGCGTTGCTTCCAGAGATATTCACTTTTACTTATCTGTCATCATGTTATCTATTCAAAACCTGAATTTTCCTCCTCTAACAGTTTGATTTTGCAGGTACAGTTGGAAATGAGAGATGCTCTGTTCTGTCAGATCAAAGAGTTTGAACAGCAGCTACTGGAAGACTGTAGTCTCTACTGGGAAATAGGGCATTTTCGGTGAAAGGCAATGGTAACTCTAACATTAACAGAGAGGAGTGGGTCTTGTATAAAAGAGTATAGGTGGGTTGTGTTAAATCTCATTAAAACAACGGGAGCTTTTCTGGATATTGCTTCAGTGAAAGGGAGGTAGAAAAATCACAACAAAACTGTAGAAGTATAAAGGAAAGGTAACATCAAATTGCAGTTATAAAAAACATTCAGGCTGCAATTCCATGCTAAAGGCATTCCTGCCTTGTTTCTGCTGCCCCCAGCTGCTCGTTCCTATCTGCATCTTTGTTCTAAGTCATGTTGACAGCATGGCTTTAAAAATAAAACTTGAGAGGGAATTGTAGAAAGGGGTAGAAACCCTTGAAAGGGCTTTCTCATCAAACAATGAGCCCGTAAAACTGTGATCTCATAGAATTATCATAAGAAATTACTTTTTTTTTTCCTTTAAGTGTGGACTGGAATTCTTGAAGTCCTAAAAAAAATAATGTCTTTTCTTGTGAGTAAGGAAACAGTTATGTTTTGGCTTTTTTTGGTGTGGGGCTTTTTTTTCATTCTTCATCAATAAATGGGGTGATTGCCCTTAAGACACATTTCATCCTTTTCTGGACAAAAACAACCTGCATAGGCCTGAATTTTGCTTCAATACAAGGTAATAACTGATACTACTTGATGCATCAACTTTATCTTCTTGCTTTTGAACATCTCCATATAATACATAAAGGAACTTTAGTTGTCTCACAGCATAGTGTGTTTTATGAATTAGAACCTAGACCTAAATGCACTTCAGCTATAAGAGATGATCTTCAATGTTTCATTAGTGCAAAAGTAGTTATGCATCATCTTCAATAAATAGCTTTGTGGACTACAATTTTGAGTATATTCTGTAAAATAACATAATGCAGAGCATAATCAGTAAAATTATACATAAAAAACAAATACAAAAACTTCTTTCATAGATAATTTCAAAGAAAAAAAGAGAAGCAGTTGTTTTTTCCCACGAATGTCCATATTATATATATGCTCCTTCAGCTGGTTCAGTTCTATGTAACTGTGCCAAAAATAAAGCATAGTGCAGATATCTGAACTGAAGCTATAGCTGCAATTCCAGAACTGGAAAAATGATATATCTCTGTTTCAAGTGCAACACAGTCATTATTTACAGCCACAGCATATTCATTCACTGTGAATGAATATTCACCTGACTGTGAGCAGCCACGTGTCTAACCAAGAGAAGGTAAATAAAATCCAAAAGGTTTCTCTCTCTTTTCATGCCCCTTGGCACAGATCCCTGAAAGGACTGGGTAAATATAATAGTAATTTTATTCTTCATGACGCTAGCATTAATAGGCCTTTATTTATACAAAATATCCTAGAAAGAGCTGAATGGAAATGAATAGTAAGTTATATCAAGAAAGATGATCAACTGAAAAAGGGGCTGTTCCTGTCATTATAAGAAATACTTTTTCAATTGAAGCAGGGAACAATCATGTACCAATAGTATCAGTGTTCCTGTTACAAGAGTTTTTGTATTTCAGTGGAAGACCAATACAATCTACAATAAACAAATGTGTTTGCTTTATCACACACTATTTCCCATTGGATATACTGGATTTGTTGATTGGCTTAAACTCACCATGTCCTGATCCAACATGTATTTCCAAACAGCCTTCAAGATTGAGAGCTGCCTAGTGCCAAACGAGTTTGGGGATAACACAAGTAGCAGCTAAACGAATTAAGGTAATTACTGATGAAATATCATCTTTAATGAGAAATACATTTGCAGAAAGACAGACTGCCCCAGGAATGTTTTGGTAGTGGTTCTAATCTAATAGAGAAAATCTTCTTCTTCTCTGACCATTCACAATGATTTTTAATCAACGTTAAAATGTTGCTGTGATGTTTCTAGTTTTTATGATTCTGAAGGAAAATGTTTGTGACGTGGTATATCCCTTGAGTGTGCACACGAAGATGAGCCATCCACAGCAATTTCTAAACCCTAAAAATGGCCTGCAGCACTGAATTGCTCGCCGTCATTGAAGCTCTAAAATACTGGCTGGATTCCAAAGCAACTGAAGTGCCAAAAGAGCAAGTGGAATTACTTTCAGATTATTATTATTAAACTCACAAAGCATTTACAGAATTCCTACTTTTTGATCAACAGCAACTTTGCCTCCTCTGTTAATGCAACAGCTAGAAGTATAGATCCAATACAGTACATGACCTAATTGGTTGAAAATTTAATTTACTAAAAAATGCATCTACTTAGAAAACAAAAAGCAAACAATAAATGACAAAATCCCATAGCAGGTTAGATCCTTTCTAGATCTAATACAAAAAAGCTGAAGAATGGCAAATCATGAAGCAAAATATTCTTTTCTGTGACCATCAAAGGAGCCTGAAAATTCTGAAACAGCTTTAGTGGTCAAGCCACTTCCAAGTGTTGTAGCAGCAACCAGGTCAGTAGCTAACTCATTCCTGTTACACAAACTTTACTGAGCTCTGGAACAACAGAGAGTGCAAACCAAACATTTAAAGGCAACTTAAGAAAAACAGTAGATAACAATAAAAATTGGCAACTACTGTTACGTGGTATTCTGATAGTTGAGTTCTTTTGAAGTGTATGCTGAATATCAGATGCAGCTACAAGTACATGCTATTTTGGGCAGTAGTACATTTGTCAGTGATAGGATGGAGAAGAGTCAGTATTTTCATGCTATCTTAAAGACTTGCATGTTTTCATAGCTAAAAAAAATGGTATAAATCAAACAGAAAGTCAGATAAACAAATAAACAAAAAAATACTTGGAAAATAGGTAACCTGGTAATATTTCTGGCTTAGGCAAAGCTCCTAAATAATTTTAGACAAATAACTCTGCATAAACTACACTTGTAATTTGCAATGTAGTTAGACTACGTTGTAATGCTAACAATAAAATTGAAATGCCTACTGGCTGAAAGATAATCAATGAGATATATCTCATAAATCAACAGAAGTTTTACCAGAAAGGCACTTCTGTTTTACAGGATCTAGTAATCATACTTGGATTGACCTCTAAATTAATTTTAATTTTCTCAGTAATACTCTCTTGGATTCCCGGAAGCAATATTCCGAGCCTACAATAAGCGCGCTCTCCAATGACAAAACTCATCTGGATATGTACAGAGGTTTCTAGAGTCTTTTCAGAATACTGGTATAATGCTCTGAGAATTTCATGTAAAATGAGGCAAACATTTCAGTTATCCCTCAGTGAAGATCTGGAAAGCAGGTAGGAAGGACTACAAAAAAGTTATAAACTGTTATGTGGACTAGTACTACTACTACTATTTCCAAGAAAATTTATGAGGTTGGATAAAGGATATTAGAGACAAGGGCAGAGCAGAGAAGGGAAAGAGTATTGTACTACCCCATGTAACTGCTCTTGCTGTATTCTATTTTTCCATGTCTTCTGGCAAGCTTATTTTCACCCACTAAAGTAGAAAAGTTTGATTATGAAAACCAGCAGTCCGACTTCAAATTCTATTTGTTGCATGCATGGAAGCAAAAAATATTCCTTGCAAAGCTGCAAATAGTCCCTCTCAGTGTAATCCAAATAACAAGAAGAATATAAAACAGCAAATAGATGCATTTCAGAACAAGAGAACTGCTTATTCTCCGATTTCAGCAGATTGGACTGTATAGGTAATATAATTATATTTGATACATTGAGGAAAATGTGAAGCTTGTCTTAAGATTCCAATTTCAGGAATCACATGCATCTGATATTTTAGCTTCAAGTTAATTTTGACACTGTCCTGTACGACATCCTTGTCTCTAAACTGGAGAGAAACAGATTTGACGGATCTCTAACATGGAGTTTCAATCAGTGAAAGTTCTAATGATATCTCATTGTTCCTGAAAAACAATACTAGTGTATCAGCATTGCAATGTGCTTAGAAGGGCTGCCTCTTGTCTGCAGACACAGAAATGATTTAAATAGCTAGCCCATAAGGCTTTAAAGATGAAGACAACACCACAGTGTCCCATGTGATGGTGCCATGATGGCAGCTTCTGACAGTAAACGAATGTTGTTTTCTGACAGTGAGCAAATTCCTGTAAAGAGCTGAGAAGTTCCTTGGCCTTGAACTAGAACATAATATTGTTATTGGTCAAAAAAACTTTTCACATGTAGGGAATAAATAGGAAATAAATAGGAAATATACAGGGTCATATACAGTGAACAGAAATGTCCATTTGTCTTTTATTATTCCTTATCACATAATTAACCCTTCAGCCTGCTGCTGAAGTTACATTTCTCTCAGTTCTGCTCAATACCAATATTTGTTTCACCACTTTCTTAAACAGACCTGTGAAACTATCTTAAATTTAAAAACAGAAGAGTAGCATAAGGTATGTAGGGTAAAATCCCCATCATAAAATGGATTTTTTTATTTCAAAACTTTAGCAGATAGAGCAATCAAATAAACTGCTATTGTAGCAAAGTAAACAGTTGGGGTAGTAATTGCCGGCAAGGAGATGATAATGCAAAGTTGGGAGGGGGACAGGGTTGGAATCTCGATCTGCCACTAGTAAAATCATTTGTAAAGCCACAGTTTTAGACTGACAGAAAGCAAACAAGCACATGAACAAGGAAGACCAGTCATTGAAAGGAAGAAGAGAAAACAAAAACATAAAACCAAGATCATAAAGTGACAAAACTGTCAGAAAGACTCAAGCCAATATCCCATAACTTTTAAAAGTCACTCTTGTAAGTCTAGATTTACTGATTACTGCTTATACTAAAGTATATTGTTAACAAAAAATACCAACGAAAACAACACACCAATGTCTTGCCCTATTTGCCACCAATGTCCTTTTCCCAAGGATGTGTAATGTAATGGAATGATCTACTACCAAGAAGGAAAAGCTCAAGTGAAAGAATGACTGAAGAGTTAATCCATTCATCCTATTTATAGCAAATCATTTCCTCGGTGTCTGATAATTCTGCCTATGAATAGTTAGCCTATCCTGTTAGCCTTTTAGAAGAGAGAAAGCGAGCAGCTGTAAAGCCTCTTCTCTCCCTCTCCCGGTATATCACAGCAATACGCATCAAACTGCTCTTTTGTCCGCGGGAGATGATGCCCCTTGTTCCTGTGAGCCTGTTCGAGACTCCGACACCTGGCAGGACCAGAAAGGAGGCTGCAGCCATCCCCTGGGCTTCTGCTGATTTGCAGCTTCACTCAGCACCACACCGTGGGAGAAATGCAATATTGCACCTCTCCACCGGCAAACTAAAGCACGCAACTATTAGCTTCTAAGTCTTTCACTCGTTTACGACTCTTTTTGTCTTATTTCCTTGTGAGTGGCTTCTTCCGCTGCTTTTTAAACAACAACAACAACAAAAAAAAACCCAAACAAACCTATATTTATTCAGAATGTATTGATTCACAACTCCCTCCTTATCAATCTCTGCCTTCCAACTACAGCCTCTGTTATCTGCACCATGTGATTCGCAAGACCCACCATCCCCAGAAACATACCCAAACATAGGGGGGCACCTTGATTGTCTTTTTCTCCTCCATTGGCACATCTGGTGTGACAGGCACTCCCACGTGTGATAATATGAGGACCGGGAGGCTGCAAAGCCCTCCTGTACCCCTTCCTATTGCCTCTCTACACCAGTCAGCCCAGGACATGCTACAAAACTGTGTAAAAAGTCCTACTGATGTCAGTAGCACTCAGCGTGGGTACAAAAGATCAAATCTTTTATACTGAGATGTAACAGGTTACCACACTCAGAATCTGATCTATTTATTTTGGAGAGTAGTAAGTCAACTCCCATCCCAGTTCTCTCTGTCTTGAACTCTCCTATTCATACGCTGAGACAATTTTAAACTCGCCCTGTCTATGACACACTAAAATAACACCAAAAAGGTCAATTCAGTAGAAACAGAGAATGTTATTTCCATTAAATGAAAAGCTCAATAATTTGTCCACTATCCTTCACTTCTGCTTTAGTTAGCTTCCAGAAACGAAGATAAAGGAGAGTAATCTCAATCTTACAGCGAGCTCCTGAAAGCAAAAAGAATTCACTTGCAGAGGTATCTATGCTGGATTCTATTGTCATCTTACTCGTTTCACTCTTTACTAGATCAAAGCTTCACAGAAAATAGAATCACTCTGCAAGTAATTAGATTTCCCAGTCTTTACTTGTATGGAAAGATTTCTTCCTAGTTTCCAGAAAAATCTACTGTTCAACTTCATACCTGTCTCCTCCCCTAACAACAAGAGAAAGTCCTGGATGCTTGTAACCTAAGCCCATGGCTGGGGTAGATGATATGACTGTGAAATTTGAGACAGACACTGAGACTGAGAAGTTTGAGACAGCTGAAACATTTAGAGCAATAAAGTAGAAGATAGCTTAAGGCTGCTAATCGAAACCTGGCTGTTAGTAATTATTGTACCTAATACTTCAAATTTGTGTAGTCTGTATCCTAGTTTAGCAAATCATTTTTTTAAAAAGCAATACCTTAAAAATGGTTAGATAACAAGCAGTAAAGAGCCTCAAAGCTCGCATACATGCTGAGGTTAAACAGATGTGCATCTTTGTATTAAACCATAGACATCCTAATAAAACATTCTAAAGAGCAATTAAGGTCTAAAATGTTTCTAAGTAACACTGTGCTGCAATGAGGCCAGTGCCCAGCCAAATCTTAAGTTTACAAATAACAGGAGATCCTGGCAGAATGCTTGATAACAACGTGCCTTGATTTTGCAATACTTTCACTGGAGAGGTTCAAAACATGTTGACCTTCAGAACATGCTTTCAAGCTCATCTGTTTGCGCTGAATTTTAGAGGGATTGAGGCATCTGGGTAAATGGGAGGGGAGAAGGAGGTCTCTAACAGCTGAAATAACCTTCTCAAGTCTGACTGGTATTTTCTTGTTCTGGGTGGACTTCTTCCTAATGTCTAAACAGATATTAACCGGTAGTTTGTTTTATACAAACAAGTGTATTATATACAAGGTATATACAAGGTATTTTATATTTATACGTTAACTAAAATGGACAGATTCCAATGAGAAGCCTTTTGCAAATGAAACATCACTACCACTAATACATACCGCTCCCAAAAATGCAGTCATTGCAACAACAAAAGGAACAAAACCATTTAAAAAAGAGAGAGAGAGAGAAAATATCAATCTAAACACTTCTTGGAACTATATTAATGTGGCAGTTGTCAGACAAGGCCATGGACGTTAAACAGTCCCAGTGTTCTTCAGCCACATTACACCTGTTTCCCGCACAACTCCAGAAAACATCCCTTGCGTCCCAATCACTCGGCTTTGCCTCAAGCCTTGAAAACACTTACCACCCCTCTTTCTATCAATCAAAAGCAGGAGCTGAAACCGGCCCTCCACCCTGACGAGACTTACTGCTGCTCCGTGAGCGGCTGCGCCGGCGGGGCCTGGGAAGCCGGTGGCCGGGCCGGGCCGGGCCGGGCCGTGCGGCGGGAGCGGCGCGGAGGGGGCACCGGGGGCGAGCGCAGCCCAGCGCCGGCGGGCGGCAGCACCGTCCCGGCGACCGCCTTCAGCATCACAGACGTTACTCCCGCTTCTGGAATAATTGTCGTAATTAACACGTATTAAGGTTCATTATACGTCTAGCCTCCTTCCCTTGGATTAGAGCCTCTTTTTGCATTTCCAAGGGGAAAAGCATAATACGCACCAGTGTGCAGGCTGATTAATTGAAAGCTTTAATACTGTTTTCTTCGGCTTAGAAAGCTAACCTTGAAACGATCAGGCACAACCACAAAGTACTAGCACTTTGGGTACCTCTACCAAAGTCACGTTTTCAATTATAAGACAGCATCTTCTGAGAAAAAGGACACAGCTCCACAAAATGTCTTCTCATTGCGTGAGAACTATCAGGGCGCTATTCACTCTGCAAACAAAATATATCAAATCAGGACTTTGAGAAAGAAATGGAGCTAGGTTGCTGAGAGGGCAGGCTCCAGGGAAGTTGGAGCAACATACAGATTTCTCAGGAGGTTCAGCAGACTTGGTAGCCGCTATTTTAAATTTAATGGTATTAGTTAAATGCATAGCATATCTTGTTTCAGTATAGATACATAAAAAGTACAAAATTAAACATTTAATTGTTCAAATTCCAGGAAGCCCCTATATACACGTGTATCTACACATTTTTAATTTAGAATAATTTTGAAACACAAAATGTGTGTCATTTGTACACATTTCTATGTATTTGTAATCCTTTAATCATTATCAAGCTAAACCACCTTAAGAGGAACTTTTCTCTTGCACTACAAACCTGTCCTGGTCCTTCTACAAACATCTGAATTGCTGAATCTAAACTGATTTATTTTCAATGTGTGATTAAAGTTATTTTCTTGTATATGTGCTACAAAAGCATTGCAGCAGACTAATAAGCAATTACATCAAAAACTTAACTTGCAAGTTACTTATTTGAATGTAGGCTGAGCTCACAGCTAAGAGCCCTAATGACAAGTTCAGCAAAACAAAAAAAGCCCAAAGACCGAGCTCCCTCACTCACACGTGGCACATTTATCCCCTCTCTGTCTCAGTTATCGATCCTCTTCTCAAACACTGTTTTGACTCATTCCCCCAGTTCTTAACCAAGCCTTCCCACTAAAAAGAGACTACAGGTACTCCAGAAAGCAGATCTTAATCAAAGTCCTCAAAACAGAAATGGGGCTTACCCATAAGTATAAAAGCCACAGTCCTTTACAGGCTTACCCTGGCCACAGGGCTAACAAACAGGCAAAACAATTAGGTGTAGGATTTTGACTTTAAACACAAATAAGGTCCTAAATTCCAGTAGTGAAACACAGTGAGGCTATTGGGAAGAACATGAAGACTTGACTAGATACAGCAGGGTTAGCAGACCAGGCAGGAATTGAGAGCAGATATAGGTAAATGCAGTGAGACACAACCTGAATAAGTAGGATAGAAAAGTAAGATAGAAAAGTCTTACGGCACTCAGAATTTAGAAGAATAGCCTGAGAAGGAAGAGAAGGCTACCTGCTTTGGCTATCCTTTGGACACCTTGTGTTTGGAGACAAGTGAAGGAATACTCATCCCCCCACCTGACTGCTATGTATGTTCTGAAGTAAATAGGTTCAGTTCTCCAGGATGCCCTGTTGGTATTGCTTTCATCCCAGGAATCCTAATATTAGAGCCTGCAAAGAGGCTAGAGAATTGTGGCATAAGAAAAGCTACCGCTTGTGACTGTGAGATCTCCTGTGGGAGACCTGCATCCTCCACCTTTTTCTCAGCTACCAGTTCCGTAGGGATGTTAAATTAGCTTCTGCCTCTAAACCTGTCTGCAGTCCTCTCCTTGCCTACTCCATCCCTACTCCATCAAATTGTTGTGATGATAACGTCCTTCTGTCCCATTGCTGGGTGCTCACCAATGACTGGCTTAGCCTCCAACACCATGAATGGTCTGAACAGAAGCTCAGTTGCTGAAAAGAGCTGATTTGTTCTCTTCAGAAGGGTTAGTTTCCTGTAGGATTTTCATGATCCTCTTCAGCTGAGTGAGGATAACTCATCACAAACATATTGTAAGCCCTTGATAATGCTCAGAAGATTAATCAAATGCTTACTGCTTGTAGAGGTGGTCAGCAGTTCTCTACTTCCTGCAGTACAGTTGTCTCCCTGAGCCCTGGTGGCAATGATAGCTGGCTGGTAGAAGTTCCTGGTGAGAAGGAGCCATTCTACCATAGCGCCACCTATGAATGAAAAACCTTCAGTGGTCCTACTTTTCCATCAGCCTTGGGCAAGCTCAGGCTCCTGGTTATGCTCTGAGCTGGCAAAGGCTGATTGCACAGTGAGTACACAGAGGGAGCAGTTACAAGACAGTGGAATCTCTCCATTTGAGGCATCGGGCTTTCTCTCCTCCAGTGGGAGGATGTATTCAATCCACTGACTTGGACTCTGGCCCGATCCTTATGGCTCTTCTAATAAGTCACAACAAGCTGGGAAACACAGACCACCAAGAGCAGTAACTACAGCAGAGCTGTCAGGAACTAAAGGAAGGCCTTTGTTTTCTCTGTGATAAAAAAGGAAAAAAAGAAATCACTGTCACAGAAAAGTGAACAGATGAAGTATTTTGTTCGAGAGTGAGAGCAAAGCTATAATGAAGCACCAAAGGATTTTCAGGGTTCGTGACCAGCAGACAGAACTGCGGGTTCTTTCTCTTCCATGTCAATTCATTGAACAGTCACCTTCAAACCTGGCATTGCTGGACTGTCAACAGACCCTTGCAACAAGGTTCTGCTGGTGGAGAACTCATCCACAGCTTCCAGAGCACCTATGCACGTGGCAGATGGCGTGATGGGAGAGAGACCCAGGTCGTACACAACATACAGTTCAATGAAGGAAAAACGTCTCTAAAAGAGAAGACCATGATAAATAATGACAACACTCACTGACACAGCTTTTAATTTTGACAAGAAATAAAGGGCTTAAAGTTTCACCAGCCTCACTAGAGCAATTCAAAGAGGAACTGATTTTATTTTTTAACATGGACCTTTCTGCTGTATGCAGTGGAAAGCGTACATACATTGTTAAAATTTTCATTAAAATAACTTGGAATTTGTGAATATTTCATTGCTAATTGCTATGAAAAATACAATTACTTCCATACTGTAAAAAGCTTAATCTGGCACTGATCTAATTATTTGTTTTCCTTGTTTTTCAACTACATACATAAAAGGGAGCTATCCTCTGTGATTACACCAAATCTTTTGTAGACTATTTATCTAAATCAGAAACTTGTTCAACATCCACTGTTACTCATTATCTGATTCCCTGTTGTATTCATTTCATAGCAATGAAACTGCCAAATGTTCCAGATATCACAAATTAACAGTTCTGGTTTATGAACAGAGTTATCAGTAGTGGAAAAAAAAAAAAAACGAGACTCATTTGCTTATTACAATCTGAAAAGAAATTGTTCCATTTTCTCTATACTTGTTGCCATAGTTATAATCTGCTGTTAACTCTGCAGATTTTCTGTTAACTAAGATAAACCATAAATATGTGTGAAATTGAAAATCAATTCAACTATTTACATTAGAAAAGTATTCCACTTGATTTGATCCTTTAGCTGCAGGACACCAAGCCTGCACAGGGCCTTACAGGTCTACAAATACCTAATTAAACAGGTAGTAAACTAATTAAACACCAATAACAGAAAGAGGAGAGGGAAAAGGACCAGAAATTCATGACTGACAGTAATGAGTTGCTCTTCAATGGAGGCTTGATGAAAAGGATTTGGCTGGAAGTTGATCACATCTTTCACCCTCAAGTTTTTGACGCACAAAGATATGAAAACGCATGTGCAATGGAACGGACACTGCTGGTCCAAATATTCTGCTCTTGAGCAAACCGGCGATGTTGGTGACCATTTTTCACTATTCCACAAATGCCTGAGAGATGTGACAATCTATGCAAAGCATATCACTGACATTCAAACTCATTTTAATGAAAAAGAGTAAAAATTACTCCATTTTGGGTGAACTGTATCCTTGTTTGTGAACAAAGCAGACTATCAGCAAGAAGTATTTTTGAATACTAATTTCCAGTTCTTACAGTTCTGGTTTCTAAGGATAAAAACATGACTACAAAATTGTTAATCCACAAATCCCTGTACATATTGGTACTGGCAGATGCATTATCTTCTCACGAAGGAATTATCATCAATGTGGGAAAAAAGGACACAGCTGTATAATTATATGCTATTTAAGGATATATAGAAAATTTTTACCTTGGACTTTCCTATCTCACCTGCTACAAATCTACTGATGGCTAGCCTTATAGCAATTTGGGACTAGATTTTGAAACCTCCATGAGACTGTGCCACTGCTCATTTCACATGCTCATCCAGTGGTTTTGAGCCACATTTTCTAGTATTTGCATATGATAAGAGAGGGACAGGAGGATACGGAGGAAGTGCAAGAGCAGAGGGAAATATTTAATTGGCAAGCCTTCTTTTTATCATAGGCCAGTTTAAAGGACTGAGTATCAAGCAAAGACATCATGTGTTTCTTTGCCAAGTTTGATGGCAGCTTGTTGTAGCTACCAGGAAACCTTCATTCAAAGAAAATATTTTTAAACAGTTAACAGTAAGTAAGAATTTTAATTTTAAAATACGTACTTTTTAAGAGGAAGACAGTCTTTTCACAAGATCTAACATATCTTAAATTTCTATTGTTTTGTATTTTTGGTATGTAGGACTTTGATTGAAGTTCTTCATTGGGATTCAACAAAGAATCTCAAGCAAATCTCTGTCACAAACAATAAATATTCTTATTCTCAGTTAGCATTTCTGTCTTCTCTTTATAAAAAACTTTCCTTCTCAGGAGTCTCTGAAAAATTTCATGGATGCCAATTCCTTTCCTCAGGGCACAGACACTAAAAAAAGTAGAGCTGTCTTTTTATTTTGACTTCCACACAAACAAATGTCTGTAAATGACAGTGTTATGATAATGTAGGATCAAAAACCAGAAAGCTCGTCATCCTTTCCTGTACCATGAGAGCATCACAGAAGTCTCTGCATCACAAACTTGAAAACTTATTTTGATTTTTTGCTAGTAATGATTTAAATGGAATATTTAAATATAATGTATTTAACAATTTTCTTGTAAATACTGCAACACACATTCTTGAAAGAATATCTGCTAAACTATGATAAATAGAGATTAACTATGACAATATGAAAGGATGTGAAACCTTCCAAAAAAAAAGATTTGGCAGTCCGAAAAAGTTTCTGTTGCTTTTGAGGGATCTTCACAATGCTTGGCAGAATACAGAGTCGTAAAATCCATCTGACCTCCTCCTCCCTATGACAAGCATAATGAAAGATGAATGTGGTTTAGGGTCAATCCCGTTTGCAATATATTGTGCAGTAGTATCAGATAAAGCAATGCCTGACCTTAAAGAAAGCCTCATGATTCACTTTTGCACTGCAGGAGAATATTTAACCTTTCCATACTATCGGATATAAATGACTGCATAATGGTGGATCATTTCTAGTAAGCTCTTCAGTTGCTAATACATAAAAGTTCAGATTATGCAGACACCTTTGTACGAACAGTTTGCAGAAAACTGAATCTGTCTATCAAATAGCTTCTTCCATATCTATCAGCAGAAACGAACTCCTAATGACCCAGGAGTTTATTTTTCTTCTAAGCATTCTACCATAGTAACAGACATACTCTGTCACATCAGAAAGCTACTTGAACCTTTGTCAGACTTACAAATTGAACAGGGAATCAGTGCTGGAAACTGCTAAACAGGGATGAGGTTTGGACACTGCACAGAAAGGCACATCCATCATTGTAAACGTTCTACTAGAGACACATTTCTATCTCTCTGTATGGGTCCTGAGAGCACACCCCTTCCCAGAGGTCTGGCTGCCTGGGCTTGGGGCCAGCTTACAGTTAGCACAGTTGAGAGAGGTCCCTTTCCTGCTGGCGACCATGGACAGAGGCCTCCAGACAGCATCGTGGGTAGGTCTCCGCCAGGGCTGACTCCACTTTCCCACACAAACTGCTTTTAAGCTGAGCCACCACCACTTGTCTCCCACATGAGCTATGAATCTCACTGCATCGCAGCCGTGCCTGCGCCTGGCCATCAGCCCTGCCTCATCACTACGGACTTGACCGGTGATTTGTCAAAGGCTGTGCCTTTAGCCTGGGTGCCCTGATCAGACCTGCCCTGCTCACCTTGCCCAGGCACCACAGTCCTGCACTGTGGCTAGTGAGGTGCTTCTCTCTGCTGGCCTTGTAACTGCGCACGGCTTCTGGCTTGCCTCCCATTGTGGAGCAGCTGGCCGTTGCTGCTTTCCAACACCCTTGTTAATTGAGAGTGTATAAGAAATTAATCAGAAAGTTACGCAGGATGCCAACTTCATAGAAAGATCTAGGTCTAGCTGTGTGGCCTGGGTTTATGATCGTATAAATGTAATGTAAAACGTCCAAGTTGCTCTTCTACAGCAAAACAAAATATGAAAATGGGACGCGTGGTTTCTTGACTGAGGTGCAACCTTTTGGTGCAACCAATGGGCAACTTTTCTGAGATTTGAACTGCAAATAAATGTTAGTGAAGTAAGATATTTTGAAAGAGAACGGAAGTTCTCAGAAATTTATTTGTTCTGGCTGAGTCGGTACCAGAAAGAGACCCTACAAGGTGCTATTCTTTTCTGTCTCAAGAGCTCAAGAGTCCCAGTGTGCTTGGAGGGAAGCTACACATCCAGCTTCTTTGATGAATGTTTCTGGGGTTATACAGGACCAAAGAGGTTCAGAGGAACAGGCAAACAGTGAGACATTTCATTCTTACCCAGTAACAGTCAGAACCAGGTGTCCAGCCTCAGAGTACCCAGAAAGTGCTGTTCTTTCAGTTACACTGGCTGTTTTGGGAAGCAGTTACATAAATTGCCCATGTGGAAAAGACATTGTCCAGCCAACAGAGGTTCACTGGCACAGAGCAAAGCTTTTGGTAGAATGGAAGTGTACCCAGTCATCTTGCAAAAGGAAACTACATCTTTCCTGATCAGGCCATTTTTTCACTAATTCAACCTATTTTCTGAGTTATTTGCTTAAAGTTTAATAGGAGCTAAAATTGTAGGTCAAGTGAAACCATGCCCTTGATATCCTACATAAAGCTTTTCAATTGCACCTTGGTGCAATTTTTATGATTATTAAAAAAGAAAGACCATCAAAAGTCTTCAGGGGAATTATTTGCTCTTCTGCATGTGGCAAGGAGCAGCTTAAACTCTGGTAGGAGAATTAAGCCTTCAGTTAATATTTACTCTCAAATAGGTTCTTAAATGAAAAACTGTATTATTTGCTATGCTCATATGTAAAATAGACTTCTGAACATATAATAGTTACAAGATTAGCAGGGTAGAAGATGCACATTTAGATTTAAAATATTTATAAAACATCCCAACATCTCAAAAGAAGATTATGCTGTTTTAATAACCTTTTAAAATAAAGCAAAACATGAAGTAGATGTTACCGGCAGCTTTCCAATACATACAAGTTTTCCCTAGTATTGAAGTGATAATAATTTAGAGCAAGAATTTCCAAAGTTTCATTCATGGTAGGACTCTCAATGGGTGGGAAGTCAGGCAAGGGGTTGCATAACAAAATTTCAACTGGAGCAACACCATAGTCCTGGTTAACTCTAGAAGAGGCATTGCTGCAATTTTTGCTGTCATAAAGAGTAGTAAGAAAGGCTGGAGAAGCAGCTGAGGCCTGGAAGACGTCCAATCTCAGGATAATATTTGTTGTCAGGCATAATGCTTCTGCCTCTGACACTCACAGCTCCTGTCCTGTGAGGAACCAGACAGCTAACAAAGGCCCAGCATTGTCTTGGTTCTGTCCTGACAATGAACACAGTTAAAGGCCTGAAGAAAGTCTGTTTCAAGAGCCTCTGCTCAGTACATCCACTAAAAATATAATATTGAGATTATTAGCTTTTTCATATAAAAACCCTAAAAGGTCATCTTCTATGTCATAAAAGAGGCTACACAGCATAATTTCTCAATGACCCTGAACCAAACATTGTCATATTATCTCTAAACATGCTTTCTGAACATAGAATTTCCTCTTTTACCAGATTTATAATCTAAGTTTTATAAAATGCACAACTTCATATTAAAACCTGATAATAAATAACAACTAAAGCCTATTTGCATCCTTTGAAAACATTATAAAGAAAACATGTAGAACATTAATATAACATATACACCCCAAGGCCGGCTTGAGAGTTTGACAATAACTGTGTGTCTCAAAAAGTCAAACATTTTTATCCATTAGGTGACTATGATCCTTTTTTGTCTATATTAAAATTTACCTGTTGTCTCAAGTAACCAAAAAGAAATGAAGGAATAATAAATAGTGCTATTACCAAAAAAGTTGACCATATAGCTTGAGTTTAGATCTTTACCTTTTTTCCCCTCTCTCACTTTATTTTCTGATTCTATTAGCTAGTCAACTTTTGCACTTGGTGTGTGGAAAAGATTATACACATAAACCAATTAGAGGATTGGAAGTGCTTTCCTCCTATAAGCTAGAAAACTAGTTTACTCGTGGTGAATGAGCTAATTGAGTACTAGCAAGGTGGCAAGCTTTTTATATACCACCAGAGACAACTAGAATAGTCAGGCAGTGAAGCTAATCTTTTACATAAGTATTACGCAAGGACATTAACTGGTTCTTTCCTGCAGCAATGCCAAATTTAATTCAGATATGTTGTAGGTTTCATTATATCACATCCTGTGTTAGCAGTTAATATGCAAGACACAACTGACACATGTTATGTGTTAAGTGCCTATGCCAAAGAAAGCATATTTCTGAAAAAGCTGTCAACATAATAAAAGCTAACATTGTAGTTCAACTATACTTTGCCTGAGGTTGAAAAAAGACTATGAATACTGGACTTCCTCCATTAAATCTTTATCAGTGTAAGTATTTATTCAAACATTCCAAAAGCAATAAATACTGTTCTAGAAATCGATGAACCTCAAAAGATCGAGAGATCTAGTTTAGATTGGAGCTTATTGTCAGAGATCAGCTGATGTATCAAGCCCACACTTAGCTCCTGCCTGAAGTGAATCTTCCTGTGATACGTCAAGCAGCTCTTGTACAAATGTTACCCCTTAACCTCTGCTAAATCCTGCTTATCCCTGGAGTATGTCCCTGATGACAAGGTTGAGCAGCTGGACAAATTATGCACCTGTTTTTCCATTTAAATGGAAAGGCTTTCAAAGAAATAATCAAACAGTAAGGCAAACTACACTTGCTGGGCATGTTTTTCTGAAATCTATGGGATAAAATCATAACTGTACCAATGTCGAAGGCAGGGCTTCCTTGACAAAAAACAATAGCAGTGGCCTTGGCAGACCGGCAGATTCAAAGGTAGATTAAAAGGAGAGATGAGAGGAAGCAGCCTGGGAAGCTGGATGCGATACCAATGAAACATTTTCATTGATAAAATGACACACTTTCCATCATCTGCACATCGGCTTTTCAAGGTCCTTAGTTCCCTCAGAGTTCTACAGAATAAATTGTGTACTTATGCTTTAAGATAGACAAAAAATCCAGGATGAGAGCAGGAATGGTAATCGGGCTCTACTTTTGACTTTCTTTCTGTCATATGTGGTTTTAATCCAAGTTTTCTATCAATCAGACTTCTCAAGAAAAAATAAAGAAATCAATTGTGAAGAATGCACTGTCCAGGGTGAACATTAGAGAGCATTAACGAGGGGGAAATGCTTTTGTATTCAAACTCCAGTAAATTGAGTCTCTAATCTTCATTTGGTGTTAGAAATCAGATCAGATAAGGATCTAAGATCCACAAGACTTTCTAGCAAAAGGAAATGTGAGAAAAAGCAGGCAAGCCAGAGGTCCAACTTAGCTACAACAGCCCTAGAACTTACACAGTAATAGAAACCCAACAAGCCTAAAAACATAGAAAAATCAAAGAAAAAGCTCTGTAGTGAGTCAAGGATGCAACAAGCAGTGAGCATAGGCATGTTGTTAAGGCCAGATGCAGCAGTAAGCATCAGTCCAATTCCTTAAAGAGTGACACCACTTTGGCCAAAGGCAGTAACAACAGAAATGGCCATGTTAGCTAACCTCTCTCTTGAGTGATGATCACGCTGGATAAGCAGATCCTAGGGATTACATGTGGTTTAGATCAACAACAAGAGACAAAGGAATACCCTGGTGTATCTAATGGGGTGTGCATGAGAGGACATAATCCATTCCAGAAGGCTTACAGCTGCTTACATAAAACTGTTCAATAAAAAAAGTGAGCTTCATGCCACACCACAGTGTGATTTTTGAGAAGGCACAATCACAGTCACACAGCAAAGTAACAGTGAATCAGCAAATAATTTTATAACATCCCTGTACAGTGTAATCCTGCTCTGTGATTATGGGAAGATGAAAAAAGTATTAAACAGAAACAAGACAGCATATAGGGTTGAGAGATAAGCAATTATTAGAAAAATTCCCAAATGATTTAGTACACTAGAGACAGTTACGAACTTGGTTCTCCAAAGTCACTATTTAAAGAAACACCATCTTCTGAGGACGCCCGGATACAAGAGGAAAAATATTCCAGAACGTCTAGGAACAGTATCTTCCTAAACCAGTACAAACACAAAAGGATCCAGAAAGGAAACCGTAACATGTAATGAAGAAAAGAAATAAAAAAACAAAATAATTCCAATAGTATTACAAACAGTGTCCATCAAATGACACGCTGTACAGAAATGCCTTTAAAAAAATGGATGCATCACTGTCTGCTTATGTAAGCATCCCACAGAAGTTGCTTTTCAGGAACAAGTCTCAAAATGCACATTGCATTTTCCTTTAGCCATGAGGGGTGATAAGCATGAACTATGTCTCTTGGGAAAATATGAATTAGATGCCAAAACAAAATTGATTGTAAAACTGTGAGATCAGAATCTTTCCACAGGAAAATAAAAGCACCAATTCTTCCAAGCCAAAGGAGATAATGAAACTGCCAACTGTATCCATTAAGTTTGAAATTACAAGTCAGGATGTTCTACAGTTAGAAGAGAACATTATATCCTAAGAGATTCATATATACTGTGCTTTACCTGGATATTGAACAATCAAAATGCTAAGCAATATTACAAGGAGAGAATCAGTGGACTAACTCGTAAACCAGGAGATTTCCAAAATTATTCTTAGGTCTGCAGACAATATAGGAAGAATTAAAACAAAACCTTTTGTACTGTCATCACAAAACAATTATTCTTTCTTTTCTTTCTTTTACTGCTAGAATGAAACCAGAAACCAGCCACATGAAACAGGGATACTAAATTTAAGAGGTAAATTAGAATAGAGATATGTAAGTAGCACACAGTCACAACAGCAAACTGTAAGATTCAGGACTGTATTGAATCACAGATAGCCAGGCTTTCAGAAACATCAAGCAATGCCTGCGCATTACGACAGTTCTGATCTTATTAAAAAAAAAAATCCTCCAGTGCAATATCGACTGATTCCTCACACTACAAACTTGGTATGTTTTCTAGTTGGAGAGTGTCTAGTAGCATACGCCTTAACAACATTCTTCAAAACAGAGTAGCCCTGAGCACAAACAGAAAAAGCAGTTAAACCAGACTTGCACATGTTTTAGGCATTTTCTGGTAGGCACTGAATTTCATACAGGGATTGACCTTGAACTACCAGTTACTCCTCCATATTCAAATCCTACATGACTCATAACATGAGTTAAACCATTTTCATAACAGATGAGCTTTCAGCTCTCAGTTGTTTATTTATGTCAAAAGAACCTCACTATGGCTGATAAACTCTCCACTTCCATGACTGCAATCATTTTACAAGAGGCAGAATAGAAAAGAATCGTTCACGGAAGACAAGATAAATGCATTACTTATAATATTTTTGTACTACAGGAAAACGCTTACAAAAAAAAAAAAAAAAAAGCAAGAGCAGATGGAACACTGAGCTAAGTCATAAACTACTGCAAAAAAGGCAGGACAAAGATAATGATCCGAATAGGATAAAGACATTTCAAAACCAGTTGTGAAAACACATGGGCCAGTTCCCTAGCCAAATTCTAAACTGTGAGGAGGGACCTAAATATTAAAAAAAGTAAGAAAGAATTCAGAAGATTGATGGTTTTGCTCTCACAAGAGTCAGTGTAATGAATTCTTACTAGCATTCTCTCAGACAGGCTGTGGTAAGAAGCAAAAATTTATTTTCTATCTATCTGGCTAGCACAGCTAATTTTCATCATAATTGATTTTTTAAAAAATTTCTGCAGTAATCAGGCTGTTCAACACTTGATAATAAGGCGCTGATAATGAAATTCATTTTTTTCTAGTCTTTGATCACAAGAGCAAAAAGCTTTTGACAGTCTTCAGTTTTTCTCTTAGACCTTGGATTTTACATATGCCACATCCAATCACACATCTTCTCTGAGTATATTCAGTAGATAAAAACAATAAAATAAACCAGGATTATTTATAAAGCCTCATATTTTCATTTTGCGCAGTTGCTTTTCCACCTAGATTCCTGTCTGATTTTCCCACATCTATAAAGAGAAGGAACTCTGATGTTTGAGGGAAAGACTGAACTGAAAAACAACAGCGTCTGTGTAACAGGAATGACTTTGTCCTCCTTGGTTAGCAAGCAAATGAAAACTAGCTATCAGAATATGCCTTGCTTTGAGGCATCTTCAGACAGTTTTCCAATTTCTCTCTCTCTCTGTCATGATTAGCTCGATAGGCAACATCTCACCTGCCCACACAAAACCACCAGTATGTCCTCCAGATCCACTCCTGGTAAGGCAATATCCAACTGAAGGGAATTGGCCTCACACATTCCTGTTGGTCTATCCACGATCTTGGAAAGCTGAAATAGAAGTAAATAGTTGTGAAGGACAAAGTTTTATGCAATCTACCCAAACCTTTGTAAGGCCACTGGATTCGTGTCGTTCTTTAGGGTTTTATTATATTTTCATTAACAAAAAAAACCAACAACAAACATATAGGCATTAACTGGGATTATTTGACATCTCTTTTTTTTTTTTCAAATCAAGTCAGTTGCGATGCAGCATTGCTCTAATAGGAGAAGACCCTATGAAAACAGGAAAAACAGTCAGTCTTGTGTTTATTGGAAACACAATGTTCTGTCCACACTCAGTCCCTCCAAGCCTCACTGTCTGCAATGCTCTTCAGGATTTCTATTTGCTTCTCTTCCATGTCTCCTCCCATTCACTGGCTGGAAGATAAACTTCAATTTAATCTCCATGAGATAATTCAGAGACGTTTTGGAAAATCCAGGATCTAGAGATTTCAGAATTTAGGTGTCTCTAAAAAAAAAAGTGAATGGAACAGCTTTCCTATCAAATCTATTATCTGAGCTCTGCAACCTTAAGCAAGCAATATAGCAGCAATTTATATCCATGGGAAGGTGATGGAGAAAAATCACCCTGGAAACCATTTCCAAACACATGAAGGGAAAGGTGATTGGGAGCAGTCAGCATGGGTTTGCAAAGGGCAAATCATGCTTTACCAATCTGATAATATTCTACAACAAGGTGACTAGCCTTGTTGTAGATGATGGCAGAGCAGCTGATGCTGTTTACCTCAACTTCAGTAAGGCTGACTCTGTAATATCCTCATAGACAAGCTGACAAATCAAAGACTAGATAATTACACAGTGAGATAGACTGAAAATTGACTGAATGGCCTGGCTTGGAGGGTGGTGATCAGCAGCACAAAGTCCAATTGGAGGCAAGTCACTAGTGGTGTAACTCAGGGGTTGTTACTAGGGCTAATACTGTTTAACAGCTTCATTAATGACCTGGATGATATGACAGAGTGTACCTCAGCAAGTTCACAGATGACACGAAACTGGGAGGAGCAGCTGAAACACTACATGGTTGTGCTACCATTCAGTGGAACCTTGACAAGATGAGGAATTGAGTCAAGAGAAATCGAATGAAGTTTAATAAGGGGAAATGCAGAGTCCTGAAGAAGACTTTGGAGAGGAATAAACTCAGGCATCGTATACACTAGAGGCCAACCTGCTGGAAAGCAGCTCTGCAGAGAAGGCCCTTGGGGTCTTGGTGGACAAGCTGACCATGAACTAGCAATGCACCTTCACAGCAAAGCAGGCCAACACCATCCTGGATTATGAAGAGCATTGCCAACAGGTCAAAGGAAGTGATCCTTCCCCTCTGTGTAGCACTGGCAAGGCCACAACTCAAGCACTATGTGACCAGGTCTGGGCTCTCCAGTACAAAAGAGACATAGACTTAATGGAGTGAGTCCAGCACAAAGGTGATTAAGAGATTAGAGCATCTCTTATATGAGGAGAGGCCGAGAGAGCTGTGACTCTTCGGCCCAGAGAAGACTCAGGGAGAGATCTCATCAGTGGGAACGAAGGGTCAGGTAGAGTTATAGCTTAGTGGCAGAGCATCATCCCAGCTCATTGTAGGAGGACTGGACTAGATGACCTTTAAAGGTCCCTTCCAATCCAAACTATTTTATGATTCTATAAATACTTGATGGAAGGGAACAAGGATGAAGGAGCCAGACTTTCCAGTAGTTCCCAGCAACAGGTCAAGAGGTGCAAATTAAAATACAGTAGAGTCTATCTGAATATGAGATGACACTTTCTTATTGTGAGGGTAGTCAAACACTGGCACAGGTTGCCCAGAGAGGCTGTGAAATCTCCATCTGCGGAGATATTAAAAACCTGATGGACATGATCCTGGGCAACTGGTTCTAGCTGACCCTGCTTGAGCACAGGGCGGGGTGTAGATGATCTCAAGAGTTCCCTTCCAAACTAAATGATTCTGTGATTCTCTTGATATCCAGTAAAACTAGAAACAGGTTTTTGCAAGTGCAAGGCAATGCAGTCCCTAGTACAAGGGGATTGGTTGCCAGAATAGAGACTTTTCAAGCTGCATATTTGACATGTGGACGTGAACGAATGAGCCAAGGATATCCTAAAAGCAGAATTTGTTCTTCAGACATATTCAGATAAACCCTAGGGCTATTTTTCCTGCTTACATGAAAAGGAGATTGGTAAGGACGTGCTTTGGAGAGTTCTATTACAGCCCTCATAGTGGATGATTATGTAAGTTGTATACTGTACTACTGCATTTTTAATAGGGAACAGACTGTCACCATCGTCTTTTTAGGCAGCAGACTACAATCCCCAGGCAAGATAAAATCTGCTGTTTCCACCAAGTTTCTGTAGGCATTGTGGAGCAAGCTGACTTGGAAGCTGCTGCCTAGTGCCTAGAGGAAGATAATTCTCACAGCTTGCTTCACAGGTCTGGTAGGAACACAGCTGAAAGTTGGGAAAAGTCAGAAGCTGCTAATTTGCTGATTGGTGGTATCTTGTCTCTTTGCTTTATGCTTATGCCTTGTCAGCAAGGCAGCAGGGTACCCTGCATACCCAACCTCTTTTCCAAGCCTTTGAGAACTATGACTTTGATACTGTGGGTTTTGGCAAGACTGAAAAAACAGACAAATGCTTGATATTTTAACTCCAAAATGTTATCTCTGCGTAATCTAGAGTATGAATTTATAAAAGGCCAATTGTTACATGTTATGAAACTCTTACCCCCTGTTTAATTGAATTTAAGGAACTTTGCACCCAGTAAGGAGATATAAACTGAGACTTATCCATACAGGCGGGCTTTACAGGGGAGCAGCTAATGTATGATAAGCCCATACCCTAGAATACCACTTAAGTAAACAAATAACCACTACCAGAATATTGCAATACCTGTGTGATCATTCATCATCTCCTGTTTTATCAATGATGAAAAAATCAGCCAACAACCATCATTACTTGTGGATGTTTAGGAGGAGGTTAATTTCAACCAGTCAAAAGCGATTTAGTAATTAATATATTCAAAGACGTGAAGGAATCCTGACACTTCAAAAGTTCTAAAATTATGTGCATGGGAAAGGTAAGAGATTGTATTTACAAGTGATGAGGTGCTCTCTTCCTGCATAAAAATGGAGCTGAAAACTGAAGATTACATAAGTGGATTAGGAATGCTGTAGATTCCTCTCCCATCTGCTTTGTTTGCAGATTTTACAGAGCCTTGGTGTTACAGCAATAAATCAGGATGACTGTGTTTAGCCTACTTACCTTCTCTTTCAAGGACAAATCTTTGTTAACTGTCTCTACACAGGGCAGAACAGAGCAAAGGACCGTTGCAGAAAAGTATCAACATACAGGTTGGATAATTTAATACAAACGGTTTAGTCTGGCAGGAACTTCCAGTATCCGGAGCTGTGTTTTTCACTTTCAGCATGGCAAAGAACATACTGCCCTGTTCTCAAACACTCATTGAACTTTATTATGGAACACCAATATCAGAACAAGCTGTCAACCACAGTTTTAAAACCACAGCATTACAAAGTGATGTTACATGAATTCCACTTTGACTTCAGATTCATAATATACAAGAAGTCTTCCTATATTGTCTGCTTTTAAGGCAACAAAATATTTCAGATCATGACAGTTCTCTACATACACAACACATACTAGAAGAAACAGTATGGAACTTAACATATGCACTAAGTGCTCTGCAACATGCTACTCCATGTTCTGTAACATGTTACCTGCTAAGAAATAGGCTATAAGGGCAAAACGCATGTTGTAAAATGGTGACAGACAGAAGGTGACAAGAAACGTGGAGCAAGAGACAGATTTTCTTCATAATTACTTTCACTTCAAAAGGTGCAAAGATATCAACCAAGTAATATTCGTCGCAGCATCACTAATTATTTCATGGTTTTTACTCCCAAGTCCATTCATATTTTACCCCCCAACCCAAAGGAGACAGTAATAAAAAAAAAATGAGGAGGCAATCAACAGCCCGTAAGCCACATGGCAGGGTGCTAGGGAAGGGGCATAGCTCAACAAGTTTTAAAACAGCCTATGTGGAAATATGATGTTATGATTTTGCTTTCTGGTGATTTCTTTACCCTTAGCTTTGCTTTCCAACTAATTTCTTTAGGTTCATCATTAAGAAACTCTTTTCAACATGGAATTTCACAATCACAAAACCTCTGGCCTTCCACACACGGCTAAGATAAGATGCTGTCATTGAATAATCCTTCACCATATGTAACCGCCACTACACTTAGTGCTATATACGTAATGTGCAAAGGAACATGTATGAGTTGAATAGAAACAGTTCATCAGAGCTAGACACCAGTGAGAAGATGAGACATTTACTTAGAAGCAATGTTTTGAAGAAAACAAAAATTCACCTGCCCATTTCTGTATTACCAACTAAAAAGCACGTCTATGAAGCAGGGAAGTGATAGGAGCTGGGGCATTATAGTCCACACAGCCATTGTAGTTTACCTGTGCTCAGATCAAGAAAGTTAAATTAGAATGCCCAAGGATCTCCCTATACATGCTAAAGGTTATATCTGGCAGGGTCAATTAAACTTTGTGAGCATCTTTGCTGCCACAGCTGGAGCACTTCAGATCATGAACTGTTTTATTTCAGGCTAATTTAGGTACTACATATTACATTGCCTTCTGGCATAAGTTATAAAGCAGATAATAATAACAGTTATACATTCTCGGCCTATGCACAGCACTTAGTGAAAATGTCAGCAGTTAGTTACTATAGATACAGAAAGCAAACCATTTCCACGTGTGAAAAGTGCTCAAGTCACAGCCCACAGCAGTAAGGTTGTAATGTGGCTCACCTACACAGGATACTATAGTGGCATTGATTAAAACGATGAAAATCACACTCAGCATTAGCACAGGCTAATCCAACATAAACATATCCTCACAGCAGAACCACTGCATTCCATTCCTTCAGAGTATCTGATGGATGTTAGTGTTGCATGAACGCTAATAACTTATCACAACTAAACACATACCCAGCATTCCTTCCATTTCTTCTGTTGGTGACTGATTCAAACTCAGGCCATCTGCTGGAACCAAAAGCTACATGATGACATAGCACTGCCTTGGGTTATTGCTTTGCAAAAGGCGCCTACATCAATCCTTGGCCACTATACAATGGAGTGCTAGAGCGCTGCCCTGTCAGGGCTTCTGTTACAGTTTTGTACAGCCTCGGCTCCTTTTTACAGTGTGCTTGTACATCATGTCCACTCTGTATCACTAGAGGAAGGATTTCACCAACATTATCACAAAATACAGAGATAATTTTACAGCTCTTTATGACTTCTGTTTTTGTACCTAATTTCCCTTCAGTGTTCTTCTAACAAGGGGCGCATGCATCTTAGAAACTATGTCAGGAACTTTTCTTTAGAAAAAGACGAAAGAAATTTACAGCGTATGCAAACTGTGCTGAACATTTCTTGTGTCCAGGCAAGACGTCTCTATTTAAAGAATGTGACAACTGCTTAACTTTGCAAGCATCGGTACAGGCTAACCTTGACTAGAAAGCAAAGACATTCTAGATTTGTAATATTTAACTCTCTAGGTATGAGCTGAGTCAGCAGACTCAGATTTCAACATTTTAACTTGAAAAAAAAGGCAAAAATTCACTGCTGAGAAGTCAGCAGGTACTACATTTAAACAAGGCATGCAAATGAAGGCTATTATTATTCTTTACTTTTTGTGAAGTGTCCAAGTGATATCAGTATTTCACTGTAAAAAAAAAAGGAATAATGAATTCTCTCAGGTTGAAATATAAAATAAATGGGAGTATGTCATTGTAATCCAGAATTATTTTTATTTCCTAAACTACACAGTAACTCCTGATTTTTCATTCATCTTTCCCTCTTTAGAGTTTTACAAAGCCTCTTCAGAAATATTGTGATTGCGTTTATTCTGTCTGTTGAAGAAACCGTCCAGTCATAAACAGATGGGTTTATTGAGGCAACACTGACAACATGGCATTTGACAATAATTGTAATTCTGAACTACACTATGAAAGAAATAGGAGTTACAGATATGGGAAGTATGGATAGGGTGGGAAAATAATTAATTAGGATAATAAAATTATTCTAAGTGACCCAGACCATTCAACTGTTAGTGAAATTCATTGTATTTATTGTATTAATAGAGATACCACTATCAAAGAAACTAGCCAATCATTTTTAATTAAGCAGGCATAGCATCAATGAACTACCGAAATAACGTATAAGTGGTTCTTAAAATATATCTAGTGCTATACTACTGAAATAATTTGTAAACAGTTCTTAAAACTGATATTAAAAAGGTATGCCAGTGCTATGCCTGCCACAGTGTTCTAAGTGTCTTCTGTAATAAGCAAGGAAATTCATAGTTTAATTTAATAGTGTAGCATGCCCTGAGGGGAGAAAAAGTATTTTCAACAAAGAGAAAACATCTGCAAAGACACTTTTTTATAGAGACATGTGATAAACAGACTCATGTTCTCATTAAGTTAAAAAAGAATAACATTATTTTCTGATGAATTAACAAAGCTACCATGTACCATGACTTAATTAATCTGAGTTTCAAGATTTCTTACTTATGTATTTGTTCTGCTTTGGTTTACTTTTGTGTATCAACCTTCTCAGTCCTGTAACACAATTAACTATTCTGGTTTGAAAAGGAGTCAGGCAGTTTTTAATTTCCAGCACAAGTAAACTAAGCTTCATTAACAGGCAGAATTTCTTTCGTGTAGCATTTTTTAATCAAAGGTTACAAAGGTTATCGTGAGGATAATCGAGGCTGAAGATCAACAAATTGCTTATTTTTAAAAAAAATTTCTTATGTAAGTATGATGGCTGAGATCCAGTTCTACTCTGAAAGCTACTCTGAGTCAACAATGCGGTAGACATTTTGGAGAAGTTACAACGAACTAAAAATATGAATCCTTATTGCTGTCTTTTATGTCTTACAAAAAATTCCTGGTTTGAAAAATTTTTCACCGAAAATTATTTCAGAAAATGACTTGCAAAAACAGAATAACTAAAGCAATACACTTTTACCTTTGACTTTTTCGGACATCAAATATGCTGTCAGAAAGCAATTGGCTAAGCAACAACTAGCAGGGTCATACATGCTTGCAGAGATAACGTTTAGAATTGTAGGCAGGAAAATAACTAGAAGAATTCGATGAAAATAAGGTAGATAATTCTTAGTCTGAAAAACAGGAAAAAGTTTCTTCCATGTTTGGACTTCTGCTAAGGGACAGTTTCTCAAGGAAAGTGATTGCAACTCTCATTCTGGGACATTTAAAGCTCAAAAGCTGAACTCCAGCTCAATGTAGAGCACAGCCTTGCTTGGCAGAGAAAGGGATGGCAGGGCCCGAAGACCCATTCTGTCTTCCGTGGCTGTATAGCAGAGAGTTACTGAAGTGAGCTCCAGATCATCTCCCAGATTTAAGGAAGAATCTGAATCAACTGTTACAGAATCACTAGTTCTTTTAGACACATCCTTCCTTCAGCCATATTTTAGTCACGCCATAGCCTTGGTGAATACAGATTGCTTGACAAGAAAGTAAGGTAAGGTTTGTGGGACAAGTATTATCCTCTACAAGACCACCTGATGTAGTAGGAAAAAAAGACAAGTTTAGGGCACACAATAATTTGTTCAGATTTGAAAGGATAAATAAAGGTTTGAACAAACTGATCCCAGTTTTTTTTACTTATTTTTCAAAACTGGACAATTTAAAAGAAAAATGTGATTCCCCCACGGCAAGGGAGATCCAATGAGACAATTAATAGGGCAAAGAACACCACAGAGAAACAGTACTGCTACTGGTAATATTAGAGGTTCTTGTGAAAGACAAAGAAAGAAATTATGTGGAAATGATTAAATATCTTCAAAAAAATTAAATACATTTAAATAACCATCATGGAATTCAAATATCATGAGACACAAAAAAATATTTTCTTGGTAATTCCATTACAGTTGAAAAAGTGATATATTAACACTGAAGAACTGTACAATAACTGAGCCCTGAAACCACTCAGTAAATCTAACAGAGTTTGACAGTGCGTTATGACTCTGAGATACTAAAAAATTCTTTGTATTAGCTTTATTTGTTATAAAGATGAAATATTCCAAATTCGATTAAACTTCGAGTTGTTCAAACTTTTTGTACATTTTAAATACATCTCTTGTAATCTTTCTGGTTTCTTATTTATTTTTCCCAGAGTTAAACAGTTGATCACATACCCAACTAAAGGAGCTGGCATATAAACCTAAGGTGCGACAGGAAGTGACATAAGTAATTTGTTAGGTAATCTCTGATTCTCTACTCAATCCATGTCAGAGCATGATATTTCTACTAAAACAATATTTCAGGAACCAGCATTCTACAGATGAGACCAAGATTCTTGTCCTAACAACTTTTGTAAGTTTTAATGAGTTTCTGGGAGAGTAGAGATGTCCACTCCAATGTCAAGAAGTGAATCTCCTGTAAAAATGTATTTTTTCTCTCACATCTTTGCACTGCAACATCAACTAGACATTGTGCTTTACTTCTTACCCTAGTAAGCCATATTGCTGACATACAGCAGTTTCTTCCACCCAAAAGTGGGGGCAAAAAACCTTCAGTGCTTCATAATTGATTTACTAAACATATCTTGAGATGAAAGGTATATACAGAATGCAAGATAAATACATATCTTAAACAAAGGAACAATAAAAAGAAGTGTAACTTTTGTCAAGTTTGCAGTATGTACTGTTATAAGCATAATCAAAACTCTAGCTGCGTCTTCGAAGACTGAGGTCATACCAACACAACTCCAGAAAGTCCTTTTGCACTGCTGCTGAAAATCATATAATGGAGGTATTCTTCATAGTAAATCTCACTTTTATTGCTTGTAGTGGCAGCATTTTTCAATGCTGCACTTACTGGTGTTTGAAGAGGGAATGTGCTAACACCATTTGATATCCTCTGGTTTTGAAAGCGTTTAATACTAAACAGCACTGTGTAAAACAGAACAACAAACACCAAACACCACCAAGACCACGAAGGGCATCTGTCAAACATGTCACATTGTTTCCCTTATATACTCATAACGTGAACTCTGAGTGTATTTATATTCTGTTGCTGTAAATTAGTTTCCTCTAATTGATATGAAAAGCCGAAGTTTTTCAGTGACTTTTCTCTTTCTACAGATCTTCATTCAGGCAGCCATTGGTCCATTACTAACATTATTCCACTGAAACATGTTATCATAAACATGGGCTTTCAGAAACTGTGGATTTGCACAGAGGCTTTGGGAAATCAGCGAGTAGGCTTTATCATATAGGAAGACAGACTGCACAAAGAAACACCACTCAATGAGCCAAAATTTAAGATCTTAAAAGTTGCTACATCTGAGCTAATGAATGCTTTTTGAGAATACAGATCTCCAGGCTTGGCTAACATGAAAACCTTCTTTGAGGGACAGCTTAGCTATGATAACTATTTTATTATGAAAAAAATGTTTGTTTCATAAACATTAGGTATTGAATAAAAAGAGTTCTTACTACAAGTATGGAATACATATCCATATTACTTAAATAGACTGTAAATCAATAACGTTATTTTCTTTACTGAAACCAGGTTAGATGTACTGTAAGGTCCCTGGAAAGCACTAGGGAATACCTCAGTATCTTAATTCTTCTCTTTATTCTCTTCCAATTCTTCACTGAAATGCTCTTGCGTACCATCCTTCTATTTGCCATCATTCTTTTTGTTACACATTTTCAGCTTGTACATCTCTGTAACTAAGTCAACTGATTGCTAATAAGTACTTACTAATTTGGCAGTGATGGACACAGTTGCATTTTATAAGCTCCTAGAAAGCTGTGGGGTTTTGATGACCCAATCACTCAATCACAGGCCTACACTTCTTTTGGCATAAGTTTTCTAACCAGAACTCATTGGATAGGTTTCCAACTGGCAGAGTGAATTCACATTGCAAAGATCACCCTGAAATTTGTGCTTGATAGTTTGCATGTAATATGTGCTGGAGTAGACAGTATTTGTGTGGTGAAAATAGTTTACTCATTTGGCACAAAAAGATATGATAATGCCGCTCATCAGAAAAAAACATACAGATGGCATTGGATTGTCTCAGGAAGGGTTCATATTCTGTATTCTCTGTCTCAAGTAAAGTTTTCTTGCTTGGTTTTCATGATGATTCATCTGATGCTGCCTGGTGGGCAACTACTGTGCTAAATGCCTAGTGGGGATAGAGGATTCAGCCTGGCAGGCATTCCAGGACTTCTGATGTTCAAATTTTCACTTTCGGTAAAACCTAACACATTTCCAAAGACATTCTTGCCTATTCTGACTTCCTTTCCTGAGATCTCTGTAACATCTTTCTTTCTGTTGTCATCTGGACACATTTTATGCTTCTGTTTGAACATCAGTTCATAAATCTCTTTTGAAAGAAGGATCTTTTCAAAGACAATTCTTGAACTTACTATATCTGCTCTCTTGCTTTGTGTATGTTCAGTATGTGAACAGGAAAATCTGTAAGACTGACTGATTGACACCGACAAATTCTACCTAATTAGTACTCTCCAGATTTAGCCAGTCATCTCCAGCACTTCAAGCAGTGTTCTACCAATGTAAGATCTTGCTTTTCTAATTCTATATACCTGAAGATTTGCATGAGTCAAAGAGAATTATTCAATGGTATTACATCTCTCAACAAGTTTAAAGATATTTCAAACCTGAAGTGAAAAAGTAATGTGATATAAACTGCACAAAAACTAAGCATGAGCTAAAAAAGAGTTGATGTGCAAGAAAAATAACATTATGGAATACAATCTGCATTCTCGATGCTATCTAGGAAAAAAACAGCCTTTGAAAGATCATTACACAAACGACACAAATAAATTACTTAAGATGAGTTCAATTCAGAAGCAGCTTATTACTACCTGCACTACTAGACTAAATGGGAACAAAATTAAAAAAAAAAAACCAAAACACAAACACCACTTAAAAATATTTTTTACCATTTAGTTCCAACTAGAATTTTTCTCCATGAAACAAAACCAATAACAAACAAAACAATTTTAATACACTGTCATACAACAAATAGATAATGTACCTACCAACCACCCCTACATACACACACACTGTATTTTTTCAATATCAGATATACACAAACACAATACATTTGCTATGGTTAAGATGGAGATTGAGCCACAAAGATAGCTTGCCCCATACAGTGCAGGAGATCTACAAGAAAGGCAAGAATAAAATTCAATAATTGCAAGCCCCTATTTTAACCATATCATCCTCTCTGGTTTTTTTTCAAATGCTTTCTGATTTATGCTGGCCTAAATGTGAACAGAAGTTGCCCCATAAGTTTTAGAAATACTTGGCTAGACACCAAACATTGCACTTACATAAGGCCATATAATCACCTGACACTTGTAGCTGCCTCAGTGATTTTCCAAGAATTTTAATCCTCTTTTCCTGAAAATATCCCTTTAAGGAGAAAATATGTTTATTCTATTACTTACATGCTTGCTTTGGAGACAAACAGTTTCATTTATCAAATAGGAGAACAATATTTTCCACTCTCAAACATCAGAAATCGAGACATTTCTTTATACAGCAAAGTACAAAGTGTGGCTTGTCATATAGAAGGGACCATTCCCTAACTGTGCACTCCAAGGCTGTTTCTACATGTTTGAAAGCCTTTGCACAGAATAATGAAGCTTCCCAGCTCTTCCTTCCTGCCAAACAGACAGATCATCATGCCAGCAAGTAATGCACAGAGCTGGTACACAGCAATTACGAGTCTGTGCAAGGAGCAGACCAGAGATGGCTGCTTGATGGAAGTAGAAGTTAACTTGAACTTCCTATTATCATAGGTTTGGGGTTTATAGAATGTTTAAATATATAACTAACCTATTCACTTTGCTTTAGCTCATAATTTATGTCAGATATAAAATGTAATGGGTCAAATCCCTAGCCACATGAAGTCAATGGAAGTTTTAACTACAGACTTAAAAAAAAACCCAACAAAATCTGTTTCATTATTACTCAAAATGTTTCTTATTAATAACAATTCAACTGGACCTATTCATTAACAATTATTTTGGTGTCTGTTTTTTTGCATGTGTAATTTACATCTTTGGTAATAATTAAAGGTCGCTAAAGTGACAACAGAATGTATAAAGGAGTTTCTGAACCACAAATTGTGGGAAGCCAGAACACTACTCCAAGGAATCACCACTTCACTTTAAAAAGGATTATTGCATGTTTTTCTTACAGCAACAGAGTAACAAATTAGTTCAGCTTGGAAGGGACTGCTGGAGGTCTTTGCTCCACCTTCTGCTCAAAAGAGGGTGAACTACAGCAGGTTGTTCAGGCCATATCCACTCAGGTTTTTAATATCTCCAAGGATGAAGACTCCACAAGCTCTCTGGGCAACCTGTTCCAGAGTTTGACCACTCTCACAGTAAAAAATATTTTTCTTATTTTTAAGTATTTCAGTTTCTGCCCATTGCCTCTTGTTCTGTCACTTCTTTCCAGTGGTGTCACCCTGTATTTGCATGTATATTGGGGGAATATTTGGAAATCTCCACTGTTGCAAAACCACCAGCGTAACTGCACTTCAGCTGTACAAAAGATCACTCAAAACATCATTCACTGTCAATCAATAATGTGTCAAAGCAAATTAAAATTCCCACCATACTCCTACATAAGCACTTCCTACTATTACTCCTGCAAGCAGTTTTTCCCTAAAAAAAAAAAATCCATCTCATAACACTTCTATATCGCTTGAGATTCCAGAAACCAGAAAGGGCTTGTCATACAAAAGGGGTATAGGGTGGGTGAGGAAATGAGCTGTGCCTAGAAAGTCAGAGCAAATTCTCAGAAAAAGTTTTACTTCTGTAGCAGCATGATCCATAAAGTAGGAGGAAAAAGGAGGACAGCATGAAATTAATGGCAGGGAAAAGCCACAGACAACTCCACAGCAACTACTCTTCTGTGCTTTCCAACACTTGCCTCCTTTAACATCAGCAAGAGGAAGGGGCTACAAGGCTGTGCACAGTACTGCAGCTCTGGCAGAGATGGAACTGACAGCAACTGCTCCCAGCAGCCTAATACCCTTGGCATCTGCTTCCTTTGCCTGTGCAAAGACAGTCTTCTGTGGAAATTTCTCTAGTGCAAAACCAGCCGGTAGTTTGTGGCTACACCAGGCATTTCATTGTTCTACCACCTGTGCCCATACAACGCTCAAGGTAAGAGGAGAGCAAAAGGAACAAAACACTGCACAGAGACTTCTATTGCTACCGCATCCCATTCTGCTCTGACACAACACAACTGGAGGCCACCAAAGGATGCAGTATGTAAGGACAAAAGTCAGTCGCTTAAAAGCGGGTACTACCACAGGAATACTTTCCTGTGTGAACACAGTGATTCCATACTCTTGCCTAACGCCTGAAATGCCCACAGTCAGTAATACGAATGAAGTTTTGGTGATCCAGAACTCAACTGCCTTCCATGGGGATTACGTAGATCAAGTATGGAAACTGTCCTGTGCTACTCATGAAATAGAAACTCTGACGACAAACCAAAAGAAATTAAATAGAATGTTGCAGTTATATGTTGAAATCTGTGCTTAATTGAAACAGTTAGGCATAATGGAATGAAAATAGTTTAAAAATGAATTTGAAAAATCAGTTTTTAAAACTTCACTACTGAACTTATCATACTAAATAATTATTTGAAAGGTTGGTAACAATCCCTATTTTTGTCTTTATCTTCACTTTCCTAAAAGTGCAGTTCTTTTACATTCAAACAATATTGCTTCTGGGATGCATTACGTATGACAGGAAGTAATTAAAAAATTGCTTAAAATCTTAGACCATAAGTTTCATGCACATAGAGCTGACTTCAGTTACTTGCTTGAAAGATTTTTTAACAAATAATGCGGCTGTTTACTGCCAATTTTCTAGTGGGAAAACTAACCATAATTTCAAACTGATATTTTGTTTTCTCCATCTCATCTGAAACATTGTTTCCAATTAGTTTATTAAACACTGAATATGTCTCCAACTCAGCACATTCACCCAGTTAACCAGGAATTCAAACTTCCATTCCTTCTAGGGGCCAAGCCTGAAGGAAAACATCTGCCTAGAGACCTGTGAATCTTCTTCTGCATCATGAGAAGCACATTCTGGACAAAGAATCTAACTTGTACAGCAGAACAGGCACATCAAGCCCCTCTAAAATTCCCATGTGGTACTGACCTAAAACGAAAAATGCCGAGAGTTGAATTTACAGGAAATAAAGCATATTAGGTCAGTTGTTAAAAAACTAACTAACTAAATAAAAAGAATCCAATTTTGGGGATGTGTGTTTGTGTGTCCATCTGTCTGTATCTCAACTGAGTGGGCAAAAATTAAGAAATTAACCTTTGTTCTATCTGGAATGAAAGAAAAAAAGAAATTGGACACTGCTTTAGGAAAAAAAACTTCCTAATTTCATTCAGCACTAGCTAACACCTTTCATAAATAACAATGGAATTTTTTTATAAGTCTCATGAATTTGCCTCAAAATCAATTTTTAATTGCTCTTGAGCATCTTCAGAGACTTTTTCATAGGGTCTGTTACTAACTCCAAAAGCCAAGTAGTGGAACCATAAGATAGTGTTACTGTTGCAGGAAAAACAGCAGTGGCTTCTCATAGCAGTATGTACATATTGATAGGGTGGTGCTGGCAGTTTGGAATATGGGCTGAAGCAGGAATATAGGCATGACAGCTAAGGCTTACAAATGAAACTAGTGCTGATTTGTTTGGAGGCAAGCTCATAAACAATATACACAGGTAAAAAAGAAATCCTTTTCTTTCCTTTAACCTGAAATATGCAGTAGTGATCCTGGCCAGAAGACCACTGTACATCAAGGAGCTAGTGACCCACATAGCATTTAACCTGAGTAGGTCCACCAGGCCTGTGCTGCACACCCAGTTTGGCCTTCAGGCCTGTATTGTGCAGCACATACCCCTTGGCAGGAGGATTAACCTAACCAGCTCACTGCAATCAGCAGCTCCCACTTGGTACCAGTGATTCCATCACCTGCATGTCCTTCCCTTTACCTAAAGGTGCAGCAAGGAGTTCTCATGTGAACTCCTTTCTGTCCGACAACAGAAATGATGAATAGAGGTGTTTACTTGTAAGAAAAGCCTATAATAGCCTGAATAACCAAAAGGGGGTAAGCTTTTCTAAAACAGGACCTGCACAGCATACTATATACTGATCTCAGGGAAGAGAAACTACTGATTTTTTTTGAATGCAGAAAAGCACACTGTATCACTTTCACGGACAGAAGCACAAACAGGGACAAAAGTAGTAGTTCTTTTTTTTACATTTAGTAGCACTTATTTCTCTCTTCATTTAAAACTACTTAAATTTTGTTTCAGAAAACACAAAGCCTTACAGAAGGTAAGGCAAACTGTCTTTAAAAAGCTTGTCAATACTTTTGTTCATAGGTACATAGATATATTTTCATGTATATATTTTAATAGGATAATGATATGAGAATTGTAGGAATGAAGTACGCGGCGGAAACAATAGTGGAATCTAAGGTAAAACCCAGTACTCGGAAAACCAAAGTTTAAAAAAACTCCGACTGACTAGAATGTCTAAGACATTGTACAAGTGCTTAGTTAAAAACAACGATCAATCATTCTATAAGCATTGTTGTTTCTTATGTATATCACTTTAAAAATTATGATTTTTAAAGCAAGAGTTCTTAAAACAGTCATTCTGGGGAGAAACTGTTATTTGCAGTAAGAACTGATAAAAGCATTATGGATTTCTATTGAATCTGTAGAAAGGTAGCCATCATCTCAAAAGGAAGCAGCATCAAGACTGAAGACTTGTTTCAGATTTACTGGTGCATGTTATCATACACATGCTTCTGATCAGAGGTCCCTTCCAGGTATAGTGCTCCCAAAACGCTGTGGAAATAGGGAAATCTGAGCTATGGTACAATCTGAACACAATCTATATTTTGCTCTAGGTGACACTAGTAAGTAGGAAAGTAGCCACATCCACGACCTGCCAGCTTTACATCATCAGGAAAGAGGTGACTTCAGTGAGAATAGGGACAGCTCAGTCCCACTAGTGTAACTGTAATCAAAGAGATTCATAATATGTCTATGGAAAATGTAAATTAACTACCTTCCCTTTTGCTTCCATCTCCTTTCCATTCCTTCCCTTCCCAATTTTTCATCGTACCTAAAATTCCCTCTTCAAATATCTGATATTTCTCTTACAATGTAAGCCTTCTTCAATGAGAAAGCCATCTGAACAAATTAGACTACAGGCTGCCAACTTCTTTGCTCACATTTCACTATTCTTGACACGCGAACTCTGATGTGTTGCAATCTATCAGCATGTAGTTTATTCGGAAATCTTTCATTCTAATGTATTATTTACCTAACCATAACAGTTTACCTAACTCAGCTACTCAGCCTAAGATATGAATCAGCCCTACAACCAGTATAACCTGCTTTTAAGCCTGGAATCAATTACTGGCCTGAGAATTTTGTTAATGAAGTTGCAGAACTCAAGAATTCTGAGAGTCTGTTAGCCTCCAGGTGTTAGTACTGCAAACATCAGAGTATTCCATTCACCATTTTTATCAAGGTAAACCAGGAACCAAAAAAAAAAAAAAAGAACCTTGGAGAGTAATTTTTTTAAAAATATATGTTTAAATCAATAAAAAAAAAAACATGTTGCACCTTCTGTTTCTACAATTAATAATAAATATTTACATCTAGTCTACATAGTTAACTTTTGGCTTAGATTTGTGGCCAGGAATTAGGGTGTTAAAGCAGTACCAGCAGGAGGATGAAATATTACAGGAGTGATGCAACTTGACACAGTGAGCCACACATCAAATCTCCACAGTCGAGTCTCCCAGGACACAAACGAAGTACTTTGTAACAAGAAGGCTCTGCAATGTGTCACCAAGGAAAACAATGACAACATCCTGTCAGGTTTTCAGCTCTTCAGTGAAGGACAGGCAGGAACTGGCCATGGGGTGGGGTGCTTAGGTGATTTACCAATATCGACCCAGCAAAACACAAATGTGGAACAGATCCAGCATGCCAACAAACCCCTGAAAAACTGCAGGATGAGTTATTCATGTAAAGCATCGTGATTTTTTTTTTTTATTAGAAGTAGAAATACAAAGATAAATATAATATATTTAAAGAGATTTAAAAAATACTCTCCTATGCATGGGCTTATCACAGTCTTTCAGCTCCTGTGAAACCGTTCCTGGACAATCAGGAGTTGAAGGACACAAATCATTCAAAAAGATTCCCAAAATGTAATGCTTATATGTAGCATGACAAGGACAGAACACACAAGACAGCCGGAACCCATTTGGGATGGGCTACTTACCAGGGAGCCACCTGTGACAAAGTGTGATCAGCCTAGACTCCTATGACTGAAACTTTGTATCAATGCATGGACAAATTATGTCCAATACCCGTTGGAGGGGAAAAAAAAAAATAAAATAAAGACTGGTAACTTGATATCAAGACTGGTAACTTTATCATTAACTATCTGGAAACTCAGTGATTTATTTAGTACTAGCAGCACTGATGTACACTGTCTGGTTGTAGGCAAAGGTATTTCACAATCATGGTCAATAGTACTATACCCCAACCCAGCCTGGCGTCCAGTCCAGTCATAACAAATTTTTTTTTCCTCACTTACCACTATAAGTAGGCTGTGAAGTATTTTCTGTTTTCTACGTGCTTCTTAACATGTATTTTAACTGACAAACTCTGAATTCAATTCCACGTTTATTATTGACTACCCAGAAAAGCAAGTTTTTTTTTTCAGGAGGCTAAATATCAAGAATTAGAAGCTTTTTTCCTTCCTTTTGCCTTGGTTTAAGATTTGGCTTTACAATAAAAGCATACTTTTAATGCAAATGCGATGTAATGGCTGTAATTCTTCCCCTTTTTTTAATTGTATAAGAATGAATAGCAGTAATTATTACAACTTAAGAGAGAACTCTCCTATTTGGCAAAATATATTCAAAACTAAATACATCTCAATGTAATTTATCTTGGAGGATGATCATAAGTAGATGCAAAACATCCAACTTGATAGCAAGGGGTACAATAGAGGAAAAAATATACATATATATCAGGGAATATATTAGAAAATATTAGTGAACATATAAACAGATACCAAAATAAATTGTTCTTTAAATATCAAATTAAACACAGAATACATATCCCAATCGTTATATTTTACTTTCTATAAATTCTTTTAAAAACAACCAGCTTGTACTTTTTCTTTAACGCGAACCCATTAACACCCAGAAAAAAAATATTTCAGCATATGCAACACAACTGTTTGCCAGCAACTTTCAGCTGAATGAAAACATCCTGATAAACTGAAAAAATGCCGACATATTTGCTTTTTGCATACTTTCTCAGTGAGCAATTTTATTTAAAAAAAACCTTCTTTAATGAAAGCCTTTCTAGTACTTCTTTAGCTATTATTCTGCTCTTTGTTCATTATTCAGTTACAGTCCTGCACTAAGAGCTTTAACTTCAAGAATAAATAACTGATTATTCAGAGCTCTGTATCTCTTTAAATTTAGTATTTCACACCCTAAGCGCATTACTATTTGAAATACAACATATATTAATATGAATATTTAGCTATTTTATGAATCCGTTGATTATATGTGACTCTCCTACCGGGCAACAATGGCAGAAGGAAGGAGTCCAATCAGTCCGAGGATTCTCTTCCTAAAGAAAAGATAAATATGACTCATGTCATATCTGGAGCTAAATTACTTTTTTAAACTGGAAAAATTTCTTGATCACATTTTTAAGTTTGTTGTTCTGCACATGTAGAAACATTCAGCTATCTTTTGGAATGCACAACCATATGTCATCTTATATGGGAAAATAAAAAAACACAATGAACATGAAAACGGGGAAATGAGTGACTCCACTCATTGGTGTTTCCAGGATAGCGAATGTATTTCTGCAATTCCAAAGTATAATTGTCGGATTTACCGAACCCCACTTACTAATGGCAGTTGATGCTATTATCCGTACAAACATATCCGCGTATATCTAAACATGCCAATATTAAGAGTGACAACAATGTAGCATTTTAGAAGGGGATACATTCGGTCCCGGTACAAGCAAAGGAAGGAGTTAACTGGATACTTAAAATTGCATGATTGCAAACTGTTTTTCAGTTTTCTGTTTTGCCTTTCCCAACAAAGAATCTAGACCTCCATATGATACACCTGCATATGTTATTCAGTATGTACAATGAAGTTTGGTACCATCCTGAGGCATCAGTCTAATGCTGATCTGCAAGAAATGCAGCAGTGTTATTGCAACTCCTTAGAAACTTAACTCAGGCCAAGACACAGACACCACAGTGTGCTTATGATTCACAGCCCAGAGTCCTCTCCTAACTGCAGGATCCAATTATCATTCTCTTAAAAGAAACGGAGCAGGGCTTGCTGTATTCTGTTGCATAACAGTCAGGATAACAGAAGGAATATAGCCTCCCATACAGCAACCTATTGTTGCTGTGTATCCCCATTAAACAAAAAAGATTCAAGTCAACACATGGCACGAAAGTGATCCTACCCAGCAAGACACAGGACTATTGAAAACAAAGATGACTCCGCTCTGTTCCTGTTGAAGTCCTGCCACTGCGAAGCAAAAAATTCTGTAGTTTGTAAGAACAGAAACAATGTGTGAGATCTATCCCAAGGAACAGGACCTTTCGCAGGGAGTGACATGTCTTCATCTCTAATTCATTCTCCCAGGACAATTTAAATTCATGCTGTCACTCTAAGAGAGATTACTTGGAGGGAGGAGATGGGTTTGAACACTCTCAGACAGAACCAAACTGAATCTCCCAACTCTAGTATCAGTCATCTAACACAGAGGTTGCTAAATAAAAGGTTATTCAATCTCCCCATCCTTCATGTGAAAAGCAAGCAGCTTCATCAAACCAAGCAACTCTGAATATGAATTGGTGTGGCTTGAGAATACCGACAAAACAGAGCCTCTTGGACACCTAAGCTGAGGATTGGAAATGGCTGAATGGGAAATAGGTGCTAAACTGCTCTAGCTGCTGTACAGTGAATGTGCACGCAAGTAAAATCCTAGACTCTCTAGGGATACAAATTAAAATCAAGGAAGAGCCTTCTGATTTTAGGCATCGCCTGGGTTTGGCAGTAGCTGTGTAAGATTTCTCAGATTGCATTTTTGGACTTAGGCACCTGAATACTCCCTAAATCCTGCTTTAGGTACGTAAGTCCTTTATTGGATCTAGCCAATAAACTCTCTCTCTCTGTCTTTACTCTACCTGGTTAAGTATTTTAGATCCTATTATGTTTTGCCTCCCTTTTTATTTTTAATGAGATCCTTATCTTTCTAAGATGTAGTTAACTGTTTATCCTATGTGTAGCTGGTTTTTTATATACTCACTAGTGTGCACATAACTACTAAGTGTAACTCAGTAATTTACTGTAGGGGCCTTATTTCAGAAGTACACAGCTCCAATTTTCTCACAGAGAATTAATATCCCTTGGAAAATCCATACTGTACAGAAACGCCAGCGACACTGGCAGCAGTCTAGCCCTGTTCAGCTCACTTTGAAATCAAGCTGCAAAAGAATTTACTCAAAGCCAGCTTCTGCCCAACACTGTGTTGCACAAAGGTCACCACTTGTTTTACTGCAGTGATGCTGAGCATTTTTCCACTTAAAAATCTGCCTGCCGGAACTATCTCACTAAAAGCCCCAAAAGTCTACTACACAACAACGAACAAACTGAAACAAAACAAAACTAAGTTTGTTCTGAGGATTCACTATTTCTTAGCCAGGGCTGAAGGGACTTCAAAAGCTATAAAAGCTATGCCATTCAAGAATCGCTTTTTTTAATATTGAGATTTCCTTTTTTTACATTTATTTGGGTTTTTTGTTTGTTTTTTTTTTTTTCTAGAAGAGGTGTTCATAGTTTCCCACTAGAACAGCTAGTTCTCAGGAACATCATGATTCTTTTTCAGAAAAAGAGTAAGACTTTTATTTGTCTACTCCAATCTTTCTCCAATTAATTTTATTTTGCCTTTGCTACACATACCTTGGCAGAAAATTGCAACAGCTGGCTAGCTAGCCAGCTACCTTTAAAGAAATAGAGGGAAAACAGCCAGAAAGTCATTACCACATTTCTCGTAGAATATAACTACTTTCTTTGGGTTAACTACTTTTTCTTGGCATATATGTGAAGAGAGAATGTAAAAATGGGGCTCAGCTCCAGATTTCCAGCACACAGGTACTAATTTTTAGGTCCACTGCCTGCCACTGCTTATTACCTTAGCCTGGGTTGGTTTTGCTACATTTTGTTTACACTGCTGTTGATTTCTGAAGATCTTAAATCAGGATAGTTGTGTATAATTTACCTAAAGGGGGGTCAAATATAATTTAAAACAGTATTTTATTATCATCTCATGTTTGATTTGGTTGCACACACTATTTGTACAAGGAATTGGTTATAGAAATATCCAATCAATGGCTTCAAAAGCATAAGTAAGGAATGTACTTTAATACTGTGTATCTTTCTGAATAAGGACAACGAAGACTTACATAAACAGTGAAAAATACTGCTTTACAGTAGGAAGGAAGAGGACAATCCCTGAAATCTTTCTTAGAATGGACCACGTGAGCTGTGCAACAGCATGATTTTGTTTTGAGTTTTTTTAAAGTTATCATTTATCTGACCCTACAAGTGGAAAAAAACAGATTTTCGTGTGCACGCTATTTTTAATGGAGTGGTGGTGGAGCTGTGTGTATTATCTAATCTAGTAAAAAGTTGCATGTCTTTTTTTTTTCCCTTTCTTACATAACTATCACATCCTGATGGTAACACACTGAAAGATTAGAAAATTTGAGTTTTTTCTTTAGTTAAAGTTTCTTTAGTTAAATATGCCAAAGGTGAAATAATGCAGCAAAATCCAAACTTGAAGAATCAACTGTAGCTCAAATACATAACAACGAACACACTAGGTAATACTAAGGTTCAACTAGGTCCAGTACCCTGTTTCCAACAGTGATCAAAATGAACGTCTATAGATTAAGGACAAGGTGAATACACAGTCAGGTTTATTCCCAAATAATCTCCTAGACTCCAGAGATCTGTGTCTCAGGGATTTCCTGACCCAAAAGTGATTATTTTTATGTAATGGGTTATTTTCGGTGAACTTCTCTATACTCTTCTTGAACCCAGCCGTAGGATGCCAGGCTCCAAAATTACTTGATATGCAGAGGATTCCTTCTATTCTTGCAGCATATCACTGACATGTATTCAAGAACAAATTTGAAGCCTGTATCTTTAATCTAATGAACTTCAACAACTTTCTACAACACAGAACTTAAGCAAAAATCAATCTTTTGTCTATCTGAACCCAGACAATTTTTTTTTTTCTTGATGCATGGAGACCTCGAGTTTCCAAGAGAGACCTAAGACGAGAAGGGCAACTGTGAATGTAAAGAACTGTATGTATCACAAACATTAGGAGACAGAGAGGGGTTACAGTGACAGTAAGTACTGCCAATGGAAAAAGAGGGCTCTGAAGAAAAGTACTAACTAAAGATAGATTTCTAAATCTGATGGAAGCAGCATTTAACGGCAAGCTCTCTATCCCATCTATGCATCCATCCTACTCCAACTCCCTTCTTTCACTGTTTTTGTTTTGAAGTGAAGGATGACGGCAAAAACCTCAACTCTTCTGCTTCAAGACCCCACAAGTATTTTGTTCCTATACATTGGGAATTACGAAAAATAGCTGATTGCAGCCAACAATACTGCTTGAGTCATCAGTATGACTTCTAACATATGAACTTTTATAAGAATCACGAGAAATGGCAATGGTGGAAAGAAACGGGCTTTCATTTCTACTTGTTTTTAACTGTTCCTGCAGAGGACAACCTTACTACCCAAACTCCACCTTTATAAGCAAGTTCCACAAACCACTGAGCTTTATCCTATTCTATTTTTCTTCTCCATTTCCATAGATAATCTAATCTGAAATGCAAAATAAACTACTGTTCTCTTTAACGGTGATCCACTACTCCTTTCAGAGTTTTACTTCTGTCCAAATTCTCTGCTTATCTCCCTGACACTTTGTGAAGGGTCAGCTCATGCTTGACATGTCTAAAACAGAATCCATAACCCATTCATAATTCAAAGCATTTTACCTTGTCTCACCACTATTCAGGTTCACACTACAGGCATGTCTTTTACTTTGATCTTTCCTTAGACTGCCACTTCCTCATTCACACCTTTTTTAATGAATTGCTGTAAGAGACTATCTTTCCTATCTCTTCATGTTTAAAACAGACCCATGTTCTCCCTCATATTTCAGTTACCATAACAGCTTTTTGCTTTGACTTCAGAAACTTGAAAGACACTGTAAAGGCAAAGGATGCATTTTGGAGAGGATGAGTTCAGACAAAACATCCGGATGTAAATCCAGATATGCCTAGTTATTTCCAATCACGGCATCCTTGCCTATAGCCCTCTTAACAACCTTCAGTATCATCCTCCAGCCTATCATACAGGAAACACAGCTGAAGACAAATATAGCTTTGTTCCTTTCATAAGGCCATAAATTAATTTTCCTGATGTGCAAGTCTTGCCTGGAAGGTTTTAGAGAAACTGTTATATTTATCTGAGAGTCCTGGATTTATGACAGCCTTCTGACTTAAAAAAAAAAAAAAATAAAGCCTTGTAGAAACTGCAAATACGTAACACTTATGGAAGAGACTTTAAGCTTTCAGTAGAGGCTGCTGACACACATCTCGAAATCCTAAATATTTCCCCATGAAAATGCACTGTGACTACTACTTCGCTTAGGTAAAGCAGACCAGGTACTTCCCCAAAAGCTCTCGACGTACTATTTTTTACACTCGTGGAAAACAAAGTTTACTGCACCAACCGGCTGTTACAGCACAGCGGGTCTAACCAAGGAAAGCATCGCACCCCATCCTACGGACATGCTGCACGAAGTGCTGGAAACGTTCAGGAAAAGAGAGAAAGACATAAACCCCAAGGACAAAGCGCTGTTCCTTAGTCTTGTAACTTTTATCGCATCCTCCATTAAAAAAACTAACGCAGAGGGAAAACGGGCCGGCTCAAGCGGCTGGGGCCAAGCTCGAGCACCAGCCGCCGGGAGGGCACTCTGCTTCCAGGTGAAGCAGCTGCGGACCCCCGTCCCCCCCGAGCGCTTGGGGACCCGCCAGAGACCCCTCTCCCCGCCCGGCGGCTCTATCCCTTCGCCGCCCGACCCTCACCGCCGCTCCCGTGAGCCAACCCAGCGACCGCAGCCCGTCCCTCTTCCCCGGCACGCTGCGCTCCTGCCCCCGGCCCGCCTAAGGTGCTCCCTTCCCGCCGCGCCGCACCGCACCGCACCCGCTCTCAGCCCCGGGGCGGGAAGCGCGGCGGGAAGGCGGACGAGCAGCCGCCTACGAGGGGCACCAAGGGAACGGCGCTCCCCCGCCCACCCGCCCGGGCCCTCCCGCCCGGGGCCGAGCCCGAGCCGGACCCGGACCCGCCCCCTCCCCTGCCCGCTCCCCCCGCGTGACTCACTCCCCGGCCGCCCGGCGCCAGCCCCGCCCCCCGCGCCGTCACGGCGCGCGTGGAGCGGTGTTTTGTAACCTCCTTCCATCTTGCGCCCGCCGCCAATGGCCGGCCCGCGCGGTGGTCAGCTGACGTCGCGTTTTATGTAAGCCGGCGGGTCGAGGGCGCGCGGCGGAGAGGTTTGAAAGGGGGGCAGCGCCGGGCGCGCGCCGCCGCCTCGGAGGGCGGGGGACCGTGGCCCCGGGCCGCGCGCGCAGAGGCGCGCACGTGACCCTCCCCCCTTCCCCCCCGCGAGGGTGTCTCGCTTCCTCCTCCCCGCGCCGCCAGCGCCTCAGCGTCGTGCGCGGAGCCGAGCCGAGCCCGGCGGCCGGAGCGGCAGCGCCACACCCCCCCGTGCCGGAGCCGGGCAGCCGATGGCGTTCTCTCCCGTGGCTGTGGGCTCGGAGGTGTCGCCGGAGCCAGGCGGCAGCGGGAGCCTAGGCGAGGAAGCGGATGCAGAGCGGGAGCCGCTGCCGCGGCTGGGCGAGAGGCTGGTGCCCGGGAGCCGCCTGAAGGAAGTGGTGGGCGCGTCCTTGGCGTCGCTGTGCCTCGGCCCCCTCGCCGGACCTCAGCGCCTCGGGACCCTCGTGGAGTGCCTGGTGCTGAACTACCGCCTGCGGCAGGGGCTGGGCTGGAGCCGGGACCGCGGGGCCGCGGCGGAGGGCGGGGGCGCGGCCGAGGGGCCGCTGCGCTGCTGCGGCTGCGGCAGGTTCCTGGGAGAGCCGGTCACCGTCCCGTGCGGGCACACCTACTGCCGCCGCTGTCTCCGGAGGGAGCTGCGGGCCCGCTGCCGCCGCTGCCGGGACCGGCTGCTGCCGGCGGGGGGCACCAGCACGGCCGCTGCCCCGCTCCGGACCAGCGTCGTCCTCAACCAGCTGGCGGAGAAGTGGTTCCCGGGCGAGTGCGAGCGGGCGAGGACCGGGAGCCGGCTGGAGGAGCTGCTGGCCCAGGGCCGCTTCCGAGAGGCTCTGGGCGCCGCCAGCCAGGCTCTGCGAGCAGGTAAGGATTGTGGGGAGCAGGCTCTATCTCCGCCTGGTCCCGCGGGCTCCCTCCTCGCCCCCTGCCCTCGTCCCGGCGGGAGCGTGGCGGGCTGGTAGCAAAGCACGGCAGGCTGAGGGGACTGGAAGTGTGGCGGAGTAGGTGGGTGTGCGTTTCCTCTTCCTGCCCTTCAGTCCCGCTTCGCTACTGCTGAGGCCGTCAGTAGTCGAAATGGACCGATAAGGAACGTCTGAAGTTTTCTCGAGTTTGCTGAGGGGATTCAAGGAACCTCCCTATAGTCGGGTGGAGCTGAAGGACCGATTGCGGGACGCTCAGCTGTTTGGTCCTCAGTTGAGTGTTGCGCCTGGTAGTGGGGTACCCTTCAGAGGCGTGGAGGAGCGTCCAACATGGGCTTCTTCATGTCTTTTTCTTTTTTCCCCCCTTACGTGCTTTCGTGGGACTTGTTTACAGAAGAGTTCGTGAGCTTAGTTTTGTTTTGTACCTGGTAATCGCCGTGCATGGACGAGAGGAATTCTGTTGCTGTATTTAACCTTGTTTCCTGAGAGAGACCTATTTTCACAGTCTTAAGTGTCACCAAGACAATTCCCAGCAGGCCGGGCCCAGTTGCATAAGCCGACAAGCATGGAGGGGGACAGGTTGTGTAATGGCAGTGACATCATAGGTGGGTGTGGTTGAAGTTTTATAATATAGTGTTGAGAGAGGGTGCAAAGACGGAAGGTAGAGGTACGGGTTTTAGACTCTCCTACATTGATCGCAAGCAATGTGTCTGGTACTATGAACACTTGAGATACGGTCAATTTTTCAGAGTTTAGTCTTTGTAGAGGGAGTCAAATTCGTGTGATCTAGTGACAGATTCCTTTGTTGGTTTTATTTGACTATGGATTTTAACTCCTGGTGACCTGTGGAGTTCCATTTTCATTTGTGCCATTTTATTTCTGTTTAGAAATTTAGGAATTAGTAGTTTTTGCGGAATAAGCGTTATTATGTCTGTACAGTTGTCTGCAGCGGAGAAGAAACAAAAGCTTGCATAGGTCTAATCCTTTCAGTCTGTTCTGGGGAGATACGTTACATCTAGTTCCAGAATAAACTGTTTCAATGTAGGTGAGATTAAATCTCAGATATATTTTGTATGCCTTTTGGCAACCTAATTTAAAGAGGTTCGGTTGGGGCCTTAAATTCTACGTTATTTGCAAAGATGCTTCCAAAACGTAGGATATAGGATAAATGTGACCTGAGAAAGTGGCTGATCTATTTTAAATTTTGGAACTGAAAGAAACAGACTTTTCTTTATGTATTCTGAAGTAAAGCATTGATTCATACAGGTCACAAAGAAACGGAGTTAAAATTCAGTGGCCTTCATGGCACAAACTGATGAATCCGTTATTGATCACAAATGTTTACAGGGGTCCTGTTTCATGTTTCAAGATTGCTTTGAAAGAATAAAAGAGAAAATTAATTCTATAGACTGTAGTTAATCTTTCTTCTATGGATTTAGCAATACCATTTAGTTATCTGTGGGGAAAGAATTTTTATTTATATTTTTGTGAAGCTACATCTTCAATTTTGGATTTAAAATGGGTTTAAAGTTTGAGAATAGTTACCAGCTGTGATGCTTATCCAAAATTTTATTATTCAAATTCAGTACATGTGCTAGAAGCTCAGTTTAAGATTCTTTGTACAACTATTTCCTGTGTCTCCAGTCCTGAGAACTATCAATATTCCAAGTATTCTGTTAAATATAATAAAGAACTTAATGAATCAGAATGCAGACCTACATTAAATGTGGATTTAGAGCTGAGGGCTCACAATTACAAATTGAAGGTGATTTCAGGCCAATAGAGAACTAATTAATAGCTGCTGGTACACTTTCTATCTTCCTCCAGAACGTGGATCTTGACAACACTTAGAGGTGGAAAAGACACAGCATAAGAAATGTATTCATGTTTAAAATCATTCATGTTCCGTTTCAGTGTTTCCTTACTGCTAGTTCATCTCTGTTTCTTTTTAATGCAGATAGTTAAAGAAATGTGATAAGCATAAATCTGATTTCCTATATAAGGCATTGCCACTAAACCTTTATTCAAATGGTATCTTTTCATAACCACTTTACGTTTCTTGGAACGTCTGAAAGAAGTATTTGCCATGGAGCAAAAGTGACTTCTGAAAAATATGAGGAATGTTAACATTCATATAGTTAATATATTCCTTGCAGGAGTTGAAATGAAATAGTTTAGTTAAAGGAAGTTTATTGGATTAAAATCCAAGTGCAGCTTGTCTTTAATCAAGTATCCTGAAACACACAGCTAATAGGCTTGAGTTTGGTCTGAAGCAGAGAGTCACGCCTGCTGGAGTGGGCCTCAGGAGATCTGTTGACCAATCATTCTCCTGTTCAAAGAAGAATAAACACTGAGTTCAGAGCGGTTTGCTTAAGGTTTTGTCCAGCTGCATCATGAAAACCTACAAGAATGGAGATTCCACAACCTCTCTGGGCAACTTGCTCAAAGATTAATTATCCTCATAGTGAAAAGTTTTCTTCTTATTTCAAGTCTGAACTGCCCTTGTTTTGGTTTAAAACCATTGTCTCTTGTTTTTTCCTCCGTGCACTTCAGTAAACAGTCTTTTAGGTAGCCTCCTCTTGGATTCTGGAAGGCTGTTTAGCTATCCCAAAGTCTTCAGGAATCATTTTCCACAAAACCAGCCCAGTTCTCTCAGCTGCTTCTCAGGAGTCATGTGTTCCAACCCCTGACTGTTGGGATGACCCTATAGTACTGTATTAATAAATACTGTGTCCTCAAGTTTTTCTGCATAGTGGTTGTGATGTGCATGCCTTTTATTTTGAAGAATTTGGTATATTTTTAAGAATGATATCAAAAGCATGCAGGAACAGGCCAGATCTTTTGGTCTTGCAAATATTTAGACTGAGTTTGTTAGATGTATTTGATCATTCATTGGCAGTGTTTGTTTGCATTCAGAAGCAGAGTTGGGTCCCAGTTAAACTCCTTGGTTTAGCCCTTTGTTTTGTACCAGTTCAATTGGAACCATGCTTTTCTCTTTGAAAAAGAAATGGACAAAATGTCAACCTGCTGTAGACTTGAACTCACGTTTTTATCTTCAAACTACCCCTCACCCTCCTCCAGAAAAGAAGGCTCAGGGTTGCTCAGGTCATCTTCTACACTTGAAAGTCTGAAAAAGACCAGCTCCCTCTGATTATGTGTGAATAGGTAGCTTATCAGAGAACAAAGACCCACACTTGCTGCTACCTCTGAGGAAAAGAATGCGGCTTTATGCTAACTCTGCTGGACACCAAAGAGTCAAATACAACAGAAGAAACGGTCTGAAGAGTCTGATCTGAGCTCCTGCCTCACTAGGCTGTAACAGTCACAAAAGACAAAGCCACAGGAAAGCAGGATTCAGAGCTCTGCTTGCAGAATTACATGTTTGAGTTAGACAAAGACTATTTCCCTGACTTCTGTTAATACAAACATCTTATTACATTTAAAATCAAATAAAAACCAAACAAACCAGGTTTGGAAATATATGTGTTTGAAGGGAAACTGTCTAACTTGAAAGGCAAATAAGAAAGACACTTTAGTTTCAGCTGTGAAATATTTTGTCAGTTTCGATTTTCTTAACCTTTTCTTTTCCATTAAGGTCTTTTTACATGTAACATAAAAAAGCAATATGTTGGAGTACATGGGAACATTGACCAGTCTGGCTTTTAAATGTAAAACAAGCTAATGTTGGAAATGATGAAAATTTAAACTAGACATTTAGAATAGACTAAGGTAGAATATCAAATTGAAATGATTCCCTCCCAATAAAATTTTGTTGAAACAAACTTAAAGAACTATTTGATTTTAGTGTCATTTACAGTAGATCAGTGTTAGACTTATCTCATTCAAGAAAACACACAGGTGTATTTTAAAAAAAGTCAAGTACAAAGCAGTGTGCTGGCATTTTTTCCAAGCAACAGCTGCAGTTAGTGGTATTCTGAAAACCATAGGTTTTGTGGCTTGGAGATGGGCGTGGTTCCCATTTAGAGACTGCCTTTACATTTGTGCAAAATGCTACCTGTTGGACAGGAGAACTTACCTTTACTGAACGAATGTTTTCCCATTGTAGAAGGTTCACTAGTACAACTCCTTATGTAACAGGGCTGCCAGCTGGTGTTAAAGGCTTTCTGGTATTGGCTATCGCTTTTCAGACCTTCGTGGTAAGGGCTACTTCTGGTACTTAACAAATGGAAACCATTGTGAAAGTGGCATCTGTATCTCCAGCCATAGTTGGAAGGGGTCAGGCAGTATAAAAACAAATGACAGTCTAAAGACAAACTTCAACGTTTGAAAGCAAACTTTGTAATACTTAGACTTTTTAATAAAATTGTGGTGAATTCCCAGATTTCTGTGATTTTGAATGGATACACTGAAAAGCTAAAGTCTTAGTCCTCAGTTTTTGTTTTCACAGCAGCACTGAGCAATGCCTTATTCTGTCAGCTTCGATGTTAGATCTTTTAAAATATTTTTTCTTGTTGCTGCAAGATACATCAGAGGGTCTAAAATTTGATCTTTAGCTTGAAAGACATGAGCCTGGAATCACTGCTCCTTTTATTACCCAAACATTGGGGTGTGGGGGAGAAAGTACTGCAGTAATTTTGAAAGTATGGTACAAAAAAGTGTGGTTATGACGTATCACTATGAAAACATAGCTAATTAAAAATTAAAAATTTCTGATTTACTAAAAATGTTACTCATTTTTTGTCTTCAGATTCCAGTGACTTGATGCTAAGAATTTACAGAGCTGAGTCGTATGTTGGCCTCCAAGAATATAAAACAGCCATAGAAGATTTAAATTTTGTTATTTCTAAAATGCCAAATTGGCCAGAGGTGAGTTGATATCTACTCTTTGTTTTTCAAAATCTGTGTTTATCTTAAAATTAATGAATTCTAAATTATGCTTGCATCAAGTTAAGAATCTAGGTCAGCTACCTTAAACGTTATGTTGTAAGACATGCAAAATGCTAAAAGGTATCTTAAAATAATTACTTACGTGAGACAGGCTACTGATGAGTACGGCAGGTTAGTGTTGATTGACGAATCTACTTGGAACTGTTAATTTAGCCTTCATCAGAAACTTCAGGTGTTTTTATTTTGTGTCACAACATGAGATGGTGTCTTTGGATGTTAAGGGTTAAGTGCAATAGAACTAACTTTTTGGGAAGTATTATGAAGCGTTTTAGTGCTGTCTGTAGTTACTTGTTATTGATACTTTCTTTGTAAGAACATTTTAATGTGTTCTCTTAAGAAAAGTTATTAAATATTTACAAACTTAACTTCAACTTAATGTTATCGGGCTGAATGGTTAGCTGAAACTGTGCAGCCAGCTTTAATTGCTCGAAAGCAGAACTTCTGAGGCCCATACATTTGGTAGGTTGATGTAATTGAGGTTTAAAATTTCTTAGTCTATGTACAAGTTAGCCCTTTTAAAGCTCTGCACTTCCCTGGAGTGTTTATACTTTGTATTTCCCAGAGTCAGAGCATTTTAAGCATTTTTTGTTCCTTGAGAATATCACATGAGATGAACGAGCACTTCTGTCAGTCAGGACTAGAATTCTTGGCTCTGTGTTAAGTCAACATTTCTCTCGTATTTTTTGAGTCTTATTGGTAAAACAGTTTGCTGTATAAATAGGACAACACAGCTTTCTTTTCCAAAAGCTAACAAAAAGTCAAAATATATTTAGCACAAGCAATGAATTCTTTTGCAATAGTATTGGCTAAAAAAACGGTAAGCATGCGTTTGGGGCCTTTTTTAGTGGCTCCAATACTTGGAGTTGGGATGGCTTATGGTGATGTAACCTGTAACAGCTGGAGTTTGGGGTTTGTTTTGTTTATTTGTTAATTTTCATTAAGAGAAGGACACTGCTGTTTTAGCTTGGAAAGGTTTTCTTTGAAAAGCCCAGAGAAACTCAGTGGGAACTGGGCTTTGCAAATAGTCTAGGCAGCTGGGAAGTCACTGGCCTTCAGAACTGTAAGATTCTGTATCGCAGCACTGTCTAAACTCTGAGCGCAGCAGGAGCAGCAAGATCTTGCTGCACAAGGGGAGATGACTACTGCTGCCTTGATCTCTCCTGTGTTCAGCAGTTCCATGGCTGCTGCAAATTAAGAGAGCATCCTGCTTTTCTCCTCAGCATTGGTAGTACTGCCTACTTTTATTTTTTTTTCCCATGTTTGGAAAGAAACCTCACTTCACTTAACTTGAGATTGATTTGATGGATTTCTGTAACAATTATCTTTAAAATAAACTCTCTGTAAGAGAAGGATCGAGATACATCTTAATGAATCTTCCCAGATCCATCAAAGATGATGCATACCCTAGCAGCCTTGTTTAACAGCCTCTACTGTTAATACTGGCAGTTGCTGTGTAGAAACAACGCTTCAGGATTGTTTTTGTTTGGTTGGTTTTGTTCTTTTTTTTTTTCTAAATTCCATTTTCTTGCCCATTATCTGAAGTCTCATATACAACTAGATGTTGTTTTATCTAACTTTTTAGATAACTGTTGGTTTTATCTAACTTGTATTTATATTACTGCAAATGCAACTTTTTAACATTGAGATAAGATGGATAAGGGAATTCTTAGTTCCAATTTCATATAGGTAGATTCAGCAATATGCAGTAGTCTTTTCTCTCTCCCTTTTTCTTCCTCTCAGAGAAAAGAGTAAACAGATTATTTTTTTTTCCCTAGCTGCTGTCTAGCATTCAAGAATAAAATAGAGTTGGAGGAAGCAATTCCAACAGCGCATTGTTTTATATTAAGAATATATATTAAGATGTATGTAAGGGATGCATGGTTGTTTGGATTGCTTTGTTTGTAGTTACTCTTCTCCTGCAGGCTGGAACTGTAAGGCTTTTAATGAAACAGGGAGCGAAAAGGATATCCTGTAAGCTGTTCTATGAGATTATGTATTAATTTGCATTGCATGTCCCTCTTCTTCCTCTGGAAAGGCTGAGAGAAGGGGAAAATTAAGGCCCTTTGCAAGTTCAGCACCAGTCTGGTTTTTAACCCCTTGTGTAACCTAAAACAAAATAACTGGAGGGAAACTAACACCAGTCATGACTCTCTTCAAACACTGTAGGGGATGTATGTTAGACAGGACATATAAATCATCCACACTGTGCACAGCTGAAGTTTATTGAAAAGGTACATTCTTTTTGTCATGGAGGATTCTAATTCTGTTGTAATGCCTGTAAAATGAATACTGCAGTTCATTTCTGCAGTATGCAGAGAGTATGCAGTTCTACATACTCTCTAGAAGTATCTTCATGGTATCTATTTTTCAGGTCTACTTCCGAAAAGGAAAAGCGCTGCAAGACTCTGGTTTTGTAGGTGATGCCTTACAACTGTTTCTACAGTGCTTAGCCCTTGATGAGGACTTTCTTCCAGCCAAGCTAGAAGTAGAAAGGGTAATTTTATTTATGAAACTGGATTACTATCTCTGACTTGATTCCTTTATAAAGCTCTCATTATGGTAGACTTTGAGCATCTAAAACTCTTCAGTGCATACAGAGAAGGTTCAGGTGGCAGATCAGTTCCTTTCAAGATACATCATACCACATTGAAGAGATAGTCCTAATGTATGAGTTTTAAGTACGCTTTTCAAAGCACATATACTTTTGAAGTTACTAAATGGAAATCTAAAAAACTGGAAAGCAGGCAGCAAGTTAAATATTCTAAGTTGAACTCTTTTATTGTGCCCAGAGCACAACAGTTTTTCTTTGATAATAAAAATTTACATTGAAAAAACTGCGTGATATTGAATTGATAATGACTAACACTGTTTGAAGAGCTCACTCACTTGTAGTAGAAAAGATTTCTAGATAGATTTCTTTTTAGTAATATAGGTATGTAGGTTTCTAATTTTTATCAACTGTTCTTTCTCAGTTACTGCTTAAATAAAGCTGTATTTATGAGGATAATTTCATATAGTTAAAATTCTTATTTTTGGTATGTAGTTTTATAATAAAACTATGTCTAGATCCTCTTTCGTTATTATGAACATTTCGCTGTTTGTTTTCTAGACACTGTGTGATATGCTATCACCAGAGAAGTTAGGAGAGAGTCTGAAGGAATCTGCTTGGAATTCACCACATATTCGAAATAAACCTTTTATACTTGGTTCAGAGGTGACCGAGTCTTACTGCAATTTACAGCTTTGTCCTGAGCAGGTAACAAAAACTATAGGGTAACTTTTCTCTTTGGCTAATAAACAAACATCAGACTTTCTGATATCCTTATTTGTCATACTTGCTTTCCAACCTAAATGTCAGCTTTCTGTAATTGGCCAGATGAGAAGAAAATAGTAATTTGGGAGTAATGTATTTCAATTTGGAGTGTTAGACTCCTCATTCTAGTGAACTACTTATTAGAAAGTACTGTGATTTTATATTAGTGACTTCAAAATAAAGAGAAATACATTTTTTCCTTCTCCTTGAAGCAGATAAAGATTTTTGAATCTTCAAAATTTTTTTAGCAAAAATGCTAAGCAAATTTGAGTACTGTCTTGACTTACCAAATTTTTTTAGTTAGCTAATGAACTAACTGTGGGTATCAATTTGGCATATATATCTTTGCATGTTCACATCTTACATACTTAGATTTGTGTTCCTCTTTAAGTTCAGTTCATCTTACTATTACAGAGTTTAGGAGGATCAGAGGTACCAGAGCCTGTCAGTGGAAGCTTAAATCGTGCACGGTCTGCCCATGCTCTTAACTCAACAAGAGACCTTGCCAAGGAAGATGGCTTAAAGAGAGTGTCTTCTGAACCCCTTCTCTCTGGCGAAGAAAAAGGTGCTTTGTTGAAAAGAAAGCTTTCCTTTTCAGAACAGGATACAGTTGTATGTGAAGATGGAAGAAACAAACACAAAAAGCAAGGAGGTAAGCAGTCACTTGCTTTGAAATTTGAAGTATTTACTGTCTTCTGCCTTTCTTTGAGGGAGCGTTTTGTCTTGCTTTTCCTCAGAAAGTACAAAAAGGGACATGACACTGGCTTTTGGAGCGATTCCAGAGGATTTGATTGACGTATCTGATTTTGAATGCTCTCTGTGCATGAGGTAAGATTTCCTCCTTGATTCAATATTTCCACTATAGGTGCTTGGCCACGTATCTGTTACACATATAGGCTGAGGTACGTGTAGTTTGTGATGAGTTCTATTATAAGTCAAGGATTTTCAGCCTTCCTCTATCCCTGCAGTTAAATGCTTATTTAAATGTGTCACTTGCTATAGTGCCATATAATGCAAGATTATTTTAATCAAGCTGCCTTTTAAATTAAACTTTGCATTGTTAACGGATAGCCTAAAAATGTCAGGATCTTTTGTGGTTAAATGTTAGGGATTTTTTCAGTCAATGAAACTATTTAACTTGTTATTTTGGGAAAGCTAATGCTTAGAAGTATTGCCTGTGAACCTCATGTCTGTCTAGGAGATGTAGATACTTCAGAATGTTGGTCTACTTAAATGTAGCTGATGTATTTAAAAGCTCCTATTGAGTCATCTTGGTTTTCAGAATAAATACCTTAAAACATAACGGTGTATATTAAACTGTCCATAGTTATGCTGCTAGTATGTAATACTGCTATTAAAACAACTTAGGTCCTCAAAGAATTGCTTAATTTTGCGTGTTCAGAATCTCTAGTGAGATGAAAATCTTTGTACATTGAGATAAATATTTAGATATTTAGAGTGTTGAAATGTGTCCGAATTTGTCAGAAAACAAAAATGAGTGGTGTGCTGGTAAATGGAAACAAACTGCAGTATAGAGGAAAAAGTAGAATAAGGAGACATGGAATTAATGTTCTCTGCTATGTTATGATATAACTAGTCTAAAAGATATTGATCACTGACCTTTTTCCAGCAGAACATACACTCGCCGTGGTATCTAACTGTTAATAACTTTGTTTCAGGCTATTCTTTGAGCCAGTGACAACCCCTTGTGGACATACTTTTTGCAAAGGTTGCTTGGAACGGTGTTTAGACCATGCTCCCCAGTGTCCACTCTGTAAAGAGAGTTTAAAAGAGGTACTGTTTCTCAGTAGAGCTCACAAATACGAATATTATATAATTTTAAAGGCTGTTCCACTTAAACCCAACAACTTGGATTTGCTTGGGTTATGGATTGCTGCTAGAAAGAAAAAACTTGAGACAAACTTTGTCAATACAAGTTGATTAGGTTTGCCTCAGGTCTTAGAGGTTTTATGTTTCTTTGACCATCTACTTTTTTGGTGCCATTAAATCCTGAGTGTTTGTAAACTTTGGTAACTATTTGGTAAAACCTCTCTGTGATTTCTGTACGCTTTCCTTATTCGTATGGCTATATAACCTGGGAAGTCAATTCTGTCTCTGGTAAGCATAGAATTACAAACCGAGTTAGACATTTGAGTTGTTAGACACTAAGAGCTAAAATAGAGAATCTCACTTTCAAATATTACAATAACATTGCATTTAAGTAATGAAGCATAAAAGCTTCAGAGCTATAGATTTTCATGGGTTTAAATCTAACTTATGACACATTTCATATATCATGGCTTTAAATAAGCTGCATTTTCTCAAGTATTTTGTTAATGTATATGAAAATAAATACTAACATATTTTTAAAAATTGCTTACAGTACCTTGCAAGCAGAAAATACAGCATCACAGAACTGCTGGAGGAATTAATAATGAAATATTTGTCTGATGAATTATACGAAAGAAAAAGAATTCATGCTGAAGAAACTGCTGAACACTCAAAGTAAGCTTGCTGTCTTTTATCTAGAAAACTTCAGAGATAAGTACGGAAATCCTTTTTAGAGTGTTTTGTCATTTTTGTGATTATTAATAATGGCATATGGATGCAAGAAGGAGTAAAAAGGTATGTTAATTTGGTGACTTAAATGTGTATTTTGGAAAATAAACGATTTTTTAACTACTGTGGAAATAAAAAATAAATCACACTTTGATAGTAGCAATATGAGACTCTTAAGTCCTCTACAAAGTACGTTTGCCTTTCTGTTTCCTCTTTCTGTGTGCGCTGTCATGGAGTTTCAGGTTTAGATTTACTGTTCTTAATGGAATTGTCCTCTTGAGTTGACTGCAGAGTCTCAGATGCTTGAATTTCTTTCAAAGCAGTTCATGATAGACATTAATTGTATAAAGATAGATGTGATGAAAAGAAATTGTTGAGATTTTTTTGTAATCTTAATGTTTATCTCTAGTACAGTTCTTCGGATATATATAAAGCATCGTGTATTGTAGATATGAAGGTTGGAAAACTCTTTAAAACCATAGCTTATGCAACATATGTAACTGAATCCATACGTTAGAATCATGTTTTGTAGTCTGAGAGGTATTAAAATTAAATACCTGGTAATGTTTTAATGCTAACTTGCTATATCAACTGTAGACACTTGATAAAATAGCATGAAAAAATATTTTGTTTTTGAGTTAGGCCTGCTGAGGCAGATTGCAAGGTAAAAATTACACTCTGGGTTGCATCTTGTCATCTGGAGTCCATCACTGAAAAAAATCTGAATGGTGACCAACCAACTATGTAGTTACTGCTACATCCTCTTAGTTCCAGGAAAACTGTGACTCTGAGGGCATAATGGCTTCTATGGCTCAAACTACATCAAAAAGGAAAAAAATAACAAACGCTTTTGTCCCTATAGCAAAACCCTTCATTCCCTGACTAGATACTTGCTGAGTAGGTAACCATAAGATTTACCGTCCAGTACATATTCAAATCAGTGCATAAGTATTCAGTCACTGTTACTAGTATGTGGTTTTATTGTTTATGACAGTTATTACAATGCGCTTGTTATTAAACTTTGAAAAGAGAGCTTTATGACTTCAAATATAGCAAACATACTGAAAAAAATGTATTGTCTTGGCATAGTTCAGTGATTAGATTTTTAAGCCACATATTTCTTTTGATGTTCTCTTGAAGCTTGACCAAGAATGTTCCAATGTTTGTTTGCACTATGGCATATCCTACTGTGCCTTGCCCTTTACATGTGTTTGAGCCAAGATACCGACTAATGATTCGCAGAAGTATGGAAACTGGGACTAAACAGTTTGGGATGTGTATAAGTGATTCTCAAAATGGGTAGGTTTACATCCTAATTCTAAGCTTCTCATCTCTTACGTCTTTTTATTTTAATTACAAAAAGTGGCCTTTCAGAAGTGTACAGTAATGACAAGGTCTCTCTTTAAGTTTTGCAGATTATGGATGCATGCTGCAAATTAGGAACGTTCATTTTCTACCTGATGGACGGTCTGTTGTTGATACAGTTGGTGGAAAGAGATTTAGAGTTTTACGGAGAGGGATGAAAGATGGTTATTGCACTGCAGACATCGAATATTTAGAAGATATTAAGGTATCTAGAATGCTGTCTAAATACTTAGTAGTATTAATATCTCAGGACTTTTGCTTGATTTGTTCTTGAAAGCTCTGTTTCAAAGTTTTAGGTCACTAGACTACTGGAAAATTCAGTGCCAGCACATGGAAGAAATGAAAGCTAGCTTAATTTTTTTGTTATAAAACAACAAAGAAATGCTGTGTCTTTTGTTTGAACAATAGTTAGAAACTGTAACCTTTTAAAGTATCACAAGACTTCTTTACTCTTCAGTCATTAGCAATCAAGGTTTAAGAGAATGCAAAAAATGTATCTAAATGTAGTTGAAATTGAATGTCCTTTAATTTTAGCTTGAACACCTTGTTTATCTCTTGATATTTTCATAACATTCCTCCTACAGGTTGCTGATGAAGAAGAACTAAAGAAACTGAGAGAACTTCACAATTTTGTTTACAATCAGGCCTGCAATTGGTTCCAAAACTTAAGAAACAAATTTCGCACTCAAATTCTTCAGCACTTTGGGCCAATGCCTGACAGGGAGGAAAATATACAGGTAAGACATCATTTAACATCAATCATTAGTTGCTTATTTCTAAAGATAAAAATACTGTTAACAACTGCTAAATGTTAAAAGAAAAAAAAAGACTTTTTTCCCAACTTTGAAGGCAATAAGGCTTGCATCTTGTTTATCTTATGACGAGCAAGAAAAGGCAATTCTCTTGCTGTTCAAGAGTTTTTGCAGGAAAAGATGATATGCTGCTGTGGAGATGAAACTAGTAAACTTAGAGCACTTTAAGTTCCAGCAGCATTTTAAGTTATTGGCTTGTGTAAAGCTTTTAGAATTCAAATAAAAAACCCCTGTATTTTCTTCCCCACGACACGTACAGGCAGTAATCTTTGGCAAAGAAGTAATCACAAAACACTTTCCTCCTTTCTGAGCTAGTGCCATAAACTGCTGCAGCTGCTAGGATTTGAAAAATGTTTCTTAAGAAACTAGCTGCAGCAATCTATTTTAATGGTTGTTATAAACAATTAATGAAGGTTGGTGAGATCCTGAGAGAGTGCAGGCTGGAGAAAAGTAACATTTAAAATTGCATAAAATTTGGCTTCCAAAGAAGATTTATATATGAAGTAGAATCTTATGAAAGCCTGTCTCTTGCTCATCTGCTACATACTTTTATGAGACTATATTAACCAATCTGGGAGGACTGTAGATGCTGTAGAGGCCAGTGCATGAATTCAGAACTGATTTTAAAACAATTTAATAAATAATAATAATAAGTTTAATAAATAAATAAATAAACCACACCAAAAAAAACCACACAAAACAAAAAAACTCAGCAAACAACAAAACCAACAACAAATCTAAACCAACATACTAGGAAAGAGAAATAAGTGTGCAAAACCAGTACAACTAGCAGGGCAGCCATACTGTGGGTATGTACCTGAGATTTATATTATAACACAATTGTCAACTGTGTGATACAGATGAAAGGGAGGAAGTGTCATCCTGGAGTCTAGCACTTACCAGTAATATTTTTGCAAGTTGTTTGACATAATTAATCTTCTCTGCAGTGATATGACCTCTGTTGACGAGTATTGTATCCACTTCTGGGCATGACATCTAAGGCTCGGTGTAGAGAATTGAATCAAGTACTGGAAAAAGTTAGATAGTGTGTTTTACCAACTTAAAAGAAACTGATTAAGTAGTACTGCTCTGTCTAGGAGGTAATGAGGAGGGAGTGGAATTTGGAGGTGATAGAGGAGTCCTTCAGATACAACAGAGACAATTGTAATGAAAATGTTAGGCTTCAAGAATATTCAAGCCTCAAGGATAGCATGACAGGTAAAAGATTTAGTTTTTATCAGGGAGGTTTGTTATCCGGTGACTGTCCTATACTTAGCCATTCTTTTCCCAAGAAAGCTCTGAGCTTCCTTTGTTGTCTTAAAAATAATTGCTTATCAAAATCAAGCTTAGTTTAAGTGTACTTAGTTTGGCTTCTTGGTGAGGGATCAGAAGGAATCCCTTTCGAACCCTTCTGATGTTTTGGATCTGGAATTCTCTAGTTAGTATCCAACTTTAAACTAGCCTTTGTCGCTGACGACTTTTGTCTTTTTAATGTCTTCATGTTAGGCAACTGTACTAAATTGGTTATGAGTAACCAAATCTATCTTTTATTTTTAGGCAATGCCCAATGGTCCTGCTTGGTGTTGGTGGCTTCTAGCTGTTCTCCCAGTAGACCCCAGATATCAGCTGTCAGTTCTCTCCATGATGTCTTTGAAAGACCGTCTGATAAAAATCCAACATATACTCACGTATTTTTCTAGAGACCAGTCCAAGTGACTAACCGCCTGGGTCTTCCTGAAAAGTTACTCTGTTCTGGTTGTAGTAGCAGCTGGAATTTTTGCTGCCTTTGCACATCTAGCACTGGTTTGAGAAGTGTAATGGAACTGCTTTTTCTCTCTCCTCCCTACCGTCCTGACTTCCTGAACCACATGGTTCTTTGAATGCACACTTTCCTCAACTTTGAGAGAAGACCACTGAAGATTGCACAAAGTCAATCCAGCTAGATACGTTTTTCACGTTATCTACATTACAATTTGCACTATGTAGAAGAGAACGTTTTTTGAGACTTGACAATTTTAGCCACTGGCTTTTTAAAGCTGTGGGAAGTGCAGGACTTAAGGCTGACAGTCCAAGTTTACAACATTGAGGAGGTATTAAAGGTTTTGCAAATGTTTGCCTCATACAACTGTTCTTTTGCTGTTTGCACAAATATTTGAAATATAGTATTGAATGTCACTGTTGGATATTACTACTTTTGTTGAATTATTTTGACCATAAATATGGCACAGATTTTTAAGTTATCTTGTAAATGTATGCATCACAAAACAGGTGACATTATGAACTGTATGCTGAACTGAGAGCCAATTTTAAGGAACAAATGCAAAAAAAAAAGGTACTTCTGTCTAAAAATACTTAAACTGTGAATATGGTTTACATACCTAGGCCTGTATATGTTAAAGAGGAAACTGAAAACTAAATACTAGTACCAGTTACATTTCTACTGGGCTTTTCAGGCTGGCTGTTCTTCCAGAGCACACACTTAGTTTATAGAGCTTAGAAGAAGAAATCTTAAAGTGTGCGTGTGTGTGTTGGGGATTGTGCATCCAGGATTTAAAAGCTTAAAGTTTTATTTGAACTTTTTAAGTTGGTGCAAATGTGAGTTCTATGCCTTATTCATATCAATAGTAGAGCACACTGCAGTGGCAAGGTTAGCATCATGCTGCCAATAGGTACTTTTTGTAATTAAAGGTTTGCATTTTTGTGAATATGTCTGATACTGGCTTTCTTGTATGTAAATCATTTGTAAAATATTTCTTAAATCTTGCTTTTGCTAATATATTTAATTTTCAATAAAAGCTGAAAGTTTGTAATATTTTTAACTTTATCAGAAACTAAAAATCTCTTTCATTTTCCATATGCTTCTATTCTGGGATCTTAAGTAAATCCAGAAGCAGCTGTTTAACCTACATCAAGGTTGTGGGCGCTTCGTGATGTAATTGGTAGGTACATAATCTGTTTCTGATTATAGTTCCTGTCTCACACTGATTATTGGTCAGACAAGTTTTTTGCTGGTGCCCTGCTTTAGTATCTTTTTTTTTTTTTTAATTAAGGTGGTTTCAGGTATGGAGTTTGCATTTCACAAAACTTGAAAGTTGTGGGAAGCTATTCTTGAGGAACACTAAGGTATTTCACAGACTTGCTAATCAGATGCTTTCACCTTTTCTCTTTAAGTTTAAGGCTTGAGGTATTGCAGGCAACCAAAATCTTCTGGACCATTTTTAATGTGGGCTTCTAGCTGAGTAAATTTCTCCTTTATTGTATGACTGAAGTCCTAGATTGATATTTTGAAAGCTTTGTTTGCATAATAAGAGAAGAAAGGGGATCCTTTATTTCTCCACTTCAGTATGCTACAACCTTAGAAACCTCATCTTTGTATCACCATCATCATCTTAAGAATGCAGGTGATGTTTTTTTTTTTTTCTTGACAGCAAAAAGTCCCTGTAGCCAGGCTTGAAATACCCAAATAATCTAGTAATTTTTTTGTTTTGTTTTGTTTTGCCAAGAGCTTTGATTTTGAAATTGAGGAGTCCTTCGTCTGCTGGAAGATGTGGCTTCTAGGTGTTTTTATACCTTCTCATGACTTTTTAATAAAATAAAAATTCAGATAAAGTCTGAAAGACAGTGAAAGGCTTGCACTGTCCTGTGCATATAGAAGTTCTACTTCTGGAATTGTAAACCACGTTAAGAGAAAACTTGATTAAAAAGAAACAGCAACAACAAAAACAGCAGTTACTGTGATTAACACATGCTGTATTAAGACTGATCATAAGTACTACTCTTCAGTAACTATTCCACACACATGATCATAGTAGGTGTGGTTGGGAATGATATGAAGCTGAGAATGGGAAGGAAAGATTTTTAAGAGGATTTTTTTCAAGTGATTGTTTTGTGGACCAGACTTTGTTGCTTTGTGTGGTTAGAATGAGGCAGAACAAACTCGCCTGAATATTAGCATAGACCTTTCAGTAAAACATCTTGGAGAGATGCCATGCTGTACTTTGTAAATCATGCTTGGAATTTGGGGAGTACTTCCTTGTTCTTTTTTTTAAATTTTTTTTTTGTCCCCTCATGTCACACAACAAGGTTTCTTTAAATATCGGATGATAAAATAGCAACAGACTAAGGACTAAGTTTGATCAACTCCATTTTAATAATATAAGTTGACAATCGATGGAATTGAGCCTGAGTGGAATGTAAGCAATCTAAGCATGAGCAAAAGGGAAAAGGAGGAAGCTCACTTGCTGTGTAGGCAAGGTACAACACCGCGAATGATTAGTCTTACCTGCTGGTGAGCAACAGTCAGGGAAATTGGCAACCTCTCATGTTCTCTGTCACGACATAAGGACATCTTCACCGGGCAGCACCCCTGGACCAGCCAACAAGAGCTGCCCCAATGTAGTGTTGGGGCACCTTGTTTGTGGATTGCACCTTTCTTGTTCAATCTTATGACTGACAAGTTGGTGTAGACATGTTCTTTATGTAAGCGTGAGAACAAAACTAGATGTGTCTGGAAAGATTGGTGATCCATAAATAGCTATACAATGAATTGGATATACGCATTATGACATTTCTGATATTAGCATAAACTTCAACCTGAGAGACTGGAGGTTGGTCTCAGCACTCACTGTGCTGAGTAGTACCTGTGCAGAACTGAAGTGTGTTTTTCAAATCTTTCTGGCAAGGACTTATTCCCAGTTTTGCCAAATTGGGGCTAGAAGTCTTGCTGAAATTCTTAATTCATGATTAATATTCACCTCTAGCCTCTTTACCTTAGTTACTCTTATTAAATAGCATTTCTTGTAACAGCTCGATGTCCTGGGTGAGAACCAATGAACTTCAGGTTCAGAAACATCAGCTTTCCAACTCAAGCCATTCTGTGATTCTCAGTGTGAAATGGTGACTTCATGTTTCTTCATTTAACATGGTTTTTCTTTTGGAAAGACTTTGCTGGGCAATTATACAAACTTCATCACATTCTTTCTAGCGAATTGTCTCTCTGGGGGCCTTTTACTGGTCCCGAGTTTCTTTAAGGACAATATGCAAAGATAGTTGTAAGATATGTTGGTGGGGTGGCTGTGAAACTTGAAGTGATGCTAGAACAGTAGTAGGGAGAAATGTTTGCTCTGAAACCTGTGGAAGACAAGGCCAGATTCAAACATTGTTGGAGGCTTTACAAGACATGCAAGGACCGTATGCCTGTCGTTTTGGTTTTATAAGTCATCTGACCCATTCCTTTGAGCTCTGTCCCGGTGTTTGTGCATGTGGTGGGGTAAATATCTGCCAGATACTGGAATTTTGCTGTAGCTTTATTATTTGTATTGATTCCAAGTGAGGCAGAGTGGAGTTAATTTGCACAGCCGAGTCTGCTGAACAGCAGCACAAGGCAAGACTTCCAGTCCAAGGCACTGCTCACTTGACGTTACCAGTTGGGGCAGGGACAGCTCCCAGGGAGAACGGTTGAAACTGTGCCTTTGGGCAGATCTTCAGGAGCAGCAGCCAAACCACAACCACCTGGCCTGCACCTGACCAAGGCTGAGATGTTGCTCTTTCGGTACCACCTTTGACTGTAGAAACCTGGCTGTCATCTACTGGATTTTTCTGGTAGACGAGAGATACCTATTTAAGGATTATTGTATCCATGCCACTTCGCAGCTTACTGAAACCTGTCCATCACCACCTCATTTATGTGCTTTTACACAACTAAAAAAAACCCCACAAAAGAAATAAAGCTGCAAAATGTTTAATGCTAGTACCCCATTCTAGAGGTACTTAAGCTCTGCAGGAAATTCAGAGTTTGTGGTTTGTTGTTTTTCTTTTTTTAAATCAACCCTCTGTGAACCTTTAAAGTTCTTGTCTTGTACATACCTTGAGACAAGTCTTGATTGTTCAAACGACCTTTGCACCTTATTTTTGTCTGAGCCCAGAAATGCAGCGTTCTCACGTGTAAGCTTTTGGAAGTTTTGAACGGGGAAGTGTGCTCTGAGAGCGGGCGTGACATGCCTACTGCAATGTGATCCAAATACAGGGCAACAGGCGCCTCTGGTTTCATTTTAAAACACGGCTTGAGATTTCCTTCTGACGCTATTTCACGATGAAATTGCATTGCTAAGGAAATCATTTGGGCTGTGAGAAAAGGTTCAGATGCCCTCTCTAGTGAGGGAACAGTCATGGTTTTTCTTTGGGTATGAATTACTTTAATAGCTTACAAAAAGAAAGGCTTTAAACATAGAGAATGCCTCAATGCTATCCCCAGGAAGTCTCAATCACATCCTCTCCTAGGCCTTCCATTCATGTTTTACAGCCCTCCACAGGCAGTGAGGATGGGTGCTTTCACCTTTGAACTGTGGATGGAGGACAAATCAGCGGGGAGCAGATTTTCCCCTCGCATATTTTTACAGAATGGATTTTTCTGGGTTTGGGGTTGGCTTTTTTTGGAAATTAAACGTTATAAAGTGGAACACCAGGTGCCATTCACCTGTACCTGAAGCAGTGTAGGACGTAAAACAAGTCCTGCCCTCAGCACTTCCCTCTGCTAAGTCTGAACAGCTCTTTGCTGGTGTCTTTAAAGAACTTACACTGTTAAGCAGGTAACTGCTAATCAGGACATGATCTAATCCAGGGTCTTTGGTTCCACAGCAGGTGCTTAAAAATTAGATTTTCAGTACAGGTATTCCAACTCAATTTAAAAAATGCAAATAAACGTCAGTAACCCCTCTATGTAGTATTTTTGGTGAAGATAAAAACACTTTTTATTTAAGAATTTGTTGGGTTGCTTTTTTGTCCGGTTTTAAAAACTAAGTGCTACTACAGCAATTTATGGCTGAAGAAATGCTCATGTTAATGCATCAATGTAATAGTTGGCATGCTGAACCAAGGGGAAGTATTTTCATTTCATAGGAAAAGAAGAACTCCCAGCAAAGCAACTAAACAGCTGATACGCAGGACTTCTGCCTTTAGGACAACTATTTAAAGTTCTTGTAGATATGATAGGCTTCACAGGTTTCATCTGCTGATCACAGCAACACACTGTTAATGCTAGCTGCTGTGTCTTAGTACTTCTTTGCAAGCCAGCTGCTCGAGCATGGGTTTGCTTCTGAGAGTTCAATACAGGGTGTACAAAAAAAACCCACCCTTAACAACCCACTCCATCCAAAAGCTGAAGAATGACCATCTCTATGGCAACTAAAGCACTTGCCATGCTCATGCCCAACATAAATTGGCACAATTTTACACATGAAGTTAGTGTAATCAGGGTGCAAGTAATTCGAGTAAGATAACTAGAGACAGAGCAGAATATTCCAGGTGTTTGTTAAACACCTTATTTAATATTATATTATATTAACATTATTATATTAATAATATTAATTAATTAATATAATATTAATATTATATTAATATTCCAGGTGTTATATTAATTATATTAATATTCCAGGTGTTTGTTTGTCCACTTAAACCATTGTTTGTTAATTAGTTTCATTGTGTGGAGGAAGACTCCAGAGACAGCAATACAACACAACAATGAGGGTGGAAAACAAATGGCTGGCTACAGTTGTCTGTCTCAGGGCAGCCCTCCGGTAGTCTGGTGACTAATAAGCTTGTCAGGTTGATTACTCATCAGAGCTAACAGCCCTGGTAGTGTTGGGCAGGGAGGGGAAGACCAGGAAATGACACCTTCACCTCTTGTGTAACTTCACCCTCAGGTTACGTATTGTTATACAGCTAAGCTAGCAGACTGCTGCCACCAGGAACGAGTAGTGCTGCACTCCCCTTCACAGTTGTTGGCTCTGGTTCCTGTCTGATGAAAAGATATGATCCGACTCACTCACCTAGGCACACAAAGAGCATGCACTCCTCCCTCTTCACCCATTAATTTTGCTGCTAGTTGAAGTTCATATGACTATCTTGTTAGGAGAGCTAGCTGACAGTACGCTTTCAGGTGTGCTAGAGTAAGTATGTAGGTGAGTACAACGTTGGTATGTAGCTTACTTCCTAAAAAACACTCTTCTGGATCATCACTTTTAAATCAGTGCTTCCATAGGAATGCTATGTCACCAAGGAATGTCAACCTCTTAGGGAGGACTAATGATGACAATTATGGATATTCCATAATACATATTGATATTTCATAATATATAATATTGCAGAGGGACTTTTGACAAGGGTATATAGTGGTAAGACAAGGGGCAATGGATTTAAACTGAAAGAGGGGAGATTTAGAGTAGATATAAGGAAGAAATTTTTTACATTTTTTACCTTGAGGGTGGTGAGGCACTGGAACAGTTTGCCCAGAGATGCTGAGGCTGCCCCATCCCGGGAAGCGTTCAAGGCCAGGTTGGAGGAGGCTTTGAGCAACCTGGTGTAGTGGAGGGTGTCCCTGCCCATGGCAGGGGGGTTGGAACTAGATCATAGAATCATAGAATGGTTAGGGTTGGAAGGGACCTCAAAGATCATCTAGTTACAAGCCCCCCTGCCATGGGCAGAGACACCCTCCACTACACCAGGTTGCCCAAAGCCTCATCCAACCTGGCCTTGAACACCTCCAGGGATGGGGCATCCACAACCTCTCTGGGCAACCTGTTCCACTACCTCACCACCCTCAATGTAAAGAATTTCTTTCTTATATCTAACCTAAATCTGCCCTCTTTCAGTTTAAATCCATTGCCCCTTGTCCTATCACTACACACCCTTGTAAAAAGTGCCTCTCCAGCTTTCCTGTAGGCCCCCCTTTAGGTACTGGAAAGCTGCTATAAGATCACCCCGGAACCTTCTCTTCTCCAGGCTGAACAGCCCCAACTGCCCAGGGAGGTGGTTGAGTCCCCATCCCTGGATATGTTTAAGAATAGGGTGGATGATCTACTTGAGGATATGGTTTAATGGGGATTAGGGATGGTTGGACTCGATGATCTACAAGGTCTTTTCCAACCTAGAAATCTATGAATCTATGAACTCTCTCACCCTGTCTTCATAGCAGAGGTGCTCCAGCCCTCTGATCATCTTCGTGGCCCTCCTCTGGACTCGTTCCAGTAGCTCCATGTCCTTCTTGTGTTGGGGACTCCAGAGCTGAACACAGTATTCCAGGTGGGGTCTCATGAGAGCTGAGTAGAGGGGCAGATGATCTTTGAGGTCCCTTCCAACCCAAACCATTCTACTATGATTTAGAAAGTCATTAGAAAAGCAACTGCCCTTAAGAAAAGAGTTCTCGTTATTTTGCTTTAGTATAAGCTTTGACCAATTAAAAAACCCCTGCACTTAACTCCAGAAGAGAGCACTTCTATACAACTACACATAAGATGTGGTCCCTTCCTGTGAAGGAGGAGGCCAGCAGCAGCGTTTAATCCAGTTACTGACACTAAAGGGTAAGCCTGACCTACCACAGAATCATAAAGCAGCATATTAGGAAAAAAGCAACACAGCTTCCTCTAACAGTCATCGAGTAGTAGAGTAATTTTCAGAAGACTGTCACTTAGTACCGCTCCATGCAGGTTTTAGTCCATAAGCATTTTACAGAAGTATTACCTAACTTGAGTTCCTGAAGTTATGTACCACAGCTAATGGTTTGGTTTTGAATGTACTTATTCAATAAATCTGCATGAAGCAGCTTTGAATTCCATAGTTTATTTATAATTGTAAAAGCATAAATGTTACATACATTGAGTAATTGCATATTTGTTAGAATCGTACCTACTCAGAAGACTGGTGTGTGCAAAGACAAGATAGTCATGCTTAGATTTTCCCCCACTAGTTTGTTGCTTTAGTATTTATTCCCCCCTTCAGTTCAGTAAAATTTCCATAGAAACAGAGCAAGGAAATACAGATATATAATAGCTAGAGTTATTGAAGTGTATGATGACAGTTTGACAACATCCTATAGGTTCTTTAGAACTACTGAAGGTAGAGATCTGCCTGGTATTTAAAAGGGTAAAGACTGGACTCGGCGAGAGTTACAGCAAACAGGCAAAAAGCCTAGTTACGGTTCACTCAAAATATACGTATTTGTAGCTTGTTATGAAAAGAGAATTTGTGTCAGCTTTCTCACATCATTCCAGGAGATATCATGGGGTATGTATACACATACACATATTAAAAAAAAAAAAAAATACATATACGTGTATACATTTTTAAATAAGGCAGGTATTTATTTCAGGCTCTTAAAACATTTTTCCAGCCCCTTCTCCTATTAATATAGCATTATGTTGCCATTTTATTGCTAAAGAAAGCATACCATCATTGCAAGCAGAACAGCATCAGCATTAGCTTTAGTTTGCAGTCCAGTTGAGTTAGTAAGGCTAAAGACATACATTATTACTATGAAAGAATATTACTGTTATAGAAAGACAGAAGACTAGCTGAATTCTATTTAGATTGCACCGAATCATTCTCTTGACATAGTCTGTAGTTAACAGTATACACGAAAAAGCAAAACAGCACCATTTTGGAGCAACAGAAAGAGAGAAAAATACTACCTCCTCATCTTTTACTAACTTGTTATATTAATAAAAATACACAAGGGAAGGATGAGGACACAACAGACTTCATCTGCTGCTCTAACAATGCTTTCTTCTGTAAGAAAGGATGCAGGATTTTTGAGCTTATCCAAATGTAAATTCTAATACGAATGAATGTGCACGCCACTATCTTTGCATAACTAATAACAGTTACTTGTTAGTATGACTTTACAAGCTGCACTCTCGAAGTTTTTTGTCAGCCTGCTTCAAGGAGATCCAGGTGTTTAACATGTTTGATCGCAGTTTGGCCCACACCAAATGGTTGTTTAACCCAAATATCTGGGCAGCAAACTGGGCAGCTCCTTCAGGTGACAGAATAGTAGGACAGCCAAGACCTGTAGAGAAGAAAGCGCCACTTACCAGAGCATATTTTATAGCCAAACAAAACACTGCCTCTGAAGGACAACTTAACACAATGTTTGTTTCAGCCTCCAGGAACCACGTGATCTAGTTCTAAAGCTACTGAAGTGTCACGTGTTCCACTACTTCTAACAGGACTGCTTCATGGCATTTTAAACCAAAAGCCAGCATACCAATGACTCTTCTTATTACAGAGGTAACAGACTTCTGGGCCTCCCAGTTGCCAAGCATCCACTGAAGTCACTAACAAAAGTTAGAAATCATACAGGTAGCAATGCACTGAAGTAACAGTTAAGAGTTAAGCTCTTACCTACACTGATTGTGGAGAAAGAAATTTTTTGATCTTTGATCAGAAGTAAAATGCAGCTGTAGAACTCTGAAGAAAATTCAATTATTTAACTCCCCATTAATACTAATTCCGATTTCAAACTGGAATGTTTAGCAAAGAGAAGACAAGGTTTATATCTTTCTACAGATTACTCCTACGTAATCTTCGCTGTTTATTGGGCTTTTTGCCATCAAGAAGTCAAAGACTGTACGCAAGATATTTCTAAAGACTTTGTTCAGTACTGATCCAGCTACTTTTCCAGTGTTTTGCCAGTGAGTTCATATATGTATGCATGCTAGAACAACAATAAAGTTAGATCTAGGTCAGTTCAAGAGCATAAGTTGAAGGTCATCTTACCACTGGGGAGTCTGAGAGAAGACCACACATCCTGAGTACCCCAGTCAGCTGAGAGTGGCGGACAGTTGACAACTGGGTAAGCAGTGTTACCAGACAGCACTGGTCCCAAACCATTGCTCCTACCAGCTACTGCAACAAACACTGTTGGGATTCCATCTCCTAGGGGGAAGGAAGACATTCAGAAATTAGCAATCCACCTTATTCTCTACCACTTGCTTCTGTGGGGACTTTATCTGAGTCCATAATTCTGTTTGCAGCTATTTTGTCAATTCCATTACATAGCACTAGATTTTTTTGTCTAACTTCCCCATTCACAGAAATAACTTCCAAATCTTGCAGCCTTAAATCCCAGCTACTGTTTACCACAACTGAAGTTAACAACGTCTTACTCTGCCTCTGAGGGGAAGTCTCAGGAATAGCTGATGTCTAGCTTTGCAAAGAACATAGCCATTAAACTATTAAACCTCTGGTGCTTTTAAGTGTTCCTCTTCTTAAATCTTGCACAGTTCACCTCAAAATAAGTGTTCCTTAACTATAGTTACCACATCTGTAGTTTTGCTGAGTCTTTAACAAGCCCCACGTGCCAGTTTTTCCTCCTGTAGAAAGTATACTCCCCCAAAAACAATAAAATAGTTATGTCTTCTCTACTAGGCTATAAACATTTTTGAAGAGATGTCAAATTTTCTTGGTAAAGATAAGAATTTAAATCAAGTATCTTTTTCTCATGACATCTAAAATAACAAGCAAGAATATTTTCATGAAACAGGCGGGAAGATACGATGGGAGCAATATCTGCCTTGTAGGTAACACACAAGAATATTCAAAGTCAGCTAGAGAAACTATCACTCCTCCTTGTTTCAGAAGGACCAGCATCACAAGCAAGATGCTACAAAACATGTACTAACATGACTGAGGCCCGGGAAAAGTAGTTCTGGTGCTGGGGTAAAAGCAGCGGTTAGACTTTGAGTAATGGAAGCTGTGGCTGGGCAGCAGGACAATACATTACTTTGCAGTTGCTTAGTGCAGTCTCTAACTGGTCAAGTAATTAGCAAGTGTAGAACAGCACTGTAACAGCTTGGTGTTCTGTTCAAGGAAAAAAAAATAAAATAGAAAAACACCACACAAATCCTGAAGTTGCCAAGTAATTCTTGAATACGATACTGTTTCAATTCAAACCAGTAGTTCTTTGGCATTTACCTTCATATTCTGCTTTGATCCTCAGGGTTTCATCTGGCCCTTTGTGAGCAGAGGTCACTCTTAACTCACAAGGGATTCCAAAGGTTGCACATGCCTTTTTTATTTTTTCACAGTGACCGAGGTCAGAAGGGGATCCCATCAACACCACAACTCTACCTTGGCTCTTTGTTTTCAGAAGCAACTAGGGAAAAGAGTGAAGGGGGACGAAGGAAAGAAAAGCTGTCAACAGGATTGAAGACATGCAGTTATCAAAGTCTAGATACGTTGTTCATAAAAACAGATACCTCTACTCTTTCTGCAACCCATTCGAAGTTTCTCTTAACCATTTGCAGTGCTTCAGGAGTCACTTCTTTCAGGTCCCGGTAGGACTGAAAAGAGCAAAAACCCAAACCTGAAGTTGATGTGTTTTGGGTACACAAAGCACTCATTTTGCTACTATAATTTATAAGAATGCCCCAAATTAAACATTTATGCAGTTTTTAGCAATTCCACAGGAAGGAGAACAGAGACCGCTACAGATACTGGACAGAGTAGATAGGGAAGCAAGGAAGAGCTATTTAATGAGGAACCATTCAGTAGGTGTAAATAACCTCCTACATGACAATTCATGGCCATCTGCAACATAAAAGGCTTTTAGCTACAAGGGTATCAAGGTTTTGGTAGCTTCCCAAATGGTAAATTTAAGGAAAGACGTACAACTTTTTTAAAATCGGATTTGTAATTCCATGATTGCCTGCAGTCGCACTGCACTAGCCAACCTAAGTTCTGCATGGTGTTATCGTGTATCTTATTTTAGGGAGATGAGCAAAAGCACTGTCACAGCAATTCACTCCAGCATGCTACTACATAATTCAGGTAAAGTAAATGATAGAGCAGTTCTGCTTCCTAATTTAAAAGTAATATCCCTCCTCCCACACACATGCTTTGAAATCTTCCCCTGGGGCTTACAGCCACCTTCTGTCACAAGGTCTCTGTTACTAGTCTCAATGACTGTCACAGAAGCTCCATGGCAGCAGCATTCTCAAACTGGTTCTTTCATAACTACTTATCTAGTAATTAAGAGATATTTGACAAGGGTAATTGCTACAAGTTTAAATATAGTACAAGTTTTATTTCAAACTTACATTTGCAGCCCTCTTAGGTGGACACAGTCTGTTAATAACACTCAGAAACAACTGAATATTGAATTCAAGCTTAATCTAAATAATGAAGAAAAGCATCCTCCCTGCAGATCCCTCTTATGTATCACCAGATCTCTACTAGTAGAGGATACCACTCTGAATAAACAGAGAAACTTGGAGGCAGACCTGAGAACCAAAGCTTCTATTCTTCCTACTGATTTGCTGTCCCATTATTTTATTATCTGCACATCAAGTCACAAATTCTTATTACCCCTGGAAGCACCACGTTTCATTACAATAGCTCCAGGTGGCATTACAATAGCCCTGTGTTGGGCATTCCTATTGAAGATATACAGGCATCGGATTTTTTCCTACCATAAACCAGAGAATCAACTATTTATTGAGAATAGGATTGGACATTAAGTACCCTACGAGCTACTCTGTAACAAGATAAGACTATCTAGAAAAAGTCACTCAAAGCAGATGTTTAACTGCAGGGGTTTAATTTTTTCATTCTCTTTCCCAACTGATTTAGAAAGCAAAGATGAGAACACTACCTGTTTGTCCTTCTGCTGGCTTCTGTCTCCCGATGGCCACAGTCTCCATGAATCGTTATCAATAACATCAGCAAGAACAATTTCTTTTGTCAGAATATTAACGCCGAATTCAATCTAAAAAGTAGTAAGAATCTTATTTTAGGAACGATACAGTGATATATTTCCTGTCAGAACCAGGATCATGAGAAATGAGATTCTCATACCTTCAGGTCTACCAGTGTGCAGTTTTGGGGCTGCCATGATTTTTCCAGGATCTCAAAAATAGCTTGAGTAGAACGAGCCATAATATCCACTTCAGTCTGGCCAATAGTAAGTCCAGCAAAACAGAATTTTGCTTCAATTAGCTGCTCCTCAGACCACTGTGGATCATTATTAGCATCATCCTGTTAAGAAAACCAAAACATATACATCCTGTAACTTAAGCTTGCTGTAAGAGGAAAGCAACCATTAGAAGATGGTGCTAGGTTTTGCTTGTTCATTTAAAAAAAAAAAAACAAACCCAAATATAGACTTCAAACTAGTATTTTATGATTAGCACTAAAAGAAAGTGCCAGCAACATTGAAAACACTTGCTGTAACACCTGAACATCTTTAAAAGCACTTCGAGTTTGGACAGTGCCCCAAGAATGACAGGGTACACTACAAAAAACGCTTTAGGTTCACAACGCGTAGTTCACAAGACATTTCTTTCGGAATGCGTTCCCAAAGAAGTTCAGAATCCCAAGTGACTAGCTAGCCACTTACTCTCACCATTTTTAATTTCTTCAAATATATCAACATATCTGTTTCAACTGATGCATCATGTTTATGCCTAAAAAGGCCTTGTACCTTATAAATAAAACATTTTTGTATTTTAAGTACAGCTTGGCTTGTTATTCTTTGATGGCTGTGTAAGCAAGTATTACATTATAAGCACTTCAGACAAAACACCTGTTGGACAAGAATGCAAGAAAACATTCAGATGGCAAAACTACCAATACTAAGAGGATTGTTCAGCCACTAGTGCTACTTGCTTTATTTGCCAGCATCTTAGAGGAGTTAATACAGAGTTCTAGCTCTGTTTAAGTTTGATTAACATCACAGGAAAGGAAGCTTACCTTGTAAAACATCTCAATTTTGGGTGGGTAAAACTTGTACCCTTCTTTGACACCAGGGTTTCTTTTGAGGAAGGAGCCAGTAGCAATTCTTCTGCACACCCATTCAATTGGGATCATTTCACAGTGAGCTGCGATGAATGCTGTGTCACTCTGTTTCCTGACAAAAGCTGTTTTTATTCCTAAATATAAAGATAGCAGCTTAGTTCCAGTACTAGGCACGCTCCACAGTTGAAACGAGCCACAAACATCTCTAATTTTAAGTATAACTGAATCTTGTTCTTCTCTGGACTTAAGGGACACACCAAATCTCTTCAGGGTATTTTACGTCCACTCTGGCCTCGCAAAAGGCAATCAATGTGGTTATCATAGAATGGTTTGGGTGGGAAGGGATCTCAAAGATCATCTAGTTCCAATCCCCCTGCCATGGGCAGGGACACCTTCCACTAGGGTCAGGCTGCTCAAAGCCTCATCCAATCTGCCCTTGAACACTTCCAGGGACAGGACATTCACAACTTCTCTGGGCAACCTGTGCCAGTGCCTCTCTAGTCTTATTGTAAAAAATTTCTTCCTTGTATCTAATCTAAATCTACTCTCTTCCACAAGTCATTAGTTTTGTCAATTTTATCACACAGCTTGTAGCTCAGAACCTTATGCTTTGGTCAAAAATCCTATTCTTGCAAATAGTTTTGCTCAAAGAGCTATTAAAAAAAAATAAATCTCTCACAATAGTTTGTTTTTAAACAAAAGTCAGCAGCAACTAATTAGCCAACCATGCACTCTGGTGGAAGATCCATCATACATGGAACATTAACTGGAGGCTTTCGAAGGAGTTAGGGAAAGGTAGCAAAACATAAAAGCATGGTAGTCTTTACTACTTTGTTTAAGGTGGGGAAGAGAATGACTTAGTCTTCCCCTTTGTTACAAATTAACAGTTATTTATAGCACTAGATCTTAGTAATTTATTAGGCCGAAGACATTAAGACAGAATCACATGCACACACACAAACCTGCTGCAGCAAGTCAACCTTCCTACTTAACTCTAAGATGAACCCATATTAAACAGGGGCAGCCAACATGTGCAGATAGTCAGTGTAAGTGCAAAATGGCTCTTTCCAATTTCACTCTTGAGGAAAGTCCCACCTTTCTCCCCCCAGGACAAGGCAACTGTCAAGCCCAATTGTCATATGCCAGAAACAGAAGACGAACTGTATCCAGTGAAACCAAGAAGTAGCTCTATTCCATTCCACTTCCAGAGTCAAAAAGGAAGAATTAAAGTCTTAAAATATAGTATTAACATTGATTCTTAAGATTTTATTGAATTGTACTCAATGGCAGAATGATTTAAATCATCAACTGCATACTGAGTCACTTCTAAATCGAAGCATTAAGGCCCCCACATGGTTTACCACTACATTTTTCATCAGTGTGGATGCATGCTTTTGAAAAGGCTGACATTAGCTCTATTATAAAAGGGAGAGAAGCTTTAACAGAACTTTGTAAATCATCACCTTCAAAAAAGGCAGGTTAAGAAGAGTTGCGCAAAGCAAACGAACTACTTCTACAATAAGGCATTCAGTTATCTGCAGTTTATGCCACTCAAACAAGCAAACTGGAGAAGCCTGAAATTTCGTTAGTTGCTTTAAAATGCAACCACAGTTTACTCTGCGTATTTTTCCACGGCACCTGAAGTTACTGAGCGTAAGCCATTTAAGGATCTTTAAGGTATCTACAGCATGGCTTCTTCACATTTAGAGTTCATAGCTGTAGGATATTTAATATTTTGATTGTTATCTTAACTATTGTCCATTTAAGAATTAGGCAAAACGTATTATTAATTGTTCTTAAATGAAAACCGGTAGTTTTAATCCACTGCAAATATAATCAGAAAGATCTTGAAGGCTTCTTTGTACTATACACACAACAGGCTTCCCAAGAAAGCCAGTGACTCAGGATTACACTGAATGACTTGATCGCACTTCCTTCCTTTCCCCACCAACCCATTTGCAAAATATCTGTCTCGGCCCATATTTTAAGAGCTACTTGCACGGAAATATAGGTGGATGCAACTCTACAGAAACCATCTTTCTCTTCCCTGCATATGAAACACCCTAGAACTTTACTGTTTGACCATCAGAGAACTATCACTACACCTTCTAACAGATCACACAACTTTTAAGTAACTCAGCTGGTACTTGAAGCAGTCTTTGTGCGAATGCTTCGAAGGGCACTGAGCACGCAGCTGTAAGCGGTCTTAACCAAGTTTACTGGTGCTTGTACTGTAGTACTGTTCGCAGACTGAAGTCAGAAACCAGCACAAATTCCTCTTTGCAACTTGCAAACTTCTCAGTCAAAGACACTTCCAGATTCTTTCTCAAAACAAAGATACTGGCTCCGGTTTTGGAAGTATGGTGCAAAACTTATTTGAGTGACTCAAATTAGTCATGTGCTCTGTTAAAGTCTGCTTCTAGCATCAGGAATATTTTGAGTCTTTTAAAGTAAACTTAAAGCTCCCAATAGATTCAGTACAGACCAAACCATGCATTTGCAGTATAGTCCTTGTAAGTGTGTAAGTACAAAGAGTACAGAAATTCTACACTGATGTGGCATACGCAACTTACAGAGGGGAAGAAAAAAAGAAAGATAAAAGGTTACTCTAATTTTATCTCTTAACATTCATACACAAATTTCACACAGCTTAGACATAGCCTGGTAGTGCCACTAGCCAGCAGTGACTTCTATGCAGGCAGATGTAGTAAGAAAGGTGAGATGCATCCAGTCTGGTATTACAGGCAAGTGGGGTAAGGAAGAACTGACAAAAGCAGAGGGCAGTATTAGGGGTGTGTCCAAACAAGCCGGAGAAATTATTGCAGTGTTATCGGTGATGACATTACTTCAGAGCCCCACGTTCCAATTGAACAAATGGCACAGCCAGCTACATAGTACCAGAGGGAAAAGCGTTAACTAAAAACTAATAGAAAAGACACTCAAAAAGACCATCAGAGCCTCAAGGCACGATAAATCGATATACAGAAACAATACTGGTTTGTAACAATATCTGTAATACACAGGTATGTATCCCACCTTTGAAATACTTACCAGCTTCTTGAAGTAACTGAAACACACAGCTAGTCGTTGTGTTGGAAATGGCAGCCTTCCCTTCCATTCGGTCCTTCCTGGCTGCGTTTCCCGCTGTTATTTGGTCTTTTGACTGCATGAGAACACATCCCGGGATATCTGGCAGCTCATACACTTCTTTTGTTTTACCTTCATTAACTTTTTTACCGAGTTTCAGGTCTACAGAAAGAAAGAAAGCACAAAATCAGCTTCAGATTTATAGAAATGTTTTACTTCTGCACGTAAGCCCACCAAGTTCTCGGGCTCCTGTCAGCTGCGCGCAAAGCAAGACCCAGCAGGATCCCACGTTGCGGGCAGTGGGCTAAGCCCTCATCCACAGGGCAATTTGCTCAGGTTTCCCTCCGGGCCGGCAGGACGAGAGCAATCGCTCCCAACTGGTGCCCACGCCGGCTCTGGCGCCACGAGGGCCACGGCAGTGAAGGGCGGGCAGCGCCGCGCCCCCTCGGCCGCCCTCACCTCCGCACGGCGCGGGCTTTCGCTCGCCGCCGGCCGTCGGGACGTGCCGTCTGAGGCGGCGCCGGCAGAAATCGCTCCGCGTTTACCGTCTGCTTTAGCTTCGGGGCAAGCCCGAAGCTCAGCAAGCCAAGCGGCGCGGGCCGGTCAGCGGCAGCCGCCCGCAGCATCCTCCGCCCGGAGCGGGAAAGGGGGGTTGAAGCTTCGGCTCGAAGCGTTCACCCGGCCTTCGCCGCCCCTTCCCGCGGGACGGGGGGCAGCCGCGCGCCCCATCAGGCTGGGGCACGGCCACCCCCCAAAAAAAAAACAAAACAAAAAAAAACACCTTAAAAGTTTTCGGGGAGAAAGTTCACTCCCAAGCACCTACACCCAGAGCCCGCCGGCAGCGGCCCCTCGGCAGAAATTCCCCCGGGACGCCCGCCATGACCGTTACCGGCCACGGCGCGCGGGCTGCCCCTCGCTGCTTGCCATGCCGAGGGGCAGCCGGTTACCTGATGCGGCGGGGGCCATGGTTACGGCGGCGGGAGCAGCAGCAGGCACCTAGGGCACAGAAGAGAACCTCAGCACACGCCACCGGGGTAAGAAGGGGACAGCGGAAGGGGCGGGCAGCGGCACCGTCCGCCAATCGCCGCCCGACGTGGCCGGGTCGGCCCGCGCACCTCTCCGCTGCGTCGAGCCCCCCGGGCGAACCCCGGACGCCCCCCCCCCCCCCTCCCCTCCGCCGCCCTCGTGCAAACACGGCCCCGGCCCACGTCCCGGCCAATGCCGACTTCGCGCACCCCCCACCCCACGTTGCAAACACACCCCCGGCCTGTTGCGCCCCGCGGGGGCAGCGGGTCCGGGGTCGCGGGGCCCGGCTGGAAAGTGGCGGCGGGGGTGGGGAGGGGACCGGGGGGCGCCCTCCCGTATGTAAATGAGGCCGCGCGGCAGGCTGCCGGCGGCCCCGCGCGGCGCGGAGCTGTTGGCTGCGCGCGGCGCCGGCGGGAGCGCGCGGGAGCAGCCGCAGCGGAGCCGGGACTGGGGCCGCCCGCCGGGGCCGCGCCGCGCCGCCACGTGCCCCCGGCGACATGGAGCTGGAGGAGCTGGGCATCCGGGAGGAGTGCGGCGTGTTCGGCTGCATCGCCTCCGGCTCGTGGCCCACGGAGCTGGACGTGCCCCATGTGATCACGCTGGGGCTGGTGGGGCTGCAGCACAGGTAAGGGGGCGGGGGGCACGGGGGTCGGGATCGGGCCCGACGGGGCCGCCGTCCGAAAACGGCTTCTCCGTAGCGGGCCGGGCCGCGCTGGCCGCCCCAGAGGCGAGGCGGGCCCCGGCGCGCCGGCAGCGGCCGCGGCAGGAGCGGGCTGGGAGAGGAGCGGCGCGGGCCGGGAGCCTGCTCGCTCCGGAGCGTCCCGTCCCTTCCTCCCGCTCCGCGCCGGCGGGAGAGCCCCGGCAACATCCCGGTGGCGAAGCGCAGAGAACGCCCCGCCGCCTCCCTCCTTCGCGGGCCGGCCCCGCCAAAGGAGCAGCTCCCGGACGTGCTTTGGGCTCAGTTCGCATCCTCCCCTGATGCCGGCCGCCGGCGGGGGGAGCCGCGCCGCGCCGCTGGCCCGGGAGTGCGCGTCTCCCGCGCAGCCCGGAGGCCTCCGTGCGCGGAGCCCGCGGCGCGGATGCGCCTCCCTCGTCGGCCGCCGCGCCCGCCGCCCCGTCCCAGCCACCCAGCCGCGCCGCGCCGCGCCGCGGCGGTGTGACACGGGCGCTGACTTGCCGGCGTCGCGGCGAGGCCCGGCCGTCGTGCTCAGCGTTACTCGGGATGCTTACGTTGAAGTGTAATTCACAGAAATCTAAACTACGGAAACGGAGTGGTTCTCGAGCGTTTTTAGGCTCCTGCTGGCCGTAGTTGTTTAGATTCATCACCATGAAGTAACAAAACTTCTTTTCTACCTAACATGTCTATGGCGATGTAAACCAGACCAGATTCACTGTGCAGAGCTGCGAAAAGAAGTTTGGGTTCTGCTTCCGTTCGGTATTCAAAGCAGTAATGTTATGCACTGACATAACTAATCGTTTTTTCAGTGGTGCCAGAAAGGTCTGTCCTCCTCGTGGGAACACGTGCACAGCCAAACACGCACACACCGTTTTTGTAGTACATGCTACGCTTCTGTAGTACAACTCCTGATACTACGCTTAGCTTTCCATTTGCAAAAAGTGAGCTAAATAATCACATTCCTGACAATCTGGGGAGCTGGGCTTCTCTAAGTACACATGCACTGAATAGGTAAAATGATACGGTCTTTGTTTTTCTGAGGTCACAGACATGTGAAGGTTGCTCTGAAATTGTTTTGGACTGACAATAGAAAGTTGTTTACACTGAGATCTATTTATTCCAGCTGAGTTTCATATACTTTTACTGCTAAAATGTTGCATCCTTACATGACTCTCGTAACTAATAGTTTTCTTTGGGTTGCAGGTGTATCATTCATAAATTCTATATATTTGCCAGTGTCCATCAAAAAACAGTTTTATTGGGAGCGACAGAGCTGCAGAATCTAAGGAACAAAGCCATGTAATCAATAGTCTCATTTCAGGTTGCGCTATTTTTCTGTATAGAGGCTGGGAAAAAAAATCTTACTTCATTTGTCCTCACAGAGTTACACTGGTGGACCTGGAGTTTCTTAGTTGGAAAATAAATGACTGATGTATTTTCATTATTCTGTGTCTTATTATCTCAGTTTTCATGGCAACCTTATTTCATGATTTTTCAATACACATTTTTTCTCCTTTTTTTTTTTTTTTCTGATGGGCACTTGACAAGTATATTTGATTTCCATGAGCTCTTTAATATCAAATATCCCCTGTGGAGGGCACAACTGTAGGTAGTGATACTAATGTTGTAACTGAAACTGCAAGCAATTCACAAGTTCTACGGGAAGACACACACCTAAAGGCATACCTGCACTACCTCTGATTCTGATCTTCTAACTCAATAATTGTCAACATTTTAAGGGATGCTTTCCTAGAGACATAAACATCATTGCACCTGTAAAGTGAAACTACGCAATTAAGTATGCCACTCAATAAAATTCTGTTAAATAGCTGAGATGTTAATGTTGCCATTTTCTTCTTTAATGTTTCTCTCTAACCTCTTTGGATTTTTCCTACTGTGGGGTGTAGAAGAGGTGGCATCCCTCTCGGGAAGTAACAGGATAACAGCTATTTTTCTTCCTTCTTTTTGGAATGTCTCTGGAAAACCAGAATTAAGATTTAGCATTAACTGTATCAGTACATTTCATTAAGACTGTTCTTTTAAACTTAAAACTAGGAAGTGTCTCTTAACAATGTTCCTTTAAAAATAAATAAATATGAAAGGGAGGTATGGTAAATATTAATGGGCTGTCCCAATCAGATCTAAGTGACTGACAAATTTGATTGGCCACTAGAAAATACAGTCCTTAGACCTCACCTTCAGATGAGTAAGGATGTTTAGATAATAACTACTGGCCTTAGGTACTCATAGGCATGTTATTTTATATGAAAATTAGTCCTGTGCAATAAATCTAATTTCAGAATTTGGTTCTTAATTCATCTTAGATTTTAAAAATCAGAATATTCAAGCATGGTGTGTCATCAAACTGCCTTTTTAAGATGACCGATGCATAAAGAAGAGGGAGCTGTTGGGAACATGTTATAATTCCTAACCTTTGAAATCTTTTCTGTATCCATAAAGATCCAGAGTATTTGCTACATGCCACAAAAACATACAGCGTGAATTCTTTGTGCTTTAGGTTCTGATACAGCCAGTTGCAGCAATATGAAGGACTTTGCTGTTCCTGATAAATGGCCTAAAATTAGTTGATAGTTTGTATTAACAGTGTTAAAAAGATATTACATCACTGGAGAGATTTACTTCAGTGAGGTAGTTTGTAACTGGAAACTTGAAACTCTGTATGCTGGATCAAGCCACTAAAATATTTAAGCATGTATTCAACAGCGCATGTTTGAGTGGTGCGCATACGCTGAAACTATTCTGCATGAAAAACAGGTGTGTATTTGTAAGCAAGGTTCTCCAGTGAGCCCACAAGTAGGCACATCATGAAAGATAAAAGATAGACTTGGAATTTCACTATCTTGACATAAGCAACAACTTTAAAAGCTTCTTTCTTTCTTTCTTTTTTTTTTTTTTAATTAAAAAGCAACTGCTAGATTGTTGAGGCTTAAATTTACACTCCTTTGCAGCAGAAGTTAGAACATGGCTTTTTATTGGCTTTTACTTTATAATGGTGAATGGTGAATTAAAATGAAAACTAGTATATTCCTACTCACAGGCCAATCAAAGCCTTCTACAACTAAGAACACTGTAAAAATTTAACGTGAAACTATTTAAAAGTGATTTTCATCTGTTTGTAACACATTTTACAGCTACATTAGCAGTGAATTCTCATGATATTTGAAACTTTAAAGCTGGTAAAGCTAACGCTGTTACTCTGGCTTCAGCATAACAAGGCTTAAAAGTGGATGTTCTAAATCATCTTTACCATTTGTGAGCCAGGGAACAAAGTCACTGTAAAATCCACTGTCAGCATGCCAAATCCATGCCAGAGGATATTGGTAAGGAGATGACTTTCTTGGGGGCAGGGAGGGAGGGAGGAGGAGTACTTTTGAGTTACAAATCTATTAAACGTCATTTGAGTCCTTGACCAGGACAAACTTGCAAAGTTAATCTTGGAACAAGTGTGATTTCTGTTAACTTTTTGCAAAATTCCCTGGAAAATATTTTTGGCAGTAATACTGTGTACTGAAACCTGAGTGTATCCAGCTTTGTACTGATTTTTAGAAAAGGTCTTTAAAAGGCCTCTTCTGTGCAGGTGGAAGTCCTGTTAAGTCAAGGAATACTCCTTGTCCCAACTCAGCTGTGTATGGAATTTGCTATGAGAATCAAAGGAAATGGAGAGTGGAGGCATGGCCAGCATGCTATTTTGATACCTGCCCTGTTACTATCTATTATTAAACCCCACACAACAGAACCCAAATAATCACCAATGTAAGTTAAGAATTTGTACTTCTCTTTCAAGCTAGTAAAATTACTGGTTGCTTCCTATTAGCCATCCTTCCAAATATCTACACTCAGTATAGCATAATGAAAGTGTTCATCTCCGTTTTTAATACCACCTCTTGGCTAGAAGATAGATTTTTTTAAAAGGCTATTTAGCAAGCTACCATTATCCTGTCTTACACTGTGAACCTTTTAAGCAAAAAGCTTGAAATTACAATAGTATTTGTATAGGAGTTTTCTGAGGAACATGGATATGCTACAGGTAATGATCCTGATAATTTGGTACATAACATATTTACCTCTTCATTTAATCTCAAGAACCCATTATGGGTTCAGCAGATCCCCCATCCCCAGATGCGAGAACTGCAGTGTTAAATGTTTTAATTGTCTAAAGCTAAGATGTTTGTCTAGCTAGTGATTGAGTCTGTATGCTATTTTACCAGCAAACAGCTGGTATGTACTGGTAAAACATTCCTGAGTACTTTCACAGGCACTGAATGCAGGTATAGTAACACCTTATCTTTTAGTTCTATCTTGGTTTATGACTACTCTGTGCTGCTAGGTGCTGAGGGCCCAGTTTAATTACATGCCACAACACTTACTCCTGCAGGAAGAGAGGAGGAGCGAGACCTTTTTGCTGTGGTGAGCTGTTACATCCACTCAATTGTTCTACTTAACTTCCTGCAGGGCTCAGGTTCCTGCATGCTTGGAAAGTGAAGATAAGACAGATTTCCATTCTAACCAAGTTCAAATCTCTTAGATGTACATGTCAGAAAATGCAGTTTGGTCTCAGCTCTTATCTCTGGAAGTGGAGTAACTGATTGGAATGAGATAACATAAGAAGGAGTGGAAGAACCAGGAGGGAGGTGGTGCCAAAATGTATATACAAGAGGATGTTTCAGAGGAAGCCATTATGTTTATTGTGGCCAACAGGCTTTCCATGACATTAACCTAGCCATAGTTGAGGTGAGACTGTTCCATTTTTCTTCACATTGACTGTAGTTAAGTCATCCATGTAGGCATGGTACAGCTCTCCAGTAATTCTCACAGGATTGCTTTTTTGGCCTCTCTGTTCATACCCTAAATTTGAGCCTAATGCACAGAGGGAGGGTTATACCCAGTATGGGAGGTTCATGCTGGGTAACTACCAGTTCAAATAACTGTCCTGGCTGCTCTTTCTGCCGTGTCTTACACTACTCTTCTTGAACTTAAAAAAAAGCAAGGTTGTTTGGAGGGGCTTTTTGTTAGGCTAGTTTTAATTTAAATCAGTTCTATCAGTTGGTTAACCACTTGGCCACATGAGTGCTTGTGCCAACTCGAAGGAGACCTTGCTACAGGAGAGGGAACAAAGGGTGAGAGTCTGGAGGGAGAGTCTTTTAAGCTGACAGTGATGCTGATAGTGCTTGTGGATCCACCATTATGCAAGCATTTCTGCTCCCTGAAACTCACTTTCCACACACTTGACCCATTATTAGGAAATAATCTAAACAGGGCATTCAGAGGACTTTCCATGGTAACAGCCCTATCAAAGACATGTAAAGTAACCTATTCATCTCAGTGAATGAGTGTGCTTTAGAGAAGAATGGAACTTTTTAATATAGGTCAAAGTGGTGATTGCTCCATTTATCTGCCACACCTCGAAAATTTCAATATGGCCATTTGCAAACTGAGGAGGAAACAGTTTTGCCCTCACAGTAATCTGAATGGCCCCTGGTAATAATGCAGATATTTCAGGAGGGAGAAGAGCAAAGATCTCTCTTTTTTATAGGATCGCTGCTCTTGCCATCATTACCTGGTGTTGGTTTTGATTTTTCAGCTGGATCATTTTAATGATATAATTTATATTAAGATTCCCAGGAGCAGTTACGTGGAAACAACTTGGTCTGGCCTTTCTGCTAAAAACGAACCATGTGGTGGATCTATGTCTAAGGCGGCCTTTCATTCCAAACCCTTTCAGTCCTACAGCAGTGCTCTCACACACAACAATTTAGCATGCGTCAGATGGTGTCCCAGGTTCCATTGAACTTGCCCATAACTGAGCCTAGACTAAATATTGTGTGACTGTAATAAATGTAAAGCCGTGATCAGAGCAGAGCCACAGCACAAGCTCAAGTGGATATAAAAATACACTGGAAGGATGAGTTGGATTAACTAATGCTATTTTTGAAGGGGCTTTTTTTGAGAAATCCTTCACTCTAGCAACATTCTATTTAGGCCATTGTCACTACCCTGGGAGATACTGTCAAAAGGAGATAGACCATAGCTCTAGACAACTGGAATTCTAAATGTGCAACGTTCATGTTATTTTGTCTCTAAGCAAAAAGTGATATGGAATCTTAACTACAACTGCAGTGAAGAAAGGTTGTCTTGATGCCACTTTGATTGATTATCTGTCTTAGCATCCTACATATTCAAGTAAATTGATTATCTGTATAAATGTGAGTAGCACATAAATATCAGATGATGCCAAATGTCCCACGCACTTGACATCTCATCATCTTTAACTGAAAATAAATGTTAACAGCAGGAAAGAAGGAGATATCTTTCTGACAAAACAATTACAGAAAGTAAGCTATCCACAGATAAGAATCCCACACAAAGGGAAATCCACCTTTGCACATTTGTTTGTGAGGTAAATCCTGCTCTGGAAAGTGCAGGCACGTTTTCTGAGGAAAAAAAGCACTTTTCCTTGGGAAGCCATTTGCGTTATTATTTTTTCTGTCTGTTCTTGTTTCATGTCTACCTTCTAGTGTTGATATGAACAGTTTTCAAGTAGAGACTGTGAGTGTGCTCTGCGATTCTCTGCTCTGACCTACTAAGAACTTAGACAGCCCTTTGCCTCAGTGCTTTTGTGCAGTTCTCACCTGAACAACAGCATTTAAAAACAGATACATATTTCTAGAAAGATCTGCTTATTTTAATTAATAAAATAAGTATGTATTTTTCATATTCTGGAAGAAGAGAAAGTTTTTTGGAGGACATTGTACTGAATGACAGCAAAGTTTTGGAAAGATTGGAATCACATCACATAATTTTAAGTGAAGTTTGTCTTTGCAGTGCTAACTGCCTCCCTCAGGTTAGCCTTTCTTCTGCAAAGGCAGTCACACTGCAACAGAAACCACCTTTGAGCTCCTCAAAGTCAGGGCTAGCACAGCTGAGAACTTGCTGGGCTCTTCGACTCACTAACTATGCAGAAAACGGTTGGCTTTTTTTTCCACTCAGGGCTAGTCTTGTGTCAGGTTAGTGAGCTGAACTGGCTTATAGGGGAACTAACAAGCACCAGATTGCTCAGAGTAGACATAGAGAAAAGAGGATCTTCTTGTTGCAATGAGCCATCATATGAGCTTCAGCTGCTTTATGCAACTTCAGCCTTGCACTCATGGAACAGAGCAGGTAGAGCAGAACATGCAAGTGATCCATATTATTTTCAGTATAGTTATTTTAGAAACTTAATTTAAATCTAAATTCAACTAAACTGTTTAAAAGCACTAGAGTGAATTACGGTTGTATCACACATTTTTCTGGTTCACACGCGGAAGGAGTAACCCTGTGATTCTAGTGCTGCAAGAAATGGTGATATCTAGAAGGATACCTAATTGTGCCGTGATGGCAGGAACAGATCCCTTGTTCTCCTACCAAAGATAACAGTTCTGTATGCAAGTAATAAAACAGATGCAAGTTCAAGGATGTATCTTTGAACCAAATCATTGCAAAGAGAGAAGAGAGATTTTTAAACCAACAATGTTACTAGCACTACAAGCCAAAGAAGGTTTATACTGAGAAACCAGTGTAGAATGTGAAAAGTGGCAGATAAGCATACAGTGGAACAACTGTATGTCCATGTCACTAAAATAAATATGATAAAAACCCCTATGATTTTCTAGGGATCCTTCTCTGACTTCTCAGAATTGTTTTAAAAATGCTAGTCAAATGGCAGGTAGTATCTACCTTGGTGGAAATTATTTACCTTCATAATTTCTGTCATAATAGAATTAACAAGAGCATAATTAACCATGGAGCCGTAAACAAAGCACTATATCTAGTAATATTTTTGTGTAAGAGTGTAAGATTTTGTGAAGAGGGACTTGGGTGGAATTTAGGTCTCTATGTATAAAAAAACCTGGCGGCTGTTGCTGCTGCAGTAAAGACTTGACTATTTGACTTCAGTTGTACCCTTCTGTGTGCCCAGAACTGACCTAGCTTTGGCAGGGCTGTGCAAGTATATGCCCAAACATGCCCAAGATTCAGAAATTAGTTGTTCTGCTTGAATATACACTGAAAGGAAAATGCTAGAAATGCACACCTTGCAGGCAGTACAGTCTGTAGAGTACTTGTACAATCACAAAATGAAGTAGTGGCTAGTAGGATTTTGCAGAGTAATGGTTAGTTATGGCATGACATTTGCCACTTACCATGTCATCGTTCCCTGCACTGTTTCTATGTTTTCTGTACTTCATTTGGTTACTGGACAACACAGACTCCTTGCCCAATACAGACCAGGGACCAGAACCCATGCCTGCCCCTACCAGCTGGGCATCAACTTTGTGTACTTTCTTTCTAGCTCACTGAATTCTCCAGTTCATTGCTGCACAGCACCATACTGTCAGTGGACAGATGAGGATAGTCCCCTACCCTAACATGGGCAGTGGCAAGGCTAGGAGAAGGGTAAATGCTGAGAAGGAAATTAAGTGTTGTGTTTTCCCCACCATCCTTGCCTAACTGTTTGGTTAATTGCAGAGGACTAACTTGCTAGAAAAGTCTTAGAGATGGTAATTGGAAATGATGGGATGAAATTTTAACTGTACATGTTTTCTTTCATCAGTCAAAGTGTTATTTTCTTTCAATTAAGCCTGTTAATTGTGGCATGTAGGCAGAGGTTATATCTTTTCTTAGACTAACTGATGTCACTGCTAAAAGCTCATAGTTAAGAATTATGATGGTAACTCATACCTTGTTTTAGTTTAAATGACTGAAGGTGAATATATTAAAGGGGAGCAACCAGGTACTCATGTAGGTGACCTACACTCACAAGTAAGTCTATTTTCTTACTATCTGAGAGAATCTCATTGCATGCTAATTTCATATAAGTTCATTAAACCAACCTGTTGTATGGCTGATGGATCAGCATACTGCTGTGTTCTGTTGAGGTCTTGCATTTCTTCCTGCTTACAAAGCCTTTCTAACAGTAACTTTTCGCCTTCTGTTACTGTGTGCACTCTCTCTGTTAACAGTTTTTGGAAGTGGAATATGGTGTTTTCAGAAGCATTTTTCTTAAGTGGAACAGGTGACACCTCTGTGGAGAAAAGCAAAGTATGTAATTAGAGTGTACAAGTCAAGGAACTGCTGACGCTGAAGTTTAGCACATGCTAGATTCTAATGCTAATGCTGTCCTACGCTCTTTTGGCAGGCATTGCCTAGTGTTGTATAAAGGGTCATTGTGTAACAGCGAGTAGGAATGAAGCAGACCTTGTAAAAATCATTTATATTTGAAACTTTCAGCTTTGCCTAGCTACTGCCTTTTGCAAGACATGCTTATCTAACGGGCAATAAATGAAAGTATATTTAATCACATAGAGTTAGCCCTGTTAGTACAGTTTGTGATGGTGTACTGCTCAGGTTGAATCATAGAATCACAGAATGGTTTGGGTTGGAAGGGACCTCACAGATCATCTAGTTCCAACCCTCCTGCCATGGGCAGGGAAACCCTCCACTACACCAGGTTGCCCAAAGCCTCATCTAACCTGGCCTTGAAAATTCCAGGGATGGGGCATCCACAACTTCTCTGGACAACCTGTTGACTTCAAAAATGTTGTGTTCAGATCTGTTGTGTTCATCTGTCTGTAGACAAGACATCATTTTAGTATTAAAAATAGGAGGAGAGCCTCCTAAAAACTGAGCTTGTCATCCCTCATTGTTGACTTTTTGATTATTTAGGACCTGACAATTCTGCCAGGAAGAAAAACAGCTCCTGACCTTTCCTATATCAGATTGCATGCTGCATATTTCTATCCATCCCTTCATTTTTCTCTCTCAGTAATTCTGTACCATATCTTCTCTCTGGAATAGCTGTCTTAACCTGTATTCTCTTGTACAACATTTAGATGTTTATGTCTAAACATGTAATTTCTCCTCTCGTTTACTGACACATGGTATAATAGGAGGAAACCAAAACCGTGACTGAGATATTGTCCCTATTTTCCTCTGGGCAACACAGATAATTAAGATACCTTATTCTTATTAAAATATTTTTAGTTTTTTCCTTGCACTTCATTCTTATAACTTAAAGAAGTATTTCCTGAAGTTTCCTTCATTTATACCATGTATGAGGACTGAAATAAAAAAAATTGCAGTTTTCCTTAGGCCTACATTTTTATTAGGACTCTTCTTTTGCAGATTGTTGAGGATGAGAGAAGAATGTTAGTTTGGAGCTTGATGTTAAGTTCTATTGATTATTTTTTTTTAACTGTTTGAGTAGTGGAAACTAGAATCTGGCATCCAATTCAACAGCAGTGTGTAGATGCTTTAAAAAGTCAGGGGCTCTTACCATCATTCCCTGTTTTTCTCTTGATACCCAAGGATCCTGTTTTTGCTGTAACATCTCCCACTGCAACTTAGAAGAGAAAAGCAAGGTGACTAAGTATTTTGCAGAGAATCTTGAAGCACAGTCAGTCATACACCAAAAAGCTTTATACTACTACAAAAGCAAATTCACTGGGACAAGTGATCTGCAGCAATGAAAATCTTCTAGAAAAGTTAGGTGCTGGTGGGTTGGCACATAAAATCAGGGTGGAGACACAGTTTTTCGGCAGATGCCTTGCGCAGCTTAATAACTAAAGCTTCTTTTCTGAGAGGTTATTGTTCTACTGTTTCCTATGTCAGCATTCACAGCACAGATTATGTAGTCCTTTCCCAGCATGCCAAAATGTTATACAGCCAAATTAGCTCAAATATTCTTGGTGTTGACAAATTCCATTCACAGAGAGTGGAAATGAGCAGTAATATCTTCAGTTTCTGGATTTGGAAGAAAATGTCTTAAGAATGTGATTGAGCACAAGAATGAGGCAGGTGAGAAGCAGTGGCGTCATCCCGTGGCTGTGTGGATGTCATTTCAGCCTCAACTAATGGCACTACTGTATGGTGCCCTTGGATACTGCATTAGGGCTGATTCATGACAGAGGACAGCTGCCTTAAAGATGGCTCCAGCAGTTTCTGTTCAAGCTGTCCATCTGTCCTCTGCTGCAGAAATGGTTCACATCTGACATTTGTGACACTGCAAATTATTATATAACTGAGAAAAATCAGAGTTAGTAGCGGTTTACCATAACTCACTGAGCTCTAAGCTGCAGCGGTTAAGTTGCTTCTACAAGGGCATCTGATCTGCCTGAAGCAGGGGCATGTGCCTCTGAGAGCCAGAGCAGTTGGCCAGTCGTGAGAATCCTTAGAGCAGACACAAGGTTAGCTGTGTGCTTCCTAGATCAGATAGGTCTTTTGACAGATAGGTCTTTTGATACCAAAATAGAAGCAAACTCTATTTAGAAAACTGATACTGCTTTAGGAAAATTATTATGGTAACTGCAAGTGCTCAAATAAACGTCACCACCCTGGATTGACTGTTCTTTGAATTGAATTAATGAAGCTTGCTTCTTTTGAGTCTTTGCACTTGGCTTGCAGCTCTCTATCCATAGTACTTTACATGCCTGCTTGATCATCTCTAAAACCTGTCACATTTTCTAGCATCATTTCACTGTATCTCACTTAAGCTTCCAAAAGCAGAAAGATTTGTCTATAACATTGAACACTTCAGATCTTTTCACTTTTTGTTAATGTCCTCACTTCTAAACTCCTCCAAAGACTACTGCTATAGTTTGCTGAGTACTGCCTACTTTACCATGCAGATACAGGTTCTTCAGTTATTTTCCCTCCCCATTCTGGCCACATACTTCACTCCTACAGCATGGGCTGACAGGCAACTTTAAGTTTCATTTTAAGTGCTTTATCTCATTACTGAAGTTTTTAGTACCTGATAGGAGACTTGAACTTTCACATCCCCAGCTTGAGGGACCCAGAGGCTGTCTTCTCAAGATACAGTCGACTTCATCGTAAAATCTCATTTTTCTCCTGGGATTACCAAGATGCTCATTTTCCTTCTGCAGTGCACGGTATTCGTATTTTAGGTTCTTGTACTTTGTGCGACATTGTTTCCAGTCTCTGTCTATACCACGTTTCATTAACCTCCTGGCAATTTCCTCAAATATTTCTTTATTTCTTGTGGCCCCTTCAAGCATTTGTTGTATCTTTTTATCTGACCATATGTTTATCAGAGCTCTGACTTCATTATCACTCCAGTGTTTTCCTGCTCCAGTATCATTAACTGTAATAACTTTAAAGTGATTTTGCGTTTCTTCTAAGGGAATGTGATTTTCTGAAAATAAAAATGAAACAACAACTGAGTATTGCTGAATATACGTACATTAAAGTGTAATTGTAGCTAATGATTTGGTAACAAGCTGAAGGATTAATGTTTATAATAATATCTCGTTATGAAAATTTTTTAAGTTTTCAATTTTAATATCCATACATGATTACATTTCTCTAAAGTATGCAAAATATGTAGCAAGTGTAATCTCTTGTTTCTCCAAGGCATCTAAAATTCCACATTTTGTCAGTGTAATTTTGTTGCTGCGGTTGTCAAATTAAAGACAGATATATCCCTGAGTGCTACATGCAGGAAAGCAATAGGCCTTAAAGCTTTAAAAGCAACAATATATCAGCAGTGATAAGAAAATGGCTTTCCAGTATGGTTTCAAATTAGAATGGCAAGGCAAAATATCATACAAATGAAAATGCTACTGGGGGTTCAATAGAAGAAGAAATTTTTACCTACATATTCACAAGTAAGCAGATGCTGGTCATCAGATATGTCTAGTATGCAAAGTGGAACTATAGTCTTAATGCAAATTTTGCTCACGATGGGAATAGAGTTATGAAACTAATTTTTAAGTTTAGTGATAAAACTAGACTGGAGTCAGAAGCAGAAAAGTACAGCTGTGTCTACAGTAGAGATCTGGTTGCTCCAGCTTTGGGACTGAGATTACAATGTGATTTTGTTTCAGAATAAAGGCATGGAAATTAATACTTACCTGTCCCGACTATCCATTTTGCTACTGGCGTACAAGGTCTGTCTTCTGAGGTACTGCTTATAGAATCATCATCTACAGAAATACACAGTTTTAAATAAAATAGACTTGGACTTAGGCAAATAAATTGCTAATATTATTGTCATCCTCTGCAGGTAACACCTATCTTCAATTAAAGGTGTTGTAAGCTTTTAGTCTAACCCATTAGTTATAACAAGTCTTCTGCCACATGCCTCCCTAAATCAAATTATTTATTGGCATTTCTCGTAAGCCCTATCTTTCTTTCTGCCCCTGCATTCCCCAAAAGGTGGCTGTGGATGCCACACAAATTTAAAATACTTGATTAAACAAGTAGGCGCATGCGGATAGTTTGTATCTCTCATGTTAGTGGATTTGCCTGACATGTTTTTACACATTGATTAGCACAGGTGTGCCTTACAGGTTTTTTCCTAGGTGATGTGGGTAGGGCAGGCTTGGTGAGGCTTTGGTGGCATTTGTAAGGGCACACCTCTGTGGATTCACTCATGCCTAACAGGGCTGCAGCCTTTCCCTTTGTGGGGTCACGCATGCTCCCCCGCTCCTGTCATTAAATGAGCAGGGACTTGGGCCCTAGAAGACCACTGTCCTCCTCTCCAGTTTGGAAGCTGTGCATGTGATTCAGATGAGATGAGGAGGAGTAAGAGACAAAGGCACCTGTCGGCAGACCTGCATGCAGTGTGATTTTGCATAAGCTGCATTTCATACTGCTGATGGGGCTTTTCTCAGATCTTTGTGAGTTTCCCTGGTACCGCAGAAAGAAACTTAAAAGAGACCATTGCTCTTTATTTCTACTTGTTCTCCTCTATTCAGGACTCCTTTTTACCACTTAAAAAAAAAAAAAAAAAAGAAAAAGAAAAAAAAAAGAGTGTTTTAGAGCCATAAAACTAGGCTTTAAGGTGTGCCTTTCCCTGATTCCAGGAGGGAGGGCAGGAAGGGACGTAAGGTTTGGTGGGGAAGGTTACATACTTTTGTCTTCCTTTAGGAGACAGCCATGTTTTTTGCTTTTGGATGAGAGGGTAGTCTGTGATACAGTGCTTTTGTGATGGAGGTAACATAAGCAGAAGAAAAATTGGAAAGCAAACAATTCATTAATGCTTTTGTGGAAATCTTTAGTTTCAGCTTACATCGCACTTTCTATATGTAGGGATGGCTCTATCTGAAGCTATTATATGTGGCTAAAATGACAAAACAGGGAATACAGAAGAACTATTTTTTTATTCTACCAGCATCTGAGTTCTCTTTGAATTCCATTCCTAACAGGATAGAAACATCATGCTCCTTTTCATGACCTTCCATGATTTCTATGCTCATTTATTCCAGAACATTAATATCCTTACTGTATTCTAATGTTAAATTTTAATGTTTTTAATAAAACAAATCTTCTTCTGAATACTTGTCATTGAATGTATGACTCCTACATACTGCTGAGGCTCTGATTTCAGTTTTACTTGTAAAATAATTCAGAATATTTATGGCAATTGTTCGATAGTGAATAGTCTGAAATGAAATGTATTGCCATGCAGTAGTTTGAAAAGACAGACAAGGCATAAAATGTTCAGTGTTTCTGAGACAGCTGTTTAACTTTCCAATTTATCTAGCAACTGTGTATGAAAAAAAACAGTATTTGTGTCCCAATCAAGTGCCAACTTATCACATCTAGCATAATAAGGAGTATGTTGTCTGGGAAAATAAGATATTGTTATTAATTGGGGGAAGGAGAAGTAAATATGCATTTTTGCACAACAAAATTAAACAAAAAAAGCATAACCTAGAAGTAGAGTGAGTCTAAAGTACAGGAATAACATATGAACCTTAGAAACTGGCAGTTCCTAGTAAAGTAAACTGTGCTTTTTAACCATCAAGACACAGTCTTGACCTACCTATGTCAATTGTCTCCTTCTTTATTTGTGTAGCTTCCAGAGCTCCTGGGGTGGAGTTGGCAAAGTCCTCCTCACCTTCAAGGATTTCTGTGCAAAAATTACAGATTTCTTATTAACTAAACAGGTCTTGAGTTATGTCTTGAGGATCACTAACTTCAGAATGCCATTAATGATAACTGTTGTTAACAATTTAATCTCTTAATACATTAAAGCTGCCATTTCTCTGCAGCAGTGGGCTTAATAGCTTTAATAAAAAGCCCACTTAATAGCAGTGGGCTTAATAATAAAAGTGTATACATTTAGAAGTAACAGCTGCATAAGATAAGTTTAGAGATGAAATGTGCAAATTCTTCAGTTATTTAAACCTGGATCAGAATTTGTAGAATGGTTCGCTAATCATGGTTGGATGACATGTAGTAATTGGTGAACCTCTATGCAGCAGAACGGGCAAGACAGTGACTTTCATAAGGGGTAGTACTGAAATACTGAAAGTCTCCCAAGCAACTGATGCCCAGAGTCACTGAATTAGCCCCAAACGGGACAAGAGTCTTTTCACTGACATTGCATCAGAGTGCTGTGCCTGGATGATTGATCTGCAAGGATGCCTGCCTGCCTGCCTGCCTGCCTGATAAAGCACTAAGGGCCTGTCCTCAGACCATCCCCCTGCTGTGGCTTGGAGGGGCTTACATCAGGCTGCAGGGTGACGGAGATGTCCCTGAGCTCCTCTCCACGGGGAGGAGATCTTCACTCCTCTGCCATTGGCCCTCCCGTGTTTAAGGGAGAAGTCCACCCCTCAGCCCTGGGACAGACGGATGGACAGGCGGATGACGCAAGTGGTCTTTCCGATCCTCGTTTCCAGGAGAGGACACTGCTGTACACAGATTAATGGTGAAGGCCAGACTGCGGATCGATAACAGCACTTTCTGGCTCCCAGCCTGTTCTCAGTCCATTCAAGAATATCACCCCTAAACATTGAGCAATAAAGCATAATCTAGAGCCATTTTATTAAAAATTACCCCCAAATCAATACAGCCTTGTTTGCATTAGACGTTATGATGTGACCAGCATCATGTGCCTTTATATTTTTTTTTCCTTGGTGAGCCGAGGATGTGGGTAGGGAGACTGGATTTTTTTCTAAGCCACCGTTCAGAGTTTTTGGAGGGAGGGCACGAGGAGAGCAAGACTGAGCCAAACAGAACAAACCATGAACAGTTCCTGGCATGGATAAAACACAGTGGCTCCATCCACATTGTTTAGTGAAGCTATAGAACAGTTGCCAGCAAATATGCTTAATCTCTACTTTGTGTTTGAAGCACTGCTCACAAGGCCACCAGAGCAATGCTGTTGCAGTCTTTCCTTTTACCCGCTCAGACTGATACAAGCTCTGTTCTCTTTTGGCACTCTCTCACTAGCACTATTTATCCTGTTTTCTGGCTCATGAGGGAAGATTAGTAATTTTTCTCCTAATCCTTACTCTCATGTGCGTCTTGTATAGTAAAAAAGGGGAGTGGGGAACATCAAAGCTAGGGAAAATTTTTCAGTGTGTGGCCTAAGTTTACCCTCCAACAGCTTGCAAAGTTGCTACTGTCTCTGTTGTGCAGATCTGTTCTATGAGACTAGACGCAGAAAACTTGGATGCACAGTCAGGAGTTTCTGTCTGCAGCCCGAGTATGCGTTGGGCTAAACCACTGAATAATTAAAAACTTTTGCTTTTGCACATCTCTGAACCGTTACTTCACACCAGCCTGGGGCATATGTATTAAAGCATTATCTTTTGACTTTATGTCTTACATTTTAAAATTCCAAGCACACAGCAGTAAATGTTCAAAAGAAGCCAACATAAGTGCCTGAGTAAGTACCAACTAAGATCTTGACTTTAAACAACGAATTTTTAAAAAGCTCTTGCTTAGAAATTTATCTTGACAATGTCGTAACTTACTACACATGTGTCATGAGCGAGACATATAGTAAAGTATGCAGGGCACTAAAAAAAACTAAAAAAATAATGGCAAGAAAAGTCATTTGTTTGAATCAAAATGCTTGCTGTAGACACTTCTAAAGAACATCAGGCTACTGGCATTCCTTAGAATCTTGTTTTCATCTCTGTTGTTTCCCATGGCATTTCAGATTTAATCAAACACCTATACAGTCTGTGGTCTTACTGCAAAGTCTGACACGTGGAATGTACATGAACACAGAGTTAAAACTGACTCACTACTGCCTGTGCAAACTGAAGCAATTTGCTCTTCTGCATAGATTTCTGGAATTAACTGTCCTTAAAAGTGGTCTCATGAAATAGAAAACATCAGTCAAAACGACCAAATAAGGTTTTATTTCCAGATTGATTTAATACGGGTATCTTCTACCAGAAAAGATAAAAATTTGCAGTGACCCTAGCCTTTCCCCAGCTGCCTTTGCAAAAAAAACCCGGGGTTTGCTGTGACACTCGTGCCCCCTCTGCTGGACCCTTTGCGGGGACGCGGCTCCAGGGACACCGGGAAAACCTAACAGTCTGTCGGAGAACGTGTAGGGATTTATCTGCCTCTGTCTTTTCCTTCTCAGGTGGGCATTTGAGCAAATGGGTGGCAAAGGAGGTGCAGATTTGAGCAGGTGGGCAGAGGAGAAAAGCAATACCATGAAACATCAAATAACTAGGTATTTTCCTGAGACTGGTGCTTTTGTCTTTTGACTAATACACATTAATTTTTCCCTTACTAGAGTATGGCAAGCCTGACTGGACCATTTGTAAAGATTGGCAGTGGTGATGATGTTGCTGTGGTTAATAACTCAGGTCCACATGTGAGATCGTGAGAAGAACATACACTTCTGAGGGAGCTTGTGCACCTCTGTGCATTTACACACCTGCAATTGCCAGAAAAATGTCTGCCCAGGCTAGCTAGTATATATCTAGATAAGTGTATGTATAACCGACTGCAGAGTACATTCATGCCATGTACTAATTAGGAAAATACCCTGACACAAGGTGAACAGAATTTCTAAATTCTGATTTACGTCAAATTATTTTTCTTTTACAAATGTTCTTTAAAGGCATATGAGTACATACATATAAATTGTAATTACATACTTGTTGAGAAACAGTTTACACAAAAGTTCTGTTGAACATGGAGTAGTCAAGAAGTCACATCCTAAAAGCTATCAATTGTCAGACATCTACTGATATCAAAGAACCAATGCAGTATGGTATTCCTGCCTGCCTGCCTTTTTCACTATTTATCAGCAAGTAAATTTATGAATACAGAGGTACATACAATCTCTTTATTTACCAGTTTCACACTTCAAGTTTATTTGAACTGTCTAGGAAAGGCTTGTACCACAATTAGAGAATAAAGGGTCTCCATGATATTGTGACATAAAAAGTATGCGTCTTTTCTCTGCTTTATATAATATCTAATTATGTTACCATTAATAACATTAAAGTCTAGGTGTTTTTTACCAGCTGTGGTAACATAACGTGAGACTGTATTGTTCATTTGGGAATGAGGGGAAGAATTTAAGAATTTTGGAAACTGAAACTGCATCTCTTCATGATAGTACTGTGGTTTTGCCTTTTTTTCCCCACGGAAGCTTGAACAGTAGTCTGTAGAGTGTATAGGCTGAGCCAGAGACACTTCTGAAACACTTAACTATTTTAATCTTTCCCCATAAAATCACATTACAATTACTCAGAAAGAAACAAAATATGCAGTTAAAATATATCTATTTGACAAGGGAAATGGTAATCAAGGTAACCTATAGATGTCTAACACTTAATACTTATCTATTTATCCTACCTAAAGGAATGTTAAAGTATCAAAAATGAGTACTCAGAACTTTATTTTTATTCAGTTAACTTTATCTTAAATAACTCGTTAGGAAGATTGCAGTCCAAAAAGTTACAATATTATGTAGCTGCAGGCTACTGTCAGATGACAGTTTAGTGGCACTGCTGCATCTATGTATTATTACACTGTCTTACGACTGTTTGTGTATATGCATTAATTTTACTTCTTGATGGGCAGAAATGGAAGTTGATGCATTTTACAAGTAGTTTTAACTGGATCCTACAAAGTACTATTTATGATTTCTTATATATTTAATCTCTCTAAAATGAGGTCCCTATAGGCAATGCACTTTTCATGACAATCTGTTTTTCCCTAATGAATGCCTCAAGTGCCTATGGTGATCTGGTAAAAGGCCAGTTATATATTTCTTTGTTATTAAATTTAAATTAATGCATGTAATTGCTCTTGAATGGTAAAACAAGAATACTACTGTCCAGTATACCTCAAATTAACCTCTTATGATTAATCTCTCATGGCTTTACTTACTTGTCGTAGCTGTTTCTTTCGCTATATGCAGAGCTGCCAGATTCTCTGGAGTAGTATTTACAGTAACATCATCTGTCAGAAGATTTTCAATTTGACATTAAAATCTTTCAAGTCCACATTAGACCATTTAAAATTCTGTAAGACTACTCCTTAACGTCTAATTGAGACCATATTCTGCCTCATGCTACTGAACGAGATCATGAGGTCCTCTGTTGTGGAAAGTCAAGCCCATTAGCCTTCAAGACTTTCATGTGTCTCTAGCTGAATGTTAAATTCCCACTTCCCCTGAAAGTTATGCTTCCAGGTGTAAACATGTTTCTTTGTAAAGAGTGCATGTTCTTCATATTCAGCTCTTAAATGAAGTTTTCATCTCCTGACACGAACATTTACGCAATTATATTAATAGTGATCATATTATATTGTGAAAAAGAGAATGCCATATTAGAGGAGACTGAACAATTCTAATCTTTGGGAAGACGTAGTTTAAGTAAAAACAAATGAGTAATACATTGCACTCAACTTGCTTAGACCAAGAGTTTCTTCTTCTTTACATCTTGGGTCATGAATCTTTGAAAAGATTACTTACCTAGACTGTTTTTATCAAATTTAGCAGAGCACTGTAAATGTGCACGTGTGCCAGTTTTTTTTTGAAAGTATATTATCACTATGACATTATCTCCTGCTTAAAGTTTTTTAGGCTTCTGCATTTTCTAACTGTCATTACAGTGTGGGCTTATTTTAGAAATCTATCTTAACTTACTAAATTATAGGGATATATATAAAATAGAAGACTTTCCAGTTTACCTGAGTCAGAAACTTTCTTTATATCTGCAACCTGTAGGTCTTCTGACATATTTTTAACAGAATCCTCTTCACCTGTGTCTCCAGGCGTTTCTGTGTAAATAATGGTACATTAATTAGGGCACCGCATTTCTGTACTACATAAGAACAGCTGTGCTGTGCCAAATCAAAAGATCCGTCCAGCATAGGATGCTCTTTATGCCAGCAGGCAGTAGTAAATGCATTAGCAAAGACCCTAGAAACAGCAACTGAATAGTGAATATTCCCCCAAAATGCTCTTGTAATTTTCAGCCAGAGACTGTCTCTGTGTTATATTTTCCTTGACTTCTTCCATTACTGTACTAACTTCTAGTCTTATATTTGGCCACCATAATATTATGCCCTGTGTAGGATTCTTACTGTGTAATAGTTTTATGTTTAATTCTGTTCTTAAAAAACAGGCCTGTTTCTGGTTGTACGTATCAATAAAAAATGTTTTAAGTCCTGGGTACCGTAGGTTCATCAGTCTACTGTAATTCTGCATTAATCCATCCATTACCAAATTATTAGTCAATAACCACACAAAAACAAAGGCAATTTCTGCCAGCATTCTTGGTGCTATTCCTTTTGCTATTTTCACAATTGTTGTCTCACTAGTTTGGGAGTCTTGATCCAAAGGCCAGCAGAATGGTGCTACTGGGGACCATACGAGAAAGGCAGTTTAAATGTTAATTTTTTTAACCGATGTCTATAACTACAGACTTCTTTTGCTCAGTGTCTTCATTTTTCCAGTAACACAGTCTGACCATCTTTCTCATCCATTTTTTTAGTTAAGCTGAAAGCAGTCTCTTCTGCCATGATTTTGAATGGAATGATCTCTCTGTATCACTTATCTTATCCTACATTTTCATCTTTTTTTCCTCTTTTTGTTTCTCAGTTCCATTAAAAAAAGAATCAATCTGAAATACTACCTTACAATGTTGTCATGGTTTAGTCCGGCCGGCAACTAAATGCCACACAGCCGCTCGCACACCCTCTCCCACTCCCAGGGGACGGGGAAAAGAATTAAAGGGGAAAAGGGAAAGAGACCCGTGGGTTGAGATAAGGACAATTTAATAGTAATAGTAATAGTAATATGTGAATATATGTATATATAAAATAATAATAATAATATATACAAACAAGTGATGCACAGTGTAATTGCTCACCACCCGGTGACTGACACCTGTCCCGTACCAGCTAACAATCCCAAAATGGATAAGTCCCAACAACGCAATCCTGGATGAGTGAAAGGCCCAAAAAGAGAGCGAGAGCGAGACAGCACTCCGAGAGTCTGAGAGTGAGAGCCCCTGGAAGAGCAAAGCCCCTTCTTCCCAGTCAACCCTCGCTTTTATACTGGGCATGACGCTCCATTGGCCAATGTAGCCCTCAATCCTGGGTTTAAGTTGAAATCATAAGGGCAGTTGTGGGCCCTTTGTCCTGGCCGTGCTCCCCCCTATCCTGCTGTGCTCCTGCACACTGGCAAGAACATGGGAAGCTGAAAAGTCCTTGAGGTCTCAGTGCCAACTATAAACATCAGTGCGCTGTCAACATTCTTCTCATAATGAATGCCAGACCAAACCCAAAACACAGAGCGCTTCTAGCTGATAAAAAGAAAAACTAACTCTGTCTCAGTCAAAACCGGGACAAATGTAAAGTGAAGAACTAGATAAAATAGTAGATTTCCATTCAGTGTTCTCCCCCTCAGCAAATTAGTTAGTTGGTTGCTTTTTGTTTGTTTGTTTTTTGTTCCTTTAAGGTCTTTTTTAGTGCTGGAAAACAAAAATTTTAAATTATATGTAAGTATGAAGTACTTACCTATGGAGTCCTTTTCTGATTTTGCTTCTCTCCATTCTGGAGGCCTCTCACTTTCATCATCATCTGATTTACTTGCTTGTTCCATGGTGCTGTGCCCCAGAATAGCATCCAGTTCATTAAAAAATTTCATACTTTTACTTGTACTCCCTGAGTCTTGGGCACTTTTTAGACTCTTGTATTCATGTTTCAGGTTTTTATATTTTGTCCTGCACTGCTTCCAGTCCCTGTCAATTCCGAACTTTTGAAGTCTAACAGCAACCTGTTCAAATATTCTTTTATTTCTCACTGTCCCCTCCAGTTGTTGCTGGATATTTTTGTCTGACCATATGCGTATCAAAGCTCTGACTTCATTAACAGTCCAGTGTTTTCCTCCTTCATTTGCTACTGTTGGAATAAAAGCCGGCGTTTTGGAGACCTGTATTGCTGATGTTGGATTACCTGCATTGTGTGGGGTAGGGGAGAGACACAGACACGGGTTACCTGCATTGGATGGTTGGGGTGGGGAAAGGACAGAGAGAATGAGAATGAAGTGTAATGTTTTCTCATGGCCTGTCTCCAGAGAAAGATGGACCAGAGGTGACATTAAAATCCAGCTACAGGTTATTAATTTGTCAGCATTTTTGTTAATTCTGTCATCATTTTTGCCTTCTCTTGAAAACAGTTATCAAGATAGCAGATGTACAGTTAATTAACCTGAGAAGAACATTTCTTTCTTCTGTTCCCTAATATATTGAACTACTTGTAACACATTTGAGAATAACCAATGAGCTGTTTTGTCATTCAGATATTAAAGAGAAGAGTGCTGTTTGGAAGATAACAAAGTGCTGTATCAGCACAATAATAAATAGGGCCTTGAGTCACTGACACTAGCATCAAGACTTAACTTTCTGCATTCATGTTATACTTTTGGTTTTACACACATGGAGAGCTTTCAACTAGGTACAGATCTGAAAAATCAGATCCTTAACTCTTAACAAAGCTCCCTTTTGTAGGGAGCTGAGGAATGGAGACTTTTGCCTTAAGTTACACAAGAATATTTGTGTGATAACGAACCTGGTTCTCATAGTACAGAACCTCCCCCTTTCTCAGTGCAGGTCAATCAAAAAAAAAAATATATATATATATTTTTTAGGAAAAATTAAAGTTTGAGTTATCTTACTCTACAGAACTAATATATTTCTCCAGTCTTCAACTTTATTTTTTAATATTAGGAGGTAAACTCTGCCATGCAATTTCTTAAAACACTGAAATATGATCTCTTGCAGTTTTTTAATGTTTCCTTGTTTCTAATTATGAATTTGCTTTAAGACTTCATTTGGGGTATCAAATTAGTTTGGGAAGCAGTTTCTCATGCATTTTCTAAATCTTTGCAAAAATAACTATTTAAAAAACCCAACACTACTCATCAAAGAGAACAAACATGAAAGTGCAGAGTAACTGACACAGTTTTTAGCAATCATACCGAAGTGATAAATGCCTTTGTAAGTGTCTTACTCTAAAAGGGCAGCCCAGGTTATGAGGGTTGGGTACTTAATAGTCATTGAGCTTTGTGTGATGGCAGAAATATCTGACCTTTCCTTGCACATACAGCTTCAGTGGAGCACTCTCATGTATAATAACCTGTCTGGGGACAAACTTGTCCTAGATAGAGACATTCTTTGCTAGTCTCCGTAGTTCATTCTAGTTGTGAAAAAGCTGTACTAACAGATAGTAATTTTTTTCCTATTAGTCCTGTGAATACTTGTTTACAGGTGAATGCAACCGTAAGAATTACCACAGTTGACAACTGCCAACATCAGATAGGCTTGATGCAGTCTCTGCTCAGTGTTACCAGGAGTATTTCAACTATCTGTTTCCAGAGTGTTCATTCTTCACTACCAGAGAGCACCAGGGAGACCAGAGAGAAAAGGCCCAGGGGAAGAAAAAGAGAAAGAATAATGCAGAAGGTGCACCCTGCACTTCCCAGTCAAAGCCATAGAGTATGGGGCACCCTGGGAGGGATAAGGTTTCTTTAGTTCTTGTGTAGACCAGTATTTCTCACTAGTGAGTTCATTTGCAACTGAGCTTACTTTCAGTTGTGGATATTAGTTCAAATGAGTTCTAGTGACTTGGTGTATCGCTCATGCATTCTTCTGTATGCAGAGGGGAAAACAGTGGCTTTGTTTGTTCCTCGTTCTCTGTAAAAAACATTGTGATTCAAAGTATCTTACCCACAAGCACCAGTTTGAAACAAAGTTGTTATGGTCACTGAAAATTTTCCTTCTGTCTCAAACGTATTCTAACTCTAATTTGTTTTAAAAAAAAATTGCTAACACAGGATATATGTTATTTTTTTTATCTAAAGGATGTGTTCATGCCATATTTTATTTTTTTCTAAGGTTCTTCAAAACGAGAAATCTGCTGAAATGAAACCAAAATATTAAGCAATATAGATACAAAGGGCTCAACATTTTTCTTTCAGTGGTGTCTGAAGTAGTGCCTGAAATCTGAAGACTAAGAGAGGCACTAGGGAAGACATTTTAGTGTTAATACATACTTGAGAGCCCATGCAATTGAAGTTCTTTTGCTGGCTTCATAGAAATCTTCAGTTTCTCAGAACTGAAGATTTTTTTAGCAGGCCAAACGATTCTTCTTGGCTGTGTGTTGCAAGAGCAGTTAACACAGGCATATTCCTGTGAACTTTGATTCAGATACTTACTAGAAGAAAAGTGTTGTTTATAGATATGTGTATGTAATTCCATGTGAGATTCTTGTCCCTTCTTTAATTTCTGAGAGTTATGATGGGTAAGAGGGGTGTAGTGTGTATGGTAAAAGCTATAGGTTTAACTGAGGCCTTGTTTTCTCCCTGAACATGGCATATTGGAGATTTTGTAGCAAAAGTTGTTGCAACTGGACTGGGATATATTGCTAGGGCATAGAGGGTATGTGAAAAATGGAAAGAATACTTTGAAAATTCAGCACAGTGCTGCTGTTCATCCAAGCAAGGAATCAGCTCATCGGTTGCCTAATTCTGCCTCAAATGTGTTCAGGTTTCTCCATTCCCTTTAGCAGCCCTTGAAGGGGCTTACACTCAGGATTTTCTCCCTCTTTCTGGCTTACTAGATTTATGCCTTGGCTCTGTAATGACTTTCCTGAGCAAAACTTCTATAGTAGGATGGTTTCCAGATGAGTTGTTGTATGTCTGATTGGACTAAAGCATTGCTCACCACCCCTTGCTTGGAGAGGGGATACAGCTGCTTTGAAGACCACTGCAAATCTGGAATGCTCAATGGGACAGATCTGACCTCTGCCTGTCTCTCCTGGCTCAGGCCATTAACTCATGCTGCTTTTAACAGAAATTACATGAGTTGGAGAAAATCCACAAGTTGACGTGGTTATCACACACTACCATTTGGCATACTTTCCACTAGCATTTAACAAAATTAATGTAGTTAATATGATTAAGCTGTAGCATGGGATGTGTTTTGAATGTGAACAGTGGTCGTGCAGGAGTTATCTGATATACAGTGGGCAGCATCTAGCAATGCGTGAGACTGCGTAGTGCTAAAACTGGGAAGAAGATGGTGAAAAAAGTGGCTATTTAAAGCTATGTCGATCAGAAACGGAATGACGGCGTGTTCAAGCTATCAGAAAGTGCTCTGACAGTGATGCTGCTTTTTAGTTTCTGATCTCTCTGTGCCATCATACTATACCTAGTTGAACTGGTCTGACATGTGACATAAAAAGTAGTGGATCTCCTGGAGCATCCTCATCATCTTCTAAAGAAACTGATATTTCACCTGGGAAGGAAAGAGTTTTTAGATGAAAAATAGGTATGGACTAAATAAGCTTATATTAGTTTAAGTGAAAACGTCCATACCCAATGAGAAGATTATTAACTTTGTAATCTCCACACTTAATTTCTATTTAAATTAAGTGTAAAATTCATTTGGCCTGTCCCCATAAGGGGACATGAGTTATAGAAGGTAAATTAAATTATTTTATATCTTGCATATGAAGCCTGTTTGAAATGTATTTTTAAATTCTTGTACAAACTAACTTGATTCTAGTGACTTGCATGCTCTTCCAGCTGTCAGTATTTGGGATGAATAGCACATTAAAAGTATAGTTTGAAAGTAGATAATGAAAGTAAGAGCCATACAAATAAAAGTGGACTTTGCACGTGGATTCAGATATCATAGTCATAGAATGGTTTGGGTTGGAAGCGACCTTAAAGATCACCTAGTTCCAACCCCCCTGCCATGGCCACGGACACCTTCCACTAGACCAGGTTGCTCAACGCCTCATCCAACCTGGCCTTGAACACCTCCAGGGATGGGGCATCCACAACTTCTCTGGACACAAATCCACAAATCCATTTAGATAACAAAACAAAAAAATCTAAGAAGAATCTTTAGAGAAGAGTATGAAGAAAACAACAACGATCTGTGAAGAGTTCTGAAAATCTGTGGAATTCACTAATGGCACAGGGAGAGCGGGAAAATACTGTGACTAGAGAACAGTTGTATTTGTAGCCGACAGGATTCAGTCTAGCTTTTTACAGTATAGCGTTCCTACATTTGTTCAAAAAGCATTATTGCAGCAATCGCTATGTCAGTTTGGAAAGCAGCATACGTAAGTCAGGTTCTGAATCAGCTTAATTTTCCCAGAGGACAGACTTTTAAGTCATTCTGTGGTAATACGCTGTATTCAGCGTACCGCGTTGTCGGGAGGTTTGAAATGTTGATCCACTGTACGGGGAGTGAGCTACTGCCCGCTCCAGCCGGGCAGGTCACGCAGATCAAAGCCACCCGTTCAAAGGTGCCGCGGGAGTTCGTCACAAGGAACAGTAACGAGGTGCGGTTACCATGCAAGCTGGTATCCCTGACGTAGGTGAAACTCAAAACTGCGTTTGGATTAATTTGAAAACATAATCCTAAATGCTCCAGACTTTCAGCAAGGCTCGGAATTACTCATAGATGCAGTGGCCTGATCTCTGACTGCTCCCAGCTGCCCACCTTGCTTCCCTGGCAGGAGCTGCTACCCCTGCGGCCGGGCTGACGGAGGGAAAGGTGTGCTCATGCCTCCACCTCCAGCACCAGGACTGGCCTTTTATCTGCCTAGGAGCTGCAAAGCAAACTACGGAGAAGGGAGATAAATTCTCTCTTGGAAGGCCACTGAGTGTGCCATGGGTACTAGGATGAGCAAATTTTATTACATTGTAATATTAAAAAACTTATTTAAGTAAATAAGAACAGTTAACACAAAGAGAGTATTAAGAGTATTTGATGGGGAAAAAAGCATCTGCTGAGCAAAAAAGTTACATAAAATACTTGTCAGTGACATGTTTAATGTTAAAGTCCAGGTGTGGAAAACTACTTAGGAGTGGCATTTTCAAGTCAGCATTTCTGAAGGATCTGTTTGCATTGCTAGTAGCTGTCTGAGTTTTATACATAAGATAATATTCTCACTGCCGATGCATTTCTGCTCTGACTTCATAATTTTTCTGCATTTGCTATGGTAAAGTGAAGGGCAAGGAAAGTGGCCAGTGTGTTAATATTTAGAAATATAAAAGAGCGTAAGTAACTGAACATGAATTACTGGGTGAGCTTTACTTTTGTAAATCAAGTACTCAATTTATTAATACCTGATTTAACTTGAAACAATCAAACTAGATAACAGAATGGGAAGGTCATTCATTAAAACTCTAATGAATGTTACCATTTTTCATAGTGTACCATCAATTTCTACATGGATTTTCTTGGTTGTTGATTACTAGGATAACACACAAACTAAATTTTAAGAGAAGTGAACATGTTGAGTTATATCTTTTTTAATGGTTATTTAAGCTATGTCTCTGTGTTTGCCTCTGAAAACTTGTACTTTGGGAGGACAACATGAACACCTCTGGCTCTCACTGCTCTATGTGCTTATGCAAAATGTGTCATCTTTCCATGAACGAGCTGGGAATTGGTGTGTGTGTTGCTACCGAGTTTGCCCGGAGACACCTCTCTCTTAGATTTGATTGTGATTTTCAGGATTGTAATTTCTTCAATTACACTTTCAAAAGAAAACTGATTGTACAAGAAATGAAAAAAACCTCTGGGAAACACTATATAAACACTATATAAATACCATCCAGTCTCATAAAAGCAGTCTCTTTTTTTATTCCTTTCCCTTCCTCCCCCTACCCAGCAGTCTCCCAGTTGTTGAGATAATCAATCAAATCAAACACAAAGACATTCTTTGTAGCTTTACATTAAGGATGGGTATGAATATTTAGACTGAGGCTAAGCAGAATGGTAAAAATAAATAATTTGTTTGGGAGCATGCCCTGTCCCTTGTGATGCTTTTTAAACAAATTAGTATAGCTACTAGATTCTTAAAATAAAGACAGGCACACCTGGTGGACAGTATTATTCGGCACAGGTTTTAGTTTGCTGACAGCATTTTGTTGTTGCTACCCAAGTCACAAGCCTAGACATCCTTGGTTCCCCCGGCTCTGTCAAAACAAGGCTTCTCGGCCTTCTGAAAGAGAGGAGGGACCACTTTCCCCTCCTCTCCTGTGACACCCTGTGGTTGAAAGGCAGGAGCCCAGGAGGGAACCTGCAGGGAGGCAAGTGTACTTTGGTCAGTTTGCCTTACGGAGGATGGATAACCACATTAAAGCAGTCCCCTTCCTCCCGCGGGCAGCAGGAGACCAGCCAGGTTCACTGCTGGCAGGGCAGGAGCAGGGGCAGGGGGCTGCCTTCACCTGCGCAGGGAATCACGTTTCCTTCTGTGGGAGCAACACCCTCAGATCTGCCCCCACAAAAAAAACAACTTGTGAGCATCAGCTGCAGAGCCACAGATGGCATTTTAGCCTTCAAAGTGCCCTTCAAAGTACCGAGCTGGGCAGAAATTGCAACTCTGACTATGGTGGGATCTAGTACTGCATTACTTGCTTGACGTGTATTCTGAAATGAAGGAAGTTGATGTTCTCACAGCTGTTCCCTCTGCCCCGTGTTACGGATATATGCATTCTGCGTAGCTGCAGGACACGTTTATATCTTCGTGTGGTTTCTTTGTGGCTGAATTATGGTTGTTGTGGGAATCTTTGCATTTAAATTCTTACCATTAGTGTTGCATTATTACAGTTAGTTGCATTTAATTTTTGTTTATTTATAAAACTTGTTGTTGTTGTAAGGGAGTAACAGACATGCTTGTGCATTTAAGAGATGTATTTAATTACATCACCTTTAAAAACAGATTGTCCCAATGCTTCAAAATGAGGTGTGTCTCACCCAGGGCTAATTTTTAAAAAATATTTTCTAGTTTGATATTCTCAACTGAAATTAACTTTTTCGAATTTAAACTTGCCAGAGGTCTAAGGCAGATGAGAATTAGAATTAGTAATTGGTGCAAACTACATCAAAACACAGAGGGTAATCTAAGGGCAGATCCTCAGATGAAGGACAGTATCTTAGTTTCACGTCATCCTCAGACGCTTAACAGCTTCTATTAGCCAAAGATTTGGCCTTGGTTCTGCAAGTTTAAAAATAAAAATGGATTGCAATACACAGTGCAGAAAGCACATGTTAAAATACTATAAAATTGCTGTTTTATTTTAAAGCAACTTGGACGGGTTAGTGGCTTTCTGCTAGGGATGACAAATTAAGGTCAAGCTTTTCGTAAAGGTAAACAATGACAAGAAAAATGGCAATTTCTTTTCCTCAGACTTGTAAAACAGCATTGTAGAGGGAGACGTGGAAGGTTACAAGGGCAAACTAGATGTCCAGCTCCTTTCTGTGCATTTGGCAATCTCCCCTGATACAAAGGTAGTGTTTTTCAGTTTCTTACAAAAGATTCACAACCCTAATTAAGGTAAATTGCCACATACTGTGGGAACAAACGGCTAAGCTTTGTGTTTCTCTTTTTAGCCATCTTATTTTGATACTTCTAACCATTATTGGAGCTTATGCTTCAGTGACATTTAGGATGTGGCAAGGAGATTTGAGTGATGACAAATAGCAGATTGACCCTAATGAAACGTTAAGCACAGCTTAAATGCATATGTAGAGAGAGCTGAGTAAAACAAGAGATGCAAATAATTTGTTAAAAACCCCTTCCGATTAAAAGCAGTTGTATTCATTTGTTTTGCCTCAAAATAGTCTGATAAACATGGTTTTTACTTTCCTCACTACAATTTCCAATGAGAAGTTATTAAACATCCCTGTTTCTCAAATATTTAAATTAGATTGCTTACAAAATAATTGGATTTACCATTAGTCAAATTAGTCTTATTCAAATAAGAATAAAAAACAGTAAATTACACTTGTACCACAAATAACGATTTTTAAAAAATCATGACAGTTTCAACCTTTACTTTTACCTTTAAGTTTACATCTGAGTTGGAGTTCTACCTAAACCTGCTTCCAAAGTCCTGCAAACGAAGGTCAAAGGGAAGGAAAACAGCTTTTCTCAATTTAACGTTTCAACCCAGCGCAGGAGCCTTGACACCTGGCGAGAGCACTCACCGCGGCTGCAGCACAAGCAGTTAGCATAATTTTGCTCGAATTACGCTGTATTTACAGACTTCGACACTGGTGGGTGCTAACATTTTATTCCCCTGCGCCAGAAGTGCATCGAGTCACTTCTAGCAGTGCTGTCGGGGCTGCGCAACCTCCAATTCGGCTCGAGCAAACTCAGGCTTCAGTTTCGTTCCCTTTGGTTTTTAAGCAAAGAGAGAAAAAAAAATAGAAGCAAAAACAGTTGTTTTTTTTTTACCTTGCGTGCTCTCTGTGGTGGGGCTCGTGTTCGGCTGCGTCCCGGTCGCAGAACACCTGCCGTTTTCTTCTGCCGCTAATTGTGTGACAGGTTCGTATCGCAATATGGCATCCAGATCATGGAAAAACTTCATGGTTTTAGTGACATCCCCAGAGTTGTGGGCATATTTAACCGTTCTGTATTCATACTTGAGATTTTTATACTTTGCACGGCACTGTTTCCAGTCCCTGCAAACTCCTAACTCCTGCAACCTTTTAGCAATGTAGATAAATATTCCTTTATTCCTCAGGGTGCCGTGGAGTTGATTTCTGATATTTTTTTCTGACCAGATGCCTAACAAGGCTTTAACCTCCTCCTCAGTCCAATGCTTCCCTGCTCCACTCTCCATGTTGAAAGTGACCTGGAAATGATTCACTATTTCTAGCCAAGATTTTGTTTCCTAGGAAACCAGACGGCTGGTTGTCAGTAAGCTCCGCCGAGATGAAAGGATCTAGTTTTACTGGCTCAAGCTGCCTGAGGGGAGTAACTTGAGAAACTGCCAAATAAGCAGGCTCGGCATTAGGGGCAGGCGAATAAAGCAGCTCGGGCGGGAGCGGTGCCGGGCGGGGGGGCGGCGGGGAGGCCGAGGGGAGGCCGAGGGGAGGCCGAGCGGCCTTTGGCCGGGGTGGGGCTGCTTTAACCCTTCTGGTGATAAAAGGGCTTCAGAACGAGCGCTGTGGTGCAAGGAGAAAAAAGGAGGGGGGGGGGGAGAAAGAAAAAAAAAAAGAAAGAAAGAAAGAAAAAAAAAGAGTCGCACGATCTCGTTCCTTTAAAAAAGAACCACAACAGAAAAAAATCCGCCACCCCCCCGCGAAGCGCGCTCTGGGCTGCCCGGCGGTGGGTGGGCGCTGCGGCAGCGCGGTGCGGAGCCCTGGGGCTGGGGCTGGGGCTGGGGCTGGGGCTGGGGCTGGGGCTGGGGCTGGGGCTGGGGCTGGGGCTGGGGCTGGGGCTGGGGCTGGGGCTGGGGCTGGGGCTGGGGCTGGGGCTGGGGCTGGGGCTGCCGAGGGCGCGGGAGTCGGCGTGGCGCCAACGCGGCCTTGGTCATCCGGCTTCAGGTTGACTTCTGTGTAGTGTTTGGTTTTGAATCGATGGTCGTATATACACGTTCTTCACTCTAGTACTCATAGAATCATAGGATCATAGAACAGTTTGGGTTGGAAGGGACCTCAAAGATCATCTAGTTCCAGCCCCCCTGCCATGGGCAGAGACACCCTCCACTACACCAGGTTGCCCAAAGCCTCATCCAGCCTGGCCTTGAACACTTTCAGGGATGGGGCATCTACAACTCCTCTGGGCAACCGGTGCCAGTGCCTCACCACCCTCACTGTAAAAAATTTCTTCCTTATTTCTTCCTATATTCATGGGTTATTAATGATGTTTTAATAAAAAACTAGCCTACTGAAAAATCTTGCTAAATTGGTAAAACTGAGTAAGCTTTGTGGCAATGAAATTGAGCTTCCTTTGCTTTCCCCAGTGCTACATGAAAGATGTAACGCAGTGAGTGGACGAGGGCCTTTCCTTCGGGATGTTTGCTTCCCTCGTTGACGTTTAAAGGGACAGCGTCAGTGTTTAAACGGAAATTGCCCGTAATGTTAACATTGGAATTAAAAGTCACTGAATGCAGTACATCAACCCTTAAGTTTTGTTACCAGTCTTTGGTTTATAGATGAGACATCATCCTGAGTTAGAATAAATGGATTTAAGGATGTCCTCATCTCTGGTTTTTCTCTTGAAGATCTGTGTGAATAACAGGGTAAATTTGTTCAGATATGTGTAAAGTTTGTTTTGCTTTGGTTTCTGTAAGCAAGTGCTCTTTCAAGATTTCCTTTACATACCACTGAGGCTAGTGACCAAGAAAGGGATTTTAGGAACTGGAGGAAATTTGTAATGAGCATGGTCAGTTGTAGATTAGCATCTATTCTGTAGGTTTTTTGTGCCCGATTTTATTGTTGCGTATTGTGATAAATGATTTAGCTCCAAACAAGATTTCAATTAAAGTTTGCAATTTATTAAATGAATAGAGGCAAGCAAACAGCGCTGGGTGCGCCGGGAGTCTGCTCCACCGAGACGCACACCGTACAGTTCCTGTTTCTGGTTTATATTTCTTTTACTCATACATATTAATTATTTCCGAGAAAAGGCGGTCTTATTACAATGAGTTCGGAGAAGTCATTTGCATAGTCTCCACCCCTAACCCCCCCCAGTTGCACGGGCGGAGTGTCTCCCGGTGGTCGTGCATAGGGGTCTCAGGGATGAAGTCTGTATGTCTTCCTCGTGATGACCTTTTCACCTCCCCGAAAACCAGTGAAGTCATCATGACTGTTCTCTGTGGAGTCATCAGGACGGTCCTTGTTCTTTATCTTGGCTCCTGCTTATCTTACATAAGGGTTGTGCAACTTACAGATATATGGCTTGAGCTGAGCTGACTTAAAAGTGGTTAAGCAAGATTAAGCGTGTACAGGCTTCTCTTGTCTAACACTTTGCAATTAGCAACAAAACAGGCTGGTATACTAAAACGTTAGGTGGCTTTTGCAAGAAACGAGAACTATATATGTACCATCCTGCTTCCTCTAGGGCTGCGGTTATACAAGAACAAACAGAATGGTTAAAGGTTACATGTACAGAGAAGGTCATATTTCACTATGCACCCTAGCTTTGTTTTATACTGACACGAATCAGGTGAACACATTTCACAGTATGTTAAATAATTTCCAGTGACTTCAACTGAGTTAAACTAATCTAATGCACAAATATCATCTTTTGTCTAGTATTCCAAAAATAGTCTAAGTGTTTCCTTTTTTAAGAAAACCATCTTTGCTTTTCAGTCATTATTATATATGAAAGTGGATGGGAGCTCACCAATCCACCAAAGTCCTTAAGAGTGTTACAAGAATGGTGGGTATATGGCAGCAGTTTTGTTAGAGGTAGCGCTCAGCCGTGTTCCAGGAAGCCTTTTAAAGGCAGATTGAGCAGTCTGCACTGTTGCCCACAAAAAATCCAGACTGCAAAACATATCTTTTCAGTGGCTGAGCACTGAATCATACACCTTGGGCAGCTGTGCAGTATTCTGCCTGACCCTGGCAGGGCAGTGCCAGGGAAGCTGGGCGTGGGCCCGAGGGACCAAGCGAGGAGACAGACAGGGCTGGGGAGGACCTGGAGAGCAGGTGAGGGACAGCTCTGTCGTCTGAGCTGATACAACAAAGCACAACTGCCAGCCTGAGGTTGATGTGCTGTAAGAGAATTATTTCCATTTGCAGCGATGCTGTACACCAGACTTGTTTTGCCTGAGTTCAGAAGCTGTGATGCCTGATTATTAGGTTTATGCACTCAAACGCTTTTATTGGAGGGTCCATATAGCTTTTAGAGGTGTAAATGCTAGCTTGTCCACTTAAATGCAAGAATGCAAAAGCTTCTACATAGGTGATATGTGGAAGAGGCAATGCATTCCCCTAAGTAAAACCATCAGTTTCTTAATACCCTTCCTGGCAACCCAAAGCAGAAATGGAGTAGCACTATAGAGCGTACTACTACAGCCTAGACTACTATTGCTGCAAAGTGGCTTTTCAGATTAGGCATCTGCTGTTGTTGTATGCCCACACAGAAACAGGACTGCAGTAAGAGCCTGAGCCAGTGCTTATTAGTGGAAAGATTCCCACTGAATTCAGTGGGCTTAGGCACAAACCTTATGTGACTGTTTTGAAATAAAGCATAACATGGGCAAGAAACCAGTTGTAATTACAAGCCTGCAAAATGAAACAAGTAAGCCTACGTTAAAATCTCATGTTGTAAAGAATAGATGAAAAAACATCAGTCCATTGTTGGTTAAAGCATTTCATATTCTAAGCATTTCTGCGCTTTATGTTAATTATATTTTGTCCGTAGGGGCCAGGAGAGTGCTGGAATTGTGACCAGTGATGGAGAGTCATCCCAGGCATTCAAGGTGCACAAGGTAAAATGTAAATGGATGTTTTGTAGATGCCTAACTGAGATGCATGAAAGTTTGTTTCAGCTAGGAAACAGAATAATTAGAGGGAAAGTAACATGTTTTGATGGACTGTTTTGGTTTTGTTAGTGACAGTATCTAATTCTGTTATTTGTGCAATTTCAGTCTTAAGTGCATGCTTAAAACAAATATGCCAATGTTGTCCTGATGAGTGTATCCATGCACACAGTGGCAGGCACACAGAAGTATCCAGATCAGGCTACTGATGTCGCAAAAACTACTTACCAAAGTCACCCTGCACCTAAGGCGTTAACTGTGGAGATTTGGAAGAGCACCCATGCAACTTGAGATCAAGAGAAAAGAAACACAATGACAGGCAAATGGATGACTCATTCTTGTGTTAGTGAAACTCAAGGAAGTGTCAACTACTTTACCCATAGGTAAAAATAAATTGAATAAATAAATAAAAATAAATAGAAGATCGAATGGAGGCCTGAGAAGGTCATACAGTCTTTTTCCAGCTGAAAGAATCCCAGGGGATGTTAAAAGACATAAAATGGCCGTAGCCTCAAAAGTATTATGCCAAGAGAACACGTGCATGCTCTGGGAATATTTCAGCTCATTCTATATTGAATAGTGAATAGGAAAAAAGTAATCATCAGCCTATTCCATCCTGGAAGAGGAGAAGATTTGAAATAAAACTACATCAGCAAAATAACCATGGGGCAATTTTTCATGTGAGTGTGTTCTCTGACCGCAATCAGAAAGCAGTTTGTCTTCGTGTTCAGAGGTCTCTGAGGAAGATTAATTAAGCTGTTCAAATGAATCCAAGAGTAAGAACAGTATTGCTGCAGCAGCATGTGTATCAATGCATGACTGCTTAATGCCTCATGCAAAATCTTGTCTCATCAAGCATAATGTTTGTTGCCTTTTCAGGCATTTCCCCCTTCCTGTCTGTTACTTACAGCCTGATTCGCACACGCACGTACGCATGCTTTTAAATGCAGCTTTTCTCAACTTCAGCACCCTGTTATCTGTTCTTCATTCCTGCTCCTGCTTGGGTTTAAGCTTTCCTTAAGGTTTACAGGAATTCCAGCTTCCTTTAAAGTGAGCTGCTCTGTAAATCCCATAGTAAAAAGTGCTTCTCAGAATGATCTTCCAGCAGGTGATATAATTTGTAGTGTTTCCATGTTACTGAGCTGCAATAGCTGTCATGCTAAGAATTTATTTGACTATCTCATCATATCAGCTTTGATATTTTAAGAGTTGCAGAGCATGTGATGGTTTCTTTTATCCTTGAAATATGTTTCTCAGCTACAGCACTTTTAAAAACTGTAATAGCCACAGTGTAATAAAGAGCCTGTGGAGTACAATTTATATGACTGGTTTAATCCTGGAAGTGGTGCTAATGTAACAAACATCTGGGTCTGTTACACTGGTGAAAGTATATTTAGGACTCTGACTTGTAATCTAGTCCATAAAAATGTCAGCAGTTAAGATGCTACTGTACCTGTTTGTCCTCCAAACCCCGCTTGGCTCTTCTTCATAGCAGAGACAACAGAATGGAAAAGGTGCCTGCTTCTCACTGCATCGATTTACTCACCTTTGTCAACCCTTTAAGGCAATACATATATTAGAGCGTGAACTGAAACACCTAAGGCATGGGTATGTCTTCCCTTCTGATTGTTGCCAGCCTTTGACCACAGATAATAGCCCTTGACAAAGGCTGTTAATCCTTTGTTTTAAAATGTCCCAGAAAGACTCCTCCAAAATTGTCTTTCGGAGCCTTTCAGCTAAATTTGTATAACAAAACATTGTTGTCTTAGCTGTATTAGCTCAGGATATGGAAAAACTTAAATCTCTTGTATAGACATAGCCATGCCAGTAGGAGAAAGACGGTCTGATTGTTTCACACTTGGATATGCAGAAGAATATATTCATGTAGCTATTTATCAGACCACTATCATGTTCTGGCAGGTATAAGGCCTTGTATAATACAGACATAAGATTGTCTTCATTGGTAATTTTTTATGCTGGTGTAATTCACATTCACCATCCCACACCAGTGCAATCTAAATCAGAGGAATATTTCAAACTGCAATTAAATTATTATGTACTTCTGCAACCAAATCTGGTTTAAAACAACATTGCTTGTTTAAGCTATTGCAATGCTTAACTTGGCCACATCCATTAACACTGGACCTGTGAACTGTCAGATCTGCCAGGATAAAGTTGACCTAATTAAAATAAGACTGCATGGTTGCATTTGTGCACATCTATGAGCACACAACACAGACTTTAGACCACCTGTATGTCATCTGTGAGACAACAGATGGTAATTGATTTGGCATAAGTTTGCAAAACCATTAAAGCAAGCCTATACCAGTTTGACCGTCTGAGGCAGTAACTTTTTAATGTGATAGTAAGTATCCTAAAACCACATGTGCAACCACAGCCTCTTGGTACTCTGACTCTGTAGCAGTCACACCAGAAAATACCCTAAAGCAGAGCTTTCTTGAAGCTTTTTTTGATTGAGCTCTGAAAACAGTTCAACCAGCTTCCTTCCTTCCTGTCCTATCCGCTTTCTTCTTGTTGTACTTACAGCATAGGTTATGAACCATTCACAGCTTCAGACCTCTCCCGTGTATCTTTGAAGGTCCTACAGGAGTGTTACCATGTGGGTTATCATGTGTCTCAGTTACCATGTGTGATAGGGGAACAGGCATAGAAGGATGTAAATATTTTCCACAGGCAGCAGAAGAAACAGGAATTTGTAGGACGGCCTGGAATCCAGTCTTAGTAACTTCTACTCTCAGTGCAGTTTTTTCAGGCTATTCTTGCTGCTAAATTGTCTCCACATAGTGCTTGTTGCCAAAAGAGGCTCCTGACAGCTGACTAAAAAGTTTCAATGGATTTCTGCTTTAGATAGAAGGCAACCTGGCAATATGAAAAGTTTCTTTAAGTAAACAAAAAACCTCTTAGAAAAAGCTTAGCTTCTGACCTTGGCAGGAATGCCAGTGGAATCTCATAAACGTTATCATGGACCCTGTATGAAAACAAATCCGATACACTGTTAACTTGTAAAAGGTATTCTCTAAATAGAATTCCCTTCTCCCAACTTTTTTCTTCTTTGCCTGTCTTCTGACAGTCTTTTTTTCTGGTGTTTTTAAACAACACAACAGTTTGATAGTGTTTTTCAGAAGATACATTTTTGTCAGGGAATAGATTGTTCCATGAAAATCCTCAGCACCAAAATGTCTGTTGCTTTATTTAAAAACAGGAGTAATGGGATCTGATATGTCCCTGTGACACCTACTCAGTTTCTTTCTTTCCCATGTCCTTCAGGTTATTTGCTTCTCTCTTAAGAGTTGCTTGCATTAATGCTATACCAAAAACAAAGACAAGGAGAAATGAAGAAGTTGCCAGGAAAACAAAACCAAACAGAACTTTTTTTTTTCTTTTTCTCCCAAAGGGAATGGGTCTTATAAATCACGTCTTCAACGCAGACAGCCTCAAGAAGCTGTACATTTCAAACCTCGGTATTGGGCACACGAGGTACTCCACCTCGGGAATTTCTGAGCTGCAGAACTGCCAGCCTTTTGTCGTAGAGACTCTTCATGGGAAGATTGCTGTGGCGCACAATGGGGAGCTAACAAACGCTGGACGACTCAGGAGGAAGGTTAGTATCTCCTTTGTCAGCCTCTGACATTGTTTCCTTCTGAGTATGAGGCAGCAATGAGCAATAAGTTTGCTATGACTTTTCCTTAATACCAGACTACTTGAGAGAGTGAAAGAGCATCATAATCAACATAGATCATTTGGGGGGGAAAAAAAATCCTGGGGAGGGGAGGCATTTGTAACTGTCATAGGGGATAATTCACCAGTCCTCCAGTCTGATGGTCACACTCTTACTGATCGAGTGAGAAAACTAACTCAGCCATAACAAAAGGTAGGTTGGCTTGAAGCTCTGTTCCTTGGCGGTGACTGATAGAAGGAGCAAATCATACGCTTAGAGTTTGGGAGAGGCATAATAAGGTGAGGTAATCATAATATGAAATGTCTGGTTTGGAATATTGTCTTTATTTCTATTTCTGGCTTGCAAAATTAATCATGAGCACTGTCAGGACATAAACCAACAAATGCCAAATTTTATAGTGCGTTTGGCTAGAAGGGTATGTGTTAAAGAACCAGATTAAAATTTAGCAGATGTTTCACTCTGAAATCTCTTCTATGATGCGTTCCATCCAAAAGCAAGAGAACATTCTCTTGCAATGGAGCAAGGCAATGCCCGAAGGAACCTAGCCTATCTTTAATCAGAGCCACAAGGGTATGAAGGGATGGGAGAAGAAAACAGTGTTGAGTAACTGTAGATGGAGAGTGCGAAATCAATTACATGCGATGTAAAATGATTTTTAAAGATAAAAATTAGGAACTGTAATGCATACAGCATCGAATAGGTTGTAATAGTTGTCTAGATACACTGCAGATTCTCTTCTGCCTTAGAAGCATAAATATGCCAAGACAGAACAATTTGACTGACCAGCTCTAGCAAACTTTAAATTGTGAGATTTCAGCTTTTTAATCCCATTCTTCTTCCCTTCATATCTCATTTTTTGTTGTTGTTTTGTGCCTGAACCACTATTCTGCCTTGATACCTCTTTCTGTATCTGCTATAGGCAATTTCATGTTTTCCCTTGTATATTTTACCTCTCTTCCCAGAACAAGCAGAAGCACAAAGGTGATTAACTGGCCCAAACATGAATTTGTGCCCTGAATGTTGGTGGTATTAATTTTGGTTGCATGTGAAGCAAAGGAATGAGATACAAAGGGACAAATGTAGTACCAGGCATAGATGATTGTTCCAGATCTTTTTACATGTTTGGTTTGTTGGAAGAAATTTTCTGTTATTATGATACGACCACCTAAAGCACTGATGTGTTATGTTTTAAAACATCTGTTCATTGAACAAAGATGTTGTTAAATTAAAATCTAAGCAGTGTTATGTGGGATTTCTTTTTAATGCTGGTAACACTTTTGTTTTGTTTCTTAAAAGCTTATGCGGCATGGTGTGGGGCTGTCGACCAGTTCTGACAGTGAACTGATCACCCAGCTGTTGGCTTTCACACCTCCTCTAGAAAACGACGATACAGCCGACTGGGTAGCAAGGTGAGGACAGTGGGTTTCAGAGTCAAGACCAGCAATCTAATGTTAGCTTGATGTGCAGATGTAAATGCACACACCTGTTTGCGTGACACACGATTATGTCTCATTTCAGAATAAAAAATTTAATGAATGAAACTCCAACTTCATATTCATTGCTAATTATGCATAAAGACATAATATATGCGGTACGTGATCCGTATGGGAATCGCCCACTCTGCATTGGTCGCCTTATTCCAGTAGGAGACATGAATGGAAAAGGTAAACCATACATATATATTCATATACATATACATATGTATGTATATATACAGTTTGTGCCTGAAGCCACTGATGTCATTACAGCTACGCTTACTGAGGTGTAAGTAGGAATATGTGATGCAAAAGTCAGTTTTGAAAATTCAAACCAAAAGTGTTGAGAAGGAAAAAATAACTTGTAGAAAGTCTGCAAACTGTTCCCAGCAAAAGGGAATCCTAGTCACCTGATGACAGTGACAGAATTAGGCAGCCCAACTGTAGCAGAATATTTGTGAAAATTTAGTTAACCTTTCTTCACCTAAACATGAAAGCAGGGAGGAACAGAAGCATAGAATGGTTGAAGTTGGAAGGGGCATCCGGAGGTCATCTGGTCCAAATTCCCTGCTCAGACAGGGCTACCTACAGCCAATTGCCCAGGACTATATCCAGTCCAGAAACAAGTCTGGTTTCTTCCTTTCTCTTGTAGTAAAGTGGCTGAAAAGTTCTGGATTACCGACAATGTATTTCTAAATTCCAAGCACTCTCAGTAACATGCAGGATGGTAATGGAACACTATAAAATCAATTTATGGGAAAAAGTTCTTGGTGTTCCTGCTTAGCCTGCAAATTGACATTTTCCCTGAAGTGAGATTAAAATCTGTTCATTTGTATAAAAATAAAGTAATTCAAAGGCAGAGTAGTAAATGCTTCCATATCTTCATAAAACTTGGTAATTATAACCTCAAGAAAATGTATCAAGATTTTGATAAATAAGACATCTATTGGACATTCCCACCCTATGTTACACAATTTGATCTTTCCTGTGCCTGTCTCTGAAAACGCTCCTTATTGGAGTTCAATCCAGTATCCATTGTTATCAAAAGATCTATCTATTGACACATTTAGCATGGGGAAAAGTAAGGAATTTATTGTCTGAACAAAAGTAATTATGTGTGTCTAAAGTCACTGAACTGGAATTGGAAAAGTTTGAAATAGTGCAGAGATAACAAAAGTAGTTATCTGAATTGCCTCTCTTCATGAACTGTGAATATGATGCTGTTACTTCCAGTTCTCCATTCAACAGGTTTATGACGTTGATGTTTGGGTTTTTTTAAATAATATTACAGAAACTTTGGAATGCCAAACCTTCTAGTTAGAAATCACAACAGTCTTTAATTGTGCACTTGGCAACCTAAACCATAGCAAGACAGATAGTGCAGTAGAAATGCAATGCGTGTGGTAATAATGGTAACAAGAATTGTGGACTCTGAAATCTTTCATTTCAGGAAAAGATAACAGTGAAACAGAAGGATGGGTAGTCTCCTCTGAATCCTGCAGCTTTTTGTCTATTGGTGCAGAGTAAGTGCCCTGATTCTCACTTTATCTGAAAGCTCTCCTCAGGCAGCGATTAAACCTCAGATTGCCAAATATCACCATCTGTAACAATGTGAAAGACATCAAGGTTTAGTTTGTTAGACTGTTTGGAGGGAGGATTTTTGCCAGTTCTGGTTTTGCCGGTTTATTTTCTTGGACAGATTAATTAAGAGTTCAGAAAGTAACAGTAAAGACGACTTTACTGCTGCAAAGTACATCCCTCTTATTTTTTGCATTAACCCTGGTTATCCATATAACTTTTTAATTTTAGCCTAGTTTGCAGCTGAATTGTTGTATTACAAAATAATACTTCAACTACAGAAAAGGTTGCATTGGTGGCTCACAGGATGGACCACCCTGAGCTGTAGCATATGCTGTCTGACGAGCCTTGTGATGGGCACCTGCAGCTATTTCAGTGTGTGCAAACCCGTATCAGAGCCAAAACGTGAGAGGACATTCACATTACCTCTCTAGCTAAGATACTCTGAAAAGAAAGGTGCGATACTTTCTCTGGACAAAAAGAGAAGGGTAAGAGGATCTTCAGGAGAACTCAAAGAGATCTTTGGAAGTCTGGAATGGAAGGCAATTATGAAATAGAACATAATTAAAGTAAGAAAGATTATGAGAAAGAGTATTTAATTTCCTAATCAGGCATTATAAAAATGTGCATTTGGGGACTAGACTAATAAATAAAGTTGGATCCTCTTCAAATAAAAAGCTGTGAAATACCATGTTAAGAACTCACTATTGAATAAAAAGAAATGTAAAGCAAAACCAGGAAGCACTGTGACTATACGTTAGTAGTCTTACTCTATTCTGCGGTGTTTTATTGTAGGTGTATTGTTATGTGTTCTTTCACTGTAACTTCTACCCTGTCTCTGTAGGAACTATTAACTGTGGGTAACAGGGGCTTTCCTGAGACAATTTATTCTACATATGGATAAGAATAACCTTTTTCTGAAACTTCTTCGAAGTCTCTGTTAAGAGAAGCTTACCATGTAGGACCATCAGCTGAAGCCTGTGGAGTGTTTTAAAAACCAATCTTGTCTAAAGTTCTGCTGTGGCCATGCTGCTGCCTGCTAGTGCTAGTATATGACCAGCAAATATGCATAAATTTACTCACCTCTGATTTATATCTCCAGAATATTTCAGTATTTGGGATAGGTTTAGATTGAAATTGTTAGAATAGCCACCTGAGGACTCACTAAAGAATCTAGAAAAATATTTAATAAGATTAAACATTGTAACATAATAAACCTAATACTATTCAATGTTTCTTCAGATAAGAGACCTGGAATGTACATTTCCAGTCAGCTTTATGTCATTCAGGGGTAGCTACCTGTCACTACTAGACAGATATTTCTCTGAATATTTGCTTGTGGGGCAGGATTTTTTTGAAAAAATGCTGTGTGTTTCTCTATCAAGGTACTATCGTGAGGTCCTTCCTGGAGAGATTGTGAAAATATCCAGGTATGATGTCCAGACACTGGACGTTGTACCAAGACCTGAAGGAGATCCGTCAGCGTTCTGCATCTTTGAATATGTTTATTTTGCAAGACCAGACAGTATTTTTGAAGGTAAGAAGATGTAAGCTCCTCCCTAAAGTGGGAGATGTTATCCTGGAGAACAATGACTCTGGAAAGGATCTGGGATCATAGTAGGGAACCACTGAATATGAGCTTGCAGAGCAGGGCTGGGACAGAATGGGTTGGCACAGTTCTTGGAGATGAAACTCATCAGGAGGAGCATGTAACATCACCTTCTTGTTCCTGGCTGCGCATATGGCCTCAGTCAGGCCTGCCTGCGTAGTCCTATGGAAGGGATGAAAAGAGCCACAAACATGATTAAGGTAGAGGAAAATATCCCTCAAAAGTAAGAGACTTAAGAAAGGAACTTTACTGGTTCTTGGAAAACCTTTCAAGAATTAGACTTATGAAATAGGATCTGCAAAACAACTTTATTTTGACATTTTCTTTGCAAGAAAGGGTGATGCTTCAGGAAGATGCTTTTACTATAACTTGTAACGTTATGCATTAACTAAGTACATAGAGTTGTCAGTCTAATGCTTTTATTATTATTTCAGTAGAAACCTTCGAAAATTGTCTCGGTGACAAGATATTAGCCAGGACTCTCATACCTAACAAACAAGCTCTTCTTTGCTTTCTACAGACATACATGCCTTCTGTTGATCCCATACAGTTCCCCACCCTTACGCAGTTTCACTTCATATCTCTTTTCTTCATGATCCTCTTACCCTTAAGTATCCTCACTTCCTATATTCCTTAGTACTGCTACTGTACCCTTTGCTGTGCCTCATCTCATTGCAATACCTCCAGTTCCCTCCCATGCTGCAAATATTTTTAGGACCTCGAAAGCTTCTGAGGCCTCTTACCCCTTACTAAATTTGGGGTGAATTTTGCCAACTGATTGAAAGTTAAAAAGCAAGCAGAGGCAGACAGCAGGATTGCACAAACTTTGTCTGCAGGAGAAACCACCCTAAAAATAGAATATGCACGTTATGAACAGGGAGGCATAATTTCTCCTTCTTCCCTCCTGTAAATGGATTTTTTAACATCCACAGGACCTTTAGTTACCCGATTAGGGCAAACTGGATTTTAATTCTCTGTGTAGTGGTATGAATGTGAATGTCAGTATATGACATTATGGAAGGAAACAAAAATGACCTTGTGCAAGTGGCTGCATATTGCTTCTGTAGCTTTTCTCACTGACTACTTCTATGCCTGCAACTTGCCACAGAAATTTGTACAGCAAACTGAGAGGAAATCTGAATTCTGCACACCAGGGAAAACACTTCTTGCTGTTCTTAGGTCAGATGGTGTATTCAGTCAGGAGAAGATGCGGGCAGCAGCTTGCTATTGAAGCACCCGTGGAAGCAGACCTGGTCAGCACTGTTCCAGAGTCGGCAACCCCAGCAGCTCTTGGTTATGCTCAAAAGGTATAGGATAACTTGCTCTTTTTTTTTCCCCCCCAAGCATATTTACATGTATCTCTTTTTGTATGGACTGTTAGTTTTGTTTTGATAAAACTTTATATCTTGAGCATGCCGGGTACTCCTCTTGAATCATCTGCACTTGTTTTCATAGGTATTTTTCTGAAATACCTATGTTAAGGTATTTCAAAGTTTTTTGGTTACTGTGAAGTCATGCTGAGTCCTAAGGTTGCTTTAACAGTAACTGAGAATAACCAGTTCTTTAGATACTAACTCTGTTTAACTGTCTCCTGTTTACAGTGCGGACTACCATATGTTGAAGTACTCTGTAAAAATCGGTATGTAGGAAGAACGTTTATCCAGCCAAACATGAGGTTACGGCAACTTGGTGTTGCAAAGAAGTTTGGCGTTCTGTCTGACAATTTTAAAGGCAAGCGAGTTGTCATCATTGATGATTCAATTGTGAGGGGCAATACCATTTCACCAATAATAAAACTACTGAGAGAATCAGGAGCCAAAGAGGTAAGTTAATTTTCAGTCAGTACAATACAGATGTAAATAGAAAACTGATGGGAGGGTAAAGCACAGGGTTTTGTCTTCATTTGTACTATACATCGTTTAATTTAAAAGGGCAAGTGTGCAAAAAAATAATGGCTTGTGTGGGTTTACTGTGAAGATATTAAGTTTCTTTTGTATGACTGTGATTTTTGAGTGATTAAGGGGAGAGCAGGTCTCCATTTATAAAGCACTACTGGCAAATAAAGAGAGAATGGAAAACAAATCAGTTAAGATCAGAAAATGAAGTATCGGTGTGGTATTCTTGACATGTGTGACTTGTGGTACTGCATTAAGTACAACCACACACTGCAGTAAATAGCATGCGCCTTAAGTCACCAGAGCATCATTTTTTAAATTAAGATTTTTTAATTGAAACGGAGTGTGCAAGTCTGTCACTGGAGCAAAAATGTTCTGTGTAATTTTTGACTTTGTAAATGGAAACATGCGCATAAAGGATTGAACACCGTAGGAGAAAAGCAAGATCAGGATGGAACCTTTTAATAACTTTAGGAAATACTGTAAAAATAAGTTCTAAAACTGTCTTTAGCTCTCCTGCTGTGTTGGGATCTGAAAAAAACTTTGACTTTTAACCCCTGTTCAATGCTGTGTTCTGTTCTTCATGATTATTTTGCAGAATTGGAACTTTGCTATTGTGTTATGATCTGCTGACCTTCACCTTATAGCAGTCTGTTTTGAAACTATTTTTATTCAGGTGCACATCCGTGTGGCTTCACCTCCCATAAAATTTCCTTGTTACATGGGAATAAACATTCCAACTAAAGAAGAACTCATTGCCAACAGACCTGAATTTCATGATCTTGCAAACTATATAGGTAAATGCTACTCCTTTTTTTCTTTTTTTTTTTTTGAGAGAGTTTTCACTTGTAGGTATTGTCTACATCAAAATAAAGCACAACACATCAAGGCAACAGTGGCAAAACTGACTAAAAAATCATTAAGGTTGATGATGCACTAAATCGCTGCATTGTGAGTACCCTACAGATCAAACCAATTTAGCTACACACTTTTTTTTAGCACAGTTAGTTAATTATCCAACCAATAGAAAGCATTAGAACAATTACATAATCATAAGTTACAAATAAGGGGTGATAACACAGCTTTCCAATACATAGAGCTCCTTCTGGGAAAGTCTTTACAAGAAGGAGCTACTGTAGGCAAAAGGCCAGGAAGAATTAAGTGGTGAAAATCTGTCCTGCAATGAAAAGCGAATGTAGTTTTGCTTTCATGAGATATTCATAAAAGTATGTTCGGAATTTATAAACACCCACTGATTTTTCTACAAATTTAGATTTATGTAAATAATTTCAACTGCATTAGATATTTCACTTCGAAAGAAAAGACATTTGAAACTAATCAGAGAATGTTAAATACATTCTCAAATCTCTAGAATGAGTCATGTTTGCAACAGAACAAAAGAAGAACCAACAGCTTATGTTGCTTGTGATGTGGTAAATAACATGTGCTTCACCAGGATATCAGCAACAGAAGTCACGTGAAGGCGCGTGAGTGCGATTGCTATATATGGCCTATTGTGCTGCAAAATATTTTAAAAAACGGTTTAAGAACATAGCTGTGGTTAGTCAGGAAACTGTAAACTTGGATTTCCTGTGTTAAATACTTACTCTCACTGTCTAATGAATTCTTCTCCCCAAAATTATTGTGAAGGCATGTTGAAGTATTTCAGGTTTATAGGATCTCACTTTTAAGTATTATTCACAAAATAATGAGTGCAAATGGTAGAAAACTAACGGTGTGAAAAGGCTATCAACCTTTCCTACTCTTAGAACATTTGCATGAACTGCGTGCTGCATTTGTTTTTAACATGACGGTCTTCCCCTCCTCCAAGCCCCAGTCCTAAGTGCACAGTTTGGGAAGCACCAGCCATGCACACATCTGCTTCCAGACCTGAAGTACAGAGTAACTCTGGGAATACACAGGGAGTTTAGGGAGTCTTAATAAACACTCCAGATTGTGGTTTTATTTTTGCAGTGTGTGTGACGTACTTGTTCCCAACTAAGAACCTTCGGTCTAGATTTCAGTGAGTCTGCTCCCTGCACAAAGAATTTGAGAAGGGCAAGGTTCATTATGGTATGGTAATTTTTCATATCCATTCCCTTTAGGTAAGGTGATCCACCTCCATACAATAACATGATGGCATTTCCAAAGAGCACTGCATTTGGTGCAGTATTGCAGCTTGAACTGATGAATTCTTTATTTCCTCTAGGAGCAGACAGTGTTGTCTATCTTTCTGTGGAAGGGCTGGTGTCATCCGTGCAAGAAAGCATCAAAGCAAGACAAGAGAATGAGAATAGCCTTAAAACCCAGAAATCACGTCTTGGAAAGATTGGTCACTGCACAGCATGTCTCACTGGAGAGTATCCTGTGGAGCTAGAATGGTGAATTTTTAGCAGGTGGACATCAATTCATCTGTTGTTGAATGTGCCTTTTTGAAAGATGCCTGCTTGTGAATAGCCTTTTTACATTTAGGTAATATGAAAAGCTTATCACAGATACCTAATTACAGTTACTAAAATACATTTTTACTGTAAACACTTGCAGAAAGCCTGCTGTGCTGATGGAAACAATGTAAGCAGATGAAAATAGAAAATCATGTAGTTTTGATGCACAATTGTGCCTTCTATTTTATCATATGATACTATAAGAACCAAAGTTTTTTTAATTATGTAGCAGTCCCAGAGTTTTTTCTTTCAGTCTTGCCCTGGAAGCAAGATAATCCCTGTTAAGACTTCTTCACAAAGCACAAATCATGAATTGTGTGGTGAAATTCAAATTACCGAAGACTTAACGCAAAAGTGTGTAAAGTTTGCTTTTCTCTTTAGGAAAACTACCAGATTCTGAAGAATCAAATTGCTTCCTCAGCAGTTCTTGCTTAGGCTTTTTAAGAATACAAGTGCCTAACTTTTGCATATAAAGCTGAACAGCCTTTCTTAATGAAGCCCTTTGTAACTAATTGTCCAAATTCTATGAACGTTATGTCAAGCATATACTTTTAAAAATTGAAGACTCAGGGAAACGCTTAGCCAAAAGCCCTCTACTTTTATAACTTAAAAATCCTTTTTTTGAAGTCCAGTGTAATTACACTGGCTTTGTGTGCTCTTACCAGTTGCCAATAGGATGTGGAAAGAAAAAAATACTTGGCACTGCCATTTTTTTTTTCTTTTTCACATATTGTTTTCTCCAGATAAGCGCTGAGAATTTCTGAAGTTTGAGCTAATGCTTAGTGCGCTTTTCATATGTCAATATGCGAAGTAAACTGAAAAATAAATTCACTTTTCATTCTTAACAGTAAATAGAATATATCAACTGAAGATTGCGTTATTTTGGGTATAGTCTTATTTTGCTACATTACTGCTTTTACAATAAATATAATGTTTTTTTTTAAAAAAAATAGTTTTGTACAACCATTAGCTGTTGAATACATTGTATTTTTTAATTGGTCACAATTACACAGTTACTTGTATACATGAAGACCACTTGGACAATGAACCACTAGCTGAAAATGGAGAAGCACCTTTTGAAAACTATCACAAATTTACGCACAATTGTAAAAATATTTTGTATACCTCAGTTTTTTCACTGAACACCAGCAACTTAATTTTAATTTTCTATTTAATATTGTGTATTTTGGCCTTATAATTGTGAACTGTTAAAAAAAAAAAGTTTAAGAGCTTTTCCCTTCCCCATCATCTTCCACACAGTTGAGAATTACCACACTGGTTATTAAATTCAAAAGGGGCTTTCTTGTGTGGGATTTGTAGCAATTGTACCTGACAGACAATCACAAAACAGTTCCAATTCAAGAAAGCATGTAAATACATTTATTGAAGTCAAAACTGAGCCTTGTGCAGGTTCTCTGTGGAACCAGAACCTACTTGCAGTCAAGTTTATGGGAGAATCTAGATTTTCATTAGAATCAGGCTCTTACTGTGTGTTCTTCGCCCAAGCCCGGAGATGCATGTAGATCTCTCTGTCTAATTAACAAGTTTGTTTTGTAATAGAACTGTAACAGTTCACCTGGACAGTAAACTGAGCCAAAAAAAAAAGAACTGAGTAGCGTCACTCTGACCACTCCCTCTTCCAGATTAACCAGGGAAGAGTGTAAGAAAACAAAAACTGTCTGACGTTTTTTCACCTTTGCCTTTCCTGCCTTCAAAAAAATAATCATTTTCAAACAAAGGGAGAAGTCGAGCTCTTAGGTTACAGATGCATGTGAGGAGCGCTTTCTACTTGAGGTAGGCAACTTAGGTGCACAGTTTAACAAGGTTACAAGCAGAAGTCTGTTGATTTATTTGAAATTGTCTATAGGACACACTGTAAATGAAACTTGTGCAAATATGCTTTTAACATGTTTTCAACAAAACTGGTATTTTTCAAGTCTGGTAATAATTGGTTAAATGTGATTTTAGGATTAGGTGGCGTAATTTTGATTTCAATAAAGTGAGTCCTAAAGCCTTTTTTCTCCTCCATGTTATGCATATGAAATGACAAGGTCTGCTATTGTACACATGGTAATTTTTAGATACACTACATGTCTAATCCTTGGATCATATTTTTCAAAACCTTAAGTTAAAAGTGAGATACTTTCCAAGTGTCATTTTATTATCCGACAGCTGAATTTATGCTGCAGGTTACCAGGCCTTTTTTTATCACATACAGCGGACACACAGACACACACACACACACACAGTGAGTATGTTGAGGAAGAAAACGCCTCTGGTTTTAGGTGTCGCTGTTTGTATTATTTTAATGTTTTACCGTGTAACTGTTTCTGCTGTGTTACCAATGTGCGACCGTGCCAAATGATGATTTACAAAACGTTACGGACCAGTAGAAAGCTGTTGCCTAACTTCTCCCATGCGTAATATTAAACATGGTTACGAACTGGTCTTGTCGCTGTCGCTGCCTTCGCTGCCCGCGCCGCTACGCACGGCATCGGAGGCTTCTTTAATACAAAGGCGCCTGGAATCACTCGCCTGGAGCGAATCAGTTCGCGTCTCACATTGAACCGCCCCCTCCCGCACGCGGACGGTCCCGCGTTACCGGCGCCGCCTCCCAGCGCCGGCTCCCCCCCCGCTGGCGCCTCTAGAGCCCGGCCCGGGGGGACGCGCGCCCCGGCGGGCCCCGCTCCGCAGCTCGGCCCGCAACAGAAGCCCTATCGCCCGCCCCGCAGCCACCGCTCCCCTACGCCGTCCCCCCGGAAATGACGTACTTGCGCTGGCCCAAGAGCGACGTCACCGGCGGCAAGGCCCGTACCACCTCCTGGGGGAGGGAGCACGCGAGGACAGCGACGAATGAACCGCGAATGGAGAAGGCGGAGCCTTGCCCTTCGCCCCGGCTCCTGCGTTTGCTGATCCTCTTTCTTATGGCCGAAGAAGAGTTGTCAGGGAGCTAGGGAAGGCTGGGAAGGCTCTGGCGCACTCGCTGCTCCTCCCACCCTCAGGGAAAAATGGCGCCGCGCCTCTGGCGGACCGGGCGCAGCTTGAGAATGCCCAAATAGCGCGACGGCCGTTGGCCAATGAGAGTGTTGCGTTACTGCAGAGTCGGGCAGGACTAACCCTGTCCCGCCAATCAGAGGCGTCGACCTTCCGTTGCTAGGCGGCAACGGAGAGCAGGAGGGCGGCGGGCGGTGTCGCTCGGCGGTGCTTCAGGTGGGGACCTGCGCGGCGCGGCCCGGCCGTTGCGCCGAGCCCCGGCCGTTGGAGCGGGTGGCCGCGGTCTGCCGGGCCGCGCTGCGCTGCGCTGCGCTGGTGGCGTCTGTCCCGGAGAGGCCACGCGGTGCGCATGGCGTAGCCACCGGCCCTGGGAGCGGCCAGGCCGTGTGTGGAAATGGGGGGTTTTGATCGTGGGGCGGGTGTGGAGGAGCCGCCTGTCCTCGCTCGGGACCGCGGCGGAGGCGAGAGGGGGCCTTAGCCCGGAGCCTCCCGGTGTGCGGCTCGCTCAGCCGGTACGGGCGTGACGGGAGGGCCCCGCTGGGCAGAGGCGTGCACCGACGCGGGCAGCGCCCTAAAAGCCTTGGCAATCGGCGCATTAGGTTTTCTGCTTGCAAAGGCAAAATTCGTATTTCACAATTCTATTAAAGAGGAAGTTACTAATTGCGTTAGTAAAGTTATCAATTCAGTTGTACCCGGCTTTAAAAATAAAGGTGTAATGGTGAGAAACAAACTACCTCTGTGCGATGAAATCTTAGTGAGTTAGTGTATCCTGGGCCTTAGGGTGAAACACGTGGTAAACGATAAAAGTGTTAAGCTTTACGCTTTTGCAGTATAAGATGTGGTGAAGCTGTGTGTTTTCTGCCAAGTATCTTTTTTCTCACTTGGTAGTGTTTTGTCTGTGTATATAATTTGACTAAAATATTAAAAATTAGGAGGTGACAATGCAGTCTGGTTTGTTAATCTTTCAGGAGGACTGAAGATATGCAGCTGAGATGACTCTTCAGGAAATGGTGAATCAGGCAGCTAGCCTGTACTCTGACAGAAAAGCAGTTTGGTTTGATGAATGCAATGACAAACCTCCAACTTTCTACACGTATGCAACGGTAGTTAACCTTGCCAAGGAATTAACAGCTTTCCTTCAAAAGCACTGTGTTCATCAAGGAAAATGTGAAATAGGCCTTTACTGCTATCCAGGAATAAACTTACCGTCTTGGATCTTGGGGTAATGCTTGCGTTCTGTGTTGGTTTTTTTAAGGATCCTCTCTATTAAAGCAAATTTTCAGTTTGTTTGTGTTTTTAATAACAACAAAAATGCATTGATACCATAATAATGCAGTCAAGAGGCACTGGAGTCTTGCATTTTTTAAGAATAAGGAATGCAGTATTATAATCTTTCAAAAAGCCACTGCTGAAGTGTTTTTGAATCTTAAATTAATTGATCTAAAGTGTATGTAACTATATCCATTTTTAAAAAGCATATGATCAAGCATATTTATAGAAACATAAAAAATTAATGAGTGGTATCTTTGTTGTGTGTGTTTAAAAATGGAGATGATCTAGCAGAATGAAGTGAGTATGCAAGCTTTTTAATGTATTCTTGTCTTGCTGGCAAAAAAAAGATGCATTGAAAATAAATTTCATGCTTTAAGCTAATTGAGTATACTGTCCATTACAAATACTGTAGAAAAAAGTAATGAGCAATGCAGCACTACAGTGACATTGATTATTTAATGGCCAGAAAATGGAAATGTTTGTGATCTCAACACTCAAGTTAATTCAGCAATTTAAAATATCCTACTTCTGCTGATAAATTCTAGTGTTCATATCCTTTATATATGTATCTTTATGTCCATTGCATTTATGATGTAATATAGAGTTCCAGCATCGCAAGCTTGTTTTCTTCAGCTGATGTGTACAGCAGCAGTTGTGCTCCTTAGGGGTATGATCTGTGCCAGTATTTTCCTATTGTCACACTGCACCTGAAATACTTGATAGTGCAAGAAGGTATCGCAGTTGACTATAAAGATTTCAGTGAACTGTATGAGCAAGCGCTGTAATCATAAACCTTCCAGAAGCGCTGGGGAACTTTCTCACTGATCAGGAAACACTTTTCCCCCAGTCCAGCAGTGGAGCAGGTTGCACAGAGATGATGTGCAGGCACCATCCTTGGAGGTTTTCAAGACCTGGAAAGTCTTGGTCTGGTGTCATGGCAGGCCGTGCTTGAGCAGGAGGTTGGATGAGGCGTTCTGAGATCCCTTCCAACCTGGTTTATCATACATCCCAATGAACCGAGCAGCAAAACAGTTTTCTTCTGCTGTGTGACTGGGAACTGCCAGGGCGTTTGGATCCTTACAGCTGTCGTTGCTGAGTAGTTAACTGCTCTGTATGATGCAGGGCGGGCTTAGGTGCTTAATGATACCGGTGGGTATTTGAGTGCACGGAATGCTGCCGCTTCCAAGCCTTCGTTCTGGATCTCGTCGTTACTATATATCACTTGCACAAGAGGAAATGTAACTGATTGTACTTGAGAACCCAGCTATAGAAGAAATGTGAAGGTTTATAGGAACCGTTCATATTTCAGTTGCTACTTAAATCATATTGGCTTTTCGTGGCATTAATAAATTCAAGAGCTTGTATTTATCAATTGGAGCCACTAGAGGGGGAGATTGGAGTGAACAACTGTTGAGGAAGCAATACACTATAAAGCGCGGTGAGGGAGGGCACAATGGTACTTCGTGTTCCTCTGTTTAATACGGAAAAAACTCCAGTACATGCTCAGCTTCTCTCATGCTGGATTCTTTACACTAGTGAGAACAGAAAGTGTTTTCAGTGTGCAGACTTTTGGTGCGTTTTTTAGTATGTTGCACATGTATAAATGAAAAGCTTGTATTTCTGTTCCTAGTCAATAGCAGAAACTTTTAAAATGCAGTGCTGTTGATGGCAGTGATACCCTTGTCATCACCAACCTGCTTGGCCAAAATAATGTTGTAAGTTTTCATCTCGCTTTAATCTTTTTCCTTGCTGTTAAATACCAAAAGGCAATTCTGATTACAATTTTCTTCCTACTTTATTGCCAACAAAATCTTTAAAAGTCATGTTCTGACTACATTTCCTAGCTTTGGGAACTATAAAAATATAAAAGAAATGTTAGTGAAATTCAAGAGTATTTTCTTATTTTTTTAAAAAATAAGTTTAAAACTTTTTTTTCTTGTTAGAATCCTTGAAGTTCCAGCTGCCTATTCTCCTATTGATCCAGATGCACCACCGATGTTATCCACTTACTTCATGAAAAAAAGCAATCTTCAGTATATTCTTGTTGAGAATGACAAAATAAATGTAAGTGTTGAGGCTTTTGCAGGAAGGATGAAAGGGGAATTTAGAAATGCATAGCTGTTCAGATTGTATTCTGTTTTAATAAGCTTGGATGAGGTTGTTTTGTTTCTTCCTGTCAAGAGGTTGCCTTTCTCATTCAAAAAAGAACATTTTAAAATTAGAAGTACAAAGCGCTTCTCGTTCTCTTCAAAAAAGTTCCATACTTTCCTATTACAGTGTTCTCCAGGCAAGCTTGTTGGGCACTTGCGTTGGAAGGCTTTTCCAGGCTTGTCTCTCTGTATGGCAAGGTTGAGAGTTGTAAATCAATTCTTTGGTTTCTGTTTGTCCAACTCGCCCCAAATCTTATACTCTCACTCGTTGCAAAGGGAATAGCGAAGATTGGACCATGTAGTTGTAATTCAGAGTTCTTTGTCTTCTGCAGAATTATTTTGTATATTTTTTTCCCTTTCTTTTCATTTTTTGCTCAGAGAATTGTTTGTTTCTCATTAATAAGGTCTATGTTCACTCATATTTAATATATAAAACTACATAAGCTTAAAACTGATGTGTGTCCCCCAAAGTAGAGAGGTGAAAAATCATAGGTTATTTGTGTGAAACACAGTTTCATATTTCATTGCATACAGTATAACAATAACAGTGCATCCTGAGTTCTGCTGATTAAATTGTTTATTTTCTTTGACAGAAATTCCAGATGTCCCATGTTGATTGGTTTTACCACAGTTCTTCCACAATAGAAAATATTGGTTTAACTCTCTTCCAAATGAGCTCGAGCAACGTTGATTTAAATTCACAAGTAGATGATGTGAAAAGTAAATATGAACCCTTCAAAGCTATGGGTAACTCACAGCCAGGATATACCATTTGCCCAAATCAAACTGAACTGGAAACATCAGAAGGAGGATACATGGACCTTGGCCAGAAAAACTCTTTAGCATACGTCTTGCATACATCAGGAACTACAGGGATCCCCAAAATAGTCAGAGTGCCTCATAAATGTATAGTGCCAAATATTCAGCATCTTAAGTAAGTGTGATTTCCAGTTTTCCTTTGAAATGCCTTTACAAATTTGGTGTTTAGAGACTCTTTAATACTTCAGAGGAGTGCAGATTGGGTTTTTGCTAACACTGCTTCACTTCCTCCTTCCCTGCCTTTCAGGTTTCTTTGTGTTTGTTTCTATTGTTTCTAAATAGCGTCATATAAAATTTTGTTTCTCTAAATGTTATTTTTAGTGTTTAAATTGTGCTTTACCTGAGTTTTTGAGGGGTGTACTTCAAATAATATGCTTGCTGTAAGTATTGTATTCTGGTTTGTGGCTTAAATAGATAACTAGGTTAAGTATTCCTTCACAGTTATGTTTAGGGTATTCTGTACTTTTAAAGTTCTCATTCCTTTTTGGGCTACCCGGGTTTCTTCCCGTTTCATTTTGTTCTTTCTAAAAAAATCTGTTAAGGAAAATACCACCTTTTTTTCTTTTTCTTTTTTTTTTTTTTTATGAGCATCCATTAGTTGAAATATGCCCTTCAGCATACTGTATTGGTGTGTAGTGTGGTGGTTATCTTTGTAAAGGACCTCATTAGTTTAATCAATAGTTACAGTCTTCATGCAGGAGCTCTTGCTGAAATTGTCTGGCCTGCAGACGCCTGTATATTCAGAGTAGCCCTTAAGACCTTTGCTCTGCCAAAACACATTTCTTTCATGCTGCTCTTTCAGTTTGGAATTTTTTTTTTTAACAACATGCATCAGATTTGTAATTACTAGCTTTCTTATTTTAGATCCATATTTGAAATCACACAGGATGATCTGCTGTTCCTGGCTTCTCCTCTAACATTTGACCCATCAGTGGTTGAGTTGTTCATGGCTCTGACAAGCGGAGCCTCTATCCTTGTCGTACCAAACACTATTAAAATGATGCCTGTGGAACTGTCGGCTACTCTGTTTCACCATCACCAAGTGACAGTGTTGCAGGTAGGCAGCGCCCAAGATAAGTGTCTTCCATGTCTTGCCTCTCATCTTTGCTAATGTCTGCTGCTTTTTCATCCGTCTAGACACTAATGATAGTGGAGCAGGAGGGTTCTTGCCGTAGCTCACATGCTGTCCTTTTTGCTGTAGAGTGTTAGCTGTTCAGAAAATTACCATTTGATTGAAGCCTCAAACGTTTTGTGACAGAAAACAATGAACTAAAGATAAAGCCAACATTCATCTTAAGAAACTGTTAATTATTAAGAATTAATTAAATTATTCTGTTAATTAAGCAGTTAGTTCCAAAGAATCTGGTAATGGAGTAACCTGTTATAGACATTTTAGCACATTTTAATGGGCTTGATCTTAGAGCCTTTCCTCATAAACAACTTGGTTTAGTGGTAGTCTCGGTGCTAAAAATACAACAACTAAACCAGTGACATTTATAGGGTGATAAAATGTTTGTTGTTTTTACAATAATGAGAGCAAGAGAATAATTGATTCCACAGCAACACTTACTGTTTTCAGGCCACCTGTTTATATGAGGCTTCATATACACCTTGTGTCTTGGAATAAATCATCTCCCATATGATATCAATTTTAGTAGTTTTAAAGTTCATTTAAGGAAAATCTGCTTGAAGTTATGAGCATCCTGCATGGCTGAATAAGCCTAGCCCTTGCTTTGTAGTGTAACGAGGTATATCATAAAACTACTAATTGAGTATAGAAACTTACATCAGGGTGTGGAGGGAAGAGTTGCTAGAAATGGATCCGACTTGTAACCGACTTTGAACAAAATGAGTATAGTCTAATTAGTCTATTAATTGTGACAATTGCTTTGTCATTAATGTTGTCATTCCGGAATGTTTGCACTCGTAGAAATGCTGAGTACATAGAATTCCTCCTTTTCTTTTGGAGGAACAGTGGTAGTTAAGGTTGTAGGGTATGAATTTAAGATTAGTGAGTAGTTAGCTGAAGATTCCATAGCAGAAAAAAATCCACTAGTTACAAATATGTTGTAACTTTAGTCTCTGCTCCTATTTTTATTTATTACGATTGCTATACATCTCGATGGTGTAGATTTTCCTATTATATAGAAGTTTCTCGATCAGTTTAGCTCGCTTGCATTTAGAAAAAAAATTCAGAGACGTTAATCTCTATTAGCAAGATTTTGAAGTGTTTTTTAAGACTTTAAGACATGTATATTTTTTAGCATGTTAAGTGTTACTAGAGAAAGGCAAAATTTGGTGAATTAAGGTGTTTGAGATGTCTTTCTTGATTTTGTGATTTTTTTTGATCAGTCTTTATCAGTGAAGGAAGAGCTTCTCAGCTGACTTAATGACATAAATGTTCTCTTTATAGCTTAACTGATGATGAATAATTTTATGACGTTTCTTAAATTATAGCAAGAAATTCCCTTCCCATCTTGACTTGCTTGAGCATACTTGAGAAATCTGAAAAGTGATTATGAGGGAGAGGAAGAGTAATTTTTTTCCCCTTTTTCCTTCACTATGACTCACTAAAGTTAAAATGATCACTTGAAAAGTTGAAAAATTATGGTCTTCATCTATTACTAGAAGAAAATAACCTGAAAGAAGTAATTCCATCAATTTTCCAGTCCTCTTACTTGAAAAACTAGGCAAGAATGAGAGTGAAGTGTAAATGATTTGCTGTTTTTCCCTTCAGTGAAAGGGCTCTACATTACCAATAGTTTTATAGCAGTAGTTGTATTTAGGGAAGTTGATTTTTTTTTCTTTTTTTGTTTCTTTTCTTTTTCCCTCGCTCATTTTAGAATGTGGTGTGAAAGCTTTCAGAAAAACTAATCTTTGTAAATGTTACATTTACACAAGTCAGGAACAACTCAGAATCCGGCATCCTAGGAATTCTTAGTGTTACGGAAAGGACTTTAAACGTTCTGTATGCAGGTTAATCAGATGTATAGGTTATGTTTTAGCTGTAACATGCTGGAATGAAGGGAAAAATCTCAAATAGTAACATCAAGAGAATATTGTGTTTGCTGCTTTCTGTTTCAAAGTAATTAATATAAGAACTATTGTGCAAACACTTTAGGTAATAGCTAAGACACAACGGGGAACCCATGATGCATCTAAGTAAAAAAGAAACTCTGCGGAAGAACTTAGATTGGTGCTGATAGTACCCATTAAAGACTTCATGTAAGAAACAAAATCTCTCAAAACACCAGTGTGATCTATACTGCTATCTGATAGTTGATGCCATTTACTATATGTAGATGATTGTTGAGTACATCCACAATCTAGCTATGCAATGGATATGATAAAGCAGGAAGGACTTGTACATATATACTGAAAAAATATAACACATCTTTTTATTATTTTTTTTAACACGTATCATTCAGGCAACACCAACACTTCTCAGAAGATTTGGAGCTCACATTATTAAATCAACAGTGTTGTCTGCAAATACTTCACTTCGTGTCTTAGCTCTTGGTGGTGAAGCATTTCCTGTACTGAATCTCTTGAAAAGTTGGAAGCACAAGCAGAACAAAACAAGTATTTTTAATCTGTATGGTATTACTGAAGTGTCAAGCTGGGCCACTTGCTACAAGATTCCTGAAGAGGTTTTTAGTGCGGATTTTAGGTAGGAAATTCACTGTTTTTATGACTTGGCAAGTGAATGATGAAAATCTCTAGAAATAGAACCTTGGTCTCCTGTTTCCAGGGCTATTGAGTCCTCATAAGTGTTTATGCTGGTAGAAGTTACATTTGGGTTTTATGTAGAAATAGAATAATCAATTCTCTCTTCCTCTAGTATGAACTCCTCAAGTAAAAGTTGTTGAGTGATTCTTGAACAACAGAACTGCAGTCTGAAATTCAGTGTATTTGTAGACCTATTAAGTTTCACATAATGTGTCACAATGGTCTCTGGTTTAGTCATCTCTGTATCTAGACCTCGTCCTCATTCCAGCCTGTGATCCCACACGCTGAACCTGGCCTAGCCTAGTCCAGGGTGCGCTGTCTCTGAATATGCAGCAATATTGAATCAGTGTTGCACTCGTGCAGGCAAATGGCTCCTACCCAATTTGCTAGTAACATCAGTTAGCCATACTCTTCACATGATGAGGCTTTCCCAGTGAGATCTTGCATGTTAACACAGCTGCCTGAGAGTAAAGAAATGGAACTCTGTAACTGAATTGTAGTCTCAGAACAAAGATACTCATAACTTAGCTCTATAAAGTTCAGAATGTTACTTCTGAGATTTACTTTTTTTAAGCAAAAATGCTCAACGATTGCTTTCAAAGTAATCAGTATGTATACGTGTGTTTGTTACTGCTACCATGCTTTTGCCTACGGTTTTTAAAACTCCACAAATAATCAATTAAGGAGAGGTTAAGTACTGGGTTTTTTTTCTACGATTAGATAATATACTATTCAGCAAATGATCCCAACAATATTACTTGACTAGTATGGATGACAGAAATTTGTCACAAGTGACTCAGCCAGAGTCTCACAGTAATTTTATTTGGACTTCCAGAAGTGTTTTCTTTTGATCCTTTAGCACTCTGCCATTTTCACTCAGTTACTGGATTTTTTTTTGTTTGTTGTATTTTATAAAGAGAGTTACAGGAGTGTCAAGGTCATGAAAGGTACTTCCAGTTAGCTCAGTGTTTCATTTGCTCTCTGAAATGTGTAATTATTCCCTGGCATGATGATTATACATGTGACTTGAGTTAGGTGTGTCCTATGAAATGGGATGTTTTGGACAAATGACGCAATATCTTAACCTGGTACTTAAACTCTTGAAGAACTGAGAAGGGTGGATGGTCATAAAGTGTTATTAAATTATCATGCAAAACTCATTTATTCTAGTTTCTCTGAGTTCAAACATGACCTTCTCCTCAGCAAAACTGTTTTTTCTACTCAAAAGGTTCTGTGCTCCAGAGGTAGCGTGGTGTACTTCAGTTCTAACTGACCTGCAGTTAGAATGATGGAAGTTTTGATAACCTCTGAGTGTTGTCTCCCACTCTTCACCTCAGAGCCTGTTCCCTCTAAGCCTCATTGCAAAGGGAATTAGAGTTCCTTTGTAGTAAGCAGCCCCAAATACAACAAAACCAGGACAGACCATTTTATGTCTTCTTTGTTTCTTAGTGTTAGTAGGAGAATTGGAGGTCAGTGGGCTTTTATTTCTGCTACCTGAATGATGAAAACTGGCAGAGTTTCTAGAGGACACTAGAAAATGAAAAAAAATCAGCATAAAATTAGTGCCTTAGTGGTCTGCACCCCTCTTGTTTAGGTAAGGTTAACAAAATTAGATGTCTGATCCCAAGTCTCTTAATAATAATGTCCAAATGAGGTGGTGTTTGTCTTTTATTTTTGCTGTTCTATGGTATATGTAGGAATCTTGGGGTTTTGTTTGATGATGTTAAATTCTACTCTTTTTGGGTTTTGTCTTTGTGTTGAGACTTCTCCATGGTTTGGGGCAGACACATTGAATACCTGAGATGCTTTCTCATACCTATTTGTCAAGTAATTATATTTTGAAGCTGACCAGAGGAAGGAAAAGAAGAAGGTTCTCACTTGGCAGAAATACACGTTTTACAAAATTTGACTACTTTTTGGTCAACTTGAGATTAAGTATTCATTGACTGATCAGAGAAGAGGAGAAGTTTCAACAGCCTAAATAACAGGAGTTGAACAAGAACTGTTAGGTTAAAATATAATACCTCATGATAGAAATTGAACAGGAACCTATGCCTAACTTCATGTATTACCAAAGTTATTTAAAGATACTTTGCTTTTTAAATTTTGCTTTGCTGAAGAAAAACTATTATTCTCTACTCCAACCCAGAAATATATTCAATAAATGAAGTTTTGCAAGTGCTTGAAGAGGCTAGAGAGTGAAGGGAAAGAAAGGAGTCTGCAGCTCAATAGAAGATGTCTATAATAGATACATGACATTGAAATGACAGTTTCTTTTATTTTAGTCTTTTGTGAAAGAGTCAACTGTACTTGTTGCCACAACATCAGTAATGATGTAGAATTAAAGCTCAAACTAGGCAGGACAGGGAAAGAAAGAATTAGAAAACAGTTACATGAGTTTAAATTGGTTGAGCTTGATAGGAGTTTCAACCTGAGGAACTTAAACCTGACTGAAACTCTCAGGGTATTTTCAGGATATTTCAGGGTCCATTCAGGCCTTGTTTTCTATCATTCTGTGTTTTTTGGTATATGATAATGAAACCCATGCACATTGATGAGGTTTTTAAAAACGTCTCAATTTGTTTGAAATTAAAGGAGAAACATTTGTAGAGAGAAGCCCCAGGCATCTACTTTTGCTCTAATGGCAATCCTTTAAAAGGCTGTGTTCTAACTTATTTCTGGAATGGGTGTTTTGTGTTCAGAAGGGAGAAATTTTTACTCTTTCTCTCATTAATGTATTTAGAACTGATTTCCCTATACCTTTGGGATCACCACTCCTTGGAACAAAAGTTGAGGTCAGAGATACCAACGGTTCTGCAGTTCTTGAAGGCGAGGGACAATTATTTATAGGTTATTTGGTATTTCTTATTCTTCTAAAATACTTTTCTTAATTGATTGAATTTTAATAATATGTTGATTATTTTAATTGTTGTCTGCCTTTGTTATGCAGAGTAATGTAGCATTTTAAGTTCCCATTGGGCTGAGGACCTTCTAATAGTATTTTAGGTTGTTGGAATGATGAACAGGAAATTACCATCGTTTTATCTGCAGACTGTGCTTTTATTATATTGACTGTTTTTCCTGTTTGCATTTTGACATTCTCAGTTGAAGTAATTTCTGAAGTAATTAGCTGAATTAACTGCATAGCCTAATTTGTACATTGCAGAAGTTTAGAAACTGATAATAATCTTTTAGTACTTCTTGTAATGCTTGTTAGAGTTTAAGAGAATTTGATAAAATACTCTTTATAATTTTCAATTACAGTTAGCCATTTAGTATGTATGACCACGCTCTTTTCTTCTGTAGGTGGTGAAGAACGAATCTGCTTTCTTGATGATGAAATAGCTGTACCCCTGGGTACAGTGAGAGAAACAGGGGATTTTGTAAGAGTGCAGAATGCAAAGTTGTTCTTCTTGGGTCGGAAAGACAATCAGATTAAACGTCACGGCAAACGTTTTAATATTGAATGTTTGCAGCAGGTAATGTAATATCTAGTGGGCAGAGTATGCCAGTATAAAAGAGCAAGGATACGGAACGCATCATCATTGTCAGAAACGGATGTATTTTTCAGATGACTTTTAGGGTTCTAAAAGAAATCTAGTCACATAATTTAGGGAGGAGTTTGATTCTGAGTTCTTGGAAATCTGTTTTGTGATTTCTTTCAGCAGAATTGAGAACCGTATAAACACCTGAAAAATACTGACTATTGCACTGCAATGATTGTTTAATGATTTTTCTACAAGATTGAATGTCAGACCGTGGACTGTATCTCATTCATGGCATTTAGGCAAATAATACATACATCTCTGAGTTAATTTTTATGTGAGGAAGTACAAGCTGCAGCTTCAAGAGAAGGTGTTTAGTAGGATGTTATGTAGGAATGCAAGACAAATACAAATTTTAAATGTGTACTTTTTAAAGTTGTGGATTTTGTTCCTTTTACTCTATTGATGAACTGTATTTGAAAGCAAGACTAATATTTTTTAATTACAGGCTGCTGAAGATCTTTGTCAGGTAGAAGCTTGTGCAGTGACCTGGTATCAGCAGGAAAAACTTATCCTGTTTGTTGTACCCAAAGATGGTTTAGAAGAGAGAGAAACACTTAAAGAACTCCAGAAACATCTACCAGCTCATGCAGTCCCTGATGAGCTTGTACTGATTAAAGCTTTGCCTTTAACATCACATGGTAAATGAAACTATTGAGTACCTCTGCCACTTATTTTAATGGTCTCTATTCCTTTTTTAAATTATATTTTTATATTGACCAAAATCTGGTATGTGATTCATGCTGTTTAAATATGTAGATTTGATAACTAACTTCTAGTAGAAAATCATGACCACATATTGTATTTTATTGATAATGTTTCATTTGAGTGTAGTGATAAAATCAATTTAGTATTAACACTGCACATTTCTTTTCTCAGTTGTTCCTGTTGCAATCTGCAACGAACTCTGTCTTCAGCTGGGGAAAGATCAGGCCTTGAAGGGGGTAATATGTGGGAGGCTAGGGTAAATTTTCAAAAATATTATTGGGTTCCAAATAGTTGATTGACTGGGTGAAAAAAAAAAACAGGTGCAGTTGAGTATGAATAAGGAAGTGTGTGCAAGAATAAAGGGACTATTTGTGCAGAGCAAGTTTTCGAAGTATAAATGCTAAAAGAGCAATGAAAAAAATCGTACTTTATTTTCTACAAAGGCAAAGTTGATATATCTGAACTGAACAAGATTTACCAGAACCATCTAAACTCCAGAAGGCGTGACAGTAAGCTGAGTGACGCGGAGGAATTGTGGGAAAGATTGCAGTATTTATGGAAGGTAGTATTTTGAGCTGCCTTTTTATCTTTGCAAGTGGATCATTATACATGTGTCAGGAATTAAACAGTTTTAAGAAGTATGACTAATGCAGCCAGAACATTCTAGCTGCCTATAGATTTAAGCAGTACAGCTCTTTCTGTTCAGTTAATACTTAAATATAGACGCTTTGCAGTGGCCAAGAGGGAGTCATTTATGTTTCTCTATCAGATAAAACTGCAGGCTATGAGGTATAAGCAATTAGCATAGGAAGGACGTAACCTGTCAGTAGCTTTTTGGATACTGCTACACAAGCCGAAGAAGATATCCCTAAGGGAAACAAGGAACTGGAAAACTTTGTACAAAATAGCTACTGTGTTAGTAGAGTTTCTTATTTCTAAATATAATTATGAGTTGAAGAGTCTTTTTTTAAATAGATGGCACAGTTGCGTAATTGTCTCTTGGACTGTCTGTATTGTTTCTAAATTTCTTTGCTAAAGCCTTGCTTTTCAAGGTACTGAAATGCAATGCCATATGGTATTTCTTTTTCTTTTTTCAAAGATAGACTTCCAAGTTTCACCTGAAAGTGGGATTTGCTGTGGCTAAGACTTGAACAAATAAACGTAGTGAAATTAGTAACACCGTTTGTCCATGCTGATACTTACCACATTGGTGGCTATAGACATCGTAACCCAAAGGGATGAGTTGTGCCTTAGACCCATTACGGACAGCAGAAAGTGGCTTCCAGAACCAGAGGATTTGGACTTTGCACCCAAACTTAACAAGCAGGGACTACAGTGGAAGGAGACATAGTAATTGTTTTTTGTTGTAGTAATGATGCCAAATCCAAATATTTTATCTGCATACTTGTCATTAATAAACGGTATTGAGATTGAAAACAGCCAACAAAAATACAGTACAGTTTGCTTTAATTTCCTAGACTGCATAATTGGAATTGAGCAACACATTTTGTAATACAGAACTAGTGTCTCCCTATTTCCCGGTTTGTCCCCAGCTCTTGTTCCATCACTACCTCTGTTGGCACTGACATGTTCCGTGTGATTTTTTTGCAGAGTAGAGAATGTCCTCAGTTGTTGGTTTTTAGGGGGACTTCTGGGTATTCAGGTGGATTTTCCCCAACTTGAGTTTTTAAGTGTGTGGCGTGGTGTAACACCCATGGACCATTACCTCTTTCCTTTTTCTTTTCTCTAGTCTGTTCTGGGTCTCCTAGGTGATTCCACCAGAATTTCTAAAGATGCGGTATTTCTGTACAGTGGTGGAGACTCCTTAAAGGCTCTACGATTTTATGATGAAATTGAGCTGCTAGTCGGCAAAGCTGTGCCTGGACTCCTTGAAGTTATTCTCAGCCGCTCGATTGAGGAGGTCTATAGACATATTCTTAAAATTCTGTTTCCAAACGAAGACCAATTAATGAATTATGACACTGTTGTGAAAAGAAAATTAAGTGGGAACAGTGGAGAGGTCTTCCGTGGAAAATATATTAAACTGAAATCTGAAAGAGGTCTCGAGGTTGCTTCAGGGTTAATTTCATTTATTGCACTAAGCAGAGGAAATCATTTTTTTTCTATGAATTTCACGAAGTCTTTTATGCAACCCAGTAATACAGTACCGGTGGGAGTGGAACTGCTGCAACAACCATCCTTTCTGCATGTAGTGACTCCAAGTGTAATGAAAAGCCATGCACAAGGGTATGAAACGAAGAACAGAGTTTTAACAGTTACAAACAAGGCAAATAAAACCGACTGTTGCTCTATACAGCAGATCCATGCAGAATGCAGTCATGTAACAGCAGAGTTGGCATTACACGTAAGATGGAAGTCAAATACAAGAAAATGTGTCGATGCATCACCACTCATTATAATACCATCTAAAGAAGAAGTGTCTGCGTCTGTGTACGTTGGCTCTCACTCTCATGCGATGCAGGCAATTGATCTAGATTTGGGAGAAATTAAATGGGAGAAGCAGCTTGGAGATCGTATTGAATCCTCTGCTTGCATATCTAAGTGTGGAAATTTCATTGTTGTTGGTATGTTTTTTGTTTTAGCCTTCATTTTATTTTTTTTTCTGTGAAACACGCGATGAAATCACGGTGATATGTGATAGATAATCTTTTTTCTTACCTCTGAATGCCCTCCATCTAATCCATAAAGTTCCATATCTGCTTCAGAACTAAATTATTGTAAAATAGAAACAGAAGAAAGAAGTAGTTCAAGTTTCATGATAACCAGTGATGGAGCTTATCTAACTTGAGTTTATTAATTTATTTATTCATAAGGCCAATTTATTACTAAGACCTTATTAAGGAATAGTCAATGGGTACAGTTTCTTTTCAGTGGTTGATTAAGGTGTGGACTTTAAACTGTTTTTTTGAAAAGTATGGAAAGGTGATACAGTCTTACAATGTCTTTAAAAATTGATAGAGGTAGAAGTTAGTACATGGTGCCTCAGATTATTTTTCACAGAGTTTAATTATCTCATTTGACTCTTTTTGGAAATGTAAAGAACATGTTTGGGTGGTTTTTTGGTTTTGTCAAACTCGTCAACAGAGTTGCCATTATTCATCTTAGTGTTATCTTGTTAGCTAATACATATATATCATTGGTTAGCACAGATGTCCAGATTTTTTATGCAAAACTAATATTACCGTCTTTTTGCAAGTATTTTGATTGCTATTTACTCTGGTAACAAAATGGAATGCTTCATTAAAACTGAAGGAGTTTCTAGAACTAAACAGTTCAGTTTTCATTGGAAAACATACAGACTTTATTCTTTTATCATCTTTGTTTTCAGAAAGGAAAATTAAAGGTAATTAAAATAACATTCTTATTCTCCTTTTTCAGCAACTCTCCGTGTCTTGTAATACTTGTATTACTGTAAAATTTGATAGAAAGGCAGTGAAATAAGTATATTCTAAATGTAACATGAAAGAACACACAGAACAATCAACTTTGAATGTATGAACTATCAGCAAAGACTTTGACCTAAACTATGGGGAGCTTTGGAAGATGTTTTGAAACTGTATCTCATGACTTGTCTTGTTTCTTTCCAGCAGTGATGCACCTAGCAACATAAATCATACCATAAATACAAATATGCATTATTCTTTTTTTTACCTGTTGTGTTTTATTTCACACAGGTTGTTATGATGGCTTAGTGTATGTGCTTCAAAGCAGTGATGGAGAAATACACTGGACTTTTGTCACAGAAGATACTGTGAAAAGCTCTGCAGTTGTAGACCCTTCCAGTGGACTAGTCTACGTAGGATCACATGACCAGCATGTGTATGCTTTGGATATTTATGTAAGAACACTGACTGTTATGTATAGAAGAATAAACATCCAACTTGGACCCTATTTGTAGTGCACCAGATGAAGCTCCACTTCAGGAGTCCACAGTTAAACTTTTGAAATAGGCCTGCTTGAAGTGGGGTCAGGATTATGTCGTAGTAAATAGTTTTAGTGGTGTTCTCAGCTGTGGTCCTTGTGTTACTAGTCCTGGTTGAAACCAAATCTTAAGTTTCTTAGTTATTAAATTCTCTGTGGGTGTTTCAGAATCGGGTGCCCAGCTAGAAATGAAACTATGGCTTAGTGGTGGAGAGAGAATCTTACCTACTAAAAGAGTAGATGAAGGGAGATGGAAAATACAAGGGGCAGATACTGCCTCTTCGTTGGCTGAATTCCTTTTATTTGCTAGAAGAGAAAGTAGCCAATGGCATGTGTGCTCCTATAATAGCATGTAGATTATATCTTCACTTCTTAACTAGTATTTGCTGGGTAAATGCCGTGTTTGATAAGCTTTGACATTTGAAGGTCTTTGTAAACATGATAAGCTTTAACTCCAATTGAAAAAAAATTTATCTTTTTTATTGTGCTTACAGAAAAAGGCATGCATATGGAAGTTACATTGTGAAGGTGGAGCTGTGTTTTCATCTCCTTGTCTAAGTTCTTTTCCACATCATCTTTATGCTGCCACACTGGGAGGACTATTATTGGCTGTGAACCCAGTATGTACCTTTGCTTACTTCTCTTTGATCCCAATCTCAAATTTAAATGAAACCGAAATGGATTTCTCAAGTTAAGATTGCTTTTCTGATGAAAGGAACTAGATGATCATATGTTACCATATGATATTTTTCACTTGAGGGCCTTATTATTATACACAAGGTTACCATAATAAGTCCTGCATTTCAGAAAGCTATCTGGTGATAAAGAGAACTGAAGTGACTTGGTTGAATTTACATACTGACTGTAGTCCAAAGTTGGAATCAGTGTCTTCTCATTCCCATATGCTACCTTATCAGTTAAACTAGTGAGTGAGAGCATGTCCGTAGATTCCACCCCCCCCCCCAACAGTAGGATTAGAAAAAAATATATACAGAAGTTACCGAAATCAGAACAGACTAGAGAAAGAAGCCCCTTATTTCCTCGGTACTGTTTCCCTCCCAGTAGTCATTTAAAGAGCTGTCCCCATAATCTTGGACTGCTGTTCTGTTCTTTGCACTGGGGAAGTTGCATTCTTGATAGATGTGGAGCAATTTCACGGTGTTCTGAGACATTGTTGGCTTAACAGCTGGTTTTCCCTGATAAAAGGAACAGTCACTTGGAGCAGCTGTTCATGTTTCTGTACTCACACAACCAAGAGCATCAGTCCTAGCCATCTTTACCTCCCACCCACTACAAGTTCCCTCAGTAATACTCGACCTACTGTTAGAAGACCAGTGTATGGTTTTGCAGCTCTAGGGGGCTGTGATTAAGAAAAACCAGAGTTGTGGGGGGGTTTTTTTCCATAATCCTGAGTAACAGGTAGTTGAGAAAACCAGCTGTAACTCCAAGTGATTATTTATAAAAATAGGAATGTACAGGCTACGTAAAGGAGCTTATTGTGATAGTCATAGATTGTAGGTTGCAGCATTTCCTACAGTATTTACAGTGTATGACATAATACGACTTGCTTTCAAGATATGCTCTCCTTCATTAGTCCTCATCATATACTGAGGAGCTGGGAATGGAATAAAAAGTGAATCTTTCATTTATTAAAACAGCTACTACTACACTGTTATCATTATTATTTTGCCTAGGAGAGGAAGAGAAGTGTGGAACAGGGGTGTTGAGTATCCCAGGGAAAACAGTAAAACATTTTCTTGGAATAACATTCGAAGAGTAGTTTTGCGTCTGGTATGCGTTCCGGATGGGAGAAGCCTGCTTGCTGTGGAGGAGGAGCTGTTTTATGCAGCTTCTTATAGTTGAGTTAAGTAGCAGATATTTCATGCTGCCATTTACAGGTGATGGGGAATAAGATTTGGAAAAGCTTCCTGGGAAAACCACTCTTCTCCTCTCCTCACTGCAATGAGAACTACGTTTGTGTCGGGTGTGTGGATGGAAACTTGTATTGTTACACTCATTCTGGAGAAAAGGTAAAGTGGTGTTGTTCATCACAAAACCCTGAATAAGATGCTTTACTAATACTATTTTCTGAGGGTTAATGATTAACATACACCTTTTTGTGAACCAAATAGAACTATTTATTGTTAGAGAGAGGAGAAGGTAAAACAACTGTTTGCCTAAGGTAGTCCATGCTGTTCATGGGAAAACCACAAGTTCTCGAGTTTTTTGATGCAATAACAGAATTTCTAGTTCAAAGCTTACACCCAATGCGAATGGTCAGTAGTGCTAGAAAATGAAATGACACAGTTTTGGTTCTAGAGTTTTTCAACCATGTTTAAAGCCATCCCTTCTGTAAGATGGTGGCTATTTAGAAGTAAAAGTTTCTGAGAATGTTTATGCATTTATCAAAAAATATTGACAGCACAGCAGAGGTACGTCAAATCATAATTCTGGCAAAATATGTGTTAGCCTTCACATTGAATTAAATGAGAATATTTTTTTAGTTCTTCAGAGATGGATGTGATTTTTATCTGGTGTTAAAACAACTGGTGCTCTTTCTGGTTTTTTGCCTGGGATGCAGTGTACATGGCAATTCTTAAGCCTTTTCTGATTATAAAATCCAGCCCATGCCCTGCTCTCTGTCTGCTTGCAGCAGTGTTGCAGAACTGATACTCTTCTTGAGGAAGGATCTGCACCTCAATAGCATAAGCAGAGGAAATCTATGTTACAAAAGGAATATTTGCCTTTTTGGCAAAGAGTGGCGTGTTAACAGAATTCTCAAAGTTCGTTGCTAATTGTGGTGCGACAGACTAAGAATATTCCTTTCCTAAGCTGGCTATCTTTATGTGGGCCTCACAGAAGGTTGTAACTCTTGCACATCTATTTTATGAGTCTTTTAGCACTTACTTTGTGTGTAAAATTTAACTTGTAATTTGACAAGTATTTACTAGCCCTCACTGAAATCTAGTATGCTCTTGAAATAAAATGCTCTTCTGTCAACAACTAGTCTATTGAAAAATTACAGTTGCTGCAAAACTGATAATGTGAACAACCTTAGATAATGGGTGGTTATGTTCTTTCTGTAGGCTTGGCAGTTTTCCACTAATGGACCGGTGTTTTCATCTCCGTGCATCTCAAGTTTAACTAAGGAAGAAATATTTTTTGGCTCCCATGACTGCTTTATCTACTGTTGTAACATGGAGGGTAATTTACTGTGGAAATTTGAAGCTACTTCAAGTGTATACGGAACACCATTCATTTTCCAAAGCAATGACTTAAAGAACAAAATTCTTTTGGCAGTGGTATCTACAGATGGCAAAGTGTGGATCCTGAATGCCAAGAGTGGAACAGCAGAAGGAGTAGAAAAGCTTCCAGGAGAGATTTTCTCTTCCCCTGTAGTATGGGGAACAAAGCTTGTTGTTGGCTGTAGAAATGATTATGTTTATTGCCTAGATTTATATGTAACAGGAAAAAAAGAACAGCTAAGATGTTAGGCTGCATCCTTTTCATTGTTTACATTTGTAAATTAAGAATTAAGAGGTGCTTTCTACCTCTCTGCCTATTTTACTGTAGGCAAGAGATGCTCTTTGCAGACTTGTCAAGTAGCATTTTGCACCAGGTAGTGCCCAGAGTAGTTAAAGTGATGTTTGTTGACTTGCTGTACTGATTGAAGGAGGATGGCTGCTCAGAACCCAGCCAGAAGTTTCATTGTCCCTCCCTCATTTCCTAGCTCTGATTCATGAAAGAATGTGTTTCAAATAGTTTGGATTTGAATGTTGTGCTTTGACCTGTGTAGTAAGAAAAAGAAAGTCAGTAGTTGAGCTGCAAACGTTTGCAGGATTGGGAGAAACTGTAATTTGCAGCTTAGAATAACATGCTTGTATCCCTGCGGGAGGAATATATTCCTGTCTATGAGTCCAGCCTAGCCTGTGCGCTGAAGTTCCTTCTTAGGCTGTGCCTGGCTCTTACATGCGTCAGACTGGTGTTTGGCTACTCTGACAAGGTTTTGGTGCTGTGGCAAGGTAAGCAAAGTCCTTTTTTGAATCTAACTTTTAACTTGATTTCTGAAGATGTAGCCTGCATTGCATATACCTGGTAGTAGTGACCTGTTTACTATAGTTTGTATAAACTGAATAGTTCCATCTTTTGTGAGCCTAGGCCCTCCTTGGCTTCACTGCAGGCAAGCATATACTTAACCTCCTTTGAAGTCAGTAGGAGTTACTTCTTGTATTCTGAAGTGGAGAATATACTTACATATGTATATTTATTACATTTCAGTGACAGGTACAGTATGAGTTCCAAGATGAAGTCTGCACTGCTCAAATCAACCTCGTCAAGTCGTTTTTAAGAGATTTGAATGAACGGTCTCTATATATAGTGTCTTTACAGAGAACTGTTAATAAAGGGTTCTGTAAATTAGTTTTGGTTGTCTTTAATGCCTTAAAAGGAATTACCAGTGGTCTTAGTAACGCAAATCCAGTATTTGCAGTGACAAAAGTACACTTAACTGAGAGCATCTTCCTGATTATGAGTCTTCTAAAAGAACTCTCTGATGAGCCATCTACTTTGTATTCTAACATCTTGAATTCAAAAGTGAAGTAGAAGTTGACTGCCTATTCTGCTTCATCACGTCTGGTTCCTCCATTTTATTGTTAGCAGCAATGCAGAGGTAAGACACTTGTAGCACTGTAAAAAATTCTATTTTTAATGCAAACCTGAACTACATGGTTAGCAAAAGGAGACAAAGACTACATACATTACTGATTAGGTAATTTTGACTGGGTTATAGTTTAATAAGAATTAAAATGACATTAGTATAATAAACAATTGCACTTTAAAACATTTGAAAAATTAAAAAAGTACACAACAAATACCCCACAATTATACATCTTATAGTTTTTGTACATTACTATATGAACATAGAGGTTAATCGTATATAACCTTGTCAGAAGAAATGGTATTTTGTGTGTATAAGTTACAAAAAATTGAGACAATATACAACATAGTGGTTTGTTCGGTTCTTAAAACATTTTTGCTGCTTTAAACTCAGTAGTAATGTTTTGGTTTTATTTTTACAGATTTCCAACACTTTATCAGAAATGGTAGCAACAAAGCTAAAGCAAAGTAACACTTCACTTCATTGGTATTTAGTGCAAATTTTTGTTAATTTAACATGAAATGTCACTGTCGAACATGTACACTTTAGAAATGTTTCCACCAAGTACTGTACATAATACAGTTTCCATTATTACACTAGATACCTTTATGGTTGGAAAAAAACTCTGCTTTGAAGCTCTAGATTAAGACCATCCTTAATGAAAGCTATGTGCTATAAATGTATTGTATTGGAAAATTGCATCCTTATGTCATGCACAGTAGCACCTAATTTTGCTATGCTTTTCAGAATACCAGTATCTGTCGTTCTTTAATCCTGATTTAGTCCACCTTCTCTGTATTTCTGCCTGGCTCCTTCTCCCAAGAAATAATCATAAAGATGGAATGTAGGCAGTTTAGTTCTTGTAGTTACAAATACATACTGCAGGCTTAGAAACTCAGAAATAAGTGTAAATTTAACTTAAGAAGCACTAATTCATGGTGCTAGCAGAGCAAAAATAATTATGTCCCCAATTCTTTCTTCAAACACCTTACAGAGATTTGACTTCAAAAGCATGATGTGTTGGGTTTTTTTCCCCAGGCATTTGAGAGCAGCATTGTCCCATCTCTGTATAAAACATTTTAAACACTTACATTAAGGGTAAACAGTTACTTTAGAGATTCTGGTTTTAAACATGAAACTGAGCAAAACCGATGGCTTAAGAGACCTAAAAAACCCCATCTTGCTGCTGCACGTCTACTCAGTCTAACGTGTCCCTTGTGTTTGTGCTATTCTAACCATGACACTGAACCATTGTTTTCTGTTTGGTGGGAAACAGTGTATTCCGTACTGACTTTTGCTGACAAGCCCTTTTGATTCTCGAAACAGGAGGATATGGCAGGTTTCATTCTGTTTTCTGCATAATTTAAAGTGCTACTCCTCATGCTGCATACAGCAATTTGGCTAAAATACTTCCACGAAACATATGTGATATCATTCTGTAATGATGCAATTTCTTCTCATGAAAATGTCTCCCTGGATGATGATGTAGGCTTAAAGGTTCCTTTGAGCCTTAACGGTTACAAGAAGGAGGCGTTCAAATTTGTAAAAGACTTCCTTGTAAAACAAACTCTGGTGTGTTACAAATTTATTTCCTAGGGTGACTTTTAAAAATGTAGATCTAGCTATTTCTGTGGAATGTTGAGGATAGTAAAATTTTTATTACATTATGGACTTTATCCTTTTTTGTAAGAGGGAGGGGGTGAACGTTTCTATTTTAGTTACAAGAAGTAATAAAAGTGTTCAATTGCCACAGCAGATACCTGAGATGGGATAAGTAAACATCTTTCTGAAGTGTTCTGGCTGTATTGGTCAAAGTACAGGAAGTTATCTGAACTACCTGGAGTTGCACATGGAGCAGTACCAGGAAGAACGCAGAGTTAAAACTCTTGAGACTCACTGGCTTAGCGATCAGCTCTCAGTTAACTTCAGTTCTGCAAGTCTTACTCCTGTGGGAGCTTACTGAGAATAATTCTCCAGCTCCGTGAGCACAGGAATATTTTACTTATTTTAGTTCCTGTCGATTGATTTAAAGTTGTAATCTGCAATCACTGTCTCTTTGCATCTTAAATATGGCCAAGCACAAACAGTGATGCACTTACATGACTAGAAGGAACACTGACTCTCTGGCTTCTTTCTGAAAACTTTCTGACTTTTGTTCAAATAATGTTTTATTGTAATGTAGGAAGAATTGTTTGCTTCCTAGGAGTGAGGGAATACAGACATAGTGTATTAATCCTATGATGAAAGAAATTATCTCAGCATTTGGATGGTACCATCTTTCTACTTATCATTTGCAGGTGGGAAGGTATCTCCCGCAGTTCTTCATTAGGGAAGAAGCTTTCAAATAGCAGGTAGAACTGACAGTTCAAACAGTTTAACACTTAAAAAAAAAAATCTAGGAATAAGAGAAGGGAACATGCATCTTGCCTTCATTTTCAACAATAGAGTGTTGAAAAAAATTTTTGAGATCTCCGCATAAGTGTAGAGACCTAAAATTCCAGAACCAGATACTCACAGAATTGAAGATGATTCTGAATTGAAGTTCTGGCCCTTTTTATGATACTTGCTAAAATTTACACCCAGTATCTGAGCACTCTTAAATTTTTGAGAGAGTCTGGCTCTGAAATTTTTGCCGTGACCTCATTTAGCTATTTGTCAGAGCAGTGGAATATATGACTTGAATAGACTATACAGTGAGCTCGAGCAAAGTGGCAATCAGTTCAGTTTTCAGTCCTTCAATACATGCAGTTTCAGTTTTGTCATGTGTAAAAAGCGGAATAAATAAAAAGAAAGCAATTAATAGCACTAGAGATGTAATTTTACAGTTTACTTTATGATCTGCGGACAGTCACTCCAGGCTTTTGCTTTCCTCTTGGCTAACGCAAGCCAGGCTGGTTCTGTTGACACAGGGTTAGCATCAGGCGTAGAGAATCTCTTGGCCACCTCCTTCGCCAGTGGGGTTGATGGAACAGAATCTGAAATTTCCACTGGTTTTGATGGGGTGGGAGAGGAAGAGAAAAAAGAAAATTAGTTGAACCCTGTACTTTGTTGCAGGATTCTAGAGATTTTGCTTCTTTTCTGTGAAGATGTTCTGATCTAGTACTTCATATTTATTTCCAACCCTTTTAGTTAAATCTTACTTTTTATTGTATTTGCAAACTAATCAAGTTAGGAGGAGCTGAGTTTCCTTTTTCAGAGATGACTCCAAGTAGTGTAACTCACAAAAACAGGGACAAAATTTTCAGTCTCTGTGAGATCCAGAGAATACATTTCCAATTTGCCACTTATCTTCTTTACATAAACTATTTTAATTTCATCTGCAATGTAGCAAACAATGGGAAATAAAGCTGGATTTTTAGTTCTCTTTGGTAATGCAGCTGCTGAACAGGTGTAACCCAACTGTATTCAGTAGGATTTAGACTGGCTTTTCAGATTAGAGTTCTTAATAAGCACAGAGAAGAAAGCGGTCCTATAGTTTTCTGCCTGTTAACCGCTCCCATGAGACTATCCTGAAGAAGAAATGAACCAGCTTTCTCCAACAGCTGTTTTCACATTTTCTTTAAAATAGTGTATTTAAGACAAACAGCTGTCTCAGCAAGAGCAAGTGTTGAATAAGCAGCTGATTTCTGACAAGTACCTTTACAGAGCAGAACTGTAGAAGTGTATTGTAGGAGTCACGTGGGGAGATAAGCAGCCTGGATAGAACTAAGTCCTATCTGAAATCTATGGAGTAACTCCTAAAATCTTAGTTGCAAAATAACTCCTCACTAATCCCCTCTTAAACATTTTATTTTTCATGAACCAAAAAGCTATATTTGTTAAATGTTCATATTTAGTCCCAATTACTTTTAGTTGCATTTCATTTTCAGGTTTTGAATGTTTTAAAAAGCTTTAAAATTGCATGGATGGCAAAAACTGAGGTTTTTTTCTTTTTAGTAAATCTTTAATCATGTATTTTTAGCTATAAGTAAATGAATAGTAGTAGCAGCAATTGCTGTAGACGGACACTTTGGAAAGCTAGTTATTTTAAAGGTCATGGTAATTTATGCTATTTTAAAGGTTGCACTCTCTTATCAGTTCCTGTTGTACAAGACTCAAGTGCAAGCCTGAAATATACCAACTTCTTCAACTTTTGTGTGTTTTTTTAATGTCCTTAGAGGAGGATTCAGAAACTTTTATTTTAAACATGGTCTAGCCTGATCTTCTGCCTTACATGCTCTCCTATTTGTGGGAAACTCAAATCAGTGTCATCATCCATAATAAACAAATGCTTTTATATATATAGTATGTTTGTATACTTGATAACGTCTACTTGGTTCCAAATGTAGCCACTAATCACACAGAAATCCAGTCACTGTTTCCTTTAGGGCGAACACAGTTCTGTGCTTTCACTTTAGGTAAATCAAAATTGGTAATTCCTCTTGAATTTCCCCCTGAAACTCTCATTATAGTGCAGACAGACTGACCAAGGATAATTGGGTTTTGGCCCTTCTTTCATCTGCTTTGGCATCACCTACTGTGCTAGAGTTTGATTTCTGCTAGAATTGTCCATGTACAGCGTAACATCGTACCACTGAATCTTTCGGGGTAGGGCTGCAATAGAGCCCTGTCACAGGCTGATAGGAATGCTGGAACGCTGCTCCAGCTTTACAAGGCCAACCTCCAAAGCCAGTTTGGACACTGAAAGCAAGCTAACAGGGAACAGGAAAGTTTTGGGCAACCTATGCGAGATCTTTGGTTTAGGTTGGAAGGGACTTTCAAAGATCATCTAGTCCAACCCAAGATGTTGCATGTGAAGTTCTCAGGGATATCTGCAGTGGGGACATGCAGCTGCTGAACCAGCTGAATACAGGCATGCAAGGGGGTTGTTCAGCTTGGAACAGTCCATAATGCAGGAGGAGCACTGTTTTAGCCTTTGCTGTTGCAGATTAGATAAATTAATTACCTATTGCTTTCAATAGTTGCATTCTCTAATTCTTAGCTTGGAGTGGTACTGAATAGATTCAGCTGATGCGTGGATCTGCTGCCGAAGAAGCCCACACTATTTACTGTGCAACCTGTAAAAAGGTTGCTTCGACACCTGTCTGTACTCTTCTACGCAGCCTTTTGCCTAGGACTAATGTTGGCTAGAGAAATATTTGGCAAGTCTATTTCAACAATCACCTTGCACGTACTCTGGGGAAGTATTTATTTTAATGTGCCTGCCTTTTGAATATGTAGTTGTTTCAGCTTATCTGAAGTGACAGATGAAGTAGTAGGTTCTGGTTCCAACCTTCCATCCCAAATACTTGACTGGGAGGAAGAAGTCCTACATTCAAAGTGACAGGCTACCTTCAACTGAATTGATTAGTTTTTGCATTTTTTGAATAAAATGAGACTACTCATTCCAAATATTCTGGGATGAGTATTTCTCCTTGGCAAACTGGGAGGTGTGGGAACACAATATGCTTCATTTCCTACACAAATACACTTTGTAGAAGTTAAGTATCATTCTCTCTCTGTGCTAACCCCCAACCTACAGGCAAAACAGTGCTGCAATTGCAATCTACAGTAAATCAAATCCCTCTAATGTGCATTAGTCATGTTCCAAAAACACTGTTGGATATGGCCGGGGGAGACAGCCTATTGTTTTTAACTTGAACTGGGGCAATTCTAAGGAAATGCGGTAGTGCAACCCTAATAACCTGGGGAATCTGGTAAAAACCTGTTGAAATTATGTGCTTCCAGCATAATGGCCAGCACACAAGACAGATAAGTTGTGTTGTTCTGTGCTGAAAGAAAATGCGTTTGTAATTCTAGGGGTAATATATGGGGGGGCGCGGGAATCATTCATTCACTTTCTCATGCAATACCATTTCTGAACTGCATTTTTCCTAGAGTAAAACCGAATCTCTCACTGTACCTGTCACAGAAGTTGGAAGGGTGTTTGACTTTTTTAGCTGCTCCCTTCTTTCTAGTCTTGACACAGCAGTCTCAATTTTCTTCTCCCCTTCTTGAGTTGTAGATTTCTGCAGCGTGCTTGTTTTGCTGCTGCTGCTTTTAGTATCTGACTGATTAGTTACAGCAGCCTAGAACAGAGAAGGAAAACTGCTAAAGGAGAAACAGTCTCTCAGGTAGTGGCTTCAGGTAAGAGATGTCACACTTGATGCTTTCATTCATCACCTGTACTGTCCTTAACCTTCCTTTTCGGCAAAGACTCAAAACACCTTGATACTTCTAAAACTAACAGTTATTAAAGACGGTAAAAAAACCTCACAAAGTTAATTTTATCATCTTGCCATTTAGTCAAAATATTGAACGGTTTGAGCCAGCCCTACCTGTTAAAAACAGCACTGAAACCACAGTGTGCATCTGTGGGCAACTTCACGCCCACTACTGTTTTCTTTCGCCAGTTATCTATGTCTGTAATCTCACACGTGTCCATCAGAAATTTGGGTCTCATAACAAACATCAAAATATACTTAGTTATCCACATAATCTCCCTTTCTACCATCTGTGGTATCTATATACAGCATCACTGCTTGTGTAGCATCACTTTGGCACTATAAGTAGAAGCGTTTTTCTTACTGATAGAAAACCACGGACAGTAAATAGCTATTTAGAGAAGAACACAGAGTGATACTCGAATTCAGTGCCTGGTTTAGGCATTTGAATGTTTCACACGGTGGTTCGTTTCTTTCATTTGTCTACATTTTATCCAAATAATATATGTTACGATAAAAATAGATTCAAACTTACTAATATTCACCTATATTTACCTATAAATGAGTATTCCAGCTGTTATTCCCCAAGGATTAAGGCTTAACATCTTATTTACTCAAGCTTTGAAAGAAACATGTGGCATACAATTTTTCTGTTCCATCACCTGCACAGTGGTCGTGCATATTATTGCCATTAACTACCACCTGATATTACGGCATCAGATTTTACACTAAAATTGTCACACTGTTGCATAGTATTTTCTCCTGGAGGTCTCAGTTTTGTAAAAGGGGACTCCAGACTTTCAGACTACTTTTTTACTCACTGTCATTTTAGCTTTTATAAAATCTTACAAACCAAACATCAAAAAAAATTCCCTTCCACATAACACAACTAGGTATTATAACAACCATTTATAATGATGGTATCAGTATTTCTCATGGGCAGGTTTCTAAAGGTTCTTTACATTTTCTTTAGCGAGCTTCTCTGCTTGCTTCGCCTCTCTGGCTTGTCTCCTCTCTTCCCTTGTCGCTTGCTGCTCACGGAATCCCTTTTGCTTTTGCAGTGCTAATGTAATCCAAAGCGGTTGTGAAGTTTCAACTTTTTCCATTAATTTAGAGCCATCTAAAGAGTGCCTGCTCTGGAGGACCGGTTTTTCTGAAAGAAAACATGAAAAAAACTGGTTAAGTAATGCACATCTCATGTCTCAAACAAACCAGTACAACTTCTCTACCTGGTGAAAACTCTGGAGCTAAGGCCGTCGAACGCCGTGCCGTTCACAGGCCTTCGTGGACTCTGTCAAGTCTTGAAACAGTTTTTATGCCTGAAGAATAAGACCTAATTCAACACACTCATTCACATGTCCTAATTTATCCTTTTTTTTTTTTGAAAAAAAAGCCTACTCCAGACTCTTAGAGCTATAGCAATTTACTACATGTACTCCCACTATATGAGGTAAAAAATTTAATTGAAAGTGATACATATGCATTCATTTTTTACACCTCTGACAAAAGGGATCCAGCCACTACATACTACAGTTCCCTGATTTTCCAGCCATATTTAAGGGCAGAAGTCCAAACTTAAACCTCTTTAAAAATGTGTTGTGGGTTTTTTTTAAATCATCCCTTGAGCATTTGACTTTCTGTACCCTGCATGAAATTGGGAATAGCACCCGGTACATATAGCTGTGGGTGGCAGGGAGCACCCTGGGGTGCCAAGGCATCCCTGCAGAGCTCAGTGGGCACAGAAAGCCTCAGCTGGCCTGGGCTCTGCTCTCCCGGGCCAGCAGCTGTGCCTCCAACTAGTTTCCATAAACCCTCAGTTGAAAATGGAAGGGAAAGGAAAAAGTGTAAAAAAATAGTAAAAAATAAGCAGCAGTTCCACCGGGATATGGTTTTGAGAAGTGTTTTGATGCTTGCGAAATTGGAGAATGGAGAAAATTGGGATTTCCCAATTAAATGCTGAATTCCTGCCTTGCTCGTTTGAATGTCCTTACGCTGAAGGGGTAATTTTTACTGTTGTACAAAATACTACTTCAGGACACAGGGGCTTTCAACACTCCTCAGAAGAGCCACTATTGCTACTGTAATTGTCTCTATTACTGAAGAATGCCTCTGAAATGAAGACTCCTGTGCCCACCTGTGTTGGCTTAGACTGAAAAATTTTCCCAGGATTGGCACTATAACGGGACCTAGATCTTAATATTTTTTTAAGCTAGATAATATTCCCCTAAAAATAAAAACAATATAATGTAAATTATAAAAATTACTCCTGCTCTGATGACACCATTCCACACAGAACAGAGTCCATCATCTGACTAACTAGGTAACTTCTCTACCAAGGAAAACACACATGCACACTTCAGTTACCTCCTTGAAATTAACTTTCTTAAGCAGGTCGCGCTGGTCACGCTGAGTTTGTGTGTTTCTGAACTAAATTGTGCGAATGGGAACTCCCAGTGATTCAGACTACCCTAAGCAATGCAGTGGTACTCCACAAATAACATGCCAGGTAAAAATTCTAGCTTAAGACCAAATGCCTTCCTCTGGACCTCCAGTATCTCATTTTGGAAACGCAGACAATAGCTAAATGACCTTTGAAAAATACAGACCTTTCTTCAATGGCTCAGGCTTTTTGTCATTTTTTTCTCTCCATGGAATACTTATAGATGGGAAAAACGACTTCTTTTCTCTGATTTCTTCCTCTTCATTTTTGGGCTCATTGGATGCTGTGGGGTGCACTGTGTTTGCTCTGTCTTCTTTCCTCCAGCCACCTTCTGATTCAGCTTTAACCAACCTCTGCCCTAACGTATCAGCTAGGTTTGATCTGTTCATTTTAGAGAGAGGAGATGATGGTGGTGTCTGGCTGGTGGGCTTTGGGGCTAAAGCAGGTTTCTGTGGGACCAGTGACTTGCACGCTGGTTTCTCATGAGGGGGTAAAGCACTCTGGCTGGTGGCTGGTAGGACCACTGGTGTGCCTGCTGGTTGTGAAATCTCCACCACAGCAACTGAAGAGTCTTTGGAGTCTTTTAAATTACTGGGGACGTTTGCTCTCCCTGTGCCAGGGGACGTACTCTCTTGTGGAGCAAAACCAGCAGATTCTTTCTCACCTTCTGTCGTAACTAATGGGTCAGGCACACCATCAAAACTATCTCCTGTACTGTATCTTTTCTTTTTCCTTTGCTCTGCCTGTTGATCATAATGGAAACGTAAAGAGTAGTTTGTCCTTCGCAACTTTATCCCAAAAGGAGAAACATTTTCTTCTCCACTTGGCGCTGGTTTGTCTGCTTTTTTCGTGCTGTTATTCTGCTGATTTTCCAGAGCACTGGGAGGTTCTGCCTGGGGTAATTCTTTACCCGGAGAATGAGGAAAACTTGGAACAAGGAATGATGGAAGATCTTTTGCAAATTTACAGCCTTCTGTGTTGTCTGTCACTTCACTATGGCTTTCTGTTTTCTCCTTAGCCTTTTCAGCTAAGTTATCCTTAAGAGTGGAAGCCACATCCTCCTTCCAATCAGTGGATGAGCCAGTGATTCTTCCCACAGCCACTGTTTCGTTGCCTTTTGCTGCACTCACATTCTCAGTGTCTGAATTGGTTTTTGAAGCTTCTGAAAATTTCTGCCATGCTGGTGTTATTGAGAACTTTGCATTTGCAGATAGGGTCTTCCTCAAGTTGCCATGGGGAGCACCTCGTCCTCGGGGTGTCCAGTCATCACTGTGTCTGCAGACGCTTACTCGGTCTCTCTCGTGATATTTGCTGTTTTCTGCGTTCTTTAGGATCCTGGAGCGGATGGAGGCCCACTCAGCAAGTACAGCCTGGTTGTTCAATGTCTCTTGTGCATATTTCATTTTACTGCTGCTGGGTTTGGGATCCTGGGTTTTTTTCCAGGCCTTCTCTGGTGAAGGAATATCCACGTTTTTTCTCTCTTCCGTTAAGCCAAGCAGTGATTTACAAGCCGTGTCCTTTATCTGGTTCAAGTTAACTGCTGTGCCACACAGCTGCGCCCCAGTAACCAAAATAGCTGTATGGGGTACACACACAGATGACGGGAGCGTGTGAGAGCCCTTGCTAGAAGTCTGCATCCTGTAGTCTTTGACGGATGGAGAAGAGAGCCCTGCTCCTTTGACGGGCATGACTGGACTCAGATTTACTTTCTGAAATATGATCTGTTTGTCTCCAGAAGACACTTGAAATGTGAAAGGTCTGGATGCAGTCTGTCTTTCGTCTACCTCTTGCCACCGAAGTTCTTCCCCTATTCGCTTTTGCTCCTGAGCCTCAACTTCTCTCTTCAGTTTCTGGGCTAGGACTTCTTCTGCTGTTTTATTCTCTTTTTCTGGCTGTTTGAGTTTTTGTGATCTTGATCTTTCTTGGAGCTTCTCCTCTACCGGATGCCTACCAGCCCCTCCAGAAGACAGCTGATCCTTGTCCTGTTGCTGTTCCAAGGATTTTTCCTGTTGGTTTTGGGGAATATTTTGTCCTTCTGTGTCTACCTCCTGCTCTTCCAGCTTGTTCCACTCTTGTTCATTTTGTTCCTTTTGCTGCTTCGGTTCATCTTGTTGCACACCCTCTGCACTTTCCATGTGCATTTGTTTTGTGAGCTTGTGTTTTCTATGCTCTTCCCGTTTCTTTTTCTTATCCATTACTTGCTGAGGTTGTTCCTTCTCTGTCTTTTCTCCTTTCTCCTTCAAATGCTGCCTTTGTTCCTCCTGTTTTTTCTGTTGTTGGAGGCTCTCAGCTTCTTTGTCCTGCTTCAGTTTTATTTCAGCTTCTTGAAGCTCTTTCTCTTCTAGCTCTCGTCTCTGGTTTTCTTCCTCCTTTTGTTCCTTGAGTTCTCTTTGTTCCTCCAGCCAATTTCTTTCTTTTTCCTCTTGACACTGCTTTTTAATCTCATGTTGCTTTAATTTTTCTAGCTCTAGGCTTTTCTGCTCCTCCAGCTCTCGTCTCTGTTTCTCCTCCAGGTCCTTGCATCTCTGCTCTTCCCGTTCCCAGCGCTTCTGCTCCTCCAGCTCTTGTCTCTGTTGCTCCTCTTGTTCCTGGAGCTTCTGCTCCTCCAGCTCTCGTCTCTGTTGCTCCTCCCGTTTCTGGAGCTTCTGCTCCTCCAGCTCTCGTCTCTGTTGCTCCTCTTTTTCCTGGCACTTCTGCTCCTCCAGCTCTCGTCTCTGTTGCTCCTCCCGTTTCTGGAGCTTCTGCTCCTCCAGCTCTCGTCTCTGTTGCTCCTCTTTTTCCTGGCACCTCTGCTCCTCCAGCTCTCGTCTCTGTTGCTCCTCTTGTTCCCGGCGCTTCTGCTCCTCTAGCTCTCGTCTCTGTTGCTCCTCTTGTTCCTGGCGCTTCTGCTCCTCTAGCTCTTGTCCCTGCTGCTCCTTCAACTCCTTCTGCCTCTGCTTCTCCAGTTCCTGGCACCTCTGCTCCTCCAGCTCTTGCCTCTTTTCAGCCTCCAGCAGTCTTCTTTCCTCTTTACGGCATGTTTGTTGTTCTATTTCCAAAGATGTCTCTCCTTCAAGGAGATACTGCTTCCTCTCTTCTTCACAAGGCCTTCTCTCCTGCTCTTTCTGCATCTGCTCAAGTTCTTGGCACCTTTGTTCTTCCATTTCTCTTTGTTCTTCCATTTCTACAATCTGTCTTATCCTTTCAGCCTCAAAGATCCCCCAGTGATCTTCAGTTCTTTTCTCCTCTGCCAGCTGAAACTGCTTCTGCTCTTCTCTCTTCTGGATTAGTTTGTCTGCTATGATGTGTCCATTATAACCCGGGTACGTGTCTCCATACAGCTGTGTTTCTAGGTCTTCTGGCTCAAATTCTGTTATAGTTAAACTTTGTGATCCCTAAAATTGGGAGATAAGTTTGGAGTTACTGAATATTGCCTATTGGCTTGTTATTCTTTACAGTGAACAAACAATCAGTTGCAAATGCAAAGCAACTTTTTTTTTTTTAAAAAAAACCAACAATTGTTTAGATCCAGAGCCAACACACACACCCCAATTTATGGATCACATCATCATAGATCCCATGCCTCTCATCTATTTAGATGAGAATCTTTAAAAGAAAGAAAACATCCTAACAGTGTTAACAGTATAATGCTAAATATTGAATCACCATTTGTTGTACGTGAGCTAATCCAGATTGAGACCTGCCATTTCAAATTTACAGAAGCCCAGGGAATAGAGCACAAGTTTCATATGCCTGTTCTACTACTTAGAACTTCATCCTTTAAGCCTGAAATAATTACTGCCTGCTTAAGGGCATTGTTTTGCCAGTTCTTTCATGGCAAATCTAGCTGTTACTTGCAGAGACAGAAGCTGTTGCCTGCAGAAAAGCACTCCGCAATGCTAGCCAGGAAAGAACACTGCTCAGGGAAACACAATTTGGTTGCTTTCCATAAATCCTGAGCCAGGATATCATCCTCATTAGCTGCACTGAGACTCCAGTTCTACTGCCGGAACTGTGGGACCATGCACAGACAGAGAATTTAGAGGTCTCTAACAATGCTGTACTGTACCAAGGCATGTGCCAACTGTGGAGTGGTTCTCCATCCTTGCCCCACAGCCCTGGTGTGTGGGTGCAATACCTGCAATAAACCAAATGCAGATTCTCTTCGCAGCTTACTCCTTGTTTCTGTAGCGAGATGGTTGGAAGCTAAGCTGCACCCGAAGAGTGCTTCCCAGCACTTTCTGTGAGGAAAACAGCTAGGGAAATGCCCTGTCTAGCTATCATTTGTTGAGCCATTTGGCTCCAGTTAAACATTCTGTATAAACAAGAGGTTTAAATTTAATGTCTTCACTGCAAGAGTGATGAATGCAAGTACAATGGTGCGGAAGAGAGGACAGTGGCCTCTCCTGAACCCTGTATTAGTTGAATAGTCTTGTCTCGTTTACTAGCACTGGTAAGATGTCAGGATAAAAAACAAAACTGCCATGCAGTAAATGTACAAAGCGAGGATGTGATAATTCACTCTAGCTGTAGCAAGAGCGGCGTTACTCAAGTCTTATTCTTTCTTATAAGACAATGATATTGTCACTGTCAGAAAATATGCCAGTTTTAGAGAATCTACTTTTTTCCCAACCAATTTGCACTAGCTGATTGCCTGTAACCAGAGCAGCATTAACAGTGGCAGATCCCCTTCAGACCTTTATGACCTATTTTTTTACTGGAAAAACTAGAATCAGAAAGCTCTCCCAATGTAAAATCCTAGTGGAAGTACTTCATGTGTAAGTAGTATTTGTCTCAGCTGTCTATATTAACACTTCTTTGCATCTTCTCTCCAGCTAGGGTTTCATCTTTAGGTCTCTATCTAGATTTCAAGACACAATGAAAGAAGCATGCATTCTGTTTTGCCTTGAAGACATGAGATTTGTTGAAGTAGCTTCCAATAGCTATCTCTAACAGTGTTAATCACATCTTAAGACAGTCCTCTGTCTATAGTTACTCCTGACGGACTCAGACACAGTTATTTTATACCCAGCTTCAAAAACAACCTCCTTCCTCTCGCTGTTTGACCAGTGATTCAATACCTTTGTTAATCTCTTGTGCTTTCTCGACATCCTCTGCTTTTTTGGCTTCACTGATAGCTTGTGTTTAGCTGCACTGTTGTCTAGACGAGCAACAGCCTGGGGAACTGCATCCAAATTGATTGTTTCAATTGTGCCAGAACAGGAAAATTGTCTTTTTGGCCGAGACGATTTGACTGGAGTGACCTGTTTGTATCACAAACACAATAAGCTATTATTAAGCTATTTGTTCCATATAAATTAATAAAGCGCGCACACACACACACACACACACAAGGTCTTTGTAGTTTTGCATTCAAAGAAGTTATTGGCAGAAAAGATTTCAGACCCTGTTTTTCCGTTATACAATTTATGATCTTTGGACATGAAAGTTACACCTGTAATATTTTCCCATTTCCACTACTACATATTTTTATTCTTTTAAGTTAAAAATTACTTAGACCATTCTAACTGAAGTTTTTTCACAGTTCAGCTCCACTCAGAAGTTCTTGGGAATGAGAAGGGCAGAGGCAGAGTTTTAAGCAGCATCAAACACTGGGATGTATTAAAGTTTGCTTACTGTGGAATAAATATCTATAAGTAATTTAGATTATATACTTTAGGCAAGAGCAAGTCAGATTGACTTCTCTAAGCATTACAATAGAACAGCTACAGAGCTGTACTATCTGCATGGGAGATGACAACAGTATTGGATCTCAGACTGGCACAGTGCCTGTGGAAAACCTTCCCTCCACAGTCAATGTGGAGTTGTCCAAGCTAGCACCAAAGAATAGCAAAAAATAAAGTAAGTCAATACTAGCTTTTATTGGTGCTTTTTTCCCCTTGCCCTTCAAATATTTGGATTCAGAAAGTGCAAATATAAAGTGATTTAGCAAGACTCTTCTCATGAGTAAGTACAGTGGAACTGTATGTCTGGACATGGAAGAGTGAGCCTGTAATCAGTCTCTCCCGTAAGTGACTGAGCTATCTCCCTGAGCCTGGTATTTAGCACAATCCAAGGGGAAGAAGAAGACAGAAAAAGAAAAGAAGGCAGAAAACATCTTCTGTAAGGAAAGAAAATCACATACATTGTTTTCAAGAAAGCTCTGTAATCTTCTGAGGTTAAACGTATGCTAATCAGGGAACCAATTACTTTAAAGCTGATGGAAGATTTTGCAAATGCTTATTGAATTACATGTAGGCATAACAAAGTAGTCGAAGTACTTATGAAAATTATGGCTCTATGATTAATACATCAAATGCAGGAATGCTGCAAGACTGGCAGAGACCGAGTTCTGCTGTTAACTGCAATCAACTCTTAACATTTCTCAATCTTAGTTATTGCTTATTTAGTAGCCCCCAAACAGCGCAACATTCACAAAACCTTGGATGATCATAAAACAATGAAACGTGTATTAAAGCAAAAACTGTCAGGCTTCTAGTAACTAAAATTAGAAAATAACTCAGTGCAAATCAAGTGTAAAAGTTTTGTTACCTTTTCTTCCACTTCATGTCCTGTTCCAGGCAAATTCATTTTTCTTAACACATCTAGGGTGTCAGTGGACTAGAGAACAAGATTACCACAGCTAGATATTAAAATGCAAAGGATCTACTAAATATGTTTCAAAGGACTTGCGAAATCATGCATGTTCAAGTAGGATTTTTATCCTGTTTCCTGTCACTGCAGGATTGCTGGATAACCAATACTTGCTCCTAAACGCTATGGGTTTCTTTGCTGCTCCTTGAACTGTTGCTATCTGTACAGAAGCAGTTGCTGCTACAAGACACTACAAAAGGCAAAACACTCAGGCTTCCTTAGCCAAATAACCAGGTACCGAATCAAAAGAAAGGATTTCGATCCTCTCTTAGTAACTTTATTTTCTCCTGACCTACACCTAAGGAAAAAAATACAAGAACCTGATCAGACGTCAGCTCTGCTGCAAAGAGGTTCGATTCCAGGCAGATAAACACACAGAGGAGTTACAAGGCCAACAGCAGAGACAGGAGCAAAAATCAGGCAAGCTGCCATGCACCAGGAATCTCTGATAAAGCAGGTAACGAGCAGCTCACAGTAAGAGAAAAGGAAAGTACGGAGCGCTCTGGCTGACCCTATGCAGGTAACGTTGTTTTGTTGGTGCCTGCAGTCTCCTCGAGTAAGGATGTTTGCTCCTTCAGTATTTGGAAAAAGAACTACGCAAAAGGGGCATTAATTTTGTTTTCAAAACATAGCATTTAAAAGAGTAGGTTGTAAGGACTGAGTCTTTCCCTCCTTACAACACAAAGATACTCTAGTGGTTTCTTAGTGCTTGAATTATTTTCTCCTTTGAGCTGGAGGTCACTAGGTGACATTTGGGACCCTACAAGGAGGCTGTCTGCAGAGAACATACATTGGTATCAAACACAGAGTCTCACCTGGCACCAGGGTACATGGTCAAAACCTGGCCACAATCCCACTGGGCTCTTTGAACATGCAGGATGCTCATGATTCACCTTAACTGATTGCTTCAAAAGTGAGCATTTGTGAAGCAGAAGAAATATACCTTACTTCAGCTGCATTTTTATCCTTCCAGACTGCAGAGGGAGAGGTGTGAGTGTGCAGGTCCTACCCAAACTCCTGGTTCCCTGACAAATCCCACCAGAGTTGTCTTCCCCAAGGGTTCCCTGGCACAAAGTCAGCCTCCTCCAGGAAGGGAAGGATGTCCCTCTGTCCCTCCACACTCCTTTCAGCCATTACAGCAACACACAGAACCAGTCTCACACCTTAGAGGATTTCCAGAAAGCTTCCATCACTCACTGCATTTCTTCACTGTCTGAACAAGCTCTTTCCAGACACCTGATTGTCTACAGTTCTCAGTATCAAAGTCTTCATGGATAATTTGAATAATTTTTTGCATTATACTGGACATTTGGATTTAGGAAGCATTCTCAGGATGTTTCTGCCCCTTCTCTGCCTTCAGTTCCTCTCCATGAGCAATATGGATATCTACCCCAAGAGCCAGGATTTAGGGATTTAGGCTCCAGACCCCTCTCATTTTAAAATGATTTTCCTTTTTGCCATTTGATGCTGTGCACAACTTCCCATGCTGGCAAGTCCATATTTCAAGACATTTTCTGTTTCACAATAAAAATTTCCTGTCTTCTAGCTATGCTGCGAGTGATGGAGGAAGATCAGAGCAGACGTTCAAACTGGCAGTTCTGTGGGACCCAGCTTAGGATGCCAAGAGCACAGGCTTCTCACCAGTCCAAGAAGCTCGAGCTGAGAGATCCCACCCACATCAAACAGCCTGCTGAGCTCAGCTACACCTCACTGGAGACATCTGCTACGCCCCAGTGAACTTCACTGTTTTAGTACATGTATAATCCATGAATACGTTGATTTAGAGTGCTTACTTTGTTACCACTGTCTGAGATCACTGTGTCCTGCTGAGTCTCTATCTCCATGGGGCTACTGAGCAACACATCCTCTTCTATACTAGCGTTTGCCTCCCCCATCGTCCTCACAGAAATTGTCATTTGTGGAGGCTGCCCAAATTTTATATTCTTGGCCAACTGTTGCTGAAAAACAAGAAAAGAAAAGGGAAAAAAAGGTATTTATATCATGAGCAAAACAAGCCAAATCTAGCATGTGCCCCTTCTCCATGTGAAAGCTGCATAGAAACACTCAGTGCAACTTCTGATTCTGGACAAAAAAAAAAAAAATCAACCTGAAGCTCATATTGCTGCAACGTGGTGACCACTCCTCTTCTTCCTCCCTGCAAAGTGACCAAGGTTGGGAATTTACTGCATGATTTTTGATTTTAGGCGATCAGCCCGAGTTCTCATCAGTCTTGTCAACTTTTGCAAACTTACTGTGAATTTTGAAACATTTCTTCTCTTTTTTTAATCCATGTCCTAGGTTATGACTTTCTTTATACAAGCTAATTATGAAGCCTTGATGTTGCAAAGAAATAAGATCATGAGCCAAAGTGTACACTGAGAGGCTAAAACAGCCCCAAAAGGCAAATTTTCTTCCCTAGCCCCGAAACCCTGCATCTCATGCATCTATAGTTCTTAAAGATATCCTTATTGTAAGGTCTAGCTGTAAGCTTTAAATGTTAAGGGTTTGGTATAACTCTCCCTTAGAGGAGACAAATTCCCAAAGGAAGGGAAACCCAGCTTCTTTTAGATGCTGGATCTCATAGGAGCAGCACACAAACTCATCTCTGCTCACGCTCACGTGCACTAGCACGTCACTGCTTTAGCACAAAGAAGTTTAGGCAGGGGACACGCAGTAGATGAATGGATAAAAGAGCTTTCTCACCATTTATTTTCCTTGTTGAAATAATTTTCTCTCAAGGGTTACAAGAAAGTACTCTTGAATTATATCAAGCATAAGACAAGTAAAATAAGTAGCATGTAATATCTGTCCTCTGGTAGCATGAACTGGAGAAATTACAGCCCTGGCTACTGTGGAGACATATACCATACAGTTTTTGAAAGTGAACTTTTTGCAAAAGAGTTAGAAGAAATTCTCTAGAAGGAGCAAATGGAGTAAGGAACATTTATTGATAGATTTTCTTCCTGAAATATTTCAGAGCATCATTCTCAGTCAGAGAGGAAGGAACCATGGAGTTATATTGCTGCTTTACTCTCTTCCGAGCACAGAAAATTCTCCAAAGGAGATCTCCCATTTCTGCCTTGTGTTACCATGAACCTCTACAGCTCAGCAATACTCATTTCAACCATGCAGCTTCTATTCAGTGAGGATGTCAAGTATATGGACGGACCCCTGACATGACTTTGCTGTTGAGAACTGTGGAAGATTGGAGTAGACAGTGTATAAAACAAATATTTTTTCCTAGAGCCAGAATCAGTAGCATGGCTTAGGTGAGCCGTTGGCAAGAGAAGACATGCTTTACTAGCAGCAGATGGACCTCTGAAAGGATGCAAGTGAGATCAGTCTTGCTTACCATCATTGCCCAGTAGACTAGATTCTTATACAAAGTTTATCCATATTGCCCCCAAAAATCACCATATTTCTGTATTGAACTATGAAGACAAAAATTACATGCAGAGTCTCCTCATAATCAGGTTATTAAGTTAGAATAGTTTTTCTTAGTCTCATCATTGAGTTATGCATTATTTATGGCCATCTGGATTTTTTTCAGAAGGTGGTAAAACTCATCTAGTACTTCATTTTGGCACAGTGGGTAGCTTTGAATGGCACTGCCTCGATTACTGGCAGTGCACTCATCGTCTAAAGGCAAGGGTTTCACCAAGTCCTCCTGAGCTTTCGTGTAAGCAGTGCAGCACTCTGACTTGGAATGTTCCATGTTTCTACGGTGTAAATGGAGAGAGCAAATAGATCTCCATTAGAGGGTGTGAAGGCTGTAATTCTGCTCTACTCCTGCAGGTCCTCTGATGCTAGTAGAAAATTACTTCAGAATAGCTTCTTAACTTGATAGCGCCACTAATACTTTTCCATTGGCCAATTTCTTTCAGTGCGTTCTAATCTCCAAAGCTGATGCCGAACACCAAATGTCAAACCCTCAAATAGCTTATTATTACCGCTGAGCAAATTTATTTTTTTTTTCCAAAGAGTAACGTAAAACCTGCTCCTTGTTCTTTTTTAAAATGTGCTTATACTATAACTACAGTGCAATTATCCTCTCTCAAAAAAATTCCTACAGATACATTATCTACCTGGTCAATCATAAAACTCCTAAAAATGCATAATCCCTGAAAGAAAAGAAAAAACCCACAACTTTTACTTGGAAGAACACACACAGTCCGACCCAGAGATGGAGAGATACCTCAATTTAAGCTGCAAAGCCACTGAGAAGAGCCCATATTCCCTGAAAAGGAGCATCTGCTTTAAATTTCTTGAAAGCTTCAGTCAGACGTATATTTCTGAATGCAAAACTATAAATCCTCTGTACTGGAGAATTCCCTGACACCATGTAGATGACAGTTGCCCAAGGAGGTTTATTTGCAACACCAGTCATCAGAAGTTGCAGGCACGACATTTTGTTCTTCTACCATCATGCAGTCATGTGTTTAAATACCCTTGTGCAAACCTCCGTAGATGCATGCTGGTCTCAGTTAAATGAACCTGGTTTCTTCTGGTGCAAGAAAGCTTTTAATTCAGCAGCCAGAAACCACCATCCTGCTCCGAAATCTAGCTGTCGGCTGGAAGCAGAAGGAAAAGGATGAACGTTTCCTGCCTGCACCTCCCCCTTGTCAACTCCAATGGGATTTGCCAGTCCCTCAGTTTGCAGCCAGTGGACAGATATTTCCACAGGACTTACAAACCCTTCTCAGCAGGAAAACAGCACAGCTACCACAAATGACAATTATAGTGCGAAACATTGGCTGGAGGGACCAGATGCACAGGGGAGCTTCTGAATGGCATCATCGAGCTGTGCTCCAGACCAGGTTTACCTCATCCCTCAATTTTTTTCTGTAAGATTCAAGAGGTGCATGAGGGTTTATCTATTCACACCCAACCCAGGCGGCTATTTGTGTGGTGTCACAGAATCACAGAATGGTAGGGATTGGAAGGGACCTCAAAGGATCATCCAGCATAAAGTGAGGGGCAGGGCTGCACATCTAATAAAGGTGAAGAAATATTGGGAATTTAGGGGGCGGAAATTAAGTTTGCACTCATCTGATTTTTAAAATCTTCCTCAGTAACTGGACCATGACACAGGCCCATTTTTATTTCATGCAAAATGATTTGAGAAAATGCGATACTATTTACCTGACATCTTTACACTAGCTTACCATTAATAACTTCAGAAATAAAAGTTAAATTGCTCTGCGTTGGTTGGCACCTGCAGCAAATTAAAAAGCTTAGACTTTCAAAGCACTCTTTGTGTTTGCATAGGAAATGCCACAGAACAAACTTTCCATATTAACCAGCAGAGAGCCCGGATCAGGCTGTACATCTCCTCTTTCATTCCAACTTGGCTCCCCTTCTGTGTACATGCCCGCCAGTATGCATGTTGGATTCAGCTCCCTGAAACCACATCGTTCTTATGGCTTTGTGCCTGGAGTGAATCCAAAACCGGATCCACTAAGTTGCTTACTCTGTTCAGTTTAAAATCATTAAAACAGAATGTACTGTTTCAGATGATTCCATTCAAACAAGTCTTACAAGAAGTGCTGATAGTATTTTGCCTTCAACTCAAATATCTACCTTTCATACCTGTTTGCAACGCACAGGTATATAAATAAATCTAATTCTGTTTTCTAGTTACATATAATTGTGAAATAATTAGTTCATCAGTAATACTTGCCCCAAGAAGAGCCATACTGTTGAAAATCTGCTTGGCCCTATAGAGTCTCTCAGTGACCCAAAAACCAAATCCCTTGGGAGTATATAAGAACAGGGCGAGCCTGTACAGAGATTTTCCTTGCAAACGCTTCAATGATTTGTGGCATCTGAGGACTTTTGGAGTCAACAGTCAGCTGTGAACTTTTATTTTATGAATTTGTTTCATTGCTCTTTGAACTTCTATAAATATTTCATGAATAACTGTGCTGTATGACAATGAGTTATACAGTCCAACTATCCATAAAGAAATATTTGTTTTACTTTGAGAGTGTTACTAGTTTCAACTGATGCTCATGTGTTCTCTGCTGTGAAGGACTGAATAATTGTGCTTTGTTCATTTTCTCCATTCCACTCATGATTTCATGCATCTCTATCATATTCTCTCTCTTATAATTTCTTTCCTAGGCTGAAAAGACAGTTTACCTAATAGTTCTTTTGTGGAAGCCAGTCCACTTCTTTATCCAAACAGGAAAATCTGCAGTGTATCTAAACAAGCAAAACACTCCACATAAGCAATTCCCTTTTTTTGTTGTTGTTGCTTTTATTTTAAAATCAAAGAGAGAGAGAATAAACTGGAAAGCATCGTGTGAGAAGTTATATTGCTATAGCTGGAGGCTTTACAAAGTAAACTATATGTAAAATTAACATGTAAACTTACTTAAAAGGAGGAAAGTATTACCACCGGCACTGGATATAAGATGCAGGGACAGAACTATTCCACTCTCCATTGCTGGAGCAGCATGTGGTTTGAGGCACGACACTTCAAGAAAGATTTTGGGATAGTCCAAAATAGAAGAATGGTGAGGTATCAAACTATATATGGAATGACAGAGACTCTCTAGAGATATATATTCTGGTCAGTTGCTGACCATTTCTGGCAAATATCAGTAGAAAGAAGAATAGTCACATCTGTGAGATTCAAGGAAGTGGATTTGACACACTTTGGTACAAGACAAAAGCCCCACTGCCCTATGAAGGGAAGGATGTAAAAAGAAGCTCCCAGAGTTTCTTTTAAATTTGTTCTGACACACTGCTAGATTTAGACTTTACACATTCCTTTTGTCTCATTCACAGTTCTATATGAGAAGTGAAGCAGCAGATCCCAAGAAAATGAATTAGTTCAGCATTAACTGAGTACCAGTGCCTGGGGTACTATCTCTTTGTGTGAGCAGGTTCAGGCTGTCTTTCGACACTGGATCCTAAAAATTAGGTAATGATAAACCTCAGCAGATCCAAAGGACAAGGAAAAGATTGCTTTTACAACAGCAGACGGCTTAAGCCAACACAAAATAACTTCAGGATACACAAAGGTTATTGGAGGTTGACAAGAAATCAGGCTTTTCTCAGCCTGACTTCTAGCACGCACTAAAACCTTTGAACATGACCAAATACATTTACAGAAAGCCTGACAAGATGAATGCTGCCAATCTTAAAATCAATAAAAAGAAATGAGAGCTATTCCAGAAAGAACTAATTTACCTTGCACGGATAATCAGAGAGACTTCCTTCAATAAGAAGCTGAACCGGTGCGTATGCCGGCCAACTTCCCAGGCTGCTACAGAGTTTTGCACCATTACACAACATGTTTTGTGGGTACATCCACACTCCAAAGTCAGCAGAAATGCAAGGTGAGAAGGGGGAAATACTCTGGTGGTCAGTAGAATGAGGAAAAAATGGAAACTGGAAGTGCTGTGCTTCCACCGTGACACACAAGCCTGGGCAAAACCACAGTAATGTTGGTGGCATAGCAATGACTTGGGACCAGGAGCTGGCCACAGAATTGGTTTTAAGGAATGGAGTGCTCTTCAGAAGAGATAGCTGTCTCCTCTTGTTCCACCACTTGTAGAAAAACAGATGTTCCCAGTAGGAGAGAGCTTGCAGAAGGGGACTTGAAGGTAGATACAAGCTTCTGAAAACTGGAGACTGAGTATCAGTGCTTTCTGTGACTACAAAATCAGGCAGCAAATGCATTCTCCTTTTAGAATAATACAGCAGAAAAAAACGATGGGGTATGGAGTGCATAAAATCTTCAGACAGAAATGATCGTCCAAATAACTGGTCATACCTGAGACTCAACTCTAAGGTCAACCTAAGAATGCGCAATGGGATTTGTCCTAAAATTCAGGGAACAGTTGCAGAAATCATGGGTAGGGAAACAGGGACAGTTATGTGCTGGGCAGCAGGTTTTGCAGATACAACACGTGGCCCCTGGGCTTGTTATAAGGAGCCTTTCCATGCCATTATGTAAAAAAATCCATGGATGTGGAGAAACCTTTTGGCTGCTGCAGCATCCTGTGAAAGTTCTTTCCCTATGCAGGCTAACTAAGAAACACCTGTAGCTCGTTACACTGGGAAAGTTGCCTTGAAACAGGTGCTGTAGCATTCAGCCAATCACTCTGGGAGATGGATGGTCAAGTGACCAATAGCCTTGACCCATCTAGCAAATCATGTGACTCCTGACTATTTAAGGCAGGGTGTTTACTCCTAAGGGTGAGGCATTTTCTCCTGAGCCTTGGAGGAGTGTGGGCCTTCCTTAGAGTAGAGCCTAAAGCCTTCGCATTAGAACATTGGTCTGCTTGGAGCCGCCTGAAGCCTTCCAGCTGCGACACATGGACACTTAGATAGATATGTAACCTCTGTGTAAACAGTTAAAAGGGTCATGAACAATCTGTTACGCAGTTCCCTTCTGATTGAATGAGTTGCTCTGGATATCACCATCATCAGCAGAGTGGGAAAAGCTGAACAGGGGATGTTGTTACAGGCTGGGTTGCGGCTATATTAAAATTATAAAAATGAACTACTGTTCTTCAATTTTAAATAAAAAGGTAAGCACACTTTTGACGTCAAGAAGCTGAAACAATACTCCTCCTTAAAATACATGCAAGTAAGCACATAAAAAAAAAAAGGCTTATGCAAAGTTCACACAAGCAAGAGCGTGTCACTGGCTGTTTATTTTGTGACTTTCAAGGATGACTACTTTTGCTTTAATTTTCTTGAGTTACCATTTGCTTAGTGAAGATGGTTGTTAGCAACTGCAGTCACTGTACCTTTTCTCATGTTCTGAGTTTAGTGAAGGCAATAATTTCCATTGGGAATTTTAAGGCAAGTTTGGAAACGGGAGAAGCCACTCCTACAAAGTGAAAAGTTATTCCGATAAAAGCTAATGTACTGAAGCCAGGACAACAGATCCAACAGACAGGAAGGGCACAGCTCCCTGCAGAAGTCAGTAGGTTTTGTATCCAAAGGACGCTCAAGCATTCTGCAAGACAGGTTGAACTACCCTGCATCTTTGCCCACGGTCAGCAGTCATTTAAAAGACAATGGTTTCTAGCCTGGAAAATAGCATGCATTGAATCTGCCTGACCCAGGCAAATTTAAGCTGAAAAACGCAGCACGGAGAAATTGGAGCTGTCCTAGTGTGGTTTCTACCGCAAAGTTCATCCACAGTCAGCACAGCCGAAGCTGTTCAGGTGCTCTGTCTGCTGACAGCATCATGCAGGGAAAAGGAACAATTTCATCCTGAAGGTCGGATCTGTCTACCGTGCGCAGTCTCTCACTCACCAGAAAAGATGGACTGTGGGTAGATTTTGGAGGTAAAAGAAATCAATGGTATCTTACTAGTCAGCTACAGGGTCATGGCACTTGTACAGCATTAAAAATTTATCGGCATTTTGACAGGACATGTCAGTATCCCAAGCAATAAACTGAAATGTGCTTCTGAAAGACGGCTCTTTCAAGGTCTAGAAAGGCATAGAGCTTACAGATACGCAAGAAATAAAGTAACAAATTACTTAGAGCACCAATGGGAATTCTGGAAAATAAGGGAAAGCAGGTCATCTAAAGCTCTTTAGAAGCAAATACTCAAATATGTTGTTTATGTAGTTACTTATGTGCTGTTTGCTCTGGAGAGATAAACATATCCACCTTTCATGAGAACCATTGAAAGGACAGGGAGGAAAAAATGTAATACATATAAAAGGATAATTAAATCAGCTTTGCAAAGAAGTCTCACTCTGTGTTCCACTCCCTGCCACCAACACCACCCTCATTTTTTCACTCGGTCCCACATCTGTAGGTCTCAGGCATATAGATCAGGACATTTCAAAACCATGAGCTCAATTCAAATGAGTTCCACAAGATGCAGGCATTTCTGCAAACTTGCTTGCAGCATCGCAGCCATACCTTTCAAGACCAAAACCTAGACCTTCAGCAGATTATCCAAATTATTCACATGGCTTTTGGCCAGACAACTCACATGGTTGAAAAACTGCCCCAAGGCTGTTGAAAAAGCAGCCCAACTTTATTCACATTTAACACACTCCAGAGAACATTTTCTATCACATTTTAAATATTTTTTTCCACTTATAATTTCTTACCTGAAGCGTTTTGACTTTTCCTAAAACGTTCTCCTGTGACATTGCTTGGACGGCCTGTTCGCTCTCCGTTCTCCCATCAGGTATAAAAATACTGTCATGGGAAAAAGCTCGACTGCCCATAGAATAATGGGAAGACCTGGAAAAAAAACAGTTAAAAAGTTAATAAGCACAGCAATTAACTTATAAAAGCAACCTTTCATACCATAGCTGCTCTGCAGTACAGATTTTCCCTCCCCCTCCATGAAAGCTTTGAACATTCTCGGAAGTGAGGTATCCAAACATTTTCTGTTATCAAAAGTTTAACACATTATTTCTTCACATACAGTTTTATTCATCAGAAGAAAATAGAGCAGGGTGTTTTTAATAGGCATGTTGAGAAGTTCAATTGATTTTCCTTAGAAATCTCAAATCTAAACGTTACTTTTAGGATACAGGGTAGATGATGCTGATGTGTACATTAACAGACTGCACATTTAAGAAAGCCTGCAGTCATGGTTAGTCAGGCCAAGGCACAAAAGAAAGACAGCAGATCCCAAGCAAAGGTAGCACTGCAACACAAAAAGAGGTAATACACTCCAGTAACCTACTTGTAAAGAGCCACCTCGTTTAGCTGATTACTTAGCTGTTCCTATCACCACGACTGTGGTCACTCTGTCAATAAAATGTTATCGTCATACCCACCAACCGATATGAAGCTTGTTACACCAGCCCATGTGGGTTTGATTAGCAACAAACAGTGAGGGATGCCCGTTACTGTTAAACTAGATGCCGATGTCAAGGACGAGAGTGCATCGTGAAGGACCTAGTTAGGGCTGCTCTAAATCCATGGGCAAAGCGATTAAACAAAAAGTGGTTTAATTTACTGGAGATTTTAAAGGCTCATCAAGAAAACTGAGAATTTTTTAAAAAAAAAGAGTTTGTAGGTTGTTATTTTGAGGTTTGAGGAGCATCCTGGAGGAAAATGTTTGAGTTTGAAAGTTCTGTCTCGCCTAAAATATTTTATGGTGAGTGGAAAGGCAGTAAAATGCAAATGTGACAAAAGCCACAGCAGAAGAGAATTGAACTGAGAGGTCTCCTTTTAATAACCTATTGGCAACTCCATGGAACCCATTTACAGCTTCAGTACACAAAAAATGTGGAGGGAAAAAAAAAAAGATACTTTTTATACCAATCTAACCAACACAATCTTCTACATGTGATAAAAACATTATAAACAAATACTTCAGCAAAACCAAGGAAGATGATACTTCCAGAGAGAGGGATAAGAAAAGCAACAAGAAAAGTTAAAGCCTCATACACTTAAGAAAATCAGTATATAATTTTGTTCTCCCTTCTAAGATGTGCTAAGTTTATAAAGTGCTCAGAATATTTCTATTTTTATAACATATTTCTATTTTTATAACATTTCTATTTCCATAGTTCTACTTTGAAAAACAAACAACATCATGTTTGGAATGTATTTTTTTTTTTCTAATTTTTTTCCTGGTGTATGGAAATAATCTTTTTAAGTAAAAATTATAATCTTTTCTTACCAAGAAAGAATGTTATATAGGGGTTACATTAACCTTTTAGAACTGATTAAATGATAGGCTATTCTTGACTTTTATAACAAAATTTCTTACAGGTAACCTGAAAATAATCAGAAAAAAGTCACCCACAATCTCTTACCCTCTCTAATTTATATTTAAAATACATTTGCACTCACAGAATAAATCATTCAAGCTTTTGAGAAGAACACACGCAGCTCCCTGTATCATTTCATCCTCCATGCAAGCACAGACTGACTGAAAAACTACTTTTTACCCAAAATTACTATTCCAACAATATGCTTCATTTGAAACAAACCAGCACACAATCAAGCAAAGAGCTGGTCAATATTTCATAGCATTTTTAGCCGTCAAAGAGGAGCAACATTTAACTGATGCTATAGCTGATTTCAATTTATTTTTTTTTAAATAAAAACCACAACTTGATTGTCTTTGGCTGCTAAAGGTAATACACCTTCTTTTGGAAACCTTTTATTAGAGAAACCATAAAAGCATATTTTTAAACTCTCTTCTAAAAAGGTTTCTATATCAAATGGTCATGACTCAGCCTGTACACAAGGATGTGGTAAAATTGCGTGGCACTGAAATATATCTACCTTCCTTCGCCATCCAGGAATCAGCCCATGCACCACAGAAATGCTTCTTAAGTGGAGACAAATTCCTAGCAGGGCTGGCTTGCAAAATGAGTGGTTTGACATGAAGCTGTGTGAAAGCTGGCTTTTCCATGCAACCACGTAGGTCTGTTTGAACCAAAAACTCCAGCACTGCATTCAACAAGGGGGAGGAAAAATGTCTATATTCACCGCCAAAACTGAGGGGAACTCACCAACACTGACAAACTCGCTCCTGCCAATTTCTCCTTCATTTGTGTCATTCAACATGTGAAGAATCTGCTGCAGGTGCAGAAGGCAAGGCCAGTGGGAATTTATAGTTTATAATTTACCTTTGATCTGAGATCTGCTGAGGATGTATAATCCAGTTCATATTGTGCTCCAGAGATGATCCTCTCTCACAGATTTTTCCAGCAACACTGTGGCTCAGGTACTTGTGGCTTTGTCTCACAGTTGTTTCCCGTGCATATGACGCTATTCTCAACTTTTACTGTCCAGTGGGTTGGTGTTCTCACACTTTAAACATTAGACACCTCATGTTTATCCCTATTGTTTGTTACAACTAATTAGTAGGCGAGGGTTGCAATTCAGGCACCAAAGAGTTGTGACTTGTTTGCAAGTCGTTCTTGACCTTACTAATGAGTCTGTTAATATTTAAGTCGGGAGCAGCCAAACTGCAGCTTTTGAAGGGAACTGGGTTTGCTAGCAGCTCAAATCCCAAAACTTCAGCTGACCAGCAGCCAGGATGCTCTGGCAGTAGGAATTGCCTGATAATCTGAGTCCCTGAAATGGGAGAAAAGAGAGACTGCTGAGGTCAGTGCTGGTGGGCTACCTAGGACGTGGCTGAGGATGAAGATCTTTCCCCATCCTGCTAAAGAGCTGAGGATGCCTTTAATGATCTAGTCTCATCTCTTTCCTGTGAACTAATCCAGTGAATCTCCTGACTGCTTGAGATATACAGCACACCAGCTTTTGGCTATGTGCAGACTTGGGTTTATGGCTAGTGTGATCAGGCGATGTCTTTAAACGTCATTTAAAGGTTCCTTTGGGACACCAGGTCATGTAAAACAGCTTGGGAGCTTCACATGACCGGCAATCATAAGTACATCACCAAAGTACAACCCTATCTTTATCAAGTGCCCACAATGGTACCGATGGCAGGTCAGGACCATGCTGAGCATCCCTCTCTGATGTTCTCCCATACATCAACTCTTTTCAGCTTAGGCACTTCCTCATTACATGGCATCACACATTTTTGTTTCATAGAGCTGAGGCCAAACATATTTGAAAGCTTTTGTCCATTTTTGTTTTCTTACTAACTTGCTACCAAAGCAAACATACCCCAACTTGCCAGAACATATGAAACTTTCACAAGAAACCCTGCAGTGAATTAACCCAAGACCTCTCTCTCTACTGTACACCCTCAAAATGCTTTGCAGATATACTGGATATTTCAGAACTGGGTATCTGAGCAATTTTGCTAGCCACATGTCCAGTAACTGGTAAAAACCTTTTAAGAATTTTGCTTGAATGTCTATGTAGGCTGAAGTGCATCGGAAAAAAACCTATTCATACATTGTAGTAACCTAGTTTCTTTTACAGTCGAGTTTAAATAGCCTTTAAGGTGATTTCCAGGCTACCTGAACTTTCTGAAAGGTCTCTTATTTTACTCACTTGGAGTCTACAATCCTTTCAAATCCTCCCAGCTGTGAGTTTGACAGATTATATCACAGAGATCCCTTTTCCATCCCTTTTTTCACTCTCCTCATGTTCTGCTTTCAGAAAGAATGAATTTCTTTTTAAATCATAATAAAGTATGAACAACTGAGTTTCCTTCACCGCTACCACCATTCCCATCTCTGAAGATCTTCTCAGAAGCCTTTATATACAGTAACATCCTCACAATCCACATCTACAGTAGACTGTGCTTCAGAAAGCCCTCCCCTCAATTAAAAGGCATATCACCACCAGGAAAGGCTCTCGTTAGATTCGTGGTGTGCCAGAGACCTGGGCTATAGCTGTAGCCAGGGTTGTAGGTATTACAGTTTCAAACTGCAATATCATTTGCAAGAGATGAGGGAAAACAGTAGCAGCAGTTTACGAGCACTTCTGTTGATAATACTGACAATGACACTTCAGAGGCTGTTTGTGCTGAAAATAATTGAATCATCATCTGACTCACTTCCAGAAACCTGACCGAATTAAATGAATTATGGATGTGCTATACCAAAATACAAAGCACTTTCAGTAAATCCTTAAAGGTGTTCTCTCTGAAGGTGTGTTGCAATCCAAGTATCTTGTTCCAGTTTCAGTGCCAACACATGAATTTTCAAAACTAATTTTCTCATAGTCGAAGCGAAGTTAAACTCCATCCGTTCTCAGAGGGTTTTTTTTGCTGCACCTGTGTCCCTCTTCAGATTCCTGAAGATAGGCACAAATACTCAGTTTCTCAGAAAACTAAGAACATATTTTTTCACCTTTTGTTACCAGGATAAAATTGTCAAGAACTACTACATTTTTCAGAACTTATGAGGGTTTCTTTGAAATACATGGACTTTGGCACAAAAAGAGCACACCAGGATATGCCTTTATCTTGAGGGTAGCCCAAGAGCATAAAAGTACAGCAGAGCCAACCATCCTACAGAATTTTTAGAAATAATGAAGCCAGTAGTGTCAAACAGGTGGGGAATAGAGCAAGACATGGAGTACAAGGATCACACCACATCTCAACTGTGGATTCCTAACCCAGGTTTAACTGTAGCTGTTGCATCAAATACATCTCATCCCTTACTGGCTTTCTTCTGTGCAAAATTAATGTTTCTCAGATTCTTTGTTTAACTAAGTGCTGATAAATTCATTCCCCTGGAAAGGGAGAGCACCTTCTGCTGTATTTCAGGCTTCTGGAAGAATCCTGGAAAACCACAGGTAAAGCAGATTACATAGATACTGGAAGTATCATAGATCTAATGTTTCCATGCATGAATCTGGCTTGCAAAAACCTCTGTGCAGTAAACCCTCTTTCTATTACTTGCTCTTGCTGAGGTGTCTGTGTGCTAAGAAACTAGGACATGTGAAACAAATCCCTCACAGCAGAACGGGACTACCCTGAGTCTACAAGAGAAATCTCACTCCTCTCCCATGAAGACCTGCAAACTGAGAGAGGTTTCTCTCTGGATGCCCATCAACCATCCATTGCTACGCACCTATATCTGTTTCGGATGCGATTTTCTGTCAGCTCTAGATACTCCAGGACAGGGTGAAATATCACCCTTTCTCTCGTTATCCTCTTCCCACATGTTCCCATCACCTCTTTTGTGCCTGCTTAGTGCTCATGGCTCACATCAGATAATTCAGAGAGCTGTTCTGGCTGAATAACTAACTCCGGAAAAAAAAAAAAAAAAAAAATCAACCCCACACAATTTCTTGGTTTGGAAGAGCAAGCACTGGCACAAGCATTCATGCCAGTTGCATGGCCAGAAAGCTGCTGGAAAGAGTTGGACAACTGCAGTCCTGACATCAATCAGCTCATTCTGCTGTGAGACTGCAGCCTTAAGTACATCAGAGTATGTGCAGGGGTATTACTGCACAGAACACGAGGCTAAGTTTACCTCGGTGTTGGTAGCTATTATGTATTAGACCCCATTTTCCTCCAGAGCTACTTTTCCTCTCAAAGACAAATGTGGGGTCCTTAAGAAGGGGAAGTTTTGCCCGCAGGGAACACTGAGCTCTCAACTCTTGCATAATCCCCTATCAGTGCACTGCTGTGGTATAGAATGCTCGCACCACCAATTGCCTCTTCGGTGTGTCATAAATGTTCTTCCCACTCCAATATTTAAGAGTTAGAAATAGAAACTGGAAAATAAAGGGAAAGAATGAGTTGTTCTGTTCTTTAATGTTTGTAGAGACCGACTCCAAAAAAAACCCCAATCTCATGACTTTCACTCTTCTAGATTTCCACTAAAAACCAATTCTGTAATCATTAGATAACAGAGCCAACTTTTTAACCTACAGTCAGTTTGAACACTAAAAAATTCACGAAGCATGCAAAGCAAGAATGAATTTGCTTTAGCCAGGTATTGACCCTTAGCATAATCCCGTCAAAGACATCCGAGAGTCACCTCCCAAAAGAGTGCCTCAGGGAAATGGCAAGTGCAGTGATAGGATGCCTTTACTTAACGCTTTGTTTTAAAAAAGACATCTCATTCCAACCCTTTGCATCTCCCATGGATGTCCCCAGGGCAGCTAGAGATTAAAAACATAAATTGCATTTTTGAGTCATTCCAGAGATGCATTAATACTGTAATAGAGGAAAATGGATAGTAATTCCGAGCTGTATTTTTAGCTTCCTCTCTTTCATCTGTCATGCTGAGTTTTGCTTCTAACTCACGTCTGAATGGGGAATACTGTCCATGCTGCAACAGAACTCTGAGTTACAACTGACTCTGGCAGCACGCTGCTTCAGTGCATTAAGAAACCCAAAAACGTGATCCTTACAAGCTGAACAGGGAAAAAGGAGATTTTTTTTAGCAGGGTGGTTGAAGGATTCTTTTTCATAAAGTAAACTTTGGGATCATTTCTGTGCTCAATCTAAAGATGTATCCATATTGCCTTCAGGAACTGCCAAACCTCAGGGCAACTCTGGGAAAACTGCACAGTCCCACTGTTAAGACCTACCAAAGTCCCACTGATGCCAGTGACCTGTTTTGGTAGCCCTGTTTTCAGTAGCCTTGCCAATTTCAAAAGACATCATGAAACATTATCTTATACAAAGCTAATAGTCTAACTAAAATCATGATCATTAAGAGCATAAAAAGTAATCACAAGAAGTGCCAGGGCTCTGAGTGCACTAATAAGCTTTAACATCCCTGACCAGCCTCTCCTGGGACCTCCACTCACACACATGGGTTCAGGAGCTCCATTTAAGATCACAGTTGAGTCTCTGGTCCCTGCCTGAGCTACGCTGGAAGAGTGCTGGTCTCCAGCTCAGCCCCAACTGTGCCTGGCCATGAAGCCCCTTGATCCAGACCTCAACTTGCAGACCGATTTCCTGGCTTGCCCTTGGCCCTGCCTTCGCACTGTGGACCTGTGGGGTGATCAAAGGATCTGACCATGACCTACAGACTCATTTCCTGGCTCAACTTCAGACCTGCCTTATCATGCACATATCGCCTTGTCGGTACTCCTGGTTGGACCTGGCCACAATCCCAGGATCTGTCCTGCTTGCCTCGCGAAGATACTGTGAGACTGGACCCAGGGTGTCAAGGCCCCTATCCTGCTGCAGGACCCTCCTTGCTGCCCCACTAGCCTTCCCTGAGAGAGTAGCCCTGCCCTTGCTGCTTTCAGACAAGAAGGTGATGGGGTGGGACTAGATAGTTCTTGACACATTAATTTTACATAACTTTTCACCAACTCCTCAAACTTCAGAAAGTCTCAGTATGCAAAGCAAAGAAAGGTATCACTCTGTTTTCCAGTAATTCTGCAAGTGAATCCCTAACACAGCTTGAGGATTGTGGACAAGTCACCAGCTGTTGTAGGAACGTGCAGACTAGTGGAAGAAACAGGACTCTAAGTGGTCCAACTTTTGCACATGACCTGGCAATCCACTGTGTGTGACACTATCCTATCAAACAGCAACATACGTTTATGTAAAATTCACTCTAAAATATGGTAAAATGTAGAGAAAAAGAAGTGAAAAGTCTAAGTTTGCCTTGGCAGGAGTAAGTGCTATATAGTGATCACATTTAGCTCATAAGGAAGGAAAGGAAGAGGAAACAGGACAGCACATTACACTGCAGGTAATGACTCCACTTGGTTCAGGAGCTCAGCCCTAGACCTTATCAGCTGCAGAAAAGGCAGCTGTCACGCAGAATCTGCAAGGAAATAAAGTATATGGTGATTAGGAGGAGGAATGCAATGAAAACATCTGAAAGAGAGGCAAGGGAGAGGAGGACAAGTGGACAGACAGTAGGGCAGCCTAACCTTTCAGGGAGACTAAAGCAAGACAGTGTTTGTGATGGAAGGAGTGAAGACCGGAGTTTTAAAAAAAAGTACTGGAATTACTAAGGTGAAAATGAAGCTGGTTGCGATCAGGGTTGAGGATGAAAGACAAGGAAAAAAGGAGACAGACATAGAGTGGGAAATGGTATAAAATGTGGACGGCTATTGCAGAGAGAAAGCCTATTGAAGAGTTCTCAGGATCAAATACAAACTACAGCGAACATAAGGAGGCATCTTCGCACTCAAGTAGCAGCTGGAAAAAAAAAAAAAGGCAAATTGATGGCATTTAGCCCAAATTTCTAGTAAATGATAAAATGGCAACAAGTGGTCAAAAGTCCTGGCTCCCATACCTGAGAACTAAGCTTCTGGAGCACAAGGACTTAAGCGAGTTGGTAATAGGAGAGAGAAAGGCAAAGAGCTGAGCTGTCAAGAAAGGGTAAGATCAACAAAAACGCTAAGCATGATGTTAGTCTTATGTTCTGTCAAGACACCTTGAGACCATTTCAGGAAGGCTTTCCCCACTCCTCTGCCCTGACCACATGCCACTCAGCACATGTCAGAAACAGCCACTCATACGGTGGTTGTGGCTCCTATTCCTGTGCTCCTCAGCTGCAACATAAATTACAGAAAAGGTGAAACAACTCTAATTTCACCAACACCTATAATGAATCCATGCAAATGAAGAACTGGAGAGAGCAAAGCTGCTATTTGTCACAACTTTTTCTGTCCTGAACACCCCTTTGTTCCCTCAATATACCTCGTAACCCAGAAATAAGAAGCTTGTTCAACATGGATCAACATCAGCTGACACAAGTGAGGAAAATACAAGCATGCTTTGTTTCTAAGAACCTTATGATGTCCATACGTTGCTCTGCTCTGCCTGAACTTGCAGAGATACTTACAGAAATCAGAGTGCTGCCAAGATGAAGGCTCCAGGACAAGGTGGACACCGAGCATCACTGCACAAAAGCACTCACCCTGGAGTCAGGCAGGCACTCAAAATGAGGTAATTGCAAGACAAATTAGGAGACTGACAAAAACCAATTGCAGACATCTGGCTGATAAGTAATTAAAGAAAAAAAAATTTGCCCAGTGCATGAAAATTTGATGTGACAGAGGGAAGATACCTTGTAGTAGTGGCCAGAATTGTCCAAGAATCAGGACATTCCCCTGGACCCAAAACACAAAAGCCTGTGATTCTCTAGGTCTGATTGTTTTCATGTTTAGCCAGCATCTTCGATTCATAGGGATTTATGAATGTATAGGTATACTACCAGCTGATAAACCAATACATCAAATAAAGTTTTCTTATTCTTCCTATTTTAACAAAGCAGATTCTTGCAAGTTATCATTTATAGGTTGTTGGGCTCCCCTCCTCCCCACTTGCAAATTTAGAAACTGAACAGCTGAACTGGTGGTGAATCATTTTCACGAGATGAGCTCTAATAGTCATGCAGAAAAAACAATACACAGACATTAAAACTTATACATTAGGCTTACAAGTTTGAGTTGGAGGTGAAAGCAAGACTTCACTTTATGAAGATCTGAAAATATCATGAGCTGCTTTTGGAAATTTTGGGGCAGATTGTATGCCAACAACTGCTTTGATCTGTCTGCTTTATAAGAGTCCATCTAAATGAGATGCCGAAAACAGACTGTATCTTGGCATCAAGCCTTTAGTGAAATCCCTGAGGTGGCCTGGAGCACGAATGTGAATCTTCATGTCCTGCTGCTGATTGTTATCTGCACCAAATTTGATGTTTACAGGTAGTACAGGAACGTGAAGAAAACACAACCAGAACATCTGTTCTATTCTTTTCACTGTCCCTCACCAAAGCAACATGGGAGACACCCTCCACGTGAAGCTCGTTGCCCATTGAGATGACGTGGAAGTCTGAGCTGCAAGGTGAATGTGCCATCAGAGCAGGGGCTGGGATTACTCAAGAGGCAACGTGAAGTCCAGAAAGAAAGAAACAGAGCAGTTTCTCCTGATTGCTATATTTTTTTGCCTTACTTAGTCAATCACCATATATTCTTTCAAGGTATGTGTCAGGTAATTACCTGAGCAATAATAAAAGAGTCACTTGAGAGAAGAGGAAAACATAATTACATTCATTTTTCAGGCCAGTCTCTATGACGACGAGGGTGAATGCTATTGATCAGCAGTTAGTAACCAAGGCCACATTTGATGCAGATGAGTTGTTCTCATTCACATGAAATGCAAAATGAAAATTAAACACTCAGAAACTGAAACGGAGATACAAGAGATGAGTAATAGCGAACAAACTGTATCACCTCCTAGACCAGACTTCTATAATATGCTGCTATTGGAGGAGTTGAGGACCACAAATACCTGCAGAAATCCCCAAGCTGAGCACACTGTTTAGAAAAATCAGATGAATAATTTTGTTTTCTGAGGGAAACGCTCAGCTGGGAACAACCACAGAAAGGGTGGCTGAGCCTCTCCTACCTCTAACTTGTATGAAAACAAGCACAAGAATACAGGTTTCAATCTGCACCCTTCAGAAGAATGTGCATTTTATTTGCTGTACATGTTCTCTCAAAGCTGTGATGTTCCTGCTATCCATCTATGCACAAACACTATACAAATTGCATTCACAGTAACAAAGTTCACACAGGCTAAAACCAGACATAATGCTAAAAGTACATCTACTGTTGCCTTTTTTTTTTTTTTAATTTTCCCCCTTTTTTGTATGAAGATGAAAGTTAAAAAGGGACTGAAACACTTAGGCTTTCTTGGCATTACTTGTTGCCATCATTCCCTCTTTGCTTACAGAGGACCAACTTTTCACTTAGTCTTCCTCCTACTCGTAAAGAATTCATAAAACGTCTCCTCCTTATCCTTTATGTCCCTCTGTGATTGTTCCCACTTTCTGTGGGCTTCCTTCTCAAATTTCAGTCCATTAAAGAGATTGTGATTTAGCCATGTTTATACCTATACCTATCTTTTCTCTGCCTGAAAATTTGCGCTTTTGCCCTTTGTGCCCATTCAGGCACAGAATTCAAAATTGATGTAAAACTAAAATTTATACTTTACAGGTCAAGTATCTCTTAAATAAACAATAACACCTGTCTGGAGTTTATTGCCAATACCACAACTCATCCGACTGATCAAATTACTGATCACATTATTTTCCCTCTAAAGAATACTTTGAGGAATTATCTATCAAGAAACATGCTGTGCAGGTGCCCCATCCCATGGAAGCCCCATCCGTGCATCGTTGGCATTCTTTCCACCACTGCCCTTGTCTTCTCTTAGCAGAGAGAAGCCAAATTTGCACTATAAAGGCTGATGGCTGGTATGAAACCACCGTCTCCTTTCCACCTTCAGACTGTCTGTGGCATTCGGACTCAGGTATAAACCACCAGTGAAACAGCCCAACCCACCCAGCCTCTGACAAAAATTACCTTTACCGAATTAGTAAATGAAGGCTTCTTCAGATGACAATGAAATGTGTTTTTTTTCCCTCTCCCCAGTCCTTCTTCTGTCCTTTTCAAACGGAAAGGTTCACTCTTGGCACTGGCAGGCGGACTGCCCGGAGAAGTTCAGGAAACTTCAGTTCTTACCAAGGGACGGCCGCTCACGCAACTTGCAGCTCCGTACAGACGCGTGACCTGACTTGTGCTGCATCTTTGGCACTGCGTCCCAGTTTGCCACCCTGGGGCTGCCCCCCTGGGAACTTCTCGTCACAAGCAATAAAACTCCTGACGAAGCTTGGGAACACACCATGCTCCTTGCCCCAGCTTTGGTCTATAAATAGTTTATTGCTTATTTTGCTTATCTATATAGTCTTGTGATGAGAACTGTGCAAAACACTTGCCTTAAATCCACGTGAAGCATGTCTCTGAGTGCAGATACTGGGCAAATACTACAAAAAGTATGGATTTTCCTCCAGCTCTGCATATGCCCAGTTTAGATTTCTAGAATTGAAGTTTCCTGGCAAGATGTCAAGACAATTGTTGAGGAAAGATAATTTTGAAGTTCTGCTGTTAAAATCATCAGAAATCAAACTTTGTATTTGCAAAGGAATGCTTTTGGCTTCTACAATCATTGTAGTAGAAATCAGTGCAATTGTACAATCTCTGTCAATTACCTGATCAAGTGCAATGAGGATACAGCTTGGATAGCAAATACCAACTTTTCTTGCCAAAATGAGGCATTTTCAAAGAACTAATACATTCAGAGAAATCAAACTGCTTATGCACATGGAACCCACAAGCAGAAAAGATGCTGAATTCACAAGCTGAGTGGTAACCGCTGTACAGTTTAGCACAGTCCTACAAGGCAAAGAGCTGAGTGATCCATGGTCCAGCCCCAAAAGCATTTAATGCTGACAGTTTCATCAAACACTGGGCAAAGTTGTTTACAAGACAGGAAATCTCTCACACTCTCTTCCTCATCATCAGTCTTCCTCAGCATATACAGAGAACTAAGATCTTCAGGTGATTTCCTCATGAGGATGATTTTACGAAGGGGACCTGAGAACAGTTTTACAGGCATTATGCAGTACTTGATGAGGATTTACAAATAAAGGGGTCCCGTTTCATGAACAGGAACATTCAAGAGACTGAAGTTTTCTGAGAGACTTTTCCCTGGAAGAACACCAATGCTGTCAACACTTCAGTCTTAAAGACCTGACAGGTCTACTTCCAGGTCCATTCAGCCCAAGGAAAGGCACTCTACTGTACCTGCTATAAGAAAAATGTAATTCCCTGCTGCCTCTGCACATCAACCCAGAATGACAAAGTTTTTGTAGAGTTCTACACAGGTGCCTTTTCAGGTACATCCTCACAATGCTTGCATAGTGTCAACTGTGACAAATAAGACAAATATAAAATGCTATAAAGTGCCAAACCACAACCTCAGAACAGAAGCTTCTGAAGACTTTAGTGAAGCTCCACAAACACAATTTAACTTGTCTTGTAATAATCACTTCTATCTCCCAGCTCCTATGGATGGGACATAAAGTTAATGAATACACTTCTAACTTTGTAAACTCAAGAAGGGCAATCTAAAAGTGGGGAAACGGAATTCCAATCTTCCACACGGCAGGACAAGACAAATTGCAACAGCAAACCTCCACCTGGGAGCTGCAAAACAACTTGGATGAATAAATAGGTTGAAGTGTGCATACATCAGGATACCAAGCAAGTTATTTGCCTCTGATGAGTCCAGGAAGTAGCTGTAAGAAAAGATGGACAGGTAGATCTCTCAGGCTGCTTCCAACTCAGCCAGTCAACCTACATCATATGCAGATTACCTAAATTGCTCCTGGTGTGTCTGCATCACCCGGTCGGCGCAGTCTCCATTAGAGATTCAGGCATTAGCTCTGAGCAGGTTTGTAAGCCAAGACACTACGCAGTGAAATATTAGCTTAGGTCTTCGAAGCCGTACAGATCTCTTATTTATCCCATACTATTTTCTTGTCTCTACCTTCCTGAGACGGCTTTCTTCTCTAGTATCTTTTCAAAATAATAACCCACCCCTTCACAAATCAAAACATAAAGTCCACATGAAACATCTGCAGATAACAAATTAGTGTACTTTACAGGTTGACGAAGAAATATAGCTCTGTTAAGGGAATGGCAGCATCCCTTAACTTTCATTGTAAAATTGGAACTTTTATTAGGCTTTTGTATATATACAGTTATTGTACATTCTTAAACAGTTTGAAGCAGATGGTTTCATAAAACTACCTAAGATTTTGGTTATATAAATATAGTACTAGTTATTTATATTTGCTCTACTCCATTTCTCTTTGAATAATGGAAGGTATGGTAATGTATTTGCTATTAGATAACTTGCAAACAACTGCATATATTATTTTACTTAGCTCATCTCTGCATTCAATTCATAAACATTTGAAATGATACTAAAGGCAAAAAATTATAATGGATGGAAGCAACGCTGCTGAAGCTAAGCTCCCCAAAGCAATCTAATGCACTGCACTGAACATCTATTCTTGTTGTAAGATGAGTAACATGGCAAACGCTACCTGCAAACTGAAAATTATTATCAAATCCCACCCACGTTTGCACCATGAAGCCTGACCGGGAAAACAGAGTTTTGACTGAGTGTTTCTAGTGGGCTAAAACAGAAGCATCTCTCACGAATCACACACGTAGAAAGAAAATGTTTCACTTGAGATGAACTGCGGGACCCTTCACATTTGCTAATCCCCTGTGATTTAAATTGTGCAGTCTAGTTTATTCCACTAGAGACTTACGTTTAATGCCTTTATTAATTAGAAAAATTAACATGTTTATAAATGCAAGCATTTAACACAAGTCTCACAAGGGTTTGCCACACCTTCACTTCACTGTTGAGGAAAAGGACAAGTTCCCATATCACTGCTTCTGGGCGCAGCACTGTGTTTTCAGTTACGCTGAATGGGAAATCCCTGATAGCGAGATGATGCCCTTTGTTTTGCTTTGGTTCACTAGTTTGTTCTTGAGGCAAAAGGTACTGTAACCTCCTACAATTGCTCAGCGTCATGCACACAGGCAATGCAACGCAACAGCAGTCAGTCATGTCTCCATCTACAGTGTCGCTATGCTCAGGCTTGATTTTCTGAAAAGCTGGGACTGGCAGAAGAGGTGCACAGTATTGCACTGCAGAAACCAAAGGGGAAATCTAGAACTTAAAGAATTTTACAGAAAGGAATAAAAAATCCAGAGGCTTAAAAAAACCCCCCAAAATTAAAACAAAAAATAAAAATCACATTTTCATCGCTATGATTTTGCACCATTAAAAATACTGTGTAGGGTGATATTTCTGATACACATTTCTTTCTCGAACAGAGGAATTTGGTGTGGATTTTTGATCCTCCCAGATTTTTTATTACTTTCAGATACTCACACTCCCCAGTGCAAAAAGCTCCTTTTCTTCCAAAGAAGCAAGCTCTGACAAGGAGTCAGCTAACCTGGGACTTTCAGATGGAAAGTGAAACTAGTATTACTGACCTAATTAGCTTGTGCATCTGCTCTTGTTGTTTTTTGTTGTTGTTGGGGTGGAGGGGTTTGTTTTGGGTTGGTTTGTTGTTTTTTTTTTTCTGTTCTGTTCCTGATTAGAGATTGCTGATTAGTTAACTCTGCGCAGTTTCTTTCCCCCATCGTTTCTGCAACAAATTCTTGCATTCTTCTCCCGTCCTCTCTCGCCACTGGGATACAATATGATTTCTAGGTGCCTCTCTCCCCTCTCTTCCTTCTCCTACTCTACTTTCAATTCAGATCAGAGTAAAAGGAGTCTGTTTATTGACCCCAATTACAATGCAAAAACTGTACAGCATAGACTGAAAGAGGGCGTCTCCGTCCTGACCCAGAGATACCACCTTGCACGGAAAAGTACACAATAAGTACCTGTAGCAGCCAGTTCAAGTTTCCCTTTCCCTAGTTTTAAAAACATGGATGCCGTTAATACCTCTGCTGGTATTAACTCTGCAGGTGTTGGCCACAGAATTCTGTTAAATCATGGAGCCAGATTCAAATTCATTTCTGCTTCACCCCGAGATTTCTTTTTGCAGACCAGCACACGTACCCAATAAGTAACGCGTACAAGCAGTGAGAATTTGGGGTCTACAGCAGCAGGTTCCCCGTTCCAAGGAGAGACAGAGACACACACACTTCATCAAAAAGCAGCACGCAACTTCTTTGCTACTACTCAATGGAGTGGGAATTTAAACTGAATTCCCTGAGGACTGGGGAGAACAATCCCGGCACCCGTGGGGGCTGGCAGCGGACCCGCGCGCCCTTACCTCAGACCACCGCCGGGCTCCTCATCAGAGGAGAAGGTGCCATTGCAGACATTGCCGAAGGAGTGGCTGGGCTTCAGCGTGGCTTCCTCGCCGTCTGAGGTGGGCTCTCTTTTCTTCCTTTTGCCGAAGAGCTTCCTGAAAGGCTGGAATTTGCCTGCTTTTTTCTTGTCTGCGGATGACAAGGCAAACGGGTGCGGGGCTGAGGGACACGGTGCCTGGGCACGGCCGGCAAGCACGCACCGCGGCAGCGGCTTCAAAGGAAGAGTGAGGTCAAAGAGTAAATCACCAGCCTGAAGCAGCCCAGGTAAATACAGGGCTGCAACTTGCTTTTGGTACATCATATTGACAAAGCGAACATAAGAGCATTAAAACATCTGCTCTTGGGTTTAAGGATCCGCTCAGAGGTGTCAGCGCAGCTGCAAGTTTGAATGAAGAGAAAGGGTAATTTTGTAGAGCCAGGATTTATTTATTATTTATTACTTGAGGCTCGTATTTAGGCTTTACATCACACTTTTTATTTGACCTTTTCATCAGCAGACAAGCACTGCTTTGGTCACCCCGCTTCAGCAGGTGCTGGAGGCTCTGCCTCGAATTAAAAGTAGTTGAAAGTGACCTGTGGTATTTTACATACACAGCCTCATAACTAGACAAGTTAATTTGCAAATGAGCAAAGAGAACAGAATAAAGCTCTGTTGGTTTGCTGGTGGGTTACTTCAATAAACATGCGGCTTTATATCAGCAAAGTCAATACATTTTTCTCACTTTTTTTTTCCCCCCAAGTAATTAACTGAGGATAGAATTTGGTCAAGTATTTCTTCCTTCAGACACTTACATTTTAAAAGCTCCACCAAAAAGAGCACAGCAAAAAGACAAAGCAGACATGAAGACAGGAACAAGAAATTAAAAATTAACCAGAAAAAAACACACAATTTTTTTTCAACCAAAGACTGAAGAAGACAAATGCAGATTCAAACTACATTTCCCACATCTAGTCAAAAGAAGTACCAAGAGTTTCTTGTTAACACCTCCTAAGAAAAGGTTAATTTCTCTGGTTTGGGATGCACCAAAGAATTTCTAAAACGTCATAACTGCCAAAGAGCTTAATTTATTATCTGCCTCTACATAATTTTGCATTGAATCTACTTAATCTATTTTTTTTTTAACAGAAAAGCAACTTTAGCGTTCTGTCATAATCCAGTTTGAGAAGCATCATGTCATAATGGTGACAAATATTCTCATAAGCTACTTAAATCCCAAAACATGCTTTCCTCCCAGGCTGTGTGCATATGCACCACCCCAGCACGCTCTACTATTCCTATGAGCTGTTGCTGCGCAGGGAGCAGTGGTTTGGTTGCAAAGTACGTAGAAGGGCCCTGTAGGAACATTTGACCAGGAAACATGAAAAATCTTCTGTAGTGCAACAGTACTCTTCAATATCGCATCAGGTTTTACATTCTACTCTGCCATACCTGTGAATGGCAAAGCCACGTTTAGGCAACACCCCTTTGTAGTTGCTGGAGGCATAACTACGGGGTATTTAGAGAGAGAAAAATGTGCCCAAGCACGTTGCAGTCTGGCTGCTTCCATTGAGAAGTGGTTTCCAAACTAGCACAGTGCCAGCGAGCATGCGCTGAACTCAGGGATGGGATCAAACTTACACAAAGAGTAAGAAAGCTACTTCTTGTGAATCTGATTATATCTGTACATAATTATGGATGAAGCAGGAAACCTAGATTTAAATTATAAAGTCAACAGATGATAATTCTGCATTTCCTTTGCAGATTCCTAAGAAGTTTGCACCGGTATAATTCTTCTCATCTGGCAGTCAAGATATACAGCATTTGTGCAACTTTATTAAGACAACAAGGCATCCCAGTAGCAGATTAAAGACAAAAAAACTGAATTAAGAACTTCGAATCCAGGCCCAGCATTAGAACTTCCAGATCCAGAATCGCTGACCCACAACGAGCAGACAAGGAAAACAACCACCACTGAAACAGCAGTTTTATCAGCGTAGAAGGAAAAGGGAGACAGAATTTTACTCTCCCCATCCCCTAGCTCTGCTTTCCATAAGTTGACCAACTTACATCTCCAGCCGGACCAATTGCCTGCTGCTCAATCCTGACTTTAGTGAATTATATTCTTTTACGAAACCTCTAACAGACAAGAAGGCAGGTGGTCATGCAGAGAAAGAGAGAAATCATCTCTCTCGGCCACAGCTGCCCCAACCTTTCGCACACTTCAGAGACTGCCTGCAAAAACTCATAAATCAAACGGTAGAGCATACAGCAAGGAAAGCATCAGTAATAGACACAAGGCTGGGTGAAAGAGCTGTTTTTCCATAGTTCCCACCTCACCTGTTTCCTCAGCCTTCTTTGAAAGCGAAGACTGCACAGTGCCATTTCTGCATAAATCAATTCAACTACAGCATTTTTAAAAAAGGTTCTCACTGTGTCATTCATTCACATTACCCTTGTCCCCTCCTCTTTCGGAGGTCCTCAGATATAACTGTGAATTACCTCATCAACTCCAAATCTACTGTACTGATTCACCAACTATGAATCTAGGTGTTGAAGAAGTAAGGCAGGTCAACACAGCTTTCATTTCATCAAAATGGATGAAAGCCAACATGGTTATCTCCAGCCAAGATTTGCTTCCCTCCGTGTGATTTAACATGTCCCTGAGCTATTTCCTGCTCCATACCCCCATCATCACAGTTGTCACATTACTAAGCGTGAATTCTTTAAATTAGTCTCCGTGACTCATTGCAAAACCAACGAACACCCTTCCCTGCACAGGCTGTGCACGCTATTTCCCGTCCTGCCAGCGCGGAGATAAGGAGCAGCCAGCCCTTCCAGGTTTCTAAGGAGGCAACGCCTGACCGCTAAGGCAAAGTCTATTTATGTAAATTTTTCACAAGATCTTACAGAGGAAGATGTGGGATGATATCACCCACAGAGTAAAATGCTTCCTATAACAGTAAAACAAGTACAAAAAGGAATCCAAACATTGGCAATGCAACAGAGAGAGCCCTGCACAAAAACCTTTCAAGTCTCTAATGCTACAGCTCTAACGTGACTCATCTCTCCTGTCTGTCTGCACTGCAGAAAGAAAAAAACAGAATAGGAAAGGCTGAAGGCTGGGATATCCAATGCTGTCGACTTGTGTCAAGGACAATTGCTGAGATATCCAGGAAAGAAGCCTGCTTAGATGGGCTGCTTGCTTCTCTTCTTCATCACTCGAATGGGATCCTACAGATCCAGCCCCAGGAGAACATGAGAAATCAGTAATTAAACTCTTTTCCTGTCTGTTTGACAAGCCTTTCTTGTTCAAATCACTGCAAACAGCTAACAGTGAATCAGTTTTGAATCACAGAAAAACATGAGGTGTGAAGGCGACAGATAAACAAGGCTGGGTATGCTAGCTAGAATAACACAGCACATATGGTAAACGTGCCCTTCTCAGCTTATTCCAGAAGAGTAGCAGAGCAGATTAGAATAATCTTTAACCTGTCATGTAATTTGTCAACTGCCTAAAGACACGCAGTGCCGAACACAGAGCCAGTTAAAGCGGAGAGTGTCGGCATTATGAAGGCAGTGCACGGTCCCTCTACTCCCAAGAACAGGGTGGAGAGCAAGAGGAGCAGCTACACCTCGTGTATTCTCTCTTTCTCTCTAAGGGGCTGTCCAAGAAAGATGAAGACTGGTGAAATGGGTTTTATCCCCAGTAAATCAGGCACAGCCTCTGGACTCCAGCTAAAACCTTAGCAATACCCCAGCTCATAAATTCCCATAAGACAGCTTATCGTTACACGACTCCAATGTCACCCAAATCCATTGGGATTCCCAGGCTGCGGTGTCTTTTAAAAACTTGCACATAGGCCTCGACACAAGCACAGGTCAAATAAAGATTTAACTACTGCTCTTACAGAGGGAAGAGGTTTAAATGACTGGAAAGCAAGCGAGCGATGTATCCCAAACAACAGGCACAATTCAGGGATTGGCTACACCACCGCATGCGATAGAGATGCCGATGCCACTGGAAACATCTGAAAAATAACGTTCAAGCGAAGCAAGCTTCACATGAGAAACAGAAAGTCTCACATAATCATAGAAGAGATACCAAAGCACATAACAAGGTGTTCCTTGCAGCTTTTCCTCTGTGTTGCGGTGCTGGGGGCACTCACAGCAACACGGGCGAGAAAACCTGCAGGGAGAGACCTCTCCGCGCAGAGCTGACCAAGCAAATGCATCAGCTGGTGGGTAGAAATATAATCTTTGAGGGGAAAAAAAAAACCATAAAAGCAGGATTTATACTGATTTTTTTAAAGTTGAAGTTATTGTGGCCGAGATTTTTCAAACCTCAGTTTTGTAATGCAATTTGTGGAGATTTCACAGATATTTGTTCATTATGTGAAATGTAGCACCTGTCTGTATCCATCTGCAGTATGAGACACTGTACTGGAGCTGTCTCCAAAATAATGTGTTCCTTGTTAGTGAATTTATTGGCTATAAAATATGGTGTAACGGGCTAGATTAATGAGGATATGAATTATTAAATCAAATAGGAATTTCTATAAAGAATTTAAAGAATGGAAATCCACATGCACGCAGCATTAAGAACTGCATGGCAGGGAGAAGGTAAGTGGGTTACTGGGCTGCGGGCACAACGCAGCAGCCAAAGTGAAAAAGGGAGCTAAAAAATACCATTAAGAGGTTAAGTTGACAGACATCTCTAATCACATCTCTACAGCACGAAAAGGCTCTTGTGATGTACTTTGCCAGTATCAGTAATAAAAAAAACTCACCTTGATTTTAAGCTAATGTTATGCTTACTCACGGCCTTTTTAAAATAACTGAGGATAGCCACTGCTGTTGAGCCCTGGGTTAGCTGTGCATCTACACAAACTTCTTTGCTTTTCAGAGCCCCACTGGAAAAACCGCCCTGTCTCCCCCTGGCCCACTCTGTCCTCGTAGGGCACAGAGCTTCCCCATACAAACCAGGATTGGCACTTGCCTCCAGCTTTCCCCCCCACTCCACATCTCGGTACATCCATTTCTGTGAGTCCCCAGAGCTGCTTGTTGTTTCCAACACATTTGCATTCAGAGCTGGGAGCAGCACTCCCCAGAGAGGTGTCTCCAACTCCTCCAGGAAGGGAAGCAAATTGTTTGAGAACAAGGAGGAGGAGGAGGGCAGGCTCTGCTCTGCCAAACTGTGTTCCCGCATTTTAAAATAGGTGCGAGGTCCTGTGCCTATTGTGGTTCATCAGATTTCACAGGGAAAGTTGGTTTCTGGAGATTTTCTGCCTCGGTGACCTGCCCTCAGTCCATCATCCTCTCTTCCATAGACAGCTAAAAATAAAGCTGGAGTTGATAGATGGACACAGTCCACATATACAAAGCAGACACAAACACCAAAGAGCCCAACGAAACATTTAAGATAGCACAAAAGGAATAAAGATCGACCTAAAAAAAGACTGATGCTCAGATTCAGTAACATAACTTCTCAGCAGTGAGCTCCACACATTTAGTGATAGCACATAACACTCCTAAAGTGGACAGCATGCAACAGTCCCATGCTGACAGAGATAAGATGAGTAATATAACCAGAGATGAAATCAATACCTGAGAAACATTAAATGAAAACAAGACTGAGAGGGATCAAAGGCGACAAATTGATGCAGCCACAATAGTCTCATGAAACACCTAGGCAAAGTGAAGGAAAAATAGCATGCCAATGCTCGCCTGTTTTTCCAAGAGTATCAAGTGATCTTATGAGAGATACTATTTCTTCCAAACCTTGTCTCACAGGGAAGATGAGGTATTCTTGGATTACCTGATATAAACTAGTAATACTACCTAAAGTATCCATAACATAGCAAGAACGAATAGAAAAACATCTATTTTCCCTTGTCACCTGGAGAAGCAAAAGCATTTCTGTAAACAGTCCATTTTTTTATTTTTTTCTTCCTCCCAAAGAACGTATCTTCCAAAGAAACCATATGTAGCTGACATAGTCAGCTGTTAGACTCTATTATGCTGATTAATAGGCATTTCCTATTAATGTTCAAACACCATATAATGTAATTTATCATCTTCTCTTGATGCAACAAGGATGTAACAGAGAAACTAAAACTTTATTTTACTCACTCAAGGCAAAAGGACTTAACCTCCACTGCACGAGGACTGGCACAGCGGTTTTTAGCAGCAAAGAAGAGGTATTAATGGAGAAGAGGAGTAAAGAATAGTTTGCAAGTGTTTAGATGACATTAAACAGAAGAACTAGAGTCAAGTAAATACTGCTCCTATCCCCTTCTTCACTCTCATTTACTCTGGCAAGAGTCTCACCTCCCTTCCTTTTCAAGCTCCTGTTTTCCTCTTTTCCCAGCCAATCTTGGTAGTTCTGTGCATGTTGTTTTTATTAAGAAACACGGTGAGTGGTCCTAGAGGTGAGAAAGCTTCATGTTCCCCACTCAACCCTTTGTGTCAACACCAACATCCTGCCTCACTAATCCATCCCACTGCCAGCCTTTGGGCTGCACCTTCAGGATGGAGAAGACGCTGCTCTCTGAAAATCACAGCCAAGCCTGGAGCAGGCAGGTCATTTTGGGAACATGTGGGACAGGCAAGGGATAATAAGGACTCTCAGCAGGGATGATAGTGCAAGGTCATCGGTACAAACTTCAGCAGCGAACAGTATTGGGGCCAGGGAGTTTTCATCTTCTTTCCCAGTTTCCAGGGGAGGGGAAGCCCCAGGTACAGGTTACATAGGGAGTAGTCAGGGGGTCTTGAACAACTTGGGATCTACGTGTTGAGCACAGTGACAGCAGCTAGCAGAATTCGCACACACAAGGACATTTGCAAAAGGGTTAAGAAAATGCGATAGATATTACTGAGGTGCTGGGCTGCACTGCAGAACATATGGGATAAAATAAAACCTGCTTATAATAACTCTGGGCTCACTGATGCATGTGAGACTTTTCGAAAGGGAGAGACTGCAATAGCTTCTGATTCACCAACAAAACATTCATCCATTATGTAACAGAAGGCAGAAAGTTTTATTTTACTAGGGCAAGACTTATTAACTCAAGTTATTCATGATGGAAGACCCTTTTACTGTGCTGGGTTTTATCTGAGGTTTCCAGATCTGCATTAAACACTTGAGGTCAACGCAGTAAAGAGATGTTGGCTCATTATTTCCTTCTTGGAGAAAAAAAAATCATACAACATGGGCTTCCCTCAGCAGATTCATTTCTTACATGAGACAATCCCTGCTTGAAATCGTTTAAAACCTGAACTACTGGCCAAGCTGCAGATGGAAGGATAAGCCTCACAAAGGCAAAGCGACTTGCTTGAGGCCCCACTGCAGAGCGGTCCAAAGTCCAAGGAACGCAACCCCAACCGGCCAAACACCTCCCCGCTGCCCCTCCCCAGCTGTTCACAGTCATTCGTACCTCCTCAAGGCTGGCACAAGCTGCGGACAGATGAGGATCCTGCCCTCAGATCACTATTACTAAGATCATTCTTGCAGGAGATTGTGTTATATGAACTCCTTTTTCTGCCTCTCCAGCCCCTAGGACAAGTCCTCTAGTGTGCTGGTCAACTTTTGTATCCATACCTCTTCCCATTTTTTCACCTGTGAGAGGAGCATTTCATCCTCGCAGAAACTGCTGGCTTACCATAGAAAATGTTAATTTTCATGAAGGGAGCATGAAACTCAGACCAAACTCTTCAGTGACACGTCACAAGTGTTAACAGCATGTTGCTGACATCTATCCTGAACTCCTGAAAAGGAGAGTCCCACTGCCACCTGGAAAGACTGGATGGCTGGAGGATTGGGATAACAGAAATCATAGAATGGTTTGGGTTGGAAGGGATCTCAAAGATCACCCAGTTCCAACACCCCTGCCATGGGCAGGGAAACCCTCCACTACACCAGGTTGCCCAAAGCCTCATCCAACCTCGCCTTGAACACTGCCAGGGATGGGGCATCCACAACAGCTTGGGGCAACCTGTTCCAGTGCCTCACCACCCTCTGAGTGAAAAATTTCTTCCTTATATCCAATGTAAATCTACCCTCTTTCAATCTAAATCCATTGCCCCTTGTCTTATCACTACACACCCTTGTAAAAAGTCCTTCTCTAGCTTTCCTGTAGGCCCCCTTTAGGTACCGGAAGGCTGCAAGAAGATCACCCCAGAGCCTTCTCTTCTCCAGGCTCAACAGCCCCAACTCTCTCAGACTGTCTTCATAGGAGGGGTGCTCCAGCCCTCGGATCATCTTCGTGGCCCTCCTCTGGACTCGGTCCAGCAGCTCCACGTCCTTCTTGTGTTGGGGACTCCGGAGCGGAATGCAGTATTCCAGGTGAGGTCTCACAAGAGCAGAGTAGAGGGGCAGAATCACCTCCCTCGACCTGCTGGCCACACTTCTTTGGATGCAGCCCAGGATACGACTGGTTTTCTGGGCTGCCAGCGCACATTGCTGGCTCATGGTGAGCTTCTCATCAACCAACATTCCCAAGCCCTTCTCCTCAGGGCTGCTCTCAATCCATTCTCCACCCAGCCTGTACTTGTGCTTGGGATTGCCCTGACCCATGTGCAGGACCTTGCACTTGGCCTTGTTGAACTTCATGAGGTTCTCACAGGCCCACCTCTCCAGTCTGTCAAGGTCTCTCTGAATGGCATCCCTTCCCTCCAGTGTGTCCACAACACCACACAGCTTGGTATCATCTGCAAACTTGCTGAGGGTGCACCCGATCTCAATCTCCATGTCGCCCACAAAGATGTTAAATAGCACTGGCCCCAGTACTGACCTCTGAGGAACATCACACTCGTCACTGGCCTCCACTTGGACATTGAACCATTGACCACAACTCTTTGAGTGCGACCATCCAGCCAATTCCTTATCCACTGAGTGGTCCGTCCATCAAATCCATGTCTCTCCATCTTAGAGACAAGGATGTCGTGTGGAACAGTATCAAATGCTTTGGACAAGTCCAGGTAGATGATGTCAGTTGTCTTCCCTATCCATCAATGCTGTAACCTCATCACAGAAGGCCACCAAATTAGTCGGGCAGGATTTGCCCTCAGTGAAACCATGTTGGCTGTCACCAATCACCTCCTTATTTTCCATGTGCCTTAGCATAGTTGCCAGTCTCCATGATCTTGCTGGGCACGGAGGTGATACTGACTGGCCTGTAGTTCCCTGGGTCTTCCTTTTTTTTCCCCTGGGTCTTCCTTTTCCTTAATGAATCAAGGCTGAAAGCAAGCTGGTACATCCAATATATTTTGGATTGGGATTCAGAATTTCTTCCTTCTTTTATGAGGGAAAGAATACACCAATACATTGCTGAGACATTTTGACACAGAACAAATTCTTTCCTGAATGTCATATAAGGGCAATCTTATCAAATAAAAGTTTCTTGTCACGGTGCAAAGATACAGTATTTCTGCTTTTGCTGCCTAAAACAAACTGAAATGAGTAAAGACATACTGTGGCATACAGCAGCTGCAAGCACTAAAACCAGCAATTCATGGAGCACTTTCAAAGCAGTGTCACTATGCAGAACCAGTAGTTACCAATAGTAACCAATTAATGAAGAACAACAGCAGACAAAACGGTTTTTTGATTCATTGTGACTAGTAAGTGTAAAAGAAAGGCTTTAAATTATTTTTTTTTTTCATTTTTGCATAGTTTCAGTTTAATGTACTTTACAATGACAAACATATGTATGAATTTTACCCTTGCAAGTCAGATGAACTGCTAAAATACATGGTCAGATGAAATCCAGGGAGTCAAATTTTCATGTTAGGAACTTAGTCCCCAGTCACAAGTGATGCCTGATTGTTCGGGGGTTTTTTTTTGGAAACTATCAATACACCTTTTGAGTTAGAGCAGCTCCATGGATCACAAGGAGAATTACCATGTATGTTCTGTAAAGTAAAAATTACATTAAAAATGTTCAGGCATAGTTCTACATGTAACTCTAACCAGCTGAGGGGGAAAGTGATTACTTAGGACTATGTGTTGTCTTTCAAAGTTCTGAGAACCGTAGAGTGATATAGAAAAGCCAAAGGTAAAAGGGGTCTTATTCCAAGCAAATTACCAGCCACTGCAGTGGAAACATTATTGTAATAATTTTCTCATTAAATTCTATAAAGCTAAAGCCGAACTGTAATTCTGTCTCCCCTCCCCAAATCTAGGGGATTGGAATCTCAGAAACTTCTCTAAATTTTGCAATGAGTGAAAAAAAACCACATATTTGAGTGACCTGGAAACCAAGTCAAATCTAAACTCCGGCTCGTATCTAAAAGAACTAAAACACTTGTGACAATCTCCGATTTCTCAGAATTCAAATCATGCCATTGTGGTTTACAGCTGGGGAGCAAAGTAAAGAAAATAAACTCTTTCTTAAGAAAAGAGCTGCATGAAGCATGGCATTCAGAAATCCTCCAGTCAGTTTGAGTAAAGAAGGAGGGACTGAAGTGGACGCTTGCATGGTGAAAACCACAGTGAAGAGAAATAGTGAGCTGAAAAGGTGGGTTTTTTTATTGTTGTTGTTTAAGTTTTTGTCCTGAAGAAAGCCAAACCTCAACCCCCTTATTGTGTTGGGCAAGGTGGTCAGAGAGAATCCTGGCACTTATTGCCTAGACTGCCATGTCACCAAAACATCACAGCAAATAACATCAGTCAGCAGCACAGGGCCTGAAGAACTTGCTCTGTGTTCCCCTCCAAAGCCTGGAAACACCATGCCCCTGCAAGGAGCCACCTCTTCTGCTGGAGCTCTGCAGAGCCAGGGCAGGAGAACACCTTCCCCTCCTCTGTGATCCTCCTCCTCCACCTTTCCTCCCCATACTCTCCTTTCCCAACTGCTCCTCCAGGCTCCTTCTGATAAACAAATCCTTTGCACAAATTGACATTAATTATGGCCAGATTAAGACTCAGGGCAGCTGGTCTGATTCTGTGAGCTTGCCTATTTATGCAACATATGTTTTTTTCCACTGTCTGAGCAGCTTTCACTACAACACAAGCCTGGATTATCCCCCTCCTCAGGAACAGCAGGCACTACACCGAGACATTCTCAGTTCTTCTGTTCAGGGACAGGATTCCCCTCTCAGGCACATGAGCAAGAGGCTCAGCTGTGGATCCTCAGAATACCAAAATATGCCAGACCTGGGTCAATCTTCACTGCAAGTCAGAGAGGTTTTTGCCCTACTCACACACAGCTTACACCTCCTTCTGCTCCTCTGCATCTTCAGCATCTTCAGACTCAGCTCCGTGCTGCACAGAGCACCGTACCGCGCTTTCACCTCCCCTGCTGGTGCACTGTTATTCCAGTCTGTGGTGGGTCTCTTTCCTGAGTGCTAAGGAGAGATGACCATTTGCACTTTTCTTCTGAAATTTGGCAATTTTTAGAACATAGACTACTATCAGCTTAAGGATGAAACTGGTATCTCGGTATTGACTTGAATGCTATGAAGAGAAAAGCTCCAGCGGAGCCAGTACTTCACCAACACCGTTACCAGCAAATTCACTAACAAGATTTAGAGTGGTTAAACACACTGTGGAGACGGAAACACAAAATCAATCATTAATCACTAATTATACTAGCATTGTATTTCAAACTTCAAAGCATTTTACAAACCTTAACCAGTCGCTCCTTATTCATCACCTATCCCTGTGTGGTAAGCAAGCAACAGGCTGAGCCACAAAGGCAAATCTCTTTTTGACAACTTTTTTTGACAGAGCAGAGTCAAAGACAGGACAAGGAACTCGTAGCTGCTTTTCCACAGCTGCAGTGGAGCCCCCAGCCTGGGGTGCCTTCACCACTCAGGCCAAATACCTACACGAGATGCCTGTAAGACATTTTTGTTACGGGAAGAGGGCTGTGAGTCTCAGGGTTGAATTCTGGCAACTTAAATACTAGATCTGTTCTGAAAAAGGAGCTTAAAATTAACTCACTCCCTTGTCTTATCACCAATGTAATAAAATATACAGAATAAGAAGATATTTCCCTGTTGCTATTTATTAAGAAAGAAAGAAAAATTCAGAACACATACCAAAACCAATACAGTTTGTGTGTTTTCAGTGCAGCTCTTCCTATTTGGAGGCAACAGAAGAATTGAGGCCATCACAGTTTGCCTTTGTTTTTCAGAATTAAAACAGAGAAACAGGACAACACTAGAAACACTTGTTGACTGGCAACCTCAGAGAAATCTAATTAAGTTTTCCAGCTTAGATTTCCCTATAAATATCTCAGAAATTAAAACCTCTTGAATATTTTCCTTCTGATCTTTGCAAAACTAGCAACATCCACTTAATAAAATACTCAGATGTACCTTGTCATCAAATTTATTTGGCTGACACTGAGTATATTTATTAACATAAAACACTAATAAGTAGAAGCAGTGTGATTTTAAATGTCAGCCGAGTAAGATATCTGTATGAATGCTACAAATAGAAATACCCAGAAAAGGTTCTTTATAAGACCCGTACATTCAAAATGGAAAAAAACAAGCTACTACTGTGATGCTAAGTGAAATCTCCTCCATCCATTCTATTTTGTGATAACAGAAGAAAATTACTTATAAAGAGGCAAATTTAAAGAGAGGAGAGGCAGCCATAAAGAGATGATACTCAAACATTTACAAACCTAAATATTTTAAAAATATCTAAATTCAAATATGAAAAGGCCTTTGCACAAATGAACAACTATTTCTATCCCTGAACTAGGACAATCAGACATTTCCTTTTAAAACATCTTCTTTCCTTCAGGCAGTGGGAACAAAGAGAAAAAACTGTTTCCTGTTTTCATGCTGGTTCAGTTCCAGGCGAGGATTTGTCAGGCCAGGATGTGACTGATCACGCTAATCACAAACCATCTCACTGTGCTGAGATTACAAAGCATTATCCCCGCTAAACTGGTGAAATACATCAAATTCAGCCACGGAACTCAGATGTGATGAAACTTCACTGAGAAAGGAGATGGCAATTTCTGTCCAACGTCGCCTGCCCACACTGGAATTTAGTCACCATTTACTATGTCCCAGAATGAAACAGAACGGAGGGGACTCAGGTGGCCAGGCAAGGCATGAGGTTTCCTGTGCTGGTGAGGATGGTAAAACATAACTACCACCAAGGGAAATTAATGCATTGTAGATTCTAGGCTATGACATCAACATGGACCCTAAGATGAAAAATACTCAAATATGCAGTTTATAAGCCTTGGAAGGACACTGGGAGCGCAGGTTGTGTCTGTCATACTCTGAGGGGGCTACAGCAGCCATAAAAGCCCAGGGGACCAGCCAAGTGCAATGTCTCCTGATGCAGCATCGTTCCAGAAAATGTCACTTGTACAGGGTGCCTTCTGGCAGATCAGGTACCCTCCAGCTGTTCCGGTACAGCAACAACAACAGGAAACCGAAATTCTACTTCCAGTACTGACTAATGCCGGGGTCTGACTATCAAGCCTGGATGGATGTAGGAGTCCATTTCAGCAGCTCTGGACATTTGTTTCCCAGGTACTGACGCATATTTGGGATCCCTGCAAGCAGCTTGGTACAGGAATTGGTACCCTGCCTGTCCAGTTAAGGGAAGTTCAAAATGAGATTTGGGGGAAGCCCATGCTGACCAAACTGCACCTAGCTCCCTTCCCTAGCTTGTTTCTCTGACACCATAGCCTTCCTGCCACCCGACATAAAGCATTCCTTCACCTGATCCCTCTGCTCCACTTGTGAAACTCAAGGCTTAAGAGCAATCATGGTAAAAGGAATTGCAGAGAACAAATGTGGGAAAGGTGTGGAGGCAGAGAAAAGAATCGAGTACTCATCTAGTTTTAACATATTTTACTTGCCTCGTATCTATTGTTAATTTATCTAGACTACAAGTGTTCAGTAGCTGAAACAGTATTTTTCCACCTCTGAAAAGCATCACCCAGGGTTACATCAACACATGCTAGTTTCAACGAATTGTAACAGTACCAAAATAATAAATAAGCCAAAAGAAAAGTTTATAAAAACAACCAGTTCCCATTATGTGACCAACTAGCCTCAAGAGATGCACACATCTCTCTCCTTGACGCATTTTGCAGCTGAGATACTGCGAAGCATCTTGAAGCAAATCCAGGTTGCGGTGCTTGAAGTCTTCCTCACACAATCATTTCTGAAAGGTTTGTCAAGTGTTAGTATGGAAACAACAGTAGCTGTTGCTTTGTATTGAGGGCAGTCTTTGTAATCATGGCATAAGGAAAGGGAAAAACAACATTTATAGCCAAAAGTCCTAAGCGAAGAGAAGAGTCATTCCAGTGCTCTGTGTTGTCCCTCTGTCAGATCCCCGGATCCCCATACCGGGTTTCCTACTGCATTTTTTGAAAAATCCTCATGCTCTAAATGACTGTGCTAATCTTGATGCTTCTTTAAACAGCAGAGCAAAAGCCCAAAAGCCATATGCGCAGTAACACCCACCCAGGACAGTCAGAGGAAAGAACCATTTAATTTAGGTATATGAAATGACAGCACTGTCGGTTACAGGAAGGCAACTTTGCACAACATACAAGTTAAGCTCAGGCTTCTCCCACCCCTTTGTCCTCTTTTCTTCACTTTTTAAGAATAAGTCTTGCATATTATATGAAAGAAAGAAAAATGCCAGTTGTCAGTTGCAAGGCAGGAGCACATTGTAATGCCAACGCAGAGCAACGTTTTCTCCAGGATTTTTCATCAGTGAGTATGTTTCAATCTCAAAAGAAAAACTACTTCCTCTTTTTCCTGCTTTTGTGCTGCAAATTATTTGGAGCTGAACAGTGAGATGCACAACCACAACGCATCAGAACAAAACAGGAGACAGATGTGATTGTGCCTCAAAAAAGGGACACTCTGCCCCCATATCTTCTAGTTTTTGGTCTGGCTTTATCTGTCAGCTTTTGTAAACCTGATGGTAGAGAGATGACATACATCTCAGGATATGGATTGTTCATAATTTGCTTGCAGAAAACATTACTCTGAGCAAGTGTGATACTCTAGCAAATGTAATAAATGCTTTATTTAGTCACAGTTAGTACTACATATACCTGCTCTCTTGCTGACTGACTCACACAAACGAGTTTGAGTTTCAGTATTTCAGGCTGTAAACTGAAAATCAACCAGTGACAAATAATTTGCTGTGCTGCCTGAGAATTTACTGGTTTATTAACATTCCGACAAATACTAAATGAAGATGAGCGCAGACACTTACATCTGTACATGAAGTTTATCATGTACTTACATAATGCAGATCACCGACGAATCTGGAAAAAAAAACCTGGAAAAAATACACACAGCTACCTGGCATTATAGATCTATATTCATTAATAGGAGGGCAGCTGCTACTTACTTCAAAGGTGCTAGTTCAGAAACCACAGTTAAACATGTGACTAAAAGGTGTTCAAATAAGTGTATTTGATTTTGGTAAACAGACTGCTATAAGGGCATCGCCCACATTGTATCCTAAAGCTCCAGGAATGGCAAAGCAATGCAGACAGTATCCGGATAACCACTTAACCAAAAAACAGAAAATAAGATAGCAATGAGATTTCACTATTTTATAACAAAAATTATTTTAATTGTTTCTAAAAATATAAAGTAATATTTTTACTAAGTTCTTCAAAAGCACAGGGAGGAGTTCTCCCCAATTTTGTTTAAAAAAATCCATGCAGAGCAAAGTGGAAAGGGACACTGGATAGAGGCTGAAGCAGGTTATCTACCTGTAACTGTTCCTCTTCGAGGTGTCTTGGCAATGTGTACATCCATGCAACTGATACCTAGCTGCAAGCCTCGCTGGCTGGCGAGCATTTCTGCTTGGCAGCGCTTACGGCAGCACGTTCCTGCATGGACATCACTGTAAAAGAGGCCAAAAGCCTCTCAACCAAAGGATCCAAAATTTAACCAGGATCAAGGAAGAGGGCAGAAAGGATGACTGTGAAAACTCATGCAAAGCCTTACCTCTCAGAGAAGGACAAGGAGAAGAAGGCAGCCTGTGCTGCTTCCTTGTAACATCAAATGTTTACTTACACCATCTGCCACAAGAACAGCCCGCAGAGAAGTCCTCAGAACCCCCAACAAAACAAGCTCTCCCAAAGACAACAAAGGTGTTCTCTTTCCACCTTTGCAGCCGTGGTGGAAAGACAGTGCTTAATCACAGTGTGCCAGCAACCCCGGCAGCAACTCCAGAGACATCGGCCCCGGGTAATTTATGTAGAGTCATCATCAGCATCACTTGGCCTCTAGCAGAATGAGCCCAAATTGAAGGGGGAAGGGAGTTTATTTTGCTTTGTGGTTGTTTTTTTTTTACTGAAAGTATCTTCAGTTTTGTTCCAAGATCCACAGTGGGGAGAAGCAAGGTGGCTGCAAGCCCCTCAAGGTGCTGATGGGCAAGGGCACAGCCGCCAAGGCAGCCTTGCAGGACCCTCCTATCTTCTGCTGGAAAGGGCTCCATGCCAGAGCCAGTAAGTTTTGAGGACCTGACCTTGCTGTGAATAGCTGCTGCTTCTCTGCCCTGCCCTCCTGGACCATGCCATCAGACTGGTAGGGTGTGTTTGTACCTGTTCTTCAGGATACCCCAAGCACCCTCTGCAGACTCAGTCTCTTATTATCCTCCACCACCTGAGCAGTCAGCCAGGACAGACATAGCCACAGAGCAGCTGGTCATCCCTGCTTTAGGCTATATTGTGAAATGGGACAAGGCTAAAGACGACACATTATTTAGGGAAATAGCATTCCAGAATAAGAAACATGGTCTGCCATGGGAGAAGAACAACATGAAGAGATTGCATCTTTGGTGTGAGGAGACAAGATTTTAATCTCACTATTTAATAAGAAAACAGTAAACTAGAGGACAGAATTCTCCCAACTACACTGGGTCGAGATCTCTAATTAGTTCATGAAGCACTTTACTAAAAGTATAATTTTATATGTGTAGCAAAGCAAAAGGTACTGATTAAGTGCAACTCATTAAGTGTAAGTTGTTTTGTAATTAGGAAAAACAAATGCAGGCATGGCAAGGTTGGAGCAGACAAGAATTCCACCTTGCTGAGTGTTGCATTTCCAATAGCAGCCAGTCTGCTCAAGCAGCAGAGGAGTAATTTGAAATTCAGCCCTGACCCATGGGGACAGGCAGGCAGACCACACATTCCAACATTTCTGAAAGAGAACTAGGAATACATCTTACAAAACAAAGATAATGAATGCCTTCGCTACAAATGGCTGGGTTAGCCAATTAGTGGCTGTCTCCACCCAAGAGCTACTAAAATTTCATGTTCCATGTATAAAAAGCATTGCTATCCTATCTAGAGCACTTGTGGATGTATACATCACCAGTGTTCACATTACCATTTCTTAGAGTTCTGCTAATAATTATGCAGATGTAAGGGAAGTCATACTTATCTCCTACATAAATTGTATGCTTCCTAAGGAATCAGAAACAAACAAATATCCCAAGTAAGATATTACCAACAAGACTTTAATAGCATAATATTTTCAAAACTTTCTCTTTACCTGTTTTGGGAGAGAAAGTTTGCTGTGGGTGACAGTTCAGAAATCATCGCACATACTAGGACACAAAAGGGACTGAAAAAGGCAAAATAAAGCCCTAACACAGAAGCATATTCTGCTAACAAGACCACCAAGGCACGCAAAATTGTTACCACTCACCTCAGCTAGAAGGCTGGCAAACTGTAGATCCTCTCTACCTTTCTATTTTTTATCCTATCCATGAAACACAGGTACCCTCAGAGAAACCAAATGCATTTTAGCCAATCTTTTTTTCTATTAAAGGAGGCAGCAACCATGGACTCAGGTTTCCCAGAGCAGCAACTTTCAGAGAAGACTCACATGACATTGAATCAGACTCATCTCCCACAGCTGGCTGCTAGGAATTTTTAAGTCTTTACAGTAGTACAATACAGTGACAGAGAACAAAACCCAGTGTAAGACACGACAGTGATGCACCATTTTGTTTGGTGGTAATTGTATAGTAAATGGTTTTCTACAAAAGTAGGCATCAAATTCTGGGAAAAGTGTGGGTCTGGAATTTGCAGCTGGGTTATGACTTAACTAATAACAGCTAACACAAGTGGAAAAGCCACATGAGAAACAGTTTCCTTCCCACAATGCCACTGGTGAAGTTCCCTATAGAAAAGAAAACTAAAAAAGTCTGAAAACTTCACACAAGTAAATTCTTTTCTTTGTACTGAATGGACACGCTGTACTCCCACTCCTTCACAAAAGAAGTTAAGAGCTTCTTTATATTTCAAGCCTACTCTGTTTTTCTCAACAAAATACAAATGAAAGGGCCGTGTGAATTATTAACAGATGACAACAGAGAGCTAGTCAGGTATTTCAAACACTTGAGCCTCTTCCTACATGAATTCCTCAACAGTGCACGCAAAGTAAGTCTTCTTATTTTTTCCATCCTTTAAAGCCATAATTAGAGCCAATTAAATAATTTGTTGAGAAGTAAAGGGTTTTTTACATTCCTTCCTCCTTCCTTCCTTTCCCCGGTAGAGCGTTTGAGCTGACCGTCAGTGACAGAGGGACATCATGCCTTGCTCTGAAGGGCAATTAGTGAATCAAGCGAGAGCCTTTTCTGCTCTTAATACCTTTTCAGTAGCACAAGCTCATGTGGAACATCATGCAATCCAGTGGAAACAGCAATAATATTAACTTCTGAAATAGACAAGTAATCAGGAAACCTGAAAACAGACTGAAGCTTTGGTCATGTTAAGATGTTAACCATCATCTCATGTTGACAGCAAATCCTGTTCATTATAAATACTTTGGCCAAACCTTCCTCCTCCACCCCCCGCCACCCCAAACCCCACCAACAAAGAGGTGAACGGAAGGACACCACATTAATCCAGCACCACTGCTTGACAGCATGCTTGGTATTTACACATAGGTGCAAACTTAACACTGCTTCAGTCCATTTGCATCATGTAACTCAAATTCTGAATTTGTCAAATAATCTCTGCAAATCCAATGCAAGAAATAAAACTGCAATAATGTAAGTTAGCATGAGAGCAACTGAAAGATAATATTTGACAACTAGCAGGAACACCTACTGAAATTAGAACTATGGCAGTAAGCTTTAAAAACAGTAAACTTTTTGAGAACTTTGAAAAATAATCCGGATGATCCTAAATGAGTGCGTTTTCCAATTCACCTCAAAATTTAAATCCGTAAATTCTAAAGTTTCATCAATTAAAAGGACCATTTCAAAAGGTGTGGTAAAGCACAGTGGCATCTGACATAACCTAAACTGGGGGAGTGAAGTTTCCCACAGTGGTGCAGATAGCTCCCAGCGATGCCACAGGGAACTACCTGCAAAAACATAAACCGGAATAACCTCTTTGGTTTGGACTGACTGCCTGTCACACATACGCTGTTTATGACGACTGCCATAAAAATGGACAAAAGCAGCACACACATTAGCAGCAGCTCCTGCTCAAAAACAATAAGCACAGCACATTCTCCCCTCAGCCAGCTCCCCGCTGAAGGTACTCCAGACTAAGCCACAAAAACTTAACAGTGAGCTTTCGAATGACAGGACATCATGTGCTCCGTAATCTACAGAATCAGTCAAGTACTTACAAGGTTTCTTAAACAAATTGATCATGCCTACAATTTCAGACGAAGTCAGAGAAAGTCCAGGCTTGATCTTCTCTGAGGAAGAAACAAAAGCCGTGAAATCACCAAAGAGAAGGGTTCGTTTGGCTTTTTTCATTGTTGTTTTTAAGTGAACTCTGAAGGACGTAATGTAACATGATAGGAAGCTGGTAGGAACAGCCTTACAAATCAAGCTGAGCATGTATTTCAGCACTCTGTTTTCATTTAGCCCTCTCCCGTGGAAAATGGTAAGGGAGGTTTTAACTAGCAAGAGCCAAGGTGATTTCAGATTGATAGCTAAGACCTCCCGACTGATCCTTTGTGCAATATTCATTTGGTACGTTAGTTTACATAACTGCTTTTTGCTCAGTCTTCCCCAGCTACAAAGCCAAAAATAGCTTACCTTTTCCACAAGGGTGATAAGGTCTACCTGGAACACTAGGAAACTCTTTACAGGCACTATGAGTAACAGCAGCAGTTTTTAAAAGGTCAGAAAAATCCTATCATTATGTTATCATCCGTGTTCTCAACTTTACAAGAGCAATTTAATGTCAATAGCTACTATGAAATCTAGAGGCTGCTTTCTCCAAGAAAAACTGTGCCAGACACCAGTGTTTTCTCAGGCATCCTATAGTACCATGAAACGGAAACAAGCATTAAGCATTCTATATTACCGTCATAAAAGAAGCAATAACGATGCAAATCCCTCTTAGAAAACAATAAAGTTTTCAGTATAAAACCTAAAAAAGACTTCATCATGCAGTTCTCTGTCAACATAGGCTGAGCCAAAGCCTACTACAGTACTTCTCTGTGCTCTGGATGAAATTTCCCATGGCTCCAGTAGCTCCTTTCGCAGAGGTACCAGCCTTTCACGAAAAGATCTTTGCAACCAGGATTTAAGGGACAAGAGACCCTGTAAAGCTAGGCTCCCAGATGTGTAGTTTGGCATATAAATGGGTGGTCTAATTTTCAAACCTCCCGGGAACCAACTAGCGAATACTGCAGTAAAATCCTCTACAGGAAATTCACGGTTTAATGCTGTCTTTTCAACTCTTGCAGGGTGTTTGTTCAAAATCATGTCTTACAAGTTTTGCCCAAAGACCAGCAACAACAAGTCGCTAAGCTTAGGCCTTCACATCCTAAATATGTTTAAACCAGAAAGTGCTTCTCATAAAACTCAGGATCTAGAGAAGAATTGTACTTTCCTAATGTGAAACCAAAGAAGTTTATGGTTATCTTCTGGTTTAAACAGAGGTCCTTAGCAACTTGCATAGCAATCACAGAGACTTTTGAAGTCAGTAAGGTAAAACCTTTAACAGGAAAATTTTAATTAATGTACATACTGCATTCAATAATACCTTACTTCTTAAATATTCTTCTATAAAGTCAATTAAATACACATTATTAGTTTATTTGGAGAAATATTTAAGAATACCAAGCTGCTTAGCAGGCACACTTTGCTAAGCACTGGCAATACAGACAAGAGAATTATTTCCCCAAAACGTAGGCAAATGAGACCGAACTGAGAATAAGAAAAGAAAGTTTAGAGTAATATCCTTCTGTCTCATTGTCCTCTGAGGTATCAAGATTTACGTGTAATAATGACTTTAGTGACTTCTTTCTTTAGGGACACATTTTGTTTCATTAATGAAACATTCTCAGGAGCCAAGAGAATGCCTTTCAACCAATTTCATTTTTAATTAAAAAGAGCTAAAAAAAAAAAAGACTATAAAGATGAAAATTCTCTTCTCTGACAAAATGCATAGCTTTTTGACCCATCTAAAAGGCTGCCCCCTCAAGTCTTCGTTCCACAGCACTACGCTAGGCCTAGCATCCCTGCTAATATCCAGCAAGCCAGGAATAATTCAGACCATGAAAGCTTACAATAGGGCTCAGGGTCATCAAAAAGGCTGCTCAGCTACCTGAGCAAACGCTCAGTAGGTGACAACTGTGGTCACTCCTCTGGGCATGTTCTGTTGTTCAAGTCCTCTAAAGCTGTTCAAGTCCTGTGCAGCTTTATCCTTTCAAACCTCTCAACTTGACATCTAACTTGGAGACCACCAGATGAACATTACAAAATTGAAAAGCAGAAAAGTCAAGAGGTATCACTTAAACAGACTACCTAATCTAGCATCAAAATTGGAGATGCATGAGTAACCATGAAACAATCTCCTAGCTGAGGACAATTGGCAGTGTTTAATCACCACACAAGGTTATCAAAAGACTTTCTGTAACAGCAGCTGAGGAGCAGCACCACTCAGACAACAGGCATGAAGACAAGTGGTGGACAATCCTACAATGAAGAGGTAGAAACCACTCTCCCTATAACTTCCTGACAGCAGCATTATCTTGGTCACACTCAAACTGCCTGCCACCAATGCCACAGCCTTTCTCTGTTTAAGTAGGAATGAAAATTGAAACACAAGTTTTTCCTACACATGAACACATTAAATGAAAGAGGATTAGCCAGCTTCATGTTTCATCTTGACCTATTTTGGATGCAACAGGAAATTGAGGCAATAGTATTACTAAAACCTTGTCATATGTAGTTGTAAATACTGGGGTTATTAATGCAACTGTAGATTTGGCATAGGCACTAGACCTCAGGCAATATTCTTGGTCAGGAGACTCACCTGCTGGTTAAAAAGCCCCACGGATTACCACCTCAGTCAAGTGCTCCAAGCTATATGCAGTCAGTGGAGAATATTGAAGCTAGTAAAAGAAATCAAGTAAAACAGAGTGGCAGACAATGAACTAGGCAAAAACCACATCACTGTCAGCCAGCGGGTTTCTGAAGGGTAGTTAATGATAGAAAAGATTAGATGAATTATTTAGACAAAACACGTCCCATGGGAACTACTTGGAAGGCAACAAAAAGAGCTCTCAAGAAACCTAGTTGGACTCTTGTCTCTCATTTGTCCCTTAAATGCTGGAGATTCAAATGGAAAAACTCTTGATTCATCATAAGAAATTTGATGACATATGGCATTTGCAATAGAATATACAGTCATCCACCTCTAACCTGCTTCTTCAAAGAAACCATCCATGCTAATGACCAGCAAGGCTGCCAGGTGCCCACTGAGGGAACTTGTGAGAAATAATTTTTGGTTTCCTTGCTAGTGGACAGGTGCCCTATTTCCAGATAAACAGCCTTGACAGCAAGGTCTTCAGCAGCAGCAAAACCACAAAGGGCTGAAGGGAGCAGAGCCTCCTTGGGGATGTGCACCGCTGCCCCGGAGCCAGCACAGATTGCTGAGTGCCTACCAGCGCTCCTCACGACACGTTCTTCTTAAGGCAAACAGGGAAAGGCAATTTACCAGAGTTTGTGACACAATACCCCTCTGAAGGCCTGATTCCATGCAAGCAAAGACAAAAATCAGGATTTTTGAATGTCTTTACCAGAACGCTTGGTTGGAAAGAAGCATCTCGTATTAATCAACATCCTTGCACCAACATAAAAACTGGCAAGTGTCACTTCTTAACTTATAAAGCCACAAACCCCATTTAGTCTTGCTCTGTTATTGTCTTGTCTACGAGCAGCTAAATTTCTACCATGTTGGCTCAACTAACCAACTTATTCTGCCATGATTTTGACATTTCAAAAAAAATTGTTACACAACCAGAGCAGAAACAAAAACACTCGAGCAGCTGGAAGAGTAGAGCTGAATGAGGAGTGCTATAAAACACGAAAAGATTTAGGAATAATGAGGTCACCTCACACCTCAACACACGTGAAGTTATTCTGTTCACTCAAATAACTTCATGTCCAGTAGTAGCCACAGCACAAAATACCACACCATTTTAAAGAGACAGAAGCATTTTCGATACTTTGGTCGATCAGAAAAAACAAACACAGAACATCACCATCATGTGTTACCTGTCCAGCTTTCTCCTGGCTTTATAGATTAAGAGGGAATTAAGGAAGAAGAAAAATGTTCTCCCCCTTCTCATCCCCTCCAAATGAGAGGCCCCTAATCCGAGCATGTGGTTGCAGCTCCCCAGCATGGAGCAAAGGTGGCATTTATGGTGCTTCAAAAGCATCTCCTGCCTGCTCGAGCACTCACATGCTTCTGTGGTGACAGCAAGAAAGATGTCCCCCTCACCAGGTATTTTGGCTTATCTGCCTTTCTTATTCCAGATACCTACAGTCTCTTCTTTATGTAGCAAGGGAGAGATAGACTATTCGCTTCCCACCCAACCTTCAAGTCACACAAAAGCAAAATTCCCTGGGAGTGCAGAGGAGGAGAGGACAGGTGGGAAGGCAAGGAGGTATGTATCCAGGTGACTAAAGAAACTGACGAATGGACAAGAAAGGAAAGTGAGGGATTAACACAAGATTAAACCAGACTGAATCTTCATTGAATTAGAAATATCTGTGCAGCCAAGAGCTGGCTTGTTTGATTGTTGTTGGGGTTTGGTTTGTTTGTTGTGTTTTTTTTTTTTTTTAAAAAAAAAGACCCCAGAGATCACACTTTCAGAAAAAGAGAGAAGAGCGCAGCAGTCAATATCTAATAAAAGAAAGTTCTAGATGTCAAAATCTGTCAGAAAGCACGACTGCCTACTGAGCTAAAGCATGATATCGCTGTCCCTAAAAGGGAACTGGTAGCTAAGCAGATCCAGATTGGAATCGCTGACTCATCCACCCTGGGCCTTTAAGGCAAACTGATGGAAAATGAAGAGCTGACAAAATGAAAAGAGAGGGGAGGAAAATAAGGAGGCAGAGGAGATTTAAACAAGATTAGCTACATGTGAATCCTAAATAAAGATTAAAATCACTGCCTCATGGATTTTGGGATTTCTGAAGTAGAGGTCATGAAATTAGCAGAAAACTGGCAGTTCATGAGCTTGTATGATGACTTTTTCAGAGGACAACTTTCAGCAGTATTTTAACTTTTAAGAGCTACCATTGCACAGTTCTTCCAAGCTTCTTAAAAAAGTGAGGAGAAATTCACATTTATCGTAGGCATTTGAGAAATCCCACTCCCCTTTCCATAATTAGCTCAATCATCTCTTTTAATACAAACCACAAAGTCTTTCCTCAAAAAAATCTTTCTACTATTTATACACCCTGCTGCCACCAACATAGTCAAACATCCATTACAAAAATGTCAATAGGCTGAGCCTGCTCTGTTGCACCAATATGATAAACACCATTGGTGGAATGATCTTGGATGGTCTTGCTCATCTATCTTTTACTTAAATGATATAGATTACAAATCCTTTAAAGCTGGAGAAAGCACTATTAACTTCTGATTCCTTAACTAGTGCTCAGCCTAGGTCAGATTTCTTTGCAGATGAAGAGTCATTTCAGCCTTCTTTAAAATTAAGACTTCCATAAGAAAGTTCAGTATCTCTTCATTCATACCAATTTGTTGCTCACCAGCCTGGGCTGCAGCACCAAGGACGTTGTTGCATCTTCCACAGCCAGGAGGAAATGGCCTGCCTCTTGTAGGCAGGGTCTGTACCTTGGGTTAATTAGTTAATTAGTTCATTATATTCAACTCAGTCCAGCTGGGTAATAATGATTGGATGCCATAATTCCCCCTTTTTGTTTTACAATTTTTTGTTTTCAAAGGTTTTTTCAAGAAGGCTTTAAGGTGAGCAGAGACCCAGTCCATTCATTCCAACTCCAGCACGCTTCCCTCCCGCAAATACCACGTCGGGGCTTGCAGCTTTACCTTCTTCACCGAAGGACTCTCACTCAGGCTCCCGGCTCCAGCTCTTGCTCTCGGCTCGGACTCTCGGCTCCGGTGAGGGAGTCGGGGCTTCTCAGGGTCTCTCAGGTGTATCACGTTGGGATCACCAGTTGTTGCTCACCAGCCTGGGCTGCAGCATCAAGGACACTGTTGCATCTTCCACAGCCAGGAGGAAATGGCCTGCCTCTTGTAGGCAGGGTCTGTACCTTGAGTTAATTAGTTAATTAGTTCATTATATTCAACTCAGTCCAGCTGGGTAATAATGATTGGATGCCATACATATTCATCCTCTCTTTCAACTAACTGAATTGTAGGCTTGTCTGTTTACAGCTTTGTATAGACATCACAAAGGCTATAGGAATTTCCCTTATGTACTTGATATGAATTACAAGTTATTAAGCTATGGATGAGGACGAGTGCTTTTCACTATCACGTGACAATCTTTTAAAATTTATTATCTGGTCTGCTAATTCTAAAATTGCTGGGCCAGTTTCTTTGGAAAGGTGTTAGTTTCCATGAGGGCAGCTGGGAACATGACTAGGGAAACTAAGATGTCTTCAGTCTATTTAATAACACTTCAGCAGGAGTAGAATATACAGATGGTATTGTTTTCACTAACGATGTATGCAACCAAGACACCAAAACCCAAATTTATCCTCAAGCAACTTCCTGAGCTGGAACCTAAAAGGACTCTTTTCTTTATGATCTAGTTTTCCGTAATTCCTTCCTATGTTTCTATCACTGGAGATTTCCTTGTGTCAGCTTTCTTTTTATCGCTTAAGAGAGAAAATCCAGAAGTTTGGGAATAGAAAATATTGTATATTGAGTGCTTAAAGATAATTTTGTTTTTCAGTACTAAATTTTGATTTTTACTGTGAGACTACAGAAGAATGAAAGGAGGAGGGTTGTTCAGGAGGCTCTAAGTGTTTTTGCAGGACAAATTGTTGCCAGAAAAAGTTTAGACTCGGTATCAGGAAAAGTTTCTCATTAAAGTATATTAAACAACTGGACACAGACATGAAGTGCGAGAACATTCACCTTGATGAGGTACTCAGAAATATAATTAAAGGAACAGTCCTACACTTAAAAGAGGAAAGACAAAAGAAACTGAATATAGTACTGCTTCTTAGAGCCAGTTTCTAGAACTCTGTTGTTCACGAAATCCTAGAATTAAGCTGAATATTGCTACAGCTTGAAATAAGGGGGAAAAAGAAGAAAAAAAGAAAGGGAAGCACTAATTCAAATCCTGCTGTAAAAAACTGCAACTTAGACTTCCTATACAAATACTGGAACTTGCTAGCCCAAGCCATCAAATATGATCCAAACCATGTAAGAAGGACACTGGGACACCCATCTGTAGCAAGAAGGTACTGCAAGACCAGTCTGGTCAACTACAGTTTTCAAACACAGGCAGACATAAGCAGATTTTTTGCAGTAATTTACAAGGAAGGAAGAGGCTTCCTCTGTACATAAAATGAAAATGTGTTCTGTCTCTTTAATTTACAACCAAAAACCCTGTTTATTTTTACAATACCTGAATCATCAGTACCTGGTACCTCAGAGAGAACATTTTGGTTAGTATTGCTTTCAGCTGCAGCCATGGTTTTTTTGTGGGTGTTTTTGTTTTGTTTGTTTGTTTGTTTTTTCCCAAATGTTACTGAAACAAAAAGTACAGCACAATACATTTATATAACCACCAAGATTTTCAAATCAAACACGAGATTAAGCTTCCCTTTTTTTAAAAATCATCATTTATGCAGTAAAATGTCTTATATTTTAGGCTGCTTTGGAACTATGCAGTAGTAGTACTGTGAGGGTACAACAGTCATCGCATTATGAAATCTTTAATACGCGAAAATTATAGCTGTGGTTCATAAGAAAATGCAGCAGCACCATTAAGTCATACCACCAAGGATTCACAGAGCCCTGTAATAAGAAAAGTCACACTATGCAGAATATGTTTTCCATCTTACTGTCTGGATTCCTTCCTCTGATCACTAAAAGAAAGAACTAGTAGTATTATATATTCATATAATAAATACTTTAAATAATATTTGCAGTATTTCTAACATAATAAGCAAATAGTGCCATACATGAACACTATATTAAACAGCATTGAACAGTAATATTGTATACAGCACTGTCTTGGCTACCTGAATGCTACAGAAGTACAAAGAAACCTTTTTACAAAAAATTATTTTCTTCAGATTACATTCTCTAGTTGCATATTTTCCATACTTTTAAGTTTCACCAAGGAGTAAACAACTACATTAACAGGCTCAATAGAAGATACTTCTACGTAACACAGGCAAAGTTATTATAATGGCACATTAAATCTTCCAGATCTAACAACATAGGCATTAAAAATTACAGCATTTGTCCTTCTGTAAAACATACAGGCGGATTAAAATAACAGCTTAAAAGGCCTTGAAGAGCGGTTTTTTTTAGTGAAACTCATCTATGGATTAATATTTTTCATACTTTTCATCATCTCCAGAACCATTCTTTTTGGGGGAAGAAATCCTGCTTTTAGACAATAACATATGCAATACAGAAAAAGAGTAAGATACAAAACTGTGCTATATGACCTTGTTTCATCCTGAGTTATTTCAACAAAAATTAGCAACCTCAGCAGGACCCTGCAGTGGAAAACATTATCCAACCAGGAGAGCAGAGTTCAGCTCCCCTTTCTACTTAATAATAAAGATGATGGAGCTGAAGAAGGATCTTGTCTCAAAGACATCTCTGCCTATTGCTTGTTCAGGACATCGCAGATCTCCAAGAAGTTCAGGGAGGGCAGTGAAACATGAAGTGAAAATAGCAAGGTGCACATGGGCAGCGTTTTCAAAGCTGTGCAAGTCTCTGAGCTGTATTTCAGCTGAGAGATTCATTCTGATGGAGAGGAGGAAGGCCACAAGGCATTTTAAATCTTTGAATACAGAGCAGACAGTCAGCCCATTGCCAGCACTAAATTTAACATGCCGTACCATAATTAGCTCTGATATCTACAGGGCTGTCTTTTCCTTTTAGAATTTCCTGAAGAGCTTTACCTCTCTCCATCCTAGTCTGCCACTTCCAGCTCAAAGAAGCACTAAATCACATTAAACTTAACCACGTGATTCTCTTTTCCTCACTTAGGGCTTCTAAGGTATTTAGTCACTGCTGGATGCTTAAGGCAGGACATTACCAACACAAACACCACTTTAGCAAAGCCAAATCAGGATTTGTGTCAGTTTTTTGCCTGTCCCAAACCTACAAACCTGAATTCCTGAGTACTCTTAAGATCCAAATTTGAACTTTAAATCTCTAATGCAGGGACAGTAACACAAAAACTATAGAGAATCTTTTCATTGGCCCAGTTCTAAAAGTATTAGAGGAAGCATAAATCACCTTTTGCCCTCAGATAATTTTGCCTACAGTACTCTTTACTGACATTCTCTCAAAATTTAGCATAGAAGAAATTAAAAGAATGTAAACTACAGATTAATTAAACTTGGATTAATTGCATAAGCTCCTGTCATCAGCAGGACCGTAAAAATAAAAATTCAAACAGAAACCAATCCAAATTTCGCAAACATGGGTCCTGGACTTGTAAAAAAATTGACTTGACATAAAAAATTTTGAACACATTGAAGAAAATCAAGAACCAGTCAAGCTTCACAGTTTGGGCCCCATTTTGAGATATAAACTGCTCCAAAATACTTCTCGTGAGCACGGAAATCTTGCTTGGAACTATTGAATTTAACTAGGAACAAAAACCTCCATTCCAATTATAACTTGGTAGTTAAAATAAAGAAACATATTTAATTAGAACCAAGCAATACTACTGCAATGGAATCATTTCACAAAAATTAGCTCTGCCTTAGAAGCTATTATATTCATTTTTCCAAAACTCTTACTCTATCTTAAGTACAAAGTCTCAAAAACATATAGGCATTTAGAGACTGAACATAAATACTGCTCTGATTTTAACATAGATATACCATCCAGCTTATCCAAGGGAAGAAAAAGCAGAAAAATCTGTTCTTGCAAAACTATCAAGACAAGATTATGCATACTGCATAGCTTCCTGGGGAAACAGAGCAGATGCAAAAGTTAACTAGTGAGGTTATATATTGACAGAATAACCCTGTTCTTCGCCATGACAGTATTACCTTCCAGAGGAAATTTCTGTACAGGAGCTTCTACCATTCGCTTCACTCTCTCCAGGCTCTCCTGGAGATTCCAAAATTGTCAGGTGTAGCTTCTGCATTACAACAGATCTACCTAGTACCCTCCCACTTCTCTGCCAGTAGTAATAAAAAAAACTCCAGCCCTCTCAACTTCCAGAAGCTTACACGTTGCCAGCCTGGTAAATATTAGGCACGTATCTCTCAACTCTTAGAAAGAGGAGGACTAAACACTCAGGCTCACAAGCTGGTAGCCTCCAATTCCTTATATGTTGGCCAGAGAGGAGTATACACAATCAGTAGATTGCCCAAATGATATGTGAAAGAAGTATTTTATATTTACGGCTTAGTGTTCTGATCATCAAAATCTTTAGAATATTTACTATGCAAGTCCTGTAATTCTTGCCCTACCATGATCAGCAGATGGATTTAACCACCCGAGTTTTCAACTCCCACTGCAAAGTTCTGTGCAGTACTGCAGTCAGTGTGATATTATGCAGTAATTAGTTAATCGCATATCAAAAAATACTTTCCATGGAACTGTGAACATAAAATCAGATTGCTGCAACTCTCAGGTCATCTTCTTGGTTGCTCTTCCTCAGTCATGGAGGAGACAAAGAAGTTGGATCTTTCTAAGTAGGACAGAAGTTGGGAATGGCTACGCAGTGGACAGATGTGGCTGTAGTAAGCACAGCTGAGTTTTCTAGGTGATTTTCCCACATGGTGTGGGCATGGAATTACCTGGCTGAGCTCTAGAGCGCACTGTTCCAGGTCCCAGCCCTGCATGGATTGAATGAGCAGCTTTCTCTGGTGTGCAGGGTCACTTCTGCTGTGGGCTAGAATGAGGACATGACATTGTTCTGCAAGAAAGCAAGCTACGGCTGAGTTGCAGAAGAGCATGAAATCAGCCTGTTTACAGTGAAAGACTTCCTGGCTGGTTTCGTGATCTTAAATTTGAGAAGACAACCAAATCATTCATATTAATAACATGTACAGGGCTCACAAATCAAGGAGATTTTCACATCGGGGTTTATTCTGATTATCACTAAAACTTATTGCGAGTATAACTCCAAAAAAGTCTAGAAATCTAGAAAATGGACCGTGAACAAATGCTACAACACAATGTTGACTAAACCAAGTCCTCTATCTTCTTGGCAGTAGATTATTATATAGATTATTTGCATAGCTGGTTATTGTACAGTGACTCATTTCATAAAATCCTTGCAGCTTGTACTTCCACTGAAGTGACTGAAAGAACACAATCAAATGTATCCATAGTCATCAATTACTATAAGAAAGAAATCTGAATTGGGAAACAAAACGCAAGAGAGGCAAAACAAGGCAAAAAAGAAATCAATGGAATAAAGGGGCAAAACAGCTTTGGATGATACAGATGAAATCAGAAACTTTAACAGAACATAAAAGAACAAAGCTTTTCCTACTCTTCCACTTGTTTTTAAGAATGAAAACAAAAAACATGCCTTAAAGGAAAACTGAAGCCTCTGAATAGGATCACCAATAAATATGAGTCTGAAAATGTATAAGCATGTTAACTTTGAAAATGTGAAATGGCAGAATGAGCTAGGAAAAAAATTTATCTATTAGAAAAAATAAAGTATTAGACTCCAATAAACTTGTTCAAAAATTAACTAACACAACAGTTACAAATGATTTACAGCAAAGAGAATCTTATGGATAAAGCAAAATCTCTTCTTGTAGTAGAAATTATTTGCTATTAAAGTTTGGTCTATTTTCTGCAGCAAAAAGCAGAATATTTTAACAACAGGATATGGGGGCAGGTTATGAAAGAAAACTGGGTACATGTAGGACCAAAAACAGCTTTAATTATCTTGGAAGAAAAATTACGTGCAAATTCTATACAGAAATATGCTTTGCATACGTTATTTATGAAATTCATATTAGCCAATTGGAGATGATATTGTAACTGATGACTCTCATAGACAGATCTTTGAATATTTGTATTTTAAGCCAATGGGTATTGCATTTTAGTTGGCAAAGTAAAAAATGTGCTGTTTGAAAACTGCCATATTGCATGCAAAAATGAAGTTTATTAAAAGGAAACAGAAGATAGCTCAGCATCTGTAATCCTTACACACAAGTGTCATGGAACCATGACATTCATTGTATCTTCCTGTTTTGAAAAAATAAGAACATATCCTACACATAACACATTAACAGACAACATTTCACAAATTGGTATTTCAAAAACACCCATGTACCCTCAGCTGAGGTGCAATAGGTTTTCATGATACAAAAATGTCCTCATGACTATGATCGTCTCAAGAAAACAGAACCTTTTTTCTTGACAACAAGCCAATGTGTCCCAGCTGATCATTTCAGAAGAGTTGTCAGTATCTGCCTGTCACCCATTCTCTTGGCACATAACACACCAGTCAAACGTACATTTTGGCAAGACAGTCACAAGCAAGGCAGGACTTTCTGTTAACTAGTAAGTCTTTAATTTACAGGGTGATACTGGTTAGACAGGACAGATTCTCTAAACCACATGAATAACTTTGAAAAACAGAATAATATTGTTTTGTGCAAAAGCAAAGACAGCACTTCTAAGTTAGACAGACACTGACTCCAGTTTTATAGAAATGCAGCGTAGAGTAGGGCATTCAAAGATGAAGTAATTGATGAACACATTTGCCCTGGGACTACACTCCAGAATCGTTGCTCTAGAAAGAAATTACTACCTATAATTCGCAATTTCAATGTTCTTCCCAGGCCAAAAAAAAAAAAAAAAAGAAAAAAAAGAAAAAAAAAATCTGAATGGCAAAAATCCTCTGCTGCTGTCATTCTGCTTTCAGAGGAAACATGCCCAGTATAGTATGTTTTAACTGTTTTCAGCTTCTTCCAATACTTTTTAGAACTGAAGCTTCTACAGAAGTAGAGTTGTAAATATTTTACAGATAATCAATCAATCCAACAGCTGGCAGAAAGGAAAACAGTGCAGATCTGTTCTGATAAAAGCCTAAATGGTGGACTATTACTTAGCACTAATTCCCAGCGGCAGCATTCTACAAACACGCTGTGTATCTGTCTTGGCAAAACAAGAGTTGCTTGGTAGACTGGAGACTACGTAAATCTTTGCATGGCTAAGAATAACTTCAGTGGCTGAACTGAAAGAAAATATTTGCTGTTGTGTGCAGTACTCGATTTCTTTTTTTCCAAAATATACACAAAAGCTACAGAGAACATAGCTCTAAGTACAGTAACACATGCATTACATTCTTCCTTTAATATCAAAAAGCTCTTTTCTTCTGTTCATAATTTAGAACATGCAGGTTAAAGTATTTTAGTATTTAATTATTATTTACATTGTCATTTCTGCCTTCAACTTAATGAAATGTTAAATTAAGACATCACTTAAGTGTTAAAGGATCAGCAGAAAAACATTTCCTTACCTTTTTTTTAAGATGGGGTATGGTATTCTCTACTTTCACACAGTCTTGGTCTCTCTCTGAAATGAGGATTTTTCTTTAATATAAATGATCAATATCAGGATACGTTGCTAGAGACCAGTGGCTAGCATTCTCCCAGACTGCCTAGGCATAAGGGAGAAAGAGAGAATTTTAGTTCATCTTTTCTAGGCTAGCCTAAGAGTATTTTTATGTTTTCCCTCTTTTGAGGGGTGCTTATAAGCTGAGCAATTCCTGCCTGCCCCATTTCTTGTGAATGGTTCGGGAAGTTTGCAGTCTGAAAAAAAAAAAAAAAAGAAAAAAAGGAAAAAAAAAAAGATATTGCAACCTGAGAAATTTTCTTTAGCTTCAGATTTCCCTCTGAGACTTTCATACAAAATGGTCTTTCTTTACTCTTTCTAGCTAGTGAAATAGCAACACTTTCTTATTTTTCCTTCCAAACAACCACATCCTGCAGCTCCAAATCTATTATATCTCAAGAAAAATATGTCACTGTTTTTACTGTAGTTGTAGCTGAAATAAAAATGCAGTATTTGACTATAATTCTCAAAAGGAAAAACTAACAACTTCTAAAAATGAAAATCAGAGCTTATCATAACTTTGATTTTCCTTCAACTAGAGTGTGTAAAAATGAGTTTTAACTATTTTTCTGAAAAAAGCATGAAACGCCTTTTTTAATTAAAAAAACTTTCTTATTACAAAAAATTTGAACTACAGTAAAAGGCTGCAATGTAGGAAAAACTAAAACAGGTGAAAACAACTTGTAAAATTGCACAGAGCAACTGAGTTAGTTTTTAAACTGACTTACCTTCTGGTTTCACTAGTTTTTAGTTTTACATTGAAAAGTTTGAAACTAATTTTGCCATTTTGAACAAAACCATGATGTAGAAGTTTCCTCAAAAGTTTTTGACTCTAATTAGGGATTCTTATGCTTCATTTTACATATAACTAAAAGTAAGTATCAGACAGGAATTTTGTAGCAACTATCCTACTCCCACACTCCCAAAGAGTTATTGAATAGTATTTGTATATTCATTCTTCCTTATGCCCTCAGGTAGCTACAAATAAGAGTATTTTGTCAGAACAATGTAATTAGTGAATTGGCAAAATCATGGTCCGTTTGACAAGACAAGGATAAGTGCATTATTCAACCATCGGCAATCAAACAGAACAGCTTGCAGGTATTAAACTGTGGGCTTGTTAGCCCTGATATTCAGCTACTGCTGAAGTTCATGGGCTAAGTGCTGGTGGGAGCTCTCAGGCTGCCAGGACAGATAATCTAGATCAGCCCTGATCCGAGCAAACACATCTGGAAGAAGGCAAAATCCATTTAAGCTGAGAAATGACAAATTAACACTCAGTTGACTCTGCTCCACTCATAACGTTCAGGATGTCTTCAAGGTGTGAATGAAGTACAAAAAGCAGTATGAAAACATGCAAAGCTTGTCAGGCTAAATTTGAAAGAAAAGGAAGGTACTCCTAATGCCTATGACAAACTGCGAAGGTCTTGAACTACTGGTACTTGTGTGTAACTGGGAACTCCAGATGTTAAGTGTCTTATATACACACATCAACCTCAAATCTAATTTTCACACATAGACTCGGCACTACCCTCTTGCTTATGAGTACAAGGTGCAGTACTGAAAACAGCACACGCAATGGTTTCAGCATCGAAAGTTTGTGGCTTGCAACAGGCTATCAGGTCAGCGTTCTAGCAAAACAGGTAGGAACGTGTTCACTTTTTCCCAAAAAGGCACTCCCAGTAATCAATTATCAGTGCAAAGTTCTCTGTTAGTTCATATGAGTAACTCCTACATGCAACCAAAAGCTGTTTCGAGCACGGTCTCTCTGACACTTGCTACCCTGCAGATGCCACGTTGTCAACCAGCAGAGCAGCAAACAGCTCTCAGTGGAACACGTCTGCTCATTTCATGTGTTTCCCTGCCCCTCCTGCACCCGACTGACTCGTGCTACTGGTTGTGGCACAATGGGCACCTGGAGTCAAGAGCCTGCTGTAAACAAGAGACTTCAGGTCTACCACCTCACCTGCATCTCAAGGGGAGCAGTACCAGTGACTGCCATTATGGAGAGCCAACTTCCATCCTGCTGTTCAAGGTTTTGAAGCACGTGAGCAATGGACCAACCTCTGAATTAGCTTATTGTTCTTGAAAATCAGAACCTAAAGGGCTTTGAACTCCTGGATATAATACAGAGTTCTGTTGTTCAAGGTGCAAGAAGAAGAAACTTAAAGCACAGTCGGTGTTGACTACTAAGCTCAAGAAGCATACAAAGAGATGCTCTGGCAGTAATAAGCAAATAGAAAAGTCCTTCCTCCTATGTATTAACATTCTTTTTCTTCTCAGGGGAAGAAGTGGAGACAGCTGGAGAGGCAAACGTTTCAATGGAAAGGAAAGTCCTGCAGACAGGCCAGCATGGAAGATTTGAACCTTGAAAGATTATTTCAGAAAACTATTCTGTATTTTCCTTTTCCAACGCAGCTATAAAATTCAACACAGTATTAGAAATACATATTTCCAGCATAGAAAGCTAAGCAGACACATACTGTGCATACACTTAGGAAAAAATTTCTGTATCCCACAGTAATAAGTAGCAGACAGAAGCAATGACGCCTGGTCCAGAGCCCATGAAAATCTGACCAGAATGGAAATCCAGATATAAAAAGTTGCTTCAGTTTCTCAAGATTTTGCTGGAGGACGGAGAGCTCCATACTCTGCATTTTACCTTTTCACAATCTACACTTCACCTCAAAACACAGTAATAGTACAAAACTTTAGAACAGAAAAAGGGCCTTATAAAAGTAGGTCCCTGAAAATACTTACCCTGATGCTAGAGTTACAAGCGGATCAACTGGTCTATTTTCAGCTTGTCAGATAATAGTTGTTCTTGTACATAGCTCATATGGTTGTTATTTCACCATGTAACACAAGACTAGTAGGGAATTAAGCATGGCAAACCATTGAATATTTGTCCACTAAAAGACCCTGCTATATCTTTTCCCTCTGTCTGTTTAGTACCTGTTTTTCTAAGAGCATGTTTTAACTTCTCAGAATAGCTGAGTAATACTTCAAAAGGAAAATATTATGTTCAGTACCCGACAGGTAAATATAACAAACATTACTCACTGAATACCATTTTTTATATGCAAAGAAAGCTTCCGATTCAAAGGAAGAAAAAAAAACAAAACACATGTTTCTCATCAGACACAGAAAGCCAATATCAACAACTTCTGAAAAAAGTAATAGAGATATCTCAGTTAAAATACTGAAAGCTGTGACTTAGTGTTTTGTATCATGAAAAAGAACATGATCCTTCTGTGAATTGTATGGTTTCTTCAGAACATGGCAGAGGGCCACAAAGATGATAAGAGGGCTGGAGCACCTTTCCTATGAGGACAGGCTGAAAGAGTTGGGGCTGTTCAGCCTGGAGAAGAGGAGGCTCCGGGGTGACCTTATAGCGGTCTTCCAGTACCTCAAGGGGGCCTACAAGAAAGATGGGGAGAGGCTGTTCAGGAGGGCCAGTTGTGATAGGACAAGGGGTAATGGTTTTAAAATAGAGGGAGGTAGATTCAGGTTGGATATTAGGAAAAAATTTTTTACCATGAGAGTTGTAGAACACTGGAACAGGTTGCCCAGAGAGGTGGTGGATGCTCCATCCCTGGAGACGTTCAAGGCCAGGTTGGACGAGGCCCTGAGCAACCTGATCTAGTTGGAGATATCCCTGTTCCTTGCAGGGGGGTTGGACTAGATGACCTTTGAAGGTCCCTTCCAGCCCTAACCATTCCATGATTCTATGATTCTATGATTCTGCACTATAAACAGTGTTAGCACATTTAAAAAATGTGATTCTAAAATTTAATTTAATAACACCTATAATTTAAAGTATTTGGTAGACATATAAAAATACACAGAATATAAATGAGATGATGTTTTTTTTCCAGACTACTCACCTGACAAAAGCTTGCAATAAATTATTAGCCATGAAAAGTAGTGCAACTCAGAAAAGCACTTTTGGTATTGTTAGGCTTAGGAAACAAGGTAGTGCTACAATACAAGCTGTTTTACTAACAAGTCATAGTACATTTTGATACCACGGTTTAGTTTTTAAATTAAAAACAAAACCAGAAGAACCCTCAGGCATTTCTTTGGTGGCCACTAATACATTCATTTCTCCATATCAGAAACTGAGACAATTCTGCATTGCACATCGCACAATTTCATTACTTTGGATTACCCTCTCTGACAACGCATCACATAGTGTCCACAACTGCCCAAAGCTAAGAAAATAAATGATCTCTGGAGATCATATTAGATCATATTAGCATTTTATCATGGTGCCAAACTTGAGTTTGACTGCCTAGCCCTTCAGGGCTGGGACCTGCAGGGAGCACAATCCCCAAACATGCATTCATATGCATGCATAGTCTGTATACATACACACGCACACACACACACGCACAGGGGCACAGAGCCATGGAATGGCTGATTTAATTTTACCTAGCACTGCTTCCTTCCTAAGGTCAGGGGTTTGGACTGTTCAAGGAGAATGAATCCCTGTGCTGCAATTACCAGGACTCATTTAGAGAAAAATAATACGCCATCAGTTATCATCTGACTTGCCCTTTCCTGTGTTTCTTCAAGTTACACAGATTTTAACAAAATGTGTAAGAAAACTATCAGACAGAATTTTATTTTGAAAGGGTCTACAAACATACTAATAAATGCACCTCTCCTATCCATCCAAATATAGTAAGCAAATCATGTTCTTGCACCATATGTAGGAAATATTACCCAAACATGGTGGGCAAAACGTGTTCTTACTCCTTAGCCAAAATTAAATTCCTTATGTGCTGTCTTGAGAGATAAATAAGATACTAAACATTCAGAACTAGCAATTAAAAACACCAGAAACAACAGAAAATGTAAAAATTGTGGTTAGTAAATAATATTTCAAAAAGGAGCTCATTAATCCTGGAGTAAGAAAAGATTTGGTAACTTCATCTATTATCATTGACATACATCGTGTCCCGGAACTCTAGGATAGCACAAAATATCATTTAATTCATACAACTGCTAGGTGTCTGAGGGAAAAGCAAGCAGTAAAAATGTTCACCTCCCTGTTTTCAATAGTGGGAGAGGTAGGAGTGGAGACTGCTCCCAGATCACCTTACATCACCATTTTCAGCTACGCCTTGCAAGTAATCCTCTTCCGAAGTGCTAACCCAAGTTAGAAAATTAAGAAGAAAAAAGAAGACACAAAAACCTGAAGAAGATCTGAGCTATCAGCAGTATTCTACAAGCCCGTAAGCCTGTACTTCTGAACGATACCTGCAAGGGCATGTAACAAGACAGAAAGATACAAAGGGTGTAAAGAAGACAGAGCCAGGCTCTTGTCAGTGACACCAAGTGAGAGGACCAGAGACGCAACACAGGAGGTGAGGTTCTCTCTGAACATCACGAAATACATTTTTATTGTGAGAGTGACCGAGTCATTGGTGCAGGTTGCCCAGTGAGGTGGTGGAGTCTCAAAACCCAACTGGACAGAGTCCTGGGCAACGAACTCTAGGTGGTCCTGCTTGAGCAGGGGGGTTGGACCAGGTGACCTCCAGAGGCACGTTCCAACCTCAACCATTCTGTGTTTCTGTGAAAATGGGAGAGAAGAAGCCAGGAAAATAATTTCTATGTGTAGGAAACAAAAATAGGAAAACTTTCATATTTTTTTAATAAGTACAACCCTACTTAGCAAAAGCCAAATGATGACATGAGTAAATAGAATAAAATTGGACTAACTTTGACAGACCTGCTGAACAACTGCTGTTGACATTGTAATTTTCCTGGGTCTGGCTAACACCATCAAAAAGCCATCTCTCCAGTCAAAGTTTTATAGATAAAATTCAAATGCAAAGCAAAGTAAGACTGAGTAAGAAGGAAGCTTTGATCTCACAAACTGAAAGGCAGGAACAGTCTTCTCAGAAAACCTTGCCAGGTCTTAATATGAAAGATGTAGATTTTGCAGGGCCAACCACAGCCCCGCACACACCCCCATGGTAGCTGTGTGCCCTGCTCATCTCTGCCCTCCCTTACTTTGCTCCAGCATGGCGAGGGGCAGCCAAGGTTAATCGTATTTGCACAGGCGAGCGGCAAAACTGCATCTAAAGACACTGGGGGACATGCAGATGAGTAAATGAGACTGTTTGACCTGCACAATATTTATTTGACCTGCTGATGAGGTATGGAAAAAGGAAAACTTACTTGGGCTTAGGGAAGCTTGATGGCATTGCAGTGGACAATGCACTAACACACCGCAGTGCTGTAGCCCAGCCAGAGTGTGCTCTAGTTTTACCTTCACTGATGTTGAAAGCAACAAAATCAAAGTAAAACTGTAGTTTTTCCTGTGCTGTAGGGTGTTGGAGAGAACTTCTCTATCAGGCTATTCAATCCAGCTCTCCGATCATGCTTAACTAACCTCAACCTGCCCTAGCCACAGGGAGCTTGCTCAAGTGTGAATCAAAGCACCCTTCATCGCAGCGTTTAGTTATACTCACACTGGCAGAATTTAAGTGTAAAGTGGCAACAATAACTGAGAGCCTCACCTCTCCCTGGGCTTAGGTTTCTTTTCTGCGCAGTTTATATGTAGCACTGCCTTCAGAAGAGGTAATTGTATTTTTTTCTTTTAAAACAAGACATCATGCTCTTTCTCAAGAACCACAAACATCTTCTATTAGAAATGCTTCTAATACACTCTGAAAGCAAAAATGTGAAATATTACCATTTCTTCATTTCACTGCCAAGATCTATGTCTTTGCTTCTCTGCTTATTGTGCCAATTATAATCTCTAATATCCAGAAAAAAATATGTTATTGCTTCCCTTGCAGTACCTTAAATGATAAAGCAGGTCATCAGCTGCTCTAAGATTCTTTTATGATGGTAAAATTCCTCCAGTTATTTTCTGTCCATTTAAAATGCAATTAAAACCACTGTTCTATGGCTACAAGTGTCATTCCTGAATATATACCTACACTATTTCCAAACACAGCTAGAAAAACTGTCATTTGCAATATTATATGACCAGATTCCATTCCCTTTATTTGATCTAGAGTGAATTCTGTGCTACAGTCTGACTTAAATGAAGCTATAAAGTAGCTTGTGGAGCAGGATCCTGCTCTACAAGAGTAAAAGTAAAAAAATTGTCAAAAGAACTTGAAAGAAAAAGGAACAGAAAAGCCTGAGAAACTCCTTCTTGAGGAATTTCATATCACAAAGTGCACAGACAGCACAAGCGTCATGGAGTAACGATGCCTAACCCTAGTGCATACCCAAGAACAGAGGAGAAAGGGAGTTTCTTCTATCTCCTCCGTCTCTACAGCAATCACTAACAATCAGTTTCAGATACCGGTTGGTGCAGAAAAGAATTTACCAGCTGCCTTGGAAGCTGTTTGAAGAAAGGCAGTATATAAATATAAATCATTAACGAACTGAGTGACCTCAGCCTTGGGTAACTAGGGAAGCATTAAAACCAACATGCTGTATAGGTAGAAAGTCTTCTAGTCAGCAGTGTCATGCACCAGCAGACAGCAAACACAAGAACATCCATCCTGATTCTGTGGCAGATTCCTTTTGACAGGCTCTGTGTTTTCATCTCAACCACCACAGGTCATCGGTGGCAAAAAGCAGAAGCTTCTGAGGACAAACAAGTGCATTGTTCAATAATTAAGAGGGGGATCCTTGTCTCATCTCTTCGTTTTATCCAAGGATTGCCTTAAGTGAAGCATTTGACAGAAGTTAAATACATTTTGCCATCTTTAAGAACACAAAAATAGTCATTGCATCTAAGCTGGTAAACGGTGCAAAGCTGTTAACACAACCACGGTCCAACCTGTGGCTTGCTGCAACGTCCTGGGGAGATGGGGAACCAACTGTATAAATAGAAACTCAATTAAGTAACCACTCAGCTCCTCCAGCCTCACAGAGTTACAGGAACTACTCCCACATACAATGCAGTGGTAGCAGTCCAGCTTTTTGGGGCTCTGTCCTTGCTTTTCAGCCCTGCTCCCTCACCTTTCAACATCTAGGACTGCAGCTGCTCCAGCCCAACTCGTCCACTCAAAGGGTGATCACATGGAAAACGCAGGAGGCAAAGGCTGCCAGGACAAGGCAGGAGAGAGGGGTAGCTGCTGGTACAATGACAAGGAACATGACTCTTGCCCAGGGGTAAAGCTGCTGCTATGCAAAATAAGGAGTGACCATAGATCTGAAGTACCCAGATTCAGGTCTTATGAGTTCACGGTTGTAGCACTTGACAGGGACTTTTGCAGTCCCTAGTACAAAAAATTCAGTTACACCAAACTGTCCTGATAATTGCAGGTTTCTTAATGGCATCATGAGGACAGCAGTTCTTTAATGGGAATTTAAACGAGGACAGGACGGTGACTTTGCAAGACCTCCCAGTGAGGCTGTTCAATGTGTAAACATCACCACTGAGGCAAAACAGAGACAACAATGTCTGTGGGGGGAAAAAAAAAGGGCTAAATTTGCCTGTCTGGCTCCTCTGGCAGAGCAGAAGAGATGTTGTCTCTGGTAAAGTGAGTTGAATAAACCAATGCTTCACTTGACGATTCCTTGGGGCCAGCAGCTCGTGATTGACATGCTACTTTTTTTCTTCTCTGTAGAGAGAAGTGACAGAAGGAGCACCTTCCTGGCAGTCTCCATCCTGCTAACATGGGGAGGAAACTCAGCTGAGTGTCATGCCAGCTTCATGCAATGATTTTAGCTGACAAGCAATCTAAGCTACTTTGCTGTACAGGTATGAACTTGTTTTCCAATTAGCTATACAAGCAAGTCAGACATTGCAGTTTTCCATAGTTTTTCAATCTGTTTTTCAATATGACAATTTGACTCTGAAACTGTGGCCGATGTTTAGTGAAGTCCAGTATCTTCATCCTGATAAGATGCTTTTCTTGCTGTCAGGTTGAAATTCACACCTACTTCTCTCATACTGATGTATCGTTGCTTAGGTAGCAGCAAATGGCACAAAAGGGATTGTGCTTTTCCCCTCCGTTGTACTTCTGTTATCTGGAAAGTAAGAAGTGGGAATGCACAGAGACTTGCTGCTCTTCCTCTGCAAGAAATCTACATGCAAAAAGCTATGTTGTCCAGACAAGATTAAGATTACTCAGTAGTAATCAATAGTGCCATCCCTGAAGAGTTTTTAACCTTCTAAATTTTCTCTCTCACATACAAAAAGAGAGAAGGCAGAAAACGGAGCACTGAGGGACAATAGTTTCCCTAATTGCTTCTAGTTGTCCTAAGGGTATATAATATGAGGTGTGCAAAGCTCAAGAGATGAGAACTGGGGGGGAAGGAATCAGTTTACTGTATGAAGATTTGACAGTCTTCTATCAAATATAAAAGATTGGTTGTTTCTTGCTCAGGACTTTCAATGTTTGTTATGCTTAGGTAATAAAACACTGCATGTGATGAAAAACAGAAACTGCACAGGTGTTTATGAAAAACAGTTCTGTGAAACTATAATAAAATCAAAAGGCTCAAAGGAAGTAAGAAAAGGACTTGAGAGCGTTAATTGTATCAAAGCTCCTACTTGTGCATATCATGACTCTCCAGTTTATTCTCCTCTTGAAATGATCCACCCTGAGTACCATGGAACATTCTTTCTTTCGATTCCATGACACTTCTATGAACAAAATACATAATTTTTCCAGAAAGCATATTAATATCTTTGCATTTGACAGGGAGAACTTCCTGTTACCAGTAGCAAAGTTCCCAAGCCTTTTAACAGCAGTAATAAGTAATACCCAATGTAAAACATGCATACACAAAAATATATATAGACACTCACTCAGGCACATACACAAAATCAGCCTTCAGATTTCTACAATACATTGAAGAAAGCTTCAAAATTCAAATAATTTTTACTTGCCTTTCATGGCTTGATCTAACCTGAAAATAAATATGTCCTCAGCATTAGTCAGTAAAACAGTTAATAGGGCAAAAGACTCTCTACATAGCTCAAACTAATGAATATATATTTAAATATCAGATGAGGACTTAAAAGAAATAACTGCTCTGTTAGAAGTTCTGTCTTTTTCCCCCTTCTTCTAAGTATGGGGCATACCTTAGAACATACTTGGAAAGTACCAATTTAGCATTTGTGGTTTTGTTGAACTAAACAACAACAAAAAATTTAAAAGCTTTTTTCTTCTTTTTTCTTTCTCTTTTCCAAAACTGTAAGGGCTTCCTACTAGGTCTTTTTTCATCTCAGGGAAACACATACTGAATTTTATATAGTTATTCAAAAAGTCATCTTTTGATAATGGTAGTGGGCTACAACTCTAGTTCCCAGAAAAGACGAATGTGCGTTGCTTATTTTTCAGTGTCATGCTTTTTTTTTTTTCAGTTCAATAGCTCTATCTCCCAGCAAAGTAAAGCAATAGATAAATATCTTTATTGTGTTTATTTTATAAAAATGGAAAATGCATCTTTTGCAGAAGCTGTTTTTACAAAAAGAAATATGTATTAGATGTAAAAGCCCTTTTAACAAGTACTAATTGTAAAATGACTTATTTTTTATTTTAATCGAAATTTTTTAATAGTATCTATAGCCTAGCATTTAATGGATTCTTGTTGGATGCTTTTTCTAATCACACATGATCAGAAAAAAACCTCTGGATGAAGATTGTTGTGAACACTACACATTCTATTGAGTCAGCGACATTTTAAAACAGTTTAGAGATCCCTTTTTCAGGTACAGCTGGTTGTGCAACCCAGACAGACAGAAAATATATGTAGAGTGAAAGAAGTGTAGCTCTGAAAGTACAGCATAGCAGCAGCACTACATGTTGCTCTTTGCTTTTTGTGTTTTGATACACTGAAGAAGTTTTCACTCCAGCATATATTTTCACTCACCTGGAAACCTTCAAGTTTTCTCTCTCCACGTAAAAATAAGTATGGATTAGGAAGACTTCCTATGGTATTTTTAAATTTCATACATTTTAATGTATGTTTTTCTGGGTAAGCATTAAGTCTTTTTGTAAGTTTGAGAAGCATCCAACATGTTTTTTGAATTGCTGCCATCCCAGGAATAAGAAATTGTGACAATCATAGAATGGTTTGGATTGGAAGGGACCTTAAACATCATCTAGTTCCAACCCCCCTGCCATGGGCAGGGACACCTTCCACTAGATCAGCTTGCTCAAAGCCTCATCCAATCTGGCCTTGAACACCTCCAGGGATGTTATCCACAGCTTCTCTGGGCAACCTGTTCCAGTGCCTCACGACCCCCAGAGTGAAGAATTTCTTCCTTACATCTAATCTGAATCTACTCTCTTTCAGCTTAAATCCAATGCTTCTTGTCTGATCACTACATGCTGAAAGTCCCTTTCCAGCTTTCTTGTAGGCCCCCTTTAGGTACTGGAAGGCTGCTAGAAGGTCTCCCCAGAGAATTCTCTTCTCCAAGCTGAACAACCCCAACTATCTCAGCCTGTCTTCAGAGAAGAGATGCTTCAGCCCTTGGATTGTCTTCGTGGCCCTCCTCTGGACCCGCTCCTTATGTTGGGAACTCCAGAGCTGAACGTAGTACTCCATGTGGGGGTCTCACGAGAGCAGAGGGAGAGAGAATCCCCTCCCTCGACCTGCTGGCCACACTTCTTTGGATGCAGCCCAGGATACGGTTGGCTCTCTGGGCTGTCAGCGCACATTGCCAGCTCATGTTGAGCTTCTCATCAACCAACAGCCCCAAGTCCTTCTCCTCAGGGCTGCTCTCCATCCATTCTCTGCCCAGCCTGTACTTATGCTTGGGATTGCCCCAACCCATGTGCAGGAACTTGCACTTGGCCTTGTTGAACTTCGGGAGTTTCATACAGGCCCACCTCTCCAGTCTGTCAAGGTCCCTCTGGATGGCATCCCTTCCCTCCAGCATGTCAACCACCCCACACAGCTTGGTGTCATCTGCAAACTTGCTGAGGGTGCACTCGATCTCACTGTCTACATCACCAACAAAGATGTTAAACAGCGCTGGCCCCAGTACCAACCCCTGAGAAACGCCACTCATCACCAGTCTGCACTTGGACATCAAGCCATTGTCCACAACTCTCTGGGTGCAATCATCCAGCCAATTCCTTATCCACCGAGTGGTCCATTCATCAAATCCATGTCTCTCCAATTTAGAGACAAGGATGTCATGTGGGACAGTGTCAAATGCATTGCACAAGTCCAGGTAGATTACGCCTAACTTCATGAGGTTCTCACAGGCTCACCTCTCCAGCCTGTTAAGGTCCCTCTGGATGGCATCCCTTCCCTCCAGCGTGTTTAGAAATAGTTCAACAGTTCAATATTTGTAATACTGGTATGTGAGGTTTAGAGTCACATCAAAAAATAAAACTCGTTACAATAATAATTGCATTATTATAATTTAATAGCATAATAATAATAAAATAATATTATATTATTATAATGCAATAATTGTTGCATTATTTCACTTCCATATTTCAGTATATTGCCCAATGGTAAATAAGTTATTTCTCGGTTGTGCTGGAATGACTGAATGTTCACTATGCTACCAAGAATTAAGAAACTGAGTTGACATAAGCAGTTAAATTTGAGAGAACTCTCTTGGAAATAAAGAGTTAGAGGAGTTGTTCAAACAAATGGGCACGGAGGCAAAACTAAGCAGATCTGAACAGAGGTTGCAGGTATATACCAACAGCAGGAAACATGGGAATTCTGCTATTGAAACAAAAGCAGGTGAGCAAATAAGAGTACCAGCACTGATAGCCCACTGCAAGCAAATGAATCATTTGGCTAAAATTGGGAATGTTCTTTTCAACATCTATTTTTAAATAAAATGTCTAAGAAGCTTTCACAAGATTTTTGTATTCTCTATTTCAGTTTCCAAGAAGTACCAAAATACTACCAGAAATGTTGGTCCCAAAATATTGCTACCAGGATCTCAGAATAGAATTTCTGAAAATTTTATATGAAAGCATGGAGCAAATGTTTCCAGCTTGTTCCATCTTTGCTTTAGTTTCAGTGAGCCTAAACAACCAGTCTAGCATGCATGCCTAAGACAAATGCAACTTCAAATCTTTGATAAGTCCACCTGCCCTTGGTATTAAAAAAAAAAATTATTCCCTACACTGAAAAGAATGAATATTGGAAAATGCTCAAAATCTTATAAAAAAAAAAAACTTGAGAGAGAGAAAAGTTCATTTGTTTGAAAAGAAAAAACATCCATCTGAGAACTCCTATGTTTCAATAGCAACACAGATAGTTTACAGAAAAGATAGGCTGACAAATGAAAAAAAAATATGGTCTTCCTTAGCTATCACTTTGGCTGTTTACCACCTAGAAGTAAAAGCCTAAGAATTTGTTCGCAGCTTACTGTATACTAAACCAGATAACATTGTTTCACATAGCAGGGGAAAAAAGTCAAATTCTTAGCTTACATAAGAAGCTCTATATATTCCTATTGATAAACGCTACAGCCTAGGTCAGACTAAAACTGAAGATCATAGAATTGCATCCCTCCAGTCTAATTTACTGCATTAATTTTCTTTGGAGTCAGAATACCTCACATTAAATTGTGTCAGAGTGTGTAAAATTGCAATAACTTTCCAATGTCTTGCTTTAATGGAACTAGTAGGCTTGCTCTGTGCTAGTCATGGGCAGGAAAGGCACACTTTGCTTGCATGGTCTAACCAAAATCATCACACTTCCCTCTACCCAACATGCCAGCATTAATCTTCATTTTACTGTCCTTGCCTGGCATTATTTTTTTCCCATATTATTAGGGACTTGCTGTTCAGTCAACAATGTCAATATTTGCTATTAGTGGGCACAAAAATGACAGATTCAGAAAGCTGAAATTCCTTCTTTCATAAAATAGACATGATGCAGGTAGTGACAGCAGGATCCACCCTGCACTTAAGACATCTGAGACCTCTCCGCTTATTATAGCAATTCATTTCACAGTTCTGCTGTAACCTTCCTTCCTTCTGGACACTCTTGTGAGGAGTGCTGACTCCACACTGTAAAGCAATGATATGCCAACACTTGTCTTCCAAGATCTGAAGAAAACCAACAAATCATGTCGCACTGACTGAATATATTCTGTATCAAAAATATTAGAATGCAACTCTTCCAGGTAAATGCCAGTGTATTCCCTGTAGAATTCTTGGGCTTTTCTCTTGTAATTTAATAGGCACTCTTCTAGAAAATAAGCAATTGGAGAGGGTGCCAGACTCTCTTAAATTTAACAGATCTTAGAGTAACTTGTACAGAAGCTTAATATATTCATGTGGAACTCTGTTTCCTGCTATTAAATTAACAGATTTTTTTTCCTAGAGAAGGAGGATGCTTCACTGAATTACATTTTGATAAGGAAAACAAGAGATTTCTCAATTATATTACAAAAGCAAAACTTTCTTGCCAAGTTTCCACTTGTATCTGCAAGAAAGATTCTCTGCCATTTTAATGAGTGGTATTTCTTCCTACAGAGGTCAAGTGTTTCATTTCAGTCAAAGCCAAACATCACTGAATGACCACATTGCTCTAAGTTCACCTTTAGTGATGTGCTAATTTCCTCACAGAGAGCGAGCCTGCCATGGTTTATATACACCTGTGAAAACAGGGTTTTATTAATAGAATACAAAGGTGAAAACCAATAGATGTTTGTTGAACCTGGAGCATGTTAAGACTCCTGATTTGAAAAAAAAAATGAAGTCCTGTGTTCTAGGGGCAGACACATCCTCAGGTGACAAATCCCTGCCTCTACCTTAGAGCACTGAGAGCTGGGATCCAACCACTAGACCTTCAACCTTGTTTACTAATTATAACAACAGACACCCCTTCTTATATGCCCAGGTTCTATATGCAAGCTACAAGGCTTTTTAAGATTTATCACTAATAACCCAACCTGACTCAAAGGAGAAGAGGAAGAAATGCAAAGATGCATGCACCCGTGTCACCGAGCTCAGAGGCTGGGCAAGTCTGATTTGGAGCTAATATGTGAAAACATGTTTATGCCTTAATAGGATGAGTGCTCAGTTTTAGCCTTCTGTTGGCTAAAACCGCACAAAAATCCCTCGTGAGTTCTCCACAGTTGATATAAAAGAGAAAGCATTTACAACGTTAACATATGCAAGGTACACAGCTGTACCTTCTAACTGAATGAGAAATTACTCCCTTAGGTGTCTTTAATTATATAAATTGCACCCTCCTGGTTGTATGGAATATCTTCTTTTGGCACAAAGTTATTAATGGAGACAGAACTTTGAAGAAGTGCATCAGAAAGCTTCCTTGCCCCTGAAAACTTGTCCCAAGGGATTACACCAATTAAATGTATTAAGGAAGCAGTCAAGTATTCTCCAAATGTAACTGACACCTTTCTGAAGAATTTAGCTGCAGCCAGATTATTTTAGCTCAAGTTCCTTGTGCCAGAAAAGCTTTGTCTCCTTGTCAGAATTAGCCACCTAATTTCGGAAAGTTCACCACAAAAACAAAGGGAACGTGTGAAACTGCAAAGGAGGTGTTATCACTTCTATTCAACAATAACAGGCTGTGATAGATCCCTTCTTGTCGAATTACTGTAGCTTGGCACAGAATTTTAATTCAGAAGCAGCTATTTGGATCCTATCAGCAAGTAGGATTTAGAATTGTAAATCCATGAAACTCTGAACAAGTCTCAAATGTCAGCAAGCTACAAGGAAATGACTTCTCTTCACTAAGGTTAGCCTTGTTAAACATTTTTTATTGTTTTATCTTGTTAAAATACAAATTATAGATGCCTTTTAGCATGCAATGAAGTAACTTTGAACAAGGCTAGTAAAACAAGAGCAAATAGTTCCAACTCCTAAATCTAGGTTGTTACAATGTAGGTCAATTATTACCTATTTTGACAAATGACAATTGTTCAAGCTTCTTTTCTTTCTTTCAGTGAGTCCACTCTCTTCTCCCTCACCAGCTGCTCACTTCAACCCTGGCAGACTTCATGCACCGGAGTATGACCAAGCAGGTAGAAAACCTCCAGCACAGAGATGGCAATGAGCCACGGTGTAGGATGGAGCCCAGAGAAGAAACCAAAAACATTCCATTTTTTAAAAACACTTTCCTGCCTTGCCTCCAAACCAGTTACTATAATGCTTATGAGGGAAATAAAACAACTCTTAGGTGACTGGAAACTTACATTGTTATTTCTTAGCAGGTGAGTGAAGCATAAAAACGAGCCTCATTTCTTTGAGAGGCTCAAGACAAGAATGTGCAGGTGAGGAGATGGGTTTGAAGAAGACAGAAGGGAGCCTTACACCCAGGCAGTCAAAATCTCTGCCGAGGAACACCACCACCCAGAGCTACATCACACTGTAAATACTCTAATGACCTGACTAAAGTAGGGCTTTAACATCAAGAGTGCTTGTTTCAATTAGTATTCATTTTTCCCTCATTATTCAATATGGCACTCACGTATCACTCACTACACAGAATCCACCCTGGTGAGAATTATTCATTTTTCCAGACTCATTTGTTCTGCACATTTGCTTGTCTGCAGTGCTGTCCTGACAAAAAAAAAAAAATTGTTCTTGAACAGTTAACGTAAGAATGCCTTTTTAGCAATTTCCTCAGTAACAAAATGCTGTTACAAATATTTTGTATATTCACTACAGCCTGAAAAAGAAGAGGAAAAAAGATCTGGAAGGTGTAGGAAGCACACTTGAAGGCCAGAGTGTAAAGCAGTATTGGGAGAAAGTCCTGCTGAGACCTCTCTGCTCCAGTGTAGCCCATGCAGAGCTCCACTCATGCATCATGAGAAACTTCAGACAGCAACCTTGGATGTTCTCTCTGGCAAATATCACAAGCGCTATCTAGTAAATGCTCACTGAACGTGCAATCTGTGGTCTCCAGATTTGGAGATCTTCTTGATACACTTTTTGTGAGGCCAGTAGAAAAAGCCACACCACCACATCAGGCCCCTTACGCATTTGAAATCCTGACCCCAGAGCACGCATGCTTTCCAAATTTTCAGCTTAAATCATGAAGCATGTAAAGCATTTTAAAAATGGAGAAACTCCCTTCTCCCCCTCTGATTTAATTTCCCAAAAGTGAAAAGTCCATTTCTTCTGAAAAATTTCAAAATAATCCTCAGGACTGAAGGGGTTGAGTGGAAAATGTTAACCAGGCCAAGCATAGTTGTGTGAAACTTTCTTGTCCTGACAGTTCATGCAAAATCAACAGCATACCTGTCAGGACAGAAACAGCCAGAATATCCCAGACTCCCGGGAGGAAAAGAAACCTGTCTGAGACTTGTACCTGGCATTCAGACATAGTTTGGCTATGTTAACTAAGTTCTGCAGTGATCCCTCTGGATTTTGAAATGAAGATGAGCCAATGTTAGGTTAGGTTTTTATTTTGTACACCTTTTTTGAAAAAAATCAAGCTTAATTCTATATTCCATTTTACCTAACCCCTGCAGACTGGTGGAGAGGGAAGGTCAAGAGGAAGGAAGAGGACACCAGAGGTAAAAATTTCTGTATCTACCCATATTAGATGAACCTTGCTCTGCTTTCTGAGCCAAATCTTTTCCAAAACATTTATTGCTGCTAAAATACTTACCACTCAACTGTTTTCCTAAGTGCTTTAAGTTCGAATTCTTTTCGGTTCTAAGTAAGAGTAATTAAAATTTTTCATACCAAACATTTCCCAAGGGTTTCCACTGCCTTCAGCTCCGAGGTTACAAGCTCACCTTGGCAAGCAGGAGATATTATCAATGGTCCTTATTTAGGCCAGCAGCAAGGTACTTCTGTCACCTCATCTTGAATTAATTTCAGCTATCATGATAGCGGTGCCTGGAAAACAGCTCTCTGGGCAGAAACTCCCAATTATCCTCACAGGTAAGGATTTAGCACAAGTGCATTCATCTTCATCATCGGAAACACAACAGGAACTGTGGCACTTAAAGACAATACCTACGTAAGAGTATTTAAACAAGAATAGCTCCTGGGTGCAATAAATACCTTGCACTCACATCAGCTGCATGCCTGCAAATCAGATGCGTCCCACCGAACCATCTGCTCTCGCAACAGCTCCCAGTCTGCCTTTCTCACCGCGGTGCCGCTCCCTAAAAGGATTTGGATTGAGCTAGATCAGATAAAGAGAGCCCTTAGCGGCCGGCTCCTTTTAAAACCCTTGCTAAATTGCGTGTCAAATACTTGCCAAATTACTGGGTCCTATAATTAAAATTACCGAAGTGGAAAAGATACCAGGTAAGCGGTTAGGATAGTATTTGTGGGTTTCTCTAAAGCCTACTTGTGATGAGAAAGCCAGTTTTTCCCGCAACTGAAATAAGTCGTCCTCCTATCTTCATTCCTGACCTGATCTTGCACAGCTTGGACAAGAATGGGGCTTTTACTCTGTCACCTCTGAGATAACACTGCAGGAAACGTGACACAGAAACATCTTTGCACTGAGCCAACAAGCGTGCCGTGTCAGATGAAGGGAGCATCCAGCTGCCTTCGGCATCTGCAGAATCTGGCAGAGGCCTGACGAGACTTCATGATGCTACAAGGCACTTGCAGGCTTTTGCTAAGAGGGTCACAGCTAAGGATTGTCCCCACATCCTAAGCCGTAACATTGGCAACTGCTGCAAAAGGCTGTTTGAGATCACCTGGGACATTGTCTGTGGGAACAGAGACTAACCTTACACATCTCCACGCAGCTTTGCTGGATGGCGGGTTCGTCACTCTGGTGTGACACTGCTCTTTTGAGATGCCCAACAGTAATGGCAACGTATCAAGGACCTGCGATGACCAGGGTGTATATCATGACAGAGGCAGGAAGGAAGGACAGCAGACAGGGCAAAACAAGGAGCAAAGCACAGGGATAAAGTCTTCTGGATTCCAGTGTTCAGCTATGTATTATGGGAACTTCAGCACTTTTCCAAAACTTCCATGAGGCCAGAAAACTTGGGGAAATTTGTCTCAGATGAGCTTATCTAAATATCTAAAATATCTAAATGATATCTAAAATATCTAAATGATATCAAAAATATCTAAATAATATCGAAAATATCACAAATAACTGTTCAAACCTAATTGCAACTTAGATATAATTACAAGCTAGATACTGGTCTCCAGTAGACGCTGAGCTGTGTTGTAGTGAAGTTACTGGACTTCTGATAGGTATAGACTTCCGCCTCCTATTTATCCTCTTAATACTTCAGACACTCTCTGGTGTTTGAAGGATCTGTTATCAAGAAGGAATTAGACTGACAAACCTTTGACTCTTTAACATTAAATATTAAAAGGGTACTAGAATGTCACCCTAGATGCCTTCAGTGCTATAAATAGATAATAATTATTTTGTACAAGAAAGCCTAGACCTTTCAGTAATAAACCATTTCTAGAGGCATCTATTTTTCTTCTGCTATATTAACTATCACTAAAGATCAGGACTTCCTCCTAGGTGAAATGAAATCCCTTATATGAGTTGGCAAGCAGCAATTCTACTAGAGCATTTTTCAAATAAAACCAGAACACGTACCATTAATGGCTCCATTACAGTGCTTAAAAGAGAAAAGAATGTTTTTCTTCTAGGTGTTGCATTTTGGGTTACATCTACGCTATGAAGTTTGCCAGTTCTAAGAAAAAATAGTAACTTCTACTTGTCTAAGCTGTAAAACCATGCAGCTAAAGCCTTGCCTTTCTGTAGTATTGCCATTAATTTTAGGGGGAAGGACACAGACAAAAACATATTTTGCAATGTTTTCCATCCATCTACACATAGTTTGATCTTAGGAAAATAAATGCAAAAGATATGTTACTCTCACAGAGGACTTTTACCTACCCTGGTGGCTAGCAACCAGAAAACAGACACTTTCAAGATCAGCAAAATAAGAATCCAAAATGGGAAGGTCTTTTCAGAATACTGAACAGGTTCTTAACCACTTGTCTAAAAGACATCAAAAGCAACTTCACACCCAGAGCTCCGTGTCTTACAATGATGATCAGTATTTTCACTTTTTGGCAAACCACTGATGTGGTTGACTTGTTAAATTCAAAAACTAGCACATCACCTTCTGCCAACAGTAAGAAGCATAATACATTTTAGGTGTCAGAAAAATTTTTATACATTATACTGCTTCTATACCAACACCTAGCAAATGTCTACGCTCACGTATATATCTTCGTCTTATTACTGTCTCCTTTTTTAAGATAGAACAGTGTTCCCAAACAATGGTCCCTGAGCAATAGCCTCCTGATGGTGCCTGTGGCCAGAGAAAGATGTCGATGGCAAGTAAAGGAATGTAAAGCATGTTTAGCAACACCAAGCTGCTCTGCTCACAAGCCAGTGAAGTGCAGAGCTTTTTTATGTCTATGTCAGCACTTCAGACATTTCAACAAAACTGTTGTTGTTTTACAGTATCACCAATTTTCCCCCGCACAAACAATTTCAAAAGCGAAATGTCTCAAACTGTCCTGATTACATGCCTCATCACAGCCTGCTGGACACAAGGACATATTATTTAGCATTCAATAACACTACCTTAAAATACTCTATAGCAGCTCTGCCATTTTCTAAAATTCTTCAAACAGTATTTCAACAGTATTTCTTAGTATAACAGCATGTAACTCTGACATGACAAATCTGTGTTCATCTACACAAAGCTATCTAGCGTGTTGTTGAGAAAAAAGAAGTCAGACTTTTCTAGGCTATCCAAGCCTTCCGAGGTCTGAGGGCTTGCTAAATCACAGTTGGATGAATGGCAATACGGGAACTCTACACTGAAATTCAGAAAAAATATCTAAGAGCTTTTCAAGCAAAGAGATAGTTCTGCAGGAGGTCTATTTGTTTTTCATGCATCCAATTGCATTGTCTTTTGACCTCTAGAGCAAATAGATTTTGCACTTTCCCTGTGATATGTGTAAAGTCTCTGAGCAAACAAAGCTGAACCCATGCCTGATATGATGAACCACTCTTTAAAAGAATAACACATTTTCATTTAATCTTGGGATTCTAAATAGCATGAAGTTAGAATATCTTAAGTATTTCTACTCCTCAAACAAATGAACTCCAGGAATTTTTCAGCTGTTCATTTACATCTATTACAGGCAGAGGCTGAACGCCCCATGCTGGAGAGGCTTGAGAGGTTGGGATTTGCTCATTAGAAGAATAAAAGGCTGTGATCTCGAAATTGGGGATAAAGCAAAACCTTGGATCTAACTTCACCTCTCTCTTAAGTGCTGCAGCCCCCTCTCCAGCTGAGAGAGTTTCATTTGTTAATTTGTATTGAAACAGCCACTGACAGGGCACTTTCACAAGTGGCAGACACTATATCTTAAAAGAGAAAAAAGAAAACACCCAAGCACCAGAGGAACAGATTCCTAGCTGAGTGGGTGGCAGCACAGAAGCAGCACAAGCCTCTGCTCTGGAAGAGAACAGAGTAATCTTGTGGTAGCTGAAGACGCTCTGCTTATATATGTTGTCGTGAGTAGTGAGAACACATAGGATTTGATCTGCAAATTTTGGAGTCACTTGCCTACACGTGAGCTTTCACTGCTGTGTGCTCCCAGCTCCAGGCCCTGCTTCGTGCATCATCCAGGTTAGTGGCAGTCTGGAGTTGGTTATGAAACTCCAGTCTGGCCACACCACTAATCCTTAAATTGCAGGGAAGGATTACTAATTACAATGTATCTAAGCATTTAAAAGGTGATGTAGCAAGAAAGGAAGCAAATCTAATCCTCATATTAGTGGTCAAATCATTTTCAGTAGAACACATCCTCATGCTGCTGCTGAGTCTCCTGCATGGAGAAACTATCTCACATCCTAAAAGAAGTGGAGTTACATTAACATGGCCATATGCTTTGAGGAAGGCTTGTCAGCTGAGGCACAGAGCTGATGCTTTGGGTTCTGGAATGGGATAACTCTGTGCTAGCCAAAATCTTTGTGTATGTGTCTGTTCTGCACCACACAGTGGGACAACAGCACAGAAACTCCAGATTCTGTAGTCTGGTAAAACTAAAGCAAAAAAGAGAAGGGTGGAGACATCCTCTAGAAATACATCAGAGAGGTAAATGCTATAAGTGAAAAGTTAATTTAAGATAATGGGCAGCTTGAATGCCACGGGCCATGGGAAAAAAAAAAAACAAAACCAAAAAACAAACACAAAAGTTCACCATCACCACCTTCCCAACATACAACTTTGCAAGAATCTGGAAAAAAAAACCACAATATCTGGAAGCAAAAAACTGGTGACCAGTTTTAAAGATGGAGTATGAGAAGTTCATGAAAGCAATGCATGGCATAATTGCCCATCACAGGAGTGGACTACAAATCAAAGGCTAAGGAAGGCAAAATGCCACATATATTGAAATCTAAATTAGTCCTACATAGTACCATCCAGATGGTGTATTGAAAAGATATGAAAATATTAAAAAAAATCCCAACAAACCAACCAGAAAATATGAGTATAGACATTCTTTAGCAAAGGTTGGCAATTGTAGCAGCCACCTAAAGGAACGACCGGTAATTGCAACTATACTGAATATACACATATTGCCATTTTCTTGACTGGCAAAGCGTTGGCTCACGATGTCAATGCTGTAGTAAGGCAAAAGACTGAAACTTCTCTGTATATGGCAGCCAAACACCTTTCTGAGCAGCCAAAGAAACCCTTCTACAGTTGACCACTTTGCCTTTACGCTTGTCCCATTGACTGCCTAACACTAAACCAGTTCAAATTCTGCACATTCGTACTCAATGTTTAAGGCTTAACCTTGCTCTGACACTTATTTTGAGCCTCAGAGTAACTTACTTGGACAGTTTTTCTGTTCTTCTGTAACTAGACTAAACAACATGGTCCTTAGCTCCTCCTGCAGAACCTGCTCAGGTGAAACAAAACTATTCCTGTCTCCTGGGGCTTTGTATCAAGCCAGTATATCATTCCCTATAACATTCTGTTATTTGCTGTAATAACATGAAAGAGCAAATGCAAGCAGGGGAGAGAATTTTGGAGAGTATAGTCATGACATGCAAATCCTGTATTCTTCCCTATTTGCTTGAAGGCTAGAAAGTCAAGCCATTTTAGAGTGATAATTGACTTCTATTTCAGCACTGTAAAGAAAAGAAATGTCATCCACTGTGGGCAATTAATTGCATTACATATTCACATACACCCACGTTTGTTTGGAGAAGTAAAACACAACTCTGACAGCTACAGTCTCCTAAAAAATAAAACCCCAACAGATATATTTAGAGATTCCAGATCATCCAAAAGAACCCAAATCCTGATTTTGCTACTGACTAGTACCGGAGGCAATAACCTTTACCTGACAGTTTTCTTTATAAAAATTTGTTGATGAGCACAAACCAGTTTTTGTTCCTTACAGAGTTCAGCCCTTCCAAGTCACTGCAGTCCCTGCACTCAGTCAAGAAGGATATGGCCTGTTCTCTGCTTTGGGGGCTTTCTGTCTTCAGTTCATTTGAAGGAACTGTTCAGGAGCAGAATATAGCAAATTTTTTCACATGCAAAGTGAAGTAGCTCTTAACATTTCTTACGGTTAGAGAGGAAGGCTTGGAAGTAGAAATATCAGGTAAGACATAAGCAAATAAACAATTATGTCAATTGTTATTACAAAGCTAAACCATCATGCTATGTCCTCTTCATCCTTCTTAATTTTTTGGAAGGAGGCAAAATTTGTTTCGTATGTAAATTTTAAGAGAGTAGAGTCATTACCATACCTGCAGCTTACATTTCATAGAATCATAGAATGGTTTGGGTTGGAAGGAACCTCAAAGATCATCTAGTTCCAACCCCCCTGCCATGGGCAGGGACATCCTTCCACTAGATCGGGTTGCTCAAAGCCTCATCCAGCCTGGCCTTAAACACTTCAAGGGATGGGGCATCCACAACTGCTCTGGGCAACCTGTTCCACTGCCTCACCACCCTCAGAGTGAAGAATTTCTTCCTTATATCTAATCTAAATCTACTCTCTTTCAGTTTAAAGCCATTGCCCCTTGTCTTATCACTATATATCCTTGTAAAACGTCACTCTCCAGCTTTCTTGTAGGCCCCCTTTAATTGCGAGACTTGCTTACAAGACTTGCTATATTATTGTATTCAGCACTGAAATTCCTGGTATTAACCTCCATTCTCATTAACACTAATATTAACCATGTTCCTCCCCCGGACCCTGCAACAGCTACCACAAAAGCAGGTGAACTACCGCTGTAAACGAAGAGCAGCGGTCCTGCCTGCTCCCTTCAATGAGCTCCAGTCTCTCCAGACTCAGCATCACTTCCCACAATCCCGCAGCACACCTTCGTCCCTGTCTGTAGAGCCGACATTGAAGAGTATCTTACCTCCTAAGGGGCGAGAAGTTTTAATACAATTAGTTTATCACTTAAAATATGACAAAACATAACGACATCACGTTCCACTTCTTAACACAGTTGCTTATTTTTAAAATTCTCGGCCTTGCTCTGTTCTCTACTGTTTGCAAAGACACTGGTGGATAAAGGTCAACCCTTACTTTTGCTCAGAAGCAGGTGTTACCATTTCCCTTTTCTCTGGGGGGAGGGACAGAGCATCTTTTCCCAGGCCTTTAAGTTACCAAGTTCACCTACTTCCTTTTGAACCATGAGACATTTAGAAGGACACACTGTCTAAACAATAATATTTAAAGAGACAGTAAATTTATCACATTCAAATATAAGCAAAAAATCTGGTTCTCGAGGCAGCCCAAGGAAAACACAATATCCTGCACAGCTTTTTCCATCCTGACTTTGCTGCACAATGCTATCCAGTGGATCGAGCTCCAAAGGAGAGGACGTGGAAAGGCCACAGCCCTAGAAGCAGGCACACGTGGCAGCAGTCCCTGTCCTCTTCCTCATTGCTTCCCAGTCCCTCCAAGAGTCTCAGGTTCCTGGAAGTGCAATGAGAAGCTAATCTGGCTATTGAATAGCAGAAGAGCAAAAGGACATTAAATCCTCAAGCCTGCTTCTCTCCACTTGGTGCACAGACCCGATCCACGCGTTCTTTTCTTTCTGTGGGGTCAGTAGCAAACAGCTGCAGGTTCTCCCTGGCCACTGTTGTAGGCACCTAAAACATGTTGCAAGATTTAAATGGACAAGTAGTAGCACCCAAACCTTTCTAACACTACTTCTTTAGAATTCTTCCTTCCTATAAATCAAGAAAGTCTGTTTTTTTCTATTTGAAGGAAAATATTAACACCAAAAATCATGCTAAAATTTCGTACAACAAATCAATCTTTCCTTCAAGGAAAGCCATCTAGTCTTTAATCTTATCACTACTGCAGTCAGATCTCAGAGGGCATCACAGATCCAGACGGCATTCTTCAGCGTGACTGAGCGGGACAACGTTCTGGGCAATACCAACACATACATGACTGTTTGCTGCCCAGCTTCTCTTTCACTGAACTTCTGTCCTGCATTTCCCAAGTCTGCTACGACATAGATCACGCTTTGTTTGCCTGCCTAAAGAAACCTCTCCCGCCAGCTGACATATAGAGAGCCCCTTCTCTAATTCCTGGAAGTCCGTAACATATCAGATGAGAATGAAGTGGAAAGTTGAGGAAAAGAAAGGCAGCAAAATCCTGTGTCCTAACATGAAGATAAGGCACACAAAATTACATTCCTGAGTAAGATATGCAGAGCTGCTTTGCTGCTTAGAGACCAGTGCTTTGGGGAAAATCAGAATACGCTCAAGAGGCTCAGTGTTCCACACAGGGAACGCAGCATAGTTTGGAACAACTATCTTGAGAAGGTGGAAAAGGAAACTGTCACCAAGACAGATGCACTGTATCTCAGCAAACAGTCATATGCAGATTGAAATATTAGATTTGAATTGAAAGGGTCAGATTTGGACAGAAGCCCAATGCAGGAGTTAAAGGGATACTTGTTCACTCACCTATTTATTATTTTAGATTTGTTGCCACTGAAACAAATTGCAGAGCTTCCAGCAGAGCAGAACTGAGTGAAAGGTCTAAAGCAGTTTAGGACATAGTAACCAGGATCAAAGCATCATATTTAGAGAGAGGCAATGATTGTCTGCAGGAAAAGCCTTGCCAGCAAACGAACGCTGGCCAGGAAAGCAGAGGGGGAACAGAGAACACTCAGGATTCATTTAATTGCTGATCACTATTGGTTTATGATGCCTTTTATACAAGCCCAGGAGTTTTAGAGACAGAGCCATAGGAAGGCATAATTTTTATTTGTCTATTTCTGTATTTAAGAGTCCTACATTGCTTATCTATTTAAATATCCAGTTAATTATTGCTACATGATGTCCCAACCAAACACACCCCCCTTTAGATGATTTTTTTGCTCATAATGTTCCATTTAAGCAGCAGGCATTTCCGTTCAGCCTCAGCCTAAACAGTTTCTCTGGAAGACAGCCCATTTAAACAGATTTTCTTATTAAGCATGCCCCAATTAAGTGATGTACATCACTATTAGCACAGTTTCTATGTGATTTTTACATACTGAGAGGAGTACAAGGAACATTTTACACTGTTTTTACACTGGTTGATCCTTGTGCAAAGAAAGTACCTTTTTACATTAATTTTAACAAAATGATATCAAAGGTATGAAATCTAACCTAAATAGGAAGACTCCTACTGTACTATTTTATGGATTTTTGGGAAGAAATTGCCCAGTCTTCCTTTTAAGAATTTTATTGAAGCAAGTCTCTGAAGAGAAACGGACTTCTGCCATCCCAGTGCTCTCAGTAGTACATCTCTATCAAGGTGGGAAGGGACTCTGCTTTCCTTGGGCTTCCAGAAATCAACTTTATAACTCACACTGTGCTCCAGTACAGATAATACTTTTTAATATTAAATTTCATTAAGTTTACTTAGATTTAATTAATTGTTCTTTTTCCTGTGGGGAAAAGAGATTCAACGACAGTCCCATAGTAATTTCTTCAGGTTAAATTTCTGGCACTTGGCAAGGAATCTGAAACAAGTATTAGGCATGTGACTTATTTTTATGAGATGATTACACTTAAAATCAACAACCCTTGTGCATTTTATTAGATTAGATACTAGTTCATCCAGGGCAGTAATATTAAAAATAAACAGTGAAAAGATAAATTAATTAAAAGCTGTCATATGCATTAAAGAGTGTTCAGGTATGCACGGAGCATTACTCAATACTGACCTTAAGCCCTTACGTGTTGTTTCAGTACCAAACATCACTTTTTAAATTCGTTGCAATCAAACAACAGACATCACTTTGCAATCCACGTCTTTTTTATTTTTAAGAAAAACAGACATTAGAAATGCTTGATCAGTTACCCTGTAAAACAATCTTCTGACATGATTTTTCTGTCAACTGCAAGGAACTTGGTGCTGGGGTGGAAAACCTGACTATCACTGTGAATTGTCATTGTCTTCTGAAGGGGCTAATAGTTGCCAATTTAAGATCATTATGTTGCTATGTTAGTCCACTTTTCCCATTTTGTTATAATAGTTGAAGCTTTAACTCCAAATATTATTTCCAAGATTTGAAAAGACGCAGGCCCTGTGCCAAAAAGTTAAATGAATTACTTTTGTACCATCGGAGGTTGAAACACAACCACCTGGTCCACCAAAATTGCTCCGAATTTCTCAGTGTTCTTTAAATGACACATGCTGAGAAAAATCCTGGTCCAACAGAAGTAAGTGGCACAACTCCCACCAATTTATATGAAGCCAGGATTTCATCCAACATATCCTAGTGAGAATGTTTTGCGTTTCTGGACAGATTTTGTACCGGCTATAACTGTGTTGAGTGGGTGAGATATTTTTTTTTTTTCGTTCTACAGAAAAGACAAAATCAACATTACAAATTGTGAAGTAATATTCAAGGTGTACAGAAAAACACTGGCAAGCAGCATGCTTTCTCACTGGCATTTGCATAGCAGGAGATGAAGAACTATTCCACTGAAGGTACAGTGAAAAGAACACACAATTTTTATTTTCATCAAGTCCAAAGTATTGCCAAAACACTGAGAAAAGCAATTTCTTAGTATAATATAGTATCTCATTGACTGTCAGCAATACATGGACTTCTGTGTTCCTGAACCGGACAACTAGTCTACCTCCCTTCTGGTAACGTTTCTTGTACAGCATACACACAGACACTCACACATCACCAAAGGATCACAGTCTATGTAAGGAAATCATATATTCTATAGTAAAACAGTGACATTTTCACAAGAAATGTTTACTGCAGAGTAATGCTTGCAGTTGTTCCAGGTCATTTAGTTTGGCTTTACTTTACACAGAAAATGCTCTACCTCAGAAATCAAAAAGGTTACACAAGCAATGGTTTCACATGCGGTACCACCACTTCAAGACTTTATCATGCGCTTCACAGTGAGATGACAAAATCAGGCAGCCAAGCAGGCACAAAATTCTTTTTGTGGTATCGCAATAAACAGATGAAGACAGAAACCTGTGCTTTCCAGTCAGTTGTGGTTTATTGGTCAAATATACAGGCTATTTAAAGATTATTTATTTTACTGTTTATACTAGAAATAAGGTAGGAGCTCCTTAAATGTATATAACTATGCACACACACATTTAAAAGTATATTTACACAAGCATGATTGCTTTGTAAGTAAGATTACCCTGAATATTTTTAGATGCAAATCAATTCTATTTTCCACTCTACCAGTAGGATTAAATTTCTGACACTGGTGAAATCCAAAGACGCTAAGTTTAACTTGGTGATTCAAGAATGATTCATAATGAAACCCTTCTTTTTCATAGCAGTGGGATGCCACCTATTTTCTTCTTCTTCTGTTTTATTCTGAAGATAGACAGTAGAGTGTACCCATGATGAGTGGTAATAACAGTCAGATTTTAGTAAGCCTACCAGATAATGATACTTCAGCTGTGCTCTGGGGGAAGTAGAGAGGCTAAAACTTGTGGCCACAGGATTCCACATCTATTGCAGAAGCATGATGTGAAAAAGCTTATTTTTACAGGTGTAGCTCTTTGACATTGCCAGTTTCTAAACAAACAGATCAGTGAGTTTTTCAGAGAAGAGGAAAATAAATATCAGGTCTTTCTGCACCAAACAACTACTCAATAATAATTTCCCTCAAGGAAAAAAATATTATGCTGAGTTTTGATAAGTAATCTGACTTCCTTACAGTAATTCAGTAATCCCTGTTGTAGGTCAAAAATTCCAAACATGCGTTTAACATAGTGACATGGATCTGTAGGCATTGATGGAGTGTCTCTTAATGAATATTGAAAATAATGAACTTCTGCCAAGCAAGTATAAAAATGTGGAACATCTGTATGTCATCCAGAAACACAAAAATCTGGTAATTTTATTAATTTTCTGTTGTCACATTTTAAATATTTTTATTTAGGGCTTTTATGCTCTAGGAGTAAGCATTTATTGTAATTTTTACTTCATTGTGAAAGATTAAAAACTCATGAATTTTCCTCAACAAGCCAGCTAAAGCCTAGCTTAAACCATCTTCCTTGAGAGACAAAGTTGAAATCGTGTTAAACAGAGATACTTCCATAATCATGTTTAATTAAAACAGCCAACCGTTACTTTTCCTGCTAGTTTTACATTTTAGCAGCATCGTATTTCTCTGCAGGTAATTGTCTTCACATAGCCTAGGTGATGTTTATGGTACAAGAAAATTCAGCTGTAATCATGGAAACATGGTTTCCAGTCTTCCTCCCCGCTCATAATACCTTCATATAAGTAAACTTTAAGTTTATTTATATCATAAATAAATGTGTATATATGGTATCATCTATATATATATATATCCAGCACATTCCTTTTTTTAGGATCGGAAGTTCTACAAATTAACTCATACTATAATAGACCAGTTGCCTATGGTTAATCAAGATACACAAGAATATCTTCTCATGTAAAATATATGGCGGTCCTGAATAATTTAAAAAGGCTCAAATGCTCCGCTGTCTTTGATATCTAGATGTTTCCTGTCAGAGGAAAACATAAAGAACACCTCTTCCTCTCTTTGAAATTAAAAAAAAAATAATAATAAAAAAGTCTTCTGTGGAACTTGAATTTTATTTAGGTCACGTACAAGCACTTTGAGGGGGAGAGGAAAGGGGAAGCTGCTCAGACGTTTTGTGATTATTATCAAAACAAACTTTACACTCCTAGAATTCTAAAATAGGAGAGACTTTTAGTAATGGCCTAGCCACATTAAGATAAAGATACAGATAACTCCAGCCTGAAACGACACAACAGCAGGAAAATTAAGCTGTATTTAAATCAGTGCTTGCAGCCATAGGTAATGTTTGATTTGCAGGTTGATCTAAAATAGTATATATTTTCGTTTTTAAAGTATTGCACAGTATTCTATCTATTTCATAGTTTTCACTTAAATCTCAATTCCTTGAGATTTTCAAGGAATTTCTAGATTTCAATTTCCAGATTCCATCTACTACTAAAATTCTTCATAACTGAAGAGCACTACTATTTTAAAGGATTTAATAATTTGGGACGTGTGTATCACACTTGTAAGAATAATTTGAAAAATCATTTATGGTTTATTGGAAGTCAATAACCCATCATCCTCCCACTCTTCAGACCCTGAAGAGACGAGAACAATTTTAAGGAAGAGATTTAAGCAATTTTTAAATACTGTCGCCTTCAAACCCATTTTCCTCTCTTACTCTTCATTTTATTTGCAAAATAAAACAGCAAAACAAGATTGAAGTCAATTTAGTTCAAATTAGTTCTTTACCAAGATGAAGCAAAGGGAATCTAGTCAAGAGTCATTATGAGCCAGAAACAGAAGTGGGAGTGATCAGCACTATTGTGCCATGAGATACCACATACTGTTTCATTCGAGTTTTTCATGTAGATGCTGTTTGAAGCATTATCGAGATCAATTACTTGTGCAGTTAACAAGATGAATTACTTCGTGCTCTTTAAAAGTAACATTTTTGAGGCACCAATGCAACCATTGTAGTATTACTACAGAGGACCATCTGTAGTATTAATTTTTCTAACTAGGAGATTGTTCTTAATAATTCAGTATTTATATCAGTCTCTTGTCCTTCATACACAGATCTAAACAGACCTGCAATGTCCATATAGCATTCAGGAATGTTAGATTATAAACTAGAATAACCATGAATATATGAGTGTTAAGTTGAACATGTAATTGAGGTAAAAGACAGAGGACAGAAATACTTTCATTGGCTTAAAAAAAGAAAAAAAAGACAGATTTATTCTCCGAAGTACTAGCGGAGTACTCTGAATTATGGGTGTTTAGTTTTGAAGCAGAAAGTCTTAGAAGTACCAGGATCTGACATCGAAGCAACAGTAAAATTCAGTTTAAGAATGAGAAACGGGGTGACCACTGCTTGGTGACAAGGCGGGTCCAGACAACCATCAAAACCAACTACAGTGTTGATCTCCATAAGCCTTCATGTCATTGAATCATAACATATCTTGGAGACAAAAAGCGACAAACCCCTTCATACACATCTGTTGACAGTCAATAGAGAATTTTTAAGGAAAAGGAAACATTCAGAATATGAGAAATGCACAGAAAGGAAAAACCACACACACCTAGGTCTGAATCTTCCTGCAACACATTCTAGTGTTGGTAGCTTGTCCACATCCATTACATTGTGGCTTTTAGGACTGGAGAGTACCTGAAAACCGAAACCACATTTCTGCTTATTATGATTAATCTCTACCAGGGAGTTTGGTGCCATGCAAGTCAGAGCCGTACCCAGCATCAACAGTATCTGTACGTAACGGTAATTTTAATGGTAAAGGGACGCACACATCGTTCCCAGCTAGGTCACTAATGGACCTGGTCAAAGTCAGATAATTGTCAGAAAAATCCTGTTTACGAGCGGAAACAAATGTAATTCATTTGTAACTTCAGCACTAAATATTCCCAAGCAAACCTAGCCTGGATTACCACATCATTTAAATCTCATCTCCAAGTGGCAGTTTTACACACGCTGCTGACCTCAGAGCTCCTTTCCCACCTTCCCTGCTGTCAGCCAGCCAACGAAGCACAGGCACTCAGCAGGGTCAAATCACAGAGGTCCCCACAGGCTCCCAGCTCTGCAGGCGCTGACCCCATCACTCAGCAAGGCAGAAGTCAAATTTTCCTGAGAACAGACTCTTGCGTCACCTGCTGGGGTAATAACCCAAGGGGAGTCATAAGAGGCAGCAGCTCCTGGGTGAGACTGCTCCAGCCAGGTTGGCTCTCATCAGGTTCTCATAGGCCTTTGGAAATTCTGAAAAAAAAAAAAGGAGTGTGCTAACTCTTAAAAAAATCCTACAGGATGCTGTCCCATCCAGTGGGAGCACCAGTGTCCTCCCCTCTGCCTCCCACACAAAAGAGGAAAACTTACTATAAAGGTATATCACGTAATTCTAGTACAGTTTGTAAAAGTTTTTAAAACATCCTGAGAAACAGATGCAGTAAGGATTCCACAAGTGGTTTAAATCGAAACATAGTGAGATCCTAAAAGCTTAGAAAAGCCTTTACCAGAGGGGAAAAATATTAAATAAATACTTCCTACATCTTAACTCTTATAAAGTGCAAATACTAATTTGTTACCTATTAAATTATGTTAAACAGATGTAATTGGAGAGGGGACCTGCAGCATAAAAAGATAAACTTTCTATCTTTAACCCAGTAATTATTTCACATTTATTGGCTAGAAGCCAGATGCAATCTCATGTTTATTACAAATTCCAGTTAAAAAGATCTTATTTAGCTACTTGAGTTGGGAACATTCGCCTCTTCCGAATTTTCATAAATCTTATCAGTCCTGCTGAAAATCCAAGATCAAAACTCTGTCAGTTCTGTGCAAGTAAAAAAGAGGTAAATTTAAAATGAATCTTACTCCAGTCTCTCATTTTCACCTTCCAGCTGTATCCAGTGCCAAATCTATAACCTGCATGGCTGTGCTCTTAAGGAACGGAAACTAGGTATTTTTCTCCCTACATTTCATCTGGTTCTAACTTTTTCCTTCCAAAAAACATAAAACCTCCACAGTTGTTTGTGTCTGAAAGACAAAATTAGTAGCTGTTGCTAATTCAAAATCTCACCAATCACTCTACCTGGCACAGTGGAGCTGGAACCTCGTTGACTTCAACTGTTAATATACTTCATGTACAGCCTGAGCAGAAATTTATTCTATGTCCAGCTCAAGTCTTTTCAGACACTTTCAATTTAGCTGCCACATTCTTCAAAACCTACGCAGCCTTTTATTTAAGAGTCAATCTAAGGAACACCCCAAAAACTGATACATGTTTGGATTTTGCAAAGCAAGTCCTTAACCGTCTGTTTTGTCTTGTACTCCTGAAATGACAACAGAGCAGATGGAGAGGGACATCTCCCCTCAGATACTCAAAGGTATGACAGGTGTGACACAATCTTGCAACATAAGAAATCTTCCCCAAAAAAGCGAGAATCCAGCCTTTTGAATCCAGACTTTCAGTTCTAAATGTCCTTGGACCATAATGCTACATGAAGGAATATTAAGCTTACTTATGTTTACTTCAACAGCTACAATGTTAAATGCCATTTAATCACTTATCTCCCAGAGCTATCCGACAGCTTAAGTAAAGCAATTTAATTAAAACCAACAACTTTCAGTAGAAGACTCTATAAAACGTCAAGCATTTACTATCCTCTACTAACAAAAGTACAAAGTACTTCTCAAGACAAGATTGGTCTCTGCCCAGTGTTTTGGTCAGCTCAATGCCTATCCAGCCCTGGCAATGACTTTCCCCAGCATGTGGCTGGGGTGGTATACCATGGCTGTGACCTCTCCTGGGCTTGCCCAGCCATACACATCACATCCATGGTAAACCACCCCCAGTATAGTCTTCCAGCTTATAATGACCCAGGATTTCCTGAACCAGAAACAGTACCTTTGTATTTAGGAGCTGGTGACAGATTTTTCCTCCACAAGTTTGTCTAACCAGCGACTGAAACTACATAAAATCTTAGCATTTTATCATGTTCCATGTAGCAAACCTACCATCACATAGGAAGCAGGTACAATTGCAATGGTTTGGTGGCATACTAACAGCAAGGTGCGTCAGAGGAGTTGACATAACATAGACACCTTGTTCTGAGAGGCAACATCCCATTCAAAGTCCTCTCTAGTATTCAAATTCAAATATCCCATTCAAATCCCGGGTTGGGTCTGCCCTCGTATTGTACCCTGGCTATCATGTATTCCTCTAAAACAATGTTAGGTGTTACACTATTCAATTTTTGTTCAGCACATGGGTATCTAAAAAACAAAGCACGAGCATGAATACTGATGACTTTGTACATTCAGAGGAAAAAAAAATGCAGGATGCATACCATTCTCACTCAAGACAGTAAGATTTCAGAACACCTTAAAATCATGGAAAATCGGTAAACTGAGAACTCAGGAAAATATTGTTTTGCAGAAATTGACATTTTCAACAAGCTTTTGGCTACAGAACTGCCATTATACCAATGAAGCTTTAGACAACAAGGTTAAACCCATCATTCATCAGTAACTCAATTTACTTCTAATGTTTCCTTCCAGAACAGCCAAAATGCTCTCAAGTTTGGATTAAATAAAAAATTCTATCAACCATTAAGGAGCATTTAGATCAAATATATATATTCTTGAATATATTTGGAGTACCATGTACAGTGCAGTACAGACCTTGAGTACAGTGCAGTAAGCTGGAAAGAAACAAGTTGCTTTTTTACCCAGTTATCTATCTGAACACATACAGAAACATGATGATAAAAATTCTATCAAATGTTGGCACATTTCCACTCACATCACTGAATCTAGACTCATCTCAAAGAAACAATTGTGCTGTGGAAGATAAACTATTTGACCATGTATTCTTCTCCTTTTTCTATAAAGCTGTCAACTGTATGCTTATATGGTAGTTTCTCATCCAATTTCTAAGAAAAAACAAATGATACGACATGTCCACAATATTGGAAATTTTTATTCACTTTAGGAGATGCAGATTTTGAGGAGATACTTTTAAACAGACTATTATTCTTATATAAGAGATTTTAGAAAGACAGACATTGATTTCTTTACAAGTAGTAAGCAAAATTACATACAGACTTTGTTGATTAATAATGTTAAATATATCACAGAATCATAGAATGGTTAGAGTTGGAAGGGATCTCAAAGATCACCTAGTTCCAACACCCCTGCCATGGGCAGGGAAACCCTCCACTACACCAGGTTGCCCAAAGCCTCATCCAACCTGGCCTTGAACACTTCCAGGGATGAGGCATTTGCAACTTCTCTGGGCAACCTGTTCCAGTGCCTCACCACCCTCTGAGTGAAAAATTTCTTCCTTAGATCTAATCTAAATCTGCCCTCTTTCAGTTTAAATCCATTGTCCCTTGTCCTATCACTACACGCCCTTGTAAAAAGTCCCTCTCCAGCTTTCCTGTAGGCCTCCTTTAGGTACTGGAAGGCTGAAGTATGAAATCGATCACTAAAGAAAATTCACGGAATCATTGAAAAGCTGACTGGAAGTTAACACAGAAATATATATGAGATGTGAGACATTTGTGCTTTAGACACCTTAATTCCTTTAACTGATACATAGCTATTTAAGTGATATGTATCCTGTAAAGTTAGTACAGATCTTGATGATGAGATTTACAACCTGTTACCCAGGTAGTTGCCTGGGTTCATCCAGAAATTTCCAGAAGAGACCAGGCACATATTAATGTGAAGGCAAGGTGATTAGCTGAATGTCACGATCACAGAAGTCATTCAAGGAGCTTACTCAAATCTCTATCATTAATCTGACTGAAAGACACATCGCTGAGTCCATTACCCTTCTTTAAAAACCAATATCACCAAGTTTTATTTTATCTTTCATGTTTGTCCAATACCAATTTTAGTTGTACTGCTGTGGGAGAAATAAACGGCTCGTCATTTGTGGACGAAGATATTTATGTTGTTCTCTGAAAGACACATTTCTAGTTTTATATGAATATAGGTTAGATTTCAGTTTTCTTTGCATTGGGAAGAAGAGAAGCAAGTCTTACCTTCTTATGGATTAATTAAACAGAAAAGTTACGGCCACTATATTTAAATACACCAGATTTTACACAGAAACATTTGGCTTAAGACACAGCACCTTTGGCATCAGCTCCATTTCTTCAGCTAAAACTAAGGAAGTCTTAGTCTAACAAAATATATTGTGAAACATGGTAATATTCTGATCTTACAAAGCACAATACCATTTTTCTGTGTGCCTGTAAACGCTGCAAATACACAAAGTGATTTAAAAAAGCTGAAATTCTGTCCATTTTTAAGGAGAAACAATGGAGAAGTGGGGAGTCCCATGTTCAGTGAAAGCATAGCCAACAAAAACAATGGCTGTCTACAGCTCTGACTGCTAATGACATCCAGAAAGGTGCTGGTAGAGCGAAAGTACCGAGAATTGTCTACCTAATGTTTAAATAATACCCCAGGAGCTATATAGGAATTCGGGGGAAAAAAAAGTACTAAGTTTCTGAGAGCGAACATCACAGCAGTTGCAGCACATCTGAACCACTGAGCTAAGGAACTGGGTGCCCGTTCCTGCAGCACTGGGAACACGGCACTCAGCTCTAGACGAGCATAGGGCAGGCGTTTTACGCTAAAAGTGGGGTACAGCTCCTCGTGCAAAAGTTTGGTGGGGAAAAAATGCTTTTTTGCTTGCTTTTTTTGACTGGTATTCCAAATGTAATAACAGCTTTGTGCAACAGCCATGGAAGGTTGAGAAGGCATCTGGACGTAGAACAGACTCTTGCACTTGGATAGAAAATCTGCTTCAGCTTCTAGGACAAACTTGGATGATCCAAGCCCCGTGTTTTTCGTGAAGTGCTAAATTCTCAGCATGCTGTTCCCAACACAGTGTCCCAGAACATGACACAGTGCACCAGGCTGAGAAACCGTGAGCCAAAATAGAGCGTTCTGCCCTGGAAATATGGTGATTTGGAAAGGCGCACCTGCAGATACTTGTAGATGACTGTTCGCAACGCCCAGCTGCAGTTCAAAATCAACGAAGTTCAACGTTTGACAGCTCACTTCATCCAGAGCCAAGGGCAAATGCAGAATGGATCCGTCACTTTGGCCTGTATTCCTGAAGCCGAATGGCCTTCACATATTAAATATGACAGACAGCCACCAGCAAAAGACAGTCACATTAAGCCTGACATGACGATCCCAAGGTGTGGGACATTGTCAGCCCTCTCAGTGACAGAAACCCCCACCAGGCACAGCCTTGTCATGGCAGAGTGTGTAAAGACCTTGTGCTGCTTCCAAAAGGAAGATACTTCCTAGAAGTGACAGCTATTCAAGCTATAATGAATAAACTATTACATATATTATGTATTAAAAAAGGCTAGTCTAGTAGATGGAAGGGGGAAGGCATTGATAGAGTAATAACATTTGACCAAAGCAAACTCAATGAAAGCCAAACTCACTGAAGGGTCTATGTGGAATGTTAGCTCTAAAGAAAAATCCAGAGTGGGTTTACTGGCCCCTGACACACAGCAAGTAAATGCAACTGCATCAGTTCATCCTGCTCTGTAATCTTGTCATCACCAGAGCACAGTCTTTCCCGAGATTCAGCTGTCAGTAGGTATTGGAACCACTAACTCCAGATAAAATCTACTGAAGCTCTTCAGTTTCCAAAGACATCTTTGTAACTGACTGGCTATGAGTAGCTCAGTCCTCCAGAGCTGTGTTAGTAAACTTGTGAAGGACCTAGTGAGTTACAACTGCTATGTTAGTCAGGTCTTCCAGTAGTGGGAGAGCCTATGGGTCGGACCTATCCCTCCGGACTATGAGCCAGAGTGGGCTGGACTTATCCTTCTCGACTGGCAAGGAGAGCCAGGGGCAGCTGGGGTTTCATACTGCTCTGTGATGGGAGAGGAAAATGGAAAGAACACCACCCTGGGCATGACTTTCCAGAAAAGTTTAACTCAGACTCTGAAAGCAGGAATATGAGACCATTCAAAGCCTGTCACCAAGTAGGATTCACAGACGAGCTTGGCTAAGGCCTCAAATTAATCTCCCAACAATTTAGCATAGTTAGATTATAGAATCATAGAATCGTTTAGGTTGGAAAAGACCTTTAAGATCATCAAGTCCAATCGTTAACCTAACATTGCCAAGTCCACCACTAAACCATGTCCCTAAGCACCACATCTATATGTCTTTTAAGTACCTCTGGGGGCGGTGACCCAACCACTTCCCTGGGCAGCCTGTTCCGATGCTTGACAACCCTTTCAGTGAAGAAATCTTTCCTAATCTCCAGTCTAAACCTCTCTTGGTGCAACTTGAGGCCATTTCCTCTTCTCCTATCACTTGTCACTTGGGAGAAGAGACCAACACCCACCTCGCTACAACCTCCTTTCAAGTAGTTGTAGAGAGCAATAAGGTCTCTCCTCAGCCTCCTTTTCTCCAGGCTAAACAATCCCAGTTCCTCCAGCTGCTCCTCATAACACTTGTGCTCCAGACCCTTCACCAGCTTCATTGCTCTTCTTTGGACGCCCTCCAGCACCTCGATGTCCTTTTTGTAGTGAGGGACCCAAAACTGAACACAGTATTTGAGATGTGGCCTCACCAGTGCTGAGTACAGGGGGACAATCACTTCCCTAGTCCTGCTGGACACGCTATTTCCAACACAAGCCGGGATGCTATTGGCCTTCTTGACCACCTGGGCACACTGTTGGCTCATATTCTGTTAGCTATCGGCCAGCACCTCGAGGATCTTTTCTACTGGGCAGCTTTCCAGCCACTCTTCCCTAAGCCTGTAGTTCTGCTTGGGGTTGTTGTGACCCAAGTGCATGACCCGACACTTGTCCTTGTTGAACCTCATGCAATTGGCCTGGGCCCATTGATCCAGCCTGTCCAGACCCCTCTGTAGAGCATTCGCACCCTCAGGCAGATCAACACTCCCACCCAACTTGGTGTGGTCTGCAAACCTACGAAGAGCGCACTTAATCACCTTGTCCAGCTCATTGATAAAGACATTAAACAGAAATGGCTCCAATACTGAGCCCTGGGGAGCACCACTTGTGACTGGCCACCACAACTCTTCAGGTCCAGCCAGCCAGCCAGGTTTTTTACTCAGCAAAGAGTATGCCCATCCAAGCCATCAGCAGCCAGTACAGACGCTAACTTAGGTAGCCCAACTGCACAACTGGCTTGGCTGCATGAACCGCATCTCCTGTTTGAGTCATCATTCTTTAATTGAAGATGGACATATGAGGGAAAGAAAAAGTTATGTTTACTGTTTATGAGGATGTAAACAGCCTTCAAATCAGGACTTTGGATTATGGTCCAATAGACTGTTTTGTTTATATTCTGCATTTTCCACAAACAAAGCATAGTTTCTTTAAGTAGAATAAATTTCTGGGCACTTAACTGATCTTCCTGTAATCATTAGTGTTGCACATTTCTTCTTTCAGAAAAGAGAAAAACACTGCAAGTCTAAAATATTTCAAAGTAAAACCAGATAGATGCCCATGCATCCAGTCTAACAGCACCTCTGAATGAATCTCTTAATCTATGAGCTTCCAGAGTCATTCTGTATCCTACACAGTGTAGGCAAAAATGATGACTGCAGTTGCAGGTAATTGAAACTAACAGCGTGATACCACCACGTAGCATGACATCCTGTATACATTTGTTATCTTGGTAAGGACTCATCACTGTAATAAATGCAATTCACATTTAGGTACAAAAATCAGATATGACTTTGGACAAGCTAATAATGACTTCATAAATCTTCCAAAGACAAACTTATCCACTGAAGAGAAAATAATCAGCTTTTCCTAATCCAAAAGACAAAAATACAACACAGCACTTGTTTCAATAAAGGATTTCCTGCTTGGGACTGTTTGTGTGTGCAAGGATGTATCACAATAATCAAAGGCAAAGAAGAGATGGGAAGAATGATCAGCATAGAACAAGACATGAACTACATACTTCTGATGCATGTTTGTACATTTTAAGCAGGTTTTAAAGCTTTCGTAAATTTTCAGTAGTTTATTTTGCTGGAAGTGCATCAGTCTGATACTTTGATTAACAAAATAAAGAAACAAAATACTCCTGTAAGGACTTGTGCTTGTTTTATCATGCATTCAAAAAGGTTTCTGTATGCATAGAGAGTGTTACCTGGAGTTAGCAGATCCTAGCATCCCTCAAGCATAAGAAAAAGCAAGAAGTTGTTTCAAGAACAGTTCCATTTTTGGAACTAGACATAATCTAAGTGGAGACACTGTTTCTTAATTATTAAACTTATCGAGCACCATACTGAAACCCCTCCCACAGCAGACGTGAACTCCGATGAAAACAACTCACTGCTTATGGAAAGGGAGGCACAGCAACACACCAACATCTTCAGCAAGATGATCTGAAACTATACAAAGCCTGCAGTCTGGAAAAAGAATCTCACATCCTGATTATACCACTGACTGCCTGATGACATTGGGCAAATCTTATTTTTATGCTGTTCTCTCTTATTTTTCCTGATGGATATGTGGAAAAACATACTCGTGATGAAATATTCCCACGCATGATAATATACTAAGGATGCGTTACTTATCACTTATATAACGAGAGGATTATTTTTTTTAAAAGAGGATTGTGTAATAGAAAGGATTAACATTCTTCAAAACAGAAAGTATATGCAGTACAACAGCAGTTGGAGGCAGACTGGTGAACTGATCAAGCCCTTTTTCTTCCGGCTAAAGTGTCGTTATAAATCACTTTAACATAGTGTCGTGGTTTTTTTTTTTTTTTGGACTGAGGGTCGAGACAAGAACCGAAAGGGAGCACCCACTAACCATGGTCTCGGGCAAAACATGACTCAGGCTTTCTTCATAAAAACAAAACAATTTATTAACAGTTACTTAACAAAAGACAAAAGGGAACGAAACCGGTTACTTGAGAGGAGAAAAGAGAAAACAAGGCCCGATCTTAAAACAACACCTCCCCACCCCCTATTTTCCTTTCGTTCCTGGCTCTGTCTTCCCCCCAGCGGCGCAGGGAGACAGGGAATGGGGGAGTACAGGTCAGTTCATCCATGTTGTTCACTGCCGCCTCTTTCTTAAAGGAGGAGGAGTCTTTACACCATTTTTCCCTTGCTTCGGTGGATCCCCTACTCACAAAGAAAAAGTCCCCAAACTTTTCCAAAGTAAGTCCTGCCCGCAGGATTGCAATCCTCCCCATGGATCGCACCAGTTCGGGCTTTACCAGTCTCGGCCTCTTAGGGAGCTGCTGCCACTCGCGTCGGCGTGGGTCGTCCCACGGTCTCCAGATGCCTCCACGACCTCGTCGTGCATTCCATGCCCCATTATCAACAGTACCTGGTCGCGCATCCCCTGCTCCACGACCTCTCCTGGGCTCAGGCATCTCCTTCCCGACGTGGGTTTCTCCACAGGCCACGAGTGGGCCGCTGCTCCGCCGAGTACACCCTGGCTGCAGGGGGGCCGCCTGCCATCTCACACCGATTGCAAGGGAAGCCTCAGCTCCAGTACACCTCCTCCTGCTCCATCTTTGCTGACCCGGTCGTTGTGGTTGTCTTCTCTTAGATATTAATCCTCTCATGGGGAGCTCGGCCCGGCGGGCACCCCGGGAGCGGGGCGCTTACCGAGTCCCCCATGCGGCTCCCCGGCGCCATCTTGAGCACATGGCGCCAGCCCGGGCCCGAGCGGCCGCTCGGCCGGGAGCCGGGAGCGAGGGCAGCGCCCTCCTGCTCTCTCCTCGCTCCTGAGCAAAAAGCCCTTTCCCGCCCCTTTGTCCCAACTTAAATAGGGCAATTCGCAGAGGCGCCGCCTTGGCTCAACCTCCCCCGGGGGGGATGGGACTCAGATCTGGTGGCACAGGGAGCAAATCCCCTCCCCTGCCACCAGAACACCCCCCCACACATCAAACTATCACATTCCACCCCTCGCCTCTGCGAATTCTCTATTTAGGCACAACTTCACTTAAAACATTGAACAAGAACACACATTTCACAAACAATCCACCCCTAGTCCCTTCACCAAACACAACAATCAAAGTTTCCCAAGGTCCCTCTGTTTTCACTACTCTGGAGTCCATGTTTTGCCCGTTACCTCTCCCAATCACTATTCCTATCTCGAATTCCTCAGCCCCACGTTGGGCGCCAAAATTGTCTCAGTTTGAAAAAAAAAACCAAAAACCAGAGGTCTGCTAAGGAAGGCAGGAGCCTCCCTCGAAATGGAAACTGTAAACCCCCTCCCTCCGAATTACTAAAATTTTGAAATTAAAGGGCTCTCAGGCAAAGATATGGGAGTAGAAATAACAGTTCTTTACTGGGAAGATTAAAGAGAAGGGAAAACAACAACAACAACAACCCAAATGCAACAGTACACAAAAAGAAAAAAAAAACAGAAGCCCGCTGACAGAGTCAGAATACGACCTGACACCCTGCTGGTCAGGGTGCTGGCAGCAGTCTGATCAAACGGTGGCTGCGGTCCTCCTGCAATGGCAGACGTGGCTCCACAGAAAGCAGCGATCCTGCCGAAGGGCGCGGGCCCCTCCGAAGGGCCGGCGGTGCTGCAGATGGCCCGGTCTTCCTCGAGTGGCTGCTCTGTCCCTAGTAGTCCAGCAGCAGCCCCAAGTGCCCCGTCTGTCTCCCCCCGGTGACTGCCAGAGCCCGACCGCCGCCGCCGCCCCTTTCCCGCGCGCCCCCCGGGTGCAGTCCCCAGGCCCGCCCTCTCCTCCCCCGCTGGAGCATCTCACATGGGGCCGATGTTGTTCTGGGAGTCTGGCCGCAGATCCTTGATTGCCCATCAAACAGAGATGGCTCCTGGAGGGAGTGATCCACAGTCATGGGCAAGGCATTGATGGCCCATTAACAGAAGACAGTCTGGGAGGAGGAGGCAAGGGAAACATTGCCCCACCTGGTTTCAGCAGCTCATGAAGATGGTGATAGAATACATACTTTTGGGCACATCTTACATCATAACCTAGGACATAATCCACCCCTTATTCTATTACCATCTACATCATACTCAAATCAATATCCTCCTACAGAGATACACATATATATATATAGAGAGAGAGAGATACAGAATGAAGAAAAAAAAAAACCAAAACCAAAACCAAAACCCCTTACATACAGTTCTCACTTAAAATCAGGTCTCCTTGTGGTACACAACGTGTTTCCCCATCTTTCTGCATTACCCACCAAGTGTAACCAGGTCCTTGAGCAAAAACAATCCCACGGATGGGTTTGCCTTTGTCTGAGGTGGGATTAATCCAAACGGTCTTTCCTAACATACCTCTCATGTGCACCACAGGGACTTTATCTCCATCCACTGTATGCAAGGGTTCAGATTGGGCGGGACCAGCTCGATTGACGGACCCTCGGGTATTGACCATCCAGGTGGCTTTCGCTAAGTTCATTTCCCAATTTCTGAAAGTTCCCCCACTAAGTGCCTTCAGGGTAGTCTTAAGCAGTCCATTACACCGTTCAACCTTCCCAGCAGCTGGTGCATGGTAAGGGATATGATATATCCATTCAATACCATGTTCTCTGGCCCAGGTGTTTATAAGGCCATTTTTGAAATGGGTCCCGTTGTCTGATTCGATTCTCTCAGGGGTGCCATGTCTCCACAGGATTTGCTTTTCCAGACCCAAGATGGTGTTACGGGCAGTAGCGTGAGGCACAGGGTAGGTCTCCAACCATCCTGTGGTGGCTTCTACCATGGTGAGCACATAATGCTTGCCTTGGCGGGTTTGAGGCAGTGTGATGTAATCAATCTGCCAGGCCTCCCCATACTTGTATTTGCACCACCGCCCACCATACCATAGGGGTTTCACTCGCTTAGCCTGCTTAATTGCAGCGCATGTCTCACAGTCATAGATAACCTGGGAGATACTGTCCATGGTTAAATCCACCCCTCGGTCTCGTGCCCACTTATAGGTGGCATCTCTGCCCTGATGGCCTGAGGCATCATGGGCCCATCGAGCTAAGAACAACTCGCCTTTATGTTGCCAATCCAAGTCTATCTGGGACACCTCTATTTTCGCAGCCTGATCTACCTGCTTGTTGTTATAATGCTCTTCATTAGCCCGGCTCTTAGGGACATGAGCATCTACATGGCGGACTTTCACAGGTAGCTTCACTACTCGAGTGGCAATGTCTTGCCACTCATCAGCAGCCCAGACTGGTTTTCCCTTACGCTGCCAGTTTGCCCTTTTCCACCTTTCCAGCCAGCCCCACAGAGCATTGGCTACCATCCATGAATCAGTGTAGAGGTAGAGCTTTGGCCACTTCTCTCTCTCAGCAATATCCAGGGCTAATTGGACGGCTTTGAGTTCAGCTAGTTGGCTCGATCCACCTTCTCCCTCAGTAGCTTGTGCAACTTGTCGTGCGGGGCTCCATACAGCAGCTTTCCATTTCCGGCTAGCACCTACAATTCGGCAGGAGCCATCAGTGAAGAGGGCATATCGTCTTTCACTCTCCGGTAGCTCATTATATGGGGGCGCTTCCTTGGCGCGTGTCACTTGCTCCTCCTCTTCTTCAGAAGATAATCCAAAAGTCTCGCCTTCCGGCCAATTCGTAATTATTTCCAAGATCCCAGGGCGATTTGGGCTTCCAATACGGGCGCGCTGCGTTATGAGGGCAATCCATTTGCTCCAAGTAGCGTCAGTGGCATGATGCGTGGAAGGAACCTTTCCCTTAAACATCCACCCCAGCACCGGTAGTCGGGGTGCCAGGAGGAGTTGTGCCTCTGTGCCAATTACCTCTGAGGCAGCTTGGACTCCTTCATAGACAGCCAAGATTTCTTTCTCTGTTGGGGTGTAGTTGGCTTCAGACCCTTTGTAGCTTCGGCTCCAGAATCCCAGTGGTCGGCCCCGAGTCTCACCAGGCCCCTTCTGCCAAAGGCTCCAGGACAGACCCTTGTTCCCGGATGCAGAGTAGAGCACATTCTTCACCTCTGGTCCCATCCTGACTGGGCCAAGGGCTACCGCATGAGCGATTTCCTGCTTGATCTGGACGAAGGCTTGCTGCTGTTCAGGGCCCCAGTGGAAATCATTCTTCTTGCGGGTAACCAGGTACAGAGGGCTTACGATCTGGCTGTACTCAGGAACGTGCATTCTCCAAAAACCTATGGCGCCTAAGAAAGCTTGTGTTTCCTTCTTGTTGGTTGGTGGAGACATCGCAGTGATTTTATTGATGACCTCGATGGGAATCTGACGCCGTCCGTCTTGCCACTTTACCCCTAGGAACTGGATCTCCCGGGCAGGTCCCTTGACTTTGCTCTTTTTGATGGCGAAGCCAGCTTCCAGGAGAATCTGGATGATCTTCTCTCCTTTCTCAAATACCTCCGTTGCTGTGTTCCCCCACACAATGATGTCGTCAATGTACTGCAGATGTTCTGGAGCCTCACCCTTTTCCAGTGCAGTCTGGATCAGTCCATGGCAGATGGTAGGACTGTGCTTCCACCCCTGGGGCAATCGGTTCCAGGTGTACTGCACACCTCTCCAGGTGAAGGCAAACTGAGGCCTGCATTCTGCTGCCAGAGGAATGGAGAAAAAGGCATTGGCAATGTCAATAGTGGCATACCACTTCGCTGCTTTAGACTCCAGCTCATACTGGAGCTCCAACATGTCCGGCACAGCAGCGCTTAATGGTGGAGTCACTTCATTCAAGCCACGATAGTCCACTGTCAATCTCCATTCTCCATCAGACTTGCGCACAGGCCAAATGGGGCTGTTGAAGGGTGAGTGGGTCTTGCTGACCACCCCTTGGTTCTCCAGCTCGCGGATCATCTTGTGGATGGGGATCACAGCATCTCGATTCGTCCGGTACTGCCGGCGGTGCACTGTCGAGGTGGCGATTGGCACTTGCTGCTCTTCCACCTTCAGGAGCCCAACTGCAGAAGGATTCTCTGATAGTCCATGCAGGGTGTTCAATTGTTTAATGTGCTCTGCCTCCACAGCAGCTATTCCAAAAGCCCACCTGAGTCCCTTTGGGTCTTTGTAATAGCCATTCCGGAGGAAGTCTATGCCTAGAATGCACGGGGCCTCTGGGCCGGTGACAATGGGATGTTTCTGCCACTCCTTCCCAGTCAAGCTCACCTCGGCTTCCAACAGCGTCAATTGCTGCGATCCCCCTGTCACCCCGGCGATAGAAACAGGTTCTGCCCCCATATGTCCCGATGGCATTAGGGTACACTGCGCACCAGTATCAACCAATGCTTCATATTTTTGTGGCTCTGATGTGCCAGGCCATCGGATCCACACCGTCCAAAAAAACCGGTTTTCCCGTGCCTCTCCCTGGCTAGAGGCAGGGCCCCTCTAGCCTTGGTTGTAATTTCTTTCCTGAGTATACATACTAGAGGTTCCTTCAAGGGGATCTGACAGATCATACCCAGCAGCTTGGTTATAGGAGGTTGAGGCTACCTTCACTTTAGTGGAATTCCCTTGATTAATGTTTCCCTCCTTGAGTTGACGCACCCGTGCTGCCAGAACAGAAGTGGGTTTCCTGTCCCACTTTGCCATGTCTTCCCCATTGTCACGCAGGAAGAACCACAGGTTAGCTCGTGGGGTGTACCCTTTCTGTTGGACTTTGACTCTGGGGCCTGTAACTTGCACTGGTGCCATGTGAGAACTGTTCCTCCTCATCTCCTCCCTCATCTCCCTCATCTCCTCTTTGAGGTCCTTAATCACAGCAGAGACATGAGCCTGCATCGGGCCATTGATCATACTCTCATAATTTCTAAGCTTGTTGGCTACAGAGCCCACTGTCTCTTGGTTGTTATCGGCATTAATTGTTGCAATGAAGGTGGTGTATTGAGATGGCCCTAGATTTGCCAGATTCCACAACATCTGCCCCGTGCACCTGACCTTGTCAGGGTCATTATCATGCTGCCCATCTCTCCCAAAGAGAACCTCCAATACCGCCACCTCTCTCAGCTGTTGGATCCCTTCCTCAAGGGTCTTCCAGCGCATTCTATGATGGTGCTCCTGCATTCTCTCTCTGTGAACAAACCTCTCTCTTACACTCATTAAAAGCCGCTCCCAGAGGGAAAAGGACCCTGGCTCCCTTACAAATATCTGATTCATACCTGAGTCCTGGGTCAAGGGTCCCAAATTCCTTGCCTCAGTACCATCCAGTTGCACGCTTGTACCCATAAGATCCCAAACCCTAAGTAACCAGGTTGTATAGGCCTCACGCCCCCGTCGTACAATGTCTTTGTGCAGATTACGGAGACTTTCGTACGTCAGGGACTCGGTGATGATTTCAACCGTTGGCTCTCCTGCCGGTTGTGAGGGCCCTCCTTTCTTATCCTTATCTGGGTGCTTTGATTTTATCTTAGACTTCCTTGTTTCCACAGGGGCGACGGCTGCTGACTGCAGCTGCCCTTGCGGTTCAGCTGGAACCTGAACAGTTGTAACATCTGTGGGTTCCACTGCTGCACCATCAAGCTCCCTCTCCTCGGGGCAGGGAGAGGGTTTCCCATCAGCTGGGGAAGTGTATTCCCTCAGCACCTGGCGTATCTTCTCCTCCATTACCCCCATCCAGTCCGAGTGGTTCATTTCTGAGGTGGGCTGTGGGACAGAGTCAGGCTCTGGGGCAGCATCTCTAGTCTCTGGGGCAGTGTCAGGCTCTGGGGCAGCTTCCCTATTCTCTGGGGTAGATATCAGGGTAGTTATCCAAGTCAATCTTCCCTTATCTCTGAATGCTAAAAAGAACAGGCATATCAGCAGCACCAACCACTGTATGATATCATTAGCATTTAGAGAAGATTTGAATCCTTCAAAAACTGGTGGGGCAGACCCAAAGACCTGGGTGAAGGGTTGGGAGAAAATTTTTCCCAGTGTCATTTCCTCACAGTAGGTACCATTAAGAAAGTAACCCCAAAAACATACAGTTAGTGTGTGATAGCTCTGAATCCATGTGCCTGCCTTCCAGAGGAAGTTAAAAATCCATGAATTCTTCACCTTATTAACCCATAAAGCGAACTGGATAACAGCCACAGTGGCCTTAGTTATAGGACCCATGTTTAGATAAGGGCCTGCAAATGGAAGAAATACAGCCACGACCACATGCCACCCGAACCAGGGTAAGCCAGACCACATGGTTACACTTACAACAAGGTAGGTCGCTCACGAACTGTTATTCCTTTTCCTCTCGATGCCCTCGTGCCCCACGTTGGGCGCCAAAATTGTCGTGGTTTTTTTTTTTTTTTTGGACTGAGGGTCGAGACAAGAACCGAAAGGGAGCACCCACTAACCATGGTCTCGGGCAAAACATGACTCAGGCTTTCTTCATAAAAACAAAACAATTTATTAACAGTTACTTAACAAAAGACAAAAGGGAACGAAACCGGTTACTTGAGAGGAGAAAAGAGAAAACAAGGCCCGATCTTAAAACAACACCTCCCCACCCCCTATTTTCCTTTCGTTCCTGGCTCTGTCTTCCCCCCAGCGGCGCAGGGAGACAGGGAATGGGGGAGTACAGGTCAGTTCATCCATGTTGTTCACTGCCGCCTCTTTCTTAAAGGAGGAGGAGTCTTTACACCATTTTTCCCTTGCTTCGGTGGATCCCCTACTCACAAAGAAAAAGTCCCCAAACTTTTCCAAAGTAAGTCCTGCCCGCAGGATTGCAATCCTCCCCATGGATCGCACCAGTTCGGGCTTTACCAGTCTCGGCCTCTTAGGGAGCTGCTGCCACTCGCGTCGGCGTGGGTCGTCCCACGGTCTCCAGATGCCTCCACGACCTCGTCGTGCATTCCATGCCCCATTATCAACAGTACCTGGTCGCGCATCCCCTGCTCCACGACCTCTCCTGGGCTCAGGCATCTCCTTCCCGACGTGGGTTTCTCCACAGGCCACGAGTGGGCCGCTGCTCCGCCGAGTACACCCTGGCTGCAGGGGGGCCGCCTGCCATCTCACACCGATTGCAAGGGAAGCCTCAGCTCCAGTACACCTCCTCCTGCTCCATCTTTGCTGACCCGGTCGTTGTGGTTGTCTTCTCTTAGATATTAATCCTCTCTGGGGGAGCTCGGCCCGGCGGGCACCCCGGGAGCGGGGCGCTTACCGAGTCCCCCATGCGGCTCCCCGGCGCCATCTTGAGCACATGGCGCCGGCCCGGGCCCGAGCGGCCGCTCGGCCGGGAGCCGGGAGCGAGGGCAGCGCCCTCCTGCTCTCTCCTCGCTCCTGAGCAAAAAGCCCTTTTCCCGCCCCTTTGTCCCAACTTAAATAGGGCAATTCGCAGAGGCGCCGCCTTGGCTCAACCTCCCCCGGGGGGGGATGGGACTCAGATCTGGTGGCACAGGGAGCAAATCCCCTCCCCTGCCACCAGAACACCCCCCCACACATCAAACTATCACATTCCACCCCTCGCCTCTGCGAATTCTCTATTTAGGCACAACTTCACTTAAAACATTGAACAAGAACACACATTTCACAAACAATCCACCCCTAGTCCCTTCACCAAACACAACAATCAAAGTTTCCCAAGGTCCCTCTGTTTTCACTACTCTGGAGTCCATGTTTTGCCCGTTACCTCTCCCAATCACTATTCCTATCTCGAATTCCTCAGCCCCACGTTGGGCGCCAAAATTGTCTCAGTTTGAAAAAAAAAACCAAAAACCAGAGGTCTGCTAAGGAAGGCAGGAGCCTCCCTCGAAATGGAAACTGTAAACCCCCTCCCTCCGAATTACTAAAATTTTGAAATTAAAGGGCTCTCAGGCAAAGATATGGGAGTAGAAATAACAGTTCTTTACTGGGAAGATTAAAGAGAAGGGAAAACAACAACAACAACAACCCAAATGCAACAGTACACAAAAAGAAAAAAAAACAGAAGCCCGCTGACAGAGTCAGAATACGACCTGACACCCTGCTGGTCAGGGTGCTGGCAGCAGTCTGATCAAACGGTGGCTGCGGTCCTCCTGCAATGGCAGACGTGGCTCCACAGAAAGCAGCGATCCTGCCGAAGGGCGCGGGCCCCTCCGAAGGGCCGGCGGTGCTGCAGATGGCCCGGTCTTCCTCGAGTGGCTGCTCTGTCCCTAGTAGTCCAGCAGCAGCCCCAAGTGCCCCGTCTGTCTCCCCCCGGTGACTGCCAGAGCCCGACCGCCGCCGCCGCCCCTTTCCCGCGCGCCCCCCGGGTGCAGTCCCCAGGCCCGCCCTCTCCTCCCCCGCTGGAGCATCTCACATGGGGCCGATGTTGTTCTGGGAGTCTGGCCGCAGATCCTTGATTGCCCATCAAACAGAGATGGCTCCTGGAGGGAGTGATCCACAGTCATGGGCAAGGCATTGATGGCCCATTAACAGAAGACAGTCTGGGAGGAGGAGGCAAGGGAAACATTGCCCCACCTGGTTTCAGCAGCTCATGAAGATGGTAATAGAATACATACTTTTGGGCACATCTTACATCATAACCTAGGACACATAGTCAGCATCAAGTAAGCTGGAACTAAAGGAAAGTGCATGAGGCAACAGCCGTGAAAGACTGAAAATCTACTTGCTCTGATAAAATAAATAATTAAATAATAACAATAAGAATAAATCAATGAAACATTTAAACTGGTTTGTTGGGTTTTTTTTGACCTGCGGCTGATGACACTAAATGATCTGCTAAGAAAACGGGGTTTGGTTAATAAAACATTATAAATAGACTTCTCCCCTCATGTTGTGTGAGGTTATTTCAATATCCTTCCTCTCTGCTGGGGCAGGCGGGAGCTGTGTGCCCGTGCCTTGCAAGAACTTCAGGAATTTCAGCTGACAGAGAACGTTACCGTGAACAAGGCTTTATAACCTCTCTGAATTCTTCTGCTTTCTAGCAAAAGCTTTGCACTCACCTTCCTTTATTTTAGTCGCAGTTGCTAGGATGACTTGGCGACAGACACTTGAAATATCTACGATGTGGAGACCAAGCTGGAGGAAGGTGTAATCCACGCCAGCCCAAAAGGCGGGCAGGAGGCTTGTGCCACCGATCCCTGCGCCAGCGCACATCCCTTGCAACGGCGCGAGTGCTACCCGGGATTGAGCAAATCCGCTTGTTGCCATCTCAGCCTCTTTGCATCTTACCTGCCTCCCCGGATGGATGCACAGAACAGATCTCAGCCTTCCACCACCGGGGAGGGAGGAAACGTGCCTCTCTTAATTTAGGCATGCACCCCAGCCAAGCCAGAGGAGCATTGGAACTGCCCTGTAGGGAATTCCCCTCCTCACTGGGGGTCAATATACCGAAGCAGTAAAACAGATACTGCACCTTTCCTGCTCAGGACTGCGCTGGCTTTGACTGCAAAACCTGCCTCCTGCATGGGCTGTTGCGACCAGACACCATCAGTCTTTACAGATGAGCAGAGGTGGCCAGAACTGGTTTCCAAACACCACAGTGACGGTTCCTTGGTGAAGCTCGTGCAGATGCTGGCAGAGACTGTGCTGGAAACAAAGCACAAACGATGTACGCTCTTGTTTAGAAAGCACATACAAAGAGGGCTTTTTCTTTCGGACATTGCTCACAGAATTCTGCATTTTAAAAGGCAATCACATTAAGGCAATTATTTAGAATAAAATATCATTTTTGAGGGTGATAAATTAAAATAGTTTCATTAAGTATTAAACATCTGTTCTGAAGGAACTGTCCCTTATTTACATAAAATCTGTGTGTCATTCTACAAAATGAATGCTTTCTGTGCTAACAGTGTTGTGGAGAAAGAGCTTTGTTAAGTCGGATTCATCCAAAGAACCTTACTTGCTTTACTTTCTTATTGAAAAAAGTCTCATTGCCAGACTGTCTGTAGTAGGAAAATTACAATGTAGTGCTACATCATAGTTAAAAATCCTTTTGGCCTTTAATGTTTGATGGAAAAATTGTTCTGAGCATAAAAGAACAGATGCTGACAGTCAACGCCGTTCTCAGCCATCATGCCAGCGAGCCATATTTACTTGAAAAGGCTATTCATAATATGAATAGTGCTTCGTCTGAAGAGAACTCTATTATACAAGATGGTATATATTTGCAGCAAAAGGGACCCCCCCACACACCCCCATTGATTTTTTTTTCCTTTTATCCAGCTTTACTTGTTTTACAACCTCTTTTTTTTACATTAGCTGCTCCGCTGCTTTGAACACTTCTTGTTTACACATGTTGCCTAAAACAGCAAACACTACGCAACATAAACAAGGAAATGTATTAGCAGACCAATATAAGAATCCACAAAATGTAAAGTTTTAGGAGATAAAATTCTAAGAAATCTGATCTATGTATCCTTTTACGATGTAGTTTTCTCCCTGAAAGCACCCACAGTTGCTGTCCTCCCATGCCCACCAACAGGAGCATCAGTTGTAGCACTAGTGTAGACAGACCACTGGAGCCTTGACACACCTTTTTCAGCCGTAGTATTCAGCTAGACTAGATAGCAATGACAAAAATACCAGATTTGCCCAATCTACAAATTAAAAAGCATTTCCAAGTACCTTCCCATTACAGAGGGTATCCTGCACGCTGTGCAAAGCAGGACCGTACTCTGCTACCAAGCTATGTCAGCTGCATCTTGGCCACAGAAAGCATTCCTCCTGCCCATGTCCGTGCTGTCTACACTCCTGGCAGCAGAAGCAGCCATTTAAAACTTCTGACAACATCCAGTCCTTGACAACAGGGTGATATGGATCAGGTTCCCTCAGAGAGCACGCTGGTAGCAGTCCAGCCAATTTCTTCACCCAGGCAGCAGCAGCAAGTTTGCCCCTCACTGAAAAGGAGGAGAGAAGTTCTCTGTTATAGTGACAGAGAAAGTGCCCTGCAACCCTACAGTCTCATCAGCTGGAAAGCTGCGTAGATGGCCGTGGAGCAAACCAACAGGGCTTGGTCATCACTGCCATACACACGTTGGTTTATAGATGTTTCAGCAGTTTAGGAGGGCAGATCCAAGCCTTGTCTGCTCCAGCATCCCTTCCCCAGCCAAAGAAGAATGGAACCCCCGTGTTTCCCGTGGTCAAACAGCAAAGCAAAGGGTCATCTTTCCCTGGGCAGCCCCTGGAGCTGCATCTGCAAGCTTCCACTCGAGCATGAGAGTGCTGCACAAGACTCATGGCTAAAATAATTGCTGAAAAAAGGCTCTTATGTATCAAGTACTAACAACTTCACAAGGGCTGACGAGCAACAGCTGAGACAGGATTAAAACGCATATTTAAAAGTAAGCAGAGTCGTGTTAAGGTGACATTTTCAAAGAGTCACATATAATCTGAGAACTGAGTCACGTATACGCTGAACTGAGCTGAAATGTAGATGGTATTAAAAATTCACACACAAAGTCTTCCTTTTATCTTCTCCAGTAACCCTACTTTTCCTTCTTTACTTCCACGCATAACTTTATTTAGCAGTTGCTACAAACCTTTCAACACATATAAGGTAAATTATAGAATTAAATTTTATGTCGTAGTATCCAGAAATTAAAAAACCTCATCTTTGAAATTAAAGTTTAGAACTTATATTCTATGTAACTATCAGTTAACAGGCTCCTGAATTAACCAGAAGTGGATTCCCAGGCTGGGTTCAGTTCTTCTACTTCCGGAGTTTAAGAATCACTACAAAATCTGAATGCACAGAATAACCTAATTAAATCTTTGTTTCTCTGCACCTGTTGAAGATTTCTATTCCATTCCTTCTATAAATAGATGAAAGGATTTATTAGAAGGGTTTTCCCTGAGAGAAGTAAAGTTGTTTTCACAAACATTTATTATTTTCTTGCATTTTTGTGTCTGTTTCACTGCAGGTAAAAGATGCAACACTGATGTTTTGGTTTTAAGAAGACTGGATTAGAAACTGGTCTTAAAATTTGACTAACAGCAACTCATCATAGGTCTAGTCCATTCCATCACATGTGTAATATTCTGTTTTGATGCAGGTATGATGAAAGAAGGAATTAAGAGGCGGATTACAATATCAATCCTAAAATAAAACTATGCTGTTGTGTTATAACCTTATGTGGCTCTATTAAATAATTTTTAAAAAGCTAGGAACTTCCACATGTGCTGAAGCACATTACTGCTATAATAATACTTGACAGATACTTGATTTGCAATACAGATATTGCCTTACTGTGTCCCAACTGAGGAATGGTAGTTTAGCAATCAAGGACACAAAAGCAATTTTATTTTCCTGTTCCTGTTCTCATCCTACTCTCAAAACATGACTATCAGTACTCAAACTAACCATACTGCAATCAAGGCTGCAAAAAGCCCAGTTACATTTAATCTTTGAAGTACCTGGTTTGTGACAAATGACTGCAGTTACAAATTTGCAAAAATTATGCAAATATCAACTCTAACATGAGGACATTCCCTTTTCTCTATCATATAAGCATGCATTTTCAGCTGAGCTTTGAGGCACCACATTCACTGCAAAATAGACAGCATGTTTCCTTTTTAAAAAGTTCTTCTGTGGAAGAATAGCCATTTCAGCCTATTAATCTGCATCTGAATATAGTATTTAAAAAATAATCGATGAAAACTCTCTCGTATTTATCTGGATAGAAATCTGGCGATACTGGTAAATTGTTGAGTAAGGCTAAAAGCTTAAGCAAACAAGACTTGAACAACCTAATTGCCCACTAAGAGCAAAACAATCATTTTTATACCATTTGATGCCAGTACTGATATCCTACTCGAGTCTGCAGTGTGTATAAATGGAATAGTGAATTTTTCCTTGGGGTGACAGAATATGTTGATCTAGATTCCAGCTTGTCGTACAGCACAGAGTCTCATGCCCCACAGTGACTTGACTTATTCTGCTGTCTAGCATAGCACAATAGCTGCTTTCAACACTGAATCTGGTTTCTGACATTATACATTGTCAACTCCATTTGCAAACAGCCAACTTGAAATGATCGCTGTGGATGGAAAGCGTGCACAGCAAACTGGGGGTGCTTGACAGCAAGCCTACCTTTGAGAGCCAGGTCACACATTCACTGCCAAATTTTGTAGTTCATCATATCTAATCTGCAACATGCATAGCAAGTCATTTAAGGACAAAAAAATGTCATATAAACCCAGTAACGGCTTATGATGCAAGTTACAAAGTCTGCTGATTATCCCCGCCCTTTTGAAAGCTCTTTATTTGCAACAGGCAAGTGAGCTTGTTGGACACTGCTTGTTTGTCTTCTTGCACCAGTTTCTTTTCATATCTTTATCTTATTCATTACATACGTTAGATGTCTGTCTCAGGCATTAAAAAGCAAAAAAGGAGTGTATGACTAGTCCAGGAATGTGAGATGCATCACACCTGTGAAAAGTTTCTCGTTACACTAGACAGCAGCGCTGCTCCACTGAAGTCCTGGGGAGCATTGCAATTGAGGCACTGGAACAGGTTGCCCAGAGAAGTTGTGGATGCCCCATCCCTGGAAGTGTTCAAGGCCAGGTTGGATGAGGCTTTGGGCAACCTGGTGTAGTGGAGGGTGACCCTGCCCATGGCAGGGGGGTTGAAACTAGACAATCTTTGAGGTCCTTTCCAACCTAAACCGTTCTATGATTCTATGATTCTAATCCACTTCAGAGCATAAAAAAGTCTTTGGAGACTTAGCTAAAGCATGGATGTTTGGATTAATGTTCCAATGACTGAAAATTCTTGAGAGAAAGAAGCAAGCTGAAAAGGGACCTTTTACGAGGGCATGTAGTGACAGAACAAGGTGTAATGGCTTTAAACTGAAAGAGGGTAGATTTAGATTGGATATAAGGAAAAAATTGTTTACAATGAGGGTGGTGAAACACTGGAACAGGTTGCCCAGAGAAGCTGTGCATGCCTCATCCTTGGAGGTGTTCAAGGGCAGGTTGGATGAGGCTTTGGGCAACGTGGTGTAGTGGAGGGCTTCCCTGCCCATGGCAGGAGGGGCTGGAACTAGATGATTTTTGAGGTCCCTTCCAACTCAAACCATTCTATGAAAAATAAATAAATCACTGTTTTTACTGTTAAGAGTTCAAGGCAAAGATTCATCGATCCTTAAAATAAGACAGAATATTGTATAGGCAGGAAAATATATCTGGCTCATTATGGAGATACAAAGAGAGAATGTCTGTTCCCACACAGAAATTGATGAGTAAATTTGCTAGGGATTCGTTTTCACAAATTCTGATGCTCTTCTGAGTTTAAGGCCCAAAGCTGGTGCTTCACATGTTCTGCCTTAATCTAGATCTGTTTACTCAACTCATGAGTCCTTCAGCAGGATGAGAAGATAGCTCCTCCAGAGTTGGCTCTTTTTCTGTTTCCTCATCATAGAGACAAAGTTGGCTTGAGGTCAGCACAACTAAAACTGACTTCTTGCTCCTAGGCATATCACTATGTCCTCTTATTTATTTTAGACAGTAAATTTCACATCTGTTTCAGACTGTTGTAACTAAGACATCACTTCTTGCAAGTCCTAGCAAGGATCAGATCCCTCTTCATCTATGAACCCAGAATTCTTATCTCGGTCAATCCTCATTATCTCCCATACTGACCAGAGAAACCTGTGCTTTCCCAGACTAGCACGCTGCAGTTCCAGCCTCATTGTTATTAGTGGCTGTGCTGGTAGTTTTGGACTCTACCAGACACGTTTGTCGTGCATATCAAACACAGGCATATACAAACATATAACTCAAGATGCAAGAACATCTTTAGGATCCTCTCTGCTTTTACATGCGTCTTAAGACAAATTTATTCCTGCGGACCCCAGTTATACACCACCAACATATGGCTTTGTTTGGTGTAGAAGCACAAAGTTATTAAGCAGTGTAATCAAACTGTTGAGTTACCAGATGAAGCAGTACAGATGTTGCTGCATATATTTTCACAGATAATCCAGCAGAAGAACACAGTGATTAACTGCTTAGCCTAAAGTTGCACAAGTGCATGAAAGCCAAACTACAAGAAAGGTATTTGACTCTAACCCACAGTTCTGCATTTGTCAGTCTTTGGTGACAGCCAACCTGGTATTCCTCATTTGTCAACTTAATGTCCCAAGTCATTTGCTATCTCTCACTGGGCATTAAGTCACTTGCATTGCTTTTCTTGAAGCTACACACAGGTAAGCTTTGTCTGCATGAAAAGGAAAAATATAATACACAGTGTATGGACTTTAACTTTGGTGTAACCTAGATCAGTTACAAAACAAGTTGAGCTAAAACAGAAATAAAAAATATTCATGACACCTTTCAACTAAATAAGCTTTAAAATATCTTCTCAGATCAAACTGTCACCAACTTTTCTGAAAATCTTTTTCTGAATTAGGAGAAGACAAAGCTGAGTGAGCATTACTCTTCATGGTGCTCCAGCAACTAGTAGTTGAAGAAACAAGTACAACTCTTGCCTGAGACAGCAGACCTATTTCTTGTGGTAACTGTTTCACTTTTCTCTTTCTTAATGAGAACTCAGCTTTTTCAAGAAGCCCACAGCTGTCAGGAGATCTACATCTCACTGTTGAAAACCTCAATATTCTTCCTGGTTACGTAAATAATAAGAAAGAAAAAGGGTAATGTTTAGAAAACAGCTCTTCATGTGCACACACACAAGCACAGGAGGACTCCAGCTTTCCTGTTAATAGTATATAATAGAATTCTATGCCATTCTGTACTTTGTAATGCACTAGAAAACTTTCTCCTTCACTCCAGATGTCAACAGCCTCCACAATTACTCTTCCTTACTCCAGTATCTGAATCACCAGCTCTTGACAGTTGGAGACCTGCCAGTGCAGGGAGAGCAGCACACTGCCTTAAAAACGCGCATCCTGACAGAAGCAGTGGTGCGCGCTCTGGAGGAACGATGCGCGCTGCAGTTCAGGCACACAGCGCGACCACGTGCCTTACGCCAATGAAATGCCCGCTGCTCTCAGCCCAGAGGAGGTTAGTTATCTTACACTCCCAAAAGTGCATGGCTGTTCCTGGGGTGTGCTTTCCATGCAAGAGGAACGACTGCCGTTTTACAATGGGTACCGACCTGCATACAGGTAACAAAACCACCTCTGGTGACTCAGAGAGGACATGGAGATGAGAGATTGTGAGCAGGAGGCCAGGGTCAAGGTGGATGCAGATGTGGAGGCAGCTGAGCCCACTGCAGGGATCACACAGCTGGGCAGTGCCAGGGCTGAGCTACTTTTAGCGCGGACCCTGGCTATGGGGCATAGGGCATCGCTCGCCCTGCCTTAGCCTGCCGGCCCAGCCATCCCACAGGAAAAGAAAGGTCCTGCCTTTCGGATGGATCACGACAGCGCGTTGCACTTGCTGGCAGAGGAAAGGTTTGCGATCAGACGTGTTCCAATCGGGCAGCGTGAACGACACGGGTCCACATTCTTCCACCTCCTGATGCGGTTTTGAAACAGATCCAACCCTTCAAATAATCGCAGAGTGCTTCCCCCAAAACGTAGTCTAGGAAGTCACCTGTAATCACAGCACACCATCAGCCAGCTGTGAACCCAAAAACGTGTGTCCCTCTCAGCGCAACACCTGCAGCCTGGAGCCATAAGCCCGGATCCTGAGGAAGACTCTAAAGCAGTCACACTACTTTTGGACTGGAGCTTTTTATGGTGTCCTGCCAACTTGGAGAGCAGCTACAGTTCACGTTTACCTACAGAAAACTGCAAATAATCTGAAAGGTTTAACTATCACCTCCCCTTTGCTAGCAAGGAAAGCATCGTTTATATTGCTGGGGAAATATTCGCATATTGTTCCTTATTTTGCATGATGACAGTAATTGGCATTACGTTAATGCTATACTCAACAGTTCATAGTTAAAAACAGACATAGACATAGGAAGAATAAGCAGAGTGCCTTTGGGGAAAAAGGGGGGAGAATTTGGATAGATACAGTTTACTTGAGTTTTGAATGAAGTTTATGAATCTTGGCAGAAAAGGTTTTTTACACATTACAACAGAAAAACACTTTGAGAAATTTGCATCTAAACAGATGTAACTATACATATATATTTACTTATTTTACAAGACACCGTAATAGTTTAGGTGATCAGGGAATTATTCCCAGAAAGCCATGCTGACTAGCACCTTTGGTAGACAAGTCTATTATACACTATCCTGACAATTATCTGACACTGCTAAAGCTGGGCCTGTGTCTTAAACAACCTATGTTGACTGGAGAATGCCCTTCGTGTCCTTCAGATACGAAAACAGTGTGCCAAGGGCTTATTGTAAAATGTCTTTATGAATAGGAGATCTGTCACAGTGCATGAAATATTTAAATGTACATATTAACAGACATTAGGATTTACAGAGAAAAAAATATTATTCTCTGTACTCAATGTTATTTTCTCTAGATATTCTATACATATAATTTTCTCTATTCTAATGTCTCCCTAGCTGAGGATTTTTTTTCTGAAGTAAAGTATTCTTTTCTACTAAACTGTTGTGTGATATAATGTACCAGAGTAAGAAACATCAAACCACCACAGCACGCATTAACCTACAAACCGCTTCTTGTTATACTATTAAAAAGCCATTGTACCAGTGTCTTAAGTATGGTACTAATGCATTAAGTAATAGTTGAGCAAAAACACAGGCACTGGACAGATAATCAACAGGAGTGAGATTTGCCTTAGGCACAAAGTATACTTTATTACACTGTCTTCCAAAGTGTTTGATATGCAGAAAAAGAACAAATAAAATATATAGTGAAAACATTTCATATAATGAACCAGTTTTGTCAGGTGTGTTTTATGAAAAAGGAAAGAAAAAGTGTCCGCTTTGTAAATAGATGTGCATTTTTACTGGCCTTGATCCTTACTGTGAAGTCTGCTGTGAGACACAGCGCACATTCACACTCTAAAGCACTGGGAAGAACCTGAGCTTCACAGTGTCGGTCCCAGTGTTTCCTCCTTTAGAAAAATTATCTGGCTTTAAATCAACCCATCTCCCTAGGCATAGAACAGATGCACACATCAAAATACTAATGAACAAGTTTGTATGGCAGAATTAATGACTGTTGATGAACATTAGTTCTTTAAATGTTTAGAAAATAAAGAATATTTTGCAAGGCAAATGAGGGACTGTTATTTGTCTGTTGCTAAATAAAAAAATATTAATAATGTTGAACATCATGACACTGGAGTCCCAGGGAAGATGCAAAATATTAGTGTGGCTTGTAGAAGACAAAATAAAAACATGAATACCAATTATTTTTTTGAGAAAACTCCATGAAGACTAGATTGTATGAAACCTGAAAGAATGAGGTAGCAAGTATTGCACATGAGCAAAATCTTAGGCATTCCCTCATCAGAAAAAGGAAAAAAAAATAGGCACAAGTTACAAGAACAGCAGCAACTCAGAGGAAGAATGAAAGTACCACGGTTAGTCAGGTGGAGACAGCGTACGTGGCTGACGAGAAAGCAAATAGATGTGCAGCAGAGCGCTGCTCCTCCTTTTAATCTTTCATAAACTTAACGGAGCATTTTACAGGGGGATAAAACCTGCTGACCGGTGGAGCCATCCGGGCAGCGGCATTCCCCGACGCTCAGCAGGGCTTTACTGCCTTTTCATCAGACAGCGCATCGGGGAACTGGGCCAGTGCTACCTGTGCCAGGAGCGGGGCATCTACGCAAGGACAGAAATGTATCCCATATTTTATATCAGGATTTTTGCCATTTAAGTGAGAAAGCTGTCATGTCATTTATTGCTAACTACATGCATTTTGCCTGCCTGTAAAATAAAGATACATTTATCAGGGGCATCCAGGTTCAGCACTGCAGACTGAGAGGTTACCTTGAGAATCACCTAAAGTGGTAAGCTGCTGCTTTAAAAGCCCGGTCTCTGTGCCTGCACGCTGCTTTCTCCCCAGTCTGACCACACACACCAAATTCACATGGCTATCAACTGCATGAGAAGCCCATATACTTCTCCCTCCACGGGAAGGATGAAGGAGCAGACAGAACATCCCAAATTTATGGCCTCTTTCTTGTACATCACCTTGTGCAGTGAGGTTGTCCTCCTTACTTTTTAAACCTAATAACCAGCTGCAGGGTCAATTATTTACTTTTGGCATTATTTTAACATGACTGACCGAGCAGACTTCCAGCTCTCGGTGAAGGCTAAAAGAGCCCAACAAAAAAATATCTAAGAGCTGGACCTCTATCCCAGTGCAAAATGCCCCTCTAACCAGGTTCATGAGGCACCTGACAAGGAGTTAAACTAAAGGTCACAGTTGCTGCCACCATCACTCACGTCTAGGATCCGTACATGCAAGCTGTCGTACTTGACAGCTGCTATCAGCTATGATAGGGGATTTATGCAAAAGTAACTAAGAAATAATAAATCAGAAGTAATTACAGGGGAAAAAACCATTGCACAGATTATGAGATGTTCAAACTTATTTAGAATAGGATGAAAAGGTCAAAATGGAAGCTGGAAAGTGATGCTAAAATAAGTAAGGAAGTGGCTAGTCTGAGTCTTCTTATATTCTTAACTTTAATAGTATTCTGCAAAATTCATATGACTTTAACATCCTTGCTGGCAATGTCACTGACAGTGCCTGACAGTAGCGTTTTGCTTTCCTGAAGCTCAAAGTTGCCATAAGACATTAAGTCCTCTACTAAAACCCCAAAACCCACAGAGCCACAAAATGCATCCACTTAACCTACGGATTGACCACGTAGCTATTTCAACATATCGGTGTGACTCCATTCCTGCTCTAAAAAAAACAGTAATTCACCAGTCAAGAGCAGACTAGTAGATACCTGCAGTTGTTTGCAGCCATCTGTATCTGCTTCCCACTTCACAGGGGATCTCTGGTAGTGTTTAACAGAAATATCAAAGGTAAACATCGCTGGAATGTTTTTGGAGGGCAACCTCTGAACAGCAAAAGAAGAAAAGAGCTCCCTTTCTTCAGTTACCGGCTCCAGAACCTTACAAGATGCCAACACACAGTGTAATCATTCTGTATTTTTCTGATTTAAATTGCCCAATGAAAAGCCTGAAAACAGCCATCGATCTTCTATTCCTCACATTTTTATTGAGATGGAAGACTGCTTCCCATCCCCATACACTGAGAGGATAAAAAAAAAAATATATTGATATGTTTCTCAAAGAAATTAATGTTTTCAGCTTCTTACTTCACAAGGAGAAGTCTGACATCAGTTATTTGCTTACCCATCTCATGTTAACCACTACTTAGAACTAATCAATGCAGCTTATCACTTGCCACACAACACCACAGAATACTTATTAATATTATAAATTATTGACATTTCATACCTTAATTATTGACATTTTATAGCTTAATTATTTAAATTTGGTAAGTTCTTATGAAAAGGATTTTTTTCTGCAACTTCAAAAGATTGTTTGGACAAAAAGCCCAAGCTGCTTCTTTCTGCTGACCAAGACTGGAAAAGCACAGTGCTACAAATGTAATTAACGGAGCTTAAAAAAAGCACGCTTGTAGTCAGGAAAGGGCATAAACCAGAAATCCAAGCAGCCTCTTTGTTTGTAGACTGACAGGTTACCAAAAACTTCTGGCCTTAAAAATCACAGGAGAGAGTTGAAACTTTTAAGTGATAAGAGGAGGATGGATAATTGCAATTAATTGCTCAGAAGAGCAAAGCTGGCACCGCAGTCCCCGAGGGTGTGAAGAGCGAGGACGCAGAATTCAGCACCAGCTCCATCCATAGAGCACTGAGACCGAAAGCAAACACCTACAAAACGGCACATGTGAAGGTCACCAGATAACAGTCTGAATGATTAAACACTGTCAGAGACCCTCCCGGCAGCTGTCCCGAAGCACACTGGCCTTGCCACCCTTTGTAAGTCTACTGGTGACGGTACAGCTGTCCGTTTCTTCACATTCTGGCACCAACAACTTCCCTGCAGGACCAAATCTCTCAGATGTGAGACCACTGACGCTCTTCAAGAAAGAGCAATAAAAATTCAAATTTAAAACATCTGTGCCTGCTTTTTTGAGACTACATAACACTATGTGTGTATTCACACATTTAAAACGGAACTGTTGACTGCAGTCAAAGTTAGAATGTTAAGCGATTCCATTAATTAGACTTGACTAAAATTAGCTAGAAATCCTAACTGAGGCACCTACAAACTAAAGAACACAGAATTTAGGACCCCATGTGAACAGATTAGTTAAAGTGATGTAGAGGTATACAGAAAATCCATGGATATGGAAAGGAAAGTCACTTAAAAACAACTGGAGTTTCTTTAAGGTATATAGTCCTATATGCACATTCACATACTCAGTGTACATATGTAAACAAATTCTTTGGTTAAAAACCTCTGACTCCAGCATTACCCACAGGCAGCACACTACTTATCCCTTTGTGTCTTTACAGAAAACAAGACTGACTTTAAAGCCTCAGTTGCAAAAATCTCTTCTTAAAATGCTGTCCTACTACATAGTCCATTGGCTTGGAGTGATTCAGATCACCTGCTGGACCACGCAAGGCATGTGAGACAAAGATTACTGTTTGACGATCTGGTGCTGGATGAACAGATACCAAGTCTCAAAAATTTCTTGCCAAAAGAAGAGATGAGAGTGAAGGATAAAGAGGCATTCCCACCAATACTTTGGATGGGGCTTCCAATCATCAAAAGAGAGTTCAAATTTGACTGCGCAATTGTGATCAACTTACCGCCAGGAATCTTTCCAGGTCATGACAGTACAAAGTCAAATGTAACAATTGCAAATTTGTGTATATTGCAAGGTTCACCTAAGAACGCCGTCATGTTCACAGAAGCATAGACTCTCGTCTCATCCAGTGCTGACAAAACATCAAGCGTAAGCAAAGTAGAGTAAGCAGAGTATGTCCTCCAGTCCTCAGTGGACCTATCTCCAGGTCGTCTTCCATTCATCAAATCTAGGACAATATTTGCAAAGCCTGGCTTGCAGTGCACCACTAGGTGAGATGGCTCTTATTTTCAGTGTGACAGCCAAAGGACCAAAGCCACAGAGAGTGAGCTGCAGAAGCTCCGTTCCTGCCCAGGAGAACTGCCCTTCGCTCGTCAGTCACTGCTATGAGGATGAAGAGCCATCCCACGCACCTGAAAATGGATGACCATTGTCACAAATACCCTGGATGATAATCTGAGAGCCACCTAGAGCTGAAAGGGCATTACCCTGTACTGGTTTTGGATCCGGACTACAGCAAATTGAAGGTAATTTCTCAAACCAGTCAAGCTGCAATTTGTAAATAAGAAAGCTGCAGATAAAATGATGCAAAACATGGTTCAGCAGCTGATGCCACTGTCACCGTTCTGTTTGACACACAAAAGCATTTCACATCCTCTCAGAATCACAAATGGGTCTTCATCTCCTCTTTCACTCTGACGATGTAGAACAGTTCCACGAAAACACCTGGACTGAGAAAAAATTACTTCAGTGATTCTTCTGCCTTACAGCACAACCCCATCTTACTGACACAGCCTCTGGTTGGAAAGGCTCCCGAAGGGTGCCAGGGAAGGCAAGCTTTAACTGCTGGAAAGGGTGTTCCAGCAGGCAGGTGCCCGAGAAGATGTAATCCCAGGCCAAACAGAGGCTTCGATTCACATATGAAGAAACGTTTGTGTGCTCCAAAGCTCACCTACTCTTTTTTCCCTTCCATCTTATCCGAGGAAATAGAACCACCCGAAGCTTGCAGTTTGTCAAATATCAGGTGTCAGTATCAGGATACCAGACCCCAGTAACTCGTGACAATGTTCAGCAGGCTGTGTGGGTGGCTGAAAGATTAATCTACTTGCCAGAAAAACACACAGCAGGGTCGTTTAGTACAACCCACCCTTGCACTGTCAACAAGGATGCTGGAACTGGGTGGTTGGGAAGAACATCAAAACCCACATGTACAAGCTGAGGATGCCTGTCCTTCCACCAAACACGAGCAGCAGATGAAGCAATGACTGCCAGAGCTTCTGGGCTGAGAGCAGTATGGCACCATTCACCATTATAGCCTCCAGATGGGCCAGCGTAGGCTACTGCAAAACATCTACCAAGCATGGAACAGGATCCTGAAAGAACAAAAAAAATCAGCCTAATTTTTTTCTTAGCAGCTTACATACTGACAGCTCCGTGAAGTCTGAGTACAAGATTTCTCCTCAAGAAAGGTATGAAAAAGTGCCTTATTTGCCACTAGAAGTAGAAATGAGAAGTAAAAGCTCTTATCTTCTGATCTTCCGAGACAGCTTCTTTTCAAGTCCTTTGCAAGGTTGAGAAGGTACTAATGCTTCACACTGGGCTAGGTAGGAATTAGGACCTGATCTTTTACGTGCATCACTATTATCCACTGAAGGAAAAAAACAAATATTTCTAAAAGTCAGAATTGCAATAGCAAGCCTTAATTAGATTTTGGTGCCTTTAGCTAAGCTTTTCTTTTGAGTGCATAAAAAATGTTTTAATTAAGCCACTTTCTGCCTCAATTTCTCCAGACATCTTTCTGCTTCCGCAACAAATGCCACAGATGCCAGAGACCACAGCTTCCTTCAGTGCGTAGCTGTGATTCACACTGAGGGCAGATCTACTCTGTGCACTCAGTAAAGCTTGGGTTACGTGAGCAAAAGATAATTCAGTAATATCATTAAAGACTGAATTAAAATAAATACAGGCAAAAAGGCTAAATCCTTACAAGGGAACTTTAGTTCTGGCCCTTCCTTTCTTTCACTTGCAAACTTGACAGCCCCCTTTGTCAAAAAAAGAAAGGAAAAAAAAAAAAGAAAAATGCTTCTTTCACATCTTTTATTTTGCACACCCAACCAGGAGCGCTATGGTGCAGTATGGTCCTTACACCCCCAGCGCTGATCTCTGCCATCTGAGATAACAGAACAGCTGAATGCAGTAACAGGTGGCCATTCTCCACTTGAAAAGACCAAGAAATCACTTATGATGGATCTCCCAAAGCACGAATGCTGAGACACAACGGTGGTCTTTCAGCTAAGGTGTACAAGACTGCACAATCTTCAGAAGAAAGACTGTCATTCTCCTCCAACCTTTAATTACTTCTGTCCCATAGTCTCCAAAATGACTTTCCCAGTCGAGTGATTTCATCTCCCTTGGCTCTTTGTCATCTTCTCCTTACTTTTACAATCCCAGTTTGCACTTGCCAAGGCTTCTGTATATTAGGCATCTCTGCCAGCAACCTGACTTTCCACCTACTAGCCTTCTCTATGTCCTACACCTTACCAAGTCCCAGTCATCTGCCCAGAAGTCTTAGCTCGCCTTCACATTCTTCATGTCCTGCATTCATGTACTATCTATTCAACACACAGTCCCATTTCTTGTGAAATCTGTACCCATGCTCTCCAGTTCTCCCCTTCCCTATGGCACGCGGATCTCAGCTTCCTCCCGAAGCCACCTGACCCTTTGATCCCTCATACTTTCTGCCCAAGCACCAGCAGAGGAACCACTATAAAACGAGTAGATGTCAGATTTGATCCTAAACAAGAGATCACAGGGAAAGTTCTGAACCTCTCCGCTCACACAGCTGCTCGCTTTGGAGATGTCACACATACAGGCAATCCTGCCAGCCACAGCATTTGTGAGGGGACAAGGTACAATCTGGTCAACACCAGGAGGTGCTGAGGATTCATAAGGCTAGAAGAGATCTCAAAAGGTAATCTGTTTCATCATACTGCTCCAGAAAGAATTCAACTATACTTATGTTGTTCCTGACTAATATTCAGACAACTTCTAATGATGCTAAAATCCTGAAAATCCCAATTCAATGATCTATTCCATTGCTTCAGTTTCATTAATGCTAAACCCATTACGTATCATTTGGTTGAGCGCAGGCATGGACAACATTGCTTCACAATAGCATCTTGACATCTGAAAGGTATCATATCTCATTCACTCCGCCACTCTTCTTTCATTGGAACTGAAACAAGTCCAGACCTTTCAACCTTCCTTCATAGGCCATATTTTCTAATTATTTTCATTCCTCTCCTCTGGATTCTCTCCAATTCATCCACATCTTTTTTGGAGCATGGACCCCAACTGGATATGGTATTACGGATGAGGACGACTATCACATGGAGTGGAAGCATCACTTCTCTTGTCTTCCATGCTAGTGTCCTACCTATATATCACAATACGATGTTTGTCTTTATTTCAGCAGCTCCTCAAGTAATCAACCATAAACCACAGCTCTTCTAAAGAATTACCACCTAATCCCTTCCTTATGCAGTTGATAACTACAATATCTTTGTCCTTTGAATAACTTAATTTTAATTCCATCTCCAGTATATTCACAGTCCCTCTCCCCATTAGATATCAACTGCAGATGTAGTGTGCACCACTGAGGTCACTGTTGAAAATGCTGTGTAGTACAGGGTGTTGAATAAACATGTAACCTCTCGTCTTATTTGCTAAAGTTTTCACAGGTGAATGTGTAAAAACTACAATATTCTGAAGATATAAGACAGAAAATTTGGACAGGCATTCACAAAGACAGTAAAAATGCAGATCTTTGACAACAGGACACAGCCTTAGCAGGATCTGGAGCCTAGATACAAACCAGAATGACAATACCATGTTTCCAAAAGGTCTCAGGATTATTTTTTTTAATGAGGCAAAACAATTGGTCTAATTCTAATTAATCGTTTAGCTGAATTAAAACAAAAATTAGCCTGAGTCGTAAAGACATGATGAACTACAGCCCACATGGTTAAAGCTTGGCAAAGTTATAAGCAACAGAAAAAGGGGTTTACAATGGGAAGGATGCTTCAGTTTTGTTGGCAGATGGTGCCACTCAACCCTACTACCTTACGTGTGCACCAATGAATATCCATAGATACTATGGTTTCACATGGGTTTCGATCACTATTTTTCTCTCTCTTCTGGGCCAAACTGCTCCACAGATCACTGTAATTGTACCTTCTTTTTTTCTTCTGTGCTAAAGAGTTTCAAAGGTGGCTTTATTAAAGGTCATAAAGAAAGACAGCATGTTACTTTGAAGAAAATCAACTTTCTTTAAAGAGCAACATGAAAGTCAATATCTTGTATGGTTCAGTTTCCTTTAATTCCTTCCATCACACTCCCTCCACATTTCAACTTAATAAACAAAATCTCTTCTGTGCAGCATCCTCCTACAGAAGCCTCACCACAAATCACTAGATTGAGTTGTTTTATGAAGCTGCCCAAGTCTGACTGCTGACTTTTAAAACATGTTGAGTAAGGAAAAGATGCTCAAGCAGGTCAGACAACACGTGTAACCACCCTTACTTAGCGACATCGCTCACTCCCATGAACCAAAATCAGCTGAATATGACAGTATTTTCTTAAATGGCCTTGTCAGAGACATGAAACTTGTATTTCTGCAATTTGGCACACAGCATGCACATGCACAGGAGAAAGTGAACTATGTTTAAAAACGTATTGGTGCACTTTATACATTTATAGTAGCGTCTGAATCATCTCCCCTTAACGTGTTGCGCAACTGCAGCATAAGCCATTTACCCAGGATAATATGCAGCAAGATCTTTACATTTTCCTTCCCACCAAACTTAATTAACAAGTCACTGTGATTCTGCCTATGTGATACACTGGCTCTTGAAGAGTACTAATTAAAAATTATTTGTTACAAGTCAATTTCATTTCCTTGTAAGACTTCATCAATGTAAGTGTTAATGCTGAATGTAAAGTATGGGTACATGATGTATGTTTCTGACAACATATATCTTTTTTCTTAAACAAAGAAATTGTGTGATAGGCAATGCAGAGTATTAAAAAGGAGTGAAAGTCCCATCAGGAAGTGATGGGAAACAATGAGCGTAAGATCTACACAACAACTCATTGTTTCCTAAAGACAGAATCCACAGAGTCTCCATGGAAACAAACGTACTTTTTATCCATCACTAGTTGATTTAACTACTAGATAAAAAAAGGTAATTTGGCCTCTCCAGTGGAAGCACTAATGTAATTAAAGTTGACACTGTAACTTTGTTGCCTTCTATCATGTTATTCAAAACCACTGAATTTTATTCTAACGTGCACTTCATACAACTTTATCAAATCTTACTGAAAGACAGGGGATCAATGACAATATATAGGTGTTTAGAGCGTCTCAACATTTACATCATGTTGACAGAAGCTATTATGCAAGTACATTGCCCTGAGTGTTGACTCTAAAGAAAGCGACTGTACTTTTCTCACACACCAGTAGTAGGCTTATCCATATTTGCTGTAACTCTCTTATTTGGGTCATTATGGAATAAAGACTCTGCATTGATCTTATGAGAGGAAAAAAACCCAAACCCTCCAAACAATCAGAGTCAGTGGTTTCCAAATATGAATAATTCAGAATATGAAGAGAGATCTTTTTCTTCTCCTGACTTGCGAGAATAAAAAGTCAGAACACAGTCATTTAAGCTTACGCTGTCTATAAAAATCCTGTTTATGTTAGACTTCATTGCAAAACAACAACCAAATACATTCATATTCATAAACTCATCATCACATTTCAGTCAACACTTATTATGCCATAATAAATATTTCTTATTTTAAAAAGGCTTACCTGACACATCTACAGCAGGAATATATTGAATAATCCTAAGCTACATTACTCACACAAATATATCAATTTTCAGTGACTGAGATACCTGGCAAAACAGTATTCAGAATGACTAAGAGGCAAAGCAGAAGAAACTGCAAAACTTCAGAGTTCTTACGGCTGGAATGAGAAGTGTGAAACTAAAACTGCCGCTTTTTAGTATCTGCAAAAAAAATTAAATATTGTTGCCAAAATAACAGTCCTTTTTAAAAGTAAATCTATTTTGTTTAAGTTTGCAGGAACTGGACGTTAAGAAAAAGCAAAAAAAAAAAAAAGATTTAACCTAATGGATTAATGATTCACCACTGCTACTACCACCTGCATAACCTCACAAGACAACTGACCAAAATCACCTATAAAAAACAAGCTTGAAAAAAAAAAGAAAAAAGTCAATGTCTTAGCACAGAACACAGCAAGACATTCATACTTTACACCAACTGTGTTTGCTACAACTGCACTTTTTAAAATCCCATTAGGCAACATATACGAAAAAATAATAATTGCTTATAAGCGTGAAGCAATTCTCTCTAAAATGCAGGACTGCCCAAATGGGTATTTAAAAAAGGTCCTTCATTTTAGAACAGGATGCTCTGAGATTCATTTTCTTATTGAAGGAAAAAGGCCCAATAACAAGCAGCAGCAATCTCTTTGCTACGTGCCATATTTATTAATAAAGGTTTCTGGGTAATTCTTGTGATTGTCACACTGTGACACAAATAAATATACAAATCACTTTCATATAAAGTTTCGATACACTTCACAGTGTTAAATTCAAGTTCATTGTTGGAATGGAATATTCAAAACCAAACGCAAGCTCTAGTCTGATAAATTGATAGCAACCAAGGAGAGTTGCATTTATTAATTTGATTAATTCCTCACCTGAATTCAAACCACACAAAGTAAGTGATATGCAGAACTGCTAATTACTGCCTATGTTAAAAAATATCAATGGCTTTGTTAAAGAAAATCACAATTACATTTATACACACTGATTAATGTTTTGATACAGTTAAAAGACTTAATTGTCTACGCAAGGTGCAATTAGAATTATTTCAGTGATGGGAATTTCTTGAGTGTGCATTATTAAATACCAAATAAAAGTCAGTTCTAACGCCAATGTATCATCTTTAATCTGTTAAAATATTGAACCTGATACATCTTATTGCTGTTGAGTGGCTTAAATAGCTCTGATTCTAAGAAAAGAGCTCTTCTCATACAATTGATATACACCGTTTAGGGTACCTAGAGAAAATCTGTTTGGGAATATAATGAATTATTAGATATCTATTATTGACAGAATATCTCTCATTAGGCCTGTGGTTGCAAATTACTCTTGCCTTGCTCTGTACCCCCATCCCCCATCCACCCAAGAGCAGATCACTTTCAGTGCCATTATTGTCAGGCATATTAAATTTTCAGGATGCACCGTTGTGGTTTCCAGGTCTCTATTCACCCCTTGAACTGTGTTTTTAACCAGGCATTTTTACACTCGAGATGACAGAGCAGGGGCATAACAACGTTTCGCATACTACAACTACAGAGATGCAGATTTGTAACTGACTCACGGTAAAACCAGCCAAATTAATGAAAAAAAAAAAAAAAAAGCCAAACCCTTATTCATTAAAAATCTCTTCACAACACAGAAGAGGTTTGCGTTACACGTATTTCTACCTCTAGAAAGACGTTTTGTAACTGGAGAGATTGTGCAGGACATCAGCTCCCCATGCAGAATAATATTACCCCTAGCTCACCTGCTCCGGTTCTTAAGGGAAGGGTAAGAGACGGAACCGATGCACCTACCCCTCACTGCCTCGCTACCGCGAAGAGCTGCAGATTTCATCGCTCCTTAAAACGGGATGGCAGTTTTATGAGAAACGCCTCGCGGGAGCTGAAAACAAAGCAACGCTGCTCTGGCGAAGCGTCGCGTGGAACAAAGTCATCTCTGACAGCTCCCGCTTTTCAGCGAAGCTGAAAGAGCACAGGACTCTCCGGGAAAACGCGAACAAAGGGAAAATAGAAGGGACCTAAATGAAGCAGCCCAGCCATTGAATTCTCCGGCAGCGATGAAGTAGCACCTTCCGAAAACGACCCGCACGCCTCCTCGCACCCGGCGCGGAACAAAGGCAGCCGAGCAGCGGTAGGTGACTACTCACAGGGGCTCTTCGCGTGGCTGTCCTCCCTCTGCGGCCGCCCGTCGTTGAGCGCTAACGAGCCAAACGCCGCACGTCGCAAAAAAAAACCGGCTCAGGTGGGCGACACAAAGCGGCAGGGGCACGGGCACGGGCACACGGGCACACACCCACGCACACCCGCGCCTTCAGCACAATAGCAGGCGGCACACGCTGCCGCGGCACGGCGAGCGCTGAGCGGAGGCGGAGCGCTGCCGCCGCCGCCGGAGCGCCGCGGCGGGGATGCGGAGCGCCGCGGGAGGCTGCGATGCTCCGGGCTGCGGCGATGCTCCCTCCCGCTACGAGCGCCGCGACGGCGTTTGCGCGGGGAGGCGGGGTGGTGGACCGGGCGGAGGGCAAGGTCCTCCCTCCTACCTGTTCTCCCTCTCCGTGCTGCCAGAAGGGAAGAGCCGGCGGCTGTGGCCGGCGCCGGGTGCCGCCGCCCAGCCCGCCGGCTGCCGCCCCCGCGGCGGCCGCCCCATCGCAGTGCGGCCGCCGCCGCTCACGGGCGCCCCGCAGCGCCGGAGCCAGAGCCTCTCCCGAATCCCTGCCTGCGCCCTCCGACTGGGAGTCGGCTCCTTTTGTTGGGAAGGAAGGGGTCAGGCTGGATGCATCCGGATTCAGCTGGATCCCGCTGATGTTCGCACCATTTAGAGCCCCCTCGGCCGCCCGCTGCACTGCCCAAAGAGGAGAGATCCTCGGTCCTGGCTGCACCCCGGCTCTCAACCCTAATTTGTTCTCGTCTCGCTCTGAATCCAGCACCTGACTAGCGCCATAACCACATAAATATTTATCCCCTTCATTTACTAAAAGATGGGAGGAACGACAAGAAACAAAACAAAAATCAGCTGTTCCCCAACACAGCAGTACAAAAAAGGCTTTTTCTTTTTTTTCCCCCCACATCTGTAAATCTGGTCTTTGTATTAGCTCTTCCGGGGCCCCGCTCCTCCAATTCAGCATCTATGCCAAGATTTTACCAGTGCTGGACACCGACTTCCTGAGTTTCCCAAGCAGAACACAATAAAATCAGATGCTGCACTTAGTTCCATCCAGACTGCCACTTTTTGAACCAAAATTGATTACGTGATTCATGATTTCCGCTGCTGAGAAAGAAGATGCGTTTTGCCAGTCAGCATTCCAGATTCAGCTGCTCCCGGGACAAAAAGGCCGTACAGCTTTGGACCATGACTGCCTCTTAACTTTTTAGCCCAGTCAGAAGTGGTCCTGCTGCTATTTGTGAAAGGAACTGCATCTTACAGAGAAATACCACCCATGCTGGGTCAGATCAAAGAGGTGTCTCACACATTTTTTGGTCTCTTAATGTGCCCAACACTGGATATTTTAAAGGAAGAATGTAAGTTTAGGCAAGCATTTACTGAATCTCTCACTCCTTATTGTTTGGAGCTCAGCGAATTTCAGAGTCAGAAGTGATATTTGTGCAAAAAAACCCCCACCCCTAGTTCTATGACTCTGGAATAAATATTAATTGCTAGCAATCACTTTTTCACCTGCAGTGTTCTAGAGATGCCCAGCCACACAAGCCATGAGAGGAGCAGGCTGCTCCCTTTTTAGCCCCTCCATGACTAAAGCCATAGTATATCAGGCACAGATAAACCAGAAACGAAGCACATGCACCAGACCTACTATTTAGATGGCTAAGTATATTGACTGCTATCTTTACATTAGCAATTACACATATATATCTCCCAAATGCATGGATATAAACCACCTCAATAACCAGAGCTGAATTTCGCAGCAGTCCTTTGAACAATTCAGAGGGTTTGCTTTGCTGCTGTTGCAGCACTTGCACGTTTTTAGGCAGTAGAATTAGGTGGCACAGATAGAAAACTTCAGAAGTAGCCACCAGAAAAGAGGTGAATCCAGCCTTTGCCAGTTCCTTCGGATTGGTCAAATGGCTCAGTTACATCAGACCTTTCTTCACAAAGGTTGATCTTTTCACTTTCCTAGAGGAGAAAATAAACTAAAATGAGATTTATTTTTTTTTTTCTTAAGAATCGACAATTTCTGGAAAGCGACGCAGTCATAAACCTTAGTAGTGAAGCAATGGATGGGCTTCAGGAAAACTTGTCTTATTAATAACTCTTTCACTTTATTAGATGTCTCTAGAATTTCTACGGAGACCCGTTATGTGCCGTGATCACTGGAGAAGACACGGGTCCACTAGGTGGCACAAATACGCCATCTAAAAGCAAGGAGCCGGGCGGGGTGCGTGTGCGTGCCTGTCTCCTGGTCAACGTGTCTTACTTATGCATTTATGCACAGCAAATGGGTCCAGAAAAAGATTGCACACACAGCGCTACAGTCCAGTCACCCACACATCTATTTTCAACTAAAACCAAGCTCAGAAGTCAACGTGCTCCTTTGGACTTAGAGGTTCAATTAAAATCTCCCCAAAGAGCAGTATCTGCTCCTGCAGACCTGGACTTATCACAGCTGACTAACCACGCTGCAACTCATTTCTGTGTTTGCACGCAGGAAAATATGGCTGTCCCTGCTCAGCAGAATTAAAACCTAGGAGAAGCAGCCACTGACATTCTCATTTTTCCCACTTTTTTCCATTTGCCACCATGCAATTCTAGTTAGTTTAAGCAAACAGTCTAATTCCTGCACTATCACCTTGAAACAGAGAAGGACACACCACTGACAAACCTGGTGGAGCAACTCTGCTCAGACGACACTGAGCTAGCAGCACACACAGGTGGGGTAGGCAACTGTCACGTGGTAAATTCCAAACCTCAACATCTATCTCAGCTCTAATGTAGATTAATATTGAGACAAAACAATGGCAATACAATCACTTTTATGTTCACCATTTTTAAAAAAGTCAAAGACCATAATATAGATAATAAGAGACAATTTCACTACAGCTGGGTAGGCACTTACTTAATCACACCACTCTTAGGAAAATTTCCCAGAGTCACAGAATTGTGGCTCCTCTGGAGACTGTCTAGTCCGTCCCCCTGCTCACAGCAGGGTCAGCGACAGCAGGCTGTCCAGGACTGTGTCCCACTGGGTTTTGAATACCAAGGTGGATGGGGACTCCAGAGCCTCCCTGGGCAGCCTCTTCCACTGTTTGACGACCTGCATGGAAAAAAAGCATTTTTCGTATGTTTAAATGGAATTCCCCGTATTTCAACTTGTGCCCATTGTCTTTTGTACTTTCCCTGGATACCACTAAGAAGAGACCGCCTTGGTCTTTTTACTCCCACCCATCAGGTATTTATGTACATTGAGATGATCCCCTCCCTGAGCCTTCTTCTCAAGGCTGAACACCCCCAGCTTGCCCAGCCTCTCTCCTCATGTGAGGAATGCTCCAATCCTTCAGACATCTCCGGCGCCCTTTGCTGGACTTGCCAAGAACACCCATGTTGTATCCGGAGCCTTACAGAAGACATTGCATTTGGGCAGTTAGTTATCCTGGATGAGCCACGTCTGCTCTTTGGGGCTTGAGCATGTATGTGGGCATGGGTGGCTGCCGCGCAGGGAATGTGCCTGTGCCGCGCGCTGGTGGATGTTGTGACAGAGATAACCTTGCAGCCTGTCAGAAAATACATGGGCTTTTTTGCCTTTGTGGATAAAATAGCGCTGGTAACACACCAGTGTTTCAGCTATTGCTCAACAGCACTTGCACAGCATCAAGATTTTCTCTCTTCCCACATTTGGCTGACAAGAAACTTGTACTGGAGGGTGAATGGGAAGACTTCAGGTCCAGGAATTAATAGTGCTGCAGCTATTCACGATCTTTACATTGCCCAAGAAGGGTCAGAGAATGGCAAGAAACATAAAGCAAACGACTAGGGTATCAAAACTGCTCACAAGTTTCTTACAATGCTAGCAGAGAAAAAGAGGAAATACAAAATTCTGTCACAAAGAATGGTTTAAAAGAACCGAAGTCTGTGGTCATATGGTTTCATTTAGGAATAATAGCATGTGAATAGGTCAGTCTTGCCACATGTGCATCATTTTCTGTATAAAATATTTTAAATTGAAAGATTGAAGCCGTAATATTAACCTTTTTTAATTAGCATCACATAGGAATCTCAGTGTTTCTCAGATTTAGTGTGACCAAAAAAAAGAACAAATTGGGTTTTCCAACTGAACGCTAAAATTGCTTATTTAAGTTAATCATTTAAATTTTAGGGACATACCATAAGACAAAAAAAAATTAACATTAATTCTAAGAATTTCTTTAATAAGTTTAATTGAGCAATTTGAGATTTAATAAATTGTTAAAAACTGTCCTTTTATTCTCTTCAGATTCCTCCACTTCTGACGATAAACTTTGTTTTGTAGAGAAACAGCCCCAACAAGCATTGCTTCACCTTCATTACTTTCCCAAATCCTCAACTGCAGATCACAATAGAAGACAGACAACTTGAGTATTCGGACTTTTCCCATGATTTCATGTCTGCCCCACTCTGCTTTCAACTCACCCCAGCGGAGGACTAAGACAGGTCATGAGCCTTCCATGATCTTTTGATCTCCCAGAAGGTGAGGACAGCACAGAAGCTTCTTGGAGAGGAGTCCAGGAGAGTAATTCTAATATCCCGACTCACATAAGGCTTGTTCCATACATGACATATATGGTAGTTCGCAGATTTAAATCTTCCACAAATTGGTGCTTGTTTTATACTTGGTGAAATTAAATACTTGATTTTAAAGCAAAGTTGTATAAATACTACTCTTCTTCTATTCTAGTTGCTTACAAAATATAAAATAAATAGTATATAAAATAATAGTATATAAAATATACTATATAAATAATAGTATATAAAATAATAGTAACAGAAGGTAAAATGACAGCTCTACTATAGTCTGAATATTAGAAATGTTTTATTTTTAAAAAGCTGTGCAGGCTTTGGCCACCGAAATTACATTAGTTTTATTATACCACCTGTGTTCAACGATCTGCTAATTCTTCATAGTTGATATTCATGTAAGAATTACTGTTAATTGAAGGGTTATGGTTTTAATTGTAATGTCAAAAATTTCCTTTTTTTGGTAAGATGAAATGCAGTATTTCCAATAAAATGGAACACTTGCTCTTTTTCTAAAATTCAGATTCCAATTTAAAAGGGTTTCTATACAAAATAAGATATTCAAAAGTCACCACAGAAGATACCAAGAGCAGAAAATAAGTTCTTTTCTCATTCTTACTCAACTGCTTCATCCAAACGAATTAAGGTCAACTAGCATCAATGGAAAGTACGGAATGAACTAGGAACAGCATTAATACCTAAGTAACATTTAGAGACTACATCTTCCCATTCCTGTAACTGGCAAATGAGAGACCTAAAAAGTAAAACACTTTATGAACAATTCCTTCCAATGGCTCAGAAGCCCAACGTGGCACAAGTATTCCCAGGTCCTTCTGAATGGGTGCTCTATGTTGGTTTTAATTAGTAACATTTAATCCATATAGACACATACTAAATAACAAAACTGACAAAACACAAGATGTAAAAAGTAAAAGATATCTACTTGGCTTGCAGCACTGATTATTTATCTATGAAGATATGAGACAATATTACTAGTTAATCAAATATTCTTTATAATTTCTAACTCTTTAACAATCTTAGTGCAAAATGGACAAAATCTAAAACTAAAAAAAAAATAAAATTCTTCCATGTCATTAATGTATTGTTTACATCTTAGAGATGTTTGTGATGATAGAATTCAAAAATTTGAACATAAATACATAAAATAATTCAGAATTAATTTTATACTATTTAAAGGATTTCAAGACATCTTTAAAAACAGTTTTTCTCTTTTTATTTAATATTAGGATAGTATTTAAAACACAGTTCCACACTAAGATTAAACAAAAGGAGATGAGTAGTTGTCATATCACAAAAACATTAATAAAGAATAACCAATACATTTTAATTAATAAAAGGTACAGTAAACAAAATGCATTCACAAAATAGATAATCAATACTTTTAAAATACCATGAAGAATGACATGTGACCAGAAAACACTCGTTAAAAGCTCAAACACAGGAAACCATCATGATTACAAAACCAACTGGCTCAGCATTTTGAATACAATCATGTACACTGCTCTATGTCAGCCCACACTAAGATGAACAAACTTCTGTAATCATATGAGATCAGCAAAGAGAAATGAAACAGTAAAAGGAAGACAGGAGATTGTCGTATCAAGTACTCGTTTCCTTCACATAATCATTAGGTTTGCGAAACAGTAGCAAAACTTAGCCAGCCTTGATACGAAACACATGAAACAGCCAGCAAAACCTGAGCCATTCCAGCCAGTTGGGAAAGCAGAGTTTTGCAAAGTTTATTACTTTGCAGGTTCTCAGAAACTTCAAAGGTAATCACCGATTTGAATGAAGAAAACGAGGTAGAATACACGCCAGCCTTCATAATCTTCAAAAAAAGTCCTTGTAACAAGGTAATGCTTCAGTTGCTCAAGCACTGGTTATTCCTTGAAGGTCACACTTCTGGTGGAGAAAGAAAAAAATTCAAAATAATGCTATCTATTATATTTTATCAATGAAAATTAGGATGAAAAGTAATAATCAGATCTGGCCTCCTCATATTCTCTTCTGTTATTCCTGAATATGAACTGTTAGGATATTACATAAAACTCTACATTCTGTTCATTGACTTATTGCTCAAATGCTTAACGAAGTAAACGTGAGATGAGAAGGAAGAGAAAATTTCTTCAGAAGACTAAATCAGATACAGAAAAAAGGCAGTTGTAACACCACAGAACAGTAATTGCAGAGTACGCTTTACTGCGGTAAGCTCCTAATAAATGGGCAGCAATAGATAAGCAGGGTGAAAGATGGTGATAGTATCATAGCAAGGTTTGGGTTGGAAGGGACCTTAAACATCATCTAGTTCCAACCCTCCTGCCATGGGCAGGGACACCTTCCACTAAACCAGATTGCTAAAAACATCATCCAACCTGGCCTTGAACACTTCCAGGGATGGGGCAGTCACAACTGCTCTGGCCAAAATGTGCCTGTGACCCACCACCCTCAGAAGAATTTCTTCTTTAGATCTAATCTAAATCTCCCCTCCTTCAGTTTAAATCCATTGCTCCTTGTCCTATCACTACACACCCTTGTAAAAAGTCCCTCTCCAGCTTTCCAGTAGGCCCCTTTAGGTACTGGAAGGCTGCTGAAGGCCTCCCCAGAGCCTTCTCTTCTCCAGGCTGAACAACCCCAACTCTCTCAGCCTGTCTTCATAGCAGAGGTGCTCCAGCCCTCGGGTCATCTTTGTGGCCCTCCTCTGGACCTGCTCCAATAGGCCCATGTCCTTCTTATGTTGGGGCCCCAGAGCTGAACACAGTACTGCAGGTGGGGTCTTATGAGAGCAGCATAGAGGAGGAGAATCACCTCCCTCGACCTGCTGGCCACGGTTCTTTGAATGCAGCCCAGGATATGACTGGTTTTCTGGACTGCAAGTGCACATTGCTGGCTCATGTTGAGCTTCTCAACCAACACTAACAAGTCCTTCTCCTCAGGGCTGCTCTCAATCCATTCTCCGACCAGTCTGTACTCGTGCTTGGGATTGCCCCGACCCACATGCAGGACCTTGCACTTGGCCTTGTTGAACTTCATTAGGTTCTCACAGGCACACCTCTCCAGCCTGTCAAGGTCCCTCTGGATGGCATCCCTTCCCTCCAGCATGTTGACAGTACCGCACAGCTTGGTGCCATCAGCAAACCTGCTGGGGGTGCACTCAATCCCACTGTCCATGTCTCCAACAAAGATGTTAAATAGCACCAGACCCTATACTGACCCCTGAGGAACACCACTCGTCACTGGTCTCCACGTGGACATCAAGCTGTTGACCACAACTCTTTGACTACGACCATTCAGCCAATTCCTTATCCACCGAGTGGTCCATCTATCAAATCCATGTCTCTCCAATTTAGAGATAAGGATGTCATGTGGGACAGTGGGAAGTGCTTTGGACAAGCCCAGGTAGGTAATGTCCGTTGCTCTTCCCTTATACACCAACGCTGTAACCCTGTTGTAGGAGGCCACCAAATTTTTCAGGCATGATTTGCCCTTAGTGAAGCCATGTTGGCTGTCAGCAGTCACCTCCTTATTTTCCATGTGCCTTAGCATAGTCGCCAGGAGGATCTGCTCCATGATCTTGCCATGCACAGAGGTGAGACTGACTGGCCTGTAGTTCCCTGGGTCTTCCTTTTTTCCCTTTTAAAAACGGGGGCTATGTTTCCCTTTTTCCAGTCAGCGGGAACTTCACCAGACTGTTACAACTTCTCAAATATGATGGATAGTGGCTTAGCAACTTCATCTGTCAGTACTCTCAAGGACCCAGAGATGTACCTCATCGGTTCCCATGGACTTAGAATCATAGAATGGTTAGGGTTGGAAGGGACCTCAAAGATCACCTAGTTCCAATCCTCCTGCCATGGGCAGGGAAATCCTCCACTACACCAGGTTGCCCAAAGCCTCATCCAACCTGGCCTTGAACATCTCCAGGGATGGTGCATCCACAACTGCTCTGGGCAACCTGTTCCAGTGGCTCACCACCCTCACAGTGAAAAATTTCTTCCTTATATCTAACCTAAATCTGCCCTCTTTCAGTTTAAAGCCATTGCCCCTTGTCCTATCACTACACGCACTTGTAAAAAGCCCCTCTTCAGCTTTCCTGTAGGCCCCCTTTAGGTACTGGAAAGCTGCAATAAGATCACCGCGGAGCCTTCTCTTCTCCAAGCTGAACAGCCCCAACTCTCTCAGCCTGTCTTCATAGCAGAGGTGCTCCAGCCCTCTGATCATGTTCGTGGCCCTCCTCTGGACTCATTCCAGTAGCTCCATGTCCTTCTTGTGTTGGGGGCCCCAGAGCTGAATGCAGTATTCCAGGTGGGGTCTCACAAGAGCAGAGGGGCAGAATCACCTCCCTCGACCTGCTGGCCACATTTCTTTGGATGCAGCCCAGGATACGGTTGGCTTTCTGGGCTTCCAGTGCACCTTGCCGGTTCATGTTGAGCTTCTCATCCACCAGCACTCCCAAGTCCTTTTCCTCAGGGCTGCTCTCAATCTATTCTCCGCCCAGCCTGTACTTGTGCTTGGGATTGCCCCGACCCACGTGCAGGACCTTGCACTTGGCCTTGTTGAACTTCATTAGGTTCTCACAGGCACACCTCTCCAGCCTGTCAAGGTCCCTCTGGATGGCATCCCTTCCCTCCAGCGTGTCCACAACACCACACAACTTGGTGTCATCTGCAAACTTGCTGAGGGTGCACTCAATCCCACTGTCCATGACTCCAACAAAGATGTTAAATAGCACCAGACCCTATACTGACCCCTGAGGAACACCACTCGTCACTGGCCTCCACGTGGACATTGAACCATTGACCACAACTCTGAGTGCGACCATCCAGCCAATTCCCTATCCACTGAGTGGTCCATCCATCAAAACCACGTCTTTCCAGTTTAGAGACAAGGATGTCGTGTGGGACAGTATCAAATGCTTTGGATAAATCCAGATAGACAATGTCAGTTGCTCTTTCCCTATCCATCAATGCTGTAACCCCATCATAGAAGGCCACCAAATTTTTCAGGCATGATTTGCCCTTAGTGAAGCCATGTTGGCTGTCACCAATCACCTCCTTGCTTTCTATGTGCACCTTCAGGTTCCTTAGATGGTCTCAAACCTGATCTTCTCCTACAGGGGCAGTTCTTCATTCTCCCAGTCCCTGCCTTTGCCTTCGGTGACTTGGGCAGTGTGGCTAGAGTACTTGCCAGTGAAGACTGAGGCAAAACAAGTCATTGAGTACCTCAGCCTTCTCCATACCCTGGGTAATCAGGTCTCTCGTTTCCTTCTGGAGAGGGCCCACATTTTCCCTAGCCCTCCTTTTATCACTGGTGTACCTATACAAGTTTTTCTTGTTGCCCTTGATGTCCCTGGCCAGATTTAATTCTATCAGGGCTTTAGGTTTCCTAACCTGATCCCTGGTTGCTCAGACAATTTCCCTGTATTCTTCTCAGGATACCTGTCCTTGCTTCCACAATCAGTACGCTTCTCTTTTGTGTTTGTATTTGTCCAGGAGCTCCTTGTTCATCCATGCAGGACTCCTAATGTTTTTGCCTAACTACCTCTTTGTTGGGATGCATTGGTCCTGAGCTTGGAGAAGGTGATCCTTAAATATTATCCACTTTTCTTGGGCCCCTCCTTCCCTCCAGGGCTTTCTCTCATGGTACTCTACCAAGCAGATCCCTGAGGAGGCTGAAGTCTGCTCTCTTGAAGGCCAGGGTAATGAGCTTGCTGCGTGTTCTCCTCACTGCTCTAAGGATATTGAACTCCATCACTTCATGGTCACTACAGTCAGGGCTGCCCTTGAGCTTCACATTCCCCAGCAGCCCCTCCATGTAGGCGAGAACAAGGTCCAGCATAGCAGCTCTCCTCATTGGTTCCTCTATCATTTGAAGAAGGAAGTTATCATCAATGCATTCCATGAACCTCCTGGATTGCTTATGCTCTGCTGTTTTGTCTCTCCAGGAGATATCGGGGTGGTTGAAGTCCGGACCAGGGCTTGTGAACATGAAGCTGTTCCTGTCTGTAGAGGGCCTCATCCACTTGGTCTTCCTGGTCAGGAAGCCTGTAGCAGACCCCACTATAACGTCGCCTGTCGCTGCCCTCCCTTTAATCCTGACCCACTGACACTACGGAGTGTCTTTTCTTCATTGCTGTACTTGAGAGAATTTCATGGCATTTCTCTTAATATGAATAATTGGTTGTTTCAAGATAATTATTAACAATAATAAATTGGCAATATATATTTGGATACAATTAATGGCAATAATAAGCAGGGGATATATATTTGGAAGGTGTCAGCTGGTGCACGACCAATAACAAAATCAGGAATGGGAATCCACTACATTATATGGTCTTTGGAGAGCACTTTGCATCTATCATTTCCAATCAATATTTTATAGTCGGAGAGTCAACAACAGAAGAACTTAGCACCATCCAAAGTGTGTAAGAATTTCTTATAATTAAAAAAGGATTATTTAGAAACAGTTTAAACCTAAATCTTAAACAGAAACAATCTGCTAAAGTCAAATTGCTTACTTTTCAGTTGCTGCTTGATCGGTTGTCCTTACAACAGGACGTTCTGGAGAATGTGAGGGAGACCTTAACGTTGAGCTGAGAGGAGGGGAAGCACGTAACGATGATGTAGAGAGACCATGTCGACGCATTTCCTGAATTGCACGTTCTCTACCAACGGAGAGTAATTTCAGTTACATAACACTTCGGTACTACAAGATGTTAAAAGGAAGAAAACTTAACTTTTTTCCCCCCATATTTTTACTTTGTAAAGTATTGTGAAAATCACCAAGAGTCTTGTTTTCTTGTATGTCAGTCAACTTCTTGTTTTCACAAGAAGGATTTTTTTTTTTTTCAGGTGCAATGGTAAACTCACAAAATTTACGAGGGAATTCAGAAACTGTGGAGTTTTTTCTTTTTTAATTAAGCAGTTTTCAAGATGAGAATATTAGATTTTGCATGACAATAGGAACACAATTTTCCACACAAGTTCCTCAGTATTGAAAAAGCAACAGTTTTTTAAGTGAGAAAGAAGAAATGAGCAGTCAGCTCACTGAAAAAACAGCATCTTACCGTTCAAATCGTTCAGTTGTCAGTTGTCTTTTTAAAACATCACAGTCAGTCTGCAGCTGTGCAGCTTTACTTCGAAGTATGGGAATCTCTCTATTATAGCTGCTTCTAAAAAAAAAATCATGAGAAGCCAAAAAGTTTTTTTTGAACACTGTCAGCTTGGAGCTTAGATGTATTAGGGTAAGATGAAAAAAAAAAAAAGATACTGAACATCGGACCAAATCGAAGATATATTAGAAGCACAGAGAACCACACGAATGCAACAGAATGTTTCTGGTAGAACCTGAGGTGAGAAAGAAGTGAGAAGCTGGCAAGCCTCTCACTACATCATTACTACAATACATCGTGTTCTTTTTCAGACAAAGGAAAACACAAACGTGTTTTATAAAAACAGACAAAACAAGTAAATCATTAATTTATTGATTTACTATCCTCTGTTGCAATGTGAGATGGTTTTTATGTGTACACTCAAAAAATGAAAAAAGCAGTAAGTATCCACAAAAATACAAACGTAACAGATATGGCTTCATTAACAATTACATCAAGTAGGCTGGAACTGTTGGGCTAGTAATGAACACAACTGAATCAAATCTAAATAAAAGCTGAGCTGCAAGCTCAGACCAGCAAAACTCAGAGTCTGAAAGCTTGTCAACTACACCTTTGGGCCCAACTGTTTCAAGTGCAAGAGTCAAAAAGAAAAGCAGCCTTGCAAATCTTGAGTAACATAATTAAATAAACTTCTTAGCAAATCATCAGCTTGGACGACTCAATGCTTAGTTGCAAAACACCATTAATTGCATTATAAAGCAAGGAAAAAAAAATCGAGTATAAAATAAGTTGACTAAACAAGAATCTAGACAGTTATGTTATTCCATAGAATCTTCAAAGCCAATGAGGCGGAGTGCTCACTTCTGGAGAAGCAAAGATGTACCAGTTTATTGCTAAAGCACTGGACTTGAATTCTGAAAAACGAGTTCCACTCCTAGCTCAGTCGCAGACATCCTGTCTGGCACTCGCTGGTCTCCGACTCCAGGAAGATGCAAACTACTTGAGATTTGACCCAAAAAGAAGTGCAGAACATTTTTTCCTGTGTTGCCTATTCATCAGTAAAATTCCTAGAAAGGTATCTTGATCCAGTACGTTGAGTATAGATGCAGAAGACAAGAGGACCGGCCTCGATGATATCTTATTCTAAATCCTTCAGAGACAGGCATGTGCTTTCAGGATGGAGGTAAGAATTCAGGGCCCAGTATCATTATTGTAAAATAAAGAAAGCAAACAGTTTTGTGAGTTCTGAGGTTATTCCATGTCAATGACATTTAAACAAAATTAAGATCATGAATTAAATGTCTCAAAAATTATGAAATATTATAATTCGGAACCCCTATGCACAGTAATCATCATATAATAAAATTACATGATTATATATTATTTTTTCGCAGGACATCTGCCTCTTTCACAGTAGACACAGACAGCTCTCAACAAGTAGTGTACCTATTCACTATTCTCTGTTTATTTAATACTTAATCACTGTAGAGCCTTAACATCTCATTTACTGCACTATCACCCAAACAGCACTCTGAGTAACAAAACTACTCACTCTTCACAGAGCTCAAAATTACAGCACTGGAGAACTTCACAAGCTAAACTTAATTTTGAGAATCCTTCTAAAGTCAGAGGTTGTATCAGTACCATCTTAGCAATTAAACTCATAACTAAACTCTTCAAAGTCAAATAAAAAGATGATGTTTTGCTTAAAAAGCATAGTTGAATTAGATTGCTTCCTGAATCTAAAAATAAAATCAGAACCTGTGAGAGAGGAAGTTATATATTTTGATAATTGATACACTCTGATGGAAAGGTTAAATACCAAAACTTCAGTGTATATATAAATTTATAGATGTACTCAACAGCTAAAAATAAAAATCATATTATTATGAGTTTGCGGGTTCTGTAGTGAAAATAAGGTCCAGTGTCTGCAACACATCAGCTACCTTGCCATTAGGTAGTTATTGTCCACTAAGTGGCTCAGAGGAAAGGATTTTAGTGATTGCACTGAAAAAACTGGGAGAGTTGGACCAGACAAGTGCACTTCAGGAAAGATAACAACTCCTGTGCCTAACTGATGTGAAAGAGTCATGACCAGCAGAGAAAGTGAAGAAAACTTGCTGGAGTCAGATTGGGGACAAATCAGAGAGAAACTGAGTGCTTATTCTCAAGACTGTAAAAACTCAGTGGGGTGCTCCTTCCTTTTAGAGTAAGTTTCCTTTGGAACTCCTGTTTAAGTTTACTGCTTGTGCTAAACTGAGGTCCATCAGTGGTGATTAATGAAAGATCTGTAAAGAAACTTTAAGTAAACTATTCCATGAAAGGTCAAAAGACACTGCTGCAAAAATCTGCTCAGCCATACTGAACATCAAGAATTTGACTTTGTGAGTAACTGCTGTCACAAAGAAAAAGTTTCTTTGTAAACCACATAACACATACATACACTTGTTAAAACTTACAGTTTGCTCTCGGCGAGCGTTAACTTGTCCTTCAATAACTGAATTTCAGAGTCTTTCTCACAGGATGTTAAATGGTTCTGAAATTCTTTGTCTCTACTAGTAGCCAGCAACGTTTCAAGATTCTGAACTGTAAGTCTCTCACTGGATAACTGCTTTTTCAGCAACTCTGCTTCTGACTTTAGGTCTTCTAATTCACCTAGAACCTAGGGCACAAATTTTACACATTAATACACTGGTTTACAAACACACAGTTTTATTTCATGAAGAGTTGTTATAAAAATTGAAAGGATCAGAGGTTTCATAAAAATGAATACGGTACTAAGCTTACAAAACAAATTAAAGCCTACTATTATTTAAAACTATACTTAGTTAAAAACTACTCAAGTTGTATATCTGTCAAATGTCTTACTGGGAGCTGGATTACTGAGGGCTGGAAATGCTTAGGTCAGTACCTGCTGCACTAACTGGCTTTTAACAGAGGTAAGCTTTTGGACAAGTACAAAAATACTATTTACTATACTTCATTCCATTCAGCTAGGTCAGCTCACAATTAGTTTTTTGACTTTTGCTGAAAATGTAGGAATGCTTGTTTTCCTCAACAGTTCTATGAATATTAACAAATTCTGTGGGGATGAGAAGTACTGTTCTCAAGGTCTTCAATATTACAGTAAAAGAAAGCCTGATAAGTCACTACGTAAAGACACAACAACCAGTCATAAAGAAAAAAAATCAGAAATTATGGATATTTAGAACTGTTTAAACTATTTCAAGATATTTCATGAACTTCAGCTGAATCTACATTTCAATTTAATTGAAAAAAACATTAAGTCTTTAATACCTAAATAAGGAATGTAATATTCCCTTTTCATAAAAGTCGAACATTTGAGTAAATTAAAAAACAGTACATAAAACCAAAGAAATATAATTTGTTTCTGTGGTATAGCAAAAACTACTGCTGCCACATTTTGTAGTGATAATGAATGAAAGAAACTACCTCTTTTTGTACAAAACCCACAGATCTGTATATTGCAAAATTTGTAACTTATATATAAATGCAAAACTGGTGATGTAAATTAACTTACCTTGCTCTCAGAAGTAATTTATTCTTTTCTCCAAAAAACACTAAAAGCAAAGGAAGACACTTTACTATAAAAAAAATTAAATTTGCCTTTGCTGCTTACCCTTTCATAATCCATGCTTTTGGATGTCAGCTGACGAGATAAAAGCTCTTTGTTAGATTCAAGTTTCACACAGAGTTCTCGCACAGAAGCCAGGTCAGCCAACACAGAAGTCTTATCCTGATTTTCACGTTTAATATCCTCTTCCAATTTGGACATATTTTTTGTAATGGAGGAGATCTGAGATTCATATGCTTGATGTGCAATGATATGCTAAACAAAGACAAATATGGATATCCCTTCAGTGTTAAAAGTTAACAGTTCTCTGTTGGATAACAGGGTTTTGGTTTCTTTTTTCCTATTTTTAAGTATTTTTTAAATACTTTTTTCCCCCTTCAAAATGAACTTTCCCTATAAAGTTAACTTTACATTAAATTCCTTTTTTCTCCTCTCCCTAAATCACAGCTCTGAACAACCAATAAGCCATCTCTGCAATTTTTAATTACCATCTTGAAGAATTATACAAGTACTATACAAGAGTGAAATGAGGCTGGATTCCAGCTTCAGAAGAGAATTAGAAGTTTAAAACCCCAAAAATACAATCTATTTTTTACTCAGCTTATAATATTGAAGTCTCTTCGTGGCTAATTAAAAGCATGAGACAAAATGTGGTCAATCCACAACTATTATACTCTAAAACTTCCTTGATCTCCATTAAGTTACTGCTTCTAAAATATAAATCTCATTATTTTCTATGCTATTGGTCTAGGTTTCTGTATTATGGAATCCTGATTCTGGATTTGGACTACTACTGCTACTACCAGATTTTTACCTTTACTCCAGGCATCAATGCTTCAAATACTTCATTCAAACCTTCAAAGAAACTAAGAACTAAGCTTGCAAAATACTCATAAGGCTATATGTAAATATTTTGAGGCAACTAAACAAGGGGTCCTTACAGAAACAATAACATAATATCAGTGATCACCCAAACGAAGAGAAATGAAAGTACTAAAATATATGCTGCGATTCTAATTTTGGCAAAGCAGGAAGGGGAGAAGGGAAAGCACATCTCACCAAAATCAGTTACTGTTTCAAAAACTCAGTGTCCGCATTGGAAACATCCATATATAAGAATTATTTTCCATTAAAGAATTAAAATCAGATTGTTGACTTGATTAAAAAATACTTGAATGTATCCCACTTTCCTTGACAGAATTTCATTCCACAAGTTATTACCCCTTGAATCTCTTTTTCCAGAAGTTCTACTCTCTCTCTCAGATGTCTCCGATCTGTATCTACAGAAAGAAGTTCAAGTCGTATTGAGCTGCTTTCTCCTTCAGCTTGATGGGCCTTCATCTCCCAGTCTTCAGCTTGCGTATGGAGCATTTGGAACTTCTCTAACAATTCTTGGTTTTCTTTTTCCTAGATGAAACAGTAAATCACTCTGCAATGATCAATATACCTTCAAGTTGCTTGATCTTACTTCATGCCTACTCCCTACAATATCTTTTTTGCCAGAAGAAAGTAGATCTTTCTCCATTTTCTTAATCCCACTATCTGGCAATTACTAAAGGGCATCATCCTTTTTGCAAGTCTAGATAGTAAATAAATACAGTGATAGCATTTAGTTTTGTTAAACAGAAGTATTTACATTTAGCAGTTGATAATGAGTTTCAAGGCTCCCAGGGGAGGAGTTATTTTAGATCTCTGCATTGTCAAGGGTCACACTACTGAGATGTAGTGATCCTAGTGCTGCCCTTTCCAAGAAATTCCAGCAGGAGTCGCATTTTCAGCTCTTTTACTTACTGTGCTCTTACAAATATTTATACTAAATCGGTGTGTGAAAGACCAATGACCTATTCAGACAAATACACCTAAGCACTCTACCATAAAAGTACAAAACTGCAAGCTTTAGTGCTTACAAGTTAATGTAGTGATAGAACAAATGTTGGTTTTGAATTTTAATTTGGCCCAAATTAAATGCGTATTACAAGGCAGTGATTAATTCTTCTTCTTTATTTAGCTCCGTCCCCTTCTTTCCCTGTGCATGTAATGTACAGTGGGATAAGCATGCTGTTGGTAGGAATCAGATTCATCCAGTGAGGAAGGCTATTGTTTTTGAAATTTTTTGTTTCCTGCAGAACTTGGAAGGTGCAGACAGAATGAAGTGGAGCATTAGGAAACAGATACTCATGATTAAGCAAATGAACACTGTGCAGAAAAGTAAATCCTTGTCTCCACAAGCAACATCCAGATGTAATACTAGACAAATCCCTGAAACCAACCTTTCATCACTGGTCACTGGCTGTCTATTCTACAGCTGCTTGGTACCCGACTCGAACAACTGGATTCTCATTTGTCAAAGATGTGGCCACATCTGTAGCTGAAGTGCTTTGGACATATGATATATTATAAAACTCTAAACATACTTAAAAACTAAACTTCAAGAGTTTTAAATTGAGGGTTCTAAGCTAACATACTACTGGCCTTAATTTTTTTCTCTCTGCTCCAGTTTCTACTTGTAAAAAGTGGTTTAGTTTACATACATTCATCTGGACATGCTCCTCAAAGTCAGATCAAAACTCGTTCCTTCCTATTCAAAGTTACATAATAAATTTACCAGTTTATACTGTCTTGACACAAATTCTATTTGTTTTAAATTAGTATAAGTTTTAACTCACACATGTCACACTTCTGAATCCAAATATCAGGATAAAATACATTTAACGAGCACTGTTTTGCCAGTACAGCTAAAGGTCTGAACTCCTGTCATTCATAGAGAAAACATTCCAATGTTTACACTTTCCTGGAGAACTACATATGAAATTTCTCTTTTTAAAAAAAAATCATTTAAGCTGCTCATTGCCTACAATCATGAAATACTACCAGATATTTTACTAGTTGCCTTGTCAAAACTCATAAAGCAAAACCAACATTCAAATATTATTTGTTTGTCACTCTCCAGTGTCATGGCTAACTGAAACATAACAATGAAATTGTGATGTGCCAGAATTTATCAGTGCTTCAGATCTAATAAGGTTTTATACGACGCCCCCCACTAGTAGCGTGAAACACTGCAGAGGAAAGAAGGAAAAAAAATAAAATCAGAAAATGGTACAGGCAGAGAGAATGGGACCCAAACCATACATTTCTTAATTTGTTTATTGTATCCTAACGAGAATGTGTTATACTCTAAAACCAATGGATTTACTGAAAATAGTAATCACTGCCTACAGATTATACTTTTACCTTTGAAGCCATTAAGGTCTCAAATCTGGAAACTTCAGCTATGTAAGTATGAACCCTGGTTTTCATTTCTTCTTTTTCCCGTATTGCATCTTCAAGCTCAGTACTGATAGCCTGAAGGGATTACATAAACCAAAACAGTGCATTTGAGGAAATTAATCACTAGATATTACTGTATCCGACTAAATCAAAGTAATTGCATATGCCCTAGATTTCATTCTATTCTACTTTTAAGTAATTTAGTCAAAGCCCTTTGGGATTTGTAGATTTCAGAAATACCTCTATTACCTTAGATATATCAGAGTTTTCCAGGCAAGAATAATTACAAAAAACAATAAATATCATACCAGATCATAAAATCTGCAGCTTCCATAATAACACACCCTACTGATCTTTGGAAAATTCAACATACAGATGTTTGGGAGCTGAGATTTTTTCTAGCCTTAAGATTCACTGTCCCTGAGTAAAGGAGTTTTGTGTCACCACAAAGTCAACTTTATAACAAAAGAACATTTATTTTAAAGTAGAATTGCAAGATAAAATAACTAAATGCATTATTAAGATCATATTTAGACATCAAAAATGCACCACGGAATTTGTTTGAGATGTTGGCACTGTTAACTCTGGCCCTCTCAGGTTCAGCTCTCAGCTTTCTCTGAGTCCTCTGGCCCAGGAAGCCAAAAAGGCAGTTTTCTTCTCTCCCCACTATCAAACGTGGTGGATATAGAAGATGCTGCCTTTTTTCTTTCCCTTCTCTTTTTTGTGGTATATTAATATCCATTAACGGCAGCCTTTTTATTGTGTGCTTTATGTGGCACATGCTGAAATCAGTCTGCTTGTCTCTGGGACAGCCTTCCCAAGCATACTGGGAAATCTTTACATTACATTATGACAATCACATATGAAATATGTGATAAATAAAACACATATATAAATCACATAAATCTCATCACATTATGACAAGATTTAATATTTCGTCTTATTAGATACCTGTGAATGGCATCTCTAATTTCAGTAATACACCCACATATCTATGTATTGTACCATAGGTTTTGCAAGAACTATTCAGGGTACTACATCACTAAACTACAACACCTTGCTATATTGTACTCTCAAGCTTCAGACTCAGCTGATTTGACTAAGGGGAACTGAAATAAATGCTTTAACTAACAAGGCCCTGACTATTTTTAGTGGTATTTATAGTGAATTCAAACAGACATTTGTATCTCAGCATCAAAACTGTACAAGGTATTTGAGTCTCATGATGAGCTGCAATAGGTGTATTTGCTATAGGAACTGAATGAGCAGTTATGAGTTGAACAAAATTCTGGGCTAGCTCTTTAAATCACATTCATAGACTCTCTATGTAGCCATTCTAATGTTTAGCCCAACAAAAAAATGTTACTTACCCTATAAAACACTGGACATTTTTCTTAGATATTGTCCATATGCACATTCTATTGTACAGGGACATCCACGTCACGCACTTGGAGCTGGGAGGCTTTTGGTCAGCAGCAACCAGCTGGTGCACAGAAGCAACTCATTATTCCTCAAACTATGTGAGGGATTAAGAAGCCTGCGTGCACTTGAGGCTCTCCAAGCCATGGATCTCAGACTCATTCGAGAATTCCAAGTAAGAAGAGACGGAGCAGTGATGATAGGGAAGAGTGCAAATGGACATATACTATACAAGCCCCTTATGCTTTTGAAAGAGCGAGCCTTACACACCGGTTGGTTTAACTTGCAGGCCCCCGGAGAATATCTCAAGATGAAGATGTCAAAGAATAACAGTGATAGTAATCAGTCAGTTTAATTCACTGAATCTCTCAACTACTTCTGTCTTGCAAAATTCTTACTTAACCTACTCCATCAACTTGAGATAGCTCATCTTTCAATAAAATATTCAATGATACCCTACAGAAATAGGTAATTCCTCAAGGCATTAAAGATTTTATTTTAACTTTGATTCTGTAACTGCCGTAAGTTTAAGCTATGCCTTTACAGTGTGCACTCTACAAGGAAATGTATTTAGCCAGCAGCAGCTGAGAGATACTGTGCACCTCCCAACTGGAAAGTTGACCACGAATACACATGAAGCAACTCAAAGAGTCCACTGGGCAGTCATAATCCGCTTCCCACCTGCTTTTTGGCCTAAAGCTACTGACAGGCTAGCTGTTAGCAAGGAGGTATATTATGAATCTAAACTACTAGAGAGCTAAGGAAAGATTAAATCATGTAAAACTAACACAAATAAAAAATATATGAGATAAAACTCTGCAAGCAGTCAAATAAAGTACCTGAACAGAATCTCCACAAAAAACAAAACCTACACAAAATAAAAGCTGCAAAATACAGCTGAACTCTAAGATACCACCTCACCATGACACCTACCTTACCAATGGAAAGACAATCCAATAAGAATATTTCTCCAGGGAAATAGATGGCACCTTTGAGTTCACCATCTAAAAATCCCACAAAACCTTGACACAACGGAAAGGGAACCCCTCCTATTCCCATTGACTGTGCATCCTTATCCATTCCTGAAATCAGGAAACAAATTCATACTACTCAGGACTATCATACCTTAAAAATAAGTTTTCTTCAATCTCTCTATCTCAGCTTTTAAGCCTTCTTATATTTTATCCTCATCAGCCTTTCCCAAATCATTAGTGAAAGCAAAGTTCCTGCAGAGCAACACATGTGCATGGAAACTAACCCTTGCCAGACCTGGAAATTAAAAACGTGCCAATACCTCTTTACAGCCACCACTAACCAAGGCTCACAGAACCTAAACATTAAAATCTACATTCCTAAACATTCTAAAACGTGGCATACCTCACTTAACACATCCAATGTTTCACGGAAACTAGATGGATGAAACTAATGAATAACTATGCACCAGAACAAACTCGGATGTGCTAGCAGTCTCCTCCCTTTCCCTCTGGCTTTCACCTGATTAATAACCTGACATCTGCTTTTGTGGTTTCTCACTGTCTCTCAATAATCCCTGTTGCACAGATAATTGGTAAAAGTTGATACTCACTACCAACTACCAAGTGATATAACCAATTAATGTAATGTCATTATAGTGTACACAATTGTGTCTTAGATTTATTTTCTTTAGATTTCTTTTTTTAATCTGAGGAAGAGTGACTAAACTGCAAGCTTGTCTATTTCTCCCCAACTGTATCGACTATGCTTATAAAAGTATCTACAGTAATTGCTTTTACAATTTCTGCCCAGTCATTTTTAATAGCTCAGTGTTCAAGAAGTACCAATAATTAAATATACCAAATCAAAATTGAGGACGTAGAGGTTTTGATGTACCACTATATGTAAGCAAGCAATAGTTTAATACTTCAGTATCACATTCTGCCTTCATACCTGGTTTTCTCTGGCCATTGTAGCTAGGTCATCTTGCAATCGTCTGTTTTCTTTCAGAGCTAATTCCTTTACTCTTCCTGTTTCTGCAAGTTCTACATGGGATGTATCAAGCTGGCGATGTAAGCTAGATATCTCACGGTCTCTGTTGCTCAGCATGTCCTTCATCTGGCTATCAAGTGAAAATCTTATTTAAGTTGTCCCGTCTTACACTATACCATATGCTGCTGAAAATTATCAGATGTGGATTTTGTGTATGCAAAACATGTGAGGGTTTTTTTGAAAAAAAAAAAAAAAAAAAAAAAAGGTAAAATTCTTCCTTTCTGAAGGCTGACAAACTGAGGCTAAACATCAACATAAGCTAAGGATGTAAAACGTCCTTATGCATAAATAAAATGGAATTAATCTTCAATTTTGAAGATGTATCTGGTTAAGATGTATGTTGTTACACAAACAGCAATTACAGATACTTATGTTTATATGTGTTTGGTAGTGGTTACAGTATGTTAGCCCATGCATATTTTTTAAACCATAAAGGAAGAAGATAGGTAGCTTATACATGAAAAATAGCAATCAAAAGAGGAAGGAAGGGATTAAACAAAAAAATAGAAATATAAATATGTGAATGTAAGTAAACTTTTGCATTATTTTTTTTGCCACAGCTATTTCACGCATCGATGTACCAAATATTCAGTTACACTGGTCTTCAGATGTTTAAATACTAGTGTTTAAAATGTTACCAATTTAGGAAAATAAACACAAACAATTGTTAATGGCTGTCTTAACAGTATCTTAGCAGCCTGCAATATAATTGCAGGGAAAATCTCCTCAGAAGTTGTGTACCTCTTTCTCAACACAGTACACTCCTTTACTTGACTTAAACAGAATTAACTCCTTTTCACCAAAACAGGTAAAATAGTCATCTACTTTCAGTTTAAAATCACTAGATAAAATAAACCCACTAAACAAGGCATCCTAGTCTTGACTTACTCTGTTGAGGACTCCAGCTCAGAGAGAGTTAGACGTAAATGAGTAATTGTTTTTTCCTATGAAAATAAAAGCAGAAGTTGTATTAGGTATTATCATGTTGCAACATAATAGGATACTTCAAGTTAAAGAACTTCACATTTAAACCTTGATTTTAACCCTTCAACAATAAGTTACTGCATCTTTGCAGATTCAAATTTCCAAGCTTATCTTCTTTACCGAGAAAGGCTTGTCTTGTCATCAAAAAAGATGCAAGTCAGCTATAGATTCTGTCATCTCAGGCGAGAACCTTGTATCTCAATAGAGACCTCTGTGCTGGGTTTACGTGATGGGGTTTTGGTAGCACGGGAGGGGCTGCAGAGATAGCCCCTGTAAGGAGATGCAAGAAGCTTCCCAGGCTCCGAAATCTGTTGGACTGGTCTCTGGGCAGATCGGACCCCCCATCCCCTCTGGCCAGCGCCGAGTCAATCGGTGCCTCTGCGAATGCCCTATTTAAGATGGGGACAAAGGAACCTGAACAGGGACCTACATTGAAGAGAGGGGGCAGGCAGAGGGTTGACCCCTCTGGGCAGCCGGCTGCCTGCGCTGGGCCACTGCCAGCCAACTGGAGACAGCTGTGGTGGCATGGCTTGGAGAGCTCTGAAGTGTCCTGCTCCCGGGGCGCCCACTGGGCAGAGCCCATCCTGCCGGGACTGCTGACATTTGTCAGGCTGGTCAGGCTCGGCGCAGCTGCAGCAGAGAGAGACGACTGAGATCTGAGAGACATGGCTACGCAGACACCAAGGTCAGTGAAGATGGAACAGGAGGAGGTGTGCTGGAGCCGAGATTCCTGTGCAGCCCATAGGGAGACAGCAGGTGGCCCCTCTGCCACTTGTGGAGGAGATAACGATGGAGCAGAGATCCACCTGCAGCCTGTGGAGAAGCCCATGCTGGAACAGATACACCTGCACCTAAGGGAGTTTCGTAGAGAATGGTCTCTGAGGGAAGAACTCCCCATGTTGCTGGAGACTGATGACGAAGCAGAGATGCATCTAAAGTGTGTGGAGGACCCCACACTGGAGCAGGTGGCTGTGCCCTAAGCAGCCGTGACTCTGTGGGAAAAGCCCATGCTAAAGCTATCGGATAGGTAAGGATTGCATCTTGCGGCAAGGACTCATGTCGGAGAAGTCTGTGGACTATCTCCCAGGAGGAGGTGACCCATTGGAGCAGGGAAAATAGTGTAAGGAGTCCTCCCCCTTTAAGAAAGGAGCATCAGAAGCAATGTGTGATGAAATGACTGGCAAACCTACCACCATTCTCAGTCCCCCTGAGCTGCTGGGGGGAGGAGGTAGAGCCAGGAAGAATGGAGGGGTAGGGAGAGGGTGTTTTTAAGACCTGGCTTTGTTTCTCATTATCCTCTCTGAATTAACTGTGAATGAATTGATTTGTCCCTAAGCTGAGTCTGTTTTGCCCAGGGCCATGGTTGGTGGGTGATTCCCCCCGCCCTTCTTATCTCGACCCTCAGACCTTCTGTTACATTTTCCTCTTCTCCACCCAATTGAGAGGGGAGTCAGTGAGTGACCCCACGTGGTAGCTCAGCTGCTGGCTGGGCTCAACCACAACCTTGAAGCGCAAAATGCAAAAAATACTTCTTTATTTTCTTAGAGTGTTTAGGAAATACACTAACAATCATAATTAAAATGCTATTGAGTTGGCAAATGACTCTTCATATTGGCTAGGTCCAAACATAGTGTTTATGTGATGCCTAGGCTTCTTCATCAAGGCAAAAGGCCTCCCCAAAATGTAAGTGATTAAAAAAACGCCAGATGCACTGCAAAGTAGTACCATTACTACACATACCTTGTTAGCTAAGTTGTCATCTAAGCATGCAATTCTTTCTGTTTTTTCATCTACGGTTTCTTGAAGACTGTCCTTTTCTTTGTCCAAAACAGTAATAGTACTTCTAAGCACATTGACTGCTTCATCCTGTGAAGTGCTCCTCTGGTTCAACCTGTCTATAAATAAAAGAATAAGTACTTTCTATTTTAAAAAGAGGAAATAAGCATAAAAATAACTAACGATTACCTATTTCCTCCTCTAGCTTTACAATTTCTTCTTGAGCTAACTGCAGTTCATCCTTTTTGAGGGACACTCGGTGCTGTAAATCTTCAACAGACCTCTGGAGTTGGTCATTTAAGAGCCTGGAAAATCAGTATACAGTTGAAAGAAGTTTGGGAACTCTAATTCAGGGTCATCAACTTAAGAGCTGTAAGTTGCTTGAAGTGCTGGAACAGTTTCAGCGTAACCTCATGATAGGGTTGTCATACCAACCAGCAACACGGGGTTGTGTCATACTAACCAGACACGTCCCTCCCTGTCTGGGAGAGAGAGGACTATTAAAGATTACTGAGGCCAACACCACTTGGTTCCTCTGGACCCCTGCAGGAAGTCCACCTCGACACCATTATGAGATGGAGCAATGAAACCTCTGTGGAACCACCATGATAATCTGAAACTTTCACTTCCTCTAATTTCTGTTACTCTTCATAATGTATCTCTTGTTACTTGTGTCTTCTGACTCTTCACTTTACAAAGATTTCAATAGATAGCTCATAGGAGTGATTATCAGCCACACCACATTTTAAGAAGCAACCCAACTGACAGCTACAATTCTGATCCTACTTTTAAGAAACACAGAACCTGAAAAACATGTGAGACCATCTACCTAGATAGTTGTTTTGCTTAGCAAGAAATATCAGTGACCTATGGAAAAAAAAATGCAAAACGAAACTGCAAATTAACTAAATGGATTATTTACAAAACAGATCAGGAAATAAAAATCTCTCTTTTGCGGAATTTTGCAGAAAATTTTGTGGAATCCCACTGTTGCGGAAGTGGGATTCCGCAAAAGCTAGAGAAGCTTTTCACTTTTTTTAAAAAAAAAACAACAATCCGGAATACAGCATGTCTACAGATAAAGATTGCTCTCAACTCAATTTAGAGTGAAACTTTAGAGGGAAACAAAAAAAGGGGGCCCCAAACACAGCTATAACAAATTGCCACCGTGCACAAAGTAAAACCAAATGCTGAAATGACTGTAGCCCTAGTCTTTATCTCTTCCTTTTTATGATCTCAATGCTTTCCACTAAACCGATAAGGAACCTAACAAGATATTTCACTTTTATGAATGATGGCACAATTTTACCAACAAATGCACTGTTATACTAACATCTTTTGTTGTGCAATTGGGAGCATTAGATGAACTCCATGGCCTGCTTCACAGCATCAGCTCTCCATGGTTATCCACCCCACTATCGTACTGTTATACAGTTACCTCTGCACAACACGTATAACATATTGGCATCTTCCCCAGGCCTGTAGTGTTGCACGGGGTGGCTGTGACTCAAGCACAGGACCCAGCACTCGGCCTTGCTGAACCTCAAACAATTGGCCTGGGCCCATCAATCCAGCCTGTCCAGATCCCTCTGTAGAGCCTTCCTGCCCTCAGGCAGCTCAACACTCCTGCCCAACTTGATGCAAACTTACTGAGGGTGCACTCGATTGCCCTTGTCCTGATCATTGATAAAGATGTTAAACAGAACTGGCCCCAGAACTGAGCCCTGGGGAACTGTGACTGGCTGCCAACTGGGTTTAACTCCATTCACCACAACTCTTTGGCCCTGGCCATCCAGTTAGTTTTTTACTCGGTGAAGCGTATGCCTGTCCAAGCCATGAGCAGGCAGTTTCTCCAGGAGAATGCTGTGGGAAATGCTGTCAAAGGCTTTGCTAAAGTCTAGGTAGACACCATCCACAGCCTTTCCCTCATCCATTCATTGGATCACCTTGTTATAGAAGTAGATCAGGTTAGTCAAGCAGGACCTGTAGGAGAAGATCAGGTCCGAAACCATCTAAGGAACCTGAAGGTGCACAAGTCCATGGGACCTGATGAGGTGCATCCACGGATGCTGAGGCAACTGGCAGATGAAATTGCTAAATCATTATCCATCATATTTGAGAAGTCATGGCAGTCTGGTGAAGTTCCCACTGACTGGAAAAGGGGAAACATAGCCCCCATCTTTAAAAACAGAAAAAAAGAAGACCCAGGGAACTACAGGCCAGTCAGTCTCACCTCTGTGCCTGGCAAGATCATGGAGCAGATCCTCCTGGAGACTATGCTAAGGCACATAGAAAATAAGGAGGTGATTGATGACAGCCAACATGGCTTCACTAAGGGCAAATCCTGCCTAAATTGGTGGCCTTTTATGATAAGGTTACAGCATTGATGGATAAGAGAAGAGCAACTGACATCGTTTACCTGGACTTATCAAAAGCATTTGATACTGTCCCACGTGACATCCTTGTCTCTAAACTGGAGAGACATGGTTTTGACGGATGGACCACTCGGTGGATAAGGAATTAGCTGGATGGTCGCACTCAAAGAGTTGTGGTCAACAGTTCAATGTCCACGTGGAGGCCTGTGACGAGTGGTGTTCCTCAGGGGTCAGTATAGGGTCTGGTGCTATATAACATCTTTGTTGGTGACATAGACAGTGGGATTGAGTGCACCCTCAGCAAGTGGCACCAAGTTGTGTGGTGTTGTGGACACATGGGAGGGAAGGGATGCCATCCAGAGGGACCTTGACAGGCTGGAGAGCTGGGCCTGTGAGAACCTCATGAAGTTCAACAAGGCCAAGTGCAAGGTCCTGCACGTGGGTCGGGGCAATCCTATGCACAAGTACAGGCTGGGTGGAGAATGGATTGAGAGCAGCCCTGAGGAGAAGGACTTGGGAATGCTGGTGGATGAGAAGCTCAACACGAGCCGGCAATGTGCACTGGCAGCCCAGAAAGCCCACCGTATCCTGGGCTGCATCCAAAGAAATGTGGCCAGCAGGTCGAGGGAGGTGATTCTGCCCCTCTGCTCTTGTGAGACCCCACCTGGAATACTGCATTCAGCTCTGGGGCCCCCAACACAAGAAGGCAAGAAGGACATGGAGCTACTGGAATGAGTCCAAAGGAGGGCCACGAAGATGATCTGAGGGCTGGAGCACCCCTCCTATGAAGACAGGCTGAGAGAGTTGGGGCTGTTGAGCTTGGAGAAGAGAAGGCTCCGCGGTGATCTTATTGCAGCCTTCCAGCACTTAAAGGGGGCCTACAGGAAAGCTGGAGAGGGACTTTTTACAAGGATATATTGTGATAAGAGAAGGGGCAATGGCTTTAAACTGAAAGAGGGTAGATTTAGATTAGATATAAGGAAGAAATTTTTCACTGTGAGGGTGGTGAGGCACTGGAACAGGTTGCCCAGAGAAGCTGTAGATGGCCCATCCCTGGATGTGTTCCAGGCCAGGTTGGATGAGTCTGAGCAACCTGGTGTAGTGAAGGGTTTCCCTGCCCATGGCAGGGGGGTTGGAACTAGTTTATCTTTGAGGTCCCTTCCAACCCTAACCATTCTGTGATTCTATGACCTGTCTTTCAGAAACTCATGCTGACCAGGCCTGATCACATGATTGTCCTGTACATGCTATGTGATGGCACTCAAGATGATCTGCTCCATAACCTTCCTCAGCATTGAGGTCAGACCCACAGGCCTGTACTTCCCCAGATCCTCCCTCCAGCCCTTCTTGTAGATGGGCGTCACATTTGCTAATACTCTATTCCCACTTTCTCTAAGGCTTCTTCCTCCACCACATTCAGATACCTGAATCTGATGGGAGCTCTTTTCTAAAACAACTTTAAAAAAGTGCAGCAATGATCCTGTGAGTTTAAACAAGCCTTAAAAATACATGGCTATACTTGATCTTCCAGTTCTGAGCAAGTTGGTCAAATCCCACACACCGCGTCTATGGATGATAAGATGTCAGCTCTCAAAACTGCACCATGTATCTGCCAGTATTAGCATATGGAAGAGTGTGACACAATAAAAAACTGCCCAAGTAAAACAGCATTACACAATGACTCTCAATGAACTTCTCATTTGTGGAATATCAATGCCTAATGCTTGGCATAAAATTTTCAGTATTACTGACAGCTTTGTAAAAGTGGCACGGTTTGGTCCTACTGCTGCAGTTTGCGAAGGCATCTGTCTTCCTTTCAACAAGCTGCATTTGGAAGTCCTTTTAAAAATGTTATGTTCTGCTACATTCGTAAGCAGAGAACATGGTTGTTAGAGGAAAAAATTCTAGAAGAAGGAGAAAATTTTCATTCACAATTAGCCATAGAAATTATCACTATGTCTGGTGATCAAATAAGTCCAGGAGGAATTTGCTGTGAAAAGCCACCACAGCACTTTTCTTGCTCATATTTACTTTACCTTCAGACAAAAATAGGACTAAGTGATTTTGAAAATCTTTTACAACTGTTCCCAAGAACTCAACACTGCTATACAGTCAAAAAACAAACAAAATTATGTTAGTATCTGTGAAAGACCACCACGTTTTGTATTAGACTTACTGAAGTGAGCAAATCTCAGCTTTAAATTGAGAAGAATCATCAGATGTCTGGGCAAGTTTACTGGACTTCAATTTTAATTCGTTTTCCAAAGAGTTTATTCTTTCTTTCAGGATAGAGACTGTAGTCTTTAGTTCACACCTTTCTAACTCAAACTGCAATTCAAAAAGAATAACCAAACATGTTATTGTGGTAGAAAGCTATCACAACTTGGTTTTTAAACAAATTTCAGTTGAAAACAGCGAACAAAACTAATTGCTTGAAAAGCCTATCCTATTTTAGAAGTAAGAAAAGCTTACTTGCTAAAAAAGCACTTACTCCTTGAATATTATTCTCCAGCTCTGAAATATCACGCTGCATTTTTGATTTTTCAAAGTTAGCTGCTTCTTGCTGAATCTGAGATAGAAATATAGAATCATATGTAATAAAAGACACATTTTTAAATTTAACCATACAAATTTAAGCTTAATGTTTAAGAAAGCACTGCTCTGCATTCTTACATAAATGACCAAAAGCAAAGTTCTCTCTATAAAACTACAGCTGAAAATACACCACTGCAGTTCAATGTAACATCACTGAGTTTGTTTTGGGGTTTTTTGTTTTGTTTTAAAGAAGTATATTTATATTTGGTCTCAACCAAATTAATATTTGTGAGTTGTTATCAAAAGATTACTGAGCTACAGAGCAGTATGAAAAGCTGCAAGCATTTACAGCTTAGTGTCTCCTAAGCTGTTTGAAATTAATTTACAAAATTATAGTGAATATGAAACATAAGACAGATTACAAAGCTAACTGGTCTTTTTCCCCCCTTTTTTTTTTTTAAATGATTTGTCTGTTCTCTGACTTGTGTGTCTAAGTGCAGCGAAATTATTAAGCAAACTCTCAAACTTCCTAGAAATGCCAGAGATAAGTGGTTTTGTGCAGCTATTTCAAAGTGGTACACGTACAAAATGTTGGTAGTCACCTACAAGAAGAAAGGATGGAGCTGGAAGCACATCGCTATCACTGCACGCGCATCCTTGAAGCACAGAGGTCGGAGTTGTTGCCACTGCACTCAGATACACTACAGTTCTCTATTTTTGTGGTAGCAAATCAAACTATGGAAACATTCATCGTACAGTCACTCTTGACATATGTTGGTTTTGGATCAATCCATTAATATGATTTTAAATTTCTGAATTTTCAGGACGTTTTAGAAACTTGTATACAATATATTAATGATCCAATAAAGAAGTCAGGGAAACCCCTCTGAAACCATATGCTCTTAACTACAACCACATAAGACATTAATGCACATTAATACCAGACATCAGAAGGTCAGAGTAACAGGAAAATTCTTGCATCAACAAATATTTTTTATAAAGGTTGAAAATAATGAAACTTGAATTGCTATGAATTTATGTTTGATGGCTCAGTTACATGCCATTTAAAATAGACTGTGGTACAAATGCAACAATAACTAATGACTAGTTAATACAAAAAAGTACATAAAGTCCTCAGTTTGTGGGTTAAGAACCGTATGTGATACATAAGCATCTTCAAAGTAGTGCATACACGCAGAAATATTCTATGGTTGGGGCTTTTTATCTAGGTTCTTCACACAAGGTGATGCCATGCTTGCCTTTGTACACTTCAAGCATATTCCTCTCTCCCCATCCCCACCTAGGAACTGAGTTTACAAGGATAATTCAGACAATTCATTGAGCTCTATCAAGTGAGTTTGAAATCAGATAAGTTAAAAAGGTTTTGAAAAGGGGAACTGACAGACAGTCAGACACCAACACAGCATCATTGTATAAGCCTTCCCTATAGATCCCCTCAATGTAAGCAATGAAGCTACAAAAGCTCACCTTTAACTTTTCTCTGAGGCTTTCTTTTTCTGCCATTAGTCTTCTAAAGTCAGTCAGTGCAATGTCTCTTTCTTCTTCCACATGACTTTGAGAAACTAAACTATGTTTTGCTTCTCTTCTCATCCTGTTTAATTCACCCTGAGACTTTAAAAGATAATCATTTGTTAGCATACCAGGATTGCAATTAAGACAGCGTATACACTAACAAAAAAGAAAGTTTCAATGCTGTTATTACAAGTGCTATTATAGTGTTATTTTTCCCTAGATAAATAAAATATATTCCCTAAATCACGCAGTGGCATGACAGCTTATGGTGCCAACATGCTCATCATCCCTTTACTGTTCCAAGTACAGCCTAACTTCACCCTGTTTTCTTATCAGTTAACTACTACTTCTTCCTTGCTTTCTAGCCTGTATCCTGATGCAACTTTCTCACACGTTCTGCTGATTCTTTTTCCTGACCTTTCTCATTTCCAAATGCCAGTACAGTAAGTTGTAATGGCTTTGAAGTTAATACACTAGCTTTGGAATACGTGATTTTATTAACAAGTAATAAATATAGGTGTATATTTTATTATTCTTGTTTCTATTCTAGTAGGTCTATACTCCTCAAGGTCTATTATAGGGAGAAGTTTTTCCATTTTAAATAAGCAACAGTACAACAAGTGTTAATCAGTTATTTCAATGCCGATTATAAACAATCTCTTCTTACCTGCTCATAAAGAACATTTAATCTATCTCTTTCTGCAGTCAATAATTTGACATTGGACTGAATTTCTATCATGTGCTTTTCAAATCTGTCTAACATGGACCGTAGCTCGTCTCTTTCTCTGGTGATCAATCTAAAATCTTCACTCTGCAAAGTGATTAATAAAATTTAACTTAAAATATACTAATTAAAATATATGAATAAGCAATATAAAAGAAGAAAGAACTCACACTTTTAGTAATACATGAAAAATACATACATCATAAATTTTAATTGCAAGAAAAAGCCTATATAGGTGGTATAATTTAAACAAGAAGAACTATCTGTTAAGGAGGAAATGCGAAACAGCTAACCATAAGATTTCAACCTTTTTCTGTTTATCATCTACTTCTGTTTATTTCAAACTGATCAATAATTAATCAATATGTTACTGCAAAATGTGAGAAGAAAAAAATAAAACGGATGTTCACTGAAGTTTCTCTCAGTTAATTTTTGATGTTAAGAATGTAATTTAAAAAACTACTACAGTCACTTACTGCTATGAAATTTGAAAATATATTTGATAGCTCCTTAAATGGTTTTACAGTATTTCCATTATTTTTCAGCTTGTCTTCATAACGGAAACTTTACCTTCTCCGGAGTCCTACGGCTTGGACTAGGCCTTCGTTTTATCATTTTCTGAAGGTATTCTAATTCTCGCTTATAATAATTTCTGTCATCTTCTAAAGTCTTTACAAACGCATCTAGACGAGATGGAGACTTGTCTCCTAGGGCTATACCATATTCTAATCTCATTCTTTCTATTTCTAGAACAAGGTCTCGTTCTGCAGAAAAAGAAATAAAAACAACTTCAGGTATGGGAACCTCATGAATTGACTGAAAGACATTTGCATTTGGGATGGACTAACTCCCAGCAACCATCTGGGCAGCAAATCTGCTGAAAAGGATGCAGGAGTCCTGGCTGACAGTAGGCTAAACATAAACCAGCAGTGCTTCGGAACCGACAGAAGCCTGACAGCATAGTGGGCTGTATCAGCGGAGACACAGTCTGAGATGTGATTATTCCCCGTTTACTTAGCACTCACTAGATCACATTTGCAACACATGTTCAGTTTTGTCCCCCCTAGTACAAGAAAGATGTTGATAACCTTGAATGAGTCCAGAGGAAGCCCTCCAAGCTGGTCAGAGAGCAGAATACTTGTCCTGTGGGAAATGGCTGAGGGAACTGGGCTTGTTCAGCCTGGAGAAGAGCTGGGGACCCAAGAGCAGCCTGACAATACTGAGGGGGTTACAGATAAGATGAAGCCAGTTTCTTCACAGAGGTAAACAAGGAACAATGGTGATTAATTGCTACTGGCAATTATAAGCAATACAAGGAAAACATTTTTTGCTCTGAAGATAAACAAGCATTGAAATAGGTTGCCTAGAGCAGTTGTGGAATCTCCACCCCTGAAGGTTTTCAAGATCCAACTGGATAAAGCTCTCAAGAAACACAATCTGAATTCACTCACTCAAAGACAGAGAATAAAACCAGTTCTGGATAAAATAAATTATTTTGTATGAAACTGTCATAGTATTAGCATTAGGATGTCCTGTGAGATCACAGTAAAAAGCTCAACTTTCAGTTCACAGATACAGAATGAAAACGTTTCCATGACAAAAATTTTCATTTCAATTCTGACTGAAGATGTACAGTCTTCTTTTAGTCGACTATTATATAAAGTCTTTTAGTATTATTAACTGTATCTTAACTAGGTAAGGTTTCTATTTCAGAAATTAAAGGACGATAATTTACAGGAATCTACATTTGATGATTTACCTTTTATTTCTAAGTTCTCAGTTTTTTCTGTCAGCCTTTGTTTCTCTTGTTCAAGCTGGTTTAACAACAGTTCAAGATTCTCTTTATCAGCTGTTTTTCCAAAGAGTTCTTCACTCAGTCTCTCGTTCTCCCTACGACATGAGCACAACTCCTGAAGTAACAATTATTATTACAAAAATTAGAAGTGTCCATAGAGACATTTGGAAAAAATTATTTAACATTTTGTTAAACTTTTCATATTCAACACTGTTTACTTCTGTTGAATCTGGATGTTCTATGCTTTAACATTTGTCAAAGACTATCATTGTTTTTATACTACTTTTTATTACTTCAAGGTAAGCAGATGATCAGAGGGCTGGAGCACCTCTGCTATGAAGACAGGCTGAGAGAGTTGCGGCTGTTCAGCCTGGAGAAGAGAAGGGTCTGGGGTGATCTTATTGCAGCTTTCCAGTACCTAAAGGGGGCCTACAGGAAAGCTGAAGAGGGGCTTTTTACAAGTGCGTGTAGTGATAGGACAAGGGGCAATGGCTTTAAACTGAAAGAGGGCAGATTTAGATTAGATATAAGGAAGAAATTTTTCACTCAGAGGGTGGTGAGCCACTGGAACAGGTTGCCCAGAGAAGCTGTAGACGTCCCATCCCTGAAAGTGTTCAAGGCCAGGTTGGATGAGGCTTTGGGCAACCTGGTGTAGTGGAGGGTTTCCCTGCCCATGGCAGGGGGGTTGGAATTAGATGATCTTTGAGGTCCCTTCCAACTCTAACCATTCTATGATTCTATGATTACTTTTGACATGGTTTGCAGTCAGTAACAAAACAAGGAAGATTAACTCTTGTTTAATTCGAGAAACCAAACTAGAGGGATAATGGAATAGAAACATGAAAAAAAAGTAATAGCTAAAGCAAGAAATAATTTTTAATGGCATTTAGTAACACTGTTGGTGTTAAAGTACATCACAATGCAGCATCTCAGTCAACACAACCCTGCAGCTAATCAAATGCTATTTAGCATGTCTTTCCTATAATCTAGTGTCCGGAAAATGAAATATTATCGTATTTGCAAGTTCACTAGAAATACTAAAACAAAACACTGTACTCAACTAATACACAACTTGCTGTACGCTGGAAAGAGTTTGGTCTTCAAGGAATTGGCAATACTAATGTTTTTCATCTGGGCTACTATGCTTTGTTTCTGAGTGAGCAAGTATTGTGTAATTATTCATATGCTGATTAAGAGACAAAGTAGTTTCTAAATGAAGAAAATCCTCTAAGATGTCGTAACTCATTTGTGGTAAAAATGATTATGTCATGAAAATTACAACTTCAGATAGCAGTAAAAAGGAAATGCACAATAAGGACATAGTGAACCATATTGTCTACAGAGGTTTGTTTCAGTTTATTTCTGCAACAGTATGATGCAGTTTCTTTAGCTCTTTAATTTGTAATTTATTACAATAGAGTTTTGGTATATATACTACTATATAAGTACTACAAAAACTCTCTTGTTAATTGTTAAATTGTTAGCTTTTATAGTAACTTAAAGTATCATGTGGATGACAGTATGATAAAAATGCTACAAACATGAACTGAAAGTATTTTTAAACAAGAATTGGAAGTATTTTTACTTACTGATTTAAGCTTTGTTATTGTTTCTTCAAGATCCTGTATTTCACTGTGTTTTCTTTCAATTTCTTTCTATGAACCAAAATTAACCTACATGTTAAACATTACATACTCAAAATGACAATTCTTTTGGTACAAAAAGATTCAGGAAACAGATTTTTTTTGTAAGAAATAAAATATAATTAGTTCCTTGTAATCTGTCGAATTTTAAGTAGTATAAAGCTCCTATGAACTGAAATCACAAAAAATTAGTGGCGTACACACACTCTTTCTGAGCACAACAATTAAATAAATCTCACTGCATGACTCCTAATATCTATCAATAGTTTTAAGTATCTCAGAATTTTGTTTCAGACTAAACCAACAGAAGTAGTAAAACAGATTGCCTCTTAACTAAACTCATTTCACCTAATACAGTAAAAAGACAAAATTGCTGTGATTAATCATCTTTTAATGAGAAATTCTGTATAATATTAAGTAAACTGGAAAAAATATCTTTCTGATCTCCGTTTACAAGCTGATAGGTCATTTGCTGCAGTTAAAAGATACAAAGCCACCTGAGAGCTGAGCAGATCCTTCACACTGTAACACATTACTGATTACCTTTGCTTCTCCTATTTCCTTATCTGCAGTCTCGAGCACAATTTCCTTGTGTCTTTCCAACTGCTGTGCTAAATGGTCTATTTCATTCAGTTCTTGACACAGTTCTTCATTTTTATTGCTTAAGTGGACTACCTCACTAGTCACATTTTGTTTAGTGTCCAAGAGGTCTTGAATGCGATTTTCAAGTTCTTTGTTTGTTTGCTGAAGATATTCAACCTGGAAGATAATTTTTATTAAAACATCAATATGTATTGTTAAACTAGGTAGCAAAAGTTCTTCCCAGTCCTCTGAAATATATTATCTTTATATCCATAGTAAAAAAGGGACATCCTGTTAAAAACGGCAAGATTTTCTATTTTTACAACTTAATGCTTATCAACTAGAAAAAAAAAAAATTTACAAGGGTGCAAGGTGAAGGAACTCATTACTACACTGTTTTTTACCTGGTCTCCAAAACCTGAAGTTTATTCTAAAAACCAAGTACTCAAAAGCAGAGATCTGTATAGAAACATGTCTTGGGGATCAGTCCAGTAGACTCAGTGTTTCCTTAAATTTCAGAAGATACGAGGACACATTCTTCTCTCCACCTTCATAGTATATTTGCTTGGCTTAGTCTCACTGTTACTCTTTTATGAAAGTGAAGCTTTACAGATCAGATTCCCAAAATCTATCTTGCCTCCAACATATCTCAGCACCTTAAACAGAACATCCTCAGATATCCCGCTCTACAGTGTTTTTCCCAGTTTGCCTTTCCCTCAGAGTAAAGGGAAGAGAGGCAGGGGCGTAGAGTAGGAATAAAAAATATATACAAGCAGCTATACTACCCAGGAAAATGGGAGCGTGAAGTATCTTGAAGGATTCAAGATAACAGAGGTGCTGCGCTTACATCTCTACATGGCTTTCCTCAAAACTCCACAAAGAATTATTACTGTAGACACAGAAGAAAGTCTGAGCCCTCTCATAGTCATGAATACTACTGCATAGAGATATCTATCCATTTATTGTCAGAGAATACAAGTGGTATATTGGCACTGAGCCTGAGCAAATCATCATCTTTATTAGCCTGAGCAAATCACCCAGCTTTATGCTGCTCCGGGCTCACTCTCTGTACAATCAATTTGTGTTCAGCATGACTTACTAACCCAGGATCAGCAAACACAGCTGTACTGCTTCCAAGCCATAGATCATTCTGTGTTTTTGCAGCACTGAACCTAAGCTAATAAACTCTGCAACCTGGCTCTCATGCTACTATACATCACACATAATCAGTATACAAAACATCTAATTCAAGTGGAAAAACAGAAAATGCATGGTACAAATTCGAAGATGGGCTTTACTTGATCTATACTCCAGTTTGTCTTGGTTTTGGTTTTTTTGTTGGTTTTTTTTAAATCCTCATTCTTAGATCAATATTGAATGCATGCTAATATGCACAGTAAACACAAAAATCTTTATCCTAAGCTTATCCCTTCCTTGCAATTCTATGCTGGAGTAAAGGTGGAGACCATTTGAATTCAGTGAGATTATCTGCAGGACTAGTCCTTATCATAAGTATATAAACCATGGTTAGTTCCTAAAACATAAAGGGTATGTACAAAAAAAATAATAATATAAAAAATGAAAATACAATAAGTATTTTAAAACTTGGTGAACAATGTACCATACAGAAATTTTCTGAATAATCTCAGATTAACGTTACTATGTACAGATGTGAGTTCATAGAATTCTTTACAAAACCATTCTAATAGACTTTTAAAACAAGAAATGAAATTTTCTTAGACAAGAAACACTGCCACCTAAAAAGCAAAGCAAACGAAATTGATTGATTTTATATCTAACAGTGATTTTTTTAAAAGAGCAAGAAGTTTTGTGGGGTTTTTTTAGATTGCTAGCATTTTTAGTTTCGACTAACCAGCAGTAATAAATCCATTACCTGCAAATTCAAATGGGCAATACGCTTTTCGTTGCTTTTGCTTCTTGATTCCTGAGAGAGAACTTCATGAGAACGCCCACCATCCAATGCTAGCACCAGGCGCTCTATTTCTTTATCTCTTAGTTCAACCTTTGAGGGGGGAAAAAAAAGTTCCTTGGCATCTCCTATACCATTTAATAGAACCTTTGTTCAAACAAACATCCATACAACATTCAGTAAAAAGATATGCACCTAATAATGCAATTTTTATCTTTAACATATTTTTTTTTATTTTTCGGAACAAAGTGATTTCTTTGACATAAAAATAAATGAATGAAATAGAATTTGTGGAAAAAAACACATTGAAACAATTCCTACTAGATTATTTTCCTAAAGACAAATCAAGAGTTTTCATTTAAAGTGAAGTTAATGGATGTTGCAAATTAACTTCTCGAGACTAGCATTTAAATTTAGAGAAAAAGCTTTTAAATTAGGTAATTCAGTGACTATTTCAGTGTGAAAACCAGAGTTGAAAACCAGGGAATATTGGAAAAGAAAAATCAAGAAGCGAACAAAAGAAAAAGAGGATGGTGTCCACTAATCCCCAGATATTCAAAGACATAACAACATATGAACAATTTATGCAATTCCCTCACTCAAAGGTTATACATATCTTCTCAATCCACTTTAATTAAGATATTTTAAGAATCTGCTATTCATAAATTAACTTTTAAAAATTAAAAAGTCAAAAAATACAAACAGTCCAAACAGTAAAAAAAATTATCCTAACATATCTGTAGATCAGATTACTATTTTGGACTAGTTAATGCTTCTGCACTAAAAAATCCTAGACATACACAAATTCTAATTACATAAGCTAAACTTGATGATCATAATGTAATTTTAATACACAAAATATATCAGCAAAAGCAGCAGGAAACTATTTTATCATTGCTGCTGTCTCCAAAAGCAGAGGAGAGAAATAGCTCAGTGTAGGCAAATTCCAATAATTATATTTCACAAGCCTTAAATGCTTTCCCATTGAGGTTAAAACACAAATTATAATCAAGGCCATTGCAATGGCTACTACAGACAAATAATAACAAGAAGAAAAACCTGTAAACATACCTGTTTGCTATAATTTTTCATTCCACGTTCAGATATCTCCAGTTTTTCCTGTAGCTCTGTTACTTCTGACTGAAGTTCATGAATTCTGAAATGGATTCATGGAAGAGTCATGTGTACAGAACAATCAAATATTAATACTTTCTCTTTGCTCCTGAACATATGTATTTCACACGCACAAAAAGTTTTGTTCATACAAAATATTAACGCAGAAGCTGTGGATTGAGATACTGTATTGAGTTGACCTTGGCTGGCTGCCACACCCTCACCCAGCTGCTCTCTCATTCCCACTCCTCAACAGGATGGGGGAGAAAATAAGAACAATGAAAAAGCTCATGAGTCAAGATAAAGACAGGGAGATCATTTACCACTTACTGTCACAAGCAACACAAACTCCATCTGGGAAAGATTAATTTAATTTCTCATCAATTAAAAATAGAGTACGGTGGTGAGAAACAGACAAACCAAAAACTCCTTATCATAGAATCATATAATGGTTAGAGTTGGAAGGGACCCTAAAGATCATCTAATTCTAACTCCCCTGCTATGGGCAGGGATACCTTCCATTAGATCAGCTTGCTCAAAGCATCATCTAACCTGGCCTTGAACACCTCCAGGGATGAGGCAGCCACAACTGCTCTGGGCAAACCTGTTCCAGTGCCTCACCAGCCTCAGAAGAAGAATTTCTTCTTTAGAGCTAATCTAAATCTACCCTCCCTCAGTTTAAAGTCATTCTCCTTTATCCTATCACTACACGCCCTCATAAAAAGTCCCTCCCCGGCGTTCCTGTAGGCCCCCTTTAAGTACTGGAAATCTGCAATCAGATCACCCCGGAGCCTTCTCTTCTCCAGGCTGAACAACCCCAACTCTCTCAGCCTGTCTTCATAGCAGAGGGGTTCCAGCCCTCGGACTGTCTTCGTGGCCCTTCTCTGGACTCGCTCTAGCAGCTCCATCTCCTTCTCGCTCTCTCCTTCTAGCAGCCCCATCTCCTGGGGACTCCAGAGCTGAATGCAGTATTCCAGGTGGGGTCTCACAAGAGCAGAGCAGAGGGGCAGAATCACCTCCCTCAACCTGCTGGCCACGCACACACTGGATGCAGCCCAGGATACAGTTGGCTTTCTGGGCTGCCAGCACACATTGCCGGCTCATGTTGAGCTTCTCATCCACCAGCACTCCCAAGTCCTTTTCCTTAGGGCTGCTCTCAATCCATTCTCTGCCCAGCCTGTACTTGTGCTTGGGATTGCCCCGACCCACGTGCAGGACCTTGCACTTGGCCTTGTTGAACTTCATTAGGTTCTCACAGGCCCACTTCTCCAGCCTGTCAAGGTCCCTCTGAATGTCCTCCTCCCACCCTCTGCTTTTTTCCAAGCTCAACTTCACCGCTTCACTCCCAACTCTTATATCTTCCCTCTACCCTAAGCGGTACAGCAGGGATGGGGAATGGGAGCTGTGGTCAGCTCATAACACTTTCGCTTTGCCGTTCCTTCCTTCCTTCTCACACTGTTTCCCTGTTCCAGTGTGGGGTTCCTCCCACAGGATACAGTGCGTCATGAACTGCTGCACCATGGGTCCTCTCCATGCAGTACAGTCCTTCAGGAACAGACTGCTCCAGCCTTGATCCCCCACAGGCCACAGCTCCTGCCAGAAAACATGCTCCTGTGTGGGCTCCTCTCCACGAGCTGCAGCTCCTGTCAGGGGCCTGCACCACAGGCTGCAACTTGCTTCAGTGCATGTCCACTTGCTCCAGTATGGGGACCTCCATCAGCTGCAGTGTGGATATCTGTTCAGATGTGGTGCTTTCCACAGGCTGCATGGACAACTTGCATCACCATTATCTTCTCCACAGGCTGCATGGGAATCTCCACTCCGGCACCTGAAGCACCTCCTCCCCCTCCTTCTTCACTGACCTTGGTGTCTGCAGGGTTGTTTCTCTGACATTTTTCTCACTCCTCCTTCTCACTGCTGCTGTGCACTGTTGGTTTTTTACCCCTTCTTAAATACATTTTCACAGGGAAGCCACCAGCTTGGCTGATGGGCTCAGCTGTGACCTGTGGTGGGTCCATTTTGAAGGCAGGTGGAACTGGCTGAGTGTAGCACAGGGTAGCCACTGATTTCTTCTTAGAGAGGCCACCCCTGCAGCCCCTCCACTGCCAACACCTTGCCATGTAAACCCTCTACAGATGTATTCCAAATAAGAAAAAAAGAATCGACTTGAAACTTTCATAATACAGGTTCCCAAGCCAAAAATAGTAATACAAAAATCAAGAATGTTTTAGTCTTCCAAAATAAAATAAGTTTTTATTTTATTACAGTTTACTCCTATGCAAAATATTAGGCCTAGCTTTTTTGCAGAATACCAAATCTAAAATTAGCTATAACAGTAAAACCAGTATCAAAATCTTAACAGGAATCTTTTAAGGAAATAAGCAGCTTATTAAACATCCATTGCATCTTTGCCACCAGCAGCATTGTCAGTCACTAAGCAAAATCCCACATAAGAACTATAGTGCTCTTAAAACACCATGAAATGCCACTTTGTTTTAGGCAAATTTGAAATGCAGAAGGAGGGTGGGGTTGGAAAAATCACTGCAGATATTTAACACCTATTCTTTAAAACTTAAAAATTCTTTAGATTACCGATTATCAGCCACCTGAAGAAGGTCTGCGATATAAGGGTCCTCTGGCTGAGGAACTGGATAGGCACTAACACCTGACGGAGGGACAGGCTGGTCTATCTGCATGCGTTGACGCCTGAAGGGAATGCTTCTCTTTTTGCCACCTAAAAAAGCCCAAACCCAAAAGCCTGTTACTTAGAGTTAAAGCAAGGGAGTCGTCTTCCTTGCTTACCAAGGAGGACGTAAAAGAAATGAAATTTCTTATTTATTCCACTGCTTCTGAACTGGCACATTTCACCATTTTAATCTTACTGTATTAAGTTGATAAAATTTGTACATTCTAGACAACACCGCTGTTGTAGGTTAGTATTAGCTTTGTCAAAGTTCAGCTTTAGAATAAGGAAACACGCGAAGTTCAGTGTAAGTAATTTTCCCCAGTGTTTAAGACCCTAAATATTCTGCAGTTCAAACGTGTTGAATCTGTTACTGATCTAACTCACTAAAAAAGCTAAATTAAAACTTCACAAAAGACATTTTGTTTTCACATTTAAGAACTATTTTATGACTGAAATAACTTCTGCATTGTTTAGTATTTTATTGGAAAGAAAAGACAATTCCAACATTTCGCAAAATACTTCAATTTCCCTTAGCTTGACAAAAAAAAATGAAGAAAAAGGGAACCCTCGAGAAAGAAATTAACATGAAAGCTTTCAGAGGGTTGGAATATTTGTTTGTAGACATATTTTTCATCTTGCTACTTTTAGATCTTGGTTACAAAAAACTGAATTAGTCATTTACACATCATCAATTAGCTGTCAAAAGATTCAGAACGACTTGCTTCTGACAAGGTGCAGCATTAAAAAAATAAAAATAGCTGTTGATTAACAGTGCTTTCCATTTACATTTTAACTTAATAGTCTTCTATTGAATCTGACTTTGTATTAAAATTTGTCCCTAACGCAACTGATGTGCTAATGTAATTTCTTCCATACAGAGAAAAAGACCGAATTCAGAGCCAAAAGGTCCAAAAGGAAATGTTATTCTGTTGGATAGTTATTTTACTGTAATAATTTCTCTTCCTAGACTAGAGGTAAAAAAAAAGTTTATGTTCTGAAGAATCAAAAGACCCAAGAAAACTTAAAATATCTATGATCATTTACACTCACCAGGTGTTTGTACCACTGCTTGCAGATTCTTCTCTTGAAGCTGCTGAATTTTTTCAGTCTTGGCTTTGTTCTCTTTTTCCAGCATTTTAATTTTATGTACATATTGGTTATTCAGAAATTTCAAGTCAATTGTTTCATGTTCAACTCTCCTGAAGGAGGCTTTCAAATCTTCAAAGGAGAAAACCAGCAATATTATCTTTCTTATTCACTATTGGTTTTCCCAGTTGCACCAAAATAGGCATAACAAGAATCCTATCTTCTTTTTCCATAACATGAAATTTTAAAAAACACATACGTATGTATATATATACACACACGCGCAAAGACATAAAAATGAATATTTATACCTATGATACAAATAATATCCCTTTGTAGAATAAAGGCACATTTATCAGCAGTATTTCTTCATTCTAAATTTAAAAGAAGCATTCCAAGGTATGAAAATATATGTTAAAAAGTCCTAACAGTTTCATATTTGATTAAAACAATGATTTGCAGGACCTCAAAAGCTTTTTAACTACGAAAGAAATGTCTGTGCACGAGCCTTAATTCATTAAAGGCAACAAAGTCAATGACCACTCACACTCACTTATAAACAAAGACAAATGAATCTGCGGATCAAGGATTTGGCCACAATTTTATTATAGCACAGAAGGATTAAAAAAAGAATCATAATTTTTATATTACCTTTAATATGTCGATCAGATTGCTCTTTCAGTTTCAATATTTCTAAATGTAGCTCATTATTTTCCCTTGTAAGCTTAGCATTCTCTGTTTTATAAGGTTCCAAAACAGCATCATAATTGCTGCATTCTTTTTCAGTTTTTCCAGCAGATAACTTTGCACTGCGCAAGCTCTCCGTAGTATGAACAAGGTCACTAGAATAATGGAGCATCAGACGTGTTAGAAATGTTCTCAGCCTTTACAATGCGAATATTTATTATGACCTGAGAAACAAAACCCTTTCCCTGAGACCACGTTAACTGTAGAACAAATCGATTCAAAGAAAGGCATGTAAGAAAAGTGAAAGACAGGAATCATTCACTTAAAAAAGTCAATAGGAAAGGACAGGACTAATATAAAAAAAATAAAGATATTTAAAAGCATATCAGGAGTTTACATCTGATAATTCAATTAACTCTCTTTTCTATGTAGTGAGATATTCAAAATTGGCAAGATATATTTTCCTCCAGGCACTATGTAAATTGTAGCACTACATACTACAAAAGAAACCTGAAGTAAAGAACTACAAAGGCCAGAAGGCTGCTAGTATTTATATGGAGATCAGAAGCTCCATAAGAGAGCAGTAAGTAGCTATAAACATTTTTGTGAAACTAAAATCAAAGTCAGTGATTGAGAGATTAAACCTGTTAGACACCAGAATGAGGCTTAATGTTGAAGGCAGATTACTCCACATCTGCCTACCTATGGTTCTTCCATCTGTATTAGATGTTAAAGAGCAACAGAACCAGAATACCTACATTTGCATGTTTAGCCAAATATAACTGGAAATTACTGTCTGTAATCACATCAAAGCCATGAAATGAGAGCTATATTAAGAAGGTCACCTGAAAAAATTGTTTTTCTTATGTTATGTGTTGTGTAAAAACTGCAGAGATAGTAAATTTAAACTTCTCCAAATGAGATCATAAAAAACAGAACTGTGAATGTTTTATTTTGAGTCACAGTACGGACAACAGGGATTATTTTTTACACAACCAGTTAAAAGAGTGTGTCCTCTAAGCACATATCAATAGTGACTATTCTTGGCTCTCTTATGAGGTTAGACAAGTTAAATTTTCCTAGACCATAGATCCTTACATACAATTCTACTGAATTAAATGAAATCTTCAGATATTCTCATCGCTTAAGGAAACCCATTTGACTTCATCATATACAGCAACTGAATGTTAGCTCTGAAACAACATTGCCTGAAAACAATCTTCAGACTAAGCATTCTCCCTTATATGTCAAAAATTAAACAGTACCTACTATATGATCACTATGTTTTTTAATTAATTGCCTTTTAAATACCTAAAAAGCTTTTCCACCAAAGGTAAACTCTCCACTCCCAACGGTTGCCGATAGCCCAGCTGATCTAGACGTTTCCTGAGATTGATGAACCTCCGCTCTGCATTTGTAGTCATTGTAAACACACCTCCAAAGCAGCTTTTGTCAAAAACAGGACACCTGCAAAAGATTTGTTTTATAAACGTTATGGTATTTATCCTTTAAAGAAGGAATAATACAGAAAAAAGTAATGGAAAAAACATTTTTTGTGCACCAAATACAGTGCATAAGCATGTCCTTAAAATTTAAGTAAACCAAAAGAGAATCATAGAGCAACTAAAAAGTTTTACACATATTTATGTATTTCTTTAAAAATAAATATTTGCCTTGGCAATTGGTTTTCTCTTTCCTAACACCTTAGAGTACAAACATGGATTTTTGTTTCCAGTGTCTAAGAATTGAACTCTGAAAAGATCTTTCTGTGAGAAGACTAAGTAGATTCTCATTTTTCTGAATCATGGTATCTTCCACAATGCAAATAGTCAGACTATTCTCAAAAACCCCATATACTTTTTGGTTGCATATATAAACCTTACCTTCCAAGTTTACAAGGCAGTACTTAACATAACTTATGCCAATCATTTGTAAAATTGCACAAAATATGTATAATTTTAAAGATGGAAAAAAGATGTTCAAAGTTAATCTATGAGGCAAAACTGGAAAGAAAAAAAACCACTGGTGTACTATAATCCTACTTGCATCATTTTCTGGAAAATACGGTTCAAGGATCAGAGGAGTTTTTTTTCTTTTGACTGATTAGTTATCTTTTTATTACTAACCTTATCTAAAAGGAGCTGGATCAGCACTACTGTATCTGAATCCAGATGAGAATTTTGGTTTTGCCACATACATTTGAGGGAGGAAGAATTTTTGCATTGTTATGTCCTTCTGGATTTTGAGATAGAATGAGAAAAGAAATGGAATACTAAAGTTGATGCTCCTCAATATGTGAAGACATCTCTTCAATGTTAGAAATATTTTTTGAAAAATAATTATTTCTGTAAAACATTTTCCCTCGCATTTCTTCAGAAGTTTCAGTATTAACCTATTAGCTGCAAAGACCTCAGCAGCCAAACCGCCAATCTGAGGAAGCATTGTTTGCATCTCATGTAAAGGGAATAGAATATAGAGATCATTTAAACCATGCTGTTTCACAATCTCACAGATTTTTAAAATATATTCAATATATATATGCAGGCAGTTGAAAACAAAATTATTTATTAATAGTAAAATGAGAAAACATGCAAGTTTCTCTCATGTCTGAGGCTGGAAAGTAAGATTTCATTTCACTGTATCAAAGCACTACAAATAAGTCTAGCAATGGGACTGTGGTTGCCAGGTACTGCTCCATGGATGAGAGAAAAATCACCCGTCTTATGAGCACATCATCTGTTCCAGGCAATGCCAAAATATTTGTTTGAAGAAGTTCAGGATGTTGAGATATTAACTGGGCAATGGCATGGAGAACAATCCCTTACATATGGGGCTGGGATGGCTGAAGAGGCACGCCTCCTTCAAATAAATGTACTAAGTGGAAGTCAATGTACTAATGGGTACTAAATGCTCTTCGTTCTCCATCGGCAGCCAAAGATTAAAGCTAAAAGAGGCCTCAGTATTTCTGCATTAATGTTGAGGATTCTGTGTTGAATTCAGGAAAACAGTGATTGTGTTACTGTGTCTCACTTTAACCTCAGGAACACATATCACCACAGAAGTAAGCTGATAACTCTTGAGACCGTCTTCTCCTTGAGAAGAACTGTAATAGTTAAAAAGATTAAATTAGTGTAAAATCTTTCATCAGACTTGATTTAATAGCTTGCGTTTTGGAAAGAGAAAAGATTTTTCTACTAATCATACTGAGAAAGATTTACAGAAGAAACATCAAGAACAAAACTGTGTGTCAGCTTGTAAGGGAATAAAGTTTTTCTACAGTAACTGTGGAGAACATAAACGGACAGATGTTAGCACTCCAGTAACTGCGGCTAGGAATTACATGCAGGATCTTGCTAAATCACTGCAATGGACCTTTAAGTGAGGTGTAGTTACACAAACATACCCTAATATCGAGAGGTACCAATAGCTTTCTGGTTGAATCTCTCTCCTTCCTAAAGACTGGGAATTTTTAATTCAAGACATTATTGCCACCAGAATCAAACAAGATAGGGTATTATCTTATACTCCCTAGAGCCACATCTAATCCAAAATTAGTCCAGGAAATGAGTAGCTGGAGTGTAGGTCCAACAGATATCCAGGAATGAAATTAAGATATAGGAGTTGTTATTTCAGAGAGCTTAACACAGATACTAAAGTCTTGAAAGACAGTAACTGTTGTACACTCTTTGTTGGAAAGAACTTACATGTCAGTAATTCCAGACCTCTGCCATCACAGACAACCATAGCATAAATCTCATATCCTAAACTTCAAGTCTATCACTAGTCTTATCATGACATCAAAAAGTATCTAGTAACTTCTCAACCTGGAAAATTTGGTTTTCTGGAAATAAAAAACAAATATATGACCTGCTGTACCAATTCAGTTGAATCCAAGATCAGTCTGACTCAATATCCCATGTCTCTGACAGTTGCCATAGCAAGAGTATAAAAACATAAAAGAGCCAAAATTTGCTCCTAGATACCTTCTCTTTCTATAAGCCTATAGTGCAGGGACTTGATGGGCCTGAAGTTGAACTTATTTCATTATAATAGGACCTGATAGACCTTTCTTAGACACGTCTAATTGTTTTCTTGAATCTTTTGCACTTTTACATCAAAATAGCCTGTAGCAATGAATTTCTGATTTTAACTGTATGTCTGGAAAAGTATATCATAAACTTATGCGTGTGTGCATCCCACCTCCTTTTTTTCTTTTTATTGTAAAACATATTAAATAATCATTCCTTATTCATGCTTTCAGTCATTCATGATATAGCAAATCTATGTGCCAAACTTTTCTAGTAGCTTGTACAGCTTGTCCCTTTTCCACGCTTTTTCTGAGACTGAGATCACTCTAAGCAGCCATAAAGATTCTTTGTTGTAGCCTTCACTATTCATAATGATTCCTAACTTACCATTTGCCTTTCTGATTGCTCTAAAGCATCAATTAGATGCATTCACAGAGACACTAACATCTCTCTCTCTGAGCAGTAACTGCCACTTCAGAGTCTATGATGTGTATCACTTTGCCTTTATTAACACTGTTCCTTAACTACCACGTTATTACGCAGTCCAGTGATACTCTTCTGCAACCCTCTGACTGATCTTAACACGTCCATATAATGAGCAAATCTCGTCCCTCGCTGTTTAACCCGCTCTTTCAGATCACTGATCAGTGTAAATAGCTGAAAATCTTCTGCACATTCACCGTTAGGTAGTACTTTCTACCTTAACCACTTAGTGAGCTATTAAACGACATTTTCTCCACTTCTGAGAGAGACCTGCTGTCTTAAAAGCCTTTGGCAAAGAACCTTCTCAAATGCTTTTTGGAAATCAAGCTTTCTACATCATTCTTACTCGGTCAACTCAATCCAGAATATCTTTTTCTTTAAAGAATCTTAATAGCCTTGTGAATCACGATTGAGTCATGATGAAAGGTATATTGAGCTTACTAGATTTGCCTGTGAATTTGCAAAGTAGTTGAAAGCACTCTTAACAACTTTGATATTTCCCACAAGATTATACGTTAGCTGCATAAATAGTTCACATAATTCATTATCTAGATATTTCATGTAATTTAGTGACGCAAGGAAGAAAATATAATTTCTATTTTAGATGAAAAACAGAAAATCAGATAAACAAACATTTAAATCTTTAAATCAGGCATTTCCAGACACGGATTTATCAAGCTGTCTAAATGAGTGCATCTTTCAGTTATTCACAATAGCCTCATTTTTTGTTCCTCCTTTGTTCACAGACTGCTAAGGATGACAACTTTCGTGTGCTTCATTTTATGACATGCTTGGATGGTTGGGAGCAGTCTTTTGAAGACCTAGGTGTTAGACATATTTAGCACCTACCAACTGTTCCCTATTGTTCTAAGTCATCAGTGACTGAAATTGAACATCGACATGAAAGATAGGCAATAATGGAACTTCAGATCCAGTTCTCTTAGGCCATAAGTATAAAATGAATCTGCATAAATTTGTGTGAAAGAAGCAATGTTGAAAAGTATTAGACTAACCATTATAGGTGGAATACGAAACAGAAAAGCTTTAGCACATTGAATCCCTCCTTTCAGTCTGAAAACAATGCAGAAAAATTCATGGTGACTATAGATTAAAGAACATCCCAGACATATCCTGGCCGTGGAAAACATAATAGGGTCATTGAGCCATGCAGAAGAACGATAAAACTACAAAGCTGACAATGGAACACAAAGAAATTAGCACGGACAAATTTATATGCTATGAAATCAATTTCTTTATTGAGTCTGTAACATTAACACCAAAGTCAATTAAGGAAGAAATTTTTCACAATGAGGGTGGTGAAAACACTGGGACAGGTTGCCCAGAGAAGTTGTGGATGCCCCGTCCCTGGAAGTATTTGAGGCCAGGTTGGATGAGGCTTTGAGCAACCTGATCTAGTGGAAGGTGTCCCTGCCCATGGCAGAGGGGTTGGAACTAGATGTTCTTTAAGGTCCCTTCCAAACCAATCTATTCTATGATTCTATGAACTGGAGTTTCCAGTCTCAGTTCCGGGAAATACCAAAAACACACTTTTCATTCATCAGAACTGATATGCTAAAGGCTTTTTTTCGTGTGTGTGTGTTGAAATACGTTTACAAAACGTCTATTCCTGACTTGTAATTAGTGGTCACGTAGCTCATTCTGCTATAAAGAGCTAGTTTTGTTTTCACTCAGCTAAAATGGGCACCTAGTGGATCAGCCATTTGACTATACTAATGCTCTAATACATGTCTCCATACAGTCCATGGACACTGAAGGCTGTGTTGTGAAATGCTGTTACTGCAACATCATTTTCAAGATAGCCTGAATGAGTCTGCCCCTGTTTTGAAGCCGATTTGCCGGGAGTTCACTTCTGACTAGATACTCATACACCACGCTTGCTATGAAGTGTTGCCACTTCGCCAATAGAAAGACAACTCTCGCTCTAGAAAAACAGATTTCTTCTTTAAAGAGTCACCAAAACCTTTAAGTCTACGTTACAGCACAAGAAAACTCTTTCTGATTATGAGCCTGCTTGCCACCTAGCTCCTCAAACCGGGAGCTTCATAGCCCTTTCCGCAACCCCAAGCTATACCTACAGAGGAGCAGTCAGCCCCTATAAATAACAGGCTTATTTTCGCTCTCTCCACCCTCCCTCCGGGTCGGCCTTACTAGACATACCGTTAAAAGTAAATTCTTGCAGGGCGAGCCACTAAGGACCAGCCACGATGTTTCAGCGAGGCTTCCTTCAGCAGAGAGGCAGGTCCGGGGGAGAAGGGAGGGCTGCAGAGCCCCGAGGGAACAAGGAACCAGAGCGCAGGCCGGACGCTAGGGGAAGCCGCTCAGGCGAATCCGCGCTCCGCAGGGGCAGAACAGACGGAGACGGTCCAGCGCCACGCTGTCCTCAGGGCTGCTACAACAGCCGCTGCCGCGACCGCGGGAGCCCGTGGGAGCCCGAGTGAGCCGCCGAGCGCCGCTGCCGCCCGCCTGCGAGGAGCCCCGGCCCCACCGGCGGCACTCTCCTGCTTCCCCTGCAGGCCTGCCCGCCGGCGCCCCCGCTCCGCAGACCCCGCGCAGCCACCGAGGCCGCGCCAGCGGTTTGAAAATGGCGCGCGGCGCAGCGGCCGCTGCCGCCCCGTCGCCTCAGCAACGGGGCACGCGCCCGCACCCGAGGCCGGCGGAGCCAACCGCCGCCCGCCCCACCCCTTCCCGCGCGACCGGCAGCCCTCGCGCCGGGGGAGCGGGGCGCACTGCGCCTGCGCTGCCGGCCGGGTGGTGCCGCGGCGCGAGGGGGCGGGGCGCCCTCGGGGTCCGACAGCGGCTGCTGGATCGCTGCGCCGTGGGAGCGAGGAGCGAGCGAGGCGGGGTTGGGGGCTCGGGTGACGGACCCTCCGGAATTAACGCGAGGGTTAATTCCGGGCTGGCCGATGAGCTGTCTCCCGCTGAGGCGCGGCCCATGATGATGGCAGCTTAGCTGCGGTTGCAGCCAAAGCAGAGAGGTGTTACCGCTGCCTGCGATCCGTTTCCAGAGGGTCTGGTTTGCATTTGTTGCCTATAGCATAGTTGCCGTGGCCAGACTCCAGGGAGTGCAGTGTCTGACGTGGAAGTGACAGGTAGTCCTTTTACCAAGGTGTCTGTAGCAGCTTAAGGGAATTCATGCCGACCGTAACCCTTAAGTCCCTCTGGTGTTGCGTTGGCCGCCTTTTGTCATGTGCAAAGACAGCGTAAGCAGGTTACACGCAACTCGTATCAAGTATTTTATAGGTAAACAAAACCAGGATTTAAGGAGCTGCAAGTGTCAGTTAAGCTCACCCAAATCCAGCTGCCTCAATGTGGCCAAGTCACCATCCAGCAGGTTAGTTTTTCCTTCTGAGTAGTTGAACATTCCTATTACTGGTTTGGTGGTGGGTTTTTGTGTTTTGGGTGGTTTTTTTGTTTGGTGGTTTGTGGTGATGTGTGGTTTTGTTGTTTGGGTTTTTTTTTATTCTTGCATTTGCATCTCAAAACTCAAAATCTTAAACTCTCTCTCCATGTTTACCTTTGTTGTACATGTTTCTATTCCATATACACCCCAGCTCCATCCAGCAACTCAGCAATTTCCACAGGCTGTACAGAAAAACTAGGTCCTGAATCACAAGCAGCTGAAGATCCAGGAAGAGGAAACGGTTACATCAGGGGGAATATACTGATGCTACATCACTAAAAGGAAGAAAAAAAACCCAAAACAAAACAAAACAAAAAAACCATGTTGAGAAATAGAGCAATTCTATTTCAATGCCCAGACAAAACAATGGAAATAACTCTGCGTTTTCACCTTTTTGAAATAACACTCCACAAAGAGTATGATGAACACAGTTTAATTAAGAATTATAGCCATAGTTACATTACATCTCAGAACATGAATTCCGTATTCCCACTGTATAAAGTTCCACATCCATACTTTCTAGAACAAGGAAGGGAAGAGATCTGATAGTCTTTAATGCTTACATAATTTCCAAGATGAAAAGTATTAGTGGAAACAGTAGTAGTCTTTTTGCATACTATGAAGGTAGTGCTTACTGCTTTCAGCAAGAGAAGGGATTATAAATAAAAGTATCTAAACATTAGGGGAAGGGAAAAACTATATCCAAAGTGTTTCACAGAATTAATGCTTTCAAACAGTGCTTCAACCCAGTGGAAGAGCAACAAATCCCCGAAGGTTTCATTTTGCCCTGAAAGACATTTGAAGCAGGAGTGTAACTTGACATATGTGGCAGTTAACTACACATACACATGGAAATCCACCTTTTAAAAACAAATAGCGTTGATAGTGTTTGATTCCCTTATACGCAGGCACAAGCTTTGCTAGCTTCTCTTTCCAGAACTTAGTGAGACTGTGCAATACTGGAGCAGTAGTCTAAAATATCCTGTATAGTGAATTCCATAGTAATTCCTGATCCAGGATAGCAGCGAGCTATCAGCCCTTCAAAGTGCTTGTATTGTCGTATAAACTCATCTTGCATGGAATGCCACACAACCTGCCAAAGAAAGCAAACTTTAGGAAACATCAACTGGCACAATACACAATATGTGAACTAAAAACATTGGCTCATTGATTCTCAGCTCAGGAGTCATTTTAAAACTAGTTTGCTAACAACAACATTCAGTAAACTGAGTTGCTACATTAAAAAAAATTATTCGAGCTGTTTACCCATTAAGATCTTTAATGTTTACATGACGCCTACCAAATCTGCAAAGCAGAGAATAGTAAAGAAGATGAGGAAGTTCCCCTGAAAGAGGTATTGCATTTGTCTTGAAAGAAAACACCCCGAACCAGAACAGTACTACTAATTCATGTTTCAGACTTTAAAAAGCTGTTAATACATGCTTAACTCTTAAATCTATATATCATTTACTCCAGTAAGAAAGTTTACAGAGTATAAGAAAAAAACTTGGATAATACAACTATCAGAAAAGATACAATACAAAGTATATTCTGCTATAGTGTACCAGCTAAATTTCGTATTGGGTTAACAGTTCATTTAAATCTAGTTCTCTCTACTTCCAGTATATTTTGCAGAACAGAGATCATCCATTAATGGTCAGCTAGAGAATCATAAAGGAAGTTTCTTTCTGAACTCTATCTCTACTACCACAGTTTAAATCAATGTTACAACAAACAGAATCAGATGGGATTATAAAAAAACTCCGCTCAAAATCCATGTTTTTTGAGAGTTATGCTGAAGTTAGGCACTTCTCACAGAATACATATACAAAAACAATACTAAAAAGCCTTTGTGTAAACACATTACAAGGTTTTTAAACCATGATTTAGTTTACCTGAAGTAAGTTTTCTTCTTCACAGAGGTGTTTATCTACCTTCTTGTAGAGATTATCCAACCCCTTCTTCACTTCCTTACCGGGATACTCCTTTATAACCTTGCGAAGCTCTTGTTTATTAAAAGCCAGTTGATAGCTTACTTCCTCTTCTCGTATACCTTGTGCTACACGAGCTTCAACGCCTTCAAAAAAATGCTAACAAAGAATAACAGCATTAATGATTATCACGAGTCTAAACTAAGTAGTTAAGTCTTTGTCCTAGTTTTAGCTGGGACAGAGTTAGCTCTCCTTTTTAGCAGCTAGAAGAGCTCCGTGTTTTGGTTTTACTCAGGGGCTCGCTCTGAGAAGAATGCTGATAGCAAGTTGATGTTTGAGACTCCAAGGACTTTTCAGTGTGCCGTGTTCTGGCTGGAGTGCAGAAACATGGCGGGATGAGGGGGGAGCATAGCTGGGACAAGGGGGACACGATTCCCCTTGTGATTTGTGGTGGAACTTAAGATTGAGGGACAAACTGGCCAATTGGTATTCCATATCACGCAGCGTCATGCCCAGTATAAAAGTGAGGGTCAGCCGGAAAGAAGGGCTTTTGCGCTTTGGCTCTTTCGCGTTTGCTGTGCTGTTGCTCTATTGTTTTTCTTTCTTTTTCTCTCTCTCCCAGTACTCCCACTCTCGGAGTACTCTGTCTCTCTCTCTGCCCCTCTCTATTTCAGGGCCTTGCGTTCGTCCGGGATTGCAGCTTCGGGACGAGACGGGCTTCGCATACGAGGGGGTGGTGAGCACCTACACTGTGTATTAAATCATCTGTATTAAATTGTTCTTATCTCAACCCACGGGTTTCCCGTTTCTCCTTTAATTCTCTCCCTCATTCCTGGGGGAGGGGGGGGGGAGAGTGAGTGACTGGCTGGGGGGGGGGGGCAGGGGGGGGTGTGTCAGCCTAACCCACGACAGTCTTGATTCTGCTTGATGACTGTTGTGTGTTCCCCCATTTTTGTTTTTTAATTGAGCATGAAGCAGTGCTCAGCCATAAACACTAAAGCACAGCCCAACAATGTAGCACTCCATAAGTACCAGTGTAAAACTGAAATCAATCATTTCTAGAAGCAACCAAGCTTTTCTTTGCAACCTTATAACTAATATGAATCAGCCTCAAAATCCTCAATTAATGAGGCCATAGCCTGGAAAAATACTGTATCTTTCAGATAAACTGATTAAGCACCTGAACAGGAACGTCTCTACTTCAAGCATCATTACACAACAGCAATATTTGTTCATAATTGTCCTCTCTCCTCACTGCCCCACACCAGTTGGCTAAACATAATAAAAGAGGGAAGTATGCCTATGAAATGCACGTAGAGCTACAACATCATTTGAAACAGTGTACTGAGTCCAGCCAGGACAGTTAACTTTCTTCACAGCAACCCATATGGTTCTGTGTTTTGGATTTGTGGCTAAAACAGGGCTGATAACAGACCAATATTTTGGTTATTGCTGAACAGGTCAAACCTGGCCAAAGGGTATTCCATAGCATGTAACATCATGCTTAGCTGTAAAAATTCAGGTTAGAAGAGGGGGCAGGGGTGGTAGTCTGTCTTCAAGGTGGCTGTTGCTCAGAAAATGGCTGGGCATCAGTCCTCTTGTGGGAGGTAATGAGTGACTGCCTTTGCATCATTTTTTTTTTTTTTTCCTCTCTTTCGCCTTCACTGATTAAACTGTCTTTATCTCCACCCCCAAGTTTTCTCACTTTTGCTTTTCCTATTCTCTCCTCTGTCTTGCTTGGGCAGGAGGGAGCAAGAAAGCAGTTAGTTATGTAGCAGTGTTGGTGCTGGCCAGAGTCAACCCACAACGAGCAGGAAGCGCCAATAAAGCATTTTAATTTTCAAAGAGAGAATACATCTTAGACTTTTCTGAACATGAATGGCTGAAATCCTGCTTATAGAAAAAGCAATGAACAATGCAATGGGAAACATTCAGTGGGCAGAACTGAGTCTGAACTTAAATCAGCATTCAGTTTAACACTTAGTTCAACTTCGGGCACATAGAACCTTCCTAAAACTTTTCTTATTGTTGAACAGTTCAGAACCTACAGTAATTTTCTCTGCAGCTGAGATGGGGAAAATTACCCCAAAGCTCCTGACTACTTTTCTCCTTGCTTTTTCCTTCCTCAAAACCATTTGCTTAAGATACAACTGATGCTGAGTCAGTATTATTAATTGCCATGAAAAATTTGGTTATTTTCATCAAAGACTGTTACCTTCATGAGTAGAGCACTCTTGCCAGGCTTACTCGAGTCTAAATAACAAAATACAGCTTATCATAGATGCAATGATAAAGAGTTCTGATAGTGCAAACTAAGCAGTTGAGAAAGACTACTCTGTACCATTTAAATTTATATAAACTCAAATATACTTACATTTAATTTCTCAAGAGGCTGTCCAAGTGAGTAGATTACATAAGACTGAAGATGATCAGTGTATTTCTGTTTGGCTTCTTTTTTCTCAGCCTCAAGACAAGAAATTTTCAAGCGAGAAAGTGTTGCAAAAATATGATGGAAGTTCTCCATCATGACCACATCTCTGGGTGTTTTCTGGCTTTCGTTAGCTACTTTCTCAACTGAAAGAAAAAGGAAGCAAAATACTTAAAATACCAGAAGGACAAATAGATTCAGAAAAACCTAACCAATAACCATAATACTATCAGAAAAGGAATTCTGGATTTTACATCAATGACAACCATTTGTATGAATGATTGTCATTGCCATTAAATGAATCAGTATCTGAGAGCCTTCAAAAGAAGTAACAGATATGCACAGGCTCTAAGACCATGAAATTTGTATGCCAAAAAAGTCACTTATAAAAAGATAAATGAGACTACATATGGTCTCATTTACATAAGTGAGAAACAACCCATATTCTGTGGAGGCTTACAAGCATCCTTTCGTTATCCCTAATAAATTTCACATGATGGAACTACTTAAGAAAAGTCTATTTCTTAACACTATTTAAGAAAAATCAAAGACAATTGATTCCCCTTGTTGCTAGAACAAAGATCTTAAATAAAGTGGTGTTTTTTTTTAAAAAATGTACTTCTCAGTCTCTCAATTTTTGCTTAGTTTTTTTATGGTCAAAGTTACTGTCAATCCCCAAATTTAATAATAAAAATGCATAATTCTGCACATAGGTCTCTTACTTTCATCCTCCCCCCAAAAAAACGAGGGTAGGCAAAATAAATTCTAGCTATCACTCCCTTACTGCACCTAAAAGCAGGCTGAAAGAGGACAGCTTCAACCAAGAGTGCAATTAAGTCTGTATGCCCATTCATCCATTAATCATTTTGCTGAGACTACCAGGATGCCCACCATGAAAGTGACCCTGGGCACCAGAGTATCAATAAAAATCACAAATTCATTTCAGTCAGAACACTGAATTGCCAACTAGGAAGAGTCTGCTACTGCCAATTTTGTTCTTCCTGCATAATTTTCTACCCTCTCTCCCAATTCTACCTGAAGTACTACATCTTTCTGACCTGTTTCAAACATTACCTGTAAATTAAATCTCCTAGTGCATTAAAAATACTGCTTGCACTGATTTTGTATAGAATTTTAACTTTGTTTCATCTTCATTCTTTACTTCTGTCTCTTATCCTCCCCCATCATAATTCTTTGTTCTTTAAGTTTGCTCTGTAATTGAAACAGATTTGTTTCTTTGTCAGTGTTTGGCATGATTTTGAACCCCTTTTAAAGCATGCTTTTCTAAATTCTTCCTACACTAGTTATCTTATCATTGTATAGTTTTACCTGTCTCTTGCTGTTTGCTTAGTTTTATCACTTGAACAGTAAATTCTTAAGGACAGAAAAGCTGGGTGCAATCAAATAAATACTGTCCGGTCAGCTGGGATGCTCCTGCTGACTCATATGGACTCTAGTCTACTGTGCTATGAAGTAATGTCTCTTCACAGTTCCTAGTATGTTCAGAGCCACTATGCTATAACTTCCTCAAACTAACTTTATTGCCTCTGTTGTCTCCTCTTGTCCAATCTTCCCCTAAAAAAGAGGCACGTCTCAGTGGCTGGGAATTACTATACATGGAGCTGTTTGAAAAATTGCAGGGAAATCAGGACGGAGAGGTTTGTCCATCTGTGTCCCCCCATTTTTCCAGAGTTCATTGGCTTGCATATCCCCCTCCTCTTCCTTTTTTTTCAGCATTGGTTTTTGTTGGGTTTTGGTTTTTGCTTTTTAAAACCAGTAGAACAAGGGTATCACTGCTGTTTTTCCAGACTATAGCTGGGAAAATAGGAAGGACTTGGAGAGACATTCTGCTGTGTTAGGCTAGAACACAAAGGACCTAATCTGCCAAGAAAGGGTCAAATCATAGTCAGAACTCAAGTGATTTATTTTAGACAAGGCTGTGAAGATGAATGGTATTAGGGCCAAATGCCGGGGATCTCATCCAGATTTGTCTCCAAATTTAAACTACACTGGGGGAGAAATGACAGGAAACCATTTCAGACTGAGCATGTTGTGTTGCTGCCACCTCCTCTCCCTCTGGAGCCTTAACCACTTCCCTCTGTCATAAATGAAAGTTACTTTACAGGTACGTACCAAGGGAAATACCTACAGTTTGCTCTTAAGGAGTCTATTACAATCAAAAGGTTTATACTTGCTCTCCTACCAATAACAGAGATAATAAAAATTTCAGCGCAATATCAGTCATGTGGCTTGCAATAGAGAGTCTTTTAAAAAAAATCATCTGTTAATTGGAGCAAAATTATATATAAATAGGAGGAAACAATCATTTTAATAACTATGACAACCTCAGAAGACCTACCACTGACAAAAACAGCTCTAATGAGTTTTATGTAGGCTTTATCTAGGTCTCCTCGTCGTTCTGCATTTTTGAAAATTGATTCAGCGAGGGCTGCAAACTCTTCAAATTCAGCAACAAATGGGAGGATCCCAACTTTACTCTTCTTTGAGATTTTTACTTCATCCATCTGCTTCATTTGATTACTCTTAAATTTAAAACAAGAACAGACATTAGCCTCCAACTCCAAACCATGTAACAACTAGTAAGACAAAAGAAAAACGCAGACATACTGAAAAACTGACATTTGTTCAAACACAGAAATAATTTTATCTTTCAATTAGTCTATCTACTTAGTATTCCTCCCTTTTTACCCTCAAAAATTTGTTAAGAAATACAATAATTGGAAAGAAAAAAGGAAGATGGGCAAGTACAATCTTCCAGCTTTTATCCTCCTTTGTTTACTTACTTAGTATTAAGAAAAAAAAAAAAAACAAGGAAAAAAACCAAAACCAAACTTAATCCACTAGAAGCAATTAAAAATTTTCATTCTATAATCTAACAAGGAACTTTGCTGTTCTGATTCAGCCCACCTAACAATTCCTTTTGCTACAAGAAGTTTCTTTAATCTTGTCCTGGAATTTTATTTCTGAGTATAATAATTAAAAAAATCAGCTTCAAAATATTTTAAGCATTAAACTGATCAAGAATGGTTGGTCTTATTATGCTGGCCTAGAATCAAATTGTATTTATGACAACAAAAAAAATTATACCAGCAACTATATTTTCACTTAACTTGCCATATTTCATATAATGATCATATTGTAGTAGCAAAAGGAATTTTCTGACAGAAGCTGCCTCTGCTACTGCCAAAAGATTTGCCATTTTATCTGAACCAAGTTTTTGTTAGATATAAGATAGAAATAACTGAACACATGGAAGAGATGTCCATTTGGCATATTATGCTCAAAGGGGAAAAGCAAAACCCTCCTAAGTCCATGAGGTTTTGTTTTGGTAAGTAAAAAAGGCAGACATACAGTTTACTTGACTGACATCAGTAATCTCAGTAAGAGTACAAGTTTAAACAAACAACTAAAAATGTCAGCTAGCTCACAGCAGCGAATGAGCGGTCGTATTTGTTACAAATAGCTAATTATTGAAGAAAACTGGAACAGAGAGGAAAAAGAAACAGAACCACCAATTAGTTCATCTTTTTTGAAGGTTTGGCCAGTAGAAGAACAATAAAGTTACAAGGACAAATTTAACTATAAAGAAATACGAAATCAAACTGGGTAGGAGTGAGCTTCCTATAATATTATAGTTAGCTTAATCAGAATAATTAAAGAACTTACAATGCATTTATCAAAGTTCCTTTTGACAGTCACCAAAACATTTCCAAGTGTTGTGCTGAGAAAGGAAGCCGGGTCCACATTTTGCGCTGTCCATACATGATGACTCATTTTAACTAACATATAAAGGGAATTAAAACTATCAATCTTGTCCCCCAGTGCTATAAGATTGTTCAGCTCAGGTTCAATACAACGAAATATTTTTGTCATCATTTGCCGGATCATGTCCTTCCTATTAAAAACGCGTAAGATAAAAAATATTACTCTGACAGTTTACTAGGCTATTTTACATGTTCTTTGATAACATTTTTAGGATAAATTTTTTGGATATAGCAGTCGCACTTGCATTCAACAATTCTCTGGATTTCCAGAATGCTGCTAAGGGAAGAAATGCCAATGCCACACAGTAAAAATCAATAGTCACAGGTATAAAATATTCCAGAAACTATTTTCTGAGTGGAAGCTGCCACACACACAAATTCAGAACTTCGCTAAGCATATTTTCCAAAGCATATTTTACATATGACAGTGCCTAGTTTCACTTTGCAAACTATTAGAGAATTAAGCATCCTTTTTTATACTACTATAGGCAGAAACATCAATCCTATATACAAAAATTTTTATATTTACTGACACATTCAGTGTTTAGGAACAAATTAAGAGTTCACTATTCACTTTCACTAAAAGCAAACAATTTCTGATTATAGAGAAAATAGTTTTATATGCCAAATAAATTCACATGTAGGCTTAAGAATCAATAAAAACAGCAACACATACTCAGATGATATTGTTTGTGGAACACCAGAAGTGTATAAACGAGATAAAGTTCCTCCATCCATTTCTTCCGCCTCATTCTGTAGGAACAAGGAATGTATATAAAGGAAACTTAAAGCTTGTCTCCAATTCTATATTTATATCTGACAAAATCAACATAATTATCAGTTTGGGGTTTTGGGTTGTCTTTTTTTACCCCCCAAAGTAGCAAATATAGTGGTTTGCAAGGTTCTGGTAGTTTCCTGGTTATGTTTCACCAAACACAACACTATCCACAACTACTCCCCACTGCCTTCCAAGTGCTTATTGTGATCTTACGAGGAAACAAAGCCACGGCAAAAGAAAAGTGTCAGTTTTAATTTAATAGATTTTTGTATTGGTTGGCCAAAAATAAAGATTCTGCCAGCTAATGAAGAAAAACAAATTACTGATCACGTGGATCACATGACTTCTGAATTTATCTGGCAATTATTTTTTAAACAGGTTTCTTATGAGGCCTGTTCAATATTTTGTACTTCAGTGACAGAATGAAGAGTCATACCATTGTTGTTCCCGAGATGCTCTGATGTTGCTGTAGTTTGAAAAATTTACTAATGAAGTCCTGTTCTGCGAGACACAGAGGCTCGAGTTCACTTAATACTTGCTCGAAAATCTAAAGAAAGCCAAACATTTTATCAATGCACCAAATATTATGAACATTTAGTAATACTAATTTTAATTGTTTGTTGCATAGGATTTTACACTTTCTATCTTCAGGAAGCTTTAGAAGGCTTATTTCTACTTAATAGAAATGGAAACAGCTTGTACTTATTTCTTTTAAAGAGGTATCTGCATCTTCAACATAGTCCCTTCTCATCCATAAAGAGCAATCCATGTTTTTCCACAACTAGAACTTTTCTAGTCACAGCCAGAGGAAGAACTTTTGTGGTATAATGAAAACATTCACATTAATAGTAAGTCATGACTTTTGTCCACATTCTTATTAACTAACAGACTTATTAATTAATAGTAAGTCATGACTTTTGTCCCCACTCTTTTCTGCCCAGGTTGCTGAGAGGAAGAAGACAAAATTAAAAACCTTAGGGAAGGAAAACAGGTAAGCTGTGTATGTAGAAGATAACTGCTCTGTAGAAAAAGTTTCTACATAGCTGCTACAGAAACCAACAGCACATTTTGCACTGAAATAGAAGTATTCATTGTGATTTTTAGATTTAATCAAAATCAAAACACTACTTTGCCAATAACTGATTAAAATAATGTAATTTTATTAACACAAACTACTGAAATTGTAAGTCAGGTGTTAGACATACTTCTAATTTCTTATCTTTACACAACACAGAATTTTCTCGGCCAGTGTTTAAAGATTAAGATATGCAACAATTTACATAAATGAAATCAATCTAGCCACATAGTAAACCCACGCTAGTGAAAATTCTCCTGGAAAAACAACTGAAAACAACTACTAGGTCAGCTGAATAGCTTACAACTCTGCATACATTAGTCACACTCACATGTCCCCAGTGGGTGCGAGATAAAAGTCAAAGTTGCAAAAATTAGCACAATACTTGTACTTGTATAAAACTGTTTTAAAAGGTACCATTTTAATTCCAGACAAGTTCTTGCTACAGGTGTGTAATAACCTAACAATTAATGTTGTTTCAGGCACATATTTCCTCCCAGAAAAAGACTGGGCAAGGATTTGAAGATGTCAGAAGAAAAATACTCATCTTCATAAAATAATTCAAGAGAACAAAAAAATTATTTTTATCTCTCATTCTTGTAACAGCTCCGTTTCCCTCCACAGTACTGAAAAGTCAATTCCATAAGAAGTGAGGAGTGCTCGATTTTAAAGGTTCAGGGGAAAAAAAAAAAACAAACCAAAAAACCAAAAACCAGATGCTGAGGACACTCCCATAATAACTTAGTGCTATTGATTAAAGCTGAAAAATTATGATAACTTTGATGTGAAACCAGTATAAATAAAGTTTTAGGGCTATGCTCAAGTCTTGGCTAGAAGAAGATTATGATTTCTTGTCTTTCACTTTTGCTTGCATACTGGCAAAATGCAACAGAACACATGAACATTTGTATTGAAAAAAATAAAATTAGTTGAAGCATTCACTGCAATTCTTATTTGCTTGAAAATGCATATTGAGCTTAAACTTAATAAACCGTTTTTTATGCTTGATATTCTTTAAAGATTGCATGTAAAGAAAGTAAAAGGAATCTTATAATTAGAGAATAATACTCTGATCTACATATTTCTTAGAAACTGCCTTTGTTAGATTTAAACAGTACAGATTTTTAAACTATACAAGAAGGATATGTAAGATGCTTCTAATACAAAACTAAGCAGGAATCCTATGCAACATTTTGGATTTACCTTATCAAATTTTGTTCTATCAGCCACATCAAGGTCAGAGGCAGACATGTTTCCCATATCCAACAGTGAGGACGACTGAGACCTACGGTTTCCCGAACTCTGAACAGAGAGTTTATTTAGGCTAGAAGTAGACCCAGTTAATTTTCCAGAACTTCCATGAAGACCTGTGAAATAAAGACACTATGAAGGAGGGAAGCAAAGGCGGAATAAAATACTCAAGAAGAACAAGTTCATTACAGAATGTACAAGATCAAGAGTTGCTAGTACTCCTACGTTAAAATCAAACAATTTTTGTCTAAGCTGCAAATGGTTTTGCTATAAATACATTCTTTTCTCATTACAAGGTAACTGAAATACTTAAGCAAGTTTCAAAGTACAATGTAGCTTTATAAGCCCTTATTGTGAAGTATGGAAAAAAGTATAAAAGCAACAAAACTGTGAAACACAGGAACACTGGGATAGACATTCTCCTTGAAAACTTGGAAGCAAAGACTAGTTATGATCTTTGTGAACATACTTTGGGCAAAGGCTGTCACAAGGAAAAGAATTAATCCACAAGAGGGAAAAAAATTAAAAAGCTTTATATACACATAGGCACCTTTTCATCTTGAACTTAATCTTTCTGCTGTTAACATCCTTTCGTCCACATAGTTCACTTCAGCTATTTTGTTGGATCTACAATCCCACAGTAACTCTACTGCTAATGCTCCCCCTCCTTTTGATCATAATTAACATTTGGACATTTCTTCCTGATATTGTGGAGCCTTCTCCTAGGTGAGGAACATATATTTTTATTTTTCCCAAAATTTTCAGAAATGTTGGAACAGGATAGAGAAAGATAGTAACAAAAAAGACCAAGAAATCATCAATATTTGACCTCCATGTAAACTTCTCACATCTCAATCACAAAGCAACTTAGAAGCAATCCTGAAAGTTTCATTTAACTGCTATGTTGGCATCTAGTCTAGGGACACAAGACACAGTCTATACATGTAATAAAAGTTGTCACCCCAGCCTACTGGAAGAGCTGGAAAACTACAACAAGCTTTCAGGCACAAACATGTATTTTAGATCAACTGGTAGCATGGGAAAACTAAAAGATGTTGTCTTTTACCTGCAAACCCTCCTCTCAACGTCTATGTTGGGCCATTTTAGCTGTGCTTCATTTTTGCCTTGCAAAACCAATGATTCTGCTAACGCTTATTTCATTCTGAACGGGGTGCTTCAGTGTTAGGTAGATTTTTCCATGATGCAGCACTACACCTTGACATTGACACACATGCATTGACAATACCAACTAATGCAACTAGTTATACTCACTCTCAGTTTCCTGTTTGACAGCACTTTCTTTTCGAGGCAGTGTAGCTGGGATGGATTAGGTTGCAAGCATCAAAGACAAAGACAAGTTAAAATGCAGTTTGCACAAACCATGCACAAGATGCAAGTTAAGCTCTAACTGGAAAGAAACATGCAGAGAACTATAAGCAGCAAGTAACTACATTGCAAACACATTTAGTTGGGGAGGTACTATTCTAAAAATTCAGTCTGTAAGCTATATGGAAAACAGAGTAAGTTTCTAAGTATTAAAATTTGCTTTTTCTCCTATAGTGCGTTGAAAGAACATTTTTTTGTAACATGTATTTAAGTTCTCCCAAATTGAGAGGTCCATTAAATTAAGGTTTAATTTGTCAGTTAATACTGCAAGAGACTCAGTTTCCAAGATCAATCATCATATCGATAATAGACATGAAGAAATTAAAACGTATTTATGTAATTTTGTACTGAGTCAGAGAGATTGTCCACCTGTTCAATTTAAAAGACACACACCAATACTGCATAATCATTCATATCAACAGTAAGACTGGCCAACCTTTTCTGTTGCTCGCAAATCAGGATGTTTACATAGAGAATACATCTTTTGTATTCACGCTGAACCAAAAATTGATGACAGCAAATTCGGAGAGGATGAAAACAATCAATATATAGTAAAAAATTTACAAGGTGGTTTTTTATTTTTCCTGGTTTTTGCAGAATAAACAGTTTCCTCAAGTGGACTTCAGTATGAAATTTAGCGTAAGTGGGCATTTGTAGTAAATGGAGAATCCCTAACCAGTAAAAGGCATTTGCATACATACACTAAAAGCAATATGTAGTATTAAGAAGATCTTGATGAGGATGGATGCTACAAGCCCCCCAAAATGGAGCAGGCACGCAGAACCTACTGTAATAGAATGAGTAAATACTTCTAAATGCCACAAACATGTCTTAAATACCAGATGTTCTCAAGTAGGCAACACTACTGACAATTGTAACATCAAACTTGAATTTAATTCCAGACTAGTTTTCAGATCTTGGGGGTTTTGGCAGTTTTTGAATAAAAACGTTTAGGCTTGATATATTTGGCATATGGAACTGTCATGCATTGGTCCCACTTCATCATCCTCAATTTCAAAATGCACAGGATTATTTTTTGGAATCTGAAGAACTATAGGCAAAGATCAGGCCCTGGACAATCAGGGAAGCCACAGTGGCTTTTGAGAAGCCACATCATGTAAACATATGACAGTAGTAGCACTCTTTCCCACATTGATTTTATGGTATTTAAGTATCAAAGTCTTGGCTTCATCAGAAAAGAAGAAAAAAAAAAAAAAAAAAAGGACTACTTAAGACAAGTGTGAATGCTCACGATCCAGATTTTTTTTGTTGCCATAAAGATGCAGACAAAGAACCTTGCACTAGCACAGAATGCCAGAATTCCCCCAGCATCCCCTCTGCATTTGAGGCATTCAAATAGCAGTGCTATTCCCAAAGCACAAAAAAATGGCAAGAACACACACCAACACAGCTCAGAAACAGGTCATCTTTAGGTTTTGAGTACAACTGGAGCGTTATGAACCTATAATATTCCTTAAATAAGTTTACTATTAAGAAGTGATGTATTTTGAATTAATGTGCAACTAGTAATAGCACAACTACTACCTTCCAACATAGAAGCCTTTGAAACTACACACTGTTATAAGCTGCTACAAAATAAATACATTTGCACAAATACACAACGGAAGCCTTCTCAAGATGCAGCTCTTACGTTGGTGAATTGAAGGACTTCTTCCTCCAAAATGCCTGATTGCTCGTAACATTTACATAAGTTCGGAAATTGCTACAAAAACTGTCTGCTCACAAATGCAAATCACAAAAGAAGTGCCAAGGCAAAGTATTGAGAATGTGTTAGAAATCAATTTATATTAAGATAGTGTTTTTCTTCTTGCAATAAGATAGCTTTTCAAGATTTATGAATTTAACTGTTCTGACAACGACATGTTATAGCACCACTTGCTCTCCATGTCTAATAGCTTGCCAAGACTATTTTTCCAGCTTCCCCCTTCCTCATTCAAGCCTCCTCATTCTCCTGCTTTCTTCCTTTCATTACTTTCTGTTCTCCAGTATCGAATTTCAAAGTGCAAGTCCAGGACCCAAAACAGGCTTGACAGAATTTACTAGGTAAAGCTGCACACAAATACTGAATTTAGAATTTGGAAACTAGTGAACTGTGGCAAAAAACAAACAAACAAACAAATTAAACAAGTTTTGAAACAGTGCAGTTTAAAATACAGAATAGCCAATATATAAATACACCTATATCACTGTTGCTGTCTAAGTATTCAGGTTATTATATTAAAAGCTTCACTTCCATACACTAGACTATTTAATCCTAGCAGGAACACATACTCCCTTAAATGGAAAGACCTACAAGTTAACAAAGTATGATTCCTAGTCTCGGACTACACAGATAAACCCCACTGAAAATCCAATGAAATAAGCAAGTTCCCTTGGGCAGAATTAGCAGTAAAACAAGCTTCTTCAAATTCCACCCAAAACTTATTAAAAGCAAAAATAACAGCAGAAGGAACACATACATGCTGCCCAAGCTTTCTTTAATATACAAGACTTGACTTTTCAGATTTGTTCCAGTAATAAATCAGGATAGTTGAAGTAATGAAATATGTCTGGTAGTTTGTTAAAAAGTGAGTGTAGATTTGAAAATCTGAGAAGTATCATAATTTATCCTTCTATCTTGACCAATTCCACAAGATTTCAGTTGTGCATCTTTGGCCTTGTGGAAGTCAGAAGTTTTACCAATCATATTTTTCATCCAACTTTTTTCACTTGCCATAAGTAAACAATTTCACACCATTTTAAAATCAGCCCTAGCTGTTGTAATGAGTATTTTATATGCAAATAATACGATTCAAAGCAAGATATGCGCCTCCTGGAAGCTTACCAAACTTTTTTCCTTCTCTGGTTGTGCCTGTCATCTTGATCTTGGCAACTTCAAAGAAATCTTTTATTTCCCTTTCATACAGTCGTGATAAATAATCCATATAATTCTTAACAGAAAAATATAAAGTTAGTTAACATGTATACATTTTGACTTTGTTATATTACAGTTAAATAGTTGTTAAAAACCAGCAAGTATATAAGTTCTACTAAATAACAAACTGGTTTGGACCATATATGTGTATATATATTTATGTAGCATGCACAAAAACGTATTCCTGATATTTAAGCAGGTTACATTCATTTTCCTAGTGAGTTCAGTGAGCATCAATCAGAAACTGCTACTTCTCCATAAGGAAAGATATGCAATGTGGTACACACGAAAAGGATTACTAGTGGTAGAGCATCATGGAATTCAACTCAAGATCAGAACAGAGAGAATTCAGCACCATTCTCTGTAGCCTCTTTTCCTAGACTCTTACTATCCCTAAAAAAAAGCAAAAAAGATGCCATTCCGACACATCTTCCTGAGTGTGTGACCTCCTTTATTACTATTCTCAGAAGGAAAACAAAAGACCTGAAAACTTTGGGAGACACAAACTTTCTGTGCCTACTTGTAAGATTCAATCAATCCCAAAATAATTTGTTTGCAACACTGCCAAAAATAAGCTCAAATTTTAAAGAGACAAGAGGCACAACAACTGGAATAAGTTTGAAGATTATCTGTTTTGTTTATATTTTTTAGTACCAAGGTTATAACAATATTTTATTTCTCAACAGAGATCACCCAAGAATTTTTTTTCCTATGTTCTTCAAAATCTTGTTACTTACAAATACGTAAGTCTCTCAATTTTTAATTAGAAGATCACAAAGATGGCAACCATTCATTGACCATTTGCCTTACACTGAAGGCAAAAGAACAACTATTTCTAAGCCATTTTAAGAAGTCTAATTTAAATCTTCCATGGTTGAGTTTTTAAGAACGATAGTACTCTAATAAAAGATGACTTGTTCTGCAAGGACATCTAAATATTTTATGTACTTCTGTAGTAATTTCTTCACTCCATGTCAGTTTTAAACAAGGTAGTTGAAAGTTACATATATACAAAGTCAAAATGTTTCTATTTAATCTACTTTACAAGAGACCGCTGAAGATTTGATATTCCCAAGTGAAATGAAGGTCTGTTGAAATAAAGATGTCACACAGGCAACAAGCACATCAACATGAAAATGGCTTTTATTTTTCTTACTAGACTGTAAAATGGCAAACGTGTTTTATGCAAATATTAAGATTAATATCTTATGATACTTCAGAACAGAGACATAGAATCTTGCAGGAAAAAAAAAAAAACAGGATACAACAAATATCAAAAAAATGAAGACTCCTATTCCAAAGAGGAACAAGAAAAAAGGAGCAGTGAATTAAACTTAAAGAATATTAAAAGGACATGCACACACACACAGGCAATTCTTTTGACTCTCAAATATAGTATAGTATGTACATTCTCCAGCATCATTAGAGCACTTCACATACCTTTGTTAGCCCTTCGTATTTCCCATAATCTGTGTTCTTGAGCCACTCCATCAGTTTAGCATATCGAAGTAAATCTCTGTGAAATGGATGGTGATTGGGTAATGTCAATTCAGCAGAGTGCTGGGCAAGAGTAGAACTCTGATCGTGACCCTTGATAAGAGAACATATTAAAGTCAATCTGGGAGCACTACACAGATGTACTAGAAGTTTCCCAAAAAACTTAAAATGAAGACAGCATCCCATTCCAACAGAAAAGCATCAAAATACCTTGCAGAGAAACAAAGTTACAGATTGAAAAGATGCCTAACACAGTATGGACACTGAGATATTATGGTTGTGGCAGGTAATGCACCTTAGTAAACTTGTTCATTGTAAGGCTTCAGCGTGAGTTAATCTGGCATTTTTTGCATGAGAATGCAAGGTACACCTGAGTGAAGATTTAATGACAAGTGTTCAATTGTTTCTGAAAAATTCTAAGAGATTATTACCTTATTTCTCTAAACAAAACAAAAAACAATCCATAGCTGCTTCTTTTTAAAGATGTTGTTCCCACATAGCGTAAGACCCATATCTTAAATCCCAGTGAATGGGTGGCCTAGCTGTTAATGATGGGCTTTATTCTACACCTGTGAAAGCCTGCTCCCATTTGACCTACTTTAGTCCACTTTAGCCAAGCCTTGATTGAGTCTCTAAAAAACATCAGTTCACACCCATTCTCTCTCCCTCCACACAAGACATGCACCCGCTTTCAGTAAACATTTACTAAACAGTTTATGACATGCAGTATAAACCAACATATTTAACAGTAAGCTACTAATTTCGTGCTCCTCCTTTCTCTGGCTTATCATCTGAAAAAACACCCTATCCTGCAAGTGAAGATCACATCGTATTGCTTGAACAACATATCATTAAGCTTTTTTTAAGCTTTCACTTGTTGAACTCACAAGCTTCTTTAGCAATTCAGGAAGCAAGCAAGGTTAACACCACAGTTCAGCCACGGAGCAGAAGGCACAACCATTAGCCCCGGATTAACAGAGGGAAGGATGAGACTTGATTTCAAAATGGCTTTTATATTTTCTGTAAAAATCTTTTTTACAGCAAGAGAACTTGATCTTAAGTATAGTTTGTGCCATGGCAGCACAAAAAGATTGTCCTAATTGGTCTCCAATTCCTGTAGCATAACATGCAGGTGGTTTATACAGGTGAGTCAACTTCAGTCCCTGACAGAGGAAGCATTCCTGGACAGTTACAATTTTGGATATGACAAGTTGGCAGAATATAAGCTATACAGTTTAAAACTGCCTTTGCATGTCTAAGTTGGAACAGAAGCCAGTTTGGATCACAAAGTCAAAACTAAAGCAACTTTGGCTCACTCTTCTCTATTGTATTGGGTACTAATTCGTTTAAGCCTTTGGTTAAAAAAGCCCTAAAAACTCCGCAATACATTCACAGATTTTTGTTTTTTTAAAAACAAAGATATGAGTCTTTATATTATTTGTAAAATACTAACCTTTAGTAAGTAACGCAATGCAAACATGCCAGCTTCTGAGTAAAACTGGACTACTTTTTTGTAACCAACATGAAAATGCACTTCAAGTCCTGTTCTCTTAACTACAATAAAACTAAAACACAAGTGGACGCAAAGTCACAGCCAACTTCATTCATATATTCTCACAGACAAAGGGAAAGGGTCACACTATAAATCTCCCTTCTAAAAACAATCTTGTGGTCTGACTCCAACAAAAAGCTAATTTTGTAAAGTGTAATTATTGCAACATATAATTTGGAATTGGAATCCAGTCAGCATTAGCCACACAGCTGCTGATGTGATTACTGAGGTCATACTTGATACAGTATGTACTTCTGGGTACCTATGCAGCAAGTATTTTCGACAGATCTTTGATATTGTTTTATTAAAACAAGATACAGAAAACCATTTATGGTTCTCTATCCTATCCCCTGGTGTGCAACTTTCTTACAGCATGCATTTTAATGTTCAAGTTCACTACAGTTTAAGATAATTTACCTGTTGGCTTTCATAGCTTTCTTCAACTAAGTCAGTGCAAAGCTATTTCATATTTCTGCTAGGAAATACTCATCTATCCCAATTTTTATTGCTTCTTTCATCTAACAGTCTTACTCATGTCCCTTTATTACATAAAACTTTTTATTTTTGCTTAGCAGTTGCATTCTTCATAAGCTAGATGACAAATCCCCTCCCAAGAAAAATTTCTCTCTCCAAGCCAACATTAGCCAATAGGACTAATCATTCTGGTTGTCCTAAATTATGTCCTGTTCAGTCTGCTTCAAAACATTATGGAGCATCTAGGTGTACTTTCTCCATCTAATTAATAGGCTTCCTCTCACTGCACAGCCATTTACACCAACCGCTACCAAATGATACCGCAAGTTTGTTTTTCAACTATTTCAGAGTTTCAAAGCTTCAAACTATTTCATATTTCAAAGGCAGAAAGCCCAGAGTTTCCTTTTAATTGAATGTTGAACCTGGTTGTTAAAAAAAAAAAAAAATCTTTAAAGTTATAGGCACACAGTAAAGTTAATCAAATATTATTAGGACACAATAAAGACAACTACATTAACTGTTAGTAAGTTACTGCAAACAGTTTTTAACACTGCAGTGAACAGCAATCCAAAGTTGCATTTGTGTTTAAAACTTTTAAGATTTATTATCATTTTTATGTAAAGGAGATGAAGTATCTTAATATTTTACAACAGTAGTTTTAACACAGCATTAGGTTTGTTTGCTTTAAAAAAAAAAAGAATTTCATGCTTCTAAGATAAATATATTAAGAAGAAATGTCAATGCAACTTTGGTTTTCCATCTAATGAGTTCGGACTCAGAACATGTCTTGCTTATATTAGCAGCTGCCTAGACATCATCATGTTTTCATTTGCCATTTTCATTTAGAAATCTTTATCTGCCTTAGTTTTTTCTGAAGTGCTTTTATTTATTTTTTTAAAAAGAAACATTCTAAACAAATAATGCAACTCTTCAGGCATTAAAGGTAACAAAATATTCCAGTTAGACTTTTCAAAAACATGGGGCTGAGAAATTGCTATATTCTATTCATCAGACTAACAAAACAAGGTCATTTTAGTAAGATAAACTGTTATACCTCCAACACTTGAATCCATATTTCAAAAAGAAGTACACAAACATTTTTTTCTTTTACAACAAGCAAAAAGGCTTTGCAGAGGATCAATCATCTCCTGCAGTTAATGAACTCTTCCTGCTTAACCTTACAGCGAGGTCATATTTATCTGCTGATTAACACCCAACAGCTAACAGCAGGCTAAAACTTTTCAGAGGGCAACTTTATATGAAAGACAAATGTATGGCCACTAGAAGTACCAGAATTTTAAAAAAAAATAAAAAAGAAATTTAAAAATTGCAAATTGGTATCAGCATTCTCAATAGCACTGAAAAGTTTCTTTAGAAGTATTTCATCTAATACATGTAGTATTAAATAGTAATAATAATCTCGTACAATTTTAAAAAATAAAATCCTCAGAACAGAACATCAGAAAAGGCATTCTGTTAAACAGCCACTTTCATATGCAAGTCCAGTATTGATACTTGGTGAATGCATTTACACAGGACTTGGACAACATAGCTTTCACTTGCACATTTAGAGGCCAGGACACATAGTCTGTGTGCAGTTTTCTATACAATTACCCAGCATAACTCTGTTACATTTTCTGCACACAGTCTAATACATAAAAACTAAAACTTCATGCTAATATATATAAAAACAGAATTATTTTTTATTTACAAATATTAGAGTTTCACACAACTGCAGTATCTGTACAGTTGCACATATATTACAATTTCCTGAAAATATTTTTCCTCCATACATCTCAATCTGTCTCTTAGCAATTTCTAGCGATCAGATCAGAGGAAAGTTAGCTCATAAACAGACGAACAAAGCTTGAGGGCTGATAAAAAACACGGAAGTGAGAAGGGGCATAAAAATCTGATGCTCTGCAATCAGTAAGGACAAATTTATTTTTGAAAAGCCAAAGATGCAGCTGCTAGTTAGGTAAGTCAAGCTCAAAAAAATTAGTTAGAAAAGACTGTATCAAACCCGATGTACTCACTGAAACTGAAAGATAGGAGGACCTGTTATAGAGTTGAAGGAGGGTCTGAGTAAACTAATTGGAGATAAAAAAGTACAGATATTAAAAAACTGGTGCTCAAAAACACAACCAGCCTTTAGGAAACAAGTCTTAGGACACTGATTTCTGAATGTTTCAAGTTAAGGCTCAAAAAAATAAAAGTCTTTATACGTTTTACTTTTTTTTTTTAATGGCCCTTGCAGTTCAGACAGAAAGAAGTTCAAATGTTCTCAGCTTCTGACACCCTTAAAAAAAAAAAAATCAATGCTTTTTCTCCTCAATCAAGATTTACAATTAAAATAAATCCTTATATATCACATGATGTATTTAATTCAGACAGCAAACCCACTAAAAAGGTGGATTTTTTTAAATGTAAGAGAACTTCTGTAGGCAACTATAGTTTGGTATGCTAAGTAATATCTCTGCCTGAAGTGCCTCTAGCAGTCCATTCATTTACTGATTACTTCACAAAACAAGTCCAATTTTAGGTGGATTGTTTTTCTTCTCAGGAAAAGTGTGACTGAAGATTTCACATGAAATAGTTAAGAAATAATACCTGCTGAACAAACACGCTGTTCAAATGACTGGCAAGTCTCCGTGCAAACTGCTCGCGCAAGTCACTAAACCTCTGCTGTTGCTGTTTCACCGCATGAAGCATATCATGTCCTAAAAACAAAAAGAACTTCACAGAGTACAAAACATATAGTAGTATATTGTATGTGGGAACCAAAACTACCAGAGGTCGTAATTGCCTCAATCTACAGAAACAAAACCTGAGACTTGTCAGAAAGGCACATACAATAAAGGCACTACCATAATAAATTGTGTATGTTAGACTGCAGCCTAACAAAAACATTACCTGGACGAAGAGCTACATTCATACACTGCAGAAGGGCATCTGCTGCATTAGTGCAGGCCTCAATGCCTCGAGAAGATGTCAGATCTCCCTCCTGAAGGGCCTTTATATGACCTTTAGCCAAATCCATGTGATTCTACAAAATAACAGATAGCACTGTCCATAAGCAGGTTAGTTTGTTATGCTGCTGAACCAAAAATGAGAAATACAATTCCATCATTATAAAAACTTACTGAAGTTAGTGCAATAATAAAACAGAAAATAAATTCATTATTTTAAATTAATCTCATACATGGTTGCTAAAGAGGGCTACAAGCTAAAAGAATTTTATACTTGATGTGAACAACCACTGTAAACACTAAAAATGCTTACCACTAAGAACTCTATCTCTGACAGTAGTTTCACATTATTTGTGTTGCTGAGATGGATTAGATGGTTACTTTCTGAAATTTGATCCATTTGCTCTTTTACACTCTGAAGCATTTCTTCGTAACTGCTCAGCTTTAGCTCAATTTGGTCAACTTCCTTTAGAGCTTCATCCAGTAACTTCATCAAGATATTCACCTGTTTCTCCGAGGCCATAATTGACTGGATATTTGCCTGTACAGAAAATTAAGCCACAACATTCTAAGAGACATTTTTATACCTCAAAAGCATTCTGATATCTCCTTCTGGCTCTATTACTGTCAAATAAACACTTTCCAGAGCTCTTGATGAAAGCAACAAAACAATATAAACTTGCAGTACTTCTCATTTAAAGTGTTATCAAACACAGCAGTTCCTCAGTCTACGACACTTTTTTATTTCATAAAGAAAAGATATAAAACCAAAACTTTGCTTAAGTTCTTAGAATTGAAGTACTGATCTGAAAAAAAAAAAACAAAAACAAAAAACAACAGTAATCTCTACCATACTGGAACATTTTTAATGCCAGAAAAACAGCTTAGGTGATAAGGTCACATTTACTGTTGCAAAATGAGCTCTCTCTATGATAACAGCCATTTTCAAAATACAAGAGAAACATACAACTTGAGGAGGTTGTTCACTGTTCCCTCAAGACAGTATCTCCTGCATCTCCTTAAGTTTTCTAAGCAACCTCTAGAACGTTGGGTAAAAAAACAAAATAGCAAACAATAGTACTGTTACAGACAGCCAAATACTGCAACGTTACTAGGCTAAGCCAGTTTCCTAATTACACTTAGAGCAGTATTTTAGGCATAAGGGTTCACATGCAGAGACATAAACATCTGTTCTCTCTCTCCTTGCACCCCTGCCTTCAAGAAAGGTACATGCAGAAGGCCTTCCTTTTTTCTTCTCAACTCCTTATTTGAAAGCCTGTGACTCACCCCTGAAGGTGTGGAAGGTAAAGAGCAAAGATGAAGATCTTTCAAATCTGATAATAGACAGGATGTAGCTCTGCTGAGGAGCAGATATAGATCTATATCTAGATATGCAGCAGAACACGTTAGCTACCTTTTCAAAGAACACTACATAGTCAGTATCAATGAAAACAGTTCAACAAGCTAACACACTGTACATAGAAGACATGTTTACCCCATCTAGCACTTGCAGCTCTCTCGACAACTTCTCTGCAAAGGCTTCAGCATTAGAAATAGCATATTCACACCCTTCCATCATTATTTCAATATCCTGTTCTTCTCTTGCATTTAACTCCTGGTATTCATCCACAGACTCTTCATCGCCTCCTGCGACACTTTGGTTCTCTCCACTTGGAACGGATTCTTACGTAGAGAAGGGAAACAGAACACGTTATCAAGTGCAAAAAGTCACAAGCATTTGAAGAGTACTTAAGTATGTTCCACTGTCTTTAAGTAAATTAATCCATTCAACAACTTTCGTAACAAGCACTTGTTACCTACACACATTTTTTTAAAATCTCAGTCTTCCATGGGCTTCATTAAGATTTCCAGAACTGGTTCCCAACACTGATGTCTTTCAAATTATGCAACATAAGCAAAATACAAGAAGCCACCTTCCTTTATTGCATGTACAAAGGGACACACTATCTCACTTTATTCACCTCTCACACTGGTAATCAACACCAGAATATACTGCAGTATTATGCTAGACTTGTTAGCAGATGATCAGTAGAAGTTAGGTTCTCTCTTTTGGTAGACGGTGCATAAAGGAAACATACTAAAGTTGATTAAGAAATGTAGAACTGAATAAATAAAATATATATATATACACTCAAGACAAGTTTCAGAGTAGGAAAGTAAGTATGTGAAAGTAAGTAAGTGAAAACTATATAACAATGTTTTCATGAACTATGATTTCTTGTGGCAGGGCTTACTCAATCCAACAAGCCAGTCAAAGGCTGACAAACGATTTACAGAACATTAACGCAGTCCAGCCAGAAAGTGTTTAGAACATTTGAAACATCTCTTATCTCTAGCAACTTAACAAGCGATCCAAGGCACTATTTAAAAAAAAAAAAACAAACCACACACAGTATTTAAGAAAAACTGCTTACAAAGCAGAATAAAGGAAAAAGGTGTTACGCACCTTCTGCAACTTTAGGCAGTTCTGAAGAATAAAAAGGAATGGAAAAGCAGAGGAAAGGAAGCAGAGAATGTTAGCTAGACAAAGCATGAACAGTGTGTATATTTTTAAGTGGCAGTAAGTTTGAATGTTTTAATATTGCACGAATTTGAAGAGTTAGAGGTTGGTTAAAAGTAAATTTCAGTCAACACCAAAATAGAGAAATGCTATCCTCCCTGTTAGACATTTCTAAATCACTTTCTTCTCCACAGCCAGTTTAGTATTTAATATCAACAGTTCAAACACTTCTGACAGACTCAATATGAGATTTTCTTACTCACCAGGCTTTACCAAAAAAAAATTAACTATTAAAAGATAACGTGACTGTAAAAATATTTATACAGCATGAGTGAACAAGATACAAAGCATTCTTAGCAACCAGTCACGTAAACGCTAGTGAGGTCCAGCAAAATTTAACATATGCTTGCTTTTGCTTCACAGTTTATACACTAGAAATTTCATATAAAACTCATATAACCTTTAGCATGCTACTGAAGCATCACTTTTTAAAGCATTTTTCTAATTCAGAGGAAGTTAAAACAGGAACAAAAGCAGATTCATTACACATTTAGACCTACTAGATCTTGCGGGTAGATTTTATTTTGTTCAAGAAACAGAATGTTTTAGAAATACAATAACCTTATCAATATTTCGACCTTCATTAATGAAGTATTTTGTCTTGGTTCTCAGTTTTCTACCAGAAAATCTGTTATTTAGTCACCTTGTTTATCTGAAGACGTAGAAAACATAAAAGAATAAAATCGAATAGGAAAACAACATGAGGACAAGGATTTTTTTTTAGTATAGCTGTTTTAAATAATAATTATTAAACTTTACACTTAAGATACAGTTGTAGAAATTTACCTTCCAAAAGCTGTGAACTAACATTAGTAAAGTCAATTTTCTTTCTAAGATATCTCTGATTGAGTTTCCAGATACATGAAATGAAGGTGTTCTTTTCCACTGTGCTGCTTGCAACCCATTTGTACACTTTGTCAAAATGCAAGTCAAATTCAGGATTCTCCTGCAAAAGATGATATAAGTTACAGGCTCTGAGCAGCAGAATTTGTTTATGCATTTAATTATTGAGATGACAGCATAAAAATAAAAATGAAATTACACAGATGCCAACCTTAAGCTGATCTGGCACCCTGATGCACTTAGTGAAGGCGCTAGAACACTGAAAGTGAAAAACCAGAATCCATGCTATGAAGACAGTATTTTGTCAAGGCAGATAAGGCAACAATAACACATAATACAAAGATCTGTAAGAGTTTCAACGAACGTTTGGCAGTGCTGTCTGCCCTGAAACACTGTCTTCAGAATGACTAATGCCTTACGTTAGCCTTCTGAAATGAAAAATGGTAGCTGGAATTACTGACAGCACATACAACACAATTTACGGAGACAGGGGAATAGGCAAGGGTAGAAAACATTTTATAGATATGATAGCATTTGATAGCACTGAACAGGTGCTGTATCAAAGATCATTTGTTTTTTTAATGGTAAAAAAACACATTATAGAAGTATTTTCAACTAGATTTATTGCCTGATGAGAATACTGCTTTGATAACAATTGATTAAAGTACTTTCCTTTCTACAGCCACTTATGAACTCAGTACGGACTGCAACGAGTGATAATCTGTTTTAAAGCTCATATTCCAAGCATTTTAAAAGGTCCAGCCTCCTTCTGATGAAAAACATTATTGCCTCAGATATATGTTAAATTCTTACTTACATATAGTTTGTAAAAACTATTATTGCTGCTGCTTATTACTTCTATTGTCACTACTATCTGCAAAAGCAGGCTGCACGTGAAACTGCACACCACGGGAAATGGTATTTCCTGAACAGTACAATAAAAGCAGTTCTGCCTTTTTTCCGCAGATTACATTGATACATTTTTAAGCAAAGAGTATCATTACATAAAATTTGAGTTGTCCGACAATTAGTGCAGAAAAGGCTTGTGTCAAAAGAGTTGCATAGGATCACATGTGGAAACCGAAACGTGATGCACTTATCAAATTTAATTCTGACTTTTTTTTAATATGAGAAAATTTAGCAGTCAACATTTGGTTCTGAAAGAAAATTTCAAAATCACTCTTTAGAGTGGTATATATATTACAGTGCATTTCTGAAAACAGTTAACTGAATTCTGTTTAGCAAGAAAAAGCCCTGAAAGATGGTACAATTTTAAATGGAACCTTAACTTGAAAGAAGCAATTCTCCAACATGGTATTTAGGACCAGCAAAGAAAAATCTAAAGTCTAGCCAACTAGTATATGGATAACTGAAATAAGACGTATTTAACTTATGCTTGGGGAGGGCGAAACCAAAGAATTTTCAACTTCATAGCATTCTGCACTATTCTTCCAAACCACCAGTTAACAGAATATGAAAACAGACATCACAGGATGAAGAATTTTCATCTCTGCCTGTTTGTACATCTTAGTTTATGTCAACAGATGAATTTAAATCATCAAAAATAGGTTACTCTTTTCTATGGAAAAGAACATCACCTCAGGACTGTACGCCTTCCAACAAATGGCTAACGTCTTAACTTAGAGAAGAGATAAAAGAGCTCACCTTCAAAAGCTTATTTACTGCTCATTAAGAAGGTTTTCAGTATCCAAGCAAAAAAACATTACATGTAGCTCAATGTCCTTAGTAAGACGGTCACAAGTTTTTTTTAAGGGGAAACTAAGCTTGGATTAAAAATGATACAAAACTTGAAACAAACAAAAAAGTACTGGTCCTTAGCACAAGCACTGTACAGTCACTGAAAGACCACTACAATATGCAAGGCAGATATGCAGATTATTGCTATTCAAGTACATCTAGACTACTCTTACTCAGTTTACCAGGGTTATATTCTTGGAAAGGCTGGAAGAAACACAGGTGTAAGCAGCACAGGAATGTATCATACTAATTCCTAATTAATGCGTTATCAATCCAAGCTTTAAAGCAGTTGATATCAAGGAAATTAACTCTAACTTGGAACCGAAAGGATGTTCTGAGCAGAACACTAAACCAAGAAGAGTTACACATACTTTAACAGCATCTTTGGCATCAACAACAGCAAGATCTCGAAGCGCCCATGCAGTCTGTCTTTTGTAGAAATCTCCCTTGTCAGATTTTTTCACTTTTACCACATTTACTTGCACTGGTCGTTCTGTTGTCACTGTTAAATGAAACAAAATACTAATTTCAAAATGCACAAATTACTTCAACATCTGTTTCTACTGTACTTCAGCTTCTGAAATTAATTGCCTGTGGATGAGATTTCAGAATATTTATTTGATGAAAACAAATAGAGACCCTTTAAAACATTTTCATCCACAATATCCACAGCTCAGTTTAAGTCTCAGTCAACCAGATATACATCTCTATACAGCTTGTGAAGTAATGAACCCAATTTACAGATATTTCCTTGATAAAGCAGACTTCAGACCATGGCCATACTGACAAAGCACAGAGGTAAGTGGAGATTATAGTCAGAATAAAAACATTTTCTGAGATTACTCAGTCAAAAAAAAAAAATCTAGCAAGCTAATTTATTGACAGATCAACCCAAAGCACCTAATTTTTCAAAGAGACACAATATAATACACATGCACTTAAAGGAACATTAGAACTCAGTTCAGTTACTGTGCGCCTTCCCAGAGCCCTCTGCCTTGGACTCTAACCAATACTCTTTATTGTGTTTTATTTAGGCGGATCAGTCTAAAGGCCCACTAAATTCCCTTCTAAGCACTACAGAAAGCCTGCTTCAAAAGCCCACCAGTCCCATGCAAATAATTTTGATTCATTCATTTCAAATTACAATGAGATCTGGGAATAAAAGTACAAGGGTTTCTTTCTTTTCTAACAGAAGCAATAATGGAAGTACAAGTTACAATTGATTTTCTCGATTAGAAACGCAAAGCACCTGTTTTATACAGAGCAAGAATAGATATTGTTAATAAAGCTAAAACAAAGGTAACTGAATAAAAAAAACAAGGTGAAGAACAAGAAACATTGTATGTTATTACTACGTACCTGTGGCACATAAAAAGCAGTTTCTCTTCTTTTTGCCTGCTTTGCACACGTTTACAATGCTCAACAAGCGTTCATCGTTGGGAGTGAAAATATCCCTCTGTAAAGCATGCTTGATTGCAGTCATTTTCTCTCAGCTGAAAGATTTTAAGAAGTCATAATACATTCAGGCATATTTAATACACACAAAAAAGAACCAGTCATTTACTTACAGCAACTACAGCTTTTTGAAATTAAATATTACAGGTAACTTAATGAATCATAACCTATACAAGCATAATAGATGGGTAGAAGACCCATCCACATTAGAAAAAAGTCCAAGATAAAGCTTACTATCTTACTTCAGTTTGACAACTGTAATTTATCAGCACTAGGATGATCCTTCTGCCTAATTTAATGGAGAACAAAAAGCTTCTTAGTAGTAAAGTGGAATGTGAGGCATTAACAGAATAAGTTTAAATGGGAACCAAGAAAAAAAAGGTTCGCTCACTAAGCAGTGGAAGGTTAGAATGGGTATGAATGCTGTGGATCTGGTAAAAATCTGTATGAAGACAGCTTAAAAAAAAAAACACACAACAAAAAAAAACCCACACAACCACAAAATTTGACAGGATGGAGAATGTGAAACTACAGTCGCTACAGTGATGACCTTAAATGAAACTTCAAGTCCAGAATCCTTCAAATATACCTAAAACTTCCAATTTTCAGGACTCTCTCACCAAAGCAAGGTTATATGTTTGGCAGACCAAACTAAAAATAATGTTACATTTAGAGGGAGAAGATTTACAGGAAGATTTCTGGAATACATTCTGGAATGACTACAACGACATATTGTATCAATCCATCACTCAGATACCACAATTTCAAATCCAACAAATTACTACTTTTGAGCCTTGGTGTACCACATCCACATCCTAATTCTCTTTGGGTAGAGGGGGGAAAAAAAAAACCACAACCCAAAAAAATCATTCTGATTGAGCATCAGCATCCTTGCATGCTTCCTCACTCCCTCCTCCCTTGGTATCATAAGAGAAATTCTAAATTAGTAATTGATCCCATGTTATGAGAGCGTTCTCAGGTATCCTGCTCATACAGCTTTCTTAAAGTAGAATTAAGTACATCACATTCTATTTGGTGGCAAAAAAAAAAAAAAAAACAACCAACCAAAAAAAACCAGTCTGTAGTAGTTTTCCCAGGTTGATACCTCGTAAAGAACATTTGTGGTAGTTATCTGTTATCAAATTCATCATAGCCAATTCCTGGAGGGTTACTAGAAACTTATTATTACCATATGAATGGCACAGTGTTTATAAATTAACTTTACCCAGCAAGCAGGCATTACTGTGGTTTTTTTAAGTAATGAAAACATAAGACACTGCAGAGGGCCCATGTAATAGAATTTAATAAATTTTTCTTAAGTTAGATTTATCTTCTGGATATTGAAGTCTCTTTCATAAAAGCTTCCTTACAAGAGAACAGCTCCTGGAGGACACAAACTATGGGGACAGATACAGATCTAAGGCAACAAATCTCTGAGCCTCCAGAAATACAGCACTGGATGTCTTTGTTTTGTGTTCTAATGTTTTGCAAAGACCTGTTTTGCTGCTCTTGCCAGCTACTACACACTATTAAATTTAACAGGCTGTTCTTCTTCCTCTTTAACCTCAAATGAGAGTCTGGCAATTGTTACAGTAATGCAGAATAAAGAAAAGTATCTTTGTAGCTAGTAGAAACTTCAACTTCAAGGCCATCTAGATCTGAAAAGGCTACAACACAAGTTTGCACAGGTAAGTCCATTAGGTTTGACTAGTTTGCTGCCTTTTCTTGGATGCATGGACTGGACCTCAGAAATGGAACACGTTTTTTAATTACGGAGTTTCCTATCCAGCAAGGGAGTAACCAGATATTTCAAAAAAAGAAAGAAAGTAAGCATGCATGCTTAGTAATAAATCAAGAGATTTCAAGGAATCAAGTGGTGACCTTGAACCCTCTAACCAAATGCTAAAAAAGACACACTTCTGCTGAAAGACAGCACACAGACATTACTTATTCACTCTCCTAGCTGTTGCTGTAACAGCAACACAGGAGATTGTACAAGGCCATCAAGAACCACCCCTTCTACCTCCTGGTACATTGGCAGATATAGTTTAATGTCAACGATGTAGTCGCATACCAAATCATACCGTTAGGTTGCATAAATGAGGCGCATCTGCCATTAACAGCAAAAGTACTTTCCTAACAACCCCAAAAGTTTGCTTTCTAGTTTTTCTGCTCATTGACAAAAGAGTTTTCGGGTGATTTGCAGGAAGTAGAGGACTACAAAAGGAGGCAGAGAGAGACTGGAGAGGAAGCGGGAATGGTGGGATCTGTTCACAGGGTTCCCCCTTCCAAATGATTCACCTCTGCAGTAACAGCAGCCATCAGTGAGAGAAAGCGAAGAGAAGAAGGGGCTGTAAAAAATGAAAGCTGTTCAGATTTGTATGATGCATTAACAACTGGTTTGTTTAAAAACAATCACTGAGAGTTCTGATTTTCTTTGGCAATGCCTTCAAGTAAGTATTCAACACGCTTGGAGAAAACCATTTGTACTTCTAGCACGTTCATTTATGATGACGGATTTGCAGAGGTAAAATAAGACCAACATTAAATTAATCATGCACCAAACAAGAAAAAAATGCCAAGGAAGTCACAAAATTCTGAAAGAGACTTCTGAGGCAGACTGCAGTATGATCACCTGGTTCCCTAGCAAAGTATAGTCTAGTGCCCACCAGATTCTAGAAATCCGGGCCATGAGAGATGGGATGACACCATCCAGTACTCAAGCTTGCAGAGATCAATCATATAGAAGAAAAAAAAACACAAAACAAAACAAAACAAACCCCACTAAGCTCCAGAGAATTAAGGAATTGGCAAGAGTCACCTGATTCAGAACAGTTGCTCACACTACAGAGATTCTAGGTAGACTAAAAAGAGCCACACCTAGACATCACATTTCAATGTTTTTATTTAAATACAGAAGCTCCAATGTTACTCTGAACTTGTGTATTAAAATTCTACAGTGCATTAAAAATATGATTAATATACATTACATTTTACACTGCCTGATACCAAGACAGTAAGTGGAGTTAAATTTTAAGTTGTATTCTTCTCTTGGAGATGCTGGGGTTGCTTTCTCTGACAAAAACACAGCACAGACAAAAACTCCTTGGCACTTGAAACAGAAAAGGCACCAACTTTTCTTTTAGTCTTTTATGTCCCACCATGCCTCAGCTCAGCTGGCCACCACCACATCGCTCATCTCAAGGACCCCAGTAGTTTGAAAGACTATAACCCAAGGGCTTTGGGAAAACAAGGGCCAACATATCAAGCTGCAATCAGTATAGTCAAGCATACAGAGCTCAGTGCATCCAAAGAAATGCTGTTTCTATGACATCTCTATGGCAATGTAACACTCCATAGCTGCTAACAATTTTCCTTCCCTTTCATCAAATGCCCAGCTTGTTTCCCAAATTGCCTCAGGTCGTCACTCCTGTTACTCTTCAACAAGTGTGTAAAAGGAACACACAAAGTATCGACAACCTGCTGTATTTCAGAAATATCCCTGCTCCCTCCTGATTTAGGGTTTTACTTTCTGCCCTAAATCACATTCAGACTGCTGCAACTTGCTAACTTTCCAATTTCAGCGCTAACACAAGTTGTCCAGGTTGTACAGAATACACCTTTCCCATAAAACAGAACATGTTAAACCAGAGATCGAAGACTTGCTCTGACAGTCCAAATTCTGTTACAGACTCAACCCCCTTAGTCACAGCCACCAAAACCTTCACAATGTGCCAGGGCCAAGAACGTCACTAAGCTCTTCACATGACTCAAGTTGTCCCAAAGGGACATAGAATTCAGCACAAAAAGGTGGAGAGGAAGCTGCTTCCTCAGAAAAATGCTTCAAGAGAGCTGAGACCATGTCAATAAATCCCTTTAGACACTGCTGCATTTCTTCCTCCCAGTAATGTTACAGACAAAGCCTCGGCTACATGAAATCTATCAAAGACAACACATCACAGTCACAGCCTGTCCAGGAAATACACGGGAAGGACTGGATAGAGCGATTTGATGAGTGAGCGCTGCTTAGCCTCTCTAAGTGTGTAAACAGGAAAACATGCTACTTCGGCATCCCATCGGGTCCAAACACCACTTGAGAGCGCAGCTTCACTGTAACATCCCCGGGAATCAACCAAAAGATCAATCATTTGGCAGGAAAACTCGGAAGCGTCGCCTACAGCAGCGGCGGCGGCCTCCCAAGGGCGCGTCCGACACCAGCTGCACCGCCGCCCACCTGCCAGTCCCGCAGAAAGCGCCCCGGAGACAACCCTCTGCGCAACCGCCGGCAGGAGACGGCCGCGGCGCCCCGCCACCACCACGGCTCCGCCCCGAGCCCGGCGGCCCGGACGCGGCCGAGCTGCCCCGCGGCGACCGGCGGGGCCCGGCCCGCCGAGGAAAAAGCAAGCAGGCCCCCACGCCCGGGGTGGGGGGAGGGACGGAGGATGCTGGGGCCGCCTCGCTCTCACCGCGGAGCCGGGACGGGACGGGACGGGGCAGAGAAGGGGGCACCTCCGCCTCCAGCCGCGGCGGCTCCGGCGGCACCGCGCACCCGCAGCTGCCGCTTCCGCTCACGTGACTGCAGCAGCCAGACGGCCGGCTAGGCAGCCCGCACAGCGCCCCCTGCTGGAGGCGACGGGCGTAACGCCAGTAACGCCCCGTGACTGCCGTCCGCCGGCGGAACGGGGCGGGGGGAGAGAGGGAGGGGCGGATCGAGCCAATGGGAGCGCGGGCGGGGCGGGCCAATGAGAGCGCGGGCAGGGGCGGGGCGGGCCAATGGGAGCGCGGGAGGGGGCGGGGCGGACGGGGCTGGCTGTGGCGCTGGGATGCGGGGATGGCGAGGGGCGGGGGCAGCCGGCGTGGGGTCTGGGGCGCCTCTCCTCCCCCCGGGCAGGCTGTGCGCTGTGCCCCTAAAAGCAGTGCCAACCGGCACGTGACACGGTGGGTAGCGCCCCGTGAGGCCTCGGAGCTTCTCCGGTGGTGAAAGGACCCCAGAGGTTGTCTGGCGATGCTGCGGTGAAGGGCACCCGACCGTATCCTGGGCTGCATCCAAAGCAGCGTGGGCAGCAGGTCGAGGGAGGGGATTCTCCTCCTCTACGCCGCTCTCATAAGACCCCACCTGGAATACTGCATTCAGCTCTGGAGTCCCCAACACAAGAAGGGCGTGGAGCTGTGGGAGCGGGTCCAGAGGAGGGCGACGAAGATGATCCGAGGGCTGGAGCACCTCTGCTATGAAGACAGGCTGAGAGAGCTGGGGCTGTTCAGCCTGGAGAAGAGAAGGCTCCGGGACACCTTCCAGCAGCCTTCCAGTACCTAAAGGGGGTCTACAGGAAAGATGGAGAGGGGCTTTTTACAAGTGCACATAGTGATAAGACAAGGAGTGGTGGCTTTAAACTGAAAGAGTGGATTTAGATTAGAACTATCAGGTAAAACCCTTTTCTGTAATTACAAGGTATAAAACAGCAAGAAAAATAATGCAAATATGAACTTCCTGCATTACAACCTGCGAGAGGTGTTTTACATGCCAGTGTGATGAGAGAGCTCTTCCCAACAGAGTTTGTAACAATAGCGAAATGCCATGGGAGATACAACATGGGTTGCACCAAAAGCAAAACGGATGTCAGGTCAACTTGCATCAGATGTCTGTTCTCAGCTGACTTCATGGCAGAGTTACTAAGAAGTTTTATATCTTCTGTGAGACACGTATATTCACAATAAAATGCAAGTATACCTAGGGTTGAAAGATGCATACGATACATTCCAATATGACAGTGTCTTAGAATTTCAAATGACAATGAAGTCCATCTCTCACCGCATGCTTTAATTGAATTTGGCCACAGCATCAGGATTAATATAACTTCTGTGAAAAGCGTTCAGATTTTGGCTTTACCCCTACGCAGAATCACCCTTAGTAACTGACAGTCTTTGACATAAGTGATAATTCAGAGGGAACGGTTACTCTGTGACGAGTGGTCATGAAATTTAGGATTTGGCATCCAACCGTGAGAAATGATTTCCAAATCTGGCTGTAGTGGTTGTAGCCACTGCTGAATTCAGTGCAAACTGGAACTACCTTCCAGTTCAAACTTCACTGTGATGGAGGTTCTCCACATGATTGATACACTTAAACCATTTTTAGCATTATTAATGTAAATTAATATAGTATTTCTTCAATGCCTGCATGCAGAGTTAAGGAAAGGCTGAAATCATTACAGGTTACTTGAACTGTGTGATTTATTCACTAATACATCAGTATGCCTTTAGAGTACGGCTGATAAAATATATCAGCCAGGCCATAACCAATAAAGAACAACAGAAATTTCTTTTCCATGTGACTGTTATAAATTGCAGACTTTTAACATGTAAAACTGTGATTTCATCATTCCTGTATCATTTTTCCACTTGACTGAAAGCATTAAACATTACTGACCAATAGAGCCTTGCTGAAGGTACTTCTATTTTCTGACTTACAAAACAACATGCTGTATACTTCTATAATATATCATTCATGAGGGCCAAGGTTAAAAGAGAAGTTACAGTTTGGTAATTTCTTAATTCAGCCACAAAATGTAACTGTCTCTGGCTAGATCTATAAAGACTGGACAAGGCAGCCATAAAAGATTGGACAAGGTTTCATAAAGCTGCTGTTGTTATTAGTCAACACCCTTCTAGTTTCCTGTCTTTAGCTGTTAGTTCTGCTAAAGGGAAAAAAAACCCCAAAATGTAGTTGTTAATGCTAAATTGTCGTTACACATATTAAAAGTCACATGAAATCATCTTCCAGGATGCACAGTGCCGTTCTCTTCCTTCCTATTTCAGCTTCCCACAGATGCTCTTTAGAAAGGACCTTTGATCTTCCAATAGGGACTTTAGCTCATGACAAAATATTCTTAAATTACGTATTACAAATTATATAACACAATCCTCTGCTTTACTGGAAGAAGATAGATTTATATGCTGAAAGTGGCTGAAAGTATTGGGGAATAGGTAGATGACAGAGGAAGTAGTATAGGCTTCATTGAGGAGAGGTGAGTTACTATACGCATGACTCAAAAGGACAAAGGAGAAGAAGAATGAGAAATAACCCAGAAGGCACAGTCCAGAACAGGCTCCCTGCACTGTTTCACTTCCAGAATTATTTTACAAATTCTGCATTGATCTGTATCTGCTTAATTTAAGATGCAGGAACAGATTAGTTATCCATGAAAGATAAACACACAGAAAAAGAGTCCTGTTTTAAATGGAAGATCATAGATGGTGAAAATTATCTTAAATTCATGAACTCCAGTGGAATTTCACCAGTGTATTTTTTCTTGATATGGAAATACCTTACCTGAATGATGATGTTAAATGCTTTTTGTAGCATGGAGCTGCAAGACACTGATGTATTTTTTTAAGTCCAGAATAAGACAAACACAGTATTGATAAATGCTACATACAAAATATTCTCAAATTATTTTCTTTATTTCTCCCTGTATTCTTCACTCTGATGTTGGTTAAAGACTTTAAAAAACATGCTTCGGAAAAAAACATCTGTCTTTTATGACAGCCTCTATTCTCCTTCTGCCTTTTAAACAAGTGAGCGTGAAGTTCTGTTTGCTCATTATCACTCTTCTTCATTTTCAAGCTGCCATGTTTTTTCTTTTCTCTGGAACAGATATAGCTGATAACAATTCCTGTCTTCTGAAGAAAATCCACATTATATCCACAATCTCAAGTAGTAATTCACTGCATCATTTAGTTGAAACCTTTTATAAGAATGCTACAAATGCATTAGTGATAATCCTTTACTCCTGTAAGTTTCTTCCTGTTCAGTTTTGGAGACGTCTTCCAGGAGAAGCTGATGAATCCCCAGATACTGTATTTAAAACTACATTCTTTATATCCAATGTCAGGAAATGTGACGTAGGAAACAATTCTGCATTAATTGAAAGATGGGCTACTTAGCCTGTCAGGTCTTTTCCATTTATAATTTAGCACGTTCTCTATCGCCTGTGGTGCAGCTGTGCTATACTAACTGTGACAGTCCCCCACACCTCAGGACAAAGACTTTCCACAGTTCGAGCAGGTCAGTCTAGCAATTACACAGTGTCTTGGTGTTTGACATCATACAAAGAACTGTGTAAACGTCAGGAGTCCCTAGATTATGTCCGCAAAGATCTTTTGAAGTATTTTTCGTTTTGATAATAACTGAAATAATTTACCTGGACAATGTCCCTTTTCCTCCTTTCCTTTTATTTAGTCTGATCACTTAATTAAGAATGTCTGAAATATTACGTTATGAGATGGAAGAAACGCCAAACGGATTTTAACTGCATATTATTCCACATAAAATACAGGCTTATTTGTCTTTTAATATAGTCAGTTTAATATTTATACAGTACAAGAATAAAAAGATACAAACTACTGATGAAAGTCCATTAAATATAGTTGAACGTTATAGTAATTTTTAGCTTGTCAGTTTCTAATATTATACAGACAATTATTGGTCAGGAATTCACTATATCTGTACTTCATTTCAAAAGAATGCTCTGAAGTGCTTATTATTAGAGGTTCTATGTGTTTATTACAATGATAAGATGAACGATGGGAGCTTTTCCACACAGGAAATATTTCCTTGTGCCTATTAAGCAAAGAATTTGTAAACATTACAGAAAACACTGTGACCTCCACAGTTAATACACAGTCCAAACAAGTCAATGTATCACAGGTAACTGTAGTCTGAATTATACTTGCTATTGAAGATGGTTTTGTGGAACCTGGATGTTGGGCAAAGAATTCCTGTAGCTATGGTTCAAATGTTACGACACGCACACTTGCACTGGATTATCCCAAAGACATTCTGAAAAGAACAACTGCATTTCATAAAACATTTCTATGGATATAGTCCTTCTCTCTAACAGTATTTAGCTGGCAAATGTAAGACTTAAGTTCTTACAAGTTCCAGAAGATTTGTGTTACCCACATAAACTGCCTTTGCAACTATCAAGATATACAATTACTAAGATTTGGGTTAGAAAGAATGCAATTTACATCATATGCCTAGAATAAACATATAGCTTCTGAAGATTAGCTATTCAGTATGGCCTTTCCTACATACAAGCAATAGGATGACATTTAAAAAGTAAAGTAGAAAGCTGTACATTTTATACAGTTTTTCAAATATATTCTCACTTATTTGATGTTACTTCAATTTTGGATCCAAAGTACATGTACACAAACGTTTTCAAAGGTCAGAGTTCATGTCAAAGACAACAGTGAAGTACGAGTCCCAGTACCCTTGCGTGACTATCCCATTTTACAGATGACAGGTACTTAGAGAGGACATTAACCAGCTCGTGATTTCCTAGGAGCTATATACATCAGTCAGCTTTAGGTACCTAGCTGGTTTAGTCCACAGCTAGTCTCCCTGCACTTCCTTGGCTGCCAAAAGAGAGAGCAAATTTTCTCTTGCAAGACCTTCTGACCAGAAGCTTCTCTTTCTCTGTTGACTATAAGAAAAGCAGCCAGCTAGCTTAGCTGACTGACACTGGGCAATATCACTGTGCTTCCATTGTCAACATCGTTCCTCTTCAGCTCTTGCTCAATACAGCTTTAATTCATCCTCTGTTTCCACTGTAATATAATACTGTCACAAGGTCAGCTGTTATTTTTTGTTACAGGTTTTTGAGATTTTCCAAACCACTTAGTAGACTCCACCCCACGTTAAATATAACTCTTAATATGCATTTAAGTAGTGCACTGAATATGCTAACATATAGCTAGAAAATGGTGAAAATTACTCTCATAATTCTATGAATTTTTAAAAGTCTGTCACTTGCCTACAAAGTAATTGTAGTAGCCAACAACTACTGTTTACATAGTATTCTGTTAACTCTTGGTCCAGAGGTAGAGAAGAGCCATAAACAAACAATTTCTGTTCCCTAACTGGGCCTGTTCATATACACAAGCAACAAAGTGCAAGAAAGATGATGTTAAAGATACAAAAGAAAACATTTCTGAAAGGTCTGACAAATAAAGCAATTCTGCTTCAGAACATTCATTTGCTGTTTCTAAGACAGTACCACAAATTATGGGAAGGCTAAAGGGAGTACTAAATGTTCTGAGAGAAAAAATAATACAACTGCATAGGTGAAAAGTTGGTCCCGTGGTACCTGAATGGAAAACTCCAATTCATCAGGATGAGATTTTGATTCTTGTATTGATGCAGGTGTGATCTCTTAACAGAGTTCTGTATTTCAACACATTTGAAAATGGAAATGTGCATCATTCTCATCCAGAACTCATTTGGTTGCTTTCTTTTTCCTACTTCCAGGATATAAATTAACTGTTAGTGCTCTTAATGCTTTAAAAATATTTCCAGCTATCAATGAAAGATAATTTATACCTCCATGAACATAAGAGCCAATGCTGAACTGTACTGACATAAGCAATCACCACTGACCATGTGAATTACTGGTCCCATGTTGAAGGTCTTATATATTTGTAAGTATTTGCCAGAGTGAGGCCCTCCTAATATATATAAATCAATGGTCAATCGTTTATGTTAAAAGTATGTTCCGTTTTTTACTTATATGTAAAATTAAAAAGCAGATACTGCATATCACTTACTATCTTTTTGATCAGATGATTTATGAAATGCTGGTCAGTGAAAGTCAACCAGTCACCTTAATGTTAGAAAATGCATCTTTAGGACAAGGGACACAGGGAGAGACACAACAGGTTGGAAGCATAGAAGCATATCCTCATAAGTACTAAGCAATCCCTGTTGTTGGATGACCAGATTGAATCATCATTTAGGTAGGTGTCATCAAAGTTGACAATCTTCAAGTCCTTCTTAAGGTATGTTTCATTGAGTTTGTTTAGCGTTCGAGCAAAGGTATATTTAGACGCACAACTATATGCTTCCAGATTGTAGACTTTGTGGAAGTGCATATCAAAATACGGATTATCCTAAAAAAATAGAGAGATAATGAAATTATTACATGCCTTACAGCTGTTAGAATGGCAATCTGTTCTCTGCCCAGCTAACTTTAGGGCTTTTTCTCAGTTCCATGGACTCTAAAGGACTTGCGTATTTCTGCTGTTCATACTAAAGGGTTTTTTAAAACTTTACAAAGTAGCAGTTCATAATTAGCTGCAATTCTTAACCATTAGGAATTTTTCCTGAGTAAAACTTTCAGCGATACGCTGACTTGATTGGGATTATACAATCTTATTTTGAAATGAACCCATTTGTCATGTTGCCTAAAACAAACTATATGAAAAGCACTTGCCTTAGACTATAACTATGTATGCCTGTCAGAAGAAGAATATTGATTGCCTTTCCTGCCTAAATGGTGATTCTCTGTGCTTTTTGGCTCTTTGGCACAATTAATCCTAGCAGCAGCTAAGTTCTGTTGAATTCTGTGGATATGAATAACTATTAGGAATATTTATAGCAGTGTTAATCACCCTGTAATTATGAGTTTGAGGTTCATTTAAGCTTTTCTTTAATCAAAAATGAGACAGATTTTGATCATCCCAGTTGTGGAAGGCTGAATCATCTCTGAGGAATATTTTAGCACAACACTTTAGAAAAAAGCTAAAGTAAATTCATGCAGGCAAGTGATAAGGAAATTCTCTGGCTGCCTTGGCTGGGAAAGGGACAGGAACATCTCCAGAAGCAAGATAACTTGGAGACGGAATGTAAAGGATGGTCAGTTTTGGCTTTTTTTCCCCTCTGGCCTAAACTGCAAAGAGTTCACAGGGCACCGGGATACACTGAACCTGGGCTCACTTCCTCTGTCTCCTGGGTTCCTAGTTTTAGACTTGAGGGCACAGAACAGAAGGAGAGCAACCACAGTTTGTCATTTTCCTTGGACAAGGCTCTGAAACCTTTCTTGTGGTCTCTTGATTTCTGTTTCACTAGGATAATGTAATCTGAATTATATTTTGCATTCATTTGAAAGAACTTTCAAAAGGGAAAAAGTAATTTTTTTCCTGGACTGAGTTTATTACGCCCAGACGACTGTTAAAATGTCTTCTCATACATGCAGTAAGATATTTTCCTTGGCATATTCTTCTGGCTTTTGTAAAATAGGATTTAATTCTACTTTTGGTGTTGTTTTGTATTGTACTACTGCAGCCTCATTTTACCCTTCTGAAGTTGTATCTGAGATATTAGGACTTTTTTTAGCAGTAAGGTCAGCCAGATCTAGCCAAAGCTGTTTTATTTACACACACAAATACTTAATTGATCCAAGCAATGTGAGATTAAGCTACATGAAAGAGGCACAGTTTTGTGAGCTGGTACACCAAACAATGCACTTGCATGGTATTTTACACGTTGTCACAGAGAGAACAGGTTCATACATTCAAATGACAGGGTCACAGTCTCCATAAAAACGTTTAATGAAATTTTGTTTTCAAATACACATTAAAATCTATGGGATTAACTCCAGTTTACACTGGGAGCTGCAGGTAGAGAACTTTTATTCCCAGTTATGATGAACAACTTTGAAAACATCCAGATTGTCCCTCAGATCTCAACTAGAGAGATGAAGAAGATTACAACAAGAAAATCTCTCCTCCCTCCTCCCCCGCAACAATGCAAATGTGATGTGGAGCCTCTCACATGCAATAAAACCAAAATTCCTTGGAGGTTTGATTTATTTTATTCTTTACATAACTTTCTTTTTTAGATAACGTATTTTAATACTTGTATCCCAAATTACAACATGAGAAAAGTATACTCTAATATATGTATTTAATGTATTTAAGATACTTACAGTATCTGCTTCTTTTCCATCAATCATCTCCAGATCTTTCAAAAACCACTTTTCAACTATTTCATATTTCTCCTCTCGATCCACTCGCAAGTGTTTAACCATACATATTTCTACTTCTTCACTTTTAGTCACTGCAAGACAAAAAATAGTTTAGATATATGCAAGCAAGTAATTTCCAAAAGTTCCAATAATAAAAGACTTAATCAAACTATGATTCTATGATTCTATGAAACTACATTTTAGATAATATCTTAAGTGATGACGGGCAGGGCTGTTAGGGCTGTACTGGATTTAACAGTTTTATTTTGTCCAGGTAATAGGAATAGAACCATGTTCTCAGTCCCTGAAACCTGTCGGCTTTTAGTAGATTTAGGACCTACCTTACCTGCCCTGTGAAAAGAGAATCTTGTCTGTGCAAAAGTCTTTCATCTGAATTCACTGGCAATGCAAGGAAAGCATAATTCTGGCAGGGGATCTGTATGGATAATCCACTTATTTTACTTACTTCAAGGGGAAATCTTTTGGGATGCTGGAGTCAGCAAATTGCCAAACCGCTGCCAAGGCTTGGTATTTACATGACTTGTGCTATACTTTCCATTCTCTGGATGGAGTTCTCTTACAAAGACATTACTTTTTTAAAGCAAAACTCTTTATTTCCCAATAAAATATGTTAGTAGGCCACTTAACAAAAATAACATTGAAAATATTTCTTAAAGCTTCAAGTTTCCCAGTGCTATCTCTGTAGAAATTACTACTTCCCAACTTAGGCAGGAAATGAGAGTAAAAAGAGCGCAAAGACACTCTTTGCAGTAACTACCATTATTAATTGATTACATTGAGTGCTGTGTAGAAGATTGGATTTCTGTAACACACAATAATGAGTGTGAAAAGCACCGGAGCCTGAACAATCTCCTGCACATCCAGCATGACGGCTGCAGGGTAGGCCACTTCCCCAAGCCACCCAGTAGCCTAAGGTAAGGGTGAGATGTCACCTCCGTCTGGCAGGGGCATTTCAACGTCACAGCATGAGGCCATAGATGCAGGAGCAAAATTCTTTTGTTTCTAAATACTGCCTCAATTTTTGAAAACCCATTTCAAAACTTGACTAATTTTATCCTATTCCTGTAAAAAGTCTCTTACTTCTCAACTGTTTATAAGAAAACTGTTACTAAATAAAGACAAACAAAGGATATATGTAGGAGATACATCTTGTTTCCATTGCAAAGAAAAACAGTGGAATATATATAAATTTATTATAATCTCCCTCAGTCTATAGCTTCCTTGTCCAGGAAATACAAATCATTGTTGCTTTTTTTTCTGGTCCTATTAGTTATAGTTGCTCGATGATTTTTAACCAAAGGACCACCACTGTGTTATCTTCTATGGAGAAGTTACAATGATTTTTATTTGCAAGCAAATCCAGTAGGCTAATCTTAGAAAGTTCTCTTTGTACTTTCAGTTTCTCCCATTTTGTTTGTTTGTTTGCTCGCTTGTCAGGGAATATGTTGTCTCTTTCAGAGTTAAAACAACAGGAAACAAGCCCAACCTCAAAAGCTCCCAGTCCTGTCAGAAGTACAAGGAGATGTCCCAGTGGCCCCCAGGTCCCACACACTGCCACTTCTCTACCCCTCACACAGGACCAGCAACCGTAAGACATAAGGACAAAGCTCAGATGTGTTAGGAATAACATAGAATCATAGAATGGTTAGGGTTGGAAGGGACCTCAAAGATCATCTAGTTCCCACCCCCCTGCCATGGGCAGGGAAATCCTCCACTACACCAGGTTGCCCAAAGCCTTGTCCAACCTGGCCTTGAACACTTCCAGGGATGGGGCATTCACAACTTCTCTAGGCAACCTGTTCCAACAAAACCGGGAGCAGGTCCTGCCCAATAGTGAAACTTGGGTGGACTGTTTTCAACTGAAAAAAAAATCTTTCTTTTTTTTACTTTTCCTGTATTTTAGATATTGCTGGTTCTTGCACTTAGTTAATAGAGTTAAAGAAAATTTAATTTTTAGTATGAAACACAAGCTCAGATCTACCATGTCATTCTATTAAACTCTAATAAAAGATTTTCTGGCGTCTATGGTGCTATGAGAGCATGGCTATGGCAATGCCTCCATAGAGAACAAACTATTTCTTAAGGTCTTCCATGGACTGAACACCTTTTTCAGATTCTCTGTTGGATAATACGATGTTACCTCTACCATTCTTCTCAGGCATATCAACAGTGGGTTGTGAAAATCCCTAAATGTGGTTACATTTGAGCTTTATGTTCTTATAGGGTTTATAAAGCATTTAGTGAAAGGATGCAATTGCCTTCATGCAAGAAGTCAGACTTGCTTTTGTGAAAAGGAAGGGAAATAATGTTGGGCATATGGCACAAAAATAACATTGTTCAGTTATGCAAAACAAGATCTTTTTGTAATACAAGATTTCAAAAGGCATAGACTTCTACAGTTTATGTCTATAGTTTGACTGATTTTTTTTTTTTTTTTGCTATGGTAATTTGAAATCGACAGCCATATACTGAGTTTGCATTGCAGGGATAAGATTTTAGATAATGTGTTTCACTCCTACAGAATCACAGTAGATTAGAGTAGCTGCTGGCAGCCGGATGCAACGCATCTTTCAGAATCAGGTTTCCACTCTACTCACCACTTACTTGACTGTGCCTGAATATATTAAGAGAGTTTCATATTGGATACTGGAGAGATCCCACTCTTAATACTCCACATAAATTTTCCTTTCTGTCTTCAGAGACTTCCAATCAGCTAATCTGATTAGAGGCTTTCTTTAATGGCTTGTTCTCCTCTACCTTAAAAAGACATTTTTAGTATAGATTTTAAAGGTGCATCATGTTATTTCTCCTCTTTGGATGTTTCGTGACAGTGAACTGTTTAGATCTACCACATGCAACTAAACATGCTTCTACTGGATAGTTTTATAAACTATGAATCAAGCTAGTGTTTCTGTGCATTTAGAAGCTCTGTGACAGTCAGGAATCCATTTCTTAAAACTATTTTCTCAGTTCTAAAATACAAAGCCTGTTCTACTAAAATTACATGAGCGTGGGGAACATAGTTTGCTCTGTATTTCCAGTAATTTGTAAAACGACTTAAATATTCTAAAGCCTTCAGATGTTTAGAAATATAATGATCACAGAATGCAGCTGACATCATCTCATACTGGATGTTAACCCAATCTATGCCTCAAGTACATAGATTATTTCTACCTGTTGTAGGTATTTTGAACCTGGAGAGGAAAGAGACTGGAAGAAACATTCACTTCAACCTAACTAGTTCTGGATGTCAGTACTTCTCTTTTAGAGCATCTTTCAGTGTTGTGAAATAAAAAATAATAATAATTAAAAACCAACCAACCAAACAAACAAAACAAAAAAAAAAAAAAACCAAACAAACAAACCAACCCAAAACCAAACAAGCAAGTTTTTCTCAAACCTTGTTCTAAAAACGTTATGAAACAGATACACTTGAAATCAAATTTAGTAAGGAGCCACATAATTAAGTTTATCACTCACAGCAATCTTGTTTTACTCACTGTTCGTGCTAATTACTAAAGCAAACGTGCGTTTATTAAAACCAGGAGTCTAGCTTATGGTTCCCAAAGTAATCGGGACAATTGTGGGACAGACAGATCGAGACAAGGGATAGTGCAAAAGCTCTAAAAACGACAAATGTTTCCTGCAATGTTAATGTATTGTCATGCTTTCTCATGGGAAACCTAATTAGAACTATACATTAGTTCTAACTAATTAGAACTATATCGCTCTTTTAAAAGCAGATGAGGCACTCGCCGCGCTGCCACGTCCGGAACGCTTCCAGTGCTTGTGCTGGAAGCGTCGCGTTTCTCCGCTGGTATCAAAGCTCAAGCCCGTTATCCATCAGAAATCGGAGAAATCGCCGTTTCCGAAGGCTGCTGGTCGTGCAGGGACAGCGAGCTGGGTTTCGGGCCGTGCTGGGGGAGCTGCTGGAGCTGCGGGCGGCGGGGCGGGCACGGGGCTGCAGCCGAGGAGCTCCCCGCTCCCCGCTCCAGCTCCCCGCTCCCCGCCCCACCACCGCCCAGCCCCGGCCCGGCCCGGCCCCGGCCCCGCTCCCTCGGACACCCTCGCATCCCCACGCACCCACCCGCCCCCCCGCCCGCCTCCCCTCGCACACCCACCCGAGCTGCCCCGGTACCTGCGGCGCACAGGTAGCAGCGCTCGGCGCCCGAGCCCTCCACCTCGATGAACTCGTGCAGCCTCTGCCGCCGGGGGCCGAACAGCCTCCTCGCCAGCTCCTCCTTCACCAGCGAGGACATCGCACCCTTCTACCCACCTCCCCACCTCCGCGGAGCTGCTCAGCGGCGGGTACCGCACCCCCGCGCCCCGCAGCCGCCGCGCCGCGCCGGGCACCGGCGGGGCACCGCGGCCGGGGCTGCCCAGCGGCCGCGCGGGGCCCCCGGGCGCGGGGGCGGCATCGCGGGCGGCGGCCCCCGGCGGGGTCCCGCTCCCCCCCCCGCACCCCTGGCCGGCCCCCTCCTCCGCCGGGGACAGCCGCCGCCGTTAAGGCTCCGGCCGCCGGCGCGGGCAGAGGCCGGGCCGCGGATCTCCCCGCCCCACGCGTGCCCGCCCGCCCTCTCTCCCTCCCTTTCTCTGCCGGCGGGGGCCCGGGGCCGCCCCCGGCGGGACGCTCCGGTCGCAGAGGGCCGGAGCGGGGCCCGAGCGAGGTGCCGGCGGCAGTGGCGGGGCCGACGTGCCGTCGGGGCGCCCGCCCGGGCTGCCTCCCTGCGGGAGGAGGAGAGAACGAACGAGGAAACAAGCAAAGTGATCAGGCTATAGGCGGTTTATGAAAAAAAAAAAACCACAAAACCACAAAAGAAACAAAAAAGAGTTGTTACTGCAATTCTTTTCATCAGTAGATAAAACAGTGAGTAGAAGAGAGTAATTCCTTCTAAAAGAAATCACATAGCCTTATGGCTGCTACTACTGCTACTACACTAATAGCTTTATGGCTATGAATAGAGTTAAGGGGCAAATTACCTTATGCCACTCCTTATAAATAGTAAGTGAAGTCACCTCCATGCAATGGGAGTCATCAGAGGGCAGGTGAAGCCTGGGGACCAGAGGAAGATACCATCTTCATTATATTTATGTATGTGAGGGGCCTGATACGTCAGACATGAGTATATTTGCAGAAATTTTGGGAGTTCCTGCCACTCCGCAGGTGTGTAGGTAAAATTCTCGGGGGCAAGTACTCTTCTAATTCCAATATCTGCAGTAGCTGGTTAGAGTTTTCCCTTTGGACTCGTTCCTGGCTGCTTACAGAAGTTGGATGTTCTCTTCTAATTCTTATGCTTAAGCTTATTATGTGTAAATACCTTATTGGGCTTTTCATTCTTACAGTCTTAATGTAACTTAGAACGGAATCTAACCTTAGAATAAAACTGAGTGCCAAAGTGAAGGTCTACATGGTGCTTTGCTGATGTGAAGCAAAATGGAATCAAGTAAAACGATGTTGATGCAAAATTAGGGAGAATCATCCTCTGCTATAGATACTAAGTAGGTTGACTAGATGAGTGGGAAAGGGACTGAAAAGAAACTAAAAGATTTTGATTTATTCTGTTTCCTTTTGGCTAGTGTGTTTGGAAAAAAAGTTGTGGTTCCTAAGTCTATAAATTTATTTTCATCCCTGCTTTGGGAGAGTAAAGTTACTCTCAGCTTCAAGTTTTGGATATATTTTGTTAGTACAGGGCTTAAGGGCAAATTTAATCCCTTACCTTTAAAGGCTTATTTTAGGAAAAGGGCACAATGCTCACTTCCAAACTGAAACAACTGCATGTTAGGAAAGTGCCTTGGTATGGAGACCTTCCACCAGATAGCTGAGGCTCAGAGATGCCCCGATGCCTGCCCACAACCTTGATGACCTGGCCATGCCTTGAATATGGGGCTGATGTACAAATTGTTTTGCAGTTCACAGTCCCTCTTCTTTTGCCAGCCTTTGGCAGAACCGTCAAGGCCCATGCCCCAGACTTCAGTTCATCACCACCAGTGTTAATAGTGTCATGGCTGTAGGTTTCAGTGTTCGTACTCAGTGCCAGAGTCCTCATTAGGAAACTGGTTTTGACTCAGCCAGGCTGTAGCTCATGTTGCATCTCAGATGCTTGAATGTGTCTGTGCAGTTTTGAAGCAACAAATACACAGACAAAAATATCCTTAGAAAAAAACCTTCAGCTCTGGAAGAATTTTCCATCATTTTTTCCCATGTGAAACATTCATCTGGTCCTGGAGAAACTGCCCAGATGGTGAGTGAAGCATCACTGGCATCTTGGAAGTGATGGAGCTGAGACAAGAGTGGTGTGGAGCTCTGGTCTTTCTTGGGTTAGATTTTTATTTTTCACAGTTTCTTTAAACTCTGAATCATTCTGCTTCAGTTTTCACAACAGTGTGAATATTTGTGTTTGATATAACAATACTCTTAAACTTCTTGTCTTTTTGGGTATTCTTGTGTATTAATATTGTGCCACTCTGGTCGGGGGTACATGACTAGTAGAAATTTGTACATTAACAGAGCTTTACATTGAAAGCCATGATTGGGCTTTAGGTGGGGCTTTAGGGCTGTGTAGCTCCTGTCTGAGCAGTACTAATGAATGTTCAGCTGCCCCTCTACCTCCCACCTTCTTCTGTCTGTGCCTGCTTAGGTTTCCCTGTATGGAAAGAGCATTGCCTGCATACAGACTTGAGCATCTGCTGTACATGCTGGCTCATGGCAAACACATTAATAAATATCTGCGTATTACGTCCCAAACTATGCACTCTTGAAGCACAGACACAGCTAAATTACAGTTTTCATATTTAGAAATCTTCTGGAAAAGGAGCAAAAGTTTTTGATAACATATAATAATTTAAACATTTCTACCTGTCAGATGCAGCTGTCAAAAAAAAAAAAAAAAAAGAAAACTCCTATATGGACTTCGGTAAAAGATTCCTATGGATTTATTTCTGAGCTGTGGTGTAGGCAGATAGTGCTCAGAAGATCCTATCCTGTCATGTAACTATTTTCTTCATACCTCCTTTTAAATCAAATTATATTTCAAAAAGTATTACAGAGATTAAATTACTTCTGCAATATCCTTTAATGTGTTCTCAGATGCTACATTAAACAATCACTCTTGAGTATATAAGTAGAAAGGTGTAATGGTGATTTTGGTGTTGAATATTTTAATAAGAAACGGAAAAATTCTAGTTCACTATTGCTCTTGATTCTTTTGATTCTTTTGATTCTTTTGATTCTTTATCCTCTGTTAGAATGTAACAGAACAGTTTTGGTGCAACTAGTATCAGGACTACCTGTAGTATTTTGGATAATGCCCATAAACATTTTTTTTTTCATATCTACCCTATTCTTCATAGTCTTTTCTCCCTTACTAGATTACAGTGGGGAGAAATGACCGTTCCATTTTGGAGGTGACTCACAAAATCATTTTCTTCCTCTCTATTTCTCTACTACTTTGCTGACTTGGGTGGATGGGAAATAAGGCTTGGTTCCTCTACAGCATGCATAAAGTTAATGTCTCCTTGCTTGCTTGTCAGTATATCAAAAATTTCGAAGGATGATTCTTACAGTAGGTGAAGAGCGCCGGCAGCGCCTGCCCAGAGCTTCTTGCCTACTGCATGTTCTGTCATCTGTTTCCTTGCTCTGTTCCTGTTATCCCTCTTGCTTTTCTTCTGATATTATTACTCTTCTTTCTTTTTTCTTTCATCTTCTGCAACATATGCCTCTTATGGATTTAGAGGCTCTTTTTATGTGACTGATGCAAAAAATAACACAGATTTCAAATACAAAGCTAGAGTTTAACTGAGAGCAGGTAAGCACTGTGTAGGCACCTGTGTAAGCATACTTTCACTGGAAAAGAGGCGTACACAATTTAAGGCTATGATAGGAAATCCTGGTGGTTTGCAATTTGAAGCTCTCCAGGCCACTCAAATTTCTTCCCACTCAAAACCTGCCATTACGTACTTCCTCTTTAATATTTTTTCTTGCTGGTGTGATTATTGCTGAATGGAAAAAAGAAACAGTTTCCTAGAAGCTGAGTGGATATTTTGAGTGATGAGATTTCTGATTCACCTTAGCTGCAATACTGTAAGCCCAAATCCTAACAGTTCATAACTGAAAGCCAACAGCTGGGCAGTAATTTACCCAGCCAGCAAAGACACACTAACCGTAGACCAGGGTCAGCTGCCCATGCTGGCATCCAACACCCAGCTAGCCGTCCCTACCTCAGCTAATTCTGCCCATGAATGTGGATTGTATAGACATAAACCAGAACAAACTAAACTCCTTGTTACCAGGGCCACAGATAAACTTAAATCCAAATTTAACTGGGATTTACCTGTAACTGTCCAGATAGATGAATTACAAATGGTTGTGAAAGCTGCACAACCCCTAAGCCAGGCTCATAGCAGTCTACAAACGAAGACCAAAGGTCTACAACATTTGTTACCAGGGGAGTGTCTTAAACCTCCCTGCTAAATATTAATTACTTCTGGTCCTTTTTGTACCCTGTCTTTTCCCTGCAAACTTTTCCCATGTCCAAATACAGTTTTCCTTACTGTACCCAGGACATTGACTTTAATAGATGTAGTAGCAGGTCCTAAAAGGATAAATCTCTCTAACCTTTGTTGTTTCTCAGTCACACTGTTCTGGTAAAAATCAATTCACCAGCTTTAGAAGCGATATTTATGATGAGTCCCTATACTCCTTTGGATCTACTAATGTGCATTACTATACACGTGTAACTGATTACTTGGAGCTTGATCCAAAACCCATTAAGTCAATAACAGGTTTTCCTTTGATTTTTGTGGGCTTCATTACTGGAACAGCAGAACAGTCACCATGTTTAGGTGAGACTTCACTGCATCCTGCGTGTTGAAGCCCTCCAGAGGATGTACATTTGATATCTCTCTCAAATTCCCAGCAAGAAGCACACCCTTACAAAGCAGTGTTTGCTGGAAGCATCTTTCCCATTGCTCCTTGCTTGACAACGTTACAAAATAAAAAGCAGGAAGGAAAACACAACATTCAGAATGATGTCTCGGAGCCACAAAGGATGCCTGTAGGTTGAAAAACATAATTTACCATTTTATTTAAATTAGGCTTTACTTTCCTATAGCTGTTGTTTCTGTTTGAGGTTTCAGCCAGGCTTGATTTTCTCTATTAACACTTAATTTATTGTGTGTAACTATTCTTCACAGCTTTAGGACTCCAGACTCCTTTTTTTTAACATCATAGGTGAGATTTTAGAATATAAAATAGAAATCATTAAAACCATTCTACAATATTCTGGCTGTATAGAGAGATTTCCGAAGCTGACTTCAGAAAAATCGTTCTGAATGATCATCACCTGTATTTCTCCCTCTTATTATTAATGATTTGCTTTTCTCAGGTCTCTTTTCCCACTGACATTTATAGATGATCTGGCCCATAGTTATGACTAGTTATTTACATGTTCTGATAGCTGTGCCAATAAATTAGATCCTTGTGTAGTGAAGCATAAAACTAGTTAAGTTGTACTGAAAACTCTTTGAAGCAGCAGAGATACCAGTGTTTCACACAGAAGTGCTATTCAGTGAGGTATGGCTTGAGTCACTCAGCTTTAAAGTAGAAGCATAGAAATATGTGCTGGAGAAGACATCAGTTGGTTAAAATGTTTTTGTAGAACTACTTTTCTCCTGAATTCCTTTTGGGATCCCTTTAAAAGAGTCCTCTACCAACCTCAAGATATGGGTGCTCAAACAGAGGATGACTCAAGATCTCGTCAGTTCTGGTAAAGAACACTAAAACCCGAATGTGATTGGTTTCTCTAATAGTATGATGTAATTTCTCAGTTTAAAGAAGTAGTACTCTTCTCTTTTCTTGGAAGAAATGAGATTGAAGAGTTTATTTGATATTTTATTTAACTGAGGCTTGTATTTGTCAGGTTTATACCGAGCACTGTGGTTAATCATCCTCAAAATGTAATCATGACCATCATTTCGATAAATGATGCCACACCATGCCAACATCCCACCAAAAGCTTTCCTTTCAACAGATAGTGCATACTTGTTCTTCATAGGATAGTAACCAGATGCTGTTTGAAGGTTGAAATTTGGAAGCATACTTTGAAATGGAACACATAAGTAGGAAGTATCCAATTCTTCTATGAAGAATTTACACATGTTGAATTTTACACATGTATGAGCTAAAAATTAGGATGAATTAGAGCCATATCTAATTAGTAGCATAAAATCCTGGGTCCAACACTTTGTAATTCAAATATAACCCATTCAATGTCATACAGTTTTCTTTGTGGAGGTAAAAGCCTAAAGACCGTAGTACAGTAAAAAAAAGTTAAAAAAAAATCTTGTCACTTTCTATGCATACAAATAACTGTTAATCTTCTGACAGCTGGAAGCTCTCAAAAGTTTAACTCAGAATTTTGACAGCTCTGTTTAAAACAGTAACTCTGGGTGGTGTGTTTTATAAAAATACAGGGGAGAAAACACAGTAGAGACTTAACGTTGACCAAGAATTCACAAAGTATTTTGATAAATATATTTGAAGTAAATTGGGTTGTGATGCCAACCAAACTACCCTTTTATGTTCACGTTTGCTTGTAAATTTTCTGAAGAAACCCGATTTCTCCTGAAGTATTAGCTGGAGCAACTTTAACAGATAATTCTGTCAAAAGCCTCTTCATGCTTTTTAATAATGATTTTCATCTTTACCTCTGTAGTCTCTAGTAATAAATTTCATTTGTCTTGGCACAAGAACCATTCTCTTCCCTCATAAAAATTGAACATTATTATTAATGTGGATAGTCAATTACTTCAGATTAATGTGGATTTATATTTAAAATCAATACATCAACGTGATGCAAAGCACTCTTAAAACACTATAAACTTCTGCTGGATATCTAATCTATTTTTTAAAAATTCATAAAGAGTCAGGAATCGATACAACTACATAATTTGTATGGATATTGTATTTAGGGGATGAGCACATAGTTGACAGTTGTGTGGCTTAAAATACATTTTATTCTGTAGAGTTCTTTATAAATTCTTACTCTGTCAGTTACTCAAAAAGGTTAATGTCAAATACATTTAGAGAAGAAGTAAAATACAAAAATTTTGAGAGCGATTTTAATCATGAGAAAAAGCTAGTAAGAGAATGGTGGATGTGTCTCCAAATGCTTTCAAAGGTGGATGGCATTGTCAAAGAGTAACTTTAGTCAATTAGAAAGTCCAGGGTACAGTATAAGGATAATTAACTGAAATGAAATGACCTAGCATTTGCAGATTACATGATCTGATCTTAAACTAGTTTCTAGCTTCCTCTTCATAGAGCCAGAAAGATTTTTTGCAATGAATGCAAGTGGCCGTTCTGCATTTTCCAGTTTAGTTCGAGTCCTGGGCATGGAAGAAACTACTCAGAGCTGAAACTATTCACAAGACTAACAGGTCATTCACCTTTCTCAAGGCAGGATCAACCCAATCTAGCTCATTTGTCTGATCCACTTCTAATCAGAGCCACAACTTCTGTAGTGGTTGTAAAGTCTCGTATCTTGCATACCAAACTGCAGCACTTAAAGAACTCTAATACCGCCCTGACATCTTTAGGGCTCTTCAGATGCAGAAAATGAGCATGATTTGATGCAGGGCATTTGAAAGAAAGAGTAGATGTCCAGGGCAAATTCCTGCGTTTTTGACTTGGGAACTTCCTTAACCATTAACCGTCTCCATTTGGTGATGAAAACTTGGATTCATTATGTTTTTTTCTTGGTCTTTATTCAATTCCTAAATATCACCCCATAACTGAAAAAAACCCAAACATATCAGTGTAAGTTCAATAAAATAAAACTACAGGGTTCTTCATCATTTTTCTTGTCTGAATTTTGAGTTAGAACTAGAGAATATTGCACAAAGATGGAAAAAGAGTGGGTCAACCTCTTTTTCTCTCTGCCAGGCCTCAGTTCGTAACCTGGATTACACTTGCAGTATCTATTCCCTCTTGCCTCCTCATGATAGTGAAAGGTCTTGACTGCCTAAGCAATGCTTTTCAGCCTGCTAATCTTACTTACATGCATGGTTAGCATTTTCCTGTAATTATGTTTCATAGCCTCCCTTTCTCTCCTTCTGTGGACAGACATATAATACCTTACTTGTTTTCCTTCCCATTAACATATTGGTTAAGAACTGGATGAAGATATAGAAAGGTCCTTGCCCCATGGAAGTGTAGACACGGATCCTGCACCTGGTTTGGCATGGCTGATCTCTACCCATGAGTGGACACTGCTGATAGCACTGAACCAAATCCATCAACAAGGTGCTGATGGCCTGGGACCATGTAATCAGAAAATCATAGGTCCTGTCCATTGGAAGGTCTGTTACACCTGTGGCATTTACTGTGTGGAAATAGATATATCTGTAAAATCATTATTAAGGAAGAAATTCTTTTGTCCAAATGCGTTTTGTACTGCTACTGGAAAGGCTGCTGCAATCCATGAGACAAAGAGCTTCAGAGAGATCTGCCCTTCAGGAGGCACACCAAAGAGCTACAGCCACAGCTCTAAATTCTTTGGCAAACACGTTTGAATCCTTTTTTTGCTAAGAGACATCCCAAACAGAAAACCCAGCTAGTTTAATCTATCATTGATATGGAAGTTGTTAATGATGCTGTAGTTATGTTACTTCCATTGAAACAAGTACATCTATATTAATTAGTATTAGAAAACACTCACAGACGAGAGCTTTTCTGTAAGAAGCTTGAATGTCCAATTTGGTCATTAAATAATCACCTTGGTTCTCTAGTCTTTATTTCAAGTATATTCAAGTTGTAATAGATGGATGCAGATTTATTGGCCTTACCAGTTTGAGCAACGGGATCAGGTTTTCTAGCTTTCTTCTCTAGTGCGCACAAGTCTCATTTTTCTGCTACTTTGCCTCTTGGGACTCAAAACTATTCAAATTTGTCACCTTTAGAAATACCCACAAATTTGTCATTTTGATGAGAAGGTTCATTGGATTTCACTGTTTAGTCAGTCCAAGCTAGAAACTGCCTTTTTTTTTTTTCATATTTTAGCACATTTTTCCAATAGCCTGGAAACAATACTGAATAAAAATAACAAATACATTCCTCCCTCCATTGCATATTGCAACAGCATAATGAAGTTTCATTGTGTCTGCCAAACAGAAAAACATTTCAGAATCAAGCTTTCTGTTGAACTAATTAAATAATTAATTTATTCTGAAACTAATTAAACTTGTTTTCCAAAGAGCTTCTGCCTAGTGGCTGGTTAATTTTGTAACAGAGTTGCACTGCGGGTGTGTGGAAGCTATTCCTTGCTTAGATGTCAGACCAAGCTGGTGAGAGCTGCTGTGCATGTCCTAACCACAGGAAAAGTTTGGACCGCAATTAATGTCTTATTGGACATCAGAGAATCCACATCACCTCCATTTTGGTTTCTTCTGCAGAAGGTGCTCTGGTAGAGCATGGACTCCTGCTGAAGCACTTACTGGTCTGGATGTGTTCTCTCTTGTGTAGATTTTCAAATGTCTGTCAAGAATATTAACCAAGAGATAGAAAAATCGGGTGTGTGACAATATTGATTGCATGCGTTTGCACATGTGCATTTTGTACGATTGCAGATGCTGCGCTTTCTAGGCTAGAATGTTGCAGGTGGTTATGATGGTTTAAATTATAAATGTACATTTTAAATAATGTACACATAGCAACACACGTGCCTCTGTTTCCTTGGTGTATACAATTTTTTCATTGCTTCATTTTGCTCCCCTCCAGCTGCTTACTCTTGAAACATATAAAAAAATAATCTCATTAGATTAACTGTTCTCATATTTAAAACATATTGAAATTGAGATTTCCCCTTCTTCTCAGTATCCTGCCTCGACTCTGATGCGGAGTATCAGTATGGAAAGAATCTAAGCTGGACCTATGTAGAGTGGTCTTTCCTAAACTCAGCTGACTCCTGGCCATAAATGTCTTAGGAACTTCCTAAGCCTAAGACTGTGTTCAGTCCATTTTCTATTTCCAAACCTGTTGTGTAATTTTATAGGCTTTTATCATATATTTTCCTTTAATCATTTAATTTGTAAACTGAAAGACCCTGACCTGTCTACCCTCTTCTTAGATCTATGGTCAGTCTTGAGGCATTTGCCTCCATTTTTTTCTTGTCCTATCATATGCTTTTGAAGAGGATCTCTCAGCTGAATATAACAGCCCATCAGAAAACCATCTGTTTGTCACTCACTGTCAGCTCTAGATTTGACCAACCTAAGAATTTTTGTTTTCTCAATAAATTTTGTTATCTCATTATTTGTTTCCTTTTCTCTAGCTTGCTTGTCCATATATTGGACAATTTAGGTCCCAATGCAGATCCCTGAAGGACCTGAAGTAACTTTTTTCATCATAAAAACTAACCATATATTTCTGCCTTTTGTTTATTTTCTTTTCCCTGCTCATGGGTCTATGAGAAGAATTCCCTTTTTACCCCATGTCAGCCTTAGCTAGGTCAGTTTTTCTGTTTCTAGTTCCCTTCAGAGACTTTGGTGAGGGCTTGTAGAAATCTCTTTGAAGTCTGTGCGTACTCCATCAGCTGGACATGTCAATATGATTGTTGACTATTTCAGACACTTTAATATGTGTACAACCATGACTTGTCTCTGCAAAGTACATAGTTTATTCCCTAATAGATTGTTTCACCTGTGTTAGTTCTTACTCTGTTAAATATTAGAATTCCTATCAATTTTCATGATATGCAATGTCAGACACAGAACGTTGTCAAGATGTTATCTACTCAAGGAGAATTATTTTTCATTTTACCCATTCAGTCCTCAACTTTGTTGCAATCTGCCTATATGTATTGACCCTGCATACATGTACAGCCTTCTCCACTTACAGGGGATTTGACCAGATGTAGTAATCTGCCTGGACTGATTGCAACACATTCTTTCTGCCTTTTCTTATGTTCTTGAAGTAGCAGTAGAGAAAATAGATCAGACCAGAAAGCTCAACACCTTTCAGATCTGGACTCTGTAGCAGACCAAGCAGGTAGCAAATTAGCTGCTGTACAAAGCTGAAACTCAAAACAGAAGGTTGTAGCTGTTGGCTGTTTTTATTTGTGTGGTAGAAGACATTCAAATAAAACTGTTTTCTGTTAAGCATTTCAGAATCTGTGCATTACTGTATTTTATAAAAAATCTGCTGTATAGATTTAGATGAACTTCAGTACTTTTTCTGAAAAAAAAAAAAAAATTCATATGTCAGATGTTTCCCTATGGCTACTGTAGAAACTTTTGTAATTAAAATATGTTAGGTGTCCACGGGGAAAGATGGCATACAATCCGCATAATTGCAGAGACCATTTGTTTGAGAACAAAGAATTTGACAAGCTTAAGTATTTACTGAATAGTTGCTCCGAGCAAAGAAGTCAGCAAGACTGTAGGCAGGTAAGCAAAATAGATTTCTACTGGTAAATAATTAATCCGGTAATACTGATGCCCCATATACATAACCATTGCATTTATGCAAATATCTTTTAGAAAGAGAAAGAGCACTTGCTTGGAGTGTGCAGCATTATTGATGATTCTGACATTTTAGACTATTTCACTTGAAGCTGTCATTCCTGCCTTGAGTATAAGAGTGCTAATCTAACTGGTATCAGTTTCGTGATCTTGAGGGACCTGCACTTGGCAGTCTTTGCTGTGGTGTGAAAGAAGAGCAGATGACGGTATCGAACACTGGCAATGTGGATACTCTGGGGAAACCTGGCCCTTCAGTATATATTATTAGGCATAAATACTAGAGTACTAAAATATGTTGGTACATTGAGAAAACGGTGACTATTTCTCATATCGAAGCAGAAATTTGAGTTGGGTCTTTGCTATTATTTTACTGGGGGAAACATTCTGCAGAGAGGAAAGAGAAAGAACAAGGGTGACATGAGACAATTAAGGATGCATGAAAACAGTTCTTTGATAACAAGGCAATGAATATTCAAGATTGAATATTTATTTCTGAATACATGAGGGGTTTTTTAGACTTTCAAATTACTTCAAATACAATCTCTATAGAGTTACTGAGTTTTTTCTCACAATTAAGCAGGACAAGAAGGACATAGAGGGACAAGATGTTTTTCTGCATTTTAAGTTTTAATATCCTTATGTAAATAAAGTAATCCTCTTATATACAATAGTAAGAAAAGGAATTTAGATTCCATTTTTTTTTACTGGATACAAAATCAACAGGCTTTTTAGATTTAATAGGTTTTTGTTTAGTTGCAGTAATAGGATAAACCTTTTCTGTAAGCATGAGGCTTGTCTATAGCATTTGACAAATATTGACCAATATTTCCTCCTTTAAGAGACTGCAGCATTGGCTGCCTCATTCATCAGGAAGGTGATTGATAAACTAGATTATTCCTTCTGTAGTGCTGTCAATTTAAAGTTTTTACAAGTCATTTTTTTATCAGTTCATGAAATTGACAGTATAATCACTGTTCTATTCTACTGAATGTTTCTTAATATGGCAAATGTGTTAATGAAGAGAAGTCTCATGGCTCACACTAAAGAGGTAATTTCCAGTTCAGCTCTTGGAGTGTTAGTTAGATAGGCTGCTCTTGGGGATTATTTAGGCTTTTGGACCCGCAAACACTCATTGGAACTCTTTACCTTCAATGTCTGTCATCAGTAACCTGTACTGACAAATGTCTTCATTCCCACAGTAGCAGCCCCACCAGTTTCTTCCTCAGACCTTGGAAAGACTGAGCCTTACTCCACTTTCTTCTTCCAAGAGGCAGACACGGCTGGCATCATCTCTTGTTCCTCTGCTTAGCCATCATGAAGGTTACAACCCTCTTGTTTTCTCTTTTTATTGGAAGGTGGTAGGATGATACGCTCCTGCACTTTGATGAGGGATAGCAATTTGTAGGCTGAATGGCAATGAAGTGGATGTGGCAACAACTATGACAACTGATTCTCCTGTCCCCTTTCACTTCAGATGTGAGATGACCCCTCCCATGGCACCTCGAATCACAGATGGTCAATAATTTCACTGGAAGACCCAGAAGAATAGAACATACTGAGGGTAGTATGAATCCTATTCAAGGAAGCTGAAGGAATGTATGGCGAAAGAGACTTTCAAGAAAGGCAAATGGTTTACTTCTTTATGCAGTGGCTGATATAACAAGAAGAAAAAAAAATAATGAAATGATAGAACTAGCCAAACCTAACACTAACTTTGCAATGGCAGTGACTGAGCCAACAAACATAGCAAAACCAGCGTGCTTTATGGGAGGATATCCTTTAAAATGTTAAAGATGATTATTTAAATTTTTAAATTCTTCAATCTGTTCAAGAAGTTTCCCAACCTCAAGTAGGTTGTCCTACTATCACTCACTTCCCTCCAAAACTTTGTCTAACTTTCAGAGGGTTGTCTTCTTCGGGGCTTATAAAAGCCCATGAATACAGAGCAAAAGCAGTTCTTGCAGTGCAAAAACTAGTCTATTGATAAGCACTGGGAACATGCTAATGAGTCTTGTCTTCAGATCTTGTTTGAGCTCCTTTCTCTCACATTGTGGGATAATATAACACATTTATGCCTAAGCTGTGGTGAGGATAGATGAAGGCTGCATGAGATTGAGCTGGCAGTAAGAGACTGTTAGACTCATAATACCTTCAGACCTAGTAAGTTATTTAATATTTGACATTTTGAATAGCATTTGTGATCCAAGGCATTACAGGGAAACAGATGGGGAGCACATGCCTGCTCTTGCTGCAGACAAGTCACTTCACATTTCTGCTCTGTTCTGCACCAGATAGATCCCAACTGGATCGCTGAGCAACCCCCACTCCACCAGCTATTAACAAATGACTATCGTTAATATTTCTTGTATCATAAGCACATATAATCACGTAATTAACGCTAGTGAATGTCGTGGTTTAACCTCAACTGAAACTAAGCACCGCACAGTCACTCAGTCCCCACCCACTGCAATGGGATAGGGAGGAGAACTGGAAAAAACCTCTTAGACTGAGACAAAAACAATTTAATAGGACAGAAAAAAAACCACCACCAACACCAACGGTAATAAAAGAATATACAAAATAGGTGATGCATAATACGTGCAATACAATTGCTCACCACCTGCTGAATGATGCCCAGCCCATTCTCAAGCAGCGATCGTGCCCATGCCCATGCCCCTGAGGCCAACTCCCCCAGTTTATATACTGAGCATGACATTATATGATATGGAATATCCCATCAGTCAATTTGAGTTAGCTGTCCTGGCTGTGCTCCTTCCCTTCTTCCTGTGCACCAGGTAGAGTATGGGAAGCTGAAAATCCTTGACTGTTTAGCAACAACTGTAAACATCAGTGTAATGTCTGTTTTGTTCTTATACTAAATCTGAAAACACAGCACTATACCAGCCACCCAGAAGAAAACTAGCTCTATCCCAGCTGAAATCAGGACAGAGAATCAGCCTATATCTACCATTCCAGTGTTGTCTAGCCATGAAAAAGTTAAGGTTTGCTTGAATCTGATAAGACTTGAGTCAACAGCCTACTTGCATGTACAGAGTAGCCTGTTTGTGTGTACTTAGATAAAGTAAATATGTACATAATGTTTGAAATCAGGATGATCATCCTTGAATTGTCAAGTAGTCCTCAATAGAAGAACATCCTGGAAAAAATGTATTATTGATGCAAAAATGTACTAGACTTTGTTTCTTTTAAGATAATGAAGGATAGCAGAGGAGCCTTAAAATATACATGAAGAGGAGGACGCACGTCCTTGTGAGTCCAAAACATCTGGCAAGAGTTAATGACTCTGATAGCCGTTAATCACTAAAGAAGGAGTCAAAGCAAGGACTTCAAAGACTGACAAGGAAAACATCTTGTTATGAGAAAGGTTAATGAGATCGGCAGAATACCAGAAATATTAAGTAAGCAAGAAGCAGCGGCAACTGGAGGAAAGGTAATAGTGGCAGGGGGAGATCACAACCACTGCCTCATGGGCCACCTACCCTGAATGTACACCAGACCCAAAGGAAAGGGGCGGAGGCAAAGGACTGAGCATGTGAACTATTTTACATGCTAGCCAAGAGAAAGTTAACCAATTGTTTAAGAGAATAACACTGAACATGCAAATATGCTAATACATACTGTATAAATGTTCATTGAATTTTGGAAGGGGTGTGCTGTATTGGGACAGGCACTCATATTTGCGCAAAAATGTCTCAAAGTGATATCTTGGCTCAATGTGTGCATTGGCTTATTGCACATCAGGTGAATGAACTCTGGTTTTTTTTTGGGAAAACACCAGGATTTATTATGAAAATAAATACATAAGTATACATTTTTAAAGGGTCCATGTATACCTGTCTGCTGATGAGGTCAAAGGGAACTGAGGTGCTCAAGTTCTTTGGAAGACTGCAGTGCCTCCACGATTTTCAGGACCTACTACACTGGAAAATTTGCTCCTTTATAAACATTTCTGAAAGGATGACCTTGCATGTATGACGTGTCAGGACAAAATAAGTTAATTTTGCAATTCTTTGCTATTTCCTTCTTTAGGTCTTTGAAAGATCTTGCAGATCAATTCCTTAGTACAAAAACCAGACTTTTAGAATACTGTGTGCAAAGGTTTTTTTGCGAAAATTGGTATATATGTGTCTAATGTATAATCTCGATTGATGTGTTGGAGAACTGCTCAAGTAAACAGGCATGCAAGTTACTAATCAGGTGCTTTGATATGAATTTGATAGTAATTGTACAGGAGAGGTGCATATGTCAGTGAGTTTGTGAGTTGTTCTGACCCTAGTATGGCATAAAAATAGTCTCACTAGTTGTATAACTCTTCATAAAGTGCCAGTGAGGGAATCTTGTGCTCGATTTTCTAAGAAATGTTCTGATGTTTACATTTTTCTGCCAACATTTTATAATTATTTACTCTAGACGTTGCATCATGTTTAGATTTTTGCTTTTATGTATGTGTCTTTTAGGTGTGAAATTGAAATCATTATTATAAGGCAAGGACACGCACCAAGTGAATACTTTGTAATACTGTTTGGAAAAATCAGAGACAGTGAAAATTTCAAAGCTCAAATTTTGCCTCTGAAATATTATGTAAAGCTGAAGAAGGAGACTTCATAACACTAGGTATGTACATTCAAATTAAAAAAATAATAATTAAAAAGCCCTTAAAATATTTAAGGTTGTGTTTTCAAAGGGAAAGGAGGAAAGTCAGTGTTTTGATAATTATTTGCTATCCTTTTTATTAAAATTTTAATAATATTTACAGTGTCAAAATAGTGGAATCTACACTTCTGTACACGTGAGTGTATGTTGATGATGAAGGATGATGAGTGCTGCCTGATGATTTTGGTGTGCACAGCTTCTATTATGTTGAAATGGAAAACTCATGGAGACAACATTACTGCCTGTGGGACAGCAACATTTGTTCTAAATCTGCAGATATATAAAATATCTATACAGGAAGAAATGGTAAGCTGGGATAGACTTTGTACAAGGAGAAGAAATTTTGAATTTTTCTCATGACAGGAAAAATGCTGTTATAGCAGACAAGGTCTAATTTGAATGCCAACTGCACTACAATTTGTCAAAGAAGTCTTCTTAGAGATAAGGATGAAGATTTAAAATTTTTTGCAAGATTACAGATAGGGAACAATTTTTATTACCCATTCCAGAATTCTTTTTATATTTCTAAACTGTTTACTGAAGACCTAGTCTTCATTCAGAGGATGAGTCCCTGAGGCTAGAAGTCTCTCTAGCTAGTTTTCTAATGTGACTTACTCAGTGTACTCCTGTTCTGATGAAAGCAGTAATTTTATATCATGATGTGCCAGGTACTGGAGTTAATTGGTTACGTTCTCTGCAGGGAACTTTGAAGTAAGAAACTTGATTTCTCTCTGTTGAGAAGGGAGAAATGGGAGAACTTACTGACCCTATTAGAACTTTGCAGCCTGTCTGTAGGATGCTTTGTGGTCTTCAGTGATAGCCCAGAAGTGCTTTTGGTTATTTGTGTGTTTGATGACATACACAGGAAAGCAAGGGGAGACTTCACAGAATTATTTAATGGAATCAAATAATGGTTCTAGATGGGCATAAAAGGTTCTGTATTTTTATTAGACTCTTTTGTCAATACTAAGCAAATAAAAGTCAATATTTAATATTCACAAAGATAGATCAAGCTCTGAATGCTGGTTAAGCTATGCTACTATAATGCAGCTCAAGTTGAAAATGTCAAAGGAAACATTCTGTATGTTTTAGCAAAGTGTAGTGGTTCATGACGGTCATGATTTTGTGGATTTTTTTAAAAAAAAGAACTTAGCCAAAACATCGAAATCTAGTTTCTTGTTCTTTCAAAAACTGCGAAAATAGTAAATGCAAAATAATAATCTTCTGTGCTACCGAATACCCATTAAAGAAATTATGTGTAAGAGTTATTCTATATGTAAATATCGTAGAGAGGAATGGAGAGAGGGAGCACGATTAAGCCACTGACTTGTCTTCACTAGGATGAATAACCAACTACTAATGGTGACAATGAATGAAATGGTTCTGATGTAGACTCTATGTGTGTGATCTCCTACAGGCTGTTATTACTTGGCCTTATCAAGAGATTTTCAATGAGTTTGAGTGGGTATTTATAGGCACAAAGAGTTAGTATCTTATGTAAAGAGTTTCTTTTTTTAACATCGGGAGACTGTATAGTATTCCTAGTAATTAATGGTTCATATAGCCTCTCAATGTATCAATTTTTTTTTGTTTTCACTCTTCCTCTTACTCAGCAGTAGAATTCACATTTTTCAGTGCTGCTAGTTTGTCTATGTGTGTGAATATGTATGGGGAGAAAACAAACAAGTAGATGCAGAAACAGAAAAGTAAGCTGCATCCAGGGGGTGGAAGAGCTTGATGGAAACCCAAAAGAGATCAGAAATTTTGTGAAGACCTTAAGGCACAAAGCAAGCAAACTATCTTTTTCCTTTCCTTCTTTTTTTTTTTTAGAGAAGCAAATTTACATTTTGGAGAATATCATCCTTACTAAACCAGAACATATTTCTCAGTGTTTTGCTCTAAGATTCAAAGTTGTTGGAAAAATTTTTGATTTGAAAAGGCTGGTTGAGACAAAGCTGCTCAAAGGAGCAGAGAATGAGAATCATCTCATTTCAGCATGTAATAGGAATAAGCATGAGAGAGCATCCTGTGTCCTGAGACAAAGGATCATATTTGTATTAATTCACTCCCTTAGTATTAGCTGTTTCAAAGGCGGATAACATTTCTGATTTTACGACCTGAATGCCAAAATCTTTATGCGATCAGCCACAGAAAGAAACATCTCATATACCTTGGAAAACTGGATAGTAAGGGAGAAGTTAATCCAGAAGACAACAGTACTTGCAGAGCTTTCCTTTGCAGATGCCGAGGGTGGGTAAACATCTAGTGTCAAGTAGTGCACCACAGTTAATACTAAAAATGCCTAGTGACTCATTGTCTCTCCAGGCCAACGCAATCTTTCGTCTGTCTTGTAGTACTGTAGCTCCCAGAGGGAAGCTGCCTTGGTTAGTTTTGAGAGCCACATAATAACTCAAAGGCCAGATACTGGCCTGCACAGAACTGTAAATAACTTCCCATGAAGGACAAACTAGGTCTGTATATTTGGAACATAGGTATGGCTTTATTTCTGTGGATCTCTGCTTTGCACTAAGTATATCTGGGAGGAAACCCATCTCCTCAACATCTCCATCTGCTCCTACCCACTCAGTTTTTTCATGTCTGGGTCTAAAAGGCATCTATGCTTTCAGTGGTCCATCTGAGGACAGTGACCATCTTCCACAACCACTGGGATCTCTATCTTCTTTGAAACTCCCATTATGATGAAAGATGCATTTTAAAAGTTTATGTGGCCCTGAGAAAAATCTAACTTTTACAATGTTTTTTTTGTTACATTTATGTAATGTATCTGTTACAGTTATTTAATATGTCTATAGTTAGACAGCAGTATAGCCATTTTAAAGGGATGTTTCCTCTGCTTTCCTTTGCTCCTTATGAATTTCACTATACATATTTTGACTGTGAAGATGGCCTTCAAAACAGAGAGAATGTCTCCTACTCACATGGTAGATGTCCATTTACCTTTTTATGTGTTTTGAATATTATAGAGTCAGCAGGGCTTGTGGTTCTTTGTTTTATAAAGAAAGAGATTGAAGTTTATACACAAATTCTACTTAAGGTAAACTAGGTAATGGAATACAGAAAAAAAATTTAAAAGCCTGCTCAGTTCTTGGGATTTGGCAGTCTAATATGTGGGTAGCTCTTGTAAATGTTTTCTTTTTTCACCTCTTGCATGAATAAACAGCGGCGCAGAAATAAAAAACAAGACTAAACTTCTCCAGTATTTTAGAAACAGCAATTACAGTCAACAGATATATTGTACAGATCCCAAAGCTGTGGCATTTGCTGTAAACTCCCCCTTTTGAAATATTTTGCTACACAATGGTCAGCACTTGGTCAGCACAGGAACAGCTGATACCAATTGCAGTGGAGACTCTGTAATAGTCATAGAATCATAGAATGGTTTGGGTTGGAAGGGACCTCAAAGATCATCTAGTTCCAATCCTCCTGCCATGGGCAGGGACACCCTCCACTTCACCAGATTGCCCAAAGCCTCATCCAACCTGGCCTTGAACACTTCCATGGATGGGGCATCTACAACTTCTCTGGGCAACCTGTTCCGGTGACTCACCACCCACACAGTGAAGTTCTTCCTTATATCTAATATAAATCTACCCTCTTTCAGTCTAAAGAAAAAAAAAAGATTCAGGAAAAGATCAAATTTTGTTTCTTTTATACTAAGTCTCTGTGATAGAAAACTATGTAAAGATTGTTATCACTGAATCACAGAGTAGTTGAGGTTAGAAGGGACCTCTGGAAGTCATCTTGTCCAAATCCCCCAGTCGAGCAGAGCCACTTAGAGCCAGTTGCCCAGGAGTGTGTCCAGACAGCTTTTGAATATCTCCCATGATGGAGACTCCACTACTTCTCTGGAAGTAGTGTCAGTGCTCGGTCATCCTCACAGTAAAAAAGTGTTTCCTGACTTTCAGAGGGAACCTCCTGCGTGTCAGTTTTTGTCCATTGTCTCTGGTCCTGTCACTGGGTACCACTAAAAAGAGCTAGGCTCCGTCCTCTTTGCACCCTCCCTTCATGTATTTATACATGTTGATAAGCCCCCCCGAGCAGCCTCTTCTCAAGGCCAAACAATCCCAGCTCTCTCAGTTTTTCCTTACAGGAGAGGTGCTCCAGTCTCTTAATCATCTTCACGGCCCTTTGTTTGACTCTCTCCAGTATGTCCGTATCTCTTTTGTACTAAAGATCCCAGAACTGGACACAGGACTCAAGATGTGACCTCACCAGTGCTGAGTGGAGGGGAAGGATCATCTCTCTTGACCTGCTGGCAATACTTTCTCTAACACAGCCCAGGATAATATTCACCTTCTTAGCAGCAAGGGGACATTGCTGGCTCGTGTTCAACCTTAAGCAGTGCAAGAACATCCTTTCCTGAACTGTGGTATTCCTGGAGATTACAGGTGCCTGGAGCACACCATCTAGTTTGAGATCCGTATTTGAAGACAAGGAAGGAAAAATCCCAAGGGTCAACAACACTATTATCAGAGATTTAGAAAATCAAATTGTTGAGGAGAAATTTTTTTCACTCTCTCATTGTTTTTTTTTTCTTTGTAGACTAAATAAAACTATCTGCCAGCATATAAAAGCTTTCTGTCAAGACGAGGGTGATGATCTTATTCTTCATGTCATACCTACAATGGATAAAACAAAATGTGCAGCAAGAAGATTTTCATTAAATCGCAAAAACTCACTGTAATGATAGTAAAGCATAAGAACTTGATCCTAGGGAGGATTTTAGAACCAATTTCACTGGATTCTTTTCATAAGGATAAGACAAAACTGCCAGGATGAGCAACTAATTTGATGTTGGAGTTGTGGTGCTGACCACATTGTGATAATGTGATCATTTTCTGCCCTCTGGGTCGATACCCAGAAGCGCTGTATCGTTTGTAATTCTAGATACCAAAGTACTGATCCCTAAACTCCTTCACCCTGCAACCCCAAAGGCAGACCTTTTACTCTTGGCCAAGGCAGTTGCCCAGGGTGTAGGATAGCCTTCTAAAGGGATTTCAAACCATATATGAAATCCTTTTGGGATTAAAATAGAGTATTTCTTAATCCTATTTCAACACCAAATGTTGTCTAAGGAAATTACATGCCTAACTTGGGCTCTGGATTTTCCTGTAGTTAGTCACATGAAGGTCAGACAGTGTCTGTCTCTAGTGTTAAATATCAATCTTCTGTAGCTTTATTTGGCTTATCATTCTTATTACTTCTAAATGTAGTAAGGTATAGAGTATAATTATATTGAATTGACAGTTACTGCAGTAAATGTTTTAACAGTTTATTAATCAGCTGTGTAGATCCCTGAGGTGAATTCTTCAGGAATTCAATTACAAAATTCATAGATGTCTTATGAGATTCATTAAAATAAAACTCTATCATGCTGCCTTAAAATGTAGTTCTGTTTAAAGACATGTAAGAAACATGGAATTTGTAACTCTTGTGCTTTAAATCTCATTTGTAAAGGCATTTCTGGGCCACAATGTCACCTTAACGTACAGTGAATGTTACTTATCTACTGATAAGTAGATAACTGATAAGTTACAAGGTTAGTAACTAGATAACAGACTACATAAGTCACTAGCTTTTCAGTCTTACTGTTGATAAGAACCATCAGCATTTAGCTTAGTTTCTGAATGAAAATGTATTATTTTTTGTTGTCAGTCTTGAAAGTTCTCATGGAAATCTGCATACAAAATTACTTCTTTTTTTGTTGGTATAAGTGTCCCCAATGAAGTTATGTCAATTACAATTATGATCGATATCATAGGTGTGTGATATACATACCTTGTGGTAAAAAATATATGTTTGGAATTTATTTTGAAATACGAACAGGTTGATTCAAAAAAGAATCTTTTATATTCTTCTGTAACTGAATTCATTCGATGGTACTAAAAGCAGTCAAAACATGTTGCCTTTGCATTTTTACTGGTAAGCTGAACAAATGCGATGTAGTAGCTTGCACCAGTACGTAAGATCAGTATCGTGTGATACGAAGGTTTCATTCCTACATAGCCACTTTTCTGACCATAACTGTACTTTAAGTAGTTCCCCACTTGCTGGAAGTGCTGCTGTAATGCATTTTCATCAAGGGGCTTTGAGTTAGACAGCTCATTACTATGTCTGCCTTTTTCAAAATTAGCTCTGATGTGAGATTCTTGCTGCTGTTACCAGAAGTGAATTGTTAAGTCATTATAGGAAGCATTTTGGTTATACTCTCAGCTGCCTGTTTTATGGAGAAGAAACTCCCCTTGCACTGCTTTCTGGGCCTGATGCTGTGAGGGAGGGATGTGCTCGGTATTTTTCAGCCACCGTTAATTTCAGTAGGAGCCGAGAGTTTCAATGCTTTACAGAGCTGGCAAGCTTTTCTCAAACTATCACAGGATTCAGCTTCTTGATTTTGCAAAGAAGGACGTAAATGGGTTTTAAAAATCCAACCTATTGTATGCGTACTTAAAATATATTTATATATTTACTGCAGTACACCAGCCATGATTGGTTCATGGATGTACTACGGGATAACAAAAAGATGCTATAGCATTGAGTCGGTAGGATAATGGCCAATGGCCAATAATGGCCAAGTCTGCACTTGAGATGCATAAGATATGGGTGGTCCATAAAACTTAGGACAACAGCGTTGGTATGTGAGATGAAGAACTGGATCTTTCTGAAACTTGATAAAAGCATTTAAACACAGTGATTATTTTAAAAAGTGAAATTTTTACTATATTATTATTATTATTATTATCTATTTTTACTAAATACAAACATTTATTTCCTTTAATGTCCAGATTTCTCTTTCTAGTTTGGATTAAGTAACGTAATATGGCTGTAACTACTTTAGTTACTTTTTACCCAGATGCTAAGTAATCTGTTTTTTTTTAAAGATTACCTTTTTGAGAAAAAAAATGACAGTTAGCTTGCAATTTCTGGATATTTGGCTGCAGAGCCAGAAACAACAAGGTTCTGGCTCTCTTTCTTTGAAACATTTGGCTCTTCTTTGATCTGCAAAATGCTACTGACTCCTCTTGCTCTGGAAAGAACAGTTCAAGTGCAGAAGCAATTGGAGAATTGTTCTTCATAATCTGTGAATCTTCTAAACTACAGCCAAACCCCACCAGGGAGGAAAAAACTGCCAAAAAAACCCTACAACTATCAATGAGAAATCTTGAAATAAGTCACCCTAGAAAACAAAGTTAAGCAGAATAGAAAACGAATGCAATCTAGAAACTTAAACCCCAAAATCACAAGACAAAAAGTTTTCACTCCTCCAAATGATAAATGCCCCAAACTCCATAAAATTGTTTTTCTTTGTTACTGCTGTTGATTTAATGGCTAAGATACTTGAGTGCTACCACATCTGGCCAAAAGATGTGTTGTGGAACTATGTCTACCTGCTTTACCTTGGTGAGGTTTGGAGACGTAAAATAGGGTTCTCTTCTGCAGTTCTTAGGATGCTTTTACTTAATTTTGCTCAGCTCAGAAGTGAGTTTAGCAAATGGCGTATCTAGCTCAAAATACTTAAATTTAAGATTACAATCTTTGCTGTGAAACCTAACATTTTGTAATGAGTTTAAAGAGAGGATGCCAGAGAGCATTTTCTCTCTTACAAAGTAGGAACCTTCAATAATACATTTTTAAGAGAGTAATTTGTTTAATCCTGAGAGACAGCTACAATAATTTAAGGTCATTTAAGTGAAAAGAAGCTGCAGAGAAAGTCAGAGCAGCGCCACCTGGGTCAGAACAAACATTTAAAGAAGCAGCGTGTTAATACTTAAAGAATTTATTCATGAATTTTTTATAACTTCTAGCTTTTGTAGTTGAATGTAATGAATGGATCTCCAAGAGGTTGAGTCATCATGCCCGTAGCTGATGCCAGTTTCCAGGCATTAACTTTAATTATTGATGCTTTCCCTAATAGACCTGATGGCACATTTTTAAAGTAAAGGTTCTGCCTTACTAAAGGCATGTCCTGCTGCCGGGCACGCTGGCTGTCCCTGGCAGAGGTAATTGTAGAGCTTCCACTTGCTCTTTAAATTAAGACTTTGTTTCTCAGATTTTGTTTTTTAATTACTTGGTGCAGTGCTTTCACCTCTAAGCTAGGTTGTCTTTGAAGAATGTCATAACTGAAGAATCAAACCAAGTGTGAAGGTTTTGAAGGGTCTTTCAAAACCTGTGGAGTTTCTTCAGAAGGCAACATGATGCTCTATTTACGGTTTTGTGAGACTGTTGAGCAGCGGTAACTGAAGAATCAAACCAAGTGTGAAGGTTTTGAAGGGTCTTTCAAAACCTGTGGAGTTTCTTCAGAAGGCAACATGATGCTCTATTTACGGTTTTGTGAGACTGTTGAGCAGCGGTTTCTAGTCTGATGTGTGTGCCCCAAGAATTTTCAGCGACAATGTTCATATGTTTCAGGATTTTTTTAAACTATCTTTTTAGGCAGGTAGCAGGGTGTTCCTTTCATGAGATGGAAGGAACAATGAAGTGAATGGTGCAATGATTCGGATATCAGATTTAGAGGTAAATTTTGAGTTAAAGAATTCTAGGCACAAGTTGAAACCAAATGTATGTCTTAATATATAATTTTACTTAAATCAAAGTGAACTCGCCTGTAAATCCTTTCTTCTTCACCAGCAGCAGAGGTGAGGAGGTGAGAAACAGATGGTGCAGCGTTCTTTCTGGATGTTGCCTGACAACAAATGACTTAATAAAGTAGCTCTTTAATAAAACATAATAAAAAGAGAAATATAGATGGTGAGTAAACACACTTCAGATGCTGGGCATCCCACATTTGTACAGCATCAGACAGATCCTGGATGGATTTTCCCATGGCATGCCATGCAGATCCTCTCCATGGAGAGAGGTTCCTTCTTTCTAGGCATTTGAGCTATCATATACTTTTTTTAAACAAGCTCTATTTATAAAGGGTGTTCACGTGAGAACTTCTTCCTACAGTTTGAGATAAAGGCAAGGTGATGCAGGTGGCATAATTGACAATATCAAGTGGGAGCTGCCTGCAGGTTCAAGTGTTGCAGTGGGGTGGCTGAGGTTGTCCTGCGGCCAAGGGGACACACGCAGCATAGCTCAGCCCAGCCCAGACTGAAGGCCACGCTGGACATCCAGCAGGTTAACTACCTATTCAGGTTTGCTGTCATGTGGATCACTAATTCCTCAATGTAGATTGGTCTCCTGGTCAGGATGGATACACCCTCCTGTCTGGAATAGGTCCTCTTTCAATTTGAGAGTGAATGACCATGTGAAAGCTTTCACCAGCAAGATTCAAAGTGAGTCTCACGTGTTTTGGTTGCAGCATCTTCACGAACAAAACCTGAACCTTGTGTGTAAGCCGTCTCTCTCACTTAGGCATGTTTTTATAAAAGCTGTGAAGAGAAATAGAGTTACAGGAGTATTTTATTGTGTCAGATCAGTCAGGGCACAGTGTAATTTTTTGCTAAAGTTAAAAGTGTGTAGAGAACGGTGATCATGAATGAAATAAGGCAGAAATTCAGCAAAATAAACTGAAAAGGGACTAGATACCCAGGAACTTCCAAATTTTAATCCCAGCATTATACTGTCATCGTAAACAAGCCTTTTAGTATTGTACATCTGTTTCTCATCTTCTTAAAATGAAGTAATTATGGTTCTTCCTTCTGAAAATTGTTGATTTCTTACAAACTCTTCTGGGTACAACTAGTCTACGAGTGGTGGCTACCCAGTGCTGATGAAGGCGTACAATAGCCATGATCTGAGGCTTAATGCATGACACACAGGGATATGTCCACTAGTAATTTAAAATGCACTTCTAGCTGGTTGCAAACAAATGAAAATGGGTAGATTAAGTCCAACTTACAAATATCAGTCACATTAGACTGAATTAAAATTTGCTTTGATTGCATTTTGACTGAACTGGTACAAACTGTTGGAAGAGAAACTTCTATTGGTTTTTAAATGTTCTCATGCCTCTGAAGTTACCAAAAGAAGAGAAGCCAGGTTTTAAACTCAGTTAAGGTTTTCAAGACAACACTTTTCATATTTTTTACCAGAAAAAAAATCCCAATTTTCATTTTCCTTACAGCATAAAGTATACATAAGAAAACAGTCTCTTCTGCACTAATCCATATTCAGAAGTTTTCAAAACTGTCTGTCCTAATATTAAGCCTGTCAGTTCCTGATTTCTGACTTATGCCATCACTTAGGTCTCTACTTTCTTTTGTTGGTTGTGTGAGGGACTCTCAATGAGTAACAGCACTTCCTATTTTTATAATAATATTATGAAAATAAGAATCTGGATACAGTCTACCACATGCCCCTTGTTCCTCTAACTGGGCCTGTGTGCTCTTTTTTACCATAACATCTCGACTACATCACAACATCGTAAACTGCGCGGTATTTAAGACCTGCCGCTCTTCCTGTCACTGAGTGCATCATAAAGGATGGTGCCATTAGCCAGAGATGCCCACAGAAATTTGGTACTAATGTTACGGAATAAATTTGGTTACTCTAATTCTTTTAACTATATTCTTTGTGTTTTGCTTAGAACTGTTAAGAATTGATAGGATTAATAGCCTCGTTTAGCATTAGTAGCAAATTTGCTGAAACCTTAGGCTGCAAGCTGCAAGCTACAACCTAGGAAAGTTGAACTTGAACTCTTGCTTAGTTACATGAAGGGAGGCCCTGAGACCAATGCAAACTGGAAGATAAGGAGGCCATGACTGTTAGCAGAAGCTGCGACTCATCAAGATAAGAAACAACTCACAGCCCGCCTGGAGACAGAGAAAGAATCCAGTAAGGAATAAAGAAGACCCCAGTCCAGAAATTACCATTGGACCAAGAGGTGCGTGCAAGGCACGTGAAGGGTGCATGAAGAATGGGTGCATAGACTGTAAGGGTATAAATGTCCAGGGATTCCTTTGTTCAGGGTCCCTCTCCGGAGGCACCCAGCTCGACCTGTTCTCATTGCTGTACCACTCAATTATTTCTTTTTCTAAATCTGGATTCCTAAATCTGAGACTGCTGCAGGAAACCTAGGACAATGAATTTCTGTAACACTGAGGAGCATGGGTTTTAAATGACAAGAAATACATGGACTCCAAATCTATATAGAAAAAGCAATCTCAAAAAAGTATGTGGCTACCCTAGAGTCAATAATTATTCTTCCTATTTGCTGATGTATTTAGTTATATGCTTTTCAGTTTTTTTCCCCATCTCTTCATTTTTTTAATTCTATATCCCCACATACTACTTTGGTTTGTGCAGTAGCTGCCATAGGTGGCTAACGGTCTGGTTCCAAACCAGTTTTTCCATGTTGTGAAGGCATTGAACTGTGTCTGATGGCAAGATCTGTAAAGCAACAGGATTAGGCAACAAGGTACCAAGGTAACAAAACTGATGAGAAGGTGTTTCCTGAACAACTTCCATGGCCCAACTGCTTGCTTTGGCCTTCAGCTCTTATAGGTAGCTGCTGCTCCTGTTTGATCCCCAAGCACCTCCTTTCACCTAGACAACTGCACCGGCAAATTCTTAGGATGCTTTTATATCCTACAGCATATGCTATGAATCAAAAAGAGTTATGTAGTCTCCGAAGGTGTGAGCCCATTCAGAGTGTTTTTCAAGAGCTAATTCCTGACAATTTTTTCTTTTGCTGAATCTACCTTCTCTTTTTGATACAACTCACCTTCTTTCAGCCTTCTTGAAGTTCGAAATATGTTCTGGACCTTCTTTTGGCAACCTCATATAGAAACGTAGTTGCTGAGGAGCATAAATCACGTCCATCCATAATGCTTAATGTTCCATTACCACATTTGCTCTTTAGTTTTGCTTTTAGATTTAAGCACATTATTAATGTATACTTGTAGATAGAGCCCCAATGTGATGTGGCCTTACTTTTTACAGCTACTCAGTCAACCTTGGCTGAGGGAAAAGGATTTGTTCCCAGCATTATTTTTAGAAATGTGATATGTTGAAACCTATCTTTAGAATTTTTCTATTGTAATTTTTTCTCGAATAGTTCCCTTTTTCTTAAGAAGGTTGGAATATATCAGGCATTTTTGGCAGTAATTTGTGGCTGAACTCTTACATAATTTCTTTTAAAGGCAAAAGATTTGATCAAATAATATTTTGTTTCATGCATAAATATAATTCAAATTCACATTTTATATTAAAAGTAAAATTTTGAAGTAGAATGAAGTCTTCCTTCTTGAATAAGTTTGAGGTTTTTTTGGTATAAGTGATGAAGGATACTAGGAGAGACGCTCAGGTTCTCAGTTGCTGCTGTTACTGATCCATGTCATCCTGTCCAAATTTCTTGACTTGGGTGTTACCAGTATATTTTCCATGTGTAGAGAATTGCTTGTCCTGTCTCTGCAATCTCCCTTGTGCTAGCACAAGTTCGTGTTGGCTGTGCAGGAAACTGAACTGGGGCCTTAGTTCAAGTTGAAGCGGATCCAACATCAGCAGGAAGCAATAACCTCCCCCAACCAGTTTGGCCTCATAGTTGCTTTTGCCAGCAGAAGAAAAGGTTGATGGAGATGCAGGAATGAGCAGCAGCAGCAGGTGAAAAAATTTATTTGATCTTAAAGTAAAAATCTGATGAGCAATCAAGCCCCCAGAAATGGGAGTTTAGAGATTAAATCTTCCGTGTTGATTTGCATAGCACCCTAAACAGAAGAATCCTGACACTTTTAGTTCCTTCTCATTAATGCAAATACATTATATCTTTTGTTTCTTTACTATTTCTAACCACTTTTCCAATACGTTGCCACGTCTTCCGTCCTATTTCCTTCTAGACAACATCAGGTTTATTCTCCTTAGTATTGTTGAAAGATTAAAGAGTTTGAAAAGGGGTTTGTTGCACACTGGGTGTACTCCTTTGTGAGTAGCAAAACAATATTTAGTAGGGGTCAATCTCTTTACTGTGTCTGAACGTGTGTGGGATTCCCAAGAGTTGAGTGGTTTCTTTCCACAAGGTTGCAGTTTTTAATTAGGCAGCTGGTGACATCTGGTGCCGAGATTACAGAAGGGATTTCCCGTGGCAGAGGAAAGCCGGTATCTCTTTCATAACTAGTAAGCAGTGGAAGAAGGCTCATGACTGGAATTATAGCTACGTGTTACAGAATATCCGCAGGCCCTGCTGGGAAGTTCTCTGCTTATTTTTTCTTTACATCTTGTATGTGGTGAAATTTGAGATGGAATGTCTTGTAAATTGTAAAAGGAAATATTCCATGTTTTTTTTCCTCTGTAATTATAATAAACATTAAAATATCACTCTGCACGCTTGTATCTCTTTGCAAAAAGCAGGGCAAATCTTATAATTTTAAGTCAACTTAATTATTTTGAAATAACGCTGTGAAACTGAACAAAAATTAGCTTTACTTGAATCTTAAACTTGTAAGTTGAGGAAAGAAGTTAAATAATTATCCAGGAGACATACTGGGAACTAGCATCAGCCCGGGTCAGAGCCCATGAGAAGCCTTGATCTCACACAGACCTCAGCAAAGTCTGTTCTGCCTTCACCTGGTAGTCAAATTATTTCGGGAGGGGCGGGGGGGGGAAGAAGCAAATCAGTAGCCGAGGTAGGAAATACCCACCAGATGGTGCTACAGGATAGCTAATGGACCCAGGCCAGCGCAGGGAAAGAAAAAACACACCTCTAACTTTGTGAGGTCCTGTTAAAAGGATTACTGATAAGAAAATTACCATGTGTTTGGAACAGGATCCGAAATAATTGCCGAAATGACCACTTTTTTTTTTTTTCTTAGGATTGGCATGGTATTTTATAAGGAAATAATCCAATTTTCTGTGCTTTTTCTCTATTGTCACAAGTCTGCTGGAAGTAGATGTAAACAAAAATGATAACTCTATTGAATAATACATTTAAAAATATTTGCACATTATATAAGCACACAGAAATCTATATTCACTGTTCCATCTCACATCTAAAAGCTGTTATGTATTCATACTTGAGGAGAGAGTTTCTTTCAAAAAAATGTGGCTTATACATGTTTGTATAAATTTCTCACAGGATTTAGCCATTTCAGTATGATAATTTGGACTTGTTAAATCCTAATGATTTTTGTTTAAATACAGATATTCATGTCGATAGCAGAAACCACTGTTGATGCTGGAAGGAATCTGGTGTAATGTATCATCTCAGCATGAACCTTTTAATGTTGCGTTTTGCACCTGCCTCTGCTTTTGACAGATGAATGATGCTGACTCATGTGGCACGTGCCACAGGATCTTACAAGGACCTGAATCAAAAAAAAAGAAAAAACCTTCAAACGCCTCTGGTTAAAAATACCGTCATTTTTCCTGAAGGAAGTAAGAAGAAGGTCATCTGAGGGCATTTTCTATACATCGTCCCTTTCAGATCTCCACTCCCACTTATCCATGGCCTGGTGCTTCAAAGAGACGATGATTTTGCAAAGCTTCAATTTGGAAAGACTTAGGTAGCCTTATACATCCCACTAAAAGCAGGTTGTTGAATTGTTCCCCCTTTCTTTTTTTGTACATAAAGGTCTCATAAAGGACTAGTAAGACCTTGAAGGTTTTGTGATGTCTTGGCATTAACAAGACAAGAAATTGGTAGGCTTGTGGATCTTTTTTTTTGTTGTTGTTCCAAAGAAGTTGGGAGTAACTTTGTCAGCCTTAGACTTGAAAGTTCAAAAATTGATTTTGCAAAATTTCCTCCTTTTTTCCAGTAGAAATTCAACATTCCATGGTAGATTCCTTCATTTTTTTTCAGATTCCCAAATAGTTTTTCTTGCTGAAAGGCACATATATTTGCAAGTCTCTTTGTCACTGATTTTTCATGACATCTGCTTGTGACTAGTTTTTCTCCTGAGGAGAGACATTTTCATTTCAAGATAACTCTTTAGCCTTTTCTCAACTCCCATCACTAGACAGTCAGACTTTCTTTGTCTCCATGTCTACTTTTGCCACGCATTTCTGCGAATTGAGACTTTCCATTTTTTTCAGCACACACGCAAAAAGGAAAGATTTTGACAGTAAGAGTCTTTGTCATGATTAATTTGCCAATCATGTCCTTCCTATCCTACCAAACAAAAAGGCTGCAAAGTTTATCCTTCAGCTAGTGTACCTATATTTAAGTGCTACCGTCTCCCAAGGCTTAATTTTCCCTTGTCCAAAACTTGATTTTCCCTTAACAGTAAGTGTGAGAAAAGAATGTCACAAATTAAGCATTCATTTCATTTATATCCCAAGGCGAATCACTGTATCTGGACTTCCTCCAATCCAACTCTGAATTTTTTGTGAGGTTTTTAATTCTACAAATATTGCAAAATAAAGAATTGAAGAGGAAATCTCACCAAGCTTAATTAATTTTTGAAGTAACTGTGTTGGGTTTAGATAATTTGAAATCAAATCTTCAGTTTAATTTGTTTCTCTAAAATGTTGTCATACTTGGCCAGTCACCCCAAAAACATAATTATTCACACTCTTAGCCATATCTTTTTGCTTTTAGATTCCTTTGACTTTCTTATTTACAATGCACCTTCAGCTTCCTCTTCACCATCCTGCAACTATTTTCTTCTCTACCACCAGGCATCAGCATTGCTCTCACTGTTTTTAGAATACCTCCCAGCTAAGAAATGCTGCTGTTTAACTTCAGCCCCAACAAGGAAATGATTCACTGGTGGAGTCTAAGGCTTCAGTCTGCTTTTCTGTAGCAAATAATCTTGAGGACTCTCAGACCAAAGTTTTAAAGAAAACTCTGGCTGCATAATTAGCTGGTGTCTACTATATATGTGTATTATATTTATAAGATCTGTGTAGTGAAGATACCGAAGAACAGCTGTACTTGGTGGTTTGCAGGGATCAGTTTCCAAAAGTTCAAAACCCAAATGTAAGCAAATTCAAGTGAGGACAGGATTTTAACAGAACAATGAAAATAACAATTAGGAGCCATCCAAGTGCATTTTACAAAACGCTAAACCCGCAATCCAGTGATCAGCAAAACAAAAAAAAAAAAAAGAAAAAAAAGGGTTCTCTGCTATTGTAGAAAATCATAAAGTAAGAATTAAGAAACAATCAGAAAAATATGGGAACATTTCTGGAAAGGTAAAAGGAACAAATCTGAAAGGTCAGAAGGAGTTTTATTTATCTGAATTGTCTGACAATGGTACTGGACCACTTTAGGTGCAATTCATTGAATACTTGATTTTAATCTGGAAAAGGCAGAATTGCTTAGTACGTATTTCTGTTATTTTTTGGGGAAGAGTTCAGCCAGTGGAGATCATAACTTCTGTGATGATGCAGAAATATTTTTCATTCATGGAGTAATTAGGAGGAATTTTAAAAAGAATATGGCCTTGCACCATCACTTCAGAGGTTGTTGGACAACTTGTCTTGACTGAGCAAATGCTAAGGTGTCAACAGAGTCTAAAAATGTTGGAAGAAAGCAAAGAATAACTGAATTACTTGATGATTTGGATACAATTGTTTTATTTTTGTTATAGTACACACACAGCTATGGAGAGCAGGTGGGGCATTTTCAGAGGTTGTTGCGTAGCATCCCAGAAAGTAGCAAAACTGAAGTGCTGCAGCTTTATGATGGATAGCTCACTTATCATGGAATGTCAGGAAGTGTTCCTTAAAATTGAGTGCTATTAATCATTGGAACTACCTGCTTGAGCTCCCTTCTCTGCCAGTGAAAATACTTGCAGCAGAGGTAGAGTTTTTCCTTCTTAAAGATAAGAGTTAATTGAGGCAGGAATTAATTTCCCCATGTGAGAGTTTTTCTATTACAGGTTTTGTTCATTTTGAAAAACAATAAAAGCACTTTAGGTAATTATTTGAAAAACTAAAATATTTGCTCTGTAATTAATTTCTAAATTAAAAAGACTTTGCTTTCAAAAAATTAGTACAATTGTTGTTTTACTAGATATCACTAATGAGTACAAAAATAGACAATTATATTCTCAACACAATAACTGTTTATCATTAAATTTATTCTACTGTTCTTTTCTTTAAATTTACTATTTTGCATGGGAGATGTTTATACTAAGATTTTGTAGTTATTCCACTGTGATTTTTATTGTTATTCCACTGTGATTTTTACATATGTTTAAGTGTAAGTTTTGTCTAATAGTACGTATAACAGTCCTGGTTTTGGCTGAGATTTCTTTTAAGAAATATTTTACTAAGAAACCAATATCTCAGATGATAGTTACATTCTGTCATGTCAACTAATTTTTAGTAATTTGGACAAATTGATTTATGATTTAAAAAGATGGGGTAACTTTAAGCGCAGAAACACTTAAAAGCCTTGACTGAATGCATAGGCAGAAATCTACCTATGCATTAAAACTGACCAGGGACAAGCATCATTCCTTGGTAGATATACAGCCACCAAATACATTTGGTTTGGAAAGAACCTCAATACTTGAATGCACTGTGGATCACTTTAAAGTGTTCATGATAACGGTATTTATGAAAGAATTATGACCTGTGGCACATTTAGCCTTAGTGAATAATGAACTCGTCTATAGGAACTGATGCAGGAACTTGTATTTTCAACCCAACACATCCTCCGCATCGCTCTAACATGTTGTTCCTCGGAAGGATGGTAGCTGTCCATCATAGCACGGCTCTGGGCTTGGGTGGCTATCTGCCCTGCGGGCACAGTCAGTGCTAATCCAGTTACAGGGCTTCTGGACTGCAGTTGGCAAGCAGCTGGCTGGATGTGTGGGCAGAACAAACACTCAGTTGCATCCGTCTGGATAGATTTGTCCTGTGGCACTGAGAAGGGAGGCAGCAGAACAGCCTTCCAGCAGGAGCAGGTGTGGCCAAGCCTTCCCAAACATCTGACTTCACTCTGACTCATATGAAACTTGTTGAGCTGATGACTGGAATGATATGATATCGCTTCCTGATCTTGACGATGAAAGATATCCTCTGTCTTTTGTCCAACAGAATTTGTTCCTATGACTTAGCCGAAGTCAATGGGTTCAAATACAGTGAGAAGAAAGCCTTGGTATTTTTGATGGCACCAACACACATCACAGACTCCCTGCTGCATGATCAAACACAGCTTTTGCTGGAAGCCGGGAAGCTCTTTCAGGGTAACCTCACAGTGGCTTATCAAGGACATGCAAACGTCCAACTAGATTCAGTTACGCACCTAATCGAATGAATTGAATGATATTTTGTTTCTGTATTTCAGAAGAAACCATGGGTAATATTTGTGTATTTATGTGAGAAAGAAAATTAATTTTGCAGCAAAAGGTATGTCTTGAGCTATTCTTTCACAGCAGGCACTTCAAATTTGCCTGTTTCACTGACTACCAAACCGAACATGAAAGTCAAAACACAAAATTACCTCAGTTCAAAAGTCTTGCAGACATAATGGCCTTCTCCAGGGCTGGCTCTGCAGCCCATTTCCACAGCCCGTGAAGGGTGCCTTGGATCACCCTCTCTCTGCACGCTATTTGAAAAGCCTTCTCTGTTCTTCATGCTAAAGCAAGAAGCTTCCCTCTTGTTCTTTCCCACTCTCTCCTGGCTTTTATCTTGCTTTTGGGAGAAAACTGTTTGACTGGAAAGGATGACAGCTTTTCTAACCCAGCTCTTCTGAGCTTCTGATGGTGACACCTTAAAAATAGTCATAGGCTCACTCCTGTTTCCCTCCAGTTGCTACTGTTACCCTCAGAGTCTCCCTTTTTGCCCTATATATGGGGGAGGGATTGCCATGCCATCAACCTTTGCTGATTCCTTTTTGTTCCCATACTGCCAGAAGGACCATTTGTGAAGAATGACACCAGGAAAACTATCAGATTGAGTTGTCATCTCTTTGCAATGTTACACAGTTTTGTTTAGTTAAGCAGCAGATGGATCATGAAATTGGACTTCATAAAGCATTTAGCAGGTCATTTCTAATGTTATTCCATATTTGTCTAATACTTACAGGGAGATTCTCTTCCTTTCCCTGGGTCCAATTTAATTTAGAACAAAAATAGTCTGGATTTTGCAGGACAGAAGCCCTAAAAAATTAAATTTTTTAAGGCTTCTGGATATTAAAAAAAATTGAATCAGTCACCTTATGAGTACATTGGTCCTTCCTCTGCAGATCTCCTTAAATTTGCCATATGACAGTATAATTTCCAGATACTGCTGCTCAGTTGGAAAAGAGTAGATCACATGGAAAACCAACATAGATATAATTATTAACATAGAGAATTTTACTGTGACACCATTACAAAATTTTAATTATAGTCAAATGACTAGGTTTAGCAAATGCAAGCAGTGGAACTTATTATGTTATGCACACAAAGTTTGTGCTATCTATCTCCCCCTTTCTCAGCCTCGTGTTCCCACTGTCCCCCTTCATCCTGACATGGCTGGTTTCAGTAGCAGGGGCAGCTGCGGGGAGCTGTTGGCATCCCAGATCCTGTGCGGAGAGGAGCACGTCTGTGGTGGGTTCTTCCCTCTCACTTCAGGATCTGCTCGGTGTCATTTCTGTACATGCTGTACACCTTCTTCATCCATTCACAAGGCTCATTTTCATCTAAATGAGCTATATAACTGTGTGCTGAGTTGGGTGCTTGGTCTCCTGTAACTTGCACTGCTCCAGGCTGTATTTTTATCCTACAGTCACAGACACTTCTCTCTGCCCAGAGTAACATCTTATTGTCACTATCTGCTAGTTACAGAAATATGTATGTGTTGCACCACACACTGGCACAAAGCAAAAGCTAAAATGAAGTAGGTTATAGTTACCTGGTCATTAGATAATTGCAGCTAGAGCTAGACAAGCTAAAACAGAGCCCCAGGAAGATGAGACAAAGCTGGGGTGGGGTCTGTCCAAATGCCTCTCATGTCTCTGAGCAAAAGCTAGCTGGAGGTGTGGTGAGAGGCATGGTACTGCCTCTGCATTTCAAGCTCAGTTTTTGTTGTTACTTCCTTTATGTATCACGGAAAGACCTGAAGATCCCAATTAAAATGAGTAATTCACTTCTATTTCAGTAAAAATATAAGTTTATCCAAATGCTTCAGAGTACTATGCTCTGAAGGTTTATTAACAAGCATAAAACTCTGTTTTGTTTTTCAACAGAAGGTTCACAGTGCCTTTTACAGACAAAAAAAAAAAAGAGGCTTTCTCATTCACTGCTCCCTGTGGAGATATTACAGACTCTTGTTAGTAAAATGTAACATAACCAAATATTAAAAAAGAATACTTTTTCTTGAAATAGTAGGGAGAATTTAATAACTAGGTGCAACTGTAGCCAGTTCTAATAGTTCAGGAAATCACTGCTCTACAGCATTATTACTGTATTTATCTGCCTTGCTATGCCACCATTACATTGCTAGCATTTTCCTGGATTTATACTGAAGATTCTAGCTTTCCAAGTGCAGTGAAGCTGCTCCTGATTGACGTTGCTCAAAGTGACTGGAGAACAGACTTTTAAAAACTCCACCTGTAACTAAAAAGTGTAACACACAGCTTCTAACACTGCTACACAAGTGAACAGCAGCATGTTTCTAGTCACGAGGCTTCAAATTTTCCCACAAACTGAAAAATATGTTGGAAAAAATAGTTTTCAAGTCAACTTTTTGCAGTCTGCGAAGCACAGAACACATCTCCACGTCTGTGGCATGGCATTGCCCTAAGAAATTTCAGAGATTGCCATCACTGAGGGCTTTGCTTCCCAGAATTTCTATTTTCTCTGCTTTCTTTAGGACAGGAACATGAGTTATCCCAGAAAGCTCAGATGGTCACTGTAGTATCAGTGAGTATATTAAAGATACAGGCTTTCCAGAAGGTACATTTAAGCCATTATTACGCATGGTATTGAGAGCTGCTGTGAGGATGCTAATGAAAAGTCTGACAGCCATGAAACTAAAGAGGGTAATACGTGAATAGAGTAAGCAGCAGAATAGTTACATATTTCAAAGCTCGTGGAAGAGCTTTGCCTCTGCTTGGAAATTGGTAATAAGATGTCGTACCCTTGTTCTGGAGTTCGGGCTCTGGACATGGGCTGTGAGTTGGAGCTTTTCATGTTCTGAGTAGGAGGGGGGAATTTTCAGGGCAATCTGTTGTCTTGGTATCAAAGTGGTGCTAAGCACCCGTTTCCCTAAAGTTTGGGTGCCTTCTGCCAAGCGCAGCCCCAGGGCAGGATCCTGCCCCGCTCCACAAACCACCATGTGAATTAAGTACCTAAACATGACTAGAGGGCTCTGGATTGAGAACAAGGCAGGAGGGAAAGAGGAGAGAAGTGTGCTGAGTTTGCAACTCACCTTCAGGTTTCATAAAGAGTTACTCACTATTTTAAGGCACCACAGACTCAGCAAATCCTACGCTTTCCTGTTCTGTTCCTGGGTGGACTTCTTAAGTTGTGGCTTCTGTTTTACGATAGACCTAAAGCTCCAGCAGGTATACGGAATGTTTATGGTCCATGGTGTGTGTATTCACAGTGACTGGATATTCCCCTTCCCTCTGTCTCTCCTTCCTTCCCTGCACAATTAACTGTTGTGTTGTTGTTATTGTGGGGAACCAAAATCTAAGTGAGCTCTCCAGTCGCATAACGTAGACTGCCCTATGAACTGTCATTTGGATGCACTCCTAGACAGTTGGAGATACAGATTTAAAGTTTCTTAGGCTGAAAGGATCTCCCCTATTTCCATGTTAGTGCATGCACATGAAGTAGCCTCTGCATAGCTCTGTGCAGTCAGGATGCAGGTTTTTGCTCATCTATCCAAAAGCAAAACCACAGGTACTTAGAAGTGTCAGCACGTGGCTACATCTTGCTACTTAGACTTGAAACACTCACTGAAAACTGGCAGTAGATTTAACATCTTAGTAATCAATCGTCAGAGGTTTGTTAACTATGAAGAGTCTTTCAAGGCTGGAAAGATAACTGATGTTCCCTCAAGAGTCATCTGGGAAGCACTGTATGTTTCTAGAGCCAAGACGCATGGCTAAGATTTCATATTCTGATTAAAGGCTGATTAAAGAGCCCAGAGGATGTGAAAGGGAGAGCATCTTCTACAAACATAAAAGTTCTGGGTAATCAGAGCAACCTCAGAATACATTGCTGATACTTGCATGCTATTACTGTAGCTAATATTATACCTTTATTTTCTTCTTCATTTAATTTGTTGAAAAAGAAAGCTATATTCCTTAAAGCAGAACTGTATGGACACCTGCAGTTATTGGGTGAATTCCAACACCTCACAGAGCAGAGTGTCTCATGCAATGTTTTGGGCTGGAGACTCAAATACAAAGCAGAAAGTTTTGTGTTTTTAAAATTGCTAGTAGGGTGCTCGCTTGACCTTCTTGCATGTTGCCACATGAATGCTGATACAATGCATAATTACAATAAACACGATTTATTCAGCTCTAGCCTAGTGCTAACGTGAGCAGTTTGACTGGTTTGAACAGGAAGATGGTCTAGTCAGCTATTGTTGAAATAATGGCTCTTTCTTATGGTGATTGCTTTTTATTGGTTTGCTTCCTTATTTATGTAGAATTGATGTTGTGTATACTGCCAGATAGTGAAAGTGTCTAAGAAATAATATTAAACAAGCAGTACTTAAGCATATTTTGGGTTGGTATGGAAGAATTGTAAAGATGCTAAAGTTGCTAATAAATCTTTAGCCAAAACCAAACAAATACAAATTTTTGGAAAAGAAAAACTTGACTTCAGAAGTCACACAACTATTTGGAATTGATCACACTAATTTTTTGCTTGAATATATAGGGTGAATATATACACCCTATCCTGGTGTTTAAGCTGCAATATTGCACCAAGTTAAATGAGGACATCATGCCTAATTGAAAAACTCATGCCAGAACTTATTTTATTAGAAGCAAATTTAAAAAGTCAGAGAAAATGAATCATTTCCTAAATTGATTAATGCATCACTTGCTAACTGTCATTAAAACCCTGTTAATTTGATCCAGTGACAAAGCTAATTAAGAAGATATATGTGCTTCTAAAAACTAATGAATATTTTAAGCACTTTGTTCCTTTAACATCTTCCTCAATTGGTTTAATAGACAATGGCAGCATCGTGTCATTCTCTGCTGGCCAGAGGAGCCTTTGGTGACCCGGCACAGCGCTGTAATGAGGTGCTGCAGGCAGATCTAATCACAGGCAGCCCTTCTTGGAAGCGACAGCTCTGTTGGAAAGCTGAAGAGTGAAGGCAGAACTTGTGAGCGAGGGCAGATCTTCCTCATCATCATTGGCACATGGCTGAAAGCAGAGACTAGTGATAAGCCTACTAACTTAAATGCAATTATGAAACTATGGAAATAGTGGAAGTCTTGTCGCTCTAATTACCTGTGTAAAATGACCTTGTCAGAGGATTTGTTCTGTTGCCAGCAACACTTTCAACAGGCATGTTTTCATACGGGAAACAAGTTCCTCTCCTGTGCCCAGCCTTATGCTCTTCGATTGCCTTATAAAATATTTCTTTTACCTGTCAAAGTGTACAGTCTGTTTTGGGATGTGTTGTCAGCAATGTAGGTGGAGATTTTACTCTGATATGAATCTCTTTATGTGATTCTTTTCACAAGAATTTTATTATTTTAAAAAACACGAAAAGATCTCATATTCAGTTTCGTAATGTAGCCATGTAGAAATAATACAACTACTAAAAAAAACACAGTCCCCTTTTATTACATTTCTACAATATCTTAAAAGCACATTCCACTATTATTCTTTGCTTACTCTTCTTTTCTTCTCACAAAATAAAAAAAAAAGTCATGTAACCCCTCTCTCCTCTGTCTTAGAAGTGTTACTTATTGCTTCTGGAACCACTTTTAAAAAAGATTGGATATTATTTTGAGCATAACGGTCAAATTGTAGATGTTCTTCACAACATTTTATGTACCCAGAATAGAAGAGAGGTTCTTTCTATACCATATGCTTTCCATCTTGCTGTCATCTTCAGACTCTTAGTCCAAATGGCCTCATTGACACTGACTGTAATGCTTTTTAGCTGGTGGAGATCTCACCACAAAATTTTGTACGTGTGTGTGAGTGTAAGGTGAAGTGGAGGTTTAAGAGAACAGCCTAATACAAAACAGAATAGTATAGGCTGTTCATTATCAAGACAATAATAACAAATTAATATAGCTATTACATATTGAAAACCAGAAAGTTTGGCCATTACTTTACAGACAAAGTCTTCGAGGAAAAAGGTGAATAGTACAACATGATGTAAATAAAATGCAATAGCGAATGGGATCTGAACCCGCTTTGTTGTTTGTGCCATATGACTAGGGCATGGAAACGTCTGACAAATTAAAGTAACTTGACCCTTTTTGGTGTGTCTCACCAGATAAACTTGGAAGTTGCAGAGATGTAGCAGGTCTCTTTGTGCTCTAAATGGAGAGGTCAAGAACATTGCTTCCAAAAGCCAAGGGTAACACCCAGTCAGACTTTGGTCTGACAGTGATCATACTTGTTCTGCTCTCTCTGGAGAGCCTTCCAGCACTTTGCACGCTCGTGGAGGCAGAGGCAGTTCATGAGTAACCTTGCAGAATTAGGGCTTGAACTGTAGGAGCATTCGAGGTTTGCTGCAGACATCGTTTGAACTACAAAGTATATTGTAGGCTATTTCTGTGCTTAGTCATTGGTTTTTGAAAGCACTGGTTTCTACCCCACTAACTTTCTACATTCCACTGTGCAGCATTTTATAAGCCTCTAGAATGCTACCAAGATTGCTGTAAGCCAGAATTTGTGAGATTTTTAGGTTGAAAGCAATTTTGTTTTATTGAGGAGTAAAATAATAAAATGCTTTTTTCCTGCGAAGCTTGTCAGCATGCGTTTAGGCAAATCGGTTTGGAAACTTCTTGGCTCATTAATGGCATGGAAAAAAATGGTTTTAAATGCTCAGCTTTTCATTAATCTGGAGAATCTTTTGTTTTCATGTCATCATAACTGCTTTCACAAAAACAAGTACAGGCTTGATGGATAGGATTTTTAGAGATAATGTCTATGTCCCTGGTGGCTTTAAATGGAAATCTGGCTGCTCTTGGTAGAGCTGAGACTCTGACCACTTCATCCTGCTTCAGAGACTAATACTTCTGTGGGAAAGTAAAGAAAAGAGGCTGGGGTCATACTATTTACTAGACCCTTTATAACATTTGTACACACACACAAGCACAACCACAAATATGCTCAATTTACAAAGACTGAAGTAAAAGCAAATAATATAGTCCTTCTTTTAACAAGCATAAAATAGTGGAGAACAATCACTTCTAGAGACAAAAATTGTAAATAAAATTAATATTTGTTGAATAATTAACATTACATGTATAGAAGGCTGGAAAATAACTGGGTGCCAGACTCACATTATTATGATTGCCATGTCAATCTGTGTATCTTAGCTTTCTTGTTCTCCCTGAGTCTTTTCTGATTTTGTTTTTTGCAATTTTTCACTTTCAAAATGGAAGTGTTTTACTTGCAACAAATCAGCCCTTTCCAACCAAAATAAATATTTGGGGGGGGGAAAAAAAACAAAACCAAAAATAATTGCTTCCTTTCTGATTGTAAACATTTCAGCTATGGAATTTGGTTTTTTGATGCTTATACCAAGTCTTGGACAATTGATCCCTCATCAACAAAAAATAAGGCAGGCTTGAAAATAATAACAGCACATTGAGATACTTCTCCTAAGTCCTCCTGGGTGGGTTGAGGAGCGACTTCTTCAGCTAGTCACCATGACTTCTGCTACCAGTTGTAGGACTTAGGAGAAGTATCTCAATGTGCTAGAGAGAGAGAGGAGCCGGAGACTGTGAATGCTAACTCACACCTTGAACAACACAGCACAAAGCATCATCTGCTGATACATATTTCTTCCTTATATCTAATCTAAATCTGCCCTCTTTCAGTTTAAAGCCATTGCCCCTTGTCCTATCACTACATGCCCTTGTAAAAAGTCCCTCTCCAGCTTTCCTGTAGGCCCCTTTTAAGGACTGGGAATCTGCAATCAGATCACCGCAGAGCCTTCTCTTCTCCAGGCTGAACAGCCCCAACTCTCTCAGACTGTCTTCATAGGAGAGGTGTTCCAGCCCTCGGATCATCTTCGTGGCACTCCTCTGGACCCACTCCAGCAGCTCCATGTCCTTTTTGTGTTGGGAACTCCAGAGCTGAACACAGTATTCCAGGTGGGGTCTCACAAGAGCAGAGTAGAGGGGCAGAATCACCTCCCTCGACCTGCTGGCCACACTCCTTTGGATGCAGTCCGGGATACGGTTGGCTTTCTGGGCTGACAGTGCACATTGCCAGCTCATGTTGAGCTTCTCATCCACCCGCACTCCCAGGTCTTTTTCCTCAGGGCTGCTCTCAATCTATTCTCCGCCCAGCCTGTACTTGTGCTTGGGATTGCCCTGACCCACATGCAGGACCTTCCACTTGGCCTTGTTGAACTTCATTAGGTTCTCACAGGTCCACCTCTCCAGTCTGTTAAGGTCCCTCTGGATGGCATCCCTTCCCTGCAGCGTGTCCACACCACCACATAACTTGGTGTCACTGGCAAACTTGCTGAGGGTGCACTCGATCCCCAAAATAGTGGATTCTTTTCTTGAGAAGTCACTTTAATTCTTTTTTTCCATTAAGAATGATTCCATTCACTTGCCTTAGCAGTTCACTCGAGTTGAAAAGTTATCTTATGGCTACCACCCAGCTGGCCTGTAATTATCTAATTAAGGTTTAGACTCTGCCTACAAAAGGCGGGCCATTTCCTCCTGGCTATGGAAGATGCAACAACATCCTTGGAGACGCAGCCTAGGCTGGTGAGCAACAGTTACCCATCTCACCTGTGGGTTCAAGCCCTGGTGCTTGTGCCCTTCGTGGAAGTTGTAAGACATGAAGCACATGTTGAGTGGTTCTGACATCTGCATAGTTCGTGCATGGAACATAAATAAGTAATGCAGCATCAGACACAGACAGAGGAGTGGCAAAGGGGTTAATTATCTGGTGACTGTCGTTCTCCAAGACACAGTGGGCCAGTGTGTGCTAGTGGCTCCTAGGGATTCAAAACTGGAGCAAGTGGAAGAATAAACGGGAAGCTGATTTCTGAAACCGGCCATTCCCAGCACAATACTGCTGTTTTAACCCTCCCACCGTTGCAGCTGAAAGAGATTGCAGAGTGGACTAAGATTCCAAGTGAGCCTGGAGACTTGCACAGCCCAGCAACCACAAATCAGGCATGAATCACAGCTTCTGGATTCCTGTTGCACCAATCTTCATATCTTTATGTACCTTCAAGGCTCCTTTTTCCTCCTCTGCACTGTGGATGAATAACTGCTCATCCAATTAATGTGGGAAGGGAAATTAAGAACCATCCTACTTCAAAACAACCCTTTCTTTGTTTCCACTCCATCTAGCATTAGCTCAGCCTACCTCTGTAGGGAGCTATAATGCCTTCCTAACCACAATGCCTATGTAAAGTACCTTGCAGTGCTGGTTTAACTTCTCAGATGTTCCACATGCAGTTTGAGATTTCTGTAATGTTGTGTGCTGGATTTCTGAGTTATTTGCTACTTGGCAGGTAAAAATTATTTTGCAATTATATCCCATTTACTATTTTATCTTGTCAGATGTAAAACGTCATTCAAGTGTATTGTAGCCTCTGTCTTCACTGATTCTGACATCCTCAGACTGCATTCTTAGGTTCAGATTCTGTACGTTATGACATTTCAAAGCAGCACTGTGGGAGTCTGGCAATCACTGGGCTATCCTGTCAGAGCAAATTGTCACTGTAATTGGGGGTGTACCTGACTTGCTGAGGTCAGCAACATTTGAGGTAGATCAGAATTTGACCAGAAGTAGTTTGCTGAAATTACTGTAAGTGCACCCATGAAAGCATAGAAGTTGTAAACTGTGATGTGTAGGTATGAACTATGGATAAAATAGTGGATTTTGTCCCAAAATATCTGTGCTATGTGAAAATGCTCATAAAATACCAGTAACTGGAAGTAGAAGCAATTTCTTCCAATGTAAGAAGAGAATATTTCTAAAAAAAAAAAAAAAAAAAAAAAAGACTACTTGTGTGGCTTTCTGAGAGAACACAAAAACTGAAGAGGCTTGCAGTTCAATGTTACTAATACTAGCAGTCCCAATAACAATACAATGAAAATGGAAATAGTAAGAAATGCAAGTAAAAGTTGCCATTTGTGAGGAAACATTTTCAGAATTGGCGAGCTCTACCAAGCCGTCCTGCATCTCACAGGTCAGGCAGGAGACCTGGCAATAGATCATCTGAAATCCTGCTGCACTTGAGCCTGGGAACAAAGGCAGAACAAGAATGTACTCACTAGCATTTTCACACTGGACTGGGATGTCATGGACTGAACAAGTGGGACTCGTTAAGGCCTTGTAATAAGCAGATGGCAGACACAGTGGAGAGCTGGCCTTTGAGGTGCATGCTTTAGTTAACTTTTTTCCTTGAGCACAGACACTGACATTACTTGTTCTAGGTGGAAAAATGCTTTGATTCATTTTGTTTGTGCACCTTGGCTATACTAAGCACCAGAAACTTCACGTTGAAAGATATGAGAGCTAACTGAGGAGTTTATCCACCACTCTGCAGAGACATCCTTTTGCTTCTCATATTGAGCCTATGGTCAGCCCAGCTCGCATCTGTATTAACATCATGGATTAGGCTTTAAGGATTGCCAAGAGTGAAGAAAAAAGGATTACATAAACTTACAAACATTTCCCAAATCTTTAGTATAAGGATGGGAATGCTTGTTCCCCACAGTTGTGGCAATCCTGCAGTTGCAGGGCATATTCACTTGTCTCCTGTAAGCCAAGAACCTACAAAAGGAAAATCTGTGAAGCAGGTCCTGGTTCGTACAATCTGCTTTCCTCAGTCTACTCTGTGATGGATCACTGTAGAGACAACTGATATATAATTCAAGAAGAGGTGAGAGGTGATTTAAAAAAACCCAACAAAACTCTTAACAGTTCCCACACGTCACGTAACTGTCATGTATCGCAAGAGCTGGTTGGAATAGTTGGCTTGAAGAACGACAGAACAAGACAATGGACAACCATCTTCTGATGGCTACAGCACTGGGCTTCTGGCATACTGCCCTGAAATCCAACAGAGCCTAGAGATCCTTGTAGGTAATCCTGGAAATGAAATGCAACCAAGTGGTGTTGGCTCATTTATGAACAAAGCCTGGCCCTGTTTTCCCCTTTGTTTGCTGAAATGTGTAACACGTGCACTTGGGTCTTGTTCTATATGTTCAAAAGAACATGTCTTTCCATTGTTTGGCGGCTTCTTGCACTTCCTGTAGTTTGGCTGCAGTCTGTAGGCCAAGGTTTTTTTTGCGAGCTTGGCTTTAAGTAAGGACAATGCATCTTCCAGCTCAGGGTGGGAGAGGTTTCTGGTCCATCACGGTGAGTGTGAGCATCTTCTTTAGACCGGCCATGAAGGAGGGCTGAGTCCTTCACTGCGGCAGTCCAACTCTGCCCCAAGTTGTGGTCAACAGAAGTACTGGTTTGCTGAGGAATTATACAGCAACCATAGCTCTCAAAATGTATTTGTCTTCTAAAAAAATCTTGGAAAATCTATTTATCCATTTAATTTTCTGCAAAATATTTTTGTCTCTCTCAGGACACAGTAGGGCAGATTCAAAAACGTAAGATACTGAATAAACGAAATTGTTTGTCTTCCTGTTCATGTACTGTCAGTCACAGTTTGAACTAAGTTTTGATTTTGGGGGAAGCTCCTGTCCTTATTTACACCTCCATTTCTGAGGGGCATGTTTTTAAACATGTTGTATCTGGAAAAGATGTAATGAAACAGGTTAGATTTGCAGGAGGAGGAAAGAATAAAAGTCAAATACGTGCTCTAGGTGTAAACTGGAAGGACTTGATACAGCACTATTTAATCTCAGGTAGATGTTTCCAGGATTACATGTTTATTTTAATTATGCTTCAAAGGACAATCAAATATTCTGGTTTTTTAGATTTGAAGGACATGAAGAAAGTGGAAATGCAATGAATTAAAGGTATCCTCTCTTTTTCCAAAACAGGAAAAGAGAGATTTGTGTTAAAATTTGTTGTCATAGAAATGAAGTAGTACTGTAATTAGAATTTGTTGTATAATCTAGATATACAAGAAATTTGTGCATGTTTCTATTTTATTGACGATTTATGCTATTTTCATGGACTATGTATGTTTGTGTGGGGTTTTTTATTTGCTTTACTGTCTTCTTTGAGCAAATCTTCTGCAGCTAGTTTCTCCTGTTGTCAGCAGCTATAATATGACTATAAAATTCCCACACTTGGGAGTTGTCTATACATATATATTCAATGCAATATGTTTATAGTAAGGTGAAAAAATATCCTGAAAAATCATCAGCAAAGATGCTGCGGGGGGTTCCTCTAATATGTTCTGCATAAGCTGTTATTTTATAAAACTTGTATGTATGCTCTCTATACACTGCCTAAATACCATATGTATGCCTTTGAAAATAGTCTTAATTTTTTAGACCTAGTAAACTTCTGTGCGTGCATGTGTATGAAATACAATTTATGAATACAATATTAAATACAACATGAAATACAATTTATGCTAAACTGAGATATAGTTAATAGACCATCATATTTAACTAAAACTCTGGTATTCTTAAACCTGAATAGCCTCTTTTCAGAGCTGAACACAATAGGGTTTTTTTCAGTTATTAATTTTAAACAAACACATGATTTGGAAGGATGCACTGACATAATATTTGCAAGTTGTCTGCACAATTACACCCTTTGTAAAATTCACTCTTCAAAAAAAAAAAGCCTCAAGTGCTATGGCTTGAGTCTCAAAGGCATATACATAAAGATCCTTCCTGGGCTAGGAAGGCACACGCAACTTACAGTTTTCTAATATTCTCAGAAAGCGTGGGATAAACTGCTACCCTGGACGCAGGAACCATGTGAAACCAAGGCTTTTTTATGAAAGGCAGGACAGATACTGGGAGAAAAAACATTCAATTTTCCTCACTGTTAATCAGTCTCTAAAGACTATTACCCCTTAGGAAAGTGAATGAATCTCTTAGCAGCTACTTTATTTTCATTTTTTATGTCATGAAATGAGGACTACAGAGGCTGGAAATGCAGATTCCCTTCCCTCATAATTACCACTCAAAGAATACTCAGATGGAGTTTCAGTTTTTTTAGGCAAATCTACTATCATAGCCAGGGCAAGAGAAAAGTTACATTAAAGGTCCATTAATATGTCCCCAAAGATAATAGCACCACTGAAAAAGAGAGAACTAAATAAAGTCAAATAATTTTTTTTTTCCAATGAGGCACTTGAAGAAATAGACTTAAGGAGTCTAATTCTTTTACAATGTGCCTCTAGAAGTACAAAGTGCCTCTTGAGACTTGTATAATTAAAAAAATTATTCTTACTGTTAAAATATCCCACAGGATCATGCCTGGAATAACAATGAAGAGAGACTGATTGATTAGTGCGATAGCTACTATACTTGCTATGTATGTGTAATGTCCACAGGTGTCTATAAAGAAGACAACCCTAGAGAAAACTATATTAACATATCCAGTCTGCCTGATGGTTTTGTGGTGTATTTGTATCTTGTTTTCGTGTGTGTTTTGGGAAGATATGAGCTGTCTCTTTTGTTAGTGTTGCTTTTGAAGTTGTTTCCCTGCCTGCTTCCGTTGCACTCCATCCTCCTGTAGTCATCCTCTGGTAGTCCCCTCTGTGTCAGAAGTTCAACCACAAAGTGCACCAGTGGCTTGTCCTCCTGTTCAGCTGTGGACTAGCACTGCCATACCTAGAGAGATGCAATAGCTGTGATGGTGCTTGCTGCACCATGGTGTACAACAGGAGGAGGATTTGTGTGGGTACCTCGCTGTTCTTGCATCTTTCCACATTGTGTTCGGTCAGGTCTCATTACAGGTATGGTTTTTGGGGCATCGCACCCAAAATCAGATTGTCCTGTTTGTGTTTTTAAAACAAACCTTTCAGTTAACTGTCTTCAGTGAGGGAATATTAAGAGAATCATAGAATCATAGAATGGTTTGGGTTGGAAGGGACCTTAAAGATCATCTAGTTCCAACCCCCCTGCCATGGGCAGGGACACCTTCCACTAGATCAGGTTGCTCAAAGCCTCATCCAACCTGGCCTTCAACACTTCCAGGGATGGGGCATCCACAACATCTCTGGGCAACCTGTTCCAGTGCCTCACCACTCTCTGAGTGAAAAATTTTCTCCTTAGATCTAATCTACATTTACCCTCTTTCAGTTTAAAACCATTGCCCCTTGTCCTATCACTACATGCCCTTGTAAAAAGTCCCTCCCCAGCTTTCCTGTAGGCCCCTTTTAAGGACTGGAAGGCTGCTAGAAGGTCTCCTCCGGAGCCTTCTCTTCTCCAGGCTGAACAACCCTGACTTCTCAGCCTGTCTTCATAGCAGAGGTGCTCCAGACCTCAGGTCATCTTCGTGGCACTCCTCTGGACCTGCTTCAGCAGCTCCATGTCCTTTTTGTGTTGGGGACTCCAGAGCTGAACACAGTGTTCCAGGTGGGGTCTCATAAGAGCAGAGTAGAGGGGCAGAATCACCTCCCTCGACCTGCTGGCCACGCTCCTTTGGATGCAGCCCAGGATATGGTTGGCTTTCTGGGCTGCAAGTGCATATTGCCGGCTCATGTTGAGCTTCTCGTCAACCAACACCCCCAAGTCCTTTTCCTCAGGGCAGCTCTCAATCTATTCTTCATCCAGCCTGTACTTGTGCTTGGGATTGCCCCGACCCATGTGCAGGACCTTGCACTTGGCCTCATTGAACTTCATGAGGTTCCCACAGGCCCACCTCTCCAACCTGTCAAAGTCCCTTTAGATTGCATCCTGTCCCCACAGTGTGTCAACCACACCGCACAGCTTGGTGTCACTGGCAAACTTGCTGAGGGTGCACTCGATCCCACTGTCCATTTTGCATACAAAGATGATCTTTAAACAAGATGCAGCACAAGGTACTTTGAGAGAGGCTTATCTATTACATATAGTACTTGTTACTGTGCTGTAGTTATTTTTCCATCATGTTTGTATGAGGGAAATTATATTTTAAGTTCATGACTTTAGTCCTCCCAGCTCCCAAAATTAGATATGTATCTCAGCTGTGTCTTGAACCAACAAGGAAAGATAAACTGGCACCGATCCTTCATTTCTGCTGCCTGAGACCTGTGACCTGAGAGAAGCCTGGCCAGGGAGACTGGCAGAGACTCCGACTTCCATAGCCAAGACCAGGACTCTAGTGTTCAAGGGCATAAAGCCAGACTTACACAATTCACAATTGAGATGTCAAAATCCCAAGATCTACCTGGGGAAATTCTCCCAACAGCTAGCTGCACCTTTTTACTCAGCCAATGCTAATAAGAGCTCTACGATTTGACCTTAGGATAGTGATTACATAGCAATTAATTTTAAAGAAGTACTAAAAAGTTCTGCTGAAGTAAAGCTATGAACTCCATGGCTGTGCTTGAGTGTGTTCATGATACAAAACCAATCTTACCTGGGGTCAGATGGACTCTGAGCAGGCTGGCACGGGAGCCGTGCTACAGGGAGCTGCAATGATGACGCCTTCCGAGCTCCAGGGCAAAGCTGGAGAAGTAGGGAAGCATTACAGGAACTTCAATTATTTTGTTCTAATTAGTATTCATGTAATTAGCAAAAGCTCATGCCAGCAGAGTTATTAGAGTGTGGGGTGTGACGAGCGGTGAGCAGTGACAGGAGTGATGGAGGTCCCCACGTGAAGACTGACTGGGTGCTGCTGGGGCAGCTGGTCCTGCTCCTGGGCTTCTGCCATGAAGGGCACCGGGGTCTGCTCCTCTGGCACCCCACAGTGGTGCTCCCACCCAGCGAAATGCTCCCAGCACGGGCACAACATAAGGGAAAGCACAGGAGAGGCTTTCCCAGGCTGGGGAGATGGAAAGCCAGCGGTGAAACAGGTCTCCTTGGGGACCTCTGCACGACAGGCAGGCGGCTGGGTAGCACTGAAACACAGACTTCGGGAGAAAGCTTTTTGAACGTGAACGTTTTACTGCTGGTGCCACGGAGTGTGGATCTGTTATGTTTTATTTGTTTACCGGAAGCAAGTTTATTAGCAGCGACGCAGTGTGTACACAGGAGTGCAACAAAACAGTGAGGGACAAACTGCAAGGGCAAATAGTTCAGGACAACTTTCCTGCTCCGATATGAACCAAACTCTGTTTCCCCCTTGTCATCTTTCTGATTTTCATTATTCAGCACGCTGAGGGCCGTGTTCTGCTCTTAGCTGTAGCAGGAAAAAAAAACAAACCACCAAACCAAGTGTGGGCTGAACTGAAGGCAAAATATTTGGTCTGGATTCTCTGTGCTGTGGTTAGACTCGGGCATAATTCAGCAGAAACCGGCTCCTCGTGTTCTGTCGTTCAGGGCACTTTGCTTCACATGCGAGGCGCTCCTTCAGAGAGAGCTGCGGCACGTTGACTACATGGGTGCATGTAGGGATGCTCCCAGGGGGACAATTCTAGGACTCTCCAGGATTATCCTCCAAGCTGCAGCTCTGGTCAAGTCCTTATATCACTGATTTCTATACTAAATTCACTGCAACCTTTGCTAAATTCTCCAAATCCGGTTGCTTTTCCAGGGATCCTGGACCAGGATCTTTGGGCCCTGAGCCGAAAGCTCTCTAAAAGACATCAGCCCGGCAGACATCTTTAGCAGCACGCCAGGAAAGACGATCTACCCGGTGAACAGGGCTCTCGTGCCCCTAACAGCACATTCGCTGTACGCCATTTCCAATCACTCCGCCCCAGGAGAGCCCTCTTCTCTCTGCCTCCAGGGTCCCAGTAGCTCTTCTCCATCCCACAAATGTCTTTTTTCAGGCTGGTAAGATGTAGGGGCAGTTTTAGGATTTACCATTGCAGTTTTAGGATTACTTCTGCAGTCTGACAGTGACCACACACCAAAGCCTAAAATTTTAGTAGGAATTAATATCTATTGCAGACTGCCATTGATGAAGTATTAAGTATAGAATTGATGAGGCCTTATAAAGCATCTCAGGATGTTCAATGGATAGTTTGCCTCTGAGATACCCTCTCACATGGCATATCAAATTTTCCCTGGGTGTGTAGGGGAATGAGATTTTATTACATTTTCCTCTCTGTGTGAACCTGGAGTTAATTTCATCATCTATAATTTAGAAGATTCTTATCATCATTAAAAACATGTCTGAATATGGCGTAATTTATTTACAAGTTTCAGTGTGGGATTATATTTGTAGGATGGAAAATACCTTACGTTCCTCTCATAAATTAAGTAGTACCCAATTTCTATTCCTTTTTAACCACTTGTCATCTCCAGGACAAAGGGGAAAAGGTGTGAAAGAGAAGCCCATCAAAATCAGTTGAGGAGCATCACACCTCCAAGTATGCTACCTTTTCTAAAAGGATCTGGGGAATACTTATGGTATTAAGCATCACTTGTAGCGTCTCCGCTTCATACATATCATAGTTAGACTGCTTGAAGTAATTTATTAGTAAATTCAGTCACTTGCACCAGTCAGTTTAGGGGAGGCAAAATTTAAGTACTGGCTAATCTTAAAAACCTGGATGTGAGATGCTTGTGGCACAGCGAATTGCAGGAAGATGGTTTTTAACAGTCTAGTTATCTTTGAAGCCAAATTGTACTTAACTAGCTGGGAAAAAGAATCATCACACAGGAAATTTAGGAAATAACAGTTCTTAAGCCAAGTTCTGACATCTGTTGTCCTCTGTTTGAGAAAACTATCTGAAAGAAACTTGGCCTTTATTGCTATATGAAAACCGGCTATTGGAGTAACGTGCAGATGAACTTGTTAGCTGCTGTTCTTGTTAATGATGCACAACTGCTACCACCACACACACAGCATAACAAAAAAGCCATCTTAGCCAAGTGAAGAGAAATTAAATTGACCCATTCTACACTCCTAGTCATTGCACTGTTAAACATTTAGCAGTTTGGTTAGGTGTCATAAAAGGGGAGAACATTAGCCTGGGGAATCATAATGATAGTTTTGAGCTGTTCTTTAGTGTCCTGCAGTTCCAGCTCCAACAACTTAAATTGTTAAAAATGTAAATGGGTTATTGTTAAAATATAAATGTGTTGCTGATATTATGAAATAAAGGAATTCAAAGCAGGCTGAAAATGGTTATTACTTCTATCTGGATCCATTGTTGGTACTACCAAAACCTACAAACAGCCATATAGACAGTCACTTCAGTGTTTGTGCTGCCATACCTGCTTTGTAAATCTTCTCCTAACTAAGCAAGGTAAAGCACACATATCTTTCCTTTCCTTGGAAGTTAACTGAAACCCAGCACAATGCCTTCTGATGGATAACTCTTACTTGCGGTATATAATTTTGTGACATTTGGTTAGAAAAGAGAGGGAAAGCAAGGTTTGCTGGAGAACAAGGAAAGCTCTCCTAGTAACACAGAATTACTCATCTTTGAAGTGTCTTCTGTCACCACAACGTAAGGGGTGTAGGTTGATGCTCTTCAGTGATGTCCTTCATTTACATGCTGACTAACGTGAAGTAACTACTGCAGTACCAGGGTACTGAAAAACAGTGGGGTAGCCTAGTGTGCTGCACAGTCAGAGATGATGCACGTTGGTCTTGTAGTGGTGACCAGTATAAGCACTTCATTTTTCAGCAGAGAGGGAGAGGGTCTCACCTTGCAACTTCATCTGCCTCTGTTTTATTAGTCTGACAGCAGTTCCTGAATGCATAATGCTGAGCATAAATGGTTATTTAGCGACAAATTTACTCCCCTAATCGCAGAGCTGCTGCATCTCTCACTATGTCTCATTTCTACTGACAGCATAAAAACTAGATTGCACGTACCTATGCTGTTCAGTTCCAGTTGGTTTTATTTGACTCTCTGCAGCCCAGAGCATTGGCTCCTATTGCTGGCATCACACCAGAGGTGTCCTTGGAAACTACCTGGTGTGAAAGTGCAAGATTACAGGGCAGTATTAGTTAAAAAAAAAAGCTTTTGGTTTGACAACGGACTAGATTTGGATCTGGTATAAAGGTGCAAAAACAAATATTGGAGTATCCACACTTACTCCATGCATAAATTTAGACCAATTACTCAAGTTTTTTCTTATCTTCTTATCTTTTTCTTTTCAGCAATATTTGTTCTTTTCAATAATAATGCAGTCTTCTTGAAATCAGAGACTTTCACACCTTGCTGTTGTAAACATCACAAGCCAAAAACTGTTTTCTTAATGTCTTAAACATTTATCAGTTATTTGAACAATAAAGATGGGCAAAGTGCTGAGGTTTTCCAACATCCATCTGATTTTGGAGGGAACAGCAGGGAAACTTGTAAAATTAATTCAAGTTCACAAAATTTTGCAAAAAAACAAGAATGTTTTTTCTCATTTCTTTCCTTCCTAAAAGTTATTTATATTTCTTAAAATTAATTTGATTTTTGGAAAAATAAAAAAACTTGTTTTTAAAGTATTAGCAATAAAAAAATCTCATCAGACACATTACACATTATTTTTTAAATGTTCACTGAATTGTTTCCTTAGAACTATATTGAGAATATGAAAGAAAGCAGCTTTTTACTTGCAATAGGTGTGTGGGGTGATTCTCTAGACTGAAATAAAGAGATCACACTTCGTTAACAATATATTAATGGATATTGTCATAATCCCAATTTCCTACTGTTTCTTCCCACAGGTATTACTCACGTATCTGAAATACAATTGAAGTTGAAAAGCCCAATTTAGGGCCGTAGTGCACATCACAAGCCCACAGACCTCGTTTTTTAAATGGCTTGAACACAATGTTATATTCCGTTTCCTTGGGTCTGGACTGTTAACATCCCACTGTCTCCTTGACCAGACAAGGAGTATTAAGCAATGTCCTGCATTCAGAAAGGAAAGCCACAGTGGCAAAGGTGTGTGACAAAAGGCATTTCAAAGACTTAGATCTGCCCAGAGAAATGACGTCAACTCGTGCTTGACTTTTAGGGTCAGCCGAGTTCCAGGGCATAATTTTTAAACTTTTTTTTAATTTTTTTGTAGGATGGAGTTGATGCTGATCACCCTACATGTCTGCAGTAGCAAAAGAAGAAAGATGCGCTTTTACATTGTTACTGCAAGATCAAGAAATTCTCATGACTAATTAGAGGTACCAAGAAAGTAATAGACTTTTTAGAAAATCTAACCTAATTTTTCATATTTCTGGGTACACTTATTTCTAAGACTGTTCTTATTCTAAACAAAGTTTGTCTTCAGATAGTGAAAATTTTTACGTAATGCCTATTGTAGGATGTATTATAATTCAAGATGAATCAGGACCTGTAAACTGAAACAGATAAAGAGGCTGCACAAATCTCTTAAAGCTACTACCTACAATGTATGGAAAATAGTTTGCAGCTATGGAAGACTGTAGCTAGGGACCTATCAAGGGTTCATACATAGCTGGAAACATATCAAAGAATCCCAAAGAGAAGGCTTAGATGTTGGAGACTGGAGAAAGGGATGCTGCCAAGGGGAAAAGGTGGGAATAAAAAAAATCTAAGTAAGGAACATTTATTCTCAAAGAATGAATTTATCATAAAAGAGTATTCCTAGTTTTAGGTATTCTACCTGTTGCACAGGTATAACATACATATTGCAGTTGCTTTATGACAGTTATCAATATATAGATTTAAAAAAAAAAAAAAGAATAAGAGTTTGAGTCATCCGCAGTATATGGAATTAAGCTCATTTGAGCATTAAGATTTCTAAGTGTCCTTCAGCTAGGAAAGATTGTAAGTCTGTCTAATGTACAGAAGCATTTAGAATTTTTCAGAACTCTAATCTGGAAACGTGCGATATGATGTGAATCAATTCAAAATGTCTGGAGGGTGTCAATTTTTGTGGATGATAATATCCCAACTGCTACTTCTGAATCAAACTTGAAAAAGACGGAAAAAGCAGTACTTCAATCCCAAACCAGACCAAAAGAACAAGCCTGACGTTCATGAAATCATGCCCTCCAAAAGGGGAAAATTGCAAATGACAATGATCAGTCGTTCTGCAGAGACAGTCAGGGCATACTAATCACTTGATGTTACCAGGAGTTTCTCATAAGTGCCGCCTGCCCTTCAAACCCTCTTGGAAGTGGCAAAGAGAAAGGTCCTCTCCTCCTTCCTGCATAGGAGCCTCCTGACTGTGTACAGAGCCTTGCACCAGTGGAAGGAAGGAGTTTTTCATCCCTTGTTTCCTTTTTGCCTGCCTGTTTTAGCTATAGCTAACTAACATAGGATGTGTGTTGTGGCTTGTGTCTTCTCTTTTTGTTAATTAGAGGAAGAGTATACACTTGCACGTTTTGAAACAAGAGCCAAGGAATTCAAACCTGGCACAGCTGTCCTTGTTGGCCTTTAGTGAATAATTTCTAGCTTAATTTTCTGTATTTGAGAAAAGTAGGTAATAAATATTCTGTTTACCTTCCTTCTTGGGGGACATCATAAGTAATTAACATTTTCAAGTATCTGTTGCTGTAAAAGTACTATCCTGTATGAACATGTTTGTCACAGACAAAGTTTCAGAAAAATGTAGTCCAGAACAGGAAGCAGAGCATGGCAACATGTCCTTACTCTTTCTTTGAGTGTGTTTGGGTTAAACAGCACTGCTACTTAAGTAATATATTATTAGTAAAGCTTATAAAACTGCCAAATGTGTAACCATGATTCCTTTTTATAAAGGGCTGCTCTTAGTCTTCCCTCAAATATACACCATCATCAATACCTGAAGCCTGTTCCCCATGCTTGGCTGCTCTTTGTAGGCTGATCCCAACTTTCTTCTGCTTCACGTAGAGTTTGACAAATTATATCTCCATTGGAAAGAGAGAAGGAATTAACTTGCAACCTCCCTCAAGGGCCCACTGTCAGCTTGCAGGGTGGAGGAAAAGCAGGGGCACATTAGGGGTGAGTGGGTAGAAGTTTGCAAATGTTTGAGGCGTATGGCCCCGTACTGCACCTGTGCATGGGATGAGTGCACAGGAGATCAGAGGCCAGTTGACTTTCTGCTGTGCATCCTCCTTTGGGGCCTGAACACCAGTCTGTGGGTTGACAGCCCTGTAAATATCTCTTGTGCTGCTTCAGCCAGTGCATTAGTATTATTTGAGTCTTAACTGTATTTGTAATCTTTTAGTAAAAGATCAGATTTACAAATAAACAAGAATTTAATGACAACAGATTGCCCAGGCAATTAGACTACAGAATATTTCCATGCAGCTTCTATGGCATTTGCCTGATACTTTTGTTGGTGAAAAATAATACTTTTAATTTCAGCTTCACAACTTTGGGTTGTTATCACGTTATATAATTTCGTACATGGTGATGACTGCTTAACTAAAGGCTGGTTTGTAATACATGTCAGTTCACCCTGTAGCTGTCCTTGCCCTCGGCTATCTGTCCAACACCTTGGTCAGCGTTAAGTCACCTGCTGCAAATTCCAGTCCGAGACATTAGAGTTGGTGCTGAACACTAAGGAAAGTCAGTGGTGGTGCTCCTTTGCCTTGCTGCATCAGCCTAACAATTTCTGCAGCTATTTGGGAGGAAGATGGAGAAAAACTCTATAGGCAGCATAGAATATTGTATATGCAATATTTAATGAGCAGAATTCTACAAAACCCCTATTGTAAAAAAAAAATACAAAAACTCTATATGAAGCATGTAATATTGTATATGTATCTAGAGAAAAACTCTACATAGATTATTGTATATAGAGCTCAGCCCTGAACAATAGGCATTAAGATCGTCTGGAGCAAAACTTCAGCTAGTGTAAATTCAGATAACTCCACTGATAACTGTCCTCCTTGTAACTGTGTGGTTCATGACAACAGAGCACCTGAAAAAACATTCTCATTTAAATATCTTCAAAAGTCAAACGCTGTCTCTAGTTCAGACCATTCATCACAAAGGACTAATGTCAGGAGCTGTTAGGTCATGTATGTCTAGTGAAATGTCTAGTGAAATGTTAGCTCTCCAACTCCGACATACACTGGAGTGGTAGCTTTAAAATAAAAATGTCCAGAATGGAATATGTTAACTACTGATTGGGCCTCATCGTCTGTTATATCAGTTTCATGTTAGTGTAGCTCCTCTATTTCAGTGCTTCACCTGTGTCACTCTAGATTAACAGAGCAGTGGGTGCTCTTTCACCAGGGACTGACCAACTGATAAATCGATGCCCATATTCTGTGTCTGTCTTCCTAGAACTTCAACTATTTAAGTGGAAATTGTACTCCCATTAAAAAGTCTACTACTGTACTATAGTGCAACAAACATATTTTCATTAATTGCGATCCTCAGTCTCATTCTTTCACTCCTATTGCTTTTTCTTTGGTGACATTTTTTCTTGTCGTGGAAAGGTCATGACATTTCAAGGTGTTCACTTCCTGAAGCATGACTCCTCGAAGTAATGAGATTCGGCTGATCTGTCAGCAAAAATCTGCCATGAATGAAAACAAGGGCAGCAAAAGCAAAGCTCAGAAGCTTCGATTCGTGGTCACTCCCGGTGGGGCTGATGACTGTCCACATCCTCTGTGTTATTACAAGATTGCCCAGAAAGGACAAAAGAAACATGACTGTATGTCACTGAATGCCGTTATTATTTGAACTTTGGTTTTCAAGCATCTTGTTAATTTACATAGTGATTCAAACTCAGACAAACTATGATTTTTTTTAACCTTAGCTAATGTTGCATCAAAAATTGTTGTGAAAAGAACCCTGGTTCTGTAGTGAGCATAAATAGGTATCAGACTGCATATGTTAGGTTGAACTTTCCTGACTGAAATTTTCAGGCCTTTTTAAGGGTAGTTGTTACTCAGGAACGCAACATTGAGGACTTTCATCTCAAAGGTACTTTTTAATGTTGGTGTAGAATCACAGTCATAGAACAGTTTGGGTTGGATGAGACATTAAAGATCATCTAGTTCAAACCCACTTCCGCTACACCAGGTTGCTCAAAGTCTCATCCAACCTGGCCTTGAACACTTCCAGGGATGGGGCAGTGTCATGGGTTAGGCTGAACCTCCCCACACAGCCGGTCACTCCCCCTCCCCCAGCCCCAGGAATGAGGGAGAGAATTAAAGGATAAACGGGAAACCCGTGGGTTGAGATAAGAACAATTTAATACAGATGATTTAATACACAGTGTAGGTGCTCACCACTCCCTCGTATGCGAAGCCCGTCTCGTCCCGAAGCTGCAATCCCGGACGAACACGAGGCCCCGAAATAGAGAGGGGCAGAGAGAGAGAGAGAGTACTCCGAGAGTGGGAGTACTGGGAGAGAGAGAAAAAGAAAAACAATAGAGCAGAAGCGCAGCAAGCACAAAAGAGCAAAAGCGGCGAAAGAGCCAAAGCGCAAAAGCCCTTCTTCCCGGCTGACCCTCACTTTTATACTGGGCATGACGTTGCGTGATATGGAATACTAATTGGCCAGTTTGGCCCTCAATCTTAAGTTCCACCACAAATCACAAGGGGAATTGTGTCCCCCTTGTCCCAGCTATGCTCCCCCCTTATCCTGCCGTGTTTCTGCACTCCGGCCAGGACATGGCACACTGAAAAGTCCTTGGAGTCTCAAACATCAGCTTGCTATCAGCATTCTTCTCAGAGCGAGCATCTGAGTAAAACCAAAACACGGAGCTCTTCTAGCTGTTAAAAACTCTGTCCCAGCTAAAACTAGGACAGGCAGTCACAGCTTCTCTGGGCAACCTTTTCCAGTGCCTCACCACCCTCACAGTGAAGAACTTCTTTATAGGTAATCTAAATCTACCCTCTTTGAGTTTAAAGCCATTGTCCCTTGTCCTATCTCTACATGCCCTTGTAAAAAATCCCTCTCCAGTTTTCTTGTAGGCCCCCTTTAAGTATGAAGGCTGCTCCAAGGTCTCCCTGGAGCCTTCTCTTCTCCAGGCTGAACAGCCCCAACTCTCTCAGACTGTCTTCATAGGAGAGGTGCTCCAGCCCTCGGGTCATATTCGTGACCCTCCTCTGGACCCGCTTCAGCAGCAATATGTCCTTCTTGTGTTGGGGACTCCAGAGCTGAACGCAGTGTTCCAGGTGAGGTCTCACGAGAGCTGAGTAGAGGAGCAGAATGACCTCCCTTGACCTGCTGCCCTCGCTTCTTTTGATGCAGCCCAGGATATGGTCGGCTTTCTGGGCTGCCAGCGCACATTGCCGGCTCATGGTGAGCTTCTCATCAACCAACACCCCCAAGTCCATTTCCTCAGGGCGGCTCTCAATCCATTCTTCATCCAGCCTGTACTTGTTCTTGGGATTGCCCCGACCCACGTGCAGGACCTTGCACTTGGCCTTGTTGAACTTCATGAGGTTCGCACAGGCCCACATCTCCAGCCTGTCAAGGTCCCTCTGGATGGCATCCCGTCCCTCCAACATGTCCACAACACCACACAACTTGGTGTTGTCAGTAAACTTGCTAAGGGTGCACTCAATCCCACTGTCCATGTCACCAACAAAGATGCTAAATAGCACCGGCCCCAGTACTGACCCCTGAGGAACACCACGTGTCACTGGCCTCCATTTGGACATCGAGCCGTTGACCACAACTCTTTGAGTGAGACCATCCAGCCAATTCCTTATCCACCGAGTGGTCCATCTGTCAAATCCATGTTTCTTCAATTTAGAGACAAGAATGTTGTGCAGGACAGTGTCAAATGCTTTGCACGAGTCCAGGTAGATGATGTCAGTTGCTCTTCCCTTATCCACCAATGCTGCAGTCCTGTTGTAGAAGGCCATCAAATTTGTCAGAATGTAAAACCATAGCACAGTAATTTAAAAGTAGATTTGAGCCTGATTCAAATAGTCTATTGATTTCTATCCCAATTTTCTTACTGAAGAAAAATTGCACAGAACTTCCGTTTTGATTTAGCAGTGCTTTGCATTCACTTTTCACCTGGGAAAGGCTGCCTCATGTTACTCTGCAAAACTGCGTTCAGCCCAGGGCAAGTTTGAAACTTTACATCTCTCCTTTGCACCAGTGTATGCAGAAGTGGTAAATCATCTCCTGGAGAAAGAAATGAGCTCTAGCCCTTTTAACCGGTACACAGCCTGCTATCTAGTTGTATTTGTTAAAAAATCCTTGCTGAGAATTTCATTGTGTCTTCTCAAGAAAAGACATAATTCAATTTAATATATATTATAGCCTGTTACGTAGTATATTATATAATATCATAGCCTGCTTCCCTTTTAAATGTTGCACTTTAGACCGATAGTCTTTCTTTTGATTAGTTCCCGTCTGTTTTCAGCCCTTTTAAAAATAAATAAGTTTGCATTTTTAAGTCGGTATTGCTTGAATTAATTTGTTGTTTTGTCTTGGAGCTCCCAATGTCATAGTTTGATTGGAGTAGTTTTGACATCCTCGCTTTCTGCAGTCTTTGTTTCTGATATTCACTGACAGAAATAAATAATAACTTTTTACAAATCTCATGTCACCACTAAAACTGATTTTTTACATAGATTGTGTGTGTGTTTGAGGAGTCCTTTTGCCTGAGAAGACAGCAATATAAAATCAAAAGTCAAAGAATGTAGGAAGGAAAATATCATTAATGTAGATTGGATTGATTTTTCCCTGAAGGATATGACACTGTCATGCTTTTCCTGACAGCTAAAACTTTTGTCCTAAATTTCTAAGTGTAATTAAAGAAAACAAACAAACAAAAAGCACGCCTTTCTCCTGGCTGTCAATTTTCTAATTTTTAAGCTATTAAAGTGTGTTTATCTGCTTTATTCTGCTTCATTCCTTAGTTTTGCCATGTAGCAGGTCTTGATTTTTAGGTGATAGCATGGTGCTCTTTATAATCTCAAATCCAATCCTCTGCTGGGGCAGAACTGCAGCTGGAAGACCACTGCCTGCAGCCTTGATTAACCCACCATGAGTCTCTCCTACACTTCTGCCCATCCTGGGTTAATGTTCTCAATAAATTAACCAGTAGTAGCTTCTCTCATTTGTTTAAATAGTAAGGATGACTAAAATACAGAAAGTGTGCAACATCCGCTGGTAGAGCACAGACAGATGTGATTTTCATGAGCTGGTTACGCATCTGGGAAGTAAAGCCGGAGGCAGACAGCATCTCGCTAAATTGGACTCAGCCTGGAAAACTAATAAAACTGACTGAAAAATCTGGAACCCGCTGCGTTACCTCACTCTTACTTAGCTGAGTGTATGCTTTCTGATGCAAACTGCTTCACTGTGACACACCTGCACAGCAACCAGAAAGCAGAAATGCAAACTGGAGGTACGTTACTGACACTGTTCCCCTTCCACAGCATGATGCCTGCGAGCATCCCCATGTTCTCTGCCAGGAATGTATGCACAACTCGCATCTTATTTGATGTGATGAAAAGCAAACCATGAAATAATTATGAATGTTTCTACTGTCTTTATACGATGTATTTAAACTGGCTAGGCTTCTCTTATCCTAATTAACTTAGAAGAAAATAAAGGAAGATATGAGAATATGAAAGGTCTATTAAATGAGTTGAGTGTGTGTGTGTGTCTGTGTTTTATATATTCATACATACATACAGCTGTATTATGGTCACATAAACCAGACCATAAGTCATTTTTGGAACTTTTACTCTCAATTTTTCATATAAAATGTCTCTAAAATTCTGAAAATAAAAATTTTCTCCAAATGATTTTGACTTTTTCCAGCTGCCGTGATAATTTTGTCTCTTTTTGGCAAGGTATGAAGTTAACAATACCTGCTTTTCTTCGATTTTCTTAGCACTCATGTCAAAATATATTTGTTTCTGTACCAGAATAATCAATTTTGCCATAGCTTTAAGAATAGAAACTTTTAAGTATTTTCCCAAATCCAGCCAACAGTCTTCAGCTCTAGTATGTTCCACTAATACATTACTTATTTAAAGTAATGATCTCAATAAAACACTTTTTTTAAATGAAAAGTACTTGTCTAACTACACATTCCTGCAAAAACATAGTTCTGTGCTCTTAACTCAAACTGCTTGTAAAGGTAAGCACTAGACAGGATCTAATTTTTTTGAACTGAGCATTTGTATGAAAACTCATACCTTTAAGTTTGTGTCGTTTTTATAGCCCTTACAGGCTCATTTCCATAATAAAAATAAGGAATAATAACCCAGGGCTGTCACTTGAGATGTAGAGTGTAACAGTGGTGCAGATAGTTTGGTTTTATTTGCTGTTACAGGGAGAGCTGTAACTCGCATTAGCAGTAATAGCCTGTATTATTCAGCATTCATAACCGTTTTTTTCCTGCTAAAGAGCATTTTTCATGAGGAAAGTAATTTTTTATTTTTCCAGGAGGAACCCAGGTGACCCACCACATATCAGGAGCAGACGGGTTTTTAACGAGAGGATTTTTAACATGCGGTTCATGTAGCTTTCATTTGGACATTTGCTCTGCGGAGTCATTCTTACTACTCATACACTGTAAGTAGTTACGTATATGTCTGCATGTATTTTCGTGCAGATGCTGAAGTACCAGCTAATTATGCAGAGAAAGTGTCCCTTGTTTCTTCCTAAATGTGAGAACTTCCATACAGAGTTAATCTGGCAGCTCTGCTATTCCAGGTAGTCACAGTGCTCAGATGCTATTGAGTAGAGCCAGAAATATGGCTACAGTTTCTCAATGTCAACAAGTGTGGGGTGTCTCGAGTTGGTTGGGGTTTTGTTCTCCTGAATGAAAGAAGAATGAATTATAGCATCATAGAATGGTTTGAGTTGGAACGAACCTTAAAGATCATCTAGTTCCAACCCCCCTGCCGTGGGCAGGGACACCCTTCACTAGACCAGGTTGCTCAAAGCCTCATCCAACCTGGCCTTGAACACTTCCAGGGATGGGGCATCCACAACTCCTCTGGGCAACCTGTTCCAGTGTTTCACCACCTTCATGGTAAAAAATTTCTTCCTTATATCCAATCTATATCTAGCCTCTTTCAGTTTAAAGCCATTGCCCCTTGTTTTATCATTCAATTTAAAGTTTATCACTCCATCTTCCCAATCTGTGATATGTGTAATACATAACCTAAAGAAATACCAGAAATTAGTAGTGTGGTACAGCAAAGAAAGCAATAACTAAGGATAGGGTTGCTACTATGATGTACTTGACATATATATATATATATATATATATATATATATATACCAAGTCCAGGGTGAACAAATCAGCTCAAAGGGCTGCCTCAAACTCTCCCAGGTCAGTCTTGCTCTACTTCTGTAGCTTCTCTTTCTGTTCAAAGACTACTCATAAATTTTGGACTTCTTGTAAATTCATGGCTCCCCATTGCACCGTGGTTCTGGATCACGCTGGGGTCTGAGCGCTAAGCTCACAAGGCATTTGACATGGGACTAGATTCACAAGTCCTGAGTCTTTAAAGACAAGTGTATGTTCCTTGCACGTGGACATCACAAGCATATAGTACTAGAAGGAACTGCAGGGAACGGTGTTTTCAGTTGAATACACACTGTTTTGCAGAATTTAAGTGGATCTGAAGTGAAGCTAGTGACAGCCTGAAGGTCAAAACCTGGCAAAGGGTGGGCAAGGGATGGTGAGCTGATCATCAGTGACATGTTTGAACAGTCTCTACAGAAAGAGATAATTTAAGATTAAAATAATCAAAAAATGTTGTCTATAAAGATCTTTGTCATTTCTAAATTGCTGGTTATCGTTATAAAATCATTGAAAAGTTCATGTGGCAGATCATGCTGTCTGGGATTAGATAGGTAAGGCACATTACAAAACTCTGCTAACGATACTTAATTTTCAAGACATTGCCATATAGGCGTATGACTGCAGTGCAGCTGATCTCAAGAGAAGTCAATAGAAGAACTTGCCTTCCGAAGTCCAACTTTTCAGAGAAAAATGTATTATCTAATAAATTTCAGAGTTAGCACTAGCAATCTCATAAACTCCAAAACTCTAAAACTAAGGAAAGGCAAATTTCTTCAGTTTTGAGATTTGGAGGGCAGGGCTAAAGACTCTACTGATTATTTTTGGCTTTCTTCTGCATTTGGTGATTGGTACAACAAAAAAATAGTAGCAGGCTGTGTCCAGAAATAATGTCCTGTCAGATAAGCTGCATCACTGATTAACCCACAGTAAGAGCAGCTTTGTGGTGCCACGAGAAAAATGAAGGGATTGCTAGAATAGATTTTTGTTTACCATTATTTTGACATGAGAAAACCTATTAATTATTCATCTGTTCCCTGCTCTATTAATAAGCATGACTTCTAAGTAAAATTGAGGTGTACTGAGTGCTCTGGTCTTAGGAAGACAGCAAACAGATAAACAGGCCAAGCAGCAGACTGCTGGGATCCCACTGCTTAACACTTTACACAGAGAATGTCTGAATGATTCAGGCTGGAAAAGACTCAGGGGGTTTTAGTCTATTTTTCCAAACTGTTTCCTTACGTTTTTTTGCTTCAGACTACCAAGTGAATGCTTACATGTTGCATCTATGCAAAGAAATTTCCTGCAGTACAGTCATTTTGCAAATGTTTTCAGCTAAGGTTAAAAAAAAGCCCAGGGCAATATTCAAAAGTGTTTACATCCCTTCATTGTCTTTTTTTTTTTTTCCAGAGAATTATCAGAGTCTAGACAATATATCAAATTCTGTCCTGGTTTGTGATTTTTTCTGAAGGCAATGTGAGTTCAAAACTTTCGGCAAAATATATTGAAGTTTTATGAGCAAAATTTCCAGGATGCCTTTCTTTCCACTGGATTTATGCACATATTGCAAATAAATTAGACTAAGCCACTGCTAGGTCACAGCATCAGTTTGTCTCTCTTTAAAAGATAAATGATCCCATTGTAAAATCGACACGGCTCACAGCTGTGTGGAAGGTGGGATGACATTTTCTAAGTGTCAGTAGTCATCCACCATCATTTCTTTTCTTTCTTGCTTAAGGTCTTTTTAATTATAAAACCTGTAGATTCTGAAAGCAATATCAAGTTTTTATCATTTTATTAATTATGTGTCAATAATCAACAGGGAACTCAAAATCTCGTTTCCCCAGGTACATCTAATCATGCTCTTTTTAAAACAATCATCACGGCTGTTGATGTGGTTTGGTGTGTATTCAAGAAAAGTGAGACATAAGTATCATGAAAATCAGCCTTTTTTGAAACAATTAATATGAACATACCTCTTACATGACTATGATAGTAGGTGATTATTGCATTTCTTTGAATTATTACTCAATTGAATAATATTGAGGTCAATGAATAATATTAAATTATTATTATGGATTATTGCTTTTCTTTAGCTTTTTTTGTACAATCATCAGGACTTAATAAAACAAATAAATGGTTTTGTTTCAAGTCGCGTGTTTTTTATAGAATTAATGAGGAATGTCGGTGAAAAAATCGTAAAATGGTGTAAACAGGGTGGGAAATATTTATCATTTGTGACCAGTTCCACCACTAAAAGAAACGCAAGTCCATGAAAATTACACCCTTCCACTGAGTGTATTTCTTACAAAATCTGCTTACTCCAAAGATGAAGATTAAATATCATGGTCTAGGCAAAGAATGCCTAATGGAATGCAGAGCTTTTTATTTCCATGGGACTGGTTCAGAAAAATCTCAGGATATAATAAATGAGATAGAGTCATGACTTCCAGGTCTCATTCTAAGAATTAGTTAAAAGTAATTCTTCAACTTCTTTCACATTGTTCTTATCTGCAAATGTGTTTATAGAGCTATATTGTATCCCCCTAAAAGTTTTCTCTTTCCACACTGAAGAGTCGCAGTCTTGTCAAATTTACCTTGCACTGAATTTACTACAATTCTCTGCATTTTAATCTTTGTAATTGCAATAGTAGTAATAGTACTTCTTTCCTAGCAATTCGTAACATCTTATTTCACTTTTTTTTTTAGCTTTACTTGGAAGTGAGCTAGTGTCCGTGTAGAAACATCTACGGTGATTCTGGTACCTCTTTTCTACATGCTGGCAGCTCGTATACTGCCTATTGCTGTATAGGTACAATAAGGTACAATTGTATAGGTACAATTTTTCTCCATGTTTATTACTTTTCGCATAGGAACTCTGATCTTTCTGTTAAGACTACAAAAAATGCAGAGATGCAATTCAAAGATCACCTATTCCACCTCTAAGGATTTCTTGCAAACTAGAGGAATGAGGAATTATGCAGTTTGTCCCCGTGCTGTGTGTCTGTGAACAGGAGACTTCGGCCTCACTACACATAGTGAGCCAAATTCAGCCCTAATTTAAACACATATCCACTGTTTCAGAAAGATTATTCCATTTTCACTGAATTTGGTCACTGCCATCTGCTAAGCAAATCCTCTTTAGTCATTAAAGAGCTCAGCCATCTTTCTTTTACACAAAGACCTTTTATACAAAACATTCTGGGACTTTTGAAGAGAGCCCTGAACATTTACTGCAGTCAGGCCCATCACTGTTCTCTAGTGGAGTCTCTCCCAGCCCAGGGGCTGAGGTTTCTGGGCTCATTTCCAGTAGTCCAGTCAAGTTCCCCTCACTAGTTCATTAGAAGCTCCTAAGGTCATTTAAATTTTACTTATTCATAAAGGAAGGGCTGAGGCATTATCCTAGATAAAATAAGAAAAGAATATTCTGAGAAAATAGAGGGCCTATCATGTCTTCTAGGGCTTGGGTTTCGTTATTGCTTGTTTCCTATTTATAGGGAGCTATCCCTAAAGACTTCTACAAAGTCAGCATCTTTTTGGGATAAGTCAACACTAATAAAAGCCCATTCGGAGATGCTGATTCTTGAATTGAGTCTCCAGTGACTTCTCTTTACGGATCTTTTTCTGTTCTGATACAAGCTTCCTGTGCATTATTAGTCAATAATACATAGAGAATACCTAGAAGTGCAATATCTGAACAGGCATTAATTGATTATTGAGACTTGCCTCCCCAAAGTTTTATTCTCCAGAACATCAACAAGTAAGAAGAAAATTTATGTATGCAACTTGTTCATTTCACAGAAGGAGGAAAGATATTAGTGGATCTATCTGAAGCTGTGAGAGACATCAGTATGCTTGCACACACTGACCCGTTTCAAGCACTCTCCAGTAAGCTTGGAATTTTTTGGTGAAGATAGTGCAGTACCGATAAAAAAGCTCTTAGTGCTTAAGTTCAGACGTAGCTGGAATGATTTCTCATCATTTTATTAAAGTCACAGAAAAAACAGTATGCATTGACCTCCTCACAGGCTCTGTGTGTGTGTACGCAGCAAGTGAGTGGATTCAGTGACGTATCTCCAGACCTTGCCTTCGCTGAAGACGAAAGAGATGATGGTTTCACATACTCAACTGTTTGATTTCCTTTCCACTAGTCATAATTACCATTTATTCAAGCAACATTAGGAAGAACATAAATATTTCAAAGAAGCTAATTACAGCATCCAAAACATCCTCCAAGCTATTCGTTTAATGAGGATGCGCTTCGTTCCTGAAACAGTATAACATTAATTTCATCAAGCAATTAAACAAAACAAAACCAGACACAACAGAGAAAGATGTATTCTGTCTCCTGTTTACAAGAACGCTCGCTTACGTTTCAGAGAGTTCCTTGTGTAAAGGTTACCATCATAAGCTCTGTAAACCTCCTATGAACTGAGATTCAAGCTTGGGTGATTTGCTCTGTCAAGATTTGCACAGACTTCAGTAGAAATGTTGTCTTGGTATAATCTTGAGTTTGGGCTGAATGCAAATATACATTTTTCTTAAAAGTTATATTATTTTTTATATTGTTTTTTTCTAGTATATGATTAGGAGGATTACCGTTGTGCCCAAATCAGTTTACCTTATCCATATATCAGGAAATGCAAAACTACACTGATGCTCTTAGTAAAAAGGCATAGTCTATGCAGTTCATACTGGGCTGGAAAACTGGAAAACTGCAGTCTGCTAGGATTCAGATAATGTAACTCAGGACACAAATAGGATTGTGCTTGTGCCCATTAACAGGAATCTGCTGAAAAAAAAATATTCAGGTTTCAGATGAAAGATTATGAAGCAATACAAGTCCAATCATAGAGAGAAGTATTGAATGTTGGATTTTTTTTCCGGTGAATGGAAGACCAGAATTTTTCTACCTGAAAGCTTTTCTCATCATCTTCAAAATCTCTTTTAATATGTTCTCGTGCAAGCAGACTTAGCAAAATTTTTCAGCCTGCAGTATTAAAACACATTGCCCATAAATGCAATTTCTAGGCTAACCAGAACTCTTTCAACCCAAAATAAAGTCTAGTTCAAGATTTATCTTTTTTTTTTAACTATTCTTAAAACACTCTGCATCATTCAATGAGTGCAGAATGTTTATAAGTATCTCACTCTCAAATTATAAAAGACTGTAATTAATTTTATTTCACAATTCACTAAATATTCAACAAGAAGGTAATAAATAAGATGCATAACAAATTAAATTCTTTCTTAGGTCAAGGCTCAGGACACTGATTCATGTATTTGAATTAAGATAGATTAGGGAGATACCTTTCAGCACTGATGACTTCCCGTTTATGATAATGTCTACTGTTTTATTAACAGAAACCAGAACCAAATGCAGTCCCTTGATTTGGATTGTTTTAAAACAACTCTTTTAATTAGGTAGACAGAAATATAATAATACATACAAAATACAGGCTTTAATTTACGTACTGGTCTGGTAACTGGCTTTCCATTGACACAAGGATGGGCTCTGTCCCCAGTTATTTTAAGGGAAGCTTTGCTACCAAATCTGACAGAGAAGATACTTCTGTTGCTAAGAGGATTTTACAGCATCTTATCATGCTGCCTGGCAAAACTTTCGAAATTTTGATGGCCTGTCAAATTGTTGAGAGTGGCAATGCACAACTTGTAGCACATGCAACTGGCAAGAGCAAAGACAAAGAGCAGAGAGCAATGCTATGGTTATAAATCAAAGTTATCTCTTGTTTCACAGTAACGGCCACTGCTCGTCAGGCAGCTTTACTCCACCACCCGCCATTCACCCCTCAGTCAAAACCCACTGAAATGGTCAAAAAGAAATGCATGTTGTTTCGGAAAATAACACTCTAATATTGTACCACTGTCTCATTGCTGAACCATGATGTAGTATTTCTTTTGAAAGTCACAAAAAAAGCAATGAAGCAAAAAAAATAGGAGTGAATGAAAAAAGAAGGGGAAACAAACCATAAAGCTAGACAAAACTGGGAGATTCTGCCCTGAAAGGCTTCCCCATAGCATTTGAGTGCTGGAGCAGCACTTCAGCTGGGCAAGATCTTCCTTGGGGAGATGGTGAAGGAGCAGAGACAGCCAGACACATGCCTTTGGAGAAAGCCATGGTTGCTGCTGAGCTGAGTATGCAGAGCAGGTCAGCACCAGCCTGAGCATCCTGCTGGGAGTGTGCATCTTTGGGTGGCTGGGGCACCCACGGACTTGGGTAGAAGGTCTGGTAAGCCAGGGTTTGCTGTGTTTCAGGGGTGGCTGGACTAAGTTGCCTAAGCATCTTTACGGATTCGGGGTCTGTGTGCTTTTGAATATCTTACAATGTAGTTGCTTTGGCTGTCTACAGGCATAAATAACACTCAAGGACAAGGTCTGCAAATGTATTTTAAGAAAAATTTCTTGCTAAGCACCATATTAGGATTTTAATCCGCAAATATCACTGTATTACCGAGTTCTGTTTCATGGTGTGGCATTTGTGTGTGTGTATTTAAGGCACGGGGAAAGTCAGGAATTGGTCACTCCCCGGCAGCGGGGAGTCCTCCAGAAAACCCAGCAATCTGCGGGTCCCAGGGCACATGGGTGCACGTCCTCAGAGCCCTTTTCCCAGCCACCGACATCCTCTCCCGCATGCTGGCTTGGTAAGTTTTAACTCCCAGGTTCAGTTAGTTGGGGGCAAATCTGCGCAAGATTTCTTCATCTTAAATGATGCCTCTTCTCCCCTCCACGCTGGGGCCAGACAGTGCCTGAACGTTCCCCTTTGCCACCCCCGTGGCCTCACTCTGAACCGTGGAGCACAACGAGGGAGAAGCAGCCCCTTTCATGCCCACCACCGCGGCTGCTACCCGGCTCAGCGTGTTTCACATGTGCGTTTTTAAACCACGGATTTTCCCTATAGAGGGGGCTTAATAAAGGACCTGGCGCCTGCCCAGCCTCTCGCCTCGCTGCCGAGCAGGGGCACCCCCCGCCCCAGCAAGGGTTAGGAGCGGACCTGCCCCCCAGAGCGGGGTCGGCGCTGAGGCGCCAGGAGCCCGGCGGGGGCGGCGGGGGGCGCGGCCCTGCGGGAAGCGGGCAGGGCGGGCCGGGGGAGTCAGCCGGATGCTCGTCCACGTGTCGGGGAGATTTAAAAAGTTTGGACAGGCAGCGAGGGCATGCCCAGAAGAGCGGCTGGCAGGGAGGCGGCACTGGGGACACGGCGGCCATGGGAAACCTCTGCCACCAGCAGCCCCCCGCAGCCACCCCTCGGCGCAGTCAGAGGAAGGCAGCGCACGGCGCGGCGCTGCCGGGGTCCCCGCTGCTCTTCCTCCTAGTCCTCCTCGCCTCCTCCATGTCTGCTTGCAAAGGTGAGGAGCATCCTTCTCGCAAACCCTTCTTGCACTGCCAGCCCTGCGATTATTTTTTTTTTTTGGGGGAGGATGAGGATAGGTGACCCCAGCATCCTGCCAGCCTTGCGAGGGGGCTGCGCAGCAGCCGCTGCCCCGCCGCCGCCCTGGGCCGGGGTCTGGGAGGGATGCAGAGATGCGCAGGGGGCTGCAGCTGCTGGGCACGGGTTGGGGTGGACGGGATGGGGGATGTTGGGGGGCTTCCTCGTGTAGGCTTACTCTGTCCTGGCGAAAACTACACTCCAGCAACTCGGGGAAGTGGCTTTTGTTAAAAGCGATTTAATTTTAAATAGGTTCTACTCTGATTTAAAAGCTCAGAAAAGGGAAATGAGATGTATTGCAGAATTTTAGGGAAATTTAGGACCCTCCGGAAGTCACTTAGCCCAAGCTGAGGCAGTATTTGTTGCATGAGGAATCCCTAGGGTTGAGGTTAAGTGGAAAAGGATAGAGCTGCTTTCAGCACAGAGTTTGATTATCTTGATTTAATTTGAAATGTTGTGTTACACCTGAAAGTTGCCATTTTTTTTAACAGAGAGTGCTTGTCAGAGAAGCACAGTTAATGCACTTCTTAACAAAATATACTCTCTTTCCTATTCTATTTTCCCACTCCAGACAGATTAACTACTTATACCTTGTGAAGTAACATTACAAAATAAATCGCTGTGCAAGGAACAGTTCTATTTTGTTTGTATTATATGTGTGTGTGTGAGTTACTTTCATCAGGAGTTTTTGTTCTGATTCGATGTGTTTTTTTAATATCAAGAATCAAAACATTTAAGTACAGTATATTCTATACTATATTCTATACAGAATATTCCGTTAAAAATAAATTCTGGAGATGTGGAAGAGGAGAGGGAAGGAAAAGGAGGGCAAGGAAGGGCAATGGCACACAGCATTTCATCATTGTTCTTACAGAAATGATTGCCAGGAACTTGTATAGGGAGAGCGGTGGAGGGAAGAGAAGATGTAAGACATGAATCCCAGGTTGAAAAGCGACTGAAACTGTGCAGCTGGCATTCTGCTGCCTTGAAAGAAGTTAAGTTTCTAGAAGTTGGCAGAATTGAAGGATAAGAGAACAAACATATCAAGGACAGTGTCAATTTTGTAGGAGGATTTCCTCCTGTATGTTCCTTTTGGATAGGATTGCTTTCCTCAATAGCACTCTTTCCCCCACACCCCCTTTGGTTATCTTGTGTGAATTACAAAATAACTTATTGTTTCCCTGTATGTGCCATTGTGTATGTGTGTACACGAATGAAATCCTATAGGGACCGCAGCACTGTTCTGGGTGGGGTGATGGAGGGGCACAGCTCGGCACTGGGGGGCACATAGTGCCAGGTGTGAGCACAAAACAGACGGGACTGCACATGAAATAAGAGTTTTGTGAATAAGTGGAGAAGGGTTAAGGAAACTTAGGAGCTGCTGAAATAATTGCATCTTCTCTGTCCAAGAGTTTATGCTGAAGGCAAAAAAAAAAAAAAAAAACAAAACACAACGCAAGCTGTAATATTCAGGCTTTCTTGCTGGCTGCCCTAAACTTTACAGGCTGTTGGGTTTTTTGTGCTTCCCCTGGAAAGCCTTGGGAGCAAGGCAATGGTAGAAACAGTGTTTAGTGACAGGCAGACAAAGGTTTAATGGGGAAAGTGTGTTGATTTGAAGTGTTGCCCAGTTCCACCCTTTGCAACCAGGATACCAGTCCCAGGCAATACTCCAATTTGAATATCCTGATTTAAGAACAGAAAATGGTAAGAGAATTGTAACACCTTTCATTTATTTGGAGTTTTTCCTTGAACTGAAACAAACATCAAAAAAAGCATATTTTTCATTGGAAAACAGTTTTCTTATTATGTGAACCTTCTAGAGATTTCAAAAATACCCCACTTCTGCATAGGGTTACCTCTTCTAATTTTTTTTCCTTTGGGGAAAAACAAGCATTGAAAATAGTTAGCCACCTTAAGTCTGTACCAGTATTGAATTATGGTTTTGGAATCTACCGCTTAATGCCTGGAACTAACTACTATTGTAATTATTGTTATTAGTGGTACTTGTGAAACAAATGGAGATGATGCGCATTCATAACCTGCTCACCTGGCCATTCTAGCTAAGTCTACCATTACCTCTTTTTTGTTTAATTCGGTTCAATTATTTGGAAAAAAAAAAAAGTGACCACAGGTAATTATAGACTGTTTGAGAGGTTATGAAATCTCTATTAGTCTGAAGACTTTAAGTGTATAAACTGGTCAGGCACAGCTCATGGGCAGCAACTTTGGGCAGGAGGATAAATTAGATGACTTTATAGGGTTTCCTGCAGTCCTAGGACTGTACAGATAAAGCACCACCCTCTCCAGCACCAGTTTCCCTCCCAGGTGAGTTACCACACATCCCCACATCAATATGCTTGCATGGTTTCTAATGTACTCACAATTCAGTGCTGCTCATTTCTGTTATTTACAGAGACTCTGGTAACACATTATTATTAGAAATATATTTCCAGATAAAATAACAGTGTGGAAAGGTGGATATTCTGAGTGCTGGGTCAGGAGGGACACAGACACAGTGAATTCCAGGTTTGTAAGCCTTCCAGTACTTAAAGGGGGCCTACAGGAAAGCTGAAGAGGGACTTTTTACAAGGGGGTGTAGTGATAGGACAAGGGGCAACGGATTTAAACTGAAAGATTTAAACTTAAATGGATTTAAACTGAAAGAGGGGAGATTTAGATTACATAAGGAAGAAATTTTTCACTCAGAGGGTGGTGAGGCACTGGAACAGGTTGCCCAGAGAAGTTGTAGATGCCCCATCCCTGGAAGTGTTCAAGGCCAGGTTGGATGAGGCTTTGGGCAACCTGGTGTAGTGGAGGGTTTCCCTGCCCATGGCAGGGGTGTTGGAACTAGATGATCTTTGAGGTCCCTTCCAACCCAAACCATTCTATGATTCTATGTAGCCTGGGTGGGCAGAGATGGAGAAAGGAGTTGCCCCCAAGCCAAGCACCATATCACTGCAGCATTATGCAATTAGTAGCAAATTTAATCTTCAAAGGGACTGAGCTTTTCCACATCGCATAAGCCAGACAGAGGAAACAAAGCCAGTTACACATGTATTGTCTATCACCTCAAAAATGCCATGTTCATGTCACGGGTATTATTCATATGCAAGCATACATGTTTAATTGTTTAACTGTAGCATACAACAAAGCAAGAGGTAGGATCCAGATTCTCAACTTGTGATGCGTGCACTGGAGGTGAGCTGCGGGCTCAGAAAATTCGAGGTTGTAGGTGCTGGAAGGTGTTTTCCTGAGCAGGTCATTGCATTTGAGAGCTGCCACATAAATTTTCTTGCCTGCTGCTTACCGCTGAGAATGGACTAATGCAAGCCTGTCTCCTGGTGAAAGCTGAGTAACTTCCACGCTGTTGATTGCTAAGAGATGTGAGTGTCTGTGTCTGCTGTGAACTTGTGAAGAAACCTCCTGCTGTGTTGCTGACATAGAGCAGGCAGAAACTACTGGACAATGGTAAGTATGCACAATATGTTCAGGGTTTTTATAAAAATCACTGACACAGGATACTTATACAAATGACCTTTGCTGTACAGCATTTCTAAGCACAGTTTGTGCTTCCAGGTGCACCGATGCCATCCCAAGCACTCGAGGCAGATCAGGATTTGCAGCTGTGGAAAGAGGTAAGTATCATCTGCATACTGCCACATGGTATTCTCCATTTCTTCTGTGCCCATCCTTGCTAGTCACACCTCACTCTCCACTACTTCTCTTGCACGAAGTTCAGGTTCTTCTTCCAGTCCTGCTTCTCCTGTACATCTCCTATCCTGACATCAGCATAGAGGGGAAACATCTTATTTTTCAGATTTTCTGAACAGTTGCTCCAGGAGAACATGGAGGCTGGGTGATGAGATGTCGTTCGGGGAAAAAAGCTGTCTTGGCTCAATAGAGAGCTACGTTTGATAAGAGTTGTCATTTCACTGTCAATAACAGTGAAGTGACTCACTGTCCCTGGAAGAAACAGTGTCCCGTCTGGTATTTTTATAGTCTTTACATGACACACAGTAATTGTTTAAACTCGTCCAATCTTACCTTTGGCTGCTTCTGTTCTGCACGCAGGGCCAGGACTCTGTGTTTAATCCTATCCTAGCCTCTCAGTTGACTAAGTCGAGGATAATATATATATATATATGTATAATTATATATATATATATATAATATATATAATTCTATAATGTACTGTGTCAATTAGCCCCTCTAACATTTCACTGCTGATGGCTATCTTAACTTCCACTCTCATCTTTGAAAAGAACATTTGTTTTGGTTCGAGGATGTGACATGTGTGTTAACACAGGCTCTTCCATGCCCTTTTGGAACAGATGGAGTGGCAGGGCATAACACGCAGAGAGGGTTTAGCCTGCAACTCGCATGCCCTGGTGTTGCTGTAACCTTCACGTATTCCCTTGACATTTAATTTTGTAGCTTCTGGTAATGTTAGAAAGCAAGTGACTCACCACGGGTACAGATGTAGAGAGTAAATTTCTTCCTATCGAGGCCATTATAGGAGACACTTCCCTTCCTGCCATTCTCCCCTTAGTTCATTTTGGAAGCGTTGACTCAAATACCAACATTTTCCTAGACTGACACTTGGACAAGCCCTAGTGATATCTATCTGCTGGGAAAAAGTGGCCTCTTGGGAAGTATAAACTCATAAGGCGTTTATGAAATTGAGTTATTTACATTCTGGATTAAAATTGCTGCTTTACACATTTCTGCATTTATTGCTAAGATCTGCTATTTGTAACACAGTATTTGTCCCTACACTGACCGGAGGCAAAGGTAAAGTTTCCAGTGATTTCAGCAAATAAAAAAGTATGCATAAGATACAAAATTCTGGGTAAAATTATGTAACATAAACAATATAACAGTAACTATTATAGCAAGAATAATGCAGGACTGGAGAAAGCCTGAAGAAAGATAATTAGATACATAGGTATATATCCTAAATCAACCTAATTACAGAATCATACTATTTCACCAGAGTTTCTTGGGGTGAAAAGACTCATTTCTTCCCTGTTTGTTACTTTATTAATGGATCATTCAGGAGAAGCCCTGCCTCTAAATTAAACTAGTATTTACCAGGAACAACTCTGAGTTTATAAATATGGGAATTTTGTAACTAAGTATTGTGTTCCTTTCTTTGTCTCTCACATCCTTTCGTTTATGTTATTTAACCACCCCAATGCATCAATGATGATAGGAACTACTAATTCATTATTTTTTTAAAAAAAAATGAATTAACAGAAACTGTGACTTTTCCTCAGCCTTTGCTTTGTCCATGCAGATTTTAGCTGAAAGGCACTGCTTTCTGTTTGACACAGTGCACGGCAAGGTATCTTGTCCTGCTACTGAATTATGGTAGTTCTCTTATTAGTCACCTCCAACTACAAAACAAGCAAATAAACTAAGAAAAAACAACAACAACAAAATCCCTCACCAAGAAGAAACAGTAATTTTGTAACGTAGGCTTCCAAAATGACTTGAGCTTCATTTTACCTCATTCACTACTGATTTCTCCCTCTACATTTTCTTACTCTGGAAGTAGTGAAGCTGAACTAATATACTCGGAGACAAACAAATGCAAGATGAGAGGAGAAGAGAATGTGTTACCAACAAAAGCTATTTGAAAGGAATTCTGTGAGCTATTAGCTTTCCCGCTATCTCTGCGAATGCTTTCTTGTAGATTGTCTCTAGAGAAATGAATCATCTCATGTCTTGAATAACTTGGATATGCATTATTTGTTTATTGCTTTTTTCATTTAATGTTTTCATTGCTGAAGAGTGCCGTTTAGGGCTTTTTACCTGTAATAAAATTGTAAGACCCATTGCATTACTTAGTCTTTATTTAAAAAAAAATTTTTTTAATGCAGTCTATGAACTAGATGATTGGCAAAGCTTTTTGGCATCTAGACAAACAGTATTGAATATTCAATTCCAGAAATGGTGCATACTAGTGCAGCTAGCTATTGATACAATTTTAAAGTTACATAATTAAAAGGTAAGCCTCATTTTTCATTATTATTAAACTATGCAGCTTCTGTTGGAGTACCAAAGATTTTTTTCTTTTCCTTCCAGAACACTTTGAGCTTTCAGTACTGGTAATACTATGTCCATGAATTCAAATGTCCTTCATTCTATTTCTTCTCCCTCCCCAATTAATAACTCCACTAAAAATTATGCAGTCATCTGAGATCTTTTCATCTTGGAAAAGAGACAACAGAAAGAGGATGTAATTAATTGTCTGTACAAGGTCATGAACAGTAGGGAGACGATGGGTAGGAATCACTTATTGATTACTTCTTCCAAGACAAGATCATGATAGCATTGAATGAAGCTAGCTTTGAAAAGACTGATCAAGACAAATGGAAGTGGTATTTCATGCAGTGTTTAGGAAACCTTTACCACAGGACCTTGTGGATGCTAAAAGTTTTCAATAGGTCAGAACAAGCTTGGTCAGATTCACAGCACAGAAATCCACTGTGGTTGGAGAGCATGGGTTTTACTAGACCACTCATCTCTTCTTAGGCTCTTCCCTGGGTGCCAGTGTATGGCCATTTTCGGAGATAAGGCGCAGAGCTAAGCAGACTTTTGTTCTGATCGAGATGAAATGGCTGGTGGGGGTTGGGGCTTCTTGTTTTGGTTTGTGGATTTTTATTTCTGTTTTGGTTTGTGTCTATGTGTGTAACATTCCATTCGTGTCTAAATTCAACAGCAATGACTTCTTCCACAGTGCTCTTTGAGGTTTAGATCTCTTGAAATATATTGACTATATCTCTTACTAGAATTGTGATTTGAGAACCACTTTCTTTAAACAAAATCTTGTAAGGCTCCTCATTTGCCAAAGAAATCAGTGCAAGCCTTGGACATTGGCTGTTTAGTGACTCATACAAATTGACTGGCATGCATAGGATGTGCTGGCACATACCATAATTACTCAAGAGATGCATGTGTCATACACCTGCAGGGATGCTGGAATCCAATTGGAAGAGTGGTGTTTGAGCACTGCTCTTTGAATCACTTGCTTTAGTTTTGTCATTTTGTTCGCAGTTTTGTGTAACCCAAAGATATCACAGAAGAGATGTATGTTCATAGTCTATACCCTAGATGCTTAAAATCATAATTTAAAATACAACTTAGTCTGAGAAGGCTACAAATAGGAGGGACATGAGCGGAGCAAGATAACAAAGGACCCAGATGTGTAGGTGTTCGTTGTGATTAAACATGTATAAGTTTGTTTATTTGGTTAAGGGATTTTTTTTTTTCCTTTAATACAAAATATTTCATCAATGTACCTGTAAGAATTCCTTACAGTAGACAAGCTTGCCATACCTTTGCCTGCACTGAACTGTTTTTGAAAATATACATATTTCACTTGTTTTTATTAATCTGACTTCCTAAAAAAGGACTGTATGAACTTTTACAGGTAGACGATGCCTGTTCTGCTTACCTGTCCACAGATCCTCAGCATCAGGTAAGTCAGATAGAGATTAGTTCATTATTTTGATACTATTTGTTATATGCAGTAGGATTAGAAGTCTGATACGTGAGTTCATGTTTTCTTTGCATTAGGCATCCACTGCACTGGAAGAACTTTGTTTTCTCATCATGGGATTTCTCCAGAAACCACAGGTAACACACATGAAAGACTATTTAGCATTTCTGAAGCTTGATCTCTGTGTGCCAGTGTCCACAATGAATTCTGAGGACCCAGTATCTGAAGTGTCACTCAGTGCTGGAAGAAATACTGTCAGTTCTTACTCTGAAATGCTATGTGTCCTAACTCAACACTGATTCAAGACAACAGTGAGACTCCAATTTTTGGAAAACAATCTCCAGGTTGAATACAAGGTTTCAGGTGTTTTTATTGATTTAGATTAGAAAAATTATGAGCTCTCACTAGAGAAAGAAATTTATTTATGAGAGTCTAGGGATATACAAAGGACCATCCACTAAACCCATCTACTCTTCAGCTGGAGAGTAATCAATGCTCTCTACAGAGTTTGAAAAGAGTCGTTACATTGATCAGCAAAGACATGTAATAGATCTGTCAAGGAAGGATGATATTCCAATCCAGTACTGAAAAGTTTATAATGTAATTGAAATTGTCCATTGCTCTTGTTTTTGACAAATAAAAGCTTCTCTACCGATTATTATTCCTACAGGGTTTAGATGAAAAAGACAACACCAAAAGGGTAAGATTTCTATGTATGTTTTATGATCACACTAAAATTGTCGAGAAAATCATAACACCCGTGCCCTGTTTTGTAGTAAAACCCCACTTTTAATTTTTTTGAACAGTTCTTATTTCATTATTCTAAGACTCATGACTCAGGCAACTCAGACATCATGGTAAGTGGCATAGCACCTCCTTGTGAGTACATGTATGCTTGTACGTAAAAACAAGGTAATGTTCCTTTTTGCAATAGTCTCTCCAACTGTATAGCAAGCTCAGAACTGGCAGTTTCATGTTTAAGATATAAAATGAGTTTAATAACATGGGAGAGGATCATCAATACTCTCCATGTGTGCAAAAAAAATGACCAAACACTCATAGAATACCAGCTGCATCTTAATCTTGTAGTTACAATGCTTAAGCCTAAGATCAAATGCTTGTCTCTGGTACTGGAACATAACACACACAGTGAAACAACGTGGATTTAGAGAAGCTGAGAACATGACCATAAATATCAAGAACTCTTAATGAACTTTTATTAATTATAATTAAATTGTATGTATTTATTTGTGCATGTCATAAATAGGTATCAGGCAAAATAGTATTGAAGTCACACTCAGACTTTGGATTATATTTCAAATGAAAAATATGATTTTAAAAATAGCCTAGTATTGTTGCTATAAAACTATTCTTGTAAGCCAATAACATAAGCCAAACTATGTGTGATCCATCTTTGCTTTTAAAGTGCAAACATAACCTGTTATTTCTGTGCATCTGTGTGTTTTTTTCTGTGCACAATAGGATTTTGAGAAAGTTAAACATATTCATTTTTTCTCATTTCTTAACAATAATTCTTACGTGTTAATGTCCATTTTTGCCTCGTTCTTTAAATTTCCTCAGAAATATGTGATATATTTCCTGGAAAGTTATATTGGTGATATTGAAGTCAGTGTTTTCATGATAGAGTGCTCTGGATGTTTTAATGGTAACCAGGGCATAGTGAAATGAGCTATTTCTGCTGGTGCTCCTGCTTAAGAGGTTACTGCATCTCCCTTTGTCCCCATCCTGAATACCTTTGGCCCTGCCTGCCCCCAGAGATTACTGCTTTCTCACTTCTTCTGGTTTAGCTGTTCACGTGACTATTTTCCAGCATATTATTCAGAGACACTAACTTAGGTGAGATCCATCATTCTTTGGCTTTATGAACCTCTCTGCACTGACTGCAGAGCCCAAGTGGCCAGCCGGGATGCCCTTTAGTTCCTCTGCTACACATCAGACATCTACTTTTTTAGCTACTATGATGCCACATTGCCTACCTTAGGCAGACAGTGCAAAATTGGCTCCACGTAGGCAGGTTCATTTTTACCTATTAAGTACATTAACACTTTGGTAAGTCCAGTTATTCCATATATTACAATTCTCTTCATAGTATTACTTTTCTAAGAAGTATTGTATCAGAAATGCTTTATTTTTGAAATTATATTTATATGAGTTGAAGATTTAAATTGATGAAACATAGTTTTTTCTACTTTATTTCTTATTGTGAACCCCTCTTCACAAGCCCATATGATTGTGTTTTGCCAGGGGGGGCACTAATGCTGTACAAAATGCTACTGTGCTTAACCAGGCTGTCTCCAAGCATCGAGTCTTGTTGAACACAAGGAGTTTTGCAACTCGAGCTTGTCTTTTAGGTAGAGTGACCAGTGCCATGGTTACAAATTTTACTTGAGAATGGAACCCTCCCACACATTGTTTTCTCGAAGGAAAAAAAAAAATCCTGCTGTGATTTAAATTATTTTGAAGTAAAATGAACTTTTCAGTACAATGGAGATTGAAGCTCCTAAATTCCCGTAGTAGATAATCGGCGAAATGTTAGTAGGAGTACTCTGTGGAAATATTCTCTGTACAACTCACAGAGGCTGATCAAAGTCTGAATAATTGCAATTGCCTGGGCAAGAAGTCTGTAAACAGTTCTGAACTTTCAAGGAGTAAAGATGAAAACGCATAGCTTTTCCCTCCATCGCTCTGTGAGTCACATTTGTAATGTAAATATAAATGTTGCTACCTGTTTGTTGTCAAGTCAGGATGTTAAAAAAGTGAGTTTCTCAATTAACATCTTTGGTCCTTTTTTGGTGCATGTTTGGTCCATAAGCCAATACTGCAGGAAGAGACTTTTTTTTTGCATCATAAGGTCGAAATTTCATTGTTGCTCATGTGTCTGTGTTCGTGTCCTCTCAGTCGTCTGTCCTGCATCCTTTGCTGCAACTTGTTCCCCAGCTTAATGAGAGAAGACTGAAGAGACACAAAGTGGACGTATGTAATCTTAAACTCTGCATGCTTGCATTCTCACACTTGGTGATTCGTTAGCTCTTCTAAAAATGTCCTTGTAGACCTTTCTGCTCACAACATATTTATTTTCAACATTTAATATCACACTAGTGTATTTTCATTAGAAATGTGAGGGGTTTATATTCTTAAATGAGTGAAAAATAATCCTGCTGATACTTAATGTTTAAAACAAAAAAAAACACTGATGTGATATATGCCTAACACAGAACAGCAGTAGAACACAAAGCCTATGTATCAAAATGGATCTGTTATAGAACCATAGAATCATAGAATGGTTTGGGTTGGAAGGCACCTCAAAGATCATCTAGTTCCAACCCCCCTGCCATAGGCAGGGAAACCCTCCACTACACCAGGTTGCCCAAAGCCTCATCCAACCTGGCCTTGAACACTTCCAGAGATGGGGCATCCACAACTTCTCTGGGCAACCTGTTCCAGTACCTCACCACCCTCAATGTAAAGAATTTCTTTCTTATATCTAACCTAAATCTGCCCTCTTTCAGTTTAAATCCATTGCCCCTTGTCCTATCACTACACACCCTTGTAAAAAGTCCCTCTCCAGCTTTCCTGTAGGCCTCCTTTAGGTACTGGAAGACTGCTATAAGATCACCCCTGAGCCTTCTCTTCTCCAGGCTGAACAGCCCCAAAATTCTGTTAATTCTTTTATAAAAAGAAAAATACTTTAAATTTTATCTGTACTGTTATATTTCAGTTGAGTTATATTTTCTAAGGAGGGTCTTTTATTCTCCCATTTGGAATTCAAACCATATCTACTCCTTAAATATATATTATTTATGACCTATTGCACTAAGAATTTCCAAGTAATTTTTAGGCAATTTACTGTTTAACTTACAGTGCAGATAAGAAAGTTCTCTGTGGAATTATTTTTCCACAGAAAAATAGTGTGTTTTGGAATAAAAGTTTCACATAGAACAAAATAGCTCAATTGTTTCTAAAATGTCATAAAATTTATATTTTATGGTATATTTGCTGCATATGCAATTTCAAATTTCAAAAATCAAAAAGCAGATGGATAGAAATGTCCATCCCTTTAATGAAGGTGTGCAGAGAAGAGAGAAATGTAGTCTGATATATAAGAATCTTTCTCTATGAGAATACTGAAGATTCCTGTATAACAAAGCGTACTGAAATCAAAGACTCAGACTCTTCCTGTTTTGCATTTACTTCAGCTTAGTTATTCCTTAGATTCATTGATATGATTCCTTATATTCACTAATAAACAATTTAAACTGGGGGTACAAATGTGATACTTATAACCCAGATAGTACCAGACCCAAAAATAGGACTTTTCCTTTATTAATCCAGATAAAGGCTGTGTTTTTAATGCCCAAATTTTCAATGAACTCTTAACCCTATGGTTACGTATGTCAGCTTTCATCTAGTCATGGTTGTGATTGGTAATACTTTCTACTCCTCTCTTTGGATCTCAGCTATATTCCCTAAAACACATTTTTCTTATCCAATGACGGAACCTGGCCACATATAAGAACTTAAAGAGTTGGCATATCTTCTCATGGACTAAAATTGTTATGAAAATTTTAACCCACTACACATCTGAAAGGAAAATACAGGGTAAAATTTACTTTCTGTGATGACATTGATGTGAACTGTATTTATGCTATTGGACTTACATATTGGCAAAGAAAATTCTTGGAATTGCTCTTTGTGCTTTTAAATGGACATACATGTCAACTAAGGCAAAGAATGGGAAGGAAAGTATAAATGAAAGAACACAAAATTGCTGAAAGTGAAAACAAGCTTCCTTTTAATTCCAGTAAAGTCCTTTTGCTAGAATACTTTAGTATCTTGAATTTACTTCCATTGAGGTTGATGGCATAATTAATGGAAATAGAATCCATTAATTAACAGATAATAATCTAAAATTTGTAGCTTATTTGGCATATTCTAACATATTTCAGGCTCTTCATGGCAGTTTTATTTTTAGTGGGCTCAAAAAAGAAAGTATAAAGATATTTTTCCAAGTAGTAATACGAAACTCTGTACAGAGTATATCAGTTAGATCACGTGTCTTTATATATCTATTTAGAGAGTCACTATGCTTATAACAACTCACAAATGAAATTTAATACATCGTTTCTGTTTAAGAGCTGTCAAGCCATCATGTGACAAACAATTTAAGGACTTATATTTTACATCATAGCAACATCAAAGTCCATACTCTACAAATCCTTAGAAAAAAGTTAAAAACTATACTGATATAAAGTGTAAACATATGCTGGTATAAAAAGACCTTTTTTTAAGACAGTGTTTGAAAATATTTCTTCCGAAGGAAAAAAAAAAAAAAAAATTAAAAACCCAGACCAAAAAAATGCTATGGTGTTCGGGAGTGAGCCCAGAGAAGGCTGATATAACTTTATGGCAAAATGCAAACATTTTACCAAGCTTCTTTTTGTAAGGTACCTTATTTTCACCAGATTTTTGAAGTAGAAATGAATGAGTGATGATGAGTATTATGTGTTTCCTTAGTCATCTTTTAAAAACTAGCCACTTGAAAAGATCTGTCTCCTATTATTTGTATTATTGTACTCTTGATAGCAATGGAAATTGCAACAGTTAGAATTCCAACTATTCTGCAGTGTGATAAGTAGTAGTCTTTACTCTGCAATTGTGATGTTATGCATTACGAAGTAATGAAATGGCCAACACTTACAGTATATAGCCATTTAAAAATATTCATATAAATCTAAGGAAACTATGAAAACAGCTCTAAATTGAATTGCATTTTATAGAAAGCAACTTTTTTGGTTTCCTGTTCTCAACTCCTGCTGTGAATACCAGTCACATTGTTAAAGGTGTTATTTACTCCTATACAGTGTACAAACACCAGATGTTTACAAAGTGCTAGCATCTTCTGGAATCAATTTCCTTTGCACACTCTTCTAGTTTTGGTATCTTTGCATGCATTTTATTTGTTTTAATGTCATAATAAATCTTTGAAATTCATTCATATTATATGTATCATATTTGTTTATATGGCAGATTTCAGTGTATTTTAGTATAAGAGTTCAAAATCGTCTCTGACTGTTATTGCTGAGGGCCATACCAGTTTGTAAAAAAAAATACTGAAATAATCTGCCATCCGTAGTAAAATTAGTGCAATTATTCCCTGAATGTGAGAAAGCTATAAATCTATCTTTCCAAGAGACTCTACCAGATGGGCTGATGGGAAAATGGCACAGGTAAACTTTAAAGCCAGCAGAGGATCAGAGCAACCCTGCCTAAGATGTGCAGAGGAGCTCCAATCCTCCATGGAGCAGGAAGCCCTCGTGTTCCCACGGGCTGCCCACCTTTGGTTGGACTATCTGACTCTCGTGTCACTGACTGTGCTTCGGGAAGGGTTAGCTTGCTGCTAATTATTTTTTTCTTTTTCTAATACTGGAAAGAAACCCAGAACCTGCTGTACATAAACACACCCACCTCTCTCCCCAGCGAGACAAGGAATTGAAAAGGTGGATGAGTGAAGGAGGAAACATGCTTTATGAAATTTATGCTTTCTTCCCAGATTGGACTGACACTGGATTTTGTCATGAATTTGATTCCTCTTGAGCTCCATCTTGACTGATATAACATGATCTAAGACAGAAGACACAAGAGCATTTTGTTGGCAAGTCAGTCTAAGAGATTGAACAAGATAACTTTTAGAGGGCAGGCATTAAACTAAATAAACATACTTCTTCATGAATACATGTGTTTCTGTATACATACATACATGCAGGTTTGTGAATATACATGTATGTAGACTACAGAATGTATAAGAGTTTTTTTTAACATCTCCAAACTCTTGGAAGTTATGAGGCAAGTGTTATAATGAAGACAGATTTTAGCTTCAGTCGTCTTCTAATACCAACCTCCTGATATGAAATCAAATCAGGAAACAGTGTAATCTTCTTTAAGAGGTGTCTGGTGCTAAGTAGAGAATGATATACCAAAATGTTGAAAGTCCATAAAATAACTCTTAATTCCATATTACTAATTATACTCTTGACTCCTTAAATGTCCTAGATCAATTTCCTTAACTTGCAACAGCTGCCTATTTTGTTTCTGGTTTTGTATTTGTGCACACATTGAATAGAAAAAGTAGAAAAACAATGAAATATGAATACCTTTAGACACTGTAATGAGAATGTACGGAACTCTACTAAAAGACAAATTTTTAGCCTTTTCAATTTTAAAAAATGTATAGTATTGAATAGATGATAGATCTGAGATGGGTATTTCAAACCTAGGTAATGACAGAATGAGGCAGTCAATAGGAATAAAAATAATTCACGTTTTAGCTACAGTGAAGAAACTGTCTATCATGGTATACCTGATGAAGTGATGTTAAAAATAAATGCAAGACTCAAAAGATAATGTACAATTTAAACCCTACTTCATTTGAAAGCTTTCTTGGATTGAAGCTGCTCCTGTGTTTGGAAGTGATGGGAGCCATCCTGTTTTACACAATTCTTACAGGATTAGAACAGAGCATGGAATGATTGTTTTCTGTGACAACTCTGGGTATAATCATAGCCCAAGAGATCACACAGCCTCAGTTTTTAGTTGAGAAATACCATCATTGCTAAATAAATTCTATCCAAATTTTATGTTCTGCTAAGCACAAGATTAGAACTATTTTGTTTCTGAATTGTCCTATCTCTTCACCTGCAGGACAGACACCTCACCCGTATATCTGGTATTAACACAAGCAGTGAAAATGCTGTCATTAAGTTTGTGTTCTCTGATCACAAAGGTCTCATTAAAGCAACTGGATACTTCATGCTTTGTACTTACTGCATTTAAATGGAATATCTATTTTCCTGATCATTAGTTTCCCCTCCCTTGATATATGGATTAGTTGACAGTTGATTGTCGACGCGTGCAGCACAGACAAGATAAAATATCATAAGCACCGGTCTTTTCTTTGGAAGTTAATCTGAGAAGGACAATCACGATACACCTCTGGAAACAGTCCGAGATCTCATTCCTGGGCTGGAGGCCAAGCATTTCTGGTTTTCGAGCTTCAAAGACCCACTCTGTTTTGTCCACAGAGACTCCGCTACCACGAAGACACTCTGGTTGTGTCTGGGTAATGAAACCTGGAAAGTTGAAGGCAAAGGCTGCTCATTGTTGCTAATACCATTCTAAAGCAATATGAACTGAGCCAAAACTTGAGGTGGAATTTGGCCCTCCTTTGTGTGTTTTCTGCCATTTCTACATGACAATATGAACTTCTTTTTACTGACATGGAGAAATATATATATAAAGCATGCCTTAAGGGGCAAGAATATAGTAGTACTGAACAAATACTTTTATATGTACATAAACAACCTCTCTATATGGATTCACTTACAAGAGCAGATATGATTTAAATTTTTTTTTTTTTTTTCCAGGAAGAACTTCAAGGACCTGGAGGGATTCAAAGTAGAGGCTACTTTTTCTACAGGGTATGGTTTGTTCGACCTTTTTTCTTTTCATTTCATTATGAGTGTTACAAAACAAAAAGTAGAGAAACCAGTAAAAATTACTGTGACGGAGGAAACTTTTTTCAGAAAGAGCATCTTACTGTGTAGAACTACTCAAGATCTGTTCCAGGTATTTTCTTGGATTAAAACAGAATAATAGTAGAAGTTTTTGTACACATCTTAATGTTTGTGTCTAGATGATACCATGCTAAGTGTTAATAAGTCTTTGGTTACTATGTATATCATTCTCGGAGAAAGTTCTAGAAAATATGCCATCTTGGACAACCCTTCTGTTCAATATAGCACTGTTCAATATAGTACGTTCACATGTGATATAAATACAATGCCATGCTTACGTACTGTACCAGAACAGGTACTGGGACTGACCTTCCCATTTTCCTTGTGTTTTGACCAGTAAGATTAGAAACTAGCTACAGAAATTCTCATGAGAACGAAACTACTTTATTCATCTTTGATGCTATAGAGCCTCTTTGTTCCATTTTTGCAAAATTGAGCACGTTAAAGATGGCAAGTCAAACTTAATAATAATTCTCTTGATTTTGGTCAATTTTTTTTTCTGTTTAAATAAGAAAGTGGCTGATGAAAAGAAGGCAAGTTTGTATAGTTATATTTCTTATGTATCAAGAGTGGATCTTTAGAGCTCTTATGACAGGTCAAAGTTATGGGTAATATTAACAACAATGCATTCATGATGCCAGAGTGAAAAGCAAATCCTTATTAAGCCCAGCAAGAGATTTTTTTTTTATCAGCTTTAGTAGACATTGTATCAAGTTCCTTTGTAGTGCAAAATATTTCTGAAATGACCATGGTGAAAAAGGAGAAACTCTTTGCCAATTTTCAAGAACTAAATTTTTTAGTCTAAAAATAAAATCATTGAGTGACATATATTTCTTTGTTAATTACAACAAACATAATGCAATAACAACAACAATCTGGAAGCATATCTTAAGAAAATGCAAAAAGAATGAGGGATAATGGTCTCTTAGAAGGACTTCTTGTGGCTTTCTCCCTGTATAAAATCATACAAGATGGGTATAATTCATTCTTCAATCTGTATACAGTAATTTTTACTGTATAATTCTCCTCCAGAGGTGGATATACATTAAACAATAACTGGTCTCTGGTTTATCTTTAATGATGATCACATTGACAAAACTGAGAAATTTCCCAATTTTTATACATCCCAAGTTGGGTGGGGCTTTGTTACTGAAACCGGTCAGTTTTATAGAGGGCTTATTGGATATCTGTCTTTCAGCCACGCAACGGAAGGAGATCCGTGGATTTTCGCTAAGGAGGTATCTATTTAATGCTTTTAATCACAATCTATATTTAAATTGGTTTATTTTTATACAAATAGAGCACAATATTTATGTTGAGTAGTCTATGAAAGCCTTTAACTGTTTTTGGCAACTTAGATTACTGCAGACAAGCTTCTCCCAGACGTGCTAAATTCACGTATCTTCAGGTCACGTGAATAGAAGCCGTAGGTACTCAGTTCCTCGATCTGAGAACACAGAGCTGTTTCAGGCAGCAAGAAATGGAAAATATCCCAGATCTGTAAACAGTTTGGAAAGCTAATAATGATGATAAGTGTATGTAAGGAAGAACTGATTCGGCTTCCTATCAAACACATACTGATGTCCTGGGTGTAATGCCCCTGTTCTTGCGTAGAAAAAAACCTCACACTCAAACTAAGTACAGACTTCAGGATTTCATTTCAAATCATTCGACTCTTTGGAACGATATAAAAAAGTTTCCCTATGCCAATATTATAATGCTCTGTTTTCTAATAGATCTTACATCTCTATCACATTTTAAGTATTTAGTGTTATATCATACCAACAGCTAAAGCTTTTTCTTATTTTTCAGGATTTTAGATTCCTGACCTAGAACTAATGCTGCAGGAATGCTGAGTACATGGACATACTGTTTTCCTTACAAAAATTATTCGTTACTAGTGTACAATTAAAGATCACTAGAATGTAAATGTTCCTAAATTAGATTCTGTTGAGGATTTAAATGTTTCTTTATTTTTTTGATTACATGAAAATTATGTTTCCTAGTGTTCTGATGTTTACAACTGTATGTAATGAAACTGTAAAAAAGTGACAGTGTATGCATGCAACAGACATTGCCTCTAACAACGCTGTTATGTACGTTCATTTTCCCTTATAAATAAAGGAACTCAGTTAGAGAGTTGTTTTAATGGGAATGTTTGCAACGTAGACTACTGCATTTTTTCAGAATATATTGTGGTTTGTGCAGTCTTTAAAATCACAGCTTATCTAGGCAGGCCAAACAAAAGGTGTGGTTTGCTTTTCAAGAGTATGTTCTCTACCCCTGTAAATCCTTCACTGTAGCCTGTGGACTTCTGGCAGTCTGCAAGGTCATGAGAAGTGCTCTGCAGATGGTCTACAGAACTATATTGATGGCGAAGGCATTGGCAGTCCTCAATAAGCCTTAAGGTTAATAGTGTTTCATTGGCTGAAAAAAAGTGAGAATCTCTATTCCCTTAATGAAAGGAAATCAAGTAAGTGGCATGTTTTGAAGAAATATCTTTACTTAATTCAACTAAAATATGATGACATTTTCTTAGCTATGTCTTTTGTTTAGCTATTAAGAACACCGATGCAGAATGGTTCTCATTCAGAAGGCTTAATTGGGTTATTTACATTCTTCCAGAATTAGGATCCATTTGCAAACTCAAGTGGTTTTGATGTATAACTGAAGCAATTCCACTCAAAAGAACAAGTTAGCCTCACAGTCTTCCTAGCCTCTCTGAGTTGATTTTCACACTGGGATTGTGTTAAAATATGATGTTGAGGTTGTAATCACGCTGAAAGCAACTAACCGTTCCGTGTCGAAGCAGAGTATTGTCCTTAACATTGTGCTGGCTGGTCATGGTTTGAATTGACTTCAGCATTACTGCTCCTGCTTCTGCAAGCTTGGATGAGCAGCTGAACTTCAGAAGGTGGCCTCAGAGGTGGAAACCAGCTTAAGGAGTCCTTTTCCTCTTCTTGCCAACTTGTTTTCACTCTGCAGTTCGCTGTCTCTCCACTCCGACGGGTGCAATTATCTGTGAACTGAGGATCCGGGTTTATACAACCCCTGGTCAGAACTGACGTGTGGCCTTCTGCCCCAAACCCCTTACTGTATGGCATTGCATTAAACGAGGCTATTTGTCTAAGTTCTTCCCACAACTGTCTTACGCCGCGCGACGGGCAGCTCCCCCTCAAGCAGGCGGTGGGATGAGCCGGCGCAGGGAGGGAGAGCGGCCTCCTCCGGTCCCGCCCGGCACCGAACCGCGGCCTAAGGCGGCCCGGACTGAAAGTGCCCGGCGTTTGATACGTTGTTTGGGTTTTTTTTATGTTTCTGAAACGTTTTTAAACAGCCCGCCCGCCCGCCTCCCGCCGCCGCCGCTGGAAGCGGTGAGGGCGGAGCTGCCCCTGCCCCTGCCCCTGCCCCTGCCCCTGCCCCTGCCCCTGCCCCTGCCCCTGCCCCTGCCCCAGCCGCCGTCCTGCCACCGCCCGCTGAGAGCAGTGGCCGCCGTCAGGGGAGGCGCTGCCTTGCGGGGTGCCGTGCAGGTGGGCGCCGGCGGTCACCCCAATCCCGAACTGCCCTGCTGGGGCAGGAGCTGCGGCCGAGGGCGATGAGGGAGTTGGGGCGGGAATGCCGAGAAGACGGAGGAAAGCGCAGGTGGGCAGCGGTCGGAGCCAAGAGAGGCGCTGGGCGCTGCACGAGCCGAGTCGTGCTGCCCGAGGTAACCACCGTGCCCGCTGGGCGAGGAGAAAGGCGAGGAGGGCAGGGGCAGGGGCAGAGCCGGCCGCCGGGAAGGGCTCCCTTCGGCCGCGGGGCAGAGAGCCGCTGCCGCTGCCCTGGCCCCGCGCAGCCTTCCCAGCCCCGGCGGCGGTCCCAAAAAGTAGCAGGTGGGAGAGCAGCTTAGGTGGGTGTTCTTGTGAGAATATGGCAGGAAACTTGGAGTTTCTGACAGTTAAGAATTAACCCTCTAATAAAATACTGCACTTTGCTAGCTGGATGATCATACGTTCGGCATGTTTTAAAAACATCATTGAGAATTTGTTTCATGTCATTTGCAAAAAAAAAAAAACCACCAAAAACCAAACCAAAAAAACCCACAAAAGACCTGCAAATTAAATTTTTCAGAAGTGTTATTTACACTTAAGGATTGAACCCAGCCTTTGGGTTCCCAGACTTGACATACGCATCACCCCTGGCGAAGCAGGTAGTAGTTAACATTATCGTTGGCAGCGGTGAGAAGTGTTAGGAGAAGTTTTGTGGCACTGGATTGTGGCCTGCTAGTAGTCTAACTTCATACTCCAAAAGCAATTTATGTTGGATCACTTTGCACTCTTACCATCTGTTATGGTTTGAAGTTGGGGGGGGAGGTCCGGGTGGCAGAAGCTGCCCATCAGACCGGACTCCCGTCCCCCTCGGGGCTTGAGCCAATCGGCGCCTCTGCGAATTGCCCTATTTACGTCGGACAAAGGAACCGGAAAGGTGTGCCTGTGCCCAGGAGCAAGGAGACGGGAGGAGGGCACGGCCTCGCTCCCGGCTCCCGGCCGGGCCGGCGGCCTGGGCCGGGCCGGGCCCGCTCCGCTCCGTCGAGGATGGCGGCGGCGGAGCCGCTTGGGGAACTCGGGGAGAGCCCCACTGCCGGGGCGCCCACCGGGCCGAGTTCACCCAGAAAGGACTGAAATCTAAGGGAAACGGCCACACGGATAAGAGGTCAGTGAAGATGGGACGGAACAACGTGTGCCGCGGCTGAGTCCCCCTTACCAGCAGCCCCTTTCTAACAGTCCTCGGTGGAGCAAGCAGAGACCCACTCGCAACCAGTGGATGACCCACGTCGGGAAGACATGCCTGAGCCTGAGACTGTTGTGAATCATGGGCACAGGTAGAGACGCATTTTACGCATTTTACGCATTTTACGCATTCAGTCTGTACGGAGACGCATTTAAGGTCGGTATGACGACCCACGCCGGAGCACATTTAAAGTTTGTTGATGACCCACGCCAGAGCGAGTGGCTGCGGCTCCTTAAAAGCCCAGGACTGGTAAAGCCCGCACTTGGGGCAAATCCGATGGGGTAAGGATTTGCTCCCCAGCGGGTAGGATTCACGCTTTCACCGTGAGTAGGGGATCCAGTGGAGCAAGGGACAATGGTGTAAGGACTCCTTTTCCTTTAAGAGAAGCGGCAGTAACAACTTGGAATGAACTGACCTGTACTCCCCCAGTCCCTGCCCCCCTGCGCCGCTGGGGGGAGGAGGTAGAGCCGGAAAGAAGAAGCAAAGGGGGGGGAGTGGTGTTGTTAAGACCTGGCCTTGTTTTCTTGTTATTCTCTCAAGTAACCGTTTTTGTGTGCTTTTCTCTTTCTAGGTAGCTGTTAATAGTTTTGCATTAAGAAAAAGCCTCTTTTGCCCGGGACCGTGGTTGGTGGGTGCTCCTCTGTTCCTGTCTCGATCCTCAGCTCTTTTATTATATTTTTCTCTCTTCTCCATTTTACTGGACTGGGAGAGCTGCGTGGGTTTGGTTGCCGGACTTAGCCTAACCCACGACACCATCAAATACCTTCTGAAGTTTTTGACACACACTTTCATTTATTTAATCTGTGCATATTACTGCAACCTTCAACTAATCACTTAACACTAACTTTTTAAACATTTAATTCAATTTGTTAAAAAACTGTTACAGGTTTTTGCTAGCTTTTGATCTTATTTTCCTTGAGACTGGAGCTTGAATTGGTCAGACACACTTGTTTCTGTCATGTTTACTGCGATCTAGGATTCTTGATCCATTTTTTTTTTTTGCTTTTACATTTTGTAGATATAACAGCATCCATAAAATGTCAAATGTGCAACTGGTTGCACAAACATATTGAATGTTACAAACATTAAATAGAAATTGTATAAAGTACACCATTTAAGTAAAATACTATGGAAGTTACAGAGAACCTAAACTTAGAGAAAAACATAAAATGTTGTCCTGGTTTTAGCTGGGACAGAGTTAGCTCTTCTTTTTAGCAGCTAGAAGAGCTCCGTGTTTTGGTTTTACTCAGAGGCTCGCTCTGAGAAGAATGTTGATAGCAAGTTGATGTTGATAGCAAGCTGATTGTAGTTGGCCAAGGACTTTTCAGTGTGCCATGTCCTGGCCGGAGTGCAGAAGCACGGCAGGATAAGGGGGGGGCATAGCTGGGACAAGGGGGCTGTGATTCCCCTTGTGATTTGTGGTGGAACTGAAGGTTGAGGGCCAAACTGGCCAATTAATATTTCATATCATGCAGCATCATGCCCAGTATAAAAGTGAGGGACAGCCGTAAAGAGGGCTTTTTGCGCTTTGGCTCTTTTGCCACTTTTGCTCTTTCGCGCTTGCTGCGCTTTTGCTCTATTGCCTTTTTTTCCTCTCTCTTCCAGTACTCCCACTCTCGGAGAACTATCTCTTTGTCCCCCTCTCTATTTTGGGGCCTCACGTTCGTCTGGGATTGCAGCTTTGGGACGAGACAGGCTGCGGATAAGAGGGGGTGGTGAGCATCTACACTGTGTATTAAATCATCTGTATTAAATTGTTCTTATCTCAACCCACGGGTTTCCCGTTTATCCTTTAATTCTCTCCCTCATCCCTGGGGCTGGGGGAGGGTGAGTGAACGACTGTGTAGGGTTCAGTTGCCGGAGCAGCCTAACCCATGACAAATGTCAAAATCATTCCTGGCAAAAACTGGCTTATCTCTGAATTACGTACATTCCAATGCTGTTTCAGTTCCTTTTTGTTGGGTGGTTTTGAAATTATTTGTCCGGTTATGATGATGATTTTTATTATGTTTTTTAATGCCTCGTGATTCTTCGTAATCATTCTGCTATGGAGAAGGATTTGCATTCTGTGAAGTAAGGAAATCTGATCCTGACTTAAGTCAGAAAATCATACAGTAAAGCACTTCTGTGGAGGACAAACTGCATGTGTATCACTCATGTTTCTTCAGCGGTTCCCTTGGAGGAGCACTCCTCTTAGTTCTGTGGACTTCTTGATACTCTGAGAGTACCTAAGTCAAAATTCTTTGGTGAAGGGTTGAAAACTTGCAGTAAGACTGGCTGTAAGATTTTATTTTTTTTTTAATGTAAGTGAACCCTGGGGAATTACGCTACAGCAAAATCTCCGTTTGAGTTTTTCCCATTCCAGACCCATAAGTGACCATCTAATTAATTAGTATATATATGGAGCTTCTCTTTTATTTTTGTCCAATGGATTATATCAACTACTTTTCAATGAAAAAGAAAACATCACTTAATTCTTTATATACATTTTCATATGTGGATAAAGTTAAAGTAAGTTTGCTAGTATATTCGAAAGACTCGGTGATGAAATAACCATCATCTTAGAGGTAGAAAGATACAGAAAATAATTTTCCAAATACTATAACTATTTACAATGGAGTTGTCATTTCTAGTCCAAAATCTGGATATTGGAGGTTTGCAGAAGGAATCAATTAAAGTATTCATGTTTGAAATCTCTTCTTTGTCTTAGCAATAAGGCGATAGGTGTTTGCAAAGCCAGAGCTCTCCACTAGCAGTGAATATTGGTAGCAGTACCCTCACCTGGAGTCTGCTGAGCCCATGCAATAGGAGCGTTGGAGGAACTGTCACAAGCTACTGACACTTCCTTTCCACTCCAAACCTTCCAAAACCTCACTTCCTCATGCCAGAGAAACTGGCAGATGTACTTAACCTCCTTGTAAGCGATAGCATGATTCTATTTACTCTCTTTGGGGATTTCCCATATTCTCTTCTAAAATGCAAAGCAATTCTTTTACCTTTGTGAAATTCCTTGAGGCATGTGTAGCATTTGATCTTCATTATACTCATAATAAATTCTGTACAAGAAACTTTTTGAATAAAAATGAGGCATCTGTCAGCTGGAAAGGCCAATGTAGTACTCATGGGCACGGTAGTAATCCAGTGGAAATCCTGGATGTTTCCTCAGGTAAAATTTTTGTAATGTACTTTTTGTTCATCTGATGCTGCTTTATTATGGAATTATGAATATCGCTAAATATTTCTGATATATACATATTTATACAGAGATTTCTTTGTGGAGGTTTTCAAACAAGTCGTTATTTCAGGACCAAAAATACCACACTTTTTGATTAACAAACTGTTTTAAAATCTGCTTTACTACTTCTAATCCATATTCAAGGCTTCCTAATATGTTGCTATTCTACTATTCCAACAGCAGTCCAGTTACAATAAACAGATTCTTTTAATGTGTTAGTTTCAGTAGAAATGAGGTCTTATAAATAACATGCAGTTCCTTCATCTCAACTGTTTAATTAAAATTAGCACAAATGTAGACTTAACATCTACAGAAGTCCTGTGTTATAAACATGGTGTATGAAGTAGCTTATGTTGACGCATTAATATTAATCATTCCTTTAAAATAAAAAAGTCTTTTTCTTCTGATTCTAGGCATACTTTTATATGTTTATGTGTTTATTCACAATGTCAATATCTTATTCTTAGTAGTAACATGAAAATACTGATACAAAAATCTTGCCGGTATAAAGCCGTATTGCTTTAAGTGTGTTTAAGAAAGTGGTGTATAGTTTTGGGTTTCTGAAGTAGGTTCCCATATATCTTTTAAGCAATTTTTAACTCATATTTTGGAGACTGATTAATTTATCTATGTTTAGATTTCGAGTTTTCTTTCTCTCTTATTTTCTTGCCATTTTCTCTTCAGAAGTGAAAATGGCAGATGAAGATTCATGACAGAGAATAGTCCATGAGGGTATTGCAGCCTCTAAGTAATGGTTTCCTTTTGTTACATCCTTAATATATGCCAAAGTGAAAAAGGACTGGTTTTGGTTTTAAAAAGTGCACACAAGACTGATTTGTTGATTTAGTTTAGTTTCATAATATTAAAACAGGATCCAAATGAAGATACTGAATGGAATGACATTCTGAGCCATTTTGGAATTCTTCCTCCGAAATAAAAACTGAAAGATGAAATTGAAGAAATGGTTTTACGCTTGCAGAAAGAAGCAGAAGGCAAGAAGAATTAAAAATACATGCCATTAGTATAAAAAAAAATTGAAAAGTGGAAGTATTTTCAATAATGCTTTTTGTAACTTAAACATTGTACAATAATTATATGTTTATTTTAATTATTTTCACTTGGTTATTTTAAAAAGAATTCTAAATTAAACATACAACAGAGTTAGTGAAAAACATTATGGCATGTAACATGTATGGATAGCTAATTTCCATAATTTCATAAAGGAACTAATCAGTATGACCAAGATTCAAATCCTATATTTCTGTATTTTCCTGTATATAGCTAAATAAATTCAGGTTTTTTTGCTCTCTTACCCAGAGTTATGCCAAAGTTGACTACTTTCTGAAATTGGTACATCTTTTTCTTTCATTAATTCCATGTCTGTGTAATACTTTTCATACATTTAAAATGTTTGTAGACACTTTGGAGAACAAAAGGTGACTGTTTTTTTGTTTGTTGTTTCTAGTGAAACCACATGAAAGAATGAATCTTGAAGAACTGAAGGAAGCTGAAGATGACTTTGATGAGGCCGATAGGAAAGCTGTTGAAATGTACAGGTGTGGTAAGATATTTCTATCCAGATTAACATACACTACTGTACATGTACATGCTCCTGAAAAATTAACTCAGAATCTTTTGAATAGTAATGTCTACTGACTGATACAACTGCATTTCTTCACCTTCCGCTCCTTTGCCAGCAGATAGACAGTGCTCACATTTGGGAGTTAGAGCAATGATGATAAATGTTCAAAGAAAGGAAAAGTTCTCTATCTCATTTTCTCTTGTCATGGTTTGACTCGGCTGGCCACTAAACACCACACAGCCATTCTCTCACCCTCTCCCACCAGGGGAAGGGGAAGAGAATTAAAGGGGAAAAGGGAAGGAGACTCGTGGGTTGAGGTACGAACAATTTAATAATCGAAATAAAGCTAAATAAAAAGTAATAATGATATAAATAATTATAAAAATAATATATGATACTATATTAAAATTATGATAATGTATACAAACAAGTGATGCACAGTGTAATTGCTCACCACCTGCTGAGCAATGCCTGACCTGTCTTGGCTAGTGGTCTTGAAACAGAGAAACACGAAAACCGCAATCCCAGAAGAGCAAGAGCCCTGAGGAGAGATCCCAAGAGTGAGAGAGATTGGAAGAGCGCCAGAGAGAGAGAAGGAAAAAAACTTTCCAGCCAACCCTCATCTATATACTGGGCATGATAATTTATAATTAAATAATTAATCGGAGTGTTACGAGCAAAATATATCTCTGCCTTTTGGATAGCACTCATTTCTAGTACAGTATGCTTTCTAAAGATATTGAAATAAAAATGCAATATAAAATTTATTATGAATTGCAGTTTCACTATATCATACGCTGCAGTGTCTATGCTGGAATGGTAGTAGTTGATAAACTTAGGTGTTTTTGAAATATGTTTATCAAGTCAGCTGTGGGCCCCTAATATACAACTATTGTGTTTGTTTTGCTTCTTATCCAAGATAATTTTAATGGCTTTTCTATTTCTTACTTAATGAAAATATTCATTTAAAGTTTATATTGGAGGAAGGGTCACGGAAGATCTAATCAATGTCTATAAATACCTGAAGGAAGAGTATAAAGCACACAGAGCTGTGGTGTTGCCAGTGGTGCCCAGTGACAGGCCAGAGACAATGGGCACAAACTGAAACACAGGAGGTTCCCTCTGAACATCAGGAAACACCTTTTTACGGTGAGAGTGACTGAGCATTGGCAAGGGTTGCCCAGGGAGGTTGTGGAGTCCCCAGAGATGTTCAGAAGCTGTCTCTGGACATGTTCTTGGACAGCCTGCTCAAGGCTGACCCTGCTTGAGCAGGGCAGTTGAATCAGATGACCTCCAGAGGTCCTTTCCAACCTCAGCCATGCTGCGATGGCCTAATTCTGTGATATCCCATAATACTGTTCTTAGGCATAACTGTGGCACAACCTTATTCAGCTATTTAATAGGAGCACACCAATTGTTTTACTTACAATGCCAAGCAGAGTCAATATATTTTATAAATTCAGGTTCAGAAAACTTTGGCAGCTTCTATGGGGATTTGGTAATTTTAGCTATATTGGACATTCACATATATATTTTTGTAGGTATTTTACAAAGTACTGTGCTGAGTTCTGCAGAGCTTTGTACTCTAACTAAGAAAAATGAGACATGCAGTTTACACAGAATAAAAATGCTAATATGATCAAAAGATTTCCTCTGTCTAGAGTCAACCTGCACTTGCTGCTTCTGCATTGTTAAAATGACTAAAATAATTCAAGTGCTAACACTGTGTATCTAGTGCTGTATTCTCATGGGAAGATAATAATTTACATAATTATGTAGAAGTTGTGAACCTAAATTAACATGCATTGTTGCTAGAGTATAATAACGTTGCATATATATTACTTAATCTTTTTTGAAAAATCCACTTCTACAGTGGCTTTTAATTAGTTAAATTAAGAGCTGCTCTTAGTTCAACAAATCTCAGTGAGGCATTTTCCTGTTCTATCTTGCAAGTATTTTTATAGATGAAGACTGCCACCTATTGTTTTTACATTCCAGTTTTCATGAATTTTAAAATTATCTCATAAATATTAGCGTAAGTACTGGTAGTTCTTCTTCAAACTAATCTCATTTGCAGAATCAGAAAAACAATTAGTATCTGCTTTAAGTTTTTCTCGCTCTTTCTCAAATAGTAAACCCTTCTGCAATACGTTTGATACTTAAGTTTCCTAAATCTAATATTGAGGAACTTAAAACTAAGAAAATTTATTTTAATGTTGTCTTATTGAATAAAGATTAGCATAGAAGCCTTTCTAGCTCTGAAATTACATTAGAAGACCTTGAGCTAAAGGGTTACTCAAAGCATTTTTTAAAGTAATTGAGAGAAATGCACTAGATGTAATTCTAAAATGCATTTAAAATGTTCAAAATGCTTATTTTTATTATTACTTTTCAATTAGGCATTGACGCTTACAAGAATGGAAATGTCTTCAGAGGACGCAAAAGTATGGGGAGCTGAGAGAAACTTGTGGAGAGCAGTATGTAAAAGAAGTTACAAATGTTCCAAAGGATGTTTGGGTTATAATTCATCTTTATCGGTCAAGGTAAATACTTTTTTGTTTAAGATGTTGAATACTTCAAGACAGAGAACTGAACTGCTAATTAAAAAACAATACCAAGAAAAATGAAATACAGTATACTAGTGAAATGGCAATTGTTTGAAGGCCATGGAATCATAGAGCACGGGACCTCCTTGATTTGTTAATGCACGTTGTGAGAGTTAACCGCTTCACTTTTGTTCAATTATATGACAGATTTCTTTTGCTATCTATTCTTATCACCACATACTGAATCTGACTGCGATTTCTGAATTTCACTAAGAAAGTGTCGTCCACTGTCTGTGCTAAGGGAAGTTCCTTTGCAGACTCTCCTCAGCAGGAGTGTTCTAACAGGATTATTCTACCTTTATTTCCCCTTTGACTTGAACAAATCAAAAGCCCAATAGGAAAAGTCTCAGTTATGAGAATTGAGGAAAGCTAGGGCATGTGTTAGGTGATCAGTTGATAAATTCTCTAATGGTAGCAGAAGTTGTGACAGGATCCAGCAGAAATGTCCAAGGACTCCCATGATTAGCATATGTTAGCAACTCTCTTAGATGTTTTTCAAAAGCACTGAGAATTACTTTGGAACGTCTAATGCATTTTTTTAGATTCAGCTCAGCTTTCTCTTTTCCTCTTTTTAAGCCTGTTGGGTGGAAGCTTGTCTGATTCATCTCAGTTGTCAAGAATTGAGTATTATTTCCAGGAGCAATAAGAACAGGTCAATCAAATGAAATTGTTCAAATCACAAGAATTTAAATTTATAGATCTGTAGAAAGAAAATAGCAGCTTTTCATTGTTTTTGTTTACTGGAGAAGCAATTCTGTACTTTTTCATTGCATAAATATGAGTCTGTGAGGAAACTCAAAATTGCTTAGGAACTAATATGATATCTCCAAAGTCTCTTACGGCTAGTAACACCACTGCCTCACCCCTCATCAGCCACCTGAGGGTGCTCCTGGAACTCATCGAGGGTCCCTAGGCTGAATCACAGAATCAGAGTAGTTTTGTTTGGAGGGGACCTTTGAAGGTCATCTAGTCCAATCAGCTTCTTGAACTTCAGTCAGTCACAACAAAGATCCTAAATTTTAAAAGGTTAATGGGCTGGAGGGAACAAAAAAAAACACCATTGTTTTTTGGGGTTGGGTGGGTGTTTTTGGTTGGTTGGTTGGTTGTTTTTTTTTACTGAGGTTTATATAGTGACTGTATTGCAAATAGTATCTATGAAAGTAATGAACAGGCCTATGGTGGTAATATGACTATACAAATGTTTCCCTGACATTCCTTAGGTTTTGCTAAAAGAGTAAAGGAGTAACTAAATGTTAAACTGAAAGCCAGTTCAAGTAAAGTGTGTATTACAGATTAAAAAATCTCATTTAAACTCTACAATAAACAAACAAAAAAAGCTTTAAAATCTTAATGGATAACAAAATTGCAGCACGATGCTTGAAGCATCTGGTAGCTTTACTGATAGATTTTATAGACTGTGCCTATTACATATTTTCACTTGAACAGCTCTTTAAATTACAATGAACTTGGAAGAAGCTAAATAAAAATTGTGGTGCAATTCTTATAACGAATTAAAGTAGAAGCAGACTATAGGAAAAGGTACATTTATTCTTTGAAGGCCTTATTTTTATTAACTTTAGTTATTTTACAAATCATTTACTCCAGAAATGATGATGACACTCCAGTGTCATCACAACTTTCTTATTCTTTTCTAGCATCCCATTGTGTTCCCTGGTTAACGAACACCTTGGCCTGCTAGCCAGAAAGTTTCCAGAAGTCAAGTTTCTCAAAGCCATTGTGAACAGCTGCTTTCAGAATTACCATGACAGATGTTTACCCACAATAATTGTATATAAAACTGGTGAAATACAAGGCAGGTTCATTGGTGTAGCTGAATGTGGGGGAATATTTCTTAAAGTGGAAGGTAGAAATATTTTTAAATAATTCACTTTACAGAAAATCTTATGTTGTTCGCAATCATTAGATCTAAATTTCACTGCTTAAAGGTGGAAAAGATTTTTGAATATTTTTGTAGGAAAAAAGTCTACAAAAAGTAAAGAATTTATTGTAATTCTGTGGTAAGAACATTGGATCAGCACAGATATTTTGCAATTTCGTGATTAGGTATTTTACTGAGATAAATTTGAGTTGTCACAAGGATGGCTTTATTTTTTGTTATTGAGATGGAGTTTGGTCTTTAATAGAAGTCCTTTTTTCTCTTAAGTGAAAATTTATTGCGATTATCAGAATAAATTGTCTTTTTTTTTTTTTTTTTACAGAGCTTGAATGGAAACTAGCAGAAGTTGGAGCAATAGAAACTGACTTAGAAGAAAACCCAAAAAAGGACATTATGGATATGACAGTCAGTAGGAAGTATTTCTGCTCATGAAGACACCAATGCAAAAAGCAGTGATGCAATGAAACTGTGTATCACTTGAGAAAATGTTAATGCAGATCATCTGTTCTGACATAAACTAGCTCAAATAGAATTTTTTACTCCTTTAGTAAGTCTGAAATTATTAAAGAAAAAAAAAAGAGCTTTTGTTTCACTTGTATATTTTTTGGTTTTGATTTGTGGAAGAAAAATCAATGTAGTAAATGAAAGCCATACTTACCTTTGGATACATATAATGGCTGTCATTGACACTGAGAGCCTGGAGTCACCGTTTCTTACAAACTCGCCTTAAACAGAAGGGGAAGGTATTAGCTAGTGGGCTCTAATCCATAGTTTCTTCCTGCTTTTATCCACCATGGGTGCAACATACTCCTCTAATTCTCAGTTAAAGGACTGTAGTGGAACTCTGCTCTGCTAAGTACCTTCTCAGTTCCCCCCTACTGAAAAGCCGACCCAAAGACAATGATGTGTCCAGAGATGTAAAATCAGGATTTGGCCCTGAATCCATTGACTAATATTTCTGTTTGTTTGACAGGTGTTCAAGAATTTTCTCCAGTGTCAAGGATAATCTTCCCACTACTTTATAATACTTGGTTGGATCAGTTGTTCCTTCCTTACAAAAATAAGTATATCCTTAACAAAATAGTTTACAGTACAAACGTAGCTAAGCAAAACTACATGAGTGAATGAAAAGACCATGCTCCTGATTCAGCATTTTTATTTATTATGAGTAGTGAATAAAATTGTATAGTATTAATGTTATTTTCCCAGTGACTCATCATAAAAACCACAGTGTGCTAATAAAGATTTAATTATGTACCATTGACATGGTTTATAGCATCAGGATGCAGAAAGAAAAATGAAACAGAAACAGTTCACTTAACACTTGGCACATAGATACCTAAGAACAAAAAAAATAACAGCCATTTTTTTTCACCCCGCAGCATACAGCTGTGCTATTAGTAGACATTTACTTGTAGATATCACTCCTAGAAACTTCCATTTTGCAGATTCAAAGAGATAACTAGTAGATGCATTTCAGAGATAATGGCTTATCTGCCACTTCAAACCAGAAAGCTAACTACTACTTTTAATTGTAAGTAGGTCATCAGTGACTTTAGATATGATTCTCACAGTCACGTCAGGCGAGTACCAGTGTTGGCTGCTATAAAAGGAGGACTACTAGCCACCTCCTCCTCTCAGCAGTGAACCTCCCTCCTGCTGCTGTGGCTGCCCTGAGCTACTCCAGCAAAACACACAACTGTACAAGCACTAGTTAGATCTATACTACCGGAAGTAGTGTAGATATAACATGAAAGGGCCAGACCTCCCCTTTGGTGACCCTTACTTTGTCCAAGTGAAGCGACCATGTGGTCATGATTACAGCCACCAGACAAGACCAAGCAGCAGCAAAACCTAAGGGAAATCTGCAGGTTAAAAGCAGATGTTTCTGGTTCTTAGTTAGTGGGACCATTTGCAGGAGAAGGGTCTAGGAATGAATGTTAGTAAACATTGCTTTAAAAGGATTGTGGCAAGCTTTAAAGTCTGCATCTTGGTCAAGTCCACTGGTTTTAGCATTCGGGAGTGATGTGAAATTCAGTTTCAAAATCAGCTTCCTCAGATAGATCCTCCTGAATATGCCAGTGAGGCTCAAAAAGGACCATTCTGAGCAGACGCTTGTTCTATGGCTCTGAAGTATACCATGCACAAGATGGTGATGACAGTTCTGCAGGAAACATGGCTATAGTTACTGGAAATGCACTGGAAATTTCTCCATTTCTGGCTCAATCTAGTCCCATCATTCAGTAATTCACAAATGATTTGCTGCTCATAATTTGGCAGTATCTGAAAATCATGTTGGCTGTCATGGAACCTTTGTGGGTGAAACAAAACTATCACTCACATTGACAATAAGAGTCAGAAAAATAGTATTTCTAGGTGGAGAATAGTTTCATAAAACCACCACACCATTTCTAAGCTTTCTAGCCCATTCATTCAGGAGCCTTTAAAATACTTTCAAAACAGAAGCAGCATTAAAAAAACTTCCTGGGCTAGGCCATAACCTTGGCAGAAAATGCAAACGCGTGTGATCTCCAGCACTGTGTTGCCTGTTTTGATCTTGTGAGATCCCAAAACGTAAGATGTGGGAGCCACAAAGACTGATTTGCTACTGCAACACTGCATAAGGCAGGGCTTGCTCTCCCACACCTGCAGGGTGTCAAGCCAGACACTACAGTATCTCTGCTTTGTTCTTCTGAAGAATCACTACCAGTTACTAAAGATCTTGTGGCAAATTTGATACATACCGCTTGGTGTTATTTTTAGCCTCCTGGCTTCTTGGCTCTATTCTAGTTCTGGTAATAACGTATTTTTGTTGAAAATATTCCTGGATTTTCTCCTGGATTTTCCATTCCCTGATATATCCTATTACCTTTACTATATTTTGTCATAGGAGCATGATCATTTGCCTGAGTACCGAAATGATTAGTTTTGTTTTTATCACATTTTCCTCAACTGAAAGCTAGAAATAAAGTATTATGAATCAGTAAGTAAAAAAAATAAGTATTTTTACTAATGCTTTTTAAATTTTTCGCACTGAGCTCACAGTTAGCTCTTTAGCAGCATTACTGCTAAAGAGGTTCCTGTCCCCACACTACCTTTGCCTAAGGCTTTGGTCACAAGGTGATCAAATGGAGGAACTGATCTACCTGAAAAGTAATCCAGAAAGAAAAATCCATGAGATTTTGCAGCCAAGTTCCTCACTTCATTCCAGACACAAACACTAATTAATCTTCTATAGAGACACATTTGCAATTAGGCTTTTAGATATATTGCTGTTTAGGAGATCAACGGAAAAATAAACATCCTTTTAACTGAGAAAGGAATATGAACTGGGAATATTTACATACTATTACCACTGAGCAATGTTTTGTTTTACAGAAAACAGTTCCCTGCTATATTCTGCTGGATGCAGAACAGGTCTACGCTAACAGAATCACTGCACATTGAAGCATACTCCAGTCCTGCAGTACGGCTGGAATCCATCACAGCTGTACATAAAGACTGCACAGTACCAGTTAGCCATCTCTCTGATTAACTCTGATACCTGGTGCTGTTTGTAAATATTAGCTGGGCAGTTTCACACCTTTCTCTGCAAAATCTCTAATACAGACACATCTTACAGTTTTCATAAGCTTTACCAACACACAAACACAAGAATGCTAACTTTTATTAGCAGAGATAGCCCTGCAAATTCCTACTATAGCTGTGTCTTCCTGTGCTGAAATGATACATTTTCTGAACAAATCTACATCTCATCACGGTGTAGTCTGCCTAACAAAAATACTTCAACCCCATACAGGGCACTTCAGTTCATCAAGTTCACAATTACTCTTTTACCTTGCAGCCACACAAAAAAGCCCGCCCAAACTGTAAGGACTGGCAAATAAGAATAGGCTTAAAATGCTGCTTTTCGGTCTGAAAGCAGGAAACATATTTGCTGCGAGCCTTCCATCAGTTTGGTGGTCCAGAAATCTCTCTGACTTCAACAGCTAGTATTAGTACTGTGCAATACAAATTGCACACACTGTGCAATATTAGTACAGTATTTTAAAAGTTGTAAGATTTTATTAGGTGTTAAGATTATAAGCTCAACTAAGGTGATTTCTTCTTTTTAAAGTTAGGTAAGACTATTTTATAAAACCGGTATTAAAGCATCGTACACAGACAAAAGGGCCGAGCTCGTCTCTGTTCTCCGCCACCCCTTTAAGTCTTACCGGTTTATGCACACCGATAAAAGAAAACACCGACCGCCGCCGAGACGGGTTGCTTCTATCCCTAAATAACCTGTGGAGGCACGTCCGCTCCCAGAGAGCATCCGAGATGCTGCTTATTCCCCTCCGGAAACGAACGGATGATCGGGTACCGTGCCATACGCTCAGGAACGGCGGCGTGTACCAGGTTTCGGCAGGGAAGCGGCTCCGTTCAGTGGAATCCTTTCCCAGGGCTCGGCTCCGGGCTCCGCGCCCGCCTCGCAAAACCGGCCCCGGAGCATCGCGTCGGGCAGCGGCGGGAGCCGCTCCGACCGCCGGGCCGCCTCGGCTGTACCGCAAGGCGGCACCGCTCGCAGCCTCCCACGGCGCCGCTGCCCGGAGGCGGAGCGTGGCCGGGCACCGTCCCCGATCCCTGGCTCCCCACCTCGCAGCCCGGCTACCGCCAGCCCGGCGAGCCCTGACGCTTCGAGCCGGAGGCGCGGTGCTGCCGGGTCCCGCCGAGTCGAGCTTCCTCGGTCCCGAGGCGCCCGGACACGACCCCGCGGGATCGCCGCCTCCGGCGGACCGGCGGACGAAGGCCCGCGTCCCGTTCGGTAGGGCAGCTGCCGCCATTTCCTCCCCAGCGGAGCGGAGCAGGGTGAGGCGGGGTGAGGCGAGGCGAGGTGAGCCGAGGTCAGGGAGGCGCGGCGCCCACTGCGCCTGCGCAGGCGCCCCCGCGCTCAGCCCCTTGCAGCCCCGTCGGCCCCGGGGCGGGCGAGCGCGCACGCGCGGAAAGGCGGGAGGAGAGCGGGGGAATCACCTTCCCGCTGCGCTGCGCATGCGCGGCGGCGGCCCCGCGCGAGGGGCCGGGGTGCTTGCGGCTTGCAGTGCGCCCCGGCGCACGCGCGGTGGCGCGAGGCGCCGCGGCTGCCGGCGGCGGGGTCGGCGGCGCAGGCGCGGTGTCGGGGGACTCCCGGGCCCGGCTGCTGGTGCTGCCGCTGGAGGAGGCTCTGTGCCGGCGGCGGGCTCGGGGCTGCGCGCAGGGAGCGGCTTTCGCCGGGAGAGGTCGGGCGGGCAGCGGCCGTGCGGGGCCGGGTAAGGAGTGCGGGGCGGGACGGCTCCGCTGGGCCCGGCTGCGGCGGAGGGGAAGGCGGGGGCACGCTGCGGAGGGGAGCCGTTAAAGTTTGACAGCGCCGGCGGGTCCCCCGCCGCCAGGGCAGCGGCGGCGGGTGGGGAGGGCAGCGGCTGCCCTTGGGCAGGGCGCGGGCGGGGACGGCGGCCGCCAGGGGCGGGGGGCGCTCGCGGGGCACCCGCTAGGCCCGGTGACCCACTTTGCTCCCGTCACAACTCCCGGGCACGTTTGGAGCCGTGCCCGCCTGGCCCGGCGCCCGCCCGGGCCGCTCCCGCCCCCGCCGCCGCCCGGGTTGCGCGCAGGCAGGGCGGGCGCGGGACTCCCTGGCATCCCCCGCCGCCGTGCCGAGCTGAGCCGAGCCGAGCCGCTGGCGACCCTTCAGCGGTGGGGCAGGCAGAGCCGCGGGCGGTGCCGCTCCCCTCCGCGGGTGCCGGAAGGGCTCGCCCGCCCCCGCCGCCTCGCGCGGGGAGAAGCTTTTCCGCGGCGGCCCCGCGCAGCGCGGTGAGCGGGTTTGGGGGGGGGGGGGGCGGGCGGGGGGTGTTCACACGGTGGGCAGGCGGCTGTGCGGGGGCCGCGGCGGGAGGTGCCCGCCCGGCGGCTGGGCCGTGGCGGGGCCCCGGGCCCTCCCCGCGGCGGGACGGCTTTGCGGGGCCTCGGGCTCCAGGCGCTTGGAGCGTGCCCGGCGCTCCTGCGGCGCCGGGTCTCCCTGCGGCAGGTGGACCGGAGCTGCGAGGTAGGCAGCGGAGTTCCGCACTTTGTGGGCTTTTTAAATTTTTCTTCTGATAACTTTATTGTGGTGCCTGCAGCGTGCCGGTGCTCTTAAACGTGAGGACTTCTCAGTAGCCCCCGGTCCTCTCCCGACTTAGGCGCATCCTCATCAGTGTGTTAAATGCCCCATGCGTGCTTGTGTGAAATGTGACCAACGAGGGACTGGAAATCCGCGGTACTTAATTTTTGTGTTTCTGTTAAGGAGCATTTGGATTTTTGGTTGGCTTCTGTTTCAAATTCCTGGTATTTTAGGCTTGGATATAAATTCGAAATGTGGTTGATTTTGTTTTTGTTTTTTTTTTTTTTTTCCATGAGGAGGAGCGTTTGTAAACTAATCAAACGTATTTGTAGTGAGATTTTTATGAGGCTGTTGTTTTCATGTACGTGTTAAAAGTTGACCTACTAAGAGGCACAAGGAAAGACAGATATAGTTCTAGCTAGGCTATAAAGTGGCACGTAGAAGGCAGAGTGGCTGATCATAGATCCTTATCCTCTAAATCCTTCAAGTAAGTTTGGGGTTTTTTGATAGTTTGACATAGTTTGACAAGCAGTGCTTTTGGTGGCAGTGTTGACTTAAACAGGCCTGTCTGCCCCTTGCTCCCGGCTCTCACCTCTTTGCTGCCCTCCTCAGCTGTTGCTAGCAGAATGGCTCATGGAACCCTGTCCCGTAACTGGATTGGGGAAGTGATCCAGGTTAAAATTAACTACCTTTTTTTTTTTTTTTTTAAATAATGTAGTTATATTTAACCTAGATCGCTACTCTGGGTGACAGATGCGCCAGAAGGCAAGAGGATTATTTAGGCAAATACTCTAGTGAAAGAAGTATTTGAGAAATACACCTGTACTGTTGTAGTCCTGGCAAAGCTCAATATGAGCAGTTGCAGTTGTTTCACACTGTTCAATCTTGCAGAAATAAAATCGATTTTGTCTATGAATATCTTTGTGGTTTTGGCTTGTTATCTGAAAGTGGACAGTGTTTGATTGTTACAATAGAGGAATAATTCTTGACAGGACAAATAACTGCCAATTTCTTTTTATAAACGATTTTCATATATATCAATTTAAGATACTTTCTCAAAAGTGTTACAGACACTGCTTTCAGATTACCAAGCATTACATGTTTGGGTTAGAGTTTTTTGGTTGAGTGTGGGTGCTAGCATCTTTAAGGTCTGAGAATATTGTTGGTAAGGCAAGAGTTACCTCTTCTTAAGAAACAGTCCAAACAGGAAAAAAAAAACCCAAACAACCCTCAGGTTGATGTTTACTAGTTTAAGATGTCATTCAGCCATGTCTTGTTTTTTATTTCTTCTGCTTCATGTTCTTACATAGAAAAGTTTAACACATAGGTAAATAAAAAGGATGTGAGGAAAGCAGAGAGTCTTTTATTAATGCTCTAAGGCCCCTATAAACTCTCTGTTGTAGCTAATTTTACACTTTTTGTACTCAGCAGTTTAAAAACTGAGTGATAATTACTTTCAATTTAATTTGTGGTGTTGGGTAATTATCTTGTTAGTGTGGAATTTCACCAAAGTCATGAATCTTCATGCATGGATTGGTCTTGCCAGGGAAGTTGCTGCTTTCGAGAGCTTTGGGCTTTTGCTATTTTTTTTGACTTGGCTTTTGCTATAAATTTATGCAAAAAGTTGAAGATAAAAATTAGCAGTAAAGATACTGAACTCCCCATTCCCCATGTGTTCTTTATATGAAATGTTTTGATCAACTTGAAAAGTTGTGATTTTTTTTTTTTTTACTAAAAATAATAGACTTGTATGGAAAATAGTTGTGAATCAAAAATGCAGTTTTCATCTCAAAGTAATTTCCTCATTTGAAACAGATCCTTTTTTAGTTCTGCACTCCTTCAGGAGAGATGTGTAACTTGCTGTCTAAAGCCTCACAGCTTCAGCCTAATTTTGTAGATTGAAGAATATGGATAGTTCTCATAGAATAGAAAATCAGTACCCTAACACAGTTTTTCATAACAAACACACAATATAATTAGGAAGAAGTGGAATTAAAACTAAGGTGCCTTCCTTTCATCACATTGTAATGAGTTAGTTTTCTTGAGGAAAAAACTTTGGTAGATGTTTGAAGTAAAGAAAAGTGCATTTTAGTGTTTCAGCATTTTTAAAGTACTCATTTCCATATGAATGCTAGAAATTATAAAGGCCAGATGATAAAGTAGATCTAGAAATACTTCTAAGGATAGATAGTATTAGTAGATAGTTGTGTAGCAAATACAGTAATAGTTGTTCCTGCCATTCTTGTCCTATTTATTTATTGTCCTGCCTATTTATTTATTTGCAATGTATTTTTAACCTTTCTGTGTTAATTAAGCTGGTTCACCCTCTAGAAAGCTGTAGCAGCACCACTGAAGGAGTGGCACAAGAACAGGAGAGTTGCCAGGCTACTGGGAGAGCAGTAGTGTTTTAAGGTAGCTTTATCTCTGGAGGGGGAAAAAAATAATCTGTGAGAGTACAGACAGACAGCGGCCAAACCATCCCACTGTCTCTCTCATCTTCTACTAATACTCAATTATTATTAGTTAGTATTGGTATTATTATTTTGAATTTAGTCGTCCTTCAGAGTAGAAAGAGGTGTAGGAAGCACACATTCAGTCCTGTACCAGAGTCTGAAAGGGAAGATTCCAGTATCTGAATGTAACTCTGGCGCAAGCAAATTCGGCTACAGATTGAGAAGGGATCTCATTCACTTCTGTGAGTGATCCACCTGGGGAAAACAGCTTACTACTGCAGTTAGTTCTTTTGTTAACTCAGTTAATGGCAGTCTTTAATAATTTGAAACTGTTTGTCAGACATTCCCGTGTTCATTTGTTGCAGGAGTTAATGATGTGAAATGCAAAATCACGGAAGAGGAAGGAGACTCATGGTTAATGCAGCTGTGTGCTGCCTTAAAGGATTGAATTCTCAACCTCTACTGCTGCCACAAAATTCTTTTGTAATGCAAAGGCCACTGTAATTTTGGCATACCTCGTGCCTGAGTGTTTAATTTTATAGCCTTTATATTCTCTCACCATACTTTGTGTATAATATAAATTATTAATAATAGCCACTTTCAGAATATATAATTATGTACATAAGTTTTGGTGATCTGCGGTTCTCGTATATTTAGTATTATGTGGAAGCAACAAGGCTTCATTGGTTCTCGGATTCTTTCAGCATTTTAGCGTTGCGTACTTTGGACTCTTTCCAATTGTTACATTTGGTCATTAAAATCACTGAATTAATTTTCTTATTTGGTACTGATGTTCTGAGGAGCATTACTGAGTATATTATAAAATCCTCATTAGTTGCATAGTATTTTATTAAATATAGATCCTCAAAAATTAGATATAGCCTACAAAATTCAAGACTGATAAAGACATGTTTAGAGAGTGAATCTTACGAAGCTCAGTAGATACTGTGGGCATTCCTCATCTTCATGATAAAAATGTAGCCAAATTGGGCATAAATGTGGCTACTTAAATGCTTTGTCCTATAATTATGTGCTTAACAATCTCAGATTACGTGAGAAAGCCTGAGTTTTGAAGCTGGTCATAGAATGATAGAAAAAAAAAATTTCTTCCTTATATCTAATCGAAATCTGCCCTCTTTCAGTTTAAAGCCATTGCCCCTTGTCCTATCACTACACGCCCTTGGAAAAAGTCCCTCTCCAGCTTTCCTGTAGGCCCCCTTAGGTACTGGAAAGCTGCTATAAGATCACCCCAGAGCCTTCTCTTCTCCAGGCTGAACAGCCCCAACTCTCTCAACCTGTCTTCATAGCAGAGGTGTTCCAGCCCTCGGATCATCTTCGTGGCTCTCCTCTGGACTCTCTCCAGTAGCTCCATGTCCTCCTTGTGTTGGGGACTCCAGACCTGAACGCAGTATTTTAGGTGGGGTCTCACGAGAGCTGAGTAGAGGGGCAGAATCACTTCCCTCTACCTGCTGGCCACACTTCTTTTAATATTACTTTACTCATAGTGATAGCCTAGTACCACAAGATAAATGGTGCTACAATATTATATTTGTGTTAGAACAGAAAAAAACAGTTTCTGAAGTAAGACAGATGCAAAGTGGATTTTAAAAATAAATATATGTGGCCTTGTTCTTCTGTAGAAGTCCTCTTAGAGTTCCATTAAAAAAGATATTTGCAGGTATCTCTGAAAAGGTTTTTGATATCCATAAAATAATATAGAGGAGTCAAAACTATAATTTAGATGGAATTTGAATATCTGCCCCCAAATAAAATTGTAGCTGTGTTGGCTAAATTTTACAGGTCTCTAGGTTTTCACCAGTAAAGTTTTCTAAACCCCTTGAAATTTTGTTCTCACTCAGATTTTCCATAATCTTGTCACAACTGAGCATCTTGATATCTAAATGTGTTTACTATTCATAAATTAGGCAATCTGTAAATTAGGCATTCACTTGTCCCAAGGCATGTTCAAACCACACCTCAGGCACACACCTATGGGATTGGACTTAGACCAAAACCCTGTGGTGACTCTCCCTTTTGTTCAGAAACACCGAGAGGGAAGGAGGAAGAGGTTTTCTTGATGTCTCCTTAAAAAAACCCCAACAAACAAACAACAAACCGACAAAACCCCAAACCCTAAAAATCCACTTTTCCTTGTGTACAAGATGATAAAAGTCTGATTGGACCAAAGAGAGATACTAGGCCACTTACTTTCTCGGAGAAAAAAGAGGGGAGTACCTGTGTTCCAAAAACTATTTTATATTTTTTTTATATTTAGTATAGCTGATTTCATATTTCCAATTCTGAGAATGCTGCTCTTGCAAATAAAACATAAGTCACCATTTTTACATCTGACTAAAATTTTTAATGACGTAGTAAATATTTGTTTCTGGTATTTAAGAGCATTTGATGTGTTTGGTGGCTATTTTGTTGCATGTTTAATGTCAGAGAATGACTTTTGCCTTTTGAGTTGTTGCTGTTACTGACATGCACCCTGACGGAATAATATTCCATAAATTTGGTGGCTGCTGGTAAGAGGGTAAACTCCTGCTGGTGTAGTAAGGTAGAAAGTTAGTAATTTTTCAAGTGGCTCTTGTTAGAGAAATGCCGAAGGTTTGGATTGTCAGCGATCATGCAAAAGCTTCAAGATATATTAGGGGAAAAACTGTCTTGTTACATGGAGTAACTTTCTCAGACCTTAGTCTCCTAAAGGTATATTTGAAACCTAAGTGTGAAGTTGTAAAAAGTCAAAGAAATGGGAAAATGTTTCACCAAAATCTGCTTATTCCCCTTGGCTCAGTAAACAACCAAGAAATTTTCTTCATTAAAAACTGTAGGGAGTTGCCTTTTTTTAAGCCTGATTTCTTAAGAAAATGTGATTTGTTCCTTTTCCTTGTTTTTCTCTCATTCTTTCTTTACATATTCACCAATAGCTTTTGAAATCATTGACCAACAGCAACCATGTTTGTAGGAGGGATAGAAATCTCAAAGACCGTAATGTTCCTGCAGGTTTGGGGAAAGTATGCAAAATGGGTAGTGAGAAACATGTGTCACTACCTTCTCTTGAGAAGAGGATAAGGCAATGGGAGTTTGGCACTGAACCTGTGGTTTTTCAGCATGTGCTGGGTCCATGTTGGATAGGACAACAGGAGAGGGTTGTACGTGCCAACAGGGCTTGAGTAGATGGGCAGAACATGGGGCTGTTTTGGAAGAGGATGGGAACTGAGAATATCGTGGTGTGTCAGAGGGACAACGGGAGGGAAAGCTGACTTCTCATGGTGGGGGAGAGGAGAGTAGGGCTAGCAGAACTGTGCTTTACTGCCTGCTGAAGAACTCAGTGATAAGCTGGTAAAAGATATTTTGACCCTTAACCAGAGAATTATTGTCCTTATCAGAACTAGATGATACCATGGTTCACTGACTGCAGGGTTGCCTGATTCTTAGTTTGGTTTAGTATGTAAAATAAATTCTTCTGAAATCAAAAATATTATTCATAAGCTGTGATTAAATTAATATTTTCCCTTTTTTTTTTTTTTGATGGGGAATGGTTTTGGTGTATTTCTTTGAAAAGACTAGAAGTTAGACCTCACTGTCAGTAATAAAGAACAGAAAGCATAAGTAGAGCCTAAGAAATAGGACTTTTCTATTTAAAGACCATGACGCTTTTCAGAATGGAGCGATGAAACCGAAAGGGTGCCATCTAAAGATTTCTGTTTATACCAGTTACTGTATGAAATGTCCATTAATAGCCAAAGAATAAGATTTTTCTCTCAACATAAGAACAAAAGATAGTGCCTCCCAGATGGGATTTCCTGTGAACCCTCTCTGCTGTCTTGTAACATGGAGTTATTAGTCGAAAAGCAGGCAGAGCTGAACTTGTCTAGAATGACATTTCTCTGGTTCTTTCCTGTCTTGCCTATATTTGCATGGCCTATTCATTATTGTAAACAGCAGACTGAAATTTACCTTGTTATGTTCAACGCGTAAGGTTTTATCGAGTCTCAGTGGAGAATTGTAGTGTGTCCTGCTGATAGATTTAGATAAACTTCTCATAGACGTAGTAGTGGTGAAAGTGAAGAAAACTTTATTAGCTCACTACTTTCATTTCTAGAGAATTCCCTGCTCGATAATGTCAAATATATTTTTCAAGGCTGCAGTAACCAACTTAATCTTCACAGATTTTATAGTAGTCACAAATTTGAATTCATTAATTTCAAGTTTTAAAATACTTCAGTTTTAAAGTATCATAATAGACCGCAAAATAGCTAGGTGACTTTGACTTCTGCTTATTTTAAAGTAGTTTTCATAGTAACAATAAATATTTGAAAGGAAACCGGATTTTCCTCTGACTGAGTAGAAGAGCAAGTAGCAGCATGAATCACAGCTTCCAAGAACTGTCAGAATAGGAATGCAGATTCTCCCCCACAAAGACACACACTTTCCTCACTATCAATTTTAATGTAGTAATGTGATTTAATAAAGTTTATCTTGCCATCCACAACAGCAACATTCATTATATGTAATCAAGCTAATACTAGCAGTTGCGTGTTTGAGGGTGAAACTAGAGTTTGGAACTAGTATGGTAGTTCCAATGATGACTCTCTAACATCTCAGCAATTTTGCTTAAAATGTATTTTCTGAAAATGTTTTTGTTGTTAAAATACTGTACTTCATTTTTTTCACATTGTTTTTTTCCCATCTCAGAAACATTAGTTAAACATTTGTGCTTCACTAAAGCTTTGCGTGATGTTTCATAGATAATAAGATTCAGTTCCGGCCCTGAAGAGGTTGTGATCTGAATTTCACTGACATAGAAAATAAGGAGAATGACCTCAGAAAGGAGGACAAGGATTCAAATGATTAAGTGAGTCATAGTGAGTGAATTAAACAAGTTGTCGTTCCTAAGAACAGAACGAGGTAGATCAGCAAGGAGGAAAATGAGAATATAGAAGCAAAAGACAGCATTAAAGCAAGTCCAAATAGTATAGAGATTTGAAGGAAAAGAGGGAAAGATGTGTTGTTTTGCAGGACCTGCAAAGCATAATAAAATCAGAAGAATAGTCTGAATCAAGATGAAGAGTAACTAGAAGGTGTTAGGAAATGGGTTAGGATAACATATGTAGAAACTTAGGAGCTATGTTGATGGACTTGGCTTGTATGAAGAAGAAAAAAAGATGAGATGGGAAAAGGATTTGAGAATATGCTGGTTTGTTCAGTTTGGCAGGGAAGTCAGGACACAAATTCTAGTACTAAGAACTTTTTTTCACTTAAGAAATTTAGCTGTCAATTTTACTTGCTTTAAAGTGAATGGCAAAACAGCAGGCGACTCTACCTGAAAAATTCAGTCTCAGCGATTTCATGTTGCTCTGTCAGTGCCTCCTATTACACCCAGTTTTTGTAGAAGCTGGAGGACTTTTTACGAGTTTCACTGCAATTGAGGTGGGGCTATAGAAGCCTCTAACATCAAAGGTAATTGAGGCATTACCACTTTACCCAAGTCAAAAGGATCACCAACTTTTTCATTAAAATCACCAAAATTGCTTTTCAATAATATTTTGGTTAAACAGGTACTACCTTTATATGGACAGTTAAATTTATAGTTGATTTATATTGAGTTGTCAATCTTTGTATTGCTGGCATAAGAAATGAAAGATAGTATCTCGTGAACTTGTATATGTTTTTTTCAAAATGGCACTTAGACAATTTTCCTGTCCTATAGAATATAGTTTGCCATTTCTTATCTATATACTGATATTTGATCCAAAACATTGATTTCTAACAGTATTATATTTCATTTTATTGTACAGAAAAGTAGATAATCATCATCTACCTTTCTTATCCCATTAGGCTTTTCCAGTAGAGCTTCTTCAGACATTGGCGTTCTTCTTCCCCATCTTGACAACTGCTTCTTTCTGTATTTTATGTAGTGAGGGACAAAGTGGAAAAGAGCAGGAGTTGTGAAGTTCCTTTTTTTTTGTTATCTCATGTCAAAGGAAATCTGCCTATCCTTGCCTATGATGGAAGGAAATAGATTTATGTGTACCTCAAAGGATATACTGTGCCACATGTGAGTGCTGAGAAGAAAGTATCAGTAGTGATAACTAACAGTAGTTTTCCAAGCAGGATTGTCAGCAATAAGATTGTATTACCAAATGGGTGCATGCGTATTCAAAATGCAGCACTGTGTGTAGGAATACAGAATTTGTGATCTGTACTGGATGGGGAGCAATTTCTTTATGGAATAAGTAGAGTGTTTGTGTATAGAAATATCTATTGTTAGTTTCTGCTCGATCCAGCTTGCTGAAATTAGTTTTTCATTAGTGAGGAGAAGATCATAGAATCATAGAATAGTTAGGGTTGGAAGGGACCTCAAAGATCATCTAGTTCCAACCCCCCTGCCATGGGCAGGGACACCCTCCCCTACACCAGGTTGCCCAAAGCCTCATCCAGCCTGGCCTTGAACATTTCCAGGGATGGGGCATCTACACTTCTCTGGGCAACCTGTTCCAGTACCTCACCACCCTCTGAGTGAAAAATTTCCTCCTTATATCCAATCTAAATCTCCCCTCTTTCAGTTTAAATCCATTGCCCCTTGTTCTATCACTACATGCCTTTGTAAAAAGTCCCTCTCCAGCTTTCCTATAGTCCCCCTTTAGGTACTGGAAGACTGCTATAAGATGTTTGAGTCTTTCTTATGCTTTTGTGTGCCATGTTCTCTGAGAGTTTTAAACTATGTTCTGAGGTAGATCATGTACTGTTTGAATCATAATATACACACAGAGTTAAGATTGTATTGATGCATTTTCTTTCCAGAAATTTGTCTTATGTGTTATTGATGTTCTGCAAGGTCATAATATACCTCAAAGCAATCGTAATATAATAATTGTCATATTAACGTTTTGCAGGCAGTGTTAGAACTGTAACTTTAACGTTACTAATAGTAAGTAAGTAAATAAGTAAGCAAGCAAGCTGTGGCATTTGTCTCACAGATTTTGGTTTCAGGCAATGCCATAGCTACCTAAAAGGCGACAGGCAATTTTGAAGTAGTTCTTGTGTCGTTACTTCATTATGTTGAGCAAAGAAATTGGAAAGTGAAATTGTGGATGGTTTAGGGATAGAAATAAGGTGACTGAAATGGCAGGAGAGAAAACAGAGACCAGCAGTCAATGGCTTGCTTCGAAACGTTGTTTTGAATGGATTCATCTTTATAGAACTGTGTGGGTTTTTTTTGTTGTTGTTTTTCAGAAGACTGTGCCAAAGAAGACTTTTGTTCAGATGACATCACGTTTGGCCTACTAATGCTATCCACCCACTCTACAAGGCACAATGCATTTCTAGATAATTTAAGTAAGTATGTAGATTTTATTGCTTCTAGAACAGTAATGCTTTAAACAGAAGCATCTCTTTTTCAACCTCAGGCAAGGCAGACGTTCCACTTCAATTTGAGATTGAAATTAATGTTGCATGGGGGCAAGAATAAACTTTAAATAAGCTTTTAATAAGGTTTCATCTTGTGCACTGGTGCATGGAATTAAACAATTGAACTAACTGTACCTGAGCTGCCTTGGAAACTAGAAGGAAAAAAAAGAAACCACTTTGTGATGGCAATGTCCCCAGCAATGAAGTGTGCTAATGTGGCCCTGTGGTTTCTGGAGACTGAAATAGTATCTCTCCCAGGGATGCGTTGCAGTGAACGAGTGTATGTACTGTTGTACTCACAGCTTTTTTGTGTAGGTTGTTTATTTTTTGCGGATGCTCTTGTTAAAGTGAAGATGGGCTTAATACCCCATTAATGTAAGAATATAGAGAAAGCAAAAGAATGCATCTTAATAGGTTCGAGTAGCAATGTCTCTGTTTACATGTCATCTTATTTGTGGAAGAGTTGCATCTCTCCACTTCCCTGATTGGACACAATGTACTCTCCAGCTGAAGATGGGCCAGACACAGATTTTCGTCTTTGCAAGATTAGTCTGACCTTGCAGTAAGGTTACCGATTGTTTTGTACATCCATGGTCACTCAAAGAGAAACACACAACAGACAGGGTAGTTTGTTTAATGTTCATCTTGTAAGTGATGAAGGGGTTTTGATTAGCTATATCATGAGGATCATGGCTGTGGCCCCTGGTAGCCTTCATGTACGTGTTAATATGCTTTATCTTTGTAAATAGTTGTTAAACTTTTTCAGAAGTTCTGTTGGTTTTTTTTTGACTGGTTCACATGACATCCTTGTCTCTAAACTGGAGAGACATGGATTTGATGATGGACCACTCAGTGGATAAGGAATTGGCTGGATGGTCGCACTCAAAGAGTTGTGGTCAACGGTTCAATGTCCAAGTGGAAACCAAGTGATGAGTGGTGTTCCTCTGGGGTCAGTACTAGGACCGGTGCTATTTAACATCTTTGTTGGAGACATGGACAGTGGTATGGAGTCCACCCTTAGCAAGTTTGCAGATGACACCGAGTTGTTGTGTGGTGTTGTGGACACGCAGGAGGGAAGGGATGCCATCCAGAGGGACCTTGACAGACTGGAGAGATGGGTCTGTGAGAACCTCATGAAGTTCAACAAGGCCAAGTGGAAGGTCCTGCAAGTGGATCGGGGCAATCCCAAGCACAAGTACAGGCTGGGTGGAGAATGGATTGAGAGCAGCCCTGAGGAAAAGGACTTGGGAGTGCTGGTTGATGAGAAGCTCACCATGAGCCGGCAAAGTGCACTGGCAGCCCAGAAAGCCAACCGTATCCTGGGCTGCATCCAAAGAAGTGTGGCCAGCAGGTCGAGGGAGGTGATTCTGCCCCTCTACTCAGCTCTCGTGAGACCCCACCTGGAATACTGAGTCCCCAACACAAGGAGGACATGGAGCTACTGGAGCGAGTCCAGAGGAGGGCCACAAAGATGATCCGAGGGCTGGAACACCTCTGCTATGAAGGCAGGCTGAGAGAGTTGGGGCTGTTCAGCCTGGAGAAGAGAAGGCTCTCGGGTGATCTTATAGCAGCTTTCCAGTACTTAAAGGGGGCCTACAGGAAAGCTGGGGAGGGACTTTTTCCAAGGGCGTGTAGTGATAGGACAAGGGGCAATGGCTTTAAACTGAAAGAGGGCAGATTTAGATTAGATATAAGGAAGAAATTCTTCACTCTGAGGGTGGTGAGGCATTGGAACGGTTGCCCAGAGATGTTGTGGATGCCCCATCGCTGGAAGTGCTGAAGGCCAGGTTGGATGGGGCTTTGGGCAACCTGGTGTAGTGGAGGATTTCTCTGCCCATGGCAGAGGGGTTGGAACTAGATGAAACTACATGATCTTTGAGGTCCCTTCCACCGCTAACCATTCTATGATTCTATCATCTGTTTAGCTAGATCAGACATTGTGACAATCGTGCTGAAACTGGATTATTTGTCTTGCTGGCAGAAAGCCTTCCTGTGTTCCTCATGGCTTGTCATGCGTTGGAGAAGTTTTATCATGCATGAAGTTTGGTCATGAATGGAGTTACAGGTAGCAGTGCTTATAGTTAATGATGCTTGACACTTTCTGCTGGAAGACCCTTGCTTTAGTTTCTTATAATTTAGCAAGACTTAAATCATTGAGCAGTAATTCTTTGTGTTACATATCTGCTCCAGCTGAAACTTGACCAAAAGTCAGCTTGTGTCTGAGAATGAGATGAGGGGGAGGAACTTTCTGTTTTCTTGATTCAAAATGCAATTGAAATCTTACCATTGGAAAAATAAAGCACTTGCATATGTTAGAGCAAGCACTCAAGGTTTTAGGAGAAAACTTAAACTGTTATGCTGCAGTATTAGGATATTTATTTTTTTGTGCCATCCCAAACTCTTACGCTAGGCACTATGGTAGATTTCTGAAAATACGGTTCGTACCAGTGCAATGATTTGCCTAAATCCACTTCATCTGTCCAAATCAGATGAGGTAGATACATTCCAAATCCTTTTAGTCGTAACCAGAGCGAGCTACTGAGCATGTCCTGGGTGGACTGTGAGATGTTAACAGGCCTGGTCTCCTCCACTCCATTGTAATATCAGGTTCAAACGCTGAGTAAGGAGACTTTCTTCTGCACTCCTTGTGCTTTTTCTTAACCTCATCCCCCATCTACTGTTGATTCTGTCCTTCAAATGCTGCTTCAGTAGTATATTTCAATAACTTGTCCATTTTTGATTCAACTTTTCTGTATTCTTTGATTTTTCTTCTTTATTGCTGCTCTTATGTTCAAAACAATCTATTTTATTATCATCTGTTTTGAACAATGCATACTGCGTGTGGTTAAAAGTTGCAAAAGACTTCTTTTTGAGCATCCTGAAAACCTAGGCATGTTGTGTATCTTTGGTGTTACTTTTCAAGTAACCTTTTTAGACCATGAGGGCCTGCATTGTTTTGTGAAGAATTTGTGTTTTCCAGGGCATACTTCAGCTTTGTTTACTCCTTGTCTTTCCATGGGTGGTTTTCCTTCACCTCTGCGTTTTCATTAGTCCTTTTGCTTGTGTTTCTTCCTCGGAGCTTTTGTTTTAACTTGTGCTGAAAAATCCTCAGTTTAAAACTGTTCTTAAGTTACAAAACTTTTGCTTTTTTACTTATTTAAAAACATCTTTTGATACTTTTTTTTCCTTAATGTTTTTTGTAGAAGCATGAAAAGCAAATAACTAAATAGAAAATACTTTTGACACTGATTTGTGGAAGTAGAAGAGATACTTGAAAGTTATACTCTTTCTCACTGACTTGTGTGCATGTGTGAGTGCTTGCAGTAGTGCCTCTGCGCTTTTCTGGAAACGTGCCCATGACACTGCTTGTGCAAAACCACATTTATTCAGGAGAACAGTGAAGTTAAACCACTCTCTTATTCAGATTTGTTCCTATACGTCTGCTGTAGAAGTGCAATGATTAAGGAGCAACAGCACAATCAAAGCCCATCCTCAAGGAATGAGAAATGTGATATCGTAGGGCAGTTGTAATTATTTGGGCTGCCCTGCCTACCACAGTGAAGAAAAATTGGAACTCATTAAATCAAAATTTGTTTAATAGATTATAGAGAGCTAATGATCTGAAAATAGTCTCTTGTTTCAAGTGAGATTTAAGGGAAAAAAGATACTATTTCTGAGCAAGCTAAGGGAAAAAAGATACTATTTCTGAGCAAGCTAAGAGATTATTGTAGGTTTTACATTTGGATTTAAGTTAATGAAATAAAGTAGTGGAGTTGCTGACCAAAGGAAAGGTATGCCCTGAGCCAGGCAGAGAGGAGGGAGAGTTGCTGCGTGGGAGAAATCACCACTTTGTCTGAACATTCAATTTATGAAACAGATGAAGACAGACTTGCAAGACAGGCTGGAGACTTCGTGTTCCACTTTCTTTTGCTGAAACTAGAATGTATAGTGTAGAGGATGATCTTAACGTTTCCACCCTTCCCTTTTACTTATTACAGGGCTCCACTGATCTTTCTTTGAAAATATTTTGGGGTTTTTGTGTTGAAGTGACCCAAGAGTGTCTGGTATTCATGAGTTACAGGAAGACGGAAGTTACGGAATTACTCAGTATAGGAGTAATTGGAACGATTTGTTGCTTCTTAGATTTTTATGGATTAAAAATGTACTACTGAATTCATATTAAAATTCTGTAATTCCTTAATAGGGGTTAAAAAAAAAAAATCAATGGAACAAGTTGTATTTAATGTTGATGAAAATTGCTGCTGATTTTTTGTTATTAAAATCAGAATTACTTATGAACTCTGGGTTTTGCTTCGAAGCTCAGTTCCACACAGAAGGAAGCTTCTGGAATGAAGATTGTCATTATACTTAAAATTTTCAATTTGAGTACATATGAAAGTTTTTACAGTGGTGTTTTGTGGTGTTTTTTTTTTTTCTTTTCTTAAAAGACAGTTTTTCTTTAGGAATTGCTTTAAAGAGATCTGATTTTCTTTTCATCTAAATTTTAGCAAATGCAGAGTGAAGCCCATTCTTTCATTTGCAAAACTCTTCAGAAAAATTACTTGGATGCTGTATATTGAATGTCAGTGAAACTAGGTGAGTCTCTGAATGTTTTTATTATTCTAAGCAACTAATGAGTTAATTATGTGTGACAAATTCCTGTTTAACTTACAATGCTAAGAGAAACTCTGGCATTTAACCTAAAATCTCGAAGATTAAATTATTATATAAACAAATGACATAGCTCAGAAAGGAAAAAAAAGGCAAAGATTAAGCAATATATCCCTGGCTTTACTCCTAAGGTAGAAAGCTGTGTATATGCCAAATATATTTTTATCTACTGTTTTTGCCATGAAGTTCTTCCATAACAAAATTGCTTGATTAATTTCCTTTAGCATTTCTGTCAAGGTGTTCCTTTGGCTGTTCTCTGAGATGTATAGAACCACGCTAATTTCAGTCTTATGGAAGACTAATATTCCGGTGTCATTAATCTGCTTTTTCTCAATTCACGTAGTTGCTTAGCACTGGATTTAGAAATCAGTTTGAATGATTGAAGCAAACACATGTTCATCTTTAGCCCTTTTAAATTTTGTTTGAGCTAGGACAAGTTAAATCACAGTGGTAGTGCTTACATGCCTGTCTCAGTCTACACCATCTGAATTTTCAAAGAAAAAACAACACTGACAGCTCTCTCTGGAAGTTCACAGATGCCAGAATCTTCAGTTTTCTCTTGCTGTATTTAATAGCACAAAAATAGGAGGAAGTAAATTTAAAAATAATAGAAAAATATGAAAGAAATAAGGGGGAAACAAGAAAAGAAGTAAAATATTTAATAGAAGGGGGGAAAAAAGGCCATAAAAGATGGAGTGAAGAAATGAAGCAAAGAGAAATGAAGCCAAAGCAAGAGGGATATCCAGTTTTATGTCTTCTGCTGAATTCTGGAATAGAGGAAATAAATTCTTTTTGTGATAGCTAGTGGATTGCCAGGTATTACAGTATCTTTTTTTTTTTTTTTTAATTGTGGTGAGGTGTTACGAATAAAAGCTTACAGAATTTTTCTAGTCTCTATCAGTGCCCCCAAGTATTCTGTTTTGTGAGATAACACCTGCTTTGCTTAGTCTGGTTCAGAAATGTAGGGTACAATTCTACCGTATTCATTACCATTTTGACTTGGATCACTAATACTGTTTTAGAGAAAATGTCTCAATTATCTCCCCTTCCTACATACTTGTTTGCAAAGAACACCCTGAGCATTTCTTTCCCAGAAAACTAGTCTTCAGGTTTTTAAGTTCTGCTTCAGGTGCAAAGTGCTGTTCTCTCTCTACTGGGGACATAGAGGTCTGAATGGATTATTAAATCCCTGGAAAATTTTGAATGGCCTGTGTGATGATGTTTGCTTCTGGAGACCAGGTGAAATCTAATCCAAAATAAACCCTCTTGAACAGCCAGCACAGGAGTGTCAGCACCAGCTGCTTTGATCTACTGATCCATTTCTACTGCTCCAGATTACTTGCTGATGGAGACATAGCCAAAATTGTTCACTTTGGTTATAGGTCAGTAGATGAGGGCAATGAACTTCTATGATATAACTGCATTTGTAGAAGAGATACGTAAGTTTTGGTACTAATATTTACAACTTTCAAAGTGCCACACATGTTCTTTGCAACTTTTATTAATACAAGCTGTCAAGGAAACAAATAAATACTACAAGTCACAGTTAATCGAATGACTAAATCATAACTGCCTTCAGAAATTTTGATTAGTCTGATTTTATTTTCTGCTTATATTCATAAATTGTTAAAAATAAAAATGTTTTCTTTAATTTCATAATTTTATACAGAATTCTAAAATTCTTGTGTTTCCCACCCACGTTTTGCTTGATCTGCGTTAAAAAAACCCAAGTCCAGTGTTTTATTGTAGTCATTAAGTAGGAGCAAGACAGAAAATGAAAGATATGGCATTCACAGATGTTTCCAGTTCTTATGATTTTTCTGTGCATCGAGCTGTCATGTATCAAGACAGTTTGGTTTTTTTTAATCCCCTGATCAGTCCTCAATTTGAAGTTGTAGATGGCAGTTGTTAAGGTTTTGAAAATTTAAGTAATATTTAGTTGCCAATGTTAACTCATTTTATCTTGAAGTAACAATTGTAAGAGTTCACCCTGTCTGCCCTGGGTAATTTTAAATTCAAAGATTCCCAATAATTTTGCACGCTTTCTGCTAGTGTAATATTAATCCTGAGTGTCTAAGCCAATGATTAGGACTAAACTCAGTTGTATTTCTTGTTTATTAGATTTTTGCGGAATCTAGGCCTTAGCTTTCAGCATTTTTTCCAGAAAATTTCCAAGATTCAAGTAAGATTTCTGTTGATAGGGACATTTAAACCAATAGCTCTTTAACATAGTCATTAAAAAAAAAATAAATCTACAGTTGTAGCAACACAAGTATCAGCAGCATTTTGAAGAATTTTTTTTTATTCAGGTTGGTGATTTTTTTCAAACTAAGTTATTTGCAGTGTTATTTAAATTGTTTTTATTCAGTCTACTCCCTCATGTTGTAACTAGTATAAACGTATTTTGAAAGTTAGTATATTTTGTTCTCTTGGGCTTAAGCATCTCTCCATTCAGTTTGTATAATCCTTTCTAAAAGAGTGATTATTATTGCCACATGGGTTTGTAACACTTTAGCTAGCAAAAAGCAATGCATTAAGTAAAAATAAAAATTCAGTACTTAGCTGCTTTATATAGTGGCTTTGGGAGGAGGCCTCATTGAGGCAGGTATAAGCCTCAATTTAAAATGAAGAAAAACGTTGAGAGTCAAAATGTGAGTATTGTAAGCCAGCAAGTTATAGAGAGTCCTCATTGTTTTAAGTAATCTTGTCTTATAAATATTGCCTGTTCTGTTGATGTGTGTATTTCATTCTCACTCTATTCGTTAATCATTCGTTAATGTGTTAGGCATAACTAAACTGTTTCAAACCTTAATGCCTGCTTAAATGCACTACAGCTGTTGTAATTAACCTCTTAGCATGTGGCCTCAATATATAATAAATATTAGTTTCAGGATTTCCTGTGACTATTGATAGCTTTTGGAGACCCCTTCCTCCATACCGGTGTTAAACTGGCTAGTAGCAAGACCCTAGGTCATTGAAACCATATTCACAATGTTCTGAGCAGAAGAGAATTGCCATTGAAAATAAAACCTTATTATAGTTTCACTTTTCGATAACTGATATATCAATTGAAAATCAGAATAACTCTAATGCATTCATAAATACTCTCTTAATGTTACTTTCAGGGCTTAAGTGCTGGATGATCTAAGTCAGGTTCTGTTAAAAAGTGGGAAAAGAACCTGTAAGGGGTGAGTTGCCACATTTGCTTTGCTTTGAAATATTAATTATAAAGTACGTCTAGTGCAACTTGGTTTTTAACTATGTCCTGCTTGCTAGTTGAGATGGCAGTCTTTTAAGCAGTGCTAATCTTAGCATCTTCAGTAATGACCTGGAAGAGAAGACACTAAATGTTTGCAAATAAAATACGATGATGCTAATTTGGGAGGTGTTGAGAACTTCAGAGTGCAGAGAAGGCTTTGAGGGGCAAGACATAAGCATACCAAGACATGTGTTTTGGTAGATAGAAATAGTGTGATCTGATCATTCTGTGAAAGATAAGCTTGAGAAATGATAAAAGAGAAAAAGAAAAAAGCTGAGAAAAATAGTTTAGTCATGTAAATGTAGTGAATATTGTCCCAAGTAGTTGATGTGATTTTGTGTTGAGTATTGTAGATGGTAAAAGGGACTAATAGTTCTGCATAAATGACTTTGAGGACTCATTTGAAACTTTTTAAAGTTTATGTGGAAGTATCAGGACAGAATCTGAATTTCTAAAAATACAAAAAGGAGCTGAATTTGTGACCCTTTTTTTTCCCCCATAACCTAATCTTGAAAATTCTTTTCTCAAATGTGGTAGCAGCTAAGTTTAAAAAAGCTTGGCTTAGAAATTCCTCAGTTATGGTATGTTTTATGTCTTTCAATCAATATCATGATCTTAAAATATTTTTGAAAGAGATGAGGGAGTGGGAAACAGTTGACAGATTTTTTTTTTTGCTATGAGTGTTGAATTAGTTTGCAAGGTTCAGAAACCCTTCATTAAAAAAAATTCTCCATGCTTGAAGAGCAATATTGTCAACATAATTAATCAACTTAATTTACAATCAAGTGGACTGGGCCCAACATTTTGAAGATCATACTGATCTATGGGAACAAGGAATTTATTGGTCTGCTTTTGCTGCTTCTCTGTGACCTTCCAAAGGTGAATTCAGTAGATTTTCTGGATTTGCTTAGTCAGCACAAGCTCTGGAAGTTTCTGCTCGTGTCAGTAGCAAGCCACAGAGGAGGAGTGCGTGCTGCTGCTACTAAGGAGAATAAAGAAAGAATTTGAGCAAATTTGCTATCTATGTAAATTGATAATGTTTTAGAAACAAACACAGAATGCCAAAACTCAGTTGGTTAAATGTTAACAGTGCTACTTCAAACCATAATTTTCCTTTGAACATTGTTTACTGAACGTTCAGAAATTCAGTTGTGTTCAGTGCTTTAATATTTGAATACTTAAGTAAAGATGTTCTTCCTTTTTTTATTTCCATGTGTGTAAGAATATATATGCAGAATGATTACAGTAAAACTACATTAAATTGAGAGTTGACTTGATATGCTTTTTTCTGTTGCCGCATTGCTGTTTCTGCTTAGTTCATATAGTACTATCCCTTTTGTTAGAATAACGTACCATCTTTCCTGCCTGAGCAAGTCCGATTATTGACTAAATGTTGGCTGATGTTCCATTTCCTTTTGATTCTTGCTCATAGCAGGGTGGCAAAAGGATACCTAATTTTTATCCCCAAAGTGGTTACAAAGTGTTCTGCAAAGAGTTTCCAGGAACAAGAAAAATAAAGTCTTTCTGCTTTGGTTTTGTCCGTTCCTTAGCCAAGACAACGGTTAAGACGTTTTCTTTCTGCACCAATTGCAAAACTTTTGTTTTGTTTTTTTCCCTTTCCCGTTAAGGCACTTCTTGCCTATGTAATGTGAAGGACTTGTCCTATATCTCAGGTTTTGCAATCACTGTAATTCCAGTTGAGCCTGGATTGTGATATTGAAAGTTCTGACAAAAAAGCGACTAATTGTTTTTTGTAATGAAATTAAGGAGTAGTGCAATGCAGGGGTTTGGAATTCTGTAACTATAGTATTGAGTTTTTGTTTAATGTGTAAACTTGCTCTTTCTATAACAAGTAGTTGTATTGGGGGGGAAAACTGAAGGAGCTTCTGTCAGATGTTAGAATTGTAGAAAAGTAAGTCTTTTGTTAAATCTTGTTAATCTTACAAACAAAACAGCAAGCATGCTGGTACAGAAGTGTATTTTGTCACATCTTTTTTGAATACACTGAAGTTAGCATTCACTGGCATTTCCTTTATTTTGTTTTGTTTTCTTTCTGCTACCTTTTTTTTTTGTTTTGTTATTACTTTCTGGTCTCCAGGAGGATGTGCAGGTCTTCTAGGGGAAAGAGTTGAGAGGAGGCAGGGAGGAGGAGCTGCCTGTTTGCTAATTTGACTTGGACTGTGCTTCAGTGTTGGATCTTAAAATGTTCCTACTCTCTCATTTAATAGAAACGTGAATGTGAAAGTCTCATTTCTTTCTTTTTGAAGACACTTTCCAGTGAAGTGCACTGCCTACTCCATTCTTCAGGCAGTCAAACAGTCCACTCTTCACAAAAGCTTTACAGAATAATTTAGCTGTGCATGAGTCATCCGTGCTGGGAAATCTAAACATCAGAACTTCCACAGCTGCACAAATCAAGGATTGTGCAATCTACTTGGAAAAAAATGATGCCCATCGCTAAATATTTTTAAAGTGATTTATTTACATGTTTGCGTTTCTACATGAGATGGATAATTAAGTTTCAGATTAAATATTAGCTTTCTGAAACACCTGTCACTTGTTCTTGAGTGTTGCTGTCAGCAACTGTCCTGATCTTTTTTTCTGTATGTCCATTTGGTACACTTGTACAGTTCTAAGAGTTACAAATAGCTGTTGTTGATATAAATCATTCTTTCGTCACATTTTCTTAGTTTCATATTATTCATTTAGATGAATACCCTTGTATAAGTATCCGTATTGAGGATCATCTTAAAACAGTCACAGTTCATGCTAATTAACATGTTATTTGATAGATAGATTAACTACTTAGCAACATGTCAGGTATATGTACTTCTGTGCTTTATGTTTTGCTTGAGTTTCCCATTGAACTCTGAGGCTGAGTTCTTGATATGTTTTTATATCTGGAAGCTAATCCGTGAGTCTGGATCAGTGTATGTAAACAAACCTTATTCTGTCTAGAAATTTCATTTATCATGGGTTGCCACATGAGAAGCAGCAATGCATAGGAGAGAAAGTACAGATGTTTCATTTAAATATGAAGCAGACTTCTCAAGTAATAGCTACTTGTTTCTTTGAGCACGGATTTGAGTCTCGTTTTTCCTAATTTTATTCTCTGGTGGTAATTTACCACATGGTGTAGGTCAGCATGAAAAGGCATTGTTGCCAAAAGATGTCTAACCTGGTGATTGACTGTTTCCCCGTCCCCTGTGCCAAAGCAGCTTTTGAGCAGCCATATGGTGAAATAAATTTAGTTGATTTAGCTGAATGAAACAACATTTGGGTTAGTTTTAGGCTGGACCAGTTCTAAGCTGTGTTGACTCTGCGATCACAGATACTAATGCTAGCAGAAGATAAGGAATTTAATACAGGTATGGAAATGAGTGGTCAAAGTATTGATCAAAGGCTGACATTATGAAAAGTGTCAGCTTGACCAAGGGATTTGGTAAAAGTGCCTACAAATGTAAATAACTGTTAGGATGTGAAGTACACAGTATCTGTAGCCATGTAGTTCCCTGTTATGGTTTATGTGTATGTTGTTCCTGCTATCTTATGTAGAACCATAGAATGGTTAGGGTTGGAAGGGACCTCAAAGATCATTTAGTTCCAGCCCCCCTGCCATGGGCAGAGAAATCCTCCACTACACCAGGTTGCCCAAAGCCTCATCTAACCTGGCCTTGAGCACTTCCAGCGATGGGGCATCCACAACTGCTCTGGGCAACCTGTGCCAGTGCCTCACCACCCTCAATGTAAAAAATTTCTTCCTTATATCCAATCTAAATCTGCCCTCTTTCAGTTTAAAGCCATTGCCCCTTGTCCTATCACTACACACCCTTGTAAAAAGTCCCTCTCCAGCTTTCCTGTAGGCCCCCTTTAAGTACTGGAAAGCTGCTATAAGATCACCCGAGAGCCTTCTCTTCTCCAGGCTGAACAGCCCCAACTCTCTCAGCCTGTCTTCATAGCAGAGGTGCTCCAGCCCTCGGATCATCTTCGTGGCCCTCCTCTGGACTCTCTCCAGTAGCTCCATGTCCTTCTTATGTTGGAGACTCCAGAGCTGAACACAGTATTCTAGGTGGGGTCTCACAAGAGCAGAGTAGAGGGGCAGAATCACCTCCCTCGACCTGCTGGCCCCACTTCTTTGGATGCAGCCCAGGATACGGTTGGCTTTCTGGGCTGCCAGTGCACATTGCCAGCTCATGTTGAGCTTCTCATCCACCAGCACTCCCAAGTCCTTTTCCTCAGGGCTGCTCTCAATCCATTCTCCACCCAGCCTGTACTTGTGCTTGAGATTGCCCCGATCCACTTGCAGGACCTTCCACTTGGCCTTGTTGAACTTCATGAGGTTCTCACAGGCCCATCTCTCCAGCCTGTCAAGGTCCCTCTGGATGGCATCCCTTCCCTCCAGCATGTCCACACCACCACACAACTTGGTGTCATCTGCAAACTTGCTGAGGGTGCGCTCAATCCCACTGTCCGTGTCTCCCACAAAGATGTTAAATAGCACTGGTCCCAGTACTGACCCCTGAGGAACACCACTCATCACTGGCCTCCACTTGGACATAGAACCATTGACCACAACTCTTTGAGTGCGACCATCCAGCCAATTCCTTATCCACTGAGTGGTCCATCCATCAAAACCATGTCTTTCCAGTTTAGAGACAAGGATGTCATGCGGGACAGGATCAAATGCTTTGGATAAGTCCAGGTAGATGATACCAGTTGCTCTTCCCCTATCCATCAATGCTGTAACCTCATCATAGAAGGCCACCAAATTATTCAGGCAGGATTTGCCCGTAGTGAAGACATGTTGGCTGTCACCAATCACCTCCTTATTTTCTATGTGCCTTAGCATAGTGGCCAGGAGGATCTGCTCCATGATCTTGCCGGGCACAGAGGTGAGACTGACTGGCTTGTAGTTCCCTGGGTCTTCTTTTTTCTCCTTTTTAAAGATGGGGGCTATGTTTCCCCTCTTCCAGTCATTGGGAACTTCACCAGATTGTCATGACTTCTGAAGTATGATGGATAGCGGCTTAGCAACTTCATCTGCCAGTTCCCTCAGGACCCACGGATGCACCTCGTTTGGTCCCATCTTCTCCACCTTCAGGTTCTTAAGATGGTCTCGGACCTGATCTTCTCCTACAGTGGGCAGTTCTTCATTGTCACAGTCCCTGCCTTTGCCTTCTGTGACTTGGGCTGTGCCGCTGGAGCTTTTGCTAGTGAAAACTGAGGCAAAGAAATCATTGAGAACCTCAGCCTTCTCCATATTCCAGTTAGCCAGATCTCCTGTTTTCTTCTGGAGAGGGCTTATGTTTTCCCTAGATCTCTTTTTATCAATGACATATCTGTAGAAGTTTTTGTTGTTGCCCTTGATGTCCCTGGCCAGATTTAACTCTATCAGGGCTTTAGCTTTCCTAACCTGATCTCTGGTTGCTTGGACAATCGCTCTGTATTCTTCCCAGGCTACCTGTCCTTGCTTCCACCCCCTATAGGCCTTCTTTTTGTGTTCGAGTTGGTCCAGGAGCTCCTTGTTCATCCATGCAGGCCTCCTGGTGTTCCTACCTGACTTTCTCTTTGTTGGGATGCACAGCTTCTGAGCTTGGAGGAGGTGATCCTTGAATATTAACCAGCTTTCTTGGGCCCCTCTTCCCTTCAGGGCTTGATCCCATTGTACTCTACCGAGGAGATCCCTGAAGAGGCCAAAGTCTGCTCTCCTGAAATCCAGGGTAGTGAGCCTGCTATGCACCCTCCTTGCTTCTCTAAGTATCTTGAATTCTACCATTTCATGATCGCTGCAGCCAAGGCTGTCCTTGAGCGTCACGTTCCCCACCAGCCCTTCTTTGTTGGTGAGAACAAGGTCCAGCGTAGCACCTCTCCTTGTTGGTTCCTGTACCACTTGGAGAAGGAAGTTATCATCCATGCATTCCAGGAACCTCCTGGATTGCCTATGCCTTGCTGTGTGGTAATTCATCACCTGTGGGCTGATTCAGAGGCAGTACTTGGTCTGTTTCTCCCACATCCTAGATGAGTACCCTGTCCATGAGTTAAGAATAAGTTTTTGTCCCCTGTTTAAAAAAATAAATACTTGAGTTCCTTTGATCGAGTTGCCTGGCATGGCATGCCACTTTCCCTCTGCCCCTTCCACCCCTGTTTAAAGTGTGCATAACTGAGAATTGGCAAGCTGTTTCTTGATGTCTGAATGTGCCAGATAATGGTATCTGAAAGGAATCAGTTGTTGATATGAAATATTTGATTGTCCCTTAAAAGCTAAGGTGAATTATAAGTCAAGCAAAACTTTTGCAAGACTCATAGCTATATCCTTAAAATTTCTCCTAAATAGACCGTAAAGGAGTGGAGTGCAGAAATAACTTGCATGACTTAACTTCTTACAGACTCTCTTGGCCATCTGTTGACTTCTTGGATTTCTGAAGATTTTAGAATGATGCAATAGTGAGATATTTAAAAAGCATGAGCGTTTGTTTGGATATGAAAGCTAACAAATCTTTATTGGATAGGTTTTTCCAGTCTAGGATAGAATTTTGGAAAGATTGATCTGTGTGAATTTTAAAAGCTGCTTTTCAGCTACCTTCCCCACCTCAGAACACGCACATGCATGCTAAAACTCTGACAGTTAAGGTGCTCACCTAACCTGTAGGTTCGTGTTTTTCTGCAGGTAATTGTGGATAGCTGAGTGTTTGTTTTTGTCTGGCAGTAATAATAACTGTGAAGTCTCATTTTCTATATTTAAGCATGAGTTTATATCAACCCTGAGCGGAATTTTGCATGGAACAGAAGAAGAATTTGCTTGGGGTTATCTTGTTTTAAATGTGTAATAATGATGTCTGTTCAATTTGGTAATGACTTTTCTCCAGGACAGTTTTCAAAAATTAGTATACTTTCTGTATCTAGGTATTCTTCCCTCTTGTCACTGTAGTAGAGGAAAAACAATCTTTTACTCTTTGATCTGTCTCATTTCTCGGTGAATTTTCATGTATATTTTTCAGTGTAGGAATAAAGTTTAATTTTTCCTCTTTGGTTAAATTTTTTAGTATTTTTAGTATTGTTTATACTCTGAGGAAGATGTGACAAACCATTTTAGACAAATTGTTGTTTAAATTAACATCTGTATCTGATAACAACATTTTCAGATTGCTAATGCTCTGTTTCGTAAGTAAGCACATTTGTAGTTGGATGAATCATTTCAAAGTGTTGTTAACTCCAGAATAGATATCTTGGTACCATATTTGCAAGTGTTTTCCTTAAATTTCTGTTAATACGAGAAATCATCAAGTGAGAACTTTTTTTTTTTTTGTCTGGTAACTATTCTGTAGAAAATAATTGTTTTGTAAGTAGCAGATAATTTTTGGGGATAATCAGTAATATTCATTGGGAATTTAAACTTTTAAGCATATGTGTGTGGTATTTTTTTTCCCCCTTTTGAACTTCTGAAAAAGCCATGTCAATTGCCTACCTTCTCAGTTCTATTTAAGAGGCTGGAAGAAGGAAACTGGGATTTTATTTGTTCATTGTAAAATATAGCAAGTTTAGATGTCTCCTGTGGGAGAGAATAGGACAATCTTCAGATTTTACACCACCTACAGCACTTTTTCTGCCGCACAGTGAGCGTTAATTTAGGATCTGTACTTGAACTGGCTGGCTGTGGGTTGTTTCTGCCCAGAATCACAGTAAAGGAAAGGGAGGTTTACAGAGACGTGAAGATTGTCGATTTTGAGTGTTAACACTAACACGTTAGCTTCTCTTGATTAAAACTCGCATTGTAAAGTACTGGGTTTTTTTGAAGCACCATTTAAAGAGGCAGTAGGTGTATTTTTCAAACAGGCTTGGTTATGAGGTAAATTGCATTGTGTTTGCACATCTAAAATACATACTCTTAAGTCTAACCCATGGTTCTCTGTTACAGATGTGGCAGTGGAAGATGTAGTTTTACTCCTTTGCAGGAGGAGTATTGTTCCTCAGCTATGCTAATTTTCAAAGAAACCACACTTTTTAATAAGAACGAGATAATAAAGATTGTGTTTAAAACTGTGTGATATGTGGGTTCTTTTGACACATCGTTTCACAAACCTGCCTCAGCAAATGGCTGGAGCTGAAAGGCTGCACTCCTTCAGAAAAAGCCATGAAAGGTGGCAAGTAGCAGGGTGGAGTCTTATAAATAAAAGTGGATGCAAGTGGAATCATAACATGTAGACACAGTCCTTCCCTTATACAGACTAGTTTCACAGGAATTACAGGTGATATTTCTGCCACACTTATGGTTTTGTTAGTGAAGAAAGGGGATCTCCAGTAAGGAACTGTGAATACAATGGACTGAGAAAGTATTTTAAATGAGAACATGAAAGAATAGCTGTTTCTTCTTATGGCCAGATCATTAAACACTGCCTTCTGAATTTATCTTATAAACTTAGGTTTGTACTGGTTCTTGATTATCCTTTACAATTTTCTGAAACATGGAGAGTGTTCACTGACAAACTCTGAAAAACAGTATTATAATTACTTTCTTTTAATAATCTTTGTTAATAATTTGAAGGGAGTGCATAAGCAACATCTCGGGTATCTCCAAAAGTAGTTAATTTGAATCCTAGAAGGCAGAGATAATAGAAGCAGCCTGGAAAAGTATGGAGAGGGGGAAAAAAGCCTGGCAAGTGCTTCAGCACCACACTGTCAAGGGCCAGTTTTGTTAGAAGCCTGGCAACCTGCTGAGCACTTTCCTGATCCCTCACAGGGAGTGGAGGGGCAGGCTGCTCCTAGGGGAGGGCAGCCAGGCTCGGGCAAGTGCCCAGATTGCCAGCAAGTTCCTGGTGAGGAGGCAGATGCGAGGACAAGCTGGGAAGTCAAATCAGTGAGTCAGAGGCCGGATCTGTGGGGTACATGACCAGGCATGGGCCAGGCTTCAATGTAGCCCAGGCGAAGAGTCAGAGGCTTCTTACAGCTTTCCTGCCCATATCTTCACTGCAATCTGAACTAAGATGCATCCTATCAGGGAGGGAGCTGTGGGCTTGTCTCCATGGTGAGGAAGGGGAAGAAGATGCAAACTCCTAAGAAAAGTGGAAGGGTGGTATCAGAACAGCTGGTCAAGCAGAGATCAGCCCAAATGATCTGGAACAGAACAGTAGTGGGCAGAGCTGTGTTTCCTCTAACCATGAGCCAGGGAGAAGGAAATTGCGAACTGCTTTCAGTCCCAAGTTATGGAGCAAAGTTCTCTCCTGATGGCAGGACGGTGTAATACATGAAGAATGCATTGCTTTTTCCTCTAATCCTCATCATCCATATTTCTATGAGGATGTTACTTACAATGACTTTCAGCCAGACTTGTTAGAAGAGCTTGCTTAGGTCTGTTACCTTTGCAGGGAGTAGACAAGGACATACCCGTGTGAGACACCATTTCTAAGGATTGTTACGTTGTTCTCTTCCACTCATGATGATCTGTAGATTCTTCCAGCTGCTGCTGTTTGTTTGGACTATGTACAAACAGATCTGTGGGCAAATAGTACGCATTCCCTCAAGTGCTATTGTAACTCGACTAAGTCTGTGATATCTCTGACCACTGCCACAATAGGCCTTCTACCAGGCAGTTCATCTCTTCTATAGGCTGCTTGGACTTACCTTCTTTCCCAAAAGCCCCACAGGAACAGACTTGAGACTGGATGAGTTATTCTGATAATGGCAACCCACACCACTAGTCATCTGTCCTACTGCTCTTTCTTCATTATGTTGCCCACAGATGTGTCCTTGTCTACTCCCAGCAAAGGTAACAGACCTAAGCAAGCTGCTGTGCCAGAGCAGGTTACTCGTGTCCGCTCGCAAATTTTCCTATTAAAAGGCCATCTGGGATCAAGTTATGTGGATGTCTGGGCTAGAAGCAGCCCTCTCCTACTCTGTTTTCCTGTGAAGCAGGTGAAGATGTACACTGTTACAGCTTGTTTGTTTACAGAAAATGACATTTCTGGGACATGTCAGCTCTTCTGCACTAAGTACAGACCAAGATTACAGTTGGTTTGTTGACATGGTAGGGAAAAGGTTGCAATATATGACTATACCCAGCTGCTAGAATAATCTTTTCAGCTGCAAAGTTTGGACAATGTTTCTTGAAATTCTTTTCAGACCTATATTTTGATATGTATATATGTTTGTTTGTTTGTTTGTTTTTTATTTTGAGGTAGAAAATGAGAAAGATATAGTCAGTTTTCAAAACATAGTATTTTAACAGATAGTCTTTGATTAGCGAGAAGGGATCAATCAGTCATTACCCTAATTTGCTTTCGGTTGGTGTGTATACCATTGCAAGCAGAGGAGCAAGTATCTAGAAACCTGCTAGTTTGTTCTATTAGACCAAATCATATCTGATTAGAGAGCAAGTTGGTTTACCTGTCTAAAGATCTCTTGCTCTCTACAATAGTCTATGATTACTAGAGACTAAAGCAATGTAAATTCTCTCCCTTCTCCTCCCCTCTACCCCACCTCAAATAAAAGGGAAAATTTAAAGAGAAGAATGGTTGGACTGGGGGGAAATCTATGCAGCAAAGAGCAAAATGGAAAACACCAGTGGTAGTTCTGGGCGTGAGATAATGGATAGATCTCTGCCTATTATGGTGGAATGTCCCAGTAGAGTAAAACCCCAGAAGTTCTTAATCCAAGTTAGAGTTAATTAGAAAGGAGTATCACAAAGGTTCATGATTGTCCTCAGAAACTGTGTAATGGACATGGTGTTTGGTGCTGTGCTTATGTTGGGAGTCATGATCTGGCTCAGCTGTTTGCTCACGGTGTGATTTTTCTGCCCCTTGGTTTGCTTACCCTGGTATGTAACTAGTGTTAGAGCTCTTCTGGGTCATCAGGTGCTGTGGAAGCGCAGACTGGTGTGCTGTGATTTTGATTCTTTAAACAAGATCTTCTTTAAAGCTAATCCTCAGTGATTATAATAACTAGTTTGTTCCCCTGGCAAAATAGGATTATGGCACAGAGATCAGGTTGTATTAAAGAAGTTAATCTGTTTCTGTTTGCAGAAACTGTAGTGTTGGAAAACTATATTGTTTCTTATATTTTTTCTGTGATCTTTCCTGGATGAAATTATTTGTCTTAATAATACATGTCACCTCACATTAATTCTGTCTGAGGGCTGTAATCTGTAAAGTCATGAAAATATTATTTATAAAATCAAGATATTTATATAAAAACCTTTTTTACGATAAAAGGGCAATGCTGATTCTTCCTCAAAAGTATTTTAACAATGTTACCATTAAGGCGAAGTGCTGGAGACTAAGGGTTTCAGTCACTGACTATACATAATTAAGTACGGGCAGCGCGCTGACTATTGTCCCATCCATTTTTCAGTCCAGTCCTGACAGAACATGTCATGAGCAAGACTGTAGTGTAATTTCAGAGTTTGTTCTCAAATTTTGAATTTGTTTCTAAGATTTAATATCTCCAACGTGCACACGAATATTGACGATAAAATTAGACTGAAGGCACTGAAATTCTCTTGATCTAAAACCTGGAATGTTTTATTGGATGGTGTGAACTTTTCACTATTACCTTGGGTTTGATTGTGGCTTTTTACCCTGTGGCTTATTCAGAACCTTGTTTCTTTGGCTAAGCAATAACTTGGCACCCGGTAACTTGTTGCCTGTCTGTGAGTGGTAAGTCAGCATAGTGCAGAAGTTGCAGCGTTGCTAGTTTTTGTGATTTTGCTACAGATTCAGCAACGTTGTGTATTAATAGTTTATATATGCATGACAGCAGCTAAGGTTTTTGATTGAGGACTTCAGCTTTCTTAAAGATAGTAAGTTTATAGCCTTGGTTGCAGAAAAGTTTGAAAACATGCACTGAATATGTAAAAAAGACGTAGATCTAGAGATAAATACACATGATTCATTGTATTTAAAAAAACCTTATGGATTGTGCAGACAGACCCATGACCTTTGAACACTTGTGGCTGATAATGCTGGCGTGTGGGCGTCTTAACCTTTCTGCTGGCTTTCACAGGCATGCCAGTTCTACTGAGTTAGAGATCTATGTGGTTTTCGTTACAAAAGCTTTTCCACTGTGATTAACTTTCCTTTTGCTCTGGTTTAAGCTTCCTTATGTTCATTTATGACCTAAACATATTTCTTTTCTCCTTGTCTTAAAATTCCTTTTTAAAATATCCTTTAAAACTTCCCTTTTTTTTATTGCGTTTTACATAGTATCAAATATGGGTTTGTGATTAAGTCCTGTAGTTCTTAAGTGTTTAATTGTGATTTTTTTAAAAAACCACACCTCTACATGCTGCAGAGATGAGGTCTAAAATTTTCCTCATTAGAAATCTGTTAGGAGCTGGGTGAGAGTTGGCAGAGTTGTTCGCCTCCGAGGAGTTTAAAAACACAGGTTTCATGTTGCAGTCTCTGTAACCTAGACTTCCATGGGACTCTTTGTCACTATTAATGTTTGCACTTGTCAAACGGAACAAAACAGAATAGGAGAGGAGGCTGTAAGCACCTGAAAAAGTAGGTCAATGGGCCAGCAGGTTATTTGGCTAGAAAAGAACGAGTGGCTTCAGGGAATCATGCTGTAATTGTTTTTCCTCCTGTTGGCAGATTGTTCTGCTGTGCTTTAACTTTCTATGTTAATGTTCGTATCTGTATTTTAACTACTTGAGAGCCTCTGTTAGATGCAGGAGAAGGAGAAACTTAACTTTTCTAATCAAATAAGAGATAATTCTGTTGTTTTCCATAAAATCCATTAATGAATTTAAAAGTAGTATATGCTTAGTTTTTAGATCCCAGCCTCCTTTTAAAAATTTAATATGCTTTAAAATAAAACTTTTTGGAGGTGGTACAAGTACATTGTATAGCGAATACGTTTTACTTTAAGAACAGTAAGCAAGGCAGAAACGGGATAAAGATAGGAGAAAAAAACAATTTCAATTAACTTAATGTAGAAAATAGCATGGTTCAAGGGAAGACACTGTATAAATGAAAAGTAATGATATCAAGAGACTGGAAGTTGGTGATGACTTATACATGGTGCTGAGTTTTTTTTTCATGGAAAAAGTGCATTTGTGAACTACGTTTGGAATACATTCTTGAAAGTATTTTTGAAGTGGGTTTTGAAAGAAGGGAGGTTAATGGCTATGTCTGAGGGAGTAGCAAAAATGCAGCTGGGCAACTCTTGCTAGTTGTCAGCAGCAGTGTTCTACACATTCTGGAGTCCTGAGTGGCAATTTTGGAGACTAGGAGAGGAAAAGATGTAACTGAGAAAGCCAGTGGAGGCCTAAGTAATAGTTTAGAAAAGATGTTGAAATAATGGCATAAAGATATACTTTGAAGGTAGCAAGTGGAAGTGAAGTTACAGAATTCAAAAGTTAAAATGGCATCAAGATTAAAAATTGGCATACAGTGATAGTTTAAAGGAAATATGAATTTCAGAATATTCATTTTATCAAGAAGAGCTTTAAATCAAGGTGAATTTGGATAGTGAAATACTTGGGATATTTTTAGTAAGCAGAATGTGGCATTTATAAATTACTGTTGTTGGAATGATTACTTCTCTTTGATTAAAAAAAGAAACCACAAATAAGCAATCATTTTAAAACTTCTCCTTTTTATTTTTTTTACAGTTCAGAATTTAATGCCTTTCTGCAGAAGAGGATACATTGTTCTTCAAAGGAACGAGGTTTCATCTCTAAACCTCACACTTTAACAAGTCCCAAAGTGTAAAAGGTAAAATTATACTCTTGCAATTAATAAGATTCCTGTGGCTTTCAGTCATCAACACTGAATGGCTGAGTAGCAGTGTTAAGTAGTGTCTTTTGTTCTGCAGAAAATGACTGAATTTGGTTCTTGGAAATAGACACAGTCCTTGATTTCTGTAGTGTTGGCTTTAAACTTGACTGATTTCATTGGAATTATCTCTGCAACTTTACCCATTGGCATGTATAAGCGCTGAGAATGCTTAGCGTATTGCAGATTTGGATACAAAGACAGAAGGATCAGATGTTGAAGAGAGAGAAGCAAATGTGCTACAGCTGCATTTCCTATAGTCTTTTAAGGTCTTTTAACTATTTGTTTTGCATATCAAACCTACTAAATCCGAGTTGCTAGTTCTGACATATGACCTGTATACTGTAACAAGTGAACGAATTGGTGGAATTCCATAAATTGAGTGCTTTGTTAAAGTGAAAATTTTGACTCTTAAATTCTGTTTCTGCGTGATGATGTCTGTTGTGTCACAGGTAAAAAGTTTTTTGTGTTTAGCTGTACGTGTATTTTTCTTTTGCATATTAATGGAACAATGTATCATTTGCCCTACAGAATTTCATATTACTCTTGATCCCTATAATGTTAGGCACTGAATTAATTTAAAAATTAACACAGGGCTAAAAATGTAATAAGTACATACCTGTATTAGTGCATACTACCTAAGCTAAATGAAAACAAGTTTCTAATTGATGTCTTCATTTTAAATCTAATTCCATGCCAGTGATGGTAATTCGCTTTTACTGCTGAGTAACCTGTCTGTTGTTCCTTGCTTTTGACAAAAATTTGAACAAACATGTCTTAATTTACTTTCCTCCTACCATTTCTGGCTGGTTTTCAAACAGTGCAACTCTGTTAGTTTATAAAACTTGGCCAACTAATTTGTGGAATTTAATTTGTCAGTATGGCCACTGCAATGGTTATTTTGAAGAATTGGAGTGAAGGAATGGTTTGCGTCCAGTGTCTCTTCAGGGCACTAGATTTTGGAGAATAAAGGCAAGACAAAGTTGGGCCTTACTAATTGAAGAAGTGAGTTAAAGGGCTCATGGGGAACTTGGGCAAAACTGCATGCACACCTTGTGATGCACCTTGAAAGAGATTGTCCTGCTGCACTCAAGTTATGAAACCTTGTGGGTAAAAATCCTAGTCTTGTGAAGCAAACCTGCACAGTATGTGACTGTTGTAGATCCTGAGACAATTTGGTGGAAACATAAGCTTTGTTCTTCAGTTTCCCCTTCTATTCAACAACTGGGATGCAAGTTTTTTAACAAGGACATGTAGTGATAGGACTAGGGGCAATGGATTTAAACTGGAAGAGGGTATAAGGAAGAAATTTTTTACCATGAGGGTGGTGAGGCACTGGAACAGGTTGCCCAGTGGAGTTATGGATGCCCCATCCCTGGAGGTGTTCAAGGCCAGGCTGGATGAGGCTTTGAGCAACCTGATCTAGTGGAAGGTGTCCCTGCCCATGGCAGGGGGGTTTGGAACTAGATAGTCTTTAAGGTCCCTTCCAACCCAGACCATTCTATGATTCTGCGATAAGTTTCCTGGAACATTTTCCAGACTGTCTAGATCATGAAGTTGCAGCTGCCATATTTCTTGTGGTACTAACACTGCAAGTTCCACTGGATTTGGCACTTTCAGAAAGAAACAAATCCTTTCTTCTCAGAAACCGTGAGTCACTAAAGTGACTAAACCCATCTCCTTTGATATAAATGCAATACTTTTTTACTATTAAGTTTGTAACATAGTAAAAATTCCAGAAGATCTGCAAGTTCAGCTCATATCAAACTCCTTGCTGCATGCAGTTGTTCCTTAATCACTGACAATGTTACAGTCCTGCTGCTCCCTTCGAGCAGCCTCTGACATCTGACTTTTCTATATCAAAGAGAAAGACTTAATTGCATTGTTTTATGTTTTCATAAACATTTCAGCCTTTCCATACAGTCATATAATTTCGGGGTACCTGAAAGTAAGTACTTGTTGGTTTAAATAGTTATTTGAATTTTATATTCCTTCTCTCACTGTTAATATTTCATTCACGTTCTTTATTCAAAATCATATGTACACTTGAAAAAACAAAAACTTCATACTGAACCTTTGTAATGAGTAAATGACTGCTTTAAGAAACGTCCAGGTTAACTATAACTTTCTCACAGTATGGAGATCACATTCGAATAGGTATCTTACTGTTACCATTTCACGTGTGTATGGTAACAATGTGCTCAAGAAAAAAAATAGAGTAAGAAATAAATAATAGCTGTAAAGTACTATATCTCAAATGCTTTCAGTTTGCACAATTTATAAATAGAATGTATTACTACTGAGGAGTGTGTTTTACATCTGTTCAACCTTCAAAATTATGAGTCTTTTAGGGTAAAAGTTCAAATAAAAATGAAAAGCTGTATCTGAATTCAGAGTCAGAAAAAGGGTTGTATTGATTTAGTCCAGGCTTATTTATCATCATATTTAATAAAACAATGTTCTCTTGAACTGTCTGTCATGTAAAATGAGATACTAAAGTCCAGGTTACGATAGTAATGGAGACCGTATTAGAGAAGGTAGGAGTGCAGAGCAGAAGGGTGGAAGAGAGGGGAAGATGAAGAGCCTTTTATAGAGCAAATAAAAACTTCAGTATGCTCTAATGAAGAACATGTTTGTTCCTCCAGAGTCACATTTTGATGTTTTTTTCTTCTCTTACAGGCAAACGTACAAATGTCTACTACAAGACTAAAGTGTGATATGTTACGTTTTTTACCATAAGCACCCATAAAATGAGCTCCATTGCAGACAGGTATGTTAATAGACACTAAGAGTTTTGGGGGAATTACTGTTCAGTGCTTTCTTTAATAATGTTTTATTATGGTTACTGCACAGAGTATAGTAATTTATGCAAAAAATAAGAGGAGTGAGGTTTTCGTTGTTTTGGTAGTTGTTAGATGTGTTGTTTTGTAGTAATTGGAAATAGTGACTTGCATAGTTTGAGATGAGTCTTAAAATGTGTTACTTGTCTTCAGCCATGGAATAGCATCTGTTCAATTTGAGCTGATTTTTAATGTTTATTTGATTTTTTTTTGAGTGTTTCAATATTTAGTTAAGGAAAACAAATACATTTAAACAATTAGTGGTGCTGCTGATGATAGTGAAGTGACCTGCTAACCTATTTCAAGGGAAAAGTAATAGCTGAGACATGGTTTCTACTTGATTCCTTGAGCTGGACTTTCTATAGCAGCTAAAGTGAACATCTGTCCTTAATGTTCTGTGTTTTATCATTTTCGAGACTTCAGGAAATGAAACTTGCATCAAATTTACAGAAAGTTAAACCCGTTTTAGATAAATGACAATAAAAGCAAAGGGTAAAACTTTTTAAATGCGTGTCCGAGTTCTCGATTCTTTTAGTGAAGTTTTGTGGCATTTCACTGGAACTTCAGCCTTTTGAATATACAAATGCCTTTTAAAAGCTTTATGTTTATGTAATAGCGTACAAAATAAATACTTGATGATGGTTACTTATGTTAAGGGAAGGAAACGTTAGAATAAAAAAATTAAGAGTGGACACAGAAAGGTCAGTATGGACAACACTGAATAGACTGAAAGCAGACAGAAGTTAGGGAAGTAAAATAAGAATATCCATTATACAACAGTTTTGGAAACCAAAACGACAGTTTTGACTTGACTTGTAAAATGAAATGAAATGAAACGAAGGTGCTGTATGAAGTATACTGAGGCATCTTCAGAGGAAAACCTGTTCTCATTTTGATATTTTAACACCTCTTTAGCGTACATGGACAGTTGTCAATTGAAGAATATGTGTGTGATACTTGGTTAGGAAGCAAGTATAACGAATAATTACCATTACTGTTTAATGTTTATATTAATTGTATATTTATAAAATTACATACATGGATGAAGTATAGTCTATTAATGATACTTCAGTATTTAAGAAAAATGTGCATTCTTACTATAAATATTTCCAGTAATTGTGATAGAAGTTGCCAATAAGTAAAAATAAATTATATTTGTCCTCTTATGTTTTCAAAAGGATAAGGTAATGAAAATAATCAAGAAGATAGAAAAATAAAATTAAGTAGTGTTCAATTAAGTTTTTGCATAGGATTGTAAGTTTTCATTAGAAATAGTCTGAAAATCCTTTGAGCTGTCAGAAATGTAAGGTTTTTGCTTTCTGTTTAGTCTGTTTAGTCCCTGCAAGAAGAACTTATAGCAGACTTGGCTTCAGATAATTGATGATATTCTTTGTGAGACATCACAGTAAAACAGAGCTTCAGCGTTTTGATGTAATGGAGATGATGAATAATATTTGTTTTCCTTTGTGGTGGTTGGACTCTACAAGAGAGAAATTTTATACTCTTAACATTTATTTCTTTCAGAAATGATGGAAGCATTTTTGATGGGCTGGTGGAAGAAGATGACAAAGATAAAGCAAAAAGGTAAGTTTTTATGTTATTTAAAGTTAAGAAATGTCCTACACTTGCTCTCTTGGGCTTACCAGGGAGATTTATAAACAATAAAAGATAAATAACCATATTATTCAAAAGCATTAATTTTACTGTCATTATTCAGGTACCTTGTGTATTTATAATTATGGTTCAATTATTTGTATTTTTGTCAAAGGATGCTTTATTCCAAAGACTTAGCTGCAACCCTTCATGAGAAGGAGGAAACCATTTTTCAAAAATAGTGTTAAAGATTTGGAGTAGGTGTTTTTGTGACAGTTCTCACAGCGGAGATTCTTAAGGGGCTGTTTGCATCAGGAACTTGGCAGTAGTATGCAGCTTATTATAAGAAGGTGTCATAGTTGTTATAAAACATTTTCTGTTTTTCAGAGTGTCTAGAAACAAGTCTGAAAAGAAACGTCGGGATCAGTTCAATGTACTTATCAAAGAGCTGGGTTCCATGCTTCCAGGTAATGCTCGGAAGATGGATAAATCCACTGTACTGCAGAAGAGCATTGACTTTTTACGGAAGCACAAAGGTAATCATTTGTAAAAATAAATTGTAATTTTGAATTATTTTAATGATACTCACTTAGTACATAAAACATTAATAATTTTGCAGCTCCTTTAAGGATATTGTAAAAAAATGTAAAGAGTTCCCAAACAAATATATTTTTAAGATCCTAATTTAGGTAGCAGAGATATTAGTATGTTATTGCTAATATTTCGCAAAAGCCAGTGCTAATATTTTTTGTCCCGTAGTTGTCAAGTCTGTTTCACGAAGAGAAGTATTTATTTTTGAAATAACCTTTGTTGTGGACAGGTTACCTTTAGAAAATAGTTGCTTCAGAAGATGCAAATTGTCAAAGGTTTGCTTCACAGGAAGACTCTGCTGATCCATTTCAGTGGAAGCGTTTGCCGGAAGTACTTATTTTGATATTTAGATAAAGACTGGTTTGAACCATTGGTTTGTCTTACTAGTTTCCACATAAAGCAAGATAAATCACTGAAAAAGCTAGTCTGAGGGAACTAAATACTCCCTCCCTTCATGTCCAATATCTACACAACTGGCTGCTTTAACAAAGATGGTAAGATAGTAGGGCGTTGCGGTCTCTAGCAAGTGTTACTGGGTAGGTTGTTTGATGAAAGAGGGTGACATGCAGACCAGGAGCATGGGTATTTTCTTTTTTCCTTTTAGCTGGAAAAAAACCTAGAAAATCTATAAATACTTTTAACTGAACTTTCTAATTTTCAGGACATATCCACTGATGTATAAGCCAATGAGTGTGTGTGTGTGTTGTTTTGTAAACCATCATGTGAAATCTCAAAATGATGAATGTCTTTGAACATCCTTACTATGTTTTGTTTCTCTGGTTGTTTGCATCAGCTGATGGTGGGATATACCTAGATATGTTGTACTGAAGTTCATTACAGATCGTTATTTCTGTCAAGAAAAAATTCTTCCACCAAGTGCACGCTTATTTATGACTGTTAGATACTTCTGTATATAAAAAAATCCCTGTTAGTGTTCCTACACTTGTTCTTAATATGGCACCTTGTGGTTCACACTGCCAAAAACGAGATTAAAAATTCAAGAAAATGAGCTCTTTCACTAGTTAACCTGTTTCCCTGAGTAATTTCTGACCATGTATACTGACTGGAAAGCAGTAGGGACAAAAGAAGCAGCTATTAAGTTAGAGAATAAAATAAATAAAGCTATTAAGTGGATAGATAGATATGTATTTATCAACACTATGTGTGTCAATTTAAGGTATGTTAAGGTATGATAAATATTTTTCCATGCCCTAACACCAAGTAGCAGCAGATGTGAACTGAATACCACTGTTAAAAGGTAAACATAACAATTGGAAAGGGAGGGGGAATAATTTGTGCAAGAATTCATAGATTTGGGGTTTTTTTGCCAATGAAATATTGATTGTTGTTTTAATTCTCATAACAAAAAGAAAAACAGTATGAAGACTCCTTTTCTGTGAAAGTTAGTTCTATAGGTTCTAAGGCTTTTCTGAAAATTGGTTCTGTTTCAAAATCACTTTTATTGATGGTTCCTATCATTAAATATAGAGTGTAGAGTGAACATGTGTCAGCCAGCCAGCAGCACCAGCCATACTTTTTTCTTCGAAGTGCTTTCTGAGATTATTTTTTAAAATTAATTTTATTTTTTTTAGGATAAAAGAGGAAGAAAGCAGCTCTGGAGACGGTTGCCTTTTAGGGCATGGTGCTTTTGTCCTTCACCTGGTGGGACAGAGCATAGCTTTGTGTGACTGCACATATCGTATTAAGGTCTCTAAAGCTCTGTCTGACAGTGCTCACTAGCTTTGCTCTGCACCAGTTTACATTAAAATCTTTTGGACAAAATGTTGGCAAAGGTCAGAAGCATGTTTGCCTCCTGAGGTGCTTGGATCTCTCTGATACAATAAAGCAGAGTGACCCTAGCAATAAATGAAATTTTCAGCAATCATTAGCTGTTTTATTGTTGAAAATCCTACTGTGTTCAGCCACCAAGTTTTGATTAACTGCATTGCTTCTGGTTCTTTCTGGACCATTTGGACCCAACTGCAGTACTGCGTCCAGCTCTGGAGTCCTCAGCACAGGAAGGACATGGATCTGTTGGAGCAGGTCCAGAGGAGGGCTACAAAAATGATCAGAGGGATGGAAGACCTCTCCTATGAAGATAGGCTGAGAGAGTTGGGGTTTTTCAGTCTGGGAAGACAAGGCTCCGGGGAGACCTTATTGCAGCCTTCCAGTACTTAAAGGGGGCCAATAAGGAAGACGGGGACAAAATTTTCAGCAGGCCTTGTTGCAGCAGAACAAAGGGTAATGGTTTTAAACTAAAAGAGGGTAGATTCAGACTAGATATAAGGAAGAAATTTTTTACAGTCAGGGTGGTGAAATACTGGAAAAGGTTGCCCAGAGCAGTGGTAGATGCTCCATTCCTGGAAACATTCAAGGTCAGGTTGGAGGGGGCTCTGAGCAACCTGATCTACTTGAAGATGTCCCTGCTCACTGCAGGGGGGGTTGGACTAGATGACCTTTAAAGGTCCCTTCTGACCCAAGCTATTCTGTGATTGTGTGATTCATTTCCACGTTGGCCAGGCTTGGTACTCTGGCAGCAGCTCCAGATGAACTATCTGAGCTGATGATTGGCCAATATGGATTCTGTTTCTCCTTGGGAAAAAACAGCAGGGTAAGCACACTGAAATTGTATTACTGAGAGCTTTTCACTTGCTAATACTGCCTGTCATCTTCCTTTGAATTTTTAAAAAAGAAATTTTTGAAAATTATGAAATACTAAATAATTTTGCTTTTTATGATTACAACTAGTAGACTGATATTCATACAGCCCACAAATAAATGGCACAGATCTTGGCCCAGCTGGCAGTTTCTTTTGAGGATGCTCAGTGCTGATGCCGAGTTGTTTCAGATCCACAATTTGAAGGCTGGATGAGTTTAGTGTTCACGCTCAGTTACGCTTCTTTGTCAGGTGTCTAACTCAGGAACGTGACCTTGATGTCATTTGTCTTTGAATGCAACCTTCTTTTAAGCATTTTTCTAAAGTACCAAGTGGAACAAATTTTTCCTTGTTACTTCAGCTCTGTTTTCCAATATCATACTTGTTGCTCTGATAACAGGAAATGTAAAAGAACACCCGTACTTGGGGTAAGATAATTCAGAATGCTTCATTAACGGCATGAACTTCAGCTTTTCTTTAGTATAAATCCTTTCTATTGTCAAAGCCAGGTTGACCTTTTCTTTTTCTTTTTTTTTTAATTATGAAGTAGGATGGTTATATGGACCAAAATGAGCCAATGAATTGGACTTTTTCAGTTCTAAAATGGAGATTATTTGTGTCCTGTGGATTGAAGTTCCTTGAGTTTTGCCTCTACTTTGATGGCAGAGCTTTTCATTTCCACATCCTTTGACTTCGCCCTCAGTGCTTAATGTTTGTTCTGACTGAAAAGTTAGGCTTGGGGGTTATTCTTATGTTACCCTTATTCTGCAGCCCACTCTTACTGCTTTGTGATACCATTTCCAAACAGATAGCAAAAGCTTGATCAATTTATGACTTTTGGGAGATCTGATCACTGGAAATTCTGGTCCATCTTATTTGTTGGTATTTTTTTCCCTTCTCCTTGCAGCTCTCCACTTGCTGTTTTTTTGCATGACACTGCTGTTGTTTACTGTTCTTTTAGTTAAGTTTAAAGCTCTTTCGTAAAGCTTTCCCCCTTCAGTCTGGGAAGCAAAGTTCTGAACTGTTCCAGCCCTTTGCGTATTTAACTCAATTCCATTTTTTTTATTCTCTTTGAGCCATATGAGCTAACAAATTAGCTTATGGCCTTTGTACAGACTTGTCCTTTAGAAATCAAAAAGCCTTAAAGACATAGTTTGGTTCTTCTGGTTCGTCTAAATGCTTGATTCACGATTACTTGTTCAAGGTTGTTCTTACAACCAGTGCTTCTGTGATGCCCTTGTCACTCATAAAAGTACTCACTAAAGTACTATGCGGCCTTGCTTCTTGTTTCAGTTATCAGTTGACAAGGAAGCATCAGCTTTCAGAACCTGGGGTCTGGTTTTGCTTAGCAGCCATTGTTTCTCACCTATATATGGAAAGTTAATCTATATGTTTGTCTTAAGTCCTACAGGAATCTCTATTCAAAATTCGTCTCCGTGTATGAATCAGTAATTCTGCTGTGGAGTCTGTCATACAGCTCTTAACAGTCTGTTGCAAACTAAATCTTTTTTAAATGTAACCTTATTTCTTTACAGAAAAGGGAAGGAAGAAAAGAAAGGACAGTGACAGTTTTTAGTGCAAAAGTTAGAATGACCAGAATTGGCCAAGATGCTTGAGGATAGGCATTTATTTTAATGACCTACAGCGATCAGGAATTTTGGCTTTCTAAATCTTTGAAAACAACATTCTCAATAAAACATTATATTATAGTCTCAGAGGAAAGAGTATTTTTTCCATTGTCAAAATCCATTACTTACTGTCATTAACTTCAGCATTAGCTTGAAGTCTGGCAGGACTGTAGCACAAAGTGGTAGAAGGAAAGAGAAGGCAAATCTCGTTATGACATAGGGGAGAAGGCATTCATTTTCCTTTTAGGGAACAACATCTAAATGTAATGAATGAAGAAGAGGAGACTGGAGAAGCGTCTGCTGTTTCCTGCTGTGTATATCCAACGTAGTGGTAAAATAAGGGCTTTGGAAATGTGAATCCTTATTTTGTATATATGTTTGATTGTAGAAATTACTGCACAATCAGATGCCAGTGAGATTCGACAGGACTGGAAACCGACATTCCTTAGTAATGAAGAGTTCACACAGTTAATGTTAGAGGTATATTATTTTTCTTTCTCTGGGAGTAGAATATTTTCTCATAGAGAATGATTCCATTATAAAATTTTTCAGTTTCATGACTTCATTTTTTATTTTCATATTTTAGTTGCAACTATATTTTTTCATGCAGGTAAACAGTTGAAATTGCTATGTATGCAGCATAATGCAAAATAGTTTTTCTTTTAACTGCATTTTCAATTACATGAAACATGATAACAGAGCAAGTCCGTAAGAGAACATACTGTCAAAGTAAAGTGAATATTTTAAATTATCGACATAAGGAAAGTACTAGTCAAATAAAGAATTGAAATTAAAATCTTAATTATAAAAAAAGGCTCAATACATCCATGTAACTTGCGAGCAATAAAGTGTTTAATTTCTTTGCTTGTTACACTTTCCAGAAGTGGTGTGTGAGCATTGCTTTGCTACAGAAGATGACATGAATAGTCGGATTACTACTAGAAATAAACTTTCAGTATAACCTGTCACTTCCTTGGAAATGAGAATAATTCATTTGTATCTTGTTAGTGAAACAATTTCTAGTAATAGTTGAATGAAAAATACTAAAGTAAATGAGCAAGCATGTTTTATTTTCATTGTGTAGTTAAACCTGTTCTTTGAGATACAGGTTTAAAAAGTAAAAAGTTCTGATTTTTTTTGTACTTAAAAATTTTCACAAAATTCTCCATGGTGAATTTGCATATTTTTTCCAACAAGTTGGTGAAGTAGTTGTTTCGGGTTTTTTTGTAGCTGTTTCTGGTGTTTCTCAAGTCCTCTTACAAAATAATGTATCCAAGCTAGTGATGGTAAAGCTAGGACAATATGATACAAGAATGTTTTTCAAAGACATGAGCTTTAAAATTTCCTGTTTAAAAATACAGTTCTGTCATGCTTTTGTGTTTGGTAGTGTTCAACTAGAAGATAGTCGTGTTATGTTCAGTGGAAATAAGTTTGAGTTAAGTAGAAGATAAGGCAGTCAGAACTGTATCTCACAGTTTTCACGTCTCAGTAAAATACTGCTGTGAGTTTCTTTTGAGATTAGGAATACTGAGATTTTAAATACCGAATTCATTGATTTCACCACCTCTTTTACTTCTTTTCTTTTTTCCACCACTTCTTGCTTTTGTCTCTAGCTAATTTTTCTAAGTTTTCTGATGTTTAAAATGACGATGAAATTAAAAATAACAGGCAGGCAGAGTGGGAGATGGGGGAAGCAGTGGCTACCTGTATTTGGACTGAAGTCTTGCTTCTGAAACCACAGATTGTTTAAGAACAGAACAGTATGGGAATTGTAATACTCGTAGTGTAAAAACAAGACTAAGAAGTTTTAGTAGTGAAAGGCATTATTGTTTTTATCATAAACTAAACTAAAATTGGTCTAAATTTCCATGTTGAATATAGCTTAACTTTTTTAATACTCTTTGTTTCTTTTTGTTTAACTGCTCATTATGTTTAATTTCAGGCTCTTGATGGTTTTTTTTTAGCAATTATGACAGATGGAAATATAATATATGTGTCTGAAAGTATAACTCCCTTACTTGAACATTTGCCAGTAAGTACAAATTGCTTTCAGACTTGTTATCAGTTTGTCTGTCGATGGTGTTCTGCTGTGATTATTAATTAATCATTAGCCTTTTTGGCGTTATAGACCAAATGTATGCTTTGTTTTAGTGCTTCTACTTTTTGCTTCAGCACAACTCCTTGCTACTGGTCTGTCTGCTACATTAAACATTTCCTTTGGAAATAGAGAATGCAGTCGGCACTCTGTTAGGCAGGATTATGAAGTGCCAGACTAGCATCAGTTTCTCTTCAACCTAACTTAAATAACAGAGTTGACTGCAGGAGATGCTTTAGAGTTCACACCTATCACAGCCTTTACATGAATGAGAAGAGTATTGCTGAAGAGCTGTGTCCTTGGAATTTTTTTAAACTACTTCTAACTCCTTTCTTGCCAAAGAAATTGTAAGAAATTATAAGAAATAGATTGCTGCTGGTTCTGCTAGGTACACACTTTGGGTTTTATCCTGTTCACTTATCTTTAATCTTTGGTGGCATTGATCAGTGGTGAATGTTACATTTGAGTTTTTTGAAGTTACCTGTGAATAATGTTTTTTTCTGAAATGAGGCAAATTAGTAGTCAAAAATGCAAACAATTGATGAGTGGAACAATTAGCTATTTTTTAGAGAGAGAGACAAGTTATTTTTACAGGTCAGCTGTCTTACCGTGGTAAAGAGTATTTTGTAAAACTTGGAGTGACATATTTAAAAATGATTCTGCAAAACACAGATTTCACTAAAGTATGCATAACTTCAGCTTTGAGAATTTTGAAAAATGTACGAGTAATTGTGATTGTTTTTAAAAAGTAGAATTTACTAAGTTCTTGGAGGTACATTTGTCCTTTGCTTTTAGGTGTGTTTCATATATTTGAAACATACATTCTATGATCCCTCTTTCCTGAATACTTAATCAAATGCATTTATGCATATAATCAGTTGTTCAGTTTTATTGCATTCATCTCTGTTGGTCCCAGTTTTGTGTACATAGTTGCAGAACTGATTGTAAAATTTATTCATAAAATTAATTGCAATTGAATGTAGTTACTGGTAGCATAGTAACCTATATGACGTAGGAGGCAACTATCTTTTTTTCCAAGATATCATTTCAGTGTATTGGATGCCACTGACAGGTTACAGTACCCTGAGCAACGCCCTGTAATTTCTAACTAAAATGCTCCTTTACTTGAAATGGTTGCATCCCAGGGAGGTTAATACGAGCTTCGTTGTACTTAAATGTGTTTGTATATCTGGTGCGTTCATGGTGGTTTTCGTTAAGTGGTTTGCAGTGTCAAAATGAAGATGGATCAAAGAGAGATTTTTTTCTTGCAAAATACTCATGTATATTCCAGCAGGTGGCTTTGTTGAGTCAGTAATGTTCTGAACTGTGGAACTGTTTTGTGTTAAAATAGTAGGCTTTGTGACATTGTGCATCTTTCATTATTTTAATGCTTATTAAATCTTTTTCTTTCAGTCTGATCTTGTGGATCAGAGTGTATTTAATTTTATCCCAGAGGGGGAACATTCAGAAATTTATAAAATATTGTCTTCTCATCTGCTGGAAAGTGATTCATTGACACCAGAATACTTAAAATGTAAGTAGTTATTGTGGGTTAACGCCAGTAGGCAGCTCAGCCCCACAGAGCCATTCACTCACTCCCTGCAGTGGGATGGGGAAAGAATCAGAAGGGCAAGAGTGAGAAAACTCATGGGTTGAGATAAAAAGCAAAAACTGCATGCACAAGCAATGCTGCTTCCCATTGGCATGCAGGTGTTTAGCCATTTCCAGGAAAGCAGGGCTCCATCATGTGTAATAGTTACTTGGGAAGACAAACACCATAAGCACAAATGTCTCTCCCTTCCTCCTTCTTTCCCCAGCTTTTATTGCTGAGCATGATGTCGTATGGTATGGGATATCTCTTAGGTCAGCTGTCCCGGCTGTGTCCCCTCTCAGCTTCTTGTGCACTCCCAGCCTGCCCGCTGGGAGCGGGAGAAGCAGTGGCCTTGAGTCTGTGTAAGCGCTGCTCAGGCATTGCTAAAACATCCCTGTGTCGTCAGTGCTGTTTTAGTCACAAATCCAAAGCACAGCAGCATATGAGCTGCTATGAAGAAAATTAACTCTATCCCAGACAAAACCCATATGGTAGTTGTGTTAAAAATAATCTGCTCTGTATCACATGTGATCAGTTCTTTTCTTCCAGTGTTATTTAAGCAGAAACATATGGGTGAGCTCTGAAGAACAGAAGCACTTTTTTGTGGGTTCCACACACTGCCCCCCCCCCCCCCCCCCCCCCCCCAAAAGAGGAAAATTTTCAGCATTGTATTGGATTTCACTTTATGACTTTCCCATGTATTAGAAATGTTTATCTAGTTTATATAGCTCCTGTTTAGACAGTTATAGCAGTTGGGAAGAATAAAAACATAGTAGCCTAATGGGTTTTGGAGGTGCATGTTTTAGTAAACTAGGGCAGCTGTTTCTTTAAAATAGCTCTAGTTTTCAGAGGTGTTCTGTGTCATTAGCATTGAGGCCCTTCACGCACCAATTCTTTAAGTTCTTTTCTTTAAGTTAGTTAATATCACATTGATTAAAAGCAGAGGCTGTAGCCATTTGTGATCACAACATTTACAGTGTCTCAATAAGTATGCAGCTTGATTATTCCTGCTTTCTATTTCATGTTGCCTGTGAGCTTCGTCAAGCATGTAGCCTTTTAATTTGTTTATTCTTTTCTCAGCAAAAAATCAACTAGAATTCTGTTGCCATATGCTGCGAGGAACAATAGATCCAAAAGAGCAACCTACATATGAATATGTAAAATTTATAGGAAATTTCAAGTGTTTGAATAATGGTAAGTAATTTCAGTGATGTTAGAGTGAAATACTTAGGCAGCTTCACAGCTAAACAGGCTTGGGACCATTGTGCAAAACTTAACGATGAACAAAAATCAGTCTTTCAAAAGAAGAACTTGAAGCAGAGTTGTATCAATTCTATATTGTTTTAACGAAAAAGAAGAAAAACTGCCTGTCAGGTATTACATGTCTGTGTGCTGGAATGCAAGACTTATTAATTATGGTTAATGCTTTCAATTAAAGAAAACTAGTATCTTGTAAAACATTTTTTAAAAGGATTTAAGAGAAATTTAAGCAAACACTTCAAAATGAACAGCCTGAAGTTAGTTAAGCATAATCCATAGTTAAGCAGGTGACTAAGAAACTTGAAGATCAGTGGTACTGAGTATCTGCAGTTCTCAATATGCAGTGAGCTGGGAAGTAAAATGTAGGTTTTCCCCCCTTTCAATTTTGTGCTTTCACTGACAGGAGTTACCACTCAGATGAGTGGATGGGCCATTACAGTTGTCTGCACCAAGTTAACGTCTCCTTTCCATTGAAGCTATTTTTGTTAGTGTCGTGGTTTTAGGCTGATCCAGCAACTAAAACTCACACAGTCTCTCCTTCTCCAATAAAGTAGAGAGGAGAGAAAAAAAAAAAAACAAAAGGACTGAGGGTTGAGGCAAGAACAGAGGGAGCACCCACCAACCATGGTCCTGGGCAAAACAGGCAGCGCTTTTCTCAAAGCAAAACAGTTTATTAATGATTACTTAGAAGGACAAAGGGAAATAAAAACCGATTACTTGAGAGGACAGAAAGAAACAAAACCAGATCTTAAAACCGACACCTTCTCCCCCCCCCACCTTCCTTTTCCTCCCGGCTCTACCTCCTCCCCCCAGCAGCACAGGGGGCAGGGACTGGGGGAGTGCAGGTCAGTTCATTCCGTGCTGTTACTGCTGCTTCTTTCTTAAAGGAGAAGGAGTCCTTACACCCTTTTCCCCTGCTCCAATGGATCCCCTACCCACGAGGAAAAATCCACAAACTTCTCCAACGTGAGTCCAGCCCACTGGAAACAATCCTTCCCCACAGATTGCTCCGGTGTGGGCTATACCACAGTCTCGGGTACTTAGGGAGCTGCAGCCACTCGCTCCGGCGTGGGTCGTCACGAAGACTCCAGATGCCTCTCTGCCTTGCCGTGCCCCCAACACGACCATCCTCGGGCTCAGGCATCTTCTCCCCACGGGCTGCGAGTGGGTCGCTGCTCCACCGAGGCCGTCCTGGTTGCAGGGGGGCAGCCTGCTATCTCACCATCAGCCGCAGGGGAAACTCGGCTCCGGCACACCTCCTCCCGCTCCATCCTCACTGACCTGCTGTCGATGCAGCTGTTTCTCTCAGATCTCAGTCCTCTCCAGGTGAACTCAGCCCAGTGGGCACCCTGGGAGTGGGGTGCCCCCGAGTTCCCCAGCTGGCTCCGCCGCCGCCATTCTCCGTGGGCGGCGCCGGCCCGACGCAGGCAGCCGCCCGGCCGGGAGCCAGGGAGCGGGGGCAGTGCCCTCCTCCCTTCTCTGGTCGATCCTGGGCGAAGCACCTTTTCCGGTTCCCTTGTCCTGACTTAAATAGGGCAATTCGCAGAGGCGCCCTATTGGCTCAACCCCGAGGGGGATGGCAGTCTGATCCGGTGGCCAGAACTAAGCCTAACCCGGATCCAAAACCGGGGAGGTCGCAGGGAGCAAAATCCCTCTCCTGCCACCAGAACCACCCCCCCCTCCACATCAAACCATGACAGTTAGTTATGTACAAATATTATTCCTTTGTACTATATCTCTAATCTATTTTGCCAGTCTATGCTGACTGTTTACTTGAGAGGCATGTTTATTTGGTCAGCCAGACAAATGGGTTGTGCAGTGTGGTCAGTAGTAGATTTTCCTAAAGATTACCCCCCAAAATATCATCAAAAACAGTATATTGTAAATAAACCTATGGGTTTTTATGTGATACCAGTATTTTTCTCACAAAATGGGGAGAGGTCAAGTCTTAGTGCCAAATGCAGGTATATAATATTATAGGAAAGACAAGAAACAGGCCTGAAAAAGCCAAATACGGTGCTGGTCTTGGAAACAGGAGGAGTTGGGTTGCAATTCAATACTGGGAAATATTCCAGAAGAAATAATTAAACTATATGTGAGCTTCAGGAAGCTAGCAGGGAATTGAGCAGCAACCATTGTGGATTTTTTGGGTAGAAATCAAATCAATTCAGTTTCCTCTACCAAAATGTAACACACTGTGTGGATAAGAGGACAAAGCACAAATAAATTATGGACTCTTTTAATATGCTTTTGATAATTATCATATTCTGTTCTCACAAACATTTAAGGGAAGCACATGTTAATTGAAATTGCTGGAGAGTAGCTGCAGAAACTGTTTGGAGAGGTTATCAGTGTTTACCATCAAAATAGAGTTTTAATGCCCTTCTGGATTTGATCAGTATTTTCATTAATGTTATGAATAATGGAACATAGCTTGCAATCATGAAATGATGCAAGAACACTAAAACCAGGGTAAGAATTCTGTCGCATATTTAGAAAATATATTATTTTGAGGAAGAAGACCAGACAAATTGACTAAGAACAAATGCAAATTACTACATTCAGGGATAATAAACTGTATGAACAGGGAAAAAGGTTGCAGTCAGCTAAATAGCAGTCCTTTAGAAAAAGGAGTTACTGTGGAATGTAAACTGAACATGACCAAGTCACCATGACCAGTCACCAAATTGTGAAAATGCAAAAGTCTTTCTAAAATATAGTCTAAGCCACATGAAATAATTCCTCTGCACTTCTTAGCACCCATATGTCCTCATCCAGTTTTTGACACTCTTTTTTGGGAGTAAGTAAAGCAGTGGAAAGAGTTCAGAGTAGAGCAATTAAAGCAATCAGAAATTTAAAAATCTAACTTACAAGGCAAGATAAACACTGAGGAACAACAGAGAAGGGATAAGATAAAAAGGAAGGAAATCACCTGTTTTCTTTCTGATGGAAGGAGCAAGGAGCTGTAAGCTTAAATTGCGTGAAGAAACTTCAGTAGAAGTTCAAATCTATTTGGAGTTGAACTAGAACCAGTTAGGCTTCTAAGAGCCTGAGAGCATTTTAGAGTCACCATTATTAGAGCTTAATAAAGGTAAACTAAATTGATACCTGCTGGTAATGAAAGATAAGGTGAATCTGTAGTCCATCCTTTGCCCACTTGTGATTCCATCCATCTCTGTGATTCAGTAAGTGGAATCTGTTTGTTCTCAGCTAGGTGTCCTGATTCTTCCATGCATATAGTTGTTGTGCCTTTGACTGTTTTGTTACTCAGTTTTGTCTTCAGCTCATGTCATTTGAATGTAATGCAAGCCTAGAAAAGAAATACCTCAGAGTTCAAAAGAAAATGTTAGCAAAAGCTGATACAAAGACAAACTTTAAAGATGTTTTTGAAGATGATGTGCTCCGGTCATTTTTAGTAGTTACCAAAAAGGATTAGGATTGTTGTTAGTTTCTTAAAACTGCTTTGTCACAGATAATATGATGTTAACTGTAATTCTAGTTCTTCGAGAAAGTTACTTGATGATGATTGTGTTCCCATTACTACTATACAGCTACTATTCCTGTGCATATATGTGTCTATATTATGTGTAGCATATTTCTTGATACATGTTAGGTTATAAGCAAACTGCGTTAGATAAATATTAGGCCATTTATCTTGTGATATTGCTGCCATTTCCTTCATGCTTATATTGTAGTCTGTGTTGACCTCGTCTATTTTCCCTCAGTTCCCAACTCAGCGCACAACGGTTTTGAAGGAACTATTCAGCGATCACACCGGCCTTCATATGAAGACAAAGTTTGCTTTGTAGCCACAGTTAGATTAGCAACACCTCAGTTTATCAAGGTATGTACAAATGAAATCACTTTTATATCATTTTTAAATATACTTGGAACAGGAAAACTTCAGAGAGAACACACACAACACTTCAACTACTATTAATGAAAACCATAAGGCATTTTATTAGATGAAACTGAAAGTGTCTGTTTTTCTTACTTCACATACAAATAGATCGAATGTTGTGCAGAGATCAAATACAGTTGCTATGGTGAATGCCATTTCTAAATAGCCATATAAAATAGTAATGTGCAAGAAATAAATTTCAAAGTCCATAAGAATATAATTTACCAAATTTAACTTCAACACAATAAAAGGTAACACTGAGATTCCGCTTTCACTGGAAAAAATAGTAAGTTTAGTTGACACTTGGATATGAATTTTATGCTGCTGCTGCTGATCTTGCAGTAGTTTGACACAGAAGCAAATCATTTAAGACTTAATGAAAGCTTAAACTATTTGTCAGCAACTGAGGGTCAGGTTTGAGGTAATAAAGATCTTTCGTTCTGTTTCAGTGCTGTTTGTTAATAACTCAGTTGTTTCAAAAGAAAGTTTTACTTCACTGCTAATGCACAGTGAAGATATCTTTACAAGTTTAGAATTGGATGTGTGTGGAATTTATAGACTTTACTAAGTATAAACTTGTTCCTCACCAAAAGGAATCAAAAGAAATACTCAGGATACAGTATAGGATAGTCTGTGATTGTGACTCAGATCATGTTTTCTACAAAGACAATAATCAAGGTACAGGATAGTCTACTATCAAACATTTGTTCTTAGAATTCAGTTGTAAAGAAATGCCATGACATGTATATGGCACATCGTTAAGCTGCTGTTTTTCATGCAGAACTCTTTGAACATTTAAATATTCTGCATGTGAGTTGAATGCACAGGTGTCTTAAGATGAAGATTCTTGGTGGTATCCTCCGAAGACATGGTCTACATACTTGGCACTTTGAAAGTGTAGTAGAGGGCCTGTGGAGAAATCATATACACTTCTTCAGCTCTGTCAGGCTGAGTAGCAGTTGGGTTTCTCCAGACTGCATACCAGAGAGAGTTTGTTGTCTGTTTTTCCTGAAGCCATGGAGATCTTTCATCTGACACTTTTCTTCCCTTGTGAGTCTAAATGATGTTCTTCCTGTTACACCTACAGAGTTGGTAGAGATGTTATGTGTGATTTCTGCTTTGTGAAATACTTGGAGAAAAAAGACCAACCTGACATTATTTGCAAATATTTTTATCTTTTAAAGTGAGACAGTTTAGAATGTACTATAGTAAAACATTTGTGTTTCCTACTTCTGGAACAGGACATTTGGAAGTTGAGAAACATCCCTTTATGGTCTTTAAAGTCTCAGTCTCCTGAGGGTGAAAGCCTTACAGATTATACTCTGGCCAAACTTTCATTCCTCTTTGCCTGAACTTCTGAGCCCCTAGTGCCTAAGGAAGCTTTCGTGTTACGGAGGTTTTAAGATCCTCTCAAGGATTTTGACTAGTGCTGTTCATCTGAGAAATATTCTCGTGAAGAAGACTAACATTAGAGTGGAGACTTGTAATCTGACAGTACTTGTTCATACTCTTTTGATACCTTTTGTTAGTATCGAGGCTAGCATTGACTAGGCTCTAGCAAGTAAGTGTTATGTCAGTAACTTTACTAACAGATGTGTGACTCAGCCAGTAATAAGGTGTATTTTAGTGCTGGATTCCCTTATTTGAGGTAGAACCTGCCTGCTCATCTGCCACTTTTTCTCTGTACTTCAGATGGTATACAGTTCTGGTTTGTTTGTTGTTGGTTTTTTTTTACCTAGAATGTAATTTCTCAAGGATATATAGTGCTTTTGCAGAAAGCCATAGTATTTTTGAGAATAATATCTGAAAGTTCACTTTTTATTTTCTACATATGACGCCACCGCTTTTGTAACAAACCATGCCACAAATTTTGCTCCTCAGTGGACGGATTTGGCTCTACACATTTTTTAAAACATTTGTCTTGCATTCTGGCTGGTAAATGATTGAATCCTATAAAGAAAGCAGGATTAATGCCCCAGGGGTATTTTACAGTGGAATATCTGTAAATCATTAATATCAATGCATTGAGTAATCAGATACTAACCTGCTTCCAGCTTCGCTCTAAAATGGTGGTTTTACTGGGATTTTACAGCTAGCACTTAAGTTACTTTTACTTGTGTTTCGACTTGTGCCAAAATAATTAGATTAAAAGAAACAGCAAATCAAAAGTATATCTCAAGGATATACACTTGCTCTGTTATTTCTTTTACTCTGCTATGAGTGGTACTTTATTAAATGCTGTAATCTTAGGAAAGTAGATGAGCTTTGGGTTTTAGGAGTAGTTTCAGTTTTGAAGTTCAAGTCGTGCTAACCAGAAGTCACGCCAAGAGTCACAAATTTGTGCCAAGTGATTTTGTTCATTGCCTCCATCATATCATCATATAACTCGCTTGCTCGTCATTGTCTTCAGATTTTACACCAATGAAAGTGAGGAAAAAACATTGTCTTCTAGAAATGTTAACTTTTTTCTTTAATAGAAAAAAAACTTAAAGTATCTTTTTAAAGAACTGCAAAACATCCACTTAAACTCTTTGTATTATAACCTGAAAGAATGAAAAGGAAGGTGGTACGTTTGTAGGAGCAACAGTTAGTAGTCTTCTGTAGTTTTCCACAGGACTATTTTAGTTATAGATGTTTGTAGAGCAGCAGTGTGCTTGTCTGTCCACATCTGTCATGAATATTATGTCAGTGCAAGCAGTGGCTTCCATACTGTGGTCTTTAGGAAACTGTTTCGGTATCTGATCATCGATAGATTCTACTGCGTTCCTGACAATGGGAATACCATGGCAAGCTCCTACAAGCGTGACAAACGTGTACAGGTGTCCAAAAGGAAACATTTACTGATCTCTGATTTTATTGTAATTCTTTGAGGGGTGTATTTGTATGTATGTATGTATTTCGTCATCCATCTTTCTTCTCGTAAGGCAGTACTAGAGGAGTTTGCAAAAGAGCCAGCTGGCTTGGGCTGCTTAGCTTCGCTACTGTCTCAGCATGAGGCACGGTACTTGGTGCCTCTCTGGCACGTCTTTGCCTCTCTGGAAGGGGACAGCAGAAATTGACTGACATGCACTGATTGCAGATAGGTCTGAGCAGAATACATTTAGAATGATGTACAGAATACCTTGAGGATTTGTTGTAATAGTGGAAATACAATCATTCTGTTACTGTTCATGAGTTCTAAATGTAAGAATAGCATGTTATTTATAGTACATGTCTGTGCCCTCAAGGCAAAGTGATTTGGAGTACTCTGTATTCACTAAATGGAAGAATCCTATTCCTAAAGTCAGAATAATGTGACCATCTTGCTAATGTTGCTTTTTACACATGATAAGCATGTACTGTAATCAGAGTGTCTGGTGCGAGTGTTTCATCTCGTCTTTTGCTTGTTACAAGTTAAAAGCATAATTGCAGGACCTATTGATTCCTGCTTGTACTGCTGTGTTTCTAGATACTGAGTTTGAGCTTAATCTCATGCTGTGGTTGTTCCATTTAAGTCAACTGAATGTCAACCTGGCACAGCTGAGATTAGATTCTGCCTCAGTACTATGCATCTAAACAAGCAAAAACAATGAAGCCATCTAAAAATAACATTACAACTGCTGTAGAGTTGTCAACTAACTTTAGGTAAGTCTGAATTTCGAAAGAGTTTATGCATTAGAATAGAGCAGTTTTGAGAGAGATTTTTATTTTTTTACCTTTTAGGAAATGTGCACTGTTGAAGAACCCAATGAAGAGTTCACATCTAGACATAGCTTAGAATGGAAGTTCCTATTCTTGGATCACAGGTGCAATTCCTTCTATGTATAGCAGCAATAGTAGCTTGAATCACAGTGGTGGCTGTAATATTTGGAGTTCATTAATCAGCATTAACTACTCATAGCTTGTGTTGGGTTTAATTTTTGATTTTTTTCAGAGCACATACTGTAAACAAGAAAAGTTATATAATAATTTTTGGTTGGGTTTTTTGTATGAAAATAAAATGACGTTAATTTTTGTATTAATTAGGGCACCTCCGATAATAGGTTATCTTCCATTTGAAGTTTTGGGAACATCAGGCTATGATTATTATCATGTGGATGATCTAGATAATCTGGCAAAATGTCATGAGCATTGTGAGTATGACTAAGTTGCTACAATGAACGAATTTGCCTTATAGATGTCGGTTTAAAGTTTGTTAAATTGTACAAATGTTGCAGTGAAATTTTGTGATATATTTGACTGAAGTGTCTTTACTCCCATTCATTTAGCATTATTATCCTGCTCATCTTCATCTTTTTTCTTTAGATACAGAACTACAAAACAGTTTTAACTTACAACGTAGAGTTTTCATTGTGGCAAATTGGAGTGCACAACACTGACTAATACTTCTCCAGTTCTTCCAATAGCATTGAAAAGATTCTGTGATGTTTAATAAATGTAAAAATTGTTTAAACCTGTAATAGAATAAGTTTGATGTTTGGCCGTGGTTTTCTTTATAAAGCTGTATTTAAATTTTTTGCACATGAATTTTACACAATATGTAAAAGAAACCCAAGAAAAATGGAAATTTGAATTCTACAGTTCTCTGAAAAATGCAGCGTAAATTTTTTTGGAAGAAAGCTACGGTTTAAAACCTATTTTTAGTCATTATCATAATACTCGATTTAGATGTGGTTTCAGGCCATATGAAGCTAGGAAATAATGTTTATTATGTAATTGCAGACTTGAGATATTTACAGACTTGAAAGACAGCAAACTTTTTATTCTTCACTTTTATAGTAATGCAATATGGGAAAGGGAAGTCATGTTACTACAGGTTCCTTACAAAGGGACAACAGTGGATTTGGCTGCAAACACATTACTATATCACGTATCACCAGTGGAATTCTAGGCCAGAGTTTATTGTCTGTACGCACACTGTTGTAAGGTAAGTTATCTTTTAAAAATCTGTATTAGAGAAATTCTAATGGCATGGGAGCGGTATTGCTGGTATTTTGGAGGTATAGAAATCATAGCGGTTTTAAAGAATCATTGGAAAACTTCCTGGAATACTTTGTAAGCCAGGCACCTCTGAGGAGTTTTTTATTTGAGATATGGTTTTTACATCATCCAAGAATATAGCAATCATATTTGGTTTGTTCTTCTAGTTATGCAGAAGTTAGAGCGGAAAGACGACGAGAACTTGGTATTGAGGAGTCTCTTCCAGAGATAACAGCAGATAAAGTGAGTGTCTTACATAATTTTATTTTATCTCTTCTTTTTCTCATACTGAAAATAATATGTAAGGCCGTACACAGCAGCAAGAAGTGTTTTGTCCTGTTACAGATAAAGTAATTATTTTCATCTCTAAATGGCATGACTATTTAAAATGATCAAAGAAGTCTAGGAAGAGTACTTGTTTAACCATATTCTGCCCTGAACCCTTCTCTTGTCAGGAGTTCACGTGCATTTAGTTACAACATAGCAACATCCGTAAGTCCTTACTAAGATCTGATTCCTGCAGAGTTTGATTCATAAATAAATGTTCTAAACTCATAATCTGAAAAACCAAGGTCAACACACAAAGATGGCTTAAAGAAATTCACAAGAGGAAAGCAGGAGCTGTTCCTTTGTGTGACTCTGTCCCAGTTCTTAGAAGCATACAAAATTCATTTTGAATTAATGTCCTTGGAAGCTCAGTGGCTCTTAGGTAAGCCAGCTCGTGCAGATGCTCTGTTGTGCATTTTTCAGTGCTTCTTCTAGTGGATTTAACTCATCCTTCCTCAAAAGAATAAGTGGTTCATTATTACACAGGTGTTCAGAGTGAACTGAGTTGCTAGAGAAGGAGGAGGCCACAGTTTGTGGCCTGTGTCTGCATGCATTTTGGTTTCTAGGCTTATATGGCCTTGGTTTGTTTTCTTTTCCAAGGATAAAAGCTGCAAATGGAAACTGAGCTTAAAAATACCAACCAGGCCACTACTTCTGCACAGTCACCTGTATAAGAGGGTTGATGAGACACAGAATGATCTTAGATATTTGCTAACAGAAATGTATGTTGTGTGCTGAATTAGATAAAATAGTTGTTGGTTTTGTGTGTCTCTTCAGAGTCAGGACTCTGGGTCTGACAATCACATAAACACAGTGAGTCTCAAAGAAGCACTGGAAAGGTTTGATACCAGCCCCACACCTTCTGCTTCCTCCCGAAGTTCAAGAAAATCTTCACATACTGCAGTATCGGATCATTCATGTAAGCACCAACTGTTGACAATGTAATTGCCTTCCTAGTGAAGGCATTTTCTACTTTGCTTACTTTAATTAAATGCGTAACTAGCAGTTAATCATAATTTTTTAAAAAGCGTGCACATGAAAACATCCTTTTTGATGGTTCAGAGGTCTGCTGACCTCTCAGATTTTCAGGTTGTATAGAGACTTGTAAAGGAAAAGAGCAGCCTATTTCAGTCCATCAGGTTGCATTATTGTTGGATAGTCAGGATTAAAAAAAGAGTCCAAGCCTTAAGATTTTTTTTGTTCATGAAAAGCTTCCTGTGGTTTGATTATTGCGTTGTAGAATTGAGATTACTATTAACCTGTCTCTTTCTGTTGTAACTCTATACATTGTCAGCAACACCAACTAAAATGACGGTGGACACTAGCACTCCTCCAAGGCAAAGCTTATCTGGTCATGAAAAGGCTGCGCAACGAAGATCATCTCTGAGTAGTCAGGTAACTCTTCAGAGAAAAATTTTGTACTTAATCAGTGTAATTCACCTTTAAAAGGTATTATTAAATCCGTATGACCTTTGTTTTCTTTCTTCTTAAACACATAATTTAAACTGTAACAGTTTCACTTGGGATAGGTGACTATCAGAATTGTATCATCAATATGCAACATGGGTATGCTACATTTTAAGGAACACAATAATTAAGCATATAAGTATTTTTTGGCATTAGAATTTGCAAGGTTGTGTATGAATCTCTGCTTTCACTCACACATAACTTCTTTCTAGATTCTACATTTTTAATATGTATATAAGCAATTATATGTATAAAAAAATTGCCAATGTAATGCTGTGTATGCCTGTAGAGAATTCATGTAGATTTATGACTCTAGGAATATTAGTGAATACTGTCATATAGTTTCTGAAATCTTAGTAACATGATAAAATGTTATGCCTCATGTACTTGGTGCTCATGTTCCAGTTGAACTAATACATTTACTTCAAAAATAGAACGCTTATTAAAATTAACATTTTAAAAAATTATTAGTTTAAGAATAAATCAAGGTGTCAACTTCCAAACTTGTTGAAAAAGTTTTTCCTTACTAGAAATAAAGCTTTTAAAACAGTTGTAATTGTTAATTTTTGTTTTTCCTGTTTTATACCTACTGCTTTTATATTTTTAGCAGTGGAAAAGTTACATATATATCATGTTTATAATCAAATGTTCTCGTGTTCTTAATTCTCTAGTATTTAAGGTTAGATATTTCAGGAAACGTTTACTTGTTTTTATCAAATGTTCATATGATGCTATTTTGGAATTGACACTTGATGTAAAGAACTATTTTCATGTCAAGTATGAAGTTCATTCTCTTCCAGTTATGGAACAATTTTTTAAATCCTAGTCTTTAAGCTCCCAGTCTCTTGGACAACCAGTAGCACAGCCAACGATGTCTCAGCCCGCGACTTTACAGCTCCAATCTGGCATGTCTCAGGTATGGATTAAGTTGTTTTATTGTTTATTATTTGTTAAACAGTCTTGTTCTGAATATAAGGTTAATTTCTCTTTCAGAAATTGAGTTCTTGGGCCAAAGTCACCTTTAACATTATTTTCTTGAAATGAGCAGATTCCTCAATTTGACACTTTTCCTTTATGTTTTTCGTCCTGTTACTTATGTAGATATAGTTTTCAGCCTTGGCCATTAGAAGCATAGATAACACAAGATACAATATTTTAGGATATGAATTTAAAAATCCATCTACTATACCATTAACTTTCTGCACCTATGCTTGTAACGTAGAGCAACTTAGTCTTTGAAGCAGTTTTGTGAAATAAGAACAGCGGTATCAAGTCCAACTGGAGATCTATGTCCTGTAGATAGGGTATAAGTATCAAAAGATTGTATTGACTTCTTGCCTGTAGCAGATGTCTAGGGAAGAATAGAAGTGGTAAACACAGTTTCTCTGTGAGCTCAGCCTTCAACAGTTTGTGATTCAGGGTATTCCCAAGTTATTTGCACGTTTTAGCTCTGGGTGAACTTTTTGGTAAACTGGTACAATGCTAATTTTTAACCTGAGAGAGCTTTAACACCTGCAGTACCATGTAAATTACTAAGGCATTTTATAGAGTCTTGGTGATTTGGACACCAGTCAATTTCTTTGGCTATGGATTTTTTTTTAGTTCACCAATTCTGATGCATCAATTAAATGTGACATCAATTAAGTGCAAGTTCTGTGATATTTTCATACTAATAAATTTGTCCTCATATTATGGTTATTAGCAGTTTAAAAAGCATTTCTTGATCTCTTTGCTATTGTGGAGGAGTGTGTTTACTGCTTGTAAATAAAAGGTCATTATTTTTGCTCAGCTTTTAATTTATTCATTGCACAACAGCCTGTGTTTCAGTTTTCAGCTCAATTGGGAGCTATGCAGCATCTAAAGGACCAGCTAGAGCAAAGAACACGCATGATAGAGGCAAATATTCATCGGCAGCAGGAAGAGTTGCGTAAGATTCAAGAACAGCTTCAAATTGTCCAGGGTCACGGAATCCAGGTGAGTTAGTGTAACTCTTTCAGGTTTGATCTGTAGAAAATCTCAGTGTCCAAAATGAGACTCGGGCACTTAATTCCATAAGGTAATCCTCCCTATCCCCTGTCAGCTGCCATCTGGACCTAATGTGCCTAAAATCCATAGCATCTGAAGCTACCATTCCTGAGGTACCTGCCTTTTTGGTTCTGAATGTATCTGGAAGTGCCCCAGTGTATCTTTTCAGTGTTGAGCAGCTCAAGCCTAGCTTATGCCTAGACCTAGATGTAAAAGGATGCAGTGGTTGTTACTTTTTGCATAGTTTTGCAGCCATTAGAATATTCATCCCAAATCTGCAAGATAAGCATTTATTTCACCCTCAAGGGTGTCAGATTCATACCTTTTGTTTCCTAGACTATCCTAAATATCAGGCTGTGGTCCTCCTACATCACCCTTCTGGTGAAGGGGTTCCACTTTGTGTGGTGTACTGAAGTAGTTACTAAGCTAGAAAATCAAGAAGTCTGGAGGATGCATTACTAAGTCTAGCAACTGACTGCCTGATTTCTGTACTTTAACCAGTATATTTTTTTCCAATTTTGCCATTCTCTTTTCAGCACCTATCTTTGGAAGAAACGAATGAGCCTATTGGATTTTTCTAGTTAAAAAAAAAAAACACAAGCAAACAACCAAACAAAAAAATACAATGCACCTTAAGGAAAGCATATAAATATTTTCGGTGTGAACTGTGAATAAAGAGTAGAAAAATTTACTTTCTGGAAGTATTGAGTATGTAGCTTAAATTCTGTTGAAGAATAGGAGTTTCTGACATGTGCCATTTTCAGTGTTGTGCTGTATCAAGCATAAGCCTGCCAGCAGTAGACTGCCTTGTAGAGGTCTTACAGATGCCTCAAAAGGAGAGATTCACAGCTCTCTTCCCTTGCACTGTGGAGGGACCTTATTTAGGACTGTGGAAACTAGGGAAAAATATCCCAGTGCTGCACATCCTGCCTTATTACACTGTCTCGTTGTGGTCTTGGGCCTAACTTTCTGTAAAGACTCAAATATTTTTGTGCTGAATTCAGTTTGTTACAGTGATGTTGGAAAATTCAGTATAATCATTATGATTTCTTGGTTGCCAAGAAAAATTACATTCTTGGTGCTATGCCAATGGATCTATTGATTCTGAGATTTTCTTCATTTGAATTAGTTTCAGTGCTGGAGATCCTACAAATAGAAATGTGATCTCAAATACATTTTGTCTTTAGGTAGTTGTAGACTACATTAGACATTAATCTCTAAACAGTACTTTTTCTTTAAGAACAAATATTTAACAATGTTTACGGCTCTAGAAATCAGGATTCTTATACTTACTGGTTACAGTGGAGTCCCTGAATACTGACCCTATATGGGAGTTGGGCCTCTTGCCCTTGATGGTTGAAATGCTATTTCAACACCTCTAATATCTAAGATGAAACTTACATTAATTTAAAATAATTAATTTTAGTTTCTCTAAAACATCTTGAACAATTAGCAGATGTTTCTTAAAAGCTAACTTATGGATTTATTTTTTTTTAAGATGTTCTTGCAGCAATCAACTTCTGGACTCAACTTCGGTTCTGTGCAGCTTGCTTCTGGAAATTCTTCAAATGTTCAGCAGCTTACACCAATAAACATGCAAGGTCAAGTTGTTCAGACTAATCAGACTCAAAGTGGGATGAACACAGGCCATATAAGTACTCCACACATGATACAGCAACAGCCTTTGCAGAGTACTGCAACTCAGGTAAAATTCTCCTTACTGATTTTTCTGGATAGAATATATACTCAAAACCATAGCTGAAACACAACAGCAGCTTCCCTGACATTCTTCTCTCAAATTTTTTTGAACAATGTCCTCTGAATCATATTAATTTCTTCATGTTCCAAGTTTTACAATTAAAATGCATTTCTGTTCTTGCTAATGTGTTTTTATTTTAAGATTTAGGCATGTAAATAACTAATAACAAGTATCAGGAAAAGTTTTAGCTTGCCTCTTGAACAAACAGTATGCAAGTAGCTGTAAAAATCAGAAAAAAATATAACCTGAAGAGGAGAAGACGTTAACCTAATAGATTTTCAGATGCCTGAGAGTCAGTCCCACTTCCAGATCCTCAGCTGGTAGAAATACCTGTCAACTTTAAATTAAGAATTCATTTTTAATAGAAAAATATTGGCAGTTGTGAAGTATGGGCAATGACAGTGAGGAGGACAGCTGTAGTACCTGGCTGTTTTGAAATTACTATCTCATAAAATATTTTCTCTTTTCAGCATAATCAACAAAATGTGCTTAGTGGACACAGTCAACAGTCTTCTCTTGCCAGTCAGTCACAGAACACAGTCTCAGCACCTTTGTATAACACTATGGTGATTTCTCAGCCAACAACAGGAAACGTGGTCCAGGTTCCTTCTAGCTTACCACAGAACAATAACCAGAATGCCGCTGCAGTAACCACTTTTACACAGGACAGACAAATCAGGTAAATATTCAGGTGACTTGCTATAATGATATGCTTACATAGCTACATCATATACAAAAGGAACTAAAGTAGCATTAAAAAAATCACGTGATATATTATTTTAATTATATATGGATACAACTGTTAAACTAAACTTTGCCCAAAATAACATGTTTGGAGGCTTCTCAAAGCCCACGTTGTTATAGCAAAGTATAAACCTGACAAATCTGCGTTTCTCAAGTGCTCGTGGTGCTTGATTTTTTTTTTTTCTTCCTAGAGGGACTCCAAATGTCTTTTTCCATTTTTCCAACAGATTTTCTCAAGGTCAGCAGCTTGTAACAAAACTCGTCACGGCCCCAGTAGCATGTGGAGCGGTGATGGTACCGAGTACGATGTTTATGGGACAGGTGGTGACAGCTTATCCCACTTTCGCTGCCCAACAGCAGCAGCCGCAGACTTTGTCAATAACGCAACAACAACAGCAGCAGCAGCAAAGTCAGCAAGACCACCAGCAGCAGCTCACCACAGTTCAGCAACCAGCTCAGCCGCAGCTGACCCAGCACCCCCAGCAGTTCCTACAGGTAATGAAGCATTCACTACACGTTTTTCAAAGTCCTGACACTTTCTTCATTACTAATTTGTCCTGGCGATGCTTTATGTGAAAAAGGTGCTTGAAATAGTAACCTATGAACAAGCCTGATGCATAAGTTTATTCTATAGGTGTTCTCTGAAATCTTGCTACTAGGTAATCTTTCCTGCAATTTAACTCTATGCTTGATCCTGTTTTATATCTTCCTTTGAATTGCTGCTCTTGATTGAGCATGGGATGAAGAAACAGATGTTTGCCTTTAAAACAGCTTGCATTTGCTTTGCATTTGCATGTTAATGCAAGAAGGTGTGAGATGATCTCAAACAGAATTGGTTGATCTGGAAGGCACCATGCAGCCCACAGCAAGACATGGCCCTGTAAGGTGAGGCATGAACATCTGTCTAGGCTACTGGGGAGGCTGAGCAGCAAGTAACCTTGTAAGAAGAGAGTAGAGAAGAACCTTGGTTTAGTGAAGAAAGAAGAGAGATTGGATCAAAAGAGAAGGAAGGTAAAAATTAAGGAGTTTAGAGACAGGAAATGCCTGTGAAAAGAAAGGAATCAGAAGGCAGAAAGAATTGATGGGGAAATCTGTTGCCATTTGTTGATTCCAATTAATGGCTGGCACATAGCTAACCCAGCAGGTGATGTTGGTGAGGGAGGTGTAGCTAGAACGCTAGAAGAGAAGTGCCTCCAAGAAGGTGTGAGTTAAAAAAAAAATCTTAATTTGGCCTCTGATGTTGCCTCCTCCAAAGAAAGATAAAGTCTATGTAACTATCACAGTATAGTTTGTGCACATACGTAACATTCTTTAACTACTCTGGGAATGTAAATTAATTTTTTTTTACTCTTTAAGAGCATACATAATTAAAAATCTTTATTTTGCAATTATTTCTTCTTTATTACTATCTGTGGTCTCCCATTTGCACTAAATGAGGGATCCTGTGCACAGGTGGAACATATGCAAATGCAGTAAGTAATTGGAGGCTTAACCTGCGTATTTATGCAGAAGGAATGGCTAGGGTTCTGTTTAGGGCTGAGTGAAATTTTCTTTCACTAGGTCTTTGACAGAATGAAAAATCTTTCATGGAAGCATACCAATTTCAGTCATGCATCAGGCAAAGGCTTTTCAGATGCAAGTGGACTCTTGAGAGCTGAAGAATACCTAGTGATTTGAATTTCAGCACTCATTTATGTAGTGGGGGACTCTTGAACTGAGTCAAACCTCGGATAACCTTTCATTTGAATGTGTTCCCTGACAACTCAGATAAATAGTGTAACAACAATGCTGTTTAGCAGGTAGTGTCTGTAGCTGTTTCGCAATGAAAAAGCTTGTACAATTTTGACTTAATTCTGGTGAAAAACAGAAGACTTCTGAAAGATTAAGATCTCCTAAGGTCTGTTCCTGTCCTAGAATTTCTTTCTAGGCAAAAGTTTAGTGTTTTTAATACGATCTATTGAAGTGTTAGAATTTGAAGTGAAGCAAATGCATTTTAAAAATGGAGAAAAGGAGCAGTGCTTTCCCTGCCTTTGCTCACTGGGGCTTCTTACAGTCTGATTCTGTGGGTTCAGCAGGCGATGTAGCTTACTTTCTGCTGCAGAACGTGTTTCTGGATTGAGACGTCCAAATGCGTTTGTACCCATCCTTTATTGCTTTTCGTCGGTAACCGTCATCTTTCAGTTCTAAGAAAATTAATATTAAAACTAAGTACCATTTCCAACAGCGATTAATCCCCTTCAAAGGAGATGTTTGGGTCTGCGAATGCAGCAGTTTCTTTGATCGTTCATTTTGTCCATGGGGGATACCCGTGACCTGTGCCAAGTCGTGCACTGTTTTTTTGTTTGACTGCAATGACAGCCACCTGCCCTTCTCAGTCCTTAAACCTTGTTATGCTCTTGTGGTTTGAAACGGAGACAAATTGCCATGTGTTCCTACTCATTGTCACGGGAAATTACAAAGACCAGTTACAGCTGCTTTATTAATTGGTCAGATGATCTAGTTAGCTTGATTAGTACAAACTAATCTTTGCATTGTTTGCTCAGCTTAAGTGAGCAGATCAGAAGTTTATTTTGATTGAACCCTTGTGAAAAGTTAAAAAGCAGCTAGGCCTGTGTTTCTCTGTGCAGCGGGAAAAATAATCTTTTCCTATTTGCATGTTTTAGACATCCAGGTTACTTCATGGAAATCAGTCAGCTCAGCTTATCCTCTCTGCTGCTTTCCCACTACAACAAAGCACTTTTACTCAGTCCCACCACCAGCAGCATCAGTCTCAGCAGCAGCAGCAGCAGCAGCAGCAACTTTCGCGACACAGAACTGACAAGATGACTGATCCTTCCAAAGTTCAGCCCCAGTAGTGTGGGACTCTGCCTCTTTTTGAAGCAAACAGCCAAGAGGGGGCTGCTCCACAAAGAGTTGCACTGAGGCTACAGAGGTAGTAGTAAGAAGGCTTTCTAACACCACAGTGTTGAGATCTACTTCTGACTTCTGGAATCTGTTGAGAAAAGCCACAAGATGATGATGGGGGCATGGCCAACTTTGATAGTTGCCCCGCTTTCTGTGTTCTAAAGGATTTGCTGCCATGTGTTATTTTGTCCAGGTGAAATCTCAAAATGTGACTGAAATGAGAGGGATGCTGAAAATATTGGTATTTTTATCAATCCTGTACATTTTTAAAGTATTGAAATGGACATGGAGCAATTGTTTGAATTAGCAGAAAAAAATGCCAGGAATATAGTCCAAAAACCATCTAATTTTTTTCAGATGATTATGGGACAGTAAATATTTTGAAAATGTTGTGTGAAATCCAGTTCTCTGTTGTACAGATGCTGTAAAATATTGTGTATATGTCTGCATAAAAGGAGAAAGAGCAGAATATTTTATATGATGCATGAAAATGTAATCTGTTATTTGTAGGTTTGAACATGTTTCCCTAAATTCTCACGCCATACTCAGACTAATGTTTTCCTCTGTTCTACCCTTTTGTTTACAACATGATGCATCATTATTTTCACCCTTAATGTGGGCACAAGTCTCTTGTTTGTGCTTTGTCTGTGATGTCAGGGTTTGTTCGGTGAGGTATAGTGTGTTGGTTAGTTGACTTCTCGAGGTTAAATTGTTGATGAAGCTGTTTGAACTGGTGATCATGCATCAGGGTTCAGGACATTCAGATTCATTAATATCATCCATCATTTCATAATTAATTCGTAATTTTATTTGAAAAATAGGAATTTGCACTGCTTTCTTGCGGATGGTTTGGAATTTTATTCCCCAAAGCTATCTTTTGATATAGTTCATAGTTGGAAATATTTATGTAAAAGGTTTAAAAAAAAAAAAAGACAGTAATTTTCAAGAATGTTTCAGTTATAGGAGTAATTTGCACAAAAATATATTTACATTTAATAACCTTTTGGGCACTTTTTAACCACTTTCTCTGTGGTGAGAATTGTAACTTGTTAAAATATGTTGGAATCTTTTTATTCTCCTTCAAAAATCAGTCAGAACTAATTCAGGGTCATTTTAACAACAACAACAAAACCCATAGTGCCTTGATTTTAATTCAGGTGATAATGTTGAACATCTTGAATTACAACGTCTTCAATCTGTAACCATTTTCAATTTTGAAGTCTTAGTACATTGTCAGCCAAACATACATTGTGTATCTACTTCATAGCTTTTTCTGTATCGTGTTGATTTTAATAATGATCCGAGTTGGGAACATGAGCATTTTTGAGTGGTGCTCCCCCTTGAACACTAGCCAGAAACAGAGGAGTCTCCAAAATCTCAGACCTTGAAGGTAATACTCTTAAAAGATGAAAAAAATCTGAAAGTATAGATTACTCATTTTGCAGGAGGAGGAATAGTAAGATGATTTTTTTCTTCTTTTTTTTTTTTAATCATTTTCATAGCGTTTCAAGTGTGTGTTGGGGGAGATCATAATTGCATTTAACACTACCAGGCGATTGATTTAAGAGAGATCACTGAACTAAGACTTCAGAAGGCAACTTCACTTTATAAAGAAAATAAAAAGTTCCAACAGATACGATGTGCTATTTTAAGTAAATGTTCAGTAGGTTTTTATGGTACTAGTTTGTGGAAATCAGAACTTCGGAGGAAAATGAAAAAATGCTGATAGATCTGATAATTAAAAAGAAAAACAGTAAAAGCAGTTAAAATTAGTACTAGGGAGAGAAAGCTGGATTAATCTTGAATACTGAGGAGGAGTTGAATGAATGTAACCAAATGGTGATGGGCTATTTTGTACTATGGAACAGTTTGATTGTATTGCTGGATGAACCAAACCGACAGGAAGGTAATACCTGTTTAGCCAAGAGTTCGATGCCGTTGGTGGCGTTTTGAGGCTGGCCTTCGCCTCTGCACCTGTCCCACCATTGGATCTTTGTGATTCCCCAGTTACAAAGCAAGAGTTGGGCACCAGAAGGCACAGTAGTGAACAAGGAAGGGGAGTGTGAGAACACAGTACCAAAGAGAATCAGATTGCTTTCTGCTCCAAGAAGCCTCTCGCAACCTGGAGCAAGGAACAGATGCCAGTACCGAGCATAGCAAGGAACACATCGCCTTCTTTAAAGGGATTTCTGGCATTCGCTGGGCGGGAATAATTGTCAGAAAACCTGTTTCTGTAAAGTTCTGTGTAAAGAAATCCTGCCTTGCTCTGTAATCCCTACCATGCCATTGCACCTGTTCCTAACTTAAGCTGCGTTGACTAGAGGTCTGTGCTATCGGTACTTTTGCTTAATGGAAAATAGGTTAGATACATTTTTTTTAACCAATTACAATAATAATATAGCACTAAAAAAGAAAACTGGGAGAGCTTTAATAGTGCTGTTAGAACTATTGAATAGGGGTAAATTAGGTTTATTAAGCTATTATACTGAGAATTACAGAAAATGGAGATACCAGCCAGCCAGTTAATGATGCAGCTTTTTATATAAAGCTTCATTTAAACTTCACTTCCCATTTCCCCCTTCCCGAATACTCTGGGGTGTGCTGCTATAGGTCTGTCAGTAAAAAGGCTAAACTAGGTGAGAGAGAAATTAGATGATGACAATAGTGTGGCTGTTGAAAGAGAACTGTAGAAATGTCCGCTTTGATCGAGAAGCTTTTTGTAACCTCAGAGAGAGGTCATTCAATTAACAGAACTACCAGCTAGTAGAGAAAGTGTAGACTGTGGGGAAATCCAAAGAAACTGGAAAAATATAGCACGCGTTTGAAAAATTCCTGCCATGAAATCAGGCAAACTTCTTACAAAAGCGATTATGTAGAACTTGGTCCAGATTCTGTGCAAGGATGCAGATGCTTTGTTTCACAGCTAATGACTAAAAAGTGTACATTTAAAGGGTCTGCAGCTTCCCCTGCTGCTGAATCAATTGCTGAACTGTCCTTGATTTTTAGCAGGAAGAGGACCAGGCTATTGCCTCTTTCTTAATCAGCATTTTGCTTCTGCCTGACTCGTTTACTACAGTCATAGATTTATTTGCAACATCCTAATAAATAGCATGATAATGAATGCTGCGATGCTGCAGGTTCTGGAGCATAAACGTTACAGAATGAATCCGACAGAAGGGAAGGAGTCTGTTAAGGAGAGGATTGTCTTTATGAAGAAATGGGCTGGTGATACATAGTGGAGTGAAAAAAGGCGGCATAGTTGCATGGAATTTAGGAGACAGACGTCATTTGCCTGCTATGGGTGAGGATTTGAAGAAAAGCTTCTAGGATAACTTCAGAGAAAAAGAATATAGCTATTTTTATATTATATTTAATATATATTATATTTGTATATAAATATGAAAGGATTCTAGTAGGAGCTCTCCATATGCCTTCCATTTCATCTAGAAGGTTTACCTTCTGCACTACGGTTCCAGTGTGTCACCACCTTCTGTGGGCATCTTGCCTACTGCCAAACACCAAAATTAGTAACCCAGTATCCTTACAAGAGATAGGTTTCATTTCAGCTTTATGTAAAAATGAATAAAATAAAGCTATATCAGGCAGTTTTTCACAGAAAAAGAAATTCTCTTAAGACTCAAATAGCACTTTGTCTTTTTTTTTTTTTTGAGTAATAACAAGCACTTTACTGAAAAGACTATTTGAAAAAACAATTTATTTCTTTAGTCAGTGAAACTGTTAAAAGGGGGGGGGGGCGGGCATCAAGGAATAACATGCATAAAACTGTCACAAGAGACATTTCTGGAAAATGTTTCTTTAATATGGTGATCCTTTGAGGCTCAAAGTGCAAGATTAAAAAGGCTTCTAAAACCAGTTGGCTTTGTGTTTTATATGGCCAGGGGAACGGATTACTGATGAGAGCTTCCTTGGAAGGAGACTTTTTAAGTTGCACAGTTGCCTATGAGAGAGAATCATCTGGAGGCTCGTTTGCCTGCTCAGTAATTCTAAGTGTCCCTTAGGATTATAATTTGTGCGAAAATGTTCTGAAGGTTTGAAGATGTGGCCTTTTGCAAATGGTGAAGTTGATTCAAGAAGCGTTTATATTTTCTGAGATTTAACCCAGGTATTGTTAAGAGTGTTTTAAATGTCGTGGCATCGGGAGATGTCAAACATGTCAGATTCTTAAGTTTCTCTATTTGAAATCATCATTAAAATCAGATGTACAGTCAGAGGGCTGGAAAATGGTTATTTTGATTAAAAGGGAAAAGAGACTAGTTTTAATAATTAACCTCTTATTTTTTTACTTATCCCTGGTGGAAAAAGTTGAAGAGAACTAAGTGAATTTGGATTAAATAAGACATATTTAAACAAATCATAGTAGATGAGACAACTGTGAGAGAATATTTGAATTGTCTCGGTTGTCCACAAGACTAGATAGTTGCTTTTTCACTATCAGAAATTTTTAACACTACATTCCTTGTCTTTTTTTTTTAAACAGGTGATTTTAAGCTCTGCTATGCTTCATGCTGTGTCATCTGCATGAACTTTGCCAGCATGATATGCTATATTCAAAGAAATTGTACCTAAATAAATGGGGAGGGGGAGGGAACACAAAAGAAAACACTGTGTCTGAAAAAAATACTGTATGGCCTAATACAGAGACCCCAGCTGAGACTGAGAGATGCTGCATTAATAGACAATCAATGGGTAATTATTTATGAAACACTTCTGGGAATGGTCTTATAAAGATGTTACTGCTTTGAAAGCAGGTGGCGAGTTGTCTTTTTTTAAACAGGAAAGGTGAAAATTATTTATTTTCAAATATATCAGATTGAATTTTGAGTTTTTAAGCAGTGTTGATTTCACAGTGTCTTGGGTTTCAGTTTTGTTTTGTATTTTTTTAACTGGCATTAGATTTGTATACGTAAAAGAAAACAAACAGGAAAACCCTAGTGCCGCTCATACTGATGTCAGGAAATGTAGATACAGTTCCCTGGTGTTCATGTGACCATTACTAACTGTCAATTTTTTAACTGAATAAATGTTAACTCCTTTAAAATTTTGCTTTTTGTAGCTTCTAAGGTTCCAGAAGTTTTTTTTTCCTGAGTTGCTTGATGTCAGTTTTGTCCAAGTTTCACAGTGAAGTGCTCTCTTACCCTTCCCACGACTGTAACGAAGGCACTCTCTCCTCCCCACCCACAGAACCGACTTGTGAGAAGTTGCTTGATGTCCATTTTATCTTCTCTCCCCTACCCAGACAAATGACTTGTGAGATTTCAGTAAAAAAAAAAATGCATACTGTATTTTTTTTTCCCTTGGTCTTCTCTCTGTATCTTTCTATAAATTGATGCCCCACTCCGAAGGCTAGAGACCTTTGATTTGTGTATTTACATTTCTGCCTTGGAACACACTCACACAGCACTTGTCTGAACGTGCCCAGCAACTTAAAACTACTTTTCCATCTTGGTGTGTACAGTTCCTGCTCTCTCCAAATGATGGAGCAGCACTGCAGTGCTTGTGTCATAGCCCTTCCCTCACCTTCTGGCACAGGCAAAACACCCTTTAATTCTTTCAACTCCCCTCCATTGGTATTTCTGCTGCTGGTGAATTGTCAAAGAATAATATTTTTAAAGGAACAGAGATGATCTGAAACATCAGCTATGCCACTGGGAAAGGAAGGGGAGAATTGCATTTAGCTGAGAGCACACAGTTACTGCTTTGAAGAGCTGTGTGATAACACACAACCTGTCAGGGTGGTCTGACCCCTTTCTCCCTGATCCTTTTGCCCTGATCAAAGTGTGAACATCAATAATGAGAACTGAGTAATTTGAAATTAATTAAATGTTCAAGGAAAAGGGGGAGGGAAGCAAATCCTGTAATTGAAGCTGAATGCCTGGAGAAAATGATAAATATGTTCACCTGTTTTTACAGTCTGCAGTTCTTTCTGTAGTATCACAGTGGATCCCCATGTGGAGATACCTATCTTGTGCCTTTGGGAATTAAATAATACTTGTGCAAGTTGTATACAACTTCTGACTGCCATGAACCCCCTGTGCACCAGGAGTCATAACAGAATTAGCTACAGAAGTGCAGCAGTTCTCTCAACACCCACTAATGATAAGACTTACAGCATGTAAATCAGTAAAGCAAGATTATCAGTTTTCTTAATATTCAACTTTTGGAAATACCAATATATTTTTCCATAAACTTACCAAGAAGAGGAGCTATTATTGTGACTGCAGCCACACCTGAAGCAATGCTGGTCAATGGCATTTTGCTGTCATGCAAACTTAGGAACAAAACCAGGCTTATATGAGAATGCAACTGTGAAGTAGATGCAAAGATTAGCAATCCAAAGGTTAGTTGCACTCCTGAGTCTGGGGCATTAGGGATAAATTCCAAAAGATTTCAGCTGTTCAAAGGTAACATATAATAACAAAAATTTCCAGAGTCTTGGTAGCTACCTTTGTAGCACGCAGCCCCTATGCCTGTCACAGCCCTTTGGCACTTATATTTTCACTTGGGAAATAAACGTAAATCATGCAGAAGACACACACATCTACAGTACATGCTGCATACAGATGGATATAGCCTTTAGGAAAAGGTTATGGATTAAATTTAACATGTATCTACATCAGCAAAAGCCTGTAGCTGTAACTTGCTGGAGTGGTGACTTACGGGGCCATATGAGGTCATCTATGGAAAAAAATGCCACGTCAGTGCAGTACACTGTTATTTCCCTATCTCGGAAATTAAGAATAATTTGGATTATATTAGGTTGAAACTGCACAATCCGTGTCACTCAAGACCTGAGATACTTTTTTTAACATACAAGACCTGGGACTAACACACAGACAGGCTCGACCACCAACCCCTTTCTAGAAATGCGTTGTAAAACCACTCACGTGAATTCCGTGGCAGCGTTCCAGCTGCCACACAGCCTGCCCGGAGCTGGAGGTGCAGCTGAGGTGAGGGGAAGCCTGTGGAGCAGCAGGCTGCCTCTGACAGCCCTCACTGAACAGAGCCCCTCAGTAACTTCCAAGTTTCCAGACTTGGTGTCCAACTGTTCTATCTCAAAAGATCAAGGCCAGCACCAGCCCAGCACACACACGCCCAGTCGCGTTGTTCTAGGAGGGGCAGCTTGGCTTGTGAGCTGGACCTGTGCTTCTCCACACTCAGTTTCCTTTGAAATCTTTGTCCTGGCAGGACAGAAGATTACAAGTTCACCTTAATCTTTGCTGATTGCACTTTGCCACATACAACGTAATGAGACTGGGTTTACCTAAGAAGTGGGAATAGGCACCTTCAAAAATAACAAGCACAGGCTCTTTCTCATTTTAAACATCTCCCTTGATGTGAGACTTTTTTCCATCCCAGTAGAACTAACCATCATCATGTCCATTTTGTTTCGGTTCCCAGGAAATGAGTATTCTGGGCAGTGCGCACTTTTAAGCCTCTACCATGTGTACACGCAGTCAGAGATGCAATCCTTGCTTTAGACAGAGCTTTGGAGGATAGAGCACTATTATTTAAAACTTTTTCTATGTTTTTTTCCTGAAAAGCCAGGCCACCCCTGGCTAACATACCAACCAGCTCCTTCCCTGAAAGTACCACCATCTAGGAAGTGCGTGCACTTCGTGCCTCACGACAGAAGCACTAACAAAGCCACGTGGGGTACATTTCCCCACCAGTACAGCATCAAGCCTGCCCTGCCATCCTGAAACTTGAGATCTCGCAATTCCCAGCCTTGCAAACGCTCCTCCAACCTACTTGAGAGCACCTCAAGCACTGCCTCTGCAGGACTGAACTACAGGTGCCATTGCGTTTCTTCCACGTGAGACCTGATGTGGCCAAAAGCACCAAACCAGCCTCCCCCAAGTACTACTCTGCAATTTCATAGCTTGAGCATCTCTGTAACATCCCATCTTGTCCCCCCCTCAATCTGGTCATCCACAGACTCAGTTCAGCCTTGGTGCTTTAACACACAGGCTTAATGTTCCTGCGAGTTGGTAAACACCTTGTCAGGTCAGTACCTCAGAGGAGAGGCAGCCAGTGCTACAGGGTGGCTGCTGAAAAGACGAAATAATCCATTCCCCTATGCCCACCTCTGCTGCTAAAACATGTTTTGGCTCATTGAGGATCTTGAAGGAAAAAGATGAAGGTGCAGCACGTGAGCCTACTGTAGTGCATAGCTCATTCAGACAGACATCCCATGGTTCCTACTTTCTCTCTTGGAGAAGTAAGTGAGACAGTTTCTTTTACTAAGAGATCAGTAACTTCCACTTAGGGCATCAGGTGGGGAAAGGAGAGGCAGGGATTGAATTACTGCTCACATCCATCAGCATCTCAAGCATCAAAACGGCAGCTTTCAGCTCCCCACCCTCTGAACGCAGACGGCATCACGAGCCACTGCAGTGTCACTCCCCGTCTTCTCATGTTCTGCTGCCTTCAACATATGCAACTGGGTGTTTCAGCCCTGTGGCCAGTCACCCACCCAGCTCACCAGCTCTCCCAGAATGTTACAACTCTAGTAATCAGACTTATTTCACCTTACCAACACCACACCTACCTCTTCAATGAAGACCCGCTACTTTAAGGGAAGCACGGACAAAGGAAAGGCTTTAACACGATCTGGAAGTTTTTGATGCAAACTCACCCTAAAGGGTAAGTCACTTTTATTTTTATATATATATGTATGTACGTATGTGTGCACACACTTACACACTCAAGATATTACCTGTATCTCAAGTATCCAGGTGCTTTGAGACAGAACAGTGTCACACACCTCTCCAGTGGCAACATACCAGAAATACAAGTATGATGAAAGCTGCCAAAATCCCAGCCCTGAACCAGCCAACAGTCGAGCGAGACAGCCGGGGTGTGAGTGCTTTGAGACACTGTGGCAGGACACCATTTGTGTGCTAGTGACAGTGCCCGGGACTCTGCACTGCTAAAAATACGTCAGTGGAGCCCTCCATCACCTTCGTCAGGCTTCGGTTACATCCCAAATAGATTCTTTTAATTGTGAAAAATTCCAACAGGCACTTGACGACATTAAATCACTGTAATTAGTAGCAACTACTAAAGCACCTTTCAAAACTTTTACTAAAATTTCAGGAGCTATCTGATTTTGTAATACAGTTTCCAAGGATAAGTCAATGTTTGTGCTTTTAAAAAAATTTTAAAAAAGCAAGACCATTGTTCAAACTAACTCCTACTGGCCTAGGTAGCATTAGAGAGCAGCCAAATACATTGCTGCGACTGGTCAAAAGCCATACTTGGCATCACGTGTAGGTTTGTAACACACAAGCGTGGAAGTTGTAGAGACTTGTTCTGCAACTTCATGCTCACCTCTACAAAGAGCACAATAAAGAGCTTTGTTTTTCTGTTGACATTAATTGTTTTCATATCAAAACAAACAGCTTTAAGCAGTACATATAAAGCTTGGAGAGCTTCTACATTAGAATGTAGCCAACTGGTTTGGCTTTTTCGATTTTGAGCAAGAACTTTCAGCAGGCACCACAGATACTTTATCCGGGACACATCCATATAAGCGTACTGTAGCTCAGCAGCACTTTTCATTAATACAAGCAGTTGTCCAGTAAACAGTTAAAAGTTTAGGCTCTTCCCCATTTTGAGTTCCCAGTTCTTGCTGTATTTTAACATGATCTCTGCTACAAATCCCTCCCACACAGGAGTAGAAACACACCAGGGACAGTGTGTGTTTCCAGGCTGTGGGAAAGAAGAGGCTGCAGGTTTTGGCTACACTATTTGGTTGAAAAAAAAGAAAAGGGAAAAAACCCTCAAACAACACTAAACGAAAAAACTCACCACCAAACCCACAAAACTCAACAAAAAAAACATAGCCCAAAAAACCACATCACCAAACCACCACAGTGCCTCACCTAGTAATTAGCGACGATACCACCAGCAGCACCCTCCCTTCAGGCCAAGAGATGAACATTTAGACCTGGAGCCTGAAACTGCAGCCTGTTTTCATACCACTGGGCTTGAAAGGCATCGCGCCGCTGCGGTTAACTCAGAGTTTGAGAAATGTGGCATTAAGGGGTTTTCCGGGCAGAGAAACAGAAGAGAAGGATTAGGGACTGCTCTGTGAGCTACAAATGGAATGGTCAAATTTGTAATGTTCCATATTACTTCAGCTTCAGTAAGAAGCTGATTCATAATATTAGAAACCGTACATTCTGTTTTACAAGACTGCTACTGAGTAGATCCTAGTGGGTTATTTAAGCCACTAGCTCAGAATCCAAATTATCACTGAAGAGCAAAGCATGTACTTCTGCAACCCATGTACCTTCAGTGGTCAACGTTTTCAAAGTCTTTTTAACACTGGCATTTATCAGGATCCAAAACAAATTTAGTAAAAGCTTTCCTCACCTTAAGTACATAATCACTAGGTAAGCCTTTGCGGCAGGAATTATGGGAACCATCAAAAACAATACTGAAAATAACCCAAACGGAGACACTATGTTTATTAATACTCTTCCAGATTACATTTCTATTCCTAAAAAGAAAAGCAGGAGCACACCTAAGTCTAAGAATTCCATTACTGTTCAATCTTGGGAATGGAACATCGTAAAGTTGGACCATTTTATTACTTTCAGTATACTTTAATATTTCAAAATAAAAAAAAAGTCAAATAATACTAGCTCCAGACAGATTGCATATTGAACATGGTAGGTTTTTAAGTCATCACACATCAATTTTCTGATAAAAATCCCTGATTAAGAAGTTTTCCCTCTAAATTAAGTTTATAAAATTCTCTGTTGGTGGCTCAGCCACTCAATGGTATAGGAACTGCTCCCAGGTTTCTTGTTGCTTAGATTATCCAGCCTCGGGTGCACCCTGGAACCAAAGTCTTTGGAGGTGGAGCCAGCAGTTTTCTCCTTAACGCCTTCTGTTGAGCAACATGGAACATGACACAGTCTGCTTCAAGAAGCCTTAAGAATCGGCTCTTGAAGAAACAGGAAAGGTGGCCATGTGTAACGGAGGAAGAAAAGAGGAAGCCTCAATACTTATGAGGGTAGATTCCCAGAACTCAGCCGAGCCAGGTCCAGCAAGCAAGAAAACCACACAAATCCCACCAAGGGAGCGGGCACCATGGAGTAAACAAACCAGACAACAAGCAGATGTCCACTGCAGAAGCTGGCCATAAATGCGTCAGTCCTATGAATCATTTGCTATAAAAAGTTCAGTGTCTCATCTTCAGTGCTTCTTTAGCTATAATTCTGTACATTATATACAAAAATGCACAAGGACAGCTGCTTGATGCTTCCAATCCTTGTTCTTTTGCAGTGATGAAAAATTTTAAAAACCAGAGTCTGGACTTATAAATAGTGCAGAAAACGCAAACGCTAAGAAGACAATGCCTCCTATGATTGTCACTGGAAAGAAAAAAACAAACCAAAGAGAAGTTAGGTACTGAAAGTTAAATATATTCTGTGACACATTACAGAGTTGTTCTGCTGTTTTTTTTGTTTGTTGTTTTTTTTTAAAAAAAACACAAAACGTTCCAATTCCCAAATAATCTTACTTTAAAATTTATGCTGCAAAAAGTGGATATTGTTTCTAGCTCAGTGTCAGGATGCCCACATGCCATCCCTTTGTCTAACTGCATCTATAAGAATATATTCTGGTCCTTAGAAGGAAGCTTTGGTTCACCCTTATTACTCTGGCTAGTGTAAAACCAAGGCCAACTCCTGCTGTTGAATATTTGGCTGTATGGGGGAAAATAAAGTACAATATTCTCTTGCTGGAGCGAGCCATCAGTTAAGAGTAACAAACTAACTAGCATTTTTTGCACAGTTGAGGTAACTATACTGAAAGAGACAATAACAAAAACATTAACTGCTCGCAATGGCCACAATCTGCTAGAGGCTGGGACAGTATTCCAGGAAAGCATCACTGTATTTGGAACATTATCCTACCTTTCTCTAACAAGCTAACTGGCTAGGTGGACCTTTGGTCTAACCTAATAGGCTATTCCTGTGGCCAAAGATGCATGTTGAGCTTATTAGGAGAACATTAAATCATTGTTAGATTAGCACCTCATCACCAACTTCCTTGGCAAAGGACAGAACACACATTTCACTGTTTGCAGTGAAGTTGGTTTTTTTACAGCCTCTGCAACTACAGAACAAATATTCTGAATGAACATTTATAGGAAGCAGCTTCACAGAATCCTTCCTGGGAGCAAGAAATCTCACTGCATCACAGGACTGACAGTTGAAACAAGCTGCAACCTAATCTACACAGAAAAAAAAAACAACCCCATGTAACCTTACTGGTACTTCCTGTTACAGATAGCAGGTATGAAAAACATTTATGCCACACACACAGTAGCTTTCAAAGCTTTTGTATGGCTGGCATAACTTGTAAGTATGCAGTTCTCTTGCTCACCTGAATGTCTGCACTCAGTATTATGAGAGAATTTCCATTATCCGCTGCTGAACAATACATACAGACTAGTCAAAATACTGTATTTCTTACCTCTGGTTTCCTACAAGCTAGCTAATAGCGAAGCATGTTTTGCTTCACTTGTGCTCATCTTTAAACCTGGAGCTACAACACCCATTTTGATTCCTTAAATTAGAGTTGTCTACTACCGGTAAAGTTCAATTACAGCGGGACCCTTTAGAAGCACCCTGCACAGGATGGTGGCACATGCTCAGACTCTGCCTGGCAGGAAGGACATGTAGCCCAGGGAACAGCACAGGGTCACCTCCTGCAAGGGGAGCTGACTAAAGGATGAGGAAGACACAGACTTAAAAAAACAAAAGTTTTTGGGTTTTCCTAAACTTTTGAGAAACACCGTTCCCAAGTATATAGTCATTTACACCACAGACAATACCAACATTAGCGCATTTTGTTTGGCCAGAGTGAGTTTTCACTTACCAGTTCTAACAGAAATTTTTTGTGCTATCATTCTCCCTCCAATAACTGCTAAACCAGTGCACAGGCAATGTCCCACTGTTCCTCCTACCGCCACACCATAGGGGTCCTGAGGAAAAAAAACACAGAGGGAAACATCAGCACAGTTGAAAACTCACTAGTCCTACAACCACCTCCTGCCGTGAAGGAGCAACGCCTCGATTCCCTGGTTGCACACTGTCAAGCAGAGAGTTTGCTCTGCTCTGCTGTCTGTCACTGCCTTAAGGACCAGTAAGAGCGCAGGTCAGCTAGCAAGATGGGCTTAAATCTAAATCTGACTAATACAGGAGCATATGGCATGTTTCAACCAAGAATCGTCTTCAAGTTCTTAAATACAGATCCAGAAATTGCTCTGCTGTACTTTATAAAAAAAAGCAACCTCTAGAGGGAAGGTGGCAGCTGTTGAGAAACACAATATGAATCAGCTGGAAGAACAGCAATCTAACTATAGAGAAAAATAAATCCATGAATTGCAGATGAAAATTTTCAGCAGCTAAAAAAATTTCAACTCCTTTGTCCAGCTTCACAAGCTTGTGCTCTACACTCTCCTCCCACCCCAAATCATCCCAAGAGGGAAGTATGAAAGAATTTAAGTCCAAAGGATAATAAACTATTTTCAAAGTTCAGTGCCAATGACAGCTTTCACAACACCATGTAACAAGAAGCTACTTCAATACATGAACAAATCTACTATGTAAGGAGGTTTCTCAGATCTACCTACAAATTACACACTTAAGCGCAGCATATGTATTGAACACCTCATAAAATAGGAGAGTTCAGCACCAGAAACAGAAAACTGTCTTTTAATGATGGATAAAGAAGGCAAGGTAGGAGCATGACTTTCTGCTGAACACAGATGAATGAGGGAAAGTGGAGTTGAGTTACCTGCACATCTCTAAGTGAGACATTAGCTCCAAGAAGAAACAAAAAAGCTGCTGCCTTCACATGAGGAAAGCATGAAATCTTTAACAGGCAAACAGCAAAACAGTCTAGGAAATCACATGGTATGAAGAAAAGACATAGTTTAACGTAGTTTCCCTCCAGCATTTCCGAGTTACACAGTAACACAACTCCTTTGCATGTCTCTCTGGAAACTTTTTTTTTTAGTGGTTTCTGCAACAGTGAAAGAGGGAAGCAGAGTCTGAAGATGTCACGGTCAGCCTGCCTGGCTCAATGCCACCAGATCCAACCACTGTGTACTGCATATCCTGCCCACTCCTCATAGACGACACTGACTAGCCAAGAGAACCAAAACCACACGCCAGTGAGAAAAGGTGGCGAGCACCAAGCAGAGGACACGTAGGAAACCACCAAAACGCACAGGTAGAAAGCAGAGCTGTGCCAGCAGAATACACTTGCCTCCAGGATCAGGAAATCCCTGTTTCCCTGCGGTCAGCAGTTACCTGTACAACCCCCACTGGCAGAGGGTCGATCTCACCCCCCTAACTCCATTGCCTCGGGCTGTCCCTGGAAGGTAATAAGTTTTGACAGCTTCCCTCAGCCTTGTGTCTTCCTAGAAGCAGAAGTGCTCAGATGCAGCAGCTGAGGCAAAGCCAGTCTAGTAGGCCACTATGGAGCTTCCTTTTCCATTTCCTTAAGCAGATGAACAATTCTTACACAGAGTAAACTACTAAGGTGTAAAATCAAGTTCTTAAGAACTGTTGTCAGGACTAGGTTCATTAAAACAGGTTTAACTCATGCCCCTCGTGTATGCACTGAGACAGCCTAATCATCACCCTTTTTTTTTTCCTCCAAAGGAGTCCTGTTTGTTTGTTGTGACAGGATGGACACGACTTGCATAATGAACAGTCATTTCAGTATTTTGTTTTCTTTTCACTGAAGAATGTACGGTCACAGTTGACTTACCACACTGCTCAAATCTCCATATAAAGATAATTTATTTCCTCATAAGCATTTCTGCAATGATCCTGCTATATATCTTAGTACTTCACAAATAAGGATTCATCTGAATATATTATAAAACAAAGGGGTATAAAACATTCCCACAGATAAAATGAAAAAAGATCCAGATCACACTCATTCACTGATTTTAAAAGTCAAGATGAAGATATCTTCAATTTATTTTTTGTAGTATTTGTTTTTGTAGCACTTACACAAACACTTATTATGCTAAAGGCACAACATCCCACAGTCTTTAGTCGCAATGCTCAGCACTTCACAGACCAGAATGCAGAGTCTGATGCACACTTCCTAACAGGACACTCAGAAAATGTAAACCAGAAGCCAACAACCACCTGTGCAAAGATGGGCTTAAGCAATTTGCCTAGCACTTGAGCAGAGGCAGCAATGATTCCTTGTTTTCCAAGATGGCACGTAACTGCCTGAACAATCAGATCCTTCTCTCATCCTGCCATTCCCTGCCTGTCACTTCTAAGCACCTTCCCTGCACCGTAATAAAGACGAGAGGCTCCTACAGACTATAGCCTCCTTCATTACGCAGCCCTGATTTATCCCTAGGGAAGGTCTGAAAGTGCACTGAAAGAAGCGTTAAGTCCTAGTGAAAAAAATTAAATTATCTCAATGCATAAAAGAGCACAGGTAAGCTACTTACATTTATTAAAAGGTTGACTATAAGCCTTAATTTTCCTTTAAATATAATAGTTATATACATTCCAATCATGATGCTGAGTATCTTTTCATTTACAGTATTACTTACTGCATTGCAGTTTAAAGTTTATTTTAGCTCTATACATTGTACTATATTCACTTAGATTTTTAAAAAGAGGTTATCTTCTTAACAGCTTTAAGTTTGCTGGCATGAAGGTCTCTTTTTAAAGCTACTGTGTTAAAACTGTAGGACCACACAGATCAAAGAAAAGAGGTTCTGTAACATCTCCCTACTCTGTAACAAAAACCAATTGTATTCAGATGCATAATATAAACTATTTCCAGAAATGCCTGTGCAGTCCCAATCATGTAACAACAGTTGTAATACTACACAGAGCTTCAGTGCATTTATTTTCAGGTCTCGGCACAGCTGTAACACTAACTGAGGCACAGCAAGGCAGCGGGTGTGAACCTGATACCTCCTGCAAGTGTATTTTGTCTCTCCCACTTCTCTGCAGGCAACCCAAAGAGGTCAGAAGAGCAGCGGGCACTCTGCAGCACTCACCTCTCTGGCAGCCAAGACGATGGTTGTTAATTGGGAACGATCACCCCATTCTGCTAAAAACGTTAAAGTAAAAGCCTGAACAAAGATTGGAGAAATAAAATGTAGCCACTTCTTCTGAGGTATAGTGGTGCCTGGCCCGGATTCCACATCTCCTGGCCCATTTAACAGTTTAGTTCTCTGAAGCTGTGGAGGACAAGGAAAAAAACAAAACAAAACAAAACACAACACAACCATAAGATTAGAAATGTCACCTAAACAACCCAAACAGAATACTTAAACTGCAAAGCTAGCCATTTAGTATCTGGAATGTTATTAGCCACTGACTGCTGCATTATCAATGTATTATTTATATTGGACACCATTTAAAGAAACTAGCTACATATATGCACACACGTATACACTTGTAATCAATCACCTGTAACCTCCAGTTATTATCCATCTTGTACTGCTTGCACTTACACAGCAGTTTCAGTAGCAACAACACCAGGCAGGTTTCTAACCACAGACTTTCTTCTATTTTTAAAGCAAGAATCCTCCTCTTCCCAAGTAGTGGCTCTCAAATTAGGATTTGATAAAAAAAAATTAAAAAAATATATCTTAAAAGAAATAAGATTAATACTCCACACTAATCCTTAGAAGTGGACTATTATATTTAGAAAGTTATTATAACAGGGACTTTTGCTGCAACACTACAAGGCTCAGCATTATTCTGCCTGACCATAAAAAGAAATAAAAGTAGAGGCAACAGCAAACTGTTGATGTCCTCTCTGCTAGCAATGCACTGAAAAAAAAAGCAAAACCAACCAACCAAATCCACTATGGAGAAAGTAGTTTTTCTCCTGAGAAGCCAGGCTTGTCACAGAACTGGAATCACCTGTTGGAACAGCCTCTAGGGGCCACTTCCATCCCATTTACCACACGTTTTCTGTGTTGGATTATCAATCACAGACACAGCTGAACACCCCAAACAGGACAGTGCCGTTCTGCAGCTTCATGGCTGGCTGCTATTTCATCAGCACTATTCACAGAAAGTTTTACTTACTTCCTCGTCTTTTTTTTTAATTTCTGCTTGAACTTCCTCCAGCTCTTCCTGACCCTCATCTGGACTCATTTTCAAGCCTTCCCGAAGCATTCGGATGCCAAAAATTGCAAACAGTGCCGTTGACACATAATATGTGTACACCCGAGGAATAACTGTGGTGGCATAGCCAAACAAAACTGAAAAGAAAACAAATGCATCATTTAAAAAAAATAAGCATGAGGATAATTGTTTTTCCCACATCTAAGAAATGCTTGCTAGCAAAGTCTGTGAGTCAAATATCCACTGATAAGTAAATATTACATCTTTTGTTAGCTTTATATGTATTTTTCTTTCAAGACAGCAACACTCTAGAAACGCCAACCATTATTGGTCATACCAGAGACCGAAGTCTATTTGCAGACAAGGTACACCAGGCAAAGCTGATGTGCTGCTATTCCCAAGAGCCAGTGCAAGCAACATTATCTTTCGCATCAAGAACTATGCAAATCCTGGCTTTCTCCAAGCATGCCATGAAACCATAACCTGTAATCATGTTAGATTAGTCACAGTGTATACCAGTTAATTCCATTGTTATTTATGACTGCATGTTGGACAGTATCCCTTTCCAATAATTTCCTTTATCTGATTAAGTCAGAATTCAATTTTCTACAAGTTAAATCTACTAGACGTAGCCATAAGTTATCCAGCTGCGTAAATCCATGTCTGTCTTCTTTTGCCAAGTGCAAATACCTGCACATTACTATTCCCTTCCCTCCCACACTCCCTACAAACACACAACGTGACCAACATTGATAGTCCCTTAATTTTAAAGCACTGATCACACTCAGAGACCAAAAAGCTACCTCCACAGTGCATCTACTTTTATGGGTATCAAAGGCAATCAAACTAAGCCAAAACTAGTTCTCAAACAATAAGAAATACATATCCAGGACGAAGTACTTACTTCTTCACAAAGTAACACTGGTTAGCACTTTTGGAAAAAAAAAAAAACTGCGTAGATGAGAGGAAATTAAAACTCCACACCTAACATTCAAGGCTGCTTGGACCATGCACTCACAACTGTCTCTGTTGTTTTACTTCACATGCAACTAGTTAAAGGAAGCACATTGCCATGTGTGTTTTCTTGCACACACTTTCTTAGCTGAAAAATGCACTTATAATCTGGAAGTTAATTCACACTGCCATTACCAAAAGTAAGACTGTGACCAAAATTAATCAGGCTGTACTATTAGTAAACACTGCACACACATACATGAACAACAGTATTAGTTGCATAGCTAAATAAAACAGAAGGAGTTAAACTAAATTTTTTAATACTGAAAATACTAAAGTAAAGCAATACAAGAAACTTTACAAAAAGATATTTTTTTCTAGCATTACTTGCATATACAAGCATAGAAACAATGAAATAATCAGGATGGTAAGGCACTTATTTTGTCAAGCACAGCTTGAAAAAACACCCCATGTAGTGATTACTTGGAGCTAGCGAGTTTAAGTGAGCAGGTTTTCATGAAATCAAGGTGGACAACCCCCCCAGGAATTTCCGGACACAGCTTGTATAAAGCAAGGGCTGGAGAAGGGGGGGGGGCAGTATGGAGAAGGGACGGGGAAAAAAAAAGGCTCCTTTCAGAAAAGGAAGAAATAGTTGGGAATCTCTAAACTGGGGGATAAAGCAGAAAAGAAAGCTTTTACGAAAAAGCATCCAGACAAATCTGAAGAATGACTTAGTATAGGAAAAGGGAGAGCCATAACTGGCAGAAGAAAAGAGATCGCAAGACTTACAGAATAGCGCATCACCTGTGGTACTAAGTAACATTAAATGAAGCAAGCAGTACCGAAGTGGAAGAAGAGCCAAAAACTATTACATTACTGCAATAATAATCACAGTAACCTATATAGCAATCGCTACACAGCCAAAAACCATTCACAGAAACACCCGCCGAGAAGCCTGAAGCCAGTTCATCAGCTGTCTCCAGCATATATACACCAACGAACCCGATTTCAATTATTTCTGAAACGGGTATGGTCAGAAGCGAGTACACATACAACAAAATCTATGCTGCACCTGCTATACCGGAAGGCTGCTCCATTTTACGGTCGCAGCTATGTAAGCACCCACAGCTACAGGTTCCTCAAGTGCAACCTGACACCTCACTCCCCCCCCTCCCCCCAGCACTCGGCTCTGTCAGTACCACCCATCCCAAAGGATCACAACAGAACAACCATTTACACATCTCCCAGCACAAATCCAAACAGCTACACATACAAGGACGCAGGTCAGACGAGGGAAATTCGTCATCATAGTAAGAATCTTTCGCCTTAGGAGGAAAACCAGAAGTCACTCCCACATTCCCTTTAGGCAAGCTAATTTAACAGGAGCTAAAAATAAAAAGGAAACTAGTGGCTCAAAACCCAAAGTGCTTAGCCTTCCAATTCCATTCCTCTTCTTTAAACTCATATTGAGCTCTAGAGCTCCCTAGGGAGTGCAAATACCTCATTAGAGGTAAGAGCCTGAAAATTCAATCTGAGCCATGGTCCCCAGGAAAACCTGCACTCTCTCCTCAAAACAGAAAACCGCATATACCTGCTACCTTCATTATAATTTCACTTAAGATTAATTGATAAATATGTACCCAGCACATTTTAAGAGACCAAACAAAAAGAAAAGAGCGCTAACCTGATAAACATGTCATCAGTCCCAAGGCAAGCATAGCACCAGCCAGTACAGTCAAACGGTTGTACCGCATCGCCATGATGGCTGCGATGAAGAAGGTCTTATCCCCCAGTTCTGATACAATGATGACCGATATAGCAGCCACAAACGCGTGAATGAAGCCCAAATTAGTCTTGTCAGCTGATTCTTCATTGACAACATGAACTGGAGCAACTGGCGAGGACCCCTTCTGTAAAAGGGGGGGGGGAACGGGGGGACAACAACAACAACAAAAAACCCACTAGTTAATTAGGCTTGAATAGTTGGGTCACAGAAGTGCTGAGCCTTGTGTTTCTCCTGTCATATCATACTGCATAGCATGACATTTTAAGTATACACCTCTCAGGCAGCATTAATGATCATTAACCAGTTACTGGCTGCCACCAACATGGAATTGCTACTTAGGCAGTTGGCAAAAAGATCAGATCATGCACTGATTATTAAGGCAGTACTTCACCATGCACATTATTACCAGAACACGAGAACCCCTATAACAACAAAACACAGTGAAAGCTGCTTTAGTTCAGCTCTAATATTGCTTTCTATACAATCCCTGGCTATTTACTTTATGACCTTGACCAAATATGTAAGTTCCTGATACAAAGAATTAAACTCTTCAAACTAAAACTGAGCTACTAAGATAGTTTAGGAGAAATACACAGTCATTTCAAAAATTGTCAGAATCAGAATCGCATTCCCTTGCAGAATCTTTGCATCTCAGCTGAATTAATTTTTCATACAAGTTTTCATCAGCTTTTTCTGTACATGCTCTATGTCTGTTGAAAACTAGTTTTAAGACTTTCCAGCAGTCAAACCAGACGACCACATTCCAGATCTCACTGAAGTGTTTACTTTTACACAAACTTAGATAAGTACAGTCAAAATCAAGGCCCAAAACAAGGAAGTCAACGTTCACATGCTTGAGCAGAGATGGCTAGGAAAGCTTGTTTCAGCACATCTACCAGCAGAGACAGAGCACAACATGTTTTAACACAGTGGCTTCCCAGCATTCCACTGAAATTTTTTGGGTTTGATATTTAAAAGTTTCCATGCTCTATATGGTACACAGCGACTTCCCAGAGAGTTCCTTCACCTTCAGCAGTGCTGTAAATTTTTGGTTTTGATAGTTAAAACTTGGCATGCTCTGCATGCTACTCCAAGCCATATGTTAGCAATTTTTTCATCCCGCTGCGTGATCATCCGGCACCAGAACACCCTAACCAAGAACACCATCTAAAAAGTTTTAATGCAAAGAAATTAATCTTAAATACTGAGGAAAAAAACGGCAAGTTTCGAGTCGCAACGAAGCCCGCTTCCATCTGCTTCTGTGAGGAAGACCTGGAGAGGTCAATTCCTCCCCTCTGCACGTAAAAAGCGGGGCACAAGAATATTTATCTGGTGAAATAAAGTATTAGTTCATTTCTCACAATGGACCTGAATTCGCCACTGGCCCTGCAGCTTTCCCCTTTTTCTGCTCAAAGAGGAGAATTCAGGAGCCCAATGGCCTCCGAAAGGCGAGGCGTCCTGCAGGCCAGGCCCGCCCCGCCGGCTGAGAGCTGCCACAGGGGGCGACCGGGCCGCTCCCGCCCCCACGGCCCGGCTGAGAGGGGTGTGGGGTTGTGCCGGCAGCCGGCCCGGCCTGGCCCCGCCTCGCCTCACCTCAGCCCGCGGTTCTGCTCCCTGCGCCGCCGGCGCTGGCGGCGGCGGCGGCGGCTCCTTTTTCCTGCCGGGCTCTTCCTCCGGAGCGGCGCGCAGCCCCGCCGGGGCCGCCAACAACAGCGACGCCGCCAGCAAGAGCGCAGCAGCCCACGGGAGCGGCGGCGAAGGCGGCGGCGAGCCCATGGCGGCCGAGCGCGGCGGCGAGGGGCCGGGGGGGAGCGAGCGGCGCGGCGCGCGCGGAGGCTCTCTTAAAGGCGCCGCGTCACCGCCCGGCCCCGCGGCGCCCCAGCCGCGCTGCCCCGCAACCGCCCCCCAGCCGCTTCCTGCAACGGCCGGGGCCGGGGCGGGGGGAGGGGGAGGGGGGCGCCGCGCCACGCCGATTGGCTGAGGCCGCCGTGACGACACCTCGCCCCGCCCCGCCGCCTACCGGAGCGGGAGGGGGACCCGCGGCCGGGATGGGCCGCCTGCGAGTCTCGGTACGCAGGGCCGCAGCAGCGGCCATGGGGCGCAGGCGGTAGTTTCTAACCCCCTGCTCCGGCTCCGGGTGTCGTAGAGGGGACGGACGGGGCGGCTCTGCGGCTTTCCCGGGGGAGCGAGCGAGTTGAGGCGCGTCCCTCCGCCGTTGGGAGTTGCTTACGGGCAGGGAAAGGGCTGCTGAGGGACGGAGAGCGAAACGGCTGGCTAAGAAGGCAGAAATAAATTGCAGGGAAATGGCCCGGGCACATCCAGGCTTTCCGAAGCGCGATCCGAGGAGGCCTGCGCGCCCCGGTGCTCTGCCCCCGGGACCCCAGGAGGGCTGCGCGCCCCGAGGCTTTCCCCAGGGCAAGGACAGGAATGTGCTGCCCGAGAAGCAATTAACAGCCTAGTAAACAGGACCAAGAATGGTGGTGACCCGGGAGATGCTTGGAGGCGGGCTCAAGGATCGTCCCGAGCATCACTAAAAAAAAAAATAATACAGAAAGACGCAGTCCCAGGAGAGGGTTATGTTCCACAGTGAACAGAAGCTATGGAAGTGTCAGTGAAGAGAGGGTTGCGAGAGCCAAGAGAGGCAGAACATTTCGTGCAAAGTAATTGCTCATGTTTTGCAAATACATAGCTCAGTTTTGAAAAATGATACAAAATGGAGATAGAAGGTGTAATAAACCATTTTAATTAGAGAATTCATAAGATATCCTTCAGTGTATAAAAATTCTTCTCATATGCAAAATAACATATGCATGTAAGTAGAAAACATGGTGAAGCACCAGCATCCATATGCTACATCACACAAACTGATCACTTACTCCAGTGTCATGAAAACGACCGAAATTTTCAATGGTTAAGTGCAAAAAAAAAAAATCCGTGCTGAGTGACATCATCTCCCCACTAAAGGATTTCTTTGTAACACTTGTCAGGTACCGGTTTCGCTATGTTCTCTGCCTCGGCAGCTCATTGCATCTGCTCTCACAGGTTGTTTAAAAACCAGTGTAACCGTGGTTACGGTCATCCTGCATAACTTCCTCCTCTAAAACACGAGGGATTCCAATGACCTGCTATAAAGATGGCAGAACTGTGACCAAGAACATTAATTTTCTGCAAATTCTATTCCACTGTCTCTCTAGATAGAGAACTTTCCATGACTTTCTCAGCTTAGGGATAAACAGAGTTTTCATCAATGAATCCTGACTTTAGTGCAGAAGAGAGAATGCAGAGAATGGGTCTGTTTATCTCCACTGCTGAGCATGAGTCATTCCTCCACCTCAGCTTTCTCCGCCAGCTTTTGTGCTTGCAGTTATAAAGCAGTGGCTGGTTTTCATTAGCAACAGGGAAGCACAGAAAGACAATATACAATTTGCCTCCCTCTGATGTGATTCAAAGCAAAGAGACTAGGAACAAAATATGCTTAAAAATCAGACAAGGGAGGAAATACAGTAGTTCAAATGATTCCCTGCACCCTCCTTTAACCACACAGTTTTCCTCTGTATGTATTTTGGCATGCTGCACAACAGCAAACATTTTATGCATAAGATATAATCAAAAAACAGAAAAGAGCCACTTAGCATCTCTTCAGTTTGAGTTAAGGTCTTCAGCAAATCTTTTTTTAGGTTGTACAATATGCAGAGATCTTACATTTCCCCACATAAATTGGTAACATGGATGAGATTATCATTAAAATGATGAGTTTTTAAAATAGAATTAGAGAAAATGTGCAATCTTCCCTTGGCTTTAGTAAAATGTAAATCTCTTATTCTCTTACAGAAAACACTTCCCAGTTTGCATTAAAGATATTTTAGAAGAAATACTCTAAAAAACAAACGGTATAAATGCTTTTCGATGCTTTGGGTAGGAGCTAAAGTTTTTCTGATAGAACTCGTGACACAACACAGCAGCCAGTGCCTGGTTAAAAAGAACACACATCACTACACACCACCACGTCACGTTGTGAAATCCAAGCGTGATAGCCAGAGATACATATATCAGGAGTTCTGCAAAATAATGAGGGCAGGAAACTCTCTCAAACCAGTCTCCGAAAGGAATACTGTGGCTCAGGCTTACGACCTTTCCTGCAAACAAACAGAAAGAAATTAGTTGAGAACATGCTTTAAACAACCTTTTTTCTTCTACTTACAATTATAAAGCAACATGCTCATTAAAATTATCATCATCATCCACCTCCATCTGATCTGGCAGCTTCGCACTTCTTAATGAAATAAGATGCCACCTCTGGCTGTTTGCACAAATAGAGAGTAAGGAAACCTATTTTTAGCCCACATGGAGACAGAAGAGAGGTCCCTGAGGAGCAGCACAAGTCCTAAGCATTAGCATGTGTCTGTCCTTAGGATACTAGAAGCTAGACCTTCATTTTAAGTTCTATAAAACTATATATACAGACACAGAGACACCCCCGCCCCCAATCACCATCCGATCTCTCTTCCAAACAGCTTTACTTAATCTACTGAAAGTCTTACAGAGAGCACCTCACGACACAAACTGAAAAATACTCATGTTTTAAGGTATTAGAAGCTACAGAAGTCTCTTGAAACAAACAGGAAAAATTTAGCTAAGTAAAGGGTTGGCAAAAATGAAACATCTTACCTGATTTACTTTTTCTAAGATTAGCTAGAATCACGAGACATCTGTGTTGGTGAAGAGAGGCCCAAATGTACATCACTACTCCTACGATGTGATACCAGGAGATCTGCACAGAAAGCTCTTTTCCTGAATGAAATATGTTTCATTAATATATGGCCAGGAAATACCTTCCCAAGCATCATCACAAAATATTGTATACATTTTTAAAATGTTGCTGTCTTACAAAACTCTAGTAGTGAGCCTCTAATCGCTTGAAAGATGCTTTTAAATCCTGCATCATTTAAGTGCTCAGCTGGTAGTTCATTTGCCTTAACCACTCTGCACTAAAAATATCTAGTTTTTAATCCAGTAGCTTGAGGTACACCACGGTGTACAACCAATACATAATTGACAGTCTAAGACCTCAATATTCAACACTCTTTTTATTTCTTATCATCCTCATTAAATATGTTGTCATGGCTCAGGTCAACATATAAATACACAGCTGTTTGTCTTGTTCAGAGTGAATGACATACGTACATACGTAACCTACACACATGCACAGTGTGAACCATTAGGCCTTCAAAAATATTTTAACTATATTAAGGATGAGTTCCAATGTACAAGCCAATACACCATCTCTGAGAATCTACAAGATGTGAAAAGTAGAAAATAGGTCCAGAAAGAAAAAGGCTTTATCTACATGTAGGAGACCTGAAGGTTATTTTTAAAAAAATCATTGGATTAAACTAGAGTTGATGTGGTTGGAAGTGGTTAAAAGCTTCACTAATATTACATTACTTGGTAATGACTACCTTACAAAAATTAGTCATGGGAGAAGTGCTACAACCAGCTCATGGTTCATCTGTGAAAGGGAATAGCAGCTCAGTTGTGAAATTCAGTGGAATTTGCTGGCAGAAACAAGTCATGTAATTCAAATTTCTGCTATATTAATGAAGACATTACAGTCCCAAGGGAAAGAAGTGACTGACTGATGCAAGGCAGAGCAGTGGCGAGTTCTAATGGAAAACACAGGAGGTGCCTACGACAGCCTTGCAGACGGACCTTGCAGGAAAGCTTACAACAAAAAAAACGAACTCCAGTTTGAAGTTGCGTAGTGGCATTTGAGAACTGCTACCTATTACTGTCCTTCATAAAGCATATGTATCTCAATGCAAAACGGATCAGAAATGATCCTGGAAGTATCTATGTGAGATGCCTTTCAGGAAATAACAGTGGTGGTTAACATGAAAGCGTGGTTCAGTGTCTGCAGGTATGTATGTATGCTGGTTGATGATGTGATATAATGAAATGTAGTTACTTTGAACTATGCCACTAAGTATTTTTACATCCCATCAGTTAATATACTTCTCACACAAGCAGCCCTCTACGAGACCGAGTGAACCATTTGCCACAATGGAAACAAACGGGAAAAAAAAACGCATCTTTGGTAGTAACTAAGCAGGCACACACCATTCCTGATGTTAGCAGGCACTTGACATAGCACAGTTGAGCCAACAGCAACATAGTAGGCAAGTCCAAAGCAATACTGCACGATATGAATGACGCCATCGGAAAACACACTGGTCCAGAGGCATTCTGCAAGTCTTCGACAGCTATGCAGCCAAAGCAGCAGGAGAACCAGGAGCGCAGAGAAGTGCTCACTATCTGCTTGCAGGTAAAAAATAGCAACTTTGAGACAGATAGGAACAATTTAACTCCAACAGTGCTTCAAAAAGGCTATTTTTTCCCCTCCCCACAGGAAAATCTTACCCGAATTTTAAATTAACTGAGCGCTGGGAAAAATATTTGTACATCTGAGGCACTGCTGACCATAGCAAGATTCCTTCTAGAAGGTGCTAATGGCCGTTTCTGCTAAAAGGACTGCAGAAAGCCAACACATCCATAAACTAGAATGATTTCTACCTTGAATAATGACAAAGGGACTTGGTATTCCAGGAAAGTAATTTGGAAGCCAGTTTAAGAGCAGCTGATGAAGTAGAACCTGAAGAATATAAATTAGGCATAGGATGGTAGTGCAGCTTTCTAATATTTATATGGCTGCTTCATAATAGCTGGAATACTTGCCCATGTCCTTGCCACGACAATCTTTGCCAAAAGCACGGTGCACGTGCTGAATCCAGGATGGGAGCGACCCTCCAAGGAACTTTTCTTGGAAAAGCCAGATTAGCAGAAAGCCGTTCCAGAGCACAGAAACCACATAAAAGTGAGTAAACCACCTGTAGGAACAAAAAGGGTCTTCATTAATGTGCTTATCACTCCTCAGTTGGAAACGTAGCTGCAGGACACACTCGCGTGATGGTGAGTACAGTCCCATCTGGTCCCCATATCAATGAGTAGAGAATTCAGGATTCCAATGGTACCAAGCAGGAATAACTCTTAATGCCTTCTTTCCCCAGTGAAATGCTGTCTGGAATAACCTCTAACTTAGCTTACCACACTAACCATAGCTGCACTAAAGAGGAGAAAGTGTAAACCACACATTGCAAAGGTATTCCTCAATGCTTACAAATAACCATGACGTGCACATCTTCATAATTTACACCACTAAAAGAACATCCAAATTAATTTTCTGGGCATTTCCATGCTGTTGTGCCTAGCAGCACTTCCCCTTCCCTCAGTTCTAGTGCATGCATTATATGACATGTTAAAGTTCACAAATGACTTGATGGTAAAAGGCACCCAGAAGTAACTACTCAGCTATACACTAAAATATCTTATCCCTCTGCAAATTCAAGGTCTGTAACAAACATGTAGAGAAAAGAAGACCATCAATACCACCAGGTGATTACAAGGCAGTACCACATGCTGCTTTGAAGAAAACAATCTCCCAGCCCCATAATGCACTTACGAAAGTGCATTATGCATTACTGAAACACAAGACTTTATGGTCCAGATAGGTAAATGAATGGAGTTAAAACAGTCTAGATGTCCAGCTCAAAACAGGTGATCCAGTATTCCTTTTGCTTTGTTGTGGTTTACCCTCAGGCAGCAACTAAGCAGCACACAGTGCCCCAGTGTGGAGTTCTCCATGGACTGTAGATGCATCTCTTTGCCACCATCAATCTCCAGCAGCGTGGGGTCCTTTCCCACAGGAGACCGTCCTCTACAAACTCCTCTTAGGCACAAGCATCTCTGCTCGTGTGGGATCCTCTACAGGCTGCGGGTGGATCTCTGCTCCACCGTTAATCTCCACGGGCAGGGGGATCACTTGCCATCTCACCATGGGCTGCAGGGCAATCCCAGCTCCGGCACACCTCCTCCCACTCCATCTTCACTGACCTGGTGTCTGTGTGGCTGTTTCTCTCAGGTCTCAGTCCTCTCTCTGCTGCAGCCGCACTGGGCCTGATGAACCTCAGCAGTCCCAGTAGGATGAACTACACTCAGAGGGCACCCCAAGAGTAGGGTGCTTTGGAGCTTTCCAAGCTGCACCACCATGGCCATCTCCAATTGAGTGGCAGCAGCCCAGCGTGGGCAGCTGCCTGCCCAGGAGGCCAAGGGCCAGGCCCACCACCTTCCCCCTCTCTTCACTGCAGGTCCCGCACGGCACAGGTTCCTTTCTCCCCTTCTTAAGAATGTTTATTCACAGAGGTGTTGACTGGCTCAGCCCTGGCCAGAGGCGGGTCCGACTTGGAGCTGGGAAAGCTTCTCACAGCTCCTTACAGGGGCTATCCCTGTAGCCCCTCCCCTGCTACCAAAATCCCACCACATAAACTCAGCACAGTTTTTAAAACTAAAGTCCTTCTGGCTATGAATAAAAATGGAGACCTCTGGAAACACCTGCAAAGAGATGAATACGCACAATAGGAAGACGCTAACAGCCTTCTCTTGGCAGCACAACTATCGGTACTAGGATACAACTGTATAATCAGAGAAGACTGTATTTCTCTGGAATGGTCCAACTTTTATTTTGGGGTAGTGTAGGGCTAAGAAGACAACATCCTTAGTTAGTGAAACCAAATAGAGTGGTCCCCTCCCAAAGCAGCTCAGGAATCTCTCAACAGCAATACAGAGGCCAGGTCAGAACGCCAGAGGTAGCGAGCATCCCTGCACGTGCCGAGCGCCTTGCCCATTAGCAGCTGGTGGCCCCTTCGGGCGTTCACTTCTCCTCAGTTCCTTCTCCTATCAAGCAAACAGACAGTAACATTCACTTTGCTGATAAGCAACAGCAGAAGTAAAATTTACCCCTTCTCCCCCATTTTCTGCTTAGAAAACAAACAGAACTTGCATATTGATAAAAACTCATTGTCACCTCCCAGTCTCAAACTCTTTCCTGCCGTCCTGTTACTCAGTAGACTTCTGTCTCACCACTCACCAGAGAACTTTCTCCACACACATTGCTTTTTGCTACCAGCACACAAACAAGCCCTGCCAGCTTAGCAGAGATATGCCCTGCGAGCTTTCAGCAATCTCAGTTATGCTGGGGATGTATCTGACCTACAGAGCGATCCAGCACTGCAGTAAGTACATTTATCATCCCTCAAGGACAGGAATGTTCAGTATTTGCCAAACCAACCCGAAATGAATCATAACATTTGACAAGATGGAATGGTAAAGTTAAAAACAAGCCCAGGCTAGTGAAAATGCAATGCTTGTTTGGAAACAAGACGCACATGAATGGAAATAGAAAATGCCTCAACGTTTACCTTCAGGATCTTCTCTATTCTTTCAGCTAGCAGGGTTACAAGTTCACTACTTGAGTAACAGAATCACTTTGTAGATGTTGAGAGCTTGAGACCATCAAGTTCACTGTATTATATCACCATTATCACCATCAATCACACTGTATTATAACCTTTGCATGAATAATATGCTGTGTTGCAAAACTTTTTACCATTTTGTTTGAAAGCTACGTACATGAAACGTGTCAGTGATAACAAGATCATTACATTAGGGACGACTGGACCTTTGGGTTAAGCAGCCTCCTGGTCCTGTCCTGCTGGCCTGGCAAGATCCTGGGATGCCTTTGTTCAACGTAAAGGATATTTCTAGTCACAAATCTCAGCTCATCAAAACCAATGAGACCCCAGTAACGTATAGAAAGCTTTAAAGGTTTTTTCTCTTTTCCCTCTTTTATCCTACTAAACATCTATGCAGAGGTGTGTTTGGGTAACACAGCAGTTCTTTTGCTGTATTAGAAGCTGTTCACACAGGATCCAGACAGCTATGTTAACATGCTGTTATTAGTATCCTATGTTCTATTTAAAAAAAAAAAACGACCTTGAAGAAAGAAGACAACAACAGAGAATCGGTTTAAGACCGCAAACCTGCAGCATATTTGCACAGTCACAGTTACAGTCAGGAGTCCATATTCTCAGGTCCCTAACAGGACTCTGGCAGGAAGGTGTGTTTTGCAGATGGGACTGGGATTCAAGGGATTAGGCTTTTATTCCACATTGGGACATATGGACTCTGTACGATCAAAGTCACTACATTCCCCAACTCCCCATCAGTAAACACAAGAGCAAAACTGACACAAAAAAAATGAGCCCAACCCCATAAAAATACGCAATGCTATTTGCATATGCCATTATTTACTTTCTGCGTCTCCAGCTGAGTTAACTGAGGCGCCCCCGACAAGCAGCGGCGGCAGCTCCCCGCCCCGCAGGGCGGAGCAGAGCCCCCCGCGCCGCCTCCTCACCTCTTGGGCACCTGGAGCAGGCGCAGCCAGGCCGGCCGCTGCCCGCAGCCGCCCTTCGTCTTCCCGTAGCGGATGAGATCCTGGAAGAGGCCGGAGACGACGCCGCCGCCGAGCCGCCGCTCCGGGGCCCGCCGCAGCAGCAGCAGCAGCAGCAGCGCTGACAGGAAGGCGGCGGCCAGCAGCGCCCAGGCGGCGGCCAGCAGCGCCGGCATGGCCCGCGCCACCGGCCCCGCCCCGCCCACCGCCGCGCAGGGCGGCCGCAGCCTGGCGGCGGCGGCGGCGCTTCCCCTTCCTCTTCCCGCCCTCGGGAAAAGCGGGGCCCGCCCAGCCGGGGGCCGGGTGGGACCCGGGGCACCGGGAGGAGCTGGGGACGCAGGAGGCGCGGTCGCTTCGTTCTGTCCCTTGCGGCTGGCGCCCGAAACAGCGCGGGGCGGGGGGGAGGCTGTGTTTGTAACGCTGCCCTGTGCGTCTTGCAGCACTTGGGCTGCGCCATCGTCTGTGCTCGTTCCGGTTCAGCGGCGGTAGGGAACCTGCCGCGGGTTTAACAGCGCTGGGGAGAGACGGGCCTGCGAGTTGCGCCGTGGGTTCCTCCGGTAACCCAGAAACAACTTCCCTGCGGCTCCTGTTGGCTCCCCGAGTTCCATTCCGGGGCTCATCTCAATTGCTCGCTTACCCATCAGCTGTCTCCTTTATGTTACATATGTGTGGGGTCCCATATTCAGAATTTTATAGTTCTGTCATGACAAGAAAAGACAGGCTTTCATTTGCCCTTGGGAAGCCAAAACAGCTTGGCACCAAAAGGAAATGGTGCACTCTGACCCCTGGTCAATAACGTCTTGCCCATATCCTGCTTGGACCCACATGGGACTGTGGGACAAGCCTTGCCTTCATAAGAGAAACTCAAGTGTTACCTGGCAGATGTTCAGGTGTTGGTTTATCTGACCAAATAGCACTGAGTCAATTATCTGACTCACTGCCTCTGAGGAGATACAGAAAGATATTTCAAACTTTTCATAATCTATTTGAGAAAAGTGGTGATGTTTAACATGGGCATAGTTGTGCTAGTACTTGTTAATGCTCTGCATTCTCAGGAAAAAAAATAATTGAACTGTATTTCCATGTCTTTAAATACAGAACAACCTGATTTTATCAGTCTTTAGGGCTACTTCAAACCATCATGGAGTCAATACGTTAAGCGAATAAAGCAGTGGCCACCAGCTTGCAGCTCACTGAGATTTAGGCCTGAAGTAAATGCAGGTTTTTGACTTCAGGAGAAACTTCTGTTGATACCTGTGTGCTTCCACAACACCAGTGTGGCTGCCTTTATAGTGGTACCTTCCAAGGTATCTTTAAAGGTGTTGATGACTTTTTCCTGTGTGATTGAATTATGTCATAAGCACTTTAATTGCATCACTATCAGCTACCAACCCCATATAGTATAATTTTTTTGGTGTAAATGAAGCTTGATTGAAAGAAGATTTTTACCTATGTACTTTCCTAAACAGAGGTATAAACCCTCCCTAAATTATTTTGACATGTATGACTGTGTTAATCAATCCTATCAGTGAATCCCGCAAAGGAGGATATGCTCAGCTGTGGCACTCATGACATCAATAACATTGCTTTGGGAAAAAAAGACATTTGAGTTCACATTTTCTGTTAAAATGTGTGTTGGTAGCTCTCTGGTTATATCTGCAAAATGTGTTGCAATAAATATTTTAAAGTCAATACAGTTTATGTCAAGGTTTAGAGCTCAGTCTAGTTCTCTTGTCAATTCAGTGTAACTGAATCATAAAACTGTTTCGTGGATTTCATGGCTAATTGTTTGGGGTAATTAGCAGGAGATGAAGATACCAGGCAGGTGGGGGGACATTTCTGGGGAGTGGGAGGGAGGGAGCAGGCGATGTGCAGGTAATCCCATGGCTGGTGAGAGCAGTGGGCAGGAGAACGTGCCCGGGCAGCGCTGGGGAGGAAGGAGGAGTGCTGCCATCGCTGCTCCCCAGCCTTGTGCCCCAGGGAGCTCAGACAGCAGCCGCTCTGCTGTGGCCGCCCTTGTCCTGGGGAGCAGGCAGGCAGGCACGTATTTCTGCCTCCCACATGGCCATGTTTCGAAAGCGCTGCTGCGGTGACTGGTTTGGGCAGAGCAGGCCATACGTAAGCTGGGAGCAGCCACGTCTGCTTCGCAAGCAGGGATGGCACGGGAGCCCGTTGCAGCAGCCCCAGGGTCGCTGCAGCCCCAGGATCACGGCAGCCATGTGTTCCTGCAGGTCCTGACCTGAGGCACCATGTCCTCTAGTGCTGCGCATTCCTTATGGCTGCAGGTTGTCTGCTCTTGCAGCATGTCTCTCTGAAGCACAGCAGATGTGCTTCTTTCTTTTCAACCTCAGCTCCTCTCTGAAACGGCAGGATACGCCCCGCAGCCTTGTCTCTGCTGGCTGCTCCTTATGCAGCTTTCACAAGACAGATAAAGTAAGGGGGAGCAACGATCTGGTCCATAAAAGGGTCTGTCCTTTGTCCGAACAGTAAACTTTTAAAACTTAAACCTGCTTTCCTTGGCAATTTTGGTGGCCAGTGTGGATGCCATTTTCATGAAATGGTCTGGAGACGCGTGGTTGGGTGTATGGCGTGGTCCGACAGCATACTGAGCAGGTCCTTGGCTTCCACTGGGCCCAAGTTATATTTTTCTGTGCAGTTTGGGCTTTGTGGGTGTTTGTAAAGTGAAGGATAAAGAATGTGGCTGTTACAGTGCCCATAAGACAGGAGCAGCCCGGAGGCCCACAGGCATGCTGCTGGGGAATGGAGCTGCTGAACAACAGCAGAACTCAGGCAGGATGGTCACGAGCACCCAGAGACACGCAGTGCATCGTGCCGTGTTCCCCTTCGAGGTGACAGGTACCCAACTTTTTGGCATTTTGGTCATCTCAAAAATGAGATGACTGGAGCCTCAAGAGGCGCAGCTGTCACGGAGGTCAGCAAACTAGCAGATGGTCAGTATCAAATACTCTTCTGTCAGTTAACCTTTGTTTAAGGAACCAAGAACAGAAAGGCTCTGTGCATGGGTCCGTAGTGCAGGGTAGGATCGAGGCACCGTTTTTCCTTGGCACCTTGTGTCACCATTTGCGTTGCATTGACTGCAATGTCACTAGTAAAGCCAGGCAAAGAGGGATTTAGTTGGCATGAGCCAAGTCTTGTTCTGCAGTCTACCAGGATTTATAGGTGGGAAGGCAGAGAAGTGAGTGTCTGAGAAGCACAGCTGTAACAGACAGAGCAGATCCCCATCAGTATCTGTCTTATTCCTTGGCTCCAGCACTGCTACCACATGGGGTTTCCTGTGGTGCAAGTAACAGCCACAGCATGAATGCCATGCCCACAGACCAGCCCATGGCAGGGACCGTGTGCAGCAGCTTAAGGGTGAGAAAAGCACTGCTTTGGTGAACACTTGCTTAAAAATTACTTCAACCTACTGTGAAAGAGCTGCAGAGTCCACCCATCAGCAACTCCGCACCAGTCTCGCAGCATCCCCATGACATACCATCACCACTGTAGCTACCACTGTGAACCATAAGTTGTAGGTGACAGATTTAATGGTGGAAGAAAGAAGGTGAATTATATTTTTGCACCAATCATTCGTTTGCATGTGAGTGCTGGTTCTGCTCCTTCTATCAAGCAGAACAGTTTTAAGTGACATGGGCAGATGCCAGGTGGGTCATTTGGCAATGATTTGGGGGTGCTAGGTGGGTCATTCATGAAAGTGGGCAATCAGTACAGAGCTGCGAAGTTGCATCCCCAAGGCTTTCTTGGCTGCGCAGTCGGTGCTTCCTGAACACCCAAGGCACCCCCCTGCCAGCAGGCTCCAGCCGTGGCCAGTGCTACAGCAGCACAGAGGAGTGGGATCTGACCTCCAGATGTGGTCAGTTTGCCAGCTATTTCCTCAGAGTTCAGATAATTGGAGGAAGAAGGGAAGGAATACAGCTGTGAGACTGTGAAATGGTTTGAAGGAGAGAGGAATCAATCTTACAATCATAGAATGGTTTTGGTTGGAAGAGACCTTAAAGGTCATCTAGTCCCAACTCCTCTGCCATGGGCAGGGACACCTTCCACTAGATCCGGTTGCTCAAAGCCTCATCCAACCTGGCCTTGAACACTTCCAGGGATGGGGCATCCGGAACTCCTCTGGGCAACCTGTGCCACTGCCTTACCACCCTCATAATGAAGAATTTCTTCCTTGTATTTGATCTAGATCTACCTTCTTTCAGTTTAAAGCCATTACCACATGTCTTCTTACTACCGCCCTTGTAAAATGTAAGAAGTCCCTCTCCAGCTTTCTTGTAGGCCTCCTTTAGGTACTGGAAGGCTGCTGGAAGGTCTCCCCAGGGCCTGGTCTTCTCCAGACTGAACAGCCCCAACTCTCTCAGCCTGTCTTCATAGGAGAGGTGTTTCAGCCCTCGGATCATCTTTGTGGCCCTCCTCTGGACCCGCTCCAACAGCTCCATGTCCTTCTTGTGTTGGGGGCCCCAGAGCTGAATGCAGTATTCCAGGTGAGGTCTCACAAGAGCAGAGTAGAGGGGCAGAATCACTTCCCTCGACTTGCTGGCCACGCTTCTTTGGATGCAGCCCAGGATACAGTTGGATTCCTACATGGACTGTGAATGTAATGCCTTGGGAAACTTCAAAAAGTGGAAATATGCAAATAAAAATAATTACCTTTTTCGCTATTGAAAGAAAAATTATAAGGTTGTGTGCCACCAGCTAGGAATGCCTTCTGGTGAGTTACTCATGGCCACCTACAGCAGACAGTCAGACATTCTATTCCTGGCTTCTGCACTCTTTCTGATTTGGTCCCTTCCAGCACCTATTTCTGTCTTATAAATTCTTCGAAAGGCAAAATGAAGCCACTTCAAAGTCTTGATACTTCTCCTCCACAACAGTCATTTGGTTAAAACTGCTGAGAGGGAGATCAGGAATTGATTGTCTTAAATATACCTTCTGTATTTATATTTGCAAGTTATGTTGAGGACAAGATGTAAGTTATACTCTGCTGCTTCTCTGTGTATAGGTTTTACACAGCAGCAAGAGCCCTTCTGCCCAGGAATTTTCTTTCCCCAGTGCTGTAAATCTGCAGCACATTATATCACCTGTGTTCGGTAATAATTTTCGCGCATTTTTGGCAAATGGTTCCCTCTAGGTGGCACCAGCACTCTTCGGTTCCCCCGAAGTCCGCCCGCCCTGTGTTGGGCTGCGGCGCCTGCTGCCCGGGGCGCCCGGCAGGTCCCGAGCATCCTTCGAACATCTGTCGGATATCCTTCCGGCATCCTTCGAGTATCCTTCGGGCATCCTTCGAGCATCCTTTGGGCAACCTTCGGGCATCCTTCGAGTATCTTTTGGGCATCCTTTGAGTATCCTTCGGACATCCTTCAGGCATCCTTCAGGCATCCTTCCCCGAGCAGCACTGCAGGGCTCTCACCTCGCAGTCCCTCCTGACTTTAGTGATTTGTAACAGTCAATATACTGGTAGCATTTGTAGGCTTTGTAATTTTACAGTTGCAAACGTTTGTGGTTGTGTGTTAGCTTCTCATGGCAAATATTTGCTCCCAGCTCTGTGACACTTGTTCCATCTTAATGGGTTGAGTTCAACCTACCTAACCTTACTCATCTAAAAATTAACTATCTAGCTGTAACTAGTTAGGTGGATTCCTAGTATAACTGATGGAGACAGTTTTTTTCTTCCTAAATATGAATGTGTCTCAGCTGTTGAGCTGCATTTTCCTCCCTGGTGAAGATCTTCCTGGTGGAAAGAGAATCTTAAAGGATCCAGAATAAAAATAGGTATAAATTCTTTATCGTCCTGGATCTACAGTTGGTTAGATGAATGTTATGCAAAGAGGCTTTCACCTTGATAAAAAAACCCCACTTTTTCACAAAGACTCGGGCCATGCAAGAGAGTTATTTGGAAATGTAACTGCTTCATGTTTCCTGCCTATTAAAGGAGACCCACTGGGACAGTTTATAGCCTGCTGTGAGACATCACTTACAGCAAAACTTATTCACCAAGGAGAATGGAGAGAGAGCCTGAAAAGATGCTGTGCAAAAGGTGAGAAGGAGAGTTAAGGCTTGGCCGAACCACATAGAAAATTCTGGAGTGAACAGATGAGAGCTCAAATTTATGTACCATGACTCATGGGGACCACTATGGACCATGATGTCTGACAGCACTTCATGAAATGCCTGTAGGGCTGGGAGAGCAAAGGTCTTCTTTGGAGATTTCCAACTCAGACCATCATATTATTCAAGGAATTTATCTTTGTGACAGGCAAAAATCAGCATTGATTACTGGGTAGCCCAGAGCAGATTTCACAGCAAGTCTGGACTTAATAGACCTACCTACTGATTTTATGTGGTGACTTTGGTTTGGCTTTTTAATTTATAAGGGAGAATAGGGAAATTATTCGGTTACTCAGATACTGTTTACTGGTTGATTTATTCAGACTTTTTCCCAAAGGAGATTTTTTTTTTTTTTTTGCTAACCAAGCCCGAAAAGCTTTGTGAGTAAAAGACCTCCAGGTGGGTGTCTTGGTGATCTCTGTGAGACAGGATTTGATGTGAAGTTAGGAGGAGGGCAACCTTGAAAGTACGAATTGAGGCCACTATCCTTCAGACCTTTATGAACATTCATAAAGCCAACATGATTGAAGACCCTAAAATCTAGATACTCAGTTATGGGACATGATAATCTATGCTAACTAAGTTGGTTGATACCAGTGAGTCTAGGAACTTAAATTAGGAAAGCATTCTTTGAATCAGCTAATTAGCATAATTAGAAGTCACACACTTCTGTGATTTGTGGGAAAATAAACCAAGAAAGCCAACAGACTGTTACATTTTGAAGGTTAAAAGACTAGCCTGTGCTCTACTGGTTTTAATAATTGAAAGATAATACTGAGATACTGGGGCCAAGAAAACATAAATCACAGAGCCCAAAAAAGTGTACTTAGGGATGTGAGGAACTTGCACTGAAACGCATTTCCCACCATTCAAGGATCACTACGTGCCCTTGGCTTTCAAATTAGAATATCTGAGTGTTTCCACTAGCTGACGGAAAGCAGGAATTACTCTCTGATAAGACGAGAGCTCCTGTGTAGGACTGGTGCCGTACTCCTGGGATAAACACAGTTACGCATAGCTCTTAATGCATAACTCATACATGTGAAACCATAGACTTTGAGATGTGACTTTGACATCTCAGAGCCATGATATTAAGACACATGATTAGTTCAGTATTCAGCTACATTATTTGCTGATTTTTCACTGGTCGCAGCTACCAAGTGTCTGGCCAACAGTCAACTTGGAATCTGAAACAGTCTGGAGTTTCACCCCGGGGAATAAAAGCAGCTTTATTACAGCTTGTATGATACAGTACTGATCACGGGCTGGTCACGTGCTGTGAAGGCTAAGTCTGGGCAAGCTGATGTTTGCTATATGAATCTGTATTTTTAAAAAACTATCATTATCTAAGGAGCTTTATAAGGGAGAAAACTACCTAAAGCTCATAATTATCACTTGAATCATTTTGATTTGTGGAATAGCTTAAAGAGAAATAAATACACCTTTAGTTAAGATTATAGTTAAGTTATGGTTAAAATGAGAGCAGGGAAGATGACTTAAAATTCCCAGGGATGCATCATTAATACTTTCTTTGTCAAAGAGCACTGGTCCATGATACAAACCCAGGGCTTGGCAGGGACAGAATTCAGAATTAATAGTAGCAAATAAGTGTCTGCCTCTGTACCAAAATCCTCAAAGGATTTATGGAAGACATACTCACCTGTTCCTGTCTTCTGTATATTGTTTAATGTTATTTTAGAAATATGCCAGAACTGATTTGCTTGCAAAATGGTCGAGGTTTTCCTGGAATAGAGACTGTGTTCAGGCATGGGTTCAAAAGTAAAGATTTTTCCCAGAGATTCCTGTTAAAACTTTCAGACTCCAATACAAGAGTTGAGAATTCAGAGCCACCAACTGCCTGCCAGAGGAGAAGGACCAATGCTGATAAAAGCCATGGGGGCAGTTAGTTTAAAAAGGTCTATCAGCTGACGAGGAAGAGCTCTAAGTAAACTTGGCAGGCAACGAGAAAGGTAATAGCAACATTTATAACTCAGAATTGGAAAGGGTCAAAATTTCCTCGAGGAAACAAAGACCATTTGTACACTGCTTTATGCACTCCATGGAAATGGATGGCATTAGTGGCCCTGGGTCTGTGAATGGAAAGTATTTTAACACTGGTACCTGATTCGTAAGAATTCGTAAGAATTCGTAAGAATCAGGTGGGAAACAGAAGGGGTGTGTGGGACATAGCTGCATTCTCTGAGGCTGTAGAAGTTGTTCCAGGAGGATAAATGTTGCTTCAAAACTTTCTGAGGAGAAAGACTTTACCTACACTGCATCTTGTGGACCACTCTGTGGCTTCTTTGCATTTTGAAGTCACTTTTCATTTAGGGGGCTAGCCTGAAAACATGACCAAACTCCAGAGCAGCCAAGCTGTAATGTGTGAGCAGCTTATTCAACTTGCACAACTCGTACAGACTCTATGGTGGCTGTCAAAAGGAGCCTGCATATGGTCCACAGAGGTCATGGAGAGCACAGTACTAGCAGTTGCTGTTCTGCCGTTCATTGGCTGAATCATTTGCAGCAGCAAGGACTGAAAACTGTTTCTTTTTTTTTTTTTCCCCAAAATGTGTTGTAAAATAATCTTGGCTATGAATTTGCGCTTTATTGCGTAGAACCTGTGTTCTAACTCTGATTTCATCTGCCATGGAGAAAAAAAGGAAAAAAAACCACTCCTCATGCTTTGGTGTTCCTAGATAGAGGCAGGTTCAAGATGTGATCATGGACCTGGTCACATCTCAAATATCCATATGGCCCCCTTTGGAAAGAAGTGACTCCCCATTTTGTATTGCAATGTTGTGAACATAGAGAATTGTGAATGCAACTGAGTTTGTTTTAGACACCCAGTCTACACATGAAATCCTGTACCAGGACATTTGAAGAACATCACCCTCATTTATCGTGGGCTATGATAATGCTATTATTGAGTAGCAGAAGCACCTTCTCAAGTGGGCATCATCCAGAGTGGGTACCTCTGCCTTGGTATGGGAGGCTAAAAAAAGTGCCTGTGTGTCAGAGATACTGCCTGCTTCAACAAGGCAAACGCTAGGTTTGAAATTGCTGGGGTATGGCTGTTCCAGAATGCAGAGGTATATATATTTTTTTCCATGTGTTATCAGTGGAACATGTATAACTCAGTTATCTGCTGAGTTGTACCATAACATGAAGACATATACTTAATTCATGTGTCTGCTCATAGTTACTGGTGATTCTGCCTTGGGAAAGATATAGCAGCTCAATGAACTCTAACTGTCCATGACCTGTGACTAAAAAGAAAATCAGGTTTTCAACTACTAAGTACAGTGAACAGCTGTAAAAACAGCTGTAGAAAATAATTTGCGTTGCTAAACTTAAACATGTCACTGGGGAAATGAAAACTGTTTATGAATATTCAATTTTTTTTCCATTTATCCTTATTGTATAAATATCATTCTGGCAAATTAACTCTTCCTGATTAACTCAGTGCGATATTGGAAAGGTAATATAACATCTTTGTTTTCTTATTAGTACAAGTATTCACACATTGCTATAAAGGGCAAAAAGGTGATAGCATAGATAACATGCAAGGTCCATGCTAATAGTATATGGTTTGTGCTTCAAACTACTAAGTTATCTTAGCAGGAGTTGATCCTAAATACACCTGAGCTCAAGTTTTCAGTCTGATGTTGGAAATTAAACAAACTAGTGTTGACTTTGCAGTATTGCCAGATGAAGGTGCAAGAGAATGTGATTTTATTCAAAGGAAATTAATTTTATCTGTAGCTTTTGGTTACAGATCCCAGGCTAGATCTGAATGAAATAGGAGGGAGTCAGCTCCACTTTAGCTCATACATCTTCTTTTATTCTGGCAAACCCTTACTTCGGTGTGTTCTTCTTCCCCTGCTGGCATATGCTTAATTTTGTATACTCCTTTTTGACAGCCGTTTGATTAATTTTTATCTTGGCTGGCTTTTCTTGTTGATTTTTTGTAGTAACAGATTTTTAAAGGATTTTTTTTTCCCTGATGTGCTTCCTGACAGAAAATCTCTAGTAAACATTTGTCGGGAAAGTGTTGTATTAGTAATTGAGAATTAGAAAATTAGAGAATTAGAGACTGAGGCAATAAAGGGAACCTCATGGTTGATGTCTACTACAAGCTGTCCTATCAAGGGGAGCCTATTGATGAAGGCTTCTTACTCCAGCTATAGGAGCCATCACACTCATAGGCTCTCGTCCTGCTGGAGGACTTCAACCACCCCTACATCTGCTGGAAAAGTAGCATGTTGAGCTATAGACAATCTAGGAGACTCTTGGAGTGCATCAAGGATAACTTCTTAATCTGAGTAATAGACAGCCCTACCAGAGGGGATGCGATACCGGACCTGATGGTCACCAACACAAGTGAGCTAATCAGTGGTGTCAAGATTGGAGGAAGCCTGGGCTGCAGTGATCATGCACTAGTGGAGTTCACAGTCCTGAGGGATATGGGTCAGGCAAAGAGTAAAGTCAGGACTCTGAATTTTAGGAAAGCAAACTTCCAGCTGTTCAAGGAATTAGTCAACAGGACCCCTGGGAAGGTGCCCTCAGGGACAAGGGAGCAGAACAGAGCTGGCAGATCTTTAAGGACACTTTCCATAGAGCTCAAGAGCTCTTGATCCCCACGTGTAAGAAATCAGGCAAGGAATGCCATAGACTGGCATGGCTGAGTTGAGACCTGCTGGTCAGACTAAAGGGCAAGAAGGAAATGCATAGGCAGTGGAAGCAGGGACGGGTATCCTGGGAAGAGCATAGGGACACTGCCCAGCTGTGTAGGGAGAGGTCAGGAAAACTAAGGCATAGATTGGTCTGTACTTGGCAAGTGATGCAAAGAATAGTAAGAAGGGCTTCTACAGGTATGTCAGCCAGAAAAAGAAGGTCAAAGAAAGTGTACCTCTCAGATGAGCAAGACTGGCAAGCAGGTTACAACGGATGAGAAGGTGCCTGAGAAACTCAACAACTTTTTTCCCTCAGTCTTCACTGGCAACCTCTTTTCCCACACCTCTCCAGTGGATGGACTGCAAGACAGGGAGTAGGGGAGCAAAGTCTCTCCCGCTGTAAGAGATCAGGTTTGTGGTCATCTGAGGAACCCGAACATACATAAGACTATGGGATCTGACAAAATGCATCCCAGAGTCCTGAGGGAATTGGCTGATGTAGTTGCCAAGCCACTCTCCATGAGATTTGAAAAGTCATGGCAGTCAGGTCAAGTCACATGGCAGTCACAAGTCCCTCATGACTGGAAAAAGGGAAACACTGCACCCATTTTTAAAAAGGGTAGAAAAGATGACCCTGGGAACTACTAACCTGTCAGCCTCACCTCTGTGCCTGGGAGGATAATGAAAGAGATCTTCCTAGAAGCCATGCTAAAGTACATGGCGGACAGGGAGGTGATTCGAGATAGCCAGTATGGCTTCACCAAAGACAAGTCCTGCCTGACCAACCTAATGGCCTTCTATGATGGAGTGACTACATCAGTGGATGATGGAAGAGCTTTGGACGTCATCTATCTGTACTTCTGTAAGACCTTTGACACGGTATCCTACAACATCCTTCTCTCTAAATTGGAGAGATATGGATTTGATGGGTGGACTGTTTGGTGGATGAGGAATTGGTTGGATGGTTGCATCCAGAGGGTAGTGGTCAATGGCTCGATGTGCAGATGGAGATTGGTGACAAGTGGTTTCTCTCAGAGGTCCGTATTGGGACCAGTACTGGTTAATATCTTCATCAATGACATAGACAGTGGGATCGAGTGTACCCTCAGCATATTTGCAGATGACACCAAGCTGAGTGATGAGGCTGACACACCTGACAGATGAGAAGTCATCCAGAGGGACCTGGACAAGCTTGAGAAGTGGGCCTGTGCGAACCTCATGAGGTTTAACAAGGCCAAATACAGGGTCCTGCACATGGGTTGGAGCAACCCCTGGTATCAATACAGGCTGGGGGATGTAGGGATTGAGATCAGACCTGTGGAGAAGGACTTGGGGGTACTGCTTGATGAAAAGCTGGACATGAGCCAACAATGTGCGCTCATGACCCAGAAAACCAACCGTATCGTGGGCTGCATCAAAAGAAGTGTGGCCAGCAGGTTGAGGAAGGTGATTCTCTCCCTCTACTCCATTCTGGTGAGACCCCAGCTGGAGTACCATGTCCAGCTCTGGAGTCCTCAGCACAGCAAAGACATGGACCTGTTGGAGTGGGTCCAGAGGAGGGCCATGAAGATGATCCGAGGGATGGAACACGTCTCCTGTGAGGAAAGGCTGAGACAGTTGGAGTTGTTCAACCTGGAGAAGAGAGAGTTCCAAGGAGACCTTATTGCAGCCTTTCAGTACTTAAAGGGGGCCTAAAAGAAAGAAGGGGACAAGCTTTTTAGCAGGTCCTGTTGTGATAAGACAAAGGGTAATGGTTTTTAACTAGGAGACAGTACATTTAGACCAGATGTAAGGAACAAATTTTTTACAATGAGGGTGGTGAAACACTGGACCAGGTTGCCCAGAGGTGATAGATGCCTGGAAACATTCAAGACCAGGCTGGATGGGGCTCTGAGCAACCTGATCTAGTTGAAGATGTCCCTGCTCACTGCAGGGGAGTTGAAACTAGGTGACCTTTAAAGGTCCCTTCCAACACAAACTATTCTATGTTTCTATGATTCTATGATAATTTTCTCAATAAATATTTATTAGACACTTAACACTAAAAACCTGGTAGAATTGTGATAAATATTGACTACAGCTAAGACAGAAACAGTGCCTGAAGAGCACTGCATGCTACAAGCATGTTCAGATGCAGCTAATCAGTGATAAATATCTGGTGATTTTTAGGTAGGAGAGCTGAGCTTTCCTTACCTACCAGATCTGTCACATGCATGATGGTGCAGGATCAGCTCCTGAGTCAGAGGCACGGAATTAAGAGGCAAATCTCTTAAAATGGCAGCAGTCAAACTAGATTTGCTGGGAGCTGACACCGGTTTTAATGCACTTTTAAAAATATGCTCCATCTTCTCCCAGTGGAAATAGCCTTCTTGCTTTGATAGACTCATGAGAAGCCAGAAGGGCTTCTTGTGATACAGCTAGGAAAGCATGCCAATACTCACTTCATTCGCGTCTGTGTGCGTGGCTGGGCAAAATAAGAAAAAAAAATCCTGGAAGTGGTAAAAGCCAATAAAAGGTCATCCACAAGTTAATTACTTGTAGTGCCTTACCTACAGATTTGCACTGACATGAGCTGCTCCGTTACTCCCTGAACTGGAGGCTAGAAAAATAAACGGTTATGAGCGGGTAGATATGATTGAGGCGTGTGGGGTCTCCGACGATAAATAATCTCAGCCCTTGTGTCCAGATACTGCGCGCGGCTTTGGCTAACGTCACGACTTACTTGCCAGATTCATTGTGTGCCGTTCGGCAGTCGAGACAGCGCTTAATAAATATTCTTATTGTCCGGACTCAAAACAAAGCCGAGGTCGCGCAGGGCTGGCACTGTTACCTAGGAGGAGGTGCAGGCTGCTCTCTCCAGACTGCTGACTTCTTGGCTGTTTTAGTGAAGTCTTACCCTGACAGGCTTTAAAACCTTTGGAATGAGAGCCACAAGATGACTGTCAGAGCGATAGGGATGTGTTGCTTGTGTGTGCCTCTGCTCTTTGTGTGCCGGGGACATAGAGCAATGCGCTGGCTCTGCTATGCCCGTAGCTCCGTAGTACTGTTCCTACTGAAATCACTCCCAGTCCTTAAGTAGTTAAAGAAAAGAAAAAAGGAAGAGACGAAAACAGCAGCCATTTGGACCACAATGTTAGCAACTTTTGTTTTTCTTTCCAACCACACAGCCCGTAGAGGTGAAGTACAGCCAAGGTAGGATCACTAAACCTTCTAGGCTGGCTTGTCAGAGCTGACACTCGGGTTAGACAGGACATAGGGCAATAACCGATAAAGACCACTCCTGCACTAGCAGTCGTTTACAACATTTCAGAAGGGTGTACGTGGCCCTGTCTCCTGCTCTCCCTGACCCAGTCACAGGGACAGAAGCACTGAATGTCCTGCGTGATGGATCTGTGCCTGATGGGCTGACCTGGCGAGGTGCAGGAATGCTGCTGGCCAGAAGGACAGATCATGGCACACCACAGCTCTAACTGGGCGAGAGTGACTCTCCCTGATCCTTCCAATTGAGTTATCTTGTGGCTGACTTAGGTCTTATTTCAGGAGCCTCTCCCTATTCAGCAAAGGATTAAACATAAGCTTAAGTGGCTTTGCTGAACAGGGATAGAGTTAATCTCAGGACCTCCCTCATATTTATTAACACGATAGTCAGAAGCCTGGCTGTCATGAGCAGTGTATGTCAGAGCTGTGAAGACCCACCGAGCAGCCAGCCTGCTGCTCATCACTTCTGCATTTTGATGGGACCACCTGTGCAACACTCGTGCCGAGTCCCTCTGCTTTCCTTCATTCCCTGCCTGACCTGGTGTCTGGGGGACGATGGCGCTTGCTTCCTCCCCATCTCTGGAAAAATCAGTTTTAATATGAGATATTTTAGTATCTCCTCTGCCTACTGATTCTCAGTTATCAAAGAGTCTGGTGGAAACCTTTGCATTTGGCTACCAAGGCCACCCATTTGGTTAAATTCAACTCCCAACCTGCTTGATAAGCTCCTTTGAAAATCCAGCCTGGCTGAGGAAACATGCATCTAACTTCTAGTTTTTCATTTCACCCCAATCCAGACAGTTTTAGCCTGCTGTGTTGCCTAATTCACCTCCTAATGGAATCAACAGCTTCCAATTTGCTTGGGGACTTCAGTGGAATTAATTAATAATTCAATTTCCAAGGACCTGTGCTGGAGGGATGTCTGCGCTGGAGGGGTGGCTTCGGTGTCCATCACACCTAAGCTGTGACAGTGGATGTTTTTCTCTGCTCGATTCATTCCTTTTATCTGCATGCGGCATTTGTTTCCACTTACGTACAGAGAGACTTGGAAAGTGATCTGATGAATTAGAAGAGGCTACTTAGGAGGAAATCAAAATAACTCTGCGTAGCTCTCTGTTAGTTCCTCAGGTCTTTCTGTGACCAGTACTAAGCTGTTATGATACAGGATTTTTGAGATGCCAGGGAGGAAAACCAAAGGGGTTTCTGTGCAGTGCTGTTTTTCATCCTGGGGTTTTGGATTTCTGTTTGTGGGACTGATGCAGAGATACCCTACTGCTGCCCACCAGCAGCGCCGAGCCCTTGCACGGCGGGGGCTGGCTCCTTACACCCCGCCTCGCAGGAGATCCAGTCTGGTCTGTACCAAAACCCCTGTACGCTCCCGGGGAAACAAAAGGGGATTCTTTCTTCATTTCTCATTGGAAATGAAGAATAGGCATAAATCTTAGCAAGAAACACCACTGCTTCATATTTACCTCTGTTCTTTCTGCATTGGAAATTAAATGTGGTCGGTGGGTCCTGCACCCAGCCTGGCCTGCATGGGAGGACAGCAGGACTAGTCTGAACATGCCACTGGTGAGGATCCAATAAAATCTGCTATGACAACTTTTGAAAAAATATTGAATTATATTTTGTGTCTGTCTTGTACAAAAATCTCCCTTTCTCTTTCTCTCCCTCTTTCTCTCCCTGTCTCTTTTTTTTTTTTTTTTTTAAACCATGCAGGAAATGTTTTGGAAGGGAGAGTCAAGAGACTTAAGTCTGGAATTTTTATGTACACCAGAAACTTAAATGTGTGGTTCAAGCTGATAAACTTACCACACCTCTTTCTGTTTTCTTTATAGACTTATTACAAATATCTGGCTTGGAACCTAGATTTATGGTGTGAACAAAAGAAATATAGACCATAGAGACATGAAAAGATAAATCTCAGGAGGAGACACGAAAGGCTTTGTTCAACTTTTAAACTGTTTCTTAATGAAACAAAATAACAAAAAAAAAGATCAAAACACTCATTTTTTAAAATACGTGTGTTTAAAGAAGCTGTTGAACATTAGTGATGCTGCATATAAAATATCACCTCTATTGTTTTATGCCTGAGTTGAAATTGCCTGTAGAGTCCAGTCCTGAGTCTCTCGTAGCACAACAATTTGCATTGCTCTCAAGTGGAGGTTTGTACAGAAAGAGGAACTGCAAGCACAGAATGCTCAGGCTATATTTTGAACCTAGAGCTGGCCAAAACTCCCCAATGGGGAATTTAGGAGCACTATTTTGGATTCACTGCAAATAGAATGTTTTGTGAAAATGTGTACACTTCCATGATAATTAATTGAGAAAAGAATAAATAGAGAATTTATGTTTCTGCTTTTATTTTTTCCTTATATGGTATTTCAAATAATTCTAATCAAAATGAGTCTTTGTGACTTCAGTTTTGACAGTGCCAATGGACCCTAAAGCAGCTGTGAGCATACAGGCCTCCTTCTTCCCCAGCAAAGATGCAAGACTTCCATGAAAGTTTGACGACCTAGAACATCTTTTAGGAAATAAAAGGTCATTTACTCTTGACTTACAAGTTTTCAGTGGTGGAGAATTCTCACAGCTTTTTGTGGGTTGTTCCAGTGATTAGTTATCCTCACAGGCAAAGAGCTTGCACTTTATTTCTGATCCGAATTTGTGCTGCCTCAGCTTCTCGCTCTATGGACTTATTATACCTTGATATCCTAGAGATTTAAAAATCCACCTTGTAGACTCAATGCAAGCTCATTTGCCTACAGCCAAATCATCCCTGTTCTTATCTGTTAATTTAGATGAGAACCACCGCTTATGTCTGTCCATGAAAGACGTACCTCCTTTGTGGCTGTTTTTTGAATATTCTGCGATAAAGCAGGGTTGCTCTTTGATTGCAGGCACCGGAATGAATCTCGTGTTCTGGCAGCAGTTTCATCCATGCCAGAGAGAGAAGAAATCTAACCTTTCTACTCAGTTTATGCTATATGACCAAGAATTGCACAAGCTAGCCTATTGAAATAGGAGTTCATGTTTAAATGATTATTGACCATTAATACCTGAATGCAATTTAGTTTGAATAAGGTAGTATGTTTGTTTGGTCCACCTAATTGTCTGATAGTTGAATTGAAACCTCAAAAATTTTGCATGGTGACATCATGTCACTGAAAATGTGTGAGAATAATTTTGTGAAGTCAGTGGCTTTCTACTGTGTTCATAAATAACTGGATTATGTCCTCAGTCCACTTTTAGGTTTTTATTGAGAGTGTCTTTGCCTAGAGGGGAGCTCTTTTGTCTTTGGAAAGGGGGATTTTAGGAAGTAAATAGCACAGACTCAAGCTAACATTTTTGAAAAAAGTGTACTCTAGGTCTATGTAATTCAGTCATTTAATTGCCCAGATAAATTAAGGATTTGCTCTCCACTTGGGAGCTAGAAGATCTTGGATGAGGAACTTAATTGTAGGTTTAGTCTGTCCCCATTCACTAGTAAGTGAGAGTTATTTACCTTTAATGGTTACTCGGTGTCCCCTGTGAAAGGAACTCTTGATTCTTATACCACAGGCATCCACACCATAGTACTGCCACCATGGCTGTTCTTAACAAGCATCTTTCCCAAAGGCTAGGTAGATGTTCCCAGGCCAAAATGACTATAGAGACAGACCTACCCATTCAGCCCCATCACGATTCATCTCAGAAAAAGAAATGAGGCACCTCAATAGGAACAGGTGGGGGATTTATGCTGTTCCTACCCAAGTTGTCATTTCCCTGTGGCTAAATAAGGTATTTGCTCCTGACCTTTTCAAGAACACTAAATTAACTTAAAAAGAGAATCAGGTCTGAATGCAAATGTAAAGAGATTATCTCTGGGCCCCAACAAATGAGATTGCTGTGAAGAATTATGTAATTCTCAAATTTGACCTCCAGTAAATGCAAACCTTCAAGAGCAGCCTCATCTTTATGAGGATCTACTCCAAGCTTTAAAGCATCTATGGCTCCGTGCTTTTGTCATGAGCACATAGTAAATGTGTCTAAACATAGCTACTGTGAATGTCTGGAAGTTACCAGCTAAGACAGAGGCAGCTAATTGAACACAGCACCAGCAGGCATAATAAATTGACTTTAATGTTATGCAGAAGATTTAATACTGAAGTGAATAGATTACTATTAATTGCATTGCTTACTCTAAAAATGCAAAAGATAATAAATTACTAAAATGTACATGTTAATTCATCTCAAATGAAGTGATTTAAAGTAGAAGGGAAAAATGAAAACAAAGCATTACCAAATTCTTCTACTCACTTTTTTTTGGTAAACAAGATCTTTTTGTGATACAACTACTGTTCAACTAAAAAGAAACGTAGATAATCGTAATATATTATGAGCCAACCAAGTATTTTCTATTGGAATAATGATTTTCACTTAGCACGTTAATGTTGACAGAAAAAGACCAAAGGCACCCTTGTGACTTTACCAGCGTGTCATAACAAAATGAAGGCTTAACCTGTTTCTGAAGGATTGACTTTCAAGCAGGAAACTGGGCTATTTTGGAAACTTAGCTAATGACACTGTTATTTTTTCTCCTGAGTGATAAGGTTGATGGATACATACCACTTGTATTTTGCTTAATCCTTTTTCTCCCATGCTCAGGACTATCACTTACGCTGTAGTGTTGATCAATCAATGTATATTAGTATCTAGCTCTACTGACAAAATGCTCTTGCTCTGTCATTTGCAGATGTATATTTATTTCAACAGAATTATCTGACACACAGTATCCGTTTTCCTTTGGAGAACTGTAAAGACTAAAATTTTCAGAGGGGCCTAGGAGAATTCAGTGCTCACCTCTTAGTGAAATCCTGGGGCACCGAGTGCCTGCGCACCCTGCGTCCTGGAAAACCTAGTCAAAGGCTAATTAGGATCTTCCTTATGCTCCAGAATAATGTCACAGTACGTCTAATGTGACAGACTGAGTTTCTATAATATGTGGAGATGTAAAAAGCAATAAATATACAGACTTAAGACATAGAAAGGGCAGTAGTAACAGTAGCTACTACAGATGTTCAAATAGTCAATTATTTTCACTGAGGTGAACATTTCCAAGCCAGCTCCCCAAAATAAATTCTTACAATGAGCACACATTAAAGGATATAATTGGATTACAGAGCTTTGCAGTATCAGTGCTTGGCTTCCTTATAGAATCTAAAACTTGTTTTAACTGATGGTGAAGAGTTTCCCGTTGAAGACAAGAGATGGTCAATAAAAACATGATTTTACCATCGCCCGACACTTCTGCAAGGTCACAAGGGCAGATAAACAACTTCCTGCAGCTGTGGCTACATCTGGCACACGACTAAGGCAGAGAGCGTGCTTCGCAAAGATAAACATATCAGGTTGTATCCCCGTAGTCTCCTACACTTCTGGATAGAGCTTGGGGAACTGAACTTGGCCCTGCAGTGCCAGCAGTAATTAATATCTGAAACTGCTTTGCCACTAATGAATCAAAGCAGCCCTGGAGTGAATTTAAAACCACCCCACTCCGATAACATATGGTGACTGTGGGCAGCTTGGTGCCACTGCGCTGCTCCTGAAGCCCCCGGTAGTATTTCTCACCTGAAGTCCATAGCTACCATCAATCTGCCGGTGAGATGCTCCAGGGGCAGCCTGTTGCTGGATACCCGTGCCGGAGAATGGGTTCTGCGTGGTCTGGGAAGGGAAGGGCAAGCAGTGCCCAGCATTTGGATTATCTTATGTATTATTAATTCGGATATTGGTTCAATGGGAACCATATTGATAAGGTCAGAGCACTTGCCCATGAGTGGGAGCTGCAACCCTCTGAGCTTGGAGGAGCAGGTGAAAAGTACGCCACTGTGCAAGAGGTCCTTAGAGAACCCGTGTCCCACACGGTGCCCGGACAAGTCTATCCATAACACAGCGCAGAGGCAGCTCTCGGTGGATGCCGCATGGTAGAGGTGCTGGGCAGACACCGAGCTCCCGAGGCAGCCTCTCTTTTCCAGGGACCTGGAAAGCCTCCTTTTCTCCTCCAGGGAAAGCCTCCCTCTTTTCCAGGGACCTCTCGGACAACAGCTGGTGATGGAAGGATCATCTTTATACCTCTTGTACCAGCCAGATCCCCATCACAAGGAGATGTGCCCCTCAAGAGTAGCAGCAGAATTCCTCCCCTGCACTTAGCTTGGCAGTTTGCACTGAGGAATAGCTGTGTGGCTGCGTAGATGTATTGGTAGGAGCACTGTTTCCTTGCTTGCTCATGTGTTGGGAAATTACTGGCTGTGTTGCTGGTTGATGCTTACAATATCTTCCACGAGAAAACTAAAATTGCTAGCACCCTGGCCCAAATTTATCCTATCTGGAAACAGCATAGGCTTCCGCTGAGTTTAATTCAGTTTAGCGAATGTACAAACAGAATTCACAAGTTATAAAACATCTCTTTCCTTTGCAAAAGCCCCAGTTCTGTAACAAGCCACGTCAGGTAAGTATTTGTCCACACTTCGACACGTCACGGGGAAAACCGTAGGAGCTGACAATATACAAGCTGTTTGATGTTGTGTTTCTACCCTGCTTCCTGGCAGACACCTCTCGGAGATGACAAGGGAGTATCATTTTTACGTTACGGTGTTTCTACCAAACTGCTGATAGAGCCCTTCACAAGATCACAGAAGGGTCCGTATCATCTGATTAGCATTTAGAGAAGCCGGTGGGTCGGGAGGGAACCGCAGGAGACCAGAGACTGCCACCCTCGAGGGCTGAGAGAGGAAAGACTCAATCAGTGGTTGATAAGGCTTAGCGATGATAAATCACAAACAAAACTCCAGGCTTAGGAATTCACAGCACAATCTGTCATGAATTTCCTTCCCTTCCCTCCCTCCCCAATATCTGATGAGAATTTGCCTTTTAAAATGGTCTCTGGCAGTACAAGAAACCAAGTCTGCGAGAATTGCTGAGCTGTGCCTGGCTTTTGTTAATTTTTTCGTGCTGTTTTTTTTTATAACCATATTTTTATGTGTATGTGTGTCTCTGGGTGTATTTATGCAAATTTGAATGCTAGTAGGTGATAGTAGGAGGAATTTTAAAGTTCAAGGATTTTTTTTGTAACGTTAAAAAGCAAAAATCTCATGTGAAAAACACTTGGTACCGGACTATCAATGCTTTAAAAGAGGGAGATTTGAAACCTGCCTAGGAGTCCCAGTTCCTCACTGAAGGAGACTGCAAAATCCTTTAAAAAATCGTTTTAAAACTGACTTCAAATAAAAAGACCTTCTCTATAGGAGGGTTTGACCTGTCCTGCCTCCTGGGAAGAGTGCTCTCTGCATCAGATTTCCCACCAGTTCTGAAAGGCTGTAGCACCTGTATCTGCCAGCTTCATGTATATACAGTATATAGTTATAATGGTGTAGTCTGGAGATACATCTTCCCACGCTGTGGCTATGGAGGAGAAGGAGCACCGTGGTGTTAGCGTAATGGGATGACACATTTACTGAATGCACATCTTGGCTCTCAGCTGTCGCGAATGACAACGATGTTGCTATGGGTCTGCCCAGGACTCTTCTGCTTGGTCCCCTTTTCCCCTTGGTAACCAGTTAGTCGACGCAAAGGGAAGATGCAGAGATCTTATAGTGACACATACATGTTCTCTCTCTCACTTTTAGAGTGTGGTGAGCGGGGGTGGAAGCAGATCTCTGTTACATCCCTGTCTCTGGGCACAGGAACACCCCTGTGGTCTGTGAATCCCCTCACTAGCACCTTTTCGTGCTGCTCCTTACTTGAAGGCTGGAGGCAGATGAGTGTTATTAGCTGTCTTTCATATAAACTGGTTCCCTCCATCTCTTTAGAGAGATGCCAAGCGAGCAAAGCACACCTGAACGATGTGCCTTGCGGCTGCACACGTGCAGTCCCTCTCTTCTCAGACACATGCACACGTGGGCTCAGAAATGCGGTCAGATAATCCATGCCTACCTGGTTAAGAAGCTAAAAACAAGGAAGAAAAAAGACCATTAGAATGGACCAAATGCGGAGGGAAAAAAACAATAATTAAAGGCAAATGACAGAAAAAAAAAATGCCAGAGACCACAAACAAGCAGGAAAGAATAAAAGAACATGCTTGGAGAAAAATCCACTGCAGTAATAGTTCAGAAATGGCACATATGCTGTTGCCTATTTGAGAGATGGTTGGTGGGAGCTGTGTTGAGCCTCTCACAGAACTGTGCTGTAAAAATATGTTAACACATCGGCCAGTCACCTGCAATGAAACATGTGGCTTTTAACCTAAACCACTGTGATCCTCCTCCTTTTCCGTGACGGGGATATTTTGGGGCAGCGTTGCACTGGTTCGCTGTAGCAGCTGATCAGCTGAACTGAAAAAAGTATAAATATTCTTTCGAAACCAATGAGAGAGAGGAAACTGTTACCAGAGGGGAACACTGAGGGTCTATTTTTAATTTTCACCTTGTTAAAAATCATTGTATGATTGTGGTAGCCTGCTTTTTTACATCTGTAACAGTTCCTGCCCCATAAGAGCAGCAGGATTCCTCCAAGGGATGCCCAAGTATGCAGAATGCTAGCCGATGCTAACAACATGCACTGCTTACTCTTATTAGACAATAACACGTACCCTGGGGTGTCTTCTGGCTTTTGATTAAACTCCCTGGGATTCCGGCTTTGTAGATTGGCCATTGTAAATGCAGAGGCAGAAGAAAGATGCGATGGCCTCTGCTCCCAGGGTGGTACAACCACCTCTCCCGGCAGGAAGCGTTCCGATGCCCTTGATGACAATGGGCAAACAGACAGTGTTTTTGTTTATTTTCTCATAAAGTGCTGATGAACAAATGAGGCAGAGGCAGTAAGAAGTTCACGCTGTGAGGAGAGATTTGAGTTTATCAGCTGCTTCTTGGCAGGGTAAATTTTACATACAGTGAGAATATAAAGCGATCCTTCCCCAAGGGGTGAGACTCTAGAGTTTTATTTCATGAATAAAAGGGGAGGAGTGCTTTCCTTAGAGATTTGCTCTTGAGTCAAGTTTGAATAACATCGTTTATTTTCTCTGATCTTCTCTGGTGTAACATGATCACGAAACACGTCACAGCTAGCTAGTCTATAGTTGAGGGGCAGTAGAGGATGACAAGAGACATCTATGGTTAAAGCACAGCCTGGGAAATACTGAGGAATATCTTTTCTGACTAATGGGCTAAACTCTGTTATTAATCTTTGTTTGTTTGATGGTCTGAGCCCTGCAATGAAAGGTGCTGTTCAAAACTCAGGCTGGTATCTGCTCTCACTGAAGTCATCGCAAACGGCTCAAAATACTATGTACAGAACCTTGCCCAGTGAAAAGAGCCAATAATGATCCCAAGCGATCACACAGATCATGTGCAGACCTCTGTCTTGCTGAGCGGGGAGAACTGTGAAGATACCGATCCTCACAGCTGGCACACACACGTCTTCTTTCTCCTGGTATCCTTACCTAGGGCATCTTTATGTATTTCAGCAGAGAATGTGTACTACACAGCAGAGTTGGAAAATGTTTTGGAATTTACATTGTGAAGCAAAGTAGAATCTTCCCTTCAAAGCATCTAGAGTCCAGTGGCAACGTCCACATGGTTGCTTGTAAAAAGGTGATGCCATATGGCAGGAAGCCATTTATCTGGCTTCAGTGCTGTAGGGAGTGAAAATTGACAGGACAATGCTATCTGCAGGGCTCATGGTGATGGGTCAAATCCTGCTTACCTTACTTATGTAAATAGTTCCCCGCATCTCAATGGATCTGTGTTGTTACAAACTGTCCTGATTTGCACTTTGCAAACTGAGAGCAGAAATTGCTTCCAAATCTTCCAAAACAGGCTTTTCCCTCAAAGAGAAAAGAGCTTTGTCCAGCCTAACCCAGTCGCCAGCACTACTGCAGAAACCCAGTAGCGTTTCACAGGGAGTTTTCTTTTGAAGTTTGGTTGTATAAGACAGGAGGAAAACCTTCCCTCCCAAGCATAATCCTGTAGTGTAAAATCAGCTTTATATTTGTTTATTTTGACATTCAAACTGCTCTTTTTAATGCATATGTATAAGCTCTTAGGGATTTAGGTCTTCATTGCTTGATGCTTTGCCTAGTATTTCTCATAGTCCCCTATACAAGGGAACTCTTTTTAAGAAACTCGGCAATTTCGGCTTTGCTGTTCCTTTATAACGGTTGGAGAGGGAAGGCTGGGGTGGGTCGGGGGGCGTTTACACAAAATATTCAAGGGTGGTTTTGCAGACTCAGTAGACTCTGCAAGCAGGAACTCAGACCTCTTGAATTGCTGCCAAGTCTTCCTCTCAGGTCCGTCTGAAACGACTTAGAGCTGGAGCAGGTCGGTTCTCAGCTTCGGCAAGAGCTGTCCTGCATTACCCCCAGGGAGGATCCACTCTCCTGCACCTGCCTTTGAAAAACAGCAGGTCTGCATGGTGAAGAAGCACTGAAAGCACTGAAGGAGGGTGCAACGGTTAGGAAATTACCCTTGAGCGGAGGCTCCACGTGTGCAGTAACCTTCTCTGCTGCAGCTTTCCTGTGCAGCTGCGGCCAAGCCCCTGGGACTGCAGTCTGGAAAGGATGGGGGGCCCTACGATTTAATAGGATCTCCAGCTCCAACACTCAGGAATGTGGTGCTCAACCCCCTCCAGCACCCTGGCTTTCACCACCACGCTTCCACTGGTGCCCATTGTGTTCCTTCTGCAAGTGGCTGGAAAGGTCTCAATCCCACCAGCGCCGTGGTGCTTGTGTCTCACCCAGGAGTGACCTGCAGTCACTTCCTTCCATCGCCTGACACTGTAGGAGCCTGATTCCTTAATTCCCCCTTGCACCAGATGACACTAACTGGGGAGAGAGGGAGAGGACTCATGCATAGTCTTGGATTCAGGAACAGAGATGTGAGCTAGAAGTTGATTTTGAAATGTTTTGCTTAGTTGTTTAAGTATGCAAGTATTTCTTCTGAATAAGATGCAAAATATTATCATAAGATGGAGCAATTCAGATGTGCTCATCTGGAATTAAAGGCAATCTTGATTTGTTAATTTTGGCATCTGTGAGTGTGTGTGAAGCTGGAAGAAGAGGGATTCCTGCAGATCTGTGTATTGGCCTGGCAGGAGACTAAAGAAATCAAAATAGCATAAAACCTGGGATAGGATTTGGTCTGCCTAAATCCCACACTGATCCTACTCTCTTGGACTGGATAATTTCTTCACTGAAGACAGAAATTACAAGCATAGTGTTAGCAACCCACACCCACACTTTTAGGCCTGTCCCCCTTTTTGCAATAATCAAATTGCTAGAGAACCCCCCAAAAATGGGGGCCATGTCTGCCCCTCTACCTGCATCCAACTGGGATGTGCAGCCACCCCTCTGCCTGCCCAGCAGCCGGGGCGAGCGCAGCCCACAGTGGCCCTTCAAGGCTGGGTCTCCTTTCTCCAGGCGGGGTTATCCCCCAGTTCATGCTTCTCCTCTCGGGAACACCCTGGCCCAGGAATGGACACCAAACCTGGCCTGAGTGCATCACCCTTTGGGCAGATGGGGTCTCCACGTACAGGTAAGAGGTGCGATTTGCCAGATGGGATCTGCTTTATGAGGGTTGTCGGAGACACCTTCCTCCTGCCACGGTCCTTACGGTGAATTTAAGAGCTTACTTTCAGAGGACTAAGTTATTCCCTCCTTCCTTCTTCATGTGTATAATTTAAGTGAAGTAACACATTTGGAGGACTTGACTTTACCACCATGTAGGTAAGTTAGGCATGTAAATCAGGCAACATATAAGCTAAAACATGGCAATGACTCCATCATTTCCACCGGGTGAAGATGTGCCACACAGAGTCCTTTGATCTTGGTAGGTCTCCCCTGGTCTTCCAGTCGCATCCCTGACACACGGCACAACTTTGAAGGAAGGCTAGGAACAAGTTAGAGCAGCTACACCCCTCCATCTCTTATCTAACTAAACGAAGAAAGTTAGCGTGAGTTTGTACCACACATTTATTTGCCTGCATGGATGGGGCTCAGGATTTGTATTTTGGAGGTTGATTTGTTATTGACACCCATTTCAAAGTATCCAGAAATCCACGCTTACATATAGGAGGAATATTACCATCGTACGTTGGCACCAGTTTCTACGTCAGTTTAATCTTCTGTATTCATAAAATGACAAAGTCAAACATTTTTCAGATCTTAAAAATTAGACTCCAGATTAAAACGTATTCCTTCTCTATGGCTTTGTCTGTGTAATATAGTGTACTTAAAGTGGGCACTAAGGGCTTGACTGAGCTTCCTATGCTCAGGTAGAAGGTCAAATTTTAACTGCCCTGCGGTACTCAGGGCATCCCCTTGGGTGGACAGCTGTGAGATATGGTCTTCAAAAGACTTACCCCTTCCTGGAGGAGACTAGTGGGATACCATGGGGCATTTTCAGAGGTACTAAATGCAATTTATGGACAGCTGAGTCAAGCCTGCGCCAACTTAATCTGTGTCCTCTCTGCTACAGCTTTAACTGGTTACTGTAAAGGCTTGGGAAGCTTTGGCTTCTGAGTCACTCAGCTGCCTAACTGCTTATTTTATAAAAAGCAATTTAAAATAGAAATACAGAATGGTAGTAATTGAGGAAGCCCACTCCTACTGCTAATATTTTGGCTTCAGTTACTCTGCAGAAAGGTCTATCATGGCGTGTTTTTCTAGAAAAAATGCTATGAATAATGAAGGAAAAATTGTATTCAAAGGGATGAAATTTCTAGATGATAATTTATGTCATTTTCATTATGCTTTGTAACTCTCTGAAAAGAGTTCCATTGTTATGTGTTATCAGGAATTTCAGTGGGAACTCCCCAGAGAAAGGTGCAGTTGGCTCGCTAAAAAGCTTTTCATTTAAAACATTGCTGTAGATGGCCCCATACATGAGATAAGAAGGAGGGGGCGGTTAAGAGGAAACAATAAAATATGCCAAAATGTTCTGAAATGATGGTGCTGTGTTGATATTATTTTTTTCATTTCCCTTTTTTTTCCTCCTGCATTGTCATATGAAGAACATGGCTCATATTTTCATCAAGTGGACAATACAGCTTCGAAGCTCTAGGAAGAAGGGGAAACTTTTCGAAACCTGTGATCCATCAGTAAAAGCAAATATGTTTCTAGTAGAGTAATTAGTTGAAATTTTATTTACTGCAGAGACTTGCACTTTGATTGCTTGCAGGTAATTCCTTCTTTGAAGTCCGTACCCTGCGGAGCAGCAAGAGTTTTCAGATTGGCAGAGGACGTTCCTCATTTCAGGGAAAAACAGGACGTACAATTAGAGAAACCTTTTCTCACCCAAACTGTTGGTCTGTGTTGTGATGATTTTGGTCAGTCCCTCCTTTCTATCACTTTTGTTAGACACATGTTTAGACATAAGCAGCCCTTCCTCATTGCCCCAAACAAAACAGAACAGAACAAGAAAAATCTCAGCATTTTCCTTCTCTATTTTCAGCTCTCTGTCAGACTCTGTAATGGTGCAGCTCAATCTCAGTCAGTCCTTGCAGGTAACTCATATTTTAAGAGGTAGTTTCTGTTTTTAACTCATCCTGTTACTTCAAGTGCCTAAATATTTTGTGCATTTACCCTATGTAAAGGAGAGTGGATCCTATGCCCCTCATCTCCAGTTCGATTTTGCCCAAGTCTCAGCATATCTGTGTGTTACAGAGATGAAGGGATAAAAAGAGCTTGTGCTATAAATTCCCTGTTTAATGTATTCTTCAGTGTACTCGTCTTTTGCATTGAAATTTTCAATTCTTGTTTTCTGTTCAAGAGACTCTGTTCTTCCCCCTTGCTGCCTGGGAGATTGAAGCTTCAATGCAGTGATATTAAGGTCAATGCCACTTATGCTGATAAGTCAGAGAAAAAAATCCTGTGGAGTTTTCAAATTATGGCAGGCTTTGTATAGTTTTACAGAAAAAAATGCAACCAAACTACTAGTCTTTGTATTTCTGCAGTGAGAGAAGCATTTCAGGATTCTCCAACACACTTGCTCCCATACTTTTACGAGTTAGAGCAATGCATTTTTATTTCCTTGGTACTACTAGCTATTATTAAACTTGCTATTTCTTGTTGCAGATGTCAGCCCTTTGAATTGATATGCTGGTTGTCTGCTTCAGGGTCCTTTTAAAAAATGGCTTGGCTGCAAACACTTCAGTTGTTTTCAAGGCTAAGAAATAAGAATATTCTGCTTTCCACTCTTAAAAGGGTGAGTTTTGTTTGGAAAACATATAGCTTCTAACTTAATAAATACTTAAATCCAAAATATATATTGGTCCTGAAAAAATCTGCACCTTTTTTTTTTTTAAATTATAAATCTTTTGAAAAGTAGCCATGATCTGAAAATTTGGTCTAGGATTTATTGCCAAGATCTCAGAAGTCTTTCCTTGCTGAACTCTCTCTGTTTCATCTCTTGCCATGCACCACCTCCACTCAGCACCTGTGTTGCTTGACAGCAGGATGCCAGGGCAGAGATTGCGCCCACTGTATTGACTATCAGCTCCTGAGTTTTAGGAAGGAAGACAACGGTCTGAAGAGTTGGAAAACTGCTGTTCCCCGTTAAAGCCAAGATTGTCTCTCCTTTCCCGTGGACTCCATCCTTCTGAATAAGAAAAGGAATTAAACACTGACTTCATGTCTCACCACTCACACGGATCAAGTGGTGCTTAGGGATGTCACCAAATCAAACAATGGGAATTAATATTTGTTCATCACAAGATCCTCTGGTAGAGAATTTCATTCCTTGGCTTTGCATTAAGATGAATGTTCGCTGTACAGGTTATACTATTTCTGAGTAAAGCAAGTCTTTACTCCCCAGAGGTTAATATTCTCCGGGCTTCACTTTTTCAGTATTGATAACACTGCTTATTTCTAAATGGGAAGGTCAGAGATCACTGGAAAATGCAAATTGAAAAAGCATGCTTTTCTTTCTGAAATTGCCGGTTTTGATCTGATTTCTTAGGGTTTCTTTTCCCCAGCTATTTCTTGGAAGAGCCCTCATCTGCATCAAAGACAGCTTCCTTGGGTGTTGCTCCCAAGCAAAGCCAAAATATTTCTACTGCAATTTCTTTGAGTTAAAATCCGTGAGAGAGGTAGAAAATGCCGAATGGGAGGGAGAAATCTGGCATTTGATCAGTGTCCATGCCACAGTCTGACAACGGTCAAATAGTAGGGGTAAGGAGGAAAAACAGGAAGGGAAACAAATTCACTTTCATTAGGAGAACTGCAGGATTTCACCTGTAATACTATCTTCTTTCCTGGTGTTTGTGTAACTAACAGGCTCCATGTGAGCAAACAGCCCAGCTGATACCTCTCTTGTCGGGTGTTCACAGCAAGGCTTTTTCTCCCTAAGTACACATCTTATGTGATAATTGATTCCACCTTCTGAGAACGGCAGGATTTCATGACGCGGCGTGTCTTCGGCGCGTGTCTACGGCACGCTGCAGGGACCCGCAAAGAGCAGGAAGGAATTTTTAGCGTGCATCTTATGGCCTTTGCTTGTCATTAAGCTGACAAGTGTAAAAATCACTCTCCAGATTACTTGTGATGCTTTATGCTTTTCACGCAGTACTTCTGTGACATAATCATCCCTGTGTCATCTCCCCGCAGACACAGCCTGAACATCTGAGCTATGAGGCAGATCCTCTGCTCGATGGACCTCTGTGGCTTTATGTTAGCTGAAGGGTTTTGTGGGGCTACAGGGTAGGTAATGCTCTGCCTGACCATATTGGTGTGCTTGAATATCATAAAATATTTTCTAAAAATATTAAATGGTGACAGCTGGCACAGTGAGTTTGATGTAGGACTAAAAGAATGAGCAAATCTACTGTTTATGACAAAGATGCCCCTCAGATGCCCTGATTTCATGGATCTTTGAGTATATTTTTTACTGGGCTTAAGAGAGAGATCCCTCATGTCTGTCTTCCGATGCAACTTGGACTCGATGATCTCTAAGGTCTTTTCGAACCTAGAAATCTATGAATCTATGAAATCTAAATCTGTGAACTTAAATGCCAGCATACCCACCAGCTCTCCTATACTAGACTCTCCTTTATGACTTGATTGCAGTAGTGCTAAGACAAACTACCTCTGTCTCCATCTGGCAGTGAATACTGTACAGAATATGGAGCATGGAGCTCAGGGTTCAAAGGCTGGGACAGCCCTAGCAGTCTGGGGTGAGAGTGCTGGAGATCCAAGCAACGTAAGTTGCACGGGTCTGAAGGAAAAGCTAATCTGGGGGACAGCAGGGTTGACCCTGGGATCTATCCAGTTGCCTCTTTAAAACAAGAAAGAGAAAAGTAAACGGAGCACAAGATCTGAACAGGAATAGCAGGCTGATAAGAAAATGGAGCAAATGTACTGCCAGTTACTTGAAGTTTCATTCTCTAGTTTTATTCAACCACTGAGACTCTTCACTCCAGACATGACATGAGTTACAACACAGGTGGAGTTGTGCTGCTTATGCTTGCAGCGACTTTCCTCTGGGAGATGCCCGGAGTAGCTCCAGTTCAGGCAGGGGAACATGCCAGCACGGGAATATGACCTGCGAAGAGGAGCAGGTCTGCAGTGCCTGGGGTGTTGGTGGGGTGAGGAGTGTGCTGGGACTGAGCAAGGAGTGAGCAAAGAGCAAGCCGCCCTCACCGTGCTCTCAGGGCTGGGCACTCCTGTGCTTCTCCCTTCCTCACTCACTGCACAGGCAGGTGTCTCCTGAAAAAGACTTCTGAATTTTTCCTTCTGCTGTCACACCTTTCTGTAATAAAATCAAAGAGTTTAACTGAAGAAAAAATTAATCATACTATCTTTTTTCTGAAATAAACCCTCTGTCCCCAATCTTTTTTTCTTTCTTTTTTTTTTTTTTTTAATTATTCAAATTCCATACTGCATGCCACTCCAGGCTCTCTTTTGTAGAATCTGTTCTCCCTGGACTATCTGCCGGTCATACCATAAACTAATACGATTTTAGGTGTTTTTCAGTGAGGTCTAGACTCTGAATTATAAGCTGTTCTTTTACATTTGACTTGCCAGTACTTTCATCTGAAGTGCCAGCTTCCAGATTTCTTGCAAAATTCAGCTAATACCGAATACTTCTTCCCTGCTTATTAACCTAGAAAACGTGGCCAAGTCTGAGCTGTAAATGATACCGTTATTGGCGAGGTACTGCTCAAGGTGGTGAACTCTGGATAGGGATTCTCTTTCTGTTATTTGTTTGTACAGCACCTAGCTGAAGGAGGATTTAATCCCTGCTTGGACCCTTTGTACACTATCACGTTAGAAGCAGTAGTTCAATTGTTTACTCAGCCTGAACTTGTTGTTATCTGTGCAAGCTGTCAGACACTGTTCAGCATCTTATTAACTACACCCATTAAGTCTGGATCTAATTAGCATGTGTGCTTTCTGACGTAATGGCGATAATGCTAAGATCAACGATTTCTCCATCCAGCAGCGTATCCCACACCGAGCTCGAAGCTTGGAGCTGGGTGTTTGATTCAGATAGCTGTAGGCAACGCGTGATGGCCTGTGGTTGCCAGTGTCCCACACACCGTGTAAATCTGTGTGCTGATCAGGTGTTTTTTCGCAAAATCTCAAACTTTAGAAACAAATCAAAAAGGACCTTGGGTGAACAGTGCTACTGGTCCATCACCAATCTTCAACTTGTGTCTATTACGTAAAGGATTTTTTTTTTCCTCAGCAATAGGATAATTCAATTGCTTTTCATGGTACTTTTCCTTCCTAAAGCATTATATTTGTGAATTGGTAGGCTAGGGGTCTGCTCTGCTTACAGAAAAGCTTATTTTCTTTGCAGCTGGAAATGCCAGTTTATTTTGTCCCTAACAATGGAGATAAGATTCTGTGATCCTGTTCAGCTGTAGCATGCTTCACATCTTCTCAAAAAAGAAAGACCTAATTGTTTTCCAGAAATCTCCAAAACAGTGTGAGCAGCTTGAAGGTCAAACTTCTGGCATGGTATATGAAAACCAGAGTGCTAGGATCGTGTGAGTGAAAATAGCTCAAAAATGGTGATAGAGCAGTGGTTAAATTACAAGACTGTGTGAAAGATGACATTTAACTTCTCAGTGAGGTCACCTTGAAGTGGGTGTGACCTCGTCTTTTATGTCATCTTCACTACGAGATTGCTTGAGTTTCTAAATGAAACCACTTATGACCCATCTAAAGATCAGTGTGTGATTATGTTTTTACCTCCAAATTTCACATGTTGGTAACTTTGATGCTGTTTGACCATCTTACTCTATGCCTGACTGATTCTGAAGGGCTGATGGAAGCCTGAAATAAGTATGTCTAAAGATTACACTTATTCTGCTGTGTCATACTGCTTGTTGCATAAGCAAGTATAGTTTTTATTGCAGTGATAAATAATATACAATAAATACAAGGACAATCCATTTGTAAAACTGTAATCACAAAGACTAGAATAAAAATCAGAAGTTAACATTGAACTAATTTCAGTTAAGCAAAAATAGAACTTTTTTTTTTTTTCTGGAATATCACATTCTAAAACTCTCTTCTGTTAAAGAGGAGAAGAAGATTTGTTAATGAGCTTTTGGTCTTTGGAAAATTACTACTGAGACTGTAAATTTCATTCTCTACAAGTATTTGATGGGATCAGAAGAAAGAGCAGTCAAGAAGAACAGAAACATGAGTATGTGCTGAATTAACTTTTTTTTTTTTAATTATAGAAGTTATAGCCTTGTGCTGCTGACAATGCTAAATTTCCCATTTGAGGCCTTTGGTATTGACACATTCTTGAGAGAGGTAAAAACCTCTTATTTTTTGTATGGCACCAAATTATTTATTTATATTTAAATCAGTCCTTCTTTGTTATACCTAGTTTAAGCAATTTTTTGATTTTTCACTATGTGGCTAATCAGGCACTTGAACAAATTGGCCAGAAAGGCCATGAAAGCTCTATCTTCAAACAAATTAAAAACTGGACTAGATAAGGCTGTAAGCAACCTGATCTAACTTTTATGTTAGATCTAACTTAGAAGCTGACCCTCCTTTGAGCGGGGGACCAGATGATCTCCAGAGGTCCCTTCTAACTTAAATTATTCAATGTTTCTGTACTTCTATGGGCAGTTCTAACACTTACAACAAAATATTGAAAGTAAATCAACAACTGTGCTGTCAAACAAGGTATATTTGCATTCAGAGGAAAGAAGAGACTTCTTCCCAAATTTTGTGATCATTGGAGGCAATTATAGAATCATAGAATGGTTAGGGTTGGAAGGAACCTCAAAGATCATCTAGTTCCAGCCCCCCTGCCATGGGCAGGGAAACCCTCCACTACACCAGGTTGCCCAAAGCCTCATCCAACCTGGCCTTGAACACTTCCAGGGATGGGGCATCTACAACTTCTCTGGGCAACCTGTTCCAGTGCCTCACCACCCTCTGAGTGAAAAATTTCTTCCTTATATCTAATCTATATCTGCCCTCTTTCAGTTTAAAGCCATTGCCCCTTGTCCTATCACTACATGCCCTTGTAAAAAGTCCCTCTCCAGCTTTCCAGTAGGCCTCCTTTAATTACTGGAAGGCTGCAATAAGATCACCCCGGAGCCTTCTCTTCTGCAGGCTGAACAGCCCCAACTGCCTCAGCCTGTCGTTATTATTCTTAAATTATTCTTTTCTTGCCTTCCTTCTGCCTTTGGAATGACTTTCAAGGTGAGATATGTTTTGTACTTGTCCACAGCATGACGGACACTCAGGGAATCTGGAAATACACTCAGCTGTGCACAAAAGGAAAATATTCTAAATATAGATCCTTCCACAGTTAAGCTCTTCCTGCTGGACTTAAATTAATCTTGTTTTAAAAAGAGAAGGATCCTGTACACTTCCCATCATCAGATCCAAGCATAAGTGCAGTTTACATAAAATGCACAAGGCTGAAATCCCAATGGAGACTGGAGCTTTTTCTTGAGAAAACATTGCCAGTTTCTAATCCAAATTGAGTATGACACAGATGAAACCATATTGTTAAGCAGCCAATGGCACTTAACAGCAACCTTGATGGCTGCCGATGTAAACACCTGGGAAGAAACAGAATAGAAATTTCTGAACACGGATTTGACATCACACTATATGCTGGGATGTATGTTTTCCACCATAGGCAGCAACCTGCAAAATGCTGGAAGGCAAACACCCTCTCCATAGAGCTTCATGAGGTAGCAGCCAGCACACAGAGCAGCAGGAAGATGGGTTGCAGATACGAGGATACAAGACCTCTCCTTACTTTTTAACTCTCCTCGGTTTAATTTATTTATTTATTTATTATTCATCATGTAGAACTATCTAAAGCTCAATGTTTCTAGTCTCTGCTGAGCTGAGGAGTCTGCCTCAGCCTCAGCTGCTGTGGTGGGCTCCATGGTCTTCGTGGGATACCCTCCCATCACAGTGCTATGACACCTAGTGGCCACAGAACAAAAAATATGGGGTTTTTTTTGAGATCTGCAGCATGTATTGAACCAGCCAGTTACGTTAGTAAATTGTTCCCCTAAGAAAAATGGCATAAAGCCTTCATTTAATGAGATGATGAGCGTAGCTGGCCAGATTTCAGGCACATGAATGTTTCCCCTGAGCAACACATGTCATTAGGTATTTTTAAAGATAAATTCCCTGTTCAATGGGAAATATTGTCCCTGTGGAAAATGGTTAGGGAACATGAGGAAGCTACACACAAACACACACAAAAAAATAATCCCTGAGTAAAGTTCATTCCGTGTTGTGCTGTGACTCTTGAGTTTTGGGACCAGCCACTGGCTGAGGTTGAAGACAGAACAAAGCCATGTGAGAAAAGCCTGTTTCCTTTGCACTTTTCAAGATAAAAGTCTGTATCTGTGCTGGGTAAACACAAAGTTTGAGTCATAGATCTGTGCAGAATTTCTTGGTAAAAAAGAAGTCACTCTATGCAGGCACAAGTTAAAAGCTTGAATTCCCAACCCTGGAAAGCCAATGTTCACCATCCACCTTGGATTATCACAGTGAGCACTGACCTTTTTCATCTGCCACAAAAGACACAGAATTACATGCTATGGACTCTTCATATTGCCAGATCCATCATGAATGAGTCCAACTGAGGAAAGCCTCCTGCTAATCTTGTCTTCTCCCACCCAATGCCATGTTATGGCTTAAATGCTTTATTATTGGGAAGGAACCTGTTAAATGGAGTGTTGCCAAGAATGGTTTCATGGGATCACACACATTTTCCTGATGGCCTTAGCCCAGCTTTCTTCCAGATACTTTCTCCTACTCCTCTCGCTTAGCAAGTGCTGTGTTGGCGAGTGGTACAGGTTTTTCTCATTTTCTGGAAGTCCCCATTGTTGTTGTCAGTCAAATTACCAATCGTTTCTTTGCTTCATTTGAAAAACAAAACAAAAACAACAGATGCATCTTAACTTAAATTCATGTTATACTAAGTTTTTAGATTAAATTACTATGTTTTGAAACTGATATGTCTTTTTTCCTTCTTTCCCCTTCTGTTTTTTATATGAGAAGATAAAAAGGTAGCATTTGTCCTTTTCCATTCATTGCTATTCGTGAGTCTCTGTTGGGCTAGATTTTGTCTTAGCCTTGTGATCCCCGCAGGTTATCTCTTCCCTACAGTTCCTCCCTTCTCTTCTGCCTTGATAAAATCAGGCTTTTGTCCTTTTCTGAGCTGGCACCTTTTAAGTTCTTTGGAGATGCTACTGTACTGCCACCAACCTCTCCTCTGCTGAGTGTACTGTCCAGCTCTCATTTCAGATGTTGTCGAAGGGATCTTTGTGATGTCTCTCATCAGCCTCTGTACTTGCCTAGCAGTTATTTTCTTGAAAAATCTCATCTCATATCAAAGTAAGAAATGTTAAAATGACCAAAGAGTTAACTGTTCTCCTGCTGCCATTCAAATGTGTAGATCTGAAGGTCCTTTTCCACAAGGCTTGGTGTGCACCACTGCTCCTGTTTGGCAGCCAGGGAGGGTGGGACAGTGAGCTGTGCAGGACATGCATCCAAGCACGTGTGAAGGTGAGATCCCTGACTGCTCCTAGTGCCCCAGACTGCTCGAGCTAGCTTGCCGTGCTTCTGGGGAAATTAAAATTAAAGAAGTTGAGAAAACTATTTTCCTTGAACCTACTCTCTTTGGTTGAAGAAATGAGTGAGGGCCAACCATGGGCAGGTTCTCTCAATGACAGCAGCCCACCAGCTGCTCTGCAGGAGCTGTTGATGCTCATGCTATGTCTCTGTAGTAGACAGGAGTCACTTGCCCCATTTTGGAGTTGCCACAGGGATAGAGCATGATACTGTGGTGAGGCAGGTCACTATCCTGCCTTAACAGCATTTTAGAGTTAAATTTGCTTTCTTTATGTCAGACCTTGCTTGGGAGTGTATGCACACCCTCACTATGATGCTGGCAATAGTCAGAGTGTTTGGAAAATTTTCTCCATCGCAGAAATCTACTGGTAAAAATGATGTGCTTAAAAAAAATACTGGACTCGTCCTTTATGAAAAAAGTACCTAAAGGGGGCCTACAGGAAAGCTGGAGAGGGACTTTTTACAAGGGCGTGTGGTGATAGGACAAGGGGCAATGGATTCAAACTGAAAGAGGGGAGATTTCGATTAGATATAAGGAAGAAATTTTTTACATTGAGGGTGGTGAGGCACTGGAACAGGTTGCTCAGAGCAGTTGTGGATGCCCCATCCCTGGAGGTGTTCAAGGCCAGGTTGGATGAGGCTTTGGGCAACCTGGTGTAGTGGAGGATTTCTCTGCCCATGGCAGGGGGGGTTGGAACTAGATGATCTTTGAGGTCCCTTCCAACCCTAACCATTCTATGATTCTATGAAAAAGACCAATGGTAATTTATGACTGGAGCCAAATGACAGTGAATGTGGGAGTGTCCAGTGCAGCTACCTGCCAGAGCTGCGATACCTGCAACAGCTCTTCCTTGTGAAAACAGCTGAAACAGCTTCTCTAAGACAACTTCTCTCCCTCATGACAGCTGATTGTACGGTCTGTAATTCCTTTCTGGATGTGTGAAAGGTTTGCGTGCCTGACTAGTTCAAGTCGAGCTCAGTGGATCTTAAAGCTCATTGAGACGATGAGGGAGAAGCTTTGTACAATTTTATCTTTCCCACTATCTTGCTGTTCATTTTTCATTTATCTCTGTTTTGCAAGGCAGGACCTTTCAGCACCTCCTGGGGAGCTGAAAACTCTCAGAGCTTATCCAAGGTCTGCACCCAAGCCGTCTCCTCTATAATTCTGGTGGCCCACTGGCTTCATTTGGATACTGAGAGTAATGCTAACTCACCTTTGGCTGGGAAACTAATGCAATTCGCTTTTGTGATTGTCTCAGAAAACATGATACAGAAACATTTGAAGTAGATCAGAGTTGCGCCATGCACAGAGTTAATACATACAGTATCATCACCATGGTTTGCCATGGTTATCCCATTTACCTGGAATAAGCGTTTACATCTGAGCAAAGAAAGTGTATAATGATGCTAATAATAAATAAATAAAAAGCAGCAGGGTTCTGGGCTTTTTAACTTCTATTACAAAGGCTCATTTGAAGTGTATCTCCAAATCAAGATCAATGCACCTAACAAAATCACATCCAGAATCTAGAAGCTGCTTATGAGTCTGGTTTCAGTGAAGAAAAACTCCTCCCACTAAACCTTTGCAAAAGCTGCATCCACAAAAACAAAGCTGATTTGAGTATGCTTTGCAAGGGCTCATGCAGAGACACTTACTGCAAGATGCTCCCAGTTAGTCTTCAAGTCATTTCTTTCCATTGCTGGGACATCTTCAAGAGGCTTTTTTAGATAATAATGTCACTTTCTTGCTCGTCTTTAATTGTGACAGTCCTTCCATTACAGGACTTACGGATTCCATACAGTCCATACTCTAACACTGAATATAATCTCCAAGTCTTTCAAAGATTCATAGTTGTTAAAGCCAAACAATCGAGACGACTTTTAAGCTCTGTACTGCTTTACACAACGCAGCCATGCATCTGGCTGTAGTGACAGGGTTAGAAAACACTGAAAATTATAATTCTAGTACCTTGTGTCTTTATTGAGCGCTCCCTTACCCACTTTAACCTGGCATTTATGCAGACAGAAGTATTATCTTAGTCAGCAGCTAGGCATGTATTTTATCACCCAAAACCACAGGTGATGCTTTCATTTTAAAGGAATTAAAGCTGTATTTTACCTTCTCAAGTCTCCATTAGCATGTGTAATGGAGCATTAGCAATTTGGAGGTGTAAGAAATTTACTGTTATATCACTGTTCTGCCATACAGATTAGACAGTTAATGAGCAGCTGTCTCTTCCTGTTGCCACAGATATATTTATCTGGTTGTATCTTTACAATTAGCCATTTTTTAACAGGCATTTCTAATCAAATAATAACAAGATTATTAAAGAAAATCCTTTACAAATTCGAGGTGCCATAATTACTTTCCAAGAATGTAAAGTATTAAAAGCTAACTGGTTTTTAGTACAGCAGAAGCTCTTTCCAACTACATTGACTCTAGGTCATTTCAAACCTGAAGCCCATGGCTCTGCACAGCTCCAGCAGTCCTGCAAACTTGTCTGACATTTCTACCGGCTTAGTCCTGGGATGCCTTTTTTCAAAGCCAGCTGGTTCAATCCCTCCTGATTTCGCATCATTCTGTGTATGAAGTCGGCAGTGACTCCTGGGGCCTACGTAGGCTTTTTTGTGTTTCATGCACGTTTGTGTACGTTTGTACATATACTGGGCATGGATTATCAGTTAAATATGTATTGACGTACAGCGTAGGCAATAAAAACTAAGGCCAGAGCTTAAATGTCCCTGAATTTCTCTTTCCCCTCCTGTGTTCTGGTTCCTGCTGGTAGTTTACTGCAGGAAGCTATACAGTAATCAGCCTGTAAAACACTGCTCTGGGGGAGACGGCGATCCCAGCGGCGGGCTGGGGCAGATAATAGACTTGCCTCACTTGACCGAAAGATAAAAGAGTGCATTTTGTTCTTCATCGTTCCACTGGTTTTGGGAGGTGGGTTCTTTCTTTCTCTTGTTTTAACGACATAAACAACCCTAAGTGTCATGACAGGAGCGGGAGCCTGTCAATGCAGACCTATAATTAGAAAATTTCCATGCATGAGGCAAAAGGAGTGTCTTCAGGCCACTTCCTGACCCGCTCATCCATAGATCAAAAACCTGAGTAACATACAGATAAGAAAATGCCCAGGAAACAAAACATGTTCCATACTGCTTATTCAGACAGCCTGATTTTTTGCCTGATGTGGCACTTCTGCCTCGGCACCACATTGTATCATCAATGAATTTGAAAGGGTAGCAAGGCAAAAGGCTGCTGTCCTGTTGGGGGCCAAGCATTTTATCTTCCTTCCCTTGGTCTTCTTTCTTTACCAGAATGTAACTCCGTGAACGTAGCGTAACACCGTGGGAGACAACGGACCTGTATTGCCAAGTCAAGAATATGCCTCTCGTCTAGTCTCTGGATCCCTAAAGATTATTCTGCCCAAATTACTAGCAGTAGAAATATTCCAATGAAATATTACCCCTGTTTAACTTTTCTACTCCACTGCTCGCTTGCTGGCACAATCCCACCAGATAAGTACCTCACTTTTTGCGAATGCCTCTACTGTTCTCTTCAACCTATGCTGCAAACGAGCGGAATATGCGAACTCAGACAGTAGCCAGCAATATCAATCATGCGGCCATTTTTTGGTATTAGAAGGAATTTAATGCCAGACTGTCTGAAAGTCTGGCTGCTTGGTGTTGCGGGGAGGCAGAGTGGTTCGCTGCAGCTGTTTATAGGTACCCAGGGAGGATAGGGCAGGGGGGTTTTACTCGTATCGGCATCTCATCTGATCTGACTGATGAGCCTGACGTCTTAACTCTCATGAAAAACGCCACTGGCTCTTCAGCAAGAACATGAGGCCAAGACCTTGATCCTGCAGCTCAGCTGAGCGTGTCTGCAAACTTCTCACAAGCAAGAGAGTTAAGATCGTCTGTCAACAGCTCTGTCCCATAATGTGCCGAGAAGTCTGGCCCAGCTCCAGGGCTAATTTTAAGCATATGAGTAGCTTCTTTCCAGTCAGTGAGAACGGCAGAGCGAGCTGCTGGCTCTGGAAGAAGGATGCTTGGGCACTGGTACAGCTGGCCCCCAAGGGAGGCAGGGACAGTGCCACCCCAGAGTATGAGTTCACAGGTTTGCAACGCAGGCTCAGCCATCCCCTTCCGTACACACACACTCCCAAGGCCCGTTAGCTAGTGCCAGGGTTGCTGGCCTGCTTATATTGCCTAGGATTTCCTGTACTGTGTGGTCAAATCCTGTAGAATCATAGAATCATAGAACAGTTTGGGTTGGAAGGGACTTAAAGATCATCTAGTTCCAGCCCCCCTAGCATGGGTAGGGACACCTTCCACTAGATCATGTTGCTCAAAGCCTCATCCCACCTGCCCTTGAACGTGCCATACGACAAGCATATGGGATGTGTCTTTTCCTGTATTTTTGCAGTAACCAGCTACACTTCTGGATGCTTAAGAATCCAGGCTGGTGGCTGGTGGGAAAAATGACTATTGCACACCTACAGATAAATTGCACTGTATGTACCAGGCTTACCGTGTCTGCGCTGTGCTGCTGATCTGCGTGTGCACAGGGCTGTACGGATGCGAATCTGTCTGTCTGAGGGTAAAATACAGTTAGAACCATGACCAAGGTCTCTAAAAGCCTTAGTATAATGAACCTGGGCAATGTTAATATCTTCATTTCTGCGGGGAACTCCTAACTTTTACCAATGAAAATAGCCAAAGCAATGCCAAAATGTTTTAGAACATTACTGCCTCTTTTTGCTTGGCATGAATGCATCTGAGTCTGTAATCCTGGGTAGATGTCGTGGATCATGTTTTTAGCAGGCAAGGAGTTTAACAACTTTCAGCTATTACTCTTGCACTTATCTATTGAAATGTTCCTGAAGATGTGCAATTATTAGAAGAGTGATTTAGTTTCAGTTTGCAGAATTTCCTAATGAAGATTGTATCTTCAAAGTCAATACAGTATGCCCGTCTTCTACCCAAATCACTCATCTCAGTGAAGGGCACGTCTACTAGAGAGCAGCACTTACGTGCAAAACTACTTGTTATCTGGGCACGTTTAACTAGTTAAATTCCCTGTCTCCAATGTCAGCCAGTTAAAGAAGACTACTGCACATTTAGGACACAGCCTGCAGAAAAATTTTTACCAAAATATGGTATCATATGGGACCCTGCTTTATTAAAAGCGACTCGTTCTTACTCAGCCTTTTCAAGTTCCCATCTAATTTAGTGATTTTTTTGAGTTTTAGAAGTAATGTCTCACCAGCTTTCTATCTATCCTTTGTTTCCCTTCTTCCTACCTCATTTCCAGAGGAGACAGCCTCTTTCTCTTCCTAGCTGAACAGCAGTATTAGTGTTATAAATGAGTTCAGTGTACCAGAAGGGTATTGGCAAATGACTGAATGATTTGTGCTGCGTATTATGTTGAACCAGGCAACTATTGTGCTTATCAACTTGATTAATTAAAATGACCCATTTTTGCTCATGTTTCTTTCCTGTGAACTAACCTGATAAATATGTTGGCGACATTGAAAATACCCCTTGAGAAGCACCTTGCTCTCTTCTTCTGAACACTAACACCTGGCTGAGCATCTTGCAAAACTGAAGGATCGTCTGAGTAGCTGCATGGATTGTGCTGGTTGCTTTTATTGGTGGTGTTCTTCTCCTGAGGTGCACCGTAACAATGCCTGAAGAGGTTCGCTTAAATTCCTCTTGCTGCTTCAGAGGCTATGAGTTAAGAAGTCAAACCGATCCATACGGATTATAGTCAGAAAACACTGACAGATAAGAATCAGAACCAAATGCTTTCTTCAGAGGTGTTTAATTTACAACAAGTAGAAATTCAGGAACTTCTGTTATCGACGAGGAAGCTCAGGAACAATAGCTCTTTCCTGTAAGTATCAGTAAAGTGATGACTAAACAGGCACTCGATAGCCAGACGGTAAGCAAGGCTACCTCCAGTGGGCACGCTCTGAAGTTAAGGATGGCTGTTGAGAAAGATGGTGAAATTAGAACCTATTTATGAAAATCTCCTGCATATTCCAAGAAGGGGAAACTGAGTACAAGGCCAACAAGTCACAGTAACTGCTGGTAAAGTGCAGTGAGTTTATTTGGTAATAAATTACACCCCCACACAGTCCAAGCCTCCCATGCAGCTGTATCACAGCTGCATTTCAAATTATGGTCAGGAAAAACACTGTCGCCTTCTGCGCCCGTCTTGCGGACTGCTGGAGGCGCCGGTTTTCTGATTCACCCAGACCCTTCCTTGGCCTATCAGTTCACCTCCTCATGTCATCCCATCAGGCATCCCCTCATCCCAGGCTTCAGGGACTCAGTGCTGGTCGCCCTACCAGAGGTGGCCCACGTTATGAGCATGAAAGTATCGGTTGCTTTCACTTAGTAAAATGAACGCAAGATTACAAGGACCATGCCTGGAGAATATCACCTTGCTAAGTGCTTAATGGGTCCGTGCCAACTCTTGAAGGCATCTTTCTCTCCAGGCAGAAGCAGATATGGGCTGTTACCAAAGGACAGAGACAGCAGTGACCTGTCTTTTGTGAGGAAAGCAAGTCTCAAGGCCATGGGAGCTGCTCAGCAAGGATCCAAGTAGTGCAAGAAGGAAAGCAGGACCTCCAGGCTGTGGTGTTAGTGGCGTTTCCCAGGCTCAACATGAGGTGAATTTGGGCAAGCCTGTGTCCATGCACTGCTGGGGAGGATTTTAGTAAAATATGTGTTAGAGTGAAACTATGGTTAGTTCAGTCAAGATCAACTCCATAAAATAACCTTTTGGTGTCACAAAGGATGGAGTGGTTAAAATAAGAAAACCCAAATTTATTTGATCCATCTGAGTCTTGCCTTCTCATCATGACTTTTCTCAGTTCTTGGTGATTTTAATGATGATTAAATCTTTCCTCGGATTCTAAGGATCTCCTTCTGTCCCAGCCCGTGCTTCTGGTTGTAGCCAATCCTGTGGGCACACACTGCTCTGACGTTCCCAGCAAGACAGCGAGCAACTTTTGTTCAGAAACAAAGCTACGTGAATTCATTTGAAAGATGTGTTGAACTTGGCCTGTTATTTCCCAGAGAAATGACTGGTAAACAGATTTATTTGTCATAAACTTTTAGCTGAGTGATTTCTGCAGATAACTTTTGGCTGCAGACCATTTGCGAATAGTTTGCAATTAATATTGGAGATTTGAGATTATTTGCTGTGGGTTTCACGAGAAATTTCTGCTCTTTTGGCTGAATGAATATCTCCTAGAATCAGGTTTCTTGTAGAAATTCTTGAGTGTATAAAATCCGTATTTACTTTCTGCAGATTCTTTGTAGCGGGAGCTTAGCACACTATCCTTGCTCCAAAACCACCACTTTATACCTGTGCTTAACTTTAAGGACAAGATTAGTTCCCCAGAAGTCAAGCCAAAATTAATTTGAGCTCGTGCAAGGGGAAAAGCAGTAAAGTTGGTTTAGGATTATATGGTCACGAAAAAATGTGTGTCCTTTCTTTTTCCTGAAAAGGATGTTGCAGTGCTAGTTCTGTTCCTGCCCTGGCCCCATGTTCGTGGCACCTCTACCCCTGTGCCTGGCCACTCCCCACCCCAGTGCTGCCTGACCCACTTTTCTACTCAGCACCAAAACCACAGTGGCTCTGGGAGAGCTGTGTTCTCTGATCCCTGAGCCCTCTTCGTCTTCTCCATCACTCCTGAAACACTGTACCCCAACTCCACCCCCTCAGTTAGCACAAGACGAGCATTGTCCCAATTGTGTCCAAGCAGAGCAGTTTCGAGGTGTTTGAGACACAACTTCATTCTTGTACCAAGTCAAAGGAAAGGGCACACCATGGTGATAAAAGCCCTCTATTCATAATAGTCTTTTCCAGGTTTTTCTTCTCTTGGTGCAGGATCACACCACACAGCTATTTTTTCCTAGCATGAAATATGAATTTATTTGTCTGGAGCTGGTAGAAAAAATTACCAAAGCAACAACCTGTTCCAAAGGGGGCTGTGGTTTGTCTTAAGGACGGTGACTTTATGAAGAGTCTAAGGTCTGAGGTGCTCAAAGAACCAAGATTATCAGTCTGAAATGCCAAATATCTACAAAACGTCAATGAGAGCTTCCGCAACTCTCCAGAACGTTCAAGCCACATCTTTCATAAATGCTTCTTGCTTTACAAAAGTCCTGTAGAAGAAAGGAGCCTGAGTAGACGGCAGAGCTCTCCATGGACTTGCTTTGCATTGCAAACACCAGTCTTTGCTTCTTCTTCTGTCTGCATTATAGCATAGCTAGGGCCAAGGATAATGTTTGCTGACACTGCTGCCTTACGATATGTTTCCCATTAATGTTTTAGAGTCATTGGGAGAATTTCATACAAAAAGACCTTCCAATGAACCGCTAAGCAATCCGCCTTCCTCTTGTCAGCTCTTCTAATTGAGCTGCCCACTGGCTTGCCTCTTCTCTCTTCCCTCAAAGATCACATCAGTTGGTATAAACGATGATGATTTCAGGGACTTTGAAGAAATTACACCAGTTTATACCAGTCCAGCTTTCTCCCACAACACTTCTCTTCCTTCAGTATAAGTGAAAACTTGCCCTTTTATAAAACCAATTACCTCAGGAAGGCATCTGATGATGGACATTATAAAACCATATAGGAGCATGCTGCGCTCTGGACCTCAGTACAGAAATACCCAGACTAAGTGTGACCAACCTGGGAATGAGGATGCCTCTAGAATCCAGCTAAAAGCCCTTTCCTACAGCAGCACACATGGCCTTGCTCACTGGGAGATAGTCCAGAGCGTTTTGCATCTTATTTCATGCATTGCAGAGCCTCAAGATGCTGAGCTCTCCCTAACTGGCACCTGCAATTCCTAATTCCAGAGCTGTAGGCTGAACACTTGCATAAAGATCCAGAAATCTAACTTTCTGTTCCTGGGCAAAACTCCCTGCTCCAGTGATTCATCATTCAGCCATTCTTTCTGGAAATTACGGTCGGACATAGTGACGCTGTACATTCATGGATCTGCTTTTTGTTCCAGCAAGATAGATGGTCACAAGTCCTGCTATGATGGCTGGTGTAGCAAGAAACCATGTTAGTCCATTTTGGCTGAATGTGGGAGATCAGATGTCCTGTGTTGGTGTAGATAGTCCTGATGTGCAGGAGCTTCCCCAACCCCTCAGGAGAATACTTTGCATTTCTATCTTGTCTTCATGATTCACAGAGATGCAGGATTTTCCTGGTCTCTCCCTTCTGAGCCACAGCCCTGAGAACTCATCATTCATCCCACTGCCGCAGGGAGGTGGGAAATGGGGGCGGCCCTGTTCCTGCCTGGTGCAGTGGGGTGGAACGACCCAGCAGGACACAGCTTCGTGCAGGAGAGATCTCCTTTTCCTGTGTGTAGCCTTTTCAAAAAAAACCCTAATCTGACAGCAAATAAAAACCCTCTTGCTAAGATCTTCAGACTGAGAACTGTGTTAACCGTGAAGTAGGTTAACACATTAACCATCATTTTCCAGATGTGGTCACCTGGATGATGACTGAAAACGCTGTTGTTGTGATACAGAAAGGTTGCCCTTGTCTTTTCTCTGTTGGTAATCAGAGGGCTTTGGACTTCAGGAATGTCAGCCTATCCCCTTCTGCAAAAGCTATTTCTGTTAATAAATATGTAAAATTAAGGGAGAGTTTGGGGTCCCATCATTCCACCTTGGCATGCAACAACAGTTGTGGGTAAGCCCCATGTGAGAAATAAGTCCTCGCAGCTGCTGTCCTGTTAACTTCAGCTATTTCGTTATTTTGGCTAAGTTGTCAAAACGTTCATTTCCTGATGTCTGGGAAACTGGCTGAGCAGCATCGACAGCGCTGGTAGGTCTCTGCTGCTTGCTCGTGAGAGAGAGGGAGGCTGGATATGAGAGTGCCGACCTTCAGCAAGCAGTAATGCAAAGAAAGGACCGCTCTCAGTTCCTCAGCAGCAATTTTATCTTATCTGCACACATTGCTCTTTCCAAATCAAGACCAGCCTTTTCATTATTATAAACAACTGGAGAGTGGGAAAATATTCCCCGAGGCAAGAAGCAGCGCTTAAAGTGCTGTAATGGAAGCCGCAGTGCACAGCAACATTCATCACCTCTTAAGACATATTTCTGCTCTCAGTGCAAAAGTCACTTTTGCACCAAATGATACACAGCCAAACGTCAACTCTGTGAGTCCAACAAGACTGTATTGGAAAGACAACAACATGCAGACTCGCAGCTTTTAATCATGTAAGGCTCAATCTCACCAGATGCTGCAGCTGAGGGTCCCAGTTGCAGTCCTGTAGTGCGTGTCAGTCTCAAAATGCTGCCCCTGTTTGTGGAAGGCATGACGAACACATATATGCTTAAAATCGAGCGCACGTGCGCAAACCTCTTCAGGAGTAGCAAGGACAGGACCTTACAAGACCAAGCTGAAGCAAACCAATAGCAACTGGACCCACATGGGGTCCTAGCACAGCTCTTGTTATAGGTGATGTCCAAACTCAGTTCCCTTCTTTAGAGAATAAACTTGCTTATTGAAAAACAAAGGTTTTTGCCAATGAACCCTATTAAATTGTATGACCTCTCCCACCTCTTCTTCCTGCACCATGCTGCTGCTGCTTTTATTTGTTGTTATGATAATCCTCATTATTATTACTCTTAGTGTGGATCTGCTTGCTGCTGACTGCTATACGCAGAGCGCCTGGGTGTTCTGCAGTGCTAGTGTGTCACTTCATCCAGCATTTTCTTCATTGAAGTGACCGAGTCGGGCTGTAATCGGAAGAGGGTGTTTGTGAGCGAGTGGTCAAAGTGCACCGCGCAGCACAGGATGACAGCCTCAAAGTCAGCCCTGCAGCTGTTGTGCTTCTTTGGAAAAGGTCTCAGTCAGCTCCTACAAATTTGCTGATGTTATTTCATTTCCATCAAAGAGGCCAGGAGCCCCAGAGCTGTCTCTTTCCCCATCTGCTCCTGCCTTCCCTGCACACCTTGTTGAGAGCTTGCTGAAAAGGTTTCCTCTTCGTTCCAAAGCCTGCTGGCACTCAGAACAAGGTCACTGTAACGAGGTGCTTGCAAGCAGTTCGAAACTTAACATGTTCTCGAAATGCGATTGCATCAGACCAACACTTTGCTTTTTAGTGTCGTATGAGGTTATTTTGATCAACAGCTTGCAAAAGGGAGAAAGAAACACAAAACACCTCATATGGTGTCAAAGTTGGTGAAAGCTGTTTGCAGAGCAGTCCTCCAGGCTCCGTGCCCTCAGGAAGGGAAAGGAGGACCCAAAGAAGGAATTGTGAATGTGATTCAATCTGCAAAGGGAAGTGACACTGCTGCTTATTCCAGTTCTGGAGATGATTTTTTTGAAAAAAAGGAAGCTTTGCAGGGAACACGAACCCCTGGACTCAGTTGAGACAGCAGCATTACGGTGCAATTACATAATTTACCAAATCTGATCTAACTGCTTGCTGCCAACAAGAGGGTGATCTCTGCTTCCCAGTTCTTACCATGCATTCCCTACCCTATAGAAATTGCATGATTATGCATTGTGTTGGTCCATTGAGCTGATCTGATGGAAAACTGTTTCCTGGACTTGGGTTCGTTTTCTGCCAGATGAGCTCAATGGACCAACTCAATCAAACTGTGATTATGGCTGCAAAGAGATGCAATGACAACTTACGCCTGGAGGCGTAGGAAAGGAGTTGTCCCTTTCAGTGCAGCCTGGATCATGCTGGAATAGGCAAAATATTCAGCTTCATTTTCAGGGGCCATATCTGACCCATCAGCTGGATCAGAGGTGGTCAGATTAGCCCTAAAACCAGGACTGGGGAGACCAGCGTTCAGGGTGGGAGGGAGCTGTGTTTGCTATAGAGCTATAGCACTAATACCAGTCCTAAGAAAGCCACAGGGATGTATGGCTGAGGCTGGGGAAAGGCTGGGACCATCTTTCTCAGAAGCAGTCTCAACTTACCCCATTTGTGAAGGCACAATATCATGGCTTGAACCTGCTGCTGTTTGTGGGTAATGTAGGTAAAAGCTTCTGTGTGCAGATGAGATGAATACTACTAGTTAAATACAGGTCCTAAACCAATGTTGTTCCACTAATGTCAGTACATGTATGTCATGGTGAATGATTCAAGCATAACATTTTGAAAGCTGACCATCTAGCAGATTTGACTATTAGTATAGCTATGTGATCAAAAATCTGTTTAGCTGCCAAAAGATGTAATTTCATACTCGTATGCAGTTCCCTTTCTGTGGCAGGGAGCACAGTGGCACTTATTACATACAAGGAAGATGAAAGACCAAGCCATGGCATCAACAGCACACCTCTGAGTGAATGCAGAGGTCTTGTGCTCATGTTGGCAGTGGCTGATTGTTGACTTTTTGTTAGCAAATGGTGAGCATGACCCGATCAGCAACATATAAGAAAGTGGAAACTTTTCTGTGTTCAGTGATGCTTCATCTTCCTCTAGAGGTGTTTATCTGGATGCGACTATCATCACATGGCTGGAAGGTCTCTGGCTAAGTCCATGCTGTCCTCAGCAGCAGCATATATACCTGGTGAGATGTGATGGATTTAGGTGTCCAGGTCCCTATCTGTTCAGTCTTCTCCTTTCCTGAAGGCTCTTGCCCATACCAAACCATTGCAGTTTGTAGCCTTTTCACAAAATAGGCAATCATTCTGAGATATTTTATTCTGCTGGATTGTAAACCACAAGGATTCAAAAGCTGTTGCAGGAGCCGGTGAGATGTTCTACAGCAAAAGCAGCAGCTTCTGAGAAACAGATGACAGAATCATGAGTATTTCCAGCCCATGAATCAGACCCATTTTCAAAGAAAAACCACCATTTCCCTGTTTTCTTAAGCATTCACGTTTCTTTTAAAACAAGGGACTATGAAAAAAAAAAAAATATGGATTTCTGTGGACTTATTTCCCTCAAGTAAAGGTCCTAAAAGAAACTTGTTAAAGAGGAATTTAGATGTTTAGACATATACAGCTTTCTCAATTTTGTTTTTTTTTCTCAGATAGTGAGTACTTATAGATACAGATAGTGGGCAGTAGACAAAACAAAGGAAGAAATAACTTCAAAATGTGGGAAAAAAATACCAAAGCTTTGTGCATAATTTTTGCTCAGATTGAGCATTAGGAATATATAGAACCATTGAAGTTGCAGGCAAGATTTCAGCTTGTTTCGCCATCAAAAGAATCAAGACTCAAATATATGAAACTGGTCCATGAAATTTAGGTGGTGCAGTTGTGCAGTGTGCTGAATTGTCTCTGAAGAGCCTGGTATTTTCTATAAGTCTAGTTCCACTTCAGAGCCTTGAGACGCTTTAACTTACATTGTACCTTACTAATTAATTGCTCTCTGATGACTAGAAATGCAATAGACTGGCAACTCTTAGTGAAAATCCATCTGAAGGAAAATTATATGAGTATCCCTGGATTTTTTCTTTCTTTATTCTTACTCAGAGTTGATAACTTCAGAAATTCCACCATAAATTATGTTTTCACTTCCCCCTTACTTAATCTCTAGTCTTGAAAGTGCAGTGTGCTTCAGATGATAATGGAGAAATGTATTGTAATCTTCATTGGGCTGGGATATCAAGCAGCCTCTTCTTTAAAATGCACTATAGGAAGTGGAAAAGGGTGGAACTCTGCTTATAAAATAAGGGCTCTGCTTCCTGGCAGTTTATTTTTCGTCATTTTATTATATCGAGGTCTGAGTGAACTTGCCACTTTTACTGGAAATCCATGTTTGGCTCTGAGTTTTAAGAAAGGATTCAAGAATTAAAAATCAAATGGAAAGATCCCCCATAATGAAGGGGGCTATCAGAGCCTTTCGCTACAAGATCCCTTTTATGTGTGAAATATTTATTAGTCCTTGCCTGTTCATTATTTGAAGGGATGTCTGAACTGGTGTATCCTTAGGGAATCATGAGGGGAGCAGAGGGAATGTTTACAGTGAAAATGGTGCTTAATCTCCACGAATGACAGGAAAAGATTAAGCAAACTACAGATAAACCATCTTATCATTCGAAAGTATACACGCTGAATGCATTGTAAAATAAATACACAGCTGCTCTTTAAATCCTTTGTGCATCAAAGGACCAGAAGCACAAAAAGGACTCGTTTACCTCAAACAGGATTTACGTGGACTCTCCATCCAAAGATTTAAAAGAACTTCCACCGAACAACCTTCTCAGTCTAGCATCTGAGCTGGTTCGGAGATCTCTTTTAAACCTGGAAATCAGACCTGTTCATTGAGCTGCCTCCAGAGCCGGAGCAATGCTGGCTTCGGCGGCTCTGTGCCCCTCTCTTCCACTGCCATTCTGAAAGTTGGCAAAGTGGCTTCTGTTCCTACGCTGGCTTCGCTGGGCTATTACATAACTACAAAGCCTTTGTTTTAGGAACGGCTGCCCATGGTAACCCATTTTATTTGTGACACAGTAGTCAACTCACATCACGGCCAAGAAGTGTGTGGCTTGGGTTTTATGCCCTTTCTGGTCAATAGTAATTCAAAACCATAGTTGCTAACATTGGATGACAACCGTCAGGCTCTAACTAAACCTATGAAAAGCCTAAATATTTAGAGAATATGATCTCTTGATTGACAAACGGCATTTTGAGAAGAGTTTCATAGATGAAAAATTTCCTGTGCCTATATGACTTTTACCAATAAGGTGAGAGCTCATAAGATATTTTTCTCACTAACATGTTCAGAAGATCATCCAACTGTTCAAATACTGTCATTTTCCCACCATAATGTTGTCTCTCACAACTAGAGCATTTTTCTACTACTGAAGTTAATGTACCAAACCCAGAGATTTCCAGACTTCATCAAAGTTCATTTTGCAGAGCTTTTCCTGGTGTCTGACACAGAGATGAAAATCTTCCTCATGCAGTCCTTTACAAGTCCGCTGAGGCTTAAAGGCTCCATTTCCAAAGCGCCATATGGCTACCACTAAAGATGATGGCAGTGACTGAGCTAAACATAGGAGTGGTTTCATCTACCCCTGGAACAGGACAAGGTACAAATGCTTCAGTGGGATGGGTAAACTGTGGAGCTGCCAGATCTGCTGTTATGCCATGTCATCTCCCAAAGTAAATTTCTTCCAGGTTAAGACAGTCCCCAAATATCGTCTCCAAAATCTGATACAAAGATTTTCCTGCATCAGAAACTAAACTGTCTATCGCTGGATGTTGATGTTCATTTGGAAGAAAATGAGCTCTCTGTTCCTACTGCATAAAAAGCCCTGCCACACTTAAGATTAAATCTTTCTCTTCCCCAACTGATAAAAGTAATGAGTTCAGGTAGATGCTTGATGAAAGCCAACCATTAAGAATGAAATCTGACCTGTTCATACCGAAGAAATCTAGATTAACTCCAATGATAGAAATAACCTTACCGTATATTAAAACCAATTGTAGCTGAATTCCTGCCCTGAAACCACAACTTTTTAAGTTGTGGTTCTTCTTTTTATAAAAACAACAGATTTCTACAGGCAGTGCAAACACTTCATGATAGATGGAAGTCAATGTCCTTCTTTCCTTGGGTCCTTTCTCACATATAATACTGACCATGTTTTATTAAGAAAATAGGTCCGATATCAGCTCAAGGGTGAAATTCTTTTTACTGGCTGGTGGAAGTGTCTGAGGACAGTAGACACTGCACCCAGAAGATCGTATTTCAGATGCAGAATTACTTGGTGTTTCTTCTTTCATCACACTAAGCCAAATTAATTATTGACTTCAGAGAAATTAAGGGTTACTGATCTTGAGTTACTACCAGCAGAATAAATCTATCAGAAACATTGGGGATTTTTTTCTGTGTCTTTTGGTGCTCTTGGAGGGAGTTAGTTTTAAGCGGCATTTTAGACATGCTAACATTAACCAGTGAAGAATGTTCATGCAGAGTTTTCCAGTCTGCATCAGTGCAAAGGAGGACAGACCGGACTGATAGAAGCGTAATTCCTTTGGAAGCACTGTAGTTTCTTTCTGGAAGGCACTGGCCTTTTGTTCGGCTATGACGTGCGGTAAATAAATCCAAAAAAAAGCTTTGGTGTTCGGCACCTGAAGTACATCTGAACATAGTAATGCATTAACACATCAGGTTTCTGAGCAGCAGAACTAGCAGACGTTAGTTTCCCATGGACTTGTGTCCTCTCAGCAATCCGTGCAGCATGACCCCTGCTCCCATGCCTATTTCCATGTCTACTGGGCTGGACTGGTACCTGTGCTGCCAGTAGTTTGGAGCCAGGAACAAAGTGGCTGGCAGGCTGATATGTGTATGCCCTTTACCAATCTGGCTGCTGTCAGAGAGATTACCTGTTCCCTAGAGGGACAGAGTCTTTCTTCTCGGTCTAGCTGCCAGTTTCCACAAACTCAGTTATTTGTGATATTTCTAACCCCCGTTCAACTTTAACAGAAGTTGGTCAATGAATTAAAAAGCTCCTAAGGAGAGTGGGACTTACAGATGGACAAATAATGTGACGGCACAGTTTATTTCATTAGGACAACAGGCTAAATCTCCATAAGTATGGAATCTCTCCAAGAGAATCTCTCCCAAGAAGTTGACCTGTTTCGTTTGCTCCCCAGTTTGAACTGGGTGTGGAAGAAACAGCAAGTCCGCACATATTAGACCACTTCCAGTCCTGCCTAGGGAAGAGATCTGGCTGTGAGCAGTAGAATTTCTCAGTCAGAGCAGTGAGGTTTGGTTAGAGGTTCCCTGTTCCCACCTGGCCCAAAAGAGACACAGAACGATCTTTGATTTGAAAATGTTCTTGATGCCCAATTTGGATTCCTTCTGTGTTCGGCTGATTCATTTGTAAAACTCATTTTGTCCACATGTAGCCACAAGAACACAGAAGATGCTCTCAGCATCAAGAGAGAAGCAGTCCTAGTCCCTGTGCCTTGGTGATAGGGTTGGAGGGGCTGGAACTTGTGATTATTTCTAGGCAAAGGAGCATTTTGTGGTGAAGCTACCATGAAAATATTCTGGGCTCCCATGGCTTTCCAAAGTCACCAAGCAGCCAGAGAATGTTGTGCTACTCCTTGCTCTGCCTTGTCCTCTTGGGGAACACAGCACTGGGGACTCATCTGGGAGGACCCATCTCCACTGCTCAATCACTGTCCTTCAATGGTGCAGGCAACCCACAGCAAACGAGCAGTGATTTCATTTGTGTTAGCACCAGGATAGCAGCTATCCCATGAGATGAATCAATAAAGGGTGAGAAAAAGATCATGCTGAACTCTAATGGGACCAAAGAGGCTTTTTCATCCAAGCCTGAACATTTGGGGACAGATACATTTCTCCTCGTGGCTTGGCCATTTTAGCCTCAAATTACCTCCATGATGATGGTTCCTGCTCACCTTCCAGCCACAGCTATTCTCTTCTGTTTTCTCAGAAGAAGTATCTCATAAGAGAGATGCCTATGCTGAAAAAAAAATACCAGAAAAAAAAAGTGCGATTGAGGATATTGGACAAAGTGCAAATAATTTTTTTTTTTTTTCTGGCATTCGTGACGCTGGCATGTCCCTTAGAAGGAGAGGACAGAAGCGTTCAGAGGAAGGGAGCTCTGCTCTTTCACGCGTACTGTCACTGCCATGTGCCATTTCGAAAAGGCCAAGGTCCCCATCCCCATGAGGCATTCATCGTCCCACCCAAAAAGGCAGCAAGCACAGCGCTAAGTGTTTGTTGATTCCTTTTTCTACCGTCCAGCTATCCCTGCTGCACCTCGCAGTGGGAACACTGCTTTGTTTTCCAGTCGCAAGGACGGGTTGAGCCCAAACACGTTCCCGTCACACAGCCATCGTACGGGCCGGTGAAAATAACGAGCCCTGGCCACGGGGAAGGTACAGGATGTGGTTGTGCTAGCAGAGCCGGTGTGCAGGTGGCCAGCCCTCTCGGCAGAGGAGCCAAGGGTCAGGAAACATGCGGAGCTAAAGGGGCGGAAGAGAAAGTAGTGAGCCCTGACTCGGTTTTCCTGATGACATGCATATCCAAGAGGAAAGCTAGAGGCTACTTTCGCTGACTGCACCAGACAAGTGCTGTAAACCCCACTACTTATCTCTGCTCTCCTGGCTGGCTGGGGCCATGCTCAGTAGGTCAAATGGATTAAGGATGGGAAGCAGAATGGAAAGTCCTTTAACAGCTTTTAATCAGGACCTGTCATTTTTTTTTTTTTCCCCTACTACCTAGAAACCATATACCTATATTTTCCCACTTATTTCCTTTAATAACTGCATAATGTTATTATATCTCAGTAGGTGTGTTATTCTCCTAGCATATTTTGACATCTATACCTTGGGTTTGCCTGAAATATTTTTGCACCAGTTGAATCAAAATATTTTCACAGGTTCGGGTGAAAAAAAAATACCTAGTGACTAAAATGATGACAAGAGGGTTGCAAACCCACAGTTAAAACTGTGTGAATAAAGTAAATGAAATTATGGAAGAGTCAGAGGGAAAGGAATGAGGAGACAGAGGATTACTGAACATAGTGAATGTTCATGCATCTGTGGATGTTAGAGAGGTTCATTCTTCACTGACTCCAGCTGCTGCATTTTCTGGGTAAAAAAAAATAAGTGATTTTCAAGAATTTAGAAATGGCTGTTCTATACTTAGATTCTTAGTTTTTATAAAACAAATATACATGTATTTCCAAATCATCTAAAATAAAATAAGTCTTATTGGCAGGTATGAGTGACCCTGAGCTCAATGTCTTCCTTCCTTGAAGTGCTCAGTTACCTTTTTCTTGGCACACAACAGTCAGCAGATGTCAAAGAATAAGGAGGTGTGTGGTGCCAGCACTTCAGTGCTGGCAGAGTATTTCCTGCAATAAAGAGTCTAATTTCAGGCTATGGAGAATTCCTGCTGACTCTTATCCCATGGTATTTTATGAATGAAAGTCCGAAAACAGACAATCTGTTGTCCATGACAATCCTATAAGGTTTTCACCCTAAGCGATTGCTTGAACCACTCATTTCTTATGGCGATAGTTGTGGCTTCAGGAGAAAGTCCTTCCTGCCAGTTGAAGCCTGGAAATTTGGCACTGCTGTCTACTTTTGCACTTGCGTAGCTTGAACTCACTATTCCCATCTCACCTCTTCTCCATTGCCCAACATGACTCTGCTAGTCTCAGCTGGAAATGCTACTGGAGAAAGTGACACCGCAGAGGACAGCCTGGCAGTGCTGTATCACGTGGCCTCCTGTGTCACCAGTTTTCCTGATCTGTGGTGTTTTTTTATCCAGAACTTGCCTGGAAAATGCGATCTCAACAACAGAAAGGAACAGGGTTGGGCACTCCCCCAGGGTGCTCCCTCAGCTCAGGATGGGTCTCTAGGAAACCCTCCAGCTCCTCCCAAGGGTCTGGGCTTTCCTTAGAGCTTCCTTGGCCTTGTTAGCCTTAATCAGCTCCCTCTGAGTCTGGGCAGGAGGAAAGGAGCATCCTCATTGCTTGCTGTGAGCGTTACAGGGAGGGGTCACCTTATTTACTCCCGCAACCAAAAGGATGGGAACGATAATGCATTTCTTACAAGTGTTGAATCAGCAATTTAGTGAAATGAAAGAAATCAGCTATGTTTACTGTGTGGTTAATAAATGCTACACCAGTAGAATTCCAGTATGTATATATACATACACGTATATGCAGATATTATAACCCCTGTATATATAGGTATACAATTATTTTTTGCCTTTTTGGAATAATCTCAACACAGTGCTAAGGCTGCTATTATGTATGATCCAAAAATCCTCCTGGACAACGTGCAGGCTCTGAGCCCTTCACCAACTTTTCACCATCTGGCTCTAACTTCAGCCAGGCTCAAGCTGCTAGTAAATATTCCTCTTCTCTTCTAGTAGAATTTGTACTTAAATAACAAAGAATGGTGTCCCAGTGGGCTCCCTGTGTTGCCTGAGGTTTTCAAAGGTCAGACTACACGTCCTAATATTTCCTTTTGGCCTTAATGACGATTCTATGAATTTTGTGCATGGCTTGTTTGGGCATCCCCCTCTAGAAAACAAAGTGGAATGTATTTTTTAATCTTGGCTGGTGACAGGCCAGTGCCTGGTCACTTCCTTTCCTTTCCTGTTGATGCTTTTCTTCTGGGAGTCACAGTGCCACACATCAGTTACTAAATGTTCAGAGGATTCCTTTTGCTACAGTCGCAGCAGAAAACAGTGAGAAGGTGGTATGATATTTGCTATGATGTTTCTGCTTGGATGAGAGGTGCGAGAAAATAGCCACATGTTAAAAAAAAAAAAAGTGTAATGGATCAGTTTACTTGTTCACAAAGGCAAACTATGTAGAAAACTGGGGTTTGAGTTAGGGTTTCTGGTTTAGGGGTGAAGACTCTGGTTGTGAGAACTGAGGTAGTCTGCTTCCCCAGGCTGTTGGAAGGTGATTAGCACCCCTGTAAACAGAGGAATTTGATCAGCAAATAAGCTGAGACATTCTCCCTGTCCCTTTTCAAACCTGATTGATTTGTGTCCTGAAAGGGGAGTCTGAACAGAAACTGAGCTTGCTACTAGAGGAATACTTATTTTCTTTAGGACAAATGATGGCCAATATCTCATAGAAGTGGGCCTGAAGTAAAACACAGAAAGAGATTAACAGGTGAATAGGCAATTAGTTGCGATTAACTTTTACATTTTGTATTAAAAGGGTTTTTGGGATGTGGGTGTTAAAAATCAATTTGTGTGTTATGACTTTAAAACAATTAATCACATTTAAGACAATAACTGCAAATAAATTTTGACTATAGCATACTTGAAACAAGGCTTCCTCAGTGCTGAGAAAAAAAATATTTCTTTGCAGGTACTGTGAAAGCCAGATGTACTAGTACCTCAAAAACTGCTTCTGTAGCAGCCCTTGCTGCGCCCTTTTCTGCATCTTGTGGCTCCTTATGATCTTACACTCCTACATCGTGGGGACCCTAGATTATCTTAGAATCATAGAATCATAGAATGATTAGGGTTGGAAGGGACCTCAAAGATCATCTAGTTCCAACCCCCCTGCCATGGGCAGGGAAACCCTCCACTACACCAGGTTGCCCAAAGCCTCATCCAACATGGCCTTGAACACTTCCAGGGATGGGGCATCCACAACTTCTCTGGGCAACCTGTTCCAGTGCCTCACCACTCTCATAGTGAAAAATTTCTTTCTTATATCTAACCTAAATCTGCCCTCTTTCAGTTTAAATCCATTGCCCCTTGTCCTATCACTACACGCCCTTGTAAAAAGTCCTCTCCAGCTTTCCTGTAGGCCCCCTTTAGGTACTGGACAGCTGCTATAAGATCACCCCGGAGCCTTCTCTTCTCCAGGCTGAACAGCCCCAACTCGCTCAGCCTGTGTTCATAGCAGAGGTGCTCCAGCCCTCGGATCATCTTCGTGGCCCTCCTCTGGACTCGTTCCAGTAGCTCCATGTCCTTCTTGTGTTGGGGACTCCAGAGCTGAACACAGTATTCCAGGTGGGGTCTCACAAGAGCAGAGTAGAGGGGCAGAATCACTTCGCTCGACCTACTGGCCACGCTTCTTTTGATACAGCCCAGGGTACGGTTGGCTTTCTGGGCTGCCAGCGCACATTGCCGGCTCATGTTGAGCTTCTCATCCACCAGCACTCCCAAGTCCTTTTCCTCAGGGCTGCTCTCAATCCATTCTCCGCCCAGCCTCTACTTGTGCTTGGCATTGCCCCGACCCACGTGCAGGACCTTGCACTTGGCCTTGTTGAACTTCATGAGGTTCTCACAGGCCCATCTCTCCAGCCTGTCAAGGTCCCTCTGGATGGCATCCCTTCCCTCCAGCGTGTCCACAACACCACACAACTTGGTGTCATCTGCAAACTTGCTGAGGGTGCACTCAATCCCACTGTCCATGTCTCCAACAAAGATGTTAAATAGCACTGGTCCCAGTACCGACCCCACAAGACTATTCAGTTACCATTCAGTTCTCCTGGCTGTGAAAATATTTGAGAAGAAAAATAATTATCTGGAAGGAACCAGTTTAGACATTTCCCCAAATGCTGTTTAAATGGACTGGCAAGCCTTAGCTGAGAAGGAAGTCATAGAATCATAGAATACCATGTTGGAAGGGATCTCAAGGATCATCTAGTCCAAGCTCTCCTGGCAAAAGCATGTCTAGAGAAGATGTCCCAGCACCCTGTCCACATGAATCTTAAAAATGTCCAATGTTGAGGAATCCACCACTTCCCTGGGGAGATTATTCCAATGGCTGATTGTTATCATTGTGAAAAGTCTTCCTCTTGTGTCCAATCAGAATGTTCCCAGGAGTAACTTGTACCCATTACCCCTCCTCTCTTCCGGTGACTCCTTGTAAAAGGGGAGTCTCCATCTTCTTTGTAGCCACCCTTTAAATGCTGGAACATGTTGATAAGGTCTCCCCTAAGCCTTCTTTTCTCAAGACTGAATGAACCCAGTTCTCTCAGCCTTTCCTTAGATGGCAGGCTTCCCAGTCCTTTGATCCTCTTTGTGGCCTTTCTCTGAACCCTTTCCAGCCTGACCACATCTTTTTTGTATGGCAGGGACCAAACCTGAACACAGTATTTTAGTTGTGGACTGACAAGTGCTGAGTAGAGTGGGATAATGACTTCATCATCGCTGCTGGTGATGCCGTTGTTGATGCAACCTAGCATCCTGTTGGCTTTCTTTGCCGCAGCAGCACCATGCTCACCAATACTGAGCTGCTTGTCCACCAGGATACCCAGGTCCCTTTCCACAGAGCTACTTCCCAGTTGGGTAGATCCCAGCCTGTGCTGCACTCCTGGATTATGTTTGTCCAGGTGCAAGACCTTACATTTGTCCTTGTGGAACTTTGTAAGGTTCTTGTTAGCCCACTCTTCCAGCCTATCCAGGTTTTCCTGCAGGGTGGCTCTCCCTTCCGAAGCGTTCACTTCCCTGCTCGGTTTGATATTATCAGCAAATTTCATCAGGGCACGCTTGATCCCATCATTCAGCTCGCTTATGACGACATTCAACAGCGTTGGGCCCAGGTCATGCACTATCAACACACGCACTCTACACTGCTATTTGCAGTGATTTGGGAAAGTCGTTTTACATCATTTCAAATCATCACTATAAAGCACTGCTCATACTTCAGCAACCATTGACATATTTCAGAAGTCTCCATCAACTTGTGCCCTGAGGTCTTTCCTAGGAGTTCCTACCTGGAACTAGGGCTGTGTGAATAATGATTTGGAAATCAGTGGTATTTTTCAGTTTAGTTGCTGAACACAAAAAAAAGACAACAAATCCACTCACTCCAAGATACTTTCCAAAAAAAAAAAAGAAGAAAAAGTATTGTCTCGGACTGATCATGTTAGTTCTCTCTGCTGAAAAGAAATAGAAATACTGAATTGTTGTAGGCTGGATGAAATGTTATGCTTGACCCCATAAAGAAGTGCTCCATTTTGAGGCTGTTTTATTAAAGAACAGGAAACAACAAATTGTATTCCTATCAATCATGAATATGTGGGACCTGAATAAACCTGAGAAGACTATCTAGTACTTACTGCTATTGTAAGCCAGAATTAAATTTCATCCCTGACAGAGATCTATCAGACCCAATCTTAAACACCTCAACCGATGCCAGTCGCAGACTCCCCAGACAGCCTTATTCAGTGCTTAACTGCCCTGAGAGTCAGAAAATGTTCTACATTATCTGAGATAAATTTCCTGTCCAGAAAATTAGACTGATTATTTCCTCTCTTACCCTTCGTGGCTATGGGGATAGTTGATCAGAGACCTCCAGCTTTTCCCCACTGGAAGGCTGTTAGCACACCCATCTGTCTGATCTCCTCTTCTTCTATATTGAACAGTCTCAAATCTTTCAGCTTTTTCTCACAGGCTGGGTTTTCACAATTTCTGACAACACTTCTCTCTCCTTTGAGTTGCCTACAGTTTCAACTTCTAACCCTGTCCAGTGAAATGCTGGCAGTTTTTTCCAGTTGGTGTGATCTGTAAATTTTAGGCTGGTTTCCTAGGGAAATAGAACATACCTAATCATGTTTTATGTCTGCCTGTTTATTTTTTCTGTCTACTTGACTCATAATTTTTTAACCCTTCTGCCAGTTTCAAGCAAACGTTGACAGTGGTCAATTATCTCTAAGATATTATTTCATTTAAAAAGTGGTAGGATGTAGGAGAGACATCTTATTAGAGCCCTCACCAGTGAAAGGCAGCAGCATGATAAAACCCTTAGCAGACAGCGAGGCGACTCCATGGTAGAAAGGTGCTACAAATGACCCCAAAACCTTCAGCTGGAGATTGTTCCTTAAGAGATACAGGGGACACAACCTCCCTGGGAGCTGGGGTGAATTGCTTCTACTCCTAGTACAATGACTCGTAAGAATAAATTGGATAGGCTATCTCCCTGTCAGACACATTAATAATTTTTCATTATTTCTTAACAAACCAGTGATGTGTATTTTTGGCAGACTGTTTCCCAAACAGTTAGGCTTCCATCACTGTGGAAATTCACCTGTGGGAAGCCTGGCTTCAGGTCAGTAGAAAGCCTCAGGCACCACACTATTGAGGAGAGGCAAGAAGACGATCAGAGGGCTGGAGCACCTCTCCTGTGAAGACAGGCTGAGAGACTTCAGATTGTTCAGCCTGGAGAAGAGAAGGCTTCAGGGAGACTTTCTAGCAGCCTTCCAGTACCTAAAGGGGGCCTACAAGCAAGCTGGAGAGGGACTTTTTACAAGGGCATGTAGTGATAGGACAAGGGGAAATGGCTTTAAACCAAAAGAGGGGAGATTTAGATTAGATATAAGGAAGAAATTGTTTACCATGAGGGTGGTGAAACACTGGAACACGTTGCCCAGAGGAGCTGTGGCTGCCCTATCCCTGGAAGTGTTCAAGGCCAGCGTGGATGAGGCTTTGAGCAATCTGGTCTAGTGGAAGGTGTCCCTGCCCATGGCAGAGGGGTTAGAACCAGATGATCTTTAAGGTCCCTTCCAACCCTAACCATTCTATGATTCTATGGTTTCAGGTTTCCTGATGGCACTGTTCCACATTGAACAAAATCCTTAAATATTTGCAGGTGTGACGTCCAGAATACAGGTCTCTTCTCCAGGACCCTCTTCATGGATAGTGTGATGCTTGCTCCCTTGTTCTCCTTCTCCTTCAGTGAATATTAAAGGAATCAGCGTAAAAACACAGCCATATGGACAAAGTGACTGAGGATGCTGCTTTCCATTCCTGCAGCATGGAGGTGAGGAAACTCTTGTGAGTTGCAAATCTCTTCACAGGAGGGGACGCAATAAGAGCATGCTTCACCAGTGAATTATTGAAAAAAAAAAATTTGTCCTCCAGCAGTTTTGTCAACCTAGAGACTTTTTTCACAGACTATCAACTTTAAGCCCTTTCCAAAAAAAAAAAAAAAAAAAGGAAAAAGAAAAAAAAAACAGGAAAAAAGGAAAAAAAAAAAAGAGGAAAAAAAAATATTGCATGACACTTACTTCTGTGTAAGAATCTGTAGCTTGTCCCTGTCACCAGTTGCCCATCCATTACCCTGACTAACCACATGGCCAGGGGCCCAGGCACTGAATCACCCTTTGCTTCCTGCTCAGAAAGTAGTGGTTCAGAGCTGCGTCCTGCTGCAAGCGGGAGAGAAATTTCCAGAGACTTCAGCCACATAAACAAGTAAAGGCATTTGTCTCTTCCCCACAAAATTTTTGCCCCACAAAGGGTTTGGTGGGAAAAAACAGCTTGGTGGGGACGAAAATGAACAGCCTTGAACGAAAGGTGTGTAGGACTCTCTTGTCCTGGTATGAGCAGTTATATAGAGTTCTAGTACATGATAGGGGCAAGCAAATAAACAGTGAAAGAAATTGAATTTTTCAAAGATGTGTCCCTAAAATTCCACGTGCTTCAAACCATAATTAGGTGCCCAGGAGTGGAGAGACATATCCAAGGCAAGTTAGACTAGGTTGGGCCTTGGCAGTAATGAACTTGCTCCTTCAGTTTTGTTACCATCAGCATCCAACTGAGCCAGAACAAAGCTGCTTTGGGGATGTCCACACAGGCCGAACTCACACCTCCTGTTTGTAGCTATACATCGCTGAATACAAGCGAGATGTTCACAGATTCCAACAAAGGTGCCAATGTTTTTGGCGTACTCTGAAAATAGGCTAAAAGGTCATTCAAATCTCTACTTTTAGGCAACTCTGAAAATGAGTGGGTTTATGCTTTCTAATTTCTACTTCCCTGTCTGTTCTCACCTGGGACAGTTTTTATTTCATTTCTAGCTGGAAGAGTGGAATTTGTCCTTTGTAATGCCACTTGCATACCAACGCATTTTCTGGAGCCTACCCATGAAGTATGTATCATGCTAAATGTATTTCTGCTTTTGCGTGTGGTTCATATGAAAAGTGATGGCATTCCATACTAAATGAATGCCTTCTCGTTTTCTTCTTGTAGTGGCATCTTGAATGTGCTTTCACGTCTGCCTGAGCGAGGTTTATCAGTGTACCAGTGAATCATGCCTGGTCAAAGCCATGCTAAGACCACACTGTGTGGCTCCAGTGGTTGCTGCAAGAGTGTATCTTGTTCCAATGGTGCAAACTGCAATGTAGACAGAGCTGAAGGTAGCTTCTGTCCTTGTGTTACAGGCTGAGGTGCTTGCAGCCCCAGATGTGGCACAGAGGTGTGACCGTTAGCTGCTCTGGCTGCTGGCTGCTGCATCCCAGATGTATTCTGTGTGAGATGTTGACCGCTTGAAAACTTATTGAGCTACGTGAGCAAGGAAGCACATAACCGGTGTTCCTGGAGCCAGCCCTTATCTCCCTCCAGGTTGTTATTTGAATAATTAAGCAAACAAAAGGCAGCCTGTCTGCTCCTGCGGCCACAGTCGCTCCAGCCGGGCTCCTGGCAGGGCTGCCGAGGAGGCGCTGACGGAGCCGGTGAGGCCGGGGGAGTCGTGACAGGTCGGGGAGGAGAGGGGAGGGGGATTGTCCGGTTCCTCTGCTGCTTCGTGTTTTGTGTTTAATGAGCTTTCGGCGACCGGAGGAGCAGATGCATAAACAAAAGCTTGTTGGCCCTGTTTGGCCAAGTCGAGACTTTTTGCCTCCTCAGACGGGTTCCCAGGGACTGTCCCTGGACACAGAGTTTTCCCCACATGGGAACTGTAGCAGAAAGAGGCTGCAGGGAAGGAGGAAAATAACCTCAGGGGCTGGAAACATGGATTTCAGGACAGAAACTACTCTCTGAGGGGCTCTGGGAGATGCTGTGAGAGCAGGGAATTGATCTGATGAAACAGGGAATGATGCACGTAGTCTGACTGCATCCCATCTGTCAGCTACCAGCTCTCCTGCAAATCTCCAGGTCCGGTCCCACACTGGACTGAGATCTGCTCGGGGTGGTAGAAGGGGTGAACATTGATGGAGCTCCTTCCAGCCCCCTATTTCTTTACTCGCATTGTCTGACCAAGAGAGGGGCAGACTTTTCTGAATTAAACCAGATTAGAAATGTCTTGATGGGATTGCCTGTCATTTAAAGCAAGTGAGGACAAGTGAGGATGCTGAGACGAAGGGTGGGATAGACTTAGAAGCCATTTTGTGTTATTTTCAGGGTCCTGAGAAGTTTCACAGATTGAAACTGTTTCTGAGGAGGGAGGAAATCCCACCCTCTGCTCACTCAATAACATGAATATATTCAACTTCTCTCACCAGCTCCCCACTGTCCAGCAATGACAGTTTCTGGTGCAAGCTGGGCTGTGTGAGATACTCTACAACCCTGAAGGATACCACAAAGGCTGTGCAGAGATCATAGCCTAAAAGGCTGGATAAGAAAGCTGCCATCACTTGAATCACTGGGGTTTTGGTTTTGTAACCAGGCATCTATTGTCCCATAGCTATCACAGTAGCACTGCATTCAGATGAATCTTTCACTTGGACTTTAGATGACTGCCTTTCCTCTGTGCTTGGGCCGATTTTTCTCTCAGAGGTTCCCCATGGCATCTTCCAGTGACAACCCACTTCAGAAAGCCCCATCAAAGCTCAAAATAGAAAAATCGGTGTAGCAAAGCACATCTGATACCATACACCCTGTGTCAGTAAAGTCACTTCACATCTTTTCTAGTGCCTGCTTTCCCCAGACACCCACCCTTTCCAGTGATTCTTGACTATAGATTTCACTTGCTTTTGCTAGAGGATTAGTCCCACAAACACCATGTGGATAAGTAATTTGATTCAGATGAAAAGCCCTGCCTCTGTATAATGACTCTCCAGAGTAAAATTATTCTTGTGCGTAAATGTTTACAGAGTCGGGACCCCATTCGAGTATCTGGAGTGTAAAGAAGTTATCTTCACGTTTGCTCATTGGTATCACAAATGTCCCTGGTACTTTAAGGATGGCAATTCATACAGTGAAGCAGCAGCTCCTGCAGCGTTATTCTAGTTAACAAGATTATACTGACAGCCAGGCAAAGTACCAAAGGATTGTGTCTCATTTAGAGAACACAGTGTAAAGACTAAAATCTTATGGGTATCACTTAGGGAGCTAAAAACACTTTGTGCTTTTGAAATGAGCACTTTCCTGTGGATGCTCAGCATTCACAATGTGCAAGCTCCTTGCTACTGGCTGCTCAGTTTGATATCTGACCAGCTAAGAGGTTTGTGTGTTTGAGGGGTCAGCCCCTCTCCTTCCCTTCCCTTTCTCAGGACACTGCAGGGGAGAAGGAGGCAGAGGATACGGCAAATGCCAAAAGGCCTGGGGAGGGCCAGCATTCATCTATCTTTGCTTAGATATGCTTAGGGCAAACAGTGGGTATTTGTTTCCACAAAGCTCAGGCACCAAAATAATTTTCGACAAAGAGACCAACCACTCCCCTCCAAGCTACTCACTTAATAGCAACAACTGTGCATGAAAACAGAGCCTAAGTGGTAGTACAGTAAGCTCTAGTTGCACATCATCTGACTAAATTTCAGACACGACACTTAAAATCCATATAGTGGCATATTTTCTACAGATTGTATTTTTGGAATCTCATGTAGGAATGCAGAAAGCACTAAAGTGAGCTACCAGTGATTTTACTGTGTTCTATGGATCCTGTAATAATTTCATGTGAATATTTTTCAACTTACTTCTATAATTTCATCAGTTTTGTTGACTAGCTAAACTGCTTTGGAGGCAAACAGTTCTTGCAGGTCATCTATCCCCTATTGAAATTTTTCTCTTTGTAGTCAAACCTAACAAAACCAATATCATCACAAATAAAGTCATCAAAGCTGGCTCCTTAGCAGTAGGTACCCTTGGTTCTTATTAGGTATTTAGCACTGCCACGTAAACCCTATGTGCAGCCTGGTCTCAGCAAGCGTCAGTTTAGTAATCACTGCTGGAGTTCCCAAAATCACTTAGAAATGCCAATGACCAGACCTGCAGTATGATGGAGGTGGGGATATTAATGAGGGTTACTAATTTTCTGGTTTAAAGCTCACAGGAATAGCAAGAACATATTTTATTTGCTGACTTGCTCCCTCTTGAACCTCTTGAGTTTTCTTCAACATTTCATGGATTTTATTTTATCTCTGGGAAAAATCAGCATAGAAATTTGGCGTCTCCCATTCCCTGTATCTTTCTGTGAGCAACAGGGGTGTAATTTCAAAGGAAATTACACTCATCCCCCCCATACAGTAAAACAGCTGGAATTTCATAGTGTGCAAAATAAAATCACTGCTTCATTAACTCTGTCATTTGTGGACAAGCTCACATGCAGATTTGCAGGGAAAGAGAAAAATGCGGCATGTAGAAGTACATATATGTATATGCATGCATAGTTATGTACCCAGTTGTGTGTTTCTATCTACCTGATGATCTATTTATTTATCTATATACCTGTCTATTTATCTGTGTATCTACCTATGCGGATGCATTTATTACCCCCAGAGGCTTTATGGTTATGTGTATGGGTAAAGCATTAATAACCACGTGTTTATTTTTCCCAAAGGACTACCTCACACACTTCTCTTTCAACAGCCAGTGGTTAGCAATTTTGATTAAAAGGTATAGTCCCAGTTGTGGGGGCTTAACTTTTGGAAAAAAAAAATCAAACCTTTGTTGTGAAAGGGGAATGGTTACTGCCACCGGGTAGCATTGTGCAGAGAGCGGGACATGGCTGTTGGGGTCAAGAAGGATGACTCTCACCGGCAGCTGGGATGGGGCTGTTGTGGGGAGAGAAAGATGACTCTCATGGGCGGCTGCTGGGTCCCGTTATACGTGATGTAGCCAGTTAGGATGATTTGGGGACTCTCACGTTGTTAATTCAGCACTGATACTGCCAGATACTTAGGACCTGGTTGGATGGAGTCGCTGCCAGCAGGAAGATGGCTGCGTCTCACTGCGTGTGCCCTGTAGGGTTAGTCTTTGGGGTCATTCCTCTTGACGGGCTTTTAAGAAACCCCAAACACGTGCACTGAAGAGCCTGGCGACATTGAATTTCAGTGCTGACAGCCCTTCAGCCCGACGCCCTGCTGCCGCCGGGCACGGAGGGCAGCTCCCGGAGCCCCGCTCCGAGCCGGAGCATCCCCGGCGGGCTCCGCCGCGGGGCCCTGGGGAGGGGCCGAGGGGGCGGGGCCGAGGCGGGGTGGGCGGGGCCGTACTGGCAAGCCCCGCCCCCGGGCGCAAGAGGGGCGGTGCTGCTCGCCGGAGTCCCGCATCCCCGCCGTGCGGTACGGCGCGGCGCGGCGCGGCTCGGCTGGGCTGGGATCAGCTCGGCTGGGATCGGCTTGGCTCGGCTCGGCTCGGCTGCTACGCCGACGGCGCTGTCGGGCAGAGGGTTCACTTCGCGCCCCTCAGCGCCCGGCGGCAGCGGGATGGAGCTCCGTGCGGCGCGGCTGCTGGCGGTCCTGCTGTGCCTGGCTCCTGGTAAGCCCTCGGGGAGCCCCAGCTGCCCCGGGTCCGGCCTTTCGGGGAGCCGCTGGGGTCCCGCAGCCCCACGGGGCCCCGAGTTGAGGGGGCGCGGGGATGATCAGATGCCCGGAGCAGCCCGGGTGCGGGTTTCCCTTGGGGTTGTCGGGGCCAGTGGAGCGGGTGAGGCGGTGGGGTGGGACGGGGCGTTCAGTGCTGCGGGCTTGCTGTCCTCTTCTCTCCTGTCCTCTCCTGTCTGCCTGCCCTCTCCGCTCTGTCCAGCCGGTGCTGGCCCGTCGGAGCGGGCTGCCTGCCATGGCATAGTGTCCTGCTCGCTTGGCTCCAGCATCAGCCGTCATTTCCAAGAGCAAAATGTCCCTGGAGCCAAATGCGGGAAACCCATCATCAGCGATGAACCTGCTCGGAATGCCAGTGATTACGGCTAGGGGAAATACTAGGGAGATAGGGAAGGTCCCGCTCTGGTCTCGCTTTCTTGTTGCCCGTTGTAGCTGGCTGAGCTGTCCCAGTCGGGGCTCCTGGCTCGCCCAGTGAGGCCGGGTTCCTGGCAGTGATGGGAGCAACCAGGGTGGACTGAAAATCTCTCCCTGTCGTCCTCACAAAATGTCGCGCAAGCTGGGCTGTTGCACCCAGGTCACCACCTTCACCAGCGCGGGTGGCTGGGTGGCTCACGCGATTAAAGTCTGGTAGAAACAGATTTTTGCCTGACTGCTTGGGAGGAAAGAGATAACCTTAGAAAATCGTGGGATAAAGTAAATTAATGGGATCTCAAATTTGTGACAAACTGTGTATAGTAGTTTCTTCATATAACTCATTGATCAGCAGTCTCAAAGAACATAAGTATATTCAATTTATTATAAGAAAAGTCGGTAATCCCTTTCCCTAGGGAGTGAGATCATCAGATGAAGGTTCACTTCATTTCAATGTCCCACATCCTCTTGTTAGACCTTGAAGTTGGCAACGCAAGAAAACAGGAACTCCACCCTGGCTGTCTGAATTGTAGTGCTCTGCAGCTAGCTCCTGACCATCTGCCTGTGCTTCCTGTTATGATAGAGTTTTTGAACTTTCTGGGATGTGTGAAAAGTCATTATTTACCTCTCACTGCTAAGTGGGTGATGTGAAAGTGTCCGCTTAAAACATGCTGCATATTCCTGTATATAATGCTGTTCTGATTCAGTAGCGTTTACTTTGTTTATCAAGTTGATTTGAGGGTTTTTATATCTGTTTTCACAGGTTTATTTATTTGTCTGGATCAGCCAACCCTTAGCATCCAAAAAGACGTCCTCACAGTAACTGCAAATGACACTCTAAATATCACTTGCAGGTAAGGGCAAAAATGTCCAGCATGATTTTCATGGGAGTAATTTATGTAGTGAGTTTTTGTATGAAATTGCAGGTGATTCAGTCTCTCCCCCATCATCGCTCCTGTTTCTTCCTGTTCCCTTTGTGCCCCCCGCCTCGCTTTTCCCTGACAGGCTTTAGAGATTATCTTAGAGGGTTACAGCAAGAGAGAGCTGGGGAGCGCAGGGTGGCTGGGAGGAGGAATTGTCAGCCAGGTCCTCGTGGGGCCCGCTGGTGAGGCATGCTCTTGACTCTCCCTTTTGGGTGCTATGTCACTTAGATTCAGCAGAATATAAATCTCAGGTAGCTTCCTTATAGGTGGATTTATGTGAATTTATCTTATGTGGTGTGATGCTCTGTGTGCTGGGATGAAGCCTGTTCCTCTCTGCAGCCGTAGGGCTAAGCAGGGCTGGGATTCGCCAGCTTGGCATCAGTGCCAGTACTCGTTGCATGCTCATGCCCCTCTAACGTTTGCTTTCCCAGTGGTCAGAGACCACTGGAGTGGTCCTGGCCAAGCAACCAGAGCAGCATGGAGAAGCGTATCTCTGTGACAGACTGCAGCGATGGACCCTACTGCAAGACACTTACTCTTCTCAAAGTCATTGGCAATGACACAGGGGACTACAGGTGCCTTTACAGGGACAACCAGGCAGCTACAACCATTTATGTCTACGTTCAAGGTAAGGGCTTACGTAGTTCTTAGGTGGCTCTTCCCCTAGCATGAAGAGAAAAAAGATGTATCATGTATCTTCTTATTTTCCAAGTTGGTAATGATGACCTTAGGAAGAGCCTGTCTTCGTGAATGCAGGGCTGACCTCAGCAGGAGTTTCATATGAGGGACAATTACAGATATTCTGTATTATTAAACCAGACAGATCCAATTTCTTTTACAGTTTGTACTATCTAGTACCATTCAAAAAAAAAACCAACCCGAAACATAAACTTCCACACGTTTGCCAACTGTGATGGTAAAATCTATTTAGGCTTTTATTGTTAACTTATAGTTATCGTTTTGAAAAATGGGATGTTATTATATACATAGGTTAGCTTGTTTTATAAGGTCACAAACTTACTTTTTTTTTTTTTTTTTTTTGGTCTGACTTTGAAAAGGGTGCTGCCACCAAGGGAGCCAATGTAGCATGTCACTACTTTTAACTGATATTTCCTGTAATACTTATACAAGGAAAGGCACGCTGGGGTAAATCAGATTTTTGTCGGCACAAAGACTGCAGTGGCAGGAAGCTATTCTCCACAGTGCACACTGCTGTGGATAACTGTTTTGAGAATCAGGATACTACAAAGCTGAGGGGTGGTCTGTCAAAATATGTCCCCTCTGTTTAGTCTCATCGTTTAAGTGTTTTACCACATAGAAAAGAATAAAACTGATTTGAGAAGAAATAGACAGGGAAAGAACAAAACTGGATAAGTTTCCTCCATAATCATGTGACAAATAATATCCATTTACCAAATGAATATTCTTCTAGATTACAGATCTCCATTTGTGACCTCAGTTAGTGATCAGCTTGGCATCGTATACATCACTAAGAACAAAACTGTGGTAGTGCCGTGCCTTGGAACCGTATCAAATCTCAATGTATCTCTACATGCGGTAAGGAAGAAAACCCATTATTATTATAAGAGTTAGTTGAAATCATTGTGACACAAATACATTGCTTGAAGTATAAAAACTTTTTTCCGTCCTTGGGAGTTTTACAGCATGTGATTACAAGGTGAGTGCTGTAACTGTACTCGTCCACGATCCTGTGCTCACAAAGTGCAGAGTGATTGCCTAGGAAAAGGAGATTGCCTGAACTAGAATGTTAAAACTGGGACCCTGTGGTTATGGAAAATGTTGGGCTTGAAAATTCAGGGCGGTTTGATTTTTGAAATCTGACTATGTATTTTATCAATATTTTAAACAGAAATATCCAGAAAAGATATTCGTTCCTGATGGTAAATCAATTTCGTGGAATAATAAAAAAGGCTTCACTATACCCAGTCACTTAATCAACTATGCGGGCATGGTCTTCTGTGAAGCTAAAATAGATGACGAGAGCTATCAGTCTGTGATATACATAGTCGCGGTTGTAGGTAAGCCAAAGTGGTTTTTTTTCCTCTATAGCCAATGTTATTTTGCTCGTTACAACATACTGAACCAATTATGTTTGGTTGGACTCCAGGTTATTCAATACTGACAATGCAGCTAATGCAAAATGGATGTTGTGATATATATTACTTTTCTTTTAAATGCAATGTATTGTGTTCTTTCTGATTGATCATTGGGATAAGTGCTGCTATTTTTAGTGTTACATAGATGCCAGACATTTTCTTTTTTTTTTTCCTGACAATGCAAGCCTTTTTCCTAAAATCACTGTCTTCTGTACTTTATTCACTTATCCAGGATTCAAGTCATTGTTGAAGGGAACTAGAGGCAGGCATCCATCAGCAGCAGATGGAAGGGAATTGCTCTGAGGGGGTACTAAGGGAATGGGGGATCTGAAGGTCGCACTAGGAGCTACATTGTCTTATCTCCTTCAGACCTATGTCCTGACTCTGACAGGGGATTATGCTGTCCTGATATATTTTGCCAGGTGTTATATTTTGCCAAACCCCAGAAATAACTTGATGATTCTGTGGAGGTTCAAGCCCGAGCTGAAACTGCAGCTATTTCTCTTTTCACTCTGATACCACTTCGGGTGGCTGATTGACACCGAAGTGGCTGGCCTTCCCTTGCTTGGCAGGAAGACACAGCAGCCCTCCACCCTTCACTCTGTGCAGCAGGCTCTTGCTTCTCCACCAAATTCATCAGTCTTTGCTCTGATTTGGAGCAAATTCAGAATTTCTGCAGAATTTCTGCATTCAGAATATTCTGTTTTGGAATATTTTAAATATTTTATTGCACAAAGTAAACTTGGTATAATTTTACCAATGCCAGATGGACGTTCTTAATAAAATTCCCACTTTTTGCTGGAGGTGGGGAGGTGTCTTCCTCAGTTTCAGATCTCAGAAGGATAAGAAGAAGGTGTGTAAGGCAGAGGAACTGTGTGGGTTACTGTCTCCTGCCTGCTCCCACTGCCGTAGTGGCTCTCATCAAGTCCATACATCCTCCTGCGCTGTGTCTGACACAGCTCTGACATGTGAAATGCTCAGGGCAGGCATATCCCTTCCCTCCAGGCTCCTTTGTACGCCATCATTGTGCTGCACTGGGGAATTGTGGGGCCTCTTTGTAGCTGGGGTTTCGGCGGCAGTTTTGGTGAATTCGCCTGGGAAATTTGGTGCTGACTGCTGTAAAGAAACCTCCTCTTACCTCCATGTTTATAGTGTGCCTTTTTCTTCCTCTAGGATACCGAATTTATGACCTGACGATGAACCCGCACTACCAAGTAGAGCTGGCAGTGGGAGAAAAACTTGTTCTCAATTGCACCGTAAGAACGGAGCTGAATGTAGGAATTGATTTTAGATGGGACTACCCTTCCATCAAGGTAAATCCATAATAACTTAAAGGTGGCAACATCAGGATGAAATTTGATTTACTTATAATGTCATATATGTCACTCCCTCCTTTATAATTCTGACAAAGTAGATGATAATATGCAAAGAATTTGCCAGTATATACAGGTGTGCAAAGTGTGACAGGAGGAATAACAATAAAATTCCCAAAAAACACTTCTGTCTTTTATCTATTACAGGAAAAACGTGCCACCATAAGGGATTTAAAAACCACTGCAGGAGAAGTAAAGAAGTTCGTGAGCACTCTTACCATCGACAGTGTGTCCTTAACTGACGAAGGTCGATACACTTGCGCAGCATCCAGTGGCCGTATGAACATGAAAAACAGCAGTTACTTCATTATCCATGGTATGGCATCTTCCACTTCAGTTTTGCTGGTTGCTTCAGATTTGGGATTGTTTACTGGGATGCTGAAGGCATCTCAGTGATGAATCAAATGACAGAAATGAACCAAACTGCAGCTATGGTATTTCTCTTACACCCACTATAAGATTATTTGTATACCACAAGCTTAGCTAATAAAGATTTTAAAGGATGCGTTACTTTACTGAAAGCTGTTGAATCTAATAGGAAAATGGGCAGTAAAATAAACTGAGGTGAGCCTTTGATCCTCTTCTCTGTTGACGTCTTTGAGGTCCTGTAAAGCTGAATTCGTGTAGGTGGCTTTCTATAAAGGTTGCCTGTTCTCCCTCCAGGTGAACTTAGGCTAGATTCTGGTGGCTCTGTGGGACAAGAGCTTGGGTCAGCATGAATGAAGCTAGGAGAATACAACTTTCAGCTTTTACATTATGAATAGATGAATCAAATGAAGTTTTGGTCATAGGGAAATGATGCAAAGGAAGTGACTTTGGCTAAATGCATAGATAAGTAGAAGGCCACATCCTACAGCCTCTTCTCAAGCTGCGCTTGGGCACAGCCCCAGCAGCTCCACTGACTTTCTTCTAGAAAAAAAATGCCAGCGTGAGAATGGTCCAGTTTTAATCACTGATTCAGAGAAAGGGCTATATATTTTCAAGAAGACTAATTTTCCTGAGATCTGATTTCAGGAGCCAGAATATTAATGGCTCTTTTACTAACATTCAAACTTATTATGTGACATAGTGATTCAAGATAGACTCAGTTTTCTCCTGGGTTCTTTCTATTTCTCTTCAGGAGCCAAAACCAGATCATGTGCTATAGTGGGTGTACCAGATATTAAGTTGATACCATTCTAAGTCTTAGCCAAAATGCTAGTCCCTGTCTTAGTCTGAATGCAAATTTATAACTTGTAACAAGTAATGTGAATAATTTTAAAGTATTCTGTGACTGTAACAGTTCAAATACGTACTTGAGAAGAGGCTGAAAGTATCCAACTTTATCACATTGTAGTTTTGAATACTATTATTTCCTGGAATGAGTAGATCAAACCAATTTTATGATATTTACTTATTTATATATGTATATAGGTCTGACAGTGGGTACACCATCCTGAGAGCTGAGTCTTGTCTCTGCTTTACAGAGCTCCCCAGTGGGGGAACTGGTCCGCTCCTCTGTCCGAGGGCAAGGACTGGATTTTCATGGTGGGTCCAGAGCCCATCAGCTACCTCCAGAGCCTAGTTTGGAGCCAACTGTGCTTTATCAGTGGCATCCTGTCACTGTCCTCTATTTGTCATTTGCTGTTAAATGCTAACTCGAATGGAGACCACTTAGGCTTTTGTCCATGAGGAAAGAAAATTTCGTTTAATTTTTTCCAGAAAGTCCTTTTATTCACCTGGAGAGAATGGAGAATGTGGTCGAGACAAGGTTAGGTGATACAGTCAAAATTCCCGTCAAGTTTAAAGGCTATCCTCCACCAGAGGCGAAATGGTAAGAACTGGGACACAACATGTTTGAGAAACTGAGTTATTCTTAGTCAAGATAAATCTTTAAAGTATTCAAAGCGCTCTGTACTTTCTTCAGGTATAAAAATGGAAAACCCATCAATGCAAATCATACGGTTAAACTTGGCTACACGTTAGTGATCACTGAAGCAACTGAGAAGGACACTGGCAATTACACTGTTGTCCTCACAAACCCTACTAACAAGATGCAGAAGAGACATACATTTACCCTGCTTGTGAATGGTACGTGGCGTACAGGGGTACCTTTTTTTCACACGTGGAGGTTGTATATTACCATTCTTAGGATTAAATTCATCCCAGAGCTATGAAGATTTAAGTGGGGGTGGTGGCCAGCAGGAGAGCACTTGAACCTCAGCCCTGGGAGGGCAGAGGTGGCCTGTGTCTCCTGGCTCCAGGATGTGCTTGTCGAGAGGCTGCAGGCTCCTGATGTTGTTGTTGTGATGATACTTTGTGTGTGTTTTTTTTTGTTTCTGTATATTATTTCTTTGCTTCTGCATCCTGCTCTTTTCCTGCCTTCGTTGCTGGCTGTGCTGCTGGAGTCCTCCCCCACCCTGCTCCATCCTGGCCCTGTCCTGCCTCGCCCATCCTTCCTGCCCCACGCAGGCTATCCCTCCTCTTCTGCCCTGCCCTGTGCAACCCTTCTCCTCCTCCTCCTCCTCCTCCTCCTCATCCTCCTCCTCCTCCTCTTTGCTTCCCAGGAAACAGTCTAGCCCCTGTGCTTTGAAGAGAGCAGGTCTTGGAAAGGACAGCGAGGCTACCTGTGGTGGGATCCGAGCTGGGGAGTAGTATGCATTTAATGGTTGGGGATGGTGATGGGAGTTCAAGGGCTGCATTTTAAATGAAGGGAGATTTTATAGGAGGTACTAAGCACTGTGTCTTGAGGTCCTGATCCTCAAGGTGTTGGGCAGGTCTCCCCCTTCCCAATATGTCCTTGTTCCTTGAAGATGCTCTGTGTTGCCCTCGGATGTGGGGCACGGCCTGAATCATTCACTGTGGGTCTAATGCGTGTAGGCGATGCCACTGGGGAGCCGTTAGCGGGTGATGTAACCTGCTGCTCTCTCCTCCAGTCCCCCCCCAGATCGGCGAGAACGCGCTGCTGGCCCCTGTCGACTCCTACAAGTATGGCTCAACGCAGGTGCTCACCTGCACTGTCTACGCCGTCCCGCCGCCTGCCACCGTCCTCTGGCACTGGCAGCTGGAGGAGGAGTGCACTTTTAGCCCCCAGTGAGTGCTAAGCCTTTGCCATCTTCTGCAGCTGAGGTAGCTCTTGAGGGTTGTTTGGGTTGGAGGGTTTTTTTTTGTGTGTGTCCCTTGTCTGGACTCATAATCGAGAACAAACGCAATGGCCAATGAAGACTAACAGGCAGATCATTGCGGGCAGGCTCTGCCGAGGTTGTCATCGTTGGCAGAGAGTTGCAGAGGCGAGGGCCACCTGCAGTGAGGAGCCGGCAGCGCCTGCATGTTGCCATCGCGTCTTCTTGAAGGGCATCTTGGCTTGCATGGGGTTTTAAGTGCCGCTATCTGCGTGCCCTCCCCTCAGATCTTCCCGTGGGCTGCCAGCCCAAAGCTGCATCCCAAACAGAGGAAACTTGCTGTTTATGCTAATTACGGATCGTTGCGGTGTTTTTTTCCCTTACGCTCAAGTGCTGAGTGTGACAGTGCTCCTTATCTGTGTGAAAGTGTATCTTGGAGGAAGTGCACTGATTGATGTTGGGGGATGATAGAGAGAGTGCCTGACTGAGATTCACGCAGCTTCCCTTATCTGGACCTGCCATAAGCCCAGATTTCCTTTAAAAAAAAAAAAAAAGCCAGAAAAAAAAAAGCATTCTTCTTTCCTGTTGTTGTTTTTAAAATGATTTCCACTAGTTTCTTCCTTTGGTGCCTGGTTGCTTCCTACACAATGGCTACTGTCCTCCAGAAATTCTTGTAGGGAGTTCAGTGATTTCTATGTCTCTCTATCTTCCTTTGAACTAAATTAACTTGAATCATCCATTTATGAATGGAGGTTTGTTCCCAGAATAGCTGCTTCCCTCCAAGCATCCTGATTGAGCTGACACAGGCAGATTAATTAGGAAATTCACCTTTAAGCTTGGGGGTTCCTTTTTTTTTACAGAGCAAAAGGTCTCAGAAGGTTATAGGGTGCAATTTAATAGAAATGTTTCCAGAAGCATACTTTTCCCTCCCAGATGCAGGGTGTGGCCAGTGATGCATCTGATTTATAGATAAATATCTGCATATCATAAAGAGAACACAAATTCAGTCTCTTGAAGGGTGAATATTCGTCTTATCTAATGCATATGTCTCTACTTATATCTCAGGAAAGTTCGTTCCGGAGCCAATCCATATGCATGCAGGAAATGGAAAGTGATCTCAGAGAGAAAGGGTGGGAATCAGGTTGAAATTAAGCACCGAGTCGTTACTATTGCTGGGAAAACAAAGGTAAGCAGATGTTATTTTCTGTTGGTTGGTGAAGATTGGCCCTGTTTAGCAGTCCACATATCTGGAAATATATCACTAAAGATGAAACTTCTTTCACCTATCATTGAATTTGGAATCTACTGTTAGCTAGTCATGCCAGCTCCTACTGAAGCCAGTGGGCAGAGGTACACGATTTCAAGTCCTTTAGACACCGACCTGAAGTGAGTCTCCATTGAGGAGCTCCATTAGATTTCAGTGCTTACCTTTTAGGAGTCTGAAGTTAGGTGAGTTAATCATGACAATTAACTGTAATAGGGAGAAGCTGTAGAGACCGAAGAGCAGAAACAGTTGTGGGTGCAGCATTTGTTAACACCTATATCAAAGTCTGCCTTCTAGCAGGTTGCTTTTTCTTGTTTTCTTTAGCCTGATCATTACATGCTTAAGGAAAAAAAACAAAGTAGATGTCAGGAGGGGAGTGTGCTGCTGCCGCAAAGGGATTTGTGCTTTGGAGGGATTTTTGGCAGAGAACTTTGCTGAGCTGTTGGGGTGGTCAGGCTCACGTATGTACTTTAGCACTGATGCAGTATGAAATTGCTCGATTGTTCTTTCGTAGACCGTGAGCACCCTTGTGATTCAAGCAGCGAATGTGTCTGCTTTGTATAGATGTATGGCTACCAACAGAGCTGGGTCCAGTGAGAGAGTTATCTCCTTTCATGTGACCAGTAAGTATACCCTGTGGAGGACGGCCATATTAAATCAGTGCTATTTCGTCTGTTTTGCTGATGGTAGACGCTTCAACGTTGTTGTCCGATTCCTGTTCTTAATAGAATCCTTTTGTTCTTTAGAAATTTCCCTTCATTCTTTAAGTTTTCCTAAGGTTTTCCTAATGTAGCCTTTAAAGTCACCACCTAACTTCAGCCAAGTGGTTAGTTCTGCTGGCATCAGTGAAGTGGCAGTCCCATGAAAATGATGCAAAATGGGGACTGTTGTCCTGAGAGGGATTGCAATTGGGCTTCTGCAGTCCCTTAAAAGAGCTACAGCGAAATTCTGGTAGTGTCACAAAATGAGTAAAAGACATACTGTAAAAAGACTAAAAAAGTGGCAAAAAGCTTGAAAATCAGTCCCCATATTCACGTGCTGAAATAATATTTTAATCTAAATCTAAAAATTAACAGTAAGGTAATGCTAAGAATCATCTTAGATTGCCAGAAGTTTCTGTGGTAAGAGGAACTGTATTCATTACACAAGTCTTTCTTTGATTCATTTTAAATGTATGTTTTTTTAAGGAGGTTGTATTCTTTGCATGATTGATTGATTGATTGATTTTCAGTGTTTTGTTTCCTTATTTACAACTGGCCAAGATGAGGATAAGACTATATTTGTAAAATGACTTTTTCGAGTTACTGTTGGCAACAAAACATGCAACCTAATAGGAATTTCTTTTATTTTTTTAACTTGCAGGGGGTCTTGAAATTAATCTGCAGCCTCGGAATCAGCTTACAGAGAAGGATAACATGTCCTTGCAGTGCACGGCGGACAAGTTCACCTTTGAGAAGCTATCGTGGTACAAACTCAGTGCTCATGCTTCACAAACGCCCTTTGGAGGGCTGCCTATGCCTGTGTGCAAGAACCTCAATGCTCTCCAGAAGCTGAATGCAACAGTTTCAAATACCAATGGTGAAAATGTCACCTTAGAGCTCGTCCTCCGTAACATCTCCCTCCAGGACGGCGGAGACTATGTTTGCATTGCTCAGGACAAAAAGGCTAAAACACAGCACTGCCTGGTGAAGCACCTCACTGTTCAAGGTGCAGACCTCTTACTGTGAACCAAAATGGGTGGTTGTGTATGAAAATAACTGCTGTAGTGTCAGGTTTTGGTATCTTCAGGCCTTGCATGTGTTGACTTAATGGTGCACTCAGTTTGTTAAGTAGACTTGGACCATTTGTTGAAACATGCAGGTCTGGGGCTTATCTGGGCAGCAGGGACTTCCTATTCATCAGTACCTGTGAGGAAACACTGACCAAGCCACTGTGCCCTGCAAGGAGATGAGTTTGGCTTTTGCGCAAAGTGTCTTGCGTTTAGCTCAATAACTTCTCAATTTTACTTTCCAAAACACATTTTTCCCTCTAGCTGTATATACATATGCGTATTCATAGCATTAATGCTATTGCTTTGTGTCACTGAGGTTTGAAGTCGTGTCTATGATTTAAATCTCTCATGAAGTGAGGTGGATATTCAGGTGCAAGCAATGCAAGCTGATAATCAGTCAGCTTTTCACGCAAATAGTGATGACTTTGCTTTGGGACCTAGACATGTAGGCTCATTAGATAGATTCAGGAAAATACCTGTGCATGTTCATGGGCTGTCCTGAATGGACGTTTGATGGACCAGCAATATCAGACTTCTTGTGATGACCCTGGAAATCACAAGAAGTGGTTTCCCATAGAAGTCATCACCATAGAAATGTGAGGGAAGCAATTTCTCACCTATTCCCTCTTCCCTCAGCAGCTGGAGCCGTTACAAATTAAACCATCTAAAGCAGGTTACAGCAATAGTGTTAAAATTTTCTTGGCTGTTGTCACTTTTTTGTGTCATATGGAAGTTTAAATTATGATCTTAATGTGAATGCTGTGGCTGTTGGTATTATAAAAGGAGTCGAGACTTTGTTAGTGGGCCAAGCGTGTAGAGTGTCATCAAATGTTGTTACTGCAAAAATCTTTCTTTCTTTAGTGGTCAATAATTTTGCTTTACTTTCGAACCAACAGAGCCCATGGCACCCACACTTATAGGAAACCTGGAAAATCAGACAACAAACATTGGTGAAACCATAGAAGTGTCCTGCACAGCGAATGGCATTCCTCCTCCAAACATCATGTGGTTTAAAAATAACGAAACACTTGTTGAAGATTCAGGTGAGGATTGCTCCTTTGCTATGAATTTTCTGTCACTTAAGGGCTTTCTTTCATGGGACTCTGCTGATTTTCACCACAAAAAGTTTCATTTCGAATTTTTCACACAAAGTGGCATAAAAATAGCAGAACTAAGAATCATTATTTTTTCCAGGTATTGTTTTGAAAGATGGAAACAAAACACTAACCATACGTCGAGTGAGGAAAGAAGATGGAGGGCTATACACCTGCCTTGCCTGCAATGTCCTTGGATGCAGAAAAGCAGTGACTTTTTTTTCTGTGGAAGGTTAGCATTAGCTTCTTTCCTGATTGTGCGTGAAATCTTTAGAATCACTAAAAGGAAAATCTAGTGGCTATCCTGGTCGGAGATCTGAAAATACACCATGAGATTTATGAAAAGTCCTGACCATTCTTATCAAGCTGAAATTGGGTGCTGCCATAGTCATCATAATCCCAGTTGTCGAGGCTGATGCTTTCTCCTCCACAATGTAGTGCTTTTTAACAAAAGCTCCTTCTATCTTACTTGTGGTTGCAAAGAAAACTCTGCCAGTCTATATTACATGCAAACCTATACAGCAGAGCCTACCTAACCTGCAAGTAATCTGGGGCATCTCTATTGTCTTGGTAATGTAATTGTCATACTATATTTTTTAACAACAGAAACTCTGTAGAAACAGAGTGAAGACTTTGTGCAGTCTGTTGTGGTTGCCGTCCCATTTCAGTGATAGGAACAGGTAGCGTTTTTGCCTTAGTCCACCAAGCTCTGAAAGTAGCATTTGTGAGACCCATCTCTCACTTGTTCCAGTCCTGTTGTGGCACACCGAAGTGCAATTTGCAACAATAAGCAATAAATCCTAACAAGAGGTTAGTCTGCAGTCTGAGTAGCTGAAACCATGATGGAGTTTCCACTAAAAGTTTCAATGAGAAGCCTCAAACTAAAAGCTTCTTGCCCTTGATATTAGTACATTTGCAAAAGAGTCACTGAATCCTTCACAAACCTCTGTCTTATAAGTCAGGGAGATGGTCCAATTTGTTCCGTTAAGGTAATTAAAGCAGTATCCTGTTGTTCTTACAGGTCCCATTAGGATATTAAGATTTTGGGCAATATGTTTACATGGGGTGGAAATAATCTGCAGCAGACATCGATGTAGATTTCAGCTGATGTGGTAAATATGGCTAGGACGTGTCTGTAAGAATTGGAAATCCATGTAGGACACAGTGTTTCACTCCCGAGAAATTTATAGTGCAGCTCGTTGGGGTCATGCAATGGAGTGTGCTACTGTGTAGGAAAATCTGTATGGTGCAAAGGATGAAATACAGGAGCGTGGTGTGGCGAACGGGAGCTGAAGAAGAGAGCTGCTCCTGCACATTAATAGATGTTCAAGTGGTGTCTGCTGGAGACTATTTTACTTGAAAAGGGGTGTTGTAAATAAGACCTTATTTTCATGTGTAGAGCACGTTTTTTCATGCCCCAGCTGAAGCATGTAAAGAGACAAGAGAGAGATTGTTCTCTGGGTCATTCTCACAGCACTTCATTTACTATATGATAGGCTTTTTTTCAGTTTCTGGAGAAAGAGTAATTAATTTTCAGTATTCTAAAACAATGATTTCCTTTTAAAACGTGAGATTTTACTTTTTTATATTTGTCAAAGGTCCAGATACTGCCCTCGGAACAATGCTGATGCTAAGAAATTGGGTGGTGTGTAAACCAGCACGAAACTAGGCGTAATATTCCAACATAAAAATCCAAGCTTTTTGTTTTGTTTTGCTTTAGTTTCCTTGCTCCATGTTGCACTTTTAAAACGAACCTTCAGAACAAGGACCTCCATTCTCTACTTTAATGAATGAACAAAACCAATATACTTCCCACTATCACTCAGATATTCATTTATTTCTTCCCAGGCGCTGAAGAGAAAACAAATCTGGAGCTCATTATCCTCGTTGGCACTGCAGTGATTGCCATGTTCTTCTGGTTGCTTCTTGTAATCATCCTCCGGACCGTTAAGCGGGTAATGATAAAATTCTCCTACTGTCCTATCAGCACTGGTCTTGCATGACAAATGAGAGCTGACTTGAGGCCTTTTGTGTTGTTTCTTTCCATTGTTCTTAAATCAACAGACACATTTTTTCTCTCCATGCCGTAACATTCTTGCCTGGAACCGGGGACACAGAAATTTGTTTTTAATTGAGCAGGCCCTCACAAGAGAAAAAATGTTTCAGCTGGTTTTGTTTATTAAAAAAACAAAGTGCAAGTAATTAATGATGATCACACTCATGATGGCATGGCATAGGGAAACGGTAGCAGGGCATTTCTGGGAAATAATGGAACGCTACAAAGTGAGAAAATGGCACTTTGCCTGCACATCACCAGCAAAAAATCTGTACAACTAAACTGATACCATTTCCCAGGCCAACGGAGGGGACATGAAGACTGGCTACTTGTCAATCGTCATGGATCCTGATGAAGTCCCTATTGATGAGCACTGCGAACGGCTCCCGTATGATGCCAGCAAGTGGGAGTTTCCCAGAGACCGACTAAAGCTAGGTGCGTCTTCATCACACGAGCCATTTAGTGATACTGCAGCCAGCCCTGAGCTAGGGGGAACTTTCAGGTCCTAGTTTTCCATGGGGCTGCCCTGATGCAAGACCTCCAAGTGGGCTCTATGGTCCCATAGGATATAACGCATCCTCTCCCCATTAACAGCCCTCTGTTAGTTTCTGATACATAAATTCAGTTTATTCTGCATCTTTTGCCCACTGTGCCAGGGAAATAAATCGGAGTATGTTCATCTTCTCCCTTCAAGGTAAACCTCTTGGACGTGGAGCTTTTGGCCAGGTCATAGAAGCAGACGCGTTTGGGATTGACAAAACTGCTACCTGCAAAACAGTGGCAGTCAAAATGCTTAAAGGTAAAAATGATGACTAAAACTTCACCTTGAATACATGATACAGGGGTAATTGCCAATACTGTAGCCAGTAGATAGAAAAAGATCAAAATGTTTGTACCAATGGTATATACAAGTTTAGCTTAACAGTTGGTGTCATGAAGCAATGATTAGGGCAAGTATTTGCCTTTACCTCATCAATAATTGGAGCAATGCAACTGCAGATTCTTAGCCATTGCTTTATAGATCTCACGTTCAGAATATAAACTTGCTCCTGCAAGCAATTTGCACGTGTCCATTTTCGCCTTAAGCAGCCTGGTGGGAAGCTTTCTGCAAGCCTCAGACCATGGCTCAGACACGTTCCAAAATGAGTAATAGCTTTGAACAGCTTTCTCCTCACTTTAAATCATATTATAGTGCCTCGCATTCACCACAGGAAAGTTGAAAGCTGCAGTTCCCAGACACACTCTTCCTGAGGAGGACATAGCTGGGGCAGCGAAATGGGGCTGCCCGTAGCCAGGGGCTGTATCCCACCCTGTGATGTGTGGCAGGAAGGGTGGGAAAGCCAGGGGATTTCTAACAGCACAGTGTGAGCAGTTGCAAGCCCAAGCAAGACCTGTTGCACGCTCATTGCAACAGGATGAGCGTGCAGCAGTGACACTAAAATTTAGAAAGCCCCATCTCTCCACCTTCCCAGTGCTCAGGCAGCCTGCAGAGAGCTGCCTCCTCCGCGCGTCTCTCCCCGCTGCTTCAGCTCTTTCCTCTTCCCCTTCTGTCCCTGTGGGATGAGGACACCAGCCATGTCTCCAGGCTTTTGGTGACGCTGCAGGGCCAGGCATGTTTGACCCTGGCCCTGTCTCCCCTAGTCTGTGGACCCATTGGATCCTTTAGCGTGGACCCCAGCAAAGGCTATGGGACAATGTTTCTAGCTCTTCTGGTGTGGGAGGGTCAAACAGCAGAGTATAAACCGCTCAAAAGGCCCATAGGAAAAAAGACGTTTACTCATCTGGATTGTTTGTGTCCCTGTTTTGGTGTACTGCCCTTGGCAAACTTTGGAGGATGTTTAAAAGCAGAACCAAACCAACTTTGTCATGCACGTGCCTAGCTTTCATGAGTGTCCTGCAGCATAGCTGATCCAGCCTACCAACCAACAAGATTTCTCACTAGGTGGGCTGGAAAAATAACAGAAGAGAACACAGAGGAGGGGAAACACACTTCTGTCTGTGATGCTCCTGATTTGTGTTGTTTTACCTCTGCAGAGGGTGCAACCCACAGTGAGCACAGAGCACTTATGTCGGAGCTGAAGATCCTCATTCATATTGGCCACCATCTCAATGTCGTCAATTTACTTGGAGCCTGCACAAAGCCAGGAGGTGAGTAACTTCGCTGTGGATGGAAAGGTGCTAATGAAAACCCTGTTTCTGCCATTTCTGCTGCATAGAAAACTGAGTTGCAAAATTAAGATCTGGAAAAAATTGTCTTCTTTTTTCACAAAGAAATTTTGATAAGAGTGAACAGATCCAGAGGTGGAATAAGGGCTCAGAAGCCCTGAGTTCTACAGCCAGCTCCGTCCCTTAGTTGTTCTATTGCTGCTTTCCTGTACCTCAGATCCACTTTTGTAGTGAACACCCGACGTGTAACAGACTTTGGGTCCGAGTCTAGTGTCAGATTTAAGAAGCAGGTCCTATTCTTGTCACTGGCTACAGTGGAATTGCAAGCTGTGACTTCCTTTCCTGGCTTTGGATGGGCTGTAGGTGCCTCTGTGTGTGTGTAGGAGGGGGGATTGCAATTTGGAGTCCAGCTCTGGGTGGATGAACCTATTTTACTTTATAATCGGGGACAGATGTTTAACAAATCCAGCACTGCACGCTAATTTGGAAGAAATTTGGTGTAAAGTAACTCAATAATAATTTTTCAGGGAAGCTGACTTGTTGGCTTACTGTAGGATCAGAATTTAATTTGTAAAGTTCCATGACAGAAATGCAGTAGTTGAAGGAAACATAATCCATAAATATTTCTTTCTTTGTTTATTCCATAATAAAATAGACATGGCCAGTATCTGGAACCTAGGATGGAAATTTATCATTGTAGCATATGCCTATATGAAGCAATTTGAGCATGAAATACCATGTTTGAACTGTATATTAAGGCATCTGTATCTGAAACCGAGATTCCTGTTTTAAGTTTTTAGGACTTAAACTGCCTGCACGAAAGTGCGTGGATAATCATGTGTAAGGAATCATTTCCCTGTTTTGATAAGATTTTTTTTTTTTGTTACTGGTATTTTTGAAAGCCTCTGGGTAGTAGAATGCTTTTCGAAATGTATGTATTTCTAGGCACAGATCATGCTGTGAGGTAAGGTGGGATATAAATGGTCTTTCTAAGGAATTGCTTTATGTGTTATGCAGGCCCACTCATGGTGATCGTGGAATATTGCAAGTTTGGAAATCTGTCAGCTTACCTACGGAGCAAGAGGAGCGAATTTGTGCCATACAAGGTAAAGAGTCAAGGTTAACAGCATAATGTTTGATTTGGTGGGTTTTTTCCACACACATTTCTGTTTCTAGCGCCGACTGTTGTGGCAATCCCTGGGGATGCTGAATATCTAGTACTTCTCATGGGAATGAGAGATGGCAAAGACATCAGAGGTCATCTAGTCTGTCCCCTGGCCCCTGCAATGTAGCTCTTTTGTTATTGTTAGCTTAAAATGTGCAAAGGAACTGGGCTTCCACTATTTCCCTTGGCAGATTGTTCTACACTTGGCCGTATCTGTCAGGAAGTTTTTTCTGATTATCAGCTTGAATTTTTTCCTTTCTTAGTTAAGCTCCAGACCACCTTAAATAACTGCACTCCCTGCTTAGTGTATGTATGCATCAGATATCCGTAGGTATCTTCTGTCTCATGATTATCCTTTCCACTGTCCGCTTGTCTCGTTGCTGAACCAGGTTACACATTTTTTTTTTTTTGCAGTTAATCGTGTTGTATAATTGATGTATCTCATGAGTTTATGTTCTGCATTGCACTTCCCAAGTCCTTTGCAAAGAGGAGGTCCATCACAGCACCTCCGCTTTGCACCCCTGTTTGAAAAGAGGGGTAGGATGGAGATTGGTGTTTTCAAACTCATTTCTGGTCACCTCTGCCAGGGGGTTTGATTTCTGGAGAGGGTTGGGAGGATCCACCCTCTTCGAGTGTCAGACACTGGATGAAGAACATAGCCGTGGGTACCCAGCACTGAACATCATGCTCAGGACCCTACTCTTTTTCACCCACAGCTGGGAAGGAGGCCCCTGGGCTGTGCTCTGCTGTACTGGTAGACCTGAGCTTCAGTCTTCGTGCAGCTGCCATGTTTAGATAAGAGCTTCTTCAAACTGCTTGTCAGTTCTCCAGGGGATTATTTTTCTTTATCCTTGGAGTCATTGTTTACTATTTTATATTGGCAAAGGCAACTTGCTGCATCCTCTTGTGAGGTAAAAAGGATAAACAAATATCTGAGAGGCCTTGAAGGAAGAGGCAGGGTTTCACAAGGGTGCTGACCCTTGCTTACACAAGCGGTGGTGATGGGAATTGGCAACGGAAAAAACCAGCCCTGAAACTGAAGCAGAAGAAAATGGAAACATGGTGGAGGAAGCCTGTGGGGCTAGCATCCTCCCTAGAGGCATTCGGTCGCTTAGGGGAAGAAGGAAACAAATCAGATTTTGAGGGCTGCTCGGGTTTTGGCCAAGGTAGATGTGTAGCAGAAGGATCTTTGCAGCAACAGCAGGCAAAGCCATAGCAGTACGGAGAGGCTCAAGAGTATGAGAGGAGGTTCGGCAGTATCCACGCGTGCTTCACAAGTGGTGAGCACCAGGGGGCTGAGGTGGCCATCTCATCAGGGTGCATTTATTCCCAAGCATGTGGATATGTTGATGGGGGCTGGCTGGGAGGACGCGGGAGCAGGCTAAAGCCATGCTGTGGAGTGGCAGAGGGTGCTTGAACTGGTGAGCCTGTGTGGCCATGGGTTGGAGTTTGCCGATGCTGTCACCGCGCCAGCCTGGTGCCCCAACCACAGCTGGCTTGGAGCGGAGCAACTGGTCATGCCATTGCTGGGCTGCCCTCCTTGCCTTCAGTGGTGCCCATGGCACAGACCGTGGGGACCATCATTGCCTCTCCTGAGGAAGCTTCTGGCAGGCTTTCTGCTTCTGATTTCTCCCACCCTCCTCTCACATTTTCTAGACTAGAAGTGCCAGATTTCGTCAGGGGAAGGAGAACTATGTTGGTGATGTCTCCGGCGACCTGAAGCGAAGGCTGGACAGCATCACAAGCAGCCAGAGCTCAGCAAGCTCTGGCTTTGTGGAGGAGCGGTCCTTGAGTGATGTGGAAGAGGAGGACGGTAGGATATTTCTTCTCCTGGTATTGGAACAGCTGTCATTGGTGCGGGCTGGTGAGGGACATTGGGGACCATGTGATTTCCAAAGCTCCCTCAAAACTGTGTGCGGGGTATTTCCTGGATAACCAAAGTTCCCAAGCTATGGATCACCTAGTTGAGCTTCCCAGACCCTCAGCCCAATCCCAGGTAATGTCCCGTCTGAAAAGGATGTGTTTTTAGTGCACTGCCTTTTGGAGAGCCATCTGTTTATCATCCCAGTGTTTTCAGGGAAAATCGCAGAGCACTAACTCCAAAGGCAGCACACAGAGGGATGAGCCATGATGCAAACTCAATTTCCTCAATGTTTACCCAGAAGTTAAATATCATGAAATGCCATCTGCTTCACTGCTTATTAGAAGAGAGGTTGATTTGGCTTCTCTCTGTGCAGGTGGTTTCTCAGGAACAGGAACTCATTCAAAGCGTCCTCTGGACATACGTACCCTTTGCAGTGGTGTCACTGATGCGTTTGCCATGTTATCCTTTGGCAGAGATGGCACAAAGTGCCCAGTGCTGCCAACATGTTTCAGAGACTGCTGATTTCAGCAAGCAGTGGAATCGGACTGAACAGGAGGGAGGCTGTAGCTCAACTGCCTGTACTTTGATTTCTACTAAAAATCATTTAATGCAAAGAAAAATGTCAGTATATTAACAGGGAAGATGATTTTATGGTTTTGATGAGATCCTAATAAGTAATGTCAGGCATGCACTTTATGCATTTCCACACCATTTTGGTCCTTTTCAGACCTCTGGTGTAACCACTGACCCTCTGAGCTGGAATGTTGTAAGAAGTATGTAGACCTGAAGCAGGCCTTGAGATGAGGGGTTTAGCCACCAGTTGTTGTAGTTCTTGGCAGATTTCTTCTTAAAATCAAGAGCTGAGCGAAGTCGTTGAGTTATTTCAGCAGGAACTAAATGCCTAGGTATCTTTGTTGGATATGTGAGTACATTATTCCTCCAGGTCACTAAAGGCTGAGGCTGGGCTTCTTCTACCCTAAATTAGCAGAGCTTTTTGCCAAATTCAAGTCTTTCTCCCCATGGTATATTCTTCCCCCGTAAGGACTAGGTGGGGCCTCCCTCTCATCGCTTTCCAAATTCATCTGCTGAAACCGCAGCAAGCCTTTCCTGTCTTAGAAACTTGTGAGCTGAGTTTTGGTTGTTTTTCTTTTGGGATTGTTTTTCAAATCTTTCCACTGGTGGGAACTCGAAATAAGCAAGGAGGCCTGGGGTATAACTCATCATCTCAAAGTTTATTTTACACAGGACTAGTTTCATGTAAAATGGGTTGTTAGTGATAATTATACAGCCAAAAAAAGAGCTCAGTTTGTTCTTCTGGTTCAATGTGGCATAAGGTTAAGGTGGATTTTTACCTAAGAAGCAGTTATGGGTGAAATCAATGACAAAAGGCATGTTTGACTGTCGTCTGATTCTTTGCAGCTGGTCCTGAAGACCTTTGCAAGAACCCTTTGACCATGGAGGACCTCATCTGTTACAGCTTCCAGGTGGCGAGGGGAATGGAGTTCCTGGCTTCACGCAAAGTAAGGAACTTCTCAGGAAGAGTGGCATGTTATTTATTTGACTGTAGGAAGTAGTGCTGTAGGTCTGTAGAAGGAAACAGCATGTTCATCTTTGGATTAGCAGTCATCTGCAACATTATTTTTTTTTTTCCCTAAGACATACCTGAATCATTAGTACTACAGAGTGGAACAGCATTTATTGACACAAATGGTGGTGATCTGTATAAGGTTTATGGGTCACCGATTAATAGAAGAATGATTAAGCAGTTGGAGGAAGGGAGCTGACTTATGAGGACAATTAAAGGAGTTAGGGACAAATCCCTGGTAACCGGAGTTAAACTAGAGTAAAGGAGTTTGCTCTGAGGAGGTTGCCTGTAACTCGTGCAGCAGGATTGGAAGGGCAGTGTGAGGAGAGACGATGCTCGCCTATGAAACTTCATGGATTACTCCTTGGAGAGTCGCTTGCCAAAGACACCCTGGCAATCAAAAGCATCTCACCTGCATTTTTGCCTTCCAGATGTGCTTTTCTGTGGTTTGATCCTAAATATGTATAGTACACATTTTGAAGGATGTAAATTCCAGCAAAAGTGAGGAATTGCCTGCAGTTGTATAGAAACAAAATGTACTTAGAAATGGGAAAAGGAAACGGAAGCAGGCAATATAGCAGTGCTCTAGAGTACAGGCTAGCCAATCAAGAGCTGACTTTGGAGTCTTTCCTAAAAATATACATTTGTCTACATTTTATACATCCTGGTTGGTGTGTATATGTAAAAGGATGTCTTTCCAGGATGTGTATTTCTAGGCTATGCTAGAAGAAATCTGCAGCCACTTTCAGAGCCTGGCTTTATTACTTCAAGCTCTTGAGGCTTAAGTTTGGAAGTCTTTGGGTCGTTGGCTAAGCTGTCATTCTGCACAGGTAAAGGCATGGACTTTTCTCTCTGCAGTCAAGATTAGTTTGTGTTGGAATCAAATCGGTGTTTTAGAGTGGTATGTTTTTCAGAGAGAGTGGAGTACACAGATTTGAGTGAACCTAAGTAAATTTAAATGTAATCAGATCTGAACCTGTTTTGTGTCAGCTTCTTAGGATAATTAATTAGCTAACTTCAAAGGCCCTCTCTGCATAGTGGATAAACAGATGTATGTTTGGACTTGGGAACACAAGTCTCCCTGAGCCAAATCAGTTGTGACCATCAAAAAAGCACTTACAATCAGTAACTGTTGATGCTGAGGTTTCTTTTTCTTAAAAGGTTTAAAGAATTATCTGGCCTTTGAGGGTAGGAGAGCACATATGTGAAAGAGATCAGCACTGTGGATGGAGCTGTGACGACAGGCAGTATACGAAGTTGTTTACTTCTCTTTGCAGTGCATCCACAGGGACCTGGCTGCTCGTAATATCCTCTTGTCAGACAATAACGTGGTCAAAATCTGTGATTTTGGCTTGGCTCGAGACATCTACAAAGACCCAGATTACGTCAGGAAAGGAGATGTAAGTTTCAGATTCTCTATTTGAGAGAGAATTGATATGAAGTCAGGACTCTTTTTTTTTTTTCACCTTAAACGGTTTTGTGGAAACCCAGTGTTTTTGCTAAACTGTGATACCTTTTTGTTTGCGGAAATGCTTTCAGGCCAGACTACCCCTAAAGTGGATGGCACCAGAAACCATTTTTGATAGAGTATACACCATTCAGAGTGATGTATGGTCCTTTGGAGTTCTGCTGTGGGAAATATTTTCATTAGGTGAGTCTTTAATTTCACTGAGCCGTCTTAAATTTTAAGCAACAGAGTCTGACAAAAACAGTCAAAGTGTTCTTGAATCCTCTTTAGCATTTTGTTTTCACTTCTTGAAAATTTCCTGTTTATTTTCTCCATCAAAATAAAGTACTCAAATTTCCTTAAAAATGCAAATGTAGGAACATGGACTTGAAATGCTTCTTCATATAATTTCAGTGTGTGATTATGTGCCTCATTTACTCAATCATTTGCTGTTGCCATCATAAATATAAATTGTTTGCACATCCAAATAGACTGAATTACCTTATTAACTCAGGCCATAGTGAATTATTTGTTTGAAAATTAATCCCAGAATTTAAGAGTCTAATACATTAAAATTACTGTTACTCTCATTTTAGGCGCGTCACCATACCCTGGAGTCAAAATTGATGAGGAATTTTGCAGAAGACTGAAAGAAGGAACAAGAATGAGAGCACCAGACTATACGACACCAGAAATGTGAGAAACTTCTTCCAGCTGCCCACATTTACCTCACAACAATAGCAGGTGCTTGAGCAAGCCATAGGTGTTGTTTAATTTGTGCTGATATTTTAATGGTCTTTGTCCTTCTAGGTACCAAACAATGCTGGATTGCTGGCACGGAGATCCTAAGCAGAGACCGACTTTTTCAGAGCTAGTGGAGCACCTGGGCAATTTACTGCAAGCCAATGTCCGTCAGGTACATGAAACATATTCTTTGGTTGCTAAAACCAGTGGCCGAACCCTGCCTGTCCCACCGGCCACCGTGAAATCCCAAGGCTGAGTAGTGTCCACTGGAGCCATCAGGAAGCCTGGGCTTCTTCCACCGCTCCCGTTACAGTCAGGGCAACTTGCAGAGAAGAATGACTTGAGAGGGGAAAGATCGCGAGGTCTTCCCGGAACACCACCGCGGTGGTTACTTGGCTGTCTTGCCGGGGAGTTGTTGGCACAGGCTCCATTTCCTGCTCTGCTGCCTGATTCTCTGTGTGCTGCAGGTAGCTCCTGTTGATCATACTGTGCCAAAGATAGATATCTTAGTACATGTGAGGATGTGGGACGCAGTGTTTTTAATGACTCTCCTGGAAGGCAAGGATACAGGCGTTTCACTGCCTGTCAGCAGCTCCACGCGGATAAGTGTGTTAAGACTTGTCCGATATACAGGCATTGTGGTAAGAAAACCCACTGTTTCCAGGTGGGGTACATGAGCCTCCCTCCCTCCTGGGTCCTCTATCTTTTGGCTCCCTCTTCATGCACCACAAATGTGGATAAGGCCAGGGCAATAGATGCAAGTGCTCTGGATGAAGGAGGAGGGATTTTGCCACGTGCTCTCCTATTAGACTAGTTCTCCCTTTCCGATCTATTGGTAGTGATAGGAATTACCTGTCCTTCCAAACTATCGTGCCTTCTGTGCATACCAAAGCTCAGAAAGGATAGAATTTGTTCACTTTCCTACAGAGCACCTTGAATCTTAAGTGTCACAGAATCGTAGACTGGCTGAGGTTGGAAGGGGCTTCTGGAGGTCATTGGTCCAACCACGTGCTCAAGCACCAGTTGCCCAGGACCGTGTCCAGATGGTGTTTTAGTATCTCCAAGGATGGAAACTCCACAGCCTCCCTGGGAAACCTGTGACAGTGCTCAGTCAATCTCACAGTAAAAAAAGTGTTTCCTTGTATGTTCGGAACATACTTGATGTACATTTGCCCATAACCTAATACGATTTGATTACTAATGATTTAGACTCTCTTGTCATGACCTGTAATGTACTGTGACAAAAATTATTTGCTGTCTGATAACTAACAGCTCATTATACATGTGTCATATCGTAGTCCAAAGGGATAGATGCAAAAAAAAATAGAGAAAAGGAGGAATTTACAAAATGATTTCTTATGAGACTATAAATAGGTATACAGTACCGGCGGATGCAGAATCCATTTTTTCTCTTCATACTTTAGAACAGAAACGTAAACAAGTGGAAAAAATATTTTAAAATGTTATTCTTTTTATTCATATCATGTTAGATGCCAAAGTATTGACAGAAAACTTCCTTCTTTGCTACCTCCATTTCATTCTTTTTTTCATTCACTTCTTACACTTAATTTAGACTTTATGATTCATATGCTGTAGTCTAACTCTATCTCACTTTCAGTTTAAGGTTATTTTTTTCCCTCAGGGTCATATTCTTTGTGTCATTGCAATTCAAACATTACTAAAATTTACATAATTTATTGCAAAGACATCAAGAAAAAGTTCATTTTACACAACATTTACAGTCTGTCAAATCAAAATTTTGATTTTTTTAATTGAAAACTGCTTGTCAATGGCTCGTACTAAGTTTCCCTCTTTTAATGAAGCTGCTCCTGTGAGGGTGGTAAAATTTGCATGGTTTAAGAAAACAACCAAGGTAGCTCTGGACTGATGCATTCTCCATGTACGTGTGTGTAGCTGTTTATGTCTGTGTATGTCTGTAGCCTTATTTAATTTTTGTATTTTTTCACTGCATTCTACAGGATGGTAAAGACTACGTTGTCCTTCCTTTGTCAGTATCGCTGAATATGGAAGAGGATTCAGGTCTCTCTCTCCCAACTTCACCTGCTTCCTGTAGGGAGGAAGAGGAAGTTTGTGATCCTAAATTCCATTATGACAACACAGCAGGAATTAGGTATTTCATATGGTGGACATCCTACTGGGGCCTCTGGGCAGGTTTTGTTCATGCTGGGGGCAGGGAAAATGAAAGGAAGAGACTTCAGCTGCCTGGTCCATATTTAACCTCCTCCATAGGGATAAGAGTGGATCTGTAGAGATTTTGCAGGCAAAAACTAGTTTCTTACCTCCCCAAATACTAGGGGATTTATTTGGGGTTTTTGCTACTCTTTCTAGATCTGGTATTCTCATTCAAAAAATATTTGTTATTTAGTTTTTAAGAACTAGAACAAATACAAAGTTTTACCGATCCAATTCAGTTGTGTTCACACTTCCGTGCTACAGCTCTCTAAAATATTAATAGTAATAGAGCTGTCATTAATATCCCCTCTGGCATTTGGCCTCCTAAAGTGAAATGTTGGAAAATAGGTTGTGAATTGATAGCTAAGGGGAATGCGACCTAAATAGCATCATTACTGGATTTTTTCTGCTGCTTTCTTCTTGTGGGCTGCTGGGCCATCCATGATGGACCAGCAGTGGTAGATGCTGTTGGGTGTTGTGGCAGAGGTGACTCCCTCTGTTAAGGAGTTTGTGTTAATGCAATTAAGCAGGGCTTGTGTTGGATGTTGTGAGGACTCAGGCGCAGGATGTAAGGGAGAAAGATATTTTCTCATTCAGTGCTGCCTAAATTCAAATTCAACTACTTAGATGCTGGGAGTCCTGGGTGCTTGCTGCAATCTCAGAAGAAGGAGAAGGATAGGAGATGGATCCAACCATCAGAGCAGAGATGGACTCTGCTAGTAGTTTTCATGTGCTTTCCACAAAGTGGACCCCTCCCCCTCACTGCTTGTATTATATCCACCAAAGACAAAGTTCCCAATGATTTTGATTACTGCAGGATCAAATTTTTATGTGGTCCTGGAAAAGACTGGGTAGGCACAGTGCTTTTTGTGCTTCAGTTGAACTTGTGTTCCTAGAGCTGAACTCTCAACCTCGTGTTTTAGTAGTGGGGCAGTCCAAAATAGAAATATTTAAAAGATACAAAAGCATGCTTTATCACTGGAAACCATCACACCTATTTTCCACTTCAAATACTTCCTATATGGCTTTTCCCGGTCCCCACTTCCTGTTATTAACAGAAGTAAAACCTCTCCATCAACCTTTTAAACAGATTTTGAACCTTTTTTCTCGTCTTATAATATGACAAGGTTTGTGAGAAAGCGCTTGTGGAAACCATGCTATGAGAGGCAAAGTGGGGAGCTTCAGACATATTTTGGGGCTTTATTCTTCTGTTCTGGTAGCTGAACGTGATTTTGTAGGCGTGGATCTTGCTATACATGTAGTGGAAAAGAATAATCTGTTCAGTAATGTCTTTTTCAATCTCCTAACTGTGAGGAGAGGCTGATAAATACAACCTCTAAATCAAAGCTGGAGGAGAAGAAGCAAGCACAGGGAAAACACAGAGAATATTAAAGAATATTTAGATTGCTGAGGTATATTAAAATCAGCAGGACCTGCTAACATCTTTTCCCTATTTGGCTTGGGAAATAGATATGCAATTTCTGAACCTTGAAAGATTGTCTTTAAAAACAGTCAGGTGAGATAAAGAAGATTTAAGAAAGTGTAACGGTAATGCCTGTTTTTAGAAAAAAACAGAAAGAGAGTAACCTCGAAATCAGGTTAACTTGAATACTAGGAATGATCCTGGAATAAATGTCATCGTTCAATAATTCTCGTCATTCAAGGTCAGGTTGTCCAGGAGAGTAAGTGGACTAGATTGTCCATTAGATGTTTTTGGTTCTGGCAGGGTTGGGTGGGAAGTGGATTAGATACCGTTGCAGAGTAACAGGAGTAGAAGACATGGTCAGTGCAGAGATCTTGAAAGAGCTGGTTTTGTTAAGTCTAGGAAGAGAAAATGGAGAGGGAAACATAGTAACAATTTTCAGTATATGAAAAGTTGCTTGAAAGAGGACACTAATCAATTATTCTGTGTCCCCAGCAGTAGGAAAAATTTTATTTGCAGCAAGTACTTGGATTTAATATTTGAAAAACATTCTGAAGTGTGGTTGAGCACCTGAGCAGGCTCCATAGGGAACTTGTAAAATCTCCACCAGTTTAAGTAAGTGTCTGTTGGAGGAAGGCAGGACTCAGCATAGATAGACTCAAAGCTGGGAAGTGGGATGAACGATGCTCTTAATTGCCTCCAACTTTGCACTTCAAGTGGATGCGACTTCTCTTAACTCCATGGCTTTTTCTTCATTAGCTGTTAGGAACGTAAGTTGGTCCTGTTTGACTGGGATGACATTGATTTTATTCCATATCCACTTAGACAGAAAGCTGCGGGTTGCTGTTTTGTTTGCTCTGTTAGTACCTCCATGAAAGTCAATTTTATTTTTTTGTCCAATATTTGTTATGGATGTCATCCTGACCAGAGGGCTTCTTTTGGAGAAGAGCCTTCAAGAGAGATGTAGCACTCCCTGTCTCGATCCCCACGGTGTAAGGGCGGCAGTCTGCTGAGTCTGCTGTTGTTGTCCTAGGTCCAGCCAGGGGTCTCAGAAGTGCAGTCCAAAGGAAGAGATACATGTCTGTGCTCCAGGCTCCTTTGTTTATTATACTTCTAAGCGAAGCTTGCAGGAAGCAAAGCCCTCCAGTGTAACTGAGGAAAGGAGCTGTTTTCTCAAAGCCGTTTCTTAGAATTTGCTCAGAGATCAAGGTTGTCAGGAGCAGAAGGTCAGAAACATGCCACTTTCTAGGCTGTTAGTCCTTTTCAATAAATGGATATTTTGAGGTCTACATAATATGTTTTGACAAAAGGATTAACTTCTCTGTAGAGAGATAAAAGGATTCTGATATCATTGTGCTGTTTGCAGCCAAGTTGTGGATAGCAGACACAAAACTTGTTTTGTTTTGTTTCTTTTCAGTCAGTACCGACAAGGTAGCAAAAGAAAAAGCCGCCCTGTGAGTGTAAAAACATTTGAAGATGTCCCATTGGTAACCACTGTAAAAGTTGTTCACGAGGTGAGTTTGTCTGTTGTTGGCATGTCTTTTCCTTCTGTTGATGTCTTTTTTTTGTGGTGGGTTTTTTTTTATCCCTTTCCATTTAATGCATTTCTAACACCTTTGCAGGAAAACCAGACAGATAGTGGGATGGTTCTTGCGTCTGAAGAGCTGAAGACGTTGGAAGAGAGCGAAAAACAAGTGAAAATACCCTTTAGGTAAGGCTCAGGCTGCATGTAGGATTGAGTATGACCTTTTGCTTGCAGTATGTCAGAAGACTGATAGGTTTGTAAAATTTTTTACAAGACAAAATCTTTTCTTACTGTATTTTTAAAAACATGAAAGAAAAATTGTGCTCTGTATTCCTGGTCATCTGTATTTGGTACCAGGAGAGGAGACATAGTGCAACTGTTGGAAGCATCAGCCAGCACCACAGAAGAGATTTGTATTAATCAGCTGCAAAAGCATCAACTACCCCTCAAAGGAACTGAGCCGGTGCACACAATTGAGTGTGTTTGTGGGGCCCTGTTTGCAATGACAAAGAGCTCTTTTTTTTTTTTTTTCTTTCTTTTTTTCTAAAGCTGAGTCTTGAGTTTTCAGGATGTACCTGGGTGTATTTTCAGAGCATTGTACAGAGGTTTCATTGTGCAGTACACAGGAAGCACAGTGGCCTTCATGGAGCTGAAACCTCACAAATCCTCTCTGAGAGCTTCTCAGGAATTATTTTTCCAGGACACCTTCAGAGCAAACAAAGGTATACTGCAGTTACGATTGCACCACAGCTGAAATGTGTGAAGCCTCTCAAACTTTTCTCTCCATTTCATCTGTGGTCTCCGTCTAACTCCTTGTATTGTCACAAAATTAAATATCTTTTTCATGCATTAGTGAAGTTAGGGCGTGTAAAAAAGGTCTCTCTATAATCAAATTCATGTTTAAAAAGGCTTGAAGCCAGTTTTGCTAAGTAAGTGCACCACTTTGCTTTGGTGGTTCTGTGATGGAAAGCAGCTGCTGGCAGGAATTGCCCACTTGCCCTGCAGAAGACAGTCTCCACAGCGCTCTCAGTCCTCTTTCTGCTTGTTTTTCACAGCACACTGGTGCCCAGCAAGAGTAACGAGTCTGTCATGTCTGAAGCCTCCAACCAGACGAGCGGGTACCAGTCCGGATACCACTCGGATGACATGGACACCACCGTCTACTCCAGCGAGGAGACCGAACTCTTGTGCACCCAGGAGGCTTCGCCCCATCTCTGCCGCGTGCACGGGCTCACCTACGATGGCACCGCACCTCTCACTTCCCCGACGCTCTAGGACGAAGCTGGGGGCTCCGGGTGCCCCCCGGGATGTGCCTTCCTTGCCTGGACTGGTGGTATTCAGGTTTGATGTATAGAAAGACCACGTCCGTGAGACTAAGAATAGACGTTTATTTTTCCTGAAGAGGATGCAGACGCCTCTGACTGCAGAACTGCGCCGTGCCAGGCTGCGGGCACTTTCCTCGAGAGATGCTGGCAGCTGAGGGTGAAAAGCCCTGGCTGTGGTGTGTGGGTGCTCTGCTGACCCCATGGCGGAGGCCACGTGGTGACCGTTGGGACCCCAGTGACATGCCAAGCATCTGCCCGACGCAGGCAGCAGCACAGCGTTCAACTTAACGGTTTCTAGTTGTACGAAGTAATGGCGCAGCCCTGCTTTTTTTTATTGTTGTTGTTGGGGTTTTTTTTGTTTTTCCCATTGTGGCTGGACTCCAGGAAGGAAGCAGCACAGCACTGGCTTCTCGTTATCCCTTGCTTGCACCTCCACAAACAAAAAAAAGAACCTCCAGCTCAAGGCTCTGGCACTCACCAACAGCCTGTGACTAAACATAGGCTGGGCTAAATATAGGTGGGGCGATGGTCTCTGTCCTTGGCAGAGAAAAAAATTTGCCGTACCAGACCTCATGAGCTGCATTTCCTTGAAAGGCTTGCCCTGTGAGGTCGGCTAGCATGGAGGAGGCAGAGCGCCAAGCCAAGTGACGGGACGCAGGTGCTGGGGACATGCTTCACCTCTGGGGGTGGCCTCAGGGTGACTCTGCACCCCATCCTCCCTGCCGCCCTTGGCCCATGCCAGGCACCTGCCTGCTTCTGAGCTAGCCTGAAACGGCTGCACAAAACGCCCCCCGCTTGGAATCACCACTGGGGCAGCCTCTACAACAGGTAGAAAGTGCGATGTAATCTACCTTAGGGTTTCAGAGAGCCCTGGGGTCCTGATGGAGTGTCCTAAGGGCACCCTACCTTCTCATCTCACCCCCTCTCCCTCAGATGTAGGTCTGACTCCTTCACTTTGTAAACCCCAAGTTTGTTTGCACCGGTAGAGATCTTAGTTTATGTAGTCTTGGGAATCCATGACTGGTTTCATGGCAGCTCTGATCTTCTCCGAGTGGTGAGATTGCGGCTAATTGTTGGACAACTTCTTACCTGTGCTCTTGTAGTCCCAGAGCTCCATTGATAGACACGATGCAGACTACAAGGTTTTAAAATGTAAAGCTATTTCTACTGAGTCCTTTTTTGTATTTTTATAATTTTTTTTTTCTGTTTGTACTTACTATAATGTCAAATGCTGGGAACCATGAATATAAGGCATATACAGTATTTATAGCCTCTTTATGTAGAAATAAATGTAATATATTAAAATATAAATATATATATTATATAATGGATATTGTACTGTTCACATTTTGTATCAGGGTTCTGTAGCATTACAAGGGTCACAAATTTTTTAATAGCTAAATCTTTTCACTTTATTAAAAGGGACTGGAAATCTAGACGTGAGGGCTGTAAGTAGATCTGTGTGGTTTTCTTGCGTGTATTTTCTTATATCCTGTCTATTGACAGCAAAGTTTATCAAGTGCTAGTTATTTCAAGTGCCAATTAATGAATCTAGTTCTTTATACCATTGTACAGGTCTATGAACATTTCTGTGAGTACCTATAGTAAAGAAACTTCAGTGATTTTCAGTAGTTGGCAACAAGTGCCTTTAGAAAAATGGCCAGAGGAATAGACTGCTTGTGCAGACTGAATCTGCTCTGAAAGAGTTTATTATGTTCAGTTAGGGAATGGTTGATCTAATGGTATTGTGGCTCTTGCCTGGGGAGTAGCAGTTTCCCTTAAAGCCTTATTCATCTTTTCCCATTTGTGTTTCTTCAGTCTCACTTCTTATAGACCAAATGTTGTCCCTGCTCTTGTGTAACAGCGTCTTCCTTTGTTTTAAATCTGCACTTAAAGCTCCCACGTTTTCACTCTGTTTGACTTTCTCTTCTGCACTGGGTACACCTTTTTTCTTAGTGTAAGAACAGTGGCAGTGGCAGTGGGTACCAGGACTCAAAGAATCGTAACAGCTTATGCAAAAAAAAAGTGCAAAGGATGTCAAACCACAAACTGCAGACTTTAATTCAACTTCTCTTTATTACTGTTTGAAATGAGACCTTTCTAGATTTCTGCATAGTGAGAGCACTTGTCTAGGAAATGGGAAATCTCGCAGCTAAACTCTTCTCAGGCTGAATATGGGACCGATACCTTCTACCCACTGTGTGCATGCCCCAACTACAAGGCTGTGGGATGTCAAGCTTCAAATGTTTCTCCAATTCTCACCCTGAATCAGGAAAGCAGGAGCTGGGAGGTCAGGTAGAAAAATAAGGGGGAGATTTCCTAGATCTGCTGAAAGGGCTTCCAGGAAGGACTTGTATTTTCACGTATATATTTGACATTTCTCTTGCTTCCCAGGCAAGAGTCTAGCCAGTAGAGTATGCTCAACAGACAATGCTATGTTCTTTAACATCTACCCTCCCCAATATTCTTAAATATCTTTAATTAAAGTGTACTTCTATGTATTATTAAACAATAGACATAAAATACTGACACTGGCAGAATCTATGTAAGTACCCAGCTGAGCCACGTGTTGGAGAGTCCTGGCAGAGGGGTGGAAATCTATCATCAATGTCCCTCTGCCCTAGATCTGGAACTCCCCAGGCTATGGTGTTCAATTTAGACGTCTAAATTTGGTAGTTTTGTTTCCTCTCCAGCTTGGTGTAACACATGTTTTGCGCTACATATGTGTAGTCAGAGGCTTTCCTGTGTGTTTGTGGTACCTCTAAAACAGTCATCCACCATAATGTAGGCTGATAAAGTTGTAATGCAGCCATTTCAGCTAATGAGTTCTCATTTATGAGAACTTGTGAGCCAATGAAACTCTCTTGTGGGTCCAAATCATTTCAAAGATGCCTGGAAAATGTGGGAACTGGCACACACCTGCTTTAGGAAAGGAAATCAACTTCTTTTGGGGAAAAAAAAAAAAGCCAACAAAAAAAAACAACCAAAAAGCCACCCTCAAAGCCCCATATATTCAGTTTCAGGAGCAAGCAAAGCTTCCATAAATATGTTCATATATTTGGCATCCAGTAACACAATTCTTTTCTTAGACCATGGCCATTACATCCTTTAAAACACCTGGACTTTTTGTTGTATACTGAATACAGCATGTTCAGCTAAACCCCAGTCAGGCCACATCTGTCTTGGTTGATGCTCTAAATTGCAGAAAGGATATTTTCAATGAAACGACAGACATAGAGTGCACAGATCTGCAAATGCCTCACAAACCAGTCCCAGCTTTATCTCCATTCTGCAGCCATGCAGTGAGGTGTCAGCATTTGGATCAGCATCCTTAACCATGAAATACATGGGAGATTCCAGCCTGGATTTGAGCCCAATGAGCTGCAAACAGAAGGGATGCTCATGAGATTAGGGATCCAAATATATCATTGTGAGCAGCTGGGTAGGAGTAGGGAGAGGCAGTGATGGAGTTGACTCCTTTTGTTTAGAAGAACTGCTAGAATGGACTGGGAGTGCTGGTGGGTTTGGATGTGGGGAATCTAGCAGAGTCGTGCCTGAAATAGGTGGTTTCAGGGCTTGAAGATGGCTCGTGTTAGCTCTTATCAATGTAAACACAGCTCCTCTGAAGAACACAGGGGCATTCGAGCATGGTAGCTGGGTCCTTCCCCCTGCAAAAGATACTGTAAAATGTATCTTGTTCTTTGGATGGAAATGTCTTGGTGAATCCAGTCCTTGCTAAGCTTTTCTTATTAACGCATCTCCAATCGCAAGCAACTGTGTTTGACACGTGTCTGGGGACTTTTGGGACAGAGTGCTTGTTAGTTCTAAAAGCAGCGTGTGACTAAAAAAGACTACAGCTACAGAGCTGTTGAAATTGGGGACAAAAATTTCCTGCTAATTGCATCTCTTTCTGAGGGTTTTAAGTCTGGAAAACATAGTTGGGTAGCACAGATAGCCTCTAGATATAGAGTTGGAATTTGCTATTTTTATTTGAAACATTTCCAAATCGTGAATCATCTGAGGTTTCCCCTCATCGCTGATGCTTGAGTACACACCCTGTGTTACCTCGCAGCATGGGACCTCACGAAGCAATAGCAAGGGCAAGGAAAACAAAGTTAGTGTTTGTTCTTCCTAATTGACAAATTTATTAGGGACAGAAGTTAACCAACAAAGACCTTTTCTTTGGACTCCAGCCCTGGATTTTCATTCTGCCTGGCTGAGCGTTGCATTCTGTGTCATAATATATGTCCTCAGCTCCTCAACCCCTGACATTCAGGCTGATTAAGTCTTAGAAGGTCATTGGGAAACATAGCAGGAGCTGGTAACATATGGTGCTGATAAACATCTCGGCATCAGAGATAAGGAGCTGGTCAATGTAATCCTAGGAAGCTCAGGTTTTGTTGCCATAAAACTATACAATGTGAAGTCTAATCCCTACACAGATTTAATTAGCTGTTAAACATACCGAGTTCATGATGAAGGGTGTTCTGGTTACGTAGACGTTATTCACTGACTGCCACCAGTTGGTTCAAACATGAAGTATCTCTGCCTTGCAGCTTGTTAGGATGATGTGCTATGGTGAATGATGGCTGCTCTGTAAGTTTGCAGGGAGACTAAACGAATTCAATTTCCAGGTCCAGCTCTAGCATGAGACACGGACTCTGGTGCCAGGAAAAATGACAGGGTGATGTGGTTTCCTGAGTCTTGGTAAAAAAAGGCTTTCTTAAAAGGTAGAATATACTGGAACAGGTTGCCCAGAGAAGTTGTGGCTGCCCCATCCCTGGAAGTGTTCAAGGCCAGGTTGGATGAGGCTTTGAGCAACCTGGTGTAGTGGAGAGTGTCCCTGCTCATGGCAGGGAGGTTGGAACTAGATGATCTTTAAGGTCCCTTCCAACCCTAACCGTTGATTCTATGATATGATTCTATTATATGATTCTATGATTCTATTCATATGATTCTATGATTCTATGATTCTATGATTCTATGAACTGAGGTTTAATTCTGTTTTCCAGGGGGAGCTAAAACCGTTCAGCATCCCACAGAGCTGTTTCCCTGGGCTTCATGCTGCTTTCTCTTTGGATATAATCGTGCTAAGTGTCATGATTACTCTAGCGATGGTTTCACAAAAGCAAGCGGAAACGTATCTACTTTTAGTTTTATTTCTCTCAGTCTGTTTTTAGACTACAGTCAGAAGCATGATCATTGCAAAGAGACATAAGAGGTAGTTTTCATCCTGCCAGGCTAAGCAGCAATACCAGTGAGGGTTCAGCAGCCCGGGCTTCTGCTCGGCACAGCAACACCCATCAATGGTGGGGCATGCAGCAAAGCCCCTGCTGCTGGCACTGAGCTTGCTAGCAGAAAGCTGGCTGCAGGGTAGACCTCTGAACGTGCCGCAGTCACACCTTCAACTGCCGCACATCCACATCTAAGAATAACCACTGGGGTGCCAGTCATGTTTGGTTACTGGAGTGTCTTGCACTTCTGGGCAGACTGCACTAATGCATGATTATGACCGTGTCATGCACTGCGGTGGCAAAGATTATCTGTGATGTTTAATTTCTTTGGTTTCAGAACATCATTCCCACAATCTCTTCCCAGACTTGGTTGAGGCTGGAGATTGCAGTTTGTTTTCCACCACTGATTCCCGGTGTACCAGATCCCAGCTCAGTGGATCCTGTTTAACTTCGCAGCTGATGGGAACCAGCAGGCAGCAGTGGTGTTGGGTTTGGGGCTGACACCCTGCCCGGACTCAGCAATGCTGTGTTGGCGTGGAGCAGGGGAGAGAAGCAAAAGGCTGAAAAAATTTTAATAGTTGTGTATGTCCTTTCAAATATGCATAGGTCCTTGTACTCAAGAATGGTACTTCACACTGGGACCCCAGGATGAGCAAAGGAGTTTTGCTCATTAGAGACCATCAGGTCCCACCGTAGGACGGGAGGACCAGCATTGCTTACTGCTGGTCATCTGGAGGCTGCTTTGCAGTGCATATTTCATGCAGGAACAGAGCCCCTTTATCCCTGATATTTTCTAGGACTTCACTTGCAGACTTGCACAGCACATTGATTGTTAGAATCATAGAATGGTTTGGGTTGGAAGGGACCTCAAAGATCATCTAGTTCCAATCCTCCTGCCATGGGCAGGGACACTTTCCACTAGATCAGGTTGCTCAAAGCCTCATCCCACCTGGCCTTGAACACCTCCAGGGATGGGACATCCACAACTTCTCTGGGCAACCCGTTCCAGTGCCTCACCACCCTCGCTGTAAAAAATTTCTCTGTTATTATTCTTTGTTATTATTTCTCTGTTATTACTCTGTTCACCATGTTCAGGCTAGGTTTTAAGACCTGATGAGGTGTACAAGGAATTTGAACCAGCAATGGGCTTTTATGTTTAATATGCTTTGATGGATTTTGAACCCATGTAAAACCCTGTGACATCCTGCAGCAAGGACTCCTGCATGCAGATTCTCACTTGATGGCCCCAGCTATTTTCCAGTACACTGACCAAGTATTCCCTACTCATTTTCATTTTCTGCATGTTATTTAGGGTTTTACGGACAGCTACCCCCTCAGTCATTCCCTTTCGAGCCAGGATATTCCCAGCCCATAGTAAAATCTGTTTGCATCTCCCCAAATCCATAAATAGGGCCCCTTGATGAGAAGGTGACATCTGCTTGGCATGGTTCCCCAACAGGTCTCCACAAGATACCCGGCTTCCGTCGGGAGGAAGGAGGGTGTGGGACAGCCAGCAGAGCACGGCGTTATGTCAGCCAATTGGCGTGACGGATGTACTGCAGCATCGGCAAACATCGGTCAATGTCAAGATCTGACTTCGCTGGCATCTTCTCAGCCTTGCTATTTTTGGCCGGTGAAATGCTTCCAAGGGTTAGGCTGGACTCGTCTCCTGTGTGCGCACCTTCGCCCCGTTCCCAGGCTGTTTGCGCTGGCTCCTGGCTGGCTGCGGGGAGGGATAAGAGGCAGAAAGCAGAGGCTGTACGGCTCAAAGGCGGTGCAAACAGGGGCACCATTTACCACCGCAAAGGAGCAGAAGAGAGTGAAAGTGGGGCCTATCTTATCAGTTACTTACTGAGTTAAGACTCAGGGGTATAAAAACTCTCTTTAAACTCTGGGTAATATCCATAAACGGAGCCCTTACGAGATAACTTCACAAGTGGAACTTTTTGGGTGCACTTATGTGTAGTTTTAAATTACAGTCACAAAGACGTCTTTATATTGTCTGATAAACTTCTTAAATTGGCAACAACTATTTGATGTTACAGTTTAGTTAAGCACTAAACCAGCGGGGAGTGTGCAGCTAAAGCAATACAATCGTTAACGTATGGCTCGGTAATGCTAGCGAAACGATGGCTTTAGGCATTTCAAGCCTGCTCTCAGGCTAATGTCACTAATTTTTCAGGAGGATTATTAAGTTTTATTAGCAGTTTGCATCTCAGTATAATTATATGGATATTAGAGAAATCAATATCGTATAATGTAGAGTCCCTTAATGGCTATACAGTTTGTTGAGTATGTTATGGGACCAACATTGAAGTCAATTTAAGGAGGAATCTTTATCATTCTGCTGGAATTGGGCTTTCCATGATGAGATAGATGCCTTAGACATTGAAGAGTGGATTGCAAAATCTGTCCTCAGTCTTGAATCTTTGCATTCAAGCGACAGTTTTACAAGCAGACTACAGAAAATCATTACTGTGTGTTTAAACGTCTTCCCTCCATTCTGACTCCTAAACCTCATTAAAATTCCTGACCACTACATAGCTTTCAAGCAAATTGATATATTCGTATAAATATGTATATTTGAATCACCATGCCACAAACATGTTTGTTACCCATTGCAAAAGTTCACGGATCTAAGGTGATCTGAGATGGAGAACTGTACACCACAGAAGTGTCTGTGACAGATTTCTCATCTGAATCGATTAAGTGCTTTTTATTTTTCATTTGACAGTGTTTTTTTCTTTTTATAACAGCACTTCCTTGGGTCTGGGCATGTGACAGTTTATCAGAGCTTAAATATCATGACTTTCTTTTGTGTAAAAAACCCAAGTGCATCTCAGGCAGCTTTCATTTCATGTTTTTTTAGTGTCTTCCAGTAAAGAACTAGTGAGCATCAGCTGAGAGTAACAGGGGACAAGTTCAAAACCAGTACAAGAAGATAGTTTTCATTTGTGCTCAGTGAGCCTGTGAAATGCTTTTCCACAAGTTGCTAACATTTACATCAGCTCAGAAAACTGTGGAGCAATTTAATGAAAGAAGTAGGCATTCAGAGGTACTAAATATAAAGATGCCATCACAAGTTCAAGAAACCTCTGAGCTGCAAATTGTGGGAAACTGAGATAGGATACTGGGGAGAAGTTTTCTATGTGCTTATCCCGCTCTTTTACTTTTCCTTAGGCTTCCACTATTGACTACTAAAGCTCCTAGAAGGGTCCTTTTCTGGTATACTGTGGTATGACCCCCCTGAAGTTTTAATAAGTTAACTTGTAAGCTCTTATAGCTAACTAAAACATTGGCTTGACATATTAATTCTCTGCAGGAGTGACAGTTTTCAGGCTGCACGCAAAAGACCGTAAGTGTGTGTTTTTCAACATATACTTAAACTACTCTGCACTGAGCACTGTGTGGGTTAGTATAGGGAATTCTGCTCAGATGGCTCTAAGTGGTCCTAACCTCTTGGAAAATGAGCGTGTCTCCAACAAAGGGGCAGTGGATCGGACACGGTACCTCCCTCGCCTGAGTGTCTGCAGCCTGCGGCCTGATTGCAACGATGCTTCAGCACCCCTGTGTACCAAGAGTCATGCAACCTCTGGGTGAGAGACTTTAGGCCCTGATTTTCGGCCTTTTGGCTGCAAATAAACAGTGCATTCCTGACATTTCAAGTACATAGTCAGAATATCCTCCGCTCTGGCAGGCTGCTGACAAGTTGTGCAGAGGAAATCTACTACAGCCTCAGGAACTGATGGGTTTCCTACTCATTCTCAACAGATTGACTAGTGCTAAATATATATATCCTGTATTTCCACACAACCTTGGCAAAGAAGTCAACCTGTTTACTCTTTTTTTAAGACAGAGAAAAACATAAGGTAAATGTAAAGACGTGATTAATAAAGGGAACATCTAAATCACATTTTTCTTACCGCTCCATGCTTCTAGCTTAAAGTTTGATGAACGCTAAATCAGACCACACTCAGCAATGCACAGAGAGAAAAAACTCATGGACATAATTGGGAAACATGTGTAGTTAGCAATTTTAAACGGAAAAATTTCCTGGAGACTAAAGCATGGAAGTGGTAAACAACTGCTGAAAGTCCACGAGTCGCAGACGTTGTTTACTTCAGAGTCTTCGGATGCTGCCTTGCTGTATTAACCTTTAAGAGATACTCAGATATTCTGGCCTGGGGAAAATATCCAGTGGCAAAACATGGTTAAGTACAGTGAGCTCAGTCCTGAACCTGCTGGGACTTGCACATCTGCAGCTTCTTTGCAGACAAATAAACGCCCAGAATATGAGCTTGAGCAAAAAAAGCCCAAAGAGATTTGAAGCCTGGTATTTGGTGCACTTGAGCATCAAATATCTGGCAGCATTTCTAGAGCTCCCTCAGCCTGTGCACAGCATGTAGGTGAGCAATCTGGATCCAGGAATTGTACAAGCCATGTGTGATGCGTACGGGTAAGAGACCTTCAGAGGTTCATAACGCAGCAGCTAACCTGTCTGACTTCTTCCAAGCCATTCCCATAAAGCTGAAGAAACCGAGCAGACAGCCTGATAAAGCTGCTCTCCAGAAAGTCCAGCTCCCTGTTTCAGCTTACACCTTGCTATCTGTGTTCGTTTCCAGCAACCCACTGTCTTGCTTTAAGTCTTCTCCCATGTGAGAGATACCACATGAGCTTGTAAACAAGTTGCTTCTGCAAATATTGATGTAAGTCTCGGGTGGAGCCCCAGGAACTTTCAAAAAAAACTTATTTGCCTCCCCCTTTAAAAAGATTCTATCTTAAAATAGGTGTTATGTATTCAAATATTTTTTTTCTTGCTGTCTTACTCCCTTGTTTCACATGCACACTGACACCTCAACATTTCTGTCCTTTTCCCATTATCTTTAGAGCAAGGCTGTATAAACTTGCTCTAGTTTTCCTTAATTATTGCGGGGGATATATGTAGATGCAAGTAAGGTTGTGACTGACATTGTCAAAGCAGGAGGTAATCAGCCCCTGGGAACAAATGTTTACTATTCTGCTAGGAAAGCAGTAGGGAAAACTCAAGTTACAGCTGAATTTCTCTAAACTCAGCCCTCCCTAGATAAGGGCATTATTTTAAAATAAAACTTGTTAGAGGAAGAATATGTTAATGTTACCTGAGACTGGAATAAAAAGGAAAAGCAGACAGGTCTGTTTGAAGAAACACAGCGAGAGAAACTGAGTCGAACCCCCATTGCCGTAGCCTGATCTCTTTAATGCACTTAGAGCTCAACCTGTTTTGCTACAACTCTGTGGTCTTTCCTGGGAACCTTATCGACCCTGCTTTTCCTCCAATAATTTGTGTTTTGAGCTGGGAGCTGTGAGTCCTTGTGGGCGGATGGAGCTGGGGTCAGGCATGGGAAATCCCTCAGCAGGAACAGCTCCTCATCTGCCCTCTGAGGCTGGAGCCAGCAAAGCTGGACAGACTGTGGCTCCTGCGTTCATGGTCAGATTTCTCAGTGCCTGCTAACACACAAACTCCATTTGAAGCCTTTCCCCAGTGCTGGAGTATATATAAAATAATAAAATGGAAAAATAATGGATTAAAATGGTCAGTGGATTAAAAAGTCACTGCAGGGGGCAGGAAGGAAGGACAGACAGACGGTATGATTACATTGGAGTGATTTCCTGCTCGAGGTCTGCAAGAACCATCAGAGCAATGTATGCAAAAAAGTTAAACGCCATACATAATGAGCCACAACCATTGAATACTTTTTTTTAGAGAGTTTGGGGAAAACTTACATATTTTCTCTGAAGTGCTCTAGATTTTTGACCTCATACAAACCTACTCCTTATGAAGAACATCATCCTGTGAAAAGAACTGTGTGAAACTCTGTCCTCATTGAAACCTGGAAATATTTCACCTTTGGTTTTAATCCAGCCAAGATTTTGCTTGTTGCTATCTCTGTGAGATCTCACAAATTGTGCATAGAAAAATCACCTTTCACTGGTCTCACAGTTTCTGACCCCCATGGGACAGTATCTGTGGAAAAAAACAACGAGGCAAATTAGACAACAATAACCCAGGCTTCTCCCTACAAAACAGCAGTCCCCTCCCAGCCCAGCTAAAGGAAGCAACAAGCCAGATGAGGAAGGTAAACTTGGGATCTGAAAGGAAAGAGTCTCTGGTATTTATAAAAGTCAGAGGTTCACACGGAAACTTAGCTACAGCGCTGGTCCTCTCCAGCCTATTTCAGGACATGCAGCCCTTTTTCAGCTATAGTTTTTGACTCATTGGTGTTGGAATACTTCTCCTTTTTTTAACTCTTTGAGTGGAAAACCTTGTACTGATTTGAAACCATATTGACAGCTAGAATATATAAAGTAAGAGCTGAATACTGAAATTCGTTGCCTGAGTGAGAACAGAGAGAAAACTAACTCACAGCTTCAGCATGTGACCTGTAAGAAAGAGTCACTTGGCCCATCATGGTCTTCCATGATTAACAAACCCATGGCATGCAAAAAGAAAAAGGGAAACTGTGTGCAGCAGGCGTTGTGATGAAGTGCAAAGAATGCTGATGCACACTGCATTTCAAATGCTAATATCCCCCGAAGGAACAGCATGGACTGCATTTCATGCCTTCTTACAGGATCATGGGGTAACTCAGGTTGGAGGGGACTGCAGAAGGTCTCTAGTCTGGCCTCCTGCTGAAGCAGGGTCAGATCTGAGATGAGATGAAAGAGCACTTCATTACTCCCTTGAGGTCATTGATAAAGATGTTAAACACAAGAGATTCCAAAATAGATCCCTGTGCTACCCCACTCATCACCAGCCTGTAGGTGGAGGATGACCCATTAATCCCCTCAACCTGATTATCAAACAACTTTTTAATCGTCTCGTTATCCACCCATCCACTCTATAATGTCCTAACTTGGGATACAAAAACGTTGTGAGCGACAGTCTCAAAAGTCTCACTAAAGTCAAAGCAAATTACATCCACTGCTCTCGTCTTATCCAGAAATAGAGTTATCACAGAAGACAATTGAGTTGTTCATACATGACTTAGTCTGTTCCAAATCACCTTCATTCCCTTATATGCCCAGAAATATCTCCCAAGAGGACTTGTTTCAAGATTTTCCCAGGGATCAAAGTGAGACTGACTAGTCTGCAGCTCTCTGAATTGTCCTTTTGGCCTTTTTTGAAGATGTGTGTAGCATTCGCTTTTCTCCAGTAGCTAGAGAGAGAGTCTCCCAATTTCCATGACTTTTCAAAGGTGATAGACAGAGACCTTGCAATGAAAGCAGTCAGTTATCTTAACGCCTTCAGATGCAGCCCAACCGTCTTTCATTTGGCAAACATTTAGGTTCTCTATATACTGGTTGTTAGTACTAGCAACCTGCAGTAGCAGTAACCATATTGAGAAATTGCTAAACAGGATGCTAGAATTGGAATAAAAACATACACAAAAGGATTGTCATTGTGACAGTAGGTGAGTGATGATGGCTTTCTTTATCACCAGAGAAGTCAAACTAAAGCAAAGGTTGATCTCACCATCTGTTCCTTCAAATTAAAAATTAATCCACTGCCAAGGCTTCACAATGGTGTAAATCTGTAGTGGCTCCACATTCTAACCAAAAGTGTTTTCACCTCATTTAGTGATATGGCTAACACTGAAATACTTACCCCTATTAAGGGTAGTTGAGGTTGTGAAATTGTCCCTTGGTATTTCATAAAATCCATCTTCCTGACACCAGTTGAGGACATCGTCTATGCAGAATCTTTTGGATAAGTCAGCTGCTTTTGATATTCATCTCAGTGGACTGTGGCTACAACTTCTTGGAGGAACCAGAATCCTTTAACCACAGAAAGCCAAGAAAGTATTTAGAGGTAGTTGATCCTCAGCCTTACAAGCTCCTGTAGGGGCTACCACAGGGTCTAACCCCTTACATTTTCTATTTAATGTGTCTATGTGATACTAGATGGGCAAATGAAAGCTCTAGTTGTGGCGATATATAAATGTCAAACTACAAGGTTAAAGGATCAAACTATAGATGATACCTGACTCTTAAGTTTCTGTGTTTCCTTTCCAGATTACACCTTGACTCAAAGGAGTCACTACTTTTGTTTAGAAAGAACTCAATATGGAAACCTCAAAAAGAACTACATGCCTCAATCCACGGAAGAGGAAACATGCCTTGTTGTACTGCAGGGATAATTAGGAAGCAAGTGAGATACCCTAATGAAGGTGTATGGCTGTTTATAACCCAAGAATAAAATGTTTCTAGTTGCTGAATGATTCATGTAGCAGCTCCGGACAAAACTGCTCATTCCATCCATGGATGACTGTAACAATTGAATCTGGATTATTCATTGCTGACTTGCACTAACCGCGATTCGTGTTTGGATTGGCTGCACTGAAAGACTAGGCTCTGCACTGCTCTCACCCTGCCTTTTGTGAGCTTTCTGCTGCAATTAGTGCGGAAAGCAGCAGCCAGCCCAGGCAGAGGCCACTGTTGCATCCTAACATACATTATACCATTATGTAGACCCTACTGCCTTTCAGGTACTGGGAGGAGATCGGTATGTGCAATTTCATGTTTAGATCCTTGGAAAGCTCAGAACAAGTGTCTGAATCCTCAGAAACACTGAGGATCCCACATCCAGTTGAGATCCATAAAAGAGATAAGTCTGGTTTTGATTTGACCCCATACTATTTCTGAGAGCCTTTTTCCAGTCATGTGAGATACCATCCTGGGAAGGACAGGTTCTTCAGCTAACACTCTGCTGTGTGGAGGATACTCTCCCATGCAAATGCTGGTTAGGCATGAAAAAGCTGCAGGCTCAAATTTAATCTGTCAAAAGGTGGGTAAGTCTTTCATCACCCTGAAGAATATTTCTTGGCTTTTTGCCATTGTACCTGGGCAGTATCATGAGAGTAAATACTCTTGGTTGTGCTGACCAACAGAAATTGTCTGTAAGGCTATGTGTGGTGCCAGGGACTCAGTGACCACATTGTATTTGGGGAGAGGACATTGCTTTGAACTGTTTCTAGTTTGGTCTCTGAATGCCCATCAGTGGCTGGGACACGTCAGTTGTGTTTCCCAAGCTCACCTTTCTGTCCCATGTCATCTGAAGGGACCCCAGTTTGCACACTCCATGATAGTGACCCAATGTGACCAAAGTGTTCACCCACGGGGGAGTGGAAGATTTGTTTCCAAAATGTTCCTTCAAAAAGGAACAAAAATGCTGATGTAGGTGCAGCCTGAGTTGTTCACTGTGAATATTGTTCTTGACTGTAGGAGTTTCCATATCACTGTCAGTCCAGGCACCTCTCCTTGCCTGGCTCCTTCTTGAGACTTGTTAATGTAAGCCTTTAACTTTTCTCAACAAATTGGTTTGAACTTTCTAAGCTCAGAGGTTAAGCCTGTGACTCAGTGAGTATCTTATATTATCTGCCTTTATAAACTGGAAGAAGGCCTGTGTCATCCCAGCCATACATGTTTGCTCCGCTCCTGGCAGGATTTTAAAATTGCAAGTTACACCTGTTTAACATCTGGAATGAGAAAAGCAATGTGACTCTTTCTGTAGCAGCGCTGTGTTTATCCAAGAGCTCAAGCTCAGGATCGCAAGATCCTCAGGAGACCACGTTTCAACTTGATACCCTGATTTGTGGCCTCTAATTGTTTGTTTTGAAAACAGAACTGTCACCAGCATCCCTTGAAAACAGAGCTCTGGGCTCTAACTATGTTGTAGCAGTCACTTGATATTACTGCTAAAATGAGAGTGCATGTCGGTGTTAATTGAGGTCAGCTTCAGATGTGTTTTATTGGCTTCTGATTGCTACCATTACAACTGTTATTACTGCTGCTTACCTTTCTATACCCTCCTTGCTTATCCATTAGGTAGTAGATCAGTTAAGCGTGTTTCTTTCCATCTTAATAAGTGGCAAATGAGAGATAATAAGAAAGTTGTCTGCTGCTCCTTGAGATTAATGGAAGTGTTGTCATTTCTCTAGCATAATATTGAGCTGATAGTGCTGAAAGAGGTATTATAGTATTTCCTTATTTAAAAAAAATAAATAAAAGAAGAAAAAGGTATGCATTTAAATCAGTCCTAAAATTTAAAAGCCATAATTCCTAAAAAGAGTAAGGGAAAGAGCAGCACCTGTCAGCACCATCACCTCGAGCAGTCCTGGCTTCTGGTCTAATAGTAAGCACTTTTCTCTGCTTTGACTTTGGGAAGACATCCTAGTTTCTGAATGCCTGAAAATAGTCCCAAGGCACATGCATTCACAAGCACATTCAAGTACAGTTGTGTTTTATGAAAAGGAAACAAAGCAGTATGATGGTCTATACATGATGCTCAATACCTGTCCACAGACGAAGCACACTGACAATCACTAGAAGTTAGTATGTCTGTCATAGTCTTAGGGGGTTCGATATACAAGTAGCATGACGCATTGGACAGAAATGCTGGGGATTGTCATACCATTCCAGGCCGTTCCAGGTCACCTCAGGCAAGATCTTGAGATGGTGGAGGAATGGGCTAACATGGGCTAACAGGAACCTCGCAAAGTTCAACAAAGACCTGCAAAGAACTGAGATGTCTGGCATCCTAGTGCAGTAACCCCACACAGCACCACGGGCTGAGACCAGTTTTGTGGAAAAAAGGGGACCGATGTGCTGGACAAGAAGTTGAACATAAGCCAGCAACGAGGAGATGCTGAGGGAGCTGGGCTTGTCTATCCTGTGGAAGCAAAGGCCCAGCGGGACCTAATTGCTGTCTTCAGCTACCTGTTGTGGCATAGAGAGAAGTTAGAGCCAGGTTCTTCTTGGAGGAATAGTGTGAAAGGACAAAAGGCAATTGTCACAGGTATGAGCAAGAGAAATTTCAGATGGGTATAAAGAAAAGCTCTTCACCGTGAGAACTGGAGCAGGCTGCCCACAGAAGCAACCTTGCAAATTTTACAAATTCTATGGAGACGAGGCCCTGAATAATCCAATCTAACTTTGAAGAAAATGTTACGTTGTATTTGGAAAATATTTCAGCAGAAAGTTTTCCACAGAACAATTCTGCTCATGTAAAATTGAAACTATTTCATAGGACCATGTGTATTTTGATATGAAACTTTTCAAAAATCTCAAGAACACTTTTGAACAACTCCAAACTGGAATAGGACATATTATTTCAGTTGTTACATTTTCTGTATACATTTTTTACAAATTCATACTATACATATATATTCTATTGTAATAATTAACTACTGTGAAAAGGAACGAATTCTACATTATCAAATGACTGTGATAAGATCTGGGTGATGTATCCAAACTCACACTGCTGGGAATATTTTCTGCAAAAGTTTACACAATTTATTTTCTGAGGAAAAATGTCAGACTTACCTGAAAAGAGACAGATAGAAATTCTGGCATCTATAAATCATATACTAACTCACAGAAGTGATAAAATATATCATACCAAATACATCCTACTTGTATGTTGCCTCACACAAAAGCCGCTCGTGTTTTTGTTACGGGGAGAAGATGTGCCATGTTATCACTGATTGCTTTCAATTCCGGTCTCTGTATCATCTGAGTGATAAAAGGGGTGTATCACCAAACTGAGGCAGAAACTCTTTTTCTGCTTAATGATTCAGAGGCTATGCCACATCCCCTTTTTGAAAAATTTGGTGAATTTCTCTAAAGAAATAGGATCTGCTTTCACATCAGCTGTTGAAATCCCAGGAATCCGTCCTTAAAGGGAAAGATGAACTCACCCTTCTGTGAGCTGGGCAGTTTGACCAGCCCTAGGTTTTGTATGTGGCATTGGCACTCTGTCAGTCAAAAGCGTTTCCCAACATTGTGTTCCTCATTCTGTAAAAAGAGATGATTTCTTCTCTTTCTGCTCCTGCTAGCTTGCATTTATCTGTTTGTCTGGTGTTTCTTCCATTTTTTTAAGTCAAGTTCCCGTTGTGTTTTTACTCTTAGCAGTAATTTTGATTTATTTTGATTAAGTTTTCAAAATTTTATAAGGGAGCATAAGAGGAGAAAACTTTTGCAATAACCCAGTTCACATTTTCAGGGACGTAACGGAGTTTGAAATCATGCTTGAATGTTTGCTTCCCTCCCCCTGATAAGTAAGGCTGAGAAGTCACCAACCATGGGCTCAGGGATGGAGACAACTGGCCTGGGAAAATGATGTCCTGTCCTTAAATGATGTCCTTCTCCTTCTGGATGAAATGAGGACAGGTAAAGATGAGTAGGCAGGGTAGCAGATATGTTTCTGCCCAGCTGGACCTACCACCCAGAGAGACTGGAGGAGCACAGTGAAAATGAGCGAAAAGTAACAGTAAGAAAAAGGCTGCCTCATTGCATTGGCCAAGTTGAACGTTACAGTTAAGACAATGTCCTCAAGAAGCTTGGGAAGACAGAAAAAAATGTAGAGAAAAAAACCCAAACCTCTCACTCCCTTTCCTCAAGTCAGTGTGGGTAGATAGAAACGTCATTTTCTTTTTCCTTGACTGTCTTTTCCCACACAGCACTAGTAGCGAATTAACTGAGAAGTGCGACCAGGACAGAGCTCGCTCTGGATGATCAGGGCTTTACACCCTAACCTGCACGGACAGGTCCCAGGGGCTGAGGAGTATGAAGTGAAATGGAATGTACTTGGAGGGATGAAGTTTTAACACTGAGCCGTGTCCAAGGCACTTAAAGGATAAGAGTTTCTTGACTTGCACATGGACAAACTGATTTTACTGTCACCATTCAGATGTCATTAGCGCTCACCTCGTCTCTCCTGGAATTAAGCTGCATCCTTTTAAAATAAAACATTGTGTTTATCTACTTAATAAAAAAGACTGGTCCTAATCTTGAAGTGTAATATTTTCACAGGGAAAAAAAAAAAAGTTTGACTAATAAAAACTGGTAATTAACAGCAAGGAACAAGTGATTCATTCACAGAACAATTGAGCATAACTGAAAAATGGTACCTTAAATCGATCTGTTGAAAGACCCTTGCAAAGAGAAAATCATCATTCATCTTTGCATGCCTTTGATTGAAGTTACTTTAGAGGTTATCTTTCAGAAGGAAAACAACCTTAGCGTATAAACTGCTTTGGCCAATGTTTATCCAAGCCAAAGCATGAGGACACAACTTAGGTGTGTATAAACAGTTAATTTCATGGGGAATTAGCCGGCATTTTAGGGATCAACAGGGCAGCAAGGTACAGTGTGCCTCATGCTGCCATTGAAACTCAGAAATGTCTATGGCAAGAGTTTTAGTAGAATATGTAATGTTATGCAGAATACTTATCTTTGTAGTCATTTTTCCACTGTGATAGAAGTTTTTATCTGCAACGACATGCAGCAACAGTTGAGGTAACAGCAAAAATGGAAAAAAAAAAATGAAAGAAGGTGTACTTGTGCAGGTTCCCATGAAGGTATTCATGTGAAGGTTTGAAAATGTCCTCTCCACCTTTTACAGGTAGAAAAATTAAGTGCAGAGATCAGAAATGACAGACTGAGCCCATCGCTGTTCTGGCAGCCAAGCCCCGTGCGAGCGTCCGTGCCACTTCTGGAGCTAGATGTATTTCAGCAATGGAATAAAAAGACCCACAAGCCAAAATTTGCACCATCTTTAGTGACATTTGGAGACCGTTGAGCTTCTTAGGCTGGAACATACCAGGAACCACCACTGCCTTCAGCAGTGAAAAAAATCTGCACTGCAGAAAAAGCTGTGTGAGAAATGTCTTCCAGCTTCCTCACAGGTCTTTTGTGCTGGGATCTTACCGGGAACAGGACAATCCACAACTGCCCAGATGCTGGAGGAAAACTCAGAAAACTCACTTTCCTTGCCTTGAAAAACCTGAGAGAAGGACTTGAGTACAAACCACAAGAGGAAAAACGTTCAAGTAATATTAGATTTTTTAAAAATGAAATTTTAGAGAAAATCTTATATTTGAAGAAAACCTGTGTCCCTTTTAGGGAAAATATAACCCTCATTTTAGTCCTTCCCAAGTAGAAAATTACAGCAGCATAAATAACATTTGCACTATTTTTTTTTTTACAAAAACATGCATTTGAGCTATGATCAATAGACAAGAAGGGACATTAATTGAAAAAGTGTATTTTCTATCTCCCCTTTCGGAGACTAACAGACTAAGTTGATGAGAACCAAAATCAAAAGCCACCTCAGGTTTTGCCTGTAGCTACTCTTTTTTTCAGTCATAGGTTTTAGAAGTTGGAAAGGTGAAAATCAGATGAAAGAGTATGAGATGCAATCGGGAACATGACTTTTCTCTGGTCTCTGTATTTGGGTGACTCTTACTCACTGGGCATTTGCCTGCCAGCGTTTAAGTCCTTTTATAATCCCAATTGCTCCATTTTATAGCAAGTTTGTACTTGTATTTGTCTGTTGTACATATGCAATAGTAATGGACTACCGATGGGCTAGCAGGACAAAGAAATTACTATTTTAACTTCAGCTGAGGCTGAGATATGCTTTGCCTGCTAAAATCAGCACGTGAGCCTCGCAGCTGCAAAGGAAGAGCTACCTGCCCCATCTCTGAAGGTGGCCTTTTCCTTCAAGAAAACTCTGCCAGGAGCTCACAATTACCCATGGAGGGGACTGTTCCTCGCATCTGAGCTGCAGGGCTTTGACATGAAGCTGCACAGGTAAACCTGCCTTTTACTGGCTGAGAAGCTGATAACAACAGTGGACCATGAGGCTGTTGTGGTCTCCACAGCTTCTGTTAGCTGGAGTACCATGCTGTAGAATCATAATGACGAAGGAGGTGGTCACAGGTATTATCTAGGGGAATATTTGTCTTGTTCCTACCTACTTATGACTTTTAAGGCTTAGATACTTCTCTGGGGGCTCCGAAGTCAGTCTTTCACATCATAGCCTATAGCGGTATCTTTTACATAGAAAAGTATTACTTTAAAATAAATACAAAAGAATCAAAACAAAGTATAAAATATACTGTATAAATTTTGTTATTCAGCCAAATTTCAAATAAAATCAGGAGCTGACTGGCTGTGCTTCTGTATGATATGGCATCTAACATGAAAAAAACAAGACAACAAGACCATCAGGGTTCTTACTTCCAGGAAGCAATCTATTTTTAATATTGTAAACGCTTTCCTGTTTTCTTTGCTCCAAGATTTCTCCAGTGCATATGAGATTCAAGGGTTTAAACATTTAGTTTTTTTTCCTTGGGCACAGTATGCAATCAGGGGAAGAGATCAACATTTGTTATTTATTTTAAGAAAGTCTCTGCCTTATATCAACTGAGCGGGATAACGTTGATAGGCTTTATGGTTCACAAACGTCACCCTTGTTCTAGGTGAAAAGCTACTGCTGCTAGGAAGCTCGTGCACTGCATGTGAGTCTAGTGTACGTGGGATACATGTTCTGAGACTGAGAGCGGTCAGGATATCTACTGATCTGCAATTAGATTATCCATGTTATTATTTTTAGTTCTTATTGAATTGGAAGTAAAGTGAGCTCAGAAAGAAACCATCAAATGGCTCCAACTGAGATCAGTGATAAACAATTTTTTTTTTCACACAGCAGAAAACAGAGTAAACACAGCCCACATTTGCTCTGGTAGCAATGCTTGTAATGCAGCAAGAACATCCTTTTCAAATTCTTGTCCAGACTGCTGCAACCGGCAGACAGCAGGGTGCGTTTGGAGAGACTTCTCTGGGCTTTACACAATCTCAGTGGCAGCTGCAGTACAGTCTGGAGGTGCCAGGGGAGCAGAGAGAAGTATGGATATGCATGGTTTCATGTACAACAGATACCCTTCTCATATATATGGTTGGCCAACATGTGGGGTCCTGCAGATCAGGAGGAAAATCCAGTGATGGAGCTGATTACTTTTGTTGGACAGTGAATAGCTACACGATAATCACCTTGTTTCAGCTCCACCAGAACTTTGTCAGCTAAAGCCAGGCAAGATGCTGGTCTCAGGGTGCAGCTTGATCACTCCCCAGTTTTGCTTTGCAAGGTGCCTTTCTCAGTCAGCAGATGCTATAGCAGTTTCTGAAAGCAGGTCAACTGGCTTCACTGAAAATTGCTCACACATTGCACAAACCACTTTTTAAAAATAATCTTCATGTTTGGATTTGCCAGTGTATTATACTACTCCTGACTTCTATTACAAATTCAGAAGCTGTATTGCTGAACAATGAGATGTCTGGTTTTCAACTTCAGTTTTTTGCCAGAATCCCTCAGTTTCCAAACAATCTTTCATGTCTTGTCTTTTGACTACAGTTTGCTATTCTTATGCATTGTGTACTCAATAGTGAAGCACCTACAATTGCTTTTGACACATCCAGAGTTAACCATAAAGCTGATTTTTGTACCTTCAGATGCTCCCCCTTCAGCTCCATATCCCTTCCCTTGTTCAGTTCAGAGAGTGATTTGTGTTTGTAATGCTCCATCTTCTTCTGCCTTGTGACCACTTCATTATTTTTGAAACTGAATGATTGCCCATTACAAACTGAATTTGTTTTCTGGTTCTTCATGCTTTGTCATGAGTCATACCAGAATTGCTGATTCTCAGCAAGGCATAGAGCTGGAGTTACTGGGCTCGTAATGATCTGCACCCATCTTGCTCACTAGCACCTGCTTCCTTTTCTGGTGCACTTCTACAACGAAAAATGTAACATGGCAAATTCCAGAGCCATTTAGAGTCATTTGGCGTTCATCCACTGACCTTGGTCCATTAGCAGGAGACCAGCTGAAAGCCTGTAAATTGGTTCATTGCCAGTTTATCCTGGAAATCCTTGGTAGCTTTCTTATCCGCTATGAATACGTGACTTCGGTGGTCCTCCAGCAGCTCAGGTAGTCATCTGTTTCTCAATCCCAGGCCCCTGTGCCTTTGTCTTCACTCTCAGCTGTTTCCCTGGGTTGCTCATAGTGCTGGCTGCCTCCAAGCCACACACCGATGGTCTGTACACCATCCAGGTGATTCAGTCTGTCTTCCAGCGGACTGTTCTGCAGCACTGTGAGAGGTGCACCGTTCACCCAAGGGCATTGACAGGCGCTCCCACCCCAGGAATGACCTACATGATGGGACAGAGTGCACACTCACGAAGTTTGCACCATACAAAATCAGGAGGAGTGGTGGATACACCAGACCATTGTGCTGCTATGAAGAGGGACCTGAACAGGCCAGAGAAATGTGCTGACAGGAATCTTATGAATTTCAACAAGGGAAAATTAGAAGTCTAATGCTTGGAGAGGAACAACTCAGACACCACTACAGGCTGGGGTCCAAAGAGCTGGAAAACAGCTCTGCAGAGGTGGCCTGGAGGGTGCTCATGAGATATCAAGTTGAAGACGAGCCAGGGATGTGCCCTTGCAGCCAAGAAGGTCAACAGCCTGCTCTGGGAAGAGCGTCTCCAGTAGGCTGAAGTAGGGGATCCTTCCCCTTCACTCATCACTGATGAGACAGGTCTGGAGTGCTAGGTCCAGTTCTGGGTGTCCCAATACAAGAAGGACATGGACATTCTGGAGTGAGTCTGGCAAAGGTCCATGAAGGTGATTAAGGGACTAGAGCATCTGACATATGAGGAAAGGCTGAGAGCTGACACTCTTCATTCAGCCTGGAGAAGAGAAGGCTCATGGGGTCTTAGGCATGTGTATACATACCTGATGGGAGGGAGTAAAGAAGAGGGAGTCAGGATTTTCTCAGTGGTTCCCAGTGACAGGACAAGAGGCAACGAGCACAAACTGAAACACATGAGGTTCCCTCTGAACATCAGGAAACACTTTTTTAATGTGAGGGTGACCGAGCGCTGGCACAGGTTGCCCAGGAATGTTATGGAGTCTCCATCCTTGGAGATACTCAAAACCTGACTAAGCATGGCTGTGAGCAACCTACTCTGAACAAGGGGCTTAGACTAGATGATCTCCAGAGGTCTCTGCCAGCATCACCCATTCTGGAATTCTATGATTTTTGCAGTATCTGAAGTGGAATGATTCAATATCTCCTTTCCATTCTTAGAAACAGATTGGAAAATAGTCATAATAATCATAAAACTGACCTGATCCTTAATTCTTGTGGTTAACTTCTACAATAGCCTGCAAAAGTTTTGATTTCCTTTGGGAAATACTTCTGCTTGTTTCTTAAATCCTTGTAGGAACCCACTTTGGCTAGCAAGAGCCAAGTTGGGCAGACGTTTCCTAATGCCTCCGTATTTCTACTCCATAGCAGCCAGGTTGCTGCTCTTGCTTTTCCAAACTGGGAGTGTTACAGCTGGGATTCCCATTTCCCCAAGAGTTTGTTGATTTTATCCATGCTTAAAAAATGCATCCCAGGCAAAATACCTTTACTCTGCTGTTTTTGTGAAGCTTTCAGATTCTGTTTGAAACTCTTCTGCTAAACATCCAGCAGTTATTGGGGTGCTTCTTTAAACTCATACATCACGGATCAAGTTTAAGGTATGGAAGAAAGTCTACCATTTGTTCATTCTTGGTTCAAGAGGACCACAAAGTCCTGCTATCTTTCCACAAGAAACCAGTCACAGTCTTTGACACTAGCTAATACTGGCTGAAGCTCAGGGCTCCCCAGGAAGAGAAAATCGGGATAGAGTCAGGTATCAGGTACAAACTTGTAGATATAAAGAGATATAAACTTCTCAAGAAATGCATTGCCCCTTTTTTCTGAATTTTCCTGAATTCAAATAGGAAAGAGATTAGATCTTTTACCCAGAAATCCAAACATTTGTCTTGTCCAGTTAGCTTCACCTCCTCTGGGAGCAGTCATATGAAAGTTCAGTGTTTACTTCTCCTGTATCTTCACAATTAGTACCTCTTGCCTTTCTGCTGCTTTTCTCACAATATCAGTTCAAATAAGCAATGTCTGTCCTTTGGCACATGGAAACATACAAGATGAGCCATTGAAATAGGTGAATGCTTTGATTAAAGCCTTCTGTACCCTTCTGTTTCACAGTGGCTGCTTTGACCTGACTGTCTAGAATAGCTTGATATCTTCTTTATACTTTTCCCCAGTAAAAATAAACCAAGTATAAGGAAGTTGTCCAACACATAATAAGGTGTACTTTACTATCATGGACCTGGGTTTGACAGACTCTGGACTTGGTAAAACTCAGATGTCACAAGCAATGCTCTGTTCCTCAGACCTCACCTATGTGTGTAGCATCTGAAACTTGCAGAGATAGTGCACTTTCAAACAAGAAATCATTAATGAAAGCATTATGGATTTGCACAGATTCATCCCAAACCAAAATACACTGAAGTATCAATTATTAAGTAATAATTTTTTTTTTTTTCTTTTCATTGTTCAGGAACTTACACCATAGAAGTAACCCAAGTGTCTAGCTGATTCCAAATTACTGACTCCCTAACTGCAAAGATTTAGGCACTGATCACGGCTATTCAATACAAAATATGGCTCTGCACTGGCATGTGCAAGCAAGTTTCTGTGGCTGACATTCTCTGCTGTAGGCATTAATTTTTAATTCCTTCACTTTCATTATCTACAAGTAGTGATTTTTTCATTATATTTGTAAACGTGCAGCCAAGAAAAAAAATGTACGAAACAACAAATGGCCACTGGGCAGGAAATGAATCACTCTGACTTTGAGTGTGTTAACTACAGATACTGCAAATATACAGAAATATTTTGAAAACTTTCCAAGGACAATGCTCTGTTAAAACTATAACATGTATTCTGGGGATCTGGATGTATTATTACACAACTCTCTGAAAACAAAAAACAAACGATGCACGCAGTAAAAAACCTGGGGACGTGTTTGGATGCAAACGTTTGCTTCAAATGGGCTGATACCTACTACTCTGAAGCAGCACACTGTAGCCAGATCTCCATCCTCCTTTCTAAGAAGGATTCAGCAGACTACTGAATGAGGATCAGGTTAACTCTAGCCAGAGAACGGTCTTTTTTTCTGCACATCAGTATCATCCTCAAAGGATGCTACAGTAACATGTTGCCAGGCAGAGATCTCTTTTGTCAGACAATATGTGACTATTTTTTTTTCCAAAAGGAAAAGTAAGGGGTTTCTCCACGTCCTGTTTTCAGAGCATGTCTGTGGTCATTTGCCATCATATTGACAATTTACGTAATGTTTCCAGTTTGATTTGCTTGATGGGATCCCACTTGCTCAAGAGGGCTGAAGATCTATATTAAAATCAAAGGTTGTCTCAGGAACTTTTCAGTCTCCTCTACTCACACACTGTAATCAGAGAAGAACATTCAAAGAAAAATTACAAGCTATGAGCAAAATTCAATCATAACTTGTTCTCCTTGACTCAATTTAAGTGATGAGGAACACACGCAGTTCGGATAGGATCCATCATTTTCCAAAATTTTACACCATGTCATTAGTAGAGATTATGTTTATTTCATTATCTTTTTAGGTATGTGCAGAAGATTATCTAAAAATCTAATAAACTATTGACCTTCTTTTGGACACTTCTTCATTGTGACTCTTGTTTGAGCTGGCCAGATCTGGTCTGGATAATAGGTGACTCAACCAGGGCAAAAAATTCTCAACAAAGTAAAACATCTGTGGTTCATTTTGAAAACATCATAACAAACAACATAAAGTGTGAAAGTTCATGCAGCTTTATTTGAACAGCCTCACTCAGACCAAGCTTGCTGTGTTTCTTTTCCCTCAAATCGCAGCACAGAATTAGGTTTGTCATAGCTGTTTGGCCTTCAGTTGGGGCTGCAGCTGGGTCAGTTCTCAAATGTAGATTTGCTGGAGAGTTTGTTATTTAAAAAAAAAGCCCAAGGGGAGAGAAAACAGTAAGTAACAGCTGTTACTTACTCAAAAGAAAATTTTAAACTAAGATATTTTGGCCGTGTTTCAGACACAAGCACGGCAGCAAGAGTAAGGAGTATGCGGGTTTGGGTGTTAGCCCAGGATATGGGGCAGTCTCTTCCCCACTTGACTGCCTGGGCGTAGGTGGCCAAGGAACTGTCACACAAACTACTTCTAACCAGCTAGCACTCCTGGTTTTTCAGTAGGATGCAATGGCTATGATGCCTCAAGGACCTTTGATGACTCCTTTGTACCCAGCCTGGCTCTACTAGTGAACTAGAGAGGATCATTACTTCACTGTAATGATTTCATACATGTATGAGAACCCCAAGTTTCATTAAGTGAGATTTGCATGGAGTTTGATACTCAGTGTATGGCCAACATGAGGACTGATACACCCATGCAGACGGGATGTGACGTCTTTGGGCACTACTGGAGTGCTCCCTTTCATTGACACCATCCCTCTACACATCTGGGGCAAGCAGGGATCTGTCATGCAGCATGTTCATCTCCGTTTTTGCTGTGTGGCCATTTCTTCTCCCAAGAGTGCTCCTGCCTCTGCAATTCCCAGGGGTCCAGTGCTCAACTGAAGCCAGCAAGGGATGGAGAATTCACCACTTGCCTAGCAGTCTGCTGTCGCTGGTAATTGCCCTTGACCAAACACTGTGATCAGATATATGTGGCTTTGGCTTCCAGCTGCCAGTTCTTGCCGTGCCTCTGGGCCCTAGATTTTCTCCCCGTGAAGGCAAATACACCATAATCAAACCTCCTTTCATTTTTCCATTCTCTCTCTTTCACTGCAACCCTCTTCTGCACTTTCTCCTGAACTGCAATGTCCCTCCTAAACTGTGTTCACAGACCTGTACATGGACTCCACTACCTCTGCTTTAGATAGAGAAAAAAAGGTCCTCTGCTGCTTCTCCCTCACATATGCCTTCCAAGTTCATACTAAACCTCCATGGCTGCTATAGATCAGGATTATTTTTTGTGCACAATAATTCCTGTGGCGTTCCAGGGTACTGAACCATGTGAGCCCAAGGTAGGAAAGCAAGGTGTTTTCTTCATCTTATCTGTTAAATTCCTTTCTGTAAGTGGAAGAAAGGCACTAGCTTCAATCGATAGGAAAACAGGTTCTTGTAAAGCTTTTGAATGTAGAAATTGTGTCTCACTTCCCATTTTGCACAGTGCTTGCTTAGCGTTGTGGGAAACTATCCAGCTTCTAAGCTCCAGTGTTAGCACATACACAAAATAATACAGTTAAGACTAATTGATGGGACCAACTTCATCAGCTGCTTCACATTTTTCTTCTTTGTAATGACAAAGCTGTGGTTTCACAGGAGAGCACAAGAAGCTAAGTAAAACACTCCAAGAAATGTAAAACTAAATACTATTTCTTGAAATACTGAAATCTTGTCTGGCCTGGGAAGAAGTACTTAGTATATAGGATTGCAATTGGGATTTAAGGAGGAAAACAATGGATATTTACTAGCTGATGTAGTCTTTGAGTAACAACCAAGTAGAGGTTATTAGTTCAAATCTCATGTCCCAGCGGAGCATGCCCTAAAGGCACGTCGGGTTTTGATGCTCTCAGCAGAGATTTCCCTGCTTGTAATGCAAAAAGAGGAGACAGAAGGCAGATAGAAGGTGACAAACATGAGCAAGTCACTACTAAAGGGGAATCATCTGACACAAGGAGAGGGGATTGAATGAAGTTATATCTCTGTTGTGCTTAAATCCACATATATGATACTGAACATTTATATACACGGATATGATTATGTATACTCAAATATACATACTCATATACACGTAGGAGACTCCAGAGGAGTTCTGGCAGTCTCATACCATTGCACACACTGGTCTCCTGTCTAGCTTCACGCAGCCCCCAGTGCCCTCTACCCTCTTCTTCACTCAGATTGCTCCTGGACTGTTATTACACATTTCTTCACTCTGATACACAGCAACAAAACTCTCTTTAATTAAGCTAACTAATCATCACTAACCAATTATTGCAGAACGCAAGAGGTAATAGGCACAAAACTAAGAGAAACTCAACCTGGATATGGTAACCATAGAGATGTTAAACTTCACAGTCTGAAGAAATGTTTCTGTCTGAACCAGGTGTCTAAGGAGTGCAATGAGAAAACTTTTGTTTGTAAATTACAATGTAAATAACAAGTTCAGATATCACTCAAGCATATCATTCGTGTTATTGGCAAATATTTGCATTAGGAGAAAGAAGGCATTTATGCAAGCCTGTGTAATTCCTCTTCATAAAATACAAGACCGAGATACATACAGATAACAGTAGATAATCAGAAAATAGAGCTTTTATATCATGAAATGAGAGACAGGAAGCCAGCAACAGCTTTCAGAGTGAGGTGACAAAGGAAGAACAGCAGAAAAGGAAGGTGACCTTCCCTAGCAAAAGTGCTTTGCGTAGACTGGTAAAGCCATAGTCCCCTACCAGGAGACCAACAAAAATACAGAAAGATAACTGGAAAGTGACAAAAATCTGAGGAAGTTTTTAGTGCTTCATATAACATGCTCAGATAAGAAGGGCAATCTCTGTGCCGAGTGAATCCAAATTCTTCCAAAACCAATTTGCCTTCATGCTAATAGTTTTACGAGCACTGATGCTTTACAACAGAAACTAGAAAACTCTGACTTCAGTGGAGCTCCTACCTCCCTGATATAAATAAAAGCACTTACAAAAATAAAAATAATAAAAAATAAAAAGCATACAATTTTTTCACAATTAACATGTTTATTTATGGACTTGCATTACTTGCCTTTTTTTTTTTTAATTTTTGTATCATAGGTTATTAAAGTTCCTCAAACTGTTCAGTTCTGCTGGTATTCCTGTACCTCATTGGCTCACTGCTTGCTCCCACCTTCTGTAAAACTGGTCAGACCTGATATTATGTTAGTGATTCTTACTAAAATATTTGATTCTGCTGGTACTATGAGGACTGTGCCACAAGATCCGAGCCATCAGCGCACTTCAACTCTGTTAAAAATAAGCAGGAGAGAGAAGATGATTACACGTGGGGAAAAAAAAAAAATACAGAAACTATTAATTTAGGGCTTGCCGCTTGCTGAAAACAAACAGGTTTTGAGAAACTGGTTCTGAGACATAAACTTCATCTTGCATCTGTTCGGAAACCACTCACTGCCCTGAGCTTCTCTGCCCAGGTCCCTGCACAAATGGGAGCAACCGGCTTCAGCGCAGCGCCCCTCTACCAAACAGCGGCTGATGGACAAAAGAAGAGCCACCTTATTTTCTTTTTTATTTTAACTAATCTAACTTTATATTGCATATATAGTAATGCAATGTATACTTTTCATGCAATGTATCCAATAACCTTCAATAAAATGTTTTAAAGGCTATTATGAAGCACAAAGCACATGCAATCAAAATAGATTAGCGTAATTAAACTCCTTAATCTAGGAGAGATCTGCGATTGCAGTGTTGCTCCTCTAATAGAGACAGACTGAAAGCATCTTCATCCGGTGTGTCCGTTTGCTACTTTTATTTTCCTGAGAAGGAAGCGTGTCCAGCCAGGGAAACTTTCCTCGGGTTTGCAGAGCCATCTAGTGTCAGGAGGACAGGGGACATCAGTTCTTTCCGTTCACTCTTAATTTCCCAAACGTATCCCCATTCCATACTTTAAAGATTTTATCACTGTTTCTCGGGCTCCTTTTTGTTCTCTGTATTACTTGCTTTTTTTTCTTCCTTTTCTTTTCAGTCTTTAGAAACTTTTAGATGTGAAAGGACTGCCTGAGCACAATGACTGCCCATATCGGTACACAAATGATGGTAGGTCCAGCTTTCTGTATTTGTTTCTTCCTTAGGATAGAAAATACAGGGACGGAGCTGAGCAAAGATCCTTTTATTTATCCAGCCCTCTCCAATATCTAAGGGGTCAGTTATACCCAGGCTAGATGCAGTAAATGTTGGTCTATCCCATCCCTAAAAACATCCAGAACAACCCTATTCCAAAGGTAGGATTTTCATGCTCTGTCTGGCCAGCCTTTCCCCTGTGGTTACTCATTTTCACTCAGATAGTTTGCTCTCAAGTCTAGCTTCAGGCTGTTTCTTGCAAATTTAGGCAGCTTCTTTTTGTCTTGCCTTGGAAAAAATCAGAGGCATTTGACCAGTGCTGTCTTTGCGGTAACATTTGCCCGTTAGTGGATGTGCTTCCTCCACTGCTTTTTCTCTGTACAAAGTAAGCACAAATCTTACAGTCCCTCCTGCCCCGTGGGGTTTGTGGGACCTCTTTGACATGCCTTCTGCTCTGCCCCAAGTTGCCTCCTTTGTTTACTCCTTACTCCAAGAGCAGTGGCAGAGCTGGACGCTGCCTCAGCCAAGGCTTCGCTGGTGCAGCATCGGGGCAGCAGGAGGGCTGCTCGTGCCTTGCAGGTGGTGTAGCTAGTGCAGAGCTTGGGTGGCCACCTCAAGTAGGGTAGAAATAATCTGAAGGGCTGCAGAAAACCCAGAATACAGTAAGCGATGAGAGATCTGAGTGCAGGGTGCTCAGAAAAACAAGACTACGGGGTCAAGTGAAAAATATTATGGGCAGTTCCAGGTTGCTCATAAATACTAGTGGCCATCTGGGTCAGGAAGAGTGATATATGTAACATGTACCTACACATGCACATTTCCTACGTTCATGAACACTGAACTCTTCAGTTCACTCTGTACAAGATAACAGTTTTTCTAGAGATGGAATAAAACTGTGTCGTTTGACAGACTGGCTGGAGAACAGGTTAGCTAAACGTAGGAACAGTTTTATTTCATCATCAAATTACTTGTTTCAGGCAACAGAAAGGGTTTATGTAGATTTCTGTTCTGGGTCTATTATTCAACAATTTAAAAAAAAATGAGAAGTTTAATCAATAATTTTAGAAGAATGAGAAGTTTAGTGCCAGAATGATTCCCTATTTCAAAACTAGGTTTGACTGCGCAACATTTGGCTACTGGTGATGTGTTTCATTTGTATATATGGTAGTATACGTTATCCAATATGATCTGCAAATGATAGGCAGCTCTATCCTAAACAAGGGAGGACCTCAAAGGGCTGCCTTTTATACTCAGCTCCAGCTAGAGCAGGTTTCAGTGATCCACTTTGGAAGTGATGAAGAAATAAATGATATACACAAGCTGTCATCCAAAAAGAGGGATGATCATAAATGGAGAGCTGAAAGGGTCCAATGATAGGAGGGATACAGTTACCTAAATATATGAATATCCATGTTAGATAAAGAGAGGCATTTATCACTAATGCCTCTGTGTAGGCACCTGGAAATTACAAGTCCAACAGGATTTCGAAAGCAATCTGGCAGGAGGTGGGTATCCTCAGATTTCCACTGAGATGGTTTATTTTTAGGCTGGTTTCCTAAGAAACAAAGTGTGCGTGATCACACTGTCTGTCTCCCACTAATAACTTCTGAACCTGCTGGCCAGGTTTGATGGAAGGCTAGCAATCTCAAAGATATGAAATTCCTGTATGTTCCATGAAAATCAGTCACTGAGTGGAGGATAGAGACCCAAAAGAGTATCTCCATAGAGAGACAATTCATGGAGTGAAATCAGCTGTTCTTGGTAAGGTTTGATCTACCAGTTGGGCAATAAGTAGGTACTGGGCAGCCAATAAATAAGTAAATTGCAGACCCAGGCAGAGCACAGCAGAGGCTGCTGCCTTTTGGGGCTGCATTGTGTCCAGCTGCTGGGCAGGAACCGGGCATCCTAGGGTGAAAGAGGGAATATGAAACAGAAGTGGTGGCACTGGAAAGGGGAGCTCTTGTAGGAGTATGAACTACTGTTAACGTTGCTGGTGAATGGAAGATCCAGTGATGTAAATAAGATGTCTGCTTCCTCCTCTGCTGTTCTACCAAAAGGCATAACCTATTTAAATAAAATATCTTAGATTTGACTTAGCTTTTGTTTCTGTCAGCTACCCAGCAATCAAGAATTTTATTAAGTGGAGATTACTATTTTAGAAAAAATAGATCACTCATTTGACATCTTAAAATAAAAGGTGTTTGTAAAAACCTTGGGCTCACAGCAGCTTTTAGGACGTTTTAGTACCGTGGGAATGGATGTGCTTTCAGACAGCCAAATGCCTCGCAGACAGAAGATGTTAGCAGAACACAAAAATAAGAAAAATAAAGCGGTGTTTTGTGCATCTGTCCACTGGGGACCTCCCTCCCTCCCTCGGTGCACCCAAGAGTGCGGGCTGCCCAGCTGCTGTGGGTCACCCCTTGGGAGAAATTAGGTACCACAGAGGTGCTAATGACCTTGATAATATAAAGCTGTGCCAGTAACTACCTGACAGCATTCACTGGTACATGAAAGCATCCATCTAATCCAGGCTTTTCTTCAGAGGCTGCAGTTTCACAGGTTATTGGGACATAAGAAGTCTGCCTTACAGGTTTGGTTTTTTTGTGGATTCCTGATGTTTCTGGCTAGAGTGAGGTACAGAAGGTATTGCTATATCCTCCTATGCTTTTTCCTTAACCTAATCTTAACCTGTTTCTGAAGAAAGATCAGAAAGCAAAGTTAAAGACCAGAAAATGAGGTTAAACCACAGGCTTTTATCTGTAAAACCCTGATGAAGAGCTGCCGGCAATTCCTGGACAAGTGCATGGATTATTGCAAGAATATGAACAAAACCAATGTGTTTTCCTCCTTATTCCTTCCTATCTTTGCTCTGCGACACACTTGAGGGGAAACATAATTTATCAATGTAAAATCTACATTTCTGCCCACTGTATACAGCACACACACACGGAAACCTCTTGGACCTTCTATGGGGCGAGTTGTCTTCATTTATAATGTGACTGTGTAATGCCAGATGTGTCACCTGAGCGCTCCTAACCTTCAAAAAAGATGACAGCAGGTCCCACTTCATCTTCCTAGACACACCTGCTGGGCAAGCCTGTGGCAGGGAGACCTCTGCAGCCAGCAGCATCATCAGCTCTTGACTCGCTGGTATCCCCCCATGCCGGCAAAGCTGGAAGCTCTTATGGTATCCAAAGTGGAAGAGGTATCCATATCAGCATATGAGATGTCTGCAATGGTCTGACAGTGTGGGTAATGGTCACTGTACGTTCTGCCCAGAGTGGGTGGCGCAGGAACCTGTGGCACAGCAGGTGCCTTGGTGGACCCAGTGCTAGCCAGTCCCAAATCCCTCCCTCTCTCTACCTCCCATCTCTGTTGATACTACTTACCGGGACGTACTCCAGTGGCTGTCGTACACTGCCGGAGCACACAGCCTCTCATTAAAGACCAGTCCTGGATGAATCCTTCTAGTGACTGCTCTGTAGTCTCATGCTTCCACCCTCTCAGCAGCCTGTGTTTCATCTCCCCTTTAGCAGGCTCCTTATGCAGGTCACAGTTCTGGTACAGCTCCTCTCTTATTTGATATTTCTCATATGGCACTACGTCAGATGCTTCACTGAAATCGAAACAGAGCAAATCTGCTGGGAAAATCAGTTGTCTTGTCAAAGGAAGGTACTGGGCTAGTGTGGCACTACCTGCCTTTCAGTAAACCCCCACTGCTTTTCCCCCTGTTTGTAGCTTAGTTTCATGTCTTGAATGGCAGTTTCCTCCCTACCAGGTGACAGCTTTTGGGAGGGAAGAGCCCTATACTCAGACCAAGACACCACCAGTACTCATTCCTCTTGTAAAGAATAAGGTCCTTGCACTGGAACAAATCGTGAGTGTTCCCCAGCAATTACTAGCACCTTTGCTCATAAACAAGAATTGATTCATCATGAAAAATCTACACCAGTACCATAGCCTGATATGCCAGCGTTATTTTTCTGTAACACAACAGAGGCAGGTAGCAGTAAGGAGCCTTACCACCACTGCTGGCTGGACTAACCGATGGATTTATTTTCCAGAAAGAAGTGAGTGCAAACGTTTTTCTTTCCAGTGGTTAGATGAAGAGATGAATGAGATTTCTTTTATTCTGAAATGATTAGTGAAGACATCAGTCAAAACTCGAGCAGCATCTGCAACAAGCCATTGAGATGACAGTGATAACACAACCACTGCTCACGCTATCCGGTATCAAATTCCTACCTCTGCAAAGCGGCGGGGTGTGTTTGACCTGTCTGCTGTTCCTACCAGGCACTAAGAGTCTGGTCTCATCACGGTTGCGGCCAGAGTCTCCTGGGAAAAGTGTTTGGTTTGCAAAAAAACCACAGTGTTTCTTGAAAACAAAAGTGCGGTTTGCAAACAAATTCTGTCAGATCCAGTTGAGATCCTTACAGCCCCACCAGCTGCAGTGGGTCAGCTCTTTCCCTTTTCTCACCGAGGCACAATTTTCATTCCCTACATCACATGTCTCTGCGCAGAGCCAGGAGCCGTTCTAACCCAGATGGCAATTCGCTCCTCTGGATGTGTTTCCCAGGTAGGGGACTGTTCCCTTTTCTCTGCGCCTGAAGGCTGGGTCATGGCCATGTGACACGAGGAAGTCTGGTTAGGTCACATGGGATGTTCGAATGCTGTTTGGCCAATGGACAAGTCTCGTTTCCCACGAAAAGGAAACAATGAGTGGACTATGCGAGGTATAGTCTCGTGCCCTTGTTCTCCACGGGGTACCGGTTAGATAGTGAGAGAGAGGATATGGTATCAGATCACTGCTCATTTTTAGTAAAAAGGCTGCCAGCACATTGGAAATGACGCCTTTTGTCTTTCAAACAACGTCAACAGCTAATAGAGAATTACCATGCTACTGCAGCCCCATGCAGTGGGTGCTCCCTTCTCCGGGAGCGCTGGAGTGAAGTGATTGTTTCTGAATAAGCACCTGTAACCAGGGCTCTGAGTCTCCCTGAATTAACAAAGAATTATTGGTAGCGAGTTTCACTGCCATTCTCCTGGAGCTTTTCAGCTGCCACTCTGCAGCAAGGAGATAAACACAAGCCCTAGGAGTCCCTCACAACTTTCCCACGTGCTGTAACATATTTTTGAGATTTAAAATGACACGACTGTGTCTGGCGGAACTGAGCAGCACCGCAGAACCGCTGAAACTGGGGAACCAGCGTGAGAGAGCGCCACAGCTCCTCCTACATCGCAAGCTTAAGCTGCTTGGTGAGTTTTGCACCACACTTCAGCATTTTTAAGCAAACAAACAATTGTCAGGGATTTAAATAAAGTTTAGTAAGTATGTAAATATTCAGTAGTAAATATTTACAAGTAAATATGGCAGACTAGAATCTCTGATTTTAAATTGTTTTGGGTCAGCAATCAGGTGATTGTTATAATGCAGTAGAGTAACAAGGGAGAGATGACTCTTACCTGACATTAAGTGCCTCTGAGGCACGTCTACATTTCAGCATGATGACCTTTTAGAGTCAGCAGAGTCAATGAAATATAGAGTAATTACTCTTGCCTAAAGTAGTTGACTAGATTTGGCTAGATGGGTTACGAGATCTCAGCTGACAACACAAGGCAGAATGGGCAGACAGGCACCAAGTTCAGATGCAGGCACCTACCACCATGCTCAATGTCTAACGTTAGGCAAGATGAACATGGTTCAGATATCCAGTCCTTCCTCAAGTTGACCAGGTACAACTGTCACAAGAATGGTAAAGAAGAAGTTATTAATGACAACCAATACAATGCCAAAGCAAAAGTTTTTCAGAAAGAGTTCATTTCTCCTTCTCTTATTGACAGGAACAGGAGCCAGAGAGCCTGAGAACAACAACAAAACTCCCAGAGGGCTTAAATAGAGGAAGTTAAAGAACTTACCTGAACATCAGAATTAACTTAGGACTTGCTGAGAAAATGTCTCTCTCCGGCAGCACTCATGGCATGCCTTCACTTCAGAGATAGTGCCAAGTGATTGAGGAGTTATTGGCATCTCCTCAAGGCAAAGCCCACCCTTAATTATAGTGCCATGCTAGTGAGGCCCATTTTGGGCTGAGGCCATATTCCCCATCTCCTGCTGCTCTGCCTCTGTGGGAGGAGGGGAGTGGGAGCAGGGGAAGGAAGGGGAAGGCAGCCGGCCCTTGGGCAGCAGCACCTGCAGCCTCAGCATGGGGATGTGGGTCCGGGGGTGAGATGAAGAAGACGCTGACCACTGAGCACCTCCAAGCCCAGAGACGTCACCCAGCATTAGGTGCTTCTCAAAACACTTGTGTGATTCCCAGGATCAGCTGTACAGATGTGAAGAATCCTCGTTAACAGAAAAGAGCAATTAGGTTTTTCTCTTTGCGGGGCTTTACTCTTCTTAGTTGCTTGTAACTGATGTGCACCCTTCCTTTGCTTGCACCTTCCTTTCACAGGGCTTTCAGGTGTAAGCAGGAATCCTTGTTGCCCTTTCTCCAAAATCCCCTTTCTTTACTTTCTGTCTCTGTTGATGGTCAGACCCACACGAGACCTGAAGTAGAGATGCTCCATGGTCACAGGCTGATGACAAAGCTGTTTCTTTGTGAAAGAACTGCATTTTTATTCTTACGTATTTGTCATTTATGCCCTGGTTTAAAGAAAAAAAAAACCCGAATATTTATAGATGAACTAAATTAACCAAGGACCACAAGTTGCATGTATGTATCTGTGCGTGTTTGTGCATGTGCATGTTCTGAATCCAGAAATATTCTTCCTCCATTTCCTCTCCTGAATTTTTTACATCCTAGCAGTGAATAATTTAAACATTATTAAACTGTCTTTGATCATGGAATTACAATGCAATCACTACTGGCCTGCACAGAATGCAGATATTCACAAACATCAATTCTTTTTGTATAAGATATACGTTAAGAAGTATACCAAAAGCAATATCCGGTTCTGACCAAATTTTGTTTTAAGAAACAAGTGGAAACAGAAAGATGGCATTAGCATATTTAGACCATTGTGTTAAACAATATCAAGAGATTCAATTAAGGAAAATCACCATATTGTGAGTAACACTACGGGACTGTAGCACCGACAAACATAAGCAGTTCTTTGATGAACACTGCCTCATAGGTTACTAAAGTCGGATAAATAAGTAACGTTATCCCATGCTCCTGAAGCCTTGTTTCTCAGCAAGAAGCCTCCCCGAGCAAAATGCTAAAGAGAGCAGTTCAAAGATTTACATAGGTCACGATGTAAATCTCAGGGGAAGTAAGAGATTTCTCCAAGCAAAGAAACAGGAAAGGGAAAAAAAGCAGCTTTCCTTCTTCCGAGAGGGGGAAACAGATAAAGGGTCCCAGCAGCTCCTGCCAAGTCCTCGTGTCGGCTGTGCTGCAGACAGTCCTGCCGTTCAGGGGCCACAGAGCAACAGTTATTCATTATTACCATTTTTTTCTTCCTTTTGAAATTACAAAAACTGCCCGGTGGGAGAAGTTGGCGGGTTTGCTGTATCATGCCAACAATGATCAACCAAGAGCATTAAAAAGCCGAAGCAGTGATATGTTCTGTTTGACTGGGCAACTCTCCCACCCCTCCGATAATTATCAGTCTCTGTAGTTTGATAATTGAAGTTAGCGTGCTAAAGACAGAGAGCATCGCCCGCCTGGGAGCAGCGAGTCATGGCGGCCTGATCTTCTCTGAAGCCCCTCAGGCTGGCGGGCAAGAAGTGGTGCGGCACTGACAAAGTGAGATGTCAGAACGGGCACGTTTCCTGAGAAGCGCTTCCATCTTGATGTCTGGGCACTTTCCCACGCAAGTTGCTTCAGTGGAAAGTTGATTCATATCTGTTTACAGCCAAACTCATCCTTCTAAGGAAGATGTACGTTAAAAGCCAAGAAAGCTTTTGTTGGTGGAGAGGATTTCTATTGCAATAGCAAGATGTTGACCTTTTGCTGGTCTAGTTGCTCTGAAATCTTCAGCTGGTGAAATGTGCACCGGTGGAGGGAGAAAGAAGGCCCCATCCCTCTCCAAAGCATCAATGTTTTTGTGATCTCAGACTGATTTTCATCAATTTCATAACCCCATTTCAGGGCTACAGCCAAAGAAAGACTGAAGTGCTCAAAGCAAGCTTGATGGGACTTTAATTGCTAAAATGAAAGTTCATCTCCCAAATGTCAATCCCCATTCTATGTACAGTCGGGTTTGGGTTGCACTTCTAAGGCACCTCACTTTTCCCCTCCACAAAAAGAGAGCATAGGTGCCTCAGCCTGGCTTTTGCATTTTCACTCCATAGGTCAGAGTCTGCAGACCAACGCTTGCCCCACAGGGGAGCCTCTGATGTTTCTGGAGGAGGTTTGGCTGGTGGTCGTGTGGTGTTCCTGCCTCCCTCCCCACCCTGCACACAGGCCATAGCCAATCCTCTGCTCTCGACCAAAGTCCTGCAAAGCCTGAACTCTGACATCCACCCCACTCTCTTCTGTTTGCTTGCAATGCCACGTGCATCTCCATCCCTCTTCATAATTACCAAGACTACGTGTGCTGTGCCCTTGTGGCAAACACAATGTGGGGCAGTTCTCCTCGTTTAATAACTAGGTGATGAACAAGCCCTCAGCTCCTCAAAGTGCCACAAGGAGTTTCTTTGGTGCTCTCCAATGTTTTGCTGCAAGTTCCTGAAAACTGTCCTAGGAGCATACTGATGCCCTTGCGCGTTTCAGAGGCTGCAGGCAGGGAGATTTTTGCAGAAGCTTCTTGCATACAAGCTCTTGCCACAGAGAGGCAGCCTCCACCAGTAAGACAAAAAGAGAAAAAAAAAAAATTAAAAAAAAAAAAACAGTGAATGGGAAAGATGAGCTTTGTCGGAAGCATCAGTAAATGGAAAAATAGGGGCGGTATTGTCAGGACACAAGGCTGTTTCTGACCTGACTCCCTCCAGAACTGCCCCTGCACTTTGTGCCGTGGATGGAGGCAGCACTTCGGCGAGATGTTGTACGTACAGTAACAGGCGAAGTTTACCTGACCCGTGAAGGCAAAAAGAAGTTTAATCTGGTGGGAAGGGACAGTGGTGTCTGTGGAGGAGCTGGAATGGTACCTATCCTGATGGGTTTTGTGCCCTTGCTGAATGGCTCAGGGGATTCCCAAGAGCACCTTCTGCAGCTAAGAAACCTTACTGGTGAAGACCACACTCTTAGCACGGTAGGCAGTCTAAAGAGAGCATGAGCAATAATTTACAGTGGGTAGGCATTTATTAAAACTAAGAAAACCATATGTAAATTTTACTGCTTATATTAAAAGACCAAGTTCAGACTTGGTGGGTTTCTTCTAACTGGATATATGGACTTCTGTTACTCTTTTTTTTTTTTTTAACTGGGAACCCTGTGTTATCAACATTCCTGAGGAAAAAAGTCCTCAGCTTTCCACCTGCAAGTCAAGGATGTTTTTCTATTAAAATCTAATTGTATCAATGAGGTTTATTCATTGTTTCAAAGCTACCACTAACAATTAGCATGCTGATGTTCACTGATTAAGAGAAGAAGGCAAAAAAAAAAAAGTCCAAGGTAAATAAATCATCTTAAAAATTATCCTTTTCTGCAAACAACAGCTGCACAGGAAAAGGAAGACTGTTAGCCATCTTTCACTGATGTACGAGGCTGATCCAGTAGATGCGTTTCAAGTACTCTGCGGCTGCAAGTTAATATATCCTACGCTCCACAGGAAAGAACCACGCAGGAAAACAACAAAAAAAAGCAGAACAATTGTGTGAACTGAACGCCCCATCTTATTCTGAAAACATCTGGGCCTCTGAATGTCTCATTCATTCATTTGGTTTATTTGATGCCCAAGCATTAGCAGGCTGTCTCGGTTAATAATAGAAAAAGCAAATGTTGGTGTAGAGGTCCTTTGCCTTTTATTCGGTAGGACACGGGCTAGGAAAACAGGAACCGCTTAGGAGCTGAGGCTACAAGGAATATAACAAGATTCGTTATGGGGGAGGATGGCTGGGACATGTAACGTGGGGATTATGGAGGGGATAAGGAAAGCCAGGAGTTTGGGAAATACTGGTTTATTGGGAGCCTCAGTTCAGCACAAAGTACAGGAGCGCTGGAGAAAAGACTAGAGGGGTGAAAGAAATAAATGGAGGATGAAATGCAGACTGAGAAGGCTGGGGTGATTTTGACCAAAAGACCAAGATTTTACCAGGCAGGATATCAGAGTTTCCAACAACTTCTGCCAAACTCAGCAGTGAGACTCTCTTTCGGTGCTGAGGATTGGGCTGTGAAGGGTTAAGTGACAAAAGAGCAACCGCTTCATTTAGGTAGACAACACAACAAAGCCTGGAAATGCAAATGCATTCAGAAAAAGCCTTTGAACAATTTTTTTTTTACTCTCAGAGTTATTAAGTTATAGAGGTTTAAGAAAAGTCTTCACTGTTTATTGTCGAGTGTTTATTACTGCGGACGTCAGGAACAGCTGACAAGTTTACATTAAAAATTCCGGATCTTAACATTTTCCCAGTTGTTACTTTTCCTTTTCTACTGCTTCATCTTTACAGAAGAAAGGGATTAAAGTGATGTATTTTGTCACACTTTTTCCTGCAGTAGATTAACCCTTGGCCAACAATGACGAGGAAGGCAGCGCAGCTATATGGAAATTAACTTGACAGCCCATAAACACGAGAGCCTGTTGTTCACTGGATTTCATTTTAATAGGCATTAACAAGGCTTTTGGGTTAAGTAAGCAAACGGAACTAGCCCTGAAACTATGATTTAATTTCATAGCCCTTTTCACAGGGATTAGCTATCAGTCTGAAAGGCCTGTGAGGATTCATCTGGCTTTTTAATTCAAATTGTACTGAATCCATCACAATTCCCTTTTGATCCTAAAATGCTACAAACAAGCAAACAATATCCACACTGTGGATTCTTATATTTCTTGGTAGGGGTCAGATTTTTAATGAGAAATCTGAGGTTGGAATGGTGCAAATCCACACTGCTCTACTAAGGGTAGGGTCTGACTATTCCCAGATCTTAAATTAGTGGGAATCTTTAATTTACAATGAAAATTTTTCTTTAGAAAAATGTTAAGACTACATGCAAAAGCTTAAGGAACAGCTAAGTCTGCTTCCTCTTGTCTCAAATTTTAGGCGCAGTTTGTGCCTGGGCTGAACTCGAATTGGCTACAAGCTCTCTGGATTAGGGCACCAAACTTGTGTCCCTCTGCAAGTTCACCAAAATTGAAGTGGCCTCTCACTACAAACCTCAGTACTATCGTTCTGCTCATCCTTCTTCTCAACTATCTTCCCCTCTCAGAAGTAATACAACAATTAACAGCTGGGTAAGAACAGGAGCATACTGTGCACCCTTTATCTGGGGGTAAAAGAGCTCACAGTAGCCACAGTGCAGAAGAATCAAGATGAGTGCTTTTAATAGTCACTTCTGACTGAGCGCAGCATATGGGAAATTAGAATAAAGCTTTTATACACACTCTGGCTGAGCAAGTCTTCCAGCCAAGAGAAACCACAGAGTTCCCTAACCGGACAGTTAGGAGCTCACTGTAGGAGATCCCACCAGGCCCACGGCCGGTGATGCTGGTATCATGCTGCATGGCTCCAACTTTGCATGGAGGCACCAAGGCTTGAACGCTCTGGTGATACTGAGCAGCTAAATGGAGTTGTACCACATGGTGCCTGGCGCACCCGAGAGCAGCCTTCTGAACGCTTCTCAAAGTATTGAATGGATGGAGTTGGGTGATTGATGGAAAATTGTTTTTCTGAGGACTCACGATTCAATCAGCCATGCTTGCATCCTTTTTACCTGCTTTCATGTAATTGTTTGTTTGTATAGATATTTGTAAAGTCTTTTATTTATACTAATAAGTATTATTCATATGCAAGTGAAGGTATTGACGCATGAATAAATGTGTTCCCAGGAACACAAGCATGCCCTTCTCTGGAACTGATCACCCTGCCACTCTATACGTACCCATTTACTCAATGAGAAAGCGAGTAGAGAAACGGAATGTAAAACATGCAGGACAGCCAATAAATGTCATTAGTGTGTCCCAGCCAGGAAGGAAACCGGCTATTTTTAAAATAGGGATTGACAAATATAGCCAAATGTAAGGCATCCTCCAAAGAGGACAAGCATGAATCGAAGATGCTCAGTAGCTTTCCTGGAGCACACAGCTTATTCACCGTCACTATTACTGGCCCAGACCCAAGTAGAGCAGAACCTTTCTAACATCCTGTTAACATGAATGTCTTCTGCTCTTTTAGCTATTAGCATCAGCACATCAAAAAATGTCTGTACAAATATGCAGGACAGGGTTTAGCACTTTTGCAGGGCTCTGCTGCAGATTTCTGACTCACAAGCAGCAGAGGGGTCAAGTGGGGTTTTCTGTGTGCCTGCCTCACGCTTTCAGGCATAGACGCTCGCCCTGTCTTGTGGCGCACATGAACCTGAGTGTGGTCCTTAACACGTTGGGCCAAGACAGCATCTCTCCACTTTCTTTCCTCTTTTCAAGAATTCAGAAAATTTAATTGCCCTAGCAAAATCCCAACACAAGCACCTTTGCCTTACAGCTTATTCAGCACTGTCAATTCTCCATCAATACCTCCACTGGAGGTCCATTGAAGGAGCAGCACAGCTCCTGTAAGAAAGATGTCCTCGAGTAAGGTACATAAGAAGGATCCTTGGATAGGGGTGTTGTCTGAGACTCAGAAGCTCAGTTGTCTGAAGCTCAGTGCCTGGAAGAGCCTGTATTTCTGTGCTAAATGACAGAAATATAAATATTGTATTAAGATCTTGTATTTAACATTTGTGATCTCAGCAAATAGGAGGAGAAGGAGGAGGAGAAGGTTGTCATGGAGAAAACAGCAATGTTTACTACTCAAAAGTTTCTATTTCAAACATTTTCAAAAACATTTCATGTGTTATTTGCGAAGTTGTATACTAATTAAAACATGCACTGGAATATTGATTAAGATACTGCTTTTCTCTCAGCTCCCTCTCTCAAGCTGACTAAGAGCTATTTTACCAGTTACTTTGGGGGTTTATGTACAACAAACAGCCAAGAGGCTTAATTTTGTGCAGTACTTCTCAAAAAGCTACAACTGCAAGCTGTGCTTCCGCAGAGCATAAGGTTGAAATGCAGCAGGATACTGCTGTTTTAATGTTCCTATCACACGGGTATATAAAGCAGGGGAGGTAATCAGTAGCTGGTTATTAAAAATCAATTTACTCTAGTGTTCTACAGTGCAGACATCCACCATCATAAGTAATGTAAAAAATTTTAATTTTATTGTGAATCTCCTAATATATGGATTAAATTTTCTGACTTTTTTTCTTGGACCTACAGTTCCTAGGAAAAAGAGGACCTGGAAAGGTGTTGTGGGAGCATTAAAACATTTCTGGACTGATAAAAAGGACACAGATGTTGCTTCTTAATTTCCTGCTTTGAAACCATTCTTATGATTTCACAGCCTTTATTAGTGAATTTACTTATAAGTGAAGTTTTGTATCAGTAACACACCTGCATTGACTACATGCGATAATTAGCAATTAAAGTGATACTTATGTTTTAAGGTGATTTTTTCCACTGTCAAGACTTGATTCCATTCTCTAAATTACAATTATGGCCCATAGTATGAACTTTTGCTTGGGCTGTTCAAGAACTGTATTTTTAATATCTGTTTTCAGTAGCTTAAAAGAATGTTGAATTTCAGTGAGTTTGAGGATGTTATTTTCCAGTCTGGGAGTTCACCTTCTCAGAACAAATTCTGAGAGAGTCTAGAGGAAGAAAGGAAATATTTGCCCTCCTTACCGAAAAGAGATGATGTCACTCAAGAAAACCTACTGCCTTCATGCTTTGAAAAGATGGCTTACTCTCATGTACACAACCCCTCCATATTTAAATGGCAAAGATGTCATACTCATGCATGCAAAAGGTCAGAAATGCCAGATTTATAACAACATATTTTCTGAGGGGAGTTCTTTGTGCATTGTGATGTTGACCCTATGGATAAGATTGTGTGCTATTTCTCTGTAGATGCTACATCTTGCTTAGCAAGTTGCTTTCATGTGACTCAAATACATCTGATTTAGTTATAAATACTGGAATAGAAGAGGTGAAGCTGCTCTCTTTTGTTCTACAGTGCACTGGACATCCTTTTTCATTGTTGTTACAAATATCCAATGGTATCAGACCTCCATGTCTCTCCTACAAGCCCACACAGCGCTGTGGAGGAATCATTTATTTAACACCAAGAAAGACATTTGGTATTCTAAGAACTGGATTATACCAAGGTAAGTGAAATTTCTTTCAAAGCTGTTCTAGATTCACTTTGGCGACAGTCTGGGGAGAGACAAGCCTCAGCTACAGGCTCCTTCAAGGCATTTCTGCAGCCCCAGGGCTCCTTGGACTCATACGCTCTTCACAACTGTCTCTTTTAGACAAGGAGCAGCCACTGTAGCCAGTGGCAGGATCTTCTTCCCCTTCCCCTGTGCTCCCCACACATCACCAACCCGGCAGCTGAGCAAGGAGTGTTGCTGCACAGGAGGGGTTCATAGAATCATAGAATGGCTTGTGTTGGAAGAGACCTTAAAGATCATCTAGTTCCAAACCCCCTGCCATGGGTAGGGACACCTTTCACTAGACCAGGCTGCTTAAATCCTCATCCAACCTGGCCTTGAACAATTCCAGGGATGGGGTATCCACAACAGTGGTCACATACTTTTTTTTTCCCAAAATGAATCTTAGACTGATCACCAGTCTGAACAGCAAACCCGAAGCAGCCAGCTTAATGCAGGAACGGCAGGAAACTCTTTCACAGCCAGTTTGAAATGCAGTGAGCCCACTGCCTCCAGATTGTACTGACCATACTGCTCTATGCACACACTGGCTATGAACTGTACTTCTTCACAGAGAACTTTTCGCTTACCTTAGTTGAATGACAAAGAATTGCCAAACAAAAATCATTGCAAAAGGTACCAAAATAAAACTACTTTCCAAATGCCTTGGATTTGGACAAGAAACACCAGCAAAGGAAACGGAGGTTAAACTTTATTTCTTTCTTTCTACCCATGCAGTGAAGTACTGCAGCATTAATGTGGGAGGCTGTGGAACTGCCATCCTCGAGGGTTTTAAGGACAGGTGAGCAAATATCTCCCAGAAACAGATTAGGAATCACAGATCGTTCATGGGGGTAGAAAAATGGACTGGGTGAGCTGTCAGCTTTTTTTATTCCTAGCATTAATTTCTATAACTCATCACACACCGGAGATGAGGCTGATATCCCAGTTTAAAAAGGATTCCCAGAGAATTGGCACTGTGATGGGTCTTCCAAATCCGATGTCAAGCAGCCTGCCTTGTGCGGTCTTCAGCACTTGCTGCTATTTCACACCATCACAAAGCTGTCAGAGAGAAGAGCCCGACTATCACCTCTGGGGAGAGCTGCTGTGGTGGCACAGCAGCCTGGCTCTGGCAAAGCCACAGACTGTCACTCCAGCAGAGCTGTTTCAGGAGAAGGTGCATCCTCAGCCTCTCAGTGGCTGCAGACACCTCTCCCTGATGGAACCACATTAGCTTTGTGCTTTGTTGCTTGTGCAGCTGTGGCCACCATGCAGCACACCGAGACAGCTTAGAGCCAGCTATGCTGCATTCCAACATGTTCAAGTGCATCCAGCATCCACTGCTCTGCACTGACTTGACTGAACCACCACTATTGGAAACCCACACTTCGGAAGAGCGAGATAAGTCCTTCTCACTTTGCCTGCAAGCTGGAATGATTGTCTTCCCACAAGGAGAAAGAACAAAACTCTGTTTCAGGGACTGAATTTCAACCTTTGCTCCATCACACTCCATCATCCTCACAGCCATTGTGGTATTGGTGGTGCAAGGAGGTGTAAAACCTTTAGCTTAACTACTGCACCGTGCTAACAGTAGGTGCTAGTGAAAAAGAATAGCTAAAAGGTTTTCTAACTCTTTTAAGATCTCATTTTAAGTCTCAACAGAAAAAAAAAACTAGTGTGAGTGTGGCTCACACCGTCTTGAGGGGACAAAGGAGCTTAGGCAACTCGGCAGCCAATGAACAGAAGACTGAGAGCTACCGAGGAAGACAGCTCGATGCCAAGAGTAAGCAGGGAGCTGATGTGCCACCAGCTTCATCTGAATATTCAGGAAAGTTGGTTAAATGGTGACACCTTGTCCTGGCACATGTCCCTGTCTCTCCTGGAAAACAAACCCTGGCTCGCAGCACATGTCGTGTCACTTCCCTTTTTTCTTTCGGAGGAAGAGCGAAAAAATTCTGCACATTTGTGAGACATCTGTATTTAAAGCCACAATAGCAGGGAATGTAGATGGCTGCACCCTTCAAAAAATAAATCCCAGGGCATATTTTCCTGGAGCGCTTTGTGCCCTGCCCTTGCTAGACCAAGGAGTCTTAAGACCACAGTCCCATGGATTAAGGCAGAAGCATTGCATGGACTGAAGGTATCTGCCACACCAGGCAAAGATTTCTCGATTAAGATGTGTAAAAGCTAGTGGCAACTGAGACGGCAGAGATCTAATAATGCTCCTAGAATTACGTATGTGACCTTCCTGGCTGTTCATGGCCTGGAGGAAATGCTTTCTAGGAGCAGGGTGGTGCATGTGAATCAGCAGTTCACACCTGCCAGAGAATTTGTGGGGGAGCCGTGTAAAAGTGGGATGCATTTGGGAAGCTGTGGGTTGGGATGAGGCAGGGTGGAATGGCAGGCGGGACAAGTGCAGCAAGAGCAGAAGGAGTGGTCTGTGTCACATTGGGCAGGACACAGGGAGGTTGGCAGAGGAGCCAGGCTCCTTTTTAGAAATAACTCTGAGGTGCAGGTCTTGGCGAGGCAAAACAACAGCTTTGGTGGGGCGAATCAGCAGCTTTGATAGCGCAAAGCAAGGGCTGTGGGGAGAGCTCACCCAGAGCTCAGTCCCCTTTCCTCCCTGTTCACTGCTTTCACTTGCAGACCTGGAAAGTTCTTGGCAGTGCTGTGTTCCCCCTTGCCCAGCTCACCTGAGAGGACCCCAGGCAGCGGCCACCGAAACACCTCTCCATAAGTTCTCCCTAACACCCTCCATGCCCATGCCATGGGCACCGCTCAGGTTGCCTAGGTGGCTCGCATGGTGGCTGGATCCTTAATGGGACGGTTGATTACGGAGCAGTGACTGGAGCCTGCCAGCTCCGCAGCAGCGGTGTGGTCTCCATTAGCAGTCTGACCTCAGGCACAAAGAGCACGTTTTCCAAGGAGATTATTTGGCACTTAGTGGTTTGCCTCCCAGACAACAATACCGGTCATCGTAGAAGGGACTATGCATCAGCTGGCTTCAAGCACAAGATTCGTCTTGATGAAACCAGAAAAGGTCATCAGAGAAAAAGACTTTGAAACTCAGAGGTCATGTCTATGGCTTGATGGAGAAACAGTTTTTCTCTAGTAGTAGGCAGTTATTCTTCTGTGGAGTATAGATTTTGTGAAACATGACAAAACATTATTATAAATCAGTGAAGGCTAAACTCTAAAACCTATCGGAGACACTGGGTTCAGGCTTCCCCTGGAAACTTATCCCTCTGGCTTTTTATCCAGACCAAATCCAGTCTGAGGAAGTGCCCACATTATTCCGTTTAAGAGGGAGGATCATAGCAAACATCTCGTGACACCAGCTGACCCTTCAAGAATGCCTCCCTCACAATGGCAGAGACTTCACATAGATGCCTGAACTTGCAAAGCATTTGTCATTTTGAACTGCTGCTTTGGGACACGAGTTCCTAACATCTTGTGGATCTCCAAGCCCTGCTCTCTGATTGCTCTTCAACCTGAAATCCAGTCTGTTCAGAAGAATTCAAGTAAACATTTTACAGTATTTTTCTTCGAATATCTGAGCTGACTTGGAGAAAGCAGGATCTCTTCATTTCCACAATAGCCATTTCTCAGTGGAAATAGAAGAGAATTGCTTTTAAGGTAAAGAAATAATTGGTTTCATCTGGTTAATAACGGAAAGAAATAGCATGCGAGAGTTTATATTGTCAAATTGTCCTGTTAAATGCAGAGAGAAAGGTTGCAGAGTATGGTGTCAGGCTGGGACAGTGATATAGGATTATTTGTGTTCCCCCTCTATTATGCCTTTAAAAATAATCTGCAGGTTTCACCTGAAGACAGCTCAAGACAAAGGGTCTCACAGAGTCAGAGATAAGCACCACGTTTTATTGTTGCCAATTCCTTCTATCTCCTGCCTGACTCAAATAGATGTAATCAAGACTGGAGGCCTAATGTTCATGTACCTTTTGATATCTTTCTGACTGTGTGAAGGGACCGCAAATGAGGCATAAGTATAATTTATACATACTATAAACTCACTTTTCATTGCCCCAGAGTAGATTTGCTAATTATGACACTCAGGTGCAAAAAGTTCACATCAATTCAGGCATCTGTTGTTTCTTCAAAGTGTAAAACAGCAATTGTACAGCTGTAAACCTCAGTGGCAGCATCGTAGCTTCACAAGAGGAGATGAATAAAGCCTCCAGTGTTCAGAAAATACCTCAGGGCCAGTCTCGGTGAATCTGCTGATCTCCCCAGCATCCGTCAAGCGAAGTCTTCTCGGAGTAAAAGCATCTGTGTTTGAGACTTCTCATACATCCGACAGCTCAGGCAGTGACTCACACACTGAAGGGGCTGGTGCAGAGTCAAGCTGGCCAACTTTGGTCAAAACCAACCCTGAGAGCAGAGAGACGAGTGAGAAGAAAGAGAAATGGCTCCATTGTCACAGCCACGCCGCATGACCCCGAGCCCAGGCTGGGGCCAAGGCAGTGGGGAGGCTGCCTGCTGCTTTCTTTGCCTCCCCCTAGATAATCTGGGCTTCTAGACTTGGTTTTTTCTCAGTCGCGGAGCAGCCAGTGGCATCGGGCTGCACGAACATCCGAGTCCACACAACCAAGGGGTCAGTGGTGGGAAAAGGCTGGCAGTGACTGCTTATGCCCCACGACCACTCTGACAGGCAGTGCCCGAAGAATCATGGCACTTGGTGACTCAGTGTCATTAGAGCTGGGATCCAGACTGCACTCGCTGTACCCCAAACTGTGTTACCTGAAGTGGGGAGGAGCAGGTCTGCAAGGAAGGGAGCAGAGACCCAAGTGGTCAGCACAGGGTGAGGGAGTCTTCTGGGGTCTTGTACTGCTCCCATTAGAGCAGTCATCTCACCCTCCTTGGTCTTGTGCACCAAAAATGTTCACAATTAAAAGCGGTTATTGAAGGCATGCAGGCTAACTCTGCTGTTTAACAACAGATAGTAGCAATGCATAGATAACTTCTATTTATTTTCTTAATCTTACACTAAGCCAGGAATGTGTGTTTACATTTAGGATTTCTAAGTATCATGCTTCTCATGTGTGCCTGATTTTTAATGATCTCCTGAATAATTCATTCTAAAAGCCTCTTTATTTTCTTCTCTCCAGTTTAATTAACCTCTTGGTGCAGTCATTGGGGTTTTACCATAAAAGCATAATGCATTTTACATTAGTGTGTAACTTGTGCTGGAAGAATCTAAGTACGGATGCTAAAGAGTTAATAGCAGGTTCTGACTTAATGCCATTTTATTATGGATGATGAATAATAACAGAACATTTTCTTTATATGCCTGAGTGCTACCTTAGGATACCCAGGACAGTGTACTCATCCTGCCCAGCATCACTGGCCAGACCTCAGCACAGCTTCCCCCTCGCACTGAGGCAAGGGCAGCATCCTGCATTTGTTTTCTGTGGAGTTCTCCCTACCCTTCCCAAAAGAGTGAAGAAAGCTCCCAAATGTACTCTGGTCCTCTGCCAGAGCCTCAGATGACAAATGTTATGGGAGGTGTGACTGTGATGTCAGGAGGCTCTTGACTGACACGTGCTTTTGGATTCCCAGGTAGAGCCTTTTTGAGTTGCTACCAATGGACCCCATTGACCATCCCATCCAAAGACTTGGACTTCATCACTAGAAAAGAGCATTTCTCCTTTCTGCTGCAAGTTGGCAGGGATTATCAATAACGGTGTGAGCGAAAGCTCCTTGTTGAAGGAGCTACACTACTTTCTGCAAGGAGAAATAGTTTTTTGCTTTGCAAATGGAAGTTTGTGTAACGTGGTAGTGGACAAGTCTTTATGAATGCATACATATGAGGTATCTTCTTATTTCCAACATATCTTCTGTCCCAGGGTTTCTAACTGCCCTACGACTAATTGTCCTCAGTTCTGTCACTTGAGTGAAGACACGAAAGGGAACCTTTGCCTGCTGACCCCACCATGGTGCTTTAACTGTGAAGTCAGCTTGCCTGCAAAATGTCCCCTGTGCTCGTACACGCTCTCAGCAGGTGCAGGGACAGCTCATATCTACAGTTACTTCAGAGGCAAACGACCCTCCTGATGTCTTCTGCTGCTTATTCCATCTCTGGGCAAGTTTCTGTATCTCTTACTTGGTACAGAGTTGTACTTGACCAAGTCATGCTTGGGTCCCCTTGCTGCAATATAGTATCAGCGGACCAGCTGAGCATCACTTTGGTCCCGTGGTGAGGGACGGCACGTGGCCATGTCGGGCTGCGCTGGGCCAGGACCCAGAAGATGTGCGAGGGATCACAACGGCAAGGAGCTGAGTATTATCCTGGGCTCGGGAAAGATAACCCATCATTAGATAAAAGCCCGTCCCTGAAGATTAGAAAATGACTCCTAAAATAGGCAAATGATTAAGCCCCAGCTGGTTTGGTCTGGGCTAATTAAGGCCGAGTCTTTGGCTGGGAAAAGTGACACACGACTTCAATCCGCCCCGCAGTGTTTCAGGAAACAGATTCTCTCTCTGCTGACTTTCCCCCTTCCACCCCCCCACTCCCCCCCGCCCCACCACCCCTTAACTATTGTCCGGGTTCGGATTGTCAAAACAGGCAGTGGTGGTTTTTCGCTGTTAATTATTTGACCCTTTCTTACGATTCTCTTACGCAACCGCTTCGTTAGGCAACTCAACAGCGGCAGGTTGCCGCACGCCAGGCGCGGTGCGAGGAAGCCGGCCGTGCCGCAGATAAGCGGCTGGGCTTGGCATGGCAGCAGGGGCTGCGGGCCGGGGCCGGGGCGAGGTGGGGGTGTGGGGGGGGCAGCGCTTCCTGTGCTCCAGCCGCACCAGCGCCTGGGCTTCCTGAGCATCCCTTTTGCTTCCTTTCTGCCGAGACGAAAATATAGTAAACCACCTACGTTTTGCAACGGGGCTAAACTGAAACTGCCTGGGTGGTGGCGGTGGGGGGGTCTCATCTCCTTCTCCCCTTGGGTACACACACCAATACAGCGTGTTGAGCGCAGCGTGGCAGTGTTTTTCTCGGCGGCAGTATGTAATTTTGAGAAGAGACTGGCCGCTTCCTACATTATTTTTCACGGGATTTTCAGTTTGAAATCTCTTGTAATTCTCATTACCAGACTTTTTAGACATCTATTCTTTCTTCAATGCACAGCACAGCTCAAGCTTTACCCAGAGAGGCAACCGCTGCCTCCGTGAGAGAAGCAATGACTCTAAACTCTTTTGTTCCCAACGGTTTCTGAGGACATTTGAGTGGTTCCATCCCGACTCTTTCTGGGTGTGGATGAAAAGCCAACACTGTTGGAGTCTTTGATGTTGCAGGCTGCAAAATGTTCCCCACATGACGACGGGGGCTCAGAAAGGGACAGAAATGTCACTTGAGTGGCTCTGCTCCCCATGGTTTGAGGGAGCTCAGAGAGGGGACCACAGGAGCCAGAGCCCAGCTGCCTTTTGGTGCCCAGGCTCTCAGCACAGGGGTCTTTCACCTTGCCCTGGGCGGTGGTACCATGGCTGGTACCATCACTGCTTCCTATCGGGTTGTCTATCCTGGCACATAAAGCCTGGTTTGCACTGGCCTTCTGCTTATTTAAGGAAACATTCAAGGCACGAGTTTTATCCAGCAAACCTTAAGCAATGTGGTCCCTGGGCACCAGCATCTGCCCAGCTCCTCGTGGCCAGCCTGGGCACTTCAGCTGGGAACTACTGGGCCAGGTTTAATGGGAAAGGTGCCAGCAGGTGGCATCTCCGATAGCACTTGCTTAGCACTTCAGTCCGCCCCAGCCTGAATTTGTGGCTCTGAGCTCTGGCCCTTCTGGGTAGAGAGGAAATCTCAGGGGGCAAGGGCTTTTTTTTTAGACATGGGCCAATCGTATAATGCCAGGGTTTAGATTACTAGGTTACCTACATATATAAAAGGGCATTTTATTTTAGTGAATTTTAATACTTAACCTAAATGCTTCCAGCTTCTTAGTTTTCCCTGAAGACTAATTTGGAACTTTTTCTGCTTTGTACATGAAGACCATCACACTGTTCCACAGAAGGGAACATGCTTACAAGAACATCGCGTTAAGCTGTCTCTTGGTGTGCCTCTTTATTAAATTTTTGTAAGGCTTTTTCTATACATTAGCTCAAAGAACTAGTATCCTATATCTGGGTTTCAAAATTAAGAAAGCATTGAAACACTATTAGCCTCTGAGGTCTTTAAAATGGTCCCAGTAACAGTTTTCAGAGAAAAGAAACCAGCAGTTTGTATTTTTGACATTTTAAGTAATTTTAAAATTTAAGGAGGTTTAAAATTTAAGGAATTTTAAGTTTAGTTATAATGTATTTAACTCAGATTGTTAAAAGCTGAAATATGAGCAGAAAGATATTAAAGAAAAATAGTTCATGTGTAATAAAGATTGTTCAGCCATAATTCAAGCTGTTTGTGGTTTTGTCTTGTAACAAGATGCTTTTTTCCACAACATCCTACCATTAGAAACATATATCAAAAGTATTGCTTAAATTCCAGCCAATTTAAATTGTTTGATCTTGTTTGTTCCCAAGCTTCATTTTCAGCCAAGAAAGTTAGGTTTCTGTGTCCTAGCAGATTATTTTTAGAATCTAAAATTATTTGCACTGAATGAAAACATATAGGAAATGCAGATAGCTGTGGGCTTTACAGATCACTATGGAGGAAACTCCTTCAACATACAGTCTGTCTGTCCAGCTGTAACTTGCTATGTGTTGAAACCATTATGTGCTAAACATATGGTGTATGGTTTAAGTCTCCTCATGCTATGGACAGCACATCTTTGAAGGCATGGCTTTAAAACTTTCCCTTGCTTTGGAGACTTACCAACACACAGCAGCACTTTTTGTTGGGCACGTTGAGACGACAGTCACTGAGTCTCCATCCTTACCAGCAAATGAACTGGGGAGGAGGACAGGTTCAAGCCCTGCATTAGTATGATTTACATGCTGCAGGGAAAGCCCTATAGCCCCAGCAGGGACCATTTTATAGAAAACCTCAAAGGCTGAGCAGAACTGTTGTATATGTACCAAAAGTGTGACTTTTCAAAGGAAAAAAGACACTCAGAAAGTTTCCGTTGCTGAAGAGCAAGTTTTCCTTATCGAGGCATTTGTGCCAGCACATATGCTGTCATGTTGTATATTTAAAGGTTTTCCAGATCACTCCAACGTGGACCTACTGGCTGAATTTTCTAGCTGGGAATCTGCTTTCCAAAATCTCCACCTATCCAGTGCATCTTGTTACGGGATAGCATTGCGATGTTACAAGAAATCTCGTCAGAAGAGCATAGTGTAATCCTCCACCATAAATTGTGTTCATCCGTCTTCTGGAAAGCTGAATTGCCGAGGGCAAAACACCACCTATCTCTGTCTGTCAAACTGGGGTAATAGTAATAATACTTACCTATATCACAAGGGTGCATTTAGGATTAATTACCCCTCCTCATGCCAAGGATGAATTTATCCCACGGCGTTTGGTACTGCCACCCATTAGTGGTAATTGGTATAACTAATTATTGTGAGGCCTGCCTGCCAATGTTTTCACACACACATACACACACACACACACACATGCACATACTCTACATTAACTTCTTTCTAGTAGACTTTCTGGCACCGGCACAAGTTTTAGACAGATCTTTCCCAGATAGGTCTTGCTCATTTGTTCTTTATCTTTAAAGCGATCTTGGCTGGTGAGTCCTCATGCAGTCTGGGCTATTCGTCCATAAGGCACAAGTATTTCCCGCTGACATTTTAGGATGCACTTTCAAGCATCTTTTAAAAAAGGAAGCAGAGTAGGACCTGGAGAGCTCCTGCCCCAAAACTGGGCTGTGAATCTCTCTTCCAGCTGGTGGCATTAGATTATGGCCTGCAGCTCAGCAAGACTGTACAGCTCGATCACATCAGGACTGAGGTAACACTCGCTTCCCAAAATTAATTGGAAGCCTCGTTTCCATTCCAGAAGTCATTTACAAACTGACTGAAGCTGTTAATGATTAAAGGATTCACCTCCCATAGCTGCAGCGGTATAAATGCCAGCTTTGTAGGCTTGAGTGATTCATCCCGTCACAAGGTGAGCATCCGAGACAGGTGAAACAGTCTCGCTGTCAGCTGCAGAAATAAACTGGGGCAGCAGCTTGGCCAGGATGCCTAACTCTCAGACAGCCAAAATTAACTGAAATTAATCCCACTTTAAGATGCTTTCAAAGATGGGAATTAGTTTATAAAGTCACTGCAGCCCAGAACATCAGAGCTCAGTGAGCACCTCACTTGGGCTCTCTTCCCAGTTCTGGAAATGTTTTCTCTGCATCGCATGAAACTGGTGCTCAGTGAAAAATGCCTGCCCGGTTGTATATCTGAACTTGTGAATATAATGTCCTGCACATAGCACAGCGCGCTATACTGTTTGCATTCATTAAGTCCTTTTCCACTGGAAAATTGGCTCTCTGGCCTGGGATATGCATGACACATAGGAAGGATGTCTGTAATCATTTACACAAATGTCCATATCCTTCTGTTCTTCCTCCTCCTTCCTTACTGTCTCTCAGGCCCAACCAAACTGCATCTTAAACTGGGAAATGACAAGCCGTGAATATTTTCGATCAGTTAGAATTACATTTGGGTCTTGAGTATCCTAAAGCCAGAAAAAACTGCATTTAAAAAAACCTTTTTCTCTGAAAATATATTAATAATGTATGATCATACTTTGTAGATAATGCAATAATTGCTTGCTTGATTGTGTAGCCAAAATAATCATTTTCAGAGATGTTTGATTTTTGCCTGGTGACTACATTTTGTATCATTTTCAGGGCAACAGATGTTCATCTATTTGTTCTGGTTCAAAAAACAGCTCTAAATTGAAAGTGAATTACTGTAAACCTTCTGCAGGCATCTAATTGTACTTTAAAATACATGCAGCGTAAATGGTCTTATACTCAGGAGGGGAAAATCCACATACAAAGTCCATGTTCAGCACACTGCAATTAGCATCACACCCTGCCAAAACGAGCAAATTACACTCTCAAAGAATACACATTTGCATAGACACATGCAAAAACATGTGCTGTCTTTCAAATCTCGTTTTTAAATGTTGATTCTGCTTCTTTGCCCTGGCATGACAGTATTTTATGTATGTTTTTAAAGTGCATGCCTGTTTCACTAAATAAATATAAGTACATAAATAAAACAAACAAACAAACAAACAAACAAACAAATAATACTCAAATAAATGTAAGTAAGTTAAAAAAATATAAGTAATTAAATATAAGCTGTGATCTTGGCTAGGCTGAAGTGCATTTGAAAACCTGTTGGGGTAATGATTTGGAAAGTAATAGACTATGTCAAACTATGTCAAACAGACTATGTCAGCCCTGAGGAGAAGGACTTGGGAGTACTGGTGGACGAGAAGCTCAATATGAGCCGGCAATGTGCTCTTGCGGCCCAGAAGGCCAACCGCATCCTGGGCTGCATCAAGAGGAACGTGGCCAGCAGGTCGAGAGAGGTGATTCTTCCCCTCTACTCTGCCCTCGTGAGACCTCACCTGGAGTACTGCGTCCAGTTCTGGAGCCCCCAACATAAGAAGGACATGGACCCAGTTGGAGAGGGTCCAGAGGAGGGCCACGAGGATGATAAGAGGGCTGGAGCACCTTTCCTATGAGGACAGGCTGAAAGAGTTGGGGCTCTTCAGCCTGGAGAAGAGGAGGCTCCAGGGTGACCTTATAGCGGTCTTCCAGTACCTCAAGGGGCCTACAGGAAAGATGGGGAGAGGCTGTTCAGGAGGGCCTGTTGTGATAGGACAAGGGTAATGGTTTTTAAAATAGAGGGAGGTAGATTCAGGTTGGATATTAGGAAAAATTTTTTACCACAAGAGTTGTAGAACACTGGAACAGGTTGCCCAGAGAGGTGGTGGATGCTCCATCCCTGGAGACGTTCAAGGCCAGGTTGGATGAGGCCCTGAGCAACCTGATCTAGTTGGAGATATCCCTGTTCCTTGCAGGGGGGTTGGACTAGATGACCTTTGAAGGTCCCTTCCAGCCCTAACGATTCTATGATTCTATGATTCTAAACCTGACCTCCAAAATGGGAACAATCTAAATATATATTCTAGGGATAAAAAAGTATCACACAAAAATAAAAAGAGAAAAAATTGTCTTCTGTGATTTTTTTCCCAAAGAAAAGGGGAAAATCCGGCAATAGAAAGTAGGACAAAGCTGCAGATGGTTAGCTGATCTGCTTCACTTTTGGATGTTAGAGATACTGTGCCTGAGGTTTTTCAAAAGTCATTGAACTGACTGTTCACACCTGTTTCAATACCAACATGACCAAGGCTTGGTGAAGACCTCAGTTACAACCTTGTCCAGACCAGCTTTCTAAGGGCTTAGATGTGTTTTCACTGCTCAAATCCAAGCGCGAAGCTCTCTGCAAAAGAGGCTTTCCCACCTCTGGTCTGATGCTGCGCAACAAGAGCATCAAGGAGCACATCCTGCTGGTGAGCAAAACCCACCCAGAGAGGACAGCCACCGTCACATCAAGCAGAGAGGGCACATCACCAGGCGAAGCTCAGCCTCCAGCTATGGCCATTACTGCCCTGAGGAGGAGGCTGTCTGGAAATCAGATTGCACCACTGACCGTTGATTTTTTTAGTGAATTCTGATAACTCCATCTTGGGTTTGCCAGCTACATTTTTTTTAAACAACGGACAAAGTGCTTTATCTTTTGCATAGCCATGGGTTAGTGCTTTCTAGTTGACTTCTCCCTTATTCAGGTGTATTTTCTCTGTGGCCAAGCCTGAGGTAGGAGGCAATTTAGGGCTTGGAAAGAGACTGTGATGAGATACAGCTGGCAGTGTGAACGGGCTTCCTTCTACTCAACCCCACTTATTAGAACCTCATTGAGAGCGTTGCAATTAGAATGAAGTCATGTCTGACACTAAAAGAGGGAAAACGACCTTGTTCTAGGATTTTTTTTTTTTTTGAAATAAGACACTGAAATGAAAGCAAGGCCATATTGCACTGGAGAGGGAAAATGTAAGAAAGAAGTGGCCAATTTGGTTAGTGAGAGGCTACTTAAAATCTGTTTCTAAACGGGAACTTGGGTGGAAAAGGAGAAGGAAACACACCGAAAGGTATAGTTTGGTCATGGCATGCGACTGAAGATAACAGCATCAAAACCAGAATCTATGTGCTGCAGGTGGAAGAGGTCAGCACTCTGAAAATGACCCCGTGAGATTCCGGGTGGGAGGTGAGGAGGAGCCGCTCACACCCCTGCTCCTGCAAGCACCTTTCCCAGCTTGGCTGCACCATGGTGCGGTGCTGGTCATTGCCTTCTGCCTCCTCATTGTGCTGCCTCTGCCCAGTTCTCTGAGGACCATGGGAAAGATTTCGATAAAAACACTAAATCCTGGAGACAAGCTTAAAAAAAAATTAAGATAGAGGCATCTATGCAGTTGAGGCAATCTATGCAGTTATTACCACCTGATTTAAGAAGTGATTTTGCAGTCATCATCTACATGATTTCAAATCTTTGAATATAATGAAATATGGTTTAAAAATTCTTTAGATGATCTGCCTCCAGTCACAGCCATGGGTTGCTGTTCCCTGAACAACAGGCAAATTTGGGTTAGGAGAAAAGTGGGAGTGAGAGACATGATACTTCTTGATTTCAGCTGTTTCTTCATACCACGCAGCACAAAATCCTACCTGCTAAAGGACCAGGTGCGAGTTGTGTTGTGTCCAAGCGTTCCCTCATGAATCGAAACCTTTTTAAACAAACGTAGTGGGAACTACCTCTGTTTCAATAAAGCCCTTAGTGGAACAGCACAGGCATCAGTATTAGGCCTGGTTTTATTTAATTTATTTCATTATTCATGATGTAGAATTTTACAAAGGAGTCAATTAATTACAGTGGCAGAAAAAACAAAACTGGAAGGTACATTAATACGCTGCTGCCAGTAGTTAAAGTCAACTGTTTATTTGCCAGGAAGATATTTTTTCCATTCGAGCCAAAATTAGCTGGACATTATCCCAAATTGCTGTGTCTCCTTGACCCCAGAGCAATTCCTTCAGGGGTAGAGCTGTCTGATGGCGATACCCGTGGCAGGCTGTCTCAAGAGCTGTGTGAACGCTGCTCTGAATTTGTTTTCTTCAGTCTGCATAGACGAAATAGTACAGAAAACGTGCCTTTTGAGCCCTCAGCACATCTAGCTGATCTACTTTTATTCTTTCTATATACTTCTTCCCACATACTTCTGGGGCAGGCATGGAGGAGAAGGGCAGCAGATGCTGGAAAACACTGGTGGGGACGTCATGAGAAGATGCTTTGCAGGAGCCATTCTAGTAACTGCAAGCATCCTCAGAGGTACCAATTAGTTTAGCAAGTTGCGTCTGTGGGCAGTTGGTAAAACAGTTCTCTTGCAGACTTCTCAGAAATAACCTGGACACTAGGATGAAAAATGCTACGCAAAGGCTAGAAGGAAGAATAATGTGAATTCTGAAGTGTTTCTTCTTCTTGTAAAGTCTCCTCTGTAAGTCTGTCATGCATAGTCATGTCATAATATGCATAAGTCATAATGCATAGATTTTAGCTGGCTGTCATAGCAGCCCTGTACAGCCCATTTTCTACACTTGGGATAAAATGCTAAAATCTATTGCAAGAGAATTATATTGAGTATGTCTGCCTGGAAGTGATAGACTTTCTGAAACTGTGCTCGTGTTCTGGAATGGTCTTTTCAAGTTCAACACATACTTAGCTGAGAGAGAGGATTTGGACATTATTAGACAAAATGAATCGTATTCATATGGTGTTTATAAAATACATTTGGTTGCTATTTCCCACTGCAGCAGATGGTACCCAAAATAAGAAATGACCTGGAACCTCATTACCATAGCATTAAGCCTGCACAAAACTGCTCAGGGAAGTAGGGAAAACATGGACTTGTTTTCATTTGCAGAAGGCTTTGCTTACTTTCAGTCTCTTAGAAAAGAAAGTCCATGGAGATATTCATCACAAATATCCACTGTGACATTGGGCAGGATGGAAAGTTAAAAGAAATATCCAGCCTCGTGCTGCTGGGTACCAACCGTCAGTCGCTGCCTTGGGTTAAGAAGACACATCCCCACCATGAGGCAGCTGTTCCCGAGGTGCGTGTGATGGATGACTTGTTTCCAGCCTCCCTGGAGCAATTGATTAGGCTGTTGCCCAAGATGCAATGCTCAATGCCAGCATTCATTTCCAGGGAAATGGCTGGAATCTCAGATGTCGCTAGATAAGTGTCTTGGTGTCATATGGTGTGACCAGCCCACCTTCCCAGCCACGAGGGCTCTCAAGAGATGCAGCTAAGGGTAATTATCCAAAGATCCAACATTTGAGAGGGTGCCCATCTCTAAAACTTCCCTATTTTTGGCATCATGAGCCATAGATTGCTGGAGTTAGCAGCCAAATGCGCAATCTCCTGTTTCCATTAGTTTTCTGCCACTGTCATGAGTTACGGGGGACAAGAACGAGCACAAAGCACAAAGCACGGGCAGACGGGTGCCAAGCCCAGTGCTAAGAGCATAGGATGCAGACGGGGAAGAACTTGAGCCCTTGCAGCAGCTCTTGAATCTGAAGCTCCTAGTGACCATTTGCAGCTGTGTTGGATGTATAGACACCGACTGCAGCCTTGCCTTTGCCCCTTCATTTGCTCATGCTGGTTGACCCTTCACAATGATCACCCTGAAGGACAGTGGCAGCTATCAGCAGAGGCTGAGCCAGCAGTGCCCAAGGTGTGGGAACCCTGACTTTCTTCCAGATGCTGGGAAAGCCTTTTCCCTTCCTCTGAGTATGCTCCCCATCCCGTGATAGCTGTAACCTGTCATATATGGATTATAAGCTTTGAGGCTGTATCTCCTCACACTTTGTCTTTGTGGGTGTCTGACACCACAGACCCGTTCTCAGTACGGCTCTTGCAACTCAGCCTTATTGCAGGGCTCCTTCACTCCTGCAAACTGCTGCTACCGTGGCTTCCCTTCCACAGGGGTTTGCAAAAATTCTGCCCCCCCTCCCCCATGGAGAGGGAATGACCTTCATCCTTCACTGGACTTCGCAGGAGTCACAATTGGTTGCCCCAGTACTGGATAGTGTGTGGCTGGTCAGCTGTCTGCCCCTCGCAAAGGATCCTCGCTGCCCTCGTCGGGAAGTCAGTCAGCTCGATGTCTCAAAACTTGGTTTTCCTCCCTCCTCTTCTTCCGCCTCTTGATGTGTTGCGCATTCTATTTGATACAAATTTGAGCCTAGACAAATGTGTGCCAGTCGGTGTAATTCAAGTTTAATCTGCCACCAGAAAATTACTCTCTTTAACTTAAAAATAATTCTCTCTCTGACGGTCACTCTTTAGTTGTTATAACTGCAGAAAGAGCCATTCCAGAGAATAATAACGCTTCAGTATAGGAAAGCTGTTTTTAGCCTGCTTTCTAAAGCTTCCACTGAGCCCCAGAGGCTGTTTTTTTTGTCACGGGAGAACAAAACAGTTTTTGTTCAAGTTCCTCGTGCAAAGGAGCAGAGACGTTTTCTTCTCCAGCTGATATGTTGTAGATCAGCTTTAACCATATTTGCAGGTATCGCTGCGGTTAGGCTTGTACGTAACCACAGATTACAGTTCGGGTGCCAAACAATCTAGATAGCTCGTCACATGACTGAAACGATCTCATGGCACGGTGCAGTGGGGTCCCGGTTTTATGTCCTGTCTTCTTTGCTTTCACACCGGCCGCCACCCAAGTACAAAGCTGCACTTCTTCATATCTGCTCTTCCATTGAGGAGACGGCTTGGGTGGGCAAGCAGGGTGCGTTGATACTCATCCGCCGTCCTACTTTGCGCGTATCTGTGGGCTCGGGTGAAAATTAGGCTCTGCTCCAGAGAGACTTTCGGTGTCAGAAGAAAAATCTTGACAAGACTGGCGAATCTGTACATGCTCTTTGGGCTGGCGATACCGGTCGGCGTGTCGTGCTAAAACACTTGCAGGCATCAGCTGGAAATATCCTGTGGTGTTATTTCTGAAGATATTTCTCTTGTAATATAATTGGCTTAAGGTACACCTCATGTGATATAAGTGGCTCCTTGGACTGTCCAGATACGAGATGTTGACAATGAAGGGTTTGAAATGCTTACTTTCCAACAGGTTAACAGATATTTTCTTCACCTTTGAAATTCCATCACTAACGTACCTGCACTATACAATGCAAAATACTTTGAACTTCTATCAGGACCTTATTTTCTCTCTCCAACTCTGAACTACGGGTAAAGTGTGGTAAAGATAGCAGGTGTGAAGTAGTTAGATCTAAATAATTTTCTGCCGTTCAAAAATGTGACAAAGCATGGTTGTCCTTCAGCCTTCCTCTCCCTCCCCTCCTTCCCTTCAGAAACTGAATGTTCTAAAGGCTCTTTGCTTTGAATAGCTGACAAGAGCAGGTCCAAACCACTGTCATATGGTGATTCACACAGGCGTTGCTAGCTCAGCGCCCCGACAGCATCGGTCTGATCCCAAAGAGGTAAATCCATCTATTACTTGTGATTAGAAAAGTGCCAGGGTGTGATGGGCACGCATGACCATCACACCGGCCTGGAGAGCCTACGTAATTGCACAATAGTTGAGGAATATTGAATTAAAGGAGATTTGTTCCTAAAGAGTTTTAAGGGGAGGCCAGAGGGGCTTGTGTCAAACCGCACTGCCTGCCTGCAGCAGCGTTTTTGCCTGCAGGGACAGTGCTTTCTGCAGATGCCCTGTGCAGACAGACCCGTGCACGCACAACCCAGGAGGCAGCCTGGAGCCTCCCCGCTGCTGGAGGATAGGCCTCGAGCAGTTTGCCCAAAACCAGGACCTTCCCCAATGTTGTACCACTAGCCCTTCATAGAGAATCAGAAATTTAAACACGGCAAGTGGGCCAGGCGTGTGAGGCAACTTTATTAAGGAGCAGTAAAAAAAGAAATCAAAAAAGACAAAGAAGCATAAAGGTCATAAATTATTTTTTCCCCAGAATCTTGGGGACAGAGGCTGTAAGGAAGCAGGATAATACGCTTCCTACTGGGATTAATGAGCAGAGTAACGAGGCCACCTGGGAGGCAAATCCTCTGGGTGAACTCCTACCGCTCCTAGGGAAATTCGTGTCCCTTGCCAAGCGCTGGTGGCTTCTCTACCAGGGGCCGTGAGATACAGTGCAGACGACCTCCTTGACCCTTGATGCACCATACGTGGCCCAAGAAGAGCTGGCTGGTGAGCTCAGAGCCAAGCGCTGCTGGGGATGCTCGTCCCTGTTCTGGGGTCCCACTACTTCCTGCTGCCCTGGGTCCTGCTGATGCTTCCCTGGAGTGCAGCAGTGCAGTGTCATGTGCAGTCGCTGGAGGGATTTGCTATAATATTTTTATGATTAAAAATATTGTTTGGGTTGGTTTGGTTTTTCCACTTAAGTGGCCAAAATCAGCTTGGCTCTTTTTGCTGCAACTTTACAAGTGAAAACCCAACAACTGCTGCCATTCAAAAGGAGCCTGAGAAATCCAGGAAGATCTCTAATGAGCTGACAGTCGATGGCCGGAGGGGATGCAGAAAGGCGCCAGTCAACCATGTCCTCTGGCCTGCTGCTGGAGCTACCTCCTTGTAACCCGAGCTCTACTTCTACGCGATGGATCTCCATCACCTGGCCTCAGACACTCCAGGACAATGCCCCAGGCTTCTGAAATCTCCAGTGGCTTACCATGAGCTCTTGAAAAGTAATTATAATCCGAGATTCTATTAATTTCCTTGGCGGGTTTTTACTGGTACTGTTTATATTTGTATATGAGAGGTATATGTATATTTCTGCTTTCTCCATGCCCCAAAATGTCAGAACCTCCAAAAGAAAAGAATAAAACTTGAAGCAATTATCATACTTAATTGGTTTCATCAAGATAGTTCAAGGATGTTGATAAACATACTCTACAAGCATTTATTTCTATTATTGAAAGAGAAGGTATTCTAAAATATACTTAAAATTTTCCCCCCGTTTAGTGTCTCAGTTCTCTCAGAATGAATAGCTAAAATGTATTACACCAGTAATTTCCCTCCCTTCCCCTCAAAACCAAGCCTCTTGTTACATCAGGATGAGTGAGGACAACCTTTGCAGGACTGAGTTATGAACAGATAAAAACCAAGGTTTCCTCCTCAGCTGCTGCCAGGCTTGGCCACATGCTAGTACTCAAACACGAGAGGCTTGTCAAACTTATGCTGCTCTTTGCAATGCAGTAACTGAAGGCTATCCTCAGGCAGGCAGGGGGATGTGCAACTACTTACTGCTTTTGGTGGAGCAATTGCCATTTTAGATCTGTGTTTCTAGTCCAAGGAGAAGTTTTTCCTTTGTGCTTTGGTTCAGAAACATCCTGTCAACCAGAGTGAGTTGTACCCAAAACATATTAGAATCAGAGAATCATTTAGGTTGGAAAAGACCTTGAAGATCATCACGTCAACCTAAGATGCCAAGTTCACCACTAAACCATGTCCCTAAGCACCACATCTACATCGAGTGTAGATGGAGGTCTTTTAAATACCTCTGGGGTGGTGACTCAACCACTTCCCTGGGCAGCCTGTTCAATGCTTGACAACCCTTCAGTGAAGAAATTTTTCCTAATCTCCAATCTAAACCTCTCTTGGCGCAACTTGAGGCCGTTTCCTCTTGTCCTATCGCTTGTGACTTGGGAAGAAGAGACAGGCAGACACCCACCTCGCTACAACCTCCTTTCAGGTAGTTGTAGAGAGCAATAAGGTCTCCCTTTACAGCCTCCTTTTCTTCAGGCTAAACAACCCCAGTTCCCTCAGCCACTCCTCACAACACTTGTGCTCCAGACTTTCACCAGCTTTGTGGCCCCTTCTTTGGACACACTCCAGCACCTCAATGTCTTTCTTGTATGAGGGACCCCAACTGAACACAGATTCGAGGCACAACCTCACCAGCTGAGGTCCCATAAAGGGACAATCACTTCCGTAGTGCTGTTGGCCACACTATTTCTGATATAACCCAGGATGCTATTTGCCTTCTTGGCCACCTGTGGAGACTGCCAGCTCATAGTCAGCTGTTGACCAATATCCTCAGGTCCTTTCCCACCGGGCAGCTTTTCAGCCACTCTTCCCCAAGCCTGTAGTGTTGCGTGGGGTTGTTGTGACCCAAGTGCAGGACCCGACACTTGGCCTTGTTGAACCTCATACAATTGGCCTCGGCCCATCAATCCAGCCTGTCCAGATCCCTCTGTAGAGCCTTCCTACCCTCAAGCACAAGAACTTGTTGCATAACAACTCTGGAAATTTCCAAACAATTCTAATTTCTGGAACAACATGACTAGCTAATGTTTGGTCCCAGCAAAAGAAGAAAAATGCAAACATCTTGTGAATGAAAAACGACTGAAGGGGAAAATACAAAAATGTTTTCATCTCACAAATGAGTTTGAATTCGTTGGCTATTTTAACTCAAAAGAGGAAATACCAAAACCAGCATTTGAGAGGTTGCTATTGCCCTTTTTAAATTGTCTTTTAATGCACTGAATGGGCTGGAGGCATAAGGAATGTCTTTCACTCCTTTCACCCTCAGCCCACCAGGCAGCTATAGCCGGGTCAGCTGCCCTGCTCAGCAGCTCTCCTCCCACTCCTGAGCAAGCCAGTCAAACGTCCATGTCATTCCAGTCACCAAAAGTGATTGCTCAAACTTGTTGCTAAGCCAGCTTCTTTTCTGACCCCCCCCCAAAAACCCCCCACAACCACACATAAAGAGCAAGGGCCCCTGCCCAGTAACAATACTGAGACCAGCCAAAAGCACATGCAGTAATAATTCTCAGAAGAAATGTAGCCAGCCACTAGTGCTGGTACCTCCAAAATACAGGTATTTGGGAGAAGCCAAAGATTATTTCACACTTTCTGCAGCTGGAGAAAGCACTGGGGCAACCTGCACTACACACTGATGTGTACTGACCTATAGGGGAAGCTACATGCTGTGCCTTCCCGCATGGCAGCCTGATGCTGACCCTTACCTGATGCTGCTGACATTGCCCAGCGAGGAGCGCAGGCTCAAAGCCCAACGTGCCCTTCGGGGTCAGCTGGTTTCTACTGCCTGTCACAACCGAGCTAAAACAATTTGCAGGGCACAGACAGACAAATCAAGTCACTGGAGCTGTCGCTGCTGGTAAATCATCTCTGCTGCCTGGTTGGCAGCTGACAGATAGCAGTTGTCACCAAGAAGTGTGACAGATAATCAATTAAGGAAATATGGACAATCTTTCAGAAAACATAGTGTGATAGTTTCATATGTGGGGGGGTTTCTCCAAGGGCCACGAGTGGCAGCAGCTCCCTAAGAGGCCGAGACTGGTAAAGCCCGAACTGGTACAATCCATGGGGAAGGATTGCAATCCTGCGGGCAGGATTCACGTTGGAAAAGTTTGGGGACTTTTTTCTTCATGAGTAGGGATCCACCGAAGCAAGGGAAAAATGGTGTAAAGACTCCTCCTCCTTTAAGAAAGGAGCGGCAGTTACAACATGGATGAACTGACCTGCACTCCCCATTCCCGGTCCCCCTGCACCGCCGGGGGGGGAGGTTGAGCCAGGAACGAAAGGAAACGGGGTGGGGAGGTGTTGTTTTAAAGATCTGGCCTTGTTTTCCTCTTTCTCCTCTCAAGTAACCGGTTTCGTTCCCTATGTCTCCTGTTAAGTAACTGTTAATAAATTGTTTTGTTTTATGAGAAAGCCTGAGTCATGTTTTGCCCGGGACCATGGTTGGTGGGTGCTCCCTCTCGGTTCTTGTCTCGACCCTCAGTCCAAAAACCATGACACATAGCCTCAAAGCAATTTTGGACATAAACTCACTTGTTACAGCATAATCTTTTAAGAACTTAGTGCTCAGGAAACACGGCAAGTGAAGGTCATCTGTAACTATTTTCATAGTTACAGAAGTTTCTGGAAACCAAAAGCGAACTGCAGAGCAGGTTTTCATGGTTTTGTTGTAGCTTCAGTTCTAAACCAGGAGCTAAAAGGTCTATGTAACTGCTCCTTGCCTTCTGTTGAGACTCAGACCTCCCCACAGGACAAGCAGGAAGTTTCCTAATCCACATACAGGAAGAGGGAAACGTTTCTCTCTCGCGCTTCAGCCCACAATGCAGTAGAATTAAGGATCCTGTTGTCCAACCTCTCCAGTGATCGCTGTGAACACTTTGGTCCAGGTTGTGACTAGTCGTTCCCTGGTGACGTGGCCAGGCACATCATGAGACAACCTCCCCAAAAACCTATATGGTGTACAGCTGTGAAGGAGAACCAGAAACAAAAACATCTGGTGGTCATGATGCATATGATATTGTTTACTAACTCCACATATACCATAGTGTGTTCACGATCTTCCTCTCCTCCGGAGACCCTACAAGTATTTTCTTCTCTAGCTGGTAAAGAGAACAGAGGAAGAGTCACTCTCGAGTGTTCAGTATAAGGGCGGGATTTGCTTTTCTACTTCTGGCAAAGTGAATGTTACAGCTGAGATTGTTCAAAGTGCCCTTGCGGATTGCAGGACCACAGAAGGGGGTTGAGATTGGAAGGCACCTCTGGAGGTCATCTGGTCCAACCCCCTTGCTCAAGCAGGACCACCTACAGCCCAGGACTGTGTATACATGAGTTTTCAGTATCTCCAAGGATGGAGACTCCACAACCACTCTGGACAGCCTGTGCCAGTGCTCAGTCACCCTCCTAGTAAAAAAAAGTGTTCCCTGCTGTTTAGAGGGAACGTCCTGTGTTTCAGTTTGTCCCCATGTCGTGGTTTAGGCCACTTCAGCAACTAAACTCTACACAGCCATTCACTCACCCTCCCACAGTCCCCCAGGGTGAGGAAGGGAATTAAAGGAGAAAAGAAAAAGAGACCCGTGGGTTGAGATAAGAACAATTTAATACTACTACTACTACTATATGAATATATACATATATGTACAATGATAAATATACAAAATATGATATATTTGTGTTTCTATGATGTTTCTATGATTCTATGATTCTATGTATGGTGTAATTGCTCACCACCCCTTGACGGAGGCCTGTCTCGTCCCGAACTAATGATCCCAGAACAGATAAGGCCCGATATCGCTATCCCAGACGAGCAAGAGGCCTGAAAATAGAGAGCGAGACAGAGAGAGCACTCTGAGAGTCTGAAAGTGAGAGTCCCGGAAGAGCAAAGGCCCTTCTTTCCAGCTGTCCCTCGCTTTTATACTGGCATGACGCTGCATGATATGGAATACTAATTGGCCAGTTTGGCCCTCAATCCTAAGTCTAAGCACAAATCATAAGGAGAGTTGTGGACCCTCTGTCCCGCCCATGCTCCCCCCTATCCTGTTGTGCTCCTGCACACTGGCAAGAACACGGCAAGATGAAAAGTCCCTGAGGTCTCAGTGCCAACTATAAACATGAGCGCGCTGTCAGCGTTCTTCTCAGAGCAAGTCTCAGACTAAAACCCAAACACAGAGCTCTTCCGGCTGTTAAAAAGAAGAGCTAACTCTGTCCCAGCTGAAACCAGGACAGCCCATTGTCTCTGGTCCTATTGCTGGGCACCGCTGAAAAGAGCCTGGCTCCATCCTCTTTGCACCCTCCCTTGAGATATTTGGTCCACGATGGTCCATGGTCCTGACGGTCCGTGCTGGTAACATGGTAGTGTTTTCTCTTTATATCTGGGTACAATAATGCTTTGAAGGACAGCTAAAATACTTATTAAATGCCTTCCTGATGTGCTTTTCCATGTAAGCTACTGCTAAGAACTGGCACAAGAAAATAATTCAGGAGGAAATGGTCTGTGTGACCATGAACAGGAATGGAGGCGGTAATCATTGCAAGCCTTGTAATAAGAAAATAGGAGAAAGATTTTTTTTTTTTTTTTCCAGAGAGCAGAGATGCTGTATTCTAGGTTGCTTCAGAAAGGGAACCATTTCAGGAAAATAAAATTAATGGTGTGCTAACTGAACAAATACTAAAATAGCTCCTTTGGCTACGCTAAATGAGAATTCACACATTACTTGCACCAATTCAGCTACTGGGATGCCTCAGTATGAAGTCTACTTTTCTTGAATGGGGGTGAGGGTAGACAAGACAGGGGAAAAAATGGTTCGAAATCAGCCACAATCTTGGTCTCTTCTGAAGCATTATTAGAAAATTATAACAATGCTAATTGTGGCAAACTGGCACCTCCTGACAAAATTAGTTTTTAATTTCCTTAATTAGTTTTAATGAACAGAGCCAAGACCTGGGTGGAAGCAAAAAACAAAAAAAAAAAAAAAGGAAGAAAGCTCTGAAGGAGGGGAGCTCTTCAAGGAGGTCTGTTGACAGAACAGAAATGTTTCAGGCCCACAACAGTGGAGGTCTCTGTCTCATATGAGTTATAGGTGGTTTTGGTAGAATAATTTTGCTTATATGCCCTGTACCTACTATTAAACCACCACCAACCATGCTGATGCAAACCCTTATGCAAGCTCACAAGCGTGAGCAGGTTAAGTCAGGTTTCAAACCTGAAGTAATTAAAGCAGAGGGTTTCCCACTAAGATGTGAGGTACCTGCTCAGCAAGGGAAGCGTTATGTTTTCTCCTTACGACCCCCCAAACCCACGCAGCACCTGGTATCTCATGGAGCCTCCCCTGTGGCATTGCATTCGGCTGGAGCAGTGCACGCTCCAGTGCCAGCGTGTAGGAGGGGACAAGAGCGTGCCCATGTGCGTGCGTCCGAGTGAAGGGGGAACGTTCTGCATCATTGCAGCTTTCGAGTGGCTCCAACTGCCTCTGGAACCATACCCTTAATAACACTGAGATATTTTTGTTCAGTTCTAAATAATATTATTCATGACATATAGACTGCACTAGCAGTCTACAGGATCCATCTTCTAGTTGTAATTTTTTCCATGTATTTGTCCCATATACTCACTGGTAAAGAACTTTCTTAACAAATAAACATTAGGGTTTTCTGGCACACATTTGCAAAAATGTTTCAGAATGCCAAACTTGACCTCTGTGTGGCCAGACACTGAGATTTTGCTTCAACCCAAGAATTTATTAAGACTTACATGAAAATATACCATCTTAACATAGTACACGTCAGTAGCATTTGAATACATATTTACAGATTTATTTGAACTTTTCTGAACTGCAATTCTACAACTGAGCAACATATCCATAAGTGTTTCATAAACTTTCAAACACTTACATATTTATACATATACTTTTTGCATATATATATATAAAAAAATATTTTTGAGACTCAAGGACTGAGAATAGTCAAAAGGACATTATTGCTACATTTCCATATTTACAAAAACAATGCATAAACCCATTCAAAACACCAAGCCATCGCAAAATAAGTTTCAAAACCCCCCAAATTATAAAAATATAAATTTCGAGAACGAAAAAACCCAAACCTCTTTCAGCTAAGTGTCCGTAAAGTACCGAGACATCTATAATTATGACAACTAGTTTGTCTACTGTTGCTCTGAAAGCCAACACGTTACAAAAGAGCTTTTATAGCATTAAACTGAAAACGCTCAACAAGAAGTATGCGTAAAGAGTGCCTCCAAACAACTGGCTAACTTTGGAAAGGTGCAACAGCCTAAGTAAATTCAGTGCAAATGGCTAATTTTTGACTTAACTCTGAAAGTCAGGTTCCTGTAACGATAAACCAAATGCACAGTCATAGAAGGAGCGTGGTATTCCACATAACCCAAAATATACTACCAGTGTGTGTATTTACAATTACCTTGCATTTGGGCAGTTAGTTACACATTTAAATTGCATGTAAACTCAATCAAAATCCTGGTAAAGTATAAGTTACAGAGTGCTTAAGTGCATTGTAAATAAATAGGTCTGCCTCTGACAAATGCTTCTCTCAATGCCTTTGCTAATTTCTAGGGGACAGAAACAAAGGAAGAAAACTAGCAGTGCTTCCAATGGGAAGAACGGGGTTAGAGCACAACCCTGAGCTCAACAGATACTGACCCCAAGCCTCAGGACTGTCAAACAAGAAAATAAGATAAAAAGACTCTTTCTTTTATCCCATTTATAAATTCAGTGCTTCCCAGTTAGGCTCTTCTTCCTTATGATCTGATCTCTGGACTACTGTAGAAAGATGAAACGACTCGGGGCGGGGGAAAATTGCCCTTTCCAGTTAGCCCTATCCAAGCCTGCCTGTGGGAAAGATTCACCTGGGTAGGACAAGATAAAGAAAGGGCCCCCAGGAGAGAATTTTTTGCCTCTGCTCTCGCTTAGATAAGATGGCTGGTTAAACGGCCTCTCCTCCAGAGACAGAGTTTACTGGAAGCAGCCCTCCTCCTCTATTTTCACCAACTTGGCAAGGCCCACCTATCTTTGGTGAACACTTTTGGACGTAACTATTAGCAAAACAAGCACCAAAGCCCTCAGGCTCCCAAGGCAGGGGGGCACGGAAGAGGTTCAGGGAGAGGTTCAGGCTCTGTGGCAGGGCGAGACCTAGTGACGGGAAGCTCCGTCCCTGGCGAGGAAGAGGCCAGTGGGAAGTAGTGCATATACTCATGGAAACCTCGCGACCGGTCTGCAAGGCTGGCAGCATGGGTGGGAAATACCGATGAAGATCCACGCTCTTCTCCCTCCTCTGGTGCAAACCCCTGAGCTTCCAGGAGGGTTTGCTGCTGTGCAGATCAACTTTGGAAAGGTCTCAGTTCCTTCACCTCTCTTGCCCAGGTACACAAAGCACCCTTGTGGGCCTCCAACCTATGATACCCGCCTGGGAAAGCATCTCAGGCTTGGCTGGATGTGGAAAGGGGTTTGCAAAGCCACTAGCTTCATATTCATTTATTTCTTAAATTCAGCAAAACAGATTAAAGAAAATGACTGTACGCTCTCCAGGCACGGATCCAGAAAAGGATCACTGCAGATTTGGTTTGATCTGTAGTCATCTTGTTCCACACCCTGGCTCAGGATTTCTTTTGTTGGTTGTTTTTTTTTTTTCTTCAGATCTGGCTCTCTACTGCAAATACACACAATATAGCAAAATATATACAGCTTCAGTTAACATTGCAATGTTGCCTGTAACCGTGCTCAGCAGATTAAGTTTATGTGTAACAATGTGTGGTAAAGGACAGTATTACAACAATGTTTCAGCTACACAGTGGTAGTAGTGAGTAAAAGTAAGAGAAATTATTGAAGTCGTCCCTCTCTCACCCCCTGCACAATACAAACAGCTAATCATCTGGCCTCTTCTTCTTCCAGATGCCACTCAAACATCTTCGCGTACCAGGAGAGGCTGAGTAGATGAAGCACTGCTACCCACTGAGTTAATCCTCACCGAATGATCTGGAGCGTTTCCCTGACCAGAAGGTGGAGTTGAGAAGTTCGCATAAACCTGCAGAAGCCAAAGACCAGTGTCAATACTCTGCAGACCGCTCCCTTCACACCTACTTGGAGAGCTCTCCTTTCCTAGGCTTTTCCCACTGTGCACTACACACTGCCATGGAAGGGTTCCAGCTCAGGTGTTTCTTTGCACATCTAAAGAGAGTTTCAAAAGGTCCTGGGCTTAACTGCTCTTTTGTAGAGTCAGGAACCTCAATCTCCGTTATTGACAGCAGTGCAGCTTCCAACTGCACACCAAATTTCAACTGAGCTTGAAAAATACAGCTCAGGTTATTACTAAACTCCCCAGAAACCTCACTAATATTTCCTTCACATTCTTGCTTTTGTTTTAGTAATGCCTGTATCTGCCAAAAATACGCTACAGGATGTAATCGAACACCAGCAGCTTTCAGTTTCCTCTTTTCTCAAATTGTCAGGAAGCCACGTATTTAGTGCTCAAACAAGGCATCCAGAAGGTAAAAGGAAGACTTATTTATAAACAAGGTTTTAAACTTACTTTTTTAAACCCCAGTAACACATAATCTTATCGCGAGAGAAATCCAAGTGTCTGATGTGCCTCTACTTTTTTTGGACTGTTTTGTCCAGTTACCCTCTCAGAAAAAGCTCAAAACAACGGTGAATACGGTTTGTCACGACATACCTCCAAGGTTATACAAATAGAGCTAGGGTAAGTAAGTGAGAAGAGGCAGAAGAGCACCGAAAGCTCAACCTTTTCATTCCAGAAAAGTTTTTCTGGTTGAAATATAAAATAATAATAAAAAGCTAAATATACTTCGCTTCTCAGATTTTTCCCATTGGAATAGATTTTTTTGTAGTTTAAGATAAAATGAATTTATGCAGTACCATCGCATTTTGTAACACCAAAATTGTTGTGCCAGGTCTATTTTGAGTGAGACACCAACGATGCACAGAGTCTTCTCCAGCTGGTACCTGTTTCAGGCACAGGCTTAGAGAGCTACTGTCTAATGGCACAATAAAGCAGAAGTGGGTAGCCCAGGCAACATTTCTACCACCCAAACTTACAGTGCAAAGCTACAGAAATACTACTGGAAAATTAATGAAGCACCCAGGCTCTTTGCTCCTCACAGCTGTAGTCTAATGTCTTGCTTGAAATTGCTTTGAGTCCAAAAAACTGATGATCCATAACTTACCCGGGGGGCATTATCGGAAAGCTGCTGCTCTATCAGCTGTACGATTTGTTTAAACGTGGGTCTCTGTAAAGGATCAGCATCCCCAACTCTTCATTATGTCATACCTGCAAAGATACTGAAATTAAGTATCACTGAGGAGCAAAACCTGACAGTTCTTATCTCATCTCCATTATTTTTTGACAGAAAACTGTGAACCAGTCTCACAGTTTACCTTCTTTAAATGACTTTTAAGAATAGAAATAGTGCTGGTAACACCTTTGCTTGTGACAACAAAGGACTCAATACTAATGGGAGTCTCTGAACAGTTTTCCTTGACAGCTTGCTAAGTTTCAATCCATTTACAAAACAGGGAATTAGGGATGGCTCATAAAGAAGATCAGTAGCCAATCCTCTTGCTGTCAAGAAGTACAGCACAAATGCAGATGCTGTAGAGTCTGGTGGTACATCATACATCTCACTGACTGCTTTATCTGAACGAAAAATCAGAATTTCATTACGTTCTGTGATCTGTCAATAACTTATTGACAGGGAGCAGATGCCATGACAAAGTGATCAGATGGTACAAGGCATGAATGCATTTCATTGCTTGTAACAACATAGGCATGTGTTCGGCTAGTTAGATTGCATGAATTATTTAAAAAGTGAAAAGAACTTAAAAAAAAAAGACAATGGGGCAGTGCAACAAGCCTTAAAGCAAGAATGGAAGCTTCCCTTCCTTTGCATCGCTGTTGATGCTTGCTGATTTGAGGTGCTGGGTGCTTACATTTCAGGTGGTGCACACTCAGGACTGAACATCCTGTATCCCTCCTTGATCATTTTATAGAACTTGGAGTCCACAGGCATTCCTGGATACGGGCTGCTTCCTGTTGACAGAGCACATGAGCAGCATGATTTCTGCATCTGCAGCAAAAAGAATGAAGCAGAAGTCCCCTGAAGTACAGATCTTGAAGGAGCTTACCTAAAGAAAAAAGCTCCCAAAGCAATATCCCGTATGACCAGACATCACTCTCAAAGGTGTAGACACAATTGAAAATACTTTCAGGTGCCATCCACTTCACAGGAAGACGAGCCTTTCCAGGGAAAAGAGAATAAATTCAGAAAATGGACACAAGGCATACAAAGTTTTCTACTTCTTAGTGCTTTAAATACTCATTAAATCAAGAAATAGAAGTATCCAACCAAAAATGGAAATCTCAGCATTTGAGAGTCTCCAAGTGCTGCATGGTTATTGATCCATCTTTCTGTGGGTCTAATCAACTGGTGCAGTTCCTTGCACTCAGATTTTCTTTATACTGTGTGATTCTTTCTGTCTTGTTTAGAAGGGATGGCAGGAAGTCAGAGCAAAATGATACACATGACCATAGCATGGTTCCTTATGCAAACATGCAAGTCTGCTTCAGTGGACTGGTTACCATAGGCACACAGGTGAGATTCTCACGGTCAAGGTGCTTCAAGGCTTTAGTCAACACTTAAGACATCTGCTTTAGCTCCTCAGTGTATCAGAAAAAAAATGAAAATTCACATGAAAGAAATATAGATTGACATTTTTCCTAAGTTAGTGTGGGGACAGACATCCCTCGGGAATGCTAATTAAAGCAGACACAGAAAGCCTTTGGATTTGCTTCCGCCTTCCTCTCCTTTGTCCTTTCCTTGTCTGACCATAGGAGCTGGTCAGGCTTCTGTCCTAAGAGTTTGTCCTGCTGTGGGAGAAGCCAGACCTCTTCCTTTTAAGTGCTCTTGCAACACCGTGGCCAAAGATGTATTTCAACCATACTTTAGAGAAGAGCCTTGGTGTCTTGTAAGGAAAGGAGACACAGCAGAAAGGGAAGTAAACGGAAAGGAAGAGAAAGGACGTGGAGGAAAGGCAGCGTTTGCCATGGGCTGGCTCACCAGAGAGACCACCCGAGTTGTTTATTTGCTGAACAACACAAGACAGCAAACACTCTTTTTGGCCAAGCTCCCAGCTGCTGTCAGCAGCACTGCTCCCAGCAGTGTCCACAGCTCGCGATGCCCTGGTGCTCCTGATCTGCTTTAAGATCAGGCCAGATGCAACTAGACGCCTCCTGCAGCCACTGCTTCCTCTCTCCCCAGGCAGCTGCAGCCTATCCTCCTCTGACCCTTTCGAGCTACGTAAAATCCTATTCTCAGGCAACTCAGGAAACTTAAAGGGTAGTCTAGACATGTAAAACTTAATTACTTACTGCCCACTTCCCTCCTAAGCTGCTGGTCTGCACTTCCCTTCACTCCCAGGAGCCTTGACTGATCAAGCAGCTCCTGACCTGACCCTGAGCCTGAAAGCAGCTTTCTTACACTAAACACCACTCAGTATTTTGCCAGGACAGCCATTCCTGAATTATTTCTGTTCCTGTTGTTCCCTAACCTCAATTTCTAGGCACTCAGTGGCCGGTACTGTGATAGTTTGTGTGGGGGGGTGTTCTGGTGGCAGGGGAGGGGATTTGCTCCCTGTGCCACCAGACCTGAGTCCCATCCCCCCGGGGGAGGTTGAGCCAAATCGGCGCCTCTGCGAATGGCCCTATTTAAGTTGGGACAAAGGAGCGGGAAAGGGCTTTTTGCCCAGGAGCGAGGAGAGAGCAGGAGGGCGCTGCCCTCGCTCCCGGCCGAGCGGCCGCTCGGGCCCGGGCCGGCCCATGTGCTCAAGACAATTTTGGCGCCCAACGTGGGGCTGAGGAATTCGAGATAGGAATAGTGATTGGGAGAGGTAACGGGCAAAACATGGACTCCAGAGTGGTGAAAACAGAGGGACCTTGGGAAACTTTGATTGTTGTGTTTGGTGAAGGGACTAGGGGTGGATTGTTTGTGAAATGTGTGTTCTTGTTCAATGTTTTAAGTGAAGTTGTGCCTAAATAGGGAATTCGCAGAGGCGAGGGGTGGAATGTGATAGTTTGATGTGGGGGGGGGTGTTCTGGTGGCAGGGGAGGGGATTTGCTCCCTGTGCCACCAGACCTGAGTCCCATCCCCCCCGGGGGAGGTTGAGCCAAATCGGCGCCTCTGCGAATTGCCCTATTTAAGTTGAGACAAAGGGGCGGGAAAGGGGCTTTTTGCTTAGGAGCGAGGAGAGAGCAGGAGGGCGCGGCCCTCGCTCCCGGCTCCCGGCCGAGCGGCCGCTCGGGCCCGGGCCGGCGCCATGTGCTCAAGATGGCGCCGGGGAGCCGCATGGGGGACTCGGTAAGCGCCCCACTCCCGGGGTGCCCGCCGGGCCGAGCTCCCCCAGAGAGGATTAATATCTAAGAGAAGACAACCACAACGACCGGGTCAGCAAAGATGGAGCAGGAGGAGTGTGCTGGAGCTGAGGTTTCCCTTGCAAATCGGTGTGAGATGGCAGGCGGCCCCCCTGCAGCCAGGGTGTACTCGGCGGAGCAGCGACCCACTCGTGGCCCGTGGAGAAACCCACGTCGGGAAGGAGATGCCTGAGCCCAGGAGAGGTCGTGGAGCAGGGGATGCGCGACCAGGTACTGTTGATAATGGGGCATGGAATGCACGACGAGGTCGTGGAGGCATCTGGAGACCGTGGGACGACCCACGCAGACGCGAGTGGCAGCAGCTCCCTAAGAGGCCGAAACTGGTGAAGCCCGAACTGGTGCGATCCATGGGGAAGGATTTGCAATCCTGCGGGCAGGACTTACTTTGGAAAAGTTTGGGGACTTTGTGAGTAGGGGATCCACCGAAGCAAGGGAAAAATGGTGTAAAGACTCCTCCTCCTTTAAGAAGGAGCGGCAGTGAACAACATGGATGAACTGACCTGTACTCCCCCATTCCCTGTCTCCCTGCGCCGCTGGGGGGAAGACAGAGCCAGGAACGAAAGGAAAATAGGGGGTGGGGAGGTGTTGTTTTAAGATCGGGCCTTGTTTTCTCTTTCTCCTCTCAAGTAACCGGTTTCGTTCCCTTTTGTCTTTTGTTTAGTAACTGTTAATAAATTGTTTTGTTTTATTAAGAAAGTCTGAGTCATGTTTTGCCCGAGACCATGTTTGGTGGGTGCTCCCTCTCGGTTCTTGTCTCGACCCTCAGTCCAAAAAAAAAAACCACGACAGGTACCAACATTGCTTTTGAAGACAAACAATAAATACATCTCTCCTGTGGCCTAAAATAGGGATGCTGTAGGTATCTGAGAGACCAGGGACTGCTGGGTGACAGCAAAGCAGCAGAAGTATCTCAGTTACCTGAGGTGTCATAGACTGATAGGTTAACTGAGCACGGCAACCCATGTTGGTAAGAGATGCTCAGGTGTGGGATTTTCTCTCTTTATCAGCTTGCCCAAAGCCCAGACGGGCAACCTTCAGTTCGTGTGTTGTCAAATCTCTAACTAATGTCCAGCCTCTGGAGCACTCAGTGGGGCTGGGCAGGAGGGCTGCCTTGTTGAACGTGGATCTTGTCGTCTCCTTTGAAAAATGGTGCAAGTGTAAATGTGTACTCTGAAGGTACTGGATGGCTGCACGTATCTGATGCAGAGTTACAACATTAATCCAGGCAGTGCAAACCTATACCTTGTAGAACACTCCTCCAGCTTAACCACAGACAGACTGGGTTTTCTTTCCCTTTTTAGTAGGGCTTCTTTTACTGTACTAGCACTCTAAAGGAGACTTCCAGTACTGCCAAGGTAATCTGCACCACTTCAAAGCGTCTTTGTACCCCTGCAGAAGTCTAGTCCATACCAGTGTAATCAGTACTCTTCTACATAGGAGCTTTTAAACATTTCTTATCAAAATATAGTGTCTGTTCCAAACCTGTTACAGGGTTTGAATTACAGCTGCAAGTTAAAGCTGTATGTTACACATACGAGGTTAAAATCTGTATATGGAATCAGATAAAACCAAGGCTTTTTTGCCTCCCACTATGCCCTCATCGATAAATTCACACTTCAGAATCCAGTTTCTGTTGTCTGAGTGATGCTTTATTGCAAAGAACAGGATGCAAACCCTGGATTATTTAGATATCTTTAAAATAAACTATTTCAGTAATGGATAAATGCAGCAATGCCAAGAGAAAAAGTTTCAAATTAATTATATTTAGGATTGGGCTACCAGAATATTCCAATGGCAAAACTTGCAGTTACTCACAGAGCTGTAACTTTCAGTATTCAAATATAACAGAAAGACTGGGTGTTATGTTGGTGCAGCAAAAACGTCTCCTCCACTACAACATACATTCAGATACCAGCATGGTTCTTCCAGTATAACAACATGTTTATACCAAGGGTTTTGCTCGCACACACATCTCTGCCAGGAATTATCCCTCCTAACATTCCTGACCAGCATGGATATATAGCAGAACTGGGAAAGCTAGATTTTCATCTAAGAAAGACTTGTCTTTGCAAGTCAAGACAACAGGACTCCTCTAACTTAAAACAGGTGGATAAAGTATCATATACTCACGTTTCCTTTGACCACATAATTTGAGTCATTCCTTATATCTCTTGCCAGGCCAAAGTCACAGATTTTTGTTATTCGACCATGAGTTAGAAGAATATTTCTTGCGGCCAGATCCCTATGAATGCACTAAACACAAACAGACAAACAAACAAAGCTATTTTATAATATCCTTAACAGGCTGTTGCTTGGTTACATGTCTACTTAGCTATGTAACTCTCTGCATTATGCATTTCACGGCAAGCTGAAAGTCATAATGAAGCCATCTGTTAATAAGCTTACTCAGATGATTAAACACTCCAGCATAGTATCTTTACTATCATGACATTGGTCCACGTAGTTAAGGTTGTCTATGCATTTATTTTAGAAAAAAAAAACATTTGCAGTCACTTTGAATTTTCTAGTGTTTCATGTTTGCAGCTAATGTTTAATGTACTTTTTCTCTGATTTCTTATAAAAAAAAATAATCACTGGCTTGTTTCTTAACACAGGACAAACAAGGGGAAAACATTGTTTGTTTCTAAACTAATTCCAATCTTCTATTAAGTAACTATTGTGGTTGAGGGAAAAGTGCTGACAAGCTGGAAAACGGGAAAATTACGGTAGCAAATTCAAAGCACTCAAGTCAGGAAACTGAATTCCATTCCAAAAATATTCCTCTAGAACACCTGAACTATTAAGTATCTAGGAGAGTTTTATAAGCAGATCTAAGTATCTGAAAATACTGGAAATTTTCACATGCCAGTATCTTTCAATGAACAGTCACACGTTCAGTGACCCAGCTAGCTTATATTCCACTTAATCACTTGAGAAGTGTGCCTGTGTTTGTAACTGCAGCTCCAGAAGCATGCCTGAGTTTCCTGGCAGTCGTGTTTTCTTTGTGTGCAACTGTGGAGCCCACATGCATTTGTTAGAGAATGGAGGTAGTTCTCTAACAAAATGTTCTATTTTTCCATCTGGAAAGGGGAGCGTTAAGGTCCCACTGTATTGATGGTATATAGTACACAGGCCACAGCTTTCCAAAAAACAGCTGAAGATGGTTAAATTTTGCTCTTCAGTTTTTCCTTGAAATACAAAACTTTACGAGTTCCCTACAAAAAATGAATTAAAACATCGAGTTATGCAAATCAAACTCAGAAAATTATAACTGCAGGTTGCATAAGCAACTTAATCTCTGTCCTTTTTGCATACTTACAGGAGGAACCATTTTTAATGACAATTACTTTCTCAAAGGACTCTCATTCACCTCCTAATCCCATATTCTTCACTTTGCGTATGTAAAGCTGAGAGCCTAACTGCATTGAAGCAGTAAAGTGAAGGAACAGCCAAGCATCCAGCAAGCCCCTGCCTCGTTTCTCCAGAAGCAGTGCAGTTTGCATTAAGTAAAGACATCATCCATTGGAGGAAGCCTGTCTTGTGATTAAGGCACCATGTGCTTCATAAGGGAATTATCCCCCCTGGACAGACTCCTATTCCGACTCGTGCGCAGAGGTACTTTTATGCCTCTGAGCCTTGATACAGCAACCAACTAGTTGCAGAAGAGCAGCTGGGTACTCTGTGCTCCTCATCTGCGTGGATCCTCCTTCCCCAAGGGTGTGAGGCAATCTGAAGCATCCATCAGCCCACACTAGTCTGCATTTACTAGCTGGAGCTAAGAGCGTGCATGTACACAATGACTGCAGAGGACCGAGCAGAGTAATGTGTTAGCACAGTGCAACTTAATTCTCTGACAAAGCCATTGTTTCTGCACTGCCAAAGCGATACTGCGTGTTACTTCCTGACCTCACAGTGAGGTGCTGTTACTTTCATTATTGCCTTTGCTACTCAATGCCGCAGTGTCTGTTTGCATCCATGGAAAGACTATAAAGAAAACAGTCACTGGGAAAGATGCATAGTGAATTCTGGGGCTATTCTATAAGAAAATAAGAAGAAATAAAGAATTTGTGTGCTAAGCACCGGATGTCCTGAATAGTGAAGGATGCAGGAGCCTGGTAAAACCCATTAAAATCTGTATATAATATGTTTGCCTGTCAGGCCTGTTTTAAAGCTGCTGATAGATGAAAAATAAACTAAAGAGTTTGGGAGGAACAGTGGAGAAAAAAAACAAGTGCAAGAGCAAGTTTTAATGTGGATTTCCTTTTGAGTAGAATTAGAGTGACATTGCCCACTAGTAACACAGGATCCTAGGATTACCTTATTTTCTTAAATTGCATAACTTTGGTTTTGCGCTTTATCCAAGGTGCACCTGTATTATCCTATGTCTATATTAGCTACAATGTTTACAAGTTAAATGGCATTCTTCCAATAAAATGTAAGAATAACCATAGGAAGATAATAATTATGCTGCGCTTAAGACTTCTGTTCTTTATAATCCCTTTCTGTTATGCAATACCTCTCCTATGAAACCCAGAGAAATGTCTGTTATGCTTAAGGTGGCCAACGAAGATTCTTTATGGGTCTCTAGGCTGATTTTATCTTTCCAGAAAATTAAAAACCAAGACTTATCCTGTGCATTAAGCCATACTGCTAAAAAAAAAGCACATGATGTGATAGCTCCCATTTAAGGCAGTATTCTGCATGAGAGAAGCAGCAAATGCAGCACTGATTAAAACTCAGGCAAAGAGACAGCTTTGCAACTGTCTTCATACTGTTCTTTAGCTTGTAAACTCTCCAGCAGTGCCACAGAGAATAAATCTTAAACTCTTGAGATTTAGTTGCTTTTTAAGGCATTCACATGTTAGGTTTCTGGTTCTTTCATGAATTCCATTTAATTCCCACATGCCAGAGAAGTATGAAGAAATAACTCCTCAGGGTTCCTATGTTTCCTTCAGTTTCTCCAAAGCCATCGCTACTCATGAAACGACCTGGATGCTCCAGGAAACGAAGGGCTAAAGATCAAACCCATAAGAGGCACTACCCAAGCTAGGCAGGGTTCAGCTGTGCCTGTTGTCTCCCAACACATGACATTACTAATCAGTGGAGTCTCATGCTGCAGAAAACATACTTTGCTGCAATTCCTCCCTGTCTCCTCTCTTGACATTTCTATGCCGAGCTTCTGTTCAGGAACAAGGCCACTGATTCTACTAGCCTGAACTGTGGATACACAATAATACTGCTTCACGTTGATGACTTTGCAATCCTATATTCTGTTTTATGAGATATAAGCTACCACTTTTAGACAACGAGCACAATACAGAACTCCAGCCTTCGTCAAAGCTTCAGGTACGAGAAGGAGCATACCAGTTTGCAGCGCTTGTTGAAAAGAACATGGAAGTATTTCAGTATTTAAATATGTGGATCACATTAAGACATTGAAAGTGATGCCAAAGGAAATCAGAAATCTACTGATTCTGTCCAGCTCTGATAAATTCTTAACTTACATTTTTAGAGGCAAGGAAGCTCATGCCCTTTGCCACCTGGTAAGAAAAGCTTAGTAGATCTTCGACATCTAGAGCAAGTTCATCATCTTCCAACATAGAAAGGGTAACATCCTGATCGGTGTAGGACCCTACACAAATAAACAACAACAGCTTTTGAGTGGATCAAGTACAATCATTTAGAAACAGACTTGTCTTATGTGATACGAAACAGTGATCTTAATAAGTACCAGACTAGAGCCACATAAATAGCCCGTCACTCCACTTAATTGTGGGGAAAAAACAAGACACTGTAATTCAGCCTATCAGTCTTTCTTAAGCCTTCACATACCAATTAATGGGTTTTAATTGTCAACATCCATGAGAGAAAAGTATGATAAAACTGAAAAAATTCATAAAGCCCTCCTCTCTGCACTCCCACCAGCAAGCAGAGTTCCTGTCACTGTACTCACCAGACTTCACTGGTCGTTTTTATCAGCTTTTGGTGGGACTGCATATGACACTCCTGGTTTCATGTCCATGTATTCATTGGCAACATCACTATAGAGGCAGCACATGAAATAAAACATCACTTAGTGAAAAAGGCCTCAGAAGCCATCCAAACAAAAAGCTACAATTACGCCAACCTTCTGAATATAATGCTTTACAAATGATCAGTAGGTTGGAAACTCATGCGTGTGTAAAAAAGAATGAGAAAAGGCCTGTACACAAAGGAAGATTCGTCAGTACAGCCAACGATACATCTTAAAGTTTGGAGTTTGGCTCAGGTTATCTAATAAACTGTTTCACATGTATACTGTTTATAGACTTCAGTCTCTATAAATTAACATCCAGACATTTCACAGGACCTGCTAGCGCTTCCTTCTGCTTAGGTCAACTTCTACCAGGATATTTCAGCAACTGAAGCAGCAACTGAAATGCAGAAGACAAATGCTAAAAAATGCTAAATTCAGAGATTCCCAAGTTCCAAAGGGGATCCAAAAATATTTTGAAGAATCAGCCGAGGCTTGGGACAGCCATCTACTAGATTGTTTTATGTTTAAGTTTTCTTATTTCTACATATAATTCAAATAGACAGATTTTCATACTATATGGTTTATAAATATAGAGTTGGGCACCTTTAGAGCTGAGAAACTTTGGCGTTTTTCACTTCGTTGCCATTAGAACTCATATACTTAGCCTGAAATATCTGTTTACTTTGTGAACAATAAATGCAGTCACAGAGCTAACATGGAAAGGAGTGATAAGATCACCAATAGCTTTAGTCACCACCACAAACACATCTGATGCATTTAGCAGCTGCTACTTTACAGTAAATACTAATAGGAGAATTTGGTAAACACTACACCATTAATATCTCAATTTACAAAATGTGCTCAAGCAGTGATGATTCCTGCGCTGAAAAGAGGGCACGCCTACAACAGCAAATCACAGCTTTTTGTTCATCAGTTTGGTGGTCTCAATCTCTCTGGGGCATCACCAGCGATACACATATTGCCACGGCACAAGCAGCTTCACCAGTGCTAATTCTTGCTGGGACAAAGGACTTTACCATCTCCTAAGGGTCTGTCTGGTTCTTTTGCATCTGCCAACACAAAGCAATGGGCCCACTGGGGCAATAAACAGACTAAGAATAAAAACGGGCAAGTATTATGTTTTTGATAAGGTTTTGATAAGTTATGTCTCCTTCACTTTGCAAAGGGAAGAAGAAAGCAGGAAATCTGCTGGGAAATATACTCGGAAAGAGCTCTGCACCTGTATCTAAAACAGAGCAGCTAAAAATATACAGATGAAGTAACTGAAGAAAACTGAAAGTACAAGAGCAATCTCAAGAATCGTGACATGGGTCGTGTCATCACAAATCTAGCAAGCTATCGGCAGCAGCTTGCCTCTGATGCTGTAAGGCGCTGCTTTGATTTGTAGTGAGTCGTTTCTGAAGGCAGATCTTAGGAGAGCTCAGAGTACTAACACCCCCAACACTAGGGGAATTGTCATTCAAGCTGCTAAATGAGCACTGCCAATGTTTAACAGGAATGATAAACAGAAATACGTACAAAGACTGGAGCCAAGGAGTTGCATGAAATAACTACAGGAAATTTGATAAAGAAGTAAAACAGAGTGCATACAATCAATTGCTCTCTGTTAGAATAAACCACCCACTGTACAAATCATCTCTTTAATTAAATTGTTCCTTGCACAGCAAAGAACCTTCAAAACCCACTGCATGAAGGCATTTCTTATCCCTAATAAACTTTGGTATGTCCTCCTTCTCAATCTTCTAAAACCACAAGTACATTTCAGCAGTCATACTTACGCTGCAGGCTCTGCCTGATGTACAAGTTCTCGTAAACTGCTGTTTCTGCATGTCTTCATGTTTTGGACAAATAAATGAATCTCGTTTCGTCTCAGAAATTTAACAGATCACCATAGCAGCAAGCACTATTCTGTAATGACCAGAGTGGGACCTGTAGATGTACGTGAGGTTTAGAAAGCAGGTGAGTATTGTTTTCATAGCAGAAAAGCTCACATAAAGATAGCATTCAGCCAAGCACCACAGGCTGGGCTATTAAAATCACACTGCCTGGCACTGTCTAGACTTGAAAAGTTATAGAAAAAGTAACCCGGCATCTTCCCTTTCACAGATCAGCACTATTGTCCAGCTAAAGCTGTGTCACTCCCAATTAATTTCCCCCCTCCACCTCAATAGCACTGGATTTTAGAAAAATTAAACAAATAAGTCTTTTTCTCTTTCTTCATGTGATAATGTTCTGGCCAGACAACTCTGTTTGATTTTGCTCACTTCCTGAAGGAAGTTATTTGTTCCAAACGTTAGAGTAATTCAAGCTTCAAACATTAATCCTTTTGATTCAACTTCTGTTTACAGCAGAGCTTCACACTCCTTCAGTAATGTTTTGGAAATGATGTAGAGTGTTATATTCTGCAGTATAATAGGAAAAATCATTCAAACAGAACAGCCTGCTGCGAGCAGAAAACTACATTGCACAAGGTCTTAGAATATTAAATGAAATCGGAAAGGAGAATCAAGTCCATCTCCAGCACGGATGTTTATAGATCAAATATATGTTTTCTGAGTGAATGACTCCGCTATGGCCCTTGAATATGTTAATTGCGCTGCGCGTTATTTCATCTGTGAGGTTATTCTGTACCACAGTTTCCTAACCTCACTAGTGTAGTTTCCATTTTCTGCAGTTAAAAATTATAGCTTGCGTAATAGCAAAAGCAGCGTTTGTGGCAGGATTTCTTACAGACGCCACATTTTTTCAGCTGAGACAGACATGCACTCAGGCCAGTGAGTCTACTTTGTCAACTGCTTAAACAAAATTGTTTGATCCTATTGTTAAATCATTAAATATGAAAGTGAGAAGTGTTTTGCCTCCGTCTAAAAGTATGAATTTTTGTAAGCTCCTTTCTTTGAAAAATGAAGCAAAAACTTAGAAAGCAAAGATTTGTGTAAGAAGCAGCACCACCTTTCATATTAAAATACACATAAATTAAAAATACAGGACTGTATCTTCTCTGTATTGACACTTCAGCTGTTTTGTAGCTTTACTACATATGAGCACAAACTTATTAAGTTAACATTAAATGTGAAAAATTTGGGTGTGCAACAATTTATTTGGAAAACTCTTTTTCTCAACTTTCTGCTGCTTAGCATTTGTAACTTCAGTGGTGCCTTAACAGATATGTTACAGTTTAAACAGAAAGCTGGAAGACTACACAAGACAGGCCTGTTGACTTCACCTTGGAAACCAACAAGGAACCAGTTCACGTCTCTTTTCTCATTCATAAGAAACAGTGCAGTTGAGGAAAAAACTTATGTTGTACATTCAAGAAGAAAGTCCATAATGCTCACATGAAAGAGAATAACAGCAACCTTCCTTTTTAGCTGCAGTTACAGTGGTCTCCTTACTGCTTTTAGGATGAGCCTAAAATTTAGATTCAGTAATTCACAGGTGATAGTCATCATGATTCGCAACCTGCTTAAGCAAGTAATGTATTAAAGATTTCTATACTTAGCAGCACGGGATTCTTCTTCACAAGGTTTCTCTTTCTGGCAATAAAAAGGAACAGAAATAATCAATAATCTGTTGATAACCCCACCTCCAATAGTGCAAGCTCCAAGCAGATTCACGATATTGATGTGGTTTCCAAGGTAACTCAGCACTTTAAGCTCTGACATCAAACGCTTCTCTTTCTGTCAAATGGGCACTTGCTGCAAGGCAAAGTACAATATTCAGCATGTAACACACTGAGCAGAAAGAAGTGAGAAAAAAATTGTACAGTATATTACAGTAACTTACGTTTCAACATCTTTACTGCTACTGTCATAGCAGCATCAGATTTAAATAGACCATAAGCAGTGGCTTCAACAACTTTTCCAAAAGCTCCAGCACCAAGAGTTTTACCTAATAAAGCAAAACAAAATACTGTGTAATGACTTGGAGCACTTCTTCCTGAAGGATTCAACATTTTGCTTTACGATATCAAAGAAGCTATTGTAGATACGCCTGCTTTCTTTTTGTCCCAAGGTAAGCATGAGCAATTACCAGTACTTGCATTATCGCACATCGTCTTTTCGACAAAATCCTGCTGTGTTTGACCAAAGTCTCACATGAGACCTGAAGATTTCACCTCGCAGATGAAGTTAAATAAATCTAAACTAACCAAAACTCAAACGGTTTCTAGGAAATTCCCATTTGTGATCATAAGGAAGTTGCGTTGGGTCTATGTAAACATAGTTGTTTCCATTTATTTCTTCAACAACTTTCCACTGAACTTCGTATTTGGGTTTCTGGAAAGGAAAGAGAACGGCTGTCACTACCGAAGCCTCCACAGGCAGCTCACGCACGTTCCTAACTCAGGCAGAGGGGCTTCTGATTTTACCTGTAAATATATGTACACCAGGATCATGACTATGATGCACATCAGTCCTGCAGCGACTCCAAACGCGATTAGTAAAGGGTGAAAAGGGTATGGGTACGGATTTGTTCTGGAAAGAAACAAGAGAAATTCTGCTTAAATACTGAACAGGAAAAACTAGATCAAAAAGGTGCAGGTGGAAACCTTTCCTTGGTTCTTCCTTGTGAAACATGGTTTGGAGTTTTGACTTTCCCAGATATGTGCCAGGTACATCAGAATGGCTTTCCTGAATGAGCTGTGAGGACAGAGCTGGCACAGAAACCATTCAGTTTGTTGCCTCAGGAGTCTCAGCTTCATTAATTCAGGAGGCATGACACCATGATCAATTAATGCAAGGGGTTTGCACGGTCTCAGTCAAGCCTTTTTCCGAAGTCCTAATTTCTTCTCCTTTTTTCCCCCCAAGTATGATTTCTACAGCACAGGCTTAAAAGTAGAGGTTGTGCCGAGTAGCGAAGGAATACCATTCCAGTAAACCAATCTGCCCCAAATCTGGCTTATTTGTTTATACGTTATATCTGGGTATAACAGAGAAAAAGAAGCAGCAGAACATTTGATTTGCAAAGAAGAGCACAGATTTACAAACACATTTCGAGTCATCTATGTTCTAGTACTTTTTTTTTCCCCCACAAACCCACAAAAACTGCTACAAAACTCATAAGCCCTTTTGCAGTGTGTTGTTGTCTCTTCTTTTACAACAGCAGGGCCCTTAGGCTCCAGTCAAGTTCAGGACAGCATTTCCTGAATGTTGTAAAAACATTACAAAAATGCAGGTTTTCCTTGAAAAAAAAAAAAAAAGATGGCCTAAATAGTCAACACAAAAAAAGACAGGGACAAAAAAAGGGAGAGAGAGAAGGAAAGCCAATGTAACGCTGCAGGTGGTTTGCCACTGTGCTGCACAGACAGAAGAAAACCAGCTACCTCCTGTGCTGCAGATCTGAAGCCATAAAAGATGATACCGCAACATTTATTTAAAAATTAAAGCAATGGTGTGGCAGGCAGGACATTTAGCGTAATATGTTATCGTACGATCAGTCACAGTATTGTAAACTTTCTTATGGCAAAGGTAACACCCTTAAAATATGAGTCCTCTTATGCAGGAAAGTGCTGAATGGCACCCGTGTTTTATGGTCTCATTCACTCCAGCCGTTACCTTTAATGGCAAGTTGAAGAAAGCAGAGCTCCTGTCCCCATTGCTGGAGGCCTCGCAGCAACGGTGCCGGTGCTCCTGAACATGCCTGGCGTTAATGGTGCTTTCAACCAGGATTCGTTCAAACGATGGCACTGATGAATTTGTGTAACTGACTTTGACGTCCATGGGGGATATTGTTGGTGAATCAAAACACCTGGGAGAAACAACACTGACAGTTACCTGCCGTGGATTGCTACTGAAACGGACAACAAGTCCTGCTGTTGAGGCAGACAGTCCACTGCCAGACATCAGATAACTAAACAACACTGCTCTGCAAAGGATTTCAGCTGAAGATTTTATCCTCAAACTCATCCCACTTACATTACACTGTCTTCTACACAGTGAGTGAAACCGATATATACCAAGCCGACCCAACTAGACACCATGAGGTCTTTCGTCCACTTTTGGCTAGAGATACCTACAGGTCTGTAAGTCCACTACAGGTTTTGTACCGTTCAACCTTCATCTCCAGCTTCAGCTTCGAGCAGTTGTGGTCTACTACCTAATCTTGAAAACTTTCACCAAACATCATTTTATTACGGCACAAAAAAATTCCATGATGCACATACAACACCATCAAGCTTATACGCAGCCAGACAGTTCTGTTCTCTCAAGATGCGCCTCTCCTTCATAGGTCACATATTTACTACAGTAAATGAGCACAGTTAAGATAACAAAAAAAGTATTATTTAAAAAATAAGGGAAATAATATTTTAGGCATCAAACAAATTATGCAGGTGGGAGACTCATGACTTGCTAGTACGAGATCTACAACCACAGTGGCAGTCAACTAAAACCTTAAAACATGTTTCACAAATGCTGCTTCATTTTTAGAAACATGGCAACTAGACATCAGGTTTTACTCACAACAACTCCGCACTTGTTTACTTGTCATCTGCTTCATGTGAATAGAAATCTAATTACTTTATGTCTTGAAAATTATATCAGTACACAATAAACCAAAAGACTACAGCCATATTCACAAGTGATTCTTTGACTGTCATTCTGTGAAATTGCATACGGAACGTGTGTCATTCGGGGCCAACTGATACAAACCTTAGCTACCTTGCAGCAGGGAGAAACTTTGGCTTTTACTTTTCTGCAACAGAAAATGTGGTTATTCCCCCTTTCAAGGACGGAATGCAAAGGGGAATAATGAAACGTACCCCCTGACTTTCCCTCAAACCACTGCAAATAATGCAATGCCAAAAATTATGAAAACAGTGATGTAACGTTTAAACATAACTGTTAGCCAGTCATTTTATGTTCTTAATTTTAATTATAAATTGGATGTGTTGCCTCTAGAACAATCTTTGTAGAGTCTAGTTACTTAACTCACCTCTGCTCAGTTCCTGGGCAAAAATACCAATATATGGTAGGGGCTGGGAATCCAGCTGCTACGCACTGGAGAATGCCATTGCTAAGTATATCCAAAGTAAGAATTTCTGGTTTTGCTGCAATAAATACAAACGAGAGTCACACATTAGAGGAACACAGCACTTGCAATGCTCTTCACCCCAGCAACTTGTGTGCATGATCGTCCGTGGAATTACTCAGGTGAAAAGAGTTTCACATGTTCAAGGGTGTCCAGGTCTGACCTGGTGCAAGCACTGACCATCTGTGAAAATATCAGCTCTTAAATGGAATGCTTGGGCCGGATTTCAGAAGATTACCTTGCTCTCACCGAGTATTTGGTTTTGATGAAAATCCTAAACCATCAAAGCCCAGAGCTTAAACAACTCAAAGAAGTGTGTGTGCTTGGAACAACAGTGCAGTTCCCGTTCCTGCACAGCATGGCTTTTAGTCGTCTGTAAAAAGGACAGTTTCTTCACAGTTACAAGTGTACTAAATCTGTCAAACCACATCTCTTACTTCTGCCCTTCTGTATTAAATACTACCACTGCGGCCAGAAAAGGAACTACAGTGCAAGGCAACCAGAGCAGACCTCCCTGTCCCCACAGAGGACATACATCTCCGTAAGATAACACTACCGAAATGCCAACTGCCTGACTCTCTGAAACGTTGCACATAGAGGAAGCTATATTTGGCTGAATGTATTAGCCTTCCAAATGATAATTTGTGATTGCTTTGGTAGTTTAGAAAGCACATTCGACCAGCTGATGCCTCCCACTGCGTCCTGCACCGGAGCTGGTCCTGCACTCGGATCAGCAGCTGCTGTTTCAAGTATGGCAGGAAACCAGAGCCATCAGATGGACTTTACAGTCTTCAGTCCTTAGTCCTGAAGGCACAGGCCTTCAGCTGAGGGCACCTCCAACACAGCAAGATTTATTTCCTAGAGAAAATTGAATTAGAGGCTTTATTTCCCATAAGCATCTTAGCTTCCTTGCAAAATTATCCCCAAAAAAAGTTAATGGAAAAACCTGACTATATTCCAATGATGCTGCTCACCTGACAGGTACAAGTTAGGAGTCCATTATCTGTTAACATAACTTTACTAAAATGTAAGATAAGCAGCTAATATTCTAGAAAGTTGTGAGGCTGTATAGACTACAGTGGGAAAACACAGATTTATTTCAGACAAAATCCACGTACAAAGACTGCACGACATGAGTTTTTAATGAATATTCTACTTGCTGATTAAATTAGAGGCAATAAGCACATGTATATTCCCAATCACATAGCAGCTCCTCATGACTCACATTACAGGAACCCAATGTTCTTTCATTTCTAAATCCGCATGTTGTGTTTTATGCAAACCTCCAAGGACCATACATTGTTTGCAAAATGTTGAGACGGATTTTCAGCATTACTCATTTGGTGAGGAACCTTTTGAGAGGGCACAGCATCTCGCTTAGCTGTAGTGCTCATGGATACACATAATTCACATTTCCGAAACTCCTATCAAAATGGTCGGATTGTGAAATTGTAATTAGTTAATCTACTACCCATATGTAAGCAATTTGTTTAGGTGTATGCTCTGTTCCAGGCAATGTTACAACACAATGCAATTCAAGAAATGAGAGAAATGTCCTGGTTTCAACGGGGACATTTTTCTTTTTAGCAGCGAGAAGAGCTCTGTGTTTTGGTTTTGGTCTGGCATTCATTATGAGAAAAACGTTGATAATGCACTGATGTTTACAGTTGGTGCTGAGACATCAAGGACTTTTCAGCTTCTCATGTTTTTGCCAGTGTGCAGGAGCACAACATGCTGGAGAGGGAGCATGGCCGGGACAGAGGGTCCACAATTCCCCTAAGGATTTGCACTTAGTCCCAGGATTGAGGGTCAAATTGGCCAATGGAGTATTCCATATCATGCAATGTCATGCCCAGTATAAAATGGGTTGACCGGGAAGTCTGGCTCTCCCACTCTTCCGAGGTCTCTCTCTTGGACTCTTGCAGGGCTCTCTCACTCTCGCTCTCTTCCCCAGCCTCTCACTCGTCTGAGATTGCACTGTTGGGACTTACCTGTTTTGGAATTGTTTGCCAGGACAGGACAGGTGTTGGTCACCAAGAGGTGAGCAATTACCACTGTGTGTCACTTGTTTGTATATATTATTATAATTTTATACATAAACTCATATATTATAATAATAATAATTTTAATTTTAATTTTATATTATTGTTAGTATTAAACTGTACTTATCTCAACCCACAAGCCTCCTTCCCTTTTCCCCTTTAATTCTCTTCTCCATTCCCGGGGGTGGGGGTTGCGTGGCATTTAGTTGCCAGCTGGGCTAAACCACAACACAAATATAAGAGGAAAATCATCATTAAGCCCCGGAAAAAATACTGTGCCAGATCTGGGCTGCATCTAACACTTTGAATAAGGGAAATGAAAGAGCCCACGTTAGCCAGGCTTTTTCCACTGTAAAAACCTAGGGCAATAAAAGCATGTCTATACGGCCACGAGCCCACGTAGACTCATAGGAGGGGCCGTTCAGGGCCAACGCCTCCAGCAGCCCGGGCAGAGCGGTCCAGCCCTGGTGCCGCGGGAAGCTCAGCTGCAGCAGCCTTGTGAGAACAGCTGACCCGAGAGCAGTTCTACCCCCGGTGAAGCGCTTTGATGTGGCGATCAGCGTGATCAGCCTCTCCCCACCGGCACGGAGGGCTCCCAAGCCTCCCCGGCTCAGACAAATCACGGGATGTGTTTCACCTGCGGCAGCAAAGAGCTCCCTGCAGCCCGTACCCCAGGGGACGGAGGCGGCCGCTACTGCCGCCCCCCCGGGCTGTGCCTTTTGCCGGCTCAGGCCACGCATGTGTCTCCGCACCTGCACCCCTTTCTGGCAGCCGCCACATCTTCCTCACCCACCAACCCAGGTGCTCCAGGAGATGCCGGAGCAAAGATGGACTGGCTTTGGCAAACAGATGCCAAGCTGTCACCGGGCGTCTTCTTTTTAAAAGAGACTTACTGTGCCAGATTTTATGACTTTCACTGCCTAATTACCCCTGGTATCAGACAGGCTCCTAATGACTAGACTTTGCTTACTGCTTCAGCTTTAACCCTTTAAATATTTAATGTTTCATTACATTATTTGGCATATACATATTGCCTTCCATAATAGTCATTGGACGTCTTGAACTTCTAATTTCACTAAGTTTATTAACTACTTTTCAGCTTTTATTGATGTCGATTCTGAATGTAGTAAAGAGGATTTCTAAGAGGTCACTCTTATTTTGTCTCAATGCTCTCGTGCATTTAATTGCTTTCTATTGCCAATTTCCTTTTCTTCATCATTAACAAAGTAAACATCTAAACAGTAACATTTAAGAGTATTGTCTGTCCTTGCAGCCAAAGAGAGAGCTTTCCTCCTGAAGACACATTTTCTGAATTGGAACAAATCTTTTTATAAAATCACAGTGACTCCTTGTTCGTTCACTGCATAGTCCAATGGCAGAAAAATCGCTGAACTTGGCTTCGTGTGATCTGTAACACCACGACCAGTTTTCTTTTGCAGCATGAGCTCCAACTGCATAGGTAATATTTTGTTGACCATAAGTAAGCCCAGATATTATTTTGCACTAACTCAAATACTAGTTGGAAGATTCCTCCGCTAATCACTAGACACAATGTACCTTGCCACTCTGGAGATTTCTACAATTTCTTAGTTGTAACTCAGTTCAGCATGCTGCTATCAAGTTGCAATTTTCTTTTTGGCTCCGAATTTCAGAGCTCCTTCCTTCCTTACTTTATGTCACATTTATAAGACTGACCACATTATTTTTTTTAAGCAATTTAGTATTGTTTCAGATCAGCATACACAATTGCTAAATGTGCTTAAATCCAAGGCAAGCATTTCTGCACAGAGTTTTTTCACATCTTTCAGCAAATGCTTCAGCATCGATTTTTGTTTACATGAAGACGTTCTGATTATGAATCCTGTTTTACCTGTTTGATTACCTTCTGCTGATTACTCGCCCAAGCCAGACATGTAAACATCACAAGCTACATCCCAGCAATTTATGCAAAATCCCCACTGACAAAAATGCCAGAGCAGGCCACACCATTAGATCAGGATCTGACCCACCCACACATGACTCACTATGTCAAATAACACGGTACCGTGCAGTTTGTGGTTCATACTTAAATGACGAGCATCTTACAAGCCACTGAAAACAGGAGGTTATTTTTCTTAAAAACAAACACCTAAAAAGATCAATCCATTCACCTCCCGTTTCAAAATGAAAAAATATTTGCAGGAGCTTAGTCACAAAGCCAAATTTCTAAAGAGTCAAGGGTGTCAAATCCATCTGCTTCAGCAGTGGTTGCAGTCCACCAAGGGCTGCAGTGCATGGTAACCTGGGCTCCATGAGACAGCTTAAATGTCCTCATGGCATCTCAAGGCTGATGTTCCTACTTACAAGACCAGTAGCTGAAGCAAGAGGGAAAAAGACTTGGATGCTGCTGGTTGCACAGACAAGCCATTCAGAAGAACTAAGCTGCCCATGCTCCCTCCTGCCTCGGCCATCCTGCTTCACCATGCTCTTCCTAACCCCACAGGGGTTTTCAGCTTTTATCAAGTAGCAGATTCCTCAAAGTGGCAACATGGAGCGCTGCACCAAGAACTGACACCTGATGGTGACAAAACTGTGGGGTTTTAAGTGAGTTGTGCCCAGACTGCTCCCAAGCAGCCTGCAGAGCCCTGGAAGAGTTGAGAGGACCATGAACTGCCCATGGCAGTCAGCACTCACAGTCCCTTCCTCCAAGTACACGTATGATGCTGCAAGTCAGAAATCACCATCCAATCTCATGTGAACTGACGGCTCCACAGGCAACTTACAATTTCTCCCATTTCTTCCCATAAATAAACTTCCGGATCAACAATTTGCTGCACTAATCTGTAAAGTGGTAAACTATCATTCGTGACTGTAACCCACACTCGTTCAAGGTGGCAAAGGCCATCTGAGGTCGCCAGTGCCCTCATCTCAGAAATCATAAGGTAGGAAATGGAAAAGACAGAAGAATACAAATGATGACATTCACAGATGAAGGAAGAAATGCCATGTTCTGAAAGGAGCCCAAGTGACATTTCTAGACCTAGACTATGGCATTGCTAATAATGACGCTACAAATGTTGACCTTCAGTGATAAATGAGAAGAATTCAGAAATTAATACCTAGGATTTTGTGTATTTGTGGAAGTCTCAACAGTCCTCTGCATAAACCTATGCCTGGACAAGGACACATTGCTGCTAAAGCACAGCAGCAACACAGAACTGCGTTTGCAGCACATTTGCTCACTTTCTGTACAATTCCTCCTGCTGAGCTGGAAGGCATCATCATCTGTCTCGCCTTAGTTTCTCCAGTTGCCTGCAGTCCCCTCCTGGTTTAATTTTCCTTAAGCTTGGCCTTTAGCAGCTGCCAATATTTGTCTGCTAAGAATATGGAATGCTCTAACAGGATGGCTCTGCTAGAAAGGACAGGGTTTCCTGAAGGTTTCATTGAACTCATTTTGAAGCTTAGTTTTTGTCTTGAAGAACACTGTTTGGAACTGAGACCGATGCTCTTTTTTAACAAGCATGTCCCAAAGGTGACAGCACGCATGTTTGTAAAGCTATGCAAATTTCTCTAAACCAATGGATATCTATATTATTGTACAGAAGTATTAGATGCCAAAAGGCATAAATGAGTAATTCCCCTGATGTTTTCAAACCCTGCAACCACCTCAAACAAATTAAAGACAATGAATAGCTTAACTTTGTTGCCAAAATGCAAATTATAATCCTTGTATATCCTGCTCCACCTTAAATTATCAAAGGTTTATAGTACCTACTTATTTTTGAGATCGTCTTTCCAGGTGCTACAGTTTTTTTCCTGTATAAACTATCTATCTGCTCTCCGGTAACGTATGAAATACGTTTGCTAGAATGGAAGGTCATGCTGGTTAGTAGGTGGATTTGTGTAAGTACTCTACACTTTATCATAGAATGGTTCGGGTTGGAAGGGACCTCAAAGATCATCTAGTTCCAACTCCCTGTCATGGGCAGGGAAACCCTACACTACACCAGGTTGCCCAAAGCCTCATCCAACCTGGCCTTGAACACTTCCAGGGATGGGGCATCCACAACTTCCCTGGGCAACCTGTTCCAGTGCCTCACCGCCCTTTGAGTGAAAAATTTCTTCCTTATATCTAATCTAAATCTCCCCTCTTCAGTTTAAAGCCATTGCCCCTTGTCTTATTACTACATGCCCTTATAAAAAGTCCCTCCCCTACTTTCCTGTAGGCCCCCTTTAAGTACTGGAACTGCAATAAGATCACCCCAGAGCCTTCTCTTCTCCAGGCTGAACAGCCTCAACTCTCTCAGCCTGTCTTCATAGAAGAGGTGTTCCAGCCCTCGGACTGGCATATCTTGACATTTAAATAGTTTTCCAGCATGTGCTTCACTTCAGAAAGCCTCTCGTATGCTGAACCACTCTGTGACATCTTGTGCATACATTATGTTGTATAAAATACAATGACTGTGATAATGAAATATTTCAGACTGTTCACTTTACTTACTTTTCACATAGACGTTAAATGTTACAGAGGAACTGGCATCAGAATTGGACACAAAAAATGTGTAAATGCCTCCTTCTGTTCCTTTTAATCGAGTAAGGTGAAGTTCACTTGTATAACTGCAAAGAAAAAAATTAAGCATTACTGATGCTCACAACTTGAAGCAAACAGGGAATTGCTGCATGGAAGCTTAGGAGTGAATTAATAGCGTGCCGTCTTCTTCTGCAGACACTGTCCCTGCAGACACTCTTATCTTGCATTAGGACTGCCCTGGTACTACAGCATCCAAAAGTTCCGCCACTCCTAACACCCAGCTGTGTGCCCGCATCACAGCTCAGCACCCTGTGCATGCACCATCACCTGCTCCTTTTCTCAATGAGGAGGGAATCCAGATACACAACCCAGGCCACACATCTTAGATGCCTCACTGGGTATTTGGAGGACTGGGGCTTAGGAGAGAGCAGTGCAGAGCAGAAGTAAAAGCATAAACTTTTGTCCACAGCATTGGCTTCTGCTGTGGTGGTGGAGGGAGTCTTCGCACACAAACAACTTTAAATTCTTATTTTTGCTTGTTGGGCAGGAATGGCATCTTACAGGTGAGCTGTGGGTATGTGGCACACTGGTCCTCAGATGATGGGGATAGCTCAACGTTATTCCAAATCTAGGTCAGCAGACTTTGCAAAAGTTACTGCAGTAAGCCATGCATACTATAAGATCTTTTGTAATCACAATTTTCTTGCCATCTCCACTTTTCTCTTTCCAGAGCAGACTCTAGTTTGCTGTTCCAAAGTGAAATCAGTAGCCCTTAAAGTCATTCATATTACCTGTTATTGCCCACAGTCTTGAACTTGACATAATGGTCCGATGAATTCTGTAATGTTTCATTCATGTACATCCAGACTTCTTCCTTTGGTTTTGGATATGCCTCATATTCAACTGTTAAATTTCCATTTTGTCCTGCGTTTATATCTATTGTGGTATTCATTGTCGCAAACAAACGGACAAATCCTTTAGCTGATGGCCATAAGAGAAGAAAAACAATTTCAGGGTGATTTAGAAGATAGTCAGTGCTCTAACCACACTTAGACTACTTCAAGATCAGTGATCAAACATCTAACTGTGAAACAGGAAACCTTATCTGCAAAGCAGAACTTGAACCCTCATCTGCCAAAACCAAGGCCATTAGCTATATATAGCAATGAGGCACAGGACTTAGAGCAGCCTTGAGTGCCCTAACAGAAATAATTCCATCTTCTGGTGATAAATACCCTCTATTTGCTTTTGGAAAAATGCAAGCACGTGTTTGATTCTACTCAAGTATTTATGTTTTTCAGAAAATTAGAGTCGCTAACTGTCTGGTACGAAAGAAACACTAAGAAAAAAGCAAGACAAACTGATCATTTATTACAATATATTAGAATATTTAAGGTTTCTTTGTCAAGTGTAATTAAGAACAACATTACGAATGAAGCTATTAAAAACTGTAATTAGAGAAAAATGTGCTAAGTCCACAGGCCTGGATACCAATTGTCTTAAACTAAGGCATTTTTGTTCATCTACTGCTGGGTCTTAATCTTTTATTTGGCAGATATCATTTATCACTGTGCAGTTCCGTTTCAAAATATCACGTGGAACATCCTTACTGTAGTGGTTTTAATTTCATTAATAAACTCATCAGCTTCAGGATTATTCACTTTGAAAAGACAAATTTTTCAGTCCTATTACACAAATTCATAAGGGATTTATCAGTTTGACAGGCAGATTGCAATTACAAGGAAACACATTTACTGAAGGAGCTTGAATTTAGACCAAAAGTCAATCTCAGATCCCTGCTTCTTCCCACTTTCTAGTAATCAAACTGCTGTGGCCAGCTGGGCACCTGAGCTCAGGAAACCAAAGCCAGCGGCACTTCATGAAAGCATATGGAGCTGCCAGAGCACTTGACAGCTGCTTCGGAGAAGAAAGGATGAAGTAAACTCACAGCAGGCAGGTATACTCTAAAACATTCTCCATCGTTAGAAAAGAGAAAAAGGTTGTAAATCTGGAAACTGAAGACATTTAGTTCCTTCATAGAGTCTTTTTCTATTTTCTGTATAAACACAGGATCTCTTATGCAGCCTAGATTCAAAATCGTACCTGAAAGCCTGCAAATAAAATTTTATGATTGCACTATCAGTCCCCAAAACACAGTTCTAGAAACTGCTTACGGTTAGATAAATTAACTGTTGAAAAAAGTAATTCAGAAATTTACCAAAAATACCCATTATTTCTTGTAAATCTTTTGGCTAATGTTAAAGCCGCAGCGATTTAGGATCTGATACAATCCCAGGATTTCTCCTGTACATGTCATACACCACATCCCAGGACCCTGGGAGCTAGCATAGTTCAGGTAAATATAGTCACTTTGACAAGGAATGGTGAAAGGGATCCAGGAGACAGTGTTTATTGTATTTTAAGTCAAATTTGAGAGGGTAGGGAGAGAAAAGTATCTTGAAAAAGAAAGATTCCAGCTTTTTTTATAATGCCGTGCTTTACTTTAGTCTCCAGACCTTCCAAAGTCAATCCTTTTAAAGCCACATTTGCATACATAATAGTCATAAGAATTTCTGTAGTTAAGAATTTCCCTCCTCTTATAACAAAAGCTTTCATATTGTTCCCCTTGGAGAAAAGGTTTTCTTTCATACTTCACACAGTTTCACTCTTTTACATACGATTTAGTCTGTCCTGTAAAAAAATGAGGAAAATATCCGCGTCATTATGAGCCCTATCCCCTCGAACGGCGGAGCAAGGTTAAGGGCACTTGAACCTCTGCTGCTCTGCTGAAGATCTGACCTGCGTAGGTCAAACACTTCTGTTTTCTATAAGTTACCAGGGAAAGCAAAACAAGCAACGTTGCAGGAGTCTCTGTGCAACAGAAAAACAGACTTGAAAAGGAAAAAGGATCCAAGGCTATGCTTCCCTCAGTTACTACACCCTTGAACGATAAGGAACTGAAAACGGTTGCAGCCAACTACACAGGCTTCTTCAGAATGATCTTCTTAACTATACCAACATGTCCTTAATTGTCCTTAATTTATCAAATTAGCAGGTTTTGGCAGCTTTAAAATTCAAAAGGCACCGCGTGTCACCCACGTTAATATATAGCACACTCTAAATGAGTCTATTATTAAACAAGAGGAGAGAGGGAGTTCGCTCCCTGTTAAGGGACACGATCCAAAAAGGAGAGTGAGTTTACCACGGGGGTGAACTCTGTCTATGCACACTGCAGTGCTCCTCACGGCATTATTTTAAATAGAGGTACATGTATAGCTTCTACATAAAAAACATTGGCACGCTGATGTCAGCAAAATTTCCCGTGCTCGGAAGGCAGGTATTAAGGATACGCTTTGTGCTTGTGCTGCCAAATTACTTATGCGTAGAGACAGTACCAGGCAAAGGTAAATTACTTGCTTCGTTAAGACTGGATTAAATTTAAATTTAAACCAGGAGGGATGAGACAAACCAGAGAGATGGAAACACTGTTGGGTGGTTGTTCTAATATCGCATTCCAATAACGCGCAAAGGGTTAGAAAAATTGAAGTAGTCATACACACCAATAACTTCCTGAGGCATCCCATATGGTACCAGTCAGCAATAAACGTTTAATAAAGCAACTTTACTCATTGAGGTTTGAGGGGAAGGAGAGAGAAGGAAGGGATCTCCCACTCTTAGAAATGTTAAGATTTCTACAAGAACTATTTACCTAGTGCTTTCAAGGTTACTGTGACATTGGTTTTTCCGAAAGGGTTTTCTGCTTGGCATGTGAATTCTCCAGAATCATTAACTCCCACTGAACGGATGTTCAATGTTAATTTCCTTTCGTATCCATAATCACCCAAATTTCTGCTTTTGCTTGTAACAATCTGTCGGTAAAAAACAATTAACATCTAAAACACTGTGTATGCAGCATCTTTCCCAGATAAATTAAAAATAGAAGTAATTATAACTTTGCTATATTAATATTCATAACTTTAAACCGGAATAATAAGCCAGCACGACAAACCTGCCACTAGCATCTCTCCATGCAAAACAAGTGTGCGATCAGCTGTCTTTGGGAGATAATGTCCTCTCCTAAGTCCTCTCCCCTCCCCTTATTCTTTATTTTTTTCCTCCTCAAGTTCCACTGCAAGGCAAGAATTCGTGTGTGTGTGCGCGCGTGCACTCAGGTGTGTTCACCTGCCCCAAGAGAGACAAACATGAGACCAGCTCAAGCCACAAAGCTGAAACCCTAATTGTCGGGGAAGTTTCCTGGCTGCTATATGGGAAGCACCTGTGCCTTGTTGAGACAGGTGCTGTGAGTCACGGTGGTCAGCTGGAGACCACGTGACCTATGGGAGGTTTAAAGGTGGGGCACTCCCAAGAGGGAGTGGGGCATTTCTCTCCTAGAGTGTGGAGTGGTAGCAGCCCCTGGAGAGCGGTGTTTTGTAGCTCTCTGTTAGAAGTCTTTGATTGTGGTATAGACCTTTGGAGTGAAACAAACCTTCTGATATACGAGGGGAATCACAATGGCCTTCTGGGTTGTGATTCCTGAAGATGAGATACCAGCGGTCCACGACACCTAATTTCTTCAAATATTTCAATCATATGGAGAAAAGGGTGTTGTGCTCAAGGTCAGACCCAGCATGCTCTGGGTAAATTTCCAATGCTGACAAAGGTGAGGAACCGTCAGAAGGTTTTATTTGCATTAACAATGCTTCTAGCTGTAAGGTTAGATGCAAAATGACCACTGGGTCTTGACTTTCCCAATGCTCAGAAGCTACAGCTACTGTAAAAAGTCGTTGCAGCTCTGAAGCATGGTTCACCACTCAAGTGGTGCCTATAAATTACTGCACTCTCTAATGATTGCAATGCTTCCCAGTAAATGACGAGAGAATTTAAGGTGCTGCAGCTTCATTTTAAACTGGGTTGCTCTATGCCCCGAGTCCACAGCATCTCCTCATTGCAGACATGCTGCAGAGGGACCTGCCAGCAGCAGGCTTTACATGGCATCCTTCATGTGGTACCCACTCTGATTCTTGGTCCACAGCAATCCAGATTTATTAACCTTAAAGGCAACTGGAAACTTCATTCTCTTTTCAAAGCATTAAGTACATCATGACTCTATGCCTATGTATACATAGAAAAAAATAAATGCTTTGAAATGTCGACTTTAGTTTCTGGGAGAATGCTCGGTGTGGTTGGAAAGACTGATAAATTTACATTGATTAATCCGAATGCAAACCTAGACTTGTTATGATTTTCTAGTAGAATGATTTCAATTCTTGGATGTTCCAAGAGTTTCTAGATAAATTTAATCTTCTCAACACAATTTTGATTCCTCTTGAGCTATAACAATCACAAACAGAAGGTTTTTTTGTACGGATGTGCCTGCTTATAACAAGTCTCCTAATTTTCAAAATTGGTAATAACTTCAGTCATATAAGGAAAAAGCATTTTAAGTTTTTTTTCCTCTCACCTATTCAGGACAAAACATCATTTTGCATCAATTTCAACATGAATTTTATGAATTCTGTTTCGGTACAAAATTTAATTTAATAGTCAACATTAAAAAGATAGTATCCCCTGCTATTTACCAGAAAGGACAGAAAGGTCAAACTTATTTGGTCAAAAATATTTCTTCATGGCTTTTATCCATAAAATGAAAAGTGAAAAAGCACAAAAACTTGAGGAAAGGCCCCAATTTCATCACACTGTAACAAAGAAAAGGGAGGGGAAACAGAGAAGAAATGAAGTTCTCAGATGAAGGACTTGCAGTTGACCTTGGCACAGGACCAAAAGCCCCATCTGCATGTCCCACGCTGCCTTCGTGTCATTTAGACCTCCTCAACTTTCGGAGATGCGAGGTGGGATTTCTGGAGCAGCAAGCACTTAGCGAGAGCTGCTCTGCCAGAGCCAGCAGATTAGCTAAGCATGGCATACCCAGCCCCAGGGAACGGGCCTCCCGCTCACTATCTGCCTGAGGAAATGCAGTTTATCCAAACATCACAGCGTCACAGAAGTCTTTTTTTCCATACACATGTAGACTGCAAATTATGTATTCTGCTCACTACCATTAGCAGCAAAAGATCAGCCAACTACCATGGGACCGTATATACGGGGCGGGTAGGGGAAGAGTTACTAACAGGTCTTCACAAGGGCTTTTAATTAATTTAAATCTCAGGGTATACCCAGAAGATCACGAAGCGTCCTCAAAAACAACCCAGTGCCTGCTGCTCGTTTCAAAGGCAGAGCTGGCACAGGCTGGCTGACCCAGGGAGGGGATTTCTCTGCCCCTCGTCTACAGCATAGCTGCGCTGCCAGTAACGAACTCTCCTGGAGCACTTAGCCTGCCAACGATTTAATTTGGTGATGCCAGGCAGTAACTTAGATCATCTATTGCTACAGACAGAAGCCAGTTCACTGGTTCATTTTTCAGAAGTTTCCCAGTTAGCGAGGCACACCATGTAATTTAAATGAATTAATCATTCCTGCGAACGCTTACTACTATTCCTGTCACATACAATCCCATGCTAATTAGAAGGTATTTTACTGTTAATGATAACGACTAGAATATGTAATTTGCAGTCCATGTGTTGATATTTGCAGCTCCCATTGATTGCAATGTGATGTGTAGGCACTCCGTGCTTCCGTATTTAGGCAGCCCATCAGAGGTCACCTAAACCTCACATTGAAGAGCCTAACTTTCATTTCTGCTTGAGAAGAAAAGCCTGTGCGGATGCTTCTCCTCCCAGCCATCCTCATGGGCATGGGACAGCTGTTGCCAGCCCCTCACCAGTCTGCGAGATGTGGGACCTTTGGAAATGCAGCAAATCCAAACTGATCCAGCATCAGGTATCCAAGACAAGCATGTGAACACCTACAGAGAGTTTGTATACTGTGCGTATATGATACAATTAAAGGAACTCACCCCACTTTTGTGAGAAATCCAACTAGCTCGTACGCTGCTATCCACGTCCGTGATTATGCATGTAACTTCAAACTCTTCCCCTTCTTTGAGAAGCTCATAGCTTTTAGATAAGGTGATGACAGGAAGAGTTTTGTGAACTGGAAAACAATTTAAAAGTGCATTACTTTTCATTAGCTTCAGAGCTTCCAAGGAGGGATGAAAATCAACAGTCATTAACTTCCCAATAAAATTTCAGGCCTCCAAGAGGTATTCAAATTTCTTTAACATATTACACAGTTGTTCCTTTACAACAAGCACATTTCTGCTTCAACCTCCCTTCAAATTACTTTCAAAGTCAGATAACACTTGTTAGAGCATAGCGACTTGCATGAAGAAACTTGAAAGACGTTGAATCGTCAATGAGATGATTCATTCCATGACAGTGATTTAAAAGTTGCACTCTGGAACCTAAAACATAGTGAGGTTCAGCCACTGAAGAACTGCAGCCTAGCATTAACTGCAACTTTTAATTACAAATTACTACAGCTGACACAAAGTACTGTCCTACAGCCCCTGAAAAGCCCCTGACGGACAGCCTAGGAAGGACAGCTACAGCTCAAGGACTTCAGCACACCTGCCTCTGAACGCATCCCAACCTCTGCTCACGGTGATGGTTGACAGAGGTGGCTGGAGCCAAGACTATGGACAAGATCATCACCCAAGAGGTAGGTGGTTACAAGCAGCCGTGGGTCGGCTGTACCCCCGTTCTGCTTCGGGGTGTCTTTCATCAATAGTCAAGTATATTTCAGGACTATAAGTCTCTTGCCTCCACAAAGCTCTTCAGCTCTTCCTCTGTTCCCCCACAGTTTGTTTTTCTGTTTTCTTCATCCTTTCTTCAAATCTTCCTTATTTATGAGACTCCAGTGAACTTCCCACTAGGGTTTTTACGCAGGAAGACTCACTTTCAAACTGTGAATGCAACACATATCAGATAAGGCCTTCCAGACTCTCTTCCTGCCTCTCGCACAGGCTTTGTAGTTGTCTTAGGTAAATTATACGAAACTTAGGAAAATGCCACGCTTTTCAGCCATTCATACTTTAACAATAATGTTTTCCTCATGTTCTATAGAAGAGAACAAAGAAACACGTTTGCTCTCTTCAGATATAAACGCTCACATAAAATTCCCTCCCGGCATTCAGCAGTACCCAAGAGACAGGAGGAAGCCAGTGCAGAAGGCATGCTGCGTTCTCACCCGTCAGCAACATCTACGGACAACCGAAAAAAGCCCTGTAAATCCACAAAACCTCTCATTGTTCAGAGGAGGGCTGGGCATAAACACTCCCGGTGCTATCGTTGCAGGGCTGGTGCAGGTCTGAGTACACCTGCACAGCTCCTTGCTTCATGGATGCCTCTTCTGTTTTTCTGCACCAGAAACTCAGGCTTGGGGATCTGAGTGCCACGGTTACGATTACTAAAACATTGCCCACCAAAGCGTGTCCAACATGCTCAAGTCTTCAGCCAAGGAGATGGTGGGAGTTTCACCTGGTGAACTCGATAAGGACTGAGCACTACAGCACAGCAATTACAACACTGAGGATGACAAAGCTGCTTTGCTGCTGATGGCCTTCAGCAGATGCTTCCGCTTACTGCATGCTTTACGCCAGACAGAGACTGAAGGCAGAGTGCCCAGGTCCTGACGGTCACCTAGGGCTGCCCACCTTCAGCAGGCTGCTGGTGATGGATGCCAGGTTAGCACCCTCCCATCTGAAGTCAATACTGTATCGAGCAAGTACAGACTTTTATCCCGTAAAAAAATGAAATAGTCCAGTACTACAACTTGCATTCTTCTATGTCAGAGAAGTTATGTCAATCAACTGCTTTCTTTCTTTGGCCATCACTGAAAAAACAGTTGGAAAAAAACCTTGTTATAGAACAAACACCACAGACAGCAAGAATGGACTTGATTTTTGTCATCAAAGGAGAATGCCAGAGATGCCTGTACTGATTAAACTTTTGTTCTCTTTTCATTAATTAAAAAATCGTACTCATTAAAATTCACTATATCAGAGTTTCCAAATCACCAGGAAAAAGGGGTTTTCAATTTGCCACAGCAAACAGCAGACTTGAAATGGCCTCTGCTGTCCACCTCCTGCCCACCACCAAGGAGCATGGCATCAGGCAGGTCACATAGCCCACGCTGTGAAGCAAACACCAACGTGTCCACACCACCACAGGATAGCCCTTGGGGTTCTCCTCCTTCCCAAACCCACTTAACCATCCAACCTTAGGGCACATGGGTGCATGAAGGTCAAATGCAGGGCATCATCAACAGGTTTGCAGAGGAAAGTGGTGCACCTGGCAGCTCAGTCACAATGCACTCCTCATCATGATCTGACCACATGGTTGCTGTTGTGATCATCTTCATTCACAAAGATAGAGATAGACAAGGGCCCTCTGCTCCCTCAGGCTCTACCTCTCCACTGAATCCTTCAATGCCATCAATCAGTTCTTCCTGCTGTCACTTGTGGGCAACAGACAATTGAGTCAGGCACCCAAATATCCACCTTGCCTGCACAAACCTGTCCAAACCTCAGGGCGCTGGTTTGCCCTCAGAGTTTAAAAGCACATTTCTTAGAATGGGGAAAAAAAAAACTGGAAATCACCAGGAACAGAAAATAAAAGTGAGCGTGGCCAAACCTGCTCAGCACAGCCACACGCCAGGTGTCACAAGATCAACATGTGCCCTGACACAACTTGCCCAGAACAAGCTTCTAAGCCCACCACCTTCCCTTGGACAGCCTGCAGCAGCCACAGGCACCACAGAGCAATCCTCTGGTGCGTAAGCACCTCTGGCTTTGAGTAGAAGACTCCAAAAGCCTCCAGAGGAGACCACCACCTCCAGCCTCACCATGACTAGGTGAGACTCAAGGTGAGGCTTCACAGCACTTCCCATCACCTCCTGCGAGATGAAGGGTAAAATCAGGTACTCTATAAAAAGGCAAAAATCCTGTGTTACCTGGTCTCACATTCAGGAAAATGTGCTCCGATATTTTCTCAACTCCGTTTTGCTTGGCCAAGCACTGGTAGCAGCCCTTAAATGACCTCTGGGCATTCTTTATAACGATGCCTTTCTGCGGATTGGGAATGAACGTCATATTTTTGGGGAGAGGCTTGCCATCGCATTTTCTCAGCGTGAAATTTGAAACATCTGGATCTGTTAGTGGGCACACTAGCAGGATGTCACTGTCTTCTTTTCCATAGATCAGAGAATCAACAAGGAAGAGCACATTTGGATCTGTGAAGAAACGCAAAGACCTGTCAGAGAAGCTGACACTGCACAGGGAACTTCTGATGACCCTAACTCTGCAACTGGGCACTTACATCAGAGAAAGTTTTATGTTCAGGCCGTAAAACCAAGTATTACCCAATTCATGTTTAGCAAGGGACATTAGATTTTGTCTTAAGAGGGCAGCACAACAGGAGATGTGCAGTAGCATTCAATACCAGACACACTAAAGAATCATGTGCACTAAAAACAATCTTACTCTTTTTTTATTTTGAGATTGAGCTGCTTTTTTTGCCTTGTTTTGGTCCAAAAACCTCCACCCTCCACCCCCAACAACAGTAAACAGGTTTTCAGAGACCATTAAAAGTAATTTGCTTTTAGCTAGTGGCAGGGCTGTAAGGTTTCATGCCCACAGGAGGATTTTGAAGAAATTTATGAGCAAATGGAAGTTGAAAGGCACCTAAATTATGGTTTTCACTTCTGTAAAATACATAATCTAAATGAACACACATTGCTACCAGAGGAAGCACCAAACAACTTCTCTCTCTCTCTCCCTTCCCTGAAAGCAGGGGTTATTTTTAGCCTCCTTAGAAAAAATTGGGCATATAAACAGCATATCTGATTGAAAAATCGTCATGTAATCTTTCACAAGGTAACTTTTCTAAAGCATTTAATCTCAGCCAACCCCAGCACACAAACATACAGTACTTTAAATACTTTTACAACCAAAGTCAAAGCCCATGATAGGCGATGACCTTGAAATGCTAAGAACCTGGCCATTAATAGCAAACACAAAACCAAGACCGGTGCAGGGACAAACACTCTGTAAAAGTTTATTTCAGCTCCCATCTGACCTCCCTACAGAGTTGCATGAATTAGAAATGCAGAAACAGAGGGAAAAGTTTTCTTTCATGTTTTGCAAACTGGCTTCATACAACTTGAACAATTAGAGATCAACAAACCATAACTTAACAAGGAAGATTGGGAGGATTTGGTTAAGATGATAGACAACATCCATTTGGTTTAAGACAAGAGGTACCAGGCTAAAAATGAAGTATGGTACATTTAAGTAAGCAATAGGAAATGCTAAGTCAAAGGTTGCACATGACTGAACAGAGAAGTTACTGGCTGGTTTCTGGCTTAGAGTGAGGGTGAAATTTTAACCCCATTTGATAACGCTGCCCACGAAGACCCACTAACTAAGCTTTGACGTATCAGTCTAGAACCAGGGGATAGAGACCACTAACAAATGAAAAAGTAAAGCACGTCTGAACAGAATCAAAGTGTGACATTTTGCACATGGACATACTTAAAGAAATGCTACAAACAGCTGTCACTCCTAAGCTGGAAAAGCATAGACTTGGAAGCGCTCATTTAAATGTCCCTGCTGACAGCGACTTAACTAATTGGTTTCCTCTCAGTCCACTAGACAGAGCCAAGTTATCATCACTATACAGAAAGTATGGCTCCTCAGGATAAAAAAGACGTTTTTGAAAACAGAAGAAAGGAACAAAGACCTGTTTCACTAACTGCTGAAACTGCTGAAGGCCTTGGCTGGGGTAAGCAGAATTGCTGAGGTGCTCCCCTCCCATCTTCCATACCCTCTCTGGAAGGGAGAGATCATGGTAAGAAGACACAAATGGATTTCCTGTAGGGAATCCAGGCACAAAGCAAGTTGCTCATGGTCATATTCTTCCCTTCATGTCTTTCTACTCCAGGTATATCCTGGGTAGCACTTGCTTTCTGGGCACACCTCAGGCTTCCAAAACAAGATGTGGTGGTGCTTACCATTGCTCGCATCTGAAAAGACTTGAGATCAAAATCAAGAGATTTTTCTCTCTTATGTAGGTGTCTGAACTAGCTTGATGTTCACTAAACTTGCCTGGATAGGGACACAAACTGCTCTATAGACACAACACAGGTACTTTCTGCCAAACCAGAAAGGTGTAAGAGGTAAGCGCCTGTAGTCTGTCAACACTGTGTCATCCTCGGTCACAGAAGCATAGAAAAATTGTTTTTAGTAGATCCAGACGGACGTAAGAGATAAACAGCTGCCACCACTTTATGCACTGCTTGGGACTGCACAGGATCGAGGTTCTTGGTCCCATTGTCCCTTCATGCCCAGCTTTACAACCCCACAAGTAGGTAAGCTCATGGTAGCATCTTCAAGGTGATGTAAGATGTCATTAAGCTACAGCCTATTGCAAATGATGGCCAACCTCACAAACATACTTATTTTACTGTGAGAAACTTGTAGAAATGAAGTTTACAAATTTTTCACACAATTAAGACAAAGAAATTAACAACACGTTGCATGAGGGTGACACATCTTCTCTGATGCTCTGGTAATCATGCTCAGTAGGAGGGTTGCCTGCTATCCCAAGGCAAAGGAGTCACTCATGTAATGGAAGGCACAAACATCTCTATGATCACAGCTGTCTGGGATAATTACCATGACCTTCAGGAAAACAGTCATGGTAGATAAAGTTAACAATGTTTGTCACATATAGGTAAAATACGTGTCATGTTTCCTTTAGTCATAGTCTCAGAGAAACACAGAAGAAGGTCAGGAAAACTCATCCATGGCCACTGCATGGCTATTTGGACAACTCAGGAGCAGTTAGACGAGCACTCTTTAAATTGTGTGGCCACTGTGTCAGATATCTTCCCTTGGGAAAACACTCTTTGCCATGCTGTGCTGGTATCTCCCTGTCTCAGAGAACAACCTTGCAATTATTCTCAAAGAATTGGCAGGGTTCGGAGGAGGCACTTTGAGACAACCCCTCTCGGACAAGGAACTCTATTTCCAAGAAAGTGAATACTGTAGGACTTTTTTCCATCAACAGGGAAGAAAGACCACCAGAGCTATGCAAAGGAGAACCAAAATAACTGTCTTCCTTGGAAAGGAAAAGGGAATGCCAAGTATGGTAAACTGCCAGCTTGAGAGCAGCTGATGAAGCTACAGATAGGGAGCCAACAAAAGAAGAGAAGAAATCTGAAGAAAACACTGGACAAAGAAGAGGAGTAATCAAGGATTGGGAAAAAGTGTCAGAGCAGAGGCACTTTTTTTTTTCCCCATTTGAGACATTTCTGATCAGTCACAAGGCAGATCAGGAGCTGGAGGCAGAGGAATCATTGCTGTCTGCTGGCTTAAGCCTGAGAGAGCGGCCTCAAAAAGCCAAATCCTTTAGCTAACTGCCTCAATAAATCAAGAGCTTGGGGCCAAACCTTACATGACTCCATTCTGATGGACGACACGGAATTGAAAAGACCTTTCTACATACTGCTTGCTTCCTCACAGTACAAGTGACTCATACAACTGATTCAGGTCACTTGGCTAGCTTCTAGAAAGAGAGCTCAGGTATGTCTCACCACAAAAGAACAGGGATGTAAAGAGAAAGTCATCCAGAACTTTATTCATGACAAAGGCCATTGCAAGTAAAGCTGGGAGTGAGTTTTCTTTCTATCGGACAGGGAAGATTTCTTCTATCAGGCTCTGTTCTTCCTCTGTACCTCAAATTCATTCCCTCCTCCAGCACTTACTGTCCTATTATTTGGGGACTGGGAAGGGGGAGGGGAAAGTCAAAATAATGCCTTCGTTGATATTTACCTTTAACAAAAACATAAAAAGAGGTGACAATACTCCCTTTGCTTTCGCATATGTATCTGCCTATGTCTCTGACTGTTGCGTTTTTTGTGTACCACTCTTTCTCATTGGAACTCCTTGCTTTTGCTGATGGGTCCGAGTTCTGGAAACTCCAAGTCACAGGTCCATTCTCGTTGCACTTCAGCCTTAATTCCTCCCCTTTATTCACAACCAGTGAAGATTCTTCATGAGGCAGTGAACCACCTGGAAAAAAAAAAAAAGTACAAAATACAATGCCCATCAATACAACACTCTTTTTTTTTCTGCAGCAAAATTTGTATTTATAGTTGTATATATGCAGTTAATATTTTGGGAGTTATTTCTTAATAATACTTAGCTGCAATGGCAGTGTGCAATTCTACAGACACCTTTTGGCTTATAAGACTTTCAGCACACAGAGCAAATAACCACTGCAGAAGGAAACTGGCCTTTAGAAAACCATTCTAAACTAGTTTCAGATGCACCAGTTTCTGCAATGGTTTGGCTTTTGAACAGGAACAGACCCAAGCTATTTAAAAATTAAATTCAAGAACATATGAGCCTGATTCTACATGGCAGCACTTTTAATCATTCTTTGTCATTTACCCAGTATGTTGCCAAGAACTAAAGTTTCCTTGCTCAACAGTTATCTTTTTTTAACTGCTTTCTCATGTATTCAGAAGCTCCACTCACACTCTTAGACTAGAAGTGTCCAGTTTAATGAAGGCATCAGTACATGTTTTCCATACTTATTTCTTTAACTGAAGTGCTAATTCATCATTTCTTACCTCCAAAAACATTTAATGCAAAATATTCTTCAAGCTTCCATCCCAGCGCTACCAAATTATTTTCCCAGAGGTACCAATCTCCTAGCCACCAAAGCTGCTCTAAATGACCACTTAGCTTTTCCTTCACTGAACATGCCGCAACACAACTTTTAAAAAGTTGTCAAAAAATAAAGCTGTGTAAAATTAGCAGCCTCAATTCACAATTCCCAGCTACTTCCCGCCTTAAACTGCATACTTGGAAAAAGAAGCACATTCAGGCTTCTCTGGCTCTACTGTTAAGATAAGTCAAGCAGAGGGTTGCTGAGTTAGCACATCCCTCATGTGAAAGTCTCGGTGAGTCTACAAAATGGCATTCATAAACAAAAACATGTAGAAATTCTCACCACTATGGACCTACTTGAACATCAGAAGAACATAAGCAAATACTGTGGTGGTCTTGCAGAAACAAACCTTTCCCCTTTCAGAGTAGCTCTTTATTCCTACGAGTAACCCTTAGCGTACAATAACTGTGCTGTTAGCTAACATCCCTCTCATGTGAAGCACAGTTGTACAAGATTGTACAACATCCATATGTAGTAGCAGAGTCACACCACTGAAAATACTACTCGCATTCAAAAACACACTCTGCGGCTCCTTTCAGAGCCGAATTTCCCTACCCACACAGATAACGACAGACGTTCAAGCAAAACAATCGGATAATTAGTTGGGATGAGATTATATACTCCAGACTTAATTCACTCATCTCACAGCTTTAGTTGTTCTTAAGGTATATACTTGATTAACACCAAGTCAGGTAACTGCTTCTCTTCCCAACAAATCCACCACCGAGCAGGAAGCAAAGGATGGTCAGACCACCTGCAGAGTCTAATTATTTTGTTTACAGCCTGGGTTTTGGAGACAGCCCTTGCTCTCTCCGCATCTCCCTCGGATTAAAATTTATTTATCAGTGCTAAACCCAACAGGCAGTCATTTTTCCAGCGCCACGAGAAATTTTCCACATGAGGTCCGCTAACCCTGCATATACACTTCCATGACTGAACACATAAACAACCATCCTAGAAATAATAATTGCTGGAAAAAGGTAGGAAAAAAAACACTTTCGATTTCAAAACTGCTACCTCAAAGAGCAGGTGTGAGCCTGAGTCATGCCAGAGCAGCTCATCACAGGGAGCGAAAACCCAAGGCTCAGGAGCACAGGTCCCAGCCAGCAGCACCTCTGTAGACAGGACAGCTGCAAAAACCCTTTGCCCAGGACAGAGCGAGGTATGACAGCACAGTCAGGAGAAACCAGGAGATCTCTGATTTGCAAACCCTCAGATCAGAGAAAGCAACTTTCAGCACCTGAGAAGGCAGAGGGCAAAGACCTCAGAGAAACTCTCTGGAAGCACACAGCCAACCAAGGCAGCCCCTACCTGACACTCTTCTCTCAACAACAAGAAGAAAACCCAACAGGACACCCTGGCCGTGCAAATAGAAACATGCTCACGTCCAACGGAAACTCCCGGTGCACCACATACGCGTGCGCACGGACAGGGGACGCTCCCTGCCCGTGCCTCGGTGGAGACACGCTCTTGGCTGCAGCAAGGGCTGACTTCCTTCCAAGACCCTCAGAGCTACACAGAGAGTAAAGTCATTTACGTGCCCGTGAGGAAACACCGAGCCAGCCCGGCTTGCTGAAATGCTCCCTCCGCTTCTCTCCCAGGTATTTATACAGCAGATTAACGACACACGGGATAACCGTAGGCTCCAAACTGCCCAGACAAAACCAGCCCTTGGAGTCCTCCTCCTTCCCAAACCCACTTAACCACCCAACCCCAGGGCACAAGGGCGTGTGAAGGCCAAATGTAGGGCACCATCAACAGGTTTGCAGAGGAAAGGGACAGATCAGAGGTAGCAGCGCATAGATTAATGTCATAACTGACCTACTAAATGAGCGTGGATCTGTCAAACCACACGCACTGCTGCGATGTGTGCAAATGCTGACGGGTGCTGCGGCAACAAACCCTCCCCCTTCTGAAGACTGGCTCTTTAGTCCTACAAATAGCCATTGCCCCATGGCCCTCTAATGCATAGCACAGTATTGAACGGCTGGACTGGATGTATAATAGCCGTGCCTGAGCCTGGGGGGAACATTTCTCAAAAACCAACACCACTCGCATGCAAAAACACACTCTGCGGCTCCTTTCAGAGCTGAATCTCTCTACCCGCACAGATAACGACAGACGTTCAAGCAAAACAATCGGATAATTAGTTGGGATGAGGTTATATACTCCAGACTTAATTCACTCATCGCACAGCTTTACTTGTTCTCATATACTGGATTAAGACCAGGTCAGGTAACTGCTCCTCTTCCCGACTAATCCACCACAGAGTAGGAAGCAAAGGACGGTCAGACCACCTGCAGAGTCTAATTACTGGGTTTTTTAGGGAGCGTTGGTTCTTTCCCCATCTCCCTTGGATGAAGATTTTATTTACCAGTGCTAAACCCAACAGGCAGTCCACCAGCACCTGCTTATCCAGCACCACCAGAAATTTTCTACAAAGTCCACTAGTCCTCTAGGCAAACTCACATGACTGAACATATAAACAAGCATTCTAGAACTAGTAATTGCCAGAAAGATTAAGGAAAACATCATTTCATACATCTATGCAATGTTTGTGACTTTTACCTACTCTTTCATCTAGCACTCATCATACCCACTTAGGATAGGAATTCAAAATTTTGTAACACTTACTATTGGACTATGGACTATCAGAACACTGGAGACCAGTGACAAGTGGTGTTCCTCGGGGGTCGGTAATGAGGCCGGCACTGTTTAATATCTTTGTTGGCGACGTGGACAGTGGGATCGAGTGCACCCTCGGCAAGTTTGTTGATGACACCAAGTTGTGTGGTGCTGTTGACATGCTGGAGAGAAGGGATGCCATCCAGATGGACCTTGACAGGCTGGAGAGGTAGGCCTGTATGAACCTCATGAAGTTCAACAAGGCCAAATGCAAGGTCCTGAACATGGGTCAGGGCAATCCCAAGCACAAGTACATGCTGGGTGGAGAATGGATTGAAAGTAGCCCTGAGGAGAAGGACTTGGGAGTGTTGGTTGAGGAGAAGCTCAACATGCGCCAGCAATGTGCGCTGGCAGCACAAAAATCCAGCTGTCTCTGGGCTGCATCCAAAGAAGCGTGGCCAGCAGGTTGAGGGAGGTGATTCTGCCCCTCTACTCTGCTCTTATAAGACCCCACCTGGAGTACTGTGGTCAGCTCTGGGATCCCCAACATAAGAAGGACATGGAGCTGTTGGAGCGAGTCCAGGGGAGGGCCAAGAGGGCTGGAGCACCTCTCCTATGAAGACAGGCTGATAGTGTTGGGATTGTTCAGCCTGGAGAAGAGGAGACACCGGAGAAACCTTTCAGCAGCCTTCCAGTATCTAAAGGGGGCCTACAAGAAAGCTGGAGTGGGACTTTTTACAAGGGCATGTAGTGATAGGACAAGGGGTAATGGCTTTAAACTGAAAGATGGTAGATTTAGATTAGATTTCAGAAATAATTTTTTTACAGTGAGGGTGGTGAGGCAGTGGAGCAGGTTGCCCAGAGGAGTTGTAGATGCCCCATCCCTGAAGCTGTTCAAGGCCAGGCTGGATGCGGCTTTGAGCAACCTGGTCTAGTGGCAGGTATCTCTGCCCATGGCAGGGGGGTTGGAACTAAATGATCTTGAAGGTCCCTTCCAACCCAAACCATTCTATGATTCTATCTAGCAAGTTGGTGGAAAGTTTTTAAAGGTGGCAAACAACACAGCAGAGCATGTGCCTCCATCTAGAGTCACAAGAAATATGTCACGTACCAAAGCTGGGGAAAGAAAGGCGTAGACGGAACAAGCACACTGTGGCACTCCACAACAAAAGCCACCATATTCCAGTTGAAACCATCACTCATATTTCAACACAATCTTGTTACAGTTCCTTTACGCAGCCTACAAATTCTCAGCGAAACAGTTTACAAATTGAGTTAATGCCTTGTGCAAAGGATTCCCACAATCTAAAGTGGGTTTTTTCTGTTGCCTTCCGAAAATAACATGTCTTCAAGAAAAGTATGGCAGTATAAGAACAGGTTGTAAGTGCAAGAACTATCAGATGTGCTTAGTATTAAGCATCTAAATGTCGCCTGTCTTATCGATATGAATTAAAATGGTGCTTAGAAAGATAGAAATTACTTTCTTTCTCCATTTTGGAGGAACAATTAAGTAACAGAAATCTGAGATTTTAACCAACAACTTGTAATCCAATGTACTAATCCCCACAGCAAGTGTCCATCTGCTATCTCTTGATCTTTTCTCAGGCTGCTAAGGCCTCACATCCAAGACTGCTCCATCTGTACCACATCTAAGGCATGACAGGGCTCCTCCCAGCCCGCTGTTGCTCTTGCACACTCCAATAACACAAATCATGAGCATAACCATCCTCTCTCTACCTCCTTACACCTTGGAAAAGGAGGTGGACCACTACCTCACTATTCAGCTAAGTGTTACCACCTCCATGAAGCCCACCTGACCACAGGTACCCCACAGAACAAGGGGAAGCGAGGAAGCCCATCCTCTGCCCTCATAGTTCCTGCAGGCTAGTAGAGGCAGATGATCCCACTGTTGGTCAAGAGCTGTGGATCTCACTGCAAAACATCCAACACTCTCCACACACTGGATAGCCAGAGTACCACACTGGGGCTCTGGATAACCCTCTAGGATTGTTATCAAAGGCAACTAGCAGGAAATTATTTATGCTAACAAAATATGTTGATAATGGCAAATATTTAATAATTAACAACAAATTAAAAAAGAAATAAATTTGCAAAGCTCAGAGTTGGACAGCCCAAGACTCATTTTGGATGTTTTAAATTTGTGTCCCACAGCTGAAAAGAGTCACTTCCACTATCCTAGCTTCTCCTTGTAATATAACAAATCTAAGCTCAAATCTACAATGCTGGGATCAGTTGTGAACAAGGCTGTGTAACTGAAAAAAGAAGCAGAATATATGAATATATTACAAGCAGCTTCCTAAGCCGTAAAAATTAAGGCAGAGAGAGGAAAGGGGGTGAGTACAGCAGTTGTGACTTCTGCATGCAGAAGGAACATCTGGAAAACCGGGCTGTAGGAATTAGAAAATGAAGCAGCTCTAGATAATACCGATAGGAAATGCAGGTCAAATTGCAGGGATATGATTAAGGACAGCAGAATGTTCCTGTAACAATTAAGGGATGTGCAAACAAAAAAAGCTTTGGCTAAGGAGTGCACCATCCTGAAGAAAAAAAATGTTTTATGGGGGAGCAAAAGCTCAGCCTCAGCCACAACACCGCTGTAGCACGGAAAAGCACGTCAGGTGCAAGTCCACAACACGCTCACAAGTAACTGAAGACCATCTCCAGCTGCCAAAAAAACAAAGGACGTGGGACTGCCATGGAATAAGATGAGGAATCAAGCAGTGCGGATTTTATTCCCAGCTCTGCGACAGATTTCCTGCACAACCTTAGGCGAGCAGGTTAGTCCCTCTGTGGCTGTTTCCTCTTTTAACTCTTATCTAAACATTAAAAGGAACAAGAAGTTTGTGGCAGCTCTATAGCACAACAGATTGCTTTCAGAGAAAAACAAAACACAACAAAACAAAAAATCCCCTGTGCCTTATCTCACCCTCTTCCACATTAAACTTATCTCCAACATCTCCCAAGACAGGGGCACAACAGCAGCTTCACAGTACGGCCACAACCTGCTCACACCCAGTACCAGCCTTTCTGCCAAGCCCAAGGGACTGGCAGCGACCTGCCAGCACGTTCACAGCTACCCAGCAAGGTCAAATCCCTCTCCCTGCCTCTCTCAGGGCTGGGACATGCTGTAAGGGCAGGGCAGGCTCATCTGAGCTTCTACCTCTTCCCTTTGCGGTTCTCCATAACCTTCACAGTCATCAGCGGTCCCCATGTAAGCTGCACAAACACCGCACGACGAAAACAATGACCTGACCGTGACCTGATCATGACCACGATTTCTAAACCAGTTAACGTTCTTCTATGACAAATGCACCAAGGAGCTAAACTTCAAGGGACAAAACGTTCACGACTTTTGTGTGAGATTGTGGTGATTGGATACAACTGGAGAGACTACTTTCTTTTCAGTGTTTGTTCATTCTGGGCAGTGGGTTCATTTCAAGGGCTATCACACAGACCTTACCGCACTTTTCAGTTTCTCATCTACAACAACATAAGAGAGCAGAAACAAGAGATATGCTTTATCAGTTAAAGTAGTGGCACTGTTGTAGATGCAATGGTCTGGGGATATCAGCAAGACATGGCTTGCAGGGAAGTAATATTCTCTTTCAGCATACCCAGCACTGCTGGAAAAATGAACATGTTTTCAAGCACACAAGTCTCCTGCAAGGTCTAAAAGAAAAGCAGAAGTAAAAACATCTCTTCTACACAAGTGCAGAAGTCCTAGCCAGAAGACTGCCTGATCCTCTTTACAGTATTAGTTGGTCTAATTGAAGAGTATCGCCCTTCCAACTCCGTCTCTCATTTGTTAAAGACGCTATGACACTTGACATATGCTATGATGGAGATGAATTTAGGACCTTTTCAATTATATTTTCTTTATCCTGCCATTTTATGCCCCAAGGAAACAAATAAAGCATCAAACTCGCATGTTAACCACACTGAAACAACTTCAATTTACTCTGATGTACGAAATCCCCCAGATTTTTCAAAGGAGAGATACTAGCACATGCTTACTTTTTTGTTGCACTTCACTAAACAGACACTCTCCCTTATGCTAGATTAAAAGTTTAGCAACAGCAAATGTCAATTTTAAATTATTTGACCTGAAGGCTACATCAGATCCCATTTCAGCTACGCTGTGGGGGAAAAGAAGTCTAGCAGTGTAGCCTCTTACTTGGCAAAAGAAACCATCCATGCCAACACCCATGCTTGCATCTTCTTCGAAGACACAAACCAAAAAAGACCAAAGACGTGATTGTCCCTGCAAGCGTCACAGACTCACAGCACATATGAATGCCACAAATCCTTTCTGATAGAAATACTGACCGGCTCCTCTGCCTCGACTTCATCTTGGACACTGAAAAATAACTTGTCAACGGGCACATATTACAGGGTCTAGACTGATTAGGCTTCCCCGCAGAACTAAGTGGTTTGTTTCTAACCCATCTGACAGAGTCAGTGCCATCCGCTGACCAACAGACTAGTCATCGCTGTGTTGTCTTCCAAGTAGAAATGCAGAGTTCCTGTGCTTGCGCTTGCTCCGAAGTTTTTGGATCCTCGGAGAATGTACGTTTCTAAGCAGAAAAACGGGGGAGAGGATTAGCGGGGGCTTTGACATTTACCCAGCTGCATGAGGGCAACAACTGTCTTCTCACCCAGCCTTCCCTCCCCGTAGACCCTTCACCCTGAACGGGAAGGGGGCAGAGGAAGGGCAGTGTGGAGGGCAGAAGGCAGGAGCTCGCCAGCCCGGCACTCAAAGGCACAGCCAGACAGACTCCATCTGCAGGCAGCATGAAGGAGAAACGGGTATCCCCAACACAAAGAGCAAGTGTGGAGCCAGCCAGCTGATTCCCACCCATGGCAAACCCAAGAGAGGAAGTGGAAGGAGGCTGGAACAAAGGTTGTCTTTATCATCTGTGGAGGCATGAGCACAGGGAACCACAGAGGCAGCTGGACCTTGGCTGTCGCTGTGAGACACCCCCCTTTGCAGTGACACCCCATGGGAAGGTTTCAGCTCCATAGTTTGGGATTGCTTGTACACAGACCTGCCTCACTAAAGCCCTCGCACCCTAGAAGGGCACTCCACAGGACAAATAAAAGGCATTTGGTTTTTACCCCTTGCAGAGAAAACAGCTCAGGCGATGGAACACCTCACCCAGCTACACCTGAAGAGAGGTTATGCACCCCTACGAATGAGATGCGATTAAGCAGGAACAGCCAGCATCAGAGGCAGGTGGCAAGAAGACAAATCCAGCCAGCTCTCAAGCCCCCGCACATCCCACTCTCCAAGACAGACGTTCACAGGATCTTCAGGCAGGACAAGCATGAGCACCCGGGCTGATCCTCTGCTGGTGGGTGGAAGCCAGCAGGTCCTCCTGCACATCGTCTTGCAATTAGCAATGCAGCTAATCGTACTTTGCTTCCTTATTTCAGAAGCAGGCTTAGAAGACCAGCTTCTGCTCATGACCTCCAAAACAAACGTGAGAGCTGCCCTATACACGCAAGTGCAAAACTCCCGCAAGGCAGGAGGCTGAGGGAAGTAACTACACTTTCCAGAGACAGAGGCGCACCTTTCTCTTTCCCTGCTGTGTTTTCCCTTGTCAGGGTGAAGAAACTCCAGCCATGCAAACAGGTCACTTCTCCTGCCTACCACGCAGCTTGCCCTCTCTGATTGGCATGCCTTACGCCGCTCACACAGCTCATAGAGCCATTTGTCAAAGCAGCGATGTAGCTAAATACAATTCTAGTTTAGCACACAGATTAAACGGCCACAGCAGGATCAAACACCATGCTTCTTCCCATGGTTGGATATGATACCTTTCTGAACCCTCTTTTTCTATTAAGTCATATAGCTTTGGGGCTTTTCCTGTTATTTTGGGGTTTTTGGTTTTGTTTTTTGAAGGAGCACCATATACACTACAGCAGTCCAGTCACTCATCTTGAAGACCTATGAGCAGCAACCTATTGTAGGTGATTAATTCATTTTACTACATCACGTTGACGCACTATAGTCTTATATTCACACTTTCCACAACAGAAGGAATCTAAAAGCAATGGGCTAATGAACAAAATCAGATCCAAAGCATGACTGACCTATCAGATTTGTTTTTAAACTGGAAGAATGGGCTAAGCTTAAAATAACTACCCGGTAAATCTCATTTGAAGAAAATCAGAGGACAGATGAATATATATGTACATACACACATAAAAGTACGATTTGCAAAAAAAAGAGCAATTGTTTGCCACAGTGCTTGTCAGAGTTGAGATTTATACAACATTTAGACTGATCCTTACTCCTACTGAATTACTGCCTTCTTCCCTCTAGTTTCCAAAATTACTTATTAACCAGCTGTTAGTTTTAGCAGCTCTTAGACACATAAATAAATAAATTATAAAGCAAGTATGGGGAACGATTAAAAGGAATGAAAAAGCACAGTAATGCATGGTGTATTCAAACTCAGCTGTCATTCATCCAGTCTATTCCTTTAATGGCTTTTTCTTCACACTTCTCTTTGCTGACATTTACATTAAAAGGTACAGTGTCTTTCAACTTCCATTTTGAACGAATGTTCCTTATAATGAGCAACATGGGCTTGAAAGCGTGTTTTCTGAAATGCAGTGAAAAGGTAGTTTTAACGAAGAGAAATGAGAAAACTAGAGAAAAGTGAATCGCTTTGCAATCTGAATTAACGCCTGTTTGGAAAAGGCTCAACTGAGGAAGGAGATGTAAGACTTTTGGCAATGCGAATGCTAATTATTTCAAGTCTTGGCAGTAATTTTATCAAATAGTAGCAATTTCATTAAAAGGTGCACTGGTAATCATCTACATAAGGTCTCCAGAGGGGAAAATATACCAATAATTGCATAATTATGTTATCATTGCTCTTATGATGGACCACATTAAATACCACAAAGAGGAGCACTGCCTTTTACTTTCTCTAGATATTTAGTTCAGTACTTTTTCCTAGAAGATTACAGCAATAAACAAGACTTTCAGATTAATAAACATGTTCACTAATTGTTTCAGAAAAGACACAGCTATCTTTTATGTCCATATTACTTTGCATTCTCTTTTCCCTCACTGAAAGAATGGACAGATTCATGAGAAAAATGCTGGTTTTAGTAATAAGACCGCTAAAGTATTTATATAGCTCTATTACTGAAATACAAGTCATTGCATCACGTCATGCATCCACACAAATCCATTTAAGAAGCAGGTTTTGGAGTATTTCCATATTTGCCCATACAAATTAACTTTAACTATTCAGTGATTTTTTAATAAACCTGCAATAAGTTAGATTTCCCTCGTCTAAGTAGCACACAAACTTTGCAACTAAGATGTTGGTAAAAAAAATCTTGTAAAGAAGTGTTGTTTTACAGACTACACTAAATCTATTATTTTAATGGGAGACCCAGTATTAAAGAAGTATCTTTGCACACGCCTTCTGAAACTGTGACTAGGACAACTTGTGGAGGATTCATCGGCAGGTTCTTCAGAACTTCCCAGGGTGAACAAATCTCGCCTCGGTTAATCACACTAACATCTAGAAAGATCTGTCACTGATGTTGTCTTGGAAGCGCCCTGAATACTGAGACTTGGATATACTTCTGACAATCCAGTTTCATTTCCCATCTTCTGGCAAGGAGATACATAACTCAGCTGTTGAACTTAGTCCCCAATGTCCGCAGAAGTCCCGCTTGTATTTTTTGCTTGCAAATTGTACTTTATTTTCTAGTTTATTAATAAGCCCTATCACAAATTGCATATACATGGCATATATATATAGGTAGCTGCTTACTGAAAAAGTGGTTTCCCTTCCTACCCCAGGAGAGATACACGAGGCCATCACATGAGCGCAGTCTCAGTACCTGCCTAAGCAGAGAATCCCATTTCAGCATCACTTCTGATGGTACCTAGCTTATGGGAGAAGATCAGAAATACAGAGTGTACCTCTGCTGCTTCCATTTGACCTTTTATTGTGCTGCATACCTCAAATCCTAGGTACGGTGATATCAGCATTACTGCAAAGTCAGCAACTGTATGTATAATACCTGGAAGTCAGACGTGCTATGGAATAGGAAACTTCAACAGCTTGTGTTACAATGAACACTACTAGGAGGAAGCTTTTATTTTGTGGAAGATAACATAACCGCTTTTCAAAGCTAAAAAGTTATGCTCATCCAGGCATACAAAGCATTTCCATGCTGTATAAAATAGCAAACAAGGAGTTAGGCAGCAAAAGTAAAGAATCGGGCAGTCACTGACCAGCAGAAAATGAATGACTCAGTACCAGGTCCTAGTCCAGAAGAGCATCTAAAGCATACAAATAGAACCACTTCAGGTAAAAATACCCTATTAAACTGCATATTTCATTTAATATTACAATAAAAGTAAAAATGTAGCATTTTTATAATGCACATTTTCCTTTTAAAAAGTAAAAATATTCAACAGCAATTTTGAAAACATAACAAATTTAAACTTGCAACTCCTCTAATCATGAAAAAAATTAAAGGCAAATTTAAGGCAATAATTCACAGAATCACAGAATGTTAGGGATTGGAAGGGACCTCAAAGGATCATCTAGTCCAATCCCCCTGTCGGAGCAGGACCACCTAGATTAGATCACACAAGAACGCATCCAGGCAGGTTTTGAACATCTCCAGAGAAGGAGACTATTCAAGTCATACATTTGCTGTCAACTTTTTAAAGATGATCAAACTACTGAATTCATGGAAGTCAGTCACTGAGCACCTCTAGGCAGGTTGTGCCGCAGCGATAAGCCAGCCTTTGGAATCTGGAGTTTCCTAGCAGGTGCAGAGAAAATATTTTATTTATTTCAGTTCATTCAGAACAACTCAATTAAGCAACCAGTTCATTCAAAGAGGAGCTATTGATCAGGAATTGGGAAAAGAAAAAAAAAAAAAAAAAAGAGTGTTTCCATTGCCATTCTAAGAATAAAGAGAGGATGAGATGGACTAGTTCTAAAATTTTTACAGTGTAGTGATTAGAAACCACCAGTTTTGACTACAGATAGGCCTTTCAGACATTAATTCTTTATTTCAAAACATTTCTCAATGAGTTGTTTCTTCTGAATTGGCTGGCTTCTATGTGGTGCTATTTATCTAACGGAAGAACTTTTCAGAATTCTTGTTTCCTTCATTGTAATCGATGCAAATCATCAGTAAAAAAATCACTTATCTAATACAAGAAATGTCAACACTTTCTATTTTCATACTAAAACATACACATGAAGAATCAGAACAAGTGTATGTGTAACAAGCTACATAATTGCTTAAATACAGGCACAGTGATTAATCAAAGTAGTATAACATTAAGTGCAAAGGCTATATGTAATTAAAACTCTATCTCAATGGTAATAAAGGAGGTTAAACCTTTCTTTACAAAATGATTAAGTACAAATGCAAAACAGTTAAAATGAGGCTTACTGTTGGCTGATTTAAATCATGATTAAAATCAGATTTACAATGCTTTGAATCAAATTGAAGCACACAGCACATGAGGAGGTAACTATTTTGTTAAACCTGGCAGCACTACATTTCTTATCTGGAGTCAGACATCAGTTTTACACATCGTATCTGGAGGAAATGCAAACAAGTTGAAGAGGGCTGAGAGGAACAAGAGGAGAAGGAGTTATGAAAGATGCACCAAAAGAAAAGGCTGAAAAAGTTTTATCATAGAACAGAGAACTCAAAGATGTTATTTTACTTGTTGTCCATGTGTAAAATGTTATTATAAAGAGGATGGTGATCAGCACTTCACTATATCCACCAGAGCAGGGTCAAAAAAAAAGGACGGAATTAAGTGACCAGCAAGGGAGATTAGGTTAGGCATGAGGACAGGCTTTTTGACCTTTAACAACTAGTTATGTACTAGAAAAAATGGGTGGTAGACTTTGCATCACAAGTCCGCCTTAGAGCAGGTTAGAAAAAAAGTCTACCTGGGAAGATCTGCTCCATCTGACCCGAGGGAGACCAGGGGACAGACCAGATGACCTCTGCAGGTCTCCTCCAGCCTTACTCTTTACAGTTCTGTGGAAGCTTCCTAAGACTTGCTGCGTCTCTTAGAAACCCAGCTGTGGGACGCAAGTGAGCACGTGAGAAAGTCAGATTTCATTCAGCAAAGAATGAAATTTCCAGTTCTGAGGGCTGCAGACAAAACCTTCAACACGTGACGTTGGTGCAGCCATTAACTGCATAACAAAAAACAGATTAAGAGAGCCAAGTGCAAGTTTTTAATCTCATGCTATCCTTCAGTAAGAACCTAGTTAATTCTGCATGGCCTAGGTATGTGAATATCCAAACCACTTCTATTACACAGCTCATTCAGACCTTTTTCCTCCTCTGGAAGATGCAGGCTCTGAACAACAGATTATATATATCCAACAAGTTTGATTTATTTTCCCCATGTGGCTTTTACACAAAACCTTTCTTTAAAAGAAAGTCCACTCCACGTCATGAGGAACACGTTCACCCAGCATGAGCGGAGGAGTACTACTTAAGACAATTAATGATGGGAAAAGAAATGAGATGTAGGACTAACCTGGCATTTGCCAGGCTTCCAAAGAACCTCTAAGAGATGCGTATCTCTGACTTAAATTTCCCTGACATGGTTTTCATCTCTTCTTAACTTAAATTAGCCCATGCATCTAGATTTACAACCGTCAGTGCCCAGTTGACCAGCAAATTCTTCTCCCTATCAGATATTTAATGATTATGTTACATAATTACAGACTCAGCTGTCAGATGACATTTAAAATCACAGACATTTAACGCTGTCAGCCCCCTCAATGGCAGAACCCCCTGTAGCTGATAATTTTACTAAATGATGCTTCTTTTTCAGTTACAATTTCAAGGAATGATCCATATGGAGCAGCCTGGGAGTTGTGTAGCATGGTAGCAACATTAGAAACTCTTCTGTTATTTACATGCCTGTAAGAGATAATATAAAGATACTAAAACCAAGAGCCTTACGTGGTGCACAAAAAAAAAAATTGCGTTGCAACACGAAAAAGATCATTAAAAATCCATTTAAAGGTATATCTGAAACCCTATGTTTTCAGAATAAATCAATGTAATCCCCAAGAGTAAATCGGCAGAGAGATTAACATTTACTGTGCTTTCTAATTGGTATACCCTAGAAAATAGGAGTCGCTTTCTCCCTTCAAACACAGATGTTTACACTCCCCTTACGCCAGTCTTGGCCGGTGGACAAACAATACACTTCAGTTGCCATTAGGCTTGGCAACCAGCCAAGGAGATTACTCACACGTGTAAAATTACGTTCCTTTATGACTGTTTGCAGGATTCATTGTTAAAGAGGGTCCTTTCGGAAAAGGCCCTTCTAGTTTCCTAAAAGTCACTGAAAAAGCCAAGCACAATACTTCTGCAGTAAAATAATACAGAAGAGTAGTAAAAATTTTAAAATTCTTTTTATGTCAAGTCCTAGTAATTTGTATATGCATATTTTTTATAATAAATGTCCAAAAGATGTAACACACTGAACTCTGGATCACCACCTTCATTAGAAGCCTTTAGCATCAGCTCTCCCCCTTCACCTAAGGTTACAATGAACACCTTAATCTATTAAGGCTGAAGGGGCTCATCGGGGGGGAGGTGAATTTCTTCAAGCTCAGAAGACAGAAACAACTGCAAGTTGTTTCTTGTGCAAGGGAATATTCAGAAGGACATTCAGAAATTACAAAAAGTCAAAGTTTTACACTTAAAGTGAGAGGGTACTTACAGTAAATGCAATGCATTAGGATATTAGACCTCATTTCCTCTAGCCATTCTCTGAATAGCTGAAAGAGACTTAAGGAAATGAGTCAAAATCCTGGAAGATGTTTGTACTAGATGAAAAAGAAAACAACATCTGTAAAATCATGTGTCACACACATACAGCAAGACAATGTGCAACGCTTGATGTCTGCAATGGCATTCATCTTCGTGGACAGAGAGAAAAAGCTGAAAAGTGGCTTAACCTTGAGCAATTACTGCCTCTATTCTACAAGATTGATAAGAGATAAGATCAGTGGTCGTGTATTGTAGATAAATACACAGGTTGTTGAAACTCTCTGACGCTGTGTGGTTCTTGTTTAATCCAGAATTTGTTATTCCTTACCTTCAGATGACACCAGAGTGTTTACTAAAAGTTCAGGCTAGAAAGCAGCTTTCCTTCAAACTACGAATGCGTAATATTTGGTATTCAGTCTGACAGCTTCAGATATGCTTTAAAAATCTTTTGAATAGCTTGCACTAACAACGAATTACAGTTCAGACAGAAATCCAAAGAATATAGACGTATCATTAGAGTCTCTCACACAGACCAGAGAGAGAAGAGGACAAGTTTCACTACAAAAAACTCCTACTGACTGGAACATGACTCAGATGTTCCCCCTAAGACCTGTCCCAGCTCGTGTTTACACGTGCTAAAGACATATCCTTTCTGATTCCACCTGTGTCCTGGTGCAACATGTCCCTTCTGCAGGTGACTCAGGATCTTTTGATCAATCCAAGCACCTGCAAAGCAGCGTCACTGTTTGGACAATCAACGATAGGTTTCTGGGAGGGCTGAAGTGAGCTGGAAAGCCCATGGAGAGCCAGCGTAACACAACGGTACTACAGCTGCAGTCATCTGTCGACGAGAGGCTCTCCCTTGCAAAATAACCACATGGAAATGCCTCCAGTCTCTATGAATGGTACTTAAACAGAATGCAAATGGGAGTCTCACTCCTTGCCAAATTTATCACATTCTTTATTATAAAGCCTGAAGAAAAATCACTTACGCACTTGCCGGGAGAGGGTTCCCAGTTGTAACAGAAGGAAAAAGAGTCGAGTATTGAGCAATCTTTGACATTTCCATTCTGCTCCTGGCAGTGGCCTTGGGCCCCGTTTCTGCACAGGAGGATCTGCACTGCTGCAGGGGAGGGAGGACAAGGGGAAGGAAAGAGCAGAGATGGGAACAGGGGAGTAGGGGGGGCAGGGTATTCAGGCGGTTTGCCGGGGTCAAGGCAGCGACTGAGTGACAGCAATCAGAATCCTCATCAAGTTCAATCTTCCTCCTTCAAGCCCCCTCCCTCCCAGCTGACAGGTAGCAGGAAGCATTATGAAAACAGACATTCTTCCCTCTGGGCACAGGGAGAGCATCCTATTACTCTGCAGCCGACCTAAAAAAAAAAAAAAGGCTATATTGATGGATGCTGAAAGGAACCCTGTCCAGTCTTCCATGACCACGGGATGGAAATGCCACGGAGACTCTGGCAGAGCACTGGGGGGTGGGGGACAGGGTGAGCCTTGGGGGAGGACAGGAGAGGCACAGAGAGAAGATTGTTCCAGAATATTGCATAAACTGAGGACTAGAAAATCCCCAAAAGAAGGAAAAGTGGAAGCATACATTATGGAGCAAGAAGAACAAAAAGTAGGAAGGGGCTGTGGACAGAGGAGATGAACGGTTTACTCTTGGAGAAGCTACATTAAGCTCTGTTTTCTACACCCTCCTTCCCTATTTGCAACCAAAGGAAGAAGCTCTTGACTAAAGGCCAAAGAAAGATACTTAATATAAATCTGTATATCGAGAAACAACAGGATAGGTCTGAATAGGGACTGTGGGAGATCATCCAGTCCAAGCATCTGCACCGGGGCAAACTCAAAAGTAACCCAGGGTCACGCTAGCTCCAGAGCAATCCAGCACAGCAGATCAGCTCTGTCCTGCCTGTCACTTCTCATGTCCCCTGTGCCCCTGCCAGGACACGAGCAATCACTCCAATACCTCCTCCAGCACAAAACTAGCCCCAAATATTTCTACATCCGTGTGATACACAGATGATGCGCGTACGTACCCAAAGACAGTTGCCTTTTGCAACAGCAAGTCATTTATGCCTACTACACAGTGCATCTTTGTCTACACAAGTTTGTCTGATGTGCCCCTGAGGTGAAATGTCTCCCACAAGTGTCTGAACCCAGAACCAGAGGAAGGATCACGAGAAAGGTTCCCTCCTTGTCTCTCCAGTACTTTGAAGCCTGCATCTCATGACTCCCAGAAGATGTTGCCAGTCTGACCTGTTTCCCAAGCTTTCCTTAAGGACAGTCTAACCATATGATGAAGGATAACCTTCAAGCACAGGCAAGAAATACACGAAGTAAAGAAAGCGGGTGGGTATTAATCATTACAACTTTTTTTTTTATTTCCTTCAAGGAGTAACCCGTTGGTAGGAGAGTTTTCCCATCCCTGTGGCCACAGCACTGGTATTTTGCAGACGTACGTGGGTGTTTCTAAACAGAAAAGTCTAAATTGTCAGGTATCACACTCTAGTTCAGATTATCAATAAACAAAAGGAAGCAAACCCAAAACGTTACCCAAACCAAACTATTAACAAAAACGTTCGCAAATCAACTACTGCCCTCTCCCACATCCCAAAGTGAAGAGTTCACAACGAAGAAGCGCAAACTGTCGCTGCTGTTAGTTCCTGGTATTTTAGCTTTATTTGCTCCCAGCCGCACGGGCAGAGGCTTGTGGAGCTCTCCCCAGCCGCTCTCACACCGGGTGCTCCACAAGGCTCCTCTCTGTTGGTGGCAGCAAGACGTGGAACACCTAACGCCGCGCATCGCTTCCCCGGAGCCTCAGCTTGCTCTGAAATAGCAAAATAACCTTTCGCGTTACCCGCTTTCAGACTTCGGTGCACAGAGCCAAATTCCTCCCCGGGTGCAACTCCTCGAACACCAGCAGCGACCTCCTCAGGGCACCTGCCCCTGCAGACCTCCAAGTGCCTCTTCAGCCTACAAACCGGGCAAGGAGCTGCACGCTGGCTCCGAAAGCCATCTGCAAACTTACCCAGCGCCGCGGCCAGATGCTGTAGCTAAAATCCCTAGCTCTGTGCGCCAGGGCTGCCAGGTTAGGCAAGGAAACCCGCTTTTATCAAGGAGGAGGAAGAGAACCTTTGAATTTATCATCGAGTACACCAAAGTTTTTGGGCTAACAGACCTCCCGGAGGCCTGAGCGGCACCGCTCGCCCTCCGCTCCAACGCGGAGGATGGGCAGTGCCGGGGCAGACCGGCTCTCACGCCTTGTCCCGGGGTGAGCCGCCTGCCCGGCCCCTCCGGACCGCGGGGCGCCGACCCGCCGGGGCGCAGCGGGGCCGATCAGCCCCTCCCCGGGGAGGCTTCACCTCTGCTGGGGAGCGCCGGACACCTGACGGCGGCGGCTCGTCCCTTGCCTATTGTTCAACGAGTACTTCACCGCGGGGACATTTTGTACTGATTACCAGATAGTTTATTGTCAAAACAGCCCGGCCCGGGCAGATGGGGGGGCGGGGGGTGCTCCCTGCCTGCCCCTCTCCCAGCCCCGGATAACCGCGCACTGCAAACAAAGGACTTTTTTTTTTTTTTTTTTCCCTCCGGCGGGGCGTCCCGCAAAGGCGGCGCGGAGCGATGCCAGCGCAAACGGCGGGCTGCCGCCGCGACCCTCGGGCACGGCGCTGCCCCCGCCGCCCCCCGCGGACGGGGCCCGCCGGCGCCGAAGTTTTTTCCCCGCAGCCGTCCGCGCCTACCCCGGCCCCGCCGCCCCCGCGGGGTTCCGCGCCCGCCCGCACCCGCGGCTCCCACCTGCGGGGACGAGGCTCAGCAGCAGCACGGCGTGCGCCAGCTCCCAGGCGAGGTACGCGCCCTCCATGCCGCCGCCACCCCCCGAGCCCGGCGCGGCGCGGCTGCCGCTCGCACCGCCCGGCGCGCAGAGATGCCCGAGCCCCCGCGGGAGGGCTGCGGAGTACAGCCCGGCCCCACCGCGCCGCCGCCGGCTCCGCCTCCGCCGCCCGCCCCGCGCCGCGCGGCCCCCCGCGGCGCCCTCCGCGCCCCCGCCCCGCCCCGCCCCGCCGCCACGGGGATGGGCGCAGGTGAGAAGCTCCCCCTCCCGCCCCCGCCGCCTCCCTGGGGAGGGAGAGTCTCCTAGTTTGCCGCGGTGGGGCATACCGTAAACAGCCCGAACACCCTCCCAAAATATAGTAATTTTAAAAAGGAAAAGCGCGGTGGCCGAATACGCACACGGTGCTGCCATGGGGAAGAGATCGCCCTCCTCCCGGGGCAGCGCTTCTGCCGTGCTGGGCACCGGCGAGTGCTGCGAGGAGGGGTCGGGGCTGTGGGGCCGGGCGAGCCGCGGAGGCAGCGTGGTCCGGGACGCGGGGTCCGGCCGGGCTGGGCACGGGGCCTGGGAATGGGGAGCATCCCTCAAAGGGCAAGCACAAAGCCACTTGCCTTGCTCTAAAATCCTCACTTATAGCTCCTGGAGGTGTCACAGCAGGTTCTGTGTGCGACCAGGTAACGCTTCTGCCCTGGCCGGCACCGCTGAGGTGTCAAAACTGTGTATGCCCTCTCTGGACTGTCACCTATTAGGGGTCAGTCAGAGCAACAGAAATGAGACTTTAAAGTATGTCCTGTGACACAAAAGGAAGGATTGAAAGAACTGGCTCGTTTGGTATGGAAAAGAGAAAACTGACGGGGAGCTTAGACATGGAAAAGGTTCTTACGAAGAGGATTGTGAGCAATTGTTTTTCATGTCCCTCAAGGGCAAGATAAAAAGTAATCCATTTAGTTCTCAGCAAAAAAGAAAAAGAAATAGCTTAAATGTTAGGAAAGCACTCGCAAAGAGTAAAGAGAATTTAGTCTACAAATGCATTGTGGAGAAGAGGTTGCAGAATCCCACAGAGGGAGTTCTTTAAGCACCGATGAGACGATTGACAGGGAGGATCTGGGAGCACTTGCTTCGGTAGCTACAGAGCTGGAGTGGAGCTGCTCTTCAGGCAGAAATAATACAAGCTACAGAAACGTCTGTCTTTAACGCTGCTTTGTCAGTCACTGTCACACGCTGCTAAGGTGAAAGAACGCTATATAGGTAACCCAAGCAGGGTCATCACCCATGCATTCACCAGCTGGGTACCCACAGACAGCACTCTAGCAGGCAGGTGGGGGAAGGACCTACAGACTGTCAGAAAACCCATACCAACACTTCTGGATGTACAGGAGGATGTAGGGAACACATGGTAAAACCCTCACCCGTGGAAAAACATAAACGTAGACTTCTTGAAATGTGTCCGTACAGATCAGAAAAGTTATTGAAGGTAAATTATTCCTTTTTTTTTTTTCCTTCATCATCTTTTCTTTTTCAGTCCTGACAGATTTTTTCCAAGGTTAATAGCACTGTCCCATATGGTCCAGCATGAGATGAAAGTCTTGTCTTATATGTTTAAAATGGCTCTCTCCATTTCTTTACTCTCTTTCATCTCTGACAGCCAGGCTCTTTTGATGGGTGAATCCTTCCTCTGCTGCAAAAGGGAATACATTTTTGTCAGCACACCAACAATTTCAAAATCAAACATCGTTTTTAAATCATGTTTCTCACTAGGTGCTAGCCTCATCAAATTAATTCTGGGAAGAGGGAAAAAATAACTTAAATACTTAAATGTTCAATGCACTCAGAATTTCTAGGTGTCTTTGGGTTTCATTTTTGTAAGAGAAAAAAAGGGAGTTTGAATTTTTTTATATAAATGCTTGGAGCATTTACAGTTTAATTTCTCAAAGTTGCAAAGGCAGCACACAGTATGCTACAAGAGGTTTCCACTGAAATATTATCAAGGAACATGTGATGTTGTTGTTGTGACAGGTTTCTCCCTGTTCTTCTTGATTAGTACTCTTTCAGTTAGTGGCCTGCCTTTATGTCCTGCACATCCCTGATCACATGAAGCCAAACTCCGCATGGCCCGGCATCATGTGCCTCATTTTCACGAGCATTAGCTGAATGTTACACATCTCAAAATCAGAGTGGCAACAATATTGTCCGTGTACTTTGCCTGGCTATAAATAGCTACAGTAAGTAGAAAACAAAGGTAAATTGGTTTTAACCTTACCACTTAATTTGTTTCTAATAATCATGATGATAACCACATTTTCTTTTTCAACCTCTGTCCAATGTATTGCACTGAATGCTGTAAGTTCTCTCATCCATATTCTGTTTGCATTATGGAAAAAAAAATAAAGTTTCTTAAGCAGTGGAGGATTCTCTCAGGTCTTTTTTCTGCCTTTGTCCAAAGTATTTGAGCTTATGCCAAAATGAGTCTTCTCTGCGTTTGCAGCCTGCTTCACATGTTCTTCTCTTCAGTTGTCACTATAGTACTGTGGCAGTATGATAGGACAGGTAATGTCATCTCTCCTCATCATCTGCTGGAACCAGCTTGCAGTGGGTGACATTGGTGAGGTTGAGGGTGAGGGAAGAGAGAGACCCACAGACTTTGGAGACAATGGATGCAGATTTGGAGGTAAGAATGACAAGCTTGGAGAAATATATAAAACCCTGTATTTGGAAAGCTCACTTCAGTTTGAAATCCTTGAAGTGATTTAACATTTATGGACCTGCTCCTTTGAACAGTCAATTCAAAAGATTGCTTTTACACATCCACAGGACCGCTTACTGGAGTAAACATTGAATAGATCGATAATATTGGTAAGATTAAGCAATGTTATTGAACGACTGGTGCCCTAATGAAGGACTTAATGTTATTTCTGTATCTGAATTAAAATGCATTTGGAAATTAGCTAGTTTGATGGCTTCAAATAGTTTAGTTGTTAGGGCGGTGACTAAATCTTTACAGCATAAATGATCTGTGGGATTATAAACTATATAATCTATAAAAACTAAAAACTATAAAATAGCTTATCTATGGCACAACATATCTAATGAGAAGAGAGGCAAATACCCTTTTGATACAGCCAATCAATGCCAGCTAGAATCCCTCCTGATACATCCTGTGATAACGACTTCTTCTATAAGGTTATACTTTCTTTTTTCTAAATTGCAGATTGATAGATCTTAGTCTGGGGGATTGCTGTTGCATATAAACTGGCAGTCCCAGCAAGCCAGACAGCTCCAGAATTAACTCCTCTGTGATTCCTGAAGGCTTTGAGAAATTATGAGAGTTTGAAACGTGTATCGATTTACCAATGCTGTTGTAAAAGCTGGCTAATCATTGGCATAAAAGTTTGTTAAGCTTTTTAAAAGTGAAAAGTGGTTAAATTTCTGCCTTGTGCATTCATCTAAAACAGCATTTCTGAAGAGTGGCTGTCAGGAATGTCATATGACTGCCGTGCAAAAATATATACTCAGCACTCTGCTGTACCTTAATTTTAATCGACAAAACGTAGCTGTGAATTTTCTGAGCCTCCTGTTTATTAATAAAATAAAGTGTGAAATCTGCTGGTCTAAACTGTTGGTTTATACAGTAAGGTATAATCCAGCTGGACCTATTTTCTAAAAGCCTTGAGATTTTGGGACGTCCCATCGCATTTCGTTTTATTAATTTCCAGTCTTCTGCATCCTCATAGTGACATGTAAGGGTGAGTGAGTGGAGAAAACTGGTGGTATTTGATAGGCATATGTCTTAAGACTTCATCTGTAGATGGTAGGATTATAATGTCTTCCATGCAGTTTAACTGCAGAAACTTCTGCTATTTTTAGCAGGGTTGACACTAAAGTTAATGCAGATAAAGTGGACACCTTTGTCTCATCCCCCTTGGAATATGAGCCTTCAAACTGAATCCATTCAGTCTTACTAAAGTGGGAGGTATCTCTTATTCCCTTTTAATCCAATTTTGTAAAATACTCACTAAATCCCATTGTGTCTGTGATCTTAAATCAACATTGCCATCCTAGTTAATTAAAGAGTTTTCCAGCATTAGATGTCAAGAGCTGAGATATAATCATCATTGAAGCTTGAAATATATACCATTTTTAAAGACATCTTGTATTATCACATGCGTAGCACACTATTGTAAAAACTGTCTTATCAGTAGAAGCTTAAGTGGAAAATAAAGGCTCTAATCTTCTTGATAGCATTTTTTCTTAGTTTATAGCCTGCAATCTTACGAAGAAAAGAGATTTGTCTTTATGAACTGCCAAATATGGTTCTTGCCTTTATCACTTGCTGCTTTGTTTGCACAGGCCACTGTTGAGATCTGACTCCATGCAGCATCTTAGGTCTTTTCAAGTGTCGTTTTGTCTCATTTCGTTTTATAGCTGGTTTGTTTTTTTTTTCAAACGGGTTTAACGTATCAAAATAATTGTGGAGAAACAGCTGATGTGGCTTCCTCAAAAGCATTCTCCTTTCCCAGCTCGCTGCTCTTCCCATCCTTCTCTGGCCTTCCCACGCATGGCAGCTTTGGGCTGCAAACCGGGAGAGCCTCGTCCTTGCCCTCTCTGCCTGCTCCCAACAGGATATTAATGCCTTGGTTGCTGAAAACATATCCAGGCTCTGTATCTCGTGACAAGAACTAACTTTGCTTTGCTGTTCATAAAGAGTCCTTCTGTGTTTTCTCACAGTGCTTTGCTGTATCTGAAATCTAAATGAATAGCTAGAGAGGGGGTTTGTCAGGCGTTTTTCTTCTGAGGTGATTAAAGCCACATGAGATCCAGTTGACTCCTTTGGTATTTTTTTTAAACTGCACTATTTCAGCTACGAGTTTGTGAATCAAGTAAGAAGAAAACTAAAAGAAAAGCAAAAATCCACCTTGATCGCAATGATGTATGTCAAAAGTGTGATGTGGAGAACAGGGTGCTTGTCTTGTCTGTGTTCCCTGAATAGATAAACTGAAAAGCTTGTTTGTTTTATCACATCTTGTTTGTCACATCTCCTCTCAAAGTGTCTTTCTTTAACCTGTTTCAATATATCATTATTTAGGTGTTACAGCAATTGCTTGGACCCTTTTTAGCCTTGCAAGGAATCTTAAAAGTTCTTTAGGTCCCATTTTGACTACATCTTTGTCTAGCGTGCAGAAATGTGTTGGTTCCCCGTTATTCAGCTTTAAAACTCATTACTAACCTGAGTTGTACTTTATGAGCAAGAGGCCTCTTGACTCCTGCCAGCGCTTCTCTCACATGTCTGGCCTGAAGCACTCAGCCTTTGTCAGGGGAGCATCATATGAGCCTCCCGCTCTCTCCCGGTCCCATCCTCAATGCCCGCTCTGCCCGTCTCCTTGTACAGAGCACGGCGGATTTGTCACAACCCTGCCACCTCGCTGGAACAAGGATATCAGTGTCCAGAGCCTTAAAACCGACTGTCATTTATTAGAGTCAAAGCATTTCAGAGAAGTCTGTTCTTAAAATAGTAATCAGGCTGCACATGTGACCCATTTACTATTTTTCATAGAAAGACGAAGAAGCTTGGTCTGCCTGTCTGCTGCTCCACAAAGCTTGTCTCAGTTTCTGCTCAATTTTGTTCAATTCCCAGGACAGCATGGGCAACTGAACTTCTTGGAGACCAAAAGCACTTTTTAGTTGACACCTTGGTCTTTCAGCAGGTAACTCCCAGCTCCGGGAAAGCAAGGCTTGCAGTTTGCCGTAGACGGATGAAGTACCTCCAGAGCTTCTCCGTCACCTCTCACTTCTGCCCTTGCAACTTTTTGAGTGACCCCTACTAAATTAAAATGCTGTAGACATTGTTGCCCTTCTGTATGGGCTGGGTAACCCTTACCAAGGCAATGCTGCAGTGTCTCAGGGGACCGTGCAGCAGGTATGTACATGTTTATGTTTCCATTACAATCTATCTTCACAGTTCTTGGTAACCAAAAGTCTCTGAGAGATTACTTTCCTATCAGTCTTATTCCATTTTCATACAGTTATCTTGTACCGTCAGATGCCTTTGGGGCGTTTTTTTTCAGCTATGTATATTTACTAATGCAGTGTTTATTGTAATCCCCAAGCCCCACTTCGTGCTGATAAATGGCAGGAAAAACATACGCACCACTGGGAGAGTAAAGGGCAGTCGAGAGTGCCTCTCATTAGGAAGGTCATGCCCGTTATGTTTATCATCCACTCCTCAATATTTTTCACCTGCAGAAGTGTTTTTCAGTCTTTTTGGTAAGAGTTTTCAAACTGAGATGGTGCAGTCACCTTTGGAAGTTTCCGTATGTAGCCTGTTACATAGCATAAGTGAGCTTTTGCAGACACTTTCAACCACCTCCCCAATGGCTGCTGGCTGCCCGGCATCCTGGGAAGGCCTGGGATTATGCCTTGATGAATTTGCATTTTGATGACTTTGTTTGTCCAGGCTGGATAACCAGAAAAAAAAAATCAGTTCATGAAGATGCCCAGGAATAAAAACGGTATTTGTCCCTGTGAGATAGGTGTTGTAAAGCCTGCTGATATTAATGAAATCATCTAGCTTTAGAAGGCTTGTGAATTTGGACCTTAAGAGGCAATATTCTATTAAATAAGATGGCTACTTCTCCTTTTTTTTCCCCTCCTGTTCTGAGTTTAAGCAGATTTAGTGGAGCCATATCAGTTTAGTATGCTCAAATTCAGTCAAATGAGCTTTAGGATGTGTTTTCTGGGATCCTTTTGCTATTTTATCTCTGTTCTTTTAGGGAGTTGATATTGAAATGATGCATTACCCAGGTGTGGATTATTTATCTGGACGTTTCTGCACATTTTTCTGTACATATCTGTCTAATATTCAATATAAACAACTGCATCAGTGTAAAAAATATATTCTAAAGACCACATCTGGTTTTGTGCTGATATGTTCAGCTGGTTCCCTCTTGTGTGTTGTTTCTGCTTCCGAATTCCAAAGCACTGCTGGCAAACCACTAATCCTAGCTGCCGATCCTGCTTAAAGCCAGGCTCCTGCTCGCGTACAGCTTCCCGCACTCAGAGGACGCTACTATTAGGAGGTGACCTCCAGCAGCTGCACCAAGGTGTGTTCTCAGAGCTCACCAGCTCTTTGCACCTGCAGTGGAAAAGCCCTGCTTTCGCTTCTGCCTATCTTAAATCTTCCAGACATTTGTATCTCCAAGCCTCCCTTCCCTGCCTCAGGTTCCTTAATTAACTGCCTATAGAGCCATCACCCACTGATGGGCAGCTGCCTTTCAGGAGGGAGCCGTTGTCACCTGGCAGTGGACAGGACCAGTTTTGGACAGGAACTTATCCAGCTGAAACTGAGGTTTGGGATTCTTTGGGGTTCACACAAGAAATTACTGAGTGTCCCCTTGCCATCTGCTCCTTGTTGGAAATAATGCGGATGTAAATGTCAGTTTTGCATCTTAGGAGCCCGTTACCCCTCTAGGCATACGGCCTTTCTTGCTGCGGGCATGTGCGTCCGCTGGGACTCGGCTTTCACAGCTGATAGCATGGTTTTTGTGTCTGCCTCCATCCTGAACCACTCCTGAGTCCTCCAGGCCTGCATTTGTCACATCGGTTTTCAAGGCACTGGTTGTGAAATAGGCTTAGGAAGGTCCTGACCCTTGTCTCCCTCATTCTGTCCCCTGCTGTGGCACTTTAACTTGATAGCTCTTTGTTTTGCTGCCACATCTATATTGAGGAACTGCGAAAAAGGTTCTTTTTCACCTCTAATCTGGTCCATGATCCATTTTACAGTGTGGCTTTGCAAACAGGTCTACTGCCAAACCGAGGGAGGAAAAGCAATGAGAACGAGCCGCGGGAAGGAACTTACGCTGCCTTGCTGCCGAAGCCAGCTCCGTGGAAAAGCAAACCTTTTTATTCAGCAGGAGCCGGCCTTTAAATACCAAAGTAAATGCCACCATGGCTATATCTGAAGCCAGGTGTGAAGGTCCTTATAGATGATTTCCCCATTGTAGATGGACACCTAAATAGCCAGGGCGGTTTAAACAATGCAAGGCAGCAGCCAGCCCCTCCTAGGAGTAGGTATCTCAGTCATCACGGAGCTATTTCCCCTGCCTCACGTCAGCTGGCCAACTGTCCTGAGCCCAGTCCAGGCTGCTGCCGCTGCCTTTATTTATCTTTATATTAAATGTTATACAAGATGTCGGTTATAGGTACAATCTGTTAAATGCAGTCTCTGATGTGTTACCAGCTCTCTCTGTGCAGCCCACATATGGCCCATTGTTAACACAGATGTCAGCCCAGGAACTGCTCGCTCGTCTCGCTACACCTCAGAGAGCGGACGGCTCTTCCCTCCCAGCTTTTGCTCGAGTTCATGTGTCAGAAGTGGATCATTTGTTTGGGGCTTTGGGGATGAAATTAGTATAGCAATTAGGATGTGGCTGTGGCAAACGTCCACTAATTAGCCTACGACAATGTGCACTGGATTTATGACAGTGGCAAGAAGTCAAAATAACACGGTAGGGTAGCTCCTTTCAAAGGCAAATTTAACAGGTGCTGTTTGCTGAGTCTGAGTCAGAGTCTTAACCTGGGGTTAAATCTTGGGGCATTATTATCTGTAGAACCTCAATCTCATAATAATGCCAGTAATTCTCACTGCACAACCACTGTACAGCTGATAAGCAGAAATATGCAGAAAATGTTGTAAGTAATATTTAGAATTCCTCTTTCATCTTCTTTCACAGATGATTTCTCAGTTTCTCTAACACGATCATATGATGAAGCATGTGTCATTTTGACCCTTGAAAGACTGGAAGAACATTAGCATCTCGAGTTCCTTTCCAAACACTTCAGAAATCCTTCTGCAAACAAACACTGGAGATATCCAGAACTAGCAACACATCACAGCCCTTGGGTTATGTTTGGCTGATACTATCAGCCGCCAATAAAGTCGAAAACTGCAGCCTATGTTCAAAGCGATAACAGGGTCCTGGATCATCATGTCAAATACCCATTCATTCGTATTCATGTCACACTGCTGTGTGGTCAGCTACATTGGATAGAATGTTATTGATTGATAGGTCATTGCGTTTTCCTTCTCTTAGTTCTTTAATGAAGACAGAATCCCTATTTGAAATGAGCCAGCTGAGGCTGAGATTTACCTGGATCTAAACTAGGTGACTAAGTGCTGTCTATATCCAGCACGGAAACGCAGACATCTCTGGAGTGACAGTCAACCAACCTGATGTAGGTGGGATGAATCATCCTCTGGAGATGTCTTTCTCTTCCTCAGAGGAAATCTAGACAACTGGTTTAGACAGATATCTTACTTTTAGGTGGCTGAAATTATGTGAAAGTTGCATACGTTGCTTGATCTTAAAGGTTAACAGGCATTTCCTACCTAAAAAACAATCAGATGGATGAATACAATCAATGAGTTTCCTCTGTAAATAAATCCAAATTAGAACTAACAAAATATTTAAACATGGAGACTCAGTCACAAACACAGATCTGCCTAGATCTTGTACCACTACTGTCTGCATTTCATATCACTTTGCCATTTTCAGCTGTGAATGGCACAGCCTTTAAGAGGTCTGCAGGTCTCCTTGCTCAGTGGGGAAACAAGGACCCGACAGCTGCCATATGGCACTGGGATTTGGGAGCCCCCTGCACTGCCCCATTGAAGAACTTCAGTGAAGCTTCTCTGTGTCACAGTGTCTCCAGCTATAAAGTGCACTGACCTCCTTTGCAAAATGCTTTGTGCTCAGTAGCTGTTAAGGGCATCATAAGAGCTAAGTATTAGCCTCTCGAAGCAGTTACTGAGCTTCCCCAGTGCATGTCACATTTCCAGTATGTCTCTGGTCCTTATTAGCTGGCTGGTACGTATTCCTCCCTGAAGCCTCTTTCCTTTCTTTGCATCAAAACCAACATAGCACGAAGGCTGTGGGTTGCAGACACCGTCTCACTCCGTTTCCCACTAATACCTTGCCCGAACAGTCATCCTTCCACTAATGGTGGTGTGAAGTGACAAGTATCTCTTGACGAAGTCCGCAAGCCTAGCATCTGTATTTGTAGGTGAATTCCACTACTGGTGCACACTGCTGTGCTTAATCCTCTAGGATTACTTGTAACCCAGTGAGACAGGGTGTAGCCGGGTGTTGGTGAGCTGGACCAGCAGCAGTAGTAGGTACCAGAGCTTTCTGCATCCCTACAGTTCTGTGATGCCCCAACACCATATGTTCTGAAAGTGGTTGTGCTGGCCTGTCTGTGACTTATTTGTGCTTGACTCTCTCTCCTCCATTGTGCCAGGCAAAGGTGTGTGTGGACACATCATACATCCAGGCAGGGAACTAGCCTAGATGAAGCATTGCTATAATAGAAAAAAGGGAGTTGAAGAACAGGGTTACTTAATTTAACACCACTGTCAACAAGATGCATCAAGGACTGCAGCCCATGCATTTGTTTTCTAGGTCTTCGTTGTCTCCTAGAGCTGACAACTTCTGGCTGCTGCCCCTGATAAAGTTTTCAGTTCCTTCAGCTAGGCTGTGGTTCCACATAGATTTTTTAATTTCCTTCTAACAAAGATGTTTGCGATAAACTGCAGCTCCTCTTTCACAGACATACTAAAGGAGACACAGGGAACATTCCCAAGCAGGATGCACTTTGGGGCAGCAGAAAGGAAGACAGTGGGGATGTCTCCCCAAGCAGTCAAAAATACTATGGGTTTACCTTTACTACAGCTGTAACAACAGTCTGACCTCAGGAACCTCTGCACGGCAGACAGTCACTGTTGCAGGTTTCAAAAAGGGATTTCCTCCTGGCATTAGCTCTTGAGCGTGCTCCTACATACGCCCAAAACTCTTGCATCTGCACCAGCTCACTGTCAGGCTGGGAGCAGAGCCTTGGTGCTGTTCATGCCTTGTTCCCATGACCCCCTTTGCAAGGGGTATTGCCAGAAAGCTGTCACCTCAGGTTGTATGACCTATTTGTACTGATGTCATTAAGTTCAACAGCAGCAGCAGTAAACCTGTCTTGCAAGGACCATGGAAACGAACCCTTTGTGCACAAATTGCTGGTAGATATTAGTACGTTCTCAGGTATGATGTTTCTGAAAAGGCTCGACTTATATGTTATGTTTGCCACAGACTACTTTAATTCAATATTCATTCTGAGCTTTCTTGCACTATTTGATTGACTGCAGCTGGATAAAAAGGAAAATGTTTGCTAACTCCTTTTTAGCCAAATATGCAACAGTATCTCAACTTCAACAGCAAGCATATCTTTAGACGGCATCTTTTTGTTAAGCAAATTATTATAGATTTTGCCCAATCTATAAAAGAGCAGTTTCACTGTTCTTCTGATTCTTTTTTGCTTTTATGGTAATCTGAACATTTATAAGACAAGATATCGTTTAGATGTTCAAAATAGAATCGTATTTTTGGACCGTGACATCAGTTTTTATGCCATTTTACTGTATTTTGAGCTACAATTAAAAGTTCTTTTTTAAACAAACTGTATCTAATTTCTGTGCTAAATCAAACCAGGCAGCGGGGAATGTTTTTACTTTTAACTAGAATGTCATTAGAGTGAAGACATGCAAGTACAATGCAGAATTGTAAGACATCTCTGCAAAAAAAAAAAAAAAATTGACTGCAAAGTCTTTGTCTACGATAGAAGTGGAGTTTTTTGGTAGAGAAGTGCTTGCAAATTCTCATGAAGAACCACTGCTTGCACCAAAATAAAGTGATTTCCCACTAGACTTTATTCCAGTTTTCTAAACAGAAGCAGCAATACCAAGAACAATTTTGCCAGCCCAGCGGCGTTCGCGAGCACGACTGTGTTGCTGAGAGCTGTGTGTTATTGACTCGTCTTTGACATCGATATTCCAGCAAAAATTTTGGATCCAGCTAATACTGCAATTAGGAGCTTAAATACACAGAATGACCGCAGAAGTGACATTCATTATTACACATAGAAATAGTATGCAGAAAATGTGCAACAAGTATTTTTTGCTTGTAGAGTATTACGTTTGCAAATAGACCATAATAATGTTCCAGTTATTTTTACAAAACTACGTACTGGGCCTAAATTCCTTCACAGTATGCCTTTACAGGGCTGCGCATTGCATATATATATATTATATTTATGTATAAGTTATATATAATTTTGCTACTTCTTCAAACATATCATTGTTCTCTGAGAATATAGTCTGTGGCAAAATACAAATTTTTGAAAAGCAATTTGTTTTTTGGGTTTGCTAGAGAAAGAAACAGCCTATGACCAGTGTCTCTTGCTGTAACCAGCGCTGCGGTTTTCGCACTCAGCTAGCACAGAAAGGTTAAACTGCAGTTAGTTAAAATCCTCCCAAAACTGTGGGTGCGGATTTCTCAGCCATCGATGACACAGGTCAAAAATTCAGCCCCTGTGGAAGCATTGTCTTCAGCACGATGCTTAGACTTCAGGGCCCCAGAAAAAGTTGTGCTGAATTCCTCCCCCACATGGTATTAAAGAAATGGAGCATTACCTATAAATGAAGCGTTACCTATGACCCAGGGGAAGGCTGTAATATGTGGGACTTTGATGTCTCTGGCACTAGTCAGCGCTGATTAAAGACTGGATATGAGCTAAATGAGAGGCACATGACTGTGCTTGGTTAGCTGTAGAAAGTGACAAATATTCAGAGCCTAAAATTATAGTCTTAGATCTCCACCTTTAATACTGTCCATGACTCACAGGGAGGCTCACAGGGTCACTCAGCTCTCTCTTGCGTTACTCCAGGTCTCCGCGGCTCCTGCTGCAGGAAGATGTTCCTTTCCGGCTCAGTCTCAGAGAGCTGTGCTCTGTGGTGGGGCAAGACCTGAGCTGTGTCGTTCATGTTGCTTGATATCTGAGACCTACCCATTCCTCTCCTCCACCTGCTGCCTAACTTTATTGTGCTTTTTCTTATTTCCAGCTTCTGCTTTCTCATTCCCAGCCTCCCATCTGCCTCTCCAGCCCCACACTCCGGTCTCACTGGCAGCTAAAACTTTCACAAGCCAAAAGTGGTGACAACTTTTCCCAGTTTATTTTGTCTCCTGATAAATACGAACAACTGCAGGCATTCAGGGCAGGATGCTGCTGTAAGCTGAATGTGAGAGGCTGCTCCCCATCCTGACTTGGAGTGTACATCCAAGTAGGAGAAATTAAATCCCTCTATTCCCAGTATTCCTAGCAAATCTGCATCTCTGCTAACCCTAGGAAATTTCTCCCAGACACACATGAATTGCCTTCTTTGTTTGACCTGTTTCCTATCTATTAAGCAAAGGAGACTTCCCTCAGTTTCTTTTTGGTCTCTTTCATCTTTTCTTTTTTTTCTTTTTTTTTTTTTTTTTGGCTTCTGTACTCCATTATAAATAAGAATTTCCTAATTATTTCTGATCTAACCCTTTAAAAGTTTCATGTGATGATGACACAGTAAGGAAATGAAAGAAGGAAGATATATTTGTGAATTGATCTGGTCACCCTCAGGCTTTGAAGTGGGAAAAATTTAGGTCTAGGCAATCCATCTCTGATGGAAATGTTTCAGTCATATATCTGGAGCCCCCATTAGCGAAGGGGCAATCTGTCATAGGCTTTCCCTATATGAGATGCTTTGTGCCCTCGTTCTGTGAAGAAAGAGTTGTAAACACAGGAGGTGACTATTAAATTGAGGGACTGAAAACACCGCTAATAATGTTCATTAACAGCAAGAGAATTACTTTTTTTTTTTTTTTTTTAATGTAAAAGGGAAACAGAGAGATTTGGTTTTATTGATATCTGCAACATAAACACCCCAGCTATTAAGTCTCCAGGTAAATATGTTTCCTTGCAACATGAGATATATAATTCCATGGAAACAAACACACAGGCATAAACTGCAAAATGCTCGGGGGCATTTTTAACTTATCAGCATAGGAAAAAAGGGAAAGTGTATAAATGTCACAGAAGCTATAACCAAAATTAAGAGAACATGCATTGTGTTTAAATCTTACGGATAATGTGCTAAAGATTAAGTTGCATACTAATAACACACAGTACGCATTTTAAAGCGATAGCACACAAATCAGATAAAAAAAACAAAAAATAATTTAGTAACATAATATAAATTATGATCATATTAATATAGATCTGTAGCTGGTGTAATTCCTGTTCTCATTTTTAGGAGGCTGTTAATTAAGAAACTATGATATTAGTTCCATTTTTCTAAATTGCAAACAAAACCCAAGGCCGCAGTTGTGTGTGAGAAGGATTTAACCTCTGCAAAATCCCAGTGGGCACATTAGGCAGACGAAGTTTACTAAAACTAATGTCAGATTATAGAAATAATGATCCTAGCAGACGCTCTGCTCGTTGATGCACTTTGGCAGCGTTGTTTCATTGTTAATATCATAGGACAGAGTTGCGGGAGCTTCCCCATGGGAATCTCACTGCAACCTCAAATATTAGCATAAACAGCTGAGTTTCTGCCAGGTTTGATGACCCTGCAAAGAGCTGCTGCAAGCTCACTCGAGCTTGGAAAGCAGTGCTGCCCTGTAAATGACTTGATGATCGTTTGTCCTGGCCTCTCATACCCCTGGTGCAAGGTTGGAATAAAGGAAGCTAATAATTACGTCTATTCCTGCAGATGTGATGGCGGAGCCTGTGGGCAGGAGTATTGCTCAGAGCTCATCTGCTCAAATTGATTTAAATTTTATGGGAACTTTTTAATGAGTAGGACTGGTGGCTGCTGCCTGGAACATAGATGCATACATGGAAAGGTGGCAGTAATTGTGCGTGTGAGCCACGCAGGGTGTTTCATCACTTTTTTTTTAACTCCTGCACCAGCAAGGTCACATTTTGAAAGACTTTCCGTAATTCCTAGATAGAAACTAGCGAGGAGAGACTCCTTCCAAAAGCCCTTCTCAAAACACAGGTAAATCCATGAGATGCTACACAAGGCTGGGCTCTGGCCCTCTGAATCTGGAAAGGAGGGCGGCAAGCCCCAAGATCCATGTCTGTTCCAACATAGGACCTGAGAAAAGCTTGGTTAGCTTCCAAATTCCTACATTTTCCTGCCAGTGAAGCTGTCACACACCTGGGGCAGCTTGATTTTGCAGCGTATATTTCCTGCAGAAAATTTTATATAGAAACTTAAATTTGAAGTTACCTTTCTCCTCCACTTGTCTGGAGAAGGCACTGACCTTCTGATTTGACCGCATCTAGCGTCATAACGCGCCAAGGAAGATCCTTCGGCATTCACAGCTTCTTCAGGCACTATCGTATTTGGATTCAGATACACTGTAATTTATTAACTTTCCCTCTGCATATGTTGTGTGTCTCCAGCAGACCTAGTTTCGGAGGAAAACTTTGTAACATGGCTTTGCAGAATGTTTTTTGCAGGCTTCTCTAAAATAGTAAGAGTTTCAACCGAAGGGAAGTGATTACTAAGGAAAAGGTGGGAGAGAAGTGAATTTGCTGCAAAGTTCAAAACACTTCCGACAATTACTAGCAGATTTCCAATGCATCTAAGTGTTGTAGCGTGAATTATTTCTTCAAGCAGTTCTCGAGCCTTCGCCATATAGATTTTCGGATATATTTGTTTATGACTGGGGCTTACTGCATAACGCAAATAATGTGACAGTACAGCAAGCGTGAAGCATGACATAAAAAATGCGATTAATGTCAAGCTCAAGGATCCAGTGTCTGTGTGATACATCCTCAAAGCGCCCTTTGCCTCTGAGTTACACATTTGAAATCAGAGAGACATTGCCTAATTTTCATTATCTTTGGATGCTCAGCAGTGTTTAATAAGAATGGAACTTATGCATGCATTTTCTCATAAAGATCAAATCTCTCTTGGAAAACTTGATAGCTTTTCTTCGGTAACTCTTAATTCTTTTGGTAAATTAGCAACTGAAGAAAACATGGTAGCGGTAATTTGAATTAAAAACAGCAACAACATTTGATACAGTGCTTTACAAAGTCTGACTCAAAATTAATTCAGAATAGCTTGGGCATAAATATTGCTATGCAAATTGAAAACTGCAAGCCTTAAGCATAACCAAACTGGACATCCATAAAATTTTCAGAATCGAAAAGCCTTTCCTCCTCCATGGGAAAAACTTTCCAAAACAGTAATTCTTTGTTTGTAGAGCTGTGGTCCTGACATGAGAACTTAAGATTTTTTAGAAAAGTGTGTAGACTCTGTAACTGTTCTAGACATGCAATCACAGTATGATTTCCTTTGCTGATGAATTCAACCAGATCACTATTGCCTGACCCATTAGGAGTTCTAGATTTGACAGGATTCTGTTATTTGGAACACCTTCAGGTCTCTGACAGACACACAGCTTATTCTCATTCATTTTTCTTGCTGTTTCAAAATCCCCTACATCAGATTCCTCTACTTGATCCTGTGTGAATTGAATAGAATTATTGTTGATACCATTTATGATTAGTATAAATAAATGAACGCGTTTTATGCAGAGTGCACCAAGTTTTTAGACATATTCTTCTCTTTTCCTGTCTGCGTGTCTGAAAAGGAGCCCTAATTTTCAAAGGAAGACCCTTCCGAGCAACCCCCTCAAAGTATGTTAAGGATACTTTAGAAATCCAGGTATTATTAATCACTATTATGTCACTGGACTGCTGAGCATTTTCTGCGTCTCCGGACCCTGTGGCAATAAGGCTCAGATGTTCTTCCAGTAGCAATTATACCTTCAGACATACATATCTTTGTAGTTAAATACACTTTATTATGAACATATATCAAATTAGATACATATTTTCAGGTGTAGTTGTTTTGGACAGTGAAGCGTTGCGGTGCAGTAATCATGACTTAAGTAAATAAAAGAGATATTCCTCACCTTTGAAATGTTTGCAGAATTACTTAGTCCCCTCTGTGATGTAAACAAACAAGGCAAGAGGTTTTATGGATGGTCAACACTCCAACCTGGTACGGGGCTCAACGGGACAGACCTTCCCAATGCCGGGTAAAGGGCAGGTAACTTCTAACACAATTGCCATGATTGATGTTAACTGTTTGCAATTAGAGAGGCTTTACCTAAAGAAAAAGGCTGACTGCATTGTTTGAAGAGGTGAGAAAACAAACATTGTGTTCCTAAACAAGTATCCTCCCAGAAAAAAGAGAGGAAAGGAAGCTGTCAAGAAGACAATACTTTTGCTCTTGCATTGTAAGGCCCAGAGACCAAAGGGGTCAACTCTTCCTAAAAATGAGGGCTGACTTTTTGACCTCCAGAAGCGGTTCAGTGTTTTAAACTCATCTGAGGGCCCGTCGTTCAGATACAGGACAAGTTTGGTGGGGCTGGAGATGGAGCTGCATCTACCTCTCTGTCCACCTGGAGACCTCGCTGTGAGCCAACTCGTGCTGCTCAGATTAGGGATGATATTCAGGAATGTCTCAGGGTTTAGAGGTGTCTCAGGAAATGAGTTTGCTGTGACTGAGGGATTTTTGAATGTGAACGGACATTTATTTGTACCCTTGTTTGAAGTTTGTTCAGCAATAAGACCCCGTGTGGATAAGAGCCAACTGTGAGAAATGTTACCAATGTGGTTTATCCCTGTTTTTATGGAGTCTTAGACTTGTTCGAAACAAGATCTTGCAAACATGCAGCCTTGAGTGCTTCCTATTCCAACTACCTTTGATACAAAGCTTGGAGGGGAGCTTTGAAGATGGATTTTTCCATGGCTATAGCATTTGTCAGAAAGGACTCAATAAACAGATGCCCTTTGATGCACTAGCTGTGTCTGCACCCAGAGCTGGCAGGACAGAAGCAAGCTCATCTACAGAGGTCATTCAGCCATCTGCTAGACTCTCAGCTGGACTAATTTGCTCTGGTGCAGCCCTAGCTATGCCTCTGGGGCTCAAATACCTCCGTGGCTACAAGTGAGGTGAACCAGCATGTGTGACGGAAGCCTGGCTGCAGGACAACCTTGCTTTGATGAGACATGGCAAGGAAAAATCATAAGATGCTTCTTCCCACCCCTCTTCCCACAGCATCCTTGGTGATGTTAATTTTTAGGTCTCTCCACGAACACCTTCAGTCTCATTCCACTGATTCCAGCTGGTGATCTTCAGCTCCATAATATGCAGCCTCTTTGATATGAGGGGTTGTTGAATGACTTGCAAGCATGGACAAGGAATGCATTACTGCTTTGTTGCAGGTGGCAAACATGACTTGACGTGATAAGTTTCCCTAGCCAAGATAAGGCCAACAGCTCATTCACAGGAAATGCTCAATGATACTCACACCAGAATTCAATTGTCAGACCCAGAGATTTACCCACTGCTGATCAGCAACACCTAAAGCCAGTTCTGTGTTGAAAAACTTTCCATCTAGTACTTTAACTGCCCTTCTCAAGTACTGAACAAGCACTTGACTGTGCTGGCTCTGCCTCACTGTATTTCATTGCCCGAGATACACTTGAGGATACTACCTGAAAGACATTCATCCCTCTCCTTCTGGCTAGCACTGCAACCACTTCAGCACTTCAACCAGGGGGTCTCCCTCTGACCCAGAATTTCTATACTGGCCCTAGATTATCTTCTTGCCCCATGTGTTTCCATGAAAATTTTCCATGTTTAGGAATCTGCATTTTCTCATGAGAAACTGCTGGATCAAAACATTCCTTATCAGCTGCAGTTTTGTTTCACTTCAAAGGCAAATGTTACAGCAAGACCTGCATGCTGGGAAATTTTTAAGTCAGATGTCTTGTCTTGAATGTTAAAAGGAGACATTTTTTGGTTTTTGTACACAACACATAATGCCCAGCATTAAGTATTTGAGGTTAAACCACATTAAACTAGAATAGCATCAACATTACATAATATTTAGCGGTTCCTGAACTGTGACCCAGATTCATCTTATTTTTTTTTCTCATCACAAATTGTGGCGTCAACAAAGTGTTGACTGTCTAGAATAATGCTTAAACACCTATACTTACTAAACTCCCTTTATTTGCTTGCAAATAAAACTGTGTGTGTTGGGCAGGGGGGCTGTTAGCTGTCGACATGCTGGATTGTTGGTATGTTTGTTCGAGTAGGGGCAGAACAGAAGATATTTGGCTCTGTCTGGAAAGCTGGATGTGATTCTTGTTCAGGACATGTGCTGACTTCTGTGTTATCTTGCAGATAGGGACCTGACACTCTGACTGGGGAGACAAAGACAGCCATGTGCCAGGTTACCAATGTCCTCACCATGTCTTGGAGGAAACCATACCTGCTAAGGCAAGCAGGAGGAGAAGGTGGAAGCACACCACCATCAAAGAGGGTATATGACAGTGAGGTTCCTTCTCCAGATCAAGACATTTGAAATTGTTCAGCTATGTCGGCTCAAAGTCCTTTGTGTTAGATACATTGGGGACATAACTCTTACATGGCTTTGTGGAAAGTACTACCAGGATAGGTATATTAACACTCTGACAAAAGTCAAGTGGGCTCTCCTCTTCCAGAGCAAGTTCATCTTGCACCTCCGTGCTGAGATAAGGATTAGTGTCGCTTATCATCACAGTTCACATCTTACTACAACAGACCAAAGTTGTCCAAAGTTGTCCAAGGCTGCCTTCAGCTTCAGGCACACATCCATTTCACATTCACAGGACTTTTTTCAGTTCTCACAGCAAAAAGCTTATTTATTTACAAAAATGAAAGGCAAGCTAGATTTTGAGATATATATATATGCTGTAGATCAGTGTACCAGCCCAGTCTAAGCTCTCAGAAACAGTGCTAAGCCTTTTATCTCCAAACTGGGCTATGTTCAATAAAGCATTGTGGTCCAGTGTGTGTGCAAATTTGTGCTACTTTAAATCTGATCATATAACAGCTCTCTCTGTGGACTGTGATTCCAGGCATGGAGCTAGAAGACGTTAAACAGCAGCTACAAAGATTAAACATTTAAAATCAGCAGGTCTGGATAACCTGCACCTGTGATTTTTAAGACAGCTAACTGAAGAGAACCAAGGAGCAGAAATGCTAATTTTCAGCATACTGGAAAACTTCCAGCAGTTCCAGAAGACTGGAAGAAAGTCAAGGGCATGTCAGTATTTAAAAAACCTGTAGCAGGAAACTTGGATATTGCAAGTGTATCAGAGCTATTTGGAAGCAAAACAAAACGTTGACTTGTGAGTATAGGACTTGATTTTAAGGATAGAAATAAAACTGTTTAAAATCAACATTGGTTTATGGAAAACAAATCTTGTCAAACTAAAATAATATGTTTTAGTAACAAGAGTGACCGTTGCTGGAGATAAGATTTTTTGATCTCAAACTGACCATTGCTGGAGATAAAATTTTTTGGTCTCAAACTGTATGACTGTTCATATGATCTCAGTTACCACACAACCACTTTTCGGGTGTTTTGGGCTTTTTTTTTTTCTGAGCTTCTTTTTAACAGTGAAGACATGAATGGTAAGTTCTGAGTTTCTTATTGTTATGGAAGCTATCCGTGTTCACCATTCCGTATGGCATGAATGCCAGGATTGCATTCACTGGTATGAACAAACAATTTCATACTAACCTCCAAATGCAAACTTCCACAAAACTGGTACCTGCTCCTGGAGATTCCTTTTCAGGTTAAAATATATATTTGAAATACACACACATTCAAGCAGTCAATTATAGAAGTTATTAAAATAAAGGGAGAAGACATGGTGCTACTATTTTTGCAGAAACTCTAAAGCATCAGAAATTTCATGTTTAGACTGAGACTGAAAAAGATAATGTAATATTTAAATGGCATAGCCAAAACTTAAGAGGAATAGCTCGTGTTCCAAAATGACTAAACAGTTCTGACAAAACTTTCTCTCCTTTGCTGTCAGTTTTGAAACATAGGAAAAGGTAAGATTCCTATTGCTTACCCATGTAAATGGATTTTTGCATAAATGAGGCAAAAACTAATGATAGCAGGATAGTGGTGGCTTTGATTGCTGCTGAGCAGATCAAGCTATGCAAACATACACATGGTGTTTCAACAGACCAGTAAAGGGCAGTGGCAGGTAAGTTCACCAATAAGCCTTTGTTTGGGATGTTCTTTCTCATATATTCTCTCTTAAATAGTCAGGCTGTGGCATTAGGCACCAAAATAAATACAAGTTAGTCATCTGCTGCACATCAGCAGAGTGCACCAGATGTTTGAAAGCTGTGAATACATTTAAAATGCCATTTTACAGTGTCTGATTATTAAATAGGATGAAAATTTTGGGCTTCATGCAGGAAGCTGCAATGACTGTCTTATCTATGAAGGATTCATTTAATTTGTGGCAGCATGGCTGCATTTCCCCGCTGCCAGAGAAAGTGGAGGAAATTAGCATGGTTACACTCTGACTGAAGAGGATGAAGAAAAGCCTGTGTGCATAGAGTCATAGAGGTATTGGGTTTGCGTTAGCCAAACTCACCAGACCTGTAAATTGATAAAAAGAGAATTAATCCTTGTTAAAATCCTGTGTAGACATTCTCATGTGAAATGAAATTGGTCTTACTGCATTTTGATTTAATTCACTGGTAGGTGGAGCAATCGCCCTCAGTCTCAGCTGAGAGTTTTCGCTAGCTGATACCGGGGTCTCCCACTGTGGATGACCCCATGAAATGCAGCCGCAGCCCCATGAACACAAAGGATCAAGTAATCACAGTGTAAAAAGTTGCTGCTACTTGGCTGAAAGTTGCCACCATGAACGTGGGAGATGTGGAGTTCATTTCACTTTTCACCAGTCTGGAAAGCCCCAGTTTAGGGTGGTCACATCTTCAATTCTCTAACCACTGCCTGCCACCACCTAACACCAGCCAAAGGGTCCACGTCTGAGATCTACGAGAGTACTTAGGCACCTACCTCATATCGACTTCCCATGGGTGTCACTGGAGGCTGGAGATGAAGCCAAATCACTCTTCAATGAGGATCACTCCTTCCATATATAAGAAAGGGGTCACTAACATAGCTGTACTATAACAACCAAAACAGACGTACTAGTGAACACTAGTAACAGCGTCACAGCTTGTTTTGGAAGAAAAAGAACTTTTACCAGGATAGCTTAAATTAATAAAATGGCTATACTTGCCATCGAACTCTTCTGATGAGCTCATTACTCCTGTATTGAGGTGTACCCTGAGGCAGCATGAGGTGCAGTGGCAGTAGTGTTTCCATTTGAATCAGGAGGGTGTTTTGCACTGCACGTCGCTGTTTAGCAGTGTTGAAAAGCACAAGCTGGATTCTTCTGGGATCAACCTAAACCAGACAATGCAGATCAGGAGCACGCTCATAAAGTCCTACCATACAAAAAGGGGAATGGATCAGACTAGGGCTAGCCTGAAGTAAAACATAAATAAAGTCATATATCACAAACGTTGGGTCCTCTACACCAGAACCAGTTTGCTTCGCAGTTCGCCCTTAGTGCACTGAACTGCTGCTGCAGCAGATGTTCTCCACAGCCCCACGCCAGCGTGGTGTGTTCATCGTGTCTAAACGTCTCTGTGTAAAACAAAATTACAGTTTCTGTCTTCCAGCTGTGACTGAAATTGCTGCATACCCACACAAACTATTCTGTACGAGAAAAAAAAATATCTTCTATTTGGGACACAAAAACCCTCTCCAAATAAATCTTGAAATAAAATGAAGGAAATATAGAGTAGAGATACAAGAGAGAGCAACAGAACAGCACAAAGCATTCTTCAGAGACAAGTCTTGAGTTCCAGCCTGTGGAGTGTTTTCTGCAACGGGCTTGTTTATTCCTCTCTGAAACCCTCAGTACCTCTGACTAAAGGGAATAATTTTCTAATGCGGCTGAGGAACTGGGTAAGCAGGTGACAAGCATAACATCCAAATCTTTTTTGTCAGGAAAACGGAGTTTTACATATGATTTTCTTTTTTGCAAAAATGTCTGCTTCAAAAAATGCCAACATTTTTTGGAAGGCGGTAAGTTCAATAAAACTCATGAGATTTTCATTTTTCAGAAGTTTTCAGGTTATAATCCGTTTAGTGCTTAAAATCTGGGGGAATTTTAACCAAAAAACCTAGCATTATTTTCTTTTTTGCTTATGCATAAATCTTACTGGGAACAGGATCCATGTTAAAAGAAAACACAGAAGGTCTTCTCTGAAGTGCTACAGTTTACTATAACTGCCACAAAGTAAATTTATGGAAATTTTTTAAGAGCGAAAGAGGAATGTGTGAATTTACATCCAGAGGTGAAACAGAAATGGAGGGGGATGTTGACAATTTTTATTCCACTTGTAAAGTAAAAAAGCAGTGATTTTTAATTCACATTTTTATCATACCTAGTTTTTAAAAAACATATCCATTGAGAAACAGAGACAAAATACAATGTGCTTCCAGTGTGATAGAGGTAACTAAAATCTAGCTGCATACAGGTGGAAGCAGACGTAGAAATACTATACTATTTAGAAAAAGCTAATCGATGGAAACCTATGAAAATATTCAAGTGACGTTTGCATTCACTTACATTATACTAGTTAATAGATATGTAATGAAAATTCAGATAAGGAGATGGCACTAAAAACCCGAAGCTGTCACATCTAACACTGCTGTCTACCTTTTTAGCAGCCAGGATTTTGCACATGGACTGTTCCCTTGAGAGGCAGAGAAATCCCTTTTGTTATACTTTCTCTCTTGCCCGCTTGCTGCTTCCTGTCTGCATGTGATGACGAGATGTCATTTCAACACACGGTGTTGAGACGTCTGACAACAGCCACTACACCGTCCCAGTTTGAGCTACTTCCAGTGCCAGAACCGGAACACCTTGAATACGAAAACATCCAATGCATGGTCTAACACAGAAAAATATTAGCCCAGATGCTGCAGGTGTGGGAAAGCACCATGCTGTGTCAGGAAAGGAGCAGGCACCCAGCTGCCAGCTGATATGCACAAAGCTGCACTGATGCCACCAAGCACGTGGGTCCGGAGGTCCTCCCAGCAGTGATACAGAGTGAAAAATACCGAGAGTGTTCTGGTGTCGCGCGTACTGCCTCAGAGAGCCAGGACAGTCCAGTGTGGAAAAGCAGCATTTCTCTTGTCTTTTAGACCACAAAGGTAATGACTTCCATTAGATTCCTTGTCCTGCATCCATGCAAGTCAGTGGCAAAACGCCACATGGTAGGATGCTCTTCAGAGTTTTATATTGTGGGCAAAAGCCTCCTTTGTAGAAAGTTCTTCTGACTAGTACTGCTTAATTAATTTTTGTTAATTTTTTAAAATTTTTGTTAAACACGGAGTCATCTAGGGGTATTACTTTTTTCTTATCCTGTACTATTGACCAGTGCAGTACAGTTACCTGCTACACGTAGTGCTGGTACCTCAAAAACGTCAGCAGCCCCCAGCAGTGAGGGTACATGGCAGGACACAGGGGTGTGAGAGCATGGCAGGATGCCCACCGCGACGGGGAGCAGAGCAGGGGCGTTGCAGCTGTAGACGGGTGGCAGGGGGCACGATCTTGGGTTTGTGGGAGGTAGAACACACAGTGAAAGGATGGGTGCTGCGGAAGGAGCGGATTGTCCCAGGAAGTGAAAAGAGAGGGTAGAAATTCTTTCAGCCACCTCCTTGCCTGTTTGTCATGCTGCCTGACTGCCACCAGCGCTGCTGCTTGATGTAGCAGCTGGTTGTAACACCTTGGCAAAATAAATCTAGCTACAGGTGATGAAAGCAAGCCACGTTCATTTTGACGTTAACTTGTAGTGAAACCTCAGGAGAGTCCAAGGATGGAGCCCATCTCCCACTGGGCACCAGGGCTTGGGAAGAAACCTGAGAGGTCGTTTACACTGCCTCACTGTCCTAAGACACTTTCAGCTTCCCCTGGACAATTCACTGGAGAAGTTTGTCCAGGCACATTGCTAGGGATCCCTTGCCTCCTTTAGCAATGTTTTCCAACGTTTCATTGCTGAGAACAGTTTTCCTCTTGCCTAACATAAATTGCTCTTATTGTAGTTTAAGGCCCTAAACATCTTGCCCTGTCCACACGGATGAAAAGAAGAGTTTGCTCTGTCCTCCTTCCATCTACTCCTTACATATCTGAAGACTGTTATTATGTCTCCCTTTCATCTTCGCTTATTGAGGCAACCATGACAAAAGCAATGTTCTTTCAGGTTTGTAATCAATAAACACGAAAAGAAAAATCAATCGAATTGACTTCTTGAGGGAAGCACATTCTTTGGCCTCCTTCGTAGCAATGAGATTACCAGACTGACCAGAGTATTGCTCTGTGTGTGGGGGACGGGGAGGTGGGAATAGCTCTGGGCCACACAAATTGGGAGGGCAAGTGAACACTGGTGTGTAACTACCTGTTCACCTGTGGCAGATTTGTTACGGTACAACTGAAGAAACTATTTTCAGAGGTACTTAGCCACTAGGTCTAAGAAGAAAGACAAACCCAACCTCAGAAAGGACTTAAAAGTTCTCTATCACCTTCAAGTCTTTCCCCGCATGCTTTTATCAGGGAATTTAGCATGAAGCCATGAGTCCTGCTCATGCAGGACAGTGCTAGAAGGAAAGATGAGGCAATGGTGTGTTTAAAAAGGTCAAATTCCCCTGAACGAAGCCAGCAAAGCAGACTCAGTGTCACCTGGGCCAAGCTTCTGGCAGAGAGGAAGACGTTTGCATTTCACACATCATGTCCTACCAGCACAGGCTCTTGCACAATCACCCCAAACTTCAGAAGCAATTTTTTCAATATGAATAAAGAAAAAGCAGCATGAAGTAATTATTACGTAGTTTTGGTTCACATACTTATAGTCTGATGCTCAGAATAAAAGCTTAAATGGAAGAGCATCAGACTGCACCAAAAGTCACAGTGGTAAGTGCCATGAAGGGCTACAGTGTACTTACTGTTAGGTTGTATTTGATTCAGTAGTTCTACTGTAAGATCATTGATCAATAAAATGTTCAGAGGTTTTATATGAATTAAAGCTTTGAAGTCTCACTTCAGTATTGGTTTTATTTTTTATGCCAGTCATTGATGAAGATGGCATATGCTGCCGTGCTAATCAATTCATTATTCCATGCAAATACCGGCAAATAAATTTAAATACGATTAATTGAATTATGTTAATACTAACACAGAGGCATGCACTTCCATTAACGTGAAACAGGGTATGATCAAGTAATTAAAAAATAACCTCTGGATATCAGGAGATTTTTAAAGAACACAAAGTAAAATTCTGGGGACTGAGCGATGACTGTACAGCTCACAAGTGCAACAGATCTATTAACAAAACAACCAGCTTTTCAACTTACTGTTGGCTACAACCAATGTGTTTCTCAACTGTAATGCAAGATAAGAACATGACAGTTATTAATTTCAATGACTCATTAAATAATAGAGAACAAGTACATATAGCTTTATCTCATCTCTATAACCACCATAATCAATGTTCCCACAACTTGAAGGAACACTCTGTTGTCATTGACTGTCAAAATAAGGTACAGCTGAGAACTGGCTAGGTTTCTGATTAAAATAATCTGGCAAACTGAAGCGAATTAACCCTGTAGTGAAAATGGGTAAAAGTGGCTTATTATGTGCAATGCTCTGGTCAGTGCTTAGAGAATACTCTGCAGAGCAATGCGAGGAGAACAGTCGCAGTCTGTCACCTTCCTGATGCTTTGAGGAACTGAGAGGCATGGGATTTTGCTTGGTTTTGCACCCATACATACACCCATACCAATAATCCGAGAAATACTCACTAAATCTATTTCAAAATTACTTTTGCTGGGTGGTATAACATTGGTTTCACTGAAAAATGCTAATATCCTGTAATGCAACAAATTCTGTTTGTGAAGCTTATGACCCGCTGAAGCAATATGTTAGTATGATTTGTCACAACAATAGCCTAATTTGCCTGGTTTAGGAAGGAAAACATAATCCTCTGGCAACATGCAAAATATTTTATTTTCCCTATGACAATTAAGGCTGTATAATGAAGAAGAAATGTATCTCTATATCTAGGGTTCTACAGAGCCGCAGCAGATTTGTACTCAGTTTTACCTTTGACAAATTTTTTTCCTTAATCTTGCTGTATCTGTAAACTTGTGGTAATGCTACTTTCTACCACTCTTTGTCTCATGTTTGGACTGTAGCTCTTCAAGGCAAGAGCTGTCTCTTTTTATGTGCAGTACTGCCAACTTAAGATGTTTTTCACATGTCTCATGATATTTGATGTTTTCCTCAGCTCTTGTCATTATGTGTGAATCTCAGCATTCATTTAAAAAAGAAAAGTTCCTAATGGCTGTAGATAAAAGCTCAAATGGGGGCCATGCATATACTATAAGCCTCGAAGAGCAGAAAAAGAGAGGATAACAAATAATAGGAACCCTATGTTTTTATAGCTACTGGTAGACCAGTGTTTGTTTGTCTGGTTTTAGTTGATCATTTGTGAACCCTCAGTTTTGGGCTTGCTTCCTCAGTAGGTAGAGCACAGAAAACAAGGTCGTTCTCACCTTCTGGGCCTGAGGGAGCAGTTGGAAAAATCCTTATGGTGGGATCTCAGTCCTGCCTTTGGACATGTGAGTATGGACCTCTCCTCCTCCAGCTAAAGCTGCAGGAGTCAGTTTGTCTTCTCACATCTCAGAGCCTGGGAAAGACAAATTTTGATCGTGTATGATCTAGCACACTGTTAGCACCGAGTGTAGGTCACTGCTTTTCTGGTACAGGGGACGCCACCCTAGCATCCTCTTAACACCTTTTTGCTTAGAGTAATTCTTTTTCTCTCTGGGTGTGGATTTTTTTATTTTTTTTTTTGTGGTGAGATTTGGTACCATACACACTATCTGCAAGCACCTACTTCTGCTGCTAGTCCACCCCAGACAACTGAGTGGTGTTCAGCTGGGAGGAGAGCTGTTCGCTCACCACATCTACTCTGAGCTGAAACGGTTGTCTCAAGACTCCCTTTCAAATTTATTCTTGCAAGGGCAGCATCCCACTGTTAATCAGTGGCATTGCTTTCAGGTGGTGCCATTTTACCTGTAGGAAAGAAAAAACACTTCCCCCTCTACGCTTAGAGATTCAAGAGGCACTTCTCCAATAACAGTGTGTTTTGAAGAAAAATACCCTGAAATGGGATGGAAGTCCAGGAGGAAAGGAAAAGTAGTCAGGAAGGAAAGAAAGCAACATTCTTACCTAAAGAGAAATATCTTTCATTACCTGCTGCATCTGTAAGAAGTGAAAGAGAGGAAAAAATACCATTTTGTTTTCCCTTAAGCTCTACTTTTCTTCAGAGTAGCAGCTTCTTTTTCTGTGCAATAAAATCATTTATGTACATGTACCGTTTGGGCCCTCATTGAGCATAGCCAGTATTTTTCAGTATGGATTCCTCTTCTGGTGCTTTACATTTCCTGTTATGCCTCAATTACGTTGTTCTTGGCAGGAGATATGTGTTCTTTCCCCTTTGCTACTTCCTGCGCAGACGGGCACTGCAAATCCCAAGTAGTTGCGATACTTGCGATACCTCGATTTTTGGACTGCAGTATAACAGTCGACTGTGGTCTGCTGAAAGAGCACAATTGTTTCTGTGATTTCTGCTGTAGGAAAATAACTTGATCTTTTCCTGCAAGTTTTAGGGTAGATTCACACTGACACCACAACTGAGGAATACACCTCTGTGGCTCCAGTGCCACACTTCTTCTCCATGCAGTACTCAAGCTGGCAACCTAGCATGAAAATCATGTCTTTAACCTCAGTTCCCCTATGTGAAATTACACTTAATTTGCTGTTTTAAAAAAGCATGAGATCCTTTGAAAGAATGCACATGATGTCTTATAAGCAAAATACTACTGATCTGTTTTTATTTTAAGCAGCATAAACTCCTTTTTGCCTTTTCCATGTTGTCTGTTTTTTTGCTCTAATATAAAATTTCCACTACTATCTGGATGAAGGATAGGAAAGACTGTTGGGTACAATGCACTAATAAATTAGGTCGTGGCATCTGATGACTTGCAGCACACCTGTCCCTTTGCAGAAGATGCAAAACCAGTGGAAAGATCCTGCACAAGTCCTACAACCTTATGGTTCACAAGGTAGATAGTGCAGGAGATTATTTGTTGAATAGCAATAACTATTCCAGGTTTCCTGAACTGTCAAAGAGCTGCAGGCACCGGAGTAAGCTCGTCTCATGTAACTTTATATCTACAGTACAGATGTGTTCCTCCTGGCTACCAGTTTAGGAACCCCTAAGAGCTGACAGAGTAAACCAGGGATTTTTAGGGAGTAATTCATCAGAAACATTGTAGACATTTGCTTTAGGATTAAATCAATCATACACTCAAAGTGTTTCTTTTCTTCCAACGAAAATGCTTAACAACCAGCTCAGATACAGATGTTTTCACTGTAACCATCTACATCTGATCAGATAAAGTCCACACCAGTGAACCATTTCTGATCTGGAAGGTACTTTAGACCCCACAGATGGATCTTTCCATCTATAATCTCCTTTCAAAATTGCCTTCCCATCAAGCTCATTATCTTCCCTAAAACTCATGTTTGGCATTGCTTCATGTGGAAAGCATTATCATTTCCATTTTATCATTACTGTCTTTATAATGGCTGGGTAAATAAGACATTATACAAACAGATAGCAGCTATTCCTTTGAGATTTGTGCTTTGGACTGCTGCTGTGGTCTAGTTAGGTTATCATCTACTGTGATTTATGATGAAGAAACTTAAGCTTATCTTCTTCATCAACATATTGCAAGCTTCACCATGTGTACTGTTAACTTCAAGTTACTAACTTGATTTTGCACCACTGCGTCAACTAGATCTGACTTCCCCTTGACTTCCACTAGGATTGGACTAGACTCCTGAGGCTCACTCTAAGTAACATTTCTAGAAACAATGCTGGACATTTACCAAAGTATAATAACGGTCTCCTTATTTTTGAAGAGCCTAAACCTCTTGTGTTGTAAGAACATAGTAGCAGAACAGCCGGGGCAAGGAAGGATGATAACAGGAAATCTTCTCGAACATATTTGAACTACCAAGTATCTATCACTTGCAGTTCCCGGGGCACTGCCTTGGATTTTGACAAGGAAACCATGCAGCCTCTGCACATGCAGGGTTTTTAAACACTGTGAACATAGGCAACATAAATGAGGCACTTGCCAATCTTTGTGAACATTACGTCATGCAGCAGGATTTAGCGATAGCTGTACAAGCAACCTCCTTGTTGCCAGCATCTTACAGTCAAGGACCTCTTCCTATTTCTTAGTGTAGTGACAATTTTCATCCCCGAAGTCCCAGACTTCTACCCAGGCAGCTTGAGTGCCAGCACAACTTCTAAAACCAGCAGTAGAGCCTGATGCTACAACATGTTGAATTCTTCATGGTATTACTGTGGTTCCTGTCTAGGTACATGTGGCTTGGTAATAGCATTCTGAGTAAAGGAATTGTACTTCTTCCCCCAGGTTTGCAGTTTTGCCCTTGTAAAAGTTAAATGAAGCCTGGCTGACCTCTACAGTTTCCCTTAACAGATCTTTTTCAGTCAGAATAACAAACCTCCTCTTTGAGTTACATTAAGATCCAAAGCCACAAACACAGGCCAGGGACAAAACTACTGAGATCTAGATGGACAGGAGGTTTTCACTGAGGAAGTGTGCATGGGAGTGCAGGAGGTGGATATTATTCTGATGAAGCTACATGTCTAGCACAGCAGCAGCCAAAATGATCAAGGAAGAGTTTGCAAAGGAGCCCCATGGATAGAACTTGCTGTGCAACCCCAGGAAAAGCACTGGGAAAGACCTCTGCACTGGCTGGAAGGAGGACTGAAGCGGCCAGCGCAGAAACTTTGTCTTCTGGTATGGGATTCCTCCACATACAGCTCCAGAAAATGGGAACTGTCTGTGATCTTTACGAGAGGTACAGCCACAAAAAGGAAATGCAGTATTCCATGGTCAGCTTCTCCTTAGGCTGGATTCAACTTTCACCACTGGCAGGTGACTTGTATGAACAGACTTCATTCAGTGATCACACACTGTATACTTAACACCTCATGTCATCCCTGATGCAATGTCTGGGCACACAAAACCAAAACTGTCAGGGTGAAGAGACTGAGGAATGTGAAGTCCGGATGTTTAGGCAATCACAGGATAAATGCGATCAATCAGTGTGATGGAGGCAGAAGAAGACAGATGTAATCGTGGGGTGCATCAGCTCAATATTTCTTGTAGTTGGAGACGTGTTCATGCTGTTGTACAAGTGACTGTTAGGATCTGATCTGCACTACTTTGTACAAGCCCATCATCAAAAATGTGAATTTCAAGTGGGAGAAGGCCAAAGAAGGGTTGTCAAAAAGAAGAGAGAAGGGGAGCACTCATCCTACAAGAACAGAATAAGAGAGTATGGGTGGTTTAGACTAGAAAATGGAGTTACAATTGCTCTGTATATATCTGTTAAATGTCTTATCAGCAGATAGTCAGTAAAGAGAATTATTTAAGTAAAATGTCAACACTGACACAAGGACAAATGAGAGGAAAGTGACGATGAATAATTTTGAGTGGAAATTAAAAAGCAAGCTCTCATCTTCAAATGCCCTAGAACATATTTCTAGTTGGAGTAAGGAAGCAAGTTGTCTAAGGTTTTTAGGATGGACTTGTTGTATCTAAGTGACAGTAGACAGCTTCCTATTGTAATCTGCATTTGCCTTTTAAAACAATACAGGCAAAAGGGAAAGCTCAGTATTTTGTTTCAAGAAGGCTTTTGTCAGTGATGGAAAAGGTAACCTAAAAGAGCAGCCATTCATATTTAGAGCCTTGAGACAGTGGCACCCTTCTTCACCTGGACCTCAAACGCCTTTTTTGACCTGAAGACCATTGAAGAACAATTTGAAGCCAGGCAATACTTTCTAGCTTTTCATAAATGCTCTTTGCCATTTTTAAATTTGGAGGAACCAATATGAAGCAACTGGTTGATGGCAGGAGCACCCAGGGTACATGGAGGGTTGTGCTGTGTTCAATAATCTTACTCCCTGGAGGAAATTATGGCTTCAGTGGAGCCAAGGAGAGTACCATCCTTGATTTTGAGCTTTTATTTTTTCCTGTGTTCGGACCTTCGCACATTCGTGCTTGCTGCTAGTCAGTACATTTCAGACAAAGAGGCAGAACCTAGTGGGATGGTCAAGGGGCATCTACATCCTAAAGGACAGAAAACATGCCAAAACAAAAATGATGGCATTGGAATGGAGTTCAAGGATTCTTTTTTTTTTTTCCTTAAAAAAAAATCACCATCTATCTATGACACTGTGAACGTAATTTCCCTGTGACATATTAAAACACTCAGTGAGTAATGCTTGTTCTCACAGGTGGTTTTTTATTTTTTAGTTCTTCAATCTTCATTTATGCCACTTCTCCTTCAAATGTTCTGCTTGTTTTTTGTTTGTGTTTTCTAACTTCTCCCCTCCTCCATTCCTTTCACCTAGCTGGAGTAAGATGCCCCTGGAAAGATGAAATATAAAGAAAAGCACCTGACAATTCAGATGAATTTGAACAGTTTCATGTCCTTTCTAGTTTTAAACTCTTTAAGGTTTAGCTTCATTCTTAAAAGACATTTCTGTTTCACTTACCTGAGATTATGCAAATCGCTGCTGAACTCAGAGCAGCAAGGGTTATTTTCCTGAATAAAATTAGCAGACATTTAATAATAAGACACATTTACATTTGTACAGCACATTTGATCTCACTGGATCCCAAACCACTGCTGAAATGTAGTAGGACTTTGAAACTGGGAAACATTCTAGAGGTGTTAATTCTTCTCCTATTCTCACTAATTTAGCTCACTGACATTCATGGAGTTACTCCTACTTCATACCAGTGGAAATCAGAGGCAAACCAACCTGTAACTTCTTCCAATCATTTACTAGAGCTAATTAATTCATCCTGGACCATTTATTACCTGATCATGAAAGCTTTCTACATATTTTCTCCAATTGCCTTTTCACAAAGCCATAGCCATTTTGCATATAGCTGGCAGGACGTAACTGCGCATCCTGGACTAGATTTGCAGCCCATTTGTTTTGCGATTAAAATTATGAAGAAGAACGACTTTTCTGTGCTTTGAGTTCAGCTTGTTTTGTCTCTCTTGATTTATTCACCACTTTCATAAGCACAGGCTCATTTGAACCTGTCCTCATCCTGTCCTGATAGTTGATATCCCTGCTTTTTTTTTTTCCCACTTCAAATTGTCTTATAGAGAAGCTTACAATGTACACACTTATCTACATCTACTAGTTATATATTTGATCCCATCTTATGATATGCACTTTATGTAGATATGGACATGATTATGATGCAGTAAACTTTTAATAAAACTCAAATCCACACTCAAAAGAAAGACAACAAAAATATCAGGAGCTATTGGGCACTCTCCAATGGAGATATATACTTCCAGCAGGCTTTGCGAAGAAAACGTTGCATCTTGAATAACTATCGCCATTTCTTGGGAAGATCTTACTTTTGTTTTTTAACATCTCACTTCATTATCAGACCAAGTGACAAACCAGAAAATTTTCAAGTGTTTGTCTTTTCTTAATTGTAACTGCATTATCTTCTAGCCTGGAAATAAACAGTAATGCCGTCATGATGTCTAGAAAATTACCCAGATTTTAAACCTATCTTTCAAAGATTTCAGAGAAAGGGCTAAAATCCGTTGTGTCAAATGCTCAGGTAAAAAGATTGAAGCTGGATTATTGATATACTTGCCTGGTTTCATTAGCATGTTTCTTGCAGTTGTCCCTGCTTTTGCCCGAACATGTGCATTAGGCTCAAAAAAAAATTGGCAGACAACAAAGCTTTCTGATAAAGATGTAGATCTTGAGCCCCAGCCAAATGTCAGCAGGGGCCTTTTTATGGACTCTGGTATGAATTGGATCATGCCTCACTGGCATGAAAACCTAATATATCACCCAGCAAACATGGAGCTCAGCTATTAGAAGCCCTCAATGGAAAAATCACCAAACGGGCTTTGTTCTGTTCATCAAATAATAGTTCTGGATGTGTGGCCTTTGTTGTTAGTATGCTCCAGAGAGACACCTAATTAGATTAGGAGGGCTCTAAATAAGGCAGTAGTAATCAGCTGGGAGAGCCCCATGCAGACCGGCCGGCGGTGAGGAAAGGCAACGTCCCCTACAGTTACCGAAAGTATAAGGAGCTTTAGCAGCTGGAACAGAAGAAGCAAAAACCAAAGTACAGAGTTTAGTACTGAGGTGGGAATCAGTGCCTTGGAGTAATCAATTCAGGTAAAGGAGGCTCTATTCAGGCATTTGGGGACGCTCCCTTTGGCACTTGCAGTAAGGCTGTCCTGGTGGCACTGGGGCCGTATGGACAGACAGTGGGCATGAAGCAGAAGAAGACCACAAGCCTAGTGCCACTGGACAGGGAGGGAGCAGAAAGCAGACCACGTCAGAATAGTTTTAAACACTATTTGTCGTAAACAACCTTCATGTTCGCTCATGAAATGAGGCAGCAGACATGAGACAAGAAACTATAAATGTTAATGCCGCTTGTAAAGCATGAGAAAAATAAATATGCTGCTCTTTGACTGCAGCTAAACATCAGCTCACACACGTCTAATTAATTAACATGGCAGTTAATTAAGAGGACAGTTTTGATCTGCCGTAACAAAGCTTTGAAATACAGTGGCTTGCTAAGTAATTTATTTCAGTCAAAATTAAAAGCAAATATTTTTTTATTGGTCCATTTGCAGAACTCCATATTACCCTAATGGCATCAGCGTGGCCTCCCAGTCATCTGAATCCAGTCAGAATTAATCTGAGATTACAAAAGGTAAATAAAGGTTGATCTGGGTCAAGGAGCGCAAAAGCGTCCATGAGACGCCCCTGGATAAGCCGGGTCCCTGATAAAGTGCAACCGGCCTCTCACAGGCTCTTGTTTGCTGGTTTTTGTTATTTCCCTCTCAGAAATCAGAGCAAAACTGAATAAATAAACAACTAGGCCAAGAAGACTTTGAATTAGCTTTGTTTTCTCCCTCAACAATGCATCTTCTAACTTGGGATTCTGTATTTTAAAAGAAACACCACTAGCATAGTCAAAATCCTTGGTGAGCCCGAGTTCCCATGACCCCGCATGATAATGCTAGTGTGGCTAGAAAAGGATGGAAAGGACTCTTGGTGCTGATTGCTGCCCCAGGACAAGTGTCTTCAGTGGCCGTTAAAGTCCCCCGTCAGCGTGAAGAACCCAGAAGAGAGGAGGAGATACGCATCACTACAGGATCTGTGAGGCATCATAATTTAGGGACAGTTCTGGGACAGGCCACAAAAGGGTGGTTTAAAAATATCTTTGCCCTTTCAAGTGTTTTGTGTTGCAACCACTAGAAACAGAGAACGGAAGCTCACCTTACATTTTAATCAGTCTTTCCCTCACTTAATTTTAATCTGACCCTGAGTAATGCCCCCTAAGAAGATTCATTTAGAAGCAGATTACAGCATCTAATTTGCTAATGATGAGACATCATCCTCAGAATCACAATCTTCCGTCGAGACTTAGTAGACGCATCAGGAAATGAGATAAAAATGTCCTGCCCCCCTCAGCATTGTCTTACAGCTAGAGCGCTGGTCCCCAGCCACAGCTCCAGTCCTGCCTTGGGTGGGAAGGGCTGTGCCTTGCCATACATGCAACCAATTGACTGGATCACAGGAAAAAGCAGGAAAAGCCTGGATAAGGATATGTTTGGGTCGGAGTCCTGTGGAAAGAAAAAAGATGGTTCATGTAGCTCATTGCTCCCAGACCAGCGAGCTCAGGTCAGCATGCAAGTATGGGTTTCAGCTGTCCCATGCAGCTGGGAAACACGTTACAGCGTGACGCTGATTTCCTACTTACGGATGAGAGATCAAATGCTCCTGGTTTACAGCCAGAAGGAAGGACAGCAGGCTTTTCACCAGGTTTCATGGTCAGGTGCATGATCAGGATTTTCTGAGGAAAGCAAAGAGAAATCACAGGACATCCCTGGGGAGCAAAACATGGGGGAGTCTGAATCGTTCACAATGGGGCAAGAAGGGGAAGGAGATCCAGGAAGATCCTCATGTTTCATGCAGGAAAGGTGCTTAGATTATAGAGAAGATGTCAGAAAATCTAAAGTATCCTATATATTGTCTGGTTATAAAATGGTTTGTGATTGCAACCTGATTCAGCTTAAATTCAGTGGAAGACTTTAAAGTTTTTCCGTTTCTAAAGGGTACTTTTGTATAATGAAATGAATTCTACCAGCTGAAGAAATAGAAGACATGAATGGGAAGAAATGCATTAGAGCCAAAGGCGCCGTAGTATCTTCGACTTTTATCCCAAGCAGAAGAAAATCTTTCAGGAAGGGCTCCAGACTAAGCAAATTGAGTCAGCATCTCAGAAGTCATATTAAGAGCAGCAGAGAGCTCAGAAGTATCGCAGAAGCATTTGATCAGCAAAAAAAAAATGTGTTCTGTAAAGAGTATTGCCAAAAGTCAAGCTGAGTCAGACCTGCAAAGGATATTAAAAGACACAGCTAAAGGTTCTCCAGCTGCATGAAAGAAAGAGGAACAGGTAAGGAAGAAAACTGTAACAGTAAAGCAAAGATCAAGAACTAGCTTCCCAAAATTGCCTGGACCACACCCTGTGCACCCACCCCATATACAAAGACTGAAAATGTTCGGGGAATAAGAGTAGCTGTCCTACCTCATGTCAGACCCAGCCCATGGGCCACCCAACCTGCCCTGACTCCCTGCCAGTGCCCCCCACCGTGACACGCAAGCAAGGAAGTTACATAGCGTTAAACAAAGGCTGAAAATCTGAATTGGGGAAATCCTACAGTCAAATATAAATGCTAAAGCAGAAAAACTTGATTTGCTGGGCGCCACTGTAGTCTGTAGCTCCTAAGGTCAGGGAGGGGATTTAGAAGGGCAACGTGGGCTGTAAACTGAGAAACAGAGGAAGAGCTGCCCCTTGCACCTACTCTCCACCTCCTCTCCAGGCTTTTGCTGGTCTGTCACCAAGCGGGCAGGAGCTGCTGCCAGACATGCAGGAACAGGCGCCTTTTCTACCTCAGTTTCCCTAGCCTCTCTCCTCTCTCTCTCCTTCTTTGAAATACTTCCCACTCCAGCAGTGCTCTCTCCAGGATGGAGTCCCAGATGTACCTGCCTTGTAACTGCTCCAGTATGGGGACCGGACACAGAGGGTTAGGAGAAGGTTTTTTGCAGCCTCCTCTTCATCGTAGAGGAGAGAGACACAGACCCAGCAGTCCTGCAAGGACACTTGCTACGATGCCCTTGCCAGCAGCTACCCATAATGCAGCCTCAGGTGGTCAAGGACAGGCTTCTCTGTGGGATTACTGGGATAAACTCATTTCTTGTGAGGAGGGGGAAAGCCTGACTCTGAAGAGGGCAATGCTCCTGGGACTGGTATGTTCTTTCTATGCCACAGGTGACAAAACTGTCTTCTGCAACCTCTTCTGCATGCCAGGGAAGTCAGGGTGGGACGTGGAGGGAAGGGTTGTTTATGATTGTCCAGGGAAGGAGAGGAAGTGGAGATCTGGGTCTACATAGGGAGGCCAGAGAGATGCCTCCATGGCAATATTGATCCTTTTTTTTTTTTTTTTCAGGGTCTACACTGATGAAAAATTCAAGAATCTCGTATTGCTTTCAGTGCTACAAGGCAGTGGACGGAACCTCTGAGCACAGCAGGTGAATCCTACTAGTGTTTACTGTGCATCTCATCCATGGTGTGTCTCTGGTTATCTAGCTTGAGGGCTGGCAATCATAACGCACAAACATCTCACTGTACACAACAGGCTACGTCTCCAGCCTGCCCCATCACTGGACAACGAACCAATAGGAATTGGTTGATTCAAAATGTGCCTACATGCCATTTTACCCCACATAGCATTATGGCATGATGCGGACTAGGTGTTCTCTTAGGTGCAATGTCTGGTTGGCAAAGGTGACAGAGAGAGTCCAATTGCAATGAAGACTCCACATCTGGCAGTCAGCACCAAGTAGAGTGCATGTGGCTCTTGGTCATTGTGCTCTAGCACATGCTATCAACTGTCACAGGAACTCTCAAGGACTTACCTCCTAGGGGATCTCATGACGCTGTATTGAATACATGTACCTTGGACCAATGATACACAAGTGTTAGAACACATTTCTAACAGATTTAAGTTCCTTCTTATGCATCATTTCCTTATTATGCTTTTGATTCCCTTTAGGAAACAAAGTGACATAAAGTAAATGGGAACAATCAGAGTATTTCACTTCAAACTGTACTATTGCTTCACACCAACTCGTTAAGGCAGACATGGCCAGTGGAGATGCTAAAAGAGGTGAGGGAAGCTGATCCTCGGCAGAGAGGTTCTCCAACAGCCTCCATCAACTACTGAGTTGGTGGGAAAGAGGAAACTGGTTTTAAGATGGAACTTGGCACATTTCTGAATGTGATTTCATGATTACAAAAAAAAAATAATTAAATCATTCAGGCATTCCTTCCTGTTCTGAGTCCTGCATTGCAACGTATACCAACACTAAATAGTGAGAACTACTATGATCAGTTCATTATGTCATTACTACCTGCTGGAGATTTTCACTTGTTTTCAATAAGCCATGATGGCCATTTATTAAACCAGAAGTTTGGGCTAGACAGATAGTGGGTTTAATTTAGTTCCTAAACTGTGCTTTAACATGTGCTACAATTTGTTTTTTAAACATTTGATTCAAGTAAATAGCATTCCTGTGGAGAAAAAGTATTGCGTATGTCTCTACGGAAATTATCACGTGGCCTGGATCTGTACTGCACGTAGATAAGAAAACTTGACTGGCTGATGTGAAAATAGGTAGGTCAGTTTCTGAGGGAAGGTGTTGTCTGGGGAATTTAACAAGAGATTAACAAATATGGTTCAGCTATCTATAAGTGCCATGAAAAAGGTCTCACAAAGATCTCAGGTTTTGCTTTAATTCTATAGATGAAAGTACAAATACTGTACAGTCCAATTTTTCTAAGTAACACAGATTGTGCATGTGCAATAACCAATTATTTAAACTGAAGGAGAAAGAGAAAAGGAAAATAAAACTTATTTTAGCTATCCACTTGCAAATAAAAATTGCATTTCATATGATAAACTCCAAGACTGCATTACTGAAAAAAAGGCATCTAAAAATATCACACTCACATTTCACCAAAATAATAAATGTGAGTTGATATGATATCTTTCATACTCAGGAAATTCCTCACAGGTTCGCATGATAACACACGGATGCCTGATCAGCTGGTCTGTAGCAAATGTAGCTGTAACGCATTCGCCTCTACTCCCAGTACAATCTAAGGGAAGAAATACAAAGTGGGAGAGCACATCAGATTTAGAAATCTGTCTGTACTTTTTTTGCCTAAGAAAGTTATGAGGTCTTCAATATTAATTTTTGTGACTTCCTTTTGGAGGAAGAAAGATGTTACGGAACAGAGTTTCAGTAAACTGGAAATGAGCTTGAGGAAACAAGCCAGATTAGTTGGGGCAAGAGGAGAAATTCTCATCTATTGTCGTCAATTGAGATGAGCTTTGACTAGCAAGAACTGAAAAAAATTTACATGTAATTGGTGGTAGCTGATATCCATCTCCCTTATGGGAAGGATGTTCAGAAAGAAGTGCTGAAGAATTTCCAGAAAGATACAAGCACAACATTACACACTTATATTCAAATCCCAATTTGAGTTCACACAATAACATTTAAGGTGCAAAGAAGAACTGATCTAACTCCCCAGAGACACTGAAATAGCCAGTATCTCTTTCCCAAGTAATCATAAGGAAACAAGGATCAGTTGTGACCATCTGGTCTGGTGTCTTGTGGAACCTACCAGACCAAACTAACAGACATTTTCAAGTCAGTTCGTATTTGAACTGGAGTATCTCTTTCAGAAAACAGGTACTCCTGATTAAAAATAAAAATTAAAATCTTATTATTGGTTTCACCGATCCTCTGACAAGGTTTTCTAGTAGTTAAAATCACTTTCACCTTTAAAAATCTGCACATTTCAAGACTTACCACGTTGACCATCAATTTCCCTGCCACTGGTTCTTATTACATATTTATCTATCAGTTTGAAGCCTGCTGATGAATGTCAAAAGCCACGTTCAGCTCTCGCCAGTGCCACAGTTCCTGGTGGCCATGTACAAATAACCAGAAGTTTCCCAGAACCAGCCCTAATTCACAGTAAAGTCCCAAAAAGAGTTTCTGCAGAGCCTCTCCTACCTTGTCTTGCTAGGTTTAAGTAAACGACCCATAAATGACAGCAAGGAAAGCAACTTTACTGGCACCACTGGGGCAGTGAGGCATTAGCTTCAAATCCCCATCCTGTTTGGGGTGAGACACACGTGTCCACACCTCCCATGCTAATCACAAGCAAAGGGTGGCTGGAGCAGGCTCCTCTCAGCCTCGTCCATCAGAAGGGCTGTAGTTGGACACAGGGGGATGTGCAGCCCCATGGTGAGGGCTCAAGCCCTGGAGAGGAAGCTGGCTCAGGTCCTAACCTCAAGGATGCAATAAGTGCGGTTCCCCGCAACTGCTCACAGATGTGCATGCCAAACCTTGCAGCTGCAACTATCCTTTTGCATATACTGTGACACTGAGGCGAGCACTGGGAGGTGGTTTAGGTCCTAGATCCTCTTGGCAGTAGCCCTGGAGAGCCCCGGCAATCACTGAAATACATGACCATATGAAAAATTGCTAAGGGAGGAGAGAAAAAGGAAGATACCAAACACCCTACTGAGCTTTAAAGCTCAGTAGCTTTAAAGAGTTCAGCTCTCCTAAAGGGGAGCCTGATAAAAACCACAAGGAAATATATCTACAATATTGTCATTTTTTAAAAGCAAGAAGCAGCATGAATTTTCCCAGGATCAATCTGTGGTGTGTCTGTCTGCCTCTCGCTAATGCACACTTAAGGGTGGTGTAAATGGCCCTGACACCCTGCAAAGTCTCCAGCTGACCATGTCCCAGTGTGCTAATGTCAGACAGAAGAGGTGGCCCTTCCTTCCAAGGGTCTGGAGGACCACTCCAGGGCTGCCGTCACGGTCTAAAAGCATAATGCGCTGTGGAAACAATTTGGACCCTTGTTCTGGGTCTCAGGGAAAGCCTGGGATTTGATCAGTCATTACAACACTGAGTGTTGGGAAGCTTCAGTCTCTGTGTGGGTTTAGCCCCCTGTTAATTCAATATTAAATTTGCCACAGGAAATGTCCTTCTGGAGCAAACACTGTGTGCCTTTCGCCAAGCCAACACCGTAACGTTGTAGAGAAAACAGAAATCTAACAAACAGTCTTTTCTCAACATGTGGCATAAAATCTTTCCTCACACAAGCAACAAAAATTATTAAAGCAATTTAATCAGGAACAGCAAGGGAGAGGACAGAAACTGGCAGGGACAGTGCAGTACGTGTGCAGAGGTGATAGGGAAGATGGGGGAGATGAAGAGATACAGGGATTCTCTGGCCATTAGACCGTATTGCCCTCCTGGACAGGAAATCAAATCTTTTCCTGCCTCAGAGATGTGTAGATGGCAGACAAAATCCTTCACCTTAATGTAAAAACAGAAAGAGGGCAGAGGATTTGCTATGGATCTAAAAAGGTCCGAACCCCACTGGTAAGAGTCAAAACTGAGTCACATCATGGAATTAATTTCTTTCTGCGGTTTGTCTGGAATTTTTTTGAGTGAAAATAGGAAATGTGTTTTTTGTTGTTGTTGTTTTTTTTCTTTCAAATACCACATTACAAAAAATTTAAGTGAAGAAATTAGGAAATGGGAAAATTAAGAGTTCCTGTACAGCCTTCATTCAACTGCCTTTATGCACATACTTCATAGCTTGGTCTCTACAACACTTTCTTTTCACCCCAAGGGACGCACTTCATTCCTTGAAGATACTGGCAAGACATATTGTGAAGGAGACAGTGGTTTACAGGCGAAAAGGATAGGCTTATAGTTGAGGCAGCTGAATGTTGCCCTAGAGGACTGGGAACTGAGTCTGCAAAGGGTTTAAGCCTTGTGCGTACTGACCTTGTCTATTCCCCTGGACTTGATGTTGTGGCATCTCAAGGTTCACCCAGAGCCTTGCAGAACTTCTCAGTGCCCTGTGCCAGTGGCAGCGGGGACATCACAGGGGCATCCATCCAGGCAGGATCTCCCGCTTTGCCAGGAGTGGGCACTTCAGCTTCCTCCTCTCTGCTGGTTCATTGCTGCTGCTGAGACACCACACCCCACCATCTCCAGTTTCCCTGAGGCTCGCCCTGCCTTTTAAGTCTAACAGACATTTTGGACCTAAGGCGGAGCTTTTAGGACTAATCAATTTAATATTGGAAACAGAGATTCTAGGATCAAATCAGAGGCAAAACACAGTTCTGTTCTGCACTTAAAAGCACTCTCTCTGTAGCATTTCAGTGTGTGTCACCATGAAGTGCTTCAACGTGTCCAGGCTGCGGAGCTGGGAAGGAAGTGTTCCCACAGCCATCCATCTCCTGTCCTCCCCTTTCCCTGCCCACCTCTTCTCACCTGAATCATTTATCTCCATCCTAGCTCTTACATCGCACTACTTTGTCTTCCCACTCCTGATTTGCTTACGCTGCAAATGTAAACTTAATGACTTGAACTCTATCATCCCCTTCTGTTAGAACCCCTCTCTAGGATAAGGTGACATAACACACCTTTTGAAACCTTCATTAAGTTGCGAGACCATACAGCATACAACTGTGAAACATGTTAATCAGACAAGCCTTCTGTTAATGTATGGACTCCAGTGTATTCTCAGCAAGACCCATATGGACACAACACAGGTGCAACATCAAGGTGGTTTGTCCACACTACCTGTCCCTGTTTTCACTTTAAAGATTTTGACATCACAGCTACCACAGTAAACTGGGAATTGAGGTGATTTTTTTAGGGAGAGGCACTGTGAAGTGATGTTCATTAGTATTCATTAATAATTTTCTATGAGGAAATTAATAATTTCGTACTCACTGCAGAGTCTGAAAGGTACACAGTAATTAAAAGATGGAAAGGTTTGCAGAAGTAGCTGCCTTTCGAAGACTGGATGTGAGGTGGGTTTTGTAGGAAAAATGGTCTGATATTCTAAGGACCATTTCAAGATGCATACTTGCAAGGAGACATGTTAAGACTGCCTGAGGCGCCTTCTTTCAGTCATTTTCTGCTCTATATTTGATTACGCAACTCCACCATTCCTGTAACTTAGACGCAGTGTTGAATGGATTCTAAAACACTTATTTCCAAGAAAGGAACATTTAGAGAGATTCAGGTGCCTGAGTATAAGAAGAGCTGTCTAATGTCATTTGCGATGCTCTGAGAAGCCCGTCTGGCTTGCAGCTGCTGCTCCAGCAGGGCACGAATCCTGCCATAAATCCTGTGTCAAAGCTGCCAACACATTTAGATGACTCCAGCAACTGCCGTCATTTCCGAAGGCATTATGTTTAGGTACCTGAACTTCCCCATTTAAATTACATTTGAACACTGAAAACAAGAGAGTCATCAGATAAACTCAGATATAACTTCAGCCAGGATTTCCTAGCCACAGTGCATGATTCCTCTCATTTCTGTTTCAGTCATTCCTGCTTAGTTGTGAGTTTATTGCCTCTCGGGGTCTCCAGGCAATTTTGGTGAAACGGCTGGCGAACCCGAAGGGGCTGCAGGAGCGCAGTCTGAGGAAATGCTTGTCTGCTCCAGAAACCGGCCAGCGTGGTGTTTCCACTCACTCCGCTAATCCTCACGTAGCTGGGGTTAAAGTTATAAGCGTGCAAGTGCTGCCTCTTCTCGCCCTCTTTGCCCGTTTATGCTTGTTTGGGGATTGGATTCTTGCCAGAAATTCGTCCCTGAAGGAGGCAGGACTTGCAGTGACAGAGAAGGGAAAATGCTTCTACAGTCTTTAGGGCAGGAACGGGAACAGGCAGAAGAGACAACAGGGCTCTGCCAAGGATAGGCAGGTACCCACGATATTATTCCTATCAGGCAAATCCAGCCTGTGATGCTGTCTTTAATAGGGTGCAAAGAAACCTGTGTGGATGCAGCAAGAGTATTGCAAGCTCAAAAAGTCTATGTTGTCAGAAGATTTAAAGTCTCCTAAAGAATTTCCTTAAGCCTGTATATGTTCTGCAATCTCTATTTTAATGTTTTTTTCTGATTACAGAAAAAACCTTTGGCATGTCTTCTTTAGCTTATTTGAACATAGAAACTATGCTACACGAATTTCCCACCTAATTTCAACGGAGTTAAGTACCTAGACATCTTTCTGTGTCTGGCCTCCAAACCCTGTTTATATTAGAAAATTTTTAATATTGTTTTGAAAGAGCAGTACATCTTCCTTGCTCTGGGTCAGCTTGGGTTTAGAAAAGAGATTTTGTGTCAGTCCAGGTCATATTATTTTGCCCATCAGAATAAAGTGTACTAGCAAAAGAACTATTTTAATGTGGGCTTATATCTACAATAGAGTTTTTCAGCACTATTCCTAAGTTAGGATATGATTGTTTTTCACATTACTAACATCCATACAAACAACAGCTTGTAAGTGCAACTTAGACTAAACAAGATGAACTTGGCTCAGTGCAGTAAAGCGTTAATACCACCAGTAGAAACAGGCATGAGAGAAATATATTCACCACTGGTAGGCATCAGAAACCTGGTAAGACAGGCTGAGCGGTTCCAAATGCTTACCTGGAGATATATTCAGGCTACACTTATCATCACTAACTAGTGAAAATCAGTTTTACTTAAGGTATCTCCGTGTGGATACTCCAATGGAGAAGCACCCCACATTTCAAACCACTTTGTGAAATACGGGTCAAATGTATCTTAGACCAAGAAATACCATGATCTGACATTTTGCTGATTTCCAAATATATTCTCCATAAATATGTGCATATGCTGTGAGTAACAAGGATGCTTTCTTCCTCCCCTGCCTGGGTTGCCTTGTGCATTTAGACCATGGGATCATCAGAGTAGGGTTGATTTTTTTTGTTGTATTTTTTTTGTGCAGAGTGACCTTTAAGTTTAGCAGTTGTTATTACAACCCAACATAAAGCAAACTGCAGACAAGAATATCAGTGTAAACACGACAGACAATCCTTCCATGTTGGAACTGTGATGTCTCCTTCCTTGTCTCAAAAGCACAACACATACCCCACTACATGTAGGCATCAAAGCTGAAAAAGAAAAAAAGGATCGGCTCCAAACTAGTGTCGTCAATAATTTCCATTTGTGGTTTCCATGGTAATTATACACTTAACAAGGTAAGTTATAGTCAAGTTATACTGGGGATGAAAAAAGTAGCATCCCAAGGTCACAGAATATGGTGACCGAAGAGGTGGGTGTGAAGATTTAATTCCTTTTTGTCCCTTTGTTCTGTGATATGTTTCTACACTGGCTGCATAAGCTCTCCATTAACAATACCAAACCATGTTATCCCCTTTTCCTTTGCCTGTCATTGTAGGGTTGCTGCTGGAGCTCAGAAATTAGGGGAAGGACTTGGCAGTCCCATTGGACTCATTCCTCCCCTGAGTGGCAAGAGGATGGCAGGAGAAGTAGCTCTGCTCCTCTGGCTGTCCTCAGAGGACCTCCTGTAACTTCTAAGAAGCCTCACTTTGCTGCATGAAGCTTAGCTTATTCTGAGAAATCATATGAAAAGATAATTCTTTTATATCTGTGCATCAGATACTGTCGTTTGTATATCCGCTCTCTGGCGTGTTTTCCCCTGTTGCTCTGTGTGGGTCTTTCACACAACAAAAAAGGGAGGTGAAAAGAGACTGTAAAGAAAGAGAAATACAGAGCCTCATAATTTAACAGAGAGGTTCAAGGGAGGTGAGAAGTCTGAAAGCTTAAAATCTGTTTGTTTTAATCTCCCTACTGCTTTCATGACTCAGGTCTTCAACTAACTGTAGGCTCAGTGACTTGTTCCAAGAGCCTGGATTTGGGGACTCCCTGTGCGCAGGGCAGAAACCATTGCACCTGGTTTGGGCGGAGACATCCTTCTCCTTGTGTGATCATGAAACTTATGTGCCCTAACCTCAATATTTACAGTATTTCACCATATTTTTTCTTATCACACCTATATCTACTTTCTTTCAGGTCCCAAATTTCAAAGATCACAGCCATGTTTTCACAAGAAAAGCTTGAAACCTATAGCTTCCAGGACATGCACCTGATGAGGTGCATCCGCGGGTCCTGAGGGAACTGGCAGATGAAGTTACTAAGCCACTATCCATCATATTTCAGAAGTCGTGGCAATTTGGTGAAGTTCCCACTGACTGGAAAAGGGGAAACATAGCCCCCATTTTTAAAAAGGGAAAAAAAGAAGACCCAGGGAACTACAGGCCAGTTGGTCTCACCTCTGTGCCCGGCAAGATCATGGAGCAGATCCTCCTGGTGACTATGCTAAGGCACATAGAAAATAAGGAGGTGATTAGTGACAGCCAACATGGCTTCACTAAGGGCAAATCATGCCTGACTAATTTGGTGGCCTTCTATGATGAGATTACAGCATTGATGGATAGGGGAAGAGCAACTGACACCATCTACCTGGACTTATCCAAAGCATTTGATACTGTCCCACACGACATCCTTGTCTCTAAACTGGAAAGACATGGTTTTGATGGATGGATCACTCGGTGGATAAGGAATTGGCTGGATGGTCGCTCTCAAAGAGTTGTGGTCAACGGTTCAATGTCCAAGTGGAGGCCAGTGACGAGGGGTGTTCCTCAGGAGTCAGTACTAGGACCAGTGCTATTTAGCATCTTTGTTGGAGACATGGACAGTGGGATCGAGTGCACCCTCAGCAAGTTTGCAGATGACACTAAGTTGTGTGGTGTTGTGGACACGCCAGAGGGAAGGGATGCCATCCAGAGGGACCTTGACAGGCTGGAGAGGTGGGCCTGTGAGAACCTCATGAAGTTCAACAAGGCCAAGTGCAAGGTCCTGCACGTGGGTCGGGGCAATCCCAAGCACAAGTACAGGCTGGGCGGAGAATGGATTGAGAGCAGCCCTGAGGAAAAGGACTTGAGAGTGCTGGTGGATGAGAAGCTCAACATGAGCCGGCAATGTGCACTGGCAGCCCAGAAAGCAAACCATATCCTGGGCTGTATCAAAAGAAGTGTGGCCAGCAGGTTGAGGGAGGTGATTCTACCCCTCTACTCTGCTCTCGTGAGACCCCACCTGGAATACTGCGTTCAGCTCTGGAGTCCCCAGCACAAGAAGGACATGGAGCTGCTGGAGTCCAGAGGAGGGCCACAAAGATGATCCAAGGGCTGGAACACCTCTGCTATGAAGACAGGCTGAGAGAGTTGGGGCTGTTGAGCCTGGAGAAGAGAAGGCTCCGGGGCGATCTTATTGCAGCCTTCCAGTACTTAAAGTGGGCCTACAGGAAAGCTGGAGAGGGACTTTTTCCAAGGGCATGTAGTGATAGGACAAGGGGCAATGGCTTTAAACTGAAAGAGGGCAGATTTAGATTAGATATAAGGAAGAAATTTTTCACTCAGAGGGTGATGAGGCAGTGGAACAGGTTGCCCAGAGCAGTTGTGGATGTCCCATCCCTGGAAGTGTTCAAGGCCAGGTTGGATGAGGCTTTGGGCAACCTGCTGTAGTGGAAGATTTCCCTGCCCATGGCAGGGGAGTTGGAACTAGATGATCCTTGAGCTCCCTTCCAACCCTAACCGTTCTATGATTCTATGATTTTATGCCTGACTCTATGGCAAAATACAGCCCAGTTAACAGCAAGTGACCTCTCTTCTGAGCCTTCGGAAGAGAGCCAGCAAGAAGTGACAGATGCATTTCAGGGGCAAATCTGTCCACATAACATCCTTTTGACTTCAGTCATCCCTCACTAAAGGAGAACTTGAATTTTGCTTTCTTGTAACTGCTCTCCAAGTGCATTTCTTGTGTCATAATTCTGCTTTACCTACACTGTAAGCTCTTGGGAACATGGATCACGTTAGATCATACACTTGCACTGCATTCAGCTCGAGGGCTGGCACGCTATTGCCATGGAAAAGAAGTGTTAGGAAGTCAGAGGAAAAGCTCATTGAAACAGATATGGAAGGGGAGGGGAGCGGAAGAGCGTCTTTCTGTACTAAGGATGTAGGGAAGCAAAGCTCACAGTATCTATATTTGACCTTTAAGAATAAAAAGGAAAAAAATCTGAGCTTGTTTGCATGGAGAATCAACGCTGATCTAGAGCAAATCATCTGTTAGAAATGGAGGATTGACCTCGATCTGACATGCCATGGAGAAATTTGCAACACTAACAGTCATTTGACTCTTACAACACACCACGCTGTGTTCACACAATCAGCCCAGATAAGAGGAGAGTCTCCCTCATCTTATTTCTTCCCATTAATTCATTCCTTTCATATTTTTTGCAAACCTCTCTGGCATTCTTGCATATTCCACACTAAATGGGCTTCTACCTTTAAAGAAATGGAAAGAGAGCTGCAAGAAACTGGGACTGGCCTGAAGATGCTGTTTTTATTACAATTGTTTAGTCTTTCTAGGACTGAATGGAATATTCCTATGAAAATGTACTCTTTAATCCGCATTAATTTCTTCAGTTACACAGTAACGGCTCATGCATTATAGTAATCACTGACAAATAGATTTGGCTGGAGTAGGCAAATTGGATCTGTAGCAGAAGGAGAAAAGAAATCTCAAATCCAAGGAAAATAAAAGCCTAATTCCTGTCTATGCATCAACAGGATGAACCTGAGCTCAGATCAAAACTTTTCTCTGAATAAGCCACTTTTGCAAGAACACAGAGCTTGAGACAGAAAGAAGTGAACCAGCTGAGAAATGCTTCCAGATTGAAAATTAGCAGAATTTCAAAGACTTCTTAAATGAAAATAAAACTTCTCTCCCTGACTGGTCCTACATCACCTGTCCAAGTACAGAACTGTACTCCTTAAGCTACTGCTCTCTGACCATCTCAGGTCCTTTCCTTCCGATAGTTTACCATATTAAAGAGGAGGAAAATTGAGAGCTAGCTGAAATGGACTGTATGAAAATGTAAAACAAACAACACCTCCGTTGTACTCGTCATTGCAAATGTCTCTCTTCATTTGGCTATGGCAACTGCTTTTGAAAACATACCTGTATAATTGACGTATTATTTTTCATATGAATAAAGCATGGGATTTCCTTAAAGCGTCAGGAATCAGGCCTCCCAGATCCCATCGGACTGACTTAAAATCATGAAGCATGCTTAAAATAGTGCATTTTGGATTCTTATTTGCCTTTTAGATCTGATCTGATCTTCTAGGTGAAATTTCTTCATGTTTTACATTTTAAAAAAGCTGCAAATGTTATAGAATCTTTATTCCAAGAATGTAAGTTTTAAGAAATGCATCAAGAATCATGGAACTTGAAATTAAAACATGAGACTTGGCAGCAGTGGTGAGCAGTAATTCACTCTTCCAAGCACTTCCTCACCCTTTCAAATAGAAATTGCTAATCGTGAGAAAAAAATTCATAAACGCAAATTTGTAAAGCACAGATCAAGCCAGGAACGTATAATTAGTTCTTCTCTTTTTTTTTTTTTTTTTACATTTAAACCAAATGTAACATTAATTTCACTCATCTATCTCCAGTTTCCAAGCACTGGTCTGAAAATACATGCAGAGAACAAGCCCAGCTTAGCACCACGATGCCCTTGTCTTGTCCAAATCTGTGTAAGTTAAGCAGCAACAGATCACCTAGCTGTTTGCATACAAATTGATCCAAATCCATTGACTTCCTTTTCTGTAGTTCTCTCCCATGCACTATGCAAAATTCAGCAGGCAGATATTATAATCAGCACATTAGTCACTGAGCAGACACCTCCAATTTCCCTGTAACCTCCCAAAGTCACATTCTACAGCCATTCTGAACCTTGAGTATTTCATGGAGCAGGCATCACGATGTGGATACAATAAACCAGGGCAAAATGGACACACTATGATACCGCAATGGACACATTCTGCTGATCCTCAGGTGCAAGGGTGTTTATTTTGACCCTTTGCCATCTGCATCAGAGGAGAAACTGCAAGCGTACTGCAGATTGTTGACAGAGGACAAATGTCCTCTCATGGCCAGTGCAATTCAGCCTTTCTGATGGAATTCAGCTCTGCGTTAGAAAGTCTGGACTGTGCCTAATAGTATCCCTTTCTCGCCCATATACTCCTAGACTTGCTGGCGATGTGAAAACTCCGAGTCTACCCACAGCTTTCACTGAAGAGTTTCATTCTGTCAGAGTTTAGGAGTGGTGCTAGCTGAAGCTCCAGTGCTTTTGCTACTGCATGATCCCAGTGCAGCGCGTGCTGGTGGCTTCCCAGCCACATGCTGCTGCAATAATTCCCTAGAGTAGCCAGGAGAAGAGCAGGCTGGGGGAAGGAGGGTGCAACACCACAAAGTCAGAGGCTGAGTGCTCTGGAAATCTGGTAAAGTCTCTTCCTGCCTTCTGGCATCAGCCACTGATCCTTCTCACTGGCACGGCAGAAAACTTCACCCCATCAGCTGGTTCTGGTACCCACCCAGGAGAAGTCAGTCGTCAGGCCTACAGCCAGACTTTTTGGCTGTCAGAAGTAAAATATCATCCAGCAGTGGCCCCTACTTCTTGCATGAATTCAACCACTGTTTCCTTTATGAAGGTACTCTTAAAACATCACTGGAATGCTACTTCCCATGCCTCGGAGATGCTTTTCCTCATCTCCAGCTATGATCCTTCCTGCCAAGGAGAGAAGAAGAGCAGAACACTTGCCTTCTTTCTGCTTAGACAAACATCCTGGGAAATAGTGCCATATGCCAGAATTTGAAGGATTTGCCTGGGGGATTCTGCGAGTGTGACTAAGCCCCTCAGGGTGTCTAGAAACACCTCAATTTTCTCTTAAATGTTGCAAAAGCTGCTTTGAGATCTGTACTGAGGGCCTGTAGGTAGCCCAGTGTTGGAGTGGCTGCTCCTGCTTCCACAGCGATGCTGTGCCTCTGGCTTAGGGCTGTGGGGACAGGCAGGAGAGCCTGAGAGGACCGACTGATAGCCCTGACACATGGGCAGCTGCTGTAACATCTCACTTTTCTCATTAACAGGCGAATATTATGCTCTGTTTAAGAATTTGAGTTAATACATTATCTCAAGGCTCTGTTCTGCAAAAGCAGGGCTCTTAGGAAACGTTACTAGAAGAGCAACAAACATATCCTTCGTGCTGATTAATAAAATCAGGAGTTTTTTCCAGTGGTTATTCTCCAGTCTAGAGTCCAGTCCAAAACATACCAAAACACTCCATTCAGTTTTAGTGGGTACAGGCTAGAGACCTTATCTTTTAAGACAAGCTGAAATACTTATCTTAAGGTTAGCCACACTAATCCGAAACTTCGAGCTTAAGAAATCTGTCTGGAAATCTCTTGCATTCAGCTTTATTTTTTATGTAGATTTCTGATACTTCCTGGTCTGTTCCGAGCAAAATATGAGAAAACCTACTTTTCTTCCCTGTCAGTATGCCTTTGCCATTGCTAGTCAAAACTGAGAAGTGTAGAAATGAGAAAATTACAGTGTGGGGACAGTGAAAGGTGAAATTCTTCTGGGTATGTTCTCATCAAAGGTTCAGATTTATTCCTTCATTTAGTTTTTCACTATCATTTATGAACTTGCAGAAAGTTGTCCTCAAGAATGATCATTATCCATGTTAAAATGATGCTCTGACATCTCCTGTGTAAGCAAGTTAACTCCCAACAACCTAAGGCTGTGTGAGCCATTTTCCAATCTGGTTTTCACTGAACTGTAATTACTACAAAACATTTTTGATTCTGATAAAGATTTACATATTTTCTTTTGACTTCTGCTGTATTTTGATAGCACAGATGGCAAAATGTTTTACTGTAGATAAATGTGACTGTGGGTTTGTGACTTTACTAATGATCATGAGTGAATAGGTCTCATGATACCTACAGTAGCTTGCTAGATAAAGGAATATGTTGATGCTTATCTCTGCAGAAAGATATAATGGTTAGAAAAGCTTAGTAATGCTGACTGTCCCTCGGTTGTGCATCTCTTAAGCTCATGGCAGGTCAGTTTAAAGCTAAATGCAAGTCCAGCTGCCAATACCGGCAATTCATTCTGTATTCTCTGCCGAAAAAAATCCTTTCTGGAATGTCCCATGCTACTGTCTCACCAGACTAAATATTGTCTGATAGCTTAATCCTAGAGAAAAGCAAAAAAGGAGTGCAAAATTATGTTTTTAAAGTGTGTTCCCTTTTGATTTTCATTTTTCAGAGGCAAAACAGTAACTCTGGAAATCTGCAAAAAGGGACTACTAAAGAACTACAAACATGCTTTGTTTTATGGATTACCGTGAAGAGAATTATCTCTTAGCTGAGAGAGTCTGACGGAAGCTGGGAGGAGGAGGTATGGACCATTAAGTAAACCTAAGCAGTTTATACTACCTTACATTTATTTAGGCATTGATGGGATTAGCTGCAGGATGATTAAAGGAAACTATAGAGAAGGAGGCAATGAGGGAAGGTGTGGGGTAAAGGAGGAGGTGCTGCAGATCCCGTTGTGCTGCAGGAGATCTGAGCAACACATAGCAAAAGGCTTGTGTGTTAATAGTCCTGCAATATTGTATGGAAGTCCTGGAGGCGGATTAAGAGGCCTGACACTTCTTGGGATTTGGGGACTGGAGCTGAAAGGCTCTTCCATGCTGCAAGGAGAGACCCAGGCTCACCTAGTGCATGAGCCAGCTGTGCCTTGAGGATCAACCTGGGCTTCCTTGGACTTTCCTAAACAACATGAGTGCCAGGGCCAGAAAGAGAGCCTGGGAAGGTAGTTGAAGTCTGGAGAGTTGGTGGCCTGTAGCTGTGTCGCCTTACAATAACTCACAGGCAACATAGCCCTAAAAAAATACGCGTGCAGTAGTTACTCAAATCCCTCCTCTGTAATTGGCTCCCAAGGCTGCCGGAATCCCGCAGTGTGGAGATTTACATACGGCTCATTTTTTTCCACATCTCTCTACTTATTACGCAAAACTGCTGTTGTGGAGGTACGGCTATTGTTCTGACTCAGGAAAAGCATCATCTCTGCATCAGATGAAGTAACCTCATTGCAGTTTGAAGGCAAGGTTTGATGGAAGCATCCACAGCTGATGCAGAAGGTGGCTAGCTTGACGCCTAACAGATCTGCAGAGCTGGGGCAGGGATAGTCCTACTTCTGTCAGACCAAACAGAGAATCTCCCAGGAAATTTGGCAGGAATGCATTGCAAATCAAGCCATATAAAAGGCAAGAAAAATGCAAGAAAATTTATTTCTGAACTGACCAGAAAGAAAACTAGCTGGCTTTAAGTGGAGATTTTAGATGAAATTTTACAAGTATTTGCTGGAAACTCCTTGCAGTTGGTTCATTCTTGAAAATGGTGTCATGTAGTTTATTTAAACTGCTCTACCTCAGCACTATTCAAAATCCTCAGACTGAAGTGCTGACGGGGATGTGCCATGACTTACTTTCTCCTAAGTTGTCTCTTCTTAAAGAAATACAGCTGAAACCTGTCAAACGAGAGAAATGTGACTGACAGCTGAGCTGTTGCACATTTTCTGGGATCTCTGTTAGCATTTGTCAAGGAGAAATCACCTGTAAGCCAGAGAAAGTGGGTGAAGGGGAATGACCAGTGGTTTCAGAAAGGAGATCTTTGGGCTTAGGAGAGCCCAAAGACAGCTTTTTGTCTTGCCGTTTATTTGGGTTCTGCTTTCTACAGGCTGGTTTTGGTTTGAGAAATCAAAGGGAGTTAAGACTGGGATGGAACTTCTTGTCTTTTGTCTAGAAATGCGGAGGCATTTTCCTCTGGGAGACCACACCTCAGTGCATTTCTGAGGAACTTTGAAACCATCTCTTTCTGATCACTGCTTTGGATGTGGAATGGTGGTTTTCTGTTGCTGATTCTGGTAAATTTTCCAGTGGGAATGCAGGTCCCTTTACCAGCTGAGTATGCCCGGATCAATACATTCCTTGTATAAGGCAGCTTTGTCTGCTCACCTTGGAAATATTTTACCAATATCCAGAGGTTGACAGACTGGAGCAAAACCCCACTGCCACAGAGTAAGGTCCTTGGCATGGAAACACAGTCAGTTCGGGTTTGCCAGACAGAAGAGACTGTGATTTTGGCCATGCTCTTCCATGCATGGGCACCCGTTCCCACCCTGGCTCCACCATTTGCTGCCTGCTCTGCAAAACTCTTTCTCCTTGTGAAAATGGAAAACCAGTGACGTTTAATATAAACGGTCAGGGTGGTTTTTTTAAGAGTGATTTGTTTCCCGGACACTAGATGGAGCTGGGTAATTGAGGTTCATCTCCAGCCTCCTTGTAGGCAGTGGGTGGTGGAGGAGCTGAGGGAGGCGGTGGGGTTGGCAGTCGTTCACCCTACCACCTCCTAGAAACTGCTTCCAGGGCTCTAATAGGGCTTGCTTTTTTTACTAGCAACAATAGCCTTACACAGCAAGGCTAGCCGCATCCTGACATTACATGAAATAGGTCAGTATTTGGATAGACAGATTTATTGTGCAGTTTGCATTTAAGCTTAACAGTTAAAATAAATAGTTCTTTTCTTCCCTTGGGAGCTGATGAGCCAGACTCACTTCCAAACAACTGAAGACTTCTGTACTTTTTGACAAACACAGTTCTCCAATTAAGAACAGTAAATAGGATTATACAGTCTGAAAAGGCTCTTTATCACCATAAAGTTTGTATGTGGGAAGTGGGGGTCTCTATTTAGCCTTCATTGTAATTCTTTTAAAATACAAACTAATGATTATGTCACATCCAGAGTTCAGGGTTTTCAAAGGGAAAAGCTGCTTAAAGGCAGCCAGCCTTCTGAGGGAAGAGATCTGCATCCTTATGATTAATTCAGAATAATATATGCAGAATTACTACATATTCTTTAATCGAAGTCTTTGAGATGCAATCTTTGCTTTAAGCCACGCAAAGAAACAAGTCATATTTACTTTCCTTTCAGGAGAGATTTTTATTATGTGAGGTTGGTATATATATATTTGTCTTTAAATCAAAGTGGAATAAATGGCATAGGTCAGAAAAGGCCAAATAGTTTAGCACATCAGGAACTCGATGTGACAGCTGTCTGTCAGCTGCTTTAAAGATACTGCAAACCCAGCACAGAGGAGACAGAAAATAACCTGTTAGTAAGAGAAGTTCGATCCAAAACTCTAGCAGTGAGTACCTGGGTGATATCGTACAACATGAGGGCTTCTATTCTATATCACATGGCTGCAGATGTTCATATTATGTATACTAATCTCTCTTGACTCTAATCTCTCTTGACTCTAGAACATCTGTGACATAGATTAATTATGCATTGTGTAAAGACAAAGAGTGGTGATTTAATTAGTTTTCTGATTACTGATTTTCAGTTCCATTGGCTCCCTCTCTTGTCCTTGTAATATGAAACAGGATCTATCAGTTTATTTTCCACATTTTTTTTCTTCCTCTACAACCCAGCTTTCTTACCATGGCAGTTTTCCCTGGACTCTTCTCATTTTTGTCATTTCCCTATGTCCCTTCCATTTCTGCTATGTTTCTTTGAGATTAAGTGGCTAGAAATGTAAATATTAAGCTAGGTGGAGGGAATACCATCTGTTTCCAGTTTGGTATCCTCAGCTTTTTTGCATTCCAGATGCAGAATGATGACATGAATTGCAATATACAGAGAATACAATGATGATGACATTGTAAGACAGACAAATGATGCCCTGGACTTGCTACAGTGTAATTTACACTGATACAGATTGCATTTATGCCCTTTCTATTGGCATCAGATATATCCTTTTTGGTTTTCTTAAGAATTTCTTAAAAACTCAAGTAATGTTTGCAATTCTATCATTTAGCTACAATTTTGCAAGATTTCTTTCATCCCTCAGTTCTATTTTTCTCCAGGGAGAGGTACACCTCTCAGAGCCTGCTATTAGTTGATTTTCAGCCTCCCGCACTTCTGATTTACAGCCACATTTGAACTGCTTTCTTCCGCTTGTGCGGTGCCTCAGGTCTGCTGGCATTGAGACGGCAGGGTAATTCCTATCTTTCCTTACAGCTTGATGCTGAGCTGGCTCGTCTGCTCTCCTGCTCCCAATTTCTCCTCTCAAATTGTTTCAAGGACCATCACTCTAGTCAAACGATGAGAAATAAAAAGTGAAAAATAGGAATTTAAAAAAAATTGAAATCCAGTCACTGTTTAATTTTGATATTTATGTTCTGTTCTTTGCCTTCTCTGTGCTTTTGCTCAAACAGGGAGGGATCTGATGAAAGATGCTCAAGTCTAAGCACTTTCATGGCTCATCTCACGTGTGGGAATACATAGATTTTCAGCGCTGAGCAAAGACTCTGCATATGCTTTAAAGAAGATTGCATTTTGCATTTTTACTGTAATTCCCAGACTTGCTTGCACTTGAAACGTGCACTTTTTTTTTCAGATAAAGGAGAAGGGAGCCAGCCAGGGTAGGAGAGTGGAGCTCAGTGTAGAGCAAGGCACGTTGCAGCTGCAGTTGTTGGAAATAGTCTTTTAACGTCCTGGCTTGATGCCCTTGTTTTCTTGGTGCCCAAGGCAGTTTCACACATTTCCTAGCAATCCATCTGTGAAAGATAGAAATGCAGCAACAATGCTCAATGCACAAGCACCCATGAAGACAGAGGAAGAGCCTTTACTCTCGATGGCTGAGACAAATAAGACACTGAGATATTCATTCAGTTCGGTTGACACATGCTGCAGAGCAAGAGGATGTTTAGGAGAAAAATCTTTACAGTGCACTAGAAAACACACATCTGCAAGTGACTGTAATTACTAAGGTACCTCTGCACCAACAAAAATGTGTAGAAAATTAAGGTTTTGAAAGGAAGGTTGAAGAAAAAGTGATGACTGACTGCAGGATAGGTTTTTCTTTATAGGTATCTGTTGGGATTAGAAAATTACAAAATTGTGTTTTAACGCCACGAGAAGCCAACACTACTCTCTTGGAAGGTGAATTTTCAATAAATATGTCCCCAGTGACTTTCAATTAGAGTATTTCAATTTTACCTAAAGTCTGTGTGGTAAAATATTTATCATCACCCTTAGGAACATAAGATCTTGCTATTTTAAATAAATAAAAAATGTGGCCTGTTAGCTTAGCATCCAATACTCACTTTTATAGTTGAGATATATCCTTTTCATCTATAATTAATTCCTCCAGTGCCTTTCAGTTTTGAGAAGCATCATCCGTAGAAGAACTGGATGTTTAGATCAGCTGGGGAATTTTCATGGAGCGGAGATTAAACTAACCAGTTCAAGAACAATTTGAAACTACATGTGTAAGCTATATTTGAACGCCAGCCATTTGCCTTTTTTTTTCCTGTAAGAGCTTGGTCTTTTCACGTTCTACCTCAAAACCACTTAAGGTACACCTATCTTTCCAACGATGTTGACTATTCATTGAGTATTTGGTGTATTCTAGTAGATGCATACCAAGCTAAGATCCTGTGTAACAGGGTCAGTGGTTACATTGAGCCTTTTGACATGTTCACAAGGACAAAAGGCAGAGAAACAGCCCAGTCGGGCTAAAAGCAGGAGTTTTTGCCGGAAATCATGTGACTGGTTTCTGGAACTGAGGAAAAGGAAAAAAAAAACCTAAACCCAAACCTTTTTGGCTGAAATAAACTTGCCTGACTTATGCACTTCTAACTTCTGAGCTGAGTGGAAAGTGTCTCTCCCCAAAGGGGCCCAGATACTACCTCAAGCTCAAAGTCAGGGCGGTGTCTGAGGGATGCTGCTTGAGGTGAGCTAGATGTAATTCCAGGAAGGATTCAAGAAGCATCTGGATTTCGTGCAGAAAATACACAGTTACATACATGAAGCAGATTTCTGAATAGACTTTACAAGACTTTCATACTTCCGTAAGCCCAAGGAAGCCTATTTTGTAGACAGAGTACGAGATTCTCACTTGGGCTGCAGGTGGCCAAGATGGCCCTTGGTTATTGCAGTGCAGTTTGGTGAAGAGTCTTACTAGGAATGAGGCTAAGCTATACAGCTCACATATATCATTTGGAAAAGCATACTATCCTTCTTGATACAAGGATCATGCTCCATAAATACCATGTTTCCATAACCCAGAGAAGTTTAAGGCTGGAAGAACAAGGAGATGGAGATGTGCCCAAAGGTGTACTCTCACCGTTGCACTTTTACAAATCTGAGCAACGTTGACTCAGAGGCGTATCAGAAGATTGATATTGTCAGGACAAACACTCAAAATTTACAAATGCTTTATCTGTTTTAATTAAAGCAAAAGCTGATCTCTAAGAGGTATCTTCCGATACAGCTAGAAGGTTTGTGCTGAAAGAGTGCAGCGGTTCAGCCAGGATGGACAAAGGCTCTTACGCCGTGTCCAGACTGAAAACGTGACCAAGACTTTGGAGCCATAAGTGAGAGGTGGTATTAATAATGGTGCGCATAATGCGTTTTAATATTGCTTCACATCAAAGGACCTTGGTTAGATATTTGTTACTTGACCATGAAGATCCAGGAATGAGCAGAAGAGTCAAGATTATTAACTTCAGTGAACCCTGAAATTAGAAGATATTACCTAGTTTACAATCTCATTCTGAGACGACAGCATGGCTTTCCCTTATAACTCTTTCCCTGTCCTTCTGAATTTCCTTTTTTTTCACTTTTGCACCTTCAGGTTTTCCTCATTTAAGCAATTCCATTGTGCCAGTAATTAAAACTGTTCTTGACAGAGGTATTTCCTTATCAATGTGGTATTATTGATTGTAAATCAGTCTGCATTCATACTTTTTATACTTGCTACAATAGGGTGCTTTTGAGCAGAAACGATAAAATCATTAACACTACCACCTGGTGTTCCTGAAATATCTGTTTGTCTACCAGTTCAAAAACTCTTTGCCCTCTGGGGAAGGGGAAGAAGGGAGGAACTTCTTTTTTTTCTCATTTGTACTTTTAATAGGCTAGAAAACCCAATGGATTTGTTATAATTACGATGCATTTAGGGTTTCACAGAACGACGGCAAATGCTATGAAGGACAAAGTTGATTTTAATTAGAGCTGTATGACTGGGTATGTATGCATTTCAGACCAGGAGTGCATGCAGATACAGAGCCCCCATCAGAACTACTAGTATTAAAATACTTCAAATTCAAAGCTGGTTTGACTGTAAGGAGGAATATCGGACTACAGCGTATCACCTGGGTTCCCTGAGCCTGTCTATGTGTTCTGAGTACGTGTGCTGCTGGCTATCAGTACAGAGAGATCTGCCAATGAAGTCAGAGCAGGATGCCAAACTAACAGCTAACACTGTCATTAACTTGAGCATTTGCTGTGATTTCTTCATTGACAAACATGTTTGTTAGAACACATACCAGGCGGCGACATCCTAGGAGGGAAACAAGAACAAGGAAATTAAGACAGTTTGACATGCAAATTATCATCTCAGCTCTAACCAGCTTCTGAAAAAGATATACTCTATAAAAATTACACACACAAGAGAATACACACAGGTTTCATCTTATTTTCAGGCAACTGCTGTTCCATTTTTTCACAGTATTTAAGGTAAACCCCCTCCTTTCCAAAGTACGTTGTTTGGGATTCTCTTTAAACACAGAAGCTTTTCTCTCCATGGCTGCAACTTTCCGTCTTATTCACCTTTCTTCTCTTGGGCTGTAATTGAATCTGTAAGACACTTCTTATGGTACCGTAATCCAGTGTCATGGAAACTTTGGAGTCAGTCGAAAGAAAAGTGACTCAGAGGCTGGTAGTCATTAAAAAGCATGAAGGATGTTTTCTGGAAACAATGGTTTCAAAATTTGGGACTTACGTGAAGATACAGAAATGAGACTCTCTTAAGCAATGCCCAGCACATACACAAGCTCATATACTGATACATTCCCTCGGAGTTTCACAATGATGGAGACCTGGACTGAATCCTACCAGCACTAGCAAAAGTGCTCCCATGAACTGAAATTTCATATTATCTAACACTTAAGCAACCAGGACTGTTCAGGGTTAACAAAACTTAGTCTGAAAAATATTTGTTTGGGACTAAACACTTCATTACTCAAAAAAAAAAAAAGTGTGGAAGTTGAATTTCTAAAGTAAATCTATACCTTTTATGAAATGGAGCTGTAATAAAAATGCCGTACACGTGTATAAAAGCTATTGTTTCACAAAGAAAGTGATTTGATTTGCATTAACACAATGGATGAGACTACGGCAGAAGAAAAGAGTTACAAATCAATGGCTATGCTTTTCAACAAATTGAATCTTCCATAGCAGCGCTTTTCATACATACATATTAGGTGCAGAGACTTCCCTATCAAGAAGCGAAACTGAACATAGAGAAGGAAAAATCCCATACCTTTGCACTATAATTTCGATATTACATTGTTGCAATTGAATTGCACAAATAAAGCAACAAAAGTCCCTTTAAGAGTAAGGATAAGAAACAACAATTGCAAGTAAGAAATTCATATGAAATAAATATATTTTGTGATGAAAAGAGTCACTGAAAGTTAGTGTGTCAAAGCTCGTTTTTCTGGAAGTCTGATTTACACTGAATAAAATTTCAATTAAGGGCCTCTTCTAGCTAAAAAAAGCATTCTCAGTTCTCTGTGTTCTGGTGACAGCTGGACGTAACAGCACAGCTCAGAAATACATCTTAATTCAGGGTTTCAGCTGCTGAACCCAAGGCAACTTAGCAAAAAATCTTTTACCAGTCTCATACCGAGGTAGCAAGAGGTGTGGGCAACTCAGATGTACCCTGGAAATGGCCTTGTTTCCACCCGTTTCCATCACACTGGACATCTGAAGTGGTACCTTAGCCTACTACCAGAGGACTATCAGGTCAAAGCAGGATTGTGGATTTTCCTGGTTTTTACCTTAGCCTTCAAGCAGCAACAGCACCAGAGTCATCCCTGACCACTGCCTGACCAGCCTGTGAGATACGGCACAAGTGACCTCAACTCATTGCCGCTCTGGTGACATGGAGAGGTCCTGGGAAAGGGAGAGGGAGAGCGGCTGCGGCTTCAAGCTTGCCTACTCCTCCCGCCTCTCCCAAGCTCTCTACAGACATCTCTCAGCCAAAGCAGAGAGGCCAAGATAAAACACTGTTGACATTTCTGTATTCATATTTTTAAAGAAGAAAAAAAAAAGAAAATAAACCCTAAACAAAAAAACCTCTCTGGGATCCTTCATCATTTCCATTCAAAAGGATTAGCCAGGGGCAAAACCAAATTTTTTAAACAAAGGCTTTGCATTTAATAATTAGAAGGACATTGCAAATGGATAGAAAGCAAATCTGAACAGTTTGGTAGTGCTAAATACAGGCTATTGGAAAGCCTAGATCTACCCTGTGGTTTTGGCTTTGAAAAAAAGCCTCATTTTGTTTATGAGTAAAATGAAAAGGCCAGTTATTCAAACTGGTATTGCACAGGTACTCATATGAAAATGTGGCTAGTCCAGCAGACAAGCAGAAGCTTACCTGATAACCGTTTAGTAAGATCAGAGCCAGCCCTGTCCAAACAAGGGCAGCACTCCTGGCTGGGAGTGAGGACCGTTTGGGGGACCTAGCAAACATCCCTAGATGTAAGAGCTCACTCTTACAATGTTCTGACTGCTATCATATACCTGTGGCCACGATTTTTGGATCCCATCCTTCCCCTAGTGATCTCGGTGGGTGTTTTAACTGTATCTCAGTGGAAGCAGCAGGCTTTATGTGATGCTTCTGGTAGCGAATATCACTTTGAAACTCCAGCTCACATTTGGGTGTTTCCATTTGCAGTGTACTCTTCTTGGTGACAGTTTGACCAAAGTCCACTGCAAGCAAGAAACTGGCACTGAAGGAATTTTTTTCACTCACAACTCTTTGAAATGGCTGTGGCCTGCTATTGGGGCCACGCTGATGTCAGCAGCTCTTTCTCTTTTGGCACTTTAAACACTGAAATGTAACTTTCGTGGTCAGAACTTATGACCAGGTGCAACTGATGGGAGGTAACCATCAATCATCTGGTGATAGTCACATACAAAGCAATGAAGCAGCTAAGCGGAGTTAACTCTCCAAGGCTTAGCTGTGGATATAACATTTATGCCTGCAATTCGTTTACCTGCAAACTCTATGAGGGAGGCAGATCCTGGGCCTTAAAGGTCTGGCATTCAGCTTTTTCTCTTCCTAGTCTTTTCTTCTCTGAACTTGCATTTTTGCCTTTTCCTGTTCAGGCTCAGGAGTGTTTTCGGAAGGCTAAACCATCTTTGCAATCTTCATTCAAGTTAGTAATCTCTGTGCAGTGTCTCATTTGTTTGAGTAAATATTACTTGCAGGTGCAAGGTTCTGCTGGTTTGGGCTCCTTTTCAACAGAAGAGAAGGTACCAGCCAGCACTAATCTTTTCCCAGCGCGTGACAAGAACCAAGCACTGTCAGGAAGAATGCGTTTATTTTGGAATAGGAAAAACAAGAAAATGAAACGAATAGGCATGAGGCATCCATGAGAAAACAGCAGGCAAATTTCTCTTTTTTTCTCTCCTTCAAAATATAAAGGTGATGTCCAGGAGAAGCAAAATCATGATGCCAAATGCTCTCTGAGGAAGCCATACTTGCCTGATGCTGTAATTGACATGAGGGGCGATGTGCTATAGTAATGGTCTATGTTTTTCCCTCTGATGATTTATTATAAGCATTCATATAAAAGAAGAAAAATATCTGTAGACAAATTGTTAATAAAATAAGGGGTTATTTCTCTTACTTACACTATTACAATTATTCCCTTTTTCTGCTAAAGACACATTAGATTTTTGATGTGGGTGGAATGTAAATATTTTCCCCAAATTGATACAGCTGCATCACAGAGATATGCTCGGTGTGGTTACCTTGCCTGTCAGGGGATTCACAGCTTCTTTTTAATTCCTTTTGTGCTGTGGCACAACACACATCCTCTCTCATTTCCCTGGCAAGCAAATCAGGGCCATAGGGCTCTTAGGGATGGTCCCAGTCCTATGGAACCAGGTCTGACTCTCTTGTCCCTGTGTGCTGGCTTGAAGTCACTCTGATAACGTTACTGCGGAGAGTTTCTGCCAGAGCAATGTCACCCTATCACTGCATTTGAAACTAATTGTATCTGCCACGGGAAGGCTCTGCAACACGCAAACTGAAGTGTACTTTATTTAATATACCTTCTCTAATGACTCCACATGGCCGAAACTCAGTTACAGATGCTGAAAAGTCTTGATTCGTTCCTGCAGTCCGTATGCAAACAAACCTGACCATTCGTTGGTGAGGATGGGATCATTCAGTGCAAATGGATTTGCCGTGAGCAACTAATTCCAGCTTAAATGAACCAATAGCTTGCAAACTGATTCCCTTCTTGTCTCAGACACATTCTGGCACGTAAGGATTAGCTGGGCATTGCTGCCAGGCTGGCTGACAGCTCAGCCACAGACCCTTCCACCGCCTGCCAGCTCTGCCGACTCATCAGCACGGCTTCTGCTGGGGCCTGGTGGGATGAAGGAGATAAGTTGACATGAGATCTGCAAATGTCAAACCACTCTCACCACCATGAACCTTCAACGCTTGCAAGCGCAAAGCATTCAGGGAGCGTAACTGAGCCGCACACCCAACCCCAAGCAGGAGGAACTGGCCTTCATATCTCGTAGTGCAGCAATTTTCTCTTCTGACTGTGGAAAATAGTCATAAATGGGCTCGTCTTCTATTTGATTAGCTGTGCTGCTTCTCCTGGGCTTGCATGTGGAGGCAAGGAGGGAAGAGAAGGCAGATCGCTGAGGAGGTGAAACCAAAGGAGAGCAAATTGGTCCCTGCGAAGCTCTATGTTGCCTTGGGGAGACCATGTACCACATACCATGGCCATGGCCGTGTAACGCAGACCAGTGCCTATCCCAGCCTTAATCTGCTTTCTAGGTAATTAGAAACATTCCGTGTCACCTTCTCTGTCAACTACTCAGTCCTCAGTATAAAACTAAAAGAAGTAGCTTTCTACTATTTTAAGAAGGAAGATTCTCACCAGTGAATAAGGAATGTCCAATACATTCAGAGTTACTCTTCGACCACCTGTAACCTGTCCCAAAGGATAAATAGCTGCCAACTTTGCTTGGACTTCGTGCTGTCTGTGGTAATCATATATTATATCGGATAATGGCTTCAGGTTGACTATGTCAGAGGCAGAAGGGTTGCTGGGGACATTGGTGCAGGATGAATTTGTTTGTATTTTGTGTACGCTTGGAGCAACAGCTGAGAAATAAGTGATGAGTAACAAACCGCCTACTCAAGTCAGCCTCTCTGAATGTATCCACCTAACTTTAAATAATGCAGTGTGGAAAAAAAAAAAGTTATTCACCAAATACTGTTTCCAAGTGAGTCTCTCTGGTGTATCTGCTTTTTTACATACACTCTAAATCATTTGGGGTTTGTTAGGCAGTATTATTTTTACTAAAATGATATTTTGCATTCCACAGCTTCCCGTTTCCTGTAAAGGAAAATTATCTTAAAATATATAGCTAAGTCACAGGCAGACAGGAACAAGCTAATGCATAGACTGGCTCCACCTGCGCAAGCCAGAATTTAAAGAAAACAACAGCAAACAAATAGAAAGTGGTGAAAGTGAAGTTAAAGTAGACAGCCTTCCTTCTTAAACTTTGTCATTTTTTTCACTTTCAAGGGTCAGGAAGGAGAAGACCACACTCTGTGTAGGCTTTTGAGCTCAATCCTCGCTAGAGGAAGGCTTTTATTCCTCCCAGAGGCTTCCTGACCCTGAAATAATTTCCCCTGAAAAAATGGTGTCTGACACAAGAGTGCAGGGCTGAGGGAAGCTGCAAATCGCTGGTACCTGATGGCTGTTCCAGGGAAGTAATGCACAGGGATATAGGACAGACTTCGTCTGGCCAGCTTTGAATAAACACCACAAATGCCCTTGTTTCCTCTCAGCTTTAACAGTGAGGTGGCTTTGCCTCTTCTGCTGCTGCCGCGCATTTGCTACCTTCTCCATGCATCGACGGCTTTTAGTGGGCTTGAGTGAATAAGAAAGATGGAGAGAGACTTTTTACCAGGGTCTGTAGCGACAGGGCAAGGGGCAACAGTTTTATACTGAAAAAGGGTAGATTTAGATTGCACATAAGGAAGAAATTCCTTACGATGAGAGTGGTGAGGCACTGGAAGAGGTTACCTGGAGAAGTTGTGGATGCCTCATCACTGGAAGCATTCAAGGTCAGGTTGGACGGAGCTTTGAGCAACTCAATCTAGTGAAAGATGCCCCTGCCCATGGCAGGGAGGTTGGACTAGGTGATCTTTGGTGGTCTTTTCCAACCCAAACCATCCTATGATTCTATGTAGGACAAAGGACAAAAGCTACTCTGACAGTGAAGCCAGCAGAGATAGCTCTCATCATCTTGGCTATGCTGAAAAACTGCTACCTCCCAGATGGGTAGATACTCAGGGAAAAAAAAAATTGTTAAAATCCTGCCTAAAATCAAAGAAAATACTGCCACTGCAAGACAACTTCCAGTTCCCTGGAAAAACTATGGACAAAGCTACACCAACCCATGGAGGAACTAGGTTGGTAAAGTGGCAAAGCCCTTGAAGCTCCCTCCTCACTGGGAGCAAGGCTGTGACTCCTGACACACTCGGCAGAAGCTGGAGAACACACATCAGGTGGTGGTGCCTTCACCAAGCCTTTCCCCATGTGCTGTGAGCAGCATTGCAGTCGGTGAATCACACTTGTCCTTGGCTCCTGCAGACATCCAGTTACTGCTGGTACATGAGCTGCCTCTGAAAAATCGCTTCTGACTTCTGCTGGTGCTTGGGTTTTTTGTCTTGAATTGAAGGTCCTTAAAAGAATGAGTCTGGAGTACCTCAGACATCTCCTCCTCGTCTGTGATAATTGAGCTCGTCAGCACCGTGGTAGGTGTCACTGGTAACCAGGAGGGTGATATTTTCAGTGCTATAGTGTAGGCAAGGAGAAGTCCTACTAGAGAACCTGAGAGCCTAGAAGAAAAACTGAAAAGCCAAGAACAGGCATATCCCAGAGCATGAGAGTCTGTTTTTGTCTCATGCCTTTGACTTTGCTGCGCTTTCTGCCTTCACTGATTACAGAATCAGCCTCTTGATTTTTCTGACATTTAGATGTTGTTTTCTTTGTTTGCGACTTCTTACACATGGGTTTTGGTTCTGAATTTGCCAAGTCAAGCATCTCAGAAATTTATTTCATGTTAGTTGCAGTTCTTATTTTGCTAGCAATTCTCTTCAGGGTTTCCTTACAGCTTTTGCCCATGGCCCAGGATGACAAAAGTCTGCAGTGTCCTCATTTCCCTTCCCTCAGATATTTGTTTATGAGGAGTCTCTAGTTGGAAACAACATTTTTCTCATCACAAGAAGATAAAAACGAATCATTATGTTTTCAGAAAGCAGTGAATGCAACAAAAAAACTTCCATTTAACTGAACATACAACCTACACCCTGTGAGGTCTCCAGGTCCTTCGATGTGATGGCAGTCACCTCTATAACTGCTGAGTTAGGACTGTAGATTGCATGGGAGGTGAGCAGAATGACCAAATTCCCTAGAAACAAGTGAAACCTAGAAAGTGAGTGGTCCTACCACTCTGTTTATCCAGTGTCCTCCAAAGTCAACGGGGTCTTTGCAAAATCAGTTGGCTTTGGATCAGGGCCCTGCTACCTTCCTGATGGTTTATAAGAAACAAGAAGAGCCCAGTGGCTACATGAAACCCATCGTTCATAGTGTGAGTCTATATACAAGAAGCAGAGCTGCACACAGATATGTGTGTGTGTGTGTGTGTGTGTGTGTGAATTATTCTGTTAGGGGAAGTTAGCTTAAACTGGCTTTTTTTAACAGAATTTAAACCAGAAGGTTTTTCCAACTTCAAATATTTATACGAACAGGAGTACTGTACTATATCAATCAAATACTCATGGACTGAAGTTGCCTTGAAATCTATGTACCTGATCTCTTGGAGAGCTCTGTGAGCTGCTTGGAGCTAGTTTATGCTAAAAAAAACCACCCTAGCCTAAATGACAATACCAGAGCTTGTTAATTCTCTGTTTACACTGTGTGAACTTAAGTTACCAGCACGACAGGAGAGGATGTATATTTTAGATAACACAATCTGGTTTCTATCTTTTGTATTTTTAGATTTTAATCCTATCAGTCTCTTAGCCAAGCGACTGAGCATTGGGTTTAACTATTGTTGTATAGAGGGGAAAATCCCAGTTTTTCTTAAAAAACCCAATACGTTTGAGTATTAAAAAAAGTTAAATCTAATAATTCCACTTGGAAACTGAGTCACATTTCTCAAACTCTTCTTTCAGTTCATGAACCTTGCAGTGATAAAATAAAAGGAAATGGATTTGCAGAATTTTTAGTTCTGTTGCTTGCCTTTTTGTCCCTCATGAACAGAAAGAGACTCTGAGAACTGCCTTCTACAGGCATTATTTCTCAGCGATTTTCATAACATTTCAAGTAAAATATCCACTTTTCCTCTGCCTGCCCTGTAAACACCGATCTCTCAAGCCAGATCCTCTGCTCTTTCCACGCAGTCGCAGAGCCTGGCTTCATGTCCAGAGCAGCTCCAGGGACTGTGAGACCTTCTGGGAGCATCTGTGCTGAAATAAATGGTCCACCTTCATTTTCTGCCTCACTCGCTGCTGCCTCCCCTCACCCTTCTGCTCTCTGAAACAACATTTCAAGCTAATAAGTCTACTTCTGGTCCAGTGAGAAAACTTCAGGGTCTTAGAAGATGCATGGCCACAGATGAGGTAGCTGGGAGATGGGGCTGGAGTTATGAACTCCAGTTTAGGCGTGGGTATTTTGCAAGGATCTGACCGCTCTTCGCAAACAGAGAAGCTTGACCAGAAAGAGGTTGTGTAGCTAATTACCTATGGAAATCTACTGGTACCATGCAGCTGTAATTATGCCCTCAAACCCCATGGTACCAAACATGAGGACAATAAGGAATCAGCAAAACGCTGTTTTCAGTTGGGACAATCTTACATATTCCTCGGGAAAGGTGTATTCCCACATGAAGCTAAGGCTACCTCTACACCCTTGAAAGCTGTCCTGCTGTCCCAGGAGAATGGGCAGGTCCCCAAGATGACCTTATCCGAAGTTCAGGAGCTGGCTATGGCCAGGCAGTTTCCCTCCCTGCTACTTCCAGATCTGTTGTGATAACCACACACGTGCTGGGTGAGTAAGGATAGCTTGGCTAAAGAAGGTCAGTGTAACACCGTCTGTGTAGGTCAGGATATTATGCAAGTTGATTTCCACCAAAACAAGCAAAACCAGGACACAATAGGAGCTCAGTGCCTGGTTAAAATAAATGGGAATTTTGCCTGAGTAAGTTTTGTAGCTCAGGCCTTTAATACAAACCAAGTCAAGAAAAATATGCTTGACTCAGCACTAGGCTAGCTATTTTAAAGGCTTTGAACAACACCTCTGATGTGACTGACCTTGAAGAAATTTGTTATTTATGGTGCCATCAGCCAAAAAGATTTGAATTCCTACTGAGGCTTTGCAGGGTGGTTTCCTAGGAAATTTATAGCAGTGGTAGCAAAAGCAGCAAAAGCAATTCAGATAAGCAAATAAGTAGATCCAGACCTGCATTTTTCAGTAGATGTGAAATGTAGAGCCAGAGAAAGAGCAGAAAAATTTCTGTTTTACATAAATGATAGTACTCAGTAATAGATAATATACCACTAATGCATACTTAATTTCTGAGAGACGGTAGATAGCTCGGAGCTATAGTGTATAACAACCATAGCAGATTTTACCAATGGGCTTCAGCTTGCCAGGAGGACAGACTAGATATCTGGGTGTTGTGTTGTCTCTCCCTCTGCCAGAGTGTTCCTCAAGTAGGCTTTCGCCGCTTTCCACAGCAATGCACGCTGCTGCCCTCCCTCCTGACCACCGCAGCCACCCACGTTCCTCCACCCATCCCAACGCAGGCTTCAGGCTTCTTTGCTCCTGCTCCTTGCTCCTCACCCACCCTCGCCACAGCTCTGTTAATAAAAACCCTGATAAGGCACCTTTCAGCCACTTAATAACCCTTTCAAAACAGTGCATTTAACATACCTCTGTGAGAAGAAGAGCAAAGAAATATTTGAGGTTGGTTCCATCTCCAAAGCAATTTTGGAAAAAGTATCTGCAAACACTGGCAAGATCCCCCTCACGGGTTTTTTCATCCGTACTCATTACCAGCAACGTTATGTATTTTTGTTATGCCTACACAAGTGTGTCAAACTTTAGCAATGCCTTAGAAACTGCAGGAAGATTTCTGCAGGTTTGCTTGGCCCCTGTTTTCCTCCTCTTCCTCCTGAGGCTGCCCCTGCACCCCGCAAGCCCTGGTATCGCAGCCTCACTGCCGGCGCTGCCTGACAGACCAATAGGCACTGCAGGAAGCCCTGAGGGAGGCTGAATTTGTACTGATTCTGGAACTTCTGGGCACTTCAGATAACCTCACCACAAGTCTGAGCTGACTTTTGCTTTCAGTGGTGGCAATGTTCTGCCATCCCCATTGCCTGCGGGGTGATTTACGATCTTTGCTGTATTCAGGGTGAAGAGCGCAACTGATAAAAAGACAGGAGGAAGGGTCTTTGAAAGAGGCAGTCGATTGCAGCCTGGTGACAAAAGTCTGAAGACTTTTGAAGACTTCTTTTGAGAGCAAATGAGGTATCAGATGTCATCCTAGGAACACACTGACCTACTCATTTCAAGATATGCTGTCAAAGACAATAGCTACCTGATGCTTTTTCTTGTACAGCACTGTAAATTCTTCGTATTCATGTTTCCATAGTTTCATATTTTCCTATAACTGCTGTACTTACACCTCTTTAGCAATAATACAGTACTTGCATCGACAGCTATAGAGCCTCAAAGCATTATCCAAAATTGACATTTTGGTCGATCTTCAAAATCCTTTATGTACAAGGTCTGCCTGTGGCATCCTGCATTTTAATATGTCAAATGTAAGGTAGGAAGTGTAGGCTCTGACTGGAAGCTGGAAACACAGATATCTGGGTGCCCTGTTGCCCTTTCTGTGTTTAACTACCTCTTGGTTTTAGCAGAAGTTTAGGCACCACTACACCACCTCTGTCTGTGAAACTTGAACCTGGCAGCGTACCTGCAACAGGGCAGTGTGCAGGGCTTGGAGTGGGCTGTCTCCTAGGGAGGGTCAGCTCATGCCCTGTAACAGGGGAGCAAAGGGACTCCTCTTCAGTATCCTTAATTTTTTTAATGTCAGCTTTTGTGTGCATCACTCCCAACGGTGTCACAGACCCCAACAGCAACAGGGCCATGGGCCAGCACAACCCAGACCCCATGCCCAGGGAGGTGCCCAAAGCCAGCCTGGACATATTCGGGTGCAGGCATGCCCAAGGCATGGGATGGAGAAAGCAAAGAGAAATGCCTGAGACACAGGCAGGTTGAAATCCAGAAACAGACGGAGGTTAAAGAAACAGAGGGGGAAAGCAAGACGGATGAATCATTAAATGAACAGCAGCACACTGTCTCTCTCTTTTCATAGCTCATGTACAAAAAGGATGTGATTTTCTGATGAGAGATCATGGGACAGAGCAGAGGCCAGCCAACAAGTGACTTACATAATAAGCTTACACTAAAGGATGTGATGCCAAAACACCCTGTAACAAGGATACTAAAGAATAGTTTTAAAAACATATTCCAAACTTCCTGAGGTTGTTTATGTCTTACTTCAGACTGACGAAAAGCTTTGTCTTACATGTGGACTGGTGTGAAACACCTTTTAGCTAGTGCTAAAAGTTCTAGGGGTAGAACATAGCACACACTTTCTCAGCTAAAGACAGAAGAATTGCTTATATACCTCAGGAAAAAAAAAAAAAAAGTCAGATAATTAGAAGATTTGGGGTTTATTCCAAAGCCTTTCCTCCTGTAAATTAACATCTCAAACAGGAGATTAATTTTTATTTTTAGAATTATTTTATGGTTTAGATGTTATTCTGCAGCTTTTTCTTTCTCAGACATGAGAAGGGCTCTGGGGATTCATGAAGAGCTGTGAAACGTAACATGAAAATCATTAGTCTGACCAGAAAGAGGGCCAGATTCACGTCTGCACCCCAGATGTATGCTCATGCAAACCCCACTGACAATGGCACAAAGCTCAAGAGTAACAACCATGAATCAGACCCGAAGTCATTACAGACGGAGACTAGTTACTAATGAATGGCTTGTTTGGTGAGCCATACGAAAAAAGATGGTGTTTTCAGTACAGATCCTAGAAGACAGATGCCCACATTTAAGAAATTACTTCCAAACTGGCACTACTTGGCACTCTCAGAAGAGAGAAAAAAAGATTTAAAAGAACACTCTTAATCTAAAAACATGTATGTGTCTGAACTATATTTACCCACTATGGCCCATGAGCTTTTGAAGGAAAGACTTAGTTCTACAGTTGTGTTGTTGATCACGGCAGTCTCTAGACCTCAGAAACACTTCAGTGCTTCCCACTTGGAATGATAAAAGCCAAGAAAGCAAGCAGCTATTTCTAGTTCAGCTTCTTCTACTGGGTGTCGTGCCCCTTTACCCAAGCATCTCTTCCACTTGTTTCCAGCATTTCTAATTTACTGAAATTTGGCAAAGTTGCCAGGTGAGGACCCTAGTACAAAGGCTTTGAAATCAACCCTGCAGGCCTGGGCTTCTAAATGACTTTTCACAGTCCTTTGCATAGCTTGGAGACTGAAGAAGTCTCCACGCCCAGAGGGGAACCCATCAGAGCTGTGGGCTGGGTGCACACTCAGGGCAAAGGAAACCCCAATTCTGCCCTGCTTTCCTCTCTACAAGAGGATTTGTACCAGCGACCCCTTCCCCAGGAGACCACCTTATCCTTGCAAAGTGGTGTACAGCACTGAAAGGCTTCTGCAGTCCCTCCCCTTGATATGGTCTCACTTCACATGTTACGCTTGAACATGAATTGCTCCAGAGGGAGCATTACAGGGCAGCGATTAGGGCACCCTGCTGGGAGCTGGGTCACACGGGACCATCAGCTCTAATAAATATTTAATCTTTGTATGCAAAGTGTAACAGCTTCAGCGAGAGAGAGACTGCACCTGCCAGCCCCGCTCAGCCCAGAGCCCGCTCAGCCAGGACTGCAGGAAAATGAGGCTTCAAACAGACGGCAGAGCTGAACTTGGATCTCCCAAAGCATAAGCACGCGCTTTAGTCAATCTGCACGCTCAGCCCAATTAGTGAGTAGCGCCAGATCCGCCAAAGCCACGTTTTTCTCACACTGAACGATTGATCAAAACAAAAGAAAACATCTCACCCAGGCTCACCAGTCAGTCTTGCTGCTCATCACGGCCCCACGGGCAGTGCCAGTGTTTCACAACAGTGGCTTTCTTTGGCTGTCAGCGTGCATCCTTTAGGCACCAGCAGGAAATAAAGCATGAAACTGGAGACAGGAAATTGTTTAATGACAGAAATTGGCGAAGACAAGTGTAATCCTCGAGCTACTTTTAACTCATTTTAGGAAACAGGCAGGTATCATTTTGACAGCATGCCTTTGGCAAACAGAGGTAGAAATTGCCATGGTAAGATGTGGTCTTCCTAGAGGACCCAGTCCTGGTTCTGTTGGTGAATAGAAAGTCCAGCTTTATCATAGCTGGGATGGCAGTTTTTGCAAAATCAGTCTAGAAAGCTATGTTTAAAATTTCGCTTTTGGTGCCATTTTAATGTCATTGTTAAATGACATTAAATGAAGGATATCTATTAGTATCTGCCCTTGATTGCACAGCTGGTGCATGAAAAGCAGCTTTGCTTCTGATATTGCCTTTTCCTTACCTACTGCTGCCCCTTTGCCGCAGACTTTGGGCCAGAACTTTGGTTTATTTAGTCTCCAGCACCTTTCCTACCTGCAGACTTGTCTCTACTCTTTTCCTGCCTCTTCTCATTAGTCTAAAATACAGAGTTTTACTTCTCAGTGGCTGCTTTTTCAAGAAGCAAAAAGTGAAAGGAAGTTCCAAATTTAAACCAGGGACATGATTCATGTCCTGCGAAGATTTCGGGGTTCATGCTCCTTTGCTGCTCTTCATCGCGACCAAGAGCCCTACGGCCTCCTTGACAGCTTCCACACATGCAGACAAGGTAGCTGTAGGAAAAAAAAGGACAAACACCGCCTCTCTCCAGCTGCGCCTTTACATACACAGACAAATCCTGCTAGGAAATGACAAGGAGCAGCTAAAGGAAACGGACTTCAGAGATACGAAATGCTCATCGCTGCCTCCCTAGGAATGGCTGAGATGAAAGAGGAAGTGTCAAATCCAAACCAGAGCCTGCACCTGCACCTGCGACTGTGTGCACACAGCCATCTGAACCTGCAGAAGACAAAAAGCAGATCAGCAACTCAACTTGATAAGAGAATGTGGGTATTTATGTTATTAAATGCTAATGACTGCACGTAAGCCAGAGTATAAACTTGGCCTTTGCAAAAATGGGGGAGAAAAATAGAAGTTAATCATCATTTTCTTGCAGTTCTGCTTTATGGATGTGAACACTTGAGACTGAAGGCAGTGCCTGGATCTCAGCTACTGAGTATAGCTCTTGAAATTTCTTTTGGTTTTATCCAAATTATTGCTATTAAAGATCATCCAGGTAAACTCTAGTACTGTTTAGCAACAGCTTCTGGGATTCCTATTTTTAAAAAGTTACTAGCAAATTGAAAAAGACAACAGGAAGGATTTTTTTTCTGCCAAAGCATGTAACTGTGCACATACTACTACTTAATCAGCTGAATGCTGGTGGTTTTCCCAGAGAATGAAGTTCTGGAAAAGGAGCTCCAGAACCTTCTGTAAACCCCTGTGGACTTCTGTGCTGGCAGAATGTGGTGGGTTGACCCTGGCTGGGTGCCAGGTACCCACCAAAGCAGCTCCATCACTACCCTCCTCAGCTGGACGGGGGAGAGAAAATGTAACAAAGGGGTCGTGGGTCGAGATTAAGCACCGGGAGGGATCATTCACCAATTACTGTCACGGGCAAAACAGACTTAACTTGGGAAATTAGTTTAATTTATTACCAATCAAATCAGAGTAGGATAATGAGAAATAAAACCAAATCTTAAAAACACCTTCCCCTCACCACTCCTTTCTTCTCATGCTTAACTTTACTCCCAATTTCTCCACCTCCTCCCTGTCGGTGGCGCAGGGGAATGGGGAATGGGGGCTGCAGGTCAGTCCATCACACGTTGTCTCTGCAGCAAATTCCTCCACAGGGGGAGGACTCCTCATGCTCTTCCCGTGCTCCAGCGTGGGGTCCTTCCCACAGGAGACAGTCCTCAATGAACTTCTCAGATGTAAGTCCTTCCCACAGGCTGCAGTTCTTCATGAACTGCTCCAGTGTAAGTCCCTCCCACAAGGCTCCCTCCCTCCTTCAGGAACAGACTGCTCCAGCGTGGGTTCCCCATGGGGTCACAAGCCCTGCCAGCAAATCTGCTTCAGCATGGGCTTCTCTCTCCACGGGTCCACAGGTCCTGCCAGGAGCCTGCTCCAACATGGGCTTTCCACAGAGTTGCAGCTTCCTTTGGGGATCCATCTGCTCCAGTGTGAGGTTCTCCACAGGCTGCAGGTGGATCTCTGCTCCAAAGCAGACCTCTGCTTCACCGTGGACCTCTATGGGCTGCAGGGGGACAGCCTGCCTTATCATGGTCTTCACCACGGGCTGCTGGGGAAATCTCTGTTCTGGCACCTTGAGCACCTCCTCCCCTCCTTCTTCACTGACCTTGGTGTCTGCAGGGCTGTTTGTCTCACATACTCTCAGTCCTCTCTCTGGCTGCGGTTTTCTCTTGCACATTTTTTTTCCTCCCTTCTTAAACATGTTATATCAGAGGTCCATATTAGAGCTGGCTGACACTGGCTCTAACGGACATGGAGGAAGCTTCTAGCGACGTCTCACAGAAGCCACTCCTGTAGTCCCCCACTATCAAAACCTTGCCATGCAAAACCAACACACAGAAGGAGAGCTGAACTGGCTATGTGCTGTATCAGATTGTTCTGCCATGTCTTTGCGATGGACAGTGAAGTCCTAGCAGCTGGAATCACAGCTTCATTTGTACACAGTGCATCACTAGCTCTCGTCATTGCAGGTACACGCCGTCATGTGAAGCAAGCACAACTTAAAAGACCACCAAGTGGAACTGAAAGAACTCTACATGTTTTGCCTTGGTTTTCAATCGTGCCTTGGAGGATCACACTGATTTTTTGTTATTCGGTACAGCAATGTTTCAGGTGGTTTCCTGAGCACCATCATCATTTTGCCCTCTAGATATCTATCAGGGCTAATGAGGTCAGCCAGACCTTGTAATCAAGACAGACTTTGAGTCAAAATCCTCTACATCACAAAGAATCTTTCCAGATTTGTACCAGAAGATGCATAGGGATGAAACAGCATGTGAAGACATTTGAATAACTCTTTGATAATATATTGGAAGCAGAGATAGTAATGGACCTTCATTTACAAAGGATTGAAGAGTCATGAATTTGGGATCTAGAGATGGTACTGGGTGGGGGGGCAGTGCATATTCTCCATTTATTGTTTTGATAATACTGTTTCTCTGCTTTCTCTTCTCCAATGGGCAGCTCTTGCATCAAAATACTTCTTTTTTAAAGAGACTGTGTTCCTGGACATTCACTAACACACGTCGCTTCGAAATCTGTAGGTTTTAAACCCAAGATGGAGCTATGGTTCAAAGTATTACGGTGAGCATGGAGCAAAATACTGCAGTGAGCACCGAACAAAGCAGTAGTGTCCTCCAGAGCAATGTTCAGGCAGATGAGTCACAGCACCTGGAGGGAGGGAGGAAGGAGTCAAACTGATTTTCCAAAGTACTGACCACTGACATATCCTGGGGGCGATGTGTTCTTAAGGGAGGGGAAAGACAAGAAAGGACAATGGTATTGCTAGTTTGTGACTTCTGTAATGTTTACAGAATTAAGAGGAAGGTGGTTGCATGGTTGTTCTGGTTATTCTGGACTTTTCTGCCAATTTCTTTGCAAAAAGAGTTGTGCTTGCTGAAGCCTAAGCTGGAGGGATGTTATATTGGGACAGGACACATTGGCAGCAGAACACAGACAAGCCCAGTCACTGCACATGTAGTCCCTGCTCCTTCTGCTCCCCTAGGACCCTCTTATCAACCAGCATCCTTTGCTTTCATTACTCCATTCAAAACAATAGTTTCATTTTCATGTGAAGTTTTCTCTCCAGAGAGAAACTATGGCCCTTTGGAGCAGATGTTTAGCTGTACATCTACTTATTTACCAGAATTTATTCTACAGAATTACTGACAGCTGAGGTCACATGCAAAGATTGGTGTGCTGGAGCTGCCTGTCTAGATTTTAGACAAAATTTCAAAAAACTCTTTTCATGTAGTTATGTTAGCATAATGAAAAGTTTGAAAGATGTGTAACTTCTGCAATAAACTAATATTCTCTTTTGCTTTGAAGTATTAGTATTGTGTCCAGCCTTTGAGCATTTCCAGTTGCAGAACTATCAAAGTCAGAAGAATTAAGATGTTTAGCAAAAATAGTATGTCTTCAAGATGTGTCTGCTGTACTGAAAAGATTTGATCTCAGCTCAGGCTGTGGGTCACATAAGATAGATAATAATTGATTTTCCATTGCTGTTGTTAAAATGCTTGATATAAATGTTTTTTTGACTAAATTAAACCCCCTCTTCTCTTTTCTCATCTTATTTTTTCCAGTTTCATGACTAAATGAAAAACTTCCAAACGTTCTCCAAACTTTCTAGTAGGTATTTTAATGAAATAAAAAATAAGCAAAATGTTTATTTTCATTTCATGAAAGATACAGACAATATATTTCAATGCACCAGATAACCAATATTTGGAGTGCTTGACAATTCAAAGAGAGAAAATGATATAGACATGTACATGTTTTCAGAAATATTAACAATCCCATCTCATGACATTGCATCAACAATAAAAGAATACCGTAAAATCATAATTTTTCAGTATTTTAGCTCCTTAACATAAAACTCTAGCTAAATAGAAGAATGAACTGTTTGGGGAGTTCACAAGAGGATCAGTTGTCAGCTGTTCAAATCCAGTCCAGGTTGCCAACATCAATAACGACAGTAATGGAACCACCACTGCTGCTGACAACTGCTTGGCTTAAGTGAAATGAGTCAATGGACTACTCCAATATTTTCAGGTTACCCATCCCTACAGTTTCTAGACAGTACTATAAATCTCTCAGACCACTCCCTAGAAGAGATATGTCAATGCAGAAAAACCCAGCAAGGGTGTCTTGAGCGATGGTAAACATACCTAGATGTAAGAAACTTCAAGACCAAATCAAAAAACTCTCTGAGTCCTTAAAGAGTATCCTTCAGTGCAGGGCAGGGACAAAGTGGTTACTTTTATGGGTTTCTGAAGTTCTCCTGGTGATTTCCTCAAGGTCAATTCCTTAATTGTCACTGAAGTGGTCCAAGGATCTCACATTTTGGACTTCCTGGCCCTGGACAGGTCCTTGCCCAATGCTCCTGTGTGAACGACAACCGAAGTGCTTTGTCCTGGACAACGGTGACAGGGTTTGATCCTTGCTAGGACTGTAGAGTGTATTATACGGTGACATTTACCCTGTCCCAGTGCTTACATGGTCCTGTTCTCTCACTCATCACATGCAACCGTATGGGGGTCCATCTCCTTCCCTCACCAACAGCCAATCCAGTGCCGTCTCCTATTATTGGAGGCGTCTTCTGGGCCAGAACTACTGCTCTCCTCACGGCACGAGTCAGACAGGTCTCAGTGACAGGGTCAGCAGCACATGTGTGGCCTGGGGACCTCAGCAATAGCCTGGGGACCTCAGCAATAGCCTGGGGACAGCATGGCAGACAAACTGCCAGGGCAAGACACATAGTTTTGGAGGAAGAAGACGACAGGGAAAGAGGTTAGCCATGAGTTACATCGCCACTGTTCAGTAGATATGTAAGAAAACTCTTCTTTCTGCTGACTTAGCACTCTCACAAGCCCCTGGCTCATTATTCAGTGCAGGAGAAGTGACAAAATTCAATGCTAGTGCAGCAGAGCTTTCCTAGCTGAGAAGGTTTCAAGATTAATGTGCAATAGGTTCCCAGACAGAGGTGGTGTTTCTTACGAGCCTTGCCCCAGTGGCTGGCAAAGCCCAGGCAGCAGCAGCCGCATCTCTGACCTATGTGAAGTTGCAAGGCCATGACGGGGTTGAGACCTCCATGGTTTAACCCGGCCGACAACTAAACACCATACCGTTGCTCGCTCATCCTCCCCTACCCTCTTGGGAATGGGGAAGAGAATCAAAGGGGAAAAGGAAGGAAACTTGTGGGTTGAGATAAAAATTTTTATTATTATTATTGTTATTATTGTTGTTATTATTATTATTATTCGATGCAATAATGATAAAATAGTGATAATATATGGAGATATATATTTAATGATAATAATATATACAAACAAGTGATGCACAGTGTAATTGCTCACCACCTGGTGACCAATGCCTGTATCATCTCAGCAAGCACTCCTGAAACAGATACATCCTGATGCCACAATCCCAGATGAGCAAGACACCCTAAAAGAGAAAGAGAAAGCAAGAGCACTCTGAGATATTGACAGAACCCTCTGAAGAGCATAAGAGCTTCTTCTTAGTCAGCCCTCATCTATATACTGGGCATGATGTTACATGATATGGAATACTCCATTGGCCAATTTAGCCCTCAATACTGGGTCTAGGTTCAAATGATAAGGGAAGTTTTGGACCCTTTGTCCTGGCCATGCTCCCCCCACAGCCTCTTGTGCTCCTGCACACTGGCAAGAACATGGGAAGCTAAAAAGTCCTTGAGGTCTCAGCATCAACTATAAACATCAGTGCACTATCAACATTCTTCTCATAACGAATGCCAGACCAAAACCAAAACACAGAGTTGTTCGAGCTGATAAAAAGAAGAACTAACTCTGTCCCAGTCGAACCCAGGACAGGACACCTCATTTACGTTGCTCCTGGGTCATAAAGGTAAGCGTCCCGCAGGCAGGCAGCAGGCAGGAGGCGTGTGCCCGCGTACAAGCGTCACTGTGTTCTCGCTCACGCGTGTGAGCCCTTGCATCAGCAATGCTCCCAGGAAAGGAGGTTCCCACCGGCTCCCAGAGCCAACTGCCACAGGGCAAAGCAGAAGAACAAAATGCATCTTTCATGCCCGGGCAGGCTGTGCCAGTCCCCTGCCTACAGCCCGAGCAGCACTCCGGCAGGGCCAGCTCTCCCACCCTAATCCTCTGATGGCATTTTTTTTGGAAGCCAACAGGATAAGAAATCCCGATAAATACTTCCCCGGAGTTGCAAGGCAACTTCTAACAGCTGTTCCTACAAAAGGTCCTTGTAGCAGCACAGTCTCAGTCTCAGCACAAGATGTCATAACACTCAGGACAGAAAGGGGGTCCTTTTGGGCAGAGAGAGTGGTAAAGTGGATTTCAACAAGAGAGGGTGAAAAAAGAAAGCTTGCTTTCTACATTCTCCATAGTGAACATGGCATTTTCAGGAGAAAATTTGAATACTAAAATATTCGAGCCAAAAAATAAAGTTTTTAATTTTTGGCAGCTCAGGACAGGTTTGGGCTGCTCAGTTTTTGACAGTAAAGCAACACACATTCGCACCATTTTTTTTTCTTCTTCTTTTACAGAATGCTGACATTTTCAAACGCGCTTTCTCTCAAAATGCAGTTTCTCTTGAACATTTTCAACAACGCTTTTTCACGGTGTTTAATTCTGAGGGTTTCTCACTGCCAGGGGAACAGCCGAGGATCCAGAGAGGATCTGCGGAAACGCATTAGCTATGCAGGCTTTCGGGAGCAGCTCGGAGCGGCGCTCGACCCCTCCAACCCTGGCGTTTGGCACCAGCTGGTGCAGTCAGAGTGTGAAACAGGGCAGGGATGGGGCAGCTTCCTGGGGGGGAAGCTGAAAAGGGTGAGTGGGAGGAAAAAGAGCTGAGTCAAACACCCCTTCGAACATGCACGCAGGCTTAGCAAGACAGCAGAAAAAAGCAGAATATGCCACGACCTAGCATCATCTCACCAGTTGTGCCAAGGTTTTAACCAGTAGCTTTGTAGCCAGGGAGAGCATCTCCCAACCAGCCCGCAGCTGTAACAGAGCATAGGCAATCCCCTGTGCTTGCAGCCAAAGGCGGCGGTGTAAACCTCTGTGTTGCTACGTTATGTCGTAGCTGGGATTGGTATAGAGTGTCCTCTGTCCATTCCTGCTTTAGCATATATAAAAGTCAAGGGCAGGCATGCTCTGCCCAAAGTCCTGGGAGGGTAGGCAGTGACACCTCTCCTGCTCTGCTCAGAGCATCTCCCTGGGCCATCCAACGAGGAGGTGCAGCTCAGAAAAGCATGAGAAGGTCTTGGGAAAGAAAGGGAAAACACTCAGGTTTAACTAAATTCACTCACATTTTCTTACTGGGTAGAAGCATTATACCATTTTTTTTTTTGGCTACAGATCGTGTCCAGAGAAGGGCAATAAAGCTGGGGAAGGGTCTAGAGCACAAGTCTCATGAGGAGCAGCTGCTGGAACTGGGGTTATTTAGCCTGGAGAAAAGGAGGATGAGGAGACACCTTATCGCTCTGAAAGGAAGTTGTAGTGAGGTGAGTGTTGGTCTCTTCTCCCAGGTCACAAGCTATAGGACAAGAGGAAATGGCCTCAAGTTGCGCCACGGGAGGTTTAGATTAGATATGAGGAAAAATTTCTTTATCAAAAGAGTGGTCAAACGTTGGAATATGTTGCCCAGGGAAGTGGTGGAGTCACCATGCCTGGAAGTGTTCAAAAAACGTGTAGATGTAGCACTTGAGGACATGGTTTAACGAGCATGATGCTGTTGGGTTGACAGTTGGACTTGATGATCTTAGAGGTCCTTTCCAACCTTAACGATTCTATGATTCTGTGATCTTTCCTCCTTTAGGCCAGTCCACCTCCATCAGCTTCCAGCCAGAGGAACTCCCATTTCATACACAGACCATCAGAGTATTGTACACACATAACCAAAACTGCCAAAGACAGCCACCAGAAACTACACCGACAGTGATCAAAATATGTTGATGAAATCCCACTCCCCTGCTCCTCCAGCTGATCAGACTAGAAACAATGCCTAACGGGTTTCTGAGCTCCTCTGAGCAAATAGTGTGGAAATATAAGTCTTGGTTTGGTGCACACCCAGAGTATTGAACTAATAACACTTGTCTCACATGTAAGCAGCTGCAAAACCTGATATTTGCACAAGGATTCACAGAGATGAAAAAAGACTGCATTTTTTCTAGATGACAGACTCTGGTTCAAATGGGAATTAATTTGGGGAAACCCTCTGGTCTGTGTCATACAGCATGCCAGGTTCAATGATGGCAGTAGACTCTGTTTTTAATAATTGAAAATTGGCTTTAAAGCAGTAATATCATTACCACATCAATATAGCAGTGTTTTTACCTACCAAAGCACTCAACATTTTGCATGTCAAATGGATTGTGAGCAAAACAAAACTCTACCTTTGAAAGCAATCAATCAACGAGCTCACAAATGCACTTGTTATAAATATATATACACCCAAATACACCTGATGGTGGGAACCACTTTTTTGCAGAGCTGTCTCTGGTAGCACAGACATGCTTGACTTACCTTCTACAAGGTGGCTCCAATTTCAAAGCTTAGAGCTGCCTTTACATAGGCATTTCTAAGACTCGGGCATCAGCTGGCACATGCTGCTGCTGGCAACGCAATGGTTGTTGTCTCAACCACCCAGAAGTAAGATGCAGAAGATGTCTTTTATGAGGCCAATTAGTAGAGCTGGAAAACACAGCCCAGTTTTAGATACCCAAGCCCTACCTTAATTCCTGACATGAGTTACGTCTCTTTTTTTTCAGCTGTATCAGCTGGTCTAATAAATCACATCTTCCTTCTTACAAAGCTTGCATCATTGCTATGGAGAAACGCTAACGCATGTGATGCTCCTGCTAGCTGAGCGCAGCGATGCTAATGGCAGGGTGAGTATGGCAATCTCTGAAACATCAGATTGCTGCTGGATTTGGAACAGCTTACAAACTCGAACTAACCCTCAAACCTGCATGCCTGATGGGGATTACAGTTTGGGAGTCTGGCTACAAACATTAAACTGATCTCAACTCTTTATTTTTTTTAATATCATGAAGCCACATGAATCTGGCCTTCAGCTCAGGAGTGCTTCTGGCTCCTCATCTAACGTCATCACAACACTAAAGCAATAAAAGAATGAATGCAGAGGAGACAGATGCAGTCTCAGCTGCATTTGGCATATCCAAAGTCTCACTCTTCAACATATTTAATTCTAAATCACTCCCTCTCACCACTGGAGGTAAGTTTTTTGAGGAAAAAGACAGAATGTCCTTCAGTACCATCAGGGATACCATGGCACCTGCCGGTGAAGTTTCCAGCTTTGCAGAATTTAGACTATATTCTGTAACACAGAATGGATAACTGTGGCCCAGAAAAATCCCAGGCAACTTCCCTGACTTCCATGATGCTGTTTCAGTTTTCTGTTTGGTAAGAGTAGACTTGAGTATGTATTTCATTTTTAAAAGGAGTGTCTACTGCAGGTCTCATCCTATGGAAAACTATGGTTATCATTAACAGGTTCAAAGATCTTCCAAACAAAATATTTGGAGCTGATGAACGCCATGTGTATTCCTTTACCTCCTGTTGCTGTAAAGGCTCCAGCTGCTCTGCCTTTGCAGTGGCAGCACATCTGTGCTGCTGCGGAAACAAAAACAGAAAAGGGATGAAGAATCATTTAGCAGATTTTTGTCTGATGCTTCCATCTTGTGGCCAACTCGGAAAAGAAAAGTTTGGCTCTTTATTTCAGTGAAGGTACTAACAAACGTAAGGAAACATTGGCATTTTTAAAGGTGTCCCAAATCCTTACCTCCAGTTATATGCATGGGGATGAATTGGGGCTGGAAGTTAAGTGAGACTTCCCTTTGAAAGGCGTTGAACGTCAATGCTGGCAGAGGTAGGGGCTGGTGCCTCCTCCACCACCCACTGTGTTCTGGTCTTGCACGAGCTGGCTGTGTCAACAGGCGCAGGACAGACATGGGGTCGGGTGGACAGGCCCACCAGTGCTGAGCCCAACCCTTCACTTTGCTGTAGGCATCGGTGGTAGGACTCCCATGGTGTATGGACTCATGGGCCAGCCCAGGTCCATGAGATAAGTTGCCCTCTTTTTTGTTTTTAAGCATAAAAAAGGCTTTCCTTTACTTTCCTCTGATCTTTCCAGGGGATTACACCAGCACACAGCTCCTGTACCACACAAGCTCTAATGATGGGGATAAGGTGATGGGACACAGCCGTCTTGCTGAGACAGTTGCAAGGGCACTAAGCCTCAGATTCCCAGAGCCACCAGGACATCTCAGGGTGGCTGGATGACTTACTTCTGGCTGACCGACCTGCTGCTCCCCTTTTGCACCACTCGCAGCAATCCAGAAGCTTAGCCAAAGGACTGTTTACCTGCATAAACCAGAGTCTCTCTCATAGGGTCCACATGGAAAGCCATTCCCTGTCGTCCCGGCCAGGAGCCCATCCTGCTCGGCTGCTGCCCTGGGCACAGTGTTGCTCTCCCCCCAGCTCCTCTCTCCCGGGCAGACTGCCTCTGCTGCCAGCCAGCGCACTCCCTTTGTACGTTTCCAGCCAGATACTTGCAGAGGCCTTGAGACAGGGAGCAAGGCGATGGGTGGTTACCAGTGGAGCGAGGGGTTAGGCTTTTGCCCAAAATGGATCTGCTTAAGCAAGAGGGTGAGATGGTCACCATCTGTGCTCCCCAGCGTGGACACACACTCACAGGCACACATGGCTATACATTACACATGGGAGACTGCATTCCTGCCCTGCAAAGGGAAAAAAGAGGATGGAGAACCGAATCTGAGCTCTGTACTCAGCTGCAAGCTCTTGCATAAATAGGGATTTTGGTACCACCACCCTTTGCTGTGCACCGCTGGAATAACAAGTCCATCGGTCCTCACATCTCACACAGCTGCTGAACTTCCAGAAAAGCAGGTGCATGGCTGAGCAGGACAGACATAAGGACACAAGCACTGCCACGACCCTTTTCCAAAGCCCTGGGGTGGCAGGAAGTGCTGTGTGTCTGTGCAGTGTTGTAGAATAAAGACTCCCCTTCAGTAAGGATGTAAAGGAGGGCGAACCTGCTCTACCTCTTGTCTAAGGCAAGGGCCCAGGCTGCTGCACTCTGCTTGCAGCAAGGGGCAGTTTTGTTTTGCAAGGAAGTGGTAAAGGAGAGGGAGATGTTGGATGGAGAGCTCATCTCCAAGCATGTTTTAGCAACAGTGACCACTTCATGGACAGAAGGTTCCTAACCTGCCCATTTACAGGGCTTTCCCATGGTCAGCCTTGCCTGGCTCCCACCAGCAAACCAGGACAAGCTCCAGTGCAGGAAACACAGCTGACAAGTTTAACTCTGTTTTCAGGTTGAAACTTTGCAATTATTCTCAGTTACATTCACTGTGTAAAATTAATTATTGCGGGAGAACAGAACCGCAAAAATGGACAAAATCTGGTTTGATTCCTAAAGAAGGTGAGCTCAACGTAGGTTTAAAAAAATCCTGGAGTCAGAGGTAGAGAAACTGTGGCCCTTTCAAAGTGTGGCCATATAAATCTCTGTATCATCAAAAGCTTTAGGCTAAAGACTGACATAGGCACTTTTGGTCCCTTGTTAAAAGCAACCTTTGCATAAAACCCTTTATTGTACACAGGCGCTAGAAGTGGTAGAGACATGCGGTGCAGGCACGTGGTGCGGTGTGTCCATTTGCATCCCATGTCCCCCTTTCCTCGATGTATGCAGACCAGTGGGCATCGAACTCCCCAGCACACGTGGTGCCAAGGTCAAGAAGGGTTTCATCTCATGCGAGAAGCCCAGCACCCACCTTGGGGCACACGCTCTGCTCCAGGCAGCAGTGGCTGGAGCACTGCACCTGCCATGTTTTGGGGGACAATATGGCTCCCCATAGATGCCACTCGCCATCCAGGTCATTTGGGCTGTCGCTATGCCCATTGGAAGGGCTCAGAGACCTGCTTGTCATTGCTGCCCAATGGCTTTGCAGAGAACTCAACAAACTAAAAACCTTTTGGGGGATAAAAACCCAAGCAAGACTGATTCTTCATAACCACCTTTCAATAAGTGAGTATAGACTCCTCACATATCCTTAAATTATATATCATTTATTGAAATATAGAGATCTTAATTTACAGGATTTTTTCAAAGACAAAATATCAACAGGGGCATATTTGAAATACATTTCGTGCCTACCATCACTCAGGCCAGTTTGCCCTTCTTCAAACATTTCACAACAGCCACCATTTTGGAAACACTTCCTTTTTTATTATTCTAAAATATAACTTTTGGACATTCAAAGTGCAACAGTTAACGTGCCTGTGGAATATATCACAGTAAAAAAATATAAACAAAGGCAGTGATATAGCTGTCATAAATGTTTTGGCAGTATTCTAGAAGTCTATATAAAAATACTTATATACATATTGATGTATAACATCATCATATCTCACGTCCTTCATCATGTAATAGGACCATTTTGTACAAGTTGCAGACCACGCTGTAGGGAATTGGTTGTCCATTCCGAATCAAAAGCTGTGTTTCGTAGGCTAACGCTGATTGTCATTATACAACTACTGTAGCAAAAGGTTTGGGAATATCTCTTCCAGTGGCTTCTCAAAAATTAAGCCATAAAAGAAAAAGTCTGTAATACTGACAATATTGTAAAACTAAATGAATCATCCTCTCACACTTCTCCCTCTCTAGTAAATCCCCTCTCTTCCTCTGCTTCTCATTCCAGTTTCCAAGGCCAGCTGATCTGATTCCAAGCCTGCAGTGAGATGGGTTTGGCTAGACCCCTGCCATGGATGCGGTTCATCTACACGATACTCATGTCAGGATGGAGAATCAACATTATCATGCATTGGAAAGTGAGCCAGCTCTGGTTCACGTCCACCATTTGGGTCTAGCCCTGAGATGTGCTGTGAGATACAGAATGAAACCGGGGAGGGGAAGGGGAGACAGCATGAAAATGTCCTTAGATTCCAGTAACTGGTATAATAAAACGTGCTGGGGCTGATTTTCAAACCCTGAAGAACACTAGGCCATGTGCAAAAACGCAGGTGAAATTGCTTGCCTAATTTGAACGTGCAGTTGTAACGACTACACTTGCAAATTAAGGCACATATGGTCTCAAGTGGCCATTCAGATATCTGGGATATCCAATAGACAATTTGTGTTTCCTCAATTCATAGTTCATAGCTGAAGGGAGACTTCATATCATCTCATCTGTCCTGGCTATATCAAGAGTCTTTATGTTTCACAGTTGTCCCCTTACAGAGCTCAGCAACGTGTTTGGCTAAGGCACAGCTCCCAGGAAGACACTCGGTATTGATCTGTCGACGGCAAGAAACGGAGGATGTGCCATCACTCACGGTTCCTTCTGATTGTCAGCTTCCACCAAGGGTTGAAAATGTGGGTGCCTCACTTCAGGTCCTGTTCCGCATCTGCCACACGCTTGCACGTGGCCTCAGCCAGGTGACATTCTGAAACCCAGACCCAGAATTATTTGCCTGTAACACTGACAATATTACATTTGCTTTCATTTGATCCACGGCTGTCCACAACGAGTGAAGTCAGGGGGACTTGTGTAGCTTTTCTAAGGGCCATTTCAAGCTAAACTGTAGTTTAACACGGCAGCATGTTCTGTCGTCACTGTTGGTCCATCTTTCACACTTCCTAGGAAAAATACTGCAACGCGGGGATGAGTTTGCACTGCATTTGCATTGGTTGTGTCGCGCCAGAGGCTGAGCACGTCCCACGAGGTGCTCATCGCACTGAATTAAGGTTAAGTTTGAAAGTTGAGCACCAGAAAGGATGGAGCCCTTCGCAGTGATATACCTTTTTTCACATGTAAGTCTTCCAGAGCATCGTATCTCAGTAACACGTTGTGCAGTGATAGCAGTAATCGTAAGACTTCGTTCATGTTAAGTGGTGTCAAAAAACAACTATTGCAAGCTGAGAGCAGGTTTGTTTTCATGCATCTTCTGAAAAACACTCTCGGAAGCAATTAGCATTTGTCATTACAGTCTGCAAAGATAATACTCAGAGTATTCTGTTCCTGTTTAAACCTGAAAACTAAGAAAATAATATTTGCTGTGAAATTATTTCTGCTTATTTAATCTGGAGTTCCAGGCTGGGAGTGATGTCTTTCTTCCTTGAGCAGTTCAAATATCAAATAAATTCTTCACAGCTAACCCCAGGATAAGATTTCTTTTGAGTACCCGTGAAACACTAATAATAGGATGTTGCTGGTCGTTTATCATAATCTTCCATTCTCAAGCATCTTGGAAATCTGACATAAATTAATTATTTTTTAAATTAAATTTTTAGAACCTCACTTAATCAGAGGACGATAATTGCTTCTAGTATATCTGATTAGAAAAATTGCTCAGCTCATGATAGAAAACTAAATCTTAAGTTTTTCTCCATGTTAAAGTAGTTTTAGCTAACCAGAGGAGTTATCATACTGTGTACAGCCAAATAAAAGAATTTTTTCAAAAAATTTTCAGGTCATAAATTTTTTTCCTTGTACTTAAAAAAGTTTCTTCAGACTGTGTTTTTACTGAAGGACAATGAATTATAAAATATACATTTAGTGTTACTGAAAACAGTAGTAGTATAATCTTGAAAACAGCTATCTTCTATAGTTAATAAAGACTGACTAGGTTTCTAACACCTATTATAGACTGTTTTTTAATTATTATTATTATCATTATTATTCTCCTTTACTTGCATTAATGGTAAAAAGTAACATGTTTTGTAGTACCGGTCAGTCCCTTGTGGTTTTAGACCTTTTTGGTCCAAAAGTGGTTTTTGCATGTTCTTCAATTCACATGATAGTTCAACAGCAGCTGACATTGAGATTGAGGGAGGAAATACACAAAATTCATGAACGATCTCTTCTAAAATCCATGGCATATGTTCAATGCGCACCTCAAAAGATCCTTGAGTAGACAGTTATTTACATAATTACAAGGATGAAGTATTGCTGCAGTGGAAATTCAATCCATCAAAGTTATATGAATGCCCTTGAAACACAAAACTGGTCTGTTTGTGGCCTTTTCCTTCATCCATCTACCAGTTTGAATGGCAAACAACACTGAGATGCTACTGAAGTACTGCAAGAAACAACGCTACAAAAATCTGTCTTAGACATCTCATTCATACTTGGGCTGATTCCTCTGCCCATCGCTGGGAGTTTGTCTGTACAAATCCACCTCCTCTTCACATCCTTGACATCACAATAAAGTGGTTTTCTCTGTGGAGCAGAAGTCTGTAGACAACACGGCAAGCATCCCCGTGTGAAGAGCTGGAAGGTGTCTGTAGGGTTACAGGAAGCTGTCCTCCACCAGGTCTGAGGAGTCGATCCCAATGTCGTCCATCATGTCAATGTCCTCAATGGTCTCGTCCTCTCTCTTGATAAAAGTAGAGCTACTGGAACCAGTTTCAATGGCACTTTCCTCAGATGTCTGGGAACTAGAAGAAACAAACAACTCAGAGATAAAATACAGGGTGAACGTGGCCGGGTAAGTACTCCAGTCTCTAGCAGAATTGAACACCACCTCCCCACATGCTTTCTGACCGACAGCACTATCTGAGGTGACTGACCGTCCGTTTCTTAGGACATAACACATCTTGTATCTCAAGAGTAATGAACCACCTTGGAATTCAAAGGAGCGGATTATTCATATGTTCCTCCAAGCACTTTCTGCCAGAGAGTCGTTTAGAGAAAGCCTTATGACACTGCTGTGACAATAGGTCACATAGGTAAATCTAGGGAAGTCAGGCGAAAATAAGATAGCAATAACAGACAATAAGATAATAACAAGAGAGGTAATAAATCTTAATCTGGATAGTGCTTCTTAGAGACTTCATTTATCTTCCTCTTGAAAATAGCTCAAAAATACATTAAAAAAAAATGTCTAGGTTGCTAATTCTATATACTACAAATTAAGTGCTGAATCAAACCCAGTAAGGATTATACTGTGGTGCTGTTTTGGAATCGAACATGCAAACTGACAAGGGAGCAGTAAAAAGTCCTAGATACCTTGCTGTCGATGAAAAGAATACTATGGAATACTATAGCCAAATTTTGGAGCTAGTCTCACACAGAACAGATCAATCCCTTGAGATCTCATATGCAGCTCCAAGGCATTGAGTTGTTGAGGTAAGACTTGTTGCAAAATGTGACCACAGAGGCACCCTACCAGCAGTTCCCTTCCCCTGGCAGTCACAAAAGAGGTAAAATTAGTTTTTTTCCCACTGAAAACACTGTGGCTAGTCATACTACCATATTTACATGGGACCTTCCCAATAAGTAGTTTCAAAAGAGCTAAGGAAACCGTTTGCAGAGTAGGATGCTAAAAAGTGTTAATGGTGTCGCAAAACATGACCTGGAACAGTGACTATGGGCTACATGATCTGTAAACCGCACCCACCTGTGCCTGTTCCTTTTGCCGAGCTCATCTTCGGAAACAGGGTCAATGTCAGGCAGGGGGATGATGTATCCGCTGTCAGCACTCAGCCTCTGCTCGTCAAATCCACTCTCCCTGTCCTTTAATTTGTCTTCATTCTTGTAGGTGACACCAATGTAAGCATTGTCACAGTCCCCTCTCATGCGTGTGACAGCTGGGTGATCACTTTTCAGGAAGTCCAGGTGAATCTTCTCATAGCTCTGAAAATATTCATTTCAAACCCCTCATTAGATGCTGTTGACTAAGGCTGCCTTTCTTCACATGAGTAGCTGTGATTCATTACCCCAGCAAATATTCTGCCCTCTGAGCCAGCAACACTGGATAGAGAAGCCAGCTATCTTCAAATGAGTTGAAGGGAGAAGTCACATTAAGCATTAGACGATGTAGGAGTGAGCGCAGCAGCACAGAGCAGGCAAATAGATGGGGTAGGGAAAGGTAGAAGGGAAGAAGGTGGGTGGGAAAATGAAACGCTGAATGATGGGGCAGGCAGAGCTTGTCCAGAGGTATCAGAAGCATGAGGGGAAAACTTGCTGGTGTCAGGGGTCCAACAAGGGAGACAGGGAGATTATACACATGGATCAAGTAGTCCCCTTTTCTAGAACTCTTTCATTGCCTAGAAAATGCCTTGAAAATATATAAAACCCATTCTGCAGTAGAAAAATTGAGTTGGTAGGATTTCATTAGAAATGGAGAGTACTGCTTCCCAGAACATGTGATGTCCCTGTCCGAATCACATAATTCACACAGGTTAGGTTGTGTTCAGTGCTCATGGCTCTGATGGCTGGAACAACTCTTATAATCCCTTCTGAAGCAGTAGATAGAAAACACAGAGAAAATTCCAAAGAGCAAACCTTTTTGTACTCTCCAGGCAACAGACTCTCCACAATTTCACTCAAATGATAAAAAGAAGGTCTTTTCTCTGGTTCACTGTTCCAGCACTTCACCATGATCTCATACCTGCAGATAAGATGGAAACCAATTTAACTAGCTGGTAAAGGAAAATGAGTAACCAAACAAACTAAAGCCAAAATTGTCTGGAGACTGGCCAGGTATGGAAGAACCAAATGCACACATACACTTCATTGGTAGCATGATCAGGTTTGGCCATTCGGTATCCACTCTTGATCTTATTGTAGAAAGTAGAATCGACCATCATGCCAGGATATGGTGTGCCACCTGCAGATAAAAGAGAAGAAAAAATCCTACTCTAGACTTGACTAACCATGCAGAGTTCCCAAATAGCGTCATGCTGTACATGTCGAAAAGCGTGAACGCTATAATTTGACATTCCATCAAAATTAATCTTTTCTAGCCAATGTTTCACATCAGAGCTATTGTCTTGACCACATTAAGCCCTGATGTGAAAGGTTAGCTAGGAAAGATTGAAGTAGGTACTACTTAGAAAAATATCTCTTTACAATCTTTATAGAATGTATTGACTGGGCACAGAGGTTGAGTGATACCTGGATCAAGTCATCAACTTGCATTTGGCAAATCTGACATCATGGCTCTGCTCTGCCACTGACTTTTTGTGTGACCTTAGGTAAGTCAATTGCTCTGTCTGGTTTTATTGCCTTTGGCACCTGCACGACAGCTGAGAGTGATGTGGCCCCAGTTACTCTCCTGATCCTGGCCATAAGGGCAAAGCATTAGTGTGAGCCAGTCCCCTCCATACTCAGGTCTTCCCAGCTGGGCAGTTAGCTTTAGACAATAGCTAACATGTTGGGTACATGGGATATTGAAAAGTTTGGACTCGGCCTCTGAGTTGATACAGTCGAGCCATCATTTGGGGCCACAGCATACCGACATCGCTGATGTGTAAAAGGATCATTCAAGCCAAAGCCAGTGTTGCAGCAGGATGTCAAAGTTGACTTTCTTAATAAATGCCACTGAGGATATGTTTTGCTTTCTGAGAAACAATATCTTTCTCAGGTGGAGGAGGCATACTATAATATTTACACCAGAAACCTCAGTCCTTTCAAAAGCAGGATTTTCACCTAAAAATGGGCTTCAGAACCTTCCTTACAGGTAGGTCAGCAAAGCACAGGCTTAGCTGTGCCTCAGTTCCTGAGCTATCCAACAGCACTCCCATGCCTCCCAGGGATGCTGGTGAACGGTTATTTACAGGATCCTATCATGCCCAGAGATTACAGTAACTAATACCGTAAATAGTGGCACAACTGCTGTTTTCTGAGAAGTAGCTGTATGACAACTTATTCTAGAAAATAACATTAGGCTTAGGGTTGCCGTGGGGCAGTAGTAGATACCACACAGGCACGATTAATTCTGCTCAGAGTAAATCTGGGCAACGCGCGCTTACTGAAGCAGCCCAGCCACCCGCCCGGGAGGCTAATCAGGCTGAGCAGAGAGCCAGGCTGTTCCCAGCTGGGAACTGTACATTGTCTGTAACTGCTATACATTGTCATAACCACTTTACACTGCCATAAACCAACTGTGTGAAGAGTGCTAACCTGGAAATGAGAAATCAGCGTCGCAGAAGTTTGACATTCGTTTTCATTCTGAAATGCAACTAAGCGGAATCTTTCGAAATGTATGTACACAGAGACTGTTTCAAACCAGCCCCTGGGCTGGGCTGCAGCCCCAGGTGCCCCATTGCAATGGGGAAACATGTTCCTTCTCGTATTAGCCAGAAAATCCATCCTGGGCTGGCACACCAATACTTTTCCACAAAAGCTTTTCCAAAAGTTTTTCACTCAGTGCTTTCAGTCTTCTAGCAAAAATAAAATATGTATCTTGGGGAAAAAAAATCTAAGGGGAACTTTGGGAGAGTATGGACGTTTTACTTCACATCTGATGTTGGGATCCAAAATCCCATATAGAAGAATAACTAACAGTTGAATTCACACTTGTATTTTTATGGTAGAGTTTGAAATGTGTATTTATGTAGAACAGCTTGAACTGAAAAAGCTTAATCACTACACATAAGAAACTGTTCACAGTACATACCAAGAGAAAATATTTCCCACAGCAGAATGCCATAAGACCAGACATCACTTAATGTAGTGTACAGATTGTCAAAAATGCTTTCAGGTGCCATCCATTTTACTGGGAGGAAAGTCTGTAACAAAGAGAAAGGAGCCCCAAACCGCACAGATTAGTCATTAAAGAAATGCTTCCCATTACAACTGTTGTTTGATAGCTGGGATTAACTTCTCTATAACACAAAACGTTGTGTTAACCTGGCTAGTGTTAATTTTTAATTTCACATAACTCAGAGGTACCAGTATTATAAGGAATTTTGCTCCCCGCAAAAACTAATTAAACCATAACTGTGTTCATTTATTACTAGCAAATGACCGGGCTGATTGAAGATATGATACAAAAGCTGGCACTGCCAATCTAGGTCTGATACACCATTGACTGATGTATCACTACTCTACATATCACAGTGACAGTTCCTTAATAATTTATTCAGTCACAAAACTTGCCAGTTAAAATACAAGCCTGTGAAGTACTAAACGCAGCCAAGTACTCTTCAGCTTTAAAGTAGAATTAGGAAAGTTACAGGAATTAATGAACTAAAGAAAAGTTGTTCTCAGGAGTGTTCATCCCAATGGTCAATTAGTGTAACCAACACTGAATGTCAAGAACATTAAACTGCATTTAAAACTGATACTTCTCATTTCAGTTAAAGCAGACCTCAGGAGATTAAGAATTACATACACTGCCCTTGGAGACATAGTTGGAATCATGCATGATGTCTCTAGCCAGCCCAAAGTCACAGATCTTCACGATTTTTCCTTGAGCCAGGAGGACATTACGAGCTGCCAAGTCACGGTGCACACACTGCATGGAGAGAAATTAAGTTGTTCAAGGGGGTGCTAATTCCACGAGGACCATTTCCCTTGCAAAGATCCCTGAAAAAAATCTGATGACTTTCTGGGCACAGTCTTAACAAGACTTTCTACTGAACAGGCACCTGTACTGCCCCACTGGCAGGGGCAGGGAGGCACCAGTCCTCAGAAACAGAAAGGGCTCATGCAGATGTACAGCAGTGGGGAGAAGACAAAAATTGATGCCACCCGGTCCCCTTATACCCATCAGGTACTAATGATATGTCTATGCTTCTGACCATGCTGTGGCCTGTGGCTATATGGACCCTCCAACCGGACCCTGCTTAGATCCACCACTGTCCCTGACACACTGCCTCCATGAATGTCATAGGCTGCAATGGGAGAAGAGGACTGCTGCTTTGAGTTTTCCCAGCCATGGCGATCTCAATTGCCGGACAAATGAGAAAGCTGTCTACAATCTCAAAAAGAATACTATATTGTGTTGTGGTTTCAGAATCTAAATTGAAACACAGAGATGGACATAAAGACCTTTCTCCACTTTCTTATATTTTACTTACTTTTTTATTTACTTACATTTTTAGAAGCCAAGAATTCCATTCCCCGTGCAACCTGGTAGGTGAAGCTCAGCAAATCCAGTAGGCTGAGGCCCTCTGAGCTGTCATCTGAAAGAAGGTTTTTGACTTCTGATTCTATCGAAAAAGAGATAAAAATATATTTGTGCTGTGGAGTGTGAAAGCAACATCCATTTCCCCCTACCTGTCATGATTCTGAGCTGATGACTTTAACAGAGTACCATGGCCAAACCGGTCTTTTCATAATAACTAACCACTTTTAACGTCCGCATCAGTCACTGACACATACTGCGTTCTTAAAACACCCAGTACTAAATATAAGTTTTGTTTTTCCTCCTGTCTGTGTTTTTTTTCCCCAGAGAACTGCAGAAGAAGGTGAAATTAAAAAGGCCCGCTGAAGTCTTTTACAGGTTGTTTACAATACTCTGTGTGTGCTACAAAAACATTTATTTAGAGGTGGTGCCTTCATTGGTTTTTGTGCATGCGTGTACATTCTTATCCACTTAATTTTGCTGAACACTGTTGTGTTTCCCAGCAAGTATTCACTGGGACTAATCCAATACCAGCAAGAAGGGTCAGGAATCCTATGGCAACAGTTCTTATTTTTTTATGAAAAATGTCAGCAAAAAGCCAGTCAAAATTCAGTGATTCATTTACCCCGACTGTCCTAGAGCACAATATGAGTACATTAGTCTGCCACGTAAATCTGGGACTGGATATGGTTCAATTTCTGAGGCCTACAGGCAGAAGTGACCATACCTATTTTAAAAGCAAAGCATATTTGGTTTCTGAGAACAGGGCCAGGGAATGGGATGCATTCATTATCTTCATTACATAATCCAGGAAAGTATTTGGGAGTGTTCTGCATTTGGTAAGTGTCAGTTAATATGAAATGTAAGTGAAAACAGAGCAATATAAATTTACTACTGGCTTATTGTTCGTTGCTATTGCTCCAAATCTCTCAGACTACAGACTGATCAAATCGTTGCCTCCAAAGGGTGCCTACAGCCCCGCTGCAGAGCACAGCTGCTCAGCACTCCAGCATGGAAGGAAATACACAACTGCACCCCTTCTGCTCCAGGAGCACACATTTCTCTTCCCAGAGCATAACAAAGAACACAAGCATGAGCTTTTAGCTTATAGCTTATACTCACATGCTTGCAGAACACAGCTGAGCAGCATACGTCCATACAGAGGGCAAAAAATAAGATATGCGTTCATGCAAGAATTATTTATATTAATGATGTATGCAGAAGGGACAATTCTACGTTACCTGACATGGATTTCTTCTTGTAGGAAGCAGGCCGATCATACACAGACCTCTGAATATCAGAGTATTTAGATCCCTCCTTCCTTTCCAGCATTGGCACGTACTGAGTTGTATCAGCTTGTTTCATGTCCATGTATTCTCCAGTGTTTTCAAATGATAGTATCACATAACTGAAATTGGAAAAAAATACAGGCGTATCAGCTGATATTGCCCAGGTAACTCCCCTGCCTCAGCATCCTGTAGATACAACAGTTCTCTTCTGGTGTATAGCTGTATTGCCGTGAAATATAAGAGCTGTCGTCTTGATAAGGAATACGTAAAGATCACGTATTACAACATAACCGTGTATTGTCATATATTAGCACGTGTTATCACGTATCACTGCAGTCAAACACAAATGCTCCAAACTTACCCTTTTGTCAATAGTCAGGTATGTGAAGATATATTGTCTAACTTCCCCAAATCCCACTGAATTCAAGTATTACTACCTAGGGCTCTTAGTTCAAGGTATTCCAAATGGTAGATGTAATTTATTCACCCAGACGGTTTGCAACAAATCCAGCCCTGATGAGCAAACTCATGCTCAGATGAACAGTCCTGGCCGTAACTCAACTACCGAGTCAGTTGATCTATTTGCCTGAGATATTTTTTTGAAGGAATCTCTGTTCATCTTCTAAATCCTGGCTAATTTTGTGACATTGCTTTATTACTGAATCTTATGATGCCAAGCTTCCTCCACTGCCATCTGGAAAAAGCTATGGGATGAACATTAACCATAAGGCAACTATTGAGACTGGCTAAGCCATTGGTAGACAAAGGAGAGTACTTGATCTTAGAGAACAAGCTCTGCCAGGTTGTTTGAAGGGAAGGAGTTTTAGACAGTGGAAATTCCCCAGGCAGGGAAAAAAGGAAGTCAGGTAGTTGCGCTTTACTTTTAAAACTTGGGTGGGTAGAGGCAAAAGGATGTTTTTACAGAAAAGAGAAACACTGGGGTGTGCTTTGTTATTATTAGAAATGTTCTTTGGGACCTCAGGATGTCTATGGAGAACCTATAGTGGTCCTGGTACTACAGGCATCTCTACACAGGGGAGACATAGATCTAGGACACATCAGGGAGACTGAAAAAAAAGTGCTGAAACCTTTCCAGATCTAGGAAACCTGATAAATAAAAGTCTAATTAGAAGAATTAGGGAGGGCTCTAAACCAATGAATAAAAGGAATGGAGTAAGGGTTAGAAATGACATTTTCTTAAGCTGCAGATAATTTTTCTTTTCCTGTTTTCCCACCTTCTTGTGCTTTCATCAGCTGGGTTCATCCCAAAGATATCCAAATCTTTCTTCGGCTTCTCTGGATGTCGGCTCAGGAAATTGTCCCTGTTCTTATGCAGATAGTTCACCAAATCACCATAAAAGCAGTATTCAGTGATGATGTAAATAGGACCTGATCAAATACAGCAAAATAATGCACTGATGAGTGGAATCTTTTAAAAAAAAAAAAAAAAACAAACTCCAAAAATAATAGAAAATGGAACATAAAAAGTATTGTGGGTTATTACATTTTTATTTATTAAGCTATGACTGCAGCTACTACCAAATATCAAGTAGGCTTGTGAAACCTTTTATTTGTTTATATTTATTGTTAAATCCTTTACTTGAAATTTGTGTGCTTGTTAAACAGTGAACTATAGCTCCACAGCAAACCATGTTCTCAGCCAAACCCACCTGATTTTGTACAAGCTCCAAGCAGATTCACAATATTCAGGTGGGGGCCGAGATGTGTCATGATCTTCAGTTCAGACATGAGCGCCTGCTTTTCACTGGATCTAGCTGTAGCTGTTGAAAAAGCGCATCAGTCACTCAATGAGAGCAATCATCTTTTTCACAATAACAATTTCTCCTTGCTTGCCTCATTAGAGCCTTGCTACCACGGTTTCTCAAAGACTGTTCTTTACTCGACAAGGGGCTTTATGAGAACTTAGAAAGGAGTCATGAATCACTGATAAAGGACTCTTTCGATGCAGCTCAGTAGCTGACCCAGTCTGTTTGTCCCGCTACAGGGGTACAGTGGATTGCCCAGGTGGCACAGAGGCACTTTACAAGCTCCTAGTTTCAACACAAGAAAGCTCCTCATTGTTCCTCCAGAATCATTGCTTCAGATTCTCAGCTCTCGCGAACCAGGAAACCTTCAGCGAAATTAAAATTCTGACACAAAACCTTCCTGTTTCCTTTTGTTGTATTGCTTTCATTTGTTCACAAACAGTCATGGTTATTTTATCTTTTCTGAGTTATTGTGGCTGCTACAGTCCACACAGCTGAAACCGAGCTTTGGATGTTTTCAGAAGCCTGGATACTTCCAGTCCTGAAATGCCACGAAGCAATCTAAAGTATAATTTTAAATTTCAGTCATTCCACAGTTCATTTGCAGCTTCAGAAGTGGAGAATCTGTTTATACACAAGCAATGCCTTATGGGAATGCTCTACGGGAACATGCCCTACCTAGCTTGGAGAATGGAACCATGACAACTTACGTTTCAGCATTTTCACAGCTACTTTCATCACCGGTTGAGAGCGACTCAATCCATATGCAGTGCCTTCAACTACTTTTCCAAATGCACCAGAACCAAGGATTCGACCTGAACACAAGGGAGAGCGTTATTTTATTCCAGAAAGTTAACAGCAATTCATCTTGTTTCCCACTGCCATTCCTCTACAGGTTGTGATTCTTGTTCAAAAAGAGCACCCTCACTTAGCCAGACCACTGTTATTGTTTTTACTGTTGTTGTTAAGGTAGATGTGGCAGAGGGTAGATTTAGATTAGAAATACACTGGAACAGGTTGCCCAGAGAAGTTGTGGCTGCCCCATCCCTCGAAGCGTTCAAGGCCAGGTTGGATGAGGCTTTGAGCAACCTGATCTAGTGGAAGGTGTCCCTGCCCATGGCAGAGGGGTTGGAAGTAGATGATCTTTGAGGTCCCCTCCCAACCTAAACCATTCTATGATTCTACATATTTTAAAGAAATGTTGTCAATAAATAACAATTCTTAAATAAAAACAAGCAAGAAAACATCAGGAGTGCATCTGCATGTAGGAGCTTGTAGGAAAGGGACTTTCCTAGTCGAGGAGCAACTCAACTCATTCAAATTCATCTCCCACTCTGCCCTGCCACCCTCACTTTAGCTTTTAAACACTGATTCTACTATGATTAAGTTGACTTCTCTGCCTCAGTAAGCACCTGACCACAGTACACTCGTGCCCTTTACTTATAAATCTGAATTCAGCTCCTTAACTGTAGTTCTGGGCTGTTATATCAATGCTGGATACACGCAGCAGTAAAACAGACTGAAGTACATCAGCAGTACATTTAAGAAATAGACAAGCAGGACCATCAGCGATCTGCAAGAAGCTGAAATACATGTTGATCACATATGAGGGGAAACTCCTCTGAAGTTTAATGTACAAGTGTGTTTCATATGGTTGAATAAATTTTATTGCAAATTTCCAAGTGGTGTAATGAAACGGCTAATGTTCATACACACTTTACTCTTCCCACAAATCAATTTAGACAAAAATTTGGGATTATCATATCCTGTATCCTGATATGGATACAATGTGCAGAAGAATTGTGTGCAGACTGAATAAGATTTTAATATAAACTGCACAAACATACTCCAAAATGCTATATTTCATAGGTTCCATACTGGAAAGCAAGTTCATTAAGGCAACTCTTACTCAGTAAACAAAGTCATATATGAGCTCCAGATGCCAGGATATTTTCATATTCCTGACAAGTTCTATATTCTATTTTACATTACTTTTTAAATCCCAGCACAGGAAGAATAAGTAGTGACTTTTACTATGGAGATACATGGCATTTTGTCTTGGACGTTCATTTGCAGTTTGAACTTGCCACCTTGTACACTTCTGAAGGCGTTATCTGGCATGCAATGCCATATGTTTCTGTTATTCTCTAGCTACAGCCCCCACTTTTATTGTATACAGGCTTTTAGAAGAAAATTTCCAGTCAAACGCTATCTACATTGCTAACAAGCACTAGAAACAGTTAAAGTACACTTAGTTGAGTTACCACCGAAGCACTTCCCCAAGACTATGACAGTGTAGTTTGTCATGCACACAAAAACTATGTGATTTCTTTTCAAGATTCCTGTGCTCCAAAGGTTATCCTTGCCAGTCAGGATGTGAGAAAGCTTCCCACTAAATTTCAGACTAATTCAAACAACCCGAGTCTGAAATTTGGCCCCTGAAACTTTTCAGACTGAAGGTCTGGGAGCCACATGGCAGGATGCAGCCCTTCAGAATGCGATGGCATCTCCTCATTCTCCTTGATCTTCTCGTCTTCGCAAGCCAATTCCTCCCCAAACCACATTGTCGGCTGAGCGCAAGGCGCACATCTCCCTCTCCATCACCTCTGCTGAGCTGGGGCGCATGTGGAGATGGTGAGAGCGCTTCCGGAGTGGTGGGGAGCAGAGCCATTGCTGCTCCTTCCCCTTTTCACCCCTCTCCGCAGGCCTAGCCAAGCCCTCATATGTTTTACACTTGAGATTTGAAGCCAGGTGGGAGCTGACTGCTTAAGAGCTGGAGGCATCTATAACACATTGCATTCTTGATGTCAAGGCCCTCAGTGGAGCCCAAAATTATAGCGTGTGTTTACACTATAATTTCTTTTCTTAGCATAAAGGCACTGCTGTGATCTGCCTGCCGGAGGAGCAGCGCTGCTTCTCCACCACGGAGGGACTGTGCAGGCACAGCAGCAGCTCGAGGCTCCTCAAACCAGTGGAGGGACCACGCTTGGGAGTGAGAGCTGTTTCAGCCTCTGTACCCATCCACAGAGCTTATCTGCAGAGCCTGAGAGGTTTTCTGCTCAGAGGGACACAAATACAAAGGCGAAGTCTGTGAATTTGTTCCAGACGCAACTTTCTCAACTGGATGCTTCTTTGGCTAAAATTGAATGGGGATGATCAGCCCACTCCAAATAAAACCATAACTATATTGAAAGCCAAACAAGTGACAAGCTTTATAACCTACATCGAGTTTCTAGACTCATGAGAAATTAGGTACCACATCCCTAAATGCTATTTAACTTGAATCTTAACTTGTCTTTTGCAAACGGGGGTTTGGTCAGATTCTATGTCAGACCAGCACTTCATGTTAAGGCCACTGGAACAAACGGGTGGCTTGCTGGAAAGCCATGAGAGCAATTCTGCCACTTCTCTACAGCCACCCCAAGATCCTGAGGAACAGCAGCACTTGGACACTATTCCTCAAGAGGCCCTGCCCTCTGCCATCTCAGCCAAAGGAGGAAGTCCAGGTCCCGCTGGGACCTCGCCATTCCTCAGCAGAGCCGGGAGAAGGCAGTGACATTCAAACAGCTTAGAGTTGTCACAGTTCTCATTCTGTTACACATCTCCTAGTTTTGCACTGGCTGCTGAGAGCTTTAAACAGCAGCGCACGACGTACATGGTGGAGGGGTGAAAGCAAAGGGAAATTTGGAGTGTAACCCAAATTTATCAATTGAAGCTCCAGCCAACCAACATTCAGAGTTGGCATTTATCGCAGCACTGCACTCCAGGCACTACTAACTAGAAAAACAAATAAATGCCAGCTGGCTTACACAGCTAGGATGGGAAATGCTCATCTGACGGAGCCAAAGTGAGTTTGTCCTGCTTCAGAGCCTCCCTGAGCTAAAGGTATAATTGCTGTGCCCCACTCTCCCACTTCGATAAGAGAAAACCTGCACAAACCAGAATTATCGGCCTCAGAAACTAAAGAGGTCCTCACCAGCAAGGATTTCATATGGCAAAATTGCCAGTGGGTAAACGTTAACTGTGTTAAGAAGAAAGCTTGTGCAATCCAGGTTGCTAAAAGGACATGTAGCATGAGTTTTTAAAGCACAGACTATCCTGAATATATTTGCAAAGAGGAGCGCATTGAAGTAGGCTGGTGCTCGTGAGTCAGATGGAGACAAAGTCACAGTGGTGGTCTCTTAACAACTCAGATCTGACAAATCCTATTTAGGCATGTAATTAAAGTCTGAGTTGCAATAAAATAATTCCATTAAATATTTACCCTCCTCTAGTTTTCAATTAGCAACATGAATTTAATTAAAGAATATCATTCCTAAACCAGAAATTTTTGTACTGCTGCTTTCAAGAAGTAACATAAATTCTTCTGCTGCGGTGAAGGAAGGAGAACTACATTAGGAGAGTGTGTTTTTTACAATATGTCAAACAAAAAACATATTTCATCTTTTTCTCCTGTATTTGGTGTTACAACTTGGTGCACAGATACCTCCAAGAGAGGGAAAACTTGCGTACTTAAAGCACTATCTGGATAGAACATTAAAATTTTCTAGAATCATTACACTTCCGATGATTGAAATAAAAAACAGATTGGGCCAGCTCTGAAGAAGGGATTGCTAACTGAATCCTGTATGAATTCCAATGTAGGGACAGCAAAGCAAGAAAGCAGAAGGGGAAGGAAGAAGGACACAAAAATAAGTTATAAAGTTACTCAGCATTGGTATATGCACATCGTGGATTAATAATTTTTAAAATATTTTTAATGAAACTACGTAACTACTTGCAGATTTCCCTTGGCCTCTGGGCATAAGTATACAAATGTCTTGCAAATAAAAAATGCTGATGCACTTCTTGTGGGTGCCTTAGCAGAAATGAGTGTTGAAGAGGGAATTTAATGCTAGGAGGGACCCCCTAAGCCACGTGGAGGTGAGCACTGCATGCAGGGCACGTGGAGGGGAGCTGGAACAGACCTGTGGGAGACACTAACATAAGGAGCTCAAGATTGACACCACTGTAGCAGAAGAGGAGGATGTGGTATGAGGACTGAGGAGAACAGAGAGGTACAGAGAAACTCTGGACTTCATGGTCATGAGTAACATCACAAATCTCGGTAGCAGGGAACTCAGAGTTGTCCTTAATCGTCCCTCTCCCCAGAGAAGGACGGGATTAGTCCCTTAGAGGAAACTTACCAAGCACTAACCCATCTCGAGGAAACTCCCATCTGGAGTCATAAGGTAGTTGCATTGGGTCCACATAAATGTATTCATGGCCATCGGGGCTGATAGACTCAATGACTCTCCATCTTATCTCATACCTCGGCTTCTGCAAAGCACATTGAATGCAAAACCAACCATCAGTCCTGTGCTTGCCTTCAGAGCAGACCAAAACCCAGCAGGGCTCAACATCCAAACTGAAATACTTTTCTACGTTACCTGTTTCCATATGATGACCAGGACAATCAGTGAAATTATCACAATCACTAACAGCACTAAGACCGCAGCAGCCACCGTTAGTTCCGATCGCAAGGCTGTGGAGCAAAAAGACAGACCATATTTTCCTCATGAGCCATGAGGAACATGATGCTCACATAAGACACCCGCCTCCCCTACCATGGCAATTCCTGTGTCCTGCAGATGTGGCAAGAGCAGTCCCTGGGGCTGGTGACTGTAAAGTCTTTCCAGACTCAGAGCTGGTCTACCTTCCTGTTTCAAAACCAAATGCAGAGATTGTCTAGAAGAGCATCTCATAGCCAATAGCCATAAAATGATAAAATGAATCACGGAACCACATAATAAGCAAAAAACAGATGCACCATAAAGACATAGAATGCCTCATCCTCAGATGTCCCAGGGTGGAAAAAATATCCATTTTCATTTATTTTTATCTGCAACAATTCACATTTTTATCTATTAAGCATTCTTCTAGACTGAAGTGGAATGTGTTAGAGAGAGGTTAAACTGACTGCTATACTCTCGCGGAAGGACAAAGCAAACTCACTAGGAGCCACAAGCTTCAGTTCCCGAGTAACAGCACCAAGGTCATTCCTCGCCACGCATCGCACAGCCAGGGTTTCCTCTACCTTCTGGAAGGTCACCTGGCTTTGCACCATGTTTTTCTCATCCAGGTGGGCTTCCATGTGTATATCAGAGATATTTTGTGTCAGAAGAGTCCATGAGGTGTCATTGCTGCATCTGCAGAGAAGAAAAACAGGAGAAACAGGCATTGAGCATAGGAAGGGATAAAGAAGAGTGAATGAAATGAGAGTCACCTGTTCCTATAACTTTCTTCTGACAATGATCGTTTTAAAGACCAGAAACGCTTAAGACCATCTCTGTGAAATGTCTGCCTCTTTCTCTCCTCAGAATAATTGGCCTTCTGATTCTCATCACTGCTGTCACTTTGAAGGCCTCACAATGCAGTCCAGAAGGTCTGGAATACATAGACCTTGGTGTCACTCCCATAGAGTTATAGTACTGGATGGACCTTTGTTTCTCCCTGAATTCTTAGCACTGTACAAGGCTCCCTGGGGCAGGGTCAGGAGGATGATCACCCCACTAGGCAGCAGCAGATTTTAGCACAATGAGAGCAGAACACAGCTGGGATGTACCCAGGGCTCCTATCCTCTTCCATGCATAGTGTCCCTCTCCCTGATGGATAACCTTCCAGGGAAAACCCTGCATCCTAGTAGCCACAGAAGGAGCCAGTATAGAACTGGAAAAAATAGGAGTAATTACTCCACGTCTAAAATATCTTGAAAGCGAAAATTGTAATTTGAGGGAAATAATTACAAGTGAAAATTTAGAATCACCCAAGAGTGTTAAGAAGGCAGTTGGAGCTATCTGTGAAACGATAACAACTCCTTGAATGGAGAGACAGCTACTTCTTGAGATCCTTACTCAAACTGGGACTGTGCAATCTGCTGAGTTCACTTATCAAGCACAAAGATTTGTGAGAGAAACCTCCTGAATCAACGTTGAAATATAAGCAACATGTCTCTAAAAAGAAAAAAAAGATCTATAGCTTGTTGGTCCTTGATGAGGCAAGTGTGGTACAGTAACCAAAGCTGTTAAGCTAATCAAGGACACAACGAGTCATATTTTCTGTAAGAAAGCACCTGCTCTTCTTACTTTTTAATGTCTTTGCAAACCAGCCATTCCACATCAGGAAGCGGGGTCCCCTCCGCCAAGCATCTCACCGTCTGCCCCCCCGCAGAGCCGTGGTGATCATCCACAAGGTCTAAGATCAGGGCTGGAACTGGGAAAAAGTTAAGAGTTTGTTAAAATACAAGCATGTATTCAAAAATGTTTACAAAAGCAGCCTGAAATTTCAAATAAACCAGGACAGGTATTGTTTGGCCAACAGCTTAGCAACAGCAAGAGACCCACACTTGGCCAGGAGGTCCTTATCTTCTGTGGGACAGAGCAGATCCTGGGCTAGAGCCATGAAAAGGAAGTGCTGCGGTTATGCCACGTCCTCATGTCATACTAAATGAGCTATCATCCCTGCTGTCAGCTGGAATAATTTAGGCGGGAGGATAAAGTTTCTTTCTGGCTTGAGGCCAGCACAGAAGTGAAAGCCAAGATCAGGGTACGAGAGCTGCAAGGACTCGGCACGCATGCGTTCCTCCAGACACCCCAGTTCACACCTTTCTTATCTGAATACTCCAGGCAATCCAAGATTTAAGTGGATCAAGCCTTCCTTACCTTGTATTAGCAAGGAGAAGGTGTATCTTTTAATCTCATCTTCATTTTCAGCAACCAAAGTATAGTATCCACTGTCTTCTTCCTTGGCCCGAATCAATTTTAATATACTCTGAAACCTGTAGAAACAAGAGGTTTTGTTTGTGTTTTTAAAGCAAGCATAAAAAAAAATTCACTTTGGTGCAACATGTAGAGATTATAACGTAATGACATTTGGCATTTCCAGCATGCCTTTAACTAAAATCATTACTCAAGCCACAAGTAACTACCAAAATACAACTAAGAAACAAGTGGACATAGTTACATTCTGCAGGGATCTGACAAAGCCCTCGATGTTATTTGAAATAGCTAGAACTTATTGGAATGGAGACATGTGGGAGGGACTGAAGAGGCTTAGGGCTCAGAAACTGAGATTTATGTTGTTTGGAGATGTTGATGTTATGAAGGGAACAAGAAGAGGCAGATTAAGCATCATTCTTTGGAGTGGAAAACAATTAAATTATTTTTAAACACCACTGAGGAAGAAGCGAAAAACTGAGGTGGAAAGAGAGGGCAGGAGCAGTGCTCAGGTTTCTATGGGAGAAACTCAAGTCAGCACGGCAGAGTAAAAGTCAGAAGAATAGTTTTACCTTGTTTCCTGGACTCTGCTGGAACTTGTAACAATCTCAGTAAGATTTTCTATCAGAGTCACGTTATCCTTCAACCAGTACATTTTTGGTGCTGGGTATGCCTGCACATCACGACAAAGTTTTGACTTCGTGTAGATTGACGGCTTCCTGAGGGCCGAACTGAGGCTCCAGGTGAACAAAGCCTTTGTCTGTAAATGAAAAAGCCTTGCGTAAACAACGCTGTGCAGTCTCTTTCAAGAATGGTGTTTTCCAACACGTTAATAATTTTTGGACACTAGAATCAGACTATACCATGAACTGTAATGACTACTTTCTTATTTTCCTTAACCTCCTTGGTTGCATGCCGAGCAGTGCATTCATAATCCCCTGTGTCTTTCACTGATGCCTCAGGAATGGTCAAGGTGTAAATCAGCTTCTGCGATGGGACTTTGATATCATCAAGTTTTATCAGACCTTTTTCTTTCTGTAGTTTGGAGAAGGAAAAAAAAAATCTTACTTAAGTAACTGAGCTGAAAGAACACCACTGCGGATCTATGATGCCACCGGAGTGAGAGCAACTGTCTAAACCCTGTATGCAGAAGACTTGTTTACTCAGTCAGGGATGTATTTTTCAGCCACAGGCACAAAAAGTGTATCTATACAAAAATATACCCTTTGGGGGCAGGCAAAGAAGGGTGAGGAGGTTGAGAGCTCATGTTTTACTCACTCGAAACAGAATACCATTCAAGACTTGGGTAAGCAGCCCGAAAGAGTGTTTTACTGCCTATGCACTACCTTCTCCTCAAATATAAAAGTCATGGGGCTTTTATCTTGACTTTTCTTTGTTCGGTTCCCATGACATAGGGCAAATTTTTATCCCCTCCACCAGACAAAAAGTAACCCATTGCTAGATGCTAAGATCTGTCTGCTCTCAAAAAAGAATAATTTATTGGCAAGTTGAAGACCCCTGTGAGAAAAATGATGGTGAGAATGGCAGATCATGTTATCGCGAGAGGCTGGAATAAAAGTATGTTGGGGCTAGTTTTGAAAGGTGGCATATAGCAGAGATAATGATGTGTAACATGAAAAGTAGAACAAAACCTTCTCAAATCATTTTTCCTCTTGGGTTGTTATTTAAGTTACTTAAATAAAAGTCGGGATTTGGGGTCACAACTAGGTAGTCACTTCAACTACTCCATCCCTTCAGTGACCAGACTTTTTACATGCAGTACTCTGAAAATTTCCTTTGCCTGGGACTGGCTCTATCCAATTTTCACTGAATAAAAATTTTCACTGCAGAAGGATATTATGCCAGTTTGAAAATTTCTGAGGTTCTCCAGAAGTTTTAAGATTTTCTTACTAGGAAGTTCTTATTAGTGAGCAATTATACACTGTAAGAGCCATTTTAATTAACACCTGCACAACGAGGAACAACTAAGGCTATGAACTTGATTCTTCATTGTCCTTTATCATGTCCAAGAACCTAGGGTTTAAGAGAGCCATTTTAGAGATTCAGACCTTCAGCAGCAGAGCTCTATGCAGATGTCCGACACATTCCTAGATCTCTCTATCTCCACAACATTTCTATTTTTGAAACAGCACAAGACCTGACAGACAGCATTCCTCCCTCCAAGGATGGACTCCTAGTCACACCTCACCTTCCTCTCATGCTTTGCATACTTATTATCAACAAACTCTAACTTTTGGAACTGACTTTCTTTTGTGGCAACTTCAAAGTAAAAGAAACTACTTTCTTTTCTCTCCTCAGCTGTCCTCATTCAGAGAAGAAACATTTTACAAAGTCACCTTCTTCCTCAATATGTAACTACAAACATTCAAACCAAAAATAAAATAAAATAAAAAGAGAGATATTTACCACTTTCCCAGGATAATTCCACTGTAAATTAACCACCTCGTTGTCAAAGACCACACAAGTTACTACAATGGTTTCGCCTGTTTTGTAGACTGTTTTAAGAGCTTCAATTTCAACTGGCAGCTGTGAAGTAGCTAAGAGAAAAGAGAGAAAGCACATTTAATTGTTTAAAGTATGCAATTTTCACACAGTGCAATTTCAGGGAGAGATTTCCATTTCACTTCCTCTACAGAGGAGTTACCTGGAAAACTCAGTGAAAGTACTTCTGGTTTATACTGATCTAAACAATATGTATTTAAAGCATGAAGTGTACAGGCACTGAGTTCAATCCCACAACGAATGGTCTATGCTTAAAATTAGAAGTTCCTACCTGAAATGCCCCTGTGAAAAAGCACTTGAGATAAAAGCAATTTCCCATTTTGCTAATCAGTGACTGTCTTTGAAAATCCATTGCCAGTCAATAAAAACATTTTTGTCAAAATATTTGAACCATGCTGTTTTTCAGGCTACCCAAAGTCCTACAATTTGAAGCCACTGCAAAATACCAGTCTTTTAAGTTACATTTGAGCAAACAGGATGAAAATATATGGATTAGAAAAGACTTTTCTTGCAAGCTTTTGGGAGAGAAAATGAAGTTAAGGGCACTTCATTCTTCTCAAAATTGTAGGTAACGGCTAAGTAAACTAGCAACTAAATAACTAGCAATACTGCCAGAGGAGGAAGGAGCTCATCATCGGGGAAGATATTATCTGGTATAATCCTGTGATGCTGGTGCTAATATGGCTCTCACAGGATGAGGAAAGAACTAGGCTGTATATTACTACTTCTTTTTTTTTTTAAATGAACAGAAATAAATACCTCTTAAGATATAGACGAGGAACTCATCGGACTTGAACTCCATGCCGTTAGCCATTGTTTTGCATGTATATGAGCCTGCAGGGAAACTCCCTATGAAGCCTTGTTTGCTGTCATAGAAAGCATACACAGCCTTGTCTAAATTGTTAATTAAAGTCACTTGAGCACTTGGGTCACTTGTCCGACAAGGGATAACAGTGGAATCACCTTCTTCTACTAGGATGAACTGGTCCTCTGGTATAGAAGGAACAAAAGGCATGTCTGGGTCTGTAAGAAACAAGAGGTAATTTTACAGTGTTTTGTTTGTAGTAAGTCCATGGAAAAGAATAGTATATCAATGACCACTTATAGGCAGTAACTGAAACTAGTACAGTTCATTACTCCACTTTTTCAGAGATTGTAGGTAAGGCATGTTAATTCTATGCAGTATTTCATTTTTGTTATTTGACCTTAAGCACAAAACAGGAAAGAATTGGAAATGCAAGGAACTCTAAGAAACAAAAAAGCTAAATATTATTATTGCCCTTAGACCTGGTTCTGAGATATTCCTACAGTGAGGGCAAAAGGATATTAAGTGACAAAAAGCAAGAAACTCGCTACTGGGTGTGAAAACATTCGTGCAATTACTGGGGAATAAAGTAAAGATGAATTCACTTTATCATAAACAACTCTGTCAAGATATATGTACAGCAAAGATCTCAGGGAAGAATTTGAGTGTCAACATCCTGGTTTTGTGACACAAGATTTTGCACTTAGTGCAACATTCACTGCACAAAAAAAAAATTATTGAAGATCCTGCCTTTTATTGGCACAAATCACCTATCTTCTTCAGCTAGATTTTTTTTCCCTTTGGTAGTAGTAAATGTCTCCTAATCAATACGTAAGCTGGTAAAAAAAAATAAAAGAAAAAAATCCAAACACTTTCAATGTCAAAAAGTAGAAATCAGGTTTGTATTGTTTATGTTGAACACCAGTAAAGCCACATTTCATCAAAAATAGTTCAAGGTACTTATCTTCATGCATTTCTAACATGTCCAACATTACAGTTACGAGACATAGTTAATTATGGTCACAGCATGTGGTTTTCAAAACATAGTATTCAACCAGAAAGAAGCAAACAAACAGCTGGTAGTTTTATTTCTTTTAAAGTCAACAAAATACATGCCAACTTTCCTACCCAGCCAATCCAAAGTCTGAGTTTAAACCATAATTGCATAATGTATCCAACTTAAAAAGCACAGCCCTCAACTTATCTCCATTTGGCCATTCGGAAAAAACAAATAATCCCTGCTAGCCTGAAGCTTCTGTGTGAAGCTTTATAATAAAATTTAATAAACAGCAATCCAAATCCCTCCAACAATAGACTTTCTGCTGCACTGGCAGACTCTTTGTAGCAGTATTCCAAGCACTGCGCTCCATCCCAAAGCCGCTGCCAACTCCATGTATTCATTTTCCCACTGTAATTTAAAACAGAAACAGGATTCACCTAGTTTGGTTTTCTGTGTGCTGTTAGTGAAAATGGGATATTGTGTGAAGTCTCAACGTAATCCTCCTTGGCTAAAGTGGGTTGCTGCCACCCATTGCCCTCCTAATTCATTGCAGGAAAAACAATTGTAAAGACAAAGTTTATAGTGGAAACAGAAACATTCTCTATAATTTGGAGAAAAGAATACGTTTCTGCATTTATGACATCTTGATGGTTAGCAAGTGGAAAAAATTACAGGGTGTCTCTGCCCTGCAAATCTGGTAGGCTGATGTCTAGAGGCATTTCAAAACCAAACCAAAAAGCCCTCTTGAAGAACTCTTCCATTTCTTGCCTTTATATTCCTTCTCTGAGTGAGTTACAAGACTGCTTAACATCAACAACATCTTCTGGTGATTTGCTTAGAGCAGTTTGGAAATCAAGATACGTGTGCCAAAGCCCGCAGCCTCTGCTGAAACACCTTCTTGCTTCAAGGATGAACGCAAACTCTTTACATTTGTTGTGGGAAATGGAGAAAAAGTCTTGGAAGAATCACTGCCCTTGAATCACACATCACAAATCGCAAAAACTTAATGCCACTGCAAAAGTGACTTCAAAACAAGTCCCATATAGCGCTTCCTGAGTTTTCCCCCTTCCACAATCTTTCTTGCAGTCACAGACATCCTCTCCTTCATGACATATTGCAGTTTTGCAGGATGATTTGCAATCTCTTCTTCTCTCTTTCATTTCCTGTTGAAAATATTTACTGCAAATCTACTGGCTAGATCTTTCCTGGCCCTGCAGTTGTGCCACTCATCGCCTGAACCCCAGCCAATGCTGAAGAAACATCCAGACAGGGCTTTACAAAGGCAGTCGGTTGTGGCTCAGCCTCTGGTGCCTACCTCAGCTATGGCAATAAAGATCTTCATCCCATTGATAGTGTTGAAAGCCTTTAAACAGATTTCCAGTTAGAAACATGAGGGTGGGACAGCAAAGCCGGGGATAGGTCCAAAAAGAAGGGATTCCATTTCTTCTGGGTCCAACAGGTTTGCCACCACTAAAGAGAGAGGCGGTGTGGGGCTTGGGAAGGCTGTGTTTGCTCTGAAAATTACAGGGCACTGCACGGTAGCTCCGTATTTTTCATCTTGCATCAGAATGGCCAGTAATAACACTTCTCGTTTCACCCTTCCTTGTGATGGCCATGCCCAAGCCGTCTCCGTTGCTTTACAATTCCCAGGCCCTGCGCACACATGAGCTTTTTCCAGTTCTCAGTTCAAGCCTAATTCATGTTAGGAACGAGATATGGCCTTCCTCATCAGGCAACAGCTTTAGTGTCAGACATGGCACTGGTTTGGTCGGTACACATCCCAAAACACCCACCCAAGTCACCCCTGAAAGGACTGGCATTGACATTAATCCCCACCTGGGGGCCTGGCAAACCTGAAGGCTGGACACACTTCCACAGCAGAGGTGACCTGGCCACCAAGATCTGCTATCCAGTCCCTGGTGGTCAGAAGACCTCAGCTCTGAAGTTGCGAATTCTTCTCTCTTCTTGAGAACTGAAACTCTCACTAAAAAAGTGCAAACCAACCGAAGGAAAGAGGAACATATTCATAGACTCACAGGGGTTGGTCTTGATTTACACGTTAGGAAATGCCCCTGGGGTCATTTATCTTCCTCCAACAGCAAATTGCCACCAGCAATACGCCTCTTCTGAACATCCACAGTTCAGCCCTCCCACCCACACCTCCAGGTACGGCTGTGGCATCTCCAACTTACCAGGCACATAGATGTAGATGTCCTTCCCTTCCACTTCCCCATCCTCCACTTGAGTGTGGTTATAATAGCAAATGTACAAGCCTGTATGAGCAGCTGAGGCGTTTCCTACTTCAAGCACCGTCACGAAGAGGCCACTGTTGTTTTCTTCATGTCTAATGTCTATCCTGTGGCTTCCCTCGGTCACTGGGTAATGCCAGCTCACTTCAATGTCTCCAGAGCATTTGAGCGTGAAGTTGGAATTCAGCTGCACCACCATTTCATTTCTATTGGGAACAATAGTCGGCAGAGGAAGCTGGCAAAGTGTTAGGAAAGGTCCTGCAAAAAGACATGAATAAATAGCATATGAACACACAGAACAGCCTCAGCCCGATGTGACATTAAGCAGAGCAGATCCAGAACAGCTGTTTTTCTGACCATTTCAGATGTGCTGATGTCCCAGGAAATCCGCCCTTGTTAAAAGCCAGAGCTTTGCCCAACGATGGCAAAGGGTTTCCCTTTGAAATGTTAAGTGTTTGCTTGCTCACTTCTGTTTGTCAAATCAAGAGGTGAAAGACAGAGGTGAAGTTAGAGATGGCTCCCAATCCACACTTCGGCTTCCCAGCCCTAAATGTGGGCACAGCCCACTGGGGACCAGTGAATCCCACACTGGGTCAGGAGCATGTCCTGGGTCCTTACAGCAACAGTCAGGAAACCAGCAGCTCTGTAAGCATTCCAGTGAGCTCACAACTGAAAGTTAGAAACACCTTCCCGAGACCAACACCTGCATTTTACATCTGGCTTCTATTCCTGCAAAGGGCCGGAGCAGGGGCTTAGATCCAAAATTTGTGCATCAGGTCTACCTCTAGCCAAAATGTACAGGTTTATAGCCAAATAAAACTGTAATTCACTGAACTAGATGTTGTAGATGGCACTGGTTTTCAGATGTGATCTACAGTTAGAGGCTCAGATTTGCAAGCCTGGGTAATTTGTAGGTGGGCTGGTGCAGGTCCAACTGCCAGAAGGAAAATTAGAGGGTCCACACCCTAGAAAAAAGGGGAAATCACTAAGGAAACAGATTTACTGTTTCAGTCTATCAAACGACCTGTACAAAAGTGATAGGGTAGTCCTCGGTAAGCAAGCCCTTAAGCCCACGGCGTGAAAGTGGGCTCTGTGCAATAAATCAGCAGCAGGAATCAAGACTGTCTTTGAAACCAGTTTCTCACTCCTGCACATGTCTACAGGCCCTTTCTATATTTGGCACCTTCTGGCAACCCCTGCCCTCCCCTCCCGGCACCATTCGCTCAGCAGATGTCGGGAGGCTCGGCAGGCAGCCCCGGCGAGTGCGGTTAGGTGATGCGGCGTGGGAGGACACAGGGAGCCCACACAGGCAGCCTGGTCTGCACCACGCTGCTGGAGAAACCCCAGTGGGACAGGGCTGGGACAGCTGGAGGTAAACAGGCTCACTTTCCCTGCACAGGCAGACAAACCGGCCGGGGGGTTAGAGCAGCTGTAGGGGTGCCAAAGTGGCCAGCAAAGGCTAGCGAAAGTATTGTCTTCTCGGTAGTTCTTGTCTTAGCCTACTGAAGGGAAGGGAAGGGCAGAAAACTTGAGCCTGCAGCCAGCTGGCAACCATTTGGCATTTGTTATCATGGGCATAATGAAAGCAAATTTAAATATGGACTTACAAGGGAGTAAGGGTGGAGAGGCTTAGAGGATTGAGGAACATTACCTGTGAGAAAACATCCCAGGATCAGGAACATCCGTGGGGAAGTACCCATAGCTACCAACAACTGAAACAGAAAGGAGAAGGCAAGAGGGAGGCAGTTAATGGACTGACAACAGGAAAGAGTTTGCAGGACCCCTCTTCTGCAGTGCCCTAGCACAGCTTCCCCACACTCTGCATGGTGCTGCAGAGAGGAATGGCCCCACGGCTTTGGCTGGCACCCTCAATCCCTTGAGATGAGTGCCACCACCTCCCACGAGGTACGTGGGGCCACAGACCCCATCACAGGCACAGGGAATGCAGCTAAGGCATAACCTCTTCTCTCCCCTGGCAGTATAAGGAGCCAAGTCCTGGCCCATCTCTCTCTCAAACAGCCCACAAGCAGCTCGGTTGCTGGCTGCAGCCTCCGGGACTGAGCCCACAGAAACAGCCCTGCACAGAGGCAGTACCCTCGCAGGCATCCGTGAGGATGCAACGGCTTTATGCAGTAAGTTCCGATCTTTTAGCTGCAAGCAGCTTTTATGGGAGAAAAAAGCATATTTAAAAGCTACTTCAAATACAAATAACACAATCCTGAGTGATATTTTTGTTTTGCCATTGTATATATGTATATATATAGCTTACTGAATACAATGCAATACAATAGTGTTTATTGCTTCTTTAGCAAGAATTCCCTTGACCAAGAGACACGCTATTTAAAACATATGCTGAAATTTTCAAACGGAATAAGTCCATGACAGACCATAGGCCAGCACTGCCATTCACAGAGCATCTCTTCCCCCCAACAGTTTGGGGAGTCATAGATCACATGCGATAATTTCAGCTTTCAAACAGGTAATCCTAAAGCGTCGGTCTTGGAGAGGCAAAAATGGCAATAAGCATCTATGTAATTTTTATGTCATCTAACAACATTTTTATCTAAAACCCTCAAGCAGCCTGCTAGGCAATTCCCAAAGCAGAAGCTCCTACAATCACTGCTCCCATTGCAATCAATGGGTGTTTTGTTGGTGACTTTAATAGTAACTGGATTTGGCCCAAATCCAATATAGACTGAAAAAAAAAGACTGCACGGAAGAGCTCCTAATCTGAAACACAGACCAAGGAGTAAAATAAAAGATGATGTGCCAAGACAGGGACTGCTTTTCAAAGGCCCTGGAGAGTTTCTATTCACCTTCTGGTATTCAGCTCCTGATGCCGAGGTAGGAAAGCACGTAGGTGCACCTAGTTATTACGACTATGCCAGTGCCATATGGGAGTTAAACGCTCACAACATGCCAAGAAGTGTTTCTGAACCAGACCCTCTTTCCTCCCGCAACATGTAGAACAGACGGCATGCTTTTGCAAAGCAAAAAGCATTTGAGACAAACATAAAGGTCTCAGAAGCAGAATTAGAAGACTTACAAACTACCAACCTCCCAAAACATGTACAAACAACTTTAGAAATTCAGCTGACAACATTCCAGCAGAGAAAAGGCATTTTGCCTGATTTTTCAATTAGTAATAATTGCCATGTGTTTATGTATCTGTCTCCCATTGATAACAGACTCTTGGACATCAAAGAAGTCCCTGGGTCTCAGCCTTCTTACTCATTTTTATCACATTTATATCCTATATTTTCTTCTGATAAAGCAACCCACTGTAAATCTTTAAAGACTTATCATGGTCTGCCTTATTGATCTGACTCCTATCCTCCCAAGATCCACAAGACAATGTTACCCCACTGTCTGCCAAGTTTCCTTCTGCCTTTTCTCTCTGAAAAGACAGATCTCTCCCCTTTTTGTGTTGTTTTTGCAGACTATTCAATGCACGTGATGCAGCACAGAAGGAGAAAACACAAAGCTAGCTCAGCTCTTGCACACCAGTCTGTAGAAGCTCTGCTGAAGTGGACTTGCACAGATGCAGAGCTGTGTATGAAAGTGAGGAGTGACGCCCAATGACTAGGCTGATGTAAGTACAGGTGATGGCATTGCCAAAGCGCTGCTTCGAATTTGCTGTCTTGGTTGAGCTGCCATAGAAATCAGTAAGAGCTGAGTGTCTTAATCTCCCTTTGCAGTTTAAAAACACAAAGACTTAACTAAAATTGCGTTTTCCAGCTGGCTATTCTTTCGCAACCCACAACTTTGATCTTTCTTCAATGACCCGTTAATCTCATCAAGACCTGGAGCAACACTTCCTTGCCGTGAAAGACAGAATAACGTACTAAGGAGTCTCAATCATCTGTACTTAAAATATATTTGAATTGGATTTAATTACATCGTGCATCCGACTTAAGCATGCTGGAGTCCCATCTCCAACGTATCCTCCTTGCACGTCAGTGCTGGAGTCAAGGTTTAATACAGGTACACTTTCACACTTCTGGGAAAAAGAGAGTTTATTCATTCTCACAACCCCCAGCAGGTATGCTTACCATGGTTTTGTCTACTTATGATTACTAAATTTTTTTGTATGCATTCATTTGCTTTTTTTACCTTCCTTACAGCAGAACAGCCCTCTTTGTCCTAAATCACTCAAATCTCACTGCTGAATAAGTACTCCAGGTTCAGTTCCTAACATCACTCCATCAGACTATAAATTGGTGTAACCTCACTGAAGCCAGTAGATGTATGCGAGCTGAAGCTCAGTATTGTCAGCACACATACAACTTAAGTTTCAGTCAACCTTAATTCCTTGCATACCTTGAACATTGCTAGCTAAAATAGAAACCTGGGCGTGTATAGTGAAAGCTACGTGATGCCATGAAGGGTTTGCCAAACTCTCTGCAGGGGAAGCTGATTGCTGAAAGTGAAACAGTCATTGCATCTACTTTGACCACTGGCTTTTGAAAGGAACTGGCTGAAATTATGATCTCTCTCTCGTGTGCTTTAGTGATAAAAAATTAGGAAAAGAACATCTGAGGAATTGTTATCAGCAAGGATTCAATCTTTTAAATACTCACTGCCAAGCACTGGCTTCCTAGCAAGAAGGGTTTCATTGACTGCCCCGTAGAAGACAAAATTAAAATCAATATCCAGAAAGCCAACAGAAATATGTGTTTAGAAAATGATGCTATTGCTAGGTCATGACCTGGAGAGAAAGCACTGTGGTAGACCAAGAAAAGCCAGTGGTATATATTTTTCATGCTGCTGTAAATCAAACAAAGACCTCTTTCAAAACAGAAAACTAGCCCATCTACCAGAAGACTGGAGACTCACAGACCAGCTATCCAGTCACTGCAGTTCACCCTCTTGGCCACAGGATGGCAATGTTGATCCACATTAATGAGCCAAGCGTCTCCGAACAGAAGGCAACGATAGGCTCCGCAGCAGATGCAGTTCTAAACTGGGTCTCCTGGATCAACTTAAAATTCTAATTTCTTATATTTTACCTTCATGCGAGTTCATCGATTTAAAAACAAGCAGTAAAACCAAGCTGGCCCCTATTGCTGTGTTTTTACATAAGCGATAGGACAGGAGTTGGATTGCAAATCTTGGCACATAATGATGTGATTATACTTGTTATGAGAGGGCTGGGTAACTTCAGTGGTGATTTTGTCAGAGTGGCAGTCTGTCCTTCTGGGAAGACTGATCTTTTCCAAGAAGAGCTAAGGCCAGCCCAAGAAAAGAGGGGAATATTTCCTCCTTGTGGCATATATCACTAACTGAATGTAGATATTCAGACAGGACCTCCTGAAACACTTCTTGGTTCTCAATTCCCAAATTGCAAACTCAGTTGTTCGCAAGAGCAAAGCAGTTCTGAAGGTTTCACTGGGGAAAGGCACGAACAACAAAAGCAAAATTCTTCAATGAAAAAGACTGGCATAAATGTTCTTCTAAAATGAGGCTTGTTCCACAATCCTTTACAAGTATTTACATCCAGCATAGCCTGTATGCAGGAGTAACTACACGCCAAGACTAGCCCAGTGCTGGGCTCTTGCAACACGCTTCGGGCTCTGCAGGATATACGGTGATGGGTGCCACTCGATGAGCCATCCAGTCAGCCCTGGTTCTTCAGCCCAGCCCTCAAGGACAGACTCCACAAGTCTAGGCGGTAAAGGTAGGGGAAAAATTGCGAAGTCTAAATTTCCCCACTCTGTCCAAAGAGGATTTTCCAGACTGTCGTAGGAAACAGACAAAAAGGCTGGCACTTTGAAAGAATACATTTCACTTAGGTTCTCAGGATCAAATCAAAGAACACCTCAGATCCCAATTCGAGTGCTCAGAAACATTGCATGGAAAAACCAGTCCATCTCTGTTGACCATAGCAGCTAGGAAGCCTAGCCGTTGTTGCAAGCTTTTCCCTCGGGTACCCATGCAAAGCTTTATTGACTTGAAAGCGATGAGTCAAGCGGGGGAGCAAGGCAAGAGGGAGAGAAAGGATTGCTTGTTTACTTGCTTGCTTTTTTTAAAAATTATCAGCAATTCTTGCCACCACCAGGAAAAATAACCTCTCTGCAGTCATTCCCTGGTCTTTAAAACAAGTGAAGAAAGTATCTATTAAAATTTTCAGAGTTCACTTCCAGAAGTAGTGCCATTGTGGCTACGATGATCTAAAGATGCAAGCGAGGTGAGGACTGTATAAGCTTATAGATTTCACCCCTATTTGTAGACCAACTGGTATAGCTGGAAATAACCAGCAAGGTCTGGGATATGCAAGACTTTTTCTGTCTATATATATCGTATTCAAATCCCAGCTCAATACCGTAGTACTGCAGAGAGGTATTTTATTAAAATATTTATTACTTCCTGCTTTCTTGAAACCTAATACCTATATATTACTCTCACAGCCGCATGAAGATTTCCCGTACATCAACAAGCAAGTAACAGCAAAGATGGCCCCAGTGTCCGATGGCAGACGGGCTGGCACACCTCCTGCTCATTGGTGCCTAGAGAGGAGTAGCAGAACAAGGGGTCTCGTTTTCAAGCAGCGGGAGAGCGCCTGCAGGCTGGGAGAGCTGGTTTGCTTCTGGACTCCTAAATCCCAGTGCTTTGTGCGGTCTCGTTTTTCTTCAAACTTTTTTCCCCCCAAGCTTTGAGGTTGGCTAAACCACTGTTTAGCTGAGGGCCTTTCTAAAATGTTCTTTGTTAACTAGAAGCTAAACCCGAAATTCCTTGCTGGGAGATCTTTTCCTAGCGTTTCTAACCCCACAGTTAAAAGTCGTATCTCCACAGTTCATATTTTGATCAGCTGATGACAGAGGAACGTTTGATGCCTGTCTCCTTGCTTTGATCCCGTCTCTTGCCCCATCCAGGGACATGGAGTTAACGCAGCCGCCCTGGGACCCCAGCTGGGCGCTGCGTCGGCCCTGGGAGATGCCGAGGGCGCAATGAGCCTTCCCCCGGTGCGCCCCGTCGGGGAGGCAGCGGGCCGCCTGCAGCCAGCCGGGATTGCGGTGGGGATGGGGCGGGGGGTTACGTTCACACTCTCCAGCCCTCATCGGGCTGCAGGCGCTTGCCAGACCCCGCCTGCCCGCGGGGAGCCCGAGCGGCAGCCCCCAGGGAGCGGGGAAGCAGCGCTGCTGCGGCTCCCCCTCGGCGCAGCCCGACGGCTAGAGCCGCCGAGGATCAAAGGCAGCCCAGGACTCCGAGCAAACCTAGCAGGGATGGCAACTCCCAGACACTTCGCCGTTTGTCTGGGAAACAATAGGAAAGCCTTTGCCAAGCTGGAGCGATTTTTTTTTTTTTTTTTTTTTTTTTTTTTTTAATGCGAGGTAGCCAGGAAAAAGAAGAGCGGGGTAGGGGACACGGAGAGGGGCAGAGCGAATACGTGTTTCCCTTCGAGGATAGCTAATTCTGCTGGCGCTGCGACCCGAGGGCTTCTTCTCCAGCCGTCTCCGTCTGGCGAGGCACGGACCCCGAGGGTTCAGAGTCCAAGAGAGGGGGCGGGAGTCTCGGCGGAGGGACAGATCTTGTGTCCCGGCTCGAAGCTGTGGGACCAAGGGAAAGCGACGTGCTCGCAGCCCTGGGGACGGGTCCGTCGGTCCTCATCCGGGCCGAAGCGATGCTCTGGCCGCCCCGGGCGTGCAGCCTTGGGCATCGGAGGAGCTCCAAGGAGCTCGAGCATTTGCAAGAGCCGCGCCGAAAATGCCGTCAAGGGGCTCTGGAAACGTGCCCCAGACGCGGGCGGGGGCCAAGGCATCGCCCCAGTTTCTGCTCCCCAGCCCTCTCCCCGCCGGGATGCGGGCAAAGCGCGGAGGCTGGCGGCTGCTGCTGCCTCGCTAGTTCTGTCGCTGCTGGCTCCAGAAAAAGCTGTCCAAGTCGTGTTCTCTGGAACGGCTCCTGGGCTGCGGGATCCGCGTCCAAAATTGTTGAGCAACGCCGCGGACAGCCAAAAAGCCATTTCCTACTCGCTCCTAGGACTTTTCCAGGGGACTCCAGCCTGGCAGAGGCTGGCAAGTTTGCAACCTCCGCGCTTGACACCATCCAAACGGTGGCCGCGAAGACTTTGCCCTCCCCCGAGGCAGGAGGCGGTGGGCTCCAGCAGTCCGGCGGGGCATGCGGCAGGGCTGGCGCTCCCGTTGAGAGAGGGGGCTGTAAGCTGGAAAGGCTCCAGGTACCAGTCCTGCCTAAATTCAGCATCTTCCCTTCCGTTGAGACGTGGAAAAAAAAAAGACGGGGCGTGCAGGGATGGAGATAGAAACGCCTGGGGGGGAGGGTTGTGTGCGTGCCCCTGCCCGGGATCTCGGGGCATTTTAGGCTACCCGGTCAGGGGGAGTGAGGTGAGAAGGGGGATCTGAAGAGAGGTGAAAAACAAAAGGTGGGGGAAGGGACGGGAGAGCAGCGGGGTGAAGGCAGCAAGGGATGTGAGAAGAGGGGGAGCCGCTGGGCGCGACACTATCTTACTTTATCGGTGCACATCCCCCCCGTCCCCCCGGGCGGGCACCGCCGCTGCCCATGGAGCCCCGGCGGGTCGCTCCCGCCCCCGCGGCAGGAATGCGGCGCGGTGGCCCCCGTCGTCCCAATGTGTTTGTCATTAGCGCTGCCCGCGCTGCTCGCCGCCGCGCCCCGACGGCCCGCGGAGCGCCGGCTCCTCGCTCCCCTCCGCCGGGGCCGCCAGCGCCCGCCGCCCCCCGCAGCCTGCATCCCGCGGGAAGGAGCCCCCGTCTGGCTCAGAACATCGGGAAAGAAGGAGAAAAAACAAATATTAAAAAAAAAACAAACCAACAACAAATTAATAAAGTGAGGTAAAAATAAAAGATATTTAAAAAAAAAAAAAAGCGGGAAAAAGGTGAAAAAAAAAAAAGTGGGGAAACTGCCCCTCACCTCTTACCTTCTCCTTTATAATCCGCAGCCCCAGTCCCGCAGACTGTAAAATATCCAAAATATGTCCACGTCTTTTGTGAGTTTCCCCGCTCAGCCGCGCTCTCGCCCTCCCGCTCGCCCTCCCTCCCGATCCGACTGTAATGGTCTCACAAACCGCGTCCCGTAATTGATTCAATGTTATAGTCCATCCTTCCAAAACTAATCATTTGCTTTAAGTAAATAGCTGTCAGGAAATGAAGCCCCCCTCCGGCCCCTTCAGAATAAGAGCCGCCCTGGCTCGCCTGGCGCCCCCAGCCCCGCGGCCGGAGGCGGGCGCGCCGGCGGGAGGCTCTTACGCAGGCAGGGGGGCCAGTCTCTGCCTCCAGATTTCACCAGCCTTGCAGGGGAGGGGGGAGGTTAGCCATATGGCAGGGGCGAGGGGGAGGAAAGGGGGAAGAGGAGCGTTTTGCACTGCAGGGGGACAAAATAATAATATTAAAAAAAAAAAAAAAACCACCCCAAAAAGTTTCATGAAAACTCCGGGTGCTCCCAATTTCATCAATGAGCCTTCCCTCCTCGGACCCTCCAGGACGGGGGGTCGGGCGCCGGGCTCGTTGTCCACGGTCAGAGTGTGAGTTTATGGACGGGCAGTTTGATCTGGAAACGAATTTGCTGCTTCCTCGTGTGCTTTGTACACCGCTGAGCTTAGGCTTGGGCTAGAGCGCCGGCTGGACGACCGTGAGCCAGCCAGGAGCAGAAGGCACTGAGAGAGAGGGGGAGAGACGAATCACTAACATTTATGAATGAAAGACACAACGAAAGGTAACCTTCGCCAGGAGCCAGCCCCCCCAAACCTCGCAGCTCCGACGGGACCGGGAAAGCTCTTCTCTCCCTCTCTGCTTCCACTTCGCCCACCGCAAACAAACCCCGGCACTGCCCAAGCCGGGAGACACGGCGAGGGCCGGAGGTGGCTGCGGAGGCGACGGCAGCGCACGTCCGAGCCCGCCCTGTTTGAACACGCTCCAGAAGGAGCTTTGATCCCCGCCGGGGAGCCAGCACCGGGTATCTCTGCTTTGTTGGCCGTCGCTATCTGCTGGCGATAAGGGGTGGCCGGGGGAGCCGCCGGGGACCTGCCCTCGCAGTCCTTCTGCTGCAGGCTCCGTGCGGGCAGAGGCGAGAGGGGCCGGCGGGGCGATGCGGCGGCCGCGGGAGAGGGGGCACTGCAGCCCCAGGAAAGGACCGGCTCGGATAGAGCCCTGCCCGCCTTGCCCCTGGGGAGGGCACCGGCCCGAGAGCTGCGCCCCGGGGCTTCTCCTGCTTCCTCCCCTCCCGAGTCTGGCTCTCGTCCCCACCCTCCTTTTTTCCTTTTAGTATTAAACAAAAGAAAAGTTTGTTCTTAAAGTCAAGCGCCAAGATCCAGTGGTTTTTCTCTTTCCTAACCGAAGGAGAACTAAGCCTCTGAAGCGAAGACGCCCCGGAGGGAATGGCAGCAGGAACGAGAACCGACTCCCGTGAAAAGCGCGCTCAGGCTGAGGTTCCCCCGGTCGGGCTCGCAGGGCGCCCGGCGGTGCTCCCGGCCCCTTGCGCGCCCTCCGTTAGTGCATCCTCGGCTCGGGTGAGTGCGCAACCCCGCTATTGCTTCCACATGTTCCTCCAGGAAATCATCGGAGTCAGATCTGTGAGCAGCCCCTGGTCGGAATGCTAACAGGATACCGTAATGCTTGTGAATAAACAACAGGCTCCCAGTGAGTCAAAAGCACGGCGAAAAAAAAAAAAAAAAGAAAGAAGAAAACCAACAAACACCAAACAAACAAAAAACAACCTAGGAAAAAAAAAAAAAACCAACACAAAACACTGCACTCTGGAACTCTCTACCTGGGGGAGTGGCTAACGCATCCAGCAGCCTGAACCCCTTAATTTGTGGAGGGAGAGGTCCTATCATGACTTGGGTCGGAGCCGCGGGCTCTCGCAGATTTAAGCCCCACGAAGATGTGCGGTTCAGACCGGCGGCAGCAACCGCCTGTGAGCTCCGAGGAGAACCCGGCCCTGATTTACGGGCGTGAACGTATCTGGTTCAACGTGGTGGAGGTGACTCCTGGCGAAGTACCGTCAGGACGGGACATAATGCGAGAGTTACTCTTGCGAAAAGAAAGGAGCAAAAGGAAGAGGAGGAGGAGGAGGTGCCTTCTGGTTGCAATTACCTGCCTCATTTGAATAATGCCTTTGTCATGATCATTATCGAGCGGTCGTTAACGGCTTCCACGTGGGATCTCACAAGACCCAGCGAAAAATAAAAATTGCTAATTGGGGGACTGGCAAAGTTGCCGGCCCGGCCAGGCTGGCGCTGCGGGCGGGGAGCCCCACCGCCTCTGTAGGGGCAGGGACGGCGGTGCCCCGTCGCCCAGGGCCCCTCCAGGGGAGCGGCGATACTTTCCCCGACGTGGCTTCCCCCTTCCCCACGCCGAGGGCCGGACCGCCCCGTGCCCACGCTCGCTGCTCCCGGGGGGGGCGGCACGGCCGGGGCCGGGCAGCTGCTGGGCCGATCCCCCTCCGAAGTGCCGGCGGTGCCAAAGGCTTGGTCCCGCGCAGAGGAGGTGGTAGTTAAAATAAACCCTCCAGGACGGCTCCTGAGCTCTAGCCCCCACCCCGCCTGGCGCAGGGGGGTCCCGTCCAGGGAGGCTCGGAGGACTCGGGGTTAGCGAGAGGACAGGCTGGGGGTGGGGGGATTTTCACTTCTGCAGCCCCCTCTCCTTCCCCTCCCCCCGAAGGGCTGGAGCACAAGGCATCCCGCTAGCGTGTGTTTACGCGGCAACAGATGGAAGCTACACATCTTAAACAGAACTGCGGCGCCCGGGCTGGAGCCGCTCTCGCCTGTTTATGCTCCCAACTTGCCCCCTGAGGGGAGGGGGGCGGGGGGTCCCTCCCCGGGCCCGCAGCGCCGGCTGGGTCCGGGCAGCAAGAACCGACGGGGCGGGACTTTGCGGGGCGGCTCGCTCTGCTTTCGGAGTCTTTCAGGGGGCTGTGAGCCGCCCCGCTCAGCGTCCCCCTCCCTGAGAGGCGTCCCAATTTGCTGCAAGTAATGAGCCTTTTCCTGCGGCTCTCTCCCAAGGGTGAGCTGGGCAGCGTTTAGCTAGCTGAGGCTATTAGGCAGCCTAATAGGTGGCTCATGTGGGGTCCCAGCGGCCTCCTGCGGGGCAGGAGATGGCGAGAGGGGGGTGTCCCGGCTCGAGGCCCCGCGGGAAGCCTCACCGTGAGGCCGCAGCCTTTTGTCTCGGTGGGAAGGCAGGTCTGGGTTTGATTATCGTTACCCACGTTGCAGCGACGCACGGTGCTGGGGTCAGTCGCAGCCTGCTCGCTTTTTTTGGAGCAGGAGCCCCAGCGTGATGCAGAGCAGCTTCAGCCTGGAGCAGAGACCCCTCAAACCTCCGAGAGAGGAGGAAAGCTGAGCTGCCTCTCGTTGCTTGTCGCTAGAAATCCGTGCTTGCATCTATCGCGGAAGGAGGAGAACACAGCGGTGAGGGCTTCCTGCGACAGAAGAGGAGCAAGTCAGCGGACCACCAAGCTCCCCGGATTCCCCGAGAGATGTACGCTGCCCACAGGAGGGCCCTGTGTGTATTCATAGTCCTACCAGTTCGTGGGTTTGGTTTTTTTTTCTCTCCCTCTTTCCACAACACCAGATTCCCTCATTTTGTTTTTCAACATGATTTGGCTCTGAATAGCAGAGATCCCGTGTCACCGGGAGAGCAGGGAGCCAGACAAAAGAAATCAAGGGCAGCTTTGCGTTGCCCAGCCTGCCCTCCCCAACCTTTATTTGGATTCCCCACATGGCTGGCTAAGGTGGTTCCCGTGCCCGTCGTTTTCCCACCGAGGCCGCTGCTGCTGCCGCAGGGTCGAGCTGTTTTACTTTCATCGTTTCATTTGGCTCTTGACGTTAAACGATGCCAAAACAGTCATGCGAGCCTTATTCTTTGAAAAAACAGGCTTTGTTTTTCCTTCTGCTCCCGCCCTGACTTTTTGACTGGGAAGGAGTAAACAGGGTGCTCTGATCCCAAAGCGGCCTCAACCCCGTTTCGAGGTGAGATAGGGCTGCCCTGCAGGCACGAGGGAAACGGGGGTTGTTCCTCCGGGGGTTGTTCCTCCAGCTGGCCCTTCACCGGCGCCTCGCTCCGCGCTTCGCTTTGCCCCGGCCCCCTCACACCCTCGGGACGGGGAGCCCCGGGCGCGGACCGACGGGGCGGGCAGGCGGAGCCGGCCGGGTGCGGGCGCCTCCGAGGGTGCCCGGGCCGCGCCGCCGCCTCCCGCGACACTAGAGGGCACCGGAGCCCGCGGGAGGAGCGAGCCCAGCCGAGCCGGGGGCACCGCACTCCCCGCCAGCCCTCGGTGTCCCTCTTGTTAATTAAGGGATCGACCAGGTCTGGAGAGGGTGGGGAAGCGGGGCCGTCCTCCCGTCCCCGAGAATCTGAGGGCTTCATCCCTGCGGGTCCAGCCCTGCCCAGCCCCGGGCTGCCACGGGCCGGGCTCAGCAGCTCGGGGGATGTGGCACGCTGCAAATAGACGAGAGAGAGGAATTCCTTCCGTGCCACAGATGAGAAGTTTTCCCTCTGAAATAAAAGGACCTCCTCTGCCAGTTCAGCTCGGGTTTGATTTCGGTTCCTAACTCCCCAGACCATTATCTCTGCCTTTGTTCTTTTAAGCTGCAGCAACTAATGGGTTACAGCAGGACACAAACACAGCCACACCAGCCTCTATTTACTGTCAGCATCAGCTTTGCCACCTCCGGCTGCTGTGCTCGGGGACCCAGCCCTGAGTTCTGCACAGGGGAGCTGGCTGCTGTGGAGGCCACCCCGGACATAGTGGTCACAGCCACCCCAGACATAGTGGTCATGGTTACCCTTGACACGACGGGCATAGGCAAACCCTGGTCTGTGTTAGTGTCAGTCCCCGCATGTGCCTGAACTGACCACCTACACCATACCTTCCTCCCATGGGCACAGAAGAGCCAAGGTAGGCTGAGCATCACGAGGGGGCAAACTCAGGAGACACCCAACATGTCTGTTTACTCACTACCCTGAATTGCCCATGCTCCAGATATGGGATGTCATTTTTCTGCTTCATCCCACAACAGATTTTCTTCTGACACTCACTGATTAACAACACATCCCTTCGGGATGATTAGCTGTAGAATAACTGGACTTATGGCCAAGGTTTCTGAATTGTAATTGGCTTTCTAAAAGGATCCTTCTCCTCCTTGGATGTTTCATGCTCCAAAATACCCTCACAAGAAGAACACTGTCCCTCTATTTCTGTGGCATGGAGAGATTCTAAGCATGGATCTCCCCATCCCAAGGGTAAAGAAGACGGAAAGCCATCAATGCCTCCTAAGAGCTTGCAGAATTGGGATTTGTGTGGAGACAGTGGCGGTTGCAAGTTTCACTCAATACTTTCCAAAACAGGTCAGCCCCTAATCCACCACTAGGAATTGCAAGAATCAGAATCCATGTTGACACAGTCAGCAAAAAGCTCCAGATCTGGAAACTAATTTGGTCATTCCTCTTAGTCACAGAATTCAGTCATTCATTTTGCTTTTATTTACCAAGATTGCACTGGAGGTGCGTTGGCAGGAGGTGTGAATCACATTGTTGTTGTTCTTGCTACACTGTGTTTCCTGTGCTCAAATACAAGACTGAGGTTAGTCCTACAACCCTGATCTGTGACGGAAGAAATCAAGCAGGTGCCAGTCGCACCTAGAACCATTCCAAGGGTGCCAGTGACTGAAGCCCACGCGTTCGGTTTTCTTTCTTTAGTTAGGAGACAGGAGGGACTGACCCACTGAAAAGTCAGGGGAAACTATTTCTCTCTTTCAATCACTTCTAGAGAAGGCTATTTGGGCTTTTCCTTTTGTCTGAGGTAACCAGGCTTCAGTCTATACCTCACCTGTTTCTGCAGGGAGCGCTTTCTGCTTCAGTTACATGTGGTTTTGCTTGTCTGTTGTTGACAATCCTTTAGAGTACTCGGCTATATGCATTTCACTTGAGCAAGGCGGTTGCAGAGCAAGAAATGAGAAAGTGAAATGAGAGGAAAACACGGGTATCTGTCCCTTCCCTGCAGCCATGGATGCAAAGCTACAGCTCAGGCTTAGCTCAGACAGCGAAGCTCTGGTGCGTGTCAAGAATAGGGTATACGGCAACATGTAGGTAGGTTTTGATCCTTGGGCTGCTGGCTGTTTTAGTCAAATACCGGTTTTTAACTTAAATTACCTTTTGAGAAAGAGTCTGATATGGAAACTGGGCCAGATTCTGCTTGGTGTAAATCTAGCGTTACTCTTAACTTCAAGGGAAATATTCCAGATTGAATCTGGTATAATTAAGATTAAAAATTGGCTCTGGAAGTCTTTTCTTTGGCAATAAAGTTGGAGAAGTACTGTGAAGAATAATAATTCAAACCAGAACATTGATTCAGTGCTCTTTTAAATAACATATGCTATAGGCACTTTGAAGGCATTTGTTCTCCATGGCAGCAGTATTTTAAAACTTTTACTCTGTTCCACTAACCAAGTTAACCCTTGATAACCAACTGTGTTTAAAATATGTTATGTACAGAAACTTCTCATGTTGCAGGACATTGCTCAAATAACAAAAAAATCCATTAAAATGATACGATTGCTGCTGTGGCAGTAGCAAACTTTCTCTTGCTGGTGAAGCCATCCATTTCGCTGTCCTGGCTGCAGCACAGGCATTGCAACGAATCTGGATTTACACCTTACTTGCCAATATTTTTTTTCATGGTGCAAACCTTGTTACCTGACTGCTAAATTTAACACACTGAGAAAGAGCAATTTTCCAAAGGCAGTTGCTCGGCATCGCTGGGAAGCAAACTCTGAAAAGGGTCTCCAAAGGAATGCTGGAAAACCAAAGACTCATAAATTACTAGACATATTTCTAACTCCAGTGAATCACACAAGGTGTCCTTAAAGAGTTTCTGTGCCCGATATCACTTCATTTGTTAGGCCCATATTCCTAATAGAAATTATTTCACCATAATTTTCTTGCAGTTGGTGAGAAGATGCTGGCCATTTTTTTCCAGGTCTAGCATTCATCCCCAATGAAACATCGTTCTCTGGAGTGGTCCCAGATTTTCACCAGAGGTTAATTAGATCTTTTTTCAGGGTGTGTAGGAAAAAAAGGGGGAAAATAAGAATCATCTCTCTCTGATTCCTTGTGGTGTACAAGGAATACAGACTTGGAAAATGTGTTTTGCTCTTTTTAAGTGGGGTTGGGATGTAGGAGGAGTCAAATCTTGTTTGTTATTTCAAAAGTACAGGAACATCAAGCCTCGTCCGCCCTCTTTTTGCTGGAGGACTCCTTGCTGAATCAGTGAACAAAGCCATCGTGGTGAAGATGACTCTTTCACAAAGCAATCTTTTAAGCTGTTTGTCGAGCAGGTTTGTAGAGTTCAGGAGCAGTGAGGCATGCATCATGCCCCAACCTCCTGCTGCGATAAGCTTACCCACCATCCTTCCTCTGCCCTGTGTGGGTACCTCAGAGGGATGCAGGAAACAAGAGCCAAGAAGATGGAGTCCATTCTGATTTTACCCATTTGAGGCTACTTTCAGAGAAAGAGAATCATGGGATAATCCCTCACCCTCCTGGCCCCTATTCCCATCCATATTTTGCTTCCTTTGTCCCACGTTAACAGGCTAAGTGCTGAAGGAGTATCAGTAAGAATATGAAAAATGCCCAAATCAGAACAGCGCTCTTTGCTGGCTCTCTTTGTCCATAGATGGAGGACACCACAAAGAACAAATCGAGGAGTAACAGGTCGCTTCATCCCTATTTTCTATTTTCATAGTCAAAGGGAATAGAAACATGCTCTCCTCATTGACAAGAGAATACAAAGTTTCCTTCCCTCGTCTCTTTGTGATGGGAGAAAACATCTGCAGAGCCAAAGTAAATCCAAATAAATTCTTGCAATTCCTATCGATCACCAAACTTATATTTTCTCTTCTCAGTTATTTTTCTCCCGACCTGATGTGCTTTATACTACTATAAGTAAAAGGTACTATTTAAATCCATGCCTCTATGAAACTTTGTTGGGAACCTCTTGTTAAGAAAGCTACAAGCAGAGTCTCTGGTGATCTAAATGAATCTATGAAGCCTGCTTTGATTATCCTTTTCCGAAACATGGTAGGATTTAGTCAACTTGACAAGATGAAGAGTTTGAGGAAATGCTTTTTCCTGAAACATCAGCAGCTGTACAGCTGGGGGCTGATCAAAACAGCACTCGAAAGTATAATCGTAGCCTCTGCCATTAGCAGGGAAGTCGGAGGCACGCAGTTCTGCTTACAAGAGGTTAAAATATAGAGGTAGCTAGACAGTTTGAGTGGACAGAAGCCGTTGTAAATATCCGAAAAGTTGAGTGCTTCTTTTTTTCTGGGAGACAAATGATCCCCCAGCCCACTTAGCACCTGCTAGTGCCCCTCTGCTGCCCTTTGCCCTGTAGGGCTGCTTGTTCTGACGGCTTCTGAAGCTCTCCCGGCTTCAAATTCCTTCTCCGTATGTTGGCTTTTTTCATTGCTGCCTATCCCAATATTGACTTAAGAAAGAAGGAGAGTTAAAAATAGCGAGCTCCTGTGCTGTCTACAGGCCTTCTGCCTAGCTTTGCTTTAGGCCTGTGAACCACAAACATTGGTTTAAACCATCATTAGCATCTGAATGGAGTTAAGGGGGACAAGAGGAACTGGGGTAAGCAGTTACCTTGCATAAGTATCACCCCTCAATTATTTTGAAGAGTAGGAGAGGAGGAGGATCACAGCGGAGGATGTTTGCATCCCGTTTCAGTAGCAGGGATTGTTTGGAATTAAAGATGTAACAAATTTGCTTTCAAAAAACCACGTTGGATCCCTCAAAAGGTCCACTGCAGCCAGAGTGAAACCTGCTGTCATTCGTGGGTAGCTTCGTCTCGTTTCTTCCCTTCTCCTCAGTGCCGCACTTGTCCCTAAACTGTTCTGCCTGTGCAAACCCAGGAGTAGCAAGTGTGAAGTCCCAGGTCACTGCGGTGCACAGTGTGAAGGGGGATGTGTGTGGCATGGAGGGAGGGGAGTGGTTGTTACTGCAGTGGGTGGCACAGTTTTCTGAAGGTCAGTAAACCTGGGCTCCATCAGACCACCAGAGAGAGTGGGTTTCCCAGCTGGAATCACTCAAACATGTGGCCCTGCACCGAAAAACACCCTTGCTCCAGCCTCTGGGAATGCATATCTGCCATGGTTAGTAAAAACGTCCCAGAATATCTCAGCGTCGCAGCGTTACACAAGAAGAGAGCCAAACTCTGAGAGAGATGCATTCAAAATGGGATTAAAACCAACTGCTGGCTTCCCACCCAGAAGCAAAAATAAAACGAGTTGCGGCTGTGAGCACAGGAACCAGGGGCTCCCTCCACCCAGCTCCACAGCTTTACTGGCTCTGCAACTCCTGCGGTGTCTCCAGGAGGTGCAGCAGAAAGGAGACACCACGAAAGTCAAACCCAAAGCAGGCTGTATTAAGGTGTCCTTCAGGGAGAAAAGCTTTCAGACCTCTGCAGAGGTTAAAACATGCCAGGAGTGACTGTTTTGACCCTGTTTGGATTCTGAGAGCAGGTGGTGAATCCTTGCACTGTGGCTTGCCTTGGTAAGGAGTCAGCACTGAGAGAGATCTGCTGCCATCTTGATGTCAGAACTTGAATGCAATACAATGATATGGCAACGTAATGACTAACCCACCTGGACTTCAGTCTCTACCATTTGCTGGTGAGGCCTGAGGACCAGTCCTACCAAGCAGTGAGCCTGCAGATGTGGTCAGAGGGGCAGGACAGTGACATGCTCGAGGACACGTCTACTGGCATGCCCTGGCAGCAATCTGACAGTCCTTGAGACAAAACACAGTTGGAAGGCACGCAGCCACCAAACACACAGGCCATGGGCTGCTCGTGAGGCCATTCTTTCCCCATTGTGTCTTTGTGGCTTTGGAGCCAAAAGAACATCCCTGTGGCTCCGGCCCTGGCGCATCAGGAAGCTTCTACTCTGGAGACCACAGGAAGGAGGGAAGAAGGAAGAGAAATTGTACAAAAGCTCTAAAATAGCCAAGAAGCAATCTGGTATCTATGCTTTGTTTCATTCTTCAGATTGAGAAGCAGTGGAGGCAGAGCTGAGATGGAGTAAGTTTGGGTGGTGTTACACACATATGTTCTTCCCAGAGCAGGTTGCAATGCAACTGATTTACGTCTCTTGCAGGAGGTGGGACTGAGTTTCCTCTACGCGGTTAAGTAAAATGGGAGCACTGGTGATGAAACAGCAAAAATCCACCCTGCCTCGCTCCTGTGCTGGTTACTACCCAAAGCTTTGCCCACTCCCAACACCTGGCAAGGTGCCTCTGATACCAGAGGTGCCCCATGGCCTGACAAGCGTCTCCAAAGCTGAGCTCTGTAAGAGAAGATCTGTGCACAGTCTGTGGGCTCCTGAATCCAGGGATTATGCAGAGACCTGGAAACTGAACCGGACCATAGTGCAACAAATGCTGCATGCAGGTGGTACAGGAAGAGCTTGCACCCTCCTAGTCTTTGCAGTGGTGGTAACAGGCCTCCAGGCTTACTGAAATGCATTGATGTTAGTCCTTAAATTCTCCAGTTGGATGGGGAGTGTTTTTGCTGATGGTTAGAGCAGACATAGTGAGTTGGTCCACATAGGAGCATGAGTTTGCCTGCAGCAGGGAAAATTCAGGATGGAAGGAACAGTTAAGCCTGTGGAGAAAGTATAAGCAGAGGCTTGAGTCCTTTTGCTGGGATTTAAGTTAATTATGCACTTAGGAATTCTCTAAAGCAGCTACAAGGCTACAAAGGTGCGAGTTTAGACTGCCTACCACTACACAGCATTGTGTTAGCAAGAGAAGAACCAGACCAAGAGGATGAGCCTGTTTTCTTTGAAGTCACAGTCATCACCCATGATGTTTTTCACTTTTGGATAACCAAAGTGGTAAACCAGAAAATCCATAAGAACAACATCGTACGTAACAAGCTGTACCTACAAGGGTCTGTTAGATATCTCTTCGAAAAATCGGTGTCCTAAAGATGAGGTTCTAAGAAAAGTTTCTAGTGTTTTCGTTGCACTAGTTCAAGCTATGTTAAGAATACCACCGAAAGGACTTTGTTTTGGAAACACACAAAAAACAGAGCCAACTTTCCAATTCTAGCATCTCCCATTCAGAAGGAATGTGCAGAAGACCTTGATATGATATGAATTAAAAGGACTCTGTCTTTGCCAGCCCTAAATTCCAGGAAGTGAAACACAGCATCCTCATCTGCTCTTGCAGGGAACATTTGTTTTTACTCTAGCCTAAATACCAGACTGTTTCCTAAATCTCAAGAAGTTGACCGTTCGCTTAGATTCCTCAACCTCTCACAACAGAGCAGCAGGCTCTACACAGGCATTTCAAGTGCTCTTGCATGCTGTCCAAAATCGGCTCCTACCCCTAGAGATTTAGAGGCGCCTCCAGAAGAAACACAATGGGATTCCTCGGTGTGCAGGGCTGGTGAGACAGCTGGTGGGACACACAGCCTGCCCAGAGGGCCCTTGGTGGCAATGTACAGAGTGATGAGGCCAGGAGACCCTTTGCTATCTGAAGCCAGGCTAACATGTCAGGTTGCCACCCTTCAGAGGAGTAGATTTCATAAAGTAGATTCAGAGCTTCATTAAATCCTTCCATAGCCTTGCAAGGGCTGCTTTCAGTTATTGCTTCTTATCTTTTTCTCTATAGTGTCTTCCATTATTCTACTTTCTGTGTACAGGCAGTGGGCATCCTACCTGTCTAGCACACACGCTCCCAAAAACATGTAGAAATTCTTTGACCTCAGCTTCTGAACTGGCAGATGGACTGACAGGCAGTCCATCACTCCCAGCAGAGCAACTGGGCTGATGCTCTCTGAGTGCGGAGTGCATCACACTAGCAACATCTGACGCTCTTCAAGGTCAGTTATACACTGTGTCTGGTGGAGACGCCGGATTTGCTGCTATCACGCAGAGGAAGGATGCAGATAGCAAGGCTTCTGCAATCACCAGACAGCTGTTGAAATTTAGAGGTCCTGATCCTGGGGACAAATGGGTCAATAAAAATCTTAAATTTGTCGGGATGCCTATGCCTGCTGTATGCTGGTAAATCACCACCCTGTCTGCTTCTCCCTCCTCTCACCAAATTCTGCTGACAGTGGCATCCCAAAAGCACAGGACTGGCGCAGCAGAATAAATAGTGAAGCATGCTCAAGAGTGTGGTTTTTCTCCTGGTTTGCACTAGTGTAAGACAAGAAAAAAAAAACTCACAAAGAAGCTGCAACATACTAACTATTTTACTAAATACTTTCTGAAGTTGCTGAGGAATTTAGGTAGTGAGCAACCAATGATATTACTCAGAAGTAGGATAGTAGTTATTAATCTTGAAAAATAATTAATTAGACACAATAGCATATTTTGGCAAGCATTGTTCTTTCCCAAACTTTTTTTTTTTTTTAATTGTCATTGTACTAACTACTTAAGAGTTAATCAGGGACTCTGTAAGAAGTTGGTCAAAACCCATACCTCTGTATATAGTACATAACAAGTCTTTCTGTTTGGCTACACTACCTGGGGCCTGGGTTAAGATCAGAGTTCCCAGAATTCACTATAAGGTGGTTGAAAAACTTCAGTGTGCTATACTCATGTATACCTCACCTCATGTCAGAGGTTCTCTTTCAGCATCACTGTGGAAGAAACTCAGGACAGTGAGTGTAGCTCAGTAGGGCGTCTTCCATCCAAAATCCCTCTGTGGCTAACAGTGCAAAATCACTGCTACAAATGGGCTTCTGGCTGCTACTAATACAAATGAAAAAGCTTCAACTAGACAAAACAGCTCACTGCTTTTTACTGGAAATTTTTAACAGGCACTTGTGGGAGTTTTTTTAATTTTCTCCAATAAACCTCTTCTTTTTCTGACAAAATTAAGAAGACCCAAATTGTGAACTAAAAGAATATATTTAAAACTCTGTCAGGTTCTCATCGTCCACATTTCTTTCTGAGTTTCCTTTTTCCCTTTTTTTTCCAGAACATATAGGGAAAAAAAAAAAGAAAGAGGGAAGAATGACAAACGTCCCTGCTTCGTGATGACTTTCCCCAGCTTGAGAGCTGACACTGAACACCCGATTTATCTCAACTCCATACTCCAGTTAGGCTTGTTTACTACTTTGTGCAACAACGCAGTCATGCTGGCTCGCTTTCAAGCTATTGCAACAGATAGTCACATCCTGAGACTCTTCCTCCATCTGTCTGTCTTCAGACTGAAGCACATTCGCTTTTACTGGACCAAGGACAGAGAAAAATTAGGTCAAGAGAAAGACAGGTCGATGCTTGCTGATTTGTGGCAAAACCATCGCCAAAGCTTTGAGCTGTACTGGTGGCACAGGCAGAGCAGCTGCTTGGTGCAGTTCTGGATTGAGTCAGGAGATACACACCCGAGAGAGGAGATTGTGATGGGTTTGGACAATATAGGGATGCAAGACTTCTCTGAACAATTTTGAGAACAGAGAGTGGTGAAAAACAGGGATGGGACCAAAGAAATGCAAACAGCTCCTTTCCAGTTCCTTCTCCCTCTGCTGCCAGGATTGTCTGGTTAGAGCTGCTGTGGCTGGGTATATGTTCAACAGGCAGAGTTTGAAAAAATACATAATTTTATGAAAATATTGATAAATGTATGGTATGCTGCCTTAAGAAAATGAGATAGGCAGTATTTTCAGTAAAGCAGGTAACGTTCGTACAAGAAAAGTTTAGGAGAATGTGAATACACATGATATTTACACTGATTTTAGGCTGATTTTTACTTTATTTGACAACTGCTTTGAACAGAAAATAGCATTTTAGAAAGATTTTTCATTTCGTATACTCATACCAAAAGGATTTTGAAGTGCAAAGGTCAGTCATTTTTCTGACGGTTGTGGTGACGTAGATCAAAAGAAGTTGTATCATGGCATTAAATTTGCTTCATTACAAACTTTGATCATTATCAGGTTGTTATGATTCTTATTGGAGAAAAACTGAAAAAATCAAGTCCCGATAGCACAGTTTTGAAATTCCATCTCTAAGATCTCTTTTGAAATGCCTTTGAAATATTTTTGTCACATTGTTTGTTCTTACTAGATCGTTTTCGTAATCTTTGAATTCTGTATTTTCACAAGGGTCTTTTTAGAAAAAAAAAATCTTAATAACTCCCTCATAAGAGAGAAAAAATATGTCAAGTTTGTTTAGTATATTGCCTATTACTTGCCACTTTGATAATTACCTATTTTGCAGGCATGGGCATGATTTCAAGTTGGCAGTGTCACCTTCAACATTGATTTCAAGAACGCTGTTTTATTAACATGACCTGACAGATTCCCATAAACTAGCGAAATTGTGCAACACTTCTCCTGTGTTTTCACCCTTAAAACAGATCTTTTCTTCTCAGAAGAGAAGGGCATTGCAGCATTTCTGGAGCAATTTAGATAACTTTACAAGACACCTCTTCTACAGAAAGGTTGCCATAATCTATTATTTCCTCCTCTAACTAATCCAGGAAGTACCAAAAGCAGCTTGATTTACTGCCTAGAACAAATGAATGGAAAAATAAAACATAGGGAACCATATTAGTAAGCTGCATACAGAAATAATTTATTATTGTACTTTTCTACGCACTTATATGTGCAAGCATGCTTTTTTCCCGGCAACTTTGTTAATTTCTTTACATTTTCCCTTCACATTCGGATTTGTTTCCAACAATTGTTTATTTGCTAAAAGTATTTTGTCATTTATTTTTTATTGCAGTACCAGTCAAGATCAGGGCTCTGCCGTGATGGATGTTTTGTAGACACACACGTACATATGTGTGGATATATATAAATACATATACAGCCTGTCCCAGAGCCTGCAGTCACATAAGTGTGACAGATCAAGTCAGTGGCTGTGTGACAGTCCTGGCTGGCCCTTGTCCCCAGCTCCTGTCTCAGACCTCAGTCACAGGGGCAGTCAGCAGGGCTCTGCTCTGGCTCAGCTGCCGTGAAGCTGCTCTGGCCCTGGTTTCAGCCAAGAGAGAGGAGCTGCCGAGCAGCGAGCGGCACCAAATCACAAGACTGAGGGGCTCCGCACACAAAGTGATGCTGGTTCTGCACCAGGGAATGCTCCAAGCAGACATGTTGGGTTTCTCAAGGGGAGATTTCTGTTAAACAAGAAGCTTCTCAAAATGTTGAAGTTAAAAAGAAATCAGAAAAGGCAAAATCCAGGATTTGTAGCCAAGAGAAGACTGTAAGAATAGCTATACCAAGTCAGACCACAGGCCATTCTTGTCTCTGACCATGGCCATTAGTGAATAACACAGAAATAGAGGAAAACGCATGACGTTGCTTCAGAGCTTACTACTTCAGAACATCAATCTAGCCTGCAACGATTTGCATCTTAGAGATGGGTTCTTCGTTTTTAATAGTTCCCAATGCTCACGAATTTTTCCAGTTGCACTTTGTACCTCAGCAGACTTTTAGCCTCTGCACATCCAGCATCACATTGTTCCTTGGAAAGAACCGTCACCAGACCCTTGGAAGAGATGAGTACTGCTGGCAACAGTACGCACACCAGCAAGGTTGGAGAGACTTAAAGACAAAGTTAAAATGGGGAAATAAAATTTTGAGGATGCCAATAAAGAAAAGCATAAATTACAGCAAGGAAATAACAGGGAGGAAACTAATAGGAAGGGTCATAATAAATTTAATAAAACACAAAAAATTTAAAACAAACAGTAAGGGATTCTTTACCTATATCGGAGAAGGGGTCTCATGGAAAGAAGCCAGGGACCCACTGGGTCACGAAGGATAAAAGGAAAAACTCAAAATAAGCACATTGCTAAGGAGATAAGTGATTTCCTTTTATCCATGTTTATCATCAGAAATATGGAAAGATGCCTGCCTGGAACTTGGTAGCTTCCTTTAAGAAACATGAGTCCATCATGAAGATGGAAAAGTCAGAAGAAATGAGGATTTACAGGGTGGTAAGTTGCCAGTTCCAAATGTTGTGTGTCTGACAGCTGTGACGAAGCTCAAGGCTGGAGGAGATGTGTGTGTCACACCATCCCTGTGACAGCTCTTGCAGGAGGCCAAAGGACTGTGAAGGCCACAGGTGCCCTCCAAAAGTCACTCCAGAGCAACACAGAAAGGAAGAGTTTGCCAGTGAAGTCTCTTGACATGAAATTGTAAAGCAGCACTGATAGGCAAGAGGACCAGGATAGCAGGCAAAAAAAAAAAAAAGAATTTAAGGACTGAAGTGAGAGAAATGAGATGAAATCCAGTGTGAGAAAGTGCAAAATCATGTATCAATGGACTATGAACAGGTTTGCCTGTGGAAGAAGGACTGTAGACTGATAATTTTGACCTCCTAGACATGTAATGGTCAAAATTTAAAAATTAAAAAAAAAAAAAAAGACAAAACAGATAACAGGATGTATCAAGATAGGAATTTACAGCAGAGAAATGGAAGAATGCCATTGTACAAGGCACTGGGTAAGATCTCAACTGAAATACCTTGTACAGCTGTAATCAAGCATACCCAGGAAAGGTAAATCCTAGGTGCATGAGAAGGGCTACCTTGAAAGTGGGAGGATAAGAGGACACCTAAAGAGTTTGGCTGTGTCAGCCTGGCAAGCTGAAAACTGAGGAAGCATAAATGTCCTGTAAAGGTATCAACAAAGTAAACACCAGAAGGGAGAAGACCCATTTAAGGAAAAGTGAAAGAATAAATGGGTTAACAAATACTGGTAAACAGAATAACAAAAAAGAAGTAAATATTGATCATGCACGTATTTAGGCTGATAATCAAAAGGTTTCCAAGCACGAGAGCGATGAGGTTAGAGACAGTCCTCTAAAATGGTGGTTTGGTCACCAGGAGCCCTGCAGCAGCCTGAGAGCAGTGAGGACACAGCTGCACCTGACTTCACCTGAGGGGTGAGACATCTCTCATGGCCCTAGTCACAGAGAACCAGGCTCCGGAAAATCCTGAAGAGCATTTATTTTGCCAGAAGGATGGGACAGCAAAGGTAAGTGAGCATCGAAACCGCTGTACCTCATCCCCAGCTTGGGGATCCAGGCTATGAGCCAATGGCTCCTGATATGAGGAGGAGACATCTCCCTCTCACCAGTGACCTCCACTACATACGCACCCATTCTTTCCTTGCTGGTGGCTGCAGTAACTGCAATCTGTTTTTCCAGAGCTTTTGAAATTTAGGAAAGGAAGATATTTGCCCATGCTGAGAATTAGAGCTGAATTATGACACTCTACAAACCACTGCAGTGCAGAGAAGAATAAATCTCTTTATTATGATGTTTAAACGATTAATTGCACTGATAGTTCATTAATTGGCTTTTTAGAAGCTCAGTGTTTGCTCAGGATTTCCTAGTTTACTGCGCAGGTCATCAGAAAGATTACTCTTTTCTGAAGCGTGCAGTAATTAGCTGGTAGCTACAGTTTCTCCCCAGTATGGAATTAAAATGCTGGAGGAGGAGACAGAAAAAAGACCTGGAGTGGAACCAAGACTGCAACCTGTTAACTTCACGGAGACCTGGCACACTCCTCTGAGAGCAGCTCTACACGTTATTAGTGCATCAGTTTGTGAAGTCTCCCTTCTCACCACAGAACCCTTCAGAAGTTGGCTGGAGACGACAGCGTATCACAAAATACCTTGGCGATGTGCTGAATTGTCTTATTACGCTACCACGAGCAGAGGAGCACTAGTAAGTCAGGCATAGCTGGAAGCTGTATTTGCAGAGTGATCTGAACCTCGTGTTATTTATATCCGTAAAGCTATTAACCTTTGCACTCTTCTTTCAACACATTGATTCTATTTTCTTTCTGAAATGATGCAGGGAACAAAGTTTGGGGGTATTTTGTAAATAACTGTGTGCAGCTGCCATCATCACTTGCTCTCAGGGGTTTCTAGAGAGAAACTTCAGCACTCACATTTAAGTTTCTTCAAATAATTATATATAGGGCTGGTACTGTGCCAGCCTGCTCTCACTTGTGTGTACGTGTTGCCTCTTTGTTGCTGAGAGACACAGAAGGGAGATTTCCCCAAGGTGGAGGGAAATATTTCTTTCTGCTTGTTCAGGCTCACAGGGCAGATGCCAACCTTGCTTTATGAGTCCACCTTGTCATCCCTTCCTCTCTGCTGCTTCCAGACACAAAACCTTTTGCCTTTGACCAAACTTTCCAATGTTATTTTTGTGACTGCTGTAAGAGAAACACTTGTTTTTCTTTACTCTAGCAATCAACCAGGTATTTTTTTCACAAAGCTTTGGGAGTATGTACCTGGACAGGGATGTGGGTTCACCCCCGTAGCTGTATGACTCACCCTTCGCTTCTGGGGACATCATCTGTGACTCAGGGGGCAGACAACAGTATTTTGAAGCTGAAGGATGATACATCTGTTTCTATGCTCACAGCTCACTGAGTTTTAGAAATAATTTATGTCAACTGCATCCTGAGTCTGTGCCACATGGCCCCACTAACACCTACAAAATCTATTAGAAAAATACACTGGTTGCCTGCATCGACTTAAAACGTTGCATGTTTCCTGCAGAGTGACAAATTCCAGCATTAGCCAATGGAAAATGCAGTCTCTGTATCAGCACGCATGGAGGCAGGAGGGGATTAGAGTCATTTCAATAATTAAAAATGTATAAAGTTAAGGCTTGATTCAAAGCCCGAATCAGAACCCATTGAATTTACTGGAATAAATCCACAGGCTGCAGTAGGCTTTGGATGAATTCCAGCCTGCAAAAAATGAATAGGTGAAATTTAATATCCTGAGATATATGGGAGCCTACATTAGATGAGCTAATAATTTCATTTTGGACTTCCACTCTGTGCATCTTGTCAAGTTTAAGGCTTTTTTAGCCTCTTAAAAACAGTTGTAGCATAAACGTTCTGAAGAAAACACAAAATAGATGTCTACACTACACAGCGGGGCATGTTACAGAGATGCCAGAGCCACCACTGACGGCACGTTGTCCCCTCAGCTGCATGGCAGCTTGCCCAGGCTAATAAGACCTGCTGAGTGACAGAGTTTGTTAGTGTCATTGGAGCTTGGCTTTTAGAGCTTCTCGTCTCCCCTGCTGCTTGCACCCATCCCCACATGAAGACTCTACCAGTCTCTGTCCTATCTGCTCAGCTGTTCACGGGGTTGCCCTGCTATATGTTTCTCACAAAATGAGTCAGGTTAGTCAAAATCTCCTCTTTAAACCAATTAAGTTAACCTGGTCCATCCCCATTGGCTATAAAAAAGGAAACGCTTTGTAGGAGCAGTGCCATGGGCAGATTCAAGAGGTGGGGAACTGGTGGGAGGGTAAGACCAAACAGCTGCACCAGGACATCTTCCATCTCCCAGCTGCCACCAAGAATTTAGCCCAAAGAGTTTTGCTCAGAAGTATTGCCATGGTCTGTGGTCTAAAAATGCCTGTGCCTTCTTCTCTCTTAAAAACAGTGCACCAAGTCCTGGATATCTTATTCTATCCAACACTTTCAGCCTTCTGTAACCCAGACTCCTGAAAATTGACATAACTATTTCACTCTTGAGCAAAGCTGCAGCTCTGCTCGCGGTCAGGAGTCTGCGATTCACCATGCTATTGAAAAACAGGTGTCAAGTGCATGTAGAACAAATACAAAGAAAAACAGAAAAATGCTTTACCGATTTCTTTTGTCGCACTTTAATTCTTACAGGAGATAAAGCAAATGGAGAAGGAGGATGATACTGTTCCACCTGCTACTGATTTCCTATCATGATAAACACAGAAACACCGACATGGCAGCATAACATGTTTCTCATACTTTGTTTTCATTGAGTCTTATTCCCTTTTGAGATAGTTGATTATGTTTCTATGCAAGAACAAAGACTATGATTGCAGCGTTCTTGTTAGTGTTGCACTTTCTAAATACTAAAAGGCAGCGGTGGCAATTTCTCTGAAAGGAGATGTGGTATGTAACATTTTCTCATCATGCTTTAAAGCTGCTTTTAAAATGGGGCAAATCAGCACTGTTTTCCAAATTATGCCAGGAAGAGGCTATAACTCTTAAGAACTCTGGAGGAATGGAAATAACAGTCCGTCGTTTTACTGCAAAAAGCAGTATTACTCTAATAATGAATCATTTGAAACCTTCACACAGCCCATTATAACAATATTTTAAATCTAACTGGAAGGGAGTTAACCCCATAAATCTGAAAATGGGCTAAGCCCTCTGGGAATGACATTACTTTCTTGATAGGCCAGATTCAGCACCACTGAAATCAAGACAGATTTCGGCTTTGCTGGGAAAAGATATGTGGAATTCGTGTTGCCAAAGTTCAGCCCACTGTTTTGGAAGACAGCAATGCCAACTGAACATATTGAGTGCTGTATTATAGGCATTTTGTCTCATCAGTCAAAATATTTTCCTGAGTAGTTTAACAAAATGTTCATCAACTCAGCATAAAGAGGTCCCACACTTGCTTACATTGGTCCAGGAGGAGTTCTATTGCATTAACATCACATCAGTGCACATCTGATGTATGAAAGGAGAATCAGGCAAGAGAACGAAGCAGGTGTATGTTACCTGCCTTTTAATATAAACTGCTTTAGGAGATTTCTATTCACCTGAGAGACTTCTCAAACGTAACACCTGTTCACGTTAATTTTATTCAGCTGTGTTATATGTAGTTGAAAAGAAATCTATATACATATATATATGTTTGGCATTTAAAAATACAGTTTCTTTTCCATTTAAAAACACACTGGTCTTTTTCACCCATCACAAGAAAGGTTCTTTCATCATGCCAGCCCTGATTTCTGGTGTACAGCACATGTTTCCTAACCTTGTGGTACTGCAGAAGTGCTCCATGAATTAGCAGTGTTTAGGAAGAGGAAGCAAAGAATGTCAAGAAATCCTTCCAGTTTGGAAAATATACCAGCAGAGTAACTCTGGGCCCAATACAGATGACTTGAAATTGACGTCGATGTTAACATAAATTTTATGCTGCGCGTGCTGTCTCCATCTAGAACTACTCTATATCATGTGGAAAGGTGCTTCTAGATAAAATCTCACAGAAGTTAATGTGTAGTTACCAATATCATATCATTCTGGTACTACTCCCTCTTTTTTTTCTTATAAAGTTGTCAAAATAACATAGTAGATATTAATCAAACCTCTTTGGTTTTGGCCTAGTCTTCACCAAGGCTGCAAGAGCCTTGTTCCCTCAGGATCTCTTGACTCCATGATGAGGATAGCAGAAAATCCCATCCACTACTCTTCCATCACACACATGCCATACAACAATCAAGCATGAGCTGCTCTATGAGCTCACTCTGAAGCACACCTCATGTTCTGACAGCCATGGTACAGGTTGGATGGCGATGGAGGAACTGGCAGGAGTAAGGGGCTTGACTTCATTTATCCCACATTTATTCGCCAGTGGGTATCATTTCTTGCCTACCAAAGGACTAGTGTCGAGTTACTAGCCCAGACTTCCAGACACCTATCCAGAATTGCTATTCTTAAGTCAAAGATATTTCATATTTTCCTCTCTTAGATCCCCTGATTTAAAATATAGCTCCTTTGAAAGGTACTACCCACTCTGAGGAATAACCTTCCCCAGGAAGAACCATAAAATGTTCACAAGCAGAGGTGAAGATAAAAATCAGGAGTGAGGAGAGGAAAGGAGAGGAGAGAGCAGGACTGGGAATTAAACCTCCCACCCACAACAGAAAAACACCTGGAAAATCTCCCACCTCTTACCACACCACCACCCTGTGCCCAAGTGAAGTGGAAGCACTGATGTAAGGAAATCTCATCTATGCCTTTGCACGTTCCTCTCAAAGACACAGAAGCTTCTGAACAGGCAGTGAATACATACGTAATTCTTTTTCTCCCAAACATCAAAGGTTAACATTTAATAGCAAGAAAACAAACAGAGTGCCAAACAAACTTATAAACAGAAGGCAGCTGCTGAAGAAGCCTCCTGCAACCTTCAGATTTATGACGTAAACAGAACTTGCTCAAGAGAGTCTAACCAATTTGAATGAGTTTTTTTTATGCTACGTGTCAGACCTGGGGAGATGGACACTGGCAGATGAAGCTTGACATATAGGATCTGGAAATGGAAAACAGTTCAACCATATTTTAGAGCTACATCCACTTAGAGGGAGTTCAGAGTGGGCAGCTTTAACCACCTACATGCAGGTACCCAGGCTAAGCTGGTTGCCTCTGTATTCACTGGAAAGAGAGGGATGTCTCCAGAGAGTGATTCAGGAAAACGCTTAATCACATACTTAACCTTTGAAGTGTGCTTAAATGATACTGAGTTCTCTAATTAAAAGCCTGGGTACGTTTCCAGTGTATAGCCACAGTGATGAGAGATGAATCAATGGACACAAAATACTAAAAGCATCAATCTACTTTTGTTACTGTTGTAAACTATTTGCTAGACTTCTCTTTAGAGCACATAAGTGCAATGTCTTTAGCTAATCTGTCCTACTGCAGAACTGGAAGAAGGATCAGGTCTGTAAAGAAATCATCAAATAAGAAAGTCTTCTGATTCAAAGGCTTGTGGGACTTGGTTCCCAAGGGGAAATCTCTGTACACTGATGAGTGGGATTAAGAATAGCACTGTCAACTCTTCTTGTAAATCCACTACAGCACCTCTGAAATGGTTCACTTGAAACACTATAAACAAGATGGCTCTTTGTGCTCCAAGCAAGAGAAGTGTTTGCTTATGGTGAAGTGTGTGTGTGTCTCTCTGACTCTCTTCTGAATATTTCAAGCTGAAATCCTTATGCAGTATAACAATCATGTTTCTCAAAGTTCTAGACACTTTAAAACCAAAAATAGTCCCTTGAAAATGTTATATACTTAATTTCAGTACTAAAAAAGAAAGTATGTATGTAAGTGCTGACGCATACTCACAACATTTTAATCCATTATTTAGAGCCAAGGATGGGAAGTTGTCTTGATTTTGACAGTTCTCAGATTTCCACAGTCTGAATAAATGTGAAACAACAGGAAACTCTGACACCTGGTAAAAAATACAGCATAGCCAGTTCTTGTACTTTCATTTTCCTCTGGCCAATGAGGGTTTATTTTGCCTTGCTTCAGGCATTCAGTGTAAGAATTTATTCAAGTAGGCTGGGATACAGTCCATGGAGGAAAAGAAGTGTGCTGAAGTGGCCCAAGCCCATATTTTATAAGTGTTACTTCACTTTTCCTTAGGTTGTCATGCTTATGGTAAAACTGTTTTCAAGTGTGTGTTTTAATTATTACCTTTCAGTATTAACAAAAAATAATCTGTGTACATATTTCAGTTTGAAAAAGAAAAATCAAAACAAAACCAGATAGCAATGAAATTTCTGTCCAAGGTGCCTTAAAGTCTAAAAAGGGGATTTGAGTTTCCTTTTTTCGTAACGATTTGCCAGTTGTTGTGGTGCCTTCCCATCCTCAGAGAGAAGACTGCAAGTTTTCGTCCTGAATACCAGAAATATGTTTATCTTTCTGAATTTGCAGTGAGACTTTGGTAGAGTTCCTGAATGTCAAAGTCAATGGTCTGATGGATACAAAATGACAGTAATACCCAATGCACACAGTAATTCAAAGAAAAATTCGCTTACTGGAAATTTAATAAAGTACACTCATTTTTTTTATTAGAAAATGTAGGTGTTTGAGGAATAATGTATGTTTGAATGCATAGAAGATCTTCATAGGAATAGCTGACTTGTGTGTTACTACAATCTAGAGTTTATATATTAATTGTTCTTATGTCAGTCAATGTTACCTCAGGAACTGAACCTGCAGTCATGAAATCAAAGAGTTCTTTGTCACTGATCTCAGAAAACCATACTCTAAAAGAGTAAGCATTTCTCAAAGTCACTTTTTTCTTCCAATTTTTTTAGGTAACCTATAGGAAGGTGTGGAAGACTGGAAGACTGGAATGGTAATCTGTTGAATGCAAAAGTGGAGGTGGCCCAAGGTTATAGACCAATGCATCAACACTCACCAGCACCCCTTCATAACTGGGCTGATCTTAAGCAGTGAGTAATACATCCAGCAGCATTTCCAAAATTTGGTCCTTGGCCAACAATCTGTACTCAGTGGTCCTTTATTTTCACCCTCCTCACACGACAAAAGAACCAAATGTGTCAATAAAGAAAATAACCAAGGGTATTCTCTAAGAAACATGTCAGGGAAAGTTCAAACAAGCAATACTTTCTGCTATTGTAAGAAACCGATAGCTAATTAGGTAGAGAATCGTAGATAAATCAATAAAATAAGCTAAGGCAGTATAAAGGCAATGATAAGCCATAGCTTTCCATTCATTTTTAGCAGAGAACTATTTTGAAGCAAGGTGCAGTACTGTCCTAAGTGTTTGCTTTGAATTACGAATGTATCAAAGTAGATTGGTTCCTTGAGGCTTTACTTTGGGCTAATAAAACCTTAGAGGAATAGAAAAAGAAAGCCTATGGAAAGTCTTCTGCATAGCTTTTACTTTTGGGTTGCCCATAGCATTGCTGATGACATGCTGCAATGGCTCTGTGAAAGCATTAGCTCCGTTTGCTTCAGGTATCTAAAAGCAATACAAACATCAGCCTCTTCAGATTTGCATTGAAATATAAACCTTCAGAGAGAATCCATTTCATTTAGACAACAATTAGCACCTCCTGCCCTTTTGTAATCTATGTATCTGGAAAATTATTTTGCCTTAGTGTTGCTGAGATGTATAAATGCGTTATGATCCATTCAAATAAACCGTTGTGTTTATTTCAGTGCATAGCACTTCGAGTCTTCCTTTTGTTCAAAATCTATTCCTTTCACTCAGAATGCTGATAATAAATTTAAGATGAGATCACTGACTATACATACATTGTGGGTGCTTTCCAAATACCACAATAGCAGAAGGACAATAGGGTCCTAAAAAAGACAGCATTTTTAGATTATTAAGTACCAGAAAGTATTGAAAAATGCAAATGAGGGAAAATAGCTAATTCCTCTGGCATAGATAATTAAAACAGAATTATACAAATAGCTTTTGTGTTAGATGGAAAACCTAATTAAGCCCTAAATTTGAAGCCATCACCCATCTCATCTTCTTATCCGTACTATGAATCTTCTATTAAAAACAATGCAAAGTACATTATAAACTTAGCCTGGGTATATTTTTCCCCCATAAGTACCTCTCAAAGTTGTCATTTATTTTCTAAACAACACATAATGTTGGAATTTCCTGAGCGTTCTGATAAGGTGCCAAATGTACATACAGGAGTCACACATCTTTTAATCAGATTTTAACAAATTCTGCTAACAAATTTGAATGTTCTACAAAAAATACACCATGAAAAGTTAGATGATCACCTAACTGGAGAGATTTGGCTTTCACTCTGGCCCATACTTACTGTCAGTCCTGCTCCAGCCCTGCTCCGACTTCAGCTTTAAGACCTAACAGCTCTCTACCAGTCCCCAGGAGGTTTTTCCGTAAGGACCTGTTTAGCTCTCACTGTCATTCCCTCCTGAATTCCTGTCCCGTTTCTCTTCTAGCTGGATACAAACCCAGCAAGCTGTACCTACAAACCAGCAAAGCCTTCCGAGTGCTTTCCCAGGAGACTGGGAAATGGTTAACAGCATGAAGGGGCCCAGGCAAATATCACCATCCTGCTTCACTTTCTAAAACAATTAAAGCAACATTTTCACACTGTTTTCTGCTCCATCTAGTTAGCGTGTGTGAGCAAACTCCCATTTACTTATATATCCTGCTTTGCATGTGCAAACGTCTGCCTGCACAGAAATGTCAAGGTTTGTTTGTGGGTCCAGTCATGTTTGCACATATTTGAGCCATGCACACGGTTTGAAATGCTTGTCCCTTGACCTTGTCTGCTGAGAATAAGCACAGCCCATCCTAGACAAAAAATCTACTTTTTGGAGCTTTCCAAGTGACTGGAATAGGCTGATACAGCAAGTATTGCCTTAGTCACTGTAACATCACTTTCATGATGCTACAGAACAGTTCAAAGACATCTATTGATTAGCATTAATGCAATTAAAGTGGGAGCCTCTGTTCTTCAAAGATGAAAAAGTATTTGCTAATGCGCTGCTCCAGGGCTACAAGCATGCAGTTGTTCTAGTAAAGAAACCGGCAAATTGCACAAAATAAAGAGCCAAAGGGTGTTAGGACCACACAAGTGTACCTTGTTAGGACTGGAACGGGTTACCTTTGTGCCATTCCCATTCTCATTTACAATCATTGCCCCTAGAATGGATTCATGTTGTGCCATTTTCTTCTCTGGCTACAATAAGAATGAAGTTTCAAATCCCCATCCCTTCTTTGATTTGATGGTCATTCCTGTTCCCCTTTTTATACAGTCTGGCAGCTCTAACAGGAAATTCGCCAATGAATCAAAATAACTCTCTTTCGTGAGGAAAACTTTTGTTCACCACTTTCTCTTTTCAACTTTCACCTTTTGCCTTCACCGTACCTTCCAAAGAGGGCCCAGGGGGGATCCACCACCCAGCTTCCCTGAACTGACCCCAAACTTCAATCCTCTCTTCTTCTGCAGCAGTTCCCACTCTCCATTAGACGGCATTAGCTCAAATTCCCTCCTGGACCAAATTCGCTCCAAGGATTGTGTTCCCCACCAAAGTCCCTCCCGGAGCTGGCCACACCATGTCTTCTTTCACTCCTTGTCTCAGGCCTGGATGTCACCCAACCCCAGAGCTGTTAATTCTGTAGGCTTGCCATCATCCCCTGCCAAAAAAATGCCTTTTGCAAATGTATACTATTTTTATGTCTAAATAATCTTTTAAAACATATAATTTCTTATGAGTTTTTATAGCTCCTTTCAGTGCGTAGCAAGGACGGTGCATGTGCTTACATGTCTAATAAAAAGCATGCATATAAAATCAACAAATGAACTATAAACCAGTGTCCAATATTATTCTGCTTGCTTTCAAAGGGTAAAGATGTTAGAAGGTGAAAGGAAAGCAAGTGTTTCCTTATCTCATTCCTAAACGACCCCCAAAACAGAAAAAAGGAACAACACAAATCCAGCAAAACAAATTGTTTCTGCGTTGTTAGTTCCATGAAAGACAGTGTTAAACAGTAGAAAGACTGGGGTATAATACAGCCTGCTTTCCTATGCAAGAAAAGTATTTTCTTTCTGCAAAATGCGACTTAGGAGATTCCCAGGTTCCCTAAAGATAAGCTGAAGTCTGAATAAGATGAAATGGGAAAGCCAATGAGAAGATACAGAGGGGAATATGCTGGCCAAGGGCTGTGGCTTGCTGCAGAGCCTGGGGAAGCTGAAGCTGGAGGTTTGAAGTTATGGTAAAACACAAATATCTTTCAAACATTTGTATCTCCTGTTTACTTTTTACACAGAAATTGCTCTTTAATTTCCAATGTCAAATTTCTTCATATGCCCTTGAGCTTGCCTCAGAGGGGAAAACATCAACATAAGGAAAAAAACAGTAGATCTCTTCCACTTCCCTTTAGAGTTATGGGAAGAACTAAACATAAAAGCAACAAGGGAAAAAACAGTTATGAAAATGACAGATCTGGGCTGTCCTTTGCTCTAAACATGCACTATGTTTACTCTCTCCTCTTCCTGCAGTTTTATGCAAGTCTTTTCTTCGCAGGTCAGAACCCCTTAGTTCTAGGGGCAAAGGACCCCCAAAGTATGTCAGCTTTATGGCTTCAGGCACAGCATGTTCCTGCTGATATTCCTGTACCTCTAGCACGGTAGAAGTCTTCCTCTGGAAAAACATCTTTCAAAGGCTGCTTTTACACTGAAGATTTTCTAAACCATCTCAACTCTGACCTAGCAACTATGGGAGTGAAGTTTCTGCCAGCAGCTGATACTGTAAACCTCATTTTCCAAAGAGATTAAATTTATGAGAGCAATCTGTCTGTCCCTCCCTCTGCCTGTCTCTCAAATTTATCCTACCCGCTGAGCTCCCTTGTAACTTTGGGATCTATTAGCCAATGTCAATTAGAAAGGAGTAGAAGTCTTAAAGATACACTGATGCTCTCTCCTCCCATGCAGAGGCAGGGCTGTAAACAGGATGACCTGACCACATCCTCTGGTTTCGTGTACTTCTCAAGAAACCGGATGAAGGCAAGGGCAGGAGTTTCCATAGGAGAGAAACAAGTGCGAAGGATGGGACAGCCCAGAGAGCAAGAGGCAGGGAATGACAGGAGGTAAAGACCATCTTTTCCAGCAACAACACTGTCTTCTTTCATGAGACTCCAGCATAAATAAGGCCGATATGCATCATCCTGGAAACCTGTGTTTCTCAGGATTCACTTTGATGGACTTCCACAGGATTTCCCTCAACATAAAAAGTGGCATCATCCCCTTTGCTTTTCTGATGGATGCAATGGCCGGTGCCCTCAGGATGGTGAGCTCCAGCACTGATGCTCCCATCTCAGCAGCATCAGTGCAGTCACGGAGGTCAGCACTGTGGCAGGGGACTCATGCCCTCCTACCCCATGGAGACATGCATCTGCCACCTCTATTACCTACACTGATAGTGTATACAATACAGATGCCTTCCAAGTATCAAGGTCACAATCTCAGTCTTGTTCCCAAATATAGTCAAAAGCATCAAGTCCTGAATCAAGGTGTTTGAAGGACTCACTGCCTGTTTTGTAAAAGGTCTTCAACTAACTGAGGTTTTCTTTCTTCTCATGCTTATAATAATGCCAGCTATCTCACAAGATCTGAGTTCTTTTCCTAAAATAAATTTCTAGCTTAAAATCATTCTGAAAGTTAGTTCTGAAGATTAAAAGATCTGCTCATTTTATCACAAAGTGGGATATTCCCTCAAGAGGCAATCCATTGCAGAGGCAGCCTAGAGTCGATTGGTGTGCATTTGAGATATTACCACTGAATATTACCTTTGCCTAAGAAAAAACAAAAACTTGAGAGCTACTTTCTGTGCATGCAATCACTTAATCACATTTAACAGCAATTGGGAAAGGGAAAAAACCTTTCACAACTTTATTACAACTTGACAACTGTTGCTGAAAACCCAGCGGACTGAACTGCCACAATCTATTAAACTGTGCATTGCCTAAGCCCACTCAGTCTTGCATTAATTACAAAAGACAAATCAGATCTTGAAAAATGTTTTGATCAAGAGAAAATAAGGCAATTTAAAAAATAATAATACAAAAACCCACCACATCTCTGTCTTGTGATCTTTTTTAATGGCAGGAGTATTTTAATATAGTGATTTTAGAGATGGCATCTTCTGCCTGTGAAAAAAATTGATCCTGCTAAATGCGGGGGGGGGGGGGGAAGCAACTCCTGATCACTGTTCATTAACTCATTAAAATCCATCTCTCATTTGACTGAATAAAAAAGAAAAATTTTCAATCTCAAAACAAAGTTATGAGAACAGGTGAAAATTATGACAGCTACATGAAAATTGATGCTGTTGGCTTCAGCTAGCAATTATTTCTGCTTACTATCTCAGCTCATCCTTAGAGGTATTGCAGTTTTTACACAAGGAAGATTGACTTACCAACAAAGTTCCCCTCTATTCAGTTAAATTACTCATATGTCTGAATACTTCGTGTTGTCTTTATTGTTACTAGTTTAATGAAAGTCAGCACAAAATCCCTGTCTATTCACTCCAGAATATGCATCAAAAGCCAGGCTTGGTCTTTCAGGGGAACTGAAACAGAAAGCAATGTATCCCTCCTTTACCGTACTTAAACTAGGGGCGTCTACCTGCTTTTCTATAGCAACACTGAGAATATGAAGCCATAACTGTTCTGAAATTTGTTCAAGAAGAATGGGATAATGGTGGTAGCTTAGTTAAAATCTAAGTCTACTGCAGAAAAATCAGAATATCAAACTTTTGTTCAAACGCATTGCACATGTCTTATGCCAAGCATACTTCTTGGCTCATTACTATTTGCATCTTCTGCATGTATGGTTGACCACATTCTCACCTAAGCTTTGTGCTATTTTGAGAAGATTTGGAGCACTCGTAGCATAAAAACAGCTTGATTTTTCTCTGTCCTTGCATCCTTCTACAGAAGAAAAAGGAAAAAGCTGTGGTCGTGTCCAGGCATTCATGGCCAGGGTTGAAGACTGCATGATCCGAAGCACAGTTCCGTGTGCAGTGGCACATAGTTCTGAACTAAAACCCATTTGCTGTTGCAAGAGTTGGATTATTTAGAGTAAGATGACTATGTCATGCAAGATATTTCTCAGACACTGGATTTTGGACTTTGAAATTGTGTTTTACATACTGACTATAACCACGCATTTATTACAGCCGGTGGGCTCGGGAAGGTAAAACTGAAAAGCAAATGGATTGTCTGGGTCAATCCTAACGTTAGGTCTCCATTATTTCCTCTTCTTTGGCTGGCCTTCAGTCTGCCCTGGGGTTTCATGCCCCTCAGCCTGTGAAAGCCCTTTGGCAGGCTCACAGTTGACCCCTGTTGAGTGACAATCAAAAAATAAAAGAGAGAGAGTATTCTTAGAGAAAACCGACAGCTTTGCCAGTATATGAAACCACAGTTTTACCAGAGCCTATAGCCCTCTCCTGCGGCCTGGCAGGCGGCCTCCCTTGCTCCTCTTCCTAAACGCCCCGAGGCCGGCGGGGAATGCTCCTGGGGGGCTCGCGACCGGCAGCGCCGGAACGGGCCCCGGGGCTGGGGCTTGTGCCCCCGGGCAGCGGCTCACCCCGCCCCTCCTCCTCCCATCGCCCCTGCCACCAAATCCCTACATAAATAAATAACGGGCCTGACACATAAGAAACCAAACAAACATACCCCACACCCAACCCAGAACCGCGGTTGTCGGTATTTTTCACCGCCCCTTCGCATAATTAATATATTCGCGTTTCCTCCCACTCTCCCAATGGGCTACCAGCTGCAGAGGTCCTGAATAGCGAACTTAATTGGGCTTTGTCATGCAGAATACCCCAATTTTCTATAGCAGGTTACAAAGGGGGCCTTGGCAGACGTGGCGGTCTCCCCTGGCCGCCGGCCCTGCCCGCCTGCGCCCATCACCTCCCCGCACGCCGCGCAGGTAGCGCCGCCGCTCCGGCTGCCCGGTGCGGGGTTCACCCCGGCCCGCCTCTCCCCGGAGCTGCCCGGTGCAGGGTCACCTCCAGCCCCTCGCTGCCCGGAGCTGACGGATGCGGGGTCACAGCTCCTGCCCCGCTGCTCGGAGCTGACGGATGCGGGGTCACAGCTCCTGCCCCGCTGCTCCCCGGGCTGCTCCCAAACCGTCCGCCGGGACACTCCGACCTGGCTGAGCCCCTCTTCCTTGCGAAGGCGGCAAGAGTCTCTCAGCCAGGGTTTATTTCCGACACAATCTAATCTTCTATTAAATCTCGGACGTTAGGAACCAATGTTCCCGTTTCATAGCAATCGGGGTGATTAGGGTTAATTGGCAAACCCTGGACTCAAAAGAGATTTGCCATTATAGGCTAATCATACATTCTCTATACGACATAAATAGCGTAGAGTGTGGAGTGTGGATATTCACCGTGAATTACAGCTAATTATTATTTGGATACTAAGCTACTACTTCTGCCCGATGATTGGCACCGTTGCCTTCAGAGTGTCTTTTTCCTCCTTCTTGTTTCTTGTTTTGACAGTTTAAATCCAGGTCTGTGTGACACAGAAAGCTAATAAAATTCTCGTTTCATTGTTAATCTGATTTCATCGCAGTATAGGTTTTTACCTTCACACCTGCGTAGCAGGGTGTAATTCCATTAATAATAATAATAACAAAAAACAATCAACATATTCATTGCATGTCTTTTCCCTGATGATATATTGTGAGCAGTGTGAGTTGAAAAAGAGCCATTTATTCTCACCGTGAATGAGTCTGCCTAGAACTGAAGACTTCACCTGCCTTCTCAGTCAATTAGGAATGTATCGAAAATTCTACCAGAAAACGAGTTAAATTAACCGTTAGCTAATTTCCTTGTGTCCCTCCTACATAATCCTCCCTTTTCAGCTTGCCCCAGAAATTACCACATGTTGCAAGGTTCAAATAGTGCCTAATGAAACAGTGACTAAATGGTTCGCTCAAACCCACAGTGAAGCCCTTTTCGCTGTGCCTTCAAAGCCTGGGGGGCTGCAGCGGTCGGGGGTCCTCACCTTAAAAAAAAAAAAAAAAAAAAAAATAATAATAATAATAATAATAATAATAATAATAATAATAATAATAATAATAATAATAATAAATCCTCGGGTTTCGCAGAAAAATCTCACCCGGCAGGGCTGCGCCCTCTCGCTCTCCATCCCTCCTCATCGAACACATAGCCGGCTCGGGGCAAAGAGAAGGTGTCCCACCACCCGGAGCACGGCACCCGAGGAACGGGGAGCGCCAGGGACCTGCAGGGACAAGACCGGGGAAAGGCTGCGCGCACACGCAGGACGCTGCCGCGTGTAGGACCCTGCACCGTCCCCCTCCTCTCGCGAGTGAGAACACGCGTGAGCTGCCTGGGAGATTATATACAACTTTATTTTCAATACCCTGTGTTGATGCTTTCCCCGAGGGCGTAGAAAGTGAGTTCCCAAGGAGCGCCCTCGTACTGCCGGAGTCTGCCGGGAGGCAGCGTCTCCCCCCCGTTTTCTCTCCGTTCATGAGGAGCCTGCGACTCCACGTAAATTGTAAAGTTTGATTTTATCAAAGTTCCTTAGTTTGAGGACAGAAAAAAAAACCAACATCCCAACAGCTCCGAGTCGGCAGTGTTCTTTGCAAAACCCGCCCGAAGAGGAGTTTTGCCCCGCAGTCACAAGCTCTTGTTCCTGCCTAAATCGGCTTCACTGAAGTGTCATCTACTAAAACTCGGTGAATTCCGCAAAGAGAGTAGAGTCACTTATTTGAAACGGTGAGGCTAATACAAAGTCATCAAAGCACTATGGTTCTTGTCTTTAAGTGACAACCCTCTTTATTGAACTGTTTGAAATACGCCTCCTGCTTTTCAATGTCTCTCTATCCATCTTTGTCTGCTCTTCAGAAAAGTAGACAATATAAAGCAAAGCCTGGCGAGCTCCCCACGCTCTGGCTTGGGCAGTGCCAACGTTAGCCTTGAAATTGTCACTCCTTCATCAATCTGAAACTAGTTATTTTTCCAGGGCACACAGCACACGCTTCCGATTTCTCTGGGTCCGCTTCCAACAGCTTAAATCCCCCCGGACGCGCTGGCTGGGGTCGGGGCGGGGGGCGGGGAGGCGCGGAGGGGCCGGGGCCCGGTGCATCGCCCGGAGCGGGGCCGGCTGGAAGGCGCGCAGGGGGGCGGAGAGGGGCGCGGAGCAGATCCTGCGTGAAATCGGCGCTTTCACGGCGAGGGCTGAGCGCGCTGCAGCGCGGACACACGCCCCGAGGTTTCCCGAGTGGCATGTTGGATTCCGGCTGTTTGTTATTCCGCTGTCATGCGGGGCTCCCCGACAGCTGCCCAGCGCACGGATTTCGGCTTCGCCGAGCGGCCCAGCCACCGGCGGGGACCCGACGGGGCCAGGGCGCCTTCCCAGGGCCGGGGTCCCGCCGGGAATCCCTGGGCCCGGGCTGCAAACCTCCCCCAGGGTTTCTTCCCCCGACCGAAAGCCCACGGAGGAGCGCGAAGGCAGCGGGGTGCCGTTCCCGCGCTCTCCCCGGATCCCGGAGGCGAGCGCTTCCCGCCCTGCCGGCGTCCCCCGGCCTGAGGGCAGGATGCTCGCCGGGTTCCCGGGGCGCAGGCAATCGGATTCGCTCCGTCCCGGCCGTCTTATCCCTGTGGGCACGTCAGAAACTCCCAAGTGGGCCTGATCCGCCCGGCCGTGACCTCGTCCTGCGGCTGAGCAGTGAGGCTGAACGGTGCAAGAGGGGAGCCAAGAGCCGAACGCTGCCGGCTGAGCGGCCCAGCCCCGGGCAGCCCTCGAGCCCGTGCCCGCAGGGGCAGCGCCAGGCACCAGGGAGCCGCTCCCGGGAAAATGTCCCAGTGGGGGTCGGGTCATAGCGGGGGGGCAGGAGTCGGAAACCAGGACAAGCTATAAATGAATGCAGGGGATTAGGTAGATCGTCCCCCTCTCTCTCCCAGCTCCAAAGAGGAAGCTATTGAGGAAGGAGTGTTTTCCGCAGCTTTCCTCAGAGTCCCTGCTCCATGATCCCGCACTTGCTCCCCACGGTTCAGGCTCCGACTGACGGGGCCGATCCCGCAGCCGGCGGGGCCCGCTGAGCCCTTCGCTCTGGGAGTCCCTGTCCCCAAGGCACGGGCGTAGGACACGTCCGGCCGCGGTGCCACGGTCACACCGCGGGTGGGAGCAGAGAGCTGCCACCAAGGGCAGGGTGGCAGGGAGCTGCCACCAAGAGCTGCCTTCCCCCAAATCCGGGGCTAAGGTGCGAGGCACCGGTGATGGGCGAGGCAGCGAGAGCTCCGACAACGGGGAAAGGTTTCAGCAGCGCCCGGGGGACCTCCAGGGCAGGACTGGAGAGAGCAGCGGGGAGAGAGTGGTGCCTTCAGCACCGCCGAGTACCGGCAGCCCGCGGCCGGCGCTGCCCTCGGGCAAACAGGTCCGGTCAGGACATGGAAACGAGTCCAAACAGGGGATTCACAACAGGAGGGGTCGGTGCTGTGGATCCGATCTCGGCCGCGCAGACCGAGGTCAAGGGAGACCCTTCACGACGGATGTTCTCCTCCTCCGAGTTTTTAATTGAACAGGGTTAAATCGGATTAAAGGAAGCAAATACATGTCTAAAGGGGAAAGCTTCGCTGAAGGAATGGTATGTTGCTCATTCAAGCCCCGAAAGGTTACAGAAGGTCGGTAGCGCCGTCACTCACACAAATATAACCCACACCCCTCGTGGAAGTAAATACACGGGTTTAATTGCGCGCCCTTCCTCTCGCGGCTCCCGGCCGGCGGGGCGGGGGCGAGCTCAGCGCGGCAGCTGCCCGGCGGGTCTCCGTGGCCCAGAGGGGCGGCCTGTGCCTCGTCTTTGGGGCCATCCCATAACTGAAAGCCACCCGGGACACATCCTGAAACCACCACCTCGGGCAGCTGGCGGCTCTTCTGCCGTCGAGTTGAGCCAAGATGAGTGGCTCCAGCAGCCACCGTCGCAGCTAGCCGCCACACGCTCCTCTTCTCCTGACTGCCCGGAGCGGGGCACAGCTGGTGGATAATGCGCAGTGAGTGCAGTAACTGCAGCTGTCGAGACCGGGCCTAGGTCGTATCCCGTGCTAAAAACGGGAATTAGGCTGGGAAGCTGCATGGAGCCTCACGATGTGAGGGCAGCGCCGCAGCGGCGGTCTGCATTTCTCCGAGACTTCGTCCTTGACCTCTAAAGAGAAGTTGAATGCATTGCTCCCAAGGGAGCAATAAAGATAAACGCAGTGATGTTTCCAGTGCTCTCAAACATTGTCGTGACAAGTACCAAAGGAAAATAAGAGGGTAGCGTTGGTTTCTTATTCACCGCACTTGCAACAAATAAGGCTTAGGATCACACTGAATGGTAAAAGAAAAAAAAAAAAAAAAAAAGCTGCTGTCTGGGTGCTGTCCAGTGTCCCCCAGGCCCTTCGGCCTCCTCTATAACTTCTGTTCCCAGCCCTGCTGCTGACCATACCCTCTGCCTCAGGTAGTGATACTATCTTGTTCCTCCTGTGGACATCCTCTTCCAGTAAGCCATTGGGCAAAGACACCCCGCTTCCCCCCAGTTAAGGGTTACCCGATTCCTGCCAGACTGGATGGGTGGCAGCTGAGGTCTCTTCTGGATCTGTGTTGTTTCCCACTCCACACATCCGACCAACCTCTAGCCCGCTGCTCAGCTCTGCAGAACTCATAGGAACTTGACATCTTGGAAACCCTCGCAGAGCTATCATGTCAGCCGGCTGGTTGGCATTCATCACAGGGTTTAAGTAACTCTTAAGGAAGAGTTACTTAACTCTGAAGGAATGAGGGTGAGTGGCAAATAGATAAGCAGAGCGACTACATAATCCTTATTTCCTTAGAAAAGTAATGATAAGAGGAATATTAAATAGAGAGCTGAATACTGCCTGTATTGGCACTGAATGAGTGGGGAAAAAAAGCCTGCACTTCACACTTTGTGGGAGGAAAAAAAAGAACAGAAAAAAAAAAAAAAAAGAAGAAAAAGCCCAACATGTTATAATGTCGGGGCACAATTTGCCTAAATTTCCAACTGCTGAATGCTAGACTTTGAAACCCTACGATACATTTACTGTAAGTTAGGGTACATACAACTTCAAGAGGTCACACTGGCTTGTACTCCCCAAAGTTAGGCTCAGTTTGAGTTGGTTGTACCAACCTTTTGAGATATGTTGGGGCAAACCATTGCATCTTTTCTCTTTTCTAAATTTTTTAATATGAAACATTTACTTAGAAATAAAAAGAAATCTGGTGATGACAGCAACGATCTCAATGGTATAGCTTATGTGTGGTAATAGTATGTCACTATTGCCTTTCAGCCCTTGAAAAATACATGCAAACATCGATTACTACAAAAAATAGCAACTAATTTCATTTTCCTTTTATTTTTAGGACAAAAAGACATTTGTCTTTAAATAAAATGTCTGCTAAATAACTCAATGAAGAGACCTCTTCTTGTGTATCCTCTAGAAGCAGAGGGAAGCACCCATTTATTCACTGAGGTATGTACTTCCACAGAGTTACACCAAGAACTGATACACTCTAACAAGAAATATCTTTGCAGTTCTAAAATATCTTTGAGTTTTGCAATATCATCCAGTCTTAGATTTGGAGGAATGTGGTACTTTTTCTCCCTCAGCATAGCTTTGCCTTCTCAGGCTGTTGCAGGCCTGTTGACTCCCTCCTGTTACAGGATTCCAGTGACACTGTCCAGAGGACGGGCAAGACCTTCTGTGGTGCTAACGCCTCCCCCCAGGGCTTCTAGGTTGGAAAAGACCCGGTGGGATTGTAGGAGCAAGCTAAACACAGGGGAACTGGAGCAGAGGAACAACAGTTTCCAGAACCCACTTCAGCAGACTTTAGGGTAAGAGGAGGCAGTCCCCTGAGCTGGACTCTCTCCATGAGGTCCCCGGGGAGGAAGCCACAAGGCCCATGAGTCTTTAGTCCTCTGATCTCCCCAGCCTGGCAAGTGAGGGGACTGCCAACATCCCCATCGCCCAGCCAGAACGTGGGCTGCTGGCCTCTGTACAGGCTCTCAGCTGAGGCAGTGAAATAGCCGTGAAATGGAAGAGTGAGATTTTGTATTTGTTTTCCAAGTCCAGTCCAGAAACTTCAGTCCTGCCCTTCCTTCCCCCTCCTGTCACACTGAGGTGTACTGGGCACTGCCTCTGCCCCAAGCCCTGCAGCTGGTCCGAGCTGTGGGGCAGTGCCCACATCAGGCCCTCTCCATCTTGCTCCAGATCTGCCCATGCACCTGGACTTTCCCCCAAGACAAGCAAACAGAGAGTGTCACTGTCCTGGGGCTGCATCCTCTCTCCAGCATCCAAGGTGCTTGGGTTATTCACATTGCAACAGAAACCCCAAGCAGGGTGAGTACTCGTTTTCTGATCAGAAGAAGAGCAGGCAAGTGAAATCGCAGACATACCTCTGATCTGAAGCTCCCAGGTTAGAGATCAAACACAAGAAATGCAGGGATTGTTCAGGGAATTATTTACCTAAAAGGTCTTGCAATAGTTTCGAAGGCTGAAGTCAAAAGTGTAGGTGGGGTTAACGGGAAACCCACCCAAGGAAAAGGTGTGAGTGGGGATAAACACAGTGGACAAGAGGAACCTCTGATCTGCTCATACACTGTCTGCCAGGACTGCAGGAACCAGGAAGAAAGTTATAAAGAGGCTCATTTGGGACTGACCACCTCCAGCTCCAGCCCACTCTGCACCAGCCTCCCGCAAGGAGCTCAGGACGGATCCCTCATGGCAGAGGCAGGATGGGGCCAGCTGCCCGGTGCAGATTGTAGAGCACTTCAACTCTGTCCCAGCCTGACCCCACGACTAGGTCTGCTCTCGGATCTGCTCCCTGAGCCCGGCCAAGGCGCTTGAAAGAAACCAACACCGAAAAGACTGGACACTGTCCCGGCGCCTGAGGGGAAAAATATTATTACCCCCCTCCCTTCCCCCGATTTCTGATTAACGCCATCCCGGGATGACATAAGCGGAGTTTCAGCCTGGCGAAGGGCTGATGTGGGCAGGCAGCCCCCTCGGTGGGGCAAGAGCCGGAGCATCACTGCCCCGGCGCGGTGCGGGGTGCCCGGGCGCGCAGCCCCTCGCCCCGGCCCCGCTGCCGGGAGCGACGGCCCCGGGCCAGAGGCAGCCGGGTGTCCCCGGCGCGGTGCCGCCGGGCGAGCAGACGGGAGAAAGCTGTCAGCAGCGGCGAGGGCGTGCGCTGGCTCCGGCTGTGAAGTAACACAAAGCTGCTGGGCTCAGAAAAAGCGCCTTCATTTGCATTCCGCTCGGCCGGAGCGGGGTTCCCCACCCTCCTCCGCCCCCCCTAGCCGGCCAGAGTCGCAGGGGAACAGAAAACATATTCGGGTTAGTAGCCGATGGCATTTATTTCTAGTCTTTTACGGAGGTCTGACACATATACACCGATGCTTTCACCGTACAAAGGACTGCGGAGAAACGCGCCCTGCCCCAGCCGGTCCAACTTCGCGGCTCGGACTAGGCTGGCACTTGGGGGAACGAGGGGGGAGAAAAAAAAAAATTAAATTCTCGTCTGATCTCATTTATTTAAATAAATATAAATATAAATTTTATATAAAACTATTCACAAGCAAACCGCCGTCCCAAACCCAAACAACCAATCTTTATTTCTTTTCTTGTTTTTGTTAAGAAGTCCGTCCAGGAGGTTCTCAACCCTACAGGTTTTTGTTTGCTTTTCAGTTTTTCAATGTCTCGTCCTTCGGTTCCAAATACGGTTGCGTTTTTGTTGTTGTTGGGTTGGTTTTTCTTTTTCTCCTTTAAATTGCTTGGGGGAAGGCGGGGGGAGGCTCCCTGGGCCGTGCGAGTCCAGTCCCGTGTTGCATGTTAGGAAGAGCAGGTGCCCGCTCCTGGAGTTACATAAATAACGCTTTAGTTGAACTCTCACGACTAAAACATTTACATTCAAAAAATATATTTATATGTATCTCTCTAGTACTGCGAATGGATGAAAATGAACCTCCCGGCCGGCGAGGGTCAGCCCGCTCCGGGTCGGCGGGCTGCTGTCCCCGGGGCAGCGGTGCCAGGGGAACTGCCGTGCCGCCGCCCTGCTCCGGGATGGGACCCGGCGGCGGGAGCGGAGCTCCAGGCCGGGCTCATAACGGGGAAATTTCTTTATCCTCAGTAGCCGATGAGGGGGATAGAGACTCTTCGTCCTCCGACCTGGGGTAATGCCCCTGGCTGGTGCTGCACTTGCAACCCCCGTGGGAGTTTCGCTGGGTGCCTTTGCCTTCTTTCTTGTGCTTCACCCTCCTGTTTTGGAACCAGATTTTCACTTGCTTCTCGGACAGGTTCAGGTAGGTGGCTATCTCGATCCTCCGCAGCCGGGACAGGTACATGTTGGAGGAGAATTCTCTCTCCAACTCCAAGAGCTGAGTGCTGGTGAAAGCTGTCCTCATCCTTTTCCCGTTTTGAATTTGGCTGGAATCGGACCCTCCTGGATGGGAGAGAAGCAAGAACTTTAGTGGGACGGGGGAAAGGAAAGGAAAGAAGGAGAAAAAAAAAAAAAAAAAAAAGAGAGGCAGAGAAAAGACCCGGGGCAGCCGCGCACCCTCGGGGAACTCTTTCTCCCCCTGCCCCCCTCCCCGGTGGTCGCAGGGCTCCTACCCATGCCGAGGCAGTGAAACCTCCGGGGTCGCTGACGCTGTAGGTGGTGGCGGCGCAGGCAGGTGGGTGATGCGCCGGGTGCCCCAGGGCGGCGGCGGCGGCGGGCACGGCGGCGGCGGGCGGCGGGTGCTGCGGCGGGTGGTGAGCGTGGCCGGCCCGCGGGCAGCACTGGGCCTCGCCGGCGGCAGCGGGGAACTGGTTCTTGAGCAGGGGGATGGCCCCGCCGCCGCCCCCGCCGCCGCCGCCGCCGCCGCCGCCGCCGCCGCCGCGGGAGGAGTGCAGGTGCGAGGTGACACAGAGCGGGCAGACGCAGAAGGCACCGCTCTTGCGGGACGGGCAGCCCGGGCCCGCCACCGACATGACGAGGGGGGAAGGCATGCTGAGAGGGATGAAGAAGTCCTGGCCGTGGTGATGCTCAGGCAGGGACGGAGCCGGCCTCGAGGAGTCTTTGATGATTAAGGAGTCGACATAGAAAGAGCGGGACATTTCGGACGGCTGCCGAAGCCGGGGGGCGGCTCTCCCGAAGTCGGGTTTTTCCTGCTCGGCCAAGTCGCCACTGAAGTCCTGGCGAGGCGAGAAGGTGCTTATGTCTGAGAGCTGAACAAAAGGGTCCCTGGAGAGGGCTGGTCTTAAAGTCCCCCCGCCTGGATCCCCCTGCGCCGGGGTTTTATATCAACTATTTAAACACGTGATGGCTGAAAGCCTCGCAGATCTAAATCTCCCCGGCTTCCCAGGCCGGCAAGAGAGGCTGCCGAGGGGCGGGGAGGAAAGCGGGGGGGCCCCCCAAAGTGTGCGTGCTCGCTCGCTGCCCGATGACTTCAGTCCTTCGCCTCCGCCTCAGATAAATTATAGGAGCGGGGAAGCCGGGGAGGGGGCGGCTGCCCTGGGCTGCGCTGCGGCCCCGTCACACGTCGCGCTCGCAGGCACATCCCCCTGTCAACACACCCGGGGACTGGGGTGTGCATGTGTGACTGGTGTGTGTATGTGTGTGTGTGTGTGTAAAATCAATCGGAGAGAATTTCTGCTCGGGGGTTTTCCCCGACGAGCAGGCTCCTTTCCCCCGCAGGAAGGGAAGGAGAGAGGGGAGCAGGTGATGCGCTGAAGCAAGCGGGTCAACGCCGACCCCCTCCCCCGGGTAAAGTATCATCCGAGAGGCTGTGACACCCCCGGAGGCCTGGGACCAACACCTTCCCCCGGGCCGGTACACTCGCTGCACTCGAGACTCTTTCAGGGGGCCCTTTCCGCACCCGAAGAGCCGGGGCACAGATACAGACATGGATGCGAAGTTAGGGATCACGCCTGTGTGCCCGTGCGTACATGGGCGAGTCGGGTGGGTTGTGTTTTGGAGGTTTTTTTCTGTTGATTTTGGTGCTCCCTCCCCCCGTCTTTTTCACCCTCAGTGAATCTTGCCAAATTGGCAATTACTCCGAAGGACAAAAGCCTTCAAATATCTGGACACTTCTCAGCCAAACGGTATCAAAACGGAAAACTTCCAAGTGAACTTCCCGACCGCTTCAGGACTGCAGCGCGCAGCGCTAATGAAAAGCGAACATGTCAGGGGGGGATTCTTTGATCTCCACCAAGTTTGCTGAAGCAATCATTCAAAGTAAAATTGGATAAACAGCTAAATACGGTCGGTGGCTCCGGAGCATTTCAGATTGCATTAAAAAGCCAAGGTATTCGCAGCATATTACACGATTTTCCAATGACCTGTTTTATGGGAGTTTAAGAAGAGACTTATCGTTAATAGAAGGGCGATTGCCTTCTCGTTTGGCAGATGCGAAGCGGCGTTTAAAACCGACCGCGGATCCCATCTCGCTCGACTCGGGAAAGGGAAGCGACAATTGTGCTCTAAAGCAGAAAACACGGACTACGCCTGATTACCAGAGACTGAGCAGAGGCTGGGGAGTCAATCAACAGCCGTAACGTGTTTAGAGGCGGTTATGGTGCACAAGGGCCGGACCGGGACATCCTACAAGCCTCCCCGCACACCCATTCTCCTGCCGTTAAACCCCAGCAGAATAAAATGCTGCGCGCCTTGTGATGGAGACGGCGTTTCCTCGTCCCTGGGACTGGCGAGGCTCAGGGGTGCAACTCGAGCCTTGTTTAGAGAGGGGCCAGGTCTCGTCCTGCTGGCCTGTCCTCGTCCCCACCCTGCCGCGGGCAGTGCCGCCGTGCGCCCCCCTCCCCGCCCCGAGCAGGGGCCGGCTCGGCCCCAGCCCTGGCCGGCCACCTCCCCGGCGGCCCACAGCGAGCACGGTGCAAGAGTGATTTTAGGGACACTCCGCACTCGGTGATCTGAGGATTTATGGATGGCAATTAAAGTTTTATGAATTGCAGCTGAGGCTGGTTATGGAGCTATTTGAATGTGATTAGAATTCAATTAGAAAGTGTTTACCGTCCGGCGGGGCTCCGGAGTGTAAACAGACAGCTATTCCAGCAATGCGCTAATCCCGCGTCTTGTGACAACAATTAGGGACTCGCGGGGTTTAGGCAGGTCGGCTCCGACCTCCCCTACTTTTCCCCAAACTGCTGCCGAGGTCTCAGCCGAGGCCCCGGAGCCGCCAGGCCCCGGAGCCCCGGGCAGCAGCGGGACCCAGGACCGCTGCCCGCGCCGCCGCCGAGGCCTCCGGCCGCCGAGGCGCTGAGGACCGCAGTCCCCGGGATGCGACGGGTGCCTCTCCCGGGGGCTATGCCTCCCGAGCTCCGTTGGGGCCGGTGGGATTTTAATCACGGTCACAGTGCCCAGGCATGGGATTTTGCCTAGCTCTCCCCGTTTAAAACACAGTTCATCTGGCGGAGATTTGAATTAATCTCTGCGTTTTCTTTCTTTTCTTTATTTCTCTCTAGGAGAGGCTATTCTGGAAAGGAATAATAATAATAAAAGAACCCATCGACCTCAGTGGAAAAAATTGTCTGCAGTGAAAGAGTGGGTCTGGGGAGGGGGCTGTCGTAAGGAAAGGCAGACAGAGCAAGAGTCGGATCAAAATTGCAATTTGTAATTGTTATAATAAACCAAGTGCAGTGATAAAAGAGAGGGAAAAAAGAAAAGAAAAAAAAAAAACACACAAAGAAAAACCCACCCTAAAAGCCAGAGCAAGAAGTCATTTGAAAGCAAAGATATCCCAAACCAGGCGGAATGATGCAAGGCGTGCGCCCACATCACATCGGCCTCGTTACAATTTTATTTTTCAATAATTCTGTCCGATAAAATTTCATTGTCCATTAAGTAATCCCCGAAATGAGAGCTCTTATGAGCCTATAATGAGCTCTAATTGCTACGACTGGGAGAGCCACGTGGAAGGATTTAGAAGGTATTAAGCAGTTGGGTACAGAGCACAGGCTGTTACCTAGCCATTACTTTCATAATTCAAGGAGAAAATTAGTCCTTTTAAGGGAAAATCCTTTGATTCCCTTCATTCTGCTCGGGGTGACAGAGTATAGCTTTGTCTGCCTTTAGTTCAAGACAGTGTAACAAATGAGAATGTAACGAAATTGCCCCCTTTTGAAAGTGGAGCAGTTCAAAAAGAACATCAGAGCCGCTCCCCTGGTCCGCCGGAGCGCAGGACTGGGTGCTGGTCCCTCTTTTCTTCCAGATGTCTCTAACACCTTTATGTCGAAGAGATTCACGGCTTAAACGACAAAAGCAACTCTTTCTTTTCCCTCCCCCAACCCCTGCAGCTCCCGGCAGAAGAAAAAGCCGGGCCCGCCCGCAGAAAGCACCGGCTTTCAGGCGCGCATCTCCGCTGGGTTCACGGGCGGAGCTGCCCCCGCGGAAAGCGCCGCGGCCCGGGAACGCGTTTCGACCACCGGAAAAAAAAAAAAAAAAAAAAAAATCCCCAAACCCCAAAACAACCTCCGCAGAGCGGCCGCAAAACGTCACGGCGGGGTGACATGCGGTGGCGCTGGGCAGGACGCGCCCCGGGCTGGGTCAGTCCCCAGGCGGGGAAGCCCCGCTCGAAATAAAGCCCTGCGTGGGGAAGCGAGGGGCCGCGGGCTCCTGCGCCGTAATCGCATTTATTCGCTAATCTAACATTGATTTCCTATTAGTTTCCAAAGCGATCGGCGATCTCGAAGCCGGGTTTTGTGAAGGGAACGCAAGCAAAAGACGGGACTTGCCCCCAGCTCCCATTAAGGAGGTCATTATAAAAGCGTGAACAAGTCTATTAATGTTTTATTGAAAGCGCATCGTTAACTTGTATCCATCCTTTTCTGAAAGTGGCATTGTGATATTGCTGTCTGTGGCACATCTTACCCGATATAGCCCGAGATTTCTCCATTATCTGTAACCAAGCAACACTTTCTGAATACCAAAAATTGAAAAGAACCGCTTAGTCTTCAAGAAAGTCCTCAATAATAGTGGAAAAGAACAAAGATCCAGGAGACAACAAAATGCCACAGGGGTGACTTTTCATGAGCAATTATCTCTCATTAATCAGAAGAACAGCTGCAATATTAATTTTCTCTCTTTCTTCCTCTCTTTTCACAGTCCCCACCATTTGAATAATCATAAATTTTGATTTCATGGAGCAGCAACATTGCCAGCGACTTGGAGACACAAGCTACCTACGCAGGGCGCACGCTTTGCACATAGCTCTTCTTTTAAGGCTGCCAAAGAATAAAGTGAAGAAAAGAAAAGAGAGGAAAAGTTTGGGCTGGGCTGCTTTGCCCCCCCTTCGCCTCGGAGCACGGATTAAACCGGCAGCCCCTTCCCTCCACCCCTGCCTCTTTCACTCAGGGAAAGGAACGGGCGAATGTGCCGAGTGTCTGCGCTAAGCTTAAAGCGTGGGAGTTTCAACAACCTCGCTGTCCATTTAACTTCCAAACATGAAGCCAAGCGTTGTAGATCTGTCCAAAGAGACAATCTTTGGGCGTAACACGCATTGTGAGACATCAAAAGGCCCTGGCGTTATGTGCACTAAGCAGCGCATTGAGCAGGAAGGGTGCAATGCCTCTCTTTTCAGGGGCTCAGTCGCTGATTGTTCAACAAGCGACGTCGCCGCGGCAAGAAAACCGCGCTCCTCCGGAGATAAGGATGTAACATTAAAACTCGCTTTTGGTGTGGTTTGTTTTTTTTTTTTTTTTTATTTCAAATAATTTCATTAAGGGCAGGGGCCGGCCACTGCCACGCTGGAGATGGGAGCGAGCAGTGCCACCTGCCCAGCTCCTCGCTGCCCCGGGGGGACAGGGCAGAGCTGAGGCCGAGACCCCATCACCCCTCAAACTCTGCCCATCTCCTGGCACCCGCTTTTCCCTCCTCGGCCCCGGCGGGCAGAGGAGCGGAGCCTCTCCCCGGAGCCCTGCTCGCAGCCCAGCAGCGGCTAGCGGACTCACCCAAGGGTTTGCGGGCTGAGGAGGGGGGAACCTTCTTCTCCCCCTTCCCCGCAGATGCAGCTCCCGGTGCCCTTCCCTTCCATGGGAGATTTCTTTTGCTCCCGTCCCCCGTCATAAATTACCCCACCTCGACTTGGCACGGCAGCCCCCCCCGGGAAATCGGGCCGTTTCCGAGGAAATGGGGGGGTTGTTGGCTGAGAGACCTTCGGAGTCCCCCCGCACAGAGGAAGGACAGGCCCCCGGCTCCCCTTCCCCGGGACCGCCAAGCCGCTCTCGCCCCAGCGCCCTCCCGCACGCCGCCGTGCCTGCCGCCGGCGGAGCGGGGGTGCTAGCGGGCGGCGGGGCGCGGAGCTCCGGCGCGGCAACCCCCGGCCGCTTCTCGCTGGGGAGAAACCTGTCCCCTCCTTCACCCCCTCGCAGCCCTTGGAGAGATGACGTCGCCCTTGCTTCACTTTCTTGGTGCTTTTCACTCACCTTTTTTTTTTTTTTTTTTTTTTTTTCTGCATCCGCTTAGATCTAAATTTCTACGCGAGTCCTTCAGGGCGTCTGTTGTTTGAGTGAGTGCCCCAAAACCAGCATCAGCAGCAGCCTTCAGCCTGCTCTCTTCCTTCACGGCTTGACTCTGTGTCTTCTACTTTCACCTGCAGGTCTACCGTGATAACTGTTCTTAATGTAATGACCAACCAGCAGGCCTTATCCTGCTATCGTTTTTCATTTGGAGTGGGAACTTTCATTATTCGCTTTGCAAGGTCCTTCCTAAGTGAATCAGGTCTGTATTTAAGTGGGTGTAAGCCTTAATTCTCTCCCTCTTCAACCCTCTGAACAAGCGTGGATGCGTTCCCTTCACGTCTGGATGCAAAGGAAGCTTCTCCTTTGCGCCTTCTCACCATAGTGAAGTCTACAATGGTGTTTCTGCACTGTCCTCCTACAAGAGGTCACATACAGGAGCCAGAGGAGGAAATGCCCGGTGAGTTTATTGTTACCCGCAGTCTTACCAGGTTATTTCTCTGAGCCTGGCTTTGCCATGTCCCTGGTATTCTTCAAATATGGCACAACATTGGGCCAGACACTCCAGGCAGTCTGGGCCTCGGTTTTACTAACAACCTTTGTCCAGAGCTCTAGCAGCTAAAATTGTTAGCTACTATGGATTACATGTATGAGGGAAAGCTGTGATGGTGTAACTTTAAAGGGGTTAAAGCTGAACCTTTGCAACAGCCTCAGTGGAGGTTTATGGTGGGAGATGGAACTGAAACTCCAAGCTCCTGTGAGTCAGAAGAAGGATTCAGAATGCTGCTGTTGGCTCTGGAACATGCCAACCATGACCAGTTTTGTTTTTACAGTGATATATCATATGGCTATCACCCAGCTGGCTTGTAATTACCTAATTAAGGTTTAGGCTCTGCCTACAAAAGGCGGGCCATTTCCTCCCGGTTGTGGAAGATGCAATGACATGCTTGGAGCTGCAGCCTAGGCTGGTGAGCAATATCTGGTGACTGGTGAGCAACAATATCACAAATCAACATGAGAGTAATGCTTTGTAGTAATAGAGGCACCAATCCAGCAAAGAATGTGAGATTCTGTATAATATTAAATGTCCCATTTAAGTGCTATCCTTGAAATTCAACCCTCATGTGTTTTGATCCTTAGGGGTCATGCTTAGGTTGAAGCATTCTGTTTGACAGTGACCAAAAAGCAGTCTTTTGAATCTGTTGCTGGAAGAAATGCTACACATTTTTTAGCCAGATTAACAGGAACAGACATTAAATGCAACTTGTGAGAAAAATGAAGAGGTCATCAAACTCATCATCGTATTACATGAGCTGCCTGTTTCACAGTCTGAATATTGTATGAATTTTGAGTTCACCTCATCCAGCCCAAGATGGATTATCACTTCTTTCCTTTTTCCTGGAATGAAAGTATGGATGTGGGATAGCCTAAGAACTGCAAAGTGATGAAGGAACTTGCTAAAGCAGAGATGATACTACTCCTGCAGACTCAGGAAGCAGAGGGGGATACAGTTAATCATGGAGTTCCTCAAGAATAAGTCTCAGAAGCAGTTGAATCAACTTAATTTGTTTTCTTGGCACAGTCAATAGGACTACACTATTCATAAAAGAGAGGTGAAGTCGTTATCTGTGGAGACTGGAGTGCCATACTGGAGGAAGTGGATTCTCTGAGGAGTATAGAAGTGTAATGACAAAGCCAACACGAGCTAGAAGTTCCATGGGTGAACATGACATTGTGACTCAGGCACCTGGGCACATTAATACATGTTTATGAAGCATCACTGTGGCATGGTTAGGCGACAGGTGAATGCAATCACAGAACAGGACATTCCACTAAGGAGATGGAAATACTAAAGCCACCATGCATGGCGAAACCTTGTCTAGGATAGTAGGCAGCTTTCCACCTCCATCTCAGAAAAGACTAAATCAGAGCAATTCCAGAGAACAGCTGCAGGAGTATAGTATTGGAGGAAAATGCATTCTCATGAGAAGAGAAGACTCAAAGAGAGGTGACATGGCTGCTGCTTGTACCAGTGAGGTAAATATCCGTGAGAGAGAAGAGCTGTTCCATGTAAAGAAGACTATCACCACAAGAACAGATGGTTATACTCTGGCCATGCAGAAATTTGGCCTGTCAATAAATAAATAAATAAAAAGCTTCTGAGAGAAATTAAGCTCTGAAGCTCATTGTGGGATTTACCAAGGGGAATATGAAAAGCAAGTAGTTTTAAGAGAACACTTGACACGTTTCTGACTGTTACATGGCAGTGCCTGATGTTATGGGACCTTTTTTTCTGGAGTGTGGGCACACAAAAAGACTGCTTACTGTCCATTTTGACACAGTGCTGGTTTAATTTTAAGTTGTTGATTATTTGAGGGAATGTATTTTCTAAGAAAGATGCTGGATTGGTATTCCTAGAAACTGAGGCCCACAGAGCTGCTAGAGCATGGCTGGAAGCAGCACTCGACTGCATCTTCCCTGTCCTTTATCCTGCACCATCTGTGTTCTTTGACTGATTAGTGTTCTGGATACCGTCTCTGCTCCAATAGGAACTGATGGTGTTTTTTTTTTCCTTTTTACATTTGCTGTTAAGATAAAGGACGACAAAACCCACGTGCGCCAAAATGGTGTTTTTTTCAGAAGTCAGAATAAACAACGGTCCGATTTAGATATGTTCTGGAAGCCTCCATGAGAAAGAAACCTACCATTTAATTTCTTCATCTTTTCACCATACAGTCTTGGCTTTGTCCAAGCAGTTGTTTTGTGAAAACAAACCTCTAATGTCCCTGGCTGGAAGTCGCCCTTTTTCAGTTTCATCCTTTTATATGTATTTGCATCCTCAATTTAAAATAAAGGAAGAAACCCAACAGTTTCAGGAAGCAGAGTCTCAGTGAACTACAGGCTAGAGGTACCCTAACTCTTGCTTTGCTAGGAAGAAAATAACATGTTAAAGAAGTACACAATATAGGCATGTCAAAACAGAACCAAAATGGAGATTTTTATTAAAAAAATATCAGGAAGTTTTTCATAGCCTGCCTCCTCTTATTCATAACAAATATGTTGTCCAAGCTTTTATTCAAAGCTTTCTCTTTGAAAAATTGTAGAAAAAAAAGTAATTTCACATATTTTATGATCTTGTGTATGTATATTAATTCAAAGCTTATTTAGCCTGCTATATTGTTGAGGCTATGCCAAAATGTAATGGGAAAAGAATGACAGAAGTCCTCAAAATTAGTTTATAATGTTCAGAGTACTATTCTAGAGAAAAGGAAAGACCGTAAAACGAAAAAAAATACAGCGTGAAGCTTCTGAAGAAGGAAGAAGTATTGGAACCTAAACCATGAGAAGATACGACTAGGAAGGTGTAAGTCACAATTTTAAAATGCAAATGAAATGTAATTACTATTATACATTGACCAGATGAAAAAACATCAGCCAAAAAAGAGTCCAATGCTTGAAGAGCAGCTCGGACTCAAGTATCTCCACTTTAGCAGTCTGGGTTCTCTCCGTTACACTGCAGCCGAGCCAGAGAACTAATATTCCTATTAAAAGCACCTATACATCTAGAATGCAATTAATGCTACAGAGCGTAAGAAGTATGACTGTCTGTACCCTCAGGCATACTGAGACATTGACTTGTTACAAGTCAGAAGATGGAAAGTTTTGGGTAAAAATACTACTCTCCGTTACAGAGCCTTAAGACAGAGTTACTCTGCAGCTATTCTGAATGGTACAGTGGGAGTAGAATTTGGCCTGGTGTTTTCAAAGGTTAGTTAAACAAAATATGACCTTTTTCAGGCTAGGGGAACAAAAGAGGTCAGCTCATTCTCCAGAGCTACAAAAGGTCTTTCAAGGGTACCAAAGAAATAAAAATAAAAGCCAGGATCACACTTCCTAGATGCACACATAGAAACAAAACCTGTATATTAAGGTATCACCCAGTGGGAAAAACCCCGGGAGCTTCCCAATCAATGAGAGTCCCGCCAGTAATCCACCCACTATGGGAAAGGTGTACAGATTCAAATGATCAATTTTGCACAAGGCCCCACAGCAGGATAGTTGCAGCACTGGGATTTGACCCAAAGTCTCCTATCTTTTAGCATCTTGTGGTAAATAACAGTGTTTCGTAAGGGATCTTGCAAAGTTGCAAAGCGTCTGCTGAATCTGATTGCTCTTTAATAACTCCTTGGGCAAAGGAAGCCTAACGCAGCTTCCTCATTCCTCTGTGGGTAAGAGTTTACACAGGTTATTCTCCTGCTCGCAAGGACATTCTGGTACAAGTTACCCATCGTGTACAAACAGATCAGTTACCCAAATTCACTGATTTCATTCTCTGCTGCAGGCTGGAATTGTCTCTTTGAGGGGAGAAGACAACTCTACTCTAATGTCTTAACCACTCTGCAATGAGATTTACAAATCTGATCACAAAGTGCCTTTGAATCACGCGTGCGATTCTCTCCTCTGCTGCTTCTTCATCCATGCATCAAGAAACTGTAGCATTCATATGGTGATGGGATAAAGCAGATTTTCACTCTGCTACGTCAGGCTCGATCCTTAGGGTGAGACTGCCAGCGGCCAAAAATGAACTCAAAGAAGGAACTAGATCCCGAAGAGAGGCAATTCCTTTCCAGTCTCTCTCGTGCTTTGAAAGGAAAGTAAGTTTCTTTTCAAGTTGCAATCATTCCCATCTCTCATGCTTTACCACAGAGGTTGGAATTGTTACTTGTTCTTTACCTCTCTTGAGGACTTCATGCTCTAGGAATGTAATATATTCCACTACAAGTGTTTTTGTCACACTTTAAAGAACTTCTCAGAACAAGAGCATCTATTTTTTTCATGCTTTGTTGATCATGCCTCACACTATCAGAGAGGAAAATATCTATGTGGAAGCAGAAAAGATGTTATTTAAAAATGTTCAAAAGGAAATAAAATCGTCATATCTGAAAGAGACAGGTGCTAGAAATCCCTTTGCTTATATGGAATAGGAATGAACATGTTAGCATGTCCAAATATTAATGAATGTTAAAGCATTCAGAGGAAATCTCAATTGTTCATGTTTTGATGATTTTAAATGAAAGACATCCTTCCCTGTCCTCTTTAGATCAACATTTGTCACGGTAATTAATGAGGAAGTAATTATAATGTAATTTGTCAGAATAATCTGACAGGCAAAGAATTATGTTCTCAATCCTAAAGGAATACATAGTTCTAGTTTTCCAACAGATTGGGTACATGTGGGTGGCATAGCAGAGGGTATTTGCTTTTAAGCAGGATAAAAACTTTGGCACTTTCTATTTCCAAGCAAAACTGGACAGGGGCAGTGTCTAATTCTCTAAAATATGTTACATGAAGGCATTTTATCTTAACAACAGATTAGTACATCTGATTAGTACAACTGTCCTCAAAATAAATATAAACAATGAGATGAGGCATCAACGGATGGAAAATCAAAGAAAAAAGGAAAAATAAAGACATTAAATTAAAATCCCTGCTGATGTTCGAGGAGGGGCAATTTTTCACTCCAATAGCTGCCGTAAGAGCCCCACACTTGTCATGGGCTTTTTAGTTTGTTTAGTTGTGGGTTTTTTTAGGATAGAAGTTGACCACAGCTTTACCCAACTAACAGCACCTGTATTTCTAACAGGTACAGCAGCAGATTCAGCCCACAGTATTCCTTAATACTTGTTTTCAGCACTTTCAACAGATATTTTTCTTAAGGATGATCTTCTGAAGAAAGGTTTGATATCTTACATTTGTCATTTTAAGAATGTCTTAAAAAACTAGAACTTGCTGTTCTGTTTGTATGTTTATATGACTTTATGTTTGGTTTTAGTGGACTTTCTGTTTTTGTACTTGCGGCATTGGAAATCTCCATCCATTTCAACACTACATCTGTCTCACATGAAACAAAAAACACAGACTTTTTGTATGGTTCAGTTTAATTGGTGTGATTACAGAAAAAAAAAGCGGCAAGGATTCTGCTGCACTAAATTCCCATATTGAAGGGAAGAAACAAGTTATGATACATATTTCCTATGTCAGTGAGTCACACAAGAAAAAAATCCCCATTTCATGCCTAAAACCAGCCAAGAGTTTATCCTGGCGGTAGGTTATGTGCAACACAAGCAGGTCTTTTAAGTCGAGCAGACCACAAATTCATTTTGGATTAGGAGATCCTGCCTTCAGTAATGTGTTGTCATGTGGTCCTTGAAAGAGCAGGAGTATCCAACTGCACCCATCCATAGTTTTAACAGACTTGAAGCTACAAGGACTCTATTCTTCGTTTTGTTATATGTTAAGGACATTCTGAAAAGGAAGTCTTTGCTTTTCTCTTTACATGAGATCTACACCTTCTGTACTCTATTTATGACTTACAAAGAGTATCTTTCCGAAATACTATTTTCTGTATAGAGGAAAACAAAATAAATTGCTTTACGGATGGAAAAAAGACTAATAAAAATAAAGTGAATTGGAGCTATTCAATGTATCTTTTTACTCTAACAGTTCACTCAATTCTGCATCATAAAGTCAGCAACACAACTCATTGCAATGGTTTGGTGTCAAGAACTTCCCTTTGCTTTTCACACAGAAAATCTTGGTTAGTTTACCTGTGATTTCACAGAGATTTTTGCAAAATAAGCAGTTCATCAGCAAGAAACAACACAACAAAACCGGTCAGAGAAACAAATGCGATCCTGTGGCTCTAACAGTAAGTTCTGCTGTGTTACCTGTAGCTACCTACCCATTCCTGACTTTGCCTTTCCACATTTCTCCAACACTGTAACTAAAATGTTATTTTTAGGTTTTGGTTTGTTTTATTTTGTTGTTTTGTTGAAAGTCAAGAGGGTGGTGGTGATTGACACCATTAGCAGGAATGTTCATCATCAATAGTGTTTTAGCCAGGTTTGTGGCGAGCGATGGGATATTTAAGTAGGACAGAGGAGCCAATCCAGAGACGAGAGGCTCTGTGCCAAGGGGAGGGACTGATGTGAGAGGAGGTCTTGGGGCAGAAAAAGCAAAGCACAGCCTGATGTGAGTATCCTTGAAGGTTTGCTACAGTCCTACAGCTTTGCTAAACTCTCTCTGTGGTGTCAATGAATATATGTTATAGTTCATTCCTATCTCCCTCTCTCTGGCTTCTGTGCCCTCCTATCATCCCCTTGCTATCACCACCCACTCTTGTTTTCCTTCTTACTACTTCTCTTCTCTTAATTAATTAGGGAAAGAAAAAGAAGCAGTTCCTGCCAGCTTTGCTGTCGAGTGGTGGTAAGGGTTCAAAGAACAAGGTTATTCCTGCACCTGCTGCTTGTTCTTTGATGCCTTGTAGCGTAAAACAGTTTCCTTCAAAAGTCCAACAACATACTAATTAACAAAGGAAAAGACAGGGAGAAACAAGCCAAAGAGTGTGGGAGGAATGAGGCAGGTGACAATGGAGATGTTAGAGGGAAGCAGAGGGAAGAAGCAGTAACAAACGGGGAAATGGGAAAGAAATGAGTAGAAAAAGGAGAGGGACAAATGATAAAGGAGATGAAAATAAATAAAGCAGGTGGCGAAAGAGAGGGAACCAGAATAAAGAGCTATGGAAAAAGAAATGTGACAATGACTTAAAGTTCCCTTTAGATGACAGTACACAGTCCTTACAGAGCAGGTCTCAGGACAGCCTTGGTCAGAGTTGTGTGTGGCACCAGTTCTCCTCCGCTGAACTGTGAGGTGCAGTAAGCAAATTCACAGGAGAGGGCACTCCTACCTGGAACGACAGCACAGTGCTCTTCAGGCTGGACTTTAAGCCAACCCTCTTTTATTTAGGTATAAAGAGAGTAAGTGGCTTAAAAATACAATCAGCGTGAGCCTGGCATTACTGTTCCTGGAGAAAGGACAATGCACTGTGAATAGGAGAGGTGTCGCACCATTTCGGGTCAGAGTACATGCCAAAAGTCACAAGCAAACGCTGCCATGTGAAGGCACAGATTCGGGAGCCCATGGCTGGTGGGGGGCTCTGGGGCATGACAGTGAGGTGACAGCAGTGAAGGAGTGACCACTTGCGTGATACTCATGAAATAGAGGAGAGAGGCTCATGGTAGGACCTTCTTCAGTGTGTGGTAGGATGCCAGCTGCACACAACAGGGAGTTTCCTTAGTGCCTCTAAGGGTGGTCCAGTACTGCTGAGACCAGTACCGAAGGTGTGAGTGCCAATGAGACAGAGAGACAGAGCAATCTCATGATTGAGGCAGCCAATTTCTGCCTGAAAAACAAGGTTTTAACATTGCTCGTTTGAGATGATGAAAACGCTACTTAAACCGAACTTTTCATAGGTGGCTGCTGGCTGCGTGTACTTCCGTTTTAGCGCCTGTCCCAGAAGTCTGACACGCTGAAGTACCTGGTGCTCACCACTGCCATAAGTTGCAGCGCTGCTTCCAGCACACCAGGTGCTAGAGAACACATGCTGAAACGCCACGGGCACCTCAACCTAGAAACTTGGCACTTCCACATAGTATCTGCCACAGCTCTTCATCTGTGAAACCTCTATGAGGCTACCACATACTGAACAGCTGGAAACAGCAGATCACGGAACAGTTATTTGCTAGGCAAGTGATGTACACCTGACGTAATGAACTAATCGAGGGTCCTGAGGCTTTCCTTCTCCTTGTCTCAAACCCATTGAGTGAGCTAACAGAGCTCGTCACACCACACAGCACGTGGATCTCGGACCTCAGACACGACAGCTGGCCCCTGCAGCACGGCTTACAAGGGCCCCCGTGTGACATAGGTAAGCCCATCCCTTCAACGTCATTTCCAACATTTCCAGCATGGTGATGCACAGCATTAACTCTGGTTATCTGGCTGCTACTGTGAAACAGTCATCTGAAAACAAACAAGTTGACAAATTCATCTGTAGAGTGAGCTTGCACAAGGAGGCACAGCTTCACTAAAACCAGTGGGTTTCCTCTTGCTTTTGCCAGTATTAAATTTGGTCAATTTTCTCAATTTCAGGACTGTTAGACAGAAGCAATGAGTCATCAGTACTGCTAAATCCAATTTCTATGTGCGAGACACGTATGCAAGAACTAGGTAAAGAAAACACACGTAAGCATACTAGTATGAAAGCAAACTACTACTTAGAGGAATTCTGTGTTATTCTGTAGAATTTTGTTATTTGGGAAATGAAACCTGTTACAAGTAGCTCATGACAGTAAAAGATGCTGCTTTTTTCCTTTACAACAAAAACAGTGTCATGGACCATCTCACAACCACACCGTTTCTACCCTGGTTTTATATAGAGCAGTAAGCACCATTACATCTTTGTACAGACTTTATTCCTGAGAAATACACCTTGAGGATCTTTATGAGTAACAGAGATTAAGCAGCAAGGTAGCCTTTCAGAAAACAGGCTAATCAGTATATATATTGTAACAAGACAGGAAAAAGGAAGTCCAGGTTTCAGAGGAAAAATGATTTAATATGACAAAGGGGCTATTGTAATGATGATATACAGAGTCAAGTACTAGGAAAGAAAAGGGAAATACAGAATTCTCTTCACACGCATGAAAAGCAGATTCAGCCCCGAACAGCTTCTTGACTGTTTGGGGTTGAACGCCATAACTGACATCTTTAAATACTGCTGCAAGTACATGATCCACTAGTCCATTCTGTCAAATAAAAAAGATCTGCTCTCCGTTTTTAAAAGGTCACCCTGCCACTACTAAACCGTGTCTCTGCTGCCTTCCCTTGTTGTCACAGCAGCCAACAACCTACCTGTTGCTAAGGCCATTTATGCTCACACTGGCATTTTCCAGCCTTTGCTTTATGTTTCGGTTATGACAAACACCAAAACTGCACAGACAGAACAAGAATTCTGTTCACTTTTGGCGTTTTCTGCTTAGCTTTCACATATATAGTCCTAAAAGGGGCCACTCCTCTGCAATTTCATGATGTTTGCCCGCTTTGTGCTCCATGCAAACAACGGTTGCAGCATGGTGCTCTCCACGGAGGGCCGAGGCTGCTGGAGCCATGGCAGTCCCGGAAACCAGCAGCACCAATGAGCACACAAACATTCGGCACAAGCCCTCATCCAAACGGGCCAGCTTCGGTTAGCAGCTGCTTCCCTCACATCCCGCTGAACTCAGCCACAGGGCCCAACGGGAAACCCCTCAGCCAACGGCGGGCCCCCAAACCCCTTGGTTGCTTTCAGGGGTGCCCAAAAAGAGGCTAAAAAGAGGGAAAGAGAACACCCGGCGCAAAAGAACAAAAAAAAAAACCCACGCGAAGCACCGCTAACGGCCGTAGGCGAATACCGCCGCCCCCCACTGCCCCCCACTGCCCCCCACCGCCCCCCACCGCCGCCCGACCACCGCCCGCGCGCCCCTCCCGCCTCACGCTGAGGCGGGCGGGCGCGCGCTCCCCTCCGCCCCGCGCCGCGCCGCCCCGCCCCGCGCCGCGCGGCGCCGCGCGGCGCCGCGCGACGCCGCGCGGCGGGTGGGCGGGGTGGGCCCCGCGGCCGGATGTTGTTGTTGTTGTTCCTGCCCCGCCCCTCGCCCCCTCCCCCCGCGGAGGGTGACGGGCGCTTCCTCGCCGGGAGCCGCTCCTGCCGCCTCAGCTGCCGCCGCTGCAGCCTCGCCGCGGCTTCGCCGCCGCCCGCTCCGGCACCGGGGTGTCCCTGCCGGGCCCCTTCCGCCGACCTGCGCGGCCGGCCCCCTCGCGTCGCCCCGGCTCCTCTCAGCGGACGCCCGGGCCTGGCCATGGCGGACTTTGACGAGATCTACGAGGAGGAGGAAGACGAGGAGCGGGCGCTGGAGGAGCAGCTCCTGAAGTACTCCCCCGACCCGGTGGTGGTGCGCGGCTCCGGCCATGTCACCGTGTAAGGGCCGCGCCGGGGCCTGCGCGGCCGGGGCGGGCGGTGGAGGCCCGGGCGGCGGGATGGGGACGGCTGCGTGCCGCCGGGCCTGGGGGCGGCTGCGGCTGGGGGCGCCGAGCCGGCGGTTACAACTTGGGGCAAGTTGGGGAGGTAGGCGGGGGGAGCACCCAGCTGCTACTGCTTCCCTCCCTCCTTCGCGTCCGAGGGGCTGCGAGAGGGCTCTCCTCGGTCCCGCCGGGCAGCGGGGTGCTGCCTGAGACTCGCAAGCGGGTGCAAACCTCTAACGAGGCGCTGAGGAAACAAGGCTGACTTGGGCTGTGACTGGTAGAGGAATGTAAAGTGTTCGTCCAGAGTGGTGAGGTGTCAGGAAGTAAGGTGCCTGTGTTCCTGTGCATAACAGGTATGTGCCAGTACATGACCAGCTAGACTGCTGCTTAGGGTTGTTTATGTGTCTGATACCTGCTCCGATTTAACGTGTGGTCGCTAATGTAGCTCTGGGGGCTTTTTAAGAAAGAAAAGGCATCCGTGAGTCAGATGGGTACATGTAAAATCATCTTAAGTTGTGATTGATATATGTTGTTTCTCTGTGTTTAGCATGGAAGTGACTGAGAGTTTTGTTTTGTGAATGTTTGGTATCTCTGACAATCTAGCAATGAGTGACCGTGCTTTAGTGTGGTATTTCTCATTAATGTAACAGATGGGGATGTCTGTCCTTCAGTCAGTTCTGCCAGGCCTGCTCTACTGAAGTGTAGCAGTTGTCAGTTATGATGTATGGTTTCAGAGGCTGAAATATCATCCTGGAGACAAGACGCAGCAGTGCAAACTTTTTTTTTTGTATTCACTGTTCTGCAGGACTAGGCTTGCAGTAGAAGCATAAAAGTTGAAAGCGTTGTGAGTCCCATGAACTCTACTGATTTTCAGGTACTGACCTGTTCAGAAATCCGAGGTGCAATTTGGAGTAGTTTGGTGGCACTTTGGCACATTACTGCTGTAATATTTGGTGGACATTAAGTAATACTAGCAGCTGGGCAGTGCAGTTTGCTGTCTGGTTAGATGGAAGATATGGTGGGAAACCATGGTTTCTGGTTAGAAACAGGAAGACATAGACTAAGGGAGGTTTGGAGAGTTGGAAGGCCGTGGATGGGCAGGAGGCTGAGGAGGCCCCATAAAGGAACAAGCAAATAGCCAAAGTGTTCAGCGTATGACTCCTGTATATTGTGAACAAAAGTTGTTACCATCCAATGACTTCTCTGAAAGTAAACTGGTAGCCTTAGTCTGTTTCTTGTAAGCAGATGAAAACCATAGTTAAATAGATGTCATACTGGCAGATGCAAAAGTATTAAGAGCTGAAATGGAGACAGGCGCTTGTTTCTTCTCCAGTACTGGAAGGTAAGTGTGTGAGACAAGATCAAGGCCCGTTAGCGAAATCATGAGGAAGCTTGCGTAGCGTGTCTGTGACTACTAAGGGCGTTGCAATTCAAGAAGGATGATTGCCTCATTAATTGTTCATTAATGGTCACTAGCTCATTATTACTTTTAAGATGTTCCTTAAAATATTTGTTCTTTAGGTTTGGGATGAGCAATGAAATATAAACATGTACTTGCAAAATTAGACAATTGATCTTTGTGTACTTTCTTTATTGCACCAGGTGTGAACAGTTTGCTGAATAGCATCAGCCACTTTTACCTTTGTACAGCCTATAACTTTTTTGTCATTGATGGACAAGCTTATTATCAAAAGTTAGATCACTGTCAGAACATTCACGTGGTGGATTTAAGGAACAGGTCAAGTCCTATGTATATAATTAATTAGTCTTGCCTGCTATAAAAGCACGAATGCGTTTTGAAGGTCTGACAAAAATTAGCAGCAGTTAAGCAAATACTGGATTGATCTGTCCCTGGCTCCTGCACTTTAAAGAGTTGCTGACTGCTTCTGCTGTGTGTGTATTTAAACAGGAGCTCTCTTTTCATGGTCTATTGTCATATTCTCTCTAATCTTACATAGGAATCATAATGTTAAGTTGCAAATATGTCATTTCCATGACTACAGATTAATGTCAGAAAGGCATTTACTATTACTTGGTTTTGTCCAACAGACAGTGGAAGTGTGTGAGAGAGTCCTTTCTAAGCAGAGTAGTTAAAAGCGATTAAAGGAAAGCAGGTAAATATTATCCAAATAAAACATAGGAAGGTCTTGCCTTTCCAGGCTGTGGAGCTTTTATTTAGTACTAAAGTTATTTTCTTAAACTCACTCTTTCGAGCATGCTGCACACAGTTTTATAACTCCTTTTTTTTTAACATTGTTTTTTGAGTAGTCAAACTTTTCACACCAGCAGAGTTTGGTAGTCAGGAATAATATTTGACCTGGTCTCTGATTACTTGAGGTGATCTCTTCTAATAGCAAGCAACTTGGAAGCTGAGAAATACATAACTTCACTTACAACTGAATTGAAAATCCAGAGCATTTCATACTCGTTTCTAAAATTAAATTAGGATGGAAAGAGAGGTACGTGATGAGTTTGAAATCGTGAAGAGAATATTTGTAATAGGTTGTCTGATTGTATTTTTCAGTGACCGTTTTCCTGGGTTCTCCTGTTCTTTGACCAGTTGAGACATATATGCCTTATATATACCAGCCCATATTTCTTGGTAATATTGGATTTATTAGTCTTTTGCAGTGCTCGAATGATGGAGAGCCGTTGTGATGTGCTAGGGAATTTCTTTCTGTGCTGTTTGTCATCTTAGTGCATTGTGTGTTGATGCAAGATAGCTGTTGGGAGAGGAAAAAAACCCTCACAAAATGTATTTTCCCCCAAGCCAGTTTTTTGGTATTAACTGAAGTCTGCTTATGTGTTTTTGAACCTTACTCTGTATCAAGGACTTATGAGTGAAAACAGGGCTATGTAAGAATTACAGATGGAGAGCATTAAGATTTGTGGAATATATATTTGTTTTGTAAGGGTTGGATGGAACATGTGGAACTAAAGAGTCCAATTGAGAGCCATGAAAAAATATTCCCATGAGAGAGGACAAAGAGGATAGTGTGTGTCAGTTTTATGTGTTAGGAAGATCTGAGTTGCAGGCTGAGAAAAGGTTGCAGGTCGGTTGTGTCTTATACTGTAAACTTCTATACTTTGAAGTTTCCGCCTTTCACCATTTCTTTCTTCACTGTATACAAGGGCAGGAACTCAGCTGAACCTTTCAAGCAGAGACATGTTCAAGAAACATTTTTTGAGGTTCCAAGACAGTTAAAGGAAATACTCATGTATGAGGTGAGCATAGATCTGTTGAAGACATGATGTAGAATGGGAAAGGCATAGATCAAGCAGAGAAGAGTACGTGTCACTGGAGATGGAGTACTGTACAAAAGAAATCTAGTGCTCTATGAGGACAGCTGTCTGAGGCAATGCATCTCCAAAATATTGATTTCCGGTGTTTGATTTTAAGACACTTTTTGCTGCTTTTTTGTCAGAGCTGTTGTGTCTTGACTGTGAACTTTTAGTAGTGTTCTGTGGAGTTTCTAGTGTTTTCATTTCCAAATTGCAGCATGTAGTCAAGAGTCATAACACGGAGATTGCATAATTACTTACCAAAGCTTTTAATGTAGGGAGTCACCCTTTTTTATTACCTGCGTATGGTGACAAAACTAGTGTGGAAAGCTCAGAATGATATCGGTAGCTGGTTGAGTTAGCTTTGGTGTTTCAGTCTCACTACCCCACCATGTAGTAAGCATTGCCACAAGCCTTGAGCATGTAGTTTCAGTCTCATTTGCTTACAGCTTCACCAAAGTGTAACTGTATTGGTCAGAAGTTTCTGTGCTTCACTCTGCCTCAGTGTGTTGGTAAATTCAGATACCTCTGGAGCTTTGCCAGTAAGGTTGTCTTTGTCAGGCACGGCTTTTGCAATCTCCGTGACTATTTGCTTGTGTTTGATGAAGCTGTCAACATTTGAATACTTTTGGATCATGCATTCACAAAAAAAGCCTTGTTTCTGTCCTGCTGATTTCGCAGCCAGCTTTCAGCGAGACTGATCAGGGCTTTCCCTGCAATTACATCTTTTTGTGACTTAACTGAGAGCAAGGAGACTTCTCTTTGCCTTTGCCTTACTTGCTTATGCCTCCGAGTAAAGGACTTCCTTAGTATTCTGGATGGAGGCACAGCTGAAATTCTGTCTCATGGTCTGGGGCTCAGCTTTGTTTTAGTTCTTGCGACAGGAGCTGCTTTGGACTAAATGATCCTTGTAGTTGGCTACTCACTTATTGCTCAAATTTATATTTAATTCCATTATTCATGGTAAATCTCTTCTGGATGTTGAAGCATGAAGTACATGAAGATCATTCTTTGAAGAGACGTCTCTTTTAGACATCTGTCTCTGGCATTGATGAATTAATTATATAATAAAGTGGTGTTACCTTTTATTTTTGAGGCTTCTGATGTGTATCTTGACCTTAGAGTTTTTCTCTAGGCTTGGCTGCTTGTGAAATGTGTATGGATCCAAGGGATTTTTTCAGACTTTGGTTCTCTTTTCAACCTACTGGGAATTTTAAGTAGCTTAACTGATAGGACATGACACTTCTTTCTGACATTTACATAACTTTTGCCTCAGTACTTGGTTTCACTAAGGATTTTGGCAGAAGGGTGGATGGTCGTCCTGTCATGGAGTATTCAAAACGAACTTCAATGGTAGAAGTATGTTTCCAATAAGTATGGATTTTCTTTGTTCTGTGTTGAACTGGTAAACTTGCCATATATTTCTCTGGTTAACAACTTTCATTTGTTACTTCACCAGTTTTGAGGGATTTGTAGGAGTTGCAGAGCTACTATTCTAATCACAAATACTCAAATACGCTGAGTAACTTATGTGTAAATAAGGTCTGTGGGAGACCTTGTTGAAGACTTTCAATATATAAAAGAGGCTTGTAAGGAAGACGGCCAAATACTTTTTACTAGGGTCCTGTAGTGACAGGACAAGAGCAATGGCTTTAAACTGAAAGAGGGTCCATTCTGACTAGATAGAAGGAAAAAATTTTTTATGACGAAGGTGATGAAACACTGGAACAGGTTACCCAGCGAAATTGTGGATGCTCAGTTATTGGAAGTGTGATCTGGTTGGAAAGGGCACTGAGCAACCCTATTGAGCAACCCTATCTAGTGGAAAATGTCCCTGCCCAGGTCAGGGGGGTTGGACTGAGTGATCGTTGTGGTCCCTTCCAACCCAAATCATTCTATGCTTCTATGATTCTACTGCCTGCAGGCAATGATAGGGAGATGACTTATGTTTTCTTGAGACCATGCGTAAAAACCAGCTACAGCGTCAAATTCATAAACTACCTAGCCCAGCGTGCTGTTGCAAGCTGTGGCAAAAGGCTTTGCTACTTATGAGTTGCATGCAAGTCTAGCTGTTCCTGATGTCCATTCTCCTTGTACTGGCATCTGCAGTTGTGTGAGGTGATGTATACTTCAACGTCATCTTTCCCTTAATGCCTGTTTGTCAGGGAATTTGTGTAATCTCTCTTCAGACCTGTTGGCACTGTCTGCATTGCTAATCTCAAGTGGAAACAAACTCAGAAGTTTGCTACTTGCAGCTTAAAGAAGCACTTTCTTTTACGTTTTAAACCAATCTCCTGCTAGTTTCAGTGAGTGCCCTCTGTTGTGGGCTTTGGTGATTAGCAGTTAATTACTCACCTTATCCACTGCCTTCCTGAAGCTTTGCACTTTGATCATAAAACCCCCTCAGCTGCCTTCTCCAAGTTAGTGTCAGCCTTGTTAGTTTCCTAAGGTGGGAGCTGCTTTATTCCCTTAATTATATTAGTCTTCCTTCTCTCAGCTTTCTCTTGAGTCCACCAAGTCCTCCATGAAATGTGGATGCCAGAACTGCACCCAGTACTGCATATGTGGGTATACGAGGGTTTTATGGAGAACGAAAGCGGTACCCCTCTGTGTTTGTTCTCAATCACCTTCCTAGTGGTGCCCAGCATTTTATTGCTGTTTCTGGCAGCTGCTGCGTGCATTGAGCTGATGTTTAAGAGAATCCTGAGTGGTCATAAAAGATCTCTCTTGTGAGCTGTAGCTGCCAAACTTGAGTTGAGTATTGCATAAGCATAGTTTAGCTTTCCCAAGATTCAGCACCTTTTATTTACCTACGCAGAAGCTCATCTGCCAACTTTTGTCCACTGGGTTTTGTAAAATCTTTCCACAGTGACTCACCCTGGGTACAGCACTTAACTGCTCATTTGATTATTTGGACAAAGTTCTCCATTGGCATGCAGATCTTTCAGTTCAGCAAGAAAAACTAAACCAGCCTTGAGAAATGCTTAGCTGCTCAATAAACACACTGTCAAAGCAAATTATGTCTTTAAATTCTGCAATTATCAAGGCTCAGGTAAGCTTTCCTGCACGCAACTGAGCTGTGTGTGATAGATCTTCCTGCCAACATTCAAGTCTTGAGCAGTTTAATTTCTCATTTTTGTCGTTTATAGTATCTGGTACTAAGACTGCTTTGTTTTATATTCAGAAGGTTATTAATGACAAATAAAATTTTACACTAACTGCTGTTTAGCAAATTAGTAGCCAGTCATACAGTTTTATTAACGGCTTTGTTAAACTATATAGTCCTTGTTAGAAGTTGTTGTCCAGACTGGATGCCAGAGAATACTCAAATTTTCTTTGAGGTTCATCCATTCCTGAACCCAACCACGCAACTGTAAGATAAAAACCAATTTTTTCTATAGACAAGGTGAAACTCTTTTAATGTTTAGATCTTCTGAAACCCAGAATTTTCAGTAACTCCAGCGCATCTCAAACTCCTTCATAGCTTTACATTTGCAATTGATAGGTTTCTTTTGACTTAGTTAACATTTAAATCATGTTTTGTTAGGTAGCATTTTGTATTCCGAAACTTACTAGTGTACTTTTTTTGAATAAACAAGCTGGTATTGCTTATGCTTAGAACAGTTATTGAGCACGACCTAAATGGAATATCACTGGATGAGCTTTTCTTCCAGGTGGGTCTCTACTGGTGGAGGAGGAGAGTAGTGGTAATTCAAACTGTGGCATTAACTTACTTGCTCTCCCCCTTGAAGTACTTCGCTTCTCCTTTCACATTTCCCACTGTTGTTTATAAAAATTTTGCTGAGTTTGGAGAAGAGTCAATAGTATCAACTTTAACAAGGTACTGTAAGCAAGATGAATTCCAAACTGCGTACAGTGGTGTACTTTTGTCTGTTAGGGTAATTTTAGGAATTACTTTTAATAGGAATTATTTTTTCCTGAAATTAATGCCTTTCTGATGTGAACCCTGAGAGTGTTTAGGTGCTCGTAAGTTGTGGCATAGGCTTGGATTATTTATAATTTTGGTATGATCTTCATTTTGTTTTTGCAGGTTTGGACTAAGCAACAAATTTGAAGCGGAATTTCCTTCATCTTTAACTGGAAAGGTCAGTATCTGTGTATAGGAATTTGGAACCAGAGTTAAGGTTTTATTACAGAAATAAGAGTTCCAGGTATAGAGCATTTTAAGAGCAATAAATAGCACTACTGTGGTACTAAGTTTGTGTTTGTGGTTTTTTATTCTTCTTATAGGTTGCACCTGAAGAATTTAAAGCCAGTATCAGTAGAGTTAACAGTTGTCTTAAGAAGAACCTCCCAGTTAATGTACGATGGCTACTTTGTGGATGCCTTTGCTGCTGCTGCACTTTAGGTTGCAGTATGTGGCCAGTTATCTGCCTCAGTAAAAGAGTAAGTTGAACTGTTGTTACAATTTTTTGATAGTTGTAATTGTACTGCGTTTGTTGTCATTTTGTTTTTATCTCCTTCACCTTTAAAAACTGTGTGCTTGAACTTACTTAAATCGGTTTGATTGCATACATTTTGTATCAGTTTTTTGTCATCCTAATTAAAATTACAACAGGCACCAGTCAGAATTTTGAGCTTATAACTCAATGAGTGGTAGCATAGCTGAATGTCTCTGCTCGAAATGTGAACCCCACAGCACTTATTACTATTGAAGTAACTTTCAACATACTTTTTCAATAGCTGCATCTTTCAGTGATACACTGTTTGAGATTATCAGAATTTGGTAGTGATTGAGTGGCTGTTTGTTTTGAGGAGCTTCTGATTACACTGTGCCCCAAATAGTGATATGCTTTTGTTGAAAAAGACAGTTTTAAAAAGGTAATAATTAATTTTTCTTTTTGGATTTTCCTTTCAAGCTATAGATGAGTAAGATTCTATTTTTCATTACGAACTAGAAAGTAGTGTTTTGTCTGTGTACGCTTGACACATAGTGTATAGTTCACAACAGAAGCTCATTGCTCATTCCTTTTTTTTTCCCTTGCCTGCCTCAGTGCAATTAATTAGGCTACCCTCCCATCTCTTCTCTTTTCACATGTGTAAAAATTGTCTTTGGCTGGTCGTATTGCACTACTTTGCAAGAAGTCTCCGTGCCTCCCCATCCTTTCCTCACTATTAGTACTGTTTATCTTTCCATTTGATGGCAAGGCTTGTGTATGTTCTCTCTTGTGTAATGCCTCTCAATGCTACAAATTGTGTACAATTCAGTACACTGAACATCATAATGATTTTCTTTATCAAAGTCCTCATTTTACAGGGTCAGTAAATCAAGACATTTTATACACATTTTATATGTATAGGATGAACACTGATCATAACAAAACCTGTATGTATTTTTGTATCATCTAACTTTGTGTTAAGATCTTAATGCTTAGTCCCTTTGAGAGATTACTGAAGGCTAGTTTTAGTTTTATACAAAATAAGGTAGAAAAGCCTCCTGGTAACGTTGGAGTCTGTGGAGAGAAAAAAAATAAATGCTGGCGTCAGTGTGAATTATATCAAACCCTAGGTTTTCTGCCTTTAAGCTGTCACAAACTAGTAAGTCTGCTGTAGGTTGATTGTATCTCTATATCCTAGAAGTCTATTACAAGAAATGAGAATTTGCTGATTGCTTCAACAGATAAGTTGGTGACTTAAACATGGACAGCAGCAAGCTAGTTAACTTCTAAAGGAGAAAGGCAGAAAATGATAGCAGGATGTAACATGGTAGAGGCTGATGCCACAAGCTCTCATCTTCTAAACTGAGGCCTCTTAATCTATTACTGGAAGTCACAAATAATCAACTTTTTATACATTGTTAAACAAAGTCAGAACAAAGGCAAGGGCTTGGAGCATCTGGAGCCAGAAAACAGAGTTTGAAGCTGAGGAAGGAGATTCTGTCTGGGAACCTGGTGAAGCAACAGTTAGAGAAGTGCTTCCATTGAGGTTTGTGTGGCATAGGAGTTAAGGTAAGCTCCCTTCCAAAAGTACACATCTGAAATAAACCCCAACTATGGATACTCTGTTCAGAGGAGGCTGGAAAGAGGTTAGTGGTGTAATTGTTGCTGTAATACACAGACTGCATAAATACAGAAGAATCTCAGAAAGAGAATGAACAGCAGGAGCAAGGACAGAAACTTGGGGTTGAAGTTCTGGAAGTCATCCTAGAGGTACAACCCAGACTGTCAGTAAATGCTGCATTTTTCCTATTAGAGCTGGTACCAGGAGACATTTAAGGATCTTCACGCCTTTTCCTGCACTTAACACTGGGTAACTCAGGCTCAAGCTTGGATATCCAGCATTAATGAAATTGACGTTAGGACTCAGCTGCCTAAACACGATATCTTATGCTACCATGGGTGGCACAGTGGTGCTAGACACTGATGGCCCCGAATACTTATGTTTAGACAGTTTGATTATTCCTCTGGAATGAAAATAATTTAAACCAATCTGGAGACTTCAGATCTTGTGGCAACATGATTTTCCATGTCAGCAGCTCAGCAAACAGATGTCTGCTTAGAGGGTTGTCTGTCAGACAGAGGACCCAGAACTTGGTGTCAGTTCAGCATCTGGAGAGTATAGTATCAAGAAGAATTAGTTAACTTGTGTTCTTAAAGACAAACTGAAAGGGACGTGTACTTCCCCGAGCTACAACTCTTAATCCTGGATCTGGCTGAGAAAGACTTTTCTGGTAGAGGAGGTAAGGAGGAGAGATGTGGAATATTTTCAAGGACATATTTGCAAATTCTAGTATAGGAAACGAGCAGAAGGATTTGTTATGATTCTAGTCAGGGCTACTACTCACAGAAAAGCATTGAAGAGTTACTGCCACTTGAGTTGCTTGAATAGGTATGGGTGGTTTCAGCTTTATTTCTTGGTAGACCCAAATCAGGAAAGTATAAAGTGATTTAAGTCCTTTGAATCTCTCTTACCTGGAATTGCGGGTTTTGTACCCTGTAATATCTCAGTACTGAGTTGCATCCATAAGCTTGTAAGATGTTTTTTTCATTTATGCAGGACTTTCCATCAGCTTATGTCAAAGTGTTATGACAAGTGCAGAAGACTAATATTTTTTTTTTTTTCCTAGAAGTAGGGAAAGTGAGAGACAGTGCATGATGTGAATTACCTGGAGCTGCTCAGCAAATTGACAGCAGTTGTAAATACAACCTTGTTCATCTAGGTTCCAGTATGTAATTTACTCAGTAGATTCCAGTAGAACTGTGACAAGAAGCAACTTCGTATTCTTCCACTGAAAAAAAAAAAGATTAAATCCATAGACTACTTTAGGTTGCTGCTAGTGCCGCAGTTCTGCTGATACATAGCGAGCTAATGTATTGTGTAAAGTAATCACATTTGAACTCTTGTACTGCTTGTCTCTGACTTTACTGTCTTGGAAGGAGGCTGTGTTGATCAAATGATCTTCCATGCTTTGACTTCTTCAGATCTCTTTTTACTGGCCAGACTCCAGCCATAATAGTGTAGTCACAACAGCCAGGATTCACTTCTTGAGGAAACAGCAATCCAGGATAACATGTGCCTGTTTTCTTCCCTTCAGCTTTTAGATACAATGGATTCTTTCCCATTGACACTCATAATGTAAAACAATTATAACAGATGAACAATAAATAAAAGGTTACTTATTTTACAATACCTGCACTTGTCAGAGAAGTGTTGCCCAGAGAGCTTTGCTAATTCAACCCTGTCCTAAGTGATTCCTAATGAAAGGACAGTTATTTGGGACTGGCCTGTGTTACATCCTTTGCTGCAGTGATCACAAAAGACTCCCAAAACCATATAATTAGTGTGTTTGATTTCTGGAAGCAGGATGGGAGTGTTCCCATGTAGAACTGAAATTTATGTAGAACATGATTTAATCACGCAATAAGAAATATACCAGCCTTCATCTTTGCCCTTTTCTGCTGAAATAGAAAACTAACAAATTTGTTTTGTTGAATTGCATATACAGTGAGGTAACAAGTGGGAGTGTTTTCTTAAGTTAAGGATTTTATTAAATGAGAATACAGTTTCAACTATACAATTGCTTACTTTTAATACAGAAGTGTACTTTTTTCAGAATGACCAATTAAGAAATGCCCGTTTTAATGAGGCTGAATCAATCTACCATGCTTTTAAATTGCTGGTATAGTTTGCAGCTCTTTTTTAGAGAAACATTTTTTTTTTCTTTTAAGGTTCATGTAGACAAAATGAAAACTGCAGCTTCGGAGTTTGTCAAGTCACAATAATTCTCTTAATCTTGTTCTGTATTCTGTGTTTTTACTGCCTTTCATTGACTTTTTTAATTCTAATGTGTGAATGTTACCACAAATGTGAACATGATTTTTTTAATTACAGGCAATTATTGCAAGTTTGTATATAATGGGAATATATACTTATTTCTGTACAGTGAAAAGTAAGTTATGGGTTTGTCTCCTTAAATCAGCAGGTGATTCAAAATAGGAATTTATTAAGTCACAAACATTTGTAAGCTTAATTGTTAACGATATCACTGTAATGCATTTCCATGCAATGAAAGCTTTCCCTTCACTATATTTTTCTTTTCTTTTCTTTGTTCAGTGCTAGTTTTGTAAGTGTTTTTGCAGTATTGTTTCCTGTCTTCTTTTGCATTGAGGTATTTGAGAAAAAGCCTGCTACTCTTCACCAGTAGAGTAAACGTTTAATTTGATTTGGTATCTTATTGCCTCTCTCCTTTTATGTGGTCTTGATTCGATTTTAATGAATAAAAGCTGCAGGAAAATTACAGGAAATACAGTCTCTCCTTTGCAGATCCAGATCGTCAATGATCTTCAGTAATTTTACTTATAGATTGTACCATCCTTTCTGGGACAAGTTCCAGATTGTACAAATGAACATTAAGCCTTTACGTTATTGTTCTTTATTTAAAAAGAATGACATAGTGCTTTTTGAATTATATTTCACTATGGGCTGAGGTGCCCATTTGAAGCCACTTTTTCAAATGAATTGACACTCATTTTCAGTATGAACTAAATGCTGTAGCTCTCGAGGAGTAAATAGGATAAATAATTTCAGCAGAAACGGTAACAATGAAAGCTATGATAGAATTGCAGTACTGCTAGATTTCTTAAAAGCTGTTATTGTACATGTAAATTGCATGTTTCAGAACATTCACAGGCAATCTCTTAAAATGAATAGAATGAGGTATTTAAGAGCAATCTGTACTAATACTTTCAAGAGCTACTTGTTTGTTTGTGAATTCACACAAAGCTGATGAATGCTGCGTAAGCCTCATCATTAGTTGTCACTTACGTAGCAGTTTGCATCTTCAGAGTGCTGTATAAACATAAGCTAATTACAGCTTCCAAAGTATTGATTAAATTAAATATGTGGTGGAGGAGCTGGAATGAATTTTCTTAAATACTGTAGTCTTGCTTGTCAGTGGATGATAGTGATGTTAACATACATTAGCTCAGTTTATTGAAGCTATGAATACATTAAATCTATTTTCAAAACTGAAGGAAATATGTATTTTTCTCCTCTGCCTATCTGCCAGGAACTTGGCGCTTCTCTAATACCATAATGCTTTTCCAAGCAGTTTGTCAAGGCAATTAGGTAAGACTGAAGGTGCCTTGTTTTTGAAGTCTCTGTTGTGACAGTTTGCATTGTAATTCAGTTTCGAAGAATCTTTAAAATTGTAATGTATTTATTATGTTTATCCAAACCAGGACATGTGATCTCTGTATTTGCTCTAGTCAGCTTAGTAAAGCTTTTTTTAAAGTAGAGCTTGTGTTTATCAAATATGCATTCTTGACCGTTGTCTTCAAATATATTCAGAAGTTTTTAATCTTTTTTTTTTTTTTAGTATCAGCTATGAAATGGAAACTTGAAAATAATCAGAAGATTCAGATCTGATATATTTTTCTTAAAAATTACTCACTATGATTTCGGTTAGAAGAGTCACTAAGCCTTCCACATACTGAACTTAAAAGTCGCAAAGCCTGTGGAACGCTATAAATGTGACATCATCACATGTATAGCTCTGTGTTTGTTTTTTTTTCCTATCTCTGAAATCAGATTTTACTTCCTTCAGAGCACCCTGTAAAGGTTTATCAGGTTTTCATGTGCTTTCCTAAAGGATAGAGTAGTGAGTTGGTGTATAATGAGATGTGGGAGTAGATAATTCTGTCATGTCTTTTAATTTGCAAACCTATCTGAGAGGTGGAGGACAAGCAGGGCAATAAAATCAATGTGAAGAATACTTACAAGTATAAGTAAATCACAAGATATTAATTTCTTTGTTTATAGCTCAAACGCAAATCCTTTAGTAAAAGATGTATTCTAAAGTTAAATTTGTAATTTAATGTATTCTTAATAATAGGTTTTATACTAATCTTAAATGCAGCGTATATCTTTGCTTTCTATAGTGAATATTCTAAATGCTATTTAAAATTTAATTACATTTGTAATTAGAATATCTCTGAACATTCTAATATTAATCAAAATAATACACGTAGGATTAACATTTCCACATATAATGCCTTTTACACTGTGATGGCTAAGGTATATAGAGGGAGCTATAGATCATGCAGTGGTTTGATTTTAATATTACTTTTTGTAGTGTTTTTCATGTCCAATTTGACATGTTTCTGAAAAAACAAATGTGAAGTAGTTGAAATTTACATAGAGATATTTTGAAAGAGCATTCTAAAAATGGTCTAGCTTGTTGTCAGATTTGGAAATCAGGTTAGAAAAGGTAATTTTCAGAATTCTATCTTCAGCAACTTATAGATGATGCCAGATAGGGAGCATATGCAAACACTGTTGAGGAAAGAATTAGAATGCAAAATTATCTGAAATTCATACTGTAAAATGAAAGTAAGTAGAGAGCACTTGACCAATAACTTGCTAGATTGTGTTACTGTAAAATGCAGCATAGAACTAGAATGGGCTGCTGGCAGGTGTGAGGTAGTGACACTTCTGTGCCTCTTCTGTTGCTTTTTCTCAAAGTCGTCTTGCTCTTTTCACTTTGTTAAACAAACCAGGGTAAAACATTATTTTCTGCATAAGTTGGAGCACTCTCAGTAACTCAGACGCTATAAATGAAGTAACTTGTTTAACAAAAAAAGTAGTTCAAGAAACAGTTTTGGTTTTTGTGCTGACAAAACAGTTGAGAGAGGATGAGGAGGGCAGTTCTCCTGCAAAAGACAAGACTGAAGGAGCTGATAAGTCTTTTACCATACCAAACATATATGTGAAGTGGAAAGTGACTAGTTACATCTCGTTTTATTCCCCATAAAAAATATTTTTGCTGAATTTTGGAATAAATTGCTGAATTTGGAACAATTGATGATTGGAAAACTTTTTTTAAGTAGCCAGATTTATTTTTTCTAAATTGGTTAACTAGCTGAAGAGTCAACCTACTTGAGATTCTGTAACTTTCTGGTTTAATCCTAGATGGGCAAGGCACTGTAGAGGCTGTCCGTTTCAGAGGGATCATTCTCTTCAGCATGCCCACTACTGAAGCTTTGGATTTTACAGGGTCTTCTAGAGTTATTTTGTTAAGTTCTGCTGCCTTTCAGTCTTTCTGGCCATGTAGCTTCTCTTCCAGTCTTGGCCCCTGCCCTTAGACACTCCTAATGGTGGGAGTCAAAGGCTTCCTACATACTAATAGGTTAAACCTGGGAGTGTTCTTAGGAATTGGTGCTTTATAATTTATACTCTGTGAGAGGTCCCTGGCCGGCTCTGGGTCTGTATTGTGTAACAATTCCTAGGCATTGTCACAATGCTTCAGGCACTATGAGTGGTTCGGAGGTTATGAAAACTTACTGATATAGATGTAAGCTATTCCCTGCCAGCTGGCTTCAAGTGAATGGGAATGTTTCTGGGCATAGTTTCATTTCCTAATAGAGATGTAACCTGAGGTTCTTTAGTTTCTCCACCTGCACTAGCCTTGAACTATGTTCCATGGCATACTACCAGATATTTTGGAAATAAATGATGGAGACCCAGATTAACATCTCTGCAACCTTAAAAGACAAGGTGGAGATGGAGTTTTCATCTGTGTTCAGTTTATAATTTCCCACAGTGGATGACACCAGATGAGTTACTTGGTGGAGATTCAATCTGATTTTCGTCCCTGTTACGGTCAATTCCCTCTTACATGTTCATTTTCTGTGACCCTTTCTGTGAGAATGTACTTCAGCAGGAGGTGGATGCTTTAGATTGTCATGGCCAGATTTGAATAATTTATTTGGAGGGAACAGAGCTTCATGGTTTTTGTTTCTGTATGACAGAGAATTGGAGCTAGAATTTAATCCTAGAATAAAAGAGTTAAAAATCTTTATTTGCAAATTCAAGTAACAACATTAGGTATAATAGTGATGCTTCATGAATCAGTTCAACATCTGTCTGCTTGTGAAATGTATTTTTCCACATCTCAGTTAGGCCTTCTCAAGGGAAGTGTGTTAATTTTGCCAAGGTCAAGACCATTTCTTCTAAAAGGCTTCTCTGTAGTATCAAGTTTCCACAATGATTGGCTCTAGTCACTGTCATCTCATTACAGAAAGTAGCTAGCTACTCCTAATTGGTGACTTAGCTCTTATGGGGCAGCTAAAATATCCGGTGACCTTAGCATCTTCAGTCTTTTGGATTGTCTGTGTTTGAGAGGAAACTTATATAAGACTTTTGTAATCAACTTTGAGGAACTTCCCTTAATAATTTCTCTCTGCCACATGTTTCTACTGCAGTCCAAAACGTCTTTGGAAAATACTCCTCCAGTATCTATCAGTTAATACATTGGTGGTAATACTATAAGATGTTCACCATGGTACTCCTGGATAATGTACACAGGGTGTATGTTTCTGTACACCTCCTCCATTCTCTGCATATTTCATGGCTTTAGTGCTTTCTTAGACTAGGAGTTTGAGGATCAAGGTAACCAGAGTCTCTGAGAAATCCTCTTTGGCTTAGATACTAAAAACTGTTACATGCAGTAGCGTCAAATAACGCTGCTCTCCTCTATATCAGCAGACAGCGTGGTGGAAGAGACCTTTCCAGAGAGTAGTTGATCTGATTTGATTCATTAAGGTTTAAATTTGTCTCTCTGTGAAGTACCAACCCAGGGTTGACCCCGTACAAATTAGAGCAGTTTATGGATCATGTGAGGATGTGAGACAATATTATCAGAGCTGTCTTTTAGAACAGGAAGTTTCCTGAGATCAACTCGATGTTGTCAGTTCTTGTGCTCCAGAATTCTGCTGATTATATTTCTCTTTGCCTGATCAGGGGCTTTGATCTGTGCTTTGGTCTGGGCTCACTTTCTGCCCAGAGTCATCTGTAAGCTAAGACAAGATGCAGCAATAGTAAACCTGTTGGAAAAGGCAGTTATTTCAAGATGGTACAAAAAGCACCAGAACACTACATTTGTTTCCAGATATTCTTCAATCCATGTGGTATGGGTTTCACTCACTCTTGCATGGATGCTGCAGTGGCTTCTGGGATGAGCACCCTTACAATAGTCTTTAGTAAGAAATTACCTAGTTACTAATAGGTGTATTTTGCATCATCTTTCCTATGTGGTTGAACAGATACCTTTTCAAACTACTGTACGTACTGAAGCAGGTATTCCAGGATGTCAGGATCTGAACTCAACTCAGGTTTCACCTTTGTTATCTTCACCCTTCTCAAATAGAGAATTCCTCAGTAAGACAGAAATCTTAACTGAGTTACAGTTTATAAAGGGTTGATTTGTGATACAGTTTCAAGATGGGGACTTTATCAACACAGATAAAGGTATATGTAATTCGGTTATGCATGTTCCGAGTACAACTTTGACATTTTCATTGCACCAGTATGGGCTTGCAAATTGACTTGGAGATATTCTGGCATGTTGAAAGTGAGCATGCAGTTGTGTGACTCATCTTCTAAATTACTTGGGTATAAATTTTGTGGTCAGGTATATCTTTGAAGAATGAACAGAAATTCCTGCTTCCATCATTTCTCTCTTTGAGTGAGCGGAGATGGTATAGTTCAGACCTCTGTTAGGGCCCTTCACCTTTCTTTCATGAGGTGTAATACAAATTCTGGCCATATGAGAATCAACAAAAATCTTCTTAAACTGATCTCTTTGCATTTTGAAATTTGAGCAGAAAGTGTGGTTTTTTTTTTCAGGGCAATATTAAAAATTATTAATATTTGATTGTGGTAAAATTTGATATGAAGGAATTTGAAAATCTCCATGTACTATTTATTGGACTAATGTAGCACTACATTTACATATGTTTTGGAGTCTTCAGATGAGAAGTCAAATGTACGTAGCTGGAGATTGTTCCGTTGTTCCCAGACAGCTACGAATAAAATTGATGGTGAAGGATGGTGTTGTTACTGTCCATGTTATTTCCCCACTTAAAGACAGACAAAGGGAGGTACTCAAATTAGCACCGTTTTGGGAGTCATGTAAGATCCTTTTGTTTAATATTGTACCAGTCATTCACTGATTTACAGCAGGAGTTGAGGGGGCTTTGGCCCATTCACTAGTGTGGTTTAGCATAGTGTGCATGTTCCAGGTCATGCACTGCAAGAGAGGGCCCCGTGGCTGCATAGCCTCCCAGTCCAGATCATAACTGTCTCTGGAATGGAAAGCTAACTTCACTAGATGCTGCAAAGACATAACAGAAAGATCTTGCAGTGGGTAACACAGGTAACACGCTATTTGTATTCAATACTGCCTTGTTTCTGGATGAAAAGTTCATACTTAGTCTTCCTATTTTTTTTTTCTTCCCTGTTTAAGGGCAAAACTTTATTTTACTTATTTGGGAGGCATAAGCATTGGTGAAAGTGTGTTCTGAGTTGAGTTTTTTTGGTAATTGATTTTTTCAAAAGACTGTCAAACATGAAGATCTTTAAAGATCGGTAATTTTACAGGAATGTTCCGTTAGATGTTGCATCTAGATAGTTGGTCGAAGAGATCTATTTCAAAAATTCTGTGAATAACATTAAAGACTATCTGCTTTTTCAGAGTATGTTACAAAGCATACTTTCTCATTATTGGTATGCTAAAAAGTGTACTTGAATTGCAGTTTTAGCTTTGCTGAAATATTGGATTGGGTTTTTTAAGAAAAAATTTTAAATGCTGGATAGTATTAAATCTTCCTAATAAGCAAGTCTCTCTTCCACTTAATTTGTGCTTTTGTTGTGGCTAACAAATAATTTGCTGTATGGGTTTTTCTGTACACCATTGATAGAATATATAAGCTTGTCATCCTAGTGTGCTGGAAATGCTACACTCAAATCAAGTGTTTCTTTCTGGTTTTGTATATCCTCACCTGCTCCTCACTGTAAATCATTGAGATGTCAAGAGCAGTGATTAATTAAGCTGCACGTGCAAGTGCTTTTTTTTCACCTGTCAAGTAGGAAGAAAACTTGCTATAGTGAATTGTGTGATGCTGTTTAATTAATTTCTTTTTATTCCAGGCACTGAGGTTTGTGGAAATATTTTACAGTCTATTTTTCATTAACATTTCTGTATTGATAACGTGGCGTGATTTGGGAGCTGCGACTATCCCAAATTGTAGTATAGGAAAGACTGTATTTAAGACTCTGGGAAAACAAATAATCATGGTCTGGAGGCTGCGTATGTTTTTATCTCACGCTAGTCAAATTACTTTAAACTGGCTGCTTCTTTAAATAAACTAATTAATACAACATAACTACCTATCAATTTCTTATTTATGTATCTGTGTTGTAGTATATATGTAATTTTATTGGAATTTGAAAAGCTTGAATGTTTTTCACAGTCTTTGGGCAAACAATGAAATTAAATTGTATAGTGATCTTAATCTATTATTAAAAGGTCCTGGCAAGGAAGATTACAAGGTAGATTCAGGTTTTGAATCGGTTTTGCCATTGGTTTAGCAGCGGGTGGGCAGGCAGATGCCTGCTCAGAGTAGAACCTATTGCCATTTTTCACCATTGATAGAGTAGCCTTTCAGAGTCAATGAGCTCTGTCAATGTGAGCTTGTCAAGGCTACAACTTCATAGACCTGAGAGGCGGTTTGAGAGGTCAGCCCTTTTCAGGTTTGCTGTGATGCAAATGAACTTTAATGCTTAAACAACTATTGGAATTTTTATGTCTGCTCCTTGTTCTTTTTTCTTCACAAAGTCATTGACGAGACATTCAGTGCTTTTTAAATTGGAAGTTGCATTGTGCTAAAGACCTAGTACAGATTTACGGAGGGCTGAAAGCAGTTAGATCATGTTCTTTTCATGGTGCGATTAGAATCAAATCGATTTCCCTACAGCCTTCAGCATTCAGATGGCAATTTTAACAAAGCTTGGGGGCTAGACAAGGGACAAAACGACTGAACTGAATGTTAATTACACTCTGCAGCCTTATTTTCTTTTGATTTGGAGCTGACTGGCAACTAAATTAACAAAAGTGTGACCATAACTGCTGCCCTATTTTCATTTAAAAGGAGAGCAGGCTCTAAAAGGCTATCTTTACAAAGAAACAAGTGAGGTCTACTGATTATTGTTAAAGGGCACTGTCTTTAAAAACATAATAATAACAATAACCCCCAAAATACTCAATTCCCAATTGATGTGATAAATTAGTCACTGGCACATTCACCTTCTGATAATTCCTTGACTTGCACTTTTTAAAATAAAACGTAATAAAAATTCAGCGTAATGATTACTTATAGACAGCAATGATCTAATTTTTAATCATGTGACTACGGTACATGCTTAGATGTGTTTCCCCACAGCCGCTTTGGTATTAAGCTAGAAAGGAACTGATGTTTGAAAACGAAGATGTTAATATTCGGTGGGAAACGAGTAATTTGTTGTCCAGTTTTTATTTTGCTTAGACGTTCTTGTTTCTCATGAGACCATTTAGTTTGATTTGTTAAGGTTCATTTACAGTACTTGTATTTTGTAGTAATAACAGCAAGATGCTTTCCCATCCCTTCCCCTCACCCCTCTCTGCCTTGTAAGGAAGCTGCAGCTGCACTAAGTTGTATTTGATCCTTGTCATTGCTCCATCCTTTTGCACCTGCAGCTCTGTTGGTCTCATCTTAACACCTGGCACCATGAATTATCCTCTCTTTATTCCTAGTCAGTAGCAAATCCCATTTAGAGCTAAGCAGTATATATTCTGGCAGTCAAATGACCATAAATGTCAGAATGTATTTCTCAAATGTAAATATAAATGAATAATTATACTCAAAATGCTGTGAAACTTTAAGGCACAGAATGTCCTTTAATACTAGCATGCATAATCTTAAAAAGCTATGAGGAACAGCTTTCGGGATTCTCTATCTGAAGCGTCAAGTGTGGACAACATAGGCAGTAAAACTTTGCTTTAGAATCCTAAATAATGGGTTTGCTCTTTATATAAGTCACAGATTTAGTAATATTCATTCATGCAATTTACTGTAACTTTTTGCGTTTGATTTTCAGTCTCTAAAAGCTGGATATAAAAGTATCAAAAATACTCTTGTTTAGAGCGTTGTGTATTTGTGCTTGACCTACAGCATTGCAAAACAGTTTGCAACATTTGTCGATTTTGATGCCGACCTCCATAGAAGCAGTGCGTTCAGACCGCTGGTACTGGGGAAGCAGTATTCCTGCTTTTATACTTAGATCGCTTCAGAATTTCTGTAGATTTAAAGTTATAACTGCTATAAGAACCAGAACGCATACATACGAACAGTTTTAGTTCCGTAATGGTTGAAGATAGTTATTTGGGTGTCATAAAAACTTGTTTCTGTTCTAGTTACTAGTTAATAGCAGAGAAGTTTTGATAGTACTATAGACCACCCTGTACTCAGTCACTGTCCTGTACCTCTCTCTTTTTCACACAAAAGCAGCTGCAAAACAAAGTTTTTCTAAAACCAGTCAAGAGTAAAATTCTTTCTCATTTGTCTTCCAGACACGAAGATCGATTGAGAAGTTATTAGAATGGGAAAACAATAGGTTATACCACAAGGTGAGTGCCGCAGGGAGCAGCTTCGTACTGTTGGAGTTTGAATTGCACAGTATGGAAACAGATGCTTTTGTTGAACGAAAAATATGAAAGGTGGACAAATGGGCTAGTCTGTGTGCTGCAATAAAATACAGCTCATTTTTCTTCTTTTTCTTTCCTCCTTGTCTAGCTGTGCTTGCATTGGAGACTAAGCAAAAGGAAATGTGAAACGAATAACATGATGGAATATGTAAGTTAAAGGGCTGTTTTGTGAGTTTCTCTATTAAATGATCATTTATTTTGCTTCTGATCTTATTCTTTTCATGATTATTAATCAGTAAAGGTGTCAGGAGCTTAATCGCCTGAGTGCAAGGATTTTCTACGGTTCACAGATGCATGGTTTCATGTGCAGGACTGATTTATAAAGTTATGAATGACTTGAAAACAAGGCTTCACTGTGTTCTGAAAAATAATAAATTAATTGCCAAGATAAAATAGCTTGAACATGTGCTGATGGAGTGTGAAATTTTAGATGCTGTATAAAGAATAACCACAACTTTGGTTACGCAGCAAGTCAGATATGGCTGTTTTATATAATGCTAATCAAGTCTAAAAGTATGGAAGAAGACCTTTCAACTAAGCTGTTGGAGCTTAAGAAACCTTTAGCCTTTTTAGATTTTAACTGCCCCTTACCTCAACTGTCTTGAAAGTATCTTTATCTCCAATTGGTGTCACTGAAATATTTTTAAGTCTCTAGATTTTAACTGACTTCAGTCTTTGGCTGAAACTCCGTATAGGCCCTTTTTGGAAATACACAGTGAGAAGTCGTATGTGGTTTAAAATGAATGGTGTTCAATGTGGGATTTCAGTTTGTTTAGCTTGCAACCTTTCTGCTCTCTTTTGGTGCTGTTTTTATTTCAATTTTCAAAATATCTTGGAGGTACATAGAATGGGATGAAATTAAGCTGCTAAAATGTAAGAAACATTAGAATTTTCGTAATTTCTTTTAATGCTCTAGGAAGTAGGAGATAGGAAGGATTAACTTTTTAAAAATAAAGGTTAGCCTTTGATAAATAACTACTGTGTTAGTTCTAACTTATCTGTGATCTTTCATTACATGGTACTTTGTCTATTCTTTGAAACAAAAAAGCTATCCTGCATATAAAATTTTTGAAAGTGATTAAATAGCTGGAAATGATATTAAAGAATAATTTTCTTTTAGTCTTCCCCATTTTCCTGTTTCTACTTAGATTTCTAGCCTGAAACATATGATCTCTAAAACACATTTTTTACAGAATGGCTTTATTAAATTCACTGAATAAGTAGACTTTTTGTAACATCTATTCTACAATTTTTTGGGGTTTAAATGCATGAGATCTGACTGAAAATGGAATAAAGCAAACTTCAGAAAGTGGATTTGAGCTTTACCTAAATGAAGGGCTTTTTATTTCACTGAAAACTTTGTTTTTCTACATGAAAATGTTTTCACACGCAACGTTGTGCAGATTCAATTAAAAAAACCAAACAATGCCAGTTTGTAAATACTGTGGCCCAGCAGCATTCACAGATGAACGTTCATTCTATTAAATAAAATTTAAGGTCAGTTGACCTGTTTACATTAATAATATGTAAGCATGGGCATATGGTTTTACAAGATAAAGTTCAAAAATTTTGTTTTCAGTTTGTGAAATGTCTGATATATTATGTCTGGATACATTCAGTGAGAAAATTTTTACAAAACTTTTCTGTACCGTTTTCTCATTTTCAATTAACTGATTTACTAGTCTCTTAAAAACTGCCCTTAATGTTATGTTCGTGATTTTAATTTTGAATAATAAATGCTTATCCTCATTTTTTTTCAAAACAGGTGATTTAAATTAGACTCTTGTACCCAAAACATTGTGCTTTGCCCATTTGAGGTTCTAAATCCACTGTTGTAGATGCTAAATTAACTAAACAATTAAATAAAATAGAGACAAGATAGGCTTACACCTTTGGCATAAACATAATGTTCCAGCTTTACTTCTTGCTCCCTTTTTGAAACCTTGCCTGAATATCAGAAGCCCTGGTAACTCTGAAGTATCCAGTGGTTGACTCATGTCAGTGATCGATGGATTTTGAGCAGTTTGCATTGCTTCTGAAAATAAGTTGCTTCTTAATATCTCTGAAAATAAACTTATACACATATGTTCAGTATGCTATCAGAGATAGAAGTGTTTGCTGTCTAAGCAACCAAGTTGTGTTCTCCTTTACAATCAAAAACATTTAGAATTCTTTTTTAACTTAAAAGGCAAGCTCCCCTAGCAAGTAAACAAAATCTTTAGTTATGTTACCAGATGCATTTATTTATGAATACAGTCATGCTGCTGTATTATCGCTGTGTCTCTGAAGAAAGAAAATGCATTAAAGGAACATTTTCTTTAAGCTTTCTATTTAAAGTAGGATAAATACTTGCATTGTGTTCTGGAGTGTGCTCTACCGTGTGTACACAGCTCAGAAACATACAGTTTAAATTTGAATTGGGACTAATGGTGCAAAAGCATTACTCAGGTTTCTTGTTAACTACTTGCAGATTTGTTAGATATGGGAACTTTGCAAAAGTTGATACACCTTTCTCTACAAGTTTTGAATTATAAACATGATTTAGAATCCTATATTCAGTGGAAACAATTTTGAAGTAAAGGGAATTGCATGTGTAATTGAAAATTAACTTTGCATACATTGTGCCTTCTGTTTTTTTAAGTAAATGTTTCATGATTTTTTCCTAATATAAGTAAATTAATTATATTAAAGAATGATTATGTAGTAGCTTGTTCCAGTTTGTTAAAATGTGCTAGGTATTGGTAGGCAAACTTTTCAAATTGAATATGATTGTTTAAAAGTTTCGATTTTCTACCCAAAAACAATTACATCAAACAACTTTTGAAATGGTCTCTTACCTAAGAAAAGCACTGTGATCTTTGATCATAATCACAACTTGATGTACTTAAAAACAAACATATATGTGAGTTATCATTGTGATAGATAATAGGATTGCTGCCATCTTCCGTATAATATATATTTCTTTCTCTTTTTTTACAGGTCATCCTTATAGAATTTTTACCAAAGACACCGATTTTTCGACCAGATTAGCATTTGATTTATTTATAGAGACTTATTCAAGTATGTTGTCTTTCCAATGGTGCCTTGCTTGGTGCTCTCCTGGTGTTGACATAGCATTGGTTCTACAGAATCTTGTGGTGTTATCATTTTTTTTGTTGCTGTTTTTTGTTTGTTTGTTTTTTTTTTAAATAAGAGCATGTTCTAAGTGCGTTTGGTCAAATTCTGCAAAGTCATTTCATGCAAATGTTAACTACTACTTAAGTTATTGTTACTTTTACTACTTCTGTTTATTAGTGTATCTTGATTTACAAAGAGTCTTTTACATGTGTGCGCGCGTGTGTGTACATATATATATTACTATAAATACACAGCTGAAAACGGTATACAAGTGAGCAGGTATTTTTTTATCCCAAAATGACACAACTGATTGACTATATGTTGTGTAAGTCCTTTTAATCATTCATTTACGTGCTGAAGTACCTTCTAAGATCTTCCTAAACTTTTGTCAGCCACTTGTCCATTGTAAATATTTTTATTTCGAGATATTGGCTAGCCTCTTCCAACAGAAGTTCTTTTTGAAACTGTGCTTTTTGAAAACCAAATGTCATTGCATTAGTAGAAATCTCTGTGCTTTTCATGGAGAAGTCCTGTCAGCTGGTTCTGAAAAAGTTCTAATTTAAAGGTTAAAAAAAAAAAGGCAGCAAAATAGAATTATTTTACTCAGACTAGAAGAATGACTGAGAGAATTGCATGCATCTGGTTAGCAGAACTCAAGATCACAAAAATATATTAGTATTGCAGTTTATAATGTAGCTGGTTTAATTCAGGCTAATGCCATAGAATCAGCTTTACTCCTACTGTTTACCAGATCCTGTACACAGGGGTGCAGAAGGACTTGTTTTACTAAAACTTATTGCCCGAGAGGACCTATCAGGGTTTTATTTTCTTTTAAAACCACATAAGCAGAAAAAAATTATTGAAGCGATCTTGAACAGTACAGTTCCAGATGCAAATGCAGATGTCGTGTATTAAAAATCATCAAAGCAGGGTACACTGGGCAACAGTGTAAGTTTAAATGTGTTAGATAATTATTTATTGCACCCTTGCTTCTGCTCGTTTTGGTTTACAAAGCTTATTTTCTGCACAAGCGTCAGACTTTTTTTAACTGGATATATGATATATGCTTGGGTCAGGCCAGTTGTATTTTGTTTCTTCTACTTATATCTTAGTTGTACATATTACACATCTTCACACCTAGGTTTGTTTTTTTAATTGCAACTCAATCACATTTTTAAGTTTGCTTTGGATATCTAAAGTTACTGTACATGAACATTAATGTAAGTTAAGAATATGTTCCTTGTACAGTTGTGGTAGCAAGCAATAATGTGAATATATGAAAAATCAGATATACTCAATATTTGTATGAATGAAAAGTTGATACCACTACAAGAATAATCTTCTGTTTTTAATCTTTTAAATACAAGTTTTATTTCAAGGTAATATATTATAGGTACCTTGATGCTGTGAACTATTTTTCTATGTCTTCAAAATATTTATTCTCTGTAAAATAGTCTCTAGTGAGTATTATATACCTAAATTGTGGATAATGGGAGTGGTCTGGAAAGTTTTAAGTTTTCTTAAATCTAAGCCTTCTGTATCTGTTACCAAAACTCATCCTTCGCTCACCTTTTGTCTGTGAATTCCTGCTGTTTACTTTGAAAATAGCTCAGCTATGCTTTTCATACAAGCCTACAAGTATGTTTCTTTGACTTCACAGGATATGATTTTTAATTAACGAATACCAGTTCTGTGCTGCCTCAGTCTTCTGGGTCCCACAACAGTTTCTCTCCAAAGTAACTAGTTAACTTTTTTAAAAAAAATCAATTTCAGCCTCTTCTTTAGTACAAATCTTTGTCTACAGCACTCCTCCTTTCACCCAGAAGTATTAGTATTAGCTCAGACCAGTTTCAGTCTGCAAGGGAGGCCAGAAGCCAAACATTGGTGGCAGCTGAGGTTGTGGAGGTTGGAGGTGCAGGGGAGAAGTTGGGATTGAACAGAAATGATAATTGGTGATAAATATTGATGACCAGAAACATGTGTCGATTTCTTCAAGTGTTGGTTTTCAATAAAATTAATACTGAATCATACAAGGCCTAGATTTTATTATCAAAATTCTCAGTTGACTGTATAATAGGTTTGTGTCATGGATGCAGTTTTCCACTGGTAGTTCGTTAGTGTGAAGGATTTCTAATCAGAAGATTGGAAATGGCTTGTGATACATTCGTAGCAGCATTGCATTTAGTGTGAGCTATTTGCCTTAGTTTACTACCCAGACTTTCCATATTATGTTCTGTGACACCACAACTACCTTGCCAGCAGCACCCAAACCTACCTACAGTAAAGCTAATTTGAGCGCAATGTGTGCTGTGAACAGTATGGCTTACAGGTTTACAAAGAGTATCTTGTTAGTAAAGCTTCCACATAAGTGGTAGTGCTGGTTGAGATCTTGTCTACTTTGAGGTGCATCTGCAGTCATCTGCTTGGTTCGCAGGCATTTCTGTATTTTAATGGTGACTTTCTCTCTAAGAGTTCTGGTATAGGGGTCCAAAGTAGAGCTCTGAGCAAATAAAAAGTTAAATCCCTTCGTAAGGAGGCCCGACTTATTGCCTCTTAAAGCATTTTTGGTATTTTATGAAGATAATGTCTGACTTAAAATACAACTGGGAGACTTGAGAAACTGACTTTATATATAGATGAGTTTTGCTCAGAAGTGTTAATCTCCTGATGAGGTAGTACAGTCACCTAGTAAGAAAATTATAAAACATTTTCGTACAATCCCTTTCAATTCATTAATTACAATGATAGAAATTGAACATGGCAGGAACTTTAATCAACTGTTTAATGCCTGCAGCAGTCATCAGGATTTTTCTTTGATGTTGTTTCTAAAATACTAAATCTACTTATTTTGTGTGCTAGTGAGAAGACATGTTACCTTTTTTGTCCAGTTAGCAAAGGATGACGTTGCAATAGTTTGAGCAGGCCAGAAGCTATAGTAGGACTTGTGGACATAGCCTACTCTTTGCTAAAATAAATATTACATTGTACTAATTTGTTCAGCTTCTTGCAACTCAGCAATTCCTACAAATGTCATCTCTTTCCAATTTCCTTGAATAGTAAGAGTTAGGTACTCGCTTGATACTCATCATTTAACAACAAATGATGCTAATTATGTCTGTTTCACCTTTAGCCTGAAAAACTAAAGGTAAAGGTGTCAACAACTCCCTGTGAAGGCTAATTAGTACTTTTAGATGTAGTGGCCTTTACCTGGCCAATGACGTTTCTTTCTTACTGTAGTATAATTGAAATAAACTATTTTCAATCTTTTAGTGATAGAAATAGGCCCTGAGGGAGAAAGGCTTTCTGTCTGACACTACATGAAGAATTTGCTAGAACTCATCAGTTGTTAAATAGCTTTGATTTGAAGTTTATACTGGGATTGGGAATCTTCACCAGAAATCAAAATGTTTATGGAGATAGGTTACACAAAGTCAGTAAATTTTTTTGGTAATAGCTCAGTAAGAGTGCTTTTAATAAACTATGTATGCAAATCAAAATTATCCATCCCAACTGTAAAATTTCCTGTGATACTCAAACCCAAGTAGATTGTAAAAACTTTTTGCAGTACTTAGATGTAAATCATAATCTTTAAATCAATTTGTTAAATTATACTTTTCTGTAAATCTCAAGACCATGAGATTTAAATGTAATACTCTTATCTCTGAGATATATGCTTACTTAAAAGTCAGTATTCTTTTTTTTTTTCTATAAGTCATTATTTAGCCCTGAAGGTTGTAGAGGAGAGCTTTAAAATGCAATCTGTAACTGCTGAGAAGCCAGAAGGCAAAGAAAAAGAACTTGTCTTTATTCCCTTCCCTGCACCCCCCACCCCAAAGTCTTAATTTTGAATCGGTCCCCTTGTTTCGGGAGCCCTAGCTTATGGTTTTTGAGCAGCTGGCAATAATGCAAATTGTCCACCAAAAAACCCCATTTGAATTCTGAACAATTTAAAGAGATCACTTTAATTGAAGAGGCAAAAGACTTGTTAAGCGAAGAAAATCCCTGCTTCTTTTAAGTTCTCCCGGCACTGCTGTTGAGTAATTAAAAGAAGGATCATGATGACCCTACATTAGGTCAAAATCCAGATGATTTTATGTGAAGGAAATGCTCAATTAGAGATGTCTCAGAGCCCCAAATGTCTTGAATTCATAGTAGCGACTTATTAAGGGTAAGTGGCGCTGACTAGTTTTGTGTCCGTGAGTAAATAACTTACGTTGTTCTTCAGCAACCTTGCTTATGAAAAGAGAGCATTTTAGAAATAAGATCTGTATTCATCACTGCTAATTTGCTGTAATTTCTGTGCTGCTTCTCCCTAAAGCCACATTGCATTTCCATCACAAACAACTAAGTGTATGATCGTTATAATGCCTTTAATAGCCATATTGTAGGTAGAAATATTAACTTCTCAGGGACTAATAGGAAATACAAAAATGGAGTTAATGACCTGAATGCCTATCTGCATGAAGGCTTACTTTGCAAATGGCACCCTAGAAAAATTCTGATTGTAATATGCATGACCATTTTGAATGTTATCAATATAAAGCTATGAGAGCTCCCTTTGCCCTGTATTTATTAGGCTGCTGAATGTCAAAGTATGTTGGGTAAGGATAAATGAAGTTTTTTGTGGATTTGGATAGAGTGATGATTTCTAACGGTGCTTCCTTCTTAATTCCTGTGCTTATTCTATGTAAGTTCTCTCTGTAGGCTGGATGAATCAGGGGATACTGGATGAGAAAACAGTAACATTCTTCTTTTTAAGGAAGTGGATAAGTTTCAAAGGGAGAAGTACTCTGGAAGCAAAAATTCACTGCTGAGAACATAATGTGTTTATTCTTCATTAGTTACAGATATCCATTTGGATTGTTCTGCTAGTAACAGTATTTTGCAGTTCATTAATTTTTTTAACTCATCTTTTTGCACACTGATGTTTCAATCAGCATGGGCTGAATTAGAGACTATTTTTGAAAATTTAAAAAAAACGAGTCCTTGCATGAAACTTCATATGTTGATACTTGTTATGCTGATGTTTGTATCTCCACTACATGACACCCAGATAATACATCTTTTATAAACTAAGTTTTATTGTTTTCATGGAAGATGTCCTTTTAAAAAATTCTGCTTCATTTAACTCATTAATATTTCATTAAGATTTATTTTATTGAAAATGATCCATAAATACTTGACGATTCAGAATGCAACAGATCATTAGGAAAAGCTTAGTGAGGCAAAGGATGAAACATAGGAATAAGGAGAAGCGACACCCAAAAGACAGAGCTTGAGAATTGGGTTTGGAATTATCTGTGTGTGATGGAAAATAGTTTTGAACTGTATGAAATGGTATTGAATAATGAAAGTTAAGTAAAAGCTAGCAATCTGTTTCAGTAATTATGTAGACTGTCATAACTTCTATAACATTTTTATTTTAACAAGTGGGTTACTGATTTATTTTGGTTATGCCCTAATCAATAGACAATTGTGCTACCGTGCAGATTTTGAGGTGAGCTTCCTTCTGAACTCTGCATCTGTTAGTTTAAAATATCCAGACCAAAACAGTATCGCTGATGAGAGCCACGCAGTGAGTACAGAACAGTCTTTTCCTAAGCTGGAGCCTGTAATGCATGGCTAATTGTTTCCAAAGAAAATTCTTGCCTTGTCCAGACAGCTCCTGTCATGTGACAGTATATCTAGGGCCCAGGAGCAGGTTCCAGTTAGGATAATTTAAGTTCAGGTAAGTAAGAGAGACTTTTGTAGTTGTAGCTTTTATGGAGAAGGGAACCATTGACAAATGCTCACTTTTGGAGGGCGGATAGTTTATTTTATTAAGTTAATTGAAATGTGCTTTCCCCTCCTTGTTTATCATCGATAGATTTTCATCATTGAAAGTTACTTTGCCTCATGTTGAAAACTAGTCTTGGTAGTTAGCTGAAGATTTTTTTTGTTAGATTTTTAGGTTTGTGAATCCATTTTTAAAATCACTTTTAGAAATTTTTCAAAAAGTCAGATACGCTGATGCAACATAATGGATATTTTTAGTGGCTCAATGTTTCAAACGATTTCGTTGTACTAATATAAATATCTCACTTGTCCACTCTAAATGTTTATCTCTAATCCTTCTGTGCTTGCAACAGGCTTTCTGACTTGTCAGGGTATGCAGGGTACCTACTTGTTAATATTGTCAATGAGCAGTTCGGTTCAGTGAGATAACGATGAATGCAGAGTCATTCCTGATTTGAAAAGTGTAACTCGGATTCTTGTTTCAGTAAAAGACTGAGTATGGCAATCAGAATACGAAACTAATTCCAAACGTAAAGTCTTAAGGAGAACAGTAAACTACAAAACAGTGCCTAAATGTTATGTGCTAAATTAGCCCTGTGTAATTCATGTTGCTTTAAAAGAATTTGCAGAGAATTGCATCGGATTGTATGTGCTTAGGAAAAACCTGTTAAATGTACAAAGCAGTAATGGCAAATAAGTCACTGACGGGACGTTATCTTTCAAGAAGGCAAACTTAAAAAGTCTTTTGGACTATGTTAAAAACCCATTTTAGGCAGAAAATGCATGAGCAATAATTTAACCTAGAACTGGATACTAAGGAAGCTGCTATTTATATAAAGACTTGATGGTAATTTTGCCTGTTGGGCATCTCCTCTCATAAAGAGTTTAGAAAGATAGGGTTGCTGTGTTTTCCACTATTGTAACATTCCTCTTTAAATATTTTAAGTCTGGGTGAGAGACTGAAAGCTTAGAGGCCAGTACTGTGTTCACAGGGTGCACGGCTTTGGGAGGAGAAGATAGGAAGAAAAGGATTTTTTTTTTTAAAAAAAAAAGGCTGCACAATTGTAAATATGCATATTTAAGAGTATTTAACCATGTCTGCTAAATTACTAAAGTTAATCTATTATTGAATTATAGAATATTATTTAATACATCAGCATTGTTTTTCCTGACCTGACCCAGAATTGGAATGGACTCCAATATAAATTTTTTTAAAGCATTTCTTAAGTTGTATGTATGATAAACTAATAAAATAATTGTTAACCTATCTACTAAGCCTTACTGTTTTTCATCTGTCCAATATGTTGGAGGGGGGATGGTCGGAAGGGGAAGAAAAAGAAAATCTCAAGAAACCTCTTCCTTATGATACAATGGTCTCTTCTAATTTCCAGTTGATACTTTTAGTCTAAATTAGGAAGAAAAAAAAAAAAAAGATTTGGGTAATTTAGGTGACTCCAGGACTAGGGTTACCAAATTTAGAGGCATTGCCTGCCTTAAGTATTTCGGAGTGGTTTTTCATTAAGCCTGCATTTGGAGTTCTTGAAGCTCTTCCAGCCCTCATGGTAGTAGGATTTGTTATATGTATTACGGTTAGGGTTGAATAGCAGTGTTGGCGCTGTTTGTACGCTTCTCTTTTTACACTAGTGCTCTCAAACAATATGTACTTTCCGTCTAGTTACGGCAGAAACCGTTCTTTCAGAACAGAATCATTCCCATCTATGTAACTAATGTATTTTTTAAGATGGCCAGATATGAAATGCTGGTTAACCTGAACCTTAGGAACAAAACCAAATCCTGCGCTCTCCAGTGCTCCGAGGACAGTCTTGATTCGCATCCAGCCAGCTGCTTTTCTTTGCCCGAAACATTTTTCCAGCTCTTTGGTTGCTCTGGTATGGGAGTCTTAACAGTCTCTTTGTAGTGTGCCTGTGTAAAATATATATACTATATGTGTATATGAGTGTGTGTCGCCTGTGCACACGTATAAAAAGCGTGCGTGGGGAGGGGCGCTCCTGCCAGGGCTGTGAAGCATTCCGGGTGTTGTAATTTGGGCTCGCCAAGCGGTATGATACAATGTTGCTGAGCAGAAAAGCGCACGATAGATTTAATGTAGCCAATTGTGTACTTTTGAAAAAAAGAGTAACTGTTCAGTGTGAGTTAATTTTGGATTTTTTCAGCATCTCTCTTTCAGGCTTTGTGCCGCATTCTTCGAGACAAATGCGTATTCCATGTGGGCCACTGTTCTGCTAAATGCTCTCAGTTCTCCTTTTGCAATCAAGATTATGTTGCTAAGGAGATTTTGCTTTTATTGGTGCCATTGATTTGTGTTAATACGTTTTGAATACCTCTCGGTATTCTTCCGTAGACAAGGCCAAAAGAAAAACTTCCCTGAGTTTCCCGATTTACATTACAAACGGAGCGGTGGTGTAATGAAGCCGATATAAAGTGGGCAGTTGAAAGGGAACTAAAGAAGGGCACTCAAGTGAGAAATGAAGAAATGTGCCGAGAGCGGCCTGCGGGCCGCCTTCGGCCCAGCTGCGGCAGCGGCCCCGGCCGGCGCAGGGGCCGCGGCGAGGCCCGCGCCTCCGGCCGCTCCGCGCGGACCACCCACTCGCTGCGGCGCGGCCCCGCGGATTACCCCGCCGCTTCCGACCGGCCCGCCGGCCGCCGCCGCGGGGCCCCGGGGCCCCCGTCCGTCCGTCCGCCCGCCCGCGGGGGTACCGCGGGGAACCGCCGCCCCCACCCACCCCCGGGGCTGCCGCGCTCGCCGCCAGACCCGCTTTTCTTCTCCGCGCCAGGCCGAGGGGGAGAGCAGGGAAGGGGCTGCGGAAGCTCGGCCGCAGCCTCGGCAGCCGCCTGTGCCGCCGCCGGGGCTCGCCGCCGAGCCCTCCGGGCAAGGGCTGCTTTCACAGTGCCCCGGGGCGCAGGAGCGCGGCGTGACCCGCTTTGTCGGTGCGCCGCCCCGGCCCGCTCGGCCGCTCCGGCTTCGTGGTGCCCCTGCGGAGGGGGCGGTGGGGCTGCCGGGGCACTGTCCTGAGCCCACCCCAGTCTCCCTGCGCTTTGGAAACAAACAAACAAGCACGCACCGCCTCCAAAACAACCCCACCGAACAAAAAAAGAAAACACCAACACTTCAGAAGGAAAAATTATTTTTAAAAACACCCAAGGCCTTTTAACCTCGTGCTCATAGATGGCTCCACTGGAGACATAGCCCCAGGAGGACATCAGGGCTCGTGTACATGAACAAGGAGCTCCCTTGGCGGCTCTTGCTCTTCCATGTTACAAGGACAAACTCCTGAAGGACTCAACAACCTTTTTATCTGAAAAGATTATTCAGAGAACGTTCACGCCAGAAAGCCAGAGAGGGTTCTCATCCTCCAGGATTTGCCGTCACAGAAATCTTCAGGCTGTGGTTAGCTAAACCCCCGCCACCTGCTTGATGGCGGGATAGCACAGAGGAGGCCTGGGCCTACCTCTGCAAACAGGGTAAATGGGCCTTTGCTGAGCGATGCTTATGCTTGCAAAGCACCTTGGGGGTTACGTTACACATGGCCAGAGATGAGGAGTTCTGTTACGCAGCCCCCCCAGTGCCACAGGGAAGCGGTGTGAGCCCTGTGCCACCTGCTAGTGAACGTGCTGGGACGGTAACTGGCACCTTTTGGTTTTCCCCTGACACGCGGAGGTGGCCCAAAGTCACAGTATCACCTGACTTCACATCCAAAGGAGAAAACGTGTTTTGAAACAGAAAGGGTTGCTCTGCCTTTTGCACCGGGACCCACAGTCTGCTCTGTGTTGTGTGTTGCTTACTATGAAAATGTCGTGCTGCATCTATGTAGGCTCAGCTTCCTTCTTCATGTTCCTCCACGTTGTTCAAGCCAGAGGTCTCCATTCTTAGGCTGTTGTTTGCATTATATAAAGAGTAACCTTTCCTTCTTGCGCTCTCACTCTTTGCGATACTAAGCCCCTGCCATAGGATGGGAGCTCAGCCTTGCTGAAGAGATGGGAGGAGTAGAAAAGCTCAGCCTCTTTACTCGTGCTCTACGTGACCTTTTGAGGACTCCAGGTATTAAGCGACTTATTCCTACTTGTGTGCATTTGGAGATATGGATCTTGAGTAGTTACTTAATAAAATGAGAGAGAAATGCTTAAGGATAGCTATTCTATCCATACTATGCAAAGATCATTTTAGCACTGAGTCCTCCTCAGGATTTTGTGCTCTTCTGTATTAATTTCACAGTTCTAAGTGAAATCCTTCATCGTGTTTCAAGAGCGTGTGCCCAAACACACTATCTTTAATATGCTTTTTCATACGTTTTCCAACACATTCTGTGGAAAAAGCCAGTTTTCACACGAGGTAATGAGTTTTGAGGTTAATGAGGATAGGGCCCAGAATTCCTACTGTGTTGTGTGCCATTGAGTATACAGTAGAAATAAATTAAGAGAGGCAGACAGTGTTTAAAAATCCTCTTTCATTTAGGCATTTTGTTTAGCATTCAGAACACAGCCGCATTACATGATTAGCTGATTTTAATGAGTGTCCTCTAATCAGTTACTTGAGAGTGTGTGGAAAACCTAAAAAGATTATATTTGCTGAGACAGTCTGTTTACGTTGTTATACCTCAGCTAAGAGGATACTTGGCATGTATGATGTATCTAAGAGAAAAACGTGGAAGGCCAAAGAAACCTTGAAGACAACTGGATCCAGCCCATTCTTCCTCTCCCCACAATGAGAGCTCTGATGACTTAGTATTTTAATTAATGTCAACCCTCACCATCAGTGCTCATGGGAACAATCATTAAACCAACACAAAAACATTTTAAATGGCTGGCAACCTACCAGATACTGAGCTAAGCATTCCCATGGTAGAGCGGATGGTTTCATAGCCAATTCTACACTGGATTAAATACGTTCTCTAATAGTACTGGCTCGAAAGGCTATTATTTTCATACTAAACAATGCAGTATGGTTTCTAAGTTCTTCTATTTTAAAATGTTTTTATATTTACTTCCTAATACTAGTATCAATGTTATTTATATGGATGTGGTTGAATTCTACTATTTGTTGTTACTAAAACTTGTTTTTCTTTTTCCTCCTTTCCTCCTCTTTTTTGATTTCCCTGCTGCTAAACCAAAATTGAATTTTTTTTTTTTTCTCTTAGATAATTCGTGTGACCAGACACAGCCTAAAGCAACAATCGGTTTCCTATGTAGCTCTAAAAATTGCTGGCTGAGTGAATTTTATATATTTTTGGTTTCGTATTATGCTACTTTTGCATGGTAGGAGTCGGGTCACACCTCTAAGTACCTACCTAGTAGGTACTCTGCTCTTCTCACCGCTGCAATATTTGCTTGCCAAGTGTACCAAGTAGCCCGATCTTTCTTATTCCTCGAAGGCCTTTTTCCCTCCTCCCATCTTCTGTGTTTGCTGTTTGCTCAAATTGTTTAAACATGGAGCTCAATGACAGGCTATTAGCGCTGACTGGAGCCACACATAATGTGGCCACATGTTGTGTAAGCTTCACAACTTGTCTGCTAATTCCCCTCAGGCCTGACCTGAAATACCCTTGCTATTCCAGCTCTTAGCCCTTCCCTAGCAGAGACAGACCCTCGTGCTAACTCGTAGGACACATTGGTCAGGTCTTTGATTTGGGGCCAAATCCTGCCTCGCTTTCCACTGGAGGTAGTGCCGTGGCAGTGGGTGACTCTGCCTGAGGAGGAGAAGAGGACCGAGCCAGCTGTGTTGTATGGATGGGGATGAGGATGCGAACTCTTCACTCTTCTGGTGTGACCCATCAGGAGGGAAAGCCTGCGGTTGCGGTGCACACGACAAGCGCTGCTCTCCTCTACCCGCAGCTGTCTGAATCCCACTGATGGCTCCCGAGGGAAAATACGATTTCCAGAGAAAGTCCACAAGCTACGACGAGGAAGGAACTCAGCAGGGGAAGCCCAGGCTGGCAAGCGGAGAGTATTCTCCATTTCATTCTTGTCATCAGGATCTCTGATGCCACCGTGATGGGTATGGAAAGGAGGGAGATTTTGGTCTAGTGAGCAAAAAAAAAGGGCAACTTGTTTAGGAAGAAAATGAGGATGATGAAGTACGTAGTGAGGAGCTCAGAGAATTTAGTCATTCGAAGAGATGCTTATTGGACAGAAAATAAATGAACCTGGAAGATCCGAACGATGGAGAGTCAAAAGATCAGTGCGGATGTGTAGCGCTGATATCCAAAAGAGAAATCAGTTGGAGAAATGGATTTCAGGTGATGAGGTAGGTAGATTAGGAAGGAGGGTGCATGGTAGATTACGCTGTAGGATTCATGGGTCAATATGGCTGCTCAGAGAATGGAAATAAATAAAGAAAACCTTAAAAAGTCCATGGGACCCCCAGCAACAGCATATAAACTGTGTTCAAAAAGACTGTAAAGCCAAGAACAGACGAGAAAAGGGGAACAAGAAAATTTTGGGAGAGTGGAATTCAGGAAAACACGGGAAAGTAAAGTTTAGTGAAAATTAGTGAATTATGAGTAAGGGAAGACAAATAGCACAGAAAGGAAAAAGTAAAGGAGAACATTCCAAAGACCAGGAGGGAAAGGATTTAGAGGTGAAAAGGTGAGAGTTATGTCAATTAAAACCATGGGGAAAAAAGCAAGATGGTCACAGAGGAAAGGCGAAAAAAAAGGAGCAGGAGGAGGATACACACAATCTACAGTATGCGTACAGTCTATATAGGAACACCTTTGAACCTCCTAAAATGTGGACAGTTTTGGAAACAGCAAACCCTGTGATCACCAGCTCTGTTTCGGTGTATCCTTCTTCATCCTATAGGATGAAAAATCTGGAAAATCCTTACCGTTCCTATTTAATGAATGCATATTCACACTCAGGTGATTTTTAAGTTACAGAAAGAACTCTTGCCTCATTTTATTCTTCTTTCTGCATCCTGTCAGCCCGGAACACTTCCAATATTCAGTCCCCCATCTCTATCTCAGAGATTGAGACCCACAACGTGCTCTTCTGCTGTGTTTTCAGATCCTTGTCAAGCTTTTCTTCCTTCACAACCTGAATTCCCTGGCATGGGGAGATACGAGTAGCAGGGGAGGCTGCGTTTTACTCATAATAAGCTGCTGCAAATGTATCTCCCCATTAAACTGTGAGTTTTTCCTGAAGATGAAGGGTTGTTTTCAAAAGCACTGTAATGATCTAAGGGTTTTTTTTTCCTTCAGTTCAGTTTATGACCCATATTACAAATGTGGGCTGTAAAACAGTTGCTACAATGTCCAGAAAGTCTCTGGCAAAGTCATCATCTGTTTCATAAAGGTGAAATTTGCTGCAGACAGATGAATAGAGTTTCTCTAGCTGAGGCATATAATTAGACCAACAGAATTTTCATGCAAATTCCTCCCCTAGGAATAATGAACAAATATACAGAATTTAGCATGCCATGCCAGACCACAGGCTAAGGACAGATGTTCAAAGGATCTATAAAAACTTGAAGCCAGGCAGCTAAAAACAATTTAAAGTGGATGTAGCCAAGTCTGTGGCAAAGATCTCGTCTTTTCTTGAAACGCGTGTATGAAGCGTGCGGTGCTTTATTTTACATAGCCAATAGGTGTTCTTATTTGTATAGTAAAGCTTGAAAGTTCGAATTAGGATAGTAAGCTTGTTTTCTTATGTGCTATACAAATACGTGTGTTAGAGCTGGGCCTTGTTTCAAAGAACGTGCAAGCGGTTAAACAAGAGAGGCAAACAGAAGAGCTGAATACAAGCAAAATATCTTGTTAGTTCCCGTAGAAATAATGCTGCTTCTTCATCATTTCCCCCTACTCATTTCAACCGTGCCACAGCTAGCCCTGCCTGTCACTGCTAATGCATACCAAGCATCCTGTCACCCCCCCAGCGAGGATTTAGGTGGGGGGTGGGATGTGTGTTAATCAACAGGATTCTTCTGTGTTTTTTTTTTTTTTTTTTTTCCCTTCTGAGAAGCGATTGTCTTTCTCAGGTCTGGTATGAATAAAAAGAAAGAGTAAAACCAGCATAGCTGACACAAAAACCTCAAGACAAGTTGGTTTTCTTCCCAAAATACAAGGCGTCTCACCCCTGAAAAGTTTTGCTCCTGTCTAGCGGCGTATAGATGCCTTGCTTTTCCCCATTCAGGTTAGTTGAATGTTAAAACTGATTTTCAAAGATTCTTTTTCTTTCACCCTAGTCAGCAGAGAACTGACTCAGCATCCCAACAACAATGCATTTAGAGCAGGCATTAGTTTTGAAAATGTTGTTTCAACTCTGTGAGAGACCATGGCAACAAAGATAGGATGAAGACCTTTAAAGAAACCTTTGAATACTGTTTAGAAGGAGGAGAATGGATAGGAAAACAGAGAGAAAGAGAGTAGGATTCATTTGCTTCTTAGTGATGCTACCATTTTAAGAGGCAGTACTAATTCCTATAATAGATTTCACTCCTGGGCAAAGAATGCTACCGAAAAGCCCCGAATGAGTGCCACTTCCCATTGAGATAATGTCTACGGTTGTACTGAGGGTTTTTTTCCCCCGTGTTTGTTTTGACAAGTAGATTCTTTTGCTTTATCTCTCTTAAACAAGAGAAGTTTTAACGCTTAAAGATTTGAGCCCTCTGAGAAATCAAAACTTCAGTCTTTGAGATTGCGCTAAGTATATTTACTCAAGATTTATGACAAATCCCACAGAAGTAAGGAGAATGCTTAATACAATTCAAATAGGCTGGAACTTTCCATCTAAATAAGGACTAATCTACTGCCTGCCTGTGCTTCCCTAGGAAGAGACACCACCACTCCCAGTGTAAAACAAAAGAGGACTTTAGGGAAATAGAAAGTCTGAAAATCCTCATAGTCTATTCATGGGTTGTCTCCTTTTAACTGACATTTCAAAAGTTATGCCCGCTCATGACAAATGCACTTTTCAGGTTTTGCAAGTTTCATTCTTTTTATGATTTTCAGTCCGTGCTAAGAAAATCCTATAATACTTTATCTTGCTCTAGCTATAAACATGGAAGAATTTTGATCAAAGGAGGCTATTTTAACAGCTGTCTTTCAAGGCAACATGTGCAGCTCTCTTGGCAGCTTCAGCTAGCAAGGTTTGAAGAAAACAGAAGTCTTTGCAAAGTCTTTGCGTGTTTGAGGTGTCAAAAATATTGAATATATTGCCTTTGCTTGGTGCTTTCTGGGATCTCAAAGCCATGGTCAGGCAATAAAAATGCCCTGCAGCAGAAACCCTTAATTTAGTTCAAAGAGATTGAAATGATTGCTTTTGTGGTGTTTGGGTTTTTTTTTTGTATTCATAGTCTGCCTTATCCAGCTATTTGTCAGCAGAAATAGAATTTTATTTTCTTGGATAAATATGGTCTGGGATTAGTTACAGGAGAAAAGGAGGGACTGTTGCTCTTTTTACCAAAACAGAGAAGAGGGACTCTCCTCCTATTACCTTTTCACAGCCAGGGAAATGAACACTTCCATTATGCTGGACAATGAGGAGCAGAAGTAGCAGGTGGTGACTGCTACTAATCAGGAAGTTAAGTAATAGCCGTACTTGAGCACTTTCTAAAGGATTACTGTTTATGGGAAGATTTGTCCCCTATCTGGGCACCACTGGAAAGAAAACAGAGTGAGAAAGATGAAAAGGTGCCTATTAGTTAGAGATTTTCCATCCCCTCCCCAGCTCTATACACTGCCTGCTGCCCTCCCTTTACTGCCCCAACTTGTTCAAATGACTCCAGCAGACAAGGGGTAAATCCATAAGAATAAGTCTTTTACTTAATCCCATCACTGCTCCCCTGGTGCCCCTGGAGCCGTTGTTTGGCTGACCAAAAGGAACATTGATTCTTCTGGGGCAGGCTTATAAATGTGAGTTCTCTACCTGTAACAGCACTTCTTGGCAGAGAAGGGAAAGGAAGCCAATATTGCCATTTTTACTCTGGGAATTACTGATATGTTATCTGATAGATGCCAATAAAGAGGCCAAGATTTGCTGAAGAGATGTAACCATGTGTTTCAAACCCTCCTTCTTAAGGTACCACAATGTTAATTATCCATCATGAAAAGAATCACAGAACCATCAAATGTTTTGGGTTGGAAGGGACCTCCAAAGAGCCTCTAGTCCAACCCCTCCTTGCCAACCCCACCTTCCACTAGGTCAAGTTGCTCCGTGCCCTTTCCAACCAGACCACACTTCCAATAACGGGACATCTACAACTTCTCCGGGCAACCTGCTCCAGTGTTTCACCGTCCTCATTGTAAAATATTTCTTCCTTACATCTGATCTACATCTACCCTCTTTCAGGCTGGTCCCACTGATTGCCAAATCTTGTTGACTTCATTGTTGAAGGCAGGAGTAGTTTTGCAAATCCTCAGGTAGATCACATGCTGTGTGACACTGTTACAAACCCTTAGTTTTTCTGTCTCTCACACTTTTTTGTGACTCAACAAACAATGACATGTCATCTGGAAATTCAGATGCTAAAGTAGATTAAATTTGATATTCAAATCCAAGTTTCAGAACTTCTGAAGTCATGAGCCTTGTCAGACCCCTAACCTCTCACAGGCTGCCCTTGGGACTGAGGGGACATTAAGAGCCCAGGTGCTTTGCTGAGCCAGGACCCAGCAGCTGCCCTGTTATGTTCGCTGCTTTTTGTTCACGGAGGAAAGTAAGTGATAGACACAAAGTGATGCAGCACTGCCCCACATCGTGCAAGGAGAGGCTACATTGCATGTATTCTGTATGCCTTCTTGAATTTGTCCACAGGTCAAAGGTACCTCGACAGTGTTTTGTAGGCTTTTCTTTTGTTTGGAGGTATCTTTTTAGACTATGCTGCATGCAGCCTACATCTTTTAACTATCGAATCAATACAGGGCCTGTCATTCCTTCATGCTACGAATTGCAGTTTTTCAGGTTACCCCTCTGGACTAATGCGATTAATACAAATTAGGTATGATCCTCTGGACCTTGCTATACTGCCAGCATGTCCTGGAAGCATAAAAGGATATCCTAAAGATCATCAAATACAGAGCCCTCTAATTTGTCCCAACTCCTCCAGGACAAAACCTTCTTTTTAATATCGTTTGTTTCAGCCATTTCAGTACCACTGTTTGCTTTCTTATCTGTTGACATGGTGGCTTAGCTTCCTCAGAACATTTTTGTCTGAAAGATCATTATTTTCTTTTCCAAGTGTCCCATGAACAGACTGATTGTACTTCATCAATTTTAAATTTTGACCGTCTGCCAAATGCTTTCAAATCTAAAGCCAATCAAAATTTAAGGAGATTCAGAAAATAGTGTAAGAGGAGCACATCCACTTCAAAAAGGTTATCCGACTGTTTGTTGTTGTTGTTTCATTTTGTCTCAGGCTTTATAATGATGGCTTTCAGCATCTTGGCTCTGTTTATGAGTCCTTGTTTAAAAGTCAGAGCTGTGCCCACCCTTTCCCAGGGTACAGGCACACAAGTGGGCTGCTGTGCAGTTCGTCATTCGCATTCCATCCTCCGCTGACTCCAGAGTCTGGTCTGATGAACAATTGCCAAGAGAGATGCCTTCTGCATTTATGCGGAGGGACTTCACTTTCACAGCTGCTGAATATCATAAATAATGTGGTTTGGAAACACTGTATAATGTCTGTGGGTTTTTATGGGCATCTAATTTTGCTTGTTTTAACAGACTACAGGTAAGCCTGACAGTTGGTTACAGGTATTTTATGAATAAGGCTCTAACTAGCTGCATGTCAGGGAACTTATAAATGTTGTTAGTACCTAGAATAACTAAGACCCAATGCTGCTTACCTTCTCAGGACTGAAATAATTCATGCTATAACACATCAATATGATCTCCCAGAAGGATGAATTTGCTGAAGTTTTCTTCTAAAAATTGGAAACTTCAACAGAAATCATAAGAAATGATGTAAAAACCTACTGCTATATCTCAGGTGGTCAGGCTGTGCTGCTTTATTGATCACAGGGTCTATATATTCTGAGGCCACTGCCTGCAGGAGACCTGCCGACCTCCATGGTCATCAGGAAACCTTGTAGCAGTAGGAGGTGGAGGTAGACACCTTCCCTCTTTATGGTGGCACCCTGATTTCTCTGCTTCCTGTATTGGCATCCTACTAACAGTTTGAAAAATGAGGGCTTCACTGTGATGGCTTGTCGTCGATTTTCATTATCCAAACTAGGACAAAAGTGTTTCATAGGGACAGCTTTGATTTTTTCAAAGCTGCTAGTCTTTGTACTTTTGATTGCTTCATTATATACCGAGCGTTTCAGTGCTATTTGCTTGTGACTGAAAACTTCAGAAAAATACTGGTTTTTGAAGGTTTAGAGAGTTACTTTCCTCCTCGTATCAACAACAGCAATGATTTGGAAGGTATTTTGGCCCTAGAGGGAAAAACAAACATGTAGAGGGAAAAACAAACAAAATGTAGTTGCTGCTTATGTAAATGTAAGACAGGCTTTTGCCATACTCTTCGTGTTGAATACAAGAGTTCAGCAATAGACAAAAGACTAACACTACTAGTGATTTACTAATGAACGGTACTGATAACGAATGCTGCTGTTACTACAGTAGTCAAAGGTGACAACACATACTTATGGGCTTCCTTTTTGGGGCCATAGGAAATAAAAAGTAACTGAGGCAAACAGGTCCATTCTGTGCTCCATGTGTTGGGTAGCGGCAAGGCAAAAGGAGTGCTAGGAGACAGTTTCAGCTCTGATAAGTCAGGTTTTGTACCCAGGAGGCAGGCATGCATGCTGAAAGAGCGGAATCAAAGTGGAAAACTGCTTTTCCAAAAACAGCTTAAGCTATAAGACTGCATCTGTGTCCTTTGGGGAAGGAAAGAAGAGCCGCATCCCACTGCTTTTCTTCTGCCAAACTTGAAATGAGAATTGTTGTGCCAGCATCTAGAGGAGGATTTCCAGGCTGTGAATCTCAGCCTCAGAGAGAGGAGATGAACTCAAGCTGCAAGGAAGAGCCCGTGTCTCAGAGAGGTCTGAATTGCAACCATACTTCTCTCCCTGGTGTTCCCAGGGTGTTGTCTTCAGCTTCTCTCCAGTCAGCATGCTGGTGGTTGCAAGTCTCATTCAGGTACTCCTAACTCTCCCTTTACAATGTGTTACAATGTCTTCTGCAGGAACTATGGTGTCTAACTCAGGAATTTAACTCTGGAAAACATAAGCTGAAAGTTATGAGTGACCATGAAGAATATAACCCTTGTGGTTCAGGCCGTAAGCCAAAGTAGATCCGCTGTGACTCTACATGGTTTGTTTTCCTAGGAAATTAGTTTAACTCTCCTTATTTTTTTTTTAATGTTGACAAAATTTAAAGGAGAAATAGTGGAAGAGTACAAAATGCATAGCAAGATGAAGGGCATATGATTTTAGTTATAGTTTAATTTTTAGAATAATAAACAAAATATGAATGATCACAAAGTATCTCCTAAGTAAGTATTTCTATATTTAAACCGATAGTTTGTGGGATGCTGTTTTGAAGTGTTAAGGTGAAAAGATGACTAAATTTGTAAAGTATTTAAGATAGTGATTTATATAGGTCTAAAAAACATCGAGAAGGAGACAACTATTTTCATAGAATTCATGGACATCTATTGGGGATAAAGAAAGCTTTCTTTCTCTTCATGAAGCTTTGTGTGATGTGAACAGATTGTGTACGGACAAGGCAGACTGCTGGAGGAACAGAAAGGTTGGGTTTGTTTTCTTTGGAAGAGTCAGTTTTAGCTGCCTCCAACAGAAAACGACCAAATTGTTTGGGCTCTTGTTCACTTATTTCACTGCTGGGGTTCTGTGCTCTTGTCATCCTGGGAGAGCTTTTGTGTTCCCTTCCCTATTGCTGTCTCTCAGGCTGTTGACAGCATCATTAAGCACACTAACACTGTTTAGAAAAAATAGTGGTGAAGTACCAATTGCAGCAAAAATCAGATATGAATCTGTAACATTCCAGGCAGTGCAGGGTTCTTGTCTAACTGCATTGCCAAGCTAGCCAATAAGATATAGATTTTAAGTTTTAAGTGCAGGGCTATTTTTAATCAATATTCGGTATATCCTTGGGAAATGATGTTTTGTGATACTATCTGGGAAAGTATCTACTCTTTAAAGTAACTTTATAAAAATATGAATAGTAGCTATATGAGATATCTTAGCATGCTTTTACTTTTGTATGAAGTACAAAATACACTTTTAGGTGTGGTTTGGGTAGTTATGACTGTGGAATATCTGATGGTGATGTACCATGAGGCAAGCTCTCACTAGTATCCGCACATTAAGGAAAAAAATGTGTGAATCCTACACCTACAACCTTAATTGAAGTTAAAGGTTGCTAGCCTGCATGGGCCACCAGTGTCATCTAAAGAAGAAAAAAGAAACAAATGTTTAAGCCATTGAGCATCCCACCCACGCTTCCACTCATTAGTTCCACTCAGCCTGTGCTAACACTGCAGTTGTGCCTCAGTAGTGCACTACGACCATCTGGCTAACCCCAGAAAGACATGTGGGCAGCCTATCTTCAAAGATGAATACGGGCTTTTAGCAACAGGACTAACAGCTGTATCAAGCCAAAGAATGGAAAATAGATATCCTGAGTTCGCCTTCTTCCGTAAAGGATCGAACGACCTGGGTTTGACAGTGCCATTTTAAATGAAGATACTTAGATTTGCATGTACTTCCCTGTCTCTTTGTAAAATGTGCTCTGCAGCTGCTTATAGTTAGAGAGCATCAATTATGGTGTGAATCTATAGGATATATTAGCAGATGGATATTTTTTCCTTGCTTAGTGGAGATGAGGAATACTCTATGGAGATAAAAGATGGAAAAGTTACTCATAACAGTTCATATGACCTTTAGCTTTCTCTTTCTAGCAAGCACTACATAATTACTGTGAGCTGTTTGGAACTCTTTTTGGAGATGTCTCTTTTAACTCTTGCAAGAGCACACCTACAACATTTTAGAGAATAGTTTTGGACAGAGAGGGAGAATATTTTTATTTCAAATTGAGGCCATGTATCCCATCCAGCAATGAGAAGTGTTGTGTTGCTTCCTGGATTACTCAGTGTCTTCACTTCCTGCTTACCTGTTGTGAAACTAATGTGTTCCAGAAAGGATAGAGTTACTTGAGCATCTGAATTCCTACAGGGAGCATGAAAGTGAAGTACTTTTTAATCGTTTTGACTCTACAAATGATGCAAATCCAAGTACATGGAGGAAAGACTTGCATATTGAGAAATGTACTGCTTCATTCATCACCCTAAGAATCAATCGTGAATCATGCATACAAACTGAGATCTGATTCTTTCTACCTCTTGCTGTTATATTATTTTTCCCCATTCATTTCATGTGGAACAGGAAATGACTTGTCTTCTCCCTTAAGAGAGCACCTTTGTGTCTTCTGCTTTGTTAAATGATTCCGTAAGATTAATTCTCCTTATGAAAGTGTAGCCACAATAAAGATGCTGAATGCATACTTACCATTAGCAAAGAAAAAGGATCATGCAGAATAGCCATATATAAAACAAAAATAAAAGGAAAAATTCTTCTCACTTTTTAAAGGGAAATCCTGCTGTTATCTGCCTACATGACTGTGATATCACATAGTCTTGAATGGATCATAGTGCTGAGAGCTCGCAGTGGTTTGACAATTACCTGGTCAGCCACCCTATGGAAGTGTACATGCAAATATATAATTGTTCTTTGTACAAATGGTATTTCCGGTGACAAACTTACAAACAGATCATTATACAGGCAAGGTCACTCCCTACACACAACTAAGAAACCGAAAAAGAAGATAAACATTCATAATATTTTGCTGAGTGATCCTTTTCATCTCAACCCATTCCGTTTCTTCTAAGCTCCATTATTAGCCATACACATGGCAACTACAGATATATGACTGTATGCTGGGAAGATAAAGGGCAGGTAGAAAAATTCCTCTGATCTTTTCTTATCCTCATATCTGCAGGGTGCCCTGGAAGAAGCAGATGGAATAAACAAAACACGCAGATCCACCTCCAGACTGGCTTTTTGCAGTCATGACTATCACCAGGCTCTTGCTGGTGTTTCCCAAAGAAACCATGCCTCGCTCACACATCCAAATTCAGCATCTTCTGCTCTGATAACACACTTTTTTTTTTTTAACCAAGGATACTGTCCCCCAACCCTTTAGTAACTAACCACAGGGCCTTTTAGACAGGCTGTCCAACTGTCACACTGACATCCTTTTAACTCTACACCTTCCTCCAGCATCGCTCATTCTCCCCCGACGTCCCACTTCATTACACGAAACCCTGAGACCCTCCCTCTCCTTTTTTGCTTTGTAAAGATGACTCGGGACCTGAACCCAGCTGCTTCTGAGGTAATTGCTGGCATTTCTACAGCTGCTTCAGGGCTGGGCTGAGGTTTTAAATGGCTGGTGGTAGGGCTGGTTTTTCTTTCTCTTCTGTGCTCTGTGACCTCGTACACTAGTACCTGCTGGCAAAGGAATGAGTATCTCACTGACCATGTGAAAATACCTTGGTCCTAAGCATCACTTCTTTTTCAGAAAGCAGGAAGGAATTCATCACATCTGCAGCAAAAAAAGGTACAGGTTAAAGGCTGGGTTTTATTGTGAGGTGTATGTGCTAACTTGTGATCCGACACACACATGTTCATTTAGGAGGTTAACTGGCAAATGTTTTTATTGCTTCACCCTGCTTTAGCAAGCTTTTGTCACAATTGAACTCTATCTGAATAAAACTGGAGGAATTGCTGCCTGATTATCAATACATTTTATGTGGTTTAAGTTGTGTAAAACGTGAGGTGAAAGAGCTACATTAAAATTGTAGAGCCGAGCAGTCAGAAGATTGCCTTAAAATTGTCTGTTTGGTTGTAATTTTACTTCTAAGTGCATACTTGCTGTGGTGCTCTCTAGTGATTTATGATTGCCTACTGTTTATTTTCCACTTCACCTTTGCTCAGAAGGCTTTTAAAAAATACTTTAAGATGTTTAGTGCGAAATCTTGTATAACATCAGGACTTCAGTGTAGCGACAAAATCCAGTGATCCCAGCAGTATTCAGTAGTAGCTTTGACTATAAGACTGTCTTTGCTCTTGCACGTATCTCACTTACAACAGCAGCTTTTGGCACGGGGTTCTGCTGCACTGCTAGAAAGTGCATCCCGTGAGCTGGAGGGAGGCCAGGATCCTGTGGATTAAAAATCAAGACTGTAAATATAGATTGAATGCAATGGGCACATTAAAGCTTTGAAATGATTCTGTATGAGGAATGGCTTGCACTCTGCTGATTTAGATTATGGACAAATCTGTTGTATGGCTCTGTATCCTTGCTCAGTGGAAATCTTGGCCAGGACATGAGATGCTGCAGGGCCAGTTATGTGAAGAAGCTTTACTTATCCGGATCTACATGTACATCTGCAGCTGCAACTGCTGTCTTTGTCTGTTTAGCTTTGTAAAAATAAAGATAGGTTAACCTTCGTCTGTAGACAGGCTCCCTGACTCTCCTTGAGTCTTTCATGCTTGAAACCTAGACCCCAGGGAGGTTGTGGCATAAAAGCCACAGGCAGAGCTCTTGGGGGGAGGTCACAAAGTGCGGTGAGGGTGCTATTACATCTGGATGCCAGCTGAATCGACACAACTGCAGGTCTGTCCTGCTGTGGGGTCAGGCTGGTGTCTGCCTGCCTTGGGGGTGGGAAGTGGGAGAACCACAAAGAGCATTGCTCCCATGGTTCACTGGTCTGACACAGGGGAGAATTAGCTGTGCATGTTTGATATTCCATTTCTGGTTTTCTTCTGCCCATGTTTTCTTTTTTTTAAAAAAAATAGAGCACATTTTGTTGTAGGAGTTAACTGTTCTTAAGGGCATGATACTTGGGTCCATACAGCAGAGCTAAGCATGCCTTGAGAAATGGCTTTGGTTTGGGGGAGTTACTGAATACTGAAATAAACAGCTGCCATGGGTGATTTTGTGGAAGACCCATATGACATGCTCAATCGCAAATACAAGGGATTAGAGGAAGTCAGAATGGTGCATTAAAGACCTGATTATCTCCTTTTGTATGTTAACTGAAAGGTGTTTGATATGCTCAGTTTTTATGGCACTGACAGAATGAGATGACCATGGGTTTAAATGCTACAACAGAATCAGCTGACTGCTAATTCCACTAGTTTGAAAAATTAATTCTGATCGTGAAGTGCAACAAGTTTTTAAGAAATTTTGGTAAGAGAAGAAGGATTATTTTTTTTCTTTTAAAATCACTGTCTCTTGTCTTGTGGTCATTTTTTTTCTTGTAATACCTCTATGTATTGACATGTCTACTTTAGAAAAGAGAAAGGCAAAATGTGTCTTCACACAGGAATTCACAAAGTAGCTTACATAGAAATATTTTATCTGAAATACTTTAAGTGGTTATTGTCACTTTTCTATACATGGACTCATCTGGCCTCATAAAGGAATATTCCTCACAGATCCCTTAGTTCTCAGTGGCTTATGACTGTGTAATTTTGCTTTCTCTTCTGTTCACAATAAAACACAAAATTGGTATTGAACTCCTGATATCTGTTGCACTGACTTATTGCTATATTCTCGTACTATCTTTTCGTACTCGTTCCAGGAGCAGCACTTGTGTAAGCTGAAGCATTTCTGGAAATGATAGTCACTATATGATTTTGTATGTTGGTCTAGATATGGTCTGACTGGTGGTATGGGCAGGTGACTTACCCTCCTTTATTAAAGGAAAATAAGGAGTATGTACTGCCTGGTTTTAGGATGGCATCTTTTTAACTTTCACATCCCTGAGAATGTTTTATTTTCTCACAGTAATTGTGAACATAGTTGGGTAGCACCTTTAGTTGCTGTCTGTGAACTTGCTGCTTTGTGGTATTTTAAAAGATAAAGGAAAAGGAATTCTTCAGTAGGTAAAAGGATGTTTTCTATGAAGTAAATCCATGAAAGAAACACTTCCAATTCTGAATAATTTAAACATAACTTGGTCATTTATGTATATCGGTGCAAACCAATGGTAATTTCACTGCAGTATATGTGTATCTAGGTCACAACATAATTTAACTTTCAGGTTTCTCTTCTAGTTGATAATTTTTAAAGACATTAACTAGTTTAAGATCCTAAAAGTTACTTTTCAAAGTATTTTTTAATGGTCTTGTTTTACACTGTTTGAAACTTTTACCAATAAGTGTCAATAGTGTGAAAAGTAGTGATTATATATTAGTCTTACCCATAAGCACTGGGTAAAGTAATCCATAGGGATATCTAGTGCAACTTGTCACCTACTGTCCATATATCTGTGTGAATCATGTTGTTTAAAATAAAAGGCTTCCTTTCTCCAGACATATGCCTCTGTATGTAAATGTTAGGCAAATTCACCACTGGGGAGAAAAAGGAATTAATGTCCAATATCAAAACATGAGTCGTGCTCTCAAGCACTGTGTGTATCTGACTAGGGCCTACTTGGGAATACTGCAGACAGAGGCCCTTCAAAAAAAACCAACCCAAACTGTGCAAATGTACTCAGATTCTCCTATTTTTAAAATAAATTACTTCCATGTGTGTTAAGAGAACCATTTCTAGGTGGACCTCCTGAAGTTCTTCCAGTATAATTCACTTCCAACTTATATAATACATTAAAAATATCTCATCTGCTAGTATATGTCCAAGCTGACCCAGGATTGCATTCAGGGCCACTTTATAAGGAAAACTTGGTTGAACAAAGAGAAACAGATGTTTCCTGCCTAGTAGCATGAAGCAAGTTAGTGTGTTGGAAAGCCATCTAAAGTTAATGGAGGGACATCCAGGATTGCAGTTGCCATGATATTCTCCCCAGGCAGCTTCAGAACAAAAGCTTTTGATTTTTAACAGCTTCAGAAGGGGGCCAGCAACTGTAGATGCAATCGCAAAAGCAGAATAAGAGAAGGGAGATGAGGACTATTAGGTCAGAAATCAGCAACAAGTGACTGAGTATGTGGAGGTTTTGGTCTTGGTTAGCGTCGGTCCTTGGGGGTGCCCACCACACCAGATGGTGGCATGGGCTGTAGGGCAGCACGCTGCCTCAGGTAGCCGTGCTGTTAGGATGCCGTGTTGTGGTGGCTTGTCAGCTGCCAGTACTGAACTTGGCTGCCTTGTGTATCTCTCCCTGGCCTGAGGTGTCCTGAGGGTCCTTGAAAATCCAGACTAAGGAGTTTTATGGCCACAGAAACAATATAAGAAACTAAGAGGAGGGAGGGGAAATAATGCAAAAGGCCACCTGTTTCTTCAAAACGCAAGGCAGCTGTGGCCTCTCCTCTGGCTACATGTTTCCTTCTGCATAATGTCCCCTTTTTGTAGGCTACTTTTTCCCACGGCTACTTCTGCTGCTCCTGGACTGCTGTTAATATCCCACTTGCAGTATGCCCTAACAGCATCACCACAGCTTTCCGATTTCAGCTTGCATGTTAGAGTGTCTGGAAACAAGGTTCAAACCCCTTATGTAGAGCACAGGTTGAAATCTGAGTATCTCACTTGCACGAAGAGTGCCACAGATGCTTGTCTACAAGCCACCTGCAATGTATTCACTCTCCAACATCTTGGAAGGCAGAGAAGAAAATGTAGATTTCCTCTGATAATACGGGAAAAGTTCGTGAGGTGACAAGACAGGGAGCTGTGTGTTTGTGCTGGAATGGCAGAAGGCTTGTTTTCCACACCTACTTTTACAACAGTTTCTATATTTTATTCCATGAGTAATTTCAGAAAGATGATCCTTTAATTACAATGGAACTTATTGCTTAACTTAAAGAAGTCTGTGTGGCTTTTCATTTTTCCGGAGGGAGCTTTTACTCCAGATTATTTCTGTGATGGAATAGTGAGGAGTGATGGGTTCAGAAGAGGTATATTTTGGCTTTGTCAATGCTGTGTGCAAACAGAGTGAGTGGTGCAGTCTGGAGCTCTTTCCTGAAGGCATCATGCAGGAGGCTGGTTGCTGGAAATAGAAAAATGAATAGGAATATGATGAGCAGATCAGCACCCTATCATTACTGCTTGAGCTGATTTCTATTGAGTTTGGGATTTCTGTCAATCTTCTGTTCCCACAAGGCTTTCTCAGAGAGACTTTACAAAGAGAAACTAAGGAAGGAGGGAAAAAAAATGTTGCTGAAAGCCTATGTGTGCGAGGGCTTTTATCTAATGATTGATGGTATGGCTTGCAATTAAAATTTGAAAATGGTGACAAATAAAACTGATACAGTGATTTTATTGTACAGTCTCCATCCCGAATGAAGAGTAATTTACTTTGACTTTTCTGTATTATTTTATCGGAAAACACTTTCACTTGTATAAAGCATCTAGGCAACTATTACTTTCATTGATTTGTGGTCGTTTCTGGTTTCAAGAGCTAAGCGATAGATACATGGGGAAAATTGTACATTGCAACTACACTACATTGAAATGAAGTCTGACTTAGGAATAAAAATAGGTTTTTTTTGGTTTGTTTTATCTGTAAACACTGGAGTGCATTCGCTTTAGTCATGCTACAGTGCATAAGGAAGAAGAGGTTACAGTTGAGAAATTGCTTAGCAGGATTAAGAGACTGCGAAACAGTTATTTTTAGACTTAAGGTTTCTGTTTTTTCAATATTTTGTCTGGGCAAGAAGACTGGAAATGAATTGGACACTAGGGATTCCTGGAGAGAGGAGGCTGCTTGTAACATCCTCATGGGACTGATGAAGTTTTGTGAATTGCTACCACTCAGTTTACTTGTTCGAGCTTCCAGGGAAGGCCACTAGATGTGAATGTGTTTTTAATGGGCTGCAGCTCTTCACTGCTGTTACCCGCTATGTGCATATGACCTCAAGATCTCCCACCCCCGTAGCAGGGCAAGAATTGCCTCTGAGTTAGCTGATCTGCGCAACTCCAGAACTGTGTTCTCTGGAAGATTTCTCTTTTCAACTATCATATAAAATAGGTGGGAGCAGATAGGGCATCTTTCAGGTTATCGAGTAAGAAGAGGGGATGAGGGAGCAGATGGAATGACAGGAAAACACACACTTTTATTTCTAATCCTGACTTCTCAGTAGTGCTGCGAGCAACTGAGTCCGATAGACAGCAGCTCTTAATTTCTGACAAAATTAGTAAGCTTGAAACAGTGCAAATATAATAAAATTTTCATACACCTAGCTAATACTTAAAGAAAAATAGAGTATAGAGCATTGTCTGTTAACTTCCATTTCCAAACTTTGAGCTATAACTGTGATTGCACAGCCACTTCTTGTTCTCAGAACAACCCTGTGTACTGCTATGATAGATCCTCCGCAGTCTGTTTTCTACATCTGAATTTCTTTGAGTCAATGACTGAACATCAGTGGCTTTTGTTGGGAAAAGCTTGTATTTGGTTGAAATGCACTGTACTTTCTCCTGTAGGCTTATTCCCAGGAGTTGCTGGGATTGATAATCTTAGGATGGACAATATAGCTGCTACCTTGGCAGGTTGGTGGTGACTATGTTTTGAAAGACACCCTTTCCCCACCCACAGCTCGGGTAATTCTGATGTTCTCTCCAGTTATTCTCTGCTCCAGTTTCCTAGTGTGTGACAACTCTTCTTCAGTAACTTCAGAGCTTATTTCTGTCTTTTGATTCCTGAAACTTCTTAAAACATTTTGTCACTTCTGCCTATAAGTCTGCTGAGAAGGTATTCCTAAAATAAAGATAGAATTCATTTATAAAATTCTTAAATATTCCAGTGACTCTTCTACTAACTTATTTACCTTGGCATGATAAGAACATACGTAACTAGAAGGACAAAGTCCCCAGCTGAACTCTCCTGCCCTGTCTAACCAGCAGTGCACACTGAGGCTTGTACATCACTTCTCAGCGAGCTGCGCAGCAGCTTTGTTAGAAGTTCATGGCTCCTAGGTGGGATACGTGTCATCCATCCTGATGACAGAAAAGAAACCTTAGGCTGTCAGTGTTGTTGCTGGTGTTATGCGGAGGTAGAGATACAAACCTGATTCCCCTTCCAACTGGTGGCAGTGTGCATGGATGGAGGTCCCTGAGAATGGGGTGAGGGCTTGGCCTGGATCATGGCTCAGCTTGGTGGGGTGGCGGATGCTGTCCAGTCATCCTCCCTGCCCAGGAGGCATAAGAGGTTGTCACCAGGCATCACTCCAGCCCAGCACACACTGATCAAGGAGCAGAGAAACTCTCCCATCAGCTTGTGAGAGCATACCTGTGAAGCACAAATGCAGTGGTGGGAGGAGGAAAGTGCTGTCTAGCAGAAACTTTGCTTTCAGAAAGGTATCAGTGAAGGAAATGAATATTTTATATGACACGGTGCACATGAAATCATTGTCGTATGCACCATCCACTTTATACATCCCTAGAGCCATCAGAGTTCTGGTGACTTAACCTGATATTGATCCTGCATTATTTAGGAACAGTTCCAACATGCGATGGAGGGCGTTACATTTATGACAGTTATAGAAGTCCCTCATCAGATTAGTGCAATTAAATGAAAACTACTGCCACTTAATCTAGTCACAAAATTGCAAAATTATTCCAATACTTATCATAATTACAATGACATTAAGTCATTTCTGTTTGTTTTTGTTTCTTTGCAAATGAGATTTAAGCATCGTATCCTATGAAGATGGCACATCTAGCTGTGTGACTCCCAGGTGCATGAATTCTGTTTGTCTGCTAATCCCTCGCTGGCTCTGGGCTATTTGGCAGCGAAGCATTTCCTGGGGTGCACTGTAATAACAGGCAGCTGTTCTGTCAGCTCCACTGAAAAAGGAGATAAAATGGCAGACAACGTTCACTTTTTCCTAGACGAGTTTCTTACAGTTCCCCAAACTGACTGAAGTAACTGCTCTTAGTAGATGATGTCATTTGTGTAGAACCAGGACGGGTTTTTAGGGAACAAACTTAGAAATTATCTGCTGTAGAGGGGGCAGCATGCAGTAGTTTGCAATCGAAACGCTTGTAAGGGGTCAATGTGATTGCATGGAAGAACGGCCGTTAAACTGTAGGAGATGGGCTGTTTGTTTCAATGCAGCTGAATTTTCCCACCGACTTTTATCTGCGAGAAGGCTCTCTGCAATGATGAACAGGCCCTTCTGGATTCTGGCTTTCCATCTCTGCCCCAGTCATCTTGTTACTCTGGGGACTGAAAATGAAGAGCATATCTAATGAGATGTTGAGTTTTCTGGATATCATTTGGCTTAGTGTCTAGCTGGAGTCTTTGGTACCTCCTCTGAGAGGCTGAACACTCAGCAGCCCCTGAGAGAACCCAGCGTTTTTGTCCGTAATGGAAGTTAACATTAATGCCCACCGTGGCACAGAGCCCTCTGTGCTGCGACATAGAATCATAGAATCATAGAATGGTTAGGGCTGGAAGGGACCTTCAAAGGTCATCTAGTCCAACCCCCCTGCAAGGAACAGGGATATCTCCAACTAGATCAGGTTGCTCAGGGCCTTGACATACTTCACCTGCCATCATTCTGGCTTGAACTCCTCTTCCTGAACCACCCATATGAAATAGGAGGTGCCCAAGACTAATTAGAGCAGTTTAATGCTTTGATATGTCTAGATGTTAAGTGTTACGAAGAGATATTATTTCAAAAGGCTGAGTACTCTGAAGTTAGCCATCCTGGGTTTGATGTTGCATGGAATCACTCCTTTGATTTATGGATCTTAAATAGCTAATCCTGATTACAAAACTCCTTCCCAAGCAAATCTTTTCATTATAAAAGCAGTCTCTGTATCTCTGTTTTCATCCACAGACACAAAGTCTTTTAAGCAAATAAATTGTGATTTATTTGTGACATGTGTGTTTCCACATCCCAGACCATTTAGCTTTTATATATCTATCTAAATTTAGCCGTATTATTTTGCACTGAAGTGAGGTAGTGTTGCATTATCCCCTGGGCTACCTGGTGACTTTTGCAAAGTTATATCCAAGCCCAGCTCTGCTGCAGGGCTGTAGTGTAACAACTGACTTCTTAGGACTGCACTTGGCTAAACTACTGCTTTATGTACCCTTGAATCATGGGGATGGGAACCATCTGATGAACTGTTATTTGGTGTCTATCCTTTTACCAGCTCTTTTGATGTTGCCCTTTTATCATTTTACTGCTTTTCTCTTAGTGTAACATGTAGAAGAGTGTTCAGTGTCTTCAGTATATTAAGCTATAGTTGTGCAATACCTGAAGTCTGTAAAGCAGTGATGTTAGCCCTGTAGCTATTTAGTAGGAAAGCGGTCCTCTCCTTTGGAAATGAAGGCCTATCTTTGCGTGGAATTAACTTCTCTTTCCCGAACATGGACTATGATTTTGTCCTGGAAAGTTAAGAAAAAATTAAGCAATTTCTTCATCCAAATGTTTAGGATTACTTGTCCTTTCTTTACTTCGTTCCTTCCAACATAAGTTAACTAGTGCTCAAGGTTTTAAAAATAGACACCTTGTAAGCATACCTGTGGGCAGGATACAATTCATAAGGGGGAGAGGGTGAGATTTCAGCCAGATCCGACAAACTGGTGGAGAAGGGAAGCACAGCTGCCTTGCCAGGGACTGAAGTCCTTGAAGTTGATTTAATCCTGATGTCAGGCACTCTTTCCAATGTGGGCAAACAGCCCATAATGTAAACTCTGGGGATGAAACTGAAATTGGTGGTCACTTGCATGTCTTGCGGCATGAAAGCAAACTTGTGGTTAAAGCGTCTGTCAAGGGATTAGGAAGGTCTAAAGTTGAAGCAATGATCTTCTAGCAAAAAATAACAAGCATGCTCTTAGTAGAAAACATGTATAGCTGCTCTGCGAAACACTGACAGCGCATATAATCATCTTATAACGATGGGTCAGACCCTTGACTGATGTATCGTGGCTCTCCTGGCTTCCGCGCAGCAATACCAATTTACACCGCCTGAAGGCATAGCCTGTTGTGTGCAACTAAATGTGGGCCTGGTGTGGGCTGGGGGTAGTTTTTGTCTTTCTCATAGCACCGCAGCAGGCTACCCTCTCTAAAGATATCCTTTCTGATCAGAGATCGTAAGGCAAGGTAATTTATTTTTGGATAGGAAAGATGTCTGATAGTAGCTTACAGGTTCCCAGAGAGCATGGTGATGGGGTGGTGAAATCTTGTCACCCTTGAAGCCTGGGATGTATCCCTGCCTTTCATCATGCAGACAGCCTTTGAACTCTGCTTGTATCTCTGCCCATGGCTCAGACGCAAAGTTGAAACTTTTTTGAGAGTTTGTTGCCCTTTTGTTTTGTTACGCTCTTGGAGGAGCTGAAAAACCACTTAGGAAAAAAGTATACCTGAAGCTGCCTGGACTATGATCTTGGTATGAAATGAGGCCAAGGAGATTCTAGGTACTTCAAACTTGCATGTTTATCTTGTGTAGGTATAAAACCTGCTTAATAACATTGTCTGAAACCTTTCTGTCCTTCAGTCTTGCTCCAGTGTGAAATGGAGGTTCTGGTCCTCAGTTCTGCAGTTCATGGAGACCACAGTAAAATATGTGATGCTGCTGTTATTGGCTCCAGTGCTTTGGAGAACAATCAAGGATCAGCTCTGATGAACTTCTTGGACATTTCTCTTCAGCAGAGGAGCTGACAGCAGCAGTGGCAGTGAGTTTGAGACAGAAACGTAGAAGAAGAATTTCCTTTTATTTTAATTCCTTGTGGCTATTCATGTTGGTCAAAATCCACCTTGGGCTTTTAGCATCCGCTGCAACTACTTAGCAAGACCACGTACACTTGTTAATTTGTTCTTACCATGTTCTGTGGCTCTTAAGATATAGTGAACACATTTCAGATTGTTTGCACAACTTCCATTGGAAAGGTTAGATCCAAAGAAACTCTAACACACTGAAGTGCATGGATCTTGTTTCAAATATCCCAGCCAAGCTTTGTTAGAAGCAATTATCTTTTTTCTGGCCATCACTTTTTCCAAATTATCCCTTTAAAACGTATGTGTAATGCTGTGTTCACTCAGTACATTTTCCCCAGATGAAATTCAAATGTTTTGACATCAACTGAGTCTCACAGCTGTAAGAGAAGACTGAGATGAAAATAAATGACTGCACCTACTGTGAAGACTTGTAACAGAACAGAGCTTTCTGTCATGTATCAGAATATTGCATGTGTTATGAGCAGTTGTGATGCTGCTAACATAAAATTTCTCTTTTCCAAATCATACTCTTGAATCTCATATTCAGCCAGAACAGAATCTAGCCCGGTGCCCTAATGACCGGTGTGTCACAGCCTCTAGCAATCAAAGGGTTAAGCTTCAGCCCAAAGGCAGCACCTGCAATGGCAGTGTCATCTGCCATTGTACTGGGTGACTTGGCACTGGTGCAAGGGGAAGAATGCTTATCTAGGGAAATCGCTTGGTTTAGTAGTGCCCACAAACCTCCAGGGAGATGTTTTATCTGGCAGCACCCTGTTTAGTTTGTGGGTGCTGAGATCATCACTTCAACCACCCTGAAATTCTGGCGGGCAGCACTTGCTGGTGGTCTCTCTTGAACTGGCTTGTCTATGTGTTTCCAGCTGTTCACTGCATTAGAGACAATTGAAAATTTATGGACGCCTTCCAAATATTACTTACCCGTGTAAGACACTGCTCTCATTGCCAAAAAGATGTACTGGGGTCATGAATAAATAGAGACATGGTCTGTGCAAATGGGATGGGAGATTTCCACAAACCAGAGGTTTTTTTATTAAGATGTTGTCTACATACTGTATAATGTTGGGGAATAGCCATATTATAAGACAAATTGGGATATTAATGGACTGTACTGCAGGGATGCTGGTTGATTATATATAGAGTCAGTTGGCTGGCCACTGATGTTTGGTGTTATTGGTTCTTATTTGTTTTTATGATCTGCTCTGCACTACGAAGTTACAAGGATATTCTTTAGACAGGAGACCTGCTCAAAAGCCAGCTTTAGCAAAAGCGTTGCTTCTATCAATGTTTTCCCTAATGCACAAAGAATTTGTCTTACGATAAACAAAAGAACACTTGTATTTTTCTGTTTTCTGGACTTTTGTGAAGCCTGAAGGCTTCAACACATGCTGGAAGTTGCAAAATGATCCTTTGATTCAAGCCCACTTAAAAAAATAAAAAAGACAAATAAAAAACTGGTCCTTGCAGATCTGAAGAGGATGCAGACCTCACCCTTTCTGTCTAACAGGTTCAGGGACCCCTTATCTCAGGTGTTAGATTTCTGCTTGTTAGGATCTGAGTTTGGGAGAAGAGGTGCAGCCTTTGAAGGCTTTTTGACATATTATTTCTGGTGTGACCATTCTACAGTTTTTTAGGACAGTGGCTGTGGTTGTTTCAAGTACTCTATCTAAATTGCCACTTGCCAGTTGATGGAAGCCAGAAATAACACTTTACTAAGTGAAGTTGCTGGAGAAACGTTTCAGAGAAGTAACTGCCTGATTTCAATTCTCCTGCTATTCCTCTCCAATTAGCTGGTTTCAGCATCAAAAGCAGCATGAAACTGCTGAGCTAAATTTATCTGCCTGTGTGACTCCAAACACATATAGCAGTCTGGTATCTGGCACTGGGACCTCTAGTCCAGCAGCTGAAAAATGGCAGTAACAAAAAGAGTATGTCAGGAAAGAATGGTGGGCCTTCTAGCTGACTTCTAGTCCTTCAACTCTGCACCTTTCAATAAGGATAAGGGAATGCATAATAAGACAGACTGGAGTGAAGCTTTGTGCAAGATGGGATGCTTCCCTGGATCTAAACGCAGAACTACATTGGTTATACTGATTTGAAGTGGTCAGAGGTGTTTTCCTCCATCACAGAATAGAGAAAGGACAAGCTAGATCTATGTAATACCACCTCTGATACTGGCAAATGTTCAAAACAGTTAAAGTAGGTTTTGTGCTTACCCAGGTTACTCTAAAGCAAGCTAACTGCACTATTTCATCTAAACTTCCCTGCACAGATAAGGCCTATGATCTCTTGCCGCCGCTTCTGAAAGCCAACTGTGTTCAAACACACGCACTGCAACCCGTTTGGAATCATCTCAGGCTCTGGCTGATGTTGATGGAGCCCTGTGTTTAGAGCTGATAAGATATGTCAGTGTCTCATCTCCCTGCTTTATATCTGAAAGCATGTCGTGAAGATTGCTTGTAAGGCTACAGAGAGCATTTGGTTTTTCCAGATGCTTCACAGCGAGAGTAGAAGGGAGTAGAGGTGCATCACATCTTCTCAGCACTGCTGTTGAAGGCCCCCAAGAGTTCATAAATAGGTGAACTCACCTGAGACTGGCCTGGACTCAGCATTGAGGTAGGAGTCTTGTGGGCTTCCACCTGGATGGAAAAAACATTCATTTAAGTTTTTACAGGCTGGGACTAACGTTTGATATGAGTGTTCTGCACAGCTGTAATATTGCTGTGCCCAAAATTACCTGAGATGACCAACAAGCCAATTGAGGAATATAAAAATCGCATGTGTGACTTGATTACATCATTCCACCAACAAAATAGAAGCTGAGATCTGGATCTGAATGTAGGAGCTGTTGCATCTCTGTTGCTTTCATCATTGAGTTGGCTGAATTGCCACCTTTATTAACTGTGTGCTATATACAGCATGTGTGCATATTTATGTCACTGAGGAGAAAGTGGAAAGAATGAAATGCATTTCCAGCTCAATTAATTTTGCTGGTAGGACTGATATAATCCCCTGAAATTCCAGATCTAAGAAACAATGAAGATTGTATAAACATCTAGAGTAACAGGTAACTTTGCTGCTCTAATGAAATCTGACCATTGGCATAAAGTCTCAAAACAGTACTGAACCATTTATTAAATAATATCTATCCCCTAATGATGAATTCATTTTTAGTTAATAACAAGTCTTTGTGAAGCATAATGAAAAATACAGTGCCATGTGTAGTAAACTGGCCTCTGTTTTCTTTGACAGCATGCCAGATCCTCAGCTGCAGCACTACTATACTATTCATCTCCATAAAGGGCTCTTTCGAAAGCATTGTTAAACAGCAGGAAGGAATGGTGTATGACAGCTTCATTAGTCACTAGGAGCCAAACCTGACCACTTTCTGCTGGGAATTATTAGCATGTTCCAAAACATCCCTGGATTGATGGCATCCGAAAAAAATTTTTTCCCAAATTTTTGGAGTGTGACCAAATCTCAGTTTGAAAACCGTGGAATGGCAGTTGTACCATCAAGTCCTCTCTGAGCGAGGTTAGGCTCTATTTGCAAGGAAAACATGAACTTCCCAGCCTTAGGAGTCCAGAAATATTTCCAGTACACTATTTGGTTTGAAATACACAGACATGGGAAGTTGTTCTCTGTAAGTGCAGAATGTGATCTTGCCAAAACTGCAAATGCCCCAGCACCATCACTGCAGGCAAGCCCCTGTGTATCAGATACAAAACTCGAAGCTTTTTCCCATTTCTGCGCAGTATTTACAAAAGTGCATCCAGCAGGCAGGTGCTCTGGTACGTCAAAGATGCTCACGGTCCCATAGAGACCAGTAAATGTGAAATTCTCAGCTAACATAGTGTTTCAGGCTTTATGTTGTTAGCCTGAGATCAACTGTATTTAAAGTGGGGCGCTTCTGAACCTTGCTCAACAAGATCCTAAGCTACAGGATAAACACGAGGTGCAGAATCAAGCTCTTGCATAAATCTATTGCATGATTTATTGCTCCTTTGAAAATATCACAGGCTGTTTGTAAAGTGAATTAGCTGTCTAAAAAAAAAAAAAGTGAAACGAGCAAAGCCTGTGAAAATGCTGCTGTTAGCATGAATGCTTTAGCTAACTCATTCCAAGAAAATACCACCTAAAAGTCAGTTTTTCGGTAGTGAGGCTTCACTGAACAGTGAGGTCCAGGGAATTGATGGAACTCGTAATAAAACCACTGTATACAAAGAGGTATTTTACAGGCCAGCTGTTCTTAATTTCCTGTATATTTGTAAAGATAAAATTATCCCTTAATACGGAGTTATTTATGCTTTTGTACCCACACGGAACCTTCTGTGAATATTTTACAGGTAACGCCATTCATAATTAACAGCGAGCCAACAAATGCCTGGTGCTTGAGTGATGACTTAATGTACACTTGCAAGCTTAGCCAAGACCCTGGTGTGACTAAGCCAAATGCAGGAGAGGAGACTGTGCAAGAGCGTGCCTCCACATGCTTTTGGAAATCCTGCCTGTTCCTATCTCTATCGGTGTGACTGTCCTGCTTGGACTGCTCGGTGGGCTCGAGCCCAAGCGACAGGCTCGCCTCAGAACCCCTGGATGCTCAGCTCTTGCCAAGCTCTCCTTGCAGCGAACACTGGGCCATTGCATTTGCATAAGCGTGCAAGCTTCGGCTTTGGTGTCTCCTGTTGCCAGTAACAGCTGAGATCCTTCAACCCAGAGATTACAGGAGGTGATTCTCTTCCAAACTTTTTTTTTTTTAAAAGAAAGTATGGAGTATTTGGTGTGAGAGTCAGTTCTCATGATTCCTGGGGGCTCTTCCTCTTTCGTGCTATTGAAAAGACGGCCTTGAAGTTACTGTGTGTTGGCCCATGAGTCTTGTAAGGGGTTTACTGGTAACAATAGCCTCAAAGCTGCAACTCAAAAGCTGTGTGCCTAATCTACAGGATTAACACAAACAACATGTCCTTGAACAGGATAGGTTTACAGCAGTCTAACAGGAGTCATTTTCTCCAAGAACAGAAAACAGAACCTTTACAGCCTGGGGAGACGGGAGCAGAGCAGACCCCCAAGGTGACCATCAGCAGTGGGCTACTGGCTCTCCCTGCTGATAATCCACACGAGCCGCTCTCCATTTTGGTATCGTATGTCTCTGTGTGTGTGTGATCCTATAGTGAGGAATTGTTTCCAGTTTTCTGCAAGCTGGAGCCATTGCTGCCAGTAGTTTTTAGTGTGGTTTGTTCTGGTGCTCTGAGGTGGTGGAGAGTAGGTCTTGAGTGTGGGCTACTAGGTACCTCCCCCTACACTCTGAATTTGCTTGTGTCTTTTCTGGCTTCCCTCACTGCGTGAAAGCCAATCCCTGGTGAAAGATAGGGTTTGCTGCTGGTGGAAATAATATTCTGCTACGGAGCAGTGGAGGGCTGGAGAAGAGGGTGATGCCCACTTGTGAACGGCAGCCAATGAACTCTCTCTCCCACTGCGGCTTCCGGTTCTGCTCCAGCAATAACAACACATTTCTTCCCACACCTCATATTCCTTTTTCCCCTCCTGACTCTGCAGTTCATTTGTTCACTGGACTTTCGTTTGTGAATCTGTTTACTTTGCCTTTGCCCATTTGTTCTTGCTGTTGGGCCTCACTGAAAGCCCTCTCTAAATATAACAGGGAGACAAGGAAGAGAAGAACATTTGATATTTTTGTATTGTTTCCAGAGCTACCACTGGAGTGAGCTCATCTGAAAACCGGTTTAAAAGTATTAACCCCTTTTCTAATCCTCTCTAATAAAGATACCATCTCCTGTTGATATCATTCATTGAATCTTTGCAGACTCAGGAAGTCACCCTGATTTACACTTCCAAGTCTGTCTATGCGTCCAAAAGGACTAAAAATTCTTTATTTGTAAAAGAATTAAAGATTTCCTTTGAGGTTAAAGAGAATTCCTAACATGCATGAACTAAACAAATTCATCTTCTCAAAAAAAAATTATTTTAGCAAAATACCATATAAAGCATTAATTATATAATCATTCTTCACCAGTGGGAGGAACTGTGCATGTTAGGAAAGGCTGTATTTACTGGGCTGGCAACTACTTCCTGAGTAGTTGCTTTCTGCAAGAATACAAAAGGAAAAGTGTGTGTGCACGAAATGTAATCCTACCCCAGAAGTTTTAGTGGACTCTGTCTATGTGCTGCGGCTTTGCAGGTGTGATGGCTAAATTAAGTTTCACAGCACCCCCTTGGGAATGTGAAATGGGTGCCAGGAAAAAAAAATCTAGGCCTGGGAATTTGAAGCTAAATCCCTCTGAATAATTTTAAAATCAGATTGGTGGCACTCTGGAGAATAGTGAAATGAAGCAGAGGAGGAAGGGAGGAGCGGGTTCTGCTATCCAAGCAGGGCTGAATCAGAGGAATAAGGAGGGTGTACCAGTAAAGGAAAGACACAGGAATCTGACTTAACAGGTGACTTGGGTGACTTTAGGGAAAAGATTATTTGCTTTTGTAATGCTAGAGAAAAAATGATCATTTCCTAGCGGTGTGTGTAAAGGCAGACGGAGCAGTGGTGGGTGAAGGCGGCAAGTGTGGAAAGGCAGTGGGTTCCCCATAAGTGTTTTACATCTTCCTGTTTCAGAAACTGTTTGTCAAAGAGATCGGCAGAATCCGTATGCTCTTTTAAAAATGCTTCCAGCCTTCGATGCTGTAAACATAAGTGCTTTGTGCAATGAAATAGTACATTATGAAGCAATTTTGGCTTCCCTCGTTGCGCGTTATGTTCCCCTTTCACTTATAGCTGTCTACCTGTATCAGTTGAGCCTCCAGCAACAATAGTGTAAAACTGTGCTTGTGAAGAGTATGGTGATATCATCAGAATATTTCACTGGCAAGACCTCGATAGATGTAGCTGCAGTTCCTCTTGACTCAAGTAGGAAGGCGATATATTAGATCAGTTCTAAGAAATAGCAGAAATAATGTTAGAAGCACTGGTTGAGAAGGATTCTGTATCATTCCAAATGTCTGGCAATAAGACTTCTTAGTTGGGCTTGTAGAAGTATTAATTCTATGAAGGATTTATCTCTCAGTCTCTGAAAGTACCTAGGTTGAGTCTGGACTCAGAATCACTTCTGGTGAGGATTTTGCCTGATTTTGTCTGTCTTGATTTATTAACATGTAATACCTTACCTGCCACACTGACCTATCAACTGGCATTCTAGCTGAGATGCTGTCTGATTTCCACAGCTATGAACAATTTTGGAGCACACTAATTGCTAAAACAAGCATGTTGGCTCTAAAAAACATCTGTCATCCCCTCTCTTTTTTTAAGAAACAGTCAGCACTGATGCATCTGTGTGTGTTCTACCCAGGTTGCAGGTTCACTATACACAGTGTGGATGTGGTTGTCTCAGAGCCAGCTCCAAGTGCTAACACATCTCCATCTCACAGCTGAAAATGCTGGTGAGACGTTGAAGTAGTTGTGCAAGGGGTCAGCCCATGTCCAGCATGACCTACCCTGCATTTGGGCTCATAAGGCTGGCTGGACTAAATACTGCTCTGTGGAGTCACCTGACGGTTTGAGCCGCTTTCCGACACTCATAACACACAGTTATGTTCTGGTATGTGGAGCAGAAAAGCCTCTGCTCTTCTGGATAATGTAGTTGATTATTTCTGAATGATTTCTTCTCCGTCGGTTGTAAAGTTAACTGAGTCTGCGATGACATGTATTTATTTTGAGAAGGCTTAGGAGGAGGCTGAGGCCAGTACAGTAGCATTCAGTTCATAGTGTAGAAAATGAAGACTCAAGTGCAGCGCATCAAAGACTTTGCTTCCATTAAGCTCTGCCAGTGCTTCACAAGATATTTCTGAGTGGAGAATGATGAATACACAATTTGAAGTGTGGGCCCAGTATCTACATAGAAGAATAAGCTCTCCAAGGCAGAAATGGCTTCTTAAGCCAAAATGACCTCTCAAACGAGACTGCAGGGCTACTGTGCAAATGGGTGCCAGCCATCTGCTCCTCAGCTGGCAAATGTTGACTGCTTCAGGAGCTGAATGTTCCTCCCATGTGGTTAATTTCTTCCCATGGCAGAAAATGCTGGTGTACAGTTTGATTTTAAACAATGAGAAGAATAATGGGAACTACAAAACAAACGGTCAGAGGAGCTCCATTTCCCTCACTTGGCTCAGTTCCCAGTGTCAGACATTGCACTGCAAGGAAAAAAGCAGTAGGGTAGGGTTCAGGAGATACCCCACCTGACACTTTTTCAAAGGTTGTCTGAGAGGTAGCTTGTGACTGCACCAGACCAGTGCTGCAGGGAGAAGATCTTTCCCTGAGATGGGAACAAGCTGTGCTGCTCCTAAGAGGTTTCTTTCCTTTTGGCCTTGGGATGGCTGGTGTAAGGTCTGTGGCTGCAGGGATGAGGTGGTGAGGTCTGCATGATCAGCTCTGGGGACTCGAGACAGCCTTGTGCACCTCCAGGACAGCTGAAGATGCTTTGCTTCCCTCACTGGTCAGAGGGGCTTCCCGAACGCCACAGCATGCGCCCAACGCACCGAGTCACTAAACCACACGTAATCTATGTAAACACTTTTAAAACTTTTTAAACAAAGATACATACACGTTTGTCTCCAACTCCCTGTTCTTATGCTTTATATTTTGGATATTTATTGTGCAGTTTAAGTATTTGCTTTAAAGAAACTGTAATTCAATGTCTCCCCAAAGATTTGCTATTCCCCATAAACATTGCCTAGAAACATCTGCTTCCCTCATATGGATCTCATAATTTGTGCTTTGGATTTCATCCAGTGCTCTGTGGAAAAGTGATGCCTTCCAGAGACAGAAACCTGATTATGAGAAACCTCATGGACAATAGTGAGTGCCTTTGTTGTAACTGATTTTTGAAGAGAGAGAGAGAAACAGAGATGGGAGAATTGTTTTTTATGAAATGTTTTTTTGCGGAGACATGCCACACGCTCCTTTAGTCTCTTCAGGCAGATGCAGAGTAGTCTCTGCCTCTCTGGGTTTATGACCCTTCAGCCATTTCCAGCTGCATCTGACAGACAGGGGGGTCTTGAAGATAACCATGTTCTTGAAGTTTCACCAAAGTAGGTAAGTGGAAAAAGAAAAGGGCCATTTTCCCTGAGTGCCCTGACTGCAGCATTACAGTGTTAGATATCAGAATCTATGCAGCACAGAGAACTTGCAAAGAAAATGAGAATTAAACAAACTTTAACCAGTCACAAAATACAAGTCTGCAGGACACTGAGCTTTTTCAGTTCCAGTGTTGATGGACATAATTGGAAATAAAGCACCTACAGACTCCAAACAGCCTGAAGAAGAACAACCTGTGCTATGTCAGGTACCAACTGAAAACTGTGCAGCCAACAAGAGATAGGACCAAGATTTTTTTCCTCTTCATGTCCCTCCATCCCTTCCATGGCTGTGGAAGACTATCCCTGCTGCGGAGCAGTGGTCTAAGAAGGAGGTGGAAGAAGCCCTGCTCTTTCACCTGCCTTCCCTTGCACCAGCCAATGGTGTACAGGAAGGATAGCGTGTTCATTACCAACCAACAGGAAGGATAGCGTGTTCATTTTGGGGCACAGCTTTTTTGGCATTCCTCAGACTGTGTCCTTGTGGTGAAGAATAACAGCTTAGGTTAAAATAAAGCAGATGGAGAATAAGAAGTGGTAAAAAATGGTGAAGGGAGGAACTTGCAAGAAGAGGCAAGAATACTAAGTTCCTTTTAGGTGTTCAGTGTACGGGTCCTGTTCACCTAGCCATTTGTCTTCGCAAACACAGTCTGAGAAGGAGATGATAGCCATTACATATGGATCTAATGATTAGAGTGTTTGCCCAGGGATGTGGAATTCAGACTTGTCCTCAGCCTGAAATGCCAGTGATTCCTCACCTCCTGCTTCTCCGGGTCCCCAGGCCAATGCTGTAAAGTGTTCCAGTCTGAGTGGAACCGTTTTGCACTACTGTGATTAAAATCTGCATAACAAAAAGTCAGTTGGGCCAAATTTGCAGAACTCAAGTATCTTATTGGCTTCAGCTCTGCACTTCGCTTTGCTCCTCACTCGTCATTGTGGAGCTCTGGATAAGTAACTAATCTGTGCTCTACTGTATCGACTTCTTTAACATGTCGCAAGACTTCATAGTTCAGCCTGTGGGAGTAGGAACTTCACTTACGTTTCACGAGGTGCCAAATCCTTTGATAAACGTGAAGATATGGTCCAAGATTACCACTGTCTCTGTGCAGGAAAGGTTTTACCTCTGCTCGGAGAAGCGCTGTGGGTCCACCGGGCTGTATGCTCGCTTGTGACATCCTACTTCTTGGCTTTTGGTAGCTGCCCACACCCTTCCCTTGTGTTTGTTGTAATCGGTTACATATGTTGATTTGTTTTTGTACACATCTTGACCTCAAATCAGAACAGGAAAATCTCTCTCTGGGAATAGCTGTGATGAGGTACATATCCTTTGTATGAGTGCTCATGATCGTCCGTTGTTTGGTTTGGGGTCACCTCCCTGTAGGCACGTTTTGGTCTTGCCAGGCTTCTGGCTTCTTCTTGTATTTTGCCCAAACCTACTCCCAGGGAGAGGCTTCCCTTCTTAAGCAGTGCGTTTTGGATGCTCTCACATGCTGCTATGTCTGAATAGCATTTCATAAATGTGTCTACATGAGTTGTCCACTTAAAATTGCTGGGGTTGAGGTCTCGGCACTGTGCAAACCTGGACTATGGCAAATGTAGCCATTGCGTCTTAACTGAGTGAAAGCAACAGCTTCATTCCTCCATTATCTTAAAACATTTACTTTCATTATGGAGCCTTTTTTCTAATTCTTTGTCCTCTAGTCTCCTTACGTTTGAGGAAACCTCTATCTTCTCACCACCCTCCAAGTATCCCAGTGCCAAAGGGCCCATTACTCTTGGTGGTTTAATGCTCAGCTAAGTGCTGCTCTCTCACTCTATTCCTTGGTTGTTCCTGGATATCCCAGAGGAGTGTTCCTGGGCACGGGCCACTGAGCAGACCCCAGCTGAACGGCGTAACCATGCAAGCACAAGCAGTAACTCCTTGCTCGGGGATGTCCTGGCTCCGACTTTGCTCCATGAGGAACAGAGCTGCCAAGTTCCAGTCAGAGAGTGGAGAGAGGTCAGTATTTATGGGGTCTGAGCGTTATTCTATGACATAGGAAGAAAAATAGAGGAGATTATGGTCACCAGTGCGCTTCTGCTGCACAGACACACAAGCAGCATCGTTAACGTTTGAGTCCAACAAAATCTGCTTTGTTTACAGTGTAGCTTGCCATCTTTTTTGTTTCTGGGGAATAGGTGTCTGCTGTTCTTTAGTAAACGTTCACACAATGGTACGCTTAGGAAACAAAGAAAAAAAGTGAAACAAACCAGGAATACGAGTACAACTTGCAGTCTACCTCTTCAAAACACAAGTAGTGCTGAGCTAAAGCACTTCCCGGACAGCAGCCATCTCTGGGTGGGGCTGTTTTGGAGGAGGGAGTTTAAGTAGGCACGGACATGAATGAGGCAACTGCTGCAGTTTTCCTGAAATCTGAATGATGTTTTTAAAGTTCGCATCCTCCCTCAGAGCTTGGGCTTTGCCGTCTGTCTCTGTTAAGCAAACATGTCTCAGCTTAAAATCTTGCACAAAGTTCGTGCCCAAATGGCCTGCTGGGTGCAGTGAACCTCAGCTAAATGTTTACCGATTTTGATGGATTTGGACCACGCATCTGTCTCTCAAGAGCCTGATCCTTTCCTCACTGTACTCCAGCCCGAAGTCTGTTGCTGGGAGGGAGCAGGCTCTGGGTTTGTAGTCGGAGGCTGTGCCAGATGATGGTGATGTGGCCGCCTTTGGGAAAGCCCAATGGCTTTGGGAAAGCTCCTTCACACCTCTGCTTGCTCACCAACCCTGCTCATCCTTTGTGGTGTTTTTTTTTTTGTTATATTTTTTATAATTATTATTGTTTTTCGCAAAATTGAAGAGGGGCCAGGTGGGAAACGTGGGGCATTACTGCTCCCGGGCTGCCCTCTCTTGGGTAGCAGCGGTGGTGTTGCACCTTCCCAAAGTCAGGTGGCGGCAGAAGCTTACCAGGAGTTTTCTTACCGAGGTCTGGCACACCAGCGGTGCTGAGCATTGCCTGAGCTCGTCCTGTCCCCACTGGGATGCTGCTGGAGCCTGAGCCTCGGTCCTGGCTGGGTGTCCAGGAAGGGGACATGTTTCACTCACAGGACCATACAGACCATCCGAGTCCCAGGCAACTGGACTGCTAAAGCATCGCAACTGTAGCGGGTCGAGCTGCCCAGTTCTTAGTTTGATCTTTGTTGGTGTAGTGTACCCGCTCCTCCGAGCCCAGGGAAGGGAAAGCTCGGGGAATGCAGTCAAGCAAAAACATGGTGGAGTAGAAACGTCTTTGCCTTTTAGTTGGGTGATCAGGGAAAGGCAGAGCCCTGTATGTTCCTACATTTTTTTTGGTAGTAAAAGCTTACAAAAGATTCTTTTTTTTTTTTTTTTTGCTGGTCTCCACACTTTAGAAAGGGATGGGGGGAAGCCTTTCAGCTCAATATGAAAAGGTGAATTTTAAAGAGTAGCTAGTTGTTTGGAAGAGAAGGCATATGGAGCTTGGAGCTTGTTTGCTTGCTTTTTTTTTTTTTTTTGGTAACAGCATTGCTCAATATCTAATCTTCTGCAGAGCACATAACTTCTGTTTCCTGTGTTATGAAATCCTGGAAACAGCCCTGAATTTTAAGGAAACCAAGCACACTTCTGCAGAGAAGATGCAGCAAAAGAGCTCCCTCTCTTGTCCATTATATGTTTCGGCCAGTTTGCTTCGATGCAGGAGTATCAGTTTAAAATCAGAGTGAAACTGTCATTAAATTAGATTGGATTGAGGATTTATCTGGAGTATTCAGCTTTATGTCAGTTTAATTAAACTGTTTGAAAAAGATGTGTAGTGAGTATTGACATTCAACACCCAGATGAAAAAAAAACATCCAACTGTTTTTGATAAAGTACTAAAATATTACTTCTGCAATAACTCCTTAAAAACACAGTGGGAGATATATCTTTCATGATATCTATAAAATATTCTACAAAACATGGTTTTGATTATATTTTTCTCATCAGCTTTCATTACCAGTAAAACTGCGTTTCACAGGGTAAAAATAAGTATCTCTGTAACCCTCACTTTCAGAATCAGATTGGCTGGGCTAAATCTAGTTGTGATATAAATCCAAGGAAAAGATGTTTTAACAGGAGCTATTGAGCCACAACTATTTCTAATGGTTAATTGCTGTGCAAAGCTAGAAACAAAGCATTTGCAAAGTATCACTTTTTCAAGGTAGCTCTAACAATCTTGCATATATGAAATATGGCTTTCTGGGCACAACTGTAATAAGAGTCACATGTTCAATGTAAAAGGCTCCACTTAATTTGTGCCATACCTTGTAAAGTCAAGTCACTGCATTTTCGTGCTCAGTTTTCCAATCAGAAGCTTTCATTTAGTGGGAAAATAGCTATACTAAGAGGGCAGTTAATGATACAATGTTACTTCTAAACTGTAAACGTTCACTGTGTTTGGGAATGTTTTCTTTTATGAAACACATTCTCACCCTAGATTTAATGTCCTGATTAACTGCATCACTGGTTTTATGACTTTAGTTTTTTTTTTTTTCCTACTGAAATAAGTAGATGATTTTCTTAGAAGCTTGGATCTGAAAGCTTTGCAGAAAATCACTCTTATGCCTTAAGAGCAGCCAAGTGCTTTTTGTTGACAATTCATCTGATGTGACAAAGCAATTGCAGCCTTGCAACAGCCTTGTAACTTCTGCTCTGCAAGAAGACAGAAACCGTGTAGTGTATAAATCTGTCTCCAATATTTCCTTAAGCTCCATGCAGTCCTACCCAAAGATTCCTATAGACTTCCCTTGATTTCTCTTCACTGAAGGCCAGACCGATGTTTGTGAAGACATTTAACAGCTATAGATTGGACTGAAATCTGCCAGTCTTATCAAGGATAGGGATACTGACTTTGCAGAAAGAGCTGAATGACTGTGAACACCATTAAATGGATCCCTAGTACTCAAGATAAATGATGTTGCTTTAAAACAGTGGGCAGAAAGGTCTTGGAAGTCTGAGACAGGGATTAATTAAAGAGGGAAAACAGATCTTCCACCCAGCTTGGTTTCTTGCTTTTCTTAAAGAAACATTTCACTTAAACGAAAATCCGATGATTCAATGAAAAGTTGATTTTATTGCCTTATTTGAAAAGGTTACTTGAGCAATTTCAGGTTTCTTGTTACTTCAATAAGACCAGGCACGATGGAATTTTCTTCTGCATATTATGTATTTCATTCAGTCTTCTCATCATATAATCATAAATTTTTAGGTTGGTACTTCCACAGTGTTTTCAAATCACATCGTGAGTTCTGTTACCTTGGTTTAAGTGCTATGTAGGCTCTTCTGCTGATAGGAGACAGACACGTACAACTTGGGAAACTGTGTGTATGTTAAGAGAAAAATTCTCGCTTTAGTAAACACAGAGTTTGCAAAGGTAGCAAAAAACAGGTCTTTCCTAGGATGGTAAATGCTTCAGCCTGGCAATGAAAAAGGTGGAAACTTCTTGATACGCTAGTTTTCAAAAATTAAAAACATTTAATTTGATCTTATCTAATTAAGGTCTCAAAACTTCCTTGTGTTTCCTAAGTGGACTGTAACACAATGGAGAATATACAGCAGATGAGAAATAAATTATAGAAAACAACCTAATCATTTTAATGTGCTAGGTCCTCCCAAGGAGGAAGCAAAACTTTGGCTGGACCAGGACGTGCCATCATCCCCTCCTGATGGCCTGTGCTGCTGCCAGCTGTCCCTGCCAGGAGTGGTCAGGGAGATGGGCATCCTCACTGGACCACTTCTGCCTCTCCTCTCCATCCCCTGTCTTCTCCTCTGGGTGATTGTGTGAATATATCTCAGCCAGCCCCAGCAGGGTACGACTGCTCTGAACCCCAGTTGCTACCTCCTGGGAAAGGCAAGGGATGGCTGGGAAAGGGCAGCTTTCTTCCAGGAAACTCAGTTTTACTTCAATAGATACCATATTTATTTTGAAAGTGACACCTAGCCCGATGAAGGTGGCCTTGCCAGACTGCTGGCTACTGTTTTGTACAGGCTTTAACACTCCGGTATCCTGCTGATAAATCAAGTGAAAAATAATAACAAGACTAGAACAGATGCCTATTTAAAAAAGGGGAAAAAAAAGCAGCTTGTTTAGTTGACCTTCACACAGAATCCATCAGGCTTAACTACTCAGTCTTTGTTGGCACTAGAATAGTTTTGGTGGCATTGTGCTCTGGGCTCCCAACGCTTTCTTTTTTCATTTAAATCTCCGTGAGCTACTGTGTAAATAAATAAGGAGTACAAGGCTGCACTGTCTCTTTCCACAGCACTGGGCGATGCTGTGCGTGGGGCCGATGCTCTGATCATCGAACACCTCTTGGAACAGCCACCCACCCCATCTGACAAAACAGGTCTCCCAGTCTGGCTTTGAACTTAACGTCAACAGACAGAAAAATATGGGGAAAAGAGCTCTGTGGGGTGGAGAACCCCAGCCTCTGCCAGGGTTTGCTGCGTATTTTCCTGCAAACCACGGCTAATGGCACGGGAGTTTTCTGAAAGCATTACGCAGGTTTCAAAGTATCATGACATTGTTTTCCAGCGTGGTGCTTTTTCGTTTTTTCTGTACTTGTTTGGTCCTAAACAATCTGAGGAGAAATTCAGAAGTAAACAAATGGCAGGATGCTCTGGCTGAAGCTCTCAGGGGGTCATGTTTGTCGTAAGTCAGCTCGAAAACAGCTCAGATGATTGCTTTTTTTGAAAAAAAAATCTAAAGAAAGCCAGCTTGCAACTTTGAAGGCTGTAATCCGTATAATAAAACACAGGGCGAGCAAGGCAGATTTGGCAGCATCTGCTGAAAAGTCCCACACCATTCAGAATGCACAAGAATGGATGCTATCAGGCGGTGAACTCTCATTTACAGGGCCATATGCTTTACAAGGAATGTTGATAGGTTCCCCTTATCTCTGTTTGTCATCACTCCTATCCTTCATTTCACTGCTTGCAAAGGAAAACACTCCAAATTGTTCACGTTTTCTGCTGAGCCACCGCCATTTCTTACGTTTGCTCTTCCTCGGTGGAGCTTTCTGCCTCCAAATCTCTGAGCTGCCTTCTAATGTCATTTTAAAGATGAGAAAGAGGTTGTTTTTGTGCTGTGTAGTGGTACCCGCACAGTTATCTCTTTATAACTGGCTAGCGAGCTTGTCACCTGCTGCCAACATCTGAAGACAGGAGCTTAGAAAATAAATGGCACAATAAAGCCCACAAGCCCATAAAACCACACTTAATGATTTGTCATGCTTCTCTGCATCCTGTTAAAAATGGGCCCTGTTTTCACCCACGGTCTGAGGGCTGCTCTGTTTCCTGAATGTATTCCCCATACAAACCCGGTGCTAGCCCTGATACACGCCAGCGAACCCCATAGAAGAGAGCACTGCTGTTTTGGGGTGTCCTCACCTGCAGTGTGGTACAACAAGGTGATTTGCACGGTGTCCTGGAGTGCGAGCAAAGAAATGGAACAAGAAGGACTTTGCTGTGGCTAGGTTTGCTAAATACCAAATCTTCCACCACCTTGTAAGACTTTATTGACAACAGCATCCCTTTTCCAAAGGAAAAAAGTCTTGTGGTGTGGAGGTCTCATGGGGTGTGGAAGGGACAGTAGAGAAGAGATGTTCTCTGATCTCATTTCCTGCTGCTTCCCTAGGATGTGTGAAGGACCTTTTTGTGCAGGGACCTCATGACACTGGTCTCTTGAGGAGCCTCCACCCACGGATGCAAAGCCTGACTAGGGGAGGACTGGTCAACCAGGGCCCAAAGCACCCAGCAAGAGGGAGCAGCCCGTGTCGGGGCTGCCAGTTGGGTCTGGGTTCGCTAGTCCTTAGCCAGATCCGTGTGGCATAAACAGATGTTTTCTCCCTCTGGGTTTTCCACTGAGCAAGCACTAACCAGGGGGTGTGGCAGGGGGCATTTCTCTTCCCATTCCTTCAGGCTCTATCAGTTCCTAGACTCCCTGAGTTTTCCAGGTGATTTTGCAGTAGGAGTGACACAGAGCTGGGGACAAGGACCTGTGCTGCCATTTGCCATTCTCACATGTGAGCAGAAAACAGTATCCTGGTGCTCTCTCCGTTCGAGAGGGCCGAGTCTTTTGCTATTTTCATATTTCTCTCCTCTGCCAAAATTGGTGCATGTGGCCTTTTTACATAGTGCAGGAGGCTCTGCTTTTCAACATTATAAAGCCCAGTATACCAAAGGCAAGCACTTATCAGCTATCAGTGCACAGAAATTTGGTATACCACCTATGGTATATCCAGGGAGAAGGGACTCTTCATGGAGCCAGCCCGGCTTAGATGCAGTCGGGCAGCATTGCACAGGAGAAAGAGGACAGGAGAAGTTTCTGTGCTCAGGCAGAGAGCCTGAGTAGAGTAACAGCCTCCTGGAAGGCCTCAGCTGACAGCAGCACCAGGAGCTCTGCGGGAGGTGGAGGGAGAGGCGAGGGGTGCTGAGACCTTCTCTTCCCCACACTGAGCGGCGGAACTGGTCTTGTGCAGACGGGCGGCACGGGAGGACATGGTGAAGCCACTCAAGGGGCCGCCTTTGCACTGCTCTGCTCAGCCAAAAAGGCAGGAGAGTGAATGATTCAGGAGGTGTCTTTGATGCTGGATTTGGCTGAGGAGTTATTTAATTCCAAATTCAGAGTATTTTCTTATTCAGCCATTTTCTTGTCCTTCATATCGTGTCATTACTTTGCTTTTGCAGGGAAAGCAGGCCAGAACGAATTGCAGCTTGCCTTGTACTGCTGCAAAATGTCCGTATTCATAAAACATGCTTGTTTGGCAAAAACAAGGAAAGGGGACAGGTGTTATTGCCTGCATTGACGTCCCAGTGCTTTAGCTCAGACGTCAGGAGAGTCACACTTTAGAGATGCACAGCAAACGGGCTGTTGTACGAGCCTTGTAGGAAAAGATTGATGACTAGATTGGTTGTTTTGACACTTCTGAGAATCTTGTCTCCCATGTGCTTTTAGGAGAGCAGAATGTGTAATTTTCCTCATTACATAAGGGCTCAGAGGATCTGCTCTTTTGCACCTCCTCTTTCTGGAGCAGCTTTCAGTAACACGGCTTGGATATCAACCCAGCCTATGGTCATGCCTGAGCCACCTCCCGGACTTGGCTCATTGCAAAACTTGGAGAAGGGGAGATGTGGGCTGGGGCAGCCGCTGGAGAAGCAAAAGGGAAACTTAATATGGGAGAGATTGCCTGTGAGAAAATAACTGCAGAATAATTGGAGAAACCAGGATCCTTTGCTGGAAAATCATTTTTGTCAGCCTCTCTTATGTTCAATTGCATAAAAAAGTGGTAAAGCAAGCTGACTCACTTTTTTATGCCAAACAAAAGTGCCTTTCTTCCTTAATAATATACCAAAGGTATGTTGTTTGTTTGTTTGTGTGAGGCAAATGGATTTTTCTGTGGAGCACAAAACTGCCGGACTCACAGCTTTGTGAATGGAGGGTGTGCTCGCAACTGCCCCGTACACACAGGACTGCTCCGTATAGGGGCTGGGGTGGAAAAAAGGAGGCTCCAAAGCATCTTTTTTGAGAATTCCCCTTTGGTTCACTCTTAGCTCGAAGCTAAGCAGGGAGCGATGCTAAGCCTGTCTCTTCACATGACCGGGGTTTGTGCATCTTGCCTTGTAGCAAACAGGGGATTGTACAGTTGTTCAGGTCGGGCAACTCTATTTCATAACAGCAACTGCGCTTTCTGGAAATGTGGGCAAGGTCCTGTTTGCCCCTTTCAGCTCACCCAGGCATCCAAGGTGCAGACAGCCACTCTGTCCCCTGAGAGACTACATGAGCTTACGTACTCCAAAGTGCAGCACCCCTACTTGGATGGCCCAAGTGTGGGTAGATTCCCCCATCTAATTAGGTACAAGCACTGGAGGTGATGCCTTGCCTGGTCGGTGTGGCTGAGCCTTGCTTTCTTCTCTTGGTCAGGTCCCCAGGCCTCACTTAATGATGGACAGGTCCCACCTTGGGATACTACCTCATATCTCAACCTTTGCCTTGCAGTGAGTGCACCCGTCCTTTTGTTTCTCTGGGTTTTAATCACAGCACCTCTCAACTCCCACCGTCTTTCCCCATCTCCACGCTTGTCTTTATACAACTGCCTGCATCCTGGCTGTCATTCCCATCGTTGGCCTTTGCTTTGGCAAACACTGCTGTAGGTAGGTGTTCAGGCAGTGTGACCGAGGAGTGCAGAAGGCTACTGGAAGATGGCGAAACAAAGGGCTGACACATGGCAAAATGCCACTGCAAAAAGATTCCCTGCAGCGAGTGCGGTGGCCTGGAACGGCCTCGGCCCCGGGGCTTGGGAATTGCTTTTTCTGTGCCATGTTGACTTAGCTTTATAAGAAGCCCATCTTGACTGCATCTGAGCATCCCTGTGGAGTCGTCTCTTTGTTAACTGTGTTATCAATTAAAGCCTCTCTGTAATCCAAAGAACTTTTCTGATTCCCCTTCCTGGCACACTTTTTATTAGAAATGGCTCTTATCCATTCTAGCCTGCTGCTTCTGCTCCAGAAGATATCTGAAGCTTTTCTTCCCAGTTCAAAGCCTCGTTTTGTCAGTTTTCCCATCCTGAGGTAGGAAAGAGCAAATTACCTGCATTCCCTTAAAGCTGGCCAATGAGGAACTGCGGACCTTGGGTTTTGTTGCAGCTTTGTCTGATATAAAACAACAGAAACAACAAAACCCCAGTGGCTGCGTCTTTTTTTTTTTCCATAGTGGAACATTTTAGAAGCCAGACAGGAAGCTTTTCCTACGTGATGGCCTGTTGCAAAGATAAACTGACTCCTGGTGATTTTAGAAGAGCTGCTGGGTTTGGAGAATTAATTTCCATTGTATTACTTAATTCAATCTGCTTACACTCAGTAAATGTATTTTTGCTTTACTTCTTCTAACTTATATATCAAGCTTGTATAGCTCAGTAGAGAAATGAGGTCTGACTTCTGCAAAAAAAAAAACAACTCCCCTGTCCTTTGAGAGCCGATGTTCATTCATCTCCTTGCCCTCGGTGCATTTTTCTGTCGAGATCCCCATTCTCTGAGCTCATTACATTCCCCATCTCCTCTCCCCTCCAGGCCCCAGCAAACGTCTTCCACTAGCCCTACAGTTTGACCTTGGACCTCAGTTGCTCTCCCTATCTGACCCCAACTGTGGATCCTGGCAAACCTCCAAACTGGGGAGCTCCGGGACAGGCAGGAAGAAGGACAGAAGTTTGCCTTTCTTGACTCCTGTTCTCCTTAAGATGAACAGCAGCTGCAATGAGAGGTCATCACCGGGCGCGCGGATTCACGCTTCCCGAAAGAACGATCTTTTTGGGAAAACTTGCTCCAAATCGAGGGCCAAAGTACTTCTGCTGTCTGTACCAGTTTGTAAGAGCACAGCGATGCAACATCAGGTTTTGGCACAGGATCCAGAAATCGTAGGTGAGCCGGGAGGGATCAAGGAGATCAAGGGTTTGGGAAACAAGAGACAACAAGTCTAAGTACAGCTGAGACATTCAGTTATGCTTTAACCCAAACCATAGCTTTGACCAGTCACCTTACTGCTTTCAAGAATGCATTTTCATTCCTAGCTATAAATCAGTCCTACTCAGTAACCAACAGTTTCATCTGAAAAGCAACTGGCCAGTGCGTGGTAGAATGCAAATAGCAATTGGAGGAGGGATGATATTAAGATAAAACAATGAAAGTTGACATGTTTGGGATATCTGGGAACAATAACCTACTGGTCATCTCTCTCTCTCTCAGTGATTGTCATTGACAGACTGCTGCATTTGCAATAATTTAGGAATAGGACAGGAAAAGTAATCCAAAGGATATTTTGCAGGAAGGTCTTGGGAAAAATTGTCTCCATACGTACACTTCATTCTCTGAGAAGTTGAGTAAGCAACTCTATTCCTATTTTTTGTGAAAGTTAAAGGATCTTAGATTTATGATGAAAGGGCAGTGGCTGGCTGCAGAAAATGGTATTTTATACTTCTGGAGTATTTTACCCACTCTGCTTGGCTTTTGGCAGGGCTTGGTCTGAGATACTCACTACTGTAATTAATACAGCTTGTCAGCCTTGTTTTTGAGAAATCATAGATTTCTTTTTCCAAAGTAAGACAAGTACAAATCTCCTAACTGCAAAATGAAGCCTGAGTGAGTAGATGTTGTTATCCACAAAGGATGCTCTGATCTCTAGAAATCAGCATGTTTACATTAAGAGTGTTAGCACTGAACTCTAATGATGTTCTTACAGACCATTATTACTAGGTATTTCTTCAACGGTTTTACAAACAACTATTCAGTACCCCAAGATTATGATTTACAGTTTTATTTCCTGAGGAAAAAGTAACCATTTGGACTTTTTTTTGCCCTTGGACTTTTTCCCTCCCTTCCTCTACTCTGATGCTTACTTCTAGGAAAAATCCTATAAGTGAGTATCTGCACTGAATAACTTTTTCTCTGATCACTGGCATTTATTAATGAACATTAGCATCCTGGTCAGATATTAAAATGAAGTCCACACTGTGGCCATGTCTTCACATGCTCCCGACCTGCTCAAGTAGCTGATAAGTATTTGTAAATGAGGCACGAGAACAAACATATGCGCAGTGGTTGCCTGGCTGGTGGCATCTCCACAGAAATGTTAGAGGAGTGGATACAGATGAATAAACAAACTGGGCATGTTTAAACATATGTCTGTGATTATACAATGCAGATTTTGAAAAACCTACTTACTGTTTCAATAGAATGGGGACAGAGAATCTCCTGGGTAAAGCTGAGCTTTGCCCAAATGCCAGTTTGTGTGCTGAAAATCTCTTTCCGAAGCACATTTCAAGTCAGTTTTCCTGGGAAACATCACAGGCAGCTTTGCTGTATCACAAGCTAATTTTCAGCACCGTCAGACATAACTCTAGTTTTCTTCTGCTGTAGTACCTTAAAATTTCACAACAGCTGTTCCTCCAGCAGGAAAATCAAGCAGACTTATTGTCACTCTCCAGATAGGAACTGACGTACACTACTATAACGTAGATTTAAAGCAGGGATCTGAGAAGCAATGTGGCATTCCTGGGAGTCTTGGCCCACCATGACTCTGTCTGAAGGAGAAATCCAAGTGTGCACCTTGATCCCATGAGCAAAAAGTCCACGTACATGCACTGGGAGAGAACCATGCTGCCCTGACAGGTCCCAGTCTGGGTACAATTTCCTCAAATTCTCCTATGAAGCAGAGGACAGATAAAAGAAAGGGGGATTTCTTAATTGGTGGATTATTCTGTATCACTTTTCTGCTCTGCCTGGGAGCTCACAAAGAAATTTGGCCGTGGGAGTGGGGATATTACTTGAATGAAGAGCTGTCGTGCTCTGGAATTTGTGGATCAGTGCAAATAGCTGTTAAACAGTTCTGTATATGTACATGTGTATATGTACACAGGCTCTTTTAAATCACAAACTCATTTCAAGCCACATTTTGAAAGAAATTTTGCAAAAGAACAAAAAAGCGAAAATACAGCTATCAGTGACACAGCCAAAATCTGTGCTCTGAATAATCGCTTCAGCAAAAGACTTGATTTATTCGGTTTAAGTGGTGTTTTATATCCGGATAGAGATCATTCTCAAAGGGCAATCCTTTAAAACTCTTGTAGTCTGCCCAGTAGCTTTGTGGCAAGTACTTTGTCTGGGACGAAATAACTCACTTCTATAAATCAACTGTAATTTGGGAGAGAGTAGTATCTTTTAGTAGACTTCGCATTAGTTCATTCTCTCACCAAAATTCTAAATCCTTTGAAGTTTTACGGATCATTCTGCACAGCTAAGCTCAGTTTTGTTGAATAATAGTTAAGGACCTCAACAACGTTATTTTCTCCCTGCTGTCTATAAAAGAGATAATCCCCATACTAGGGCCAATGCTCACTCTTTGCATTGGAGGTTCTGCCTTTAAAGAAAATATCAGCATTTCATTTGAAGGTCCAAGTGATAATTCCTCCATGAAGTGTGTCTAATCTAGATATTCTTTCCTTTCAGGAAACCTGAGGACAATAATTTCTTCTTTTCCAGTGTTTCTGAATGGCAGTGAACCATTTGGGATTTCGCTACTAAGTTTTCTTCTGTGGTTTTTGTAGCCTCTTTCATGGCCGTCCCAAGTACGGTGCTCTCTGCTTGGAAATTTTCTTTTTTCTAATTTGCAGTGTGACTGCTCTAATGTGCTCCGAAGTTACTGCGCCTCAGAGGCCAGTTTAGGATTATCACAATAATTTGCTTGTCCCTGTGTGGTACTTTTTTGACAACACTTCCCCAGCAGCAGCCTTGCTTGCTTACCTGGTACAGCTTCCTAAGGCACCTTAGATCCGCCACTTCACATCTATTGACTATTGCTGTTGAATTCTTGATTTCTTTTGTTCTTTGAGACTTTTACATGGAGGAGCTACAGCAAAATCCTTTGAAATATGGGCTCTGTTCTTCAGAATTAAATCAGGGCAGGGGGATGGGGGCAGAAGGAGGGGAAATATCCATTAATTTCATTGAAGATATATTAACAGCAATGACTTTAGGCTTTTCGGTTCTTGTTTGTTTGTTCAAATGTCATTATTTCAAATGGGCCAAAGCTCGCTCTCCAGCAGGAAAAAGTTAGAGACATAATTAATTCAAGGCATTTAGCATTTCCTGTCGAAGTGGCAGACATTCATCAAGCTGTGAAGATTGCTGAGTTTCATGGCCGCTTGGGGCTGACGCTCAGACAGTTTTCCCACCACACCTCTCTGCACAACTTGCATGTCTCTCAGCTTTGAACTCGTCCTCCACAGACAAACCCAGGTCCTTACGTTGACCCTCAGTCTCTTCAAAAACTCCTGTCAAACCCCTTGCTATGTTCTCTCCCTGCTCTCTCCTAGGACATTGGTGACTCCAGGAAAGGTGGCTGGAGCTCACCTGGCTCCCTGTGCCCTGAGGAGGAGCAGCAGGTTGCGACCTCTAGATACAGGGATGCTGGGCCACCTCTCCTTGTCATGGTCACAACACCTGAGTGAGGCAGGGAGAGCCTGGAGTCATACAACAACCTTGTTGCTGTTTGCGGAGCGCTGTCCAGGAAACTGCAGCGAAAGGGGTGTAGGAGGAAGGGGACAAATAATGAAAAGCAGAGAGGAGGGAGCTTTGGAGGGTTTAAAGGAACAAAGCCTATGGCTACGTGGCTGGGCACAAGCCAGCTCCAGACTTCCACGTTAGCAGAAGACTGTTAAACAACACTTAAACAGGAAAACAAAGAAACTCTTCTTGACAGCAGGGCTCTTCTGTAGGGTGCTATGCCCCCCGAGAAAAATTCCTGGCAGCTATCTGCCTCGGGCTGTGGAGACCCACCCGGTGACAGGGAAGGGCTTGACTGTGAAGAAAAACAATATCTTGAAATACTTGTGTGATTTGGTAGCTCTTGGATTCCTCCATCAGGGTTTTGCCTGTTCTGGCTCGTTGCGTATGGTCACAGCACTCACACTGCTGTCTGGAAGACGCAGGCTCATATTTTTTTCCTCCCTCTGTGTTACAGTGGGAGCGGTGTAGATCATTCAGAGAACACGTCTGTTCATGAACGCTTGTGTTTCAGAGATTAGATGCCAGTGAAGGAGTGAAATGGTTTTCTGATTTGTCAAAAGTCCAACAGGTTAGACTTTAACTTAGCAGCAAATGATCAAATTAGATGTGACAGAAGCACAAGAAGTCTGTAGTATGGCCCTGTCTTGTAACTACATTGAAATTAGGTGAAAAAGTCTGGTTGATAATGGCTTTAGAAAAGTAAACGCACCATCTAAGTTTGACAGCTATGTGGTTGAACTGATAGATATGGTGATTATTGTTGGCACACAGCGGAAAAATAGAATTACATTCTGTTTAATCAAAGGGACCTAGTCTGGGATAAGCCTTGGATCCCTCCTCTACATGAAAAACAGCCTTTAGAACAAAGGAAGTTCTGCATAATGTTATTTAGTCTGCATAAACCACTAACTGTATGTCAGAGCCCTGATGAAGTCACTGCTTAGAAACCATTAAGAGATAGTGCACAATTGATGCAATATACTCTGCTTTAGTTGGGACGCATGCTTCTGGCAAGTAATCCAGCAGTCAAATCCAGTGTGCACACACAAAAATTACCAACAAACTAATGTACAACAGAGGAAAAAAAACACCCCAAGCTTTCTGCCACTCTAAAAAAGAGTTTCCTTTTAAAATGTGCTGTAAGACCACTTTTTGTATTGCCTCTCATCTGTGAGTCAGAAGAGCAGATTGGTCTGAATGGAAAAGTCTCCAAAGACCAGTTTAATATTAGAGAAAATATGTCTTCTGGCCTCCTATCAAACTTTAATATGTATCTAATGCTGATGCTAGTGGTCAAGTGAAGTAGTGTATTCTTCACTTTGGTTAAAAAAATTGTGTTTCCTGCATGAAAAGAGCCTTTGCAGAATGAAAACATCTGCCAGTAGAACCGAATGCCTGATCCCTAACACAACATTTTCTGGGGAAAAACTTTAATTTAGTCACACGGTTCATCCTCACCCAAATTCATTAAGCAAATTAAATCATGAAGGTAAGGCGAATCACGTGTGACCAGGCACGGTACCTATCGGGGTGCAGAGGAGAAGTGAGGAGCAGAAGGGTGTGAGTGCCATCCGTTGCCTATCACAGAATAAATCAGAGCTGAAACCTTTCTTTTGTGTGGTTTGGAACAGACGTGGGCCTCGAAGACAGAAGATGTGGACCAAAAGACAAGTCATTCCTTTATCTAGTTATAATTAACTGCAGGTGGTTTCTGCTAACATAATGCAGATTCGAGTCTCATTTATCTTTTTTTTTGGAGGCAGCATAGCTCTCACATTTTTGGGAAAAGTCAGAGGGAAAAAATTGATTGTTTTCTCATTATGGCAGATTGCATCTTTCTGTTCAAATTCTTGGCTGGTTTTTCTTTCTTTTGATAGTGATAACACTACCTGTCACTCTCTGACAGATGGGCTGAACATAACATAGGACAAACCAAAACTGATGAAGGCCTGGGCTGACTTCATTAAAATTGAGTCTTGTCTATCAGAACAGCTAGGAAAATAGATGTTTCTACTGGTGCATACTTGTCTTTCTCCCTGCCAGCAAATCTGTATCATCAAATCCTCTTAGTCTTACTGTGCATTTTGTAAGAGAAAGATTTTTGAGTGATTTCTTCCTTCTTGCTTCTTGGCTGTGTCGGCTACAAAACCCTGTAGCCCTGAGCCGTCTCTTTTCCCTCTCTCTCTCTCTCTTTTACATCAACTTAAATCAGGAATAACTCACTGGAGAAACCAAGGCGGTATAAGGCTGCTGGGACAGAGCTGGGGCTGTTGTTTTTATTCCACGTAGGCCGAGAGCAGACACCTAACACCGTGTTGCCTGAACGCTGCTTGTAATCATATTCCTCTCTGGAAACTGGATCCTTCTTAAAGGGAGCCCTGAGCTCTGGGTATTTGGCCTCTTTCTGGTCTCCTCAGTCTCCAAAGAGAGAAAGGGTCTCAAAGAACAATGGAGAGACTGAGAGGTGCAATTAATTGAAATAAGATCTACATAGACTTCGTAAGACTTGGGATGCAAGAGTTAAACGACATGGCTCTGCAGCGACAGCTGAGAGGAGACAGGGGTGAGGTCCAAGAAGGAGCTTGGCTTCTCTTTGGGGGGAGAAAAACGTAATGTTATTCTCTCCGTGTGCCGCAGCCAAAGCTGGTTCAAGTGTTCTGGTGCGATCATGCTCCTTAGCACAGGCAAACAGCAGTGCGAGACGCTGAGAGCTCTCTGGATCCTTTCTGTGTTGCAAACAGCCACTTGCACGTGTCCATTGCAACGTCAGAAAAGCTGAAATATGAAACTGCTCCCCTATCCTGGTTTTAAGGAAGTATCAGGCGCTGGCAAGTTTGGACACCTGCAGCGATTGACTTGTTTCCAGCACAAGTCCAAATGCATTCAGCTTTCCCAGCAAGTTGTTTTCTCCTAGGGAAGAGGCATAAAAGAAGGGGGAAAATGGAGGGAAAGTGAGAGCAGATAATACAAGGACAAAATGTTTCAAAAGCAAAATGCTGGGAGGACGGAGGAGAAAAAAATGAACACACAAGACAAAGCATGTGTTTGAGATAGCTACAGCTGTCATGTTCGGTTTCAGTGTTGGTTGTTATCTTTGGGAAAAAATGATGAGTGGGAAGGTGTGCTGATATGTTAAGGCCTTTAAGATGGGATGGAAAGTCTCAGAGATGCAGGGTAGATATATGGTTGAGGCAGATCATATCGCTGTTTCCTTCGTATCCCCAAAAAACAGCAAGACTGAAAGAACTGAACATACTAGAATGATTTCCTGTCTTGGCTACTTAGGAGAAACTCCACAACAACCCATCTAATATAATCAGAGTCAGATTTGGCCAGAGCTGTAGGATGCATAAGGAGACTGCTGCAATAGTCCCAATGGGCAGTGGGTTGGTTCATTTAATACCGCACCGAGGTGTTCCCCCTTGCTTAACATAGGTACAGACACTGCTGTGACTTCAGAGTATAAGTAGGGTTTCTGATTATTTAGTTTCTCTTTTAAGTGCTTGTGTTATTTTTGAGAATTATGACCTGCTTTTGTGTTTATATTATAATTTTTGTAAAATCGGCTTTCGAAGCATTTTAGTCTGATCTTTCCTGATGATTTTAATTTGTTGATTTTGTCTAATTCAATAATCTACACCCTCAAATCATTTGACTTCTCGAAAAATGCATTTAAAGACATTAACTGGAAACTTTGAGTTTGTTTGAAGCCAGTTTCATTTCAAACAGCTGAACTTTCAGCTGTGGCTCTGAGGTGATGTAATTTAGTTTTTCTTTGGTTTAAAGCTAAACCCAAGAAACTGTGCTTGTCTGACACATCAGCATGGACTCAATAAGGGGCATAAGCAGGCAGATGATCTAGTCCCCAAAGAATATTATGTTATATAACGTAGATAGGAATAATATATATGCATGCATACAGGCAAAAAGTATTATAATTGCTTAATATAGTGTGTAGAGATGCATTTGTAGCCGATAGTTAGTGACAAAATTAGATGCATAAAGTCCCTAGAATGTGTTAGAAAATAAAGACTCCAACAGAAGAGAATAAGAAGTGGACGAATATTGCAAAACACGGATTTAACCCTAAGTATTTGTGGAAAATCTTTAAGATTTGTGAAGACGATGGTTCCATGTTTACAACGCACTTGATTTCTTATGAAGTAGAAGTTATTCAGTCTTCCAAACTGCACTAATTCACACAAATATGATTTGTGCTTGAGATTTGTAGCATATTAATGGATTTTAAGTGGTTCCAGCAATTCCATTAAAAGAGGATGGAATAAATAAGTGAACAGTTTGCCAAAGGTGGAGATACCACAGTTGTGAAACCAGCCAGTGGTTTATGTCAAACACAGTCATTTAAAAACATAGTGGTGAGTTAAAGTAAAAGTGACTTTAAGATTAGGTATTCTGCAAAGCGTTGCTCTAAACGAAGACAGGGGTATAAGCAGTAACATCTGGATGAAATAAATCCCCATCTGAGACCTAAAGTAAAATAAAATTGCTTATTTGAATGATTTCTGTGTTAGAAAGTAGAACCTAATACCAAGAACAAGAGTCTCTGGGAGTTTTTGGAAGAGGAACAAAAAGTTGACAACTGATAAATTTTCAACAGCTTTACTGCCCGTCTTAAATTAGATACTTTTTAGCATTTTCTTATGACGTGCGCATTGCCTGACCACCTCATCTGCTTTGGGCATCTTGGGGGTGTGAAGTCAACAGAAGAAGACTTAAGGCAGCTGAATAGAGAGCAAGGGTGGCACAGCACTGAATTGCAAATGGGTTAGGAGATAATCCTTTCTTTGTAACTCCTCTGTCTTCACCTGAGGCCACAGTGACTGAATATATTTGTGTGCTTTTGCTTGTGAGAAAACATACGTAACAGCCTAGTCTAGATTTTCCTTTTGTTTGGAGTTTTACTACTAGTGTGGTTTCAGTAGAAAACTGAAACAGTAGAAAACTGTGGAGGTCCCACATACAAAGAAATTTTTACTTTCGAAGAACCATTGTCTTACGTATAATAATTTTCTTCTTTTGGCCAGTTTCTTATTAACCTACCAGTTTCTTATTAACACACCAGGGTTTATTTAGATGATTTTGAAGTGTCCTTCCTGTTTATAGACTGATTAACCACACGCACCAAACAAAATACAAGGCCAAGGAACAGATACCATGCTAACAGGAAGAATCTTCATGTAAATAATGGTGACACTCCATGCTGTCCAGTAACTACCTCTTCCCGCAGGATGCGACCAGCTTCGAAATATTTGTTTGGAAACAGAAGTATTTATTCTATTTACAGGATTAAGCAAAATGAGAGATGGCCATGTTTGCTTTTAGAAAAAAAAAAAGAAAAAATACATGAAAAAGGATGAGTTCTGAATCAGAGTTTAGAGGTTTTGCTTTGGGTTACTGATGCTGTCATGTCTTTGGGACAGTTGAGCATTCCTTTACCTGATGGACTGAGATAATTTCACCTTAATATTATTTACTTTGACCATATGAATGAACCTTCAAGTATGCACTGGGAAGAATAATGCAGGTGATAGAACAGGCTCCCGGCAACACACTGTTACACTTGCTCAGACGTCTATTATTCCTAGGGTACCTCTTAATGGTGTGATTATGTCTGTTGTTATCACTCTATTTGTGCCATTAGTTAAGGACACATACAGACACCAGAACAGAGACATCACCAGCACAAAGTCTTGCCAGATTGCTTTCTGAAAAAAAAGTGTCTGCTCGTTCAAAAATGCTTTTCAAATAAAAAAATGAAGACAAATTTATTAGTTTTTATTAGGAAGTTGTTTTTTTTTTTTTCAATTTGGCACAAAATATTAACTTAAAATGAACCTGAGAGTTTCTGGAAAACCTTTCAAATTTCGTAGTGCTACCCAGTGCTCAAGGATGAAAGGTTTGTTTCTGCATCCAAAATGGACCTTGGTGGTTGGTCCCTCAGTAGGTGACAGCTGCCTGTGACCTCCTGTGGGCCCAGGCCAGCATATGGGGCACTGACCTCACCCACTCACAAACAGACAACAAAGATGATCTAGAAGCTCCTTGGTGAACAAAATTAAACACTGCAGGTCAAATGGAAATCAATTACAAGCTGTGCAGAAGATTGTAGAAGTCAACACCAGCTCTCACCAATGAACTGGGATGGAGGCAATCAAACATTAGGTCAGTTCGGGTCACCCTGTGGCTTCAGCGTCAGTTTTTCACTCAGTATAGGGTAGGGAACTCTAAACATCTGAGACAGTGGATGAAGTTAACGGATGACTTGGACGTACTGATAGATCCTATGCTGAACACATTGTGCCAGTACAAACAAATAAAAGTATTTAAGCAAAAAAATAGCTCTTTTTGTAGTTAGCACAAGCATAGTCACATCCGTCTAAACAAAATCTGTTAATTTTTGCATTTAAGTCTTTGTCTCTGATTTATTTATGAAATCTATTTGGTATCATCTGTCTAATGCAACTAAACAGTTTTCAGCACTGAGCCTCTCTTAACATTTAAATGAACACAGAAATGTTTTTTTTCTCCACAATAGTAACAATTGCCAAGACTTTCACGAAAAGCCCCTAAATGAATCAGAAGCCCAAAACCCACTCACTTGTGTTTCTATATAGCACAATGCTTGGAAATGGCCTATGGACTATCTTAAGATGTTATTTTATGCCACTAATCTTTGAAAACAGCTATGAGCTGAGATGGCATTAGTGCTTCTATTTAAAACACAAGTTGTGACTCCTTGTAACACTTATGTTACACATCTATAACATGTACAAAATTATACTGAATGAGTAAATTATTTGTAGTGTATCTAGTGGTTATTGCAAACTTCTGGAACTATGAGAAGACTGAATCCATCATAATTGAACTTTGCATCTTGATATGATGGAGTTACCTTCGACCTAAGTTGGTACCCCAGAATTGCAAGATATTGCAGGCTGAGTTGGTTGTACAATGGTGATGATGGACATGGGATGTCTTCACCACAGTCTGTTTTATTTCCAAAGCATGTATGAAAGTCCCACAGGCACCCATGGGATAAAACAGCTTGACCAAGCACTTGACCAATCACTTGACCCAAAAACTAAGGACTGTCCTACCAATGGTTTGTTTTTTGGCTCTGAGTGACTTCAGACTCTTTCTCTGTGCTTTTCTTTACATTTCCTGATACTTTTTGTTCTTGTTTTCTTAAAAACCTAGCCTCACAAAAAACAAGGCTCAGCACAACCCCGTCATGCTGCTCACCCATTCCTAAGCAGATGTAAGACGTGTAACTCACCTCTGCTTGGGGTGGTGATGAATTCCTGCATCTTTAGATCTGTAGGCTTTGCTGTCTGTAACGTTTTGGGAGGCTGCCTGTGAAACTGGTTGAAAGTAGTGAGCGTACTCCAGATTATAAATCTTTTAGTGTGCAGGTCGCACAGTTAATGATATGGGTGAGCTTTTGGACTACCTTGTTTAGATTGGCATTTTGGGACAAGAACTTTATTTCTTGTGATACAGAACTGAGTACTTAAGGCATTTAGCCAATGACAATAACTTTGCAATGGGGGGCTTGCTGGATTTGTCTGTGATTTGGATGTTGGTGGGTGGCTGGGCATTTTCCGGCAATATTGCAGCTGGTTTGTCTATTTCATGGATCGTGGGATTAGCGCAGTAACAAAACATAATTTCAGTCTATGAAAGATGAAAAGCAACAACGCTAGTAAGTCTACATATTCACGAGTATTTCTATGCTTCATTTATTTGAAGAAAGACTTCTCTTTCTCCTAATTATTTTATGTATAGAAGACTGGTATCTCATGTAAGTCTTCCCCTGGCCAGGAGTCCTGGAGGGAAAAGTTAATTTGTATAAAATCAAATTGGTAATAGGACCTATGCTTTTAAAATAGGAGTGTGTCCCAAGGAGGTCTTGGGACAGAGCATTAAATATTCTCCCTTGATCCCAGAGGCTTGACTTCAATGCATGCTGGGATTTGAAGTCTCCATTGATATGTGAGTGCAGCTGCTTGCAAGGGTTTTCAACTGCAGAGTTTTATGGCCTGCATCTGGCTCATGGCTCATACCTTAAACATCCTCCAGGGAGCCAACAGTCTCATTTTTGTTCTTAACACACAGGAACAAAATTAAAATGAAAATCTAAAATGCAAACCTTTTTTCCAAACCATGTGAAGGTCAAGGAAATAACCTCTTCTGCAAAAATATCAGGAAAACACATATAGAAAAGCACATATCACAAATAAAAGTAGGCAGCTATTATAACATCATTATCAATCTAATTTTTAAACTGGCTAGTAAGTATGGAAAAGTTGAAAATGTTCTTTCAAACGACTTCCAACAGCAAAGGATAGGATATTGCACTGGGCAGGATATTCTAGCAGGTGATTCCCACTGCCTTCTGCTCACACGTGTTTTCCATGGTAAGTCAAAGCAAAGAAATATTTTCTATGTTTCTGTTTCTAAAAGTGAGCTTTCAAAAGAAAATTCCACCATGGCTTTTCCATCACAAGTGGTCTAACAGCAGTGATGGGAACACACGCAGAATCCAGAGCAGAAATGCTGATGGTGTCCTTGGGAACAGGGCTCCCTGCTTACCAGCAGGCCCTCCATGAAATGCAGGAAGCTTGAGGGGTTTCAACCACCAGTTCCTGATTGTAAGGAGTATATTTGTCATCAGTGTTCCCACACCCCTCCAAAGGCTTCTGAGCAATGCAAAGAGAGATAATTTCCCTACCTCAGAATGAGCCCTGGCATCTACCTCTTTGCACAGGAGATGCCACAGGAGGAAGGACAAGCAAAACCAAGTGTGGGCAGAGATGTTTCTGCCAGAAACTACTCCATCCTCTCCCCAAAGCAGCTGCCACCCCATGCACCCTGCCTTGCCCTCAGCAGCTGCCGGTTGACCATGTCTCCTGCATAAGTGACAGAACCAGGACCGCTTTATTACCACGGCCAAAAGCCTGCTCTGCCTAGAGCTAGAACCAGTTCTGGGGTTGCCAGGGGCCAACTGAGTATAAACGTGTTTGATTAGAGAACAGCAGCCTCTCCCCTTAGCCACAGATCAGGAGAAGTTTGATCCGACCGCTCCATCGATGCGGAAGAACAATGATAATTCCATTACACACAAAATGAACCGCAGCCCGGTGACTCAGAAACCCCAGGTTTTTGTCGCAGCGTTCACTGCTGACTGTGTTTCTGTGTTTTTATGATACATACGTAGACTGCAGATCAAAGGCTAATTCTAGGTCATTTTACCTATAAGATTATTGAGGTTTCCTGCTAAATCACTGAGAACAGTGAAAATTTGCAGTGTTTTTATTAAACTTGCACAGTCAGCACACAGTAAAATTAGAAGGTATGTCAACTTGGGTTTGAGTACCTCAAAGAAACCAAAATGCTTAAAACCCAAAATGCACAGTTAAACAAAAATAAACTTATAAATCTCTTGAAAAGTCCCAGAGACCTTCCAATCTGTCTGCGGACACCTCTTGCCTGTCTCTGACCCTCCTAAATCAAAGTATTTATCTAAAGTACAAAAGTTGACAGTTTGCATTTAATAAAAGTTGCTTGTGTTGTCAGTTTGCAGAGCTCTTGTTCCTGCTGGCCATTTCCTTGATGATGTGTTACAGCAATGCAATGGCCAGTGGCACCTATGGAAATAGATGCAAAAAGGGGCTTGATTAATTTTAAATATGTTCATTCTTGATGCAAAATGTAGGTTGTATGAGCCAAAGAGGTGAGGGTTGTAACGAGATATGTGTTTCAACTAGCCGAAGTTCTGTTTTAGGTGAACGATTACGGTTCCTGGTAACATACCATGGTACAAAAAAAATATAAAGGACCACTTTTGCTTACAGGCATTTTCAAGGGATTTGTATCTAACATTAATGCTGAAACGGTTTCAAACTCTTAGGTACAATTCTGCTCATCAGTACAGTTAAAGGTCTATTGCAAGCATCAGAGAAAAACCTTTATGTACGTATGCGCTGTTTTTGCATCTCTGAACATTTACAGACTTAGGCTTCAGTCCTGTGTACTTCCACATGGGGTTTTTCTTTACCCATATACTTTAAGTGGAACATTTGCCTACGTTTTGTAGAATGTTGATTGGCATCAGATCATAATTTTGAGAAATACATATTTGCTTGCATGTCACGTACCTTGTCCTCTTCATAAAGTAATGTTAGTATTTAGCGCCGAGTACCCCGCCAGCCATCCTAAAACAGCCTCCTGTTATGTTTTAAGGGTATTGAAATTAATTGGTTGTACTTAGTTTTTCTCTTGTTTAGAACAAAGATCTTTTCTGATATACTGTAGAATACACATCAGATGGAGACAGTCGTAGTTAATGTTAAACAATGTTCATTTGTTTACAAGCATTTGCTCTTCCCTGGACTGGAAGGCAACTGTGGAGCCTTCCTGATGACCACGGAGGGCTGCATTATCTGAAACAGCCTCTGAAAGTTAAAGCTACTTCAGAGCTGTAGACTCTACTCGGTAGAGAGGAAAGCCAAAGTGTATTTGGATCAGTTTAGGCACCAAGCAAGATCAGCCAGGGTGTAGAGAGCAGCAGGCTGCCACTCCCAGCCTAAGGTCACCAGTAGGTCCTGCTGCCTGTTTTTCCTATGCTGAGCTGTTGCATCTTCTTCAGGGGAGGGAAGAGGTAAAAGGGAAGCGGGCGAGTGCATCCAGGCCCAGCAATAAAGGAGGATGGGCAGGATAGTTGAGAGGCAGCAAACCCAGCTGGAGCCCCTCAGCCTCCCCTTACCTGCAGACCCACACTGACAACTTTCTGGAAGGCTGTGACGGGATGTAGGAGAGTGGGTATATTAGGAGGGGTAGTGGCATGGCCCTTGAAATGTTAGCAAGGCATTGCAGATGGAAATGCGGCATGGCAAGCCTGCATAGACAGATGTGGTGAGACTGGACGGTGGTTGAGGACATTTGTGCATGGTCCATGTGTGTGATTCCTGGGTTCGTTTTTATGAACGGTGTTCATTGGCGCCTCCAGAAATGTTCACGTAAACCTCACTCTGGGTCAGAAGAAGCACTAAGGTGTAACCACCTCTGTTTCTCAAGACTTCTTGGGTATCTTCTTCTGTCCAGCTCACAGGTGCTTTTTGAAACTTTATTTCTGTCAAACGTAGATAGTATAGATTTAATACTCTTTTATTGGCCTGGGCTGTCAGAATAGCTTTAAATCTATGTATTGAGAACCTCAGTCAGGTATTTTTATTTAGAATAAATTCAGTTCTAAACTCTCCTTGGTTAGATGCAACATGCTTTAAATATGTATTATCTTTCTTCATTTTATGGACTACACTCTTCAAAACAAATATTACTTAAGAAACTACAAAAAGGCAAAACCTAATATTGTATACCTTTTCTTACTGTTGTTGCCTTAAAAGGACCAAAGTAATAAATATGAGTTTTAAAAAAGAGTTCTTTCTGAAGTGGGGTTCAGACCTGTAAATTCAGTTTAAGTTCAGAAAATTATGCTGAAGGTGCACAGAAAACCCTGAAGTAGATATTTTAAAGAAACTTCCAGTTTAAAATTGAAATAAATATTGTATTGAAAAACAAAGTACACAGACTACGACATGAGGCTTAGAAAAACACAGCTGAGCTTCTGTTGACAGAAGTGGAAGACGGCTTACCTTGTGCTCTTCTCCCCACGGATGCTTGTGGGAGGCCCAGCTCATGAATCTCGCTGTTGGACAGTGCTGAATCCTCACCTACGTATGGTTATAGCAAGAACGATCCTTTGGACAGCTTGGAAACTCATGACCTTTTGTTTGCAAAAGGCATTTTCAAGTAGCAGCATTTTGGACTCCACAACTGATCTGTGCTTCAGCATAGAAAAGCGTTTCTTTAGTACATTTTTCTCTTAAGAAACTCCACTCCAAGTCAGCGAATCTCATCTTCTGGTCCTGGTTAATGCACCAGACAAAGGAGTCAGGCTTTTACAGTCAAGCTTATGCAAACACATGCACTCCCATGCACCCTGGTTTGTTTTGTTATAAGACAAGTGAGGGTCATCCAAAACTTTAGCAGGGGAGGTTCAGAGCCCTAGTCCTGGCACCGCCTGTGTTTTAAACAGATGGAGCACAGCAGAGTTGTGATATAGTTGGCTGACGGGTTAGTTGAATATTACCTGTATTTGTGGAGCTAATGAGAGTTTGGGCTTTTGTGGTACCTGGTCTGCAACACAAAGCAGAGCAGCAGAGTGGTTTCCTTGGTAAGGAACCCTCCCTTGGACAGTAGCCCGGATTGTGTGGATACAGGTCAGTGCCCACCTGGGTTAGGAAGTGTCAGGCTTTAAAGTAATTAGCGTGGCCAGCAGGTCGAGGAAAGTGATTCTGCCCCTCTACTCCTCTCTCCTGAGACCACACCTGGAGTACTGTGTTCAGCTCTGGGTCCTCAATATAAAAAGAACATGGAGCTGTTGGAGCGGGTCCAGAGGAGGGCCATGAAGATGACCTAAGGGCTGGACCACCTCTGCTATGAAGACAGGCTGAGAGAGTTGGGGCTGTTCAGCCTGGAGAAGAGAAGGCTCCAGGGTGATCTTATAGCAGTCAACCAGTATTTAAAGGGAGCCTACAGGAAAGCTGGAGAGGGACTTTTTGCAAGGGCATTTAGTGATAGGACAAGGGGCAATGGCTTTAAACTGAAAGAGGGGAGATTTCAATTAGACATAAGGAAGAAATTTTTTACAATGAGGGTGGTGAAGCACTGGCACGGGTTGCCAAGAGAAGTTGTGGATGCCTGGAAGTGTTCAAAGACAGGTTAGATGAGGCTTTGAGCAACCTGATCTAGGGGATGGTGTTCCTGCCTATGGCAGGGAGGTTGGAACTAGATGATCTTTAAGGTTCCTTCTGACTCAAACCATTCTATGATTCTACAATAATTAGAGAAGACGAGTGGTGAGATACTGCATTTCATTCGGGAGTCCTAAAGTCAGCACAGGCCATGAAGCTGGGGGAGGCCAGGCGGACGGTGTGAACCCCACTGGCCACACCACAGAGCCCCTTCCCCGAGGAGGGCTGTGACGTGCCCAGCAGCCTGCAGCCGCTCGCCGCCCTCTCTGCTCTGCAGAGCTTCCCGGAGCGCGGTTCCAAAGCCGTGCTGTCTGCTCTGAATATGTAAACCACGCTACGTGGCCTTAAACCTGAGGTTCAGCCTCCAGAGGGACAGTGTGGGGGTTTCCTCTGGTAACAGAGCGCTGTGTTAGCAGTCTTCTTGCCAGGCTGCGGTGAGGAGGCAGTGTGTGAAAGTGGCCAGTGCCAGCTGGCTCACATGCCCTCGAGACCACTTTTTTTAAAAAAAAATTATAATTTATCATATGAAAAATTGTATTAGCGTAGTTTAGAGTAGCCCTGAGCTCCTTAATTTAGGGCTACTTTGGGTATCTTTTGGCAATCACAAACACCCCTCAGGAGCCTCTAATGCAGGGAGGCAGCAACCAGCTCCCTCGTATCGTTATTTCTGTGCTGTTTTTTCGCTGGGAGACGCAGACAGCCGTGCTTAGTGAGGTGGCTCCTATTGCAAAAGCTGCTCTGTCAGAAGACCAAGTTTCTGCTTGTAACTCACCCCTGATGGCTGAACAGTTCAGTCACTTAGTGCAGGTTGGACTGACTTTGGTTTTAGCTGTGTTTCCACATCACCCTAATATGTTATTTTAACATATATGTATGTACATGTAAATAAATAATATGTATAATGTATGTATTATACACAATATCTATAACATATAATGTTTGGTTTTACATATACTGAAAAAAGCATTATTTCCACTGGCAGTCTTATTGAAGAGCGAGTTATAGGCTTCCACAGTGTGTCATGACACAGAATACTGCTGACAAGGTGGTGGCCTGGCATTGATTTTAAAATCAGATTCTTCTTTAATAGTAGACATGTTTTTGGTATTGATGACATTATGCTCTGCAGTGTCTACTAGGACCATGTTGTTCTGGTTGCTTGCCAGGTCACTGACCCTATTGTTTCTCTTACACTTCTGTATTAACCTTTTATGCAGTAGTCAACTCCAAAGCAAAAGGTTTAACAGGACACTGAGCCTTCTATTCTTTCCACTTCTCTCTGTAACTCCAAGTGCAATGCACTTTACTTAATTCACTGTAACTGCTTCTCCATTAATTGACCATTTATAATCCACTGGAACCATAACAATGACCTATAGTTAAAATGAGAGTAATGGAGTATCCCACTGACACAGAGTCAGCCCACCTTGAAAGCCCTGACATTACCACCACCCCACCGGATTAGAGGAGATGTGGTTTATATTAGTGACCTGAAGAAGGTTCATGCCCCCTGGGAGAAGGCTGTTCCCTGGAATGGCAGTGTGATTAATGGTTTATTTACAGCACTGACATCAAGGCTGTCAGGACTCTTCATCAGTCTTTGATGTAAAACACACTAAGAGGCCCTAGGTCCTTCTTATCTGCTCAGAGAAGAGAAACCAGAAATAAGGAGCATTTCAATGTGGCCACAATTCTGGAACTAAGGTTTTCCACGATGGCAGCAACCGAAGAAAATGACAAGGTCATTTCTACTTCACTGGCCTTACTGGTGAGACAGTGCGACCAGAGAGAGACTGTGGCTTCTCTTTTTTTGGCTGGGGGGAGGGCAGCAAGAAAGCACTAGTGACAGGTGATGTGGTGAGAACATGCAGATGTCCACATCAAATCCACAGGACGTTATGAGGGGTGAGCGCATCAGTTCTGCACAAATCACAAACCAGGATGGATTTTCATGTCCCAAGTGAAGTTGAGCTTAGACAGATATTTTTCGTGATTACTGCGTAATCCCCAGCACTATCGTATGTAGACATTTCCAATTTTTAATCTTTCATACTATTTTAGAAAAGGCTTCTACTCCTGAAAACTTCCTCCGTTTTCTGGCTGAGCTGGCTGAGCACAGTCTGATTTCCCTCAGCCCCGTGCGCTGGTAAATCCCACGCAGCCTGCTGCTCTCATGGGCCAGCTGATCTGTGAGATAACGTTGAGGCAGCGTCAGCCCTTTCCCTCAGCCTGCTGATGGGAACTGGCTTGCTGACAGCCGGTACGTTTGCATTGGCAGCCACCTCCTCCCTGCCCCATCCACCTCCTGTGGTGCGGGACTCCGGCGGACTTTTGACTTGCGCAGTGTCATCATGCCTGTGGTTCTTTGGTTCTGCGTTGCCCTCGTAGGGCACTGATGTAAAAAAAAAAAAAAAAAATCAATAAGATGCCTGAGAAGTTCTCCTAGGCTTGGTTGAAATAATAACTGGATGAAAACCAGTTGCTGAATTCAGGCCAGATAAGACAGAAAATAACGCTGGAAGGGGGGAAAGAAAACTATGTTGGAGAGCCTCAGCTTCCCCAGAATTTCCCTCTGTTAAGAAGTCTGGCACTTGTGCTATAGGCATGTTCCAACCCACTTGGCGTGGTGTGGGCTCCTTGCTAATTTCCTGGTGCCTGAGCAGCACGAGAGTGAGCTCTTCTGCACACAGCAGCCTGCTGGGCTGCGCTCCTTCTTACTGGGCTAAGATCTACAGATAGCAATCTATAACTTGCAGGAATATGCGTAGGATATAGGCTTATGAATCAAACTGTCGGTCTTAACAGGGCTCTGGTTTGTTCAAAACTCTGTTAACAGGCTTGTTTGGCAGGGCTGGCTTCCCAGAGCGCGTTTTGCTGGGGCTTGCTCCCTCCTTGGCTTCTTGTAGAGTACGGGGTGGAAATCGATGTACTCAATGAGGACCACCCAAAGCAAAGGATTTGCGTTAGAGCTAACGTATCCTTGAACGCAAGAGTGTAGGATGTACGTGCAGCGGGACCCAGAGATTTCTCAACAGCAGGTGTGACTTAGGGAAAGCAAAAAGCCCCAGGATGTAGTCGTAACAAACCACTCAAATAAAGCGATCAAGAAAAAAAATACAGAAACAAATTAAAGTTTGCGCATGATGAAAACAGAGCTAAACAAAGCTGTGCTTCCCTGGCCTAACTTCAATCCTCTAAAAGGTCTTTAGACATTGCAGTAGATGGCCTCTGGTCCGCATGTGAAGATCCTGACTACTATTAGGCAAGTGATTGTAATTAGCAGTCTAGCTGATTTTACTTCCTGAAAGTGCAAATTGCAAAAGCTTCACATACTCATTATTTAACATTTCTTCTAAGTTTCTTAGGGGAATAATTCTCAGCTGTGGACCGTTTGCAAATATTTCATTCTCAACATTTGACCTTTTGCTGTTGGCAACCTAGATAGATTTTTCTTTCTTGGTTGAATGCCCCTTAATTAATCAAAACCTTGTATAGTGAAGGTGATAAATGAGTGTAAAACCTTAGAGGCCCAGCTCCGGTTAAGCAGGTAAAGTGAATGATACTCAAATACTTCCACTAGAGTACTGCTAAGGAGTATGTAAATGTATCAGTGCCCAAAAAACCCCTTTTGATGCAAACATTTCGTACAAACACACACACAAGAAAAATCATGAAAATTTTGCAAGAAGATGCAACATAGCTTTCCAACTTTACCCTAAAAGCTGTTATATTTTCATGGAAAGTGTTTCCATTTGATTAGTACAGTCCTGCGTGCAGAACCCAAAAGAGAAAGATCAGAAAAGACAGAAGAAAAAAATACATAGAAAATAAGTCTTTGTTGATGACTTTCCCTGTTTCTCTTTCCCTCTGTTTCATGGAAGATCCGAGGTAACAGAAGTTCATGTGGCTGGTGAGTCACAACCAACAATCATTATACTCAATACACAGTATACATATATTTTGGTATTTTCTAGCTCCCAGAGAAAGTTGCATCATTTTCTCATTTTCTAAAACTTTCCCAGACCACTCCCTTTGTAAAATCTGTTAAAGGGCTTTTAGCCATTTTGTGGTCAAGGCTCTGTCCTCTGTGCAGCATGCTAGTCCCAAAATGTGCTTCAGTAAACTCAGAACAAGGTTGGGCTACCATCAGAAGCCCCCACTCCCTTTCTTCTCTCCCTGTCCCATCTCCGTATGGGAACTCAAAAGCCTAAATTATTAAATGCTGCAGGGTTTGTTGTTGGTGATGAGCAGCCACGGCGTAAAAATCAGCAAGGGAAACCTGGATTTTCTGGCATCCGTCTTGAGAAACACCCAGACCTGCAGCTTGGTCCTCTCCCACCGCTCTTGTCTCGCTGGGATGCTAACCACATGCATCTCTTGGTTCCCTCCACACTAGCCAGCCAGATCCCTCTGTTCTTCTGTTGCCTGCCACGCTGCCTGCTAGCTGGAGGGGACATCTCAGGGGCTGCGTCCTACGGGGCTGCCATCAAAGCGCGCTGGGTGAGGAGCCAGCCAGGGTTAGGGAGCAGGCAGGCACCAGCAGTCCAGGTAGCAGCAGGGAAGCTCTGTCCTTCGGGTGCAGGGACAGGGCATCCAGAGGTGCTCTGGGATGCTCACAGTCAGATCAGGATAAGGAGCTCCCCATTTTTTGGCAGAATCCTTCCTGCCTGAAGCACCCGGGTGGAAAGCAGAGACTGTCCTCCCCTCTCAGGGAGGGCATAGGGCTCTTCCCAGGGAGAAGCAGGTGACGTGCTTGTCATATTTTAGATGACTAGCAACGCAAGGGTTAAAATGCAGCTTTGCCACAAGCTCTCTTTAGGTACAACTCAAGAAATTGTTAGCAGCTGACTCATATCTGCTTCCCAGATCCCCTCCTTGAGGGAAAGGCAGCACTGCCAGCTCCCTTCGTGACACGCAGGAGGACCTACTGGTCTGCTGGTCCTGCTCGCTGTCCTGGAGCCAGCTCCTCACCCACTCTGCCTGCAGAAGGAGGTGCAGAGGCTTTATCCAGCAGCCAGGGCAAAGTAGGAACAGGAGACTCTAGGCCCCTCTTACCCATCAGCATAGGTTAATGGGGTGGGCTACAGCTTGTTTCTAAAGCTAATTTCTGCAGAAGTCGCAGCTTGAGTAAGTGAGTCACTTGAACAAGTGAGCTTGTGCTCCTCCCTAAGCACCATGTCAAATTTCTGTTCTGTCTGCTGTATCCGGAGTCTAATATTGTTTCTCGAGTCTGACAGAACCTGCTTTGCATCGCACAGAGTTCTTGCTGTGGGATATATTGCAGGGTCTGACAGTCCTTACATTGTATTTAACACTTCTTCAGGTGCCAAATTTTTTCAGTTTAACATGCAGCAGATGTGCTCGCAGTTTTTTTAAAACAGCTCCAGTCAATCCATTTTCAAAGCTGGCTGGCTAACTAATGCGTCTTTGCTTAAGGGTGAATGTTTTCATAAATAGCCCCAGGAATGGCTTATCATTTTTTCAGCCCTCCATCCATGAAACGTTTCATTAACAGCCATCGAAAATCTACTGCCAGATTAATTTGTTGATATGATATGTTCTTTAAAAGTTTCTGCATCCAGTTGGAAAGTGTAATATGGTTAATAGTCAAGCTTTGACAAATGCACTGATTCGTTTTTGCAAGAAGGTATTGCAACTTTCTAATCCTGTAGGCGTTTCAGTTATCAAATGCCTGTGGGTTTGGATGAGGCGTCTGAAACATAGCTAAACTAAAACCTAAATGGACATATAACACTGACAAGCTGAAAAGCGGAGCAGCCGCAATACTCCAGGCACAATATCCCCTAAGAGTCATAACAGGCTTCTCCTGAAGAGCACAAGCATGGAATGGGTATAATGCTGCTCCATCTCAGCTAAAGATAAAACTCCCGTTGACTTAGCTGGGAACAGCATCAAAGCCAAGCAAAAACATCTGATAACAAAGCAAATGGGAACCTTCTTGCCTGGGAGAATCAAGAAATGGCATTTTCTCTTGAAGTAGAAACACAACGGCGTTAGCTAAATTAGTGTCTTTTTTCACCCACCAGACTGCAGAAGTGATTTTCTGCAAGGATGGATTGTACTGTACTCAGGATACAGGAATGGGGTGCTGATACATGATGATAACGTTTCTCCCCATTGACTTGCTGGGACCTTGTTGCTTGTTCTAGGGCTGGATCGAGAGGTGTAAGTTAGCTTTCAGCTCCTCAGTGTGGTGTTGGGCGTTATCGCATGATGCCTCCATGCCTCCGTGCCCTCCTCAGTCCAGGGAGACAGGACCATTGACTGTGCTGGACACCACACGGATAGATCAGACAGCAGTTGCTTGTTCTGTCTTGGACAAGCCACTTATGATTGGATCAATGGAGAAACTCTCTCAACTTGAGCAGAATCTCAGATATGTATGGGGAGCCCAAGTACATGAGGACAATCTTCAGAGTCCCTGCTCAGCTACTATCCCAACCTGGAAGCACCCAAATGCTACAGGTCTTCCCCCTTCTTTGGTCTCTCCAGGCACTTAGGGCTCCTGTGCTTTCCCAGTAGCACTCAGATCACTGCTTCAGGGCTGGACTTGAGATGCCCCTCTGCTGAAGTGCCCTGGGGTAACAAGTGTGTTGAGGCTCACGGTGTGCATCTAACAGTCATGGGCACAACAGCTCCTCCTAAAGCAGCAGAGGCTGCTTCTCTTGTTTAAAGGATGGCGAGAGACGGAGAAGCAAATGTCCTGCCACTTTCTGTTTCTGTTCTCCCTTGAGCTAGGACACCTGGATCTAGCTCTCTCCTCAGTTCAAAGGCCCTCGAACTCACTGGTTTTGTCGTATGAGCAGAGCCCTACCCCCAGTCTGAAGCTGCTATACTGAGGAACGCTGCCCCGCTCCCAGCTCGCTCTGTAGCATGTACGCACCTCACCATGCCGATGGGCGAGCACCAAAGTGAGCATGGCTCTGATGTGTGCATGTGTGCAGGAGGGATATTGTGGTGGTGTAGCAGGCATGTCCTGGGCAGCGCAGGGTCACAGCCTGAGGAGGAAGCCTGGCTGTCCTACACATGATCTCTGCTCTGGACACATGAGACTAGAAGTCACAAGCGTCCAACAGCTGCCTTCAGGATACCGAATTCACAGTCTTGCCCTCTGTCTTCTCAGGCTTTTTGCTCTTGTCTGTTTGTGTCACAGGATTTAATTTAAAATCAATTTTACCAGGATAAATGCTGATATTACTCAAGGGGACTGGGCTTTACTGGCAATGGGTGAAGTGTAAAGTAGAGCTGAAGGAACAGCATCTCAGCATAACACGTTAGCAAGCCCTGAGTCAGCACAGGCACGACGCTGTAATCAAGAACATCGCCTGTTTACTTCAGTGTGATTAATATCAATCATCTGTTCTTCGTTAAATGGTTAGATCCTTGATAATAGGAAATTTCCTGGAGTTATATTTGGAAATTCCATCTGTCTCTCAAGAATTTACCTGCTGGCTCTTCACCTTGTGTGGCAACAACAGCTTTGGCACAAGGGTGACCAGCGACGAGGGTGATCCAGCTGGAGGTACTGGACACTCAGGAAATCACAGAGGTGAGTCAGAGCTGAAAATTAACTGCTTTTTAATTTAGCTCAGATCTACAGGCCATGTGTGAGAGAACATAATGCCTGAGATACTAATGGGGTTCCCGGTTATGCTAAACTTTAAAAGGAACCTCTTAGCCTTATGCAGATTGGACCTTGGTCATTGACATGGAAACAATTACAACTTGAATGTGGTCTCTTTTTCACTGTCATCCTGAATTGGCCTCACCTCTTAGCAAACTAATGCATGTCGAAAAGATTAATGGATTAAATGCAGCCGGGGATAAGCCTATTACACTAAAGCCCTTTAAAATCAATCCATAGCTTGTAAAGGAAGAGATCACCTGAAATACAAGCCTCAGGGAATATCTGCAGGGTGCTGTGACCATCCCTACACCATGGTTGGTGTTGTAGGCAAAACTAGACAGGACATGCCAACTCTGAGTGCCACACAGGCCACAGCCAAAGCTGGGCACTGGGGCCCAGCATGAGCTTCTTGCTACCCCACCACCACCCAAGCCATACCCTAGTTTTAGCATTTGGAAAGATTTGCTCTCAGATGACTGTACTGTGCTGTGTTTCCCTTGACTTCCCAGAGATTTCTTTTGCAATTCGTGGTCTGGGCTGAGACCCCGAAGCGACTGCACTGGAGAATCTCACCGGTGTCATCTTCCACCCTGCCTGCCCCGTGGAGCCTGACACTTCCTTGCAGCTCCACGATGTCTCTTTCAGCATTTTCTCAAGAGGTTTTGAAGAATGTTTCACAAACAATTGGCCCAGAACACTGAAAAAAATACCCATCTTGTTTATCTATGCTCCAAATTATTTACTACAACCGGTCATTTTAAAATATAGTTTACACAGTGTTTGAACAGTTTATTCCATAATTCAAGGGTTATCTTTAGAGATTTTTAAACATTCTGTAAACTTTTTTTTAATAGATAATTATATCATATATAAAAATGTAAAGGGAGAGAGGAACAAGAGAGCCTGACTGAAGCAGGGCCTTCGGTAAATAGAGGGAAACCACTGTCTGGAGTCCAGAGCAGGCACTAACTTTCTGCTCCAAAGCACACATTATGCCTTAGAAGATCTGCACCTGGAGTTTGCATCCACTGGGAGTGGCACAAATGGGGATTCATAGAGATCTGGTGCCTTTGAAGCCAACTTGGCGTGTGTTCATGCTGAAGCCAAAGGGATTGCCTACACAGTAGGCTACTGCTCTGCTGTTTGCAGCTACGGCCAGGTAGCTGAGGCTGCATCTCTCCAGTTTCATGCTACCTATTAAACTTGCAGTGGCAGACAAGCCTTATAAAGAGCTTTATAACCTTCTCCACAGTTTGGAAAGTCAGAAGCAGTTAACCCAATACATCAAGATTTTCGCAAGTCAGACCCTTTATTTGACCTCAAGCCTGCAGGACCTGTCCATATCTAAGAGTAAAAGTATTTAAGAAAGAGATTTTACCTTACATATGAGGAATATAACACTGAACCTTACTGGAGGCAGTGTGAACAAACACCTCAGAGTGCCCAGGGCACCATGCTCAGCCCATTCCCAAGCTCCCTGGTTGTGTTGCAGTTCCCCGACTTCAGCCAACTTCAAAACATAGTCATTGGCCTCCTGTAAAGTGATGGCTCTATACTAGCTGTATGTCTTTCAATACTGGAAAACCAGATGAACAGATTAGCTGCAAATAAGATACAGATCAAGATAAAGTCTTTTCAGGGAAAATCACTTCAACGTCAAAGGCAAATTAAAAGAGCCCAACAAGCAGGCCAAATAAAATGAAGTGAGAATCACTGAACCTAACACAAAATACAGAAGCTTTGGGAAAGTACGGAGGGTCTTGCAGCCTTGAATCAACCAACACTTAACTAAAGCAACAAATGTTTTGACCATCCTTGATGCTATGTTTTCAGATGTAGGGAGCTTGAGTTTTAGAGGTGCTTTTCCATCTTTTTCAGAAAAATTTTACCTTTTGAAGGCATGCCAGATGGTAAAACCCTCACACTGAAAAAATGGAAATGTTTCCAATGTAGAATCTGCAACTATTTACATAAATAATATTACAATTTATATTTAAAAAATGAAAGAACCTTGCTCTTTTGGACAGTGTTTACATTGCACAGATTTGACTGATGAACTAGAATCTGATTGATGGTCCAAAAATGCTCACCATATGTCCCTTCTCTGTATTCCAGGAGACTAGATAAACACAAACGCTTTCTTGAAATGAAAGAAGATTTTGTGAGAGCCGTATACATAAAACACAGTACTTTGTGAATAAAAGAGATTTTATCTCCATAGATATTCTCATCTTTAGAAGCACAATGTCTTGTCATTCAGTTAGGGGCATACAGGACAATTTGTTTCTTCCACTTCAGCCACATTTGTCTCTAGGTTCTTAAGGAAAAATAGCCTGAGAACGTTTTTCTGTCTTCTTTTTTCCTTATTTTTTTCAGCATGAGTTTCATGATGTAAATCATATTGACAATTTGAAGCCACTGTAAAAAACAACAACGAAGTGTTTTGTCTTACTGCAATAGCAGTGTAAAAGTTTAGACACTGGCAGGAGCAAACAGGAACTCTGAAGGGTGTAAGGTCATTTGTTATTTTTTTTTTAAATCCATTCTCTCTTCATTTCAAATGACCATTGGAATGTCATGAGCATTTGGAAATCACTGCTTTTGCCTTGAAGGTATGTTGAATCTTTGCTGTGGAGAATGACCATAATGCTTTAAAATCTAACTGACCATCAACATTTCCAGATGTGCGAGGAGGACTCGATTTCTCTCTCAAAGCTCCTTTTCAACACACAGCCAGCCAGCAACGCAGTTCAGAACATATGGAAAAGGCACCAAGCGTCTGACCTTCTGCTGGAAGAGACCTTTACTTGAGATTTGTCCAGTGTGTATCTTACATAGAAACTAGTGCTAAGTATACAAAGCAAAACCACATTTTTGGCTTTAGTGAAACAAATCGCAGTCCCTGACACTCCAAAAGAATGCAGGCTACAGAAAAAGGAAGAAAAAGAAATTAATGAATCCAAAGCAAAAGAAATCCAACATGCTTAAATCCAAACCCTCCCAAATGTTGTATTTAAATTAAAATATCAAAGGAATACTTTTCTTTGATAGATGCAGTATTTCTGCTCAAAAGGTCTTGTGCAAGTCTCTCTCTGCGTGTACATCTACCATAATATTGATTTTCATGATTTTTGATTATTGTTGATTCTTTATCAGAAAACTAAAGGGAATAATATTACTTCTATTTGAGAACAGAAAACCCTTGTACAAATTAAATTGTACATGTGAAGCGGTACACATTATATGTATTTATTCTATTACACATGTAATGCAGCCACTAATACCGTATTTCCTCCTTCAAAACAAGAGTCTTTTGTTCTTTGTCTCTTTTGCCCTCTCCATATAACAAAGCAATATATCTTTAAATGAGGAAAATTCCCCAAGTAACAAGCAAACAAAAACCTAAAGCTTGATTTAGTGTTGTAATGCTATGGCAGTAAATGAGGACTCAGGAAACGTCTTATTCCAAATGTATAGCTAATAACAGAGACTTAAGGTACTATTATAAAATATAAACTATTCACCAATTCTTCACTGGGCTGTACTCCAGGGAAACTCTATTCTGCTTTGATGAATTCTAGGGCTGACAGAAACGTAAATAGAGTAGATGTCTATATTGGAAGAAGATTTTGCTTTTCCACGCTGAAACTCTTTCAGAGAATTTATAAATCTAAGAGTGGATAATACTTTCATTTGCCAAACCCCAGATATGATAAATGTATCCTCCAGAAGAACATTTTAGCCATTTTTGTTTTGAAGCAGCAATAGAAGAATTGGTAATTGTATCAGTTACAATTTACGAACAATACAGGATGCCTAGCTAGTGAATTTGATTTAAGGTTTTCCTGCCAAGTACAAAGCCTGTATCAGTCCAAGTATTGTTTGATTCTCTAGTGTGTGACATGCAATTTCGCTTCATTTTGTGGCATAACTTGGTTCCAAAGCTCAGGAAGTACAAGGTGATTACGCAGCTCTTTGCGGTTGTTGCTTTTGCTGCCAGTAAAATGGTGTGGATCCTGCCATAGGCTCAGCCTTTTAGAGACGTTCGGAACAAAGGTATTTCAAACTATAAGAAGCTATATTTACATCGGGAAAAAAGGTGTAAAAAGAACCTTTTATGTTAGTTTAACTGGATGGGTTTATACGAGTAGCCATTTGGCAACAGCATAACTATCTTCTTGTAGATAAATCCTCCGCTTGGCATTAGACCCCATTGAAATATATTCTGCTTTTCTACCATGGATGTTATGCTTACATATTTTTCTCTCATTTTGACAAATTCATTACCTGATAGATGAAAACATGAAATCATTCAAGCACAATGACTGAGCGATGCCTCATCCAAAATACTAACTGCATTTCCTTTTAATGTTTGAGCCATTCCAAATTCCTGCACAACTTGTAAACACTCTCAGATATTTTTGATCTTCGACCTATGCATAGAGACACGTCTCTGCAGAAGCTCTCCCTTTATCTCTGAGACGCCGGCTCAGGCAGGAGTTTTTGTCCTCATTGTCTTGTCTGGGTTCAATATGAGGTTTGTCCTTGAAGAATGGTTCCTTGTCCGAGGCATGGCAAACAATTAATAATAGCCGTATCCTGAGGGCACTTGATGAGGGGTGACATAGGTGAATGCAGCTGTAGCCAGAGGGTATGTGAGAGAAGTGCTCATGCACCACGAGCGGACAAGAAAGCGAGAAAGGGGCCAGAAAAAAATCAGAGGGGACTTCAACTGCCAGAACCAGCAAAATGGGGATGGGTTGAGATGGATTTAAAGAAGTCAAAAGTGAGAGGTAAAGAGAAATTCTGGGTGGTTATATAGGCTGCTGAGTCCATTCATAGCTATAGGGAAGGGACAGAATAAGATTTGTTCCAGGCAGCTGTTAACTGTACAATAAAAAGTTTCAAAGTGTTTTAGGAAAAGGTGTTGCCCACGAGTGCTTGTAGATGATTCTCCAGGGAGGTGGCAGGATAGGTCTTCATACAGATACATCTCATGCTGCAAAAATCTGTCTGAAATTGATCCTTTCATCACACTTTGTTGGCTGCTTAGATGACTCCTCTTTACGCTCGAAAAATAAAGAGGATGTAAAAATAGCAATATGCCACGGAAATCATTAGGGACTGCTTATGTGAGTCCAAGACAAAATATATGGCCTCTGGAACCATTTTGTATCTGCTGAAGTCATTAGGTTGGTGGAAGGAGAGTGCTTGGGGATGAAGGAGTTCAGGTCCTTGGCCACAAAGCTCGGCGTCAGCTAGCGAGCAGCCCCGACTGGCTCTGAAGGGCTTTCCAGCTAGTCCTTTCTGTTTAAAAAGCTTACGACTCTGGCATAAGATTGTTTTGGTAGTGCTACACATGGGCATTGGCATGTTCCTTGTCAATATTTTTAAGAATTCAGCTACTTGCTAGCTAGTGCAACAGTGTGATGTTGAAAGGAAGCCCATAACGGAGAAAAGGCCATGGGTTTACACAGAAACAAGCTGATATGTGAATGAGAATCTAGATTAGCCTTGGCAGGACACACTGTTATTGAAATATTCTGTCTTTCCCCCTATGGCAGGTTGGTTTATGCCTAGCAGTAAGAGGATAATTGAAGACTGAAAGGGTTAGAAGTGGTTTAGTTTGGACCCGACAGTCCATGGAGTTTTTTAGTGTTATTATGACCATTATCTGTGTGCACAAAATTCTCCGGGGGAACAAGCAAGGTCTGCGGTTGTACCTTAGCACAAAACACTCAAGTGGTGTTTTGTCTTGATCCATTCTGACAGCTGGTTTATCCTCTCAGACTTGCAGGGATGGGACTGAAGCATGGATAAGGGTCCCAGCTAAACAGGATGGAGTTGGCATCCCACATCAGAGGCCCTTTCTTTTTTCTCCTTCTTTCATGACTCTGGGTTGAATGAGAAGGTGCTATGGATCGGGCCAGTGTGGGGAGGAGAAATCAGTCAGTGCCATTTCCCCATGCTCAGCTTTGATGAGATGTTATAATTTTTTTAGGAAACAAAATCCTTACTAGCTCCAGCACTAGTCAGTTAGCTGGTTTAATTTGCATTTTGACTTAAAAGCTTCAAAATGCCATTTATCTCAAATAAGCCTCTGACCTTGTTCTTCTGAACGCATTAAGCAGTTTCCTCCAGTCCTACCCCAAATCTCCCACAGCCTGTTCCTTCCTTGGCCTGGGGTCAAGGATCTTGATGGGATGGCTAGTGTGGGCTCTTGCTCTGAGCTTTGCCTTCAGCCGTGCCCTTGGGGTGTTAGATAACCATCACCTCTGCTGTGGTGAACATATCTGAGATGGAACGAATGGAAGTTGCCTCCTCTTGTAAAGCATTTTGAGCTCTCTGATGTCGGTCTGAAAAAGAGTGCCCTCAAAGCTCTGATTTCCACTCCACAAAAGCAGATGTCTAACAAGCCTAATGTTTGCAAAATTCTTCCCAGTTTTACAACAAACAGCAGCATTTATTGTAGCTGTGCTTGTTAGGATGTTGCCGCAGGAGAGTCTCTGGCCTTTAGTTCAGTGCTGAGACCATTACAAATGCTGCACATTCCTTCTGATTAGTCTTTTCGCTTCTCACTCTCTAAATTTTTTATTTTTATTTTTGGAGAAGATGAAACGAAGTCAATGAGTGCCTGCCTCATAGAGGGATTAGAGACCTGCCTCATAGAGGGATTAGAGACTGCGGATTGCTGAGTCCAAGCCTAAACCAGCAAGGAAAGAGGAGGACCATCTGTTGACCTAAGTACAAACCAATTGGTTCCCAATGGCAGCTGGAAATAGCAGCGATTCTTGCTGAAGTGGGTTTGGTGAATGGGTTCGGGACAAGTTTCAATAGCCAGTTACACCATAACTTTTCCAGCGCAGCTCTGATTCCCATCTCACAGAACTCCTAGGGAGACACAATGGTTGTAATTAATTCTATCAGCAGAGTTGGATTATACACAAATTTCTCCCCCTGCAAAGGCACCAAGAACTCCCTCAGTATTCTGCAGGCCTTTCTTGCTGTGAAGAGTACTATGGTAGCTAATACTAGGGAAGAACTTTCCACTTTGTTTGCTAAAAAAAGCTGATTTTAAGGTTTAATAATAGTTATAAATAATTCTGTAGAATATATACTAGATTTTTAATATTAGGATTATAAATTAGTCTTTCTGTAATTCATTTCTAGGAACCTAAACATTAACTTAGAAGTTTAATTTTCATGACCAGTGAAAATTAAATTTCATGACCAGTTGAAAATAATGCTTCTGTATTTTCATGTATGCTGATCTCTTATTAGATTGCTTAAAAGATACGTTCTGACTTAAGGGAATTTATCTGGAACATTTCAAAAACACATTTTATATCCCAAAAATATCAATGTGCACTTTCTGTGCAATCAGACGATACGTCATCTGTCATGAAATCGAGGTTTTTGCAGAGTCACTTAGAAAAAAAAGACCATTATGTCTCCGTGAGATGCGACTTTTAAAGAGGTTTTAATCTAGTAAGTGCTAAGCGTGTACAAGTCCTGCCTCCAATTTGCTATTTAAAAGGGCAGGAAATTCACAGGTAACACACAACGTGTACTTGGAAAAATGCAAGTTTCTGCCATCGTTTTAAACCTTCACGTAACATGTACTTCACTCCCTGAATCCTGGGGTTTCAGACTATAAAAGGAGCTTTCTAAATAAAAGGGTCAAAAAGACCATTTTCAAAGCTGAGGTGTACTTTGGTTCAGAGCTCTCTCAGACACAACGGTACATCATGTAGGAGCAATGCAGATCTGTGCGGTTTGACTTTCAGTGAAGTTTAAGAATATCATGGCTTTACCCTCTGCCAAAAAGACATCAAATCATCTATTTGACTTCAGGGGTTTCTTTGTGGAAGCCAGACCTCTTTCAGAAAAAGTCTTTTGGTGTTACCATGCTGGGATCTGAGGGTCCCAGGTCAGCACACATTTCACATGAGCTGAATGACATCTTGCTCTTTGATTTGCTATAGGGAAAATGTCATCGAGGTTATTTCATTCGACATTTTTAGGTGCTGCTGCTATTAGGGAAACTAAGGCAGAAAAGCATGCTAAAAAAGCAGCAGAATCAGCAATGTCCTGTTAATTTTCTCCCCAGTTGTTTTCTGCCGTAATTGTGGCAGCACAGCAGGGTGGGAGGGGAGCTGGAAATATTTTGAAAGGACTGGTTACATTTTAAAAGCCCAGTGTTATTGCACAATAAGGGGAATCTTCATTTATCTCCAGGATTTCACATTTTTTTGTCGTCAGCAAGTGCCTTTTGTATTCTTCACTCTCCCAAAGCCCCATCACGACTCATTAAAGAATTTTGTTGCAACAAACTGCTTGCCATTGTTCGTATTTGGGGTCAAGTTTTCTAAGGCACCTCAGAGTAAATCCAGAAAAACAAGGGCTCTGCTGTGCCCCTCGTTAAGACATCTCCCCAGATGTCCACGGGTGCTGGATGGGTGCTGGGCTGCCCTCACAGTGAATGGGAAAGTTGATGCTTATGTGGAGGGGTAGACAGAGGTGAGCACATGGAGCTGGGAGCTGAGCAACAAGCGATGCTGAGGAGAGGAGCAGAGCTTAAACTTTTACCTCTGAGTGATCCGAGTACTTCCCTCCTCTTCAAATTAATTAGTCCCAAGCCCTCCTCAGGATTTAAGCAACAGAAGATGCTTAACGACAGCCTGGCTATAAAGTGATTTGGAAGCTGAAGAATTACCTAGAAATTATTTTTTCCAGAATTAGTCACAATGGTTAAATTGCTAATGACATAAAAACAGACTCAATAAGTATTTATGTAATTTTAAAAGCAGTGACAGGCTGTCTCTGGATCTCATGAGAACAATGAAGTGCTTTTCAGTTTGTCAGTAACTAAGGGTATACAAAAAATACTTTTAGGCAGAAGTTTTCAGTTTGGTTTCCTACAGAAATGAGACAAAAAGTGTCTCAGTCTGCCAGATCTTATCCCAATAATTCCAAACCCACAGACTAATTCTTACTGATTTAGCAGAGGAGATATTTCATAGATATCAGCTCCTGCAAGCTTTGTGAAGATCAACAGCTGGGCAGAGGAGAAAAAATCCATTATTGCTTTGTTTCATTAGAGGAAAACTCAGCTGCTCTCTGTTCTGTTTGGCAGCAGGCAGCTGTTGCCAAGCCTGCAGGTACGCCTGAGCCAGCTGGACAACAGCGTGTGGCTCCAGGTGTCCACACAGCCAGATGGACTCGCACTCACACTCCAGAGAAAGGAGCCTGGGGCGGAAAGGTGAGGTAGGACACAAATCTGGTTTCATCCGTTCCACTGTTACGGTCCTCTACTTGCAGTAGAGGCTCCTTAAATGGCTATCTGCAGGGATTTGAATCCCACTGTCTGTAATTTCTACTATGTTTTGGAAATCCCGTCACAGAAGTAGAGTAGTGCTATGCGTGATAACTAATTATGACCCGGTTAATTTGGTATCAGTTGTGTCAGCTGCCTATTCAGGAGCTTAAGACAACAAAAGGACTGTACTTACAGTTAGTCAACACTCTTTCAGAAAAAACTAGGACTTGTTAAATGCTCCTGGTGTCAGAGCTCGAGAGACAATGGTTGATTGAGGCAGATCGCTGACACCGTGGACTTCTGCGATGCCTTAACACCACACAGCGTTCCATTTACTGAGCAGTGCTGCAGCGTATCCAGCGAGACACTTAACAAGTGACTTAAGACATGGCTAGCTGACAGATCTCAAAATGCAGTCATCAAAAGAGAATTGTAGCTACATAGACTGGGGATCGTTGTGTGGTGCCACAGGGACCAGTGTTAAACACACTGCTATCTAATGAGATCATTAATGACCTTCGGGAAAATATTAAATTTCTGCTGACAAAAGTTCTGCAAAGATTAGTGTGTTCAGTGTCATAGCATGATTGTAAGTAGAGAGGAATCACCTTCACTGGAGGTTTTTTTATGAACTGATTAGGCTAGATCTGTTGGGGATGGTTGGGTAGTGCTTTCTCTGTGTATAGTGTGAGAGAATAGACTAGATGACCTTTTGAGGTCCATTCCAGGGTTAGGCATCTACTGGCTTGCAGGCCTGGACAGTAAAGTAGCTGAGTTTATCATCTACGACTTAGATTTTCTCAAAACTTTCTGTCGACTCGATAGCTCAAAAAGTACTTACATCCAAAAGCCACACACAAGCCTGACAGAGGTCAACATTCATGCTTAGTCTTTGTTGCCATAAAAGAGGGCTGTGAATTCTTCACAATTGATGGGTGTTTCTTCTAAATGATGGTTTCCCTTAAGCTGTTAAATGGGAAATTATCCAAAAAACCAAAGAAGAATAGAAATATTATTTCCTCTTGTATTTTTAAGCAACACCCTTTAGTAAACTATTGCCAAATCAGATTGTCTTTTTACGGAGATGAAATGTATACAGCCTAGAGTAAGCAAATCTTTAAAACCTGGCAATTCCTTAATGCATGAACTATCATTGATCAGTGTTTGAAAATAGGGTGGTCTTCCATAAGACAAGAAAGTGTTATGTTTACCCTGCCGTTGTTTTGTTGCAGGCCAGCGCTGCTGAACATCACAGATTATAAATCCGTACACGCAGATGTTGTTGGCTACCTCCTTTCAGAGCGGCAAGGGCTGGGCACTTCCATTGCTTGGATGACCATTGCCAAAATTGTTGCTGATGAGATCCTGGCCCCTGTCACAGAGGGGCTCCTTTCATGGCCACCCATGGAAGAAGGTGTTTTGGCACTTACAGCTCTTTGGCCATCTGACCCCACTGGCGAGCCAGAAAGACTGTGAACTGCTCTCACAGTCCAGATAGGGACCCTCTCAGGAGGTGGTACAGATTTAGGCAGCTTTATATGCAAAACCTTTCTGTTCCCACTTTTTTCTGCTGGTTTTCCAGAACACAAGGGAGTAACTACCTGGCAGGCAAGGCTTTTTTTGCACTGATGCACTTGGGGCTGCAGACCGCTTTTGTAAATAGACAAGAAGCTGCTCTCTCCTCTGAGCCAGGCAGTGCAGGGGAATGAACCCTCAAAACAGAAGGAGAGCTCCAGTCAGCTCCCTGGGGAGCTGGCATTGCCCCCCACCCTGCCTGCCTCATGGGAGGCGGGAGAAAGGAGGCAGCTCTAGCTCAGGAGCTGGTCTCCTGGTTCAGGGCAGGACGTGTGTGGGGAAGATGGGCTCCCATTTTGGCACCAGCATGGCCTCATGCAAGAGGAGCAAGTGAGAATCAGCCTACTCAGCAAAACAGAATGCAGGAAAATTAAGGGTGGGCATAGTTTATGTAACAGCCGATGACGCATGGCTAAGAGTCCATGGCGTGGATATGAATCACTTTTCAAGAGCTTTAATTCATCACTAACCTCTTCTCCAAGTAAATCACACGGAGGAATATACATGCTTACATAGGCTGCTTCCAGAAAAGAGGAGAGACAAAACCAGCTCTGCAGCAAGCTGTGGCAGTGGATGAGCTCAGGTGTTGGAGGGGGTTGAATCTCCTTTCCTAAATAGGGAGAATCTTGAATTAGGGCACTAGGGAGAAACGAGGGGCCGTTGTCTCGCCTCCAGAGCACTCATTATGGAGTGCCCTAACTCTGTCTAACACCACAAGCAGATGAAACAGCCAGATAGAAATCATGACTCATCAAACACTAGTAAAATGCATATGTGATGCAGCTGTGCTCTGAGCCAGCCACTTTCTTATCAGCGTGTGTCACGGGACTGTGTTAGACACTCTAGAAGCCGTCGCTGGCTCTTCCTGCCCAAGTGGATGCATTTTCCCAGACTGGCTGCGCTGAGTGTCTGCTCAGGTCCAGGCAGGTATGGTGGCCCATCAGTTTGAGAAAATATCTTCGAAGAGCAAGAGCAATGTGTTACTTCAGTGTTAGAATAGGAAAGTCAACGAGCCAGTTCAGAGAACGGCTTCAAAACTACCAGTGTTTTTGCAAAACCAGATGTTCAGCAAGCGATGGGGTATTATCTCCTAACAGGAAAGAATTTGCTTGTTTGTTTTTTTGCTTTGATTTGTTTTGGTTTTGTATTTGTTTTAAAAGGCATGATATTTATACTGAATGCTTACCCAGGAGAAATATTACAAGAATGTCATCAAGCTTGTAAAATTAAGCACTCAAGAAATACCAGGAGTCAAACTGCGGCGCACTCTTAATTCATCTCCATTGAGAGCGTACTTAAATGGTAGCATTTAACCACATCAATGCAAAAGTCTCTCCCACTCCTGGATGGTTCTTTCTCAAGTGATATTACAGCTTCTTCTCCTTCTGTACTTGGCCTTCTGTCTTATTTACTGCATGATATTTAAGATCTGCTTTGAAGATAAATCTATTATTTTTTTTCCTTGTGCGTGTCTGTCGTGGGTTAGGCCGATCCGGCAACTAAACCCATGCAGCTCTCCCAGTCCAGTAAAATGGAGAGGAGAGTAAAGTGTAATAAAAGAGCTGAGGATCGAGACAGGAACAGAGGAGCACCCACCAACCACGGTCCCGGGCAAAAGAGGCTGTTTTCTTAATGCAAAAATATTTATTAACAGCTACCTACAAAGAGAAAAGCAAACAAAACCGGTTACTTAAGAGAATAACAAGAAACAAGGCCAGGTCTTAAAAACAACACCACTCCCCCCCTTTTGCCTCTTCTTCCCGGCTCTACCTCCTCCCCCCAGCGGTGCAGGGGGCAGGCAATGGGGGAGTACAGGTCAGTTCATTCCAAGTTGTTATTGCTGCTTCTCTTAAAGGAAAAGGAGTCCTTACACCATTGTCCCTTGATCCAGTGGATCCCCTACTCACGGCGAAAGCGTGAATCCTACCCGCCGGGGGGCAAATCCTTACCCCATCGGATTTGCCCCAAGTGCGGGCTTTACCAGTCCTGGACCTTTAAGGCGTGGGTCGTCATGTCGACCTTAAATGTGCCTCCATGCAGACTTAGATGCGTAAATGCAAAATGCTTAAATGCGCCTCGACCTGTGCCCATGATTCAAAATAGTCTCAGGCTCAGGCATCTCCTTTAACAAAGCACCTCCCCATCAGCAGGGGTCATCCCACGGACTCTAGATGCGTACCGTACTCAGGCTCTGGCATCTCTTCTCGACGTGGGTCCTCCACGGGCTGTGAGTGGGTCTCTGCTTGCTCCACCGAGGGCTGGTTACGAGGGGCCGCTTGCAAGGGGGACTCAGCCGCGGCACACGTTGTTCCATTCCATCTTCACTGACCTTTTATCTGTGTGGCCGTTTCTCTTAGATCTCAGTCCTTTCTGGGTGAACTCGGCCCTGTGGGCGCCCCGGCAGCGGGGCTCTCCCCGAGTTCCCCAAGCGGCTCCACCGCCGCCATCCTCGACGGGGCGGGCACCGGCCCGGCCGGGAGTCGGGAGCGGGGGCCGTGCCCCCCTCCCGTCTCCTTGCTCCTGGGCCAAAGGCACACCTTTCCGGTTCCTTTGTCCGACGTAAATAGGGCAATTCGCAGAGGTGCCGATTGGCTCAAGCCCCGACGGGGATGGGAGTCCGGTCTGATGGGCAGCTTCTGCCACCCGGACCTCCCTCCCCACTTCAAACCATAACAGTGTCATTAGGGTAACTAATGGGTAACTTAGTTACTGACCATTGGTAATTGCTGCTGTCTGTAGGGACCTGAGTGAGAGCAGAGGGAGAGGCCGTCCGTCACTGGCAGTGGAGGGATGGTGGACCTCAGGCAAGCTGGTCCCTGGCCTGGCCTCAGGATGGGGAGATGCTCTGGTAAGCAGTACTTTTGTACATGGGTATTTCTCCTCTCTGCCCACTGATTCCTGCCACTTCTGCCCATTTTCTGCATTCTTTTCCATTCTATTGCTGTCTTCCTCCCAGGCTTTCCAGCTTTGCAGTCATGGCTTGGGTGTTGCAGGTCCTCGCTCCTGTGCTCCTGCAGCCAAATCCCAGTCCCTCCCTCAGAGCAAGAGGGCTTGAGAGCTTTTCCAAGAAAATCTTGGTAGTGCATAGCGGGTTTTTTAATGTGGGCTAAAAAATGCTTTTCCCTCAGGCTTTGTTCTCAGAAGTGACTGAAATATTTGGGCCCAAATTTTTTAAAACTGTGTTTGAAGCAGAACTCAGGCTCAGTTTCCCTCAGTCCTGCTCCTGGTGTTTGTTGTTACTGTCTTAAAGGTGAAAATGGGCAACTGCAATAGCATTGAGAAAGGATCAGGAAATGTTGAAGACAGATCAGGCTAATCATGCAGTCTGTCCTCTATATACACAAAGAACTTCAGGTGTTTGTATTTCCCAAAACAGTGCTTGACAGCATAGAGCATTCTCATGTAAGCCAATATCTGTGAAATCAACCCTCAGTGCTTTTACAGGATGATTTAGCATCAATAGCAGTTGCATTTTGTGACAAAAATATTTATACTTTGTGATTGTAACAAGCTATATATTAACCAAGGATAGCTGAGAAAGTATGACGGGCAAGAGAAGATGGGTCAGTGTTTCCCCTGTAAGCATAGCAGGTGTCATTAGAATTTAGGAGTACATGGGCTTTTCATCTAATCCAGTACATCAGTTTGTACAAAAGAGAGATTTTGATGAAGCGAAAAGCTTTAGCTTCAGCTCCTTGAAGGTATGGTAACAGGTGAAGAGAGAGGTGATGGCACTGCACTCCCTTTGATGAAGGCTCAGCGAGCGAGGCTTGAATGAGTTGAGCAATGAGGTAGCTCTGTTGACTCACAGCTCAGGACCTGAAATCCTGGAGGCTAGAGGCTTGGACCGGGAGCACCACGTTACATTGAGAGGAAGATGCCTTCTAATTTGAAGTGATGGCAAGCATCATTGTTTTTCCAGAAAGATGTGATGAAGTAACTAATGTTGTACTGCAGCATACCTAATCTACTCCTCCTCTCCGGTGATTTTTATGTTGTTCAGTCAACAGGATGTATTTTGTGGCTGCTCTTCATTTACACACACAAAAGGGCAGTTTATATTCCCTGCATAGGACTGTCCCTATTTTACAGTGCCAGCTGCTTGCAAAAAGATGTAAATAGATAGTAAAAAAAAAAGATAAAAAGATAGTAAATAGCTGAATAATTTCATACTAGGTAGCAAAAAAATACATGTGAAACATATTTTTTCCTCACTGGCTTTAATTTACTTGGTCACAATGTCACAGGGGACTAATTTTGCCATTTTCTGGAGGCACAGTTACATTATTGTTGTGTGTATCTGTCTGGTTTCATCAGCTGCATATGGCATCGCATCAAATAATATGAAGTGACATGACTAGTAGAGTCCGATGGGATGCTCTGGGAGAGCCTCCAAGCGGAGATGTCATCTTTAATGCATCTACGAAGAGTTTTGGAGTGTGCTTTGTTCATCCTCACCATTCCCTTTAATTAGTGTGCTAGAAAGATCCTGCTCTTACTGTGATTGTCCTGGGAAACAGTTCATTCATTTGCAGCCCATAACATGGGCCATGCCTCTTGAGTTATGATGTCCAGAGGGAAAAACAGTCTCTGAAGACATCAGCGTCTTCTTGCAGAGACGTCCTGAACCTTTTTCTTTGGAACTTCTGCTGCTTTTGCCGTTTATGCAAGATTTCAAACATTTAAGTCCCTCTGACTTTGTTGCCTGCGATTTGTGGCCAGGGCCTGCCCAATTTTCTGCCTGAGGCAAGAAGAGAGTGGCTCGCTACTCTTTGGGCTGCGTGACCTGTGTGGGGATGTTTGTGAGGGTTGTATGCCCGTGTACACCTCTCTCCTGGAGGGCCACAGAAAGAGGGCAGCCCAAAAAAATGCAGCAAAGCTCTTCCCTTTGCCCTCATCCTTAAACGGTATGGAGGAGGGGGTGCCAACAGCGAGGCAGCCCTCTCCCCCTCGGTGGTGGGGAGCTGAGCACTGATCCTTGGCCTGGTGGCATCTGGATCCTGCGCATTGATACAAGAACTGCACATCTCTCTGTGTGAGCTGAAGCCTGTCATGATTACAGTAACATTTTCGCCCCATCCCTGAGACCGAAAGATGATCCCGTGGGCTGGAGCACCTCCATGCCAGTACATCTCCCCAACTGCTGGGCTGGGAAGGCTAAGGTTAACCAGGAACACACAAGCAGCTCCTGCATAAGCCGTGGCCAGAAGCCCATGATTAAAGACATAGCAGGCTGCAGGTCGGCTAAAGCTGCCAACAAGCCTCCTGAGCAGGAAGAAAACACTTAGAGCTGTCAAAGCACTCAAAGGTATGATCCTGCTCTCTGGGCTGGGCTCCTGTTTTATTTTTCAGTCTTTATTTCTTTAGACTTATTTTTTTCTCAGATAATTGATGCTGCAAACAGTAGGTTCCTGTGGAAGATGCTCTTAATCTGATCAGGGGTTTGAAATTTTAAAGGAACAAGGCTGCAGTGTGACTGAGAAGGGCTTGCAACAGGATCAGGCAACAAGAGGGCTTGCAACTCTCTTTGCTCCTAAGTTTCACCAAGTCACTTAAACTCCTCTGCAGCTTCACTGCAGCATGACTTAAAACTTTTGTTTGGATTGGGAGCTTCCTCTCCTAAGACTGAAATTTCTAAAAATGAGGAATTATGTGACTCTTTACAGGTATTGTGGTAAAGGCAGCCAGTAATTAAAGTTAATGACTGCAAGAGATCAAATGTGTTACAGACTTCCTTTCTCTTTTTCTATATTTCATTTACTTAATGCATTTGAATTACTGGGGAGGGGGGAAAATCCTGGCTCTTCTGGTTTCTGAGTACTGTCAACTGCAGTAACACTAAAATACTGCCCTTTGGCTATAGATGTTATAAAGTTTTGTCCAGACAGTCATTGTGTTAGTAACTTTTCCTATTTCTATGTGTCTTAACACAGGAACAGAGGAAATATTTACACTTCTTTTTTAATGGGAAAAAGTGATGGCTAAACCACATCTTGGCAGGGGAAGCAGGGATAGGTGTGCAAGTTAAAATTTCTTTTAGCTCTCTTTATATTGGCTAATTGTCAAGTTGACTTGTTTCCATTTGAGGGTGAGTACAGTACTGGACATTTATATGTATGTGAATGTTTATGTATGTTTATATATGTATATACACAACATGCACATTTTTTTTGACAAACTTATGCCATCACTGTAGAAAATAAAAATACAGCTACATGAGCCAGCAGTGTGCCCAAGCAGCCAAGAAAGCCAATGGAATCCTGGCATGTATCAGAAACAGCGTGGCCAGCAGGAGCAGGGAAGTGATTGTCCTCCTGTACTCAGCACTGGTGAGGCCACACCTGGAGTACTGTGTCCAGTTTTGGGCCCCTCACTTCAAGAAGGATGTTGAAGTGCTGGAGCGGGTTCAGAGAAGAGCAGTGAAACTAGTGAAGGGTTTAGAGAACTTGTCCTATGAGGAGCGGCTGAAAGAGCTGGGACTGTTTAGTCTGGAGAAAAGGAGGCTCGGGGGACCATATCGCTCTCTACAATTACCTGAAAGGAAGTTGTAGGGAGATGGGGGTCGGTCTCTTCTCCCACGTTATGAATGACAGGATGAGAGGGAATGGCCTCAAGTTACGCCAGGGGAAATTTAGGTAAGATATCAGGAAAAATTTCTTTACAGAGAGGGTTGCGAAGTATTGGAACAGGCCGCCCAGGGAGGTGGTCGAGTCCCCATCCCTGGAGGTGCTTAAAAACCGTGTGGATTTGTTGTTGAGGAACATTGTTTAGGAACCCTGACAATGCAGGGTGAATGGTTGGACTCGATGACCTTGAGGGTCTCTTCCGACGAAATGATTCTATGATTCTGTGATTCTACAGCAGACTACGCGGTGGAAGATGCTTGTTTTGATTTTGTCACACACAGTATTAGATTGTACCACTGAGCAGTAGAGCGGACTTATCAGCAGGCTAGCTGATAAGCCTCAGGTCCGTTTGTATTTATTTTTCCTGATTCATTGTATGCTGGGGGAACTGTAAAAGCACATCAAGATAAGCATATGATACAGGAGGAAAAATAGCAGCTAAAACCTGTTTTCCTGAAATTGTTTGTCTCTGTCTCTTGAGATAGTCCACATTGAGTCATACATCTAAGGCTCCAAAATTTGGGGCAATTTGGCTACCATGCTGAGATGTGATGAGTTAAAGAGACTACCTCCTTATCTGCAGGAGGTGACCATCTTGCAGGGAAGGGAACAGGCTGTATTTTGGCCCAGATTGGGAGAACCTGCTTCTCACAGCGGCTGTCGGTGGGCTGGCGAGCAGCCGGTGCCTTCTGCAGCAAGGAGGTCCCTGGGCAAGGCAGGCTCCTCTAGTCACCCTTCTGCTACTTTCACGCCGGCTGCTGCCCAGCTTTGGATATCCAAGCAACGAAAACCAGAAACATTATATAGATTTTATGTTCTCTTCTCTACCACTATTTTGCTGTAGCAGGCTGGAAGTGAGTCTATTTTTGGGTCTTATTTCCACTGTCTGTACAATAGAAACAACACCTACAACCTTTATGATACATTTCTGGATCAGAAATCCTAAATCAGGGAAGGAGTTCGTGCAAAAGTAACTGTGTGGGATGTGATCGTTGGCATCCTCTCACACTTTCAATGTTTTACATGAACAATTATGGATCTTTGTGTTTAGCCAAGCCTCCTAAAGTGGGGAATTTGAAGTTCAGAAGACTCATGCGCTTCCTGAAAGGCAAGTCTCCACTGTGTGGACTGCCATAGTGGAAATTCAAATTCAGCTCTTGTTCTGGCCAAGAAAATCTTCCAGCAAAAGCACTGTCACAATATCACGGAATCGACTGGAAAATAACCAATGCCGTGGAAGTCTCTGCTGATGAAACTGGAAATGTTCAGAAATAGATTTTGTTGGGAGAAAGGCGACTTCTTTTTTTTTTTCTTTTATTGTTATAAGCTGTTAGCAAAATTTCCTGATTCATATAGAGTTATTTCTTTCACCATCTGTTTCAATGACCCAAACTGTTTGTGCTTGGGTGTGTGAGGTTTGTCCTTGGTTAGGACGGCAGGTCGTCACAGCTTTTTGCTGCAGGTGAGATACACAGGTGGCTCTGGTCCCTCTGCTCAGCCGCCGCAGCCTGCCAGGGACCTTAGGTGTCCTCTGCACTTCAGGGACAAAATGTGTTCTGTGTTCAGTAGGAAAAAAAGCCACCGTCTGATGAGTGAATTCACTAGAGATTGAAGAAACCACACTGAGACAGCTTTTCTTAGCCTCGTGGAAGGATTGATGTTTATAAATGCACATGATAAAAATGAAGCATTTTACACACCTCTTTCTATATCGTTGAAGGCTGCCCACTTAGTCTGGGGAGGGGTGGCCTGTTAGACTAACACAGATATTTTAATGACTTTTTCAGCCCAAGTTCTGTAGTGACGGTGCTGGCAAGGCACCCCATGATGCATACATGGCCCCTCCAGGCGCCTTGCTGCTGCTGGATATTCAAGCAGATCCCGGAGGTACCTCCTTTCATCTGCAGTGAGCTACAAGGTTATATTCCCCACTGTAGGTTGTTGGACAGGCCATTGCAATCCACATCTGCGATTTCTGGGCTGGACAACAGATACTCAATCCAATGAGGAATTATTCTTCCAGACGTAAGTTAGGCTGTGACTGTCCTAGACTCTCTCATTTGGCGTCCAGCAGTTTGGATTGCTGAAGGAAGATCACCATGGCTCTCTGCTTGTTGCATTGGCCTCTGCACAGCCACATGTTTAGTTTGTTTTTCAGTTTAACATCTTGTAGTAGGGCAAGTGTAGCCTTGAAGCCCCTGTTTTTGGTGACCATCACCAGCAAGAGGGGTCTTTTGGCATCCTGCACTGGGAGTCTGGGAGGTGAGAAGGAAGAATAAGCTGCTCCTGAGAGCTCAGCTGGTGCAAGCACCAGCCATCAAGGCTTGCTGCTTCTCTGGAACTGGCTGAGGTGGTAGGAAATCAAAACTACAAAGAGTCCTTGCTTATCTACAGAATAATTTGTAAAGGCAATCAAACACGTAAACTCAGTCAGCATGTAGAAGGTTTCAGCAGTTGGCCTTGGAAGTTTTATGATTCCTTGGCTTGATTTTCAGCCTTTCATCTCTGTACATTGAACTACCAGCCTAATGTGTCCTCCATTTTCCTTTTGTGAGTAGGAAGCAGCCAAAGAACACACCTATCGAAAAGGTGAGAAAACAGTGTGAGGGCAGAGGAAAGAAACACCTTATTTTCAGTGCAATTGTTCATTTCTGTCCCTGTGGAGGTGTCTGAGACTCCCAAGTGTAACCGTGATTCATCATGAGAGCTCAGCAAGGTTTAGTTTCTGCCAGTCTCCAGATTCAGAGGGTGCTGGTGGAAATACTGCCTAAATCCCGAGTTGTATCCCTCTACCAATGTGGCAGCAGATTAGCTATGGAGCGTTCACATATCAAATTACAAGTCAGTGCCTTCAAGAATAAAGTTCTTTACTGTGTCTGCATATTAATTGCCATTAAACTATGAGAACAGATGTGGGGGGAGAGAATGAGATAACTCCATCTCTGTAGAGTACAAAGAAATCATCATGTTGTTAACTGTACCTTGACAGAGGGCATTTCCAGCTCAGCTGTAGTGTATGATCTGCCAGAGGGCAAGAACTATTCAGATATTTCTGAGCTGGTGAATAATTGCGGTTCCTATTCAATCAATACTTCTCCCTGTTATCTAGAGCATATGGTATGGCGCTACAATAGGATGCTTAAGGCAGCTTTAATGTGACTTAAGTGGAAGGTTAGGGATCTATTTATGAACATCCTGCTAAGTCACACTGCACTGAAAATTGGACTGTGTGTGGAGGCACAGACACAGATCATCATAGCAAGGCTCTGAGTGAGCCTGAATTTGGCTTGGCTTGGCTTGTTGGAAAATTTTTGGCGTCCATTTAACCGGGTTTCCTGTAACTTCTCTTAAAATTGTTTCAGTCTCAAAATCCTTGTTTTAGATCTCCCCACCACCACCTCCAAAGTATATAGGTTTTTTTTTCCTCTTATGATACGATATTACTGTGCAACAGCAAGATGTCAAAAAAAAAAAAGTTACCAGAATATATAACTAGACTTAGGTGACTTTATTTCTCTATGCAGTGCTTGTTATTCGTGAGCTATATCTAAAAAAGCTGAGTGCTGTGAACTTTTTATTATAAATATTTATTAATTACATAAACAACTGTCTACTAACTACTGATAAACACTCAATGTATCCCACCTACACAAGCAATGGTGCAAAAAAGATGCTCATCTGGAAAGGAATCCACTTGGACTAGAAAATAACATGTATCTAGATGTGTTGTTCATCCAGAAAGCATCCTCTTCCTTCCTGTTTTGAAGATAGTTTCATACTTCCTGTGTGCAACTGAGCTATTATTTTTAGTTGAGATGGAAAATTGCTTTCCCTCAACACTCTGCAAGTTAAATGTCTACATCGATAGGTTAGAACAGGCGATAATATGTTTGATAGGTTTGTACTAATCCGTTGGTATAAAATAAAAGTATGTGGGGTGTCTATAACAGATCTGACACCTCTGGTTTGCCCAGCATAAGGACAGAGACATGTTTTCAGCCCCTTTCAGAAATTACTGTGTTCAATCATTTAAAAATGTGTGTGTCTTTACTGTGTGCCTGTGTACCAGAATGTGAAGTCTCCTCTCATGAGTCAGACCAGATTTTGTATGATTCAGTTGTCTGGGCGATTAGATGACACGAGCTGAATTGCCAGTCCAGTAAGTCTTGGAAGGGCGAAAAGAGATATCTTCATCCAAGACCAAGATCCTGGCCTTTGCTCTGGAAACTTTCTCAAAATGCTAAACCAACGTTTCGGAGAAACGTGGCTGGAAGACCAGTTGTGAATACAAACCTCTGAAAGCCAATGTTTGTGGCAAGAGAGCCGGGGCTGTGACTGCCAGCCATCATCAACCTCTGACCGAGCCATCCCCTCACTTACAAAACGAACTCAGTGGAAGTATTGCTCGTTGAGGAGAGTCCCCTGAAACCCAGACATCTAAATCTAAGTGAAAACATCATTTCCATTTCCTGCTCTTCTAGAATAGACTCTAATCTGGTCCCATTTGTCCTCTAATTTTTATTTGGCAATGACATTTCCAGGAATCGTGTATAGCTGCTTAGAGCACCACCTCTGTACTTGAATAAGATAGCTGAAATTCAGCATTCGAGCCTTGAAGGTGGACTATTTAATACAAACCAATTTATCCCTCAGATCTGAGCTCAGGATTTATGGCCCCAGTTTGTCATCACGCCAAAGTTAATTTTTGACAGTTGGGTTTTTTTTTCGCTCTGTTTCTTGTAGGCTGAGGTGCAGAGGGGACGACTTTGCGCAGGCTGAAACAAAGCCCGTCTGAACTTCATGTGAGCAGCAGTGGATTTTGATAGTGCGTTTTGGGTTGTTTTGGGTTTTCTTTTTAACTTTCTGCCTTTCTGGGACTGGGACGGGACAGGACGGTTCCCATGCCAGGCACTGCGGCTCATACTCCCAGCCCCAGTGAGGCAGGAAGGCCACTGGGATTACAGCCGATGCAGATGGCCGTGCTCCAAGGTGCACATTTCCTGCAAGAAAGCTCAGCTGGGAATGCTGAAAACCAGCTGGAAAACCAGGTTAATGTTTGCCTTACGCAGTGAGGTCCTACATGAGGCTTCTTCAGTGGAGCCTGTGCTGCAAAAAGAAGTCAGAAGGAGTTCAGCAAGGCGAGTGGCTGATCCCGCAGGGCTTTCCAAACTGGAAATGGCAGGAGATGCCATGTCGGGGACCCTCGTGCAAGACTTAAGAGAGGGCTGACTCCCTTGTACCTGTCTTCCCTTACAAAGGGGAATGAGGTGTGAGGCAGGGGAGAAAAAATTCTGGTTAGCATATACAAACTTGAGTCAGCTTTGCAAAAGCCTGTGGCTCTTGATAAGGATGTGCCACTTTTTGGGAAAGGTACCCGGGAAGCAATGTGCTGACTGCCCCTTGCTGGGAAAAACTTGTGCTGAGAGAGTCTGGGCTCCCGGCTGGGGCAGTGTTGAAGCTCACAGCCTCCTCCCTCTGGAGTGCCCAATGCTCCCATATCCTCACCAGGGCTTGTCTCCTCCTTCCCCCTTGCCCTGCTGGCTGCAGGTACAGGACTGGCTACCGCCTCCCAGGGCAGTCACCTGCAGCAAGTGGAGATGCTCCTGCATCCTCAGTAAGCTGGTGCCTCTCTCAAAAACCTCTATTGCCTGCTTGCACATCTCGGCATGAAATTATTGGGAAAAAACCTACTCTGCCCTGACAAACTGCTGCTTGTTTTTTGTTTGTTTGTTTGCAGCACTTGTACATAGAGGATTTTTCTTTCTTTTCCTGCTTTTATTGATAGGCCTGTGCTGTCAGGGTTCAGAGCTCCAGTTCAACATGGAGACAAATTCAGATCACACGTTGAGGCTGGAGAGGAGATGTTGACCTGGTAGGGCTGCACACCAAGTACATCACCTGCTACATAGTGTGCAGGCGGCACAAACTCCCCTGACTGAGTCAAGCAGAAAAACCACCAGCCATCAAACCAACAAGCCCCCTGCTTACTTTCACTGAAGCTGCCTGCCTCCAAGCATATCCCTTCCCTGCTGCCAATGCTTCCAGCGGTGCCTCTGCATCTCCTGCCCTCCCAGTCTCCACTCAAGGTCCCCAAAACAGCCAGATCCAGGGCTGCAACACAGCTCTCTGTGGTGCGTAAATGGGTGATTCCTGGACATAGTGGGTTTGCTGGGCTTGTAACGTCTCCGGAGCCCACGGATGCTGGTGTTTAGAGACCTGGCTTTAGGGGAAGGGGATTTTCCCTTGCGTTGACTGCTCCCACCAGACTGTCTGTGATTCAGATCAATTGACCGCTGACATTTGACTTCCAGAGCAGAAGATGACAAATGCCCGGTTTAACAAAACAAGGGTGAATGCATGTAGCTAGTGTAAGGCTTCCTTGCTCCGCTTGCTCTCAGAGAAAGCTTTCTGTCCAGCTCTTGAGGCAGTACAGCTGTGCCACCTAAATATCTTGGCTGCTCCTCTCTGGTGCTGTTCTGCAAGACATTTACTTCTGTCTTCCACAAAACAAGAGAAATCTGCAGATGTTGAAAACATTGTGGTGAAATATGACCCGTCATGTTTTAGCTATAAAATAGTTCAGCCTCTGTGACGTGCTGCTCTAATTCCTTAGCTGTTTATTGTTTGGAATGAATTCTTACTTGAAATGAAATATTCAAAAAATTAAGATGGAAATGGATAAAGATTGTTGATTCATATGCAAGGGCATGTCTAAAGTTTTCTTCAAATCCACTGATCACAGGTATGAGAGAGAGAGAGACAAACGCCACCTCAGCTTTTTTGAATCTTCTTAAATTTGACCTGGTTTAGTGTCTGTCAATTTTGCCTGACCCAGAACACCGCCATAAAATTTGAGTTTCTCCAATAGAATTTATGGACTGGAAGTGTTATTCCATACTGTCCTCTGTTATAGACTGGCAGTAGGCTGAGGCACTCGGTGTGCAAATACCAGCAGCAATATCTGCACCTGAGCAACCTGCTCCACAGGCGACAGCCCTGCCTGTTCCTGGTGGTTCTGCTGCGCTGCAACGTGCTGCGGCAGCGTGGCCGCCCATCTCTCCTCTTCTGCTTTCCCTTCCACCTGGCTGCGCATGAGACGGTTTGAGCATTAGCTATTCATTCATAATTACTGAATAAAACCACAGTAAGACTGGAGAGAATCTGTGACCCTTTCCCTGTGTAGCCATTGAACTCTGGGTTTGCTTTTGTACTGGTACTCCTCTGCTGTGATGGTTAGCATGAGTACAAATATCTCTGTCAGCTCTGAAAGAGAGAGAAGATCTTTCCTAGGTCACCGGAAAGAATGGATTAGGTTGTGAAACCTTTTCATTTTAAACAACGTGATTTGGTCAAGGTGGGATGTTTGCATGCAGGCAGGACACTTCAGTACCTTTTAGAATTTGTGGTTAAGATATTCTCCTTAGACTACCTTTTCCACTCATCTAGCTTACATAAATATTTGACTTGAACAGATACCACTATTAATCTGTTTAGAATGCTGCTAGACTGTTTACACAGAAAGGAAAGCTGTAAGCCTGCTTGTCCAAATAGTTTTAAGCAAGGGCAATGCTGCTTTTTAGCACCTGGCATAAATATTTGGAAAAACTTATAAATCCCAGATAACCTTGCCTCTCTCAGATGTATTTACTGCTTCCTAAAACCTTTTCCCTAAAGATCCTCTCTTTTTTTTGTTGTTCTTTTTGGGAAGAGCTTGATTTTTCTCTGTGAATTTTATTTGCACATCCTTCATGATCCTAATCAGTGCTGTGATTTTATGAATTAAAATGTTTGTCTACCTAGATTTGTACAGATAACATGATCAAGTAGAATACAGCAAGATCACTTGAAAGTCCCTTAGATGTGAGCCAAAACATGCATACTTGAACAGATCATTTCAGAATAATGCAATAAGCTGTCTCATGTTCTGTATGTCCTGGCTTTCTTCTCACATCCGTTTGAATTGCCTTATTATTCCCTTGAAGGTTTCCTATGCTGAGAGAGATTGCCTTTAAATAATAAAAAACCCCTAGCACCACGACAGTAGGATGGAGCTCTGTTTCGAAGCTCTCTTTTATTTAGCTATGTCTGAAACAAGTTTGTTTTTTTCTTTAGATTTTATCCATTACCAACAATTTTTATTTGTTGTATCTGCTAGGTGAAATATATGTGATTGCACATGGAAGGGAAAAAGAACCCTGCCAGTTTATGACTGGCTTTTTGAGCCAGAAAAGATTAACTAGAATATTTTGATGTGATTATGATTATGATTGTTATTATACTAACATTTCAAGGGAGAGTTGCCTGCTCTAGACTCTAGGCGATGCACACAGAGCAAGGGAGAGCTGAGTACCTCAGGGGCAGGAGCGGGCTTTGCGCATTGAGATTTCCATACAAACTACTGGTAACTGCTACAAGACAAAAATATGTTTATGAAGTGTTTTCCCAATTTTGTTTAAGGTTTCTGTGATGGATTCTTTTTTTTTTTTTTTTAAAAAAAGCACTGCTTTTACATGAGATTCTTTGAATTTGAGAGATCAGTTTCAGTGCGCTTGACCTCTTGTACTAGTTGTTCAGCCTTTCAGAAAACATTAGCTTCCTGGTTTTAAAAATCTGGGTCTGTTGAATCACAGTAATAAAACTGCAAATTGATGAAGACTAAAACTGATCACTGGAGTTAAAGTGTATTATAAATAACGATGTTATTGACAAGTGCAAACTCACCTTATAAACAAAGAATGATTTAAATTTTGAAATAAAAAGTCTAGTTTAAAAAAATGGGAAGAATTTGGAACTGCTTGGCATAATTTCCACCTGCCTCTGTCTCACTTGCCTTAGGAACAGAAACATAGGACAACGCAAGGAGTCCACCCAAAGGAGATCTGGGGATGATGGGATCTGCCCGTCAGGGGTTTTGTGAGAAGGTAGTTCAGCAATGGAGGAGAGGGAGGTCAGAAGGAGCTGTGAGTGGAGAAGCCATGGATGCTCAAAAGAATGCACACCGTAGAGAAGGCAAGCTGGGGACTGAAGAGTATAATAAAGCCAGGAAAGGTTCAAATATATTTAGGTGGCTGCTACTAAAATTGGATATACACACCAGGTTATTCTTAAGGCCATGAAGTTAGATCAGATCTTTTTTATAACAATGTGCACATCACTTGGAAATTCCAGTCTGTTTTCCCTGGAATCCGTGGACCTGGTGAAATTTTGTGAACTGTCCCAAATGCCTTGTGTGCAGGAAATGAATTACCATGCAGAAGAGAAAATGATGAAGGGGCAACTCTTTCCTAAATAAATCAGAGGAGGAAGAGGCAACAAAATTTGAGAGGTACTTCGAGCGGACCTGGGCCATACTTACATGCTGTATAGTGTCATGTTATAATTTCTTTTTAGTTCACAGCAATCTGATTTCTTTCCAGTCAGCTTTCTCATGTGCAGAAACTCCACCAAGTTGCATTTAATTACAACACAAAGATTAAAAAATGATTTGTTCTTCTTGAACTGGTGCTCTGTAAATGTTCAAAGTGCCTGTAACCCCTACTGTATATTGCAGAGCAAAGCAATTGCGTCCCATCTCCAGGAAGCTTGCCAGAACCCTCTTTTCTGCATTGTCTCTGAGTCAGGAAATCTAAACATGTATTTCAGTTTGTCAAACTTCCCAAAGTGCTGCTATGTATTTTGTGGCATGGTGATACTCTGTTTATACCTCCCTTAACCATGAGCGTGAGAGCACTGAAAGAAGAAAGGAAGAAGAATAATGGGAAAGAAGCACAGAAGTAAGATGTTTCCCATTGGAAACTGCAAGTATTGGTACACAGGCTGTCTGATTTCAAAGTTGGGGGCCCATCCTCAGCTATTGCACACAGCCAAACGCCTGGAAAAGCTGACAGTGATTGAGCTGGATGCAATTGTTCAGTCAAACCTTTTTGGAGAGGGAGAGGGAAGGAGAAAGGGAGAGAGGAAGAAGAAGTGGTAGATGCAAAAATGAATCTGTATTCAGTGGTATGGAGAAATATTGTGGATTTGTTATTGTGTTAACAAACTGTGCTTGGAGAAAGGAAAGGCAAGTACAGATGTCCAATAGCTAATACACTTCATTTGACATAAAAATGGTCACAGATTTTCCTTTCCATATGTCCTCTAATTCTGTTGAAATGAAATTCTGCAGTTTTGAGGGGAGGTTTCAAGCTGGACAAAGAAAGATGGACAAAATAAACTTGTTCAATGTATACTTGATTCACTAAAATATTTGAAAAATATTCATCAGATTAATCTTGAAGATGTTAAAAATCTCCACCTAAAGCTACCTGTATATTTCATGTTGTTAGTATTTACATCCTTCTCCGAAATCACCTCAAAAAATTAATCCAGATACTAGATACTCTCAGCATTTTGAAATGCTAGACACCTATGAAGGGGTCTGAAAGATATGTAGATGCTCCACCTGTAAAAGCTGAATTGCGGAGTTTTGGAAGTATTGCGTGTCCCTCCAGGCTCACCTGCAGTGGAGCAATCCTTTGTAATAGACCATAAGAAAAGACTCCTCAGGGCTGCCCCCGGTCTCTACTCTGAACCTCGCTGCCAAACATAGGAAGGAGAGAATCCATTGAGCTGATTTTTAATATAATTAGGAAAAGAAGGGAAGAAAAGCCTCAGAGGATCCGGTGCCAGGCAGTCCTGCCGGTCCCAGAGCTTCCTTCTGTCCTGGGAAGTCAGGAGGGAAGTCAGGATTCCTCCTGGCAAGGAAGTCACCATCTGACCTGCTTTTTGTTGTCATCCAAATAGTTTCCTCCATGTTTTCTGTCTTCGCCTTCCCACGAGCATAATTAGCTTTGGTTACTGTTGGGCTGAGACCTGTCTGCAAGGACAGGACTAGGGAAATGATGGCCAGCAGAGCTTTTCAGTGAGCAGTAGTCCAGGACACGCACAGTGTAGTAATCTCCTTGTCACAATCTTTAGGCCTTCAGCAGCGTGTGTTGGTGTTGACTCATGATAAGCGTTGTGATTCAGGGTTCACAGTTCTGCAAAGAAGTACATACATTACAGCACTTTTCTTGCAAAAATTTTTGAAGTCATGGGGCTACCCTGTATTATGAAAACTGCTTCTCCAAATAATTATACGAAGGCTGCAATGTAGCATTGGGCCTGGGTGGTGGCCGCGATGAGCAGTCTCCCGTGGCCCTGGCTGGACGCATTGGCTGCTGAGGAGACAGGGGTGAGGAATACAGGTCTGCTTCAGCTCCTGTCCCTGAGCAGGTCTCTGCAAGCAGGAGGCAGAAAGAAATTCAGGCTTGAAATAGGTGAGTCAGAGTTGCAATGTGTCGCGGCAGGAAAGGTTTAGCAAAATGCACAATCTAAGCCTTATGTGCTGCAGAATAATTCAGGCTCTTCTGCAACTGCTGAAAGAGTTTCCTTCTTGATGTAAAATGTCTATACTTCCAGGACAGAGTACTTCTATACTCTGACTTTTATGGCCCCAGATGGAACAGAAAATGGTTGGTTTTGGATTCAGCTCATCAAAACCACAGACAGAAACACTGTGCTGTACTCCAGTCAACTCTTTCCATGAACAGGCAAGGGAACACAGTGGATAAAATGGTCTGTGGTTATCTGTAACTTAAATATGCTCTCCCAAATTTCTGTATGTAACAAAAGTCACAGTAGAGACTACGAGACAAAGCTCACTACAGCCTCTACAACCCAACTCTGCTATTGGAAATAATAAAAGAAGAAAGAATGACTTGTTTCTTACTCCCTATTAACACATCCATTTCTGGACAGATTTTTAGTCTTGCTTTAACCAAAATTTAACAATCTGCCAAAAGGAGGGAGGATGACAGGAAGACTGAACGGCTGGGGACTAGGGGAATGGATGAATGCTGTGGAACTGGAGCCTGTCCAGGTCTCCTGAGCTATTTCTGGTTTTGCAACGTTAGTTAGTTTGCAAAGCATTTTTCTGTAATTTAAACCTATCTGTTTTCATGGATGACTCATTTTAGGAAACAGTGTTCTGACTAAAGGCAAATCTGTGTTATGTGCTTGGAGTAGAAATATCTTTCTCACCAAAAAAAAAAAAGTGAGATTTTTTTATGCTGTCTTGTCAAATAGTATGCCTGAGATGGATACAGTTTCCCTAGTATTTCTATTAAAATTTAGTCTCAAACCCAGTAAATCTGAATAGATTCATGTTGGACAATTAAGGTAAGAGTATGACAATCCCTACCAAAAGCTAAAAGCTGTCAGTGTGAAGTTCAGTGAAACTCCACAAAAGTGAAAACAGGCAACAGAAAAGGAGACAGACGACTTCAAGTGCTAAAAGAACATTTAAAATAAGATGTATACTTGGAAAGCGTTTTTCTGGGAACAGGCTTCTTGTACAAAACATACAATCTGCAGCTCAGATCTAAGAGAAAAAAGAGTATGTTCCAGCCTTACTATGAGTGGTGGTGTAAGAATCAGCTGGGTGATCTCTTGGCATTAAAACCAGCTGATTAGCAGTGAGAAAAACAGATATTTTACCAAACCAATATTACAACAAAGCAGAGAGAGATTATTTTATAATATTGATGTTAGCTGCCATGTGGCAGCTAACATCAATATTTTTGCAGAATGATCACCCTCCATGAATGGCTTAGAAATGCTATAGTACATTGAAATTTTCATAGATATGTCATTTTACGGTGTCTCTATATTAACAAAACTATTCTAATGGTGGATGACGAAACAATTCCAAATGCTCAGCATCATTGGCACAAAAATCCAGCCATCTGCAACTGATCTGAAATCAACTTGTAAGGAAATTGGCCCAAAATGGCAGGTCAATGGCCTTGCAGATCATATCATATATCATAGCATAAGTAGGAGAAATGGTGAGAAGCCTGAAGGACAGTTAAAAATAAGAAAAACATATCTAATGAGGCACTGTGACTTGAAGCCACCGAGCCTTCTGCTTCTCAGCACAGCAAGAACTTCTAACTTGCTTTCAGTGAAATAAATTCACTGAATTTTCATTTCTTAGTGTTGGGTTTTTCGATGTTTTCATTTTCACCTTGCTAGCAGAATTGCTTGCTAACCCCTTACTGACCCCCTTTATATTTTCCCTTCTTTTTTTAAGATCTCTTCCTTTATTTTCCTGAGCACTTTCAAATATTTGCCACGAGGTGCATATCCAGATGTGCAGCACCTATACTCTTCCTCTGAAGACAGACTTCCGACAAATTTGCTCACTTAGTGTCCTTATCCATCATGTCCAGAGTATGCTTAGCTTTTATGTGACTGTAGAGGTATACAAAGACAATGTAGGCTGTCTTTATCATTTGCTGGGACCCGTACAATGACTAGATCAAGCTACGACTGCTCTTGTGAAAAATAAAGTATTTATTACTCATCTTTCAGAATATGAGTGGAAGGCAGCCTTCTTCATTAGAAAACTTACATATTTTTCCATATGAAAACTTAGTAAGAAGCCCTTTGTTTAGTAACTAAACTTACAGTAAAGATACGAGAAAAATCCCATTCCACATTATGACAACATTCCCAAAAGTTATGAATATATGAAAAATACCTCTTTTATAAAGATTTGGGCAGTCGTAAATGGTTTTGGTTTTTATAATATTTTTAAAAGGTTCTGAATTCATAGAAATTTGACGTTGACTTTTTTTTTTGTTTTAAACACACATTTTTTTCTTGTTGCCATGTATAGTTTTCGTTCCCCAAATATTGTCAGTCTGTGTAACAGTGTCCAAAGAGAAAAACATTCCCCTCACCCCAACACCACAGTGGGCTGTTTTTCTAACCACAGTTTCATTAGGTGGCAACTAGCTAGTTTTGGGGGAGCTGTTTCTAGATAGGAACGCCTCAACATCTTAGTAGTTGCTGCCAGTTAGATATGATCCCCACAGTCCATCACTGGGATTTGATATGGGTGAAATCACTGAGTGTAACACTCAACGGCCGGAAAAAATATTGACCCTGTTGTGTGACACAGTATTCAACTTTGAAATCCTGATCCAGGCACTGTGCTGATGTCAGAAAATAAAAACTCCCATTTTACTGCCTGCATTCCTGCCTGTCAGATACTTCAGAGAGCAAGAGCCTGGAGCCCTATTATCTATGTGCTTTATAGCTCCCCCAGGGTTTGAGGTGGACTGAAGGAGTTCACACCTTTTCACTTCACACCTCAGCTGTCTATTATTTTATTTGTTTCCTTGTATCCAGATGTGTACTCCCTCACTAAGACTAGTGTTACTTTCAGTGCCCTCATTTCTTTGAATTGATGGTTCAAACATGTAGTTTCTTTATCAAGCAGGACACAGCTCTGGTTGAGGTTCCTCAACCACAGGTGATGAGGAGAAGGTAGTAGAAAAGTAGGTCTCCGCAGGTGTTTTGTTCTCTTGCTCTTTCCTGGGCATCTCCGGTGGGGCAGACACAGGGTGCTGGGCGGGATCCTGAGCCTGACCCCTTCTGGCTCTTTGTTTATGACTTGGGGTTTAGTCCTTTTGTTTCCAGTCACAACTGCGTAGCTCATATAAGAGTTAGCTTACTTCTTGCTGATGTGTCTTCTTGCTATGCTGAAATGCTACCACCAACACTGCAGTGTCTCCACAGAACCTTCAGAAGAAGGTCAGGGACATCCATCTTGCAAAGGGTGCTGAGTTTCCCTGCTGATTGCAACAAGGATGCGATTTGATTAGGTATCCGAACATCCATTTTTGGTCTCACTTCTTTCGGCAGGAGCATCACTTTTGCTGATAACTTCTCATCTGGGCAGAACCTCAGTGTAAGTCTCCCAGGCTGACTGATAGCTTCCTGGAGCTGGTGTTGCAAGGCTGTCTGCTGAACGCTGCTCCCTCCAGAGACTCTGTCAAAGCTGTTTGGGGCTGCAAATGGATTGCACATGCAGGCAGCTCAGGAGCTGCAGTATGCTAACATTTTATGGCTGTTTTTTCCTTCTCATTACATCTAATACCAGTCATTCAGGTGCTGTGGGCTTTCCCTCCCCCAATGGTCTTTGTTGCATGAACTTGCTAGGAACTGTTTATCTGATGTTTATATTACCAGGATAAAAAATTGCTGCATTTGATATTTTTCATATTTAAATGTAGTTGTACCCCTCCAGAGGCATTAAAAACGGTACTGCCGCAAGAGTATTTGTTTCCATCTTTAATTTGGCTGATTTCCATGTTGCATCTGCTCTTTGCTTTTGCAGCGATGGTAAAACTTGAAGTTCACATATGTGATAAAGATCTGTATGAACGGACCTAATCAAGATTTCTTCTAGAACAAACTGTGGAGATTGTGCTGACCTACCCGACCAGTCATCCAAAAAATATGTCTATGGATTCAAGTCATTTATTAGTCTTGGCTTTTATTTTATTATTTTTTATGTTGCTCACCATGAAATTTTCTCTTGCTAAACATGAAATCCTGCTGGGGATTTTGGTAGCTCTGCTCCACTTCTGTTCCTGTATGACTGAAATATGCTGTTGGTTTTGCTCTGTAAATGTGAATCTCTTTCAATGGGCAGAGATTTTCGTAGTACGCAGATTGCTGCATGCAGCATCTCAGTTTGGATTCCATGCTCTTACTCATCCCAGCCCTGTTAGTGTTATCTGCTGGTTTTTAGAAAAACAATTTTAGCTTTTATTTCCTGTCAGATCGACTTCCAGCCCAGTTTACTGCCTCCATCAAAAGTCTCTGAGACGCTACTGTCTAAATGTCTTGAGTTGTAGTATAAATAGATCTTACAATTTTGTTTACAAACACGCCTTTTTGTGCAGATCATAGAAAAAAAGCTATAAAGGCATTTTGAAAAAGCAGCCCCACTTAGGCAGCAATATGTTTATTCAAATTCTTAGCCTGCTTCTGGAGTGTATGATAAATAAATACATGATTGAATTAGATTTACTGCATGAACATCTCCCATGAACTGATAAAGGATGTTGCAAAGCAAAACAAAAAGTCCCATCCTGTGTGCTGCTTGTTTGAGCAACCGTGCTCGGAGAAAGGAGGCTTGTTCCTCCCCGGATCTTGTCCCTGCAGGGCTGGGCAGGATGGCAAGTCCGTGGAGGTGGCTGCGCTGCTGCCCTCCCCACACCGTGGTCCTGGGGTCGGCTGGGAGCCTGACCCCGGGCGCTGACTCCCACAGCTGGGGTGGGGTGTGTGTGTGTGTGTGTGTGCGCGCGCGTATGTGTGTGCAAGAACCCCCAAGGTAAATTCCCACCTCCCCGTGCATAGGGCATGTATTTCATCACAGCCCTAGATTGCTTCCAGATGAGCAGAGACAACTACAGAGGAAAGTGTTTGCAAAGGTGGTGATGCTGGAAACGGACTTTCTGCTTGGGCAGCCTTGCTGCAGGCATGCTGAGCCCAATCTCCTCTCTGATATCAGGAGAGAAGGGGAGGTGAGAGCTGGCAAGCCACCCTCTGCACTGCTCCCTCTCCAGGGGTTGTCCTTCTGCTCTGCAGCAGCCCACTCAGAAAACCATCTTCGGATCAAATCTCCTCCCTCCCTACAAAGCAGACAGGGAAGGTGGATGCCTTGGTGGCATGGTATCTGTGTTATGCCAGGGGGCTGCCATCTGCTGGTAATTATTCTTTTTTTCTTTTTTAATTAATTTAATGAGTGCAGTTCAACAGTCTTTCAGAGGTACCCCAAGATTCTTTCATCTAGTGTGGTTATGATCAGGAGAGAGTTGCCCATTGCAGCAGCTGGTGGAGGCAGGACTAGTTGACCGTGTGGATGTGGGACAGGGGACATTGCGTAGGTGGTGCGTCCAAGCAGCGGGCTCTGGAGTTTGCAGGGGTTGTCCCAAGTTGTCCATGAGTCAGTAGAGTCATGTTGCTGCAAAAAAAGCAAACATCCCACTGGCTTGTATAAACAAGCGTACGGCCTACGAGAAATGTGAAGTAATCCTTCCGTCCTGCTCCACATGGATAGTGCCTCAGCTGGAGTACGGCAGATGACGCATTTCCAGAGGGTCTGGAGAAACTGGAGCGAGTCCAGTGGGCAGCAGCGGGAGAGATCATGTTTCTGAGGCCTGTGATCAATGAAGGGAGGCTGGATGAATTAAGCTCACTGATGTCTAAGAAGGGCAGTGGTACAGGACCAGGCTGCAGCCTTAAAGGATGCGTAAAAGCTGCTGGGGCTCATCTGTCCTCTTTGGCATCGGTGAAGAGAAAACAAATGAATGGACTTTAATTTTGGCCAAGAAAATTCAGGTTTAAACATTGGGAAGACCTTTTTCTTGGAGGAGGGGGAAACAGCTCTCAGGGATAAAATCCTTGACAAGGCTGCAAAGTCACTGGCTGAGTGCTGATGTGGGTCTCCTTGTCGGGAGGGAGGGCAGGGAGGCAGCAGGCAGCCCGGCTGCTCTTCCCTGTCCTCCCCTTCCCTAGGGCACAGGATGCTGTCCCGGTACCCATCACCCTCCCCACTCACCTAAGACAACCCCACTGACCACGCTGACCCCTGGGACAGAAAGAAGCTGCCCGATTCTTTGAGATTTTTTCACATCCATTCGACTTCTGTCTGTACTGACCTCAACTTCTCAACATAGATTTTGTTCTTCCTGAAGATGCTGATGTATTATGTTAGATCTAAAAGCAAAACTACACTGCTTATAATTTTGTTACAGATTCATTCTTGGGCAATGCTTGACATTACAAAGGTTGAAAACAAATGAGGTGAAGTCAGTGTTGTGATTCCAGGTTGTTTCTTTTTCCCCTTTGAGATCAGTTATGCCTGGCATTTAGTGACTCCATTAACAATCTCGGTTTTGCTCTGTGTGTTTTGGTTTTTGTTCAGAAACACAAAAAAGTTAAAATGTGTCATTAAAAGGAGTTATGCAGAAGTATAAACTGTGTTCATCTACTTTGGAGCTTGGGAAGTTAAGAACTTCCATGTGTCATGACGGCAGCCCTGAGTCAGAATATAATGTATGAGTTCTCAGCATGTAGAAACGGTAAAGCATTAGAGTTAACGTCTGGGAGAATTCAGCATTTGTTTCAGGTGGATTGCTCAGTCAAAACCTGGAAATATTCTTGGCAAGGCTCTAATAAGCGTGACCGTTTCAGGTTAGAGCTGCTGCAAGTGCCAGGAGACTATGAATTTCATTCATTTTTCTTGAGGATCCTGGAAAGAGCATCAGCACAAACCCTTTTATCTTTTTTTTCAACTGCATTTAACAGTTACAGTTTCCGTTTAGGCTGACTCTGGCACTGGATAACCTGTGATGGGAATTCCATGGGTTTGGGCAAAAAAAAGTTTTACATGGAAATTTTAGACACCCTTGTGAAGTGGATACTTGAATAGCAGCTGCAGCAGCTCTCAGTATCTAAATAATGGATTTTTATTGAATGTAAATACAATCCCTAAAATTTCAATATTGGAAAATAGAGCTCTAAGGTGTTTTTCAGAAAAAAAGCAGGGGCTGCTATCTGCACCTCCCAGCAAACTGGGGACACAGGAGGATGCCAGGAATCTTGCATCAGTTTGCCGAGGCACTCTCTAAAGAAGTTTCCCTTTGCAATAGTGGAAGCTGATTTCTTTTATGATGTCCAGAAGCAATGTTTTAAATCAGAGCAGGTTCATGTAGTTTGAGCTGTATTTTGGAAGAAACTGGTCTGCTGTTCAGATGTGTGTTTTCCTATAGAAAATATTTTCACACAAACACTTCTCAATTGGCAAATATATTTTCAAGGTTGTTGGTTTAAGGGTTTGTTTACTTTTTAAAAGTATGTTATTCGTGCGGAAATTTTTTCTTTTAGGAAAAAAGTGAACATTGATCTTATATCCAGAAACGCTGTTTATTTATTCATCTGTCCAAAGGCTAAAACATTTGACCCAAGTATAAACATTTTGGCTGTAAAGATGCCACAAAAGTTCATGGGAATTTCTGTTTGGGTACCTGAGATTTGTGTTTCCTTGGAAGAGATGATCTTCAGCAGATCTTTGGTTCATGTGATGCATTGCGAGCACGTGACTGCCATGAGGAATTGCCTTCTCTTCTACACAGAGAGAAGAAAAAACACTGCAGCATGAGGAGCATGGCTTTCCTTCAAAACCTAACCAAAGTGCAAGAATGATGGCACTCCTCTCCTCATGAAATTCAGATTCAGAATATTTTTTATTTCTTCAATCGCAAAAACTTCAGCTATTTCAGGTGAAAAATTTTCAAGGGCAGAAGAAGGAGCGAATAACTCTTTTCTGATGAGATCTGGTATAAATCATTGAATCACACCTAATTAATATTTTATTTTGCTGCTGCTGCTGCTTTGGTGCCAGCCCAGAGCAGATGCTCACAAGTTTACTTCTTACTGACTTTCTTAAGCATTATTCATTTTTTTCATATCTCTTATATCTCTTTTTGTCCCTCGGAAGGAACTGTCCTATCATAGCAACATAGAAGATTCTCAAATCATTTTTACCCAAATATGTCTTTGTTTAATTTGTAAAATTTCAGTTTCTTTTACATTCAGGAAGTATGACCAATGGCGATTTAGAAAACAAAATAGCTATTTCTCATTAGGCAGCCAACAGCTTGTTTTGGTCAGCAGAATAGCAATAATGCAATGAGACTAATTGGTCTAAACTATGTAGAGAGTTTTCCTCTTTGTAAAGCATTACTTTAGATGTCTCTGAGTTTTTCTGGCTCATGCGGCCTTCCTACATCTGTTTTTTTTTTTTTCCCCTCGTCTGGCTACTCTTTAGGAGAAAGGATTGTTTTCCTTTGGTTCACAATGGACTACTCTTTAGGAGAAAAGATTGTTTCCCTTTTGTTCACAACTTTGAAAGTCACCTTTGAGAAATCGGGGCTTCCAGGAAAACCATTCCCTCATTTAGTGCATTAACATCCCATTACCATCCCTGAACCCCCCAGGCACTGTGCCATGACCCTGCCTTCAGCTTGGCAGCCAGTGATGTGTCTCACCAGCGTGCATCATGAGCCCTTCTCCGGGAAACCAGGGATCTCTCAGTGTACTGTGTGCCAACAACAACACAACAGCGATAAGTAATGAGCAAATATGGTGGGGTAATTCATGCAGTTTTCCCCAGCATCTCTTCCAGGGGACCATGTCAGAGAGCAGTTGGTTGATCTCTGATCATGGCATCAAGACATCTCTGTAATGTACAAAGATTTAGCCTTTGCTCAAACACTTTCTTATCCAGAGCTTGCCCGCATTTAACAAAAAAGGAGTTGGGTGGTTTTCTTTTAATCTCTTCGTTAAAACAACATATTCCTGAAAAATCTCTGAAGAGCTCTGCTAAAAGACCGGTAGAAAGGAGGGGCCTGTTTGCATGGTCAGACTATGAGTCTGAAAACCTATGTGGCTCCTGAGCTGGCTGGCAGCCTCGGCGTGCTGCAGGAACCTGTCACCTGAACACAGGAGGCTTTTCTCTGACCTTCAGACTCATTCCTTTCTTTTTGCTGTTGTTTATCTCCGGTGCCAAATGTGGAGAAGGGAAGATAAATCACTGAAATCTCTGGGATTTCATAGCTGTATAAATGCACTCTTGCTACAGTATGTACTCGCATCTTGCGAACAGCTAATCGCCACTCAAACTGACAGCAGGTCAAAAGTGCACAGCAGCCATCTCGGGGTTTTAAAAAGAAATAAATAGCAGATTCTGTTGACTCTGGTGTGGAGAAATGCACATCTGAACTCCCTGTTGTATGCATGAGGTGTTTCCTCATTTACCAGACGGAAAATTTTGGATGAACTTCCTGCGGTGACGCATCTCGCATCAGAGCTCAACAGATAATAACAGGGAAGGAGGCTGTGACTTGGGATTAGTGCTGTACATGCAGGATCCTGTCTTGATGGGACTTACTGCACCAGTGATGTTGCAAAAAATTTCAGGACCCCAGAGGAAGCATCACGAAAACATATGAGCATATGTGAGAAGAAAAAATTGAAGGAAAATTATCTTTTGTATTTCATATTCCTTAACTGCTGTGGATAGCTGTCACACAGCAAGCAGATCAGAAAGAAACAAGTAGAAGGTGCCTTAGATGGGTGGACATGGGTGGTGCGGGCAGGGGGAGGAGAGAAGAAAGTCCAATCTGGCCTCAAGGTTCTGTGATGGGCCCTGAGAATATCCGTGATGGCAGGGTCAGGCCCCCTGCCCGATGAGCACTCCAAACTTGTTGTGGGGGGTGGGGAATTGTGTGTTGTCGGGGCTCTCTGTAGCCATCTCCGCTCCCGGTCTTGAAGGGCAGGTGCAAGTCAATGCGCTCAGTAAGGAGCTAAGCAGGTGGGAGTAGGAGGCTGCAAGGAGCCATTAACTGCTGGAAATGAGTTGACTCAGAAAATAATGACATGTAATAACAAGAGACAGCAAAAACTCCCAGGAAGTGGGAACATAGTAAAAAAAATGTGGATTGTTCCTCCGAAGGAAAGCAGTGAAAGCCTTGCTGCCTCCGACAGGAAGGGAGATGTACTTCACCACGGTAATGTTTAGGTTATGTAGCAGGTCTTTTCCATCTCTGATTCCTGTGATCACACAGCCAGGCATGTTAACTATAATTAAGCATACCATCAGGCATCATTTACCCAGGGGTGTGCCTTGGCTGCTCTGCTCTTCCCGACATGATGCAATTGCCTCCATTAGGCACAGCTCTCTAAGCACAAGCATCCGTGACTCATCAGGGGCTGTTTACCTGTCCGACTGCTCACAGACTCAATTAAACAAAACACAGGGTCCATTTGCACTGCGGTGTGCCATGGCAGCCTGGTGCGTGAAGTTACCTTGTAAAGGTGCCTGGTTGGGACCACGGGGTGTGTGGTGGCACCCTCCTGTGTGCACACATGGGGAGCTAGATGTTGCTTCTGCACTTTACTGACAAAATCAGACTTCATACAAATATAGCTTTCCCTAAAAAAAAAAAGAAAAAAGAAAAAAGAAAAAGAAAAAAAATAGAGTGAAAGTGGTGACGTGCTAAATATTGTCCTTTTTAAAAGTCTGATCTCTACTAGCTCTGAATGTGGTGCTGGTCTTCATCAGTGTCATTTTTAATGTCGCACACTTGGACTGCTTGAATGGCAGAGATCCCCAGTGCAACACAGGGGATCGTGTTAAGACTCTCGCCTAATACTTGAGACTCCTTGGTTTTATTCCCTTCTCTGATGGTCTAATCCCAGATTCATCCCGGCTAAATTTAGGCACTTAACAGCTCTGCCTGAAGTAGAAGCTTTGCCTTCTTTCCGGAGCAGGCAGGGGTGATGCTGGGCTGTGGTCTCTCTGTGCCTTACATATCTCAGAAGCTGGGGAAGGGGGTGAGGAGATTGGAGGAAGGCTGGGAAAAATATAAAGAGGCTGGAAAAGAAGAGGCACTACCACCATGCTGAAGTGAAGGACTAACCATCAGGTAAAAGCCATCAATTTTCGTCTCTGAAGTAGGAAAAATGGTCTTTATATTAGAAAAGGGTGAGGAGGAGGAATGTGTTGAGCGTTGCGAGGCACGTTGATGAGACAGTAATGGCAAGCAGGGCAGGGACCTTTATTTGGACACCAATCCCAGTCTGTTTCTTCATGTATCAATCCTGTGTACCAAGTAACTCTTCAGGATTTGAACAATGTCAGATTTTCCTTGTGGGCTTGTTGGGAAAAAGATTGGATTCTCTGTAATAATTTGAAAACCAGGTGACAGGCCAACTGACATCTTTCCATAGACCTCTGGAAGAGGTTGAGAGGATGGGGTGGGCCATGTTGAGGCAAAAGAAGTGTTCACAGAGATGCCAGTAACAGTACTGTTTGGTACATCAGCATACACTTGCAAGTGCCCTCATGGAAGAGAAGAAATGGTAGGTTGGCAGATGCCACCATAACTATTTTTCATGGGTGCATGCAAGGGTTAGAGCAGACGTGGGATTTAAGAGACCATTGTATGTGGCTGCATGTTGTCATCAGAACATGTAGAGAAGAAATCACTGGATTCCCGTAAGAGGATGTTAATGTACTGCAGCTGGCTTCTTTTTTTTGTTGTTTTGGAGAGTACATCAAGTATGTTATTACATGACTGTGGTAAAAAGCAGTGGACTTTAATGACCACAACAAATTAATCCTTACAAAAGCTCTATGAGTAGTAGCATTATTATTAATGTTAGTAAAAGTCTTTAAAGGCAAAGCATAAAGTAAATGCAAGGTGTTTACATTAGCATTCCAGATGTTTGACAATGAACAGCCCCATGGAGATGAACTTGCTTCCATCATCTCCTCTGGAGCATATCACAGACGAGGAGTGGACAAACTATCCTGCTGATCCTGAGGATGGCTCTTGATTTTTAGGAAATGTCATCTTATATCCTGTCATAGCTTTGTTGTGGCTGTTGATACTGCTGGTTTCCTCCATTTCTGCAGTAGGAAGCCTGAGGGATTGCAGTGTGTCTAAAGTGCACCTTATCATTCGCATCTTGGTGGACTTTGGCTTTACTATGCAAAATAGCTCTAGACAAAACAAATTACAAGAAGACGTCTCTTTCCCCTGAAACTGTCACTCTAAATAGGAAAGAGAAAAAGGAAGATGTGTAAAAGACTGAAAAAATTAAACATGCCTGACATATTCCCTGCAACAGGCCAGTAATCCAGAAACCATGCCGAAAGACTGTCTATCTTCTCTCACTCTGTCACTATTTTGTTTCTCTCCATTTTTAAATTTTTTTGTTTTACCGTTTGGTAATTTCTTTCCCATTTCTAGGATGAGTTGCTTGAAAGTCATGCTGTTGGTTTGAGAGCAAAACCAGATTCAGAAGAAAGTTTCTACTTAGTGACAACACAGCATATGAAACTTCCCACTAGCCTGTGGCGCTTGATGAAGTTTCCGTCTTGACGGAGAGCTGGACTTCGAGCAGCCACAGAAGGTATTGCCCCGTTCCTGAATTGCTAGTTTGCCCCCTGAAGGTGGGAAGCAGCTTCTTCAAGCCTGACAGGTGAAGCAGGCATCCTGCTCGTCCGTACCGGCTGTTATCTAGTCACCCTGCTTGGCAGCCGCATCCTGAACACTCCACACTGTGGAGTGGTCACTTAATTGGCAAGTGGCTCAGCTTCCTAAGCTTGTCTGCATTTTATGCAATAAAGCTGCTTTGGGGAGCTCTGAACTGTGGATGTAGTCCGGAGGGTGCAGGGGGTGAAACACCTAAGAAATCCCTCTGTCCTGATGTTGGCTGGGACAGAGTTAGTTCTTATTAGCACCTGGAAGAGGTCTGTGTTTTGATTTGAGCCTGGGACTCGTTATGAGAAGAATGTTAATAACACACTGATGTTTATAGTTGGCACTGAGACATCAAGGACTTCTGGGCTTCCCATGTTTTTGCCAGTGTGCAGGGGCACAACAGGCTGGGGAGGAGCACAGTCGGGACAAAGGGTCTGCAATTCCCCTCATGATTTGAATTTAAGTTTAGGATTGAGGGTTAAATTGGCCAATGGAGTATTCCATATCGTGCAGTGTCATGCTCAGTATAAAAGCGAGGGTTGACGGGGAAGAAGTGGCTTTGTGCTTCCGGGGGCTCTTACTCTCAGACTCTGGAGTGCTGTCTTGCGCTCTTACTCTTTTTTCAGGCCTCTCGCTCGTCCGGAATTGAAATGTCAGGACTTATCTGTTTTGGAATCGTTAGTCCAGGACGAGACGGGCCTCGGTCAGCAAGTGGTGAGCAATTACACTGTACATCACTTGTTTGTATATATTATTATCATTATACATGTATATATATTCATATATTATTAGTAGTAGCATTAAATTGTTCTTATCCCGTCCCATGGGGACTCTTTCCCTTTTCCCCTTCAGTTCCCCTCCCCATCCTGGGGGTGAGGGTGGGAGTGGGTGGGAGAGCGACTGTGTGGCGTTTAGCTGATGGAGTGGCCGAAACCATGACACCCTCTCGTATGTTCAGTTCGTGTGAGCCGGGCGTCTCTTCTGTCACAATTTTGTCCTTCTCTCTGCTGTGGGTCCCCAGGTCTTATTCTAAAGGTGAGATACAATAAGTTCCCAAGGCGGGGGTGGCTTGCTGAGGGTGCCCTGGCCAGGCAAGGCGAGAGCAGACACGTTCTGTCAGGGCACTCGCTGCCCTGGGCAGGCTGGTGCGCTCCTCAGCTGGCGCTGCTCGGGAAAAGCAGTCTGCAGATGCACAAGAAACGCGTTGGTCCTTATGGAAAGCAACCATAAAAGAGACGAGGGATACTTCTGTTTTGTTTATTGACTCGTGAGCTCCTAAGATGGCGGTGTGGCCAGAAGTGCTAATGGGATTGTTTGACTGTGGATTGAGGGGAAGCTCAGGAGGTTTCGGTCCAGGGCAGGAATGATGCCATCGGAGTGAGAGAAGGTTTAGGCTGGGAACGGAGGTGTGTGTGCACTGAAAAACGCTAAGCAAGCTGCTCAGCGTTTGAAGGGAGGAATGGAGGGAACCTGAAGATTATAAGCGCTTCCCTGGGAAATAACACCCTCAAGCCTGGACACACACCCTGTGACATTCAACGAGCGGTTAACCAGGTGACTTACCAAGTTTTGAGGTATGTTCCCCATCACTGGGTGTTTTTGAAACCATGAGCTGAGTTTTCCCTAAAAGAGATATGTTTAGTTCAAACTGGCATTGATTCAGGGAAGCCCTCTGGCCTCTGTGATCAGGGATATCAAACCAGATAGTTGTGCTAGTCCTTCTTTTGATTTATGAATTTATTAACGTTATCTCCAAACAGTGTGTTCACTGCATATTTTTCCCGGATTGCAAAAGACTTTCTGTGTGATTTTAAAATTTTGTTGCTGTGATCAGCAGTTTGCACTGATTTTCAAACAGGAATGCATTTTCCTGTAAATTACAACTAACTTCCACCCTCTCCTCTTCACCCCCACCCCAGTTTGTGAATTGGTTTCCAATTTCAAATACTTAACAGAAGGAATCTTTGGTGGTTTATATTCTGGGCAGAATTCATCGATTGCAAAATTTTTGTGATCCATTTTATTGCAGCAAGATTCTTTCCAGAAATGTTATACTATGTGTTGCTGTTTTGTGACTGGGACATGTGGTAACTCTACTTCAAGAACGAATCAACGCCAGATTCCACAATACATTTCTACATTGTCATCCATGCAGTGGAAAATTAGAAACATCTGTCCCCTTTTTTTTTTTTAATTCATTGAAAAGAAATATTACAACACAAGCTAGTATAGGTAGTAGAAGTTGATACATGAGTGGAATGAAAAGAGCCACGTGGAAGCATATTCTGAAATTTATTAATAAAAAAGACAAATCACTAGCCGTTATTTACAAGTAATAAGCAGTGATGTTTAATATTCTGCATATCTTTAGGAGTCATCACTGCTCATCTTGTGACCATGTGTCTATGTGGAAGATTATTATCAGCTTCCAGACTCTGAAATCAATTGCAGTTTCTCACCTTTCTTGAAGCTTGCAGCTGTGTTTTTAGATTTTCACCCAAATTTCATATTTTGGAAATATTTTTTTTCTTTAAGAATGTATCAATTACTATGCTGTTCCTTAGAGCCTCCTTGGGCCAGGTATCTGTTCACCAGGGCATGTACTTCCCTTCTGTTCACATTTTGTAATGCCATAGGCAGTTGTAGCCAGGCAGAGCAGCTTCAGCGTTACTGTACAGAAAATTGTTCCAGGCACTAAAAGTTAAAACTGGAAAGATATTACTGGTAGGTTAACATAAAGAAAAAACAATGCATTTTGCTTGAAGAACAGCAGGCAGAATGAAGAGCTTTTTAGACCTTGTTTGATACGAATTTTTCTATAAGCTTACAGTACCCTCAAGAAAGGCAGCAAAGTTACTGTCACTTTTATCATGCTGGGGCGTTCAGCTCTGTGGGATAAACTTAGCAGCGTTCCTCCTCTGAGTATTTGGAAAGCATCCCTTTATGTCTCAGTTTCCAGCATTCCTGTAGATTAGGAATAGTCTCTCTCTCTTTTTTCACCCTTCATAATTTGTATATATAGAGAGATCACTTTCCCCAAGTGCTTGTTACTGTTATTTTTTTGGAAAACAGCATTCATTTTTCCAAACGGTGTTGGCTGCTAATATGACAAGAATATACCAGTGCTATTCCCTTACATTAACAAATCTCAGTCTAAAGAAGATTGAGAGAGTAAGGGTTGAGTGAAATATTTTAGTCCAAATTTCTTTAACAAATGTAGGAAGCAATTTAATATGTTTTGAAAAAAATGGCTTTATCACAGAAAATTATTTCTACTGGGGCAAGGACACAGTTTTAAAGGCTTCTGCATTATCTTAAAAATATCAACAAAATATATTATAACTAAAAATGATTTTGTTTCAAAATTCTCTGCACATTTGAATATGAATATTTCACCTTCCTACCTGAAATTTTTTTTTTTGTTTACTGAAAACTTTGGAAAATGACCATTAATTTTTTTAGAAGAACTACCAGTATGCCAGGTAATCAGAAACACGCATCACTCCTTGGCCTCATACTTATGTCACTGCCAAAATTAAGAGAAGGTATATATTGTAATGATGCTGAAATATTTTTGTTTTGTTTCTAATTTCGACTAGGTAGGATTTGTCCTCTCTGATACTCCTTCTATGTGAATTTTTGTGACCCTGCTGCCTTTGTGTGTGCTCCTATGACTAAAACGTAGGGGACAGTGCTGCAGACTTTTGTAAGACCAAAAAGGTAATATTACTAGAAAAGTATTAGTCAGATGGAATAGATAAGTTACTTGGAATTTCCACTTTATATATGCCCTGCCCTCCTTCTAATACCTCCTTGGTTATCCTCTACTTGTGGACGGAGACTGCCTGAGCTGGCATGGCATTTTGTTTGCTGTTATAGCTATTTTAGTTGTCAGTGATCATGACAGAAACAGTCAAACTGAAATCGAGCAGTTATAACAGCTTCATGAAGATTCAACAGGATGGGAATGTCAAGAGTACACTAGCTTGTTTTTAGGAGCGCTATCAATGCGCCCTTTATCGTGTAGGAACAGTTGTGCCTTTGTTTTGGTGGTGCTATTTTTTGGAAGATGAGTGAATAAGAGACCATTGATAGTGGTTTTTCTCTTTTTTTTCCCCAAATCTCACATGTGTCTGTTGCCTGGCACATCTCTCTCTGAAGCGTAAAAATAGTGTGCCACTTTGCTTTTTACATATTTGAGGAGCAAAAAAAGGGGGAGGAGCAGGGAGTAGCAACACTGTTGGTATTAGTGGATAATTTTATCCTGAGATTCAGCAAATTGAGGTTATTCCCTGTCAAAGCTGGGGTGCAGCACTGCTAGCTTCCCAAGCCTCTAACTAGACACGTGTTGATAAAGGGTGAGGTAATTTCCAGATGATGGATGGCAAATGCCGTTAGAGTAACAGCGGCAGGAGAGCTGGTGGTGGGAATGGTCTCCTCACAGGTTGTTACCACAGTTGTGCTTGATAGACATCTGAGGTAGGTCCCATGGAGCGAAAGAGAAGGGGAGGTGGAGGAAAACGGGATTACTGACAGAGTCTGCTCTGCTTGTTCATGTTTTTTTCGTTCAGTTCTCCCTTTGGTTGTAATAGCTCAAACTTTGCATGACAAATGGCTTATTGTTTCTCTCCGTAAGCCTCTAAGAAATTTCTGAGCAGAAATACAGAGCCTTGCTTTCAGAGAGGCAATTTGCAACATCCAGGTTCTGGCTGCGAAGGACCTAAGGTCTGAGTCACGTAGACCATATAGGGGAAAAAAATGATGGGCTTGACGTGTAGCACCCAAAAATACGCTTGCTGCTTCTACTAGGTGCTCTTCAATTTTAGTCTGAGATTCAGAAAATGTAATGATTTCCAGACATTGCCAATATTAATACCTAACCCCCCTTTTTTTTTGGTGTTAAAGTGTTAGTTTAAAGCAATGAAAAAAATTCCTGGAAATATAATCTTCCTGTAGAAAAAGTCTATTTCAAGTTTATAGGCCATATGGCTACATAGTGAGAAGAAGAGGCATGGCATCTTTAGAAACATCCATAGTGAAACTTATCTTTTTGTAGAGAGTAAAGAATTTAAGTAAATTTAATTTGGTCTTTCAGGTGGGATTTATTCAAGTAGCTATTACAAAACTATGTGTGAATGTAAACATATTGTCTTTTTGAAAATAAAAAGCAAAAAGTGTTTCAGCTTAGTTATCAGTCAAGATTTGGTCTATAGCCACAGCAGCAAGTGGGTGGCTAGTCCACTAGAGTCCCTGAAATACAGGTTCAGAAAAGGTACACTACATTAGGACTGGTTATTTTAAATCATTGGATATGTGGTGTGGAAATATCTTTCAAAATTATTTGTACCACAATGTGAGACAAAAGTTTGGCTCTGGCTGTTTCAGTTTCAGCATAATATTTTTCTGGATGTGGTATCACTTTAAAGCTCATCCTATGGCTTTAATTCACCACATGAAAACTGACTAATCTTTATGTATATTTGTGAATATTACAGCAGGCATAAAATAACATTGTGCTTAATAAAAAGTTATTCTTTTATTTGTTTAGTTTAAAGATATAATGAATCTTTCAGGCTAGGTTTGATTAACAATAAATTTGTTTGCAGTTCTCATGCATATCCAGTATCTTAGAGAAACACGGAAGAAGGTACTGGAAAAAGCCATAACCATGTGCAGACTTGCAGAAGTAAACAAACCTTAAATTTTTACCTGAATACTGAAAGAAAATGTGTTATACCCCTGGCCTATCACCTAAAAGTTTTGGAGACATTCCTGTAAATCCAGAAAAACCTTCCAAACATGGACCTGTAAGAAGGGAAAAGGAGAAAGTAAAAAAAAATGATGACAGCCGCAGACAACTCTTGAGCAGGTTGATGTAGATGCAAGGTCCTGAATGAATGCAGAACTGCACCCCTGAGTATTTAAAGCCAGATCATGCAAAGTGCTTCTGAAAATAAGGCTACTTGTTTCATCCCAGAAATCACTTGGCAGTTTTCAAGCCCTCCACAGTAGCTGAGATCCTGCCTCCATCGAAGTCAATGGGGCGTTACCCTGACTCAGCTGGGGCCAGGTTTGCGCTCAGGCGCTCGTGCTAAGTGTAATGCTGGAAATCAGAAGAAATAATGTTCCTGGTCACGTTCTGGCTCAGTGTTAGAACTTCGAGTACTGTAAGATTCTTTGACCTTTCCTGTTTTCCTGTGAAGAGCCATCACCTGATAAACCTTGTGGTTCTCTTTTCCTTTTGTTTTTCTTTAGTGATTACTGTATCAACTTCCCCAGATTTGAAAGAAATAAAGGAGAGGTGCCTTGGGGGCCAAATTCTTATTAACTATTTAAATGTTGTCAGCAAGGGAGTAGGATTTGTATTCAATGCAACGTGAGCTCAAGCTCAAAAGGTCTTTATTTTATTCCTTCTTTACTTGTAGCTGCATAACAAAGATGATTTATTTGCAAATGAATTACTTTAATAATAGTTTTTGAGTCACACAGAACATAGATGATCTTGACCCCATCTCTGCAGCTGTAAAAGTAAGAGCGTGGGTGTGGTTGCCTGGTGGCTGGCCAGGACGATACAGTTCAAGGGGGTGGATGAAATAACATTTACACTTACAGTAACTGTTTAAAAATGTAATTTGAGTTCTGCCAAATCCTTCAAGTTCGTTTTGGGAATCCAGCTCGTTAGACTTGCCAACACTCAACTCTTCTCACCCTAGTTTTTTGCAAGTTATCTCCTCCTGCCAGATGCATTTTGCTGCAATAGTCTAATTACAGAGCATGAGGTTCCACCAGCCTTGCCCTGCAAATGGTTATGGTAAGACGCTCCTAGCTGACAGCCCTGCTTAAGCAAGCAACCTGACCCAGGAGACTCAGCATGGAGGGGGAACACAATCCCAGAAGAAGTTTTCCACTTATAGGTCTATTTGTATCTGCTGTAGTAAATGCTCCCAAGCCAAGCAAGGTCAGACATTTGTTGGATCCTCAAGGAAGCACGTGGCAGAGAAGATGGAAAGTTGGAAGCTGGCATTTGTGGGCACCACAAGTACCAGGAATCTTGTCTAACAAAGACATAGAATGAGGTCTTGACTGCTTTGCAGTCTTGTAGATGCTTTTTTAAAAGGGCACAAGTGTTGGCTGAAATAGCCAGATCATACCAACTGGAATAAGCACTCTCTCTCCCTGGGTTCCTCCTGTTTGAGGATACAGGGTGATCCTGCATCGCAGCTGGCACAGGCTGCCATGGACAGAGCTTTGCCGTGTCTAGTCCTTGCAGCCCTTACCCGCGTCACTGCTGTGCATACTGTGAGCTGTTCTTACCTGTGTAGATTGATGGACTATAGTCTTTTATTAGACAAAGAACCCAAGCAGAGTGGTGCTTGGGCTGCTAGTGCAAAGGAAAGCATCTTGAAGAGTTTACAGTCTCTGCTGGTTGAAGACCCATGTTCACAGCCCACCTTTTCGGACTACTCATGAAGTCCTTGCTGACACCAACATATTGCACGATAGCACCCATGACTAAAGGATGTCTACCATTGTTGTATCATGCTGAGGAATGAGTTTAAGACCTGAGGGACCACTGTCTACCCTGTTTACGTTTAGCTAAAATATGGGTTTTTTTTCAGATTAAAATCTACTGTTGAACATATAAGAGATATAGAAAGAGCTCTTTAGTGACTTGTTCACATGGTGAATTATTGCCTTCACTTTTTAAGAAAAGTCAACCTTTCTGCCTGGTATTTGGCAAGCTCTTTCACATTAAAAAGGTGTGGTTTTTTTTCAGATTAAAAAGCACTCTTAGTCCCAAATACCTTTTCTTAGTGAAGGTATATACATGTCCACACTGTCATCAAGTCAGCCTTATTTTGCATTTGGCTCCTGCAATGACAAGATTTGTGATCTTCTCCTTTTGTCCATCAGCTTCTCTTACCTAACACATTTGGAACACTTTGCAGGTTTCAAACGAATTTAAAAGAATGTAAAAATCTCAAAGAAGAGAGTTCGTGCTGGCTTGATGAAAAATTGGCCTGGGTAGAGGAGAGAGACTCTGAGAAGGGAAAGCTCAGCTGTCACACACTCTGTTTGGCAGCACAGGGTCAGCCGGTCAGGGTGAAGGTATTTACAGGCTACCTGCAGCATGTGTCATCTCACATTTAGTAGTGGGGTCATAAAAGACATCGAGACTAGGGAGAGTTTCCCTTCAGTTTTGTTTCCCTTAAACTCCTTTCCACCGAAAATTGGTATGAATTCAGGCATCAGGAATTCTGTTGTTCATGGAACATTTTCTTTTTTATAATTGTGAATTGGTTTCCACTCATTAAGCTTTTCAGTAAGTGACATTTTCTTCTGCCCTCAAGTCCTCTGTGTCTTCTTGTCTTTCTCTTTTACCCTCTTTGGATTTTTCAGCACCTAAATTATGAGAATCAGACTGTGTATAGAAATCTATTATTGGTCTTAACAGTGCCTTATTCACATCCTTACTTGCTCCTTTCTTCAAAACTTACCCGCGTTTCTTGTTGCGGCTTTGAAAGGTGAATGGTGCTTATCTGTCATGAACCCCAACTAGTCCTTGAAGCTGATGATTGCTAACCTGGTACCCACCCAGTTCTGCAGGCAGAGACTGTGTTTCCCGTTCCTGACAACATGACCATGCTTGGCTCTAGACACACTCTCTCTGGTATAATGTATAGAGTTTTCCAGATCCCTTTATATGGTCACCATGGTCTTCTCAGTGTTGCAACAAGCTTTTAGTCATGTTAATCTTAACTGATAATTATTTTTTCTTTACTTCTACTGATGTAAAATGCCGTGGTAGGTACATCTTTTCAACACGGCACATAAACACCCTACAACATAAGAGAAGTGAACAAAAGACATTGGATCATATATGAGAGATATAAATTATGTCATTGATGAATGGCTTATAAGATAGCACTGAGGACAATTTAATAATATTTTGGAAGAAATCTGTTCAGCTTCCGTGATCTTTAGTAATTCTGCAACAGGGAAAAAAGTGATGATTTTCCTGAAATCCTACATACATGGTGCCAGATGGTCATTGTTGTCCTCAGCAACATTGCATGTAGACTTTATGATCATATAACTTTGCACTTAATTTTATTTTGAATTACATTTCCATTATCAGGAGAATATTCTTAGCAAACTTAGGTTCAAGGAAAGTCATTGGATATACCACTGTGTAGACAAGAAAATCCTGTCAGAATAAATCTAGATTGTTTTTCCTTTAAAAGTTCTGAAACTACATTTTTTTATGGAAGATGAGGGCATTCATTTTTAAAGGAAATTCATTATAAATATCTTCAACACCTTTAAATAAGGTGTGACTATTTCTTTTTCTCTTCAAAAGTTTTTATTAAAGCCTTGGCCAACTTTAAGTGATTCAAACACTGAAACTTCCATTCAGTATCAGACGGCATTTATAGAATCATATAGCCAAAAATCTGGAAGACATTGAATAAAATGTACCCCAATCTTTACTATTTGTAAGTCTGTTTAATACGGCTGTTGAAGGAAGCATGGGACTGTAAAATTATTTAGACATTCAAATAAGTGAAAATTAATAGTGAAGAAATTTTCCTATCTCCGTTCACTAAACAAACGCAATCCACAAAATGTGCTTAATATATCATTTGAAGCGAACATTTAGGAGTATATTATTTTAATTAGGAGATGGCAGTTTCAAACACAACTTTTGAATCCAATCCAAGATTTTCAGTGCACGCAGAGTGTTTCCAAAACAGACTTTTAAATATTTGAGCTTCAACTCTGGTTTTAAGTACTGCAGCTTGATGAGCTGTTCTAGTCTGGGGCTAGTAAACAAGTCTAGAACTAGCTGGATTTCTCCCAGTAGATAAATTGTCATCTGCTTACTTTTAACGTTGTCTGGATTTGTCAAGTCTGTCCCGCAATCTTTGTCTCCAGGATAACATGTAATGCAGTCATCTCCTGGGAACACAGAAAGATTTTCTGTTGTAATAATAACATTAAAGTGAGCTTTTTGTGAAAAATATTCCTCATGGCTATAGAAGAGGTCAGCTTCCCTGAAGGTAAATTTTCACAGCAGTCTGCAAGATTTTGATATATCACCCCTGCCGAATTTTAATAGGGATAGAGTGCTTGGTCTTGCATGTAGGAAAGATGTTTGATCTACATCCAGATGAAAGGTCTGGGGTTTTTTAGCTTCCCAACATACAACAGCTGTACAGGTAGGAGCAAACTAGTTTGCATGTGGATACAGGGCAGCATGAAAATGCCAGCTTTTGTGATCACGCTGTCCATGGATTTTGTTGGTCAAATAAGGTCTTTTCATCCAGATGCAACATTTTTCCAGTTGTTAAGAGGATGTGTGGACATCTGAACATGAAGTTATTTCATGCTGTGCTTAGGCTGAAATATTTTGTGCAGTTTAGAGAGAGCGAGAGACAGACACTTTTTTTTTCCCCATATTTTTGTTTGTTTTGGTTATTTTACAACTTCTTTTTCTTCCTGTGCTCTTCTCTTGCCATTATCAGCCCAAGATGTTTAACTTAAATAATACTTCACAAAAAAAAAGGCCTTTTTAACGCTATGCTAGGCAAGATGTCTGTTGATTTTGAGAGGCTCTGTATTTGCCAAGCCTTGCAGAGATTTTTATTTCTGAAGGATCTAAAGAGCTTCTCAGGTGCAGACAGCACTATAGATAGTTGCATGTGAGCGTTGCAGGCACCTTGTTGCATCTTTATCCACTAACATTTTTGGACAAAAATCTACTACAACACCAGCTTGCTGTCCTAAGCCACCAGATCTCTTCTTCTAGGTAGGAGCTTCTGATCCCTTCTGTTTTTCTTTGCACCTCCAAAAATACCCAGACACTGCATGGTATCTCTGTCTTCTTGCTGCACTTACTGCAGGGAAGATGGGTCAGTTCACGGTCACAGCTGGGCTCTTTGAACCCAGGCTTGTTTTATCTCCTGAAGATACTGTGGTGACATGTATGTCACTCCGTCAAAAAGTAGATGGGTTTTGACACGTACACACGAAAAAAAGTCTGACCAGACAGGCCCAGTGTCCGAGGTCTGGAGGTGGGTACCAGAGGGAGCTGGAGAGGGAGGGAGGGAGGGAGGGAGGGAAGGAGGGGGGCTATGAGAGCTGCAAGGAAAGCTGAGAAATGGAGCTGAGTCACAAGTTTCTGACCAAACCGCCTCCAAGTTTCACAGACTTTCTTTCCCAGCAGGGCAGACGGCAGCAGGGCTCAGCCTGTGAGCTGTGCAAAACCTTCCTGGCTGGCTTAGGAATCTCCCTGGCTAGCAGGGAGAAGACGTTTCTGGTTAGTCTTACCCTGGCTGACAAGATCACTACTGTACTGATTTCTTGTAGCTGTAACAAAGTCCTTTCGTCCCGCAGAGGCGATGTAAAATCTGATCGCTGGTGGGCTGTTTTTTTTTTCTCTTGGTGTGCTTTGTGTAGAAAGTCAGAAAGATTTTTCTTGTTTTTTCACTGCAGTGCTGCTAGCTTGGTTGTTATACGACACTTTTTAAGAGCTATTTAAAATCTCAACTGACTAAAGCGGTGGGGAGAAAAGCCTGTTTCATATTTTGCCTCACAAAACATTACGTTTATCCTTCATTAGATAAAAAAAAAAAAATAAAATCTTTGTTTTAATGTGGGTTGAGTCTAACGGGGGAATTCTTCAGGTTTCCAAATTTACAAAGTGTTCTTCCTGAGTGGTTAACTGTTCCCACATTTCTAAAAAGGAGGGGAGAGGAAATTACCAAAGAGGTTTTGAAAATTACCCTGGACGTTAATGGTTGTTTTCTGTTTGTTTTTTCTTGTTCTAATTCTAATAAAGGTTTCTCAAGTCACACTATTGTGCCGCTCTCTTCTAAAAGTTGGCTATGGAAATAAGAACAATGTTGGGAATGTTTGTATGGAGTTGGTCTGGTTTATGTTATAAAGCATTTTTCTATCATAAAGCTCTGGATCAGGTCTTTACCTCCATCATTAAACATGAAGGGACAGAAACTCAGCTGGTCTACACTGGCTTAGCTCCATGGACTTCGTTGCTGTGAGCAAGTTAAAGATTTCACCCTTTACAATAAGATTCCTCCTTACAAGATTTATTTTCCTTTGGTTATGTAAATAATCCCTGAAATATTAAAAAAAAAAATTATCGATTCAGCCTGGGTTAACTCATGGAAGAAGTCACGCGTGAGGCAAACTGCAAAAGCAAACATTGCTCCAGCTGCAACAGTCTGCAAGTGGCAGGACAGCACCGTGCCCTGTGGCTCTGCCCAGGATTTGCCCGCGTGCCTGAGGTAGCTATAAGATAAATTAAACATCTACTTAGAGAACATACAGATAATCTAATCTTATTTTAAGCCTGCATGTGTAATAAAACATGGCCCTCTCTTCTGTGCTGCCTCCCAGGAGCCTGTGGGCACGTTCCCGGCGAGTCCAGAGCCATGGCACAGCCCTCGTGGCACCTTGGCACTGCTCCTGCCTGGCTTCTGGCCACCCAGGTGGAGGTGCTCCCATTGGCCCAGCGTGGTGAGGACTGAGCCAGTGACAACTGCAGCAGTGGTGGTACCCAGACACTGGAGCAGCAGCAGCATCCCTGCTCACATGGCCCCAAAGCCAAGGCAGCCCGCTCCTCTGCTGGGAAAGTCAACTGATTTATTTATGAGTTTATATCAACCAGCCACAAAGCGTTAGCTAAAAATAACAGAAAGGCTGCAGGCTGATGGCAGCCACCTTTGTCATCTTGTTAGAGCTGGAGCTTGATTTTGATTCCTGCTTTGCAGCTCTGTGAGCTGACAAAGGTCCACATTTTTAGATGCATGAAGATATCAAGAGTCGAGGACAGAAGCAATAAGCTTCTGAATATACACCTTGATGTTTACTTATACTATCAGGCTCCTCAGTCCGTTCAGAAATCTCCCCCTAACTTTCTCATGCAGTTACCTGTACGGGAAAGGAGTGCTCCTCTTTATAATACACTTTCTTTACAGGGCCTGATAATTTTGCTGGCTTCTGGAGGATTTTTTGGGCGTCCTAGTCTGTCTTTCTTTGAAACCCAGCCCAGCTCAGTTGCACTATCATGGAGAGTCCCAGCAGAGTGCTGTAGAGCAGTCGCGAGGCTCTGAGGTCTCTGCTGAAGGGCTGGAGAGTATGCAGGTTTGACATTGCAGGCATAACATCCTGGAGCGGAGCGGACAGAAGATTAACCTTCAAAAAAGAGAAGTAGAAAACACAAAAAATCATTATTTGGGATGTGTGGCAAGCCTACTCTGAGGCTCTTGGAAGCGATGAGGTGGTGGCTGTGGAGGTTGTTATTCCATGGGCTAAACCAAGGAGGCAGGAAGCTCCCATCAATTGCTTTGTGGTAGAATCCTCAGACTGAGTTTCCATCTCATCCTGTCCTTTCTAGCAAAGAAGAAATATGTGCATCCTTTAAAGTGGTAACTTGGAAAAAATATAAGCAAAGTCTATGTAAGCAAGCAATGGAGAAGTGTTGCCTCTTCTTGGCTTGGTGTGACTGTTTTTCTACACATGGGCTTCTACACTCTCAGCAGGAGCCACACATCCTGCTGGACAGGACAAAATCCTGGGCAAAAATCCAGTCTGGAGTGAGAAAAAGGAAACCAGTTTAGGAATAGACAGTACCCATCAGTCTCGATAGCACAGTTGTTCTGCTGTTTGCTACAGGAGTTTTCTAGTGCTTGTTCTAAGTAATTCATGCTCAAAAGTAACTCTGCATAAGCTGATAGCACTAGCCACCAGCCAAGATCTCCTGCTCTCCATGTAAACGTGGTCTTTCTTTCCCCAAGATAAGGAAGTTCTGCTTTTCACAATTACGTACTAAAATTAGAAACCATCTTGTTCAAGTTTGGTGGGAATAGTTATACTCCCAAAAAGGTCAGGAAATTAATTACACTGGCATGGTCCAAACTGCAAAGTATCCTTGCTTCTCTTGGACTCGGTGCAGTGCAGTAGATGGGTGAAACTCATGGACATCAGGGAAAAAGTCCTGAGCAAGGGTTAGACCAGGCCAGGAATTCACTCTGGGGAAGGGGATGTTGAAGTGACATCTGTAGGAGGCACCGGAGTGTATCCGATTCCACCTCGCCGTTACTGTATTTACCATTTCTCTCTGGTGCATGTGGTGGTATCTTCTTCTGTGGTGCTTGCAGTGTGGGCTATCCCCTCACCTCACCCTAAATAAAGTGGCATTACTGCATTTTTCTCTTTTTCTATACAGAAATAGTACAGTAAGTTCCTTCCTTCCTTCTGTGTAAGGAGAGAGGAGGGAAGATCTTTTTCAGAAAGAAAAGATTTGAAAAAGAAAGGCCAGCAAAAAAAAAAAAAATAAAAAAAGGCATATATTTTTCCTTCCTGGACTCTAATTTATCTGAAAGCAACTCAAGCTTCCCTTCTCCTTCAGAGCCCAGGTCCTGTTCTCTTGCCTCCCAAGGCTCTGCTGGTACAGCGCTTGGGTGCAAAAAGGTTTGCAATGGTATTTGTTTTCTACTGGCCCATCGAATGTGAAAACTTGTAGAGTTAAGAAGGCTGAAAGAAGGAAACCAGGGCATGAGCGGTGGTGACGGGTATGCCTGTGAACAAGGCCCCTGGGTGCTGCTGCACTTACTGCACCTGGCAGCACTCAGACAACTTTGCCTTGATGCTGCACTCCTGAGATTAACAGATGCTATGTCAGTGCTCTGTGCGAGCTTAAACCGCCACGGCGTACGACAGTGTTTAGCACTCAGGGGCTGCTCACCTTGCTTCTGAGATATGTTTAAAATGATACATTGATTTTTGCATTTTGGTGCTGGGTCTGTTTTTAAAAAACACCCAAATGTGGAACCCATCGAATAGATACGGTGCAATCTGTTTGCAGTTGATGGAAGGAGTTAGTTGAAAGCACTGGGTTTTCTTCCTTTCATTACCAAGCTCTTCCAGATAAGGCAACATTGTCTTAAAAGCTCTTTAAGTAAATAACCAAATACGATATTTTAAATGAAGGACTTCGTAAAAAGTCTTGAGAGAGGCTCATCTTCTTTCCTTTCAGTTAATCTTGGAGAATTCACAACAAAAGTCACATGTTTTGATGTAAATTGCCTGGAGAACAAGGCACACATGTGCAAGCTCAAGCTCAGTCAGTTTTCTCACGTGCGCGTGTGCAAACCTGCAGTATTTTTGTCCACAGACAAAACCAGGCTGTTGTGACAGTATATGAGCACAGGTTTTGGTCACAGAAATTTTCAGCTTTGATTCCTATGTGACATCATCCATGGTTTTGGGAACTAGCTTAATGGCTTACTTATTTAAGGGACTTCAGTAAAGAGCTCACAATGGCAACATTAATTCAGATAATTTACTGCCTTTTTCTGCAGAACAAATGGACTCAATGGATTTTTATTTTAGCTCAAGCTCTTTTTAAAGTCTGATCAAATAGTTTGGGAATGTCGAGTTCCACATATGAAATGTTGGTTGCGACCAATTAGAAATACATAATGCTGTTTCTGTTCTTATTTTGGGTGAACTCACTATGAAGCCAAGGATAGGCTTGTAGGTCTCTGAATGTCTTGGTGCCAGCACATATTAATTTGTAGTTTTCTCACGTCGCCACGACCATGTAAGTCTAGCCTATAAAATTCTTTCACCAGCATTGTTGTGTGAAGAAGCGCTCTACTGGAGATACGGTCCTTAGACTAACTTGGTTTCTTTTCCTTCTCCAAACCGGGGTAAGTTCTACTGCTACGAGCACTGTTTGTATCTGTGTCTACACCAGGGCTAGTCGCTGCACAAGAGCTCTCTGTAATGGTCCATGTAGTCAGGTACCCTATATTCAGAACTGGACAGTAGCAAAAGCCATTGGAAGGGATAGAAGAAATGATGCTTAGAGTGCCTGAAGACACCTTCACAAATCTCTCCAGGTTTGGAATTCCTGAGCCACAAGTGAAATATAAGGTTATGTTTAAGATATATAGAAGACTAATGCTTTGTGGCTCTGATCAGGTTTTTTTTTTTGATCAAGATGTGCTTTGGACCTTTTGCAGAGGTTGGAAATATATTTCCTTGTGTTGGTTTTAAGCCTGCTGCTTGATAACCTGATTGATTGCTGCCTGTTTCCTCTGTGTTAAGGAAGAGGGAATAATCATCCCCTGTTTGTTTTCCCTGTGTCTTTCATGATTTAATAGATCTTCATTGCATCTGCTGTGCTGTCTTGGTGTCTCTTGTAGTTCTACTATCGCCTTCAGGAAAAAAAAAAAAAACTAAAAAAAATCTCTGAATATATCCACAGATTAATGTAGTGAAAGAACATTTTCTTCTTTAAATAATTTCTAATGTTTCATATAGTATCTCCAAAGCACTGTGTTGATATTTTACCAGTGATCTCAACATCTCTTTTCTGAGTGGTAATGGCTACTTTAGAGACTATTACAGGTACAATTAGGGTAATTTTTCTCTGGTACACTAATTTAATGCACCAGTACCCACTGTAACATCACAAAGTTACATTATCAAAACCCTTGTGGCTATACCAGTTCTGAAAAAAATCGTGTATAATTCCATGATAAAGCACGGTTTTCTTTTCTTACTTATAACTGATAATAGGCAATAACTCTGATTATCCATTTTGACTCAGCTATTACGATCTTCAATTGCCTCCTTGGGCAACCACACAATACGCTGTTCACAAACGCTTGAATGTGCCATGTCTTCTTTTATTTTCCTGTATTATTATTATTAGAATTATGTGAACATTTATAGAAATACCATGCCTATTCATTTTTTCTCTGATTTTTTTTTTTTCCTCTCAATTTTTGGTAAATTTTCTGTCAACAGTTTAATAAGTGCATTTGAGAAGTTCATCATCTCCATCAAGTAATTCTTGATCTGCTGGTTGTTGCAACTTTGTGAGCAAAGATAGGATTTAGAACATGTGTTGGGTTAATTATGCAAACTACCCAATCAAGCTACAAATTGGCACATAATTTAGGACTGGCTCAAGCACAACAGCCTGCTAATTGTATAATTTATGGTGCTCATTGAATTGTTTAATGCAGCTGTTAACTAAGAAGGAAGCATACAGTTTAAATTCTCTCCTCATAAAGCAGCATGCACCTGAGAGAAATGTTGTCTTTAGGCTACGAATATTGAAATGTTTTTAGAATGTGATCTCATAAGGCCTGACTGTGTTGCTGAACCATGATTCTCTTCAAAGGTAAATGCATAATTTTTTTGGGAAAAAAAAAAACTGTTTGTAGTTACAAGTGAAATTCAATTCTTTTTTCTCCAGCCTTCTTCCACCTGGCTTGTTCTGTTGCCATTTCTCTCAAGAGTTTGAGCCTTAAATACAGAATGATTAGGATGAATATAGAAAGCACTGTCTATATGTAGTTCTGCATAGACAAAGGGGGTCACCAGTCTGAGGAGCTGACTGAAATAGCTCGGTCACCGAAGCTGTGTGTTGCACACTTCACTGCTGGCAGGCTGATCTGTGTGTATCGTTTACCCTCTATGTGGAAGAACTCACCAGGCTTTGTCGCAAGAGTTACAGAAATGACCTTGCAAACAGCCAATTAATTCTATTTAAATGCTTACTAATGGCCAGAGAACAAGCGTAGTGCAAATTAAAGCTAAATCTTCAAATGTTGTTTTGCCAATAATTAGACTCAGGGCCTGTAAGCGATGACCCGCTATTACAGTGTGCCTGGAAACCCTGATGTTTCTCTCTTGACAAAGGTGCTATTGAATTCGGGGCTGTCATGACAGAGCTGCGGTTGCATTCATTGACAGCATGCCCGAGGGTAAGAGACTTGCACATATACAAGGTGTAGAAAATACTTAATTTACTTGTTAAATCAGTTCCCTATGCTGTTTCCCATTAGCAAAAGTCTTTGCCAGCTGCAACTGTAGATCCTGCTAAAGCTTCATGGAAATGGCTTCTTTTTGCTCCTGTTTTTGCAAGTTGGATGTTAGTTCTTTTGTATTTTGGAAATTTTGGATAGAGATTTCTGGAAGTGAGCAAGAAGGAGCTGCTCTCTCTTAGACTGCCTGGGTGAGCGGAGCTGAGCTGAGCCACGGGGGAAAAGAGCCATGTGTTCTTTATTCAGGTGTGCAAAAAAAACCCGATGCTGCTTTGCCTGTGTATGTCTAATACTAGTCCTGGAAGAAATAAGTAAAAGATTTTATATCTGCCTTTGAAGGGTGGTGTGTACCGAGGCTTTCTGGTTCAACATGGTATAGTAGGAGCTGGCAGTATGTAGCTCATGTCTTTCTAAAAAACATATGACCTGCTTTCCTGGCTGCCTGGTTTGCTTTCTGTCTAAGACCAGCAAAGACAAACTTTGCTTTAAATGTGAAATCATCCCAAAATGGAGACATGTTCCTCTTCAAAGCCAATACTGAGAGCTGACACAGCTAGTAGCAGTCCATATATGCATGTGTGTAAGCACACAAAGACATGCAGCAACAAATACCGGCCAAAAACAGAGAGAAGAGGCCTAGATGCATTTGTGGTTGAGTTAAAAAGCACCAATGGTTTGCTTGGAGATCCCGCGTGCTATCAACTTTCTGTGTTTGTGGGCAAGCCATGTACTTTCCATGTAACAAGTTTCTTACTTCTAGAGAAAGATTTGACTTTGCTTCCTTTTCTGTTCTTTTTCTTACCATGTGTTTGTGTATTTCTTGGGTGTTGTGGCTGCTTAAGATCAATATATTTAAATGTGACTACAGATGTAATACAGGTTTAATTATATGTATAATCTAATTTCCCAGACTCTGAAGAGCTTTCAGGAAAATATGATGCCATTTTAACAGCAAAATTAAAGAACTGTAAATTCTCAAATTGCATATAATTTCTAGGGTTTTTTTTTGATTTACATTTATATCACCGCTTGATTTGTAAAGTTACGGTAATATAACCCAAAGAATGGGTGAGAATACTGTTCTTGTCCTCAGTAGTTACAAGGAAAAATAATTTGAGCAAGTCAGTCCTTAATGTGTTTGTCTTTCAACATCTGAAGCCAAACCCTCTCAAATGGATTACATGGCCAATCTGTTCAGATGCTGCTGCCAGATTTGTAACCATTAGAGTGGGACCCTCATTTCTAAGATCTTCCCGTTCTGGGTACCCTGTTCCAATATGAACAGGCAAAGATGGGAGCAAGATGCTCTTTTTTCATCTCTAGAACCAGCTGATCTGGAAGAAAATCTGCTTTCAAAAGCAAAAATTTATGGAGATGAAAACTTTTTACCTCAGAGTGTGTTAGCTGTTTCTCAAGTCATTGTTTCAAATCTGCTCAGGAGTAAAGATTCACTTGGCTTTACCTGGCTTAGCTTATAGTAAAGACAGGAGCTGTCTTTTAAGCTGAGATTTAGCTGTGGATCTAAGCTAACCTGAATAGTGTTTGCAAGGTTGGAATCACCATTCTTCTGTAACTTCATCCATGGCCTGTGCTTCAGGAAAGTAATATATCACCACTGTGGCCCCATCTGCTTAGTATTAGTTAAATAATCATGAAGTCCATGGAAAAGGTTGGGTTTCTTTTAAAATAAAGGATCTGATTGGAGGAAAAAAATATTACAGGGAGTAGAATCACCCAAAAGCAATGTACTGGGCTTGATTGTTTACTAACAATTATATTATTTTTAGTGATGGTATAGATGCAGCGGCAGAGGTTGGAAAAGGATTTAAAAATAAATGTTTGGTTTTGCTAAAAAAAAAAAGGTTAGATTTCTGTTCAAGCCATCCTTTTAGGAAAACTTAAGTATAACTAAAAATATTAAGTGCTTTCCTTTGGCTTTCAGTTTGTTAACATCGTCTTCTCAGAGAAAGTCTTACAGCTCTCAGTGTGTCTGAAAATGCCATAAAATAAAAATATTTGAAAATACTAAGATATCTCTTTTTCTTTATTAAAACTAGTATTTATTTTAATTGAAATGTGATTAACTTCAAATATAATTTAACTTTATTAATTCAAGTAATTAAAATTTTGATTACACAAATTAATATTTTGCACAGATTGCTTGATGACTGAAAGACAAACATCCCGTTGCAAGGAGATAATAACTCAATCATCCAAGTGTGTTGAAATAGTTCTGCAAGGACATGTATAGACGCTAGGTCACGCCTAGCAGTAGCATATAATGCTGTAGAGCTTGCAGGTGCCTTGCTTTTGTAAGTTGTCTCATTATTCAGCTCTTTTCTTGGGCATCTCTGCCTATGCTATAAGTATATTCTGTAACATAAGAGTAGCATGCTGGTCCTGCTCCATTCCTTCTGAGCAGAGCTACTCTTCCATAGGGGAGGTGATCAGGTGGCTATGGATAAGAGGGAAGAAGAGAAAAAGGAGACCGAGGCTATGTGTGCAGTGACAATAAATGAGAGGCAAAATATGCTTTAGAAGTGGGAAGAGTGTGCGTTAAGGAGAAGAAATGGACATGTCCAAAGGGGAGAAGGAGGCAGTGAGGGATGACAGTGCTCTGCGGAGAGCCCCAGGTGTCCAAGGTAGCCATCTTGCATAGCGCAGTGACCAATTTTGTGGGGCAAAAATGACCCCTATGAAACTGTGGGGTCATTCCAGGAACGCTCCTGGTAGGCTTCAGAGGAAGTTACAGCCAGCTGTGCTCTACCCGGGAGACCAGCATCATGATGTGATGTAAAGACCCCGAGGACGAGATGGGTAAACAGCAGACATGGGAGATTCCTTGGAGTCTCTGTTGTTGACAGATCTAGCTAAGGCAGGAGGGAATATGTTGTTATTCCAGGAAGCCTTAATGACTTTAGCAGTGGGCTTCTAAGGAACTTGAAATTTTTTTATTTTTCTGCACAGTAATCGAGGATTTCCTGGGATGCCATGAATACATCAGATGCACTTTGATATGATGCTTCAGGTTTGATTTGATCTCTTTCTTTTTTTACGCCAGTGTGATCTCTTACTTAATTGCAAATATTCCCCCTTCACATAACAATTAGGAGATTTTTAGTGTAAAGTGTATAATTGTATACAAATGCCTGAAAGCCAGACTGCTAAGTCTGCTCAATTTCCTCGTAAGAGAGGTTTCTTACTTTGGAGAAAGGAGCTGCTTTTGCTTTTAGCGTGGATGAGAAAGGTAGGGAAAAATACACATCGATGTGTGTATGTCCCATATATACGTAACTGTGAAAAATGTGTGTGTATATATGAGAATGGAATATGTTTATATTGATGTATATTTGGAGCATGGATATAATTTCCGTCCTCATACGCTTTTGTGATGGGTAGTATGTGTTTATAGCAGATACAGTCAAAGAATTGACCCATCCATTATTTTGTGTTGTCAGACTGGTGTTTTCTAGGCAACTCTTGCAAATGTTTGACTAGCTCTGAAATTCAGGGAAATTCATTATGGTAAATTGCTCTCAGTACTATCATTTTCCAGTGCCAAATAAGCCTCAACAGCATATTCCTGAACATCAGGAACCACTTTTTTACTGTGAGGGTGACTGAGCACTGGCACAGGTTGCCCAGGGAGGTTGTGAAGTCTCCATCCTCAAAGATATTCAAAACCCATCTGGATGTGATCTTGGGCAGCCAGCTGTAGGTGGCCCTGCTCGAGCAGGGTGGCTGGACAGATGACCTCCAGAGGTCCCTTCCAACCTCAACCATTCTGTGTTTCTGTGATTCTACTCCAGATCGAAGCTTGTTTGTGCATGTTTGTGTTTAGAAAGACTTGGAAAACTTCCCTTACTTTTTAAGCACATCTATAATTCCCATAAAAAGCAGTTACTAAAGGAATGAAAATTGTTTTCTAGGAAGAGATGAACCCTCAAGATACTTCAGTCTGTTGATGTATCTTCTGTGCTGTTGCTGCCTGGATTTGATTTGCTCAGGACTGATGGCAAGCCTTCCAACAAGAGGATTATTCATGTGGAAGTTGCTGCTTTCAGTCTAGCAGAGCTGTGCCGGGCAATTCCTAGGGCCTGGTGTGAGCTTGTTTCTACTAACTTCTTAATTATCTTAGCAAGGCATGCCCTGTATTTGATCCAGCTCAGCCATCCACTTGGATGATTCACAAAGTTGAATTTGCTGAATTAGAAAGGAATGCGAAGCACCCAGATGACATTGGCACTGCGCAGTGTGAGGGGAAGAGCTCCAATATGACAGGAAACCAATCCATCTGGTGCTTTTCATCTTGGCCTGTGAATAATCTGCATGGTCTCAATGCCTGTGCCTGTTGCTATGAACCTGTGATCCTCAAATCGTTATCCCAACTGTGAGTGCAATTTTGCGCCTTTGAGTTCTGTATATAAATTTATGATTTGCGAAGCGACTGGGAATGGCCCAGTGCAGAGGAATTCTCTAGATGCGCTAAGAGTACTAGCTCCCTCCTCATCCCAGCACCAGGAGGAAGCCAGGAGGACTCAGACCACCCTGTGCACTGAAAGCCAAGTCTCTTGTGGGAGCCTCTCAGGTCCAGGTCCTCTGCTCCTGGGGCCATCACCCTTGTTTCCTTCTCACCTCTCTACTCTCCCATCTTCCCTCTGGTTTGGGAATGCCACAGCACTGGGACTCATGCAGCTCATTACACACATGAATTATGGCAGATCTCTCTTTCCATGCATGTGCATTGCATCTTGAGATGTAAATCAGTCTGAGCAGTGGAGTCTCATGACAGATTGAGCCCAGTCTCTACTTTCCCCAGATATAAGGAAAACTGAACAATGGCAACATTTGCCTTAGAGGGGTCTTGTGCAGCCTGTGGTTTACAGTGCATGGCTGATTCATAAGACATGGGAAGGTAGCAGACATGACAGTAACAAAACATCCTACCCTCTGGTCATGGCAACTGGAACACAACTTTCCTGACTGGCAGTGCCCAGGTGACAGTGTGCAACTGCTAACAAAAAGAACCGTTTTGCAAAGTGGTACCGTTTCGCTTAGTACTAAGGATGCCATTTCGTTCCTGCTCTCCCAGCATCCAAAACATAGGGGATACAAGACAGATGGTCACTTCTCTTCCCCCACAATGTTAGGTTGTACTTTGATTTTAAAATGGCTGAGAAACACTGCTTTTAAGCATTCAGCCTGCTTAGCAGGGATTGATCCTGCGGGAAATAACTGATGTGAACCATAAGCGTGTTTTGAGAACATACTGGCTAAGAACTGACTGTGACCAGCTGATATACGTAAGCGAGCATTACTGTTGGAGTTTCTAAACAGTGTCTAATTAAAACAGGCTTGTTGCTGCTCTTGACTCTGCGGTCGTGGCAATGCCCGCGACAGGTGTCTGCCTGTTACGGGGGAGCCATTCCCTGCTACTGTTAGAGGTGCTGCTTTCAGTGGTGCTTGTCGAAATCTGGTTGCCTCTGTGTGGTATCTAGTCAGCTTGTGTTTTGAATGAGAGCACAAATCTTCTGGCAGGTGTGTGGTTGCAGTTACAGGACTGGGGACCCCAAGGAGAGCTGGGGCTGGAAAGGGCTCCTTCCCTCGGGTCAGCACTAGGGCTGCTCTGCAGCTGGAAAAAATGCAAGAGTAAATCCAAGTCATCATACTGAGAGGGATTCTAGTTTCCAGGTTTTCTTCTGACCAATCCCCCAAATATTTCTATTTGGTGAGAAAGGGAGGAAGAGATTTGTGAGTGTGTCCTTTTTACTGAATGGTGGAGCAGTTAAGGAACTTGTCCAGGTCTCCTGTCACTACTTTGCCCAAAAAGGAGGCAATTGGGAAGCCCTCAGCCTCTCCTCTTGAAGTTGTTCCACTTTGAATAAACAATTAACATTTACTAGAAGAGGGACTGGTCCTCAGGAAGTCTCATCTCTCAAAAGCAGACCCACCAGGCTACTGATTCATGCACACACGTGTGCTCTCTCTCAATGAATAGTTAATGTTTTATTAAGAGTGGAGCGGATCCAAGCGGATGATTCAAATCTCCTCGCTGGAGCCAATACTTGGCTTTCAGCTAATATGCTTTTTGTTCCATCAAAAATGTCATTGCTTTTACACAACTCCTTCTTCTTCTCCTCATCTAAATGCCCTTCTTTGTTTCAGTTCATTTTTGTTTTGTTACTTGCCTGGACCCTGCCCTCTCCTTTGCTCCTTAACCCTGAGAGTAGGAGATTTGTGGCTCCATTGTATTTGAGATTAGCTGAATCTGTGGAAAGGTTGAAGGTAGGTTTTCTTTTGAACCTAGCCGGGGAGGGCTATAGTGTTCCCATCTCCATGTTGTCTTCCCAGTCCTGAAGAACAAAACGACTCTTGCCTGCTCCGTGTGCCCTCAGCCAGCCAGTGGATGCCTGGTGCTTCCCAGCCACCTGCTTTGGACATGAGCTGAAGTCGTAGAGTGCGTTCAAGCCTCAACCAGCCAATTTTCACCACTGCCCATTGCCATCTCCTACCCCTTTCAGGGTGGTTTCAAAGCTGGGGATGACAGTTCCCCAGAGGGAAGCACAAATTACGAGTGGTAACCAGCATGCATGGGCTGCAGGGTCACCCTGCATTGCTTTGCAGAGAGAGAAACCCTGAAGGAAATCCCAAGCTGAGGACCTACAAATAACCTTGACTCTGGAATATAACCCCAGCCTAAACCTGAAGCAAATTTGAACCGCATGTGCAAATTGTTTGGGATTTCTAACTGCTTTTCACGACTGTGAGCTGTAACTCAGGCTGCAATGTTTCAACCCAGGGTTTTGTGCTGAGGTTGTGGATACATTTCTCTGCCTACATGGTGGCATTAATATCCATGCTGTTACATAGCATCTCCTGATTTCTGGGGGTGGAGATGGACAGAGAAAGTAGAAGTAGGGCTGAAATAGCTGAAGGAGATGAGGCTGTTGTCTCCGTACTGGCTTTTGGCCTGACTGGTTGGATCAGTCACAACCTGGAGAAGAATTATTGGCCACCCCGTGGCTGATAGTAAGATCAGCGGCTAATGGTACTTACAGGACTTGTCACTGATTGAAATTCAGATGTAGTTATGAACGTTATTTGCTAAACCTCTGCTTTCCTTTATTCCCTCTTTCTTTCGGTCAACATGTCCCTTCTAGCCAGCCTCTCTGTCTCTGAAGACATCTCTTGTCTCCACGTGGTGATAGGAGAGCTGTGTAAAACAACTGTGAAAACACCCATGGTAACTGGCTCCTTGTCTAACCAAGCCCCATCTGTTGCAAACTGCAGTGTTTGCAGTGATATCCCAGAGCTGTTAAACCATTCCATATGGGAAGCTTTGCCACGTACATAACCTTGCCCACAACAAAGCCTAGTGAAGGAGCTGTGATGTTAGGGAAAAAAACAATACAAATCAAGACAACAGTTAACATATTGGGAGAACATGTAAACAGTCTGCCAGTTGTAAATTGTAAATTCCGGTTGCCCACCGTGAGGTGGGGGGAGAGGAATGTGAGTAACACCAGCACCAACACTCGCATCTCAGACCGTTTGCACCAACTGCTTTGATTCATCTTGGTAGAAGGGAGTTTCATGTTATCTGCTGTTCTTCGTATGGAGCAAGTTGATTTTTATGGTTCAAAATAATGGAGGGCTGTACTTTTCTTACCTAGCTTTACAAACTTGGTGTGCCTCCTGTGTATGGCTTTGCAAATTGACCTTGAGTCTAGACTTCTGGGTTTTTTTAAAGCACAAGCATCATGTCCTTAAAGTGCTTCCTCTGTTTTGTTGTGTCCATCCTCCCACCCTTCCAGCATGAGCTCTACTTCTTGGCTCTCTGAATAAACTCTCTCTTACAGGAAAATCTGTAACACACCCTACTACAGTTTCCACTATTGCATATGGCTTTCTTTTACCCCAAGTAACATTGGAGCTAACTTGGGAAATGCAAAATAAATTCAGGTTATGCTATCCAAGCCATTTTAGGCTAAGTTCTGCCATGATAGGTAGAAAAAACAAACCATGTAATTACATTGAGATTTAGTGCTTGGTTAAAGAGCAGGATCTCACAGGAAACGGAGCAAGAAGGAAAAGTCATTCCACTTCTGAAAACCGTAGCCAATGTTCCTTCCAAAACTTGTCGGCTGCCATTTGCCTTCTGTTTTGCCAAAGCTTTTATTAGTTACTTTGTAAAGGTGCCAAAGACACCAAAGAACCCAGGAGTTTTTATTACAAGTGTGGTTTAGGTCTCTTCTAGGTGTGACGATTGTGCAGAGGCTATTCTGTAAGAAAAGGCAAGTAATACCACCTCAAAGTCTACTTTGAGATGGAGGAATTACAGCATAGTAGCTTTCAGCTGAGGAAAGATATCTGAGCTGCATCACCCTTGTTAGAGAGGTGATGGGCACTCAGAGGACTCATGGAGAAAACAACCAAACTGAAACAAGTGTAAACCTGTGCTGTACTGCCTTGCTGACCTTCGTCTGGTCTCTACAAAATGCAGCCCACCTGGGGTTTTTGCATATTTGATCCCTACTGCTGCTTGGCTGGCTTGGAAGTGTGTTGGGAGCAGACATGCACAGACTGTCTCCCACTGCTAGCGTCACAGCATGCCTCTGTGTGCAACACAGCCGGGAGTTTAGACATTGGGTTGAAACCCAGGTCCCTTTTGAGTGGTGGGGTTGGGCCGTTGAGCCTGCAACTTCCATCCTGATTTAACTCACGAAACATCTCTGCCTCCTGCAGAACACTACTGCCTGTTTTGTGTCTTTCCAGAAGTTTTGTCCTCTCTTTTCCTAATAATATCATCTCCTTATGGAGCTTACAATTATGCCACCAGCAGGATATAAAATTCTCCTTTTTCATTAGAGACATAGAACATTTTTATTTTTTTTAGAAAAAAAAAATACTCAGTGGGGGAAACATTCTGGGAAGCTGGTGTTTTTCATGCACAGGCTAAACTCAAGCCTTCTCCTTCAATAATTGAAGTGTAGTTAGAAAGATACAGCTGTGACTCATTCGGGCTCTCTGACAATCTGTGAGCCAGGGGCCTGGAAAGGAGGCCACTCTGCACCAGCTCACAGGACTATGGTGGATGTATAATTTGCAGCTGCTTTCAGGATGCTTCATAGTCTTTTCTTGACTTATAGATTTTTCAAGTATCGATGTTTTAGGATTTTTCTGCAGGAAATTGGAAGAAATAGTCTTCATGTTCTTTCTACTCTCAAGGATTTTTTTCTATTTTTCCAGATCTGAGGGGTTCTTGGCATTTTCTTTACTGTTGTATCACACTTTAACTTTTTTTAATCTTTGTTAATGGCCACATTTTTATGAGCCTGTGGGACACATTCCGTGAGTACTTTCCTTTTTCTTCTGAACATGTGGTAACTCGGTTTGAAAAGATTGCCTTCAGCATGCCAAGGTGCTCTGAAGAAGATTTTTCCCATGTTTTGTGACAGCAGTGAATAGGCAAATCAAAACACCGGGTTTGAAGCAGATTAGATACCTCTTAGAGGAAAAGTTTCTCACTTAATTGACTTCCCTGAAGAACGGAAATGAAAGAGACTTTTCATCAACTGCATTTTCCCTGGCAGATGAAGGAAATTCTGGTGACTGCTATGGTTCTTATTCTGTACAGTTGTACTTCTGCAGAGAGCAGTAGTGCAGAGGTCTGCTGTGCCCTACACCAGCTGCAGTATGAGTGGCTCTCATAGAGCCGACAGATAATGAGAGCCAACACTGCCTGAGCACTTGTGCTCCAACTCAGCAGTGCTGTAGAGCAGATGGGAGATGGCAAATCCTGTCCTTCCTTTCTCAATAAGGGTGATGAAAAGCAACTTTCCACCTTTTTTCAAATGCTTTTTCCTCTGGAAAGCTAGAGGTTTGAGTTTTACATGTTTTATTTTTTCTCTCCAATATCTAAACAAGACATCTAAAACAATTTGAGGCACCATGTATTTCACAGCCAGCAATATGTGGGCAATTCCTTCCCATGTACCTGCACATGCAATCTGCTAAGCCGGAGAGATTTCCTGATTTTGACAGACAGTGAGTGGTGGGGAGCAGAGCCTCTGGCCCTGCTTCAACCAAGACAAGACTGAAGTTCCACCATCTAGAGGAGAGGAAGGATGACAGGGTTGCTGCTGATGACCTCCATTCATGGGAAGGTATCTTCTCCCTCCCTGTTAAAGTAACGTTGGCCAGCAGTCCCATTTCAGCAGCTCCAGGACCGAGTCCACAGCGTGGGACTTCTTGCTTCAACTGCAGCCAGCTTGACTTCAATGTAGGTTGGAAAAGACATAAGCAGAATCTTTGTTTATTTAAAACAGGTCGTTATACACATCAAAATAGAACAGGTCTTCCCATAATCAGAGAGAGAAGGACAAAAAGTTAACCCAGAAAGACGGTTCTAGCAATCACTATCCATGTAAAGAGTGTCTGGTAAGCTGTCATTGTGCCTGGCAAATCAGCCAAAAAGCAGCCTGTTACTGCCTTGAGCTAGCACTTGGGTTAAAAACTTGGGTATTTTTTTGTAGAGACACTCAGAGGAGCTATTTTAAACAGGATTTTGGCAGTATTGATGATAAAATGCCAGAAATATTTAATCTCTACTCCGGTTACCTCTTGTTGACATTGAACTAGCACTCTGTGAAGAAGTGATTGAAAGATTATTGCTGAAGGAAGAAGAAATAAACATAGATGGAAAAAATAACACTACACAGTGTAAAGCAGACAGTACCAAGTATGCCCTTTAAAAATAAAAACAAAAAAACCTCGCCATTAAAAAAGGACAAGAATACTTTGTGTTTTTAGAATGTGAGCCACAGTAGTTTCTAAAATGATGTTTCAATTAGCTATGATTTATTCTCTGCTGTTACGCACTTTCCTTTTCCATGATTTTTGTGCTATATTCTATAATTGCATTCTAATGATACTCTGGCCTGAGTTTTGAGTCTGTGGCTCTGCTGCAGCTTCCCACCCGTGGTGAGAATGACACTGCGAGGCCACGCAGCGTGTTCTGGTTGGTCTCTGAGATCCTTTCTGAATGAGTGATTTTGGCCTTGAGAAGGCTATTTGTGAAATGAAGTTGAGGAGAGCAGTTCTCATTCATAAGACTTCTCTTGCCTTTTAAGGAAGACTTTTACAGCCATTTTTCCCCTTGTTTCCTATCAACATTTTTTCACAGAGAAGCTAAACTGGGGTGCTGCCCACCACCCTCTCCTCTGAACTCTCATAAATGAGCAGGAACAGGCGCTGCAGTTCCAGCTGGCCAGTAAATGAGGTGTGAAAAAAAGCTTTACCTTTTTATTTTAAAGCAGAGCAGAGCTTTAAACTGCTGTACATAGAGAGATTACAGGCATTGAAAGAGTAAAATAACATATATCTTGTGTAGCAGATGGCAGGAGATGAGTATTTCAGTCTGTCACAATTTTTACTCCATTTTCCTCAAGTGTTTCATATAGCTCCACTGAGACACCTTGATTGCTATAGGATACCCTCTTTACACAAAGGTTTCCAAGAGTATTGCCAGTTTGCAATACAGGGAAAGACAATACTTAAGCAAAAGCAACATCCTTAAACCAAAGCCCCTCTTTCCATTTAAGAGTCTGATTGTACTCCAGTAAAGGAATAAAGTCAGGGTAGGATGAGACAATTTTGAAATTATATAGTTTTGGACATGAGTAATGCTGCAGACTGGCGTCAGGTACCCATTAGCATCAACTGAAAATACTTAGCGGTTCCAATTGCCTGGAGAAGCTCCAGTCCAGCAAGTGAAAAGGCAGAGGACAGTGAGGGGAGTGAGAAGCAGGAGTAGCTGTACTCAAAGTACATGGTTCTGAATATAGGGAACACAGTTCAGTTCAGTTTTCTTTTTTTTTCTTTTGTAAAAACTTCTTGAAATGTTGCAATACTCAGCCTTAATTTTCTCCACAGATACAGTTAAGAAACTCAAAAATACATAGAGAAAACTTCTCCTTCCTCCTGCAAGCATATGAAAGATGGCCAGATTTCTGCAGTCATCTTTCTAACGATGATGCTGAACAGGTAGCTGCTGCTCCAGATGTGGCTAAACGAGCATAGGAGGATGTAAATTTGTTTTTTGGGATCCCTAACAAGCTTCTGGAGTAGAAAAAGTGATGTCTTTGGGACGGGTGGTGCAGAGCTTTCCTGCTTCTGTTGAGAAGAAAGCACTGTAAACATTTGACATGCAGATCTCTCACTTGCTGGTTATACAGAGGACATAGTTTTGGCCAAGAACCAGGCCAAATCCTATTGCGATCACTACAAAGTGTCAGGCAGGCCCTGTATAAAAGTGGAACAAACTAGAGTTTATCTTTCAGAAAAACAGACAGACATATCCCTTCAAAACCCATCCATTCCATCATCTTGTCCTTATGTATCTGTTCACTCTCGGTCCCCAAGAGGAACCTCTCTAATGCCATCAGGAACTCAGGCCACCTCTTGGGTGAGCGACTGCCTTGTCATGATGTGCAGAAAGGACTTAGAGAAGAGAGAGGGAGGTACCAGGTACGTCTGTGGAAAAAGAAACTGAGTAATCTAAAGGCTGCTGCTAGCGGTAGAAACCTACAATTGGAACTCCATTCTCCTTTTAAAGGTTCATTGGCTGTGAAGCAGAACTGCACGTCTACTTGTTCAACTGGGGTGAGGATGCTGCTGGAACAGCATCGTTGGGGAACAGACATTGTGAGGGGAGACAGAAGCCTACAGTGTGAAATGATCAAAACCCTGAACTGAACCTGCAAAATACACAATTTCATGAAACGTATAGGTAATTAAACAGCAACATCACGCAGTTTATTGTGGGAACTACGGCTGGTCCGCGGATCCCAGGACAGAAGATGAAGAAACTGGCCTTGAAGAAATTGCTGTGTACCCCTGCAGATATGAAAACTCCCTGAACAGAAGTGGAAAACAACTTGCAGGTGCCTGGGAGAGCCAGGGAACCGTAAGATAAAGAGGAACTGTATGATAAGAGACTGGACTGTGTTTTTGCACTAATTGTGTGATGTAATGAATTTGGCTTAAGTTATGTAGAGTGCGTGATCACCAATCATGTATTAGGCTAAGGCGCGTGAACAGCTGTAGCTAACCAACCACCTAATTGCTTATGTCGCGTGCACTGCTAGAATTAGTATAAAGGTGTGCTGGAACTTGCAAGGGGGGATTAATTAATTATATAATAAATCAACACTGCTTGAACCTGTGTATGTCGTGTCCGTCTCAACAGCGACATACAGCAACAGTTTATAATCTCAGCTTGAAGTCTGTTACTAGTCACGCTATGTCTTTAATATCCCGACTTCCCTAAAAATCTGTTGGCATCACAAATCAGCATTATTCATCATAGTGAAGGTTACCCAGTCCTTTTGGCTTGTGTCATAATCAAGTTTTCTGCAGTGTGTTGTTTTTTTTTTTTTTAATATTAGAGGTACTGTTCACTGTGTCTTTACTGTCCTTGTCAATGTAAGTGTTTCCTTTGTGTTGCTTACAGCTCTGGTTTTACAGGAGATTGTGTTCTCTCTTTCCCTCTCTCCCGGATGTATACTTGCTTGAGCTGCTGGGGTGCAAGAGCACAGCTTTTCTACCTTCGATGATGAAGCTTGTGCCGATACAACCTGTGCTGTAAAACCGATCCTACAGTATTTAGTGCAAGTGTGCCATTTCCTCGCCTCAGGCCATGATATGAATGTGGTCTTCCATATATTACAACTGGAAACATTTGGGAGTTTCAATAGGATAAATTTTTATGGAGTTATATGTCCCTTGCAAGTGGCACAGGGAGCTTTTCTCTAAACTCCATCCATTTCCCCTCACTTCCAATCCATGTGTGAAGGCCAGGCAAGGTTGTTCCCTGGCATAATCCTGAACGTTAAGAAAGGCGCCAGATTAATGCACGTGCACATGCAGCACTCCACAGAGATGTGCCTGGTTAACGTTAACGCTGCTGTCAGTAATGAGCTTTCTGGAAGGCAGGATGCTCAGCCATGCTCAGAAGCACGGCACAGGCCATGCCGGGGGACATCCCTGTGGCGTTCAGCCCTAAGGCAGGCAGGCGAATGGAGTCTGTCGTGCTTTCTGTCCTGATGGGTTTTTATGAAAGCTGACCAAAGTAATGTTCATGAGTGTGAGAGTTTTGCTTGCTAGTGCACTTGTTTTGGGAACTGGGAAGGCACCCACGTATGCCTACTCCTGTCACAGGTAGCACCCAGGGAGGGCAAGCAGATATATGGTCATGGACTACATGAAGATGCTGGAACAGAGGACATAGCCTCTGCTGGGTAATTCTCGCGATCTCATACAGCTGCCTAAATTTAGGCATCTAGTGCTAGCTGAGATGTCCCAGAACACCTGAGACATCTGCACAGAGCTAGCAGCGATGACACAGGAACCACCGAAGGTCCATGTCATGCTGGAGGCCAGCCGTCTCCAAAGCTTAAGCCCCCAAAAGGGCACAAGAAACCTGGCAGCTGTGTCACACCCCGAAGCTGGGAGGTGATAATGAAAATAGGATTCAGTCTTTGGAAAGCTGTTTTCTGTAAGCAATCAGTGTTTGTCGACGGGAATGCAGTTCAGCCTGAATCAGGCGTTATTTCAGTATTTTTAGTTGTCTTTCTGCCTTCTGTTCTGGAAAGAAACATCTCTGTTACATAGTTATGACAGCATAAAGCAATATTTGAGCCCACTTAACAAGCCATGTAGACTACCTTAAGGCCTCAGTAGCAATGCAAATGCTGCAAACCAAGGCTTCCTGCAACACAATGTTTTTGAAATAATAATAAGAGAATTTGTCTTGGTGATTTGCAGAAGGACCATGTTCCCAGCTAGTTTAAAGGCTATGGCTTGCCTTGGCCGCTCAAGGGATGGCCGTTTGGTTTCTGCTGGGGAAGATGGATGGTCCTGGGTTTCTCTCGGTCACATCAAGAGCTAAGCAAACACACAGTTGATAGCCTCTTTCAGGCGGTTCCTCATCTCTGGATTGACACCCCTGCTCGCAGCCTCTCCTGCTTTCTCTTTCTCATTCCCTTCCCCCTCCCTGTTTCCATAAATATGACAAACAACGCCGCATTATACAAACTCTTCTGCCACAGTGGAAACATCTGTAGTCTGAACACTCCTGTAGAAATGTCACTTCGGGGAAATGCTCTTCATTTAATGAGAAACCTCTCTTTCAAGCCCTCGGAGGGGCTGGGGAGGGAGGGGACGCTGGGCTTGACACTAGTTCTGTGTTGTTTTTCAGGGCTTTTGCGGAAGAATGTTGTGTCTGATTTTGTGGATTGTCAGAATGAAGCCAGATGGCAGTGGATTAAGTGTAACGCTGCTTTGTTGTTCTTGGGTTTGCAACTGTGCTACCCCTTGAGCAAGGCAGCCCCCCCCCCCCCGGCAGCAGCCCCAGCCTCGTGTGCCCCCAGCCACCAAGTGCCCTTTCCCATGGGCTCCTGAAAATGCTGCTCTGGAGGTGGGGAGAGAGGAAGCTTTATGTTGGTGAGGACTGCTAATTGGAAACTGCTCACTTGACATTTTTCGTGCCTAGATTATTCCTGAGAGCCTGTTTGCTGTGTTCTCCATATGACGAAATATGGGTTTTTTGCAATTGTAGTAATCGGTTCGCTTGCTGAAGTGAAGTTGCTGGGTGAGCAGCTGAGCCAGCAAAGCCTGGTTTTTTACAGATTTGTGTCTGGTAGCTGGATTTCCTGAGATTTAGGAAGGCGTGAGTTCAATTGAAGTGTTTCCCATGAGGCATTCAAGTATTTCAAGACTTTTGTTGATCGTTCAGTGTCTAATAAGGTATGTAATTATGCCTCAACCTTCCTTTCTGTGTGAATGCTTAATGGGAGTCTCTTTCCTCTATGACTCTGCACTATTTTCTTTATACTTATGGGCACATAGTATCTTTGAGATCATTATCCTTTGCCAAAGTTAGGATATTGAAAACAGACACTGTACCTGAAGATACAAAGGGAGGCATGAAGGCACAGACAGAGAAAGGTGTGATTGCCTCAACTTTGATTCCCTAGGAAACTGAGTTAAGGATAAGTTATTATTTCAGGAGAAGGTGAGTTTAAAGCCTCTTCCAGTTTCTTAATTAATCATAGACAGGCAGATGAATTTCCTCTTAAAAGGATTGTTCTTCCCCATACCCTCTGCCCCCAGCATGAACACCTTCTTTTTCCAGGATGGTTTTTGACAGTTTGGGTTACAGAGCACTATCCTCTCACTTACCTAGAGCCTCACCAGAGCTGCACAAGCTCTGCTTCATTTGCTCAGCACTTACAGACCAATGCAATTCCACCCAGCTTATGAAAACACCAGCGAACGATGCTATACATTTTCCCTTCAGACCTCATCATCATTTTAACCATAAGCTTAATACTTTTCATTTAATTTACTCCTCCATGATCTTTTGTTGCAATTTCAGTTCAAACCAGCAAATTTTATTTTGTAACAACCCTGCACTTCGTGTAGACCAGCAAAGGTCTGTTCCAAGTTTGTTGTAAAGTCCTTGGGCCTGGAAAGCACTCTGACAAAAACCTGCTGCCTTGATAATTGAGGAGAAACCACAAGCCAAGTCAGCGTTGCCGCTTTGTTGTGCTCTGTCCTGTTCTTTCCTAGGATAATGCCTCAGCTGCTCAGAAGTTTGTCTGGAAGTCAGCTGTACTTCACAACTGTTCAGAGGTTTTTTTTCCAGCAAGTCACCATGCCCTGTCTTTGTCAAGACTCAGCACACCACGCACAAAGCCCTGTGCAGAAACATGTAACGTTGAGTAGTTCTGGATTTCCTTGCGCAGAGCTGTGTCTTGATCTCAGCTGCTTAGCTTGCAAATTCTTTGATGTGCAGCCTGTCTGCGTGGCTTGCACAGCACGGTCTACCCGGGCAGTGATTAACAAAAGAAATGGGAGGAGGAGAGGGGCTGCAATTAGGGTAATGTTTGCTTTTTTATTACATATTGTTACAGTGTAAAATGTAGATAGCCTTAAGCTAGTCATGATCTCCAAAATGTACTAAGACATGACAATTTTATAGTGACCAGCTATTACCAAGATGCTCAGAAAGACTGGGGTTTCCTAATCTTTAGTTCAGTGACTTTAGAGATAAATTTTTCCTGATTCTTGAGGAGATACCCTGGTGATGTAAAGGAAATTTTTCAAAGAGTTTGAGTCCTAGTACTCTGCTTGTAACCTCTGTGTTTCACCTTCTGCCTTGGTGGTCCAGCGGGGGTGGCCCCAACATCAGTTCAGAGTGTACTTTCATCTTCCTTGTACTGCACTGCACAGTCCAGAAGGTATAAATTAAATGTATTTGAGTATGCCACTAATGTGCTTACTCTATTTTAAGCAGAAAATTCACTTATGATATATTTTCTGTTAAGAAGAAGTAAGTTTGGATGTGTTTTTGTTGTTGTTTGTTCTCAGAAGTATTTTTCATTCATAGTGTGAGTTTCTCCCCCTCAAATTCTTCTCTTGTTTTTCTTTACTGTATCCTGTTGTAATATTCCCTTTGGAAGGTCTTTTAGAGAGTATTTTTTAACAGATTCTAAAAACTTCCTTCCTGGCATTTGCATCCTCTCTTTAGATGTCAAAATTAAAGATAATGGTCCATTGCTGGTGTTTTGGGAAGGGAGGGGTAGGCAAGGGAGTTCGCAGCCTCCACACGCTCAGCAAGTCAACGTATTTTACGTGCGGTGTGAGGGACTTAGTGTGTACCAACAGTGGTTCACTGTTAGCCAGTACAAGGAGGAGACATTGAAATTCAAAGCAAGCATTTTGAAAATTGTCAGTATTTTGTGATCCATTTCCCCCCACACAAAGCGAACAGATCTTCCAATGAACTTTGTGAACATGGTGCAAATCTAAATACGAATGGTGATTTTGTCCATGGGGCATGAATATAGACTTGTTCTGTCAGCAGCAGGGCTACGTGTCAGGGGTGCTCTGAACAACTGTTTCAGCCTGAAGCCTTTGATGGATAATAGTAACCCCATTCATATACACTTAGTAAGTATATATAGTGGAAGCTCTCAGCACCGGTTCCCTGGCGAAGCAGAAAGAGAGGAGGTCGGTAGCATGAAGCACAGGTATGTCAACATTGAACCTGTGGAGATTTGAGTTCAACTGCTGACATCGTATCATGTGCAGAAACAGTTTGGTGGCTTTACCGTCCCCACATCTGGAATGTTTCAGCATATGTGGTCTACAGAGGCTTAAAACCACAACAGAAAAATGTTTTTGTTGATGTTATCAACTGAGATTCAAGTAGCAGAGCTGTGGTCGAAATGCTTTTAAAAAAGCTTCTGCTTCATGTGCCTGGATCAGAGGCATTCATTTTTACCTTTTTAGCAGTTAAAGATATTCAATAGTGATTCTCCAGGTATAATTATGGTAGAAAAAGCACACAAAATAGTCACTGAAGACATCATCAGGCACTGAAAGCTGACTTTATGGTTTTGTAATGTCAAATAAGTCTTATCTTCTCTACTTTGCTGGAGAGCTTTCTGTGGTTTTGCTGCAGGCCATAATACACTGAAAGGGGAAGTGCACTACAACACTGATCCAACAGCATGACATTTGTGAGTTAGCTAAACGGAGTTGCTTAATTTCTTTTGAACAGTTTCAATGGAGTTACGACTTCTAAGACGTTTCATGGTACAATGCATGAAACATAGATGTTTTCTCAAGGAGCTCTCATTTGAAATGATACTTCAGTGTTCACATTGTGGACTGCAGACAAAATAATTCATAATGATAATATTTCCATTAGAAATGATTGAAATTTCATTCAACATTTTGTTGATTTTTTTTTGCTATATTTACACATTATATATAATATATTATAGTTATATATTCATTTGTTATGGTTTTTGAAAACATGCAAGATCTCAAATTTCCAGTGTGGAAAACAAGTATAGTTTGTTTCAAGACCCATGAGCACCAAAGCCAAAGAATCCTGTTTTGTTATAGATTCATGAGTGCTATGAGCTTCAAGGGGAGATTTTCTTGCTGTTTTATCATTTCAGACTTCTTTCCCATGCTGGATATGGGAGCTCTGCATTTTAGCAAGGCATTCTCAGTGAAAGTTTTCTCCTAGTGGAAATGCTATCAGTCTTTCATCTCTACCTGAAAGCTTACTTGCTTTCACTAAACTTGTTTAATTGCTGTTGAAAGCCCTTCTCATCTGTCAGAAGTGGTTGAAATTGTTCCTTGAATCCAAAAGTCATTGTGGATTCTGGGAGACTGGCAGGTACACAAGTGCAGTTACATGAGCTGCTGGAAACTTGAAATGTGTTTTCTGTGTTACAGAAGGAGGGCAGAAGCCCACGAAAGGCCAGGGCTTGCACTACATGGGGAAAGTCAGCAAACCAGCTGCTCTTCTATCCTCTATTTTTAGACCTTTGGCTTTGTAGGTAGACCACTTTAGAACAGAGTAGCACTTGTTCATTCGAGCTTTAGGTTACACCTCTGAGCTAAATGTCTTTGCTATCCACCATCTCCCAGTTTGCAATGGGCACTGCTAAGGAGGTTCTCTGTGTGTATGTGTAACATTTTATACACTTCATTTTTCTGTATGTAATTATGTGTCCTTACAACTTTTGTTTCTGATGTAATCTATACTCTATGCATTGCACTCTCCCTTGAATAAATGAATTAGCAATTTAAGCAATTAGCATGTAAAAGGAGTCGTGCTTAGACTGATGCTCAACTCATTTAGTAAAGCAAAGGGAGGTTATCTGCAAGGTATGCACTATTCCCTTTTTGCTGAGCTTGCTGGGTCAGCAACACTCTGTGTCTCATCTACAAGCAATAACGTGTTCAGACTGAACGTGCTGGGCTGCTCAGGAACCAGTGTATTGAAAACATCTCACCTTCTTCAAAGTGGCCCCTTCCTGTGTGCTTTGTCCCACCAGCTGATACCTTTTGTGGTTTTCTATGTGGATGTACTAGAACTTACAGTGAGTATGACCAAAGGAACACTTGCATACCTGAAAGCACGTCATTTTTTCCAGCTGTAGCATTTAATCTCGTAGAAAATATAACCTTTCCACACAAGGAGAAGATCCCTTACCTCTCTGAGATAAGAGTAGAGGTCCCATAGTGTCTTGACTCAAATTTACGTCTTTGCAGGTCCCTATGGTATGCATGGAAGTAACATACTTCGTAAAACACACCCTAGTTTTCTCTAGCTAGATGGCACAGGATTTAAACACCTGAAGAGACAATCCAGTGTTCAGTGCAGACAGTGAGGGCTGAGTGAAACCTACTTCCCCAAAGAGTTTTGTCCTCTTATGAAAAGGCAGGTACCAGAGTGGTGACCAGGCATGTCTGAGATGGCCGTGGCCACTGACATGGCCCCTGCCTGTTCCTGCAAAGCTTTGCAAAGCTTCGTAGTTTGCAGCTGCAAGTGGGTCACTATCAGATGTGCAGATATTAATGCATTTCTTCCTTCTGTGTGAAACGCATCTGTCTCTCTTCAGAGAGTTTCCATGACCAGTGCTGAGTCCTGTGAATGCAAGGTACCACAAGCATTGTAGCATTCCTTGATAAATCGTGTCTCCGTGACTAAAGCGGAATATTTGTATTGATACTAAAAATTGCATTTGCTGAATTATGCTGCAGAGCCACCTGCAAAAATAGGATGCTCCAACACAGAAAGAAGGATGTTGAACGTCATTATTTATATAGTGCTGCAGATACAGTATCCCAGCCAGCCTGTGTCAGTGTCCAAGGGGTCAGCACAAAATATCTCTGTTGGTTGGACTGATGACGTTCCACGGAGCAAAACCGTGTACTGGCTGGTAATATACACAGTACTAAATGACAGAGAGATTGAATAGGTGCAGTGGGGACAAAAAATCTTGACTATTAGGAACTGCCACAACTATATCTAAAGTAACAACACACAGAAAGAGATTAAGAAAGTAAATGTGGTTCAAATTCAGCATGTCAGGAACAAATCAAATTAGCATGGTAGAGGATCCAAAGAGAAATGCATTTGGAAACGTTTATACACTGAAGCTGAGAGTCTGAGTAGTAAGTAAGAGGAACAGGAATTTCTCAATAATCAAGATAAATTCAACTTAATTGTCTCATCAGGTTTCAGTGCTAGAGGGACCAGTATGTCAGAATATTGTACAAGCTGTTTAAGCAGGCTAAGGGAGGTAAAAGAAGTTGTGTGAGTGGAGTGACTTTGTGTATGACCTAGTGACATATATAGGTATGCATAACTTAGAACTGGAAAGCACAGGATCTCTAAGAAGTGCAATGCAATACGCTGATTAGCAAAGCCCAGGAGCAAGCAGGGGTGGACAGAGGTGATGTTATAAGTCACTGAACTGAATCTGAAGACAGGTTGAGCTGCTACTGCATGTGTAATTATGAGGAACTTTATTTTGGAGACTCGTTAAAGGTTTCTTTTAGCTACCTGTGAAACATCACTACAGTAGTGTTAAATACTGGATGACAGTTCTACAAAACAAAACTGGCATAGAAGAATTCTGTTTTCAGACAGCCTGATAATAGATAAAAATGAATTTATCCGCTAGACTGGAAATCAGGGGTTGTCTCAGGAAGAAGTAATCATGACCTGATTACATTCAATATAGTTGAGGAGAAAACAATCCTAAAGGGTAATATTTATACATGCTGTATTGATAAGATCAATTTCCCAAATCTGAGGACAGCCCTTAATAAAAGTGACTGGGAAGAGAAAGGTATGACTGAAAACAGCAAGTTTTTCAAGAAGAGTTTGCTTACTGGGCTGAATGTTGCTAAAGAATGTGTGGCAAAAGAAGACAGAAAATAGAAATGTGCTTGCACACGTCTACACACGTGTTTAAATAGGTGTATATTCATCTACGCATCTGCATATGGGGCTATGTATGTGTGTATATATATCTATAGACATATATGTCAGCATGAATACACACCGTATTTACATATATGAATAAAGTGTGTGACTGTATACTGGAAAAAAGAGTTAGAAAAGGGGAAATAGACATCTGTTGATATTTACATGTCATGAAGTATGGAAATTACTAGCAAAGTCTAAAACAAAATCTACTCTTGGCAAGAAAATGGTGTTTTGAAGAAGTTTTTAATTTACATGAGTAAAAAAAAAAAAAGTAGCAATGGTGTAGGCCCAGCAAGGGTTGAAGGTACTAAAATTGTTAACAAGAAATACGTAGATGGCTGAAATGTTCCATAAATATTTCTAGTTTATGTTTGGAAAGAAACAAGGTGGTGTACATATATCATGTGAGGATGAGGAATTCTTTTCCCGCCCATCTGTAATTAAAAGAATGTTAGACAGCACCTACTTCGGGAAAAGCTCCAGACCCTGTATAATCTGCAGCTATGCATCCTAAAACAAAAATTTAAAAAATTGTCTGAGGAATTGTCTGGCCCACTGATGTTAATTTTTAATAAATTTGGGGATATTGGAGAAATTTGCCAAGACTGAAAGCATGGTTGTTGTTTTTGCCGATGTCCTAACAGCACAAACAGGATAATTCTGATAACAGCAGGGCAGCTAGCCTGACCTCATTTCCAGTAAAATAATAGAGATGCTGATATGGGAATTCAAGTAATAACAGGAATATTATTAATGGCAGCCAATGACGTTTACTTTGAACATGGGTTTTGTCAGGTAAGCTTTGCTTGCTTTTTTTTATGGAAGCTTACCTGCTTGGTTAATACATTAGCTATATAGGCATAATAGACCCTGAAAGGTGTTCAGCTGGATATCTTAATGTATTTTGATAAAAAATGAAACATTTTACATTCCTGTATAAGGACATATCAAGTAGCCAAGAACAGATGTATCAAAAGCAATTGATGCAGAATCACACTAAAAATGATATTTCTGGTGAGTTTCCAGTGCCAGATCAGGACTCAGTCCACTTCTGCTAATGTTTGCTTCTTGGTCTTGCAGGAAAGATATTGAATCACTCACTGATCATGCATGGTGCTACAGAAAAGAGAATCTGAATTACCTAAAAAGTGGAGTTCAGACCAAAGAACGTTTTCATACAACCAAATGCAAAATTATAGACCTGGAAATGAGGAACATGTAGCATACCTATAGAAATGGAGAAGACAGCTTGGAAAGACTTTGGAGATCTTAATGGACACCCTCTGAATGTAGTCCTAGCCCAATGGCAGGGCAAAATGTCTAGTGTGATCCTTGAGCACACATGCAGAAGGGGATCAAGTTGGAGCAAGGGTCTGATTTTTGTCTGTGTTTACAGTACACATGCGTATGGGAGACTCAGGTGGAGCACCATCAATCGCATCACAGTCAGCACTCTAGAAGATAATGTAAAAGCTGGACAAGAATGCAAGGAATAGCAAGAATCTTACCTAAGGGCTAGGTAATATACCTGCTAGTCAGAGCACAATCTATTTGGTCCACATGAAAAATACATTGGGATGTTAGTGCAAGTGTAACACGGGTAATGGTACAAGATGCAGATATCAGCTTGGGAAGGGCTCTTTCCAGCTAGGAAATGCATAATATAAACTGATGATGATAACCTGAAGCAGTGTCATCAAATCAGCAATAAATTATTCATGTGTTTTTATAAGTATGGACAATTAATTCCCAGAACAAACTACCAAAGAGACCAGCAGGCTCCCTACCTCTTGGTTCTTCAAACCAGAACGGGGTGTTTTCCTAGAGAGACTCCTGATGGGGCTAAATCCAAGACAGTGGAGCCCATACAGGGTACAGAGCAGGGGACATGACAGCCTGTGACATGTAAGAAGTTGGGCAAGATGACCACCTTCTCTCTTCTAATCTCGAACTTTATGAACTGCTCCTAGGACATAAACCTGGCTGTGAAACTTAATTCAAGGATGGACTGCGCATGCTACGTATTTGTACATGCTTTCAGTACAGATGTTTTACTCCAGCTTAAACAATTCCCTTTACTATGTATGACAAAGTATGGGAGAATTAGCAAGATGCTCTTTATGCCAGGTAATTGCTCTAATTCCTTGGTAATTATAAGCAAGTAACTTAATTTCTGTGCCTCAGTTTGCCCATTTCTAGAGAGTAAACCCAGCTTTCCTCAGTCCCTCCCTCCACACTGGGGATACCTCTGGGAGGTAATATACAAACATGTTCTTCCAAAAAGGCACAGGTAATCCAAAAACTGGGATAGGGCACAGGGTTGATGTTTTTAATGGATCAGAGAACTTCCATCCCACAGAAGATATTTGTGTTACCTTGGTCAGCAATCCACCCGTACTGTGAACCTTGACGAAATAAACGTAATTGTCCTGGGATTGGTTATATAACGAGCTTGCTTTGCAATTTAACTAATGAATGTGCTGAGAGCCCAGATTAATCTTTTAACTTCAGCAATTTCTCCCAAGGGAAAACATATAGAGTCTGTCTATCTGTAATATTATCCTCTCCCAACAGCTCGAGTGATTTGGCCACTTGAATGTTTGTTTTGCTTCTGTACGTACAGCTCATGTGTTCACAGATTTTTTCAGAGGAGGTGAAAGGACCCCAAGCTTCACTTGAGATTGTACAGCTGGATCTGAGGGCTTTCCCAGTCCGAGTCCTTCCTGACGGACACCATGCGAGCTCTTTGGTGGGATGATTTTAATTGCTGGTATGACACAGGCTGCTGTTGTGTTTTTGTTGTTTTTTTTTTTTCCAAGTAGGGCCATATTTAATTCTGTGCTCTCTCAGCCCATGAAAGCTGTCTATTTAAAAAAAAATAGTATTTGCAAGTCTGGTACTATTATTGGCTCGTTAGCTGAGGACAAGAGATTATTTTAGTACCATGGTTTTAGTTTTTTCATTATGCTCCTGTTCTCCTTCTCAGGAGTCTTCTAGACAATTTAACAGTATGGGATACAGAAGATACAGTAAATTTTTATGACAAATGAAACATGAGTTCCCAGAGTGACATACACTGTGTGAGATCCTTGCCATCCATAAATTGCACCAAGAAGATTAACTTTGGAAGTCAACATCCTATTTAAGCTGCCACACTGTAGAGAATTACTAGTTTAACATTGGTGATTAATGACTGCAGAGTCCATAGTCTCATTTCCAAGCAGACTGTCAATGGCACTCAGTAGTCCTCAGAGAGTTCATAGTACAAGTGCTTGGCAATCTTTCCTTTTATGTTTTCTGATCCAATTCAGATTGCTGATTTTGTACAAGGAGGAAAGAAGGAGAGGAAATTGACACAGAAAACACTGGCCTTCATTCTGGAGTTGTTTCTGAACCTGATTTTTCTCCCTTGGAGTTTGTTCTTGTTCTCTGGTGTGCCTCTACAAGCCAAGGTATATACTTGATGTAGTCCCATGTGAGAACATTGAATCAAATGCCCATGCCAGATGTGGATGTGGCCTGCTGTTATTAGAGAAAGATGACAGTTTTATCCCAGGAGGGACCCCATCTTCTCCTGGCTGGTCTGTCCTTACCACCCCAAGCCATGACCCAAAGCTCTTGATGCTCCTTACCCAGCTCCCTCTTCTTGATGCTTCTCCACCAGGACAGCGTGCCAGCCAGGACCACCCACCTTCCACCTCCTAGTCCCCATTCTACAATCCATCCACCAGGAGCAGGGACAAGAGTATATTTTACCATCATAAGGATGTCACAGAAACACTCAACAGCACTGGAGATTCTTTGTGTGCCTGAAAGAGACAGCACAGCTCAGCCCAGTGCCAGGTCTGTGCTGACAGGAACATAACACATGCCAGAGACTGGTCTTTTATTTCCTTTATTGCAAGCTCCCTGCTGGCTGGCCTGGACCAGGGGCTGGAAGAGAGGGGTCAGCGGCAGGCATAGAGCTGACCTGACCCCTGCCCTGTCTGCTCTGGCTTCATGGGGGTTCAGAGGAGATTGTGTGGACCTCTGTGTTTGCAGGACACGGTGATCTTTTCAACCCAACACAGATGGCATCCATTACAATATTGTCACCAAACATTTCATTATTACAATTTTTCATAATTTGACTTGACTAATCTAACTTAGCTCACACAACATCTACTGCCAATGGTTGCAATATATGCTGAAATCATTTAGTTGAACTAAACAACTCTAATACAATAGAGTTTATAGCACATTGTCCACCTGGAAACGATTTTAGCAGTGTGAAGCACAGGATATGTGCAACTGGAAAGGTCTGTCCTTATAACCATATTTGCATAGACTGAGACAAACCGTGTGAATTTGTTTTAAAATTATACAGAGCTAAATATGTAACTTCTTTCTCCTTCAATGTATGAAGCTATACCAGGGAATTAGAAGTTTTTCGAGGAGGTGTCATTGCACCAGTCAGATCTATGAGATGCTGCTGTCATTTTGATGCAAAAGAATGAATCGTAGTAGGAAAATACTCTCACTTTTTTATGCTGTTGATGAAGAAAATCTGCCAGAGCCTTTAGCCAGCTGCAGGCAAAGGAGGGAACCTGTAAATAATGCAGTACACAAGCTGTAGTTCAGAGGAGATCCTTCTGTGTTCCTCCCCAGCAGATGAAAGACAGGTTCAGCATAGGATCTTCCACCAACAGGGACAGCTCACCAGCTCTTTGGTTCAGAGCCAATAAATAACTTACCTTCTGGGGAAATAATTTGCCTGGTATATGTAAGGAAGTATTAAAATCATATTCCAGAGTAAAGAATTTGGACAGGAATGGGTGCCCAGGTGGGCTGTTCGGGTGAGCAGGAGAATGGAGAGCCTTTCTTCTGAGCAGAAATGTAGAGAGTTCGTGTGGGAAGGAAAACATGTCATGAGATGGGAAAGGCTATTACAGCAATTCAGTAATATTGGCGTGAGAACAAATGAGTTTGAACTGGCCCTTAGTCTGGAAACTTAGAAAAGCCTCCGGCAGTGGGAGGGGGCGAAAACTTGGCTAGTTTCTAAAATGGAAATTAAGCCTGTAACTGAGACCGTCTGATGTGGTCACCTGTGACAGCAGGGCTCTGGGCTTTCCGAACTAGGGCGATCAGCCTCGGAGGGACCTCCCATGTGAGGAAGGATTTAAACACACGCTTTGCTCTGTGGGGATGTATTTGCTAATGTTTAAGCTTCTGTAGCTTAAGCATGTTTTCAAAAGTACATTGCATATGCATAGTTCAATTTTGCAGATGGCTGACGCATGAGGCTTGCGTATCTGGCCTTGTGAATGCCCTGGACATCTGGTCCTGCGCGGGCAGTGTCTCTCCGTATCACACCCGTCACGGGGGGAAGAGCAGCAGCTCCTCAGCGCTGCGCAGAGCCACAGCTCCAGCACGGCACCGCCAGCACACACCGGGGTTTTGGGTGGCCGTGCACTGAGCACCAGCAGGCTGGCTTGGTGAGGACCCATCCCAGGTTTCCTCAAGTAACTCGGAGCACAGGTGCCGGTGCTGTCAGGGCAGGAAAGGCAAATACTACTGCAAACAAGCGTCCATCAGGCTGAGAGCATGACTGTCACGCTTGCTGGTAGGACTTGACAGGCCCCTTGATGATTTCTTAAAATAAATATTTAACAAGGGATTTTATAATCGCAAGTAGCGTGTATGTTTTTGAAACGTTTGGAGGGAAACAAACTTGTGTAAGAATGAATTGGAGGCCAAGACCTGGTAGCCATAGATGTTTATATCAGAGGCTGGGGATTTCCTTCCACCTGTTTTTGGCACATACTGCAGTTGCTTCCTTCAAATCCCTCTCTGAAGCTGCCTTGCTTCCTGAATAACACTTCCTTCCTGAGGTGCAAATACTTATGACGGCCGAAGTCTTTGCATTTGCTAGTGATTCACATAGTTGAAAGATCAAGGTTTGTTTTCCTTCATTGGAAGTATTTTCTGAAAAAAAAAAAAAAGATGTTTTTTGGTGCTGCTGCCTTTGTAATTAGCATTCACACTGAGCTGCTGTGTTACTATTCAGCAGTACATCTTATCTGCAGTACAACATCGTACCCCTTTCTTGGGTACTTTTTCAACTGAAAATTACTGGGTAAGAGGGTTTAAAGTAGTCTTTAGTTTGCAATGTTCAGAAAATTGCCAGAGCTTGTATTTTCAGCTGGCTGATTCCAGAGTTTACAGATTACTTTTACATGGTTCAAGTCTTCACCACCGACTTCAAGTGTGCAGGAACAAGGTGAAGATCCAACTTCTAAAGCATGGACTCAAGGTTAGAGCTTGCAGGCCTCATCTTCCCTTTCCAAGGGGAAAGCCAACATGAATCTTTTGTCTTGAAGCAATTTTTAAAATGATCCTCTGGACTTTATTAAAGTTGAACCACATTGATTGCAAGGCTGAAAGAAGAAAAGAAACGCAAGGAAGAGTTGTACTGAAAATGGACTTTGGTATATGCCGGAAAGAAAATTAAAAGCTTCAAATTACGCTGTTGTCTGAGTAGCCTGCACATGCTTATCTGCCTGCAGGAGAAATGACGGGGAGGGTGTGGTTTTCTAAACCTTAAATTGCTCAGGTTTATGCAATTCAGCTTTTCTTTGTGCCTTCTGTCATGCCATAGGCTTCCCTGCCTGACACGGCCGCCGGCCGCTCTCTGCCTGCAGAGACAGGGCTGAAGGTTGGATGCCATTCCTCTGCCCAGCAGCGCCTGCCCGAGCCCCACAGCGGATGAGAGACACCGTGAAGCCAGACACGTGAGTTTAAAAACTTGTATTGTTTTTTGTGCTGCTCCTGCTTTTACCTTTCAGTCGGGTGCGAGTTGTTCCAGAGGAGTAAAGGTGGAAGGAAATGCTCCAGCAAACAAACCAGCCCTGGTTTGCGGCAGGAGGGAGCGGGTCCAAACCTCAGCCTGCACGCTGCATGCAGGGCAGCGATAAATATTTATTGTGTCTGTCATTAGTGATTCAGTCTCCCCATAATCTAATGCAGGGATTATTTTCATAATCTCACCGAGAAGGCCGTATAACGTACCTGCAGGTTGCTGTGGTTGGTAGCCGGTGTTAAAATACTACTTACACACATACTCCATGCTAGTATTGTAAAAGTGTTGTGCTTAGTTCGTTAGCTTTTTGTTGGCTAGATGCTTTTGGATTTCTGTCTTCCTTTGGCTAACAAGGTCTCTTTATTCAGTAAAGTCTGTTAAAATCCAACTGATTATCTGTGGAGAGGTACTATTTGTACTGCAACTGCTTTAGCCCATCGTTTTATTAATCCGCTGGAAACCCGTATCTTCCCCTCCCCCAGGTTAAAATGCACAAAGTCTTGCTGCAGCCGTAGGAGGTAAATCAAGGCTACGTTCGCCCCTGCTGTATCTCACAGTTTGATTTTAAGCATATAACTGCAGCTGAGGTGAGAAGATAAAGAGAACTTGGTTGACTTTTTATCTTTAGCTCACGTTCTCCTCTACTCACTTAAACTTATACTCTGTTCTTAACTCAAATCATCTTGTAATTCAGTACAGATATAGGCAATGGTTGTAAACTTGTGAATACATATGAATACACTTAGCTTCTTCTAAGTTTCATTTCTACCAATGGACCTGTGAGAATATGTATATGAACAGACATGCCAACACAGAACCCAGGACTGTGATGACAGTACGTGGACATCCTCACAAACAGAAGTACACACTTAAAGTACTCGGTAGAATAGAGGCCGAAGCACGTAAGTCAGCAGGACCCATTTAAATGTTTAAAGCTAAACACGTTTTGGGGTGTTTTTAATGAATAGGGATGGACTGCTTCCATCAAGATCTCCATTGCTTTGACATCTACTGAGGAAAAAGAAAGAAACCAGGAAAGGTGTGCATATCAGACTTGTAATTCACGCTTTGCCTGGGTGCCTGCTGATGACTAGGAAAGGGTTCCTCCAACAGCAAGAAAAGCAAGAATACCTTAGGTGACTGTACTGAGCACTACACAAGGCACTTGTTTTCCCACAGTCTCCTGTAGAAACAGAGCTCCCTGTTCATCCCACCCTCTGAAGCACTTTTCATTTCCTCATTCAGGTTCATGCAGAACATCAAGGCAGCTCCATCACTTTATTAAAACAGCACTGCCTGTTGTCTGCTATTGTTAGAAAAGCAGAAGTGCTGATCTGTAAATAGAAGCCAGGATTCACTGTCAGGCATTTGGAAAGCTGCTGCCTTGTGAGGAGTTGTATCCTCAATACTTCCATCCACTTTCGTGAGACTGAAAAGTCCTCTTAAGAAAGAAATCTGTTACTAATTTACTATTTTATACTCCTCCACGCAAAACTTAGAGCCCACGTATACTTTCCAGAAATATAAATTGAATCAATCTGGGGAAGCTTGTCTCTTCATTATCTTTTTCTTGCCACTTGAAAATATTCTTTCTCCTGCTGCTAATTTCTGTTACTTGCTTTTGGTTCTGTACAAGCATCCTGTCCTTTGCTCACATGAATTCTACTTTCTGGTAGACTGTTCCAAGGCCATGTGTTTGAGCTTTAACTGCATCAGGACTTCATTGTAGCACAGAATTGTAAGGAGGAATGTTCCTGGCTCTGGGTCATGATCGTCTATCAGAAGAGAAAATTGAATTGTCTTTTGGAAGAAGTTGGAAGGCACTGGCGTCTTCCCCCAGCATAGCTTTTCCTTTGCAAAATGTGAATAAATCTTGCAGGGAGGATGAGATGATAGATTAGCTCCATTTCACTGCAAACCAGGAAATCGAGCAACATTGTTTCCAGCAGAAAGGTGAATTAGTAAAAGCTTTCAAAAGCAGAGAGTCTCCTCCAGCCTGGCTGCTGGAGGGAAGCAGTCTGATACTTTTGGAGCTGTCCTGGCCTGCCTGGCTCCTCTCACTGCAGCTGATTTTGAGGGACTCTGGCCAGAGGTTTTTGGGGAGCTATTGAGGCCCCTCTCTGGTTAAAATGACCAGACACTAGTATCATGGAGGACTACCTGACATTGCACTTGTTTGCAGCGCGCATCCAGTTCTTCCACTGGAATTTTTTGCTCCTGGAAACTGGGATGCACGAAAGATTCAGTTGACTTTTCAATCTGAATCTGTAAAAAAGATCGTTACCTGAATCGCGTGACCCAAGGGAACTCAACACGGAAGCAGAAACTTTCACCTTTGGTTAATGTTCAGGGAGCGGTTAGTAGGCAGCTCCAGTTGGGTACGGCTGTCTCCGACTGCACCCTATTGCCATGCCTCTGAATAAATATCAATTACTCCTTGACAAGGAAATCCAGGAGCTAAACACCCTGAAACTTCCTACCTGTCTATAGCGGCTCCTGGCAGCCCTCTCCTTGCTCCACCTCATTTACTGTAATACACTAGCAGCAGTCTTACTAAAACAAAGAGCCTTAATAAAATGATGGTTTCCATGTGCCAATAATTTCTTATCAAGGGATGGTGGCTACTTCTCTGTCTGGACTGATGTATCTTTTCAGAAAATGGCTTATCTGAAAGCAGGTGAATTTTGATTTGATTTTGGATATAATTCCAGTCTGCTTTTTGCTTTGTCTTTTCCCTAGCCTCTTGCTTTCCATGTCTACAGACACATGGTACAGATGCTGTTGAGATGCTGATGTTAAAAAACATGGGTGATGCTGTTATTTTATTTGCTGTTCTCCTTCAAAGCTGATTTTTGTTTGTAGCTCTCTTTACTATATATCTAGCAGTACCAGTTCACATAGGATTTTCAAAGTAGAACTCAGTGCTGGAAAGTATCTTGTAGCATAGCTTTGGGTTTTCATAGTTTCAGTCTGAGGAGTCATCTAATCATACTACTGCTATATAGAATCATAGAATTGTTAGGGTTGGAAGGGACCTTAAAGATCATCTAGTTCCAACCCCCCTGCCATGGGCAGGGAAACCCTCCACTACACCAGGTTGCCCAAAGCCTCATCCAACCTGGCCTTGAACATTTCCAGGGATGGGGCAATTTAAAAGAATATTGCAGTTTAGATCTAGTCAAAAAGAGTCTGAGGCTCTGAAATAACTATGACTTGCAGGAGGAAATTCAAATAATTAAAAAATCCCCTTGCCTGTGTACATGGAGCAGATCACATCTGACTGTGTGCAAGGATGCAGGAAGCAGGACACTTTGGGCATGTAATTCCTAATTGATTTCTCATCACGGGATTAAGCAGTGCACAATTGGTCTCCACACCCACAGAACCGGTTCTGGAAGCAGATATTAATTCAGCTGCAGACTTAACTATCTTTCCCAGGCTGGTGTCACCCGCATGTCCTGGCTGACAAAACCTTAGTAAGCCTCTTCATTTTAAGGAGAATGTTACAAGGCTGCCAGCAACACATGCATCTTAATTAGCAATGGACTTTATTGGGGGAGTTCCCGCATAGCCGCAGTGACAGCAGTGATGAATCAAGTCCAGTGAGTAAGTAGTACCATACCCAGGGATGCTGTTTCCCAGCACCAAGCAGATGAGGGCAGAACCAGGCTCTAGAGAATGAGTTTTGGTAGCTGAAGGCCACTATAATAAATAAAATTCATTTGTTGAGGCATTTGATGAACAGGTCATCATCCTGCTGCAAAAAGGTGCCCTGGAACGGAAACTATTGCACAGCCTTAGCTAGAGAGCTGCTTCCACTCCTGCTCAGATACTTTGTGTTTCCCCAGTCCTTTCCCTTTGGGAAATGGTTATAAGCTCTGGTGCACAGCTCACTCCTAAATAATCAATGGGCACTATCAGCAGACATGAACGGGTGCTGTCAGCGCTACTTAGTAAGAGACATAACGGAGTGAAAGACAGTATACTGCTTGTTCAAGACCCAAAAGGTAACTGGCATTAGGATCAGAAAAAATGCCTGTAAGCTCACCCAAACCTCTTCCCCATGCCTCCTGAAATTTCTGCTTCCAGCTGCATATTGTGTGTCTGCACATTTAGGAGACTGCCTCTGGGCTGTACTGCTCTCTTAAGTTGTTGAAATCTTCTTGTTGACTACCTTGCCTAGGCCTGTGCCCTCTTTTTCCAGGTTCCTGAATGGGGCTGGACCACGGCAGCTGTCACCCCAGGAGTGAGTGGCAGGGAATGCTTTTGGATTGCGTTATTTTAAAGACCAGAGTGCCACTGTTTTGTACAGTTCTTCAATAGGGACTGTTTTTCCAGTTAGAATTTGTTTATTCAGTCATTTTTTGCTTATCCAAGTGGCAAGAGAAGAAAATAGTAAGATACAGATACAATTAGACATTTACAGACCTGTAAGTTAAAGTGTAAGATAGAAGTACTGGAGTTAGATACAACATAAACAAAACTGAGATGCAGAGGATTAAATCATTGCTCCATTGAATTAGCTTAATTTTGCCATTGGGTGCAACGGGACGGAAGTTTTACCTAAAGCATTGCTTCTCCTGCTTAGACGGACCCAGCTGCTGCAAGTTGCTGCTGTCCCCCCACGGATGCGGGTTTGTAAAGCAGAGGATGCAGTCCTAGGAGCCAAGAGCCTGCAAGTGTTTTCCCTCGGGTCAGGTCTGAGAGCATGTCTGTGGCTGCACAAGGACTCTTGTGATGGAGACTGGGCATCAGCATCACGGGAGCCCGGCCGCGCAGTGTGGGAGCAGCCAGCTGCCCCTTCCTCTGCTCACCTTACCACTCTGCGGGCTGCTCCTGAAAAAAGTCCCCACAGGGTGTTGTGAGAACTCATTAAGTCATTTGTTAAGTATTAAGAGACTCCTGGATCAGAGGAGGAGTTGTAAAGGCACAGCGTAATTAAAGCACGGCTTACTTGATTACGTGTTATTAGCAGAGTTATCCATCACATGTTCTGAACTTTGTAGTTATTAAATGTTATCTCATGGTCACATGTGAGAAGATGTTTTGTGGTCTGAAGGTGGCTGGCACTGTGGCTGTGGGAAGCAGGGTGAGGGGTAAGGCTTCAATGTCCTCTGGGACAGAAGTCCTCCGCAGTGCTTTCTGCCCCTGCCTTTTGGTTCTCTCTCCAGCAGCTCTTCCTGCCCCTGGGCAGAGAGGCAACATCACCCGCCTGCCCCGCCAACCCACGTGGGGCCCTGGGAGAGGATTGCGAAGAGAGATTAAGACTTACTCTGAAGCTGTATTGTTAAGATTTTTACATTCCCATACATTACACTTTGCCATTTCCAAGCTAAGTAGGGCAGGCCCGCACGGAGGACACGTGGACTGCATCCCGGGTCGTCTGTGCAGATGCTGCAACTCTTGCATCTGTTTCGTGTTGCGTTGTGTTTGTCTGTGGGGAGCAAACCTCTAACAGGGGATGTACAGGTGCTCTCAGGATGTGTTTGTGCTAGCTGTGCCACTCACATGTCGCAAAGCTGGGAGTGAGCTGGACAGGTTGTCCTTCATCCTCATCAACATGAACGTCATACTGCAAAACCGCAATGGACCTTTACACCACAAAAGAGATAAAAGGTACTTTAAAGTATTTTAGAGGGTGCTAAGGGTGAGGGTGGTTTTTTTTGGTAGATGATCTTGGCCTCACAGATGGGGAAGTCAATGAGATTACTTTCCTGCTGTCTGAAGACACAGCATCTTCAAAGCGTGGGGAGCAAAACGTTTTAATCAGGACAAGCACGTATTCTCTGAGACTGACTAGGCATCACCAACAATCGGGGTGCTACCATCTAGCTATGCCTTCCATCTATCCCAAGCACAATCACCTCCTTTTCCCTGCTTCCCAGTACCCACTAACCTCTTAAGCCTTGCAAACTGTCAGCAGTTTTCAGTCACATTGAGGGTCGTTTTTTCCCCTGATGGACCAGGAGTGTCTTGCCCTTCTCAAAGCGGCTGGGTGCTTTTGGCATTAGGAATGTAGTAAAAATTGCATCTGCGCATTAGGAAGCCAGAAAGCAAGGGGCATGCCTAGCGAGAAACCTTTTTGTTCAAGTAGGTACCTCTGTTGGCGGTATGGGCCATCTCAGTGTCTGTACTGCCGTGTGTGGCAAGCCATGGAAGCTGGAAGTAGGGAAGGAAGTAGAACAAACTTGTTGGATTATGTATTGGGTTCAGGGGGCAGAAGAATTATTGAACACTGTTTCCCTGTAGCTTTGCTTAATATGGTGTAGCTCCAGCATTAGTTTTTCTTGAGGGCTGGCTATACGCAGGTCTCTTTTCCTGCCCATCTATGCTAATATACAGCATGATTTGGATTCACTCTGCAGCCTTTCTTTTAGTGGAAACATTAGTTTTTTTCTCTTTCCCACCAGCCACCTATTCTCATGGTAATTGCGATAATGTATGTGGAGGCTTCTGCCATTTTGTTATACTGGGCTGAAAATGAAAAACTGATCCAAAAGACACTGGGGAGCAAAAGAGCAGAGATGAACAAAGAGACTCAGACAGAGAGAGCAAGTGCAGAACTGCCCTGTTTCTTTAGGAAACAGGATACAAGCAATGTCATAGAGTTAGTATCAGGAATCAAATTTGTGCTGAAGGTACAGAGCATTTTATTTTATTTCTTTTAGAGCAAACGTGTTTTATTCCAAGTTTTGCACTTCACTATGTAGCAGCAAGGTAATGTCTCACTGTTGCAATGTGCCCAGTGTGGATCCATGTATGCCTGGGGGCTAGGCTGTCTGAATTGAGGAGCGCCTGGCTGGAGCACCCCATAGCTCCATAGTGGCCTACAGGCCCATATTTTCTTACTCTGAAATATGGAGTAGGGTGGGCAGACAAGCATCCTCCATCGCAGAGACACAGCAGACACACACCTGGAGCAAGGACCGGAGACACACTCCCTCACACAGTTTGTGTGGGCTGTTGTACCTGTTCCCAGATACCAGCATCTTGAAAGGCAGCTGGGGCACGCGGGTATCCAGCCACACAAATACAGGTTGGTCATTTGGTCAGTGGCTGAAAGCAAGCTTGTGGTATTTGTGAGGTCTCACCAAAGCCAGCCGGAGCAATCAGCCAAACCAGAGCGGTAATGCACCTTTTGTTACGTAACTAGCCGTGCAATTTTATAATTTATTATGTGAAATGTCGATGGCATTTATTATGTCAATTAGGATGAGCACATATTTAGGAAGCACTTTAGGAGTCAATCATAATTGCTCACATAGCCTTGCTTCAGCCACATGATTGACTTCCTTTGAGCAGGTAGGCTGTGTGCCTTTGGGAAGCAGTTACCCACAGCCTGCCTGTTTGGATACAACTCATCCTTGTGCTTGGAGTCTGAGCTTGTAGTTCTGGTGTAAGCTGTTGGTCAAAGTCTGGGTTTACTGAACTTTGAAAAAAGCAAGAAACAGAAATTATTACCTCAACTGACATAGTATTTGACAACTTGAGGCATGCCAGCAACAAGTCTTCTCAGAAGTACTACCTTCTGCTAAGGTGAGATCATTCATAGGATGTGTTGCTTGTAGTGTGGGTATGTTAACCTGCGGATGCGTACTGTCTTTTTCAAATCTTTTCTTCACTCAACTCTTGTCTAGCTGTTCCTAATATTCTCAAATTACTTCTGGGCTGATTTTTTTCATTTTAACATGCTGAGTAAAGTTTTGTGTCCATGAAACCATCAGAAAGAGCAATTCAGGTTTGTGTGGGCATGCGAGAGAGAGTCAGACAAAAAAGCGGAATATATTTCCGTACATTCCTAACAGGCGTTTCAGATACATAATTCCACAACAAAAAAACTTTTTCCAGCACTGGTTTATTCTGTAAATTCCAGCATGAACCACAGAGAAAACCGTTTTTTTCTATCTGGTTCTGGTTTTTGAAGTTATTGTGCATGCAAGCACAGTATGACATTTCTGTTAGGTTTCACAGCTTGAGCTGCAACTTAAAAAGTCAGGGTTATTCACCTACTGTACTGTGGGATTTTTCAATTCAGTTGGAAATGTCTTTCATCACTAAAGGCTCTGCAAAGTGCTTTGTTTGTTATAAGCTCTGAGAAGGACTTTTTGACTAATAATAACTTTGAAAAACCAGCTGTCTTAAAGCTGGGGCCAGGCAGAGGAGAGGTTTTGGAGCTCTTGTTTGTTGTTTCAGAGACATTTTGTACTGCTGTGCTGAACTTTTAAATACAATTGTTTTTCTCCAAGAGCCAGCTGTAACAGACTTTCCTATAATCTTAAAAGTCAAGCTGAATTCTTAACTGCTAAATCAGTATCTCTGGGATCCCCAACTTTTCTCCAGCTACTGACTTTTCACCTGGAGGCATGGATCTCACCTCTGCCTGTGACAAATTTCTGCTGGAGATGGCCTACTACTGGTTACACCTCAGGCAGAAAGAAAATTTTGTGACTTTTCTATAGGTATAACAGATTTAAAAATAAGGGGGAAGGGGGAAAAAAGAGAGAGGAAGATACACGTAGGAGGAACGCTGGTCCTAAGATGTGATGATAAGGTTTTAGGTATCTTAGTGTTTTATAACCTTCCTCTGAACAAAGTTTCAAATCTAGGCAGACTGACTCACCCCGTTGGCCTTAAGTGCAGCTATGCCAAGGTTGGTGCAAATCATAATATGATATTTTTTAGCCAGATCTTTGGAATGTGAATCACTGGTTTTTTAGATGGAAAATACTGTATAACAGGTATTACTGGAGTATGGGTCACTCTATAATGTTTTCTACAACTGTTGTCTAGTATTATGAAACAAACAGGCTGCCCGATGGCCTCTGAAATAAGTACAACCTTGAACAGTAAAGTCAGTGAATAAAACACTTCAGTCAGAGAGAAGCAAGTAGTGGTACAAAACACCCTAACGGGAAAGCTGGGAGGCCTTCTGCCAGGAAAGACAGTTTGATGAAAGACAATATATTAAAACAGCATTAAAATTTCTCTAACTAATGGTGTATAGTTTTGTATAAGCATTCAACCTGATGCCTCATTATAAAATGCTGGATATAAAACAGGTGGAGTGATTTTGTAACCTGGATTCTCACAGGAGTAGTAAGGGCTATGCTCTCCTGAGCCTCCTCACAGCTAATCCTGCATAACTTAAGGGTTTTGAGCTTTTGAAGGAGGACCTCTGCTCCCTCCTGGCTGTGATCCACTCTTCTTCCCAGTGTGGTGAGCCACTAGATGGGGACAATGCCCAAATCTCCTGGCCTGCCTACCTCCAGCCACTGGCAGCTGGGCTGAGGCTTCATTAAAGGGTTAATTCTGTGACTATGAAAGGTGCCAAGTCTCCTAGCAATTTTATGCAGGTACTTTTTAACATTAATGAGCAAGATGGCAGCCTCTGGGTTCTCAGCGAAACAAGCTGAGTAATAAGAATGGAAGGTGCTGGTTGCAGCGTGCTCACAGCTAGTGTGGCGAAAGGAAGGCCAGGTAAAAGCATCTCTGGAACAATAATGAACTTCTAACTGTATGTGCCAAATGGCTACGCTGCTGCCGTAGAGTGGTTTCCTTACAGGTGCACATTCATAGGAGATAACAGCCCATGCAGGGGCTGGGTGAAGAATGCAGCACGACTTTGGTATCGCAGTCCGTCTGAGAAGAGCGCGACAACTCTGTCGGTAGATAGTACCTCTACCTCCTACAGGTGTGTGCGGCAGAGAAACAGGGCATGAAAAGGCATTTCCTTTTAATCAGTGGATATAGGATTCGTTACGCACATGCTTACAGTCCAAAAATAAAACAGGAGCATTGATAAAATGTGTTTCTTAAATACACAGAGAGAAAAACAAACCAAAGGAAAACAAAAACAACTAATATTTGGCAATCTTACTGTACTATTCAGAATTCATTTTCCCTTCACGCTGGCCATCCTTTCCCTTGTTTGAAGATTTTGTTATCCCCAAGCCAGACTACTTCAGAGCTACTGAAGCTAAATTCCTTTACCTGTTTTGCAGTTTATCTGTGTCACTCCTTCATTTAAGTGATGCCTGTTCACTGGCTTGTCTTTCACCATTTGGGATTTAAGCCACTTGCTGCCCTTCCAGGCTCCCTGTCACTGCTTCTCTGGCCTTTAGGCATCTGTTTATTCCTTCATGTGTTAGCTGCTTCCTCGCTATCTTTTATCACCAAATTCTTTCTCTTTTAGCCTTGGTAACTCATTTTTTGCCACCTGAAGCTTCTCCCATTTTGTGCCATGCTACTTCCAAGTGCAGCCTCCTGAACTGCTGGGTTAATATTTGACGGTGTGGCTGGGTGGAGGCGATGGGGCTCTGCCAGCTTGCTTAGCCAGCCCTCCTCTTGCTGCGCTGCTGCCAGTGTAACTGCCATGGTAAGTCAGGATTTAAGCTTAAGGTTGCTTAAATGCTTTGTCAGGATGGGTCAATCACGGGCTTGGCTATGCAAGTGGTGAAAGGGATTCTCTCTATCTACTTTCCATGTTTACTGCCCATCCTTTTTGTCTGGGTTTGTTTTGCTGTTCTCTTAAAGCTCCTCATGGCTTCGAATTCCTAAGCAGCGAAGACCTATAAGCTGCAAACTTCTCCAAATCAGTGCAGTCTGTTGCGTAACTTGTCACAAAAATGTGTTACTATGATACTGGCTTCCGCTGTGGTCATAGCCCTGGGAGGTACTTCTTGCCTGGATGTGACCATTCTCGTGCCAATTTGTGGCTGAAAGCTTGGCAAAATGGATATCCAGGATGACAGTGTTCTGCCTTCATCATTTGCACCAAATTCCTGTGCCTTCAGCTGTGTGCCTTGGGCTGGAGCTTGATTTACTGCAATGTCAGAACACTGTGAAACTCTTACAAATCAGTATTTAACTGTATTTATCTCAGCCAAGCTGTGATAAGTGCTGTACAACTATGCTAAATCTAGGACCCAAGTTGGTAGAAACTTCTGCATGGCAGCAAAGTGGCAAATGCTACTGTTGTCCTCTTGGGCATACCACCACCACCACCACCACATCTAAAATCTCCTCCTGCCTATCATCCATGCAGTGACCAGTCCCTGTAAATACAGCTCTTGCTATAATCCAGGGTGAGGCTGTCACAGTGACGTCCTCACCCTGCTGGGGTTGCCAGTGGTGTTGACACTGACTGCAGATGGACATAGGATTCTTCTGCCTTCCTTTCCTTTCTCCTCCTCCCCAAAGCATGGGCCTCAAAAGAAGAGACTTTCAGCCATGTAACAATTGCCTTTTTTCAGTTAGATATTGTCTACCATCTACCTGTACAGGGTTCCTTGCTCAAAGTGTATTTTATTATTCATAGTTAATAGAAGAAGTAGAAATATGCACTGGTTATCAGCAGGTCAATTTTAAATCCTCTTTTCCCTCTCTTCTACATTGTTCAAAAGGAACTGTTAGCAAAGCTGAACACCAAGGCTTTAAGCTTCCTAACAGAACATGAAATTGATTATGTAGCTTGTTATGACAGCACGTAAATGTTATAAATACAAATGACTGCAGACATTGCAGACAACGTCTGCCTCTGACCGAATCTGTGCAACAACTTTGTCACGCACCCTCCGTGCTAACTCCTGTGGTGGTACAATCACCTCTCACAGACCAACGGCGACCATTTCATTGCTTGGTATGTCCAGCAGTTTGAGAAGGTTCATTGTAGGTGAACATGGACCAAATTAGGCAGAAGAGGCTGATAGTTTGGGTTTTTTTCCCCAGAATATGTGTTATTATCTAGTCTAAATTTTCTAAATAACAAAGGCCATAGGACTTAATTCAAGTCCTCCTAAAAATCCAATGCCTGTTACTAATTAACGTGTACGGTTTTGTTTCCCTGTGCTGTAGCAAGCGTTTACAATTTATGTAAACATTGTAAAACTCAGGTACAGCTCCCTGCACCTGCACTTTTTTACTAGCAATGCATTATTAGCATGTCAGATTCATAAAGACCATCCGTAACATATCCAGGACAGTCTGACTTTGGGTCCGGTGGGGCTTCTCTCATCATTTTTGCTGCAGCAGAGCATGGCCGCAGGGCAGCGATGCCTCCCTTTCTCATTGTCATTGCGGAAATAATTGCTGCTTTGGAGTTGTAGCACCATTTCCAGTTGTACCTAATTTGTATTAGGGGAGTTGATGTGTTGTATGTGTGGGAGCGGAGGGGTGGTACGTTCAGGGTCCAGGCATGAGGCTGGGAGGGAGCCATTGGGATGGTCATGCTCTGGGATCAGCTTTCAGCAGGCTCGCCAACGGGAGCCACACTTTGGGTCTCCTGCCAGCAAGAAGCAAGAGTTTATGTCCTTGGGAACATCCAAGAAGCAACAAAATGTTGGGGTTGGCAGTATTCTGGCATGTGGTGCACAGGAAGAGCACCCACGTGGGTTCACTTGTGTGTGCTGGTACAAGAGGACAGGGAAGGAAAGTAGAAAAACAGCATGATATTACCCACTCCCCTGGTTATTCCTAGTGCAGGGCATTTAAAAAAAAAAAAGGAAAGAACAAAGTTCATAAAGCAATGCTATATTTTTCCATGCTTTATTGATTTCTAATTCATTTTATGGCTATGTTTAAAGCCATAATCCCACAAATTCCCAAGCTGTGTATTGCCACTCCTGCAAGCATCCTTGTTGACATCAGATAGGCTCCCTCCACCAGTGAGGGATGTGGAGATCAGCTGAAGGCTCTCCCTCTCATTCTGTGAAACACAGCTATTAGTAGAACAAACACCAGCTTGCGGCCATACCACATCATCGAGAAGTTGGCTAAGAGCTACTTACCAGGAGTCACTTGTGGTGCCCAAACGGTCCCCACGTCAGTCTCATGATCATCTTTTCTCTTGATTCATTTTGCTGTGTGTCACCTTAGTAGAGCCAAACAATAGTGGGTTTAGTTCCTATATTACGATATAAGCAGGTAGAGCTGTTTTCTGCACTGTAGTAAGATGTTAGTTTCTTCACAAAGAGCTGTTCATAAAGCTCTGGTGAATATTTTTACAAAAGGAAACACTTGGTGCAGTATAGAGTATTTTAAATATTTGCCAGAATTCTAACAGGTGATAATTTTAATGCAAAAGAAGCTACTGCTAATCAAGAGAGAGCTTACGCAGAACTTAGTCTTGCAAGGGAAAAATATTATTATACAGTCACTTAGCATAATTGCTACATAAGAACAGAGTCTAGCAAAGCATTAAAGTGAATGTTTGACATTTAAGCATCTGGTTAAAGTTAGTGGGGCAATCATTTTACCTTTATCTTAGAAAAACCTTGCCATGCTAAAGTGTAATTTCTCAGGTTTAGAGCCCATGAGCTTTGCATAAAAATAAGGTTTTATTTTATATGAAAATGTGCTCTGTCATAGTCAGATTTTAATTTTTTTGTGTTCTTTACCTCATTTGCCCTCAAATGTGGGTGTCTGAGGCTGACACATTGTCTCAGCAAATTAAGTCAAGCTGGAAGCAAGGGTACAGTGTTACAGCAGAGCAGCAAATAAGATTTACATTTTCAAGCAAGAGCAGTAATTAGGCCATTGCATATTTTGTATCTTCATGTTTATTTTCAAAGTGACATCAAAATAAGCATAGATGTAATGAGACATAAGTGCTCCAACAAGCAGTCAGGGTTCATCAAGTGAAAACTACAAATTACTCTTCGGTTTGCTGCCACTCACAGAGTTTATATCTTTAAAATACCAGTAGGCAGGTGCTCTGGCCAGAGCTGATTGGGTCTGTATTTAGGGACCTACTGGGTTTCTGTAATACAAATTATTAAGGGAATAGGCCTAGTTTTGAATGATACAGTACTTGGCATTGTGTTGGGGACTTTGGCGCATGAGGTACTTGGTGCTGTGGAGAGTAAAATGCAGTTTTGAGCTGATTATGCTGGTGCAGATGGTTATAACTGCTTAACTTGAGGTATCAGAACAGTGTCATGGGGGATAAGCAGACAAGCTTTGAAAGCGGGGTCCCAGATCCCTGAGACCGGCACTGGTGAAGCCGCACCTGGAATATTGTGTCCAGTTTTGGGCCCCTCGCTTTAAGAGAGATATTGAGCTCCTGGAGCGAGTCCAAAGAAGGACAACTAAACTGGTCAAGGGGCTGGAAAATAAAACTTATGAGGAGCGGCTGAGGGAGTTGGGGCTGTTTAGCCTGGAGAAGAGGAGGCTGAGCGGAGACCTGATTACGGCCTATAAATACTTGAGAAAAGACGGTGGGGAGGTAGGGGAAGGGCTCTTTACATTAGTGATGGGTGATAGAACAAGAGGAAATGGGCATAAGCTTAGTCAGGGGAGATTCAGGTTGGATGTTAGGAAGTATTTCTTCTCTGAAAGGGTTGTCAGCCACTGGAATAGGCTGCCCAGGGAGTTGGTTGAGTCCCCATCCCTGGATGTGTTTAAGAATAGGGTGGATGATCTACTTGAGAACATGGTTTAATGGGGATTAGGGATGGTTGGACTTGATGATCTCTAAGGTCTTTTCCAACCTAGAAATCTATGAGACAAGACAGAGAAGTTCCGAACTCTCCCCAAAGTACATGACCGCTGTCCGTAACGCCATTGTGTGTAACATAAAAGACGGGGTCTTGTGTTCAATGGTTTTGAAAATCAGAGATCCATTGCTGCCGTGGGAAGAGGGTGGTCGAGGGTCCCAAGCTCTAAATCCTCACGACCCCAAGAGTATCCTCCCTCTGGCTGCACGTACAGTGTCTGTACATGGGTGTGTGTTGGGTGAAGTTGCTGCTCTCCGTTACTATGCTGAGGGGGCATCTTGGGCAGTAACCATTATTCTTACCTATTTTCTGCACAGTCTTGCAATATTTGCCTACACGTGATGCTGCTTTTCCAGCAGAAGTAATGTGACCACAAAATCAGCTGACTTGAACTGTAAATATATGCTAATTTCAAGTTTTCAACCATGAAATGCCTGTAGTATTTCTCCCTGTTTTGATAGCTTTCTTTATAATTAGAGTGATTGTGTAAATTGAACTACATTTAAGAGTAAAAGTCCCTGGAGCTAACGCTCTCTTTTCTCTCCCCTCTTTTTTGCTTCACCCTCCCATCCCAAAGATGCAATCCTTTCCAAATACCTGCTCAAGTACTTTATATCCAGATACATACTGTAAGTATGGTAAGAGAAAACAATCCAGAAATAACCCTTTGGTTTCTTTCCCACAGATCTGATGGCACACAAGCCTTGCTGCGGCTCTCATGAATAGAAAACAGGTCGGGTATTTCCGTCTGCCCTTTTCTGAATTGCATCAATTCTGATTATGAGCCAGAAAGAAGAAGAAGAAATGGAGGATAGTTCCCAGCCACTCTGTGTCACCTGCGGCCAAGCACACTTACCAGAAGAAAATCACTTGTACAGCTACACTGAAGAAGTAGATGATGATCTGATATGCCACATTTGCCTACAACCTTTGCTTCAGCCGTTAGACACGCTCTGTGGTCACACCTTCTGCACAGCCTGCCTTACCAACTTCCTCGTGGAAAAAGACTTCTGCCCCATGGACCGCAAGCTTGTGATTCTCCAGACGTGTAGGAAGTCCAGCATACTAGTGAATAACCTCCTGGACAAGCTAATGGTTAGCTGCCCTTTCACAGAACACTGCTCAGAGGTCATGCAACGCGGTCACCTCGAACAGCATTTCCAAACCCAGTAAGTTGTGGTTGATAGACCTTTTTCTCACTCTTTTTCTTAAGGGGAGGAAAAAGTATCTTCAATTAATGCTGATTAAAGTAGAGAATTAATGTAAAGAAAGATTTATAGATTTCAGTCCCAATGAATGCCTACAGGATCACGAATTTAGAGCTGAATTTGGTCCATTTATGCGACAAGATCTCCTCTTTTTTTAGAATCAAATACATTCAAGGTACTTCATGCAATCATTAGCAGTTTGAGCGGATACCTTGTGGTTAGCTGCATAATGGAAGTGTGTATTTAGTCATCCAAAGAGACCTGGGAGTTTTGGGAAGCTGAGCTATCATAAATATTTCAGTTGTACATTAAGGGTTTTATAATTGCCCTTTCTTCAATCCTTTTTGAATGAATCCTTCGCAAATGACCTATATGAGAAGTAGAGCAGAAAACATTCTGGTTTGGCATTGGGCTTTGGGGCTGAGCACTCCTTTCTTCCAGGTGAGCACTTACCCGTGCACCGCATTGTGGGGCTCACAGAGCCCAGACTTCTCCAGCGTGCTGTGGAAGAGCTCTCTGGCTGGAGTCCTCCTCCAGGCTTACCTCTCTTGGTGGCCAGGACACCCTCTCTCCTGATCCTGGGAGAGACCTCTCTAGGGAGCAGTCTGGTTCCTCTGCAAGGAGAAAACTGATGGTGAATGATCCTCTGTTCTGTAGGGTAAAAGCACATGCTGCTGCTTTTATCTTGCATCTTCTGTCTTTTGAAAGGAAGGCAGAAAAGTAACGAGATACATTCAGGACTGTGCTTTCTGATGGCAGACAAATGCTTCAGCATAATCCAGGTAATAGCAGATTTGAGGAGATGTGGGATCTGAGAGATGCCCTTCTTTGTAGCCTTTATCTGTTGTCCAGTGAAATGTCTTCACCTGTGGTTTTCAGGTGTGAGTCATGTTCCTAGGTGCATTGTGGAGCAAGCCCTGGGAGACCAGTGCAGAGCTCCAGACTGCTGCTGGTGGCACATTCCTGCACAGACGTGGTAACACTGAGGATCAGAGCATCCCTGCGAAGCAGCCTGGTGAGCCGGAACATGGAGATGTGTTCACACGGCTGCAGGCTTCTGGGTCTTGAAACCAATGGCTCTGCAGCCTGCCATTCAAACACATCCCCATTTGAACTGGAGATGGCACTTCCTAAAGTACCCGGATTCTTCTGAGGAAATTATTCAAGATATGTGGTTGAACCAACCAAAATATTTGACTGTTTTGCATTACTAAAACTGAAAACAAAACCCATTAGCAATAAGTCCCTTGCAAAGGGCGAGAACCCATTTTTCACATGCCTGTGGATTTGGGTGCCCTTGGCCCACTTAGTTCTGGACCCAGCTTTCCCTGTTGAGGGTCCTGCTGTCTCATGGCCCATGGCGTAAGAGGCAGCGGCACAGCCTCCAGCCCAGGCCAGCCATGCTCTGCAAGGTTAACTTTCCACTGCTAAGGGGAAAAATTAGCAAAGTTACTCATAGTTTTCTGCCTTTCTGCCAAATACGAGCCTCAAATACAAATTTCACTAGTAAGGCAGGTAAAGGGACTGACAGTCTGCTGTGAGCTGCTGTCACTGAGATTATGTTTCTCTAGAGATTCCAACGATAAAATCCTGAGCCTCTCGTGTAAATACCCTTTCCCTTTGATATATGTATAGCTGACTTTAATGTATTTTAGATCCTCCTTTTTGTCTTCTTTTTTTTTTTGAGTTAATGGAGCTGTGGCCATAAAACCATCAGAAAAAAAAAATCCCATACAATAAATAAGCAAACTGGAATTTTGTTTTTTACACAGAAGCCACGCAACCAGCACAATTCCTGATTTCTAGTGTTGACTCTCCTATATGGACGTGTGCGAGTCACCTCAGTGTCTTGGTTCCTTCTCCTTGAGGTAGTAAAGATATCCTTCACACATATGCCTTGCAGAATTGCAGTGTTGTAAACCATGATTTGATCCTCTAAAAGACTGGCAAATTTTATTTCAGTGCTTATTACTGAATGTCCATGGCCTGGATTTTCCCCTCAGGATCTTCAAGATCTTATGCCTCTGGCTCACCTGGCCTGAGTCCAACCACAGGTAGGAGGAATTGGCTTAGTAACATGTTCCCAAAGCTTCTTGTTGTTCCTCCTCCTCTGTGCCAGGCTCCCTCCACCAAGTCCTGGCTTTGCAATCCCAGGGAGCAGAGGACTGGAGGGATGGAGCAGTGGTCTCCCTTCCCACCAAATCCTAAAGCCTCCAAGGTAGTGCAGTACAAGGCAGCACTATGTAGGCTGGGCAGCTGCTTCTTTGCCACTCATAACACGAATTTTCCTTCCTTGGCGTGGAGGGCTGAGTTACCTTAAGGCCAAAGGGCAGAGGCAGGGGAGTAGGAAATCACGGGGAACCTTTGCTGCTGGGAGCTTTGACTTTCTGGGGAGTGGGTAGGGCAGCCTCACTGGTGTTCCCACCCAAGGGAAGGATTAGGAGAGAACTTTGAGTGAGCTGTAAGGTCGACTTCTGTAACTTCATGCTTGCAGAGACTGTGCAGTACTTTTATTTTTTTTAAGCGCAGCACTAATTAATTATGGCAAAATGCATCTTATGCCTCTGCCTAATTTAATTCTCAGGAATGCAGAAGCCTGTCTTGCCATCCCACCTCCAGCTCATGGCAGGACAGGAGAGAAGGGCATTGTGCTCTTCAGGCGCCGGCACACCCATGCACAGAGCATATGGAGCTGATGTTGTCCTCTTTAACTCCGGTGAATCGATAGAGGGGAGAGAAAGTGTGCGACTTGGCTAATAAAAAAAATAAAATAATAATCATAAAAAATCCAGTGCCTGCGGCGAGAACAGCTCAGAGCCCATGTGAAATCTCGACTGAACGTGATCTGTGTTCTCAGTGAATAAATTAAAGTAGACTCCGCTCGAGTCACCAGGGCAGTCGGCAGTCCTTGCATTTCTTGCATGATTCAGGCTCGGACCAATCCTGGTTCTCAGAGAGGAAATGAAAGCTTGCCCTGATCAGAGACAAGGTCACTGATGGGACAAGGTGAGTTTGCAGTGTTTTATGCTTTGTAATTGATGAGGGAACTTTATTTTGTTTTAAATGCCGGTTGCTATGGAGTAGTCCATTAAAAGCATCCTTATTTAAAATGTTTGCTCTAGCATCCTTCAAAAAAAAAAAACAAAACCAACAACAAACCAAAACGAGAAGAGACATGTCCTTGGTTTATTACATGATTTGTTTGCACAAAAACATCTGACTGGATTTGGGGAATTCAAACCGAGACACAAACAGCCAGCAGTTGGCTGTGATCTTTTGTGGTGTTTTACTTTAAAAAGGTGTGGTCTTCCGATATCGCCTGCTTCAAAACTCCACAGGGGGCATTTTTTCCTCCCCCCCTTGTCAGACAGCTACACCCTTCTGTGATGCAGTTTAGCTCGTAACCCATCTGCTTGTGGGCAGTGATGTAAACGTACCAGCTGCCTCTGAAGAACCGCTCTGAATCCTGCAGGAGGCAGGTCCCTTCCCCGAGCATCCCTTTCCTCTGCAGCATAAGTCACTGTCTCGCCAACCACGCTGTGCTGTCCCTAAACCCTCACATCTACCCATCCGAGAGTCAGATCGAGTAATCCTCTTACAGGTCAATGATTTTTGCAGCGTAGCTTCGTTTAAGGGATTTAAGCTCGATTCATAATGTGCTACCGTTGCGTTGAAATGGAAAGGCTCGACTAGAAGGGGCTTGGCTGGCACAAAAGCTTCACGTTGTGTGTCCCACCAGCACAGAGAGACAGTTGGAAGGAGGAAACCTAGCAGCAGTGCCAGCCCTTCACTGAAAATGAAGGCTCTTCTGTTACTGGTCCTACCTTGGCTAAGTCCTGCAAACTACATAGACAATGTGGGCAACCTGCACTTCCTGTACTCCGAGCTGTGAGTACGCACGGTCGCGCCGGCGTCGTGCTCTCTGTCTGTCTGTCTCACCCGTGTGACAGGAAGGGGCTCCCCACGAGCGTTATGGGGGGTTCTGTCTGTCTGCCTGTGTGTCTGTGCTTGTGTGTACATGCGAAGAAAATCCAGCAATGTCTTTCCAACAGCTTCAAACTGTGCTGCTGCCTGGTTGCTTCCCATCCAGAGGGCTAATAATAGCAGTATGTCCCCATCGCTTTCTGCTTTGGAGGCAGCTGAGACGTACAGATTGAAGCTGCCTTTTTCCTTATCAACTTGCTTTTCTGTGCCGACGTTTTCGGTGGTTGTTGAGTTTGGTTGTTTTTTTTTCCATTCCTGAATTCGTGTCTTTTCTTTACTTTCCATAAATAGCTTTGCAGAGGAGCTGGGCGTAAAGGAGGGCATCAGGATAGACACCCCCGGTAGAGCACTCACTGTGTGTACATGCATAATGTTCTGTGTGTAAAGCTGTATGCCTGTAGCAAAACGCTGAGAAGCCTTTCACCAGAAATAATTCACTTGAGACAGGAAAGAGATTTCCCGTATTCGTATTTTTGCCCATAGCAGAATGTTATTTTCTCTGTGATGTGAATTTAAATGTAGCAATCCGTGCATATACCTTCATGTCTTAAAAAAAACCCACCACCTCAAAAAACCCGTAGCTGATCTTTCCAACCCGTAAAACAAAAATTCTATGGGATCATCTGTTAGTGCTACTGGTTTAATTTGTGCTTGAGTGTCATTGTACTAGCTAATAGGGTTTTCATGGCTAGAAATAGATATTTATTCCAGTATGTTTCAATTAAACGTGTTTTTTTTGTGTTTTAACAAATTATAAACACCAAGATCTTCCTTGAGATAATGAATGAAATGACTAATTCTGCTCAAAAATGAAAAATGACCATACTGTGCCTACAGTGGGAATGTTTTAGATACAGTTGTGATTACTACCAATGATACTAATTTCCAAATGATTTTGTCTCTGCTGTCAGACAAAAATAGCAGTGTTTTGCAGAAACACAAGGTCCCCTTTTGAAATTCTGGTGTGATACGCATGGCAACTATTAATAATTTAGTCACGCTGCCTACAACTGCTCAAGATTTCTGTATGCCGTAAGTGTTTTTAAAAATTTAACAAATCTGGTATCAAAGGTTGCAGCTATGCCCTAATTTTAATTTACTGGCATTTTGTTTAAGAATATTAATTAAAAAACCAAACAAAACACCAACAAAAAACAGTTAAACCAAGCAGGCTACAGGAGCAATCAAGCTCAAAACAGAGCAGATGAACACTTATAATGGAAACAATGGCATCTGGGACATCCAGTTTCCAGGAAAACAAACTGATGAGATTAATCAGAGCACAGGCGCAGACGCAGCCTACTTGCTTTTCTTGGGGAATTCAGGTTCACTGATTCTCCTAGGGTAAAGGGCTGCGACGTACGGTAACTGTTCGTCTCTTATTTATTTAGCCTTCTAACCCAGAGAGATGTTAGTCTTGCTGGATGTCACCACTTGTTCTTGACTGAGTGGGTGTGGGCTCGGGTTTGGGTGTGCATCTTGGGTTGTCAGCAATGGGTGGTGCAGGTCCCCTCCTCGGTGCCCGGCCCTGGTGCCAGGAGCTGGTGCTCAGGACCTCACACACCGCTCTGTTTCTGGCCGCAGCAACAGAAAGCAGGATTTGCTGGGGGTGACATAATCTAAAAGGGCGCTGGGCAATTTGAGGTCATTTCAGGAGTTTCTCCTCCTCTGTGTGCATTTGGTGCCTCTGGATGCTGCACAAGACGCTGATGTACTAATCTGTGGAATGAATTCAAGGTCCTCTCTAATAGCAGCAGTTGAACGAGAGAGAGGAATACTGTTTTCAGTCCTGTTTAATCAGGTTTACTGCCCCAGCCCTTTTGTGCCCCAAAGCCCACGGAGGCAGCTTCCTAAATCCTTCCCCACAGACAACTGAGCAGCCACCTCCGTTGTGTAGCATGTCTGATGGCTTACTCCACAGCTTGAAACTAGACCATAGTAGCGGAAATTTTTTTTTCATTATCATACTATCTTTGGTTGCTGGCCAGTACAAATACTGGCCTCAGTCAGGACTCATTATTTTGTTGGCTGGCAGCCAACAGAGATACCAGCTGAGGAGGAGTAGGGGGCCGGCAGGAGTGCAAGCGGCAAAGGAAGAGCTGGAGGACAGTAGGGGATGTGGTTACCATCACCGGTGCTGGCCCAAGGGGAAGAATAAAGGCACTGGGATTCACACTGACCTCCCACTCATGCAGCCCATCTCTTCTCTTCTACCTCATTCAAACAAAGTCAGGTTATTTGCACTGCCTTGCAGGGATTTGCTTTAGCTAGAGGGTGTCTTTTTTATAAGTGTGGAACGAGTGGCCTGGGGAGTAGGGATTACACTATAGCCCAAAGCCCACCTGAAGATGCAGGCTCTGGAATCTGCCTAAGAAACAAAAAGGAGATTTTAGGAGAGTCAAAGAGGAGAAATGAAGTTGGGGCAAGACTGTGTCAGACCTTTGCACTTCAGCCGGGTGCCACGTGGGTAGGAAAGAGGTGTGTGGATGTGTCGCAGTGGCACTTGGTGGGACAGGCATTGGTGCTGCTATTTTTATTTTTCTATTGGCAGTCTGATAATTATAGATATTCTCAGCCAATAAATATATATGTCCTGACACTGTCACCTGCAGTAAAACCACTTCCCTGGCCACTGTCTGTTGTCCCTCCCTTGGCCCCAGCAAACATCTCAGCACAGATGTCTTCTTGTCCTTGCTCTTAGCCAAATCATGAAAAGCAGTCCGTGGTAAGCTGAGGTGTTCCCTCCTGAGGAGAAGCCCATGGAAACACCTGGCAGAAGGACAGGAGAAATCTGTGAGGTCTCCCCTAAGGAACCTCTGAGAGGGAGTGAGATACAGCCACACCAGCCCAATGGCTCTCAGCATTGTAAGGGTCTGCACGGGTCTTAAGGAGACCCCAGTCCAGCACCCATGCCTTCTTTTTATCCCTGTACAGCTGATTCAACAGGCATCTGCTCTCTTTCTTTCTTATCTAAAATATCTACAGAAAGGAAATACTTGCCAAGCATTCTTTTGAACCAGGGTATGTTATTCCCCCTGGTGGAAAACAAGGTGTGTTGTTGGAAAGGCAGCCTGTGGCTGCTGCAGGAAGCTCTCCTGGAGGTGAGGACCTGGTGGTACTATTCACACCAAGGGATGCCAGCCTCCATTGCTACTTCTCTCACTTCAAAGCAGGACCTGTGCAGTGGAGTGTTTCTCAATAGAAGGATTTTCTGCACTTTGAGCTCAATGAGCCACTTAGAAATAAAATTGGAGGGGAAGGGGGATGTGAGACTAGGCAGTGAATATCCTCACCTTGTCCCTCTGAGGACCTCAGTCACGTGGAAAACTTAGGGTGGTTTCCAACCTAATCCCCCTTTGACATGTGGCTATGCTGACGGAGTGAGTGCGTGGAAGGGTGCTGGTCATCGTGTGTGCTCAGCACAGCTCAAGTGCTGGGGAGCCTGCGGCAGCCACGCTTGCTGGAGCTGCTTCCTTCCAAGGATTAAATCTCTCCTGACCTTAGTCACTGCTGGTAATCCACCAGCTAGATCCACCCCACTAATTTGAATCAACCGTTTTTTTTAAAAATCTATCGTTTGTTAGAGTGGAATACTCCCATATGTGAAAAATTACTTCTTTTTTTCTTACCTCTCTTGAGTTTTATATGAAACAGTCAAAGGGATGTCACCAAATTAACTGGATCAAGTTTCTCCATATAACTTTTATATGATAACTATTCTCTTAAATTTCAAACCAGCACTTTGGGCTGGAATATCCTGTAAAATTTTGCTTCTCTGTTCATTCAATTTAAAAAGAAGAGACGCAAGAGCCAACTGTCTCCCAGTGTCCTTGGGCACCTCTTTTTTATAGTAAGCATGCTTTAGGTCAAGATACTAGGTATGCCTTCCCAGCCCCCTACCAGCACTGGGCTTAACCATATGGGCAACTCCTTTAATTTCTGTTTAACTCGGTGGGGAAACTTGTGTCTGGCTTCACGTCTGTCCTTGTAAAGTTAGCTGCACAGAGATTGAGGAGTGCAGGGCACACATTATTCGTGACAAAATTGGTAAGCCTGGAGCACCTTTTAGGTTTGTGTGTTAGTCCACTGCAAAAGTCACGTGTTGGCCTCCTTACTCTGTGCAAAGCTGTGTGTACGAAAATCTGTGTTGGAGTTAAGCTGTGAGGTTAATTAAAACTAAGTTTTGGAAAGCAAGGCTTGAAAGGAAAGATTCTTGAATGAAAATATAGATGAAATATTTAGAATATCTGCATTAAGCAGCCAGGGCAAAGCATGCTTGGATAAAATACGAAGGATCTTTTCCAGTGTACTAGAATTGGTTGCCTCTCAGAGAAAGCAGAACTGAGGTGGATTAAATCAGAAAGGCATGTGTGCATCAGGGACTGCCTATTAGCTTCACTCCTACTCTACAGCCTCACAAAGGGACCAGGATGGAAACATGGCAAATCTGACATCTTGCGTGGGAGGAAGAAATAGTCTTCTCAGTTCCTGATTCTTTCTGTCTCCAATGTCCTCTTTGGGAAAGCTTCTGAGCAGGTACCGAGGTGCAGGACAGCAGCAGGCACTGGGCACTCTCAGTCTTCCGTTCTGTTTCTCCCCAAGCTCTCCTCAAGAGCAGCAGATCCTCCCAGGAGCTGATTTTCCTTCAGACTTCTGTGACCTCTTGCAAAATCTCCGCCAACAGCTAGTGTCGCTTCTTCAACCTGTCCTCTCCCTGCCTTCTGTTCTACCCCACTCCACCAGCTCCGGTGGCTCCTGACCGGCTCACGCTCATGGTGTCAAGTCTGCGGGAGCCCACCGTCCCCAGCAGCCATGGGAAATCCTCTGGCTTCATGTCAGGAGGACGCTGCAGCCGGGGCTGAGTTTGGCTGCTGTGCTCTGCGGGTTTCTTACGGTCAAGGGAGGCAGGGTGCTGTCGCCAGCACAAGTCCCCGTTGCACCGATGATGTGCAAAGGGGGAGGCAGTGGGAAGAACTTACTGAGCAAGCTGCAAACCATCCCTCGTGCTGCCACAAGCTGTACTGATTGGGAGCGTAACTGCCAGCCGGAGGAAGGAGGTTATGTGAGAATTTCAGTTTGAAAAGCAAAAGATCATCTTACGCTCATCTTCATATTCCCAGCCCTCAGAACTGCACAGTAAAGCTTGTACGAACGTGGCCTGAAAGCCCCCAGAAAAAAGCCTGTGTTGGTGAACTGCAAATATAGTGTATTATTCTTAAAAGTACAGGAGGGGTTGTAGTCTAAACTCGTGGTGTTGAGGTGCCTAGTATGAATTTTCTGAACGCACTAAGTGGTGTATTCAGCAATGTTTGATACAGACTACACAGCATAGGAGGTGCAGCAGAAAGTGGTTGTTTCCACTGACGATGACCATTCTGGGTCCGGTCACTCTTTGACCAAGGACTAACTACACTCTATCAAATATGCAGCGTTTTCCCCTTAGCAGGACAGTGGGTTCTGAGTCTCTCTCCCAACTTCTGCCTTCCTCTCCCAGAGATGGTCCCTTTCCCCACCCAGGTTAGAGTGCTGCATTTTCATGGCATGAGTGAGTGTTACGGGTTAGCATCTTTTTGTCCAATGCTGTGATTCTAGGTGCAGAAATAATTTTTTGGTGGGCAGCTCCAACAACCAGAAAACCTTTGAGAGCTTTAAGAATTTGTTGATTATGCCTAGGAATTTTGTGTGTAATGAAAGCTGGCATTCCAGTTATACTTTGAGAAAGATCCTGCTGTATTCTTTCTGTGCATGCATGAAACTCGCCTTTACTCACGTAATTGAGATCAGAATTAGACCTTTTCCTCTGCTAGCATGTTTTCTTATGGCTGGAGCCTTCTCACCACCTTTGGAAAAGGCCGACATTGGCCATTGTCAATTCAAAAGATACATTTTGTTGCCGAAAGTAAAACCTAAGTTAGCCAAAAAAAGTGAAACCCTGCCAAGCTAGAAGGGCAATGCAGTAACTGTGGTTGGCAGAAAGGTTTCTTTTCGTGAATGAGTTATGTCTCAGTTATGTCTAATTTCTGTGTAGGCTGCTGGTAAGAAGTGTGGTTACATGTCTCACCCATGTAACAGGAGCACAAAGGAGGCAAACCTTGGAGGCTGGTTCTGGGATGGGACCAGAGAGAGGAAAGCAGCAGGGATAGTCTGGAGGGCTGGTGGAGTAGTAGGAAGGAGTGAGATGATGGGAGCTGCAGGAGGTCAGTGGTAACTCACAAGCAACAGACTCTCCGTTCTCATCTGACATTAAGCCACACAGGCCGTATGCTGCAAGTTTGGCCGACCTCCGCGTCTCTCTGACAATTAACCTAGTTTAGCACTGGCACTGGCAGCTTGACAAGGATATTTTTCCTCGAGCTATTTCTCTGACAAATCTGGCAGAACTGGACTGTCCTGCAAGGCGAGGATAAACACCGCTCTTGCAGAGCTCTTATGCCTGTCATAGCTTAAATCCTGCTCCGAATACTAGTTCTGAGATCAGCTGTAGCACAGCTCCTTTCACTGCAGGGAACCAGTCTAGTACTTCTGAGGGTCTTTCTAGGTTTTTTTTCAACAGTCTTGACCTTTTGGAGGAATCTGCCTTCAAGGTCCTCAGACTGCAGAGCAGCCGGCTGTGTTTCGTGATCTCCTCCATGAGCAGACCTATCGTTCAGGAACTAGAACTGTTTTTCTGCATCTTGGCATGTGACTACGTGCCCAAACTTCCAAACTTCCCCCCCTCAGTCGTGTAGTGACTGGGTGCACGAGGACACCAACAGCACAGAACACAACAGCAGACATTTTATAGTAACATCAGTGGCAATGCTGGGCTGATAGCATAGCCTGTGTGACAGCAGAGATGTGGCTGCTTGGGGCTTCCCGTTTCAAAAGGAGGGCCCAGGCTGGTCCCTCTGTGTTGAACTGGTACCTCAGTGGAGATATCTGTTAGTCAGTGACATGTCATATATCATGACTAAAACTCCACTGCCACCAAAGGATTCCTGGCTTGGAGCTGAACTCTGTTTTGGGATTAAGAATGTGAACTTTTTTTTTTAAACGTCTTAGAAAGCTGAATTGACTCCTAAGCCTCAGCAAAGCTGCAGCTGGTGAAGACCGAATTTAGCCAGTAAATCCTTGGGCTCTCTTTAGAACATGCTTTATGCATTCATATAATTTATTAATTGACAACAGATTCTGAATATAGATTGAAGCAAGTTCAGGAGCAACCTAGTGAAATGGCTGGAGATTCCAACAGATACCGTACAACTTTCACACTCAGAAAAATGAACTGTGAAGCATCCATAACTTCTACATATTGCACAATATATCCTCCTGTTATGAAGGAAAAGAGGCTGACTGTAAACAGTGGGCAAGTCAAGCCATATTTCTAGGATGTTTCTGTCTCCTTTCTGCTGAATTTCTGTTGGCAGCACCATCAAATTTGTTGATAAAGTCTTGTTCTTCTCAGCAGTGCAGGCAGACTATTGCGTTTGTAAAGATCACATATAGCATTGACTGTGTTTGCTCTGGTATTTGTTTTATCTTCTTTTTATCGAGACACTGAGCTGAGTATAATGGATACCTGGGTGAGGAGGAAATAATCACCATTGATTGACTCCTCAGTCCTTGTGGAGCTGTCTTGCTCCATGACACTGCTGTGACACATGGCATGAAGCCAGGTTAAGACAAGATATTTGCAGTTGATGATGGAGCCATGCTCATTTTTTTATTTGCTCTTCTACTAACTCACTGCATATTATTTACTAAATAACAAAAAATGGATTAGTAAAACGTCTTTAGTGGTGTAAATTTCAGCCACAAAACTCGATCATCAGTGTGCTACTTTGAGATTTATTTTCCCCCCCTTAACTCTCTTGAAATCACGTTGGCAAGAAGCAAATGTTTTAGGTCAGCAAGTCATTTCATGTGCACACATTGGGAAACTTACGCCTCCCTCTATGTTACGCATTGCAGTCCCATCATTCACTAGACAGCGTGTAACATATTCTTTACGTAGAATTTCAATAATTTACTAACCTCTTAAATGGAGGACAAGAGGAATCTGACATGCTCTAAGAATTGTATTTTCCTTTCTCCTCTGCAGAACCTAGTGAACTGATAAGATTAGTAGACTGACAGCCTCATTATGTTTTGTGTTTCATTAAGAACAGACAGTACTATTTTTGAAAGCGTAATTCAGGTATTTTCCTTTCTCCTTCCATATATGATAAGTGTTACTGTTATATGTTATTTTTAACACTCAGTTAGGGCTGATGATGTCCCACTGTTTTTAACCTTCCTTCCCATGTAGTGGAATGGTTTCATAGGAGGATCTGCAGAAGTCATTCTCTTGTGGATTTTATAATTCAACAGTATGAAAGGCCAGAAAATGTCCCACGTGGAGCAGGCTTTCAAGGAGAGGAGATGGGCATGATTAGCCAAATCTCTCCTGTGATCCATGGTAGAGCACTGGAAGCAGAGAGTATGCTGTGCTGCTGCTACTACATGAGGACGTGTAGGTTGATATGGATGAGCAAGCCTGTTTCGCTTGATATGTACGAGCATTTCCTGCCAAGAGGCTAAATCATAGTCAGAAATAAGTGCTCTATATGAAGAGCACATGTTGCAACTCAGCCTTTCGCCAAACAGGTTTTGCAGTGGGAGCGGGAATCCCAGGAGGTGGTTGGGACTTGCCCTTGTCAGCTCCCAAAAGAGCCTCATCACTGGTTCAGGTATAAACACCAGGCTCATCTCTCCTTCGAGTTCTACTACCTGGTTTGTAAATACAGCAGGAAGATGGCACTGCTGGAGAAAAGATGAATACAATTCCTTCCCAGTGTGTATACGCTACTGTTCCTTTTTTGCTCTTGGCACTGCCTTGGTTACAGTTGTCGTTGGGATCTGTTGTGGGGATGAGCGTAGCTGAAAATGCCAGTTGCTGCTACTTTGCCCCAACCCAGACTGTGATGGAAATATTGATACTAGTAATGTTAGAAATCAGTCTAGAAATGCTGAGAAGATCCTGCAGCAGGTGCCCAGCAGTGGCCATTGCAATCCTTGCCATCCCTGATGTCCCCCTACTGCCACATGAACCCTGGTATAGGACTGGCAGAGACACCGCACAGCCTCCGGTGTTGGGGACGTGCTGCGTTCTCCACATCTCCTTTCTACCTGCTCTGTGCTGTTGTGGGTCAAGGCTATGGCCATACAAATGTACTTTCCTTGGTGCTGTGTCTGTAAATTTTCTCAGTGTCCATTTTTAAATTGTGTTAAATTTTGCATTTCTTGATGATTTTTAGTGGATTGAGTGTGCGTCGTTTCTAGCAAACATGATGCTTCCAGTTTCTTCCCTCAGAGGAGATTAAATTCCAGTACATTCTTGTTTTATCCTTCCGAGGCATGAGTGTAATGAAGTTGGACAGTAATGGTCGCTGCATTTCACTTTTTTTCTGCTCTTTCCCCAGTGGTCTAAGCATCTGTAGGTTTGAAGGCACTTATAGTTGTGGTCTTCGAGTTCAAAATAAATCAGAAGAGAATAGACCAAAGCAGGACAGAACGTTTAATAAGATATATAGTGTATGTATAAACTTGCACTTAATATGTGGAGCTGACAAAGCAAATAAATGCAAAGTCCTGCGGATCTGCCTTTTTTTTGTAATCTGGGCTTGAATAATAGTAACATGATCCAAGTGAACAAAAGAGATTTATAAAGGCTGAGATTGTTACTCTGTTCCAGAGCTGATGAACTGTAATCCACACCAGATACTTCCAAAACGCATTTGCTCCTGCTCCAACTACCTTGCAACACAACTCCCCTTCCCCTTCCCCTTCCCCTTCCCCTTCCCCTTCCCCTTCCCCTTCCCCTTCCCCTTCCCCTTCCCCTTCCCCTTCCCCTTCCCCTTCCCCTTCCCCTTCCCCTTCCCCTTCCCCTTCCCCTTCCCCTTCCCCTTCCCCTTCCCCTTCCCCTTCCCCTTCCCCTTCCCCAGATGTTTAGCTACATCCCTAATATTTTTGCAAACTCAGTATTGCAGAGAGGTTACCAGCCTCTTTCTTAGAGAGAAAATGCATTTCACAGATTTGTGATGGTCTCCTTGATCTTTGTTAAGGTCTGCTAATTGTTGTTCAGATCCTCCTGTGCTTCATGTCTCCTCTGTTATTCAAATCCCCAGCAAATAGAGGTTGACAACCAACGCAAAAAATACCATAGTGATTTTGTGCCCTGTGGTGCTTTACAACACGAAGAGAACTCACAGCAGACAGCACGAAGGTTTTTTGTCTGTGATGAGAGAGCTTGATTTGCTTGCGTCTTGGGTAAAAATAACCGTTTCCTTTTAAATATGTGCTTATCTTTTTGCAGTGTTACATAAACTCTCTTGACGTTACCTGCCAAGTGTGAATCGGCTGCTTCTGCCCTATATATGTTTTGAGAGAAGATGGAGGTTTGAAACTCTTTAAATAGGAATCTTCCTGTTGATTCCCTTGACATGGCTTGTAATGCTCATTCAGTCTCTGTCATCACCTGTGCCAGGCTGTTTTGGTTTCTTTAGCCATTTTCCACCTGGCTTCTCCTGGCTACCCTAAATCTTTGTCTTTTCCTTGCTTCCTCTCTACTCCTGTTTTCTTCACACCTTTGCTCTTGCCTTTCCCATGTATCTGCCCCACTCGTTACAGCAGCACCAAGGAATCAAGGTTAGCAGGGAAGCACAGCCTTGAACATTGCACGGCATGACAGCAGCATCTTTCTCCTGTCTGGTGAAGGAGAATTGAACTGGTTTAAAAATATAAGCCACTCTTGAACTCAGAGTCCATTGCATTTACTGCAGTAAATGCACAGAGTCAAGATCAAACAAGGACTGAGTATGCTGGCCCTGGATTTAACTATGGTAGGTGGATGGAGATCACCCATCCATAATTTCAGAGTCACTTGGAGCTAGTAAGTTCAATGAGTCCATGGAGAGACTTCTGCTGGTGCTGCACAAGCCTTGTCCTCCTTGTTGTAGAGGTGGTGAGACCCTGTCTGCTCCCTTCTCTCGTCTCCAAGCACCTGACTGGCCTGTGAAATACTGAAATACCCTGTGAAAGGGCTATTCCCTTGAGTGCCTTGTCTTGTTCAAGGAGAGTAAGAAGGAAAGGGAAAGAGAGAAACTGGCTAACTTGATCTGTCAAGGATCCATGTGGTTATCTCCAACGGTGCTGAGCATGCCTAGCCATGTGTCTTCCATCACTTTGCACTATTGCAGCACTGCGAAACTCTGAGCTGGTTATGGTTCTTATTTTAAATTTATGGATTAATGTGTGAGTAAACTGTGAGTTTAAACTTCAGAGCTTAACTTCAGCAAAAAATGCAGAGTTGAAGGCTAAAAACAAAGCAAGCTTTACGGATTGACCAGGTTTGGTGAGACTCTTTATATTAACTTCACTTCAGCAGTCTTGGTGAACTCTAAATATTTATCTGTTAGGCTAAACATAGGTTAAGCCAGGCTGTGAAATAGCTCAGTTGTAGAACTGACATCTAATCAGAATTTTATCAACTGATCCTCTGCCTGGTTAAATTGCCACCTGGACTAAAATCCTAAAAGGGTTGCAAACTGTTCTAAAAACCCACTATAAACAATGAAAATAAAATAAGCCAAGAAAATAGAGGTTGTAAGTTCTTACCTTGTATCATTCAATTCCTCTCACCTAGTTGATTCATTTGGATCAAGGACCTCATCTCTAGTTGTTACTCTAGCTGCTATTCGAGCACTCAGACAGAGGAAGCTATGGAAGATGGTAGAAGTAGTGAACAGAGTAATGTCAACATGCTTGATTCTTTTCCTCACTTGGATTAGTTCTATACAGATACTATTCTGGTGGCTTCAGTAAATTACTTCCTTGAATTTCATTAGAATGCATTAGGAAGAAAATGAGGTTTTGTGTACATGGACAAACTTCTATTGTTTACACCTATATAGCAGAGAGAGAGAATAGTAGAGATCCAAAAAAATATTTTTGGGGAAAAGAGCATCTAACCACACTGATTCACATCACATCATTTTTAGCAGAAACAGCAATTTTGAAAAACAGAACATCCCTTGAGGGCGTGTGGGTGAATGAGTTGAAACAATACAAATAAAATATCATGGACTTCAGCTTCTGCGATCTCTGTGACAACCTCCCCTTCCCTCCAAAATAACACACCCCTGTGTGGGAGCTTTGTAAAACCTCAGGCTCCACTTTTCCTCTCGCCTGTGACAATGGTAGCTGAATGACAACAGATCTTACAAAACTGTGACTTTTCTCCTGGTGTGGGGTTTTTTTTGTTGACATTTATCTCCCAGCCTTGGCAGGCACAAACTTCATGACTTTAACACTGTCCAGAAAGTCTCTTTTAAGCAGGATGTTTTCAGGAGAGTAGCAAGACTGGTGATAAAACAGCGACCCATTGCTGAGTGGTGAGATCTGCAGCTAAAGGGCAAGAGTGTGGAAAGGACCCTGTTTGTCTTCAGCCTTGAGGCTTGTCCTTGTAAGGGTCATCCACATCACCACAGAAGGCCTCAAGGGTTTTAGAGGATGAATATACTTGCTAGCTGTCTCAGAAGATACTGAAGAAACTGAATGGTGTACCTATAGGCTGGGGATGGATCCTAGTCCTACCTCACTACACCTCTGGTTGACCACAGTGATGGCGATGAAATAGGAATTGTTTGGCATCTTCATTTCACCTTAGTGTCCCAGGCACAAGGAAGCAGAGGGTTTTTTCTGTTGGCTGCAGGGAAACTCAGGTCTTACAATTTCAGTCTTCCTCATTGAAAAAACTTCTGTGCATTTTTCTCCCATCTCTTTCTGGCAGTGCTTGAGAGTGGGATAGGTCTGGCACCATATGACACTCCTTTCTCCCTCTGCCCCCATCCTCCCACTTGGGGAGGCCCTGGGCACCGAGGAAGACAGGAGGCAGCCCTATGTCCACCTGAGAGCTGCCGTGGCTTACTGCATGGGCATACACCAGCAGGATTTCAAAACGTCCTTGAGATCATGTTTTGTCCCTGAAGATGCATGATGCCGTTCAGAGCCCAGGGACAGTGTTTCACTATTTGTCTGTGGTCGCTGATGGGATGACCAGCCCTGTGCAGACCTTCCCTGCGGCGGGCAGCTTGCGAAGGGGGCAGATGGAGGGAGAGAGGTGGAACTGTGGGTATGACCTGAAATCCTCCTGCTAACACTCCCTGGATGTGGCTGTGACCAGGCAGGAGAGGCTCAATACAGGGCTATCTCAGCTGCAGCATCTAGACTGAGACACCACTGCGCTCTCCTTTGTCAGAGAGAAACAAGGAAACTGGATTCTAAGAGATTTTATAGTTTACGTGTCTGTTTCTCAAGCGATATTTGCTATTTGTAAAACTGGTCAGACTAGGGCTTCCTGAGCAACGTTTTCAAGAAAAGATTATGACTGCATGAAGCACTATTCTGGAGTCGCCCATGGTGATGACAACTCCCTCGGCACCTTTTTTTTCCTCTCTGACATTTCCAAAAAGAACAGCTGTGCTGCCTATGGTCCCCTGTGCCAGGGAAGCAGTTGCTGATGTTATCTTCCCCTCCCTTCTGACGGCTTTGCAAATTGTGCTTCTTCTAGGTCTTCTGAAATAGTCACATTGGAGAGAAACGGTCTTCAGTCTTGCAAGCCAATAGTGAGCTGTCAGGTCCAGGGCTGAGCACAGAAATTTGAGTGATTCGTAATTCTGCATCTTCATCTGCACTTGGATGCAGCAACAGAGCTCTGTTTCAAGATGCAACCTTTTCTGTGCTTTTAGAAAGCAGATGAGTGTCTGTTATATTCATTCTTCTCTCCTTTTTGCTAGAGATGCTGGAGTACCTGATGGGGAATAAAGGCTCTATGAGACTGCTTTTATTCTTACTGCTTTTCATGCTATGGTGGTTTAAAGAACTCACAAATGAGCTAAATCTGTGTTGCGGAAGACATTGAACAAGAACAGAGTAAGCCCTAAGGACTTTTTATTACACATGAAATAAAGAAAACTTATAACTTGTTTTCAAGATGTAGCATGTTGAGGAGTAGACCTTGACTCTCACACAGCTCCAGACCTTGATCTACAGATTAATGTCTTCTCTGAACTGATCCTAAACTATTGTTAGACATGGCTGATCAAATGAATCACCTTTTATGGAGTTAGGTTCTTTTATAAAGGATGTTGCCTACTGAATTGGGAGAGCTTTTTTACCCTTAAAGTTTTCTTAGGGCAATAGTGTTAAAATGATACTTTTAACATGTTAATTAACAGAAAACAAGTTATTGAAGGCAAGAAAAAAATTATCTGTTTTTCTCCTAGTAGCAGAAGGATCTCTTGATTCACTTCCCTGTGTTACTTATGTCCATTGGCATGAAGGTCTGTGCTTCATTATGCCTGCTTCTTCATAGGCTAAAGGAATGGGCAGGTGCCTTAGGTGACTTAAGCCATAATTTTACTGATACTTTGATTATACGTGGCTGCTACTTAGTGTGAAGAAAGGATCTCAAGATGTAGAGCCCAGAGATGTAAAGTGCAATGGCATTGGGAAACTAGCCCTAAAATTGGCACTGAGAGCTCCCGCAGTTTCCATTTGGTCCCCAGAAGAAAGGGCAGAAATTATCCCAAAAAGATGGTTTGAGCACACAGAGAAGTTAATCCGTAATAAAGTCAGGTGTGAAGTGACAAAACTGCTCTTACTGTAGGGTAACTTCTCTGGTGAACGCTCTAACTCTGGAACAGGATATCTCCAGGGAAACTATTCTTGGATGTGTGTTTCTACACATATAATATACATAGTGTGGCTAAGGTATCATTCCACAACCACTACAGTAATCGTGTACTTCCCTGTTGCAGACAATCCCTTAGGAAGCAGCACGGTCTCTGGAGGCTGATGTGGTTAGCCTTTGCAGGACAGTTTGAGCTCGTTTTTGGAAGGTCTTCTCAATGCCAGTATCTGAGTACTCAGGAAACTGTCCCGTGTGATGCTGTAGCATCTTCAATTAGCTTTTAAAGAAATAAGAAAATAATTTGCCTGAAGCTGTTCTGTTTACAGTCACTAAATTGTTAGGTATTTCTTTCCCTTTCTTCCTAGTCCTTCATTTCCCTCCGTATTGCACCCTTATAAACACACGGTGCTGAGTGTCTGACTTTGCCCTTCATGAGGCAAACCTCTTTCAGGGACAGCTAAGGAAGTTCTTCCAAAGGTGTAACCAGCTGAAGATAGGTAAACCACCAACCACTGGTGCAAGGCGTTGGAAAAACACTAAAACAGAGACCCATGTCTCAATTGCTAATACAAGTATTTAAATGCACTGACAGTTTTATTTAGTCTGTCTATTCAACTTGTTTTTTATCCTCAATGTCTATGTCAGGCTGGAGTGAATATTTTGGAACCAGAGAGAATGTTCTCATTGTAGCTGTAAGATTATTTTGTGTTATAAAGCTGATCAGTTTGGCTCGATGAGCCATCTACCTTGACAGGCTGTTGTAATATTTACATTAAGCAGGTAGGATTTGTTTTACATATGTCTGAATCTGGGCTACCAACATGTCCAATGCCCCCAGCATGCTGCTGTCCACTGGACGCTAGTGTAGATGTCCAGCTGGAGATCCTGTCTGTTGGTGATGGCTTGGGTCACTTTGAGTCATGACATGGGCAGTGCCTTTGCTGTGAAAATTAGCAGGTGATGAGGCATGGCAAGAGCACGCTGCTGGAGGTTAGATTGCCAGCTCCCTCTGAAGGACCAGAGCCATCTCAGTTTGAAGAAGACAGTTATAATTATCCCCCTTTTCAGAGCCAATAATGAACAGACATCATTTCCTATGCCACCTTGGTTTTCCTTCAGGGGGCTATCATCACTGCTAACAAGACCCAAGTCTACTTAAATTGTGACGTTAACAAAATCACAGCCTGGGCTGGAACAGCCTCGGGCGCAGAGGCTGGCTGAGTCACCCAGATGCCACAACCTGTCACAGAGAATTCGTGGTTTGGATTCATTTCAAGGCAGTCTCTCGCACAGCAGCCCCGACCCCTTTTGTGGGAGCAGCAAGGTCAAGCAGGATGTTCCCTCTCCTAGGAGAGCAGGGGCAGGTCTTGAATTACCCAGGGAAATATAATTGCAGCTCAAGCTCAAAGTTCAGCATTTTTCTTTACTTATACTATGCAAAAATAGCATGAAATCTGAGAGATTAGAAGTAACTAAGAAAACCTAAAGAAACCTGTAGCATGTGCAAGCTACAGAATACGAAGAAAGAGCAGCCTGAGCAACTCGGGCTTAAAGTAAGACATGGTGCAAAAATTGTTTTCTCTTTCACCCACTTTTTTACAGTGAGAACAATCATTCACTGGAACAATCTCCCCAGGGATGTGGTAGAGTTCCCATCGCTTAAGGTTTTCAAGATGCAATTGGAGAGGGTGCTAGATAATCTTATCTAGGCTTCCTTTCCCATGAAAGGTTGGACCACATGATCTTTTGGGATCCCTTCCAACCTAGACTCTTCTATGATTCTATGATATTTGACTTTGTTGAAGATATCCATTTTGTGTTGGTAATACAGTACACACTTCTGAAGACATCTTTTGTAATTAAGGGGTTTCAGGGCTGGATTCCTGCTTCCACCCTCATTTGTGTATTTTATCCCTTGATTCATCAGTTATATCCCTGTAGTCTAAGAAGACAAGACACAATTTTATGGACAGGTTCTCAACCTGTATCTGAAGCCTCTAAGGTCGCTTCTTTAGCTACAGACTGAAGAAAGACTCGTGTGCCTAGATGGTATTGCCAGGTTTTCCCCAAGATACTGGCTGGACTAACAGAGGACAGCGCCTTTTCTTATGAATCTCTCCCAGCTTGAACTGAAAAACCACAGCAGCCATTGAAGCAGAACTCAGATTCTCCCTCCCCAGGCATCAGTTTTTCACTTGGCGATAGCATCGGGTTCCCTCTTGCTTAATCCTGCTCTCTGAATAAGCTTCAGCAGGAGGATCAGCTTTACCCCAACCTGACCTGAGCTTTAGTTGTTAGAGCACTCCTGAAAACTGAGATGTGAGGGTGTGAGCTCCGTCAGCCTCCTTTGCCAAGCAAGTGCTGACAGTGGTCGACGTACAACACGAGAGAAAATGCACAGCTACATTTTTGGTTGCTTTCCGTGGTATTGAACGCAGCATTGTGTGTAGGTAGCTGTGTGGGGACAAGGCGGAGTGGATTTTTTTGTCAGACTTGGCTAAAGGAATTCAGGTTAAAAGTATTTCTGATAGTTCTGTTAAAAAAAGGGGATTCAAAAAAAAGTATTTTTCACATTTTTTATAGCATAAGTGAGCATTTCTTACCATGTGAGCTTTCAGAAGACTGTAAACAACATTCCAGCCATACTTGTGCTGTGGCTGGATATGGACTTTCTGGAACCTTTAAATGCTTTTACAATGTGTGTTCGTTTTAATGGGAGGGTGAAATATCTCACTGAAATATCTCATATTCAGCTGGGTGGAGCCCATAAAACCACAAACAGTGAAGATTTTTCCATGTCCAATGGGTTTGGGGAGTTTTGTTCTGAAAACAGACTCATAGCATCCCTCTGATCCACCCTCTTCCAGCCATACATGCAAAGGAGAAGACTGCAGAGCCAGGAGGAGCAGAAGCCAGAATGGTGTTTCTCTAGCAAAACGTGCTGTTGGCTATGTTATCTACACAAAAACAGTAATGTAGTGAGGTATTTAGTCAATTGTGTGACTTGTGTACATCTTATGCCAGTGTCAATACTCATTTAGGCTGAAATCCTGGAAACTGAGTTCTGAGATACACCAGGAAATGTTGTACTCTTCCTTCCCCATCCCTACAATAAGCCCATGTTGGTTTCAAGTTTTAAGACAGTGATTCGTGGATCACATGCAGTTCACTTCTTATAGTACTGGTTCAGGGTCTTTGTTGAATAAGACATCGGATTTGATAAGACAGAAGAACCACTTTTTAAAATGGGAAGTTTTTGTGGCATCTTAAGATGCTACTTAGTCATGGTGGTGGAGACGTTTGCTCAATACTCAGCTGGGCATCTGACAAGGATCTGCGGTTTCTCACCTTCTGAGACCTCCTTTTACTGACTTTTCCCATGAGGAAGCAAGTATGTTTTCAGAGCTTGATGTGTACCAAGATGTGTTAGCAATGTAATTTAGATACCCAAGCTGACCTAAAAGGGATGTTATGTTACTTTTAGGTCACTGAGGTCAGAGGCAAGTGCCACCAGAGCCAGAGCTGTGGGTTGCACTTCATAGCATGTTCTGTCAATAAGAGAGTATAAAGACAACATTCATTATGTACTGACTGCAGCCCTGTTATTTCGTGTAAATTCAAGTTCTGGTGGAGAACATATGAGTAAACCCAAGTCTTGGGTTGAAAATATCTTGAAATTGAATGCATCATTCCCTTTTTATTATTTACATCTTTGTCACTGCTTTGTGCCAACTGGAGCCTCAAACCTGCTTGTAGTTGTGCTGGCTTGTTGAATCTGTGACATAGCAGATACCACAATTAGTTCTATTTGAAAAAGAAATGTGTGCTAAATATGTGTAAATACCAAGTTTCCATCTGGTGGGCTCTTCTGTCTATAGCTGCAAGAATCAGGTTACGCTGGTACTGTCACTCTTGTTAAAAAAACAAAACCCCTTGTCCCATTGCAAGCGTATTTTGCTCACTGCATCATAAAGTTTTTATAGTACAGGTGGTGACAGTAGGAGGGGAAGACAATGCTGAGGTACTAAGCTCCAGGAGACTAGTTATGCCTGTTGAATATAATCCAGAGATCAAAACACTGAACAATAAATGCGAAAAGCACACGAATCAACAGACTGAATGCTGCTTCTTAACATTAATTACATATGTATCCACATAATTTGAAAAATGCAGTGTATTGGATTGTGTGGTAAAATGAGGTATAGCATTGCAATGCTTTAAAAATTTGTCCTTGCACGTCTTATTTTTGTCATAGATAACTTGATATTAGCAGCATTAACATTTTTTCAGCCTTTTTATATATACGCTGTGATTTTCCTTGGACTCCTTTTTCAGTTAAGGTTCTAAATGAAGAAGACATTCAATGATCCGGCTGCCATCTCATTACGTACAATCTCAATTCCTCTGTGAAAAGGTGACATTATTATTTTATTAGTATAAGGCAAAATCAGTGGTCAAGATTGCCTGCAGAGTACCAGTGCTGTTCTTTGAGTTGTCTTGGATGGACTTGAAAACCAGATATGAAGCTGGCAGCTGCTGATGGCAGGTCTTACATTGCTTTCCGAACACCCAACTGACACACATCACATGTGATTGCTCCCTCATGCACACTGTCTGTCGATAAAAGAATGTACAACTATTGATAAGTATCCAGATTTTCCATGAAGAAACCTCTTGGGGGTCTTTCTAATTTGTGTTTTCTCACTTTCATTTGAAACAATGTTTGAGTTTTACTCTTCAAGAGTGGGGAAGACTGAAGATTTTAAGTGTGTTGTATAGAAAATAATGTCGTTCTGGAAGGTGATGAAAGCAGCTGGTAAAAGTTTCATCAAGCTCTACCTTTGCTGAAGTCAAGAGGAGTTTTTAGTACTTTAGGACTTTAATACAGCACTTGATCAGAATTAGTGGTTTTAAATTATGTATTATATGTTGAATGCTAAAAGCACTAGAAGCCATCAGCAAGGTTTACAGGCTCCCACCAGCTCAAAGAAGCTAGTCCCATGCATCTTATTTTTCCCTCTTATTTTGCTCTGAATCTCCTACCCAGGTACTCATAGGTTCCTTGCTGTGTCAGTTCCTGAGCACCTACCAAAAGTTAGAGACGGTGCGCTGCTCCTCTGTTTTCTTTGTTTGTGTCAGCTGGTGTGAGTAGATTGCATGAGACATGCAGATTACTCTTGGAGATCTTCAGTATTTAATGGAGTAAGTTTAGTATAAATAAATGAATACTGCTGTTGTTTTGCATCACATAAGATCACCTTGGTTCTCTGCTTCTGGCCACTAACTTCCCTGTGATGACAAATGTTTTTTTATAGTAATCTAGGAGTAAATAGTGATTAATAGGCTGACTTCAGTCTTTCACCCTGGTTAATTTCTTGATTTTGTTGCTCGAGGTCTACTTGTGTGTCGTGGTTTTAGGCTGATCCAGCAACTAAAACTCACACAGTCTCTCCTTCTCCAATAAAGTAGAGAGGAGAGGGAAAAAAAAAACCAAAAGGACTGAGGGTTGAGGCAAGAACAGAGGGAGCACCCACCAACCATGGTCCTGGGCAAAACAGGCAGCGCTTTTCTCAAAGCAAAACAGTTTATTAATGATTACTTAGAAGGACAAAGGGAAATAAAAACCGATTACTTGAGAGGACAGAAAGAAACAAAACCAGATCTTAAAACCGACACCTTCCCCCCCCCCACCTTCCTTTTCCTCCCGGCTCTACCTCCTCCCCCCAGCAGCACAGGGGGCAGGGACTGGGGGAGTGCAGGTCAGTTCATTCCGTGCTGTTACTGCTGCTTCTTTCTTAAAGGAGAAGGAGTCCTTACACCCTTTTCCCCTGCTCCAATGGATCCCCTACCCACGAGGAAAAATCCACAAACTTCTCCAACGTGAGTCCAGCCCACTGGAAACAATCCTTCCCCACAGATTGCTCCGGTGTGGGCTATACCACAGTCTCGGGTACTTAGGGAGCTGCAGCCACTCGCTCCGGCGTGGGTCGTCACGAAGACTCCAGATGCCTTTCTGCCTTGCCGTGCCCCCAACACGACCATCCTCGGGCTCAGGCATCTTCTCCCCACGGGCTGCGAGTGGGTCGCTGCTCCACCGAGGCCGTCCTGGTTGCAGGGGGGCAGCCTGCTATCTCACCATCAGCCGCAGGGGAACCTCGGCTCCAGCACACCTCCTCCCGCTCCATCCTCACTGACCTGCTGTCGATGCAGCTGTTTCTCTCAGATCTCAGTCCTCTCCAGGTGAACTCAGCCCAGTGGGCACCCTGGGAGTGGGGTGCCCCCGAGTTCCCCAGCTGGCTCCGCCGCCGCCATCCTCCGTGGGCAGCGCCGGCCCGACGCAGGCAGCCGCCCGGCCGGGAGCCAGGGAGCGGGGGCAGTGCCCTCCTCCCTTCTCTGGTCGATCCTGGGCGAAGCACCTTTTCCGGTTCCCTTGTCCTGACTTAAATAGGGCAATTCGCAGAGGCGCCCTATTGGCTCAACCCCGAGGGGGATGGCAGTCTGATCCGGTGGCCAGAACTAAGCCTAACCCGGATCCAAAACCGGGGAGGTCGCAGGGAGCAAAATCCCTCTCCTGCCACCAGAACCACCCCCCCCTCCACATCAAACCATGACATTGTGCTCTACAAGCATTACATTTAAAGGCAGCATTGGGAAAGGTAGAAGCTGAAACAACAACCCAGGGCCATGCCTTATGTGAGCAGTGGGAACAGGCTGCTGATGCCCTTGTGTGTTCTCAGAGCACTGGTGGCTTGGGCACAGGTGGGCAAGGGGCAACAGAAGGTGAAGCCATAAAATCAACTGTGAATATTAGCTTCTCTAAAGTAGTAGTTGTGTTAGGCATGATACAGAAGCTGTGCTAATCCATAAAAGAAGTTGGCATTTCCAGCCCATGTGCTGACTCGCCCATCTCGGCTGTCTCTAGCAATTTACAACTCCGTTCTCCTGTATGTAAGCCAGCTGCAATTTGTTGGAATGGTTTAAGACTAGAACTTGAAATGATGCTTGAACCTTGAACAGAAATCAGTATGGTTGTAGTTTCAAAATCACCAGTGACAGAGTGATGGCCTGGAAGAAGTATCAGGGGAGGGAGAGAACATGATCTGGATCAACAATTTGTACACAGTCTCAACAATAACTGGGATCATTGCACAATAATCCAAATCATGATTTTTGCCCACAATTGCAGGCAACTAATATTGTTTACCTATTTCTTTCAATTCCCTATTCCCATGATAGAAGTTAATGGGACTTTTGAAATATTTCATAATAGAAGCTGATGACGGTCACTGAAATAGAACATTTTGTTCTTTAAAGAGAAGGGGAAAAAAAGCTTAAGCATGATGACATGTTACATGATACTTTGGTAGCATGTACATGAAGTTTAAACTCTACAATTTATTTAAGAATAAAAACACACTCCAAGTTCTTTCAACTTGCCTGAAAACTACTAAGAAATCTAGAGATTCCTCCCTTCTCTCAGTATGAACTGTCAAATTTAAAATGAGGATTTGGATTCCATTGTATGCTTGTCCAATTTGTGTCTGGTACCAGCTGTCTGTCCATCAGCAGTTTTGGGAACTGTGGGGACTGAACTCTGAACCACAGTTCCATTCTTCACCAATGCAAAATACTTTCAAGGGTCTGTACAAAAATTGCTACCTGTGCTTGCTCTTCCTTCTCAGCAAGCACATCACAGGAATGGGTGTACATCACTGTAGCTGATGACTAACATAGTGATTATAAACAATGCTCAATACATATTTTTTTCACATGCTCAGAAAACCTCTGTTTTGAAATCCATGGGAACTATAGGTCATTTTGCACCCAGATTTCTACAGAGTAGCTGAGGTAGAAGTGTAAGTTTATAGATACTCCTGCACATGTTGCTTATACAATATAAAAATATATTTTGTTTGATAGCATTACAGTGCAAAAGCATTGTAAAAATGACAGCCCTTCCCTGAGGTCAGATCTTTACAGATAGGGCACAGCACAACTTCAGGCTTTTCTAGTAAGATAGTTCCAGAGTTTGTTGAATTACGATGTCTTCATTAAAAAAGAAAGAGCATGAAAAAACCTTAGGAAAACATAACAGAGATATGCAGAAATTAAACTGAAAAAAAAAAGATATTTGAGAAATTTTTCCTATCTTGTGGGAAAGTATCTAAGCTAAAAAACTTTAGCTTAAAGAAATTAATGTTATGAGGACCTTTATAAATATTTATAGAGTAACAATATAGAAATATAGAACCACTGAATTTACTATGTGTTTAGCAAAGGCCTCTGATTGACAATAGAGAGAAATTAACATGAGAAAATCTCTCTGACAGCTAGACAGAGAAGCCATTTGCCTCATCTGATCTTCTATCATAGCTATCTCCGTGCTGACAGGGAGAAGAGCGGTGTTTATGGAGGCGTAGGACTGATCGTCGCTCATCCACATCCCTCCGGAGGCAGTGGGGACCGAGCTGCCAGCCTACACCTCTCTCCCGCCAGCCCTGATGCCCCAGGTGTCAGGAAGCTGTCTCTGAAAGGCTTTTGTTTATCGGGTTATTGAAGTGAAAGACTAATAGTAACCGGGAGAATTTCCCACTTCAGTTAGGTGAAAAATGAGCACTTTTTTCCCCCAAACAAGATGGCAAGCCTCTGACACTGGGAGATCATCAGGGAGAGGACACACAAGTGCATCGATGCCAGGGTACGGAGTGCACAGAACAGCAGCGGTGAGCATCTAGAAATGTTGCTGGCACTATGAAATTTAAGTACAGGTGCAGACAACAGTCTGTTTGTAGTTGAATGTTCAGACAAGGTTTTTGGAGCCTGACTTTCAGCCAATGTTGGTTGGAAACTGAAAGCCAGGAGTTTAGGATTCGCTTTTTAGATAGCTCATCCTCTTCTTTATGAATATTGAGGAAGGTTTAACATAGGCAGAACCTTCCTAGCCATAGCTGGTGATTACAGTAGCTTGAGGAATGCTCTTGGCATGACACAATCCTTTATAAAAAGCAGAAAAGGCAAATGCATTTAAAAAAAAATAAATCAGGTACTTATTTATGGAGCTTTTTTCATATGCAGCATTCATGCAGTGATTAATCCTTGCAAGAACTCAGAATTACCAAGGAAAAAGCATTGTTGTTAAGCACTCAATTCCAGGATTGATTCTCTCATAAAGCAAAAAAAGAAGAATTTTGCACCCACCACCAGGAGTCTCAGAAGCCAGATTTCCAAGCAAGGATGACACAACATCATTGGGTGTAAAGGGCAGCAGGGTATCAGTGAGGTTATCAGCACCAGGTTATCTAAAAGGCTCCTTGTTGGTTGTCTTCAGTTTCTCCATCAGCTTTTCTGCCAGATCAGTTCAGGGGTACCAGACCAGTCAGAGGAGTTTGTGTGACAGAGTCACAGGCATGGTATGCACTGTTGGTATTTCTGATCCCAGCTTGTGACAAGCCCAGATTACATGGGAATGAGACCGCTTGGAGTGAGGGCATAGCTGAAACACACTAGTCTACCCTGATCAGGGTTTAGCTTCAGATCAGTGATGACAGCCCATTATGCAGTATTTTCTTCTGCTGGGCAATCATGAGTGCTTTGTATACATTATTCTTAATTGCATTCAGACAATGTGTCCGTTGCTGCTGCACTAAAGCAGAACAGCACCAAAATACGAGTGTGATGGAAGTGAGGCTGGGAAAGCACTGCTGGAACTGGGCAGGGAGAGCTTCTGCCCTGTTTATTTGTGCCAGACCTGGCTCACAAGCACTATCAGTCTCTGGATTCACTTTTTCCCTTGTTCCCTGCCCAGGCAGTCAGGTGTGAGACAGGGAGAAAGAGGGGCAGCCTGTGAAATGACACAGGCACAGAGAGCAGGGCATTTTTGAAAGAGAAAATGCATTATAAATATATATGTAGGGTTTTTTTTGCCTGTGATATTGTTTCATTTAGATGACTAGAAGGGAAGTGAAAAAATCCATGCAGTTGTCTTTGTTTATGTTTTGCCTTTACGTTTTGCCCCTGTGTCAGTCTGGGTAATGGAGATCCTTGAGGTCAACCTCACTTTCAGGCCCTCCTTTGCTGTGCAAGTCAGGGATGCCGCAAGGAAAATGCATTGCTGTTTCCAAACCACTGTTTCCATTTGAATTTGCAAATGATGTGGAAATGTTTCTGTTCGTCTTGAGTTTGACCGAAGCTTGTTTTTACAAACAGTAGGACCAAGTTAAGGCAGCCATGGGGTTGTGGATCTCCTGGCTCCAGCACTTCGTGTGTGCTACTCCTGAAACCTGGACTGCAGAGCCTTCCTCGTGTGCGGAGTAGGGTGCAGGGCAAGGCATGCCCTGCGGCTGCCGGCATTGATGCCAGCCAGAATTGCAGCCCAGGGTGAAGTTTCAGCAGCTACCACTGCCCTCTGACAGCCCGGTGATTAGTTCATACAGTCAGGATTTAGGACAGCACATTTCTGCTTCATGAAAGAGACTGTGCAAACAAAAGAAACTATTTTCTGAATTTCCTGCATGCACCTAATGACACTACTTTAATGGCATGAACTGTACAACACTGTTATTCACGTCTTGTTTATCTCTCTCAGTTTTGACCTTCAAATTTTTTCAGTATCCTACGACTACACGGATGTACTCACTGTCCAGCGCAACTGAGGAAGAACATAAATCTGTAGTTCACCTTGGCCACCAGACAGGGTTGGGTTCACTTTCTGACTGGCCTACGTTAATCAGGTATCCCACTCTTCCTGCTGTAAATCAGGCAGCTGATTAATAATCACAGTGAGAGAGATAATTAGTACTGGCATGTAGCTGTTTTATGGATCTCTCTTCTGGAAGCTAAATCCAAGCATATGGGAAAACGTAGCTAAGACTATAAATATGATTCCACTTAGTCGTCTCTTCTGTTTTCTGTTATCGCAGCAGTGTCAGCACAAGGAAAACAATGAAAGTGAAGAGATGCTGTTGCAGATTTTATTACAAGTTCGAAGACTTGGGACTTTTTTTTCTTCTTCAAGGACACTGTGTTAATCTGAAGAAAGAAGGCTTGATTTGTGTTCATTTATGCCTGCCACAATTATTTAAGAATTAACTTCAGTGCTCATATTTGAAAAGCTTTCGTTCTCTTTTAACTATTTCTGGCAGAGTTAGAAAGATATGCCTTGTGCTTTGTGTCATGACAACTTGTCTTCTCCAATAAGCCACATCTTAAACTGTGTCAGGCCTCTCTACATTCAAAGTAACTGTCTTCTGTTCATTGCTCTTGGATTGATGTTGTTACTGGGTGTCTGCAGTGCAGCCAGCAGCAGCTAGCAAGGGTTTCCACAGAAAGTGAAGGCTTTAGTAGTGAAGCACAGATGGGCACCAGGCAGAAACTGAACCCATGTAGCTGGGAATCTTTAGGCAGAGCTTCTTCAGATCTTTATGTTGATCTTCATGCAACACACTAAAATTGAAAAAAGATCTTCTTTTGAGGACCCATTCACAAGGCAAGTGCCCTACTATCAACTTCTGAAACTTACTGGCACAGTGAAAACAGAAAATAAAATAAAATAAAATAAAATAAAATAAAATAAAATAAAATAAAATAAAATAAAATAAAATAAAATAAAATAAAATAAAATAAAATAAAATAAAATAAAATGTGGAGCAGGATTGTTTCTTATCATACTCTGTATCTTTGCAGGATCTCTGTAAGGCAGAGATTGTCTTTTGAGAACAGGAAGCAATTCACCGTGAAGCCATTTCCTTGTGTGTGTTTTGTTATGGTGGCTTTTTAGATTATTTTTAACTATTTTGTTGAGCATTCATAGGGTGAATTAGTAAATGTGACCCCACTAGAAGTGAGAGAGGTCAAGGATGCTGGGGAGCTGGTTTCCCATAATGCTGTGTTGGAGTTTAGGTAGGCTGCAAGAGAGAGAGACCTTTGTGGTTCTGCTCCCCATGAAATAAAAGGGGGAGCATCCTGTTGGGGTGTGGGATACTGTCAGGGTGTGCAGCTTCCAGCAGCTCAAGCTGGTGAGGAAGTCAGACCTCTTTTTGGGGGAAGGAATGGGAAAACACCTGCTGCAGTGGAGGCAGAAGAACTCTTCCTTTTTCTTTTACATGATCATTGTTGCAGTCTCATCTTGGAATAGGTGCCTCAAATAGCTTTTTGTTGGTCTTTTGAAATGGTTGACCAACGTTCTCTTCCACAAGAGTATTTTCTTTTAAGACCTCCTTTTGCTTGTGAAAGGTTTTAGAAATAACTTCTGCCACAGCCATTTCCATTCAAACCTTAAGGCATATACAAAGCCCTTACACAGCTGCATCAGCATGATACAGTTTGGATTAGTTTTTTTTTTTTCTTTTTAAGATAGAAATTGTCAGAAGCAGTATGAGGTGAATGATGGTAAATGATGAGAAATCGTAATTCAGTGCTAAAATGTTTTAAATTCAATTGTCTCTTGTAAAAAGCCAATACCATAAGAGAAATTAAACTGCTGCTCTGAAGACGACATAGAGAGCTCTGTGACTTGTCCTCATCTCATCTTTCTGTCCCAGAAACTCCTTCCATAAATCATTTCTCTTCCAAGGCCTCTGTTCAGTGTACTACTTCTTTTTCTGACACTTAACTCACTAGCGTTGTGTACTGTATGTATTATGCATTGCCTTTTGTGCACGCCATATATTACGAAGAGCTTTCTCTCCCTGAAGGTTTCTGCAGCTATTTCTGTGAGTTTGTCCTACGGGGCATTTTATGAAAGTCATCAGTTAGCCTTTGCTATGAAGAAAGAGATAATAGTAACGGAAAGTAGGCCAAGCTCATTAGACTATGATTAAAAGGCAGATTTTTTTTTTTTTAATGTAGTGAATGAGGTTCTAGTGGGTGGGCTCTGGGCAAAAAAAGTCACAGGTGCTGAGTCCTTGGGCCATTCTGTCTCTTCAGTTATTTTATAGCTTTGATTAAATACTGACTCATGAAGAGCACAGTGACCTTTAATTTCATTCAAGTGACTTTCTTTTACAAGTCTGAAGAAATAAATGTTGTGCATGGTCCTGCCTTTTCTGTCTAGGATGAATCTAGAGCAGAGAGCTGGGACCACAAGTAAGTTGTTTCAAAGCAGGCTGGTCATTTGCCTCTTACAATGCTGTATCTTCAGCTCCTCAGGAACATGCATGTCTCTGCCAGAAATAGAGGATTTTGTCACTGTGGAGGTCAAATCAGGATTTAGGATTTGAATTTTCCTCCGGAATTATTTTAGAACCAGCCTTGAGCTCCCCAAACTGGTAAAGTCCCAGGCTGGCCCAAGGACCTTGGTCTGAGGTCTGAGAACCTGTGCTCAGTCATCTGTGTGGAGCCCAGTGCTCCCTCCTTGTCTCTGGTGGGGCTGCAGGGCCAGTGGGACCCCACACACACCTCTTGCACCTCTTCCTCCAACAAGGTGACGACCTCTCTATTTTAGTATCTCAGCTGAACTGGAATAGCAGAGCTGGAAACTTCATCTCCATGGCTGGATTAGAAAACAATTCATTAGGTGCGGTTCAAGTAGTAAATGGTCTGTACAGGAACTGAGTGGGGACTCAATTCCCAGGTGTTCAGCTCCTACCTGCAGCCCTCCCTTCCTTGGCAGCTTTGGCCTCTACCTGAAGGGCAGATCCTGCCTCCTGCATGAACGACCACAGTGCTATGGTTCCAGTGTGACCATCTTGGTGACTGGGAAGATTTGTCAGGGTGCAGGGCTGGGTAGGATGCCTCTTATTTCACCAGCAGACCTGGAGAAGCTCTCAGGCCTCATCCTGCTCTCCTCCATTGACCAGTGGCAAAGGGAAAATTATAGACTGTAGTCTCTGGTTTAATTAGCCACCTGCTATTCCTGTCCTCTTACATCCACAGTAACTATTTATACACATCAGCCTACAGGCAAGGCTGTGGCTCGCTCTTTTTTCTTGACCAGCAGTAGTCTTTACATGGAAAGTGGCAATTCAGCTAATTTAGAGGATGGTTTCCTTCTTTTTGATTATGTGTAACATGGCGGGACCAGCGTTTTTCCCTCCTGTGAAGAGTCGGTATTTCATTGGCCACCACAATCCTCACAGTTTGTACTCCAAGTGATTGCTTGGCACGAGAAATTTCCATAAGTATGCAACATTTAAATACAACTTGTTATCATGTATCCCTTCCCCTCCTCTCTCCTTAGATGTAAAGGAGCGTCCCACTATGGCCTTACTAAGGAACGGAAGAGGCGTTCCCAAGACTGCTCTCCGGACCATGGCTCCAGCTTAACAGTAGCTGCCCTGAGCCCTGAGCTCTCGGCAGCTGCGGCCATCGCCTTAATGACAGATGAGCCTGGGCTGGTGAACCCGGCCTTCAGCCCCACCTCGGAGGACAGCCAGTCAGCCAGCAGCCCAGGAGACTTGCATCGCAGCAACCAAAACAGAAGTAAGAACTAGAAGTGATAGTTTCAGAGCCTGGCAGCCTCTTTCAACATTCGTTTTCCATGAAACATATGTTATTGGAGGCTTTAACAAAAAAAGAAGGAGAATGGAAGCTTTAATTTTACATGGCTTGTCAAGTTGTGCACTCAGTGACCCAACAGATTTGAGGTGAAAAACAAATTGGCGTGGCTGGGGGCAGCATCAAGCCAAAGACAGACTAGCTGCACGCATGCAAACTGCACGTCTTAAGAAAGATTGTTTAGGCAATCCAGCTCAGTTGGAAAAGCAAATGGTATGTGTTATGTGCTGAAGAGATGGTGCAGCTTTGTAATGGTTTCACCAAAACACAAGTAACCCACATAGACCACACCATGGGCACCCACCCAAATGCCTGTTAGGAATTGTGTTTGGCATTGGCCAAGTATTTGTAGAAAAACAAACCTTAAGAAGTTCCCTGGGAGTTTGGAGGTCAGCTTGGAGGAGCTGGTCCTGCCGAAATAACTGCGGTCAGGGACAAGTTGCATCAAGAAATCTTGCCTTGGTCCTTCACCCTGTGATACTGCACTTGGCTCTTATGAGTGTTGTATTTGAAAAACATGGCCTGGCCAAAGGCAGACTCGGAAGTGTTAACAGTGAGTTCAAAGTAAGTTCAGGCCTCTGAAGCCAAAATGAATAGCCCACCTTGTGTTGCACCAGCTGAGTGTTGAGAGAATGGAAGGGCTGAAGAAAGGCTAGAAAATGAGCAGCACTATCCTCTTGTATGCATGGGGTGAGAGAGGTGAGGAAAGGGAGGGGTAGGAAGAGAACACCAGAATGAAATTAAATCCCATCAGTTTTATTGACTTTAGAGGCTGCAGTCTGGTTTGAGGCAATGTTGTATTATTAGGTTACAATATTTGGTCAGCATGCAGAGCTCGAAGTGACAGAAGAGCAACAGCCACGAAGATATCTTCAGCAGGACGGAAGAGAGTGACATGTTTTGAAAGTATTATGACTATTTTTTGGTACTGCCTTACCTCAGTTAAAAGATGTGACTTAGTTGATCCCTCTCACCTGATAATCTTTGAATTGTTGACTGTTTGTTGGTGGCTTTGGAAGCATTGCAGGATTTTGAGGCAGTAGTGTCAATTTCTTTTCAAGAAGAGTTTTTAACAACTTCCATCTTTTTTTTTGATGTTGTTTTTGTCAAACTTGTATAGCTTGGGAAGGGCAATGCTTCTTCCTTTTATATGCATTTTTCACAGGATTGATGCCGATTCTGCCTTGACTGAGAATTATTCTCTCCCAGGCTACCATGCTCACAGGAGATTTCTGTGTGTGGCTGGCAAAACAGACAGGGAACGTGGCGATGCCAGAGTGTGGGACAGAGGTAGGATAAACGCACCTAGATTCAGATGGGTGCAATCTTGGAGTATCAGCTGGTGTCAGGTGCAAAGACGAAGTGCAGGCAGCTTTGCTATTGTTATATCCCGTTGCACACCAACGGTTGCAGAAATGATGTGGTTCTAGCTCAGAACTGCTGAACTGTAACCATTTGTTTTCTCCTGCTGTTGCAGCTCGACACTTTGAACGCTCCACTATAAGAAGCAGATCTTTTAAAAAAATAAACAAGGCGTTCAGTGTTCTTCGAAGGACAAAAAGTGGAAGCGCTGTTTCCAACCAGACTGACCGGGAAAGGGAGACTGTTGGAAATCCTGCTGCTGGTGAGGAAGGTAATGCTCCTGGTGTTATCGCTTAAAATGGGCTAGAGGACTCTATCCATGTGGGAACTGGATGTCCATGACTGACATGGCTTTCATGTGGTGGGCTGTGCATGATTAAAAAACCCAGAAAACTCAATCTTTCCTTATTTTCTTCTTTAAAAAGTTGTTAGTGACTTTTGTCAGTGGCGGGCAAGAATATTGCTGGGGTATGTGAGACCTCATGTAGGGCTGTTTTGGTAACAGCCTGCGTGCTACGGCCAGGCCGGTATCTAGCATGCAGGATGTGGGATCTGGGAGTCTGGGATCTATTACTAGAGCTGTCATTGATTTTCTCTATCATTTTGTTCAAGAGGCTTCATCAGCCTGTATCTGTCCCCCTAAAGCAAACGGATCATAATGATCACACGATATAGGAAATTCATGAGTTTTGGCTAATATTTACAAAGCACTGGAAATTCCCAGTGGGAGGATGGTAGAAAAGTGCAATGCTGTAATCATTCCAGCACTTCTGTGGGATCCTTGGTGACAGGTTTTTACTACCTCAGCCAGACAGATGATGAGGTAAGAATGCTCTGCTCTTAAACAGGGGGGAGAGGCAAGTTTGGCTGACATACGTCAAGGATGAGGGGTCTGGCAGGCAGTAACACTTAACATTCAGCATTCCCAAAGCAATAAGCAAATGTTATTAATTGCTTTGGACTGTAATTATGAAGCCAACATTAGCATTCACGCATCAAGAGGAAGTGATGATAGAGTGGGAATCATTGTCTTAACCAAGGTCTTCTCTGAGCTTATTATTCCTTTGCTTGATGCCTCAGCACATGTCTCTTCTCAGATCAAATGTCCAGCGTAAGGGCTTTAAGAAGACAAAATGTATACCTTGTCTTTCCTCTGTATTTCAAGTTGTCATTGAAACTCACACAAAATTAGGACAAAAGGCTGCCAAATGCTGTGTTTAGGTATCATTATTCTTGAAGTGATGAATCAGAGAACAACGTTCAATATTTCTTCTGCTTTGTTTGCTTATTACTTCAGGAGAGTTTCACTACATTACTGTGTTCCTGTTACTCTCTTAGTCAACATACTTGCTGATGTAGCCAAAATAAAACCCAGTAATTCAAAATTGTGAACCTTTTCCATAAAAATAACATGAATCTGCTCCTTAGCCTGGAAACATAATTAATAACTTTACTGTCCCAAATCTTTTATTATTTTTCCCAAAGTAAAATTTTGCAAATTAGTTGTCTACGGCTCTCTTTGAGCAGACAGATATAGTTCTCATTTTGTAGCAAATGTTCCATCCATTGTAAGTAAAAACTTGCCCTTCTTCAGCTGGAGTGATATTCTGCATGTCTCAAGTTCATACTTTTCAAAAGACACCTCTTCAGGATGGAGCATAGGCATTTCTATGACTGCTTTCTACCTAGCCTTATCATTGACATTAGTAATCCTTCCACTGAAAGCTAGGTTTCATGCCTAGAGTGTGTGGATGGTCTGGATGCCAATGATACCTAAAGAGTAACCCAGTGCAGTCCAGATGTTAACAGAAGGAAATGTGAAGATGACGCTGGCCTTTACATTTCCAGCAGAAAAAAAAGCGTTCTTGTCTGCTTTTTAAGAGCCGTACAACAGGACCTTGAAGTGGCAGTCACTCCAGGGCCCCGTTGACGGTGTCAAGAGTGTCATTCTCTCCTTGGCTCTGCTTGTGGTCTCATTCCTCTGCACCAAGCACGCCTGTAAACTTCCAAATATATTCTACTGCACTGGAAAAACCAGGTAGGCATGTAATCAGTTAATGAGCAGTTACTCTTACATATGAGATCACAGAAGCTGTGTACCCAAATGACTATTAATTACATATGCAAAGAATGCATTTTGATTACATAGGTCTGGAATTTGGTCTTTAAAAACATGCAAGCAAGTAACTTGCAGCAATACAAATACAACTTTGATGAGGATCTCTACTCAGTCCTTTGCAGCAGGTGCTTTGTGTAACGGCATCTCAAAGGTTCTCTCTGTTTCTTCTTGTTGGAGAAAGAAATGAACATATTTCTTTCTGTAGCAGTTATTATCACTCTGCCAGCTGGAGGCTTGTTTTCTTCTCCAGTTCTGTATGTTTTCTGCTTTTATTTATTTTTTTAAATCCTCAGCTTCTCTGAGCAGTCTGCAGTCGGATTCTTGGTTTGAGTTGCTGGTCAATCTTTAGCGATAGTTGCCATATGCTCTGTCCTGTGCTCACTAGAAGTCCAGACCAAATGCATTGGAAAAAGGCAGCCCCAAGTGTCTGTCTCCCCATTGCTACCCAGCTTTCCTGTGAGTGGAGGTGTTCCTAAAAGTGGTGGCCTCCTGGCCTTGGAGATTCCTGCAGCAGGTGTGAAAGCTGCTGGTGCCATCTTGCCCCAGGTTTCACAGATGCATGTCTGCGACCACTTAAGAGCACACCTCAGCCATGCGCCGTTGCTCCAGGAGATCAGACGGTACCTCATCACCGCTCTGGTGGCTCCTTTCCTCACTAGGCTTAGTCAGTCCCTGACAAAGCTGGATAAAGGATAAAGCCGAGACAGTGCCAGCCTTCACAGCGGGCGCAGAGTGAAATAACCTCATCTTGCTGATAACCTCTGGTTGATAAAAGATCTGTCAGATCATCTGACAAAGTCCATCTGTCCCCAGTTTTCAGAACTCCCTCCTCTTAGTTCAGGTGTCTCTGTTTAATCTGTGTTTTGCCTGTATTTTGGTGAAAGGAGCTCTGAGAACAAAAACCATAGTGCGTACCTATGTATTGGCCCTCAGCACCAGCAGCACTGATGTCAAATTAACTATTTTCCCACTGCAGAGTGTGTAGATGCCTTAAATCTGAACCTGATATGTCTGTTGGACCAATGCTCAGTTGCAATATGACTGTGAAGGTGTAAATAGTCATTCCTGATGTGAGAAAAAAAATATTCAAATAACCATGATTCTGTTTAACTTGAAGCTGAATGCAGTACTGGTTTTGGAAAACTCCTTTGCTAACCAAGGACACTGAAAAATATGATGTATAATGGCAAATGTGTTTCTGTTATAATTACAGCAGAGAAATAATTACAGTCTAATGCTATCTTATATCTAGAGCTGGTAGCAGTCATTCACTGTGGAGATTACTTCATGATTTTTTATTTGCAATCTGTGATTTGATTTATTTAAACAATGTCATGTGCCCCCGTTTTGGATTTAAATGATTCAAGTTTTCTTTGTTCCACTTTTCAAATGTTTTGGTGGCATTTTCAGCAGAGAACTGTTCATTGTCCAAACTGAAAAAAATGTTAGAAGTGGATGAAAAGTGTAAACACTGATGAGAAAATGTTTGATGGAAGGAGAAGTTAAGATTTTCTCATTTTTAATAATTTGGTCATTTGTAAATAACCCATGCAAAGAAGTATTTGTCCATAGTGCAGCACCCAAGCTTGTGATATCTACCTGAGAGTAATCTCATTAATAGCACTTACAGCTGCAAATAGCTTTGCAGGTCTGAAGTAGATGTTAGGAAACTTTAAGAAAGACGATTTCATTCTCAGATGTGAGGGAAGGCGACAGGGACATCCTTCCGGCACTGGTGCATTTAAGATGTAATATCTTCTGACTGGATCTAGTAGTGTAAATGACCTTGACAATCTACTTAAATGGTAAAATATCTCCAAGCAAAGACTGCTCCAGCTTTGCTATGCTTATTTGTGTCACTGTGCTCTTAGCTTGGCTTTACACTCTTTAAATTCACTTCCAAGAAAGACTGTATGTATGCACCCTTTACTCAAACTGATCTACAAATACAAGTCTTAAACCTGCTAATGCTTTAGGAGGAAAATATTAGGGAATGCAATTGCAAAAAACTCTACACAGTTTCACAGTAAAAGGGAGCCGTGCTGCTGCTTTTCGAAAACGTTCTTCAGTTCCATTTTGCAGTCAAGCCATTGTAAAATAAATTGAATTTATGATTGCTTGAGGATGTCAAATGTTGTTCAAAGTCAAACTCATTCTTCTTAGTCTCATGGTGGGTGCAGTGCTGCCATCTGTTATTGCTTTGCAGCAGACGAGACGAAGGCAGCCCTGGCAGGCACTGGCAGGACTGCATAACAGACTCTCTTGTTGTGTGGGTGTATCTCACTCCTAATGTTCAGTCTGAGACCTCTTGGGTTTTATATATACATATAAAATAGATAGGTAGATATTATAAACACTTCAATGTTTAGGAAAGGTACACGAAGAAAAAGAAGGCAAATGAAACGCAGATGGCTCTAGGTATCAACCATTTCGTGGCATTAAAGCTTTTGTATGTGCAGAATAAAAGTGCCCTATCCAGCCCCAGGGAAAGGCAGCGCAGCCCAACTTCTGTCTCAAGAATCCCTTCAGGAACCCTTCAGGAATCCCACGCTGTTCCTGTTTTCCCCAGACTTGATTCAGTTGCAGTTCTGATTTCCCAAAGCAGCTGTTGAAGATCTTACAGAACTGGTTCAAAGCACTCTGCTCTGGAATGATGAACTAGGCAATTTCAGAAGGAAGAGATTGTAGCATTTCCTCCACTGCAGACTGATAAACTTTGCATGCTGTAGATGAGATAGTCAGACCTCTTTTGAGGCACATTCAACTCTACAACAGTTTCATTTTAGTTCTTTTGGGACTCCTTTGGTGGTAGAATCATAGAATCATAGAAACATAGAATCATAGAATCATAGAATGGTTAGGGTTGGAAGGGACCTTAAAGATCATCTAGTTCCAACCCCCCTGCCATGGGCAGAGAAATCCTCCACTACACTAGGTTGCCCAAAACCTCATCCAACCTGGCCTTGAACACTTCCAGGGATGGGGCATCCACAACTTCTCTGGGCGACCTGTTCCAGTGCCTCACCACCCTCAATGTAAAAAATTTCTTCCTTATATCTAATCGAAATCTCCCCTCTTTCAGTTTAAAGCCATTGCCCCTTGTCCTATCACTACACGCCCTTGTAAAAAGCCCCTCTCCAGCTTTCCTGTAGGCCCCCTTTAGGTAATGTAGGAATGTCAGAAGCAAGAAGAGACATTAGAGCTGGCGTTGCCTTCTACCTGCGTAGGTCATCACACCAGCGTCCCTGGAGAATTAATGGAAGGTATTAAATCTAAATGATGGCAAACCACTGGGAGAATGAAATGCTAAATTAAAATCATCTGGGAAGGATGAGTTGCAGAATGAAGTCCCACACTAGCACAAGAGCATGTGGCGTTGACAGATACAATAATTTTCCAAGAATAGGTTACAGAATCTTGGTTTAAATTCTGGTGACCGGGTGCTGAGGAGCATGGGGGTGTGTGACTGCAGATAGCCTTATTTGTGGGGGTGGGATGGCACCTCACATCAGTCAGACCTTCTGATCTGAATAAGACCTGCAACCTGAGACACAAGTTTTGTTTACGGTGACCTTTGTTTAATCTGCACTCAAAAGTCACAGCAAACATTATACAGTACTTTTTCACACTGGATACTGGGAACGAAGGCAGAAGTTATCCTGATGGAGAGAGGAGCATGGTGCACACAGAAGTCAACCAAAACCCAGCACTGAAGGAACACCACCATTAAGTGTTGCAAACTGAGAGGGTAAAATATTAAGCATACTTAAAATTTTGGATTAGAGTCTCATGGCCACTATACTAACAAGTGCTCATTGTCCTACATCGTACCATACAAGTGGAGTTTACTGTGTAAAGCTGGTCCGTCCTATGTTATTTGTTACTGTAGTGAGATGTGTGAAAATATCAATAAAATTGCACACTAATATAAGGAAAATATTGCCTGAGGAAAAAACCCACACAATCTTTCTGAATGCAGATGACATTTTATTATATTGACAGATTCAGAATGCTCCCTACAACCCCCGGTGACAAAAACACAACACTCTGTGGGAAAACCTGCAAGAATCACCAAAAACAAGACAGAGAGTTTACTTCTTTCTAGATTCAGCAGCTCTTCGATATTTAAGGACTGGAAATATAAAATGGTAAAGAAAGGTATGCAATACTCCTGGGTTTTCCTGCTCTGGAAAACCTGGTCAAAGAAAACAGAGTTCTAATTAAGAGTATAAGGGCTGGAAAATGGGGTCTGTGCAAACCAATGCTCCAGCCTCACAACAGGCTGTGTCTATATGAATGATACAAGCCCTCAGCCCAGTTGGAGTCCCTTAAATTGGGCTGCTGAGGCCTCATTCGCTGTGCACAACCACGTGCTGGAGCAGGGTCCACCTCTTCTGGGTGTGGTATATACACTAGAAAAATGTAAGTTGAAGACATTGTTTTCCAGATACAACATCATCTTGAAATAGACATGGTAGATTTTGATCACATTGCACACAATGTACGCAGACTGTCTAGTGAAAAACTGATTGTGAATTTTCTTATTAAAAAAATAAGTATTTGTGTATTTTATACATTTAGTTTGTCAAACTTACTGTTTATCAAAATAGGCATTGGGCTTTCACTTACGACAGTCTAGGTTGTTGGTGATACAAATGTCTGTACATATGTCTGGGATGAAAACAAAAGGCAAGTCTTCGATGAAGAGAGCAGAAATTAAGGGGTCATGGAGTTATTTTGGTTACTTGGCCCATCTGAGGAGAAAATGGTGCAATTTATTAATTATATTCGATAAAGAACATGAATCAAATGAAGACAGGAGGTGAGGCAATACATCCTGCTAACTATGAAAAGAGAAACCTTTGTGACTTTCAGACTGCAAGAAAAATGTCTTGGGAAGATTTGTTTTGTTGTAGACTACACACTTCAGAAGGAAATCAGGTATTAAAAATTCCTCTAAAAGAATCTGTATAAAATCATATTGGAAGTCATCCCAGTGCCCCTACAAGACTTAATTTAAGGCACTGTTCAAAATGCAAAGAAACTTACATAAGTTTATACCTTATGTAAAGATATATGTAAGCCTTAAATAAGTGTAGAGATTTGTTCACTGCCACATTGCCCTGATTTTGCTCTGGGATAATTACAGGCTGAAATAACGTGAGAGTGTCGATAGCTTTTTCACTCCACAGTTCTCCATGGTCAAGAAATGTAACTGGGTAATTTCTTTAGAAAAGTTTTCAGAATGAGGTATGGGAGAACGAGTGTTTGAGTCAAAAAGCTCAGTTTGTTAGGACATAAGGTGAATCGTCATGCAATGGGAAATGGAAGTAGTTCTGCTACAGGACTGCTTTGGTAATCTGCAGAATATACAGAGATGTTTATTTATGCTATTTCTGTGCAGAGAAGATCTGAGGACCCAGATTATCATTTGCATTTTTGCATGTTAATACCCTTACAGCCACACTGAGTGTGTAAAATACACATACTTATTCTGATGCAGGGATCAGGCCTTTGGTGTATCTTGAGGAGTACTCGTATAGTCTGACTTTAAGCACCCCACTGAGATGCCAGAGTTACTTGCCTCTTTCTTCTTCCATAGCAGCAAGGAGAGTTTAGCAGCTCCAGGTGTGACTTAGTAGTGAAGCGGTTATCGCTCCCTTGGGAGCGCATGCACTACAAAGGAAGCTGGAGCAAGTAGATCAGCAAATTATGCATTTGGCTTAGAGGCCTGGATTTAGATGGAGTGAATCCACCCGTCAAGCTAGAGAGAAGCAAACAACTTACAAGCTGGGCAAACAATGTTCAGAAAAGAGAGGAGTATGGGGAAAATAAAGCGTTTTCCATTCCTGAGACATTACACATCCTGCACAAAACTGAAATAAACCCACATTAGAGAAGAAACTGCTACTACTAAAGTATAAACTAAATGAGTACTTGGATATTAGGTTGATGAAGGATGTATAGTTATCTAGATAGACTTTTATTGGCTGTCAGCTCCATGTAAAACCACAAAGTCGAAGTCTGTGCTACCGGTAGGTGCTTTTTACAGACATGGAGGAAGACAGCTTCCTGCCTCGAAGAACATATGATCAAAGAAGTGGTAAGGAATGCAACATGGTGTTTCTTAATATTTTTCGCCTGTTCTTTCTTTCTTTCTCCTTGCTCTCCCCTAAAAGGTTTTGGTGCCTTGCTGGTTTGTTGCCTGCTAATTCTGCAGTAGAAGACATTTATTCTATCTCAGATACTGGCCTGTTAATTTTCATTTAACACTTTGCCGCTATTTAGTAACAGTCACTGTACTTTCGTTTCTAAAATAGGTTACTGAAAAATATTAACACTTAATTTTTTGACTTCCAAGTTTTTCATCTGAGCTCTGGATTGGACTCCCATACTAAAAATTCTAAAGCTTTCTCTAACCTATGGGGGATTCAAAATAATTGAAGGCTGATACATCTCTGCTAGAAAACTCACTGATGCTTTTACTTCAACTTTGCTCACTGTTGAATGTACGTTAAAATTTTGCATTGACCTGGAAGGAAAAAAAGTATTAGTGACATGCTGTGAAAACAACCATGCCAGTTGAAAAGTAGATTTTGGAAAAGGATACTCTTATCCAGTCTGTTACAAATACAAAAAGGACCCCTGCCCACCATTAGTCCCTTTTCCCCACACCCAGATTGCCAGGGCCACCAGAGATCTTTCCCTCCAGGCACCTTAAGCCTGCCATGGTTTTAACACAGACATGTCGCAGTAAGAGCCAGTCATTCCTGCTTGCTAGAGTTCAAGCAGTGATGAAAGAAAAGGGGAAACTACTGCGTGCTTTGGGTTGCCCAAGAAATTTTGCCTTTCTGTTAGCTCAAGGTGAAAAAATGATTCCTTGGATGTCACAAGCCGAGCACTTGGTCCTCAGCTATGGCACCAAAAACAGAGGAAAATAGGACAGCCCAGGATGCTACCAGTGGGACAGGGTGTGCAGCCCACCACAGCAGGGATGGATGTTTGTTGAGGTGTCCGTGCCCATCTGCTCTCAGGCCAGCAAGCAACCATGGCCCGGTTCAGAGGGGTCTCTGGTGACTAAAAGTTTATTTTGTTCCCTTAAAATATTTGCACGTACAACAGTTTTTAAGCACATTTCATCTGTCTGATTATATCAAATATTTAGGGCTGTGCTTTGTGAGGAAAAAAAAAGGAAGTTTGAATGTATTAATTAAAAAAGAGTCCCCTCAGCAAGCATAAGTATCTTTTCCTTCCCACTTAGTGTAAAACATAGCCATGCATAAAACCTAGTTTGGATAACTGGCACGTACTTGAAGTTGTGCAGTGCATGTTTTAACAAAGCAAAGCTGTGATGTCAAATAAATACCTTACAATGTGCGTTTCCAGGTTTTCCCAGATTGTATCACCTGATTCCAGATGGGGAAATTACCTGCATTAAGATCAACCGTACCGATCCCCACGAAAACCTGGCCATTAGGATTGTGGGAGGCAGTGAGACTCCTTTGCTACACATTATTATACAGCATATTTATCGAGATGGGGTAATTGCCAGAGATGGAAGATTGCTGCCTGGAGACATGATACTAAAGGTACAGTACTGTGGAGGTATGAGATAAAAGTATCCTAACAAAGAAAAAGACGATGTAAGTCGATCATGAGATGAGATTTGCAATGTTGCTGGTTTGTGTGGGTAGAACAATGCATGCAGAAAGACATTCAGTTCCTCTGCATGCTGTGATGATTTCTTTGATTTCAATCGTTTTCAAAGCTCACAGATTTATTTGTTTTTCCTATTCACTACCAAGCCTCTCTGATTTCTACTCAAACATGGTAGATCCAAAACTCCATGTAGCGCAGTATACCGTTGGCATTTCTGACCCAGTGGTGCAAAAGTTTTTTTTTGAAAGCAGAGGCTGGGCTTTTTGTCCTGAATTCTATGAACTGTGGGCTTAAATCTCAGTTAGTGAGGTTTCCATTGCCTTACATCCCACTTACTTACACTAGGATAGGTGATAGAAGCCTGATCAGGTTATTTCAGAACCTTGCTGCCTGCTCTGTTTTGGGAGCATTAGTCCACCAGCAGCCATAGGTGAAGTCTCTAAGAACAAACCTGATCATCATTCAGGCATTAGCTGTTGGCTGCTACTTCTGCTCCTGTTTCTATAGAAATGTATAACATGAACTAGAAGTAGGCCAGATGGTTAAAGATCATGTATCTTGTGAGCAGTGGCTTCAGCAGCAGCTTTTGAATGGGAACGGCACTCTCAGCTCCAAGTGACTTGGAGCTCTGCAAGGATGCTAAATTATATTAATGCTTCAATCTTTAGAAGAGAAGAGCAATGAGAGAAAATACTAGTTCCTTTCCTTGCTCCGATGCTTTGATGGTGTGTAGCTGGAGTGTGCAGGTATATTTACATTGCGAGCAGAACGCACAACTGTGGCTCACCCAGGTATGCTCAAAGAAGCTTAAATCAACTAGCTCAAATATTGGTGACAGCGTGGCCAGAGATGGCAAAGAGGTCAGCATAGGTTTTCCAAATTAGAGGTAAACGTTTGAGCAGACTGCTTTGTTCACCGTGGGCCATGCTACCATGAATAAACTGGTGCTGGTACCCAGGCTAACCTGTGTGCTGTTAGCTGGGATAAGGCTACAGGAGCTGGAAGTGGAGTGGACTGGCCATGCATATCTCAGGACTGTATTCCAGGAGGGACTCCAGATGTCTATCTTGCTGCCTGCTCTGGTGTGCCTGGCTGGTAGGGTTAGTGAGTAGTTCTCTCAGCCTTACTGATTTCTACTAAATATTGCATATGAGTAACGAAATGATATTGTCCTTTGAAGTTCAGAGCACTGCCTGTAAGCCACTGTGCTTTCCTAGCTTTTGCTGATCCCCGTGGTAGCTGAGGACACTTGAGCCATGCTGGAGTTGTGACACGCCTTTTGCTTCTTGTCTAGTGGACCACTGGCCAAAGGGATTTCACAGGATCACGATGTGGGCATGTTTTCCTCTGGCACTATTTAAACGCACCTCTGGATTGCCGTTCCAGGTGGCAGCTGGATGAGTGTCACTCAGTCATGCATTTCAGGGAGGCTTTTTGTCCTGGTGCCAGCGCAGAGCAGCAGATTTAATGGCACCACTGAGCCAAAACTGTTCCTGCAGGGCACATCCAAACTGCAGTGGGAGGCTGTGATTGCAGCAAGGACAGGCCAGCTCAGCTCTCCCTGGCTGTGGTTGACTGCTCGGGGATTTACTGAGGATTCCCAGCAATTTCAGCCCCATGCTGTGCAGCTTATGCCGTTTGTGGTATACAAGCTGGCACCTCCAAGTTAGTCGAGCTGTGTCTCTGGGGTTCAGTCCCCCCGACAGACGGCAGCAGGGACAGCCCTGTCGTGCCCACACAGGCAGTCTGCAAAAGCAAAGGACAGACGAACGCTTTTGTCCATGCTGGGAATTGTTTCTGTTGCAGTTTGGAGACGTTTCTTAATATTTAAATGTTTCAACCTCTGCAATGTAAAACTACATGGAAATAACTTGTCCGATTTGGATTCTCCAGGCAGCGATGAACCACAACCTTGCAACTGGTTTTCATTTAGCGGTGATAAAGTGCAATGCCCAGTCACTCTTACACACACAGACAGGGCAGGATTGACTGGAACCTCTTTTATTTTCCCCAGCCAAATTAGAGAAGTGGCAGTTATGAAGTTTTACTGTCTGAGCTAAATCTTACCTGGAAAACATTGAGAAATGTAAAAAGCCTCATTCTCTGGTGTGGTGTATCAGCATAATTGCTAGTAACTATCCAGGGCGTTTAAACTTCTACTTGAGGCTCTTTTCTTCATTTTAATCAGAAATTCATTATGGGAACAATATTTTCTTTACTGTACCTTGAGCAGCTGGGAGATAATGAAGAAGAGAAACAGCAGGAAAGTAGTGGGAGTGAGAGGAAAGGCTGGCAAGGCAATTTGAAATCAGAAGCTAGTAGAATAAAACTAAGATACATGAAAGGATACTGGAGCTTGGGAAAGAGCAGTAATAAAGCTGAAAAATAACATGTATGTCTGGAGACTATCAGGGAGAAAGGGAAAAAAAAAAAGGCAGAAAGTGTCTGTACAGTGTGTCCTTTCCTTGGGGGGACGACTGTTCTGCCCCGCGAACTTGGCCTTCTGCGTGACACAGTTTGCAAGAGCACACGTCACTTCATATGAAGACATCTGTGTAAATAGATGTCCCCTCTCCAGTGCCAATTCAGATTGGACGGTCTTTCTGTTACTGATCTATGCTTCTCTCTTCCAGGTAAATGGCATGGACATCAAAAATGTGCCTCACAACTACGCCCTGTCAATCCTGAAGCAACCCTGCCATGTGCTCCGACTGACGGTGCTCCGAGAGCAGAGGTACCGATGCCGAAACAGCGGACTCTCCCTTGATGCTCACTGCAATAGGGACGACAGCTTCCATGTTGTGCTAAACAAAAGCAGTCCAGACGAGCAGCTGGGAATAAAGCTGGTCCGCAAGGCCGATGAACCGGGGGTATTTATTTTCAACTTGCTGGAAGGTGGCGTGGCTGCCCGTGATGGACAGCTTCAGCAGAACGACCGGGTGTTGGCCATCAATGGGCGCGACCATCGGTATGGCAGTCCAGAGAGCGCAGCCCAGCTGATACAGGTTTGTCACCACCACTTTGACCTCAGTTTCTGAACTTTGCAAAAACCAAGCAGTGTATTTCACCACCCATTGCAAAGCAGGGGCCAAACCTAACATGTGTGTGTTTGGGGCAGGGAAGGAGATGTGTCAAGCTCGGATGGAAATTTACACCTCTAAAAGCTTCTTGGTTTCACAGTGAGTGCAAGGGTGAACACAGGCGTGGACTCTCACTGTGACGCCTGCTACCATCAGGCTTTGTAACGCACACATCAACGTGAACATCTGTATACTCTGTGCATCACGGAAGAGTGATGCCATCTGCCAAAAGGCAGGCTGGCCTGCACCCTGGGAGTGCTGGGTCCAGCTGCGTCCTGACTCTTCCAGCTCAGAAGGAGCCACAGAGCTCCCTGGTGCAGCCCTGGAGCTAGCCAGAGCAGCCTAAGGCAATGGCTGGCATGTTTCAGGATGGACATCATCCTCCCAGACTCAGTGATTTCCCATGGGTGTGTTTTACGACTGAAGGTACTCCATACCTTGTAGATATTTCTTACCTGAACCCAGCACATGGAAATCCAGAGGTTTTGGAAAAAATGCATCTGTAGCTGTAGTTTTTATAAATTTCTCTTTAGATTTGCGTTGAGAACTAAAGGGATGCCTCTGCAATGCACTGAACAGTCTCACCCCAAAACTGTCAGAAAAAAAACGCTATGCCTTTCTCAGCTACAAAATCAATCAACTTCTGCTTAATTTCCCCTCCAGAACCATTTTCCTTTGTTTTCTTTCTTTACAGTCATGTTTTTTTAGAAAACTTGAACATAAAAAGCAATGCGAATAATATTTTGTTGCTTTTATCTCATATTTGTAGCAGTTACTATACTTGTGCAATTTTACATATCGTTTGGAGGCATGCAGAATGTCTCCATGTATTGAAGAATTTCATGTGCCTCAATAACAAGATGTCAAATCAGGCTGTCTGCTTCCCCTTTCCGACAGGTATAATCAGGGTAACATGAGTCAGACTGAAAGAAGCATTCAAATCCAAGCACATTATGGAAAAGATTCCTCCTTTAGCATACGTTCACAGTTGGCTGTAGCCAACTTTTATTAAGAAATTTATAGCCTAGGTAAAGAAAATGGAGTCCCCTTGCATAATGCCAGTGGTTGAAATTCTCGTCCGGCATCTTTCTGGATTACTTTATGTAGCTCACTAACTGGGACCAGAAGGCATCGGTGGGGAGGAGGTTGAAATTCTCTGAGGGGAACAAGCCTGGAATGAAAACCTTTCTAAAAAATTGATATTCTTGGAACAGTTCTTTATGGCTACAAAACAAGGCAATAGTACTTCATAAGCAAAAAACACATGCAGCCTAGAGATGAAATGGAAAAAATGACTAACGAGACCATTCACACACAAGTGTTCAAAAATGCAACTAACGATCTTACTGGGTTCCAAAGAGTGGTTGTTATTTATAATAATGCTTGAAATGCACACCAGTCCCTGAGAATTTAAACAACATGCCCATCAAAGGGGAGACTCAGGTTTCCAAACAGCCAGAATTACATTGCATTGATGTGAGCTCTGTGAATCACGTTTGTCTAATGCAAAATTCCCAGAACCTGTGTCTTTTTGGTCATGTTTTTTCATCACTTATCATTTGCCTTTCCTGTTTCCATGTTATGCCAGAAAAAAAACATTATACTGAAGCCACAAGTGTTTTGCATTTGCTTCTAACACAAAGGGATGTTTTACTGTGTCCTCCGATTTCTCAACAGTATCCTGCCTGTGGAGACCTCAGCGTGTGTCACAGACAGGACACTAAGGTCTTCAAATTAACAGTGCCAGAAGCTTCAAATACGCCATCGGTTTCTTTAAAAGCAGAACTAACGTTCACTAATATCATAAAAGGTGGTGATGGCTTGTTAGCACAGCTGGGAGAACATCAGGTTTCTGCGGAATCTGATTAGTTTTGACTTCTAAATAACAAATAATTGGGACGAATCTGATTCTTCAGGCCTTTAGCAATTACACATTAGCATATATGAAGCAGTTGTTAATCAGTAGATTAGGTGTCTGGCTGTTTATAAGCTCAGTCGCTGGAACTGAAATGAAGAAAACGTGTAAGTGCGAATGAGGAATGTGCACACATCATAACACTTGGGAGTTTGCAGCTTCCCATTTGTCGCGTCATCTTTAGTCGTGGCCTTGTGTCAGATGTGGCACTTTTCATCTAAATAACGTGACATTCCACATCTGCTTTCCATGAGAGTGGCAAGAAAAGGAACAAGGTAACAGATCAGTGGGCGCTCGTGCGAGCCGAGCTGCACGGGTCGAGCCAGACTTTACTGCATCCAGATGTTCACCCTCCTCTCTCCGTCTTCCCCCCGCTGCTGTTCAGAGCAGCTGTGAGAGGTGTACAACCCCCTCTCCGTCACGACAATTGCCACCAGTAGAAAGCAGGTCGTGCAGCCACTGTGGGCTGCAGGATGCAAAGCACATTCTTGCTCCATCATCCTGGTGAGAGATGGGGCAGCTTCTACTGAGAGCAGAAGATAACAACTGCCACCGCGTCTCTGCCTCCCTGTTTGATTGGCTTTGGCCATAAGAAATTTTAATTCTAGTAGGTTGTTTCAGCTATTGCTTGCATTCAGTCTCAAAGCTAACCTCATTTCTTCAATTTTTGCTTCATCTTAAGAAACAGAGAAGGAATTGTAGGAAAAATGAGTGTTAAGAGGGAGGGAGGTATCAGAATGAAGCAGTAATTAATATTCTGATCGGTGGAAATGTTAATGGGTTTTTATACGGAAGTACGTAAATATAAAAGCTGGTCTTGTTGTTTGGATAACTTTTAAAAATACTCCGGATTTCTGAGAAACTACTCAACTTGACAGACCCGGAGACAAATGTGACATTGCAATAGAGACTCTTGTTGAACTTCTGCTAGTCCTTCTAGAGGAATTAATCACATTTACAACCTTGCTCTAAATAACCAACTTTGAGACTAACCATGTGGCAGCAGATGAGTTTTAAACAGAAGTTGTGTAAGCTGAAGCTGTTTGTTTTAGAGAAAACTGGGGGTTTGTGGGGCCATATGTCCTTAGGAGGTTTAGTCTTGTATTGTTCAGTTCCACCTCAGTCGTATTACAAACTGGGGACCAGGGTGATTTCCTTTCTCTGGAAACAGAGCATTCTGCTTTTGAGTACCAGCTGAGTTCAGAGTCGAGGAATTAATATTCCATAAAAACAGACCTACTAAAAATATCTAGAAAGTTATTTTGAAATATATATGTATATATGAAATGATATATTATGAAGCTGTGGAGATATGAGTTGCTGGTGAAAGAACTAGCATCCCCTAAAATATTGGGAAAATAACAAAGAAGTGCACAATTTTTACTGAGCTACTGCCTTCCTTGGAAGTAGCACATGAAGATTCCAGGCTTGAAGCTGGAGGTTTAGGAGAGGTAAGTTACTTTTTTTTAACTACAGTGACATTTTTCAAAAGCATTTTATAACTCTCAGCTACTGCTATTGAATCCAGCTCCAGAAAAGACAAACCAAGCTATAAAACCAAAAATCCCAGGGGCCTCCTCTGGCTTCTGTTAATTGTCTGTGGGAGAGTTGATTTCAATAGCAAAACTGGGTCTGGGTTTGGTTTGCAGATGCTTGTTCAACACCAGCTTTCCTTGGAGCTTCTCCCCAGTGAGCAGGGCACGTCAGCGTGCCAGCAAGCGAGTCCGGAGGTCTGGTGCCGCAGGGCTGCGGTACCGGCAGTCATCATTACTGCAGTTCCAGGGGGATCAGACCTCCAGACATGCTTGCGGGGGGCTCCACATCAGATGCTGAGCAATTCCCTGGTTATAACCTGCGAGCAAGCAGGCAGGAGCCCCTCTGGAGACCGGCCCTTACAAGCCCCTCCTGCCTGCCACACCACCAGGGTCTTTAGCCTGGAGAGAAGGAGATTAGAGGATTAATATTTTATCTCCTGAGTATGCTTCTACAGCATTGAGGCTATTTCCACAGCTCTCTCTCTCTTCAGGTCCGTTCAGTATGTTGGTTTCCACTTATGGCAGACATCTATGATTTACCCAGCTAAACCCCACTCCCTCTCAGCTTTATCTTTGCATCACAGTTGTCGTGAACAGATTCATATGAGCCTCACTGAAGGAAAAATGAAACCATTTGCTTCTAAGGAAACAGTACTGATTCAATAAGACAGAAAAAATGTACCTGTACACAGAATTAATAATACACATATCAGGTACATGCAGAACACCTTACAAATAACAAGCAAGCATAACTCAGTAGAAGCTTTGCAGCATCTCTCAGGCACATAACTATTATGACTGCATTGTGCAAAAAGGCCAGAAGCAGTTTGAGCTAATTTTGGGTAAATTGTTTTCACACTTCCGGTTCCTAGAGTGAGAGCTTGGGCTAGTTTCCCATCCTAAACTCCATTACTCTCTGTGTTTGCTTGTGCCCTCCCTGTTTCTCCGTGCTTTGGTGCACTAGGATTTTACTTCTCAAAATGGTTGCACATCCCTTCTGTAAGCTACCTTACGTTTGTCATTCTCATTGCATGCAGGTGGACTCAATTACATCATTTATTCCCCCCTTTCATCAGCCAAGGCTTGAGCACATCCCTCCTTACATAGTTAATTGCATCTTTTTCAGAGTTCCCATCCAGCAGCAGTGGCTCTGGTTGTCTGTCTGTCTCCCATAGTAGGCACATAGCGGCTCTGCAGTGATGTGTGCAGGTGGATCACTGCTTCCAGCCAAATTTGGGACAGATAGGGAGGGGTTTTCAGAGTTAAAGCCAGATTTTCAAGAGAAGGATTAAGTAGTGCCAGACTTTTTTTTACAGACTTTATTGACCTGAACGGATGCTGCCACTTTACGTCATTGCAGCCATGTTTGTGGGAAATCCAACTCACCCTTAAATGGGACCCGCGTTTCATGAATCCCCTGGGGCTGAAGCACAGGGGTTTGCTGCGGGGGTTGGTGGGATTGACGCTGTCCCTTGTCCCGCAGGCCAGCGAGAAGCAGGTTCACTTCATCGTGTCGCGGCACACCAGGCAGCAGACCCCCGACCTCTTGCAGGAGACGGGTTGGAGTTACGGCGGCGGCAGCATCCCCCAGCCCTGTCCCACTGAGAGAAACAACCCTGGCAAGGTGAGGGCACGAGTGCTCGCGTGGTTTCTCTGCTGCCTGTGGGACTGGGGGGGCAGCTGGTGTTTCAGTGTCTCGGGGTGTTACCTCTGCTTTCTGTTACCAGAAAAATCATGTCTTATTTTTCAATGGAAATGTAAAAGCTGTACTCCTCATTATTTATATACTACTTCTGCCCTGATTCTGCCTGGGGTGGGGAGGGAAGGCAAGGGGCAGCAGTGGGGCAGGAGATTGGCGTGCAAGCAGCATCCTGGCCATGGGCACAGACCTGGCTGGCGGTGGAAGCCAGCGCAGGGCAGTGCGCTTCAACGAAAATAAGAGGCTTATCTGAAGTTTCTCCATCTGGAGCCTTCAGGCAAAAAGCTTTCCTACTCTGGCCTGAGACTTTCTCATATGCTGCTTGAAAATTACAGTAATTATTAGTCTGTTGTTCATTTCTTAAGATACTCATGCTCTCCACAGCCACTGTGAGCGTGCCATCTTTCTGTGGGGCTTTGGTTCTGCTCTGGTAGCACCTGGCACTCGCATGGGACGAGGCTGCAAGGGCTGGCAATGCGCGGCATGGCCAGATCCAACCTGGGGCCACGTGGCACAGAGCAACCATGTGCCCCAGATATGGCTTTGGTTACCAACCCATCCCTCCACCTGCTCCTCTGTACCTGGTTACATCATGTGTTTAGTGCGTTTAGACCTGCATAAGGTCTAAATAAGACCCTCTGCATAAGGCAGGGAGACTCTCGTGGTCAAATAGGTTTTAAAGCGGAAAGCAATGCAGCAAGAGCTCTGAAAGTATCTTTTCTGAGTTTACTCAACGTCATTCTTTGCACTATAGACAGAGCAAGGAATGCGTTTGTAACAGCTGAATTTATTTAACTAAATTTAAAATCACATGGCTGGTTAACTTACATTAATTGCTCTGAGCATCACCACTTCTGCAAATCCTTCTGAGCTGGTCCCCTGGCCTCCGGTGCCAGGGGTGCATCAGGAAGGTGGACAGGCAAGGTTGGTTTAAACCTGTCCTGCCTGATGGGCAGCCAGATGTGTCCTTAAAGGGACCTTTGGACTGAACCAGCTGTCAGATCGGATGCACAGCTGTCAGCCAGGAGACGAGGCTAGCTCTGTGTTTACCAAATGCTTTAAAGATACCCATTCTTTGCAGTTTGTTTTTTTTTAAACTACATTTGTTCAGTGTTTTTGTGTGTAAAAAATATGCCAGTGTCTCTTTATCTATATTTAGTTTTCCTTTTCCATGAAGTCTCAATCACAGCCTTTTTTAGGTGAGACTGGTTCAGCAGGAGTTAACCCAAAGAACAGAGTCAATGCAGTAGCTACTACCCGGTAGCAAACAGTGCCCAACTAATCATGCATCTGCAAGGCATTACTTCCTAATGAAGTACTGATTTCCTTAGGGAGATATGTGTAGGACAATAATTAGCTCGTCTTGCTACTGTATAATTTCTAGTGATGCTCTGAGCACCTGCTAGCTCTGCCATGTTGATCTGATTAATTGTTACCACATTAGATTTCTTGGGAACATGACTTGTCTTCCATACACTGCCCTAGGTCCCCGTTCTCTATTCCTTTACTGAGAGGTGTTAGTTGGGAATTCTTGGTGAATCCCGCATTATTTTGGGTAGCTGTGATATTGAAGGACCAATGCGGACCTTGCAACTGTACTTTAAAGATTAGCGAATCACCTTTTGTTGGATAGGCCATGGTTTTTAGGGGGATTTTCAGTTTGCCATGAGAGATGGGTGCTACCTAAGCACATGAGCAGGCATGGGCTCTGGCCTTCTGGCCAGTGCCAACTTTTGGGCACTTTCCAGGGAAGATTACAGCCAAAAAAGTAAATTCTGAGCTGTTCCTAGCTCCCTTTGGCTTTGTGTTTGTGCAGTGGAGGGCTTGTATCAGAGAAAATGCTCTGGCAATAGATCAGTACAGCTGGTGGACACAATAAGCTTCAGGCACTGGAGGCTTTTGGTCTGATACAATCGTTCCTGGAGAGTTATTTGCCCTTTTATAGGATATGAGTGTGTCAGTTTGAATTTCTCTTCCTTTTTGTTGAAGGTTTAACTGAACTTTGTTTGCAATTCAAGATCTTTTAAACTCTAGGTTTTGATACACTTAAAATGTTATTTGTTTTCAAATAGCCATCAGCACAGAAGCAACACTTGCAAGCCTAGGGCCTGTACGGTGTCCTGATGTAGTAGTACACGCTCCCGCTCAAAAACGAGGCAGTGCTTGCTGGCCACGCTTCACTGTCAGTGGAGTTTCTATGTGTGTGTGGTTTGATGAGTCTGCTACCTGCTGCCATCAGCAGGATTTCTTTATTATGTATGATTGATAGAGGAATTGTTAACTGACTTGAATTCTGATTAGTTTTAAAGTGTTTTTTGTCCCCTGAGCTTACTGTAGGAGGTGACGTTAGCAGGTCAGGAAGGTTCTCTTTGAGGCAAGCAGATCTCACTGCAGAGCATGTATGTAAACATTGCCTGAAATCTGCTCTGGAGCCTTGGCTGTATTCAGCACCAAGAATAAACTCTAGCTTCTAGCAGCCGTCTTGCTCGTATGACGGCTCGGGAACCAATTTTTGGCCAAGCTGTTACCCTCGCGACAGCCTGTGTCCGTCTGTGCGAGGAGGTGGCTCTTTCAGGCCAATGCCAATTGCAATCAGCCACGCAGCCAACAAGGCGCTGGAGAAAGAGGACGACAGTCTGTAGTGACCACATCCTTCTCTGGCGGCAGTGATGGTGGGTATACGGTGTGCTGGGAGATCGGTCCTGCGCAGGCTCTCACCGGGCTGTGTTCCTGTGTATGGAGATCAGGGAGGCACAGCCCAGGCTCTTCCAGCTGCTGCCTCGATTCAGAGAACAGAAGATGTCAGAAACACTTTCTTGTGCAGCTGAGGTTGTTAAGCCAGACTGTAACACATAAACAGGCCAGATTCTATTTCTTTGAAGTCAATGAGAGCTTTGCCATTAATTAAATAGCACTTGTTTTTCATTGGAACTGTTTTCTTACTCCTTTCTAACAAATTGTCTAGCACTTAAAACAAATCTGTCGCCCTGTTGCTTGTTCCCTGTCTGTACCAGCAGGTTAGCCTTCAGGTGGAGTACGTTTTCCAAACAGATACAGCTACGTCGTTGGCCTGCAAGACACGTGTCATGGCTTTGATGTTGTGCTAATCTGCTGTAAATATTTATTTTACAGTAAAAATACAGAAAATAAAAAATTAAGAAGAGGAGGTGATGAAGTGTGATGTTTTTCTTCTCCTGACCTCCGAGGTCACTTCAAAATGACAGAGAAGGACGATTGTTTAGAAGAGAATGCGCTGAAATGCAGTCCCTGATAAACATTGCCTTTTAACTGGTTTGCTCATTATCAGTTGTACCTCCAGGAAAGCTCTATGTGTGTTTACCGAGAAAGGCTTTTCTTTCCTTTCATCATTGCCTTTGTCTCAGCCAAGTCGTCCCAATTCCTGTCTATCTGCAACCATGTCAAAAATGACATGTGGAAGAGTAGCATCAAAGGAAAGCTGGTCCTACATGGTTGAGCATACAAGTACCAGTACTTTTATGATTCTTCACTGAAATGTAACAGGACAATTTGTTACCAAGCACTGCTTTGAAATTTGCTTGCCTCTGCGCCGATTCCTCAAAAACAGAGCGTTAGCTGGTTTATCAGGTAATGGTTGTGGCGTCTGAGACATGATGGACACTGCACACACAACAGGATTGCTCTGAACGCTCTGAGCTCCAAGTCTAATTGCAATTTCATGATTTGCTACAAAATTTCATACTGTGTTTTTGTGAAAATGAGTAGTGCTGCTATCCCACATGCTTCAGGAAGTGGCCTTTTCCTGACGGGAAGCCATTCCTTTCCAAGGGAAAAAGGACAACGCTTTTTACAAACATGGATGAAACATTAAGTTTAGTTTGCACAGAGACAGAACTACCATGCCTGACTGACTATGAAAGCACAGATTATCTTGGCTGTAGCTCTGACTCGGCAGATGCCTGAGACCTGGAGAGAGTCATGCCTACCATCTGGCCAGGCATGGCAGGCGGTCATGAAATGCTTTGATATTTCCTCAAGGAATATTCATTTCAGTAGAAAATGCCTAAGATGCCGAGGGGGACCCTGTGCCCACTGTGTTTGATGTTGCTGTTCTCTCTGTTACAGAGCACCCTTCATGCTGTCACCTGTCACGAGAAGGTGGTGGCTGTCCGGAAAGATCACACAGAATCACTGGGAATGACTGTAGCAGGAGGAGCATCTAACCGGGAATGGGATTTGCCTATCTATGTGATAAGCGTAGAACCTGGAGGAGTTATCAGCAGAGACAGCAGGATAAAAACAGGTAAAAGGGAATTTTGAAAGACTGCTTTAATTCAAAGGCTTCTTTCGAAAAACAGAACATCACACTCTGGCATCTTCAGCCATCCCACAGATTTTGAGATGTGTCAGATTAGAGGGTCTCGAGTCAGCTACCAGAAAAGGTATAATATGCAGCAGTAGCCATCTCTGTGAAGTGGGATGTGGGCATATTCTGGTAAGAAAAAAAAAAATAATATTTTTTCTCAGGAAAAGGAGCTTGCACCACCATTTCCTAACTACTGACATCTTCATTGTGCAACCTTCATGGGTTTCTAATGTAAATTTTTGGGCTTATTTGTCATATCATTCATGGCTTTGAAAGAAATAAAAAGGAACAGAATTCCCATCATATATGAAGCAACGTTAGTGCCTTGTGGCTCAGTATCATGTCTGGAAACATTGGCTTCGTAACTCTGTTTGGCTCTTGATGGAACAGTGATTAAAATTAATAGCTTCTCTCCCTCTGCATGAATATGCCTTTAGGGTAAGATGAGGAGCATGTTTTCTCAGAGGGTTTTGAGGGACTAGGTAGGCAGTAGAGGAATGGTGAAACTCAGTTTTCAGGATATTATATCTCCAAGAGCCAAGTACCTTGGTACCCTGAATCCAGCAACCACACAGCTCCCTGTGCCCTTGCCCTTCATCCTCTACGGTCAACTTCAGCCCAGCAGCTGCCCAGAAACTGGAGGGGAATCCTGAGTATGAGGGAAGTGATGGCACCCAAAAGTGGGGCAGAATAGCTGCAGCCCAGCTGAGCACCCTGAGCCTGAGGCGCAGCCCCTGGCACCGGCACGTGTGGGAACCTCCCCTTTGCGGGAGCCACGACTGCTTATCAAAACCCGTGTCAGAACATGACAACAGGAGCAAACCAGCAGGTCTCCCCTTTCCCCCTGCTGAGAAATGACTGCCTCTCAGTGGGATACGTTTTCCAAAAGAATATTCGTCATGAGGCAGTGTGGAAAATTCAGCCTAGTTAATTTGGTAAAATTAGAAACAAATGAATGTATGATGTTATAACAGTGCCACAAGCCTCCCCAGTTAAGAGCAGCCCTTAGGCTGTTGTCTGTCTCATCAGGGCAGACCACAAGGAGAGGTTAATGTCCACGATGTGCTGCTTGGAATGCTGGTGGACATGGCCCCTGCCTGGAGGAACATGCAGGCGAAACGCAGAGGGCACCCAGGGAAGCGTTGGCTTTGGTGCACTCTGCGGAGGGTGGCGGAGAGCTTGGCACCATGGCTGCTTGCAAGACACTAATGATGTCTTTATTGTTCTCCCTGTAGGAATTGAGGGCATCTTTGCATTTTTCTCTGAAGCTGGTGTGCCTATGTTATAAATAAGGCATATAGAAAGATGTTTTGGCTTGTGGCCATTCAAACAGGCGTTAACATTAAAATAATAATATGTTATTCTGCAAAGCAAACTTTACAAAAAGCCAGCTGGAGCAGCAGTCCTCAGCTTAGGGAGTGCTGGGAGAAAACCATCTTCAAGCTTTCAGATTTCAGGTTTCAAACTTGGCTTGAGTTCAGAAGTTGTTAGCTGTAAGTGGGCTTCAGAGACCTGGACTAGCGTCAGGTGCCCTTACCAACGCCTGACAGCATGGCAGGATTCTGGCTGTTCTGATCAGCTCTGGATGCAGGACACGACGTGAAAAGAAACCAGGATCAAAGCCTGCATCCGGCCTGGCGATGCTCCTGTGTGCGGGGATCTAGCCTTTCCCTCATGCCTGTGGCATGTTTACCAGCATATGCTTCACATCCACGTTAAACGAAAGGATTAACAAACAGCCTCATCAGGCAGCGAGTTCTTGGCCCTGGCTTTGACGTGCTTGTTTGTGGGGGTGGGATCTTGGAAACACTTGCAGGGTTTTTTTATCATCTGTTTTATTGGTCTCAGGTGACATCCTCCTGAACGTGAATGGCATTGACCTGACGGGGGTCAGTCGGAGCGAGGCTGTCGCCCTGCTGAAAAACACCAACTCGTCGGTGGTGCTCAAAGCCCTGGAGATGAGGGCGTGCGAAGCCCAGGAGCAGCGGGGCTGCCTGCCTCCCCCCGAGGCCACGCAGGCCACCTCCGAGAGCAGCGAGTGGTCACCTTCCTGGGTTATGTGGCTGGGGCTGCCACGGTAAGTCCACAGATCACATCCTCTTGCTGAAGGGGAGTGGGAGGAAAGATTTACATTTTCTGGCAATTCTTTCTTTTGGCTTGATTCATTGCACTGACATCTTAATTAAAGCCAGGCTCTGTCACAGACTTGACTCTGAATACCTCCCTGTTGTAAATGGGCATGTGTACATGGAAAAATAGACACGCAGATCCCCTTGCAAGGGAGGAAACGATTCTGAACTGTTCCAGTCTTGAAAACATATCTGGCACTTTGGGAGTGAAAGGAAAAGCTTGCAGGGATACAGGAGCTTGATGAACTGGGGTCTACACTCGACCACCCCGCAGAAGGCAGAGCTACCTCTCCTGCAGCTCTCAAGCTGCACAGCCCTTCTCTTTAGCCAAATCCAGCTGAATTGTTTGACTTTGCCCAGATGTTGCAAAGCGCGTGCAGTTGGCCAGTACCTCTGAATCACCTCTTTTAACCCCACCCCCGACTGAAAGAAGTACATTTGTCATATACAGGAAGCAGCTGTGTTGTCGTTTCTGTAAGAATAACAAAAGCCGCATCGCATGTCGTTAAGTTCTCTCAAACGCGCTCGGTGGGCAGGGTGTATACCGGTGGCTTCAGCGGCATTTTATCAAGTATTTGAACGAGCACATGTTGTGAATCTGTGCACGTGCGAAGCTAGCATCACACAGTTGGAACTGGTATTCAGTTTTAAGGAACGAAGAGTTTAGCTTACAAGTTATGTTTGCCCATACTCCTAACCCTGGCAGCAGTACAGAGTGTCTCCTCTTTCACGGGAGGGCATGAAAAGATGTTCTGCAGAACAGGTGGGCTTCTGCCATAGGCACAGTTTCAGGACTCCTCTTCATTTCCCAGTCTCATGTAGTAGGTTAGGTGCTTTCCCCCTTCTGGCTTGAGCCATTTTGAGCTCATTCACCTCACAGCAAGGTCTGCTGCGAGGGCCAGATGTGTTTCGGGACTTGGTCTGAGGCTAATGGTTGCGTAACGTGCTGAAGCACTGCAAGAGCAGAAGGCAGGCCGAGTGTCTGTCACTCACAAAGGTTCCTCTTCCAGTGGAGAGGACTATGTCCTTATTCCTGTGAAAGAAAAGCAGTGAAAACAAAAAGCAGTATATGGATGGCTCATAACTTGCTACCCCAGGCAATGGTGAGCTTTCCTCACCCAGTCTTGTTGCAGGCAGGTGGGCCTGGGGGAGGTCCTCATTGCTGCTCTTCTGCACACCTACGCTTGACCAGCAGCCTCTTGAAGGCACTGGAGTGTGGGTAATGTCCCTCACAGAAAGACAGCAGACTAGAGGCCTTATAGATGCTGCAACCTGCAACGCTCAGTCTTGCCTTCAGTCACCATCCATTGCTAGATGGACTGAAACGATTGCACCCTGTCTACGCCTGCCCTAACCTCACCGTTTTCGGGCTGTATAGAAAACCTGAGCTGCCTGGTCATCGTCTCCCACCCACAGCTACCTGAATTCCTCATGTCCTCAGCAAGGTGATGGAGATGAAGGCCAGAGCTCCACAGTACTGCAGGCTCGCACCCAGTGTTCACATCAGTCGGTTCCACTTTGCAGTTTGGGAAGAAAAAGTGGTTTTCCCACTTTAAAAGCAGTCTCTAAGTTCGCTCTATCCCCCTCTCCCCTCTGAAGGCTGTGCCTGTGAAGGCATTCCCACCCCTCTGGTTGGAAGGAAAATCAGCCCCAGTGTCAGGAAGGCTGAAGACAGGAGTTCATTGTAACTCTATCCCCAGCTGCGACGCTGGGCACCGAGCACAGCACAGCCCTTCTCTGCCGAAGAAAAGTAGGGGATTGGTATGCTGAGCTGGTACGCTGCTCTGAACAGCAGACTAAGACAGGGACCAGCACTCGCTAGAGGTGACAGTGACAAAGGTGCACTGTATCTTTATTAGCAGCTGGTTAGCTGAGTAGGGGCGTGTGAGGATCGGGTTTGGGTTTGCTCATTATCAGATCCTGCAGTCTTCTCCAGCACGAGTGTATTTACCCTCTTATTCTTGTACTGATTCTCCAGGGCCCATGCCAGATATTTGGAAGTCATAGAATGGTTTGGGTTAGAAGGGACCTTAAAGATCACCCAGTTCCAACCCCCCCTGCCATGGGCAGGGAAACCCTCCATTACACCAGGTTGCTCAAAGCCTCATCCAATCTGGCTTTGAATGCCCCAGGGATGGGACATCTACAACTTCTCTGGGCAACCTGTTCCAGTGCCTCACCACCCTCAGAGGGAAGCATTTCTTCCTTATATCTAATTGAAATCTACCCCCTTTCAGTTTAAAGCTGTTGTCCCTTGTCCTATCACTACACACCCTTGTAATAAGTCCCTCTCCAGCTTTCTTGAAGGCCCCCTTTAGGTACTGGAAGGCTGCAATAAGATCTCTCCAGAGCTTTCTCTTCTCCAGGGTGAGCAACCCCAACTCTCTCAGCCTGTCTTCATAGCAGAGGTGCTCCAGCCCTCAGATCATCTTTATGGCCCTCCTCTGGACCCATTCCAACAGCTCCGTGTCCTTATGTTGATGGCCGCAGAGCTGAATGCAGTATTCCAGGTGAGGTCTGATGAGAGCAGAGTAGAGGGGCAGAATCACCTCCCTCGACCTGCTGGCCACGCTGCTTTGGATGCAGCCCAGGACACGGTAGGCTTTCTGGGCTGCCAGTGCACATTGCCAGCTCATGTTGAGCTTCTCATCCACCAGCACTCCCAAGTCCTTTTCCTCAGGGCTGCTCTCAACCCATTCCCTACCCAGCCTGTACCTGTGCTTGGGATTGCCCTGACCCATGTGCAGGGCCTTGCTCTTGTCCTTGTTGAACTTCATGAGGTTTGCACAGGCCCATCTCTCACACCTGTCAAGATCCTTCAACAAGTTCTCTCACTAGGATGTGTATCACATTAACTCATTTTGCTCCAGGCTGAGCATTTAACCTTTCCCTGTCTGGCTTTCAGTTTGCTTTTGGCAAGGATCACATCCCACTAAATCTCAAGGTATTGACAGCAGTCTCATGACATTTTCCAGGCTATTAAAGAAAATTGTTCCCTGTCCAAATAGATGTCTGACAGGGCCATCTTGGCAAAGGTGCCTGACGTGCAACTATGGGGCAAGACTATGAAGATTCACGTAGCTTAATCAAAACCATTTACCAGAGGACCTGCTCCACATGAGTCTAAGAACGTTTAGTACAGCTGATGGAAAAGTAGTAACATCAAAATCGTGATTATACAGGATCATGCAAGGTACTTGGGAAGATGGGCAGGATGGGGGACATATACATAAGAAAAACTTAACAAACAAAAAAGGCAGTAAAACTGGTAGGCCAGGAGCAGGCATGATTGAAAAAAAGAGGCAGCTGGATGGTGGATTCTTTAAATTCTGTCGAGAAGGGAAAGATGTGGCTCTAGACAGGTCCACAGCAGTGCAGTGTAAGTATCTGTTCACAGCAAGGAAGGCGGGGAGCGCAGACGCAGCCTGACATCGTGAGTTAGAATGGGATGCTCAGGACACTGAGGGGAGAGGAGGAGAGTCTTTCCTTCTGTGTTCCAAAACCATGGAGTTTTGATGAAAAATCCTGTGAAGGATGGTTCCATAAAGTACACTGAGTTGAGCTAAACACAAAAGGATGTCTATAGACCTCTGTCCCTGACTGATGAAGCAGGACAGAGGCTAACGCTAATAAGAGTTACATGACTAAAAGTACCTTCCTCATGTTTGAGGCTGGTGTGCTCTAAATTCCTAATTCTCCGTACCAGCACAGAACTTGCCCTCTTCCTAAGGATTGCATATACGTTACAGAGATGGGCACAGACAAGAGGCACAAATATTGAAAGTCAGGGAATAATATCGCTTTTCTGGATCAAGTCAGTAGCAGCAGAATAGACAGGTTATCTGACTCCTCGCACCAAAGCTCAAAGCCTTGGAAAAGCTGTCTTGCATAATTTGATGTTTGTGGCTCTCACTTAAACTTCTGCCCTTTCCTTTTGAGATCTTAAAATTGGCCTTGGTCGGTTTTATACGGCTTGATAACACACAAACAACTCCTCTGTTCTTTCTGTAGCACAGCCCGATACGTGGCGGTTATAAAATAGAGGCACATGTGCAGCTGATGTCTGTCAAAACTTGGCCCGCGCGCGAGCAGAGGGGCTGCGGGCTGGGAGGAAACCGTGATGCAAGACCTCAAGCATTCCCGCCCAAAGGCTTCTTTCAGGGTAGCTAATGTCATTGTTTGTTGTTGAAGAAGACAGGTCTCCTTTCTTGTTGGAGGGAAACGTTGTTGTGAAGCACGCACAAAGGAAATAATGTGGAGCAGCTGGTGAAAAGTGTTTCCCCAGCCCCATGATGTTTCTTCTATTCTTCCTTGTTTTTTCGCTCTCCTTTCTTTGCTCTCCTCACATTTCCTTCCCCCAATAGCACTTATAAATACTTTATAGATCATCCTGTCATAACATTTACAAACATTAGTACCTCACACGAGTGCTTTTCTTCATCTGTAAAGTGAGACGAGAAAGACAGGAGGTGGCCAAAGTCATTTGCAAACCAGGGGTAGAACTGGACATAAAACATGGAATTAGGACAGAAAGTCCTCCAAATTAATTCCATCGGGGCTGTAGGGCTCTGGTGGGAGCAATTCTCAAATATTACTGTATTCCACTGCCACTTAGCTGCTGTAATGGGGCAGGGGGAGGGAGCCATGCTTTTCATACCTGTTGTTGCTGAAGTCCTTCTGAAGTCGGGCTGGTTTTCATTCCCAGGGCATACGGCTACTCGTGCTTTGCAGAAAAGCAGCAGGGGATTGTACGTTTGACTACTTGGATACAGGCACTTCTAAATTCCTCGTGCATCAGTAACTGCTGCTCAGTTCTAGTATTTCTTACGGTAGGACTCTGTGTCTAGATGCTGTTTATCCTCAAATTTTGAATCTGAGGCAAGTTCACATGTAAATTATTCCTTGTCCTCAGGTTTTGGAGTACTTACAGATAGAGGCGGAAGACTGTGAGCTGCTCTCTTCCAAGGCAGAAGACAGTTCTCCTTGGACTGGTTGCAGTTTAGTGGGTTATGGCAGTTTAACTGGGTCAAAACACACAGACTGGGGCTTTCGTTACTGCGGAGAAGTAATCTACTCAAACACACTAAGCATCTTTGGATGACGTGAGCACTCATTTCATTTTCTCTTTTCCAGCTTGTCTTTATTACTAGACAGACGTAAACAGACCCAAACGAAGTCCCTCCCTTTGGGCTGCTCTTTGCTCAGGCAGAGCCTGTACTAAACTGTTTGGAGCAAGCAGTACCCACATTACACACTGCTCAGCTTTGCCCACCCTGCCTGCCAGCATCCTCTTCACGTTTCTGGCAGCACTAACGAATAGCTGATGGATGGTGCACTGCCATGTTTTTACCCTTTATCCCACAGGATGGAGATAAGGAAACACTAATTTAAAGGCGTAGCCATCACCTAACCACTCCTGACAAGAGTCGATCTCTAGGTACGGCTGGCACGATGGGTTGGAGCCAGCCTGCACCAAGCACCCGCACAGCTCAACACCTCCAGTGAGATGAGAGGAAATAGGAAGGATGAGAGCGAGAAACTCTTGGGTCGAAGTAAAGACAGGGAAATCACTCACCCATTACTGTCGTGGGCAAAACAGACTTGGCTTGGGGAATTTAACTTAAAACATTTAGTTACCAATTTGGGTACTGGGAACCAAACATGGCAAACGTGTAAATACTTTGGGAAAACCCCTTTCCTCCTTTTTTCCCCCTACTCAGCTTCACTCCATCACCTCTCCTCCCGCCTTCCCGGCCTCCACTGCCTTGTTGTCACAACAGGTGACACCCTTTCCCTTTGGTGAGGCAAAAGGCAGCGCAGCAGGTTGTAGTCAGGACCAAGTAGTAGAGAGAACAGTCCCAATGGCAGTATGTCGTACCTATTGTACTGATTTTTAGCATGTGTTTTGACAGCAGATATGTATTTCTGCTTTCTGGACTGATGGAGACCATGTAACTGATAGCCTTACTTACAGACCGTACCTACAGAATGAATGGAAGCTTTGTTTGTCTTCACTGTGTTTTCTTCGTGTGCCTTTACCTGCTCGACTACTTCTTTCCTAAGGCTTTAGGATTTAGCCGATCACCTTTCCATTTTAGCAATATCCTCCTTAAGGCAGTGAGCATAGCAGAGACCCCTGCCCCCCCAAAATCAACACTGAGTAATGGCACTAACGGCTGAACCCTGGCATCGCTTGGTCATGACCTTGATGAGTACCATCAAAAATAGAGGGTTTAAGTGATTTTGCACATTGAAGAAGTCCACAGATGGTAAAGCAATAACGCCTGGCTGCTGAGGGAAGAACCGAACGTCACCTGTTTCTTACATTAGCAGCCAGTGAATTCTTGTGCAAATATTATATACCTACCAGCCTGGCAGCAGGTGAATATTTGTAGGTCCTGGGGGACTAATCTAGTATTACTATAAAATCCTGCTGTGAAACACAGCAGATGCACTATTTGATAAATAGAAGTTAAAACAAGCTAGACACATTGGTCTTTAAGATAAGGTTATTTGTTCTAAGTTATTTGTCCTTTTGCAGAAGATGTGTCAGCTGTTTCTTAGAAACCTAAAGTCTCTGAATAGAGCTTGTAACAGTTGCTTGCTGTAGACCAGCCTCTCATTTCAGATTTGGAAAAGCAAAAGGATTTTCAGGCTCTTCAACAATTTCTGGGTACACTGCTAATGATGAGTGGGTTAAGAACTAAAGTCAGAAATTGCTGTTGCTCTGTAACTAATCAAATTAATCTTGCTTTTTTCCTGCTTGGTTAGAAAAAAGGAAACAAAGCAGGTATTGAAATCAATGTACTCAGAGAAACAGGCGAAGTGTAAGAGTCTAATAACCTTACTCTTCTCACTTTCCCCTATTCCTTGTTCCAGATAAGCTTTGACTTAGCATAACTTACAGTATCACAAAATAGATTTAGAATACAAGTGGATAGAGAAGCAGATTTCAGATGTCTTACCATAAAATCCCGTGTTCATTGTTACAGTGAGGACACTCTTGACAGCAACCTCAGCACTCCAAAGCACTGAGCGGCATGAACAGGCTTCTCCTGTCTTCTGTGCTTCAAACACCATGTTACTTGACAAAAAAAGCTCAGGATCCCTTCTTCCACTGATACCCTTCTTTGTGCCATCTCTGCAATTTTTCCATTCTGGCTCACTTCATTGGCCTTGAAATTATTTAGCTTTGACATGCACCACACGAATAAATGCTTGACAACTTTTGACAGAGTTAATCACATACAGGCTCTTACCTGGAAGATATAAACAAGTCACTAAACTGTACAAGGTAGGTGAAATGCAGTTTCTGGAATGATGGTTTACAAATACTAAATCCAGTCTCAGTTAAGCATTCTTCTCCATCGTTTTGAACTGCAACAAGATCATTTGCATCAATTCTTACCCTACGAAACAACTTATTTCATATATTAACCCCAAGATTATCCAGTCATTTTACTTTCAGGATAACTGGTTGTGGAAAGCAGCACTACAAAAACCAGAAGGGAAGCGTAGCTGTCCAATGCAGTGGGACTTTGGTGCTGTTTTGCTTCTTCAAGAGTCTACAGGTGTATGAAAAGGCAGATTCAACATTATTGATTCATCAGAATCTAAAGTTAACCATAAGATGTTTAATTAGACTGGTTTGTTTCAGGTATTTGTACAGCTGCAAAGAAATCGTATTACGAAGAAATACATCTGGAAGTCTTGGCTTCAGCATTGTAGGAGGTTATGAAGAACATACTGGGAACAAACCGTTCTTTATCAAATCCGTCGTTGGGGGAACACCAGCATATAATGATGGCAGAATTAGGTAATGATAACTGTCTAATGAAAAGTAGCATTTAAGTAAATCTTTCATCTAGTTCATTTGTGTGGGTTTTTTTAAAACACGTTTTCATGAAGACAGTGTAGTACTAACTCTGTAGTTCTGTATCCATGAGTCCTTTTTTTCCCCCACTACACTGTCCCCCACTACACGGATCTGGAAACAGGATGTAAGTGTCCTGAACTTTCAATCAATTTGTCTTCATAGCAGAAGGTTTTCAGATGTGTAGGAACCACTGGTGTATGAGTAAGTACAAAGAGAAGTCGGTTTGATCTCTGGGGTAGGACAAAGCACACCAGCACAGAGCAGCTTTCCCACATCCCTACCTCAAAAAAACCCCAACCAACCTTCCCTGCAAACACCAATACAATTTCAGAGAGTATATGTAGAATTATAGAGCAGACTTAAATCAATTAAGAACTCTTAAAACATAGTTTGTTCAGAACATGGATCATTCCCATCTGAAAGAACTATATCCTATTTTCTTTCAAATATGTGTAATTAATTATAAAGTTGTAAGGAGAAAAAAAACCACAAACAGGTATTTTCACTTGCTTTATTCCCTTATTCATGAACAGTGGTTAGCCAGAGAAGGAACAGTAATACTCATCTCCATCCCTTCCACCCAGCTTAAGGACATGCTTTGGCATTTGCAAACGTTTAAGATAAGAAGTCACCTTGTTTAATTCTTCTCTTGTACTTGCCTTTGGTTTTTCAGATGCGGTGACATCCTCCTGGCTGTTAATGGCAGGAACACATCAGGAATGATGCATGCCTGCTTGGCAAGGATGCTCAAAGAACTGAAAGGAAAAATTACTCTCACAATTGCGTCCTGGCCTGGCACTTTTTTATAAAAAAGTCTTTGTGGAGAGTATGACAAGTAATTTAACACAGGGGAAAAAAAAAAAGGAACACCAGTCTTCGCTTGTTTTGAGGATCAAGTATGTGTTTATGAAGAAAAGGTTTGTGAAATTTCAACCTGCATGTCAAGAAAAGTCAAGCTTAGGCAAAGCAGGGACACCTGTCAGAAAAATCACTTCAGCGTGATTTAAGCTACAGTCTTAAATCTTTCCTTTCCCGTGTTCTTAAAGGGTCGGGTTTCTTTGGTTGGTTGGTTGTTTTTTTTTAATATATATATTTAATGCAGTATAATAATAATGAAATTTAAGGAGCAGCAGCTCCTCCTCACCCACTTTATTTTGATTTACAACAAGAAATCCTTGAATAACTTATGAAAAAATTCTTGCAATTTTTCTAGTTGCAAAAATCAGGTGAAGGTTTTTATCTGACACATTAATAGCACTTTGATTATGTGTACCTTTTCATGGTCAGCATGAAGCTGGTATTTTCAAGACGAAATTTCAAGTACTATTTGTTAGTCTGTAAAACTGTGAATTAAATTTCTAAAGCAATTAAAAATAACTGTAACTGTGTACTTGTACAGACATTATTTTCACCCCAAAACCAAATGACCTACTTTCCCTGGTATGTTTTGATTAATACTGTTATATCTAGGATTTTTATATAAAATTATTGTTTTTAAGGAAGTATACTGCACCCTGCAAATACCATCATGTAAGTCTTCTAAATAGCACTCTGACAGGGCAGCACAATTTTTCAGGACTGCCATGCCAATCACACTTGATACTGTTCTGGATGGAGGAAATCTGAAGGTGATGACGGTCTTGTATTTTTCTTAAAACAGTTATTTGCCTTTCTCTGCAAATTACCCATGTTCCTTTTTCCTCACAAGCTAGCGATGGGAAGAGGATGTGTTTGTTAATCTTTATCATGTTAAGGACAGCTGTTCCCCTAGAACAAAGACTAAAATGAACTTTCTCTTAAGCCACTGAAAAGCAGCAGGGATGATTATCCCGCTTAATTCACCCTTATGCATCCACACAAACCAGAGAAAATTACCAGGGGTATGATTACCACACTCAGCATTCCATCAGACTAAGAACAATCAGCACCTTTCCCAGTTTCCCTAATTTTTTTCATTTCACCTTAGTACATGGTTCTTGAAGAATCTGCAGTTCCTGCCTGTCCCTGTACTAAAGGATGACCTTTTCAAATATGAACTCCAAAAGCTGTGCTAAGCCCACACTGTTCCAGATGTTGCTACATAATAAAGTGAATGCATGCTGTTTCTAAAGTCAGTAAAAGAATGACCTTCCCACTGGCTTATGAAAAAAGGAGACAATTTAATACAAAGAATTTAAGCCCTACGAATATTGTAAGAGCATAAGCCTCTAGCTGTAAGATGTTTTCTCATCGTTTCTTAAAAGACACAAAGTCAGTCCAGGAATCTTAACATGAAAAATTCATTCTTTTATTTTCAAAAAAACCCCAAAGTAATCTCTGATTTCAAACTAACGGAACAAGATTAAGAGCAAATTATTTTAATACCCAGAAAAATAACAAGATTTATAGTAATCTATTTCTGGCACTAATATATATGCAAGTAGGCAAAAATCACACAAGCCTATTCCACAGGGGCAGCTTCAGTGTTTTCCTGTTCAGGAGCAGGTTCACTGCTGGCTTCTTTTCCTTCTTTGCTTCTTTTGGATTTTTTGTGTTTGTGCCTTCTGTGGCTGTCCCCTTCCTCACTGTCGTGACGACGTCTGCTGTTACTAAATAAAGAGAGAAAAAATACCTCAAACAATTGCACAACACTTCAGGCCCCATTTAATTACAGAGTACCAAAAAAAATAACCTTTGCATTCATATTTGAAAACCAGCACCTGCTCCTGTTCCAACTCAGATAGTATTTGGATGTCAGCACCAAACGATTTTTCATGGAATGGTACATACATCCACCCATCCCAAACTTTTTGTTGGGAAGTTGGAATAGTTTTTCACATTTGTAACCCATGTTTTTAGAGCAATACTTTGAAATAATGTTATGTACCTACTGGCACCCCTTAATGGTTTAACATTAGTACTGAGACACCATTCCCTGGTCTTAACCTTTTTTGTAACTTAAAAAGGACCAAGTTGAACTATTTCTATCACGTAACCAGGAGGGTTATCTTATTAAGAATCACTATGGAGTTCTTATATTAATGCTGCTGAATGTCAGCTTTGCTCCACCTTTCCCCAAATTCATAACTTCTGTTCACTAGCTAAGACTGTCACAGACATCATTCAACGAAGTTACCTGGGGCCAACATGGCTTTTTGTCTGTCCATATTTTATATGGCAGACTTGTTCCAAGTAGTACATCTAAGTGTTTACAGTCTTTCCACAAAACTCCAGTTTATTTGGGGTTCTTTTAAAAGTTTACTTTATTTTTTTAAACTGGTCAAGACTTTCATATCCTATTAAAAAAAAAAGAATCAAACCTTCTAGATGACTTGTGTCTAGTCTCTTCTTTCTCTCTGTGTCTCCTGTCTCTGTGTCGGTCTTCTTTCTCTCTACTTGTTCTATGGCGGTCATAGCCTCTTTCTGCATAGTCTCTGTATCTGTATCGCTCTTCATCACTGGTTAAAAAAGAAGGTATTTTCAGGACAGTAACACCAAGCAGTATGTATATTAAAAAAAGCAAATTCTTACATACTTTCAAGATAAATGACAGAAAAATCTTAATGTTGCTTCTGGGTTTCTAAATGAGATCCACAAAGTATGCTAAAAGGACATTAAAGCTCTTCACCTTATACACTAGACTTCTGTGGTTAACATGATTCTGAAAAGGGAATTGTTCAATAAAAAGGGAAGGAAAAAAGAATACAAGTGTCACATTAAGTTTATAGAGAGAGGAGTTGTCAAGCAGTCAGCTTAAACCTCCATCTAGCTGCCAACAGAGTACAACCCTACATAAACCTTAGCGATGTTTTCAGATCAGTGCATGTAACACTCACAACTTATCAGCACACTTTTTGACTATTATACCATTTGGGTAAATTAAATTAAATTTTGGTACAGTTGATCTGTTTTGTTAGATCAGCTTCAAGAAAGAAACAGCTAGATGCAAAGAGACTGACAGTAACAAATATATTTAGGGTTGCTTTTAAAATTAATTTCTCTCCAGTGCCAATGTTGTCTCTACTTCCACTCCTCTCTCGGATTACCACGAGTGCTGCCCTGCCACAATGCCGGTAAAAAATCCTAAATATTACAGGCTTTACTTAAGAACATATTTTCCTATTTTGACTTGATGGAAAGAGCAGTTCTAAGAGTTTAGTGAAATTTTTAAAAGAAGGTGAGAGCTGTATATAGAGTTAGCCGACACGACTCAAATTCTACATCAGCATAGCTTAAAAAGGTATGCTCATTTTATAATTACCAAGAAAATCCTACCCAGACATACCGTCCAGTATCATTTAACAACAAGACTTCAAAACGAATGAACTTATTGTAACTGTTTATATATCACATGAATTCTTCACATCCATAGTTTGGAAGATCCCTACCAAGTCCTAAAGAAATGTGACCAGGCTTTCTGAGGCAGCAATTATAAAACAGGTAATAACTTATATACTATTAAGCTGACAAAAGCCAAGCGTTTAATGCTTTCCATCTTTGCCAATGTTTACCACAGAAAAAGTCTCTTCCTGAGGTCTCTGACAGCCCCAGAACAGATCAGACAGCTAACATAAGAGAACAGCTCAAGCCTAAAGAGATTTCTCATGTCGTGGAGCAGTGAGAACTTAGATCAAAATAATTTTATCTGCCATAACTTAGATCCTGTGGCCATTTCCCAAGTGAAGACATTACAAAAGTGATTATTACAGCTACACACGAAAACTCAAGAGCAAGAAGGGGGAATGCCTGAAGCAACAGCACCGGTCTTTCTACGAAACTCTGCATGATTATACGATGAAGCAAATTTCAAAAATGAGCTATTTAAGACACTGTGAAGAAGTATCAAACACCCTGCAGAAATTCCTGTTTTTCTAAGGGACAATAAAAACATTCATACATCAAAATCAGGAAAACTACAGCTACCACTAAAGAAGTCAAAGTTAGGATTTGTCACTGAGTAATATGACTGCATTGATTCATGCCTGTATTGCTATAAAATCTCAAAACATTTATAAGATTTAATAACGTACTTACAACTACAGATCTGAGAGTAAGCTAATCAAATCCTGTAAAATACATTTATGACAGCTCACAGAATGACAGAATGGTTGAGGTTGGAAGGCATGACTGGAGGTCATCTGGTCCAAATCCCTGCTCAAGTAGTACCACCAGGACCACCACTTGCCCAGGACCATGCCCAGAGGGCTTTTGGATATCCCCAAGGATAGAGATACCACAACCTCTCTGGCCAACTTGTGCCAGTGCTCTGTCACCCTCACGGGCATCATGCCACTACCACTTCTCTTAACTATGGTACCCCTCTTAAGACAAAAATGAAAAGGAACTGCATTAAACACTTTATTTTAAAGGCTATGTTAAATCCAACATGTCTCTCCCACAAGAAAATCCTACAACAGAGCCACATCAACTTATAAAAAATGAAGGCAGTACGCCCGCAGAACATGGATTCTGATCACACTACTCCACAGCCAGCTTAAGGCATTCTATGTTATAGTCCAGGGTATGAAAATAATTTCAATTGCTCCACTGAGATATCCAAAACCCAGACAGGTAAACTAAAGCAGTTGGGTGGGGGTAAGAAAATAAATCCCAAAACTCAACAATGCTGAAACCTTAAGTCCTATGCCTTCAACCTGTTTCTATCTGTATCAATCGTTCACCATTGTTTAACCCTCGAGTTTCTACCCTACTATCAGGGGAAAGAAGGAGGTGTAGGGGAGACATTTACAACCCAAGTGTCTTTCTCCTGAGCATTTCTTTTCACAAGAAACTAACCCAAGGCTTCAGGGAAAGGGGTAAAACCCACAAATAGAAGAGTTTTCTTATCAAGTGTCACAGGAAGATGAAGGTTGATATCAACTGCTAGTTTCCAGGACAAGTCATACTGAAGAGAAGACGAACCTAGCTAACACAGCAGTTAGCTTTGCAGTTCTGAGTGACACTCTTCATGTGATCTACGTCTGAAGCGCGTCTGAACCTGGTGTGTAATAAAGCAGCACCATAAAGACAGCATGTGCCTGGTGAAATCTAGTTATAAAGGTCAGTTTTAGAATAGGAAAAAAAAAAAAAAGCATAATGTTAAAAATTAAATTAAAATTAGGTTCTGAAATCTACCAAAAGTTATAACTAAAGATAAAGTCTGATTTGACCAACAACTGAAAACTTTTGTCAGACATGGGATTCCTGTACTAACACACCTTTAAAGTGCCACTACTCATCACAACTTTAGGAGACTTACATTTCTGCAGGTTTGTAGGGATAGAAAAAGGTAGAACCAATTCAAATACAGTTCACTCCCAACACCCAATGTTACTTCCCAGAACTAACGTTTTGATGACCAGTACTCCAATTAGAAAGTTAAAATTTGAATGTCAAACCCTGCCTTCTGATGAGCTTTCCATAAGAAATCAGATGGCTACTTGTAGACTTACAACTTGGTTTAGAAACTGAGATTCAAAACCTTTAATGTTAACCCACAGCCTGCCTTTGCTCTGTTACACAACTATTTTAAAACACTCTAGAAAAGGTTAAAATATTATTGATACTCCTTTTGAAATCTTATTTTGGCAAACTACTAAGGAACCATGACAGCTCATAAGTATGTCTGAAAATAAACAACCTTTCTGTAAGTAAAGCAAAAAATCAGTTTGCGAAGTCCAGTATGTTGGGAGCTTTCAAGAGGAATGAATGCCATGTACCCAATGTTACACCTGTGATCTCCGCCCCGTTTTGTATCTGGGCTTACATTACAGTTATCAAAGCCTTCCAGGGACAGCCTTGAGAGCACTGTAACGGTTGACCTGTGGAAGAGGACTCAGTTACCTGTGCCCTCCTGGCAAAAAAGCCCTCGAACAGTCTAGTTCCCACAATCTCTGTTCTCTACACCTTCAGTTACTTTCTCAAAACAGACTACAAGCTATTAACTTCACAAATCAGAAGAGCTCACTTTGGTAGAGACATCTAACTTCTGATATCTGTATTCAACTACTTTACCACGTATTCAAAAACCCTACAACAAAGAACCACAGGATTTAGGCTGGAAGGGACTTCTTCAAGGTCACTTGGGCTAACCCTCTCCTCAGAAAAGTCTGCTCAGGTTGCTTAGGGCCTTGTTTAGTCAAGTTTGGAGTATCTCCAAGGCTGGAGATGCCACCACCTCTATGGAACCTGTCTTACTACCTGATGACTCTTCTTGTGTTCCTGCCTCTGCCCCATGTAACTGGAGTTTCCCTTACTGTGACTTCTAACTATTACCTCTTGTCCTTTCTCTGTGCACCTTGAAAAAAGAGCCTGGCTCTATCTTCTCTATAACCCCCCATTAGGTAGTTGGAAACCACCTTTAAGAACCCTTCTCACCCTTCTGCATTCAAGATAAATGAACTCTGTCCCCTTAGCCCTGCTAACCACTTTGTCAGCCCTCCGCTGGACTCTCCAGTCTGTCAATATCGTCTTTTTCATACCGAGGGTCCCAAACTGGGCACAGTACTTTGCACGTGGTATCAAGTGCCAAATAAGAGGAGAATAACAGCCTTATCCACCTGCAGGCTACACTCTAACGCAGTCCAATGCATTTTGACCTTTGCTGCGCATTGAGTGCTGAGTCTCATTCAATTTGTTGTCCACCAGGACACCAAGTCCTTTCCTGTAGCTTCATACTAGCCAGACAGACCCTCGTCTGCTCTGCTGCACGAGATTATTGGGTTCCAGGATCCTAGAAATACAGTTTTTTGGCTTTGATTTTTTTTTTTTCCCAAATTGCTAAGGAAGAAACACAACACGGTAAGGTATCAGTCAAATGCCAAAGTTTACATTTTCAGTGGTAACCAGTTGACTTGAAACTATCAAAACAGAAAAGAAAACATAGTCTTTGCAGAGGGACAACAGTCCAAAAAGAACGGCATTTTCTCAAGGGAGTGGAGAGACACGTTGCGAAAATGCACAATTTCATCTGAGCACAGCAGGACAAAGGTGTAACAGAATACAAAGACAGCTAAAATGTTCATTTTTAAACCACATTTTGGTTATACCAATAGAATAAAAATAATTCCCACTTTCTTACAATTTTAAGAAATATTATAGCACAAATACAGGCTTTTTACCTGGAAAAGAACCACTAAAAACATAGAAAGCAGTCATTCCCGAGCAGTAAAAAGCTAAAGATTATGCATATTCCAAATCTCACCACAGTGTTGCTTAAATTTAAAAAAAGAGAATTTAAATAAAAGTAATGCATCTGTGCAGTCGCTAAAATAGTTCACATTCTCTTACTCATAACTCATTTTATTTTCTGAAGTGCATGGAATTGAAAATAAACCTTCTTAAAAAAAACCCATTACGTCTGCATGTTCTGTCTTAAGCCTGTCCCACCTTCTCTGTGAGTCCCAAACCTACTTATACTAGCTAAGGGCCTCCCGCTTCCTTACACAGCCATGTGGCAACAGCTTTGCTACAGATGGTGGATAATTTAGTCACATAAAAAAGTTGAGGCCTGTTCTTCCCCCCTCCTTCACAGATAACTCTGGCAGCAGCACAGAGATTTCTCTACGCCTGGAAGCTATTAAGGTTCATTTCAAGCACCCTTGAATGACCAGGCTTCTTTCTGGCCTTCAATCAAGCTGTCTGAGGAACAGATGTTTAGATCAGTCCTGGGTTCTCAGAAACTGACCCTGGAACCCAGTGCAAGCACACGGGAGGGGACAGCACCGCATCTGCATACATGGAACATCCCCTATCTTGCACCCAGTTGGGGTCTTCAGCGAACAATCAGCACACAAAAAACGTCATCTCTCAACTGAAGCAACGTTGAATCCGGATGCTCTCATTCCCCACAGCGTAAAACCACTGGTAAAAACAATCTGCTTAATAGCTAACGTAGATGTTCTGCAAAAATTGAAACTTAACAAAACACACTGAGAAAAGCGTCAAGAGGTTTACCCCAAAGTACTTAGCAAATAATGAGCAAAGTAAATTTAGATAAATTTGGCAAGCCAACAGACCTCTGCTCCGTGGAGTCACAGCGAGCTCAATATTAAATGCTTTGTACTTGTGCACATGAACACAGAACAGATGCAGCATTTTTTTATTTCTTAAGCAATTTGAGAGTTGAAAGACAAATAAAGTTATCTGCCATTATTTTCATCATCTGCCTGAAACTGAAAAAAAGTTCTTGACCTTGAAATAATTGTTTTTTAAAAAGATAGGACAGATTATTATCCAGCCAGTGTTAATGGCCAAACTACCCATTTTAGCAGCTAATAATGCCATTAATTAAGGTGAAATGTTGCACCACATTGCTCTTGGCACTGAACTGACTGTCATTTTTAGACTTCTGTTTTACATTTAGAAGTTTACTTATAGTTTCGAGAGAAAAGAGGGAAGGGGATAAAGCCACCTGCTCTAGCTCTTGGAATGTACAGTTGAATGCTAAATTTTAGAGTTGAAGTACACTATGTAACACAGACACAGGGTTTTGAGCAGAGACATTTCACTAACCTGTTGAACACACTTGGAGTCGGACTGTGATCTCGGTCCCTTTCCCTGTCTCTGGTACGTTCTCGATCTCTGTCTCTGTCTCGGTCTCGGTCACGATCCCGATCTCGAGATCGCTCTCTCTCCCGTTCCCTGTCCTTCTCTCTTCGTGCATAGTAATCCCACTGTTTGCTGGTGTCCATAAGACTAGACCATGAAGGAGCAGAACCTGCAAGGTGCGGAAAGGTGACTAAAGAAAAAGACGCGGGTATTAGAAAGAACAAAATCAGATACCATATGAAAACTGTAATACTACTTATGCATGAGAACAGTCAGTCTCATTCAAGGACATATTCCAATCTTCTCCTGTCACATAAAAGCTAATTCTGAGCAAACTCTGCACTTTTTCCATGGCACTAATAAAGGCCTCTGGCACTCATTTAAATACTCGTTATGAAGATGTACAGAACCAGGATGCACACCACAAAGACTATCTAAATTCTTTCGAAAATAAAAAAATACTGTGCAAAGATTTGCTGAAAGAACCTGATTTTATGTGGTCAAATGGCTTTGCTTTGGGGGAGCAACAAAAAAACTTCGTGGGTCTGAAACTACAGTTCAGAAAAATAAGGAAAAAGGATGCTTTCAACTTTATATTTAGATGGTACTATTTTTATGTTTTGTCCTTCAAAATCTTTGTATAGAAATTATAATGTGAGTTAAAATGTTCTCATTCACTAATTTATATTCTATACTGTACTTTGCCATGCTTTTCTGATTACAGAACGCAACAGCAACTTCAGAAATATCTTCCATAAATTCATTCTGGGGAGAAGAAATAACTCTCCCACTTATGCTTTGTAAGACACCCTTTCTAATTCAGCACAACCACTATTACCCCTAAAATATAATAGTTTCATAAAATTAAGTATATTCCCTTAATCTACAAGAGGATATGCTAAAGAAATTAAGAAGGAAGTCACAACACTATCTCACAAGCTTTTTAGGTAATCAGCAATGGGAAGAGAGAAGGGACATGCTTCTCCATTGCTTTCTGCCAATTCCGATGTAGTAAGTAATTACTCCTTTTAATGCCCCAACTGTTCTGTCCTGCCCTCCCTCTTCAGAAGCCCCGGGAATGCATCCTGTTAGTGAAAAATAAGGGCTGTAGTATTTAACTGGAAACAGCACTCTCTAGTGGACTTACAGTACAGAGGACTTCCCACTTTCTGCTTATCTGCTTTGCTAGCCAATGATAACATAGCCTTCAATAAATCGTTTCTTTTGAGTTCCACTTCAATATCTATAATTCGAGAACAATATGCACTTGAATCCATGGTGTCACGAAGAGATGTTAACAGCATAATTAACATAAATATACACTGAACAACGTAAAGTGCATTACTGATACTGTATTTAATACTGCCGAGTTATATATTACTGATACTATATTTAATACTGCCGTGGCTTCTCCTGACAGCTATGTCCAGACTGCCTTGCCTACAACATCTGGGGCATGCCTGCCCCAGAAAGCTTTGGCAGAAGCTTAAGACAGCAGTTTGCCAAGCGTCCAAAGGAGGATTACAAAAGGCCTTTTGAGCAGGCAGCGGAGCAGGAAAAAACACTTCATTGTTAAAATACATTTGCAATGAAAAGCATTACAATGCTTTAAAAAACCATTTATACAAGGTTTTGCCTCTAACAAAAAGCTTGATACTGTTTCACTTCAGGGCTACGGAGAAAAAGAAGAGTTAACAGAAAAAAATACCCTAATACAATAGTATGTTGTTCATTATACTGCCAAAACCTGAAATTCTTCTAAGGAAAGCAGCCAGAAATAGCAAAAAAACAGCTGGACTTTAAAGACTGCTAATTTCCTTGACTTGCCACTATGTCAACAACATACGTATGGTCTATGAGATTTGAATACACTTGCTGCCAGATCTAAAGTGTAAACTTAAATTTAACTTTACATGTATGCTACAAAACAATTATTCTTATTAATAGCAGTATAAACTTTTATGATACATTTTGGTTACTCCCTCACATCTGCAGTAATTCTCATCAGACAGAAGTATGTCATTTCCACCCCAATAACCTGAGATAAACTGGTTATTGATACTCTATGCATTTTTACATCTAGATTTTCACTAGTAACTATTTACAACACATAAGAAGCTTACTTTTTACTACGAATTGGTGTTCTGCGTTTACTACTTAGAACAAAGTAATTTGTAATTTTTAGTATTTCTACATGGATTATTCCAATAATTGCTCCAGAAAGACAGACATTTCCAAAGTTTAACTCTGATTTTATTTTTAAATTGCCCCTGGGTTGGGGCAGTCCTCAATATCAGCACAGACTGGGTGATGAATTGATTGAAAGCAGCCCTGCAGAGAAGGACTTGGAGATGCTGGGGGACAAAAAATTAAATATGTGAGGGCAACGTGAGTTTGCAGCCCAGAAAGCCAGTCATACCCTGGGCTGCATAAAAACTGTGGCCAGCAAGTTGAGGGAGGTGATTCTCCGTCTGTGTGCTCTAATGAGATCCTACCTGGAGTACCACATCCAGCTCTGGAGCCCCCAGCACAAGAAAGACATGTTAGAGCAGGTCCAGCGGAGGGCCACGAAAATCATCAGAGAGCTGGAACATCTCTCCTAGGTTGTTCAGCCCAGAGAAGAAAAGGCTCTGAGGAGACCTTATTTTAGCATTTCAATACTTAAAGGGGGCTTACAAGAAAGATGGAGAGAGACTTTTTACCAGGGCCTGTAGTGCCAGGACAAGGGGCAATGGTTTTAAACAGAAGAAGGGCAGGTTTACATCAGACACAAGGAAGAAATTCCTTACAATGAGAGTAGTGGGACACTGGAATAGGTTGTCCAGAGAAGCTGTGGATGCCCCATCACTGGAAGTGTTCAAGGTCAGGTTGGATGAGGCTTTGGACAACCTGATCTACTGGAAGGTGTCCTTGCCCATGGCAGGTGGGGGTTGGATGAAATGATCTTTGATGGTCCCTTCCAGCCCAAAACATTCTATGACTCTATGTTTATTTTATCTTCCCAATTCTGGCTAGGTCAGGAAGAAGCTGACATCTTAGTATTGCTCTTAGTATTGCTCTTTTGGCTCAAGAAGCAGAGCTGTGCTAGGTATTTTTGTTCAGTCTTACTATAAAACCAAAAACTGATGTTTTTCAGCTTTAGATTTTTCCCATAACATTAAAAAAAAAAAAAAAAAAAAAAAAGAGACTGACTTCTGCAACAGGATAGCTGAAGATTATAGTATTTTAGACAGGTAGTTTTTCAAAGGAGAGGTACATCGCTCAGGATTTCTCAATGACTGGTCTTGCTGATCAAAATACCTCGACAGTACTTGTTCTACTGCTTCTAAATCCTACCAGTTCTTGGAAAATTATCCTGGAGTTTTGGTCCATATTACAGTGTATTATTTTTTAAAATCACAGTTCTGCATAAGCAGCATGGAAAGACATCCAGTATACAAATAAGTAAGCAAAACAGTAGTATTTACCAACAGCTGTTTAATTTGCAACAGCATGTATCTGTTTACAATGGTAGGCAATGAGCCTTCATAATGAATTACTGAAAGGACCCATTTAGACTCTTAGCTAAAATCCTGATAAGTGTATCAAACAATCTGATATAGCACTAGTCAAAATTTTCAAAGCCAGTAAGGTTACTCACCACTGCCATATGAAAACGCACGAACAGAACGACCATCATAGCCAGAAGAATGTCCACTGTTGAAAGAAAATAAACATAAAAATCCAGTTTTACCATCAAAGCTACCTCCATTAATAAATATATACTTTTAATATTATTCTCTTGAATTCTTACCACCATACAGACTCAAAGTGTTTGTTACAAATGGATTTAAGTCCTCCATTTTGAGCATTACTAATTAAGAAAGCTGTCTATCAACACAAATACGTGTATTTCATGTTTTACTACAGGAGGTGAAAATAGTATTCTCCCTTCTTAAAATTTAAAACGAAAAATATCCATATCATCAAAGCTGTTCTTTTCTATTTTCAATGAATCTTCTGTTTCTAATGTTGCTTGTATCATAAGATACTGCACAGATACTGAACTTAATCTCCAGTTGCTTGAAAGTGCTTCATTCATGAATGAAGCCATTCTTATTCTTTCTGTTAACAAGTAGATATATGAGCATGTCTAAGAACAGGTGGACTTCAAACGTGTAGTTCTATAAATAAACTGTTAAATTAGCTACACATTTTCTAGACTGACTTCTTTCAGTGGTAGCCAACTCAAATAGGTAAAAACCAGAAAGGTTAAAAAGGATGATATGTGCACAGGACATAATTCATGCATATGTAATTCTTTCATTACTTTTAGCACTTCCTACATAACTTGAAAGAATCATCTTTGCAGAATTTAAACTAAGTGTTATTTGTGTTCTTGAAGCCACTTTAACATTAAGAAATATGTTTTAGGTTAGTTTAGTTTAAAAACAAAAAAAACCCACAATGATAATGAAAGGCCAATGCAACATTTTAACATTTAAATGTACGAGATTTATTTCCTAGGTTCAACAATAAATTTGATTTTTTCACATCATAATTCAGAAACTATATAAATATTCACTACAAGTAAATGCAATGAGCGCTGCTTAACAGTCAGAAGCAGCACTCACTCACAGCAACTGTCAGTATGAAATAATAAATTTACTTTCATGCACATCAAATGCATCCAGTTAGGTTTTTTTTCTGAATTAAATCAGATGAGGATTTTCTCAAAGATTTACCATTATTATCCTGGAGCATATATGTTAATAGAATTTTCAATTTCAAAGGAACAGATGTGTGCACCTTCCTTCAGTGAAATCCAAAGGACTGGCAAGAGGCTCATACCATCTTCTTAAATGAGCTTTGTATATGTCCTGGTTTTGGCCTCTAGCAAAATACAAATACTTTTCAAGGGCTGTGCTGGCCAACTTTTTTTCCTTCCTTTTATATGCATATGTATGCATAAACATATACATGTATATAAAAAAGGTATCGAAAAAATACTGTTAGGCCTATTAAAGCTAAACACTTATAATAAACACAGTAGAAACACAAATTTAGATTCCATGGAACTCTGGCGTTTTGTTTAACTTATGAGGCTTGAATCTGTAGCCAAATTGTTTATTTGCATTTATAGAAAAGGATATGATAGCTGACAACTATACGGTTCACTTAAATAAGCCTTCAGACTACTAAAAAATACTTTATCAATCGTTACCTTGACTTTGTTCTTAAGTCTTGGCATTGATACAGAGTCATAACTCAACTAAACTAATAAGTGTAACCTACTCAAAAGAATATTAAGTGTCAGACAGGTGAGACTAGTAACAGTTCTGTAAAAATACTTTAAAAATCTGAAACTGCCGCCCCTCACCCATGTAAAATCTATAAAATACTGAGTAGTGTGAGAGTCCTTACTAATTTATTTCAGTAACGGAATACTGACATATTGCTTTATAAGACTTCAAACAAATAATCACCTGTCTATTGTGGGTATGAGGGAAGGTGGAGGACCGCCAGGTGGTGGTGGAAAGCCTGTAATAATAAACCAGGTGAGGAGGAAAAAAGAAAAAAATAACACAAACATAAAAACATAAAAGAACTAGGCTAAGCATACAATGGCAAACAAATTTCAGACAGTACAACGCAGAAATTGTTTCTCACTGAGTAAATGGGGTTTATTTTGTAAGACTGAGAACTACTTTCCAGCTTAACAAAGGCAGAGTATTAAACATATTATTAGTGCTTCAAATCAAATACCTTATAATTCCTAAAAATATAATAATTTAGAAGCATAGGCAAATTCTTGAGTATCTAACAATACTTAATAAACAACAATCACAACTATTTTCTGCATAGCTGAAAAAAAAGAATGGAAAGAAAAGAAGGAAGCACTTTCTAAGAAAGTGGCTGATTAGGTCCACTAATCAACAGCATTTTCATACATTTTCTTTTCTGCTTGGCATCAAAATAACTGAGTCTACATCTATACACATAGTTTTGTATTTATGAACTTTTATCTATGTAACTAAAAGGAAGTTGTTAATTTGCATATCACTCAAGTTTTAATTTCTTAACCAAACGTGGAAAAAAATTTTAAGCAAGTTTACCTGGTGGTGGCACTGTTATTGGTATACCTAAAAAGACAATAAATAATCCATCAGTTATAGTAATCATTTATGTTTATTATCTGTAGATCTAAAATCAGACTGATCTATCACCACATACATGATCAAGAAGAATGACAACTTATTTTGCGTCCTCAGACCAAGATCTCACATTAACACCTATTATTAAGATTTTATGCAAGTCTTGTGAAATCTGGCTTTTTATTTAAATTCCCATTTTTCAGAATCTTATTTAATTAGAGCCAAAAATAATAAAGAATGAATCTGGGTCTCAGGATTAGAATTATATTCATAACCTTAAAATGTTTTGTATCCAGAAGGAAAGTAACATCCCATAGAATATATCTGCCTTATTTTATGTTCCATGACTGGATGAAAGGAAATGCAATTGATCTCTGACCTTTAATAGCTTAATATAGGAAACAGTAGGTCCATGCAGACAAAATATTCTAGCAACAGTGTTACAGACTTTTCAGTCAATGCTATGCCACATTGCAATTAATCATTCAGTTGCTACTTGGATGGAAAAAAATTGTTCAGTACTCTATTTTCTTGTAACTATCAGAAAGGGGCATCCTTTAATACAAACACATTCAAAAACTGTTCTAACTTTTCTGGTTTTCAGACTAGCATAGCTGTTACAAATCTAACTAAAAGCTTAGAAATTGTTCCTAACTAAATTAGTTAACATAAAAAAACATACTGCCTCAACATATAAACCCATCTTATTTGGTTATGAAAGGAATGATTACATGGTAAAAATCATTCTTACACTTTAAAGGACATTATTTTCTCATACTTTGTGAAGAACTAGCTTTATCTCAATTGAACACACAAAACACTGTTACATGAAAATAATAAACTTGGCTAAGACAATATAGTCATAAAACAGACTACTTTATCAGGCATAAAGCTCTTTCAGTTATGAGCAACTCTGCTTCCATTAAAACAAGTACTTTCAATCTGACAACTCACTGCAAAACTTTGGGAGGAGAAAACAGAAAACTTTGCCAAGTGCTTTCATCAGTTCTGCAATAACTGCATAAGCATCCAGACAGAACAGCAGCCAGACTCACTTAAATTAAAACTCATCTCATTCAAGTTCCAGACTTCAGCATTCAAAGAATATCTTACATATACTGTACAGCCTACTGCACGATTAATTTTATGTATATATCATTAGGTCAACATTTGAACTAAAACACTATTGGTACAGCAGCAACATTTAACTACATCTACATATTATACTGTCTAGAAATGCCAACTGCTCCCAAATTGCCTTGGCAGAAGGACAGAATGAAGGAATATGCAAGGAGTAAGTAAGAAGGAAGAGTAAGCAGTATCAATGTTCACTAATTTCTGGTAATTTCACTGACATGAATTCTTTCCAGCATTAATCCTATAGGACTAAACAAATTGTGAAACAAAACAGAGGTTGCTGTTCAATCCTTAAGGTTTAAAATCTAATCCCTCAGCCAAAATGTAAACTAAAAGACAGTGAATCCAAAAGCCTGAATGAGCCACAGTTTCTCTTCACCAGCACACAAGCTTTCCAATACGCACTATTGTTAAGAACACTGGAAATTATACCATAAAAAGTTTGGCAGTGCAACATTTAAAAGACCAAACACTCCTAATGAAGATTTCTGAAAGAAAAGCAAGACTGGGAACTCAAACTGTTGCATAGCTGAAGTATTTTCTATTCATCTTTTTTGGTTAATTGTTCCTCTTAATAGGTTCTTCATGAGCCTACAACATAGAAAATATAGATATAAAAATATGTAAAAAATACCTCTGAGACAAAATTACTCCAGCAATGTTAAGAATATAAGCTAGAAAAATACAGAACTTCTCTCAAACTAATTAATTATCTGTACCTTATGCTTTAAAAAATTTCAATTGCTGCATTAAAAACAGTATATTGTTACAACTGAACACAGCTCTTGGCACTATGTGCAGAATTGCCTGGAAAGCCATCAGCTAATACTCTTTACAAAAAGGAAGAAATTCTGATTAAACAATTAATATATTCCCCGGAATCTTCTCTTGTGCAGAAATATGAACGAAAATTGCATCACAAGATTCCAAGCCAAATGAAAAATACCATTTGGGAGCCATTCAAATAAAATTAAGACAGGATGAATATAACTAATATCCAGAGACCAAACATCCAAATAATCTCAATGAATTGGTTAATGCAGAGTATTTTGCTAAAAAACCTCAAACAATACACAGGCTTTTTTTTCCCTCAAAAACCTTTAAGAACATTTAAAAAGTCATGATTAATGATTACATCATTTTAAGACACAAGCTAATTTACTTGATGGTATCATGATGAAACAAACATTCTTCTACATTCCAAGTTTGCAAGTATCACAAAAAAGATCTAAACAAAGTTTTTTTCCTCACCTTCCTCACTAACACACAAATGTGGTACAAAACAAGAAACAAAAAAAAAATCATAAACTTCAGTTAACAGAAAATTAAGAATCTCTTAAAACTCTTCACTCTTTCGCCTTCTACTAACGCGGTGTATGAAAACATACTTGTAGCGCCATCAGCCAATTCGTTCTTCTGAGAAAGAAGACAGACTCTGAAATAGTCATTTCTTGCAACGTAGGGACTAAACTTGAGTACCAGAGCAAGAAGGTGACACAGTGTAGATCATGTCCTGTCCCTACAACACATTGTACTGCCTACAAAGACACACCTAGCCTAAACCTAAATATTCAGACTTGTATGTCAAAAGCAATCTCAGTGGCATTAGTGCAGCATTTTACCAAACGTGCTCAAAATTGCCTTCAGGACATTGTATAGCATCCTACTAACTCGAGGCTGGTAAATACTGGCAGAAAAACAAGTAGGTTTTACTAAAGGAAAGTCATGCCACATGTGCTCTGCTTGTGGAGTAACAAATCAAACGTGATAATGCTGCCATAGCTTAACAACATACTGCAAATTAGCTGAACTGCATAATAGCCCAGGGCAATGTAATGTAACTCAGCTTGGTGTAAAAACTTCCTTTGCCACAGGCTAAACTAAGTCAAATTCTCTCTCCATCACAAGAAAAAAGTACAGACTTGGATTGCTGGGGCTGAGCAGATGTACAGTTACTTGCTAAGTCCTGGTATAAGTCTAGGCAGTCAAATTTCCCAAAGTTATGTAACAGAAGTTCAATACTTCAGAGCATTTTTTTTTTATTTAATATCACAAATATATGTCACATTTTAACCACACTCTTAAACCAAAACACATAAAACAACTTTTAAGGCCTGTTAAATAGCATCGTCCACATTCTTCTTTAAATTACTCCAACATAGCAATAAACCAAGCAAACGAAAAACAACACGTTTTTTGCCACAGCCAGTGATCTCCTAGGAGCATTTGAGAATTTTCTGCATTTGGCCCTCTGACTCGTTCCAGGACTCATTCCTCAAAAAAGATTTGAATCGCAAGAGTGAATGAATTCAGAACAAGAGATCTAACTTCAAAGCAAGATCCTTTTTCAAAGGGGCTTTTGGAGGATGTTTTATATTTGGAATACTTAAAATTTTCTGGCAAGTAGTCCTGGTTTAATATTGGGTAACAGTAGTTTTTTTCCTCCCCCTTCACTGAACCTAGGAGGGGTGGCAGATTCTATTTTAAGAACAGCTTTGAAGATAAAAAGCTGGCAACAGCACAATTAAAACACAGGCCTGAAGGAACCAAATCCACAGCTCTTAGTCGTTATTTTCTACTCTACTTGAAGCACGGAAGGATGTTGCAAGAGACCTTCTGAACAAGTGTATGTCATAAACCTGTCTGTAAACCACAAGACTAAAGCCAAACCTGCTTGCTAGATCTGTAACACGTGGATTTTTTCACCTTTAAAAGCTCAACAGGTGAGGGGTTTTCATAAGCACAGTCCAATACACCTATATGACATCCCTGCACCAAGAGCATTTGGGATGTGTGGGGTTCCTCTCATGCTTTTAATGATATACAACTTAGATCACCTTTTCTCTACCACAATTACAATTAAAATAACTACTTCTAAAAACTTTTAATGCATTATCTATATGATTTTATCAGAAAGTTTTAATACAGCTTAAAACCACAGTTAACATTAGCGTCACATTCCTCTCCTTTCTATCTCCTCTGCAGTACAGAAAGGTCACAAAATTGCCAGAACAGTAGGCATATTCTCTCTTCAGACATTCTATTTTTTATATTTATGCAAAAAAACTTGGAAAAGGGGACAGAATTATTTCATCTTTAAATCTTTTCCCCCTTCTGTTTTCTAGGTTGCACCATGTTGTGTATGACAGTCACTGACGAAAGCCTGAGCGTGCCAGGCTGCAGGAGTTAATAGTTTTAAAATCATCAGCAGCAATTGAAGAAAGTAACCTTTTCTGTGAGGATTTAACACCCCCCCCCCCATAAAGCCCCATACAAAGCTGTTGCACAGAAATAATGTTACCCCCTTGCTTACATGTAAGAGTATTAACAGAGAAACTTTTAAAAGATTCCCTGTGCAAACAGAACAGCAAAGAAACTGCTCAGTAAGATTTCAGAACGAGTCAATCGAAAGAACACAAGGAACAAAAGGAGAATATAAGGAAAGGGGCTCTACCTTAAATCAGTCTCTTCTATAAACAAATCCTTCACTTTCCTACTCAAATACTCCCCAAAGTTTCTCCATCTATTTTCATTTCTCACTGACTATTCTTCTTAGTTCCTTGCCAAGTCTTTTGGAACTTAACTCCTGAAAATGGCTACGCTCAGGTAACTGCACCATTTGTGCAAATGCCCATGACACTCCCTCTAGTAACTTTCCATAAATATCAAGTTCCAGTAAATATTCAGTAAATACCAGTAAATTTCAAACCAGATTTAACAATGAGAAGAGTTCTCAAAGAGCTTTGATTCCTCTAGGATTCACAGACACAAGATGCTGGATGAAAACATCAGGTGCTAATAAGACGTTTGACTGAAGGATACGGCACAAATGCAATTCTTATCAGACTCTTAGGAATTCATACGTACTGTGAAGGGAAAGAGGAATTAACGCTTCTGTTGCTGTTTTGACCTTAGACATCAGAGCATCCAACTTCTGACACAAATTCATGGTATGCCATACTTTTAGTTCAGAAGTTTATAGAATGATTTGTTAACATGTACCTCTCAATAGCGTTAACAGTAGTTGAATTACAGAAAACAGCTTCTCACTTCAAACACCTTCAAGAACACAAGATCCAATGTTTAGTCTTTAGGTTATTATTTACTACTGGAGAATATGCTTACTGAGAAAGTAAAGACAGAAGTTTCTGTTTCTGCCTTGCAGATATATTTATGGAAAGAGAAGAACACAAAATTCTGAAATTCTGCACATACAGCCATATGTGCATGGAATGCATTGACTTTAATTCAGTATCATCAAAGTATCTGAAGACAATGCATCTCGTTTTTCACATCCTATGTAGTGCAGGATATTTACCTGGTGGGGGAATCAGAGGTGGAGCAGTACTGACAGTTGGAGGGGGTGGGAGGAAAGGAGGTGGTGGAAGATGGGTAGGTGGAGCTCCTGGAGGGAAAAATGGAGGTGGCTTGGTAAAATTGTCTACTTCAGGATTAGATCGTTCTGAAAGAACCTGTAAAATATCAAACTATAGTTACAATTGCTATGTCAAAAGGGTAGAAGATAGGTTTCCTCTCTTTCCAGCTACTACAGCAGGAAAGTATTATTTATGCACCTAATGAGCCATATTCAGATGGTTTAAGTTCTATCTGCACCCCTACATTCAGTGTCCCATACTTGCCAAGTACCTCTGAGGGTCTAAGAGCAGCCAAAAGGGAACAACAAAAGTGCAATTTGAGAGGGAATATAAGTCATCTGAATATGGCCCAAAACATCATCTTAAATTTATACATAAAGGAAAATATTTTAAAAATCAGTATGAAAAACATGAAAAAAACTAAGACTTTAAATTACTTAAACACTGCAACATTGGATGAAAAACACATTGCAGTGTTTTCAGAGTAAGAACTACAATTCATCATTATTTTCGTTGTTTAACCTTAACCTAAGTTGGCATGGAAACGCAGCTAGGGCAGCAAGGAACCTTGATTCTTCTCCACAAGTAAGTCAAGAGAGAAAAAGTGTATTCAATCTTAACACATTTAGTTGTTTTCTTAAGATAATCCAAGCCCGTAAAAACTAAAATCATGAAGACTAATCCTGCAATTTATGGTAAAATAATACAATATGATTTAAAAAAAAGTACTAATAACTATTTATTCCTTCACAACCTATTTTTAAAAGACTGCATTTCTCAAACTGCACATGGAGAAGCTTGCACTTATCAACACTAGTGTCTGGCAGGAATAGGGGAGAAATCGACAGTGAGTTTAAATATTTGTCACTTAGTAAACAAAATGCTATTCCATGTGCATCTAGCAGAGCCAACGCTAATTCCTGGATTGCAGGTCTGCAATACTGATCATTTCCTTTCAGTAAGAAGTATACAAAAAGATTTATCTTTTGAAAGATATCAACTGTTTCATCTTAATACATTTCAATTAACTGCTTGCAACTTTATTCCTGAACTTAAAGCTACTTCTGTATTACTCGTTCATACACACTGAAATGTCTTAATCAGGAGATATCAGGAAAGCAAAAATGTCTTTTAGTCAAAGATAGTGTGCAAATCTGCAGTATAAAACCTGTATGTTGCTGTTTTCATTGGCACGCCGTCGTCCCTCCACCCTGCTGATAGTGATGCTCTGTCCAATCACATCTATTGTGCCAGATAATCGCCTGCAACACAGGACAAACCAGAATCAACAAGCAAAATTGGAAAAGGGAAAAAAAAAAGAAAAATTAAAGAGAGAAAAGAAAGTCTTACGGACTTCTCTCATTCTAAATCCCAAAAGTTCCTTCTCCTGTATAAAATACAAAATACTGTTTCTGAAGAACATTAAATGTGATCAATTTGCTGAACTATGCAAGCGTGTAGAACTAAACAATGCAGCAATAAAGACTCCTGTAGGACGAAGGCTGACTCCACATTCTTCCTCCATCCCCTACAAGATAACAAATCTACACTTCTCTTACCAATAACAGAAAGAAAAAAAAAGAGGAACAATACAGTGAGACCACAAAAAATCTCAGTAAGGAAAAAATACATTAAACAGAACTTCTACAAAAGTCCAAAGTAAAATAGTCATAAACTAATCATTAGAAATAATTTCTAAACTGCAAGAAACCATACTGGAGGGTTCCATGGAAGATCAAATGACGGAAAGTTAAGGACGCAGTAATAAACACAAGCCAACCCTACCACACATACTATTGATACTGCAGCACATATTGAACAAAAGCAGCCACCACCTCTCTTACCTTGGAATACACATTCTTGCTATTAGACAGAAAGTATATGAAACTAGTAGACACTGACTCTTAAATTAAACCCTGCATTAAACTGCAGGGTTTAATTTAAAGATTCAAAGGAATCTTTGACCAGCCATTTGTACCATTTGTACTTCTGTTCCTCAGTTTTCCAAATGCAAAATGTCTCTCTCTCAAATACCTCTCAAACATTTTCATAGCTAACCACTATGACCACCTACTTTAAAGAAACCAGTAACGGAGCAGCACAAGACCCACCTCAGTTCCCCTTACTTATAACCCAATCAGGCAACAACAGAATGTAATGAAGAATGTAATTTCTTCCTTAGAAATAGGAACTAATGGATTTTTAGAGAAAGATGACAAGAAAAGTGACATGCATATACACATCCTTTCCCTCTCAGTCTCTGTCAATCAAAAATTTAAGGACTGCCCATGCAACTTAATAGCCCCTGATGAACGTGCATTTGCACAATCTCTTTGACACACTTTTACTTTTGGTCTCCAGTTACGAGATCTGTTTCAGCTATTTTTTTTGCCTGACAATTGTATTTGGTGCCCTATAGTCCTTGTGTTAAAAAAAAGTAATTTAAAAAAGATAAAATTATCCCTGTTCTCTGGCAGTTTAGTATTTGTGGTATCTCTGTTCTATCTCCTCTCAGTTGTTTCCCAAGCTAAACGAGTCCACGTCTCTCCTCATATAGAAGAGACTCTATAACTTTCACTATTTATGCCATCTTTTGTGGACCCTTCCTACTCCTACTGTATCTTTTCTTGTCTGACATAAACAGAACCATAGATTGTATTCAGCTCTCAATGCATCATGGCTTTATGTACTATTGTAATGACTTTTCCCACTTTGTTCCCCACTGCTAATGATGACTAACATTCCATGTTCTTATTTTGGGTAACACTGGAAATTGAACTAACATTTTGGGAAGCAGCAACAATCATTCCAAGATCTCCTTCTCATTGGGTATGATTATTAATGATTAATTTGAAGAAGTGCATCTTATTTAGAAAAATCCAATCTAGCACTTACATTTTCAGTTATTTCAGTTCACTTTGAATAAGTTATTCCAGTCCACACTGAAGTCCATGTGTGAATTTTAAATGCAAATATATCTCACTTCGGTTTCCAAACCAGTGAATCTATTAAGCTTATGCCTGTTAGCCTTAAGTTGTTCTATTATAAAATTATTAACTCCTATGTGCATATTCACAGAGCCTGTTAAGAAAAGTATCTTTAAGTCCCCTAAACCATCTGATACTGTGATTTAACTGCAACTTTTTGACTTTTCAAAGCAGATTAAAAGTGCTACACTGAGGGTAAAGACATGATGGCATTCCATTGAATACAACACTAAGACTGGGAACCACTGAAATTGGGAACCACTATTTTGAAGAGAGGAAGAATCCAAAGTATAAACAACTTTCCTGTTTGCAGCCTCAAAACAAATGAAACCCCGAAACCTAGCTTTATAGAGAACTTATAACTCTATTATTCTTACGCAAATAATACTTCTACTGCTTTGCAGCCTATGGTTAATTTGCAAAAGCAGTTAAAAAGCAGGATTTACTTAGATCAACTTCATTAGAAAATGAGGTATAAAATTAAATCGCAAATGGACGAGAGAAACAAAGGTACATCTGTGTCACACCTATATGGGAAAGGACAGCAGAGAAAACTTGACAATCTTTATGAATAGCATGATAGGTAACAAAGTAAAAGAAAGACTGCGAAAAAACTTTCAGGAAATTTCAGAAAAGAAATCCATAGAACGAAAAAAAAATACTTTGAGTTTTAGAAGACAGGTTCTTATATTTTTTGTATCTAGTGGACTACCAACCACATTAATACCAATAGCAAGGAGAACAGCTGGAAGTTGGGATTACAAGCTCCAAGTTCTGCCGGACTGGTAGCTCTGATCCCAATTGCTCAAATATCTAGACTCCAATGCAGCTGAAAAAGACACAGCAGGCACTAGACCATGAAGTATCAACCAGATCTGCCAGAGATAATCTAAAGTTCCTTGGCAGACACATACTGAGGATGATCCAAATGCCTGTCCTCTGAGCATTTCAATATCTGGGCTTAGAGCTTCCTCCTGGATTTTAAACCAAGCTCATTAAGCACAACAGCTTGGAGGGGAAAAAAAAGTCCAATGGTACAAGAGTCTGAAAAACATCTGCAAACTGAAACAGTATATACCATATAGCAGCCTCTCTCATGATAACACAAGTTTAAGAAATTCTCTGATCTTCTAACATCCCATCCTAAAAGTCAGATTGTTTCAGTCTAAATCCTGAAACAATCAACACCTGCTTTCCTAATTCTCCTCAGTGGTCTTGCATGGTATCCCAGCACTGTTGCACTTTGGATTACTATTATTTTTCTCTCAGTAACTACACTGAAAATATAGGTAACAACAATCACTAAACCCATTGTTTCACTAAAAAAAAAAAAAAAAAAGGACAAGTGAATTTTTGTAAAACAACAAAACTTTGTCTCAGTCTTCACTCTGACAGCTCATTTGGTTTCAGAGTTCTAAGGCACTGGTTCTCCTCCATTGCTGGTATCTTCCCTTAATTATCTAAAACTGTACCCTAGAAAACTCATTTTACCTAGTTTTAGTCCTTGTATGTGACAGATGACTGTCTTCTACAGCAAGAAGTCCTCTTGCTTGGCTCACTCCAGTGTTTTACAGGGCTTCCATTTGGGAGTGATGTACTTAAAAATTAAGACTCTTCCTCTCTTGCACTGTTTGCACACTGCCTGCAGCTCTTGGAATCAGCATTGAAAATAGGCAATGGACATCAGTGCAAGAGTTCTGGGCATTAAAGTAATATATGCATCAACCATACTATAATAGTATGAATTTTGGGCTTGGGAAGTAGCCCAAATACAATAACTGCATTATCAAAGGAAGCAAATCCATACTACCAGTGGCTTCCTAGACATCAACTTTACAGAAATGAACAGGGCTTTCGCTTTCTTTTCTAGAGTCGCAATTTCACAATTTTCCTAGAGTCTGAAGAGTACACCTATGCTCACTCATTCTCACTGAGCTGGTGCTTTATAATTATTTTTAAAATGTTTTATAGTGGTACGTCCATTGTTCTTCCCAACATCTAACAAGAGATTTAATTTTAGTAATAATGGATGAGTTCAGGAATTTGCCATCACACCTCGAAGTTGACAAGTTCTCTATTTCCGAGACTGCAATAATGATTTCATTAAGTACTCCACTAAAAGAGTTTGAAATTGAACAGGAGAAAGTGTAAGTTCAGTAGCAAATGGAGCAGCAGAGGACACCGCTGTCAAAAACATAATCTTCACAAGACAGGCATCTGAAGTGTCCAGAATTGAACAGTTCAACAATTTTGTAAATGGGGCAAATTCGAAGCCTTGGATCTTGATTAAGTCACAGCAAGTTGGCACAGAGGGAAATTTCAAAGACTCCCCAGCTGTGATTTAGCTTAGTGATAAGACGCTAAGCAGGCATTACTAGGTTTCTGTCTCAGTGCTGTATGCAAAGAAAAGAAAGGACTTGGTTTGTCCCTTACACAATCAGGGCACCTGGGCCACAGATGTATTTCCAGTGGATACACCCAAACATAAAAAGGCAATCCACGCGTGTGGGATGCACATGAACCCATAGCAGAGTTCATACAAAGTGCAGCTTGAAAGGAACTTTCCAGCACCTCAGTGAGTGATTTCACTCTAATTAGAGAATAGTTATTTACAAGCTATTTGTACTATGAATACCAGCCTCCACGGAGATTTAATTCAGAAAGATATCTCAATCTCATTTGACAAGCCTAGTTGATTTAGGTTCTGCGGAACAAAGAGGAAGGGGGGAAACATAAATAAAAATACAAAATTTGTAAAATAAAAATTATTTTACAAATTCATAGCTTTAGATACCATTTATCCCTACCACAAGTAACATAAATAACAAACTGCTTTTTGGACCCTGTGCCCCCCTTTTTCAGAATTCAGAAACAGTCTAATCACATTTCACTAGACTTATAGTCGAGTCTAAGAATTATAACACAGTTTAAAAACTGTATTTAGTATGTTCTTGTGTTCCTTCTTGTCTTGCTTATGCATTTTATGCTTTATTTTCCTTCTTTTGAGGACAGCCTCAATTTTGCTAAGCTCACTTACCACAATTGATATAAATAAGCAGCAAACAAATTTTACACATAAATCATTGGTATACGAAATAGACAATTTTTTCAAACTAATATCGGTGTTTTCATCATTTAGTCTCGCAAGGCTAGTTCATGAAACAAGAGGAACCTGCATTTTTTCATAGTAATGACATATCACAAATCCATTTTCTATAAAAATTCTGTTTACATAAAGGCGCAAGCACAGAGAAAGCTGATAAATAGCTCACCACATTGACAGGCTAATTTATCTGAAAGCAAAATTCATTTAAATGTAATGTACTCTTTGGTAATAACCCAAGAAGCACAAATGGAGGCTATAAACCTAAAAGCTCCTGACAGAACAAAAATTTTGTGATGGAGAGATATTCTAGATATTAGTGGAATGAGAAAATAGCAGGTTTTGTATCCAGCTTGTAAATGAAACTTCTGTTAATTTCTTTGCTACTAAAGAAATACTATCTCATAGTCCTTGGAAAATGAGGTAAGGAAAAGCACTGGCCTAAAAACCAGTAAGGTATCTCTATGACCTGGCTGGTTAGGACAGGTTTGAAATATGTCAAATGCTTTTCATGTTCTAGAAAGCACTACACCCAAAACAGATTCCTTCACGTTTTCACCTTAATTGTGAATAGGCAAACAATGAATCTTTAATTACCTACCTCGAGAAAACAAACATTCTATTTTATATTATAACGTTTGTATATCATGTGCATTTACTAAATCATTTTCATTATGTTTTAATTCCTCCTTCAGGGTTACGCACCTCTTTATGCTATTTGTCAGCCCTAACTATCACAAAATCAAGACAAGAAGTTCAAGTGTCATTTCTAAACAACTGATAGCTCAGCTATGATTAAGACAGTCATTGTTTACAAATCCAAGCAAAATTTATCACACAGACATGTTGTATGAACAAGCACTGAATTCTTGACTTCAACATTTAGGATGCAATTCTAGTGAAGTAGTAACTTTTATTTGCTGATGAGCAATAATACTGTTTCTATTTTGTAAAATACAACCTCCATCTTGGTAAAGAGTAATATTCTTGCTAGACCTGAGATTTTTTTTTTTTTTGAGAATTCCAAGTGTAAGAATATGGAAACTACTGTATTCAAAGTAAAAAGGTAAAAACAGTACGCACAAAATTATTTTGATGTTTGCAAACAAAAAAACCCCCACAACAACAAAAAACCACAACAGTATCTGTCCTCAGGCTTCCCATTAAAAAGAAACATGTGCTGCAATATCTATGTATAAAATCACGGATGAGGCGATGTTGCAGCCCTGACTAGTAAATGGACAATTAAAATGTTAAAGCAGGATCACGCCCTGACTTCCCCCCGCCCCCTTACCTTAATTCAGGTGATTTGTCCCTCCTATATCACTCCCACCACCTTCTGATGCCTGAACCGGCTTTTATGGAGGCAGTGCTTGCCTGTGACTGAGAAGAGGTGCTGCTTCTGGTCATATGAATGCCCAGGTCTTTCTTTTCTTGTGCCTCTCATCTTTTCTGCTCTTTGAGTTTCTCTTCTCATGTCCAGCTCCTTACCAATCCCCACACCAGTGCTCTTATACCCTGTGTCCATCCGTTTTCCCTCCCTTTCACCAAATATATCAACTACTGCTAGAAGCTGAGAGAAGTTTTACTGCTACATGAGAAATAACTCCCAGTGATTTTGCAACAAAGCTATTGCAAATGCCTCATGGCATAAAGGCAATTATTTTAAATTATCAAAGAGCTGGATTTCTGAAAAATTTCTGCCTACCTAAAATTAACTCTTAAAAGTCCAAGCCCATAAAATGCTGCCTGGTTATAAAGAAATTAGTAATATAGGTTTTTATATACAGAAAATAGTAGCTGCATACTAGAGAAGTCATTCAAGTAGAAGTACATATAATCCATACAATTAAGATGTATTCATTCTGAGCTACTCTCAGACTTCTGATCATACAATTTTCATTTAAAATCTCTTCTGATCACTTGGTAGAAATATCTTTTTCTTTATACACAAATTTATTTTAAGCAAATGTATCCAAAGGAGCAGATATTAAATATGCGAAGAAGTCAGCTTTGCCATTGTAACAACTTACAATTACAGTATTCACACTAAATGTATATAAAACAATCTATTCTGAGCACTGGAATGCACAAGCGATACAACTGGAAATGTATCATTTTGTTTCCTCTTTATCTATGCAACAGATCAACTTCACTTACTGGCTTCTCATTCTTAAAGATATACGGGTTTCCCAGGTTTTGCTAAGGTAAACTTAGTTCCTTGAAAAGACACATGTCTTAAGTTCCTCAGGAAAGCTCTGATTAACAATCAACATACGAACTTTAAACCTTTAAACATCAGAAAGATGGTCACTTAAACTTGGGATTGCCAACTTCAGGCAGGAAAAAAAAACAAACACACACATAAACATATGGTATAAAGTCATCTATGGTAAGATTTATCCTACCTAGAACACATGACAAAGATTTTACTTATGAAACCTACACCACGGACATGTACAACTTTATCGTATTAAGCTTTCTCGCAACAAATGCAAATTTCAAAGAATAGCAGAATTTAAGCAACGTATTTTTTCTACAATTTAAGCTTAAACTACATCTTAATATCCTGGTCATTAACCACTTTTATTTTAGAGATTCTCTGAGCACCAATGAGATGCATAAAGAATTGAAATCTTGTAACAAAACCTGTACCAGATACAGATTTGGAATCCTTACCCTGTGAACAGTACATTCAATTTTGAGAACTCTGTTACTTCACACATCAGAAGAGATCAATTCAGAAAAGAAAAGTAAAAATATAATTACAGGGTTGGTATAAAGTTTGGAAGACTTCTACTACTTCTTAGAAAAAAAAAAAAAAAGGGGGAAAAAAACCCCACAACAAACCTAAAACCTACTAAAAACAGAGCAGTATAACCTGATAGCTCAGAGGAGAACTCAGGCTACCAGGAGGAATATTCTAGGAGTGAAAAAAAACACAGGCAAGAGTATCAAGTAAGATTTTTTTTTCAACCCAAGAGAAATATACTTGGGTGTTGAACTGGCTCTTAAAGGATGGGATAATTGAACATGAGTACTCCCGCATTAGTCAAGGTACTTATGGACGCAGCATTAAAGACAAGTCACAGATGCTAATCTTTAATTGTTGATGATGGAAGCGTACAACCTGCTTTACCTGTCTTACCATCATTTATAATACAATGGCTTTTAATTAAACTCCTGAACAGCATCACTTGATAACTAAAGTAAAGCAGAAGCACGGATTCATCCTAAGCCAAGTGCCAGGTAGTAGCTTAGAAATAAAGGACAGAACTTATTAAAGCCTGGGGCTGGCAGGAGGGGAAGAAACCTCAGTTTCTCTCGTTTCAAATAAAATACAGTAAAATATTAAAATATTAAAATATGGACAAGCTAAAGCTACCTTGCAGGAAAGAGACTAGTTGTTGAAGTCATGGCTGTCTGATTTTGTCTCGTTTAACTGGAAAGGTGTGTAAGCTAATACCCATAAAGACAACACGTTGTTGGCCAATCTAACTCTATACAAAAAACACAGTGTCATACATCAACATCTGGACTTTTATAGCTGCCTTGTTATTTGGTCTTGCTGTTTTTTCTCCCCTTTCCTTCTACCTTCTCTTTCCTGAACAGCCAAGAAGGTAACATAGCATTCATGCATAAGGGTGACTAAAGACTAAAAGTGATTAGGAACACTCTTCCCTTCACTTCTACCTGTTACAGAAGCAGATTTTCCTTTTTTTCCTATAAAAAATCATAAACTTCAAATACATAGTGGTAACAGTATCAAAAGTTTTTTAGTCTTGAGTTACAACTGTCTAACTGACCTGTTTGTTGGAATTCCTGATTTGAATAAGGAAGGCGGAGATGTGAAATCAGCTTTGGTCGACTGCACTGCCAACTCTTTCTCCAAATTTCCAGTTCTGCCCTGCTGTACCTTCAAAACAATGTTTTATCATTAGTTTAACCTCAGAAGTGTAGCAGCCCCAACACTCAACATAGCACACAGCCAACACGAAAAGTAAGTCCAGCTTTAATCAGATTTTTTAAAAACTGTCACCCTCGCACAGCTAGTAAAATTTCGTATTTTATAAGGATTTATTACTTAAGTACTGTAGATAATATATATAAAGAAGCAATATGCCAGAGAATAAATTATTACAGATTAGACAGTTTTAATATTTATTTTCTAAACATTTGATTTGGACATGAAAGATCAAGCTGATTTTCTTGTAGAATTTCCTATATGAACAAAATAACATCTTAATTTTTAAAACAAGTGAACTTATTAAAAAAAAAAATCTTTATAGTCTTAACGACAGAGATATCTAATAAGTACGTTCCCCAACAACAAACCACAAGACAAGAAACTGAGTGGATTCTCCATCTCTCTTACTGACCATGAGATCTAGTAACTACTTAATTTCCGAGTCATACCAGGAAGTCACCTCATACTCCGGGTTATGCAAACTTTAAAAGATTTCTCATTAGTTCAGATTGAATACTTCAAAAACATACTGCTGTTTCTTAAGTACTGAAAGATTCCAGAGACACATTATTAAAGCTATGTAAGACCTTTGATGCAAGTACTTCAAGTATTGTCTGACTTCAGCAGCACAGTATAGGAGAGAAAAACCTACCCGGGTTAGCATTAAAGACAACCTTGTACTAAATTCAGCTTTAAAAGACATTCCCACTGTACCAACCACACAGCTCCATCACTCTACATAGCTAGCTCACTCGTGGTGTAACATCACATAGGCTACGATCGCACAGCTTCTTGTAGGCAAGTGAACTACTAAGCTTTTGCGGAATCTCACTTCTAAACACAGGCATCTCTCTCCTAAACCCAGAAAACACACATAAATAGTTAAGATTTGTTAAAAATTGAATTAAACTTTAGTATCCAGAAAAAAAAATACCAAAGAAGTTTGGTTAAAGTATTTCTCTGAAAAATCTGCAAGACTTCTACTAATTAATGAGTAACAGGAAAACGTAGGAGACAGTCTTGCCAGTTACAGATTAATCTAAATATACCATGTAAATTACATGAGATTTAGTATTTCAGAAGAGTAGAAAAAAGTTAATGAAATTATTTAATAATTATATGTAAACTCCTTGTAAAACACATGACAAACTCTTACTTCAGCCTATCATTATCTGTACTGTTTGATCACTGGAGCCCCAGGGAGTTGATACTGAGCTAGAAATAGGGGAAGCTTTGGTTTGGAATACTTAGCCTGCTTCCTTCAGGGTAACAGCTCAGAGAAGTTTGAGAATGTAGTCATCAGCTGCAACTCTTAACTCCCATTGCCCACCACTTCCACCATTCCAGAACACTATTATAATGGTAAGTGAGGAAGGCAGAAAGCCCTGGGGAGCTTCTGATCTGTTCTTACTAAAATAAAATGACTGGATACCCTCAAGTAGCATCTGAGGGGAAACAAAAATACCTGTCTGCAATTGACACTTCTGTCACAGGAGTATACAGAAGAAAGCAACAAACAGTTCCAAGTCAGTTTACTGACAGTTCAAGAACAAAAATGACTGCATACTGAAAATAAGCAAAATAAATAACCTTCGTATTTTAATTTCAACTTTAGCATCAAATGAAAGAGTAAATGAGAAAACGAGAAATTGGAAAAAAAAAAATGTTCGCCCCTTAAGACAAATCCTGTCATATAGATTTTTCTGCTTTCTGAAAATCAGCCTTTCCAAACAGAAAAAACATTGTCTATAACTTGATTTATTGCCATATAATCCCAAAAGGACAACAGAAAAATATGGAAGATTGATTTTCACATCTCAGAGTTGCCAAGACTAAGTGTTACAAAACACAGTAAGAGCTACAATGCCACAGGAAAAATAAACATGCCATAATGTACAAAAGCTTCCCCAGCACATCAGCACAAATTCTTTAATTGCACAAATAAATGCACTACAATTAAAAACAAAACATCACATAAAGAAAAATTAGTTTTACTGGGAAATTTGTTAGTTCACCAGACCGCTAACCCACATGCTTGCAGAAGGGTGACAAACAAAGCAACACTTTTTAATCAGCATTTCGTGACGTGTGCAGAAAGTCACTGATGTAAGATGAGAGTCTGAAATAATGGCTATGTCCATTTCGGTTGTTCTTCTATCAGTCTGTGGTGGCATGGGAAGCAATACTCAACAAAAATGAGAGCAACCAACAAAAGTTTACTAAAATTCACCTTAAAAAGATGGTATCTGCCATCGAGAATCTCTGCACTTGGTCTTACTTCCATAGCATTGTCTTCAGCCTAAGTTAAATAACACATTGCCCATTAAGATACCATACAACTCTTAAGAGATGGGCCACAATCTGAAAAACGGTACAGATGCAATCTAGCTGTAGCTACTCTGTCACACTAGCCACACAAATTTCCAGTGAAACAACACAGAAACACTCTAGGCTCAGGGTGGGGATATCAGGTGCAAACTCTTCAACAAACACACTGAACTGGGCAGAACAAGCTTATGACATACAAGCAGCTTTACAGGGAAAAAAAGCATGTAGAACAACACAAAAGTGGTGTACTAATTACCGTAATTTTATTTGTAGATGAGGTAACTGGTAAAATTTCAAGACCCATTCGTATTCTCTTTTGTTTTTCACAGTAAGCTTTCCAGGTATCTTCATTGAAGCCATAGTTGAAATAATCAGAGAGATCAGCCCCTTTAAACAGAAAAGCGTAGGTTTTCAGACATTACAAAGTTAATCTTTTCTTTTATTCACTGAACATACATACACTTCTATTTATAACATCCAAACGGATTAGGCATTGATCTAAAAACATACTACTGAAAGGTACAGTACAATCTTACATCAGTAAACATAAAGAGTATTCATGGCTAAGACTGTAAAAACATTAAATTTAGTCAGAAAGAGGATCTTGCCTAGTATCCTGTCTCAAGGATCAAGAGTGGATACTTAGAGAATATCATAGGATATTATAATCCACGTATCTTTACAAAAGGATAAATGTAAGATCTACAGGTCTGCTCTATGTTCAGTGAAGAACCACTCCCTCTTGCTTTTTCTGTATTTGACTCCTCATCTCGTTTTGACTCCTAGTTTCATTTGACGCCCCCAAGCATTTTTATTGTAGGAGAGAAACTAGACATATCTCAAATGCACAGAATATATTTCAAATAGCTAATGGTTCAAACACCAGAATACTATCAAGGGATTCTTTCTTCCATTTTGCAGACAATATTTGCATTGCCAAAGCAGGATACAAACACTAGAAAAAACTATACACAGCAGCAAGATGTACTGTCACTGAAAAAAAAACAACAACCAATGCTGGTATTGGACAAGTCTAGTCAAATCACTTGAGCCAACCAGATGATACACACATGAGATTTATGGAAAGGCCATGTGGTACCAGCTTCTTTCTTCAAAGCTTACGGACATCTATGCATGAACACAAAGTACAAGCAGCTATGTTTCACCAATCTTCATGCTCAAACCTGCTACAACTATTTTCCATTCCGCTTTATCTTCTGCCCTATGGCACAGACCAATGGCAGTAATCTGCACAGAAATACAGATTTCCAAGGAGAGTTCAGGATATACGTGTATGAAAAAAAATAAATAAAGGGCATGTCCTACAGTCTCTTTTTGTTGACATATGTGTGGGATGTATACTAAGAAACATGGCACACCCACGCACTGTGGCACAGCACAAAGGCAACATGTAACTTAGCTGCTTTTTCCAACCTCCACTGTACCATATCTTCTAGCTATAGGGTAGATAACATCTACATGCAGTAAATGGGAAATATTATTAATATAACCTACTGAATAGCTACATATCAGTTAAAGTAAACCAGAGCATTACCTGGCTTTCTCCAAGGTTTATCTTCAAAAGAATCTAAATCTACTTCCAGAAGTGGCACACCATTAATACTCCCTGGTGCATCCAGATCCACCCCTTTAACTTTTGCACCTGTAAAGAAAAGTTAGAAAGTTGGAGCCTTCTGTCTCTACCAAAGACAGCTGTAACAGTTGTAACACACTTAAAATATAAATAAAAAGTCAGAGTTAAATTTATCAAGCAGTTTTGGAAGTGAAAATTACTTCCTTCATCCAAAACAATCAAAACTTTTTTTTTTCATTTTTACTAATATTACTAGGTAAATTTTCTTACCAGAAGATCCATAAGCTCGTCCTCCTGTCTTAATATTGAGATTCACAGGTGTTGCTCCATAACTTAAAGAAATTAACAAAACTGAATTAGACAGAGAAAACTCTAAACCAGAAGAAAATACAAAACAAGAGTTAGCTAGATCCAGAAACAAACTGGACTCAGGCTCAATCGCCATCCTGAATCTTTAGCTTTCCAAGCTGGTAACACTGTAAAAGTAAAGAGATCAGCCTAGGAGGAAGAGAGTGTACCTTTCTATGCTCAGTAGCAACTTCTCCAACTAATAAACAGTTGTGAAGCAAATCCGAGTCACTCTTCCTGAGTTGAAAGGATAAAGACCTTGATAGAAACAAGAATGGACAGAACCAGAAGAAGAGAGAAAGGAAAAATGCAGTTCATTTAGGGATACAGATGACACTCTGGGGATTAGGGTAAAATAAAATTTAAAAAAGATAGGGTTTAGACAGATTCTTTTCACTTTTCATAATTACTCCATTTAACCTGTACAGAAGTGGAAAATAGAATTTCTCTACAATGACTGAAAGGCTATCTGTTTCAATGTACTCCTAGCAATCACCTATCCTTGTGACCAGCAGAAGAGTATTTAACATTTCACTTTCTAAAATACTTGAGAGCTTTCTTCACAAAAATGCACTCAGAAATCTAGATACTGAACTGATTTAACTATCTTAAGAATTACAGTACTGTTCATTTGGAACATTAAGAGCTAGCTTTCACTACCATTTGCATGCAATGTAGCTTACCCTCACAGGTGGTATCAACCCATAAACATAATGAGATTAGCACATAATTAGAAGGCAACATATCGTTTACAGTACCACTTCCATGCAGTTTTAGTTTTCATTCAGATGCTACAGTACAAAACTGATACAAAACATTTAACCTCCTGATCTGCCATGCTGTATTTGTGCATGACTTTGTCAAACAAATCTTACATTTTTTTAAAACAGCAGTTGACTAGTACATGAAAAATAATTTAATCCAATAAAAGGAATTTATAATACTGAAGTTAAAATGAACAGCAATGTTGAGCTTGTTTTAGATTACTGCCTTTCCACAAACTTTCTGTCTGCTTTGCCCAGAAAAAAGGTTTTTCAGAAAACAACCATTTCTACATAAAACTTTCTACTCTAACTGGATTTAGGATCATCTGCTCCTTGTCTTCTGTATTCATGGAAGGAGCACCAGCAAATCCACTGAGAATATAAATCTAGTATTGCTTTCGTCTCAGAAAATTTGAGGTCACTGCCTACACCAAAAGCATACTGCAAGTTACTGAAAGCAGACGAAGAACTGAAAGAACTGCTATTTTTTACATTACATTCATTTGCACTCTTAGTTCAGGATATGAAATACCGGAAGTCTAAAAATGTTTCAAAAAATGAATAAATCACCTGCATTCTAAAGTTAAGAACACAACCATATACTTGAGTCAGACCTACCTGCAGACCTGTCATGATTGTATTAAGAAATGACACCCTAGTAACTCTGATTTAATAAGCATCAAAACATTACGATTGCCAAGACAAACAAGCAAACCACTTCCCTCAGAAAACTTTCAGGTAATGCAACACTGTTCAAAAGTGTTCAGTGAAAATCAAGCCCTTTATCAAAAGGAGAAATACAAGGCAACAACAGTAGCAAAAAATGTCTTGTTTGGTACAAATGCCTAAACCATGATCTTCAGCAATTATCTCCACAGACTGGCAGCTGAATCCTGAAGTACATTAAAATCTTATTTGAGAACATCAATAGGAACTGAAACTATAGATGTCTAATTAGAACTGTATCCACAACAAACAGGACCAAGGACAAATGCTTCTATGTTCTCTGTACTTACCACTCTACCATTTGGAACAAAACTGTCACCGTACGGTAACAACCCTAAAAACGCTATGTGACATACCCATTCCATAATAAAAAACAACTCTCTACCTTACAAACTTAATACAATTATCTCTGAAAACAAAATTTAATTCGTACAGCTTCTCCTTTATAACATTTCATTGATTTCATTTTACTTTTTTGTTTTCAAGTCACAATCATTAGAAACATTGTTAAAGAGCTGAAAAAACTCTAGATTGAGACTAACTGTGCATAGTTTGATATTGACAAGTATTAAAGAGCCTGAATTAATAATTAAATGTAACCTTCAAAGTTCCCCCAATTAATGTTTGCAAATAACTTACCCATATTGTGAAGCTCCTGTCTTAATATCCCCTATGGTGACTTGAACATCATCTTCATCATCGTCACTATCACTATCACTGTCATCCTCAGCCTCTGCCACCTTCTACGAAAGAAAAAGTCATTGCTTAGACAAAAAGCAGCCACTTACCTTTAGAGTGGAAAAATAATCCAGACAGAACTATCCGTTCTGGAAATCTTTGAAAGAAGAAAATTCTCCTTTTCCTAGACGACAGCACTGAGTAGCATTAACAGTAAATTTAGGAAGCTCATCTGCTGAAACGCTACAAGGGAAGAATCTTTAACACAAAGTTTCTGTTTCTGAAACATCATATTTCCTAAATAAACATAAAATAGATCCACTATCCAATATCCTTCTTCCCTCTATCAAGCTCATACACATTGGTTCTACTCTTGTCACTCAGGAAATAACTTAAAACATATGCAAGACTAGCTTCTTGCCATCCTCAATTACATATCAGAGTAATTCAAATAAACATTTTGCTAGTTGTAGATGGACACTGCCCTTCAGAGAAATCTACTCCACTCCTAACATCAGTAAACTATACAAAATATTTGAGATTTTTCAGCAAACAAACTGAAAAAAACAGGTACAAGAGCACACTGCATGCTGTTCTCTCCCATAGCATTCAAGCTTGCTGGTAACTAAAAACAGTCATGCCAGTTCATATCAAGATTTCGCCTAGCCTAATGTTCTGAGTTTGTCTGGTGTTTTGTTTCGATTTCCCCCCCACCCAGAGACCACAGAGGAGAGAAAAAAGAGGGCAAATAAGTATGATGCTCTGCTTTAACACTCTTTCAGCTGCTGATTATTATCAGCTCAGGACATTTCTTAAGCCAGTTAGTTTGTATATTTAGTAACTCCCAACAGATCTTTCTCTCAAACACTTGCCCAGACTTCCCTCGGACTCATATAAAATCCCAGCATCTCTTTGAGAAGGAACTCCATAGCATCGTCTACTGCATGAACCTCTTTTAGTTGTTCTCATCTTGGCTACCACGACTTTCATTTAACAGACCCAGTTCTCCTATGGAAGGGACTGTAAGAAGTCAATCCTTATTTACAGTCTTCATACATTATTTCGTTGGCCTCTATCATATTCTATGCACAGCTGTCTTCCAGGCTGCAAAGTCCTTGTCCACTCAGCTACTCCTTGTATGGAAGCTACCTCGATTGCTCTTGCTGCTTCTCTCAACTTTTTCCAGTTGAAGTAAAGCCTTTCTGATGTGAAGGGAACAGGACAGCAAACAGAATTCAGGGTGCAACTGAATCATGAATTTATGGTATAATGATATCTTCCATTTTGTTCTCTATTCTTTTATGCTACATCCCAAGGTTTAACTGCTTTTTAGATTTCACACAAGCACTTAACCATAATTTTCATGAATCTTTCCACATATCTTAGTACATCCCTCCTAAGTGGTAACGATCAGCTCAGAGACCACCATTTTATTTGTAAACCTGTTCTTCCTCCTATGAACATCACCATTCTTTTTCTACATAGAATTTCAATAATTATTTATTAACCTGTCAGTTTTTTACAACTAGTCCTTGCTCTTACTATCTTGAATTACTTTACAACATCAGGAAACTTGTGATCCCACAACTCACCCCTTTTCCAAGTAATTTATAAACACATTAAACAGCACAAGATATGCACAACATTCCAGAGATCTCACTGGAGGTGACCTTCCTTCACTGTGAAAATGGAACCTTTACTTCTACCCTCTGTATTCTCTCTTTTACACATCAATTATCCATGTGGGACTCTCATCCTATAACTGCTTAGTCTTCTTAAAATCCTTTGGTGAGAAACTTCTTTAAAAACTTTGTGAAATTTGAGTGAACTTTATCAACCAGATCACCCTTCTCCACATACTTGTTGAATCCTTCAGCAAGAGGCTGAACATACCAAAGCCATGTTGACTCTGTCCAGGTAGCCTGCAGTTATCCAAGTACAGCTGAGTTATAGCCCTTATCTATTATACCATCTATTAACTTGCTTGGCACATAAATTAGACAAAAATAAGCATCTGCACAGAAGATAAGATGTTAGAGTGCAGTTCATCCTTGCTATACAACATGAATATAACCTACATAACAATTAAGAGTTTAATCAAGGGGTGGGGGGGAAAGTTTAGATCAGTATAGATACTCTGTAAATTACTACTGTAGACAGACCACAGTCTTTCAATGTCCCACTGCTGAAAAGTACAAGTTCACCACTCTCACACAACCAGGCAACCCACACAGTAGAGAGCCATCACAAATGCATCAAAGAGAAAATAAAATTTTGTCTGGAGCATGTGCCTTTTCAGCCAAGACCAATTTCACTTACAAACAATGATTTCTTAGTTCCCTCCTCACAGAAATATTCACCTTTTCTTATTCAACCAACTTGAACACCATCTGTTTTTCTAGGTTGCTGCTGACCCTTCATGTGCATCTTTTACCGTACAGTTCTTAATTTTATAGAGATGTTCTAATGATATCCTAACAACACTAGGCTTTATACAGGTGAAAAATACAAAGATATGCAAGTACCAGAAAATTGCGCCAATGAGGATTTTCAGAAATATTTTAAAATCAGCATGTCCAAAAGAAGCATGCTATTGTATCCTTGCATCTAAACTATTAAATCTACTGCCCACTTACATATTAGCATCAGGACAAAAAGCCTTTGGTGCAGTTACAATAAAGAGCTTTTCAGTTTAAATAACTGAAACAAATTTTTTAAGTTTTTATAAGCTTCCCCCCCCAACTTTAAATAAGTTGTAATATCTTTTGATATTTGATTGTAAATATGCTTTTGAGAGAGGCCAGTCCTTAAAACTTGCACAAATATCACGATAATGGTTTCTGCATCACTTAAGAGAATTCTTGCAAGACACAAGCTAAAAATTCCAGTGAAGTAAAATGACAGTTTTTTCATAGAACAGAATTAAACTGTTCCTGAGGCCTTTTAACAACACCGCAACTGTAAATTTAATTTCCTGGTCCTTTCCTTCACCATACCAGCACTGAAGTTATAAGACATATTGAACATCGAAGACTACTACCAAACAAGTCTGTCATGTTGCATCTGAAAGGCAAGTGTAATTCACCTCTTGATCCATATTTTCACATAGTTCTGCAAATGCTTATTGTTCATCAAGTTCAAAAAAGAAAAATGATCAGAGGATCTTTCCTATCAGTAAGGAAAAATAGAGAGAGTATCATTTTGAAGAGGATGTCTTTGAGAAAAGACAGCTGTCTTGAGGCACCATCTTTCCCCAGAAAAAACCTGGAAGTGCTATTCATTTATCTTCTCTAAGTTAGATTTAAAAAGTGGACTGCAGCTGGAAATTTGATTTCCTAATTTAGTAATTTCTACAGAGTTTCTGTAGATAGTGTCAAACATCTTTCAGAAACAAAATAAAAATCAAAAGGCGTACACTTACGCATTAATTCATTTAAGTCCTAGAGAAATTATGAATACTCCATAAATCCGAACAAATTAAAGCAGTATTTCAAAAACACATTTAAAACTACCGTTTTCACAACGCCATTTTCTGCAGCTTCCTCTTCATTTCCAGGTGGAGGTGGAGCACTTAAACAAAACAAACAGGAAAAGATGAAACTAGGTATTTATGCACATACTGTTTCACGCATATCAGCTAATGATGAAAAAAGTCTTGCTACATCATTCCAGAGAAAAGCCGAAGCTCCAGTTATCTTCTGCATTAAGTAAAAAAAATAACTTATTAAAAAAAATTCTAGACAGGTATAATTTTATACTAGCAAGGTAATATTTAGCTATGATAGACCACACTAGCTGGATGTTTGTAGAATAGTTGGAAGTAGTAAGGCACTACACCTGGATCCTCTTTTGAAATCAAAATGGAGTATTTAATAATATACGAAGGGAGAATAACAGCTTTTCTTTTCTTCCCTGCAGACCAACACTTTTCAAAGGCATAATGGAAAAATATTATAAATATTTTTTATATATATTTATATATATTTATATATATTTATATTTATAATATAAATAAAAAAATTTAAATACCCATAGGTAACGTACTGAATCAAAACTTTCACATCTGCATTGTGAGATTTTCTTCCACCGCATGGCATAGCTACAATTCAATGATGAATTCAATTATAACTGTAGATTGAAAACTGTAAAAATTTTAAACTAGTGGCCCATCTAAAATGGCCAACACTGTCTAATCCATGCAAATGACCTGTCTCACTGGGCTCTCAGCAATATTTTAATTTCCACGGTTCCATTAACTGTTAGGATGTTGCACCACAAATAGCAGAGTAAGTAGGGAGCCATTTAGAAACAACGTTCTTCCAGTGAAAAGATATTTCTGAAATGGAGTGAGCAACTGCCAATTTTTATTGAACAGAGTGATTTTTATCCTGTCTTCTGTTGGCAGAAAAACCACTCATGAGCATTGCACCAAAACCCTACACAGCCCAGGTACGGCTCCAGGATTCAAGCTCAACTATTTCACTTCATCACCCAGTAAAATGACACACTAGCTACAGAATCTGAATAAAACATCGTGATTTTTATATATACTAAGAATGCCAAAATTGAGAGACCGGAGACCAAAACTTTTAACAGGTAAACTGTCACCACACTTCCAGAGTTTCAAACACAACCTGTAAGATGCATAAGCTACCATTTGCTAGTTGTTTTAGTCCACAAGTATGTATTGAGGCAGCCAAATGCCAAGCTAGATACTATTAACCAGAAGCTGGAGTAAAGCACCATTGTTTCTAAACATCATTTTGGTTGCCATGCAAATAATATTCTTAAACAACAGTAACACTGACAAAAGGTGCCAGGTCAGGAAAAGGTAAGTGAACACAAGGAATCAACTGATACGGAATAGCTTCCAAATAAAGAGCAAATAAATAATTAGAATTCTTTGTCCTGGAAAAGAGATGCAAGACAAGACAAATGCAACAGAGGTCTAGAAAACTATTAAGTGACATGGAAAAGGTGACAGGAAACAACCTGTTTCTTACACTACAAGAACTAATGGGAATCAAATAATTGCATCTAGTAGCTGCTTCAAAACAATACTGTATGTAGTCAAGTGGTAGAGTACAGTCATTACTGCTGTATCACACTACGCCTGTCAAAAGCTGACGTCAGTTCAAAAAAGCAACTGAGCAAGTCTAAGGACAGGAAGTCCACCAAGGGTAACTAAATTCAAGAGTTCTCACTGAAAAAATCTCTGTTGACTGGAAGCATTTATAGAAAATAACAATGCATGTTATCTTTAATTTCCTTTGACAATCAACAATTTCCACAGTTTATCAATCGTGAGACTTCTTTCGTTCAGTCCGAGAGGCTGATTCCCGTTTCTAGTCATTCATTGCTACAAACCTCCATCAATTTAGTTTAGATTAGGAGCATCTTTTTGCATTCTCTCATACAGCTCCTTATAACTCAAGCAGGCTCCCTCAAATGCTTCCAAAGCTTTTTCTAAACTTCTCACAAATACTCTTACTAATAAAAAAAAACAACCCCAAAACCCTAAGTAGATCTGTTATGGGACCTGCATATCAAACTAGCTCATAATCTTCCCCTGCTTCCTTGTATTCCTCTTTTTGCAACCACATTGTAAACTCTTTGGGAGACAGACTGTTTTGTAACTTCTAAATTATCTAGAACAAATGACATCCTCATCCATTACTAAGACTGCAAAGCACAATGATTACAGAAACATGAGACCCGTTGGCATTTTGTTAGGGGCTACTGCTGTCCATGCAGTTAAAACTTAAAATAACTTTCATACTTAAGTACCCCAAAATCACAGGTAAAACCATTTCACAGAAAAGCCAAGTCATTTTAGCAGATCAAAGGCGCTATCTTAAGGGGATTTTCGAAGACACCAAACAAAGTGCGTTCAGTCACCATGAACTTTCAAGCGTCTGGGAAGAAGAATATAATGAATACAATTTTTCTGCAGCTACACATACAGGACTTCCAGTTGTCAAGATACTCACCTAGCTTTTTCTTCCTCTGGTCTCTCTGCTTCATTTTCATTTTCATCTACCACAAAAAAAAAGAAACACAGTAGTTACGAATAAAATCCCTTGAATACCAACCGTGACAGATATCTTGCCATGTAGATTATTAGGCAACTCTTCAGTTTACTATCCCATAACCCTTGAGACGTTTTCATCACGTTTCAATTGTGAAATCAGCCGAGCAGACCCCTAAGCCCTCGCAGTGCTCCACACTGACAGGTCAACCACGGGGGCAGGGTTTAGTTTACAGGTTTCATCACGATTTGAACGTAAATAAAGTCCCTAAAGAAAGTTCATACGTAAGAGGTTAAGGCTCTGCTTCAGTACTTCACCGCCGGCAGCCCAAGCAAGGAGCTACGAGGAAGAGGCTCGGCCGCCCCAGGGGTGCATGTGGGGCCGGAGCGCCATGCGGGCCGCCCGCCGCGGTGGCCCAGCACGCCTCGGCCCGCACGGCCGGGAGACCCTCAGCGCCGCAGAGACCGGCAGCCGAGAGCCCGCGGGGGAGGGGGCAGGGAGCCGCGGCGGCGGCGGGGAGGGGGCCGCGCACAGGCCCGGGCCGGCACCGCCGGAGGGCTGGCCAGGAGGAGGGGACTGAGCAACCGCGGGGGTGGCGGGACGGGGGACCCTTTTAAACGGCCGCCAGCCCGCCCGGCTCGGCGAGCAGGTGCGGGCCGCGCTCGGCCACGGGCCGGCCTGGCGAGGCGGCGCACGCCGCGGCCTACCCCCCCCCTCACCCCTGCCGCGACGGCGGGGCAGAGCGCCGGGATGACGAGCGGGGCGGGCGGTGGGCTGGGGTCGGGGGTCCGGGAAGGTCCGTACCGCCATAGAGCCACTCCTCCTCCTCCTCGTCCCCGGCGGCCCCGCCGACGTCCGCCGACAGCCGCTCCACCTCGCCGGTAGACATGGCCGCCTCCCGCGGGACGGGACGGCCCAGGCCCGGCGGCGCCGGGGCCCCCCGCCGCTCGGCAGCACCGCCGCGCCGCCTCGGGCCTTCGCCGGCGCCTCAGGCCGCGACCGGGCAAGCGCCCGGGAAGTGGCGAGCGCCCGCCCGGTCCAACGGCACCGCTCGCGGAGGAACCGCTGCCGCCTGCTCGGCGCTTCCCCCTCCCCCGCCGAGTGAGTGACACGCACAGGAAGCGGGCCCGGCCCGGCCCCACGGCGCCCTGGGCACGGGCATGCGGGGGGCGGCCCGGCGGCGCCCGGTCGCGCTGCGAGGGCGGGCGGCTGGCGAAGGGAGGTGGCCGGCCGCGCCCCGGAGCCCTCCGCTCTCCGAAGGGCCCTACGGGGCCGGGGGAAGCCGCCCGCCATGAGTCGGGAGAAGCGGAGGGGCCTCCCGGCCGCCCGCGGGAGGAGCGGGCCGGGCCGAAGGCGAAGGGGGAGAGCTGCCGTGCGGCCAGGCCGGGCCCAGCCCGGGGCTGTGCTCCCGGCGGAGCCGGCGCCGCTGCCCGGGCCGGGCTCGCACGCCGGTCCCCGCTCGGCGCGCTGCCGGTCGCCAGGACTCACCTCGGCTGTGCCTTCCCCGCCCTGCCGAGCCTCGGCGTGCCTGCGAGAGCCGCCTTCCCTTCCTCTCGCAGGTTTTTGTCTCCGTTACTCTCGGCCGTCCTTGTGCTCTTCGCCATCTCCCAAGCGCCCGTCCGTCTCCTCAGCAGGCATCACCGGCAGCGTGGCGAGCTCCTGCCAGACATCCTCGCCCGTGTCCAGGAGCAGGACTTGCCCAAACACACGTACCGTCCAGAGCCGTGCTTCTACTGGCGGCTGATGGCGGCTGGCGGGGGGGAGTATAACCACAGGATAAACACGCGCTGCTACTCCTACTAGTACTGTCCTAGCTCTCAGCTCAGGGACTCTCCCAGCTGGAGGTAAATATTTTAGGTTTAACAACTCTATTTTATAGATTTATTATTTTTTTTTTTTACCTCCACGAATTGCTAGTTTTATTTTTAGCTCTAGTAAGAGTGGAGTAACATTCATAGTGTGCTGTGAATGTTCCAGAGCGTAACTATGCGTTTCATGAAGAAATTGCTCTATTTTAAAAGTGGTGGGAAGTAGCAAGCCGTTTTTACTGATGATTTACTCACTTTACATCTGTGGATACTGCATTGACCACTTCAAGATTCATAAGAAAATGTAAGTACCAACAACTGTCAAAACAAGTTTTGACCAGTTCTGTGTACAAATGGAGTCTTCAGCATCTTAGGATGTTTGTGAAAACTAAAAAAGGGCCCCCTTTTTTCACAGCAGGACAGCTCGTGAAAAATCAGACTAGAGGACCTGGCTGTATTACAAACACATCACAAGTGGGTGGGAGAAGCTTATTCTTTGAGTTGCCTGCAGAGAACCTCGTTTTAAAGTTTCACGTATGGCAGTACGTTTCACTGGAGTTCACATGAACAAGCTACCTTCTCAAAAGGCATTTTTTTCCCCTGAAATTAAATGTTTGAGTGTCATTTACAGATCACGAATTATGTGGTATAATTGAGTGGATTTTCATACTGCAATTCCATATTTTATAAATATAGTAGTGGAGTCAACAAAGGTGTTTTTCACCCAAAACATTTCTCAACACTTGTTTCTCATAAATTTGTTTTGTAGTACCTCTTACTGGGCGTAAGTATCTTTCTTCATTTACTTGGCTATTTAATACACTTCTGGCTGACATTAAAAGATGTGATAGAACTCTAATAGTTTCCTTTGACTGCAGACCCAAGGAATAAGAAAAAAAAAACACTTTTGTGGAAAACGCCATGAAGAGAAGGCAGGAGGAGGTGTAGAATGTAAAATCTCTTAAAATATATCAATGCAGATCCTCAAAGAAGTTTTCCATGAGCTGGTGGTCACATAAAAATCCATCTTGAATAGCTTGAGCAGCTTAAACACTGGAAACTGGCACAAGAAGGCTAAGTCCCGAAAATAGCTGCTAGCCTTCCACTGCTCCCAGGAAGATCTTTATCCCCCTCTGGCTCTGGACAGACAGAGTGCTCTGAACCCATTTCCTGCTTTTGCTTCCAAGGACAAAGTGCTGGCCTAGATGGCACTTGAACTTCTGCCCTCAAAGGTGGAAACTCCCACCAGTCCCAGGCACTGGAAGGGACGTTGTGGTTTCTCCTTACTGCTGGGCAGAGGGAGAGCAGCAGTTGGGCCTGAAAAAAACGCTTCTCCCAAGGCCCCGAGTAGCTAAAAGGCTGAGGACAGAGGAAGACATCTTTGCAATCTGCATAAACATCTTAACTCGTGGGTTACACTCCAGAAACCCACAAGAAGATACCAAGTTTCAGGAGCCCTTTAATACAGTTCTTTTTCTAACACTAGTTGTAAATTTGCACATAGGATAAAATAAGCTGTAAAAATCACTTAAGATAATTTTGTTTTGTAATTTAACCACTGTGCTTTAAACTGATCAACCTCATTGTATCTTCCGGCTAGTAATCCTTCTGCATATGCAGAACTAGTTGCAGTCTATGAGTATTTATAAAGTAAAAAAGCTATTTGTTTTCTTAAAAAAGCATCTGTTGTTTTGACAATATCTTTAAAAAAAACACCCAGCCTTTAAAAAATGCTAACGAAAGAGTTGGGCAAGCTATACTATATCTAGCTTTTGTCCATGGCACCCAAGCATAAAGCAGAAGCTCAGAGATACATAATCTCTGAGGTAATTCAGTCTGAGAGGAGGATAATTCTACTTGTGCATAAGCCCAGGGGCCCAGTGGTTAACCATCCCCAATCCTTTCTTGGCATTAATTTTTCAAGTCCAAATAACCGGGAAGGCTATTAACGTGCATATTTTCTAGCATCATAAAGTTATATGCCCTAAGGTTAAAATAACAAATTGGAGTTGGAACAGCAGAAAGCTGTAAGTCTGAATTTGGAAGAGGGAAGAATGCATCAGGGTAGGAATATGCGTGAAGCAGACTGGAAGGAGAGGATTTAATTACTGGAAATCTGGTGATTCCACATTATTCTCCTTTTTCAGTGTTCTGAAACCTGCAAGAGACTGTCTGTCATGGTTTAGCCCCAGGTGGCAACTAAGCACCATGCAGCTGCTTGCTCACTCCCTTCTTGGTGGGATGGAGAAGAGAAAACTGTAACAAAAGGCTCGAGGGTTGACACAAGGACAGGGAGGGATCGCCCACCAACCATGGCCACAGGCAAAACAGACTCGGCTTGGGGACAAATCAATTTAATTTGTTACCAATTGCATCAGAGAGGACAATGAAGAAAAAAAAGCCAGCTCTTAAAAACACCTTCCCCCCATCCCTCCCTTTTCCTGGCTCTATCTTCTCCCTTCAGCAGCGCTGGGGGACAGGGAATGGGGGTTGCAGGTCAGTTTGTCACACGCTGTTTCTGCCACTCCTTTGCCTTCAAGGGCAGGACTCCTGACACTCTTCCTCTGTTCCAACGTGGGGCCCCTTCCCACAGGAGATAGCTCTCTACGATCTTCTCTGCTGTGAGTCCTTCCCGAGGGATGCAGTCCTTATTCATCAGATTGCTCCAGTGTGGGTTTTTCCCACAGAGTCACGGCTTAGGGCACAGCCACCTGCTCCAGTATGGGGTTTTCCATGGGCTGCAGATGCATCTCTGCTCCACTGTTAATCTCCAGCAGCATGCCAGTCCTTCCCATGGAGACAGTCCTCTATGAACTCCCTTAGGCACAGGCATCTGTGCTGCAGCGTGGAGTCCTACACAGGCTGCAGGTTGGTCTCTGCTCCACTATTTCTCTCATGGACTATAGGGGGGCTGCAGGGAAATCTCAGCTCCGGCACACCTCCTCCCGGTCCATATTCACTGACCTTGGTGTCTGCGTAGTTGTTTCTCTCAGATCTCAGCCCTCTCTCTGCTGAAGCCATGCCAGGCCCGACGAGCCTCAGCAGTCTCAGCAGGACAAACTCCGCCCAGTGGGCACCACGGGAGTGGGGCACTTGGGAGCGCTCCAAGCTGCACCACCATGGCCATTGCCAGTCGAGTGGCAGCAGCCCAGTGCAGGCAGCCACCTGCACAGGAGGCCAGGGACCAGTCCCCCATCTCCTCCCTCTCTTCACTGCAGGTCTCCAATGGTGCAGGTTCCTTTGTCCCTTCTTAAATGTATTATTCACTGAGGTGCTGACTGGCTCAACCCTGGTCAGCAGTAGGTCAAACCTGCAGCCGGGGAAGCTACTTGCAGCTCCTTACAGGGGCTATCCCTGTAGCCCCTCCCCTGCTACCAAAACTCTACCACATAAACCCAGCACAGAGACCTAAGAAGACTAGTTAACATAGTGGATTAAATAATTAAACCATCTACCTTTTTGTTATTGCTGATAATCCCAAGATATCAGAAAAAGTATCCTCCTCATTCTGCACTAAGCAGGTTGCTCAAGTGAAATATTGTGTACAATATACATTTGCAAGCGAGCCATGCATTCACTGGGGAGAATTATGGTATTTTTTCTAGTTAGATTTGAAAGTGATTTTGAGATCAACAGCTTTTTAAAAGAGAAATTGAATTAAATTAATTTGTCATATGTCACCAGCTGTATATCACAAAAGTTGTATTTATTAAAAGAGAATATTTCATGTTGTTAGCTCATCAACCACTGGGTTTGTTAATAGTAACACAAGAAATGCAGAATTATAGGACAGGGAGTGGCAATGGAAGTTTCATCTTTCCAGTGCTACAGGTTTGAAAAAGTATCGGCAAAACGGTTGTTCTCTCAGTGTTAACAAAGATACCAAGGCAGCACAAAAGAGGTTGCGACACAAATAGTGACATTGAATTGTTTTAACATTTACCAGGAGCAAGACCGAAGAAGTTCCCAGCCTTTTCAGGAAAACGTCAGGCTAAACTGAACTGTCAGTTGCCAGGCATCCCTCCTGGTACTGGCCAGGGCAACAGACTGTAGCAGAGTTGCTAATATGGACTGTAGGTGAAAAAAACATTGTAATGTTTGTCAGAATTTGGCACTGCAAGCAAAAAGAAGAGGCCCCTCCCCTCCCCTCCCAGAGGTGTATCCCTGCTGCTGCTCTGGCGGTGTAACAGACCTGGGCGGGAGAACTGGCCGAGGCTAACCCCTGCGGACACCAAGCCCTGGACTGGGTAGCAGGAGCAGTGCGCGGGCAGCCCTTCGGCAGCCGCGCAGGGCACGGGCGGCCTCCCGGGGGGACACCACAGCACTGCCTCCGCGGAAAGGAAAAGCCTCACCGCCGCCGTTAACCCCGCCAGAGGCACCGGGGCCTCCGCAGCCTCTCGGGGCACTCCCTCCGCACAGAGCTGCCGCTGCCGCCGCCGCCGCCGCCAGCCAACAACCCCGAGCGACCCCGCCGCCGCCTCCGTTCTGTCACGGAGAGGGACGGCACCGCACGGTGTCCCCGCCCCTCCCCGCCGGCGGGCAGCCAACCCGCGCCCGCCACGTCATCCCGCGGCGCCGGCGGCGCGCCGGGCACGTGCGGTGTGTTGTGGCTGTCAGCGCTGCCCGCCGCCGTCGCCATGGCGGTGCCGGAGCTGCGGCGGGTGTGCTGGCAGGCCTGGGAGCCCGTGCTCGTCAGGGCGCGCCGGGCCGTCGTCTTCCTGGACGCGGCCTCCGCTGAGGCGCTGCACTGGGGCGGCGGTGGGGCGGGCGAGCTGCTGGCGGCGGGGGCTCTGGCTGTCAGGGCGCTGGCTGCTGAGGCGGAGATGGCGGCGGGGGCGGCCCGCGTCGTCTTCGTGGTGAGCGGGATGCTGCGGGGCGGCACAGCCGCCGCGGTGCGCGGCGTGCTGGATCGGGGCGCCGTGCGGCACTGCGTACTGGTGTCCGACGGCGAGGCGGAGGGCGGCGGGCCGGCCGAGCTGGAGGAGACGTTGCAGCGGTGGATTGGCGAGGGCGGCCGCGCCGAGGTGGTGGTGCGGGGCTCGCCGCTCCTGGCCCCCGTCTCGGCGGAGCTCTGCCTGCTGCCCGCCCTGGCGGCTCTCTTCCCGCCTCTGCCCGGTCCCGGCGGGCCCAGCTCTGCGGAGGTCGGGCTGGGCGCCCTGCCCGCCGAGCTGCGGGCGGCGGTGCGGGCCCTGGTGGGCAACCTCGACACTCTGTTCACCGCCCTGGGCCTGCGGGAGGAGAGCTTCGCCGTGGGGACCCTCAGCAGGGTCATCGCTGCTGAGCTGGCAAGCTATGCCCCAGCCAGGAACAGGAGAAGGACGGCCACCAACAAGGCCTCTGTCATCTTCGTGGACAGGACATTGGACCTCGCTGGTAAGAAACCCACCGCTGGTGGGGGCTGTCATCCCTGGAAGCCCACATCCACCCCATCAGGAGGTTTTAGGATAGTTGTGAGAGTCCTCATGGCCTGAGAGCATGTGTGACACCATGGCTGTGGTGGTTGCCAACACATCCTTGCTCCCCACTGGGTCATGGAAACCAAGTGAGAAGCAGAAGGCTGTGCTGGAAACACAAGGGTTTGTTTCTGGCACTTCCACTTTACTGCAAACTAGAGACCTTATCTGTGTCGGTATGTCATCCCAAGGTGTGAAGGAAATCGTGTCCGTGGTTCAAACTGTGCCTTGTGGATTACTGTGGAGCATTTCCCAGTGTATCTACTTGTTACTGTTACCTGTCTGAACAGATACACATCTATATATACACTTAGCTATATCTGTATGCCTGGATGCGTCTCTCTGTGTGTATATATATATGGGTTTTAGATGCTATGCATTATTCTTAGTCTTTGAGTGAAGCAATTGCATGTTGCGGGTGATATTAACTTGGAGAACATTATGTTTGAGTGAAAACAATGCAGAATTGTTTATACAACACTTTCTGGAAAGCAAATGAGTGTAAGAATGAACGTTATGGTAAATTTAATACTGCAAATTAATGCAGAGTTAATGTAGAAGTTGAGAAGCATAGAGAGTGGTGTGAGAGTCTGCTGGGAAGCTGTCAGAAGGAGAATGCCTAATATTGCAATCAACCTGCAAGCTTGGTAAGTGAGGCAAACTCTTTTAAGCTCTTAAGATGTGATATCAAAAGGGCAGAAAGAGGGAGAGTGACTTCATGAGTCACCAGCAAGGTGCAGGGTCACTGACCCAGAAGAAGTTTGTATCAGCCTCTCACTTGTGGAATAACTGTCTTTCAGAGGAAAAAGTAAACTCAGAGAATTATCGATGTAGGTGTGGCTGCATTCACCTACCCCATCATGTTATTGACAGACCTGCTCATATATACAGTGTATGGGCCTGGTTCTGTTTGTGTTATCTCTAGTCAATAATTCAGGTCATAATTTTGCCACCACGTGTCCCATAGCAAGTGCTTGGCACAATGTTGCACCTGCAGCTCATCTGTTTTTGAATTCTCTTCTGTCTGTTTTTTGCGCTTAATTTTGGCTTTGTGTATCTTTGTGTTGCTGTAGGGTTCATAGCTGTCAACAATGTGCTGAAGAGCAGCTATGGATCTGGACAGTTAATGCTGTGCTGTGGTGTGGGAAGATCGCTGGGAAGACTGCGGGAGGATAGACTTGAATGAAGAGGCTTGAAATGGAACTGAGAGAGGAGTGCCCATTTGGGGTGGGAACCAGTGAAACTGGGGAAGGATTTGTGCACCCAGGTGGTGGGAAGAGTTATAAAGAAGAAAAGGAACTGGAATTTGTGGGTGACAGGGAGCTGCCTGACAAGGAGACTGTTGAGGAGGCGTGAAGAGAGATAGTTAGTACCAGCTTAAATCTGGGAAATGAAGTCTGGGATCTTGTACTTCAGTAGGAGAAGGTTTTTTGGAGAAAGCATCAGGGCTGTGATGGGGCAGCTTTGGAGGGAATGCATCAAAGCTCTTCAAGTAAGGATAAGCAGTTAAAGTGTTCATTTTTTTAGAAATGTATTCTCTTCAGTATCTGTAACTGAAACCAAGATCCCTTCATGCAACCATTCTTTTGTCACCAACAAATATCTCCGGAATTGATTGACAGTTTCATTGAAGCCTTCCTATGCTTTCGACATGACACTGTACTCTTGCCATCAAGTACAGTGCAAACTGCAGGAAGAAAAATCTAGTGCATTTCAGAGGTAAAGCACTAATATAGACCTGAGTTTAGTGCCACACAGTGAGATTTGTTTCGTGGGTTTGCTTGAAATTGTACAGTAAAAAGTACACAAAAAGGACAGCATTTAGATTGGGAAATGGGTTGTCAAGAAATAGGAAAGGGAGAATGAAGTTGTACCTGAAACCTTAATTTTCTTAGGTGTGTTTAGCCTTTTATGTACTCTTTCCCCCGGCCCCCTACCCCGACCCCACTGCTTGGCCTTCAGGTAAATGACTCTGTTGAGTTTCATCCTTACACTTTGTAAAAGCTTAAGCTTCCTATCTGCAAGTTTCCAGCTTGGTGTTGGCAACTGGGCCGCTGGATTTTTTTTCAAGCTATCATGTGTATTTGCAGTCAGCAGTGTAAAAATAAGTAATTTTTTTTCAAATAACAGCTCGGTGCAGGTGGAAGTCTTTGAGGTGGACTTTCTCATTTGCAGCTCATATCAAACAACTTTTTAAATCTTCCCTCTCTGAAGATGAAAGATTTTGGACATGATTTGTAGATGTCTTACCGATATCTTAGAATGTTGTCTAACATGTAGGCTGCAGATATGAGAAACAGTTATGTATTGATGAATTGTGAGAAAGCTTTCATATTCCAAGCACTTCCACAAAAACCTGGAAGTTTAGGGCTAGGTGCTGGGCTACTCTCTGATTAAGTCAAGCTATTGTTTCAAACCAGGTGACTTTGAATCACTCTGAATGGGCTATCAGGAGCCAAATATATTCTAAATCAAAGACCTGGATGGAATACAGCTTTAAGTAGCTCTAGATAGTGTCTGACGGAGTTACATTAATAGATGTCTTATTTTTGGCTCACATTCTATGCTTCTCTAGAGCAAATAAGATGTTAGGCTAGAATAACAAATAGTTTTCAGTAATGTGAAATGATTTCTAACAGTAAAAATCAAAATGTCTCAAAAGTGCCTTTTCTGGTGCTGCAATTGCAAACAACCGAGCTAAGGGAAAATACTGGTACTTACATAAATATTAAGAAGTTTCCACTTTAAAGAACATACTAAAGGAGTATTAAGTACATTTTGTTAAAGAAGCTCTGATGCCAGTGACAAGAAACTGTATTATCTTTGTTGTAACAATTATTAAAAAAAATAGTCACATATAAAATGTTTTTCTGTTAAAAAAAAAAAATCAGAAGGCATCTAACTGCCTAGATTAGCTTTCTAGGTTCCATGAAGCAAACAAGCTCTTCTGAGTTATCACTCTAAAATTTGGATTGAGCTCTATTGAATACTTACGCACGCTGCATTTAATGAATAGAGAGGAAAATACTGAGTTAAGATAAATAATTCTCCGTTTTGTCCTGTATGGCATAGCATTCAGCGGAGCTATAGCAGGGATCTTCTTTTTGTGGCCTTTGCTGCCCTCGCTGCAGTGGAATGGCTTCAGCTGAGGATGGCATGGATACTGCCTATTCCTGTGGTTTAGGATCTTATGGACAAAGCAGTGTCCCGGAAAGTGGGACATGTGTTTTTATGCCCTGGGGAGATCCCAGGCTTATTACTTTGTGCTCACTTCTTTAATTCTGATTGTATAAAACTTTGTTACTGGTGCTGTCCCAAATCTGAATATATGTCCAGTGCTGCTTTTGTTTGCCTACTTACTGTTTTAAAGTTCACTACCTTTGCTTTAAAAAGCAGAATAAATCTTCCCAGCTATAGTGGAGCTCTGATAAGTGACACTGGTTGAAGTCAGAGCTAACTCTGGCACCTTAATTCCTCTTTATTTTTCTCCTCTAATAATTTGCGCCCCTAAATATTTGCATTGTGATACCATATTGTAACCTCATGCTCCTTCCATGTGGTTTTTAGTCACCATCTTGCCAGCATTCACATCTTTCACGAAGCAGTTTTTCCAGCTTCCTAGATTTCCTTTTTCAGTCGTAAGCTCATTGATACCTTTCAGATATTGGTGTTCAAATCAGCTTGACATGTTTCTCTTTCCAGTCTCTTGGTGCTTTGCAGCATTTGGGATGTGGGCTGTTGTAGGCGCAGGGAACAGCGATGTCTCACCCACTGGTATGTGCAGGTGATTTTTTTGAAATGCAATACAGTGAGCAAAAGAGAGAGGAGAATGAATAGCAGGGAGCTGCGTGTGTAGTTAGTGCATAGTTTTGAATAATAACCTTTGTATGAGTGTTATTGAAGCTGGATATTTCAGTGCCATCAGCAACAGCACTTTTATCTTCCTCTAGCACTTTGCAGGTGTTGGTCAAAATCACAGGAATGTTTCCCCACAGCCAAGTCTGCAAACTCAGGTTTAACCGTCTGTATCATCTCCCTCAGTCAGCCAGGCATCATTTTGCATCACCTTTGCATCACCCCTTTGCGCTGGTTGTCATGTTTTCAGCCTTTTAACAGATGCAAAAAGCACAGTTTAGGTGCTCGTCAAGGAAGTGCAGATACCATTCCCTTTCAGTTCCTGGGAGCAGCCACAGCAAGGAGAAAGTCTCAGCATGCCTTAACTGTCCTGCTACGTAATCCCATTCGTAGATAGGGATGAGAGTGAAGACTAATGTAGGCCCATGCCTTTCTGGTAAACTCTGGTTCTGACTAATAGCTCTTTTTGATTATTTTTGTTTTAAGCTGTTTGTTTGTAATTGTCTATTTATTTCTTTGTATCTGTCATGTTTCTAATTTGGAGTGCCTTACTCATGCTCTTTTTGATTGCAGCATCTTCCAAGTTGATGTATTGGTGGATTGACACTAATGTCTCCTTAAAGGAAACAAAACCATGTGTTTTTTCTTCCTTACCATATAAGCCGAGGCTTTGAAAACATAAATACTGAAGCCTGTAGAGTACAGTAGTCCTCTTTCTATGAGCAAGGCTGGGACTTTGACACTGATACTTAAATTATTCTGGTTACTTGAGGTTGTGGACTGCAGCTGCGAGAAGTGATGGCAGCTGAAAATATTCAAATGGTGTCGTTTCAGTACTGTGGGTCACAGTGCAGCCTCTACTGTGTCGTGGTTTGTAAAGATTCTGCTATTGTGGAATAGGCACACAAATTTTTATAACAGGTCTTTAAATGCTTCAGATATTAAGTTTATTAGAGAGGCTTTACAGTGATAAGCAAATAAATGGAATGAGTTTTGCCTATTTAAAGAAAACTGCAGGTGGCTAGGTCAGTGCAGGTGTCTTGGAAATTACATGACCTTTGCGCAGATGCTTGTTTCTTATCTCGAAATTTACTACTCTTTACATATGTTGCAATAGCTGGCTGTGAGAGACAGGGAATCTGTCATATTTCTATGACAGCACTCTGATGCTGCTGTGCTTGGCTGTGGGCTACTGTGCTCCTACTACTGGGCTACAAGTTTTTGTTGTTGTTTTTTGGTTGATTGGTTTTGGTTAGTTGTTTTTTTTAGATCAATATCCAGCCTAGTGGGACAGGTAACTGACTACTTTGATGTTCCTTTGTCTGTGCAAAGGAGAACATAGATCTATATTCTGGCAAGGTAGAAGGATGTTCTAGTTTGCTTTGAATGCCTGAATTCCTGGGAACATGCAGGCTGCTTACCAGAACTGTTTAACAAAGTCAGCTTAAGCTATCACTAGATGAGAGAATATGGCAAAACACTGATAAGCTTTGGAACTGAAGCTCCAGCTTCTTTCAAGAGGCTAGGTGTTAAACATTTCTGCTGATATTTTAAACCCTGCTCCCACTGAAGGGATGCATTGCGTAAGAAAGTTGCATCATAGGAATTGTCCCTCTAGAGTCCTTTAGTGTAAAGTCTTCTTAGTGGTGATCTTATTCAGAAAAGCATTAGGTGAGTGTGCAGTGTTGAAACACCATGAAAACTGGGATGGGTTTGTCCATGTATCTTCTTCTAAATCACCAGTCCTGAACTAATCTACAAAGAAGTTAAACCAGCAGATGTTAAGAAAGCTGGATAGTGGGAGCAAGATATGCCTTGCATACTGCTCTGGTGCACAGTGACTTACATTTAAACTTTAATTGAAGGAAAAGCCTCCAGTAGAAATTAGCTGCCTTAGTTGTTGTCTAGTGAGCAGTGCCTTTGTAGGAGAACTGCTTTTTTGTTTTGTTTTTGAACCAGATGGTAGAACCAGTAGGAGAACATAATAATTGAGTACAAACAGTGTGATACAGGGCTGGTAATGGGCTGAGTAAAGTATTTTCTTTATGTGTGTCATTTGATGCCTCTTTCAGGGAAGAGGAAGTGTAGTTAATGAGTTCCTGGCTGCTGTTAAAGAATCAGTTGTTCAACTTTTGCCAGTTGTGCCAGCTACAACCTGTATGAAAAGTTACATGTTTCAGTTTGTAACTCTTAATGAGAAGACAAAGTAAAATTAGAAAAGCCTGATATGTAAGATTTCCTGTATCCTCAAGGCTGGGTATTAGCCTGGCATGAAATCTCCTATTTTGCGTTGGTCAGATAACTTTTCCTTGTCACTTTAACACACCTTCTGTGTGCATTTTGGCAGCATTAAAGCTGCCTTCAAACTCCGTTGGTCATGAGAAGCTGCTGAGCAGCCTATTGACTGTCCTCAACAGTGATGAGGAGAGAGGATGGAAACGAGTTCCATGCACCCTGCTGAGGTCAGGGTGATTGAAAAGCGACTCCTCATGATTTCCTGTCCTGGTCTCATGAGGTTTAATTGTCTTCCCAGCCTTGGTTGGTTTGCATAGTTGGTCAAGGGTGACAGGGATTTTTAAAAGCTCCAGGAGATGTTTTCTGTTTGATTCGAGGAGGCAGAGCTAAAGCCATTAGTGCTTGTTGACCAGTGGGAGCCTCCAAGAAGCAGCAGTTGTGAGAAGGAGACTGAGATGGCACTTGCTGATTGTGGAAGCAACTTAAATACACCGAGACTTTCCCCCTCTACCAAGGAGAAAGGAGGGCTGTTAATAATTGACGTGAGTTTGTTTGCATTTGAGGTGTTTCCAGTTTAGCTAAACGTCTCGTCTAGCTAAACGTCGCTTGTGTGCAGCAAGTGTGGAGAGATAGGCATTGCTTCTAGTACGTGAGGGTGGAGGGGTTCAGAAGATTACCATCTGTTTTCCATGTCTGTAACTTTGCGAGTGTTGATAACTGCAGTGTGGCTGACAAGTGACTGACCTAGTAAGAAGAATGTAGGGATTTTGGAGAGCAGATGGCTTAGGGAGTTGCAGGGACAACCCAGCTTATTTCATCTGTACTTCAGTGGTCTAAATCTGTCTGGGGGTGGTAGAAAGGAAAGTTGCTGTCATTAGGTGACTATTACAATCTCTGGTGAAACAAATTGGTAATCTCAATCCAGCTGAGCAGCCAGGTGTCCACATTGCAGTACCACCACGTGCTGGACATGTGTGCCTTCCTTGCCTTCTGTGGATAGAAGCAATGCCAGTGTGAAGTTTGACTTTACTTTTCTCCTCCCTTTTCATCCTTGCTTCTCTTTTCAACTTCTTCTAAGATTCAGAATACTTGATAAACCGTGAGCTGGTTTTCAGCATGGATACTTGGCTGCTGTAGACTCGCTGGAGACAACCTTCTGCGTATCCAAGAGCACTGGATATCTGTATCTAACCCTACTAATGTTCTTGATATAAGAGCCTTGTTTGGATTTATGGAGCATGTGAAGCTACTTCAGCTGTTGAAACAGACCTCTGTCTGGAAATGATGAAGAGTGAGACCAGATAGGGTGCCATATGGACAGACTTTGATGGAGTAGAACCATATCCTGAAAGGTCTTTTTCCTGCCTCTCAAGGCTTCAGAAGTCCTCATTCTCCTGTGAATAAAGCCAGGAGAACAATACTAAGCTCAGCATTGCTGTCCAGCCCTATGGTGATAGCTGAACCGTAGCTAAAGTGGCAGAATACAAATACCTTCAACTTGTTCCTGACCTAAAGGCAATAAGGTTTCTAGTCCCCCTCTCTGCATCTGTAGAGTGTGTCATGTTCTGCTTTGGTGTGGCTTACAGTCTTAATATTTTGCAAGTTGGTTTTAGTGCCTGTGTTGAGAGTTGGTGAAGGGAAAGAAGAGCATGTGTGTGTGAAATCAGGAGAGTTGAAGAAAACATGCCAAATGTAATTCGAAGTTTCTCTTGGAACATGGTCAGTTTGACTTTTTATACTATGTAACTTGGGTTGGTTTAGTCTTTTCATGGTGGCTTCACCTGTGCTGCCCTCAGTCCATGTAGGAGCGATGACCTCGATGGTAGTATGTTGTTGGTAATTGTTTATTTTGATAGTATGCCAGTCTCCCTGGGCAGTTATGTACGCAACTTGCATACAGCCCCTTTGAGCACAGTCCTATTAGTTTAAGTAGAAAAGAACAGTTTGCATGTGAGCATGTTTGCCTGCTTTTTTTAATAACCATTGCAAATCTTGTTAAACAACTTTCTTATTGAAAAGAGAAATACTTTGCCTATTTAAGTGCAAAATCAGTGAATATCTAACAGCTCTAAAACGAAGTCTAATTTGTGCTTTTTAAATGAATCTTTCTGAAATGTTATCAATGCTTTTAACTTCAGACATTCCAGAAATTAATTTTACTTTTATAGCAAAATATCTTTGAACAGCTAAACGTGGTCTTGATGTTATGACTACCAATGTCCTTCTCCCCAAAATGTGTGATTATTATTTTGTTCTTGATTATTTGTGTGTTGTGTTGTTGTTTGTTTTGTGTGTTTTTTTTTTTTTCCTAGTTAGGTACCTGACAGTTTTTGGGTCTTTTTTCCCCCAGGAGCAGTGGGTCATCATGGTGACAATCTTGCAGAGAAGATACTTTCTGTGCTTCCCAGGCTTCCTGGCCACAAGACCGATGTGATGGTTAACATGGTGGAACTTACAGCACTGCAGACTACAGATGAAACTTGCAGTATTATAGCACCTGGCTGCTTGGCACAACCAAAGTAAACATTCTTTTCTTCTTTTTTTTTTTTTTTTTTTTAAGATATTGAATATATTTGTTATCTCTCTGTGAAAAAATGAACAGAAAGCAAGTCTTCTATTAAAAAAAAAAAAAGAAAATAGTCAAGCTTACAGGAAAAACCCATCTGGTCCTAATTCTGCTGGAATATAATCATCTGTATGTGTGCATTAAATGAGCAGGCCACGTAAGACTCCCAAAATTGGGTGGTTCTCAGATTTGGGTTGTTAAAACTGTTGTGGATTACTGTAATAGAAATCAGTACAGATTAAACATCCAGAATTCTTCCTTGTGACATTTCTTTTTTTGCCTAAGTAACAGGTCATCCAAACAGATCTTAAGTGTGGCTTCCTTTTCCCATAAGCCTTTTTATAATTATGAAGTGAGCTGCATGCTGAATTCTTGTTAGAGTACCTGTTGACTTAAGGTTTTATCCCTGTTTTTAAACACAATACCTGTGGAGAAAGACAATTACACACAAATTTAGGTGTACAGACAGCTTCATGAGGGCCTGCTTTTTGCTTAAACAAAGACAATCTAAAAGCAGTAACTTTGAACAATTGTACTTAGTTTTGTATAGTTTATAGCTAAGTGCATCAGGTTTGATATTTCACTTCCTAAATTTAGTTGTCCAAACTGAAATTGTCCTACAGCTTCTGTTACCATGCATAAACTAGAAAATACACCAGGTGCTGGTTTCACTCTACAAAAAAAATTTTGCTCAGCAGTGCTCTAGAAATTCATGCAGTGCAAAGGAGATGAAAAGTTCTTTTTCTTTTGCTATAATGTTCCCTCCATATATTAGAAAAGGGTTTTTCAAGATGAGCTATCTAATGTAGGTTCTGTTCTTTCGTTTTGACTCCTTTTGGTGCTTCACACCTGTTGTCTACCCCCTCTTCTCCACCACAAAGATTTCACAGAAGACTTTCCACTGTTCCAACATATGGTCTATATTTTCTGAGAGCCTCCAGATCCTTTGTCGTCTTCTGTCTCCCACACATGCTGTGACTGGGTCCAGTTTCTAGGTTTCGCGTTGCATAACTCTCTTCTTCCTTAGGAGTTGGAGAGGAAACATTTCCTCATATAGGTGGACTCAATTATAAGTTGCTGCCAGGGTGACTAACTTAAATAAAATTTGTTCTGTTTTTCTTCTTATTGGCCGCTTTCCAGCTGATCTCTGAAGTAGAAGTGAGATGTCCTTAAGATCTGTCTACACAGTGAAATGAAGAGGTCAGTGCCTGTGGTAGACATTCTGTGGTAGCTGTTGTTTGTGCTAACTTTGAGTAGCTACCAGAAATCAAGAAAATTTCTGACAGCGTTGACTAGGAAAAAAAATATATTTATTACCTTGATATTGTTGACCTGTGCTACCACTCCATTATTCCTAACATTATTGGCATTGAGGAGACTAAAGCTAGTGCTAGTAAGTCTTCCTATGCTAAAATTATTACTTCATTCTTCTCTATATTCGTGTTTTTAGGAACAGCTGGCAGAGTTTTATTGTGTTCTAAGGTGGCTCATAGTATATATACCGAGGTTTATTTGCCTGTTTGCTAGCTAGTGAGAGGGTGCCCTCTGTTAACAGTACAGTTAGACTTAAGATATTTTGCAAAGTCTCCTATGGACACAGGTGGTTAAAGAACAAGTTTGAGTACAAGGCACAAGTGCAGCAAAGTTGGATGACAGCAGCTGATACCTGGTACCAAGTCAGTGGCGTCATTACCACACCAGTCTATAACAGCTTCCTCAAAATACCCTCCCTCTGCAAAGTCATCTTACAGAATCTGTAAACACTGGAAATTTTTAAGAACAGATTTGGCGAAGATTGGTTTAAGAAGGATTGATCTTGTCTTGGAGCAGAGCAAAGGGACTAGATGACCTCTCAAAATCTCTCCTGTGATCGTTATTCACAACTGAAGAAGTGTTACATGCCTGAGAATAGTCTCCAAACTTCAAAGAATGTGGCTCTGCAATGCTCAACCCTGCGTCTTTCTCTTTTTCTCCAACCACATCATGATTAGGAATAGTTTCCAATTTAAAACTGGCATTTCCAAACCAGCTTAAAACAGTTGCTGAAGAGTACTAGAAACAGTGACTGAAGGCAATAGTTTCCGTTCTGTTCAACAGGACTGCGTTCTTAGTGTTAGATTATAAATGTCATCTTTGCTAGTGTAAAATGGTCAAAGTTCTTCTGAAGTACTGAAATGGATTTAAAATTCGCACCAGTAAGTTTCTGTGTCAATTCCGTAAGAAATTTCATAGGATGCTCTCAGTTCTTCATCAACATGGTTATTGCAGTTGGTAGCTGGCTCTGAAGCCTTTCTTGTAATTGAAAACTTAAGTCTTGATTTGTATTTGTAAATGATGCACGGCAAGGAGTGTTCCTCTGCTTATAAATTTTCTATTTACTCTGGCGAGTGAAAGTGCCAGCACCTTTCCCAGAGACAGGACCAGTAACTTCAAGTACACCGAAGTGGAATGTGTGGGGGCTCTTTTAAATGAAATTTTGTGATCAGATTGTGGCATTTCACAGACTCACATATTCAGAATGTTTTTCGAATGTTTTCCAAATATTTTCATTATTTTCTCTCAAGTAATATTTGAGCATGCTGTGGTTGGGGGAGAGAGTGAGGTCTGCTCCTTCCACACAGCTTGCTATATTTAACTTTTCTTTTGGAATGCCTCTCCAGCAGAAACATCTGGGCTCAGTTACAGAGTTAGCAAACAGAATTAATGAATAATTTATGGCTGGTGCGGTGAAATAAAGCAGGGTTCTTTTCTCAAATCTACGGAAATAATGGTCTTCTTTAAAGATTTAGATGAAAATGTAAATGCCACATGCTGCTTAAGTTACTGTACTTTGAAGGTGCTGTCTTTGTGAGGAAGGGAATTTCTTAAAAAAAAAAAAAGAAAAAAGAGAAAAGATCTATTCTATAGTTGTTACTTTTATTAGTCTTAGTAGCCTCAAAAATCTTGCAGACTTGTTTGCCATACTACAGTCACTGACACGTTGCTGGTGCGGTGTGAATATTAGTTGATAGTTATTCTCTTTGAGAATAGTGTCAAAATATTTTATTAATTTTTTATTTATAGATGGATATATATAAATAAAACAGTTTAGAGACATAAAAATAAAGATAGCTACTCTTGATCAGAACTGTTGATTTCTGATTAAGAAAAGCAATAACCATCTTGTCCTTTCAAACAAATGATGCAAATGGAAGTGGAAATTGTAGTGAAAGCTTAATGGCAGAGAAAATTTAAAAAAAAATTACATCAATTACAGCTCTCTTGCTGGTCTTTGTATTTTGATAAGCCAGACAGTGTTTCTGGAGGAATTTGTAACAATTTCAGGTTCTGATTTTAAGCATACATGCAGTGGCTTCTTGGAGTTGTCTGCTTGGATGAACATCAAGCTCTCTGTGCTTGTGAGCCATCCATTGTGTCTATTTGATAACATTTTGGCCGCTTTGTTTCTCCAAGCACCTATCTTGTGTTTCTGCGATTTGGTATTTTGTTGCGTGGAAGCATCCTGCTGTCAATAATGGGTTTGTCTTGATGGAGGTTTATCTTGTGCCGTTTTCCAACTCTTGCAAGCTGGGATTCGAGGTGCGTGGAGGCCCCGTGGCTCCCTGAAGCCCCAACTTAGGTTTGGGATGCCTGCATCCTGGCCACAGGTCCATGGTGTGTGAGAACAAGAGGTAAATAGTTATGTGATACTGAACTGTAGGCAAATGAAGAAATATGTGTGTTTACTGTTTTTTAATCTGCTCTTTTATTGCCCGGAAACACTTTTGATGTACTCTGGTATTTTGCTGAATAAACCGAATACTTAATTAATTTACTCACATTTCAAGAATGCGCTGAATAGAGATTTCTTGCCTGTTTTTCCACTCTTGCTTCCTTTCTCCAATCTTTGGAGTTTGCAAGCTTCTTGGAATTCGGTATGGTGTTAAAATCTTAGAAAAAGACCAGATTTTAATTTAAAATAAATATGTATTTAATGCATTATACAAAGAACCATTAGGTTCTTACAGCAAGCATTTTTCCATAAAGATGCAAAACTGTAACGTAACACATTTCATGTTTGGGCTGCTACGCCTAAAGCAATTCAATGAGTAATATAGCTGAGGTGTCTGGGCACTTTTGACAAAGCAGATGGAGCCACTAAATCATCTGAATTTGCATTGGGGAGAAAAATAACAAGTTCAGAATGAGGTGATCTTGTTGATGGGTGCGATGCAGAAAACATTGATATGCAGGCCAGATGTTTGAAACATGGCACTCACAAAATCTTTCCTTAGGTCTTTGTATGGGAGGTGGAAGGGGAGTTGGTTAAAAATTAGAATGTTCCTGCAGATATAATAGTAAAATTTCAATGTCTTATGTTAATGGCAGTGGAAAATACATACTTCCCCCAATCCTTCTTAGTTCTGAGGTTGTTATTGCTCTTTTGGATGGATTAGTACTTTTGTTTACAAGTGCTAAAACTGTTACAGTTTAGATGGAGAAGAAAGCCCTGCTCCAGCTACATCTTTGCTCTTGGGTGTGATGTGATGATGCAGTGCTGCCCTGGTACTGGTGAGACTTGGACAGCCCTGAGCGTAGAGGAGGGCCAGGAGGTGACGGTACTTGTAGTCCAGTCCTGGCTCTGCTGTTGGCTTGCAGTGTGCCCTTGGACAGATCACTTCATTTCTTTCTGTTCCTCTTTCCTTTCCTAGTCCTTGTCCAAGGAACTTGTTTTTTTAACCAGTAAAATGGAATTTCTCAGGATACAAGAGTTTGCAGACCATACGGCAGAAAATCCTAGGGGTTCTGGTCTTTGAGAGGGTACAAATAATGGTGCAAATGGTTGTGAGCATAGTTAAGATTTCAGGACAAGCAAAGGCAGGATCTTCATTTGCCCTTTCTTCGGTACGGTGTCCTTCCCACTCCTACCTGCAGTGTTTTGTTGTGCTGGGGAGAGGAGACTGTTTTGAGTTGTGTCCCCCTGGCTCCCTTTCCTCTGAGCTGATGGAACAGCAGTTCCAATGATCTCTGTAAAATACACCACAGCAGTATTCTTTGAACAATCATGTATGATGTGAATTTAAAATGAAAGATTATTCGTGCTTGTGTGGCAAAGAAAAAAGCAGCAAGAATTAAAACTGGAAAGGAGATTAAAGTTTCCTTTTAAGCTGGGTAATAGACTTTTTTTGAATGGTTGATTCTATGGTCTTGTTTTTTATTGGTGGGTGTTTTTTTCATTTTTTTAGTTGGGGAACAAGCATCTGAAGGATATCAGAGTGATGTTTTTCTTAACGCTGAGTTAATTACAGATTAAGCTTTGAGGAGATAGTTCTTGGATCTCTGTGATATTTTCAATTTTATTTTTTAAGTATTTCCTTTACACCAGCTGTAGACATTAATTTAACAAAAAACCACCACAACTTTTTTGCATGCATAAGTTTATAAAGGCTTGTAATAAGAAGGTAATTTGGGACTGTGTTATTCTTGAATGAGCTGGGAATTTATGGCATAAATTACAACAATTTTCCTTTTTGGAATGTTAATATTAAAGAGGAAGCGTTAATACTACGGTAAGAAAATCCAGATGACACGACTATATTGCTTCGTATCCACGAAGAGTCTTGCAGAGGAGGAAGGGTAAACCAAAACAATGGATGGCAAGGCTCTTTCAGACGGGGAGAGGAAGAGCTGTGCGCTGTCAACCGGCTTTGGCTCTGCCCCGGTATGTTGGTGGTGGTTCAGCAGCAGCGGGGTGCTGCCGGGGCTCCCCGCCTGTGCTGGCTCCCTGCCTGTCTCCACTTCTGGGGTGCTCCTCCGGCTTTTCTACTGCCGGACGCTTCCCCCTGCTGAGAGCTGCGCATTCCTGCTCTCCCGGGACCTGGTCTCTTGCCTCCGCTGCAGTGCCCTGCTGAGCTCTGCTCTTGGGGATTGCTTTAATCTGTAACATAACCAACCCCCCCCAAGACAAAAAAAACCCAACTGACCGAAAGAAAAAAAAAAGCCACCACCCATGTATAGCCTTTTCCTATTTCCCTGTCTGAACAAGGTGAGCAGAACTATTATGGAGAAAAGGAGGTCTTAACTGCAGGGTTTATGAAAAGCAGACATTAAAAAAACCCTGAAATTTTCCTTATCCAATGACAGGAGAAATTACAGCCCAGCCCTGTGCTTGTAGGACTCATGCTGTGCTACTGAGGTCCATTTTCAGGGAGATGAATTGGGCTTTGCAGGGTTTTTCTCTTGAAACCTTTTGCCTTTTCAGCAATCCAGCTGGGACATCCTTCCCTAAACAGAGGATCAGGCAGTAGAAATGCCCCAAACACAGCATTCCCCATTGCCACCATGTTCCTGGACTGGCAGTCTTCCTGCTCATCACGTTATTTTACTCATATGGGCTCAGAGCACAGTCCTGAATTGAGGCCTATTCAGAGTTTATTTATTGTTTGAAATTTCTCAGGGCATCTTCTTGTTGGGAATAACAGCCCTGGCTGCATCAGCTTCTGGGGTTTGTCAGTCAAGACAAGCTTTCCAGGAGGTGCTTTCTGCTCAGTTTCAAACCAGCCTGCATCAAATGAACATAATTGACTGTTGCCACAGGATAAGATGAACAAGCTGATAAGATTTATTATATCTTACAATAAATGTGTATATTTGCCTGGATCCTTTCAACACAGGACCTCCTTGAAATGGAAAAAAGGAAGGGGTGAGGGGGGTGTGCCGAGGGTGGAAAATTCTGGGAAGAGGTCAAGACCTCCAGCTCGCCTGCGCTGTATGACGTACAGCATTGCTAGAAGACCTCGCTGCCGCTGTGCAAAACCCCAGTTTGCTGCAGTAGTGGGTTTGTTGAAGTAACCAGTGAAGGAATTGCGTGGCAGTTCTTCATCTGACCTGGTACCCGCCTAAGAGGTGCCACGTTTTTTTCAATTGCCTGTTACGACAGGCCTCAGAAGCCTTAGAAGTTGTCTTCTAGATAAGAGGAAGCTTGAAGCATATTTTCCTTGAGATAAAGAATGAATTGGGCTGACAAATTCTCGGCATCGACTGTGCTGTTCTTCCTTATCTGTGCCTCTCAGGCCACAAAAAGGACTTCTGAGGGTTGTGGGAAGCTGGACTGCTCAAGACTTCATTCCTTGTGCTTTGAGGACTGCACTGTTTGTCTGGGCTACCCCAGCTTACTAATGAAAGTTTTCAGCCAGACTTCAGTTTTTTTCCTGGGCCCTCTGACACTCACATAGGCATCCTCAGAGCGCAAGGATCAAGAGGTTTGAGATGCCATTGCCTGTAGAATTTGCTAGCTGAAAATGGCAAAATCCCAAACCCTTCATGCTTGATTTTTTGAAGCCGTATTTTTAGTTCTGGAGAAGAACTCCCTGTATTTATATTATTCTCAATATACTCTCTATTTGAGTGCTGTCATTGAGTCCCAAGTTTCTGACTTTTTCCTTTGCCAGTGGAAAGACACAATAAATTTGAGTGTTACTGAAATGTTGTCCAACCATCAACAGGTCTCTGAGTACTTGTATCTTCAGGTGGTTAGCACAGCAAGGTAACTTAATGTCTGTAAGGAAGTTCAGTGACTACAATCCCTCAGCTAGTTTATCTTCTGACTGTTTCCTTGTTAGCATTGCTCTCTGTTCTGCAGGTACCTTCCTTGCAAGATGTAAAGAAGGACAAATCTCTTTCTGTTGACCATTAGAAAGAGTAACTACTGATGTCTGCAGTCAGGACAGAAAGGGAAGATCTTTATGTTGCTTAAGGGCAGTGATTTTTTGGCTGTCTGCAGCATTTCTTTTAAAACCGACATCTCTCTCTTGTTACTTTAATGCTTTCAACTGGGAATTTTGCAAATTTTGTTTTTCCCCCGTGTAAGTTTGCAAACTGCTTTTCTCTTGGTGTGGCCACAGTGCATTTTCCTGCAGATGCATGCAGAGTTCAATAGCAGCATAAAGACTGTGTCTGTTTAAGTAAACTTTATGAATCTCCAAAGTGAGCTCCAATCGTTCTTGTACGATCTCCCAGTAACTGTTGCTTTGGCTGATGTTGTGAGATTTTTTTTTTTAAGACTAGCTCTCTCTCTGCTTGGCCAACTGCCTTCAAGTTTGCCTCCTGAATGACCTCAACAACGAGGTTTTAAGATACAGTGATATGCATTGGCCTTATTACATACTGCAGAATTACTCATTTTCTGTTCAACCGTAGTGCCAGAACAGGGAGTGACTGAGTGACCTGGAGGGGGGTTTTAGTTTATCATTCTCATACTGTAAAGTAAGCCTGCTGTATCTTACAACAGAGAAAAATGTGCCATAATGGACTGATGAGAAGAACAAATGACAGCTGCTCATTTGGATGACGAGTCAATTTTTGGGAAGCAAACAGTATTATCTGTTGGCAACAGGTTTGGTTGCAAGTTTTGACTATACAATTTGGATTATTTCATGATTCCAAACTTAATTTGAAACAGGAATCAAAGCTTATGTGGGGTAAAATTTATGTGAAGTGAGCTATTTACCTGGCAGAGCTTAAAGATGCTTTCACTCTGGATAGTAGACAGAGTCTGTGCATGGAGAAATACTTCTTTATTTTTATACAGGTAAATACTTGCACAAGTATTGATTTTAATTTTTATAATTGATCCAAAAATTCAGCCTTCTCTTCTGTTGTTTAGATGGAAGATCTTTGGATTCTAATTCATAATGCCTAGCTCCAGTGCTCACCTCTCTTCGTGCATCTTGTTTTCCTGAAGAGTAGCAAAGAGATGCTGAAATGGATTTTGCTGCTTTCTAGCTGCTCTCAGTTTCAAAAGTGGTTGTGAAAATTGACCAAACCAAGCCAGGTCTTATAGCTGATGAACTGTGGCCCAGAAGCGGTCCTTCTGCAGGCTTTGGACGACTGTGCTACACCAAGTACCACTTAATTTCTGTAGATTGTGAATATATTTTCTAAAATGATCTTCAACTGGGAAAGATTCCCATTCGCTGTGGGAGAGAAAAGTTTTATGACCTTAGCTAAATCTCTCCACGACTATACTACTTATTTGAATAAGCAACCAGAAAAAGAAATCCATGTTGAGCTATTTTCAATTACTGGAAACAGCCGCAGAACATGCACTGAATGTGTATGCTGCACGTGGATGCTCGAGCTCCAGTTACCCCTTAGAAAAAGGAAATTAATGTCGACAGAAAAAGCTGCAGGTCTTATTAATGACATGGGAATATGCCATGGCTTTAAACGCTCTTTGCATAGGTCGGAAAATACCATCAATGATACACTTGGTTGTGATGGTAAGGAGGGAATGTGAAGGAGGAGGGGGATTAGACAGCACCCAGCACACTTCTTGTACAAGCCCTTTTTAGGAGAAGGATGCAATTTTAATATTGAATGACTACAAAAAGCCACAGAAAATCCAGAGATTTTGGATTAGGACAAAATTCTGCTCTCCTTAGTCATTCTGTGGTAGGCAGAAGTGTATCAGGGAGGGATTGTGAGAAGATACCCAGAACACAGCGTAAATATATGCAATGCAGACAGAAGTCTTTATCTCGTTCTCCAGGACAGATCAACCAGAGTATGGAAATGGTTATAAAAATGAAAGCCTGAGGCTGGAGCTTTATTCTTTCTGAATAGCTGTCAGTTTGGTTTTGAAGGCTACAACTGGCCATATTAGGTTTGCGTGAGATCTGAAGAAGCTACGGCTCTAGGTTTGCACTGAAACTATGACAAATGTGCTACTTTGAAGTAAGAGAAGGGAATAAGGAAGATATACAGGGCCAGGCCCTCAAGTTGATCTAAGTTTGCTTTCACCAGCATCCTACCAGAGAATCTGGCCCTGCATGTTCAAACAACATGTCTTTAAGAGGTAAGGTCTGCTTCAGATTATTTTTTTACTATTTATTATGAGTCTCCAAGTCTCTACTTGAATTCTTGTTCTCAACTCATAAAGAGAGTGTCTTTGACTGTTTTAACTTCTCTATGCTATAAGACTTCATAAGCAATGTTTTTTGTGGTAACTGAGTCACTTATGGAAAGGATTGTCTTTCCTTCTGTGATGAAGACATATTCCTGTATATTAAGCCCTCAAAGTGGCCTAGTCAAGAGGTTGCTTCAGTTACTCGAGGCTTTAGGCCAGCAAATGAGGAAGAGAGGTCAAAGGAGACTACCAAAAAGTGGCCTTGTAAATCAAAAACATTGAGGAGAGGGAATTCCTGGCATTCCATGGTATCTGGGTTTATTTTCTTACATTTCTCTTAATAAGAAAAACACACTTCAGATGTGTTCTTGGTAAATGTTTTCACTTGTCTCATCTATCTCTGCTGCCAAAAGTGACCCGAAATATATTGGTTTTACATGCCTCGGACGTCTATTGGATTACTACCCAGTGCATCTGTAAAAGTGGACTTGGCAGTCCAGTGCAATCCCTGAATGTAGGTTCAATTGTCAGCACCTCATTGCTAACTGTTCTTTCACTGGAATCATTTTTATTAAAATAACCTTATGCAATAGCTTTAAAACACAGAACAGAATGCTCTAAAGTAACCTATTATGTTACATGTAGTATTCCCAAGTAATACATATGTTGTAAGGATCAGACTTTATTTTTAGCATAATTCATTTGCTTTGTCCAAAAACTAAATTAAAATCCCTGACAAGTAACTCTTTAATATACACATTTTAAAGAGCTGCTTGGCAAGAGTTTTGGTACACCTTGTAGTGTACAAAATCCTACTCAGAAGCTTTCAATTAACTTGATTCATGCAGTAACTCCATCTGGCATTCCGTGTAAGCTGTCCTGCAGCTTGTAGGAATGAAACATTTTACAGAACCATTTCATTGGACTAAAAGGCAGCCAGTTGAAACTCAGACAGGGCTAAATGATGGTTATGAATATTAGAAAGTTTTAAGAAATTCTTGTGTGCACTTTTTTCCTTTGCCACTGCAGAGTTTGGCCACTGTTAGAGGAGCAAGAGTGAATTTTGGGGTAATGCTGGAATGATTAAGGTCTGCTTTATTACAGAGACTAAGAGGGCTGTGGCGTATCTGGGAAGCCTTTCAGCATCAAGCCTTCCCTCTACATTGTGAAGTACTCTATATCCACATTGGCTAATTGGAAAATGGAGTGGGTCAGGTCCCAATAAGCAATTCTACTTCCAACAGAATTTCACTTTTCAGTGATTTTCTGAGATTTTTCTTTTGTGTGTCTTGAAGGAAGCAAACAGGCTCCAGCCTTCATCCGGATGGTCAGCCGTTCTGTTTCTGGCAGTGTGCTATGCTGTACTTGATTGTTCATTTAGATCTGTGATTAGTCTAAAGATCAGGTGCTGCTTCTGCTTTTGAATGGTGGTAGACAGCTGGAATAACCCATATGTTTGGTTTTCTTTTTTACTCTACTTGGTAATGACTTCATATACTATTACAGTCTATGCATTTTACCCTTCTGCAGGAGCTCGTTTGAGAAATCTTCGAAAACTTGTAAAGAATATGTCACTGGTGCGGGAGGGCAGCAGAAGAGGAGGAAGGAGCACTGCTAGACCTGGTCCCATGCTGAGTCAATGCAGAGGAGCTTAGTTCTTAATACCTGGCAAAAAGTGAGAATGCTACCGTGTATTTGGAACTGAAACTTGTTTCTGCAAGTCCCAATGTGATGCATAGCTATCCACTGAGCGCCCCAGCGCCACCATAATTGTTTTAAGAGCTCCTTTATTAATACTGTTTGAACAACAGGAAAGTTTTAGGGTAGCTAAATGTTCTGTGGCCTGTAATAAAGGCTCTGCTGCAGAGCTGGCTTGTGTCAAACTATTGTAGAAGGGAGGGAACCTTACCGGCTGGTTAATAAATGAAAATGATAATAGTATATATTATATATTGTTCAACAGCATAATTAAAAAAAAAAAAGGAACAGATAGGGGTTAATGGAAGGGTAGAGTTAAAATGTTTTGAGGCATGCTGACCACATCTTAGAGCTAGGACTCTTTGCCCAGTAGATAGTAATCTGCTTTTCTCTTTGCACAGAACATGTTAAAAGTCATGTCTATGTACAAGATGGAGCTTTAAGATTTAATACTGCAAGGATTAGTAAGACCTTACCAACAGTCAGCCTCTGTCGAAAGCAGTCCTACCTTCCTGAGATGCATCTGGCCTGCTCTCTTCTCTCTCTCTCTGTAATCTGCCAGGTCCATCTGCTTAGAGTATCAGCAGAAAGGGTTAAAATGACCAAACCTTGTATTTGGTAAGTATGCTTTTAGAGATCAAAAAGAAGAATCCTTAGAAAAGATTAATAGAATCCCTGTTTTATTGGTGCACTTGACTTTCAGTAAAGTTTTTGAGATAATCCAAGTCTTGAGAGACACTGAAATTCATATATTTTAAGACAACCACAGGCATTTGGTTCCAAGATAATAATCTTGCAAGATTATAGACTTCAGAGGTTCTTGAAGTTGATAAGTAACTGTCATAAAAGGACTTCAGGCAAAGATGATGATCTGTTTCTTGTTGGTACAATTGCCAGGCAGGCTTCTGTTTCAGGGCTGTTCGCATGACTAATGCTTCTCTTTCACTGATGCTTCAGCCTGGTGAGCAGCAACAGCTCTGCATGGATTCCTTTTCCTACACTCTTTACCTTCTCGAAAGTGCCTTTGTTTCCTCAAGGCTTGCCTCAGGGTAACATCTTCCAGCATTAGCATTATAACAAAAAACACACGGCGTTTTGCACAGTGGTCATATAATGGTATGAATCATCACTGGCAGTCTGTTTTGTAGAATGTGAAGAGAGCTGGCTTCAGAAATGTATTTAGGGGGAGCCTGGTGCTTTGCCAGCCATTGCACACCTGTACTGTTGCTTCTTCCAGTAGTTCAGCAGGAGCAGCCTTACTTGTTTAGAGGAACTCTCTTCCTGACAAAACATTTGATAGCTGCTGAAGAAATGATCTTGTAGCAATATCAGCTGTCATATGAAATCGCAAAGCTAAGTCTGTTTGCTTACGTGACTCCCAGTACGTGTGCATTACAGTGTTATATTTAAACTGACATTTTCTAAAGTGAACAGGAGCTTTGATATAATGGTCAGTAACCCAATTCAGAGTTCTAACAATTTTGTAATTTGCAGAAAACAAAGTGTTATGGAATTAAGCACTAGTTCTCCTTTTCACAGGGCGGTTTGGAGATCTAAGTAGTTTCTCCCTGCAACATCAGTATCTTCTGCTTGCTCAGTTTATTTTACAGATTTTGATGTACCGCACTTGGATGCTGCAGCGCATGTAGGGAATGACAATTTGTAGATATATTTTCCCTCTGATCACAAATAGAGATGATGTGATTTATCTGCATGTATAGCTTGCTTAGTGTTGGCGTGGGGCATCTGTAGAAGGATAACTGTGAGAGGTTAGTCAGTCCAGGAGTTGCAGAGATTTGCATAATGTTTGGTCCTCAAGCAGACCCGTCTTGATTGTGAGGCCTGTTGTATTTGTAAGGCTTTCGTGTGTTCTTAGTGCCGCTGGTCACAAGTTTATACATGTATCTCACACATCACTGCGATAGGTCAGCAACAACAACAGTCCATGTGGACTTAAGTTAGGGGGCTTATGTTGCTTGTGGCAGTGGTAAGATGTTTATACAGTATTACAGTTTTTTTGGTATACTTTTATTCCATCTGGGGAATGTTTGATGAATATTTTTTTACTCATTTTGTTCTGATTACATAGCATTTTCTAGAAAGCAACAGTTGGTAAATTTTAAAATTACTCCATAAAAGGAATTCCATTCTGTAAATCCTCCAAATTAAGAAATCTGACTCAACAGTTGCATGAAGTTTATCTTCTTATCTCTTCTATTACTAAGAAAGAAGAAAAGAAAGTCTAGTTTAAGGAAACTGTCTTAATGTTTCACAGCATATAGTCCAGTTGAGTACTCCATATTATATTGCTTCCTTATGTTTCACCTTTGGTTGACCTTGAAGTTTACAGGTTGAAGTGGATATTAATGATCTTGGGAATAGCTAAAATAAACAGAACACAAAGGTGATGAGAACCCGTAGCTCCCCAAACTGTTCGTTGGACTGCGTACTTTTTGATTTTGACACAGGAAAATGCTGTATTGGCTGTTTCTAATCAGATGAAACAATGTAGAAATCCTTTCTGTCTAAAGGGTTATTGAATGTGATCATATCAGTTCAAATATATATATAATATATATAAAATTCTGTTGAAAAAAACTCTGAATGTTTTCTAAGAAATTTTTCACTAAGCAATATTAAGCTGATACAGAAATTCTCTATTACTCGTCTATGCAAATGGAATAGAATAAGAGGATTTATAAAATAATTTTCTTTTCAGATATTGTGTGTGTGTGCACACATACGTGCGTTTGTGCTGACTTTTGCTATGCTAAAACGTGGTCGACAGATTACTTTTCTGCTATCTTGAATTATTTTTCTGTTTTGGTTTAATGCACACTGGTGTAATTGGTTTACACTGTTAGTCTTTGATACTGGAAACGGCAGTGAGTGGAGTTGCATTACTTTTCGGTAACATCATTCCGTGCACAGCTGCATTGTCTCATGTATGTGGTTATTAGCACGTAAAGTTGTTCAGTGTCATGGATGCTGATGTTAAACTTTTTGGCTTTCTGAAGCCAAAAACTTCTTATATGTGTATCTAAGCATATATGTATATAAATACATCTATATTTAGATCAACATGAAACAAGATTGTGGTTAAGATGCTTGTCCCTACAAGTTTACATGATGCTTGGATTGAGGAAATGTTTGATAAAACTTAAGATGGTCGATTTGGCAAGTGACGAACCTGCTTCAAATGGTGGTTGACCACAGTCATCAAACTTGTGTACGTATTCTATTTTGTAAGCATGTCCATCTGTAAAGTAAATATATGAATGAGCCAGAAAAGTTCAGTTTCTCTTTTATTTTTTTATTTTTAAAATAAATAAAAAAAAAAGGGCAAAGCATAGAATGCTGTGTTACCATTCAGTTTCATTGGGAGGATATTTTTTCCCTTCTTTTTAATCAATTCTTGATGTGAACTGAATCCTTGCCAACATTTTAATAATTAATTCTTAAATTTTATTGTCATGCAGTTCACCTGTGGGACCAAAAATATGTCAAATTTTAAGAGTCTGATTTACTGTCCATTATCTGTGAAGGGGGGGAAAAGGTCGTCATCCCCAAGTAAAGAGCTGTAGATAAACAGAGCAGTTGTGGGGCACTTTGGGGTTGCCTTGTTGGTTGTGTTTGTAAGAACCTCCTGAATTGTTTGGTTTTAACTTCTCCCATGCTCTACTGATAACAGGGAGCATATTTCTTCCTGGTTTGGAGTATAGTGGTCATGGTTTTATTGGAACACAATAGTCTATATGAAACATAGTGGGTTTGTGAGTTAAAATTACGACATTGTTTTAAAAGCTGTTTTGAGATAATTCACAATTCTTATTTGTCTGAAGTGAGCTTGTGATTTTGTGTATTTTCAGCATTTTTTAGACTTTTACTACCGTGTCTGTGAAAGTCCTGTCACATACTTCATATGCTTCATTGTAAGATGAACCAAAACTTATTCTCCCGTGATGCTCAGTAACAAATTCAAAGAGTACTATCCAATTCCTGTTGGTCTTAATCATTGGTTGTGTTTGGTTAATCTTATTTTCTCTTCTCCTAATGGTTAATAACAGCCTGTTTTATCATCCTGCATCTGAAAATTATTACAAAATTTAAGTTAACTGGACCGATGTACAGCATTGCCCTGAAGTGTTGGTATCTGTAGGTATGCCTTTATGAAGCAAAAGGTAATAGCTTGAATATAATAACTTGTATATGATAACTGTTCCTTCTTATTGCTGTGTTTTAACCAACTTTCCCCTGGTGCACTAGACAGCGTACCCTTCTTTTGTGAGCTGCATTTTTCAAAGAGTAACTCATGTGCTTGGCCCATTTGTTTTATGGTCGCGTTGAGCCAGCTGCATGCAAAACCAGTCAGTAACGAAAGAAAATTTGGGCTGTATCCTGTGGAGCTGCTTGGCAGTCCTTCCAGGGTCAGGGACTAGGTAAATCAAGTTCTGTGCTTCCCAGTTTGGTTTGCAAAGTGAACCTGCACGGTGGGTCAGTATTACTGATGCAGGAGGATCCTTGCTAAGGTTGAAATAGGGAAAAGGAGCAAAAAATTATGGAATTTTTGACTTTTAATGGCAAACAATGTCTTTTTATGAACAGGACTACTGTATTAGTCCAATTAATACCGCATTTTCTTGGAATATATACCTGTATATTGAACAACATACAGTGAACTGATCAATAAACTCCTGATAAAAATATGTTACTTATAACACTTGATACTTAAAAAATATTTCAGGTAGTCAAGAGGAGAATCTATTATAAAACTTTGTGGCTGATCATCAGCTCCCATTTTTACTCATGTGCTTTAGCTTTGCCAGCTGATTTGCAACACCTTGAATATTCTGCTTTTAAAATATCTGGCAGCTTCTGTTTTGTCTGCCTGCTGTCTTAAAATAAGTGTTTTAAAATTAATTAGTGGCAAAAGGCTGTTAAGAATCTAGTCTATTTGTAATGTTTTTTTTTCTATATCTTTACAATGAGTTTATTTTAATTAAAATTTGCTGGTTGTGTCTTGCAGAAAAGTAGTCTAATTGTATAATTTGATAATGACATTTGCTAACATCTAATAAAAAATAATTTGGTCATACAGGACGATATTCTCTATAGGAGTGCTTTAACAGTACAGAAACATTTACACACTAGGAAATATTCCTAGTTTGGACATAGTAAATAGCAAAGCATATCATGTAGGCAAGGCCATTAGTTTACTTTTGGGGGAAGTTCAATAGTTTACAGAACTAACAATATAGAGAATTCTCTTACGTGACCCTTCCTGTTGTAGGACAATTTATTTTTTGCTCAAATATCTCATACTGAAATAACTTCTGAACTTTACAATGCACTTTAATTGACAGACTAATTTCTCATAGCTTCTTCCATCAATTTTTGTAGTGTGATTATTGCTTTAAAATTGCCGTGTACAGTGTAGAAAAATGCAAAACCTTATGCACTGTTGCTGTGTTGAGGCAGAAAAGTGGGTGTTTTAACAACACTGCATATGACCTTTAGTGAATCAATTGTCGTATCAATCAAATTATGCTAGTATGAGTTAATTAATTAACTTGATCTTGATGTGACACAGCCTTCCTGGAGTACATGCAGAAAGGAGGGAGAGGAAAGAAGGGTCTGTATAAACACCACATGCAAAGGCTGAAGCTATCAGCTTGCCATTAGCCCTTTATCTAAGAGGCTCTTGGCATATAAATCAAACAATAACCTCTCTGTTTTGACTCTGTGCCAAAGTACACAGCCACAGTTGAGTCTAGAGCAGATTACACCCACTGAGTGGCTTGAGGGCTTGGAGTGTAACTGGGAAATAACCGTTAAATGATTCAGGAATACATTTATGTTCTTTAATGTTGGCTGTCGGCCTTTTTTTTTTTTTTTAGTGCCATTTGCATGTTCTAATCATAAAAAGCAATATACAGAGGGCATTTCAACACACGTCTAAGTGAGGATGTGAGAATCATGTTCTGAGTTGAATAGCTGTGAAGGGCTTGTTTTTAAAAAAGTTTTGTGTGTCTTGCCAAATTGCAATATTTTTACTAATCTATGGTGAGGGTGGTAATATCCAATGCCCCTTCTGCGGTGTTCTGCAAGCACAATATCAAGATGACATTAGCTTTCTGTTTACTTTTTTTTTCCCAAGATTAGAATGGATTGGAAAATAGTTCAAGTTCCTACTGTCTATGAGGTGCATTTAATTAGGCCGAGAACATTTGCCAACCATATAAAATGTCCAACAGCAGAATTACAGTCTGTTGCTAAGAAATTTTAAAACTTCAAAAAGTTGTTATTTTACTCTCTTAGAAATAAAAAGCGTTAGTCCCTCCTGGGGATGCGCAATTTGCATTTATCTGAAAATAAACATTTTGGGGTTTTGTATTTTTCTTTGAAGAAAGTATTGCTGCATCTTCAGTTGGACACACGTTTGCTAGCCCATCGAGTGGATGCACTCAGGATGTGCACAATACGTAGCAATGCTAGAGACGGAAGTCCTGGAAATACTGATAGCTGTTTCTATGAGAAATAGAAAGCTGTTTCTACCATGAGAGTTGTAGAACACTGGAACAGGTTGCCCAGAGAGGTGGTGGATGCTCCATCCCTGGAGACATTCAAGGCCAGGTTGGACGAGGCCCTGAGCAACCTGATCTAGTTGGAGATATCCCTGTTCCTTGCAGGGGGGTTGGACTAGATGACCTTTGAAGGTCCCTTCCAGCCCTAACCATTCTATGATTCTATGATTCTATATAGAAAATTTTTGATAAATTATATTAGAGCTAATTTGGTCACTTTCAGAAGAGTGAAATGAAAAGCAGCTTCGTTCTCTGAGCCCAGCTGTGTCCAGGCAGTGCAGAGGTCAGCTCTTCCCATCCCCAGGGCATTTCCCGTAGCATCCCTGCAGCATCCCTGCGATGTGGAGCAGAGGCTGTTCAAGGGAGGTTGTTCCATGTGTTGCTGTCGTTTTTTTTCCGACAGTGGGGACTGCTGTGCGTGGAGTGGGGTGCAGTCACGGATTTGGCTGTCCCCCCCTCCCCGAGTTGTCGGTCTGGCACATGTCTCCAGGGATGTGCAATATATCCGGTGTAGCCTTGGCGCAGCCTCCCCTCTCTCCGAAAGAGCAGGGGAATTGGAGGAGGGAGGACATCTCTTGATACGTGGCCCCTCGCTCCAGGCTCATAGCCAAATCGTTGCGTCTTATCGCAGACTTGTGCTTCTCTTTGGTTTATCGGAATTCAAATGACATATTGCCAGCAGTGGATTGTCCTTCCTAGTAACGGCCTCCTAACCACTCTGGTGTTGTTTTTTGTTGTTTTTTGAAGCGCTCTGCTTTTAGTTGGGATGTTGCATCTTCTTTAAACAAATATGAGTTATTGCAAAGGATGTGTTGGCAGCACACTTTTTTTTTTTAGCAGTTGCTCAGTTTTGGGCAGCTTTGTGGTATTAATGAAGCTCTAATTTGATCTTTACTGAATTTTTCCCTCCTTCCTTCCTCTTGTGAAAATATACAGGTGCAGCTGAGCTGTAAAGCTGTATAGACATGAGGTGAAAGTTTTGCTGATAGAATAACCACAGAATCTCTCATGTTGAGACTATCACAATTTTCCTTCTGATTTCTTTTTTTAAATCTGTAAAAGTACGAACACGACTACTTTGATATGCTGAAATGCTGTCATTTCAGCAGGTTAATTTTTGAAGCCCACTCACTGTTGTTTTCTGTCACTTATTCAGAGCTTGTGTCAGCAAGTTGCTCTTTGAAATCCCATGTCCTTTGCCAGGTGTAGAAATAACCACATTTGGTTATTCTTCCTTCTTTAGCATCTTGCTTGTATGATGTCCTCCACCTGGTTACTTGTTGTTTCTGATGTAGGCTGTGCTTTCACCTGACCCCAAGCAGTTTAAGGAAAAAAAACAAAACTGTACAAAGTCATCTTTTTCTTTCTTGATTTGAGCTACAGGAGGTTTGGGAAGGAAACTGGATATAGATACTGACTTCTCAATTTGGCCTTGGAAAAGGTTATGGAAGAGACTCTTGACCTGTTTTTCAGTAAGCCTGGGGACATAGCAAGGGCTGTGTGTAACTGAAAGAAAAAGTTTGTTATGTCGGTGTTTTATCAGGAGAACACGGGATGACTTGAATTTGTCCTGTTAGGCAGAGCAGTCCAGGCAAAAATCCAGTAATAGATAATGTAAGTGTCAATTTATTTTCTTCTCCTTGACTGGAAATTAGATCATATTAAAATAATTTGCAATAGCTTGCCAGAGACTACAAATGTGGCTGATAATTTTGGTGATTATGGTATGCTGCTTTGACAGGAGTGTTTAACTTGTTTTCATTTGGTCAGTTATACATGCTGATGGAAGAAATACATCACCAAACTAATACTATAAATGCTAAATGGGTTAAAAATGGCCTATTGGTATGTCTCAAAACATAATCAGAAATGGGGAACACTTACTCATCGTGGGCATATTTTCCAGTATGGATTTATTGCTTTTTGACCTTTTGCTCTCGCATTAATGACCTGGAAGACCATATTTTAATAATTTATGGGTAACAGAAAAGACCTGGGCAGTAAGAAAGTAAACACTTTTCTGTACTAGTGGTGTGAAGCAAGAGGCACATCATTTCAGCCAAGCCTAAAATTGTGGTAGTGTACTTTGGACTCCTAGGGTCCTCAGCATGAGTAGCTTTGAGACCAAGCCTGCAGATGATCACAGATGTGGACACTTTGTCTGTCAGATAACCTTGGCAGTATTGTTCTTGAAGGACAGGACCAGACCAGATCAAGCAAATAAGTCAAAATTATTTTAACCGATGCAAAATTAAGCATTTGATTATCAGCTTGTAAATGTCTCCATCAAGCAACTTAGTTCAGGGATCTGAGCTGTGTTTAAAAATAACCGTTTTTTTCCTATCGGACTCACTGCATAGTCTCACATGGAGGATGTTGCCACCGCTGAAAGGGGTGGCATCTGAATGGGATCAATGTCCTCTACAGTGAGTGTTGCTGAAGCTAGCACGCCATCACCAACAGAACTGCTTACCAAACAGCGCCCTTATTTCTGCTCAAGGCTTTGGCTTTTTCCCACGATGTCTCCGTACCACTGAGCAACGTATTTCATCGAGTGATCTTTCCTTATTGTAAATTTGGAAAGCCAGCTAGTTAGCCACTTCACAGCTAAATTGTTCTAGTCTTGGTTTTTATGTTTATCTTTCCATCTCTCCTATCTTTCATTACAGAAAGAGTGTCTCTGGAGGCTGCAAATCAGAGCTGCTTTTAACTGCCTGCAGCTCTCTCTGGTCAGCATAGAACATCCCAGTCTTTCTGACCTGCTTCTCACCAGCACCTGTTTCCTGGCACTATTGTCAGCTGATGTCTTGGTTTAGGATTCTTATAAATTACGAGTTTGATTTGGTCCTTTTCCCCCTCTTTGTCTTCATGGTTCAGCTTTGAAAACTGGCATGCAAATACCTGAAGTAGGGAAGCTTCATCTTTTAGGTGTTTAGTTTTCTCCCTCTTCCTTTGAAACCTTTTTTTGTTGTTGCTTTAAAGTCCAAATTATATGCAGTTAAATTTTAATTAGTTTTGGAATAGGAAATAATGCATTTAAAAAAAATGTAACATTTATGCATGAGGAGAAGAGAGATATTTGCAATTATCACATGTCTGTCAAAAACCTTTATGTACATCGAATGGTATAGCGATGTCTAACAGAGCTTTTAAAAGACTTCAGCTTATATCTGGACATAACATAATGTTTTTGTTTAATAAAATTCTAATTTTTCTACTAGTTAACTGCTATACTTATTTTTGTTATATTATGTTTTCCGAGGTGGCTGTTTGCTTAGGTACTATGACCATAACGATAAAAGGAAGGGACAGGGTATCAAAACCTTTGAGCAAAACACTAAGCGTGTTGGTGACACTGGTTAATGGCAGAAGTCCCTGTATTTTAGTGCTCTCTTCTCTGTTAGACTTGCTTGCCATGCCCTGCAAAACATTTTTAGTAGAGATGCACAGAAGCGTGCACTGTAATATTTACCTATTGTTGTGACATTTATTTTGAAGGGTGGTTTAGAGTTCCTGATCTGTATTGTAGTGTAACTGGAAATATTTCTATTTTTCTTAAGCAAAACAACATGATTTAGACAGTATCTTTAAAGGTTTTGTAATGCATAAAACATATTTAAAAAAATTACTTATTTTCAGAAAACTACGTTGAGAGTGCAGCGGTTCGCGGCATAACATGTAGAATCAATACGTAATCCTTGGGAAGTCAAGGAATGCAAGAGGAAAGAGAAACTTGAATTGGGGTACCGGATCCCATACAAATCACTGATTATAGTGCCACTGTCATCAGATTGGGGCATTTGGACTAAAGCAGAGGAACTGCAGATGGGAAAAAGAGGAGGGGAAGGGGCACTGTGACAAGAGCTGGAAGGCAGTGGCAGACACATGTCTCACCCAAAGGGGAAGATAAGATAATATTGTTTCTGAGTGTTAGAAATCTCTAAAAGGAAAATGTTGTGGTAAGTTCTCAGGTTGGGCAAGAGGCAACACCAGAGCCCTGTATTGCATCCTACTGACTGGTTCCCAGCAGCCATTCCTGTCTTTTCATTGATGAAGTTAAAGGATGGGCAGTTATTCAAAGCAAAAGCCCTTCTCTGAAGGTGTAATAGAGGGGGAACAGGAAAAATGTTTTCAGCAGAATGTGTGCAAGTACTTTTGTTGCTCTTTTTCCTATTGTATTTCAAAAAAAAAAAAAAAAAGACTGAACATGGGAACTGTTGCTTTCTGTGGATTGACCTAGTCAGTTGGCTATGTATGTGAGCTATGAATATATATTGATCTCATCCTGTTTATATATTTTTCTATGTATGACACCCAAACCATTAGGTATTCTGCAAAGTAGAGGGAAGAAAAATGTCTACGGAAACTCTGTGGATTACACAGAGATCCAAGCGTACAGAAGTGTGGTGACCCCTGTCTGCTTTTAGGCTGTACCACAGTTGTTTTGGTTTTTGCTATTTTTGATGTGCTAAAGCAACCCTCAGGGATCATGCAAACTTAGGTCCTTGGGATTAAAGAAAACCTACTGTGGCTAAAGGAGGAAGAAACAGTTTACAAAGCAGAAAGCAAACACATACACCCTCCTCACCATTTTGTTTTAGTGCATTAGTGTGACTCATTCTTACTTTTTAATTATTTTTTTTTCGTTTGAAATAATTAGTCTGTTATTTTGGAGGGATTTTATTGTTTAAACCAGGAGCAAGTAGAAGTACCAGCTGAAGCAGGGACTTGTCGTAGTGACTATACAAGTATAGTATATGTTGCTTTCAAAGGTCTCGCGGACAGAATTAATGGGCTTAATCAACGTGGTGTGGAAAGGGAGAGCAGCAAGCAAGGACAACAGGCAGAAAAATGGTGCAACCTTATCACCTACACTCTGACTTTTACTGAGGTCTGTAGATGGTTTTGTGATTAATTTTCCACACTTTTCTGTTTGCTAAATATCTTTATGAAATGTAGGAGCGAGAAAGACGAGACTACAAAAATCTGTACAAAAACTGCGAGGCTTTTATTTTAACTTCCTTGTGTTTGTTTTACTTTGTTTTCAAATCTTAGCTCCTGGTGTCTGTGTTTATGTGAAACTCTCTGCTCATATTTATGGTGATGGAGAGAATTAGGAAAATGAGAACAGGTTAAAATTGTAGAAAACAAGACACTTGACTTTTCTTCCAAATAGGAAAAAAGGTTTTTTAAAACTGGCTGCCTGCTGGTTTAGGCCTGATTCCTGATCTCCATAGGTTTGTCTTTGGAACTGCATGTTCAGGAAGGGGTTAGTTAACAGGCAAAGTTGTGGCTTCTTGCAATCCAAACCTCAGGCATGATTGTAAATGACGGTGAGGCATACCCTGTGAATGTGATGTGAACAGGATCAATGGGCTGCATGTAAAAGTGATGCTGGGTGGGTAGGACTGAATCATAGTAATTGAGTAGATAGTCTGTAAAAATATCATATCCAAGGATCCATGACTTAAGGGTGATTGTGTTGAAGAATCTAGTTTATTTGGAAATCTCTTTCTTATTTCTTGCACTATCATATGTTTTGAATTGGTGTGCTTTTATTTGTGAGGAATCCCTTTGGAGCTGCTGCCCAGGATCAGTGTGCAGCATCAGTGCTGAGGTCACACTTGGCGATGGAGTAGAGAGAGCTGCTGCAGATGCCCTGGCTGCTTCAGGATGCTCTGCCTCCTGCCTCTGTCACTGGAGGAAGGTTGAATTTCTCTGTGTGAAAGAGAAATGGAAAGACTGTATCAGGTCATCTGATTTTTCCTTTCTTCAAGCATGGCAATAGGATGAAATTTGCTCTTCCTTTTCATTTGTGATTTGTTCAGAAGAAGGGTGGCTCAACCTGGTGGGTTCCTGGGATGGTAGGAGCGGGGCTTGGCAATCCTCTTACCTGGTTTGGCAAATAGCACAGATTTGCCAAATACAGCCCTACTGTTACAGCAGAATGTAAGCACAGCTGCTCTGTAACAGGTATCAAATGATTGTTAGGGTTTTTTATTTTCTGTGAAACAAAGCTTGTTTTAGCATGTTTATAAGCCTGTTGTAAATGACATCAAAATGTGTTTAGGAGTTAAATGTCTCCTGAAGAAAAAACAGAGGGAAGCTTTTTCTTTAATAAAGAAAATGAATGAAAAAAAAAAGTCCAACACACTTAATCTTAGTGTGTGGCTTTAGCCCCAGGCAAGGGTGTTTCTTCCCTTCTCCTCCACCCCTACCAAGAAAACACTGAATTCATTCACAACAGCAGCAAATGCAGTATCCTAAAGGAGAGAGAAGACTGACAGGGAACTGAGTGCAGATGAGCCACACAAATTCCTAATTTAAGTTTAGTGACAGCAACAATTATAAAGGAAATCTGTAAACACAGGAACCATAAGGACAGTTACATTCTACTGTAGATTATTCTTTTCATGTAAGGAGAATCCATGAATCCCAAAGTGACGGTAGTTCATCAAATCATACCAACAGCCTTCAGCGTTGGAAGTATTGGCTTTGGGACTTACACTCTCGTGGGGAAGTTAGAGTCCGTCCTTTCCATAGCTTTTTGGTAACTGAAGAAGTTTGGACTGTTTCTGATATTCCCATGCTTGAACACTAGTAGTTACTTTGAGGCCGACATGCTTATTTATTATATGTGAATTCTAACGCTTTGTAATTGGTAGCAAAAAATTCTAGATTTTTTTCTGTAAAATGGTAGCAACTGTTCTGCTAAGAAAAATCAATCTTTTATATCACTTTGTTTTTTGCTCGTATCCTGCTCACCTCAGAGGATTTACTAAAGTAGAAGCACTCATCTTAAAATATAAATGTTCTCTTAGGCTTACTCCATTATTCAAGCAATGTTTAGTGTAACCCTGTCATTTTCTTATAGTGATCCAGCTGCCCAAGCTCTCTGGGAGTCCTTCATGAACGTCAAACAAAAGGAAGCTGTGATGGAGGCCAGGAGACACCTTGTGGAGGCTGCAAGCAGAGAAAATTTACCTATTAAGATGAGCATGGGTGAGTAGTGTGACATACCCTTCCCTACACAGTGGGAATGTGAAAGATGATGTCAGCTCCTCTTCTTCCATTTAACTCTCTGGGGAAAACTCACCCCATCCTTGTCAACAGATTCCAAATGAGCATCGTGGCTATCATAGCATCTTTCTGCTAAGTAAGTGAGAGAGTCAAGTGTTTTCTTCTGAATACAACAGCCTTAAAAAGATTGAGAGCAGTGGTGAAGCCATGGAGTTCTGTGAGGGAGGGTTTTAACGGCATGCAGATGGTTAGCAGTGCTGCTTGTCTTTATTCTGCAAAGTGTGAGAATTTGGGTATTCTTAAAAAGCTAGCAGGATTTGTGTCCTGAAGGCAGGCATTGTAAATAGCAGCTGATCTGATAGAAGCTGTGCAGATAGATCTTGCATATGATTACAGTGTACGGGTAGTGACTATGTTACATAGGTAGTGAGGTTTGTGTGAAGTAACGCTGCCCGACTCGAGAGTTTAAGCTGAAAACTGTGTCTGGGTACTCTTCAAACCTGAATTCTTCAAAATAGTAGAAATACAGGTCATAACATAATGACCTTCAATAGCTTTTTTAGAACCTCATTGTCACTATGTACCATACTCAGTGAAATTCAGGAACGGATATAACGTTAGGCTTATAAAAACTGGTATTGCTCTATACTGCAATAATTTTTTGCATTTTATGTGCTCTAAGACTATTTTATGCTGAACTTTTCATCAAGAGACAAAGTCCCTCATGGAATAAGAGTAACAAGCTTTTATCTGGGACTCCAGAGTAAACTGCCAAGATATTGTAGAAGAATTAGATGTACAGCCAACTCATGAACTCTTAACAACTATAACATTTCATATATTGTATAGTCTTTACAAATACCTAGAGCATGCATTTAGTAGATTATCAATCAGAAATACTAGATCTCTGCAACTGTAATGCTGTAAGCTGTTTTAAAGAAACGGAAAAGGAGCAGCTGTGAGAGGCCTATTGCAAATTTGTCTGAAGGAGGTAAGGCACAGTAAACAGTAGTCTTGTTTAAGCTTTCACTGAGAGCGTGTATGTGAATATTCACCATAAAAACAGTAAGAAGCCCCCACTGTTTTTCTGTTACATATGCCTTAAAAAAAGATTATTAATGCTGAAATTCAGTTTTGTTTTAAAAGTAATTACTTCCCGTCTTTGAGAGGTAACAATCCGTTTACTGCCTTTGCTGCTTTATGTGAATGATTAGATCAGCCACCCTGTCCTCTGCGTTCCTTTTCCGTGGTATCCAGTGGAGGCTGCAATAACCTGGGTCTTAATCATATTAGCTGACATTTAACTGATGGCAGCCAAAACATCTGACTTACGTGTGCCCAATATAGTGCTACATAGAAACATTTAAGAGTTGATGTGAAACAAATTTCTGACACTGTATTTCTTGAGACTTGTTGGTTGTTTTTTTTTGTTGAAGCATAGCTGTAATTTACTAATATTTATGGAACTTTGTTATTCATTTTGTGAATTCTATATTTATCTTGCACTAGAATCATAATCAGTTGTTAACTTTGTAGTTGAACTTCAAAGGGTGAAACAAAATTCAAGGCAGTCTCTTAAATTACAAACAGAGATAAAATGACAAACAAGGAAAGGAGGGCACTACAGTCACCAAAATCAAAACTTCTTATTAAGCATAAATGCAGAAGACCTGAAACTCAAGCCCAGATGTCACATTGTCCAATGACACATGTTTATTAATGACTTTTTAGAACAGATCTGCATCTTTACAGCATTCATTGCTCGTTCATCATGCTACAGAACATCTTTAGTTCTCTGTAGGGAAGCTGGAAATGGTGTTGTTTATCAATTGCTGCTGTTGCTGAGAAAGAAAAGTTCTAGTGGCCTGTCCTGGTCCCAATTGCTGTGTTTAGTCAAAAGGCTCCTTCCACTGCAGCTGTGATGTGAGGCAACGCTGGCTGGAGAGAAGGGAAATGCTTTCACTCTGCTCTGTGCTTAGACTTGAGTTTTTATGATTTTACCTCAGGTTCTGCCTGTGGTAGATGATCTTGGTGGGTTGCACACTGGTTTTCCCAACACTTAGGATATTTTCAAAATTTTTTTATGGCCCTAATATTAAATGTCAGAGAGTTTTTCTAGCATGAAAGTTGCCTCTTATTCTCTTTACTAAGACCAGCTGTGTCAGATGGTGAGACTATTTTCCTTACTACTACTTTTTTGCTTTTTTCCCCCATGGAAATAAGGAGTGAATTACATTTGAAAGCAAAGCTTTGGATTCCATTTGGTGTAGCTGAGCCCTCCTGCAGTGGCCACCTGCCTGAAAAACTGCATCACGTGTGACACTGGCAGCATGGGGGCCCTGTGCAGCCATGAGAAACTCGATCCCATCCTGTTTCCGTATTTTCAGTGCAAGGAAAATAAATTCTGTTGTTTTCTGGGCTTTGAAAGGCTGCTCATTGCTCTGAGGTGTGCGTGTGCTTGCCCACGTTTCCCCTGCAAGCAATGCGCCTGGCACTCGGCTTTCCTCTCTCTCTGCCTGGCTGTGTGTGGCAGGAGCTCTGACAGTTAGGAGAGGACATATAGCTCAAGCTTTCACTTTCTGATGTCTTCTGAATGTGTCATCATCTCCTGAGAGGGAAAGAGGGTAGGAGAACTGTAGAAGGGGACACATGTCTTCTCCTCAACACCCCCATGTATCTGCAGGCCACTGGGAACTCCATCTTCTCCCATTGAAACCAGCGGTGATGGAGAGAAGAGAGGAGTTCTGAGGAAGGAGAAGAAAGAGAAATAAAGGAAATAAGCAATTTTGGGCACGTTTTTTTGAGCCGAGTAGATTGGAGCGCTGCTTTCAGGTGCTCTTGATTTGCATATTCATTGTGTTAGTTGTATAGAGGGTAGTGTGGATGTCTGGAAGTCCTATTGATTGTTTCAGAAGGATTCAGTGTAGAAAGAAGGTGGCTGGAGATAGGATGAGCAGAGCTGGCAACATTTTGTTGAAGGTTTTGGTGGATGGATTGTTGGAGCAAGCCCAGTTTCAAATTTAAGACCGTCTTCATGATATTTGTAAATAGAGCAGGATTCTCTCCTTTTGCTTTAGCCGTCTCATACTCAAGTTTTCAGGCGGGCCATTAAGTGTTCTTATACCATCTTCAAGAAATATTTGCAATTTTTTCTTTTTCTTCCATTTATGTCTGAGGAAAGTGCACATTTTATCTGTCATTTCACTTTGAGTGAAAGAACTATGTTGTCATCATTACAAACTTAAGTGAGTGATGTGGGTTAGTGAGCTGTTCATAACTGTTCATTGCAAGCATTTTAAAATCCTGTTTCTTTTTTAAGAAGAATTGCAAGTCTTGGGAAACTGCATCACAGAAGGAAACAAAATGCCAAGTGATGGTCCATAAAACCAACTAGAACCCAAAACTATGGAGCTATTTTGCCTTTTTCTTATGAAACAGAACCTGTGCTGTGTAGCTGTGCAGCATATTCGATTTTCTGAGGTCAGCCCTTGAGAAGGCAGGCAAAGCACTGTGCAGAATTCCAACATAAAGCATAAAGGCTTTATATGTGCTACATCCGATTTGCTTATTATTTAATTCCTTCTATCCATATATACATAACATGGATATATGGTTTTTGAAGATATAATTTCCTGTGGAGTTTAGTAATGCTGCCAGTATTGGCTTTTGGTGAGTATTTGTTTGGTATTGCTTACTATGGGCATGCCGAGATTGAGCCCCTTCTTTACAGGATGCAATAAACACACTGAAATCATGTTACTAACATAGTAGATACATCTAAGTTTTGCCTTAACCCTTTCAGCTAGGTACATTTCCCAAAACAGTATGTGTGTTTGCATATAAACAGGTGGACCTGTCTTTTGTTTGAAGTCCATTTTAAATAGAGGCAATAATATATATGGAATTCCATATATATATATGCACACACACAGACACACATATACTTTAAAAAAAAAACTAAACCAAGACGCTTTTTAAGAACTACATCAGCTCTATTTTGCTTCTGAGGCTATTGCATTTATGTTTTGGGTACCCAAGTGAATGCTGATGAATATATGGGGAAGATAAATATTTGCCAAGTTCTGGTCAGACATCCTGTTGTATAGGTGTCAATGTGTAGGTGTAAATTAATTTGGCATAATAAAAATTCAGAAACTTGTTTTATTTAAAGAATTAAGTCTCCTTTTGAAAAGCTCTTTGAAAGACAGTTTAGAAGATCATCAGAATAGCTTTCTGGTGAGATTTTAGCATTGTGCTAAATTCAAATGAGAAGGTAAATACTGGAAAAAGATTACTTCTGCTCTGCTCTTAAAGTAAGTGACTGTACGGAGTTTGGTTCTGAGGCAGCAGCCTGGCTTAACAGAACAGCGGAAAGGTTGCTGTTTTTTTCCATTCCTCTACTTCCCGTTTCCTTCTTCATAGGTCTGATGCATATCTTAATCATCTTCTGAAAGTGGCAGCCCATGAATCTCTTGTTGAAAGCTTTGCTATTAGCATAGTATTTGACAGTGGTAAAAACTTTGCTACAAATGTTCTTTTGTGGCTTTAGAAACACCCTTGCTCTTCTGTTTGAAAAGAGCACAGTAAACCTTGATAGAGTCTGAATTCCTTTATTGTGTCTTTTTACTGGCATGGAGACTGATGAAAGTCGAAACACTGGTATAGTAACAGAAACAAAGTGCAGTGTGCTGTTACACGAGCCCTTGTTAACAGATGAAAAGCCTTTTGGTTTCTTTCCGTTCGAACTGTACAAATGCAGTTTTAAAAATCAAGCTCACTACAAAATTAACAAAGCTTCAAGCTTTGTAAAGTAAAGAGGAGTACTATAACTTTCAGATGGACTGTTTTGTATGGGTCAAATTGAACTCTAAAATTTGTTTGGGTAGAGGGAAGATCCTGAAATTTTAGCTTGGAGATATGAAATAGCATTTTGAGTTAGAAAAGTACTTTAAAATGGACAGGAAAATGTAGGTGAATACCTTATCTAAAAACAAAGAATATAAAATCTGCATTTTTAATTATTTTTTTTAAATGAAAAGTTGCATTGGATTGTAACTGTTTAACATGTTATTTATTCTTGACAAGACCAATGTAAAAATATTAAAGATCCAATACTGTCAATTCCTGGAATAAACCTTAGGGATAAAAGCTACCCGTTAAGAAAAAGAGCTGTACATATCTTTCTAGATAAATCAAGTCTCATCTGAGATAACTAGAATCCACCTTGCCAATCATTAGGACAGTTCTATGACAGAGGCAAGTAGTGAGACAATGTCAGTCTGGGTTTGAGGTCTTTAAAAAGGAGGAGAAGGCAGATCAGCATTGCAGGGCTCAAACTGGTCTGCAGGGTGTTTGAATCCCTTCGGTGCCATGTCTCTCGGTGAGTGATGGGTACCTGGATAACAGCTGGACTTGGGAGACAGTGTGGCCCCCCGTTATGCAAAGAGGAGATCATGTTGTAGACTGGTTCTTGGGATGTTTATGTACTTCTCTCTGTTGCCTCTTTACCTGGTCTCCGAACCCATCAGGAGAGCAGGCTGCAGAATCAGTGAGTGGCAGCAGCCAAAGTCTCCCTCCAAGCGTCTTCATGAAGCAGGAGGCTTCCCATACCAACTTGACTGAGACAGGCCTGGCTTATCCTGAGGAGTCTCGAATTCCTGACAGTGCTCACTGATGTTCTCACGGCATTTTTTCCACGGAGAGCGGACACTGCTCGTCTCAGACCTGAACTCCTTTCATTGCGTAGCCTGGATCCTGAGCAGGTGGTTCCTGAGTTAAATTAGTCTGCTCTTTGCCTCATCAAAAGTAGCAGAAATCCTGCAGTGTGGGACTATCTAGCCAAGCAGATTTGTTTTTTCCAGCCTGTTTCAATACTGTGTTCTTGATTTCTCCCTGTAGTACAACTAAAATCGTAGTCTTGACCTGAAGCAAATGTTCCCAATCTCAGTGATGGTCAATGTAGCAGATGTTTTGTTGCATCATTCACTCCCGGAGGCGGGAAGGTTTTTTGCTTCTCAGAGTGCTAAATGTTTTTGAAGAATTTGAAGAGTTTGGAGTGTTTCTGAAAGTTTTGGATCCATTCCTATTTGGAGGGCTTCTGTATAGGCCTTTGCATTCCAAGGGGAACACCCTTTGAGTATAGTGAGGTTAGGCTTTCCCTGATAATTCTTGATGAAGATGGTCCTTCTGAACAGTCACTACCACACTGAGAACTGTAGAAAGAAATTGATATTATGGCTGTTTCACCTTGCAGTGTTACACCAGGATGAAGTTCAGAGTTTCGACTTTGTTGAGTATAATCAGGGTGTTCACCTAACTAAATAGATTCCATCTTCTGATAGCCATCTGGTTTTGCCAGCCTAGGACAGAAAGGTTGCTCCAAGTTCCAGATGTGCAAAGAGCATGTGCCTTATGTTGTTTTTCTAAAGCAACTAAACTTTTCAAGTCGTCTCTGTAACTCACTAGATGTAACAGAAAGGATGAAGGATACTGATATTCCTGCCGATGAAGTTATCTGTTTTTCAGGAGATGTGACAAAGTAGCTGAGATGGAGAGATGTTCAGGAGCAGAACAGTTGGGTTTTCATCAGTAAGTGCCATTGCACTTTATGTGTAGTGTTGCTTAGAAGCATCACCAGCTGTGGAGCCATCTTTGCGCTAATCATTAAGAATGATTAGAATCATTATGCTTCTTTCAAAGTTGGATGCTGAATTCAGCAAAGTGGTGTGTCAGCTCCTTTTTCAGTCTCACCTGCTGATACATGGGGTAGCATCCTTGAGAACAAAGGAGAAAACAAGCATACTTTAGAATAACTGGAACTATGTGAGGTGTGATGTCTGTGTGCGTATTTTGCAATTTATCCTCCATCTTTTATTCTTCAGAAATGTGTACTTTGAGGTGCATGCAAATACTTATGCTCTTGGTTTGAATCCTGTGCAGGTTGAGCAGTGAATGGAGTGTTTACTGGGCTTGGAATTTGCTGTTAGTGTGAAGGCAACAGCGTGGCAGAGGCTTGGTGGTAAAGAGGAAGATAACACAGTGCCAAAAGGCTCACAAAAGTGGGAACTTTAAGCGCACAGATATGCATCCTTTCTTATCGAGTGCGTCCCGGAGAAAGAATCCTGTAATATGAAGTTAACTGAAATGGCTTGGCAGGAAATTTGCCCTGTTCATGGCTGCCTGCAGCTTAGCACAGAAAGAGCAGTATCAACAAATATGGATAAATTGTAGAATAATTTTGGATTGGAAGGGATCTCTGGAGCCCCCTAAACCATTTTAGCGTCCTTCACTGGACCCACTTTAGTGTATGTTGTACTGTGGAGCCCAAAACTCCATACAATACTCCCGATGTTGTCTTATGAGTACTAAATAGAGGGTTATAACCACTTCCCTCTGCCTGCCAGCTGCATTTGGGCTGATGCCACCTAGTACATGGTTCGCTTCCATTGCTACAAGGGTGTACAGCTGATTCCTGTTCAACTTGACAAATGCATTTCATCTTGAACTTTAGAGAGATTTAGGTCACAGATCTATTATTAGACTGTTAGACAAATGAAAGAAACACAGGAGAAGCTGAAATAAAGGCTGGGGAAAAAAAAACACACTTTGATTACTGCAAAACAGCATGTTGAATGTGGCAAAAGACTTGCTAGTGCCTACAGGCATCTATGAAATGTGTTAGTGAGTGCTATTGTTTCTGCAGTTGAAAAGAGAACTGGAAGCTGCTGTGTCCCAAACGTTGAAATATTGTGCTAGCAAATAATAAATTTTAATCCTCCTTGTTGGAGTTTTGCTCAAACACTGGAAATATATAAAAATGAGAGGATTTCTTAAGCACAGTTACTTAAGCTTACTGTTAACTGTATTTGTTTTATTTGGGCAAGAGCTTGAGGACTGAAAAACAGGTACTGCGCCAGGTCCAGACACAGACTGCGACTCTTTAACACCAATGAGTTTAAAAGTGAAGGAACTCTTAACTCGTAGAACAGTGCAGTATATCTCATGGTGAAAAAAAGTCTAAAGTGATAAAGGCAGCTGTAGGTAGCTGAAGGTTCTTACCCAGCTCCGTCGATCTTGTAGCCGCTCAGCCGATCAAGTCAATTCTTTTTGTTTTAAACAGCTTACCAGTTTCTTTCCTTCTGTCTCTCACCTTTCCCTTCTCCCCATCCTTAAATGGTCTTTCAGTAGGTTATTACTGCTTTATGTCTTGGGGAAAATGACACTTCACATCTGCCTGTTATTTCTGCACTGGTTTGTTTGTGTTTAATGGCTGAGTATCATTTTGACTCCTCAAGTGCAGCGGTCCCATTTCCCATTTTTTGGGGAAATGTCCACACTAAAATCTGCCTCATTGAGGAAAGAAGAGAGGAAAAAAATGTTAGAAATCTCTGTCATTTACACACCGTGTCTGAAAAAAGTACTTTGAAATACCGAATCTCTATCTTATTTGTTGAGATGAAAAGAATGTTGTGGAACGTGCCCCCTCACTGGGTTCTCCTTCTGCAAAAACAGCTACAGCTTTTGGAAAAGGGTTTGGAAGTGGTCCTGGGAGTTACTAAGTCCTGCCTTCTGGTTAAAGGAAACATGCCTAATTTAGAGAAAGAGACTGCGACAAGTAACGTGAAGTGCACTCATGACAAAATGAAATCAATTTTAAAGAAAACAGGTTAGCAGAGATGTTTTAATCCAAAACTGAAATTACTCAGAATAGTATTAGAAAAAAACAGAAGTTTTGTAAAGCATCGTATATTTCCTCTATTGCAATACATTTATTTGGAGGCAAAATTTCTCCCTCAATATTTTAGGAAGGTATTCCTTGCAGGTGACTGTGAATGGCTTTTTGCTGTTCTTGTTTAGGAAGTCAAGTGTTACTCAGATTTGTTCTGAGTGTTGTGAGTGTTTTGGTTTTTGTTAGTGGGTTGTTTGTTTTTTTGGGTTTTTTTTGCGGGCTGTTTTGGGATTTGTTTTTGTTTGTTTGTTTGTTTTTAATTACTAGACCACTGCATTATGCATCATACGAATTTACCTTAAAAAAAACCCAAGAAGTCTAGTATTGAGACTACTTACACTTATTCAAAGTTAAGTGAAATACTTCAGTTGGCTCTGAAGTAGCAAGCACCATGCTTTACCTTAAGCTCTTGTTATATTTTTAAGTTTTTTTTAATTCTGTGTCTTAATATTCTTACAGAAATAACAGTTCCGAGGTTAAGTTAGATTACAAAATTTCAGTAAAGATATTTTTGTCTCTTACTGTAGCATTGTCATTGTTCAGTGAGTTCACCTACTGCATGCTAAATAGTCTCTTGTGGTGTAAGATGGATAATGGTTCAAGCCCCAATAAAATTGTGAACTATGTTGTATTTGTGTCTCATACCTCATTTACATAGCACTTGACTGCTACAAAACAGTTAGCAGATGTAAATGAAACATAGAACCCTGTGCAGTGATGTGAAACAGAGAAATATGCTGTTAGTATGTTATCTTTGATTAAATTGTAGTTCCACGTGGGTGCAGGACTATTTGGCTAACCTTACTGTTCCTTTTAAGAAGGAAGCATGGTGACAATAGTTTTTCTATGTGTCTTGAATTTTTGGATAAAGTTGTCTGTCGTTCCCACCCCCCTCCCTTTTTCTTTTTTCCCCCTTTAAATTTCAGTTTTTGTTGTAGACAGTAAATCTAAACACTTAAATATGAACTTATGGCCAGGTCTCTTTCCGTGTCTAGTTGTGATTAGGGTTGAAGATAATTCTTAAAAACTTAAAAGAAAATGGAAGTGCGTTGCTCTTGCAGGAGTTCTGCAGATATATAATTTCATTATTTATATACTTTGCTAATGTAATACTTCAAGTCTTTGAGACTTGAAGTCTTTTTGTCTTAATAAAAGTACTGTGAAAAGCCTATATTAATGTGGTCTTTCTCTAGACAATTTACATAATGTTCACAATAGTTGGCAGTGAACATCAGTGTACAGATGAATGTTTGTGAAGTTTTGAAACAAAGATTTAACATAAATGTACATTGTTGTTAATTTTTACACTGTGTATGTTTAAGAGGAAATGACTTTGTGGGTTAAAAGCTTAAAACGTTAAATGGCATTTACTTGGAAATGTGTTTAGTTTATTTAAAGGATTATCACAAATGTGAAGCTTCACTCCTAATACTTACACAGTGCTTTACAAAGCTTATTGAAGGTTTTTAAATGACTGTCTTATTAAAGAGTATTCTGACCATGGTTCACCACACAATCTCTTAAGATAATTTTTTACATTCATTTTGAGATATTAGAGTCAGATCAAATAATCTCCATTGAGAACAATGTAGATTCTAAGTAGATCTAATTAATATTTAGACTTTTAAAATATAGCATAATAAAAACAGAATACACAGTGGAAGTAACAATTTTACTTGCATGAACTGTGAATTATGGATTTCTAAATTGCGAACAGGTGTTAAGGTATAGTTAATTCACTTAAAAGCTTAATCAGCTTTTGAATAGGTGTAACTACTATCTGATTTTTTTTTTCAGAAACTACTAACTAGTATTGCTTTTAGAAATGTCATAAGTAACAGTACTTCTTCATTGGCTGGAATCTGTAGTGAGTCACAGTGCTTCTAACGTGTCTAAACAGACAAATTTTATATCAAACCAACCAAACTGCCCAGGAAAAGTTGAAATGCTTCTTCTGATTTTTGATTACCCTTTAGTCAGTAGTAGGTATAAAGCCAGATCAGTAATGCTACTATATAGACATAAGCTGATTTTTTTATATATATATATATATATATATATATAAAATAGAAATAAGTACTTCTATATATGAAAGTAAACCATTAAAAATACTACTAGTTACTGAGTAGTGATGCCGTTTCCTGAAACAAAGTCATTGTATTGCCATCTTCTGTTTTCTGCTAAATTTTTGTTTTGCTTTGTTTCAGATAAACACCAGAGATTTCTTTTATTTACTAAGCTTACTTTATTTTTTTGCTGATGCTGACTTATATCTTCTCGGTCTTGAAATATTTTCAAGTTTTGAATTTGAAGGTTGTTGTTTTGAGTTTTTTTGTTAAAAAAGTACTTTACTTGTAGACTGTCCATTTGTGATGATCAAGACATGGCTAAAAACACAGGAGCAGGTCCCTTAGGACTCTTTGAACCTGGGTAAAACATAAACCACTTATTCTTTAAGTCCAAGAAAAGGACATTTACGGCAATTGCTGTTACTTATATTTGTAGGGAAGCAGCCTGGTTGGAAATAAGATACAACTTGCTGTACATGTGCACTGCGGTATCTTCATTTAATAGGGTATGCCACCCATAATGACTGTGTTTGACATCAGCAGGAGAGTTCATGACTATGGGCTGAGAGATGCTGATTCTGGTGTCTGCTTGGCATGTGGCAGAAACACATGGCTCCTGCGCTTTGCTGGAACACTGGGGCAGCTGTGGACATCAGAACTAAGTACTGTGCTTTGTGTGTCTTAGGAGATGACAGAAAGGGCTTCAGAATTTCTCTGCCTTAAGAAATGAGCCATCTAGTTAAAAAAAGGAGGGAGCAAACTTGAAGAAAGTAGCTGAAAGCGATACAGAAGTAAAAGGAGTGAAGTGTCACTGAGAACACCCGTGCCAAAGGGTTTAAACCAAACGAAGGGTATGTGCTGGTGTGCTTGTGAATTCTCTGAAGTGTAAGACTTGAGGTGGAACGTGGCAATAGAGTAAAACTGTGTGGCTTGCCCAGTGCTTTTTTTCCAAGCATAGCTGTGTAAGCCTCATCATTCAGTCTCACAAAGGATGACTCGTTACACAAGAGACATGGCGAATTACATATGTACATAGTCATATATCATCATGTTTTCCATCCCTGTTTATTTGCCTACCACCCAAAATGATAGTTAGGGTATTCTTAGCTGCACAAGTCTTCCAGAAATCATCAGAGAAATAATCAGTCCTGTGAATAACGTACCAAAGAACAACAACGACCTCCCTCTCTCTGGGACAGCGTGCCAAGAACACGATGAAGTACTCAGTGTCTGAAAACATATGTCTTAGTGCTAAATGAGGACATGCACAAGCCACCTGAAGTCCTTTGGGCACGTTATTTTAAGACAAACAAGTTGATTCATTTCTGTGAGAAGTTTAAAGCATCCAGGAGATGATTCAACCAAATTTGCAGATTTCAAGTCCCTTTACGGTCACAGTGAATTACTGTTTTCAAGGATTACTGTTTTTTTTAGGGCTATAGACCCTCTGGTTGGGACTTGGCCTAGTACTCAGTATTTATTAACCTGGTGGAAAAGGTGAAAAGCATGGTAATAAAATATAACCATGATACATATTTAGTCGAGACTAAAGAGGGAATTTGAGAAGCTCTGGTATACCAGTATTAAATTGGAAGTTCAATATAGATGGCAACCCCTGGGAAGCTTAATTCTGGAAGATAAGATTTCACCTATTTATTCAAACAGTTCTGAAATTTGCTTTAATATTTGTGAGGGCACTGGATAATGTTGTAGATGCTGGCTAGAGATGGCTGTTACTTTTTTGTTCATACCAATACAACACTGAAAGGGGGAAACTGAACAGTGGAGTGCACAAAGAAGGAAATAATGGGTTCAAGTGGCCATGCATTTAAAAACAAAGCTCTGAAGGACAAAAAAGAACAAATTATCAATCCATATTGAGACACCTGAGCTACCAGTTACGTTTGTCGAAGCCTTCTGAATGCACTGGGAATCTTGAAACTGTAGATAATCTAGGAGTTGTAAATCATAACTGGGGTCATATTTAGGCATCTGCATTTAGGTGCTTAGAACTAAAAATCTTGATGAATATACTAGAGTGTTTTAGTTACACTTTTTCCACGTATTTGATTAGGTTTTATTTGTTTTAAGGCACATAAAAGAGGCTCAGATCCCTAAGATGAACTTATCCTGGGATTGCTGTAGTGAGGACTTGCCATTTGTGCTCATACCTGTGACCATGGGATTATCTGGATACTAGTGCTCCTGCAACAGAAAAGAGAGAGAGGCTTAAGAGTGACCATCAACCTCAGAGCAGATGAATTTGTGTTTGTGGGAGGGGAGCTTATGCACTTAGGAATAAGCCTGTGACATGTGGTTTCAGTCTGTTGTAAGGTTTAGTGCTCTTCAGATCCACAGCCTTATTCTGGAGAAGCTAGCCAAACAGCATCTCATACTGGCCTACTTTTCATCTCTCCAAAGAACAAGGGAGTAGTTGGCATTCTCTTCTTTATTAACAACTTAAGGACTGGATGACTTTTGAAGTTAACTAAACAAAAGTTGAGATCAAATTATTTTTGTGGCACTTGCTGTTAAAGAGTGTTACTGAAACTTCCTAAGAAGTACAAAAGCATTTTGAGTTAATAACATCTGGAAATTACTCTAACAAGGAGACATAAGGGACGTCATCTGTCCTACTAAATTGCTCTCACTTAGTTTGCAAAATATGCAACTCCCTTAGCAGTATTGTTGCCCAATTGGCTTCGTGGAGTGTGAGAGCTTTCTACATTCCTCGCAAGTATCCGGCGTTGGACATGATCAGAGGCAAGCTACTGAGAGAGAGAGGTCCATATTCCTAACACTGTGGATGAGGAAGACAATTTATTTGGAATTTTTCAGCACTCTACTGCCTTGAAAAATCTCGCCTGTGAACATAAGTGTGCCAAGGTCATTTCTTGTTTGTGGTTCTGTGAAGTGAAAAATGGACCTCAGCAAAAGTGCTCTAGCCAGCGAGGCTCGAACTGTTCTTGCATGAAATTGAACTAAGTTTAAAGCTATGTGTATTTGGCGGTTCCTGTAGTCTTGGAAAAGCTTCCACTTATTTATTCAACTGGTCACAAAATGTACTTTCCTCTTTACTTGTTTTCTTGTCCCTATGGAGATAATTAACTAAGTGTTAGATGAAAATATAAGGACTATATGTTTAGAACAGTGCATTGATAATTCTGACCTTTGCTCTTTAGACACCTCGTTCATGCATAAATCTTTATGTGAAAAAAAAAAAAAAAGCACTTTGGGATTCTGAATTTTAAAAATTTACTCATACTAGTAAATGTATCTTGAAAAATAATTATTTTCTTGAAGTGATGCCTGCATTACACTATGTAGGCTGCAGCATTAGTTTAAAATGGAAAATAGTCATACTGGGGAATCGTGTCTTAAGGTCTACAAATGTGGTTTGTCTAGTTAACTTTTTGTTTAACTGTTGAGGTGAAAGTCTTTTTGTTCCACTAAGACTACTCTCAGTACTCAAAAACAGATTTTTGACAGACCTTTAAAATCAGCTGCTGGTAATTTCTGCCCCAATATGTCTAAATTGAGTCATTCGCTTTACTAGTAGTAGAATTAATTCTTCCCTTCAGTCTAACTGTACACATGATCATTTATGCATGTAGTATTAACTGTGCATTTTCTATATGATATAGTGTTCCAGATGTTGGTATCCAGTGCTACTATTTTCATATTAAACAAAAATATTTTTTCTTTTTTTTTTTTTTGTTTAAATACAAGGGATGACTTCTGTAATTTAAAAGTTGGCAAGTGATCTGTAATTCTTTTGGGATCTGCCCTGAATTCTTCAAATTTGGAGGCGAAATTCAACATCTGTATGTCCCAATATGTTTGCAAATTATCATAGGAGTGGAAGATTGAAGGGAGGCATTTAAGTCTTGTGAGCCTTTATGCAACTGCTCATTAGACACTCATCAAACTCCACCTTGGAACAAGTTAAATTTGTTTGCCTTTGCTCTTGTCTCCACTGTTGGAAAACTGATTGATACAGCGATGTGTTTCTTAATGTCTTGTGTAAATACATTCATGCTTTATTTATGCCCATTGATTTTAGCACCAATATTGACTCTTAATGTAATAATTTTTTGTGACTTACAGAGATCTCAATTTTTTTTCCAGGGAGGGTAGGAAGCCCATATAAGCCAGACATTTTTATTTTACTTTCCTAAGTTCTCTGTCTCCCTAATTATTATAGTAGTCTCTCTGTGCATGCAGCACAATTTTGAGTGGAATTTCCAGGAATTGGGGTGATTGGAGCTGCACGGAGTGCTCCAGGAGGAGAAGCTTTGTGCTGAGGCATTTCTATGGCCCTGATTTACTGTGACTGTATCACCTGGTACGAATTGTACTTGCTTTTTTACAATGAGGCGGCCTAGACATTATTTCGGTCTTCTGCCATTTCCTGGTTTTAACTCCCAATTTACAGCAGATGCTCTTATCCTAGCCTCAAAATGCATATTTTTGCACTTTATGCTGTTAAATTTCATCCCACTTACATTAATCCAATGCTCATAGCAATCCAGCTGTGCCTTCTGCTCTTACTCCATATTAATGATGTTTCACAACCTTGTGACAGCACCCATTTTGGCACTGTTTAGTACCAAAATTTGTACTATAAATATATTCACGTGCACACAAACATGCTCTTATTTTACCTTTTCTTTTTATATGCTAGTACTTCTCTATTGCATATTACCTGCGATCTACTTTTGGAAGTTTCTTAGATATCTTACAATTCTTCTAATCCTAGTCTTTTCCCCCTTAGTTCATGCTATGCTAAATCCATGTGCATTATAATTCAGTAATTAATTGGTTACATATCAGTTTTGCATAATATTCTTTGATAAATGTACTTTGCATTTTATCCCACTGTGTGATGTAAGGTATTATTTTGTTGAATGTTCGTTACATGTTTCATGCTCCTGACATCAGACTAATAAGGTATCTAATTTTCATGATTTCTTAGACATAAATATTAGTTTTATTTTTTTCTAGTCTAGCCTAGTCCCTGTTATCTCTTTCTTTTTATCCTCAGTTTATCAGATTACTAAAGTACAGAGCTTCTTCATCACACTGACTTTCAGTGTTTCCTGCACAGAACTGGCTCTTCCATAGGAGTGAGACTGGTACCTAGTTCATCATGTTTTTGTTACTTCTGTGATGCCAGTTTCATTCCCTACACTATTTTTTCATTCTGTTGCCCAAGATTCTTGCATTAGTGCACAAATACTTTGATTGTTCCTAACTAAACATTCACAGTTTCTTAGCAGAATTAGTTCCCACACTATCTGCATCATCAGTCTTTCAGCATTACTGTTTCCCTTCCCTGCTCCCCATCCTCCTGTATTCTATTGAGTTTCACTGTGAGACTTTCCAGTCACCACCTACTCACTTTGTCCTCTCTGCAGTACTTGGGAAGAGGCATGAAGCTTTGAAATGCTTTTTAATGATGTTGCTTTCAGTTGATGTTGTTTTTATCAAGTCCTTTATTGTGATTTAATGTTATTGACAGAATTTGAGATAAATTTACATGTTGCACACATGCTACACTTGATGACTATAAATGGCAAAGATTACTTCACAGTCAATATGGAATTCCTGGTGTTTGTGCAAGAAAGGTTATTGGTACTTTTAAATCCTTTAAGGGTGGTTGAGATCATGCTTCTCCTTTTTCCCACAGCCACGGATTAAAAAAAACGATCAAGTGCTTTGTCAGCATAATGTAGTCCTCGCAAGTCAGACTTTGGTGCCCACAAAGACGTCTGGATACGCAAAGGTGGAGAGTTTGGAGCACAGTATGACTGTGATGGAGCAGGAAGAGGAGAAGAGAGCAGGACGAGACACACTACAGTCTGTTCTGCCAGTAGTTGCCATCTTCTGCCTGTGGATCTCTAGATTTGCTTTAGAAAAACAAAATGACAGTTAAAACGTGATGATGTGGTTGGCATTGATCTCCTTTTAATTTCAAAGGATCTGTCAGCCACATTGCAACACAAAAGGACTTGAAATGGCAGAGGGACTTTAAAAAAATAAAAAGGCTGTTAGGGTTGGGATTAGATTAAATTGAGTCTGTTGTGCTGTAATCTCCCTCTGTGAGCAAACAGCAGGGAAGGTGGTGAGGATGTAGGCCTTGGGAAAAGTAATTTAATTGCTGGTTACCACCAATCACTTTCCCAAATTCCTTTCCTCATCTACTGGAACAGTTTTATTAGCTAGCTGCCCAGGGAGATTTCTGTGTAGAAATTGGCTGGAACTCTTGAACCCTGGATCCAAGTGGTTCCATGGATATTGTAAATATCACAGATGAGATGTTGGACTCTTTAATGCCAGTGTAAGTTTTGTTAATGACTTGCTGAGGTCAGGATTTCACTTCTGTTTACATATGTGTTGGACTTTCTTTTGGTGGTACTCTGAGGGTGGGAAAGAATTTGGTTGTTTATCTAAAATGGTGCTGAATGGATCTCAGACTGATCCAGTGCTGCATCTGGATTCACTTCCACAAGGGACAATATGGAACAAAACTCTTGAAAAAATATTTTTTTTAACATTGAAATCAGAAGTCTTGAAAGCCCTCCCATTTTACTGTTTCATATGAGGGAAGGGCTGGCAACTTCATGTTTTCTCAGTTGAAGCAAGTTATCAGATTTTGAATGTGCTACAGTATATCAGGACTGCTATAGGTAATAACTCAGTCATTATCAAAGGTATGCTGCAAGGCATCATGGACTGACATTTTCAAATCACTGTGTAAATCTGCCTGACACAGCTTTAAAAGAAATAAAACAAGACTGAAAGCTCCAGTGTTTAGTCTAAAAACACACATGGCTGTGGTTGCTGTTTTAGCCCATGTGAGCTAACCGTGGAAGCCTTTTGTGAGCTCTCCGGCCTACTGAGTGGTGTCAGCTTGATTTGTGTGTTAATTTGCTGACTTTTCGGTTTGATGCTTTCCGTTAAAATTCACATAAAAAGCCTGCATGTTTTTGCTTTATTTAGCAGCTTTCCGTAATCTAAATGCTCTTCCAAAGACCGCCCTTGGTATCACTGAAAGTAAGAGAAAGTGCTTTCAACATTTATTCATTGTTGGAATCATTTATTCCCCACTTATATGATACTGAAAGGATGGAGGCAGATGGAGAGCCTTGTAAAGTGATGATATAACCAAACGCAGAGAAGAAACACAGTGGCAGTCTTACAAGATCTTTTCCTTATGGAAAAATACTGAATAAAATGATCAGTGGTGTAAGCTAGGAACTGCCTAGCGTCAGCTCAGCCTAGTGCCTTCCTGGCACCAAAGCTTGTCTTGTCCTGTTTAAGTTAAAGGATCCTCCTTACTCCATCTCACATGTCCCTGCTCCTTAGGTCTGGTTTGCTTAAGGAAGATGACTTGTTCCTGGCAGAGGCTGCCAGGAACCAGGAGACAGCCCTGGACTGGATCTCAGTCCAAATTTGCAATTAGGATGGTGTTTTGACACTGTTTTTCCCTGCATTTTGATGGCATGTGTGATCACCTGTGATGATTTTCTTGGGGCAGATGAGGTCCTATGGACCTTCCTCCCTGGAACAGATCAACTCTGAAATATAAATTAATTGAGTAGTTTAGCTGGCACTTTAATGTTAGATGGAATAACTGCTAATTCCATAGTGTTTATGTGGTCTGAACGACTCCTCTCGTGCTCTTCTATTAAGGAGAGATCTGCAGGCCAATATATGGGCACTGAGGTGTTTATTTTCAAGTAACAGGTGAAATCATGCTATGCTTACTGCATTTCTGAAACTGAAGAGTCAAACCTTGGAAGTGGCCCTTCCAAGAACAGCTCCAGAAAACAGTTCCTTGAATCACTAACATTACCTCTATTGTTTTGAGTCAACACTGATCAAAAATGCACCCTCAGGAAGTGGCTGGAGAGCGTGAGTTTGGTATAAGGTAAAAGCCTCACAAATTCCCACTGGATTTTTGATAAAAATAGAAAGATCAACCATTGTTTAGAAGTAGTCATCAAGCATTACTTCCCTAGCTTAAAAGAATGTCCCTCTATGTCTGAAAAAAAAAATGGTATTACCCTGTAAGTCAGCATCTGTTGTGTATTGTTACGTACCTACTGTACCACATACCTTAAGCCACAATTAATGGATGAAGTAAATTTTTGTTCTGACCTGTTCCTGCAGCTTGAAGCTCTCAGTGATGGCAGTGAAGCTAGGATCAGGCCCATAGTGGAAAGATCCTCTAAAGTTCTGTGTAACCCATTCACTATAATTTAAAAAATCTAGGTTTGAATACGCCATCCTGTTTTTCTTTCCACAGGCAGAGTCACTCCAGAACAGCTCAGCTCATACATTCAGCTTTTCAGAAATAATCTCAAAGCTTTGGAGAACCATTGTGGTCTTCTACAGCTTGTGCTGGCCATGGTCCAGACTTTGAAACACCCCCAGACTTCCAAATGGGACAACTTCCTTGCCTTTGAGAGGTTACTTCTGCAGGTACATATTACATGAATTTATTTGACCCAAGTAAAAAATGTTTTATTTAATTTTTGGAATTCCCATTTAATTCTGTAGCTTGTATTTTTTTATTAAGAAGTACATTGGATGTCTTGCTAAAAAGCTGTTCCTTATTGCCAAAATGGTAAATGAATGGGAATCTACACAGTTAATCTTTTATAGTTTTGTCTGAGAATAATTTTATAAACAAAAGGGTAGACATTGAAGGTGAAGTAAATAAGTAATCTGAGTTGGGTAGTGGTTTTACATCTATATGAAATTTCAAGTTGATAAAACTTCTAGCATTGAATAGGATCATCATCATCATCATCATCATCATCATCACTATCACTACCAGTCTGAAGATGCTTCTTGAGGTAACGTGCTGAATCAAATGCAGAGAGGACTTTGTTACTATGTGAGTGTAAAACTTGTGTAATTTACCAAGCAGATGAAAGCGTAGTAGGAAATTCCATGCACCAAGAGAGTGAGCTTTCTCTTGCTCACAGCTGTCATCTACCCTCAGCTTTTCCCACCATCACATTTTTTACGGCATCCTGTTGGTGACCACAGTATTATTTACATACCGTTTTGTATCACACTTGGATTTCTCTCAGGAAATTAAGAGTTAGTGGTATATTGAACTCTGTCCTACTAACCTTTGGAGATGTACCAAACAAAGGAGGAGTTTTTCTAAGAACCTAATAGAGTTAATTTCTGCTGAATTTCAGGGAAAGCTCAAAACTTTCCTTCCTGTGCTGTTTCTTCTGCCATTGTGTTGTTTTTAGAGGAACCATCTTCTGAAATCCTAGCAAGAGGCAAATCTCCACGAGGTAACTTCTAATGAAGCTAGAGTCAGCTTTAAATGAATAAAGTGTATAGTGTGGGTCTCAACTAAACCCAGATACTTCTTCTGTAAAAAATAGCTGTCTTTGTCTAGATGTTGAAAACAAACCAACAACTCAACTCACCCCATGATCTCTGGAAGCAGTATGTAATCCCTGGTCCTTTGAGAAGACTCAGTCCATGCTTCATAGCTTTGTAGTCAATGAATTTCTGTGACATTTTGGAGGCAAAGAATGCAAAACTTAAATAGTAGCAAGCTCTTGTCTACATTAATTTAAAAAAACTCTTCTCTCTTGGTAAGACTGAAATATTTTTGAATAACATAGACAGTTTACTTTGTCTAGTTAAGAAACAAACACATCTCAGGAAAAGAACTCATTGCAGCCATTCTTTGGTTTGTCTGGACTGTACAACATGGGACTGACAGCCCATAGTCCCCTTCCCTCTCCTGCAGTGACTCATGTCACATAGCTCTTCTCACAAGCTGGCTAAGTTCCATCTTAAAACCAGTTCAGCTTTAGAATCAAAATAAAGCTGCAAGCTCAGCATTGTTTTCACAACAGACAGCTGCCCATATAAAAACCATGCCATAAATCATCAGGGAGTGGAAAAACAGAGGTAAGAAACAGCTGAACTATATATTTCATAAAAAAGAAATGTATAACAAGCACTCTTATAATCGTAGATGGCTTTGGATTATACCCACTGCCTTCCACCCATCACATTAAGGTAAAATGTGTTAGCCAAAGCAAACTTACTAGGCTAACATTTGTAACTGTTCCTTAAGCACAGACTTATTTTCAGTAGTTCGAACAACAATTATTTTAAATTACGCAATCTGTACAGCATGTATCCTTCTACTGCCTCTATTTTGAAGACAGAGTCTGACATGCATTATCTGCTTCTGAGCTTATGGCCTGTCTCTGATCTGTTAACAGGGGCTTGTAGGAAGAGCAAAATACTGAGAGATTCAGAAGACGTCAAAGATTTTTTTTATTTAGAAAAAAAAAATCAACCAGGTCATTACATTGTGAATGGTTGGTACATAACACTCTGCACTAAATTTGATGCCAGGATAGTTTATTTCAGCAGTACTACTGAGACACAGTTGCATATTTAGTATAATTTTTATGTTTCAGATATTTTAAAATAATAAATCTTTAAAAATCCTCAGTAAAAGTAATTTTTTCAACATGAAAGTAGCATTGTTACTATGCTATATTGGAACCACACAGAAGACAACTGTTTGTGAAAGATCTACTGGGAGTAATATTATTAGATTCGGACAATGTAGGAATTCTAGATTTTTCACTGATGGATGCATGTCAGACTCCAGCTGATGCCAAAAGAGATAACCCAGTATAAACAGCTGGTGTTAGAATTCTCAGATTTCCCAAAAAAATAAATCTGCACAGTTTTAGCATTTCTCTCATTACTGGATCTCTCTGATGGGTCTCATGATTCTCTGCTTAGTCTACTTCGTGCTTTTTGAAAAACCACATTGTTGACACAAAACCTTTCGTCTTAACTCTTACATTGAATAAACTCTTCCATTTTTCTTCTTTTCTTTACTCCTTGAATCACTCCTTTCAGTTGATGTTGTAGATACTCAGTTCTACAAATGGCCTGGTAGAAGTAGAAAGCAGCCCACTTCCACTATTTTATCAGAATTAAAGATCTGTAACTACATTTTTCAGACCTATGTTGTCTCAGTAAGTTTTTTACATCTCCAGCAAGCAAGTTTGGTTTTGACTAGAAGTCTGCTGAAAGTCAGTGCAGCTGCCTACTTACTACAGAGTTGTCCTCTCCTTAACTGGGATGGATGAATGGTCTGAGAGCGAAATTGGATTTTGATGGGATCATGGCCTTGATCTCAAAGGAAAGAGGATCGTGTGCTGGGTTAAAAGTAATATATCAGAATGATTCATCTTGTCTGTCACAAGTTTTCTCCATTCTGCTGCTCTACCTCTGCACATGATGGAACTTTTACTACTCAGAACCTTGAAATGCTTCGTGAATTGAAACAGTATGTCCTGTTTACTAAGGAGATATCCCATCCCATCATATTTTCCTTCTCTTGAGGTCCTCTCTCTGTTTTTCTAATTCTGACCATCCATAAAACTGATAGGCGGGAAGAGGAACACAAGCTAAATGCTGCACCACGCTGCCTGCAGCTCTCCAGTATTCCTCATGTGACTGCCTCATTTTCCTTCGAGTGAAGATTTAAAATTTAGGGAGGTAACAGAAAATAAGAAAGAGTGTTGTCACTTCATACTTTTCAGTTCTGTGTAGCTATATCCCCTGTTCTCCTCAAATTTATGACTTACATGGAGGTTTATTAAACAGTAGATGCCTGTGAAATATAGAAGGACAAGAAGAGGAGCTCTCTCATTAAACAAAATGTGACACTAGGAGAGAAAAAATATTTTTGTCGTTTTTAACATATACTACTCATATATTCACTTAGCAGGGGTTTCTGCCTCCAAATACAATTTAAAAGTACCCAGCAGAAGTAGATGGTGTGAATGGGGGCATGATGTGCCCCAAGGGAAAGCCCAGTTGCTCTGTGAAGAGCGCTGCTCTGAAATTGCCCGGGTTGGATGCTAAGAGTTAGAATTGGCTGCATCCTTCTGGCATAATCTTGCTCTCAAGATTTAAGAGTAAAGTACTTCTCATGCTGAGTAGTAGTCTATTTTGTGAAGAGCCACATCCATTTAAATCCCAAGGTTGACATTTATTCAGTGCAAGAAAGTTTATCAGACTGAGTTTCTAAAATAGCATATGGAATACTTGAAATGCATTTCCTCCCAAAGAAAACAGACATTCTTCAAGCAATTTAAAATTCTGCTGCTGTACTTTGGAGTGAGGCGGAAGAGGAGGGGGAGGATTAATGTTGATTCCAAGTTTCCGTAGGTTGCCATGAGCAAAGACATTGTCATGCTAGAAAGTTTACTCTTAGTACTGTCATTTCTGTGTGGCACCAAATTCTGGCAACAGTGGTATCAGTTGGCACTGCATGGCAACTAAAGGTTTGTTACATCTTGTCCTCAGCTAATTGTCTGCTGCACGATTTTAAATGCAAACTTTCCCACTAAACTGAGTGGATTTAAAATGCCAGGTCCTGTGTGTACTGTGTGTGGTTCCCATGGTAGAAAGTTCCCAGTGCAGATGCCTTTCTGTAACGTACTATGGCTAGTAATAACTCAGACTAAAAGAAAAATCTCTTCCACAATATTACTGGTATTTCTTGCCTTATTCCTTACAAACAGCTTTTACTTTTCCAGACAGGATTTGCACCACAACTGTTGAAAGCAAACAGTTATTTTCACCTCCTCCAAAAATGGGCGGGGTGTGTTTCTTCTTTAGAATGAGCACATTCTCTTCTGTTTTGAGATGTCTGGGCTAAACTTCATTTTAAAACTGCAAATGTATCAGCACTGTTGTCTTAAAATGACTGCATTGCCCAAAGTAAGGAAATCTGAAAGATTACTAAATTCATTATTATTAGTGTTGGGGAGGAGAATGTTGCTTCTTGGAGCTTTTTTGTGGCACAGTTTTGGCACCTACTGACCAGCATTTCACAGTTTACTGGGAAACTGAACAGCTTCAGCGTTGACCTGGAAACCATGATGCTACCAGTGGATCTGAGTGCTGTCAAAGTTTGGTTTTGTGATGCTAAGTCATGTCACATAATCTCAAGAGTAATTGGAATTAAAGGCCATACTGAAAAAAAAACCCAAATAACCCAACAAGCCCACAAATCAAGCCAAACCCAAAAATCCCCAGCACATTCACAGTTTCATTCTACAGATTAAAAACAAGAGTGTAAACTGGGGACTATATTGTTCTGGTTGGCTATAATATTAGCTTTATGATGATGCGTATCCAGCTAAAAATCCTTTCAGCCTTCACCTATTTGAATTTTCTGATTTCGTAGACTTAGAGCCCCTTGAATTGGGACCAAGTCCCCTTTGAGCTTTGGCTCCTTTCAAGTTCCGCACTGTCTGTGAGGCAAGTGCCTTGCTGATTGGGCTGGTGCTCCCACGCATAGCATCTCCCAGCTATGGCACTAGAAACGTCATCAGTGAGTTTGGAAATGGCACGTTTCTAGCAGATATTGAGGGCAGCTGTTCAATTGACATCACAATGTGTACCACCACCTCACACATATTGTCTTATTGCTTTGGGATCTGAGCACATGATCAGCCTACCTAGCTCTATAGTATGTTACTTCTGTACTTCTAGTCTCGGCCGAGAACATACAGGTGGGCATTGCACATCTCCTTGACTGCTTAGAAAAACAAGTACAGTGTTGTAATGCCCATTAGCAAGCAAAGATAGATCTTGAAAGACGGGCTGCCATCTATCTATATATCAAAGTTGTCAATATGTGCAAATTCAATATAGAATATATGATGTATCTATCAAAGTCATTACCTTCTAAAGTTAACTTACTTGTTTTCAAAGGATGACGTGGTCATTTTTTAAATTTTATGGGTTCTTTTCCATTCTTTTTTCAAAGCTTTACTATTGTAGGAAAGAGAATACTGTAATATTTTAGCAAAAATATCTGGAGTTTTTAGTGGCTCTTGGTACTAATATAAGTAGGTCAAATGCTCTGGTAGTGGAAACTGCACACACTTACATGGAGAGCGCCTGACAGTATAGCATTTTCATATTTAAATTCCCAAATACTAATTAGTTGTATTTTATTTCTTTTTTCTCATTTTGGTGCTGTAAAATTTGTCAGGATACAGATATATTTTTGTCCTTGGTGTCTTGAGAAACAGAAAATACAGACATGTTTTTAAGATAAACAGAAACTTTGTGCCAGATGGTCATTCCAATGTTTTTATTTTTCTGTTGGCGGAAAGTGGTTATGAGGTTAATAAAATGACGTAATTCTTTCTCCTATGAATATTAGAGTGCAAACTCACAAAAAAATAAGTGGAATAAGTACAATACAGCTGAGTATTTTACATTGTAGTTAATGTTTCAGTGGCAAGATCTAATAGCTAGGGTGTTGGTAATATTCCATCCTGTGCCGTGATTCTTTACCATTTTTACAAATGCAGGGTACACATGACTCATTACTTAATCGAGGATGACATTATTATTTATTTGCACTTTTGGCTGTTGCAGAATGTGGTAGGCGTTGTTCACATATGAATGCCTGCACAGGACCCCATGCCAATAAATTTGAAAACTGTAAGAAACCAGCTTGCAGACTTGCCCTGCCTAGAACTCACTGTAGTTTTCAGACCTCTCAACTTTTCTACAGGGTACAGTAGTTACTAGGTGACATTTCTTGACTAAACTAGTGTAAACCAAAAGCTTAAGCATGGGCATCAGGGCTGCCAAAGCAAGCAGTTTGATACAAAGCAGTGAGGAAATAGAAATGCCTTTGGAGTAATTCCTCTTGCTCTGCAAGAATAATTTCTAGTTCAGCTGTAGTGAGACCTTTATTTCTCCATAGAATTGATTAAGATCAGTGGCATTCCTTGTTATTATTATTTATATTGCTTTAGTCTACATGTAATTTATAATTATGTAGCTCAGCTCAGTGCAATAAATTATCTTTTTGGTGGCCTATAATGTTATTGATAAATCATTTTAGAAGAGATATTGCAACAGTGTTTGGAAAGAAGACCCATGATGTTAGCTGCCTGTAATTATAGATGTTATATTAAAAAAAAGTCTTGAAATTAGATCAGTCACTTTTCAACATAAAGTTACATATGGAATGAATTGTCTTGGTGGGAGTCTTGCATGATACCTTGTTGATTGCAAAGGTCATCCTCTGGAATTTGGTGCCTTTCGGATGAGATTGCAGTTCTGAAGAGAAAATAGCCCTGCAGCAATCACTTGCTTAAGCTTCCAAATTATTCACAGTAAATTCTTATTTAACTATCTGTTTATTAGACTTGCTCCATTTAAACTGGGAGTTGTTTCCAGAACATGTAAACCTATTTGATTTCTGCCTTTATACATATAATATTTTTAACTTTGCAAGTATGTATTCGGTATAAAATTTATGTTAAATTTCATGACCTTGCTTAAAAATGGTGTATACAAACCCTGAAATAGTGTTGCTTCTTGTCACCTGCCTTGCATGGTCTCAGTTCATTTCTTTTGCTTGCTCAGTGCCTCTTGCATTCATGATACCTTGTTTTTAGCAAGAATTAGAATCATAGAATGGTTAGGGTTGGAATTGCTGGGGACATCTCAGTGCTACAGCAATACAAGTAAAACAGTGGACTAAATTTGTGGAAGTGATGAGCTGTTTTGAGTGTCTTTGATTTTATGCACCACCCGTGATATTCCATAGAGAAGGAGCTTGTTGGTTACAATTCGTATTCCATGTTCTCATGGAGCTAGGTTATGGACCACTTCCCAAATTTAACATGCCAGAATTAAGACATTCTAACTAATTTTGCTCAGAAGGGGATGTGTATGTGTTTGTGTGTATATGTATGTGTGTGTATATATATATAAATTCTTCTACTCTATGTAGATATAATTCTTCTAGTCAAACTAATTTTCTGCCAGCAGAATGCTCCTGTCAGACTACTTCAGAAGCAAAGTAAAATACAGGCAGTGATTGCTTTGACATTGTTTTAATGTTAAATAAATCCTTTGAGAGTGAACAGAGGCTATTTTTACTGACAATTTATTGATCTGTTGAAAGAAAACTGTTTTAAGTTTTCTAACTCTGGCTGACAAGGGGTTAAAATATCTTAAGTGAGGTTACCATATCACATGGGAGTTAAGAGTATCTTTCTGTATTCTTGTCATAGAAACGTGTTTGTGTTTGCCCTGAAAAACTGCAAAGCATTGCCATTGTGGCTCATTTAAAAAGTAAAGACTTCCCTCTCTCATTTTCTGAAAGACCTAATATTTTGTATCCACATGTGGGTCATATAGAGCCTCTAAAATGAGCACTTAATAAAGAAATGGCTTTCTTAAGTGAACAAATGTCCACATCGATAAAACTTAAAGCGCCTTGTGGGAAAAAGAAGCTAAACATATAAAGTCAATTAAGTTAATGTTACATTAATATTCTACGTACAAAACCTAAATACTTGCTGTAAAATAAAAGAATCCCAGTGTATAAATTATTGTGATGGGAGCCAGCTCTTTGGAGGGGAGAAGCAAAAGACCACTACCTTCCCCTCTACACACACCCACATTATTTAGTTAGAAGTTTAAACAATTAACTGTTTTTTCTTGCCAGTTTTCTTTTGAGATGCATGTTGAGATTACATGGCATTTGATACTTGGTTAGCCCATGTTGCAGAAGGGCAGCATGATTCTTTGTTTTGTATGAACACTTATCGCCAGCGATAGCCAGAGTCCTTCACCAACCCCAGCTCCCTGTGTGGAGCTACAGCTCTACCTGTCACTTGCCATTCTTTCTCCTCTGTGACTTTCCTCTTTCAAATCTAATGTCAACTGCTTACTTACTGTAAAAGATAAAATTAACTGGGCCGAAAGGCAGATGTCCTCACTCTCTGTCAGTACGCATGGAGTAGCTGTTGAGAGGCACAATACTAACGACATCAAATGAGTCACCATTTACTCTTACACAGATAATTGTGCTCCAAGAGGCAAAGCTGCTGTCCTGTGTACTCCCAGCAAGTCCTTGCTTTGCTGTATGCATTGCTCCGCTGCTAGAGAGTTACGTACTACCTGGTTTATCTTAGTGGCAGGATCTGCTTCCAAGTCTCTACTTCTTAAGGAGATTGCTGCCGCCATCACCAAAAAATTTATCTTACTTCTTTCTGTTATTACTTGCACTGGACAATCTGAGTCATACGTGAAACGTTTTTCAAACCACTCTTCCAAAGACGTGAGGAATGTCTCCAATGGACTGGGCAAATCTCTTGGCTTATTAACCTGCAGGAAAATGTCATGAGCTGTTTCAGATCTAACGAAGCGGAGGATTCAAGCACTCTTGGCAGCAGCATCTTATACTATATTTTGGGAGGCAGGGACCTGTAAGCGGTGCCTCTTCAGGTGTGGCTTCTGTGGTCACAGGTCAGCAGTGCAAGAGTGCAGATTCCCATAGTCTGTCTTTCTTCCTCTTAACAGCAGAAATCCCATTAGCGATGCCCATTCATCAGCCTTCTGATGGACAAGTTAATTGGCAACATTTTGCTCAGTACTGAATCAAGTGTGTTATTGTGGTGTTTAGTCTCTGCTAATAAGCTCATTAATTTGGCATTAATTGTGTGTTACTGGAGAGGCAAAGTGGTATATGAATGGAGATGGGAGGTGGGTGGCTTTGTGCTCTCGCACATTTATTTTCTATCGATTTTGTTCATTATGATAGCGGTGTTTTTTGATAAAAAGACTTGTTTGGTGTATGTTTTTGGATGCGTTCAGTCAAGATGATTCACTCAGCTTATCATAGTTTAGGTTAGAAAAAGTTTTTAAGATGATACGTAGGGTTTCATAGCTAATAATCCTAACTAATTTTGCCCCTGCTATAGGTTCGGAGCAGGACTGCATTTGCCTTTTGTGTTTTTGTCTGCTTTCACTAATTACATTATAGTCTTTAAGGAAATGAGCATTACGTTATTTTTACAGTCCAAGTGTTGTCCCTAGGTAAAATTCCAGGTGCTGTTGTAATAATAATTAAATCAACACCACAGAACACAGCATGTTGTCGTGAGAGCTTTACTCTTAGGAACTGCTTATCATTGTGGTTGTTAGCTCAAAGGCAGTAAATCACCTATCAAATCTCTTATCTGCAAACCAGTTTCATAGTGCCAGCACCGTATCTCTGGTTTTGAGTGTGATTATATTAGTCTGTCAGCTTCGATTTCCTCATTTTTTTGGAGAATATACATGATTATTTCTTACAGACTGGCAAGGAGAAAGCGGAGAAACAACACAACTGAAAATTAATGAAAACTTTACTGTGGGCGATGTCCAAAATTAACAGTGGGGCTGCCACGTTGCATTCCCTCTGTCTCCCCACCTTAAGGAGTCGCATATTTCCCTTTCCCCTGGCCCACACACTTCCTTGGATCACAGACATTTCTGAGCACAGGGTACATGCACAGATGTACAGGTGCACACTGAACTGCTTTTTCCCACAGTCTGGGTTGTCTGGGCATTAGTCAGCCCCAGCGTGGAAAGCAGATAGTCCCACTGGCACAGTACTGATCCCTAGCTGTAAGCCTACCGTCTCCGTTTGTCTTGTGTCCCCCAGAATATGCTAAGGGATTTTTTTTCCCCAGGAAAAAAATAAACTTTGGTGAGTCTTGATGTGCCTGTGCAAACATGTCTTTTATAGCTGCTGCCTTCAAATCGCAGCTCTTACCTCTGTCTGTGTCATCTGTTCTTGGCCATGAAGCTCTTTGAAGGCACAACTGTACTCACACTCTGTGGCTAATATTTTTCCCAAAACCACTATTTTCAGTAGGAAAGTAAGTATATTCTTAATTTGATTTTGCATACTTGATAGAAAACAAGGTGGTGTTAGTTTTCTGAGTTGTCAGGCCAGCCAAGCTTGGGGTGGTCTAGGATCTAACTGCTTTTCCTAAATTAAGATTTTATGTTATACCTGGTGGAACTGAACTGGCAGTGAGCTAGACAACTTGAAAAACTTTGAGTGGTTGTTGGCCATGTTTTTAATTAACAGCCCCCACCCCTCAAGGAAGTTGCACAAAAAACCAGTACTACACAATAAGTTGATTGCAGCTCATTCCAGCTAGGGAGCCATGGTAGATTTTTGTTCATTATAAATTATGATGTCATTGTTTGCAAATGTACAGACTTGCTTGACATCATTTGCTTACTTCTAGTAAAGCAGGCAGGCTCAGCTCTCCTTGTCCAGGTTAGAAAAGCAGGTCTTGTTTGAAGGCAACGTGCTTACTCAGCCAGTAAAATCTTAGTGGAATTTTACCTCTGCAGTATATCATGAAGAATCCTTTTTAAAATCCAATCATGCTTGTCAGAGGTCTGCCTATGTAGCACTTATTGCCTTGCATCCTCTTGGAGATGACCGGTTATCTCTGCTTAAACAAAGTTGTAACCCTAACTGTTTCCTCTTGCAGAGGTGTAAAATATTACACCTTATTAATTTTATATTAATTTAATATTAATTAAAGCGGTTACTACTACCTCTGCTATCCCACAGGTGTGTGTAACAGACAAATGACTCAATCCTAGTAGGTGTTTCCCACGTGTTCCTAAGGTTTCTTGGGAAATGGAGAGAGATTTCTTCTAGTGGTCTTCTTTCTTTAGATTTCCCCTGATTCATGTCTCTACAGCTAAGTCACTTTTATTGCCCTGAAGTTTCTCTAGGGGCTTTCTCCATCTAAGATGATACCTCTTTGGAAGCCTGCCTGTTTCGCCTCATGACACCACATTTGGGTACAAGAACATTAAAGTCAGCATACTGTAGGCCTGACAAAAGTGGATTTAAGCTGGGAGCTGCCTGCTGGCTGTGGTGTTCCCAGCTCTGCATGGAGCAGCATGAGGGCTGACACAAGACACACTAGTGTAACAAGACCACTTCCTTCTCATTTGCCCCCTGCCTTCCTCCAAAAAGCAAATACTCGCTCCATGCCTAGAAATGACCTGCCTTTACCTAGTCTGAGGCTTCTGTAGCATTGTTTTCTCTGTGTTTACTCTTTCATGTATTCTATAAGAATGCTCTGTTAATTAAAAACGTAGTAAGCACAGGAGGAAAAATGAAATTTCTCTCTGGATGTTCTCCCCTGCACCACCCCATCCCAGGGTGTTTGCCTTTGTGCACCTTTAAAACAAATAGCATATGGTTTTGTGAGTGTTCCTGTAATTCAAAGTAGTCATGTTGCCTGCAGAAATGAAGGGCACCACGCACACGTAAAACTTGTATGGTATTTTCTAATGAAATATGACAGCCCGTTTGTGCAGCTGTGTCTAATAAGGCACGAATACAGTTAACTGCTGTTTACCTCCTCACTCTCTGTTTGTTTGGAGTACAGAAATGCTGTACGTTCGCATTAGGGAATTCCGTATAGAAATCTAACTGGGACTATTGATGGGAAGTATTTTATAATTTTGTAGCAGGTTAAAACATATGGTTGTAGTTACAGTAAATAAATGGCTTAGTCCATAAACCACTGCCATTCAGCACAACTGTCAGGTTGATGTAGGTTTATCCTTCAGTAGAGTAAAACGTAGGTAACGGGTAAGTAATAAATGATAGTCTGGGTCTCTGCCCAGGGAAGGAAAGAGTTTCAAGTTCTTTTTAACGAGGGCATTAGTGAGAGGAGAGGAAAAGCTAATGTGCCATAGATGAGAAATTCTCCAAATATGACTTAATTCTATCCATCAGTTTTCTTCTAGTGTTTCTTCCCTACCCATCCCCAAGTCTAGGGAAAGTGAAATAGCTGGTAAGCTGTAAGGCAGCAAAGGATTCAGACATACTCCATAGTTTCATCTGACTTATCCTCGCATAATAGTGCTGCCTCCGATAAAAATAAGGAATGTTTTCTCTAAGTTTTTTAAAATGTCTCTAGTTTTCTCTGAATTTCTTAACCCAGTATTCTTCTGCAACACAGGAACGAAGATAACAGTTAAATTTGGGAAGATGCAGGCACTGTATTAAGTGAGGTTACCAAATGCTACACCTATTAATTGTATCTGCTCTGAATATGGTTTTTCCAGTTTTCAATAGGGTCAGAGTGTGGTTAAAATAAAGTTTCTCCAAGAGAGACTGGCATGGGTCCTCAGCTGTCTTTTTATTAACATATATTTTTTAAATGGCTATGGTGTCCCTGGTGACCAGCTCTCACTGGCTTGAATTGTTTTGGTTCTGTTTGGTTTTGAAAGTATGTTTTTAAATATCATTCATTCTTATGAATGAATATATCTGTTTTAACAGATACAATTTGAGAAAACTCTACTTGCAGAATGAAAAAAAAACCAAAATCTGAAATTCTTGATATCATGTACCACTACCTAAAGTTCACTGTCTGTAATGGACAGTAGCCTTAGCTGGGTGTAAGTCTTCCTATTGTGACTATAAGATACACAGGAATACATTTCAAAATATATGTTCTTGTACCAAAAACCAAGTGAAAAGCTCTCTGAACCTTCTTACTTGTCTTAATTGAATTATCCTCCCTTCCCTCCATGTAGGTTTTTCCCCACACTATAAATGGATTTTCTGCCCAGGTTATCTCATTTCTGGAATTCCTCAAAAAATATTCAGTACTCAAGGAGTCAGTACACGATACTCAAGTACCCTGTATTCCACAGTAGTTCTGGACAGCTTTAGAACAACTCAAGTAGCACTTTCTGTGTCTTCGTATCTACCGTTTCTCCAAGCTTGTCTTGATGATAGGTCGTCTTTTGCCAGAATTATTGGAAAACTGATGCTTCCTTCTCCTGTGTGCCCTGGAAGAAAAGACTGTTTGAGAATCTGCATACTGTAAGAGGGAAGTGGTTCTCTACATCTTCTCATTGCATCTACAGAGATGGCAGCAGATACACAAAGATGTAAGCTGCTGCTGCTTTGGGAGTGCCAATCGCTGACGTAGGCAGAGTTTTGCATTGTCTGCATACTGGTTTAGTTTCATCTGCTTGTTTGCAGCAGGGAAGAAATTGAATGCACTGAAGCCACATGTGCCAGCATTTAATTGGTAGGGGTCTGACTGCACGCACTGGCAACAAATGTGTAGATTGGGAAGCCACCATGCATTTCAGGGGACATCATAGCAGAGAACTCTATAAGCAGGATGCAAAACTTCAGTGTTTCGCTTCAAGTTCTGATTTCACCCAGTTTTTGCAGCTACGTGGAATGAAACTTTTTCTGTATTTTCTGACTTTCTGTAAAGCTATCAGTTTGAACTCCGAGTGTCAGCATCTGCAAATGGTTTGGTTGCCTCTGTGAAATTAATTGTTTCCTAGCCTGTCACTGTGTGCATTTGTGTTTTATCCATAGCCTGAGCAAGATCTCTAATAGAACTGATCACTACTGGAAAATGAACAATTTCTTTAGTATCTGATGAGCGGACTTGGAGAAGTAAAGATAAGCATGGAGTAGTGTGCCCTTCCTCATCCTTCTTCCCTTCTGTAAGTCAAAACAGGACGCACAGTTACGAGACATCAGTGAAGCACTCTTGCTGGGCAGTAGTTACCTTATCCTTTTCCTGCATATGCTGCTCATAAGAGTTTTATTTTCATTAAATATGTAGAGGCAGAGGATACCTTTAAATCTTTTGACTCTTAAATGTTTTCAGTAAGTAGTGGCACAGAAACTGAACTTCTTTTGTAAAAATACAAAAGCTTTACACTGTCTCACAGAGGGAGCAACATATTTCGGGCAGATGGACTCTCAAAGACGATAGAAACAGCAACTCATGGATGACCAGGTGACCTGCTTTTCTGTCCTGAAAAAACTAAAAATAATTTACATATTTTTGTTTCTAAAACATTTGCATGTCATCTTGGTGTGATTACTGGCACACGTTGTATTGATTCAACTTTATTGTTGCGTTATTCTCTCACATTCAAGGGCCACATGTGCTCCACATCTGGTGAACATTCAAAGGCCTTTTGAAAAACATCACCATGGTTTTTTTCTTAGAAATGCTTATGACAAATATCATGCTCTTGCATCTGCTTCTGCTATTGGTTGCAAACAGGATGCACTAGGCTGTGCCTATTGTCCAGTTACAAACCCACCAAAGATAACATAATACGTTTCCTGTTAACCAAAATGATTAACTACTTGATTATTGGTTCCTTGCACCAGAATGACCATGCATGTTTGTTCTGGTGAAATCACAGTGGACTGTAGTGGATGTGTATCTCTTTAGAATCATAGAATCATAGAATCATAGAATGGTTAGGGTTGGAAGGGACCTCAAAGATCATCTAGTTCCAACCCCCCTGCCATGGGCAGGGAAATCCTCCACTACACCAGGTTGCCCAAAGCCTCATCCAACCTGGCCTTGAACACTGCCAGGGATGGGGCATCCACAACTTCTCTGGGCAACTTGTTCCAGTACCTCACCACCCTCAATGTAAAGAATTTCTTTCTTATATCTAACCTAAACCTGCCCTCTTTCAGTTTAAATCCATTGCCCCACTGTCATCTTTATGACCACTTTCATTAGACTAGCCAATGTCGGGAAGAAGAGACAGCAAGAAGAAAACCATTGCATTTTTAGGAACGAGTAGGAACCCTCTTTTTATATAGTTATTTATAATAAAATATAGTCTGGCTTTTGAGGACAGAATGCCTTAAAAATTGCTAGCACGGTATTCAATGTCGCAAGTCACCAATAAACTAGGACTTAAAACATTCTGGAAAAAGTTAAATGTTTTCCTACAGATCTGTCAGTACTGTTCTGGTTTGGTACATTGCTCAATGCATTTTATAGTGTGACTGCATGACTATTTACCACGCTTCATGGCGATGACGTTGCATTTATCGTGAACCTCTCATGGGGTGAAGTATACTCATTCTGAACACCATCTGTTTAGAATAGACGGTTCCCCATACCAAATCAGTTGCATGCAAAGGAGATTGCAGTGTGCTTTTCACACATTATTTATTATGTAGGGCAAAGTTAAAAATCATGATTAGCATCTTCTTACATTTCACCCTTAGGTGCATATAATATAAAATCTCATTTTGAGATACCTAAAGCCAAACTCAAACCTGAAACATGTTTAGTTGGGCTTAGAATGAAGGAGAAAATAGTCTCCTGACTCAATAATGAACTTCATTTCTCTTTTGGGACTTGACTTCTGACACAGAGAGAAGGCCAAAATAAAAACCAGAGTGAGTGAGGGCCCCGACTTAAACCTGCTTTTAATTAAGCCTTGTAAAGAAGCTTTTCTGCTAAAACTCTCAGGTTGAAGAGTTCATGAAAAAAAATCTCCCTGTGGCTTATGAACAGCCAAAGCGGGGACATTCAAACACACATTTTTGAATAGTTTAAACTAGAAAAAAATGCAAGTGAGAAAGTCCATATTATTTGTTTAATGCAGTTTTTTGTAGGCCACTCCTTTTCCAGTTATCTTCTCTTTTTTATTATTCTGTGTGTTTCAGTTTAAAACTTAATGCCGCTACAAGATGTTTTGATATTAACAAACACGAAAACTAAATTGCTTTGGTTTTCTTTTTTCCTAATTGCACATAGATCTGACCCAGTTCAACTGGACGCAGTTACAGTGCATTAGAAATGTAATACACATTTCGAATCAGAATCCTTGTGCCAAGGCAAAGGTCAAAGTAATTTTCTTGTTTGTTTGTTTTTACAGGGATTAAATAAATGTAGTTTTACCACGAGGAAAATGGTAGTGCCCATTGCTCAAGTATGGCTTTTAAGTCCACATTTAAATGGGAGTAAACAATCCTGTCTGGAAAGTGGCAGGGATCATTTCAGAAGTAAAGGTTGCAGGCTTTCTGTGCAAAGTGATGCTCATCGTGCAAGACTTCTGATAGATCACTTACACTATCAACCCCAGACAAGAGCTTACACCACCCTAAAATAAAGCTGTGGCTTCAGTGACAGACTGTAAACAAAAAGGGGTGGGATACAGTTAATGGCAGCAGTATAGCACTAAAGAAAAATAAATAATTCCCTTTTACTTGCAACTGGCAAAGGCCCAAATCCTGAAACATCATCAATCATCCTTGATGACTAGATGAGATCATAAACCGAATGAGGAAAAATAAACTTGAATTTAACTTAAATTGTGATTGGCATAGTAAAAATTAGCTTTCACCCCAAAAAATGTTTTCTTCTTCCAAAACATTTCTAATTGCCGCCCTTCCCAACTTTTCCCCACCCATTGCAGAACTTCCAGTGCTCTTCACTGTTGGTAGACGTCATCCCTTATCCTTCCATGTCTGTTTCAGCATGTATTTTTAGTTTTTTGTTGAGAAGCAAACTGCTTTTGCATTTCTTGGAAAAAAAAAAACCCACAAACGAACAACATTTTAAGGGTAGTCTTCATGTAAATACCGAACATTATGTTATTCACAACCTCATAATTCACCAGTCTACCAGCTGAATAATGTAGCAGGCATGGAGGACTGAGGAGCAAAGGATGTTATACAGACCAGGAGAGCCATTCTGACAAAAATCTGTTGGGGCAAAACTTCCTGAGAAAAATACATGAAGTTTCTTTTTCAGTTCTTCACACATCTACAGCTTATTATGAACAAAATACACACTCTAGGGAACAGTTACGTACTGTCAGGAAAATTGATTTGATATTATAATTTTTACAGCTGTTTATATTTTGCACTGTGATTTTTTACAGAGTTTCTGTATAATGTCCCTGGAGAGAGAGCCTTGTTCTTCATGACCTGATAGATTTAAATATAAAAGTTAAGTTCTGGAAAATTGGAGACCTGGTAGAAATAATCCTAAAATTCCACCAACAGTATGAAGTCATGAGGTTGCAAAGTCAGTTTTGGAGCTGGCATCTTCGTTTAAAAGATAAAGCAGCATGTCATGAATATTGCAGTCACACAGTGATCATTACTGATTATTTGATAAACATCAGACACACGGTTGGAAGAATTGGTTTGATACTTTTTTGATAAGCAACAAGCAAGGAAATTTTGTAGTTTTAGATCATTGATTTAAAGGCACTGTTACATCCTAGCTGACCATGGCACATACAAAGTAAGTTGAGAATATCAGTCTGGTTCTTAGAGGTCTAATTGATGCTAAATTGGCAGAGACTGATTAGGAAGGGAGCTTGGGCTACCCCCTAACCTCTTGAGCTTTTGCATGCTTACTTTATCAGTTGTGTAGATAAGGGGTTTTGCTTCCCCGTGCTATCAATCTGGCCCTTGCTCTAAGATGAAAATACTGAATTTAATTAAGTAGCTGTGGGTCTGCGTTCAGCCATCCCCTGCGATATCAGATGTGTAAAGTGAACCTCTGCTGGAAATTAGCCTGTATTACTGATGAGTGTTGGGAACAAACTGTGTGAGTGATTTTCTCGATAGATAGTGGAAGAGGTTTATTTTTTTTCCCTTTAATTAAAAAAAAAAAAAAAAAGAAGAGGTATAAATGCTGCCTTAGAGTTGCTCCTGTTAGGTAGTGTTGAAATGGTGGACCGGTCATGCTGATTCTGTTTATTTATTTATTTACATAATAAGATTTTTGGGGAAAGCTATTGTAGACTGAGTTAAATTTCAGTCGGTATATGACAATGCCACGTTATTTTCTGTGAAAGGAACTTTGTAAGTTGAGAACTTGTGATTTTGGAGGAATGTCTTTCGAAGGCTCACTGCTGGTTGCAGCTTACAGTACCAGAGGAATGGAGCCAAAATAGTATTTTAACTTTATTTCCCCCCCCAAGTTATACATGTAAATTTTTCTGGCTGTGTTGGCAGGAGGCTTGGTGTGCAGATAGATGTTTATCCTTTTATACGTGATCACGTTCATGTAATCATTCTTGCCAGAAAGCGAGGACTTACTACAGAGGATTTTGAGACACCCAGCAGAGATTTTGTGGATGTGGGGGTTTCAACAGTAGTTTATGAGACCCTTCCCAGCGGTCAACACACCAGTGTTTGCGTGTGAGAACTGTGGGCTTCGTGGCAGTGCCCTGCTGCTATCAGGAGAGGGAAACATGGCTGCCATGCACTAGGACCATAGGGCTGGTTTAGGGCCATAGTGTCCTTTGAAAGGATAGAGAGTAAATGTTAAGTGTAATGTGTTGTTCTGGCGTATGTTGTTTAAATTCGGTTTTCTTAAAGTTGCCACATAAATTTCTCAAGTGGTTGGACATTGAGATTTTAAAGCATTGTCTTCTAAGTTCATGGTATCTTTAAGTGAGATTGGTGGCAAGTGGAACATGTCACCTAATTTAAGGATGAGAACTAGCAGAGTGATCCTTTAGGACCAATTCTGGGTTATTTTGCAGTTGGCTCAGTATTTGCTAGTCTGTGCTGCAAAGAAGGGCTAAGAAAAGAAAATGGCTCTGCTGTGTGCAAGGAGAGCTGCTTACCGAAAGCTTACAGTACTGCTTCCAGCTCTTGCAAAATCCCATTGATACCTTGATCTCAGAATACAGGGCAAGTTTGGACATCCAGTAGTCCCAAAAATTCTTAAATGAAGAAATAGCTTTTTTCATTGTTTTGCCATTGCCATCATCAAAGTTGCCTTTGCTATGTGGTTTCCATACAGGTAGCTGCAGCTTCAAAACCTGTTCTAAATTTCATGGCAATCCCTGTACTCTTTGCAGAGAACAGCATGAAATTCAACTTTTACAGCTGGCTTTCACTCCTTTCGTGATGTTTGGGTTGTTGTTGTGGTTGGTTGGTTGTTGTTCTCAGGCTGAATGTTTTGCTTTTACTGTGAATTCAGCACTGCTCTGTGCAATTTAAGATGAGGGCAGATGCCCCTCTTACCAGGATTTTGATAGCTCCACACCAAAAGTTAGTGGATTCGTGTATTTGGGAGCATTTGACAGATAAGGGTATGTTCTGGAAGATTAGGTGAGTTAACGACTGTAATTTTCAGGCATCTTCCATGAATTCAGACTTTCAGATTAATTGTAAGATGTTGTTGCTATAGGAATCCAAAAATTTGGTTTGTGTCCAAAAAGTAAACTGTTTTTTGGTAAAAGCAGTAAGAAGAAATAAGGGTAACTGAGAGATTTTAGGAAATTTTTCTGATTATCATTTCTTCTTTTGTTAACAGCAAATACACATTCCACATGTCCTTCAGTTTATCCATTTGTACCGAAAGACTGAAGAGTTTTAAACGATCACTAAAATAGTTAAATAATAGTTCTTCTCGCTTCTCTCGTAATCCTCTGGGAATCGGGTACTGGGAAGAAAGATTCCAGAGCCAGTTCTCCTGCAGGAATGAGGAGTATGGATCACTGGTTTTAGAGTATTTGTCCACTCAGTGGACTGATTTGAGTGTCAGGATCTGGCAAAGAAATTTATCTGGCTTCCCCAAGGGGAGTGAAAGCCATTGATGGCAGTGAATATCATCTAAGTAGCTTCATTTTCCTTTCCTAACACTTCTGCCAAGGATCTAAGCCCTCACAAAAGTTCTGCTAAATAGAAGAAAACTGTTGCACTTAATGTATACGTTTGCCTTTAGTGGCTAATGGAACATTAGTGCAGTATTCACATCATCTTTCATCTCAGACATGAAGTATATAGTGACTTCTGGTTTTTTCTTCGAGGAATTTGGTTCGTCAGAGAAACATCTGGTTTATGTAAATGAGCAAGGAATTCGGTACACGAGATGATTGCAAAATAGTTACCTAGATGGTGTCCACATCAGTAATTCATTTAGCTCCATTTTGTAAAAATAAATGTTACTTCTATAAAGGCTGTCCCTTTTTCAGTGTTAATGAACGCGTTTTCCTCCTGCGAATTTAAAAAAATAATAATTAAAAAAAAAGAAAGAAAGAAAGAAAGAAAGAAAGAAGAGCGTTCGACAGGGAGCGTAATTTTCGTTACGTTCGGGTAATTGCAGGAGAACGCTGAGGTTCAGCCTGGATCAGCTTTCCAGGCGCCACATTCCGCCGGCGGCTTCGCCTCCCTCCGGCGCTCCCACAGCGCCACCTGCAGGGCCCCGCCGGCCCCGCCGGCCCCGGCCCCGCTGGCACCGGGCAACGGGGGCAGCCTCGCGGCTGAACTCGTCTCGGCGTGCCGGACGGCATCGCGCGGTGCCGCTTCGGGCTGGGCGAGAAGCCATGGTTTTGTTTCTGTCCCGCTCTTTCCCGCATTTAACAACGGATACGCGTCCTGCGACGCAGCGTATTGATGCCCGGGAGTGTGCGTTGGCGTCCTTCCAACCCAAATTGACAGATCTACGCACCTTTTTCCCCCCCTTTGCGTAAAGCAAGCTCATAATCCACCTTAATAAATCCAAAGCGCGGTTACACGTGGAGAAACAGTTCTAGTGTCAAAGTTTAACTTTTAATTTTTTTTGTTAATCCAGCTCTGACTCAATCATGTTTTATTAAAATGATTTTAGTGGCATTTCTGTTGCATGTTTTCTGATGTGGAAAAACAAATCAAACCCCACTTATCACATGAATCATTGTTAAAGTCAGCAGTAGTCCTCTGTGTAAAATCTGCCAGTAAAAGCCGGGAGGATGGGGATTAAACCTGGAGCACATTAAATTAGTTCCAGTCTATCCCGAGCAGGCTCTGCATTGCTTGCTTAGGCAGGCAAAACGGAAACAGGCAGTTTATAACAAGGCTGGTTTAAAAACTGTGGGGTTCATTTGAAAAAGATTTATTATCCCCCACTTATGTAAACATTACAAATGTGGGCTGCAAGCAGGAGGCAAATCTTTATCGAAATCTCTTTAAGAGCTTTTTCGTTGCGAATAAAACGGACAGCATGTACTCTTGTTTGAAGATTCGCCAATATTTGTACAATAATCTTTTCTCAGTGCTCTGACTAATTAAAATACGGCTCAGGGTATAACAGCGAGACCACCAACTGATAATTTGTTGGGATCTGACAAAAGTGGCAATGACTGAGGTGGTGGAGGGAAATTATTTGAGGCAGGAGGAAAGATTGTCCTGAGACTGGTTTGTGTTTTCCGGAGCAGTTATTAAAAAAAAAAGTTAAATTTTGAAGAGAAAACTAGATTTATCTCTACCCACTCCCCTTCCCGGTGCATGCTGCCGTTCTTAAACAGTAGCATAGAAATTTTGTTGGTCTTGTGATCTTTGCTGGGGCCTGCAGCACTGTCTGCTGGGAAAGTCTTAATGTTTGCTTCAGGAAAGCTAAGAGCAGTCTGGGACGAGAGGGTCCCAGCTAATGACTGGGGTAGCAACTCGCATTGTAACATTTCAGGGTGACTTAATTGTGATGATGTTATTTTGAAAGTTTATTTTCAGAAGGATTAAACATACATTAGTGCAGTTAAAAAAATCTACTTTTATTTGAAGTATTAACAGACAATTTTATTTCTAGCTGTTGCAATACCGTTGTACGTTGTTTATTTAGTGTACATGTTATAAGAGTTGTTCAGATCCTGGATTTAACAGAAAGTGCTTTTCATATTTCATTTTGCTGTTAATAAACAGTGTCTAAAAGAGCTTTGTAATACTATTCTGCCTTCCAAAATGGGATCCAAGTCTCAGATAAATGACTTAAAGTATTTTGTGAGTTGTAATATGCAACCAAGATCGTCTGGATTCTCTCATCCAAACTGTGGTTTCTCATACCTCTTCTCTTTTGTTGCTGTGGTGTCTCCATACGGAATATCACTTACGTCCCAAACGTCCAATTCTCCTGTCCTGAGAGCAGATTGACAGACAGCTTGTTAGAAAAGCAGGAGCTTTCTGTGCTGTGGAGAGGGTAAAGAATTCTCTAGTAGTTGCCAAAAAATAAATTAGTATTTTTCTGCTGTTATAGTGGTACACATGCGCTGCAGTAGAAGCCATGTATGGTAGAGGTTGGAAACACTCCAGCCAACCCTGAGGTGTGGGGAGCCAGATAAGAACAGAAATTATATTGAAGTGCTGTATTTTCTCTCTTGCAAGAGATTTGTGCAGTAGAGACTGTGAGGTAGGTAGACGTAACCATCCTGGTTTTGAAAAAGCAGCCAGTTAATACTGAGCTCCGTCCTGTGACGGCTTGATGGCTATTGATACGCTATAGCGGGCTCCAAGCATGCCCGTGCTATGTTGGCATCAGCGTACCATGACCTGCAGCGTATGCGGGGGCTGCAAGGGGAACTGTTTGCTGCACTGAACCGTATTACCAGTACCTGGGACTCCGCATCAGGCTATCAGATCACTTGAATTAACCCTTCGTTGGTGTGAGGAACCTACCTCCACTTAGAGGTGGAGAAAAGCAAGAAGCTCACAGTCGGACATGGAGGTGGGCATCGGCCTCCAGAGACTCAGTCTGGTGCCAGACCACTTGGCCATGCTTCCTCTTGCTCCTACCAAAAAGCACAACAGGGAACTAGAAAATACCTCAGTGTCTAGCATATACAACTGAAGTTGGGGAGGGGGGGAGTTTGGTTTTTGGATTTGTTTTAGTTTAGGGTTTTTTTGACATTGCACATGCAACCAACTTTTTTTTTGCCTGTTACTGAAGTCTGAATTGCAAGTACGTTTGGTATTCTGGAGTAATTAAAAAAAAAATTGATATAAGGGTAGCTTAGGACACGTCTGGGCTTATCTTTAAGGCTTTTTTTTTTTTTTTTCTTGTTAAAACAGCATGGAATATACATTTCCCCAGATCTGTAGAGTGAAACTTGAACATAAGAAATCCTTTCTGCATGAAGCAACTAGGAAACATATAGGAACGTAACTGAAAACTTCTGAAGTCCTTAAATGTTTGGAATGACATGCATGATTTAAGTGTTTTTAGATATTGGGACCAGATGTCCTGTGCTCCAGTCAGCTCCCTTTGCACAAATGTGATATCATGAGGGATAGTTATGCTGACTCAGGCGTTTGGCTGAGTGGGAGGGAAATCCCAGGGGGACAGAAAGCCGGGATTGTTTTTCTAGTTGTAGCTCGTGCTGGACAAACAGATGGGGAGGAGGTGTGGCAGGAGCAATCCCTGGCAGCCAGGATGCCCTCACATGGCCCTTGCAGCTGGCTGCGGGAGAGCAGCTCGACATCTTCTCCACCCAGAGCAAGGAGCCAGCTGCAAAACCACTCCCAGTGCCACCCAGCACAGCCCAGCCTGACGGCGGGACGATGGGAGCACTGAAAGGAGCAGAAAGAGGAGAGGACTTGCTGTGTGCCAGCCACGGGAAGGGCACGCGGGCCAAGGGACATGGAGCATCGTGACTGACAAGCAGATGTTGGGTATACCTTCTAGTAACGAGCGTCCTGAAAGATTGTATACCCATTCACAGGCGTGCCCAGCCTGGGGCATGTGGTCCGTTCACCACCGCATGTGAATACCAGCATTGAGGATTCCTGCTTGGTTAAGGAGCTGAAGGAACGGCTCATATGCAGTTCAGTTAAACTGTGCTTGAAGAGAGAACTGTTAGCTTCTAGAGCCGGAAAAGATTTCCAGGACAGGATGAGAAGATGAAGAGAATGGGATTTCAGAAGTTTTTCACCGTAATGCTATCACACTGGAAAAAATAACTGCCATTTTGCCTATGCCCAAATTTCACTTGATGTTTCATATTAGACGTATGATCAGCAGTCATTGCGGCTGCTGTTCTTGCACATTTATAGAGAAAAAGCTTACATCCTTTACTTTGAAGTATCACTGTTGTTTCTGCTGTCCGGTGCTCTCCAAAAGCTAATAACCTGATTAATTTTTAATGGCAGGGAAAATTGGACAGGGAAATTAAGATTTTAACCTGATAACTTTTTGTAGGATGAAATGAGATGGAAATGTATCCTTATGCTTGTTTTATTCTTCGTAACCTGAAAAAGGGAAGGAAAATGTTCTTCCTTGTGCAAATCATGCCACAGTGGGCATCCTCTATTGAAGATGTCCTGTCAATGAAGCATTCCTTCCACACACAAAAATGGATGATGCATTCATAAGTTACAAACTTCCTCATCCATGTGACATCTGCCTTTAATCACCATGAAAGCCTGAATCCTGTTTAAAGCATGGTGAGCCTTGTACAAGGGCTAGAAATGTCAGTACTCTATTGCGATAACATTTACTGTACTGATTAACAGCTGTGGTGCTCTGCAGTGGACTGATAATCTGCCTCCGCATGTCTTTGTGCTGCCGCTCTGTCTCCTTCCTGTGGTTCCAGCCGGGACTATGGGCAGAGCAGTGGGATCTTCTCCTGCGCAAACCTCCCATGTCCATATATTTTTGCTTTGTGGTTTGTGTCATATATTACGTCTTTGTCTATCTGCATACTGAGGTATAAAATACTTTAATGACAAAGTAAAATATTTCAAAGTTAGCTACTGTTTCTGTTATGGTTCTCCTCCCCCTCTACTCTGCCCTGGTGTCCAGGAATATTGTGTCCAGTTCTGGACCCCTCAGTTCAAGAAGGACAAGGAACTGCTTGAGAGAGTCCAGCGCAGGGCCACAAAGATGATTAAGAGAGTGGAGCATCTCCCTTATGAGGAAAGGCTGAGGGAGCTGGGTCTCTTTAGCTTGGAGAAGAGGAGACTGAGGGGGGACCTCATTAATGTTTATAAATATGTGAAGGGTGACTGTCATGAGGATGGAGCCAGGCTCTTCTCACTGGCATCCAATGATAGGACAAGGGGAAATGGATATATGCTGGACCATAGGAGGTTCCGCTCAAACATGAGGAAGAACTTCCTCCCAATAAGGGTAATAGAACACTGGAACAGGCTGCCCAAAGAGATTGTGGAGTCTTCTTCTCTGGAGATGTTCAAAACCCGCCTGGACATGTTCTTGTGTGATCTGATCTAGGTGGTCCTGCTCAGGCAGGGGATTGGACTAGATGATCCTTTGAGGTCCCTTCCAATCGCTAACATTCTGTGATTCTGTGATACTGTTTAAATTTCTATCTGTAAAATGCAGTAACGTGATCCAGCATCATGTAGCCATCTCATGCAAGTTGACGTTTTCAATGGCTTTCAAGTTTCTTGACTCATAGGAATGTCAACTCCTAATATTTTGGTAAATTCCAACAGTTGACATGTATGTTTATCTTAGTGATAGTTTTTCACTAAGTTTCCTAGTTTATTTTTCTTTTTTTAAGAAAAGGGACAGAAGAAAAGGGATGGGGAGAGAGTATGCTGCTTTGCTCAGATCTGCATCCATTTCCATTGAAATCGTCAACAAAAAATTGGATCCCAGGGATACTGTGAAATGGGGTATGGTTTAGCCAAATAGTACACTTATTCAGCGTATTTGATGTGATAGTATAATCTCTAATCTTTGCTAAAAGCTTTCAGGTGTACATTTAGCCATAACTTAGTTGGAAACATGATTTGTACAACACTTTGGTGCAAACTACCATTGATGCTTGTGGCAATGTATGATAGATGTCCTGATTGTCCGTTGGTATCAAATTTCTAGGGGCAGAAGTTGACGTGATTTGCTTAAAAAATAAGTGTGAGGTAACATACTTACACACAAAAAAGCCAACAGCTTTTCTGTCCTTTCACCCTCCAAAGTCTTTCTGAAATATGCACACCACTGAGATGATCTCCACTAACTTGCGAATTGGAAAAATCATAGTTTCAACTTCCTTGTTTCTCCTGTGCCTTCTTTGACTAGATTCAAGAGCTGTCTCATACTCCAAAATTTTCTTCTGCCTGAAGAGACATACATAAACTGCTATTCTTCCTTGTGATAAGCCAGCTGTCTCTCACTCTGAAGAAATTTACTCTTTTAGTTGTTTTATAACTGTTTCCAACGTTGTCTCTAGTTTTCACATCTTCTTAGAAATGTGGATGCTGGAACTGGGCATTGTTGCTCACCAGCCTGGGCTGCAGCACCAGGGACACTGTTGCATCCTCCGCAGCCAGGAGGAAATGGCCTGCCTCTTGTAGGCAGGATAGGTACCTTGAGTTGAGTAGTTAATTAGTAGTTCATTATCTCAACTCAGTCCAGCTGGATAAGAATGATTGGTGCCATAATTCCCCCTTTTTGTTTTCACAAAAGCTTTAAGGGTGAGCAGAGACCCGGCCCATTCATCCAACTCCAGCACGCTTCCCTTCCGCGAATACCACGTCGGGGCTTGCGGCTTTACCTTCTTCTCTGAAGGACTCTCGCTCGAGCTCCCGGCTCCGGCTCTGGCTCCTTTGCAGCCAGGGCTCTTGGCTCAGCGAGGGAGTCAGGGCTTCCCAGGGTCTCATCGATGTATCACGTCGGGGTCACCAGTTGTTGCTCACCAGCCTGGGCTGCAGCACCAGGGACACTGTTGCATCCTCCACAGCCAGGAGGAAATGGCCTGCCTCTTGTAGGCAGGATAGGTACCTTGAGTTGAGTAGTTAATTAGTAGTTCATTATCTCAACTCAGTCCAGCTGGATAAGAATGATTGGTGCCATAGGGCATGATATATTGGAATTAATACTGACAGTGCCACATACTGTAATAAGCATGCTACCCGACTTCTTTCCCTTGGATACTGTATTTTGCAGTTATATTGATCCTTTTGCTGTGGCTTTGAGGTAAATGTGTCCATTCTGGACCGGATCAAAAATGTAGCTGAGCTAGTTTGCTTTTTCTAACCGTATTCAAAAGTAGCTGTTTACAGAAGATTAAGAGAAGAGGACAAGGTTATATGATACTCTCCCAGCTACGACCATTTTGAGTTCGGAACAGATGTGGTTTCTGTGTATTTACCAATATTTGATGGAAATTTTTTCTCCTGTGAGTTTTCGCATCATCTTTGTGAACCCGAGTAAGAATTTAGCAGCACAACAACCTTTGGCAAGGTCCACATCTGAGCAAACTGCATGAACAACTGCCTCTGTTTAATTTGTTTTTTAAACTGGCTCTTGCCAGCTTCGTTTATTGCCCCTTAGTTCTTGTGTTGGAACAGAGAGTAAGTAATCAATCCTTACCTGCCTTCTCTAGTCCACTCATGATTTTTTAGACCTTTTATCTCCTCTGGGACTTCTGTTTTTCAAACCTCAAGGCTTATAGGTAGTGATCTAAGCAAGGATTCATGTCCTTTTCTTTGTCTAGAGCATCTCTGAAATCTTCTTCAGTAACTGTCTCCCGGGACAGAATCCTCCTCTTCTGCACTATTGAATGACTGATTTGGCTGTACTATATTTCGCTTGATTTATACCCCTTTTATTTGTTTTCTGTCCCTGTGGGTTCTTATCCTTTGCTTTGTAGTGACTGAACGCTTTCCCATTGTTCTCCTCAAAGCTGATATGAGTTTTAACCTCCTCAGATATTATTTTATCCCCATGCGCTTTTCTCAGTATTGAATCCCTACCATCTTCTGGCAGTTTTCCCAATATTCCAAGACTTAGAAAAACGAACAAACAACCTCAAAAAACCACAAAAAATCCTGACATGTGTAGCACCAAGATCTCTGATATTTGTTCTATCTTAGCTGTGCCGTGCTGCTTTTTCATTCTCTGCCACCGTTTTTGCCGTGCTGATTCATGTTTATATCGAGCACGTCTGTAGAAGCATCACAGCTAAAAGCTTTGACTGAGTAGGTTGGAAGTTCTCCCTTTTAACTTACTGATGAGTCTCTTATGTCAGACATGTAGTGATTTAAGTAAAATTGTCCTTATTCTTGCAGAGCTTTGTCTAATAAAATCCAGACTTTTTAAATATCCTTTTTTTCAGTATCCTGTTGCTGCTGAGCCCCCATGAACCCATTAAAATATCTTAACACAGCTGTACACTTAGATGGTTTCCAAAGAGAGAGAGAAAAACTGAACTGTATGATGTAATGATACATCACGAAACAGCATAACTCACTGAGATGAGGTGATTTCTGTACTGTGGAAGATTAGATATCAGTGGGTTTATTAGAAGCTTTTTGTGATGGCATTTAAATTTTCTCAAAATGTGTATGTAAGTCTTGTAGTTCTGACACAGTAACTGAATCTGCCTCTTATAATACAAGAAAGAAAAATAACTGAAGGTATTGCAAGCTGATTGAAAATGGGAAATTGCTGTCAAACAACTATGGTGCTGAGTAAAGATAGGGAAAAGGAGGTAAGAGAAAAATCTTAGTTATATCGTTCAAAATATAATTTCTTTTCATGTCCTCAGGAAGTTAGGTTAAAAAAAAACCCTGGAAATACTACTTTGGCTATGGGTTATAAGTGGAATCCAATTGCTTAGGTCATAATTATGGGTTAGGGAGTTACTGGCTGAAAAGACTGTCCTGGGTTTTGCTTTTGTTTTGTTTTCAGAAATGATAGGGCTCGAACAGCTTGTTTTAAATATTATTGTTGTTATCACATATTAGCTGTTAAGTGTCAGTGGTGTATTTTTTGGAATTATGCAAGACATGAAAAAAAAAAAATCTCTGACCAAAAGTGCTCACAAATGCTGTGCTTTTAAAATGCTTTATGTTGTCATTATGTTATTTTTTTTTGCCTTTGACTCATCATTGTGTTTTACAGTAAGCACTGACATCATGGATAGGGATTCAGCAGGTATAAATTGGCAAAGGACTGTTGGTGTCTGCAGTGTTGTCTGATAGACTCCAGTTAACAATCTGGCCATATGACAGTGTATTGAAGAAGTCATCCAAACAGCAGGTGATTATTTATATAATTTTCTTTTATATCTCTTGGCAAACTTAAACTGTAGTTCATGTAAGCTTCAAGCCAGTGCTGTTGCATAAGGAAACAGTCCCATTCTTGGCCTTCATGGCTAGTGTGTTTCTGTGGCCAAGCAGTAAACCTGAGCAGAGAACTTGTCTGGGTAAAATGATTTGTTTTAATGCACAGTCACAGGAGCACTTCAGCAGACGCAGAAGAAAGAGTCTTGCTGTGGTGGGCAGAAGGCAAGAATGAAGGCCAATTGGGAGAGCATGCATGTAGGATGAATGTGAATTTGCATCTTTGACAACATGAGCCAGGTTAAAAATAGCTTTTAAATAGCTCACTTGTTTTCTTTTATTTGCTTTTTATTTATTTGCATTATAATTTTAAGACTCTGTCTACAAGGGCTGCCTGGAAATTGTGTCTGCAGTTTTGAGGATATAGTTCCTGGGGCGATGCTCAGAGTGGGTGATAAGTGCAATAAAGGGGACAGGAGATAGAATTGGCTCTGTAGGGATATTTCATTAAAGACAAAGGAGTCATTAAGAGTAATGACAGGGGAGACAGGTCCTAGATGCTTTTACTGTTTCCTTTGTCTCTCAATAGCAGTTTAGTTCTCTGCTATTTTCTTAATACGCGTATTTTTGGTGGACTTCTGTATCGTCTATCAAATGAATAGACATACGCTGCCATTAAAGAGAGGAACATGCAAGTCTCTCCGTATTGACAGAGGCAAGTCATAAACCTGTTTTGATCTCCAGCAAAAGGCAATGTGATCTTTCTCATTGTCTTTAATGACTTACACTTTCTACTGGAAGTGGCCTTTTACTGCCAGCATCTCACACCTCCACTCTCAAGCTGCTGTGAGTTCGCTGGATGCTTCGTCTGCTTTCCCCTAAGGCTAAAGTTTGCTCCTTCCCACTGCAAGGCAAAGGCTGCATCAACCCTCCCCAACTGGAAACTAGGTTTGAGACTAAAACTTTTCTGGCATCCACACTCACTTCCTGCAAAAGGAAATGTACAGACAGCGAACTTCAGTTATCAAAATGATTTCATCCTCATAAGTAGCCTGCCTGAATAATTAGATGCTATATATTTCGATGCTGACAGATTGAGGGGTTTCCTAATGGTGAGAATGTAGTACTTTGAAGACCTTCATTTTTCGTATTGTGTTTTGGGTTGGTTATTCTTCAGTCAAACCCTACAAATATGTAAAGCGAAGACAAAGAGAAGGCACATTTGTATCAAAATCTGCCCAAATCAAGAAATAGAACGATTTCTAGAGCTTCATATGGAAAAACATAATTTGTGTGGTAAGATCATACTTACTGATTTATTATGTAAAATCACTAGTCACCCATAGGCCATTTAATGAAAACTAAATACATGAAACAATTGTTTTGCTGAGAGTAGGGAGTACAGATATCTTCTCACCCATATGGAAATTACATGCTATCAACCCCAAATCTCGGGTGGCCAAACAGTGTAGAACTGCTAGTAACAGAACTGCAGCATTTGATTTATGGGCAGCTGAGCACTGCAGGCAGCTAAGGCTCCTCCTTAGCTTGGCAGCACCTCTCGTTTTTGCTGAGATGACTGCTGCTGCAGAGATCTGTTGCCATCAAAGGATCTGAGCGCGTTTTGCGTACCCATGAGGTACCCCCTTAGTGCCATTGTCACTTTCAGCAGCTAGAATATTCTGCCTTTGTCTGAATGGTGAGAAAGTTAATACACTGAGTGGCAAAAACACAAAACATGAAACCCAGGTAAAACATGACAAATCAGATAGAGCAATATTGAAAAGCCACTTATCCCACAACTCATGAACCCTCTTTTCCCACCTATCAGTACAAAGAAGCTTCTATTAAATAGGGTGGTACAGAAGGATCGGGTAGCAAATGAACCACAGGCTTGTGAGTTTGCACTGATTCTTTTGCTGTTGCAGCTGGATTTTGGGTTTGTTCTTCAGTTTTTTCTTTCCCCAATAAAATTCTTCACTGTTGTAAAGCTGTGTGGTTCCCATTCCAAACAGTTCTGTTAACTCATGCGACCTCTGAAGGAATTAAACATGTTTTGCTTCCTAAGCGGAAAGCCACTAGAATATTTACATAGTGAAGTAGTCTCTTAAGATTTATCTCCTCCTTCCTTCTGGATTTTAAAAGAAAATAAATTCCACTTGCTTGAAGTTGATTTTTGCTTTAATATTTTTAATGATGTGTTGAGGACAGTGGGCCGGGAGCGCAGGGATTAGAGTGCTCGGTTCTCGTCTCAATTTTGTCAGGGACACGTGTTAATTCAAGTAAACTCTGACCCTCCTCTTCTCTTCCTCCCCAGCGCACTCTGTTTTCTATTGTGTAAAAGATACCTAGTGATACATATGGCTTTAGGTTCTTACAAGTTTATTTAATACTGAAAATAATGCCTTTCACAGAAATGCAAAACATTTTTTTCTTGGGTTTAGTACACTTCCTGTTAATTCTTGTAGATCCTTTAAATCATATTTTAAATGTCACTTTTGAAGCACAATATCATGTTCAGTGTTTAAAAACTGAAAAAAATAATGTCAGACTTTCTTCGCTATCCTCCCATCTGCCAAAACTTGGTTCTTTTGCAAAAATCAGCAAATTGACGTCAGTTCATTTACCCTTAGGGATAGTAAATTACTACACAGCTTAAGTTATAAAAATAAATAACTAAGCATGGTGGAGCAACGAGATGGAAAACAACAAAAATCTATCACAAACTCTCCCTGGATTCTGAAGAATATATGATTATAGCATTAAAATGTCCAAACAATGCAACTGAGCAGAAGGCGTTAGAGCTTGGTCCTTAGCTGGCGCTGCATTAAGCTGTGTTAATGTTTTTATACAGCCTTTGGAAAGCTCAGAATTGACCTGTTTTTATTATTTTTATTGGCTCCCTTGATAATAGACAAATGGGGCTAAACTGAGGCCAACGTAACCAGCAGGAAATTTGGGTCATGGGTAGTTACATTTTTAAAACTTGTGTTTTAGGGTTGTTCAATCAGGGTAATTGATTGATTGTTAAGCAGTGCAGGGAGCCTCTAAATCATCGGAGGTGGCCAGATAATGACAATCTGCCAGTGGATTTTGTTTGAGGCAAATTTCCCAGCTCCCTGTGGAGCCGTGCTCTGCAGTGAGGCTGTGAGTCCCTTTTTTTTTTTTTCATGCGTGCTCCAGTCCAACTGGCCTGTTTGGACAAAATAGCCTCTGAAACTTGGCAGTTCCATTTGAAGTCCTCTGTAGCACCATTTCCCAAGAGATAAGGGAAAAACATACCAAAGAAGTTCATACCCCAGAAAGACCCTACGTGCGTTCTGAAGTTAACGGTTTATTATAGCTCTTTAATTTTTTTTTTCTTCTTTCATTTTTACTTTGAAGATAAGAGGTGGCAATTGTTGCTTTAAGTCGTCAAGTTTTAGCCCGCCCTTCAGTAAATCATCCTGAAAGTTTAGACGCTTTTTTTTTTTATCATGTATGTTTGAAAGTTTGCCAGAGATGCTGTTCACGTGTGCTTTCAGGAGCTGCTGTCCTCAAGCAGGAGCTGTTGACCTACTATTTGTATGAGCATCCTCAGTGCTCCATGCATTTGGATAATTTGTGCATGCAAAAGGATGTATTCTTTTCACGAACTCATTTTTGGTGCTATAGGAGATATGAGATGTTTAGAGATGGGTTGAACTGGAGGGTTTGTGTGTTGGGAGGGGAGGGAGGAACAGATGATGTGCCAGTAGGTGATATGTGATATAGGACTTACCTTTCCTTGAAAGTGAATTCAGATTAATATAGATTGAAGTTTGTCATCCCTTCTGGAATAACTCCACATGTAGGTTAATCTTCAGTTCTTGGATTTTTAGGACTGAAGATGCTTTTGTTCATTGCAGGTGGCTTCCTTCTGGTAGCTACGTGGCTCTGAATTCCTTGCAGTTTCGTCTTTTTACATTTTAGGATCTGGATGATCTAATATTTATTGTACTGGCGTACAGATGAGAACTTGTTTGTGTCACTTTTCAAGAAGTGAACTGAGGCAGGGCGCAGTTGAAATTTGGGAACCGACAGCCTTGTCTTGAGGGTGGCCCAGCTGCCAGCGTATGCCAGACCGGTGCCAAACACCACAGACTTGCTTCCCAGGCGGAGCAGCGCCTGGACTTGCTGTGCTTGTGATTTAACACTCCCTGCCCAAACACACAGAGTGCCAACCCCTCCCAGATTGCTGAATGTTCCTTCTTGGCTCCTCAACGCTTGTGACCACTGTAGCTTTGTAATTTACTGCTTCAAGTCCACAGTGTGCACTTACTGTTAGGTTTAGCATGGAGTTAGTTAGAAAATTCTTCTGTAAGGTATGTATCTGAATAGAAACATAACATCTGGCCACATTAAAGTCCCGTGAAAGGTGGATCTATGGCAAAACTTGTGTATCAGGAGCAGAGTGGGGCCCACAGTTCGCAGAAGTGTTGTTTCCTGTAGCACAGGCTGGAAAAAAGTTTCTTGAGTAATTCATGCTTTCTTTATGATCGAGATTGGTAGTGGATTGGTGTACATGTAAAAATTACAGTTTATGAGATGCTTTTTAGTGTTTCTGAGATTGTCAAAGAACAACTAAACAAAATACAAGCAAAATAAGAACCCCTTGAAGTGTTGGATGGAGCACACCAGGCATGAAACGTTCGGTTTTCATATTACTAAAGTTCGACTCTGAAGTCCCTGCCCAGGTTTCAGAAAAAACTACTCAGTTGTCAGAAGAGCTCAAAACTAAATTAATGCAGTTAAAAGCAGTGATAAGCTTAATTGCATGATTTTGTTATTGTATAAACCTGTGTCTCTTTCTGGTTTGTTTGTTTTGTGTTTTGTTTACTTACTCTGAATCTATTTAAAGGATATACTGTTGGCTGTTATTACCATGTAATAACATGTCCATTTACATGGAGTTACTGTAGTGACAACGAAGAATAAATGTTTGCAGACTTGACTCAGTGGATTACAGGCAATTCAGTGTTTCACTGTATGCTATGAACTGACCCAAAGGTTATCACAGGGAGCTGCTTGGTGATCACAGGGCAAGGAACAGGGTACTGGGGGTAGCATTGCAGGAGACGTCTTGGATGGATCCTACTGATCACTGCTGTCAAATGGGGAAGGCCGTGCTTCTCCCACACCTCTCCCCCCACCCAGGAGCGTGATGTTCCTGCTTGCTTTGCACTGGCCCTGCTTCTCGCCTGACCCCGCTGCTCAGCTGCAAACTGACCCACAGCAGAAAACCAGCGTGTGGAGATTTCATGTGCAGGTGTGTGTGTGCAGCAGGGGTTAGTCACTCTGCTGTCCTGAGTGGCAGAAACCGGCAGGGTGGATCTAAACACCAGCCGTGATGTTACGTGACGTGGATATCAGCGTGGCACTTCAGGGCATTCGTGTCTGAAGTCTCCTTTTTACAAGCCTTATGCACCTCGTAGCATGGATGTGCTGTGGGAACGAGCCTGACCTGCCTAGCAAAGAAGGCTTTTTTGCTGTGGAAGACCCCTGTTACATGGCTTGAGAAGCTGGTGAGTGTGTTGTGAAGGAGTCAGAGGGAGAAGAGGGCCAGGGCACATACCAGGCACGTGATTGCTGCCTGTTGTACAGCTCCTCTAGGAAACCATGCCGGTCACTTAAACCACATGCTTCACAGGTGATTCCCTCTGTTTCTGATTTTCTGGGTTTCTGACCTGACAGCATAGGTTCAGGTTTGCAGATGTGCTGAGAGCTCACAATAGCAGGAGAATTCAATGGGAGCTGTGCTTTGAACTCCCTGCTCAAGTACAAGATCAGGCCCAAGGAGAAGGACCAGAATTTAGAGGAAGTATTTGACCTTGTGTTTTGTACCATTTTTACCCATTCCGCAGAGACTGATGCTCCTGTCCTCTCATCTTATTGGTACATGGAGAAGATCTAATCATTAGGCTTTTCAAGTGCTAAGAGGCTGCTGTCATGAGTGCCTAGGAAAAAACTTGTCGGAAACTAATAAATTTGCTATCTGAGCAGCAAATAAGACACAGGACAATGTGCTGACAAATGAGAATGCAAATATTGAACGATGTTTCATTAAATGAGCACTGCTGTTACGAGAAATAATCACTTGCAGATGCAGGCAGGAGTATGTCTGATAAGCACTTCAGGGTCAATCTGACGTGATCTTCCTTCTGTTTTTCAGACTATTGGCGAGTCAGAAATGCCCAGTGTTTTGAACCAGTTATTGCCAATGATCAGGTCTTACAACGAGAGGACGAAAGATGATTACAGCTGCGAGGACTTCCTTGTCTTGCTGGTATACATGTATTCTGTGGTTGGAGAACTCAAAAGTGGAAAAGAGCTGGACATAGCTGAAGAAAAGGTGAAAAAGGCCCTAGTCAAGGCCATTTGTGATGAGCCAGAGCCTTCTCCTGTGTTGCAGAAAATAACAGGTAAGATTCTGCTTGCATGGTGAGAAATTGGATGGCTGTGAACATGGGAACTGGCACAAACGTATAAAACCATCTTGACTCGTCTGTGGTGCTGAGGGTACGTGAGTAAGCACAAGGATTTCCTGTAGATTTGTTCTGTCTCCCATGTTCATACGTGCCAAATGCTGACAGGCTGTCCCTGAATAGTGCTGAGTCTGATGAAAGCTCTGCAAGTTGTTCTTTTTGTTAAAGGTTGGCTAAGTTTGTGTGTTTTCCTAAGGTAATCTTTTCCATAATTTCTTTCATTGATCAGTGTAAAGTTGACCTCGGGAAGTCAAACTTAATTCTGGAAACATGTTCAGTGAACCACAGTTGCTTTGTGAATACAAGGAGCTGGCCTGTCTGGCATAGGAGAAGAAACGCGTCTAAAACCAACATTGAGCTTTTTGCTGAAACGACATGAACATTTGCCTTTAAAAATAGCACACTAACCCGTTTTTTAGATGAGCACTCATGGAGTAGGAAAGCCCTAACCTCTTGCTGCCGATGTCACATTTTAGAAAAAAATAATTGTTAAAAACACTTGTTAAAATGAATGAACTGTGGCTCAAGGGTGGTGTATCTGAATGGCGGAAGGGATCTCGCTTCCTGCTGTCAGTTTTCTCAATATTTATTAATAGTGAGCAGGTCACTGACCAGGTCATCTTTGAGGTAGGGAGCATATGAACATAAATCAAGATGCTCTGAGGAGTTCACAATTGAGAGCCTTTGCCAAGAATGGGCCTAAGCGGGGAGTCTCAAGGGCAGTGGAATAATACTGATGTTCGTTATCCTGGTACTATTTCCCGTGGACGCATCTACTTCAAAACACAGGTGTTGTCTGACTGGTCTGCTGCTGCTGCTTTGGGTGTAAAATACTATAATGGATAAAAGACTCCTACTGTAGAAATGGACATGTTCAATCATATTTGCGCTGTGCTGTTATTTGAATACTCGCGGTCACAGCGCCTGCAGCGTAGTGCTCTATGTGGCCACCACCGTTCCAGGTTTCTTATAGGCTTTTGACCTCCTGTTTTCCAATACGTGCTGCACATCTTGTCCACTGTATGGTGCTTCCGTCGCAACTTCAGTGGTGTCTTCTGCTCAATATGATGCATTCCAACCCCTTATTTCTAAACCTCCATTTTCATATTTTGCCTTTTATTACAGTTTTACCAGTTTCTCTTCGTTGTGACTAAGGAAGGTATGGGAAAATTTGAAGTCTCTAAAACTTTAGTCGAGTACCAAAGAGAAGCTGCATTCCTGTGTACATAGATGCTTCCCTGTACTCTCAGGTTATTTAGTTAGAAGCACAAATGAAGAGCAAAATACACATTGTGCTTGACTTATGTTCCATAACCTGTCAATAACTCTGTAATTTTTATCAATATACTTGTATGCTTGATTTCCAGTGTGCATGATTCCTGATTAAAAGTCAGTATCTGTGTGTTTGCTTTCAAATTCTTGGGAGATAAACAGGTGAATGATTGTTTCAGTACAAAGATTCTTTAGTTTATGAAATAAAATTACTTGTCTGGTTTTACAGAGTGGTCAGAAGCATGGTGGGTGTCTGAAGTATGGCATTCATCTCCTTAGGCATAAGTATTCACTCTGTCTTGTGGGGTATCTGACTATGAGAAAGAGAAAGCCCTGACACTGTGCAAGCACTGTTCAGCAACAGCCAAAGCATTTCTGTGTTATCAACATGGCTTTTTAGCTGCAAATCCAAAACTGTACAAGCTGTTGTGAAGAATGTTAACTCCATTCCACCGAGACCCTGTACAGGTGGTTCTAGATGAAGCACATCATTGTTACGTTATGAAGTGAGTTGCATAACGCAAAGCCAGGGTCCTTGCAACCTTTAATTTCTGTGTGTTTGTGCTTTTCGCACAAGTGTGTGATAGTGTTCTTCCTTGCTTGCTTACTTTTTTGGTTTATCAGCATTCTTTGTTTTTACATGTTATTTGGAATGACAGTTCTTTTTCCTTATTCATGAAAGAGGGAAAAAAAATAGTGAAACTTACTATCTTGACCAAAAATAAGGATTTTCTTGGGAGGAAAGTATAAAATGAAATATCTAGGAATGTCTCTTTGGTAGTTTTTAAGCCTTTATTCATGCAACAGATTGCTTTCTCAGCATTAGTGGTATTCGCTGAATTTGTAATTTACTGTATTTGCTGAACAGTTGAATTGGGAAGACTGAGAAAACATGAGCAGCCTTAGACCTACTCTTCCTTGACCTGTATTTTGCCAGGCCTGTGTTCTACATCCTGCTTCCCTCTGAATCTTAGGTACCTTCCTCACTGCTTGAGAGGCAAAGCAAGTCAGAACGGTAGGAGCAGCCTAGGAGCAGCCGCAATCTTTCTTTCAAAGGCACAGCAGGAGGGCTTGCTTTGTAGCAGGGCTGAAAGTCAAGGAACAGATGGCAGCGCCGATTTTCCCTTTTGCTACAGCAGTGGATATAATGCTGAGACATCTTCTGCTTCCAGCAGAACGTGCTATGAACTACAGACAGACTGTTCCTTTCAGCAGATACAGGTTGGCCTGTTTTCACAAGTTAGCAACAGGCACGGATCTGGACTGGTCGTGGTCCAGACCTACAGTGTTCTGCCCTCATTTGACTTTAAGTTAGAAACAAGAGAAAACTTTTTTTGCTCTTAAATGGCCACAAAAGTTAATTAGACTAAAATCAATTTCAGTAATTCTTGGAATCTCTCAGACATGATCAGAACAAAGCAAAATGTTCATGGTCTTATTTTGAGATTTCCATCAAGGTAAATGATAGGAAGAATGTTAGGTTGGATGTGTCAGGAGAGAAGCGTAAGCCAGCTGCTGGATAGATTCAAGACACTGCTTGCTGGCTCACTCTTCGCCTCTGGGTTCCCATGTGGGACCCGAGTTCCTGAATATTCAATATCCATTCTGCAGTCAATTTGTTCTTCCTAAAGGAGCTTAACCTGCAGAGCTGCAGGTTTAAGTTTCAAACCCTGCTAGCCGTGCAGGACTGGACAGTTTTGGTTATAGCGACAGCAAGATTCACCGTTGCCTTTAGAAAGGCACACAGAAGTGATACTACGTAGGCTGCAAAGCCAAGCAGCAACTTCAAAGTTGAGAAATGCCCGTAACTCAGTTTCCCATGCAACCATCATTCTACTGCTGTGTGTATTGTAGCACAGGCTTCAATTTCATGATTACATAGTGTGTTTTCTCTGAGCCATGGCTGCATTCAGTGTATGGACTGAACACTGCAGAGAACCAGAAACTATAGCTTCAGTTATTCTTACACATGATGAATAAGTACTAATAAAGTAAATGAGACTATATGATATTCAGCAAGTAACTTTCTCTGGGTCTCAGTTTGCAGTTCATGAAATGGGCTGGCGCGCTCGGCTTTGCATGACTCATTTTGGAACTTGAAGAACAGAAGCATTAAATTACATTTTCAGGTATTAATGATTACGTTTCTTTGAACAGAGAGGACTTTGTGCTCTGCTTCCAGATGCACCTGGTGCCTCATGCTTTGGTTTTAGTTTGGACTCAACACAGTACTAAGGCTGTGCGGTTGATTTAAGCTGAAATTAAAAGCCGTATCTCAGCCATGGGTCTGAACTGCTGCCTAGGCTTTTTGCTTTCCTCTTCTTTGCAAGGCATGAAATGTGCAGTCTTGACAGATGCACATTTTTGTTGGTTTTATTTGTTGTTCCCATGGAGTGACTTGAGAAATACAATGCAGAACCCTTGTAAAACTTTAGAAAATGTGACTTTTGAGGTCCAGTCATCAGTCAAGGTAATAGCCAGGTTTATACAAGGTATCTTTTATTCCTTTTATGCTTGTTAAATTTAAACTTACTTATGCTTGCCTGGGTCTGTGCCTATAGGAAATCTCTAGTGATGTGACTACCTTGCAGAACTAGTGCAAACCTCCCCAAAAGATGCAGTTCATCAGTGCACGGAGGGTATTTATGCTGTGTCTGGTTTTTGGTGTTACCTAGTGAAACTGGATGAGTATTTGCAGTAGTGGAAAAGAAAGTGATTCTCGGAGATGTTAGTCTATCCATCCAGTTAGACACACTAGATTTCCCTAATGTAGCCTAGATGATTACAGCCCTCTGCAGAATATCTTAAGGTGCAGCACTCGTGTAAGCTTATATTGTGAAAGAAATGTAAGCATTCACAATTTCCTGGCTGTTGAGTGTTAGGCTTCTCAACCTTATTGTTGCCTGAACATATGTTTTCCAAAATACTTGTACAATAGCATTCTGCATTTATGTAACACCTTGTTTCATTGAAAGGCTAAAGATATTCTGAAACTATTAATTAAAGTGAAAATGCAACACATTAATCACCCAATGAGATTTAAGATATTTTGCATGCATAATAATGGAAAAGTATATTAGTGGTGTTGTGTTTGATGGAATTGTTAAATAATATGTGTTGTGGTAGACTATCTTAATACCTTGGGTAATAAAACTGAATGTAACAGTTCCAAGATTTCTCCTGGGTGTGATTTACCGCAGACATATGTTCTTCATCACTGTTTCCAGCAGAATGTTACAAATTGGAGGGGAAACACAATAGGCTAAAACATATTGGAAAATGATGCTTTTTAACAGAAGGTTGGTTTGAGGGGCATTTTTGGGGAGGAGCTTTTTGGCAGCTGTTTAGAAAAAACAACAAACAAACTGTAAAATACTGTATTTATTTTATTATCTTATCTGTTCATCTAGTTTTGTAAATGTCCATGTAGAGCTCTGCAGAGCTAGAAACGTATGCGAAAGCAATGCTAATAGAGCCGCAAAGCAATTAAAAACCTGTTATTTCAGCTGCGCCTTTCTCTCTTTTTCATCTGCAAATCTCCGTGGGAGCTTTGTAGAGCAGCTCTGCCTTTCGGGCTGTGCTCTGGAGGCCGGCAGGCCAGTCCCAGGCACCACTGGGCTGCGGGGCAGCTGGCCACGCTGCCCACGCGTGGGAGCAAACAGCCGCTGGTCGGGTGTGCAACAGCGGCAGTTCGGGCATAGGTGTAGCAGGAACCCTCTTGTGCCAGGAGCTGCTGTTTATCAGCCTTTAAAAATGGAATTTTTAAATAATAAAATGAATTTCTGTAGTTTTTCATCGCTTTTTTGAAATTCTGTGTGTTGAAGTGTAGGCATTGCTGTATTGGGTTAGACATCTGGTGTCTTGGCTGCTTCTGATTGTCCTCAGCACATGATTCTTGGGGGAGATGTTGCACATTAATGAAGTTACACACTAATGAAGGTATCATTACCTTACTGCTAGCGTGACCTAGGTATCATGATCCCTAAAATCAATCCTGGTTTTGCAATAAGGATTTACATTCCTAGAAAGGGACAGCCAGTTCCCTCGGAGGACAGACGCTCTCACTTTTATTTGGCTCTGGTCTTGGCTTCACTGCTGGTTTGGAGCAACGATTTCCCAAACCTGATTATGTTACAAGTGGGTAGGTATGAAATCAGGTCCTTGGCTGAGGTTATAATGTAGCTCCTTTAGATGGAATTGAATATGCCACCCCTCCTGTGTAGGAGAGAGCTTCTCTTGCTTCACAGTGGAGAAGTAGCTCAGGTATCTGCTAGTGATTTCTTTTTTTCCCCCGCATTCATGCAGTTCAGATAAACACCATGAAACTACCATCCTTTAAAATCATAAAATCCAATAGTAAATTCTGCGTGATTTTGAATTTTGCATGCTTTTATCAAGAGTATTTTCTAAGGTTTCCACTATTTCAGTGAAAGGCTGGCCCTATCCCTCCCTCATATAATAGCTTATTTCCAAGTAATGTGTGAGTTTCAAAACAGAACTAATTAAAATAAAAAAGTCGTGACTTGAGGAAAGCATTTGCAGTCTCTTTTTTTTTATTTTGCTGTTTATTGAGAGATTAATCCTTACTACAAAGAGAGTGTTCTAAAAATCTATGGGTCTCATGGTAACATGTAGACAAATTAGAGAAGAAATAATCCAGTATTTCTATGTAGTGTAGGTATTTATACTGAGAGTATAACTGGCCATATTTTTTCCAAAATGAAATAACGCTACAACCACATTATTTCTTGCTATCATTTAGGGAAAACCCAGAAGATTGAAAATTAAATATTGTCCCTGCTGAATTTTCAAAGAAATGTAATTCAAGAAATTCGAAATTCAGTTCTTTATTTTGAACATTTAGAGAAGTCTTAACAAGCTGTGCTGTCTCCTGGGCCTCCTCAAGAGCTTCCATTTTGCCCATTCACTCTTCAGGAGCTCTGCATCATTTGCATCATCTGCACAAAAAATAAGAGCAATGTGTTAGCAACGCTGGGTCCTGCCGGGACTGCAGGTCCCTGCAGGTCTGGGGTACAGGGCTCAGCTTTAAGGATCGCTCCTTGATTCCAGGCATGTGTAGGAGTCTGGCTGCAAGTAGATAGTGATCGGCTCACCACCAGAGCAAAGGTTTATAAGCTAAACTGTTTATGTTAAAAGTTCGTAGAGTGGGTTACAGAGGATGGGAGAATACCTCGACACATCAAATAGCTAAACATTTTGAATGTCCAGGCAGGCTTCTCTCTGAAATACTGATTAGCTTCTTCCAGTCCCTGACGCTAAAGAGTCCTTTTTGTGCCTAATGTTAGTGGAAAAGCTTTGTGCTCCAATTTGAATTAGGAGGAAGACCTCTTCCCGCCAGGTTAGGCTGTTGTATGTACATGATTATCATAGGCTGTGTTGTTTGGGGAATCTGTGGTATCCTGTAGCCTGCAAGTCATAACTGCTGCTCTGTAACGAAGACAAACGCCAGAAATGCCACTGAATATGGTTTGTGTAGAGCTAAATCTGCTGTGATTTAGAGAGGAGCTGTAAATGCTGATGTGGTGTGGCTGTGCAAACTTCAGGGCTGCTGCCACCGTCACGGATGCGTTACAAACAAGGAAAACTTTCTTATAGGACGGCTTCAATCACGTGATTAAAAAAAAAGCCGTCTCAGATGATGGCAATGTTTCTTTCTGCCATGTTCCCTATGTCTACCCCAGGAGCGAGGAGATGGTCCTTGCCCTGCAGAGCCCTCCCAGGCTGGGGTGGTGATAAGGCGCAGATAGAATGAGTTTTTCCTGTTGCGTTGGATGACAAAATGTAGTATCTATTGACTAAATAGCTACATAGCTATTTAGCTTCCTCCTGTCACAGTGCAGACTTTATTACTACAGCCAGAGGAAACCCAGGCCATTTTCTCCCCAGTTCTGAAATGGGAGTTTGACGCTCAGCAGATTTTTTTTTTCCTATCACCCCAGCTGATTTTATAGACACCCAAAATACTCCTCTCTCTGACTGACGGAGAAGGTGTGTAAGGTGACATTCTGGTGTCTGTCTTATTTTCTTGATCTGTTTTGGACACGATCCAGTGGAAAGTATTTGTGGTCCAGCAGCCCCAGAAGGTGGTGGATCTGGCGTTCGCCCTGCCAGGAGCACCGGGAAGACGTGAGCAGATGTGCTGCCGGGCCGGGCGAGAGGGGCTGCCGAGGGAGCTCCTGCAGTTTAGTTGACCCAGAGATGCTGCTGCTGCTGCTGCTGCGACACTTCGGTCCTTTGCTTCATGGTAACAGAGCTATTGGGGGAAAAAGATCACTTCACATGTCCCAAGATATTAATCTGATTTACACAGCAGTCAGAAGGATTCATATGGAGATATGGAGATATCCCTGTTCCTTGCAGGGGGGTTGGACTAGATGGCCTTTGAAGGTCCCTTCCAGCCCTAACGATTCTATGATTCTATGATTCTATGATTCTGTGATTCATGGGGATTGTTGTGACCTCTCTGCAAAAACGGGGAGTAATGGGGTATGCACCAAAGCAATGACCTGCTCTGTGTTAGCCACTGACTCTGCAGGCACAGAGTACATGTCCCACTTTTTGTCAGCTCTCCTTAGGACCCTTAAGCTCTCCAAGATCTCAGTACCTTTCTGCTGTGACCTTTCTAAAGGCTTTTTCGCATTTCTGTTCAAAATCTGTGGACAGCAAGTGGGACATGAGTGAGCCACGTCAGCGGTTGCTGACTTCAGGCTTTGTGTTGCTGCCTGGGTGGATTCCTGGGCTATTTCGTAGCTGGGAAACATGGAGGGTTTTCTAGTGAATTGTTTGGGAGACAAATTGAAGTAGTGTTCTAGATTAATTTATATCTAAATTTGCATATGTATATTTTTGTAGGTCTTAAAAATAGGAGGCATATCTTAAAAATCAGTGTTAAAAATGTCTGGTTCTAAAGGTGAGAAAATCGGCCTGCTTTGTACACATACAGGGATATTTTGTTTGGATTTCATGATGTACATTAAAATGTGTGGTAGAAGACTATCCTAATGGAAGCCCAGTGGCGTTGGGGATTTTTTTTTTTTTTAAACGTTCATATGTTACGTGTTTATTTTGTCTTCAGCACCTGGTCTCAGTTGGCTCCAAACTGGATAGTAATTTTCATTGAAGTGTTTATAACATGAAGTCTTTTTTTGCTTTTTTAACATGAGACATATGCGTGCAGCTCTGCAGGCCGCTGTCTCACTGCCAACTTAGCAGGACAGCCAACTGCAACAGGAAACTGATACGGTGCAATTTTCATTAATGATTTGTATTCTTTTTCAACATGCAAATTCAATAGCATTTAGAAGGTGCTCCTAAGATCAAATATCTCTTTGCTTTAAGGATGAAATTAAACCAGAAGCTGCTTTAGAATTAAGCAACTTTTTAAAAAGTACTCATATATGTATGTGGCAAGGCTAAATCCTTTTTTTTGTTCTTTCCATTCGGGTCACTTCCTTGCAAAACCTTAAAGTTTTGGCATATTGTAAAGCTATGAGTAAATCCTTACTGTTTTGCAGAGCACACCCAGCCTGGCAAACCAAAAATGATGAAGTATTAAATAACTGTCAAATTGAGAGAAAAAAAGAAAAAGAAAAAAAAAAAAAAAAAAAAAAAGTCTTGTTAGTAGCCACCACCCATATGACTGAAATCTACTGAGATTTTGGTGTTTTGTTTTTGTTTTGCACACAGCCACAAATGTTAGAGTACTTGCTGTAGATTGCAAAATTTTACTTTGTTACATAGGCTTAGTCTGGGGAGGTTCAGGTTGGATGTTAGAAAGTATTTCTTCTCTGAAAGGGTTGTCAGCCACTGGAATAGGCTGCCCAGGGAGGTGGTTGAGTCCCCATCCCTGGATGTGTTTAAGAGAAGGGTGGATGAACTACTTAAGGATATGGTTTAATGGGGAATTAGGGACAGTTGGACTGGACGATCTCTAAGGTCTTTTCCAACCTAGAAATTCTATGAAATTCTATGAAATATGAGTGTCTTCTTGTAAGAGTTTCTAAGTATTCTAATTTCTAAGAATTCTAATTCTCTTTTCAATTGGTATCTGTTTTAAATACCACACTGTGTGCTGGATCTGATGGCGTAAGGACAGACAGCATTTCCTCCACTGAGGCAAGGAGGAATAACTGTCAGCTTTACATATTTCTAGTTGTTTTCTTCAGCTCAGTGGGGTGGTAGTTCTCTTGTGCTAACCAAGATTTTATCAGGGGTGAATTCTGTCCTTTGAATTTTGGGTAGTCGACCTGTGTCAGGCTAGCAATTTCTGTGTATTTTATGATGATGCAATATGTTGAAATCCAGCATTTCAAGAAGCAGTCAAACCCAGACATAGAATGGAGTCATAAGGCTCTGCGTTATCGCAGTATTAAACCAAAGAAATCTCATGAATAGTTGATCATAACCCATTTTTTATCTTGCAAAACTTTTGCTGTGTTAGTCATCTTAATATCTCAACAGCAGAACCAGGAATATAAAAAACACACTGAAAAGAATTTCTAGAATTTAATAAATAGCTCAGGGATTTATGGCTTAAACATACATCACTTGTCCGTGCAGCTCACTAGTCAGCATGCCCTAGTTTTCCCCTCTTCATCTCAAGATTTGGAGACTTATGGATTTGGGCTCTGGAGGTCTTCTGTTGAATTGTTCTTTATAGTCATGATAATTTGCTTTCACATATATTATATTTTAAGGGTTAGGTTCTGCTTCTGTATAAATTCTTCTTCTTTTTACAAGGGTGTGTAGTGATAGCACAAGGGGCAACGGATTTAAACTGAAAGAGGGCAGATTTAGGTTAGATAGAAGAAAGAAATTCTTTACATTGAGGATGGTGAGGCACTGGAACAGGTTGCCCAGAGAAGTTGTGGATGCCCCATCCCTGGCAGTGTTCAAGGCCAGGTTGGATGAGGCTTTGGGCAACCTGCTGTAGTGGAGGATTTCCCTGCCCATGTCAGGGGGGTTGGAACTAGATGATCTTTGAGGTCCCTTCCAACCCTAACCATTCTATGATTCTATGATTCTAAATCAGTGGGAAAACATACAGTGCTCCCCCTGCTTGCAACAGTCCTGAGATCCAGCTTAAGGGACAGATCAAACTATCATGATGTGGTCCATAGATCAAATCTGACATAAGAGAATAAGCAGGATTAAAGATTTTCATTGATCTGTCAACCTTGCTAATAGAGCTTTTTCTTAATATAACAATTTAAATACCTTCTGTAGACTTGTTGTTAGTGCTACAACTGTTTTGTTTTCAATAACATCTAAATATTGTCACGTACTACAGAAGTTCAAAAGTGCTACCCTATCTAAACAAGTACTATCTCACAAATCTCTTCATGTGGACTCAAGCCCTTACTATAAGCCTAAGAGGCAGATCTCTCATGGTCTTCAATTTTAAATCAACATGGAGAAGGTGCTCTCATAGTCCCTTTCTCCCTATTTGTTCTTGTTTAGTTTTAAATTTTATAGTTGAGTAAATGTCACCTCTGCTGGTTAAAGTTCAGGTCAAGTTACATTTTGCTGTGACCCTCCTGCTCTCTTTTGCAGACACTGGGACTGCGGTCTGTCCAGACAGGAAAGTTCACAGATCATAGCCTAAGGATTTTTTTTTTTATCCCCTTTCTTTCTTGGATATCCTTTCGTCAGGCAAGGAAAGTAATGTTTGTAAAATTGGATTGAGGGAGCTCTGTTAATTGAGATGTTTGTGTGTGAATAACAGAGTGATGTTTGTGCCCTACATAATTTTAGAAAGCATTATACATCGCTGAGGTTAGTTTAGAACCAGATGTCTGATTCTTTTTAATTTCCCACATTATTCATTAAAATAAACATTATTGTGGGAATAGTTGCCTGATGAGAGGTGGCAACAGCCAGTCATAGCCAATTAGACACACTTATTTAATGAAAACCAATACAAATATGTATTTGACTTGAGTGGATTTGTGTTAATATGAGGAATGTGTGGATATAATGTGTGGATGTTCCTGGTTTATTCAAATCTCTTTCTTGAGGCTTTTGTTTCTGGTGCTGTCTGTGCATACTTGTTTCACAGATCTGTGTACACCATGTGTATTGATGTAGCCCTCAAGACTATAAGAAAAAACAATAGAGGGAGAGATAGGTAGAATTAGAGTCTTTGGGGAATGCTTGTAGCCCCAGAGAAGTGCTGCTGCCTGTGCACCAAGCAGAGCTACCCAGATGACAACTTCTTTCCCAGGGTGTTACCAAATATTAGTGTGTCTGTACGCAGGAGGCTCCCCAGAGGTATGCCACAATCCCAATGGGAATTCTGCCATCCTTCTCTTAAAATGTTGAGCATTTGGAGAATGGACATGACAGAGGCACCTTCACGTGAGCTTAAAGGAGGTTTATTAGAATGGAGGCTGCCAAAGAGAAAAACCTAATAAAATAAAAATTTGGAAAGAGCCTTGCCTCCAGTAGCCTTGTCTAATAGTAGGTGAGAATTGGGAGTCCGAGACAGAGAATCTAATTCTTCAGTTTCTTCATCTTTTCCTCTTCTGCCCCTTTCTGCCATCTTCTCTGTACTCTGCTCACATTCCTGCAAATCCTGTGCATTAATTGAGGAAGAAATGGCAGAAGAAATAGTAGGAGCTAATCGATTGCATCCGTATCTTAATGTTGTTCATGCTGAGGAGCTGTAATTCTGGCATTTGTTAACTTTTGAGTGCTTGCCTTCCCGAACTCACTGTTGTTCCTTTGATGCTTTTGACATAATTTCTGAAGTAAGCAAACAAAACACTTAAAAGCTGAAACAACATTTTGACTGCAGAGAATACTTCTTTTACTGGCGAGTTCAAACAGTTTGGCTGCACATCATAGCTGTCTGCTGCTTGTGCTAAGGAAGGGATCAGTGCAATAGCAGGTTGTCTTCCAAATGGCCTGAATGTTTACCAGCGGGTAGACACGCCACCTAGGCTTTGCAGGTATTTGACAGCAACAGGGTACTGAGGTTTATGAATAATTGATTCAATTTGAGATTTTCTGCCTATATTCCTTTAGCTTCCTTTGTCTCTTTATGCCACAGCTCTTTTCCCCTGCCATCCATCTCCCTGTCCATCTGTTTTTACATCTGCCCCCATTTCCAGCCCACTCCCCCAGTTCTTCCCTCTACCTCTCCATCACCCACATGGATGCAGTCCGCCCTTAGCTCCTTGCTACACTTCCTTTTTTTGTCTACCTCCTTCGACATTCTGCCTTTGGTCTCTGCAGGCTCCCAACTGTAGGCTCTCACATCTCTGCTGCATTTGTGTATGTGAGGTGTCTTCCTACCCTTCGTTTTTCCTAATTTCAGGTCAAGCATTTATGGTGGAGAGACTCCAGTGACCAGTTGTTGTATCCCCAGGTGAAAATGCCATGTTCATACTCTCCCACTCATAGATCTCCTCTGTTCTCCAGAAAAAGCTACCGTAGGACAGTTACAGCCACAACTGGTTACCAAATTCATTTTTAAAAAGGAAAAAATAAAAATAAAATTAAACAAAGGTGTTACCCTTATTTTTATATGGCTCCCTAAAACCCCTCTGTTCCTACATTACTCCTCCCAAAAACTTACTTGTACCGATCAGGGATGGAAGGGAGTACACTGGATTTGTTCCCACCACCCTACTTTAACCCAAGTTTAAAATAGGAACCTTGTCTCTCTGTCTTTCTGTCTTTTTATGGCCAACGAAAGAGGTTTTTCAAGGGCCTGATTCATCTTGCTTACTTGGGTGCCTTGAACCAGCCTTATGGAGTACCTGTCCCTCCATTGCCAAGGATGAGGTATGGGAACCATCCGTCACCAAGCTGGTTACGTACCTACGAAGCAGGCGTACCTGCCCAGCTTGTGACGTGTTGTCTGCAAGGAGCCACAGCGGGATGGTGACAGTCAGTGCCCAAGCTGCTCCTGGGGCCGTCCATCAGTAAAGGTCAGGTTGCAAAGGTTGGATGTTGCTGGATTATTTTGGTTCATAATTATTCATTTGTGCCTTTCTATTTGCTTTACGTTCTGCAAACCCCTTCTTTCTTCAGAGATAGTCTTATGTCGAAAATTCATCTCCTTTCACCATCGCTGTCATTGTCTAAAAGTCTGGATATTTTACTTCACGTTCATGGCCCCTAAGTTACGTTCCTGGTGGTTCCTTCTCAGTTCTTGTGTCTTAAGACAGTGTTTCTCAGTGCAGAAAATATATGTTTATCTGGCATATATTTCGAGAAACAAGAATATGTATGTGATAATATGTACTCATTTACAGCTGGCTTTATGAGACAAGAAATGACAGTCTGTTATTTTTGCTTTCATTTTCGATGCCCATTTACCATCTGCTTCTCCAGCAACACAGTGTTTCTGGCAGACAGGTAGGAATTGAGAGTGCATAAAGTGGAGGTTTCTGCACTTCACGATGCACGTGTTCCTTCCTTAACTAACTCCCTCAATGGCCCTGGGTTTGAGGTGCCATCTTGTGCGTTGCCTGTTCTTCCAGTTGCTTGCTTGTAGTGGTAGACAGAACAGTTTGGATTGTTTTTCCCTGTAGGAGCTGTGATTTTTGGATTTAATATCTATTTGATTCTAGTATATTCACTAGTATCTCTTTCCTGGTTTCGAGAAGATAAACTGAGATGAGTCATAAAGCACTTATTCCCAGAGATAGCTTCAGCAATCAAAAAGGGACTATGAATACTTCAGGCAAAAGTACTAGATATTAGGCATAGATTGTATGAAGGTCATTGGGTTTTGTTATTTTTTTCTCTCTCCCTAAGTAAATGAAGTTCTCTTCAAACAGACCTCAGAAATACCAATTAGTGTGCTTCATTCTGAAATGTAATCAAATTTAAAATGTAAAAAATCGCTTTCGGCTACAGTATAATAGGGGCCCCTAATTATGAAAGGCGTATGTTCCCCTCCATCTTTCTTCCCTCCACCCATATAGATAATTGTCCTTCTCGAATGATTTCTTCTTTGTAAAAATCTTCGTGATGTTCTACTCCTGGTTTGCTCAAAGCAATGCTGTTATCTGGCGCATTAGCTTTGTCTTGTTGGATTCTCGCAGGGTAATATACAATATAGTTACGCTGATTACTTGCTATTTCGCGTGTCATCTGTGTTTTGGAATATCTCAAAGCTTGTCAGACTTCCACTGGGGATTACATCATTTTGGGGGTCTCAGCCATTCTGAAACAAAAGCATACTTCAGTGGTAAAATATGTACGCCCGGACAGCTAGGCAGTCTTTCAAGGCTCCAAACTTGACACAGAGTTAATCTCAGAGAAATGTATTTTCTTCTATTCATAGTAACGAAACAATTATTTCCATGCTGGGTTTTTTGCCTTTCCACACCCCACACCCCCCCCCCCTTCTTTCTTAATATAGGGTTTTATTTATGGATGGTAATTATTGACATAAAAATAAAATACATTTCTTTGGGTTTTTTTCCCAGCCACTGCAGGATTTATTCTGGGGTGGTGATTTTGGTTTCTGCGTGGTCTTTGAATGTTTTGGCAATGGTCAATTCAAATTAATAATTGTTTCTTTAGCAGTAAACCTGATCTTGTTCGGAACGTGTAAGTCTCTCCATTATTAGCTTGCCTTATTTTTTGGGGGCAGACCTTTGGGGACAAAGTCACCTGCACCTGCTAAGCTACCTTGTCCCATATTGAATTTTAACAGCAAATTGGCATCACAGACCACACCACCCCATCACATAAGCACAATTTATGTTGTAAAGGATTCATAAGGGTTGAATTAAAACACAACTTGCTGCACTAGGATGAATTTCATCCCAATATCCACTATATAAAATGGCATCAGAGCTGTTACGAGAAGATGCTAGGAAAAATAGCAATGCAAAATTGGACCAAGAATTTGCCATGTGCATACTTAATCTAGATTTTCATGCTATTCCTACTACTTTGTTAGGTTTAAAAAACATGTGCTGCATGTAACTTGTTCCAAGGAAAACCTGTCTGCCAGACTACCAACTCCTAGTTTTTATTTGACTCCAGACTTGTGCCCTGGTGGGTACTGTTTCAGTACCAGTGTCTCCAATTGGGCTCAGCTGTAGACAGGCAAAGCCTGCTTTGGGAGCTGCTGCATTCAGAGGCACAGCGTGAATCTCTCTCACAGACCCACTAGGTAAGGATGTAGCCCAAGTGAAAACACCTGCTGAATATTCTCAGCTTAAACAGAGTATCTATTTTATTTTCCTAAAATATGATTTCATCAAATATTTTTATCATAGAATCACCGAATCGTTTGGGTTGGAAGGGACCTTAAAGATCATCTAGTTCCAACCCCCCCTGCCATGGGCAGGGACACCCTCCACTAAATCAGGTTGCTCAAAGCCTCATCCAGCCTGGCCTTGAACACTTCCAGGGATGAGGCATCCACAGCTTCTCTGGGCAACTTGTGCCACTGCCTCACCACCCTCAGAGGGAAGAATTTGTTCCTTATATCTAATCTAAATCTTCCCTCTTTCAGTTTAAAGCCATTGCTCCTTGTCCTATCACTACAGACCCTTGTCAGAAGTCCCTCTCCAGCTTTCTTGTAGGACCCCTTTAGGTACTCGAAGGCTTCTTAAAGATTTGCCTTTCCATTTGAAAGAGGATTTAGGCGTATAGTTCAAGTAACTAATATGAACTAATAATAACAAATATAAAATGTAAATTGAACTAATACTATTAATTTGTTTTAAATTGGCATATAGTACCAGTAAATAAATTACTAATGTTGGAGATATATGTGTAGATCTTTTTCTATGTATGATTCACCAGAAAACTTGTGTGAGTTAACTTAATAGCTTGCAGAAGGTAACATTTCCTCTTCATTTTTTTTGATATATTTTTCTTTAATTTGCAAAGATTTCATGTTAAAAGAGTTATGGAAGTGGAGAATTTATGCTTTTGTTTCACATAAGTAGACATCACTGGCATGACAGATGAGTTCTTTCTATGTGTAGAAAAGCATTTAAATAAGTGGAAAGCAAATATGAAAAAGTTGTAGTATTTTTTTTAAGACTGAAGCTTTCCAAAAACATCCCTGAAAAAGATTTTTTATCTCCTTTTAATTTATCACAGATTAATTAAATCTATGTTTCTCTTAATTTTAGTGGAATTTAATTTTAATTATTTGTTTTTATTTGTTGTGTGCTAGAACTTTCCAATATAAAGAGATTAGATGGCCTTCATTCATCCTTTTCAAGGCGTACTACTGCCAAAAGAGCGCTTCGTAAGCGATTAAGCAGAATTATGCAAGCTCTTATTGCGATTGTTTAAATCCACGGCAAATCTGATTTCCGATTGGTTTGCATGCAAGTCATGCAGTCAAGTATCTAAGTATGCAGGTCATGCAAATTACAAGTTTATTGAAGAGTCAGTATAGTTATCAATGGCAGCTGTTCACAGGATCCTTAACACTGAGCTGAAAATTTATCTTTTGATTTGAATGGTTCTCACCCCTAAAAACATTATAAAGTCTCAAGAGCATTACTATTTTTAGCTAAATAGCGGTTATGTCTTTCAGTTTACTTAGGCATCAGACCAAAGATCATTGAAGTCAATATGAATTCTTCCACTTACATCAGCATGCTCAGGGTCATGCCCTTAATAAACTGTTGTTTGCTATCCAAACCAGAAGAGATTACAGAATAAAAACCGGTGTGATACAAACCAAAATGGATTTCAGCAATAGCCTGAAGTACTAATTCTGCCTCCAGGCAAGCCAGAGGGAGATATGAAAAAATCCCACAAGAAAAGTTGGACTGTTTGTTGCATTGAAGTTACCTTTCAGTTAACCTAACCATGGTAAAAATGTTTGGGCATGACCACCTTGCCCACACACCAGTGTTAGTGATGAGAGGTTGGGGTGGGTGATAAAATGCCATGTGAGATTTTAGAGTGTGAGTGTTTATCATTAGGCAAACACTAGCTCATCTGTGAAGTAAAAAAAGGACTTTTATCTTTGTTTTGAAGGTCTTTTAATCATGATAGAACAAGTATATTTGTACTGCAGAAGTTTTGAAAAACGTGGTGAAGATGATAGTAATAATTAAAAAGCCCTACATCAGGAACCCTAAAAATATGTTTGGAATAGAAAGTTTGGTTGTCTAAAAATTAGAAATTCAGGTATTGTAGCATATGAAAGTTTCATAATAAGGAGAAAGAAGGAAATAGATGATGTTATGCAACACTAATCCGTTAGTGTTCAGAGGAAAAATTGAAGAAAAAAAACCAATGAAAATACTATGTTTAACCCTTTCGCATCATTACATTATGAGTGAGTAATCCAGTGGAATTTAAAATACATTTTTACAAGTAAAAGAAAGGAAAGGGAAGAACCCTAATACTAAAAATATTCCAGACAATCAATGAATTTGGGATAAAAAATGTGCAATAGAAAAAAAAAGAGTAACCTGATTTTGAAGCTTGATTTTAAGGCAAGCATCTTCAGCCTTCTCTCTGGAAGGGCTTAGAAAAGCAGAATTTTCTGCATTAAATGAGAGTAATTTTTGGTGGGTCCGTTCAGGCCCATATAGCAAAATGGAAAGTTCTTCACTGGTGAGTCTGAAGGTGCAAATCTTTTACTTGCTTTTGTTTGGCAGAAGTATTAAGCTCATGGGAAACCTTTATGGTAGTAAAATATTTTGTCTGAGTGATGCTGAATTTCATCTTTGCAACAAGAAAAAGCGCAAGCTACTCAAATGTAATAATGGTATTCATCTTAAAATTTAATTTTGTTTAGTTTAATTTTTAAAATACAAGGGGTTTTTGAATTACCAAAAGGGAACGGAAAGAAATGGATATCATTATGCTAAATTGTTGTCTGCTTTCTCGTTTTGTTCCATGCTAAATTATTCCCTTGACAAACAGAATAGAAAGTATTCGTACTTTAGACATTTTATGATTAATCAGCCTCTGTGTTTGTGTCTGGGCTAGTAAAAACAGAGCTACTGTTGAAGGGTGGAAATAATCATGCTGGCTTTTGCCTGCAGTCAATGCTCCTGCCTCTGTTGGGTACATTTTTTCCAACGTATATCAAATACCGTATAGAAGGTACGGCAGTGATTGAGGAAACAGCTGCTGAAGGGCTGTTCAGGCAAAGCCTTTCACTTACACTTTATATGGTTCAGTAGCAGAGGAGCCTTGGTATTCTTAGTGGTTAGTTGTTCATGTTAGGTGCCTGAGATTCATTTTTGAGGGTGGCAAATTCTAAAAAGGTGTTTGTCACTACTGGCCCAGGGATGGGGACTGGTTAGGCTGGTGCTTCTCACCACTGAGAATCAGGTCCATGTGATTATTTTTTTTTCAGTTGGCTTTACAGTCCAGATGATGGAGCGGTTTCACTGAAGACCTTTTGAACTCAATTCACCAGCTACTTTGAAAAGATTGCCACTGAAGACCCTTCAGTACAATTTTCAGTCACTGTGGGCAAAGTGCTCCATTGCAGTCTCAGCTTTGGTAGAAATTGCTTCTCTGATATTTTGCAGACACACTCAGAGGGCATCTCGGCCCAGGCTTCTGGCTGCTTATTGTAAAGCCGTCAGCCTCTCAGGGGTGGGCACCATGTATCACTGAGGACACCTGAAGTTCAGATTTATCAGAGAGAAGCTGAGCCATGGGGCCCGCGCTGTCCCCTTCGCGGCTGGGTTGGGTAGAGAGCAGGGCCGATGCTTGACTAAGTGGAGAGGTGCACACCACACTGTAAATGCTGGCTTTGTTTCTCAACTCCCTTTATCAAAGAGGAAGGTACTTATTAGCACAGAAGTGAGAAGGGAGTGTTGCTGGCCTGAAAGTCGTTGTTATCTGGATTTTTGCATGGGAATAGATGGAGAGAAGAAAACGTTCCTCCAAACACCGCCTTATCCACTAGCTCATTTCATAATTTCCTTCACACAATCAATTTGCATTCTTTACGAGCGGTGTCTTGCTTCTGTTTTTTCTCTACCAAGAGGAAACAAGTAAATAGCTCATTTTCTTGTATGACTTTGACATCTTCCACACTTTATAAGAAACAGAAGAGTTTCTTTTAAAAATGGTGTTGAATACAAGCGTTTACATGGTTTAGAATGAGAGAGGCACATTTTTTGGACTGATACCTGAAATTGTGCATGCAGTTTTATAGTGTAGGTTCTCACTTATGTGCACGAGTGATGATTTGTTCGGGTAAAGTTGCTCGATTTACCCAGGCAAATGCTGCACTATGACCAAGTGCCATTGTATGTAAAGGTCAGCGTAGAAAAACAGAGAAAAAGGTTATCCTGAAATAACCATGACTATTTATTAATTATTATAAATGTTAATGTAATAATGTAAAATGAATGCCCAGGTTTATTGAAAAAAAGGTATTTCCATGTGTAGGACAGTTTAGCAGAAAAGAGATTCTTTTTGTCCGTCAGTCTAAGGACAAGTGAGGAAAACCTGTACCAGTTCACAGTCACTATAGATCATCAGAGACTAATCGTGGGTTTACAGCATTGTTTTAGCACATTGTTTTAATGGCCTGATCTGGTTGACAGTGCAACTTGTCTATCAGCTCGTACCAGCGTGGCCAAGGGAGTCAGTATGCGGTACCAGAGGGTGCTGGAATGGGGGAAGGACTCCTGCTGGGCAGCCTGGACAACCATTTATTTCATGAACTCCAATGCCATATGATTAGCGCTTTATCAGGCAAATTCACAAATTCCATAGCTTTCACGAGGGCACCCTCCTGCTTTTTCTGCTGAGTCCTTCCCCTGGTTGTTGAACTGTTGGTGAAACAGAATAGCAGGCACCCCTCCTGGAGATAGAAGAACTCATGTCAATCCTCCTCCAGCACCCTTCAACACGTAGCTGGTGCCCTTGTGGTCTTGCAGCTTTTGTCTCGCCACAATAGTATAAATGCGACCTAACAAACGATCAGTTGAATTGTTGGATGGGTGTTAAATCCTACTTCCTTTTCCCTCCCTGTCCCCACAGAGCTCTCACCAGCATTTGTCTCCAAGGGCAATGGCTATATCTTCATACTCTCTCCTTTATTCATTTTAATCTAATCTACCTCCCTTACATCATTCTCCTCTCTTCCTGCCGGGAAGTCACGCTGGGGGGAGCTCCCGGGGTCCCCCGAGAGTTGTCTCAGGGAGATACCTTGTGCTGTAGAAAGCCCTGTTTTACACTTTATGGAATGCAGATGGTCTAGACACAAATTTCATTTTTTTTTCCCAGCATAAAGCACCACATTTTTAACACATACCTCAAATAAATACGTCAAGAGGAGAACCAGTTAGCAGTGATTCCTTAAGGCAGCTATTGCAGCTGTCTTGGAGTTCTATACAGCATCAGTGTGGCATATTTTATATGTCCAGCTCAGGCACATAGCTTCCAGGATATGGGATTGCTAGAAGCAATACCACAGTGCTGTCAGTGTGCTAGCTTAAGTCCTCGCTATACTTTTTGTACTTTATTCTTTTTAAGTAGCTGTCGGTTTTGCTGGTCTACAAGGGGCTATCACTTCAACATGATAGTCAGACTTATTTTGTTAATCAGAAAGTGGTGTCATATGTAGCCACATTTATTTAAGCAACTACATAGTTTAGCTTCCGTTTGCAATTTTTTTGATAGATTATGTTTTGCCCACAAATCATACCAATCTGTCTGGATGAAATATGAAATTAAATTTTGAAAGTGCAAACAGTATTTATTTTTAATCAATTGTATGAAGCTTCCTTAAATGTGTTGAAGACTTTTTAAAAAAACAATTTGAAAGACATTTTGATAAATCTAAATGCATGTTTTTCCAGTTAATAATAGAACTGACAGATCATAATGTCATAAAATCTTCACTTGACTAGACCTCATCCTTTGCTATCTAGTTTTTATCCGTAAATTGGAAATTGGTTCTCTGTATCTAACAGCCAAAGATTTTCTCAGCTTTGAGTGAACTAGCCTTTGAATTGAGCTAGATGAATAAACCGATTTAAAGAAATGTTCTCCCTGCACCTGCAGAAGAAGCTGCAGCTGCCAAAAGATGAATACTTCAAAAAACTTGGATCCCAAGGATTTAGCCAGTGATTTCTGCCAGTTCAGTACTTTGATGTTCTTTAAAAGTTCAGCACCAAATGCACAGTGATGTGGGTTATTATGTAAGTATAGCCCTTTAAAAAAAAAAGAACTAATGTCATCTCAATTTGGAATCTTAATAAGCAAAAAAATCAAACTTAAATAAAATTTTTTGTTAGTGGAGGCAGTTTTTAATACCTGCTTTTTATTCACGCTCTTGTCTCTGAAATCAGCACGGGCTTTTCATATGACTCTCTCTGTGCAGGTGACGGAGGTCAGCTGCCAGCAGAGAGAGGTATTCATTTAAAAGAAAAAAAGATAAACCAGGGAGGGAAGCATCATTTCAGTAAGTCACTAGGGATGGGGGGTGTTGATCCAAGGTTTGTTGAAGAATTTCAGGAGGGAGCAGCTTAGTTACAGTCATATGTAACTCACTGAAAGCAATTACTTTCAGCAAAGAAATGGATGCAACCGATTGCATACCTAACTTAGCAAAATGGGTATAATTGTGAACCTTACTCTCCTACCAGCACAGACAGTGAAGTTCTCAAGAGAGAAGTATAAAGGCAGAAGGAGGAGATGGCTGTGGAGCCCTGTAAACACAGGCAAGAAACCTCCAGGATGCAGGGGACGGCAGTGCCTGGGGACAGGGATTGCAGGAGGCAGCAATGACCCATGCATGAGCTCATCCTGGTTTTTAACAGCACTGTAGATAAATTCCAGCTCCTCCTCGTGGAACGAGGGTAGTCATCAGAGACCTGGATCATCAACAATGGGCTGGTGGGCATTCTCACATTTTGAGGGGAGCTATTCGATACATAGTCCTCTTCACTTTATTCTGCTTGAACATGTGAAAAGATCATGATAATTTCCAGAAAAATCTTACAGTTATAAAACAGGTTACAGAGCTTCACTATGGACAAATGCAAGGTGGTGAGCATTGGAAAGAGCACATGACTCTCTCTTTGTCCTGTATCCAGTGAAAATGATGTCTGGCTAGATTTTTGCAAGTAAGAGATTAGCTGTGTGTCTTAAGCCTGGACAGCAGTTGTTAGATAAATTAATTTAATATTAGCATCTTTCTGAGGGTGTTATTTTGCATAAATTGAGATTGAAATTTGCAAATGAAATCCTCCTCCTTATTATGTTCAGCTCTTGTTAAAAATTAATAGAAAAGGTAGAGAAATGAAGCAATGGGAAGTGAATAGCTGGGAGATCACATAAGGAACCAGGGTTAGCTGGAAAAGTTTGGAAGAGACATGGGAAAAAACCAAAGAAGTCTAAACCACGAGTTTTTGTATGAAGAATTTTGTTCAGACTTCTCATTTGCCTGTAATATGGGGACACTGAATCAAAATGGCAGGCAGTTTAGATGCTCTCAAAGGAGATTTCATTTCAGGTATAGCTTTTGTGTTTGTTTTCTAGTATGAACCAGGAGAGAAATGCACACAGTCGCATGGGTGCACATACACTCTTTCACCTACCTCCATGCAGATACGTGCCCTAGAAAGTCCACCCATGGCTAGAAGATGCTTCTGCAAAGGCCAGATCCGGAGCTAAATTGCTTTCTCATGCTCTTGCCTAAGCAGGCTTTGCAGGATTGTATTGCAAACAGTCACGTTGTAGGGAACACATGCTGGTATTTCAGCTGGTCAGGTGTCAAATTTCTAAAGATAGTGCCCTTTCAGTAGGAAAAAACCCTCAAATACCAGAACAGAATAAAAAAATAGAGTTAAATTATATCAGAGATATAGATGAAATATATTCTATTAGTAGTGATGATGTGGTAGAAATAGAAATAAAAGTGCCATATTTCACAGTTGGACACTTCAAAGGATACTCCTCTCCCAGTAATCTTCTGATCTGCTTCATGTCACAGGTCACCTAAACAGTATTTACAAATGTCCTGGCTGGAGCACTCGTTCAGGATTTAAGGTGTTGCAATTTTTTTTGACATCAAAAGTTCAAGTACACTGATATTTCTCTGAGAATGTAACATCAGAGTTAATTTTTATGCAGACTCATGTTTATGAATATGTCTCCTCGAGACTGACATGGAACTTGCCTGGAGAGGGTGAAGAGATTTCTCCTGACAGCATGTGATGAGGTGAGACAGTGTCTGGTAGTTAGACGGGCGCTGCTTCAAACATGCTTGAAAAGGTGAGGACCAAAGCAGAAGTCAAAAGACTTGGCTTAACCATTGACCCATGTGTCACTGAGAAACTGGTGTGAACTTTGGGTTCCCTTTAACGTCTGAACGTAAGTATTAATGTTCTCCAAAGTGCTTTGCCACCTTGAAGAGTAAAGTGCAACAATAGTAATTGCTGCTGTAATTTTGAGAGTGGGCTGGACTTGGATGTAAAGTCTCCCTTTTGGCATCAAGCTCATTCTGGGAGCTTGGCATTTACTGTGGGGTGCTTGAGCACCGATGGATTCTGCTCTCTGAGGCAGGCATCATCCTTGGTTCTAGGTGGCCTTTCCGAATCCTCCAAGTCATGAGGGTTTGGAATTTTTGTGCTGATCAGACAAGTTGCTAGTTGCTTCAGTTAGAGGGGTCCTATCTCCTACTCTTTCCACAGAGTGAGTTTAGTTTTTACTCTGTCTTATTGCTCCAAGCAATTGAGGTCGTATGCTGACTACTGTGCAGCTTCTTGCAAACCCTTGCAGTAGGAAAGCTGCTCTATGAAGCCTGCGTGTTAGGCACGTTGGCAGGCATTTGAAGACTTTTTTCATGCTTTTCTTCTGGTTTTGTTTTTACAAGAAAGGAGAGCATATTCAAAATATTTCTACAGTACCAAGGTGAAAGGACCTAGGGTCATAGCCGAAATAAAACTCTTGAATATTTTTCCCTTGCCGAAGTAGGAATGCCTGGTTGCTCTGTCCATGAATGATTTGAAGGAAGAAGGATATTTTTTCAAATCTGTTTAATTAAGATGCCTCTTCAGTCCTCCCTGTCCCTCATTTCAATAGGTTTTCAGAGGCTTTCAAACCATAACTACACAGGGCTCTAATTCAAGTGCACTGTAAAGAGCTGATAATATAGCCTCTGTGACTGGGGCACAGAATCTTCCTTATATAGCTTTTCTGAACAGGATACGCTTGTTCTGCAACAGATCTGGTGTTGTTTATTCCCAATAACTATTCTCAAGTCAGTATAAATGACACTTCCAGATAACTTTCTTCCTCCCTGATAACAATCTGGTAGTTTATACGACTCTCCAGAAGTGTATATTTCTGTTTAGTTTTTTAGGGTGCATTTAGTATTTAGTATGGCCAAAGTAGTAATTCTTTCAGTATCTGCCAGCTAGATCGGTTTTGAGAAGAGTCTCTTCAAAGCAATGTCTGTTTAGAACTGACTTATTTATGTGCAGTTTCTGTTCCACAACAAAGCAGTCAAAGAAACGGAGCATCAGTTCCTGATGCCTGAGAAAGAGGCCTGAGAAAGGTCTCAGAAAACAGGTATGATTTAGAAAGTCATGTGCAAGAAGTCTGTGTTCTGAATAGCTGTGTATTTGTGCAAATTCAGATCTTGTTTTTAAGGCTTTGTTTTTTGAACGAAGCACTGACGGATGTGGAAGCGACAGTGGGTCGTGCGAAAGGGAAGTGATCACAATCCAGGGAGGTTACTAGCAAAGCTCTTCAAGGACGGTCGTAGGGTTGCATTACTGACTTTAGCAAATTAGGGGTGCGCTCGTGTAGGTTGCTGGTGACCCGAAGTTGTTAGTACAGGGGAAGATGGGCTGTCATGCACAAAGAAACTGGACAACATCAAAGCCTAAGAGAAATAGGGCAGAATTTCATAGGTCAAAATATATGTTGAGACTAGTAATGAGATTTTCTTGACTGGAAAGAGTCACTGTGGTGTATTAGTCAGGGATCACAGACAGGTGATCATGAACAACAACCTGTTACTGGTGTACATCAGGGCAGCAAATTATAGCTGGGCAGACATGGAATTCATGCTGCTGAATTGGGGCTAGGAGATTCCTCCAGTTCTGTTTGCCTACATGCATGAAACATTGACTGTAGCTGAAAAAAGTTAAGAAGAGAACTTGTTGGATGCTAAGGAAGGAGTTGTTGGATGCTGAAGAGGCATATGCGTTTTACAGGATGGAGAAGAAAGCTTAATAAGAATAAGGAGTAAAGTAGGAATATCGTAGGTGGGGGCACTAGCTAGTTTGAATTACATAGCATAGCAAAACAAAGAGGGGAGATGGTTGCTCTCTCAAGTAAGCTTGTGAGGCAAAACCCAGGCAAACAGTAGTGTTGATTGCATCTACCGGAGGATAACACTGCTGTAAAAAGAAATAGCATAAACCTAATCATTAGTAATGTGGGAAACCAGTAACAAGTTTCTAACTGTGGAGTAGCACGACTGTATGAAGGTCAGAGGGAGCAGAAACCCCTCTCTTGCAGCTATTCTCCAAACAGAGCTCAGTAAATAAGCAGGACTGTATAACGTGGTGGCCTACAAAAACAAGAAACTAATAACAAGGGACTGATGATTGTCAAGAAATTCTATTCCTTTTTGTTCCTAAGTTGTATGTTGGCTAATAGATATCGGAAAGCTAAACACAAAGTATCCAGGGGTTTAGAAGAGCTATAATATCTCTCCTGCCATCTCTTTCAAGTATTTTAAAGTACTTTCTGATTTGTTTTCTGTTTTGAAATTGCATTTACCAGTAGAAAAAGAAAAAGATTTTGCCATACTTGTAGGGCAAAATATGTTGCGTTGGATCTGACAGCCCAAGAGAGGTGAAGCTGCTGCAGCTGCATGTCCCCAGGTCCAACCAGTAGCAAGCCTGAAAATGTGTTCCCAGCAGCTACGTGCACACACAGCATATGTATATATAAATCCCTTTCTCTGAGTCCTTAATTTGGGTTCTCTACCTGCCATTGTGCCCCTGTGCTCCTCTGCGCTTGTGCAGGTGGGCCTTTGATGGGCTGATGGCTCCAGTGATGGGCCTAGGAGTAGCTGGGCATGGTATTATTTGGGCTCCACTTCCTGCCATCATCTCTCTGTGCTCCTCTGTGATTGTGCAGACAAGGTTTTATCATGTAACCTCGCAGTACCAAACTGGGTTTTGAATGTGGTTCAAAGGGTGAGCAGCTCTAGGAGAGAGAGTGGTCTCAGTTTGATGGCTGCACACCATAAATCCATGCTTACTGAATGGCAGAACTGCACAGAAATAAACCCTCTAATTGGACAGAAGAGAGCTGGAGAAAGTTAAGACCAAAATATAATATGGATGATGTTCAGGACGAGAATATGGGAAATGTTGAACTTGACTATATTTTCCCAGCAGGCTGGAAAAAAGTAATGAAAGGAGGAATGCAGCATGGAAATTTCTGGGTGATGGCAAATATCTTTGCCAGAAGATATTGGAAAAAAAATTAAATGCAGACGTTCTCATCTGGGTATCTGGCCTTTACAATGTATAGAAATATTTTGTCCATTTTGACCTTGTAGGTAAATGGTTTAAAATATTACTTAAAATATAGATATAGAGGTAGATTTTTTTTTTTTCCCAGCAGAGTAGTCCATTCTCTCATCTTGCATTTTTGCTCATCAAAGCTTTCCATTTAAATCGATGGATATACATGGATACTCCTGGACGATTTTTCTGTAGATATAACTAACTCTTCCTTAGGTTGCAGAGGACAGGTCTTCTATGTGTGTTTTTTGACATGGAGCCAGCTCTAATACATCCATGAGAGAACTGTTTACATTAAAAGATTGCTGCCCAGGTACCCATAATTAAATTTATGCTGAGTTTTTGAATAGCAGTTGTTGATGTATTCCCTAGCAGAGTCTAAACCTGTGTCAAACAGGTAATGGAGACCTTCCCACATCCCTTCTCATTCTCTGGAAAATCAGAGACAGCTCTGTGCCCTCTGCCAGGGGCAGAGTCCAGAAGAAGGACTCCTGGAGTCCTCTCATCACTTTGGACTTAGACTCCATCTGAGGAATTCCTGCTTCCCAGCCCTGCTGGTGCCAGTTTTGGCACTGGGAAATGCAGCATGACACAAGTTCATGCTTCAGTTGATCCCGTCTGATAAGTCCTCCTCCGTTTGAATGTTTCTGCTCAACAAAATACTTCTGAACAGCACAGTGTTTGTAATGTAGCTGTCATAAAAACTTATCAGGAATATAGATCCATGCTGAAGGTAGGGGTAACTATATGGGATGACTTCATCTTCCAAATTTTTCAAGCAAAGCCTATCCATTTGAGCCTCTCCAGGAAACCTGTGCATACGTTGCTCAGTTTGTCCTTCTGTCCAAGCAGAGTGCCTTAGTGAAGTTGCCTTGGTGACATTATTGTCGTAGGAGAAGAATTGAGTAGAATCATAGAATGGTTTGGGTTTGAAGGGACCGTAGAAGATCATGTATTCCAACTTCACTGCTGTGGGCAGGGACATCTTTCACTAGGTTAGGTTACTCAAAACCCTATCCAACCTGACCTTGAACACTTCCAGGGATGGGGCATCCACAACTTCTCTGTGCAACCTGTTTCAGTGTCTTACCACCCTCATTGTATGGAATTTCTTCTTTACGTCCAATCTAAATCTACCCTCTTTGAGTTTAAACTGAGTAGCAGTGTTCCCAGCTCTTCTGAACACCCACATTCTTTTCCCACAGGAAAAAGGCATTTGCCTGTATTATTGTCATGCATGCTACTGAAGCATTTTGTGTGTGTGAAAATGCCTGCTCAAGGCAGGCTGGTAGGAAGTTACCCCCACCAGCTGCTGGTCCCCCTGGGGCTGAGGTAGGAGGAATGCTTCATGTCTTGCAATGCAATGTCCAGAGCAAGCCTGTAGGATTTGCCAAAGCAATGTTGGTCTTCCCATACCAACTTTTGCTGCCAGGGTCAAAACACATGACCGTCAAAGTGCATTGCTGCGCTGCAGAAAGGGCATCATGCATGTAAGTCTGTACCTTGCACTGTGCTGTAGGTTGCAGTATAGTAACAGAGAACCTCTGGAGCAGGAGAATCTTTTTACACTATAAATGACTAAACAGATTCTTTTGTGGATTTAAAGAAACAGATTGACCCTACTGTGCTTAATTGTTAATGTAAAACTGCATCTCATATGAATTTACTCTTAGCTCATTTGAAACACTCAGGTGATGAGAGGATTTCCCTTATGAAGCCCTGCTCCCCCCTCCTCCCCTCAACTATATAATTTTATTAAAACGGTGCATTCAAGCGATTTGAAGCTTTTATTATTTGATGTCTACCAAAAATTACTATCAAAGATTCTCTTTGAGAAGCCATTTTGAACCAAGATGAGAAGGGGCTCCCATTTTGTATTACTAACAAAATCCTTGTGTTTTTCAAATGTTCATTACAAATGCAGTAGAAAATTTTATGCTTTTAAGGCATTCAGAGGAGGATCCACTTAATATGGGCACATTCGCTATCAGTGCATGTACATTCTCCTGTTTATGTCTTACTTTCAAACAAAAAGACAAATCTTTTTAATCTTTACAACATCATTACGTGTAGGGAATATATTGATTGCACCAACGATCGATAGTACTTCAGCAGTAGCTAGAAGCCCTCGTTATAGTGCACTCCAAAAGATTCAGGGTGGTTGTAAAGTGAGATGAACCCAATTAATTAGTCTGCAGAGGTAGTTGTGAAGTCTGCCAAGTGTGCTCCATCCACTTCCATCTTCACAGCTCTGGCTCCAGCAAAGCTGGTGTGGCTCAGCCTCCCTTTAAGAATGGATGCTTGGAGTCTGCCTGTCTGCCAAGATCTGTTTTATTGGGACCTCCCTTCTTCATGACTTAACGAATTGAAGACTTAACAACTACAATGTGGAGCAGACCAAAAGAACAAGCCAGGGCAATAGGAAAGAGTTTCAACACTGCCTGGGGCCGTCCTCTTTCTCTTTCCCACCAAAGTGGTAGTTATGCAGCAGTAACTGTGCAGTGCATTATGCATGCAAAATAGGCCTGGCACATCCCCAAAATGCTGGATTCTCCATGGATGGGCTGCACGGCATGTGTTGTGGTATAGACTGGTGTGTAGCTGAGATTTCTTTTACTGAAATGTGGGAGGCATGTGTGCACGTGCCTGGATTACGTGCCATGACTGTGCAACATCATCTGGCCAGGTCTGCTCGAACCATCCATCCAGTGCGATGATCCTGTGCCACACAAAGTGGGTTTGTTACATGTTGGAGTAAGAAAAGGGAGTGACTCCCTTCCGCATATCAAAGCAATGAGAGCTGGGAACCCCGAGACTGAAAGATTTAGGAAGTGTAAGCCTTTGGCATTTTTTTCCTCAAACTAATTTTGTCTAGGGTCATAGCTAGGCTTGGCTACACATCTGTCTTTAAACTTCTGCAAGAAAGCATAGCTGTTGTAAATATAAACGTCTTTACAACTTCTATTTAATGGATAATTCCTCAAATCTACTGTATTTTTAAATTGATTCTCCACATATTTAACTTCTAAGGGCACTGAAATAAAGAGACTTTGGAAAGTGGTGTCAAAAACGTAGCTGTTAGAATTGCAGGCAGCTGTGTATGGGAATCCTGCAATGCACATAATGTACTGTGACAGCAGGGGAGCTGGTTTTGCAGAGAATTGATGCATTTTTTAACTTTCAAGGTCACTTTAGACACCACTGTGCAAATCACCCCTTAAAATTACAAAGCAGAAGAAACTAATACATATTTTTATGAATGCAAAAGTTAATAATATGAATAGCTGCAATAGCATTTTTGTGAGCAAGAATTAAAGATCATAAAAGCATTTTTACATGAAAAAAGGTAAAAGTTTCTGAATAATCTGTAATAGAATTTAAGCCCATTTGATGCTTGGATTAGGCTTTTTTAAAACTGAAACAGTATATAGCTTTCAATGTGCTTAAAACTTTCGTTCAAATGCAGGTATTTTATTTTTTAAAAATTCTGTAAGCACAGAAAATATTCATCCATTTTCTTTCTGGTTTAAAAAAAGACATACTTCAGCTTTATGAAGTAGGTGTTCTCCACGGAATGGGCGCTGATGAGAACCATGCACAGAACAGGAAGTTCAGAAGACAGAGGATGGCAGCCGAGAGCAGCTCCATCTGCTCTGGAAACGCATTGCCTTGCAGCGGAGGCCAAAACAACTGACAAGACAAAGTCATTATTTATGGAAAGACTGAACTCTGGCTGTTTGTCAAGCTGACTCAAGTAGTCTGCTGCTGGCCCTGATGAACTAGCAAGTATCTAACATAGATTTGTGCTCTAATAAATGTCAGATACAGAGGCGTTACTGAAACAAATTGCTAAAATATTAGGAGAAAAGGGGAATGTACATCGAACAGTGAAGACTAACTTCACTAATAGAGATTGGAGAGCATCAGAACACTCTATTTTCAAAAGAAAAGCTTGGAGAGGAGCAGTGCAATGTCCCAGCCCTGAAGCCAATGGCAGAACTCTCATTGACTGATGTGGAGCTAAGGTTTCTCCCGCTGTGGGCAGTGTTTCAGTGGACTCCTCCATCCATTCACTTCAGGAGCTGGGATGGTTTGTGTGTTTGTGAAATAGTTTCCACGTGTGCCCATTTAGTAAAAGTTCCAGTCCCCAGGCCAATGAAAACATGCCCTGTTCCCTTCAAAAATGTGCATCAGCAAGGACAAATGTTATCTTTTAGACTAATAAAAAATTATTGGGATGACGCTGTGCTTTTTTATGGTAACCTCTGTTGAAAACTGGAAGTTTTTTTTTTAAAAAAGCTGAAAGAAGTACGGATAATCTTGTAGCCAAGTCAGGTTGGGTGCATTTTTTTGTCTCTTGTTTGAGGGCGTCCCAAATCTTGCCATAATTCTCAAACATATGAATTATAGCGTGTTAGAAGATTACCAGAAGGAAGACTTCTTTCCATAACTGTATAGTGTACATGCTATGTACAGTCAAAACCTAGACATTCATGTGCCTTCCCTGCTCAATTGCTCCACTACCTGACTTCAATAGCAACGAGTAATTTGATGTTGTCTTCAAAAAGTATCATGTTACAGGCATTTTCCTATTGCAAAAATATTCTCTAAACATAGGCACTTCTGAAAAAAAAATAAACCCAAACCTCCTAGTAGGAAGCCTGTCTAGATTCATTGCTTGGCTGCGTGACACACAGCAAGAAAGGGAGCCACATGTTCCTGTCTGGAAAGTGATCAGTTACATTATTCTAAGCATTAAAATGTGTCCGTATGTGCGCATCTGTACACACAGAGACACACATACTTCAGATCGTGCTGATAATGACATTTCCAGTCTCAAAAGAAAAATAGATTGTGTACAAAATCCTTTATTTACCAGACATAGAATTTCATTGTGGTCAACCCCTTCGACTTTAAAAATACTCTGTATTATGATGGCAAGAACAGTCTTATAGTGGTTAACCGATTCTGTGTATAGCCTCTCATTTAGCCTGTTACTGAATGACAAAAAGGAGTACAATGATCTCCTACTTTATTCATCATATTTTATCTAGTGTAAGAGCAGGTTATGTATATCTATCGTTCTGTATATAATATCTGTTATAGTCGTGTACATTGGATATTTTAGAGAGCTGAGAGTCTCATGATGAGTTGCAGTCATGTGAGGCAATCATTTATCACATGCCTGTGACAGTCTCACCTGCATGCTGGCCATTAATCTATTTACCAAGAACATAACATTACTGTCCCCAGGCAATTTTGCAGTTTCCCTGCATAGAAAGGCAAAAAAAACCCTGCTACAAAACTGTTTCGTTTCCATGTTATCAAAGGTAGAACTTCCTCCAAAAGTGCTCTCAGTGAGGTCTAAAATGAGCAAGATTCAGTCTAGAACTAGTGATGAAGTTGTGGATACCCCATCATTGGAAGTGTTCAAGGTCAGATTGAATGGGACTTTGAGCAACCTGATCTAGTGAAAGATGTCTCTACCCATGGCAGAAGGGTTGGACTAGATGGTATTTGAAGGTTCCTTCCAACCCAAACCATACCATGGTTCTGTGAAGCAGGACATTAATAATGTGGGTGATTTTGGAGAGCTAGCACTTCAACTCTCAGCAAGGGAGGGAGCAATGGTATTTCTGCTGACCTAGGAAAGCCATCCATCACAGAGACTTCACGCTGTAGAGGCCTTTGGTAAAGGTGGTAGGTTGGAAAGAAACGAAGCCATCTTTTAGGCATTGGGATCTGAGGCTGTCAGCTTCAGTAGGGACAGTAGATGATGAGGAACATCAGATACATGGACTGCAGCTTGACCCAGCCTGTTTAGGAGGAACTGGAACGAGTATTCGGGACCTCCCAGAGTTTTGCTGGTGACAGTTAAAGTGGTTGTAACAGCACTGAACCTATGCGGGGCTTTGTCTCTTTGTTAGAAGGTGACATAGAGGGACCCTCCTAGGACAGAGTGCAGAATAGACCATGAAGTCAAGGTACAAACACAGACCCATGCTAGATCACACCTTTCCCACACTTTTCCTGTCACAACATTCCTTACTGTCTGCTTAAAAACAACCCCTTTGGGGACTCCAAGCATTAGGTCTGATGTGATGGTGGACTTTCTGCAAATAGCAGAACCGTGCAATGGTGGCTTTTCTCTGACTTGTGCCGTGCATTATTGTACAGTGTTTATGGTCATGAAATTGAGCTGCATGTGTCTGTCTCCATTAGAAATTTATTTTTGTCAGTAACAAAAGGAATTTATTTTGTCAGTAAAGTTATTTACTTTTCCTTCACTTAATTGTAGTTTTCACTGCAGAAGACAAGTCTTGGTTTTGGGAAGGGGAGAAAGGTCAGATATTTTACAACTGAGCAGCTAATTCCTGAGTTCTGCACATCAAAGGTTGTTGTGCATTTTTACTGCATTTGATACTCATTATGCTGTACATGCTCTGTTCTTTCCATGAGGAATCCTGCAGATGTAAAGGCTCGCACTATGATTGGTTTAATTAGAAATAAAGTGTCAAGAAATTTGGCACCTTTTTTGTTCTTTGTTCAAATAACAAATGTTAAACACATGGACATCAATTCATTCCTGGAGCAATTTAGCTGATTTGAGTGGCATTACAGCAGGGTTCGTTTAGCCTATGACATTCATTTCAAATTATTTTTTTTATTAACTTCTCGAATAAGTGTTGCCATCTGAAAATCTCTGGTGAAAAGAATAGCCTGAGATCTGGGAAAAGCTTCATCAGCCACACTTCCAATTGACAAGTCATTTGCTAGGCCATTTTCTGAATGGTGTGATTTTGTAAGGGCTAGCGTTGGAAAGGAGAGATAGTATTTTATTAATCTCTCTTTTTTTTTGTTTTTGAGAGAGTGTCAACTTCGCTGATTACTGAAGATCCTGGTCCGCAGCTATAGTTCAGTCGTATTCTTGCAAATTGTCAACTGAAGTAGCTTGCTGCTGAGATTACTGGCAGTAATGATTGCAGAATTGGGCTCTTAAGTTACAATATGGTCAAAGATGCTGTTACAAACAGTAATAAGATCATTAAAATGTTTTCATTGGGATTTGCGTTGAGAAGTAGCTGTTTCACATGCCTTTGCTGCAAACTTTAATTTGTATGTGTGTCCATACTCATTTCCAAGGTGCAAAATTAGCAAATGACTTGTGGAACGAATCAGTAAAGCTATTGTGCTCTGGGAAGAAGTGAATAAACCAGCTATTTTACCCCCAGCCTAGGCTTCCCCTCTCCTGGGCTTCCTAGCGGATCCTTTTGAGATATATCTGTCCGTAAAATAAAGCCGCTTTTTATGCTTTTTAGTACTTGCTGACTATTTGCCAAGGATTTCTATGAAGTATCTGTGAGCGTAGCCTGAGACAACATGACGCTGCTTCCCCTGTTTCCTGTGCTGAATGGCCAGCCCCAGTGATAAACTGTAACACTACTCAAGGTAGAAGGGGTGAGCTGCCAGAAACTATTTATCACTTCACTGGCTTTGTACCATGCACATCCGTCTGAAGTTAAATTGAGGTTATAAGAAGAGTTTTCTTTCTGCTCCAGCTTTGCCAGCGATAGGATCTTGCGTAAAGGTGAAAATAGACGTTCAGTGTTTAGCCCTTAGATGTTCCCATGCCATGAAAAGGAGATGGAAGTGATATAAAATTTGACTCAAAACACTTTCAGTTTCTGACAGTTAGTGCTGTAATATTAGTCAGCCATTAATGTCAGTAACATGAATAGCTCTTTCTAATGGTGGATTTCAGTATGATGCTTTATGTGCTAATATGTAAGGTCGGGTGTCAGCTCAAGTTTTCATTCTTGTTCGGTATTTTAGGACTTTAAAAAATATTAATATCTTCTGTCCTTTCATTCTATTTGATGTTGCTGTTAGGGATAAATAAATTATTCCTCTTTTATCATTTTAGAGACTAAAAGTAAAATCTGCATGATACTCTAAGGCAAAGCTGTGGGTAATTCTGTGCAGTTCAACTCTTTATAAACCCATAAATCCAGGTAAGGTTACTCTTAAATGCTTCCTACAGTAGAATGAGAGTTTACCTTTTGTGAGGTTTCTCTCTTATTCGATGTTGAGTACCATGCATCACACGATACTTAACTGTGTTGTAAACTGGAAGCATCATCGAAAAACTCAGCATGCACTCAGCAGCCTAGCGCTTCTTGTTTTAGCACATCCAAAGCAGACGTGCATCTTCATTATCAATGCTGGTTGCGTTTTGATTTTAATGGTTGTGCCAGGTGTTCCTTCACCTGAGAAAAAAATTAAATCAAAGAAACAACAGGCTTGACTTGTAAAAAGACGGTGCTCGAGGTGCAGTATCCCCTGGTGACTGTGATAGCAGGTGGCTGATGATACACACCGTGCTCTTATGCATCTTCAAATAATTCAGTAATTGTAATTGTTGGAAAATGTGTCTTTGCTAAGAGATATTCCCTGTGATTGTATCATTGCTTTACAGCTTTCGTTTCTACTGGCTGCAGTGCTGAAGTTCCAGTTGTTATTTTTGAGCAGTTGGCTCATGCTGATAGGAATATTGGCTGCCTCTCTCATCGGCTCGAGTGGGACAGGGTGCTTAGTCGACCACCCTGCTGACTGAAGACATAAAGCCTGAGAGCAAAGCACACCGCGCGGGAGCAATTACGTGCTGGGTGACCTCCCAGCTGCTCCACATGAAGTATCCCCTTTCCCATGCTTTCTCTAGACCTTGGCAATGGCAGAGAGCTCAATGGATGAGAGGTTGTGGTGGGAGAAGCTGAGTTGGGGATGAAGGAAGGCAAGGATGTCTTTATTTCTAAACCTTAGGAAGAGTGTGTATTTAAGAAACCTTTACGAATATTTTGCATGTGAGTCAAGAGCTTTAAATGGGGCATATTTTAAATTAATCAAAATATGTAATTGAAACAAAATTCCATCATGCAGTCAAAATTCACTTACTTTTTCTTCACATTTATGGCAACAGCAAACTTATTTATGTTCATGCTTTTCTGAGCATGTCAAAAATGCTTAATATATCACTTGAAAAATGTTAGTGCAATAACTATGTTTTCTTTGTATGCCAAAAAACAAACATGCGTGATAAAAGTGCCACAAAGGGAATTAATTGATTGCTAGTCCATGCTGTAGAGACTGACTGACTGCACAACACCCTTAAGTAATTAAATTCCTTTAACCACAGATAGCTTGGCCAGATTCCTTCACGTGATTCCCACCCCCCACCCAAGATTCATCATTTCATTTCATTTGATGTTGACCTTGCCGTAAGCTAAAAACACACAGATAATGTGTCAAACCCAAGTCATAGTCTTATTTTTGCTTTTTGAAAGAAAAGAGTTGGGTTTACTCCGTTATTTTAATGTTTGTACTTGAATAACTTCAAAAAGGTCAGTCACTTTCAGTACTTTGATGTGTTTGGGGTTTTCTTTCATAAAAAAATGGTGGTATTAAAGCTACTCAAGTAAAGGAGACGTTTTCTGATAAAAATCCAGTTCTCATGATTTGCTGCCTGGTTTTACTGTGCATTCCCTTTTCCTTTTGAATTTTGCTCTTACAAGGAAGGGTAGCTAAATAAATACAGTAGCACAGAAGCAAATGGAAAACATCTGTTCTTATTCAGGAATTTAGTGAGTCAGGTTTTATGAACATCTGAACTCAGCACTTTTACATATTTGTAGAACTTTCTGTAGTTTAAAATTATTATTGTAAAACATATATTTAAAGAGAATACTGTAAGAAGTGTTGAGAGTGTGCCTGCGCTTTGGAAATGCCAAAGCTGACCAGGAATGAAAGGAAGGTCATTTTTTGGTTTTGTTTTATTTTAATGGAAATGATTCAGAACACTAAGAAAATAAGAAGAGCATACTGGACCAAAGTGTGGCTTAGCCTGATGCCTGTGTCTGGTAGTGGCCAGTATGAGGAAATGAAAGACCTGTGCTTTTCAAAGTGATCCTTCCCTGGTATGCCATCCTGTCCTTCAGCAATCAGAGCTGTAAAAGATTTGCTGAGCTAGTGGTGGATCTTGTCATGACCATAGCAGTGTAATGGAGATGGATATTCTGTGATTTATAATTGTTGAGGCTAAAAGATGAAATCTTTTAAATCTATTTCAAATGAAATAGATGTGAGCACAGATTTTATTATAGGAAATAAGTAAGTATTGTGGCGTAAAGAGAAAGTCACCATAATAGAGCAACTTTTAAAACTATGATGTTCTCATAATGAAGAGAAGTGATTTTACCTAAAATATTAAGAACGCTTTTCTCCATATTTTGTCAAGTTGAAAATGACTTCTTATGGCCTAGTATGGCCTATTTTTTGTATCAGTGATGACATTGTGAAAGTTCTCTTGCTGTCTCTCACTCCCTCAGACCATCAGCTCATCTTCTTTGTTTCTACAGCTTTCTCCTTCTCTGCATTCAGAGCCCCTTCAGAACTTTATTCTGTTCAGATCTGGTATTTGAGACATATGTAAGTATCACCGCATTACTTGAGCTGGATGGCATTACTTTCTTAAGTCACCTAATGTTCCCACATTTGTATGTCCCCTTCCTGAGAACTACTGCCAATGTTCACTAATTCAGTACCTGTTATGTCATCTTTATTTTGGCAGCTTTAAAAGCCTTTACTCCCACTCATCTTCCTCACTTGTAAATTGCTAAAAGTGGGAATAAATTATGTCATTCATGTACCAAAATGCAACTCTTTATAAAGCTTTTTTAAATCTTTTTTTCCTGAAAGCTGAGCAGCTCTTTCCCACCAGATGCCAATGAGCATTTTCTTGCAGTCACGGCAGCGATGACGTGATGTCGGAAGTACTGTTTTGATGATCTGTAGAAAGGAAAAAAGAGCTTGCAGCTTCCATAAAGTTTGCAAACTATGTGAAAGTCCAATGCCTCCAAAGATTTTTTTTTTTGGCTTCAAGAGGTGGACATCCAAACTGTAGTAAAACACTTCATGCTGGGCACCAAAAGCTTACAAAGTTAGTCATTCCACCCACCTTTGAAGTGTATGTTGGAAAAAGTTGAGACTAAAACCAATTATCACCTATCAGAAAATATTTTGAGCTAACAAAAATTAAAAATAAGCATATTAAAACATGCAGACATTTCGGTCTGAACAACTGATAATTATGACAGAAGGCACCTCCTTCTTCTTTGTTGGCAGATGTTAGGTTGCAACCGTTCCTCTCCCCAAGAGAGGTTTTGTGGCCTGGAAGGTCTTGTGTAGTTTGAAACATGAAAAACTAGGTATACCCAATCCACTGTGTTGTTTTGAGTGCTCAAAGTAACATCTACTGATAAAGTGAATGCCAGCACTATTTTCTGTATCTAATTAACCACATGGGGAACAGCACCTGTTCAGTCAGGCCCACCCGTAAAAAGGATGCATGTTTTCTGTGATTTTGCTTGTATGTACTAATTATTTGCTTTGGCATGCATGTTATTCATTATTGTTTGGCAAGAATATGAAAAAGGCATTTTGTTCTGAAAATAGCTAAAAGAAAGAGGTGGGAGGAAGAAAAAGTGTTTCTGTAGTTGGTCCAGATTGAATCAGGAATCCATCCCTCTCCATGGTCCCACTTGTTCAATTTCAAATCCTCTGCCTTTCAAGGTCAGTTGAGCCAGGTCAGAGCAATTCAAAGGAGTTGTGTGCTTTGTAGTTTGAATATCCTACTGGTTTCAGCTTTCTCTGTTAGATCTTCAATATCTTGTTTTATGCCTCCGCAGTGGCTCTTGCAATTTGTATCACCTGAAAAGTCTTGCTTACAATATGCTTGGCAGCTGTGCTCCAGGTAGCTGTATTTGTTTGTCCATGCAGACTTTGGTGTCTCTTATGTGCTACCTCAAACTTCCAGCCTGGTCCCAGTTTAAGATGTATAGATACTGAAAATGTTTGTTTTCCCCTCAGGATACTTGTATTTCCAAAAACATTTATGTATTGTTTTCATTTCATTACATAGAAAGCTGGGGCACAAAGCCTACCATTGGAAATGGTCCTAATGCTGCTCTATGCTCTATGTTTACAGATGTAATTAAACCAAAAAGACAGTAGTTTCTGATAGGTAGTTTTTGATCTTGGGGCTTGAGTTTTAGACAATTTTTGTCAAGTCCCAAAGTACACGCTATTGATGCTGCATAAGCAGTAAGTAGTGACGATGAGCTTTCAAGTAAATAGCACAATTTCCATTTGTCTTTGGAGCTGTCAGCACGGTATCTGAATGCCTTGACGCTGTAAACCTCTCAGGTGGATGGATACGTCAATCTGGAACAACTGACAATTTCTTAAGGGGAATAAACTGGTGTAGCTCCATATAACTATCAAGCATCTGTGTTGTTTCAATCCAGCTGAGAATTTGTCCCATAATTTTGGTTACCTCTGTGGATCTGTGTACAGTCACCATCCTTAGAGAATGCTGACATCTGCCATGAGCTAAAAAACACATTCAGCTCCTTCGTGTCTCGGATTAAGGGCTCCATTTTTGTTGTTTTTTAAAGAGTTAGTGAGATTGAGGATTCTCCCGAGAATCATCTCCCTCTCCTAATGAGAAAACCAAAACTCTTTCCTCCTTACCGTAAGAGTTTCTCTGGCAGGAGATGGCTACCTCTGACTTGAAATGAAGGGTTTCAGATATCCCACCTGTGTCAGATACGCATCCTTTTGTTCATTCTGCTCCCTGTTGTTATATTTATTGGCAAAAAGGAAAGACTAGCTACTTTGTAGGAATTTTCCATCCATCCTTCATGTCCATAATTTTGTGCTTCTACCTTACATACATATATATGTTTGAAAATCAGTGTCTGTCTGATTTTTTTTCTTTCCTTGATCAAAACTCTTCATACGGCAGGTAAAAAAAGTCTGTCTATCACAAAATTCCCACATGGAGAATGGAAATACACTAGATGCAATTTTGGGCTGTAGCTTTTAAGAAATAGAGACAAAGGCAAAACATGATGAGGAATGACTCAGTTGAATTTGAGTGATTTTTGCATCATCTTTCACCTTCCTAATTGGTGGACTGCTCTGGAGATGGGAGAGTCTTCTGGCATAAGAGAAACAAGCTTGGGCATACCTAATTTAATGCAGCACCCAGAAGCTGCTCAAGGGGCATAAAGTTGTTCAGCATTTCTATGTCAGCTGGCTCTTCTGCCACCATTTTCTATATGCCAACAATTGTGAAGAGGTCCTTTGAAGGACTTAGAGTAATCTGCCAGTTTCGTACTAGCAGGACTTCCTTGAAAATGTGGGGAGTCCTTCTTAGATTCCTTTGTGGCACGTTAGCCCTTTGCATGATGGCACTGTGGGGAGGAAGATCTCATCCTCTCCTTCATGCCTTTATTTAAGATGCTAGCCCTATTCAGATCATCAGTAATACCTTTGGATAAATGCATTCATGATTTCTAGATGCAGGACTTGGACTCTACTTTCCAGCCTTGCATCTCAAAATCCTGTACAAAGATTGGTGGGTGCTTTCATCTCCATCATATAGCTGTGGATGTGAAGACAGAGACTGTGACACATTCAGGCCAACAAAGACAATGGTCACAAAAGCCCTGGTTAGAAACAGTTTTGTGACTCCTGGTCTGATTTCTCGAGCAACAATTGTTTTCTTCCATTCCAGAACCATCTTACACAATCATATCTCCTACCCCATTCTCACAGTGTGCAAAGGAAAAGTTTAACTGAGTCCTTTAAATGATTTTCCAAGCTGAAGTGGGTCCTCATTGTGTGCAGCCAAACTTGACACAGGCGAGACAGGCATTCTTGCTGTACCCTGTGCTTATCAACGTGTCAGGTTGGACCAAGAACATTCTGTAAAAGTTATTCCTCATTACGACAAATCCCCTAGCTAGATTACAGCATCGACAAATTTTTACCAGATTTTTACTGCCAAGTTCACTGGGAGCACATCTGGAACTATTAGACGTTGCCGCGTCTGGCATATCGTATTCCTTTTCCATTTAGGGCAGGTTGGTCATCATTGGGAGAAATCCTAGCTGCAATCTGATGTCCTTTCCCACCGATAACATAAAGGAATGGCCCGAGTTCCTTGTTCTCCTCTGTTTAACATAGTTAAGGTCTATGAACTGAATTAAGGAGGCATAGAAGAGAGCTGTGTTTGCTATACTACCACAGACTGTTAGAGAGTTTATTGGGTAAGGCATTTATGTGTCGAGAGACAGAGAGAGAGAGAATCGTGCCTCCAAGTCTCAGGTCTTGTGCACTACAGGAGAAGGAGTCTGGCAGGACCCTGCAACGTCCCTCGGTGCATCCCCTGACCCCAGGCAGGATCAGTTCTAGCTAAGCCCTTCCTACCAGATGTTTGTCTTCCCAGTTTTTACAACCTGCCCAGGAACTCCCCTAAAATTTCCAAAACTCCCCTAGAGAATCAAGTGCTTAACTTCCCTTGCTGCAAAAGTTTCTCTTAACATCCAATGCCTTAAATCTCCCTGCAACTTAACCCCAGCCGCCGTGGCCATAGACAAGTCAGGTAGGTAAAGGGTGACTGAGAAGAGTATTTGAAAAATGCTCCCCTGTTCCTTCCTGTCTTCTCTGCCCCAGACTAAACAAACCAAGGGCTCTTATTCCTGATTTTGCTAGCGCTGCGATGATTTTGGGCAGTTTGCTCCAGGCTCTCTCCAAGTTTTCCATGTGTTTCTTCAAGAGCAGTGGTCACAACGAGGAGCAATACTGCAACAGAGTCATCCTTGCAGAGCAGAGGACGGGATTATTTCGTGTTTCTTGCATGTGATGCTTCTGTCTGTAATTCCCAGCGTGGGGCTTGCTTCTCCTGCGGTGGTGTGGCACTGTTTGTAAGTCTGGCCCGTTCCTGCCCTCCCCTTCCTGAAGACAGGCGCTATGCTTGCTGCCTTCTGGTCTTTTAAAACTCCAGCCGCTGCCTGTGCCTCCTCAAAGAAAGCCTGTAATGACTCTGAGATTAGTTCACTGAATTCTCTCAATTCTCTCAGGTGCAATTTGTCTGGCCCAGCTGACATGAAAACATCTCAACTTATCTAGTCTGGTTTTCCTCTAGTCTGTCCGTGATCATTTTCACTATCTGATTACGTTATCTTTCCTAGCAAAGGCTGCAGCAAAAAGGCATCAAACCCATTAACGTTCTCAGTAATACTTGTGGATAGATTTACTTTGCATTTAATAGCGATATCTTTAATTTTCATTGTCATCTCCCCAAGATTCGTTCCTTCCTTTCCTCTTTCCCCTTTCCCTCCTTCAAATGTTTTCTTGCTGTCCCTCTCAGGGGACATCAAAAGCACCTTTGAGCCTTCTAATCTTGCCCCTGTGTGCCTGTATTTCATCTGCAGTGGTCTGAGCTGAGTTGCACTTCCCATGACTTCTTGTTTCTGAAGTCAGTGAAGACCTCATGATTTAGCCAAGTGGATCTCCTGCTGTTCTTCTAGGTTTTCTGCTTTGTAGGGGAAATTTATGCTTGTGTCTTGTTTTGTGTTTTGTGTGGCAGTTCTTTCCCTGCCCATGGCAGGGGGGTTGGAACTAGGTGATCTTTGAGGTCCCTTCCAACCCTAACCATTCTATTATTCTATGATTCCTTTCTGTGTTCCTGTTCTTTCTCTTCTCTTCCTGAAACAGGTCAACTCAGTCATTTCAAGTTTTTTATTAACGTAATTGCCTTCTACAATCTCAGTAAGTTCCCTGATGTTTGTAAAAATTAAATATCAAAAAGCCCTGCCTCTAATGACTTTTTCTATCACCTGTATAAAAAAAAAAATATCAACTCTACATTTCAGGGATTTACTGAGTGTAATATAGGAGCTAAAGATGACTTAGGTAATTAAAAACTGGCAACTTAAACCTGACCATTATTTTTATATGTTGCATGGTCTGTGGAAAACACTACTACAAAATCTCTAAAGGCGAGTTTGTAGTGTATTTTTAATGCAACCTCAAATGCACGTTTGATTACGGGATAGCTTAGCGTCCCATCTGCTGGGGGGCCGCTTGTGTCTGCATGGAGTGTCACAAGTTTCTGAGATGAGAGGGGAAAGTACAGGACAGAGCATTAGATTGCACAAACTCCTTCCACAAGTTCAGCTACTTAACCTTCCTGGTGGATAAGCCAGCCTCAGCAATAGCCAGGTCTACCTGGCCAAGTCCTTTGCGTCAGAGCCTGTAATGTCTTGCTGTGATGTCGTGTGGCTGACATTGGGCAGACAAGGTGCCTGTGCACCTTCCTACAAGGTCCTGACATCTATTGCAGCGAGTCAGCCTGAGATGCAAAAGAATTACAGATGTTTGCCAGGAATGCAGACTTGGGGATCTGGGAGTATGGGCAGATCTGTGCTTTACAGGCAAGTGTACTCATAACCATGGGTAACCAACAACTTGCTAGTAGCAGGGAGCCAGTAGCAGCAGTTCGATAAAGAAGTCTATTGCAATAGGCTATATAAAAATGCTAAGCATGGAGTACAGAGGATATAGGCTGATACATTTTGAATGCTGTATTTTAGGGAAGCTTTCTTTGTGTAGACTTTGCAGCATCAAGGTGAAAGAATACAGAAAATAAGCTGTTTGCTTTATAGTTGTGTTTTGCATTAAAAGATAATGCTACGTTGCCTTGTTTGTGCGGGAGATAGGTAATAGGATTGGTTTTAATGATGCTGATAAATGGATGGTGAGTGGTGACTGGTTGTTCTTGGGATGCTCTCTCTTTCACTTTTTGTATTGTCTGTTCTGTACATCATTAATGCCTTGCGTATGTTTGTATTGTATGTAAGGCTAAGGTGGTAGACATCCACATGAACTTGACAGCCAGCTGGAATGTAGGTACAGGCTTTAGACAAGCACTGGGGTGTGCCAGCAGAGGAAACTCTCATCTGTATTTCCCTTGGGTGCAATGTTGGAGCATCTGATGGACAAGCTTGAATTACCCCAGATTATTTTTCTAGAAAACAGTGGAAATGCAGCCACAAAATCACCTGGGATCTGGAGGTTGCCTGAGATTGACCTTCCCTGTGTGATCACGGGGCTGAGCTCAGAGGTTTCCTGGAGACAGCAGCAGAGGTACAGAGAGTGCAGGTAGGGAGGATGGTGTGTATGAGCCTCTTCTCAAGAGTTCACCCTGCCAGGACAGACGTCTCCGCCTCAACGCCAGCTTGCTCAGCAGCAGTCCTGGATGTCCAGGCTTCTTTCAGTTTTGACAGATTGAAGTATCTACAGATCTGTCACTCTGCTTTTGTGCTACTTCACAGGTCTTGTCATGTTTGTGCTTTTGCACCTTGTGCTCCTGAAATTGCTAACTCTTTGGAGGTGTGCACTCTGTGAATGGTTTGGTATCAAGTCTTGGATACATAGAGCTGTATTGTTCAGATACAATAATCAAAATATTCCATCTCCATCCATAAAGAAAAATTTTGCCATTTTTGTTTAAACTCTGTCCCTGCATAGCGAACAACTTCTCTGAACTAAGAGAAAATAAAATAACCATGTATGCACTAGGATACTTGCCTGGGACAACTGCTTCTTTCCTTTACCACAAAGTACAAGTCAACAGGGAACTTTCTCAAATTGCACTGGCATACATCTTCAAGAGATGAAAAAGAGCTGTAGGTTTATTTCGCCTTTGCATCGTCCAGACACAGCAGTAATTTTCTGACCACAAAAAGGGTGTATTCTGGTATCTACCCTGTTTTAGAAAGAATGGCACTTCTGCCAGTTGCATCTGTAAAAGTTTCAAACATCTGAGCACCAGAAGAAACTGCAGCTGAGTGTCAACGTTGCATGATAATGCTGGAAATGCTCTTCTGAGTTCAGCAACAGTGTTTGTTCCTGTTCTGAAAATTCTGAAATGAATTAGCGAAGACTTGCAATGTAAGGGAGAAGTCCTTGCGTGCGTATCTGAAGCTACGATGATGTGCGAGTTGGTAAAAAAGGCAAGTTTAATCACTGTACACTAACCTGAAAAAACTTACGTCGTGGTTACCATGTGGTATTTCATTATGGTGGCTTTTTTTTCTTCTTTTTCTCTGCATTGAAGGGAAGTTGTAGGGAAGGAAGCAAATATGTGACAAGCAGCATATGCAAACTGTAAGGTGGAAGTGGTAAATGAATAAGACCACATTTGGAAGAGACAGATGGTGCTTTTCTTGATCATATGGTAGGACTGGCAATAGAAATGTTTTGGAGTGAGGGAAGTGGGGAAGCCAGACACGTTTCCTAAATGCAGGATGATTTATTTGTAGAACATGCAGAAATGGAGGGAACAAAAACATTAAACAGCCCTCTGAGACATGCACGAACGTGATACATTTACATGTGGTTTACTCTGAACTCCTGGCCATTCACATGGGATCTTTGATTATGTACTCTTGCTTTGTCTGGTGACATTTCCCAGCACCTCTTCTCCCCATTGCCAGTTTCTCCTTCTCTGGTACCTGCTTAGGTCTTGCTGTGACACGTCTTCTTCCAGATCCTGTATCAGCCAAAATTGTCTTATCTCTGCCCATGGTTATTTCTGTTCCAGTTGTTTGTAGATTAACCTTCAGTCAGCTAGACATTTGTTCTTGATTAACAGGTGCAGCCATAGACCTGATTTGGCAAAAGTCGGGATATTGGGCTGGTTTATCCTAATGTTAGAAGGCATTAAGACGTCCTCCATCAGGAGAAATGGTGCAGTACAGGCATATAACGTTGTGTGCTCAGGAGGAATTATATATATATATATATTATATATATAATGAAAAGTATGATTTCTAAAAATCAGTTGCTGGAGGAAATAAGTTTCCGCAACTTCATATTTTTAGAATTACTTAAGCAGCAATTCCTGTCTGTTACTACTGATAATATGTAATCATAAAGACTTTCTGAAGAATAGTCTAGCAAGAGAATAATTAAACCATTTACTTACCATTTATTTAATTATGTTTTGTGGTTTCTAGGAAACTTTTCTATTTTTTGTTGTAGCTTGAACAGTAAATCTTAAATCCTTTTAACTACTGAGCATCTGAGTATATAAACCAAAATTTTCATAGCAATATATGGAAGATATATGCTGTACAAAAACCTTTCTAGAATATGGAAAACAAATGCTTAAATATAGTTTAAGAGTTTAAAAAAAAAAAAAGAAAAAAAAGAAAAAAAAGAAAAAAAAGACAGTTTGCAAGCAAAACCTTTATGAAAATTTAAAAAGGTACTTTTGAAAATCCACTTGTCATCTTTTTTGTCCTGCAAAGATGATAAAACTAATGGCATTTCACACACTCATGGACGGAAACAAAGCAGACCTTTCAGTTGACAGGGTGAGAAGAATTTTCCTAAAGCTACAGTAAGAGGGGCAGAATCTACAAGTCTCCCAGGCTCCGGCATTTAAACCAAATCTGTTTGAAAATAGCATAGTTCTGCTTCCAGATATCTTAAATCTTAATGGAAGATTGAATATTCAGTGTTTTTTACTTTCACAGCAGTAAAAAAATTGTCCCTTGAGGTTCACTGTTTTGTTGACTGAGGGAAAATATGTTCGTTTGTACTAAATATGAATCATTGGGAGCTTTGAGAGGAGAATTTTGAAGACAAAATGCTTTTGAAAACTTCCTCACATCATGAACATTGCAAAAGATCAGATGGTGATCAAATGCTCCTCTAAACATTGCGATTGTATTCATACAGAAGACCTTTTAAAGATTGATTTTGACATCTTTTGCATCATTCTTCCTGGGCACTCCTCTGATATGCCACGGCGGGTCGCACTCAGCTGTGGAGAGACACACTGCAGTACTATGAATGATGTTGAAGGGCATGGCTGGTTGAAAGGAACTTCTCAGTCCCCACAGATTCTTTGTATGGGATGTACTGTGATATAAAATCACAACTCCTGTTGAGATGTGATGTGTTTGGAAAAGATCGCCTGATGTAAAACTTTGTGAAGACAGCTCCACACCTGGCTATTAGTGCTATTTAAACTTAGGTTTCTTGTACATTTGTAATTATGTTAAACTTTATTTTCAGATGAGCATGAGAGCTGTTGGTAAGGTCAGATGTCTTTTGAGTTCCTCGTTTAAGTCTAGGCTTGTCCTTCACTAAGAGTCAACTTCAGTTGAGCTTCAGTAATTTGAAACAGTAAGAACTCATCCACCTGCACGTTCCCTGAGGGCTGTGGTGATGCCTGTCCCTGTCCCCATCCCTAACACACACCCCAGACCTGTCTCATGACTCAGCCCCATTCTCAAAACAATTCAGCATTGTATTGGCTTGTTCATACTCCTCTTACATATGCATTTCCCTCTTTCCTAGATTTCTTGCGGCTGGCAGGCCTTCCCTTCATTTTGCAGCCCCAGCTTGAACTGATTTTGTGTTCGGCAGTGAATTGGCAGCACCATTGGCTGGACGAAGCCACTGTAATCTTCCTTCCAGTGCTATGCTGGATGAATGCTGAAAAATTAATCCGTTGACCTGAACTGGAAATGCTGAGTTTCATTGACCTGCTCCACATTACTTGTACAGCAGTAAGTTAGAAAGTTATGTTTAAATGTGAGAAAGTAAGCTTAAGAGCTGCTGCTGCATGTAGCGGGCTTTATTCAAAGAGAAGTGTGTAGTTTTGATCATACTGTGGAACTGCGTGATAGCTGGCCAAGCAGGCGTGGTGATGGTGGGGATGAAGAAGCTTACCCAGATTCATCTCTGAGGCTGTGCCAAGTATAATTTTAGTGAGATCACTAGGAAGAAAGGATTGCGTGGGGCAGTGCAGTATCAACTGATTCCTCTTTATTCAAGAAGTGGGCAGCATTTCCTACAAGCATTTTGCTTTATCAAAGTAAAAATGCCTGCCTGGCTGCACAGTACCCTGCTGCCTTCAACTCTGGAACTCGAGTTTCTTTGCAATGGAGACTTTTCAGGATATGTAACTTATCAGCTGAAATCGTGGAGATTTTAGTTGACTAAGTCGTATAGATTCAGACTCTTAGTTTGCAGAGAATTGATCTAAAAGATACCTTGAAATTGGTCCTTGGAGCTCTGAAGTTTATTTTTGTTTCTGCACAGCTGGTGTGCGTATGTTTCTTTAAGACTACATGTTAAATGTTCGTATGAAACACTAGAAAATGCCCTGTACATGTTATAGACTTGCTTAGCAAGTCTTAGTATCTTTATTCCTTCAGAAATGAAAAATTATTTTACCTTATTTGTCATAATAGATTAGCCTGTATTTACTTTTTTCTTTTAATGAAAGACAGTAAAGTAACCTCAAAAAAGATTTTATGTTTACTAGAATACAATCTTTATCCTTTCAAGGTTTAGAACAATGAGATTGTGTGTTGCGGAGTTTGGTTTGGTTTGTATTTCTGGAAGGCCTGGAAGCAGTGGCTGAAATCCTGAATCCACTGAAGCTGAGGGCAAATTCTTGGGAACCAAATTTATTGGGACCAAAATGTCTGTCTTTATTCCTGGCCTTTATGATACACTGCTAATCATCAGCCTTGACTGACTGCAGCAAGCTGGAAAAGCATTCATAGCGAAAACTTTGGTAGCCACTAGATTACAGAAGCAGTCTTATGGAAGGTCATGAAGACTGAAATCCTAAAAGGAATTATAAAAAATCAGTGAACTGAAGATGTAAACCATTATTAGGAAAGATTCTTGGCAGAGGCTTAAGCAGTGCAGACATAACCACCTGGGTATTTTCCAACAGCACACCCATTACCTTTACCATAGCTGCCTTCAACTAAGTTTTGCCTGAAGCTGTTAGATGATGACATTGGCCCATGCAGCTTCTGCTGTATGAATAAAGACGTTTGCATTTCAAAACATTAGAGATGAGATTTGCCCTACTTCTGAAGCTCTTCATTAGCTACTTCTCAAGATAGATTCATCACTTCTGATAGGTCAAGAGATAAGACCTCAGAGACACACAGAGCCCTTTCCAGAAAAATGTATTTTTTTAAATGCAGAACTGTTGGTAATGCTAAATTAAGCACTCCATGATCTCCTACAAGTCTCAGTCTTCTACTTATATGACCTTCTGAGCCCTCAAACTAAGCAAACCTACTAAGTTTCCTGATGTCCTTAGGAGAAAAAATTACGTTAAGAGTGAGTAACAATGAAGGTAAGTCAAGTTCTGTGATGTGCTTAAGGTCAGCCTCTTCATTTTGCAAGTGTAGTAAATGTTGTGCCCCCTCCATAATTCTGCTCATTTGAACTATTTCTCTGATTATCTTGATCAAATTCTGCAATTATCTTATAGATTAAAATGCATGCTTCGTTTGCTTGTAGTTAAATGTAGGCCAAATCTTGCAGAAAGGCTGTTTTGGGAGAAATCAGGAATAATTTGGAATAATAATTCACATCAAGAGTCATCTTTCTCTAATTAAGCAGCTTGATCGCTGTTGCTCTGATGTGTTGCACACCAGCTTACCCACCAGTGCTTGAAAGGCTCCCCATAGCGTCGTTGGCTTTTGCTTCACTGCTCATTAGGGCACCGTTTCTAGGGGAGCTCAGGCAGTCATGGATTCCTAAAGCCTCAAGATATCGTGAGAAGGGGACTCTCTCTGTCTTCCCTCTCAGTAAATGCCAGTCTCGCACAGCTATTGCAATTATCTTTCAGCTGACATACCAGGGGCCAGATTTGCTCATTGGTCTCAGCTGTTTTGCACTGCTCCAGAGGTCTCCTGATGGTTTGTTAACTGTAAGCTTTTCCTAGTGGTGGATGCACACCATCTACTTTGATATAGCGGTGAATATCCACATAAAAATATATGTATAATGCTATTACTGTATATCTTCAAACCATGGAAATACCATGTGTGACATTTCTAATCATGTATAAAATTAGGAATGTTTACAGAACATTAAAAAAACAAAAAACCTAAGGATAAAAAAAAATGCAGGGATGATGCAGTAATCCTCAAATCAAGGACCATAAACTTACACCTACCCTTGAAAGTAGTCTGAACCTTTTAACAGAAGCAGTCTTAACTCCCTTTGGTAATGGCATGAAATGAGAAGGGAGGGGAAAAGTCCTTAAAAATAGGTTTAAATTCATCTGGAATTGCAAATGCTTTAAGTGCAATCAAAAGGGTAGCGCAGAATAAGAGTGGGATTGAGTTAGTTGTTTGCATGCTTAACTGTGCAAGTGCTACCTGGTATGTCTGGAATTCTTTTAAGTATAACCTTATAGCATAGCCTATATATATTTATAACCTTAAGTATAACTCTGATTTGATTCTACTTCCGACCAGTTGTCTTTTGCCAGGTTTGTAAAATGTCTATTAACAAATCTTATGGGATCTCAGGTAACGAATGTGGAGCTCTAGTACAAAGTTAGAGCTGGAAGGAAAGTCATCCCAGTGTCTTTTTGTAATTTTTAAGGGAAATATTACAGCTGCGTGCCCAAATTTGCAGAAAGAATTGAGCACTCAGAAGCTTCTGCCATTTCTTTGCATCCCAAAGCAACCATTTATGATCCAGCTTTTGTAATGAAATGGACAAAAAGCATATAGGGTACACTAACAGCTTTCCCAGTATTTCACTATTTTTTTTTCTTTTGTTACTTTTAAATTTCATAGACTTTTTTAATGTTTGAAGAATATATATCGGAAATCTGCATGAACAGAGTAGAATTTGGTCAGCGTAGCTTGTGCACAAGGCTTTCAGAGAGGAGAGTATTTTCAGATTTAGCCTGCAGGTTTATTTTCAAAAGAGATTGAATTTCTAGAAAATCCCGTCCATGAAAACTCCGCAAAAACTGTTCAGTGCAATCAAATAAAATATTTTTGTTAGGAGAAAAAAATAGAAAAACCAAACTATTTTACTGGGTGTATTTGACATCCTCTGTGTAAACTGATCTGGTTCTGATCGTGGTCATGAAATGTGAGGTCTGATTACAACAGTTCTTGACCCAGACACAAACAAACAGTGCTTCTCACTTTAATTTAATTTTAGTCTGTGGTTGGAGCACCACCTCCACTAGGGAATATAACTCCCGGCTTGTTACAAACATGCAAAGTAAAACAGCATGACTGCAGAGCCATGGACCACGCTGAGTCTTTGACTGCCTTTGTCCTTACCACCTTAAATCTACAATAGACAAGGCCAGTAGTCAGTTACTTAGTGTCATTCTCAGTCTCACCAAACTGAAAGTATATATGTGTATAGTGTAGATCTTAAAATAAGCTCACGATTTTGGGAACTTGTAGTCTTATAAAGTGAATTCTTGAAGCTGATTGGACACAAGAGCATGCATAAAAGTTCCCTCATGAAAAAGGAAACAGCAGCATCTGAAAAGTGAAAACTATTATACATCCATGTCAAGCACCATAAATCGATGGTAGAATATGATAGTTGGGACCTGCTGCTGCTCCCATCCCATCCCATGCGAGGGGTAGTTTTCCCTTTACTTCTCTGAGAGCCAAGTTTGTCCCTAAGGAGAATGCAAGCAGTCATCACATGTCTTAGCTGCTCCAGACTTGGCCCTTATGCAATGATTAAAGCCAGAAATTGTTGATACTACCATTTTCCTCCTTTGCCTGTTTCTCATCTTGAATATTATAGTCGATTCTCCAATACCCCTGTGCCCCAAAGTGTGATCCTCAGACTTGTTTTGTGCACAGGCATTAGCTTGTGAAAGTCCAAGCTAATTTTTCCTGAGTTTGAATAGGTTTTTATACACAGAAACTTGAGAATCTGGCAGCTGCCCGAGGCTGGACATATGTCATTTTTGGCTCTTTTCTAGGCCCCTAAATCATTTTCCTTTTCTAATTTCTCAGCCTTTCCTGGCCACTGGGACAGCAGGCTCTGACACTTAAAGGCTGTTTTCAGCATCTCTGCCTGGGCAGCCTCCCTGGTGCCATGCAACCCCTCTCATGCCTGCAAGCTCTGTTCACCACAGAAGATAATTTAAGAAGCTCTTCTGTGACAATTTTAATCTCTCCCCTCCCACACCACCTGAATTCAGACCTGAACTAGAGAGTTGTCCCATCGTCATTCCCTGTGGGAGGAGAAGTCTGTCTGCAGCCAGCCCAAAGGCACGGCCAGGGCAGCAGTGTCCCCTGCTCCCTGCCATGGGCAGGCTGGGATTTCCCTCCGAGGAGATGTTACGATTCCTCCTCTCCATCACTCCATCACTTAACTAGTTCGAAAGAGTAAGGAAATGCTCAACATCATCTTACTGCTGCTAGAAACTGTGTGTCTAGAAGGCCAGAGCTGTATTTCTAACTAGCCCACAGCCAGAATATTTGCTATGGTAGTTTCGTTTCTCATGCTAGGCTGTCCTTCCTTCCCCACCTCAGCGCTCTCATCTTTCCTTCTCTGTTGCTTTCTTTTGCAGTTTTTAATAATTCAGATGCGTTGAAGCTGGTGGTTGCCCTGCAGAGCCTACACTGCCTGTGTAGTTCAAGTGCAGAAGTTTGTGGGGTTTGGCTTTGCTGGTCATCACTTTCATAAATCTGTAATCAAAAATACAGCCCAAGTCTTCCTCTTGCGCTGCCTTTGGTAAATATGTGGCCATCTGAGAAGGTAATCTTGCTGTTTGATTCAGAGTTTATCAAAAGTAGGAGGGGAAAATGTAACAGACTTGGTGAGTGATTTGAGGAAATTGCCATTGGGATTTGCTTGTCTGGCGGACTCTGAAAACAGCAAGTTTCTATCTGCGGTTGTTTATTCCGTGCTATGCACTCTTACTAAATAGCAATCTATTCCTAGGCTGTTGTATCCAAGTGCCTTACAGAAATTGAGATCGCGAAACACCTCTCAGGTGTTGGTACTTTGGCAGTCAGGGTTAGTCTGTAGTCCGAGTTGGGGAATACTTAGGATGGAAATGAGGGGTTTGAATTCCATCCTGCGGGTGAGGAGGTGCTGGTGGCTCTATTGTCTCTGCTGCCGGGCTCCCATGACATGGCATTTGAGAGCTGCTCATCCTCCTCATCCTCTTCACAGGCTCCCACCACTCCCAGTGATGGCTAACCAAGTGATTTCTCAGCAACTCTTTGGGACCACCACAAGGAAAGACTTTGCAGAAGAAAACCGGTGTCTTGGACCTGTGTAGGGAGGAGGCAAACTACTGCATTTTGAGCCAATTGGTTCTCTTTCCTTATTTCAGAGACACTACTCACTCCCACTTACTAATAGAAGTCTTTCTATTCCAAACAGTCCTTCAATAAGTTTTGAATTACCTTCGAGCAGTAGCTGGTCATCTAGCTATTTCCCATCTTCCAGCTTTCGTTAATGTTTGGAGTGAGACCTGCACATAAAGTGATTATCTTCGAAAAGTTCCTCAAAGCAGAATTACTTATCTTTAGTCTTGCGGAAATCTACATTATAGTTATTGAGAACGATTGCAAACCCATCACGTCACAAAAGAGACGCACAACAGTTTTGCCTTGGGGTAAAATTTCTGTTTCCTGAGCGGTGTTAGGAGATTTTTACTAGCTCTGGGATGAAAATGGCTCTCATTTGCTTTGTTGTTTTAATCCCCATCCTTGGCATCCCGGCAAGCCATGGGATAGATTAGTGCTTCTCAGCTGGACCTGTCCGGATTCAGAAAAAGGGAATTGTATTCAGTTACAGTGCAGGCAACCTATAGAATTTATCAGTCGTAACTCTCTGTTGCACGAATAGACAAAAGGAGGGAAAAATGGTTGTCTGAAACCTGGATCTGCCCAGCAGTTAGAGAAATGAATTGAGAAAAGCCATCAGGTTCTTCAGAGTAAAAAATATTCTTACTTACCACTGAGATCTATGACAGTGCATGGCAAAAATTGAGCATCTCCCTGAATTATTATAGCTTAAAAATGATCTTTTTTGCTTCTTTTATTGTGAAGCTCATTCAGTCTACTTTTCTTTTTTCCTCAGAAAACTATTCACAGTCCAGAGCCAAGTAACCAAGGGAATATCTCCTTTCACATTAATATCAAAGGAGCAAAACGATAGGAATGCTTCCCATAGCTGGCAAAATCTCTTTTATCCAAAAAACCCAAACTCACATGAAGATCCATGTTTTTATACGGCACTGTCCTGTAAGCCTCCTTTATTTCATACCCTGGGATCCCAGCATTTGGTTGTTTAGACAGGATTGTCCTGCTCTGTAATAGGTTCCAGCTGCTGTCTTGGCACTGTTGTTCAGGAGGTATCACTTGGTTCCTATCTAGGTCTCTCTTGTGCCAAGACGCCTTGCAGGAGAGAAGGCTATCCATTGCGTCTCTTGGCAATGAGGACCTTCTTTTGGCAATACAAGATTGCGATAATTTACATAAACAGAAAGAAACTGCAGTTTTGTAGGAACCAAACTCTATTGTGTGAGGTTTCTTCTACGAAAGGAGCAAAATGTTACACAATGAGCATTCTTTTATTGTTTTTCTGTAAGAAATGAGAAACGAATCATGCAGTTTGTTGTTTTTTTTTCAGATATGCTGAGCATAAATTGAACTGGAAGCCCAGTTTTGCATTCCTGAGAGCTTCAGAGCACAGCTGTCCTCCTCAGAACAAGTCACTGTAGATGCATCCTCACAGTTTTGTGCTGAGAACATCGTATTTGCACACACACCTCACTTTGCCATATGTTCCCAACCTAATAGCAAGCACTTAAACCAATATCCTTATCACAACATTCATGCAGTGATGCATTGCTTTGGAAAGAAATTCCTATGCTATTCCCCAACATGTGTCAAAAAGGTAAAAAAAAATATTTGAAAGGGAAATAGGTTGGTTTTTGTGTGGGGTTTTTTTGGCGTGTGGTTTTTTGTTTGTTTGTTTTTTTTTTAAATTTGCTTTCTCCTTGCACTGATACTTTAAAGTTAAATGCCACACTTGGTTCTGGAGATTTGTTTTGTTTTAACAGTATCACAGTGTTTATATTAAGGTAATTTGTGAGTTAATTACAGCAAACTCTTATGTCCTCTAATGGGGTATTCTTAAACATAGAATTAACTGTAATAAAAGAGTGCATTTATTTTGTAAAGCGGAAGATTTCTTTTCGCTGTTGGCCAGTACAGCATGTGTCAAGGAAGACCAGCTCAGCATTTGTGAAAGCCGAGAAGAAACACCATTCACAGTGGTTGTTCCATTATCTCTATCATTTCTTTATCAACAAAGTGGCATTTTATCGACAAAGAGGATCAAAAACTGGCTGGACGGCCACACCCAGAGAGTGATGGTGAATGGAGTTAAATCCAGCTGGCAGCCCGGTCACCAGTGGTGTTCTGCAGGGCTCAGTGTTGGGGCCTGTTCTCTTTAACATCTTTATCAATGATCTGGATGAGGGGATTGAGTGCACCCTCAGCAAGTTTACAGATGACACTAAATTGGGAGGTAGTGTTGATCTGCCTGAGGATCGGGAGGCTCTACAGAGGGACCTGGACAGACTGGATCGATGGGCTGAGGCCAACTGTATGAAATTCAACAAGATCAAGTGCTGGGTCCTGCCCTTGGGCCACAACAACCCCCTGCAGCATTACAGGCTTGGAGAAGTGTGGCTGGAAAGCTGCACAGCAGAGAAGGACCTGGGGATGCTGGTCAACAGCCGATTGAACTTGAGCCAGCAGTGTGCCCAAGCAGCCAAGAAAGCCAACGGAATCCTGGCATGTATCAGAAACGGCGTGGCCAGCAGGAGCAGGGAAGTGATTGTCCTCCTATAGTCAGCACTGGTGAGGCCACACCTTGAGTACTGTGTCCAGTTTTGGGCCCCTCAGTTCAAGAAGGACATTGAGGTGCTGGAGCGGGTTCAGAGAAGAGCAATGAAACTAGTGAAGGGTTTAGAGATCTTGTCCTGTGAGGAGTGGCTGAGGGAGCTGGGACTGTTTAGTCTGGAGGAGGCTCAGGGAGGACCTTATCGCTCTCTACAATTACCTGAAAGGAAGTTGTAGGGAGATGGGGGTCGGTGTCTTCTCCCACATTATGAATGACAGGACGAGAGGGAATGGCCTCAAGTTACGCCAGGGGAAATTTAGGTTAGATATCAGGAAAAATTTCTTTACAGAGAGGGTTGTGAAGTATTGGAACAGGCTGGAGTCCCCATCCCTGGAGGTGTTTAAAGACCATGTGGACTTGTTGTTGAGGAACATGGTTTAGGGACCCTGACAGTGCAGGGTGAATGGTTGGACTCGATGATCTTGAGGGTCTCTTCCAACCAAATGATTCTATGATTCTATGATTTTGCTTTTTCTGAGGTTGGAATTGAGACTCACTGGTCACAGAGGAAAACAGGACTTCATACAGAGAGAGGTGGTTATTTACGCATCATGAGAACCCACCGGAAAATGGAAACGGGCCATGCGAGGATTGTCACACCCGTCTGCTGTGCCTGCTGAAAGCCTATGCGGCATCTGTTGCCCTGAGGATTTGGGGACACCTGAGGTCAGTGCAGATCCCGCTTGTTGGTTTAAGGTCTAGGCACCATGGGTGAAGATGGATGCTCAAAGCAAACAGCTGAGCTGGGAACAACGACTGGTGTCTCCTCATACCAGACGTGCTGTCAGTGCTCACGTACAGAAGGGAAGGCTCTTGTCGAGTCCTGTCGTGGTGGATGTGGGTGGGATGGAGAGGGTTTGCTCCTGCCTGGCTTGACAAGCGTATTCCATCATCCCTCACCAGAGGTGGGGGAAGAACGGCTCTCCCACTTGCTCAGCAAGATGCGGTGTCAGCCGGGGGAGGCTTCGGAGACTGACCTCTTTAGCCTTTGCACAGCACGTTGCATTCAAGCGGTAATTAGCAATGGCGTGGAACTAACTCAGGGAAAGCAGGAACAATGCTGTGGCCCAGCTACTAAAAAAAAGCTACTACCCTTTTAAATTAAATCAGTGTCTGGGGAAAGTTACTGACTTGTCTGTTCCTCTCCTGTCTTTGCTGCTCTTCCCTTCCGCCCCCATTCAAATATTTCTAGGCTGTGTTTCAGCAAAGGCTGCAAGTAAGAGCATTTTTCTCTGATGCAGACACAACTGATTATGGGTATACAATGATACTTAATTATATTTTTGTAGTGGAAGTGAAACATTCTGCTCCATTATCAGCTTTGTTATCAGTCCGTATGATTTTTATGGGATAGTATTTCTGTGCTATTAGCAGCGCTGTATATGCAACTGAAAACTAGATGCGGTAAATTACGGCCAAACACCAGCAGTCCAAAGGTTAATTTGATTGTGCAAGTACAATCCCAGAGTTATGTATGAACATATGCTCTACATACTTATTAATGAGTAAGGTCAGACTGGCATGAGCTGGGTTATATTTCCTGAATATTCTTCAAGAGTTTACATATGATCTTCAGTACAGATAATGCAGAGATCTGTTTTCAGGAAACGCCTATTTAAACATAAAGAAAATAGTAGAATGCAAATTGTTAGCTGTACGGTTGACTGTTTTTCAGTTAATGGAGGGGTTGAGTGGGATCTGAAAGAGTGCCAGTAACTTGTGGTTGGCATCACCCTCGGGGCTTGTGTGCGTTTGGGAAAGGCACAAAGAAGGAAACCTATGAACCCTAAAGCATTTGCAAGTTGTAGTCAGCTGTGCTGTGCAAGGGAGCACTTCAGGGAAACGGGTCTGTACATTTTTATTTCGGTGCAACTGGCCACAGCTTGAGAAAAGGCTCTTTCACAGCACCTGCCTTTGCAAAATCCTGATGCTTGGATCATTTCTCTCTTTGTGCCAGAGGATCTGGACATCTAATGCATGCTGAAGTGAAACTCCTCAGTTATATTTCTTCTGCTGATTTAGGGCATTTTTCTCTGATCACTTGCTGTAGGATAACCTTACTGGATGAAAGTGTGACCTTGCTAGTTGAAAGAACCCAGCCTTACATTTCTCTTTGTTTAGTTTCAGACTTTCTTAATCATACCTGATTTACTGTATTAGTACATTATTGTAGCTTGGCATGCTTAAATCCAGTTTACTGCTCACACTGTTCCTTCAGTGTAGGTGTCTCACTGTAGGCTTAAAATTTGGTGGGTTTATTTATCATCCATGTTATGGCAGAATCCAGGTGCCGTGGCAGTTAATTTTGATGAGCTAACACAGAAACTCATCAAAGTGAAGATAAATGATACTCTTTCTGCCTAGGAGTAGTAGCTTGGTGAATTAAAGCTACACAGGTTTTACAAGCTGTGGCCCTACTCCAGCATTGATCCCAGACGCGAGGTGGGTGCCCAAGTGGTAAAATTAAACTTGTTTGCTGGGCCAGCTCTCCTTCTTGAAAGGATGAATGCTTCAGGGGAATATTGGCTTTTAGATACCCCGTGCTCCAATATTTCTTGTATAACTTGAAATACTAATGGAAAAAAATTTAATCGGATGTGTTCTAGAATATCTGAGGAATATTTTTAAATAAATCTGGGCTTGTCTTCCTTTAGCGAAAAGGGTCAACTGGTGGTTATCACTGAGACTGGCTTCCTGTGTTGCAGGGGGACACTTGCCCCGTTGTTCCCTCTGTACATGGAGTAGGTTATGGATTGCTCTGGGATTTAGTGGAGCCTAAGGCTGACATTTTCACCCAAGCTTTTCTTCATTTTAACATCAGTGTGCCATGCTTGTATGGGGGTGAACTTAGGCATGGCAAATGTTGGTGAAAATAATCTTGAAAACCCCTTGAAAGGGTGTGAATATACTCGTTATAAGCTGCATCTCCATGATATCTTGTCTTAGCAGGGAGCCCTGGCATCACTTGTGCTTTGTGACACAAGCCTTCTCAGGTGAGTGTGAGAAACGGGAAAAATTGGCTCCCTTCCATGCCTGAAAGCCAAGAGCAGGCGGTATGTGTGAGCTGTGGGCAGGCAGCTTTCTCCTTGGGCAGGGAAGTGGCTAATTTAATTTGGGAGAGAAGGCAGCAGCTAGAAAGCAAGTGGTTCCATATACTATCTCGGTGGTTATTGCCAGTTCAACTTAATTCAATTCTGATAATGTCAACAGATCTCTCTGTACAACATCTTTCGGCCGTATGGAGCTAGTCTGGCAGCTCCCCCAACCCAAATGGGCGTCTGGCACTATCCATCATCTTGTTCATGAGGCTCAGACAGTGTTTTATCCAGACTATGTAGGAGCCTCAGTATATCTCCTACCCAAAAGTAGATCTTGTGAGTCTGCAGTGACCCTGCTTGTACCATGGCTCTGTGCTGGCCTTCAGCTGTGTCATCATGGAGAACTTTGGCACATGCCAGGCTCTTTCCAATAATTCCAGGTATATAGACATCACAGAGAACAGCACCACTTCTTTCTTCAGTGCAGCTGCTCCTGCTTTTCTGTGTTCATGTTCAAGGGGAATAAAATATGGCTGTAGAAAAGCACTGTTGAGATTGTCCACTCCCTTGCTCATCTCTGTCAGCAAATAGATCATTTGTCGAGGGAAGAGGAGAGTCTCAATGCTGCTCTCCTAGCTGACAAGTTCAAATCTAGACAAAAAGATTGAGCAGTCTTCTGTGCAAATGAAAGGCCGCATATGATTTAAAGAACGACTTGCCTGTTGGGAGGAACGTTCAAACGTTTTAGGCTGAGACAAGGTTTCATATTTTTGTACCTGCTTTAAAAGTTTTATATTCTTCCAAAATATCTTTTTCTGATGCACTCAATTCGTACCAAGTGATTTCTAAAAGATATACTCTGTCTATGTCACCCTATTCTCTTCGTATGTGATCCAAAAATGTTATAAATTTGTGAAATCATATTCATTTCCATGACAACTGACTAATGTTGCAAACAAAGGATTAATTGTTTTATTGTGGGATGAAGCAGAAGGGGAATTTAGATCACATGAGGAAAAAGTGAAGTGCCTGTCCAAATGCAAGCATACCACAATTTTAAAAGGCATATAGCAAAGGAAGAGCTAAATATGTTTTTCTTTAACTAAATCTTCAAATTTGTCAAGCTTGTTTTAGTGTTAAAAGCCGCTTTCTGGGAGAAGAAGTATGAGAATATCAGTTAATTCCTTGTGCGAGGCTGAAGAGCTTATCTCGCTCACTGGTCGAGCATCAAAAGTGCAACTGGCCAAACATCTGCAGGCAGAGAGAGGCAGCTGTCCTTCATGACTGGAGAAACCCACACATCTTGTGCTGGGTCCTTAGCAAAAGCCATCAAGAATGAAAAAAACCCAGCAATTTCCTCCAAAAATGTCACCACGCTCCTATTTGTTAACGTACAGTGCCTTCTTGTGGGCAGAAGATCTTACTGCTGGATGGAAGCCTTGGCACAGCTGCCGCTTCCCCTTCCTTCCCCTTTTTAACTCGAGACAACTCGGGGAAGAAGCCCAAAGAACGTAAAACATGTGGGTTTAGATACAGAAATTGCAAACGCATGTGGAGCCATCCAGTTTGCCGTACATCACAACTTTCCATTAATGAAAGCTCTTTTGAAGTCTACAGAAATGAGATGAACACAGGGTTTGACTTTCACAGCGCTAAGAAACGTTCTTCCTTTTTGATTTAATTTTGTTGCAGAGAAAGATGCAATCTATCTCGCACAGAAATAGATGTAGCGATACTTTGTCAGGCATTTTCTCATCACCTTCCCTCTTTCCAAGAAGGTTTTTCTCTTTCGAGTTCAGACACACATATACACATGCATACGGATGCCAGACCCTCTGGGCTCATACACATACGGGGCTGAGTGGATGGGACAGTAAATCATCTTTTATCGTTTCTGATTTCCTTTTTCTGCTTAGAGAATTACCCGGCTGCGCGAGGCACCGCATACGCTTCTGGCCATCGAGCCCTTTAGCAAGCTGAGATCCCAGCCCAGCAGCGCTTGTCCTTCCCTGCATGTCCCAATCCCTCTGCCTCCACCACTCCTCAGCCCCAAGGATTCTCCAGGCTGGGAGGGTCTCTTCTCCCCACAGGCAAATGCATGTCCCCTCGGGTATTTCGATTACCGCAATAATGCTGTTAAACCCAGTGCAAAGTGCCAGATGTGCTAGGCAAGCAGGCTGGCTGTAGCTGTAGGTGCGTGCTGCGGTGGATGCTGTCTGAGGAGCAGGAGGAGGCTCGTTTCTAGGTGGAAGAAAGCAACCCCAAACATGAGGCTGTACCTCTACTTTTCATGTAATTGCCGCATTCTTTTTTGTAACATGTTTATTGTAAATATAATAGCTGGATACTTCCTCTTCAGCAAATCTTGAATGTTTGCGAGACTGAACCACAAATGTGTTTATTGCTGAGATGAGGCTTATATTTGAAACCGGTTCCTGAATTTGCAGCTTCTTTCACGCAGCCAGTATCAGTCCAAGTGTGGTGGAGTTGAGTCTAGTGAAGGCCTCTTCCTGTCATAAATAAGATTACTTTCATTTCACTTGTGGAGTGTGTTATTCCTCAGAGTAATGGATTTCCTCTGTGCCTTTGAGCACATAAACATGGTTTTCATTAGGTTCCTATTAAAAAAAAAAAAAAGGCAGAGTAAAATTAATAAGACGACTATTAACTCCATAAATGCAGATGTGTTTTCACTGCATAACTGTGTTGGAAGTAAACAGCTTCTTCTCTGAAGTCTGCAAATTGCAGAAAATGAAACAATTCTGCAGACCTGGATTCTGCTATCAGAGAACAAAAGTAGGTGAAGAATCTGACTGTTCACAAACTAGTTTCTTAGGAGGAAAAATAGACTATCAGATGAAATATAGACAGGCAAATAGCCTCAGGCTTTCTACTTAATACATAACGTATGTGATAATAGTTTTAAGCCATATATTTAGAATTAGCATTACAGCTAAGAGTTTGAATGTGGCTTTTTTTTTTTTTTCTCTTTTACTAGATATGTCCCTGCAGTTGCAGAATAAGGTATGACGACATTTGCAAATATTTCTCTGATAGGCCTTGTAAGTCGTAAAATGTTCGTGTACTGTTTGTATTTGCGGCTTGAGATCTCTGTCAAGTGGTGAATCCCTACAGCATCACTGTGGTTTTCATTTTTTCGTAGCTACTAGGATTTTAAACAGAAACCCCAAAATCACCATGCACGCGAAGTCAGGCATTTGCAGAAATGCAGACCCTTAGACTACTGGTATCTCTTTCCACTCTCCCAGTCAAAAATATATAATAAAATGGTAGAAATTAGCAGTTAGAATACATGTTTTTTACACTCCTCTAATTTAATATTTTATTGAAGAAAAATTAGTTCACTTTCTCACTACTCAAATCTTATACAGTAGTTTTAATTTTCTCAGAATGAAGTTGCTAGACTTCAGCAAAAACTTAGTGCCAAAACTACAGCTTGGCAACTACTTAAATTTCAAAATATTACCAGCCTGCTGTGTGGAATTTTATATTGTCCAGTGGACTGTTTCAATCCTTGTTTTTCCAGAAAACAAAAATTCTGAAATATTATGTATATAGTTCCCAATTTCATTCTGCTTAGGCAAAATCAGTGTAAACAATGACAATGCATCATGCAATAGCTGTTATTCTTGATGCTGATAAAAACATAGTCTACCACGACTTATTTGTACACAGAAATATAAATGTTCCTTTCATATATCAAATCACTGTTTTTTAAATAAATTACCATCTTATTAATTTTTCTTTGTGGTAATTATTTCCTAGTAATTCTGTAAGGAAAACTCTGCCAGTTTTACCTGAAAGACATTTTTAGTCTGATGCTAAACCTTATAATTATTGTTCCTAGATACGGTGCAAGTTTTGCAGTGCTGTTACTGCAACAGTATGGTTGTTTTTTATTTAAAATGGTAAGGAACAAATTGTTTAAAGAGCCAGTCTGTTTTGGGTGAACATTGCTGGTTGAAACCTCAACAGCAGAGGAAGAAAAATCTTAAATACCAGCTCTCATTTCCCTTAGCTTTTGGACAGGAAGTTGTTTTGGGAATTTTTTTTTTATTTATTTTTGAGGGTGACGATAGAAAGCCCTGCACATTAAAAATTCTATACAGTTGTTTAATATTTGCTCAGTAGTGTGCTATTCCCTAATGAAGCCCCTGCAAGCTGTAAATCACGGCCACTATGTCACTGTTTTGATTGGAAGCAAGAGCTGTACCATGGCAGATCTCTAGGGACAGTAAACTTCTGCAGCTGTGGAAAGCTGGGACTTTTTGCTATTATTATTAAAGGAATCCGAGAATTTTTTTTTTTTTAATGTAAAGTCGTAGTGAAATTCATAAAGATGCGCAGAGATTTAGTATGAAAGTTTTAAAGCAAGCGTGAGCTGTAACAATAGTGCTACAGGAATAGAAACCGAGTTGTTCCAATTGTCGAAACAGCAAACATAAAATTATAGCCCCTTTCTCACCTCTTCCCTTGTCGATCTTAGGACAAAATATATGCAAAAAAATTATAAATTATTTCTGAATGTAAAATACCAGTCAGCATTTGGGGCTTCATTAAAACGTCTTCCTGTTGAATGAAAGGATGGGGTTTCCTTCTAGAAACATCCTGGAACTTTTTACCATAATTCTGTTTTCATGAAGGTGTTTTGAGTGTTTTTGGGACTTTGGCTTCTGAACTATAGCCAGTATAAATATAGCCTAAGGACAGAAATGTTAACTTCTCCAGAAGTGCCATATAAATACTTGAGTTAATTTATGTACTGTATCACAGAGAGGTCTAGAGCTAGATACTAACTTTCCATTAGAATATTCTCTTAAAGATACTCTAAGTGCTTCCCCAGCATTAAATTGAACAACTGCAGAGGAAGTTTATTTTTGACATATGCAAATCCTCTATCCTATATGCATGGGCTTCTTGCAGGATTGATTGTAATATTATTCCCAGATGCCCTACTCATATGTTAGGCCTTGATTAATTAAAGTAATAACGTAGTCATGCTGCGATTTTCCTAAGAGTAAATCTGGCACACTGGTATATGCCGTTAGAAAGAGGGGGAAAGTGGAGGAATTTGAAAGATAGCGTGCTTATTGACATGTGGCTTAAACTAGAGGTTATGAATCAAAATGAAATATGGATGTGGAAAAAATAATTCCTGTTGGGCTACAAGATGGCCCAATTGTATTTTGACATCTGAAATGAGTCTTTGCATTTACTGCAACAGCATCTTTTACAGTAGCGTGTCTCAAATTCCTGGTGATGTACAACTGGTTATAATATAATAGATAGTAGATAATAGATACGGTTTATTTGGAGAAGAGCTTTGCCCTTTGATTTCATCGGGTGAACACTGAATAAGCGAGCAGAGAAATAAGCTTCATTGTTATATTCTTTTTAATTAAAGAATAGTTACTCAGCATAAGTAGAGCAATAATAGGTTTCCACAGGGCTGATGCTTCTTGCTATTACTGTTTTGGAAGTCCTGTAACCACAGCCTGCAATCCGCCTGGCTTCATTCAGGGTTATTCATAGCTCAGTTTTCACGATTATTAAATGAGCCAAATTTACATACCTCCTTATCCAGATACAAATCTATTTTAAAACTGCTGCGGAAAGAAATGCTTTCTAGTAACAAACCCACCTCATTATTCCTAAGCCTTGGTAAGAAGCAGTAAAAGGTGGTGGTATGGTTGGTAAATGTGCCTCGAGGGATCACACGTTGAATGTGACTCTCATTTTTTGTTCCCATGTAGGTCTCTTTACACCACTCTGACTAGTTTAAAGTGGCCTTGAATAAGCACAGACTAAACTTTGGGCCTTTTTTTCTTAAACTCGTATGAAAGAGATCTGGCAGAAGGCAAATCAGGTGCACGATGTTTTAAAATGTGCTGTAAAAGCATCAGGTGAGTAGCAAAGTGCCTCGGTGAGGCAGTCTTTTTTTCCCCCAGCTGTGGAAATTCAGAGACCAGCCGATAGACTTGCCCAAGGCCACCCAGTGTGTTAACAGCACTACTGGGATTACAGCTCAGGAGCTGGTTTTGTGCAACCCTGTAGCTAATCCACTGTTTCGTAGAAAGTATGCAAGCACAAACCCGATTACTCCGGCTGCGCAAAGGAGGACAAATAAATCCACCCTTCCTGGCCATCCATGGTCATAAGCGTTGGCACACAACTGATCTGAGTGTGAAGTGCGGGGTCATCTTCACAGAATCCATCTCAGAGCCTTTCCTGCACTGACACATGTTTTAGTCCAGCGTAGAAACCCCATCTGAGATGTGCTGCAGTGTCGCCGGGTGATTGCAAGCAGGCAGGATTTACTGCTGCTCTTCGGGCATTCACGGTCTTCTCCGAATGCATCGAACAAGTGAGGTTGCCCACATTCATGTTTAGCACTCCCCATCTTCATAGCAACTGTTAGGGAGACTGATGATCTAAAAATCCCCTCTATGGCTGTGTTTCAGTGAATGTCAGTCAGGGAAAGGCAGTTCCCACAGTCTTGCTGAGGAGTTACTTAAAAAAAGCTAGTTTTACAGGGTAGCAAAGTGAATGCTGAAGAAAAAAAATATCGCAAATCCAGCTCCTGGATGTCCTTGTGTAGCCTCAGCCATCTCTGCTGTTTAGGTTTTCTTTACATCCTTCCCTTCCAAACCTGCATATCACAAGAGAAATCTTAAGAAACAGAGTCAGGTTGGACATACAGGTGACTTTCCTAAAACATCTCTGCGATGCGGAAGTTAAATCCCAAACTTTCTTTGCCATATAGAAATATAACCTGCTGGTCATTCTTCGTTTTGAACTTGCTGTTGTGCTTTGCTAACTAGCTTAGTGGGTACCTTTCCTCCTTTTTCACTGCAATGTGTTGTGAAATATTACCAAACGCTACCATTCTAGCAGTGCAGCATATATTTAGTAAGACCTGCATGCTTTTTTGCTATGAAATAATAAAGAGTATTACAACGTAGTTCGCTCATGATCTCATAGCAGCCCAAATATCAGATCAGGTCCAAAATTCTTCAACAAAATATCAGTGGCCCAAATCAATGTTGATTCTTTCATAGTCTTATAAGTCACCCTAAGAATATCTAATAGGAGAATGCTGATAAAATATGATGTGTTGCAGTACCTAGCCTAGAGCCACTTTTTAATTCAAGTAGACTACTCGGTAATGTTATGGGCATATTTTGTGTTGAATGTATTCATTTATTCACCTTCTGTTTGGTGGAAGAGTAAAATATAGTGCCACTTTCTGATAGCACCTTTTCCTCTGTTGTAGTGCCCAGCTTTTGGGGTGTTTTGTATTGCTTAGCATGGCTGTCACATCATAGAATCATTGAATCATAGAATGGTTCGGGTTGGAAGGGTCCTCAAAGATCATCTAGTTCCAACCCCCCTGCCATGGGCAGGGAAAGCCTCCACTACACCAGGTTGCCCAAAGCCTCATCCAACCTGGCCTTGAACACTTCCAGGGATGGGCATCTACAACTTCTCTGGGCAACCTGTTCCAGTGTCTCACCACCCTCTGAGTGAAAAATTTCTTCCTTATATCCAATCTAAATCTGCCCTCTTTCAATTTAAAGCAATTGCTCCTTGTCCTATCACTACATGCCCTTGTAAAAAGTCCCTCTCCAGCTTTCCTGTAGGCCCCCTTTAAGTACTGGAACGCTGCGATAAGATCACCCCGGGGCCTTCTCTTCTCCAGGCTGAACAGCCCCAACTCTCTCAGCCTGTCTTCATAGCAGAGGTGCTCCAGCCCTCAGATCATCTTCGTGGCCCTCCTCTGGACCCGCTTCAGCAGCTCCATGTCCTTCTTGTGTTGGGGACTCCAGAGCTGAACACAGCATTCCAGGTGGGGTCATCTTCACTGCATGCACATTATGCAAAACCAAAATGAAATTCTCATCTGTGCTGCATGGATGGTGAATGTATTTCACCTTAAGCATACGGAAGTTTACTGTATGTCCAGTTTGTAGTAAAGCTCTTCAGCTGTGCAGGAGAGTTTTTTTCCCAGTGTTTTTAGAAATAATACTAATTTCAGTGCTAAAGTTCTCCAGTCGCAAGGATGTTCTTTGCAGGAAACTATTTGAGCAGAGCCTGTTTTGGTCTTCTGAGTCAGGCTGATTGTTTCCTGTAGCCATTTCATCCTTTACCAGGTGGCATCTGTAAGGCACAGCCATGCACAGTGGTGTGGTGTTTCCCTCTGTGCCTGAAGACCAAAAGTATCTAAGTATGGCTTCTCTTTATGGAAAAGTGTAACTATCAGAGTGTCTAATTAAAAAGGGGAACACAATTACCATTTAGAAGTCTAGGAGGATACTCAGAATCAATTGAACTATTTTGGAATTGTTAGACTGTGCAGTTCCCTAAATAGCTAGGATTCCCCTTTCTTTGTATTTGCTGCCCTCTATTGCGAATACCCTTAAAATCTAGTCAAGTTTACCCTTGTGGCTTTTATCATGTTTGCATTCAATATAATTCTAAAAGCTAGCATTTTGAATGTGAGCAGGCTTTTTTTCTCCTGGTGAATTTGTTTATAGGTACATTAGTTCTCAAATGTCAGAAACTGTCTTTCTGTGGCTTTTGGGGGTTGTTTTTGTTTTAGCTTCTCTTTAAACCTGGGTCATTTCCTTTTCATTTTTCCCCATCTCGCTCCCAAAGGAATTAGCAACAAACCCCCTTTGAGAAAACACATGGCTGAGGAAGAAAAGTACTTTTGATGATTAAGGCCCTTCTGTTCAAACAGTTCCTGCCTACACTATGGAATCCATAGATACTGGAGATATAAAGGAGAGGGTTAGAAGATAACTAGGACCCCTCAGGCTCAATATGTAATCAAAGAAGTATTGTTTGGGAATGACTTAAGGGGAAGCAGAGTGGCTAACATTTTGGCCCCGATCCAGCCACCACTGGAACTGATGGCAGAGTTCCCACTGACTTCAGGAGAGGCGAGAGCAGACCTTTTGTCTGGTGAGGACAAGCATATGAAAACACAACGGGAAAGATGACAACCATGCAAATTGGGAAAGACAACTGCCTACAGATTCCTTATTTAAAGGATGTCTGTGCTTGGGTAAGTGAGCTTGACAAGAGAGACGCGTTTCATCTCCGGTTGCTGGGCAGTGCCCAGCTCAGTCAGTGGCACCTTTTGGTGGAGGCAGGATCCCACTGTACCGATAACAGCAATTCCATGAGTACGGCTGTGCGTCTTGCCATCTGAAGTTGTAAGAGCAACTGAAAATTAACTAACAACATAAGCACAGTTGTACTGGGTAGGAACAAAGACCTAGCTAGCTTGGCAATCTGTTTTCTGTAGAGGATTAAAGGATAGCGGAATAGGACTTATAAAGCACAGTGCATCCCTTGGTACAGCATCCCAACTTCCCTAAGTCAATATTTTAGAGCTATTTGGGTATTATATACTTTTCAGAACATTGTGTTTAAAGACCACTAGTGGACCTGTGTGCAAACAGTTGAAGTCTGAACGTCAGGCATAGCATCTCCTGTTATATTTATGTTAACAGGTCTGCAAATTAGTAGACATAGTTTAGCAGATGTACTGTAGGGCATCTCTTTTAAGGCCAGCCCCTGAAAAAGATGCTTTCCACGTCTTTCCTGCTGTAGTGTGAGTGATCGAAGGCACGCCTCTTGGGGCTGGTGACTAGTTTCCAGGACATTTGCAGCTCAGGCATTACAAAGCCGATGCTGGGCTCTAGCTTCTGGTTGGGAATAGGCCCTCCTGAAAGGTGCAGTTTCCCTAATGAGCAACGACAGCTGTGATTGGCACTCCTTGAAGTGAAAGAGTTCATATGCCTTAATCTTGATTAGAAACCAGCACTGAGAGAACTGGCAAAATCCGCAGAGAGGAAAGTACACCTTTAGGAAAGGCTGAGAAGAAAAATAAATATGCAAGGTACAGAAACCAGGGGGAAAAAAAGGTAGAATAAAAGAGAGACTTGACAACTGTGCTGGGACCTATAAAAGGATCCACATCTGTTCTGGCACTATCCCAAGCCATGAACAGGTCTGACATTCACAGAAGAAGCTTTCCCCAAGCAAAGACTGGAGAGATGTTTGGTGGAAAGGCTGCAGTGTAAACTAGCTGCGCTTTCCCTCGCCTTACGGTCATATGGTTCCCATTTATTGGGTGGAATTGAATAGCTGCAGACTTGCCACTCTCAGAGGAAAGAGATCGTCTTACTTACTGTAAAAGTCTTGGAGGCTTTTTCCCTTGAATGGATGAGAAGGACACTTTGGCTGTGACCTGTGAAACTTTGTGCAGTGCACAGCAGGAGCTGCAAGGTGGTTTTGCTTCAGTGCAAGTGTGAATGAAGGGCATGTGTGGCCACAAATAACATTCAGCTGCTGGGACAGTCTTCACTGGGCAGAAGTGACCCTGGTGTTCTCACATCTACTCCGTACCTTTTGCAAAATAGGGTCAGAAACAAGGAGAAATAAAAGGGGTATGTGGGAAGAATTCATTTGGTTAAGGAAGATCCTGGTCATGAAAATAAGACTTTTTTTTCTGTCTGCCTTCCTCAGGTGCAAGCTGTTGGGAGAAATGAGCCTGATGCCCATGCAGGGCTGGTGCAGGCAGGGTCAAGTTCCTCTGCGATTCTTCTCTCATCACTCTTCCCCTCAGCCCAAGTCCAAGTCTGGCAGGTTTTGGTCTTTCTCTTTAAACTCCAGCTGCTGAGTTTGGGCTATTACCTGAGAATCTCATTTGGCAGAAAAATAAGTTGCTATCCCTTGTGGCTGCGGTAGAGAGGCTGAAAACATGAACCCGAGATGTGCCAAGGCCAATGAAAAGAATTCAAAGTTTAAAATTGCCCATGGATTTTTGAAGCCTTTTTCCTAATTTCTAAATGCTAATTCAGAAATAATTGAATAATTCAGACTAATAAAATTGTTTAGGCAATTTTCCATACCATTGTTAAGCGAAGTAAAGTCCTAATGTTATTTATTTAATTACAGAGAATTTGGAGGAAGGCGTAGTGAAGTGAAGGATACCATTTAGCTGTTGTCAATGACTGCCTGTTTCAGGGGTAAAATGGAAGGCTTAAAAAAAGTTATATCCTTTGTATCTCAGGTGGAAGTAAGTCTTTTTTCCAAGTTTATTTCTCGCCCTGCTAAATAATCCAATCATTTTTGTGTTCCTCAGATTAATCAGAACTGTCAGATTTAGTAAATTATTTTTTTCTTATTAACTCTTTAACCAAGCATTTCTCCAAAGCACACTTATATTTTTTTTGTAGATTTTCTCATAAGCAAAATATCTTCAAAATTTTTCTTCATCAGGTGTTAAAACATAAATAATAATGAAAGAAAATTCTGATTGTATTTAGACCAAAGCAGTTTCTATCGAAGTTGCTCTGCTTCGGAGGTGTAATGCTCTGTAACAGACATGGGAGCTAATGAACCGGTAGCTGCATCAGTCATGCTGGAGAGAAGAGTTGACGTGGCTTTTGCAAAATTAACTCTGACACGTAAATGCTCAGCAGTTAGAGTAAGGAAGGGGTTAGCAATCAACTATCTACAGTTGAGACCTTCCGGATAATATACTTGCATTTCATCAATGACCCTCACCCAAGGCCTTTACCTAAACTAAACGGTCATGAGTCAGTATGGAAAATTCACTTACAGATTGCTCACTGGTTACAATTTAAGAAGTAAAAAAAAAGCCACAAGCAGGGTACCAAAAATAGCCACAGACATTGAATGTGAGTGTGCCCCAATTTCTCCAGACATGCTGAAGTGTGATACCACTGATTGCCTTTGCCACTTCTCTCCCATTTGGACTGCAGAGCAAAGCGTTTACACCGAGTAGCTACTCAATTACTGTCCCAGGGGTGAATGAAACATGAGGGAGGAAGATAATATTAGGAAATTGCACCGCTGCTCTCGGATTTCTTTGGCTGTATTTTGACAGCTGAATTAACTTGAGTTATCTGTGCTCAAGTGAACTTTCCCCGGCATAGCACAGCTTATGCAAAAACAGCCGTCCTGCAAAATTATACCGGAGCTGCACAAATGAATTAGGGGATCAATAATGTGACTGTAGAACTGCACAGAGAGATTAAGCTGGGCAAACTAAATATTTTGCCTCTTCGTTATAGCTTGAGGCAAATCACACAAGTTAAAAGCACCATCACTTCTGAACTAATGTTTTTTTCTTTATGGGTGGAAGTCTCGTTAGGGCTGAAATTTTAGTTTTGGCTCAAATTAGTTCTACACTGAAGGTAAGTGCTTTTGATTAGTGCTTTACAGAAAAGTGTATTTTTTAAAAACTTGCTTCATCCCCCCTCTCTGATGGATGTCCAAGCAGCTCTGGGAGAAATGGCCTCTGGGACTTAATATTTTGCCTCTGATCCGTTCTGCTGAGGAGCCGCTTTTGGAAAGAAAACTCACATCCCACATTCTCTGTTTACATATATCTCATTTTGCCCTGTATAGAAGAAAAGAAAGTTGTATCCGACAGACAAGATGATACTGAAAAATTAGCAGAATACTTGAGAGTGACATGAAAATTGCTTTCTTCAGCCAGAGCCCACCAGCACCTGGGTGCAGTGGAGGTAGGAGCTCCTCTTGTTTTAAAGCATTATGGAGCACCTAGGAGCATGTGTTTGACACACAGCGATGGAGATGTAAAGCCATGAACTCTGTGGAAGTTCAATTTGTTATTTTTGTTATGTAGTTACTTCCAAAAAAAAAAGAAAAAAAAAGAGTAATATCTTCATTCTGATAAAGCCCTGAATTTTCCAAATGAGACTTTCAGGAGGGAATCGTTATCTGTGTGTTCTCCAGCACTGGCAAAGCTGCTTGTTTCTTATGTCTAGAAAAAAAACTTGTTTCTGGGGAGAAGTCCCAGCTGCAGACAGCCTAATATGTTCTTGGCACATCCTAGGATTTGCATTGCTGTGGGGGTCAGAAATGTAATAATTCACAAATCTATCTGCTGAGATGGGCTCAAGTAGTCAGTCTTCTTTTTTCTTCGCTTTTCCCGTTGCCTTTTGGGAAGGGTAGAGCTTTCCCTCAGCAGAGCAGAGGGTCTTGGAGCGTGTTGTGGCACTGTGCCTAGCAGTGCTGCTGGGAAGAGCAGAAGCAGCACAACATTGTCTGTGTTTTCTGCGGGGATGGAAATGGGGCTTGCCAGGAGACACCACTCATCTCCTCTGGACCCGTGTTTGGTGCAGGCAGAAATTGCACTCTGCTTGCTTACGTTTAAGATGCTTTCTTCCATTCTTTACAAGATCTGCAGGAATTGAACTGTTCTCATTTGTGGCTGGGGCTTCATGCCTCTATGTGCTATTAGAGTTCACTTATCTGTCCCTGCTTCCTCCTTCCCATACCCTGGCAGAAGGCAGCCGCAGGAATATAAATGTCTCTGTCCAAGGAAGGTTGCATCCGTGCCCAGCACTTGGCAAGGCAAGCCGTGTGCCAGGCTGGCGCTGCTCTTCCAGGTCCAAGAAGCAGAGGAGCCATCAGCCTGCAGCCAGGCTACAGCATGAACACAGGAGCTGCATCTTCTCAGAGGGCTGTCGTGAATTTTCAGTGAGGTCTGGGACAGGTCACGTCATTGCTACCTGCCTTGGTTTACCCAGGCTGTATAAAAAAAGTAGAAATAACCTCAGGTAGAAGCTAGATGCAGTGATTCAAGCTTCACATAGTTCTGAGGTCTCTGAGCTGCTCCTAAATGTTTAAGGTGCCATTATTCACAAGCTACAGCTGTATGTTTTATAAACACTTAAGACTTGGCCATATCAGAATGGATGTTGACCAGACACAGTAAAATATATACCTACCTAATCTCAAACCCAGATTTAAGCTTCCTAGCTACTTCTAGGTGTTAGAGCAAAGATAAGGAAGAGAGCTGCTGAAAATATTTAAAATGACAGGGAATTTCTCTTCTCTTTGTTCCCAGAAGCAGCTGAACTATTTTTACTCCTTCCTTCTAAGCACATCCACTTTTTGAGGAGAAATCGGATAAAGAAGATGCTGTTTTGACAAAGTTGTGAGAAACTGAAAAAGGACTTTTGCATGTAACCAGCAGCCTTCAACTAGAGCTGTCACTGGTGGCTCCAGCCATAATGAAACATCACATTTCATGCAAGTAGAGGTTCATTACCTGGTAAAACTTTTTAGCGTCCAGACCCTAGCATCATCGAAAGCATGATGCGCTGACTTGCACTAGGACCTGATATGGGAAACATGGTTATGGGGTAGCTCAGGCACACACCTAGAGTCTTACTAAAGACAGTAGGATTGAGGTATGCTTTCCCTACCCCCTTCTGTGTTGTGAGTTGCGGTCTTAGTCTGTTTGGGCTTTTTGGTAAACAGTGTATAGTTGTGGAAGAGTTAAAAGAAATCTTTTTAAGTAAAATATTTCTTTGCTGAGATAATCTGCTATGACACAGATCGTGGGGAAGGTCCACAGAATGCCAACATTTATTCTTTGCTGCCATTAATGACACAGCATTTAAAATCTTTAGCCATTGATATGTTATATATTATATATTAAGAAATTCCAGCTTTTATAACATTAGGTGAAACTTCTTTGTTAGGTAATAACTCCGTTTCTCTGTGTTATTTATCTATATGCATGCACTTGCAGGCATTAGAAGAGTAAGAAATCAAAGTACAGAAGTTACGATATGGAACCTGTTTGACACTTGTGTATATATATATATACACATACATTAGAAATACTAAGCAAGCAGAAATATTGTTTCAGGAGATGTGTTAACACTTACTGAAAACTTATGGCCAAAGGGTTGGAAAATATCCTTTATGCAGAGTTCTGATAATTGTTTCCACCTAACGTGATGCTTTAGACCAGCAGTTGGAGAGCCCTAAATGTTGACTGCCAAGCAAGAATTGTCCACTGTGGCAATTAAAGTTCAGCAGTGGGATAAACTTTAAGTATATCAGATCTATACCGCTGTCAGCATGGCACCAGTGCCAGCACCGAGGGTCCAGAAGCTGAGGATGGATCGCAGGTATGTTCGAACGATCTTACACTGCCGTCCAAGAGAACACCTGTCACTCCAGCCAGCGAGTCGGCTTTGTCGGAGGCCCAGCTCAAGTGTATGTACACCAACGCACGCAGCATGGGAAATAAACAGGATGAGCTAGAGATGCGTGTACATGAGCAGGGCTACGACCTTATTGGCATCACGGAGACGTGGTGGGACGACTCCTATGACTGGAGTGTCAACATGGAGGGGTATAAGCTTTTTAGAAAGGACAGGAAGGGGAGACGAGGAGGGGGTGTCGCTCTCTACGTCAGCAACCGGCTGGAGTGCGTGGAGCTTCGCCTGGGGTCGGAGGAGGAGCTGACAGAGAGCTTATGGGTCAAGATTAGAGGACGGGGACGGATAGGGGATGTTACGGTAGGAGTCTGTTACAGGCCACCTGGCCAGGAGGACAGAGCAGATGAGGCGCTTTATAGCCAGATAGGAGCAGCCTCGCGGTCACAAGCCCTGGTCCTCATGGGGGACTTCAACCACCCTGACATCTGTTGGAGAGACAATACGGCAGGGCACAGGCAGTCCAGGAGGTTCCTGGAATGCGTGGATGACAACTTCCTCCTGCAGGTGATAGAGGAGCCGACAAGGAGGGGTGCCATGCTTGACCTTGTGCTCACCAACAGGGAGGGACTGGTGGGCGATGTGAAACTTAAGGATAGCCTTGGCTGCAGTGACCACGACACAGTGGAGTTCAAGATCCATGGGGCAGCAAGGAAACCATTCAGCAAGCTCTGTACCCTAGACTTCAAGAAGGCGGACTTCGGCCTCTTGAAGCACCTGATGGGCAAAGTGCCGTGGGAGGCGGCCCTGGAGGGACAAGGGGCCCAGGAAAGTTGGTCCACATTCAAGGAGCACCTTCTCCAAGCTCAGCAGAGGTGCATCCCGACGAAGAACAAGTCGGGCAAAAAGACCAGGAGGCCGGCGTGGATGAGCAAGGAGCTCCTGGACCAACTGAAAATGAAGAGGTTAGCCTACAGAGGGTGGAAGCGGAGACAGATAGCCTGGGAGGAATACAGAGAAGCTGTAAGAGTGACCAGGGATCAAGTGAGGAAGGCTAAAGCCCTAAAGGAATTGAATTTGGCAAGGGATATAAAAAGCAATAAGAAATGCTTCTATAGGTATGTAGGGGACGAAAGGAAGTCCAAGGAGAACATAGGCCCCCTCCGGAAGGATACTGGTGCTCTGGTTACCCGGGACATAGAGAAGGCTGAGGTACTCAATGAATTTTTTGCCTCAGTCTTCACTGGTAAAGCCTCTTGTCTTACCACCCAAGCTGTGGAAAGAACTAGCAGGGACTGTGAGGATGAACCACCGCCCACTGTACTTGAAGACCAGGTTCGAGAACATCTGAGGAACTTGAAGGTGCACAAGTCCATGGGACCTGATGAGATCCATCCGCGGGTCCTGAAGGAACTGGCGGATGAAGTTGCCAAGCCACTGGCTATTGTATTCGAGAAGTCGTGGCGGTCTGGCGAGGTCCCCGATGACTGGAAGAGAGGGAACATAACCCCCATTTTTAAAAAGGGGAACAAGGAGGACCCGGGCAACTACAGACCGGTCAGCCTCACCTCTGTGCCTGGCAAGGTCATGGAGCAGATTCTCCTGGGAACCATGCTAAGGCACATGGAGAGCAAGGAGGTGGTGGGTGACAGCCAACATGGCTTCACCAAAGGCAGATCGTGCCTGACCAACTTGGTGGCCTTTTACGATGGGGTGACAACATCGGTGGACAAGGGTCGACCAACGGATGTCATCTACCTGGACTTGTGCAAAGCTTTTGACACTGTCCCGCACGACATTCTTCTCTCTAAACTAGAGAGGCATGGGTTTGATGGATGGACCACTCGGTGGATAAGGAATTGGCTCAATGGCCGCACTCAGAGAGTAGTGGTCAACGGCTCAATGTCCAAGTGGAGACCGGTCACGAGTGGCGTCCCTCAGGGGTCCGTGTTGGGCCCGGTCCTCTTCAACATCTTTGTCGGTGACGTGGACAGTGGCATGGAGTGCACCCTCAGCAAGTTCGCCGATGACACCAAGCTGTGTGGTGCCGTCGACACGCTGGAAGGGAGGGATGCCATCCAGAGGGACCTCGACAGGCTGGAGAGGTGGGCCCGTACCAACCTCATGAAGTTTAACCAGGCCAAATGCAAGGTCCTACATCTGGGTCGTGGCAATCCCAGGCATAAATACAGACTGGGCGGTGAATGGATCGAGAGCAGCCCTGAGGAGAAGGACTTGGGAGTACTGGTGGACGAGAAGCTCAATATGAGCCGGCAATGTGTTCTTGCGGCCCAGAAGGCCAACCGCGTCCTGGGCTGCATCAAGAGGAGTGTGGCCAGCAGGTCGAGGGAGGTGATTCTCCCCCTCTACTCTGCCCTCGTGAGACCTCACTTGGAGTACTGCGTCCAGTTCTGGAGTCCCCAACATAAGAAGGACATGGACCAGTTGGAGAGGGTCCAGAGGAGGGCCACGAAGATGATAAGAGGGCTGGAGCACCTTTCCTATGAGGACAGGCTGAAAGAGTTGGGGCTGTTCAGCCTGGAGAAGAGGAGGCTCCGGGGTGACCTTATAGCGGTCTTCCAGTACCTCAAGGGGGCCTACAGGAAAGATGGGGAGAGGCTGTTCAGGAGGGCCAGTTATGATAGGACAAGGGGTAACGGTTTTAAAATAGAGGGAGGTAGGTTCAGGTTGGATATTAGGAAAAAATTTTTTACCATGAGAGTGGTAGAACACTGGAACAGGTTGCCCAGAGAGGTGGTGGATGCTCCATCCCTGGAGACGTTCAAGGCCAGGTTGGACAAGGCCCTGAGCAACCTGATCTAGTTGGAGATATCCCTGTTCCTTGCAGGGGGGTTGGACTAGATGACCTTTGAAGGTCCCTTCCAGCCCTAACGATTCTATGATTCTATGATTCTATATCTCGGGGGTAGAGCCAATAGAGTGGAGGTTAAAGAACTAGGGTTTAACAGCAAAATGGAGAAATTACATTCATTCAGAATGATACAGGTGAAGGTATAGAACATAATTGGTAGAGACATTGTCTTGTAGTAGTAATAAACACCAGCTGGTTGTAAACAGTCTGGGGAAAGAGTGAATTTAAAATATTTGAATCATCAATTTTAATGCAGTAGAACTTTCATGTTATAGATGGTATTGGGTTTTTCATTTCTTTGGAATGTCTTGCACGTTATCATTCATTTTGTTTCTTTGTCAAGAGTTTTGCAGATGTGCAGTGATAAGAAAACAACAGTAAGTAAACAGAAGTTCAGACAATACTACAAAACTGAAATAACTGTAACTGATTCTGTGTGATTCTGTAAAGGAAATTAGGAAGGAGCTTAGGCAAGAAAATGGATGGGGTGCGGGAAATACGTAGAGCAGAACTGCTGAATTTTTAATTCCTCTAGATTTGAGTCTCAAGCACACTAAAATCTTCTCTCCTCCTCTTGCACTTTTGGAGTTCAAATCTAGTAATGTGATGGGAAGCATCATAGTATTGTTATTTAAGAGGTATTTTTATTGAGTCAGAAGCTGTGAATTCGGTATAATGCAGCGCAGAGAACAATAGCTGATACATCAAAAACGCGGACATACAGCATGCAGCAAAACTCGGTTCAAAATTCATGGCTATTTTCATTTCCCATTTATTTAGGCATCTTGGCAGACACAACACAATCTTCTCAAATTGTTTCTGATTAGTTCAGCACATCTCTGTCTTAAATCCTCTCCTGGAGCGCGAGTCACACTGCCTGCAAAAGCTCTCTGAAGGAGAACTAATCAACTGTGAGCTCCCCTGTGGATGTGACCTCTGTCAACAAGCTGTTTATGATTCCCAGAATGGATTTAAATGGATACCAGTTCTTCCTCTGCTGTGAGAAGCTGTTGACATGGTTGCAGTTGATTAAAAAAAAAATCACTATATCTTGTAAGAGAGTAAGTGAATCATTGCTTTATTTAGGAACCCTTTGGATTGACACCTCGCTTCTTGAACAAAAGCATTCAGGACAACATAGCCACCTCCAGGACATGCTGGTGATACTCACCCAGACTGGAGTTTCTGATAGATTTTCTGCAGCTGGGACAGACAGACATTCAGAAGGATTTCTCTCTTTCTTTTAACATAAAGAGCAATCAAATAAATGTATACTGCTTTTTTTCATGAACTAAAGCGGGTAATGGATGAAGCAGGGGAAGACTGGGGAGTTCTTGCGGTGTTTCAGAAAAGGCTGTCTTTCCCAAGACAGCAGAGGTCAGTGTGCTCATTAGGAAAGAAGTGGGGAAATCGAGAGGCACTCAGGAAACTTCAGTCCTGGGGTGACAAAATCCATTCCTTTCTTCCTCCAAAACGAAATTGCTATTTCTGATCAGTTTTCATCTAGTGAAAAAAAAACAGCATCTTTTGGCCAGTAATAAATACAAAATCTATAATTTATTAGGAATCTTCTGAATTCTCACTGCTATTAAAAAGAACTTGGGGTTGAAGACCCTGAAAGTTAATTTCTGTGGCTAGGAGGATGGGAGGGTGTGCAATGACAGACCCTTGGGTAGGTTTCGGTCTTCTCCCTAAAATACCAAAAAGCTTTTTAATTACAATTGTCATTATCAAGAAAAGCCCAAGAGGGTTTATCATTGTGTGCGTTTCTCACTAGAGAGCTGCAATTTTGAGCATGACAAATTTGACGGCATGCCCTGAGATGTCAGGGAAGGTGTGTTGGTGCCCGTGTAGCCCTCACACAGCACCTTACAGATTGACCCTGGTTAGAGTCGAGGGCAGCGTAACACAGGGGAGAGGAAAGACCAGGGACAAATAGAAATTGCAGTAAGCTTTTTTCCCAGTCAAGCCGTTTCTGTTTCGTCTTCAGTGCAGTCAGCGCTGTATTACCTACCAGGCACATTTTAAGTTTCGGTCCTTTCTTATCAGTGTAAAATCAAATCTAGGTTCATTCTGACAACAGACATTAAAATTTAACTTTTTCCTACCTTATGGGAAAAAAATAACAAGCTGTCGCTTGCTTGGTTCTCTGGCTGCTAATTTTCTGTCCAAAATCAGCCGTCTGAGGCTGGAACAGGAGGGGGCAGTACAGGAGTGTTTGAGCACCCGAACTGTGGGAGCGAAATAGGAGGAACAAGGATACAGGCATTTAGGAAACATGCTTTGTTTCCATCGGCAACAAGACAGAAGCTCTTAAAACTCCATTTGCTTTCTTCAAATAAGTGTTTTTGTTTCATAGAAACACTGTAAATGAAATTTAGAAGTTGTTTAGTGGCTAAAACTAGAAAATGCTATTATTTATGTTGACAGGTTGATTTTTATTTGTTGTGATAAGGAAAAGGACCACTTCTTGTGGAGACTGAAGAAAGCAAGGCAGCAACTTTTGTTTCAGCAAAGGATGACCTGGGATGTTAGACACGTGTATCCAGGTGTCTCTCCCGAGCTGCAGTGCAATCAGTGTTTCATGGGATTGTGTCCCTGCATCCAGCTCCGTGTGTTGGGATTCATGGTGTGATTGAGCTGGGGGAATGCACTGGAGCATTGCTTAATCCAGAGGCACTCAGAGCATGTACCATGAAGTGAGGAGAGCTTGTTTTGCCCTCTGACACAGGGCAGCAATTGAGCCTCCTAATGCCAGTCTTTCTCAGAACAGCCGTGGTGTGATGGCTCCGTAATCATGCACAGCTCAACGAGCACATGAGTGAGTATCCAGTGTTGCTGCAAATCCTGCCATCCTAGTTCCCCCGCCTCTCCTGGAAGGGGGCTCCCCCACCAAGCTTTGCCATTCTCTACCTCACCTCCAAAACAAGCTCTTACAGGGTGACTTGGATGCTTGTAGGCAGAGGAAGAAGAATATGATCTTCCAGACCGGAGGAAATCCCTCCCTCCTCTCTACAGAAGCATGGAAACATAACTGAAAAAGCACAAGGCCAGTTTACTGGTGGGAGTGGGAATTTGGCAGTATGATCTTCCAGCATGGAAAATATACTGGACCAGAGTAAAGCAAATTGGTCAGCTGAGCTAAGGCATCCATCCTATGGCCTTTGGTTAGTCTTTGGAAATTGACTTGGGTAATATAATCTTCCTAGAAATCCCTTTATTTTGTGCACTATGGAAGCACTACATTTGCACAACATAGAAAAATGCAATTAGCTCCATACTGACCTGGTTTGAAGAATCTGTAAAAAATGACCTGATCATCATTGATGGTGACATAGATCTCTTAGTGGCCACTGTGCCACCCAGGGTTGTTCAAGCAGTTGTCAGTACAAGCAGGAGACAAACTTTTGCTGCTTAAATCCTTTCTGATGTCTGTGTGACAAGCACTGGTGTAGAAGGCTGCATGAGGGTTCATCTTAGCTTTGTGTGCCTCAACACAGTTGTACCTTGTGGATTTTAAACCCCCAAAGCCACAGATGCAGCATAGGGGACTGTACTGAACCAGCATGCATGAGCTGCTGCATTTGTTTTGCAACCTTGGGTAGACCAGCTGCTGTAGGTTTTTCCCTTCACATAGCTGAATGAAACTCTGACATACAGTATGTGCATGGAAATAAACAACAGGCATAAAAATAAACAAATAAACAGGAAAAAAAAAGTGTTTTTTTATAAAAAAAGGGAAGATGTAGAGAGGAACTCAATCAAAAAGAAAAAATCAATAGGATCTATTTAAAGTCTGAGCTTCATGACATTAGTGAGTCCTTGAGCACAAGTCTTAGGTTTGTGCATCCTTATGGAAAAAGGGTGACCTAGACTCACTCACAGATCTTTTCTTTCCTTCTTTCTTTTTCCTTTTCAGAGCCATCCTCTTAGTATCTCCTCCCTTTCTTGTCCTAACAATTCTGAAATGTTTACTTCCACCCCATTATTTTTTATGGTACTTAGCAGCACTGTCATTTGTTATTTTCAGAGCTTTTCAAACAGCAGAAGGTTTCATTGCAGTTTTGCATGTCTTTGCTGCCTACTAATGTTACTTTGCTTTTTTTAAATCACATAGCTCTGTGTGTATATCGTAGCGTTTTCTATCTGAGTGAAGTAACTTTCTGTTTTCTTTCTGCTTATTCTCCATACTCACTGTCACAGCTGATGCTGAGGATCCAGGGTCCATGCTTGATGAGTTGGAGACTTGTTCTCACCTGCTCCTGTGATCTGGATTAGTCATTGGAGGACATTTTTGGTTTAGGTACAATGGGAAGGAATTCAGTTTGTGCACTCTGAGGTTACTATGTAATGCAAATCAAAGCACAGCAAGTGGGAACTAGGGGAAGATTCTCATCAAAACTCCTAATCCAAACTAAAATCTAACATAGATGCAACTAGTGGGACTTAAATGCCTGCACCATAAAGATACTTTTGAAAGTGAATCAGAATTACTTCACAGCTTCTCTACAGGCATTTTTGAACAGAACACACAGGGTAATTGACTTTAAGCAGGGTTGTACATGGCTAACTGTAGTGACACCACCACCAAACATCTTTTCTAGCTCAGCTAGTTAGTTGTGTGATTTTTTTTAAACAGTCTTTAGATCTGTTAGACATTCTTAGGCTTGGATTTTGAGTAGCATGATAAGATTTTTGGAATAGAATTTGTTTTGCTTATTTTCTTTCTAAGATGGCAGTGCTTTTAAACATAGATGTATTAGAAATAAACATTTTGTGTGTGTATGTGTGTGTCGAAACATGCCAGAAGTCATATCTTCATTTGCTTTCTAAAATGTTCAGGCTCAAACATTGGGAATCAACAATCAGATCCCAAATTCTCTTCCGAGGTAGATTTATAAGCATAAAAAATCTGCTTGCATGGCAGTGACCTCTTTTCAGCCTACATAGATTTACTGCTAGACATACTGCATCAGTAAACTTGACCTCGAGTGAAAAAAAGGAGCTCTCTTGCAGTGATGCAACACAGTTTGCCAAATTAAGTTCATGATTTGAGAAAGCCCTTCAATTTGCTAAAAGCACGAATAAGTATATGCTGAAACACTACCGACTAGCAGATAATTGCCTGCAGTCAATATGTTCACCAGCTTTCTGCAAGGTATCTCTTCCAGTGCACATTTTTCTACATTACTAAACACAGTTCTTGACTTTTTTTTTCAGTTAGTTAGTTGCAAAACTTCTTTGTAACAAATAGAAGTTGATGAGACCCATGCTGTTACCCAAAGGAGGGCAACTGGATAGACAGCTACCTTTAAAAAGCCTGCCGCTCCTTTCTAATTTTTCCTGTTTCCCCTAAGGCCATGCCTCCAATATCAGAGGCCAGAAAGCAGCGTTAAAGCCAGGAGTGGTTGTACACAATGGCATGCCCCTTTTTGGTCTAATGAATGTGTAGAGGGATCATTCCAAGTAGTTTATAGAATTGTGGGTTGTATTGCTGTTTCTTTGAAGTAGCTTTTTCACACTGGCTTGTGCTAAAATTCATGCTTTCGTCCTTAGGGTGGGGAATCTCCTAGATGTCAGAGCAATTGGCTTAAGTCTTTTGATTTGAAAGATATTGCAGTATTGAATTACCAAAGGGATTTCTCTGAAGAAAGGAGAGAAGGGGACTTGGGAAAGGCCTGGGCTGCCTATACTGAAGCGTTGACCAAACAGCCTTTGCTTGTACTCTGCCAAGGGCTGTCTGATCTCGCCAGACAAGTACCCCTTTCTTAATTCTAGCTGCTAACTTCCCTGAAAAGATGATAAAAATGTGTTCAGTGTTTTTTTAAGTCATTTAATAGCTGAGCAGTTGTTGCAGTTACTGGAGAGTTAAGATAGAATCTGGAGGTGGAGATATAAAGGCCATCACTGTTGAGAAGTTATTCCAACAGTGAAGAAAGTGTGAGGCTCCCTGTTGAGCTTGAGAGTTTGGTGGCAATTTAGACTTTAGGTCCTGTTTCAGGGTGGTTTAGAGTCTCTTATGTGCATAACTTGGAACTGAAATCATGCCTTAAAACAGTGATTTTACGTACCTTCATACAGTGTGGAGAACTTTAATACCTCTGCAATTCATTGGCCTGTCTTTTCTTGGTTACATTAGAATAGACTAACCAAAGCAGAAATAATTCACCCATCATTTTATAATGGAGGGATCTTAAAGTGAAAGGAAAAAATCTTATGTTTAAAAAAACCCACAAAGTTTATTATAACAATTCCTCCTATGTACTATCGCTTGTATTATCACTCCTGAGTGATCCAGAGGGATGCTAGTGTACTCTTCAGAAGAATTTGACCCACTGCCTATTTTAGTGTGTGTCTGTTGCTCTGATCTGATATTGAGTGTATGGTCTATGGGTTAAATACATCCCTCTACTTGTCTAGGTAGGCCAGGCTGCAGCCATTGCTACAAAGAGGTTTGATCAGCTATTAGCAGCGCAGCACCAAGTGATCAGACATGCTTTGTGCATTCAGGTTCTCCACCCATAGAGCTGGTTGGCATGCTGGTGATTCTCATAAAAAAAATAAGTTAAATGTAGTAGTTAGGGATGGAAAGATTCAATTAATCTAGACACCCATTTTGCTGACATCTAACATAACATTTTTTGATTGCTAGTGAAGAATATGCTGGGTGTAAAACGCACTTCCAACAACTCTGATTTGTATAAACACAGTTATAATGGGATTTTCAATGAAAGTAGAGTGCAGCCCATCCAGTTCACTTCTTAAAGTATTTTTAATAATTCTTAGAGGTTTCAGTGGTGAAAATCCTACTGTAACAAGTACATGGTGTTTACAGATGGTCCTCCCAATTTGAGAAGTATATGTGGTGGTTGTAGAAGCTACACATTGACAGCCAGGGAAACAGTAATTGCTGATTTTAACATGAAGCCAGGGAACCTAAGGCAACAGCAGTACAAGCTTTATTATGCTGCTTAGCGTCCCTGGAAGATTCAGGCTGTTCGGTGTGCCAGTTCAGTCTTTGGCTTTTGTTCTGATCAAGCTGGCTTTGGTGGTCTATTCTGCAGGTATCCATAAAAACAAAAAGGATCTATCAACTCAGGTCACTCGAATCGTGGTTCTTCTGTGAACAGGCACGCGTTAAGACCAGTGATTGCCTGAAGAAAGGCACTCGTGCCACACATTAGCTCTCCAGACATACCTCTTCTCCAAAAGTCAGGTCTCTTGTCTCTTACCTCTGCATTAGCCAAATGAGCTGTTCTGAAGCATTTTTAAGACCATATTTGCAGAACAGATTAGTGCAGTATTTTGAGCCTGATTAACTTGTGTTTAAACTTTGACTCTAATACTCCTGGAGCCTCTGATTCTTAAAACTTCTGCCCAGGTTTACTGCTAATCTCCTTGTAACATAGCTCCAATGATGTCACTTTCAAATACTGCTTTTTCAGTAACTTTGCATGGATTTTTTTTCTCATAAAGATGTAAAAACAACACTCTCATTTTAACTTACAAGCTAGTAAAAAGATTGTCAGCTAAACCCAATTAATATTCTCTAACAAGAAACTGAGTTCGTGATGTCCCACAACTGCTCAGTCTTCCAAGGTTTTATCTCATAGTGTTCAATGTGTCCTTCCCAAGTGTATTCCCATTGAGCTGGAAGTCTAGCTAGAAGTCACTGAGTCTTCTCTCAAATCTGAGGAGCTGAAAGGCACATGGAGCCATGCGGATTTGGGCCTTCCATCCTGTTTGTATTGTTTGTGGCTTACACGGTATTTTTGATTCTGATCGTTCCTGCACCCTCCATCCTGAGGGCAGCAGAGCAGCTGCTCTCACCAGGGAACTTCTCATGTTGAGCAGGATCCTCAAGCAGCAATAGATGCCCAGTCTCATCCTGGTCTTCTTCCTGTTGCTTTCTGACAAGTACACTTAGGTACGCTGCCTCCGATTCTTCTGCTGTGCTTCATAATAAACCTCAACCATATTAGGTCCTATATTCCTAGTAATTTTGGTGTTTTATGGGTCTGTGATGGTCTGTGATTTTTTAAAATGCTTTTTGTGATTTTTTTTTTAACTCGTTACAGTATTTTAAGCCTCCCTAAAAATGGAACCTGATGAAATTTCTTCCTTGCATATGACCCACAAACTGTTGCTTCCTGACATCTGATTATACATTCCTGCAGTAGCTGCTCTTAAGACTTCAACAAGAACATAAGAAACATTTGCCCAAAGAAAAGAGTACTCTTCCTCACGCTTGACCCATTTTTCTGTGCTTACCTTTCTCCCTTTTGTATGTAATTTATGTAATTTTATTTTTATACAAACCATTTATCTGATGAACTAGGCTTCTTTACTGATTCCCTTTCTGTAATTCTGTCCATATGTTTATTGTCCTTTGTAAAAAGTATGGAGTAAATAATTCCTACTGAGGTCATGTCATTTTGTTTACATTCTTAGTAAAAATGAAGAGCTCGATTGGAGCCCTTTAGGCATCTCAAGTATGAATGTCTTTTTCCTGAGTCTTCTATAAAAACAGGACGCTGAATTTTTTGGGGCTAACCTGCAAGAACTAGTTTTAATAAAAGAAATAGATGTCAGTGTGACAAATTTATTGATAAGTATAGTTGTTTTTTATTTAATTCCTCTGTAGTTTAACAGCTTACTAAACTTTAAAAAAAAAAAAAAAAAAAAGTAGAAATGAGCTTTCTGCAACTCATTTTTGACATGGATTTTATCTTTTGACAGAGCCTTGTCATTGCCTGGGTGCCATTAGTAGCCTGCTCCTTGCTGCAGCCATGGGTCTAACCCCATGGCACCAGTGCAGTGCCTGAGCCGCCCTGGCCTGGGTAGAGCCTAGGAAATGGGATAGGCTCATGGTGTTTTGTGAAAATGGCACATTTTTTGCTGTCTGATCAGAGTTAGGAGCTGGGAAGTAACATATCACAGCTTGCCGCTCTTTAGTGATGATGGATAGACTGCTCTGTTAGCACTATGTCCTGTGAAAGACTGGAGTATGTTTGGCAAGAACATCCTTAGACGTCTTAATGGTGAAAATCCAGCAAGGCTTAACTGAGCCTGTGTGAGCAATGATCTTTCAGAGGTTTACAGCTCACCCGGACTGGAGCAGACTTTCAGAGGAGCAAGGAAACGCACGTCCCTGGCTATAGGACCAGGCGATTGCTGTAAGCCACCTCCCTGTTCTCTGGAGTACAGGCAACAGGAGTTGTTTGGAATATACTTTTTAACAGATATATCCTCTGCTTCATCCTCCCCTCCATTCAGCTAAGCTTTCTATAAATAGCAAGGCAGTGAGTCTGCCTTTCCATGCTACCCAGAAGTATGTGATACAAGTCCTTCCCCGCAAGAGCAAATTGCAGATCCTACAGAATCCCATTTGCTAGCCCATGTACACAACGAAACTTCTTGTTTCTCCTGCCTTTCAGAAACATAACACATAACAACTACTTTCAAGCCTTCTGCTTTCCTTTCAGCCTCGACTTTTTCATTACTTTGCCTCTCTGATGACCTTTCCACACTTCTTCAATGCCAAAGCAGTTCGGCTTATTAGGGAAGTGAAAGAGCTACACATCTGTGGTCTCAGTCTTTTCCGATGGCTAGGCAACTTACTCAACGTTTAAGTTTTGAGAGAAGGAAGGAGAATTGTAATAACTTTCTGGGGGGAAAAATATTTTCATTTCTATTAGAGACTGATTCCCAGCTTTGAGCACTTCGTCATTAGCGGGTTATAAACCTCTCAGACAGGCTGTCCCATGGCTATCCACTGAGCCATTTGTCAGGGCAGAAAAATGTGCGTGGTGAAATTGGTCACTGACAGCCTGCAGCTAGACTGAACCAGGCTTTTAAAAAGGCTGCCAGACATTTCTACACTTTTAATAGTCAAAATCCTACATTAGCATTTATGAGGACATTTATAGAGAGTTTGAGCAGTTGCATGTTTTTTCTCCTAGATGTAATATTATATCTCTGAAATATAAAAATTGTTTGAAATGATCAAGGGTCTACATGGAAAGACAGAAGCAGAGAGGTGCTTCCCTCACCACCAAATCAGGCCCCCGGCTCCTTTCAAGACAAGTATATCATATAATCTTGTTTATAAACTTATCAAAATCCGTCTTGAAACTGCTCTTGTTCCCAGCCACATCCGACTACTCTCACACAAAGGCTCTTTCATGACCTTGTTCCTTCGATGGTGGGATGCTTTATTCTACTTTACAGTTTATATGTCTTCAGTTTTACTCTTGCTGAGCTGAACAAGCCCCATTTTTTTCAGATATTTTTTTATTTCTGTAGTCATGCTCACAGATCTTCTTTAAGCCTGTTCCAGTCTGAATTCAAGTATCACAAGCACCAGTGCACAAAATTGTCTCTGTTGCAGAAACATTTTTTTTATCATTGTTTGGATGAGACTAACATGTCTGTATATCTGCAGGAAGTATTTTATCTGATGGGTTTTACATGCCTCATGCGGTGCTGGTGGCCCAGGGTCGTCCCCGAATCAACTAACACCACTCAGATTCTTCTCTTCCTGATGTTTTCCATCGCAGAGTCCCATCTGCTGGAGAGATTTTCTTATTATTGCCCACTAAGGTGATGACCTTGATGAGGTTTGTCTCATTTTGTATTGCTGTACTGGTCTGCTTTGTCTCATTTCTGGTGCTTCAGAACTTAAATCTTGTGTAATATTTCAGGCTCCTTCTGCCTTTGACAATACCTCATAATTTTGTCATCAGCACTCCTACTTTTTGTGCAAAAGTCATCAATGAAAATAGTAAGACTAGTCCTCAAGGAATGTGGCTAAGACTCTCTGTTTAGCCCAGGCTGTTGTTGTCTTTCCTTCAGCCTGTTCCTTACAACTCTTTTTATAAACACCCATCTCTTCACTCCAAACTAATTCTTCACGTGCCATTGTATCAAGTGTTTGACTGAAATCTGAATAGACTTCATCTACCAGACTTCTGTCAGCTGAACAGTTACCCAGAAAGATGTATGGCAAGCCTGTTATCACCTGCGTTTGTTGGCTTTTGTTCAGCTTCCTCATTCATTTTAACACTTGGTTTTTCTTTTCAAAATCTACTTGAACTTTATGCCTGCTTGAAAGACAGGTGACTAGACTGCAGTTGCGTGTGTCGTTTTGCCTCTTCTCTTACATTTATATACTGCATTTGGTATTCTGCTGTTAGCCAGTTATTCAGTCTTCAATTGAAGGCAAGTGGGTTTATGCAGAGAAACGACTTGCAAACAACTCTGTGGGGGTTGCATATTTACAGCCACTGTGACTCATATCAAATTTGCTCAACTTACAACTGCAAATATGTTTTTATAGCTGCCAGCTCTGCAAAAACACTCTGAGATTTGAAAGCAAACCTGTGTCCATTTTGGCTCAAACGTTGGAGCTTCAGATTCTGCTTCATTTCTGCGCAGTCAGGATTTGGGTTAGAGGCTGCTTCATTCTGCTTTCGTTTGGCTCCCTTTGTCTACAAGACTTGGTCAAGGCAATCTTTACGAAGGCGAAACCCTGAGGTTTGATTTTGGTGCACTCTGGAGAAACTGTGAGAAAGACTATGTCAAAAACCCCAAACAAATAAAGCAAGTATTGTACATACTAAAAACTCCTCATAAATGGATCATGTTCCATTTATCATTCCCAGGATAAAGTATAATCTAGCTGATATCTCTTTACTTTTTTCCCTTCTGTAGTGTTGGCATAAGCAGAAAGTAGGACAGTTTATTTATATCTGCAGAGTAAACGTTCCTGACTTTGAATGTGCTGAGGGCTGATGGTAGCATCTATTCATAGTTGTTTTTTAGAAGAACAACACATGCCTGATTGTGCTTGTCATAGTTCTTCTGGTCTACAGGTTAATCCTTTTTCTCAGATTTATATTACTTTGGCTTATTCCATGTTAATGACTTGGGCCTTTAATTGGAAGTGGGAATTATTTTACAGAGTTTGATGTTAGCAAGTGAAGCTTTCTAGAGTCTACCTATAGTTAGTGCAGACAGGTTGGCCTTTACGGAAGATTCCCTGGGGTGAGATAATGAGTGCGGACTAGATTTCTGGTTTTCAGATGGCTAACGCTATTAGAGATGAATCCCGCTTCTGAATACTTTTAAATGGCCAATAATCAACATAAAATAAGTATATTCTGCAAGAGCAAAGAAGCGTCTGATTAAACTTCTGGGAGTGCAAAGAGTTATAATAAGCTGTGACAGGATGATTCAAGACTGGGGGATGACGGGAGAAGCTTAAACACGATATTCCACCCTAGTGTAGAGGGATCGTTGCTTGCTGTGTGCTCTGCGCAGGGGCAGCTGGATGTGTCCCATCAGCTCTGGAACCCAAATCAGACAACTGTGCCCAGAAAATGCAGCACTCCAGCCTTGCTGTGGGCAGACCTGGTCAGTCTGGATGAAGCATCATCCTTGTGAGACGATGCTTTTCCCAGGAACTGAATGGCATGATGCTGCACTGCAGCACAATCTGAGCTTGGTCCAGGAGCTTGAGCGTGGTGCTGCCTTCTGCCTTGTGCCTATGGCATAGAAATCTCCGTTAACTAATTTCCAGACTCTGCCCTCAGGTTTTACTCAGTTATTGAGGCTGTTCTGCTCCAGTGAAGAAAGGAAGTATCTGTGCAAGAAAACAGTGTATTTTCCAGATTCTGTACAGAATATCTTAATATAATATTTCAAATCCTTCTGTGTAAAAACAAAAGTATGGTTTTTAATTTTTTTAAAAAGAAAGGTCTCAAATATGAGGAAAAGAAGACCTTATTATATCGCAATCATAATTTTACATCTGAGGATGGCAAAAACTTATAGCATACAATGACGGAGAAAGACGTTCACATGACATTGGCCAAGACTGTAATGGTGACATTGCACAGAATCTATGGTAAGCAACATTTTACTTATCTGAGAGAAAGTAGTAATAAAGTGTATGGGGAAGCTTTGTTCTTTAATATTTTTCATTGCTTGGAAACATGAACGTTTTCTTACTCCATGATGGTTCACTTCTGAGGAAACGTGTGCTGCTGCCGAGCCCCATGGCTCACTGGTACTGCCATGCATTGCTGTCAGGGAGGTGGAAGTGATGCACATTGAGGCTGCTCGGGGGGGAACGATAAGTAGGTCTGTGCCACCTCAGTGTGTACGTCCTCTGCTGCCCCCTCTGCATGCGATGTGTCTCCTCATGGTAGGAGGAAGGAGAAGGAATGAGTGAAGGGTGTCCACCAAGCAGCAATGGCATAGGGAAAGATTTTGAGCGCGGCCTTCTGTTATTCAGTAGCATGCTTCCATGTGAACTCTATGGGGAAGTAAGACTTGGGCCTAGCAGTCGTCATCATTCATGTGATGACTAATGATGCTTGGAATTCAGGGAGGGAGATAGTATCAACCACAACACTTCTGAAGAATTGGTCCTTGGCCTGTTAATTATCTGTAGTTGTATGTGTTGTCATGCATTTTGCACCTCAGCCTGAAAGTGCTGAGATTTATGATTTTAGAAGAAGAGTCAGTTACTTAGAAACACATGTTTTGGTGATGAGGCAACCAGTATTTCCAGCACAGAACTGCCTCTATACTCACCAAGGAGCCAGCAGAGAGGAGCTGGCAGTATATGGGTGTATTTCCAAGCAGCTAGGGGATAGCAAGAGCTTTAAAAAATTGGCAGACTTATGTTAACACTGAGGAATTGAAAGACTGTATCTGGACATCAACATGTGGGGTTTCTTGTGGTACAGGCTGAATCTCAATAGATAAAGGTTTCATTGCTGTTTTCCACCAAAGCAGATGAGGGCATTCAATAATTATAAGGGCTACTTCTGTGATCCAAATCAGGTAAGAAAAAATGAACAGGCAGAGTCTTGCTAATAAATAAATTAAATACAGTGAGACCCAGTGCCCAGGAGGCAACAAGAGGGTTGGTTGTTTCATAGATTCATAGATTCATAGATTTCTAGGTTGGAAAAGACCTTAGAGATCATCGAGTCCAACCGTCCCTAATCCCCATTAAACCATATCCCTAAGTAGATCATCCACCCTATTCTTAAACACATCCAGGGATGGGGACTCAACCACCTCCCTGGGCAGCCTATTCCAGTGGCTGACAACCCTTTCAGAGAAGAAATACTTCCTAACATCTAACCTGAATCTCCCCTAACTAAGCTTATACCCATTTCCTCTTGTTCTATCACCCAACACTAATGTAAAGAGCCCTTCCCCTACCTCCCCACCATCTTTTCTCAAGTATTTGTAGGTTGTAATCAGGTCTCCGCTCAGCCTCCTCTTCTCCAGGCTAAACAGCCCCAACTCCCTCAGCCGCTCCTCGTAAGTTTTATTTTCCAGCCCCTTGACCAGTTTAGTCGCCCTTCTTTGGACTCTCTCCAGGAGCTCAGTATCTCTCTTAAATCGAGGAGCCCAAAACTGGACACAATATTCCAGGTGCGGCCTCACCAGTGCCGAGTACAGGGGCAGGATCACTTCCCTGCTCCTGCTGGTCACACTATTCTTGATACACGCCAGTATCCCATTGGCCTTTTTGGCCACCTGGGCACACTGCTGGCTCATATCAAGCCGGTAGTCAACCAAGACCCCCAGGTCCTTCTCCGCCAGGCAGCTCTCCAGCCACTCTTCCCTGAGCCTATAGCGATGCTTGGGGTTTTTATACCCCAAGTGAAGGACTCTGCACTTGGCCTTATTAAAGCTCATGCCATTGGCCTCAGCCCAACGATCCAGTCTGTTCAAATCCCTCTGAAGGGCCTCCTTACCCTCGAGCAGATCGACACAGCCTCCCAGCTTGGTGTCATCCGCAAATTTACTGAGGGTACATTCAATCCCCTCATCCAGGTCATTGATAAAGATGTTAAACAGAACTGGACCCAGCACTGAGCCCTGGGGAACCCCACTGGTGACCGGCCTCCAGCCGGATTTAGCCCCATTTACCACCACTCTTTGGGCCCCGCCATCCAGCCAGTTTTTAACCCAAAGGAGGGTGTGCCTATCCAGGCCAGCGGTTATCAGTTTCTCAACCAGAACACTATGAGAAACTGTATCAATCAGTATCTCCTCTGCCATTGCCAGGTTTGTCCCTGCAGTTTATTGACTGACCTGGTCGGGAGCAGGGGAGGTAGCTGTGGCTTGAGGCTAAGACCTTGTGTGCTTTTATGGCCGATCTACTAACACGAGCCCTGCACCATCTAGCCCTCTAGATGATTGTTAGCGTCCCATATATACCTCGGTGCATGACTATATTCTGCACATCGAATTTGGTGTTAGCTAACTGTGGGAGTGGACTTTAAAAGTCAGGCCACCTGCCTGAAGAGTAACTCTGCAACCACCATCCTTCTGCAGTAAAAGGAGAAACTTGTCCAGCATAATCAGACACTGAACAGTGTGATCATGCAGCAGAAACACATGAGCAGCTACAGCCAGGTGACCCTTGCTGGTGCTTTTCCTGCAGAGTCGTTTCAGTGCCCCAGGTACTTCTCTCAGAACATAAAATGCAGCGTGTGCCTGCAGTTCAGCGGCAGATGTGCAGAGCCGCTCTTTGTGGATGCACCGTGTCAAGTAACATTTTCAGCTGAGACAACAGTATAAAATAATCTGAAGCAAGATGTTTGCCTTATTTCCATTTCTCTTGTGGAAATATGGTACAGTTTTTCAATGACAGCCAGCAGAAGATAACTGAGGACAATGTCCTTGGTGCCCAGAGCTGCCAGAAGTTAACAAAAGTGAAGGCAGGCGAGCTGGCAAGGATTGTTTTTCACATGTCCTTGTTGCGTAGAGACAAAGCTTTGAAGAAAATAGCTATCTATTCAACGAAAGAAGAGGAGCATGACTGGGAGTGGTGCTGTTAGTGCTGGTTTGTTTTCAAAATTCTCCATTCCTGCAGCTTAAGAGTTAGGTGAAGCAAAAGGGAGGTGAAGTAGCAATCAGAAATTAGCTACAGAGGGCAGCATTTATGTCTCCAAATGTGCCACCAGCTTATTAGAGAAAGGCGAGGATCAAGTTGGTCAGTAGCAAATGCATCAAGGAAGCAGATAACTCACAGTTTCTCTGATGTGGTTTCTTTTACAATTTCTTGGTTTATTCCTAAATTTTTCTTTCACCATTTGCACCAGTCCTTTGGCTAAAAGATTAAAAGTGGGGAAAATTAGACCATTCTTTTGGTTTCAAGATCTGCATGGAAGTGTGAGGCATCTTTCCTTCTCTGAGGGGTTTTGTACAAAAAACATACAGGGAAAATTAGCAAATCGTTATGAATGCAATCTCGATTAATTATAATTGCTAGTGAATAGGGAACGTAACACTGTGAAAGGTTCAGTTGATTCGATGTTGAATTTGAACATGGGAGAAAAAGCTGTAGATGTGATTTTTCACAGTGGTTACATTCACAGCTACATCCTCTTCTAATTCTTCCCTGTGCAGGAGTTATCCACTGAGAGCAGCAGTCACAAGCTAAGGACTTCAGGACCAAAATTAATCAGTATTTTCCCCTTCTGAAATGAAATGTGGTTATGGTAGGAGTCTCAGGAGTCTCCTCCTCTCCTCCACTGGCTTCATTACATGTGCTATGTATCCATGTAAGTGCGTCTATGTCTACTCATCATCTGAGAACCTGTTAGCTTAGATATATTGTTATAAATGTTTCTGTTGCAGTTATAGGATTGCCATTGTATGAGTGCTCTGCAAATGCCAGTCTTTGGTGGTCTTTGAGCTGCACTTGCCCGGTGCCCCGGTAGCAAACAGTGTTGGGCTGCCACAGATCAGCAACTCATGGCAAAATTGCTGCTATCAGTCCTTCGGACTTCACTGGTTGCTTGCATTTACTAATCTCCTCGTTTCCTAAGGGAAAAAAACAAATCATTTAATTTTGAAACTGCATGTCCCCTTTCATTCTTAGGCAGGCAAAATTTTATGAAAAAACTCTCTATGCTTCTGCCGTATGGTTGAAGCATAAATCAATTCATAAATCCTTATTCTTTTGGCCACAGTAAATAAGTAGGTGTTGAAACTTGACTAAAATATTATGAGTGGTTTTTATTCTTTCTTTTTCCTGGAAACAGTAACAATTTATACTAAATGGAAATGACTACAGATCCCAGGCATTTTCTATCAGATGTTGTTTCTTCAAGCCTGTGTTAAAAGCTGTGTTTTCACCAATGCATACAACATTTTTGATTAGTTTGAAAAACAAAAAATGTTAATTCTTAAGAAACATTCTAGACCAACTCCACAAGCCGTTCAACTGTTTGTTAATTTAAACAGTAGAATTATTTCTGAATTTAAACTGGAGAGTTTAACCATAATTCAACAAGGCATTTAAGCACTGGCCTAACTTCATCACATCACACCTTTTAAATTGAATGTGTGTTTACATTTTCTGCTAAACTGAGGCCTCTGCCCACATCTTTTTTTTTAATCTATTTCACATATTATGAATTATTATCTGTTCTATGAATACGAGTTTATTCTGCTTAATACTTTACGATATTTCTTCCCTTTATACATGCACTTGTGGCTTGTACTGCTGATCATTTTCTTCATTGACTGATACTTGCCATCTGCACTACAGTGTGCTTTCTAGTTAATGGACAAGAAAAAGAATAAAAATGAGCATCAATTGTATGATTTTGTGTTATTCGTAGTCAGGGATCTGCTGTATCTTGGTAGTGGCCAGCTGCAACACCCATGTACTCGGGGGAAGGGGTAGCTTGGCACATGGTGTCATTGTTCATCCTTTGGAAAGAAAAAGTGCCACATTGATCCATCTTTCCACAGCAGAGTTCCTTCTCTCCTCTTTCAGATCCTTTCTGCAGCCTCACTTTTATTTTGCTTTTCACTCGAAGTATGCTTTATGCAGTCTGTGTCTTGTCTCTTGTATAAGTGTAATTTCAATTTAAAAATTAACATAAAGTGGGATAATTCATGCAGTGCTTTCTTTCCAACTTGCATTTTTTCTTGCTTTATTATTGTTCTTTTTGCCCATGCTTTTTACTTGGTTGCCTTTTTCTTGTTTTTCTGAATATTGTTAGATGTTTGGACTGGGCCGTATTCTTATGATCTCTGCAAATTGCAGTGCACAGTTTCAATAGATTATAAGAGTAGATGAGCACAGGAAGACTTTTAAATCATTTAGATGAGTCAGTGTTATCTGCTTTCATAAAGAAAAAAGTCTTTTGTGAAGGTACTTTTTATAGCATGTTATTCCAACTGAGACGTGAAATATTCCCAAAACAAGAGGAGTTATCTTTTGAATCAGTACTCCAGCGATGATTTCAAATGAAATAGTTCTACAGCAGGTGATAAAAAATATAAACAACCACTTAAACCAAAACTGAAGAGAGAAATTTGCCATGACCTCTCCTGTTTTACTTCTGACTCCAAATGTAATACTGGTTTTGCATAGATATTTCTGTGAGATTCATGAAGAGCAAATGCCTCTGCAAAATATGATTTTCCTAATCTTATCAGAGACATAATGCCTATTCAAAATAACATAATCACCCATGCTGTAAGCTAAACTATCATCTACCTTTTTATCTAGACACAAAGCATTCTAATATCAAACTCTGGTAAGGTGACAGACAATACAGCTTGCTTTTATACTAGAATTAAATTGTTCATGATTCATAGCTTCAAAAATTGACTCAGACATCCCAAGCTCACATGTACAACATTGTGTTTTAGAGATAGGACGGTTAGTTGTACAAGCAGTGGCAGTTTTTCGCTGTGTATTCTGCAGAGGAAGACCTGAAACACAATAACATCACATCAGGTCATTTGTTCAGCAGATGAATACAGTGACTCACCAGAGACAGGGGTTTGTCTCCAAGGGGCCTGTTGTGTGCACAGCATGCGATACAATTGAGCTGGTAACACAAAGCGAATGCTGTGCATAGATTAAAGCACACATACTCCTTGCCGTGATCACCATTGATTGTGATGGAAGGGCATGAGGGGGCTGTGCTTCGGCATAACTTCTCATCTGCCTGCAGAACATGGACATCTGTGCCCTATATACACCCATTGCCTGGGCAGCACACGTGTGACCAGCTGAGGGATGCACACATGGCTTCTTTACCACCTATTCATTGCCTGCTACTCATTTCCCTCCCTGGTATGCAATGGGATGCTAAGCCCCTGAGACTGGGAGAGCACAAGTCTGCAGCAGCTTTCCTGCAGCCCCAGCCAGCCCCTTGCCGGAGGTGTCCTCTGGTGAGGCCGGGACACCAGGGAGATATAACCTTCATTTATGTGCATGGTACCACTGATAGTAGCAGGGCAAAACAGCTCCAGTGAGGGCCAAGGGTTGTCATGGTGTAAATGCAGAAATTTTCAGTGTTCCAGTTTCTAGTCCTTTTGCCTTTGGTCATGTACGACTTGCAATGGGGTAGGTTGCCATCAAAGTAGAATTCCCAGTTTCAATATGGAGAACTGCGGTTGTTGCTTTCAATGTTATAAGTTAAAAAGTTTTTCTTTATGTTATGCAGTGAAGCCCTTTACCATAAATATTTCTGTTCTTTTTCTCTGGAAATTGTTATACTTCACTTATCCTCACTTGCAGGATAGAAGAACAGCTGTTCTGCTCTTACCCTGTTTTATCCCCATATTCCACCTCAGTGTCCAGTGTCAATGTTCATTTTCAGGAGAAGCAGCATCAAGAATAGAAAAAAAGTATAATATGGTCCTTGCCCAGTACAGGCCCTGGTCTCCAGCAGAGCATCACAAGCCATATTTCTCTAGTTTTCAGCATCGATAACATTTTCACACACCGTAGGCAGCTTCATGCTACATTTGGGGAGGCAGAGCATGTTGCAATTCTTGCACTGCTGATGGAAGGAAAAGGGAAAGTCTTGTGCGATCTGCCAGGTAGGAAATTTTCTTTCTAACGAACTGACAGGTGCTTGATAATATATAAAAAGGGGAACCCTTCCTTCCGCCTCCTAATGCATGTAGCCCCTGGGAGCTGTGCCGCTTGAGTTTGTCCTTTGGTCAGCTTGTGCCCAGCAGACCATAGTAAGTCATCCTTGTCGTTCCCTCAGCAAACGTGCTCTGAACTGAGCCTGGAGTTAAGTTTTTATTTAGGCAGTAGGAGCATCTGATGTAGCTGGCAAAGTCAGAGGTCCTGTGGGCACGTGGTACCAGGCATTAAATAGTGTCTGTTGAATGCAGCCTAAGTGCCTATTATCCTTGTCAGTTTTCTGGTGGCTTTTCAGCTATTGTATAGCATACCAGGTGAAGAGACCTTTTTGAACAGATAGTTATACATAGCATTAAAATGACATTATTTTTGTCTTCCTGTTAAAAATATTGTTTTGCTTCAGTAGCTGATACATGGGTTACAACTATTAGTTTTAATTGTGATCTTATGTTTCTATACATTTACATTATTGTATAAAGCTGCCTTCACTAGTTTACAGATACTGTGAGTTCTGGTTTGGCTCAGAACTTACATTGGGAAAGAAAATGTCTCTTGGACAGTTCTCCATTACCATCATTCTTAGATCCGTGAGTTGAAACAGTTTCATGCATTTTTAAAAATTCTAGGTAGGACAGTTGTTTTCAGAAGGAAGCATTTTCCGATCGTATCTGCAAGCCTGACTTGGCAATATGAAGAACATACAATCAAATTGGACTGTGAATGCAGAAGACATTGATTGTATTCATTTCCATTGTCCAAGTTAAAAAAAAAGATGAAAAAATCAAACAAAAATACTGAAAGACTTCTTTCACTTTGTTGTTGTTTTAAAAGTACCATTCCTTGTAATCAATAGAAAGAATAAAAGTTTTATAAAAATAAGGGCATTTACAGATCTTGCCATGTTTTCCTTAGGTTCGCCTGTAAGACTGAGTAGGAAAAGCGTCTAGACTTCCATGGGTAGAGCATCTAGACTCTTGTGGACTCTCACATGAGCTTCCTCCGTGCTCTGCCTCTTCATAGTGCAGAGACAAAACAGACCTTTGGGGTTTTTCTTTCTGAAGTGCTTTAAACACAGTTGCTTAGGAACACTTTTATTTGCATACGGTTTTCCTCAGGCCCAGGTAGTGTGAAGTTCCGCATTAACAGCACCATAGCCTAAACCAAGGCTTGTCTGGCCCCAGGTGGTCTCTCACACGACGTGGCTTGCAGGTGCTTGGAGAAAGAAAGGAAGAAACAGGGCTATTAGGTCCTGAGTAGGTACATTAGAAAAGGCAGTGACAGTGTCCCATCCATGTCCTACCATGCCAGTTATTCCAAAGGAGAACAGCCGTATCATTTTGCACGTGTAGCTTTTCCTCTGTTCTGGTGCGTACTGGCCAAGGAGGCTTTGCCGTACTGGTAGTACTTGCTGCCTCACCTGCTACTACCTGGACATGAACCTCTTCCCCACGTATCGTTTATCCTTCACCCACGTGGTACCTCTTGGAGTACCTTGCAGAGTAGGTGAGAGGCAGCAGATCCGAGGGTGAAACTTCGTCACATCACTGAAAGGTGTTGGCTGATGCATGAATAGCAGAAAAGTCCTTGACAGGACCAAAAATCTGTCTTTGCCAAAGTGCAGCCACAAGCCTGAAGACAAAAGGAGGGTAGCTGAGAATAACTTGCAAAAGACTGAGGATGTTTGATTATATAGGTCCTAGGATGATATGTTCATAAAGCTCTATATCGTTTAGTAAAACCTGGAGTTCTACTGAGTTCTTGCAAGAACATTATTGGGAAGCCTTATTAGACTTACACAGCCTTTACCATAGCTTTATTAACATGTGTGGTTTTTTAATTAAGATGTGGACTACTTGAGGGAGCACCTGAATGGTTCCCTAATGAATTTGTTACATTAATTTCCTTCAGAAAGCACATCTGAGCCTAACTTAAATTCCTCCTGCAATTAATTTATGTAATTTATTCTAGTAAGTGCTGTAGCTTTTCCCTGTAATTGTTCGCTGGATTGACAGGTTTAATTTCATGTAACATGAGAGCCTGCAGTACTGAGTTTGCAGTGCTTCATAAAAGTTGATATTACATGTTGTGCTGTTGGATTTTGGCAAGAAGGCAGCAATAAAATATTCCCGTAAAATAGAAATGTCCAAGTGACAGATATTGAGGCCAAAATTTTTTTTTAAAAAATGACTCTCTAAAGGCAGGTCTTAAATCCATATTTAATCATGTAAGTAAATGACCAGATTTTTACACGTGCAGCTTCAGAGCTTGAGATCCAGCGAAGTACTTAGCCACGCAGGTTGTGTGTGCCTTGCACACCCAAGAGCAGTTTCCAGAAGAGATTCCTACACTTGAGGCCAACAACAAGCTTTCCAGGCACACCGCTGGCTCTTGCTGTCCCTCCCTGGTGAGCTCCAGAGATCACAGGATGTGTCCCTATATAATAAAAGTCAGATCTGTGCCCATGGAGACACATATGTGCAATCCTTGGATGCTCAGCACTGCTAAAGTTTGGAAACTTATTTAAAAGCTAAGTGGAGATTTAGGATTCTAAGTTTAGTTACTCTTTAAAGAAACATCCTTGGCTTTTCTCTCAAATGAGAGATGTTTGTCATGATTAAAATAAACTACGAATTGCACCTTTGCCAGTCACAATACTGGCTTCTGTGGTTTCCTTGGTGGTGGATCAGACCCTCCCTCCTCCCGTCACAGACACCACATCCATGCCGTCACTTGTGCTACGTGATGCTGGTGACTGCCCCGCAGCATCCTTGCATGCCACCGTGTTTTCATTCTCCGTGTGCCAATCAGATTGTAAATGGCATTTATAGAAACATGGAGCTGACCTTCTCTGTTCTGTGACTTTTCAGGTAATCTCTTTGATTTGTTCTGAAGTTTCAGACTTCAGCTGGAGCCCTGCAGTAACCCTGCACACGAACCTTGGGTTGCAAATAGGTTCAAATCAGATGTTGCTAATAATTGAGGGTGAAGAACATTCTGCTTTGACTTTTAACATCATATACATTTCCCTCTCTTTTCTAATGTTTTTCCCGCATGCTGCTGTTCTTTGCTTTCCTCCTGCCCTCCATTTATCTTTCTGCCTGCTGGCCTTTGCAGTCTGGTACTCGGTGCTGTGTGGACTGGCAGAAGGGCTGGTCGAGCCCAGGGCTGAGAAGTCCTGAGTTCCCACTCTTGGATGAGACACTGACCTCTTGGACCCCTTGGAGAAGTTTCAACCTCTTCGCCTGTGGTGCAGAAATAACTTGCCTCCCCAAGGAGGGCTGTGGGGATGGAGTGGTTTCGCAGCAGCATGGTCCAAGCTGAGCTCAGCCTCCCAGATGCAATGAAGCGCTGAGACACAACTGGGACAAGGGAGCGTCGCAGGAAGTGGGGAGGGAAGAGGAAGGATGAGAAAAGATGTTGAATCAGGACAACAGCTTAGACGTCTGCTGTGGTTGCTGGTAGGGGATGAAGCAAGAGCATCCTGATGCTGTGGGTAGGGACAGGTTATCTCTGCCCCTCTGCACCTGCCCCTTCCCTGGCTGAAGATCTCCTGCCACTCTGTGCCAGCAGCACCAACACGCTGCTTTGCCAGGGCTTCAGCAAAACGGACCTGTTTGGGTTTTTTTATGACTTTCAAGTATTTTTTCACTAAGTGCCTTTTTCTTGGGATTTTAATTTACCTTTGAACACCAAATACCATTTTGAAAAATCTTTCTGCTTCTACCATTTCTTTTTACCCTTCGTTTCTGCTAATCCAATCCATAGCACCTGAATCACAGCCCTGTTTTGAACGCAGCTCACTGTAGTGTTGACTTGGCCTTCAGCATTTCAAGGTTGCCCAGAGGCTTGCTGCTCACTAGGGGCTGCCAGCAGCATGGACATGGCTGCCCGAGCCGGAGCCACACATTCTCTGGATGCTCTCTTCTCGCAGGCTGAGAAACGCACCTCTCTTCCATAATCCCCCAAGCTAAAATGGAGTCGATTCTGATTTTTCACCTTCTGCTGATGTTACTGATGGGCAGTAACAAATGTCTTGTATTCTGGCCCGTCCTTCCTCATCACACAGTGCCACACTCACTTACCAGCTTTCCTTTTAGATGCAGCAGAGAGCATGATTTAATACAAATCAGATTTAAGAATAAAGATTCAAATGCATGGCAGAATCCATCGGGAAGAAATGTGAGAGGAGAATCACACAAATTTCATCCTAGTTTTGGTTTTTACACTTTTTTTTCGCTTGCCAAAAACAGCCATGGTTTATGTAACTATATGCATTTGTACCAACTTTTTCGTAACAATCTTAATGCATGACTGTGTCAAGACTGTTATAAAACATATGGCTGTGGGTATACATATACATGCTTTTAGATGTATCTGCTAGCAAAAGAAGGGCTCCTATTGCTATGCTATCATCTAAAGTGTAAAAATAGAAGATTTTCATTACTTTAATATCATAGTGCTGTATTTTGAGTTCTGACCCTCAAGGCACCCTATATCTCTGTTCTTTTTCTCTCTTTTCGCTGACGAGCAAATTAACCCTGCATGTCTAGAAAATCGCTTGCATAATGCAATCCTGATGCTGGATTTTCTCTTCTTCACAATACCAGTTTTATACTCTATTCCATACTTCAATGTGTGCTTCTAAAATGGCTTGGCTACTCTGCCAGCTCCATTCCAGGGTTTGCAGGGTTTATATTAGTTTATTTCTGTAAATGGACTATAGAGAGAGCCTAAGGTACACAGAGCCTAAGTTAATACCAATAAAACAGAGTAAAGTGGTCAGCTTTTCAGCTTTCATAAATTTTTAACTTTGTACAATCATAGCCGTTCGGTGATGTCTCAGAAGTATCAAAGACCTTCACAAAGTGTGAATAATTATCATACTGCTTTAGAGAAAGAACAAGTTTGTTTACAACGCCTGGACCACTCACCAAAAGAGACAAAGCACCGTGAAAGGTTTTCTGACACACAGGTCTGAAATTCTCATTTGTTGCATTCAGGGAGGGAATAATCAATTACATGCCACTGTATAATTATAGATCTTTTTGGTTCACAATGTCTGTGTCCTTTTCTTAAAGTATCTTCACATTTGATTTCAGAAATCAGTAGAAAAACAGGTCCAGTTGGATTTCTGGGTCGCCCCAGACTGCAGAGAAGAGCATCTCCATTCTCGTCTTTCCAAGCTTCTTGTGAAAATGGATTAGTTCTGGTACAAATGATTATGTAGATTTTGTAGCTTAAGAGGAGATATGCTTTCTTTGATGAAAAAGTTCAAAAGTAGGTCAAAAATAAGGGCCAGCAGTCTCATGCTGTTAGACACTGGATGTAGCTGCTGACACTCTGACTCCCCTCAAATTCAGCACAAGTGGACAGAAGCAGAACAGAAGCAATATCGGTGAGGTCGGGCACCGCTTACTGCAGAACCAGGTTGTGTTCTTCTTGATATGTCATCAAGATCTTGAATATGTGCTTTAAAATCTTTAGTCCCACACTGGTTAACGGTGATTTTTTTTTCCACAACTGGGCTTCGTCAAGTCTAACAGGAAAGCAATAACCCCATATTTCATTTAAATGCCTTTTCCCATATATAATAGGGCATGGGATTCAAAAGAATTCATTCAGCATGCTCTCCTAATACCATTTAACTTCCCGTGAAAAAACAGTAACAGGAAGAGTTATTTTAATTAGCACATAAGCTGTGCAACAGCTAATGTATTCCACCTCTTCATTGTTGTAAAAGGAGCAGATTTCTTGGTAGCATGAAGCAGCAGAGAAGAGGGTTTGTGTTCTGCTCTCCATATGCGCACACAGCCCCATTCATGGGGAAGGTGTGAACGGGAGGTGATTTGTAGCCGCCTGCCATTTGTACAACACAAGCTTCTGTTGTTCTCCAGGCTGAAGAGAAACCGGGTTTCCTTCTTCAAACCTACTGCAGTGCGACAGGTAGGCAGCAGCTTTTGGAGAACCTGAGATTTTGTTATTAATTTCAACAAGAAGGGATTGCAAAGAAAACTCATTTTTTAATTTACGTTTTTAAAAAAGTAGACAGAATGTCAGGCTGGAAAGAGAGCCATGACTTGCCCAGACAGCTGATTTTTCTTGATCAGAAGTCCCAAGGAAGCTGCATTTTAGAGAAACCTTTGAAAGCATGGCTCTTTTCCCTCTGTCTGGTCAGCCTTAAACTGGCACCAGACCGGAGCTTCAACTCCTGCTGCCTCCCTGCTCCACACTGGGTCCAGCACCACGCTCTGCTGTGGAGACTGGAAGCATGAACTGAGCCCGTGCTCCAGCGCTCCTTGGGATATGCTCTGGTCTGCTGGGAGGCACAGTTGAACACGGAGGGTGAGGAGCTGCTGGTGTGTTGCATGGCTTGCCAGGGCTCTTGTTTTGGTGTGGGCGATGGTGACGAAGCTATGTGGCCTCTTAAGCAGCTGCTGAGGGTGGATGATTTCATGGCCTCCTCCAGCCCACGAGTGTGTCAGCACAAGCTGTAAAGCGAAGCCTGAGCTCCAGGCAGCATTTCCCTGGCCATGAGCGATGTTACAGAGGCTGTGCTTCACTGAGAAATGGCTTGAGAGAAGATTGTCTCTGTTACAAAAATCAAAGCGGGACATACCAGGCCAGGCAAGGTGAGGAGCATCTCAGGGTCTCCCAGCTATGAAGCTCGACTGTCCGATAGAAACTGCCCTGTAGTTCCCGAAATGAGAAGTGAGAAGCTGGTTTGAAACTTCTTGGTCGTAAGGTTCTTATTAAAATAAAAAGAGTGAGAGAAGAGTGATGCCAACAGGAGAAGGAAGCAAATATTTATTTTCATGAGAAATATAACTGTAGGGCCAAAACAAAATACTTTTAAATGGTCCAAGAAAATAAACGATTAAGAAAAAAAGAATGTCCCAAGCAAATCCAACTTGATGTGATTTTCACCTTGCCTGAACTTGTTCAACGGGGGGGACTTGTGTTCGCTAGTGAAAGGAAACATTGCAGGGATGGCTTGGCCAAAAGCAGTGGCTTTTGCTGAGAAAGGATTGAAGAGAGGACAAAGAAAAAATAACTACTTACATTAGCTAGGGACTGCTTATCTCTCACGTGGCTAAAGCAGAGAAAGCTCATCTCTCAGAGAGAAGAGAAATCTAGTAATACAATAATGAGATAAGGCTTTTCGTTTAATTTTTCCTTTGCAAACTGTTTTATAAATGTTAACTATTAAATATGCATAGCCTCTGAATTGGGAGCTAACATGTGTTTTCCCATGGGCAGGGTAAAAGCACCCTGACAATACAAGATCTCCTCTGAATATTTTGCCTGTGCTAGTGATAAATATAAACCAGGATTTGTCACCTCAGACTTTATTTATTGACCTCATCTGTCCAGGAGGTGTTCAGTTTCACTTTTTTCAGCTGTTGGACACCATTCCATTGCACATGAACCAGCACAAGATGACTCGCAGGAGCCATCTCTCTGATTTCAAGAGCACCAGTGGAGTGGGGCAGTGAGCTGCAGAGTGGGGTTTGTGTTCAGGGCTTTCATTGACAACACACGGGCTCCTCTGCCAAATGGAAAACTAAGCTTTGGTCAATCAGAGTATCAGAGCACACAGATCTTACACATACATTAACAACAAAAATATTTCTGTAAGTTATTTTGCATTAATTAAAAAAAAAAAATAACTTCAAGAGCTCTGTCCACAAATAGATGAGTGTCTGCCTTAGAATTACAACATGGGAGTCACCGAGTCCTGGTTCGTGTTCGCTTCGTTGCTTTGTGGGATATGATGGCATAAATCCTCAGCAGCTTGGTCTGATGTAGCCCTGCAGAAGTACAGTTATTTTTTCTGCTCTGCTGCACCAGCTGGGAATCTGACTTGGAGCATTTCAACAAAAAATGCTCAGACAAAATGAAAGCTCTGTGTCTAATTACCATCTTGTAGGAATAGTTTCAGACCTCTGTAAGTGTGTGTGTATGTGTATATATTATATATATGTTCTGCTGTACAGAATGCAAAGATCTGAAAGAGTAATCCAGATTAGCTAACTATTAGGACTTCCCTGTAAGTTTTCAAAATTTGTACTGCCTTTTTTGTTGTTCCTTTAGTGCATAAGAACTCCATCTTCTGTCAGTTGTAGAGGGATGATTGCTTAGAAAAAATCCTCACCAAAAAAACAGGCACCATCACGGCAGGCGCTGGGACCTGCAGAGAGACATCATCCTCTCAGCAGGATCCTCTGCAGACAGAGAGGTTTGCTGGTGCAGGACCGATTGACCAGGGGATGGACACACCAACCACTACTGCAGCATCCCCTGGAGAAGACACTGGCGATAAGCAGGAATGAGTGTGTGTTTGTGTGTGCATGTGGCAAAAAGGCTTAATTTGTGCTGGATTTTCCGCTGCAGGGATGAGGAGTCAAATGAGAAGAGAGGCAGGCAGAAATGTCAGAAGGTGCAGAGCTGTGTTGACAGGGCAATACAAACACCAGGTGATTCAGTTATCTCTCACTTGGCTAATTCTAATCAGCAGGTCAGCTGAGAAAGCATTTTTTCAACTCTTCTGTGCGATATAGGTCCTGTGGTGAGGGGATGGAGCCAAGGCTCAGAATTTCGTTTTGCCAAGACGCTGCCTGGCTGCCTGGAGGGACCTTTTACATGGTCCTTCAAATGGAGTTTGGCCTCAGTGGAAGATAAGCATTGTATCTTAGCAGAAGTGCTTTGGAAAAATACATTAAAAATAATAATTGTGCCACTTTGAGGGATAAAGACTTTTTTATGGTCATACAGTTCTTTCCAGTGCGTAGCTATCATTTCTGCTGTATTTAGCACAAACTCTTCCCATTTTTCTTGTTGCAAAGGAAGGAAATGCATTTGGAGTGAGCAGGCTACCAGCCGGGGCTTGGGTACAATGTCTGAGAAGCAGTTCCCCTCTTCATGGCTGTTTTGCCCGAAGAAGACCAGCAAACCAGCTGTCTTCTTTCCATGTGGGACTCTTCTTCAGGGCCATTCCTCAGGGCCTGCTAGCATGGGATCTTCTGTGTGCTGTGGAGAGCAAAACATACCCTAAGCTGATGCAATTGCTGTATGGTTTAGGTTACAGATGTGTTACAGAGGTGCCTCTGCACTTTGCTTGCTGTCTACGATTTTTGCCTTCTTGCTTAGCTATAGAGACTTGTGCCATGCTGAGGATGTGCTGTCTAACAAGCTCCTGAGTTTCTACAATATGACATGATGAAACTAATTTAAAATTTCCTCCCAGTTATTCTTTTCCTACTGCTTATTATCAAAACACTTGGAAGTTTTTCACTCAGTCAGCTCCGTGTTTCTTTATTTCTTTAGGCTGTAACTCGTCACTGAACCTGACATCTCAGAAAGCCACAGATGCAGTGGACGATATCTTTCGGTCCCTCAGGGATATTGCAAGAGCTCGAATGCACATGAAACAGTTTAATTCCATATATAATCCAGGCAGCAACACCCACCAGGCAAGTGGATCTTTCTTTTCCCTGTGTATGTTATTTCTCTAGCATGCTGTCAAAATTACAGCGCTAATTTTGCTGATGTGCTAATCCAATATGTGTTCTGCCCATGTGGAAGATATTTAAGTGTAGATTTTATAATTGACCTGATCATCAAGAGCTTCCTCAAACCCTTTGTCCAAACTCTGGCATATCTGTGTCAGTGTCAACAAAGAATTGTCTGAGGAGGCATTTTAGGATTTGCTCTGCAGCGCTGTGATATGACATAAATACCTGTGAAAGGCAGGACTAGGTCAAGACAGTTCTGGAACAAGACATAGCAAAGCTGGATGCCTGATACAGCAGCTATATTCCTGTGTATTTTCTCTCCTGTCTCTATAAATGCAAGAGGTGCATTACTCCTGTTTGTAAACAGGTGAAAATGCAGCTTTTGTTTCTAAAATATGAACACATGAACTATGATATTACTGTAGGTCATCAGGACTAATATACAGAGGTTTTCTCTCTCCTCGTCTCCCCTGAGGTGTTTTAACTTTTTCAGTTAAAAATAGTTTTACAATGGAAAGCACATACAGTGATTTAGAGAGAGACTGTAAAACTTGATTCCAGCCTTAAGCCAGAAAAAAATCCTTCCAAACTCGTAAGTATGCTGTGGACAAGCAAAGGGATGTAGTTCAAATTAAGGAATGCTTTGTAAGAGCAGGAATTGGGAGTGTTGCAAGTTGTCGCTGGAAAGCTAAGGTGCAGAAAACTTGTTACTGAAGTCTCCTGGCACTTAGGACCAGTCCAGTGTCTGAAATAGGGAAAATTGTTAAGCATTTAATACAGTTCAGCAGGGAGGGCAGTCAGATGATAAGAAAATACCCTCTAAAAGTTTCCTGGAAGTGTAATTAGCATCAATATGTTCTTTGGATGTAACCCAGGTTGTTTGCTTAGGGCTAAGTGCTGGAACACACAAGGGATGTATTAACACCTTGCAGCCCCCTAACCTGGCTATACATTGGATTTAATTGCTTGAATAGAACCAACCTTCTGCTGAGGGCAGCTCAGGAGGTTTAGAGTAGCAGAAATAAGCAGGCAGTAGGTTTTTTTCCATCATACACACAGCTCTCTACAAATGGACCTCTCTTTTGACTGGCAGGTGTTAGTACATGGGTTGCGTGCAATCAGTGTAGTTCCTCTAAAGAAGTACTGCCCTTCCCATGGCCATACACATCCCCTGCCCAGCTTAGTGCTATGGAAATGGATTTAGCCTATAGGTGCTTTTCCACTTTGCCTGGTAAGCTGGGAAGCCTCCATTTCTTGCTAAGACTCTAAAAAGGTCTCTATAGATAAGTATAGTATAGATATAGTGAGAATCGAATAGCCTCTTAGAAGGACTCTTTGTAGCAATGAAGTTCGTATGTCTTACATAAAATGATGAATGTTTTCATCAGGTTATCAGACCAGTTCATGTAGCGACAATGCAAGAGAAGAGTGTTTATTTTGCCTGATACCGTAACTACTGTTCTTTTCCTTTCATCTTGATCTGAAGTGTATTCCTCCCTCCTTCCCTTGCTCCCTTCCTCTCTCCCTCCCTCCCTCCCTCCTTCCATCTCTCCATCTCCTTTTCTCATTCTTTCTCTCTCTTTTTCTCTCTCCTTTTCTCCTTATAATCTTGTCTGAGATATGTCCCATAGCCACTGAAGTTTCTAACAACTATTTTAAACACAATTTGCACCCTGCCAAAATTTAAAGTTGATAAAAATTTAATTACATGAGTTAGAAATCAATGCAGCTATTGGGGGTTGTATTAAAAAAAAAAAAAGGTAAAAAAATCTTTAAAAATTTAATAGATTAATTTCAAGTCATAAAAGATTTTGAAAATATTTGAAACTCTCATAACTAAAAAAAAGGTGATTCTAGTATCTGCCTTTTAGTCTCTGTGTAGCTGAACTGGATCATTTTGAAGGGCACTGAATTCTGGTGCTGAAAATTCAGACATATAAAAGCATAGCACGTTTTTAACATCTTTTGAGTACATAGTTTTGTCTGAAGTCAGACAATATTTTTCCTTCCATTTCATGCAGTAAGGATGTCTGTTTAACTGTGATTTGATCTCTACTCCAAAAATATTTCATTCTTAATGTCATTCTGTTCCTCATCTATGAAGATATTAAACAGATTTTTATACGCAGGACTTCATGCCTGCATGTGTATTTTCAAACAGTTGTTTATTGCATGACTAGATTTGACACAAATCTTGGCATGTTCTCCTGAAAGATCCTGCAGCTCATGTCTGCTGTAACGTGCTTTGTTGGCTCAATTAAAAATTATGCACATGTTGTGAGAAGAATTAGATGAGTTGTATAAATCTTCGTTGACAGGATTGTATTCAAAAACTGTAAGTTTTGTTTCTCACTGTAAAGTGTTGGATGAAAAACATTTCTTTAATTACTCCAGAAAATTCTAGTTTCAAGCCAAGCAGCTTGCTTTTTATTTTCCATCCATTTTTGTGTTTATTTTGCATGATGTCTCTTGTAGATATCATCTTTACAAAATGAATGATGTTATACTCGATTCCCTTAAGAAATCTAGGGGATGATGTATACCTGGGCTAGTCCCAAAGGAAACCAAATGTGCGAATTTGAAAGCTGCTGATTTTCTAAGACTGTTGCGCTTCCTGAAACGATTGTGGTTCCGTTGCAGTTGGGGCAAAGTTGAAAGCAGCAAAACAAAACTCTTATCTGTAAACCGAGTAAGGTTGAATTTTCATTAAAGAGCATCTTTCCACAAGTCCGTAAAATTTTTATCTTAGAAACTTTTTCAGGATGGCAGAGTGGGTCAAACCTTGGTAAAGAAATGTGGAAACTTCTAGGCTACTAATTCATATTCAGCAGTGGTTTGTGGACCCTGAAGAGGATGCAGGATGGATCCTTTGGAAGTGGATCTTCCACAACGCTGACCGTTCGTAGCTTTGCATCTTCCACTTTTCCTGTTCCCTGACTTCTCAAGGTCTGACATACGTGATATCCGTGGGGTTGTTTGGACTATTATTCTCAAGGTTTCCCACAGGTATTACGTAGAGTGCCCTGGCTATAGAAGCTGAAGGACTAACAGGGACTCCTTATCTTTGCTTTCCCATGAGGGACAAACAGGCAGATTGGCCTCTCCCAGTCCTGCTGCTAACCCGGCTTCCATGTTGACATGATGCCTGGGGGAAGGCAGGAGTGGTCCATAAGCAACCCCTCCTAAAAATCCTGATTGAAGCATTTATAAAATCATTACAAAGGGAATGAGATCTTCTGGGTGCACGATGGGCAACAGAGTGTCATCCCTATTGCTATCCGTTTCTGTACTTCCTACAAAAATATTCCAGAGGAATTAGAAGTCCCCTTTCTTCCTTGCCTCCCTTTACTCATATAATACACATGGGGCAGAGTAAATGAGTGGCCACCTTCCTGTCTTCTCAGTGTGATGCTGTGCAGGTGCACACCATTTGCGGTCAAGGTCACAAAGACCACTGCCGCTTCGATAATTTTTTAACTCTCTGAATGGTTTCCTTTCTAGGATAATTATTTTTGTTACCTTTAATGCAAATAAAATGTTTAGTTGCACCAAGTCTAAACAGCTTTATTGACAGTGCGTTGTTCATTTTTTGCAGGCTTCTTACAAACCGCTGCTGAAACAGATAGTGGAAGAGATCTGTAATCCTGATCGACCTGATCCTGTTGATATTGAGCATATGTCATCAGGCCTCACTGATCTCCTTAAAACTGGATTCAGCATGTTCATGAAGGTAAACCAAGTTTCCCAAGCTTATCTGTAAGATTTTCCTGAGGTCATAGCATCATATAGCTTATTTTATGTATTTGAGTTTATATTGTTCAACAGAACTTAAGGGATGGTTAGGAGAGTTAAATCCTTGTAGAGGGGGCTGGGAATATCTTGAGGCACCATGTTGCAGGTCCAGTACAGATGTTTAGCACCTGCTGAACAAAACAAGAGGAATGGAACAGACTGGACACCTACCTAAATGAGGTGATATGTCTGGGAAGAGGCAGTGTGGCTTTGCTAAAGGGAAGTCCTGCCTCACATAGCTTTCAGAGCTCTTCAGAGACACCCAGCAAGCACATTCAGAAGCAAGCGCCAGTTCATATAATCTACCTGGATTTCCAAAAGGGATTCGGCAAGGCACCTCATCAAAGGATTTTAAAGACACCAAGCAGCCTTGAGATAGGAGAGAAGTAAGTACAAATAGTCAGGTCTCACAGGGAAGAAAGTTCATCAGAGGAGCTCCATATTCAGTGCCTTTTCAATAACTTGATAAGGTTCGACTTGGGGAGGACAGAAGTCAGATGTTGCCTTGTGGATGCTCTTAGCATGTTTTAAGGCAGTCTTTCTACAAGAGCTTACTCTGCTTTACAAATTAGCCTATGCTATGTGTTTGTTAAATGTCTACAGAGATGAAGTGTGGAGTACCTAGCATGCTGTACATTCAGCTCTATCTTACTACATATCCTGAGTTCTCCATCGAAGAGTATTATGGGAGAGTATGAAGTATATCATGGCAATATGTACCTGTAAGCACCTGCATCTCTGCTAGTAAGAAAAATATCCTACTGTAAGGAATATATAACAGATGAGCAAGTGAACCTTGTGTAGGATGAATATTTCATAGGCGTCCTCACATACCTCACAAATGTGTCCATGCTTGCTCGTTTAGTTTGTAGCCTGGCTTGTTGGCAAGTGCTCAAATACTACATAAATGAGTTTCTGACCAGCCTGTATTTCTCACACAAAACGATCTTCTCCACTGACTGCACCATCAGCACTGTAATTATTTCATGAGCTTCCTTGTGTTTGTACTTCTTCCTCAATGCCTGAATATAAATGCCAACTCACATAAACATGCTTTGGTAAGTGATGGACTCAGATATGTTCAACCAGGACAGACTGTTAAAGCTACCTCTCATCCAGAAGTTGTTTCTCTGGTGGATTTGTTTGTTTTGAAGCTTAAGGAAGGTGAAGGGAAAAGGCCTCGCTGCCGCCAGGTTTTCTCTTTTGACTGCTGCTCTAGAACACACATGTTTTGTGATGATCTGAGCTTAGTATCATTGGTACCAAGTGCCTTGCATGGCGGTCTGTTTTCTGGTGATCAATGAGTTTTCCTTTTTCCAGTTACTCAGCTAAATAAATTGGTTTCTGGTTGGTCACAAATACCAGATGCATTGGTGCTGGTGTCCTCTTTGGCAGAGATAGCCCCAGCGGGGCAGTAGAAGTTGTTTCTACTGACTTGCCTCTGAGGAAAACACTGTGTTTTGTGAGCTTCCATGAGAACAAACCTGTCCTCTAACCCCTTGCTGCTTCAGTTTTAGAGTTTTATTGACTGCTGTCACTCCGTTTCCCCATATCCCTCTCTGCCTGTCCTCCATGCAGACACATGTGCCAGCAAAGAGCCCTTTAACCACCAGCTTTGGGAGGAAATGCAGCAGTGGTGGGCTCAGAGCTGGAGAGAAGGATGATGTCCAGCTGGGATGCTCTGCTAGCTCTGGGAGCCATCTCTCCTTCTTCCTTCAGTCTCTTTCACTCTATGTAATGGTTTTACTTTTTTCTTGGTTGGTCTTTCTAATTGCCCGAGATAACTGTCCCATTTTTTTTTAACACATGAAATTTTGAACTGAAAGTGTATTTCATTTGGGGATTGTTGCAAAATTCAGATTGCGCAGTAAATGCAATTCAGAGGCTTCAGAAATGTCCCAAACCAACCAAACTTTAGAAGGATCCCAGAAGATACACATTGCTTTTGTTGCCGTCCATTTCAGTTCTTCTCTGTATCACAGAAATGAGTTGTGTTTAGCTATACACAGCCAGTTCCTTCAATAGAGAGAGCCTTGGGTGGTTGTATTATCAAACAAAAAAATCTTGGCAGAAACTTACATTCTTAACACAGCCAAATATTTTGTACCCAAAGTATTGTCTTCCTTCAAAACACTTGTACATAGCATAACAAAATTACAGATTCCAAGACCCTTTTCATTGCAATTTTAATTTAATTTAAAGTTTGCATGCCTAATAGTATTTTTAATATGCATTTCTGGAATTTGTGGTTTGAACTTTAGTCTTCTGAAAAATAATAAGTTTTATATAGGCACCATGTGTTTGGATCTAGGTTTTATTTTGACTGAAGGAAATGATTTGTTAAGACATTTTCTCTTTAGCATTGCCATGAAAGCTTGTGTTTTCCAATTAATACTCTTATACTGGGTGTCCTTTCAGTGTTATGCATGCATGTGTATGATGAGTTTGTTGTCGCTAGTAAGGACATTAAGAAATAGAGACTTTATTCAATAGCAAGCCTCTGAAGTTCGAGGTCTTTGCGTTAAGTCTTGGGTCGTTGAGAATCTTTGTGACATGGAGTTGAGCCGTTTGCTCTTGCGACAGGGTTAAGAAGAGCAAAGAGCTATGAAAAGAAATAAAACAGTAATTCCTGTATTACCTCAAAGTTCCGTAGCAGAGCATTTTGTCAACTTTTATCTTCACCATCTTTGTGAGCCGTTATTTCTTTAACATTGTGTCTCTGCTTACAGCAATTATGGCATGAAATTCTCTAATATTTTAACAAGTAGTAGTTCTACTTGGCCTGCTTTGTAAGTATTTGGGTCTTACTTAAACTTCTCATGGTGTTTGTAATAGGAATGGACATTTTTTCATTTGAGATTGACACTACGTTGTATCCGGATAGTAAGAAGCGAGAAGTCTGATGTGGGAAAGTGCATAAAGAAAGTCTTTGTAAGCTCCAGTGTATCCATTCAATTGGTCTGTTGGTATAACGGAATATTGCTCAATATCACACCAGAATTGCTGGACACTGCTGAATTGTAGTATGTGCTATCTGTGCCGTCAGCTCAGTGAATATGTCTGGCAAAGTGGGGGTGATTAAGAGAATAAACACCCAGTACACAAATACTCAGCTCACTAATACATCTGTCTAAGTCTTTTTGTACTGGTTTCAGGCTCCCAGGGAATTGAAGAGCTCCCTGCCTGGGGAGCAGCGTTGCACGGGGAGCCCTGTGTAATCAAAGGCCAGCTAGCCTGGAGAGAGAGTACGCCATCCCCCAGTGCTTGCTTCAAAGGGAAGAGTCTTTTCTGAAGGTTGCCAGTCAGAAAGCCTGACAGAGCTGCAGGATGAAAAACTGCCCAAAGACTAAATATAGGGCAACCACAACAAGGAAGAGAAGAAGAGCTGTACCCTCAGGAGCTGCAGGCGCAGGGATCAAAGATAGCTGCCGTGGTGGTGAAAGCAAAGGAACCGCGCTCCGCCCAAGCATGGGTTGATGACCACTTTTATCCTGTCAAGTGAATGCTGTCGAAAACCTACGCTTGTGGAAGGAGAGGGGGCGGAGAGTCTAAAAAGGAGCAAATGAAACTGTTCTCACTGTCTCTTTTCGGAGCCAAACATTTGGAGCATTTCATACTCAAAGGTGGTGTGACGAGCAATCGCATGGGCTCCGTTGACATCACTCCCAAAGACTGTGTTTTATCAAGAAAGAAAGAGTTTGCTGGGAAACAGAAAAGCAGTCAAACTTCTAGAAGTGGTTAAGAGGAAACTGATGTAAAGTGTCACCTTCACATTTGAAATTAAAACATGGTTTTATAAAGTCTTGACTGAAGTGGAATGTTTGTGCCATTTTAGTGATAATTGGGGAAAAATGAAACAAGTATTTTGTTTGGGCTAAAGTTTATATTAGTTACAGCCCAGTCCTAGAAGTATTGAAAACTCTGAAGTGAAACAAGCTAGAACTGGTTTTATACTATAATGAACCTCATTTATTTTTGTTGGATGAATTGTAAAGGATTATTCGCTGGACTGGTGAAAACACATTGCTTACGATTCTTTCCGTTGCTGACCTCAGGCAGGAATTCTAGCGTGTTTAGCCTGGACTTCTTGCTTCTACTGGGTAGTAATTTACCCCTCATTCCGTAAGGTCCCATGTGTACATGTATCCAAACTGTGCATCCACCTGAGTACTCTCCTCCCACTCTAGGTAAGGGAGGAAAGACGTGAAGAAGGAATGGAGGGAGAAGCCCTCAGACCTCATGAGGAACTCCTCTAGGTTTCAGTGGAGGCCATGAAGACTTCATTTCCCTGGAAGCAGTTCATTAGTTTTAACTGGGCGTCATCCCCATTGATTTCCCTCTCAGCTGCTACAGAAACCAGCATTCCATGAATGTTTCTTTCTGAGCTTCCTCATTAGTCTTCCTCCAGCAGTTCAAGGAGACGATCACTGCTAGTCCATAGATTTGGAGCTGGACTGAGCAACTACAAATAATGCTTTCCTTCATTTTACAGGTGAATCGCCCTCACCCTGGTGATCATCCTCTTCTGATCATCTTCATGGTTGGTGGAGTGACAGTCTCTGAGGTCAAAATGGTGAAGGATCTGGTAGCAACACGCAAACCTGGTACCCAGGTAAAAACAGGTCTAAATGCACTATTCCTATCTGAACCAAGAAAATTCCCTATAGCACAGGTACCAAACCTACACGAAGCTACAGCCATATAGGCAGGAATGGTGTTAGGGTTTTGCCGTGAAACATCTGTAGACAACAAGTGTTCAGGCACCAGGGGTCCGTTTTTCACATGTTAGCGTCAGCAATACAAGTTAAAACTCAGATTGGATAGTTCAGAACAGACTGGCATTATTTTGAAGGAACTTTCATGTCTCAAAAGACTCATTTCTTGATATTCCTTATAAACAGAAACATTTGCTGTCCAAAAGTCCGCAGGTTCCCTGGCGTTGCATCTACAGGGCACAGTGCAGGGACGCTCAGAAGAAGCCTGCCAAGGGCCTGGATACCATCTAGTGACATATCAGTGGTGATCCTGCAGACTAGTCAGTTAGCATTACGAAGATGCAAGATAAATTACTCTGCGTACAGCTGTGCTGATTTCTGGGTCCGGCCAGGTATCTCTGGTAAGATTCCTGACTGCTAGATGCCTTAAATAGCCTGAAGCAGGTAATGTGGAGAAAGCCTCAAGTCTCTGCGGCCCTTGGATGTCCTGTTGGACTTCTGGAAGGAGGATGGCTCCCACAGTGAAGCTTCAATAGCATCCATGTAGCTGTTTTTTGCCTCTTCCACTCTCTGGCAGCAAAACCGGACTACAGCAGCTGTCATCTGAATGGAGAGGGAGAGGAGGATGATGGATGGACTCCGGCAGTGTCTGAGACATTAAAAATCATTGTTGATTTTGGAGGAGGATGTACAAGAGTGATTGGATATCTGCTGAGTAGTGCAGATACACAGGGTAATCTAAAAACTGCAAAGTGCTGTGTAACCAGCTGCATCATAAACATAAGTCTAGTTTCCAAAGTGGCTTGTAAACATCTTGTTTTCAATTCCTATGGAATGCGGTTTTGATTAGTGAGAAATCATTAACAAAATGGAGCCAACCAAAGGCAGAGCAGCCCCTCGGTTTGACATGTGTTTTCTATGTTTTAGTTGTCTTTGCAAGGCAGTCTCAAGCAGTATTTTGTAACACAGAGTGCCATTTTTAGCGATGGATTTTTTGATCTGATAATACATTTCTCCCCCGTTAGCCTATTGCTAATCTGCTCAAAACAGCAAATGAAATTCTTTCCCCTCTTGGAGGGGGATTGAGTTGTGGCACACTGATGGACAAGTTAATCCACATCCAAAATGTATTAATGCACCCTGAAAGATAAGCAGAGGGCTAACACGTGAGTTGGTTGAGAACTATGCAGGGAGACTTTCGACTGGCTTTCTAGAGGGACTTGAGGCTTGACAGTGGTGACATGGGATCTGGTGTTGCTTTGCTTTGGCTTAACCCCGGCAGCAGGTCACCCTCTGAGGCAGATTCCTAAAGAATTTTAAGCTTTTACTGCATCTTGCCCTTTGTCCAAATGTGCTGTGTAAGAGGTGAAAGGACTGAGGGAGAGGCGGGAGGAGGAAGAGAAAGAAGAAAAGAAGCAGTTGTGCAAGTCTCTCATATATAAAAAAAGTTTATGAGTTTGTTGGATTTACCTGGATTCCTGCACTACAGCTGTGAATATGTGCCACCTGTTTGGGATTATTCTCTTTTCAAAAAGCCAGGCATTTGTCTTACTCAAGCCAGCATTTAACAGAGCTTTTTTTGTGGTGTTCAGGCAATCAGGTTCAGGCATCAGGGGAACACTGGCCTCCTGAGTCCCTTCCAGTCAAACAAAGCACTGACATTTATACTCATTATTGGTTCTTGGAGAAATGGAGAGATGTGTGGGTGCAAAACTAAAGAATTGAGGAAAGTAACTGAAAAACTGACAGAACACTGATTACTTCAGCAGTTGTTTGGAGTTGAGGCAATGACATTTAACTGTGGAGTAGGAGATACATGTTTCTGTCCACAGAATTCCTCTGCATCTGAATGTGAATGACAATTTTATCTTTCATGGAGGAGCACAAAGAAATACAGCATTTCCTGCAAATCATTTGGGTTTGGGTGGTGGTGAATAGCTCCCCAAACCTAGTGAGAAATACCTTACTTCAACAGGGAGAAGTGACCTTTTTTTTCCTCTTTAATCAGGAGAGTAAAAAAGGGCAAAGAGCATGAGTGGATCTTCTACCCTCCCTCCTCCCAACATGCACAACCATCTATGTGGCTCTGGCTGAGGCAAGCGGACAGATAAACCCCTCCAGATGCACCATCAGATGTTAGCTTCATCCTTCCCTGTCCTCTGCTGAGGGGCAACTGCCCAGTGCAGCGCAGTGGGTTGGGATGGGAGCTCCTGGCTCCTCAGCTCCATCAGCCCTTAAAGTGAAACATCAAAGACAGGCGTGCTGTACTGAGCAAGCAGAAGGTCTGCAAAGGAGATAGGCTGTCCTGAAGAGACCTGCCTGGAGAAGAGATGGACATTACTCATCTGGGCAATTCCTCACTTCTCTGTAAAAATGAAGGAACAAATATTCATGTTTATCCCCCTCAATAAGCCCTCAGAGATATTGGGGGCAAAGGAGGGAAGTCCCACTGTGTTTGGCTGCATCCTTTCTCAAAAGTTAAAGTTGCAGATCTTACTTTTGTCTCTGAGCTTGCTGTTAGTTGCGTAAATCCCCTCAGGGCTCAGTGGTGGGAGAAGAAATTGCTTTTATCTGGCAATGGCTATTGTTGATATTTGGCTTGTACACCCAAAAAACTTTGGTAACGTGTCCCCTCGTGTTTTTCAGAATTAAGCTGCGTGATAACAAGATGAGCACATACTGTGCTATAGTCTGATTCTCATGGAACATAAGTAAGGCAGTGTCAGCCTTTGGCATCTGCAAATTACAGAGTTTTTCAAACATAGGAAGGAGAAGAGATAATCAGTGTCAGTTTGCCACAGATTGTGTGGGAGGACAAGGGAAGGGGAGAAGTGAGGGGGAGACTATCATCAGTACAGAAGGGATCTGTAGTAACTTAACTCCAAATTCCTTTCGTTATTTGAAGTGCAAAGATGAAAGAATGAACAACAAAAAAAGTTGAAGTGTAGCACTACCACACATTTAAGCCATGCAATGCAGAGCACAAGTGGTTTGATCACTACTGTGAGAAACAGACACACATACTCTGTTGTTGATGCTTGTGCTTCCTCTCCTTGGATTTGCACTGAAGAACCAAATTCACATTGAAGTGGGTGAGTAAGATAAATCTGCCCCCAGTCCTGACCCTACAGACACTACTGAACTCGGGGCTTTGTAAGAGCAGCGTCCTACAGCTTTGGCCCTGAGCATACACGCTCACTCCTTGTTGATAGCCTTGCCCTGGAGAGGAACCTTGACACTACACACCTACATACTGGTTTTCACTTAAGACAGACAGATACCTGCATCTTACAGGTGTGTATCATGGTTGTAGTGAGCAACGGTTTCATTCATCAGACCCGTCTTGGATTAAAAATTTGATCAAACAAAAGCAATAGCATCCCAGCAGTGCCCAAGGTTAAGCTTTGGTCCTGATGTGCAGAAGCCTGGCCTGAAGGGACGTTTCTGAACAGGGACTGTGGCTCCTCACAGCAGGCTGGCAGCATGTCTCTGGTGCTTGCCTTATCTTCAACTGAGAGGAAACAGCCGTCACTCAAAACTGTGCTATAGAAGAGGAACCCCTGCTTCATCAGCTGGTGCCTCGCGGTAAACACGATGGCAGTCACAACAAATCGCCGGGTGAGATGTGGGTAGGAATGAGTCAAAGCACACGTTCATTAAGAGCACAATGCTACCAGTCATTATGCTCCTTGAAGTGATTTAACTACAGTTATTAGCGAGCAGACAGTTTCACTGAGCAAGTTGTATTGCCCTGTCAGTAAACACCAGAAACACACAGCCTGTCTAGTGCTGGGTGAAGCAAGCAGTTCATATCCGCGGCTCATTAGTACTGAGATCAGTCTCGGTCCCTTTGTTTTGACTCGTTGTTTCTTGTTCCCCTTCTTTCAGGTGATGGTGCTCTCCTCCGCACTCCTGACTCCACGTAGTGCTATTGAGTTGTTGTTTGCCACAGACCGTCTCCAGCCTGACACCGATATCTGACGAGGGAAGTTCTGTGGAGATGAGTGAGTACCTTGGCTGGAAACATCAAATCCGTGGACTGTCACTCTTCCCAATAGCCCTCCAAAAAATTTCATGTCCCCTGCTGCAGTTACGGCTCCAGCTGAAACAAGTTGGGTATCTGGCTGCAAGGGAGCATGTGCAGCTCCCAGGCAGCTCTTCAAAACGGTCCAGTTGTCCAGCAACAACTTCCCCCTCCTTAACACTAACACTGTGTGGTGCTGAATTCCCCCCCAGCCCCACTCAGCATGGCGAGGATGATCACTTGTAATAATTCCCTAGAAAAGGAGCAGTTGAGGACCAGGTGATGCTGAAGTACTCCCCAAGCAGTACTGTTTTTTCTTTGAGTGTTCCTGATGGTTTCATTGAGGTTGCTTCTGGTGGGAAATGCTGCTGAGGGAGTGAAAGGCTAGCAAAATCCACCCTCTCTGTCACGCTTCCTTGCAAAACACGTGCCTTATACAGTGTTAACAGCCTCTGCTCGCTCTTGGTCCCTCACCCCACAGAGGCCACGGAGCACGATCCTGATTTAACTGGCAGAGCATCTCCCAGCCTGGCGATGCTCTCCCAGCAGGACTGGTTGAGGCAGAGGAGCAGAGAGCCAGACTCAAGGGCCAGGTTACATGGCTGCTTCTCTCTCAGCTTCCCATTTCCTGCTCTAGTTTCTCCACCCGCAGTCCCAGGAGAAAAGGCTGTTTCTGGTAGCACACTTCTCTGTAAATTTACGCAGGAGGACATATGGGCTGTGATGGTTTGATGATAACCCTGGAAGAATCCTACCCTCACATGCATTTTAAAAAGGAAAAGAGGGGGGAAAAAAAAGTACGATCTCATTTTCAACAGGCCACAGTGACAGATTCTTTCTTGAGCTGGATTTCTAAACAGCATGATTAGCAAACAGTTTTTACTTTTAATTTATGATTATGAAAGAGCAGCTATCAAATTCAGTTATGTAATTTTTCCTTATAAAACTTTGATACAATCTGTGATAAAAAAGCAGCAGCCAGTAGAGATTGTGATTGCTTATAGCACCAAGATTACCGAATTGCAACATAAAATGGTGGAGCTCTAAAGCTGCATCCTCTTACTTCATCCAAGGGATGCTAAGACTACAGCTTACACTGAGAATGGGAATGTGGAATTACAAGCGACATTCACTTTATCATAGCATTCTTTATTATGCCAAAGGAATGGATTAAATGGGAAGGAGCTTTTTAACCTTTGTTCATTAGCTAGTCTAAGTTGTCTTAAATGTTTATAATGGTCTGCAGAAAAGGGTACATTTTGATTTAAATTCACTTTTGAGTGGCTAGAAGGAAACAATGGACTGATTATAAAGCATGGACAATGTTGCCTCTATGGAAGAGAGATCTGTAAGAATGAACATAGAATGGAACTTTGTGCCGTAAAAAATGAGAAATATTACGAGATTGCAATGCTAAAAGCTTAAGAAATAGTTAGAACAGAGCAACTGGAAAGCAAATAGCCAGTCTCTTGGTTTCTTTTCTGTCCTTCTGTGCTGTTTAATCTTAGAATATGTATGTTTTGTAAATTCTGTAATCAATAAAGCAATGCTCTTACAATGCTGAACCTCAACCCTCTTCTTCCATCCTAGTGTGCACGTCTACACATGCCAGGACTGCATATTCCTACGATCCATTTTTCTTTTTACATTATTTGATTGCCCCTAAGAACTTAGTCCTTCTGTCTTGGGAGGTATCCTAGCAGGGTTTCCATGCTCTGCTGGTAGCAGAAGGGCTCTCCTGCATCCAGTAGCCATTGTGTTCAGGTACTCACACCTCTGAGATGCTGCTGCTTTCCTGTCTTTTCTCAGATGCTCTCAAGTCTCTGACTCAGCCATTTAAGGCCATACTGTCTAGGACAGTGAGAAGCAGGGGTGAGTCTAAGCAGATGCTGGTGTTCTTGCACTTCCTATGGGTCAAGTAGGTCCTCTGACTGAGGCAGAGACTAGTTTTGCAGGCCTACACATACACTTTAGAGGAATCTTTTCAGACAGTGGCGCCACGGCTGTGGCAATAAATACTGGGACTCAACCACCATCTTGTACTCGAGTAGTTAAAGAGATGAAAGAAAATGATCAAAAAAGCCTGCTCCTCTTTGAGACCAAGACTGGAGTGGAGTCTTTCCAGTGGCCCTGGTATACCAGTTAGCTCCTTGTTTGTAGGAAATAGCTGTAGTAGCTACACATAGCCTGTGCTTGGGGAAAAGGCCAGGAGGATGAGAGGTCTCTTGCAAGTCACATGTGAGCAGGAACTGCACAGAAGAGACTTTGCTTGGGCAGGTACAGGACCACAGCAAGGAGCGTCTAAGCCTTCTGCTTGTGACACTAAGCAATACTCAAAAAGGAGGAGGAGAAAACACAAGTCCACCCTTGGCAAATGGGTCTACTACTATATTAATGAGCTCAGCAGTATTTGGTAATAAGCTCAGACTGGAAGGGCAAGCTCAGTTTTGTTTTCAAGTCCAGTGCTAAGTCACTCAGCCAGTAGCTCATGGTCAAAAAGACTATCATCATCAGGACCTTGTCAGGGTTTCCCTACAACCAGGTATTATTACAGCTGCATGTTAAGCAGGTGAGCCTGTGCACCAGTCACCCTAGTCCCAGCACAAATATCCTCCCCAGGAGAGCTCCCAGTAAAGCTACTTTAAACATGAATAAAATAGCAGAAGACTCATAATTTGATTAAGTTCTTCATTGTGATATAGCTCAATATATAAAGCTTACAGTTTTGGTTTTTTAAATAGGAAAGTGGCAGTCACTTAGAAGATAATGTTCTTCCAGATTTTGACTTACCTCACACCCTTCCTTTCTCACCAGATTTTTTTTGATGAGGGGAAATGAAGAATCCCATTTTAATTTGAAAGGTCTCTGCCTTATTCAGTTCCTCCTAAAAGAATTTCTTAAAAGGAAGTTGTAAAGCATCTGTGAGAGCTCCCCCCCTGTGGTTTATGCTAATAAAGCAACAGTATAGGCAGGAAAGGCCTTCTGACTGTTTCTGCAATGTATGTTAACTACCTTGAGAAAACTATTACTTTGTCTCAACATTTCACTGGTTATTGCCCATTGTTTCTCATCCACAAAGAACACACAAAAAACATGCAATTCAAAAATTTAATGTTGAACCAGGCAGTAAGAATGAAAAGTCCACTCCCTATGAGGAGTAACTGTACACAAAATAAATAAGTTACAGTTTAAACAAAAGCACAACTGGCTTTTTAAAGTGCATGTGTATAAGGCCTTTAGCCTGTGAACTCCTTTAGCTCAATGTAAAAAAAATATATATACATAGAAATCTGCCACACATGTTTAAGGATGAAGAGGGACTGGCTCAGCTCAGAACAAACCACCAGCTTCATTGCCTGGAGCCAGCCGTGCTTCACACCGAGCTGAATCACAGCCACGTTCCTTCTGTGCCTACTGCAACAGAGAGAGAAGTGTCTTAGACTGGCAGCTATAATGAACCTATCACTCCAACTCCAGGCTCATTCCTCAAAAGCTCCATGCTGGATCATTTAGTCCGGACAGTATTTTTTTCAGATAGTAAAAAACCCCCACAAGTTACTTGCAGTTAGATATGTTTACACCCTGCAAACAATAGTTTCGCATACAAAGAGGCTGGTCAAGTTGTCAGCAATAACATAGCTAGTAGAAAAATAAAGGACCATTGTTTTCAGTCTTGATCCCCAGTCATGTCCACTTATGTTACAATTATTTTTACTGAATGATTTTTGTGTTTGCTTACTTGTTTTGAAATACACAGGAAATAAACAGTTCTACTGTGCAATAAAATTAAACCGATACATCATACTGTCCTTCATCCAAGTGAAAACAAGACTCAAGTGGTTACTTCTGAACAGTGAACTGCAGTTCAGGGTGTTTCCCTGCTCAAGTATGAGAAGTTAAGAGTTACAGCTAAAAGGTGGTTTCTGCAAAAGCGTGAAGTCAAATCTATCCCAGTGGAGAAAAGGCAAACTGAAGGCTTGTTTCATTTACTGGAAAGTTCCTTTTCCAAATGAAAATACTTGTTCTACAAGTCACATCCTAGAACCATTTCAAGAGTTTTGGGGGTTTTTTCCTTTTCCAATCTGCCACTGTTCCTTTTTTTAAGCAACTGCTTGTTTGTACAGCCATGCAAAAGGCTACCTGAACCATCCTTCTTTCACAATGCCTCAAACTCTAGATGTGCCAGTGTTAAACACTCCAGGTTTCAGTCTCAGGCTAAACGTTGGGAAGACCAACAGCTCTGCTGTCAGACAGAAGTGACAGTCCTCACTTTGGCAGACAAAGCTTGCTTAAACCTTCTCTTCAGATCCTGCATGTTGGGCGATTTTGGCCGTGGGATAAGAGAGGTTCTCCTTCTCTCAGGGGTGCTGGTTGTTTGCTGTTTACTGACTTCTTTACAGAGGAGATGGAAGGCATTGAAGACATCGTTATAGTTTTCGCTGACAGATACTTCGTAGAAAGTACAGCCCAGCATGTTGGCCAGCTGAAGTCCATGCTGAGGCTCCACCTCTTTGATATGCAAGAGATCAGCTTTGTTTGCTACGATGACAACAGGGACTGCATTTCCTGGATGCAACTGTCGAATGTGATGGTAAAGGTGACTGAGTAGTTCATAGCTCTTATAGTCTGTGATGGAGAAGACAATCACCAGGGCATCTGCCCAGCGAATGCATCTGTTCAGCTGTTCATTACAATCCAGACTGTGTTCATGGATCTGAAAGATGAATGGTCTTAAATTAGATAGCTGAAGTCATAAAAGATTAAGGGAACCTGTCTTTAAGAGTCTGCAAAGCCAAATAGCATTTTACAGCTTCAGACATATATTTGCATTTCACATTGTAAGTACAAACTTAATCTGAGCGTGGCGAATAAATGCATATGTTGATTCAGCTGCAAAAAGCTGGAATTTAACACTGGAGTTTGCTATACTCAAATGGAAAATTGACCTGAGTAGTTCTGCATGCAGAGAAAGACTTTGTAGTTCCACAGAATGGGAAATTAACTGGCTAGACAGTAAGTCTGGGGAAGCAAAGATATGAGCTGGAAGCATTTAGACCTGGAGTGATGCCCAGTTCAAAAAGGCAACAATCCAGCATTACTCAGGTCTATACATTCAAAACTTTAACTTGTGACACACTCATGAGCACAGCCACAATATAGCAGACTTCGCTTTCTATCGTACACATTTATGAAGCTTGTTGGACATTTGTCATGACATTTTCCTCTGCATGTACCTTATTTGCCCAGAATTGTTTCTGCTTTTGTGTCTGATGTTCCCAGTATACAGGAACAAGACACTTCAGTAACTCAACCACTCAAAAGTAATGAGCCTCCAGTGTACAAGTGATTCACCAAAACAGCAAGTTGCTTTCTTTTACTACCAGCATACTACAAGCACGCAACACATCTGGCTTCACTGGTTACAACAAATTACAACCTCTCCCACACCGAACACCGAACTCTGAAAAGGACCGTATCAAGATGCTGCACACAGACGGACACAAGCTCAAACAGATTTAGAGCTGCTTTGGGAAACTGCATGGCTGCATCTAGCTCACCTGAACTCCTGGAGTGTCTTGCACTTGAATAGCCAACATCTCTCCATCTATCTGGATGTGCCTGCTGTAGAGATTACCTGACAAGAAACCAACAGGTTCACAAGTACAGCCACCACTCTACAGACAAATCTTGCTCCCCATTAGTTGTGTTGGGAAAGCTGTATCGCTATTTATGAAGCAAGGAACCAGTGTTATAAGCTTTTTGCATGTAACAACACATAAATTTATGGCATTACTAGAAGCCTGGGATTTAATCTTGCATTGACTTGTTCTGAAGCTTAGCCTTTAATAATGTGCAACTTGGAACTTAATCACTTCTTAAAGACTGTTTTAGCTTAGATGATAAAGTTAAGTGTGCAGAATAACCAGCTTTTATGACAGAAAAAGCAGTTTGCTTGTCATTTGGTATTTCCACTCTTTAGTGAAACTCTGCTGGCTGGCCTGTTGGGTTTTTCATTTGTTTGGCTTTTTCAAGTCATTTTCTCAACCGAACATTGAATATTTACTTTCACATTAGTTTAGACTTCCCTTTGTACTACACTCAAGCAAGTACACAGCATCACCTCTTCATTTTCCCCATTAAGGCAGCACCGTCTGGATCATTTAGCTGCTGGCACTCAGTGGGCAAAGGATAATACATTAGGCTTACAGAATGTTTTCTTGTTTTAGCTAGAAGACCTCTTCAAAGAGGGACGTTTTCACTATATGACAGACATTAGAGAACAGAGACACAGCACAAGGCAGCCCTTGGTGAAGCCACGATCATAAACTGCGTGGTTGCTGTGGCTGGTGCGCACCTTCCCGAGCGCCGCCGGGGCCGCGCAGGGAGCGCGTTTTAAGCCAGCTGCCAACCTTGTAACGCCTTGGTGGGTATGGTTGGTAAAACAGCTGTTAGGTGCACCTATAGATGCACCTATAGTCCTGTTCTTAAGTTCTTTCTTTGACGTTTGAGACCTGGCTCAGTGCGGAGTTTTACATGCCTATCTCCAGGACTTGCACCCCGGCTCTCCAGCCCCGGCACCCCGCGGGCGGCTCCAGGGCAGAAAGCCGCCGGCGGGGCAGGGGCTGGGGCCCCGCTCTCCCCTCCCCCCGCCGCTCTCACCTCCCGGTAACCGCCCCTTCTCCCCCTCCCTGCCCCGGACGACCCGATCTCCAAGCCCGGCGGGAACAAAGCCACGCCGCCCCTCGCCTACCTGCGTTCCTCTCGTAGTCGCCGATGAACCGCCGGGTGAGGAACCGCACCACCAGCGCTGCGGGCACGCACAGACAGGCAATCGTTAGCCGCGCTCCGCCGCCCCGCACAGCCCCCCCGCCGCGCCCCGCACAGCCGCCCCCCCGCCGCCCCGCACAGCCGTCCCCCCGGCCCCTCACCTGTCTTGCCCACGCCGCTGCCCCCCACCACGGCGATCTTGACGAGGCGGGGCCGGGCGGTGGCAGGGCAGCCCTCCCCGCCGGGCGCGCACTCGGCGATGGTGCACATGCTCTGCGTCAGGCGCATCGCCGCTCCGCCGCCCAACGCGCCCGCAACCACCGCAGCCGCCGCCGCTCCCCCGGCGCTTTTCTCGCCCCCGCCCCCGCCCCAAGCCCGCCCCCGCCCCCGGCGGCCACTCAGCGCGCCCGTTCGCCGCCACGCCACGCCCCGAAGCTCCGCCCCTCCGGGGGCGCGAGAGCGTGGCGGGTGAGCGGCCGCGCTCGGAGCCGAGGGGGCAGCGGGCGGAGCCGTGGGCAGGGCGGGGGGGGCTGTCAGAAATGGGGCGCCTCTGGGCACGACCCGTGTGTCAGTGTGTGTGTGATTGTGTGTGTGTGTGTGTGTCTCTGTGTGTGTCTCTGTGTGTGTGTGTGTGAGTGTGACCTCCGCGCTCCGCGGGTGTCAGCCGCCTCCAGCCCGAGGTCTCAGCGCTGCGACCGCGTCCCAAAGTCCCGCCAGGCTGACTCGAACGCACGCAGCATGGTGTACAGGCTCCGTCATCTGGCTGTTCTTCGCCCTGCCGGGGGTGCATCAGCCCTGCTTCCTTGCAGCGCCAGGCGTCGGTCTGTGCGCACCTGCAGTCCCGCACCTCCCTCCGCCTCTGGAGAGCTTCCCCTTCCCTCCCAGCCCGGCCCTGGGCGAGCATTTTGGAAAACCAGACTGAAATCAGAACTGCAGCAACTGCGGAGAAAAGAATTTAAACCAAGGCATGAGGGTGGCAGGGGTCTGTGCCCACGCGGCTCAGTTGTAATACACAGAAACAGGAAAAAATCGAGTAAAACATGGATAATGCAATGTTTAAAGAAATAACAGAAGATGATGTTCGAACCCCCCCCCCCCCGCCATGGCAGGGGGGTTGGAACTAGATGATCTTTAAGATCCCTTCCAACCCAAACCATTCTATGATTCTATGATGGCATGGAAGGAGAAATATAAATGAGAGGTGGGTGGGAAATGGAGGACCATACCAGTCTGGGAGCCGGGAGTAGTCAATGTAAAGCACTCAAAACACCTGTTGGCATAAACAAGGAGCCTGAGCAGCAAAATGGAAGAATAAATCCTGCCCACGCATAAAACAAAGCTTGCTGGGAGAGAGGTAACAGAGCAGGATAAAATCACTCTCCTGTATTCAGGAAAGACAGACCTCGTAGTAAAGGCCACTGGGTAACACCGAATGCTAATTACGCAAAAATAACGAACAGACCCAAAGCGTTTGGCTCAAAACCACAGCAGGGAAAGTGTTAAAAGAGAGTCAGGAGTAGAACTGGGAGCCTGATGGTGACATTGGCCAAAGACGGTCACCATCGCAGCAAACATGTTTGTGCAGAGCTTTCTATAAGCTGCAAAGCTACATTTGCATATGAAAAAAAGATACCTGGAATATAATGAAACAAATTACAGTAGCTGCTGCTTTCCCAGATATAGAGGTGAGGGCAGGGGCTGGGAATGATGCCTGGGGCTGAGCAGCGCTGGGTACAACAGAGGAACAGACCTCTTTGCCAGCCACCAGACCAACGAGAGGTGATGACAGTTCAGCTGTGTAAGTAGTGAGTATATTGCAAGGCTACTAAGATCATAAGGGAAAAAATAATCATTTGACAGATGCAGTTTAAAATAAATAGATGGGTAACACATAGGTTTATAAAAAGGCATTCCGAGTAAAAAGGGGAAAGAATAAGAGACCTAATTAGAAAAAAAATCAACAAGGCTGAAGGACTTATGGACTTGAATACAAAGGAAAGACTGGATTTCTTTATGCCAGAGCAGCAGAAATTATCTGGACGTTGTGTCTTATGCAAAGGGAAAGGGTTTCACAGAAGTTCTCCTGGCAGCTTGGTAACTAAGGTCACTGGAAGCAGAAAATCTACAGGTAACTGTGAGGAGGATCACTCTCCTAAGAAAGTTTTCTCCTCAAGATGAGGACATACAGAAGATAAATAATGGCAGCTAGAAGTAGTTACTTCAACCAGGGAAAAAGAAACAGGGCTGTGTTGCAGTGAGAAGGGCATACAGATTGAAGGAAGTCTGGCAATATTTCCAAAACCAACAAGCATTTTGCCTCCATTTTAAATAAAGTTGATTATGTGAAAGATGGGAGCAGAAGAAGGATGAGTAACAGGAAGAAAGTCATGGGTAATTACTGCAGTGGGGAAAAACAAATTATCTCGTCCAGAGCACAGACAGGCCAAGAGTGTGAAGATGAGGGTGGAAGGAGCAAGAAGTTTTACCGTAGCACTCAAATCATCCTGGAGTACTTGCATTAAAGAAAGAGAGGGAAATCATTCACAGTAATTTGGAAAAAAAATTAAGGAAAGAATAATTAAAGATATGGGAATAAATGGGATAAAATGAAGTATGGGATTATATGAAATGTTGCTTCAGCAGCATGATATCTTTCCCTGATACAACTTTGTTTCCCTTTTCCTTAAAGAAAGGAAATGTGGTAGATGTAATCTATTTGGGGCCAATAATACCTGATACTGTCCAGACAGGAAACGACGTGGGGATCAGGAGACAACGACAATGGGGTGTTTTATGTGGAAAGTGTCAGGCTGAAGGAAAGCTGCTCTGTGGGATTCATCAAGGCTCCTGTCGTCCTTCATATTTTCATTATACTGGTGTCATCGAGAACGCAAACATGCTAATGAAATCCGCTGTTGGCAGAGCTGGGAGACATCCCCAGTTCAGTCAAGGGTGGGAATAGTATATTGGAGAAACTGCCTGCCTCTTAGAACTGGGTTAATGAAAATATAATTAAATTTGATGATACTAATGACATGCAGAGATTAATCACAAAAATTTCTTCCATTGACTATGAGATCAGCACTTGGAAAAGAAAGACTAGTTAATCACAAAATGAGCAGGAGCTATGTAAAAAGGGAAACATAAACCTAGCTATGTCAGACAAGTAATTTCAGAAAATATCTGCAGTACGATGTGTGATTCTGTCAGCCAGTCAAGAGTAAATCCAAGTGGAACAGGTACGGACAAAAACCACTGTGATGATCAGGGAGTGGACAGCCCATTTCAGAGGAGGATGAAAGCACTTGGTGTATTCAATGTGGCAAAACAAGTAACATGGGGTTTGGGAAATGGGGGAGCTGGGAAAGTTAAAACTAAGGGCCAATGTCAGCATAAGAACAAGTGGATATAAGCTCATCTCTGCGGTGAACGTAGCAAAACACCAGAACACCCCTCTCACCAAAGTGGCAGGAGCAAAATTGAGTCTTTTAAATGGAACTGGAGGAGTTTATAGAAGGGATTACATGACGTGATTGGCCGCCATGGCAATGAGATTGGATGACCAAAAGATCCCTTCTAGACACCTACGAAGAATATTCTAACACCGTTACATGAATAAATATTTAGAGTTAACATATAGCAATGCATGCTGCAGTGGTGTCTCCAACACACAAAGGGATATGGTAGAGAAGGGGAAATGGGGAAGGGTGACGAAAATGAGACGAAGACATCTCAATAAACCGGATTTGTGAAGGAGATGATTAATTAGAGACTGGATGAAAGTGCTAAAATAACCAGAGAATGAGATCTTCTCCCTCTGTCTCAGAACACCAAAAGCAAAACGATCAGCCAGATTGAAAGGCAAAACTTCTGGAAAAACTGAGATACAAAATATGTTCTTGTAAAATACGTAATCGAGACACTGAGTCAATTGTTGTAGGAAGGCACTAGGACAAAAATTAAAATTATCACTCTACAAAGCAAGAGTGTACATTTATAAATTATAAGAAAATGCATTTTTATGGTACTTTATGCTAGCATGAAATTAGTAAGCAGCAGTACATTGATCTCAAATTTTGAACCAGTTTCTGAAGTATTATGGACCAGAAGGAGTTCTGACACAGCATGGACAGGCTTCCTTATCCATCAGTCTTTTTAATAGGAAATTTCTTATGTCTTTCTCTCAGTCTTTCTCGTTGTCTCAGTTCTGCAGAAGTGACTGCTGTCAGAGACAAGGTCTTAGCCCGCATGGTCATAGGTCAGGGCCGGTGTTAAAACACACTTCCACACTTCAGGAACACATTTCTATAGTTTATTTGTGCCGCTGTTCAGAGGGTAAGTTTGCATGCACCTTCCACCTTCCATAAAGACACTTCCATAGGCAGCTGAGGAATGAACCTTACTTTGTTATCTAGTGCTTGGGTAATCAACTTCTGACATGTTTTCAGAGAAACAAGTGGTGTGGACACAGCGTTCAGAAACACAGACAATCTCTGCTCATTCCAGATAAGTATTTACTTTCCAAAGCACTGTGAATTCTCTCTTTGGCTTTATAGGAGTAAATACAAGAAAGGTCTCTGCTCATGGCACAGTATGTATGTCCCATGCTCCTAACGTGTACAGCCAAGTCGACCAACCCCTGTGAAAAGCCTGAGAAGGCCAGAGTTTACCTCTCTCCTGGCACAGCCCTGCATCACCTTCCAAAGCAAAACAAGAGAGAGAGGGAACACAGATATTAAAAGAAACTACACGAACAGGAAAACAACTTCTCTCTGTACTGGGAGAGATCTCCTGGCCAGAAAAGGCCAAGCTTACAGAGCAAGATAGGATCTTCATTCCAGGGCAGAGAAAGGGGGGAGGGAAGGAGGGAGGGAGGGACAGGCTCCATGCACTCTCACCTACCCACAAACCCTCTGTGGTTTCTGTAGCAGCACAATAGCAGACATTTTTCCCTCTCCACAAGAAAGCCTGAGTAATGTTCTGCAATTATATCAGTCCGTGTTTTAATCAGATTTTATCTTCATTTAAGCTTTCTTTTTTTTTTTTCCCCTCATTTCCTCCTTATGTAACATTCCCAAACTCTCATCCAAGAAGTGGAAAGCTCAGGGTTTTCTTTTCCATTACGGGCTGCCCATCTGCTGCCAATCTTTTTTTATACTGGTTTGTGCCCCCACAGTAAAAGCAGTTGTTCTGCACGCAGAATGCCCGTTTGAGCCCTAAAGGTGGGGAGGAAAAAAGCCTCGATGAAGGAATCTCTTGCATTAATACAAACTCTAATGCTTCGTTCAAAAATGTATAAGAGAGCACTTAGCAGCATTTTTGTTTTCCATTTTAGGAATGCCTCAGGATCTATATTAAGCCCTGTAAAAACTGTGGCATTAAAGTGCCATTGCTGGCCTCTTTAGATCTCATCTTATGTTACAGCAGAGTCAGTTTGTGAAGGGGCTAAACTCCTGGGTTACGTTAGGAAAGGTCAGTGACCAGTCCTGCTGTGCCAGGCAAACCGTGGGATGATGCTTTCACCAGCAGAGGAGCTCTGCGGCTGGTGCAGCTTCTCTCGGTTGCTAAGCGAATGAAACACACGCTTTTTGCATGTACCATCTGCAAGTCTGACCTCTGCAGATTCCTTAACTTTGTGTAGTCATCACGGAGAAGTTGCATCCCTGAAATTATGGACAGGGAAGGCAACATTTCACTAACCACCTTTGCAGATTTTGGCTGTCGCCTCTGGGCTGGCAGCAACTGGCCCCACAGCAATGCTGGTGGGAGGCCCTGGGTGCATGTGTCCAGCCCAGCACAAGCGAGGCAGCCAGGATGACACAAGCCCTCGCTGAACATGGCTTGAGCTGACCTTGTTCTGAAGTGAAAAGAGACTGAAAGCTTTATGTTTCTAATACAACTTCTTTAGCAAAAAGGATGTAAATTCAAGTCATGCCTACATACTACAATAGAATGCTACAATGAGTGAACGTGTAGGTTGAAAAGTCAAATGCAGAAAATATAGGAAATGCCAGAAATAAGATTGCCTGGGCAACCTTAACTCATCCTCCCACTTGCATATGCATTTTGTTACTGCCTTAATTGCATAATGTCATAGCATTACACTGTCTCCTGTCATATTGACAGTCTGTTTTCTATTTGCCCATGGGAACAGAGGACCTAAATAGACTTGAGGATCTGGATGTTATTCAGCTTTTCTTTTAAATCCTCAATTAATCAGCCCATGGTGCAACACAGGAAGTATTCCCTTAATACAGGAACTACCAACTCTTTTATAGGCTTGTCATGGTATATAGCAAAGATACATGAGAAAAGCTCAATCTCTAAGTCAGCTAGGCTGCCTAAGTCCAGCATGTGCCTGCCACTTAAATTCCTTTCAAATGCTCCCTCATCTTTAAGCACCTCAATGCTTTATACCCCCAAATATTCTGTAGCAAAGTCCCACAGACACACTGCATTGAAGCAAGGACTGTAGCCCTGAAGTTTCTGAGATGAGCAGTTCAACCACCAGGAAGGAGTCCTTCTCTGGTTTTACCTTAGTGAACATCAAATTCCTCAGGGCAGTGGAACAACTTTGATGGGAAGACTGAGAGCCACATCTCAGGCTACACGCTGAGTTTGCTTCTGTCAATGTCACAGACCTGAGGCCAAGGGCTTCCTTGATACTGGGGAGAAAAGAGGCAACCTGAATGTATAGGAGGCGAGGGTGACAGTAGAGCATGTTAGGCCATGTACCTGGCAGGGAAGGGTCGTGAGATGGGTGAGAGCTCCCCAAGAATACCAGGCATAGGTCTTCCCGCCCGTACTCCGGATGCAACTAGTGCAGCCAGGAGCTGTGAGGGCAATCAGGGGAGGAAATGCCTATTTTGCAAGAAGAGAGGAGGAAAGTCAGGCTTGCTTAGCCTAGCAAGTGGTGCCTGTGAGAGGAGGTGATAGTTACCGGCTGGCGGCTCACATAAGAGGGATCACAGAGGAGAGGAGCTCCTTAGAGCAAAGAGCAGCTCACAGAGGGTTTCCCTTATGAGTGGGTTTTGCAGACCTTAAACACGTAAGGGAACTGGGCATTCCACTCCTACTGCCTGTTGGTAGGAACTGGATCCACATACCATTTTAAAAATGCAATTATTGTTAACAATTTCTAAGTAAGTTTAAAAAAAAAGACCTGCAACTATAGAGATTTCCATAAGAAACCAGGTGATCCAGAACATTTTGTCCATAATCCAAACTAGATAAACAAGAAGAACTAGATAAACAAAGAAAAAGGTAATAGGGCGAGTTGGGAAGTAAATGGTTCCCGCTTGGGAAACACTACTAGTAAGCTACATAGGTATGCAGGGTACCAGAAGCTGGTTACATTTTGCTTCACTGTGATTCTATGTCACAAATTTCCATATCCTGTTTTGTCTGAGGCTAGAGCCCACTGGTGACGCTTTGTGAAGGACCTGTTTAAGGTATTTAAATGAGCAAGCACTGCTGCCTATGAGGCAGCCTTAAAACAATTTTATTCATCTGAGTTTCAGGATAGTCATTAGCATTCACACAATTATTACGGGGGCAGATGACTATAGATAGGCAGGCAAAAATTGTCAGAGGAATGGCATTCATTTTTGTTAGCAAAAACCTGAGACGTCGGAGTTGCTGCAACACCCAACATTTTAATAACAATCTATTTTTCAACAATACGCTGTTCAGCTGGCTAAACATGCACAAGGATTAAACACAGGAAGCTTAAGAGCAGACTGTCAGCTATGTTTGTTTTCTATAAATCCTTTTGTGATGATGATGAACTGTGCCATAACAGAGAAGGATAGTTTAGTGTTACTGTATAGATGACTCATATAATCTGTACAGTTTGACAAGAGTGCAGGTTTTTTTCTAAAGAAAGCAAGTAGTCAGTCCAAAAATAGAAGTAACGCTTAGAAGAATGCAGCTCCTGGAGGAATTACAAATTCTGTCTACCAAACACAGAGAGGTTGGTATGCTGGGGCATCTCTGCTGAGGATATTGTGCGAAAGCCATTAATTCTTCATCTGGAATGTAAATCTATGCCGTTCAAATGGGATTTAAGTATTTCAAGGTAGGACTTCAGTTCCTGGCTGGAGCCAGTTCTAACTGGTTGGGCAATTTTCATGGTCATTTTTATATTTGCTTTCTTGCTCAGAGCCCAGAGTTATTTGCCCTGTGCTACCTGCAGCGCTGCGGCGTGGTATGGCTGGAATGGGTCCCCAGGCGAGGAAGGAAATGGGGCCCTAGTCCCTCCGGCCGCCAGCTTTCCTGCCTTCCTCCGCCCTGGCAGGGCCTCCCACCCCCGGCACGCTTCAGGGTAACGCACCTCTTGCAAAGTCCAAGAGGGACGCTGCCACTGCAGCGTATTCAGTCGTGCGTTTTAAGGTTTAATGCCATCTTATTAATAGGAAGAAAAGGAAAGCATCGATTCCAGCTAGAAGGAAAACATTTCCACTCATTTCTTATGCCACACCAGGGCACTTTTCCCCTCTCCTTAAAATATTCAGAAACTTTGAAAACAAACACTCTCAAACAAACAAACAAAAAAGTCTCAACTTCTGAATCCATTAGTCGTATTTTCTTACAGAATGAATTACAGAAATCTCCACTAAATGAGAAAGGAAAATACTAACAGTGGAAAACTTCTTTTCTGCCTTCTAGCTAGAAGTAGGGGTAAGAGCCTGGGACAGGCTGTGCCTGGACGCCTCGTGCACTGATGCACCACAGCTCGCTGTGAGTTTTATCCGGCTGCCTAGAAACCATTTGTAATTCAAGCTGGGTTGAGACTACATCCTGAGAGAAAGTTTCTGTTCACCCTCTCCAAAATAAAGGCCATCGCTACTAATGCTTGTTGGACACAGGTGAAGATGTGAAAGAAAACCTGTGCTTAAACTACTTCCACGGAGAAAGGTGCCTCTCCCAGGTGCACACTAAGGCAGCAGGTCTGCGGAGAGGGATGAGCACGAGGACAAGGGAGCAAGCCAGCTGGCTGGAGGCAGGGGGACATCCTATCTGGCTTTGTTGCAAGTAGGTTCAACATGGGGTTTCCTTCATTCCTGATGCCCAGGGAGTCACTCCGTTACACGACAGCTGTGGAGGGGATGCCAATACAGTGCAGCAATTGCCCCCTGTCTGGATGGGATGGACAGCTTGGACCAGAGGCAGCCTTACACATAGGAGCAGATGACTGGGCTCTTCCAAGGCTCTCATTGGTGGACAAGCCACCATTTAGGAAGTAGGACCAGGCTTGGTTTTCCTGTTACAAAACATAAAAGCCTCTGCAATATAACCTAAACAACCAAGACAGCCAATGGCTCATCCTCATTTCAGTATTGCTCCTGCTTAGACCTAATGACAACTCTCTATGCTTTTTGCATCAGGGACCCTTTCCTGTGCTTGGAGCAGGTTGCAGAGTGATGACTTCAGGGCGATTTAGCTACCAGTGGGCTCTCTCTGACTTTAGGACTTCTCTGTCTGCTTATACAAACTGTCAAAGGGAGGACCGTAGCTACAGTCTCCATTAAATGTCAACTTGAAATACGCTGCACTTTAAATTGAAGATTAAAGGGCATTTAAATGCAAAGTACTGCCCTTTATTCATGAAAGTGTAAGAAAATGCTCTGTTATATGCTACTGTACTACTGATGCAGTACGTATTTTGCTTCAGGTTTGGTTCCACCTCTGCTGATATTAGTAACAAAGTTTACATTAATGTCAATGGTATAAGAATAGAATTATTCAGTACAAAATGCATTTGCATAGTTTGAAGTTGAGCAAAAAAGTATATAGAAAGTCTGGGAAAACTTATGCTTTTTCACAGTTGCATTTGTTAAACAGAATTTTTCCTTTTAATTTGAAAAGGAATTCTGACTAAGACTAACTTGTGACTCAAGATATGCTTAAATGAATGCTAAGAATCAGCATTAAGCTATCTGTAACGCAAGCTATATACTTGCTAAGAGCATATAGAAAAATGTCTGTGATAAGTCAGGCTCAAGAGCAATTCCAACTAGAATCAACTACTGGAAAATTAGACAATATTGAAATTTAATTTGCATTGGGTTTTTACTGCATTCTAGACAAAGAATCACTGTATCTGCAGGTCTAACTACAAACAGTAGTAATTCTCCCCAGTAGTTATTGTCAGCATCTCTCCTGAATTCCTGTGGGCATGAAAGGGAATAGGTTTTGCACAAAAATAATTAGGAGAACCAGTCGAATGAGGTGTTATTCCGGCCATACTACTTAGCTGTAGATGTAGACAACAGCTGACTCACTGCTTAGAATCACACATTCTCTCACATCTTGGCATCTGAAATAGCTGAAACATCACAAACTGATGATAGGATTTCTAACTAAGAAGAAGTATTTTGCATTAATATTACACGCAGCCATGAATAAAACATTAACACGTAACTAGAATGTTTTTCACTGTATCAGAGCAGTAACTGCAATCTCAGCTGTTTCAAAATATGTATTCTTTCAAAATACCAGAAGGCAATTGTACATAAAAGATTCATTCTCTTATGGTGTATGAATCAGCTATGAAAGAACTGAAGTTGCAATTTGTTCTCCTGTTCGCTCAGCAAGCAGTACGACTACATTATTACTGATTTGGGACAGATTGTAATGTTATAATTAACCCTGAGATGAAAACTCCTGAAAAAAATAAGTCAATGCTCAGTAAAAATATTCTGGGGGAAAAAAGAACTGGCTGAGAATACAATAGAGCATAATTTTGTCTAACTCTACTGATACAGTATTTTCTAAACCAACATTTACATTTATTAATGAATGTCCCACTTTCTTTGACTAGCAAATCATTTGCAGAAGTAGAAACCTTTGTTCGGAGTTATAATAAGAGATTGCATTAACAGAAAGAAACATTTTTTTCAAGACTCTTTGGAAGCTATACAGCAGCTCATCTGTGCCAATTTAGCTTACAATTTTTCCTAACACTAGGACAGATTGTCCTTTAGCTGGCAAAGTATTACTAAGCCAGGATATTTTATTTATCGTGTCTTATTGTTTTAAATAAAATGCAAAGGCAAATTATGTGAGTCTTGGTTTGTGTTTCAGGCTTGTAGTTCCACTTGAACTTGAAAAAGTACCCAACGTATTTTCAGGGAAAAGGAGAAAAGAAGCATGCAACCAGTAGAGAAGGGAAAACAAATTCTGCAAAAGAAATGAAAGTGAATTGCAGCCGGCGCTTGGGATGGGGAGAGAGACAGACATGGCAGGCAGGCTGGATGCAGAGCCTGGGGTAGTGCTCCGGAAAGTGAGGGGTCTGGGAAGAATATCTGTGATATTTTACAGTCCATAATGCGTAGGTTTCCTAAGTGGTGCCATACCACTGTGTTCTGAAGGTAGTTGCTTCAGTTGTTACATCCTCAGAGTTTCGTTGGTCACCAAGAGCTACAGCAATGGTGCGCAGCAGCATCCATGGGCTGGGAGAAGAGCCCTGTTGCCAGCCCCACCTCCCGGCTCTGCTGCTGACTGCGAGCTCCTGCGGTCCGAGCAGCAGAAGGAATTGCAGACACAACTCATCTGTTGCCCTGAGCAGAGGGGTGCATGGGCAGCCGGAGGTGGAACGGGGAGATCAGAAGAGGTACAAAACCTTTTTCTCTGCTCAGTTCAGCCCAGTCTCAGCGCATGGCCAGATCCGAAGCTTAACGACGTCAGTAGGTTTCTGAAGCTCGGTGGCTTTAGCTCAGGGCCTCCAGGAGGTCAGTGCCTCCCTACATCTGAGATGGCCGAGGTTAACTTGAGTGCCATCACTGACAGCAGTAGGTACCAAGATATTAAGAGGCAGCAGACACCTCAAATAGCAGTGATCATGGGCCTGCCTCTGGTCATACCTTAGGACAAAGCACGTTTCAATCCCCTCACTCCATCCTTATGCCACTCACCTTAACACTGAGCCAAGTCCAACCAGACTCCACGCCTTCCCCTACCACTGCCTTCCTGTCCCATACAAACTCATACACTAAGCCCAACCCTTGCACATGTCTGCTCCCCTCTGTGCCTCGAGCTGTCTTTTTGGCATCCTGAGCCAAAAGCACAGCTCCCATGTTGGCAGTGCTCCTGCAGGCTTTCATGCCAGGCCACCCGCGTGTCTGAAGGCTTGCCGGGCAAGAAGCCAGAGCCTCCCCCGTTCCCCCGCCTGTGCCGATGGGACACCTGAGACAGCTGCTAGCTGCCGCCGCAGAGGTGCCAAGAGGAGAGCAGAGCCCGCTCCAGGTTTGGGTGTGCACCGGCTCGCGATCTCACTGGCGGTACAGACACTGGCATGCAGCAGTGATGCCATGCAGGAGGTGAAGTGGCCTGGGTCCGAGGTCAGGGAGCCTTCGCTCTCGGGACAAGTTAGTCTGTTCACTCTCACGAGTGTTTTTTCTATTCAGTTTTTTTTCTCCCCCTCGATGTCTTTTCATGTATTTTCCCCTGGCTGATTGCCATAAAGGTCTGTCATCATGCAAGAAACTGCTGGTTGCTTGTAGGTGAAATTTGTGGCTGCAAGCACGGCTTTGTGGAGGGATGTATGAGCAAACGTGAGCATCACGGGTGTGCGGGGCTGCTGAAGCTCTCTGGGAGAGGCTGCCAGCGCAGGTGACAAGGCTGCACACAGAACACGTACAATTTACATTTCATCACATGTTACTGCAGGACATATACTTCACATCTAGAAACGAAGCTGTTATTACAAGATGAAAATCCATATGCTACGAGGCTTGTTTTTGGCCCCGCTGCAAGGCTCTGCTCTCGGGAGCTGAGACATTGTGAAGCAGTAAGGGACACGCTGTGATTCACCCCCCTCATCCAGCAACAGCTTCCAAACCGTGGAGCAGTTGTTTTTCTTACAGTTGCCGAATGACTTTTGTTCAGCTGCCAAATTCAGCCGACTTGTCCTGCCTTGACGCCCTTTGGGAAGAAAGAGCAGACCCAACTGGCACATGCTGTAGTCACAACTAAGGCAAGCTCCTCTGAGCTCAGACATACTTCAGCCCACGGAGAAGACAAACTGCAGGTAAAGATATGCAGTATCTTTCAAGGAGACAAATGGAAGCAATATGTGCTCTATCAAGCACTAGCAGGCTGTGTTTTTGTGATACATACTGGGTTTTTTTTTGCAAGAGCCAGACTAAGATTAGTGGGATTCTGCAAGAAACCCCAAACAAGACCACTGTTACAAGAACCATATGAGCTCTTGGATTGGCCTCATTGCTCTGGGAGGTTTCTTCGGCCTCCTCCTAATACCTTTCTACATAGTTGTTTCTTGGAGTCACCAGTATTCAGTCAGTTTTACCAAAAGGAAACACGCTATGCACAAAAATATTATTAGGAAAAATAAAAAAGGTACATATACTTGATTTCCTAATTGCAGGAAAATCAAGAAGGCACTTTATGCACAGTTCAAGAAGCTTCTTTCCCATTTTCTTTCCCCTCTCTTCTCCCTTTCTGTCCTTCAAGTCTGCTGATAGGTATTTTGGGGTGTATAAATTGTGGCCATGGAGTGTGCATTTCTAAAACATGCTCTGCTGTTCACCTAGTTGTAAAACTTGTAGTTAGTCCTCTCCAATGGACCATAAATGCTGAAACATTCACCTAGCTGTCTGCTGTAATGCTATATTACTTCCAGTTCTGAATTATATCAAAAGCGAGCTGAATCGCCTGGTTCCTCACTTTCCCCATCTCTGGAATGAGGCAATGATGCTTCCCATCATCATCATGTGCTCTAAGGTCCGTGGATGAAGAGCACTATCAAGGTGTGATGCGTTGTTAGTAAAATGGTGTCTTGCAAAAAAATATGAAGGTGCTTTTGGTATGCAAGTGAAGCCAGGTTGTGCTGGCAAAGGATGAAAGTTGAGGGAGCTTTCTGGGAGCGAAGTCCCATGATTCTTTAGTAGGAATTAACTTCTATCAACTTGGTAAGATGGCAGAGCCACCCGGACTGCTGAACTGAAGACAAGGTAAAAAGCCTAGAGGCTCAGCCTCCCTGTTGTGTCTGTGGTCTTACTCTCCTGGGAGTTAGCCAAAACAGCTTCAGGAGGACCTCCATAGGGCTGTCTGTGATCCACAGAGCTTCACAGCGACTTTGCTATCAGCCAGAGTCAGTAGGAAGGATGATACTTTTATACCCAACTAGTCCATTTGTCATGTCCAAAAAGATGTAGGGTCACATGATGATCTTGGTTGCAGGAACATTGATGATGTGAAGTTTCTTAGACCCAGTGTCCCTAAGACACTTAGGGATAGTGATGCTTAGAGACACGGGTTGATTCTTGGAGTGCAGATTCTCAGCTCATTTTTTTTTCTTCAGAGAGCAGAGTGATGGAGACTGCCTATGTCTGCCCATGACTGCCTACAGGTTGAAGTGCTCATCTAGAAAGCAGGAGACCTGCATTCAGTGCTCTCCTCAGCCTAAGATGATTCAAAGACATATCTTGCCCCCTCCAGGAGTCTCCTCCAGCCACTGGACTGCATACTTCTATGGAGACAGGGCATTCCCTGCCTCTCCTCTCAAAGGAGAATGACAGAACACAAAAGAAACAATGTGGGTATTCAGCTGAAGGAAAGAGGCTTTGGCTTCAGTCTGCTTCCAGAAGAGCTTACATATTTTTATCCCATCCTTTGTAGCATTAAATATTCGAGGGGGTGAGGAGGGGTGGGTGGAGGAAACAACTATACTTGTTATTTTATGAAATATGGAGGTCTGCAATTTAAATTTGCTTGATAACTATTGGCATTTGCTAACTCTGAATTGTAAGAGGAGTTTAAGTGCTGTATACTTCCATCCCAGCTGTGGGAATAATCACCATGAACAGACCCCTTCTGGAAAAATAAAAGGTTTCTCGATTAAACCAATCCAATGACTGTTGCTAGAATGCCATATCCTATATGAGCAGAGACAAACCAATGATTAATTAACACTTCTAGCTGGAAAGGTAGAGGCTCTTATCCTGTTGATGAATATAACTGTCTATCTCTCATTAGAGCACAGACTGGAAGCAAGCCCGTGTCAACTTTTATTATTATAATGAGTCATATGTGCTGTGGCAACTAATCAGATCTCCCCTGGACCCCTCTTGTGCCAGGTGAAACAAGGGGCAGTCCAAAAACCAGGCAGCTTCACAGACCAGTCCCGTTCTCTACCTATTACAGTCACAGGTAAGCGCTGCAGTCTTCTAAAGTGGGGCTCAAAAATTGCCGACTCAGCAGCGAGGCAGCCTAACAATAACCAGCTTGGGAGGGGTGGATGGATTCGTTAAGATCACGGGCAAATGCATACATTTCGTGGTGTTCATTTTCTCCCCCCTGCTGTCTCTGCTTTTGAGAACAGCGGGGGACAGAGGCTGACAATGATCCAGACCTCTGAAATGCTCGGAGAGGCAGTGAAGGTCAAGTTCAATTACTTCTTAATTGATAAGCAGGGAGCCAGTAGCCGGGATATGGGGACAAGGCAACATGCCTGCATGTGTCCTGCACCCCAGGCTTGCTGATAATGCCGCCTTGTCTGCCAGAGATGTTTAATGCTGTTCCAGCATGTGTTTTTAGGCCAACGCTTTGTTATTTATTATCAGATTTCTCATTAAAAGGACAGCACTGGGTTTTACTCTTGAATCCATTTCTGAGTACGGAGGGACGTCTCTAGACATTAATCCCATAAGAACCATGACACTTGTATCCTAAGTTCTGCCTTGTACCTGAAACCAAAGAAAAGCCATCTTAAAATTGGTTCAGTTAAACAAGATAAAAGATCTACAGAGTAAAAGGTGTTTGTACTTCTTTCCAAACTTCAGTGCATACTCAGCATATTAGAACCCTGCACAAAGATTAAGGTTTATATCAGATCTTGAACAGAAATAGAAATGTTTTAAAAAGCAGTGTTAGTGGAAAGGAAGATTACTCTCCAGTAAAACTAAAAGTAAACATTTTGCAAGGGCAGGCAACAGTAAGGTAGCTGATCTTTTAGAACTAACCTTTTGTCCTCTAAGATATATAGCTTAGTGTCATGGGAATACAGAGATAAAGAAAAGCATGGAACAGTGAAAAATCAATAAAAATTTTATCACTTAGTAGTTGCTGAGTTGGACTAATATTGCACGTTTTGAAAATACCTTCAGAAACTTACTGCTTAATCAAAAGCAATAAAGCAGGTTAAAAATCCCAACAACCCAACAATGTCTCAAAACCACATTACAAAAATTAACATAGTAACTCTGGCAGCTGTTGAGGTTGAACTCACAGAGCATGAAGTAGCCAAAAAGCCCTTTGAGATTACCATCTTTTTAGGTTAGACCCATTATTGGTAGTAATTCCTACTGTGTTTATAAGTTGGTTAATCACTACAAGACAGCTTGAATGCAAAGAAGTACTAGGACCTGGGGAAAACTGTAAGACAAATTCCTGGCTGACGGCAGATTTTAAAATGAGCAAGCAGCAAAAGTAGGGAATGATGACAGGGTGCCCAGTCCTGCTGCCCTTGTAGGGATGGGGTGAGGAACAAACGCTGGTAAAGATAAGAAATACTTATAACTTGGTATTAAAGTGTTTGGTAGCTGCTCCACCAACTTTGATGTAATACTGAAGTTTTAAAGCATATAAAGAAAGACTTTTTGGAGAAATGTGATCCCAAAGCCTCAGAAAATACCCCCATGTGAAAGACAGAGGTAGAATAACATAGCAATACTGTAGTTACAAAATACTAGGAGGAAAATTACAGGCAATTTCAGTCCATCGCTATTTTCTTTACTGCTTTGAAGGAATGCAGTAGATTACCTGCATTAGACAGGCAAGCTTAGAAAATGGTTCTCTTTTACAGGCTGCTATAGTCTCAAAGGCTTTAATGCCTTTGGAAATGCCTACACAGCAAAATAAAGGACATGAAATAGCATGACAAACCTCAACAAGCTTTTATCTTGCTATTACAGATAATGATAACAGCAAAAACATAGGAGGTAGAAAGGGCTTTCCACACCAGCATGTGTCTGCAACATCCATATAGAGCCTCAGGGGAGTTTATATTTGGGTTGCTGGTTTGTGCTCCAGTCTGTGTCAGTCCATCCTGTGCTGTACAGGCACGTTTTCTGTCTCAATTGATAACGATGCCCAATTAATGGAGCTCCCTCTCACCTAGCTGAAGTCTGAACAGGCCAGGGACAAGACCGATTGCATGTAACATCAAATGGTATCACAGACAGTCAGCAGAAGGTTCGTTTTGCATATCACATCAATTTTAACTGTGATACCAAGAGAACAGGACCTGTTAATAAAGATCTACAGGGAGGAAAGTTTTCAAAATGCAAAGACCCATCTAGGTCCCTGACTAGTACTTGTTATTGGATATTTGGCAGCTTCTGTCTCTATGGATGGTGTTTGAATACCAAACCATTTGGGGAATGACTGGGTACAACAAGGCCAGAAATGGTCAGTGAAACTGGCTTTCGACTATCTCAAATCCAGCCTAGTAAGTAGCAATCAGAAGGTCCTGTTAATATCTCCTGGCTATTGGTTAACATATTTTTAAATAATCATGATTAAGACTATTATTTGCATTGTGGCAGATGCTGTACAAAGAGGGCAAAGCAATACGGAAGCCTAGTGTAAGGGGAGGAGTGAGGTGAACACCCCTAATCTGGGTTAACAGGCACCTGAACAGGCTCTGAACGAGAAAACAAGGCACAAAATGGCACATCAGAAGCACCAGCTTGCTGTGTCCATGTTTTGTCAGTCCAGTGGCTATCACTTACCCGCCAATTACACAAGATCCAACCCAAGTTTGTCACTGTCAACGTAACTCACTGCAACGCTGAATCATTACATCCCTTGCCCCTCTCCACATCGTCATGTCACCTGCATGTTAATTCCCTTCAGAAATTGCACTTTTCTACACCACTGATTAGAGCTAGTTGGAATTATTTTTTTTTTCTCCACTGAAAAAGAAACTGTTTCCATCAAAAATCTGACCTACAGATCTTTCTTCCATTTCTGAGACACAGTTTGTCCAAAGAAAAATAAAAATATGTTGAAGAAAATGTTAAACTGATTACTTTCCACTTTATTTAGTTGTAAATTGTCTGATCAGGAGAAAGATCCGGTTCTGCTAGTAAGGGGGTGTATGCACTGACTGGTGTACTGACCCTCAGGGGTCGGTATTGGGACCGACGCTGTTCAACATCTTTGTTGGTGACATGGACAGAGGGATCGAGTGCACCCTCAGCAAGTTTGCTGACAACACTAAGCTGTGTGGTGTTGTGGACACGCTGGAGGGAAGGGATGCCATCCAGAGGGACCTCGACAGGCTGGAGAGGTGGGCCTGTGAGAACCTCATGAAGTTCAACAAGGCCAAGTGCAAGGTCCTGCACATGGGCCGGGGCAATCCCAAGCACAAGTACAGGCTGGGCAGAGAATGGATTGAGAGCAGCATGGAGGAAAAGGACTTGGGAGTGCTGGTGGATGAGAAGCTCAACATGAGCCGGCAATGTGCACTGGCAGCCCAGAAAGCCAACCGTATCCTGGGCTGCATCAAAAGAAGTGTGGCCAGCAGGTCGAGGGAGGTGATTCTGCCCCTCTACTCAGCTCTCGTGAGACCCCACCTGGAATACTGCGTTCAGCTCTGGAGTCACCAGCACAAGAAGGACATGGAGCTGCTGGAGCGAGTCCAGAGGAGGGCCACGAAGATGATCCGAGGGCTGGAGCACCTCTCCTAAGAAGACAGGCTGAGAGAGCTGGGGCTGTTCAGCCTAGAGAAGAGAAGGCTCTGGGGTGACCTTATTGCAGCCTTCCAGTACTTAAAGGGGGCCTACAAGAAAGCTGGAGAGGGACTTTTGATAAGGGCATGTAGTGATAGGACATGGGTTAAGGAATTTAAACTGAAAGCGGACAGATTTCGATTAGGTATAAGGAAGAAGTTCTTCCCTCTGAAGGTGATGAGGCACTGGAACAGATTGCCCGGAGAAGTTGTGGATGCCCCATCCCTGGAGGTGTTCAAGGCCAGGCTGGATGAGGCTTTGAGCAACCTGGTCTAGTGGAAGGTGTCCCTGCCACTAGGCACAGGGGGGTTGGAACTAGATGATCTTTAAGGTCCCTTCCAACTCAAAGTATTCTAAGAAATTTCCAATCAAGTTGAGGAACATAAGAGAAAGGAGGCTTACCTTTATCTCACTTGGTCTAGCTGTTTGCCATTGCAATGGCATATTTAGGCTGCAGTCATCTCAAAAGAGAAAAAACATACCCAGCTAACCTGGATAATAGAAACGTACCAACCCCAAACTCCGTGTAGGTTAGTTTATTCAAGAAATAAAGGTGCATGTCGTGACTGTGACAGACACACCTTTAAATCATGCCTGTGTAAGTCACTTTACATGAATGCAACATATCTCAATTAGTGGCTTTCCATTTATAACCTCACTAGTGTATGTTTTTCTAGAGCAGATAATGAAATAACATGCAACCTTTCCAGCTGACAAATAGTCTCATCTTTTCCTATTACAACAGCAGTAAAAGGGACCCAACAAGGTCATACAGTCCAACCCCCACCACCCCCACCCCAGGGAGGAACAACTAAATTTAAACCATCTATCACAGGAATTGCTTACTAAACTTTTCTCGTCTGCTCACACATTCTTTTTAAGTCAACCTTAACCTTCTTTTTCAGTTAAAAGAGGATGGATGATATCTTTCTTGCTTAATAGACTTCCTGCTGTTTCTCTCTTTCTATGTGTTGTTTTTGCTGGATATTTTTCAAAGCCAAATGCCCTTGCTAGAAATCTGGGCACCTTGTTGTTGGAGCTAAAACTGCTGTTGGATTTCCCTATTAGCTAATGTGTGTAGACGGTGACTGATGTCATTTTCGTAAGAAAAGCAAATGCTTGCAGGAGAAGAATGGGAATATGTATTACTGTGGACATTGAGATATGAATTAAGGAGAGGGTATGTTTTCTGTTCCTTATCTGATCATTTCCTTGATTTTCTGGGAGAGATTCTCAGCTTGTATAAACTCAATTTCAAGCAGAACTGACCTGTGCCTGTTTACGCTAAGTAATAAGGTGGCTCTTTTGGTCTTGATAGACAGTGCACTCAAGCAACCTTAAATGAGAATTCACAATATTTCTCTGTGGCTCCAGCTGCACTGTACACGTTGGGTTTTATGAAGAAAAAATATGAACCTGTGGGGAAACACAGATTTGTTTGTAACATGCCCTGTTGAGAAAACAGCAAAGACGTCTTTTTTGAAACAGAGATTTTCCTTACAAGATGCCACAGCTCAAAGGTGTATTTTGGCCAAAATGCTATGCTCTGATGAAACACGGAAAAGTACAGACCACAAGAAATCAGCTTTGATCAACAAATGTAGCATAAACACAATTATCACATAATTATGTCCCTGCCATTCTCTGCTACAAAGATTGCAGAGTCAAGGAAAGCCCGGGAGTAGTAAGGGCATGCATACAAAATAGCCATTTTCTCATATTTCAAGTGATGCAGAAAGAAGTAACAGTCTATCCATTTTCGCTGTGCAGTTTTTTAGTGTTCTGAGCAGGGCCTGGATGGTAAACACTTAATAAAAGAAAAAAAAAAAAAGGAAGTCTCCTGCCCGTTTTCTCCTCGTACGTATTAAACTAATTACTCTGCTTTAACAAGGGGAACTTTGTTCTCATGATTTCCAAGTTTCATTCCAACCCCTGCAGCTAATCATGACCACGGTCGCTGATAATGAGTAGTAAATTGTTATAGTCCTCAGAGCCTGATAGGTACATTCCAGCCTGCATCATGCAGCCCTGCTTCTCTATACATTATTGTTCACAGATGGTAGCTGTCAAACTCTGTCAACTTCATATACACATTCAGAGAGTCACATCCGCATTCCTGGAATTTATGACTGCACAGCCCTCACCTTCTAAGGCCTTTAATTCAATAACATGTCATGTCCCTTCAGTCTCACCCTGCTTTAAAATACTTTCACCCACTTACAGGCCTTCCATTTAGAAAAAAAAAAAAACAACTACTGAGTTATTACAATGTAAATATTTTAATAGAATAGGGGGAAAAAGCCTATCTGGCTCTAAACAGCCCCATTATTACGTTAAGATTGATGGTCAGGAGCTAATGGAGCATTTGCTTTAAAAGTTTATTTAACTACAGGGAAAGTGGATATAGATATGTGTATCTATTGACTGCCACATCACTGAGTCTTTGGGTAACAGTACATAATATAAAGACATATTTGCAGGGGCTTCATTGTCTGAAGGGTATTATTTAGTCCAACTTTGTCTAATATTTAAACCCCAAGCAAAATAAAAAATAAGTATGAATAATATCCATTTCATTTTAAAAGCACTTATTTTAAAATGAATAAATATTACACTTTGAAGATGGATGTCTGAGGACACTGTCACTAATAACATGAATGAAAAAGGGGAAATTCCTTCCTTTGCCCAGACTGAGAAAATGAAGTGCGAAGAAGTAAACAAGACAAGTAAAGCATAATAAATAAATCAAAAGACATTTTAATTTTTTCTGCCTAACAATGCAAAGATGTTACTGGTAACTCAGACACCATACTTGCTGCATGTTTCTCTCCTTCCTCGCAGGGCTCCTCTAGCCAAGATTCTGTTGGCTCAGGAAAGGAAATACGTAGAGAAGCACCTTTCCAGAACTTTTACATTTTCAAATTGCACTTGCCTCTTGTTCACCCATCTTCCAGAGAGGACTTCAGTAAAGCAACCTGCAGTAGTGGTCTGTAAGCTGACTGTGTTTCAGGACTGGACACGAATCAGCCAGAGCTCTGAGCTGAATCTGCCCTTGCATTTACCATCTCTGAGCAACTCAAAAAGACAGCGAGTCTTTAAAACTGAGGGAAGCTGGGTTTTGCCAGGATGTGCACTATAAACACTTCTTACAGACAGAAAACTCAAACCGCCCACATGGCAGATATCAGAAATTCAAATGATTGGTATGTAACTCTCTCCTGTCCCACTGTGACCTTTAAAGGCAGGCCCTTACTTAAAGGCATTGTTTTGGTTTGGGTTTTATTTCACCTCTACCATGAATGAAGAACACCCGAGCATCGCTCTGCTGACACTGGTGCGAGTGTCTTGGCAGGAGCGCCTGCCCTGTGAACAGCACAGAGTTTCACCCCTAACTCAGCAGCCACACTGGTTGTGTTAGAAATCAAGGTAGTCTCATGCTCTGAATAAACTGAACCAAGTTTTCTCCTACATGCCTTTCAGGCTAAAGTAAGCCAGTTTGTATCCAAGAATAATGCAGTAAGACATAGCCAGTCTTGCAGAAACACTTGAATTACACCCCCACACCCCCAGTAAGAGGAGAACTACGAGTCATCTCATAGGAGTTACTCTGACATTCGGTTGCAATGCTGAAGTCTCCCTTCTCTCATTAACCTTTCTAAAATCACCCTAGGACTCTCACCAGCGTCCCTGGTGGGAGCTGGTGCCACCATTAAGAGCATGTAGCACACATGCTATGTCACATTTATGGCCATCTCCTCCGCTGCTAATGTCACTGTGAACTCATTGTTGCAGCAGTGATGTATATGCCAGATGAAAGGTTTGTGAGACTATAATTTATCCAGAGCTGGATGTTCCGAGACCACAGTGGTGGTGACCTCAAGATCGTGTCACAGTGGGACTCCTTTATAGGTTTCCCCCACGCAAGAGTGCATCTTGCCAAGGTGGAGATATGGCCTGGGTCACAGGCTGGATCTTGCGAAATCTTGGGAATAACATTCTGAAAACAGCATGTTCTTTTGTCTTCCTTCACTTCGTGTGAAAGGGCGACAATTAAAACATTGCAAAATGCACCAAGCGATGTGGATACTAAAAAGCTAGAAGCAGAAATTTTCCAGCTACTGCAGCATCCTGTGAAAGTTCTTTTTCCCATGCAGGCTAGCTGAGAAACAGTTTGAGGTTTTTGTAAACTAAGACTTTATCTTGCACCTGTAGCTTGTTATGTAGTCTTGTTTATGGCACACTGGGAAAGTTGTTTTGAAATGGGTGTTGTAGCATTTAGCCAATCATTCTGGGAGGTGGATGGTCAAGCGACCAATTGCCTTGGCCATCCTTGTGAACCATGTTATATATACGGATTTGTAATTAATTGAACGTTGGCTGGTTGGCATTGGCATTTTCTCCTGGACCTGAATTCTGTGTCGTTCTTCTCTCTGTCCGCGGTACGACAGCGACAAATTGATACTTCAGTACTAGCAACAAGCAGGCTAAAAATGGACGGGGATTTAACTCGAGTTGTGATTTTAAGTCTACATATTCTCAAAGAAAGTGTGATAGGCCATGACACCTCAGAGTGTAAGCAAAACAACTGAAAAAAAGAAAAGAAAAAAAAAGGCAAAAAATGCACCCACTCCATTAGTTAAACAAGGTGAGGAATGTTTTGACAGTCTGTGATTTCTCAGATTTTAGTCTGATTCCCTCGTTGCCACAGCTCTTCTGTATAACTGGACAAATTGTGTGCAGCCTCGCTTTATCACAGAGCAGATAAATACATTCAAGACTCCAAAACTACTCAGATATCACAGTAGAAGTGACTGCAAAAAGGGCTGCATTATCACAGGTCTGGACTTAAGTCAGGAAAACATCTTTAGTCAGGAAAGCTCTTCAAGTCACCGGGAGATATGGTCTTTTCACAGTGACACTGCCCCAGTGCTCTGTTGTTTGTCTCTTTGGAGAGCAGAAGCAGAAGGTTATATGAAAGCTATTCAGCAAGAGCTTATCTATTTTTAAGAAATTGGAAGGGGGAAAAAGCAATTTATAGGCTGTGATTTTAAAAAGGCTCCTATGTGTAGGTTTTTTGCCATGACAAGACCGTGTTTCAGTCTGTTCTGCATATTCTCTAGTGCTGCAGGGCATAAAAGAAAGGAGCATTACTCTGCACACAACCTGCTAACACCATCCATCAGCTGTGACATCAGCCAGCCAGGCCCATTCTGGCTCTTACTCTGCTCTGATTTCTTGATAACCGTTCAGTTAGAAGTATATGGGATATCTGAGAAAAACAACCTCAAGGAATAATCTAGTCTTTCTAGGAAAACCTGTCTTGATCAGCCAGTCATCTAAATGAAGGGAGCCATGGATACCAATTAGAGTTATAGAATCATAGAATGGTTTGGTTTGGAAGGGACCTTTAAGATCATCTAGTTCCAGCCCCCTGCCATGCGCAGGGACACCCTCCACTACACCAGGTTGCTCAAAGCCTCATCCAACCCGGCCTTGAACACCTCCAGGGATGGGGCATCCACAACTCCCATGGGCAACTTGTTCTGGTGCCTCACCACCCTTAGAGGGAAGAATATCTTCCTTGTACCTAATAAAAATCTATCCTCTTTCAGTTTAAAGCAATTGGCCCTTGGCTGTCACTACACGCCCTTGTAAAAAGTCCCTCTCCAGCTACCCTTCTAGGTGCTGGTCTATTATCTGTAACATTAGACGAGGATCCATGGTATAACAGGGAGTGTGAAGATGAGCAGTTAGTACAGACAGTGATTCAGTCCCCCTGAATCGTGTTAGTCAATCTACTGGCCGTGTGATTCTGCAGTGACCTGTATTCGGGTAAGAAAAGTACTTCTCTCCTCCTATTAGTATGTTTTACTTGAACAGCTCACTAAAATGCAGACTGCCTAAGCACAACAAGCATGTGTAGAATTCAGCAGAACACGGCTTGAATCTTAGCTGATAACTCGTGTTAATCTATGTAAGAAATATATGTAATATATGTAAGTATAATATATGTGGTTACAATTCATACTCAAAAGAAAGTGCTAGAAAAAAATAAATTACTTTTGAAAGAATGGCTATAACTGTTTCCTAAATTTAAAAAATGGGGAAACTATTAATTTGGTTTTACCTATGAGAAGAATTGCAGGTTATAGAGGAAAAAAAAAAATCTAATAACTGTAAGATTGCCTGGATTTAGATTTGCAAACTTTCTCCACTGTTGCAGAATCTGAACCAAATCCAAGTGTTGGAAAGCCACTGAAATTTGTTCTTTCCAAAATACAAATCTAATCCACTCCATGCACTGCTTATTACAAACAAAAAGTCAGCTTTTTTTTCCTGTTTATATATCGATTACAGCTTAACTAAGGACATAGTGGAGCCACTGTACTGGCGACTTGCTGCTGATCTACACCACATTCCTTCAGGTGCCGATTAGAGCAGCCTTATCGGGAAGCTTTGTGCAGGTGCAGCAGGCAGCGAGCTGCTCTGGCAGCAGGCTGGGGAGCATTCGTCTACCCAAACATCAGGGCCTAATTAAACAGCAGTCATCAGGGAATGTGTACAACAACGGGGACTTGTGATCCAAAGTCCACAAATAATAGCAAAAAGCATTTTCTAATGTGAACAGAAGTGATTTTGCAAGCCAGGTTTTCACTTCACCTTGCCAAGAGACTTCACTAGAAACATTCCTTCGCTGAGCAAGCCTGTGTGAAAAATACACAATTGAATCAGGAAACAATGAAACAATTTACAATGTGCTTGTAAAAAGTGCAATAGGTGCATGTCTTTAAAAATATCTATTGCTCTGCGCTACACTTCTACATAGGGGATTATGAATTTCCCTGTCTCACCAGGTGAAGAGGAGGGATGGCCATGAGCAGCAGGAAGACCTGGTGGGGGCATGAAAGATTAAGATCTTGGAGGGAAAAGAATTTAACCCAAGCTGCTACTCACCTTCCTTTCTCTGCTGGAGAAGATGATGATGTAGGTCAAGTGTCATGTTCAAAGGCCATGACTGGGGTAGACATCCCCACAGATAGCTCAAGAAAGGGGCAGGAGGAGGCACAGGGCTTTAATTGCCAGTTAAGGAGGAGCTGCATGAAGAACTGGTTTCAGGTGAGGAGGCACAGGAAGCCTCTTTCCTTACTGGGACAAACACTGGTTTAGAATAGAATTAGACTAATTATCTCAGCAGCAGTTGCCAGAACCACTCTCTCTTCAAACTGGTGCTCAATGTGATTTTTATCCAAGCAAACTGTACTCAGCACTACCACCAGAAGCTTTCAAGGGCCTCGATGGAACAGCACGTCCAGTGTACTGAAACCATCACACCAGCAACAAAACACCCACTTCACATGCTTCCTGGGCACTACAGCCACCAAGCTGTTTGGGGCACTTTTGGGACAGAGCTTTTTCTAGTTGGCATATCAGAAGCAGAAATAGGTTTGGGGTTTTTTTTTCACTCACAGAATAAGGGATTTTGTTAAAAGGCAAGGTAGTAAGTTTTTGCGATGTGACGATTTGTAGGACTGAAGTGTTTCTAGATAAGTAAGACAAAGAAACCTTGATAATAGACCTATGGAATTTGATTGCTCTAACGGCAAGAACTTCGGAACATGCTTGTTTGGCCACTCTGATCTTGATGACGTTATTAAGGTGAAGATGATTCAAGTATACATTAATTACTCTTTAAGAGTTGAATAAGGTACTCCAGATGTACTGTGGGATATATTACTTTCCATGTTTTAAATAAATACACAAATTAGATTGCTTGGTTCATAAAAGGCACATGAGTGCAGGAAGATATACGTGGTGTTGTTATCTCCTCTAGGGAGCACAGGGTCAAGAATTACCTACTGATCGTTTGATCAGCAAGGTGAACATTTGTGTATGGATCTTTGCTCTGTGGGGGAAAGGGTTTTGTTACTGTGCACTGGCCTCACAGCAAAAACCTGAGAGATTACCAGCATAAACTGATATCCATAGGATTCAGTAGCAACTCCTCTGTTAAGTCTAGTGCTGAGTTATAAAATCAGTTGTTCTTTGTGGCTCTTGAGTTAGATGAAGGATGGGAACTTTTCCCTCCTCTTCATCCCAATCATCCTGTGCTGCCGGATGAGAAAGCTCACACTGTACTAGTTCTGGGAACAAAAGGAACGGTTCTTTTCTCTAGTGCTGACGACCTGATACCGTTCGCAAGCACTGCCAATTTAAATTAGGAATGTGGAAAAGGTATAAGAAGTTTAGGCAGCTTAACTGAATTGACATGCTTATTGAAAAGGGCCCCTAGTGCCCTGAATTTGTATGCAGCCAGTGGAGCTGCTAAGCCAGAACAATCGATCACCAGGAGCACAAATGCAGACCAGACATGTTTCATTTAATTAAGCATTCAGTAAGTTTTTTTGTCCTCCGTCTAGGTGTTCTAACAGCAAAGGTACCCAGGTGTTATTTGTAAAATAGAATTGTAATTTGAATATTGCCAAGCCAATAAGATCATTACCAGAAAGATCACAAGCATCCTTAAAAATAGCATGAATTGACCTGTTTTCAAGTAACAAAAGGCCTTGAAGGTATGATTTTTTTTTGACAGCTTATATTCAGTTATTTTTGTCCCTCAGTGTTTCCATATGAGCTGAAAATCATCTTAAGTGTTACAGTATGGTGGTGTTCTGTTCCCTGCCCTCACGCTGGAACAAGAAGGAAAGCTCAGTCATGTTCTTGCCATTTCCTTGCTGAATGTTGCATACATAGAAAAGAATAAGTAAGAGGGTAGGCCAGTACGGTCTTGAATACCAGTGGTGAAAGATTATAGCCTAATGATTTCAAAACCTCTTTAAAAATTATTCTGAGAACAAAACGTACCTGTATGCTTTCCCCAGTACGCTGAGAGATTAGATAAGTACAAAACAGTGCCTGGGCTGCCTGTCTCCATAAAAAAAGAATCACCAGGCTCTGCCATAAATCTGCAGCAACTCTAAAATGAGATTTGTATGGTTATTACTAGTGACCATGTAGCAAATCTCTTAGCTATCAGGTTTTTGAATTATGAAATTAAGGCAAAGAGGAGAAAGACAGTCTTCCCCACTCCCGCCTTACCAACTCCACATTATTTCAGTGCTAATTATTAACCCTTAGTTGTTCTCAACAGTGGGTTTGGATCCTATACAGCCTCACAGAGACCTTTGTGGAACCCTCTGGATAATTTTCTTCCCTTGTGTCCTTGCTTTGTTTAAGATTGAGATTTTTAAAATTGAAAAAAATGAAGCCTAGGTTTCGAAAATAAATTTATAATAATTTAGAGAAATTTGGGGGTTTCCCCCCTTAGTTGATGATACAATGCAGTGGTTTTGCGTTTCAGCAGTATGCTCCAGCATGTTGCCACTTGCCCTGTTTTAGCTTTTTCTCCTTTCAAGCCAACTGGTGATTTAAGTCTTGCAACTTGAACAAGGCAAGGTCTCTGCATTATACAAAACATCCTGGATTTCATACACTTAACCTTTCCTTCAGAGACAAAAAGCCTTTTTGTTACAACTCATTAGGTTTCAAAAAACTGTATATGACACTTCACTAGAATTTTATAATTTCTGAGTTTTACGGAAGCTTCTTTCATGTTGCTATGAATCAGAGTAAACCTGCTAAAAGCTATCACTTGGTAAAAAAGCAGCTCCGTTAGCGTATGCAGAGAATCTAACAACTACGATACCCTCAATAAATGAGGCACAAATACATCTTTAAACAAAATGACACTTTTGTCCTTGGGTAGCCAAGGTGTTTGGCTGTTATACAGTGTGTATGATGAGGTAGTGGGTAACACAAGAAGGAACTCATTTTCTCAATACAGTAAAATTTGTTGTTTATAGAAGTATGATCATAAGGAGACGTATTTGCCCCTACTGCTTTACACACAATTCCAGCTATTTAAAACAGTTGCAGAAGATCAAAATTATTATTGTTATAAACAATAAACTAATGCTATATATCCTGCGCTGCTGCTGGTTGCCCAACACTATAGAGAACCAGGTGTCTTAGGAATACATCCTGACTCCACGGCACAAACTCCCCCACAAAATTAGGTCTGAGCAGATTAACTTGCATACTGCAAGTCTAAATGCAATTTTATAGGCTTATTTACCATGTTGCTCTCTGCTACCACAACAAGTACTGATTCTATGTAAATTACAGTGGACATTTTTATGCTGCATTGATCACATCCCTTTAGGCTCATTTGTAGATTTGCAGCTCCAGGGAGAGAAGAAAAAGTAGACTCCTGAGTGAGGGAACTGAATCCTTCTCTTGCACTACAAATACCTGACAGCATACCTTCACAGGTATGCAAATTGTAGTGAGGCTCCATCCATCTCCATTACCTTCCTCCTCACTCTCAAACTCTTTCCTGAAGACAAAATGCCCCACAGAAGCTGGACCTGCTGAGACCTACATTCCTCACCAGTCCTCTCTCTTTGTTCTGATTAATCTTGGGTAACCATCCTTCCCTGGTGCAAACCGTTTCTGTGTGCATGTTTACAGAAGCAGATCTGCTCTGAACATCTTGGAACCAAAAGCAGCGAGCAAATGTGGTAAAAACCCCCAGCACTGGGATTCAGCAGAGCTACAGCTGAACGAGAAGCAAAGAGCCACAGCCTGTGATCTCAGCTGTTCTGTTTCTAGTTAAATAAGGACCGAAATCGAGCAATCAATAAAACTAATTGCATTCGAAAACCCAAAGATGTTCTTGCTGAATTTGAGCACTGCTTTTCTAACAAGCAGAGGTGATACTACTAGTCTTTTTTTTCGACCGAATTAACGGCAATTACCTAAATGAACCATTCCTCTTCTGGACAAGCTGCCTACACACAATTTACTAGGGAAAAAATCATCCGAGGTTAAAAAGATAAGTGACCTTTTAAAGCAACATTACTAAGTTGTTATGTAATATATTTAATCATACAGCTTGTGCTTTGAAAATCTTTTTCATACATTACAATTGTGAACAAAGTATATTTTAGTACCCTAAACTGTTAATCTACAGGCACTAATAACCAATGGCTTGTATTGAATATCCCATCTCTTGCTAAATTATAGATCAGAAATGTGAGAGGTGTGTGAAACGCTTCTGGTTTTGGTATATAAAGCTATCAAACAAGAGGAAAGACTAGTTTAGCTTTGATGTGGACTAGACATACTGAGTTTTACAAAACGTCTACATTTTGTTCTGTATTTTGTTCTGTTCTTGACAGTTTTATATCAACTCTGAATAAGTTTTGATCACCAACTGATTTTGTAATTCATCATACATCAGTACTTTGTTGGTGGAACAGATTACTAAGCTCATGTTGTCATAAACAATATTTAACATCTCTATAGCATGGGGCTTTTATTTTTTTACCCACAGTTAATGTGTTTAGGGGTCTGAAGAAATGGACTTCCCACAATAGGTAGCATTCAATTTGCAGTGGTTATTGAACTATTCCAAAGCAGAGCAAACACACACATTTCTCAACGTTCCTGAACAATGTGTGAACACAAACCACTGCACATTCACTTTCTGCTTTAATTCTTCAGAAGCATTCACACAACCACATCTATACTTTTCTTCAGTCTATGCCAAAAAAAAAATTAAATCATATTTGTGGTAGCTTTCCAGTTTCAAAATAAAATCAGAATTACGACTCCTCTGTATGCGATGGCTCTTTTCAGTCATCTCATGGTGCTCCCTCAGGCTATCATTTTGTAAGCAGATTTGTTTCATTATTTTAACTGTATGTTCTATTCGCTTTTTAATTGCAATTACTTACATATTGTTTAAATAGGATTTTCTTTTACCCCAGTGATGCTACCACAATGACACTGAAACATGCACACAAAAATCTGAGACTGACCTTATACTTAGATCACGTCTTCCATACTATTCTCTGTATGAAATTCACGTTTTCCCAAAGTGCTTTACCTCGATGAGTGCTTTGCTTTACAGGTTGGCCCTATAGTGTGTTACAGACTATAGCATGAACTATAAATAGTGACTCTATCTCCAGAGCTGTATTTTAGGTAACAAAATTCAAGCAGGGCATTAAGCACTACACAGGACTAGCTCAGGTTCTTAAAATAACTGCATCTTAAGTAACAAAAACTATTTCCTCAAATCAAGCTCCTGCCTACTAAAATAGTTCATACTTGCAAGACTGCTTATATCATGCAGTGCCTCTATTTGATGATACATAGGGCACAAACTAAGGGTTCTTGAAAGACAGTCTACAACTACATCTGTGTGGTTTATATTTCATTCAGTGCCTAGAGGATAATAAATTAATTTTGCCTCTTGGCTTCATGATATAAGTAAGGAATTACATTATCAACAGTTTCAGTGTGGCCAATCCAAATTACTTGGCTGAATCAAATACACCCTGCCACCTGAAGAGATTAAGGAATACAAATGACTTCGCTTTTAGTAACCAGCAGTGGATTTTCAAACTATTCAGCACTGGCCAAATTTTGCTCTATTGACATCAACAGTAAAACTAATTTCAGAAAGCTTGAATAGAATCCAGTTCTGAATACTTCTGAAAAATCCTACCCTAAAAATTCTTATTTTAAATTACTTCAAAACATGCAATGTATAGAAACTAGCATAAGAAATTCTGCCAAAGTGGATCTGAAAGGCAGCTGGGAATATAAGCAAACAGATGATCCATATGATATTCTTACTTGGAGCTTTGAAATCTGACAACTGAAAATAATTTACTTGGAAGGAAAAACAATTCCTCCCCACCCTCTTTTCAATACATGAAATATTCACCTCTAATTTATTTTTCCACAAGAAAATGGCAACAGCATTTTGCAGTACTGAATTTTATGCAAGACCCTCTCAAGCAGTCCAACTTTTACTTGGATCTCAAGGCAACAAAACCCTATATAAACTGTGTAAATGTCTAACAGAATAAAACCAAAGGCACTTAAATCACAGTCTATAACTACTTTAGGATTCCAATTACAAATTGCAAGGGACTTTTTCTCTCCATCATCACATAAACATTCCCCAAATTTTGGGAAGATATTAAATAACCTTCTTAAAGCAGACCCAGTAGTAATACAATTACCCTGAATAAAAACAAAAAATGGTGAAATGGGAATGATTCACAATCAAACTGCAGAAGCCACAATGGAAGGACAGATCACTTACATGGAAGAACAAAGAGTATTATTCTTAAAGTGAAAACCAGAGGTAATACATAAGAAACAGTATGAGTCAAGCTAGAAATTTGTGACACCCTGTTGAACAAGATCAAAGATGAGTTCAGGTTAACAGTATGAGGATTAGTGAGAAATGGTATAAATAACCCAACTTTATATAATCCCCAAACCTTCAGACTGTGCCAGGGCACCTGGAAGCACAGCACAGAGCAGGAATGGTGAGGTGAGCTACAGAGACAACAGAGGCAAGACTGAGGACAAGACCTCAAATCATTTTAGACATAAGCTTGTGAACAGCAACCTCAGAAAGATAGCCAAGGTTTGTGGAGAGGAGTGGGGGGCCTGACTCTTTGCTGAAGTAAACAAACACAGTGAAACTTTCTGAAGACCTGCCCTCTATTTGGGCTAGCATGCTTGTCACCCACCGTACTGATTCACAGGTCCTGGTGACCTCCAACTAAGTTTGCATACCTCATTTTTGGAAGTTTTAAAGCTACCTAAATTTGAGCAGCCTTCTCAAATTCTAATCGATAGGTCTCAAGCCAGAGAGAGATGACAGAGAAGCTCTTCTGTCACACTACAGTTTACATGGAATGACATCTCCACTTAATAAAAAATGCAACCATTTTCTAAAAAAAAAAATAAAAATGCAACAACGGTAGTATCCTATCTATATTTTCTTCCTCATAAATCAAGTTCTGTCCAAGGGTTACGTGGGAGCTGTTACTGACTACATAACAAATGCTGTATCTGCTTACAGTTCCTGAAGTGACAGTAGCACTGTAACTCATAGTGTTGTGAAGCAGTTTGAGATACATGGGATATTTAAGAGGGTACATATTCACTATTTTTATTTCATATCCAAACTCTATATCCAAATATGGAAAGAGAGCACTCCTCTGATAGCTGAAGTTGCAATCAATGAATAGTCATCATTCTAGTCAAAAAGGAAAACCGTCAGCCTCTCTCTGATGGCATAAATACAGATACTCAAGTTCTCAATGTTTTATGATGAATTCTTGGCACGCTTTCTTTTTCTTAGTACTTTCCAAAGAAAGTGAGCAAATAGCTCAAGCAAAAAGTTTATAAAAATCGTGGACTACACTGTATGTAGTGCACAAGCTGCATGGTACTAACATCATTACAGAATGATAGCAACTGCAGCAATTTTTCTCTTCCTGCTTGCCTCTAAAATATGCTGTCTGTATGCACATGAATAAGAAAAATATTTTTTTTTGTGATTTTTAAATGTCAGCGGTCTGAAATTGTAAGTATTAATCAGTTAGATAGGAAAAGGCAGAGCTAATATTTTCCGTATCTTAAACTTGTGTTTGTTTTGTTTAGCATGTCTAATTTTTTAAATCTTTCAAATCACACATTCATATTTCATAGGATTTATTAAAAGCAGTTGCTTCTCCATATTCTCTGTCATTTTAAGATTTTTTGGTTAGTGTTTAGTGCTTCTGAGAAATGGCAACAGCAAAAATCTAATCTAAATTATTATAATAAATCTATTGATAGCTCATAAACTGGTTGAAGGAAGAAAGCTCCATGAGGAGTGAAAATCATGGCTAAAGCAGAGGAAGACTGCAGCCTGAGGAGCCTGGAAAGAATGTGGTAATCTGAGGAACTTGGTGTAAACCTTAGTAGGACCAACCTACAGCAGCACCTTGAGATCTTCCTTCTGCTTTGACTCACGATAAATTGACACACTGCAAAGCCTTGTGTCCAGTCAGGTGGAAACCAATGGAATGGTTTCCTGCGAACCCAAACAGATACAGCAACAAAATATAAGTTTGGGAAAAAAAAAACAGAGGTGCAGCACTCATAGCAGTAAAAAACAAGTCACTCTGTTAATTACTTGTATCATTAGTTTCCTTTAACTAAAATGTGTTAAAACGATGCTAGAGAGGAGCCACAGCAGATGGGACCATCATTTCCCAGCTCAGACCAAGAGGGCAGACAGGACCTAGCTCAGGTCAGAGAGACTTCTCACCCTTAACACGGCAGAGGTGGGGATCAGACCACTTTGTTATTATAGCTCCAACACTATGAAGAAGAAACGACCTACAGTTAAGGTATCCAAATCTGAGGTGCTCTCCCTACAACAAAATGATATGAAAATACTGACCTGGCAGTGTCTTTTTGTGTAAGGCCAAAAACGATTCATGCTCTGCCATCAGTGATTTACAAACGAGGAGGCGTGAACAACTGAAAGGATTGCAGCTGATAGACAGTTCCAGTAAACATGCTGGTTTTGCAGTATAAGATGACACAAAAGCTTGAATCTGGGAGGGACTTAATGTCATCTTACAATTCTTCAGGTTGCTTTTTAATAATTGTCACATTACTGTTACTATAAAAATATATCATATAGTTAAAACATTTTTATTGCACATATAAGAGTTCTATCCTTATCCCTTTTTTGTCTTTTCCATTTTTATTGATAGCAGGAGTATGTCTAGATGAAAATCTCAGATTTCATGTAGAGCAGCAAAAGAGATTTTTTGGTTTTTATTGTTTTCTACTTATTTCTTGTTTTCTTATTCTTTTTTTTTTTTTCCTCCATTTTATACCACACAACAGAGGACAGAGAGGCCATAACCTATGTGCAAATTGAAAGAGCAGCAGCAAGATCTAAATCAGAAATTTTGAGGCAACCCATGGGTACTTGGAAATAAAATCATGGTATGTCACAGCATAACAGCAACTCTAAAAAGCTTGTGCTATACTGGACCTGAAATCAGTATCTTGAGTCTGGGTACTTGGAAGAGAACACATTATTTCTAGAAACAGACTGCATGCTTCTGTATGCTTTACTTGGCTTTATTCCCTGCTGGTTACTTTATCGATAAGATACGTTGTATGTATTTTATGTTTACACTTCAGAGAAAAAAAAAAAGTGATGAACCTAATAGGATCCGTTACTAAAATCTAACTAATTACAGTTAGCAATCAAGTAGCTTACAGAGATTTTTTTCTCTATAGAGCCAATATTTGTTTTCTTTCTTTTTCCAAACTGCATGAGATAATTTTCTATTTTTTAGGCAGAGATCATGATACAGCTAAACAGAAGCTGGGATTTCATCTTCCTGCATCATCTGTAATAAGACTCGATGGCAGGAGCACTGATAAAAATAAGCCAAATTCCTTTATACGAATTACGTTCATATAATCCCTTCACTTATCAAGAGAAAGTCTGGAAATGCTCTGAATCATAGGCCACATACCACCTCTGCTTTGCTGTGTAATATACCACTGAGAAGGAAATAAAACGACCTCACCTGCTATCACATTAGACAAACTAGAGATCTGCATGACCTATTTTCTCCAAGCCCAGGCAGTGCTAAAAGCAGGAACTCCGAGTATTTTTTCATCCAAATTTTGTGCACACTGCTCTTCCCAGGACTCTATTTCCAGTTACTCCCGCTCATGATTTCAATAAAGTATATTTAAGTTAAAATACATTTATTAGAATATGTTGTGAATTAAATTAACTTTGTGTCTTACAGTAAACAAATGGAATACAATCTGAAGATGGCAACTCCTTGTTGTCAGAGTCTATACCTTTTTTTTTTTCATCTGAAAGAGTATGAATTTTTTCAGTATGATAGTGTTCGGTATTTATGCATTGAGTCAAGGCTGTACAACTTAAATATCAAAGCATGTGAGGAAATCTCTGATCTTTACATCAAAGTCCACTGGACAGAAAAGGCTCTCTTTGCAGCAATGAATGTCAGTGAAGGTCATGCAGCTTTCACCTTTGTTTAGATAAGCAAAAGTATTGAAGTGTGGAAAAATCCAATGCAAGTTGCATCTGAAACCCAATGTAGAAAGTTTTAAGAAAACGTCTTCTATATAGATCTGATATCTAATGACCATAAAAAAGGGATTTTTCCATCTCATAAACTGTAGTTTTGCAAGAAACGTCTGCCTGCATTGATCCAAACTAGAATACATGAGATATGCACTCATTGTTTCACGGGTGCAAGTCTATATTCTGCATTTAGTCTACATTCTCACCCTGTCACGGATCAAGTGATTCACTTCACTCATAAGACAGAAGTAGCACTATGTTTTATTGATATAAAACAGCAAGTTAAAGTTCAACGGTAAATGCGACAGTGGTTTAACAAAATTCAGCAGCAAGGTACACTGGATTATTTACTACATAGAGGACAGGGTCAGGCAAAACTGTCAGAGACACCCTCCTGTTGAGTCACAAGGTTCAGAAAGGAACCCTTGGCTTTCTAAACTTCTCAGAGAGGAGAGGATCCAATCCTAGTCTGAGACTTAGTCAACGGGTTATATCTAAAGGATTATATGTACACAATCAATGTAAAATGTAATCTCAGCAAAGCTTCAAAGTTTAGCCAGCTATTAGTCACTTACCAAGCATCTGTTGCAGCAAGGAATCTCTCAACCTTGAGGAGTACCCTTGAGAGGTGTCCCTAGTCAAGGGGGAATCCTGACATGCAGCCCACTGCTGTGCAGGAGAGCTCCAAGGGCGCTTGTGCTGCTCAATATTTATGGAGCAAGATGATTGACTTATAGTCATATCTGCGTGCTGACTACAGATGCCAGTTTCTTCCAAATTTGGCTTGAGAATCTTGAACATGACTGTAACGTTATGGGAAGACATGAGGAAGAATAAGGAAGGCACAGGCAACTAACCATCAACTCAAAAGAATATCTAGGACAACAAGTAGCCATTATTACCTGAGTATTACCTCCAAGTGTCCCACTGAAGATCAATAAGTATGATTTATTAATGTAAGGCCATGAAAAGTCATAAATCTAACTCTGATATGAATTAATTCCTGCATCTAAACTTTAGATTCTTAAAAACAAAGCAGCACAAACCCTGGAGATCACAAATCTGTGTTACTAAGTAAAAGTTGTCACACAAATTCTGATATTGGCAAGGTCCTCAGAACTAAAACTCTTGGAGAATACCAGACTTTCGAGGTCGTCCACCAACAACTGTTCCCAATCCAAAAAAAAAAAAAAGGAAGAATAAGCATTTTTATGTCTTGCCAGACCCTTGCACAGAGCACAAAACAATGTTGTTGCATGTCCAGGACTTAGCACTTACTGCCGAAGTACATTTCATTTTTCAGCTTTTTTATCTGCATTTCCTTTGATCATTGACTCTCAACAGTTGTAATAACTTACTAAAAGGAAGTGAAGTAGGAAATATCATGTTTTCAACTGTCTCCTAGAACACGGAATACATAAACATGAAAATATTTTCCCTTCTGTCTGACAGTCTTCAGTCTTGCTGAACAAATTTAACATTCTTGCAGATTTAGGTAATGAAAAGCCAATGCAGCGTTCCTAAATTTGCAATCAATAGCCAGAATAAAAAGAAACATACAGATTAAAAGCTATATTACAGCTTTCCTCCATCTTTATTTCCCTCAAAAGTCTCATATAATCCCTGTTGTACAAACCATACACACAAAAATTTATAAAATTACAGAATTTGGCTTAATGTCATATAACTTGTAACCAGGCTAGTTAATACAAATCTGTGATGGTGTAAGCCAATTAGTTAGCCCTTAACTATTCTCCAGCAAATTTGTCTTCACTTTTTCAATGAGTAATAAAAGGGAAAACTGCAACGTTAGAATTTCCTTTAGAGGACAGCATCCATACCAACCAGCTCGCTCTCAGTGAACTGCACAGCTCCAACTATACAGTCCCACAGGGTGGTGGTCAGGGTGAACAAGCTAATTTACAGCAATAAAGATATCAGATTTAGACTTGCTTCATAGTCCTACACTAATACTAATCCCTTTGTTTTGCTTCAGTACTTTAACATACTGTATAATAAAATTAATTAGGTGAATGCCTAAACTGACATATTTGTGTTCCAAAAAGCCTGAAGATGGAATAGAAACAGTCAAAGTTAATAGAGAAGAGATTTCTTGTTATAACTACTCGCGAGAAGTCATGGAACAGAGTACTCTCAAGTGACTTATCTTTCCAACCATTGTTTCTTCAAAATGAGCCTTCAGCATAGAATAATGGCTCCAACTGACTGATAAGGAATAAAATGTAAAAAGTCATAACCCTTATAAATACATAAAATAATAAGAACCTTCCCTTAGTTTTGAAATACAAAATCCAAGCGGATTTTGTATTAAAACAGTTCTACTGAAAAAGTTCTTCCCATTTTTAAAGGATGGTACCTTAAAATTCCTACTTACCTGAAGAACAAGGTAGGTGAAATGTTAAGTATTCACCACAGAGTCTCAAGTATACTTTCTTTCGTTATTGCTCTCTCCAGATATACTAAAACAGTAAACTGAATCCACCGATGCTGCATGAAACTGGAATAGTAGATCATGTTTTCAATGGATTCCCTCTCTCTTCATCCACCTTTCTGACCAGATGTTTCAGGACAGAACAGCAAAGACTGGACTTTACACGCAACATCATCGCTTAGTGGCACGTAACGGGTACTTCATTACTAGTTACAGCAAATTAGGACTTCACTAACACTGCAGTTTTATTGGGAAACTTGCATAATATACTGCCAGTACACAAGTGTGTAAGCCACTAATGTGCAAAGGCTTATCTTCTGCAACAGAAAGAAACAAAATTGCAGCTCCCGCAATGGAAAGCACATCCTAAAACATTTTTAGATTGAACTTCTTGAAATTTAAGGCAAGTCTCTTCCTTTAAGAAAGGGAAAAAAGGAGGAAAGCAATGAGTAACGAAACTACCTGAAACGACCAGATAAAAAGGACGCAATAGGGCTGAACAGATAAAATATTGCTTAAGAGACAAGTTTTAATCAATCTCATGGACAAATCAAATCAACACACAAATTATAGCACTTTTAAACGGTGAACGAGCTCCACAGTGAAGCTGTATCTTTCCGTAACTGCAAGTCGTGCCAAAGCAAAGTAAAATTGAGTAACCCAGTTTAAACCTGTACTGTACTGAAGCAGCAGAAATGCTTAAGGAGCAATATAAAAGAATTTTAAAATATCTTCAAATTGATTAGAAGCAGGCAGTCTGCAAAGGAGTTTGCAAGCCCAAGAAATGAACAAGTATGAAAGGAGCCTTTGAGAATTTGAACAAAAGCGAAATGAATGATCTGTCTGTGATAGAGACTATTTTCTCAAAGTTTTTAAAAACTAGGAATGAATGAACAAGGACTTGCCTGAAACATTTTAGAGGAAATTTGTGAATCAGGACCAAGTCATTAAGATTTAATGGTACTTTTTATCAACTGCACAGCATGAAGTTGAAGAGTAGTAATGCCTAAAAAAACCGCCCTAAACAAACAAGTCTCTGAAGGAGCCTGCACCTAAGCACAGAGCATGACTCAAAAGAACACACTTTATTTTCAAAGTCTTTGGAAAGGTCCTTCAAGATCATGATAGCTACCAAGAAACAGAAGGGACCCTTAGTGTACTCCTAGGCCATTAATTCAGAAAGGAGATAAATAAATAGCTAGTTTTCATATCTGAAAAAATTTCAAAGCTCTGTTTTCAGCATCAGTTGATACGAAAAAAGCAGAATACTCAAAGCTAACTATGACTGCAGACTCCAAAAGACCTTGATTCTGACAAGATCCTTGTGGACAGAACAACAGACAGAACTTAATGCCATTTATTGCACAACTGACAAATCTGTGAAGGAAAACTCCAACCCTAATTCTAAGACAGCTTCTACTCCATTCAGAAAGTTCTAGAAGTGTAGAAAGCTCACTGAAAACATCAATCCAAGCTATCAAATGGAAACAAGCTTACTAGTTAAGGAAAACAGGATACAGCAAGATTAGAAAATCTGTACAGGGCAGTGTGGATCAGATATAAAACCACACTCACATAAGGCAAGACCGAATAGGCTTAAACTTAGTCCTTGAGTATGACTGTGAAGGACAGATGCCTACAAAATAACTGACAAAGCTTGTAGGAAAATGATTGTTTCTTGTAACAGGAACTAGACAGTTGTCAGGTTTAAAATACAGCACTTTTGTACACCCTTCAAACTGAATTTTAGCTTCTAATAAAACAAGTCCAGAGGAGAAGAAACACTTAGGCAAGCCTAGCAGGCAGCAAATGTCATACATCACTACTCACCCCGTTTTGCAGATGTTTAAGCAATGATAACCAGGAACACTTCCTGGCTAGATGGAGGTTAAATCTGATCAAGTATGCATGAGACAGTTTGATCCTAAATCCACACTAACTCGCTTTTGTGTGCAGGCTGGGGGGAGCACCTGGCAGTTACTTATAACTGTATTCTCTGTTCTTGTTTGTGCATTGTCTAGTAACAGGATGCACAAAAGTCACTTCAAGACCTACTGTTGAAGAATACATTTTTAATATTTACTTAGACAAAAGCAACTGAAAAGCACATACCAACTTTCAATAGCTCAACAACATTGATCTTGCTCTTCAAGGATCTTCACACTTCTATTTTTTTTTTTACATGGAATATTGCAATATTTTCCTTTTTATTTGAAATAGGCAGGAAATGGGATTTCTTGCCAAGGATGTAATAGGATTCTTGCTAAGGATGTAATAGTACTTGTTCTTTAAAGTTTGAGACAATGTTTCAACTAGTTGGAGAACATGAAAACAATGCACACAACCCAATGAAATAACCTAACAGTTGGCCAGTTGATCTTTAGAATTCCAATTTTAGAATGCTTCTGCATTCTAAAAAAAACTTCAGAAAACCTTGACCAGACATTCAGAATAAAAGATGAAGAGGGTCATCTTCAATGGATTTGCAAGTTAAAGATGGAATTTGCACATGGCAACAGAATGCTTCTGCATGACAATATAAAAGTATTCACAATCCATGAAATAAAGCCTACACAGGAAGTACCTCAATGAGAAAACTTCAGAACACCCAACTTCTGGTAGCATTCTCATGTTTTATTTCAATTAATCCACACCAACACAGAAATAAATTACAGCAATTTTGTTAAGATATCTCAGTAGTGAGGGTCCTGTTTAAACATGACCATTGAAGATTTGTAGTTTTAGCCACTGCTTGTCTCAATTTCACTTTCAATACTTTACAGGTGACAACCGAAGTCATCTAGTACGAACTCATAAATCAGCCACTCATCATATCATAAGCTGATGTTTACTATCAGTTCCAACCCCTTGCACATGCTCGTTTCCTCCCTGTAAAAGAAGTTTTAATTAATTTGCAGTCAGTATCACACACACAAGAGAGGTAACAGGCATAAGGCTGAGCTGTATGAACATGCTACGTAACACTAACCCTTAAGTCAGAGCCATTTCTTCATAAAAATTTCTGCTTTTGTATAGGACAGGATTTTCCTTTCCCATGTCATTGTATGGATTCCATTCCAGAAGACCAGCCAGATTAAAAGAATCCAATAACTACTGTGATGATAAGCTTTCCTCAGATTTTTTCCAGTTTAGACTAGCTAGACTGTACCAAATTCTAATAATTTCCACACGGTTTCCACTAGTCCAAACTAATTTTGGTTCTGTTTTTCTTTTTTTTTTCCTTTTAGTTTTTAGGTAAGGAACAATTTAAAACTTCTTTAGATACCGAAAACAATTCAACTACTAACACTGAACAATCCTTTATACACTACATACCTGGAGACCAATCAATTTACAAGGCACTCTTTTCACTCAAGGTATTTCATATAGGCTCAAGAAGCATCACCACACTTGAGAAACCTGGAAAATAAGACTTACATGAAACTGATACTAAGGCTCAGATAAGAATAAGGTGACAGTTAAAACCTACCTACAAGTTATTTTGAATGCAACAGAGTTGATTAGGTAACTTCCCAAAGTTCAGTAGTTTCATAAATGTGTTCCTCTCAGCATGATCCAAAGAAGAGTTTCAACCTCACCTCTGGGTTTGAGAGAGAACTTTTATACCCCTCTGTGTTGGCCACTTAAGACACTGCTAGACTTAAGAGGGCAAAGCATAAAAGGGGAGTAGGCTGTAGCACCGATTTTTTTCTTATTAACTAAGATGATCTGAACTCACCACTTACTCAAAAGAGGTATTAAAATTTACTTGAAATTCATGAATTATCAAAAAGTAAGATTTAAAGCAATCTGCAATTGTCATCACGATAAAGCACACTTACCTTCTAGCAGAAGGTATTATTTGTTCCTAAGAAGTCATGAGCACTGCTTCCAATTTAGGTATGATCATGATGTTTGAAATATTCTGGACACGGAAGTTGCTAAGAGAGACACCTAAAAAGCACAAAAAAAGGCAAAAATGAAATTGTAATTTCTATTATGTCTAATTACAGACTTTCTTAAAGTTATATTCTACAAAGCTGCAGAAGTAATTTACATAAAGTTCCTCATCAAATCAAGACCTACAGCAAAAGGTAGTAAATAGTTCAATCTGTTGAAGAGATTCTTTTCTAATCAGCCCATTTAAACCACACAGAGTATTTTTTAAAATATACTGATAATCAGAAACAACAGAAAGTTTATCAAGCCTGAATTGCTTTTAGGGTCAGCAGTACCCTGAAGTAAGCTGTAAATTTTTAAGATTTTACAGACTGATCTTCACCAGTCAATTTATTGCTACCTTGTGCCTACTTCCATATACCTTGTAACAAATTATACAGAACTCAACCAAGAGAGAGATGTTACAGACATACTAGAAGGCTTCACTGAAGTCTATGCAATCAGTGACTTTTCCTTGTTTGAAAAGTTAAGCCCATTTGAACTTAAGTGCCTACAGCATTCAGTACTCTAAACATTGCAGGTTGTAACTGCATTTTTCTTTACACAGCCTACAAAAAAGAAGACACAACACTGAATCTGATTTAAGGTCTGTGCAGCACAATACCTCTAATTTCAGAAAGTGCAGAAGGGTGTAAATGAACATTAACACTTTTGTCTCACACCGATACAGATCAGTATCCTCAGATACGTTTAAGCGGTATTCTCAGGGTTCAAAGCCCTCCGTTCCGGAAGCCCAAAGCCTGTGTCGAACCAGCCGTAGTGTGCGCGATATGCGATGAAGTCGGTGTGCCCCCTTACCGACAGGCGTTCCAAGTCGCGGCTCCAGATCCCCAACGCTTCCCACTGGTGAGGCCTACTGCGCTCCACCTCCTGCCCGCGCTGGGAGGAGCCGAGAGGGGCAGGCCCGCGGACAAAGCCTTGGAGGGCATTTTCAGGGCCTCGCCGGTACCTTGGGACGCTTTCCGCCTCTCTCCCCGCCGGGCGGCCGCCACGCACTGCGCAGGGGGAGAGAAGTCAGCCCGGAGCAGCGAGGGGAGAGGGGAGGGCGAAGCGAGGGGGACCGCTTGTGCCTCACGACAGGATGCAGGGCGGAGGGGACGGCTCCGCACTGGGTTTCTGTGAGGGAAAGGCGCTCTACCCCCCTGTGTTGACTCCTCGGGCCACCGCCAGGCTCCGAGAGGGCAAAATGTGAAGGGAAGACCCGAGCAGGCCCCCACCCCGTAGTGCCCCCACCTCGACCCCACACCCCGTCCACCGGGAACCCGGAGCTCCTCGTGGGAGCGGCTGACCGCCGCCGCCTTACCGCAGCGACGGGCGGCAACGGAGAAAGGAAAGGCCGCGCCTCCCGCGGCCTTAAATACCGCCCCGCCGCTCGCGCGAGACTCCGCGCGGCGCCCGCCGCCGGCGGAGGGGGCGGGGCCAGGGAGGAGACAGCCGGCAGAGCGCCGCCCTCTATTGGTGGGGGTGGTACACGTGACTCCCCCTGTCCCCGCGGGGGAAGGGGCACTGGCGCGCGCGTGCGGGGGTCGCGGCGGTTGCGCCGCGCGGCGGAGGTGCGGGCGGGCGCTGAGGTGAGGCCGCCGTGCTGCGCCGCCCCTGCCGCGCTCCCCGCGGGGAGACGGCGTCGAGCTGCCCCTGGGCCAGGGGGACGGCCAGCGTGCCCGAGCCGCTGCGGTCGGGGGCGAGGGAGCGGCCCTCTGCCGCCGCGAGAAGCGCCCCGGCTGCTCGGTCGCGTTCCCTGCGGCAGTCGGTCAGCGGCGAGCCCGCGGCCTGGGTCTTGGCGGGGCTTTCGTCTTCGTTCGGACATAACTGTCGATTTCTGTCCGGGCCGAGCTCTGGGGGCCCAGAGGTCTTTAACGTACCGAAACAAAAGCATCTTCGGTGTGAAGTAGCAGCTGTGTCGCGGTTTTGAGGAACTAAATACTGCTGATCTCTGTCTAAACTCCCATCTAAGCCCTACTTTAGGAGGCTTAGGGCCTGTCTGCGAGGATAGTGAGGTAAGCCTCAAGCCTGCGGCGGTACCCTGCTGCTACGGCACTCTGGAGCACGCCGAGGGTGCCGTTCGCAGCGTGCACGGTGCAACCGGGCCTGTCGTCTGCGAGTTGGTGCACAACATGGCTGTTGTTATACCTCAGCTGAGATGTGCTACCTGACTGGGCATGCTACTAAGAGATTTTAGAGTGAGTACAAAAAGATTAGCATAAACTGGAAATAAGTGATTTGTAGCACAGAGACTTCAAATGTTGCCCACCAAAGCTAGTAGAACCACAACGTCTTGGTTCCCATGAAGTTCTGAATTCAGTGGAAGTCCCTGATTCACAACGAGGTGGATAGACTGCTGATAATTCATAGCTTCTGGTCTCAGTGAGGAATGCTATGTCTTGGCTCATACTGAGTTGCTACCAGCACAGCATCTGTAAGTGTGTGGAAAGAAAATAACAGGTTGGTCCACTGTCCCTGAGAGTTTTCTGAACGCTGCATTTAAATTGCCCTCAGCAGATCTGAACCGATCTGCTTCGGCCTGAAACAAACAGTCATGTATTTGCAATCAAGGGATAGCTCTACAAATTGTTTCTTATCACTGTAGTTACTTCTTCTGTCTAATTCGTGATACTTAAAACATTTTTGCAGATGTAATCCCTGTGCCAGTGTGTTAATTGTGAGTACATGAGGATTCAAAAGTTGTCACAGAGCTCTAGGTAAGTCAGTCTGTGGATATGAATTTTTGAGACATGAAGCTTCAGGTTATTTCAAGTGAGGTTCTTTGCAATGACCATTTTCCACAGTTAGACACCTAAGTCCTTTCTTGTAATGTAGCCAAAAAGATGAAGTAGTATCCAACCTTTATGTTTTTGCCACCTGTGCCAGTGGGATGTATGTCAAGCTCACTTTCTTCTTTTCCAGTACAGAATGTAAACTGGCACCTCTGTTAGCACAGCAAACCAGTGATCAATATCCATCCCAGATGACTATTTTAAAATCCTACTCCTTTTTCTTACCCTGCACGAGCTTTCTTCTGTCGTCCCCATACAAACTTTGCATTGTTTGCCTTCTCTCTGGCTCCATGAAACTTGCTTTCTTGTCAGACAGTGGCACAACTTCAAGGGGAGGAATGCAGAGACCACCTGCAGGAAGGGTTCTCCTGTTTCCCGGGCAAGTGCTGTGACCATTGAGTTGCTACCTACAAGACTGCAGGCAGATGTGCTGTTTCTATGTTTTGTTGGAGGGAAAGGGCTGCCTCCAACTTTTGTCTGAACAAACTTCTCAGCTGGGCACTGGGTCTGTCTACAAGCCCGAGTACCTTGAGGACTTGTGGGAAAGCCCAGTTTACTGGTGGATCTAAGTACTGCTTAATTTTGAGATGGATCCTGGATCACTAACTAGGAGAGATGCAGGTCTGGTCATGAGCAGAATTTGCAGAAACTTCAGTTATCAGGGGAGCTTGACTAGTGAACATGAAAATATTTAAGGAGGGAGGGGGATAGTATGGACAGTTGTTACAAGAACTACACTTCAGAATCGGATACTTAACGTGCTACCTTCGTTCCACACTGGTTACCTCATGGTGAAGAAGAGCCTTTGCTTCTTTTCAGTGTGAGAGATTAGCAGGTTCTACACATGCCCAGGAAAAACTATCAGGCTCAGTCATGCCAGTAGAAGTTGTTAGATCTGTTTGCATTAGCGCACTTCTACTTTAGGTAGTCATGGAGAAGAATATTTGAAGGTCTGCATTTTGAAGTTATCACCTTGGCAGCTAACATCCTCTGCCGTTAGCAGCTTAGTGCATTTTGAAGTGGCAGCTGGGTGCCTTGGTTATTTTGCAGATTTGGTGTTGAGCTTTTTAAGGAGTCTGTGGTGATCTGAACTGAGTTGTTCAAATTTTGAAGAGTGGTGCTCTAATCAGCCAAGACTGTCTTTGTGGGATGCATTAATTTAGTCTCAAAGTCACTGGTCTGATACCTCTCTGAGCTGAAAGACTTTTGAAAAACATTTGTTTAAAAACATCATGTTGGGTTCGTCACAGTGCACAATTGTCATTAATGTTTCATTTCTATTTCACTCTTTCTCCACACTGATATGAAGGAAAACCAAGCATACATAATCTTGATGTGACCCTCAGTCTTTGCAGATGGATAACAGTATCCACCTGAATGAAATAATTGGCAGGTTTGGGACCTTACAATGTAGCAGCCTTTTAAAAAAAAAAAAAAAAAATTAAGTAAAACTTTGAGATGCTAATGTAATAAAAATGTAATTTGATTAATTTATGCCAAAATTTACATAAAATGAAAAGGCTATTTTAAATTCCTGCCAAAAATAGACTAAATGCTGCTTACAGCCTGTCTACTGTCAAAATATCCTTTGTGTTTTGTCCTCAGAGTGTCTGTTAATTAAAATTAGAGCCTGTAGAATAGGACAAAAATAATAAATAAAATCTTTGGAAAAGAAGAAGAGGGCAAACCAGAATTGTTATTTCCTTTCCACAGGCAGAAATAGCAATACATTTCTGTTAGAAACTTGAGTTTTCTTTTATTTTTGCTCAACGAGTCTCTTCTTGTTTGATAAATTACTTCCATGGCTAAAAATTTTCATTATCTCTTTCTAGCCAATATGTATGATTAGAACTTAAATAGGATCTTTCCAACTGAAAGCAGATTTTGTATAGGTAAGAAAAATGCCAGTCAAGTCTGCTAGTGAACATCCTTGCTGAATAAAATACCTGATAAAGAGGCCATTCCTCAAGCTTCTACTTTATGGAAATGTGGGAGTATTTTCAGTTCAGTATCGAGTGTCAGGGAAGATTAACATTACGTAAACTGATGAAGCAATATACAGAAGTTCTCCTAATGTCACTGTTCAAAGCTCCTAATGCAATTCAATTAAGCCGAAGGAAAAAGGTGAGAGTAAGGTATTATGAGATAATCACACCTCTAGGCCATCATCAAGCATCGAACTAACTGTGAAGGCCCAAACAGCCTCTTCATAGAATAGACTGTTTAATGGTTATCGCTGTAGAACTATTGGCCCCTTTTATCTCCCCAGTCAGCTTTTGGTGTATTTGACATTGATGCATTTGCATCTGTCTTATTCTGCCCTCTTTGGGCTTTCAAATCTGATATTTGGCCAAACCCAACGAAGTCAGGTGCTGCACATGTATTGTGTTTTCATCTGTAAAATAGTGATCTCTGAGAAAAAGGAAGAGATAGTATTCCCGCTCTGCCAACTAGTATGTTTACATCAGCAAGGACAGGCAAGATTCAGAGATCAATTTAATGCAAAGTGCTTTTTTTCCTGTACTTCATATTTGGTAGGTGACAGTATGAGTTGTTAGAATTCTAAAAATAAAGGTTTACTGTATTTTAAATCAAGAGAAATAATTTCTTAGATAATTGGAAATGTTGGGTAGGAGTTGCTTTGAAGTTGACAGTCTTAAAGAAGAATAGTGATTCCAAAGTTGGGAGTATTTTTTCAGACTAAGGGGCTCCCAGGAAACTCCCCACATTTTCTATGGATTGCCATGATTTTTTCATGGACCGCAACTCAGTCTTACTGTTAGAATTTCAGGTGTAAATAGAGTGGTTCCTGCAGACCTACTGTGAGCCATGCACTACAGCCTCAGTCTGTGGACTGCAAGTTGGCATTTGGTGTTGTACTAAAGCTCCCTCCTGGTCTGTTCTGCAGTGGGGGCCAAGCTTCATGGAAAATCCTGAGCCCTCATGCTTGTGTCCACATATTTGCCTTCTGTTAAAGACATACTGGTATTTTTTGTACAATGTAGTTTAATATGATATACAAAATATATAACAAAAAAAGTAAAGTTCTAACATACATTGTCATCACAGAAAGTATTTCAGATATCTGAATTCTCTTTTAATTCTTATTATATATTCTCCCACCTTCCAGAAAACCTGAGTATTGTTTTCACTGCCTTTTCCATTAAAATGCCCTTTTAATTGCCCGGAAATGTATCCTAAATTTGATTCTTTTCCAAACACTTGTTCAGCAAAACTGTCCGATGATTACCCATTTCTGGACCAGAATTTATTACAAGAAAAACATAAAGGAACCCTCTGTGGAATTTTCCAAGATTTCTGGAGAGGAAATGCAATATCCTCTTTGTAGCACAGAGTGAGCAGATACTCTAGTCCCAGCTTTGCTACTAACTTTCCTGTGTACCTTTGGACAAGTTGCTAAATATCTGCTGCCTGTTTTCTTGCTTTGTAAAAGAAGCTAATATTAACTTGCCACCCAATAATTTGACAAGCCTGAGTGAATGCTTGCAAAGTACTCTGGGAACATCAGATGGAAAACGTTTCACGAGAGTCCAAGCCTCTGGTAGCCAAAGAGGATATTTACAATAGGTTCTTATTTTATTCAGAGAAATAAAAATGTTCAAGCGTATAACCAGCTGAGACCAAGGCTGATCTAAAATTAAATGCAGGAGGCATTTTTTGACCTTTCAACAGAAATTATATAAGCACTCTTAGGTTATAAATAGTCCTTTGTTTTCCTCCCCTTTGTCTAACAGAAGAAACACAGGGTTAGTTGTTTGTTGTGAGGAGATAGGGCAATGCTTTAGAGTGGAAACAATTGTTCACTATTCTTTATTTACACAGTTCCTATAATGTTTGTAACTAGCATATGTTGCTTTTCTTAGCACTTTTTTTATCTTCAGAAAGCTACAGAAATAAACTTTCTAGTCCTGAAAATGACAACACCAGAAAAAAACCAAAACACTTACGGGCCCATTTCAAGTGTGAAAGTTTTTCCTCTTTTGTGGTTTGATATGTGACTGAAGAGAAAAAAATCCAGTGCTAAACTATTGTTAAACTGGCATATAAACTCTTGTATATTATTTCCTATTTTTATTATGAATCCTCAGAAATCTAAGACATGAAATGTGTCCACCCTTAAATTAAAGTATTTTTATTAATGTTAAGGATAATGATACTGATTTCTTCGCAGAATGTCGTGTGTGCATGTATGTGTGTATTTCCTAATATACTTATTTTCAACAGTAGTCACTTCCTTCAACAACCGATGAATACTTAACTAATAGCAATTTAATTTTGTTTTTAAAATATAACGTTTTAAACAGAAACCACCTGAAACCTTACCCTGAAGTCAAGTAATTGGCATCAACGAGACAGCAAAAGTATGAACATACCACTTTTCGCTTACTTTTTTGTTTTCCTACTTTGTGTGATTTCTCTGGGGTTCATATTACGGGAGTAATGTCCTTGACATTAAAATACATGTGAGGTAGATGGCTTTATTAGTTATCACATTTTGTTTCATTTAAATTTTTAATCACCTTTCAAACCCTTTCATTTGCTTCACAACTTTTCACTGAGCAAGTACCATTCTCTACAGGAAATCGGAATAAACGGGCTGCAATGAAGAGTACGCAATTAGGCTTTTGGAATAAAAAAGATCTGAGTTTAAAAACCAGCTCCAGTACAGTACTGTCAGTCTCTGTAGGCTGCTTAGAAATGCACTGGAGACCAATTGGGTCTTGATTGCTTCAGAACTGAAGCTGGGGGTGGCCAGTCCTGAAATGACACATCGGCGTAATTCCAGTTTCCCATGGTTATGTGAAGAAGACCTGTGAGATTACGTATAATCCGATACTCAAGAGTTTAAGGAAATTAGACATTTGGCATCAAATTCACACATAGTGTAAGACTATGAACGTAACAGAATTATACCATTATATATGTTTTTTTTTTCTCAGTGTTACATTATTTGATGGCCGTTTAACATATTAATTTGTGGATTTATGAAGCAGTTTAGTAGCCATGACGACTTCACTCCACAATGTTCAAAAATCTTTCTCCATCCTGTATTTCAAATGTTTGCAGTAATTTACTACAACTAATCCAACTTACTGAGGAAAGGAAGTTCTGTCTCTGTGATAACTCCATTTTGAGATTCCTTACTGAAACTGTCAACAGAATGCCAACTAATGCCAATTTGATACCATTTTTATAAAGTGGGCACTTGTCCATAATGAGCTGGATTGAGGCCACTTACCTAACAGTATTCTCAGGGTAGGAGTTTATCTTTAGATGCTACTGCTGATGCCAGATTTGTATTAATAATCATAGACCTTTTCTTGAAATAAAAAAAATATTACTGACTTCAGAATGTTTCTTGTAAATAAACTGTGGGGCCATGCTCTATAGACTGAAATTATTGTATTTTAGTATCCTGAAGTAAAAAGCATAGCCGAGCATGAGTGTGCCACCCTTCTGGGTGCCATTAGGAGCAGAGGTGCCTGTGGAAACGTGAGCAGTTGTCTCTCTTCATTTGAATTATTTCCTCAGCATCGCTGAGGAACTATAAATGGGCCTTAAGCTTCTGCTGGAAACAGCAACATCTGCTAAGGAAATTCGGAATCCTAAGAGGAGGCATTGCCCTAGCTGAGCTCCGTTCTTGCTTCTCTCGGAGATTTGCTGTGTGGCCTTGAGATAGCTATTTAACAGCCTTGCACCTATTACCTCGTGTAAATTTAATGTGCTCGTGCTCCTCTACCTCGGAGAAAGGCATGGGCCTCAGCTTGTGTTCGAAGAGGAACTGAGATTACTGCATGAACAGCGTTGTATAAACGCCACGTGTTGCCAACTTGGGAGTGAGCCCTTGGGCACCGAGATGCGTGGTGTGGATGCGGTCCCAAAACAGCATTCATGAAGATAAACGTCTGCATGAACGGCACTGAGCAGCACCTGCTGCGGGCAGTAAATTACGTTCCAGCGTACTCTTCTGGGGTTCGCAGGTGCCTGGGCTCCTGTGTACCTCCAACTAGGTGGAGAGACCACGTCCCGAAGCATGGTGCTGCCGTCACTGCCACACATCCATGTCGTCCTGCCGGACTCCGCCTTCCCGCCCTTCACCCCACCGCCTGCCGATACGATGTCGTGCGCACTGAAACCCGCGTTTTCCAGCCCCGTGACCATTCCGGGCCTGGCGATTAAGTCACCTCCGCTCCCTCCGCAGCGCCCGTGCCAGGCCGCAGCGTGTCGGGCGGAGGCGGCAGGGGCAGCCCCCCCGCGCCCCCTCCTCCCCGCGGCGCATTGGCTGCGGCGGCAGCCGCCCCGGCCGGGCCCGCCGGGGTGCCCGGTGCCGGTCACTGCCTCTGACCTCCCTTTCCCCGGCGCTGTCAGAGCGGATCAGCGGGCGCGGCGCTGCAATGGAGCGGCGAGCGGCAACGGCAGCCGCCGGGAGAGGAGGAGGAGGAGGAAGAGGAGGAGGAGGAGGAGGAAGGGAGAGATTAGCGCGGTGCCGGCTGGCGCAGAGGCGCGGCTGAGCGCTCCAGCGGGAGCCCGGGGCCCTGCGGACCGTGCGAGAGTCAGAGGCGGAAGGAGCAGAGATGCGGCTGCTCTCCCCGCGCTGCTAAAGCTCCCGGTCACTCGCCCGGAGGAGGGAGGGCAGGAACGTCCGTCCTTCCCTCTGCTCTGCGGGCGCAAAGGGTGCCTGTGCAGTCCCCTCCTCTTGCTTTTATCCCAGCCCCGGAGCAGAAGCCGCCGCCGCCGCCCCCTCTCCCTTCCTGCTCTCTTCCCACCATGAGCGAGGCTGTTTTCACCTTATAAAGATGGCGGTGTGGGATCGCTGCAACCTTTAGACTAATGACTGTCAGAAACATCGCCTCCATCTGTAATATGGTGAGTGCTCGCGGGCAGGAGCGCCGGCGGGGGCGGCACAGCAGCCCCCCCGGGGGCAGGCCCTGCTGGCCGGCGGAGGGGCGGCTGGGGGGGGCGGGAGGAGGCTCACCCCAGGGGCGCCAGGCAAAGGAAGCGACCGCGTCCCTGCCCCCGGCGGCGGGGGAGCCCGGCGAGCTGCGCCGGGACGTGCCTAGGATGGAGTTGGCCGCCGGAGACTGGCGATGTCCCGGGGAGTTTTCCCGGAGCAGTCCGGGAACGGGCCGGGGAGGGCCGGGGATGCTGAGCCGGTGCGGGGCCCTCTGGATCGGGGCTGGCCCCGGCCGGTACGCGTCGCAGACGGAGCCGCAGCCCGTCCTTCCTCCTCCTGCCCTACCTCCTGCCCTAATAATCCTGCGAAAAGACCCCAAAGTTGGGCTCTGAATCCACATTAAGCCAGTGACCCCATTTAGCCCTCTCCAGCAGGTACCCTGTGGTCTTCTGGGGCCAGGAGCTCCCCAGGTTACACGGAAAATGAGGATGATTAGATTGCTGATAACATGCTTTTGGATCCCGATGCTAGGTACCTGTTCTAGGGAGTCTTGGCTTTGGAGCGAACATCAGGGTTTAGCTTGCACTGCATGCTACTCAGAGACGACTGCTGTTTGTTAAGTACTCTTGAATCATTTAGCTTTCTCTAAATCAGACTAGACAATTAGGAAGGAATAAGGAAACATTAATATTTTTGTTCGTTATGTTCAGACTTTGCCACTTGCCTCCCCAGGAACAGTTGAAAGGATGCTTTCTGTATTGTGCTTGAGTCCAATTTTAATCCTAAAAAATCTGGAGCATCTGATTGGGTTTAGATTTTTGAAACTTTTTGGTGGGGGAATGGAAAGTTCAAACTTTGTCTGTCAAAGGTGTATTAGTACAGTGAGGCAGCAATAGACTTGCCAAAGAAATGAGTGTGTGCTAAGCACTCCAATGCAAACAGAAGAGAAGCTTATTTCTGCACATTTTGTTGTTTTAGTCTGTATTTTTCCCCTTAATTTCCAGGTTCTTCAAGAGCAGCTACACGCAGTTGTCAGCTTCCCTCCATGTGGTGCCCCAGTATGCCTTGTGCTGGTGATGCCACACATACCATTCATCTGCCCTGGAGAATGGAGCCTGCCTCTAGGGTAAGGCAATAGGCACAGCCCCAGAGGCCTGGCTCCTGAGGCGTCAGCAGCAGTGGTCTTGGGGAGAGAGTGTGGATTGCGAGCCTGCTCCCCTTCCACACGTCCACACTTCCACTTAAGTGGGCTTGCTCTTCTGTTTCCAACCAGGGCATCCCATGCTTAGTTCTGACTTAAGCCTCAGTCCTCCCTTTGAAACACCTGCTCTGAAATGCAGAGAGAGAGAGAGGGTTGGATTTGGAGTCAAAAAAGCTCAATACAAAATCCAGACTTGGGGTAAAACAGTCTGAGTGTTCACCTTTCTTCACCAACAGTAAGTAGTTTTCTGAACTTTTCATTGTTCTTTGTACTTTCCAGTCCTGTGGTCCAGTGGGCCAGGGATACTGCAAAGAAAGGTTTAGGAAACAGTACAGGACTGAGGAGAAACCTGGATACCCTTATCTTGCTTCTGAGGCAGGCTCCTGTTTTATTGCTGATGAATGGTGGGTGTGATGCCCTGGAGACTTCGTAAGAGAGCACCGCATGAAGGGGAGCTGCAGACTCTTAGGTGGCCATAAGACTTTAGCATTGGCATAAAGTACTAGGAACTCTGTGATTTCCTTCATGTGCTTCAGACAGATGCACTCGTATACAGTACGTGTCTTCTCCCAAAGACTGAATAGGTTCACAGCAAAACCGATGAGGTGGTTGTAATGGTGTGCTGCTCAGCTGTCACTGCCAGCATATCCTGCAAAAGTAGCATCTGAGAAACGGAGAGACTGAAGGGAAGAATTAGAGCCTCAGGCAGAAAAGGCATACAAGGGCTCATAGTTCAAGGCAATTCTAGCTCATGGTACCAGTACTGCGACAGAAGGTGAAGTTAGTTTAACGATAATGATGTTTTAAAGCTACATATTCCTTGAGGTCTATGTACTTAGCTTTTAGAGATGTTGTGTTGTGCTGGTCAAGTTTATTCTTCTCTGGGTAACCCACAGGGACTGGAAATTCTTTTAGGAAAAAAAGCTGAGATTTTTCAGAAAGCTGCAGGAATTTGAGACTGTAGGAGAAACATAGATTTTGGAAAGTATTGACAACACTGCATTATGGCTTTTCCAAAAATGTGTCTGCTTAGATGAGGTGGTGGACTTGAACTCAGTAGTCTGTAGGAGGAGCTATGACAACCCTCCATAAGAATAGGACTTTGGAAGGGTAGAAGTGTGTAAGAAAACTTTTTACCTTTAGAAAACCTGAATATTTGCGGTGCTAGTTTGATTTAGGGCATCTGTAGAAATCTACCAGATAAAGATGTTAATTCCCAGACCTTGTTCCTGCACTAAAACTTACTGCTTGAAGAACTGAACTACTTGCAATTGGTGTACTAAGAAATAGCTGCATAATTCTTAGGTAATATAATTTAGTATATAATAATGTGTAATAGTATGTTTCTAATTTTTTTAACCTGGTTGAACACAGTAATGAAAAAAAAAGTTCTGTTCGTCATCCTTTTCCATTCCTGTTTCACTTGAGAATGTTCACAGAGATTTTTTTTTCTGAACTTTTGCAAACACAGGCATGATACCTGGTTGATTTTCTTGGGAGAGGGAGAGAGACAGAGGAAGGAATTAGTCCTGAAATACTTGTCTTTCTCTGAGTGCAACATAGATTAGATTTTCAATGGCAGTCCTTTCTTGACAAAGTTTTTTTGTGTTTGTTTTTTCCAAGTACTTTCATGTCCTGAAGGGGAAAATTAGATGAAATTTAGCTGAATGCTGAAGGGAACCTTGCTAGTCAGTGTTATAGTATGTATGTTTGCTATTTAATTGACTGCCTGAGGTCTAGTATCTCAGGTTGTAATTTTGGTCTCCTGAAGATGGAAGAGATTCAGTCTTTCCCAGGAAGGATCAAAAAAAGTATACTGAAGCAGTGAAGCCAGGAGCAGTATTTAACTTTCTTGCAAAAGAGATCTAGTACTATATATTCGCTGGATAAGCTCTCATATGCTGAGGCAGACACAGTAGGAGCTAACCAGTAAGAAAAAATATTAAGTGTAAACTTTCCACTTGACACATTTATTTGTGGTAAATATTCAAATGCACAACTTCTAGAATTAAGCAAAATTCCTCTATTGTCTTTTATCAGTTTTGTTCCCCTAGTTATAATAACAATAGTGCTACTTATTATTCACTGATTTGATTAATGAGACCAAAGAGCTAAAACTTGTTCTGCTGGGACAGATGGTATGAGGGCAACTGTCCCTGAAGGAATTGTTGGGACTCTTTTGTGGGCACAGTGGCCACCCTCACTGAAAAGGGAGGTCTAGTCCCCAAGATGCTCTTGTTACCTGCCTTTCACACGTGGGGAAAGTTTATCCACTCTGTCTGCACACCAGGTTCACCACAGAAGGAGCTATACAATAGCCAATCATCAGCTTTTATGTAGGACAGGTACAGTAGATGTGAAGAAGCATACAATACACTGAAGAAACCCTGTTTGAGGGAATACCAACACCCGGTGCCATGTAACCCTTGTAGACTGTAGGCACCTGTAATCCTTTTTGGTATTGTTTCTGTGAGAATTTGGGACTTTAAGAGAAACATAGATTCTTGAAAGTATTGACAACACTGCATTATGGCTTCTCCAAAAATGTGTCTGCTTAGATGAGGTGGTGGACTTGAACTCAGTAGCCTGTAGGAGGAGCTATGATGACCCTCCATAAGAATAGGACTTTGGAAGGTTAGAAGTATGTAAGAAAACTTTTTACCTTTAGAAAACCTGAATATTTGCGGTGCTAGTTTGATTTAGGATATCTGTAGAAATCTACCAGGTAAAGATGTTAATGATGGCTCAAGTACGTATCTGTGGTTCAAAGGTAGATAGGCATGCTGGCATTTTAAGATTGATGCTTACCAAAATCCACTGCAGTATATTTCTCTGTTGAAGAGCTTTTGGTACAGCCTTGAGTTCTGAGTTAAGCTCATGCTGCAGCTGTGGCCTAGGGATATGACTGTTATGTGCAGTGAAGGACATCTCACCATTTCACAAGGTATTGACATACATCTTTACAGAGATGGCTAACAAGCTCTGTAGACCATATTTCTACTAAATACCTGTTAGTATTCTGCTGAGAACAGGTATTAACCCCCCCCTTTCATAACTTTGTAATAGTATTTCAGATAATCTGATCACTTCAGAGTGCTTTGTCAATTTAATAAATGGGACATTCTAACCACATTGGCATCGCTTCTGGTACAAGATATCGTCTGAGATGACTCACGGTTGCTCCTGGTAGTTAGTATCCTTTGGAAAAAAATTCCAGTTGCTCAGATTAATTTTTTTTTGTTATTTGGACATTCATGTTCTCCATTCTTCTCGTAGTCTCTATGAGTTTCACAACAATTGGTGTTTTTCTTCAGGAAAACATTCACACAATTCACCAGGAATTATGTGAATACCTGTGAGTTTCAGCTTTCATTTTTAAAAACAACAAAAAAGTTTCTAACCATCCTAGAAACTAGTTGTGGAGAAAAACCATAAAAACCTGCGAGTCTCTACATTCAGGAAGCAAATAACCGTTGGATATTTTTGTTCGTTTGTTTGTTTTTAATGCCATGATTTTTGACACTCATTGCAGGATTTGTTTGAATATAGGACATTGCCAGAATGAGGACTTACACTACAAACATAGTTTTGGGAAATGCTTGATATCAAAAAAATCACAACTGTAATGCTGTAAAAATAGTCAAATTCTGCTTCATACAATAAGAGTATGATTGGATTACAGAATTGATCACTATGACTATCAACTGGTTTTATTCATTTGGACAACCTGCAGTGTATATTTCTTCATGACTTTTAAAACTTCTCATAAACAGAGATTAAGGCAGAATAATACATGCTAAGACAGTAAAACAGATCTCTGAAGGCATATTTAGATTGATAAAGGAAAATTGATTTTTACATCTGAAAAGATTAGTTACAGGCAGTTCAAGCAATACAATTTTAGGAGCATATCTCAAGAGTGCACAGTTTGAGTATGACATATACAGAAAATCTAGAAACAAAAATATGAAAAATAGAATGTGAAGTCGAATTATTGTAATATCTTTCTGAAGTAATAAGAAACTTGAGAGTATGGCTGACAAGTGGGTACTGGACTGACAAGCAGGAAGCGTGCATTCCATCAAAAAATAAACAGAAGTCCACCAAAGATATTTTTTATTGGGTAGAAGAGGATATGCAAAGTGAGAAACATCCTAATACATCATTTCCAATGTATAGCCTGAACTAATGACTGAGGCTTATCTTGCATGAATATCTTTTTTATGGCTAAAATGGTTATCATGCACTTACTAGTTGTTTGGAAGATAAGTGCAACAGGACAATTCATTAATACAGTGTGTGGTTTACAGTGTTTTTCTTTTAGATGCATATAGTCTTTGGCTTCAAGCTGCTGAATTAAGAGCAAACCAGTGGTTGTGCCAAATACCTTAATAACGGAACCTCTTAATTACAGCTCAGCCAAGGCTGAGTGGGTCTGAATTGTGGAAGCGGTGGGATTAAAAGCAGACTGATTAACTGTGTGTGGTGGGCAGTTGCCATGCAGGTTCTGATGGACTCAAAGCGCCACAGTCTGTGGAGTGTAAATCATGGCCAGTCAGAGAAGTGGTCACTAAAGTCTCTGCTGATCTTCCTTTAGCCTCAAGAAACTGTCCTTGGCTAGCTGTTTGGTAGATACACTTATATATATTTATGTACATTATGTAGTTTTAACACCACAGTGTATTGATACTTCTGGGGAAGAAATGAGCTCGTGTCTCCACTGTCAAGGCTCCTTGGGTATGCTCAGCCTTTGCAGAGAAGGCTGCTGTGCCGATGGGCTTCAAGCCAGCCATTACTGAATATTGTGTGTTGTGGTTGTTTAATTTGATTTCACAATTAATGACCTAATAATAGTTGCAGCTAAACTGTCCCAGGACAATAAAGTCTCCAACTGTCCACTGGCATTCCGTTTGATAAGCCTGTGTTATTTCTGATGTATGTCTGTGAAACTTGAAGATTTCCAGTGATGGTGACTGCATCATCGCTCTAGGCAGTCTGTCCCAACGCATCAATGTCCTTATGACTAGAATGTTTCCTAATATCTTACCTGAATCTATATTACTGTAATTTAAGCTTGGTACTTCTCATCCTGCCCACCCTTGAGATCGAGAATAGACTAGTTCCCTTCTGTAACAAACTATATACTTGAAAATATTGCCATGCCCTGACTCAGCCTTTTGTATTGTACAACACAACCATGTTCAACCCTCTTTTTACAGGTAATTTTTCTCTAGAATTGAGTTTTTAATTTTGACTGTCTTCTTTTGGATAGTCTCCAGTTATCTTCATCTTTCTTGAAACCTGGCACCCAAATCTGGATGTAAGGTCCTGTCTGAAGTCTCACCAGTGACAAGTTAAACAGGAAAGTTACTTTAAGAACTTTGTAGACGCTTGTCAGTAAGAATTTCATTATGTTGTCAACATTTGTTGTGATTGTTTTTTTTTGAAACAGCACTGCATAGCTGATGCTTATTCATTTTATACTACACTATGGTCTCTAGACTTTTTTTTTCCTTAAGTTTTTTTTTTTTAAGCACTACTACTACTACTACTTTAATCAGCTGATTCCCATTCTGTACATGTACAGGTGATTCTTCATGTGCACAATCTTGTACTTGTGTCAGCTAAATTTCAACACTTTCTAGACCATTTCTGTAAAAGAAAAACGTTGTCAAAAACTGTCAAAAATAATTTTGTGTTCTAAACCTGTACTGCAACATAACTGCAGCCCTCATAACTCACGTTATATTGAGATTTAATGAAGGTATTCTTCCTTCTGTCTCTAGGTTGTCAGAGTACTTCAGCTGGTGCAGCTGCGATGAAGTCTAGAAGGTGCTTTGCCTTTAGAATGCTCTGAGGCACCACGTATGAAGTCTGGGTGGCCTAGACAAAAATGTTATTGAAGAAATTATAGTCTGTAAGCAAACCTCAGTCTCTTTTTCACTTGTGAGGCCATTTTGAGGTTATGTGTTCTGAAGAAGGAAACTGGCCCAAAAAAGATGTTTTTACTACTTGTTCCAGCAAAAGCCTGAGTGCCACTAATCCAAGAACAATTAAGCTAGGAATGGAGATAGACTCGTGAGACAGTACTGAGTTGCAGTCTGGTAAAGGTTGTCTAATCATGGACACTTTAAAGGTCAATACTTAAAAAAAACCCTTAAATTTAGATACTGAACTTGTCACATTTCATTAGAACCTCACTTCCAGTACTTGGTTGCTTTGTGCTTTGAGAAAACCAAGTTTTTTAAGCTATATAAGACTGAGTGCCTTAAACACATTGTCCAAGATTTTAAGTGGTTCAGGATTTCAGGCCTCTCAATTTTTGTCCATTTCTTGGTAACCACACTGTAAAAAGCTGGTTATTTATGGTATATGTAATACTTGGATCTGTGATTAGAGACAGTTTAGTGCTTCCAGCAGAAGAATAAGTTAGACATCCCCTTTCAAGCTGATATAATTTGCCTCAATGGTCAGAAAACTCTTTGGAAAAAAATGCAAAAAATAATTTATCTAGATACATTGTCTTGAATCACTTTCCTTCAAAAATATGAGTACACAGTGTTTTTTCAGTCTGTCAATATCCTTTTACTGTTTACTATGATCCCTATATTTTTCGTAGCGTCCTCTCTTTCCTGTTTATCTTGTGGCAACAAAGACCCAAAATAGCTCTGCTGGAGGAACAATAAAGCATTTCTTTGCAGAAAGGAAGAAAAGCTAATCTGGTTAAATTCAACCATCTTGCGGGACTTACACTTTAAAAATTATAGAAACGTTTCAGGTTTGACATGTAATAGCTACAAGTTTGGAAGAAGGCTGGTTCAGCTATTCCGGTTACTCACCATGCCTCTCTGAAAGTTGCATTTGTCCCCGAGAACAGCCAAAGTCCAACACTGAGGACAGGTGATATGTCTATTGAAAGCAGTTGCATATATACCACATGATATGATATTGCTTGCTCTTCTCTAACTGTTGTTTTCTTTGTGTTGCTTCTGGGAGCTAAGTTTGGATTTTATTTACAGTGGCTTCCTCTCTTTTGAGTTATCCATCTCTGCCATTTGTTGGCCAGGAGGCCTTCCTCGTCTTTCTTTATCTTTTTTTTTTTTTCCCTTCTCTCCCATATGCTGTGCCTTCCAAAATCCTGAAACTCAGGCTGCCTGGCCCTGAAGCCATTTCTATCTTTATTCTAATTTCTCTTCTACCAGCTCAGACATCACCCTTAGTTTGTCTTAAGTCTTCAGTTTCTCCCTTCAGGAAACAACTCTATTTCTAGCACATTGCTCTTACTTTCCCTGAATACTAAGAAAAAAAAATCTAGTTCACAGATGTATATGATCTGAAGCCCTTCCTCATGAACTAGCCATCTTCCTTTACTGATCTTTTATTCTTTATATATTTGTTAAATTTCTGTTTTCATGATTCAATTTTTAGGTAATTTTTCTTATATTTTTTAGATTTTCTTGTGAACAAGATATTTCTTGTTATTTTATAGTTTCCATTTTATTGTTTGATGGTTATTCATACTGTGTTTCTGTTTATGTAGTGATACCTATTTAATAGGTTTTCCATAGGTGACTTGTGACATGTTCTTATTTACTGCACTCATTTACTTTACATTTAGCATATGCATATTTCTAGAAAGTTAGTGCAATTTTTTTATAGCTTTGTCACACTAGAAAGTCTAGTCTGATTTGCTGTCTTCTGTTTGCAGTATCTTTCATATAAGCTCTATTCCGTTTCTCATCCCCCATAGAATAATGTGTGATTTAATCATCTAATCTGATGTCTTTTTTTTTTTCCCCTGAACTATTGTTTTGCTTACATGCTAAAGTGCAAAGGAACAGGAGGTTTTTTTACTTAATCTGTTTCATGTGATGCAAAGCACAAGTTAAACTCTTAGCAATGTTATCAGAAATTTAAGCTGAAAAGAAAACTGGCAGACTTATCCATTGGAAAGCCTAGAGCCAAATAACAAGAGGAAAAAATATAGGTCATATGGCCAGAATGTTTTTGGAGCAATACTGTGGTAGAAATCTTGGCTTAGCCTGAATTGCCCCGTGCTTTGCTATGTCTCTAACTGTATGTCTTTGCCATTTTATAAGGATTGAATACTGATTGATGAATTAAGTAGCGAAACTTCAGCGAAATCAAGGTTCACCAACGCCACAGAATACATAGTAGGAGTTTCCATGTTGACCTACTTCTCATTCTTATAAGGTCTGGTCACTGCAGTCACTTTGTTGCATTTCCTTCATTAGTGTATTCTGTTAAGAAGGAGCCAGTCTCGTTTATTGTCTCTATACCCTGATAGGAATTTATTTAATAGTCCTAGCTCCCAGCTCATTGACTTACATGGTTTCTCCTCATTTCAGGCTCTGTGGCTGCACTGCCACTCTTGCTGGATTTTTTGAAACTGCAGTATATTCAGCTGTGGTAGGATATTTCTCCTAGCTAAAGCACAGGACTGTTTATAAAACCATAGAGCATGGATCACATTAAAAACGTTTGAGCAGGTTTTCACTGCAGAAGTGACTTGCTGGGAGTGGGAACAAGCACAACCATTCTTAAAACCATGTTAAACAGTCATAGTTGATTTTTGCTGTAGATTAACCTCAACAGACTAACATGCTTTCTATATTTGTTATGGTTGGTTTAAACTGAGTTCTGAATCATCTGTAACACATTTCTAATAACATTTTTTTTCCACTTTAAACCTGGCTTGGTGTCGTGGGTTAGGCTGCTCCACCAACTGAACCCACACAGCCGGTCACTCACCCTCCCCCACCCCCAGGAACAAGGGAGAGAATTAAAGGATAAACGGGAAACCCGTGGGTTGAGATAAGAACAATTTAATACAGATAAGTAATACACAGTATAGATGCTCACCACCTCCTCTTATCCGCAGCCCATCTTGTCCCGAAGCTGCAATCCCGGACAACATGAGGCCCTGAAATAGAGATGGGAGAGAGAGAGAGAGTACTCCGAGAGTGGGAGTACTGGAAGAGAGAGCAAAAAAAAGGCAATAGAGCAAAAGCGCAGCAAGCGTGAAAGAGCAAAAGCAGCGAAAGAGCCAAAGCGCAAAAAAAGCCCTTCTTTCCGGCTGACCCTCACTTTTATACTGGGCATGACGCTGCATGATATGGAATACTAATTGGCCAGTTTGGCCCTCAATCTTAAGTTCCACCACAAATAACAAGGGGAGTCGTGTCCCCCTTGTCCCAGCTATGCTCCCCCCTTATCCCGCCGTGCTTCTGCACTCCGGCACACTGAAAAGTCCTTGGAGTTTCACGTCCAACCACAAACATCAACTTGCTATCAGCATTCTTCTCAGAGCGAGCCTCTGAGTAAAACCAAAACACGGAGCTCTTCTAGCTGCTGAAAAGAAGAGCTAACTCTGTCCCTGCTAAAACCAGGACACTAGGATGTACAGTTTCTGGTATACTTTGGTTGTAAAATTTCTAATTGTTTCTTCTGCCATCATGTCAGCTGCTTCTTGAGGAGACTTCCTATGCAAAACATGTAATATATATGCAACATGGCATGGTTTGAGTTTATTAAATAGCCTGTCTACATTTTTTTTCTCCATGTAAGAAATATATCCTGCTTTGAAGTATTAGGTTTCTGTGCTTTTTACCTTTTTTCCTACTCCTCCTCTTCTATTAATTTAACAGTATATTTTTGGAGACCTTAAAATAATTGAGACTGGAATTACCCTTGATATAAGAAGGCACAACTCCTAATGAAGTCCATGGGAGTTATGTCGGCTTACCCAAAGATTGAATTTAGCCTCTCTCTTTTACTGGAAAACCAGCACACAATGCTTCATTTTATGTTTGCTACAGTGTCTGTGTTTAGCCTGTATCTGGGGCTAAACAATAGTCAGCTGTTCTATTATCCAGTGACCCCTCCCCACTTGAGGACTTGAGGAGAGGAATTGGGAAAAAGAAGCAAGACCCATGGGTTGAGATAAGAACTATTTAATAACTGAAATAAAATAAAATGAGAAATAATAATTATAATTATGATAATGACAATAATAAATAATAATATATACAGACTAGTGATGGACAGTGCAACTGCTCACCATCCCTTGACCAAAGTCCAGCCCGTTCCCAGCCAGTGATCCCAGAGCAGGAAATTCTCAAAACTGCAGTCGCAGAACAGATAGAGAGTAGGCCTTGGGAGCAGAACAATGGATGAGACCCTCCCGGGACACAGTGACCATTGAGGAAAGAGAACTTGTCCCCAGCAAACTTTCCAATTTACAGTGAGCATGACATTACATGGTATGGAATACTCATTGACAATTTAGATGTCGATCGCCCTGGCCATGCTCCCTCCAGATTCTTGGACATCTGGGTCATTAGCAAAAACAAGTTGAAAAGTCCTTGATTACTATGGATACCAGCATACCATGGCTGGCTAAAAACTAAAACATAGTGTCTTATCAACTCTGTTCTTACTTGTCAGGTGCTGCAGTTGTCTTAAAAATGCAGCTTACTTCAGAAATGTAGCTTTTCTGAACAGAAAACTGGTTCTATGATTCTGTCCCAGAGAAACCAGGACAAACAGCCAAGGCCTGGTTCTGGAGGGGTAAAGCTCTATGACGAGCTGTTACTAAGCTTGTGTTGTTTCAAGAGCAGGTAGTTGGAAATTTCCATGCAATTTATGGTTTTTATACGAAGATCAGTTAGTGCACATCATGGATTGCTTTGCTTTCAGTGGTAATTTTGTTTGGCAAATCCTGATTCTTGCTCTTTCTCACAATATTTACAAGACAATTTAAATGCTAGAAAGAATTAATCAAACCATCTGGTATCCTCTGAAGTAAGAAAACCTGGCCATGGAGGAAAGGCAAATGAGCAAAGTAGGAGCAACTAGTTAGCAGAGCACTTGCATTCTGCTTGTCTAACAACATATACTAACCTGTAGATTTTATAAAAGAATAGGAGGTTACTTTTTAGAGATATTATTTTCCATTAATTCTAGAGGGAGAATTTTTTTCCAGCATGGAAAATACTTTCTGCAAAACTGGAAAAACACCCATTTCATTCTGACGTTAGGGAACTGGATTTGAACACTAAAGTGTAATCAGAGAAAACCTTTGCTTTGTTCTGAACGCTGTGCAATGAGTATTTATATGAAGACGGTTTTCTTCAGAAGCTGCATTAATCTTCTGTAGTCATGTTTTTCTTTTATCGGACAAAGATTTGAGAGTAATAGTGTCTGTTTGCGTCACTATTGATATCAGATAGGCAAACGTCTATCAGTTTCCTCCCTCTTGAGAAGTCGGATGCTTTGCTGAATCTGTGTATCTTTGGCAAGGCTGATTTTCCAAGCAAAGAAACGGATCTTCATATGGAACTTACGTAGTTATCACACTGTCATCTCCATTGAAAAGTAGCCAATAATTGCTTTGCATAGATCATTCTCTTTTCCACGTTTCTCACTGTGGCTTGGCAGAGCCCAGAAAGGACGTACAATGTATCCCTTAAGCTTTGCATGGAGCCTTGTGCAGCTCAAGTACTTGGATCTCAAAGGTCTGGGAAATCACATACACTCAGCCTGAGAAACAGCTCTGCGTGTGCAAGAGAAAGGGAGACTGGAAAGGGATCTGGTAAGGGGGTGTGAAATACAGAATCTTTGGAGCTTTTCTAGAAGCTGCCAACTTGAAGGAGCTGGTTTACTTTCAAGGCTTGCAAATTCTTGAAGTGCACCTGTGCTGAGTTTCACACCACTGATTCTATTGACTAAAATTATCTTGTTTTGACAAGTCGACATGTAATAATAATCTAATATAGCCAGCAGTAGTGATGGTAGGTGCAGTAAGGAAATATAAATCAGGCTTGGGGAGAAGATGGAGAAGGGACACCAGAATTATTGAATTTGATTACCAATGACTTTGAAAATTTTAGCTGATGAGCCCTCTGAGTTAATGTTGTGTTGAACAAACCTCAGGAAGACAGGAACTTCCAGAACTTTTCAGATGTTTTACACGTTGGCATGTTTACAGTGGCGTTTTACATGATTTTGTGAAAGACAATCAAATGTGCTGTTCTTGTGTGATGGAAATTCTAAGGCATAATATATGAATACTTCATACTGCAGAGCATGCTGATTAAGGAAATAAACGCTTGATGTCAGTAAAGCAATTATCATGCAGATTAAATATTGGCTAACTTGAAAGATTGTATGTAGGGAATCCTTGTTCAAATACAGCATTTTTAATGAGGTCCTACAGGGATCTATATGCTTATAGACTGGATAGGAGTTATGACATTATCTTTGGCAGCAATCTACCTTGCTTGCTCAGTAATCTAAAGTACGCAGTTTAATATAGCAAAACTACTTGTAACATATGAAAAATTAGTGATTGTACTCACAGACCAGTAGCTGTGAAAGTAACTTTGCCGTTGGAGTGAAGATATGGATGATCACAACTTGCCACACTGAGGCAGTGACTAAGAGCTGTAGCAGTTTGCACCCTTTGGTGTCAGGTAGGACAAAATGGCAGAGGTATTACTCTTGCCCTTGACATTTGTGATGCTGTTAGGAGAACTAGATGCCAGTCTGGAGCCCAAGTGTTGTTAAAGGCTGCTGACGAATTAGAAGGGATTCAGAGGAGTTTCAGTAATGCTTTGAAAACCTGTCTTACATCTAGAAACTGGTTTATCCAAGATACCTTTGGGGGTTTTGCTTAAGATCAACAAGTATCTTTACAAGGCAAGAGGATAATGGGATCCAGCTGGTCACAGACAAAGTAAAAATAAGGGGGAGATGGATGTGGAGAGAACCACTGTTGTTGTGACCTGTTCTCGTCTAATCAGCCATTACTAGAGTATCCAGGTCAGGTCAGCTCCACTACCTAGAACTGCAAATATTTTTGTTGGCTCGTGTGACTGTCATGCTTGCCCATTAGTAAGAGAGAGTTAGTTTGGCTAATTGTAGCTGAAACGAAAAAGTGAGTTTCTTTCTTGTCCATAATTTTATTTTAGAATCTTAATACTCTAAATAAATTCTTCCCTCTTCTTTTTTAGGGCACCAATGCCTCTGCTCTGGAAAAAGACATTGGCCCAGAGCAGTTTCCAATCAATGAACACTACTTTGGATTGGTCAATGTAAGTACCATTTTCAGTAGACAAACCGTATACAGAACTATGGCTTTGATGTTACCTGAACTTTAGTTTCTTCTTTTTTTTTTCTTCCTCAATCCTATTCTAAGGTAAGATTCTCCTTATTTTTTTAAAAAATGCTGCTCACCTTCCAATTTTAGGCAAAGTGGGTTGCAAAACTGTATCAGATGAAGATAGATTCATGTACCCCAGAGAAAACAGTTTACTGTTCTATGAATTTTTCCAGTGATTAGAACTTACACTTGAATAAAGTTTAAAGTCTGTTTTAGCTATGAAATGTGAGGGACAGTCTCTTTAATTTCTGAAAGGAAGTGACGGAATTATAAACAAGCTTAGGTACAGCAGTCTGCATCAGGGACTGTCTTAGGATGGGCTTTTTTATCTGACTAAGGAAGGAATGAGTGAGCAGGCTGTTTAATCACTTGTTTATTACCATATAAATAAAACAGATACAGTAATTCTTTCCATTGAAAACATTAGTCATTCTGCTACTGAGCAGCAAGATAGAGCCCAGCAATAGTGTATTAATATATGGAAACAAGCTTAACGAGATCCACTACAATAAATATATCTCTTGCAAGTGGAAACTTTTGCTTTGTATCCTAGTTAATTTAGAACACCATAGCTTTTAGCATGGGTGTGGAAATACATTTCTATAGCAGCTGCATAGCAAAATGGCTGGTATGTGACAAGGACGCAGAAGCCAAAAGTTGAATGAAGCAAGTAGTTTTATTGTGATGCCCAGGGATTAAAATTGTTTTTACTTTTACATGGCAGTTTGGGAACACCTGCTACTGTAACTCCGTGCTGCAGGCATTGTATTTTTGCCGGCCGTTTCGGGAAAATGTATTATCATACAAGGCCCAACAGAAAAAGAAGGAAAATCTCTTGACTTGCCTGGCAGATCTTTTCCACAGTATTGCTACTCAGAAGAAGAAAGTTGGAGTTATTCCACCAAAGAAGTTCATATCAAGGTTACGAAAAGAGAATGGTAAGTGTAAAACTGGAATCTTCTCATACACTCATACATTGATCAGGAAAGTATAAATAAATATCGGGTAATGTGGTCATATTAATCAGATGTTCAGGTTAGATTTGTAAATTGCTTTTAGTACTTTTGAGAGTTTAAATATTATTATTTTGGAGTCTGTGTACATGATATTATGCTTGAAATAACTGTACCAGGTTTCATAAGTTCCCAGAGGTGCATGCATTTATGATGTTTTCACAGCATGGTGGGACAGATCACACCATACAGTGAACTAGGGCTGGGAATAGGGTGACACTCTGCTGTAACTTTTAAAATTTTTTTTGTGTGGAATATGGCAGAGAAAAACATTGAGGGCAGTTGACAGTATAGAAACAGTGTGACCTGGAAGTGCTACAGGCATCACTAATCCAAAACACCCCGGAGGATACGTGAATGTATGTGATGGTGTCATGGTTTAGCCCCAGGTGGCAACTAAGCACCACGCAGCTGCTCACTCACTGCTCTTAACCTGGTGGGATGGAGAGGAGAAAACCTAACAAAAAGCTCGAGGGTTGAGATAAGAACAGGGAGGGATCACCCGTCAACCATTGTCACGGACCAGACAGACTGGACTTAGGGACAAATCAATTTAATTCATTATCAATCACATCAGAGAGGATAATCAGAAACAAAAATCTTAAAAACACCTTCACCCCCATCCCTCCCTTCTTCCTGGCTCTACCTCCCCGCAATGGTGCAAGGGGACGGGGAATGGGAGTTGCAGTCTGTTTGTTACATGTTGCTCCTTCCTCCTCAGGGAGAGGACTCCTCGCTCTCTTCTCCTGCTCCAACGTGGGGTCCCTTCCCGCAGGAAACAGTTCTCCATGAACTTCTCTGATGTGAGCCCTTCCTGCAGAATCCAGTCCTTACCCATCAGACTCTTCCAGCGTGGGTTTTTCCCATGGAGTCACAGCTTCTTAGGGTGCAGCCACCCGCTCCAGTGTGGGATCATCCGTAGACTGCAGATGCATCTTTGCTCCACCATTAAACTCCAGGGGGAAGGAGGCCAGCCCCTCGCCTCGCCCTTCTCTTCACTGCAGGTCCCACATGGCACAGGTTTCTTTGTCCCCTTCTTAAATGTGTTATTCACAGAGACGTTAATGAGCTTGGCCCTGGCCAGAAGTGGAGGCCACCTGCCTCCAAGCTCCAGGTCCAGCTTGGAGCTAGGGAAGCTTCTCGCAGCTTGTTACAGGGACTATCCCTGGAACCCCTCCCTTGCTGCCGAAACCCCATCACATAAACCCAGCACAGGGAGTGTTCAGTGGACTACATGTCAACTGCTGATCTTTTTCTTACAAGTGGTGGGCACAGTCTTACTTTGTGAAGTATCAGGCTCTTTTTGAGCATTAAGTTGGTGACAACATATGCCTAAGCTTGCAGTAGTTCTGTCTAAGGAATATGAGGAATATCTTAAAATAAAGAGCCCTGCCACACAGCTCCATTTTGGCCTGGATTCTTATCAATGTGGGTGGTATGCTTAGAAACAGGGGAGCTTTAAATGAGGAGGCAAAGTACGAGTCAAACACCTGGAAGAAATTGCTTCCTAGTGACAGCATATAAATGGGCAGACTGTTCATTCCAGAGCAGACGTTTGAAAGTGTGACAAAGTTAGCTCTGAGTCATTTAGTGATAAATGCCTCCACACTGTTGGGGATCACTTTTAGGGACTGGATCTTATGTTTTCAGCTTTTTTAAATTAGGGTCAGACTCGGTGTGTATTAACTCGTTTATGCGTCCAGGCTAGACACTGCAAAGCCGAAAGATCTGTGCAATAATTTCTGAGGAAATCCATATGAGCATTTTCAGGAGCATGGGGATAAAAATACACATTTCTTGGGAACATAGATTCTTTTTTCTTCAACATGGTGGGCAAATTAAGCCTTCACTGGAGAAGTCTGTACTAAATCACCACTGAGATATTCTCCCCTCCTTCTGCAAGCATTTCTTATTGAAGAGGACAAGTCTCTGCTCGTCAAACCTGTGTGCGAAAAATGAGCTTTGTTAGATGGTGTTATTATTACTATCTGTGGTGGGTTAACCTTGGCTGGCTGCCAGGTGACCACCAAACCTGTTTCTCACTCCTGTACTCAGCAGGACAGGGGAAGAAAATAAAATGAAAAAAACTTGTGCATTGAGATAAAGGCAGTTTAATAAAAGTAGAAAAGGCCATATGTGGAAGCAAAGTGAAGGCAAAGGAGAGTTATTCTCGACCTCCCATCAGCAGGTGATTTCCAGCCACACCTGGAGAAGTAGGTCATTGGTAAGCATAGGAGAGTCACACGACAGGGAATATCCCTCCCTTTGGTCAGTTTGGGTCAACAGCCCCAGCTATGTCCCCTCCCAACCTCTGGCCCACCCCCAGCCTACCAGCCTATGGCAGGGGGTGAAAGGCACATTAGAGAGACAACCTTGATGATGTGTGAGCACTGCTCAGCTATAACCAAAACATTGGTGCGTTATCAGCACAGTTTGAGCCACACTTATAAAGCACAGCACTGTATGGGCTGCGATGAGGAAAGGGATCTCCATCCCAGCCAGACATAGTACACTAGTATGCATCAGCATCCAATGTCTTCAGTTTGCCCAGCCACTTGTCTTACTGTCCAAACTCTGTGTTCCTAAGCATCTGAGGGACTTGGAATATATGGGTGGGACTCAGTGCTGCCTGAAGTTGGGCATCTAGTCTAAGGAATGAATTTAGGATGAGTCACTCTCTTACTTTCTTCATTGACTGTAGTGGGAGCCTACACACCAACTCCAAAGAAGAATCTAAACTTTCAGACAGCTAAAGTTAGGTGAGATGAAGCCTTCCGCAAAAGTAGCTTCACTGAAGCCAGGATGACTGCAAAACTGCTCTTCTTTGACATGATTCTAAATACTTTGCTGAGCAAGGGCTGGTACCTGTATTTGGAAAGAAATAATGAATTTAGTTTGCTTTCTTGAAGGAAAGGATATACTCAGCTTTAGAAATCTCAACTCTCTTCTTCGCAGATCTCTTTGACAACTACATGCAGCAGGATGCACATGAGTTTTTAAATTACCTGCTCAACACCATCGCAGACATTTTGCAGGAGGAGAAGAAACAGGAAAAGCAAAATGGGAAACTGAAAAATGGCAACATGAATGAAGCTGAAGAGAACAATAAACAAGAGCTCACCTGGGTGCATGAGATTTTTCAGGGAACACTGACTAACGAAACTAGATGTTTGAACTGTGAAACCGTAAGCATTGGGATAGATTTTTTTTTTTTGGTTGTTGCCCATTAATAGATAGATACATTTTATATGTATAAAGATATGACTCTTTTCAGACATCTGAGAATTGTGGATATTCCTGTAGCCTTTACTTCTCGAAGTGAGTATATTCTTTTCTAAAAATTTGTTTTTCTAAGCATTACTTGGCTAACCTATGCCAAGTCTTGCTGTCCTAATACATATCTCTACAGTTAAAATCCTTGCTAGTTAATCGATACTCTTCCTTGTTACTGAAACTTTGGGAGAAGATATTCACATCATTATTCCATGAATAAGTGAAATGTTAAGATGAATTTGTGTTAATTCAATCCTAAGAATGTGACTGGCATACAGAGGGTTTGTTATTAACAAACCGTGTTTTCTCTCTCTAATATTTTGTAGAGGATGCTGTCAGTTTGAAATCACTTATGTTTGAAGTGTGAGTAAAAATTGGGTTTAGTTAGGAAACCTGATTGCAAGTCTCCTATCGATTTCTGTGGTTTTCAATCACATGCTCCTACTTGAAGGGAAAAGAAATAATAAAAAGTTTCTCTTTATGAGATTGCTATGTGAATGAGTAACACAGACAGGAAAAAAATCTGTTTGGGGGAGAACAGCGACACTGACTTTCCAGATAGTTTGGAATTAATCTCACCTAACCTTTACTTTGTAGAAGGGAGGTGTCAAGGATGAACTAGTTTCTCAGCTCCTTCTGTAGATGATAGAGGTTGCAAAGCAGCTTCTGCAGGAAGCTCTCTCCATCTGTCTCTAGGGCGTTTCATGAAACAGGACGTTTTTAGCAGTATCAGGTATTCTGCTCTGTACAGCTTATCCTGGCTTCGCGGTGTTACTGAGCTGTTGCGATTGTTGGTGCAGCAATGCTGTGAACTGGGCCAGCAAACTGATCTGGCCTAAGGACGTATTTTTAACTCAGACCAGTACTGCTACCAAGGACTCCCTCTACAGAAAATGCAACTTTAGATTATCTGCATTAAGACCTGCCCAGAGTAGGTGTCTTCAGACAGCAAGCTGAGGTTAAACACCTAACTTTAGACAGCTGAAGTTAGGTGAGATAAACCCCGCCCAGGTCCTACCAGATGTGTTAACATGTTCTGATATTTCTAATCATAAAGAATAGTAGCTCTGTACTCCAAGAAAATATGACTTCTCCAGAGATTTGGGTCAGAGAAGGGGGAAAAGAGATACAGTGATAGCATGAAAAAAGGGGTTGGACCAAGTTTGGAACGAGCTTGTGTAAGTGAAGGCATGAGAGATGTTGAAAATTAATTCTTTAATCTATTTCAGTTATAAAACCCCAAGTAGTCATAGCAAATTAAAATAAGTGAAAGGTTAGAATTATTTTTTAACTGACAAACTTCTTTAAGTGGTTGTGGCCTAATTCTAAATTAGTGTCCAGTGTTTACTCAGACAAACCGTACTGAAGTTAGGATTTGTCCTTGGGAAACGGTAAAACTGCGCAATTCCCTATTTGTAATTCTAAGTGACCAAGCTTTATGGAAAAAATAGCACTAGATATTGCTGCTGTAGAAAGGTTTCTCTGTAGCTTCCTGTGAATGCAGAAATACTGTATACTACTCAGGATGCTTTTCCAGTTTGTTTTTCTGGTATTATTGTATCTTGAAATTTGGGGAAATAGTAAAATGGATTAAAATATCTTCCTTTGCTAAAATATTCGTATGTAGTGTATGAAGAACCATTCAGATTCCAGCAGTTCTTATTCTCACTTACAAAGAATGCCATTTGAATATGATTTTCCAGCTACCTTTGGTTTTGGTGTGTGTTATTCTATCTCCAACTAGCTCATCTTCCCCTTTGATGTGCTGAAATCAATGACAAAATTCCAGGCTTCTTTGTGGTATTCAGATGAAACAGTATACTTGCCAAAGACTTTTCCAAGTATTTTACCTCTTTCTTGATACGCAATGTGTCTGACAACTCTAGTTCCAGCCATAGAGACACAATGTTCTCTGAAGCTTCGTTGCTCTATCTTTTGGATTCTGGCTGTATGTTTATACTGCAGTTGATTGCTGCCAGTTCTGTGGTTTTCCTGTCCCTTGTGAGTTGAATCATGTCTCAGGGAGGACTTTTGTTTGAAGAACTGCTGTTCATTTTAATTAGGTGCCTCTGTACATCTTTGATAATATCAGAGTTCATCCCGCTAAAGGTGTTCCTCTGGATCCAGGACTGATATAGGCTCCATTCACCATATTTATAGGCGAATAATAATGCAAAGATGAACTGAAAGTAGTACATAACTTTCGCATCTATAGAGTCGCAGAAGTCTGAGCACGAGAGACTTGCATCAGAACAATAGATTCAACCTCTCACTGAAGTTCTTGAGTTGAACTTCACTATCCTGTCATCTGATTACTTATTCTAAGGAGATACAGTCATAGGAGGCAAAATACGGAGTGTTCATGTAGCATTTTATAAACAGAATTGGTTGTTATGAATATGACTAAATTCACATTCAGTAAGTAATTCTGCAGACTTTTTGACCCAGTTGAAGTATTCCAACGTTTATCCATTTGGATGTTTTGGGTTTTTTTTTACGTTACTTCAAGATTAAACACTCCAAGTGAAAAATCGTTTTCAAAGAAAAAATCAAGATCGATCATTCTGAAAATGTTTGGGGTTATGTTTTCAAAATAAGAACTCTTTATTAGAATTTTTCTCTTCTTGTTTCATTTAAAAAAAAAAACATTGGCAAAATTGAAATGATTTTGCAAAATGTTAGCACTATGCCGTTTTTACCTGTAATTTTTTAATCAAAATTATTGACCAGGAACAATATGCAATGGGGAAATGCAGCTGCATCAACCAGCCTTTTGAATACTCATTGGAGGGAAAACATAACATGGTTAAAGATGACGTTTCTTGACAGGTGTTTATTTGGAAAATATCTTCGTTACATTCTTAATAGTGGAAATAATTATGTAGGGCATAATTGTGATTATATAGTGTAATATATTATACAAAGGGTAAATAAAATTCCAGTAAAATAAGAAAATAGGCTGTGTTGTGTAACAAGGAATTTCATGTAATGCTGCAATCACAGCTACCATAGGGGATGATAGTCCACCTTTAATGAACAGTAGACTACGGTCACTGACCCATGGTTGATAGGCTTGGATAAGTGGAACAGATGGAAGTTAAATTAGATGAAAGCTGGATTGGTAGAGTTACTAATAAATATAGTCATGCTGAATTATAAAAAAAATTTAAAAGCATTGAAATGAACTATTTTTGTGTAATTTATTTCTGCAGAAATTGTTCTACCTTTAACATTTGCACATATATATAAACAGCATTTAGATGTATGTATTCTAACAGCATTTTACTAAGTCTCTGTTTTACATGTATATTTTTTTGCAACAGGTTAGTAGCAAAGATGAAGATTTTCTTGACCTTTCTGTTGATGTGGAGCAGAACACATCAATTACACACTGTCTAAGGTAAACGAATGCATCTTTTTGACAGATAGTTCTGTCTGACTTTGCTAAATTTTCCAAGTCTATGAGGCTCAGAAAAAAAGAAGAAGAATAACATTGAGTTTTGAGCTTTTCCTAAGCAGAAGAAAAAGATTGTAAACTGGATGTTTCCTCTATTGACAAAATGTACAGTAATGTATTTTGGTTTACTCGCTTTCTCTTTCAATGTATATGTTTGAAAGAGAAAAAAAATATCTCTTGGAGAAAATAATTGATTGCCTTGTCATCTGGAAGAATTGCTGCAGAATAGTAATTGGCTTCAAGGGGATTTAAATGTGCTTATCTTTAAGCTTCTACTCAAGTGCTTTGTTGATTAGGGCTGATGTGCATATTAAAAGTTAAGTGGTGGTTTGCAGAGTGAGCACTAGAGTCCCTAGAGGGCAAAAGATTTCAAAAGTCTACTTTTCTGCCATATAGGTTTCTTATTCTGTGTCTCATCCTAAAATTATAGGGAGAAGTCTTTTATTCTAAATTTCAGTTCTGTTCCTAGTACACTCCTAACTATTAAACAAATACTTCTGAGATCAAAATAATTTTCAGACTTCCATGGATGATTCTTCTGAAAGATTTAAAATATCCAGAGTTTTGGCATTGATACAAGAAACTGATACCTAGATTTAAGACAATATGTTGCTGCTCTAAGGCAATGATTATCGATTGGTCAGCCTACTCTTTCAAGCTCCAAAATTGCTACCAAGGCATTTAACAGTTATTCTGGAATGCCTAGGAAGTGTTGCCTGGCATCTCACCCCAAGCTGAGAGTTACAGAAAGAGAAAGCATATGAAGTGTTAACCATTTCCTGAGTCAGAAAGCAGTGATTTCTCTGTGCATACCACTACTGTACTAAGTAACTTCTGTTACATTTTTAAGTGCTAGATCCAGTAAATTTGTTCCTTCTCAAGTTCTCTTCAGTCTCCTGTAGGATACTGTAGCAGTCCTTAGCCCTCAAGTAGTCCACACTGCAGTAAGTAGCCTCATTTTAAAAGCTGAGCAAACTGAAGTCTGGCTTTGGAAAGGAGCACGTTATTTTCTTTTTTTCCCTGTTGTCTCTTTGTCTGTTCATGGTCACTGAGAATTGAGTAAATATAGGTACTACAGGCTTTTGTTTGCACACTTTTTAAGTTTTTCACTGTAGCCGCTACTTTGAACTTGTTTTTGTCAGTGTTACTTACCTTTCCCTCTGGTGTTCAAGTCAATTTGAAGTCAGACTGACATGCAAGGAGGATGAAGTGTGCATCTTCTGAAGTCCTTTGTAACCTGAGTTGTTATTTGATTTTATGACATACAGTTACTGGAGACTGAGCACAGACTTCTTACAGTTTAGTCTGGTGAACTTGTTAGAAACTCCTGCTGTACCTAAATTACCATCTGTCCTTCAGCTTTCTCCAATTTTTTATTTAATTTCTTAGTTGATAAGCTTCCTGGAAATGTTTTGTTTGGAAAGGCTATTTTATGCAAAGGCACAGAGTACCTCAGTAAAAGCACCAATAGCATTTCTACTACTGAACAACCAGTGGCTGTAGCTTATGATATGGAAGAACTGCATCTTCACTGCTGCAACCAACACATGAATGGTGGACCTCAAGAGGATGGCCCCTGTCTCCACCTTAGGCAGGATGCTTGTCCAACCTTTTCCAAAAGATCTTTTAGCAGTAGTAGCTCAATTACCCATCTCAGTCTTTCCTGGTTTTACTATTAACAAGTTTTTCCCACTGTGTAACATGAATCTTCCTTGTTTCAGTTCAAGCCCATTTCTACTTGCCCTGTGTTCTCTAGACATATACCAGGGATTGCTCCCCTTCCTCTTAGCAGCAGCCTTTCACATACAGAAAGAATGTCTTCACTTTCTTTATAGGTTAAGTAGCCTAAGGTCATTGAACCTTTCCTTCACAGGCTACCTTCTCTAGATCTCTCCTCATATTCATTAGTCTTCAGCCTTCTCTTCAATTGAACCCCTATCTTGAACTCTATCTTTCTAGAAGTGCAGTTGCCTAAAATTAGGCATGATATTCCAGCAGAGATCTACACAATCCTGAGAAGAATGGGTGCCCTAAAAGTTTGTTTGTACATCCCAGTATAGGATCTGCCTTCACTCCAACAGCATGACATGCATTTTGAAGCCCAGCCATTGTTCCTTTTGGAAATAAAGGGAAGCAAAATCCCAGTTTTGCTTGGCTTGGGGTGGGAGGTACAGGTTGCCCTTTACAGATTAAACAGGAAGAGAGTCATCACCTATCATCTATTCTGATTGTCTTTTACACTAGTAGCATGTCTACCTCTGTTTAGAAAACATACATTCAGTTAGAATATGGATTTCCTTTCATTGCTTTATAGTATTATGCATTATTAAATGAAGTGAGTGCTTTTGTGGTTTTTGTTAAAGGGACAGCCAAGTCCTTACTCTTTTTGGAAACTTTTCTGTTTCCTTTCTTTTAACAGCTGCTTTGCTGGGTCTTTACAACTTAAAGTGTTATTGCATTGAAAAGGTAAATTAAAGAAAAACATTGCAACATAACGTTTAAGTAGAATGAATTTCTTTGCCACTACAAATGAATGTTCTTTTTAGTTATTTCTGTAGCTTTTCAGATTGAAAAGTCCTTGTGTACATAAGAGGTCCAAAGAATACAAGACCTGAAGCACTGGAAGTCTAGTAACAAGTATATAGTAAATATCCATTATTTTATTTCCACTAGGAGTTATGAAGTTTACCAGTCCGTTTGATCTTAACTTTTAACTAGTCCACCTGTGCACTTTTTATTCCACTAACAATTCCTTCATCTCTTAAAATGGAAAATTTGTATTATTTATGCATATAAACAATAGAAAGCATCTTTCACACTGTAGCATAGAGGCTGTAGAGAGACAGACTGTGAAAACATATGAGGTCAATGAGAAATTAGTATATTGTGAGTGGATGTATTTAAAAATCCCTTTCTCCTGTTAAAATACCATATAAATGAAATTCAGATTGGCCTGTTAATGGAATAGGAAAGAGTTAGCAATGTCTTGAACCTAGCTATGCAAGTATAGAGAAAAATTCCTCAAGTCTGTAGTTCTTGTACATACAGACTTTGCATGAACTCCAGTCAATGATCTGTTGTTTCTAACTGTTCAGCATCTATCAGAAGCGCCACGTGGAAAATTCTAGATTGATGAAATAGCTACTGAAGGTGCAATTGTAAAGGGCAGCAAAAGCATCTAATTCTCACCTGCATTACCTCCCTTCCCCCAAAGAATATGCCACTGATTTTGTTCCTGGTACAGAAAAAAGGAATTCATGTAGGCTGAATAAGTGAATTACTAGTGCCTCTAAATTCCATAACTCTGCCTCACCTGCTTTGGCAGAATAGGGTAACATCCTTTCAGGTGGAAGTAGAAGACAAAGTAACAAATGAACAAATCATAGAATCATAGAATGGTTAGGGTTGGAAGGGACCTTAACGATCATCTAGTTCCAACCCCCCTCCAACACCCTCCACTACACCAGGTTGCCCAAAGCCTCATCCAACCTGGCCTTGAACACTTCCAGGGATGGGGCATCCACAACTCCTCTGAGCAACCTGTTCCAGTGTCTCACCACCCTCAGAGTAAAAAATTTCTTCCTTATATCCAATCTAAATCTACCCTCTCTCAGTTTAAAGCCATTGCCCCTTGTCCTATCACTACACGCCTTGTAAAAAGTCCCTCTCCAGCTTTCCTGTAGGCCCCCTTTAAGTACTGGAAGGCTGCAATAAGATCACCCCAGAGCCTTCTCTTCTCCAGGCTGAACAGCCCCAGCTCTCTCAGCCTGTCTTCATAGCAGAGGTGCTCCAGCCCTCAGATCATCTTCATGGCCCTCCTCTGGACTCACTCCAGCAGCTCCATGTCCTTCTTGTGTTGGGGACTCCAGAGCTGAACGCAGTATTCCAGGTGGGGTCTCACAAGAGCAGAGTAGAGGGGCAGAATCACTTCCCTCGACCTGCTGGCCACGCTCCTTTTGATGCAGCCCAGGATACAGTTGGCTTTCTGGGCTGCCAGTGCACATTGCCGGCTCATGTTGAGCTTCTCATCCACCAGCACTCCCAAGTCCTTCTCCTCAGGGCTGCTCTCAATCCATTCTCCACTCAGCCTGTACTTGTGCTTGGGATTGCCCCGGCTCACGTGCAGGACCTTGCACTTGGCCTTGTTGAACTTCATGAGGTTCTCACAGGCCCACCTCTCCAGCCTGTCAAGGTCCCTCTGGATGGCATCCCTTCCCTCCAGCGTGTCCACAACACCACACAACTTAGTGTCATCTGCAGACTTGCTGAGGGTGCACTCGATCCCACTGTCCATGTCACCAACAAAGATGTTAAATAGCACTGGTCCCAGTGCTGACCCCTGAGGAACACCACTCGTCACTGGCCTCCACCTGGACATTGAACCGTTGACCACAACTCTTTGAGTGTGACCATCCAGCCAATTCCTTATCCACACAGAGTGGTCCATCCGTCAAATCCATGTCTCTCCAGTTTAGAGACAAGGATGTCTTGTGGGACAGTATCAAATGCTAAGGGACATGTAAGGGAATGTCCCTCAGCTTATCAAATAATTGCATATTTCTCCGGCTTTCACAGATGTAATTCCCATAGCAGACAACTTATCATTTAAAATGTTAGATATTATTAGTTTCAGAATAATTAATAAATTTTAAAAGGAATTGAGAAACTCTTTGAGTTTAATTGATTTTCATGGGAGGCTTGGCATAGAACTGATATCTATCAAATTTCTATGATCTGTACTTGTTTCTTTATGTTAGAAAGATATTATTTCCACTGCTTCACTTTGAGGTAGGATGGAAACTTATAAATTCCACAAGTTGTTTTTTTATGTTGTTTTTTTTTTTTTTTTTATTTTGAGACTTTAGGCTTTGAAAAAAAGCATCAGGCTCTTTCCTTAACAGAAGACCTAAAACTTACACAAGCACATTCTAGTGAATCTTGCATCATTATGTTCTGCATAGATATAGCCCCATCTCTAATCCTTTGTAAAGTTTCATCTCTTCACTTATGATTCCCTGAAAGGTTACCATGTTTTTCAGAGGAATAGGCTGAATTCAGTAAATTTTGTCTTTAAATTCAAATGTGAAATCAGATGTTGGAGATCAATGTTTACCATTGAAGCAAATCCTTTCCAGTGATCATAATTTATTTTTCTTTTAGATAAACAATTATACTTCTGATCACAGTTTTGTTGCAACTTATCTTTCAAGATAAGTTCCAGCACTTTCTGATCGAATTGTTTAAGACCATATAAAGAAAAAAACCTAGTAATAGCATTCTCAATTAGTATAAATACTCTTCAGTCATATGAAGTGCCTCTCTGTCATGCTGTCAACCTTAAAGAACTTAAAACTTGAAAATAGGAAATCTTCCCCTTTTACGAAGTTATGTAAATAACTTATAATACCTATGCCCTGGCAATCTATAATAGTCTTCAGCTCTCCCATCTACCCCTGTGTTGATGAGGCCAGGAAGAAATAATCTTCCAGAATCCTTTCTTTGCCTTTTTAAGATGATTCTGGTGCTGCCTACTGCGAGAGCAGGCTGAACTTGCAGACAGTGCGGCTTCAGCCTCCGTGCATGTGAACTGCAATGGTAGAATGGAGTTTTCTGAGTCTGAATGGGTCTGAATTGTCTGGAGTTCAGAAGTTATTAGGTACAACGTAGGTGCAATCAACAGGCCAGTTCCGTACTTCACATATATCTCTTCAAGGCCCAAAGTCACAAGAAAACTGTGTGCAAGATAGATGCTTATGTCTGCTTTTACAGTTCTCAAAACACCTGCTCAGCTGCAATGTAACACTAGACGTGACAAAAGATCTCTGTAATATTTTTTTGCACTTAAGTTTTTTTATGTACCTAAAATTCTGGTCCAAAGTTGTATCAGCACTGTGACTTCTGACAAATCTTTTCTGTGAACCAAGAGACACTGTCAAACCGGGCTTTCTCTGCCTTTCTCACTACAAAAGCTCAATCCAGAAACATTTCCAAGCGTATTTGCTTGATCACAATTTACAAAATCTTCTATACGAGCTGACACTTTTGTTTTTAGTCAACAAGAAGGTATCATCAAATAACTTCTGGATGACAGTTCATGAGGTTAGAGGATGCAGAAAACTGAGTTCAATTTATTTATTCTGTGTCAGAGGATTCAAACCTATCTTAGAGAAGAACACCATAAAATGTGTATTATTTGAGGATGACAGAAGTGGACTTGAAGCTATTGTGTTCTGCAAATAATTTTAGAAGGGACTGGATGATGGATTGAGTGACTACACCCAATTTTAGGCAGCCCCTTGACATGTAAAAGACCAGGTTATAAGTCCCATTTTGAGACACCTGACCTTCCACCTGTATCGTATAGTGTGCCTCAGCTCCTAATACAGGGCTGTCGTAGCGGCCAGGTACCTTAAATCCCTTTGCAAACCCCAGTACGGTTGCTTTAGATGTTTTAGAAAACTGGACTCAGTGAAGAGAGAATTTAATCCTGTGTGTCTGTTTAGGATTCCAGTTCATCAGCCCAAGCAGGGCAAAAGTGTTAAGATCCTTTAAGAACTGATAATTGTATTTATTTACAGAGACTTCAGTAACACAGAGACATTATGTAGTGAACAGAAATACTACTGTGAAACTTGCTGCAGTAAACAAGAGGCACAGAAAAGGTAAGCGAAGAGCAGGCTATTTCACCATGTCACTCCTGGGCTTTGACACACCTCCTCCGTGATATTTGTTGTATTTAGATACCTAGAAGCCTTACACCCCTACTGCATTCTCTGTGGGGGCCAGTGAACCTACAGACAGATTCAAAGCTGTTACGTGTGTCTCAGTGTAGAAGCTACTGCTAGTTGACTACTGTTACTTACAAAGTGCTTTTATGGTGCAAATGTTTACTCATTAAGGAAAGACAGAATAGCTTTGAACTGCTCAGATCTTTATGATGTGCACTCTAATGGTTTCACAGGATGAGGGTAAAAAAACTGCCAATGATTCTTGCCTTACACCTCAAGAGATTCAAGTACATGGAGCAATTGCACAGGTACACTAAGCTGTCTTATCGTGTAGTATTTCCTCTGGAGTTACGTCTCTTCAACACATCTGGTGATGCTGTCAACTTAGATCGGATGTACGACTTGGTAGCTGTTGTTGTTCACTGTGGAAGGTAAGATACTTTCATGTATATCTCGAGCTATTGCCAGACGTTTGCCAAGGGCAGAGGCATGCCTGACAAAATGTGGGGAGAGTGGGAGGGAGGACCTAAACCCTGCTGCTGCACCAACTTGCCTCTGTCTTGCCCAAACCTCTTAGTCACCCTCCCTCATAGTAAATCTGTACTTGTTTAAAAAATACTGCCTCAGGCATCCAAAAGTCACAAGATTGGCTTAAATTAATGGAGCTGTCTCCTTCCTCATCAGCCCACTTAGAGAGCTTGGGAGCCAGGACTCTGTGAGGACCAGATGTTCCTAGCATGTAGGCCCTGCAAGAGATCAGCTTGGTCTCCTGTCAAGGCAATGAAAATGATAACTTTAATAAAGCTTCTCACATATGGGGCATTTTCAAATCTGGAACAAACAGAAAAATCCTTGAGGCTGCAGGAATACTCTTCTCAAAGACCATATGTAACTAAATATTGACAGTTGATATCAAGTAATTTTCCCTCTTAAATTTAGTTTATAATGTTTTTAAAATATTTGCACGAGTTGATGCCTGCCGTGAGCAAATTGTTAAGTGTTCTATAGGTTAAATTGCAAATGGTCATAGCACAGATGAAAACAACACATTTTGCTTTCAGTTGATGAAGTCTTTGCAGCAAGTCAGCAAAAAGGTGGAAGGAGTAAATGTCTACTGTACCACCAGGAGTGGGTTTACTGTGTTCTTCATAACATTTAGTTATAATTCAGTTTGCTTGCATATAGAAATGTGACTTATCAAAATGGACTCAATAGTATCTTCTAATATTTTGAGGTTTGTGGGTTTGTTTTGCTTTCTAGTGGACCGAATCGGGGGCATTATATTACTATTGTGAAAAGTCATGGATTTTGGCTCTTGTTTGATGATGACATTGTAGAGGTCAGTATGCTGAAGGTCATGAGTACAACATTTGTCGTTATGTTCTCTTCTCTGTTTGAGGTTAAAATTCTGATCCAGATCTGGGTATAGATTACGAGGCTGCAAAGCCACAGTTTGGGTGTAATGTGACATTTAACTCAACTCTGTTAGGACATAAAGTTGCAAACAAAATTATTAATCATGTAGTTCTTACTCTGTCAATGTCAGAGGGGGTTGTTTTATTTCAGAGCAACATCAAACGAATATCAGACCTCAAGGGTTTAATTTGGAATGTTTTCTATATCTAATAAAATAAATTCAATTCATTAAAACCAAAAATTTCCAGGAACTATGTTGCAATCCTTGGCGATATCACTTGACAAAATTGGACTGGCTAAAGCTAACATTGCTGTAGAATTGTAATTTTTGAACAACTGGGAAGTTACAAGAAAGTCTGGAGTCTGTAGTTGATCTGGGTTTGTCTGAATGTAAATTAGAGCAGGATCTGGCCCACAGCTATTACAGATTCTGTGTAAGCATTTTGCAGTTCATTCCTAAGCCAAACCTTTATGTCTTTGTGGCACCCTGCCAAAATGCAAGACTTGAGTGTGATTTCCCAGAAGTAAATCCAATGAAGGAAAATAAGCACTGGGACATTGGATGAGGCATGTCTTGAAGAGGGTTTCTGGAAATTTCAGAAAGATGGGGTCACATGGTCATGTATATTTTAACAGTGTTCACTACTGCATTACAAGGAGTCTCTCTGTTATTGGAAAAAGCCTAATTCAGTTAGGTTCACTGAGACAAACATTCCTATTGACTTCCATGAGTGAGACCAGTAGGGCTTAGCCCCTGAACATTACCCTTTCCCTGCTTAAATTGCAAAAAGAATTTGCTACTTGCTGCCCTGAAACAAATAACTGAATTTGTCTTTTGTGTTTCTACATCCGTGTTTTGTATTTCTTCTCCCTAACTGCACATTAATTTTTTTTTTATTTATTTTGCAGAAAATAGACGCTCAAGCTATTGAAGAATTCTATGGTCTGACCTCTGATATATCAAAAAATTCAGAGTCTGGCTATATTTTATTCTATCAGTCAAGAGAGTGACTTGGCAAACTGTGACAATTGCGCGCAATGATGCTGCATGCAAAGGAAGGTGGTGGCCGCCCTTAACTGACTTTTACACAGACCACATCTTACATGGCTGAACAGTGATACGCTCCCTCTCCTATTAAATGGTCTATGTGATACCGACTATAACCGTCCATTTTTGACGTGCAGAACTTTGCTTTGGGGAGGAGGAGTTGTTTGTAGTTTTTAAGTCTGATCAAAGAGTTAATTGCAGTCAATTTTAGTGGAATTTATATGGACTAACAGTTACAGATAATAAGATTTGGATGTCAACTGTTAAACCCAATCCAGCTAGAGTAGTGTTTTCTATGGAAGTGTTCATTGCATTTAGGGCAAAATTCTTTAAAACTTTCTAAATGACTTTGGGGTGTGTTGATTTACAAAGCATTTGTTTAAATACATCCTGACGTATACTTACCCATTTTAAGTGTTAAGAAAAAAAAAATCTGTTTCATGATGATTGCAATTGTGGTTGTATAGGGGATTTTTTTACATGTTACTCTCTGCTGAAAAAAAAAAAAAAGATATTCTTCCAAAATCATTTAAGCTTTGGGTTGTTAAAACTTTCCGTGCATAACCTCAGGCCTAAAATTCACATAGAGGGATTTAAATTACAGTGAAACTAGGTAGTTCTGTATGTCTAGTCACTTTGCTTATCATGAGACAGTACAGATGAGGTGTGATTTCAGAACTTACAGAGCATCTGAATAAGCGAGATGACACATACGACACAGAGATAAACTACGCTTGTAGAGACTGAGCTTATCTTTCTGTTAAAACAATATCATAGGTTGTTTCTTAATTGAGTTTGCAGAGATTGCAACACTGCTTACATGTAACATATCCATCAGGACTGAAATTACACAGTCCATTGAAGTAAGTGTTGTTCATACAATGCATAAGATACGGCTTGATCCTGCAATTTCCTGAATATCTGTAGGTCCCATTTTCACTTCTCAAGACAGAGTCTATTTCTTAGCAACATAACATAATACATAGCAACCATTAGTTTACACACACTGTCATGTATATATCATCTCTAACATTTTGGCCATGTGTGACAGCATTTGGGTCACCACAGAAACAGATAAGGCTCTGAAGTGTCTGATTTTAAAAACATCAAAAGGCTTAGTGCAAAAGGCTTAGTTTGTGATCTTACTGGGTGAATTTGGCTGGCACTAGTCACGCATTGGCTAATAAAATTGCTGCACTCACACACTGAAACTCGGCAAAGAATGAAGGTAGAAGAAAGTGTCAATAGGGTATGAGAAGGCATCGACAGCAAGTTGAGGCGGTGGTGACACTGGGTAACTACCTTGCTGGGTTGGACACATTCACTCCGTTGTAAAATTCTTGAACTTCAGTAGTCAAATTCCTATTCCAATGAAGTCAACAGCAGAAACACTCTTGTTTTCTTCAGGGAACTGACAGTTGGTTCGCGTATTTACAAGGAAATATTCTCATCTCATAAAATTTATAACTTGTATTTCGTTCACTCTCATTAAGTATTTATTAGACACTGTTACTTTTGGTCCTTCTTTTCCTTAAGAAGCCTGCCTATCACTTTATGGCCGACATTCCATTTCAAGAAAAGGCTTTTGAAGTGCGGCTGAATCTTATATTTTGGTCTTCTATAGGAAAGAGAATTTTTTTTTTAATTGTAATCTACTGTGAATGTGAAATGTCTTTTGTTAAGTAATGGTGAAAATGAAGTATTTGCTTCTACTGTAACATCAGTTGAAGTTCAGCTGGATTTATCAATGGTCATTTTGTGAACTAAGGAAATGTAGCACTTTACACTGAATGAGAAACAAAAGTGGACTTTTCATCTACCATTATTTGTGATTTATCGTGTTGTTACACCGATACAAGAAAACAGACGTAGAATGTAACCTTAGAGTACTTAGGTAAGTAACAGTAGTGGTCTACAGAGACCACTCACATGCACGAAGGCTGGTATGCAGGCTCAAGACAAGCATAATTGGGATGCAGCTCTAGTTCTTTTATTGATGTTAGAACGAAATGTTCTGTCTCTAACACAGAAGACAGACATCTTACTGGAGACTTCAGCTGTCACTGAGGCCTGGGAGCTTTTCCACTGAAAAGCTAAACCTGCAAATCACTCTCTAATGGATTTATTTATAAGCATTCAGAATTTCCATATAAAAATATAATAATCACTTGCCTTTTAAAATGAGTAAGGTTTCCTCATTGTGAATGAAGGCACTTTCTAGATCAGCATTAACCAGTGCTGGTCCAAAGGTCTCTACTTCACAGTTTACTGCTGAACATTCTTAGAGTATTCTTCAATTTCAAAACAAGCAACAAAGAAGATATTCGTAACGTATCATTTGAATGCTTAGGGCTCATGTTTATATGAAAAGTAATTTTTCATAAAAATAGTTTTTAAATCAGTTCAATTTTAGGAAATGTTTTCCACATTGCAATTGACTTATTTGAAAATAGATTTTTAAAAAATGTTAATAATATGAATTAATATTTAAATGCTAAAGTTCAGGAAAATAATATTTGGTTTTCTCCAGCTGTAATATAGCTCTAGGTTGTAAAAACATAGAGATAATTGCAGTATGTTATTGAGAGTAAAATTACTAGAATAAGCCTTCTCATAAAGCATGAAAAAACATTTTAAAGTCATGATAGCCCATGAAAAGATCACAGCACTGGTATCACACCAGTCCAACGTCAGTGGTCTGACATCAGCTCTGAAAAATTGTGGAACACTCACTGTATGATAACACTAGTTAAACTAAGGAGCATTTTCTTTTGATTAAAAACTATAATTCTATAAATTATTCCCAGTCTAAAACATGCTGAATGTCTTGACAAAAGCTGTCCATCACAGCTGTATGCGTAGTGCCAGCCTAGGCAGCAGAACTTCTATGTCAAATGAAGCACTTTTGCACTGGTTTTGCAGGATTGGGATCCTCACAGGAACAATCATATGATGCAAAGTATTTGAGTTGATTAAATAAAACATAATCCTTTTTTCTCATGTGCTTATGTATGGATTTCCAGTCCCTTATGAAAGAATGGAAAAATATCTAGGACAATAAAAGCTTTTCAGCCAGCAGCTAGAAAACAAAATTGTAGCACAGATGTCTAATAGTATCCTGTGCTTCCCCAAAATAACTATTTTTATGGTGTTGGGTTCTGAGCATATTAGGCCTAATGACACGTTAAGTTTTCTAGTTGTTTCACACATAGCTGCTGAGATGTGTTGTCCATTTATAAATCTTGTTACTGTGTTCCTACTTAGAAAAAAGAGCATTTTTGTCCTGGGCTGTTTTCCCACTGAACCCAATGAAGCACTGCAGTGCTGATGAATCAGTTATCTTAGAGGATGAGCTCAGACCTCAACTTTTATGTTTCACAGAACAGGCTGTCAGGATTTTATGTAATTTCTATTTTGGGAACACGGCAGAGGAAGGCAGAAGAGGGAAGTGATGGAGAAACTGTACCAGTGAAGCAGAACACCCTGTTGAAATGAAGTCCCAAAATTACTCCAGTCAATTTTATTTTAATAATTTACAGTTACCTCAGAGCAGTAGATTACATCCTAAAAGTCTTGTTCCTTTAGCAGTTGGAGTAAAGAAAATAAAGCAGTAGGTGTTTCCTCCACATTAGATTTAATAAAGATATTGAAGACCTAACTAAGCTGAAAACGAAGTTCACGTTACATGGTAGGTCCCAAAGTGCTGCCACAACCTTTTACCTTCAGACATTACATTTCATTCACCCATCTGTTACAGCATCATGTATGTGGGACCTGAGCCGACGAGTTGCAGCTGCCAGAGATTTGGTGCCTCTCAGCAGCAGACCCTTCTTGTTTCGTCTCTTTTTTGCTGCTTGTGGCTGACAAGTGTAAGCAATATCGTACAGCTGAATGTGTACTAGAAATTTTAAGAAGTTTTGGCTGTGTACCTGTTCTTTGCCAGTACCTTTTATCAGAGTTTGTTTTAATTTATTTCTCTTTTGTTGGTCTGTTATTGTATTTGTATAGTAACTTATGTAGTTAATCTTATTAATTTTCTGGTTTAATTTTTATGTACTTTGATTTTTAAAAATGTAATCAACTCAAGCACTTTAAGCAACAATGTCAATCTTGCGAAATTCCAATCAGCTTAACATCTTGCCTTTGTCTTTTTGCTTTTGCAGCTGTTTGCTTGTGATCCAACATCTCTAGTTACAACCCAATTTCCATTTTTAGGCCTGTTGTCCTAGTTGGGTTGTAAATTTGGGAAGCCTGGATTCGTTCATATGTATTTGTTCAAACATAACAGGGATGCAGTATTTACTATGTGGCTACACACAGAGCAGTATGTACCTGACGAGTAGCACTCACGGTGCACATTTCACAGCCTTTTTTGCTCTCTATCTGCTAACCTGCCTGAGAATGACTGTAGTACTTAAATCTGTGGCACCGTTATCGATGACTATAATTTAGAAAAGCTCCACTTCTCATAGGAGAATTCTCTTTTACCAAACACAGAGTTAGCAGTCAGTCAGCTGGTGATACAGGTCTTGCTCTCTTTGCCATTTTATCTGTGCTCTGTACAGTGTCAAGTATGAATAATCTTAAAAGCTGCATTTATTGTTGGCCCTTGAGTGAGCACTAGCAAGGAGAGCAATCTTTTTGCATCTTGTCTCCGCTTGGCCTCATATGAAGAGAAAAGATAATGAAGTAGGATAAACGCTGGTGTAAAAAACCCCACACCATCTATCACAGACACTGGATGTTTCTTAGAGGCCAGTATCTGTGGTATCCATATCAGAAAGTCACTGACTTTCTGTATTGTTAATGCAAGGGTTCTTAGTTTTTTAGCCTTCGTATTCTCTTTGATTGATGGAAAGACCAGGGCTTTTTCCTGTTGCATCAGTTCTGTTGCTGAGGTGTTTCTTCTCAGTTTAACATGGCACTTAATGTTTACATAGCCCTTGGGAAGCCTTGATAGACACCCTTTTGATTTCTTTCCAGTTAACATACATTACTTTAAAGAGATTGCTTGAACCTGTCCACAAGACTTACTCAGATTAACACACTCCTCCTGCATACAAGGTCAAACAACACCTATCAGGAGGTATGTGCTCACCCGATGGGACCATCTGGGCTAAGCCCACACCTTTTTACACACTAATGGTCCTTCACCCCCCCAGGAGGTTTGCTTCCTGGCTTTGCCTGAATGATTTAATATGAAACCGCACATAACTCCCTCTATTCGTGGTCTGAGAGGTACTGTAATTCTTTAATAATTCTGCTTCATTTGGTTATCAAGACTGGGACTATTGCATGATGTAAAATAAATTAACTGGCGTGTGCCATTCACAGTGGTCAATTTAACAGCCTAATGCTTCTGATGAAGGCTGTTGCAGGTGGCAACTTTGCTATATGCAAGAATATTAAAGAGTAAATGACTTTTCTGTGATAGCATGATAGGTCTGTAGGCAGAGCTGGACTGGAATGCAGCTTTCTAACCCTTAGCTTGTACCCAGCTCAAGTTGGTGCACCATCCTCTAGATAATCCTAAGCCTTCTCCTAGGGGTTCCAAAGTGGCAAGATCAAACCCTTTGCAAAGACACCTTGCAGTTCACCAAAAAATTATGTTTGCCACAGTAGATAAATAATGAATATTTGCGACCTCTCTCTCCCCGCTCCCTAAAATCTCATAAACAGGTATACATTCCTTAAAGAGGCTGAGCTTAAACATCAGCATTGTATTTGCAATGGTGTTCGTATGCAAGTGTCTCAAGGCAGATTGTGGTCACATACTAAATTGTTTCCTAGTCCTCTCTCATTCTAACAGCAAGAACATCATCAGGGCAGCCATGCTACAGGTTCAAGCGTTTTTCCTGGAGACAATTTTCTAGCTTCAGTGGCTTTTGTTAAAGAAGATGTAACACAAGCGCCATAACTTGTCCATGACTCTTTAGGAGTAAAGTCACCACATGCTGTATGAATGTGAGTGTAGGGTAGGGGGAAGAAAAAATGGGAAGAGGAAGAAATACGGAAAGGGCTGTTTTTTTGGAGGCTTTGAATATCTATTTGTAAATATATAGTCCCTCTCTACCTTGTCAAAATGATGCAATCGTAATAAAACTACTTAAATATTTTGTGCTAGTTTTTTAAATGGAGTTAGAGGTAGTAAAATTACTAGGCACACGATTTGGGACACATAAAATACTGAATTCCTTGTAAAGCGTACAATACACAGTGTGTGTATGCAGTTGCGTATCTGCTCTTTTTAATCATGTACTTGTAATTGAACCCTGCACTACCTGCAGAACTGTAAGATAAATCTCATGTTGGTTATTAAGGTTGTAACATAAGAAAACAGTATTTTCTCCTGTTAACATGTTTATATTTTACATAAAATAAACTCCCTAGCTGATCTTGCTTCCATTCAACTTGCTTTGAATTCAGCTGGAGCCAGACTAAGGCTGAACATTGATGTTGGTTGTTTCACAACATGCTTCTGAATGTCACATATCTGCGTTCTTACAGATGGCCAGACTGCTGATGCTCGCTCTTTATTTCTTTTCACGGGGTCATTGCATTTTTAGTGACTTCAGAAGATGTTTCACCACCTGGGCTAACTGCCTCTGAAGTGTCTCAAGGGAACAAATTTTTGCATGCAGTTCATGAGCTGTCTTGGTGGAATATGCATACTATTGCCTGACTGAGCTGTACTCAGTTAAAGCACATCTCTGACCTTGGCGAGATGTTGCTGAGAACAGTTAAAACTGAACAGAATAAAAAGTAGCCAGAACTGACGTACTTTTTGCATCAGGGAACAGTGAGAATCCCAAGCGCTTTAGCCTGGGATTTTACCTGTGACTACCGGAGTGCGAAAGGGTTTTGCTAACGAGGTCTAAAATTCTGTCAGAGAATGGAAAGGTTGCTGTAGTCTTCTCATTTTCCTGAAGTTATTTGTTAGCCAACACATTTTACTTTCTCAAAAGTGAGGTAAATAAAAGGCTGGAGTTTCTTGCTCTTGTCTAAATGGATTCTTGTTATTCCTTCAGAATCGTTTAGAGAACCAAAATCAAACATAGCTGTCAGACCACATGTTAAATTTATAGCTAACATGCTATAAGATTTATGGCACATCAGACTATCAAAAGACCAGGTTGAAAAACACATCTCACAGTACAGATTTCCTCTTAAATTACAAACCTTAAAGCACCTTTAAATTTATTCCTAGTTTATTAGAACATAAGCTTTTAACTGCAGGATGGGGAAATTTAAAACATGGGACATGACTGAAATAAATAAATCGCAAATCCATACCGTTTAGATGTTTTAAAGAAATTAAATTTATAGTGTACCTATAAAGAAACCAAGAAAAAGTTTTCCAGAGCAGCGTTCACAATCACTGTACACAGGGTCCACTAGAATTGCTCTTCAGAATTTCTTCAGAAATGCATTTTCCCAGAAGCTGTATGATGTTTACCTATGTCTCTGTTCCTTATTTTTTGGTATGGGTTAGACGAATCATTTTAGATTAGATTGGGTTGTGTTCTGTGTACCAGATAAACAGAGAAATGCTAAAAATGTATTTTCCTCTCAATTGAAAACAGATATGGTAGGAGAAAATTATAAGATTCCTCATTATAATGCACTCACTAGACTTGAAAATATCTATTAGACATGACTAAATATATGACATGGAAGACCATGTTTCTGGAGATGTTAATTTCCTTGAATGTCTGTGTGCAATTTAAAAAAATAAGTAAAAATGTTTAAAGAATAAAAACAGGACAACCATTTTCAAGACATAAATATATAAACATGGCAACAGAACATTTCAATTATCTGTTCTGAAAAATGTTCCTCTTTACTGATTAAGTTTATATCAAATAGTAGAAGATTACTCCATTGCCTTTGTTAATGTTCACTCACCCTCGCTGCATGACTCATTTAGCTGCTCTACTGTGACCTGAGAGCTTCAAGCTTTCTTCAGTATAAAGAGGTTGTAGCCATGTGTCCTTGTTGGCTCTGGGAGACTTCTGTGGCACAGGCTGTGGGGCCAGCAACCCTCTGAAGACCTTGAGCTTCCTGGATCCTTTCTCCCAGGGCACACCACACCAGTGATGGCTCTCTCCATGCCACACCTAAGCAGCTTCAATACACATTTTCCTCAAACTCATCTTCCCAGGAACACACGGTGCACAAATTTTGTATTATTTCCAGTACAGAATCACTTTGCTTTACAGAGGAAAACACATTAGCAGATCTAGAAACAAAAAAAACAGCAGAGGAGGCAACAATCTGGAGTTTGCAGGTTTCCCCAGGATGCACAGAGAGATCTACAAGGATCAAACAGAATTTGAGAGATGGAGACTGACAGATGTTTTTTGCCAAATCACTGCAAGGGTAAAAAAAATGAAGTCAATATGGGAATGAAATTTGGAATAAGCCAGAGTGAGACATTATCCTTTGGATTTCATAGTACACACATATGAGGAAAAATACTGAAGTCATATTCCAGAATAGTAAAGATGTTGAAAGAGAAGATAAAGATTTCACTCAACATTGAAAACTAGATATCACAAATGCTTAGGCATCATAGAATCATAGAACAGTCTGGACGGAACCTTAAAGATCATCTAGTTCTAACCTCCCTGCCATGGGCAGGGACACCTTTCACTATACCAGGTTGCCCAAAGCCTCATCCAACCTGGCCTTGAACACTTCCAGGGATGGGGCAGCCACAACTTCTCCAGACAACCTCTTCCAGTGCTTCACCATCCTCATCGTAAAATATTCCTTCCTTGTATCTAATGGAAATCTACCCTCCTTCAGTTTAAAGCCATTGCCCCTTGTCTTATCACTACATACCCTTGTCAAAAGTCCCTCTCCAGTTTTCTTGTAGGCCCTCTTTAAGTACTGGAAGGCTGCAATAAGATCACCCCAGAGCTGACCCCTGAGGAACACCACTCATCACTGGTCTCCACTTGGACATCGAGCCATTGACCGCAACTTTTTGAGTGTGACCATCCAGCCAATTCCTTATCCACCAAGTGGTCCATCCGTCAATCCTCTCCAGTTTAGAGACAAGGATGTCGTGTGGGACAGTATCAAATGCTTTGGACAAGTCCAGGTAGAAGACATAAATTGCTCTTCCCTTTTCCTCCAACGCTGTAACTCCATCGTAGAAGGCCACCAAATTTGTCAGGCACAATTTGCCCTTAGTAAAGCCACTTTGGCTGTCATCAGTTACCTCCTTTTTTGTCATGTGGCTTAGCATAGTTTCCAGGAGGATCTGCTCCATGATCTTGCTGGGCACAGAGGTGAGACTGACTGGCTTGTAGTTCCCTGGGTCTTCCTTTTCTCGCTTTTTGAAAATGGGGGTTATGTTTCCCCTTTTCCAGTCAGTGGGAACTTCACCAGACTGCCATGACTTCTGAAATATGATGGATAGCAGCTTAGCAACCTCATCTGCCAGTTCCCTCAGGACCCACAGATGCACCTCATCAGGTTCCATGGACTTGTGCACCTTCAGGTTCCTTAGATGATTTTGAACCTGATCTCCTCTTACAGTGGGCAGTTCTTCATTTTCGCAGACCCTGCCTTTGCCTTCTGTGACTTGGGCCGTGCAGCTGGAGCTCTTGCCAGTGAAGACTGAGGCAAAAAAGTCATTGAGTACGTCAGCCTTCTCCATATCCTGGGTAACCAGGTCTCCTGTTTTCTTCTGGAGAGGGCCCACGTTTTCCTTAGTCCTCCTTTTATCACTGACATACCTGTAGAAGCTTTTCTTGTTGCCCTTGATGTCCCTGGCCAGATTCAATTCTACCAGGGCTTTGGCTTTCCTAACCTGATCCCTGGCTACTGTGACATTTCTCTGTATCCCTCCCAGGCTACCTGTCTTTGCTTCCACTCTCGTAGGCTTCCCTTTTGTGCTTCAAAGATCAACCAAGAGACTACCTGATAGAGACCAAATTCTACCATCAATCACTTTGGCGTAGCTGTGAAGAAGTTCCAGACAGGTTTGCAGTTTTACAGTGGGATTAGTAATAAAAGAAACTGGAATAAAGTTTCTTACAACTTCCTCATAAAACTTTTGGTGTGCAGAGCTGTGTTTTCTGTGCAGCTGTAAGATACGATTGTGTGTGGAACACTGTAAATGCTGGAGAAGAACTACAAGTGGGATTATCTGCTCTCCAAAAACAGGATTCAGGAGCACAAACAAAATCTTACACTTTATTTAGTCACTAATCATGTAATTCTCACTGTCATTTATGAAGCATTTTTCATGCTCAAAATAGTTTAAACAGATAATAACTTTTCAACTCTTAATTTGGTGAAAATTGTAGAAATTGGGTAATACGTATCAAAACCCCTATGTTTTTAGGTAACTACAACTTGAGCTGAATCTGGCTACCCCTCAGCTAGACCAGTTCAACTAGTAGGAACGTTTTCTCCAGCTCCTCGCCAGCTGCCTTGATGACCTATTCACTTCTGGATGCAGTCTGAAGTGCAGCTCTCATAACTCATGGCGCCAGTATAACCTGATCCCTTACTGTCTCCAAAACAGCTGAGATTACTTGGTAAGTTTGTCATAACAGCACTTTAGTTTCCAAGAAATGGATTAGCTTTCTTTTGCCCCTTAGTAACTGTTAATTATTATACACTAGCAGGAAATATTTGGTAAAGCAAGGATGATGTCATCAATTTGGTTTATTTCTCCTTCTTCATTTCGGATGTTTCTAGTTACATTTTCAGATGAACAAAAGCATTCTGAGGTAAGGTCGTTGAAGTTTTGACTGTTTTAATGCAGCAAGACAAGTAGTTCAGGCAGAGACCAGTGTTGGCTAGGACACCAGAATGGCATTCAGTTGACCCTCAGAAGCTGTCCTTGAGAACAAGAAAAGTCCTAAAGGTAAGCAGAATTCTTCCCCCTAACCTTTACAACCACGATATTTTTTAAATGCTCAAGTAGAGGCAGCTAATTCTACTGTTAACATGTATGAGGATATTTCTGCGCATACTGCATCACTGTGCTGTGACATGGTTTCAGTCAACATTGAATCAACCATGCTTTTGTAGTAACACGCTTCGGAGTAGTGTTCAATAATTGTATTAAACTGTATTTTTACCATGGCTTAGAGAAGGTGGTGCATGAAACCTGAAAGCTTTACTTTCTGGCAATGTTACACATTCATACTCATTTAACGCTCCCAAATGAAGTTACAGAGGATAAGGAAAGACAATCAGTTTATCCTAAAGTAAGCAGTGCTGCAGGATACAGACCGTGCACAGCCAGCGTTCAGTGTGGTAACAGCAGTGAAATAACACTCACTGTTTCGTAGGTCTCTTCAGTTGTCATGACGCTTGTAGAAGAAATGTACCTAAAGAATGTGTTTCCTTAATATATTGAATCTCTTGCTCTCACTCTTGAGCAGTCAATCCCAGCCTCCAGATATTGAGCTGAAAACAAACCATTCCATTCACCATGCTCTATATACTATTGAACTTATTTATCCAAAGGTATTTTACTCAAAATCCCTGTAATATGAAAATGACCCCCAGGCAAAACATTTTTTATCTTGAAACTGTTAAGCCTGAATTCATGCAACTATTTCTTAATGAAAAAAACAAAATGCAGGTTCCCTGGCATAATTTCAAGTGACATTCTACCCCCTTTTTATTGGTTTGGGCTTTTTTTTCCCCATAAGCCATGATGTATGGGCTCCTTTATTGTTTCCTCCCGTAATTTTGGACAGTATCGTTCATCATTCTAGCTGCCATTGAATGAAAGAATACATGGCTTCTCTCTCTCTGAGGGATTGCAATACCAGTCCACCAGCTTCAGCGAATTTTGCAACCATTTAATATCCAGTATTATAGGGTACATTCACAGGACTCATCCTTCAGGAGAGGATGCTCAGGAAAGTAGCAAGATCTACAGACTGAACATGAAAGTCTGATTTCTAATCTCATTCCTATCAAGAACTCATCGTATTACATGGGGCAAATAATGCAACCTCTCTGTTCCTCAGTTTCCCACCTAGAAAATGGATATGCCAATATTTATCTGCCTCAGAGTTTTGTGGTTTAGGTCAGAGAAGTAGACGCTGCAACCTCAAGTTACTCTCATATGCACAATAATTAGGTTATACCAGTATATTTTTTCCTTTTCAAGCAGTTCTTTGTTAATAACTGCAGCACTGCCTTCCAGGGGGGAAATTTGCAGACACTAAGACTAGCTGACACTTATTTGGCAGGAAAAGATCTTTACAAAGAGATCAAACAACTGCCCAGAGGTGGCAGGAATTAATTCAGTGATACAAATATATTCCAAGATTGTCCTGAAAGGTCAGTATTATTGAATTTTATTTCCAGGCAACATATCCCATCAGAACCTGCATCAAAGTCAGTGGGCAAAGATCAGGCCCAGAGTGAGTAATAGGTGATCTAAGAAGGGAGTTGCTGCGTGTTCCTTTCAGCTCGCTGTCTCTCGCAATGGCCGTATCTAGAGATTTCAAAGGAAAGGGGAAAAAACTCTATTGCAGACAGCTATGAAATAAATGACCCATTAAGGAAGATCATTTCCTCACAAAGAAAAGAAAGTTTCCAAGGGAAAGAAACTTTCTCTCTAAACTTACTCAGTTAATTGTTGCTTTTTTTACAGATAGCAATTCGGCTAACGGGTTATGCACTGTGTGCTGCCTGGTTCTTTACGTATTTGCTTATCTCATTTCCCCCCTAAATAATATTTTGTCACCCATAATAGCTTTCCAATTATTACTTAGATAATAAGATGGTATCATGTTATTTACAGTATTACTTATTATATCCTGGGCCCTTGGAAAGATTTTAGGATGACTACAAGATCATCAACAAAACTGACTTAACAAGGAAAAGATAATACACACACACAAAAAAGCACCAAACTCTCAATGGTTTTCTGAAGTTAAATATTAAAAAGGAGAACAACAACATTTTTTTTTTCAGAACTCTATTCTTACATTATTTCTTTCTTGGGTTTTGTACTCTTCATTTAAGCTTAGTTTTCACATCTCCAAAGCAGAGAAGTCAGCTAAATCATTGTAATGTTCTGGGAAGGAAATGGTTAATGTTCATGAAGGGGAGTAAGAAATGCTGTGTTCCTATTATAAAGGGCAATTCCTCGCCCACATGGGCATTTTGAGCTCATAAGGACCAGGTTTCCAAAAAAACCCACGTTTTGAGGCTGGAACAAATACTGTCAAATATGCAGGAGTGAACCATCCTCATCTGTTACTGTGATGGACTGGTGGTTTAAAGAGCTGCTGTTCATTTTCAATGTTCATTCTTATCCAACCTCCTCTACTGGCCACAGAGCAAACAAAAGGCAGCTGTTCTCTCCCCAAAACTGATAAGATCTTTTGTAGGAGAAAATTTGCATTTGGATGAATGTTAATTTTTTAATACTCTCCAACTACAGTGGAATAATTTGCTTTTGTTTCCTCCCCACATCCAACACACACACACAGCCAGGAAGGGACTTTACCTAATCTTTTCAACTCCTTTGAAAAAATTAAGCAAACTTGTATGACTCCGTGGCTGTTCTGCTTAACAGAGAGACAATTCACAGAACAAACAAGAAGATTCAAGAACATTACACCAGAAAATGACTATCCCTTGGTTTTGGGCCATATCAGCTATGTGACACGAAAACGTTTTGTGCTTCTTAGTGCTTTTCTTTGTGGACGTTTACCAAGTGTTGTCTTTATTCTTTGGCTTCACAGTCTTATAACAATCATCTCAGCATTCCCAGACTTTGGGAAAGGTCAGATCCAGACCTAAAACCAGTTCCAAGTCTTATGAGTTTGATGTAAAAACATTAGTAATACTTGTTTTTAGAAGCAGCACATGGGACCCAACAAAACTCACATTAGGACTGCTATAGAGTTTACAAGCCATATGGTTCAAATCCATTTACAAGTGATGAAGGCTGGATAGCTTTTACCCAATCTCCTGATGGGTGATGCAGTGGATTAGATAACTAACACAAGCGTATAACACAGGAACTTGTAAGTGACAAGGATTTTGTCTAAACAGTTAAATCATTGTCCACTTTTACTTGCTTCTCAGTCAATACACAGTTTCACACACAAAGAATATTCTGCTTCTCAGGTTTGAGGTCCACTCAAGAAAGTGATAGGAGAAGTGATGGATGACTGCCTCAGGCATGACCCTGAGGGCATGGACATCCTTGTGCTCCAGTGTCCTGCGATGCTAATGAGAGCATCAAGTATCATCCTATTGTTACTTTATAAAAAAGGTTATTCTTAATACCATGTATGCCCAATTATTTTGCAACAGCAGCTTCTCCTCCTGTTGCTGTTTCCTCTGGACTGTAACACAGATATTAATCAAAATAGAGAAGCTGCAGTAAGAGAAAACTGTCATCTTATTTCTCTAATACGGTGTATTTTCTTGGCAGCAGATGCCTTTTGACACTGATCTCATTCACATTGGAACTGTATTTTCCTGCTTCTCTGACAAAGCACTGCTTTTCTTCCTCCCAAATTCTACCTGCCACCCTTCCATGACAGGAATTTAATAGAAAGCCAAAGCAACCCCCCTAGTGCCTCAAAAAATCCTAACTGCCAGTGGATGAAACAGGCCCAAGCACTGATGAACATGATCTGATGAAAGATGAACCCCACATCCAAATAACCCCCAACTGGCATGAATTATCGTCATCTACATTCATTTGATACACACGGACAGATGGGAAAGAAATCCTGCCTTTTGCATGCTACAATTCAAGGTGCTTTGGGGCATTCACTGAAGTCAATGTGAGCAGTTTTTATCCTGTTGTGTTGGAAAACTGGCTAGACAGCCAGTAACTGATTGTCTCTTAATTGAAAGTACACGTATAATATGCATAACTAAGTGCATGTTACTATACTTGAAAACGTAGTGTAGAGATGTTGGACCCCGGCAGTCTGTGGTCAATTTCCTGAGGTTATAAGCACTCTGACAGTTTTGATTGTGCTTTCCAGGACAATTTCCAGACAACCTGAGTCTGAAAAGACAAAAAAGAGCCAGGTTTCTGAAGGAAATATCAGCTCCAGGAGTGTGGCTTATCATGAAACAGTGAGGTTTGGAAGTCAGTAATTTTTTTCTCCTCTTTTACTACCTGACTGTAATCTAATGACTTATACAAGAACAAGTTGTACACAAGGAGCTTGAATAAAAAAATCTTCTAAGCTGTTTGATCAAGGATCTGTTTGAGAGAGGGCTCTCCTCGGTGTTGTGAGCAAAGGAAATTTAGAACAAGCATGTGCTAAACCTTAAAAAAATACTCAGAAATATTCTCATACAGCCTTTCTTTTGATAAAAGGGTCCACACCCTAGTAACTCTTTGCTGCCTGAGTCTCTCAGAGACTCTGCAGCAGTAAATTTCCAGTCTTCAGTACCACAGCAAAGAGAAGCTAACAGTTAAATTGAAAATTATGTCTATTCTTTAATTATTTTATGACTCCTTTCACATAAATCACTTGCATTTGAACTGCCTAAAATCTCTCCAACAAAGATATTTTGTATGCATCTCTATAGCAACACATAAAGGACCAAAATTTTTTTGGTTTACTGCATACATAAAATATAAACTCATATTTTACAGATTCTGGCATAATATGTAGTCACTATTTCCTTAATTAGCTTTTTGTTTATTTTGGAAGAGTCTGGTATGACCTTTGGAACAAGAGAGGAAGCAAGTCCTCATCTCCCTTTCAGGACTGTGTAAAGGGCAGGAAGCCTCTGTCCTTTGAAAGCAGTTTGAGGAAATGTAAGTCTTTCATCTTCTCCTTAGGACCCTTGAGGTTACCTCTGGAAATACACAACTATGCTTTTTGCAAGGACCCAAAAGCCCTTTACAAGTTCATCCAGGTAAAGCCCTTGTCTGGAGCAACAAAACACCCCAGTGACCCATGGGCAATAAACCCCAAAGCTCGTAATTCCTACATCTCCCTAGGCTCATCAGGGTCCCCCTAGTTCCCATTCATACCCTGGACCATCTGTCCTTCTTCCCATGCCCACTGGCCTGTAGGACCTTGAGATAACTATCCAAGTTGCTCATTGCACCAGTAAACTACCTGCTGTTTTTACACTAAAGAGCAGCAAGTCACCTGGCTCTGAGAAGGGCCAGGACTCAACTAAATAACACCACCAACAGCTCCAAACTGTCTCCCATGGAGTGTTGCTCATCAGCCTGGGCTGCAGCACCAAGGACACTGTTGCATCTTCCACAGCCAGAAGGAAATGGCCCACCTTTTGTAGGCAGGGTCTGTACCTTGGGTTAATTAGTTAATATTCAACTCAGTCCAGCTGGGTAATAATGATTGGATGCCATAATTCCCCCTTTTTGTTTTACAATTTTTTGTTTTCAAAGGTTTTTTCAAGAAGGCTTTAAGGTGAGCAGAGTCCCAGTCCATTCATTCCAACTCCAGCACGCTTCCCTCCCACAAATACCACATCGGGGCTTGCAGCTTTACCTTCTTCACCGAAGGACTCTCGCTCGGGCTCCTGGTTCTGGCTCTTTTGGCTCAGGCTCTCGGCTCTGGCAAGGGAGTCAGGGCTTCTAAGGATCTCCCGGATGTATCACGTCGGGATCAGCAGTTGCTGCTCACCAGCCTGGGCTGCAGCACCAAGGACACTGTTGCATCTTCCACAGCCAGGAGGCAGGGTCTGTACCTTGAGTTAATTAGTTCATTAGTTCATTATATTCAACTCAGTCCAGCTGGGTAATTATGATTGGATGACATAATGGAGCACAGCAGTGGAAGGACAAATATCACAGTGATAAATATAAATGCTTTTACAAGCAAAACTGAGAATATCCTTACTATAATTCTTTCAAATTTTGGCTGGTTTTGTATTAGCTTAGATTAATGCAACATACTTCAACTATTTAGTAGATATTCAAATATTCTGTTGTATTTTTTGGCTTGAAAATAGGCCAAGAATATATAATTGTCACTTACATGGCTCGCTTCTGCTCCTTCTGAAATCAACAGGGAGTTCTTTCCTTTGAATTTGATAGATTTTGCGTTAAGGTTACATTAATAAAGTTGTGGATCTGGACCTTGTCAGTGTTGGAGATGGGAAAATGGGATAGATGCTTGTTTGGTCTCACACAGCTTGCATAGTATGGACGCTCCTGATTTCAGTTCATTTCAGTAGGAATAACACTAAATTTAAGGTACTAGCCAAAAGTTGCTTTATTCAAATGCTATGTTTTAATATAGCTGTTTGTCTAACCGTCAGATGTTATGATTGGTTAATAAGCATTTCTAGGTAAAAAAAATCAGAATATTCAGATTCTATATTTCTTTTCTATCCCCAGATCCCATGTGGATTTTAACAGCAGTTTAAAGTTCATAATAATGTTTCTCGCTCCTCCTGGCCCCCTTCATAAGTTCAAATTCAGTCTGTGACCATTGCTGCCCTTCATGAGTTAAATTGCTCATAATTCTTTATTCATTCAATTCAGAACCTCGTAATCAAATGAAAGCCATTAAATTAAACAGTTCTTTTACAGTCCCATTGTATCTTAGCTGACAGGCTCATCATAAAGGAAATAAATCAGCTAATGAGATGAAATAATCAGATGGCTGAAAGACTGTATGCAGAAAGATTGTATGCAGATTGTACTGTTTGAAGCCTGTTAAAAAGGGTAGACCAGTTTGTGCCCCTTATATTCTATTATAAGCCCCTAAATTCAGAAGTCTCTGACACTCAATACACCCACAAATTCCTGTTTCTTCTATTTGAAATTTGCTATGAAAAGTTTCCATCGAGGTGTTTCACCAGTGTTATCTAGTTCTTAGAGCAAGCAAGAAGGCACTAGAAACCCTGAGATTTTCCCCAGCATCAGCCTGTGCAGAGTCCAGAGTTTTTAGCCTTGTCTCTTTTGCTCTGGGACTACCCAGCAGCCTGCTAACTCTGGCGTACATCTCCAAGGACAGAGTTCTCTTTGACAAAAAGCCATCTAGGCATCTAAGGAGCCAAGTTCTCTGCTGAGATAGGCTGGGTAGCTCTGCTGGGAGTCATGAAAACTTACTGACTTTCACTGCATGGAAACCACTCTCCATGCTCAATTGTCGCAGTCTTTTCTGAACCAAGTGGTTCTGATTTCAGATGTGTAGCCTTGGGGGCGTGGGGGAGCCGCTATATGAAACTCTTTGAGAGTTACTCCTAGAATGTTTTGATACATAATATCATGGAAAATTCATCCATCCACTTTAGTTTGCTATAAAAATGATTATAGAACTGCCAAGAGGAGATAGATCCAAATATCTAAATTACACTTTTGCAACCAAGTGGAAAGCTGTAGCTCTGCAGTTTTCTCATAGGAACTCGTACAAAGTGGAATAAGATTCTATCTTACCCGTCTTCATATTAGATAATGCAAAGAGTATCTGTGCTGCATACTTAATGCAGATAGTTGTTTCTTCTATTTGTAATACAGCATGAGACGGGCTTTCAAAAGCACTTAAGGTGGAGTCAGACCTTCTCTTCACCAACACATGCTTGAAACTCCCACATCTGCAGGCTTTCCATATAGGCACTTCTTCTGATTCATATAGCAGTATAGTTGAGTTGTACTTGGTATATGCACTTATAAAGGGAAAACTATGACCACATCCATCTAGAAATAAGCCCTGATATTTCTAACTGTTACACTGAATCATTAGGAGAGGCTTTGCTATCTTTCTTGATCTTCATAAGCTAGGGAGAAATCACCTGAATCGTTCATCACTCAGAATAAACAGCTCCACAAGGATGTGGTCTTTCGGTTTGAAAAGTGTGGGCAGAAGGCTGTGACAAGTGGAAAGGAGGCAAGTGTCCCGGTGAGAAGCAGAGGACAAGTGCCAGGCAGGGGTGCTTTTGTGCCCCATGCATCACCCACACAGCAGCTGCAGCTGCTGCCTGCATCAGACCAAGCAACTTTCCTGCCACTTTTGAAATTCAGAACAAAAAGTTAGTGGGAAAAAAAAATCATCCAGCTCCCTACTCCAAGGAAATACAATCATGAAGGCCCATGTGTTCAGCACTTAGAAAATCTGGGCTGCAAAGACTTAATCGCCTTCAAAATAATAAGGATGCGATATCGATGTAACTGAAGACATCAGCTGTAATGAATTATTGGGCTTCTTGGTTATTGGACTGACTTGAACCATTTTAACTTGAAATGCTTTTATACAATGCATGTTGGTTAATTTAATCTGCATAAGGTGTCCACTGAAAGGATGATTGAGTTTGTGTCAGTGTGCGAGTGACAGTAACATATTTCTGCCAATAACAGCGAAGAGCGATGTTAAACAACGCAGCAGAACAAAGTGCTCCTTACTTCAGTCACAAGCCAAGATGTAAGCATTGAGAAGTTGTTTGATGTCATATTGGGAGGCAAACATTTCACTGACAATATCAGAGTCAAAAAAACAGGTAAGAAAACACAGAGACACCAGTATTTTTGAGACTGAGAAGGAATGTGTCTCTGTGATAATTTGTCTTTTCCTTTTGTCTTTCCTGTTACTCAGAAACAGCTTTTTGTTATTCAAAATCAAGATTAGGCTACTACTACAAAAACATTACCAGTTTCTCTCAAATCTCAGATATTTTTCTGATTTAAGATGCTTTGTACTTGCCTGATCATCAGCAATTTAGCCTGCAATCGTGTTTGGTTTTCTCTGCCAGGTGGCGCAGGGTACAAGCAGACATGCAGAGACACTGTCACGGTGACCCAGTCTTGGTCGTGGACACCAGCCACCTTCATGGAGGAGCCAAGTAGCACCAGCTCGGGATCCTGGCAGGGACTGAGGGACTTGTGGGATACTGTTTTTTTTTGTTGTGTTTTTTTTGTGTGGGTTTTTTTTTTTTTTTTTCAATTAACTGAAGCATCTGCAAATGTTTGTGGACATTTATACACCCAGAGAGATGAGGCAGGAGACTGGAACCATCCAACAACCAGCAAAGATAGTTCAACTTCACATTTGAACTAGGCCTGGTAGCGAGTTTGGGAAACGCTTGTTTACATAGACTGCTACTATTAGCTATTGTTCTTACAGGATCACTCATGAATTCAGCTTGAGTAAAGGATAACACTGTCTTTTTCTGTATCCCTGCAGAAGATATGAGCAGGCAGGGTCAACAAGAACTATGTGAAATTGGAGAACTCATGGAGAAACAAGATGACTCGTGGGCAGTATAGGTGGAAGAGAAAAGCATTCAAGACACATAATAAAAAATGTCAATTGGGAAGAATGCCAAAAATTACATCATACGGCATTTTGTAATCCAACACTTCATATGTTTAAAGCTCTGGACAAAATGATAAGTAGCTCATTTTCATAATACTCTGGCAAGCTTTTGTCTTCCTTTGAAAGACAGAAATTTGAAGCAAGTAGATGAATTGCCCAGTGTGAATTGCCCAGTATGATAGATCAGGTCAGTGATACATCCAGGATCACAATGCGACAATTCCCACTGGACTCTTTAAAAGAAAACAGAGGCAAGAATTGGCTGGGCTTTCCACCTTTGCCAAATATGAGTATGGCTCAGCTGAACCTCAGGACCACACTACACCCAATGGAATTTGCTTCACCTACAAACACGATTAGCTGTGAATGTCAGTATGTATTGGTCTTGCATAGGACTATAAAATATTTTGGACATTGTTAATTTCATTTATTTTCTTAAAACTTGTATTTTGTTTAAAGATTTTTACTTATTTCTACTGCAGTGACTTTGTTGGTCTGGTTTCCCTTCTTGTGCAACGCTCAGTTCTCTTGTGCACAGATACTTTGCAAATACAACTTTCTGTAGCTATTTCTAGGAGATACTCTTAAAAACAGTTTTGTTTTATTAAGAAGTCCAACTGTCACATTTCTATACCACTGTAATTACCAGGTGACAGTGTTTTTACTTTTAAAATACCAATTCCAAGTTTATCATCCCTCTCCGTGACTCGTAATTCTTCTGGATAAACATGTTTCAGATCTGTGATGGTATCCCTGGTGATGGTTGCCATAGTGCTTCGCAGGATTTTGTTTCTGCTCATTCCTCAAAAGCAGGACTTTGGTTCTCTGTGGGAGGCCCAGAGTTGCACTAGTCTCAGATTTTATTGCCTTTGCTATTCTGCCACCACTAGGGAATAAATTACCCAGACATGCCACCGTCATCTTTACCATATTCCATCCACTCTGCTCAAGACGCATGTCACAAATCATTCTCCTTCTTTCTGTAGGACCTTATTACATATCAGTCGAAGTTTTCATTGGTTTCTACTCAGTTTCCATCTCAAGCACAGGTTATTCTCCATTAAAATTTCAGACTACATTTTCTAACATCACGCACGATACACTGAGTTTTTAAAATTTCAGTTATGTTCAAATATACTTAAAAAAACTTAAAAATAGGAAATAACAAAACCACCATGATTCTAATTGCCTCAAATGCTATACTTTCTGCAGGAGAAAATACACCTACCTCTGACTAGTTCAGTCTCGCTTGTTTTGATAAATGCCTTCCTTCCCTAAACCCCTTTTTTTTTTTCTAACAGCTTTAGAAAAATTTTTGAGTCTCATTTCTAGGAAATGACTGATACAACAACTATCTCAGAGGCCATGTCAGTGGCAATTAGTCACCAAAATATCTTTGAGAAGCTGAACCACGCTGATGCATTTGAAGAGGTAGACCATTTTCACTACCTATATATGTTAAAAGGTAGTTTCAACACTGCCTTGTCTAAAGTAAAAGCTGAAGCATCATTTAATATAACAGAGGCAGAATCTGGTTCACTGCAGTTTCAAAGTCAGGTGTCCAAATCATCATTTCTAAAGGGCATATATATAAGACATACATCACAATGAAGTCTCTCCTCACAGTAGATAGATCAATCACTTTGAGTGAGTAAGCAAGCACAGATACACGCATAATATATTATATAAAACAGTAGTATCTACCTCTCTTCTGCAGGATTTGCATCTTAAGAGTGACTGAAGAATGGAGAAGCATAAATTAAATCTCTTACAGTCCAATTTAATTTTTGAGATTTACTTGACCAGAGGACAAATTTAACATAAAATATTTTTAAAATACACAGAATGCAATTGAAGGCTCTCAAGGAAGAGAAAGCTCCCTCAGGATCATAGGCACAAGGCAATAAGCTTCCAAATTCCCCGCATGGTTGTTAGGTATGCTACATACCTGGTGTTATAACAGCCCACCAAGGCAACTATTTTGTGACCCCAGACCCAGCCCTGGGCAAAGCGGGTTACATGAGCAGCAGCCCTTGCCTGTGCAGGATCTTGCCTTATGGACCCATGCTTCTCCAGGATCTGCAGTATGATGTGGCAGGATGGAGGTGATGGAAAGAGCACAGCGACATCAGTCTGACCAGAGCTGCCTGGGAAATGGCTTTCTCCAGCCTATGATAGTTTAAGATTGGAGACACTTTCCTGCTCCTTGTTAAATAACTTTTAAAGCTTTTCTAGTTTGTAAGGTGGTAAAAAAGCACAAAAGGTGTTTCTGGGAAGACTTATGACCAATCTTACTTCTACTCTCCACACCAGTAGTATAATACCACTCATCCCCCTGTGCTTGCTCGACCATAGCAGTAAGCAAAGAGCAAATTTTCCTTTCCTGCTGGTAAACGGACCTACCTACCTGAACAGAGAGTGACTACTGCAGCAATCTTAAATTTAGATCATCTTTATCCACTGCAATAATTCTCCTTTCAGAACATCAACCAAGCTGCATATGCTGAAGAAGAAAGGAGGCAGAAATCACCTACCTGGAGTGTGTTTAAGGCATGGCATGCCTTGTTAGGGTACGAGAGTTAACCAGAGGCAGTTGTTGATAGTGAGCTGCTCTGCATGTGCCTCCACTTCATGGCCAGGATCATGAGTTCCACTTGTGAACCTCTGACATTAGTTTGTCATGCTGGGAAAGAAAACGGTACCAGTTACCCGGCATATCATGTAGGTCAATCCGAACATGTCTACCTGACACAGAGCTGTGTAGAGGAAGCTTAGCAGCTAAATTAAAAATCTCATCAGCCTACTGTTCTGCCTGGGCAAATACACCTCGTTGATTAACAGGACTAATTAATTCAGATAGCTGTACATAGCTCTGCTGCTGCGACAGGGACATTCCTGAGTGCCCTACAAGGGCAGAGTTTAAACCAAAGAGAAAAAGTGGTGCAAATAATTCAATAAGAAAACATTGTCATCCTTTCATAAGGATGTCAGTCAACGCTCATCTACTTCAGGTAAAAACAGAAACTCTCCCATAATGACCTAGTTATTCTGGTTCACATTTCTACTTCTATATAAACTTGCATTGTTCAATGGGAAATTCTAAACTTTCCAGAGAAGCTAAAGCCTGTATTTATAAACACATCATAGCAGATTTACTGTTAGACCAATTATATTGTGTGTGTCTCTTAGAAACACCCAATAAAAAATTATAAATACTCCAAAGAAGTTTTAAGTCTTGATAAAATAAATGGACCCTGGGCATTAGAAAGAGTTAGATATCGTTCAGGCAGGTGCCAGCCCAGCTTCCTCACATACTTCTCCACATGTCTCTAAGGCCTGATCTGCAATACCCTTCTTTTCCAAGGGCGGGTTCCCCTCCTTCCACCACTGCATGTGTCTGCTTGTGGCCAGGCAACAGTCCCCAAAACACCCACCGTCAAGAAGGAGCAGGGAGGTGGTATAGCCTAAATAGATGAAATACATACATACATGCACATACCCACCTACCTGTGCATATATACTGTACTAGCCTCAAGGCTTTTAATAGCTGAGAGAGAAAGAAAGTTGCTGGAATAAGTGCAGAGAGTGGAAAAGAACAAGTGACAAGAGCAAGTGCATGGTATGAAGACAGAGCAGGCAGCTGTTAAGAAGAGAAAGAAATGGGACCTCATACTATAAGTGTACAGCCTCTCAAGTGGGAAGATACATTCAGACACTTCATGGGATAAATAAAATGGTCGGTGGCATCAGATGGCAATACGAGCTACAAGAGATAACAGCACTTAACCTGTGCTGCTAACCAGTGAGATGTGAAAAAAAGATTGTGCTGGAAGACATGGCAGATTGCTCTGGTGGAGCCGCTCACCAGAGCAACAGGAACCTGGCACCATCAGGAGCAACCAAAGAACCCAGTAAGGAGAGCCAGGCGGTGGGAAGAGACAGGGCTTCCATAGGTGAACAAAACCAATATTGGTTAGTCTTGCCTCAAAATCAGAGAAGCAGCAAACAAATAGGCAGATTTTTTTGAGCTGTTACAGAAAATCTAGGGAGAGCGAGGACTTCTTTGCAGAAAACTTCCTCTTCATGGTATCCTGTTTCTGTTACTGTTGTTGAGGTAGTTGAACATTCTTTGAAGCTGAAATAATTTCCTTCATCCTGCTTTCCTCCCCCCTGACCTTGTTCTTAGCCTGGTTGAATTAACAATTTAAATTAATTAAAAACACACTTGTCTAGGTCAAAGCTTTTCTATACAATGTGTTAAGAAGAAATATGACACATGGTTATAGTAGCTTCAAGTTTAAGAGATTTTACCTTTCCAAACTCCTCAGGTTTTCACTATTGGGAAGACCAATTCTCTGTCATTATAGAGGTATCTTCAGAGCATAATTGTCATAAAATTTAATGAATTCCTCCTTCGGGAAAAGACCTTGATCTTCCTGAATCTCCTCCCATTTTGGTAAATATTTTATTAATGTGAAAAATACTTGAATGTTTTTCAAACTGTTTACATTCTTCCCTTTCAAACCTTTTGTCCTTGTCCAATAGGATTTCTACATGCTCACAATTCCTGGGATATTTCCTCTGTATCTGTCTGTTCCAGACTGAATTGGCTTTTGAGGGTTTTATGAACTTCTACACGTATTCCTAGCAATACTGGCTGTGCTGTCTCTGCTTACTGATCTTATCGTAAGCCATTTACTGTTTCCATTTTATCTTTCAATTAGACCCTTCTTCAAACCCATTCTTTCACATTCCTTCCCTAGGTTGTATAAAAGAGAGGTCTTTAATCTTTCCTCTAATTGAAGTTGTCCTTCCCAGCGTGTTTTCCACTGCAATGCTCTGGTTTTCATTAAGCAATGTCAGCAATACTCCAGTTGCTGTTGCTTTCTGTTTAATGTGGTTTTGCAAGAATAATAACAACTTTTTGTCTTTCCACAGAACGTGGAAAGAAAGTTTTAATTTATTAGCCTCATAAAATCAAGCACTGCAGTACTGATGCCATATGAGAACTAAGGTGAGGAAAAGGCAAATTTCTAAGTCCCAAATAGGTAAAGCATTGCCAAGAGTTGCTGCCTGGTTAGACACTGACACACTGATACCTTCCAACTGCAACTGTAATGACTGCAGGTCAACCCTGGTAGGTAAAAACCATGAAAAGATAGAGCTGGGAATGAAATGAGGAAAGATTCCCTGGGTTATATAAATGCGGTGTCCAGGGCCACAGTGCACTTAAACAGTCACAAAATCCCGGTCCAGATCTGCACAGGTGGAGGAGCTGGGACTGGCAAATCCCAGCAATAAGTCAATGTAAATCAAAGGGTGACACTAAATATTCAGACTTTGTTCTCCACTGGAAATGTACTGATTAGCAGCCACTGAGGATCTGATCAGATTAAAATAAGACAAATAATGGCTGTTTCCATAAGCAGGAGGTCTTGGCCTCTAGCAATCAACAGAGCCAGCTATTACACACCAGCCATGGAGCTAGCATTTTCTCAGATAACGCAAGCAGTGATAATAGAGCAAGTTTCTAGTCTGACTTAACTCAAACATGCAAGATAGCTGGCGCTTTTGTGGTGTGCAGTTTCTTAGGATCACACTTGCAGACGGCTAAGCTTACTCTGAGAGAGACAAGCGATGAAAATTAAAACAGCACACTCCATATGTGCTGTAAATCACACATAGCTGTTGGAGGAGGAGAATACCTGCTTTTCTTACAGTTTGTTTTTAGTTAAAAAGAAAAAACAGGTAACTGTTGTTTCCGAGTGGGAAGGAAGGAGAAGGTGAATTGAGGAATGAAAAGCAATTAAAAGCTTCTCAAGAAATTTTTAGGTGTTTGTTCTTGACTTCTTCCAGGATGACATTTCAAAGTCCAAGCTTAAAGATCAGCCTGAATTGGAAGCAGAGAAAGCATCAATATTCAGAGTTTAATCAAGCTCAGCTTTACTGTGAGACATGGCACAAAAAAAGCTGCTTCTGAGTTAGGCAATTCAAAGCCACTGCAAACCCTGCAGGGTGTCTGTGAGATGTTTCCCAGGCCAGCATAGCTGAGACTAAGGTATTCCTAACTACAAAAAACATGTCATGGAAACCAAGTTACAGGTCCTTTAGATAACAAGGGCACCTGAGCTGAAAAAGGATTAACCATCTTTCCAGGTATTATTCCTATTACCAATTTCCTCCCTTATAGATCTGTAAATATTCTGCCTCTTTCATTTCTAAAATATGAGCAGTGAGCAACTTCCACACCTGCCAACCAAAAAAGGTTCTGCCGGTTCTAATGGCTAACAAGAGCCCAGTTCTCCGCCAAAGCAGTTCTTCTTGATATATGGTCTCAAGTGCAGGGCGGCTGCCTGGGACAGCACCTGGGAGTGGGAACTCAGACAAGCTCCCAAATGCCACACATCATCATGTATTTTGGTTCTCTCTGCTTTGGGAACATCTGTGACTCACAAAGGTGTCTCTAAACAGAATAAGGACAGTGTAGCACTCTGTCCAGACAGTACTGTGGATGCTAAAATCCATATAAGCCAAAAGTCCTACCTCTCAGCATGATTCACGACCTGAGTTACTGACCAGGTCTGGAGCTACTGCGGTCATGACCAATTCAGGAAGTCACTGGCCATGATGTCCTTCCTGACGTCCTTCCCCTATTCGGTTCCTCCTGATGTGCACTCCAGTAGGTACAACAAGACATCTAATGGGACATCAGCCCAGGATTTTGGAATGAACAGAACTGATTGGAATTCAGAACTCGTGTCCTATGAGAAAGTTTTGACCTTTCAAGTTCATTTTTGTTGTCAATCAAAGTTTGAAACAAAATGTGTTTGCCATACATTAAACATATTTCAAGGATTTTGTTTTACACTGAGTAAAATGTTTAATATTTATCTGAATTATAGCTTTTTACTTTTGACTTTAAAAGATTACAATTTTTAAACATTTACAAAATTAAAACTATTAGAAAGAAAGTCAATTCTAAATGATAAACAGAAAAGTTACATCTGGGAAATGGAAAAGGGAACATCATTATTTAAATACCTCACTGACATCTATTTCACATAAACAGGAATTAAAAAAAAAAAAGCCTAATTATGATGCAGCATTTTCTGATCGATAGACACAGTGATGGAAATTTTCTGTTCCACTTCGAAAAGAGTGCTGATAGTGTCCTCTGGGGAGTAGGTCCCCATGAAACATCATTTGGAGCCAGGAACATTGACAAGGAAGCTTTTTACAGAAAGAGTGTTGATCTTAGGAGAGTTTCAAGATTTTGAGCTTGCTGCTCTAGTTCTTGATTCACCTTTTTCTAAGGTGGTTTTTTTTTGCCTGCATTTATTCACAGTCAAGTCCATTTGACTTTTGTGAAATGAGACTATGTAGAGCAAGACACGAATTTCCTTTCTTCTTTAAAGCAGTGGCCACCACGGGGAGTCTAAGGTGTAGCATGAGTCACCAAATTTTGTAAATAAAGCTCTTCACATACCGTGCACTGTCAAGTAACAGATTCAATTCATGCTGCCGGGTTAATGCTGCCTGAGGATCAACCCAGTCACAAAACATGATAATTCTGGTTTGTGTCTGGAAATTTCTAGAATAAAAGACAATTCACTTTGACTTTTGTTCTCAGTGAATGCTACTCTATCACGATGTTTCCAGATGCTTATTTTAGACACTAAAGAATTTTTGTGGGTTTTAAAAGCAGCTTTGTAATGCACTGTGATAAAAATAAAAAAGTGTCTGGTTAAAAGACTTGCTTTCCTGTAAGTGTACTGTTATTATTTTATTCTAAAGATATTCATTAGAGCTTTTCTTGGTTGTTATGATATAAAAGTATTGTAAACTGTGGAACGAGATAATTTAAATAACCCAGCCTATATGAGTCATCCTCTGGCCTTTAAGTACAGACCAGATTTCAAACACCTGGGTAATTAAAGTCAAGGGCAGTTTTACTTAGCAACTTCAGTTTTGACAGCTATGCACTTAAGTCTTAAATTTTGCTCAAGCTTAGGTAGCCATTCTATGTTTAAGAAAAAGTACCACAATATCCCCTTCCCTGCTTAGTGAAACCTGTGCAAACTGCGGCACTTCCTAACCACAGCAAAGACTCTCTGCCATCTTCTTCCCGTAAGCAATACACTACTTCTGAGACACTTCTCTGGGACAAAGTCTGTTGTATTTTGCCATCCCTGGCAGCTGTACGGTCTTCATTGAGGCATCACTTTTACCTGCTGTCCTTTTTTTTTTACACTTGTTTCATCTTTCTTCCTAGCCCAGGTTACACTGGGGAGGTGGCAGCCAGGGAAAGAAAACCTCGTACTAGATTTCTGCAAGTATAAAAAATAAATAAGAATATAATGAATAATGCAAATTTTAGCTTGAGTCAACGAGCACACGATGCCATTCAGGCAGAGAGCAATGGGAGCTGCTCACAGTTTGGCAGTGGCTGCTTCCTCTGCATTGATCAAGCAACTGTCCTTTTCCCGGGAACATCTAAGATGACAATGTGGTTGGCGTGGGAGGTGTTCACTGAGAAAAGCCCAAAATGGACTCTAGGATTTCACATAAACTTCTCTGCCACAAGGGCAAGCAAGCAAAAGTTAATCAACGGTGTATATTAGTGCATGCCACATATGGCATATTATGAAGTAATTCCAGTGCTAAGCCCTGGTCCACGTGCTGTGACATACTTATTTCCAGATGACTACTTTTAGGTCTTCAATCACTCTTCAATTTTTCAAACTGTCAGCAACAGTGTGTTATATTGCAACAGTGTCTGTGACTGATGGCAGGCTAAAGTCAGACAGGGTGTACCAAGCTCTTCTGTTTGGCAGAATGCACTTTCTGTTGCAAGTGGCCTCAAGCACCACTCTCAGTCTTATCGTGAACTGCCTGTTTCATCAGTGTCGCAGAATGTACCTTTGGGTCCTTCAGACAGTGGCTAGAGATGTTTGACAGCTTTGGGTGTCATCATGATTATTCATTTTGTCCTGGTGCTTTGTTGTTAGAGTCCTACCCTTCATTGATCTTTATCCAGCTCTTACCTCTGGATTCCACTCTCCAGGGCTCTCTAGACTCACATACTTGATTCATAGTGCCATATAGGTCTCTTCACCCAACACTAGATGTACCAGGCTGGAAGAGTCACTGTCCTTTCCGTGCTACTCATGAAAGTCAAGTTGTCTCCAGCTTCCCAGTCTTTTCATGCAACAGACCTCAACAGAGACACGGGGGTGGTGGAGGAGTATGCATCTTGGAGGAAATGTTTTTACCAGTACTTTGAGTTATGGTGGGTGAAAAATGTTTCCGTCAAGCACTGAGGATCTTTTCTTTCCAGCTCTGATGGAATATGAACATCTCAGGAGTTATAAGTATCTATTATAGCCTTACTGCTATGGAAACAGCAACTTCTCAGCTATAGTTAGGAAGAGCTAAGTTATCAAGAAGTTATTAGCTGGGTCTCCCTTCTCAGGAAGATGCTGTTTCCCCACTAGGCAGGGAATTTAGGCTGAGATGACCTATTTCCTGAGAGACCAAGGACAATGTTTCTGGTCCTATGGCTTGGGTGCATAAAAACATACTCCAGGCTTTGATGAACAAAACATACCACACCTAGCATAGCTTAAATAAGAACTCGTTCTTCTTTCGACTTTGTCTCCCTTGTGGAGTCCTGAAATCATGCTGCTTTGTACACCAGGAACCGCAGTACACGTCATGTTGCCCAGCTCTTCATGAATGGCTTCCAGATGTCTGGTCAGGGCTATGTGAAGTGTTAAGTAATCAGCAGACCCAAACAGTAGGGTCACAAGGTGCACTGTAAAAAGGCATTGTATATCATACCCACCATGTCTTCCTGTCTCATTATTTCTCTTCCAGCCGAAGCTGCCAAATATTAGGCCCGTTTTTAAACACTCATCCGTCTCCATATAAAAAGTGTTTTTTACTGCATTTTCTGCGTTACATCTCAAATTCACAAATAACTTTATACACAACCTTGTTCTTACTGTACCGTGTATTTGATTTTGATCTAAAACACCTACCCTGTCAAGCTGTTGCCTGGACCATACCTGATACGTGCTGAAGTGAGAAACATCCTCTGTTTATTCAGTCTTACTCAGCTCCTTACACCTCACTTGTAGCAAGTCATAAAGCACAGGCTGAAACACGAAAATGCGGTTGTAACAGGGGTGTCATGGATCAGTTTCCCCTTCAAAATCCACTTTTAACTAGTCCTCATCTTTCCTTTGCCACTCAGAGTAACCATCTTCAGGGCTATCCTTGATTCTTTGCAACATGCTCTGGGTTTTGCTCTCTGCCAGTTTAATGAACTTATCACCTCTCCTATGCTCATCATTGCTTTTCCCCTCAAGAACCTTAACATCATTGATATATTTTTACTGAAATTATCCTTAAAGTTGAACCTTTTCTCTATTATGGGATCAGGAAAGTACAATTTGATTTTAAACACCAGCTGGATAGCACAAATGTTCAAAGTAAAAAGAAAAATCTAACTAGCAATGTAAAACAGCATTAGTGTCACCAAATGTAATGGAGGAAGTAATCATAATTCCTATTTAAAGAGTGATAATACACAAGAAATAGGCATCATTTCTCTATTAAAAACGACATCATCTGACCTTTTTTTCAGAATTCTAGAACAAAATGTCATTATGTAAATACAGAAGGATAGTTAATATGTTTTATATTTTTTCTTTAGGAAACGTACTACCAGGAAATGGAAACACAAGATCCAAGATTATTTTCCCTCTAGTTCTGTTATACAGCATATAAAAATTCATTTCAACTCAGGCAATACAACAGCAGACACTGGCGAAGACTGGACTTCAATTACTTGTGTTTATGTAACAACTAATTGACAGGGTGATGGTGAATGCATCACATTGGGAAAGCTGGCAGAAACTGTTTGAATAATCCATTTATTCTCCTTTTCTTGTCAATGAGCAAAGAAAAAGAAATACAAAAGCATACACCAGAAAAACACACTAAGAAAATTTATGTGCAGGAAGGTTGGTTTATATGTGATAGGATAATTCAATTAAGGACAGTTAAATTTTAATGACCTCTCTCAATGCCCATACAAGTCAAGTAACATGGTCTGCTGGCTTTCGTCAGAATGAGTGATAGCCAATGCCAAAGTACCATTTATCACTAAATTTTCAGTTTTCAAGGAATTGGATTTGTTTTGTGTTATTTATTTAGATCTTTTACTTTCTAGCTGATCACACCTCTGCATGAAATGGCGTCTACTGTCTCCAGTAATAACTCAGGGCTGGAGGGAGGCAGAGTTTGTGGGAAATGTGGGAATTCTGACAGAACATATCATCACTGGACAGTGTGTCTTGTGAGAGCCAAAGTATCTGATTGGAATGTAACCATTACACAAAATTTTCTTTGTATTACTGTCAGGGTTCTAGTCTACTAGCTGTTGTTCCAGCTTGCCCAGGCAAGCTGTATATGGGCCCGTATCTATAGCCATGGCTGCAGAGCAACTCCATCAGACAAGCTGCTCAAAGGTCAGTGACACCAGAGCTTTCAGGCTGTGAGGGAGAGAACCTGAAGCTGTGGGAGCGAGACACCCAGATGACTCCAGAGCATGGCAGTCCTGAGATCTTCATGTTTGGAACTCTTCTTGCAGAAGGACTGAGATCCAAAACTAACCTAAGACTTGCAGCAGCTGACAGGACCTTCCACCTCTTTTACCTGGAGATGAGGTAAACCCTTCTGACAGAGAAAATGGGTATCCAGACCTTAAATTAAATAGCTGTTTAAAATGCAGTCTCAGATTCTGTAAATCCTACTGAATATCCTCATCTTTGCTCTCCAAGCAGGTCTGCTGATTTTAACAGAACTGCTCGCATACATCAAGTTGATCAGTCCTTTCCCCTTTTCTCTGCATCAGGTCAAAGAACAGACCTCTACAGTAGAAAAACATGATATGCTAGACAACTTGCAGCTTCTTAAAGTCATAACGCTAATTTAGTTGTGCTGCCCCAAGGCTGCTGGTCCAATGCCAAGCTGTTTCTGATATATCCCCTGAGAAGAAGGGGGAAGAATGGAGACACAGCCAGGGTACAAAGAGCTTGGGAGAGACAGGTTGGCTGCTTCTGCTGCTGCTGGGGCTTTGTCTGGGTAGGAGAACCCCTTCCCTGCTAAGCGATATGACTATCCTACTTCACCACTGTCTCACACAGCTTGGCCCATCTTCCATGGCAATCTAGGTTCAGTTCTGTGGGGATAAGATGGTTTTGCTACTGCTCGCACCAGCCTGATGCCAAAGACAACTGTCTGCCTGCACCTACACTGTCTTCACATCAGAGCGGGCTCACTAACTGGTTTAAAACCTGCAGTGAGAGCAGTCAGGCTTTTTTGGCTAGCAGAAGACCCAGATCCAGATGCGCTGGTGCTATTATGCATGTCCATAATATTGAGCCGTGTGTACCTATCAATTTGGACAGGTGCTGGACCTCCTGCATTAGTTGTCTAAATGCATGGCACAGCAGCAGCAGCTTTGTTAAGTCCTAGTTCTGGAGTGACCATGCATGCAAAACCTAGTTGCGCAGACATATTAATCATATCTGGAGGTAGCCATTTTGTTTGCCTTTTAAATGAGACAATTGATCACAGATGGATTATCTTTATCCCTGTGCACAAAGCCATGACCTTTCTGGACTGCTACATAAATATTTAGTCCTTTTTTTGGCACCCAGTCATTTCCTGTGATTCAAACAAAGAGATTACTAAACACAAACACATTCGAGATGAGTGCCCAAGTAAAAGTAAACTCATCATTCTCTTCAGTGAACAAACACAGTGGAAACCTGACAAGAACAAAATGGTTGTAGTCTGAAATGCATTCATTATTGACTGAACATATGCTATGATTATTACTGCCGTTTATCATTGCCTGGTGGTAAAGCAAGACCCATGACTAAGCAGTGTCGGTGATCACATAATGCCCTTCTCTATGCGTAGTCATAGTCTTCTTACAGCTATAAAAATTTCAAGCTCTCACATCGTATAGATTTGAAAACTTGGAATGGACTTGAAAAGGTAAAAAGTCTGGAGATATTTGGGCAGCAGACCTTCTCAGGCCATACAAACCCACTGTCTCCACTGGGTGTTCCTTCCTCAGTCCCAATTGATAACCCCGTTAGTAAACTTAGAACAACAATAGCACAAAAAAGCAATGCACAATCCATTCTGGCCTTGCTTTAAAAGGTCAGTTTTCCAGGCAGCTGGCCAGGCTCACATTAGCCTCCTTCCTGACCTTTCCAAGCAACAAATTATGCTGCTCACCAGTGACAGTGCTATTAACCACTGAGACTATAGAAGAGGAATACCTGAAGTAAAGCACCATTTCAGGAATATTCATTCAAAGGTAACTTAGGTCCAGATATCTTTGGACTGAACACATGTGAAAAGATATGGTTGGTTCTGCAGCTGTGAACCCCTTGCAAATGCATCATTTCATAAGAAATCTGTCCATTTTAGTCGAAGACAGATGGCTTGCTGAAAGGGGCTGTGTCAGTCTAGTCTAATAACATGAATAAAGTGATAATTATTTCCTTCTATGCTTTTTCACCGTTTCAATGTATTTGAAGCTGTTACTGTGTTTGCTGGTTCTCCCTAACATATAAGACAAAATCCCTCAGCAATGGTTGGTACTTCAGATTGGATGCGGCAGCAGCAAACAGCGCAGACATATTGAGAAACTGGCAAGTGCTAGAAATGTAAGTGTTCCCCTTCTTCTGGCAAAAGCTTAACAGAGGAAAAAAAAATGACATTTTCAGAGGAAATAGGATACCACTTTTCAACCAGTTCTTTACTAAGCAAAGACTGCAAGACTGTTTGCCTCCTCAAAGGTCATTTTTGTTCAGATCATGAAACAGGGCACTAGCGGAAGAGCTTCAAAAGAAAAGAAAAGCTAAAGTCAAATTACTCAGAGAAGCAAAAACAGCAAAACTAAAAGCTGGAAAAGTTTAGCCAAAACCAAATAGAAAAAAAAAACAAAAAAACAACAAAACAGGAAAACCAGAAAACATCTGTTGTGATGCACAGTAATGCAACTAAGATGGAATTACTTCTGTGAAAAACTGATTATAATTGGAGGAAGACAGGATGATACAAAATATACTATACTGTTCACTCTTGGAATGGTAAAAGCAGGATCAGCAATCTTGAACCAAGGAAGGGCTACAGAGGTGGTGAAGTGTCTAGAGCACAAGTTTTATGAGAAGTGGCTGAGGGAACTAAAGTTGTTTAGCCTGAAGAAAAGGAGGCTGAGGGGAGACTTTATCACTCTCTACAATTACCTGAAAAGTGGTTGTAGTGAGATGGGTGACAGTCTCTTCTCCCAAGTAACAAGCTATAGGACAAGAGGAAATGGCCTCAAGCTGCACCAGAGGAGTTTTAGATTGGATATTAGGAAAAATTTCTTCACTGAAAGGGTTTTCAAGCATTGGAGCAGGCTGCCCAGGGAAGTGGTTGAGTCGCTACTCCTGGAGGTGTTTAAAAGACATGTAGATGTGGTGCTTAAGGACATGGGACTTGGTTTAGTGGTGGACTTGGCAGTCTTAGGTCAACGGTTGGACTCAATGATCTTCAAGGTCTCTTTCAATCTAAATGATTCTATGATTTTTCTTATATTTTTTATAACTCTGAATCATGTCAGATGTTTTTAATGACTTGTATCTTGCAAGGAAAGCAAAATTCCAGTTCCAGAATCAAGAGATTTGTTTCCTAGAGGTGCATTGGAGCAGTCAAGAACATGTAAAAGATAATGAGTGAAGTGGAGACAGCATCTCTGGAGCAGTGTTAGCGAGGAAAGGAGCAGACAGTGCATTGCACTGATTCCTTAGGTTTGTAACAAGCACTGAGGCAGACTGAAGAGAAAAGGAGAGCCCAGATGGGGAAGGTGGGAGGTTTGCAGACAGGAGAGTGGAGCTGGAGGTACAGTGGAGAGGTGAGAAAGCTGCAGAGGGTCAAGGTAGAGGGCAGAGTCGAACTTCTGAAGAAGCAAGAAACCTAATTCATTTCCTTGTGGTGACTATATTGATTAAAGATATTTCTCTGTCCCCCCTTTTCCTTACTACCTTATCCCTAACCTATGTCCAGAAGGTTCTTCTTACCTTTGAAAAAGTGAACTTCAGAAGGTCTCAAACTTGACCTATTTTTTAAGTATCTGATTCCAATAGTAAGTTTTGTATAATCGAAGGATCTTTTTTTTTCCCCTTTGAATAAATGCGTCAGTGCTATATTTCTTTCTGTTTCTAGCCCTCAGCTTTGCATATGTGAGAAACCACAGACGTCTTCCCTTTGGGAGGAAAAATCAGTCAAGCCTGTGTTAGTTGGAGGGGAAGAAAAAAAAAAAAAAAGCAGTTTACCAAATGATGAGGCAAAGAATTGAGTAAGTTTCAACTGGAAGCATAGACATGGAGGCAACCCTATAAACTGACTTGTACAGAAGGACTCCTGCTCTCACTGCAGTCGCTCTATAGAGCAGGAAGAACTGCTTACCATGAAAACTCACAGACTGTCATGGTACCTTCTAGAGCAATCACAGCAGCACACTGAATTCCAAGTTGCTTACAGGAGTTGGTAGCTACCATCCCTGTTGTCTCCTGTAAGCAGCTGGAGCTCTCTTTACTCTAAGGCTACTCAGCCACACACATCCAGTGTCAAAGCTCTCCGAGGACAGATGCTACAGTCCTTTCAAGAAAAACTCAAGCGAAGTTAGCAAGGTCCACCCCAGAGCCTATAAGTGTCCCTTGGTGGGTATGCTAAGCAGTAGATGCACTCTGCTTCCTCCAGATGTACTGGCAAAGTGACCTCAGAGCTCAACCCAAAGTGGTTCCTACAGTCAGACCATGCAGATGAAGCAGTAAGTTATTTCATACCCTCTGTCATCACTTTCATACGCTCCTGTCATGCCTGTCTCCCCCTACACTTGATCTTAGAAGTTACGTTGCTAGCTGAAGTTACCTTTAGGTTAGAAGTTACCAAAAAGTTAGAACCATGACAGTGATTAATATTTGAGCAATACTGCCCACCTCTTTGAAATAAATCATAAAACTATGTTTCTTCAGACAAATGCCTTTAAAAAACCCCCACAAAATATCAATTTTTCTCACCTTAAAAAAAATCCTTGTTTGTGTTTTCCTAAATATGATTTCTCATCTTTTCTTGCTATCATTATATAATGCCACACTTTCTGATACAGTATCAGTTTGTATACAAATGTTCTGTGTCAACATCCCCTGAAAGCAGCATTTTTTAACTTCAGCATCAATGTTACTTCAAAGTTATCACAATGTCACATCTACTTCAGATCCAGTAAAAATGATAATATTGTGGTATTTTGCTCTTGTTTCTTACTTAAACTACCCTCCTATTGAAATCACACAGCAAAAATGGCCTAAATAATAACAGAATAAGAAATTTTAGTAATTTCTGAAGTGAAATAATTTCTCAGGACAGTAAGTTAGAGGAGATTCTAAATTTAAGAACAATGTGTAGGTGAACATTACAAAAGTTTCTTTTCCAGAGCTTTGCAAAAACTTGGCAGAAAACAGCCTTTGAAAACAGACAATGGGATGAGCATAAAGCAATCCTCTTTCTTGAATCAATAAAGATGGCTACAAGATTATGAATTCAGATGAAACAGGAACAAAGTTTTCTTTCTCATGAAAGCTGCAGAAAGAATTGGTCTAAGAAACACCAAAGACATTTATCCAGAGATAACCTCTAAATATTTTAAGGAGAAAAGAAATCCACCACGCAGGGGGCTTTCATTATTACTAGAATGGTGCCAATCTTTCTCAGAAAGTAAAATACAATTTTGAGTATTGTTGCTTTATGTATGGAGTAGGGGTTTAATATTTACTGATTTCAGATAGAGCAGAACTAGAACAATGCTGAGTGCTTCCGTGGCATTTTCCAAAGATGGAAGACATCCTTACCAATCTAAAGACAGCATTGACAGTCACAAAACCTGACTGTAATCCTCAACTTTGCCATTACAATCAGTGTCTGGCCACAGGGAAGTTATTTAATTTCTTTGTGTTGGAGTTCATTGCAAGAACTAGCAATGCACTGCTTGCCTCCCTCTGGGTTTCTCAGTGATGGTATGAGACCAAAGAGTTCTTGCTGTAAAACACTTTGGTTGATGAACTCAAATTTTACTGGCAAATTAAGAAAACTTTTTACTTCCTTCATCCCGTTTTGCTCATTAATTTATCTACTATAAATTACTATTTCCTTTCTCCCATACAGTATGAAACTAATTTAAGAGTCATTGTCTTCAGTGGAAATGGGATTAGAAACTTTCACAGAAACTGCTGGCAGTATTGTGGAAACATTGGAAACTACCATGGAAACTTATTCATGGAGGGCATAAAAGGCAGAATGAGTTAGTCATTTTAAAAGTCATACAGTTTGTAAGCTCTGTGGTTAGTTCTGGCAGCGAGAAGTGAGATTCTTTAATAGACCTAATGGATGATGTCAAATTCTATGTTTAAATATTTAATGTGATTTAACTGCCTAAGAGTATCCTGTTGCAGGTTGTCTGGCTTTCGAGGCACATGAAATCTGATCAGACACCAACTGCCTATAACAGTAGACTCCTTAATAGAGCAGTCAGTATGTGGCACAGATGTCAGCCTTCTCTCAAGGGACCTCTCTTCAGGAATAACTAGTTGGTGGTATTACTGCTCGGAAAGAAGAGAAAGAACTCAGATAAGAAACATTAAGTGATTTTAGGTTTTCCAATAGGTGAGCACACACATAGCTCTTGAATTTAACAGTCACTCTTCGCGTTGTGACCACTACTTCAGGTTCCACCTCTAACCAGCAAGTTGTTTGAACTGCTTGAGAAGTCTGGTAGCTTGGTTTACAACACGGGACATTTCCTCAAGTGATATAAGCTTCTACTGCAGTGGGAAGTTGGTACTTTATATTACCTGAAGATCTGTAGAATTATGAAAACAATTTTCCAATAATATTTTATCATTTATCAGCAAGTTCAATGGCTGGAAACTTTGGCAATGCCACTTTAAAGTGTGCAAGTGATTTTACAATCCTTTTTGCTCTGTCTCCTATTCTCGAGGGTGTTTAGCAAGTTTAATACCACCATGTACCACTTGAAGAATAAGTATAAATCTAATCACATCCGCCTGCAGCATTAGGTAGCCACATCTGTCCTATTTCACCATTGTTTCGCTGAAATTGACCTGGAGACATAGGAAGACTGAATACCTAGTATCATTATTAAAACAATAAATCCTTCCCTCACAAAAATCACCAATATTTCAGACCTGGATGTGCTAATCAGTACAAGAAAACTCATCTTGCACCATGCTGAGACTCCAATAGAAACCGACTATCCCTGACTTCAGCTTCATTGATTTTTGTTTTGTTATCAAAGGAGTCAATATTTTTAGCACCTCTATGTCTGATCAATAGACAAAAGCAGTCTTCCTGGTAGAGAATATCCGTAAGGATATAGTTGGCACAAAGGAGAATTTTCTTAAAGATACACGATCAAAAAACCTATAACCATCATCGTTTCCATTTATTTCTTTCTCCTTTAAGGCTTTCGTGTGTTTACATGCAATGTATCGTCCGTGGCTTGGCTATAAATGTTGCTGACAGTAACGTATACTCATCTTAAAAAACTGCAGGCATATTAAAGGCACTGAGCTTCAGTTATTGTTTTTGAAAGCTTCCTCTGCACTACTCTAGCTGTAGAAAGAAGTCTTTTCATAAATGAGAACCAGCCTCATTGCTTTGACTGACAAACCACAGCAGCATTTCAAAAACAATCAGTGCTCTATATCAAAAAAAAGTAATAACACAGTGCTCTGGAGGACTGATAATAGCACGAGTGAGAAGAAATATGGAAAATTCTCTGCTGGTCTAAAGTGATGTGGTCCTATATGAAAGGTAAACTTATTTTCTGCGTATCACAGTATTGCCTCTTCTGTACTGTCTGTCTGGAATGAAAATCAAGGAAAGTGGCCAAATAAAACTACAGGCAACCTCAAGCTCCATAAGTCCATTTCCTCCCCTTCTGTACCAGCATATTATCTGTACCGTAATATTTTTGTTTATTTGTCTTCCAAGAACTTTGCAAGAGGAACTGGACTTGCAGTGCAGGCTTCTGGATGTATTGATCACAGGCCCTTTCCTTGCATATGGTAAGTTAAACCAAGTGTCTATGCAGCCTGAAGTACATCTGTGCAGTGATGAGTGCACTCACAGCCTCACCAACGTCGCTGGTAATGTATTAGGTCAGTATCTTCTGATATAGTTCCTCCTGTATCATTTGAGAATCTTAGTAATGGTTTCTCGGCAGATTCAGAAATTTCACAAGTCTAATCTAGAGTATGATCCACCCTCTTCCCCAGCACAAGAGTGAATAACACAGAAAGGAAGAGTGATAATATTTTTTAGTGTAAAACTTTTAAAGTATTTTCAAAAGAGGGTGAAAGCTACAAAAATGTACTTTTAGCTTTTGGCTTGTTACTTTCATTTATTTGCTGTTCACTTTCAGCATTCATGCACAAAGTACTGGATTCTACCCTGTAATAAAAATCTGCACAAAATTAAAAGAGAGAAGAATAAAGCTTGGAGACACCTGTGTTTGCTTTAGCTGAAGCTGTCAGAGCAAAATAAAGCAGAAGGCCCTATTGCCATGTAGTTATGGAGATGGTAAGAAAACAAGGGTACATCATTATAACACGTTCTGCTGCTTACAATTAGACAGCAAGTAATTTCCAAGAAATATCTAATTCAAGGACTTTCAGGGTACATAGAATGCTATATAAAAATCTAAAAGCCCTTTTAGTTATGCTTTAATTAGGGCAGTCACTTTACACTTTACAGTTAATTGTGAATTGCCATTGATCAGTAAAGATGTGTCAGGTTTTCTACAGAAAAGGTGTATTATGTCAGGCAAAGACTGTCTATACTAGAGATAGAAGTGCAAAACAGCATGTGTGGTGTTGCCTCTGTGGTCTGAGATAACCCACGTTTGCTGTTTGAGTAGTTATATGTGCATGGCACACTTTGATACTTGCACAGAAGGTGTATTAAAATTACAGTCAATAAAATAAGTTAAAATAACTGCAGACTGCTCATGAACATAAGCATGACTTTTCAGGTAAGCTTGCATGAGGAAAAAAACACACACACTCCAGCCCTTGAAGTATTACCAGTTTCATTTTTTCTCCCCTTGTAAAAGAAACAAAGGCTGTTTGCAACTACTCAGACCCTCCTCATCTAAACCAATTATTAACAGTATAGGCTCTCATTTGAGTCACTGCAACACTCTGACATTCAGTAGACAGTTTTCTTGATGATCTTTGTGGTTTGCTGATGGGCAAAGCAGCTAGAGCTGCAGATAAGTGTTGCTTTGAGTCAAATCTGTCCCAAACTCAGGCCATTTGCCCTGATACACGGGCTGACATAGGGAAATATCGTGTGCTTCTAAGAGAGTCAAAATCTTGTCTTTTTTTTCCTCAGCAGTTCCCTGTAGTAATTTTGCTAAGCTTACAAATTTTTAACTTTGCCCCTGTACAAGGCAGAGGTGGAGTGAGCATCAGCCAGGGGAAATAAGCAAGGAGCTGCCTTCTGTATGATGAAGGTGGCGTAGGACAAACCTAGATGTGAAAAGAGTGGTGAACTTTCTCTAAAGGAAGGACATACTGCCTGGAAAACCTGAGCCAGGATGTCAGTGTTTTACATGGAGCCTGTGGCCAAGGCAAGGGAGCTACAGAGAACTCAAAAGGACTTGAAATCGCTGTGTGATCATTGCTTCCTTTTTCCAAACTAAAAAAAAGCAACCCAAAAAGAGAAATTATGGCAAAATAATCCAATTTGGATGTTTGACTTTTACAGAATGGGAAAAGACAACTTCACCCAGTAAAAGTAATTCACTGTCTTGAGGAGGTTTCAAGCCTCCTTTATGAGCTGTAATAAATTCCTACATACAAAATCCCATCATAGTCAGTTGAAGCACATCAGCTAAAATCCAGCATCCCATGTAAAAGCAAAGCCATGCCCCTCATTGGAAAACCCTGAGTAAATGTGCTTTAAGCAAGAGACAGCTTTAGAACAGAAGAATTGAGCTCATACCTTAGAGTTCCCCTAAACCAAAAATTCCTTCTGAAAAGAGGCTGTGACTGTGGTAGCAGCTACTAAATCCATGTTGCTCCTGCTTCCCCTTCGTGCTGTCTCAGAACATATGCACACACTTTCCTGAACCACCGTCCTTGTGCATTTGCACATGACTGCACATGGTTGTGCTCAGCTCTGTAGGAAAGTGCACAAAGTGCACATTTCCATGCGGATTTGAGAAAAGAGCCAAAAGTCAAGTGTGAGAGTGGGATTCAAGAAGAAACATCCATGAATATTTCTCAGTTCAAGCACCATGGTCTTCCTAGCGTTGTCTCAACCTTTCGAAGTAAGTAGTTGCATATGAACAAAAGCATCCATTTCCCAGCTGGCAGGTGTCTGCAGTTAATGTGTATTATTAAACATTTATGGAGGAGCAGCTTCCAAGAAGACTGAGTCAAGCACAGAGGCAGCATTTTCATCTAAGGTTACCTCAGAGTCCAGATCCGTGTCTTGGATACTAACTGTGGCTGTGACATTTATAATTCACAGAAGAACACCAGAATTTAGTTTTTCTCACTCTCTAAAAGTATAAAAGACTTTTATGTGCATACAGTGACCTTACACTACTTAGTGACAGCCAACCCACCTCATTCCTAAGTTGAGAGGCCAAGCCTAGGTCATTCAATGCTCTCCCCAAATTGCTTTTCAGAGATACTTTGTTCCCCTCTTCAGCTAAGCCCAGAGACTCAGCTCTGAATAGAGTTTGAAGCATGTGTGGATGGAGGGGTTGTAGTCGCAAACATTATTTTTAGCATGGTAAGGCTGATCTCCACAGCACCTCTCATAGCCAGAGGAGTCAGATGGGCTCCTCTGCAGGGCCATCCAGCACAGAAACTAAAAGCCTTAGGTGCTCTGGGCTGTCTTCTGGGTGGACTTATTTCTGCCCCTTTGCCAAAGAAGGAGCTCAGAAAGATACTCTTCCTAAGGCCACACTCCCCCCTACCATGGAAGGGATTAGGTCTCCCAGAGAGCAATTCAAGAGCAATTCAGAAATAAGAGACAATTTGCAGCTTTAGAGAATTACCTCTCTTATCTGAATCACTCACACTAGCTGCTTCCCAGCTCAGCGGAGACAGCAGGTCCTCTCACAGAAGCAGTGTTAGCTTGGGTAGCCAGAAAGTGAGAGAAGGACAATTTTGTTGCAAAGTACAACTTTCACCAATATGTTGGTCCTAATTCAGAAAACAAACACTAGAGCAAAATATCACTACACTTCAATTAAAGCATAGCTTTGAACATAAATCTTTGCTGGTTATACCGAGCAGGCATAACAAGTACTGGCTCAGTTACCTCACTCTGAGAGGCAGTAAAGCCTTTCAAGGGGCTGTCATCCTGTAGTTAGATACAAGTAATTGAAATGGTTGTATAAATCTGAAGATTGTGATGTTCAATCCACAAATCTCATATTGCTACACACACACACCCCAAATCCTTGTACCTTACTTTATACTCATTGCATTAATACACCATTCCTTAATGCTCTTTGTTGCAGGTGGACTCAATCCGAAGCAATATCTGTACTATTTTTAGAAGAAGGCCAAAGTAAAATCTAACAGTACAATCCTGTGTATCGGTTATTTCCTCCTTCCCTTAGCACTATACGAATATTCACAATTCCGATCGGCTGTGGGGTTCCTGAGAAGCTGCCAATGCATTGCCTTTGTTTGTACAAAGGTTAGCTGTCTCTCGATAAGCTCCTGAATTCTACAATAAAACAGCAAGAGCAAAATGTACTCTGGAAGATGGCCTAATGCAAAACTATGGCACTGATTTTAAATCATAATGTTACTGCCTTTTTGGAACCTTTTCCCATTCTAATGTGCATGTCAGCTGTGATAAAAATATTGAGCAACAAGCTTTGAACTATTTTGGTGCTCTGTGGAAGTGTTTGAACAATACTGCCATGTCAATTTAGCTATATTTTACAATAATTGGTGATTTGGGTCAAATTATAGAGTAAACACAGCATGTCTGAACAAAACAAGTTCTTTTAAAGATATTCTAAATGAAAACATATTTGAGCCTATTGTTATTGCTGTTAGTACAATCACCATGGAAACCATATAAAACTCACTTTTAATATCCATTCTTTCTTAAATGTTTTGTGTTGCCTAAATGATACATGAATTGAGCATAATTGGTTTGGTATTTTAATGGCCGGTCATGGAACAGCATGTCCTTTGGAACATGCTATAACTGAGTTAATTGCTACATTCGCTGTATGTGAGATGCAAGTTTATACCAGCTTTGTTATGAAAGGAGAAGGGAGCAAAACTTTTAAAACACCAACAGATATTTTGGATTACATATATCTCAGTACCTGATACTGCAAAGTTTTAAAATTCCAACAGAGAAAGACTTGGTCAGCTTCGCCCTGTAGTAAACTCAGCTGAAATCAATGCAGTTACATTCGAAATGAATTTGTTTCACTAACTTCTGGACTAAGACATATTTTGAAGGACGACATTAGAGGTATAAGAGCATTCACAGTCTGGCCCAGGTTTCAGCATATGTGATGACCCTTTCCCAGATTCCCAAGGACTGCATTTAAGTGCTTGATGGAACCTGTTATATACACTCGTTCCCAATATACTCTACGGGCGATGTAAGGAACAGATACTATGATACACAATTCAGTCAGACTGTTCCTAAATCTGTAAAATTCCAGATACCCATGGTGTATTTTTTGTATACACACTTGTGCACACACAGAGGAGCTATTAACTATCTCTTAACAGTACATTCCCAGAACGTACTAAATAGCCTTGTTCTTCCTCAGGTTTAACGTCTCTTCTGATGATTCCAGCTCAGCTGGAGATTGGTTTGAAGAAGGGCTACAAAGGCTGTCCACAGGCATGATTCCAAGCTGCATTTCTTCCTCATCCACAGCCCCAACAGCTGTGACTCTGCACTTTGCATTCTCCTCACATCAACTACCAATGACCATAGGAGATGACCTGAGAACCCTCATTTGCTCTGCCAGTGTCAAGCTGCGATTAAACCAGTGCCGTGGGCTCCCAGAGCCCCCTCAGAGCTCACGTCCTCCCGCAGGCACTGCAGGTGCCAATTGCTTCTTGCTTCTTGCTGCCAGCTGCAGCTTCACCCCTCTGCTCAGCAAGGAGGAGTGAAGCTGCAGCAAGGCAGAGAAATCCCAGCCATTAACAGGTGAGATATGACAGGCCTGATTATGTGACCACTGAAATGGACCTAAAGCTACGTGTGGATACCACCACGGGCAGACTGCAGCGATCAAGTGAAGAATCCCCATGTGAACCTCATGACAAAAATATGTGTCCGTAAACTGAAGTGACGTCGCATGTAAGTGAGAAATTCATTTCCCCATTTCTCTAACCGTTAGATACCTAGCTTGCTTATCATTACACCATGGCACAGCAGTGACTTTGGCAGTGCTGTTTTGGAGTCACACCAGCAAAGGCAAAATTTTCAAAGAGCCATTTTTAAGATAAAAATTGCAGCATCAGCCCAAGGGAAATGCATAGTGATAGAGCACACATAGTTGAAAACAAAATTTAAAAATACATATAAATGCATTTCAGCTGGCTTCTTTTATTAAAATGCTTGAAATTTAAATTTGAATGCATAACCATCTGTCTCAAGGATAAGTTTGATATAAGCTCTTATTCCAATTTACATATATCTTACTTTGCAAAATGCCTCCTGAAACTCATGCTAAGCAATGCACAGAGAAAGTAATGCATTTGTCTTCCAAGGATACAGTAACCCCTTGATGTGCAGTTTGATTAAAGACCTAAAGAAAGTACTTCAGGCAATGCTGTTTAAGCTGTTGCATATTTCTAAGTTTCCCACCTTGAAGCACTTTCTCTCTAGTGGTGAAATCCTGGCCCTCGTGTCACTTCTCTCTGTAGCTCCGTCACATCCTCCTTGTTCTCATTGTTATTCCAGGAGATAACAAAAAATTCATCTCATACATGTTGTTATCAGGAGTTATTTTTATTGGAGAGGGTATAGTTACCAGTTCTTCTCAATCTAAAAATTAAAAGGGGAAAATTGAGACTTCAGCAAAGAAAGCTTCAACAGCCATTTCTCCATCCTATGCAATTGGTGAAGGAGACGAATAAACACCATCCATGTGCGTATACACATATACTTTATGAAAAAGCATTTATTTTATGAAGAAGCATTTACTTTATGAAGAAGCATTTAATGCAACATCTTCCCCTGCTAGATACACAACCACACAGTTGACATGAATTGCTACTGTTGAATGACCTGCAGGGATGTCCTCATACAGGCCAATAGTCCTAGTAAACTTATTCTTTGCTCATCAGAAAAAGGATTCAAATTACTCTTGTAATTACCATTTATGGTCTTATCTACAAAGCACTGTAAAAAATTTGTCCAAAGGTATCTTTATCCCAGGAATTGGAAAACCTGTACCCTGGGCACAGATTCAGCTTGAAACTGAGTTTCATGTGATTTGCTGCTCTGTGTTACATGCACATAATTACAGTACTTAGGACACCAGGGATGTGATGAAGTATGGCCCCACAGGAGGGGACTGAAAAGCCTATTCAGTCCTCAGAAGGAAAAGATGCCCTAAATTTTGCTTATGCACATACCTGAAAGACCCACGTTCATGTCATGCTTTTGCCCACACTGAAAATATATGCAGCCGTGTCCTAAGGCAATTGCAGCAGAAGACCATAAGCACTGCTAACCTGTTGGATGTGAGAACACCATCTTTGTCACTTATCTGAAGCCTCTTTGGAATGTAACCTAAGCTACAGAGCCCAGTTTCAGGAAATCCTCAGCCAAAAGTCCTACAGTTCCGTTTCTGTATCCTATCTGCTTTTGCGCAACTCTACCTCCTGCACAACGTTTGACCTCTTTGCCCTGCAGACAGTTGCTGATCACTTGCAGTGCTCATTTTTGCACAGAACTGTTGTTTTCTCTCTTGTTATTCTCTCCACCATGGCCTCCCCGCACGCGAGAGTTTGGCCAGAGAAGCACAGTCACATGAAGGAAAATATATGCCATGCGCCATGTTTTGGCAAGAGTAATCAGACAACCCATTATATGATTTTGTAGCAGATTTCTTGCCTGGGCATTCACAAAATCAGGAGAGATCGCACTTTTAAGTCTTCAGTGGTAAATCTACGTTAGCAAGCAGTTTTGCCCAGAAGGAACAGATCAGTAGAGGGAAGCTGCTGGAGCTATGATGCATGCAGTTCAAGAGTTTTGCTGTAGACTGGTGTCCTGAGACAAATATACCCAGTATGCGTCTGGTTGGACCAAAGATTGCTTGAGACTCTAACGTTCTCATGAGGGTTGGAAGGACACTGGTGTGCACCTAGACCAGAGCCTCCAATCCAGCTTCCTCTGAAAGGAACTTGGTCTTACATTGATCAAACTGTTCCACAGTCTGGAGCAACACATGCTGAACTTCACACAGTGCAGCAGGGTAGGTTTGGCACACATGATGGGAAGGCAAGGAGTGGGACATACAGTTTAGGCTCATATCAGGGTCAAATTACTCTATGATGCAAAAAACACTCTCTTCGATGCAGGGCATTATCTTTCCCTGGTTTTGAACAACTGAAAGTACAAAATGGGGAAATGACATCACAGAAGATATGTATAATGAGCATTCCCAAATGAAAGACTTGATTTATTGGTACATGCAGTTTTCTGTAAGTATGGCAAGGTGAAAGTTGATGTACTGGCCTAGAACAGGGATTTGGGGAAGTTGCAGCACAGACATTTCAGATTGCCCATGCAAGATCAAATGACCACCCTCTTCCCTTGTGGGGTATTAGCAACCAGCACACAGAAGGATCTGTTCCCATTTTTTACACGTAATAGAAAACCTGACCACAGAATATAAGGCCAGAATATCGTAATCTCATCATATCCAATATGGTCCAGTTCTGCACCGTATCTGGGTCAAGATCCAAATTTCAAGGCTAGATACCATTCTTATTACAGGATAAATCAAAATCCAGACTAAAGTCAACAACTCTGGGAGTAAAGGGAGGGAAAAGTATGAATTTATATCTTAATTTTCCAGCTGAGATTAAAGTCAAGCCTTTATTGTCCAAGATTTTGAAGTTCAGAGTAATTAATCCTTTCTGTGAAACCCATCATTTTGTTATCATGAAATCAATACATTGGCTCTCATCTTACTTCTGACCTTGCCAATTAACCCCTTCATGTGTCTTTCCTGGTGCTTTATTTTATTTCATGAGCTAGCATTCTGCTCATTTAAAATTTGAACCAAGCCTTCAGATACCTTGAGGGGAAAACATTCATATCTTCCTGAAAGACTACAGGCATATCTGTTGGTTTTGATGGATTGCAGAAGGATCAAGAAACCTCCACAAGAGTTGCTTTTGCTTCTTGAAGGAATTAAAAGAGGTCAAAACATGTCCTTGCCAGCGTTGCATTTGAAAATGAGAGGAAGATTTCTCATGTCAAGTGTAGCTGAAATACAGAACATACCCTTCGAACCAACATGTTCTAAACCACCTACTGCATAATCAATACAAAACATTCATTTATTGTACTGTTTGTGCATAAGGGCATACTTAGACTTGAATGACTGGATAACAAGGAGACCATTTGCTGCTTCAACTATGTCAATGGTGCTTTTCTTATCAATTTTTGAAATCTGCTGCCAGCATTATCTTTCACTGTCCTAAAATATTGAAAGAGTTACAGATGACCCCATGCACACTTACTTCATCACTAATCTGATGCAAAAATATCCTGCCATTGAGTGGTCCCAAGTCAACCTGTCCTGGCCAAAATGCAGCCACTCTTTTTTTCCCCTGATGTTGGCATGCTATCCCAGCTAAGCGTGTGCAGGTCTCTCTGAGTGCCACCACCCAAGACTTGAGGTCAGTGTCTGCCCCCAACATTCTCACCAGGTGCTCTCACTGTTCCTCAGTTAACTCCCCAGGGGCAAATGGCAGCAGGGCAGTGGACACAGGCTTTGCTGGGAAAGCCTGAGTTACAGCACTCGTGTCACTGATTCAGTCACAGTGAAAATTGTCCCAGTCCTAAGAGAAGCCTCCTGCAGTGGTTTTGAGCTGTGGGCAGCCAGTCAGGCAGCCCGGTGCTCTCTCCCCTCATAGACAGCAGGGTGAACAGCAGGCTGGTGTGATGGATGGAGGGGCTGCAAGACTGAACTGAAAAGCTACAAGAAAGTAGATGGGATGTGCCTCCCAAAATACCAAAATAACATGTTCTTAGGTCCCATGCTCACGGATATCTGATTATAAAAGCAGAGACTAACAAGGTTTCTGAGACTCCTCAAGCACATGGTAAATGAGCAGAAATCAACAAACCTATTTGCATACCTGCTGGAAAGCAAGTTTTGAACCTGCCTCTCTAAAGGGAAAAAGCTAATGAGCTCCCATGCCTCCTGTATCACTGAGGTTGGAATGCTGACAAGATCTATACCCAGTGCTAAGTGCGCAATAATTATTTCCAGATGTATGCAAACGTGGCTGATATTTTCTGCATTAATCTTTCATACAGCCTACATACATTGTAAAGCTCAGATGTTTCCTCAGCATTCAAGTAAAACATAAAGGGATTAAAAAAATTTATCTGGTCTGTTAAGCTTTCTTAAAAGGGAGCTGATGGTATCTGCCTAACACTCTAAGTCGATTTTATTATTGAAATTCCAGGGATTTATGTAACTGTCCTGCTTTTTCCAAGGTCTACATTTTTGTCCAACTAATACAGTTCCTAGTGTCCCTGTACAATTAAGTGAATATAAGCACTAAATTTTGATGCCCGTGATGCTACTTGAGTTTTTTATTATACCATGGACAATATTAAAGCTGTTGGGAGAATCACCACAATATTTTCTTCCTGAGCTAACTCCTGATGACTTTGAATTGAACAGATGAGTCTCTTGTTCTCGCTATATGGTGGTGTTAAATCACAGTAAATACAGAAAACTTGATTCACCTTTACAAAATACGAGAGTAGTGCAAAGGCTGTTCACTGCACCAGCCCGGATGACTGAGCAGCAAGAGGCAGTGGTAAGCTCATGTCTTGCCTTGAAATCAAGAGCAGCCTGTGAGATGTGCTGTGCCCACGTCTTGTAGGGACCTGGCACTGTTCCTCACCTGCCACACCAGTTGTCCCTCCTCATCCACCTGGAGGAAGGTGCTTGTCCCCATACCTCCATGCAAACATTTTCTAGCTGTGGGAGGTGTGATCAAGGGCAGCTATACCATTGGGAATGCACTGGTCATATGTTTTGCAAATGTACGGAAATGTGAGTCTTTTAGCAAGTAGTCGGGGCAGAGAAAAAACATCAGAGGTGGAGTCATCTCCACCCATTCCTATGTCTGCAGAATGTCTTTAGTCTTTTGATGTCTGCATATAGGGGGAAGATGCTGAATGATGTTGTAAAGTACTCCCTGTAGGTTTACCCCAGCTTTGCACTGACCCTTCAACACCTGTCAGTAAATGATGGCTTTTACACACTAGACATGCTACCTTGTTTGATTGCTTGGCGATTTCATGAACCACTGTCATTTGAAAGTTACACAAGGTGTTTATTTTTAGAGATGAACCTGACCTTTACAATCTGAACTGGATATCAATTTCCTTTTCCCCTCTGGGGAAGTCCAATAGCTTAAGATTCTGGTCCCAGCTGTAAACAAGGTGTCATGGTCAGATGTGATATTTACATGAAGGCCTGTGATTAAATAATAAAACATTTCCCTCAGGAGTCTTCAGATCTGGTATGGCTCAGTCCGTGTCCATAATATACAGTAGATCAAAAAGAACATACATCATCTAATTCAAGTTTCCTTACAAAACACAGGCTGATCCTGTGAATTTTCCTCATGTGGCTAATGACGCTGGTGTCCATGAGTTTATTCATGTGTAGATCTTCTCTGTTCATTAGCGTCAGCAAACTGACTAATGCTTGGTTAAGTTTATCTTTATGGATTCAGCTCCACTAAAGAAATGTCTACACTAAACCTATCACTCACCAAATTGCTTTATCTTCTTTGAATAACACTTATAATGGGTTATGAATAGCATAAATAATGAATATGGAAAGAGATATTTGATTTTCCACAGCCCTCATTGAATTATATATCAAACATTTTCTCTAATAGTCTAATAGTTAATAATCAAACAACATTATTTTTTACCAGACAATTTTTTTGCACATGCTTTTTTTAGGACAGGCAGTAACTGGATACCATCACTTCTTGCTCCTTACTACTCCCTGCCCTGTAAAGTTGAACAGCCAAGAGTTCAGACAGCTCCCCAATGAGCTATAAGCTAGAACACACAGATTATGTAACCATTGTTCTTCTAATTTTCCTAGGTTAGGGGAGAGTGATCTTTGTCTTTCTCCTATCAATAAGTTGCATTTCCTTGAGCATTTCTCTGGGGAAAAAAAAAGACATTGCTACTTTTTTCTTTGATAAACAGCATCCCCCAGGGCCATCAGAAGGGGTCTGAGCAGCTGCAGGCAGGAGCTTCTGATGGCCCTGGGTGACTCCCCCATGTTATTCCCCCAGCAGCAGCAGCATTACCATCTCTGGCAAGACCAAACCCTTGGAAGTACCTGATCATAGATAAGCAGATATTTTTCCCTTCCTTCTTTCTCCAGTTTTGTTTAACCAAGATCAACACTTCAAAGCAACCAATTTTAACTCATGTTTTAAGTGAGTCATACTTCACTTTTTCTTTTAGTACTGCTGTAGCTCTTGTGACTTTGCGTCAACTACTAAATATGCAAAATGGAAATCAATAGTCAGATCTTCCTCCACTGCAAAATCTTCAGTATGTCTTCAAAAACCTCCTACTCTTTTCCTGTGTTATAATTGTCCCAGTCCCATAAATATGTTTGCTGTCCTGATAAACACTAGGAAACTGAGTTTATTGGGATGTCTCAGACCTTCCTCTGCAGCAAAGCTTTCAAAGATATCTCAACCATTATTACTGTCCTATACTGAACAATCAGAGAGGTAAAAAGTCAAACTGTCATGCAGCTAAAATGTCTCACAGAGTCTCACTCTGTCAGAGACTGCACACACACAGAAAAAATTAAATCAGTCCATATTGCTTTTCTTTTATTTCCAGACCACCCACTTGCTCTTTGTACTGGATTTCAGTTACTTTTGTTATCAACGCTAATTTATTATAGACTACCTAAAGAAAAGTCAACATTTATAAAAGGCCATATTTTTCCACTTATGAAGAGAAAGATTTCTTCCCATGTTTATACAATCATATTTCTCTCCAGCATATAAAATGATTTTAGCGACTCTGACTAATGAAAAGTTTGGGACAGGATGAAAATAAACCCTGATGGGTTTTGCTGCAACCAGCCACTAAGCGGTTTGGGTTCTGCGGGTTTTTCTTCTCCTTCTGTGAGCTTCTCGTCTGCATCATGAATCTGAAACATATGAGTAAATACTCAAAAACTTCCACTGTGGTCTTTGATGTTCACAACTCAGGAGAGTGCTCAGCTTTTCAACTCAGCGTCTTGGAGGTGGTCTCTTACCCAAGGTGAATGTAGGAAATACCCTCCACTTACAAGGTAAAACGATGGATTAGCATTATGGGGGAAGGCTCTTATTTTCCTTGTATTCCTTTCAAACCCCATTTATACAGTGTTTGGTTCAAGGCGGTAGATCTCTGATCATAGCATTCCTACTATGAAGCTGAGGATTATACAGGGCAAGGTAAAGAACAGAAAGTCTTTTCAGGACTTATTCTTCACAGCATTATCTCATCACCCATGTTAAGGTATGATATTTTCTTCTCAGTAGGAGGCCCTGGTACATCTGTAAGAAAACAGCCAGAGAAGAGGAATTGCACTCATTCTCCTCTATGACTGACCTCCATTCCTTGAACTTCAACTTCAAATAATTTAATCAAGCATCACTGACGAGAGGCCAAAGTCAGGTTATTTTGCATGCTTATCATTATTGTGGACTGCAACAGGCTTATGGGTTTAACTTGTCCAAACTGACATGAGAGACCTTCAGATGACTGAAACTCCCCTTAAGCCATTAGAGCAATGACTATTTATACTGGTGGAGGATTTGTCTTTCACTGAATGATGAATCAGCCTTTACTACAACTGTTTTTTCTTTCCTTCCTTAATTAGAAGCAAGTAGTTAAAGAGAATTGATCATACAAGACAGCAGAAAGAAATGGAAAATCAAGTCTTCTACCACAAAGAGTACATTAACGCCCAATAATCCTGGTATCAAAAGATTTCCCCCAGGATTATGGTTAGCTACTCTCCCAAATGCCTGACTTGTCCATTCGAGCCTGAGTACCTCGTCTGGGGCTTCCCACAACATGCAAGCTGTGCAGGATGTACTTGTTATGATGTAGGTATCCATCTACTAAGAATCAAGGTAAAACCACAGATTCCTTTCTCATTGCCTGATTGATATTAAAGACAGAGCTCTAATCAAACGGTAACAATATTTAGTTGCAAGCCACCTGGGATGATATTTGAACCAGCAACCTCATTGTACAAATAACGTTCAACATCCCATCCATGTTCTCCCATAATTGGCCAGGAAGGCTGAAGGAACCTGTTTCCCACAGACACATAATCACATCCAGGAAACACACAGCCCAGAGCAAACAACGTTATGTTTTGCCACATTCATCATCTGACACATTGCTTCCGCTAGCCAGGACTGGAGCTGGTCAAGCCAGGATGCTGAGGGAAACTTGGTGAGCTTGCTCACACTGTTAAATATGCTCTGGTTAATCCCTTTCATCCCAGCTGGGGAAGCAGGGTAGTGCCTTCAGTAGCTCCCCTCTGGTTTCTAAGTCCCGTATGATTTCTCTACCAGTTAGGGACGTAAATCTCTCCACCAGCGTGAGCAACAAGCTCTGAAGAGCCCTAGGGGTAAGGAAGCAGTGATATCCTCTCCCCAAGCTCACAGGGCACAAAACTGAAGAGCTGGCCTATTGAACGTGGGATTCTCCAGAGACCTCACAGGAGCTTTAGGTGGCCAAATTCCCTGTGAAGTTTGTAGGTACAGAGGCATCACTGTCTTAGCCTTCACATGCAGCAATTCAGTGGCTTCGTGCTGTGAAACTACTGGGTGATTGCAAGGAATGCAGCAACAAAATCCAGCGAAAGATTGGGCAAACAACAATGTAAAGGTGTTGATAAATGCTTTCTGCAGAGTCTGAAGTCTTTGTTAACTATTCAAATGTGTCTTTGAAAAAATGAGTTAACCTGTCAATTTATTTTAATAGCATTGAGTAAATAAAGGCAAAAACCCGTTGAACTTTTGCTGGCTTTCTTCCTCCTGTAGCAGTCTTCTGTAACTCTACAGTAGTTTCTCAGTCTGTTGATGATTGGAGTGTTGTAGCTCTGCACATGGCATGGGCAGGCTGTCTGTCTGCCAGGTGACGGAGTTCCTCAGCTCACAGCTGCCAGCTGTGAGCCTGGCCCTGAGTCTCACTGACCAGCAAAGCCTCACTTAAGCAGCAGAGCTGTCTTGTTTGGATTGCAGCAGATCAGGCTGAAAGATGTTACATCACAAAAAATAAACATTGATTTGAAAACCACATATTCATGCTATTGTCAGAAAGTGTAATTTTTATGGTGTTTTATTTTCTTCAGGGCTCACATTTTTTCACAAAGGGATCAACTTCTGCCATGTCCAGTCCTACGGACGTTGATCAGTGTTCAAGTCCTTTGCCAGGCTAGGCCATAATGATCATTTTCTTCCCAAGCGTTTATTTCCATGTCTTGCTCTTAGCTTGCCTCTTCCATGATATCCAACACTGAGAATTACGATCGTGCTGCATGGGTGGCCAGCTCGAGCTCTCCCTGACTCTGTGGAGGGCACCATGTGGCAGCTGTGCTCCTTATCTCCTCCAGCAGCTCCCCAGCCACCCTATCCCCTGGCCCAGGCAGCCTGCATGCCCCATAGCCAGAGCCCGCCTCCGAGCAAGCAGCAGCAAACGCTCCCCACAACCTCCCCCTTGCAGCAGCTCTATGTTTTTATGACCCTGAAATATGAGCAGAAAGGAAGATACTCTATGAACTACAAATTGTAAAGAGTCAGTCTGAAAAGAGAGAGACATGAATCAATTTTTAGCGATAGCTCCTTTAGCTGAGCTTCTCCAGGTGAAGAGACACGGGATCAAGCCTACCCCAATATTTTGCCGTGCTTGATTAAATGCCACCCTACAGAAATAGGTATAAGAAAGAAACAAAAAGCGTGCTAGAGAACTGCTTAAAATGTGAACAGTTGATAAATAGGTTTGAGGTCTCACCAATTCAATTACCTTCTTCTTTGATCCCGTTTTAGTTCACTTATATTGTCTCTATGCAAATTCTGTCTGGGATAAAAATAGATGGTAATGGAATAAGAAGAATTAAGACATATCATCATTTGGTTTGTATCTTCTGGGCTAAAGTCCTCAGATCTACTTAGGATAAAGCTTATTCTAATTTCAAAGATCACCCTCAAAAATATACACAATAATATATCACAGCCACATTCCTAAGAATAAGAGTCCACTGCCTCACTGGAATTTTAGTTGACATTTGGGTAATGGGCCAGACTGCAGGTCTCCAGAAGACAGCGTTATGCAAGCGGAATTTGGCTCACTAATCTATACTGAAGCCTGCTGTACACTTTATTAAAGTGTATTGGCATTTACGCCTCAAGAACCACAACGTTAGCCCAGTTGCCTCCGAGTTGACACTTTGCTAGGGAACAGCTAGCAATAAAAATAGAAATCAAATACAAGAAACCAAGTACAAGGAAGAGTAATTCTCTATATGTTCCCTGACTATGGGGTAATCATTACTTAAAACGGGAAATAATGCCAGCCAGTCCTAAATACAAATGATTGACAATGTCTAAGCAAAGTTGGCTAGACCTGACATGTCACAGTCTGTTTTCAGCTTAGCCTTTTTGGATTTAAATATCAAATTAATTTGTAAATGAGTGGCATGTTTTCATCTATCACCCTTCCAAAATGCAAATCATGGCATGCAAAGATAATTTCAGTCTACTCAGAAACCCAGTTACTTCCAGTCATTCATCAAAGCACTAATATTGCTCTTTAGTCAGGGTTAGAAAGAAGTTTTAAGAGCAGTGCATTAGCTTCACACACCATTAACTATAAGTGCCTCAGGCTGTACATCATATGCTTGATGAAATGACACTCATGCTGTCCCGTATACCAGAAAATCAAGGCATTAAATATTACCTTTTTTCAAGGGAATCTCAAGCATAGTTGACAAGGCTGTGTGTATTGATATAGTCTGTTTGGATTTCTACAAGGCATTTGATTTAGGAGCAGGTGGTATTTTGCTTTAAAGTATTTTATGCAGAAATAACAGAGTACATATTAAAATAACTAAAAACTGCCTCATTGGTGAATCTCGTTGTGTCTTAATGGAGGCATATCTGTCACTGAGGCCATTCCAGACTGGTCCACAGGGACCAGGCCCTGAGCCAACACTAATAGTTTATCAATCATTTAGGAACATGAGATATTTGCTGATGGCATTCACTGTAGATCAAAATAAAAATGGTAGAAGAGCAGTCTGCAGAGTCAGAGTGATCTGAATTGCAATGTCAGACAGTCACCATCCAATCTGCACCTAGGACTCAGGGACACAGATGATAGACATGGACTGGGAGGCTCAGACTTGTGATAACAGCCACAACTCACGTATTGTTGAAGGTAACTGCCAATACTATTGCTGAAGGCTGCTGTAACCCTTCAATAAATATGAAGAGAAATAACAAAGAGAGGTAGCAAAGGGAATCTGCTCCTGTGCACAGCCTTGGTAAAACTGCTATGGAGAAATTCATTCTTTCCCTGTGTTTGTACATTGAGAAGGATGTGGGAATACAAGAGGGAGCACAAGAAGGTCACAACAATGTTTTGAACTTACCCGGTTTCTCAAAGAGACATAACACGTCATATACAAGGTTTATCATAGTCTGGGGAGAATGAGAGTACAGGTTTGCTCATGCTGGAAAAGACATAAGGTTTGAGAGTTGAGATTAGACATATGAAACTATTTATACTTTGAAACAGCCTGTAAGGGGAGCAGGCAACTTATTACCAAGTGTGCAAATCAGATCTCTGAACACAGGTAGCAAGCGATATTTTGAGATGCCTCAGGGCATTCAGCCAGATCCACAGATGCTGCTACAGAGGACTCCAGTGTCCGGCAGCCCCAGCGGTCAGGGATCAGCCAGCCCTCTGCCTGTCCCAGACTCCCAAGGGCAGATTTAGTGGGATCTCACCCTAGCAAGGATCAACGTGAGATCAAACACTGTTCCAGAGGAGGAGGATAATCTGCTCTGAGGAGAAACCGCAGTGGATGAAGATGAGGGCTGGAGGACAAGTGTGCTCACCCATAGCCTCTCCTCTGTGTGTCCAGGACTCCTCTGTTACAGACCTGCTCCCTGCGCTCAGCTTGAACTTACTCACCCCGTTGCTGGCATTCCCAGGACTACACTAAAACAGTGGTCAAAACCAGAGCTCAAGATCCAGGGCCACTGCTGGCCTCCTGCAGGGCTCAGGAAGGCATTTTTGTCATGCACAATGATTTGAGTCACTTGTTAAGGAGGCCCAGATGTGGCGCAGGAACCCACCACATTGGGCTCAGAACAGCAGGGACTGAAAATGCCATGAGCATGGTTTGGTGTGTCAGACTTTCTCCCCTCACTCCAAAGGATGTAATAAAAAAACACTGGCAGATAAAACCTGCAGTATGTCTTATCTACTCAGAGTACAATTGTGTTAGATTTGGGATCAGAAAGGAATTTTCTTCAGTGTATACTGACAAGGATCAGAGATCTCACCAGCTTTCACTCTGAGTCCTATGATTTAATCTTCAATCTAAAGTCTTTGGACTAATATGAAAAAAAATAGGTGAAAATTTTGAAGTTCCTTATATAAAGAGAGTCATAAACTGTTGAGTTACTTTTTCTTCTTCACCTTAATCTCTATGGAATCAGTAAGTTCCTGGAGCGTAAGTGAGTTGAGATAGCAGAAAGATAGGAGAGGCAAAATGTGATTCACGATTTAAAACTATAGAGAGAATAATGTCAGCCATGTGCATACCCAGGATGCAAAGCAAATAAATAAATACATACTTCTGAATTTTCAGCAGAGAGGACACTGGGTGTGGAAAGAACAGATTAAGACAGTTCTAGTACACCTGAAGCACTACGTACTAAATATAGATATTTTCGTATAGTCCAATGCAATATATCTCCATGCCCAGAAGGGGATCCACTCAGTGCAGTAGGACTACCTGCAGATGTGAAGTCAAGACTTTGTTAGCACAAGTGCCAAGCTTGTAAAGTTGAGATCTGAAAGGAGAACTTTCCTTCATGCATTCAGAAATGCATAAGCACAGAGGTTTGTAAGAGAAATCATCTTGCAACAGAACCATCTAGGATTTTGAAAGAATTATTCTCATCTTTCTGAGTATGTTTTTTTATTGACCACCAACTGCTTAATTCAAAACCACTGATATCAGTAGAAATCTGATCACCACAACACAAAGAATGGGCACACTCTAGATTCCTCTTCTTTCTCCATAGGCATTTTATTTCTTGTATTCTGCCATTTTCCTTTGTCCCCATACCACTCTTGGCACAAAAGGAAAGATCTGTTAATCGTATTGGAGTATTGCTAAAGCAGCCCAGTCATGGATTAGGATCTCATTGCACCAGTCTCTGTATAAACATGGAATGAAATGTTGATACCTAAATTAGGCTTTTGGTTGGAAGCTATTTACAATCTTGACTATAAAAGGATTAGCTTCACCCAAATGACACGGAACAGTGTTAGAAGTATGCCTGTGTGTTTGTCTCATTGTTACAGCATGAAGGGCATTTGAGTATTTGAAAAGGCCTATGAATGCATGCCATAATCCAGGCATTACGCTGACTTGTAACGCAGATGGGCCATGGACAAACCTCATAGCACACCCAAGGCATGTGATTTTCTTACAGGCAAATCCTGTTTGCATAGTTTCCTTCTTTTATTTTAGGATTAGAATTTTTGCTCTTCAGAAAAATAGCTTTCTTCTGCCTACTTTTTGAATTCTTTTGGATATGAATTGCCTGGTATGCTCCCTACAGCTCACTGCCTGTGCTGGAATGCCATGTGGGAGCCAAAGAGCTTCACTTAAATGCCTTGTGAATTGCCCCGGTGTTTTATTTCCCAAAACAACAGTCTTGCATCCCGAAGAACACACTGATCCCCAGCTCTGTGGCCTATTTTGGTAGAACAAAGTAGAAAGCAATATGTATTTTAAGAGGGAGGGAAGAAAGAGAAATTTCAATATTCAATACTTAAGATTTTTCAAAACATTAATAAAAAATTTCTTTTTATCACAACACACAGTGTGAATCGCATATGTTTTAATGCAGGAAAAGTATATTTTCCTAACAGTTTTCTCTTTCTGGTTTCTGGCTTCTTTGAGATGCTGACAGAGCAAACTTTGCAGTTCTGTTTTGCGACAGTGGAATTTAAGGCACACTGCAGTAATTATACAATTTGGTTGAGCGGATATCCAAAATCTGCCTCAATACTGAACTGTGCACTGTTGACGGTAAAACACACAAAGCAATGCTTGTAACCCTGAGCACTTGGCCCCTTGATTCAAATCTGCTCATATAAGAGTAGATGGGATTTGAAAACAGAGAAAGAAATATCATTGTAGGAGGGACTACTGCTATAGTTATAATAACTGCAAGAATTTCAAGGAGCCATGAAACTCCACTTCAAAACTAGGCAACTGAAAAAATAGTTTGCCAAAACCAGGCACGTGTCAGCATTCCCCAAAAAGCACAAAGCAGGCATGTGTCATCCAAGGAAAACTCCTGGCTCTTCTTCTGAAGAGTTTCAGGTGTCCATGAAAAGAGTCAGAAATACCAGAGAAAGAAGGCAGCAAAGAAGCACCAGACACAAGCAGATGCAGCATGTCATCTGGCAAAAACACTGATAGAGAGCTTTAGGATTAAGGGCTAGCTGTGATTGATATGTAAATGTCAATGTAGTTCTACAGTCAGGTTTTTTAAGATGATGCTGATCGTGAAATAGCTCCAGGCTGTTCTATAACACTCAAGAAATGCCAAGAAAAATTGCACAACCCAGTACTACATCAGTAACGGAGACACACAGAAACTCTGGTAATTTCCTGTTCCCATGGAAGAGACAAAGAGGGAGGATAGAAAGTAAAAAATTATGCCCTGGTAAGTTGGTGACAAGCTGCCAGATCACCCAGACAGAGTCTACTGAATTATTTCCATGGCTAAGGAGCCTAGCTTTAATTCAAAGAGTCACTTCAGGTTTTGAGAAAAATGGAGGCGTACACGCAGGTAACTTACTGTTTTGTCTAGATCCTTACTGATCTTAGGCTGTTGAAAGAAAAATCTGCTTTAAAAACACTTGTGTTGCAAAAGCTATGAATCATAAACAAGCATGTACATGAAAGTGGGCACACAGGAATGACCAGGGAGAACACTGGAAAGGTCCAAGATAAAGTCTGTATCAGTGTCTGCTGGGAAAAAGAAAGGCAGGTCTACAGTTCAGGCCCCAAACACAGAAGCCCAGATAAGTTTCCATCACTGATTGAACAGACCAGGAACTGTTCTGGATAAAGAAATACTCCCATATTTGATCTGTCCCATGCTCAGTTTGTAGGTTCTGCAACAGAAAAGATATCTAGATTCCACATGATCCTCTGATCCCAAGAGGAACATCTTACAGGACTCTTATTATTGGTCAGGCATCTGAGTCAAAAAACAATGTCAAATTTTATAATACTGAGGTTCTGGAAATGTTTTTCAAGTATTGTATGCCTATCCCATATGCCTGACTGTCAGACTAATTGTCGCTCCCTTGCCATCTGCATGCGTGTTCTTCGGCTTCAAATTCCCTTTACCTGCTAACATAATAAATGCAGCAAATAACTGAGCAATTCCTACTGTAAAGTTTTATTCAAGCATTTTCTGTTTGCTTTTGAACAAAATCAGACTGAAATGCAGTGCAATGTTGTTAGCCCAAATGCAAAATGCTTTATACTTGAAGTAGAGCCCATTAAGTGTTTATGATGACAAAGTAGCATCTTCATCTCTAAAGCTTTTTAGTAGGATTCAGTTAATTTGCAAATGAATTCTCCAGGACAGTTCTATTTAGATTAATTTCCAATGTACCCAACAGCGCTGTATCTAGGCACCATTAACAAAATAAATCTAGGGGAGTTAATTCGTTTTTCTTAAGTAAATAGTTATAAGGAGAATGTGCTTCTCTGACAAATGTTTGGAAATTTCTGTTCTAGTGATGTTAACAGATTGCAGGAAAAAAAAAAAAACCAACACTGAGGCAGTTTTATTGTAGAAATCAACTTAACTTCTAGGAGACAGATTATAGCTTTGGAAAAAAAACACTGATTGGGCCAGCGAGGCTAGCATAAGGAAAGAGGCTTTCATCCTTCCATCCTTGCTTAGGAGAGGGGGATTAATGGTGAATTATGACCTGGTTTTCAGAGCTGTTGATCGACACCTACGAGATTCTCTGACCATTTCTTCTGAAAGCAGCCCTGCACAGGTAGGTGAGAGGAAAGAAGAAAGGGGTTCCTAAGTAAACGTCAATTGTGGGAAATGTCAAAATGAAGGAATGCTTAAAAACATTGCCCTAAATGGTTTGATCAAGCCCACAGAGTGAGCAAAGGATTAAAACTAAACCAGAACTCACAGCCGCACCTCCGCAGTGCCATGCCCAGTGGTCTCAGTCCAACCCTTTTGGGAGAATCTTCACTTAGCACAAGGATTTGACTACTAAAATGCCTCTGGTTCCTGAAACAGGAAGGAGGTGAGTCCAATCCTTAATTCACTTTGGAGTGAGGTCTTTGTAGGAAATCAATCACTGTGAAACTCCAAGTGAGGAAAAGGATTTTTCGTACTAAGGGGTGTAAGTCTATCTTGACGCCTGGGTGACGTGTTCTGGAAATTTACCAAGCAGCAGATTCCTGCCTGAGGTGAGAAGACAAATTTCAGCAAGTAATCCATAATATGGGCCATGAAGAGTGAGAGAAAGAAACATTTTGTAAGCAGTTAATTGTATGGGATGATGTTACAGTGTTATGCCTAAAGGCAAGGGTACACTGCACTTCTCCCAGCTCACTAAGCACGTAGGGCCTTTCACTATGCAGCATTACTCCAGGGAGGAAACAGAGATGAAAACAATGAAGGAAAACATTGACAGAGAAATAAGGTGGTTTGGCAAGATATATCCTGCAGTATTTTTCATTGATTTCTACAAAATATTAGAATGGGTTAAATTCTGTGAAAATTCATCTAGGACCAGATTTTTGTTCAGTAGCAGGACTGGGACAAGGAGTGAAATTTTCATCCTTAGACTCTATGTATGTGTTTTGTTCACCAGATATGTGATTTAACCCCTAAATTTATTTCCAAGTTTGTAAGAAGCATTCACTTCCTACTGTCTAAGATGAAGGAATAAAACTTTCAGTCTATTACACATTTTTATGTTAGAATCTTTTAATGTTAGAAATTCTCTTCTAATTTAAGATTACATATCATTTCCACTATTTATTTTAGATCCTAGAAGTTTTTGGAAAAATCACAAGTACAATGGATAATGTCAAGCAGAGTGTGCTTCTAGTTAATAAACACTACACTTGGGTTTTTACCCCTTGGAAGATGGAGTGCTTCTACAATCCATTTGGAAAAATCTCAGTTGAGAGCAAGATTGAACTTGAAGAAACATCAGCATACATGGCATTTATTAGCAGATCATTATGTAAAAATTTCTAAAGAAGAGCTTCTAGAGAGGGATAATGGGCTGCTCTGCACAGCTGTCTCCCCGTGCCAGTGGCAGCTCCATTAGGTTGTGAAGGCACTTTTTTGGTCCACAACACTCAACAGTGCTGAATGTAGATCTAAACTAAGTGGAGGTGTTTGTCACTCGGCATTTCACTACCTTTGTCTCTTGAAGTTAGGATGTGTCCATCTGAGATTTTTTTGTACGGTGCTCATTGCCGTGGAGTGTAAGCAACCACCGTCTCCAACAGCAGCCTGTTTATGAAGACTGTGGTTCCTTTGACTTCAATATAGTGCCTGCCTGGATCTTAGGCCCAAATCCTGCTTCTACTGAATTGAAAAAAATCAGAAGACCTTTTAGACAGAAACTGTCCCTCTTCTACATTTTACAGCTCTCGGGTTATTGCAGCACTGAAGGCAATTAAATTTAACAAATAATGTCATTTAACAGTGAAGCATGGAATTGTGTGGAAGGTGGTCCAAACTGAAGGTGTTTAAACAAAAAAGAAAGAATCTTTAGGATTGCATTACATAAGTAAATAAGAATAGTTTTATCAAATCAAACTGGAGCTCTGTCTCTTCTGCTGCATCGTCACTATGTGCTCTATCATGCTGAGTACTGTCTTATCACTCTGGCAGCCAGTGATAGCAGGAAAAATCCCAGGGTTTAGCCCCATGCTCAGTAAAGGGGCATGCTGCTTGACAGCAGCTGTAAAAAAAAAACCTAAAAAAAACCCAAAACATGTACTACAGCACACTTGTGATTACTTAAAAGGAACAATGTTTAGTAGTAACTGATTAATAAGAATCTGAGCTAGTACAAACTTCTTGAGTTTCATGACACAAGTTTACATGACAGTGCTCTGTCTCAGTTTACAATATTACAAAGAAATTAAAACCACAAACCAGTCAAAAGTGCTCTTTTCTTCTGAAATGTATTTTTATTAAAAGTGAAGATCCCTCGATATCATTTTTCATATTCTATCTCCTCCTCTATCACTCCCCCTGCAGCACCACCATGTCAAACCATGACATTCTCTAATTCAGCTGAGCCACTTGTCATGTTTCTTTAAACATCTCTGTCCCTACATTAGAGAAACAGAGACTTTTAGAAGGCCATGACCCAAACTGCTCTTTGTGGAGGGAACCTCCACAATTATTCTGTTGGTGTAAGAAGTCTCTCTAACGTGAAGATTATGCTGAATTTTGCAAATGCTTGTTTAGCATGGAAATATTTAATCTGCTTAGACAAGTTCAATGATGTAAAGGGCTTAAGGCCACTCACCTTTCAGATAATGAGACCATTTCTGAAGACTATGTACAAGCTGGACATTGCTACTATCGTCATGAGGGCGAGCAAGCAGAGGAACCACACCACTGCACTTGCTTACGCCAGATCACAGAGCTGATTTGTACCTGCCTGAAATCATATACATGTTACTGTTTACATGTTATTGACATGGTGCTTTATAGCTAGGCATGAAGACCAACTGTGATGGCAGTTTCGGTTCCTACATTTGAGGGCAGCTACTCTCACCTCCAGGAAATACAGCTACCAGCTTTGTTAGTTCTGCCACCTGAGAGGACACCAGTTTTCTTCCCTGCACCTACATCACCCATTGAGTGTACAAACTGGGAGGACAGTGAAGGGAAAGTTACATTTTCCCAAGTTTTGCTTCTGTAACCAGGAGCTAAGCAAGCAAAAAAGGTCTGTTTCTACAAAACTGTAGAGGAAAAAATACCATTTGTTAAAAATCACATAGTAGCAGCAACTTTTTGGCTTTGTCACTCAGTGCAAAACATTTTCCAAACATACATGATTTGCAGAGTAAATGAGAAGATGAATGCAACCCAGCAACTCTCATCTGTAGCTCACCAGCCTGGGCTGCAACTCCAATGATGTCATTGCATCTTCTGCAGCCAGGAGGAAATGGCCCGCCTTTTGTAGGCAGGGTCTGTACCTTAGTTAATTAGTTAACTATATTCAATTCAAGCCAGCTGGGTAATAATAATTGGATGCCATAATTCCCCCTTTTTGTTTTACAGTTTTTTTGTTTTCAAAGGTGTTTTCAAGAAGGCTTTATGGTGAGCAGAGACCCAGTCCATTCATTCCAACTCCAGCACACTTCCCTCCCGCAAATACCACATCAGGGCTTGCGGCTTTACCTTCTTTACCAAAGGACTCTCACTCCAGCTCTGGCTCCAGCTCTTTTGGCTCTGGCTGTTGCTCCAGCGAGGGAGTTGGGGTCCTCAGGGTCTCTTCGGATGTATCACATTGGGGTCACCAGATGTTGCTCACCAGCCTGGGCTGCAACCCCAAGGATGCCATTGCATCTTCCACAGCCAGGAGGAAATGGCCCGCCTTTTGTAGGCAGGGTCTAAACCTTAGTTAATTAGTTAATTATATTCAATCAAGCCAGCTGGGTAATAATAATTGGATGCCATACTCATCATTATATCAGAAATTATTTATTCATAGTTAAAGTAACTGATACATTTTGCTGTGTGGTAAAAGCTAACCATAGCTAATTTCAGATTTTTACACGAGCTTGACAAAATGCCATATGGCGCTCTTGTAACCGGGCAAAGTCTCTGAAATCATCACGATTCCCTTTCTAACCCATTTGGTGAGGCACGGCCGTGCACGGCCGTATCCCCGCTTGCTACGGCCCTGCAAAGCGCATCGCTCGGCCGGCGACGATGCAAGTCATCGGCACAGCACCGGAGCTCCAGGCCGGCTGCCGGCACGCTGTCCAGTGGCTTGGCAGCAGGCAGAAGAACGGCGGGCAGTTTTTGCAGCCACTGTATCCGAAGAGCAAAAGTCATAAAGTGGAACTTGACCCAATTTATGAAACGATCTTCTCTGTCTCTTGCTGCCCTCTGCTGTCACAAGGCCGGGTGGCTCGGAGAGGGCTGCGAGCAACGGGGCTGGAGGAGCCGCATGTGGCCAGGAGCCACAGCAAGGCTGGTCACCCCCAGGCAGAAAAATCCGCCCCTGAGGGAATAAAACCCGACAGCTGAAGTCCAGCTACACAGACAGGAGAAGCCAGCCATAGGGTTTGGAAACCTGACTGCTCTGAAACAGCTCTGGAGTTTCTCCCGTGGGGGAATTTGCTTGTGCTTTGTTGGTGTGAGACATTGGGTGCTGGATGGGATGTGCAAGTAACCCAGAGCATCGGCATGATCCTGTGCTGTGGTCTAAGAAGGAAGAGCACACGGGAGCTAAGCAGCCCGTAGGCTCTTGGCCGTTCATATTAAATCCTACATCACAATTGTAATGGTTTCAAAGGTTTTTAGCATAGCAAATATTACTGAATTCAAGAAATGTAAGTGAATCCAACAAGTTCAAGTCATATTAATTTCACCTTTAGCAGTGGTAATCGAAGGCAACCTGACAATTACACTAACTCAGTGTGCAGAATTTCTTGGGTCAGCCACATCTTTCTAAAAACGCACTCTTTCTGCAGCAACCAACCTCTATCCAGAGCAGAGGTGAGGCTTCAGGGATATTACTCAGACGCTTTCCAAATGCATGAGTGTACTCAGAGACCAACTGTTGAACACCGATGGACTCAATGTGAGCTCTCTTGCTGCGCTGGCCAGCTCATGATGCTGCCCAGAGCCAGGTCACCAAGGTGCTCAACAGCACCCAGCAGGCACTGAGGTGCAGAGGAGGCCACCTCGGATCAATCACAACCAGAGTCCACTGCTGGTTCATTCCCTCACTTTTGCTTCAGGCACCACTTGTTCTTCATGCTCCTTAACAAGATCTTGCATGAAGAGCTGGGGTGCTACGCAACAAGATTTGGATTTCTTCACATGCTCCATTCGATGCATGCTCTGTTACATGTATTACAAAGCACTGCTGAGCCAACCTGTCCTGCAGAAGATACGGGTAAGTAGCACTGAAAATCTTGATGCAAATGTGCAAATGCAGCTCTAATGCAGCATTATTTTCATCTGCAACTTGATTGTGTCAAGATTTTTCTAAATAAAAATCCATGTTAGACCTGGACAAAAACTAGAGCTACAGCATGCTCAGGAGGCATTTCAGACTCTCCCTGACAGGTTTCCCACCGTCGGTCCTCTATCACTCATCCTACCTTCAGTCAGTATTTCTTACCATGAAAATGGCATTGGGAGATAAGTGAATCTTACAGTAACACACACAGATCCCCAAATACCTAAAACACTCTCAAGCACAGATGATGAGTCTCCAGTTCTCATGCAATAATCTAAAAAGTTGTCTTTTTTTTCCCCAGAACTTGGAGGAGGCACTGCAAATTGTGTAAAGCAGTTTAGGGCAAGGAAATTTTTTTTTTTTTTTTTTACAACAGTGAAGAGTAAAAAAGATCCCTTGGCAGTTTGTTCTCAGACGTCCCTTAGAAACAGTGGAATTTTACAAAGAGGAAAGAATATCTGCAAGAAAGCTGTTTTTGTCCTGGTGCGATAGCTGAATGCCAATGAAATACTCTTTCAGTCCTGGACCTTGGTTTTAAAAATTCTACAGAAATCTGGTCTATCCCTTGAGGCACTGGAGCTCTCCTGTCAAAATCTCAGTAATGTTTTTTTCCTGTAGACGTCAAGATGCCAATGGGAGAGGGAGAGCTTGGGTGATGAGGAGGATGATTTGTCACTTGAGCTGTGACCTCAGAGAGGAATACTGAAAAACTGAAGGAGCTCAGACTGTGATGAAATTCCTGAGGGAGAAAGACTTGCAAAGCAAACAGAGGAATATGGAAAGAGGTGAGATTGGAGAAGACTGGTGAAGATGCTTCAGGGAACAGCAAGAAGACTGTGCTCTGAAGGCACACTTGCCTCCAGGCCCTGGAAAGCTACCTCAGTTTCCCCAATCTCTTTATTTCTCTGAAGCGAGCAAACACCCATGACAACATTTAGCAAGAGTTCCAGTCCCCCCATAGTTTTTCACCTTTAATGTAAAAATAGAATCACCCCCAGGGATTTTCTGAAGAAAAACTTACAAATATTCCTAAAGCTCCCAAATACAACAACAAAGAGCACCACAGAAAAACTAGGAAACTAAATGTTCAGTTTTCACCCAGGACTTTGACTAGCATGCAGTGAAGAAAGCATATAGTGTACATTCAGTCACCTGAATAAAAGAGAATATTGAGGCTCATTGATTCATTTGCCAGCACTGAATGAGGCAAGGTTGCCAGGGGAAAGGAAAAATTATGTCTTGTATCATAATATATATAATACCTAAGAGGACTGAATTGCTCTTACGTATTTAATCTGGCATTTCCTAGCTTTTGAAGGTAGAATTTTGCAGCCTGAATTATAATCCTTTCCTGTATCTCATCTAGTAAGCAGTGAATATACGGGAGAAGATTTAAATTGGAGCGCTTGGGATTTCAGGTCTGCAAGGAAGGGAGGTAAATGAGATTTCCTGTAAAGGTTTGATATTCCAAAGTCAAACGAGTGATATAAAACCAGCAAATATAAATGTGGAGGCAGACAGGCCCGCCCTTGGAGCTTAGGCTTTTTATTAAGTCTGCATTACAGTTAGCACAAAGTAGCCCCATCCTTTATGCACTGCTACAATAACAATAAATAATAAACATCTGAAGAATAAATACTACCTTCACGTAGAGTTTATTTTCTGTGTGATCTTATTCTTCAGTCTGGGTTTCCTATTTCTTCTAGAGCTTGCTCTTGTGTTTGTTTATCCCATGGAAGAGGGACCCTATATGAAAACAGGCAACAGCAGAGCATTTGCAAAAAAATATTGCAAGCAGAGCACTAGTCCTGGGAAGAGTCATTCACATTCACACATGAATCATTCGGATCACTCGCTGGCTGGGTATTCCCTGTGAATGAAGGTAAGTTGCTCTGCAGAATTTACTCTTGGTCAGCTCTTCTTGGCATGTGCACCTCCACAAAATAAGAATGAGGTTAGCCAAGGTATCTGTGTATGGCATTGCTAGAAGGGTAATAAAACAGAATATATGTAATTTAGTGGGTCATTTATTTTAACATGTAAACTTTTGAATGGACATGGAAGGACACCTCAGCTTGCATTTCTCGTACCATGTTATCCTGGGCTGCTTTATGACCACCATATCCATTCTGTTGCTTAAGGGGTTTTGGCCCAGAAGTGATTTTGGTTTTAGTGTTGCTATTTGTACATACAAAGCACTGATTTCAGCAATCGGTGAGACCATGCTTGTGGATTCAAGTCTCACGTATTTCATATCATGTTCCTAAATTAAAAGATAAGAAAAGATCTGGGGTCAAAAGAAAGGAGGAAGGATGATAAGTTTCTTTTTTTTTTTTCATGTTATGAAACAGATAGGAATCTCATTATTTGAGAAATAAAACGAATCATCGAGGCAAAACACGAAGCTGTTTTGCAGCATGCTGGAGCTTGTTTGGAAGAGTTGCTAAAATACAAATACTAAAGGCTTAAGTGATCCCATTGTTTGCTTGTTTTTATTGAAATGACAGAAAATGGAAAAGCTGATGCATAAATACATAATCGTCTTACATAGACTGTGCTGATGAAAACCTTGTCCTAGTAGGAAAATGGGAGATTTTCTTCCATAAGGAACATAATAACAACATAAAGGTATTTTTCCTTTTTTCCCCACCACGACTGAGGTGGATCTGCTTATTTTAAGGTGAGAGACAGATGAATGTACTTTTACTTTTCTTGCCCCAGTATTGTTTTTTGCATGGGATTTATGCTCCTTTCACCATGCCTGGGTAAACTGGCAGCAAAGCTGATTGCCGTTGCGTTGACGTAGCTCTGCCTGCAACGTGCCAAGCCCGTGGCTGTGGAGGCTCCATGTTGGGCATGAACATGGAGAACGTGAGGGAGGTACGATGTTACCTAGGTACTTCACTTTAAATGCTATTGTGTATGGAAAAAATACTTCCTTAAGGCAATATTTCATTCAACATAGGCTGCAAGGGTTCTGTTTACAGGCAGATTTCCGTTATGGTTCTCTGAATTCATGTATTATTTAAAAGTCTTCCAAATTCTCCTTTGGGAATTGATCCTTTCCGTGTTTGGTCCCAGTCCAGGGATGAACTTTGCATGATATGTGGAAATTGTTGGAAAATTCCCTTCAGCTATTTTTGAGGTATAGCAGTGTGGAACAGAGTTCCCCCACACCCCACTTCTTCTATCCACGTATACATTTTTTTTAGTTTAAGGAATTTTACTTTAATTCCAGTTCCCTCCCCTCAATTGCTGAGTGTCTGGCATTGAAAAAAAAACACCAAAACAACAGTTTCTCACCAAGTCCCCCAAGGATTCCTCATAGCAAAGCCAAGCTAAGATAACAGGGAGTGCGATGGAACAATCTTTATATCAGTTGTCTTTAATAAAAACTGAAGATTTACACATGATGGCAAAAAAAAAAGAGTGAACAAAACACAGTTCTTTGTTTCCACTATAAAGCCTGCGTTAATCTTTTTCTCTTTAAGAAACAGCATTTTTTAATTGTACTCTGCCTGCTTAGTTTGAGTTTTGCTGTGATTGATAAAATGTCCCAGAAATGTTTTTTTCCTTAACTAGGATTTAACTGAGAAGGACATGAAGTGTGTACCTTTTTTCCCCACCTTCTTTTTGTTTCTTTGTTTATCAATAATGTTTCTCTTTAATCTTCAACAGCTTTAGAGTGATGGGGAGAAGCTAGTTTGATGGCACCTTAAAACAAGGCACACCTGTAAAAGCAGATCACTGGCCCCAAATCAGCTCCTCCATCTCACATCCATAAGCGTGAAACTGGAATTTTTCTGGATTCACACCAGTGTTTCCGAGATCAGCATCTGGCCTAAAAGATTTAAGCCATTACATTTTTGGAGCTTGATGTTGATGCTGGCTGCAGCTTGCTTTAATTTAACGTAAAAAGATACTGTTTCAACAGCTGGAGAATCAACTCCAGACAAAGCATACACGATGTTAAAATTGCCCTCCATTATATAGTGGAAATCAGTTGTAATGCTGTTCTGGAGGTGAAAATCCACTTTTCATAGAGTTTTGGCTCCAAGGCCCAGTCTTCCACTTTCTCCATTTCAACATCAAGCAGAGCCAACAAAAGTGCCAACATCCTTTGGTGTCACCCAGATGAGCAATTAAGGGAAACGCTGATCCTAAGGCCACTGTGGAGGAATGCAGGATGGAGAAAGCCAGACGACACTCATGGAAAAGCCTTGCACTGTGGGTGTTGTTGGGACACGTAAGCCCCAAGTATTGGCTGTCTAATTCCACCATGGGGATCTGATAGGATGAAGTGGTTTTATCAGTTGAAAAATTAATTGCTGCCTAATAAGCGAGCGCAGAGTCAATGGCCATTCATCTGCATCGCCTTTCTGTAGTGTTCACGCTCATTAGTCAGCTTCTAAATCTTCCTCCCCTTTCCAATTTGTTTACAGCAGCAGAGAGCCAGTAAAACGCAAGCGCAGCCATACCAAAAAACACGTCTGCCAAAAGCACTCCCGCACTAATAACACACACATTTTCAGTCGTGTAGTTGTTTTGCCAGGTCCTTGACTCTTGATTTTTGTCCAAAAAGACAGTGGAAATATTGAAGATGTGTCGGGTCCCAACATATGGTGGAAGACCTGGATTCTGTAATGTGGTTTATCAAAGCTGAAACCTCACAGAAGGTACTGTTTCTTTTCATGTATCCCTTTGTTTTCAATGTCATTGCTTCAAACAAAAGAGAAAAAAAAACTTACTTTGCACTAGATATGTCGGAACACATTGTGTTTCTGTGCCTGGATACTCCTCTTTTCCACAAACAGGTTTCTGAAAGGTAATGTTGTAGAGTTTTCTAAATGGCCATGGATGGATAGAAAAACCTAAACCACCTCCTTTGATCTTCAGCCACACATACCATTGCTATCTGTGTCATAATCTTTCTGTTTGTATCTAACTCAGAACCAAACAAGAATCAATTTTCTGCACATAGTTCAGATGTGGTCTGAAACCGATGATAGAAAAGAGCTACAAGAAGTGCTGATGTAGTTCAAATCCTGCTATTAGGACTCTTTTGCCCTCTTCAGACGAACAGGGAAGAACTCGTTTGTGATCTCCTGGGCTGCCTGTTCCCGCCAGCAAGGTGTGTTCCTGCCTGGTGAGACATCTCACACCGCAGCTGGAGGAGGCAATACTGGGGAACCCCCAAACTAATAAAAGCCAATAGCATTTCCGAAGGCAGTCATGGGTCTAATGGAAGTGTGAGAGATGAGGAGGTGAGGAAACAATGCAGGGACTACAAGAGGCAGCAGCTGGAGCTGGCAGGGGAGAATTTAGGTGGGGAGAAGCAAGAGGAAGGACAAGAGAAGGCTGCAGCAGGAAAGTCAGGCTGCAAAAGCTGTCGGTAATTACCTTATTAGTTAGATTTCCTGCGTGCTTAAGGCCAACATCTCTGCCAGTCATTCCTGCACCTAGCCCTACCCACTGCTGCTCAAGTGCAATGCTTGGAAAGATGTTTATTCTTGACTTCTAGACACCCAGTAATATGGATTCATCATATGAATGTTGCTATTAAAAACATGTATGACACTTCCAGCATAATTTTGTCTGGGTTTGGATTCCAGAGCTGAAATCTCCTTCTGCTATTATAAATCTTGAGTCATCTATTCTCAGAGAAAAGAATTTCCTTACTTAAGTATTTTGAGACCGAGATAGAGATCTGTTAACTTTTTCTTCACTCTCTCACTACAACGAAAATTTTCCAGATTGAACCATTCCAGTAGTTTTCTTCCAAAAACATTCCAATTTGTCTTTTTGAAAAGCATTGACTCCAGAACTCCTCAAATTTTCTAACCTAGAAAAATAATAAAACCAATTGTGCCCTAAAATATCCTGAGTTTGGCCTAAAAGTCCAACAATCAGCACACTCCTAAGCACTGAGCTTGTAGAAAAGTGCTGGAGTAGATTTACCTCTGACTGTCACTCTATTTGTACGTGAGGAATCAGTTCATGGTGGGATTAAAGCTCTTGTTCAAGAGAAATCTTTCGAAATCTTCATCTCTATGTTTTATTTTGCTCTTACCAATCAAAGATGAGATTCTTTTATAGGCAAATAGGTGCCAGGATCGCTTTTGTCTGCTGAAACATTGAAATTCAAATGGAAAGAAAGAATCAATTAAATCTACTTGGATAAAAGTTTCGGATGCTAGGCTAGTCCAAAGAAAAAATCTTATTATTAACAGACTGACTTTTCTATTTCGAGGAAGTTTTAATTTTGGTGATTGTCTTATGCTCTTTGTACATGGAATACAGACTTTCTTTTGACATTACTAATTTGTCTTAGCACTGCAACAGAATATTTTTTGTATATCTTGTCTTTGAAAGGATCTCACAGTTTGCTAATTATCTACTACAGAAAGTTTTTAAAACTCCAGGATGTTTCAACCAAAGACTGCAGTGAGCTTTAGAGAAGACTTCCTTTCGTTATTATTTGTCTTCAGTCATGACCGTTTCTCCAGTGAGCTGACCATTTCATATCCATATCCTAAAAGCTAACAAAACAGCACTATGTGTGGGTTACTCCCTGCTTACTCCAGTGAGGAACTTTGCAAATATTACCCATACATGAGAGTTGTATCACTTCATCCACAACTGGAATGAATACAGATAGCGTAGTGACTAAAGTGTTATTCAAATATACAAGGAATAGAGTAATCAACTATTGAATATGCTTCTGACATTGAAAACAGACTGTCAGTTGGGCTGAAAATTGGCTGAACTGCCAGGCTTAAGGAGTAGTAATCAATGGCATGGTTGATGGTTGGCAGCTAGGAATCAGCAGAGTCCCTCAGAGGTCAGCACTGAGGCTGATACTGTACGATGGCTTCTTTAGCAACCTGGATAATGAGACTCAATCCACTCACAGCAAATTTCCAGACAATACTAAATTTAGCATGATGAACAGTAGAGCTTCAATCTAGAAGGACATTGAGAAACTTGGGGATTAAGAAACCCTAATAAGTTCAACAAGAGCTGGGTCAAGATAGTCCTTCACATCAACACCAGCTGTGAACCAAGTGGCTGAGGAGTGGCCCTGCTGAAAACAACCTGAGCACCACAGCGTGCACTATGTTGAATAACAGTGTAAAGCAAACCTCATACTGGGCTACATGAGGAAGAGGATGGCAAACAGAGGTAAACTATTATTCCTCTCCCTACTCAGCACTGGTCCAGCTGCATTCGGTGTACTGTGTCTATTTGGGAACTCACAGTTGGAAAGGGACACTGCAAAACCGGAGAGAAACCAGCAGAAGGCTGACCAGGATGGCCAGAGGCCAAGACTACAGGTTATACAAGGATGGGTCAGGGAAGCTGGATTGTTTATCCCGGGAGACTAAAACAGAATCTAACAGTAGCACACTACTACTTGAAAGAGAGTTACAAAGAGACTCAGACTACTTCATAGCAGCAGATGGTGGAAGAAGAGGGAGATATTGCACCTCAAGGGGTTCAGGCTGGACCTTAGGAGAAGCTTCACCGGGAGGAGGGCAGTGCAGCACTGGAAAAGGCTGCCCAGGGGTGACGAGGATTCTCCACCCTTGACAGTTTTCAAGGCTCAGTAGGCAAATCCTTGGCTGACCTGTTTTAACTTCAGCAAGAGCCCTGCTGCAAGTAGGAGGCTGGACTGGAGACCTCCAGGAGATGTTCCAGCCAGCACTCCTGTGATTTCTTAATTCACTGGATAAACTTCAAGAGCCATCTTTGAGAAGCAGTGCTGATGAGAAGCAGTATATTAGACCTAGATATTATTTTCTCAGGCAACTCATACTTAGGCAATTAAATACAACTTTGCAATTAATTAAAAGTATGGTAATGCTCAAACACATTAAATATATTTCTTCAAACTTCTAAGTCACAACAGCTTTGAGGAAAAGCATCAAGTTTATGGCTAGATGAAGCACAAAGACTGTAACCAGAAGAAGATGAAAGGACCTTTGTTCTCTGGTACAGCCTCAAGTGTTGTGCTTTCAATGTTTTTCAATGCTGCTGAGAAACAGTGTGATTTCTAATCAACAGATTCATTAGTACTTGGGGTAAAATCTCTCTAAATCAGGCTGAACATTGCCCTTATAACGCTCAGTTGTAAGAAACAGTTAAGTTCATTACGGGACCAGATAGCTGAAACTACTGTAGGTTTCCTTCCAACCACCGGCACACGTCATTGTCCAAAGCAAGGGCACCTGCGATACACATGGGTGGAAGAGTTTTTCTGGCCATTGTTTTGTGACCAGTTGGACGTCTACAAGAGAGAGACAAAAAGATCAAAGGAAGAGACAGATGGTGGCAGGGAAAAAGCCAACAACACAGACATAACAAGGGCCAGGAATGTGCCTCCGAGAAAAGCTAAGAAAAAAGGGAAAAAAGCCTTTTATACTAAGTGTTTAATGGAAAATAGACTTGAGCTGTAAACAGAGGCCATGCTTCTGCTGCAATTCTTGCTGTGTGAAGAGAAGAAGGGCTTTGTATTTTCTTTGCAATTAAATGAGATTGCATCAGAGAAACCTCATTTCAGAAAGCGTTGGTTTCTCTTCCTAGCTTGAACAATCCTTATGACTCAGGATTTTTATTTAGAAATTTATCCGTCTCATATAAGTTACATCCAGGAAAGAGTCAGAGTGAGTCCTGAGGAAATGCTGGCACCATCAGACCTGGCAAAGGGTCAAGCCCGCTTGCCTTAATACTGGCAGTCTGACTTTTTGCAATGAAAGTGAAAAAGGTGCTTCCTATTTGGGAAGTGGACTAAACTGGGAAACTGTCTATTTCCTCATTTACACACCTTCTACTCTACTAAAAGTCCATGGAATACAGCTAGCAAGACGAGAATTTGGAGGAACTTGTGGATGGCAAGACATATACGTACATGCCTTTAGTGCATCTGCACTATACAGAAAGGATGACACTCCAATGAGATAACCAGATTATTCTGCATCTTGTTTTGTTCTTGCAGTTCGACACAACTTACGCTTATTGCCTGCATGCTGTTCAAAACCCACTCTGAAAACATTATTGTTCATTTCTGTACGGGTTTTTCTGTGAACGCACAACTCTCTCATAACGGAGAGCTTCACAGCCAACTTCCTGCACAGTATCACTTCGAAGCGAGGGGGCTTGGCACTGTCCCTTCACGCTGAAAGCTGGTGGATCCCAGGAAGATTAAGGCCAAACATAAACATGTTGGACAAGATTTTAAATTCCCCAAATCAGATTTTTTGAATACTGTTTTGTGTTCAGAGTACAGCTCCCACTAACTTCAGCTGCAGCTGTGAAAGTTCAGCACGCCTACAAGTCCTGCACCAAGAATAAAAGCAATGTAAAATTATTGACAGTTTCTGAAAAGATTGGCTTGAGTGACTCATCTATCATCACATGGCATCCGCGTGACAGAAAAAGGGACAGTATCCAATTCTCCAGGGCAGAACGTCACTCCCTTGCCATACGCTCTCTTCCGAAATTCTGTTTCGTTCGCTATACTTCTACCCATTTCTGGGGCCAAATTGGAGTCTTACAGTGTCTTTAACTGCATAACTATGATCAGTTCCTGGAACTTTCCCTACTGCTTATAGAATGAACCTTGTCATGAAAGGCAACCTGCATAAATACAAGAAGTACCAAGGTTTTCAATCTTTTCCTTCAGCTGGCATGTATTTTGCTTGTTTTTCAAAAAGTGGTTCAAATTCAAAAGTGGTTGTGCTGCCATTCACAAGCGCTACCAGGAGGTAAATGGGGCCTTTAAATCTGCTGCACAGATCTCTGCTGTTTGGTTATGGCATGACAAAAAACGGTGATAGGGTCAGCCACCACCACCTGGAAGCTGGGACATGCACCTTGACTCCTTGGATCATTTCTCCACCAACCACTTCTTAATTCTCTCGGCCTTGTTGGGTACTTATCCTTTTCTTTGCACTCATCCAGCCCCATTTCTCCTTATACAAATATGGAACTGTTGGCAGATCTACAGCTGCTCAGCCAGCTTTAGTTTCTCCTCTCAAGTTCCAGTTGTGGGCTTTGATTTGAAACTCCTCATTTTTCCTTTAGAAAACCTTTAGTTAACAAAAGAATCTTTTTTCCCATTGCTTCATTCTTAGCAACATCTAACAACTTTATGAAAATTTCCAAGAGAAATCAGTCCAAAGCAGACCCTTAACATTGGAATGGTAAATGTTTTACAAAATTGTAAGTGACTGAAAAACAGGAAATGTTTCGGGAGACAAGAACAGGTCTATCTCCAATATGAATAAAAGTTTGGTTGTATAAAGCCTTGCATTATATCTCTAATTGGTTAAACACCCTGTACTGATGATAGTTATGCTAATATGAGGCATTTTAAACCAAAAAACAGAAAAACAAACACCACAAGATAAAGCATTAAAGACTGTATTAAAATTCTCACCTAAGGGTATTCATAATTTGACCTTAACACTGGAGTATGAGCTGCCTATAAATATCATTTGCTGCTTTACCTCCTGCCACGCAGCCCCGAAAAATGAGCTGGACTTGCAAAACAAAAGGGCACCTCTACAGAGTATCACTCTTTACCTCGCACAGTTGCTTCCAGACACCTTATGAAAAACACCCAATAATCTCACTTCCCTGAGCTGCGAAGAAAGAGAGGAAGGAACCACAGTGACAGCTATTTCGACCGCCTCATCAAAGACGGCTAATCGATCCCCAGCGTTTGCAGGGGTTCTGGCCCTGCTCCTACACAAAAGGAGGCAAGGAAGGAAAGCAGACAGTTTCTACATGTTACAGTTCATGTGGGTTAAAACACTTCTGGGAAGGGATATACTTGGGAGAGCTTGCCCTGCAAGTGAGATACAGACTATGTGATGAATGCCACTTAAAATTCCAGCCCGGACATCCCTAAACACTAAGAGCTATGGTCAGCCTTTGTCTGGGAGCGTTCTGTAAAATGTTGTTGATTTTTGGCAAAGTGGAGGTTAGCCTTACTGTTTGCCTGCTGGTAGGCTGTCACTTGTTACCTGCGATGGACACTCGAGGTCTGATGTTGCACAGCCACGTTTCTTGCTGTAGACACCATTCCTCTCCCTTTGCCCCCAGCCTGCTCCTTTCATTTTGCTTTCGTTTCTTTGCTTTCAGGCTGAGGAGAAGCTGGGTAAGAGATGTTTGTTTTGGGAAAAGAAGAAAGAAGACTACTCTGTAATTGTTAAAAAAATGCAATGCAGGTTTCAACAAGGAGCCACTTTAAAGAAAGCTAAAGAGCTCTATAGAGATCTCTTTTCCTTTTCTTTTTTTTTTTCTTTTTCAGAAAACAAAGTTGATAGAAACAGCTGGAGACTGTAACTTAGAAAATTGAGAAAGTAAGATGAATAAAACTTCCTGTTTCCCTCTCCTACCCCAGCCTGCAGGGGACAGGGGTTGGGGGTAACCTCTTCAGCCCCTTTTTGAAACAGATGTTGGATTCCCAAAGGGTTCAGGTTTAGACTGTATTTTTTGAAACAAAAATATCAATTATTCTTTTGTACAGTGCTCTAGGGTATTCAGCTCAGCTTGTTGCACATAAGTAAACACGGCAGATTCTGCTACTTAACTCTGATTAGCACAAAAACTTGATCTTAGTAAAACTTGATCTGATATATACCGTTATTTTCAACTCCCTGCTTCAGCAGAGCTTTCTTAGCTCAGCATCTTGCAATTAGCTCCTGTTATACTACTCACCAGTGCTACAATTCATCAAACGTGAAAATGTAGTCATGAAATTCAGCTTGTGAAGGCACTTACTGCAGGTGATAGGACTTCATCCAGCGTCATTTCCCCACCTCTTTTCAGTTATCCCTTTGAGTGCACACACTGAGACTCTTCAACTACTGTAGTGTCTCAGATCGAGCACCCAAAATTAGATTTATTTAACCAAAATTTAGATTTTATTATTTTTGGTTTTATATTGGCTTAAACACAGGTGCACCACAGCTAAGAGGTGCTTGGAATAAGCAAGCGTCTTGGCTACTCTCTCAGCATGTTCCACTGCTATAAGAGCAGTGAAAACATCGCTAAACCTCTTCTAAAATAGCAACACAGAAATCCATAAATATGAGTAGAACCAGAAGATCTCATTTCTATTTCTAGCAATGTTATCGACCTCAGAGATCCTGGTCAAGCAACTCAACTCCTCCACATTCCCACTTGCCACAGCTGTGAAGGGGAAATGCTGACCCTTTGGTAGGACACTTTGAGATTCCTGCCCTAAAGCTTTAGTTTTGTCATGAACACGGAGCAGTGGCCTAAAGTCAGCAGGAAAACAATGACAGCCCCTTCTTTCAGTTCAGAGATCTCAAATATTCAGCTCCTACTGAATGAAGTTGTAACCATTTCATACGGCAGACTCACTGTATTATTATGGGTTATATGGCTTAGTCACTGAATTTAGTAATTTAATTTTTGACAGTTTATTTTTATTCATTTCCAATGATACCGTGAATACTGCAAAGGAAGATGGTTTGGGACTTCTAACATATTCTGTGATGAGAAGATTTTTGTTGGTTTTTCTCATAACATCTACATCAGCTCTACTGCTATTTCTGTAATCCTGTTATTGAATCCTCACATCAGCGATTACCGTGTTTATTATGCATTACCCCAGCACTACATTTCATTTGTAAGGCTAGGCAATGTGTTCAGAGTAAGAAGCAGCTATGAAGGATTGATTTTAAAATGGAATTAAAGTACAGTTACTGTCATGTAGAGACTGTGTCCAGATACAATACTTCTGAGTAATTTTATGCAATCTCACATTGCTTGGTTCGTCTTTTCACTGCCTCTACCAGGAAACACCTGGAGCTCAAAAAATATGCAGTTTCGACTTTTTAGTGTAGGAGACATTTGTTTAAATTACATCTAAAGTTTTAAACAAAGTTCTTTTAAATCTCACATGTGTGTATAAGCTCCTCAAGGCACAAAACATGCAAAAGAAATGTAGAAATTCCTGGCAATACAGTGACTGAGGTAGCAACTACAAGAACCAAGCACATCTGAACATTGAGTACATATGGTAGAGAAAAGGCATCACCTGTACCACAGTCTGCAATGAGAAAGAGGTAAAATTAATACAAGATGAGGAAACATTCCTTGTGTTTTACCAGTATCCACTGAATAAGAGTTGATTTCTTTTTTGTTATCAGGGATGTCTTCTATTTTAACTCTGGAGATCTAAATCCTCCTGCATACCTATATCTGAAAGTCTATGTTTGTTATTTGGGCCCTTCGGTGCTAAAATGTTTTACTTGGGGCCCAAATTTTATCCTTATTTCATTCAGTTGTATATTCTTGCTCACTATTTTTGCTCCTTGCATCCAGAGCTCAGGGGGCCTCAGCTCTGGAACTGGCTGGACTTTTTTGTTGGTCAGCTGCCAGACATCGTCAATCATGTACCAATTTTATTTTTCACATGAAAGAGTATTTTAAGAATAAACCTCTCACTCATGTTGCTTATTGTGATATGTACTGAGAGGAGTGAAGGAAATGGCAAAACTGTCTATCACCTTCATGCATTTAAATCTTCTTTTGTACATGTAGCAGATGACAGGAGCTGCTCTTTGCCATCTCCCTTCCATAGGATCGAGTCGAGGTGAGATATCTCCGACTCAAAGCAATATGGGACCAAAGCCAGTTATTCTGGGGCCCCTGGGACTCATCAAATCTGCTCCCTGTGGCTGGAGGCACCAGCAGAGCTGGACATGTGCTGTTTGGGTCGGGAAGCCTTGTTGGCATCAATGATCACTCTATTGCCCTGCAAGCACAGGATCTCGCCGTCTTTCTCCAGCTGAGGACTTGACTTTGAGTCACTCCTCTCTCTAAGGAAGAAGTGATTTGATTTCTAATTTTGGATTTCACGGCTGCGAGGGAACCCTGCCTCTTCTGCTCTGGTGAGGGAGCTTCCACCAAACGAGTGGCAATCGCGGATGTACAACTCTGTTGCACTCACCCTATGAGCATTTAAAAACAAGCAGCAGACACAGATTACAAACATCCTAAAGTATTTCTGTACCTTCAGGCTTACTTATTTCATATAACCATGAGCCAACATGGATTAACCATAGCATGGGGTGCAGCAGAGATTTAGGTCCATCTCCCTACCCTGAAACACTTGTCAGAGGCAAAATACACACTTACATTTCATTATGCGGCTGGAGCCATGCAGCTCTTCCGCAGCCACATCAGGGCTGTCAGGGTGCTCCCAGCCTTACTGTGCATCACTGAACTATTCCTGCTGCCCTCAGAACCTTCGGGATACTTGAACCTGTGCAATGGTAGAGTGGCAGCTTAAATTATTCTCTCTGCATTTAATTTTTATGCAAAATTCTGGGCTGAGGCCAATAGTATCATTGGAGCCAGCTGAAGATTTCACATAAAAATTAAATTAGAGTATAATTAGAGTATTACGTGCGCTAGGCACCCTTGCCCCATGGTGCTTTTCCACTTTCCTTGAAACAAAAGAAGAAAACATCACCCTCAGATCAGAGAGAGAAGGTAGCCACTGCTTTTAGTACTGCTGCAAAATGCTGCTTCCAACAGCATAGGGTATTTTATCTCTGTGTGTAGCTCAGAAATGTTGTTTCCCTGACTGCCTAATCAGTTACACTGAGGACAGCACCGTTTGCAACGTTCCCCAGAAAGCACATCAGTGTTGCCCTCCACCTTGTCAATGACAAATCTTTCCTGAGACAGCATTAAAATGAGACTGATGGGCTCTTCTTTAATCACAGCTGGAGCTAATGAGGTAGCAGCCTAGGGCTACACTAAAAGGCCAGTGTGTGACACGTCTGATGACTGGACTACGTTCACTTTACAAATAGGCTGGATTTTGCTCTAATTTAAGTCTGTTCATCCAGCTTTGAACAAGAAAGTTAAACAGTTTATCATCCAGTGCCGTTCTAGGAATACCACAAATGTCTAAAGAAACAAATTAGGAAAGAAGTTTCTGACTCATTAGAAACTTGCATTCCTGGGTAAATAAATTCACAGAAATCTCCTTGTGTTGCCCTATGTTTATTTCTCCAAAGTCATCACTGAGATTTGTTTTGGGAGAGCTTCCCTTTCAAATGACACACAACAGGGTCAGTCCATGAGGGAGAGCTATAAGTAAGTAAAGGTTTTCAATTATTTTCTACAAACCAAAAATATATCAGATAGGACTTTATTTCCCTAAAGAAGGGTATAGGCTTATAAGTCTAAAAAGAAAATGCAAATACTTGGGGGAATGGACTGAAAGATTCCCATCTGTCTGTCATGGCCAGATACAAAATGCAATGGAAATGGAAAGATATTCATCAAATTCAATAGGCTTTGATATAGGCCTATTGTATATTTTTTCTAGATATGGATGCAAATCTGTATAATTGAACAAAGTTCTTCCATCATTTCAGAACAGAACTTACTGTAGAACTCAGAATCAGAGAATCATTTAGGTTGGAAAAGACCCTTAAGATCATGAAGTCCAACTGCAAACTTAACACTGCCAAGTCCATCACTAAACCGTGTCTGTAAGCACCACATCTACATGTCTTTTAAATACCTCCAGGGATGACGACTCAATCACTTCCCTGGGAAAACTGTTCCAATGCTTAACAACCCTTTGTTGAAGAAATTTTTCCTAATCTCCAATCTAAACCTTCCCTGGCACAACTTGAGGCCGCTTCCTCTTGTTCTATCACTTGTGACTTGGGAGAAGAGACCAACACCCACCTCACTACAACCTCCTTTCAGGTAGTTGTAGAGGGCGATAAGGTCCCCCCTCAGCCTCCTTTTCTCCAGGCTAAACACCCCAGTTCCCTCAGCTGCTCCTCATAAGACTCATGCTCCAGACCCTTCACCAGTTTCCTTGCCCATCTTTGGACATGCTCCAGCACCTCAATGTCCTTTTTGTAGTGAGGGGCCCAAAACCAAACACACTATTTGAGGCACAGACTCACCAGCGTCGAGTGCAGGGGGACAGTCACTTCCCTAGTCCTGTTGGCCACAGGATGCTACTGGCTTTCTTGGCCACCTGGGCACATACTGCTGGCTCATATTCAGCCGGCTGTCGACCAACACTCCCAGGTCCTTTTCTGCTGGGCAGCTTTCCAGCCACTCTTCCCTAAGCCTGTAGTGTTGCGCGGGTTGTTGTGACCCAAGTGCAGGACCCGACACTTGTCCTTGTTGAACGTCATACAATTGGCCTGGGCCCATCAATCCAGCCTGTCCAGATCCCTCTGTAGAGCCTTTCTACCCTCAAGAAGATCAACACTACCACTCAACTTGGTGTTATCTGCAAACTTACAGAGGGTGCACTCAATCCCCTCGTTGAGATCATTGATAAAGATATTAAACAGAACTGGCCTCAATACTGATCCCTGGGGAACATCACGTGTGACTGGCCACCAACCGGATTTAACTCCATTCACGACAACTCTTTGGGCACAGCCATCTACTTGAGAGACAGCTTGATAGGAGAAAAGTATACTGCAAAAAAAACTAAAGCTGTTTCAGTTTGACTAAGCCTATTTAGCCAATGAGTAAGGGTCACAACAAGTGATTTGCCAAGGAGACTTGAGAGAGGGAAGTACTTAGGTAAACTTTGGTGAGATTTGGGCACAGAACATTAGAGTGATTTGAATGCCAGGTCATAATGCAATACGAACAGAAACAGTTAAAAATAATCTGCTGGTTTATCCTTCAAATAACATCCAAATCATAAATTAACATTCAAAGAATGAAATATCTAATGATGACAGAGACTTTGAGATGACAAGCATCCTGATCAATGGTGTGAGGATGAAGAACTGAGGGATATTTAAAAGTCAATCACAAGGCTGTGCAAGGAGGATTTATTTCCCGATAGAAACATGATAAAAATATAAATATACCTGTAGATTCATGTTCCCTAATCTCCTAATCAAGAAAATTCTGAGTGCACCATATTCAAGAATATCAAAGTATAGATATAGCCGGCTTCAACTGCACGTATGGGTGCTACAAGTATGGGGATAGTCACACAGGGCAGCTGTTACTGAGTTACTCATTAGCAATGCACAAAGGCAGGTTCAGGACACACCGGAGTTGAGCTGCAAAGTAATGCTCACTGCAGCATAAATGTTTTCAGCATCTTCATCAAACTGATTAGGGTTGTCTTAAGCCACATTTAGAGAGAGTTCAAAAATGAGAAAACTAATGAAAGAGAAGGTCAGAACCGAGGAAAGTAATGGTTTTGAACTGTCTATGGAGCCTCAATAAAAGCCATTGTGTTCACAGTCAAGAAGCTGGGGCAGAAATAAAATACGTGTACATCATTGATCTCAGTCCTGCTGAAATTAACTGCAGTACTGATAATCACCACGGTAAGCAAAGCCACAAAACATGGCCACATCTCAAGTTGGAAACCCTTTTTTTGTTTCCATCAAAAACTTTCTGTTTCCAAAAATCTTTAACCATTTCCGGGTTATTAAACCAGTCATGGTACAGAGCAGGGTGGCTGCCCACAACCAGAAAATAAAGAGCCACAACCCTGCCACAGGGCTGGAGACTGGGTGCTTTCATTCCCACCGACCCAGTGCTGCAGATTCACCCAGGCATGGGGTGAAGTGACCTCCCCAGCCCCAAGGGTTGTCCTGCACACCCTGGGACTGATTTCAGTGAGCCAGTCTTTGAACAGCGACAAGTCAACAGCACCTTTGAACAGCAGCACATGCTCTTCCAGAGGGCCTGGGCAGCATCTCAGGAGAATAGGGTTCTCCAGGAGAACCTCCAAAAGGTGATTTCATCATGAGAGAAAATAGGACACCCCTAGGGAAAGTGCTTAGCTTCTGCTGACAGAAAGGATAAAGTTTCTGGATAAAAGACTAAAAGCTTCCAGACTCTTAAAAAATACTTATAAAGCAGAGCCAGCTCAAGCCTCAGAATCAGATACAGAATGCTGCGGAGGCTTCAAAATGGGTTCAAACAGCACTGTTCTTGGAGCTTGGCTCATTTTAGTGGGTTCAGGTCCTGGGTGGAGATGCCTGATCACCACGGGAAACCGCATTTTGCTCTGTTTTGATTGACGCATTCACAAATTTGGAGACATCAGTCTTACGCAAGGGATTTAATTAAGGGGATTAGTACAGTCAATAAAACCTGGTGGTCTCTGTAATGTATTCTGGATCTTTCAGCCAAACCAAGTCAGCTATTTCATCAGAACACTCTCCCTTTTGTTCTCAAACAGAGTAACTGCATGCAGCTATAACTGGAGATGGACACATGCCACTGAATTTATATTAAGCAGATATTTTGCCTAAAGAGTCTAGTCTCAGTCTAAAAAAAAAAAAAAAAAGACTAAACCAAAAAAAACACTGAGCAAAGTACTACATATGAAAGAACACTCCTTTTTGAAAATCGATCTGATGCTTGTTGCCTTTCCTGCTAGGTGTCATTTAGCTAAACATTTGGAGGTCGCTCCAAATGCAAAAAAAGTTCTGCCTAGATCATTAGTCACCTCCATCTGCCAGCAAATAAATCCCATACAGCTGTTTGTTGAGCCAGCAGAAATATGGCAGGGCTAACAGTCTTATTCTTAAAAGAGCCCTGATTGTGTCTTCCCATTCAGGCTTTGTTTTGTTTGAATACAAAAAGATTTACTGGGAAAGGAAGTATCCATTTCATGCCTGCAGATCAGAATTCAAAGACAAGATTTGACAGGCAGAGATACAATGGGCAGGCAAAGGTAGTTATAAAAGTACTAATCAGCCAATTTAGTGACAATTTCATTCTCGCACCTCTCTGATATGCCATATACCTTTTCCCTTGGATTGTTATGAAAAGGAGACTTGCACATCTCTGTAGTGGTAGTTTACAGTCATACAGTTTTTATATGGTACAGTTTTTAATTGGTAGTCTTAGTTTGATGCAGTGATAATATCAAATAGACTCAGTTGTAGAAGGTTCACAGTTTTCTAATTCAAAATTCATACCTTTACATCAGAGTTTTGGTAGAGATAAAGCATGCAAAAAATGGGGCCATTTGCATGTCTAAATGCTACAGGATTTGATCTGAAATTATTAATTTTCATGATACTGTTTTCATTCGCAATTGTGTAATCAACAGCGACGGCTTTATCAATGGACTTTCTCAAAATTAAAATGATCATTGAAAAGTTGAAGTAACCTAAGGCTTAAAACCCAGGTGAACAGATGTAGTAAATTAAGATTATCGTGACAATTCTTCAAGGCTGAAAGAAGGATCCAAACCCTTAGATTCAAGCCAGCACTAATGTTGCATATGAGGATGTATTAGAAAATCGATACAAAAAGATGGCTGTATGTCTAATAATGACCAAACAGAAGAGCGATATTATGCTGTTCTCATTGACCTCGGTGCAAGCCTGAAGTAAGTGAAGCTACTTCGTATTTATATCAGAATTAAGAGGCAGAAACACAGTGAAATTCTGTATAAATTATCTTTCTGATTTACTGGAAGTAAAGAACTCCTCTTAAGTTAAAGAAAACAATTCTGTCTTTTTTCCTCAAAGGCAAAATCCCCCAAATATAATTTTAAGATATGAATTATAGTACATGGCAGTTTCTCCCTATTCTGCTGTTAAATTCTATCCCAGTGATATAAACTGTTTGCAAAGCAAGCAGGATTTGACTGGTTTTCTGTCCATCATATGAAATAACCTCTGAAATGTTTGTATACATTCTGACTATTATGACAGAAAATTTTCAAGGTTTTCCTTTTCAGTAGATTCCTAAAAAGACCATTAGTTTTGATGACTAATTTGCAATTTCATTCCAGCAGGAGCCATGCTGTTTACAGGGTTTATTTAGCTTAAAACAGTCATTAGGGAACTGTTTTACCTCTTTCCCAATGTTCCTCAGTAAGAAATATTTTGCACAGGGAAACCCTGCCACCAGCTGTATGGTGCATTTGAAATCCGCAAAGAACTGAGTTCAAACAAGGACAATCAATTTTTCCAATGAGAAATCCAACTGGGCTGCAGGATGCAATCCTGTCACCCAGTCGAGTATGTTCTGGCCCCACAACTGCTTCTTAGTTCTGCACCACGAAGAACAGTACCTAAACGGAACAAAAAGAAAAAAAAAAATCCTCCAGAAAAACTGTGCTCTTCCTATGATTTATTACACTATTGTTCAAGGCCTTCTCCAGCTGGGAGGTAGCTGGCTGTAAAGTTTTGAACTCAGTGGGAGTGAGACATGATACACTTTCCAAGACAAGCACCATCAATCATTTCAATCAAGCAGATATTTTTAGATTATTAAAGACTTTGAAAGTTACACTTTTCTGAGTTTCAGTATTGCACCATATCTGGTAAATGGCTGTGCATTTTTGCCACTATAACAGACACTTCAAATATTTTCCATGTGAAGATATCAAGCCTAGCATTTATCAGCTATAAAGATTTGATAAAACTGACAGAAGAAGAAAGTGAATAAAGTATGTTTCAAAATAACATTAGTGATGAATGAAAGTGAGTTGCCCAAAAGTCCAAGATCTGGAGCACAGAAAACTTCTACCAAATTAGAAGCTGGCATCCAACTCAAATGTAATTCTAAACTATCAATAATGATTTTAAGGAGCCAGTTTTAAGTATTATAGAAAAAAGTATTTCATATTGGCTTTGACCTTACAACGTTTGGTGTCTCTCTCATTTAAGATAGAAATCTTCATACTTGAAAATGACCGGTAATTACCTTTGCTAGATTTCTGTTTGTTTAATGACTGCAAAGACCCTGCTATACTCTATGGAATTATAAGTGGACATTTCCAATCTAAGAAGTTTACAGTAAGAAATCAGCACAGAAAATATTGTACACAAATAAAAGTGCTGGAGCTAGGTCACTTCATTGTCATTCTAGGTCATTCTTATTTTTTCAGCCTGGTTTCCTAAGGAATCCTGTTCTGCTTGTGTGCCTGTTTGTAATAGGTGACCCTTTCACCTCATCTCATCCCAATAGATTTGACCCCATTAGCCAATACAAGAATGAAGCCGTTAGTAGCTGGTGAGAAGTGGAAGCCACCCAGAGGACAGAGTCCCTCTCCGACCTCTTGCAGACAGAAGAATGCTGTGAGGATGACCCTCAGTATAACTTATAGCATCCCAACAAAAAGAAGATGGTCACGACCAGCCTAACTTCAGTAACATCTTCAGTACAGGTTTACATTTTACAAATTGCTAAAGAATCACTTTTGCAAATTACCAGAGAAACCAATTCTTCAAGTTTCTCACTCTTATGGATTTTCTAGTGTCCAAAAGCTAGACTGAAGTTTTCCAATGTGTTGCAGTATTCATCAAGTCTTGATCCACAGAAGCACGCTGATGCATATTCCTGCTACAGTCTTAGCATAATCCCACTGAAATCATGGTCAATGAGGAAGTTCAAATCCATTAGAAATCAGACTCACTTAGATCCAGCATATTCTCAGACTACTCATTTATGGTAATTAATGGTACCACACCTGCCAGGAAGAAGTACATGTTGGGAATAACATCCAGCAAAAGAGGGATGGGGATCCCAGCACAGAATCTGCTTTGTGAGGATTTGGAACTATGTGGAAGATGGAATGATTCTGAGTTTGGGCAGAGCAAAGGATCACATGTAGGTAACAGCAAAGGCAGTGCTGGGTGAAAATGGAGAGCTAAGGTCCAAAACGGAGGTGGAAGAAGAGGTGTCCCAGAGTCCATGGGAGAACAAGACTGAATGTGATGGACAACATGAGCAGGAGCCAGAGCTGGACCTAAATGGAGCAGAGACACAAAGGACAAAGTGATGGCAAAGGGAATATCACATCAGCCAAAGGGCATTGCTTGCCACTCATGATATTTCAAGCCAAAGTTCAAGTAAAGGCATGTGAAATGGGATTCATGGGGCTATCTGCAAAGCCTGGTTCATCATTCCTGTACTAGGATGGTAAGAATAAAGCTTTGGAAGGATAAATGCTGATTAGAGGGAGGAGACTGAATATCTAACTTTTAAGAGTTAGATGAGACAGATCCCATCATGGAGATGGGCTTGGAAGGAAAAACACCATACACACACTCACCCACCCTCAGATGAAGAATAAGCAAGCTTCAAAAATGGCCTCCATGTGTAGGAGAGGAGAAAGGACTGGATATGACATGAGAAGCTGAACAAGGCAAATGGGTCAGAGAGAGGCATTTTGCCAGAAATGGAACTAGCAGACAAAACTCAGGGTTAGTTTTCATCCTGTCAGTATTCAGCACAAATGTTCATGGGAAAACATACCAAAGAGACCACTGGACATGCAAGATCTAAGAATAGTATAGGGAGCAAAAAAAAGCTGCGCTTGTCTAGCGGATTCCTTCCTCCTTTTTATCTAAGACAGGCCATCGTGGTAAATTATTTCTCAGGGGAAACCAAGAAGCTGACCAAGTGTCAGACTATTTAAATGTCAGAAACCATCCTCATATTTCCATTATGCAGTCGTCCTTGCAATGCCACACCACACTGACTGGCAAAATTAACTGGATGAAAAGATGGTGTCATCATCTAAAATAATACCACATGTGACTCAGCAGTTCTTATATACTTTGTAAAATAAATGCTAGTAATTCAGTGGTTCTATAGCACATACTCTTTGCCCAGAGTGACCATCCACCAAGGTCAGAAAGATTACTCAGCAAATAGGACTTAGGACTTGCTGCAGTGAATGGAGGCTGACAAGCTGGTTGTGAAAGTCCAGTATTTTCTTTTAAATTCAGCTTCTCTAGAATGACATATATTGGAATGTCCAGATTTAAAAAAAAAAAAAAAGGTGATGTTTCTGGATAAGATTATTGATGTTTTCCTCTTCTTTCAGAGAGAAATAAGGCAGAGACTGGTGCAATCCAGTTTTCCCAAACTGACTCACCCAATCTGCAATTTAATTAAAAAAAAAAAAATCCCTCTTACCCGGTCAAAAAAACACAGAGACAATAAAATAAAGCTTATATATAAAATTAGAGTTTTGCACCCTCACTGGTGTAATTTAGCTTAACACAATTTTCCCAAGCTCTAATATTACAGACCAGGACCTTCAAATGCTTTGGCAGTGCCCATTGAAGTGAGGACATTCTGGTTTGTAACTGAGGGAAGCATGCTCTCCTATGCCAAGGAGTAAACCTTCATTTTGTGAGAGCTATAAATGTAGGAAATTTGCAACAACAATAGCATAGAAAGCAGCAGATATTTGCGGAAAAAAATTAAACAGGTGTCAAAACTAGCTTCCCAGGAACAACAGGAAGACAAATGAAGAAAATATGGAATATGAGATGTTAACATCATATATCTGTTTTCTGATAAAGTATCACATCCCTTGCCAATTTTGGAAAGCCATGAGTATGATCTGTTATTACCTTCATTGATTTGTACTGCATCAGCTTTCCTGATGCACAAATTTCAAATTGGTCAGCCAGCATACACATTCTGTTGCAATGTATGGAAAAAACAGACAAAAACCTCCCTTCGTTGTTTTTTTTATTAAATTTCAAGTATGCTCTGACCTTTTTATCAGTGTTGCCCTTCAAACGTGCATGTCAAATGAGCTTCCAAGTCAACACAGGCCAAGTGTAAAAAGTGTGACTAGAGCCATTCCCAGAGCAAGGAGCTGCAGACTAGATGTGGATCACACCTTCTCGCCAAAACCCATCCAATGGTGGAGGCATTGACTGTTGTTTTGCACTGGTGCACTTCCCAGCTTGTTGCTCCAAAAGAGAGAACCTCTGCAATGCCTCTCTAACCCTTGTAGAATATAGTATCAGTTACATTAACATTTTAAAGAAAAAGACAAACAAATTCATTGCAGCCTTCGGGGCAGAGTCCAATGCAATGAGTGACGTTATGTTTCACTGCCAACAAAGGCTAGTGCAGACAGTTTTGGATATATTTAAGGAATAATGGAAATTTGAGAATCTTTTCCTCAGCTCAAGCTTTTTTTTAATAAGGTGTCACATCCTTTCCCTTACTTCTCACACAGGTTTTCTCATGAAAAATCCTTGCATTTTGCTGATTGGAAAAACCGCACGGATCTGCTCCTGTACAGAGGGTAACACTGCTGGATTTCAGTAGCAAAAGAGTAGGGAAAGGCAAAAAAGCAGTAGTGACTGCCATTGTGTGTGATGTATGTTGATAAGACTGTGGCACCCACCACAGAAATAAAGCAGGGGCTGAAGGAAGTTTTACAGCCAGTGGTTTGGCAATTGTAACACAGAAACAACGAACAAATCCATGGGAGGTGAAAGTCTGTGGTGGTCCTCAATCTGTTTATAATATAGAATACTTGTTGGATCTTATTTACAGTGTGCACCAGAGAGGTCTTGTTGCCTTGCATCATTAAACTGGCAGAAGTTTCCAGTGAAGATGCTGCTTTATGACGGTAGTAGTGCTCAGATGAGCATGGCATCCCACCAAAAACTGTAAGAAGGCATGAAAGCTTTTATAGATGCATCTGTATAAGCTGTTTTATGCACATGCCACTGAAACCATACAGGGTAAACTGGTCTGAAAGCCTTGTTTCACTTGGGGTCAATGAAAACCGAGGATGCAGGTATAGGGAGACAAATGGGGTGGAGGAGTTTCACGTTATGTTGGACATGTAGTGAAGTACTCCTGTGCACACTTTCACACTGCCTCCATCTTGAAATTATATGGCTGATCATGAGTAGGTAACTCAGATAAAGAAAAGAAAAGCGTTTAAAATTTAAACCAAATATTTCTGACCAGCCTTTTTCCAGTAGTTTCTGATGGTGATTCAAAGGCTGAAGTCTCCTTCAGTTAAAAAAGGATCTTGAAAAGGCAAAACTTTTCACCCCTCATCTTCTGAACTTGCTTTATTTTCCTTGTAAATGTTTTGCATCAAGTCAAAGTCTCTTTTTTCTCTGTAATCCCTTCAGACCTCGTAACTGAGGAGGTAAGGTCCACTGACTTGGGAGCTCTTCTATAAACCTCAGTGAACAGTGGCTTAGCCACTATGTGAATATAATGCTGCGTGCAGGAAACAGCCTTTTAGCACCTCTTTCATCATTGACCTCTTTGCATACCCCTACTCCTCATTTTAGGTAAAAGTGCACACTATATTTTACGAATATAGTAAATTATGACTATTTCAGCTATGACAAAAAAAAACCATCTCTAATATAAAGCCTATTTCCCATGGGCGGCACCTGAAACTGTGGACATCCCTCAAGGAAGTGGGCCCAGTTACTCAATTCCTACTGCTTTGGTTCTAATCACTTAATTAAAATGTTTCTTTAATTATTTTTTTAAAAAACAAAACAAAACAAAACAAAACAATCTGGAAACAGTTTATACAGTGTAAATGTAAAGACGTGTATACATGATTTTAGAAGTAGTTTCCTTTTCTCAGTTTCCATTGAATACAATATTTGATCTATTTAAATATGTTCCGTTAACTTCTCTTCATTACAAAGGGAATTTGTAATGTCTTAGCCATGATCACTAGAAAACACAATGTTCACAAAAGAAGTTGTTGCTTTACCCAAGACCAAGGGGCTATAAAAGGCTGATTATTATGTCTGGTTATACTTAAGGTGAGGGTATCTCCTCCTGGTATAGCCCAGAAGGTAAGCCTACAAATGCAGAATAAGTGATAGAGAAAGGGATTCCACTCTATGTCTAGGGGATTTAGGGGATCCCACAGCCTAAAACATAACAAGATTTTCTAAAAGTAAATATGCAGTAAATACATATCTACAAGCAAAAGCTTTCCAACTGCTCCCACCCCATATGTTGAGCTGCATATTGCACCAAAAAAACCAGATCTGATTCTAGGTTCCTATTTATTCACCCAAACCATATCACAGAATCACAGAATGTTAGGGATTGGAAGGGACCTCAAAGGATCATCTAGTCCAATCCCCCTGCCTGAGCAGGACCATCTAGATTAGATCACACAAGAACGCGTCCAGGCGGGTTTTGAACATCTCCAGAGAAGGAGACTCCACAACCTCTCTGTGAAGCCTCTTCCAGTGTTCTGTTACCCTTACTGGGAAGAAGTTCACATGCATGTCAAATTCATAACCTTGCACCAGCTGATAAATCTGATAAACAGAGCAGTCTAGATCAGAGATCTGCAAGAGAACATCTGGTGAGACCAGAACTACTTCTAAGACCAAAGACATTTCCATGGATTTTCACAGCCCAGAAAATGAGGGTTTGGGCAGAGAACGTGTTCTTTCAGTGAGTGATGCCATGAAGATAACTGTCACAGACAGTTTCAAGAGCGCAGTTACACTTTTAACAGTGCTTCTGTGGTAATTAATCAGCCTAGATAGGAAGAGACTGCAGTACTGTCTTCCTTTGGATGTTATTCAGTGTCCATATCTAATATATCCCCGTCAGCTACATACTAAATCAAATTCAGAGAAAGCCAAGCAGGGATTCGGATCTTCACTCCTCCAAGCCCAGCTCTCAGCAGCTGGATGGTCGCTGACCTGGATGCTCACTGAGCAGACCTCCTCTCCGCTCTCACACCACTCATGCTCCATCCCAAAAAAGGAGGCCACAAGACGTTCTGAGCTTTGCTCGCAGTTGCAGCTGATGCCAGGATGGCAGATCGGCTCTAATAGGTGCAGGACAGAGCTCACACAGACGAGGACACCAAAGCCTGTTTGCTTCCATTGCTTCATACAGTGGGTAAGATGCATACAGTCCTCACCTTGTTACCATCTCTGGGAGCTAATCATAGCCACACAAATTTTGGGAATGAAAGGGTGATAAATCCACATTCCAGGTGAATCATCTGTTAGAAAAAAGAGCTAAAAAACCCCAAAACAATAGAGACCTTTCAACACAATAAAGCAAGTGATTTGAACCAGAACACGCTTTCCAATCTCTTTCCCAAAGAAATTGCCTCTCTTTATCTAACACATGTTGACTTTGGATATCTGAACTAATGCCTGTCAAGGGTAGAACGTAGCCAAATGTTGTATCCTGGCTGTGGCTCTTTTTGGACAATAGTGAGACATTTTATTGCTTTCTAATATTGTTGTACATATCAGCACCTGTTGCATGTGCGTATTTTAAGGTTTATGGTTTTATTGTTTTATTGTGAATTTCCTGCTTTTTCTTTATTGAAAGCAGATAGCTGTGATTTTTCACACCCGTTTTAAAAACAAGTGCAATGGTTGTCACATTTTAGCACTTCAGATGCAGACAGTTTCAGCTTCCTGTCTTAAAATCATCCTGCAGATTTTATCACCTTGCAATCCCATTTATAAGTTTAAAACTCAAGTATTCAGTCCAGTGTCATTGGATGTTTTTCCTTACAGAGGTTTGAAAAGCCATTGAGCCATTCTTTCGAGATTTTCACTTTGAGAAATTGTGGTACATTCTTCCTGTTATTATTCCATACATAACTCAGTGCTTTCAACATGAAGAGACTTTAAGGACCCAAGTTTGATAGCACTGAACAGAAATATCACTCTAGAATTAATCAGGATCTGCCATTTTGTAAGAAAGATCTGTTGTGATTTGTCCCTATTTTAAGACAAACTGACATTGGATTAGCATAATCTCATATTTTAAAATGCTAAACTGCTAGATAGTTCCTCCACGATTCTCAACAATAAGGTTTAGGCATTTTAGGAAAATGAAGGCTTCTAATTAATAGAAGGAGCTGAGCAGATCCACACTCTTGTTAAAAATAAAGGCAGAAAATCTGTTTTTCTGAAATATGTAATTGGGCTGTTGACATGTTTCACGTGCACATTGCAAAAATCACCATCCAACACGATAAAGATAAATACATGAAACTTTGGCATTAAAAGGAAAATGGCCCATACAATTTAATATCAAATTGCTAATGCCAAAATATCAAGTAAGCCTTTACTAATACTTCTAATCTGTCTTGAGCTAAAATCAAACAACATTCAGTTTATCTCAAAGGAGTGCTTTAAAGGAAATGAAGCTCAGCAGTGGAAGGCTAAGAAAAATACTAACCTGCTTTCTCATAGCTTCTTTTTAAATTCACATCAGCCTTACCACAATCAAAAAACTTGTAAGGACACCTTCATAGAGACTCCTAACCACTTGCTCCTATCAACGGGCACAGTCTCTTGAGCAAAGCCTCTAGCTCCAAGCATAAAGTACTATCCCAATGGTACCAGCCAGCATTTATGAGTTTCGTTGTTGGGTCCATTGGCCTCCAGGTTACAATTTAGTCACAGACCGAAAGTATTTTCCCCCTGCAGTTCTGGTCTGAGCTAGGGATGCTCTCAGCCTTCTCACCAGCAGCAACCTGATGAAAAAAGTAGATGGAATAACCCATGATGAAAAAAAGTAAGTATAGCTTTACTTTTACTTGGATAGTAACTTGTCAAGCTGAGAAGATCCTGAAGAGAGCGGGACAAAAATTCAAATGCATTAACTTATGAATGAATTCTTGTCTCCATCCAGGATAGCCTGGCAAAGAGGCAAAGTAGTAAGGAAACTGTGCATGGCTGTTCTGAGGTTTCCTGATGGCCCAGCGCAGCTGCGGCAGTATCGACTGTGACCCGCTGCAAAAGCACTGCCAAGGACCTCCTGCACTCTCCCGCACACAAGGGTGCAGGAGAAAGAAAAGGAGCAAATTATGCTATCCTGAAGCCTTCTCATAGGCGCCATGGCTGTCATCTGTTAGCCTGAGCCACTTCAGCAGTGTGGAAATTTATTATAAGGTACATCCAAACTGCAGGCAGGAAGAGTGGGAACCCCTAAAGTGACCTCCTGCCCTTTAGGGTGCTCTCTCAGATAGGACTGTCATTCAGTGAGCACTTCTCTTTTTTCTTTTTTTTTTTTTTTTTTATGTCTCTAGTTAGGGACCCAGCCGTATACTGTGAGTGCAGACATTAAAGACTGCAAGAAACGACAGGAAAACCGAGAGTCCTACACTTAAAAAGGAACAGTGCCAGCCAGCCCAAGCAGCCACTTAAAAATACAATTGGGACAGGAAAGACACAGCATGTGAGCAGACTGTCATGAATGGCTCTATTTAATGCCGGGGAAGAACCAAAAATAGAGATTTCTAAAATAGCCAGGTCAGACATTCTCTTACAGAAAAGATCTCACAGCATGCTCCTGAGATGCCCCACACCAAACCCCCGTGTGGAGCCAGCGCTGCCTCTCAGCCTTTACAGCTTAAGTTCAGGTCAACATCTGGCAAAGCGCAAAGCGGTCTGACGGACTCTACAGCAGGGTGGGGTGTAAGTGGCAGCAACACAGCTCCTGGAGGAAAAAGCAAGTTTCTACCTATAGACACTGAAATTGGATCAACTTACCCAAATCCAGTGCCTATTCACAGGAAGAAACACATTCTTTTCTGCTGACTTTACAACCTGCTCATTCTTCCACATGCATTCAAAAAAGAGAAAACTTGTGGGTGAATGGATGTGGTTTTGTTTCTTAAGCTAGCCTTTGTCTCTTTAACTCCCTTGTTTCCTTTTCAGAAAGAACATTTTCCCCACCTTATTTAAAGCTGGAAAACATAGGAGAACCCTCTTTTCAAATTATTCTTTTGGCTACAGTACATGTATTTTGTAATTGCATTTGTTTCAAATGCTGTCCAGCTAATCTGGTTATATCCCGGGGTGATTTTCCCTGGTTTTAGCCCTGAAACAAATGATGATTTATTTTCTGGTTGTTACTTAAGTGCATATAGATGTGATCTTCGAAGAAGCCTCATTTGTCATTATTCAGGACATTCGGCAATCAGGCACAAGAAACTAATCAAAGTGACTAAATGATGTCAGCTGACTACAATATTATTTTCCAAAACTTTAAAGCAGTGCTCTGCAGCTGTATGTAAGTAACCGTTCTACTGGGAATTGATGTCTTCTAGGGTTTTGTGTTTTGGAGGAACATGTGTTCAGGGACCTCACCAGCTGCCTATGGAAAACCATTTTGCTCTTAAAGCAAAACCATATGTCAGGCCAAGGTAAGGGAAGCATTTGGAAAAAAGAAAAATGTCTTAAAAAGTGTTGCTGAAAACTGTCAGACAGCAAGCCATGCACCGCAGGAGGTGGTAGCGGATTAGAGTCCCCCCAGAGCTGCAGGGAGGCAGAGTGCTCTACGAAGGGATGAATTTCCATTCTTAACCTGTGAAGGCAGAATGGAAAAAATAGAGCTACAATTAGCAGTTTGGCAGCAGCTCTGTTTTGACTGAACAAGGCCCCACGGACTTTTAAGCAACGCACGGGCTCTGTTTGCCCACAGACAGCTTCCCTCGGTGCTGCTGACGCCAGCTCTTCGCGCTCGGGTCTGGTCCTGCTCCCCAGCAGCCAGTCAACGCTTCTCCCATGGGGCTCTGTTCAGACCTGGGGAGACCCTTGCCAAACCAGCGGAGCATTGCCCAGACCTGGGACTGTGGGCTGCTAGTAGCCAAGAGAAAGCTGAGAAACAGACATTAAGAGCTATAAAATGCTCATGATGGCAAAGGAGAAGAGACCGGAGGGGAAACACCCTTCCAAAGACCAAGGTCCCCCAGGTTGCTATCACAGCCCTTTGAAACACGACACTGAGCAGAGGGTCTGAGCTTGCAGCACCTACACAAAATAAACACACCAGTGTGCAGGTGTCCTGAGTAAATGTGGGGGCGGGAGGAGAGTCCGTGTTGCTACAAATTCACAAAAGAATTTGCAAAAACACATGCAATATCTTCTCCATTCTCCCAAGCCTGGAATGCGTGCCTGTGAAAACCATAAACATACAGATACTGTACACTCTGATTATTAACTTTGCTCTTCAGTGATGCTCTGGCAATGGTGAATACGATAATTATCAGTGGTTAACTATAAGCCAAGTAAGCCACACAGGAATGTAATCTCCCACTGCACAAAAGGGGCAAAAACAAGAAAGAGGCTGTTATGTCTGTCATTTAAGTCACATGCATGTCAATGACAGAAACTGCAATAAAAGTAACTTGGCTGCCGTACCTTTGTGAATGCTTACAGAACACCAATAGTATTAGAATAAAAACAACTAATAATAATAATTACAATAATAATATCTAGATATTGCTTTTCAACCTGACATCAAACAGCAACATGAAGGTGCTTCTGTAAGGAGTATAAATGAGTACAATTTGCTCTGCTGAAGACATGTATCTGCATGGTAGTAAAAATATACATCTTCTACAGATACATACCCTAGCACTTGACTTCAAGACCCGGTACCTCCTCAGTATCCTCACTGCCCCAGCATTTCATCCTGATCTCCACGTCCAGCTAGTCCCTTTCTAGCCCTATACCCTGGCAGATCAGCCTCCCCACCTGATGTCACAGTCCCCCTGTCAACACTGTTCCTCTTGCAGCCTGTCTGGGTGCAAAGGACAGAGGAGTCACAAGAAAGATAGGAGTGCATCACCTCCGGCCACACTACAGACCAAGCAGTCGAAAAGGACCATCGAAAAGTCCTTCTGGCCCCATCCCTGTAGTCTGAGCCTGGAGCATGCAATGCCAGGTCTGTCTAGCACAGGAAGCTGTGGAGGCTCCAATGCACCACAGAGATTTTCATTACTAAATTCCAACAAGTTTCTTTTGAGCATGAATAAATTTCAGTTTTTCAACTGTTTATAACTTGGCAAAGCATGAGTGGATTTTCCCTAAAGGACCAAAAAGCACATCCCTGACATAAAGGCAGTTCTTGTGCCAAACCAAGAGCCCCTTCTGCAAAGCTCCAAGGCACTTGAACTTCCCAAAGAAAAGGTCTCCTAACCTTTTTTAACCTTGGAAACCAATGCATTGTTTACTCTTTGCCTTGTTCTCATAAACAGCAGAACTACTTTGACTGATATTTTCAGAAATAAAAACCTGCCCAAGGCATGGAAAATTCGCCTAAATGAAGTTTAGGAAAAGTTGTGGAAAATGAAAACCAGAGTTTTACTGTGGGAAATAATGAGCAGCCTGGGTAACAGGGCTGCCAGCCTGCCTGAAATCACAACGAAAACACTATTGTTACAGTGGTGGGGTAACTGTACCTCTCCCTGCTGTGGGCTCCTGCTATACCTACATCCAAAACGGCAGGCTCCCCTCCACATGTGAGCAGGGACTCATGCAGGCAGATTCCCTCTCCCAGACCACCATCAACTGTAGCGACCAGGATGTGTTGATTCAGCAGACACAATCTGGGAGGTGACTGTCACCGGTGGCAGAGCAGCAGACACAGGTGACACCAGGACTTGGCTGACAGGTTTTGTTACCATGATCCCAATATTTCAAGTCAGCAGCATGAGGCCAGGAAGGAGCTCGAATATCACAGAGGTCCCTGCACTTCCCCGTAGAAGATGCTCTACATCACAAGCGACGTGTCCCGACACGACTCATAGACTAAATAGCTAAATCTCTTTCTTCCTCCAGATCTCTACAGACTCTCAGGACCATAATATACCCCATAATGTATTCCCGCAAAGCCTGCAATAATTCACTTGTCATAATACACCAAGGATATAGGCCAACAAAAGCAGATTTGTGTTTCATCTTCCATTCTGATCTCTGAAGTTATGCTAAAAGAAAACAAACTGAAATGCTGAAGCACTTTTTTTTGGAACCCCATTTGTGGTTTATTGTTACAATGAGCTAAACAGGCCTGGCGGAAACATGTGATCTACACAGAACAAGCTTTCATGCGAGCCAAAAGACCCCTTCCACCATTTAAAAGGGTGAGCAAAGATCAGGGAAGTTCCAAGGTGTGGCAGAGAAAGGCATGGATCTTAGAGTCTGCAAAATCCTTTACAGGAATAACAGAGGAACCCAATAACACTGTCTTCTCTGTTTCTACAAAGGACATAGTTGAGTAGATTCATCTTCCTTTTCCCAGAAAAAATCAGATGAATAATCAGATGAATTTTCCCAGAAATAGTCTTAGATGAAAGTCACAGTAACATAAAAGTCAAATCACATCACAGAAAAGCAATTCTTCCATATCAAACGAAAATGCACTTGTGAAAACATATGGAGGCAACAAGTTGGCATATCTGTTCATGCTTCTTACCCTGGCAAAGAGGGAAAGAAACATAGTATTTATAATCATTTGTTCTTTATTATGGTGTTTTGCTTTGCATCTCAGATGATTACTGTGCTTTTTACAAGTTGGCGATCTGCCGAATTCCTGCTTGCCTTTGTATCTTTCTTTTCATTTGTGCTTCTTTCTCGGGTTCAGGTACATACTTAATAAATCTCTTTTTTTTTTTTTTTTTTTTTTTAGGTAGATCTCCCACAATGCTTTTTGTTGGGTTTTTTTTTTGCATTAAGTTAGTTTCAACCCGGAATTAACTTCAGCATGGAGTTTATTTCATGCTGAGAGTAGCAAGCAAATGCTGTTGGACACTCATCTCTAGCAAGTGCTGAAGAGATGTTCTAACCTGTTAGCATGAGGTACCTTCTGAACCAGCTGGAGGAGGTGCATTTATATTTCTATTTAGACAAGCAGTTTCATTCCTAATCTCAATGCGTTGCAATAGCCACATAAACTAAACCTGAATGCATTTGACAATCAACAGAAGCAGCTGCCAAGGAGAGACATATGTCAATGTTGACAAATACACATGCGTGGCATCTATAAAAGTATGGCAGGAAGGCAGCAATCCTTGTCTACCTGTGGTAGCAGGAAACTTTTCATTCATTCTCCTGACAGGCTAGAAGAGCTGCCCAAGACAGCTATTTCCAGCCACGGTATCTGAGAGCACCCATGAAGTCATATTGACATAGAAGTATCCAAAAAATCATGTAGTGCAGCCTATTCAGAGAATGTGATGGACATGGTCAGTTCTTTGATGTGTTCCTATTCCCCAGCTTACATCTTTGACTTCCCTGTTTCATCTGCAGCCACAATGATATATATCATAGAATCTAGTTGGAAGGAACCTTAAAGATCATCTAGTTCCAACCCCCCTGCTATGGGCAGGGACACCTTCCACTAGATCAGGTTGCTCAAAGCCTCACCCAGCCTGGCCTTGAACACTTCCAGGAGTGGGGCATCCACAACTACTCTGGGCAACCTGTGCCCATGCTTCAACACCCTCATGATGAATTTCTTCCTTATATCTAATCTGAATCTACCCTCTTTCAGTTTAAAGCCAGTGCCCCTTCTTAAAAGTAGTGGCTGATTTACTGTCTGTACAGGGATTCAGGTCACAACTGGGATATTTACACGGTTGTCTTAGCGCATGCTGAATGCATGAGTGTATCTGATGCCTTCACTTCTCTTAGGTTTCTTTCATTCACAAAAGGTTTGCCTGCTCTTCCCTGCAGCTGTAGGCATGTAAGGTCTGAGGAAAGAATATTTTGAACGTTATCAGGAATTATTAACCCCATTAGACCCCAACATAATGCCAAGACATTGCAGGGGCAAAATTTTTAATTTTGTGACCACTGGTGTCCTTGATGGCATATAGGAAATCTTTATGCATGCCTTTCCCATTCCACAATTTAATAATAGCTGATATAATTAAATCCTATAGGTACATTGTTCAGTGCATGTTCTGCATAATGGAATTTACAACAAGTACAAATATTACAAGATATAATTAAATTTTGTATATTGGACAATGTCATGTGGATAAATTTTATATATCTGCCAAGATAGATTCATGAGAGGTATTCTTCTATATACAGAGACATAAAGGTAAAATTTAGAATTTTAACTCAGGTATAAAACAAGCTGGAGAAAGAAAGTGACATTCACATTCAAGGCAGACTTTTGAGTTCAGTCAGTTACTGTTCGTTTTGCAATCACGGCAGAATTTTTTTTTCTCCAGTATCTCCAGGGACTGTCTAGAATTTCAACAGGAACAGCTACTGGCAGCATTATTATCCTGGACTGATTTTGTAGTTTTATTTTTTTTTTAAAAAAAAAAAAATCTGACATCCCTTTAATTAGCATCTTCAGAGGAAGTTGGGGCATGGATCTCAGGGCTTTGCACTATTTCTCCATTTTTTGTATTTACACTTAGCAAGATTAACAGCAATAAGCAGTCTGTATTCAGTCACTGGTTATTGTACAGCTACAACATCTGAGGATACAGAAGAGAGTAAGTTTAATGCTAAGCAAGACATGTACATGATCTCTGGGCAACACATCATGTAGCATGACTTATGAGTATAGGTAAGAATTTATTTGTACCCAAGAAACACCTCTACCATGAGCACATATTAGGGCGCAGAAAGTTTTGGGGAACAGTCTTCAAGAAGCTGGCTCTCATAAAAGTAGCTTCATGGTATTCAGGAGTAGTCTTGCAACTACTGAGTCTTAGACTCTTGCTAAACATGATGGAGGAGATCGACAACAATTTCCGGGTTTAGATTCAGGCATGCGTGTTACTCAAGAAACCTTTTCCTGAAAATTACAAATTGTTGTGGTTATCTTCCATCTATGGACTTTGGGGTCTTTGAGTTGGTTCAGAAAAAGATGCACAATATGTGAAGTGCATCTCTCATCTTGAAAGAGATCACCCTCTTACTGACATCTTTTAACTAGTAGTGCTTGCTCAATACATTCGAATTCCATTCTGGTGACTTAAGGACTCAAAGTACATTTTTAGTGTTCTTCATCCATGCTGTCCTTAAGACAACAAATCATGGCACAAATCCAGTTTGCAACTCAAGAGTTGGAGTATGGTCTTCCTAGATATCCTCAAGAGACCTTCTTAACAAATAAAAACATTGCCTAAAAGCTTCCTCTAACTTCCAAAACTTTCTTATGGATAGTAATACATGAAACAACTAATGTCTGGTTTAGTCAGGTTGGTTTTGCACAATTCAGAGCTAGCTAAGAGAAACAAGAGATTTTATGTACAAATAAAAAAATGCACATATATGCGTGCGTCTATATAGAAATATGAATACACCCGCACACTAGAAAAGTGCCATTTAACTTCTCCAAGATGGTTTTCACGAGACCTCACATAATCATCTGCCAACTGGATCTAGATCTTAATAAAAGGTTCAGAGCACTGTCCTCACAGATGAAAAACTCCCAAGAAGAAACATCTGTTTTACTGCAAAGGAAGTCCAATTGCAACAGTTTATATCCTACCCAGAACACTGCTGCTGGTTAGGATTTAATGGGTATTGTAACACAAAAGAAGAAAATCATCTTCGTTTCCCACACCATCATAAAATAGTAAAACTTTTCAGAGACAAATCAGGGCTTGTAGGAACAGAAGCAATTCCATCCTGTCACAGAAGCTACAGTTACACAGCTTAAGTTGGAACTGGTTTTTGTTTGTTTGCTTGTTTTTCACGTATAAAGCAAAAAACCTCCAGGTTTTGAAGCTTTCTCATTTAAACCATATAGAACATCTCCCTTTGTATTCGCCATGTGCTACATTTGTGGTTCTGAAAAGGAGGCATTCACATTGCAGGTTTTAGGGATCTAAACTGGGCAGAACTCAAAATGTATAAGGTGTGAATGTACAAATGAAAAGTGAGAGGCATCTCCAGGAGGCATTTCTGAGCACCCTGATTAGATGCTTAAAATTTGATTGCAAATTCCCTCCCCAAGTGTCCCTGTATAAAACTGCATTTCTAAAGATATTGTTGTAAAGCTAGTGCAGGTTTCTCATAAAAAATCCATACAACAGTAGGAAAATTCTTCTAGCAAAATGTTATAACACAGGGGCCACAATGACATTTTTATTAAAATTATATTAAGAAAGTAATAATGTAAACAAGCCATAAAAAAGAAGCAATGAATGAATCAAGCCATCACTGCAAGGCATCAGCAAGGTTTCTTTTCATACAGCAACTTCAGGCAGAAAAGACTGAGCCTACCCGGAGATCACAGGAGCCAGAAGACGGAGGTTTCTGTACTATGTTATCATCACATGCAATTGCTAATCAGACAGCAAACATATCATGTTCTGAAAATCTCAACCCACCCAAAACTTGCTTACAACTCGAGAGCTTTCTCTAACAGTCCCTAGGCTTAGCAACATATCCATCTACACCTGAATAAATTCCTTTTCTTGAACCGATCAGAACTGGGTTTTGTTTTTAAGAAGATGTAACTCAGAGTGACACTAGCACCAGGTGACTCCAGTTTCACTTGGTTGTGATGCACAGGTTGATAATGTCCTTCACCTCTATGCAGCAGAAGAGGTAACTTTTTGTCTTCCTCTTCTAGCTGCTCAAAAGCTACACACTGCAAATACATGTGGAACAGGAAACAGTTGTGTTTCCCCACTCTTTTTGTTCAAGAGACACAGAGTAGCAGAGTACATGAGCAAAAAAAAAAAACTCAAAATGAGGGACAGGAGCTTAAAGACAACTCTTTAGCCCTAAAACACACCTACAAATGTCACTGTATGACTCAATATTTCAGTGTAAATACAATGGAGTGCCTCCTACACAGTTTTCAGGCAAGGATTAAACATGAGACTATCCTGAGGTTGGCTGTGCCTTGACTTCAGCTCTTCACTGACAAAAAGAAAGCCCAGGGATAGCCCACTGGGGAATTAACTCCAAGAAGGTTTTGATGCAGTTCGGATTCAGCCTGTGATTACCTGAAATTCAGACCTAGTGAGAATCATCAGTCCCAGATCATGCTTTTGAGGTGCTCTTTATTCTCCTGTGCTAAGTTACAGCCAGTCAATAGCTGTCTCCAGCCCCCTGGGAGAGACGAAGGTCTCTGTGGAGGTGTCGGAGATGCACATTCCTTGCACCAGAATGGCCGGTGGCCACAGTGGGGAAGGTGCAAGACAGCCTCCTCTGCCTTCACGCTTCTCCCCAGCACCAGCTATTCCATTTGTGAATGGGAAGGCAATTTATGATACTAAATCAGCTGTTTTATAGGGCTACCTCAAAACTGCATCCTCCAACTTAAAGATAAGGGTTCCTCACTCATAATTATGTCACAAGTCTACCAGATTTAAAGATTTTCCTAATTCTGGAGTCACACAGCATCTGAGAATCTCAGTTTTTGCTACAAAATGTAAGTCTTTAATCTTTGTAGTGAAGAGTACTCTTTTCAAGAGTTCAGATATAGAAAGCAAATTACGAAAACCTTTCAAAAATAATTTTGCACCAATAGATCTTCTAATATTTGATGCCCAAGAGATAATATCTGAAACTTAGGATCTTAAAATTGTTTTAAGAATATTCATATTTGACTTTCATGTGCTAATGTTATTTTTATTAGCAATTATCAATAAAGAGTGGAAATACATACTTGCTTTTTAAAAACAGCCTATATTCAACTCATGTTCCATTTTTTAATATTGTTACTGGGACACATATGCAGCAATTCATAGATAACAAGAAAGCACAATCATTTAGACAGAAATTCAAGACATTGAGTAAATTGGATGTCTCTATATTCTTATTCCTCAGTCTGTTTCTTTCTGGCCCAATATCCTTCTAGTTTTCCTGGCAATGTTCCTGTGAAAGGTCACAGTCTGATCCTTAAATACCAAATACTGCACGTGTCACTAGTAAGAATCAAGATTTTAGAAACATGGAACTGCTTTAGAAATCTTCATGTTTGACACGCCGTATACTCTTTTTTTCCTTTGGAATGTGATTTCCTCCCAGAGGGAAGTGCATGCATTAGCATATAAAACCAATACATTGAGTGTGAACTTTAGTGCTGTTTTCAAAGAGGATTTTAGTCTGTAAAGTATTCAGATACATATGCATTTATGCACAAAATTGTGACCTGCCTATTCATGTTGTATATAACACATAAACATAATTTTGACAACTCATTTATGTATTGAATTGTAGCCAGCTGGACAAACCAAACTCTGCAGCTGCATCAGCGAAGCAGCAGAACAGTAGCCATAAAAGAAAAATACTACTCTTAAGAGTCAACTGTGTTGATTGGGGCACATTTTAGGTGAGTCTGTGTATACTTCACTGTAATTCTGTAGGAGAGTTTAGCATTACTATTATAGCCTATATTCTTCATAACAAAGACCTTCAATTCGCACCAATTTTATCCTAGTAAACTAAGAACTGAGGATGTTCCTACATAGAGAAACATCATATCTGCTGTTTACTGCATATGTGTAAGCATCGCAACCGCAAGGGCTTTCATTTCTGCTGAAGCAGAACCAACCCACTCACCTTCCACAAAATTTCCACTAGAGTTGCCTAAAACTCAGAAACCACCCTTATCCAAAGAATACAAAACCACAACACTCTAGGTAAAGACTTTGATGAGACTAAGAGGAATTGCTGCTTTCCAGGGTGGCATCGACTCTCAACAAAAAGTTTATTTCCATTTTCCTTGAGGGAAAATGAGAGAAGAGTCCGACCCAACAGCATATTTACTATTTCATGCAAACAAAAATAAACTCAAATGTCTAATTGTTTTCCTTGGGCCCTGTCCAAAAAGCATTATGCAAGTGCATAAACAGTGAACAAAACCCCTCAGCTAGAGCTTCCTCTCCAGCTGAACCATGTAGTTTTTCTGACATCTAGTGGCATGTAACCGTGAGCCTTTTTCTTCAGAACTAACAGCATGTTTAGAATCAAGTTTCTTCCTCCTAGGATTTTTTTGGCAGGATGAGGTCTTTTAAAAATCAAATTGTATAGGACAACCCTTGTCATCCCGCAGGCCCCCCCTGAAGAATGCATCTGCTGCAACATGCACTGAAGACCCACAAGGCACAGCATCAAATCCAGAAGATACAAAGGGTCATTCTACAGGCTTGATGAGTGCTTTCTTTCCAAATGCAAGCTCTAAGATGGCTTGCAGGCTTCCCCCCTCACCTTTAAGAGCAGCTACAGCAAGTCACTGCAAGCACATCGCTTGAAAAGCTGTGCCATCACTCTGGAGAACTTTTCCTCATCTGCTGCTGGATGCTTAAGAGGAAAACACAAATCCTTCCCAGAACTGGGTCCGTGTGAGTTCTAGGCCTTCCAAATAAAGTGCGAGTGTTGCAAAGAAGTCGAGTGAATTTTCCTTCCTCCTGGAAGCACATCTTAAGGCAGCATCTGGTCACTTTAAAACATTATAGTTAATTATTCCTTGGGTTCTTAAAGCTCGGTAAATGCCCAGACATTTAAAAAAATGAACTACTGAAATGCAGCCCACTTGAAGCTCTTGGATTAATTCACTGTATCAACAAAAGTTGTATGGGGAATGTGAAAATGACCACAAAGAAATTCTTCATCTTTAAGATTTAACATCCTGTATTCCATGTTTCTCACAGTTTGGATCCAGTGACTTAGATTCATAGATTTCTAGGTTGGAAAAGACCTTAGAGATCATCCAGTCCAACTGTCCCTAATCGCCCATTAAATCATATCCCTAAGTAGTTCATCCACCCCTTTTCTTAAACACATTCAGGGATGGGGACTCAGCCACCTCCCTGGGCAGCCTATTCCATGGGCACTATGCACACATGAGCACTACAGGAGCAGGTCTGTAAAGCAAATTAACTGGTGCTCAGACTATGACATCCATATAACCCCCAGTTCAAGGCGGGGACCACCTCAGAGAAACTCTAGCAGCCCAGCTGCATGGACAGGACAGCTGCCCGCGGCTGCAGCACAAAAAGTGCTCCCCTGGTGCACACCTTCCACTTCCTTCTCCCCGAAGGGATGCGGTTTGCATACTCTGAGGCTAAAATGGTAACATAGATGTATTTTAGCCTAACTGCTTCATGCATGAGCACTTTTGTTCCCTGAACATCACTCATCTGTTTGTAACATGCCAGGAGGCTGAGCAGCCAGCTGTGTTCTTGTACATTGCCTGCCTGCCTCTGGTCGCCCACGGTACTAGCAGCTGCACAGCCATCTCATCCACTTGCTTGTGCTCCTGCCTCAGTATCAACCTGCTCTGTAAAACGCTTTAAATTCAATGGATTTTTTAAAAATGTCAGACTGAAGCTGTAGTTCTCCAACAGAAACAGATATAACCAAAAGTTCTCCTTTCTGTCAGAAAAAAAGCATTGTGGATAAAGAAAGATTGAAAGACTGTGAGACTGAACGCTCCCAGAAGGATGGCCCTCATTATGCATACAACTGCCAAGTAGTAAGATGAATGGTGACTTTGAGTTTCCTGAGCTGGCCATAGGAAAGCGCTAGTCCAGCTCTACATTCACTCGTGTCTCCGTGTGCCTCTGTCCCACACTCCTCGATGACCTTGGCAGAGACAGATCTCGGCCTTTCTAGCTCCCGTTCCTCTCTCCCTGCCCTTTTCTACCAGCTTCACACCACTGAGCTACCTTTACAGAACAAGACAGAGAAACAATTTGCTCCTCTATTACTTATTAGTTACTACTCACAATTAAGTATTTTTAGGAAGAATTAAAGATAGGTTCTGGTTTTCTTACTCATAAGCAGTCCCCCTGTAGTCAGTCGCACAATTGTTAATGCAAAATATTCACAAGATACAGAGGCAGAAATAAAGGCTTATCCTTTAAACAATCTCCTAAATTTCTCCCATTTCTGATGCTGGCTCACAGTTTTGCACATAACTAACATTGATTTTATTTTTGTCTTAACACATAAACACATGAAAAATGTATGTTAGAGGGTTTTTTTCCTTAAGACAATATTCTGTTTGCATTATAATTCTTTTACAATCTGAGAAAACTTTCCACCCTTATGCAACTGTGGAGTGCCTGACAGACTCTCAACAGTATTTAGAAAGATTTTTCAGAGAAGCAATACTGATGTGAGGCTTGCAACAGGACAGAGCACCAAAAATCGCCTTCTTTGAAAAGAAGTGATGATTTAAAGGCTCCATTTTGGCATACGCAAAGCACGGGAGAGTTCTCATCAGCATCCCATCCTCCAAAAAGATGTACAGATGGCGCAGAGGGAATTACAAAGCTTAAGAATTCAGACAGTGCTGTGCACATTAACTACAGAACAGACACTGCTTCATAGTGTGCAGGAGAAGAAATCTTCCTTCCAAAAGAGACGTGTCACCTTGACAAAGATGTATTGCCTGTATCACATGGACGTCTGCAACACCACTTAAATACAGAAGATATAATGAGTCCTGCAGTTAAACGGGAGGGAACATCCTGTTTTATTTTTCATACAAGGCCTGATTCTGCTCTGCTTTGTACCAGTACAAGGCAGGAATCACTCTCCTGAAGTCCCTGGTGTTAAAGAGGCATTTTCAAAATTAGATACACAACACTTTTCTTCAAAAGAAAAAAGGATTAACTGCCAAAGCTGCAGCCCCTCCAGTTTAACTTCCTTTCCTTCCAGTGAGAATCACAGTTATCACTTAGGCTTGAACATCTTCATGGACAACTATAAAACTCTTCTCCAGTCAGTAGGGCTATCCTAATTCTTGACAGTAAGCAATTAATTTATGCACCAAGCTGCGATCAAAGTACCTGACATACAACCAGGAAAGTGAGAACTGTTGTCTTCCCATTCTCAAAATGGTATTGACTACTTCCGTGGTCTTCTATGACTGCTACTATATACAAGTATTACACTCAACCAAGTCACTCATAAACAGATGATCAAATGAACACCACAGCCTGGAAGTGGTAATAGGAGAGAAAAGTTAAGCATTTTCATCCATACAAAAGGGGCATGGATGAAAAAAGACACTGTTTTGTTCTAAACTATGTACCCAAGAGTACAGGGCAAGGTTCTTCCAAGCGTAGGGTACCCTTAGCTCTTGTTTGGCTGAATGGGATCTGCATGTCTTTAGGCTTTTGTGCATGGCTTTTAAGCATCAGCTCACTCTCTGCAAGAGAATGAAAGTTAAAAGCCCATCTGACTGCTAAAACCACAGTGCCAAGAAATATGCCTTCCATTAACTTTGGGACTGTGAAATGACACCTATTTGAAACGGACAGGAAATTTAAACACTTTTTCCATGCACTTTTTTTCTCTTTAATATCCTACTGAGAACAATTTAAGCTCAGATGCTGGAAAATCCATGCTTTATTACAAACTGGGAATTTTCTTTGCATGATGAGTTGCTTTTGCACACATTAAGTGAGATTTCATGATTCCCAACGTAGCAATTGGGTTAAGCAAGCACCTGCACTGCAAGATCTCCAAATCTGACCAGAGCAAGTTATGCTTATTTGTTGGGTATTGACAGTTAGTTGAAGCACAAACTGTGGAATAATCAATTCCACTTAGTCCTGATCCCACTTTTTAAGGACCTAGATATTACCTAAAAGTTTGTATTTACAACATCTGAGTGTTAGGGAACTGTCATCTGGGAGTTAGGAGTCAAAAGTCTTATACAATCAGCCATAAAGTCAACTAGTTATGCCTTTTAGCAAATTCCTGTAAAGCCTAGCCAGACAATAGAAAATTAACCCCAGTCCGAGTATAATGTAATTAAAATGATATTACACATTCATAATCTTCAACCTCGTCTTGCAGCATGATACTATTTGCAGTGGCTCTGACCCTGGTGTAGTATAATTCAGTTGTAGTGTAAGATAAACACCTTTAACTTCACCTGGGTTGTATCTGCTTACACTGGTGCTACATTTTCCCTGTGGATCCTTATTTATTTATCTGCAACATGGAAGACCAGAATGACAAAGACATATCTCAATGTTGCAGTTACATTAGAACTAACATGTTTATCAGGACACAAAAAATCATATATTATTAAATACCATGATACGTGGGAGAGAAAGATACTTGCCTTGCAAGGTATCAAAGGAAGCATCATGGTGGGTATTAGTGAGCTCCTGCCAGTGAAACCAGGTCACAATTCTCGCTGTGTAGAAACAGAAGTCTCTTGGCATTTCAAACATTTGTTTCTGCCTCTTCTGTGCAACCCTGTCAATGTAAAGAAAAGCAGAGAGTGGCCCAAAACATGCCACATCCATTCAAAATACGTGGCTTGTTGGAGCATTGTACATGTACTTCAATGGCTTGTTGTCCTTCCCCCATTAGAGCACAGAAGCAGATTCATACTTGCTCTTCTTTGCTCATCTGTAGCAAGAATAAAACCTGTTACCAGGAGAGTTTAAGAAGTAACTTTGCTAAAGAGACACCCATGGTCCACTCCCAGCACAACAGTAACCATGTACCATGTACCAAGTGTGACTGGCTAACAATAAGTGGCAAGACCCATTTTTCAGTAGGGCAACCCTACTAAGATCATACTTGTTCCTCAACACTTTAAACCTTAAAGGCATCTGGGACAATAGCACAGAGATTGTTTTCTGTCCTCAGTCTTGTTTTGAGTCAGTCATATCCCCTGGTAAATAATCCCTGGTTTACCTTCCAAAAAACACAGATGAATATTAGAATGGGCTCTGGATAACATATTACCTAATGCTGTTCAAGGCTAGGAGAATTACCTGCTGGAAATTATCTGGAAGGATCCTAATGAATACCACAAGGTTTCTGCTAAACAGACGTTCTTAGCCAGTCTAGAGAGATTCTACCTTGGATCACGATTAATTGCTTGGATTTCATAAGGTGCACCAGATGTCAGGGTCAGCAAGTCCTCTTGCTGCTCCAGGAAAACTGCCAAAAATATTGGCTGGCTATATTCCAGGGGACTGACTTCATGCAGCAGCAGGATAGCAGTCACCAGTCATCCTATAAAGGTTTTAATTTCAATCCTGATTTCTAAATGGTGAGAATCATAGATAAACAGGAAACTGAAGAGGGGCTTTGTGCCTAAAGGGACACACACCTACACCAAAATTAATTCAAGTGTGGCAAAGGATATTTAAGATCCTTCAGCTGAGGTATGGCATAAATACTGGCCATGAAGAAAAATAGACCTGAAAGTGAGAAAGATGTTTTAATTATTCCCAATCAGACATGAATTAGTGCCTTTGACTGTCTTTTGTCTGCCTGGAGATTTCATTTTGGAAATCTCAATATAAATTATTGTAGCCCTTTAACTGTAAGCTCTTCTGCTGCCTGAGGTCAGCTCTCATCAGGCTGGTAAGCCTCCTCTCTGGGAGAGATGGAGAAAGCTGCCCACCCTTTCCATCCCAGCAGCTCAAAGCAGAGCAAGGAAGGAAGACAGGTAGGAACAACTGATTTGTTATGACAACAGAAATATCTGTTTTGTTTGCCTTCTTCACTCAAGAATAAGGATTTTTTCACTTTTATCATTCAAAATTAGATGGTTTAGGTCTAAAACCGCTCCTCAAATTTTGTTACTGAAGTTTCAGGAGATGGATACAGATGCCATCCAGTCTTTTCTTGTACCAAATCAAAGCTGGTTTTAATAGCAAGGACTGACTCGATGTCATGTTTCGGAGGGCAAAAAAGGCTTAAAGAGCATAAAAAGGACAGCAGGATTAGGTTAGATAAAAATGTAGGGCACACAAGCAGCAGCCAGGACAGGTGTTGGGAACTAAAGCAGCCAAACAATGAATTTTTGCTGTTGCATAGCGACAGCTTCTTACAACAGAATATGAAAAGCTACAAGGGAGAAAGGCTAGAAGGGAAGGGTGCAAACAACTGCTGATATGGCTGCTAAGTCTTTTGCAGTGGTTTAAAACAGTTTACCTTGGATTAAAACCAATATAAAGGGTAACAAGAGACTGCGTCCACTGCTGCGTGCACACCCCCGTGAGCTGAAGCCTTGCTAGACAGCTCTGGCCAGCCAAGACAAAGTGTTCCTCCCAGACCTCTTGGTATTTTTTAGCCATCTATTCTCAGAGAGTTTGTCTTTAATGCTTCAGGCTGGTTTACCCCTGGAGAGCTTCAACCATCTGTAAGTAAGTTTGTCACTGGAGAATTTGCTGTAGGTAAAACAAAGGGGAAAAGATGCTTGGAGAAAAGTAGAGATGCCCTCACTGGAGAGCTTACTTTCGCTGTGGAAAAGTCATCCATTTCCTCTAATGTTCATGATTCATTTACTGGACCGAATTATTTTTAGTTTGGGTGGCTGTTAAAGAGGAGATTATAAGAGGTAAATGTATGCCTGAGTGCTATTCCAACCACTTCTTGACACTGTCGATATCGCAGGTGTCATTAGATGGTTTGTACTCTAATGGGTAGAGAGCTCTGTTAATAAAAACATGCCCTATATACAGCCTTTATGACAGCCTTTTTTGGCTCATTTATGACTGACTTTAAGCTATTTGATTGTCTGAAAAACATTCAAAAATATCCATTGCCTTTTCAGCTGAAACAGGAACCTTCCATAAATTAGGTCTCTAAGAAGGAAGGAAGATGCCAAGGGAATTGAGTATTTCATTCTGCAGTTACCCAGACATACCAAGCCTGTCTCTGTACATTTCAGTAGACATCAGTTGATAGGTCAGTATGGAAGGGATATAAAAAAATTAAAGTAATCTATCTCTTTAGAAAAGAAAGGTAAGCAGCACTTACTGTGCTGAAGGATTACGCTACAATTTATGACTCAGGATTTTTAGCTGTTTCATTATGGGCTTACTGTAGGTTTTCAGTATGTTATTTTAGACTGATGGTCCAAAAAATACGCACGTGTGCTCTATAGAGTGCAAAAATCATAGCAATGACATTTCATCATCAGGTTAGTAGAAATATTCATATGTGTACGGTTAACTTGAACTCCTAGCATCTTGGCTTGCCACTAATTCTTGCTGTTAACATTTAACTTCATACTTGCTTGCTGCTCAACCGTCATAATGGCAAATAAAAATAAAGCTGGAAGAAAATTCTAGAGAATCTTAGGCCTTGCTTAATATTATAAAGGAACTGACTGACCTTTCAGGAAGAGAGAGGGAACAAATATCAAATTGATTAATTGATTTAGTCAATTGATAAATTGATTGGAATGTGTCATTGCTTAACATCCATCAGAATGTGGATAATTAACACTAACGAGCTCTTTTACAGTCATGTTTACATTCTTATAATAAGATTACAAATGCAGTTAATACAATTTCTTTAATACACCTCTCAAATCCGCATCCCTAACAGCTGACTATGACTGAAGCATTCAGCTCATGGCAGTGTCTTCATGGATCACCTTCAATACTTCACTGACCACAAGCCCGTAAGTGACAGACAATAATTCTGGCCCATATTCCTGACCCAAGACAAAATCAACAACATCTGCACTGTTTCCCAACTTAGTATAAATAATCCTGTTTGTTGATTGACAATTTCAAGTAACACTAGTGTGTGTACAAATATTTGTGCTAGTACCATTCAGAAGAAAGATCTCTCCCTCTATAGGGCAGGACCAGCAGAGTCATCTGAAAGTCATACTGATACTTGAGTATCTCCTGCTGGATTTCTCAACAACTGTCAAGACTGATACCAATAATATCTGACATGCTGGAACTATTTGGACAGTTATTATGTTGAATTTCTAGATGAAACCGCAACATGAAATAATGCATATTTCATGAACTAATCTAGATTATAGATCTCAGACTTAGAAATACAGCATTAAGACGCTAGACTTGAGAAACATGTCATACAGGACACATTCAAATTACCATGGAGACCTAGCATTTAAAAACTGAGTTAGTTTTTGGCTGGGCAGAAAAAGTATCCCTTTCTCACATCTGTAGATCTTCAAGGCAATCAGTTTTGCTCAAGCCTGCTTTTAAATACTCTTAGGTTTAAAATTTCTCTGAAATAAACAGAGGTGTGATAGAAGGGGGTTGTACTGGAAATTTGAATATGATCTTAACTAAGATGCCTGCTACCAAAAGATTGACAGCATAGCAAAGAATAAAATGAAGCTGCACAGTCTCTCAGTGGCAACTAAAACTGAAGCCACAGTTTTAAAATTTGATGGAACACTGTCATCTGGTGGCAATTTGAAGAGAATACAAACAGACTTTAATCTGTTTTTCATTCCACAGGCTTCTTCCATTTGAAGAGGTTTATTTTAATAATCAATTAATTTGCTCTAAATCATCTAGAACTCAGCCTAAGGTCTGGGTTATTCACATCATTAAAAGGAAGCTTGGCACCACAGATCCTGCTAGCTAAGCCAGAAATAAGTTACCACAAATTACAATTTATATTGGAAGCAATGCCTTCATATTTTGGTTCTGCAAACTGTCACAGGCTCCTGCAGCAACCCAGGCAAGAGCTCCCGCTGGCCACAGAGCAAATTTGTGCAGAAATTTCAGAGGAAAATGTGAAAGTGGTTAGAAATCTAACAAAATGAAAAATGCACGTGCTATAATACAGGTTGTATCTTAATTGGCAAACTGCTGAGCAGGCATCTGACTTAGCAATTCGATCAGTAAGTGTGGCTGGGAGAACTTGTATGGATTTTTTAACCATGAAAACAACAGCTCAGCCATTTAGGTTTTCTAACAGTAGGGAAACACTATTGTTGAAATTATTTCTGGTTTCTGATTTCAGAGAATTATTTGTCCAAACAAAATCAGTAGGTCTTGGTTAAGATTTCAGCAGAAAACTTTGTGAGATATCTTCGTTGAGATAAACCCTAGGGCTGCACAATGATCCAATCCACAGCCCGAAAGAATAATGTGTGGGCCTGATAAAGTCAGTTTTAGGTCCATGATTTGGTCATAAATGTATATGGGGTCTTACATATATGGCCTCATCAGTGACAGCTTGCTACTAGGAGCTCCTGGTCCTGACTGAGTTCAGATCAAAGAAAGGGGCTCAGCCTCTCTTAAACCTCTCTCTCAGGCTGTTACTGTCCCTGGAACACACTACTCAGGGACTAGCCAGCTGTCCGTTTCAGAAATGATGACCACTGCTAAAGCTACAATGTGTAGGACCTCAGCAAGCTGCAGGACTGACACTTTTTATTACTTTTACCAAAGGAACTCAGCAAGTGATAACAAGTGATAACAGAGCCAGAGGCAATGGCTGTCACTGAAGGATCCAGGGTGATGCAAGTGCCCTGGAAGCGTCAGAAGAGCAAAGCATGCTTGCAGCTCTGACACAATACAAATGCAGGTAAATTCAACTGTAAATGGAAAAAAAACCCACATATTGAAGAGCTCCTCCGCAAACTCAGAACAGAATGGAAACAAGGAGCAGCAAAATAAACAGAGCCAGACACTCAGAATAGGGAAGATGGAAGAGGACCAGGTAGCTCCAAGCCAGCCCATTCTGTAAAGTAAAACCACTTGAGGACTCACAGAAATGATGCACTATTACCAGCAGATTGGTTAAAACAGGCTTCAGTTCTACGCACTTGTAGCTCTCTCTTGCCACAGCAGAATGGATAGGAAACAGAATGGATAGGAAAAACAATTGTGGTAGACTAGAACAAATGTCAAAGGGTTAGTCCCTAGATTTTTATTGCAGTGGGAGAAATGCCAAGGTTCTTGTTTGGTTTCTATTCATGCAAACCTTTTCTGCCTGGAAACAGAGGTTTGTAGGACAGAGAAAGAGAACTAGACAAATTAGCCCTACATGTATATTTTAAATTTCTGGCCTTGACCACGCACACAGGATTGTTTGCTGACAACTAAATCCCCTTTCGTGGAATTAGGTAGTTATCATTAACAGTCTGGTCACAGCAGGGACATGGGAGGAGGAAGAATTATGCAGTTTATCATTTGATACCGCTCTCTGGCAGGATGATCACATTTTTCACTGGCAAGAGTAGCTCTAAGAATTTGTATTTAACTTTCTCTATTAATGATAAATCTAGTAAAGTTTCAAATTAATGTTGACTATACAGGATACAGCTCAGCTCTTATGCATGACATTTGGCCAGGACTTCAAGACTCAACACAGTCTGCTACTAGTTACTCTTAGTTTAAGCACAGGATTCACTCCTTGTCTTTGCAGTTAAGCTGTCAAGGCTGCCTATGAATTAAATTCACCAGTCCAGAGGAAGCAGTAGCAACCTAACAACTACAAACTCAAAATATAGCTGACAAAATTAAATACTAGATGAATTGCTGCCAAAAATAACAGTAGTAGCCACCATTTTAATCTTATAGGGAAGGATTCAGGACACCTGAATAATAGTTATGACAGGATGGATTATAGTTACCTCTGTTGACATCCTAAATGATAGCCTAGTCTGTCTGAAAATCACTGCACAACTGTGGAGGTGATAAACCCATTAGCTGACTTGGAGACAGAGACATTTGTCTTCCGCCTAAAACTCCTTGCAAACCAGTCTAAGTTGGACAGACTCCTCAGCAGCACTTCACCGTGTCCTGGTGATCAGGGCACCCAGCTAGGATGGGAGATGGATAGATTTAATTCACTCTGGGGTCAGCCAAACCTGGAAACCATTGCTGCGACCAACGGACCGGTACACCAGAGACAAGCAGTAGCCTCACCATGGCACGGGCTGGCTCCCATCAGGACAGACACATGCAATATTTTACAGGTCCTCACATTGTAAACTGAGAGCTAGATCTCTTCCTCAGAAGAGCCAGGGCATGCTCAGGAGGCATCTCAAGACACACACTGCCAGAGGAGCGGGAGGCAGGATGTCTGTAGATCAGCACAGGGAGATGCGATGTGTCTGAGCAAAGGCTTTCCCAACAGGTGAGAGGAGAGGACTGTCTGGTTCCTGTCCCTCCCTTCAGCCCGAACAGCTAAAGCTGATGAAATAGTGCAAATGTTAAGAACCAAAGCCAAGCAGATCATATTCCCTCCATTTCCTCATTTATTGCTCTAAGCAAGGTTTGAAATAAACAGTATCTTTTTTATTGTTATTTCAGCCTCACCGGCACGGAGTAGTCTGCAGACAGAAGTAGGGAAAAGCACAGGGAAGGGTGAAACAAAGCCTATAGATGTTACACACTGGTCCCTTCCTTTCTATGTTACCCTGTTTATGGTAATAGCGCTGTTTACAGGCCTGTAGTTTGGCCCCAGGCTCCCAGAGTCTTCCAGTGCTGTTTTGAATAACTGATTTACAGTAAGAACTGCAGATTCATTAAGGCCAAGGCTCATTTTTTATTCCTCAGGGAAGGAATATATTCATACTACCAAGCTGTTGTCTCCTGTCCTTGACCTGAAGGATCTGCTCTTCTACCCACACAGGAGCCAGGAGGGGAGACTGACTCTCCCCGATCCCTGCAATCCTGGGAGAGGAACAGCAAGCTGGCTCTAGTCAGGCATTGCACTGCCTTCACTCAGTCCCTCAAACAACTTCAAGTGCCTGCTGGCAGCACCATCAAGTAGAGACAGGTAATACCTGAAATTTGCATGAGCAATGCCAGGGCAGACTGATCTGTTCCTGCCAAAGCCTTGGACTCTCTTGGATCTCGGACTCCTCTAGCACTTTTCTAAGCGTCTGACTTGCTGGGGATCTGGGACTACATATGAGCGTTTGAAGGAAGGCCTTGGGAAAGTACATGGAGAGGAAGGAATACAGTCCGAATGTCTCATGTTGCCCCTTTCTTTTTCACCCTTGAATCTTGAGCAGGATAGCAGAGAACAGCTTCCTGCAGGTAAGTGAAGTTAGAAATTCAGAGTAACAGAGAAGAAATAAATCAAATATGAAGAAAGAGTAGAAAAATCAGATTCCTGTCCCCAGACAAATGGAGATGGAAAAAGATCTATTCAACAGCTAGCTGTCTTTCCAGTGGTGATGTGAAAATTACTAAGCCACAATAGGATCAGGTGGAAAGGGCACAGTACCTGCTACACCAGGGACAAAGATGACCACAGCAGCCAGTCTATAAGCACAGGGCTGGCAACACTCAAGGAACGCTCCAAAAGTGATCTCAGCCCACTGACAGCATCAGGAACTGTAAACAAGGTCACACTGACAGATCCTGTTACTTATACAAATTGTGCAAGGTCACTACACAAGCAATTGCTATTCCTGAAGAAAAACTAACTAGTGGTAGAGCAGGATTTGATAGAAAACATGCAGGAGACTGAACGAAATTTAGGGGAACCTACCCTGCCTGGAACAAGAGCGACAGGCTGGTAAAAGTCAGGAATTTGTTCAGTCATATCCCAAACACAGATAAGGTGTCAGGTAGCTTAAAGAAAACATGTGAAATATGTATATAAATTGGCTGAAGGTTGAGGGTGTGCATGTGTGTTTTATTTTTAAACAATCCCTTCATTCAAAGAAAAAGTAAGTTTGGAAGACAAACTTAGGATACAGAAAAGAAAACCGGATAAAGGACACTTCATATATGGAGACACAGGCAATTGTTCTGCTAACAACTTTTCTTGTCTCTGGAAAGGAAATACAGTGAACAAGAATGAGACTTTATAAGTCCATAGCATTGATGTAAGTATAATCAAGTTTAAAAAAAAGTGTTTATAAAACTTGAAAAAGCATCCACTGTATATTTGATGACAGCCTAAAAGCCTATACGATTGCCAAGCAAGCAACAGAGCCCTGGCAGATGTGCTGGGTTACAAAGACTCCTTTGGCTTAAGTTACAAACAAGAAGAATATAAAGACTAAAATTAAAATCAGCATAGACGGCATAGACATTAGTGCTTTCAGGTGAAGCACATGATTTCAAGTTTAATGACATTGAACTAGGTCAAAACAAGTCCCACAAAAGATGTGAAAAAAATACACACACTCTGGAAAGCTGCTGAAGGTTCACTACGCTGTGTTACTTTCCAAGATAAAAAAGCCAGGTAAACTAAGAAGCTAAGTAGTGAGTTGCCACCAAGACATCAGCTGCTTTTACAGATCTTTTTAACCAACATTTTGCTACACTAACATTTGGGCAGAGAGATTGTGTGCAACCTCCAAGTACCTTCATCAAATTGATGATGCACCCAGAGCCAGAATCATCAGTGCTTTGTGACTGTTTATCATTTATAATTTTTGAAGTAGGGGTAACTATGCATATGATGTGTCTATGGAGTCCACAGTATTAAATACTAGTTGGCTACATCCACAAAGGCATCAGCATCTGTTCTTGTTGGGACTGTAAACATTACAACCTGAACATCCAATCTTTACTCTTGGCCCTCTCTCTTATTCCAGAAAATCTTGCCACGAGGTAGTTGAATAAAAAAGTCATATGTTCAGATATGAAAACCACATTAAGCCATATTAATAAAATAACCTCAATGTAGTATCATTTATCTTCCTTCTTGACAGTATTATAACTCATGACAAACAACATGATTGCTGTCATTGCAGCTAATTTAACAGCAGCTTTTGCCTTTCAGAAAACTGAAGTTGTTACTTCTCTGAGTTAAGTTTTTATTTGATTGTTCTTCCATATTTAAACCATTTAAGCAGTATGACTTTCTTTGATCACATAGAACTTTTCACATCAAAGGGAGAAAATGCGGTCCTTTCTGCCAAGACTATACCCTAGCTGCTCCCCATTCATGGCAGTTTACCCATCTCCAATTGAGGGGGGTATTTTTTAATATATATGTAGTCTTCAAGAAGATTCTCACAGCTGTTGAACTGCAAAACTACTGATTGCTTCTTAGAGGCTGGCTAACTGGGCTTCATATCTGTCACCTGAGACAGTACTGCCATCCACCCAAGCATGGGTGTATACCTTATCTTAAGCACTCAGGTCCATCATTCAATGATCTGGCAAAATCATCAGATGCAACTGGTTCAGAGGTGACACTGATGTTAGTATAAAACACTGATCATAGGTTCAAGGGGCAGCTCTAGCTGAAAGGGATTACCAGAGGTCTCTAGTCCAGCCTCTTCCTCAAGCAGGGTCAGCTGTGAGATCAGACGAGGCTGCTCAGGGCTTGATCCAGTTGGGTCTTCAAAACCTCAAAGGATGGAGCCTGCTCAACCTCTCTGGTTGAGAGCCTGCTCCAATCCTTAACTGTCCTCATGGAGTTCCTTACATCCAGTCAAACAACCTTCCCACAGATACTCAGAGGCTACTGTTGGCTACCCCCAAAACCACCTCTCCTCCAAGCTGGACAAATGGTAGTCTGTCAGCCTCTTCTCACAATGCAGTTCTCCTCCAGACTAGTTCCAGGTTATTACCATCTTTCTTGTAGTGGCATGAAGGGGGAAGCAAAGCTAGATGCAGTATCTAGATACGATCAAACAAGTGCTGAACAAGAGGGATAATCACTTCCCTGGATCAGGCTACACTCCTCTTAATGCAGCCCAAGGTGTTGTCGCCCTTCTTTGCTCTCAGGGTGTGCTACTGCCCGTGCCCAGCTTGCTCCCCAGCCAGTCAGTACCCAGCCTGTATTGCTGCAAGGGTCTATTCCTTCCCAAAGTTATTCCTCACATTTGTCCTTCTTAAATTTCTTGAAGTCAGCCTTTGCCTGACTAAAAGTTCTCAGGAAGAAAGTTAATTATCCAGTTAGAGTACTCAGTAGTGCTGCTTTCATAAGATGATGCATAAGAATAAGTTTTATACGTAGACTTTCTTCTGAAAAAAAAATACCATTTATGCAAGTCTTCCAGTGACTGTAGACTCAAAACAAAGGTTGTATTTCATTGGAAATTCACTTACTTCAGGCAGACATTCAGCTGCATCTAGGAACTGCTTTAGTAGGAAGTGCTTCCACCCTTCTGCCAGAGAAGAAAGCAAAGCTGTTCAAATATTTATTGCCTTCAGAAGGGGTAAGCAAGAATGCAGCATCTCTTTAGTTTTATACCCTAAGAGACCACGCATTCAGAGGAGCAAGGGTTTGTTGTGCGTGTTTTGGGGTGTTTCTTGCCTTCATTCATTACTAACCATAGCATATTGTATCCAGTCATAAGTACCTCTCAACATCTTGTCCTCGAGAGCTACCAGCTGGCCTGTAGCACCTCAGTTGTGCTGGCAGTTTGTCCAAAACCCTCTACGCCATGGGGGAGCCTAGATGATCCATGCCTTACACACTGAAATACCGTGTAAAACCACTTGCTTTTGGTTTAGTGACAAATAGGTTCCTCCAGAGAAAAATCTTACTAAGGTCTCCTATTTGTCACCTTTCCAGTGGTAACAAGTCTATGACCCGATTTGGGAATTACCCCTCAGTGCTGTTATTGCAAGGCCATCAAACTCACAGCTGAATGGTTTGTCCCCACCCCACCCTTACTTGGGGGCGACAGTCACGTCTTAGAAGATGCTAGACAATCAAAATCAGTTTTGTAGTCTGACTTGACCTGCTGCTCCTAGAGTGTCTCATACTAGAGATGCTGGGGTCTATCATGAAAGTACGCCTGAACCACTGGGGTCCACAGCAGAGGCTGTGTCTCTGCATCTTAATGGCAGTGGGGAGCCTGTTGGAAAACGGTCAGCTCACTCCAGGAAAATTTCCTTCATGCAGAGTGAAAGTGCAGAGTCCTTGACCAGTGGTGCGATTATTTCACAGACAAGAGTTTTAATGACTCCTCACGCAGGGCAACCACATGTTAAAACTTAACAAGCTGCATCTGAAATCCAGATAAGTTTATGAGTTGGCTAGATGTGCAGGCAGCTGTAATCATCAATATAAACAGGCTTTCAAACAATCAAGTAATTAATGATTAAATGTCACTAAATAAGTAATCCACAACGCACTGGACAGAAGGAGCAGGCAGAAAGAAGTATCCTAATGCACAGCAGGTCCTTTGTCGTTTGTGATCTCTGGATACCGATCCAGCAGCAGAGATTCTGGCTCACTATATTTAGATCTCAGTTGCATGATGCTTAAGCTGCCATATGCCATGACTAGAGTTGGGAACTTCCAGAAATAATTTCTAAGTACAGAGGATATGTGCATTTAATCAGTTCCTCAACATCTGTTTCATAACATTGCATAACTTATCTGTGCGGTTCATCAGTTTAGTTTCTCATCTTTGCAGCAATTGATCGACCAAGACATTGACAAATTAATAACTTGTTTTCTTCTTACCATGCCCTGTTTGGAGTGCTTTGCTTTAACTCTTGCGACTAAGCAAACGAATACTACTATTCTGCTTTGCCCCAGGAAAGTGAACTGAGATCAGTAATTCCAGCTTTTGATGAGATTTGCACAAGATGTTTGCAGGAGTCTCTAAGACAACTCTCTGTCGGAATTAACTTTTCTATTGTTAGTCACATTGACATTTACCGTTCCAAATACTCAAAATGAAAGTGTCCCTCATTTGCTTACAAAGGTTGCATTGTACAATGAGATCCAGCAGCTCTTCAGATGTCAGAGCCATGCCCTAGCCAGAAGCCACAGGGAAGGCAGGAATGAAAAGGGATAAAGCAGACATCTCCCTTTTCCAAGGGAGGGAAACCCAGGCAGGCAGCTTGAAGAGAACCAGTCTCCAGAGAACCGGAGCTCACTTACAGATGCTTGCTGCTTAAGAAATATTACCTTGTATTTTACAAAGCCAAGAGTAATCCATGAATCTAACGCGAGAAGATATAATAAAAGCCACACTGTCAGAAGATCAACTATTTCACAGAATCATAGAATACAATCACCTCAGCACTATTAAGTAGTAATGAGCAGTTGAGAAGGCTGTTTCAGATTAAATTTGCGTGGCATGCTTAACAACATTAGCCACAAAGTCTCCTCGGGACCTGCCTGCAGTTTGACATCCCATCTGAATGTCATTGGCTGTAGAGACAGGAGGACAGCCTTGACAAGACTCTGTGACAGATATGACCACCCCTTCTCTCTGCCAGCACCTGCTGAAATTAAAGAGACAAAACACAAGATTAATCTTTGCTTGCCAGCAAAACCCCATGAGATATTTCCTGTCAAAAGTATGACTGACCCTCAGGAAGCAGAAGCAGCACAGTAGTTTCAGACCAGTACCAAATCAGGTCCAGTATATAGTCCAGCTGTATACCTCCAAGACAAGCTTTGGCACTAGGGATGTCTCAAACCCTACTCTCCTCTTTCCTACATCTCCACCACATCCTCTTTCCCCTGTATCCCCAGAAAAGAACAACCCCAAGCATATCGTTGCAGGTTGGCAACATGGAGTCTTAGCATATTGCTTTGGATACAGTGCCAAAAGTGTTCTTGTACACTTTTTGATCACTTAACTGAGGGCTGCAAAAGAACATATGTGAATAAAAGCACAAGATGGCGTTTCAGTTAAGTTAAAGGACGGAAGCTCAAAATGGAAAAAAAAAGCCTTGCTCATACATTACATAACTCAGCTGCAGAACCTGTGGCCAAGCAATTAGCAAGATTCAAGAAGCTGGATATTTATATGAATATCCAGAACTTTTGGTTACATATTTAGTTACAGCCATTACATATTTTACACTGTTAAGTTCTCCATTTCAAGTTTTAAGCTAAACCTAAAGACCAAAATGAGATTTAATAATGCACATCAGCATTTTATACATCTTCCCATGGATCATTTGTACTGGCTACATACAGGGATGAGATGTTGAACAATACGGACTTCTGGTATCACTAGCTCAGGCCTTGGGAATCCTCTGATTTTTCTATACATCAGAACATGTGGAGGTATTCTTATTTACAATTTTAAAGATAAGAAAATAAATGCACAGAAGTGAAAGAATGTTAGATTTACGCAAATAATGAGCCGAACAGAGGACTAAGGAGTTAATTTTCCAACCTTGGCTCTAACCATTTCCTAAAAGCAATTCAAAAGCACAGCACTGTGATGCATTTTCATGCAGAAAATGATTGAGATAACTGAGGGTCTATTTCCAGCCTGGTTTATGTGCAGCTTGTGCTGAAGTCAAACTCACGCAGATGTCCCTAAGCAAGACCTCATTTCAGTGTTTTTTTGTTACACACAGAGTAAACTATCTTTCTTATGCCTTAAGCCCTCTGTTTACTTTTTCTTCCTGTTACCCTTTAATATCAAATCAAAATAGAGCTCAATAACTGTTGAATGCTATGACAACTTAATATTTCTGCCTATCTTGTCCTTTCAAAAGAGACACTATTCAGAAAATACACTGTGCCTGTGCTCCAAACATCACTCCTCTGGAGCCTTTCCAAAGTTACCTGCAAGCGCAGAGAACATCATGTGGATTTTTCCTATCTACACATTCGAAGTGTAGCAGCAAAACTTTAATGTATCCTAACAGGGAAGCGTTTAGGCTTTTTCAGCTTGACAACACACCATAGTTTGCTTGGACAACCCTGCACTTCATCCAAAGTATTTGATTCCTATCATCTTGATGAAATGAACCTGGATCCCGATTCAGCTGGTCACTCTGCACCAGTGCTGGATTACAGCTGTGGCACAATGCAACAACCACATCTGCTGTCCAGGACCAAATGGTGTCCAGGTGTGGTTAGAGGTGACTGTGGAACTGCTGCTAATTAAACCTCTCTTATAAAGGCTTTATTTTTCCAGAGTTACACAGACTTTATCCACTAGAGTTCAAAACTCAAAGCCTCAGGCTTGCGAGAAGGATGCTACTAGATAAAACATAACGTCTTGTCTAGCAGCATCCAGAAATATTTCTGCTGCCAGTTGTATGCAACTCTAAGAAGAGTAAGAACTTAAAGGGGCAATACGTCCTAAAGAGCACAATGATAAGAACACAGTATTGCTATCGACAATAGTAAGGGCCCTGAAAAAGGAGTGGGGAGAGGGGTGAATGTACCACACAGTGCTTTGAAGCCAGCTTCAAAAATAGAAGACAGCTGGCAAACTGCAATTCAGTTTATAGCTTGTTCAGCAGGTGTAAATCATATTTTTCCTCACCTTTTATAGCTTTCAAGGAGCTACAGATGGTTTCTGAAGCCTTCAGATTGATCCAGTCCCTGAGAATTGAAGCCATTCAAAGTTAAGGTGTATGGACTCAAAGCTTTGATTTCATCTGGCTCAGATAAGCTGTAGTAGTACAGGTTTAATTAGCATGTGATTTCCTAAGGGAAATAAGGCCCTTTATAGTTCTCATTTCACTGAAAACTGCATGCCAGATGCTATGGAAATCTATACCATCTATGCCAAAAATAGGAAAGGAAAACAGAAGAATAATAATTATTACAACAGAAGCTTCAATGGGACCCTGGAGTTTTCTGCTTTTTTGTGATTTCGAAAAAAAAAATAGGTATGCACACTCAGCTTCATAAAAATAACCAGTTACTGTTCACCGATTAGAAATTTTGTTTAAGTGTTAAGGTTTTGCCAAGAGCCTGTATGTCCCTTTTCCTACAACTAAGTGCAGAGCCAGACAGCTGTGCACAGCATGCATAAGCTTCCAGGACACCCTCCTGAGGATCAAAGGTACTGTGTCAGATTTTATCAGCCAGCTCTGCGTTTCCATTTTGACTTGCAACAGACACTGCGTATAGTGCAGAAGTACCCCAAGGTCCCACGAGGAAATCAGACCATCCTGTTCACAACCTCAGGGTTCACAGACCCTAAGTGAACAGGGCACTGTCATGCCTCTTTGCCTTGTTTGAGGGCAAAACCAACCAGAGAAGACTCATCCCACTGTAGGAAGAAATCTACACGATACTCCAGTACTGATTCTGCCATAGGAAGAGGACAAATCTGTCCCAGAATGTCTACATACATATTTTCTTACATTACTTAGAAGTCTATTAGGCCTCGATGAGGTTGATCTTAAAACAATTCCTTTCCTGCCCTTGATATAGTTTATTGCCAAAAAAAAACCCAATGAAACAGTAAGGACAAGCTAAATAACTTACAATTCTATTATACAGTAGGTAGCTGTATGGAATGGAAAAGTAATTTGGAAAAAATTGATGTCTGAGATAGAGTCCTTGTCTTTCACTTTTATTACATAAAAATCCTCTGGAGTAATTTAATGTGATTGTATTCATTTTGGTTCAGAGCATTGAAGTACATTGCCCAAAACGTGTACTTAAGGAAAGCAGAATGTTATAGCATATACTGAAGCTGCCCTTGGCCCAGAAACAGACAAAAATGTACAAAAAGCAATGGACACAGGGAAGTTCTTACACAGGCTAACAGAGGAAATCGTACAGTCTGTACAGACAAAATAGCTAGTTGAGCTACCTGTTCTCAGGGCCAGGAGAAACTGCTGATCATTAAATGATTATGTATTTCCCCTGCCCAGGGAAATTCACAGTACAAACAGCCATAGCAATATAACGCATTGCCACCCTGAAGAAAGCTTCTCATTGATAAAACATAGGATCTTAATAGCATTTAGACTGAAACGTGCTAAGAAAAACACCTCATGACAGGAATTTTGTCAACTATCCTTAAGCAATTCCAAGTAGCTTTCAGTATATAAGCACACTGAATTAACGTTGTGAAGAATTTGGATGCCACCTAAATCTGACCCAAACTTGCATGCTCCAGTTTACTTCTGGTTAATTGGGAAGGAGATGCTCAGGTTGCTTCAGAAGAGCTCACTCGCATAGGATCCTGTACCCCAGTGCTGTGGGTTCATTTGCTCCCTCATTTCCTCAGCCATCAACCACAGAAGCTACAGCCAGCAAAGGGGAAGTGTTGCTCTCTAACAATAGATTTCTCTCTGATGTCAGAGAGTTCCTCCAAGCAAGGATCTATGTAGGCAGTGACATTTCCTGTAGTTTCTAACACTTCTTGACTTGCAAGTGTATCCTTTCAGCCTGTTTTACCCAAAGTTTTAGGGAGTCTGGTAGAGCAGGGAGCATACCTTCTTCCCTCCATCTCTTCTATTAGATGTTAAATAGGTACCAACTGCACAGAAACCCCAGAATAGGAAAGTATCAAAAAAGAAAAGCCAAACAAGAACATGCACAGCAGTGTTTATCCAGGTGTGGGTAACCTTTACCAGGGTACCAGGCAGCTAAAGACTATTGCAAAAGGCTCTTGCAACTCCACATCTCCACATCCAGAGGGACCTTGACAGGCTGAAGAGATGGGCCTGTGAGAACCTCATGAAGTTCAACAAGGTGTCCCAGTTTTAGCTGGGACAGAGTTTTTTTTAACAGCCAGAAGAGCTCCCTGTTTTGGTTTCACTCAGAGGCTCACTCTGAGAAGAATGTTGATAGCAAGCTGATGTTTGTGGTTGGAAGTGAAACTCCAAGGACTTTTCAGTGTGCGGAGTACAGAAACACGGCAGGATAAGGGGGGAGCATAGCTGGGACAAGGGGGACACGATTCCCCTTGTCATTTGTGTGGAACTTAAGACTGAGGGCCAAACTGGCCAATTAGTATTCCATATCATGCAGCGTCATGCCCAGTATAAAAGCGAGGGTCAGCCGGGAAGAGGGGCTTTTGCGCTTTTGCTCTTTTTGCACTTTTGCTCTTTTGCGCTTGCTGCGCTGTTGCTCTGCTGTTTTTTTTCTTTCTCTCTCTCTCTTTCTCTCCCTCTCTGCCCCTCTCTATTTCGGGGCCTCGCGTTCGTCCGGGATTTGCAGTTTTCGGGACGAGACGGGCTTCGCATACGAGGGGTGGTGAGCACCTACATTGTATTAAATCATCTGTATTAAATCACTCTTATCTCAACCCACGGGTTTCACGTTTATCCTTTAATTCTCTCCCTCATTCCTGGGGGTGGGGGAGGGGGAGTGACCGGCTGTGTGTGGGGCGGTTCAACATAACCCACGACAGTCTTAATTGGCGCCCAACGTGGGGCACGAAGGGGTTGAGATAACGATGTGGCTGGCCGGAATGCTGTTTGTTATGCTTGCGTACATGTTACCGGACATTCATAATTTATTGTCTTATCTACCCTATATGATGTTAGGCGGAATGTTTATGCGGTTTTCTGGCTCTGGGTGTTGGACCGGCATGAAAAGTATGTTATCGGTAATTAAGGGTTTTGCTATACTGTACGGTGTAACTCTGATAAGATCATCGGTGCTGGGACCGGCTCAGTCTTTGTATTCGGCGGTGCAGAGGGGGATGGTGATGTGGAACTCGTTTATTAATTTTGAGCGTCACCTGGCGGATATCATCGCCAATTATACCGGTGACTTTTCATTCACAAAAGCTTACGTTGATTTTGATAATGCCGAACATCATTGGAATAATTTAACCGGTTTGATTGTCCTGCAAGGTCTCCTGAATATATGTTTAATTATCTATATATTCAAAATCAATCGGCCATTTAGGGGTGTATATCAATTTATTTCTCGGATTATTGTGCTTGCCATCTCAACTCCCATGACAAGCACTATAGCTACTCAGACTACAACGTTATCAGTTGCCCCCGTAAGGAAAAGAAAATGTATACAAAAGTTAGACGACGAAGAAGAGGAATCAGGGCCATCACAACAACCAAATGAGGAAGAGCAACCAGGACCATCAAAGCAACCAGACAAAGAAGAACAACCGGGGCCATCACAATGATTGGAGGAAGAGAAACCAAGGAAATGTCTGCGAAAGTCAGAACGCAGAGGAGAGGATGATGATGATGATGAAGAGCGACCAGGGCCATCACGAGAAATGAAGCGGGAGCGTTCTGTTTCGCCCCAGAGGAAATCTCAATGGAGGAGGAGTGACATCATAGATGAGAGGATAACCACCAGATCTCTAAAAATGAGCGAGCTGCGAGATATTCGAAAAGATTATGGCCGCCTTAAAGGTGAGCCCATTGTCTCTTGGTTGCTCAGATGCTGGGACATGGGAGCCAATAGTCTGGAGTTAGATGGTAGTGAAGCTAGGCAGCTGGGAGCCCTTGCCATGGATGGAGGCATTGATAAAGCAATTGGAAGGCAGACACAAGTCCGCAGCCTCTGGAGACGACTCCTGGCAGCCATAAAGGAAAGGTACCCCTACAAGGACGAGGTGCCATGTAATGTAAGCAGGTGGACCAACATAGAAAAAGCTATTCAGTATCTGAGAGAACTGGCTGTGCGAGAGTTGATTTATCTTGACTCGAGAAGCGGACCAAGACTCGAAGATCCAGATGACGTCCGGTGCACACGACCAATGTGGCAGAAGATTATACGGAGTGCGCCAGCCGCATATTCCACCTCATTGGCAATAATGGACTTCGGGGACGATGAAGCACCACTATCCGTAGGTAATCTGGTCACCTACCTCCGACGATATGATGATGACACTTCTATACGAACCTGTGTTGCGGCTGTGGAAAAGCTGTCTGAAGAGGTCCGAGAATTAAGAGAAAAAGTAGATTTCCCACCACCCGAACGTTCTAGAATTTCAGCTGTCAGAACCAGGCGTTACCCTCCTCGAGAGAGACAAGAGAGACGGTACAGATCACGGGGTGAGCTATGGTTCTACCTCCGTGATCATGGAGAAGACATGAGAAGGTGGGATGGAAAACCCACCTCCGCTTTAGAGGCCAGGGTACGCCAGTTGGGAGGAAGAACCAACAGGAATAGAACTTTCTCCAATTCCTCCAGGACAGCTGTTGCCCCAGTCTACAGTGAGCAGTCCACTAGTCAAAATGGGAGGGCTGATCCTCCTAGCCATCCTGACTCCAATCCTGCTGATTCCTCTGATGAATATGATAACAGGCATTAGAGGGGCCCTGCCTCCAGCCAGGTGGAGGAGAGGGATAATCGAGTGTACTGGACTGTGTGGATTCGGTGGCCTGGCACATCATACCCTAGAAAGTATAAGGCTTTAGTGGATACTGGTGCCCAATGCACTTTGATACCATCGAACTTCAGAGGGGCAGAATCCATCTCTATTTCTGGAGTGACAGGGGGGTCTCAACAACTGACTGTGTTAGAGGCTGAAGTGAGCCTAACTGGACAGCAGTGGCAAAAACACCCTATTGTAACTGGCCCAGAAGCCCCGTGCATCCTTGGCATAGATTATCTTAAGAGAGGGTATTTCAAAGACCCAAAAGGGTATCGGTGGGCTTTTGGCATAGCTGCAGTAGAGACAGAAGAAGGCAGGCAGCTGTCTACTTTGCCTGGTCTCTCAACGGACCCTTCTGCTGTGGGGTTACTGAGGGTCGAAGAACAGCAGGTGCCAATTGCTAATACAACAGTGCACCGACGGCAATATCGTACCAACCGAGACTCTCTAATTCCTATCCATAAGTTGATTCGTCAACTGGAGAGTCAAGGAGTCATTACAAAGACCCGCTCCCCTTTTAACAGCCCTATATGGCCTGTGCGTAAGTCCAATGGCGAGTGGAGGCTGACGGTAGACTATCGTGGCTTGAATGAAGTTACACCACCATTGAGTGCTGCCGTGCCAGATATGCTGGAACTTCAGTATGAACTGGAGTCAAAGGCAGCCAGGTGGTACGCTACAATTGATATCGCTAATGCGTTTTTCTCAATTCCTTTGGCACCGGAATGCAGGCCACAGTTTGCTTTCACGTGGAGGGGCATCCAGTATACCTGGAATCGACTGCCCCAGGGGTGGAAACACAGCCCCACTATTTGCCATGGACTGATCCAGACCACACTGGAACAGGGTGATGCCCCAGAACATCTGCAATACATTGATGACATTATTGTATGGGGCAACACAGCAGAAGAAGTTTTTGAGAAAGGTGAAAAGATAATCCAAATCCTTCTGAAAGCAGGCTTTGCCATAAAACAGAGTAAAGTCAAGGGACCTGCCCAGGAGATTCAGTTTTTGGGAATAAAATGGCAAGATGGGCGTCGTCAGATTCCGATGGACGTGATTAATAAAATAACAGCTATGTCCCCACCAACCAACAAAAAGGAAGCACAAGCTTTCTTAGGCATTGTGGGTTTCTGGCGAATGCATATTCCTGACTACAGCCAGATTGTAAAACCCCTCTACCAAATAACCCGAAAGAGGAATAATTTTGAATGGGGCCCAGAGCAAAAACAAGCCTTTGAACAAATTAAACAAGAAATAGTCCATGCAGTAGCCCTGGGACCAGTCCGGACAGGACAAGATGTCAAAAACGTGCTCTACACCGCAGCCGGGGAGAATGGTCCCACCTGGAGTCTCTGGCAAAAAGCGCCAGGGGAGACGCGAGGTCGACCTCTGGGGTTTTGGAGTCGAGGATACAAAGGATCCGAAACCAACTATACTCCAACTGAAAAAGAGATATTGGCAGCATATGAAGGAGTCCGAGCTGCTTCTGAAGTGATTGGTACAGAAGCACAGTTGCTCCTGGCACCCCGATTGCCAGTGCTCAGCTGGATGTTCAAAGGGAGCGTCCCGTCTACACACCACGCAACTGATGCCACATGGAGCAAGTGGATCGCGCTGATCACACAAAGAGCTCGGATAGGAAACCTCAATCGCCCAGGAATTTTGGAAGTGATCACTAACTGGGCTGAAGGTAAAGACTTTGGAATGTCACCAGAGGAGGAGGAGGTGACACGTGCTGAGGAGGCTCCACCTTATAATGAACTATCAGACAATGAGAAGAAATACGCTCTGTTTACCGACGGGTCCTGTCGCCTTGTAGGAAAACATCGAAAATGGAAAGCTGCTGTATGGAGTCCTACTCGACAGGTCGCAGAAGCTACCGAAGGAGAAGGTGAATCAAGCCAGTTCGCAGAGGTGAAAGCCATCCAACTGGCTTTAGACATCGCTGAACGAGAAAAGTGGCCAATGCTCTATCTCTATACCGACTCTTGGATGGTAGCAAATGCCCTGTGGGGATGGCTACGGCAATGGAAGCAGAGCAGCTGGCAACGCAGAGGTAAACCCATCTGGGCTGCCCCGTTGTGGAAAGACATTGCTGCTCGAGTAGAGAAGCTGATTGTGAAAGTACGACATGTAGATGCCCATGTACCCAAGAGTCGGGCCACAGAAGAACATGAAAACAATCAACAGGTGGATCAGGCCGCCAAGATTAAAGTGGCTCAGGTGGATCTGGACTGGCAACATAAAGGTGAAAAATTTCTAGCTCGTTGGGCCCATGATGCCTCAGGCCATCAAGGAAGGGACGCCACATACAAATGGGCTCGTGATCGAGGGGTGGACCTAACTATGGACACCATTGCAGAGGTGATCCATGAATGTGAAACGTGTGCTGCAATCAAGCAAGCCAAGCGGTTGAAACCTCTTTGGTATGGAGGGCGTTGGTCGAAATATCAATATGGAGAGGCTTGGCAAATTGACTATGTCACACTTCCACAAACTCGCAGTGGCAAGCGTTATGTGCTTACAATGGTGGAAGCGACCACTGGATGGCTGGAAACCTATGCTGTGCCCCATGCCACTGCCCGGAACACGATCTTGGGCCTTGAAAAGCAAGTCTTGTGGCGGCATGGCACCCCAGAAAGAATTGAGTCGGACAACGGGACTCATTTCCGTAACAATCTTATAGACACCTGGGCCAAAGAGCATGGCATCGAGTGGGTATATCACATCCCTTATCATGCACCAGCTTCTGGGAAGATTGAACGATATAATGGATTGCTAAAAACCACACTGAAAGCAATGGGTGGTGGAACCTTCAAACATTGGGATACGCATTTAGCAAAAGCCACCTGGTTAGTTAACACTAGAGGATCTGCCAATCGAGCTGGTCCTGCGCAATCAGAACTTCTACGTACTGTAGAAGGAGACAAAGTCCCTGTAGTGCACATGAGGAATATACTCGGGAAGACAGTTTGGGTTATTCCTGCCTCGGGTAAAGGTAAACCCATTCGTGGGATTGCTTTTGCTCAGGGACCTGGGTGTACTTGGTGGGTGATGCAGAAGGACGGGGAAGTCCGATGTGTACCTCAAGGGGATTTGATGTTGGGTGAAAATAGATGATAAAATGAATTGAATTGTGTGATATTAATTGCTGAATAACCCTGTCCCTGCATACCATCATCACTATGGTTGTCACATTGTACTAATGTCATTGTATTAAGAATCATCCAGGTTAATGAAGAATGAACTTCGTCAGAATCAGAACTGATTCCAAACAACCAGCAACTTCTTCAAGATCAACATCTTCAACCTGCAGACAGCGGCCGGATACACCAACTATGAGCTCCAGGCGCCACACGCAACAAAGACTACATGTCATCCGTTCTACTGACTGAGCGAATTCCACATCATCTTTCCTGCCCTGAGAGACTGCTGTAACAGATGAAGACACATTTTGGAGGGATGACCCATGGCTAAGGGAATAGTATATATGTAAGGTTTGAGCATGACATGCATGGTATGGAATAAGGGGTGGATACTGTCCCAGTTTTAGCTGGGACAGAGTTTTTTTTAACAGCCAGAAGAGCTCCCTGTTTGGTTTCACTCAGAGGCTCACTCTGAGAAGAATGTTGATAGCAAGCTGATGTTTGTGGTTGGAAGTGAAACTCCAAGGACTTTTCAGTGTGCGGAGTACAGAAACACGGCAGGATAAGGGGGGAGCATAGCTGGGACAAGGGGGACACGATTCCCCTTGTCATTTGTGTGGAACTTAAGACTGAGGGCCAAACTGGCCAATTAGTATTCCATATCATGCAGCGTCATGCCCAGTATAAAAGCGAGGGTCAGCCGGGAAGAGGGGCTTTTGCGCTTTTGCTCTTTTTGCACTTTTGCTCTTTTGCGCTTGCTGCGCTGTTGCTCTGCTGTTTTTTTTCTTTCTCTCTCTCTCTTTCTCTCCCTCTCTGCCCCTCTCTATTTCGGGGCCTCGCGTTCGTCCGGGATTTGCAGTTTTCGGGACGAGACGGGCTTCGCATACGAGGGGTGGTGAGCACCTACATTGTATTAAATCATCTGTATTAAATCACTCTTATCTCAACCCACGGGTTTCACGTTTATCCTTTAATTCTCTCCCTCATTCCTGGGGGTGGGGGAGGGGGAGTGACCGGCTGTGTGTGGGGCGGTTCAACATAACCCACGACACAAGGCCAAGTGCAAGGTCCTGCACGTGGGTCGGGGCAATCCCATGCACAAGTACAGGCTGGGCGGAGAATGGATTGAGAGCAGCCCTGAGGAAAAGGACTTGGGAGTGCTGGTGGATGAGAAGCTCAACATGAGCCAGCAATGTGCACTGGCAGCCCAGAAAGCCAACTGTATCCTGGGCTGTATCAAAAGAACTGTGGCCAGCAGGTCGAGGGAAGTGATTCTGCCTCTCTACTCAGCTCTCTTGAGACCCCATCTGGAATACTGTGTTCAGCTCTGGAGTCCCCAACACAAGAAGGACATGGAGCTACTGGAGCAAGTCCAGAGGAGGGCCACGAAGATGATCAGAGGGCTGGAGCACTTCTGCTATGAAGACAGGCTGAGAGAGTTGGGGCTGTTCAGCCTGGAGAAGAGAAGGCTCCGGGGTGATCTTATAGCAGCTTACCAGTACCTAAAGGGGGCCTACAGGAAAGCTGGAGAGGGCGTGTAGTGATAGGACAAGGGGCAATGGATTTAAACTGAAAGAGGGGAGATTTCAAGTAGATAGAAGGAAGAAATTTTTTACGTTGAGTGTGGTGAGGCACTGGAACAGGTTGCCCAAAGAAGTTGTGGATGCCCCATCCCTGGAAGTGTTCAAGGCCAGGTTGGATGAGGCTTTAGGCAACCTGGTGTAGTGGAGGATTTCTCTGCTCATGGCAGGGGGGTTGGAACTAGATGATCTTTAAGGTCCCTTCCAACCCTAACCATTCTATGATCTGCAACCACTAGCACCATATAATAAGAACTTAAAAACAATTCAAAAGCTATTTCCCAGTACTCAGTTCTGTCATCCAAGACTGAAAATAAGAGAAATTATTGTATTCTTTTAATTTTAAGGTAATCTTAAGGTCACTTATGCAAATATTAGCATAAGTAGGAGCACAAGATGAAGAGATAAATAATGAGAGGATGCAGAAAATGGAGATAGTAGTGGTCCAAGGACACAACATGAAGCAAGGAAGAAGTCCCAGAGCCTGCTGGACAACAAAAAGCTTAGGAGGTTTAAGAAGAACAAGTCCCCATCTAGACCATTGCCCTGGGATTGGTGCCACAGCTTTGCAAGAGGTCTCACTGCCATCATGAGTCAGACACAGTAAAAATACATACAGTCCTCTAGTTGCAAATCAGCAACATGTGACCAGTTGCTGCACAGGTGTTATGAGAAGTTCATATGCCTGGTGTATTCATACCATTCAGCAGATGCTCTTATTTCATACTGCTGTTCTTGTCTTTGTGATTAATTTTAGTTCCTAGATATAGGCAATCCCCTGTATTACATGATGCTTCTGAGTGTCTTTTTAATATTCACCCCGCAGCATGGTCACCTTTTGGTCTCACATTTGAGCAGCAAGCGCAGCTGCCAGCGTAAAGACCTACTGGATGCCAAGGCAAGTAAAACACTTAGATTGTCTTGGTGCTTTGTTTTAGCCCTATGCCAAGTCTATGAGGCAAAACCAGCTCACATCCACTTTTCCTCAGTTTAAATAACAATTGCAGTGATTCCTAAAGACTAATTGATTGTTCACTTTTTTTCTGCAAAGCACTATTTCAGTTGCAGCACAATGGAAAAAGACAGTATCTACTCTTTATTATTACTGGTCTGAACAGGACAGGGTGACAGTACCTCTTTGTCTCCTGATTGCTGTCACCACTGTAAGCACTGCAGAGATGAACAGGCCAAAGCTTCACAGCATGATGTTTCTAACGCTCCTTCACACTCCACTCACCAGCAACATCCTTAGTAATTCCTCTCTTTACCTTTTCTCTAAGCACTTCCCACAGCACAGGACAATAAAATCTGGAGCTCTTGGAACTCTTCAGATACTTACATCCATGACCAGATCTGGGACTGGCCTCCTGTCCCACAGCAGGATGCCAATCAAGTCCTCACATCCCAGGGCACTCAGCTGCTCTCCACCTTAGACTAATCACTCCTTTAGAAATGCTTTTAAGCACCATATTTATAACAAAACAATATTCTTCTCATGTCATCCATGCTCCCTTGCATACCCTATCTCACGGCTTCTCAATCCAGAGGACCCTTTTCCTCCAGAAGACGTAAGCACTAGACCAACACACATCACCTCCTCCAAACTACCCTGATTGCTAGCAGCTGTCTTTTATACCTCCATCATTATGTTAATTAGATCTTTCTGGTGCATGGCTGTGGGCTGAGTGAGTTCCCAAGGTGCTCAGCTGCTTCCTGGATCAAAATTCCTGTCCTTGCAATGCTGCTCACTGTTAGAAAAATCCAAGTGAAAGGAGCTAGTTGATAACAGGCAGCATTTAGCCATGGGATTTCTCCTTCAGTCATCATTCCTCTCAGGTGTTGAAAGCTGAATGTAGGAACTTCCTCCCAGAACCACCACAGCTGTCACTCATTATTATATTCTTTTTCCCTCATTTCAGAAAAAAATGTTTTCAAAAATCATCAATGATAAAACAATTCCACGAAATGCAAGCGTGAATACACCTGTGGAGGAATAGCAGTTCACAAGATTACCTCAGGGTGACAGGTGAATAACGGGCAGCTGTGATACTGCTGTAGGTAAAGGACTGCCTTAGCAACAGTGGCACAGCAAATAAAATCGTCCATGTCTGGAACACCAAATAGGAAAAATCCCAGTTCTGCTGCACCCATTAATTTTACAGGGCAAAACGAAAGTTTGGTTCGTACTTTAAGAGCAGTCTTGTCACATGAAGAATGAGATTTCCAGTTGGTCAGAAATTCAAAAACTCTTTTACATTTTCCTTCCTAACTGGAATGAAGACTCACAATTTGGTAATTTCCTGCAGAAAGGAGGTGTTGTTTCAGAAAGCACAGAAAAGTTCATGCTGACTTTTCTGAAATCAAACTGAACAAGGAGTCACCTTGACTCCTTGAGACTTTTCTCTGCCTTTCAGTCCTGGGACATCCTCCCAGGCAGCGTCTCCTGGAGCGGTGAGCTCAAAAGCCTGTTTTGGTTCTGGAAATTTCTGCCTCTCCTTGGAGAGTTGAGGTCACCTATGAGTCACTTTTACTGCTCAAAACATCTCCATCCTTCTACATAGTTATTTGAGCTCTAGCACTGAAGTTAAATAAACCTGTTACGGAGTTTTGAGCTGAAACCATCTGAATTCTTCCCTCTGCAGCATGGAAGGTTATAAATAGAGCAGAAAACTTATAAAAGGTTCATGTCTTACTCAAGTCATTTCATTGGCTGAGTTCCATGTCCACACAGAATTTCTACTTCGGTCTTTGACTCTCTAGGTGTGGAGCTGACATTTTAGCTCTTTCAGTCTTTGCTCACATCAGCTGACAACCTCCAAGTTGGCCAGAGCCAACTGGATCATTTGATCATATTTTGAAGAAAAGTTTCCTCTCCATGGCAGTCAGGCTGCTGATCACCTCATCAGTTCATCTTGCTATTCTAGGCCGGTGGTGCCACAACTGCACTTCCCATCTATCCAACTGTTCTTTCACAAAAAATATTTTTATTGTGCCTCGAAGTATTTTATCTGTTCCTTCTGGGGAACCTCCAAAATTCAAAGCTCCTTCAACCCTGTGAAGGCCTCAACTTCAGTACTAGCCTTAATTACTTTTGCAAAGCTTCAAATGTTTCACGTGTCATTTCCTTCCTTTGGATCTTCATTGATTCCTGCAAGTTCTCCCATTTTTTGTCCCACCTCATCTCAATAAGAATATCCCATGAATATCTCAGTTTCTTTCCTTGCAGATGAGACCTCATTTGGCTGTAACATAAGTTCCTAACACAGTTCCGAGGGCAGACCCACACTTGTTTCAAGAATAACATTTCCCTGTACTCTGCACCTTCATCTGACACCACAGATGATTAACACACAGCATTTCACATGCACAGACCATATGCATGGGTGATGGGCAACTTGGACAAGTAGGCATCTCCTTCTCTCTGTTTAGTGAGAGAGATATCCATGGGAGAAGATATCCATGGGATATCTCATGCAGCTGAGGACAATGCTTACTTTCTGATGATGATTTCCCAGTCATTCCTTTCCAACAGTCACAGCCTTCAAGAAGGCTGCAGCCTAGGTTTCTGCTGAGTGTCCATCAAGTGCACCTTGAGCCCCTTTAGTGTCAACTGGCACTGCCACAGAGGTATCAAGGCTGACACGGAGGATGACAAGAGAATCACAGCACGCTTCACCGTGCAAAGCAAGCAGGGAGCCCTGCCCACTCAAACAGCTACAAAAGATAGTTTGGTTGGCTTCCATCACACCTGATACTGCCCACTGGCACAGCCCCAAGAGATGCTGCTCCTCTGAGGAATGCACCATGTACAAGATCATCCGCATATGGATTAGTGGAGTTCTCTGGACTCTGGGACTTCTTGCACCAGTTCATCTGCCTCTGGCCTTAAGACTCTCGAATTCTCTGTTCCTTTCTAGCCTTGCCAAATGTCTCCTCTTTTTCCATCATTTTCCCTTTGCTGCCTCTTTCTCCCCATCCCCTTGGTTATTGTCCCATTGGGCAGGTGTTCTGGGCCACCACCTTCAGACACAGAAATCACTCCCTCCTGTGCTTCTTATCTCTTGGTGACCAAGAAGGGAGAGGTCCATCCCACTGGGTCTGTCCACCTTTTCACCACCCTGCTCAAAGAGTGTATGCTCAAGCATCTTCCACGGAGACAAAGACAGCTCTTGGAATCAGGCTTCCCAGCAAGAGGCCTGTGCTGGCAAGGACATGCGCATGCCTGCACATTCTGTCCAACCTCCTTGCAGATGTGACCAAGTGAGGGAAGAGGGAAGGGGCTCCGCAGCCAAAGGGTTATGGGCCAGCTCCCAGCTCTTCTGAATCCTAGATCAGATCTCATTGTCTCCTCCCAGGTCATTCCCTAGCATCTTAGAGGCTTTCTGCTTCCTACACAAGCTACCCGGTGGCCCTCAGACACACGGATCTGCTGCCCACGCAGTGGCTGAGCATAGATGGGTCGAACACCTGCGGTCTGTAGGTGGTAAGGGTATAACACATGTAAGGATGGGGCACTTGCCCTAGAGAACAGATAAATGCTTTAAAATAGAGAAATACCTGACTTCTGACGCTGCGAACCCCTTTTTATGTTGCCAAATGAAAGCAGCCGTGGGGCCTCACATAGAGGCTGCTGGCGAGATGCGAGCCCAGACAGTCAGCCCACTCTTCCTGGCACCGCGGGGACTGCCTGCCTCGGAGATCAGGAAGCAAAGAAGCACAGGATGTGGGACAGCCCTCGCTGGGGCCAGAGCTCATGGCAAACGGTTGGCCCTGTGCAGTGGAGCTGGGACAGAAGCTGTGGAGTCCTTAGCTAGAGCAATGCCTATTCTCTGGAGCCAGCCCAAATTAGACCCAAATTTAAAACACTGAGGTGATGTCTATACATCTGGGCAGGTAAGCTCGCAGCATGCTGTACTTTCTCTTCTGGCCAAGAGAAACTGAGTACAGCCCCATCCCGGGGCGGGGGGGAATTAGGCAGACCTCTCCCCACTGGTGGGGCCACCTGGAAGCCCTCTGAGTCTTTTTAGCTTCGAGGATGTCCATACGAGATGAATCTGAGGCAGATAACCCAGAGAAAGACAGGCTATGTGATGACGCGGCCTTTAAAGGCAACAAGGACGAAAAAGTGACTCCACAGTGTCTCAGCCCTGAGGTGCTCTGCAGAATTTACAGCTTGCAGAAAGAAGCAGCGGTCCCCCAGGGCTTGCTGCATGCCTCAACGAAAGTCTCCATCACCACAGCATGTACAATTGTGGCTGCAACAGCCTGCCCCACAAAGGCAAAAGCAAAGGAAAAATACATCACTGTCAGGATCCCCTCTCAGCCTCCACATCCAGCAGCCTCCACATTATCCAGATCCACTATCCCCAAGGGATTGCCTTGGCGTGAAGATAGCCCTTCACAGAGGCTGAGGACATCATAGATGTTCCCTCGCCCATGTGCTAAAGATGAATCCATCTGTCGGGACTCCCTAGGAGCTGGTGAAATCGGGCAGAAAGATGCCCAGCGTGCCCAGATGGCTGCTTGACAGAGCTGTGGGGATAAAGAGGGACTGGCAGGAGGATGCAGAGTGCTCAGTAGCTGGCAACCCCACCGCACCCACAAGCTGCTGGGTACGCTGACCCCGTGCCAGGCATGCTGGTCCGCAGACATCCCTGAGGGTCCCCATTCCTGTTTTCCTTCCAGGCAACAACCATCTCGACTCTGTTCTGCTGCAGATGGGAGGTCCTGGGTATGGCAGACATGCCATCTGCTCCTCTGCCTTGTTTCCCAGGCACGTGCAGGAGGGAATGGGCAGCTCACTGCACTCCTCCATGGGGAAAGCAGAGAAGAGAGCTGGTTTTGTCATCCAACAGACACCATCCGCTCTGACTCGATAGCATTGAGGTGGGCTTACACGTGGGCAGATAGTTTCAGTATGCAGCCTGAGCCCCACGCACAAATTAAAAGTGCTGTCTTTAAGCAGAAGGGTTAATACTGGGAAAAGAGGTTCGTATGAGCTTAGGAAAAAGACCTGGTCCTAACAGTGTGTCCTTTTTTGCTTCTATCCTGCCTGGGTGGCCAAAGGGCAGGACTGTGCTCCAGTGGGACCCTCTAAATATGCTGCATCTCTTTTCTTAAGGTTTAGGAGATCTCAGCATAGACTCAGACAAACCACTCATTGTGCCAGGTCTCCCTCTGGCAGTATCAGTCTCTAGGAGCACGTCACCCACAAAATCCTCACCATGTGCTGTGCCAGCCATGGTGGCAGGGGACAGAGCAGGGCTGACGAGCTGGCCACGGCACCATCTTCCCACAATGCAGTGGCACCCTGGACATGCTCATGAAGGTGGCTTAGAAAGCAAACACCAGACATGGCCTCTAAGACACCTGCTCTGGTTCTCTCAAGATGAAGCACTAGGACACCAGTGAAACTGCATTTCATGGGCAAACAGCCACAGCTAAGGGCTGAGTTAAAATAACACTTGATTTAAGTCTAAGTTTGTAGAAATGAAGTCTCCACATGCATTTAAATTATATACAATATATATTTTTCTACAGCCTCAAAGCAAGATTTAAGTTAAAAAAAAAAAAAAAAAAAAAGAAAGAACAGAACAGTGAAAGTCTTGAAATAAGCTTTGCTATCTTCATTTTGGCCAGAAGATGAGTTGGCATAAGTTATTCAGAAGGAACATGTTTTAGGAAAGTGAACATGTGTGCCTAGAAAATAAAAAGCACAGATTAAAAACTTCATGAGCTCATTTGGACCATGTTATATGAGTTATTGCCCTGGAAAGCAAGAAGTCTTTGCTACTGAATAGAGGGCAAAACATAATTTGCCAAAAAATCCCATTGAAAGATGAAATAAAATTCCTTAGGCTAAAAGTACTCAAATGCCAGAGAATTTGTATCCATTGCCTATTTTGGCAATAATCATATAGCTGACTACAGCTTAACCAAGCACTACAGAAAATAAAACACTCATTTAAATACCCCCTTTCATAAAAAAAAAAAAAAAAAAAAATGGGGAGTTTTTCCTATTTAAACCCCCAGAGAAGCATTTGCCATTGTTTAGCAAACATCTTTCCAACTGCTTTTGAACAGCTAGGCATATCCAGGACATGTATGTCAAACTATACCCACCCAAGTTCATCTCTGAAATACCTTCGCTCTCCACGTGTCTAGTCATGAGAACTGCAATTTGCTTACATGTCCTCCACATTTTTTCATGGGACTAGATTCCCTGCAGAGGTTAGTTTTGTTGCATGCTCCCACAATCTATTCCCTGTACCAAGACACTGGAGATTGCTCCAGCACATGCAGGGAAAAGCGTTGTGAACTATAGTCCTGGGCAACAGGAAATTCAGAAGTTCATTGCCAGAGCAGCCAAATCAGAGAAACAGCGCAGGTCGCAGCAGACAGGCCCTTGAACAGCATCAAAGTGGGACCTGTCTAGATGGTTAAGGCCACTCACGAGATGAGATTAATAGCCTATTTTTTCCAAAGCTGATGTAACTATAATCAAATATAAACAGGAGTATCTCCTCTCAGTGTCAGCCATCCTACAGAAGAAAAATGGTTGTCATATTTTAGTTGTTGTGTTTTAGTTGCGTGCTTCAGATATGACTCTTGATTGATCTCACAGCCTGAAAACTTTTCTGATGAGTATAGCAAACCTTATGATAGAGAAATAAACAACAACAACAAAAAAGGATAGAATTCCAGTTAGGAAAATACTATAGTCTCACTTAATTCCAGGTTGTAAAATTGGTGCGAGAAGGATTTTCTTATTTGTTTGCATGCTATGTTGACCATTTAAAACAATCAATTAAAAACAATCCAACAAACAATGAGGAGTGATCAAAATACCATCTAGGGTGGAATCTCCCTTTACCCCATTCTCTCTACCACATGCAGCATGAACATGTCAAATATCAGTCTCATCAAAATTTTAAACTGTGAAAAATTGCATCCAGGCAGCATTGCCCATATTATACTATATCAGCTGAAACGAAACCTGACCTACAGCTTGCTGAAGTTTTCACTTTTCTGGATAAAGATTTCCCCATGTGATCTCTTCTCTCATCACAGAGGCCATTTATGTCTTTCTGGTGTCTCTTCTGCAAGACTGGAAAATAATTAACACCTATTCCAATCAATGCATTTTCTTCATACTCTGTGAGCATGGACTCCCACGGGCTGCCCACAAGCCAATATGTCTTTTTCACAGCAGGACGTCTCCTGAAGTGAGCAGAGCATTTCTGGCAGTGCTCATCTCTTCCAGCTCCTTCAGCATAGTACACTTTTGTAACGATGCCATGTCTCCCTTCAGCCACAGTCTCACATCTTATTTTCAGATGTTCACCCTGCCAACCCAAGACCAAAACCTCTGTAGAAAGACCCCACAGACAGAAACAGCACAAGTTCCTCCACTTGTCCTGCCAGGCGCAGCTGGTAGAGTGACCTCAGCTACAAACCTCTGTCTGGGAGATGTGATTAAAGCCAGACACCCTGCCAAGTACATTGTCTACCTTGAACTGCACTACCTCCCCGCCTGTCTACTTTCTTCTGTCCTCCTTACAGCCAGCAGCAGGAGCCTCCCATGGGCTTTCTCAGGAGGGATCTGGTGGCAGCGCACGGCTCGCACAGATCTCTCAGCTGCACAAGGCTCTCTCCTTCTTCAGTCAAAAGGCATCCAAGCCCACTGACCTCCAGAACAGGCTGGAAATCATATCTGTTTCCTCCAGGTCTTCATGGTGGGGAACACGACAGAGTCTGAGAGCCTGGGGGCTGATGAGGTATTTCTGAGCTTGAGATTTCCAGCAATTTGCTTTCATTCAGGGACTGTAGTAGTGACGAACACTGCATTTCACTTTTTCTTGCTGTCTATATTGGATTTTGTGCTATCCAAAGAATCAAAATCTTAATTTTTAAAAAAAGAGTGACCTCTCACAGCACTTGTGTTGCTCAGCACCGTAGAAAATGTAGCCACTGAAGTCCACGGTGGGTTTTACTTAGAAAGCTTTTCAATCTAAAATTATAAACAATAACTACTTCTGAAGCCCTCTGGCATCCATGTGGCCATGAGCAGCTTCTTGCCTCTGCAATATGTGAAAACTTGGTTTCAAAAGAAGTTACAACTTACGCATGCACTAGGTTGCTGGTAAGAGACTGGCCAAAGGATTGCTTCCAGTTCATACTTCAGCTAAAAATAAAAGTCTGGAATATATTTTTCTTCCAATTGCTGTACATTACTAAGCAGATCAGCTGAGGAATTATGCCTTTCACTACAGCACCCACCTGAGCCCAGATGGAGGATATTTTAATTCTAGAGAATGACACCAAAGTTTTAAACAGCATATTATTCTTAAATTTGAATCTTGTAGGACTGCTGTAGGCCAAGTGCCACCTAACGCCATAACTCCTTCCTATTCTGGGACATCTCTTCCCAGGTGGGGCAGACTCAGAGCCCTTGGGTGTCAAGCAGAGAGATAATACATATAGAACTAGAGAAAGAGACAGTAAACTTCTGAGTGTGAATTTTACTTATCTCTGTCAAAAATCCTTACATAAACCAGATCTATGCCCAGAACCGTGTCTCAATTCATAGTAAGCCCTTAAGAAAGGATATGTGCAGCTAATGGAAAACAACTGTCTGTTTTGGCAGGGCCTGCAGCTAATGTCAGTTATTCCCCCCCCTTTGCTAAAGAAATAAAGAAATCGTCAAAACGAAACAGGCTGACTGAAATGTTCTGGTTTTCTCTTAACTGTTTGAGTGCTTCTCTGATACACAACATATGCAACAGACCTTATCTTAGTGGTTTATGAAGAGAAAAAAAAACAACTGCTGAAGAAATCATGTTCTTTTTCATTAAAACATATAATGTCCTCAGGAAGGAAGTTCAGAGTTGAAAATACAGATATGCTTCATAGTTTGACAGCTCTCAGTAAGGAGTGTGTTAATTAGAGTGTGACTTCTAGACTTTGTTTTGCTGGAGTCTGGCCAAAACCAGAATAGAGCACCATGCAATCTTGAAACCGTTTTCTAAACAAAACAAAAGCCTAGGGAGGGCAGAATTATTAGCTGTGGCCTAATATCTCAAAGCAAATTAATAGAAAGTATAGTTATTGTTCTTTTCTCTGGAAAGAGCAGTACTGTCAACACAAGCATAGAAACCAACGGAAGACAATTCATCATAAGGATTATGGTCACTATCTCTTATAAACCGTACCAAACCACAAACACTGTTTTTAACTCAGACAAAATGAACAGTCTGACTTTAACTCAGTAATTACATGAATTTGGAGTTGCTGAACAGCCTGTAGTATGTTGGCTTCTACCATAGTTGGGAAACTGATAATATGGAAATACCAAGGCAGGCAGGACATAGTTGAGTTTTGCCTTCCTTAGGCCTGAAGGATCTCATTCCCCAAAGCCTTGTCTCACCTGGAACAGCTTGGTTTGCAGATCCCAGAAGCTGGAAGGGTGTACAGAAGAAGAATCACTTCTCTTTCATGTTCTCTTTCCTTAGGCAACTGCTCAGAGCACAGTTAGGGGGAGACCAGACTGGCCGTGATTTCATCATGTGTGGCTGTTGTGTTCTTCCACTCTTCCCCAAACATGTAGCTGAGGATGTTCATATAATTATAAAAACAAGTAGTCAGTAGAGGTCACCTGAGCCTCAGTAAATGTCCTTCTGCCCATGTAAGGACACAGGAGAGGCTACTCCAAAGTTTGAAACATGGATGTAGAGACTTGGCGTGGCATTAGCAGGGTGTTACACCCACAAGAGACACACACAGAGAGAGAGAGAGAGGGAGCAGCCACCATGTAGGCACAGTCACAGAGTCACCAGTGTGTGACCCCGGGAGAAAGCCACCAGAGCTTTCTGGGATAGGTGCTAGAAAACATGGTTTGGGAGTGTAAGGAAAGAAATAATCATCTGATATTGGACTGCCTCTGTGTTCAAACCTACGAGCTTTGTAGGATTTTTAAAAATAATGCAATTTCACCAGAGAAATAACTGACTCCTTCAATCATTTTCCCTGTTAATTAAACAACCTTCAGAACACCAAGTTTGGGCTATTCTTTAGAATAAAACAATAAAAGTAGAAACTAATTTTCAAGGAGAGAAGCCATGGCGTAGTAGAACCAAGAAAGAGCACAGAGCAGAAGAGTTTGTTAAAAAAAGGTAGTCCAAAGGAAGTAAAACAAGATCTGAAACAAAGGCTGGAGATGCTGCAAAAGAGAACCAAAGCTATATCTAGAAACCTCTCAAACTTCATATTCAAGCAGTAGTAAGGCAGGTAGGCATTACAGCGTTCCATGATCAAGGAGCAAGGCAAATCACTGGCATGACCAGAAGACTAACTATTGCGGAAGAGACTTGCAAAGAAATGGAAGAGGCCAGGAACTTTTATGTCAATACGGAAGCTGCTAACATGAGTCTTTCTGGACTGATTGATTCCTCAGGCAGCCATTCCTTCAATACAAGGAGAAATCCTCTGCAAAACCACAGCTCACAGGCAGCAATGGCCAAATGCATCTTCTTGAGATCTTTCTGTCTGCCCAGACCCTGTCTCTTTGTTCTGATCTTCCCCCTTTGTGCTTCAGCCCAAATGCCTTTGTGCATCAGACTTTCCTGATCCCACTGACTGAGGCTTTATTTAGACTTTACTGCAATGTCTAACACCCTGGCCTTCAGGCTCAATGCTCACCACCTCCTTGCTCTACCCCTGAGCTCATGTGTCTCCTGGTCTCCCTGCTTCTGCCTTCATCACAAATCCAAACCCAGCCCACCTGTCTGCTGGACTTCTCCACACACATACCAGAGATGAGCTGCTGATGAGATGATGGAGCTAAGAGGCATTAGATCCACAAAGAAACTAAAGTTAAAGACCCTAGTCAAAAGTCACCACCTGAGTAATGAACTTCAGTACAACAGGAATTTCACAAACTTTTTCTAACCTTCAGAGATCCAGGAAGTAGAGATCAGTATGTCTCAGCTCAAATAAGGAAAACATCTGCTAGTTTAAGGAGACCGTTTGCTAAGAGGCTTATTTCTCTCCGTTTGTTATCCAGCCCAAATAAATTGCTGGGAAGATGAACAGAAAAGTGTTTCCATCTTGAAGATGTCAACTCTAGAAAACACTAAAGAAAAAAGAAGAAAGAATATTCCAAGGTAGAAGCTCCCGGGGTTTAGATTCAGTTTGGCTCGGTATAGCATGGGGTGGATCTTAAATTAATACCTTCAACATAACTTGAAGATATTTTTGTTTGGGAATTGTCCTAATCTCAGATGTTATCAACCATAGAGCATCATTCCAGCAAAGACTGTTACAGAGGGAAGAGGCTCAGTAAGCAAACGCTTCATCATTTGGTAACTGCAAAGGATGAAGTCATCGTTCTTGTGTGATCTAATCTAGGTGGTCCTGCTCAGGCAGGGGGATTGGACTAGATGATCCTTTGAGGTCCCTTCCAATCCCTAACATTCTGTGATTCTGTGATTCTGTGATCTTACAGGCCATTAAAAATTATTCCAAGAGCCTTTGGCCATTACTTGATGAAAAACAAAGACGTCAGAGACCATCTAGGGCTAGCCACAGAGAAGTAAGCAAAGTCACTCTGAAGAAATTGCATCCTGTACCAGACATGGATGCTACTCTGGGTGCTGTAGTCAACCCACTTGTTTTTCCATGCTGAATTTTAAAAGCTAGTAACGACAAATGGACCCAGAAGACAGGGGAAAGCCTATAGCACAGGGTCTGAGTCAATAGAAAAGACTGTGGCCGCATCAGCTTGTAGAACACAAGGATCGCTTTGGAATGGCTAACAGTAACTGCATGACAGACCTCTCTAACCATCTTTGTTGCATCTAAATTATAACTTGTTGCTTGCTTGGAAAAAAAAAAAAAACACCAACAAAACCAACATCCAGAGAAGTATAATCAGCAAGGAGGGAATTTCCACCAAAAAAGCAAATTAAGACTGTGCAGAACCAGCCAAATTTCCAGCTTTACTGATGTGCAGAGCTTTGTAGTGCTCTGCCATGACAGAAAGTTCATTTGGGGCTTTTACAGGATCCTGGAAAAACTGCAGACACTTAGTGAAAATAGGAGAGCATTTCCCTGGTCACCTGAATACAATGAAACTTTTCTGAAATTTTAAAAATCCCTCATGACCTCCGCTATCTTGATTTTCTTGTATCTCAGAACTTCTCATATTGGACACAGATGCCACTGCATATGGTTTGGGGGCAGCACTATGACACAAGAACACAAAAAAAAAAACATGAAAGAATGGTGGACTGTTACAATAAAACCGAAGACTCTGCAGATAAACAATTATGCCACCCATGAGAAGCATCTGAGTATAAATTACTCTTGATACAGTTTTCCAGGGGCAGTCTTATGTTCAGGACAGAACCTTTTTCCTTTCTAGGGTTTTTTGTCTTCAGGAGTACTAATGGACAATTTGCAATCTGTCTGGAAAAGCTGGAGCACTCTCATTTTAAGAGTCACACAAAGGCTTTGGTATGAGCAGGAGCAGCCAGACAACATTGGTGAGAGGTGAAGGTGCTTTTGTAGGGGGAAAGAAACTGATAGGTTTCTCAAAGGAGCAGGTGGGCTCGAGAAGAAATGGGCCCTCCTTCCCTTGATGCTATTTGTAGAATTAGAAATTGCTCCTGGCTATTGCTCTCTGGTATTTTCTAGCAGGTGTGGCCTACTTCAGAAAAAAAGCCTCAAACACAAAAATTGGGAAATAAAGACTCTGACAGCAGCAGAAGTTCTCACGAATTAATGCTGTGCCTATCTCAGGGTCTTTCATGCGTTCTCCCTTGGTCTGTGCATTTGTATTTTAATAGGCTTGTACAACTTAGTGATTCAGAAAACTCACAATTTGTTTTTGCTCTAATCGTTTTGCCTCAGAAGAACAACATGCCTAACAATATGCCTATAATCCAAAGGACACTGGAAATCATTGGAATTCAAATCTGAGCTGTATCTTCCTGCAATAGCATTTTTTTTGTGATTCAGCTCTCCAACTAGCATCTCTTGTGCAGCTGGCTTGCAATGGATTTGCAAAGTGATAATACCAGGAGCTTTCTGGCTTAGCAAGGACCAAGATGTGATCCCTTGAGTGCTTTGATTTCCTGCGACCTGCTGGAGCTTCTTAGGAAACAATAGGAGCTTGTGCTCTCCAGTCGCCATCTTCCTGGGCTTCTGTGAGTCTTCCTGATGTACCTGGCCAGTCGGTGCTTCCAGATGTTCCGCAGACTTTAAGGTTGTGAGTAGTGTAACCCCACCATGAAGTAGGTACCAGTGTGAGCATAAGGCAAAACTGCACCCAGCCATCACCGAGGCTGCTGAGACACCCCCTCAGTAGCACTTCTGGGTATATCAGACCACCTGTTCTGTTGACAATTGCTGAGTTTTTCAGTGTCAACCCGGCTTCCCTGATAACACTGCCCTCGGACTGGTACCTCTCTGTCGACATCCGAGTGCAAGCATTTGAGGGGGGACAGAGCTTTTTCTCAGAGAAGAAAAATGCTGGGAAGACGTAGGTTTTTAAATGTTCTGACTAAGCACCTTTTAGCAACTGTGCTGTAGTCAAAGATAAGACATGGGAACATTTTTATAGGGAAAAGCAGACGACTAAAAAATGGCATACCTCTTCATTCTAATAATCTGGAAGGTTTTATGGAAGAAAAATCATGATTCATAATCTTTTTTTCGTGTTGCTGAAACCAAAAAGTCTTTGTTCTTTCACTCCTCTAAGCAAAGATCGGACAAAAGATGTTGAAAGATCTTTCTGTGTTGTCTTCTGTCTCCCGCATCTTCCTCTGCCTTTGTGTCTGCAGCCATATGGAATCCTGCTAATCCAGCCTTTTGCATGGAGGTGAAGAGATCATTCATAACTGTGCACCTAGAGCAGCACTCTAAGAATTTTTCCAGCAAACTATTCACTATAGTCCTCTGAAAAAAGGTATGAAATAATCTCTCCATGTTAGCATTACATTATTTATGCTTCATTCCAGCTATCTCCTTGTTTCCTGTGGACAACATGTTGATTTATTCATGCTGTCAGGCAGCCTCCTCTGACTGTGTTTCCAGTAAAAAACTGAAAGGGAGATTTAGCCGCCTACTCCCCAGATGTGCAGTGGCTCCAGCTCTATGGCATCTGTGTAAACATCAGCAATAAACTTCTGACTTTGAGATTAAACGTGGGGACATTTTCTTTTTACCCCATGTTCAGGCGCCTTACATTGAAATATTTTAAAGGCATCTTTGGCATTTTTTGTTATGAAAGTATTTTGCACACTATTCGTCAAGGAAGTATGTCCCTAGGAATCCAGCCACCACTGGGAGGCACCAAACCATAGGACACCCCATTAGAGGTCAAGGCTGTGACCTACCCACCAGGGAATATACACCAAGGAAGAGCACAGCTCTGACCTGCTCAGGTATTAAACAGAGCTGCAGAGGTGTAGCTGAGCTGTGGAGGTGTCACTGGTATCACATAAATGAGGATGTTGTAAGAGGGGTTATGCTAGGATATTTAAATATTGGCAAGTGTGCTATTTAATTAATGGTAATTACTTGTATGTAAGAAGAAAAACAAACAAACGAAAAAACAAAATAACATATCACCAACTTGGTGCTTAGCAATCTAGTGATGAATTCCCTGAAATCACTGATCTGTTTTAGTATTTTATAGGAGTCAGAGCAATGCTTCTCTTTAGTGATATACTCCCAAAACAGCCTAGAGCAAGGGCACCAGTGGAGCGTTGCTGCCTTCAGTGGGAAGTGCATCATCTGGAAAGCTCCTTTTTGCATCAGACAGGTTCAGTTGATTATCCTAATGGGTTTTTTTTGCTCTACTCACTCGGCTTGTACAAAGCATGCTATTGTACTTGGGCCCACAACTTGCTGAGGAGCAGAAGAAGCGCGTGAGAACAAAAGTGATCAGAGCTCGTATGGGGCAGCCAGCGGGGCTGCATGGGGGCAGAACAGCCTGGTTCCCAATGATCCCATAATTTTCTTAATTGTAGCTTAATGCAGTAGCAGACTTTGACCTGGAGGGACTCTGTCAGGGAAGGGCCCTCCATTACCTCCCGTATCACTCACTTTTGTCTCAGTTTACAACTGCCAGAAAACAGAGCTCTGGCTGGAGGCTACGCTGGTTTTCCTGATGCCTGAGTGCTTCACTTTGCAAACATGGCAATAGTTTAATATTTTTTAATATAAGAGTTGGAGCATTTTCTCATTAAAACCCACTGAAATTGCCTCTCTTCAATGATGAGTTTAATCCTTGAATTATTAATACCCACCAATGAAAAGCAGGAGATCGATGTTACTGCACTGAATTGGTAATGTTGCTGGAAGAAGAAAGCGCTACATTAACAGACAACAGACAGACCAACGGCTGTAGACTTAACTTGTGTGGTTGGCTTTTCAGTTCAGTAACAGCTGATTTCAATCACTTCTAAACAAACTTCTGAAGCATTTTGTACAACCAGCTAATGTCTCTATAAATATCTTCTGTTTTACTGTGGACAAATTATCTCCCAGCTTTAAAAGCTAACCAGCGTTTGTTGGGGAGGTTGTTTCCTTCATCTGTCTGTGACAAATAATTATCAATAAGAGACAAAACGTTGCTTTGGAACTCACCCAGCTGAATCCCATCATGCATACTGTGTATCTATACAGCATGAAACTGCACGGTTCTATATAGCTTTGTAACTCTGGAAAACCCTAGCAGCTTTACAATTAAAATGCCTGTCTTACTAGGGGTTATCTTCTGAGTCAAACCTCGAAACCCAAGAGTACCTCAAACCTCAAGTTAAAAACTGGGGAGTCTTTTGACACTACTTCACTTTAGAGTGGAGTCCAAGATCTCGTGCAGCACATGGTCTTCTTGGGCAGATCATGTCCTGGGCCAAGAGACTGCCCTGCAGAAGGAGCTGCTCCCTATCCCCATCCCATCAAAGCCCGTTGGGAATCACACAGGATAACGCACTTCTGAGTTAATTTCAGCTCTGTGGAGCAGCCAGAGAGCCCCTGGGCTGAAGCACAGACTCCTGGGAGCACTAGCCATGCTTGTCCCTTAGTTGCCCTCTGCCTCCCCTTGTGCCCATCCCATGTGGCATCCCAGGCAAGCTATGTGCAGGAGTTTTCCCCCAAAGCTCGTGGCAGGCAAGCCAAGGAAGGCAGGGATCTAGGACACATCTGGCTGATGCTGGGCAAGGCTCAGAGCCCAGCTCCGTGGCAAATGGCCATGGCCAGGGGCCTATCCCCTTTCACAACCTGAAAGCTGCTGCTTCTACTGTCCCTCAGGAAGATTCCCGCTGGGAAAGGGAAGATGATGTAACGTAGGCAACATCCTCCTGCGACTGCTTTACATTTAGCCTTGTCCCCATCTCTCCCCTCCTGTAGTGTCAGACAAAACAACGTAAGTTGGGCTTTCTGACTCAAATATGCATTTCCTGACACATTTTGCTGTAACCAAGGCCTTTAAAACTATTTTCATAAAAGCTGATATGTCTTTGAGTGTTGTAACATGTTTTATTTGAGTGAAAGCCATGTCCTCCTCCTAAGAACTTCTAGTAAACACAAATCTCCTAATAAATCCTGATGGGAACTACTGTAAGGATGCTGGTGCTTTGTACTTACCAGCCAAGGCAGAGGGAGCCTGCACAACTGCAACTCTGAACAAGTAACCCAAATCACAGCTTTGGTTTCCACTAGAAACTGTGGCTCTACTGTAGAACATGGCTCCTGACAAAGGAATTTATCATTTGAAAAACTCCCTATTGGGGCTTATGTATGAGAGAAACTGAAATAATTTATATTTCTGTCTTTCCTAAATTCAAAATACATTGTGTTTCAAAATTACCATATCCAAACATAAAAGAATTGTCTAATTCTCCATTTATGCTATAGTTAAACTCAGCTTTAGAACATCTGCCTGTCAATGGCTATATCATTATGGGCAGATGCTGCCTTCAAATAATTACACAACATAGCTGGAGGAGATATTTCTCTTTCTCTCTCTCCTGTATGTATGTGTATGTACACACATACACAGCAATCAAGAGCAATTGCATGTGAAGAAAAATTTTGAAGAAAAATATGGAGCCGTGCCACAACACCCTGCCATAATAAACATATATAAGTCTACAGACACCCATTACACAAGGGCACTATGGCATAGATTCATAACTTTATCACCGTGCAATTCCTCTTGATTGTACTGACACTCCTAATAAGTTCCAAAGAGCTTGGCCTTTGCTATATCCTGCAGCTGAAAAAACTTGGCAAGAAGTAACTCGGCAGAAAACTTCAATTTTCCCCTTATTTTAAAAGAAAGAAAGAATAGGAAAACTTTGGAATGGCATCCTGTTTTAAAAAAGAAAAATAGCATAGCAGTAGTGAAACATACATTTTGCTGTTATCTGCTGGCAATCAGAGAGAGAGCGAAAATATAGTCTGTGTATTTATCACCACCTATTTTCCTCCTTTTAAAGAGCTGTAAGACAATTCTCCTAGTGAGACAATAATGAAAAAACATACCTGTATCTCCTCCTTTTCAAGCAGGAAATTGTCGTATACTTGAAAGCTGCTGTGCACCAGTAGTAACTAGAATTTTGCTAATATTATCATTATCAAGGAGTTATCTGAATAGCGTAGTGACTGCCAAGCAGCAAGGAACGCATCTGGGGTATGTCTAAATAGAAGGTCCAAAACCCACACACCTTTATGCTCTGTGGCCAAAAGAAAACCTTCTTACTATTCCTGTTCACTAACCAACCCTTTAATGAAAGGCACAGTTAGACAGTTCATCTGTGAGGTCATCACCAGGCTGTGATCTGCAGTGACACATAACACCCAAACAGTATTTACATCACCGCAAATACTCAGGGGCACTGATAATGACTGCCAGCACCATCTGCAAGAAAGCTGAGTTTTTTGATATTGTCTCTCAGATTTGGTACAATGGGAAAGTAAAAGGCTATTTACACTAGAAGGAGAAAACCTACCCAGACAGGATCTCAAAATCATTTTCAAATGAGACAAAGAAATGATTGCTATTGCTGGCAAGAGGCAAACTCACTCACACTTCATTCGTGTGGTTGCACTCTCTTCTGCAGGATCAGGGTTTCCTGTGGGAAGTAAGTGGGTAGGGGAATGGCTAAATCCAGTGCTGGAGGTTGCTGGCTTTATCAGTATCATCTTGTGAATTACTATGCTTCCCTCCTTTACTAATGAACCTGCTGTCTGCAAATGATATAGATCTGCTTTTTTCAATGTAATCTGATTTAATATTATCACTGTATGTTCCACTGTGCCACCGTTAGACAAGACATTTGATTTCCAAAAGAGCCACTTCCTCAAGTGTACACAGAACATGAATACTCATCATTAATACAAGTGCACATGCAAAATTATTTATTTTTCACTGAAAGGCTACTTAAAGATTGACTCGATTTTCTGTATAAAAATACCTAGTATGAGCCTTTTTCTTTTCTCTCACAGAAAGGAAGGGCACAAATCAGTGAGGTCCTCTGTGTAGCCAGGTGCACATGCAAGTGGAATATTCTCCTGTGCACACGGATATCGTAGCCAGCCAACATTTTGCAAATGAAGTCCTTGATATATTGAGTGCCACTCTTTCAACATTTCTAGAAAATGGCTTTTCATTTGTTACCCAAGGCTTTTTGCACTCCATGAGCCTGCATGATACAAAATTCAGTGTACAGCTGTAAAAATGTCATCTGCTCTCTGTACTGCCCTGGCCTCTCAAGTGGTGGGAAGGCACCAGAAGCCAGGCTGCAAATCAATCCCTGGTGAGACCCTTCAAATGTTGACCAAATTCATGCATAACTGGGCACTACAACTTCAGTACACATATTATTCCTATCCAGTGCAACAATCACCATTAAAATTCCTAAAAGTTTATGCAACAGAAGAGCAATACGATTGCCTCTGTCTGAGTCTTTTTTCCTGTCCAGAGTGAAAAGTAGTCTTGCTAAAAAGCCATCCAGAGGGTTCCAATTATTTCATCTTCTACACAGAGAGGTTAAAAAAAACTACCAAAGTCTGATGTTATTCAGTCAGCTATTACTATCACTTTATCTGCTTATAACAGCAACAAAAAGAAACAGAAATTTCTGTTTCTGAGAGTCACCATGACACCTATAAAACTGGACAGACTGAAAGATTATAATGAAAGCCTAAAAAACGATGCGGTACAAATGGTCCATCCAAAAAGACTTTAAAGGTGATTTCAGAAAATGTCAACACATCCACATTTTTAAAAAATGATGAAAAGTCTAAGTATCTAAAAGCATTTGATTTATACTGCGTGGGTGTTCTTATGCTAAAACTGGATATTACTCATAGAAACAAGAATAAAAGACACTTCCATACTTTTAAAGCAAGATAATGTTTTCTCTATAGTCATGCACTCTTCTAAAAGTGAGTTATACTGTAATGCATTGCGCCGAGAGACACCAAACCTGGAAAACATATCAAATGATTACAACATATTAAAAAAAAATATCAATGATAATGCTCTGCAGAGAGCAGTGAAAAATAATTACTTCAGCCAAAATGCCCGGCCCTTGCAGTTAATGGCATTTGTCTGTGTACTGGCTTTGTATAAAGTAAGAAGCACAAACAAAAAAATAACACCCCCTAAATTTCATAGTTAAACAGACCCTGTATCAAAACTGCAGATCTGAACACTAAAAAAAAAATCCTTGCCTAATCTACACAGATGAAGTTGTTCTTCACTTTCCACCCAGTGCAAGCCACTAGAAACACAAACCAATCAAAATGAATTTGTTATCAGTTGTACATCCACCCAAAACGCCCTATGGTGATCAAACGTGACCATGTAGGCGACGCTGCAACTCCATGTCTTGGTCCTGTTACTGCTCTCTGTGGGAGATGTTCTCCTGCATCCTGTGCCAGATGGACCTCGAATACCACCAAATCCTAACAGCCCAGCTGGATGTGTTCTTCACAACAGTAATGAACAGGATCTAGTTTTGAAAGAGTCAGACAAGACAACTTTTCTCTAGGATTGGACATTTCCTTCCAAATCACTAGGAGACAGCAGAGAAGGGAACTCAAAGCCCAGTGTCAATAGTCACCCTTTGGACAAGCACAAAGTTTGAAGGAACCTCAGCCCAAGAGCTGAAATCTCTCTTCTAGACAAATTGCAATAGGCAATTGCAAACAACGTGGAGTTTTTAGGCAAAAGTAACCATCATCAACCCTAAAATCACTAAGGCAATACAGCAAGTGCTAAACTGTGGCTTCAGCATGGAATAGCTGATCTTTATTGAAAGGCAAAAGCTTTAAGGAAACCGGGTGGACCATACTATACAAGCCGTGGCCAGTGCTGGTTGTTATCTAACAGGTAAGAGTTTCCGTCACGCAGCAGGTTAACAGAGAAATTGGAAACACTGAAGGCTAACTTAGAAAAATTCACAATCCAAAGCTGTTGAAGTCTCTCCAGCTTCAGACAAACTTATTGTCTTTGTTAGAAGGTGAAGGAAGGCTACACATCCCGATGCCTCCCGGTTGGGCACAGGATTTTACCATTCCTCCAGTTGGGCCCAGTCCTGCAGATTCTCTTTCCCTTCCTCCTTGTTTTTGGTAGAACACCTTCTCCTTTGCAGCACCTCACCATCTGGTCCTGCTCAAAGGTACATCCCTGTTTTATCAGTTCAGCACCTCTTTTCACATTTCACTTGAAAATGTGCATGCTAGATAAGGAGAAATTTCTTCCAGATGTCAGGAACTGAACATGAACACATCCTTCTATGGAGAGAGGTGATATTATGTGATGGGAACACTGTGGGATAATTAGAAAAAAAGTCTTCTTTTAGAGGTCAGTGTTTAACTCTCTGTCAAGACATTTTAAATATTTAATGTCTTCGCAGTACTCCCTACCCTAACTATGCCATCCAGAATTTGTCTAAATAAAGGAAGTCTTGGGAATATTTCATAAATATGGTCTATGTGTTGAAGAATGACAAAGTGCAGTAAAGACAAATCTCCCTTAAATTCAGCTTGGTGCCAGAGTTTGTCCTGTCCAGCTCAGAGGGAGCGCCTTCCCCCTAGAAGCTTCCCCTAAGGGACCTGGTGGCGCCTCACCTCCAGAGACATCAACTCAGCGTTCCCGCCTCTGGGTAGAGAAGAGGCATCCTCCGTGTTGTAGCTACAAACCCCAACTTACACACGTGAAGTGTTTTTCTAGAAGCAAGGCATGTTTCCTCGGCTTCTCGCCACTACAACTTTCCTTGTACAATGGGAAAAAAACAAATGCGCCCCTTGTTCCAAAATCCAAGTGCAGTAAGTGCACATGACTGAATGATTGCTGCCATGGTAGTGGTTTATGACTTACTACATTTAGCCTGGTTCTTTGTAGCTGCGTGAACATATATTAGTCTGCTTCGTATGAGAGTAAGTCTGGTTTTGATTAGGCTTGTAGAGAGCTGTCAGAAAGTCAGACTCGAGCAAATAAGCCCCTGTAGGTTCACTTGGAAAAGCCCATAAAATGTCTGCTGTTCATTTAAATTAGGCTCAGAAAGAAACACAAACCTGAAAGCTGCCAGTGTTTATATATTTGATTAAGAATTTTTTTCTTGGGGGGCAGAGGAGGCTGGGAGAGGAGATATTCTGGGAATGAGCCTAGTCAGAGAGCAGCCTTGGGCCCAGACCCTCATTCCTGCAGACAAAGCAAAGGAAAAACAGGCTTATGCAGGCACCCTGCACTATAGTGTAGCCAGAATAAATCCCTCCCTTGAACCAAAGCCCAGCAGTGGAGGAGCAGCACAGCTACTCTGCAGTCACTTCTGAAACCATTAGGTTGTGGCAGTGGTTAAAGCAAGTCCTGGGAATACTTTCTTATGCACGACTTGCTTCATTGCAGTTTTTCTACACATCTCTGAGCCCGGTTGAGGAAATCTGCTGGAGCTGCAACCCAGATGCCAAGGCAAAGTGGCTCGTGGCACCTGAGCTCTTCCAGGGCTAGCTCAGGTCTTCCCATGGGGCTGCCATCCACGGAGCGCGGTCCCTGTCCCACACACAGATGCTCCTACATGCAGCGGCATTTCTGCCTGCTTGGAATGGATGTGCCAACCGGCCCCTTTAGCTTGTCTTTTTTTTTTCAAGTACCCACTGGTTTGTATATCCATGCTTTAGTTGTCAGGGCCTCTCCCATGAGCTGAGGGTGAGGTCTGCACCCCCAGCCTGGATGATGACATTGATCTGTCATCTTCAACTCTCACTCCTTCCTGTCTGAAACACTACTTACAGTCGTTTTTCCTTAGGAGGCATCGCCTGAAGCCCCTGCCTCGCCTGTCTCTGAGACGAGCGGGCTGGCTGCTCCTTGTCCCTCTCCCTTTCACGCACACACATGTGCATCCTCAGCTCTCCCACACCCCTGGCTCACACGTTTTCCATATGAACATAATAGGTTCAAAACTTCCCTTCTTTGCCTGCCTCTGCCTCATCTGGGTCCCACAGGCTCCAGCACGTCCCCTCCCCATGACTGTCCTCCAGAGCCTTCCCTGCGGTGCCTGCCGGTGCACCTCCTTCCTCAGCCCCATCTCTCAGGTTTTGGGGGCACATCTCCTGCTGCCAGGCTGCTGTAAATACAGCAGCACCTCCTGAAGCCCCTGTCTGCATGGTTTTTCCTGGGGGATACACCCGCCCCCTGCACACATGCACATGCATGAGTCTTTGCTGTTCCTTCTCAGTGCTTTCTCAATGTACTTTTGGCCTCCCAAGCTGGGACGGAGGATGGACATAGCCTCTGAGGTCCCTGTTTCAAATGCCAGGGTGCAGAGCCTCTCCCAGCACCTCCGTCAGCTGCTTGCCCCCAGCTCTCTGGGGGTTAAGCGTGCCCTGTCCCCACATCGAGGGCACACCAGCAGCCTGACCTTGAGGCTACCGTTTCAGGGGCAGAAAGAACAGATTTCCTCAGAATTTTGGCATCACAACTTCTAATTATTTATCAGGCTGAGAAGTAAGTAGCTGTAAACCAAACTTGGAGGTCCTGCATGCCTGTGGGGTTGATCATTCCAAATCAGCATTTAACTCCCCAGTTGGGGGGAAATTGGTACCTTGGACCTCAGAGGGGGAGAATTTCTCTTTCTTTTTGTCTTTATTTCTGTCTGGCCATCCACCCAAATGCTTACAGAGATGCTGTAGCTGCTGCATCTAAGCAACCGGAACAAAGTCCCTCAATGGTCACTGCAAGGTCCTGGGGACAGTTTGGGAGTCTCTGAGAGTTGAAACTTTCTATTACTTATTATTTTCGCTGCTAGTGGGAAGCACTGACCTGCTCAGCCAGGCAAGCATCAGGTGCTGCCCTCATTTTAATTAGAGCCTCTTCCTTCCTACCATACCAGGGTCAGGCTGCATTTGGCTGAACACACATGTGCTAATTGTAGGAAGCTGTTAATAGGCACAAAGAATTATCTGTATCTTATCTAGTGCTGGCATATTAATAGTTGTTCCCAAAGACTGAGGCTTTTCAGACTTTCATTTTAATTAGAAGGAACAGTTGCCAAAAGCAATTTCTCTCAGGCAACCTTCAGCATTCGTTGAAGTCTTCATTTATCTGATATTATTACGAGGCCGGATTAAAAAAAACCCACACAAACAGATGATGAGAGCAGCAAATCTATTCAGGTTCTGAGAAGTCTCCTAGACAGCAGCTGGGGGGAAAAGCCCTTGTGAAAACCTCCTGTCCTTGCCTCAGCTGAGCCTCCCGAGCATCTTCGTTCCCTTTGTGCACTCTGTGCTTCAGGGAGATAAGAGGAGGCTACCTTTAAGCGTGTTTAAAAATAGGGGGAAAGTGTATGATTACCTGCAGGAACGCTTAAAGACACACTTGCTTTTCATGGGTGATTTAGGGAGGCTTTCTGTGTAGTGGCAATCTGCCTTTTGATCATATTCCCTCTAATCTTCCCTCCCTGCCTTTATTATTCATAGGAATTCCTGCATGTAAACACTCATCCAGCTATCCAGGTTGTTTTTATTCATGCTGGATGACAGAGCTGTTCAAACTGCACAATACTCAGGCATAGATAACGATTGATGCAGTGCAACGGGAAGGCAGGTGGGTCCACAGCTGTCTCACAGGACCAGGGAAGTGTGTTGCACCGATCACTGATAACATTAAGGCTGCGATATTTCAGTGACAAAAGTGGCCCTCTACATGTTGCCTGCTTGACCCTTACTGGTTGTATAGTTCAGACATGAAGCCATGGCACCAAATCATCCCGAGCCTGGGGAAAGTTCAATCCAACCAAAGGAACAGACTTCAAAGCTCTGGGTGGCCTGGGACTGAGACGGAAACAGCACAAATCTATGAGCATCGTAGAAAATACTTTCACAGAGGTATTTTGTCTGTGACAAGTGACACACGTATTGTGGAGATAGCTATGGTGTCCCTCAGCGAATTTAGAAGATGGACAAACATGACTGAGAAAAAACGCATTTCTCAAGGAATGAGAGCCATGTCATTGATCTATCAAAAGGTCATGAGCTAGATAACTTACACAAGATTTCAACTCTGTTTTAAACTCTTGCTGCAAACCATCAGGTACACAAATAACAGTCTTTCAATGAATTTCTAGTATTTCATTCTGTTAATACCGACAGAGACCTTTCATCCTTTGAACAGTACCCTATATTTCAAGTTTATAGTGACACTCTTAGCATTTATTTCTTCTCTTGGCAAAGTGGATATAAATAGAGCTAAATAAGATGTTTTCCTTTGTAACATCACGTTCCAGGCAGTTTTCTTTTGTCATTACTACAACACCATGAGGTTGATTGGTAAACTCTGGTCAGGCAACTTAACGTCTGTGGCAGTTTTTAGTACTAGAGGAACACACCGTTACACGCATTACAGCACCCACAGACAGCACTGTCACCATGTGCGTGCAAACGGATGTCCAAAGTTCAGAATCTAAAGTAATCGTGCCATCCATATGAAAGGCATTTAGAGATGGAAAATCAAGCGCCCACAAAAAAAGCATGTGGATGAATTGATGTTCTAGGGGAAAAAGGCTCATCAATTTGAACCAACTGATGATAATAAAGTTTATTAATTGATCACAGATATTGAGCCACTTCCCACAGAGATGCTACAATGGTACAATGAAATTGATAAATGTATGATACAAAGCTCTCGCCAGGCCTCCTGAATACTGTGCACCATTTCTAGTCATGTGTGCTCAAGAAATATGGATTGAAACAGAAATATACTCAGGGCCACCCAAACAGGATAATCAAGAGAATGAAGAGCCTCTCTCTTCAGAGGAGATGGAAAGATTTGGCTTTTTTACCCTAGAGAAACAAAAACTAAGAGAAGAGATGACTGCTCTCATTAGCAGGGCAAATACCAAAGGACGAAACAAGGACGTCTGCAGATAAAGAACGATACTGGCAGAAGAACAAAGAGAGATAGCCTGGAAGTGAATAAGTTTGGGCTGGGAATCAGAAGAAAATATCCAAGCATCAGAGAAGTGAAATTCTGGAACAATGCTGCAATAAGAGACAGAGCATGGTGCAAAACAAACTTGGTTTTGAAACAGCGATTAATAAGATTAAGAACACGATTACCCAAAGCAGTTGTTGTGACAGGGCTCCTTCCAGCTCTCCCCTGATGGTTCAGGAGATGTGACTGACCCTGTCTTTGATTAGGAATCAACAGAACGTACACCTAAAGGCAGGCAGTATGTTTCTGATTTAGAGACTTTGCAGAATTTATTAGGAAAACACCTCTTTCAGTCCTAGACAATGAGAAAAGTAGAGCAACTTGCCAACCAGCCATCACAGCTGAGGACAGCTGAGAGAGTTGGGGTTGTTCAGCCTGGAGAAGAGAACGCTCCAGGGAGACTTTCTAGCAGCCTTCCAGTACTTGAAGAGGAACTACAAGAAAGCTGGAGAGGGACTTTTTACAAGGGTATATAGTGATAAGACAAGGGGCAATGGCTTTAAACTGAAAGAGGGCAGATTTACATTGGATATAAGGAAGAAATTTTCTACATTGAGGGTGGTGAGACACTGGAACAGGTTGCCTAGAGAAGTTGTAGATGCCCCATCCCTGGAAGTGTTCAAGGCCAGGTTGGATGAGGCTTTGAGCAACCTGGTCTAGTGGAAGGTGTCCCTTCCCATGGCAGGGGGGTTGGAACTAGATGATCTTTAAGGTCCCTTCTAACCCAAACCACTCTATGATTCTAATAATCTCTCAAAATAAAACAATTTTGCAAACTGACATTTTCTTGAACTAGATAAGAACTAGAAATAACAAAAAATGGACAAATGCTCAAAGGAGTTAATTTTGAGTGTGATTCCCAATTTGTTTGTTCGTTTGTTTGTTTAAAAAGTAGAAGTTCTTTGAGAGGATCAGTCAGAATATGACCAGGTAAAAACCATTTGCTTTAGAGAGCCACATTAATTTTGAAAAATTGACCCCAAAAAACCCTAAACCGAAATCAGTTTCTCCAATAATGGATTGATAGCGATGTTCATCCCATCAGCCAAACGTCAGGAATTTTCACAGCCTTATCAAGCAGCAACCTTTAACAGTTCAATCAGCAAGCTAATTCTCCATTTGACATCTGTTGATACTGCTCGGATCTGTAACATTTATACATTTATTTGCAAATCTCACTTCGGCAATCAGCTTTTAAAACTGCAGTTGAAACGCAAACCTGCTTTTCCTGTGCGTAAGGCAATAGTGCCATCTCGTGGGAAACACTCTCCTTCGCGCCTTATGGTGGGCGAAGTTGCTTGGAGAACATCTCGAGTAAAACAGATGTAGATTTATAAATTTTTTTTAAGTTGGCTCCGTTAGGTTAGCACGTAAACTTTCATTTAAAACACCCACTGTCCTTTTCTGGGCGCTGTGGTAAGGTTTCATAAGGTTTTTGCTCAGTTCCGAGCTGCTCTCCTACAAACCACAGTCCCATCGCCCTGTTGGGGTACAGCCCAGGTCCTGTGTCCTGTGACAGGAGGGTCCTATGGGGAGCAAGGAGAGCACCCAGCCCAGCTCCCACTCTGCCCGCAGGCACAGCGATGCTGCTCTGCATCAGCCAGTAAGGGCTGCCTCGCCGGGCAAGCACATGCCATGAGTCCCCAGGTCCTCTGCCCATGCAATACGCGCACACAGTTGCCAGTCACGTCTCATCCCTGCCTCTCCTATCAAGGTTTTCAGTCTTTTTATCTGATTTTCTGCCTCTCTGGCTTTTTAACGGCTTTTTCCTTCAGTCTCTGCAGAGCCAAAAGACAAACAGCACTTCACACACTGGAGAGCACTAGCAACACTTCTACATTTAAAATGTCGTCTGTCTTACAGAGGGGAAACAAAAAGGATTCCTTTGTTTCTTCTACAAGCAGTGGAAGAAGCGTGCCAGGAAGAAGGCCCTTTCTTCCAGTCAGCTCCATGTGCATGACTCCTTGGTGAAGGAGGGAACTGATGAACCCAAATCAGCTTGCTTTTACACAAAGCAGGTGTTAAGCAGAAACTGCCTGCCCACTTGAGACTCCAGCCTTTTCTGCAAGGCTTCTGCTCCTGCTGCCACGCTGGTCTGCAATGACTCGTCAAAGGCTTTAAGGGCTCTCGTGCCAAGATTGCAGCAGCTGTAACCCCATCTGGACTCTGGTCAACCTACTTCTTTGTGAGTAAAATTCAGGTAAAGCCCAGGACAGGTTTTTTTCTAGACACCTGATAAAAGTGCTGAGTTCTGGAGCCATCAGAGAGATATTAACCAGAAACGGGAATTAAATAGGATCCTGCATTCACAGCAAGTTTCCTTTTGCGACTGGCAATCAGTGGTTCAAGACGTGCTCAAGAATTAATCTCAGGCTGGTACTTCCATGATGCTGCTGGTTCAGCATGACCAATGAAGCCAAGAGGCAGCAAAAATGGTAAAATATTATCGTCATTTATCATTTGTATGCTCTTGCCAGTATTATAAAAGTGGTATTTATATTTTATAATACCAGATTAATAAAATAAGAAGACACTGTCACACTGATCTCTTTTGTCTTCCTATATGAGGCTATAGACTGTTTCCCTGGACTGTTACACAGGTAGTAGTGTAAGACAAACACGCACTCCCAAGCTTAAAATTCCTGTGATGGACAATCTGTCACAACTCTCGATAAATTGTGCCAGTCCAGTTACAGCCATATCAACAAAAAAGACCTCAAGCTTAGAGGGAACAGATGTCACTTTGAGGCTTAACATCCGATGCCTATTTGCAATAACAGCAATTGAGATCTGGTTCAATTTGGTCTGAGCTAAATTCAGAGCAGGTCAGGTGCCGTTAGTGTAAGATACAAAGAGCTCAGGCTTCGTATTTATTAATTCTTTAACAAAATAACCAATTTGCAACACAGTTTTGAGGTACTAGTTTAAAACATGTTCTTTATTCAAACTAATTGGAATGGGCGTGTTACTTAGACCGTAGTTAGTCACCCCTGACATTACAGTCTGAGTGAGAAAGTCATATGGTACTGACTGGTTTTGTTGGGTTTCCGTGAAAGGGTTCTGGCAGCGGGAGGGGGGATCACTCCTTGTCATTTCCAGGGCGTCAAAGCCCGCTCGGACCCCCCATCTCCTCGGGCCCCCCATCCCCTCGGGCCCGGGTCGAGTTAATCAGCGCCTCTGTGAATGCCCTATTTCAGCTGGGGACCAAGGAGCGGGAAAACGCGCTCCGGCCGGCAGCGAGGAGCGGGGGGAGCGCGGCCGGGGCCGCTCCGGTCGCCTCAGCCCCGGGCGGGGGCTGCCCGCGCCGGGCCGGCGCCACCGGCTGGAGATGGCGGCGGCGGCGCGGCTTGGAGAGCTGGGAGGGCCCCGCTGCAGGGGTGCCCGCTGGGCCGAGTGCGGCCGGAGAGGGCTGAGATCTGGGAGGAACGGCCACGCCGACAGCGGGTCAGTGCGGATGAAGCGGGAGGAGGTGTGCCGGCGCGGGGACTGCCCTGCGGTCTGTGGTGAGGCGGTTTTTATGTGGTCCAAGAGAATTGTTCATATAAATCAAAGCTAATAATATAAACATTTTTAAAAATACTCAGCATTTAGTTATCCAAATTATTACATGAAGGCAAAACTTATTTATTCCTTTTCATTATTTATTGTACCACTGTAGAATATTCATTATACGGTATCCTTGCTGCTGTTCACAGGATAACAGCTTTTAAAAGAAATTCCAGATTGGATCTCTCACTTCCTGGCATCAATTAAAAATAAAAACAAAACCAAGAATTGTTTGTCAGGCTTCCAGCATGTGTTGGAGCATAAAAACCCTTACCTTGAGATCAACAGGACCCAACAATATTTTAAAATATTAATTTATACAAGAACTTTGATGTTTTCTCTATCCGAAGACCTATAACAGAATTCCTTCTGTCTTTGTTTATACCTTGTATTAGATAATGGTACTGGTGCTGACGTTGGGCACCTTGGTGTCATCTTTGTACAGTGTCAGGAGCATTTGCCATGTTCACTTGTAAAGTCTGCAGACACACCATTCCTGGGGAGATTGAACTGTACTTTGCTTCCTCCTACCTGCTGTTCTGATGCAGTACAGCTGATGAAGACTGCTCTGAAGTTTTTCTTTATGTCCTTCTCTATCTTCTCTTTTTGCAATTCTTCCTCTTCTATTTTCTTCTGTATTTCATTAATTTTTTTGATTCACTAGCAAGATGGAAATACTGAAAGCTTATTAAAATGTATAGAGCTTAATTTAAACAAAAAAAAATAATACTCCAGCTTGTTTGAGAAGATGTTAGTGTATGTGGACTAGCCTCGTGTGGCCATCACGGGAGCCTATAACTTCATCTGATAACTGCCCACCAGAAACCCTGTGGCACCAAGGAGCTGACACCCAATGCTAACTAGGGCCTCAGTGTGCTGTTTTAACACAAATGATAATTGTGTCCCTTGGTTTCTTGGCTGTACCTTTGACTGTGGTGGTGGAATCTAGAACTTCCTTAAATTTGGTCACCCAGTTATCTAAGGTAAGGAGGACATTAGACTTTACTTACATTGTTTTCATGCTAAGAGCTTCCCTACATCCTTACAGTACAGATAGAGCCAGTCACATTTATTTATAGATAGCCCAAGTATTTACCATTTTAATGTCCTTATTTACTTTGGGTGTGCAATGCGATATTGTGGCGTAATACTTTTGCCTATCTCCAGTAAAAAAATGCAACAAATCCTTTTGTATCTTTTAAACATTTTTTTTTACCGGAAAAAGCATTGCAAACTAGACTTAGATCTTTAGCATAATTCTTAGTCATTCTACTGTATGTGTGAGTCATGATACAAAACCATGCTCTATTACATTTATAGTCTTGTATTATAAACCAGATAAATAATTGTTAATTTGCTGCAATCAGTCTTTATAAGTTATTAGAGAAACAGGAAGAAATGGATTATTTTTATATCTCTGAAGTGATCATGCCCCTCATTGGCCTAGTGTTGTACTAATAGGAAAGTGAAGATAAGTAATTGCCTCTAAGTCTGTTCTGGAAACACTAATAACTAATTACATGGTTTTACTTTGATGGATTTCTTTACTAAGGAGTGACTAAAAAACTAAGTTCCTGAAACACCAGTCCTAATAATCTTATAGACACACTGCATAGAGGCAGCTTCAACTTCACAAAATATTATATGCAGTATTTTTGAGAAATTCTTCCTCCCCATGGTCCCTTGGCTGAGAAAACTGGAGTGTTTGTGCAGTGATTATATCCAAGCAGATGCTTTTTGTGCCTTTCATAGCTATGAGCATGTTCTCTGAATCTGTTTACACTGAAAATGTTAACATTCATGTTTTAACTAAGGAGCTTTCTAGGTCAGTATCTAGTATAAAGAGATAAAGGGTACCTTGTGTTGATGAAACATGGGCCAGAATTAGATATCATCTAAAACATATGTAAACATAGACTAAACTTAATTTAGGATTTCTTGCAGAAGTCACCAGTGAAATGTTGTGGCATGTACTAAGCTGTTGAGCTAAAAGGTCGATGAGATTCCCTTCTGACTGAAATCCTAAGGACAGAATTCTGTCCTGTAAACTGTTCACAGTTTCATTAAATTTCTTTATACTACTTACATTGTGTAAGGATCTGCTTTTGTGAATCTGTCAAGTATCAAAACAACAGATAGTTCTTTTTACAACATAACAAAAACATGGAAATAACCAGCCATCAGAATTGTAAATGTTTTACAAAAGGAAACAGATTATTACAATTTATTTGAAGCAACAGATAGTTGTAGATTATCAGGAATTGCATGGAAAAGAAAATCAGCTAATAAGGTATTGCAAAATAAAGCTCATACCTTGCAAATTGTATTGCAAGGCTTTATACTTGGAACAGCATTTTTTTCTACAAATTGTAGTGGCGTATTCAGTGTAACAGTTTGTTGCATGGTACTAGAACTGTAACCCGGTTTCGTTAGCCCTCAGGCCAGAGCTGTAGCTTGGCCTCTGAGAGAAATAGAATCCTTATGCAAATGATGGAATTCCAACCCTAACACATCTCTCTCATTTTCAGTAGTCCAGAGATGATTTTTTTTAACAGTAAGCATTCTTCATTCAGTTTTCTAATGTCACTTTCACATTTGGAATTGTCTCATCTGTATTCCTGAAGTTCTTTCTTAAGTAACTGATTTTCCTCTGTGGTATTTGTTAGTGCTATTGATAAGCTTTTGCGTTCTCCGTTTGCACTGGTCAAGTTAGACTTCAGAAGATCAATATCTGCTTCTGCTTTTCTGAGGTCAACCATAAGTTTCTTTTGTGCGTAAGCTTTATTTGATGGGAGTTTCTCAAAGTCCTTCTGCAGCACCTGTCTAGTATGAGAACATTCCTGCAGCGTTTTTTCAAGGTTAAGTTTTTTGACTTCCAGAGTTTGCCTGAACTGAAGATGAGTTTCCAGTTCAGATTTTGCTGCGGCTTCTTTTTCTTTTATTTGTTGCATTTCACTCTGATTTCTTTCAAGCTCTTGCTCTAGGAAGCTATTTTGTTTTCTAACCTGGGATATTTCTGTCTGAAGTTCTTTTTTTGTTTCTTGTAACTTGAAGCGTTCCTTTTGCAAGAACTTCAGGCTTGCACTGAGCCTCTGTCATTCCCAGGTATCAGCAGTCATCTTCTCTTCTACTTTCTGGCTCCTAATTTGAAAATCACGTTGTGTCTCTATTGAATGTTGGTTTCCATTATGGAGTGGATTCCTCTCTTCCTCAAGGATGTTTTCCTGGTTTTGGAGTTCTTTACATTTTCTTAAGAAGCTCTTTGCTTCCTTAATACACTCCGTGTTATCTTCTTGTGATTTAACCAACTGGATTTGCACACTTTTCTTTTCTTCAGCTAAATCCTTAATATGCATTTTACATTTTGATATTTTTTCTTTCAAAAAGACTGTGTGGTAACAGTAGGAGGTTCCATTTTGTTCTTGAGAGCTAAATTTTCATACAGAAAATTGTGTCCTGCTTTTTGCAGACACTCAGAATTTTTCAGGGACTTTGGCAATATTTCTGTTTTGCCATCATGTTCAGAGGCTACTTTGATTTTGCTGAACGTCTGATTTCCTGGCCTCAGTAACGTTTGATTTAAAGTAGTCTGTTGTTGTTTTTCTTTTTTTAGTTGTTCTTTGTTATCAAGCATTAGTAGCTTATCTTTCACCATCTTGGAAAAAGAATTAACCTGGAATCTGTTACCTTCACTATAATTGGTTCTGAATTCTTTCTGTACATTTTTGCCTTGAGATTCTGCTTTTTCACTGTATACTGTTGTAGGAGAACCACCCCACACATCAGCCCATTCGGAGTCTTTGTAAAGTTCTTGATCAAAATGTAGGCCTTTTTCTTTAAGGGGAACTAAACCAATAGGTGATTCATCTAAAGATGGTCACCATTTCTGCACTTCCCTGTGAGTTATATAATTTTTCTCTGAATAAAAAGCCAGATTTTTCTGTATTATCTGCTAACAAATCCAAATCATTGCAGACTGACTTCTGAAATTCTTCTTTCAGCAACTTGATAGGATAGTTAATATTGTCTGGTTTATGAAATTGTTTCCCAATTTTGGGAAAAGGTATATGATGTTCAGATTCACTCCAGATGACCTTCTCATGGGCAGCGTTCAACCTTTCTGTCTCCAAATCAGTGCCAGATAGAAATGTCCACATTTATCTTCATTTGTTATTGCAAACATCCATTGTTTCCAAACAGATCTCCTGAATGTTCGACCTTTTCAGTTGTTGTAGTTTTAAGCAAAATCCTTTGTGGAATATTTATATCACTGATGATATTTACAGTATTGTACTTTGCTTCCACATACTCTTCTGAACAGGGTTCCTGATCATGAGGAACTTGTCTCTTAGAAGACAGCAATTCAGGATTCTCCATAAGCTACCCCACAAAATCAAAAACACACGTACAAAAAACTGTCATGCTGTAAAAACTGTGAAACATTGCAGTCCTGGAAGCATAAGGCAACTAAACTGTTACCCAAGGTGGTGTGGTTTAGTCCAGCCAGCGGCTGAGCTACCACGATGTTGCTTGCTCATTCCTCCCCCCGGTGGGATGGTAGGAGAAAATCGGGACAAAAGGGGCAAAACCAGTAAGTTGGGATAAGGGCAATTTAATAGAACAATACCAAGAAAATGGAAAGAAAAGAGTCATCGAGCATAAAAGTACAACTGTGAGAACAATCCGCACCGACCGCTACAATGGTTCACCATGCGGAGCCCGGAGCTCAGCCCGTTCCAACCCCGAAGTGAACCCCCTCCCCTGGCTGCTCCCCCAGTATATACCCTGAGCATGACGTCACATGGTATGGAATAGCCATCTACCAGGCTGGGTCAGCTGCTGCGGGTGTTTCTCTCAGCTTCCCATGAAAACGTTAACTCTTTCCCAGCCAAACCCAGGACACCTACAAGACTGAATCAGCCCAACTGCCAACCCGATTAGATGAAAGGACTCCACCAACCTCCTGCTTTCAACTTGCTTTCCCCTATCAGGATGCTGGGAGAACCTATCTTAGATAATTTCTGAATTTAAATCTTCATTGTGCAGTAGCAAATTTAGCTGAGCTATTTATTCTCAGTATCTGCTACCTCTGCATGAGTCTCTTCTTTATGTTATTGAGCTGCAAATACTGAAGAAGGAAGACTGAAGATATTTTGATGATATTGTATTTTTCCCAAAATAGGTGATAAAACATCCACACATTTAGTCTGACTTCAGGACAGCCTTTGAATTGAGACAAACATAATCAGACTTCAAAGAGCTGACATACGGGAGAAATTCTCCAGCAATCTCAAAATCCCTCACAAACATGTGCTGTTGTACCTTGGCCCAAACCCAAAGGTGGTGCTTTTTTTACATCCCATGCAGTCTCACTTCTATCAGTCCATCTGCAAAGAGTTTAAATTAGCTCAAAACCTAGCCTTCTTTTTCCTGGTATTAACACTTCAATCATGATCATACTGTTCTAAAACTATCTTGGAATAGACGCCTTAGTGTGGGGTTTTTTTATTTGTCACCTATTAGAATTCACCTTTACTGTTTCTACTTTGCTATATTTACAAGTGTGGCATTACCCGGGCTTGTGATTTAGAGGGGAAAAAAAAAAAAATCTTACTTAAGATTTTAAATACTCTTATTAAAATATCAAATGATCAATTTCATGTTCACCATCTGTTCTTTCATAGGGTCTTACAAGCAATTACAGAAGTTCCCTTTTATAAGTTATTTTTCGTTTGCTGGTTAATTCCATATAATCTTTATTGGTATGCATTCTCTGCACTGTTGTCAAGTGAATAAAAAGAAGCACAGGAGCTGTTAGTGTCTAACTCGACACCAAAAGGCATCTTCTATTCGACCTATAGATTTAGTTGGCTATAAATAAGCTGCACAGGCAACTAGTACAAAACAGTATATTCCTACAAAGAGACTATGGGCTGCAGAGTACAACTGAGTAGAGTAAGGTTTGTTTAACTAATTAAGAGTTACCATGCTGTGGACTGACTTCCTATTTTGCTGAAAATGGTTTGCTCTGCTCTGAAACATTATAAAAAAAACAACAACTCAAACCTAGATCTGCTTTCTCCCTGCCAAAATAAGTCATTGGCTGTCAATTCATTAGTTTTCTCTTTCACTTTGAGACTAACTAGTTCTCTAGGTACCTGCTGGGGCAGCAAGATGAGACAGTCCACCAAGCACTGAGAATTTGTCTTTTACGGCATTTTTACATCTTTGGGAACACTAATACTCATAGTGGCGTTAGAGGTGTGTGCAAGGCTGGAACTACCCTGCCTTTATGCTTCTCAAGGAAAACATACTTTCTTGATGTAATCTTAGTTTTCTCACAGTTGGTACGGAAACTTACTTCAACTCAAAATAAGAACACAAATGTCTTGGTAATTACATGTAGAGGACAAACATACAATACCTAATTTTTAAAAAACCTACCTCTTCTTAGGCCTTGGTAATTACAAGATTTCTCAAAACTCTTCATTTTTCAGCTCAAAACCATACTCGGGATATACAATTATCTTCTGTTGCCACACAAGTTGCAGGTGCTCGGTCTTTCCAGAACTGTGGTAGTTTTAGTCATGAGATCAGTGCAGAAATATGCAGTTTTACTGCAAGCCCAGATCCATAGCTGTGACCAACAATCAGGCTCTCAGAAGAGGAATCATACTGCTTTGCATTTTCTCTTGTGACTTAAATAACAATGCACACATGTGTAACACGCATGTGCCTTTGTGTCCCCTTAGTTCATTCAGAGCGGCTCTGTGACTGACACTTCACGTACGAGACCTCATTTTGCCCTCATTGGTTACTAATGGGCCTAATTCCAAGGAAAACACATCTGTCTAACTAGAGTTGCAGCTGATCCATGGCTCATGGGGACCAATGCTAAAGTCTGCCTGAAATCTGATCCTGTGCCAAAGAGCCTTGTGCCAAAGGCTTAAGCCACACAAGAAGTAGAGATGAAAGAGCATGGATACATAGAGCTGCGTTAAGATCCCTGGAAAGACATCACAAAATTTGCTCCTGTAACTTAATTTTAAAGACTAAATAGTTTCAGAACTAATAAAAATATTTTTGCTTATGTTATTACAGTAGTACTAATGAAATGTCATGTTCCAGGTCACAGGCTGATGAAAAGAGGAGGCAGAAAGGACTTTTTCCTCCTTCTGATTGTTCATATTCCAAAATCGTGGAGATGAATTTGGGGAAAGCACCACATACCTTTGAAGCATCAGCTGTTGACCGGAAAGAGGCAGTGGAGTTGGTGAATTACACATTAGTTCCATTATGACAAATCCTGTGTTTCTATGTAAAAGCACAAGGCCCCAGGCAGTCACTTGTGTGGCTTGTATTTCAGGCAGGCCCTACAAATGAGGTTCTGAGAGAAAGACTCTGTTGGTTCTCTCAAAACCAAAAATGCTGGTATTAAAAGAAACAATTACAAGAGGAAAAAACTATCTAATGTGCCAGAATAAAATCTCTTCGGGTCTCTAGTTTTTACACTTAAAACCTAATAAATGCCCACAGTAGGAGAGACCTGAACAGGTTTTTTTCACCGTGTTCACAAGAATAATCTATCAGTCTGGTAAGAAAGCCCATTAAAAGTGATACCAAACAAGCCACCTCAAGCAAATATTTCAAGCCTACAAATAGTCAGTGGCACACTTTCAAAATACTTTAAGTTCCAAACTACTAATTTGTATGATATTCATTTCTAACAATGAATTTAACAAGGACTATTACTGCCTTGCTAAAGCACACATCTGTGCTTTCATATGTAAATGTCAATAAAGTCGTGAGGATTGCTGGAGTATTGGTAATTTATGAATGTTCTGTGCAACTTTTGCATTGTAGTTAGAAAATTCAGTTCACCGCAAGGACATATTTGAAAGGATGCTGTGAGACTAAGATTATTGCTGTTTTCTAAAATTGTAAATAAGCACCAATTAATGAAATTGTTTTCAAGTAGCAGCTAATCTCAACATTCTGCAAGATTCATTATTTAGGTTATATTAAACATCTTATCAATATAAACTGCGTTGTTTTGTATCTGCAGAAAACATTCTAGATGCAATAAGTCTGTTTCCATCTGTAGAATTACAGCATGGATTCCTCAGTGCTCTGCAAATTTTGCCACGTGAGTATGATCTTGTATTGCATGCACTTTTTTTTTTTAAATCAGAAGGGTTTAATTAGTTTCTACAATTATAAGTAAGCCCTCTATAATTCTAAAAACCACAATGAACACAAACTCTATTTGGAGTGATAAGTTGCCATTCATATTATTGCGAGATTTGAGGTATTCTTGAAGAGAGAAGGCACCAATGAAGCTGTTGGATCCAGATGTACTGAATCACAGGAACTTGTTCAGCTAACGCCCTATTGAAGAAAAAGATACATTTCAGTATAACTATTTTCTTCTAAATCTCAAAATTGGCTTGGCTTCAAGATGGGCACACATTCACACCATTTGAAATCCCTCACTTCGCCATCTTGACTTGGCTGTCTCTATGGATTTTGAAAGGCATGGAGCCAGCAGGCATGCAGCTAGCTGTCTCTCGTGTGAGGAAGAGAACAAGTTTTACTTATCATAGAACTGGCCACAATAAAGGCAGACAGCAGAGAGAGCTCATGACAGTGGTCTGAGTGAAGTGAAAAACAAGTTCTCCTCCAAGTCGGAAATTTCAGCCTTTTGCCACACACAGAAGAGAAAGGGGCTACCCACTTTAAAAATAAGATGTGGACAAGTATTTTAGAGCCACGGACCTTTTGCACATTATTTTGTCTCTTTGCTCAGTCGTTCAAGGCTTAGTGTGAAAACTATGAGTCATGATGAACTAAGCTGCCCACTTACTTGGGCTTCCACTCCTCGGTGGTAAAGGACTGCGGCTTCAAGACAACTAGAAGACAAACAGAAAAGGAAACTCAGGTGGGCTAAAGAACTGTACCCAAGAAAGGCACCTGGGGACCTGTGGAAAAATAACAGATATTGGGGGAGAATGGGAGAATATTGTCCCCCAAAGTTCAGCTTACATCATAACATAAGCTGTAACACCAGAGAAGACGACAAGAATTTAACAAGAAGTTAAATTCTTAGGAGTCTGGTGGATTAAAGGAGCTGCTTCTGCCCCTCTGGACACTCTGGAAAAAAACAGAGCATGGACAAAATCCTTCCAATAGGAAGGAGTAACAACAAGTCCTGGGAACTTTAAGTTACTGGCGTAAACACATTCCCGGCTTCTCCATCATTGCTCGTCCTTTGTATGATTTGCTCAAAAAAAGTAAATCGTGGAATTGGACTAAACAACATGGGGATGCATTAGAAGTTTAGATAAAAGAACTGAGATTATTTCAACAACTCGGTCCCATCCACCCAACAGACCCTATCCATGTAGAATGGGGGTTCAGTGAGCATGGTTCCCATTGCAGTCTGCAGCAGAAGGGATGAGATGGGCCAGATAGGCCACTGGAGTTCAGTTCCAATTCTTTTAATAATACTGAAACAAGATACTCAGATCTTGAAAAAGGTTTGTTATCCATAGTGCAAGCAGTGCACTATGGATAACAGGTGGAACAAATAAGAAAAGAACAGAGCATAATAATTCGGGGACCCTTCTGTCTTTTAGATGTGGTCCGCAAAGGCATGAGACCACCTGCCGGCATTGCCCAGAAACCCACAGTTCGTAAATGGCGTGCCTATCTGGAAGGAATTGACGAGATCATGCCAATTAAAGGTGGCAACATTAAAGTAAATTACAAAAAGAAAGAATAAATGGTCTGGTTAAGAGATTGCTAAAACTCATGAATCGGGACAGGATCTGCAATTACCTAATGCCATCTATCAATTAAATAACAGACAGAGTGGAGACAGTTGTCCAAAAATGAGAGGTTTTTGTTCCTCTGCCAAAACTCTGGTATCAAAGGCAGATGTACAACCAGGAGAATACCCTACCGGCTTTCATGCAGGACAACCATTTTTTGAGGTCAAAATGCCTCAAACTGGGACTGTGGCAATGGTATTAACCTACCCCAAAAATCCCTATGCTTGGGAAGCTAGAGATTGTTCAGGAAAAATACACCGAATCAGTACTCGGTGGATAATATCTTCATTTTAATTAACATTTGCCGGTTGCATTTTCAACCGAACGTGTTTGTTTCTTTTTTCTTTTACAGCAATTTTGAATAAATTGCATGTGGACAAGTGGATACGTCTACACAAACCTCGACTGTATACAGGGCCTGTTAACATTAATTTTAGCTATAATACTATTCTTACTGGTAATGGTAATCTGGAAATCTACATTTAAAAAAAAATATAGTGGCTAATCGACTGGTTAGTTTTGTGATATTATTCCACATCTTACCCTTGTAACCAAAACAACCCAGAATGGCCATGGTCTCAAGCTCTCATCCAATACACAAGCAGTATGGGATGATATCCCAACAACCACCCTCCAAATTTAGCCACTGTAGTGATGCATAACACTGAAGTATACCACCCACAGGAGTGGGAATGGGACAGAAATGAATGTTCTGACAGGAACAATTGGAGAAAACATCCAGATAGGATGTAGGAAAATCAGTGGGATGATGCATGAAAAAGCTTCCCAAATTATGATCTCTGGCAATCTACTGGAGGTAGATTGGCCAAAATTCAAACCAAACATCACAGTTAAATCCTGTCCCACTAAGGAATGGAATGGTGTCAAATATGACTCCACCACAAGATGTTGCCACCAATGGCATAGCAGCAGCGACACATTAGACCCCAGTACAGTAAAGGTTGGAAGTCACCAAATCTTGTATCAGTGAACAAGGGAACCGTTGGCACAATTTTACCTTGATTAAACCTGTTTCTGTGACATGCCATTGGCAGCAAAAGCAACCTGCCCCACTGGGCCTAACATTCAAATTTAAAATAAATGCTGTGGCCAAACCCCTAATGACGCTTGTTGCAACAGTCACATACCATGGCACGGATATCTCAGTCACCTTGAATAGCGAAGATGGGATTACACCCTTTGTGATAACATTACTGTGCGATGCAGATTGATTAGTGAATCCCTCACTGAACCTATAAATAGTTATGGGTCTGGACCACAAGGTTCTATCACATTATGCGAAGACCAAAAACAAGACTGTTGATTAAATTTGACCTCTGTACAAGATCCTTATAGGATCATGCGTAAGAAAAATCACACAAAATACTGGGGAGAATTCAGAATAACACCTAGTACCAAACCAGCCATTGTAACCAAACCAGAAATTTCAGAAATAGGACCATATGTGATCAGAAATACAGGTCAACAAATGCTGTTTAACTTGTCATGGTCTCTCAAATGAGTTGAATTACCGAAGCAAAATAATGTTTCAGGAGTCCAGCCAGCCTGCTCATCATTTCTAAAAACCTTTTAGGAAGGATGGACAACCTGGCTACTGAAATGGACCCCAAGGCAAACAAAAAGAGACTTAACTGGTATCCTGGGAACAGGATTAGGAATTCTAAATAGCATGGATTTTGAAGCATTGATGAACAAACTAGTCACCACAACCAGTGACCTGAACAAACTAAAACATCCTTTACGATCTTCCCTATTGGCTTTGGGAACTAACCAATGGATTTTAACAGATATGTTACCTAAGTGGGAAAAGGCGAATGAAAAAGATCATGAACTAATCATAGATTAACTTGGTACAGTCCAAAATAATGTCTCTTTAGCTCTTAGTTGCATCCAAGCTCAATTGTGGATACAATCGATAACAGCCGCAATTATAAGAGAAGGTGAAGAAGGCATCTTACCCACTGAAATTAGGAAAATAATTTGGGACAACACAATTGACTTTGAAATTCCAATCCTGGTGGTATTTAGTAAATTTTACTTATGATGCCGCCACTAGCACAGCCACAGCTTTTGTGCCAACCATATACAATGCTTCAGTATTCCCAATATACCCAATCGTTGAATTAGGATTGAATCACAATGGAATGATGCTCTATCCTCTAGAGCATAGAGTATGGGCCCCAAAAAATGGAAATAAATGGCAAACAATTGATGTCAATTCATACATTGTGTGAGAACAACAAGGATTTGTTTGTGAAGGTAACACCATCCAGGCCCAAGACATCTGTCTTGACACTGAACAAAATGTCTGTCATTTTGAAATTTGTCCTAACAGGAATACCAAAACAATACTTGGATATATTGGCAAAGGCTGTGTGTGTCTAAGAACTTTTTGTGACTCCATGTCCGTTGACAATGTTGGGCTGCAACCGCCCCTCACTGAGCAAGCGCCCTGAAATTCTTCTACCCTTTACCTTTAAATCAAAGCAAGGAAAATTTACACCAATCCTAACAAAGGTATGTATGACTAGAGTCACTCAAGCCCCACCTGAAAGTAAAGAAAAAGTATAAAAATGGCTAAAGAGAAGGGGAATGTTAGGGAGAAGCCCTCCATTGAAATGTCTGAGATAATGAATGGGCTGGATCTGTCTTCACCCCCCGCTATAGGGACACCTGTTGGGTAAGAGCTCTGTGTTACGCGTCCTTAGTTACAAACACCTTGCTAGCTATTGAGAATTATCGCTGATGAGTTCTGGGTTTTTATTGTTCCAAATCAAATCTGGTTTCGCAGTCAGTACCTATCACTGGCTCTCTTCGAATCTGTATTCTGTCACAAGTATATGTAATAAAATTTGTCTTCCATAAACATAAGTTTCCGGAAACTTTAACAATTGATACTGGGGATATAAGGGATTTGGGCCGGTGCGGTCCCCGAATAGGTTAGGCAAACACCCTCCGACTTAGTGGGCTGCCCAGAGGGATTTGTCCCAGTGACGCTGTCAGTGTAAGCCTGACGGACTGGTCAAATTGGGGTTTGAGGTAACCCTCCTTCCCTTTAAACGGGGTGTGGTAGGCAGGTCAGGTACAAGGGTTTGGTCTTTCTTGGGAAACTGGTAGACTGGTCAAATTGAGAAGGGCTCGAGGTAGTCCCCCTCTCTGTCCTCCATTGACCTAACATTGTATCGTAACGTGACAGAAAATCAACATTCAGAAAATTTGCATGTGTTACTCTATTAGTGCAGCTCCATTGCTACAAAATCAAATTTAACAACTTTCTAGTTGTCCTTTCACACGCTGCACACACACAGAAAAGTGAGTCTTACCCAAATTCTATCACATTTTCAATATTCACAACTTAAGTTCAGGGCACTTATGTCAAATTAATAAGATGGGCTAAAAACCAGAAAAATACACATGATTTTTTCAGAAATAATTAAAAATATTGTGTAACTACACCATACGCAGAACTCTGCTAAGGTTTCACCTATCTTATTAGTACCACTTCCATTCTTCCCTTCCTGCCCACTCTATACTAATTTTCTGCTCCTTTGAGGCATTAGAGGGTAAATTTAGATTACTAATTCCAGAAGGCAGGGACCATGTGCTGCATATGTACTGCAAGATGACTAAAACACTTCCAGATGGTGCAATTCATTATTCAGAAGGGTACTGAAGCAAGTGGGAGTAGGGGGAAAGCATTCTGAGATCCACAGTTGATACTTCTGAGAATTTAACTATGAGCTACTTCTCATACAGTATCTCCACTGATAATTATACCAGGCAATAACTATCTGTCAGTTCAGCTTCACCTTGTTCCAGACCCAGCAAAGGCATTTATTCCCAATGATAAAACGTACGTGTGACACATCAGAATTTTTAAAAGGTTGCCTGTGTTCCAAGTTTAAAGTACTTGATGCTGTTGATACTGCAAGCATTTAGCTGGGGCTTACATGACGAGATAGAAGAGGACTGGTGCTTCGGTTGCGGCTTCTGTTTCTGCTTCTACTTCTACTTCTGCGAGACCACTACAAGAGAAGAGTTTGACAAATGTCTTTTGAGAGAAGGAATTTAATAAAGACAGACTTGGCAAGCAGACTTGCTGTGCTGGAGACAAGGTTTGAGGACAGAGAGTAAGCACAGTGAACTTGCTCCTTAGAACAGGCTCTGCCAACAATCATGTATCGGCACAACAAATACATGAAGGCAAACAGAACTATTCATCCTAAATACAGGATGAAGCACTAAAACCCTGATATTTGATATATACATAACTCCAGCCATATAGGGAACAATCAAGAATTTATATTTTTAAATTTGAAAAGCGTTTAAATCCAATGACTTCCCTTAACATGTTGCCTAACAAAAGTACGTACCAGAGCTCCTCTTTTTGTGACTGCCTCTCCCTTGACAATTACAACATCGTTTTCCATCAGAGCAGGCCATACATGATAGGCCACCAAGGCAGCTGTGAAATCAGAGTCAAAACTACGATGGTACCTGTTGAAACACAGAGTACAAGAGATGTCTGTATATAAGTGCCAAAAGATAATTACGATGTTTCAAGTCATCAATGCTGATAAAAAGCAGAATACTAGTTACAGCTCAGAAACATCTTTCTTGACAATACTTCCGTATCACAAAAATAAGTAGTCTTCAGGTGAACCTGTAAAAGAAATGTACTTATAAGACAGACTTTGCAGAATATGCTGTCTGCTTGTACTGAGACACACTCCAATAAAGCCATCTCACACTTCAGAAGGCCAGTAGACCATATTCCTGCATAAGCCCCACACAAGCCAGAGTCCTTGCGTCCACTGACAGATTAAATCTCCTAAGCAGCATTTTGGCAGGCATAGCCATCCTATCTTCCTGAAATATCTTGCTAAAACAAGGCCCCTATAAAGAATATTATGGAAATACATGGAAGTACCCTACAGTTTTCTGCCAGCTAACAAAGCATCCAGCCTTGACCCTTTGGAATAAAGAAAAACTGTGTTACACTGTGCATTTTTTAAACAAAATTCCCATTTTTAAAAGGCATTTTTCTTTTTCCTCAGCTCTAAACCAGAAGAGATGGGAGCATATTAAGATTCATATGTTGTACAGCGGCCACAGCCTGGAAGTCATAGCACGCATGTTGATGATCCTGGTATCAGACACCAACTGCCAGATATCAGTAAACATGACTTCTATAAAATAGACCAGAACAAAGATGCACAGATTCTATTAACACTGGAGGCAGATAGAGATTAAACGGAGAAAGGAAAGCTGACAATAATTTTCCTCTTAAAGGATAAATTAAATATGCTCTAGAGACTGAAGTTTATCCAGAAAATTGCTCTGCTATTCATTAAAAAAACTGTTAACTCCGGTCTACGTCCTGGCATTTATATACCATCATAAAACTTAAGGACATACCAAATTCACTACAGACCAGAAATATTTGCCCCAAATTCATGTTTAGCATCAGACTTAAACCTGTGTATTAATTAGGAAAGAAGTAGACTATACAACTCAATCAAAAGAGCTCTTACTTGGTCTCACTGAAAAGTTCTCCGTCAGTACCAAAGGCAATATCAAGAGGAGGAACGAGGGTTTGCATTGAAAAAGCCACACGGCACAACTCTCGAATCAAAGTGCTGATCACAATGAAATCAATTTCTGGTGGAAATGAAATCTTTGGGTTGATGTTCATGGAGCGAATTACTTCCTGGAAATAAACACAGTTCAGTAATTTGAGCTCACTATCACTTTTATTCATGGGCAAGTATGGAAAACCCTCCTAAATATGCCTCTCAGCTTTCTACATTTGAAAATCAGTATAAGAAGCTCCTACGAAATTTATCTTGGACTATTCCGTAAAATATTAGCTTCAAAAAGAACGTACTGCTATTTTTGAAATAAAGTATGGGCGACATCATTGACATCAATTTTCGGAGGGAGATGCAGTTTCTCAGTAAGGCACGGAATTTAAGAGAAACACGGAATTTAGCTTACATTTATTTGATTTAGATAGTTACACTGTATCTTGCAAAAGATATTATTCTGGCAGACAGAGACATTCTAGTTACAGGCAAATAAATCTAGTGATTACTGGGCCATACCACAATATTGTTTTGGAAAATAAATCACTACAAGACAAAATCCACGCAATGAACTTTTTTTCTTCTTCAGGTTACAGTGCATTTCTGCTTTACATGCTCCAAATTTATTAGCTACTGAAATAGATCAACGCATCACTTTCCCACTCTCCTTGACTTACATTGACACTGGCTTGCACGTCATACAGATCCTCATGGCGAACTACGTAATCCAGGACAGTGTCTTCAAGTGACTCGGGCCCTGAATGACCTAGAGACAGAGTCTCTCTTACACGTATTTTGAACTGCCTGTAGGCCATCTTTGCTGCATGAAAAGACTCCTGCAAACATAAAGAACATCTGGTTAAATCCAGGAGACTGAGATTAATTATTTATTAATTATCTGAGAGGATGAACTTAACCCAGTACCATCATTGTAAAGAGGAATACAAAACACTGCTGTAAAAGTGAAAGTTAAAAATAGTACTCATCTGGGAGGGCTTCTCTGATTAATCAAGTGTCATTTATTTGCAGAAGAGGGGATATAAAAACTTCCCACCTAACCTTCTATATTTATGTCGGATTCCATCACACACCCACAATCAATGGAATCACCTTCAAAGATATCAAGAACAGAATTCAGTAACAGCATTTTATGTGCCACAGCCTAACATGTCAGATAGGAGCACCTCTTGTCTGTGGGGAAGAAAGGTTGAATTGGAGAGAGTAAGCTGAATGACAGTTGTGGGAAAAAAACTTCAGTAAGGTAAATGGGCTTGGGATCACATACATTAAGAGACACACTGCCTGTCTGAAGCAGGCATATACTATATCAGTTTTATAGATAAGAAGATCAAGTGCAGAAAAATGGAAACAAATTTCTTCAGACTGAGCTCATAGTAAATGTGAGGTATCTAGGTAATCTGAAAGGACTCAATAAAACCAGAAAAGCACATAGCTACAGGCAAGAGGGAAGCACGGTATGAAAAGATTTTTAGCTTTCTAAAATGTACTACTCCCAAAAGAATTCATCTCAATGAGGAGGTGGTGTTCAGTGCAGGAATTATCTACCTTTCAGAGCCATTCAGTCTTCTCATGCGCCTCTTTCAGCACCTGTACTGTATGTAGATCACTCCTCACCCTGTTCTAATGTTGGGATGGGACAGTCAGAAAAGGACACTGAGAGCTCAGTGTAAAAGAATAAAGGAAAAAAAGGAAAAAAAGGAAAATCAAGAGGGAAAAAAGAGAAGTTTTCTTCTCCATACTTCACAGAAATGCTAATTTACACACAATTTAATACAATCCAGAAATAATATTTTATAAAACACTTCCAGCCTGTAGAAAATATTTTTTTTTCTTACCACAGCTGCAATGTATATTATCCTCTGCACCATCTCCATGTCACTGATGTAAGTCCTCAAAAGAGTCTCTGCATCCAAGCGTTCTTGAGCATAAATGTCTCTAAAACGAGCTACCAGGCAGGCACGACGCGAAGCATTTGTACGCCTGGCTCGGCCAGGCGAGCAGCTCCTCAGGGGAAGCGGACTAAGTGACTTGCTCTCTCTGTGCTTTGGGGAAGGAGAGCGGCTCCGTGCAAGCCTATCACAAACATGTAAAGAAGCATGAAGTCACTTCACCATGTTCCAACACTTTTGCCTAGTGCACAAAGTTTTATGTCAATCTAATAATTACCAGGCCAAGATGAAATTTTGAATCATAGAATGGTTTGGGTTGGAAGGGACCTCAAAGATCATCTAGTTCCAACCCCCCTGCCATGGGCAGGGACACCCTCCACTACACCAGATTGCTCAAAGCCTCATCCAACCTGACCTTGAACACTTCCAGGGATGGGGCATCTACAACTTCTCTAGGCAACCTGTTCCAGTGTCTCACCACCCTCAATGTAGAAAATTTCTTCCTTATATCCAATGTAAATCTGCCCTCTTTCAGTTCAAAGCCATTGCCCCTTGTCTTATCACTATATACCCTTGTAAAAAGTCCCTCTCCAGCTTTCTTGTAGGCCGTCTTCAGGTACTGGAAGGCTGCTATAAACTGCAGCTGGTTAGTCTAATACGAAGGCATTTGTGTCAATACCTTTTATGGGCTAGAGCTTGAACAATAAAATTAAAGTAATTCCTCAAGTGTGTACAGCCAAACACTTTGTTCAGGGGAAACACGCTTTTAACTAGTAATACTTTGGAGATTTTTTCCTCTTTCAGTATCACTGAAGAGTTGTAAAGTCAAACAAGTGAGAACATAAGAAGTTCTGTCCTGTAACAGTACAGTATTCAAACAGGACTTATAAACAAAAAAACTAACCATCTCTTTTTATCCCATACAGTTGCTCTCAATGTATTTTGTAAAGCTGCTCTCTTTGCTCTTTTGTAAACACTTAACATAGCTGCCTGAAACTAAAACATTCGGGCACTAGAAGAAATCAGTCAAAATGTTCATGTTCCTTCATAATGAAGGAATTAAGTTTATACTTCAATTTCAAATAAGGAGGGAATTCATGCGACGTAATATGAACAGTTTGCCTGATTCAGTGACTCCTCTGAATAACACCTCTACCTGCTCTGGAGAACAGACTTTTGGGCATCCAGGATAGAAATCTCATCACGCAGGATTTGAATCTGCTGCTCATAGTCATTCAGACGATCTAACTTCCTCAGGGCATCCTTCTCTTGAGCAAGGGAAGTCTTCAGACTTAACCACACAGAATAAAGTCAGTCACAAGAGGTTCTTCTACCAATGCAAACCATCTATCAATTAATCCTTACCATCAAATAAAAAGAACAGAAAAAGAGGAGAAATATTGAGCAAGCTTCTTACGCTGAAATACAGGGAAATCAAGAGTTTAAAAAAAGGATACTCCAAAGCATACTCTTAATTACACTTTAAAATGCAAAAGTGCACTGGCAGGAGAATGGATACGCCACACCTCAGGTTACAGGAGAGATCACTGGTTAACGTTTGGTGTCCTTCCACTAGCTCAGATGATGAGGACTAAGAAAGAAACTGGTTTCTTTCTCATATTTAAGATGTTAACTAAACCAACTCAGTTTTCCTTCCTACAGTTTAAGACTGTAGGTATTTTTTTATATCAGGTCCTCAGGTTCTTTTCTTTGCTGGAATATACTATTCAGTGAAAGGATATCACCAATTATGTTATTCAAGTAATGTTGAAAGCTAATGATTCCTTTCCTGCCCTTCCCAAGAGAAGCAGTGTTTCTTAAACATCGGCAGGCAATCAGTTAATCTTCTGTCCTTTACTCTTATTTAATGTTAGAAAGTATTCCAAAATCTCTGCTTTCCCTAACATAGATATTACTGTAATTTTCCTCTTTCCAAAAGAAAAATAAATAAATAAATAGATAAATGATGCTTTCTATTCATTTCGGAGGCATTCAGTCTGTCCATCTTTTTCTTTACTGAAGGACCCTGGTGATATTTTTTAGGATCTGAACCAATAAAAGTTGTACCACCCATCAATTGACAAGTTTCCTGTTTGGACTTTTTAAGGAGCAGGCTGACTGAGAGGACCACAGGTAGTAAGGCCAGCACATCTGCTAAGAGGAAAGACTGTCCTTCTAACTATTATAGTCCTCCCCATGGATATCCTTAGTCAGCTCCTTCAGCAAGGACTTCTAACAGAGTAGTAGTTAAAAAGAGCTAAAAAATTCTCATACAAAGGACAACTGGGAAAGGAAAGTAGATTTGGGAATATACGTTCTAGAGATAGAGATGGGGGAAAATCATTATGTATAAAAAAAAAGGTGAACCCCCCCCTATATAATATACAATACACTAGTCAGGCTTTCCTTAAATTGCCATGATAGACAACGCAGACGGGTAATGCAGTGTTAACAACTATCCAACAGAAAGGCTAAATAAAAAGTAATCTTTTCACTTCTGTATTATTTTCTTTTTGTTATTTACCCCTATTCACATGGGCATTTCTCAGAAAGTTTTAAAGCATTTTTGATGGTCTTTATCTCACTGCTGCGAGACCCACAAAGCTTCCATCTTTTTGCCATGACAGCAGATAACGATTACAAATACAACTGGATGCCTAACTATAGGTCTGCCGTTATTGGGCGGGGGGCAGGGGGAAAGCACACGATAGACTGAAGCCAGCAGAAATACCTGCATCTTTCGTTGTTCATCACAAGTCATAAAGTAATTCACAAACATAAGAAAAGCCACCACTGAAAAGGAATGTTTCTTTCTTTGTAAGAAAACTAAATACCAAAAGTGGGGCGAGGGGGACACGGGACAACCACAACTTTAAGATAGACACATTTATGAATTACCAATGCTGACCTTCGTAAGCCTTGACACTAATTGTTTCCATGCTAATTAAATCTATGCCTCATTCAGTGTTTCCCCTGTTTTATTGTTCATTCACTCCACTGCTAAATATTAATCTGAAATGAAGAGAGTATTATCATCTTTCTGTTAAGGTTAAAGAGATGTAGATACTACCAAAAAAAAAAAGGGAACAAACACAGCAAAATAGTAGTAGTAGTGGTGATAGGACAAGGGGCAATGGCCTTAAACTGAAAGAGGGTACATTTAGATTAGATATAAGGAAGAAATTTTTTTACAATGAGGGTGGGTGAAGCACTGGAACAGGTTGCCCAGAGAAGTTGTGGATGCCCCATCCCTGGAAGTGTTCAAGGTCAGGTTGGATGAGGCTTTGAGCAACCTGATCTAGTGGAAGATGTCCCTGTTTGTGGTAGGGGGGTTGGAAATAGATGATCTTTAAGGTCTCTTCCAACCCTAACCATTCTATGACTCTATGAAATTTAGTTCTTAGAAAAATCAGAACAGTTTTTATAACCCGCTTTTATTTTAAGGCTATAACTAGTGTTTTAAACTCCCCCATCTAACCATTTAAAAATAAAACGGGCATCTTCAGCCAGTTTCTCAGGAGAAAATACAACAGCCTTGCGAATTCAAGTCAAGTATATACTTAATGCTGTTTGGACAAAGAAGTCCACTGCCACACTCCAGTTTCAAACAATTCAGTAACAATAAAGTCCCTCACAGTTCTCCCAGTCCTTGGGCTAAGCCTGACTCGTTCAGCCAGATTGCCTTGAATTTCAAGGCAAGAACAATTCCACCTATGAAATTTTTGGCCAGATGCTTGTTTGACCTATTTTTAAGAGCCCCCTACAACAGCGACACTACATAGTCTTGAGTTAACTAATTCAAGCTACGATACTGGCTGTTATTAATTACAACCGTGTTTATAAAAATTTCTTCCCACCAATCTATATAACAGGTCCTCCATACAGCAGATCAAGCAAGAAAAGTCCTCTTGACCTTATTTACCTCAAAGTGAGTCGTCTGGCTTTGTTAGCACAAGGACTCTAAGCACCCTAGTAGTAAGCTTCCATTTATAACAGTACTAATAGGATTTTGTTCAGCCTGCATATAACAAAGGTTTTTAGTACACTTTATTTGTTGTTATCCCCTGAGGAACTTCCAATTACTTTCAAATGTTAATCATCACTTTTTTTAAAAAAAAAAAAAGTATTTTCCTTCATAATTCTGCAGCAAATAGTTAAATCTTTTTATAACGAAAGCTTATTCTGGATACAGAATTTCATTATAATGAGTCTAGACCACATGTCCTCTAACAGCCCAGGAGACCAAGATGTCTTGCAAAACATACTTTAAGTATGTGAGACAGACAGACTATAGACAAGAGGAATGAGATCATCAACTATGCCTCAAGTCTCAAAAAATGAGTTTACAGACAAAGATGCAAAGGACTCTCCTGGCAAACTGTTCCTTGTGTAAAAAAAAAATCTTGCCCTAAGTGTCACAGATCAGTCTTGACCTCACTTCCTGTACTTTTATAAGGATTCTGGTTTTAACAAAGAGGTGAAGACTAGGCAAATCTGATCTCACCCAATTAAAAAGGTTCAAATTTTGAAAAGACGATTCACAGAACATGAAAAATAGCACCTTTGTTTCAATCAAAAGTTGAGTATCCAGACAGAAGACGCAAATGTAGAGTGCAAACCAAAGTGAGAGCAAACATGAACCATAAGCATGTGCAGATTATGGAATTCCTGAAGACAGGAATGTTTTATTCTTCTGTCATCAGTACAAATGCCAACATGAATTTCTGTCCAATCTATATTAAGACCCACACATGGGAATTGTGAGATGCTTTATTCCCTGCATTTTAATCAGGAAGACAGCAGTCAGGTTATATCTAAAAATCAAGGAGTTATATGAGCTGCTTTTCACCCAACAAATCAAAAGAGCCCATTTTATGGGAATACGAGTTTATACCCCAGCTAGCCATTGAAAAAATTAAAATCCAAAGTGATCAACCCTTGCTAGGGAAGTCCATAGATGAAATCTGACAATTAACATTATTACAGAAGCAATGATAAACATCCAAAGATGAACAAGTGATATTCAACTTGATACTGGAAGCATAAACTCTAGCAGCCTGAGGTTTTTTAGCTTATTTTATCAGGAGTAGCTCATCCTCTCAGTTGCCCTAAAAGGAGAGAAACTCATAGACGGTTTATATCCTTTCCTACAGTGTACGCAGCAAAGTCAAGTTTCCTCCATTTTTGAGACCAGCAATGTTATTTAACCGAAAGGCTACAAGCATTTATTTAACAAGTATGACTATATTTCTGTTGCTGAAATGTCAGTTAGGAGTCCACATGCTGTTAGAATTAATTTCAACTACCTTTGTATTCTTTTCTGATAATATAACACATACAAAAAACTCAAACCTAAACAAACAAAAAAAAAGACATGGGCTACATTTCATAACAGTGAAGAATTTTTACTGCTTCTAGAACTGCCTATAGGTCAAGACACAAAAGTAAATTAGTTTTTAAGGACCCCTGTATTGAAATGGAAAGGTAGGTCCCCAGCTGCGCCCTTACTGATTCAGGTTAACTTCCCAGATGTAACCAACACGCCTAGAAACTCAAAAAACATTTTTAGACCAGAGCCATCGACATTACCAATAGGCATTATTTCTGTGCAGACAGTTAAAAGGATTTGGCAAAAATTATCTGAAAGAAAAAGTCGTGTGAAGAACTTTATCTTAAGATAGACAGACTGAAGTGCCTTTTATTTACAACACACGCTGCTTCCGAAAGTATCATAGCAAATTGCAAACAACAGTTTCTGGCTATATTCAAACTATGGTTCTCTCCTATTTAACTTCATCTACAAGATTCAAATGCTATCAAGGTGCTAGTTTCAAAGTAATCCTTTCTCTATCCTAATGAGAAAAGGATAAAAGTTCAGCCATAAGGGTTCTTCTCACATGGATCTATTTATGCTAATTCTCTCTTTATAGCACCAGGAAACAAAGCTACAGGATGTTAAGGAGCTAGGCCTATTTTTTGCTGTAGTATAGGACAGGGTAGAACAAACAGCACCCACTCAGGTAAGTGACAGACTGTCTCTGCACACTGACTTTCTGCCACAAGTATCCCAAGATTCAATTTTTCTTACGCTGCTTTTAGCTGAGTAATTTCATCTTCTGCTGCCAAAAGAGTAGTGGCTGATTTGGTCTTTGTGTCTTCAAGAGCCAACTGGGTTTTTGCAAGACTGCAAGAAAAATCAATAACCTTCATGGTAAAGGCAGAGATTCTACCAGAGAATTTAATACGACGAACTGACTGTTTAAGCAGACCAAGTCCATACTGATTTAACAGATGCAAACAATCACAGTGGGCTTTGTGCAGACTGTCAGCAGGCAAATAGCTTATAAAAGTCATATCTGACTATGCAATAACAGAATTATTTTGCTATGACCCACTATTTTTCATTAAGACTCAATTCCAGTTTCTCCATGGATTTCAACAACTTATAGCGTTCAGAATTACTTCGCTGTCCACAGATGGGGTATCTTGGGACATGAATTCTCTTTCTCCTGCACCCGCCCCCTGCCTGTCAATGACACAACCATGACTCCATACTGCTTCACCTTGAAATGATCAGCTCTGAAACTTTCACACGTGGCTTTATCTCTGCTTGAATTACCTCTTTCCAACCCACCATCTTCCAGACCTCTACCTTTTCAAACCACAGCCAACACCTGACCACACAGAGAAATGCAACCCACAAAAATGTACAAAAGCTTTACCGCTGATTTCCCACTTCTCACAGCAGCTAGTTCAAAATTACTTTTTCTTGTACTGCAAACTGCCACACACTCACTCCAATCTGTATTAGTGAATAACTTTCCTTGTATTTCTCACCTTGACCATCCAACACTTTTCTCCAGTTCATCTAATAATCTCTTTCTCTCCACACAGGAGCATAGGATGAAATGCCTCACCACTAAACCAACCTTTGTATCTACCTGAACCACAGAATGGTTGAGGTTGGAAGGGACCTCTGGAGGTCATCTGGTCCAACCCCTCTGCTCAAGCAGAGCCACTTACAGACAGTTGCCCAGGACCATGTCGAGACAGCTTTTCAATATTTCCAAGGATGGAGACTTCAAAATCTCTCTGGGCAACATGTGCCAGTACTCAGTCACCCTCAAAGTAAAAAAGTGTTTCCTGATGTTCAGAGGGAACCTCCTGTGTTTCAGTTTGTGCCCACTGCCTCTGGTCTTGTCACTGGGCACCACTGGAAATAGCTTGGCTCTGTCTTCTTTACACTCTCCCTTCAGGTATACACATTAATAATATAAACCAGTCCCCCATAACTCTTCCCTATCGTTAGAAATGTCAACAGAAAACAACTTCTTTGCTTATTAAACCTTCCAGGCTGGAATTATTTTGCAATATTATCTAATTCTGGCAAACCAGTTGAAATGTCAAGAACAGAAAACCTCTCTCATCTTCCAAACATTGTGGGGTCCATCTCTGTCTCAGTTTGTCACTTTTGATATTTAATGTATACTGCAAGACCACAACTATTTTTTTGTCCTCTTATCTTCTTTCAAGGGCAGATGCACTGATCTTTAACTCACTCAGAATTGACTGAGAGACTTTTTTGATAGTGAAAAATTAGAATGCCTGCATTGACCCAAGATGAGACATAACGAGTACTAATAAGCATTGGTGAATAAGGGAAGAGCAACTGATGTCATCCCCCATGCCTTCTCTAAGGCCTTTGATACAATCCCACACAACAGTCTTGTCTCTATATTGAAGAGATGAATTCTCTATATTGAATCAGATGAACTGATGGATAAGGAATTGGCTGGACGGCTGTGCCCGAAGAGTTGCTCAATGTCCAAAGGGAGATCAGTGACAAGCGGTGTCCCTCAGGGGTCTATGTTGGGACTGGTACTGTTCAGTATCTTTATTAATGACATTGACAGCAGGATTGAATGCACTCTCAGCAAGTTTGTGGAGGACATCAAGCTGAGTGGTGCAGTTAATACTCTTGAGGGAATGGAAGCCATCTAGAGGGACCTTGACAGGCTTGAGGAGTAGGCCCATGTGAATCTCATGAAGTTCAACAAGGCCAAGTGCAAGGTGATACACCTGGGTCAGGACAATCACCAGTATCAGTACAGACTGGGGGGGAAAAAACAGAGCAGCCCTATGGAGAAAGACTTAGAGATAGTAGTAGATAAAAACTAGAAGTGAGCTGGCAATGTGCATTCACAGCCCAAAAAGCCAACCATACCCTCGGCTGCATAAAAAGAAGTGTGGCCAGCAGGCCAAGGGAGGTGATTCTCCCTCTCTACTTCCCTTACCTGAGACCTCACCTGGAGTACAGCATCCAGCTCTGGTATCCCCAGTACAAGACATGGGCTCATTAGAGCAGCTCCAGAGGAGGGCCACAAAAATGATGAGAGGGTTGAAACACTTCTCCTATGATGAAAGACTAAGAGAGTTGGGATTGCTTAGCTTGGAAAAGAGAAGGCTTCAGGGAGACCTTATTGCAACCTTTCAATACTTAAAGAGGGCTTACAAGAAAGGAAAAACAGAAAGGGAACAGTCTAGGAGGTTCTTGGAATGTGTGGAAGATAACATCCTGACACAGCTGGTGAGTGAGCCAACTAGAGAAGGCACTCCACTGGACCTGTTATTTACAAACAGAGAAGGACTTCCGGGTGCTGTGATGGTTGGAGGCCATCTTGGGCATAGTGATTATGAAATGGTAGAGTTTTCAATTCTTGGAGAAGTAAGGAGGGAGGTCAGCAGAATTGCTACCTTGGACTTCCAGAGGGCAGACTTTGGCCTATTTAGGAGTCTGGTTGACAGAGTCCCTTGGGCAGCAGTCCTGAAGGGCAACAGAGTCCCGGAAGGCTGGACATTCTTCACAAAGGAAATCTTAAAGGTGCAGGAGCAGGCTGTCCCAATGTGCCGAAAGTTGAGCTGGAGGGGAAGATGACTGTTCTGGCTGAACAGAGAGCTTTGGCTGGAACTCAGGAAAAAAAGGAGAGTTTATGACCTTTGGAAGAAGGGGCAGGCAACTCAGGAGGAATACAAAGATGTCATGAGGTTATGCAGGGAGAAAATTAGAAGGGCCAAAGCCCAGCTAGAACTTAATCTGGCTACTGCCATAAAAGACAATAAAAAATGTTTCTATAAATACATTAGCAACAAAAGGAGGGCTAAGGAGAACCTCCATCCTCTGTTGGATGTGGGGGGAAACATCATGACAAAGGATGAAGAAAAGGCTGTTGTTTAATGCCTTCTTTACTTCAGTCTTTAATACTAAGAGCAGTTGTCCTCCAGGTACCTAGCCCTCTGAGCTGGAAGACAGGGATGGGGAGCAGAATGAAGCCCTCATAATCCAAGGGGAAATGGCAACCTGCTACACCACTTAGACACACGCAAGTCTATGGGGCTGGATGAGATCCACCCAAGGATACTGAGGGAGCTTGTAGAAGTGCTCACCAAGCCACTTTCCATCATTTATCAGCAGTCCTGGCTAATCAGGGAGGTCCCAGTTGACTAGACTTTAGTAAAGCCTTTGACATTGTTTCCCATAGCATTCTCCTGGAGAAACTGGCTGCTCATGGCTTGGACAGGCATACTCTTTGCTGAGTAAAAAACTGGCAGGATAGCCAAGCCCAAAGAGTTGTAATCAACGCAGTTAAACCCAGTTGGCAGCCAGTCACACGCAGTGTTCCCCAGGACTCAGTGTTGGGGCCAGTTCTCTAATATCTTTACCAGTGATCATGACAAAGAGATTGAGTGCACCCTCAGTAAGTTTGCAGATGACATCAAGTTGGGCAGGAGTGTTGATCTGCCTGAGGGTAGGAAGGCTCTACAGAGGGATCTGGACAGGCTGGATCAAGGAGCGAGGTCAATATTATGAGGTTCAACAAGGCTGAGCATCAACACCTGCACCTGGGTCACAAATCCCTGCAACACTCCAGGCGTGGAGAAGAATGGCTGGAAAGCTGCCCAGTGGAAAAAGACCCCGGGAGTGCTGATTGACAGCTGGCTGAATATGAGCTGGTAGTGTGACCAGGTGGCCAAGAAGGCCAATAGGATCCTGACTTATACCAGAACAGCATGGCCAGCAGGATTAGGGAAGTGACTGTCCCCCTGCACTCATCACTGGTGAGGCCGCAACTCGAATACTGTGTTCAGTTTTGGGCCTTTTGCTACAAGACAGACATTGATATGCTGGAACATGTCCAAAGAGCAATGAAGCTGATGAAGAGTATGGAGCACAATCGTTACAAGGAGCAGCTGAGGGAACTGGAGTAGTTTAGCCTGGAGAAAAGGAGGCTGAGGGGAGACCGTATCACTCTGTACAACTACCTGAAAGTAGCAAGGTGTCAGTCCCTTCTCCCAAGTAACAAGAAATGGAACAAGAGTAAACGGCCTTAAGTCATGCCAGGGGAGGTTTAGATTGGAGATTAGGAAAAATTTCTTCACGGAAAGGGTTGTCAAGCATTGGAACAGGGTGGCCAGGGAAGTGGTTGAGTCATCATCCCTGGAGGTATTTAAAAAACATGTAGATGTGGTGCTTACAGACATGGTTTAGTGGTGGACTTGGCAGTGTTAGGTTAAGGGTTGGACTGGATCTTCAAGGTCTTTTCCAAACTAAGTGATTCTATGATTCTATAAGAAAGATGGAGAGAGATTTTACTTTTTATGTATGTCCTAGTGATAGGACAAGGGATAATAGTTTTAAACTAAAAGAGAAGAATTAGGTGGGGTATAAGGAAGAAATTACAATGAGAGTGGTGAGGCACTGGAACAGGTTGCCCTGAGAAGTTGTGGATGCCCCATCCCTGGAAGTGTTCAAGATCAGGTTGGATGAAGCTTTGAGCAACCTGATATAGTGGAAGGTGATCCTGTCAACAGCAGAGGGCTTGAACTAGATGATCTTTGACAGTCCCTTCCAACCAAAACAATTCTGTGATTCTACAATTCTATGAAAGCAGGAGATATCTGCAAGATTAGGATACAGGATGAAATATTCTACTGAACCTCTTTAATCCAGCTAATACAGTTTGCAATTCTGAGAACTAGATATTCTTGGAATCATTTAGTAAGAGCATTAAATTATATCATGTACTGTACTGACCCAAAGACTGTTAACATTCCCTGTTCCCATGCTAATGGGATGCATAAGAAAGTGTCCATCACTTGAACCTACCTCTGAAACAGCCCTGGAACTGGCACTAACTGCACAAATTTGTTTCTGAAGAAATTAAGTCATTCTGAGACTACAGTGCTGCACAAAACGTGTTTCATGCAACCAGACAAAAACTGTTCAGTCCTAGTCACTTATTTGAAAAATCTGTCTCTTTCTTCCTCCATCTTACCACAGTGGGTTTTGATCTTCTTAGATGTTCACATACCAATTACATACCATAACTAATTATGACATGTTTATGTCCTCCAATAAATGTTGCACTACAGCTACTCAATTGATTTTTATCAAGGTTTGCTCAGCATGCAACAGTTTACTGACTATAATTCCACTGGGATGGTCATGCATTATACAAATCCCTTTTGTCTAGAATACTGACATGTTTGCCAACTTCTCTGTCAGAAGCAAAACCTGTCAAGTCAATCTATGAACGTGGGTATGACTGTATCATTTGTACCCCACTTTGGACACATAAAGACAATCCAGAGCCTAGATGTATTTTGAAGCTCTGATCTTAAGACAGAAATTAAACATTTTACAAATCTCCATCAGTATTCAGATGTCAAGAGAAAAACATGGCTTGTTGAAAAACAAAAATAAACAAAAAGAATCAGTTAATCCCCTACTCTTGTTGCACATGATTGAGCTGTAGACGAGTTGAAGTTAGTTCTTCCTGCAGCTCTTGTAGTTGAAACATCTCCTTGCTGGCCAGCTCGCACAGCTGCTTATCTTTCTCAACTGAATCCTATAACAAAACACAAAATCAAACTGCTTCAATGTTCTACCCTACAGAATCCTTCAGCAACGTAGTGCAGCATTATTAGCAGATGTATTTCTAAACATTCCAGTAAAGACCATTTCTAAAGTAACTGAAAATAAAAGCTACTGCATACCTTCTAGAGACATAAGGAATACTTTCCAGGCATATAAAACAAATAATTATATTAGGAAAAATATTCACTTAATTTACGCCTGGAATTAAATAAGTAACTGTGCAGCAGGCTTTTCTTTGAATGTTGAATGTCATGTGCAATGACAAATCCATAACTGAAATACCGGTTGTACTGTCATTTAATAACACCATTATTTTATATTTTGGTTTTTTGTGGCAGAACCCTACTTCTGCAATACACTAGAATCTGACTCTTAAAGGATAGCACTTCTGCCTTGTACTTATTTTAGTTGTGAACGATTTTGACAGAAAAGGTGTAAAAATGAGAAGTCAGAGAACGTGGAGACATCACTGTCAAATCTCAAGATCTTCAGTATTTTTCCTTAGTCTGCATCAGCCAGTGCTCTTATTTTTTTTCAAAGCACAAAGCCGCAGATCTGTCTTGTCTGCCAAACTGTTAGTACTACAACTCCTTCAGTAAATATCAAATACTTACTAACTTCAAACATCAGTCCATCATGATGGACATGAGCACTTTGTTTTTTCCCTTATGGAGATACTGTAATACTTATTTATATTACTGTAATACTTTTTTTTTTAAGAAAAAATAAAAGGAGCTCACAGATTAATTCTTAGAGCTTACACACAGCTTCAGCTACACATGTATTTTCAGGCAGTGTTAGGTTTTTGCCAATAGAGATATGGCACAAATACTTCTATGATGTCTTTGCAAATGTAAACATAGCATAATTCTTTCCTAGGTAAAGGAGAGCAGGACAAGAACATAGCTTCTCTTACAAAGCAAATTCCTCCGTATTATCACTCGTTGTTGTGAACCAGCATAAGCCCTAGAAGGCCAAAAGTAACTTTAATGACCTCCTTGATTTCTCTTTCAAAGGAAACATAAGATGAGAGAGAGAAACAGCATAGTTGTTTCCATGAGCAACTAAGGACATATTTCATTAAGCAAAATCAGAGAGAGAGGCTCTTATTAACAGAAAGTCATCAAAACTCTCCTGCATCATTCCATTCCCTCACAATAAATTTCCTACATACCTGAGTAAGAGAGAGGTTGGTTTCAAAGAGCCTTCCTGAAGTACCACAGGAAAAACAAGTCCCTAGCCATGGCAGGAGACGAGTTTTTATTGTTTCCACACCTGCATAATGCCCGCCTAAGAAAATACATACATTAGGAAATTGTGAGAATACTTACAGAAAGAGCCAGAGCTTGAAGGAGATGACACGTGTGAAATGTGTTAGTAATAAGACAAGACACTGGTTTACCTTCTCGAGATGTTTCATTGAGGATTGAGAAGAGCTGCCCTTGAATCTCAGAGCTCAATTCTATTATTTCACAGCATCGGTTCAGATTCTGATCACAGGAATTAATCTGTAAATTAATGTGTATCAATACATCTGCCTGGTTTTCTTATTTAAAATTATTCCTGTTGTGATCATGACTTTTTTTTTTTCCCCTGTAATTACATCTTCACAACCTTTCTGCATCTGCTAGAATACTCATCTTTAAAAGGTTCACATTTTCCATAAGCAAATCTGGACTCCTACCACTCAGTTGATTCACTACTTGAGAAAACTTACTCCTTCCTCCATTCCTAAAGAAGATGCAACCACAAATATCTCTAAAAGAAGAATCACAATAACTGCGGATCTGTGTTAAAATCATTCAACAGAGTTATTTTTAAATAAGATAGGAGATTGTTGGATGAAAAACCACATTAGACCAAAATCTAATTTTCCGTATTAGCTGAAATAATACATACAAGGCTATTATCTTGCTTTATCAACAGCCACGAGGCCTCCATGCAATTCCATCTGATTCTCAAGAGTTACCAGCTGAAGCAAATACTACTGAAGAACGAGCAAAATCCAGCATTATGCCCAGGAAATAGCAGAACAGCAAAACTACACCACTTTCAGCAAATGCACTTCTGGAAAGGAGTGGATGGGGTTAATCTGTCCAGTATGCTACTGCACCTGCCAGAACACATACTTTGTACCTGCTTCCCTGATCTTCATCCATAACCTGTGTGTATCATCTTCAGCGCAGATCACCCTCTGGGTCTTCAGGCTTTAATGACTCCATATGATTTTTACAAGCTTTCAAAACAGCTAAAACTCTCATCCATGCCCCTGTCAGCTTGCATTTTGATTGCTGCAACACACTTTCCTCTGGCCTCCGGGAGCACAGTCTCACCCTGCCAACCTCCACCAAAACACCACTACATAATGCATTTTTCCTGCTCATTACACCGACATAACACCCATGGTGCTTCCATCTGCCAGCTCCTCCTTTTCTGCAAGGGCAGTCAGAAACTGCTCATTTTCATGTCCCAAGGCTTAGCAGACTACCCCCAGTGGAGAGTTCAGCTCAGCCCTCCCGAGGTCTACCTCCACCACCCATTTGCAAGATTTTAAAACATATGTCTCTGTTCTTCCTCCTCTTGCGGTAATTTTACCAACTACCCTCAAACTCCTCCTTAAAACTGTCCTTTGCCATGAATCCTGCAGAGAGTTACACTGGCTATTAATATGCTGTAACTCCTACACACCACGATGTTAAAAAAAAAAACAACTGACTTCCCTTGAAAAGGCTGCATCTCTGCTCAGTACCTTTTCTCACCAACCATAGCACACAGTAGATGGTTACAGGCTCATGATCAAATCAACTATCAGTGTCCTGAAGCTAACAAAGCCTGGTGACAAAGGAATGAGAACTCTGTCAAGATCTTCCACTGAAAAAATTCACAACTGTCAAATCTGCATCTCATCTTTCCCTATTTTCACACCTTCCCTACTGTTTCTACTGTTTTGCCACCTGTTACCTCTTATTCTCCCATGCACTCCATTACATCCATCTGCTGCCTTCTCCTCACCCATACTCAAAACTCTTTCCTCACACCTGCTTGCCCCCTTCCAAAGCCCTTCTGCAGCTGTGCTGCCTTGCAGCAGCCTCTCAGCTCTATCAGACTTCCCACCCAAAAGAGGTGGAAAGCTGAATAACCCCATTCTCACTTTCAACATCCCTTTTCCTCTCGTTTTCCCGACTGTTTCCAGGCCACAGGCAATTCCTTCTAAGCCCACTCTCACCCATGGTCCTTCCATCTGCAGGTCTTTTACGACAAAACTTTCTTCTCATCCAGACTCAAGTCACTACGGTTCAAATATCACTTTTAACCTCCAGCCCTTGCTTCCAGGGAACCTTGTCACAGGCGAAAAAGAGAACGGCTGGAGCTGTGCTACGGACCGTGGGCGTTACAACAGCGGCACCTGGTGCGGGTCAGCGTCCCGAACCGCCCGAGCCCCGAGCGGCTGCCGCTCCCCGCTCCCCGCGGCCAGGACGGCCGGCTGCGGGTTTCGGTTGCACCGGGCTGAGGGCACCCGCCCTCCCGGGAGGCGCCGGAGGCCGCCGCCGCTCCGCGTCCCGCCGTCACCGCGGAAACCGCCGCACGGCCCGAGCACCGCGGCAACGGCGCCGCTGCCGGCGGCCTCCCGCCCCGCCAGGGCCCTCGGGGCGAGGCGGGCCGCCCTCCGCACGGCCCCCCTGCAGACGCGGTTTCCCCCCGCTGGCGGCGGCCGCGACCCACCTCGTAGTCCCGGTACCAGCTCTCCAGCTTTTCCTGCAGCACGCGGCCGCTCCCCGCACCGACCAGCCTCCTCAAGTTGTCGGCCATGGCCGGCTGCCAGTTCGCTCTCGGGGTCGGGATGGGCTGCACTAGTTCTGCCGTCCCGTCCCGTCCCCGCGGGAGCCCAGAGCAGGTGGGAAGCTGGTACCGCCGGCCCGGGCCCGCTGCTGTGGGCGGCGCCGCGTTCGCGCCGCCTTTATAGTTTGCGATCGTAACGCAGGCCGGGCCCGGCGCGGCGACGGGTGCCACGGCGACGCAGGCGGGGCGCTCCTCGGTTGTGGTAACGCGGCGGCCGCCCGCCCGGCTGCCCCCGGCTGCCCCGCGGCCCGGCCCGGCGCGGCGGGGTGCGCAGGGAACGCTCGCTCGGCCGCCGGGCGGCGCTGCCGGTTAACGCGTCTCCGGCCCGGCGGTAACGGTCACACCGCCGTCCGCGCTCGCTCTCTCCTCGAGCCGCAAGGGGGCGCTCGCGGGCGCCGCAGCAACAAGCCGCGGCGACGGACGAAGATGGCGGCCGCCGCCTCCGAGCAGGTCTGTCCCCGCGGAGACGCGGGCACGGGGAGGCGGCGGGGCCGTCCCCGCCGGGGCGAGGGGGGAAGCGACGCCCGCCCCGCCGCCCGCGGGGCCGCGGTGAGCCGCCCGAGCGGGCGCTGCGGCCGAGGGGCGCTGCTCGTCTGCGGGGCTCTCGGGCGGGGGCGCCATTTTCGCGGCGGGTGCCGAGGCTGGTTCGGTGCCGGAGCCCTCGGGGGCGGCGGGCGTGGCGGGCCGCGCCGGGCCCCCGTGGCTGCCCACCGCCTGCGCCAGCCCGGGAGGGGAGACGCGGCGCTTGGACGGCGTTCGCGACCGGCGCCCAGCGCTGTCCGGGAAGGACGGCCGCTGCCTCGCGGGGCAGCCGCCTCAGCGGGGGAGAGGCAGCCGGAGCCCGCTGCGGTGCGGGACGCGTTACAGCCGGAGTTGCGCCGTTCCGCCCGCAGACGTAAAATCTCCGACAAAGAAAAATTCTCTGTTTTCGAAATAAAGCGTTCTGGCATTTCTGCACAGGAATGTGACTGTCTTGCCTAAATATAACCACTTGCCACTCCTTAGTGAGGCGGAGCGCAGCCAGTCGGTGCGGTTGGTATTTATAGGACTGCGCCGGCAGTCGGCTGGTGAGGCGGGCACAAGCACGGCCGCTCAGCGACAGTGTATAAATAAGGCTGAAGCTCGGGCTCTACCTCAGCATCCCAGGTGTCGCACCGGACTGAAAGCTAAATTTGCCACTGTCACCCGGTCGGAGGGGCGGGACGAGGGCTGTGAGCGCCACGCAAGCCGGGGGGAAAAGAACGGAGCGGTGCGAGGGCTCATCGTTCAGGAGTTTCTGCATCTCCACGGACTTTTGATCAGAGTCTGTGTGTGTGCCTCTGCGCCCGTGGCGACGGTGGGTGGGAAATCTCGCATTGCCGAGGAGTCCAGGACCAGCCTCGTCTCAGGTGCCTCGGGAAGCTCTGCCTAGTTCTGCATTGATGCTCCAGCACTTGTTCCAGCAATCATCATTTCAGCCATATTCTCCCAGCTCTGGTGCTGTCTGTGTTGTGCTGCCCTTACCAGGCGAAAAAACTACATTGGAGTTTTATCTCGCCATCAGATCCTTTCAAGAAGACACTACCTCAGGACAAGTTACTTACTATCCTGTTGTACAAGATTTGTGTTTCCCTTTCCCCAAAGTACAGATCTCTCAGTTTCCCCTTCAATTCTGAGTTTGTGCAGGGTTGTAGTGGCTTCCAGAACACCGTCGAGGAAGCCCTACGTAAAACTGTTCAGGTCAAGCAGCTTTCTCAATACCATTTCCTTGTTTAGCAACAGAAGAAAACGACATTGTTAATCATTATATCAGTGTAGACACATACAAGTGTAGTAAGCTTAAGTTGCGGCATCAGCATTTAGTTCAGATGAGCAAACCTGATCCCATCAAAAAGATCAAGCCTCTTCTTTGAAGAATTGAACCCTTAAGTAGCAACCTGCTGCATTCAAGGGAGATGGAAAAAAAAAATTGACAAAGTTATGAAAATACATCAAAGGGATTTTTTTTTCCTATGAATATCTACAAGAGTTTCCTCTACACATTAATTTGTCACATTGAAGGGGTATCCCTTGCAATCCAGTCACTTCAAATGATTAAATTAAAGCTAGACTGGCCAAGTTCCCCATGCCAGGTTTGAAGCCTTACAGTATTTTTCTGAACGCTGCATGCAAGTAATAGAAGTTTATACAAACCCTGTGCTATCAAAGCAACTTTAGAAGTGTATCCACCACACTCCCTTTAGATAAATTGATTGAAAGTCTATCACACATTAGCATGGAGGGACTAAATCCTGTGTATTGGTAAATGACCTGCGGGATTATGTCCTGTATCATCCCCAAGAGGTAAAAACTTGATGAAGTTCTTTACAGCTGTTTTTTTTTTTACTGCAACAATGTCATTAATAACTCCTACCTGCCATAATAAAAATTACATATAAAAACATACTGTCTGAAAATATCTGGATTTTAATTTTAGTCATAACATTAGGAGAGATTGCAGTGGTTGTAAATGTGTATTATAAGTACAAAGTGGGAGATCAAAATATAATTTTGAATATAATATGTTCCACTAGTCAGTTCAGATTTTTTTTTTTTTTTTGCATAAATACACATGTATCATTCTGGTGGGTTTGCATGCCTTATAACAGCTAATCCGTGGTTTGTGTTATAGCAAAGTTCTAACGGCCCAGTGAAGAAGTCTATGCGAGAGAAGGCTGTGGAACGCAGGAACGTTAATAAGGAGCACAACAGTAACTTTAAAGCGGGATACATTCCAATTGATGAAGACCGTCTCCATAAGACAGGCTTACGTGGCAGGAAAGGCAACTTGGCCATTTGTGTGATTGTTCTTCTTTTTATTTTGGCTGTCATCAATCTTATTGTGAGTATAATACTTAGGCTGTAAGCAACATTAGGATGTATTTCATTTTGATGGTTTATTAGAGAAATAAAACTTATTCCAGTACGGCTGAGAAGGACTTAAAATGTACTAAGGGAGGTTTCTCATTTTTCTCCTTTCTTTTTTGTTCTTTCTGGGCAAGATTAGATGGAAGAATCTTACAAGTTCATGTTGTTCATTCAGTTATCATGGTCCCAGCAAGGAACCTATCATTTATGCAGCACAGAATTAGGAACCTTGAAAGTGTCTGTCCATTCCCAAAACTCAGTAACAGCAAATGTACAAAGTGTTATAGCACAGTACAAAGGCATTCAGGATAAACTCTTACACCAGGAACATTTTACATGTAATAACAGCTGCATGTGAGCATTCAGAATTAATCAGCCACTGCACTTTAAACCTTCAAGTTGTAACTACCACCTTTTTATTGCTTGATCAATGAGAAATAATGAATTATTCAGGACATCTACCTGCGAAGGTGCTTTCTTGTAGTTCAAAGGTAAGTTCATCCTGAGCTACTTAGTTCAGGAAATTTGTTTAGCTAAAGATAGCATGGTTACCCTTAAACAGGAGAAAGATTTAATTATGGATGTGATTTAATTTCAAATACATATATATTTTATATCTATGCAAATTATTTTAGTTACCATTTCAGATGAGTCTAAAAATCATGTAAAATGCTTTTCATAATTAAATGTGTTGTGATGTTTCCAGTAGGAATTAAACGCAGTAAAGTAAATTCGCACCTAAAGGTCACTTAAACACTAGCATTAATAGTTCTTTCAGATAAAACACTAGTTAATACAATCCTTGTTGTGGGAAGATCCAGGCAATCAAAGTAATCTTTGAAAATGTGTGTTTCTCTTTCAGATTACACTAGTCATCTGGGCCGTTATTCGAATCGGTCCCAATGGTTGTGACAGTATGGAGTTCCACGAGAGTGGCTTGTTACGGTTTAAGCAAGTTTCTGACATGGGCGTTATACATCCCTTATATAAAAGCACTGTAGGAGGCAGACGTAACGAAGATTTGGTGATCACTGGAAATAATCAGCCTGTAAGTTCTGTCACGAATTGAAAGTTTGTGAGCAACGCTGTGGAATTACGCTCACATTATTAATAAACATTGTATTTGAAACATCATTAACTTAACGACTTTGTTTCTGAAGATTGTATTTCAGCAAGGAACTACCAAGCTTAGTGTGGAAAAAGACAAAACTTCTATTACCAGCGATATTGGCATGGAATTTGTTGACCCACGGACACAAAATACCTTGTTCAGCACAGATTATGAAACACATGAGTTTCACCTGCCAAATGGAGTTAAGATCTTGAATGTGCAAAAGGCATCTACAGAGAGGGTATGTCTCTTTTAACTACCTCTTGCCTGTTTGTAAAAGCTCATTGCAGAGTTGCCATAGTTGTAGAATAAGAAAAGCGTTTACTAATACGATGTTTCAAGCACATTTAGAAATTTGACTAAACATAGCTAAAAATGCAGCTCCGAAAATGTGCATCATCCTAAAAATTAGAACAGAAATGAAAACTGACGTCATTAGATGAGTGTAGTGTCTGGAATACCATGCCAACTAGGCCTGTGTGTCTTTTTGTTAAGTATTTATCCATTTGTTTGTGCCTAGATAGCTTTCAGAAATAAAATTTCTATGAAAAGCTTCTGTGTTTCTAGTAAGAACTTACAAAAATAATTACCAGAACTTCATGTTTCATTTTCCTTCTATTGGATAGAAATGTTAATACAATCAGTTTCAGAAGTCTGAGTAAAAGTGTAGAGAGCAATCACAGCATTACAGGAGTACGTCAGTTCATGGCTTCTGGGTTGAACAAGTTCTTAGTTGGTTTCTACATTAAACATGCTTTATCAGAAAACTAAAAAACCTAAATATCAGTGTGTGTACATTTAAATGTTGATCTTCAGGTCAGATTGAAGTTTCTTTCTTGCATATCGTCACTTGTAATGAAGGCTGTACAGATAGAGTACGGCCTCTAGTTCTTTTGTATAACATTAGTAGAGCAGTAGCAGTGGTTTTATAGAGGGTTGAGTGTGTCTTAGGAAGCATTTGAGCAATCCTGTTAAGGACAAACAAAAAAGAGGATTTAGTTTGCTCTTTATGTTTCCTCTGCAGGCTAAAAATTAAATAGTATGCTCGAGAAAAAAAAAAAAAACAAAAAAAACCCTATAACTTTAAATACACAGGAGGAACAGATTAAATGAAAACAGAGGAGTGCCTTTACATAGTCACGCCCAACAGGAAGCCTATATTTGCTGCCAGTTAATTATATCCCATAAAATTGTCATATGAATTATGTTTTTATCACAAACAAACAATATGCAAGCATAAACTATGTTACATACCTTCCAAAATCAAGTAATCCTTGTTTTCATATGTGAATGTGGAAATAGGCAGAAGTTTCATAGGCACAATGGGAGAAGGGCAAAAAGTGCGTCAAAGGTTTTTATTAAAGTGTGTGGCAGTATTTTTAAGGTAATTAAAGTTACTCAGACAAACCCAAGCAGCACATTTTCATTGATTGATCTGTAATACATTTTTTTTGTTACGTTCTTAGATTACCAGCAATGCAACCAGTGATCTAAACATAAAGGTTGATGGCCGTGCTATTGTCCGTGGAAACGAAGGAGTTTTCATCACAGGCAAGACCATTGAGTTTCGGATGGGGGGCAACATGGAACTTAAAGCAGTAAGTATTTCAAATCAGCATTTTTTGAACAGCTTAGTTTCAAATTCAGGCTGATAGTAAACTGATGTAGCTTTAAATGGATTCAAATTTTATATACAGTAGTCATACATAAATTTTAGCTACGGTCAATGTATTTAGTGAGGTTTTTAAAAGGTGGATTATCACTTCACTGTTAATTAGTGGTTCAGTAGTTTTCAGGTATCAATGATTTATTACTATTAAGACACTAAAAACTCACAATGCAATTAAAACTAAGCAGTTGGCCTCTGCACTGAAATGAATGCCAAAGGGAATTCATCTTCTCTTCTGGAGGTTTTACTGGGGACAGCAAGCTTTGACAGAGGAGTAGATGTACCGTTAGGAGCACTACCTTCTGTGCTGCCGCAGCAAGACTGGCCAGCATTCGTTGAAGATTTCTGGACATGGTTAAGATTGCACAGCATATAGAATGATGGAAAAGGTTAAAGGAGAATACAAAATAAGGATATGTGCACTTTAATGTGTGAATGAATTGCACCCATGAATTCAAACACTGATTCCCATTTCACATACATGTTTTTAGATTTACTAAAGCCACACTGCTGCTGTCTCTGTTAGTACTGATCTACCACTGGGTAGCAAAGTACATTGCTGGCTGGCTGTAATTAAGAAATTCATGGCGTTACTCACAAATTTAATTGAAAAATGAAACCTCATCATATGTACTTTTTTTATTCTGTTGATTTCTACAGCCATCCTAAAGATGTCATTGATTCATTAAACCAGCTTGTCCTTTTCAGAAACAACCTGCCTTGTTTAAATTAGATGTGGTACTTTTTTTCTCCCTCTTAATAGGAAAACAGTATTATCCTGAATGGAACTGTGATGGTCAGCCCGTCGCGACTGCCAAGTTCTTCTTACGGGGAACAGTTTAATAACGGCAACTGGCTGCGTTTCAAGCTCTGCATGTGTGCGGATGGGACACTGTTCAAGGTGCAGGTGACAGGTTATAACATGGGTTGTCAGACGTCTGTCAATCCCTGTGGAGCCACACACTGAAACACAAACCACTACCAGGAGAGTTCTTTTTGGTGTTTACATATATTTGTATGAAGTAATTGCATGCCTTCGAGGATTTCTGGTTTTACAGCAGTTTATACTAACAGTTATTACATAATATTTTTAAGCAAAGGCTGTTACGTTCAGCAGTATTATGTCATCATCCTGTTAGCCATAATAGTGGCACTAATGTAGTAAGCTTTCAGTCTACATGCGCACTGAAGTACCTTCCTGAATTGGGATCACTAGAATATATTTAAAGAGAGTGATCTTAGCAACAAACTTGACTGCCTTCAGTTGTCTCTAAAGGAGGTTTTTGTCCTACATCCCAAGACCATGAGGGCTGCTGAGAACACAGCTGCCATCTGAAGTACTTCAACAGGAACATCAGTTTGTTGTTGGAAGTGGATTTGCCTAAGATCGCTGAAGCAGCAAATTTTTGTCTTTTCATTTCTTGCCCAAGGTTGATGTAGTGATTTCCTCCAAAATTATGTGGTTTACCACATGTATGCTAAGAGAGGGGTAATGGCAGATTCACTTTAAAATACTGCATCATTTCTGCCATATATTCTCATGTAGTTAAAAAAAAAATTATGCTAGCACAAGTAATATTTGCAAATTAATACCAAGTGTGGAAGTGTAACTTCAAGTTTGAAATAGTCTTGTGATTATTGAAGTGTTGCTTGAGCTCCCATTCTGTCTGTGCAGTTTAGGGGTTCTACAGGTGCTTAATTTATGTGAAGTTATTTATAAAATGTGTTTCTATTAGAAGTACATTCTTAAAGATATTCTTACGACTTGCTCACTAGCCAGAAAAAGTATCTTCCTGGATGCTTTAATGTGAACAGCGTATGAATTCATTATTCAACAGGTAATAATCTGAAGCATGACTGTAAGCAGCAGTGTCTGAGATCAGATCTCTTCTTTCCCAGAAATGCGTTATTGACAACCTCAGAATTAAATTCTGAAGTTAAACTGCAAGTCCATAATTCTACACATGATGGTATCAAATCCTGTGACAGCAGAGTAAATACATCTGTATCTGAATTTGTCAACAGTGAAACTGTGTCTGTGGTGAACTGGGACCTGACAGAAACTATTCTAGCCTTGTCACTGCTTTTGCAGAGGTAAGACATTCTGTACTAAAAATAGGCTGGCTCATTATCAGTTTCCCTCTCCTCCCTCCCTATGTATTTTCTTCAGTTCAAAATAGTTTCGTTTTGCAGAAGCATCAAGTAATCTTAATAACAGAGGCCATAAAGGTGACTTTGCAGGTAGTTTTTTGACACATTTTTCTAGATAAGCACACACTTCTCTTCTGAAAAGTTGTACAAATGCTACACACTAACTTCAGAATTGGTCATTTGTTACAGGAAGATGAACTTTCTGCCCTTCATTTATAGCGCTCTCAGTACACAGAATTCTACAAAACGCAAATCAGCTCCTGCTGCAACAAGAACTTTGTGGCTAAGGTCCCACTTGCCGTACTTACTAGAAGTCAGTAAGTCCTCACGCAGGATGCGTGCGGGTGGGAGTGATTTCTAGAGGGGGCTTCTTAGGTCAGGCTTTATGCCACCGGGGAGGCCTGAGGGGTCACGTTTCCCTCATTCCGCTAAGGCAAATCCAGATTTTGTTGCAAAAGCCATTGAATTGCTCACATTAAAGATTACGGAAGGTACTAACTAACATTTTGCTTACTGCCTTCATGAACTTTTTAGTTTTACTACAGTTAATAGTTATTAACCACTTCAACACACATTTTGCTGAAAACCTGCTAAGTAGTGCCCCGATTAGTATCTATTACAATTAAGAGGAGGAAATAAACTATAACATTTTTAGAATTTTCACTCATGCTAGTGGGAGTTTGTCACTTTATTTTTATATATATAAATACACACCTATGTATAAAAATATAAGCAGCAGCAGCATCCTTGAAGCTGAAATAGATCTTGGAAGTGACAGGTACTGCCTCAAGTCAAGTAGATTACACACGAAGAGCGTATGGATGCTCTTTGGTTAGTACTGGCATGCCTGTATGCTAGTATTGGAGTCTTGTAATTATCAAGAGTTCTGTCTAAAATACTGTATGCAACGTAGCTGAAAGATTTGTCACAAAGGTACTCTTAAATCATGGTCTGGAGAATTGGGTTTGAAGTGTGGATTTTTTGTCAAAACGTAGCAAAACCGATCATACAAATACCAAATGAAATAAATTATTAATTTGTCAGCTGCTGTTCGTGTATCGTTAATATATTTTGTTGCCTTCACTACGCAGTTTGAGAAATGTTGGCACCACACATGCCCTGTGTTGTGCAGTTATTTGTTGTTTCTCTTCTAACTGCCTAAGGTACGTGTTTCTGTATGTATTTAAACCATTGTGTGGCACGTTATTTATTTCATTCCCACGGATGCACTTACGAGTCTGTGTGTTTAAAGTACATTTTGCATGCCTCTGTGTAAAATACCACACTGGGCACGTTGAAACAACTCACATGTGAAGAGTTCTCAGCATATGTAAAGGTGGTGTTTTTTTCCAATAGGTGAAAGACGACTGAATTTCTAATCTTTGTTTTGAAATGAAACAATAAATTCTAACACACAGCTGCGGTTCAGAAGTGTTATTTGTAAGAATATAGTTTTTCATTAAAAATACGTGGTTGTGTTATTGACAGGGAAGCTACTGTTTCATTATGAAAATCATTCCACGTCTGTTTGTCATGAATTATATCTGGTGGACTTTGCTCAGTGGCAGTTGTGTATAATACTTGAAGTAGAGTTCAAAAGTCTCCACTTCTGTTAGTTCACCAGTTCCTGAGAGGCTGTGTTTCTCGACTGAGGGACTGGAAAAGAAAGAAAAGGTTCGGATTGGTTTTTGGGAGAGGTGGAGGGAGGGGGGACGTTACCAGTTTATGAATGTTCTTTTTGCAACATACATAAGAGTCCAAAACTGTATGTTTGAGACAAAAGGTTGATAATGCTTTGGGTATTTGGTGTTGGTTTTTTTCTATGTCAAAGTATTTCCGCTTTCTGTTTAACTCTTGTTATGCTGAATTTACCATAATTTTACATTTTACGTATAGATACTATGGATAACCTTCACTTGAGTGTCATAGCTGTGGTCCTTTACTCTAATCTTCCTGGATCAGTGGGAACCAAGTCACAGCGGATTCTTCTTGATACGCATCACCATTCAGACTGCTGGTGGGATGGGGAGTTCTCAGTGAATTGTTCTTTTACCGGAATATCTACTATTCCAGAAGATGTATCACAAACAGCAGTAACAGCTGATTTTAGTTACAATAATATTAAAACATTTGTATGCACTGATGGAAGAAATGAAGAATGGATGCTAAAACACCTGAATCTCAGTAACAACCTGATTTCTGAACTCTCCTTAACTACTTTTAGAAATTTACCCGTTTTAGAAACACTAAACCTCGATGGTAATGCTATCCACACCCTCACTCTGGACTTACCTGCGCCTGCACATGGGTCTAAAAAGCATGGAAAAGGCCGTCATCTCCTGCCCGCTTTGAAAGTATTGTCAGTTGAAAGAAATAATCTTAATATAGTTCCAAGAGGTAAGCTTTCAAAATCTCTAAGGACCTCGCTCCCAAGGGGTAAGTTGGTTTTGGATATGATTCAGTAGATCTTGCAGGATTCAGAATGTGACTGTCTCGTTTAGGTATGCTTCAGGTGAGGGAAAGTTCCACCTGCGTGCAAATAGAGAGACGGAAGCAAATGGGTTGTTATGGATTAGGTTGGGGTTTGTTACACAGGCTTTGCAATCGTAATGCCTTAAACGTCAGTCAAAACCAACCAAATGCATCCTCAGAGAGCCCAAGCAGTGTTCTTCCTTGTACAGAAAGGGAAGCAAGGGTCTTTGGAAAAACGCCAGCCTCCACAACCCTGTCATGAACCTTGACATGAAAAAAATTGCGGATAATGAATTTCATATTACTCTGCAGAAGAAAGTCAATACTGTTTTTTTAAATAAAACTTGCTCCAATATGAGTATTTCACAAAGACAGGAAAATACATTTTGTGTCCTCAGACCAATTTTGCTCTCTGCCATCTGGCACCCAGCCAAAGTCACACGTTCTGGTAACGAGAGGGGGCTGTACGTTCTCAGCGGGCTTTTAGAAAGCGCCAGTCACTGAACGGCACTCGGCATCACAGCCTTTATGACGGCCTCTGTCCTCAGAAACAGATGGTTCCCATTGTCCAGACTGTTTAATGAAGCAGAAGCTGAGAACAGGCAACACTATTCTATGTGTTGTTTGCTGAATGTAATTGATCTCTGATAACATCATCAGATTCATTAGCTCTAGATTTTGGAAACAGGGTGAGGGGGGAGGCGGCAAACTAAAACCCCACTTACCTCCCGAAGTCAGACAAAGAGAATAATTTTGCACCTACACAGGGTCCCCAAAGTTCTGTTTTGCCCCTTTTTTGATACTAAATAATTCTCTGGCATGCAGGAAACAGCTTTGCTTAATTATTTTGTAGCATCTGTAAGGTTGCTATATAGACAGCGTAGAAAAGCTTACATTATAAAATATATTGGTGCAGATTTTACTTGTTTTGATAGATAACTACACATCACAGAATGCCTCAGTGGGTCAGACAGATCAACCCTTTTCCCTAAGAGCCTCCATTTTTAGATGTTAAAAGTCAAATTGCTGTGCATCATACCACCATACTTCCAAGTTGTACTTCAATCCCACATTCATTTAAATACTTGTTCAGAACTTTATTTTCTGGCCTCCAAAATACTTCACTATCCTTCTAGTTTTAAAGCTCTGGTAAGCAAACACAAACCGAAGCTCTAAAGCAGAGGGGTTCAGCCACAGTGAAACCCTTCTCACAAGGGCCACCCCAGGCGTCAGGCTGCTGCCCTCTGCTCCCGTACCAGCGTATGGCTCTGGCACAAATTTAGCTTCAGGGAAGCATCCGAACTACAATTCTTCACGCAGGTGCAAGGAAGGATTGATGAACTGCCAGACGTTCTGAACGCCTTTGTTATCAGCTACCGCTAGTTTGGCAGCAGGAATGAATCATTCTCTCTGCTTTCCACAATAAACCCAAAGGTCAATTACTCAGCAAACCCAACAGCAAACTGAAATAAGACATTTCCAGTAAACCAGATGACACCAAGGGCAAAATTTTTAAGGAGAACCAGTAGCTTCACAACAATGCTTTACGATCAAAAACCACTTCAGGGTGACATTTGGGCGTTACAAACTGTGGTGATGCTGAGTGTTCAAGCGCCTGCCTTCCCACTGGAGCTTGCGGGCTGGAGGTTTGGGGGCTGCCTGCGCAGCACCTGAGAAAAACGAGCATTCAAAAGAGCTACTTACGGAAGACAGATGCTGTTGTAACTAGGATATGCTGAAGAATGTACTGTTAGCTTGATAATTCACAGGCAGGCGGGCGTAAGCAACAACATGTTTTTGTTTTCAGTCAAGTTTACATCCTATGAATACGGTTCAAAAATTTCATACCTGAAAAATTCCCATGAACTTGCAGATGGCAATGAATAGGAGATACGGTATCAGTTTTTCCATCTCTGTCTTTTATTTACAATTAACGTTTTTGGATTTTATAAACTGAGTATATTCCACTTTTTTCACACTCCTCCTTTCCTATCTCCAGTTCTCCAGAGAAGCGTGCTCAAAGTTCAGAGATCAGAGTCAGAATAACTTTGATAGTACAAGGGAATGTTACTGCTTTTATGGAGATGTGAATTTTTAAAACCTGCATTGATGGTGAATGTATAAACATGCTTACTGTCAATGCTACGCAACTTTTAGAATGGGACAGCCACTGAACAGGACAGGCATGGTAACTCAAAAGCCTGCAGCCACTTGTTGCAATAGACAGGAACAGAAGGAATTTTCTTGCAAAGATTTTTAAAAGCCACTTGATGCAACTGGGAAAACAAGAACACGAAATGTCAAATAGTTTTGTTCTTCCTAGGACTGAGCCTGCTGCCATCTTTACAAACCATCCGTTTGTCATCCAATGGCATACGAAAGATTGAGCTGAATGATTTTCAAAACTGTTCACAGCTGAAGGACATCGACTTGCAGAACAACAAGATAACTCAGATTCACCCGGACGCCTTCAGGGATCTCAGCAAATTACAGGTATTAAAGCAGTATTACAACTGTTTCACCATTAAAAGTATTAATTGTCTGCTGTTCAGCATGATTATATTGGTCTTTGATGATTATATCAGTGTACAATTATAAAAACTAAAGCAAATGTGAAAATGATCGTTATTTTTATATAATATATATTTGTTTTTCACATATAGGAAAACACACACACTTGTAAATATATAAAATATAGCCATAAGTTCACCATTTATCTATGCCACAAACCAATCCATAACTGGTTTAAACACACACACGTCCTTTTCTACCCCGATCCCTTCCATGGCGAGAGCCTTGTGGCTTCCCATTCACACAGAGGTAGTCTACCACAGGAGAATTCTAAATATACTGCAATTTAATCTTTTCATTTAAATTAAAAAGCTTAGAACAATATTTTGAAATCCTAACCAGATGTATTGTTCCCATAACTGCAAAAGTGCTTGTACACTAAAATAAATGTTATTGTTGATACTGCAATTAGGATTGCACTGTAAGGCTTATCAAATTAATTCTGAATTATTTCCAAATAGGTCGTGGATCTCCGTGAAAATGCTATGACAACCCCTCTACCACAGTTATTAATTACTTTGAACTTCTTTCAACTTGAAGTAGATTTCTCAAATAATGCCTGGATATTTAATTGCAGACTAAATGCTTTCAAACATTTATATAAAAATTTTCTTTTTGACTCTACGAGTGAAAAATTGAGTATTTCATACAATAAATCTGCCAACGACTCACAGAAACCTCTGCTGTACCTTTCAAGTTTCCATTTAAACTGCAGTGACAGTGTTTTGCTCAAGACAACTGTGGTCCCAACAGGGAAGACGTCGGTGCTAAACTGTGACGTGGACAACACAAGGGGTATGTAAACCAGGGACTCTATCCATAGCGGCTAAAATCCAAATGCACGCAGAATGATCAAACAAATCTAGTTTAAAAAGTGGATTTCTAAAGATACTGTTCAAAAATAACTGAACAACAATTTAACATGCAAATTATTTAATTAGAAAGTTACGTCTGAAAGTCACGTTTTCCAAAAAAAGTCTTCACCTCCTTCCTTACATTAAACTGGTAAGTGATGCCAAATTATGCGCAGATAAATCTCAGTAAGTAGTACGGTGCAAATTTATCAGTTAATTTTGGAATGCAAACAAAGGCCTGAACAGTCAGGTGGCACTTCTGGGGCATATAGAGAACTGAGGATGCAACAGTGTTTCTATTCAGTTACAGCAAAATGGAATGAAAGTTTATTTGCAAGAGAAAGGATTTCTGTTTCTTCTAAAGAAGTACAGCTACTGTAGCACACAGCTCGCTCACGAAATGAATTCAGCATTTACAATAAACACAGAGCACATGAAGCGTGACAAAATCTAGAGCTAAGACTTCCCACGCAGAAGGAAAAAGAAGGAAAACTGAGACCTTCTTAGGTCTAATTAGTCCATTAGAGGAGTCCTTATGGCACTACCAGAGTAGTTCTACTACCAGAGTAGAAGGTGCAGTTGTCATGTGCCGTAAGTACTCCTCTAATGGACTAATAGCACTTTGAGGTGGTAAGGCTTTCCACTTGGAACACTTTATCCCCAAATGAAAATGCCTGGGGTCTGTTGCAAACGCCACCTGTTTCATCTATTAACAAGGAAAGTCACGGAAACTCTGATCATGGGATTAAATTCAACACACTGGATTGCACCAAAACTGGTCTGGGAACACAAGCAGATCCAAAAGCAAAGGTGTACATACAACCTTGAAACATACTCCAAGAGCCAACAACCAGCCATGGCCTACACTGGCTCAAGTTTGGAACAACTGTTCCGTAGATGCAAACATCCTTGGTTTTCAACCCTTTTTGCTGCAGTCAAAGCAGTTAACTACAGTCAAATCACAGTGGTTGAAACATTGACAGTTAACAAGTGAAGTTTTGTCTCAGAGCTGCAGACAGTGACCACGGTCATGCTGGAGAACAACTGGCTATACATATGGATCTTCCACGAAGGAGATCAGCAGGTGTTTATAGTATGACCCACAACACACGTAATTTCAGCGACCTCCTCCCTCACCCACACCGTTTGTCTTACAAAGTCTGCTATGAATGCTCTATATGGACTGCATTTTAAATGGGGAGGGGAAATATATGATGGTTTAACATACTTGGCACTATGTCAAATGACTATGGATGGATTAAAAAAAAAAAATTCATAATAAATAGTTAAAATTATCAAAGTTAGGTCAGAGTATGTCCTTATAGAAATAACTTGACCATGCAAATCGAGCATCCTGTACTTTTAAGATTTAATTTGTATTTCATTTTATTTCAGGTAATGGAGTCTCTTGGTGGACACCTAAAGGCAGAATTTCAAAAGATAGTAATCTTCCTCATTTGACACTGGATAAAATGAATAATTTAGTAATATACAATGCTGAGAAAAGTCTTGAAGGGTTATATTTGTGTATTCTTAATACAAGAAAGAAGAAATATCTCATCTACAATATACAGGTGAAAGAAAGGGTTTCAACATTTTTCTTTAGAAGAGCCCGGGACACTCACACTGTTTTCAGACAAGGAAGAACCAAGCAAGACCTTGCACTGGCTGTCTGCCTCTCGGTGCTCATTACGTTCGTTTGTGCTTTTTGTCTGGGTGTTTTTGCTAGACCCTACCTCCTGAGCCTGTGGGGACTCATGCGCAGGAACAAAAATTCGGGTTCAGAACATACTTATTCTAACCAAGCTTTTTCAGATGAAACCTTGAGCAGAGAGTACTCTGCAAGCAAACCAACAAACATGCAGAGTAATTTGTTCACTTGTGGTGGGAATCCTTCAAGAAACACATGCATTGTTCCTACAGACACTTCTATTTTGTATGAAAATGTCATTGATAGCAGTGTACATACACCAAATACTGAAGACTACCAGAAACAAAGCAATAATGAGATCAACATGAAGAAAAAACCAGCATTTTCAGACATCAAAACTAGTATCAGCAATGATGAAAACAGAAATGTTGATGATAATGGACTATTTTCTGTAGGGTTAGATTACAAGAACAGCAATGAAGTAATGCCGAGAAAATTAATGAGTAAAGACATTTCATTATGGGAAGATTCAAATTATGCAAATAACGAAGACTCAGAGAAGGGCAGGTTCCCTCCCATACCCAGGAGATTAAATGCCGACTCTTACTCAAATCCCATGGACTATTCAGATTTAGATTTATCCATCACAGGAGAAACTGGCTTTCCATTCTCCGCGATACCAACACATACAGTCGCGCAAGAGTCTAGGAACAGCAAGGTAAGCAACAACTCTGGTCTGCTGCAGTCTGAAATCACAAAGGCTACACCAGAGTCTCCTGAAAGAAAAGGCATTGTTTCACATAGCGAGCCCACAAGCATTACAAAGTTTATGCCTGAAAAGCAAAGCTGTGATGAAGAACGTGGTCTAAAAGGCAACATAAATATAGCCAGTGATGTGGGAGATTTTATTTTACCCAGTAGCTGCAAGGGAGATACAAATACTGAGAATTTAAGTGTCTACCAAACAATAGAAAACTCTCCTCTTACACAGTACGACTGTACAACAGAACGTACAAATGAGAAAGATGCTTCAGCATATCGATTCAGTGATAGTTCTTCAGATGAAGGGACTCCATTCACAATGAGTGACTGTAGTTCTTTAGCAGACTTTGAACTGGAACAGCCTGGTGTTAGCGACACCTCGCCAGTCTGTCAGTTGTTACTAGAGGAAACTGATACGAACAGTAGAACTGAGAAGATCTCAACGCTGCCAGAGTCTCCAAACATTGCTGCTGAACTTCAGTGTACTGGGAAAAATGAAGACAAAAACAATGCATATTTTGAAACCACTAATAATTTCAAATCAGATACTATGATGCGTGAAACAGCATCACCTTATGCTGATAAATGTCGTCACCATGAAAGCATGTCAGATTCAGACACAGTTAGTTCTTCAAGTCAAGAAGTTCGTGATATATTTGAGCATTTCACCAATGCAGAGTCAACAGTACAGAACTCTCTTTCCCATTCTCTCCGCAAACAAACTGATGATTTTGGTAATATGTTACTTCCATTAAAACATTCTCCCACATACGACACGGACACAGAGAACGCTCCTGAAGAGGGTGAATTGGAGCTGTACCAGTTTCCCATTGAACCTCAGCACTCCCTCAGATTCAGCCCCACTGAACAAACAGAAAATGCACCAGAGGGAAGAAGAGACGAGCACCTAGATCGGAACTCCTCTGAACAGAATCATGGTGAAGGGGACATTACATTAAGAAGAGACACGAGTACATCCAAGGACGACGATTTTATTTTTGCTCCCATTGATACCTGTTTGAATGAAACTGTTAAAAAAGCACCACTACTGCATTCCAGCAACGAGTCGTCTCTTCAGCCTCTGTCCAAACACACAACTGAAACACATTTTACCGTTATTACAGAGAAAGAGGACTTGCTACCCCAGGGGATGCAGGTGAACACAACTAAGGCGTGTGCAGATAAAATGCAAAAAGGTTTTAATGAGAAAGACTGTGATGGATACACAGAATCACACGATACCAGCCACTGTAGTCTGCCCAAAGAAATGCAGTCTTCCAACGCTATGGCCGATGCAGGTTTGCTGCATCTTCACTCTTCCAGGAAAACACAATCAGTCTCCAACACAGAAGATCGTTTCCAACTGGATCAGAGCGATGAGGATGCATATTCCTTCTCGGTCCCACAAGGCTTCTTCAACGAAAGCACACGATACAGTTCATGTTCATTCCCACGGAAGACTACAGGAAATATGATCTCCGAAAGCACTGATTCCAGCAAGGCAGAGGATGACACTACTTCGACAGGACTGGAGAACAATTCTACAACAGCTGTCGACCTCCAAAATTCAAGTGAAAAACTCAGTCAAAAAAGTCAGACCAACGTAGGACAGGGACAGTTTTTTGTTAAGAAGAAGAGAGCGTTTGATGGATTTGCTAATGTTTTGCAAAGCAGGAGAACAAATTTCAACAGCTGAGACATGAAAGTGTAATACTAAGCTCTCACAGTGTTTACGTCATGTAGTAGGTGCAAAAAAGTGATTATGTCTTAAAATGAAATTCTGTGACTTATTAAAAACTGTTAAATACCATGGTTGGGTTTTTTTTTTTGGTATTTAACTCTCAGTACAACTATCTATCTGCCTATAACTTCAGAAATGCAAGTTATGGAACTAGACTTAACAATGAGATGTATAAAGCCTGGATCCAGCTAAGTTAGAAACACTGTAATTCCAAGGGGTGATTCAGGCCAGGAGCTATGGACTTGTGTTTAGAAGGGTACTTGCAAAAAATAAAAATAGGCTTTATGAAAAACAACTCTCAGATACTCAAATGAGTAAACTACTTAGTAGTTCTAATTATTAATAAAGCTTTTCTGAGTAATAATAATAATAATATTTACTTCCTCTTTATTGTTAGGACTAAGATAGTTGTTTCCCTTAGAATTTCCCTCCAATATGCACTGTTCTATTTCTTTGTATAGAAAATAAATGGAACACTGAAATTATTATTACATTATTACATTATTACTATTATCGTGTTTTCCTATGGGACTCACCCTATACAGTAAAATAGTACATATTACTATCTTCTGCTTTTTGAACCAAATTTGTGGATTAAAAGTCTGAATTCCCACAGTTTTGCGAAGGTAGGTAAAATCCAAGCAGTATTCAATTACAGTAAAAAAATTACTTTTTAACTTGGCAAGACACAGAGAGTAATGAAACCTTTTTTTCTCAAAGAAACAGAACAGAATTCAAACCTTGCTGAAGAGTCAGTTATGGAGATCTAGCTACTGATGGGAGATCACCTGTAGTTTGCAGATGTGATGACATGGGCAGGGTAATTTAAAAAAAAAAAGAAAACTTACTGTCACTAAGCTATAATTCCCTATAAAAAAGAATCCTACACCCACTTCAGAGTTTTACTGAGAGGGGCAAATCAAGAGCAGCTCAAAACTGCTGTATTAGAATATCAATGGCTTGATATACAGTAACTTTTTCTAAGCAAAAAAGATAACAAGCATAAGATGAAATTTGGTCTGAACACAGCCCAAGGCCCTTTTAACATACACAGTATCATTGATGTAGTCCTTGAAGAGGAACGTCATCACAACAGGGAACAGGCCTAGGTTCCCAGAAAATGCAGGAGGCTGGTCAGCCACTCTGGGAAAACTCTGTTATGAAGACACAATTAATTCACTAAAAACTCCGAACAGAAGGAACACATTCCAGTTCCATCAGATGAGGGGTAAGTTCAATCGCAGTACATCTTTGAAACTATCTTTAAAGAGAAAGCTAGGAAAGAACAAAGAGATGCTGACAGAAGCTAATAAATTCGTTAGCTTCACGTTCTTGGAACTAAAAAAAAAAAATACATCGCAAATAACTTAAGAGACAAGTAAAAGCAACTGAAGGAGACCAGTGCTGATATTATTTGATCATTCAAAAACATAATTTTCTTTAGTGCCTTGAATCCTTTTAAATAATTGTTTTACACATCTAGCATCACAATTATCAGTTATGTATTTACTGAGCCAAGTCCCCTATGCTTAGACCTCCTGTTGGTTTGGTTTAGGTTTTTTTCTGGCTGATGGTCTCAAAATCTCTAATATAACTCAGAATAGATTATATGGCAGTTTCAGGTAGGCGTTGCATGGATTTGATTTAGGTCACCACAGTATTTGCGAATAACTGAACTCGATGACATCTCCAATTCAATTAAAAGCAATGAATCTGCTGTCATTCACACATATCTTCCTGCTTTCCAAACAGTTATCGGAAAACTTCTCGTCTGTTTGCTCCAGTACTCAGTGGTATCTAAACTGATAACAAAGAAGTTTTTTTAGCAGCAGGTACTGGCTTCAGTTAGGAGTCCGCTCAAGAACCAAGGGTGAAATTATCTGCTGAAGAAATTGGTAATTTGTCATCAAATTATTCATGAGTTTAAGGGCCTGATTTTGTTTTCTGTTTTTCAAATACAGGAAAAAGTTCTACACATTTAACTGTCCAAAGTTGTTTATACAGTCCAAGTAAACAAGAACTAAACAACAAAACACTCAGATCTGCAAAAATCACAGCATTCCCAGAAATGTTAAAAATACAGTAACTCTAAAATATTCAAAGTATGTTTGCCAATACAACTCATTCCTTGATTCTATAGATGTCTGTAAGTGTTATAGCCTGTTCTACTGCAACTTTTCTTTCCTAATCCGCACATGGCCTCGGTACTCATGTAAAGCCTTGGCTTCTACTGAATTTAGGGCTGCTGATTTCAGAGAACAGTATGTGACATAAAAAACAACTGTGTTTTTAGAGGCTGTCTAGAAATAAAGAGCTGGGTAATCTGAGTGTGATTCCTCGTAGGAACAGCTACATAGCTGCTGGGAGCAAAACAGAGAACAGTATTTCCTCACCACCAGCGCTTTTGTTAGGACCCATAACCAGCCTTCACTAAAGCTCATCATACACCGAAGTTACTTGTGGCCAAAGCGACTTTAAAAATGGAACACATAAAAGTGCAGACTTGCTCTTCATGGTATGTATGAGTCTTCAAACACTGTGCTGACAGGTCTCTTCCAAGGTCTGTCAACTTTTGGCTGTACCAGCTGTTAACAAGTTAAGAAATCTGACTACATACATAAGCAAGCCATTTTCAGGGATCATGGAAAAAAAGATATTTGAGTGGCTCTATTGATATCTCATACACAGCAATGTTTTGTCCTTCGCTTCTGCTACCGTTCAGACAGCTTTCAAAATATGTATTGGGAAACTATTTTCTCATCTTTTTTCCAAGCATGGGAATGCTGCAGTGGCAATGCAGACAGTACACTACTTGTGAGAAGCTGTGAGTTTTCTAAGCTTCCCTTTATGCCATAAAGTTACAGAAAAACGCTATCTGCTGTTTTCATCAGAGAAAATAAACTTGCTCCTTCATCAAGAGATTTTTAACATGTGACAAAAGTACTTCATTCTACTGTCAAAATATCATTGATGTTCTGTCTCAAAACTACCTTTCATATTTCTATCTAATCTTGAGCCTTTCCTTTGCTACTGATCACTCCAGACACTTATATCCCCTGTTCTTTCAAACCCAAACACTCAGCTGCTTCTTCTTCATATTAATTCCTCACTTCATTAGCAATTGCTCCTAAAGTTAACCAAAAACCTTCTATATTTTCTGTGGCTTGCAAGCAGTACTCCTCATACTCTGCTCCTCTCCTTCCATGCTATTTCTCCATGCCTTTTTGTATACAATAGCTACACAGTCCCCAATTCACTGATTCTCTCTTTTATCCACTGATTTTTCTTCACATTTCAGCTGATATGAATCCACTGTATCTTGTTTGCACTGAAAACTTCACTAGTTTAGCTGGTTTAGTCGCTGAGAATTTTCTAGAACACCTTCACTAGTGCAAATCCAGTTGCAGTTATAGGGGTGTAAGTGTACATCATACAGACACCAACTTCCAACACCCCACCCTACACACAAGTTACACCTGCAGAGAGGTGTAACTGCAACTGCTTTAGGGATGTTGGAACTTCTTTAGCTTCACCGATAACTTCAGGTAGCCAAACTCACGTTCAGGTAAGACTTTGGTTACCATCACAGTTGATAGTGTGACCAAGTCACAGAACAGGCTCGATACAAGACGTGGCTGAGCGTATGCTGTATGAATTCGTAAAAGAAGCGCGAGGAGGCAGTGAAGATGATGTTGGTAACAGTCTGGGCACACCCTTCTCACAAGACCATGGCGTGTGGAGCTCAGGGCTCGACAGGATGTAGCATCCCTCAGACAGTGTATCAGTACAGGAAAAAATACTGAAGCCTTAAGAGTAGATCGAGAACCTCAGATACAGTAATCAAAATGAATCAAAGCTCTCATTTGCATTCACATATTTATGATACTTCGATAATCATCACGTTGTTTGCTGTACATACAAAGCATTTCAGTCTTTCCAGAGAATGCTAATAACTGGGCTGGAAAATAACCCTCGAACATAAAGAAAAGGTAGTCACATTTAACCTACACACCATTAACATCAGGAACTATTTGGATGGTACAGAAGATTGTGACTCACCGCCCCATCTGATAAATACAGGCAGCAGGCTACATTCTGAGAACTGGTGAAGGCAATCCCAGCCTTCATCACCAACAGGAACTTACCGAAGAACTGCTTCTCTAGAACGGGCTTTACATTACAATATTATAATTGTAACGTAAATACATTCAACTTTAAGTCAAGAGCCTTAGGACTGGTAGCTCAAGTAGTGTAAAATATTAAAACAAAATTGTGAAACCAGTCTTACAGGCGTTCTTTATTCTCTTTGCCAGCTTTTAAGTGTTTCCTATTCAAAAACAGATTCGTAACTCTGCAAGCAATACAAAATAATAAGATTAACTAATGCTCCTTTAAAAAATAAATTTGTGAATGTATTATGGACAATAAGGCTGTAATTTTTGTGTCTTATTGCTAGCAGCTTTTCTACTGCTCTGCTTAAGACACCATCAGTTACGCTTTAAAAAGCTCATTACAAGTCAAATAATTGACAAACTCTTCTGAAAGGTAAGAAAAACACAAGTCTTCAAGGTCATTGCAGACCTTCAGATCAAAGTATCGCTACATTTAAATACTACTAGACTGGTCTTCTCTTCCAGCACTACATTTGAGTAACTTAAGACAATTTTCTTTAGTATATACTTTTAGAAATCACAAAGGGTTGAAGGTTGGAAGGCACCTCTGGAAGTCATCTGGTTCAACCCCCCCCCCCACTCAAGCAGGGCTACCTAGAGCCAGTTGCCCAGGACCATGTCCAGACAGCTTTGGAACGTCTCCAAGGATGGAAACTCCACAACCTCTCTGGGCAACCTGTGCCAGTGCTCAGTCACCCTCACAGTAAAAAGTGTTTCCCGATGTTCAGAGGGAACCTCCCGTGTTTCAGTTTGTGCCCACTGCCTCTGGTCCTGCCACTAGGCACCACTGAAAAGAGCCTGGCTCTGTCATCTTTACACCCTCTCTTCGGATAATTATATACATTAGGAAGATCCCTCCTGAGCCTTCTCTTCTCCAGGCTAAGCAGTCCCCGCTCTCTCAGCCTTTCCTCATAGGAGAGAAGCTCCAGTCCCTTCATTGTCTTAACAGCCCTTTGCTGGACTCTCTCCAGTATGTTGAGGTGTCTCTGGTACTGGAGAGCCCAGAAGACAACACAGGACTCCAGGTGTGATGTCACTAGTGATGAGTAGCTGACAAAGATTACCTCCCTCAGCCTGCTAGCAATTGGCTTCTCTAACACAGACCAGGATACCATTTGCCTTCTTCGTAGCAAGGGCAAATTGCCGGCTCATCGTCAACTTGGTGTCCACCAGGCACCTCAGTTCCTTTTTTGACAAGCTGCTTTCCAGCTGGGTGGCCCCCAGTATACATTGGTGCATGGGGTTGTTCCTTCCCAGGTAGAGAACCGCTGTACTTCTCCTTGTTGAAGTTCATGAGGTTCCTGTTAGCTCATTTCTCCATCCTGTTGAGGTCCCTCTAGATGGCAGCATGACTCTCTGGGGTATCAGCCACCCCTCCCAGTTTGGTGTCATCAGCAAACTTGCTGAGGGTACACTCTCCCCCATCATCCAGGTCATTAATGAAGATGTTGAACAAGACTGGACCCAGCAGTACACCACTGGCCACTGGTCTCCAACTAGACTTTACACTGCTGACCACCACCCTCTGGGCCCAGCCATTCAGCCAGTTTTCTGTCTACCTCACTGTCTGCTCATCCAGCCCATACATGAACAGCTTTTCTATGAGGACCTCATGGGTCAAAAGACTCGAGATGAACAGGTAATGACCATGCTTCTTGTAAAATTTTGTCTTAAGAGACACTTCCTGCTCAAATCGACTCTTTTTGTTGAAACTTTTGTATTACAATACTGTTTTACACCCACACACCTCATCTGAAACATATCTGTTACCAACAAAGCTCTAAATATGATTTGCCTTAGTGTTAGAAATAAGGGTGACAAGATTGTACATACAAGTTCTCTGCTACTAAATGATAAAGTTTGCCAGCTGACGTGATGCGTGTTCAGATATGAGAATTTCTGAAGTATGAATCACAGAAAAATCTGAAGTCAGTTGCTGAAACCAACACAAATACTGTTTATTTGTGGGATGCCATTTTACATCAACACCAGCAAAAGACCTAAAAAATCAAACGGATGAACTCATGTTAGGTGGTGTAACAGTATTTTTGTCAGGTCGTGAGTCACAGGAGTTCAGCACACCTTACGTGTGTCATACCCAAACAGCCAAAACAGAAAGCATTCACAGTTACAGGTTAACTGCTGTTCCTGCAACAGCAGTGTCAGTAGGTACTATTCTGTGACAGCGCAAGTACACACACACACACACACACACACGGAGGGGGAAAAGAAAAAAAAAAAAACTAAACTAAACAAAAAAACATCCAGCCAAGCTTTGGTCTTAATTACAGACAACAAACTATTTAGTTGGTGGATTGATTCTATATCCTTTTACAGCTATATGAAAGGACAAAATCTAAGGCCTAGAAAGAGGTATTTCAGCAGTTACAGTTAAAACCAGGGCACAAGCTAACCTTTAAAGCTGTCTAGATGAATTCCAAGAGTACTACACAATTTGTTAGACTTGTGACCAAGGGTCAACAGAAATCCGGGAAAACCTTAACACAACTGAGGTCCATTTCTCACCCTCAAAAAAAATAATTTGGGAACATTTACCAAGTAGCAATGCGCTATAACTAATTTTGATTCTCTGAGCATAATTGTGATTAAATAAAATGTATGTATTTGTGGTAAAATGGGAGAAGCCTCCAGTCCTCTACAAACATTAGAAAAGGCTACAGAAAGATGACTCAAATATTTATTGTAGCCTAAAGACTACCTTAAACAGGTTTTAACTGAAAATTCAAATACATAAAGGATTCCAATAAAGTCCAGCCTCTTCAGCGTGCTTTCCTCAAAAAAGATAAAAAGCAAAAAAACAACAGCAACACGGAATTATATTAGTATTTTAGATACCTAATATTATTTTCCTGTAGAATTAAATTTAATTTGTGGAATGTTTCCGTTACATAATATTCTCTACAGCTATTCTAACAAAGAGCTCCAAATGTTTGTCGTCTATCAACTTATTAGAGTGTCCACTGCTATAGTCTCTCGATGCTGCTTTCCTTTCACTAACTGGCTTTCCACTTCACATCTCCCACATATCAAGTACGAATTGCACACAGATCATCAAGTTTCTGCTATAAGGACAGTAATAGGACACCAGAAAGATTAGCGTAAGACTTGTGACACTTCTGCCAGAATAACCTCTCAGTGTCTTGTCCAAGTAGTCGGCGTATTCTGTATATTACTTTTCAAAAGGCAAAAAAAAACCCCTACATCCACTATATGATGGTATAACAAACAAAAACGCAAACACCAAACTTGATCTAAATACAAGATAAACTGAGTAGCTTAGTTAAGTTTCCACAATTGTTTAAACACGAGAGGGGATTCCTCCAAAATACAAGAGCTGGCAATGTTAGGATCCTCTGCTTATCAGCATATGCAGCAAAACCAAAAGGCTCAATAGCACAGAGAAGCTTACCAAGCCATACGGCCCATTTTAGTCCATTTGTTCTCTATAAATGTCAGTAAAGCTGTCCACTAGCTGTAACTGAATTTGTGGTTTATTTCATGAAGATGTATGTTTATAAACCAGCTGAAGACTACTGACTCATCCTGCTTGCAAGTGGAAGAAAAAAATTTGCAGCATCCGATTCACTTCCAAACACAATCTTCCTTTCCATCACTCCTAATTACTTTCACCGACGAAAACCCAAGGAGTTTGTTTACCTATACAGCATGGAGTACTTTCTGAGGTTTCTTCTCCTCTGTTTTCTTTGCTTTTAATTAAACTCTGTATTCTGCTAAATGTTAGCAAAATTTGGAAAAAGAGCACCTGGTTGAGCTGAACAGATTTCTGTTGACCCTGTTATATGAAAGTTATACCTACAACAGTAAGAGATTAAAAGTGTCTTTGGCTCTTGCTTCCATTATTGGAAGCCAAATTAATTGTGACATACAAAATCTTTTATGCACACCTTGTATTTGTTGCAGTATTCATGCCAATTTGTGCCAATAGAGTGAGTAACTAGCCTAACATTTAAGAACAATTACAGTACTTAACTTAAAATGTTAGCAACCACAATTTAGCCTAATGTTAAAAGTTATATTGCTTCTAAGTTCATTCTTTTAAGAACTAATCCAGCAGCTCCACTGATATTTCCTTACGGTTATATTATGGTAATATACACATTTACATCAGAAGTCTTAATAAAATGTGTGTGATTTAGTAAGAGGCTTATTGTAAACATTAAATACCACACTCCACTGAATTAATTTCTTGTGCAAACTGGCATCAAACATGGAATTAAGGTTATGCGTATTAGTACATGAAAAAAAAGCAATCACTACGTATGTTTTACCACTGTTAACTTTAAAGAGCGCTATTTAGTGTCATGGAAATCCAAACATGACTATTTCACAGCGAAAGGTAGTATTTTCTTCTTAGCATCATGAAATTCTACGTTTTGTATACGCATACATATTGTATATTTATGTATATACAAATATACACAAACACACACACAGAGGAACGATTTTTGTCTTTGGCAGCCAAGTCTGACAAACAAAAACCAGTAACAACAACAAACAGATTTGAACACAAACTGACCACCTGTAGCAACGTAATTACAGCCTCCTGGCCCAGCGCAGTAAACCAATGTGCTTTTGCTAAACTAGGCTTTATCCTGAAAGTAGTCAAGTTACTGACAGCTGTTCCTGACTTCAGTGATGGCAGAACAGGACCTTCAATACAGCTGAAAACTTCACATTCAACCTAAAATGCTTTCCTGCCCTTCCCCTAGATTGCGTTCTAGAGAAATATCAAAACTGCCAATGACTTGTAAAGTATTTCTACGGAAAAGTTATGCTAATCTTCATTCCAAAACATCCACTGGCCCTTTTTTGTTAAATGCTCCGTGAATCAATATGGAACATTTTAATAAATCCTTAGGGTTCAAAGTTTAATAGCACCGGATATTTCAAGGACCTAATTTATAAAAATCAGCACTAACATTACTTAATAGTAAGGCAAAGACAACGTGACAAAATTACAGAAATTAAACATCATTCCATTCACTCATTTTCCCCAAAATAATCACTAGAACTGTCCTATACAAATAAAGAAATGAGTGAAACAGGCAGTGGTCCCCACTAAAAACTACTGTCATTTAATGCTGGTGTTTAACATGCCCATTGCCTGCAATGGACATTCTGCTAGGAAATTCCAATCCCCAGAATGAAAGAAAAAGTAATGTTTGTACTGTTCAATATTGTATCTTCACTTACGTAGAAACACAAAGTTAGAGACCTTGGGAAAGACTAATGTTACAAACAAAAAAATGAAACCCAAATCTATATTATCTATGTGCTAGGAGTTAGCAGACTTTATTCCCCAAACCACTAATTTTAGCTAGAACTTTCGGTTTCACTAGATCGCAACACAGACCAAATGAGTATGCCAAAGGCAATTTAAAAAAGTCTAAAACCCATTTTTAAAAGGTACTTTAATTTGTTCATTTGTACCTGTAACGACTACTGCAGTTTTAACATTAAAAAGTCAGTACTTTTTTCTTCAAATGGAAATCATCTGTGGCATGTACAACTAATACAGTGTTTTAATATTTATATGTATATATATATATTATCTTTTTTTAAGACACCAATGTTTCAATCCTATTAAGCAATAGGTCAGGTTTGGCGAATTCCGGTGAAGAAAGTCACAGCATGTCTTCTCCCCTCAGAAATTGGCATCTCAAATAGTAACATCAAAATTGACAATAGTTCTTCACATAACTATGTCCAAGCAGTCTGTTCATTTCATTTTCTGAAATGCTACATTTGAGACCAAAAGAAAAACAACATAACTAAAGTTTCAAACAAACATGTAAGTGATGACTAGAAATATGCCACAAAATTATTTTTACAATACATTTCTGCAGAAATAATCCCTAGGTGAAGCTTTTTTTTTTTTTATACACATATACAAAATTTAGACAGCAATATACACATAATCACAGTGAAGACGCTGGCAAGTTCACCAATTTGTAGTGTAAATACAAAATGCAAAGCAGCCTTCAAAGAGAACAATGCTACACAGCAAGCATAGCTAGCTTGTTAAATAGCAAACATCAAAAGTTCCCTGCAAAAGGGATGCAGTGCAAGAAAAGCAGCATGCACTTTGATACAAATAGCAGTTTATGGCTAATGGTTGACATAACTGTGGTAACAGTGACTCTTGAGTGGCTGTGCATAGTTAGACTCCTATGTCATCTGTTTTCCTTTATACCATTCCACAAACTCATCCAACAACACTGGCCCTGTAGAGAGATCAAATAACTGTATTTTACAAAATTTTGTAAAAGGACACAGAATGATTAAGCTCAGAGAAATAAATTGGTTTAGAACACCAACATATGGTAGTACTTACAGGCTCCATCTTCATCATAGTTACTGAGGTCAAGGTTAATTGTTCTGCTGAATTCAAGAACATTACACCACTGGTCCTTATTGATAACTTTGTATTTTGATTGCTGCTTAAGGCAAGAAACAGGAGTTACTAGAATATATTTTCAACTCCCTCAAATTCAGATATTTTTACAGAAATTTAAAACTTGTGATGAATTACTATCTTAATCTGTATGCCATCTAAAACTAGGATGGTTAAAAACAGTATTAAAGAAACCACTAAGAAGTCAAACTAGTGTTGAGTAATTCATGTTTCTGATTAAGATATCTTTTAATGGACGAACATACAGCAATAAAATGAAAGTCCAAAAGCAAATCAAAGACATTATATACTTCGTCCCGCATTAAATAAACCTTAAGAGCATAGGGACTTGGGGAAAAAGGAAGAAAGGAAAGATAATCAGTTACAAGTGCTGCTTTGGGCGTTAGTATATTCTATCTCAGAACAAAAAATTCTTAGCTGTTTATTCTACCTCTAGTTGAAGTATCAGAGAAAACAGAGCAAAAAAAAAAAAGAAAGTCTATTTCAAACTTCATACCTCTAGAAACTGATGAAATACTGGAAAAAGGGACCATGTTTTTCCTAAAAGAAGGCCCAGCATACACTTGGCAGTATTGATATCTAGGCTGCGCTGGTCCTTTTCCTGCATAAAAAACAAAAGGTCAAAAAGGAAAAAAGAGCACAATTTCAGGATTGTTCACTTCCCCCACTGTCTGTGCTACAGCTCACTCACAGATAAAATAAATTAACAAATAAATAATAAATAGCAGTATCGAACAGTGGTTTTTAATAAAACATAACTTCCTAGTAACATTTCCTTCCTCACAGCTAATGGCTTGCTATACAGAGATGCTGCTTTCTATAAACTTCCCAAGAAACTGTTACTATTGCAGATGAAGCACACACTCCTATTTGTGACTTCAGACTTTTCTAGAAAGCAATGACCATTAGACTCATCCCCATGTTTGCACGTATGCCTCTCCATAGCCATACATCTCTTAAAATAGTATTGCTGCACGTATTTCCTGTGGTATTATTGCAACTACGTGAACTGTCAGTAGTTAAGTAGCTATCAAGTAATACCGATTACGCAAGAGTCAAGGAGGTCCTTTGTTCTGTTATTCTACTGATTACATGAAGTGCAGATTAAACTAATTATTAAATGAGCAGAGGGAGCACAACACACTAGTATATGGAGACCCCTCTCAGAACTCTCCCGATTTTACTTCAACATAGCAGCAGTATATTAAGGCTTAGGAGGTAATTTTTTTGTTTCTGCTAAGAAAAAGAAAGATCATCTGTACCCAGCAGACTCCTTACATCCAATCAGTGGGAAAGTTACTATGTTTCATAACACAACCTCTGAACATCTCAAAAGTAACGTGTACACACAAGATTCCATTTAGTTATTTTAAGTCATTTATCCATCTACATCTGTTGTCTTGACATTAAAACAAATTTTGGTGAGAGATGGTATGTAAAACCCAACCCTTCTGTACCCTGGCTACTGCAAAGCTGCAAATTCAGAAATTAATGACATCACAAAAAATAAAGTTCCATGTTGGCTACTGCAGACCTTGATCTCTCTATATGTACTCATGATTGCAGATTGCAAAGTCTAAATTAAGACAAATCAGGGATATAGGTATATACCCAGGATACAGGGAGCGCTTAACAGAACAGTGCAAGACAGCTACACAAGACAAAGGGAACTGAGCCCTATGCCCCACCTGTACAAGCGCAGTTGTATGTTTTACAGAATAGACATCTTTATTTAAAAAAAAAAAAGCTCAAAACATAATTGAATTGTCTTCTATCACGCAGGAAGGATGTGGCAGAGTGAGATCCCAGACAACAACTGAATACCTCAGCCACAAGGTTATCCTCTCTTCTTGAAACCCATTTCATAAAAAATACACCTCAATTCTAAAATTGTCTGGACAAAATTTAAGGCAGATTTGTTTTGGAAGGAAAGTGAGGAGGGCAGCAATTCTGAAAACATCGAAAGCTGTGTTACATCTTGGTCACTAAAACCAAGAGGGACTTCATTCAATCCAATCTAGAGGAAAAAAGTAAATTCCAGGATGAACAAAACTTTTCAATTAGTAATAAAGCTACAAAACAAACCTGCAAAGGCATTTCTGTATTAATATAATACAATTCTTTCACTTATTTCCTACATCAAATAGTTCTAAAAACTAATCCTCTTTCCAAAGCCCATTTGCACCTCTGTCACAAACACCTTTAAGCAGAAATCATACTGCTGTGAGAATACGTTTTATTTTCCGTACTGTTTATATTCTGAATTCTTCCCACACACGCAAGTGTTAATGAAATCAGGCTCTGTTGCCTTCACTTTGGCCATGCCGTTTTTACATGCCTGACATTGTTACATTTCTACATTCCTGCTCTCCAACTACTGTTCAGAACAAATTGTTCAGATAAGCCCCTTTATACCCACCTCCAACTGCCTAATCGCACATCTGCCATGACAGATGCTCCAATTTCATTCTTAACAAACATTCCAGATACTTACATTCTCTTTCTTGGATACAGTGGAAAGAACACATTGACAAACTCAGATAAATTTCAGCATTTGTTTAACATTGACGATAGACAGTCTTTCTGAGATCTTTTTTTCCTCCAGTATTTCAGATAAAAGACCTATTTAAGCCATGAAATACATGCATTTGAATGTTCTCAAACTTGGCAATGAGAATGGGAAACAGGGAGCGAGGAATTGTGACCACGACACGGTGGAGTTCAAGATCCATGGGGCAGCAAGGAAACCATTCAGCAAACTCTGTACCCTAGACTTTAAGAAGGCGGACTTCGGCCTCTTCAAGGACTTGATGGGCAAAGTGCCGTGGGAGGTGGCCCTGGAGGGACGAGAGGCCCAGGAAAGATGGTCCACATTCAAGGAGCACCTCCTCCAAGCTCAGCAGAGGTGCATCCCGATGAAGAACAAGTCGGGCAAAAAGACCAGGAGGCCTGCGTGGATGAGCAAGGAGCTCCTGGACCAACTGAAAATGAAGAGGTTAGCCTACAGAGGGTGGAAGCGGAGACAGATAGCCTGGGAGGAATACAGAGAAGCTGTACGAGTGACCAGGGATCAGGTGAGGAAGGCTAAAGCCCTGAAGGAATTGAATTTGGCAAGGGATATAAAAAGCAATAAGAAATGCTTCTATAGGTATGTAGGGGACAAAAGGAAGTCCAAGGAGAATGTAGGCCCCCTCCGGAAGGATACTGGTGCTCTGGTCACCCGCGACATAGAGAAGGCTGAGGTACTCAATGAATTTTTTGCCTCAGTCTTCACTGATAAAGCCTCTTGTCTTACCACCCAAGCTGTGGAAAGAACTAGCAGGGACTGTGAGGATGAACCACCGCCCACTGTACTTGAAGAGCAGGTTCGGGAACATCTGAGGAACTTGAAGGTGCACAAGTCCATGGGACCTGATGAGATCCATCCGCGGGTCCTGAAGGAACTGGCAGATGAAGTTGCCAAGCCACTGGCCATTGTATTTGAGAAGTCGTGGCGGTCTGGCGAGGTCCCCGATGACTGGAAGAGAGGGAACATAACCCCCATTTTTAAAAAGGGGAACAAGGAGGACCCGGGCAACTACAGGCCGGTCAGCCTCACCTCTGTGCCTGGCAAGGTCATGGAGCAGATTCTCCTGGGAACCATGCTAAGGCACATGGAGAGCAAGGAGGTGGTGGGTGACAGCCAACATGGCTTCACCAAAGGCAGATCGTGCCTGACCAACTTGGTGGCCTTTTATGATGGGGTGACAACATCGGTGGACAAGGGTCGACCAACGGATGTCATCTACCTGGACTTGTGCAAAGCTTTTGACACTGTCCCGCACGACATTCTTCTCTCTAAATTAGAGAGTCATGGGTTTGATGGATGGACCACTCGGTGGATAAGGAATTGGCTCAATGGCCGCACTCAGAGAGTAGTGGTCAACAGCTCAATGTCCAAGTGGAGACCGGTCACGAGTGGCGTCCCTCAGGGATCAGTGTTGGGCCCGGCCCTCTTCAACATCTTTGTCGGTGACGTGGACAGTGGCATGGAGTGCACCCTCAGCAAGTTCGCCGATGACACCAAGCTGTGTGGTGCCGTCGACACGCTGGAAGGGAGGGATGCCATCCAGAGGGACCTCGACAGGCTGGAGAGGTGGGCCCGTACCAACCTCATGAAGTTTAACCAGGCCAAGTGCAAGGTCCTACATCTGGGTCATGGCAATCCCAGGCACAAATACAGACTGGGCGGAGAATGGATCGTGAGCAGCCCTGAGGAGAAGGACTTGGGAATACTGGTGGACGAGAAGCTCAATATGAGCCGGCAATGTGCTCTTGCGGCCCAGAAGGCCAACCGCGTCCTGGGCTGCATCAAGAGGAGCGTGGCCAGCAGGTCGAGGGAGGTGATTCTCCCCCTCTACTCTGCCCTTGTGAGACCTCACTTGGAGTATTGCGTCCAGTTCTGGAGTCCCCAACATAAGAAGGACATGGACCAGTTGAAGAGGGTCCAGAGGAGGGCCACGAAGATGATAAGAGGGCTGGAGCACCTTTCCTATGAGGACAGGCTGAAAGAGTTGGGGCTGTTCAGCCTGGAGAAGAGGAGGCTCCGGGGTGACCTTATAGCGGTCTTCCAGTACCTCAAGGGGGCCTACAAGAAAGATGGGGAGAGGCTGTTCAGGAGGGCCAGCTGTGATAGGACAAGGGGTAATGGTTTTAAAATAGAGGGAGGTAGATTCAGGTTGGATATTAGGAAAAAATTTTTTACCATGAGAGTTGTAGAACACTGGAACAGGTTGCCCAGAGAGGTGGTGGATGCTCCATCCCTGGAGACGTTCAAGGCCCGGTTGGATGAGGCCCTGAGCAACCTGATCTAGTTGGAGATATCCCTGTTCCTTGCAGGGGGGTTGGACTAGATGACCTTTGAAGGTCCCTTCCAGCCCTAACGATTCTATGATTCTATGATTCTATGAATGTTATCTGTGCTTAATACCAACACACGGAGTTTTAAATTATTTCCTCAAATTCACACTGACTTAAATTATGCATGCCACATAAAACCTCGATGATACTTATTTTTATTGACAAACTAACTCTGAATACCAAATCACAACAGACACTTTCAAAAACGATTCTCTTAAAACTTCAGAAGTTTAGACAAGTGCTTTTTGCCATGGAGCACTTCCATGAAATGATTACCCTTAGCATGGAAATTACAGAATTTTCTGAATCAAAAACCAAAACTGCTGCCTTCAGCTTTTTTCCTATCAATCGCTTCAATTATGCCAATAAAAATTACGTACGGATTCATCTGCCGCATCTAGATAAATGTATCAGCCTTTGTCAGCATTCATTTCTATTCTTACTGGATGCCATTTTCCTATAGACTTCCTCTGCCTCCACAGTATTAAAAGTTCAATAATTCTGTTAATCTAATATGTTTTGACAATTCCCCTGTTGATATGCCTTTGACTTGCAATTCTACAGTCTGGGTTTTTTTTGTCATAAATGACGTCACAGCATCTGTGTTTCAATGTTTAAATTCTTTTTCAAGACCACTGTTTGTCACATCAATTTGGTACCTCTTGAAAAAAATTCCACCCACTATCCTATTTTTGAGTTTCTGCATTTGCTTTTGACAGGCCACCAGCTGGCACAGATTTGCTATTAGTAAAACATTTTTTAATCTATTCCAAATATTTCACCAGTATCTTGAACTACTTTGGCAATATTAATTATTTCCAGCCTTTGCATTTTACATTGAGCAAAACTGGCAGAATAGATCCTCACACAACAAAGGAGTAATTAAGATGTTGATCTGGCTTTTTCTCCCTCTCATACTTACTTAATACCATGCATTCTGTTATCTCCAGCTGCAGCCTTCCTTGGTTGCAAGTGAACTACCGTGAATCTCTGCATGCTGACATGAAGAAAGCACTCATGTACCACAAATCTGACTTACTTATGACAGACTTAACTATCAGAACTGTTATCAGTTCAATTTCATCTTATTATTTTTATCTTTAGAAGGCTCCAGGGTGATCTTATTGCAGCTTTCCAGTACCTAAAAGGGGCCTACAGGAAAGCTGGAGAGGGACTTTTTACATGGGTGTGTAGTGATAGGACAAGGGGCAATGGATTTAAACTGAAAGAAGGCAGATTTAGGTTAGATATAAGAAAGAAATTCTTTACATTGAGGGTGGTGAGGCACTGGAACGGGCTGCCCAGAGAAGTTGTGGATGCCCCATCCCTGGAAGTGTTCAAGGCCAGGTTGGATGAGGCTTTGGGCAACCTGGTGTAGTGGAGGGTTTCCCTGTCCATGGCAGGGGGGTTGGAACTAGATGATCTTTAAGGTCCCTTCCAACCCTAACCATTCTATGATTCTATGATTCTATGATCTTGTTACTATTTTTACTGCAAATTTCCTTGGTGCTTTTGGTTTTCCGGTACTGAAATCTGAGCTTCAGTTTCACCTGTGACGATTTTTATGTTAAACCTTCTGTACATTCCATCATGTTAGCAAGACGGATGTCCAAATTCCATGTAAAAACGTTAATTCAGAAAATTAAAGTTCTTTTATTGCTCCCTCTAAGTAGGAACAGTCTTATGCATATGATGGGTTCCAATATCAGGTACATTATATCAATACATATAGTATGAAGACTGATACCAGGATATTGTTTAATAAATACTGAGAACATCATTAATGACCTTCCAACAGTCTTCTGACCCAGTATTTATATTACATCATATCCAATTTTTATCATGTTAGTTATTTTGACCATCTGCAGAAATGCTTGAAGTGCCTTCTTGTTTTAAACATGTTTATGCTCAAAAATTTCAAACAGTAAGAAGAAAAACCAGGGTAATTACAAAGACAGTAGAAGTAAGTGGCAAAGCTCCAGTATGCAACAGAATAGGGCCTAAATTATTTCCTTTGAGTCCCAAAATAGCTTGAAGCAGAGAGGTAACAAAACATGTCAAAACACTAAACCACTGAACATCAAGCATCCTATATACTTTTCTTTTCCAGTTCCAGCATTTTGCATATACTTTCTTAGAATATGAACAGTTCCATTTGTTAGAAGCAATCTTGAGTGGTATCTTATGAGAAACAGAATTATACAGTCTTTCAATTATTACTTATGAAAGTAAAGTTTTAATTTCAGATGCTGGTCTTCCATAGTACTTACCCGTGCAAAGTCAAATGCGTATCTATAAATAAGTTTAAAATTGGTAGGCTCATTTAATAAAGATCTCAAGTAATCCAAAGAATTTCTCAATTTTTCTGTAGTATCACATCTACAAGAAAAGCACAAAGTGAGTTTAGAGTCTGCATTCTTATACAGATGTCTGATGTTTTACAAAAGATTCTCTAACATGTATCCCCATGAATCTGTTCAAAATACACCACTCTGTACAAAGGCACGTTTATGAGTTTGTCTGCATAAAATGCCTTGATTAAACCCACAGTATGAAACGGATTTACACAAAATAGCAAAGTCTTAGACTGGTACTCTGATAAAAATGTGTTTGGCTTTGTAGAAAATGCACTCTCCAACAGACAAAACTAAGAGCTTGTCTACACATGGCAAACAACCAGCAAAGCACAGCAGTGAAACAGTACTTCTATAGTTTTGCTGAAACTATAGAACTTCCTCCATAGTTTCAGTGATTCTGTTCTGGAAGGTAAGCCAGAACACAGTTCTTTCTCCAACTCTTTACAAAACGTGAGTATTGAACTGCATTTATGTTAACTATACCATGAAGATAAGCCCTCAACTGGAGAAAGCAACTCTTGGAAAGAACATGACAAAGAAGAGTTACAGAAAGGGTTTGTATTATTTAGGGTTTTAAACTACACATGCTCTAAAAACATACCAATATCTAATAGATAGGTCCAATCCAGTGACAAAGATAGATGTCCCTGGGGACAGAAACAACATCAAACCTTACGACATTTCTGTTTTCTTGAGACTGCAGACATGTTAATCCAACTGTATTTAAATGTGCAGCTGTCAGGTCTCAAGTTGTTTCTAAGCAGTCCATAGGACCAAAACAGGACCAAAATATGGTCCATAGGACCATAAATAGGACCAAAAATGTATGGCTTCCACTCCACAGTAGAGCTCTCTGCTTTTGGTTTTAGGAGTCAAAACAAAGTGTGTTTCTTCTAAAAAACTGGGTTTACTACAACAAACTTCAGAGGTTTTTCAAAGCACTTACTGTAGTGATGTCATTCCTTTTAACCATTCTTGTAATGTAAAGTAGCCCATGTTTTGCGCATCCAACTTCCATGCTAGTACAAGCATAACTACCTGTTTTAAAAAGGAAAAAAAAATTAAGAATGAAAAGAATTAACAAAAAGATCCACACATTTTTCAAATAACTACTGTTTAGTGGGCTACAAGTGCTTTACTTGTATAAACGAGATGTTCAGATCTTTGCTACAATATTTAAGTTAAAAAACCTGGAAGTGATAAACCTGTACATAATCCAAACAAAGAGAAGATAACAGTGCAAAGATACAGAGCAAACATCCACCCAAGTTACCAGTAGCCACTTTATTTCAAGGAAGCAGGCACAGTCACCTAATGAGCAGTACAATGAAGACGAGCTGGTGAAAAATCTACAGAAAAGGTTTCCCAAAACAAGTACAAAATTTAAGTACCAATCTGATGACAAGTTACATTTGACATTTGTTAGACTCCCATCTAGATGAACATCAGTTGTAAGTCATGAGCTCCATGAAATCCAATCACTCTAAAGCTAATAATGATCTCACATGAATCCAGCTACTCCAAGGTACCATCAGCCTACCTAATTTTGCAGGTCTGGATATGCAGCATAATTCAAGTAGATGCTAAGTAAAGCTAGGTGAACTACCATTAACACACATCAAAACAGAGGCTGATACATAAATACTTCGGTTTTGCCCAAAAGGAAACACAGTCCTTTTCACACCTCATACAGAGGATTGAAGCAATGAAGAACTTTATCTCAAGTCAGGCATACTATACGAATACTATCTCATTCAGGAACTTAAGAAACCACTTTTGATATATACATGGAAAAACTTGCAGGACAACTGACCCTGCAGACTAGAAGAAAAAATAATCAAGTTATTTAAATGTGCAACTCAGCCATTAACTAGCTAATGTTAGTGCAGCTCTCTATGGTTTTTAATGCGTAATCAGAATACCTAATTATATATCCAAATGTCTGCATAAATCCCAAGGGTTTACTACACTAAAAAACTCCAAAATTAGCAAATTACATCTTATATTTCCAGTAAATCTTTCAATACCACAATTCTCATTTTACTTAGAGATGATGCTTTATGAATCCTGCAAAAGATGGGACTTGCATATACATTTAAAGAGCAAAAATTAGGCACTAGGAAAAAAAACGTAGAAGGCACAATTATTCCTTTTAAAATTTTATTTACTTCTATATATACATACATATAAAACATATACACGTAATTATATATATTCCTTATTTGTATTTTGAAATGGCATAATGGGAGTGCTAGTATTGCTCACGATATTTGAAATCCCTTTCTCTCCTAGAAAACCCAAACAAAACATTACTTTGTAGTTTTGTAGTCACTATATTAAATCTCCAGTGTTGTCTCATTGTTTCAGAAAAGACAACCGTAAGTTTCTTTTTCTTTTTTTTTTTTAAATATCTGGGGTTTTTTTGGAGGGGTGGTGTCATGGTTTGATGTGGAGGGGGGGGTGGTTCTGGTGGCAGGAGAGGGGTTTTGGTCCCTACGACCTGGGAAGCAAGCCTTTTGCATGGAGAAGGGGGGAGGGCACTCCCCCCGCTCCCTGGCTCCCGGCCAGGCAGCTGCCTGCGTCGGGCCGGCGCCGCCCACGGAGAATGGCGGCGGCGGAGCCAGCTGGGGAACTCGGGGGCACCCCACTCCCGGGGTGCCCACTGGGCTGAGTTCACCTGGAGAGGACTGAGATCTGAGAGAAACAGCTGCATCGACACCAGGTCAGTGAGGATGGAGCGGGAGGAGGTGTGCCGGAGCCGAGTTTCCCCTGCGGCTGATGGTGAGATAGCAGGCGGCCCCCCTGCAACCAGGACGGCCTCGGTGGAGCAGAGACCCACTCGCAGCCCGTGGGGAGAAGATGCCTGAGCCTGAGGATGGTCGTGTTGGGGTGCACGACAAGGCAGAGCGGCATCTGGAGTCTGCGTGACGACCCACGCCGGAGCGAGTGGCTACAGCTCCCTAAGTACCCGAGACTGTGGTAAAGCCCACACCGGAGCAATCTGTGGGGAAGGATTGTTTCCAGTGGGCTGGACTCACATTGGAGAAATTTGTGGATTTTTCCTCGTGGGTAGGGGATCCATTGGAGCAGGGGAAAAGGGTGTAAGGACTCCTTCTCCTTTAAGAAAGAAGCAGCAGTAACAGCACGGAATGAACTGACCTGCACTCCCCCAGTCCCTGCCCCCTGTGCTGCTGGGGGGAGGAGGTAGAGCCGGGAGGAAAAGGAAGGGGGGGGGAAGGTGTCGGTTTTAAGATCTGGTTTTGTTTCTTTCTGTCCTCTCAAGTAATCAGTTTTTGTTTCCCTTTGTCCTTCTAAGTAATCATTAATAAACTGTTTTGCTTTGAGAAAAGCTCTGCCTGTTTTGCCCAGGACCATGGTTGGTGGGTGCTCCCTCTGTTCTTGTCTCAACCCTCAGTCCCTTTGGTTTTTTTTTCTTCTCCTCTCTACTTTATTGGAGAAGGAGAGACTGTGTGAGTTTTAGTTGCTGGATCAGCCTAAAACCACGACAGGTGGGAAAGTGAAAGAGAAAAGGTGGCAGCAAAGACAAACCGAGTTTTTACAGGTTGACGGTTTGTGGTTTAAAATAAAACTCCAAATTGTTTCCAAATGTGTATATAAACCTCCCTGGTTAATATTTCTTTAATTTTTTAAAAAACTTCCAGTAATTTCTTAATTCTTGACAGAAAAATAAGAGATTTAAGACTGGCTCATGTACATCATAACAGATTAAGCATCTTTTGAATGGACTTTGAACTTACATTTTCTGGTTCAACTCCAATGTCTTCACAAAATTTCTCCATACCTTCTGGCCCTACAATGTCATCAGTGCCTGCAAACAAAATGAATTTTACTTATCTCTGAACAGCCTGACCTTTATAACACACGAGAAATGTAATCACACAGTACAACCTGAACTTCCATACAGGTTTTCTGTTTGTTTGTTTAGACATGCAATAAATATTTCCACACTTACTATCAGACTTCTTTATCCCACTTTTGGAAACAGAGGCAGAAAAACTGTAAAATAATTTTTCATTCCTGGCAATATCCTTTGTTCTACCCATTTACTGAGATAATCTTGGAAAAGTAAGTTAATAAGATCTTTAAGAATGCACTTAAGACTAGCAGAGCATCCACGTAACACTACCATGGTTAAATGAGTGGACGATGGTTAGCAAAACTCATTTCTTGGCTTCAATCTCCACCGTTATTGTAAGACGATATAACAGAAAAATGTGATGCACACCTATACTGGATAACAGACATTATCATTCCCAGAATCTCATTCCTCATTGTCTCATTTACTGTCTTTATATAATGTTATCTACAAAAAGGAGCCTAAAATAAAAACCTTGCGCTCTTGTTTATTCATACTGCTATACCATGGTCACATATTATCTCAATTTTTGTAACTGCAGGGGGAAGGAAGACATGAATTACAGTTATTTCTTTGCTGACCTAAAAGGAAAAACGATTCAAAAATATAGATGCTCTTAAAAATGCACTACCACTAAAATATGCTGTTAAGATATTTGTAACTTCTACAATACTCGATTGAAAAAAATTATATAGGCATTAAGAATTTTACTGTGCAATTCTATTTTTTTAAGTACATTTTAAGTATGGACTATTTTGTTAGAATTATTTTACTCATGTTTAAAAGGAGTCATTTGGGAAAAAAACTAGTAGAGGCTGAAATGCCTACTTTCATCCAATATAAAGATCACATATGCAAGAAAAAGAGATTCCATAAAGGGAAGACCTATCTATGTTTTATTATTAGGTGACCTACTATTCTAGAAATAATAACGTTTAATTATAATTTTCCCGTCTTCTCATGACATCTTCTCACAGTTCTCGGAGTACACAACAGTCTTCAAAAAGACTAATTCTGTAATGTAAAGACACACTAGGGGAAAAAAAAAAAACAAAACAAAAACACAAAACGCAGTGTCAACTGCCTGCATATATAAAGGAGAATACTTATGAAGCGAGAACACAAAAGAGATTATTCTTTGAAAATTCTTTTTTTTTTTTTATTTTTAGAATGTTTAGAATGTTACTCAATATGGTAAACAGAATCTCTTCACTTTTGTTTTATCTTGGTGTATGCATCCAATGGAAACCCAAAAGTTCTTTCATATACAGCCTTCCTTTCATCCCTTCTTTCCATGAAAGTCTTGACAAAAATGAGTTATCCTTGTTGCTAGAGTAAAAAAATAAATCAAGCTGGTCAGAAAGGCAGAGAATCTAACAGCACCGACTTGACTTGGATTTGTCTGAATCTCCTCTCACAGACTACTACGGACAAGTGTGCCGAAGGCAAAGTATTTAATTTAGTTTTTATAATTTTATTAGAAGAAAAAAAATATTTTATTACATCAAATTAAGTCACTCTTCATTATGAGCAGTAGACGAAACGGAACAAGCTATGAGCAACGTTATCCAAGACAGAACCAGAAAACTGCAAGATGACCTTATTTCTTTTGTCAATCATCTATTTAATATCCTTTTGGTCTTTACAGCCATGAGATCATTTTTCCCCATACTTCAAGTTCTCCTCTTCAGAAAATCACGTGTAAAAAAATGAGTACAATAACCAACTGCACTGTTAAAGCATCATCTTTTATGACCACAGATCATAATTAACAATCCTAGAATTAATGCCTGGAGAAAGTTCTCATACACAAGGGGAAGAATAAATACTTCAGTCTATCTTTCCTGTACCCTGTGATAGAAAACTATATAAAGTCAAGACTAGTATGGGATACTTGAATTTATTCACTACTTTGCTCAAAACCAGTAGCACCAGATTCAGCAGGAACAAACCTAATGTTACCACCTCCATTACTTTTTTTTTTGTTAAATTAAAGACATTTCTCCTGAAGCATAATTCTGCACTATTCAGCACTAACATGGCAGATGACACAACTTCCAAAGCCAGAGAGGTAACAACATTTTGGACAGAAGTACAGCTTTAACTATAGATTTGAATAGTAAAGTATACATGTTCCAAAGTACTTTAAGTTCCACACCTTCTTGTATTCTTTTTATAGAACAGAGACAAATACAAAATTGTCCCTTGAACTCTTCATCTTCCTGCTACACAGAACATAAGCTTCTTTAAGACTTCTACAGAAAAGTCTCTACATTCAGTCTTGGAAAAGCTCAATTAATGCAGTTTTTATATTCCAATGTAGATTAAATCGTTATTAGGATGAAATTTGCATTTCACTCTTACCTGCGTATTCATAGAACCATTCTAAGCATCTCTTACTTGAAAAGACTTCTTCCTCTGCTTTTATTCTAGTCGAATCATATTTTCTATACATACTTTAAAAAAGAAAGAGAAACATGTAATTAATTCATCAATTTTTTTAAAGCAATCTTTTAGTCAACAGCCACTGTAAACAGCAGTGTTCTTCCTTTCATGAACCAGTTTACCCAACATTCTGTCCTCATATCCAGCATCTGAGACACTGCTTAACACAGTAAGAATCACTGAACCTAAATACTGGGTTTGCTCAGTTTGTCACACTTCAACAGGTTCATAATCATTATCCATGTACATGAACTTTTCTTACAACAGATACATAGTAGCTCAAATTCAACCCCTAACTGCTTTGTGTTAGTGCAAGTCAGACTTGTGCACACCATTGTTTACCACAATCAACTGATGGGCTGCAACTGGGCAGAGTAATTCCATGTCACAGTCAACACAGGTCCTACCTGTAAATGCACACACACTTCATGCACTTTGAATTATTAACTAAGGAGAACTGCACATACTCTTTTTGCCTCCTCAAACAACTCCTATAAAAGGCATAAAGGTCAAAATAGACATGACTCACACGTACTTTATTCTAGAGCCAGTAAGTTGGTAACACAAAAGAACCACAGAGAACAGCCTACAGGTCCTCAATGACAATAACTCAAGGAACCTCATTCATGATGGGGTAAACAGTTATTTTAAAAGCTAGAACCATAGCATCCCTTTCCCCCAGAGATGACCAGCAAGGTAATCCTCTCCTTTGAGAGGCATAAAGAATTTTAACTATGTTCAGGAAAAAACAATGAAATACCAGCCCCCTGAATTTAGTATCTGTAACACCTAAAGCACAGAAGGCATAGCAGAAGTTGATGAGTTACTCCACCTTGCTTAGACATTTCTGAAACAGAAACAATATCGTTTGTGCCTGTTAGAGGAAAGAGACCCAGCAATCCAAGTAGTTGTTCGTGGCTGCATATGCATTCTCTGATCCATTTCCACCACTCTGAAGTAGCTTGGGCTCATAAAGGCTGAAAAGAGGTGAGCAACAAATGGCTTAGACCAGAGGAGGCAGCCAAGAACGGCTCTGTAAGTGTTTCAAGTACACAGCCTTACAGTGTCAAACCCTGCTGGGGGAAGACAACAAAGTGGCTAATTGGTTCATCAACTTGATGAAATTAATTTGGAGTTGATTTCATCACCATTTTGTCCTTCTAGAAAGACATGTAAAAGATGTCTACACTTACGAGCTTGGAGTACACTGATCCTACTATCCTCCACCTAGCTCAGCTATGAGGAACTGTAGCTAGAAGTTAATGGCACAAATATCATTCTAACAGTAATACAAAGAACTATTTCACATTTATTGTCATAGTTCCTTTAAAGCAACTCACCATTAGAAAAGTAATACTAGCCAGAGCAAAATGATATATTGCTAATCAGAAGACAAATACAAATGAGGCTCTGAAGAAATTTCAAGATGGAAAGAAAAATTAACACTGTACTGAAACACACTGGTCTGCAACAAACTGAAACACTGCAGAAATGTGCCAGCCATATGTGTGTCAAACACATATACTCATATACCCACAATTTGTAGGGGTTTTTTTTTTTCATTTTCATTTTGAAAACACTTTTTTCTATTTGAATTACCTACTTTGTATACGCTTTACTGCAGTTGCAAAGGAACAGGCTGACAGCACTGCCCAGTAAGTAAACAGCTAAGTCAGTAGGTATAAGTCAGAGCTGGAACAATTTTATTCTTTTTTAAAAACAGGTCTGCTAACTTAACATTCTCATACTTGCAGAATGAACCATGATTATAAAAGACCTATCCAATATATCTTAGGCTATTCTGAATTCAGAGGAATCACAAAAATGTCTTGAGACAAAGAAAGGAGGCATTCTGCCACTTTGGCAAACGCCTAATTATTCAGTATCCCCTTTTCTGTAGCAAACAAACGTGACAAACACCAACCGGAATACCAAGTTGAAAAGTGACTGTAGCAGGAGCTAGTCAAAGTCTCTAGTCTAGTCTAGTCTAAAGTCTTTCAGAGCACTGCTGGGACCTAGGACAGGCAAAGCTAACGTGGTTCCTAAAGACAGACATTCATCACAAGACTGAAAGGTTTCCATTACGAAGGGATGATAACCAAGTGCCTCGCCCTGCTTGTTCATGTAACTCATCATCAACACATTAGCTGTCAGCACGTGAACAGTGGATCTGGGAAGGTATCCTCAGGAAACAAATACATGGACAGAGCTTTAGGTCTCCAGGTACTTCAGAAAAAGGATTCCTGCATCTACAAATGGCAGAGCTAAATACTGTAGCCTGAACCAAGACATTAATGACTGCAGTACGTGTAAGAGGAACAGTGAACGAGAACAGAAAAAAACATCCCTTTGTATACATTCACTGCATCTAAGCGTAGCAAGTTTTTACAGGACTGATATGGGACTGAAAGTCATTTGCTGTGCTTAAGGTTAAGGTTATTGCTTAGGAACTGCAGGAAACAACAATATTCATTAGTAAGTCCATGTGTCCAACATATGGCCAAGTAACTCCAAGCAAAACGCTTTGGCCCCAAACTTATCGTTGTTCAAAAAGCTCAGTATTTAACCGCTGGAGTTTGATTTTTGAGAAACCAGAACTAATTAAAAATCTTCCAACCTGTGCCAGTAAGAGAAATTACTTCACAAATTCAGAAAATAAAATCAGAAAGGATATAATCTCGAGCTATCCCAGTCTCTGCTACAAGCTAATTAGCCAGACATTTAATAAAAGCGCAGGTGACACCGTATCACATTTGTAATGAAAACAGACAATGCACGGCCAGAAGTATAAAACCATGCAACAAAAATGGCTGGATTAATCTCAGGTGCCTTTCCCTCTACCTAAAGGAACTAATAGCAGATCCCATATTCTGCAAGAATCAAGGATCACTTGAAAAGGAATGTGACGGAAACAAGTAACACCAATGCAGACTCAGTGTTAGTGATCGCTCATGTATAAAGATGAAGCCTGTTCCCTCTCTGCTTACTCCAAACACCAAGTGAGTTTCTCCCCCTGGTCTAGCCAAACCAGCTAGTTCTACTAACAAGAGATTCCTAATCTCCGAAATGCTTGGTGAAGCAAGGTGAGCAGGGAGATACAAGCAAGTAAGTAGACAAATATGTGAGAGTACAGTCTAGGACAACTCAGTTCAATTACCATAGCAAGATCAACCTGGCAGCACAGAGTAAAGGTGATTCCAAAGGCTATGTGGACAGAGGACTCCGTCCTCTGAACCATCATTAATACAAAATTGTCTCAAGAACCATACATGCAGAGGAGAAAAACACAAACTGCCAGAGACGGCTGGCGTTTATTTTGTATCTTAGAATATTTTCCTATCTTTGGAATTCCTCTGTACGTACTGCAAGATCGCGTGCCTTGTCTGCACGAAGGACAGTGCCTCTTGCTACACAGACAAACACAAAACTGCCAGAGTGCACAGGGTAGACATCTGAATACCTTGGGAGCACCAAACATCTACCAAACAGATCTGAGTTTCAAACAGCCAAGTCCTCAACAGCTCACAGCTCCCTCAGGATGACCAGCTCTAGTACCTTAGAAGAGACGCACAACCATTATGCTGACCATGCCATAGTTTGGCAATCTGCTTATGCATTGATGCTCTGTAAGAGGAACCTGCAGAGCTTGTCACACACCAGAAGTTAAAGAACACCCCGTTCAGAGACTAGAGGATTAAAAAAAAAGGGGCGAGAGAAAAAAAAACTAAACACCCCCCAGACACCTTCCACAAAGGAAGGGCCAATGAGTATACCTGGTACTTTTGGTACTGGAATTTGTACTACTGTCAAGGGAACGCTGACACTGGAATAGGATTGCTAAGGCGTTTTTTTCTCCATCATCAGAGCTACAAAGGTGCATGCAGAACTTTTTTCCAGATCGTCTGCTATACATACCACTGGTGGACAACAACAAACTCCAGGCCTTTGAGTTTAGAATTACCCTTCCATTTCTGAACCTTGACATGCTGCCCATCAGGAATGGCAAGGAAAAAAATACACCTATGGGCAAAGAGTATATATTTGTCTCTCAACTGAGACACACATGCAGGTACAGTGATCCAGAAAAATCTTTACTTGAAAAAGAGTATTTTTCTGAGTTTAGCATGACACTGTCAGTGTTAGGACAGTGACAGCAGACTTCAAAAAATGTTTCTTTATATTATAACCGATATGTCCTTAAGAAGCATTTAGCTTTTTCTTTTTTATTATCTCTTTCTAACAGCCATTTTAGCAACTAGAGAGAGGAAAGAATGTGGAACAGGGCAGGGAAAAAGCAAAGTGAGATTAACCTAATAGCTGACTCATACATTTTTAAACTTATCATATTCTTATGAGCTACAGAATTGTAATATCCCTGCAATAAAGATGAGACAATGTAGTTTGTAATTGGAAGTGCTATAGGTAGATGTAAACAAAATAATTTTTAAAATCTGAGTGTCTAGGCCTTTCATGTTTCTTTAAATACACGAACATCCATATCTTTTCCAGATTATTGTCCTTTGTTCACAATCGATTTGGTGGGAAAGCAAAAGCGTGAAAATTCCATCCAGCCATTTGTGAGGTGACAAGGTCACGGTAATTCTTTTTAATCTATTGCAGTCTTCAAAGTTGGGTATCTACTCCTGCTCTGAGCATGTTTCAACTGTACTGGAATTTGTTAGAGCTCCACCTACCACAGCAGCAACTCTGGGCTGTGTGGCTTCACTATATTCAAACGGAGATTAGTGAAAGCATGGAGTTTAGGTCACTTAAAACATTCTCTTGATTGCGGAAGTTACTAATAGCTCATTTAAGGGGAAAAAAAAAAAAACCACAAACAAAAAAAGGTACAATTTATTATGGTAAGTCAAAAGTTAACCCCTCACAAAGATTTACAGTCTGCTCATTTCAGATAGTCAGTGTTTACTGAATGAAGACATTGAGAAATTTACCAACAGTAGCTTTGTTTCCATGCAACCGGAACTTATTCAAAACCTTTACCGCGTTGGGACTTCAAACTGAGTAACTGACTGTCTTCAGAGTATTTATATTTTGAAAGATGCAAACTTTTGATTGAAGAAGATGCCTCCTACTACTTCCACTAATTCTAATTAATTAATTTAAAATTTTGGCTGAGAGTTTTCATCAGTGCAGCACAATGAAAGCCTTACCTATTCATTTACAATTATGATTTTAGCAATATTTTCATACATATTGTAGCAGAAACGAGCAGGGATGATTTTATGATTTGCAAGGCATGATAAAGGCTGTCTAAAACAACCCTCAGGACAAATTTACTTGACTGGTAAGTTTTATGAATGAATATGTCTTATCTCTCCCTATTTAAAGACTTACAATCATCTCTAAACTTTCAAATTAATGTTTTGAACTTCATCAGGTTTACTCAAGGAGCAGTATGTGGAACAGCACACATGCTGATAGTCATATGCCCAGTTTAAGTTTCTTCAGAACTATTAAGTGAAGTTCACTGAAAACGTGTGGAAACAGGGAAAATCATACCTGTGTGTACTTTAAAATCTCTACTTCAAGGAATAAGGTCTAGACATCTGTGACAGCTGGTAACACAGGCTGTCTGTGTGGGGCAGGAACAAACCAGTTAGTAAATGACAATGGAACAAAAAAAAACTCTCGACACTAAAGGTTTTGAAAACTTCCAAGGTTAACATACTCCCATTTTATTTTCCCATGTTATTAACTGTATGTTGACTGTTTTCAAAATTTACATTTTTCCACTATAGAGTATGGAGCTTATTACTCAATAAAGAAAATCTGTTTTTCATACTAATAGGCCCTTATGTGGTCCATACACACATCCAGGATAAATTAGACTCTAGATCTAATGGCTTGAAAACATAACTTTCAGGGAAGCATAGTTTTCATCCTTCTAAGATCCAAATATCCATTACTGTAAGATTTTTGCCCTCAGCGTGATTCTGGAATAAGGAGTAGAATTATTCTTCAGATGAGGCTATCAGAAAGAAGGGAAGGCATCACATTATACAGCTCATTTCTCCCTAAGGAAAAAGCCAGCATTTGGCTAGAGATTGTGTAACAGATACACAGCATTAGATAACTAGACAGTGAGGACTATATTCTTACCTAGCAAGAATCTCTACATGAAACTTGCTTTACCTTTCCTAAGACCCTTAACACAGTGATGGCAGAGCAATGTACAAGCAAATGTACTTAACTCCAATTTGAGAATACCCTCTACTGTGAGAGTTCTAAGTAGAATAAAGTCGAGACTACGATACTGAGGAAAATACAAACTAAGTCTTCAAGTCATTATGTTCCGGTGAACATGTGCTAAACTGTTTACTTCCAATAGCTATTTTTTAAGACAGGATATATCTTAACTGTGAGCCAGAAATGAACACACCAAGTTCTTTTCATTATACATTATCTGGGATAAAAATTCCCTCCCACTGAAACACTGCATTCGCAGTTCAAGGTGACGTTATGAACACCAAATTAACAGAATTCAAGCTATTATTACGTAAGGGTGGGATACTAAAGAACATGTTTGGAATCTTTGTTTTCCATAATCAGTCTACGCATGAGATCAGCATTTCCAAATAACTTCACTAACAACTAGATTTGTTCCTATAAATGTTTTTCCTCAATAGCCAATGTCATTGTTCCACTAATCCTTCCAAGACGAGGCTGTATCCCTAATAGCCTGGAACTGAGGATGAAGGCTATTACAAGCTACCTGGTATCAGATGCATTTAAGTTTAGGTGTTTAAGAGCCTTTATAGAAATCATCTTGCCTTTCAGCACAGAGCCCTGCTGAAATAAACTTCCTGGAAAGACTACATTCTCAAAAACATTACTATTATGGTTGAAAAGATGATAGGAACACATTACAAACAGTGAAGACTGAAAACATCACCCAAAAACACTATCCACGTAAGGATTAAAAAAATAAATTTCCTTTGTATGGACAAACCAGGAGGATTCGTCAACATTTTGTCTCAGCAGTGATAACATCATTAATGATGACACTCCTTTGATAATATTCAGACTACTACCTAGTGTTTTCACACCGAAAGCAAACAGGAGACTCACAACTAATGTTGCCCCTGTAAGTTTGCCACTGTAACTGAGAAACCTACAAAATTTACACCATTCCGTAAGTATCTGAAGTGACAAATAATCTCTGGCCGGAAATACAGATTGTATTTTTTCATTGAAAGTAGACATTCAAGAACAGACACTGACTGCCTTTTCTGCTTACTACAGAATCCACACAGGCCGATGATCCTTGAAGGCTTATCCAGAGTTACTAGCATGCAGCTTCTAAGAAGTCTGCCTCTAAAACAGAAGCAATGGTAAAGAACTGGGCCTAGAAGCCCCTCATTCCATAAACTGGCATTGCACTATTCATACTGGTTTTATTGTATACAGCATTCTCTGCATACAATGCAAGAGGCTTTGCAAATAAGGTCTGCTACAGCACACTGCTGTAGAGGTTCCTGATTTCAGATTGACTTCTGCTTGACAAACTGAGATGTCTGACCTCCCAAAACCAAACATGACAGGCATGAGGTCCGTCTGACAAACAAGCATGGAAGTAGGAGACAGCTTGCTCTTTGTCTAACTTGTTTCCAGAAGGTTGCAGGGGCACAAGCCAAATTTGAAGAAATCCTTCCTTGAACGAAAACAGAGTTCCAAGACGGAGCTCAATGTTCAGCAAATTATTTCACATCGCCAGTCATGCTGAAATAAAAAACTGTTTTCTTGAAGACTAAAACAAAATAAACTTATGTGCTGGGAAGCAGAGAAAGCCCCAAAACCTTTAAAATTTAAGGAGGAAGACAGATAAAAATTGGAACCACATCAGAGAAGGATATTCTCCTGTGGCCCATGACAGGCAGATCTGGTTTCACCTCCACTTCTGAAAGCAGGCTGAGGTCTTCCTTTTAATAAAGCCTTACATGGCAGTAGAATGAAGAGTAGATTCATTAGTTATAAACTGAATAGTAGACAGAAAAAAAATAACCCTTCAAATTATGCTTTCAAAAAGCTCTGAAAAATTATTATATATATATTATATATATACACTACCAATAAGAGTAAGAAGTCAGTTTCTTATAATTTTCTTATTCGAATCACACAAATCAGTATCTTACTTACAGACAATCTTACTTTCTAGGGGTTTTGGGTTGTTTTGTTTTACCATCAGTGCCTTGACAAAGGGAGGCAGAGTTAAACTTCATGAACCTCTCTACTTAGGTTCTAGAAACATTCTGTCCTCATTTCATTTCCATATTGTATGCATATTTTGAACAAGCTGTAATGTCCTTTATCAACTATTTAGCTTTCATATTTTATTATTTCTGAAAAGCATCAAAAAACACTAAGAACATGCACCGATTTTTTGTGCTTGCTAATGTTACATATGCAAAGCAATGAAAGGGAAAGTTGAAATCTCTTTCTTCTTCTGCATCAACAGATCATTTAATAAATTCCAGCACAGCTACAGTTGTACAACCCTATTAAACACAATGGAGTTATAGAGGCATGACCAGAGGCTTAATTTGGCTACCAGCATTTTTCTCACTCATGCTAGAGAATAAAAAAGAAAGTACCCAGCCCGATCTCAGGCTGGCAGTTTGGAGAGAAGTGCATCTTTTTACCTTCCTGAAGACACCTGTTACGGAAGCATGTTTTCCAAGTCACCGATAACACATGAATGTAATAGAGCTCAAATTCTACTGACTTGATGCAGTGGCAACCAAACTTTCTGGATGTATATGTCCCTTTCCAACATCAGGACAGTCCTGCACCCATCATGCAGGCGTGTACAGTCCTGTACTGCCACAAGTTCTGAATTCAGTGGACATAAATAGCAACTATCTTGCATACAAGGAGCACGTTCGATGGCTCCTGAACGACTGAGGCTGACTGAACATACGCATACTGAAAATTCAACACTTGCAGAAGTCCCAGCTACACAATACCTATGCCAAAAGAATACACACTGCTCGTGCACACAGTTATATCCCACTTGTGCTTCTGCTGCCCAGAGGGAAGCAGAGCAGCACTGCCTCAATCACCACTCCCCACCACTGGCTATCACCTTGCCTGGGTAGGACTTAAGAGCTGAGTAGGCTACAACTACATTCACTTTTCTGATAGACTGCAGACTGAGAACGGCCAACCCAGATGTCACGGACATATACAGGAAGATATTACTGTATCTCTTAGAAGTTGTTTTCGAACAAACGAGTACATCTATTCTGACAGCTAGCAAACTAGAGCAAGGAGCAGCTCCCTACAAGCTTCTTGTACAAATAGAAAAAGGTGAGATGCAAACTGAACCTAGATGTGCTTACCAATATCCCACAGTTCAATCACAGGCTATGGTTCCACATTGAGAAACCAAGCAAATTTGAATACCATTTCCATTAGTATTTAAAAACGTGATCATATCAGCTATTCAACTTTAGATATTCCATCAGTCTTAGCTCATGGTAAGATGACATACCCATCATGTCTACTTTTCTTAGCAGATAAATCATCTCCTGCTGCAGGTCTCCTCTTTTTCCTTGGAGGCATCACTTTACTAAAGCAGTCTGTTGAACTGCAAGACCGGAGACTTCCTACAGAGGGAATTAAAAACACCAGTACAAGAAATGAAACTGTTGCAGGCCAGTTAAATTGTGTCCACTAATAGGCATATTACAAAGGGAAGGGAAGGGAAGGGAAGGGAAGGGAAGAGAGGAAGTTAGTGGATTTAAAACTTATAGAACAAATGGTCTCCTTTCAATAGCAAAATCCAACTCACTTTTACACAGTGTTCTGTGACCAGGTTTCAGTTAAGGCCAAAAGTACTACACCAAAATGTACAGTAGTGCTAGTGCTACTTCAACCTAACAGAAGGCAAGAACTGAGACTACCCTGAAGAAGTATTTAAGTCCTTAAAAAGGCATTCTTATTTTTAGTCATTTATTCAAATCAGAACTTCTAAGAGTCATTCAATACTTTTTGAAATACAGATGTGACTCAAAAACTAGAGCACCTACCTCTAGAAAACAGAACCTTTTTATTTTTAAGCCCTAAGTTTTTCGTGACATAGAGAGCAAGGGGTAGGAAAGGTTTTGTTTTGTTTGTTCTTTGGTTATGTATGCTTGTTTTCTTTCTTTTGGGGTGAAGAGTGAGACATTCAGCAACCATGAGGGGAATCAATAAGTGGCTGGCTGTATCATTTGGACTGGATAGTTCTCAAAAAATGATGGTCCCCAAGTAGGAAACAGCCAATTCAAGATACTGATGCCAATCAAGTGGCAGACTTTTCCTCCCCTTCTCTCAGCTACGTACTCCTATGTCTCTATCTTGTCAGCTCTGGTGACTTCGGTGTGCCAATCCAGCTCACCAAACCTGTACATAATTAACCCAGCAAAAAAGAATTACAACTTTCTGTACATTAGCACATGAAAGAGCACAGGACCAGCCTTTTCAACCACAGCAAGTTGTTAAATTGCCTTTGCTGTCTCATGAAAACAGTAGGCTAACACTCCAGGCAAAATTCTGTCCTACTTTCATATACTGAAGACCACATGGACACCTGAGAAAGGTGTGTGTAAGGGCAGCTCAAAGAGCTATCAAAGCTCTAAGTGTTACACAGAGAATTTTAAAAGGAAAGGAAGAGAAAGGTGAGGTATAAAAATCCAGAAACAAAGCGATGCCAAAGAAACTTGCAAGAAAATACGAGAACATCCAGCATGTCTAAGTTACCTTCTCCTAGCTTCAACAGCATCCAAGTTTAGCTATGCTGTATTAAGATGCCCAGAAAAATCTTTTATTTTAAATCACACCACAGAAGCAAGCAATAAAACTTTGACTACTTTTTGACACCAAGGGTGCAGACTGAAATCAGAGGCCCAATTCCCAACAAATACTAATGGCAATCTTTTGCTTACCTATTCTTCGTATCTTTGAAAGTCTCTCTCCTGTTATAGGAGAAACACATGTAAGCAACCTTACAGCCTCACAGGCTTTGCTACATGTACTTTATTTTAAACATGCACTGAAAGTACTATGCATATGAAAGTATGGATTTTTCTAGTATTGGGCAAGTTGTTCAAACCAGATTTTACATCAAAATGAACTAATTTGGTTTCAACTAATAAAGTTTTGAAAATTAGTATGCTTTCTTTGGTCTTACTTTTATATTCATTTCTATTAAGAAGAAAATTAATCTATCTAGTTCAAAAAATACTCTTTCCAATTCAAAAATTCTTCCTGTATATTCCTTTTTTTTTTTTTTTAAACCCTGAAGCCCCCCCCCCCCCCCCCCCAGCATCCTCCGAGGAAATTACAGCCATACCTACACTACCTTTTAGAAAGAAAGCTTAACAGTATTGTCAATTCGAATTATAATTTAACTAATTATCAAAAAACTTCCAAGCACTATACTCCATAAACTACTATTACATGGAAAAAATCATAATGGTTGTGTCAGAAGAATATACTTCTAGAAGCACTGTCCATAATACATTACAGAAGGAAATTAACAATAATATTTACCATCTTCTCACCACTATCAGATATATTTGAAGCAGAGAAGCCACAGACCATCAAAAACTCACAGTACGCCCAACGCATTTTATTACCCAGATTAAAGAGACTAAGGAACCTGTCCTGCTCAATGTAATTTGTTCCATCTGATTATGCCTGCAAATTAACGATACTGCAAAATTGGATTCCCATAAGTTATCGAAAGTGTGATGCTTTCTAGCTATTTAGATCAAGTTTCTAAAGACTCTGCCAGTAAGTAGTTTTTGAAAACCTACACAAACTAAAGACACTTAAGATGACAGCAGAACTTAACAAATGGCTAGAGACAGCCAACAGACTCAGACACACACTAAACTTAATGAATGAAAATGTGTGCTAATGAATACCTTGTTTTGGAAAATACGTATGTACTTGAGTACAACCTGTAGCTGTAGCTACCTCATTCCTTTGAGAGCAATTGGATTGTTTATAAATGCCTTTCCATTAAAAAAAAAAAAAAAGCTACTTATGATGGCCACAGGCATTGGATGCTGGTAAAACACAAGAAAAGTCACCAGCCCTCCCACAGGGTTTGTCCAGTTTACTGGTTATTTGATTGGGAAAAGAAATATGCAAAGCCTCTGTGAAAAGAGAAGCATAGCAAAAGATGAAAATAGAATAAATAAAAAACAAATAAACATTAAAATAAACCAGTTATAGAACAGGAAAATCATTTTGTCAGATCTGCAACCCCATACAAACCAAAGAATTTAACCCAAGAATTCCTGCTTGAAGTCTTTTCCTCATTAGATGATAGGACATTTTTAGGAAGATCACTGAACTTGTTTTAAAGGCTTAAACTGATAATAGAATTCACCATAACTCAATTTCTCTAATGACTCATATGAAAAACTTGCACCCTTTCTTGGTTTGAATGTATCTAGTTGCAGCTCTCAAATTGATAGAAAAGGGAAGAAAAGAGATAGCTTAGAAATTGGTTAAGAGGCTATTAAATGCACATGTACACCCTTTTCACACACAAACACACACAGACACCAGGTGGACAAACGCGTTGTACATGCTTTCAGAGATTTAACATCTTAATAACTGAGGCTTGGACCAATTTTTCACTATGTTTTAACTGTTGAATGATCTCTAAACTACTAAAAAACACAGTACAAGAATGCTACATTGAAAGTATTTCCTTTTGTTACTAGAATCAGTATATTGAATTTGCAGGGCAGTTATAATCTCCCTGTAACAAACCCTGAAAGCTAAACCAGCAGAATATTTCTATGTCTTCTTTCCACCTAAAGCTAAAAACTATCAGAGTTCAGGGGGTTTTGCTGAAATTCTTGCAATTTCTTATTTTACAGTATAGCTCACTAAGTAGCATCAATATTAACCTTCCCTACACAGAGCTTTCTAATTCTAAATGTAATTTCTAGGTCTAGCCTATCACAACTAATTTCACTTCTCAAAGGTCTGATCATCTGCAAATGAACACGCAGCTCCCTCTGACTTCATGCAAAGTTTGACAGGAACTTTACTTACCGAGTGCGGCTTCTCTGATGTGATTATCTTCAAAGTTTCTTACTCCTGGGTCTCAACTCAAGATTGGCAGAACCTTCCTAGTTCTCACTGTTTTTTTGACACTTGAAGCTAGCATTTGCAAGGTAGAGCCTCCAAATGGCTGCCGAACAGGCCACCATCAGCCAAAAAGCCTGCTGAGTATAAATGTTGTTCGCCAAACATTCTATTCAGTACTTCCATATTTGAAGGAGACAATTTGCAGGAGATAAAGCTACCAAAGGGAAATATCAACTCAAAAGCTAAAACTCACCCTAAGAAATTTAAAACAGCATGCAAGATAATCACCACAAGTGAGGGACACTCCTAGAATAGCAAGAAAACCAGAACAAACAAGAAAGAAAAAAACAGAGGTCAATAAATAAGAATTCTACACGCTGAGTCCCTAACAGAAGTGATTTATAGACACGTAATTTTCACCTTCTCTCTAGATAATGCCTGTGAATAATCCCACTCTTCTTATGCTTAAGTAGAGGGATGTTTGAAAGGAAAAACAATTAGAAACTGTGAATGCTGAAGCAATTGGAAAGATATAGCTGCTCACTTAATGATGCAACAAGATCACCACAAGCACAGCCAATAATCATTATTTTTCAGATAGAAGATGAAAAAACTAAGATACTCATCAAAACATCAAACAACTTGCAATCTCGTAAAAGGAAAAACGGTCTTCTCTATCTTGAATTCCACACTACAGAATTGCTTTGGACTCAAGAGGGTATTCTTCTCTAAAACAACAAAAAAAAATAGCAGAGGCAAAAGTAATTTCCACATCTCCCCAAGCTTCAAGAACAGCAATGAAGCCTTGTTTTTGTTGAAGACATTACTTCATTATTTTAAACAAGTCAGGTGACAACAGGAAGTGTACTTTTACTTTAAAGACATTTTAGTCTGGATAGGTAAATAAGTCACAATTCAATAATCAAATAATGACTTCAAGCTATAAAAAAGTTGCTAGATTTGTAGTTATCCCATAAAAACAACTATTATTTCAAATTCTAGAGAGAGTGTTTTCCAAGTTAATGCATACACATACTAGAAGGAAAAATTGTTTACAGAATCTGAATGGCTGCTTTTCTTACCCCTATAAACAGCTGAAAAGGCATGACACATTTATAGTCTACCTCTTTTTCAGATATATACACATGCACACTGAGTGCTAACACATTTTATGAGACTATAATCATTGTAGGTGACTAGAATTTTGAAGTGAGCTCCATCTTAGCTCCCAAATCACTGAAGCAGTTTTTAACTGCCACCCTCTAGCTCTTAGATATCTAAGATTTGGTTCCAGAAAAGAAATCCGGCTAATTCTTAGAAAAGATACAATTTGCCTAAACTAATTTAGATGTCCAGTATATTTATAGTTACTCAGAAACAACTGCCTTAAAATAAATGTAATACACATTAGAAGCTCATTATAAATATTAATCTAAAATTGAAATACTCAGTCTTTCAAAATAGCTTTTAAAAACCTCAACTAAATTTAGATATGCATTTATTAAGTCATCCCAAAAGCAGGGTCCACAATGTAACAACATTAATCAGCACAGTTATGTCACAAAACAAATAGTAATCTTTAAGGATAAGGCTTGCTCCAGAGGACTCAGAGTGTAAAAAAGAAAAAAAAAAAAAATCTCAAAATCAAAACATCATCTTCAGATGGTTTGGCAACACTCAAAGAATCTTTTGTGACAGTTATTAACACGACTTGCAAATGAGTTCTGGACATAGAATCTCAAATTAACAGCATCTATGCAGTTCTAAAAATTGCATAACAAAACGAATACGTGTTGACACTTCTTACTATGCAGTCAGTAATACTGGAAAACAGAAGTTCCAAAAATTTAGGTACATCAAAATCGAACAATTTACAAAAGTAATTCTTTTTAGATTTACATAAGGCTCTACAGTAAGATGTTTCAGAAGTGTCACATCCCATACAAAACAGACACAGGAGACTTCACTGTACTGTAGTCACAATGGCCAAAATTGCTCCTTGCACGTATATTTGTTCTCAAATGAGGAAAACCAAGCACACGTTTCGACTGAATTAGACTGGAAGTTACACAAACATTGAGGCTTCATCTTGTTCTACAAAGAGACATAAAACAGGGCAGAAGCATAAGAAATACTGGAATGAAATCTGAAGATGAAGAGCCTGTCAGTAGCAACCCCTTCTTTTGGTTCTCATTTCATACTTGTTGTCAGTTTGAAAGGTTCTTTTACAACTACTGTAAAAAATTACACTCTTTACTGGGATTTTATGCCCAAACTCATTCAGTGGGCATGTTTAAGCTTTCGAAACAGCTTAATTCAAATAACACAATGCACGCAATAGGATAAACATGAGTGTTGTCACTATAAAGCAGTTCAAAACCAAAAACATGCTTGAACAACTTCCAATAAAGATAATGAGAGCTCTGAGGCTAATTTCCTATACTGACCTTTATGGCGGAAGCTCCAGGCAAGAGATAAAACAAATACCTTAAGTACACCTAATCTTATTGATTAGCTTCACAACAGCTTTTTTGTGATCAAAAGTAAACAAAGATTGTGGAATGTATTTTCATACATGAAATCAGTAGGTATCTGTGTTAAGTCTGAGCACAAAGGGGAAAATTCCAAAGTCTCCATCAGGAGATGGGAGAGGACATCAGTTCTAACAGATGGACAATAAAACTTGTGACTGTCTTGAACAACCTACCTCAACCTCTTTTGCAGAGGTGGTTCTTTTACACGATCAGCTAATTTCAAGTATCAAATTACTAACCACACTGAAGGAAAATATTTGACAGAAGCCTTTTGTGGCTAGGGTAAGATAGTTAACTACGAAACAAAGTCACCTGTCACAGTATGGAGGAGGGTACATAAGCCCTAAGTGAGCTCTGTCTGATCCCAAACAACGCGGTCCTATGCATCTCTTCTCATTGCTCTAGGCTAAGAGTGTGCTAGATTTGTTTGTGTGTCCCAGAAATCTCCAGGAGGAGCTGACAGCTCTCTCCACTTTCTTAAGCGCTCAAGGTAACATCAGCAAACACAGCCAGCACCTCAGGATAGAGAAAAACTTTCAGACAGATGGTAGGACAGATATGGTCAGTTTTAAAGAACAGTTCTGCTGAGTGATCAGGGCTTGAAGCCAGTAAGTTATTTTCCTTCCTCCTTAGGTATCATGCCTGAAACACAGAAAGGGAGGAAGAAAAAGAAATGAAGGAAGATGCCAGTTCCGAAGTAACAAGTGCAAAAGGAGGTAACGAATGTTGCAAGATACCAAGTCACAAAGCACAAATGCTGATGAATCAAGAATGACAGCAAGCTACTACCAGGCACCTGAGATGAAGGCCTCAAAAACAATGACATTTTATTGAAAACAGATTTGGAACTAATAAATAGCCCTTAGACACCTACTGAAAATCTGCACAAGAAACAGGAACAACCTGCATCAAAACCACTCAAGTAAAAAGCTGGGTTGTTTGGAGCACAGCATTTAAACTCGGTCACAGGCAACACAATAGCCATAAGAGGCCTTGCTTCTGCTCTCTTCCCACTAATGCTCTTTCAAGAGTCAATGCACTGTAAGAATATGGATATTCTGCTAGTCTAATGGGTTGAGTCCAAGGAGTGAGAGAAATTTTTCATGAAATCATCTAAAGTACTTACGCTAAGAAATAGTAAAATGACAGACACGGCTGAAACCTGTGCAAGCCCTTCACAACTGGATAAATTAAAAGCATGAACATCTATTCTGAAGAAAACTTTTTGAAACCCTGGCATCCGTCTTCTAAAACTCCTTTAGCTTTCTAAAATATAATTTTCAATTATGTTAGACTTCTTTGAGGAAGCATTTTTGATTGTTTCAATCTATTTCTACTACATCCCTATTAAATACCTGTCTGGTGATCGTCTTGACCAACGTCCTCTGTCAGATTCTGCAAGAGAGTAGGAATGGTACAGTTAGACAAGATGGTGACCCTCATTGTTCAATAATGATTTTAACCTTTATTTGACATTAATATCCATCTTAATTACTTACGGAGCACCTAGGTAAGACTGCGGAGCATTTCTGTTTTCAGTTCATATTTATCTAAGAAGCTACCCCTGCAAATTTATCTAATAAGTTCAAGGACAACCTTTAAAGATTTAAAAAAAATTCAAAAATATTTTTCAATTAAAACCATACCAAACTATGTTTCAACAGAGCAAATAACTATCCATTGGATGGGGAATTTTGCATTGTTTTATTGAACAATTCCATTAATAAATACAGCATTAGAAAGACCGAATTTACCATTTACCATAGAAATGGCTTTGCTTAAGGATAAACGTGCACACGTGTTCTAAAGCAAACTGATTAAAAACCAACTGAAGTCATGGAAATTAATTACTCCCATTTTTAGGCAGTGTCTTTTCCACTAAACTTGCCGTGTACCAACAGAAGCCATAATGGCATTTCTAGCTATAGTGGCAATAAAATAAATTTAAATACACAGCAAACAAGTAGGGACAGTCTTCGAAAAGAAAATCTTGTTTCACTCTTTGCATGGTTGTAAGAGGGTGGCTTGCTCATTCAACATGTTTTCCACAAAAACTGTAAGAAATTGGATAATGACGATGGTTACCATTATTTGATATATCTAGGAAAGCTTCTTCTATGCAAACATCTAAATCCAATGTTGCAGTGAACAGTGCTTAAACATCACTCTGACCCCCGGAGTATAATCTTTCACCTTTTACTACTACTACTTATCTCTTAACGGATTCAAACCCAACAGCCTCTCACACAAAAACGCAGTCACAGTTTGAAAAAGTGTAATCACTTAATGATTTCAGTCACAAAACATTCCAGACTAAAGCCCTAGTTATTCTGCTGAGAGAAAACGGCAAGTCATTACCAGCCTATTGAGGGTGTGGTAAATCTTGTGAATATTTGCCAGTGTTGATAGGTGAGAATTCAGTTGGAAATCTAGAGGAGAAACAAAAGAAAAAAAGTTTTAAACTCTCTGGTTTCCACGTGTAGCATCCAAGATCTTAATATGTTCTGATAATTTAAGAAAACCAATGCGCAACTATAAAATAAAAGCCATTTTAACACTTTTCCAGCATCAACATTTTCAACACCAAGTGGAATTAGTGAGTGAAATCTGCAAAAGATATCCTACATATGCATTTTTCCTAAGGCATGGATGACCCTCAGCAAAATAGAACTATAGCTAACTGTAGCTGTAAACACAATAATATTAAAAAAAAAAAATTTACTTTTTTTTTCTTTGAACTGGGAATCATAGTTTCCATGCTACCCAGTCATTCTGATCCATCTATTCCAAAACAAATTTAAATACCACGTAACATTCTAAAATCATTACTAAAAATGCTATTTTTTAAAAAAAAGATAATGTTATTAATACACACATACTTGCCTTTATACTAATTTTCTTGCAAAACTACATGACTGGAATACACTTACGCAGTTGAAATATGACTTTTGTATAATGAATCAAAGGTCACAACACAGCAGCTGCTAAGACCAAAGCCAATAAAACTGAAAATAAAATATTCTGACACTTCATGAAAGAAGCCATAGCATAGATGTTAATTTTGCCTTTGTATTCCAATAACAAAACACTTGAGTTTGCTTCAGTTGCAAAAAAGTGACAAACTAATTTTTCTCTATTATTTTAAATCCCCTGTTTTTGCTAGAAACGTGTCGAGGATAAGACTGGAAAATAACTTACAAAACAAATCAACATTCAAACCAACAAAAATCTCAGAAGCCAGACACAGATCAGCTAACAGGGATCAAAGACAGCCAACTGCTACACAATATTTCCACTTAAACTAACAGTAAACTAGCTATCCCACTACAACTCCTGCGCAAAACTAGTCGAATTAAATAGAGGCATGTGCTATATGATAAGCAAAGTATTTCAAGCACAATTCTTCTGAACGTGAACAGCTGTACATGCCTCATGCTACCACGCAGTTAATGCTTGAAAGCATTTCTACCTGGAGACGTTTAATTTGACTTTGCCCAGTAGGTGATACACGATGCAAGTAAGGTCAAAACCATAATTCCCATATTTCCATCCCTAGCACTCCAAACAAATGCTCTGAAAATAGACTTAAGATGATCACGAACCTACAGATAAATGAAGTCATCATTAAATTCCAGACACCCAGGGCAGTGAACCACACACCACTATGAAGCTAAAAAGTGGATCTGAACGAACTGTCTGCTCTAAGTGCACCTGGTACATCAGTATGGAATTCTCCTCACAGCGAATAAAAAGAAACCACCTCAAGAGGTACCTTTAGGAATCATATGTTTCATTTATTATGTTAGCTGAAGAGTATCATTTCACTAATTGCTACTTATTTCCTAATGTATTGTCCCCAATCCACTATCACAGCAATACAATTTCTATAAATCAGAAGTACCAAAGATGGAGTTTCCAACCGTAGCTATACTTATCTATATTAAGTCAAAGAAAATCCATATCTTGTTAACAAGATACGATAGGAAAATCTTGCATCTTGAACAGAGTGCTAGATTTTTTCCTGCATTAAGTGCTCAATAAAGTTCCATTTTTGCTACTCAAACAATACTAAGCAGAACCATTCTGGGGTGGGGGGAAATCCAACAAAAGTTTCTTAGCCAACTTTCAACTCAACATAAAGGATTTTTTTTTAAGAAAAAAAGGTGGGGGGGGGACAAGAAGAACACAAGATTAAAGGGTAAGATTTATTTTGTTAACTGCCATTCCAGACTAAGCTTTCTGAAAGATGAATTTGAAAATTTCCCTTGTTGCTTGGCCTAAAATCTACAAAGAATATGAGTCTTTAGATAAACCAGTTATACCTGGAGGTCACAAGCTGGGAATTCTGAGCAAATATTTTATTCTGAACTAATATTACACACTAATTTTAGATGGTACTCGCAAAAACAATAGAAAAAATATTTTAAAATTAGGATTATATGTATTAGGTATCGCCTTTGAAATAAAACATTCCCCAGCACTGCAAAACATCATTCATACCAGTATGTTTCACACATCCACTGGAAATAGCCTTACAATTTTAAGCTGTTACTTCAAAAATAGGTTACACAAATGATAGACTTAGAAGGGTTACACAAATATATTTTGCAGGTCTTACACAACAAGCATCACACCTTAGTTCCACAAAGACTGGTTTATCCACATTAATATGGAGGACCAGAGTCCAAAGTTTTCTCTCTTCAACAGGGAAAGCTTGCAAGTAGGAATATTATCCAAAACCAGGCTTCTTCTACAGTAACTGTTATAAAAGCAAATACAAGCAGCAGCCAATGAATTAGGGACATTAAATTACAGCTCAGGTCACCTTCTGAACTGGTCACAGTGTTTGCTGTATCTATACTGCAAGGAAGATACACCAAGTATCCTATGCCACTGAACAGGCATATTTTGAAAAAATGTTTTTAAAGAAACAGAATCCAAAGAATACTACCTCCCATGCTCAAATAACACCATTCTGAAAACTAGCCAAGGGGCAACGACGTAGTCAACACAACAAGCAAGTGATTCAACAGCTGGCTGCAACTGCACGCTTTGGGAACGCGCTCCCTCCCCTCCACCTCCCCACGTCCACACCTGCTTAGGCAGCCCCCGAGTTGTGACTGCCTGAGCCCTCCGTCAGCCCTCGGAAACTTGATCTGCAAAAATATGAACAAACCAACCCAGGAACCTGATCCGCAAAAATATGAACAAACCGACCAACCCTGCCAGCTGAGCGGTCTGAATCAGATCACCAAGGAGACGTAACGGCAGACAAGCAGAGTTAGAGCAAGACGCAGGAAAGGTCCTCCCAAGCGGTAGCAAAACAGTTGTTTTAGATGTGTTAAATCACATGAACTGTCCATCCAAGCCTCACTGTGAGAAGTGATGCATCACATGAAGCTACACACTCAAGAGCTGGTTGTATGAGCTTTACAGGAAGAAAGCCATTATGTGTGAAGCTATTTTTTACCTGAATGCAAGAGTTTCAAAGTACATTAATTGGTCTGAAAGTATTTTGGTTTTTTTTCCTGCAGAAAAAATATTTTCTAGCAAAGTACCATACAGTTGATTTAACTGTGATCAAAATAAGGAAATGTGCTTCCTTCATAAATACTGAAGAGACATGCTGGAACATTTGATGAGACTTTAAGAGGCGTATGTCAAACAAGTGTACATATTTTGTTGATTAAATTACTTTTCATGCCGATGTTAGCTTATCTTTAGCAAGGACTGAGCAACAGAAATTCCAAATGGTATTAAATACTTTGTAATAATGTGTATGTAATGGCTAAAGAAAAAAAAAAAAAAAGCTGAGTAAAAGAATTGCAAATCCAGAATCTGGAAAGGAATGAAATGCCAGAGCCAACCTAGTACCATGGAATTTAAACTTTATCTGCAGTTTATCATTAACACTTAATGTTAAGTGGTAAAGTCTGGGTTGGTCCATTAGGCAGGATCATATAAAATTTAAATGTAAAAAGCAAACAGTTTAAAAATAACTTCTAAAATATTATAGGCTAAGGTTTACACTATGGACCCAACAGTTACAGAGAAGCAAAAGAAACAACAGCTAGCTGTGCCTGCTTCCATAAGAAAACAGACAAAAAGTTGTTTTACACCCCCTCATTAAGACAAACATAAAATAGAGTGAACAAACCAGAACCTCAATGTATCTGAAACATAAGCAAATTACACAGGTGAACGGAACTTGAACACTCTACTTTCCTATCTGAAGTGAAAAAAATGTAAAGGTCAAGTCAAATTTTTATTGGAAGGAAGGATACATTGCCAAACAGTTCAAACGAAACCACAAATGAATACCAAAAAAAAAAAAAAAAAAGTATTTCTGCCTATGTGCCTGCTCACACATAGACATGTACCTGCCTGAACTAAAACTTTAACTGTTCCTCCTGTAAAAATTATCACTTTAAACTTGGACAAAACACAGCCACAGGGTGCACTACAATCTACTAAAAACCCAGCAAAAAATTAGCAATAGTACTAAACCAGATTAGCAGCTGACTCCAAGTTTCCTTTAAAAGCTTCTAGATTGTTTTTCTGAACAAATAGAAAATCTGTGCAAAATCTCACAGTAACAGTAGGTCTAAAAATATTTATCCTACACAAACATGCCGCATAAATGCTACAGATACAACTCTGTACTAAAAATTAAGTATGGACGTAGTCACAGTGGTAATTTTTATTACTGCAAGGATATATCTGACTCAGAACAAATATCATGGTAATTTTCTGTAATCTTCTCAGAAAAAAAAATAGAAAACACATACAAGGCACTCATTCCTAAAAAATAAAATGGTATGCTTATGCTTTTAGTTTTATTTAATTGGTTTCCTTGGTTTCAGATAATAGAACTGGAGAAAACTTGTAGCAGTACTGGAAATAACAGGTCAAAGTACTGTCTTCCTAATTAATTTCAAACAAACCTTACTTATCCAAAAAAGAATCATTTAATCTTCTGTGAAATACACCATTTCTTGCTCTATAGTCTACTTACAGAATTATCCTAACAGTAAGACAACTTATATTGATTAATGAACTTAGTTCAGATCTGAAACCTGCATTTGGTGAAAGCCTTCAATACTTATGTTCAGGAAGCAGAATTTCTATATTCCTTGCTAAGGGCAGAAAACAACAGAAAAACGTGCATCAGCTTTATTCTCATTTACACAAAAACACCACAACACACCTAAAAACTGGGATTCCTAAACTGCAGTACAGAGCAGCTAGGAGCTGACTCTGCATTCCTGTCAAAGATGGATTAAGAATTCATTTCCAATGTGTCTGTAGCTGAACCCGCGCAGCAGGGACACCGTCTAGCAGGAGCCACCTGCAGAAGGGCCCAAGCATGTGGGCAAGGGGAGGCAGAGAACAGCCTGGAAAAGTGCGGTTGGACACAGCGCGTGATTCGGAAAGTAAGGAAAACAGAAGCGAGTTGCAGCCTGGACAGTGAGAACACGCAATTAAATGGAAAGAGAAGTGGGATGATCCCTCCTAGCTTGAGGAGCAACAGGACTCAGCCATTCCAGCTAGAGACAAGGTGCTGCAGGACATTTCTCCTTCACCAACACGTACAGGGCTGCACCGAGCTCAGAGCTACTGCTGACGCCAGCAGTATCCAAACCCACAGTTGCGAATTTGTGTACATTTTCCAAACACAATGGCCTAAAATGCTCTCAAGCAAAACACAGAGTGATTTAAGCTGTTAAAAAAACAAAAACAACAACAACAAACAACTACAAAAAAACCACAAACAATAAACTGTGGTTGGAATGACAACACCCTAAAAACCGCTTATCATTTTAAGGTAAACATTCACATTCAACTCTAACATTTGGTTTTACCACATGTAATCAGGCACTTTATCTGCAACCAAATATTTTAAAATTACTGCATGCTACACAGAGAGGGAAAAGCTTCCCTGCCCCCATAGGAACAAATCCTTATTTTACTTAAGTATTTTAAAAGTATCCTGATGTGAAGGCTTGTTTACAAAGAGAGCTACTGCAGTTTAAAGTTCACGGAGAATTTTAGAGCAATTTAAGCAGTGCAAAAGTTGCATAACTTTTGATTTAGTTTCAATGCATTTCCATTTACCTTAAATTGAGTCCGAACAACTAAGAGCTCTGCTAACATATGCTATACTAATATACAGGTTAAAAACCCCTGCACACTGGCTCACGGGGGGGTTTAGAGTTTTGGTTCGGTTTTGTTTGGGGGACGGAGGGTGTTGGTTGGGTGTTTGTTTTGTTTTTTATAGAAAAGACCTAACACTTAGTGTATTTCTGGTGCAAACCATCTTGTTTCTGTTGCTGCAAATACCGCTTGTGTACCTACTAAATGTGTTTGCTAAGCATTCCTAATGGAGATTCTTGCCAGAATAAAATAAAGCTGGAGTGACCAGCTGCAGTTGGAAAAAAATGAGGAAAAGCAGTGGATAATTAGAGCTAATTTATATCTATTTCTAAAGCATGTATTACCAAATCAAACAGCATTTCAGTGATTTCGTGTTACTCGGGCTGTGAACAGACATTCTTTCAGTCTACAATTCAAGAACACAGGAAACTAAGCTACAAAGCATGTAATACAGAAGCAATTTTACACCCATTTGATGCAAAGTGTTCATCCAGTCTCTTACTCTACCATCGAATTAATTAAAAAAGCGTCACTGAGTCTATTTTGCATCATCAGCTGCTACAGCCTGAGAGTTCTTCGCCAGCACTACTCTTAACTTCGTGCCAGATCAGGTGTCACTTGTCATCCGACAAAGGGCACAAAGCTAATAAAAACTTAGTATCTCATGCTCTAGCTAATTCAGCAGAAATGCAACCCTGTCAAGTACGCACTACTCAGGTATCCAGCACCATGCAGATCTGGTATACATCACGACGGGTCTGCAGCAGCCTAGGAGCAGCTATGCCAGTCGGAAGCATTACTGCCCTGGCTGTGTTCCTCTGCCAAAAGTTCCAGACCCCACAGCTCTGCCAGCAGCACAGGTCATGGGCACGTTCCCTAATCCACTTCAGGAAAAAGTCAGCCGTGTCAGTTTAGGCAACTTAAGTAAGTGGCAAGAGCTAACCCAGATATATTTGACTGAGTGGATTAGAGAGTGCTCCTACAAACCACTTTACCAGTAGAGCAAGGGACGGAGTAATCTACAGCTAATGGGCAGTAACAAGCAGCTGCAGTAGACAGAGCCTCGCAGTCTGAGCAGCCACACATCTGCATCAAGTGACACAGAAGCCTGCGTCACACCACCTGGTTCCTGAGGGCAAGCTAAAGCCTTGCAGCTCTACCAGCAAAACAGATATATATATACACACACAACTATATATATATATATACACACAACTATATAGATATAAAAAACACTCAGCGAACTGGTAGTTATTTCTATCCCTTTATGAGCCAAAAGTAGAAATGCCATTTAACCTCAGACCTATGATTTTAAATAAAACAACTTATTTGGACAGCGTAAGAAAAACGCTGGCACACTTTAAAAAAAGGGTTCTGCTTGAAGCCCTTGTTAGTAATCTTACTTATTGTAGAAGAAATAACCACACTATTAAATGCTCCAATATTTAAATCAGATACAAGAGTTGCACATTTTCATAGGATGTACCGTACTTCTAGTGCAACGCTTTTTGGCAAGTATAGGACAGACAAATTAAGCAAGTTTTCCTCTTCTGCTTGACAACACAAACAAAACTACAAAACAATGCTTTGAAAAAACTCTAAGTCTTTGTTTTCAAAACTCCTAAGTGAGGGGAAAAACTAAAGAAAACACAGGATTAATAATTCACTTAAAGTTAGCACAAAAATTACTCAAAACAGATAAATTTATATCAAGTGCCGAAATTACACAAATGAAATCTCATCTTGATACAAACGAATGAAGAGAAGCAGTGAGAGGAAGACTGTTTACTTGCCTAACTCAATCCATTGCATGACCTTGCACACAGAAGACATTTCTGATTATAATTATTGGAGTTGCAAGAAACTTTTAAGTAAATGTGTGCAACAGAAAATGGAAAGTTGATTTTCTCACATAAAGTGAAAAGTACATATTCAGTCTCAGAAAGTAATCTGAGACTTACCAAAAATGTATTAATGGAGTTCATCTCGTAAGAACAGTCAAGAATCTAAGAAGGATCAAAAAGAAGGCTCATAAGAAATGTTCAGCCAAGAAACAATGATAAACTCCTGTATGTGTAAAGATATGCTATGAACACTTCCTGTTTCAAGCATTTAAATCAATGAGAAAAACAAACAACTACTATGAAGCTACAGATAATGAAGCATTCCTATTTAAAATAACACATGTACAAGGCCATGAACTAACAAAAAAAAAAAAACTACAGAGATGGAAGATTCAATGCTTTCAAGGGACATTTTTAAAGAGAAGTCAGTAACAGCTGGAGGCTGAGAAACAGCACTCTTCTTGTTTTCTGAAAATAAATTTAAAAAAGAAAAATCACAATATAGTCTTCGACATCCTACAACAGGGAGCACTGAAATATTTGTAACCGTACCATACGTGTGTATAATGAAGACCTACACCTTTTTTTGGACAGAGCACATGACAAAGAGACTGAACAGAAGGCATTTTCTGGAATAATTATCCTTCCGTTTCCAACGTGAGGTAGTTATTTGTGCTTAAATGGCAGCCTTAACCACCAACATAAAATGATCTCTAAATATAAAGGTAAAAAAACCCCCAGAACCACTAAACAAATTACATAACCTTATGAGTTAGAGTCTTTACCAGGCTGCCCCTGTCCAATTTCTCATTTTGAGAAACACAGGAAGATTCAAGAAAATCCAGGCCTTATGCAGCATTTCTCTCCATAATTGCTTTCAGGACTTTGTCCAAAAGTCAGGCCATCATTCATTAACGTATGATCAAAGCTTCAATTTTCATTATCTTTCCCATAAGCAAGTTCTGCAGTAATGAAGCGTCTCGGGGCTGCAACTCCTCGCACAGGAAGGACACGTCCCTGGCAGATTTCACAGGAATCGGGAACATCGTTCTGCCGAGGCAGTTTAGTGCTGGGGACGACAGGCTCCTTTCTCCCGCGGGCGGGGATGGAGCCGATTCCTGCACCCCACGGTCACCCCACACCCACGCAGGTGCGTAATCCCCCCACGCCAGGCAACCTGACCACAGCAAACGGTCCTGCCTGCTCCGAAACCAGAGCCAGAAACTATATTGCAGAGACAAAGCCCTCCCTGCGCTCCTCCGAAACAGGCGGCGTGATCTCTCCGTAGTCACGCCCCGCCTCCCCCCTGTCCCGCAGCCAAACGGCCTCGCCCGTGGCGGCGTTCTGCCCCGCGGCGAGGGCAGGGCGCAGCGGGTCCCCATCCTCATCCCCATTCCTCCCGGGGGCTCCACGCTGGCCGCAGGGTACCGAGCTGCAACTCACACCCCCGCGCGGGGCGGGGGCAGCGCGCCGCGCCGCCGCAGTGCCTGCTGGGAGCTGTAGTCCCCCCACCCCCTCGCCCCACCGGGCCCGCTAGGCGGGGCAACGGCAGGAGAGACTCCACCTCCCACAATGCGCCGCGGCCCCATTCCCCTTCACAGCCCGTTTCTCCTGCACCGGCCCGGCGGAATCCGCTAAACGATCCGCCACCCGCCTCCCCCCGCACACACCGCTCCCACGTAGCGCGGCCGCCGGGCAGCGCCGCCGCCCGCGCCTGCCCTCCCCTCGGCAGCCTCTGCTCCCTCGCAGCCAGCCACCGGGGTCGGCCGCGGCCTCGCTCGCTCGCAAGCCGGGTCGGGGAAACTGCGTCACACCCTCCGAGCGCCCCCAGCCCCCGCCGGTGCTGCTCCCCTCACTCGCCCCCGCCACCGCACGGGCATCCCCCACCCACCCTCGGCCCCTCCCGCCCCCCCAGGGGAGCCCACCGACGGCCGCGGAACACCCGCCGTCCCCCCGGGGCCCCCGCCCCCAGGTACGCACGCCGCCTCTCTCCCCGCCGGCTCCGCGCCCGCAGGCCCGACGCCCTCCCCCGTCACCGGGAGTCCCGCGCGTTCGGCCGAGCCTCCTCGGTGAGGGGCAGGAGAAGCCGCCCCCGCCCGGGCGGCAGCGCCCGTCGGCGGACAGACCAGGCCGGTAGCGCCGGGTGCTGCCGGTGAGCGGGCGGGAGCGCGTAGCCCGGCCCCGCCGCTACTCACTGACAGCGGCGGCATCCGAGTGCATTTTCGTGCAGCGCACACACTGCCCTGCCCGGCCCGGCTCCCTCTGCCCCTCTCCCAATCACAGAGCCCAGGCACGGACACCTCCCGCCCCGCCCACCAGCGGCACCCATTGGTTCGGACTGCCCTGAGTGGCCGCACGTTCTGGTCTTCTATTGCATGAGGCTACTGCCATTCACCCTCTACAGGCCCCGCCCCGCCTCCGCCGTCTGCTCCCGACCTCCTATTGGGCTCAGGGCTGCGCCGACCCCGCCCCTCTTCACCCTGACTGGGCTTTACCGATGCCAGTTTTTCCTGGCCTTGAAAGCGCGTGCAAAGAACATCACTTTGTGTCACCCGTGGCTCTGATTGGCTACGGAGGATAAGGGCCGCGCCCACGCCCTGATACGATTGGGCAAGCGGGGAGAGGGCGGGGCCGCCGGCGCTGCCCCGCCCCGCCCCGCCCCGGCTGCCCGCCCCTCCGCTCCCGCAGCCTGCCGGCCGGTACGCGGCGCTACCGGCAGCGCGCTCTCCCATCGCAGCCCCGAGGGGGCTCCAGCGGCAGGCCGGAGGCCTGAGGAACGGCGGGCAGCTCGGCCGCGGCGCCTCAGGGCCGCCTGCTCCGTGCCCTGCTGTTGGGACAAGGCCAGGCCCCTGTGCGCCCGAAGGCCCGCAAGCCTCGTGCCTGCCCTGCCGGGATACGCGGGCGCTCGCCCACGTACGTAACGCGTGCCCCGGGGCGGCCGGCTCCGTGCCGTCACGGCCGCAGCAGGTAGCCCGCCCTCGGGAAGGGCGATTTCTGGACTACAACGCGCTCCTGTCGCTCTCTGATACCCCGCTTCAGTGTAGCCAAGTCATCAGCTGTTTCGGAAGGATTTCTTTGTTTCTCCCCTCTCCCTCCTCTGAAGGAGAAAAATGGCAGCCTGCCAGCAGCAGCTGAGCGCACGGGAGTGACAGGTCGACGTCGGCAGCAGTGGGGAGGCGCGGGGGCCGGCAGCTGCTCCTTGCAGGTAGCTGAGACTAGCTCGCTCCCCCTAGGTACTCTTCCTGCTCCTAAAAACCCAGCGCGTGGACCCGCCCTCCTTTCACCCCCTTGCAGTACAGAGGGAAAGAGCTCCCCGTTCCTGAGCCGCAGGAGGAAGGCACCTCGCAGGTCATTGCCGCTTAGCATGTGAGCTCAGCATCTTACCTCCTTGCAGGGATAATAGCCTTCCCTTTCCCTACTCAGGGCTGAAACAGATGAGAAAAGACTGGTACAGCACTGCCTGTGCACAGTGGAGGATTATTAAGACAGACATTACCCATGGAAAAAAAAAAATAGATTCTAAGAGTTTAAGTTAAAAGAAAATCAAGGACTCAGAATGGGAAAAGTGTCAGATTTAAAGTAACTGTCTCTCTGGAGCAATACATTAACATCCAGTCCTGAATCACCTGTTTTTGGGGTTTTTATGACCCTTGCCTTATTCGGTGAACCAGTCAGAATGTTCAAGTGCAGCCAATTTATTTTACAGACCAACATCTTATGCTCTCAACTCTTTTACAGAGAAGAAGATGGAGTCCTTAAGAAAATGAATTGTCTCCTCAAAAGTCGTGTACTAAGACGATGTCAGAGCAATGAAAGACTCCATTATTTGAAATTCTTACTTGTCCGCTAACTCCTTGAAATTATTTCTGTAGAACCTCCTGCCTCTATCTGATATTTTCCTATTGGCACCATCTTTTCTTTACCTTAGCAATTGTGAATTTTACAATACCACCTTTAAAAAAATTAATAATGTATATCACAGAGTAAAGCAGTACAAGCTAGGTTTCAGTTCTCGGGTAGTTCTAACATCCCACATGCCAGACATTCACATCTATGCATGTCATCCCAAGCTCTTATACCCAATACGGGCACCATTGAGTTGCAATTCATCTGATCTGTTCTAATTCTGGATTGAGAGGAACAATTCCTTTAGGGGTGCCTGTTTGTTCACATTGACCATAAAAAGCACGTAGACTGCTAGTTCAGAATAAAAACATATTCAAAAAGAAGTCTTCTCCCATGCCTTACACAGCTGTAAACTGATACAGATCTAAAGGAAGGTGGGCACAGAAAAACCCTATCTGGTTGTATCTGAAGTCAGAACGGTTTCTACTTTTTATTCCCCTTTAATATTATTCTAAAATGAAAGATACTACTTGGCTTTACAAATCTTTCCTTAGACTACAGGTTCTGTAACTACTGTAAGTGTAAAGCAAATAATACTCTTAAGTTTGACAAACAAAAGTTCAAAATATTTTTGAATAGTTGAATGCACGAGCGTAATACCTGACCCTTAAAAACTAGATGCGCAAAAAATCCGTAGAGAAACACAAAAGAGACTTTGTTATCTGCTTCTGCCTGCTAAACAAGGGAATGTGTGCTTCAAGCCAGAAAAGGCCTGCCCCACGAGAACAAGGCCCATTACAACATGCACCTTCGTTCCAGCCTCAGGAAGGTATAAATATCCCCTTTGTTACCTCTAGTTGTAAACTACTATGCAAGTCTCCAGGCTGGCAGATATTATGTCATCACGCCTGTATATTCTTTCTGAAGCCTGACTTTACAAAATGCAGAAATACTTCATTTTACATAGAGCAGATCAATCAGGTCATGGTTGATGAAGCACTGTCTCAAGGATAGAGACAGTTTAAGCAGTTCCAGCATTAGCCTCTTAATCCCAGCCCTCCTGGCATCCTTTCTTTTGTGTCCATGCAGCCACTTGGACAGCTAGATAGAAAAATCAAAGAGCAAGACTACCCCTAATGCCCTCAAAATGAAAACAAAACAAAACAAAAACAAAACAAACCCTCAACATTTGTTTTGTTTTGTTTTGTTCATTTGTTTGCTTGTTTCCCCAGCCAGGTGAATATCCTGCTCTGGCTCACTACACATATGTGCAAATGCTGCCATCAACACACAGGAGAAGGAGGAGCCATTTACTCAGTTTTATCTTCTTCACTATCAGAAACATAGTGCAGAAGGGTCTATGAGAAAGAGGATCCCCTCTGTTTCCAAAAGGTATCAGACTCCAAATTGCTAAAGCCACAGCGTCTCTCAAATACCTTTGTTTGTCGTGCTTTGCTTAGAAACAAGCTTGAAAGTTAATTTTAGGCACCAGAATCACAAACCATTATGTGTTTTACAAGTCAGAGGGGGAAGAGAATTATATTAGAAATAAAAAATTAGCAAAGCAGCATTTGCTGAACATTAACAAAGCAGATAAAGCAGCAACAAAGCACAGTACCAGCTATTGTAAGAAAAGAAACAAATTGTCTACCAGAAGCCCAGCAATCACAGTTCTAAATCATTTGCAGATATGAAAAAGTAACTGATACGCAAGTCAACAGAAACAGCTTTATGTAATGTTTCTGAAAAGATTTTTCAACCTCAGAGTTACAATGAAACACCTCAACTGTGTGTAATTCTTGCCTGGTGTCAGCAGAACAGTACTGATCAGGGATAGAAGAGGACCTCAGGTGGCAGATAGTAGCAGCTACAGGTTATATAACTGCTTTCAAACCAGCCCTCGTTAATCCAGCTCATTTTAACAGCCCTCTCCTATGGCCTCATACTATGCTCTTTGTTTAAGTAAAAAGGTTTCTTCTGTTACACTTCCTCCACAGATGAATGACTTTGACCCCAAGGGTGTTTTTGTAACACCCTGCAAATAAATTAATTTTACATACATGAGAAAAAAACCCATGCTTCGGGGCTGTTGGTAGCTCATATTTAAATCCTTAAATTTGATTTATAACTTTTCCAGCTTCAGTTTGAAATTAAAAAAAAAAAAAATGTGCTTAACAATTAGGAAACTAAGCAGCCAAGCTTAAGTGAGCAGCTCAGAATTTCTGCCTGAACCCTGGAGATGCATCAAGACAACCAGCACCCTTGTCTGGGGCCAGGAAGCTCCCTCACTGTCAGTAGAGGACACTGAACGTTTTCAATGTTCTGTTTCAGTGAGACATGAGGCAGCTTGTCACCTGCACACTTGAGCCACACATAACTTGTTTCAGTAACATCAACTTTAGTTCAAAACCAAAGGGCGAGCCAAACTTTTGTTTAATAAGCTTGTAGCTGCGACACCCTTTTTGAAAATGGGAAATAAAAATTTCAGGTCTTTCTTAAGCCCAAGAGGTTTGAACCGCAGCTTCCAGGTCTGAGAGTGGTCTGTGACAACACCACAGCCACTGCTCCTGAAGCTGAACTTAAAATACACATGCGAATGTCTGAGTCAAGGCTCCAAAGCAGGAATATATGTAAGAGGAGACTGGAGTCTCCACCCTGCTGAAGAATCCAGCACAATTACTCTCCGAAGTTGCTCTCTTACATGTTATACCTAGAGTCCTTCTTTCTTGTTCTGAGATACACACTGCTAGGCTCCTGATGTACTGCTGTCTCTTCCTGTGTATTCCTAGAAACTTTAACTGACCTGCACAGAATGTCAGAGAGGATGAAATTAGGAGTACAGCAGAGTGCACATTATTTAGAAGTCAGATATATGTAGTCTAGACCTTCTACCGCCAGGAAAAGTTCAAACCTTCAGAAAATAAAACATGTCTATTTTACATTTTTTATCCTTTTTATCTTTTCACACTGTCTCCGAATCCACAGTTAAAGATATCCATAAACTTTTTCTTTCATAACATACAATCTTACAAAACCTGAGATGAAGACAGTATGATTAGAAAACAGCAAGATTAGTCACACGCCCCTGCAGCAGGACCTGTTCTAGCACATTTCTTTCATAGTTTGAAACATAGTGATTGCGACTGAGAGATGTACTGCACATTTTTCTAAACCAGTCAGGCACGAAGGATTAGATCAATGTGAGGTTTAAGGACAAATAAAGTGTAGTTTTGGCTTCCCAATTCTAACCACAGTAGTAGATGCCGTACACAAACTGTACATGGTCATAGCTTTTCTTAGTAATTTTGATAAAATAATGCAAATGCCAGCAAATACTTGCTACTCATTACATTTGCATACAGTGTTTTCTGATATTAGGCATTATGAAGTATAGATCTACCAACATTAAATTACACAAGCTACTCAGAAGAAGAGAATATTCAAACTTTGATTTTGTCAATGTCTGTGAACATTTCTAATGGGGCAAACATTTCTAAATCCTGTGAAAATCCATCCAAGTATGCTCACAGACTTTGAAGATTACACACAGAGATGACATATAGTCTGATCTGTTATGCAAGTCATGCTTTGGTGTCTGACTTCTTGAAAAATACCCTGATTCTATTTTTAAACTGTTAAAAAATAAGGGGTTTTCAAGCTTTTTATGTTTATGAGTATCATTTCCTGCATCTCACATGAATAAACTGCTCACATTACAAGGCATTTGCAAAGTCAGCCAGTGTGGAATATTAAGTAATGTGGCAAGTTAATGTTATGTTTCGTACAAGCTGTGGAAATGCAAACCTGTGGCTGGATGTGCGTCAGAGCTGGCATGAGAGCGTGCTGCAAAGAAGTCAGGATACTCAGAGCCACTGTGCAGTGTTGATGCCAGTGCCAGCTGCTGTTGCAGGCTGTGAGAAGGGAGAGACGGGCTACTACTGCTGTTTGCAGAAGAAAACTGCTGAAAGTGCAAGAAAGTCACTCCCGTCACTCTGAAACCTAATTTCTCCTGTCCTGCTGGAGAGTCACACAGAGAACAAGTTCAGAGGATTTCAAATCCTTCCTAAAGGATATCCAAACTGGAACATTTAATGAGGCTTCCTTGGGCTTGTAAAGACAACCACAGCACCTCTAGGTGAGAAGTAAATTAGTTGAACAATGTCTGGTTAGTTGTAACTAACAAAGTCAGGCTTTCTAACACCACTTGAGATGAGTTGTGGTGGCTATGTATTCCTCAAGGGCCTTTCAAATATCCTCTGTCCACGAAGACCAATGAAGTGCTTCACTCTCAGAAACACAGTCCTAAAAACAAGGGAGTAAAAGGATGGATGACAAGGATAAAGTGACAAGCTTGGTGACGGCAGCAGTTACCTTGTTCTCCATAGAACAAGAAACCCTGGGTAAAGACACATCCTGTATTTGCTTACATAGAGAAACAATAAATTCGAGTATGCTCAAACAGTTCTCAAAAGCACATAGTAGAGAATGAAAGAGAAAAAAACACACTGTCTTGCAACATGTCCTATTCTTTTCAGTTACAGTATCTTTAGGTGTTACTGGTAAGACACACAAGTACTACATACCAACATCACAAATGTGGTTTCGAAGTTGAGAGGATCATTTAAATAAACCATCTAACATGTTTCTCACAAGCACAAAACTTCCTTTGGACAACACTGAAGATGTCCTCATTGTTTAAGGGAAGCTCTGCACACATACTGAAGGATCAGGAGTTAAATATAAAAGACATTGCCAAGAGACCCTGAGAAAATACAACATTTTGCACTGTGTTAAGTAACTCACTGCCTGGGCCAAAGAAAAAAAAAAAGCTCCACTTCTATTTAGTCCCACTAAAAAGTGTAGTGCTAGCAAAGGAACAATGTGTTTCAGTTCACTTTAAATAAAAATTATAATCAAACTTTTCTCGCTTCTCAGAAACCTTGTCATGTTGAGCATAATTGTTTTTAATTCTTCTGCAGTGTGTTCACACAAGTGTCTCATAGTAATAACTACTCAGAGGTACTTTACTCTTCCCTTTGTAAAAGCATTGCAGTGTCTAATGCCCTGTTAAAAAATGAAAGTCTGTAAAAGTCTCTGCCTCTTCTCCAATATTATGAACATCGATCATCTGCAAATTGTTCTAATAAAACTCATTTAAGAATAAAATGTGGAATAGCAGCAGATGTATATACCATTTCGGTAGGTCAAAAATGTATATCCTGTAAACACACAGTTACTGCGTATCTCCCAAGGAAAAATACGCCAGTCCCGTTCCTATTTTGAAAAACCTAAAGCCAGCCTTTTTATTGCAAGAGCAGCAGGACTACAAAGGACAGCATGTATCAACAGGTCACCCACACTACCACGTTATTTTGCTTTGCCTCAGTCATCGAAAAAGTCTGGCAGTCAGTTGAAATTCCTTGCTGATGATTGTGTCAGTGAGCTCCTAGGAGAGGAAAGGGGTCATATCTGGACCCTAAAGAAAAGGTAGGTAGCTATAGTCAAATCTGAAACAACATAATACAGGAAACCTTGAAAAAAGTCGAAGAAGTTATCGCCAAAGCAAGTTCCCACCCTTGCTTTGCCGCGTACAAAGGAGGTATCTGGCCCAGGTAGATACCAGTTTATCAAAATGCATGCTTCTTCCCTCTCTCACAGTCATGATAACTCAGTGAAGAGAAGAGTCACCAGCTATGAGACAGACATTCACAGCGTTATGCAGCACGGGAGTTGCTCGTCCTCAAGAAATGTAGTCTTTTTGACTGCCAATCCAGTTTCAAGCAACAAACCTTTCTCGTTGGTCCCAGTGATACGTTGCTTTCTCAGCCTAGTTTGTCTGCTTAAAATATTTAGGAGTGCTCATATGAAAGTGATGAATATGCTCATAATTATGTCCATCTTTATAAGATCCAAACCTAGGAAAAATATTCAACAGCAAAACCATTACAACATGATTTAACCCATGCAATTAAATCACACACTTAACTACAGTATAATTAACACTTCTTCTGAATGTTCTAGACAGTTTAGTTCAGAAACAGGCCACAACCCTGCTTACATATAAGTCATAATCTACATATGCTAACTAAAGGTCTTTGAGTATAATGGAGACATTTAATTACACTGATTGGATTAATGCCATAGGCACTCTACAAATGGAACTCCAGCTGACAAAGGTGAGTGGTGCTTTTATTTAGCTAAACCCTATGCTCTTTTAAGTTTTTTCTACTGACCGCAGTGGAGATAGAATTTAATCCCCCACAGTATCCAAATAGTCAACCCTATTGTTAATATTGCACATTTTACTATTGAAAATTATTGTGAAAATTGTAATTTTTAATGCCATGTTTAAATCTGAAAGTTCTGACTACCGACTATTACAGTAGATAGATTTGTCACAGTAAAATGTAGTACTTTACTCAAAATACCAGTGCTAAATAACATTTAAGAGCAGTGCCATTGCATTTCAAAAGAGCTATAGTTAATAGGAAAAAGTGAAACTTACTCCTAAAGGGTATAAATTTTCTGCTTATAGGCATACATAAAAGAAATGAGGACAAGAAAAATATCCTGCGCTGAAATCATCTGAGAAAAATCTGAATGTGAATGCTAACTTTAGGCGAGTTTCATCATGTGGAAAAGCCTGGGCAAACTCCTTCTTAGACAGGAAGCCAGTGACTGAGTGGTAAATAAAAAGTGAGTAAGTTCAACTGTTAGGTGCACATAAGAAATTAATATCTTCTGTATTGTGCATGTTAGAAGCAGCAAATACGGCATTGCTGGAAATTGTCTCTCTGTGGCAACATCTATCTCACACGTCATGACTCTTCCACTGATACTCGATGCAGAATAAATCCGTTTCTCCGTATTTCTCTTCTTTACGCAATGCCAGTAGAAAAATGACAGCATTCTAGAAATAAATAACTTTTTATGTAAAAATCCAGCCCTTTTTTCTTCTCGACATATGTAACATACTGTCTCAGGCGTTCTCCTTAATATTTGCTCCAGTTATATAGTATGTTTTAAAATGCTTATGCAAAGAGCATTTAATGTATATATTGTGTTTTGCATTCTAAGTAAGGGTATATTAAGACCCTCATCCTGAAAAGTGCTGAGAAACATGGGACAAACATCATCTATAAAATGAGTCACCACACCACTTAGCAAATACCCTTATCAAACAATCTCAGAAATTAATCACCTGGGTGAAATAAGCATTACCTTCAATTTATGCTACGACACAGCAGACTGATTTTCCCAAGGCACATGCCAAGTTAGTTGAAAAAATGGAATTATAAATCAGAAGTTCTTGCCTCCTAATCTGCTCAGTTGGTACTGACCACTTTAAGAATGGTTTTGTTTCTAGACTTCCCTTTCACGAGATGTCATGTTTATCATCCTCTTAATTTCTTATGAGATATACTGACCTGGGATTGAAATGAATGTCCTCAGGAACTTGGCTGGGATCAGTAACAATTCTGTCATTGTCAACATAGCTATCCAAGTCATCTGGGATCCTAAATTTGGCCATCTGGACTTCTGAATCACTTAAACCAGCATGAGATATGCGAGCATAGCCCAACCTATCAGATACAAGAAAATTTAGTTTGAAGAAATAACTCAAGGCAACTTCACTACATTCTTATTTCATGTCTCTTTTTCCGAACAGGAGTTATTTAACGCATCAACGTAACTTTCCATTTCTGTGAATCTCACCTTCAAAGAACTTAAAGGGCTCCATAAACACAAGCACCCTAACACAATGTCATAAGCAAAAAAACTGAGAAAGCATAAGTGTTTGACAACAAAAATAAGTTCTAGATCTAGAAACTTATTTTTTACATTACAGTTTTAGAATATGCATACTGGTATAAGCTCACCAACTTTTCCCCTGAAGAAATTTTGAAATTCAAGAAAGGAACTGGAGCATCAATGGAATGAGTGTAAAGAGAAAAATTAGATTGCAAACTGGAGGTTTTGGGGGGGTTCTGTTAATTTTTTTTTTTTTACTCAATAACGTTACTTAAGATAGCTAGCTATTTTGCAGAATTTGCAGTTTATTCAGAGTAAGTTGAATTCCATTCTGGCACATACATCACCAAGAGAATGATTTACAAGCAACTTGGTGTTAAAAGATACGGAGTCCCAGTAAAAGAAAGTGCTTCAATATGGGTTTACACAGTTGAAGTTTGGACTACATCCTGCATAAAGCTTAGTTGGATTAGATCAGCATTTTGCTTCAACAAACCCTACAATCATAGTTCAAAATTTGTATCTTCTGTGTCACATACAAATTAGGGCTTAGCCTTCACATTTTAGAATGAAGCTGCAAAGCCAGAGCTCTGGAAAAAAGTAATTTTACATTACCAAAGCAAATTAGATCTGAAGGCTTTTGACACAGAAGGATGAAATCTGTAATATGTCTTTGTAAATTATATTCAAAAATGCACCAATTAATCCCAAAATCGATGTTTCACATTACTTCATGATACATCTAACTGTTCATGTATAATTTGTTCAGGGATATATGACTCTTCCACAATTACCTACAGAAGGTGTAAAACTGATAGTCAAGAAGATACTTAAAACTAATGAATAAATGATCCACTTTAACATACCTTATTACTCCGCGATACATAATATAGCTACACCATCTGTCATGATCTGTACTGTCAATATCCTATAAGTGAAAGGGAAAAACAAAAACTCAAACAAATAAGGCAGCTTCCCTTATGGGCAGGCTTTAAATCAGTAACAGAACCAATACGTAGACCTGCTGCAGAAAAATGTTCTGCCTAAAACATTGTAATAATGTAGAAAGAAAAAAACTCCCTGTTAGACACAGACAAATAGATAATTTTTTGACATCTCCTAATACAAAACCAAACTGCAGAAGTCAGTTTTAAACCAAAAGAATCACAGAATTAGAGGTTGAAAGGAATGTCTGGAGGTCACCCACTCCCAACCCCATACTTAAAGTAACTTCAAGCAGGTTGCTCAGGGACTTATGCAGCCAACATTTTAATATCTCCAAGGATGGAGATTTCACAACTTCTCTGGGCCCCTGTTCAATGCCTGACAACGATAACTGTGATTTTTATTTTTCATTTCTTCTACTATCTGACATTTCCCTTGTGGCAACTGCTGTCCAGTGCCTCTTATCCTTTTACTGTGTAACTCCACCTCTAGAACATGTCAGGTTCTGAAGAGCTGAAGACCCTATTTGAACATGTGCATGTATTTTCTTACATGTCTATTTCTAAGTCACCAATTTGAAATATTAAGCTCAATGTTTCAAATATATATTATCTCTAACTACTAAAGGAAGCAGCATTTTTACATTACCTGGACATGTCCATTTTCTATTAATTCTGTATAATCTCTGGATCCAGGAGCTGAAGTGATGTATCCCAGAAATACAACTTGCTTAGAGCTAGTCTTCAATAGGTTTGAAACAGCTATAGCCTGGAGTTTTCTGTCCAAGTCCTCTCTGAAAGAAATGGTAAAGACTTTAACATATATACATTTTAGCTCTGAATCTTTGTGCTGTAACATAGTAAACCACAAACAAATTTGGTACCTTTTTTATTGTTCAGTACTAGAGAGAACAAAAGTTTACAGAAAGCTCACTGATTCAAAATTATCACTATGTTCAATAAAAGCCACATGGTCATGGTGCATGTAATTAGGGTTCTCTTTCTAACTACTATAGGAACAACCTTTTCTATTACTGTTTTGGTTTTGATACTGATCTTATCACTAGGAAATATGAATGTAAATATTTTGGATATCCGAGGCTTTGTCTCTGCCTGCACTTGAAATTTAATTGTGCTACCACAGAGTGGTGCATACAAAGAGCTCACATGCTAACAAAACTTTTATGACAGACAGATAACGGTAAACATAGTCTCAAAGTCTGAGTCACATAATTTATGAAATACAACCTAAGATTTACGTCATCCCATTAACACTCCTTAATGACATTTGGCAGGTATTCTACATCTCTCTGACAAGATCTACACAACAGTTACAATATGACCAAAAGCGAGAGCGTAAGTGGAGCTTGGTAAAATACTGTATTTGATCCCATTCCTTGTCCTTGGATTTGTCATAACCTAATGTGAAGTCAGTTCTCTTTCTATGATTCTTTACGATAATAACTTTAAACAGTTGTGCAAAGCATGTCCTCTTCTATGTTTTGGTAGACTGGGCTGAATACCATTGGGACAGGGAGTTCATTTTGGAATCTGAAATCCCAAAAGAAGACAAGAATTTGAACACTACAATGCTTTCTAAATAGCAGCAATTCTGACTGAAGTGAAAGCTTTAGGGGGAAAGAGGACACCACAGACAGGAGACAAAAACCCCGACCGTTTAAATAGAAGCCTGACCTAGGTATGTGTGAAGTTGCCTGCTCAGCTAGCTGTTCTTTCCAAAATTACACCTTCCCAGAAGATGAGTTCCTTTAAATGACATAGGCATTGCTATATTCCCATATTTAAAAAACAGTGTTTAAAGAATTCCTGTTATCCAGTATTCATCAGTTTGTGTCATCCTTAGCAGCAGATGAAAAAAGATGAAAAACAAGCAGTTGTGTGTGTGATTTAATTACAGATTCATTCACCTCAAAACACAATCTAATTTGCACTCGTTTCCCAAGTGTCTCCTCCTATTTTCTCTTTCATCTTTATCTCATCTCTCTGTAAGAGGAGAATAGAGTGCTATTTTCTTCTACTTTGATGAAGTTTCTCAGAGAGGTAAGTCTAATCATCTGTGTGAGGCACAGAATGAAATCCCTTTCTAAAGTGCAAATATGGGATTGATTTCTGACAACTATATGTGTTTAGTAAAAGGAAATCTAGAAACAATTTGCATGCTTGGAGAACAGCTTCTACACAGGGGAAGGAAATGGGGAAGTTCAGTATGGGATAATGTGAATTCCTACTGCTTTCTGAGCAGCTTCTTTGCATATAATATTCTGCATCCAATCCATAAATTTGCCTCTTCATGAATTATAACACATATAAAAAAAATCCAAATCTTACTACATAACCACAAACATAATACTGGATATTGCAGCAAATAAAACAGGAAATACAGCCACATGGAGCACCACAAAACTATCCCTTATTAATACTCATTACACACAAGTAATCAAGACATTGTTTTAAAGAACTGAAATATACAATATTTTACATCACATATTTGAGTTATTGGTATAATTTTTGCTTACAGAATCCAGAGATCACATTTCATATTTCCAGTTTCATACAGTCAGAAGGACACTGAATGGATATTTTTATTGCTATTTCAACACTGTCATTTCCTGGAGATTTCAGAATTGTTACTTTTTATTTTAATAACCATCAATTGTCCATTAATGCCATCTATCTGCAACTGTAACTATCTGCACTCATTGTGGAATATAATAGATCTACTCCACAAGCAGAAAGTCAAAAGGATGCTATCCTGCACTGAGATGTATCTGTAGCCCTATTACTTGTTGTGGTTTTGCAGAACTATATCTTTACATCTCCAGTAACTCAGATATTAGGCTCAGCTGAGTTTTGTGTGACATATTTGTCTCTTTTAAAAAATGCTTCAAAATTTTAAATCAGTAGATATGTCATAGTATTTCCCCCAATGTGCCTTATTAGAACTAGTTTTACAGCAGCACATTTTATAGAATACAAAAGAAATCCCAGAAGTTCACAAACTACAATTATGTTACATGACTTTGTACAACATATGTAACGATAAACAGAACCACAGAATCATAGAATAGTTTGGGTTAGAAGGGACCTTTAAAGGTCATCTAGTTCAACCCCTCCTGCCATAAGCAGAGACATCTTCAACTATATCAGGTTGTTGAGAGCCCCATCCAACCTGACCTTGAATGTTTTCAGGGACAGGGCATCTACCACCTCTCTGGGCAACCTGTTCCAGTGTTTCACCACCCTCGTTGTAAAAATAAAATACGTACTCTTCATTTCCAAAGTGAGCGACAACAAAATCAATGAGTTTCCCTGTGAAGTTGACAGTCATGGAGATGGCAGGTGCAATTTCTCCCTCTGGTGAAGGAAGGAGGTGATGGGCAGATTTTACAATTGGATACCTTGATAGTGCCATGATCCTAAATGAGAAGAGAGAAACAGTTACACACTGTAGTTCACAAGCATCACAAGTGTGAACTAGGCAGATAAATGTGAGCAGAAGACTAAGAGTCACTGAACTCACACCATCAGACCAGAGCACAAACCATCTCTAGCGGATTTTTCTGAATTTTGAAGGTTTTCCTCCAAAATATTACTTAAATACATGTCTAAAAATGTATTATCAAATTCATTCCTACACTAAGAAATACCATTCCCTATATATGAATTCTTACACTGAGCCTTTCAAAATCTGCATCCTCAGACAAAACAGAATTTTATACTACCAGTAATTAAAATTTATGTTATTAGAAGTAGAAGCAGATAGAAACACATCTTTGAAGTGGGAGATTTCTCATTCTTTCAGCTTCTGTTTGGAATCAACCTTAAAACCATTTTGCATCAGTTTTTTTAGAATATTTCATGAAGAAAATTTCAGATGATGACTCTTCTGCCCCATTTTGTATCACTTAAAGACACAGGCTCTGGAAGAGGAAAGTTACTAAATTTCCCTCACATGTGGCAAAAATGAAATAGCTATTGCAACATCACTAGGAAGTTCCATCCCCCACAGAAATCTGCATATTCCCCTGAAAAAAAAAAAAAAAAGCCACATCATACACCACTGTTTTCCAGAGGGCAAAGATATTCAAAGATATACAACCGGTAGTTGGTCTAGCGTTAAAGTAAAAACAGACACAAAAAATCTGGTCAAAAAATGTGCCTTTCTACGCCCACTTCCCACTATGCAGCCCAAGCTGGATTTAATGAATTCAAAATTTCTAATAAATTCAGGTGCATTTACATTTTCCAACTGCTATCACATTTTCAAGTCTGAAATGTAAAGTTCTCAGAGCCCGAAACAAAACAATGAGAAAAGTGAATCAGATGTAGTACTTAGAATGCCAGACTTCCAAATCCGTACATGAAGGGGCAGGATGCCATTCTCTGCATCACCAAAACCAAAGCAGCTTACAGGGCCAGGCACCAAAACCTGACCATTTTTAACAGTGAGAAAACTTCATCTGCACTGCATTGCAATGCGAGGGAATCACAGTGTGTTTTCCAAGACAAGCTCCAACAGGTGATTACAGTGATTATTATTCCAATTATTCTTTGCCCATGTTCTAGTGGAGTCAGTACTGGGTAGTGTATTTACATTTATTTACTGGCACTGTACATGTAAAGATGACTCACCCCCAAGTGTGATCTCTTGTGCTTGGACCAAAATCTGTGTAAAATCCTAGTCTTTCTCCTAGCCACATTGTTGGATCGTTGTTCCCAATGAATGGTTTAGAGGCATCACTCTCTATAATAGTGATAAAATCTGCACCTAAAATGAGGAGTACAAAAGAAAATCTTTCCAAATTTATAACTGATTTATAAATGTGGATTTATAATAGTGATTTATAAATGACTACGTAATGTCATTGCCTTTTGACTACACAGGGATGGACACAAGCTCTTCAGGAGTCAATCAGGGCAAATCTTATGCACGTACCTAGTGCAGACCATTTCAAAAACATTGGACATAATGCGCATACACAGATTAACAGCACAGTAGTGAGTATACTGCTTTCAACTTGCTGAACAAGCGCTACACAGCACATCTGCGTTTACCTTCATCTGCCAAATCCTATTCTGCTCCAAAGGGTCCTGTGCAAGAGAGAGCAGGCTACTGCTCCCAAAACAATTAATTAGCCCATAGCAACCTAGCCCCCAGGCATGGTAACAGAAGGGCTCCCAGCTCTGGTGAATTGTTGACCATCAGCAGCCACCTCACTTTCTCAGGGCACTGTGGTCCCTCCCTGTTTACATGCTGAGGTGTGGCTTTGTCAGGGGAACATGACAGGTTCTCATATATTTTAGCTGCAGGATACAGGAAAAGCTATGTGGTCCGTCAAGGAACTGGCAGCTAAGAAAGACCTGCCCATGCCTGAAGGAAGGTGGGAGGCTGTAAGCTGGCCACAGGCTGGCTGAACCATCCAGGCTCAGCCTGAGCAGCAGGCTAGTACAGCTGCAGCACCAAGTGCTCCCTTCTTGCTGTGATTATGCCCCGCTTGGAGTGCTCTCCTACTCTAGAAGGCAGATTGAGAGACCCACTTCATCCGCAGCCCTTCTACAAGGAACTAAGACTGCTCCATCCAGCACCACTCCTGCAAAGTAAGATTTTTTGCTTTTGAAACATCTTATTTAGCACTACGAAAGCAACATTAGCAGGGAAAACAGTAGCTCAGATCACTTTTAAGTGGATTCCCAGATTTTTGCTTCTACATCATAAACATACATGCTGGCCACAGAAACAATGACCAAAACCATTGTGAGAGGTTGATGTTGGTTCCCTGCGGGGCAGACAGGAATTCCAGTCACAAAAGCCATTACATGTTGCATTGTCACTATTCCAATAGAGAGAAGATGAGCCCAAGGAATGCAATCTTTAAAGATAACTCCTATGCTGAAGAAGTTACCCTTTTCTTTACAGCTCTCAAAATCAGCTACTCTTCTTTAGCAAATAAATAATTTAAGAATCTTCAGCTTACTTCCGAATGCATTAATGCATTTCCCAGAAATGTTAATGTATTTTACACAACAATACACACATAACATAAAACTCCAGAATACTGTTTCTAGCAATCAGGAACTAAGATTTATTCATTTATATTTTGGAATTTGCTGTCTTTTTGACTTACCAGCTGCTTCTTTTAGAAGTGACACTTCATTACCACAAAGGAATGCTCAATGGACACAACAAGGTGAATCACTTTTTCTAATATTCATTAATTTAAACTATAGGTATCAGAAATCAATGCATTCATTACAGTTCATAAATAAATATGCAAAGATTAAGTAAGTACCCAGACATAAGCCATAAGCTATGGAATCACGTATGTACAAGAATGCCTCACATTTCAATTCATCAAATGTCCCAGTCGTTTTCTCGTGTCACTAGACAGCCTATAGAGATCAGCCCTCTGAACCCTTGGTCATGCGACAACAGAGTGAATGCTGCTCCCTCTTCACTAACTCCTGAGCCTCTCTGCCACAAAACCAGGGCTTGCACAGCAGCACCTGTGCCAGTGCCTTCCTGCTGCTTGGGTCTGTCAAGCCTAAGCTGCTCAGGCAAGCTGTGTGGTGCATTCACACCACAGGAGGAGAAGAGAACAACAAATGTCGGAAGAGCAGCATGCATTCTTCCTAATCGCTCCAGCTTCTTTAAATCTTAAAGTGGCAGCTCCCAGTCTTCCCTATCTCATGCGTATTGCAGAAAACAAGTAACACCTACAAGTACCACTAGTCAATTCCTTTCAGTGCACCCTGCAGCAGCAATAATCTCTGGTGCAAGTTCTTCTCCTATAGCAAATTTTTCAATCAAAACCCTGTCCTTGAACAACAGGTTAGAGACTCGTCTTTACAGTAAAATCATGACAACTCAGCCAAGCTACAATCACTATTTTTCTTTTCTACATTGGTCTGGCTCAGCAATGGAAATGGACTCGTCTCTTCTCCTCTGTACATTGTGGTTAGGGCATTTTTATTTCAGATCCTTTAGGAATTATATAATGCTTCACATTTGAAAAAGAAAACCACAGGCAAGTTATAAAACATTAAACTTGATCTAAAAGGGTATTTATCATTATTTCATTTATGCAAAGAACTTCTCTGTAGTCAAGTAACTCATCAGTAATATGAAAAAAAACAAACAAACAAACAAAAAACAAATAATAAAGTGTTCCTCCAACCAGAAACGTCTTTAAAATACATTTCAAAAAAGATCACCTCTGCAATTGATTTTTAACAGAAGTGATTGTATCGGAACAGCTCACAAATTCAGGAGAAAGCCACTAGACACAAGTTCCTGTGTTAATGCAAGAATGGACTCAGTTACCCAGCACTGTTCTTGGTTCTCTCTCTTCAGATGAACCATCTCAATTATAAATGAAGTGGAAAAAAAACGTTACCTGTCTCATTAAGTAAATTAGCTGATCCTTCCAAATTAGACCATCCTTCATTGTCATATCCGAATCTAAAAGGCCAGATCATAGCAGAGAAGTCTCTTTTTGGAACCTCGGAAAAAAAAAAAGAATAAAAAAATCAAGTACGATTTGATTTTTATGTATTATGCTTTTGCAATCAACAACATCAGATACATGATGCCACAAAAAACACACAAGAAAACATGTTTTAACCAATATATTTTCTAATAAAGCTGTCAGGGTCACAAAAGACTTCAGGTATTTTTGAGAAAAATCGGCTATTAACAAGAGGAGAAAAGTCATCATAATAAAAATTAATTCATACAAGTAACAGTAAATAAATGAACATGAAAGAGACTATGAAATTTTTCATCTTTCTAAGAGGAACTACCCACTTTTTTCCATATTATAAGGTACTACAAACCTGGATGAGTTCTAAAAAGAAAGCCAATTGTATATGTCTGTGCGCACATGTGAATATGCACACACATGCGCACACACACACAGTTCCTACTTAGCTCTTATCAACTTTTCTGCATCTTTTCCTGCATTTGTCATCGGTGATTTCTCTAACAAAAAACCTACCAACAGGAATATGTATCGAGAGCAAGTTTCAAAGGAATGTTTCCAACCTGCCACCAAAAGAAAAAAATCTACTGCATAATTGCAACTAGCTGCATCAAAAATTTAATTTTATGTTAGTAATCAATTAAATTACAGAATGGAAACATGTTAATTTATATCTGATCAAAACAGCTTTAATTTTGAATTAAAATTACTAAATATGCAAGCAACACACTCAGACAACTTGTAAGTAACCTAAATGCTGAACTTCGTGAGCATTAAGCATTTTCATTGTTACTATCATTGCAATATCTATTTTTCTGTCAGACAGAAAACCGGAATCTTCCAATTTCCATCCAATTTCCGTAACTAGTCTAAGTCTAATCTAAGTCAACCAACTTTTCAGAGAGGTTCAATTCAGAGTTACGCATATAAATATAGACGCATAGAATTCCTTCAGCTGGAAGGAACCTCAGGAGGTTATCTGTTCAAACTTCCCTGACATAAGATCAGGCTGCTAACAGCACTGTCCACTCAAGTTTTGAATACGATCCAAATAAACTCATTTATAAAAGTAATGTTCAAACTGAGTGTATGAGGCAAGCATCTCTCAGTTTTTCAGAATATTTTTTTTCCTTCATAACAGCGCTATAAATCTCTAAAGACACAGACATTTCCCGAGTTCAACATGAATTTACAAATTGAACTTTTTGCATCTTCACTTCTGCATTATTGTTGCTGAATACTTGGATACTGGTACAAAGACTTCTTCAGCACCAATGAACACACCTAAGAGATCACAGATGCATTTTACTCTATATTTGGAAGTTACCATTTTCACAAACACAATACTCACCCCTTGGCCCAACTTCTTCTGGTAAGTTTTATAACGTAGACCCAATCCTAGCAAACCAACACCAACAAACAACCACAACACTTGAAACAGAGAAACACACAAAAGTTGTTTTTAAAGCAAGAGAAAATAATGTTACTATTGCAGTTAAACAGAACTGAGTACACTGTCATTCTCTGTGCAAAGAATGGGGAATGTATACATTTAAATTTCCACATATGCCAGTGATAACATCATTCCAAAGTAGTGTACTTAAAGAGAATCTGTATGTGTGCAGATACGCTTACATTCTCCAAAACAAAACAGGCTGAGCAGATACAATATACCACAAGTCCTTGGAATATTCATGTAAAAATGATACCTACTGAAGAATTCATTATAGGAGATGAGTAAGAGCCTCATGTAAACCTTCCAGTGTTTTCCTCTCTGTGTTCTAGGTACGTGTTTGTAGTATTCAATTTTTATTTCATATTAATACAATGTGTGGAAGAAAATTTAGTTTACTTCACAAGCCTTTAGATGTCAGAAAGATGCGATCCCTGCCAGGCCTCCAGAGCAGTCCTTTGTTCGACATATTCTTGGAAAGGCACTGTGGCTTCACAGAATGCAAATTCAGAGCTCTCCCATTGCTCCTGTAGGCTTCCAAATAAGCGCAATGGACACTTAAGAGCTTTCTGGGTTGGGCACACTGTAATTTAATGATCAAAGCCCTCCACAGTTGCTTCATTTACACAGTGGCATATGGTATCTGCAACGATTTCAGTAACTGCAGTTTATTCTTTCATCAAATCTTTAAACCGATGTCATGGTTTGATGTGGAGGGGGGGGTGATTCTGGTGGCAGGAGAGGGGTTTTGGTCCCTGTGACCTCCCCGGTTTTGGAACCGGGTTAGGCTTAGTTCTGGCCACCAGATCAGACTGCCATCCCCCTCGGGATTGAGCCAATAGGGCGCCTCTGCGAATTGCCCTATTTAAGTCAGGACAAGGGAACCGGAAAAGGTGCTTCGCCCAGGATTGAGCAGAGAAGGGAGGAGGGCACTGGCCCGCTCCCTGGCTCCCGGCCGGGCAGCTGCCTGCGTCGGGCCAGCGCCGCCCACGGAGAATGGCGGCGGCGGAGCCAGCTGGGGAACTCGGGGGCACCCCACTCCCAGGGTGCCCACTGGGCTGAGTTCACCTGGAGAGGACTGAGATCTGAGAGAAACAGCTGCATCGACACCAGGTCAGTGAGGATGGAGCGGGAGGAGGTGTGCCGGAGCCGAGTTTCCCCTGCGGCTGATGGTGAGATAGCAGGCGGCCCCCCTGCAACCAGGACGGCCTCGGTGGAGCAGAGACCCACTCGCAGCCCGTGGGGAGAAGATGCCTGAGCCCGAGGATGGTCGTGTTGGGGTGCACGACACGGCAGAGAGGCATCTGGAGTCTGCGTGACGACCCACGCCGGAGCGAGTGGCTACAGCTCCCTAAGTACTCGAGACTGTGGTAAAGCCCACACCGGAGCAATCTGTGGGGAAGGATTGTTTCCAGTGGGCTGGACTCACGCTGGAGAAGCTTGTGGATTTTTCCTCGTGGGTAGGGGATCCATTGGAGCAGGGGAAAAGGGTGTAAGGACTCCTTCTCCTTTAAGAAAGAAGCAGCAGTAACAGCACGGAATGAACTGACCTGCACTCCCCCAGTCCCTGCCCCCTGTGCTGCTGGGGGGAGGAGGTAGAGCCGGGAGGAAAAGGAAGGGGAGGGGGGAAGGTGTCGGTTTTAAGATCTGGTTTTGTTTCTTTCTGTCCTCTCGAGTAATCAGTTTTTGTTTCCCTTTGTCCTTCTAAGTAATCATTAATAAACTGTTTTGCTTTGAGAAAAGCCCCGTCTGTTTTGCCCAGGACCATGGTTGGTGGGTGCTCCCTCTGTTCTTGTCTCAACCCTCAGCCCCTTTGGTTGTTTTTTTTTCTCTCCTCTCCACTTTACTGGAGAAGGAGAGACTGTGTGAGTTTTAGTTGCTGGATCAGCCTAAAACCACGACAACAGATACGTAATTATTTTCATGCAAGTTTTCTGAAACAATTTTGTGTAAAATTTAAATAAATTTTACCATGGATAATGATGTCAGAAGAAAGGACATGCTGTTAACCTTAGTAAATGTCAAGCAATTTCATACTCTGCCAATTGCAAAGGTGCTTAAAGGGGAAGCTGAGAAACAATACAAGTCTGGGCATGATGAGGAAGTACAAGAGTTACTGTTGTAACGTCAAAAAATGAGCTGAGCAAGGGCTGTGCTTTGTGACAGACAGTGTTGTGAAGTATTTATTCACTTTTCTGAAATGAGTTTGAATAGTAATATTTAAACTGTTTGCATTGGTGCTCACATGACCTCTAACAGACAAACTCTCAGGGGCCACATTCTTCTGGCCCCTGAGTACATGGGATAAAGACCTTCATAAAGATTTCAGAAACAGCCCTGAAAAGTGGTGAAGCACTATTGTCTCTGCTTTCCAAATGAGGCAAAATGAAGTATGCAAATGATAAGTGATTGGATCCAAAGTCACAGAGGAAAAAAAGATGCAGGAATTTGAACTTTCAGCATCCTGATCTCTGTAGAGTTAGCATGCCCTAATGCCTAGCAATTTTCTCCTCTAATAAACTTCATAATACTGACAGACTTTTTCCTTAGAAAAAGTAAGCTAACAATGAAAACAAATCTGAAACTCAAATGATTGTAGAGAAACACTTGAGAACATAATTTGGATGGATTTCAGAGGCCTAAAAGCCAAAGCAGTAAAACCTCAAACACCTTAGTTTCTCTTCAAAACCTAAGGAAAGAAGCAGACCTCATACACACCATCTAGAAAGCTGGCATCCCTAGGCATAGTTCACAGGCACATGACAACAAAAGTTTCCTGAGGATAAGCCTGCTCTGAAAGTGCAGTAGGGCGTCAGGATTGTGTAGTGATATCAGCCACAAGAGGCTTTGCAGGACTGCCGCCTCATGCAAGAGGGGTGTGACATTATACTGCACTTCCTGGGCCAGTCGAGTCCCATCCCACTGCCAGCCAGCTCACACAGCCCTATAAAGGCTGTCACACTGAACTGCTTCAAAATCAGCATATCAAACGGGCCGAGAAATCAGCCATATCTTTTATATACCTACTTTATATATATATAAAAATATGTATCTTATATGTAATAAGTCCCAAGATCCAGAGAGGCCTTCTACTTAACTGCCCAAATGAAATTACAAATGATGCCAAATCCATTTTTACATTTTCTTTTTTCTCCAGTTCATTTTTTTTGGTCTCCATTTAACACATTCCATTAGGAATAGCCTCTATCTCAACTGTAAACTTAATGAATCAGCTCCTCAGTTAGTACATCATCATTAAAACTAGATCAATACCAACTACAAGTCTGGCTCTCAAACTAGCACCAAAAAAACATTTCTAAAACATCCGAGCAAAACACTGCACTGCTTTACTCTTTTTCCTCAGACAGTACTCCTAGAATCATGGAAGAAAGGAAGTAAAATTGTACTTACGTAGTTTAATATAGTTTTTACTCTTTTTGAACAGTGGCTTTTGGTTGCTTTTCACTTCAAAGACAGAGCTAAGGTCTTTCTTTGGTCCTGCTAGAAAGTCAACTCCAATACATAACATGATAAACCCTGTAAAAATATAAGTCATTAGTTTTTTCATAGAGCTTTAACATATCAAACATTGCTCATAAATGTATCATTTATAAACCCCCAGCTGTTGTGTTACATTCAACCAATAACAAAGACAATTCAAACCACAAACACAGATAAATGTCACACCCAATGTAGTAATGCAGGCAATACAAGATTTATTGATGGAGAAGATCCTGCTTATCATTGCCGCAGTATTCACCTCATCTATGCCTGCAGCCCTTAATAAAATTTTTAATTTACATTGTTGTACTTGTTGACATAAGCATTGCTTCCAACAAAATGACCTAGTGATGTTCAACATGCCACTAATGATCAATATTTCAAAACAGTAGTACTGCAATAAGAATTCAAAGCTAAAAGATTATTTAAAATGTCACTGAACACCTGTTTCGCACAAAAATAATGAAGTTCAAAATTATATTGTTTGGGTTGTTGTTTTTCTTTTCAAATATGCTGCTGCTAAGATTTAACACACCTGAAACAGTCTTGTCAAGCCTGCTTTGCTCTGATGACTGAAGGGCAGACCTAATAGTAAAAGTATTTAGCCAAAGACCCCTTCACATTATGAATTCAACTCTAGACTATGGTGAACTCCAAAATGTAGTCCACCTTTTGGTCTTTCAGGCTGAGCACAAGGAGTGGTACTGACCCAAGTGCAACTTACAGCTGTTCTTGCTCTTCCCTTGCAACCCATCAGCCTAAGGACCACAATAGTACCAGACAACTTTGTGGTCCTCAGCATCGGGCTGCATTGGGTGCTAACTGAGCAATCCTCAGAACCTGTCTCATTATTCACTGTGGAAATACATAAATATTTTAACTCTGCTAGTACTACTGGGTCCCACTACTGCACATTTTATCAGGTTTCTTCTGTTAGTGAAATACCTGTTTAAAGCCATGTTTTCCCTTCCTCCATTCATGTACCAATTGGGAGAACAATGAAAACAAAAATATTTTAATCCTTTGATCTGGGGCAAAGTAATGAATCTTGCAGCAGACCTCCCCACCTTTGTGTATCCTAACACCAATTTCCACAGAACCTCAAGTGCGCTTAGCCAGCACTCTCAAGCAAAGATTGATTTGCAGTACAGTTTCAGGGTATTGCGTCAGAAAGGCTAACACACGGTAGATAAATTATGCTAAAACGCTTCCAGGCCCCCATTGATTGCTACAACTCTCAGCTCAGCCCAGTGCTTTCAAAGTTTACTGGAATTTACCTGGACAAGAGCAATTAAGTTAAACCTCCATATCATAGAACCTTAAAATAACAGCTTGATGAAAAAATACATTGTTAACTGTAGACGTCTCTTATCTTTGCAACTGCTCTGTCATTAAGATACAAGTAGCACATTTTTATACAGGAACTGGAAAAAAAATTACTCAACAGTTCGTTTTAAAACAGCGCAAGCAGACTGCAGCAGGTGGGGAGGCCAGTTTAAAATGGCAGCATCTTGTATTCTTTTGCTCCAGAGTCAACAGAAGCAGCTCCCAGAAAACATGGGAGCATAATGAATTGGATAAGAGCTCTGCTGGAGAAGGTGTATGTCCTTAATATCTTTGTGTTAACTAACTATAGAAGTCATGTTTTATTTCAGAGTTATAGCTGAAGATAAAATAACCATTACTCAGTATTTTCTTATTGCCCTTGGCAATAAGTTGGCATACACAAAATCTCTCAAAGGGAAACTGATTCAAAGCCATTAAAGCCAATGGAAGACCAAGGATCCCACCCCTCAGCATCACGTTACGTCACAGGAAAGCAGCACCAAAGTTTTGAATATAGTGATCTTACTTTCATTGTCACTTTTCCTGGCACAGTTCCCTACCCAAACTGCGGCAAAAGAAAGGCAGGATATTGGACAGGAGGAGAAAGCAAGAAATAGCACTTGCACCTGAAAGAAACCAGAAGAAAACAAGCAGTTTGCCAGAAAGCCAAGCTGTAAGGGTAGAAGCACAGCAACAAATACACAATCTCATGGCATAATTCACAAATCTTTGATAAGCAATGGGATAGCATCAAAAAGACAGAAACTAGATTCTCAGATGGAATATAAATTCATGTAGTGTCATCAGCTGAGATAGGTTCAGTTCACAGTTCTCTTTACACCAAAGAGAAAGTTAGGACCACCTTTGTGTTATTATCCAGTGATTGTGCCAGGTGAATTAATCACAAGTGTGTATTTCAAAGGAAGTGACAGAGAGAGATTTTATAAAACAGCTTTTCTTTTGTCAAAGCATTACTCAATAAAGTATCTGACATGCCTCTACCACATGCTTTCTTCATATAACTTCAAAAGATAAAATTAAATTAACTGAGATAACCATTTCTACAAGCCCTCAGAGTGCTTTCAGAGCAAAGAAAACTGCAATAAACATAACGGAACTCTCCTCAAAACATAACAAACTGACACCCTGCACGTGATTGCTGTAATATAGGAAACACATACAGAGACTAAGAAACTGATGTGACAGGAAGTGGCTGCAAAGACATTTACAAAATCTAAAACCATTAGAGCAACAAATAAAGCCCAGCATTCATCAACCCTTTTCAAACAAAATATAGGGTACGTGTCACATTTTAAAATGTGCCACACACTTAGCCCAAGACAATGTTTGGCATTGTTTAAATATAATAGTGAAATATGCTATTCAAACACATCAGTACTTATTAAGAAAGTAATTCTGTAGACCAAACCAGAAAGGGTTGGTTTCATTTCCACCTCTCCACCTTCATGAAGGGATTGTTTTGCCAAAACCTTTGTATTTGCTCACCGCAATTCTTCCTCACTGGCAAATACCTGACAATTTTTCTTCCTCTCCTGTTTACACGTTTCTGACACCGCAGGCTTATCTACATTCCTCCAAACATGCTGATGTGTCCACAAAGCATAAGCTAAGGCCACATGGAAATGAAGCTCAGATCTCAAATGCAGACTAGCTAGATCAGCAGGATGCTGCACTTTGCTTCTCAGATATGGGCTAAATAATGCACTGAATGATGTTACAGCCCAGTGACACGGACTGTCACCAAAGTTTCCAGAAACTACATTGGTACCTGAGGTACCATACTGCTATCTTAGGTAGCGAGCATACAGATGCATTCACACCCTGGATTGCAGTCATATTTTTAGGGTGACTGATTAACAGATTTCTTCCTCAGCTGTGTACTGAGTTATCAGACTTTTTTTTTCACTTTGTCATTTTCCCTCAAGTGAATTCTATTTTCTACTGTCATTTTAAACTATTTCTAACATTAAAGAAAAAAGCAATTATTTTTGCATGTCTCACTAATTTTCTCATAGAAACTCTTACCATAGTAAATCAAACAGGAGCTGAGCATTTGTAAAGACTATTTATACACTAGATACATTTTAAACATCTGGTTGAGGCTAAAGCAAGCATATTTGCATTTGCTGACAGTCATAACTGTACCTAAAAGAAGATGAGAGCTTTCTCTAGCATAAATTCCTCCAGGTACAAATTTATAAGCTGTACACCATACACAGAAGAACAATTCAAGAACGTAGGCAAACATGGCTGTACTTATGGCTTTCCCAGGATGCGGACAGCTAACAAAGCGTCCAGCCAGTTGAGGCCACACACACGTCGTAAAGACAGCGAGAATGTTGCCTGAAACAGCAGCACGCCAGGTGTGTAAATAAAGGAGACCAGCTGAAGAGGCTAAACCTGTGAAGAGACAGAAAAGAATAAAGTCACAGTCAGGTATATCATCCGCCGCCTTCTTTTTCACATTTTGTCTAGGGAAAAAAGAGAGCCTGGGAAATATAACTGTGCTTTGCAGCCATGAGAACTGCATCATGAAAAAGACAGTTATTCCCAACAGCCAAAGACGGCCTCTTGCCTTTCCCAATATCTCATTCTCTTAAAGATTGCCTATTCAGCTGAAAACAGTGCAGCAAAAAGACTGCAGAGAAACATCATCAAGAGCCAAAACTGAACAGTTTTTCTTACATAGAGCTCTCCTAGCACAACAGAAGGATGATGCAGTTTTTAAGAGGTTAACAGGTCCACCTGTTATGAACCTCCTTTAACAGAACACAGAAAGAATCAAATAGGTTAATGTGAAAACATATCTTTCTCTGATCTTCTCTCCCTTTAGATAACCATATGATGGGCAAGAAAGCAACTATTAATTCTTTACTTACTGCAAGATCCTTGATTTACCACACTGTATTTGACTGTGATGAGATTTGACCCCAAACAGAACATTAACAACCACAGAAACTCTTCATAACATGACAACTTCATTTTAAAACTTTATTGTAGATAAGAAAATGTTTACTAACTTTCATATCATGATAGCAAATTTATAGAAACATTTTTAATATTTTATTCTTATGCATCAAGCTTATGAGCATTTTAGAATACAATGCTGGAATCAGCTAAAGAACCATTCTGTACTTGTTTTAGATTAGCAATGTGTGTACAGCAAAATCAAATGCTCATACTCACATTATCATCTGTACATACATTTCTTAAACCTAATGCCTGCACCAAAAGGTAAATTATTTAGGGAACTGATAGTTTAAGCATCTCAAACTCTTGTGCCTTTATTGTGACTTTGCTGATACCTGGTATTTTATTTCGGTTCCTGACTAGGAGAAACTCTGTTTGTGTTAAATTTCTAATCTTCAAGGTTGTGCAAAACGACTTGAAAGTGTCTTAAGTGCTCCAAAAGAAGGTGAATAAGAAAAAGCAAGACATAACTCACCATTTCCTTTGGTCTCTGTGTTTTGATATGTCCCAATTTATTATTAAACATTTCTAGCAAGTACTGCTTTCTCTTCCTCATACAAACATTTACAAACTATTAGCTAAGGCTAAAAAAGAAGTAGATTTACAGGGTTTTTTTAAACAGCATTTACGCCACTAAATTTCACTCAGATGGGCCTACATATTAAACTAAACTGCATCCAACCATCCATGTTGAGAGGGTATGGAACACACACCTCTCCACAGTTCACGAGCAGAATTATTTCCATTTCCCCCTACTTGCTCCATGCATAGCTTGCTCCACAGCATAGCTATACCATCCTTCTGAAAATGGATGTCCAGATCCAGCACTTGAATCCCTCCTCCCACCACTCAAGACTCACTGTATGCAGACTGATTCACAAATATATAGATCCAGCAGGACTGTTTTGATATTCATATTATTTTACTGCCTGGAGATCTTGGCAACTAAGGAGACAGGAGGCAAGTTTGCCTCCAGGTGAACTGTTCATGAAGTTACAAGCTACTGTGCTTCCTGTGAAATCGAGAGGCTTGTGTCACCTCAACCCCATAACCTTAGATGTAGCCTTACACAAAGCAGACTGTGAGAACTGAGATGCTACTCAGGAGAACAGAACTTCAACAGGGACTTCTGAAGAGAACAATGCTGCTCTGCAATGGCCTGGAGATTCAGCCTGTAACCCTTAGTCAATGGTCAGACAGTCAGTGACAGAGCAAAAGATGCTTTGCTTAACAATTGACTTTTCTGAGATGTGGTGTAGGGTCAGAGGGCTTGAGTAATGGCAACAAGGTAATAGAAACAAAAATTCTGCTCAGAATTTGTACCTACCTACAAGAAACCAAGCAAAACTTAGCTTGACAGAAGACCAGCTCCAAAATGAAAGCATCAGTCCATGAACCAGGCCCAACAGAACTGTACCTCTAATACAACAATAAGGAAAAAGAAAACATACATTAATATCATTTTATAAACACCTGGTGTTGAAAAAGAAAATTCTAGACATACAGACAAGGATGCTTGGTAATATTTTATAAACCTTTTATTTTAAACAGAGCTCAATTTGAGCACAAAATATCTTTATTTCACATTCTGTTACATTTCTCGCCTTTACTGGGCATAAAAACCATTCAGTTGAAAATAATGGCAATTATCATAATGTATAAGCAAGCTACATTCAGCAGTAGAAGCACTTCGCTGAAGTACAAAAGGCAAAAAGAATTCAGAGAAAACGAGAGCAAGAAATACACCCCAAAGAGAAGTATTGTCTTCATGTCAAATGGGATAGAATCATAGAATCATAGAATGCTAAGGGTTGGAAGGGACCTCAAAGATCATCTAGTTTCAACCCCCCTGCCATGGACAGGGAAACCCTCCACTACACCAGGTTGCCCAAAGTCTCATCCAACCTGGCCTTGAACACTTCCAGGGATGAGGCATCTACGCTTCCAGGGATGGGATCCTACAGCACCTAACGTTGCTGTCAGCCTTGGTAGCTGTTGTGTGTACTAATTCCATATTATTAACTACCTCACCTGCCACTTCACGTAGTTGACTCAGAACAACTAATCTGGTCCCTTTCTAGGTTTTGGAACCTGGGTGAGTAACACGCAGCATTAAGACTAAATTCTCACTAACCAAAACTTCTACAGAAGCTTATCCTTCAACATTGCACATGGTTTACTTTTTTTATCTGTGTGCATCTCTGAAGTACACTATTTTCTACCCTCTCCTCTCTGAAATCAGCTGCTAGATTCATTTACTGCATATTATAGATGCAATTCAAGGTGCACTTCAAGATGCACTTCAAACTATAGACAGTTCAAGGACCTATAGAAGTCCTTGAACCTCAATCCTAATTTAAAAATTGTTTTGCAATGTGGCAAATCAAGTTTTTTATTGCTGAAATAAGAATCACTTTGTATTAGAAAATTTTAAGATTTATTGGTGTAGACGCAATGCTCAGAGGTATCTGAAAGCAAGAACGAATCCACAAGTCCTCTGTGTGAAGTACTTTGTGCCCACTTCATCCTATGTAAATTCTTACATGATCGGCTGGTTGAGTTTTAACCTGCCACCCACTACAGCACTGGCTTTTGATTACTGTTTTGATTAAGTAAGAATAATAATAAAAACACTTACCCATATGGATTAGGATCTGGACCTGTATGTGGATGTCCACTTACTGCCCATCTAGAAATTAGTGAGACCTCCCCAAATATCCACAGGGTGAGAAACATGAGGCTGCCAAAAGCAATCCCTGACAAAAGCCAATGAGGGTGGGAAACACTCTCTCTAACTGCATTACCAGTTTTGTTTGCTTCGTGTTTCCTCTTGTCTCCACCTAGTATAAGAATGGAAATGTAGCTGAGCAAACTGTCAAGTCCTATTAGAAAGGGTTATTGAGAAAAAGAAACAACCAAGATCACAAAATTACCAGAATAAATTACTGGCCTAGACACAAAAGATAACTTATCTGATCATTCATGGAAACCGCTAAGACAAAAAATCTCTACTAACATTCATAGGTCTGTCAGGAAAAGCTACTCACCTTAAATGTACAAAAATGGCAACCTGCCTATATGAATATTCTTCATACTACTGGAATTTGAATAATTAAACTGGCTTTGAAAATCAGCAGAAAAGTTATTAGAATTTATTCAGAGGATTCTGTTCTCTGAAACTCTAAACTCTGATAAGAACAAAACCTGACTCTTCCAAAGAAGGCGGAAATAAACTCCGTTCCTTCTCTTCTCCTTTTTCTGTGCACTCTAGATCCTCTCTGCTCTAAGGAGAAAGCAGCACTTTTAACTGCATAGACATATTGCTTTGTCACCTAGGAAGATGACAGATTTCCTTCCTAATGTCCTGCAACAGATTCCCTTCCTAAATTATGACGAAAGCTCAGGCTTCGTTTATGTCATGTAACGCAAGTCTACAAACAATACACACAATGCCAATTTATACCCACTTACACATAGACAAGGTCTTATCTTTCAATTAATTCATTCAGGTTATACTGAGAAGGAAGAAACTTCTGAGGATTTAACATGAGCTGCCTTAACTAAGCAGCCCAACCTTGCTGTCTTTCTTAACAATACTACCTTCACAGTTTTAAAGTGTGATTAGCTCATGCCAGCCCCTACTGCTGCGTACTCTGTCCAGACGCTCCAAGAACTCAGGCAAATTTTGACCAGGGCAACTCGCCCACTCTTCCAATTCTTTCTGTTTATTTTGTCACATCAGCTGTTCCCCAGCTTCGTCCTGTCTCTCCTTCTCTGTCAAAGGATACGCACTGGCAGAGAAACTCAAAGAGCAGACTGAATTAAGAAAATAACAGAAATACCACAGATGTTTCATGTTGGAATGAGAATAAGCCATTCTGGTTTTATTGGTCTAGGTTATGCCTTTGTTTGTGTTACTGTCAGATTATTGATACTGCAATTAGTTGGCAGTTCCAACACCAACTTACTACAGCTTGTATGAATTGTGATATTGATTCTGTCTTGTTATGGGCAGATGGAAGTACCCCACGGTTTCTAAAGACTGCAATGCTCATGCATCAGTTCTAAAAAGAGGCTGTACTGAGGGGAAAAACAAAACAAACAAACAAAAAGAATCAAAGCCCAGTGACACACAGATAGGTATAACTTCGGATGTTTTCATAACTGTCATCTTTGCCTACCTGAACAAATTCGCTCCACTGCTGCTATAAAACCAAGTGTCAGCACAACAGTATTGGCAGCTTGTGAGCTCCAGACTGGGTTTAGTGATGTATACCAGATGCGAAGAACAAGGAGCATTATCTTGCCTAGCATGAAGCCCCATATCCTGATGAACCTGTAAGAATCAGTTTGGGAATAGTGGTGCATTTGAGAAAAAAAAAATCTTAACTTCTCAGCAAAACCCAACTTTTTAATATAAAGAAATGTCATTTACGATCCCATCAGTATAAAAAGATACCTTTGTAAACTGTTTCCTGACCACCATGTTACTGTTTGAACCAGCAATGAGGAAGAAACACCAGCAGCCAAGATGAATAGTCTACTTGGAGCATTTGGTGCCTGATACGATGCTAAGCTTCCTACAAACAAACACATACACACAGCGGTTGCTTTAACGGGCAATAGGGATCGAGTAATAAGGATTTCCTGTATATTAGTTCAATCTTGCCTGTAATTTTAATGGCTACACCATTCATCTGAAAACACATGACTACACATTTTTAAACAAACCAAGGAAACGTAGATATGGATAGAAACTGACTATGTATGTCATCATAGCAGTTACCATTTTCAGGAAAAAAAAAAAATGAAGTCATTATCCAAGACTGCAGCGATTGCCTTAATTTAAATACTTATGGTCATTGATTCCATAACTAGGATATATGGATAAAATATCTAAGCATACAGATATTCCTGAACAGTGTACTTACATAACTCAAAAGCCATAAAACTTCATGTATGGTGACTGCTCCTTTCTAAAAAAGGACGTGGCTTTGCCACAGAAAACTTACATAACTCAAAAGTTAAATGCACTGTGGCAAAAGCCGTGTCCTTTTCAGAAAGGAGCAGTCACCCTACATTGCACGAGGATTACTAGGCAATTACTAGGTGTGACCAAGGCTTTCTCTGGCCCAGTATCTGATCTCAGAGTTGTCATTGGCAGCCCGTGTCATCTTGTTGCTGGAAACTGTTACTCCTTCAGTCACTGAAGGAGACCGTGCACATGCATCTCTGCCGTCTCCCAGGGCACAGTGACCTCATCTTTATCAGCAGTTTCAAACTCTGCTAGCAGGCTTCCAATTCAAGTGCCTATGGGCCACACACATTCTCATAACTTCAATCAGCGTGGCAAATTCTGGCCTAAGATGAGTGACAAACAGCAGGAGCAGCAACATTGTTTTGCTACCAGCCACTTGTTAAGTGAGGATGAGTCAAACTTGAAGAGACGTTAAGCAAGGAAGGCCAGAAATGGAGCTGCTGATTCTGGCAATGCATGCTAGGAACCCTCCAACTGTTTATTTGCTGATTCTGCTCAAAGATGCAAAGCTTAGAGCAAAGCTGGTGAATTGAAATCAATGTGTAGTGAAGATGTACTTGAATGGACTTCAGCAGAGGTTGTACGTACAACGCGCTCAGACTTCTGTTGCTAAATCGTGCTAAAATCTGCAACTCTGCCTCCTCAAGTCTTTCATCACTTGTGCTAGCCAGATTAAAGCTAGCGTGGGTTCGCCTGCTTACAGCAGACACACCTTTTGTTGCTGAGCAAGTACACCCAAAACGTAAATATATCTATCCAAACACGCAAATTTACTGTGTCTGAAGACACAGATTCAAATGGACACTACCACAGGGGCAGTTCATTGCTGGTTGTGTTGGGTTTTCTTAAATAGAACACAAAATAAAGTAGTATGGAAGGATATAGAAATTAAAACAAAAGTTTTGGAGAACGGAAAGCTTCCTGAAAAGGTGAAAGAAAGATAATGACGAATAAGGGAAGAGTCTTTTCCATCAAAAACAAAAAACCTCAAATCCTCTCAATATTCTGGTTTCAGCTAAGCATAAAGAATTTCCAGATTTTTTGACTGGGAAATTGAAGACTGAATATTTCCAGTGGAATGGGGGGGAGCATGCATGGGGTAGACTGTTCTGCCCGATTTTGTCCAACAAGCCCCAGAGGAGGCCACGGCCTTTCAGAGAAGGGAAGAAGATCAAGAAGAGAAAGAAGGAAGAAATGTGAGGTATAAAGAAGGAAAGACAGCAGGAATAATTGAGGAATAGGAGAAACAGCAGCACAGTATGATAGGACAGAAATAATCTACAAGACAATGAAGTGATGAGAACCAAGTAAAAAGATATATACGGAAAGGTCTAAAGCCCAGCACTGCCTGTGCCAGGGCATCTGGATAACTTAAAGTGGTTTGAGAAGCTGCAGTAGGGAGGCAAGAAAAGAGTAAGATTTAACACTCGTTGCTAAACTCTTTGCTGGAGACAAAGAAGGTGAAGAACATGCTCTTACATCTTCTCCAAATTCTCATGCTCACTTTAGAGCAACAGGTAAGGGGAATCAGAGAAAGTACAGTAAACCTGGGAGAGAATACGGTGTAGACTCGCCAAGGGGCAGGCAGTATTAGGACAATCTGCAAGACGGAAACAGCAGGGCAATGTGGTCACTGTGGGAACAGTTCCTGTTCAGGCAAGAAAGAAGTGGGGGGGGGGGTCATACCTGCGTACAGCAATGCTCAGGTTAGCCCAAAAGTAAGGATGCATACAGCTTCAGTCTCCCCATGCTCTGGAGCCCTTCTATGACCGCCTCCATTAACACATCCTTTCCCCAGATTACTACTGAAGATGCTAGATTTTTGTTTGCAGTCAATATCTTCAGGAGCTTGCTATTCAGGTGAAGCAGACAGACATAGACCAACTAGATTTTACACACCGTTATAGACTTGTCACTGCTCTTTACTTAGCAGAACAAAAATAACAAACATTTGAGTCATTTCCATCTCTTTTGGCAAAGTGAACTAGTAAAAATAGCAAGATGATCTGAAGGACTAATCTTAAATGAATTTTGTGTTACTGTGAGATCTGAAGGAATGCAGGGTGCAATTTGAAATGCTTACACTCATTACTAGTTTCTAAATTAGCAGATCTTGCAGAAAGCAATGCATTGAGCACAGCTACAGAAAGCTGAGGTGGAAGACTCTGCTCACTGAAAAGCTGATTAAAAAACAACAAAAAAGTATTACAATGGCCATGACAGAAAGAGTGAAAAATAAAAGAACACGGTAAAACTATGCTTCGTCTAAACTGATGAAACCAATGAGCTGCGTTCAGTTCTAGTATCTTTTTAGAGACAAAGAACAAGAATTCTTTCTAAAAATATAGTCATACAGAGAAAGTGAGTAAGATGATCCCGTTCTGTCTTCTACCAGCAAGAGAATAAAAAAGAAAAATACATGGAAAGTATGTACCATCTTATATTGGTAAGGAGCCAGGAACTGCTGCTTCTGAAAGAGAAGCCAGAAACTGCTGCCTCTGAAAGACACCAGTTAGCAGCAGCATTTTCCCTGTAAGCAGGATGGAGAGCTTTGTCTCCTCTGAGTTCATCCAGGTGTTGCAAACATATTAGCAATAACTTGCTTCTATACGCAGCTGTAGCTGCCAAACCTTCTCCCAACAAACTTTCAGAAAATCAACAAGAGCTAAGACTGGCACCAGTGCGCTGAAGACCAAAGAGGGAATCCCAGCAAGTCTTGGTTTAGGGAGGAGCATGTAGGCAGTTTTATCTTCAATATAAGATTCAACTTTCTTCCTGCGCAACTGAAAATATGAGAGCCATCTCACACTCAGAATGAGCCTATAACCCCACCAATATGCTACAGGCATACAGACACATTTAGGGAAGAAAAAACCACACATATTCTTTAACAAAAAAAAACCCTGCTTCAGAAAGTAAGTCTACGAAAAAGAACATTCCACTCACAGCTGATTAATCTTATAATAGCCCCAAGCTGTTCTGTAACATCTCTTCCCTACCCGTTGTCGCAGACACAGAACTGCCATACAACAGACAGGTCCTCTGCCGATCTCTGTGCAATCCTGAAAATTTTTTTTCCTCTTTGTCATGACTTGTAGTAATTTAAAAGCTTCTAGAAATAAAGGTGAAATGAGATTTGTCTTTAATTATGCAGTACTAGTCTAAAAACCAACACAATGAATGCAAATAATATTCCTCTGACCATATCTAAAATCTTGATAGAAAAAGAAAAGCATGAGCTTGGGTGAGCAAGAACTTCTTATTCCTGTCTCTTTCCAGAATCATCTGAATTTTGAGACAATTTGGAATGTTTATTCTTATGCCTTGACACCAAGATGAAGTTTATAACTCACTGTGGTGCATACTTACCAACCATAGTCAGTCTCAGAAGAGCTAGGATGTACATATTGTTAGCCAACCTCCAAAAAGGGCCAATTATCAAGAATATTGGTGAAAAGAAGGCAACGGCAAAAATTTCTAGACCCGTGAGTGCCAGTGTCTGAAGGGGGAAGTAATAGATCATTGGTGGCAGTGCATGGTAAAGTGACCAAGAAATATAGCCTAAAAAAAAAAAAAAAAAGAAAAAAAAATCTTATATTTTCAACGGCATGATTTCCTGGAGATTACTTAAAAATACATCATTTTATACTTCCAAATGTAGAATATCAAATGTATTTTAAAGCAATTCAAGCAACAATAGCCACCTCCTGTGAAGAAATATTTGCTACTTCAAGTTAAATGAACACATTTTCCCAAGAAACAGAATGACGAGAAGACAGCAGCTCTTCCCTCACTCAGACAGTAGTTCCTACTTCGATCTTCTGTGAAGGAGTGCTCAGTCTAGGAAAGGGTTAGCGTTCAGCGGGAGCAATGCCGGCGAAGTAAGTTGTTTTAAGGCTCCTCGAAGACAGACCGGTGGCTGAACGAATCACCCCAGTCCGTGGGTGCGCCGCTCTCCCCGGAACACCCCTTCCCTGGGCGCACCAGCGCTGCGCTGCGATTTTCTACGCGTTTTGCAAGAGAGGCACCGAGCCCGGAGCCCGCAGCCCCGAGGAGAGCTCCGGTGACCGCCCTCCAGGCCGCCACTGCTCCCGGCAGGACGGCGTTCCAGCGCCAGAAGGAAAAAAAAACCCAAACCAACTCAAAGAAGAACACTCAGCCGTGACCATTATTTAACTCTTTTCCAGCGGAGGAGCTTTTCGTCGGCAACCCCTCTCCACGGACGGTAAGCCCCGCGACAGCCTGCCGGTGTCAGCCGCTCCCGGGGAAGACCCCAGCGCCGCCCCGCCGCAGGGCTCCCACGCGGGGCTGAAAGAGGCCGATCGGTGCCGTTAAGCGGCCCCCAGCCCGGCCCGCCGCGGCCACCGCGGCCCCTCACAGCCCCGCGCCCGCCCGCCGCCCCGTCGGGCGGCACCGCCGCCACCTACCCAGGAGGCTCTCCGAGAGAACGGCCTTCCACAGGGGAAACATCGCCCCGCGACGCTGCCCGGCTCGGCTCGGCTCGGCGGGGGCTTCGCCGCTGTCACCCGGCGCCGGGTCCCGAGTGCCCGGCAGGGCGCGGCGCCGCCGCCCGTCCCACCTCACGGCGCCGCCCGGCACGCGGCCGCCACAGCGCCGCCTGGCGGAGCGCGGGCGGCTCCGCGCGCAGCGTCCCAGCCGTGGCGGGGCGGCGGGGGAGCCGCTGCCCCGGGAGAGGAGTCGCGCAGCCGCGAGGAGAGGCGGGGAGGAAAGGCGGTGGCGCGGTGCTTGCCTGGAGTGGCCAGGGCTGGGTGCGGGGGACGTCTCCAGGCCGCCGCTGACAGAAATGGCGGGTCCCTTAGGCTTCCAGCTCCAGAGGGTCGAGTTTCCCTTTCGTTCCTGCATCCTGGCCGGTGAGGGAGAGGAGTGACCCCTCGCCCGAGCTTGCGGGGTGGCTGCGGAGCAGGCTGAGCCCCACCGAAGCTCCGCAGACCTAGTAGCTGTGCGGTCACAGAAGTGCTCGTGGTGGCAAAGCCCGCACCGCGGTGGCCCTGCAGCTCGAGAGGACGGCGCGGTGTGAGGTGACTGAGATGAGATGTGTGGTCAAACCAGGCGTTTCTTCATGGAGGTCAGCCTGGATGGCCGGAGTTCATTCTTCACAGCGCTGTGACGAGGAGCGGTGAGTAGATCTCGCTCCTTCACTGCTGTGTGACCAAAGGGGTGTTTGCCCACTGGATGGTCACAGCAGCAAGTGACAAAACAGAAGCAAAGGACTGTCATTCCACAGGCTGATGGGGAAAAGAGGAGCTAACTCACTTGCTAGTCACGTAAATATATGGTTGATGAACTGTTACTACCTGGGTTTTTTTGGGCGGGGGGGGGAAGGTGTTCAGATTGGTGCTGTGCTCATCTTAATGAACAGTGCTTTGCTGTACAGCAGGCTAAAGACTTCTGATAAGCAATGCTGTCTGCTAAAAGCGCCAAAAGAAGCATTTAGTTTGCTGAGATTCCTGGGTTGAGGCTTAAGCTGCTCTGTTAATTTAGAAGAAACACAGAGCTATATGAACCAAGCCATGATCACAGCTGCCAAGTTCTGGCAAAAGGATTACATAAGCAAAATCCGAATTTTAGAATTTCATTTTTGGCATGAAAAGTAATTTTGTAACTGTGAACTAAGAACTAAAAAGACCTTTTGCTGTTGGAATATGTTGTCTTCTTAAGTTTTATTAATCTTCATACAGTACCCTATGAAACTGCCAGCTATATTTTCTGATTTGTGTTAAAACCACTATGCCATTCTAAACAAACTTTATGATATGCCGTTTTCTTTCCCTTGCCCCTGTGAAACTCCAAATCCATAGAAGTAAACTATAAACCTGTGACACCTGTTAAACATGACTAGCAATAAATTCCTGTCAAAACATTTTGAGGGGCCAGAGTACTAACGAAAGCTTTGTCCCAGTAATCTCACAATCAAGTAATTAATTTACCCTGCAGTATAATGGGGTTTGGCTAGCTACAGAAACTCTGTTAAATTTTGGTTAGTATTTAAAAACATACATATGTTTCAAATGTCCACAAAAGAATTGAAATATTTTGATGAAAAAGTCGACCTCTCTAGGGGGGGAAGAATGAGACTCATAGGTTTAATGACCTTCTTCCTCTTTCCTTTTCTCCAAGTTCCATGTAACCAAAGGCATATTTTATTTTCTTCAAGAAAAGTCACCCTAGAATAGTCACCAAGTATGGCTATGACCCAGCTGGCTTGAATTGATAATTACCTAATTAAGGTTTAGGCCCTGCCTACAAAAGGCGGGCCATTTCCTCCTGGCTGTGGGAGATGCAATGACATCTTTGGAGCTGTAGCTTAGGCTGGTGAGCAACATCTGGTGACCCTGATGTGGTCCTCATGAGAGACCCTGAAGACCTTGACCCTGACTCCTGAGCTAGAGCCAGAGCAAAAAGAGCCAGAGCCAGAGTGAGAAGTCCTTTGATAAAGAAGGTAAAGCTGCTACCCTGAAAGAGGGAAGTGTGCTGGAGTTGGAATGAATGAATTGGGTCTCTGCTCACTGTAAAGCCTTCCTGAAAACTAAAAAAACTGTAAAACAAAAAGGGGGAATTATGGCTATGACCCAGCTGGCTTGAATTGGTAATTACCTAATTAAGGTTTAGGCCCTGCCTACAAAAGGTGGGCCATCTCTTCCTGGTTGTGGGAGATGCAACGACATCCTTGGAGCTGCAGCCTGGGCTGGTGAGCAACATCCAAGTTCACTTATCAATGGTTTATGATTATGCAAGTGGTGACACCATTTCGTCTTGCTGTGGCGTGACACAAATGGAACTTGTAAGATGAAATCCTTAGCCAGGGTAAACCCAGAACATGACTGCTTTTGTAGATGCATAGCAAGAGTGTGAGGCTCACAGGATGTATTCAGCCAATAAATATTTGAAGCAATTTTGCAACACTTTTTGTAATTACAATATCTTGCTTCATGGTTCAGAGGTGGAGTTCCAGTAAAACTGGAAACAACTGGAATCATGAACCTGATGTGCATGTGCAGCTTCCATTAAACTCACAGGCAATGAAAATAAGGCAATTCCTGACAAATTGAGTCATTGTATTCTGGGTACTCTCTCTGAGATTCTTATTAACTACTAACGTTTGGCTTCAAACATACCAAAGTTACATTCCAGTTCACTCCATAGAGTTGACAAACAGATAAGCATCTGAGCAGAAGAGGAGGGAATTTTCAGGTGTAATGTGTTTTGAAATGAAGAGAGACATGTCAAAAGTCAGTGTTTACAAGCTGTGTCATTACATGTATATGTGCAGGAATGCCTTTCACTGTATTTTTTTATTCTTGGAGTGCCACATGTAGCTATAAAAAATAAAGCAATAGCATTTGATCTATACAGGAATACAATGACGGCAAACCAGCAAAACCAAGATAGCATACTACAGTAGGAGTTTCCACTCACAGAAAAAGGAGCATCTTCATTTTAGAGTAGTATTTAATATACCCTTAACCTAAAGCAGGCATAAAAAATTATCTGAATATCATAGAATGGTCTGGGTTGGAAGGGACATTAAAGATCATCTAGTTCCAACCCCACTGCCACAGGCAGGGACACCTGCTGTTAGATCAGGTTGCTCAAAGCCTCATCCAACCTGGCCTTGAACACCTCCAGGGATGGGGCATCTACAACTTCTCTGGGCAACCTGTTCCAGTGCCTCACCACCCTCAGAGGGAAGAATTTCTTCCTTAGATCTAATCAAAATCTCCCCTCTTTCAGTATAAGGCCGTTACTCCATGTCCTATCACTACATGCCCTTGTAAAAAGCCCCTCTTCAGCTTTCTTGTAGCCCCACTTTAGGTACTGGAAGGCTGCTATAAGATCACCCCAGAGCTTTGTCTTCTCCAGGCAGAGCAACCTCAGCTCTCTCAGCCTGTCTTCATAGGAGAGGTGCTTCATCTTCGTGGCTCTTCTCTGGACTTGCTCCAGTAGCTCCATGTCCTTCTTGTGTTGGGGATTCCAGAGCTGAACGCAGTATTCTAGGTGGGGTCTCAGGAGAGCAGAGTCGAGGGGCAGAATCACCTCCCTTGACCTGCTGGCCACGCTGCTTTTGATGCAGCCCAGGATACGGTTGGCTTTCTGGGCTGCCAGCGCACATTGCCAGGTCATGTTGAGCTTCTCATCACCCAACACCCCCAAGTCCTTCTCCTCAGTGCTGCTCTCAAACAGTTCTCTGCCCAGCCTGTACTTGTGCTTGAGATTGCCCTGATCCATGTGCAGGACCTTGCACTTGGTCTTGTTGAACTTCATGAGGTTCTCATAGGCCCACCTCTCCAGCCTGACAAGGTCCCTCTGGATGGCAATCCCTTCCCTCCAGGATGTCGACCACACCACACAGCTTGGTGTCATCAGAATTTAACAGAAAATAAACTGCAGCCCCACAGTTACATTGGTATTGACAGAGGTAAACCTCTCTAAAGCTAATGATTGTAAAAAACAATGCTTTATTTGACGATAATACAAGCATGTTCTGAAACCCAAAAGAAACATGGAATTTAAAAGAATTGTCAGACACTTGGGAAAAGTTGTCCTTGCATGTTGCCCTGTAGAGATGTGCCTGAATGGGCATGACTAAGAAACAGAAGAAAGTGCCAGAGAAATAGAGGAAGAAAGCATAGCAGTACAAAATAGAATGCAAATTAGGATTAAGAAGGTGACTCTGAGAAAAAGCTGGGGTGGTCGAGTTAACAGGCAGGCACCTGCCGCAGTCACAAAGTGGAAACACAAAGACTTGCGGGTCATTAGATTCCTATTCTGTTTGCACAACAGTGTAAAGCTTCTTAATCATTACCTCTACACCTGTTATGCAAAACTCTATATACATATTCATACTCAGCATTAATTTGGTTGTCATTTTCTCAAGGTTACAGTATGTTGGCTACAAAATGCTGTTCATTTTTTACACCTGGGCTAAAGTGTAACCTCATCTCTCGTAAATGAGTCCTAGAACACGAGACTAATAAACATTGAAACTTGCTAAAGACTTTTTCAGTTAAATGTTCTGTGAGAGATGATACACGAGTGTTGCCCCAGAGTGATTCCAATAATGTACACCGTATAATAGCTCTTGATTCATTTCAGTACGTATTAGAGATGGCAGGTGCAATCAAGTCTGATCACAGGATCTAAGCACCTCTAACCCTGCTGAAATCAGTTACTGTTGCAGATCTTTACTGTAGGAAAGAAATTACACATATAGCTGTGCAGCCTAAGAGAAAACTGTGGCCATCTTATAGCCTTCTTCACGCTGAGAAGCGAAAATCCTAAAGGGTGAATATCTGATAATTGTCAGCCATTCATTTCTACTAAAATACAGGCCAGACCAAGTGTAAAATAGAAATAAGTACACCCAAGAATCGTCCAGGACACAGAAAACCATTCCATAGTTTCTTGTATGTAGTGAGGGCAGTTTAATATTTTACTCAGAAGTATGTTGACTGTTTCCTGCTATGACTTGATGTCTTTTCATTCACCCTTAACTCCTATTCCCATTAGCATGAGAACAATGCCTTACAGTGTAATTCTTAAGCGGTTTTCCTTGCTCTAAATGTTTTTGTTACGGATACATTTTTGTCACTGCACTGTGCTTCTGTTACTCCAGATCCTTGCTTCTCAGGGAATTTTTAAGCAAATAACAATCTTTGTGGTTTTGTAATGGACAAACAAACTGTATTTATCACACTTGGTAATAGTTCTTCCTCCTGTCACGTGCTGTATGCATACACGGAGTGTTTCTGTTAAATACACACACTGGGAAGGCTTTGCCTTTGGTAAATGTGGTGAACCTCAGGATCCTGGCAACCCTGCGGCGTTTTCTAAAAGGGTCTTCAGATAAGGAGCCAGAGCCCGTAAACTTTCCCTGAGTTTGTGAAGTCTCAGCTCCTTGACCTCTTTCTACTCTGACGGTAGAAAATTGCTCAGCCGAGGATTCAGTTCCTCATTGGTTGTTCTGTTTTTGGTATCTCTTGTTTTTTTCTTTGTGTAAGGTTGGTTTTGTTCTGGGAGGGGTAGGGAACTTTCTTTTGGTTTGTGTTTACTGTTCTGAAGCACTAACGTTTATTGGTTTCTGTCTATCAACTTCTCCCTATTTTCATAGCTCTGAAGTACTTTCAGGTAAATCTTAAGAACAAAGAGTGTTTGAGGAATTGAACACCATGTATTCAATTTGTGGTAACCAACTTTACCTTTAAAGTTAAAGTGAAAAATAAGTCTAATCTTTTTTAAATAGGCACTTTTGCCTAAGAAGGTGCAAAAATCCAAGCAACCACTATCCCCAAGCACATCTATGACCCCTGAGGAAATTGTTGTTCCAGTGCTCTTTCATTTTATGAGCAGTTTAAGCTGAACCAGTTAAAAAATAATTGGTTATTAGAGACTTGCCACACATGGAATTTTCTTGTATATTGTAGTTTTCAAAATAGCATATAGGCAGTATCTATTAAATCTTTTTTTTACATAGAATTTCAAGAATTCCTCTTAGATCACAGGAGACATAGGTACACTTTTATGAGCTGTTTTAGGACATCACTCTTGCCAAACCTCCATGTGAAGAGTACGTTTTGCAGCAGCAGCAAAGCCCAACAGTCTGGTTTCACTGGCAAGAGTGAGAGAATACTCTGGGGAAAGGGGCTTCAAGCAGCCAAGACTTCTGGAGGCTGAAAGCCTTTTTGGACTAAAAAGAATGAATCATAGAATCATAGTATCAGAACAGTTTAGGTTGGAAGGAACCTTAAAGTTCACCTAGTTCCAAGCCCTCTGCCAGAGGCAGAGACACTTTCCACTAAATCACGTTGCCCAAAGCCTCATCCAGCCTGGCCTTGAATACCTCCAGGATGGGGCATCCACAACTTCTCTGGGCAACCTGTTCCAGTGTTTCACTACCCTCAGAGTAAAGAATCTCTTCCTTGGATCTAATTGAAATCTCCCCTCTTTCAGTTTAAAGCCATTACTCCTTGTCCTGTCACTACATGCCCTTTCAAAAAGCCCCTCTCCAGCTTTCTTGTAGCTCCACTTTAGATACTGAAAGGCTGCTATAAGATCACCCTGGAGCCTCCTCCAGACTGAACAGCCCCAACTCTCTCAGCCTGTCTTCATAGCAGAGGTGCTCCAGCCCTTGGATCATCTTCGTGGCCCTCCTCTGGGCCCGCTCCAGCAGCTCCATCTCCTGCTTGTGTTGGGGACTCCAGAGCTGAACGCAGTATTCCAGGTGGGGTCTCAGGAGAGCAGAGTAGAGAAGCAGAATCACCTTCCTCAACCATCTGGCTGTGCTTCTTTGGATGCAGCTCAGGATACAGTTGGCTTTCTGGGCTGCCAGTGCACATTGCTGGCTCCCGTTGAGCTTCTCCTCAATCAACATCTCCAAGTCCTGTGAATGAACTGTGACTTATGTCACGTTTACTATGAAATTGAGATGTAAAGGTCATGCAAGAGAAGGAATTATAATGCAGATCTCACAAGCTATTCATTTCAAGATAAGGACTGAATTGTCATATCACCATTTAGGACATTCTACTAAAAACTATGTCTCAGTGAAAAAAAAAAAAAAAACACCCAAAACAAACAAAACAGGTTTTAATTAAAGATTAAATGCAAAAATAAACCTCAGGTTTACATGCTTTGTTTTATGAAGTTTATCATTAGAGAAAGGCTTTACATTACTCATTTCAGAGAAAGTGACTTCAGTATTCCTAGAACAACCCCCACCCCCCGAACTGACATTTCCAGGATAACTTTTCCTTGCAATATTATTTTTGATTGATAAAAGTATTTTTCTTATTTTTTAGCTTGTTATTTACTTCTTGTTAATATTATTAAAGTGTATTGATTTACTTACATAAGCATCATAGTATTAAAATCAAAGTAGATAAGCAATGCTTTTCATTCCAAAACGGTCCAAATTGAATGTCACTTCTTTTTTGAAGAACAAGATTTCATTAAGTTTCCACAACACATTTTCCGTTCACTTCGCAGGAGCCCCCCCAGCACCGTAGGCCATGCCCTGTTAGGTGGCTGTTGACCTGGAAAATAACTTTCTGGGTTTCTTTTGGGAAATACGAGGACTCAGAAGGCATCTCGTTAGCGCGTTCGCCGTCTGTTTTTCCCCCGGAGCAGCCCGTGAGGCGCGAACTGCCCATTCAGTAAGAGGTACCGGCAGGACCGAGGAGCCCGGGGGCGAGCAGAGCTCGGCGGGGCACTGCCCGGCCGCGCCGGCATCCCGCGGCCCCGGGCGGGCGGCGCTTCGCCCTCGCCCGCCTCCGCCGCGCCTGCCCCGGCGGCTCCCTGCCTCTCGGCCGGGACGGGCGGGCGGGCCGCCCGGGGCTCCGCGGGGCCGGGGGCGGGCTGCCCCACCTGTCCCTGCCGCCGGCGGCCAGGAGATGGCGGTGGAGCCCAGCGGCAGCGGGAAGCGGGCCGGCACCGTGCCCCGGCGGCGGCCGCAGGGCGGAGTCGGTGCCCTCCCGGACACGGCTTCAGCGCGGCCGGGCCCCCCCGCGCCTCACGGGCTGCCGGGGCCCCGCCGCGGATGGGCCGGGCCGCCCCCGCCCCCTTCCCCTTCCCCCGCCGGCCCGGCGCCCCGCGAGGGGTGAGCGGTGCCCCGGGACGCGGCCGGCCGCCAGCCACCTTCCGCGCCGCGGCTGCGGGGAGCGTCAGTCTCCTCCTTTCCGTCCTGGACGGGCTGAGCTCCGCCGTGCCGGATTTCTCCGGCGTCACGGCGGGAGGAAGGCCGGGGCTGGCGTGGCCCTCGGCGGCCGGCCCGGGGCAGGAGGCAGGCAGCGGCTCGTAACGGGAATACCCCCCAGCGCCTTGGCCCGGGGCCGGGGCCCGGAGGCGGGCGAGGCTGGGTGTAACCAGAGGAGAAGGCCACTGTCGGCTGGAGCCGACGCCTGCCGTGGGCCTGGTCGCAATCACTGTTCCTTCCCGGGAAACCCAGACCTCCCAGCGTTTTGCACGTCCCCAGCCCTTAGAGCAAGCAGCAAGCACAAAGTAACACTGTTCCCGCTGGGCGTGCTGTGCCCGGGATGAGTGACTGTCAGCAGACGGCTGAGCAGGTGCTCACGCGCGGGCACGGCTGGGCAAGCGCGAGGCATTCGCCCGCTTCGTGGTGTCCAGCCAGTTGTTGGTAGGGAGCTTTTCATGGAAGACCTAGTGCAGCTGCTGCGACTCTCCGAAATAAGAGCCTGGATTTAAAATAAAGTTCCAGTTCAAAAGATTTGTTTGAAACATCATTGTGAGTCTTCTCCTCTTCCTCACAACGGACACTCGGTCTTTGAAGGGCCTCTCTGAAGTCCTAACAAGTTGTTTTGGGGATCGTTGTCCTTCAGTGGCACCTGCTCTGGGCGAACGTACAGTATCTCCACTGTAGATTGCAGTATATAACAGTTAACATACACAGTTTTGTCTCCCACCTTCTCCCTCAAGTAATCTTAGAAATTATGTGGTCACCATTCCTATTTGGAAGGAGGCTTCTTGTTGGAAAGAGAGTATATGAAGTTGGCAATTCTCACATCTGAAAAACTTTGCTATCTTATCGCATAGTGCTTCTTTATCAACCACTTAAAAGAATCAAAACCATGAGATCTTTCAGGAGTCTTGTATTAGCCTTAACTTCTGTAAATGAGTGAATGATCCAGAATAGCTCTTGTAGCATAGGAAGCTTTTTGAATATTTCATCCTTGCAAACCACATTGATTTAATAATGGGTTATACAGATATTTCTGTTAAACAGAAGAATCATAGAATGGTTTGGGTTGGAAGGGACTTCAAAGATCATCTAGTTCCAAGCCCCCTGCCATGGGCAGGGAAACCCTCCACTACACCAGGTTGCCCAAAGCCTCATCCAACCTGGCCTTGAACACCTCCAGGGATGGGGCATCTACATCTTCTCTGGGCAACCTGTTCCAGTGCCTCACCACCCTCTGAGTGAAAAATTTCTTCCTTATATCCATTCTAAATCTGCCCTCTTTCAGTTTAAATCCATTGCCCCTTGTCCTATCACTACATGCCCTTGTAAAAAGTCCCTCTCCAGCTTTCCTGTAGAGGCTCCCTTTAAGTACTGGAAGGCTGCTATAAGATCACCTCTATAAGAATAAGAATAACATCATTGAGGAATTCTTCCCAAGGCAGCTAAGAGAATATACAGTTAATTGTAACACTAACAATTACATAGTTAGGTTGAGAAAACAGAAATAAATTTTACAGTGAAAATATTTAAGAAAGTTACATTTCTTCAATAAGTCAGTGCAAATAAAGTTATCTTTTGGGATGACAGATGTCTTACCAAGACACAATGCCTCAAAATACAGGAACACTTCTACGTTCCTCAGATAGGAGGCAGCATGTGTGCTAAGTACTAATATTAATAATTCAATTAAATAATACTTTGATGACCTCGACTCTGTCTCTTTGCTGTGTTCTTGCCAGCATAGCTTTCATCCCAAGTGGGAGAGGTACCAGGAAACTACTTAAAGGCCTACATATTTTTGGAATTCTTCATTACACTGAATCAGAAGTGTAGCTGAATAATTTACATTTCTGAAGAAATATACGCTGAAGACAATACAGGAGGTTAATGACAAGCTGCAAATGTTTATAGCCTAATTTATACTCCTTATTTTTTTTTCTGTTTTATTTATTTTCTCCAGTGACTTAGCTTTTCTATCCTCATGAAAAAGATGCGCACTTAAAATCTGTTGGAGCAGTTAGAAACCATGTCAATAGTACTTTCCAGTGATGCTTTTTATGCAACCGTGTGCACAGGTAGGCTTCGTGAGCAGATAAGAATAAGAAAGGAGATAAGAATAAGAATATTTTACATCTTTGATTGATGTAAACCTCTTTAAAGTTTTATGCATTTTTCTCATTTTATCTCCTTTTTTGCATTAAGTGACGAGAGACCGATGGAAAATTAAATTGCTCTCAGTCAGGATGAGGTAGACAGTGAAGAGCTGTGGGCTTTCCCAACATTATGCGGATTTTCAAACTTAAGTTTTTTCAAAGACACAGTGGTCATTGTCTTTTTTGAGAGTGGCTGAGAATAAAGTGCAGATCGGTGTGAATGCAATGCTTAGTTGAGTCTTTTTACCAAAGGGAGAAGAGGTCGTGTTGCTTCTGTTCCATCACTTAAAAAAGTGTTGCTGTCTGAATATCCAGTGTGCGTGAAGCAGACATTGCTTGAACTTGTATAACTGACCCCAAAATAAGTGCAGGAAGTGGTTTACACAGTAATATTATGAATGCCAAAAACCATTCAGGTTATTAAATCATTGCATATGTTTCCTGTTTAACTTGTTCTTCACAGTCGCTTTAGTCTTGCTCAGTGCCACCACTCTCAGAAGGTACTTTTTGAAAAGCTGCAGTGCCCTGTATGTTTATAAATAAAGTTCCAGACCATGCAGCAAAGTGCTGGGTAAAATCATAGTTTAGATGTTTGAATTACTCCAGAAATAAATGGGATTCCTTCTTGCTTTTCCCTAGCAGCACAACTCTTGGACATGGAATATTGCAACTCTTTGGAATCTATTAGTTCTTATAATTTTTTTTTTAAAAAACCTTCATTTGTAACTGGATTCTGTTTGTTGGAAATGCAAATGTGGTTTGTGATATAGGCTTACATTGTGGGTCCTGCGGAATCAAAGCTTCAGATGACAGCAGTGAGGATAAAAGTAGTACAGTGATTCTGGACAGCACACTAAAAAAGCTACATTTTTGACCTGTAATACAATAAAGATTGGAAAAGTTTTGGATGACTTGCTCATATTTGTTCTCGTTTCTTTATGATTGAGTGCTGTACTGGGTCTTGATCCAGCATCTAATTGTACTTATTGACTTCCGTGTTTGAATTAGGCTACACACAACTCTGTGTTGCTAGTAAGTGATACACTGTGCTGTAAGCTGTAATCAGGTGACTGGATGCTATCTGCTGCCAAAAAATATACTCCTTTCAACTTGGTCATTACTATTTCTAGGTAAACACTGATCTTGTAGTATCAATATGATACTTTGACTTTTTACCTTTGTACCCAGCAGAAGGAGAGGTGGCCAAGCACAAACCACGTAGTTTCTGCCGACTGAGATCAGCAGCAGGGTACAAGAAAAGAGACAATGTCTTCTGAAACAACCCAACAGGAAAGTCAGACATCTCCACAGAAGCAAGCTGGAAGGGTAAGCTGAGTTTTCTCCCTTTTCTTTTGATGCTGTTGCTAGTGAGTAACTGGGATTTTGCGTTGGTTGCTCTTGGAGAAAGAGAGAAACATATCTGCTAACTTAAGCATATAAGTGAAGGGAAGAAAGGGCTATGTGTTATTTGGCCTGATTCACTACACTCAGAGGGCTAGGAGCTTTTGAATCTTAAGATAGTGTGATGGTTTGATGGGGGGGGGGCGGTTTCTGGTGGCGGGAGAGGGGATTTGCTCTCTGTGGCTTCCTTGGTTTTGGAACCGGGTCAGACCCGGTTCTGGCCACCAGATTGGACTCCCATCCCCCTCAGGGTTGAGCCAATCGGCGCCTCTGCGAATTGTCCTATTTAAACTGGGACAAAGGAACTGGAAAAGGTACCTTTGCCCAGGAGCAAGGAGAGGGCAGGAGGGCACTGCCCCGGCGCCACCTGCTGAGGATGGGGTGGCCGCGGTGGAGCCGCTGGGGGAACTCGGGGAGCGCCCCGCTCCGGGGTGCCCGCTGGGCCAAGTTCACCCAGAGAGGACTAAGATCTGAGAGAAACGGCCACACAGACACCAGGTTAGTGAAGATGGAACGGGACAAGGTGTGCTGGAGTTGAGTTTCCCCTGCAACCGGTGGTGAGATGGCAGGTAGCCCCCCTGCAGCCAGGACAGACTCAGTGGAGCAGAGACCCACTCACAGCCCGTGGAGAAGCCCACGTTGGAGAAGAGATGCCTGAGCCTGAGGACAGTCGTGAAGCATGGGACGCACGACAAGGTAGAGAGGCATCTAGAGTCCGTGGGATGACTCACGCCAGAGCGAGTGGCAGCAACTCCCTAAGAATCCGAGACTGTGGTAAAGCCCGCACTGGAGCAATCCGATAGGGAATGATTGCATCCTGAGGGTAGGACTCACACTGGAGAAGTTTGTGGATTTTCCTTGTGAGTAAGGGATCCACTGGAGCAAGGGAAAAAGGGTGTAAGGACTACTCTTCCTTTAAGAAAGGAGCAGCAGTAACAGCATGGGATGAACTGACCCGCATTCCCCCATTACCTTTCCCCCTGTGCTGCTGGGGGGGAGGTAGAGCCAGGAAGAAAAGGAAAGGGGGGTGGGGAGGTGTGTTGTTTTTAAGATCTGGCTTTGTTTTCTCTTTATCCTCTCAAGTAACTGGTTTTGTTTCCCTTTGTCTTTTTAAGTAACTTTTAATAAATTGTTTTGCTTTAAGAAAGCCCAGTCTGTTTTGCCCGGGACCATGGTTGGTGGGTGCTCCTTCTCTGTTCTTACATTGACCCTCAGTCCTTTTATTATATTTTTCTCCTCTGTTTCACTGGGGAAGGAGTGAGAGAGTGGCTGTGTGGAGTTTAGTTGCCAGGTCGGCCTAAACCACGACAGATAGCAGACTGTGATTTATGCTATGCTAATTAAACTAGTTATGAACTGGCAGAGCCCCAGTGTCTTAGTACTAGTCCAGTATAACCTGTCCCCATCACGTTGTGTGTGTGTGCCTGTGTGTGTGTATGTATTCAGAAGGGGAGAAGGGAACAGTACTGCACAAGAACCTGCCCTTCAGCTGTACAGCAGCTGAGCCTTACCCTCTACTGGAGAAATCAGCTACACACGGTGGTTCAGATTTCACCATTTTATGCTATAAGCACGTAATTAACCACAAGGAATTTAAATGTGGTATGACCTTGTTACTAACCAGTCATTGCTGGAGAGCAGCAAAATTGGGCTGATCTGCAGGGAAAGGTGACCAAGGAGCCACGAGTGGCAGCAAGGCAGTCAGGGGTTGTGACCTCAGGGACAAGGAGCACAGTCCCACAGTAACCCAAAAAGAGGAGCAGAGCAGATCCAGTGACATTAACTAGGGTAAGTCAACAGTCAGTCCAGTGATTGCCAGGCAAGTCCGTAGGAATAAGGCAAGTCTGATGGTAAACCAGGACGTCAAGTTAGCAAGGCAAGGTAGGGATTGTCATGGTAAAAGGCCAGGTACAGGCATACCTACAACACGGTTAAGGCAAGGGCCTGAGCTTAAATGCAGCTCCTGAGCTGAGGGGCAGAGGCCCTGGGCAAAGATTCTTGCAGCTCTTTCTCCCAGCTTTGCTGTTTTCACAGCGATCTAATTCAGTGTTACACAGTTGTGCTGTACTAGAGTTGAATTTGAGCCCAAGCAACCAAAGCCCTGGTAGGGTGCGTATGGGAGCAGAGAGGTTGCAAAGCCTGTTGGTGCACTTACGGCCCTGACACTCATTTCCCTATCTTTCACTCAGCCTGTTTGGATTTTACTGTATTTGCTGTAACCTTGCTGTGAAACCAGTTAGGAGTGGTTCTCTAGCGTCTGGAGTGGAGTCCATTTACCCAAGCAGCACCACCATTAACTTCAGTGGGAGCAGTGCTTGAAGAAGAACAGAGATATTAATTAGCTGAAATGCAAAATCTGTGGCTGTGGCCAATAAATGCATTCATTATTATGGTTACAAAATCATGGATCATTCAGGCATAAAATGAGGTAGGATCCTGTCAATAGACTAATGTGCTCTTTTTCCCAAGGCACTGCTTTTTCTGCAAAGTCTGGTTTTACTTTGAAGAGTAAGTATGTTTGTACATATTGCTTTTTTACAGAAAAATGTTAAAATTTCAGTTACTTTTAACTTAACGATGATTCCTTTCCCCTGGGTTTTATTGCTGAGCACAAGGTCATGCTGTGAGGTATTCCTTGGGTCGGTTGGGGTCAGCTGTCCCAGCTGTGTCCCCTTCCAACTTCTTGTGTACCCCCAGCCTAGTCGCTGGCAGGGCAGCCTGAGAAACAGAAAAGGCCTTGACACTGTGCAGACACAGCTCAGCAATAACTGAAACATCCCTGTGTAATCAACGCTGGTTTGGTCACAAATCCGAAACGCAGCACCATACCAGCTACTATGAAGAAAATAAACTCTTTCCCAGCCAAAACCAGTACACCTGTATATTTGACATGTCCGATAATGATACTACAGGTGCTAACACTGATAACCAAGTTGTCTCTGTCACCATTTAGCCCCAGGCAGCAACTAAGCACCACACAGCCCCTTGCGCACTCCCCCCACCACTACGGTGGAGTGGAGAGGAGAAAATATAACAAAAGGCTTGAGGGTCAAGATAAGAACAGGCAGGGATCACCCACCAGCCATAGCCACGGGTAAACCAGACTGGACTTGGAGACAAATCAATTTAATTAATTACCAATCACATTCAGAGAACTCTGTCACAGTCAAAACCAGGACAATGAGAAAGAAAGCCAGATCTCACAAACGCTTTCCTCCACCTCTTCCTTCTTCCTGGCTCTACCTCCTCCCACACAGTGGCACAGGGGGACGGGGAATGGGGGCTGTGGTCAGTTCGTCATATGTTGTTTCTGCCACTCCTTCCTCTTCAGGGGGAGGACTCCTTACACTCTTCCTCTGCTCCAACATGGGGTCCCTTCCCACAGGAGACAGTTCTCCATGAATTTCTCCAACGTGAGCCCTTCCCATGAAAACCAGTCCATACCCATCAGACTGTTCCAGCGCAGGCTTTTCCTATGGAGTCACGACTTCTCAGAGTGCAGCCACCTGCCCTGGCGTGGGGTCCTCCACAGACTGCAGATACATCTCTGCTCCACAGTTAATCTCCAGCAGCGTGGGATCCTGTCCCATAGGACAGTCCTCTACAAACTCCTTTGGGTGCAGACACCTGCTCAAGCGTGAGGTCTCCCGTGGGTGGCAGGTGGATCTCTGCTCCGCTGTTAATCTCCATGGGCTGCAGGGAGGCCACCTGCCTTCTCATCACAGCCTTCAGGGGAATCTCAGCTCCAACACACCTCCTCCTGCTCCTTCTTCACTGACCTTGGTGTCTGTGTAGCCGTTTCTCTTGGATCTCAGTCCTCTCTCCTCCCCTGCAGCAGTGCCAGACCTGACCACCCCTGTGAACCTCGGTGGTCCTGGCAGGACGAATTCTACCCAATGGGTCCCTAGGAGCAGAGCACTTCAGAACTCTCCAAGCTGTACCACCGTTGTCATCTCCAGTTCAGTGGCAGCGGCCCAGTGTGGGCAGCTGCCCGCCCAGGAGGCCGGGGACCAGGCTCCTGCCTCCTCTGTTTCTTCACTGCAGGTCCCACATGGTGCAGGTTCCTTTGTCCCTTCTAAATATGTTTATTCACAGAGGCGCTGATTGGTTCGGCCCCAGCCAGAGGCGGGTCTGACCTGGCCAAAAAGAGATCTGACTTGGAGCCAGGGAAGCTTCTCGCAGCTCCTTACAGTGGCTATCCCTGTAGCCCCTCCCCTGCTACCAAAACTGCACAAGCCCAGCACAATCCCTTAAAGAAAGAAGAACAATCTATGTATAATCACATGTCAATACCCTGGATAGTAGAATGCAAGAGAGAGTACTGTCACTTTTTTCTCACAATCAAAATGGAAAAAAATAATAGCTACCATTAGCGTACAAGAAGCCTGTCGGCAAGCAAATTATTGTGAAGGTGAAGCCAGTATGGTTGAGTTCAGTTAATGCCATGAATATATTTAAACTGCTCAGAGAGAAAGTAAGGCTGGTTAGGGGAATCTGACAGAGTTTATGTTGACCCTCTTCTGAATACTTGCAAAATCTGCTGTTACTGAGCTTAAATTGACTTCTGTACAAGACAGAACTTCGTTTTTAGAAACCCCCACTCTGCCTTTTATTTCCTGTCATTTCTTTCCCAGAAGACTGATGTAGCTCATGAGAATGATATGGCTAACGGAAATAAAGCAATATACTTCTGGGGTAAGCAGCAGCTGAGCTATTTTAGGAAAGCACAGACCAACAGGATGAGTGGTTTTAACTTAAAACCTATGTAGTTCTTTCTGTTTCTGTATTGGGGTATCAAGTATTTCATCTGCTAACAGCAGAACAAGGAGTTTTGCTTGTTTGATTGGTTCTTGCATCGCATTTTATTTGGTTTTTAAATAATTTATCTTTTTTAATTCATTTATTTGTTTCTTCCTGTGATTTTAAATTCAATAAGCTAACCCTAGTTTATCCTCTCAGCCGATGTCCAATTGTCCCATCTCACAAAATCACGATGCTGGAGAAATTGCAAGGATCCGTGCAGAATGCAAAAAGGAAAGTTTCTGGTACAGAGGTGAGTGATCCAAACTTGTTCTCATCACACTGAGAATGACTTCTTGATGTGCTTACACAAAACTGGCTGCAAAATGCCAAGCTGTTTATTGCAATACATTGGGTTTTGTTGGAATATTATTGTGGGTTAACTCTGTCACCATATTTTACATTGAGCAATTTGTTATTGTAGGGTTGATTGAATCATTTGCCTAATCATTGTAGGTAAAGGTGGTTGAATTGAGTTCTTGTTTAATATGAACTTGCTTTAAGAATCATAAAGTTGGTTCTATTCTTGAAGTCCATTATTAAAACAACCTTAGGAATGTTTTACTTTTTTACATACTTATTCTTGCCTTTGAATGAAAGGCTATGTCTCTTGTCATGGCTATGTCTCTTGTGTTTGTGAAATTCTTTAGATGTTAGGACATCTAAAAGATTAGTCACTCAGTGCTTTAGTGCCTTTTAAGTCCACCATGTCAGTTTGTACCTACATTATCCATTTTCTGAAAGGAGAAGATTGAAAAGCATTTCAGCATTTCATCAGAGCTGCTGTCATTACTAGTGTTGCAGTACTGAGAGGAGATGTTTAGATTATGGAAGCTATTATTTAATAAATACATATGATACATTAGCTCCAGATGCTACAGCATGCCTGATATCTGGCACTGTGTGTACACATCCTTGCTTTGAAGAGATGGTGACCTAAGTGAGCAGATGTAATAGGTGATTAAGACAGGACACAAAGTTAATGTTTAGAAGAAGAGTAATGTGTTTAGCATTATAAACAAATAAAATATTTAACATACAAAAGAATAATATATTTAACAAATAGGTAACAAATTTTGGCTGATAACCATATACTCGCCTCCTTTTTATATTTACAGCTCTTCCTTTGTCTCTTGGGAGCATGCTTGTCACCCATGGGCTAGTCTCAAAAGGTAAGTATCAGAAATACAGGATGGTCCTAAGCTATGAACTTGAGACTCTGAAATTACTACTGAAATGCAAGTTTCCCTAAAGCCTGCTGTTTTTCAAGATCAGTATTCCTCTCACTCATCACTGTCATTGTTATAGTGATTTGATCATTATGTACGCATTGCCACAGTCATTCTTTTGAAAGAACATGAACTGAAAAGAGAATTCACAAATTCAAAGACTGATGGCTAGATTCTGTCACCATGATCACATGTATTTGAGTAGAGTCTTCACTGAGGCTGCTTGTAGGACAGAGCATCGCACAACCTGAGCAGAGGCATCAGAATTGGGTACTGTAGCTCTAACTGTCATTTCATTTGAAAAATGCTGGCAATGTTTTTACAGTGACCACATATCAATATGAATACAGCTTTGGTGCAAAGGGACAAGGAATAACTGCCAAAGTGAGGAGACAGAGAGCTTTTTATAGAGATGGCCTGCGATCTGCAGGCTAACACAAAAGAGAATTGTATTCTGTTTATGTGGGGAATGAGCCTGGTTCTACACATTGCACCTTTCAATGTGCAGTTTCCCTTCTGGAAGTCTTGACTAATAATAAGGTTGAGGTTAGCTTTTTGGGTAAAGAGTGAAGGGCATCCATCCTGAAGACCACTAAGATGGGTGTATCCCACAGGAGCAAATAAGACAGTCCTTCAGCCTGCATCAGCAACTGGTTACAGCAAGAGCAGGTAGGAGAAGAGAAAAATCACAGGATCTGAAGCAAGAAGCAGAAAAGAATCCAGGGGCTGTAAGACATGGGTGGAAGGAGACAGCAAATGGAGAAGGTGGAAATGGCTTAGCCTTTTCTCACTGTATGTGTTTGTAAGCCCCTTGTTTTGTTCCAGCCACTATTTTGTTTCCTCCTCATCACATTGTTTTGTTGGGTTTTTTTTTAATAAGATGGTCAGGAGGACTAGAGCAGAAAACCCAAAAGCTGTGCTGTAACATGACAGGCCGATGTGAGTTCCCTGTTGCATCCCTGACCTATGAGCTTGTAGGCAGATGAGGAGGGAAGGAGCAAGGGAGAGTGTGTGAGGGAAGGCAAAGGATTAGACATTTGAAAAAAGGGTGAGCAGTGATAGGAAGGGGACTGGGGTTGGCTCAGTAGATAACATGCCACATTCTGGCACTGGGTACTCCTCCCAGTTTCTCTCCGTTGTACTTGGACCTTTCTTATCAGCTGCAAAAGAACAAAGGCCTATATGAAATAATCATTAATGTGAGTCAACAATTGGAAGGGGGGAGCTGTTTAGAAACAAGCAACAATTTTGTTCCTTCCTCCCCTGAGAGACTGTATTTAAAATGGCATAGATGCCAGTGGGCAAAGGCCGTTGCACTTAGCATAGACTGAATGCCTCTCTGTCTAAACACTCCTCTCAGATGACTGCACACAGTACTCTGGCTCTAGAAGAAGCTGGAGCTTCTGAACCTCTTTAACACTGTCTGAATGCATGTAACAGTGCAATGTTCACTTCCCTTTGCCATGGTAATCTTGCTGTGTGGAGTCCTCCTCCATAGCATGGCACTCCTGTGCTAGACACACATGCTCTCAGAGGCATACTGGTGTTAACTGGGCGAAGGTAGATTTTGGTGGGAAAAGCTACAGATAATCTCTCACTTTTCCTGTTCAGCACGCTGTATTCTCCTGTTAAAGGCCAAAGTGTATGATCTCTTCTCTCCAGAGGAGAAGGCTAGATACTAGTGGTACAGTTTAACCCAAATTTAATCAATAGCCACAGAAAACTACTGAAGAACAGTTTGGGCCTGCTTCTTGCGGCACAAGGAGCTGGACTCTGAGTAAGAGATTTCAGTTCACTATGATATTTGCAAGGTTGGTGTGTGCTGAAACATAAGCCACCATCTCCTCCTCCTGCAGTGCTGCAAGTGTCACCAGTGGTAGTCATGCTGCTTTCATGTTGATTTATGCTCCAAACCCCTGCCTGAACTGAATCCTGCAAAGTCCATTTTTTTTTTCTTCCTATGACTTAGGACTGCCCCAAAACAGATGGGCTAAGAACTAGTGGAATAGAAAGTGCCCTGATGTTCCTAAATCTGATTTGATGGACTTGTAATTTTTTGGTACAGCCTTCACCTTCAGAAATGCAGAAAGATTGTCGGAAAAATACTGTCTAGGTTTTGAGTACTGAGTACTTAGTACTTAGGTGAGTTCCTCAAGTGAATAAGCTTTCTGACTATTTCCTTTTATTTTAGGCATTTTCTCAGCAAACCCAAGATTTGGTTCATTACCTAAGATGGCAAGTAAGTTGTACCCAATTCTAAAAGGAAAAAAAAGGTTATTTACAGGCAACTCGCAGACCTTTGATGCATCTCTCAGAACCTTTTTTCAAACTCTTCCTTTCTGTGAATTTATGAGATGTTACTACAGTGCTTTAGGAAATCAGAATTCTACTGCGTTTAAAAATAAATGTATGAAATAAGGTTCTTTTAATGTAATCGTTTTCAGTAGCAGCTTATATTTACTCTCAAACTGGTAAAAACTCCAGTCTCACCTTTGTTTTATAACTAATGTCAGCCTCAGTGATCAGCCATGCTTATCAAATCACACAGCTTATGGTATCAAGGGGCCATCGTAGTAAATATAAAATAGTATATTCATTTTCATATGTTCATTTGATTTATCTAACTAAAAGCACAGAAACTGTACGGTAAGGCGGCTCTTAAATGGCAAAAAAATAAGTTGATTCCCTCTTTAGTAGAAGTTCAACAGAAAATCATAGATTCATAGATTCATAGATTTCTAGGTTGGAAAAGACCTTAGAGATCATCGAGTCCAACCATCCCTAATACCCATTAAACCATATCCTCAAGTAGATCATCCACCCTATTCTTAAACACATCCAGGGATGGGGACTCAACCACCTCCCTGGGCAGCCTATTCCAGTGGCTGACAACCCTTTCAGAGAAGAAATACTTCCTAACATCCAACCTGAATCTCCCCTGACTAAGCTTATACCCATTTCCTCTTGTTCTATCACCCATCACTAATGTAAAGAGCCCTTCCCCCACCTCCCCACCATCTTTTCTCAAGTATTTATAGGCTGTAATCAGGTCCCCCCTCAGCCTCCTCTTCTCCAGGCTAAACAGCCCCAACTCCCTCAGCCGCTCCTCATAAGTTTTATTTTCCAGCCCCTTGACCAGTTTAGTCACCCTTCTTTGGACTCGCTCCAGGAGCTCAATATCTCTCTTAAAGCGAGGGGCCCAAAACTGGACACAATATTCCAGGTGTGGCCTCACCAGTGCCGAGTACAGGGGCAGGATCACTTCCCTGCTCCTGCTGGTCACACTATTCTTGATACACGCCAGTATCCCATTGGCCTTTTTGGCCACCTGGGCACACTGCTGGCTCATATCAAGCCGGTAGTCAACCAAGACCCCCAGGTCCTTCTCCGCCAGGCAGCTCTCCAGCCACTCTTCCCCGAGCCTATAGCGATTCTTGGCGTTTTTATACCCCAAGTGAAGGACTCTGCACTTGGCCTTATTAAAGCTCATGCCATTGGCCTCAGGCCAACGATCCAGTCTGTTCAAGTCCCTCTGAAGGGCCTCCCTACCCTCGAGCAGATCAACACAGCCTCCCAGCTTGGTGTCATCCGCAAATTTACTGAGGGTACATTCAATCCCCTCATCCAGGTCATTGATAAAGATGTTAAACAGAACTGGACCCAGCACTGAGCCCTGGGGAACCCCACTGGTGACCGGCCTCCAGCCGGATTTAGCCCCATTTACCACCACTCTTTGGGCCCGGCCATCCAGCCAGTTTTTAACCCAAAGGAGGGTGTGCCTGTCCAGGCCAGCAGTTATCAGTTTCTCAACCAGAACACTATGAGAAACTGTATCAAAGGCTTTACTGAGGTCAAGGAAAACTACATCCACAGCCCTTCCCTTGTCAACCAGGCGGGTCACCCTGTCATAGAAGGTGATCAGGTTTGATTGGCAAGACCTGCCTTTCATAAACCCATGTTGACTGGGCCTGATCACCCAGTTAACCTGTATGTGCTCATTAATAGCACTCAAGATAACCTGTTCCATGACTTTGCCCATCACCGAGGTCAAACTGACAGGCCTGTAGTTCCCCGGATCCTCCTTCCGCCCTTTTTCGTAAATGGGGGTAACATCCGCCAGCCTCCCGTCCAGCGGAACTTCCCCAGTGAGCCAAGACTGCCCAAAGATAATGGACAGGGGTTTGGCAATGACATCCGCCAGCGCTCTCAGGACTCTCGGGTGGATACCATCAGGCCCCATAGACTTGTGAGCATCCAGCTGAAGGAGCAGATCCTTGACCCGTTCCTCTTGGATCACAGGAGCTTCGATTTGCTCTCCCTCCCTGCACTCAGACAGCGAAGGCCAGCTCACCTGGGAACTACTGACCTTATTATTAAAGACTGAGGCAAAGAAGGCATTAAGGACCTCAGCCTTGTCCTCATCCCTAGTGACTAACGTACCCCCTGAGTCCAGTAGGGGCTGGAGGTGATCTTTAGCCCTCCTTTTGTTATTAATATATTTATAGAAAGACTTTTTGTTGTCCCTTACGGAGCAGGCTAGTCTAAGTTCCAATTGGGCTTTTGCCCCCCTGATTATCTCCCTACATGTCCTAACTTCCTCCCTGTATTGATTCCTGGATGCCTGCCCATTCTTCCAAGACTTATAGACATCCCTTTTTCTTTTGAGATGTTCCCAGATCTCCTTTGTCATCCAAGCTGGTTTTCTACCCCGGCGGCTCGATTTCCGGCACACAGGGACAGCTCACTCCTGTGCCTCCAGAATTTCCTTTTTGAATAGTAACCATCCCTCCTGCGCCCCCTTACCCTTGAGAGCTGTCTCCCATTGGACTTTGTTAACCAGACTTTTAAACAGCCCAAAGTCAGCTCTCCCAAAGTCCAGCTTGGCCGTTTTAGTGTTCCCCCTCCTAACTTCCCCTAGAATTGAGAATTCTATTATCTCGTGGTCACTATGCCCCAGGCGTCCTCCAACCTTCACATCTCCCACAAGACCTTCTCTGTTCACAAACAGCAGGTCTAGGGGAGCACCTTCTCTAGTCGGTTCACTGACTAGTTGTGATAGGAAGTTGTCCTCCACACTCTGCAGGAACCGCCTAGACTGTTTCCTGACTGCTATGTTATACTTCCAACAGACATCAGGTAGGTTAAAGTCACCCATAAGGACAAGGGCTAGTGAGCACGAGACTTCCCCCAGTTGTTTAAAGAACAGCTCATCAGTCTCACTGTCCTGATAGGGTGGCCTGTAGCAGATTCCCACTACAATATCTGCCTTCATAGGCCCCCCTTTGATTTTCACCCACAGACATTCTACCAAGTCATCCCCAACATTTGACTCTAAACAGTTTAGACCTTCCCTTACATACAGGGCAACCCCACCACCCCTTCTACCTCTCCTATCCTTCCTGAAGAGCTTGTAGCCATCCATGGTAGCACTCCAGTTATACGAGTCATCGAGGATGTTGAAGTAATATTTTTATTCTGACTCTGTAATGAGTGAAAGCCCCAGTGTGATGGTGTGGCAGCCTGACGTTCTAGCTTCTTAGAAGCCCTGAGAAGATAAGTGTTAAAATTGAGATCATCAGAAATACCGTGGTGTTCATACAAGGGCAAGAGAAATTAGTGCTGATTGTGATTTAATTTCATTGTGGGCTTTCTCCATTATCTGTTCCTCTGAACCTGAAATCTTGTGATTCGGGGTGAATATGCTATCCTTTCCCAGTCTGCATTGTTTTGGATCAGTTGCTATGTCTCATGATATGTAGTTGGTTTTCCATGTATAACTTCACGTGTGTTTGTGACGTGTTTTGAGAAGACATGCTACGTACAATTCGTCATATGATTAAAATGGAGCCGATTGCAGACTCGATTTAAGCTCTTGTATTAACAGTGTTTTGTTATCTGGCTTTGTAGTTGCTGGTGTCTTAGGTTTTGCCGTTGGAAAGGTGTCATACATAGGACAATGCCTAAAAAAGTTCCAGAAAACTGGTGGTGTAACATTTGGTCCACAAAAAAAAAGGTTTGTGCTTATTTAAATCATTAATCCTAGATCAAAATATTTGATTTATAAAGACTATAATAGTAAAAATAATACACAGCAAAACAGAATTTAAATTTTGTGATCAGGTCATGAAGTACTACTCATATTCTTAGGCTATATATGACAGTATTAGAAACTACTAAATATTTTTCAGAAAATGCAAATTAAACTCAGTGTAATACCTGTCATTAGGAAATCCATTCTTTAAATAAAATTATGATACTTTATAATGTGATGGAACAACAGTTACTAGTTCTCTTTTCATCTAGTATTGTGCCTCTAAGTGTCTCACGATCTTCTATGATATCACTCGGCCCTTTGAGTCCTCCCTTGCACCGTACATCCGGCCAAATACACTGGACATTTTTTTTACACTATCATATTTTAACAACAATTTCAATCTCAGCCTGCATTCCAGCCTCCTGTGCTGTGGCTTTGCCCAACCTCGTACTGTCATGCCAAACCATGAAGGGCACAAACTGCAAGGGGATTTGTTTCCTCCTTGCAACTCAAACCATATGATAGATCTCAGTGGTTGCCTCTTGTCACCTGTCACCTCTGTGTTTTAGTCATTGCTTTCTAAGCTTCACATAAAGTACTCTTTCATGTCAAATCACATTCTGACTTCCTTCCAGGCTCCTCCTTCAACTGCCAGTGCTACTTTTAATTTCCATTATGACTTCTTATATGCACCTTTCACATGCAAAATGCATTTCCAAAAATCCTACCCACAAAATCATTCTCCTATGTCTTTCCACATCTTCCTCCAGACCACTTCCATTCTTCCCCCACATAACAAAGCTATTATTTTCCTCACTTGGTGTTACACAAAGTGGCTATTTGTCGCTCTTTTGTATTATACACCTTGCCTCTAACTCTGGCAAGGACTGTCTTTTCCTGCTTAGAAAACCTTGCTGTATTTTGGTGATTGCTGGAAGTGGTAGTTGAGAATAATGATTAACAGTTTTATTGGTTGAGATATTTAAATGTCATCTTTTGCAGTTTATGTCCCATGAAGCAGTTAAAACAATTGGAGAACATAGGCAAGAGATTATTTCTTCAAGAACATTTGCCAGCATGCTGTATGGTTGTATTAGAAGAAATCCAGCAAAATTCTTGAGTGTTTTATCTGCTTTCAATATTGCAGGCATTGTCCTCATACTTGGAAAGAATGTGAAGCAAAGTTGCGATCAAATGAGAAAGAAGGTTCAATTCCTTCAGCATTTTAGTCCCAGGTAGGCAACCTTGAAATTTAAAACAAATTCTTACTTTATTTTCCATGTTGAGTGGTATTCTTGTTTGAAACCTTTGAACAATATCGTGAAAATCATGGATTAAAATCTGAGCAGTATTCAAGGAAATATTCTCTATCTATGATTTGTAATTAATTTTTTTTCTTTATTTTTACTTTACAGACCTTTCATGCTAATTTTAAATCCCTCATTTCTGAGGAATTTCTGCTTTAGTGGTAGCAGAGTATTGTTTATTCACTTAATTGAAATTAATTTGGATTGACTACTTGTATGAAAACAAATATAACTCCTTTCAATTTCCAACTTTTTTACTTAAGAATCAAATAATTATGGATAATGTTGATATTTAAAAATACATTGAAATATGGAGAATCTAAAAGCAGCCCCCAGTTGGGTCTGGGTTAGTTTGTTTGTTTCTTTGCTGGTGGTGGAGGATTTTCATCCAGTGCTATGGTTTGGCCCAGTCCTTAGTGAGGGTAGTATAAGAGTGAGTGATGCTACAGCAGCTACATCCTGGGGCAGGGGAGACAGCCTGTCTGATGTTTTCACCCCAGAAAGGGAAAGTTTGCTTTGTGAAAAAGGAGAGTTTAAGGGATGGAAAGCAGGGGAGTATTTAAAAGGCCTTTCACTCTTCGTCAATGAAAAACAGGCCAGCAGCTGGGCCTTTTAAGAGCATTTTCACACATTCTGCTTGTGGTAAGCTGTGGCCTACATTTCTCACAGGCAGGAGAACGTGTGAAAGTGTTTGCAAATAGCTTGGCTGCCTGCAAGCAGGAGAGCAGAGGGCCTGTTTGAAATCCTGCCATGTGAAGTTGTTACAGCTCTAACTGTAGCTTGAAATAAAAGCCTGGTGCAAAAATTGCTGGATTGAGTCTCTTTGGCATATATTACGTAGGAATTTAGACAAGGATGTTGATAATGGTCCCTTTCTTGCTCTGAAGTGCATGGCTGCAGACAATCTATAAGGAGGATTATCCTAGCAGAACCAGTTTACATACCCAGAAGAGAGATTTTGATGGATTTTTACTCCGCAACAATACGTTATGGCAGTAAGGATTGTCCTGAAAGAAGTCATTAGAATAAATTCCTAGTTTTAATCACCTTTGCCACTGCTTGAGTGTTTTATATGAAGAGCTCCAAGTGCTGAGCCACTAGCAGAAAATGCACTTTGGCTTAGCCTCACCTAGTAGGGTTGCTGCCAAAACGGGCAGTGCGTCTCGTGTGCCAGCTGTAGGGATCATGAAGCATTGTGGCCCTCCAGAGCTTGCTGCTCTCCCTGGGTATCAGACCCATAAGGAAAGGGGAGAAAAAATAGTCAAACCATTCTGAGGAATAACTTGCTAGTGCCAGCACACAGGAGGGAATGAGCCAGACTTAGATAACTGTGAATGAATGACACCCTAAATCCATTAGCAGTTGTAAGCTTAATTAAGCCCTGTGTTACTGTGCTGATTAACTGCTTTTGAAGACTTTCTCTTAAATAAATGTTTGCTTATGTAGGCCAGTATCCTCACCGATTTCAAATAAGGACCCCAAAGCGTGTTTGATCCAGGATGGTCACTTACTAGCAATTACACGTGTAGTGGAAACAAATGTTGATGGTGGGATTTACCTCCACTGTTCGTAAGAGCTGGAAATTGCTGTACCTTAAATCCAAACACATTTTCTTTTTCAGCTTTTTCCCTCTTTCAGCCTTCCTCTGAGAGATTACAATTTTTTTTTCTGGTGTATAAGTACCAATTAGTATTCAAATAAATTCCGAATTGTCTCAAATACAAAGGAGTCTTGCAGCTGTATGAAGGGAAGGATGCAGGACACCACAGGCCCCTCCTGTTTGTTTTGCTCCCGCAATGTGTCCTGCAGTTTCTGCTGTCAAACCTGTTCCCGGTTTCAGCTCACATATTCATCAAATACCTCGATTGCTGTACTTTTTACCAGCCATTTAGATCTTCTTGTTTGTTTTTTAAAAGGGCTAGAAAGCTTACTCAGAAACCTAGTGTGAAAACAAGTGTAAGACAAGTGTAGTTCTTTCACATTTTACTTGCTGGAAGGAAAATGCCATTATATTTGAGCCAGTGTGGTATCTTGAATTTGCCAGAAATTGGTTTTGATGGACAGGTTTTAGAAACTTAGGAAAATAAATACTATAAGCATTGTGTTGTTTTCTGTATTGTTAAACAGTGAAAATAATGACCTCATGACCTCTTTTATGTTTTAATAAAAATTCATAATTTAGCATGCTATGCTCTCAATGTACAGAGATCCTACTGAGTGCATCTCACCACTATCCATGCTAAGCATACATTGCAAGCTCTGGCGTTGCCCAGGAGGACCACAAAGATAAAATTATACTCATGTTGATGAGTCCAAAGGTAACATCCATAATTTATGCTCAGGGACTTGGCAGAGTTCTCAGAGAAATCACCGAGAAGCTGCACATTTCACATTGAAAACAAGGTGCCACTCAGATAAATAACAGGTCCTTTCATTCCATTTACAGATGCGGTGAAGATGATAAAAATCTTATGGATCAGCTGCTTTTTTCAAGGCTTTATTCAGTAGAGAAGAAATAATGTCTTTGGTTTGATGTAAATCAGCTTATATAAAGTAGTTGCATAATGGTACATAGTTCTGTTCGTATTAAATAGCTGTTCCTTATAATGCACTTTTTGATTTTTCCTCTTCTCTCTCTTCTTAGCATGTTTTGGTTTATTTTCCTCCCTTCAGTGCAATTCAGCTCTTAGTGCTGAAAAATTAGGTTTGTCTGTTGTACTTAGATGCTGACAATACATTGTGCAGCCAGCAAAACGGCATACACTGGAATGTTCATCTTCTATGTCAAAAAGAAAGAGTGCAAGGATGTTTAAATAATTCTGCACAGTTAAGCAGCTGTTCGGATTCCGAGCTGAGTCCTTGTTTATGGAGTATTTTAAGAGTAGTAAGCCGGAAGTGCATTAGGGTATTGTCACACTGTAGTTGCTGTGCTGAACCAACTTTTAATAGGCCATTTTTACATCAAAGTCCACTTCGCCAGGGATATCAAAAGTGGTTGCCACTTCCATAATGAACAAGAAGATACAATGTTTCGGAACGGTTTATGGTCTGCGTGCAATCCAAAGCCAGCAGATACTGAGAGAAAAAAAAATGGCAGGTGCTCTCTACAAACAGCGTGACACACAAACTTCCATGAAGTATCTCAGGAAATCGAGAACAGACACTTCCCATAAACACAGTGATGGTGTTCACATGGAAATCAAATGTATGGCTACTGACGAGCTCGGGCTTTACTGTCAGTTGATGAAGCCTGTCTTCTGTGGGGTTTTTTGTGTGTTTGTTTTTATGCTATGCATATGGTTAGTACCCCTCTTTTAAACCATCTTCCTTGGGATTTTTTACCTGGGCACAAGGAGATTCTGCAAGGAGGATATATGGAATGTAACAGTATAAAGTAACTATTAATTGGTTACTACACACAAAAGACATCCTGGATTTAACAGGCTATTAGGATACATCCTCACTACCCTGGTAAGGCACTAGGAGAGTCTTTCCTAGCCAGGCAGCCACCAGGAGGAGAAGGGTTAGACTGTGGGAAACTACAGCAGGTCTGTGGATCCCAGGACAGAAGATGAAGAAATTGACCTTGGAGAGATTGCTGTGTACCCCTGAGAGCTGAATACTCCCTGAACAGAAGAAACAGAAACAACTTGCAGGCACTGGGAAAGTCAGGAAACCGTAAGATAAAAAGGCACTGTAAGATAAAGCCTTGGATTAGTTTCTACGCTAACTACATGCTATAGGACAAGGGGAAATGGATATAAGCCGGAACATAGGAGGTTCCACTTAAACACGAGGAAGAACTTCTTCCCAGTAAGGGTAACAGAACACTGGAACAGGCTGCCCAGAGAGGTTGTGGAGTCTCCTTCTCTGGAGATGTTCGAAACCCACCTGGACGTGTTCTTGTGTGATCTGATCTAGGTGGTCCGGCTCCTTTGAGGTCTCTTCCAATCCCTAACATTCTGTGATTCTGTGATTCTGTGATGAATTTGGCTTGAAGTGTATAGAACGCGTGATCACCAGACATTCACCAATCACGTATTAGGCTAAGGCGCGTGGACAGCTGTAGTTAACCAATCACCTAATTACTTATGTCGCGTGCGCTGTTAGAAATTGTATAAAAAGGTATGTAAAACGTGCAATAAAGGCTTATGCTGATGAATTCTACTTGAACCTGTGTCTGTCATGGCCGTCTCTGCAGTGCTATACCGCGACATTAAACTAGCCTCCCTAGTTTTTGTTCCTTGAAGATCTTATACCTTTCCAAATTAGTGTTTTCCCTCTTGAATTCTTCAGCTACTAAGAACCCCTGTCTTAACCGGGGCTGTAATTTTATACTTTTTACCTTTCTACAGAATTTTCCACAGCTCTTTCTCAGCAGTCCGAGTCAAGAGTACAAGCTGTGCCGTATCACAGGTGATGCTTGGTGTGCAGGCAGGTGAGCCTTGGGAAGCCTTCAGCGGGGCTCCAGGGAGAGAGGGTTACACCACCACAGAGAAGTCAACCTCCTTTGTGAAAACAATGTAATTATCACAGGTGTACTCTGATAGCCAGCAAAACTTGTATGAAAACATATATTATTTCCCCTTCATCTGACATCTGCTGTCAAGGTAACAGCAACAAACTGCACCAAGGTTAGTCATGCCTGGGTTATCTGAAGTAAGCCATTACATCCGTGCGATGCCAAGGAGATTGATGCACGTGACCTTTCATATCAGACTCCCAGAGGTTGTTCTTGTGGTCAGTGTTACCTCCTGGGGTTACAACTTAGCTACTTAACTTTGCTTTAAATGTAATTTTGTTCAGGCTTCCTATTACTTTGCTGTAATAAATGTACTGTAATATAATAATTATTGTCGCATTTTTTTCTAAATTTATTTCCATTGCAAGAGGCAGTACTCTGATGAGCTAATTGTGCAGCTCTAAGTTCATGAGTTACTATGATGCTGTTATGAAAAAAAGGCTGTTTCTGAATCTAATCTGTATTAGCACTAAATTTGTGCGTATCAAAGGAAAAACAAGCATGGCTTATGAGCAAACTGTTCTTTAGAAGGTAGCATTTTTCTGTACTTCAGAGGATTTATAGCCAAATAATTATTTAAGCCTGTCAGGTGTCAGTCTCCACATAATACTCCTTGATTTGAGAAATAACAGGGGGTATGTTTTGGCAAGGTTGTTATTTAATTTTGTTAAAATACAGTTTCTCCTGCTTTGCTTAACAATCTAGTCAAGTGTGCAGCTGGGCCTTTATAATGAGATAGTAATAATGTTGCGATATTTCTCAAATATAACTTCAAAAATTTGAAATAATGTAAAATTTAAGTTAACCGACTCTCCCAAAAGCACCAACGACAAAAGTACAGGAAAGACTCACAACGCATTGTGTACCATGTTGCTTAATTTGGTAAAATTGGAGCCAACTGGCTTTCATTGTGCTGTGACTTACAGGTGTGTTGAAATTTTACTGGTGCCTGGATATGTGTTCTAGGGGTGGAATCAGATAGATGCTGGATTTTTTTAGCATTAGATGGTTTACAGGACCTAGTTAAACTTTTCCAGCTTCTTGAGATTTCACAAAGAAATATGAAAAAGTGTGTCGTGGTTTAACCCCAGCTGGCAACTAAGCACCACCCAGCCACTCGCCCAGTGGGATGGGAGAGAATCAGAAGGGTAAAAGTGAGAAAACTCATGGGTTGAGATGAAGACAGTTTAATAAGTAAAGTAAAAGCCGTGCACACAAGCAAAGCAAAACAAGGAATTCATTCACCACTTCCCATCGGCAGGCAGGTGTTCAGCCATCTCCGGGAAAGCAGGGCTCCATTACTCCTGACGGTTACTTGAGAAGACATATGCCATCACTCCAAACATCCCCCTCCTTCTTCTTCCCCCAGCTTTATATGCTGAGCATGATGTCGTATGGCGTGGAATATCCCTTTGGTCAGTTGAGGTCAGCAGTCCCAGCTTCTTGTGCACCCCCAGCCTGCTCGCTGGTGGGGTGGGGCGAGAAGTAGAAAAGGCCTTGATGTTGTGTAAGCACTGCTCAGCAGTAAATAAAACACCTCTGTTTCCAGCACAAATCCAAAACATGGCCCCATACCAGCTACTGCGGAGATAATTAACTCTATCCCAGCCAAAACCAGCACTAAGTGCCTTGTAGTTCATAGGAGAAGTTCTATAAGAAAGCAGGTGTTGAGGTGTTAGTAGTTGTGCTGCATGATGCAGAAAGGAACATTTAAATGCATACGGATTATTTTACATTATAACTTTATGTAAAAAGGAGACAGGAAGAGCTGGGCAAAGCCTGATGTGCTCTCATGGCCAGACCCTCATGATTCTTCTACTTCGGAAGATAAGCTCCTGATGATTAACAAAGAATGCTCTAAGAACCATAAGTTAGTACAGCTGTTTTGTAGTAATTATGCACAGTTTAATAAGCTAGTCTATGTTGACTGTTACTATCATGCATTTCATACAAGTCAGTTAAAGAATTTGTTTTTAATTGAAGTTGAATTTAAATTTAATTGAAGTTGAATACATTGAATTTAGGGGTGACCTGTTAAAAAAAAAATAGGGAAAATTTTGAGGTAACCAGTTGCTTATGTAATCTTTATTTCCGTCTGGAATAAGAGGGGAAGAGATCTCCAGGGGAAAAACAGTTGACCTTACAAAGGATCAAGCATTGTTTATATAGTGCTAAAACTTTTCTTAGTATTTTCTTGTACTAATAATAGGATAGACATTCCCTTTGGACAGGAAGATGTTTCAAAATGGCTAAAAAAAATCCAGTGTACATACATAGCTTCCTATTAATTGTTTGTGTCTGGAAAGTAGAGCTTACTTTCTTCACTGAGAGACAAGAGAGTTTAAACTGTGTGCTTAGGCATGTTACAGCTTAGTTGAAGTCCACGTACTCGCTAAAATGAAGAAACAAAATACATCCTTCGGCTGTAATGCATGCAAAGTGAGTAGCTTTACATAAGCCTCAATCCACTTTATGAAATTATGAATAGAAAAAAGGTCAAGGTAGAAGAGGAAAGCTGTGATGACATTAACCTCAAACAACTGCAATAGATTGCTTCTCTTTGGGGACTTTCCTATCAGCGATTTGAAATAATTTCACAAATACCGTAGCCAATCAAATTATTTTTTTAAAAAAAAGTATTTTAGAAGAGAAAACAATTGTAGGTTGAAAACAAAGCACTTTTCCTGTTTAAATCCTGACTTAGTAGTTGGACTTTAGGCAAGCCAGCTGGACTATAATTCTCTTTTTAAACTGAGAATGAAGGGGAGATGAAAGCTCGCTATCTAAGTTTTTATAAATTTCTATCAAAAATAAGATTTGGGGCTTATTTTATTGCATTTTGAGAGGAGAATGAGAGAACAGGGCATGCTGTGCAGCCACAGTTAATGGAGCTCTGGGGCAGGCTGGTAAGAAAAGAGCAAACTCTGGGGCAGGAGTTACATCAGGACCAGTGGGAAATGGGGCAGCCAGTTCCGGTGCCACGTTGGTACCTCTGACAGAAACACTAATTTGGGAGCAGCAGCTTCTTCCACATGACTGTTTCTACCAGTGAAAGAGCTAATGGTAATTTGTCCTGCTCACCCAACTTGTTTTTGACATTGCACGCAGGAGCTCCATTTGAGAGCACCAAAAAAAAGGGATCCAACTTCTGACATGAGTTTGCAGTAGTTCCACATCTTGGAAATATAAGCCACTTTTACTTGCAGACTTTTCTTTTATAAAGTGTACTATTTTCCCAAGTGCATACTTCATTTAAGGAACCACCTCTAAAATAGGTGGATTTGTAAAGTCCTATAGTGCTGTATGTATACCTATGACATATTATGAAGAATCATTACAGTTTTCACAGCAGGATGTTATGCCTTACAATTCTATTAAAGTTTTTTTGAAAGAGTGGATGTATGAATAAAGAGATCTACTCCATACTGTGCACATACCTTGCTATGGGTTTGAGGTTTTTTTCCTTCCCCCGCCCCCCCCCCCCCCATCCCGGTAAGTCTCTCAAGAAAATGAGGTTCTCAAGAAATAAATGGGACTCTTCTGAAGGCCAGTTTAAAATCTAGAAGGCTTGAGAGGACTTCTGGGGACATGCTGGGGGACATCTGGTCAACATATTAACAGATAATCTGACAAAGGAAAACATGACTAAGTTTCTTGATGACAAAATGATAGAGCTAGGAAAAAAACTCCATATTGAGAGTCTGAGTAATAGGCTTCATTGTCGTGGGGAATAATACTAACTGCATCACACAGTTGGCTTTAAATTACTCTGACATTCTCAGTACAGAGATCTGGGAGTCATTTTGCATAGTTCTGCGTAGTTGCAAGACATCAGATCAGTGGTCTATGACAGCCAAAAGGCAAGTATAACATTAACAATTCCTAGGGAAAAAATTGGGGAAAAAACAGACCTATAGTACAGAGCAATTCTATGGCATGACTTCATCCTGAATATTGTGGTGCTTCCAACGCACCTCAGAAAGTGTACAACAGAGCTGAGAGATGGAAAAAGGAGAAAAAAATGAAATAAAAAATAATTATCAGAGGTTCAAAATGGTTTATTCACAAGAGATGAAGTAACTCACTTTCCAGGTTGAAAACAACTCAAGATGAGGAATATGGTATCTGTAATAGTGTGAAAGTTAAATAGGGAACGAGTAATTGCTGGTTTTTGTAAAATGACAACCAGTCGGCACTCGGTGAAATCAGATTTAAAGCAAACAGAAAAGCAGCACTTCCTTATGCAGCGCAATTCCATTGTGGATATTCTTGCCCCAGGATATGGTGGCAACAAACGAAATGGCTCCAAAAGGCACCATCTACACAGGGGCTTAGTGGCTGTGAAACATCTGGATTTGCGTGATCCAAATCCAGCCTTTGTGTCAGGAAGCTCTTCAGCTCTGATCAGAGTAGGACAGGAGAGCATATCGGTGAAGGATCTTCTTCTAGAAGGATCACCAGCCAGCATGGGAGACAGGGTGACCATTATGGTGATTCTAATATTCTTACAGCTCTTGAAAAATCAAGTTAAGAGCCTTGCCAAATGAACCAAAACCCTGGTAGCTAATACCTAGAAGTGGAGACTGAAACGTCTTCATGTGCACGGAGCACAAGATTCAAGATTCCTGAGAAAACACACCTTTGAATAATTTCTATTACAATATAGTATTTTTCTCTGCTGATGAAGGGTAAAAGAAGACTAAGGTGGGAACGGAGGTTTTTCCTGACATACAGATTGTTCCAGAGCAATGGCACTCTCAAAGCAGATGCTAGAACCTGGCATTAAAAAAGCCACCTCCCTGAGCTTTTAAGGGTTTTGTGCATTCAGCAGCTAATGTTGTGCCGTGCCGGTTAGGCACATTGGCAAGCTGGGCATTTCAGAGCAAGAAACAGATTTAACGCTTCCTCCCAGAGGCACATTCTGAAGCCGCCTTTCACTCACTCCATCTGTAGGCTGAGGTCTGCGACCACTGAGCTGGTCATGCTCAAGGTTGCTTTGTGCTGTATCGCTGCATGTACAACACTTCAGATACAAACCTGAAACCTTACCCAGCAGCAAACGCTTGCCATTTCATCACTCCCATTCTCCTGATTAGCTCCACAAATCCAGTAGATTGTGATAATCTCGGGAGCTGCCTCTGGCCCTTGCAGACCCGCAGCCTGCCCCTGCCCAGGCACGGGTTTCACACCAGGCTGCTGCGCAGCTGGCAGCTCCGGCGGGACCACTGGCCAGACAGCTGCTCTGCCGGCCCGGCCTTCTCCCCACGCGCTCCCCTCTGCTTCTCCCCACACAGGGAGAACTTGCATGGGCCAAAGGGGCTCCTTCTTGTCCGCTTGCCGCTCCCGCCGCACGGTGCATGACTTGCGTCTACAACGCAGCCTTCCAAGTCGGTTGACAGCGGCACCCTATCTGGCATGTGGAGGGTAAGGAATGCAGTCCTTCATAAAATCTTGAGAGGACCCTAAAAAACACACTTAGCTCTTCAACGCAAGCACAGACTGCATGACACTGTACCAGCAGAAATCTTCTCTACTTGGCGTGGCTTATTTGGGAGATGATTTAGACATTGTTAATAATCCATTGTTGATGTTTAGGCATGGGCTGCTGCAACCAAATTCACCTTTGCCTGTACCTTACGCTGTTTTAAAATGCTAGTTACCCTAAGATAGTTAATATTAGCAATTACATTTAAACTACAGAATTAGGCCAAACTAAATTATTTATTTTGGCATTAGATTTATGTACAATCCAATTTTAGCTTAATAAAAAAAATCAAAAACTAATGCACTAGAAATGTGCTTCTACTGTGGAGTAGAGAGAGTAGAAAAGAACGTATAGCATTCCATATAAGGAATGAACTGAAAATTTTTGGGTTTAGAAGCACTTCATGCCAAGATTGCACATTCTGCAAATAGAGTCCTACATCATCACTGAGCAACTGGAAAAACAACACAAAGGTTGCACACTATGGATTTTTAATCCTGAGTTATTTACTTTGAGTTTTGGCAAAGGAAACCTATCCAGCTCCCCATTTCTCTTTCATCCTAAGACGAAAGGATACGTGAAAGTTGTTACGTGATTGAATATCCTTTTTGTCAGACGATTGTGCAAGGTCTCTGTCACACATCCTTTTTCGCTCACTGCAGTATCACGTTATGAAAGCAGCTCACAGAAGACTCTTGCCTTTTTGCTTCGCCAAGCTACGCTTCTGCTAAACAGAGGACGCGGTGACTGTAAGTTGAAACCACGTATTAGCGTGTATTGTCGTGTATCTTAAAATCTCAGGAAATTCTGAGTTGCTTAATCAAAAAAATAACAGGGAACAAGTGGTACGTATTAAAACAGCCATATATAAGTAGCATAGTAACTGGTATTCATTAGCGTTAAAGAGAACAAACAGACACAAATGGCTGTTAATGTTTTGATTCTTTAAGAATTATAATGTTTTCATTTATCTGAAGTAAATACATACAAATTGCCCCCAAGGGATACTCTCCAGCAGCTTTCTCAGGAACTGTTAGATCCAAGAATCCATTTACTTTTCATCAAATCTTACAACCTGAACAGTTATGCATTTCTGGTTTTGCTATATCACTTTACTTCAGTTAAATAAAAGTGCTAGTTGTTTTATTTTGCTAATTATTTGGAAAGAATAATTCACTCGATGGTCTTATGAACTGGTAATCTGTGCCTTGGCCAAGGTTGTCCACGTATAAGACTCCCTTGGTTCAAATTCTAATGCAGCTGCTCAAAGATGCCTCAGAACTTTTGTCTGGTGTTGGTGGTTCTTACATTAGCAAAAAAATACTCAAGGCACATCTGTGTCCAAACCTGCACTGGCGGAGCTGAACTGGTGCAAACCCCCACGAACAGGCCGAGGCAAGAGCCTGAAATAGTAGCGAGGTGTGAATTGTCCCATTTGTTGCCTTGAGATCAAAATCCAAACACGATTTGTTGTTTTCTACGAACAACTTAATCGGTGACCAAACTGAAAAAGGTAAAGGGATGTTGACAGTGCTACAGTCTCACTGAAAGGATTAGAGGGAGAACTTGTCCTGGTTGCAAGTCAAAAAGATGGGGTTGCAAGCAGTCTCGCTGCGAAAGGTTGGGTGTCCGTATGACAGCCAAGGAACTGAGCTGGCTGTGCATCCCGCAGCGCGCGCGGGTGGAACGAGCTCCTCGCTAAGGGCCGCCAAATGAAGAGTCCAGTGTGGGAAAAGCAAACAAGTCTTTCAGTTTCCAACAAACAGCGGACAAGTCAGGATTTCTTCTTGAATTTCAAGGAGGCAAGAAGTTTGTGGGTTCGGTTTGGAATATTACATACAATTTCCCCAGGCTTCTGCAAATCTCCTTAACTTTCATTAAGGTAATCAAATTATTTTTTATTTGCACTTTTCTCTTTCATGCAGATGCGTTCCAACTTTAGTAGGAACAAACCCCTGGAAAGGTCGGGTTGTGTACTTACTTGGGACTCTATAAACATGCCTGCTCATTTGGGGAACGACAAAGACACTCAGGAGCAGGATTTTCAGCAGAGCTTTACCAGCTGTTAAAGAGCTGAGGCACATTTTCACAACCCTCTCTCTGTGTTCGTGGGTGTTAGTAATAACTGACTTGAGGATAACGCTGCTAGCTCCTTTAAACTGGCTGTGCAACTGTTTATTTTTAAGTTTTAATAAATTGTGAAAGCAGTTACTTTAAAGGTTTTTTTAGAAATGTTCATAGTGAAGGATTCAGACTAATTTCCTGGTGTTTGATTTAAGGTATAAAAGTTAAATTTTTTATGTAGTTGAAATTTATTTTGAGGAATAAAAGAAAATTTTCTTAGCTTTACAGTAAGTACTGAGTTAATTCACATTTATTAACAAACATATAGGTATGATGGCCCATAGGACAAATTCAAGTCTTTTTTAATGCCACTGTCTTTGTGGCTAAGTCGGATTGTAAACATACACAATCAGAAATAAAAAGGGTATTTAAAAGTGGAAGTCCTACTGTGATTTTTTGAAGAGTAGTGAGGGCCCTATATTCCAGGAAAACAGCTGGCTTGGTTTATGAATTGAGAAAAATATGGTGTGTATTAGCTGGAAATACACGCAAACATAAAATGAGAGGGTCTGTCCTGCTTTCTTCACACTTTTGCTGTTCTTACTAGTTCTTTATATCTAGACATGTTGCTTGCAGTGACAGTAACGCTGCCGTCAGCTCTAAGACACTTGGATTCAGTTAAAAATTCCCAAAAGTCATGGAAGTGCAGCATGAACAAGCTGTTCATGAGTCAATGAGCAGGTCCTATGAAATCACAAGACTGAAAAAAACCCACTCTGAAATAAGGTGGCACTGATGGAAGATGTGCAGGAAAAGGAAGACAATTGAATTCCCATGGCTATTTAGTTCATCAGGAGTTTGAACCAGATGTTGCCACAGCAAACTGAACGTGACCCAACTTTGACAAAATTCCAGTTTCCAATACTTTATTAAACTAATAGCTATGATTGTGAACTCTCCTGTATTTGATATTTATTATGGATGTGATGGAAAGCCAAAGAATTTTAAATTGATGGATGGTAAACCCAACTTCCTCCCAAGTACAAAAAAAAAAAGTATGTCCTCTGAGAGATTTTAACTAGATGCAACAGTCTAGAAGGAAAACATTATATTCAATTTAGAAATCTTACGTTTACACAATGTTACCTTAAGCGGAGGCATTAAACCTTTAAACCAACATTAATTACATACTATAATACTATATATGCCTTTTATTTTCTCCTCTAAGGAAAAAAAAAACCCAGTTCATGTAAAACACTGTGTTTGCCCACCTAAACTATTAAATTGCGCCACGACGCATTTTCAGGTCACGAGCTTTTGGCAGCCGTATAAGATGCTGTAATCGTATTAACCACTAGTTGTCAGTTGGCAGCGCACAGAACGAGCGTTCTCCACACGCCGCCGTTGGCGAGAGCTAGGTCTGAAATAGGCACTACCTTTTTGGCGCTTAAATGGCACAGGGTGACGCACTCTGCCCTCCGCGTCTGTCCTGAAGTAGCCGGTCCCCAGGCAGCACTCTGTCAGGAAGACGTACACACAAGTAACTACAGGGATACGTCCAGCAGTAGGCATGCAACGCTCAGCACTGACCCAAGCGCGCCGCGTAACAAATGCCCCGAGACTGAGAACCGGGCGAGAAGCAGGAGCGTCAGGCCTTCAACCCGAGCCAGGGTTCCAGTGTATTAAGAAATACTTGATGACACACCAGTAAGTTCACCGGCACAACGGCAGCTTTTGCAGTGAATGTCGAGAAAGAGAGGAAGTCTCACTTTTCCGTGGAGCGCCCATACTGCAGCAGTGCTACGTCGTTTCGTACAGTCAGCTCCTGAGATGATCGTTCCCTTACACAAATAAGCAACCTGTAGCATAAGCATGCATTAAGATTCCCGGGGGGAAAAAAAAAGTTACTATATCCTTATGTTCTTTTACTTGAGAAAATCCACCAAAAAAAACCCCAACATTTTTATTGGTAAGCTTATTGTTCAATAGTTTGTGCCTTCTAGGTGTTGCTGTTTCTTCAATGCTGTAAGCCTTTTCTCATTCACTCAAAATTTCATTTGTCCAAGAGAAAAAGCATTTCTTCTTTTTACAGATGAAAACCACCACCATAAGAGTTCACAACTATGAAACTGATTATTTTCATGATAATTCTAATCAGCTTCAGAACAGTGCACTAAAAAACACTGGTGGTTGCAATATCATTCTGGTAGACTTTGTGTATTTTCAGAGTTCTCTCATCACAGCCACGAGAAACATTCTCTGTATGTAAGTTAAATTTTTGATACAACTTCAAGATTATCCAATTAGCACATTCCTTTTTTTTTATTAGATCAGCTTTTCTGAAAGCAATTTTCCTGTTTTGATTATTATAAGTAGTATTTGTCTCTTTAAACGCTCTCATCTTCCTCCCCCTTTTTGCCTCATTTCAGCTGATTGCTCTGTACCCACCCAAAATAATCTTTGTTCACGCAGCTCTGCTGCTAGTTCACTAAATCAGTAAAGTCTTTGAAAATTTTCAACGTGGTAGATAAGTTATTTTTCGTCTCCAACAAGGATGTCAGGAACTCTTTTACGCTATCAACTTCATCGTGGTTTTTAGCTCTCCTGTAGCCCAAACCTCCAAAATAAATACAACGCTGTGAGATGAAATAGCACAGCTGAGAAGACGAGAGAATCCCTAATGGAAGACAATGTTCTGATGGACACAGAGCAGACAATGCAAACATTAGGAAATACTCTTCAGTAGTTTTGCAAACGTAGCTCTTTTCTTACAGGTAACAATAATGCAATATTCCATTGAGCAGGATCTTTTCTCCATAAACATAGGGTCTTCTGTCATGACACACGCAAACTGAGAAGTAAGGCTAAATACACAAAACCTCATATTAACAGTCACTATATCATCCAAACTTTTACCAAAGTTTGTCAAGTTTAACCTTCTGCACTTAAACATTGCTATTTTAAATATCTGCAGTTTCATTCAATCATTTTCTTCTGAAATTACTGTCTCAAGAGATCCAGTGTGGGCCAGTCAGAATATCAGTCTAAAAATACAGCTGGCAGCATGAAACAGTTTCGAAAAACAGTGACTATGCTCACTTCTGTGTTTGGCTAGGTTCCTCAGCCCTTTCTCCCTGAAATTATTCCAGACATTATCTCCCAGTATTATTCCAGATATTACTAACCAAGCATGACCACAGTTGGAGGTTTCCAGCATATCACTTTCAGACAAAACAAAGTGAGAGGTGAGTTCTACAGGTAACTTTTAATGCAAGTCTTGAAAATTTGAGAAGATTCCGGTATTCTTTTCCCTTCCCAAGACACGTGATTGCATTTATTTACATATATTTTTACCTTTTGCTACACATTTATATTAGTTATTGCCAGTTACCCTTTTCATTCTTAAACAACAGCACAAATGGTTTACAGTCATGACACCCCACAATAGCCTTGCTTGCCATTTATGCATAAGTGGAAAAAAAAAAAAATTAGGCCTAAATACTTCTTTCTTTTTTTTCTTAATCTTCTGGCAAGTCAGGATTTTCTCCTCATTTATTAATAGCTGTGCGTGGCAGAACACACCAAAGGTGCCGATACTCTTGACTAATCTAGATGAAGTTCAAGTTAGCTGACAGGAGATAATTTTCTTCAGCTCTTTGTTCGGCTCTTACTCATCCCAGGTATCTCCGTATTTATTTACTTTAACTAAAGAAAAGAAAAAAAGTAGTCACATATGACTTAATTTAACTGCAAAAGTTTATCTTGTACAGTGCCAAAAGGTATGCTGAAATGCATTATTGTTTAAAGTGGTGAGTGGGGAGAGTCAGTCACAGCACAACAGACACCTAATTAAAGCTACTTTTGAATAAACGGGGAGAAGAGTTTCTTAATCGTTATTCTCTAAAGAATTAATATTCAGTCAGTAGGCCTACTGTGCTAATTCCTGCTCTACACAATTTGTAATTGCCTTGAAACAAATGTAACACATGGATGAAACAAAGACAATTGGAGGAAACAGGCAAGGAATGTTCCAATAAATAATGTGGCTACATAATCTGGTTACATGCACATTTGGATAGATTCAGGATAGTCAAAAACACGTTCAAAGACAAACAAACAAAAATCAGTAATCTCTACTAGGAAACTACTCAGCCATTATTATTTGGCAGCTTCCTTTAGTATAGCAGTGAGTCAGAGAATAAAAAAAAAAAATCAAAACAGGGTACTGGTCTTAACGGATTTATTCAGAAGTACCTCGTGCCTAACTGAACAACGAGCAGAAAGGGAACAGATGCTCTCTTGAAAGCGAGCTGGAAAGTAGTCTGTAAGTGACTGCCATCACTGACAGGGTAAAGGATGGATCTATACAATCCAGAAGGAATGCTGACACTAGTCAGGCACCCCTTTACTAATCTACTTCCAGGTTAACTACCAAGCCTACCTATCTGCAGTAGAACCAGTGGAACAGAGCACAATGTTTGGTCCTTGTTCGGGTGAGATGTCAGCAAGCTTGGCGTAACGCACTGACAAATCTCTTTCAAGCTGACTGATACTGCAGGGAGGCACAATGAGCAGCTCTCTCCAAGTACAGTTTGATTTCCATTTCTATTAACCATGGCAGCTGAGCAAGCTGTGCTCATTCCCTGGAAAATGGTCCAGTCCAGATCACTATGTAGATGCACGTATTTGTACAGCTACAATGAATGGAGAAGGCACCAGCAGATGGAAGTCAGGGACTGCTTAAAACTGGTTTAAATATAGTTTGTTTTGCCTTATGTCCTTGCAACAGAGGGCAGAAACCACTGTCTCCTATTTGCTAGTCTGCTTCCTAGGACACAGAGACGGAGGATGAAGAAAGGGACAACGACTCAGGACGTAAGAACAGACACACAAGTAACGTGTCCAGTGTGACACAAGAAGCTAAGTCAGATCTTAGCCTGCAACATCAGTAGAATCCCTGAACTGCAGATTTAAACGTACTTCCACTTGTAAAACATTTCTGAATAATTGTATTCCCTCCTTACCCTTTTTCCCTAAAAACACAAAGAGATACTCTTAAAAGTTTATTTACAAACCTCATGCACTGCTCAGTGTAGTTCTATTCTCAAAGCCTGAGCATAACCATCAAAGGGAACACAGAAATATAACAGAGAGAATGCAATGTTTGATAAATGTTTTATAGGAGTCTTTTATAGGCCACAAATAACTAAAACTAAAATAATTAATGCACATTCTCATTTCACAGTCACAAGATTTGCCATGAATATGGCAAGGTTTGCAGAATGTTGCTTAAGATTTCTGCGTATGGCTTTCAAATGACATTTGTAGGCTTACTATTTGTGGAGAAATAGCTTGATAAAGAAATGTGTAAATCAGTGAAGTGTCAGCTGATGGAATTTAGAAGCAATCTGAAACTATGGTTTTCATTAATTTTTGTCTCATTTGGCATAGTCACATGATAAGAGAAAAAGGCTTTCATTTCATCCTTGAAATAACAGATGTAAATCATTACCCAACAACTGTTTATAAATTTTATTTCAAGACTGTGTAGATCTGTCCAAAGACTCATCACCTGGACAAAGTAATTCACAAGCATGATGTAGACAGAAGCTCTTAAGCAACGCTGTTCCAAAGCGCAATATCACTGCTTCAGAACTCTTTGCAGTAACGTACTTATTGCCACCCGTTATGCCTAACAGGAGACGTTAGCTATTCCTACAAATCTCGTTGCACATGACTGACAAGACTGGACACTGCAGACAAACCCAAACGATTCAAGCTGGTTAGTCCAACAGTGTTAAATGGTAAAACGTTCCTCTTGTCAACATCGTTTTCACAGATGCCACACTAGGTAAGTTCTAGAGCGAGCAATTTTTAATTACTTCTGTATCTCCTTTTCAAAAAATTGATTGACTCAAAGTTGACTGAATGGCATCTTATTCTTCAGGACATGGCATTCTTATATTGCTGTGTAAAGTTTTGTTTTTTCACTATGAAAACAAATCTCAATATTGCTGCCAAATACTGTTTCCTTCCTTTGAGTTTTAATGCAGAATAATGAACCTCTCCAAACAATGCCTCTATAGAAATCCTCTAATTCCACATGAAACAATTCATAAAAATAAATACCCCCCTGCAAAACCATCAACCATGTGCTCTATTTTGAGAGAACAATGCTATCTAAAACATACACCCCGTTCCATAGCTAAAACTCTTCAGTGTAGCTCTGAGCTCGGGGAGTGCCTTGTTGAAAGACGTTGCTCGATATATTCAATAAACCAATAGTTATAAGATTTTCAGTCTGGCACCAAGCAACATGGCTGGAGAAGAGGAATTATAATTTGCTATTGGAAGATTAATATTTTTGAAAAAAGAATTAATTCGAAACGTGAAACTACAGGCCACATATGAGACACCTGTAGATACTGTAAAAATAAACTGCTTAAAGGGTAAGCAGAATTAAGCCACTTTTAATATTATTGCCAATATTCGAATTTACTGTCCATTTCTGTAAATTAGTATATTACCTTCCTTAAATGGTTTTTCCTGTGAAAACTTGCTTGGAGTTTCTGCCTTTGGTGGTAGCATTACCTCGTATGTCTCCCTGTGTTTATTCCTTAATTCCTCATATGTGATGCCTTTTCTTTTAGGACTTTCTTCTGGAATTGGAGCAGGATCTGAAAACAAAACCAACACCAAAATACTAGAAATGGCATCAGACACCAAAACTTGGCCACAACCTGTCCTCGAAGGCCAGTCAATTACAGCTCAATCCCAAACGACAAGGAGCACAACAGCTGCGATTCTGAATGCAACTGAGAACGTTATGTCGTCTTTAATTGATCCAATCCGTTTACCCTTTTCATTTTGTCAAACTGCTTGAGAATATTGGCAGTTAACTCCTTTTCTTCGCTTTACCCAATGGAAATCCTAACAACCATGTGGTGTTGATGAATAGAATAGTTCTGGTCACTTTATGTAAAATTTATGATAATCACACACTTCACACGTTTATGATTTCTGAAGAGAAACCTAAGTGAAGCTCAAGGATTTGCATTCAGGTTTTAAATTCTGCTTTCAAAGAATTAAGACTACATCCATCACATGTCACCTGATAAACAGTTTATCCTTTTTTCTACATTTGTCATGCAGAATCTTGGTTCTACCAACTATTGATAACTGTGTAATTACATTTTCGTTGACACATATACACCTGATACTTTTATATAACTAAAACTGAGTTGCATGAAAGGGCTTTTTTCTGAAATAAAACCTTTTCCATAAAGGAGTTAAAAAATCCAAACTAATTCAAAGTACAAATTAGTACTGCATCTGACAGTAACTTCCTCCTTTGTGTACCAGAAACCTGAATTCAGAATCGTGTGTTTCCCCTGCAGTAGCTGAGGACAGAGTTCATACTGGAAGGAGGGGAACAGCTGCACAGAGCAGTACTTGAAAACCATTTTAGTTCTCTGTGAGAAAATCAGCTGTTGCCAGACAGAACACAATACAGATTCAGCTCTCAGATTTAAATGTTTGTCACATTATAAAAAAACAGTTTAATGTCACTGAATTATAGCACTATTCAATTACAGCACCACAGCTGGTGAAAATGAAACAACCTCAGAAAGACCAGCAGACAAATGGTAGAGACTATTGTTTATTCAGTGCAGTGAAAGGATGGCACCTTCACCTTAATTTCAATCAAAAAAGAACTTCAAGTCAAGCTGGGATTTTTGCAGGTTTAGTTTCAAAACAGAGTAAACCTTGCAAGTTAATTTAAAATCTTGACTTGCAATTAGAGCTACAAAACATGAAAAAAAAAACTGAATTAGTGCAGAGTTAGAACACAAAATAGTACACGTCTTCGCCTTCTGTGTAAAAGCAATTCTGGGAACTTCGAGCTGTTTCATCAAAAGCACTATATTCTACCATGTATGTTTGCATGGGATAAAAATACATAGCTTAGTAAGAGGAGTATCTAAGAGAAAGGCAAGAGTCACTGTATTACAAACTGCTAAAAATTAAGACAAAACACACCTTGAACAGTGTAATCAGTAATTCCTGTAGGTGAAGATTCGTTCAGGGAAGCACTGAATGGAACGGGTTCATAACTTGAGAGGGCTCTATCTGTTGAACTATAATCATCTGAATAGCTAGAAGAAAGTGGGAATCCAGCTCTTGGAGAAGAAGATTCAGTAAATGACTGAGAAGGCATGTCTGAAAATTCAGATTTCCGACTGGAACGGCTGAAAAAAATAATACAGTTAAATATTAAACACAGAAATACTAAAGTTAAAACTGGAACTATAAGAGTAACAATATGTGCAGTTCAAGAAAATACTCTCCTATTTTAAATGGTTTCGTTTCCAACATGAATTATCATCTTCAAAAAGTTTTTTTTTTTGTTTTGTGACATTGCAAAGATCTATACAGTCCCTTCTCCAGTGCTCTTCCCTTCCTCCCAGAAACTTATCGCATACCTGAAAATCTCCAGAACAGAAGACAAAAGAGACCAAGTATTTTGCACTTTACAAGACAAAAGTGACAATCCCCCCAGGGAGTCTTCAGACAGAAAAAACAGCAGCAGACACAAATAGTACAGGGTGTGCCCATGTAACTACTGGTAGCATGAACTATAGTTATTTTTGAAGGCCTTTTAGGAAGAATTTGCAATTTAAAACCCTTCATCATTAGAAGTTGCTGTAATTCATCACTATCAAACAGCAGAAGAAGAATGAATCTTAGGGGAATGAAATTATGAATGTTTATTGAGTTGTTCGATTAGTTATTCAGCAGAAACATTACCAAATTTTAAGAGAGAAAGGTAAGATCATACAAAGAATACTCTGAAAACTGATGCCTGATATTCTAAAGCATTCACTATGTACTTGGAATAGCCCAGCAAACTGCTACCCAACAACCTGTCTCTCTATCAAGAATGCCCCCACTTGGTGCCACTAGAATGTCTCTGGAGGATTTACTCATTTTTTACTTTAAATTTCTGCTTAGCTGTACTTTTAGTTGCATGTGAAAACACTTGCAATTGTCTTAGTTTTATTCTCCAAATAAAGATACAGAGCTAGTCAATTTTATTGCCTCAATTGCATTTTTAAGTATACGCAAACACAGCTTTAAAGAACTATCTAATCTCTTAGATCCCTACCTACTTGTAACTGCAAATCAGACTTACCAAAAGACATGAATTAGTAGATGTATAATGACCATGAAAATGTAATCATTTCAGTTGCTGGCTTAAAAGGGTAGCATATATGGACAAAAATGCAATTTGAATTAATTTAAATTAATTACTTAGACAGGGGAAAAAAAAACCCAATAGAATTTATCACTTACAAAATAAAATAGATTTTACAAATACAAAAGAATGGGCCATTAAAGGTTAAAAAGACTTATCGGTGCAGCAGAGTAAACACAGTTAACGATTGCGACAATTTCTTACTAAAAACTGGAGAGGGGTGAGGGGACAAATCACCTCCAATTCAGCTGAGTTTATACAGTACATGTATAAAGTGGTAATTCCTAAAATTATGTTTGATGCCATAAAAATGTAAACATTTCAGAATAAAGGTAAACATTGCAGACAAAACTGTTATAAATCTAAATTTATAAGGTAACTGAGAATTTAATTGAGTCCTTTATAAACATTTAACAAATCTTAGCAAATACATAGCAAGACTACTCCTCACTATCCAAACACTACTCTGGAAGTTTTGAATCAAGGGTTTAAGTGAGATATTCCGAAAGTAATTTGCAATTAAAAACCACTTGAGATAGAAAATACTCTGGAACAAAACAGGAAATAGTTTTAACAACTTGATGAGTTTCTCATATGCACAGTATAATGCTGTTACAGATGTAAAGGATTTAAACAAACAGCAGTAAGTTTGACCACCATGCTTCTTCCTGCACTGATATTGTTTACTGAGCTCTTTCCTTTGATAAACACTGAAATCATTTCCACCCTCTTCCTACTGCAGTCAAACTAAACCATGGGAAAAACTTCCAGAATGTAACACTATTTTATTTCAGTTAACTTAGTTTACTTCTAAACTAAGAAGGCAACTTCCTCTGTCACACTACTGTAAGTAAATTAAGATGTTTTCCTGTGGAATTTACAAGAAAGACATTTTGCTAAGTAAAATATTTCTTTTTCTACTCCTCGAAGTGATCAGTTGTATGTACAGAGCTCAAAATGATGAGTGTTTAATAGCTGGCCAACTGCTACAGATACAGCTTCCTGAAAGCGGTAGGTTTGGAGTAACAGAGGCAAGAGGGAAGGCGCGGTTCTGAAGGTCTCTGAAAGCTGCAAAGATAGCCTTGATCTGCTAGCGTTTAAAATGTCCTATTCAAGAACAAGTTTTAAATTCAAAAGAGAATTAAATTCTTACTTATATGAACTATGTCTCTGAGCTTGTCGTAGAACATCTCCTATTGGGGAATCCTTCAGTCTCTTAAATTTCTCGCTACAGATTGGCAAGTAGGATATCTTTCCAGCCAGGTATCCACACATTCCAGCAACTTTTTTAAAAGAAAAAAAGATGGTTTTAGATGCTGTATCAATAACATTCAACATAGTTTTAAAATAATAATTTCAAATAAGTTATACAGTATCTTGAATAAAAGAAAAAAACAGTTTAGATCTAAACCAAAACCACGCAGTAATCATCTCTTTCTGCTTCTTTTGCAGACAAAGGGTACTAAAACCAAATGCAACAGCTGAACAGAGACATAGAGCAATGATTTAGACATGGCATGAGCATCAGACGATTTCAGCTAGTACTTGTTGAATGAAAGCTGACAAAAAAGGAAAATCATTGCAATCAGTTTTTCCAAGGATCCAGAAATAACAATTAACTATCAAAGATGATAATAATGTCAGGAATAAACAAAGGTAGTAAATTCTGCTAATTTAATCCATCAAGACAGTTAGATCTTGACAAGGCTTTCATTAGTATGAAGAGAAGCCCATATAAACTTAGTATCTTCTGAAGAGGATTCTACAATACGGTTGCCAGAGGGCAAACTCCGTTAGCTGAACCCTTGCAATCACTAGGCAAATGCTTCCAATTTAATGCAGGAGCTATTTTCGTCTGCTAGACAGGACATAAGAATGAACAATCACGATAGCTCCTTCTAGGCTTAAAACTGATGATTTCCATCAACTGGCTCCTTCAAGTTTTATGATTTGGTCAAACAGAGTATGAAGGAGCATGGAGGATTCAATGGCAATTAATAGTAGGTTTTGTTGTTGACTTTGTAGGAGAAAAAGACTAGATCCTTCTTTCATATGCAATGAGTATTTTCTAAATACAAGGACTAAAGACCCTCAATCATCTTTAAGTCAATTACCATTAACATTAACCCTCTGAGGTTCTCACACTGTAGATTACATTGCCTGAGAATCGATAGGATTTTACTCTGCCCTACTGTACTTGTACTGAAATTGTGATTCCTGTTCTAATGTCTGTATTTTCAAAAGGTTAAAAATCCTTTTCCAAGAGAAAAAAGAACAGCCACAACTATGAGTGAAGTTTATAAGTGAGAAATTGGACTCGATGATCTCTAAGGTCTTTTCCAACCTAGAAATCTATGAAATAAATCTATGAAATGTAAGGCTTTAGTTGTTTAGTGCGTCAAAAAAAATGGAAGACACCTCAAACGCTATAAACATGCGCAAAGGAGGAAAATTACAATCCCCTAAAAGGAAAAACAGCCCAACAAGAATTCAAACTAAATATTTAGCAAATAAAGCTAAACAGCAAAGGTGATTAATCTTTGACGTACATTACAAAGAGAACACCTCCTTTTCTTGAGGCCTTCCAGTCAAGTAAAGTGGAAGCATCCCTCTGGAAGATTGTCTCATCTGGAAGATGTTTCACCCAAACAAATTATCGGCTAAAATATTTCGTTTCTCTTATTACAGAACTAACAGCCAGATGACCCACATGTTCTAAGTTAGCACAGTAAATTAGATACCGTTGCTCTCTGCTGCTTCCGTATTCACTGTGACAAGACCTTAGAGAAGCTGATCAGAGATCAACAGAAGAGGCCAGGTGCCACTGCAGGCTAACATGAAGTAGGATATCTGGATCTTACCCTCTCTGCCAAAGAGTAAAGGGGACGAATAGCTCTATGCTATGCTGAAAGGATGCTGTCAATGTAGCGTATCAGTCATGACTAACTAGAAGTTCTGTTAAATTGTCAGAGTGCCTAGAAGGCTACAGAGAAAAGTGATGAGTAATTCCTACAGGCAGAACATCATGCTGGAATCTGAAAATCCCTATGTGGAAAATGAAACACCTCAAAAGGTGCAAAGCAGGGAAAGATGCAAGATAGAGACTGAAAAAACACAACTGACTCAACTACATTAGTTAGATACAAAAGACCAATTACTGTAATCAGGCATGGATACTCTTCAGAATAAGAATAACAACCACAAGTGACACGCACTGTTATGAAAGACAGACTACTGTCATCACCAGATGCAGCAGCAAGACTCTTAGATCAGTGACACCAGAAAAACAAGAACCGTCTGAACTGTCTTGCTGTTGTTTAACGTCAGCTAGCTGTGAGCTAGCAACAGTGCCTGGAATTGCAAACGCTCTTCTTTCCGAACTCATAGAGAAAAATCCCAAACCAAAACACAACTGCACAGCTTTCTTTAACCAGATTTCGCTGCAGGAGGAACATGCAGTTAAATTTTGAGACACAATTTGGACCTGTAAACTATGTCCCTGGCAATAGTTTTCAGGATGATCCTGTAAACAGTAGGCACATCTGACCTAAACAGTACGAGGATGAAACCAAACCTGCTTAACGCCTGTCTTTTATATTCCAACTATGTCCCAGAAAAATCCCCGTATTTAAAATGCACATAAATCCCATGAAGTTACCTACTGAATAACAACCAAAATGCACACTTTATGGAAAATTCTTTTAGTATAAAATGAAAAGTCCATATGCCTACCAGTGTACATGGAAAAGGAGAAGCCAGAAGTATTTTGGCCTATAACCTTAACATCAAGAACATTTGGTCTGGTTCAGCTGCTCCTTATTTTCTCCCTTGATTTTGAAACTTACTTCTATTAAATAGGAAGAACGTGGCCCTTCACTAGAAGTGTGCAGGAGCTCTCAGGGAAGCAGTAATTCTATTATTTATTAGAAACGTTTGTGTTATAACATTGTTTGGTGTTCAAAGAAAGCAAGTAGAATTTAGCATAAACAAATGGCATCCCTAGTCTCTCACATTCATTTATCTGCTCAAACAACACTTCCTTCACCACAAACCATGGGTTTTGCCCTCTTCCCACTGAAGTAAACTATAAGAGTAACGGGCTCTATCTGAGTAGATTGGCAAGATGGCAACTTCCTGTTTTACTGTCATGTATTACATTGAAAAACTTAATTTATTAATTTATTTTTGATTATACTTAATCCAAAATCATTCACACGAAATTGCTGTTTTCCTACAATTGTACATACATAATGTCCAGGAAAAAAAACACACTAAAATAACCTGAACGGGCCAAGTGAGATGCATGAATAAAGATCTTCAAATTAGGAAGGGAGGGGGTGGTGTACTCTGGCAAAATAATTTTAAGTAACTTGCACAGTATCTATTTACAATGTTTTTATCTTCATACATTATACTTGTCAAGCTTATTACAAATCTTTTATGGAAAGCTTATAAACAAAGCTTTTCCAAAACATGTTGCAGAAATTCAAAGATGGTGAATAAATGAAACACTCTACCTCTTGACATTGAATAGGTTCTTGCAGCATGACATGTGGTAGCTAAGAAACAGCTAAAAAGTTCCTGACTTGCTGACAGAATTAACTGCAGGAGGGTGAAATTTATTCATCAGATATATCAGACCATTTACTCCTGTCTTCAGGCACAGCTGTACCAACGCAAGCATTGATTCTATGATTCTGTAAGCTCCGGATTCTCCTCCTGGGAGAAGGTAATCCTGCTTATACAAACAAATTGGGGGACTACGGGCTGGAGAGCAGCCCCACAAAAAGAGATCTGGGAGTTTGGGTCGATGGCAAGTTGAATACGAGTCAAGAGTGTACCCTGGCAGCCAAGAGAGCCAACCGTGTCCTGGGGTGCATCAGCTAGCCAGTCAAGGGAGGGGACTATCCCACTCTACACTGCACTGGCACAGCCCTGCTTTTGAGTACTGTGTGCAGTTTTGGGCACTTCAGTAGAGGAAGAACATCACACTATTAGAGTGTGTCCAGAGGAGGGTGACCAAGATGATGAAAGGTCTCGAGGGCAAGAGGAGTGGCTGAGGTCACTTGGTTTGTTCAGCTTAGGGAAAAGAAGCAGTCTACCACTTCCTCAAGGGCAGCAGCAGAAGGGGAGGTACTGATCCCCTCTCTCTAGTGACCAGCAACAGGACACGAGGAAATGGAATGAAGCTGCATCAGGGTAAGTTCAGATCAGACATTAGGAAAAGCTTCTTCACTGAGAGGGTGGTTGGTCACTGGAACAGGCTCCCTGGGAAAGTGGTCACGGCACCAAGTCTGTCAGAATTCAAGGAGCGTCTGGATGATGCTCTTAGTCATATGGTTTAGTTTTAGGTAGTCCTGTGAGGAGCAGGGAGTTGGACTTGACAATCCTGATGAGTCCCTTCCAACTTGAGATATTCTATAGACTGTAGTCACAGTGCATCAGTCGGCTAGCCTCATGGGAATTACACCTGTGCAATGGACTCTAGAACCCAAGGCATGAATACAAGCTGAATTTACAAATAGCTTTTACTTACATGCAACTTTTGTAAAAGAGCCGAATCTCGAGCTATCTCTTAGAACACCTAAAAATGAGCATCAAAGTAATTAGTAATAAGTTATTAAGAATTAAGCTGAAAAACATCAACTGTAGTTATGTCTGTAGCTACATTTGTAGGTAGCAGGTTATTCTTTTACACTTCATGTTGAAGAAAATTCAAGAAAAACTAATATCTGAATTCCCCATAAACTTATAAAAATCTAAGAATTACCTCTTTAATCATATCACACACAGTATTACTACACGGAATAGAATATATTGTTTCATAATCACCGAGATACTGCATTTGTTAAACATCAGAAAGTGAACATGAATTTGATTTTAAAGTTTTGCTCCTTCTTCAGTTTTAGGAACTACAAGTCATGTAGCTGAAAAGTCTGAACTTCTTTTAATTACAAATAGATTAGACGTTATATTACTACAGTAACTTTATTAACAGCAGAAATATACTTAATCTGAACAAATCCAAATTAACCTGAAGTATGTTTACACTTTACCTTTTCTAATTAAGAAACTAGTAGCAAGCATGCTCACTGCAGCCAAAGGAAAAGCTGTAAAGAAGAAGAAAAGTTGCTTAAAACATGACTTTCAGTATTTTCAACCACATTTAACAAAATATGCAATAAAATGAGAGTTGCTAGGCCTTACTAAGCTCATTTGTACAAGAATATAGCCATATATATAATTAACAAACTGTATGTAAATTATGATGCGTTCCCAACTTCAGTTTTTAAGACCTGCTACAAATTATGCAATACTGGTTAATGAGTCATCCTGTCTTCATTAGACTTCCTACTTCCTAAAATACAAAAGCCAATGCCAGATGGGATAAAGCTCTACGGACAAGATTCCAGGTCTAGCTACAACTGCTACAGCATCAAGATGCAGAAATTTAAACCACAGAAGGATTCACAGTTCTTCAGGACGGAAGACAGTTACATAGAGGTCAGTGCCTCTAAAAATTTTTGGTAACCAAAGTCTTCATTTTGTTTTAACGTAAGAACTTTGGGAAGAGTCTACCTCTTATAAACTACATCAATAAAAATTAGGTAATCTGTTTTATTCACCAGCAAATTAAAGAACAAGGCAGCTTCTTCTGTAGCTTACGGCTCAAACTGTGCAACTCGGGGGCAGGGGCAGGAATGTAGAAAAGACGACAAGTGCCTATCGCAATCAGCTTAACAGTTTACGTTGATTTTTATCATACTGAAAGACTTCAAGTGGCAAGATGCATTTGAAGATGGCAAGAAACAAAAGGAATGGTTATTTAAAGCAATGATAATTACGATATTGGGAAGATTAGCTTTGACACTATTCGTAAAGACTGCCACGCCTACAGAAGATACAGTTCCACTGAAACAACGAACATGACAGAAGACTAAAGTTAACTGCATTAAAGATTTAGCTATGTCATAATGAAATTACATTTCAAGCAAGTCTGAAAATGCAGGTGTTACAAAAAGGCTCAATGACTTTAACCTTACCTAGGGAACAAATTTTAGCAACAGCACTAGGTGTTCGTAGTGTTTCGACGCGCACAATCTGCTAATTAAGTTCATATTCAAAGATAAATTATACTTTTTAGAATTTGGACAGTATAGTATTAAAATACACTTTGCAAACTTACAGTTTATTCCTTCATAAATTCTGACAGGTCTAAGCCAGGTTAGGAGTCCAAACAGCATTTTAGGGTAAATATGACGAAGTGTCACTTTTAAGAAAAAGTATTAGCTCCTCGGTTCACAAGCAAGATTACAGTAACACTTCAAAATAGAGAATAAAATCTTCCAATCTATTCAAGATTAAAACCCTAACGCTTTTAGAGATTTTTAGATCTCGATTTTCCAAAATCTAAGAGTTCTACATTGTCTAAGATATAGAATGGCCATGCAGATTTGAAGCTAAATTGTAAGAGAAAAAAAAATGGGGGTGGGGTGGGTGTGTGTTTTTTAAAAAAAATCCCAAATAACTTATTACAGAGGACTTCAGTCTAACCCTTAGAGGTTTGAAATGAAATGATTTATAGGCCAAAATACAAATATCCCAGACATCAAAGCCAGATTACATGATTTAATGGAAACAGCTGCTAGTATGTAAGCATATCAATGACCTAAAATGGTAACTAGAAATTGAGAGTAATAGGGAAACAAAAATTGGGTTCATACATAAAAAAGTCATATGAATAATTATTCAAGTGTAAAAAAAAATGCAGCTTAATAAATCAGAAAATATCAATGTTTTTCACTGCTATGGGCAAAAAGTACTTTTTCTGCTTCAGGAACAAAATAAATCCTAGGAAGAATAATGGAAGGCTGATATATCAACAGCACATAATTAAGGATGGGAATGTAATGTACCCTAGTCAAATGGTTTTATGGGGAAAAAAGTCATATCGATCTAGTTTGATTTTGTTAGCGAGATTAAAAGTGCAAAGGATAAAACTGTAGATTTTAATGTGAATTTTTACATTATTAGAATTTATATTAAATGATGATGTGACTAAAAATTAGTAATACCAGTAAAGCATATATTAAACTGAATTACGAACTGACTAGCAAGCATTTCTGAAAGAGAAGCTGTCAACAGAAACTACGGCAAACCAGAGAGGGTTTGAAAGAACTGGCAAAAGTTTGCTACAGCTTCAGATTTGAATAAACAAACTGAAAATACACAAATCTACAGTAACATCTGTGAACAATAAGAACAGACACAATAACAAGTGAGGATGTCAGGGCAGTCACACAGGCAGCCCATACCTCTTGCACAGGGTGTTCAAATAATATGTATTTAACACAGTGAATACAACAATCCAGGTACACGTAACACAGAACAATGAAACAAAGACAGGAGACCTAGAAAACAGTGACAGGCCTAAGGCTCTCCCAGTCAGAGAGCAGCACAGTACACAACTCCTGGAAAAAAAAAAAATCTCTCTCAATTACTGTTGTAACTCCCTAAAGTGAAATTACTCAAGAAACTAATTTGGGGCTTCCCAACAGCACCTTCACGTTTTTTCTTGTCTCTGTATAAAGACAAAAAGGGCAGTAACTTATGTTGCCAATCAAGAACTCACAGCAGAGCACCTCAAGAAGAACAAACAATTCCCTCCCCTCTTGTCTTCTAGGACAGAGATCATCAATAAGCCATAACCAATCTTCATCTTACTGCTAAGGAACTTGGCTCTTTTCACTTATAAAAATACAAAGAAAATAGCTACATTTTGAAAAACAAGCTGAAGGTTTCTAGGCATTTGAATAAAAGTGGAAGAAGAGAATACCAAAGCAATGGAGAAAGATAAAGCAGAATTTCAAATCATTAATTCAAAATCACAGTGTTTTAGAAGTTGCCCCTGAAAGTACCGGCTGCCAGGAGGAATCAGAGCCTTAGTGTGCTACATTTAGCAAACCAGCTGCTAAATTCTTCCTTCTTCCTGGTTTCTGCTAAACCATCTATCAGCTTCTGGAGTAATCTACTGGTATGTGATAAAACAGCCTATAAAAATCACATCAGAAGGCTTGGTCAAACCTCTTGACCAGCTGTATAAAAAACAGGTATGTCTTGAAGCTTTGGATTACAGAAACAATGTTAAGAAGTAATGCAATCAATTCTCAATGTTTTGTGAAAAAAAAACCCAACCCATATATAGTCTTTATATTTCAAATAAATTAAGATGAAACACAAAGTATTCTGTGAAAACAATGGAAGTTTATTATTTCTGTATACTAGCTGTAGTACAGAAATCATTACTGACTGCAGAATCATGCCTGAGGATCTTAGCTTTTATTTACAGGGAAAAAAGCGCAAACATCTGCTCATGTACAAACAGAAACTTTCTCCAAAAACTGAGCTGAGCATCTACTTATACATTGTTCTCTTCACAAGTTTTCAGAAAGACAGAAAGCGTGGGTTCTAAGCTGAACTATTTTGTTCTTGGATTCTAAAGGTAACAAGAAAAATGTGGAAATAACAAAAACAATATTCAGATACATAAACAGAGACTCCATTAATTATATCTATTTTCAGACTTTTAATAAGCATACTAATTTAAAATATGAAGGGATTTTGTTATAAAGCATAAACCTTACAAAACATGTTGCATCTTTTAGAGAATTCCTGTCCTGCAAACTCTTAATAAATGCAAACCCTGCATGGATCAACATTTACTGTGATGCAGTTTTAGACCACGTGAAGCTTGTTAATGGACTGTTGTGACGTATTGACCCAGGCCTTCCTTCCTTAATGTCTCACGTAACAACAAAAACTGAGGGTGGAAGAAAAGCAAACCAAGCTTACCAGTGAAGTGAACTTACCTCTATACCGGGCACTCTCTTCAGCACATTCCTTGAGGAGTCTTCTTTCCTCCTCTGTCGGCACATAAGGCTTAGGTACTTCCCTCTTTCATTAGGGAAATAAATCAGAAAAGAATAAGAAAAAAAGAAAAAAGGTTTGGGGGGATTTTTCAATGAAAACCTTTGTCTAACTGCCACATCTTGCAGTGCCTGTGCCTTCACACAGCTGTACTTAAGGAACCGGTGCCTTTTGTCTATAAACATCACATGAAATATATCACTAAACAAATGCAATGCTTCCACAAACACGAGGGAGCAGAAAATATTTTGTGCATGGTCAAATCCCAGCTTAGTCCACTCGTTTTTCTTCAGAAAAGCCTGTTTTGGTCTTTGTCACCAGCCTTCCAAATTGATTAATTCTGACAACTCATTAAAGCCCTTTTTAAAATATGTCAGGGCTCTAATTGCACAACGCGTGTTGTCTATTTGCAGGCACATATCCAGTGAAAGCGGGCCAGCCGTTTTGCCAGCAGGTGAGAAGTTTCTCCCAGAGATGCGTGACCCTCTCCTGTCGGGAACGGCGTGCGACCGGTCACCCTGCCAGACCACCGACTGGGCGAAGGGCAGATGCGGGAAGGCCGCCGCCAGTCCCCCGCCCCCGAAAAGTCGCCGGAAAAGCCTCAAGGGCACCGTCCCCGCTCCCCCGCGGGCTGCCAGGCAGCTCGCAGCAGGGCCGGGCGAAAGGCTGACAGGAATCTCCCCTTCCCGGCCCGCGGAGGGGGCGCGCAGGCCCCGAGCCCGCCGCCTCACCCTCAGCACCAACAACCCCAAGCCCCACCGGGCCCTCGCACGGTTCCCTGCGGTCCCCCGCAGGCAGCTCTGCCGAGCGAGCGAGACCGTACCTCGGCTGGGTCGCCGACCTCCCCGCCGCCGGGACCTTGCCCAGCCTCCATGGCTGCGCGGGGAGGGAGGGCGGTGCCAACCACCGCTGACCCGGAAGTCGCCGTGACGGGCTCCGCGCATGCGCGGCGGGGAGCGGGCGGGCGGGGTGGCGGACATCGGGCGAGAGCTGGCGCTGTTTCAGAAGTGGTGAATCCCTGTACCGGTGATCCTCCGGTGGCTGGTTGTGTTTTGCGCACCGGTAGTGCACGTGTTGTTGGTACTTCTTGGCTTTGTCACTGAGTTGCTGGTTTTGTTAAATGGTAACAAAAAGCTTTTGTCTGCCCGTGCCCAGCACGTTACCAGCAGGTGTGCTCGCTGGTTTCTCAAGATGCGTGGCCAGAGTTGACTCACGAGAAAGAACGCGTGACCTAAAAAAGAGAGTGTATCTGAATCAGGATCAAGCAAGGACCTGGTGGCCGACTGTGTCTGAACCTGGAAGCGGTCGAGGTTTGGTGGTTCGGGTTGTATTGAAGTGGGAGATGAGGAGCCTGTGTGCCTGCTTCCAGCTAACTGTTGAAATGGCAGTGTTAGTGGGTACTTGCAGTTTATCAGAAATCGGGGAAAGCTGCAGAAAAAATAAAAATGTGTTTCTGATACTGCGGTGTATGCTGTGGCGTTTTCTTGTAAACATTCAGTACTGTGTCTGTATCCTGATCTGCCTCTACTTGCCTGGAATGCACCGATCCCTTTAAGCCTTTCCTGGAGCAACCCATTGTCTTTTCCGCCGTGGAATTCAAGAGGCTTAAATTGCTACTGTCTGATGGCTGTACAAAAAAAGCCCATGCCTGAAGATAGGAGAGGGAAGGTTTTAGAGATTGAAGGTGTCTGAAATTAGTAGGGAATGTGGATGTGGAATGCCTGAAATTAGTAGAGAATACAACTATAAAATGAACACTGTGAGCATGTGAAGGACTTGGGACAAAGGGACTAAGGAATGTGTGTGAAGTAATAGATTTGGCTGCCTGGAGTGGCCGGCTGCACCAAGAAAGCTGTAGAGGGGATGAGTTTCTGAGTATTGGATTCGTGAAATAAACTGGGAGGACAGAACCAGGAACGTAGTACTGCGGGGTTCTTAATTCATAGCTTTCATCACACCATAAAGAAGTTTCTAATTTCCTTGAGATGGCTCTGCCTGATAACATAGATTACTTCCAACTTTCATCTCTGCCTGTCACCTGGGCCCGCCCTAATGAAGCACTCTCCAATACATGAACATCAATTATGCACATTATTAATTGGAAAGCAAAAGATTTCAGCCTCATTGGCTCGCAATAGTTTTATTTATGGGACCATAGCACGTTTACTAAGGCAACTTATTTCACTTCTTCCCACCTGTCTTTCAACATGGTGTAGACAAAGAGTACCATGGTTTGTTAAAAGCATGCATTTTTGTAGGGGAGGACATGTTTAAGAACCACACCTTCTCTAAACATGGAGCTTTAGTGGGGAGGAAATGGATATCGGTTTCCTTAATTGAAGAAAATAACGACTCTGAGCTGTTGTTTTGCCTCTACATTGCAAAATTAATAGTTATCCATTCAGTTTCCTCACTTCACTGTCTCCAAGTACCTTTGACTTCCAATGGGAAAAAAAGAATTAAAATCATGCAGCGAACGGGTGAGTTTACCATCCTTTCAAAAATCTTACCTAATACAGTCTGCTTTTGAGGTACTTAAAAGTACTTAAAAGTTTCACCTGGTTACATACATCCATTTGTTGGCTTAGAACTGCAGCGGTAGGGCCGTATTCAGCATAGATGGTAGAGCATCTCCACGTCCTCGGCACTTGGTTCTCTGTCCTCAAGCCTTTTTCTGAAGCTTGCCCATAGAAAGAAATCTTAACAAGGACATTCTACTTCTGCCGTCTCCTTTATACTCATGCCATCTTTCTTGCAACTATTGAGAACTTGAGTTTAAGATCGGTGATGATGGTACGGCCAAGTCCTTCTGATGCATTACATAAAATCTTGTTCTCGGGCGAGGCTTAAGGCTCGCTTTTTAACCTCTTTCTATAAATCTAATCTCTGGAATGCTATTTTCTTACCTTCTCTTTCGACAGGTGCCATTATCCAATATGGCATTTTTGTTTAAAAATCTATGCACTAGAGTAGACCTTGAGAGATGACAAGGTAACGTTATTTCCCAGGGAGTTTTGAGCTGTTTGTTTTAATGACATGCACAGTGACCGTTTGATGTTTCAGCAAGTGTTTTCTAATGGCTGTGTGTGTTTTCAAACATGGACAATGTACAAAACTGATACATTATCTGTAGAGAGGAACAGCATCAAGTTACATAGTTTTGTACTGCTTCAGTAGTTAAAATATTTTTTAGATGTATTACAACCTCACTTATCTATGACTTGAAACTTTTTATCTTTTATGACGTAGTATCGTCCAAAAGTGAATATATTTGAGATTCAAAATACTGTAATACTGAAACTTGTTACCCTTCAGAAATGTAAAATGATTTCTTTTGAAGGAGATGCCACAAAGAAGGAAAAAGGAAAACTTTCAAACAATAAGATTATTTCAAAATGAACTGATTACTTATGTAACAAGAAGTCGGTAGGTGTGAAAATCAGATGGTTTCTAATTGCCATACTTTACAAAACAAAGTGGTGAATATTCAGCACTCTTGAAGCTGGAGCTCAAGAACTAACAGGGTGACTTTTATTTAGATGTCAAGTGGTTAAAAAACTTGTCTTTCTGATAAATTATTTTTCTTGACAAATTTCTATCCTCTTGTTTAACAGTTAGTGATGAGCTTTATACAGATCCACTGCAAAACAAAGAGTTGGCTTAACAAATAAGTTTAGTTTTACGACATTGTATGAGACATAACTGAAACAAGTCGACATGTGAAAGAATTGGAGTATACACTGATCCAGTAAGGAAAGTTGCCAAAACAAGTACGGAAAGTTTATGTGCTCGAGTAGATAGCTGGAATCCTGATTTTGTTGTTGTGGTGGTTGGTTTTTGCTTGGCACTCGGGACTATAGAGTAAAACACAACAGCTGAGAGCTGCTGATCCTACAGTAGCTGCCAAGAGTTAACAGGGACTGTATGTGGAAAAATCACTCTCTCCCCAATGAGGAAATAACAGCGCTTCATACCAAAAAAGAGCATTGTTGTAACTACTACAACTGGTGGCAAACAAAGAATCAGTTATTTGCCTGAAGCATTATGGCACATCAGCAAGAACCAAGAGTGGGTGTCTTTGTGGAGCTGATACTCAAAGCCTCAATTAGTAAGGACTTTACCCACACTGATAATAATTAATAATAACTGGTACTGTAACCTACTTTGAAAAGTACTTTACTTGTTGACTAATCCTTAGGGCTATTTTGTAAAGCAGGCAGGTAACAGGAGAATCTGGATTTTGAAAGTGGTACGTTTGTGCACCCTGTAAAGTTAAGGTGCTCAGGGTTAAATACCAATGGTCTGATTTTCATTGGTGGTGAGGTCCAGCCACTCTCATTTTAGTTACATGGATGTATATGCATTCTTTGGGAAGATCAGGCTGGGATAACTTCAAAATCAGAAGCAATTTGTGACACACTTTGCTTCAACCAATTGTCTGAAATTATGCACACCACCAGTAGCAATGAATCCTGTTTTTCTTGTTAGATGTTCTATTACCAAACATTTAGACTGTGGTGCAGCTGTTTAAAGATATCCCAGTCTTAAAATTCTTAAATCTACAGGAAGGAGTTAACCTGAAACATTCTTCTCAGCTACCAGTATGTAATTATTTTGTTCTTCTCCTGCTTTCTTGTTCCTACTGGTTTCTGCAAGTTGATGTGCATTATCTATCTCAAGGGTGTGCAGCACGTGGACATGAGTAGTTGAGCATGAAGGGACCTTTTACTCCAAACAAACGAGAATTGTACAAAGCATGTACTAGAACTCAGAACTTCTCTTAACCGAGATGGGCAACTGTAGTGCTGGCGCGTCTGTTGTTTGTAAAAAGCATACTTTTCACTCGGTTCTGTTTTTTTTGGGTATGCTTATTACAGTACAGTACTTGCAAGACAAGCTTATATTTGACAGTGGAAAGATGGTGACTTCAGGATTCTTTCTAATACTGTTTTGCAGATCTGGTGTTATTTTTATCATGCTTGACATGTTTGTTTCTTTTTTTTTTTTCTTTTCAAGCCTGGAAGTTTTGAGGCACTTCAACAGAAAATATAGTTACTTTCTAACCACTTAAAATGTAAGTGTTGGTACTGTTTCCATGTTTATTACCATCGGCTCCCAAATCTGTGCATTGTTTAGGAATACATTGTTACTTCAGCCACCAGACCTGTTCTATTGGTGAAATCCTGGCCAGTCCCGGTATCGCATGAATTTTCTGAGGATGTTGTTGGGAATTTTCTCATTACCTTGCCTTTCCGCCTGTGTCGCTTGCATTACGATAGACCTTGCCGATTGGCGCCAGTGGGAAGTACGTGAAACCAAAGTCAAGTTCCAGTAGCGAAAGCAACCGAAGTGTTGTACCTGCCGTGCAGGGGCGGTGGAAGCTTCCCCGCGGCCTCCTGCCCTGCCCCGCGGCCGCCATCGGAGCCTGGCTCCTCCTGCGGGGGAAGCCCAGCGGTTCGCGTGGGCAGAACAACGCGAATAATTTCTGGCAAAAAGGCGGTATCTACGCGTTTGCGAAGCTGGCCGAGACACAAGTATTTGCCCTTATTCTCTTGGAGGAAGAGCGTTGTTTTCCGACCGCGTCCCACGGGCGAAACGGAGGCTGTGAGGAGCGCCCGCACGGCAGCCTGGCACACGGGACCCCTGCAGCTCCTCATCTCTTCTTTAGCGAGGAAACTTCCTCGATGATCCCCCGCCGCGCCGCTGCATGCCCAGGAGGCTGTTTTATTCCCGGCTACCTGGGCGAGACCGGCCTTGTTAATTGTTCCTAACGACAGCGATGGCTCCGGCTTTCACCGGTGGCGCGGAGGCTTCCTGGGGCCGCAGGCGGCTGGACCTGCCCCGCCGGGCGCCCCCGCCCCGCGCGGAGCCCCTGGGCACCGGGGCGCTCCCGGCCGCGGCCAGACTGCCCGGGCGGGAGTTTGCCCGCCGTCCCTCACCCGCCGCGGGAGGCTCGGGGCGCGGGGGCGGAGCGGCGCCTCAGCGCGCTCCCACGGGCTGGCTGGCGGGGCCGCGGGACTGGCAGCCGCCTCAGCCTATGGCGGCCGCAGGAAGCTGGCGAGAGGCGCCCGGGCGTCAGGCGGCGGCCGGGGCGGGGCCGAGGGGGCGGGCTGGGCGCGCGGGAGCCAACGGGGAGGCGGCAGGGGGGCGGTGCCGCGTGAGTGCTGCGCGCCTGCCCCAGTGAGCGCCGGTTCCTGGTGGAGCGGCGCGTGCCAATGGGAAGGCGGGAGAGGCGGGAGGGACGAGTCGGACCGTTGAGTTACCGGAGGGGAGAGGCAGCGTCGGGATAAAGCCGGCGGCGCGAGTCGTTCACTGGCTCCCACCGGAGTTGCTCTGAAGGGGACCGTAGCCGCGCTGAGGCGGCGGTGCCTGTGGCTGTGGCGAGAGGCAGCGCTTCCACCGGCGGAATAGGTGAGGCGGCGGCGGCGGAGCCGGGACCCGGTCGTGGCTGAGGGAGAGAATAGAAGAGAAGAGGGCCGCCTGCTCCGACGGAAACAGAGCGCGGGGGGGGAAGGGGGTTGCGCCGCGCACGGCCCCCGCCGCCAGCCCGGCCCGCGCCGCTTTGTTTACGGTGGGAAGGGGAGGGCAGCGTGCCGCCGGGCGGCCCTGCCCGCCGCCGGGGGGCGGGGGGGAGGCGGGGAGAGGTCGGTGGTGCTGGCGTGCGCTTGCCGCCTCCCGGCCGCCGCCCCACCGGGCTGGGGCTCCGGCCCTCGTGCTCCAGGGAGACGGAGCCTTCCCCAGGCCTCCTCCGTGGCTCGTGCCCCGTCTCCTCCCGCCCTCTTCCGCCCTGGCCCCGCCCGTGCATCGCGGCCGGCGGCGGGGTGCGTGCCCGGCCTTCCCCTCCCGCCGGGGTCGGCAGCCCCCTGAAGCCCCTGGGGCGGGCGCGGCGCTTGCACAGCCCCCGCGGGCCGAGCGGAAAGCAGCCGCCGCCGCCGGGCTCCTCCCTCCCCACGCCTGCACCCGTCCGACTGGCTCCGGTCGTCCTCCGCGGCAGCGGGGCCGGGCAGCCGCCGGCCCGTGGCACTCGGCGGTCGCCGAGGCAGCCAGCCACCCCCGCGGGGAATGGCGGGGCCGGGCGTGCGCCAGGCCGCCCGGGAATGGCGGGACGGAGCGGGGAGGGTGGCACGGAGCCGGGCTTTGTTCCCGGCCCCGCCCCGCCGCTGGGGGGGTGCCCGGGGGCTGCACGGGCGCGGCGGCAGCTCCGGCGGAGAAACGCGCGTCCCGGCTTCGGGTGGAGAGGACGGCGCAGCCGGGCAGGGACGCTCCCGGCTGCTACTCCCGCCCTCCGCGCAGCCGGCCTCGCTCGCTCGCCTTTAAATTAAACTTACTTGAAAATCCTGAACGTTAAAGTAAGGTTCGCGTGCGTGCGCCCTTCGCTGAATGTGTAGCGCATCCCTAAAGGAGTGACTTTAAGGTTTGTTTTTACAATCTCGCATAGACGTCACCAATGTGGTTATAAGGGCTTAATTAGTTTCCCTCCCTCCACTTTCATACGTACACTTCCAGTATTTTGGTTATGTGATGATTTTTGTTGACTATAACGACACTCGGCTGCTCAGTGAACAATTCAGTTTGTGTCTTAACGAGAAATCACTGGTCTGGCAATCAGGATAGCTCCAGGTAAAACGTCCGAAGGAATCCGATGGAAAACATTAAAAAAAAAACAACCCACCAACCAAAAAACAAACCCCAAACATTTTGGTGCTTGCTCGTACTGAGTGAGTTGCAAAAGCAGTGTATTAGCAAACTTTTGCTAATACAAAATTAATTAATTAGCAAAAGTTTGCTAATACAGTTTCATGGAATAGTAAGACAGTCTGGAGATGAGATAGCCAAGAGTGTAACCCGGACTTCCTTCAGAATTATAAATGTGCCTTAAGAAAGAGGCACGGTAAAGCAGAAAGCAAGTTCGTCTTTACTTTTCTGTGTGCTCCTGAGCTCAGACTTCGTGTAGTGAGAAAGACTTAGATGGTAAGCCACTTCCATGTAAATGCAGACCAGAAAGAGAAAGGTGTTTTTAAGTTCCTGAGGTAGTAGATGAGGAGACACTTATGTGGGCGGGAACAAGCAATATGGAGCATATAGAGTACTGTGATAAAGAAGGTGATTTGCTGATTGTGTGTTGAGCAAAGAGTGAAATTAACTGTAGTTACTTAAGAAGTATTTTCTCAACATGTTGTTTCCTCAGTAGGCTGTTTCGGTCGCTTTGCTTCTGTATGGTTACTGTCCTGCTGAGGATATGCCCCGAATACTTCAGAATCTCTATGGAAGATTGTTAAGCAAGTGCTGGGAAACCACACACCGATTTTTATCTTGCGACACTATCACAGGAAGGAAACAAACCCCTCGGTAAAAATTGTGTTGCAGGTTTAGTAAGTCAAGTATTTAAAGATGAGAGCGATGATCTCTCATCTCTGTCAAAAGCAAAAGCTTCCTTTATCTGTGGTTTGTAGAGGCCCTTAGTGGTACTTGATGGCGGTTGTTGTCAGTAGACAACTGACTTCCCTGGGCGAAGTGCTGCTGTGAATGGCTCCTCATTTATATTCCAAAATGGATTTGGTTAAAGCCTGTGCTGACTTCTCTCTGGAAGTGGTTTCCTTGGAGCAGAGTGGTGGTATGTTGCTTTGGGATGTTGTAGAAAACTGTTCCTGAGCTTAATTTCAAAAGAAAAGTTGTTTAAGTCTTCTGTGAGTTTAGTTAAGGTAAACTTGAGATATTCAAGTAGTTCTGTTTCTGTTTGTTTGGCTGGCCTAGGCGAGCCAAAGCACGGTGGTAGCTGATTCTCATGTAATAGCGTAGTACCTTTAAGGAGGGAAGTTGGAGGATTGCAAGGTAAAAAGTGAACTGTTTGGTTTTTCGTGTTACTGTATTAACACTTTCCAGTGTCATCCTGCTGGGCCTCAATAGTTCAAGAATGGTTCTTGTGCTTTTTTTTCTGTAAGTGTTTGTTGTTTTAATTCTGAGGGGTAAAATTAATTGATATATATGCTGAAAGTTTTTGCTAATACAATCGAGAACACACTGTCTGTATTTACTTTTTCTAAGAACTTAAAAAGATTATAATTACCCCCCTTTCCAGTGGCTATGCATTAAGGAAAACAACTTGGAAAAAGGTGTGTTCTGCATCAGGAGTTGCCTATTTTATATCTAGTTTTGTGCTTTAGGGAGTTCTATCTTGGTCATCTTGTCTAGTGATGGTTACTTTATTATTGCATAAAGGACTAAATGACAGTTTTATTATTTTTTTTTGTCTGAATTCCTTAAGAGACCTGTAGGCAAACTTGGTGCTTCAGTAGAGTTGCATAGGACAGAACATGGGTACATAATAGGCTGCCTCTGGCTTAGAGAGCTGTGAGCTTTTACGGTTTTTGTCTTCATTTAAGCTGTAGTTTAACAGAAACCATAGGTGTCGTGCAAATAGTAACATGAGAGGAAAGTGCTATACACGCACATGAGTTACATGTGTTACTGTGAGAAAAATGAGGATAATATTTCAGGGTTTGTGACCCCGTAACTGCCTGCATTGCCGTACTGGTAGGAAATGCAATGTATCTTATCCATCAGCGGAACGGCAGCTGGCCGAGCGCGCAGCCAAGCTGTGGTTTACTGCCTTGTACTGCTTCTGCATGCTCACACCCAAACAACTTTGAGCCTGTATGACTTTTCTATCTGTAATGATCCTCCCAGGAATGACTGGGCTGGAGAAGAAGTGTTGCAGTATTAGAAGGCTTTAGGATTCAGTGTTACTCCTGTCTGGTCTCGCTCCAAATGCCAGTGAGCTCTAGTAATAGGTGTTAGCCAGACCAATTCAGCTAGGGTTGCTTCTGCCTTTTTTTATTGATTAAAATGGCAATTCTTTCTAGTATTTAGCTCACTTATGCTCAGTGTTTGACAGTTAATTCTTGAAGTATCTATGTACTGCCATATAGCTCAGTCTCTTCTAAGACTTGTGTTGCCTTTCCTTCCCTCCCCTCCCCCAAATCTATTATAATCCCTAATTTCTTCTGACACGAACACCTCCCAGGAAGAATGACAGAATACAGTCTCAAATAGCAAGTGTCCAATACTGTTATTGGAAGATATCAGGAAGGAATAAATCCCCTCAAGCTAGTTGAACAACAGTGTCTGTTCTTTACATGGCTTCAGTTTGAGGGATTTTTGTGTTTATCCCTAGTTTTTCCTAGTGATTTACGTTTGCATGCAAAAATGAAAGAGGAACAAATATTTCTTAAAAAAAAATGAACTTCTAAAGTTGTTTGAAGTTCTCTGAAATGTCTAAATATCTGGTCTGATACAGTGGCCTAGTGCCCAGAAGCTGTTACTGTAAGCTTTGTGGTTTCAAGAGTTTGTTCTTTACGTGGGTATTCTTGCCCTTGTCAATGTGAGCAACATGAATTGTTCTCGCAGTTAGTGACGATAAGCAAAGCTGATCTGTGTAGAGTTTGCACAGGTCTCCGCACAGGAGAACCTTTCTTCTGCCATTCCAGCTGCTGCTTTGACAGATGGTCTGTACAAGTGGAAGTTAACTGTACTTTTTCAGAGCCGGGGCTGGGTTAGTCTAAAATAGCCGGTTTTTCAGCAGAATCTGTAGCAGGAGACTTGGAACTATTGACGTGCACGTTTTAGTGGTGCTGCTGGTCACTTTGGAGTTAGTGTGGTGACCTATTTTCTTCTTTCTCCCTGTTTTCCAGAAAATGAGAGAAGACTCCTGGCTTAGACCTTTTCCTCTCCTCTTTTCTTCCTTGATTTTTAACTGAAGTTACATGAGATGATGATAACAATAAAAACAAGTGTTGTGTGTTCTGTCATCTAACTATTAGAAGACTACTTCAGAATTAAACAACTGATTATTGGGGAGTATCTGTAATTTTCAGGTTCTATGTTAATAGCAGTTTGTCAGTGGCAGTTGCTGACATTATTTTTCAGCTTAAATGTAAATTCTTCCTTTGTAATGTTTATTTCACTTATCTTCAGTGTATTTCTAAGGAGTAATAGTGTAATTTTGCTAAACCAGATAGACCAGACTCTCTCTCGTTTGGGTGAGATGTTTTCTGTTCACCTGATCTCCCCTAAAATCCCATCGTTGCCTTATTTCATATATGAATTAGTCTTTTTAGCATGCATTGACCAGACTTGCATGAAGTATTCCAGAGAAGATTGCAGTGGGACTTCCTAGAGGTCTTTTAACGCTCCGGCAGAAATGTCTTGCTGGTAAACTTCAGTATCCTGTTTTCTTATCTCAGTCCTCTCAAGGTTTCTCTGTTTTGCCTTTTCATAAGCTGCAACTTATTATAAAAAAACTTACTGCTGAAGGATGTTAAATGGGAAGAGAGGTATAGGTTAAATGTGGCATTCATAAGTATCACTGTTGCCAATAGTCCTTGGGCCTACCAAAGTTCAGTTCATGGTGGGACCATCTAGTCAGACTTGTGCAGAAAGTATTCAAGTAGCCAAAGATACCGCGACCAATGTGTGAATAAGCAAAGGAGAAGAGCAGGAAGAAAAAAACTTGTACGATTTTTAGAGGCAAGAACGTGCTGAAAATATCCTTGTGAGAATCTGGGCAAGACCTGATCTGCAGTGTTCAACCCTGCTTGTTTGGCCTTTCACGGAAGACTTACTACTGTTGATCTTTCACTACTTGTTTTTTGTAGTAGTTTCAAAGACAACAATTGTGTGGGTTTACCAGGCGCATGCAGTTAAGTTTATTTGTTTGGAGTAACTGAATATAATGTTGGATGTGTTTATAAAATAAGAGCTGGGGAGAGTGGTGAAAACTACAAATACAGATAGTTTGTTGTATTGTTGTTTGCTCATCTGAAAGATAAGGCTCTAGTAATTCAGTATGGGAGGCTGTTAAAAGAAGATAAAAGAAGTATAATTCATGTAAAAAAAGTGAGAAAATATATATACCATAAGGCTTGAGAATTTTATGATAAAACCAGGTCTCGGGAATTTACGTTTGAAGTTGATGATGGAAAGATTAACTTTATTTCTCCAGTGACATTGCCCTGTTCTGCAAAATGAAGAAGCATCTTGTCTAAATGCCATGCTCTAATGGGGGCTTGGAGTTGAGAGTAGACCTGGACAAAGACTGGTTGTTTCTGTAGAGAAGCTAGTGTGAAGGATAGGTTGAAATGTTCCTATACATTTTTATTTGTTTTGCATGAGTATAGTCCTTATCAACACCACTTCTGTTCTTGTGCTAAATCAGAAAGAACTGTTAGGCTGTGTCTGCGGCAGCTGAACCGTTTTGTCATTGACAGTTTTCACGATCTTAAGTTAAACTAATCTAATCTAATCTGCCAGTAATGCTGATCATGTTAGAAAAGATTGCTGTAAGCAAGAGCAGTAAGATTTCCAACTCTGTAGACGTCATCCAAAAAAGCTGTCTAAAAAGCTGAAGAATTAGTCTTGTGTGCTGTGAGTACTGACTGGGCTGCTTATTCCCAGGGGTAGGGTGATGAGTAGTAGCTGGTCCTGTGTTGGCTGATGCTGTTGCAGTCACTCAGGGAGCTCCTGGATATTGCACCTCAGATCGTAAGGAGAAGGGAGTTGGGAATGAGTGCTCTTGATCTCAGGTGGACCAGCAGCCACCACCTCCCTGAGATCTTCACTCAGATATGGCAAACCTGTTTGTTTCTCTGTTTCTTATAGACAGAGAGATCATGGAAATGCTGCCTCGTTCCCTCTGTCCCTTCGGTTTAGACCTCACCTCTGCCTCCTTATTTGAACCTACTTGGTGGTAGATGTTGCATATAAAACTGAATTGATACATGTTTTTGTGTGTATACAGATATTTACGTGTACCTACCTGCAGAATTAATAGGTGAATAACTATAGAATAGCTGGTACAGGTAAGTGGTGGATAGCAAGCATGGGAACAGAAAGCTAGGTAGGTGCAAGCACAAAATGAATAAAACAAGCTTTTTGGGGATGAATCTAAAGGTCTCTGCCTATCATTTTACACATTTCTTTAACGCTTTTGTATACTTTTGGACTTCTGCTGTAGTAGGGGAAAAATGAACCTGTTTTAAGGACATTCCTCTTACTGTACACCATGGTCAACCTTTGGTATTATAGTCTGTTATTCAAAATCTGTAAACAAGCCATCAGGTAGGCACAGATTATACTTGTGTTTTCCTGGTGATGGGGTGTAAATTGTGTTCAACTGATTTGATCCAATTTGAAGCCCAGCCTTACATCTCTTGAAGTGATATGTAAAGTAGGTACTGCATAGTGTTCCATGTTACAATGTAGTGCTTGTTGTTCTCTTGACTTGCATTTTTAAATTAAAAATAGATAGCTCTGTTTCCAAGTATTTCCTAGCCCCCTATAATTTTATAGTAGCTTTTATTGCGCGCTCTCTTAAAACTGTATCTAGTATGTAAAACTCTTGCATATAACTACAGTGGAAAGGCATAAAATCTTTATGTAACTCTAACTAGAGTGATGCAGGTGTTATAAGTTTAAGAATTGGCATCTGTTAGTGACACAAGTCCTCAAAAGATATTTTTAATTTAGCAGGTGGCTATTTGAAAACTAGTATGCATTTTTTATGAGAAGGGTGGAATGCATAGGAGAGAGAATATCAGTAGGGCTTTTATAAGTTTTGTGCCTAGAAATGACAAGAATATTTCAACTACTTTTCTGTTTATCTTATTGTCATGCTAGAGAATGCTGACTGGCCTCATTTGGGCTTCTGTTAAAGTGAAACAGCAGGTTCACCTTTTGGCCCATGTGAATACAGACTCTATGAGCTCTTCAGGTTGAATGCTGCTTAAGAAGAAAGAACGGGTAGGTAGAGGTGGTCTGCAAGTACAACAGAGTCCTCATTCCCATTGTTGTATCTCAAAAGCAGTTAGCACTACTGCCTTTTATATAGTGTTTGTATCAGATTTCCAGAGGCCAGAGAATATTGCGCTAGATTGGGATATATGAATTTAAGCATGTTTTTCTGCAGCTGCTTGAGTAGATAGAAATCTGCTAACTGTTGTACTTCAACATTGTCTGCTCAGCATATTTGAAGAACTACTAGCATTTTATACACAAATCTGAGTTTAACCTCTGTTGAAGTTGCTTTGGGGGGAGAGAGTGAGGAAGGCAGCTTCCTACTTTTTTCACGGGAGTAAAGTGTTTTCTATGGTACTTTGTGTGTATGTTTTTTTTTTTTAATTTAAGTTCATATAGACTTTGGTACTGAATGAACACAAAGTTCATGTTGGTTCCTCCAAATGGTATATAATACCTAAAGAAAAAATTTATTGCCATGTATTTTTCTTTCTCTTTGTACAGGCACAGTAATAAAACTGGTCAGTGATTTAATAGTTTTTGGCGCTTTTTAAGAAAGAGAATGTATTTTTAGCTTTAACAGTCTGTTAAGGGAGGAATAGTACATAAGCTGTTGATTTTTCATTCAGTAGTTCCAAGTGCTTTAACCCTGCTAGATGTTGACCTCCAAAAGCTTACTGAATCAAAAAGAATTGTTAGTTTTGGTTTGAGATACTTTCAAAAGTATTGGAATTTGGAAATTGCCAAAAGGAGTTTGAAGGTGTGAAATAAGCTCCTGTTCTTCAGGTTTAATTATTTAGTTTCATACTTATAGGCTGATTTTTGGTTTAGTCTGTGCTTGCAATTTATTTTGTAAAAAGGAGAGAAAAAAACTTTAGTATCTAGAGCCATTTGGCATTTTTTGCATTTTCCCTGTTATTGCTATAGTGGTGGTGGTGCAGAGGTCGGAATTTGAGGCTTCTTGCCTATGCTGCATGTTCATGGAAGTTCTTGCTTTTCCTGTTGCTGAAACTTTGTCAGTGTAGATCTGGTGAATGATGATGTTCAGATCAATGGCTGCGAGAACTTTAGTAGGAGCCACTGCAAATGCTCTAGATGCAGTGTTTTGTTTTATCGTTGCAGGCAGCAGTGCATCTGAGGAAGATGCTGCTTGTTGCTCTTGGTTATGGTCTGCTGTTTCCCCTCCTCAGTACATATGAAATAAGAAGGAACAAGTGATGATAAATGTCTCGGTGACATGAGATATAAGCAGGCTGGAGTCTTAATTGTTACTTCCCTTTGAAATACTTGTGCATAATATTTAAAAACCTGTGCTGACACAGACTTGGTTTTAGCTGTTTTCCTGGTGGAAGTAACATCTATTTGAGGTAGTCCTAATATATGGATTGCTTACAACCTCTGATGCTAACAGAAGAGAGCTATAATTTCTTGGTCCTCTGAAGATCGCTTGCAGATTGGACACTCTTATTTTGCAGTTTCTTGAAAAGCAGTACAGAAATACTTTCTCTCAGATAGCTAGTCCCAACTTTTAGTTTGTATAATAGAAAATATCTAAAGTAACTTTTTGGGGGCCCAAAATAAACTGGCTCTCTACTACAGCTGAGGAAACACTCCTCTAAATCAACGATCTGAAGATAGCAGGGGTAAAGGTGGAAGCCAGAGGGCATTAGCACCAAGGGAAGGTGTAACCGAACAAGTCTTCAGCTTTCTGAAGGCAGTGGGTTCCTTGGGCTGTGACACAAGTATTAAGAGGCTAATCTGAGAGTCTTGAAAGGTCTTATGCCTGGATGGAAATATCCACTGTGCTTTGGTAAAAACATAGTTGGAGTTTTGGCATATTTCTAATACTCTGAAATGAGATTCCAAAAGATAAAAAGTTATACTCAAAGAAAAGGCAGGTTTTGTGGCGCTGGCCCAATGGAGGTGATTTGTTATTTGTGTCTTTTTTTTAGTCCCTTCTCATCCTAACTAAGGAAAGAAGAATGCAAATACACATTTTTAAATTTGAGGTATCATGGTCAAGTTATTGCACATTTGGCACTAAGCCCTCCTCTGAAGTTTATCTTGCAAATCCTTCTCCACTACAAATGGAGATTGTATGGGAGTCTTTTCAATTGAACTTTTGTCAGTTTTAAATGAAGAGCTGTTTACAATTCTTGTGAAGAGAAAGCCTTGAACCAGTATAACAAATGTAATTCTCAGGTGCAGATGTTTGGCTGTATTCCAAAGTTTTGGTATGACTGAGAGATGCATACTGTTCTTTTGCTGTGATTCCCCTTAGGTGATCTTGATCTGCCTCTAAGCGTTATCTCATTTCTGCATCAGTTACATAGAAGCTGAACCTACCTCAATTTCTTGCCTATGATCTATGCATCCTCCAGTTGCAATATCTGTGTTTAATGAAGTTCTCCCTGCCCCCCCACCCCCAAAAGGCTTGCTTTTTGCATTGGGAACCCCTGCTTCTCTCCTGTTTACGACTTCCGTGCTTCCCCATAGTTAATTGATCAGCAGCCACCAAGCCTTACTTATTGTGTGGACTGTGGAGTGGGAAGAAAGGCCGTGTTTCAGTAGGAAGATGGTTGGTGAAATCAGGATAGTACTGCATGACCACCATGCTCTTGAGAGCATTTAATAACACTCAGTTCATCATGGAACTGTTTTTAGTTTATGGTGTTGAATACTGTTATGTATTTGTTAAATTATTAACATACATGAAACTTTTACAAGCAGTAAAAAAAACAAATTGTTACTAAAAATATTCTGTTAAGACAAAGCATGCCAAGCTTCAGTAAAGAAAGGGGGCAAATTTGGATATGAGCAACCTGAAAAGTTTCATTCTCCCTTTTTGTTATTATAAAATCCAGTATCATGGGGTAGTTAGCTTAGGAAACACTTCTGTAATATTCAGGTGCTCTCAAACTCTTTTTTTATTTGGTCATTTCTGGTACAGCCACTAATATCACTTATTTAGGAGGAAGGCAAGCAGTAAGCTAGGTACAGTGTAGCTGTGCGGACTATTACTGAAGATAAGGTTGGGAGAACAGAGGAACTGGGCAGCCCTGCAAAATCTCAGCCTGCTGGTAGCATTTCTGTGCTGTAGTGGAAAAATTGCTTAACTGGTCTGTAACAGGAAAGTCTTATATATGGTCAGTATGTTGTATAATAAATCTGGGTGATAGTTAACAGAGTTTTTTTAGCTTTCCTTTACCGCTTGCATGAAGGGAGGTGTAAGCTGTGAGCCTTGGGCTCAAGCCTGGCTTTACCTTGCCTTGTGGCTTAATATGTTTCTGCATTGTATGGGCTCTTATGCATCTGCTCCTTTGAGGAGGAGACGAGGAGGACAGTGACAGAGGACCGGAGCTCACAAAGGGATAGTGTGTTATGTTAGGAGTGCTTGTGACAGCAAGTTACTTAGCTAAGCTCTATGAAATGCTGAAGGTACGGGTCAGCCACGTATTTGAATGACTGGTTTACTAGCAACTTTCTGTTATAACTTTTAAAACAATGTCTTAAAAAACTGATATAATTAATCTTTGCCTTTATTCTACCTTTGTAGGCGCAAACACATAGTGTATTGAAGCCCACATAGGGTTTACAGTGTGGAAAACGCTACTCCTAGCAGTTGGTTAAAACTGTTAGTATTTCTTTCTTTATTCTGGAGTATCATCCCATTAAGTCTTTTGGGCCAGTAATTATAAAAAGGCCCTAATTTAGTGTTTTACGTATATTCTTAAATGCAGGTGCCGACCCTTTGATGTCCTGTAACATTAGTTTTAATCCCCTTCCCTGAAGTTTTTGGCAGTGGCTTTCTGTACTACCCCTCCTATACTTAGCAATGGTAAAAAGTGTGCTGTATCAGAGCATCTAGTTGCTGCTCAAAAGGTAAAGTTGAGTTCAGTCTTGTGTAGTAGCCAACATTGTAGCAGCTACTCTGTGAATGTAATATATCAACTTGAAAATAATCCAAGATAAAAATTCTCTTTTAAACACTCCCCTAAAAAAAGTTCATCTAGTAAAAGTTGCATGTGCAACACTTTTTGTACACTTCGACGGGTTTGAGGTTGACTGGCGTTTTAGCTGTGTTTTCCAATTTGAGGATGTTAGAGGAGTTCTGAATTTTTTTTTTTGGTATGAAAACTTAAGAGTAGTAGCAGTGTCCTTTGAAATTATTATTATTTTTTTAAAACCTTATGATAGCTAACCTCTTGTACTTTGAACTTTATTATGTAGTTTTGTCATGTTCCGCTTCTTAGCTTTTCATAAATCTTTCATGGGGTGAACCCAAAACACTGAACCTCCTCCTGTGTGATACCTTTGACTTCAAATCTGATAAAGTATAGTTACATTTTAACTTCAAGTTGTAGGCAGCAGTTAGGAAATGAAGCCCAATGAACTTCCCTCCAGCAATATGCTGTAGTCACTGTAAGCTTTGTTCACATCCGTTGGAGACTTTCAACCTTACTGGTACCTTTTTTCCTGTAGTCAGACTTAATCTGATCAGACGGATTCTGTAGGATGCCTTAGGTTGTATTTAAATGCAGCTCTAGCTGTACTTGAAGCTGTGGGCATTAATTTGAAGTTTAGTATTGCTCAGTATGTATCACTAAAAAACTTGAAGAGCTCATATGAGTTTTCCTGTGCCTCCCACCCTCTGGGCTCTTTCCAAACACTCTGCCAGCTGAACTGAAACATCGGTATCTTTTCCAAGAGCTTGGACAGTCAAGTTAGTATCCAGCTTAACTTTATTTCCTCCATTAAGCAACTGGACTATTGAGTAGCGTGTTGGGGCAGCGAGGAGATTGAATCTGGCATGGTGAAGAACCAAGATGAGTGAGAAGCACAGACTGGGTTTGTGTGTGTTTGCTTCAGACACAGTGAGAAGGGAAGCCTCTAAACAGGACGGATTATATATCTGAATGTACGTTTTGCCTGAGAAAGTAAGCTAAAATGTCAGTGCATGCCAAGGTGGATTTCTGCCTGGGTATTCTTTCAATTTTATGGAGAGTAGTATGGCATGATTTTGATTTCCTGAAAGTACTGTTCACAGTGGGTGTAACTGGGAAAGAGTTAAAAGGACGGCTGACCCACTCGCTTCCAAACTGGAGTGGATGAAAGGTTTTGCATGAGTTGCTTTAAACTACTTGTTCTCTTTTTCCAAAAAAAGGGGGAGAAAAAGAAGAGAAAAAGTGAACGGTGCGGTTTATTCATGTAGGCAGGATGAAAGGCCATGCACTTCTGCTGTGTAGAGAACACTGTTTGCTTGCCCTAGTTGTCTGAAGAGGAAAAAGCGATGCTGATTTGATGCACTGTACTGTCAAATGCACAAACTACAGAAAGCAGTTGACGTACGAGTTGCAATTTAGCAGGTCAAATTCAGAATTAGAATTTTGTCTTCAAATGCTTCCCTTTATAACTGGTCAAGTCTTTAAAAACCTTGACTTGCTTTTCAAGGAATTACATAGTATGTTCTCAATTTCTGTATAAACGTCACCTTGCTTCCTATTTGCAAAGGCTTATCTAATTTTCCTGATTGTCTCCAAGTCCTGCTTTTAAACTTTCTTTTACATCTTAAAATCTTTGAGATGTGGCTTTTTACCTTTAGATTGCACTTATAATTTGGGTCTCTCTTGTATTTTTGGAAACACTAATTAAGAAGTAGAACAAACTGTACATAAAAGAATTGATCATGATTGAATGGTTCACACATCCCTAAAGAAAAGCAGTACATTCGTGTTGCATCAGAGCACTGATAGTCATGTTGGGTGTACAAGTCTTTTTACATACCTGCAATTTTTCTGGCTATGACTTTGGAAAGAAAAAAACAAACCATGAACCACAACAACTTCCCTGCCCCCTCCTTGCAGCAAACTAGATGATCAGGAGTGGTGTATTGCACGTTGAGACTTGAGTTATTAAAAGTGCTTCATCTGCCTCCTGGGTAAAATTAAAAGTACTAAAGTGCTTTTGCTGTAGTTTGATGTTATAGAAGAACAAAACCAAACTCTGCCTCTTAGGCAAGTTGTGACAAGTATGCAAGTTGTGTACGAACTTCTGTTGTGAAGGAACCTCCAGAAATGCTGGAGGCTTTGAGCCTTGTCTTTAGGGAGACACAGCTGAAGTACTGTTTGTTTCTTCTTCTTACCACATCCTCATGCTAACCAAGCAGGAAAAAAAAACCAAACTCAACAACAAAACCAACAAAAAACAGAAAAGAAATAAAAGGACTAATATGAAAAATCTTATTCAGAATGACTTGCGTTTAAGAGTGGTTGTATATATGATTAGTAAAGTATGTCCGTAATTAAAGTACAACTAAAACTCTACATAAAGAATGGATGCACATTAAATATGTTGAGTGTGGGAAGCTAGATTTTATTTCAGTGTCAATTTTAGTTTTTCTCATTTTCATGAGGAAAAAAAATTGAGAATCATTAGTTTCTGAGCAGAACAGCAATTCTGAAGACACGTAGCAGATTTTTATCACTTATGATGTTTCAATGAAAAAAATCAATTCTAAAGCTTTTGGCAAATGTTGACAACTTCATTGAGTAAGTGTCTGAGGATTGACTATGTTTTTTCTCATTTTCTTTTCAGTGTTTTGTACTTCGTTTGTCTGTGCTGTGTTTGGAGATCATCTTCCAATATTTGGCTACCTACCATCCAACTCGTAGCTGTTTATATCTTTGTCTGCTCTCACATCTCTAAGCATACGTTGGACTCATTGAAAAATGTCTTGATGGATCCATCTTAAGTGTGATATGCGAACAGCTCTCGTTGGTGGTTAACAATGGCTTCTAAGTGGTAAGGCCTTTTTCACAATTTTCATAAATAGATTTTCATGCATCTGATTTTGTTTTTCCTTAGGTCTGTTATCTATATTGTACTGTTAACACACTTTGAACTACTGATTCAGTTATCAGTTATCTGAATAGAAAGGTGTCTGTACTGCTTAGTTTTAACACAGTATAGTAACTGATCGTGGCTAAAAGTGAATGTCTAAGGAAGAGATTAAGGGGCAATGAGCCTCCCATTTTCCAATCATCTGCAGCTCAGGAACTTCCTAAGCCAGATGCGCTTCCTGTACATTTATCAATCATCAAATTGTACATTTAGTAATTCTCTCAAGTAATTACTGTAGTTTGAATAATTTTCTCAAGTTATCTTTCACAAACTTCTGTGCAAATCAAACTCAATGCAAATCGAGCTTCATGATGCTGAGTCCTCCTTTACAATTTGCGGGCAAGTGTTTGAGCTCTGTCCTCTTGTGGATGAAGCCAGATAATGCAGCTAATTAGTAAAGGCTGTCATGACTCCTTATATAGATGCCCTTTACTGTTCTTCGTGTAAGGATTTTATCTGTAGTAAATAGATTCGTCTTGCTGTCGAGCATAGGGCAATTGTTGTGAAAAAGAATTTCTGAGCTGAACTGTATCTAACTAATCCAGCATCTAAACTGTCCTTCAAAAATAACACAAGCTACTGCGTACCTGTAGTCAAGTAGTAAAATGGATAGACTCCCTTTTGGCCTTTGAGAATAGAGTGTGTATTGGCACGACAGGAGGAAAAAAAGTGCAGTTGTTCCTACGGTATTTGCTATGTGGACTTTTTGTATTCAAGATATTCTATATATAATATTTTCTATAATATTACAGAATGTAATAGAATAATACATGTTTTTTTATTTATTCTAATTAATCATTAGAATATTATATATTCTGTAGTTTTTTTGGAATACGTCGTGGTTTAGACCGGCTGGCAACTAAACACCACACAGCCGCTTGCTCATCCTCCCCTGCCCCCAGGGAATGGGGAAGAGAATTAAAGGGGAAAAGGGAAAGAGACCCTTGGGTTGAGATAAGAACAATTTAATACTAATAATATATGAATATATATATGTGTATAAGGATAATAATATATACAAACAAGCGATGCACAGCATAATTGCTCACCACCCAGTGACCAAGACCTGTCACCGTCTCAGACTAATGATCCCGAAACAGATAAGTCCCAACACTGTAATCCTGGAAGAGCAAGAGGCCTGAAAATAGAGCGAGAGAGACAGTGCACTCCGAGAGTCTAAGAATGGGAGCCCCTGGAAGAGCAAAGCCCCTTTATCTGGTCAAACCTCATCTATATACTGGGCATGACGCTGCATGATATGGAATACTCCATTGGCCAGTTTGTCCCTCAATCCTAAGCCTAAGTTCAAATCATAAGGGGAGTTGTGGGCCCTTTGTCCCGGCCATGCTCCCCCCTATCCTGTTGTGCTCCTGCACACTGGCAAGAACACGGGAAGCTGAAAAGTCCTTGAGGTCTCGGTGCCAACTTTAAACACCAGTGTGTTATCAACATTCTTCTCATAACAAGTCCCAGACTCAAACCAAAACACAGAGCTCTTCTAGCTGTTAAAAAGAGCAACTAACTCTTTCCCAGCTGAAACCAGGACACCATAGCTCTCGCTTTTCTTTATTGTATTGTCCTACGTATTCTTTACAGTAGAAGTATACCATACAATAGAATTTGAACAAATTGTAAGTTCTGGAATTGGACCATCTCCAGTGTATCATATCCCTGTTGATTGCCTCTGTCACTGGCTTTCATTCCTAGTTTATACCTAGTTTTATACCATAATTATTTTTCTGATGTATGTATTCTTTCTCTCAAAAGATAATAAATTTGTTGCTGCAGGAGTTTACTTTGAACATCCTTATTTTTCTGTTGCTCAAGGAAGGCAAATACACTTTTTAGCATTAGAGTAGGAACTCCAGATCAACCTTTTAAATGAAACAAAAAATGGAAGCAGAGGATTTGAGGACGTTAATACCGTTTTTGCTGTAAGTAGTTCTTTTGCAGGTGCTTATCGTGCTCCAGGCAACTCTAGATTTACCTCACTTTAAAAGATTTTGATGATTTCTATACGTTTATATACATTTCTATATGAACATTTCTATATGTTTAGATAGAAAACATGCTCTAGTGACAAACCTCAAGTGTTCAGGGTTGAATTGTGTAGTTTTTTCTTATTGGAAGCAGGGCTGTTCAGTGCTGATCTAGTTTTGGAATACTTCTGAGTAATTTTTCTAGTTTCTGTACTTCCTGATAGATGTTGAAAAGGCAATCAGGTAGTAGGTTTAAATATAAAGTTAAGGACTCAATGTTAAGGATGTTTATTTTTATCATCTGTCTTCAGTATTAAAAACCTGTTGTGTTGTATGTAGGCAATAAACATGTTTTTTTTTTCACTTCAACAAAAGGTAAAGACAAGGTATCTTCCTGTCAGAGAATGCAGAGAGAATCTTATCTCAAGTGCTTTCCTTTAAAAATATGTGTGAGAAGGAAAAATAATACATAGCTGGAAAAATGTGCCAGCTGCCCTTCTTCTGTGTTACTAATTTACTCCCTGGAATCAGTTCCCTGATCAGCAGACCTGGTTGCTCAGGTTTCAAAAAACTCATGGCGAAGACTACATGACCTCTCTGAAAAATTCTCTAGAGCATCAGTTATGCTGAAAAGCCTATTTCTGTCTGTAAATGCAATTGCTAAACCGTATTCAGAACAATTAATATACCTGTTGGTATTTTACAAGTGTTTTTGCAGGTGTAGCACTTAAGTTTGGTTAAGGCTTTTTTTCCAGCATAGTTAAGAAAATGAAGGACTATCGAGAGGAGAAAAAGTAATTGTGTGTTTTTTTTCTTATTTCCCCCTTTTTAAATGATCATTTAGGATTAAGCAGTACTTGGTACTCACTACCCTCCTCAGCAGTTTCATCAGCTGTGTCTATACAAATTTTAAGATGGCTGTTGGGGAAACTTAAGTTCTGTTTTATTACAAAGTTTCTGTTAAGACATGTTCTGTATTTTATATAGCTCAGTGGGCTTCACCAACTTTTAATTTATTTTTTTTGTGGGCTATTTCCTCACCCCCACCTGCTTAATTTGAATGTTAGTTCTTACTCTGCTGCCCAGCTAAAAGGTATGTTTCTGCTGAAGAGATTTGTAGAACACTCCTACTTGCAGTGACAAATGACTTGCAGAATGCCTCACACTTGATGCCTTCTGTTCAAATAATGTGGAACATCCAAGGCACATCTGTAAGAGAACAGGAGATGAAAATGCTAATAGGGACACAGAAGAGCTGCTTAATCTGTAGAGTGGGAAGGCTGTGTGTGTCAGACTAGGGGTAAAAAAAACACTGTTGAACCTGTCTTGCAAGATTTCCCTTTCCCAGGATTCTGGGGACTTTTTGTGCTGCTTGTGTCTAGAAGGTCAGGGTTTTGTTGTTTGTGGGTTGGTTTGGTTGTTGATGGGTTTTTTCTGTTTTCTTTTTTGTGGATTTTTTGTGTAGTAACATCCAACACTCATAAAATTCCTGTTTTCAACTTTTTGTAAAGCTTTTTCTTTTTGAACTTGTTTTCTATCATGGAGAACAGCTATGTGTCTTTATGATTAAGATTTCTTTATGACCATATGTTTGTTTTAATGTAATCTACTTGTATATGGAACATAACATACAAGGCACTGTCAGTGGTGTTAAAGAACACCTAAAATGAATACATTTGGCCTTCAAAGGGGCTTGAACTGTTGTGGATTTCTTTTAGAAGTCTGCTTACGCATCAGCAAGAAGATGGTGGAGAAAGAAACATGTCTGCTAAGTAACTTTGATCTTGGTTAACTTTGCACTATTACAGCTCTGAAATTTATTTGTATACAGCTATCTGTATGCATATGTATCTTAAAATCTTGTCTTTAACGCTGTCTTTGGTCAGACAACTATTTTCTGTTGGTTGTGAAGATGCTGCTGTTCTCCATGTGCAGCCAGCAACTCTTTGCTTGAAAAGAATTCACTTCTTGAGGTGCTTTATCAAGGTGTAGAGTAACTGCACAAGTTACAGTGAAGACTCTGTATTACAGTTTATGATATATAATGGAATGGAAACTAGAAGTCTTTAGGGAACTGGAAAATGCCTATTCCTTGGCTAGTAGTTAATGAAAACACTGTATGTCTTTGTACAAAACAAGTACTTCAAAGTCGGGGAGACAATGATAGGCAGTTTTTCAGAGTTTTGGGTGAAGCACAAGGCATGCAGCTACTTCTGATACCTCCTATGTAGTTGCAGAGCTTTTCTGTGGAAAATGTCTGTAGAGAGTTCCCCTGCCTTGTGCTTCTGCCCAGCATGGCTTAACACATCCTGCCTTGCTTGGCTCAGGGCACTTTGCACCTGCAGTGCACCACTGATGATGAAGTTCTCACCTCTGATACCCTCCTTAGCTCCTTTTTAGTAAGTATCTCTGGCTCAGAAATAGTTTATGAAAGGCAGCAAGGCTCACTTCTGATGTAGACAATATATTAACAACAACTAGTCTCCAGTCCTTTGATTTGAGGCATACCTTAAAGAGTATAAGGATTCAGGCTAAAATGTACAGCAGAGTCAAGGAGGGAACAACAACAGTATTGTGTGAGGAAAGGGGCCCTCTTTCTTTGTGGTCTACTTAGCTAATATTCTTAATTTTAATCATATCTCATTGGCTTATTTGTGTGAATGATGAAAGATAATCTTAGTATGGACAAAATGACAGTCTTGACACCTCTGTGTATTTCCATTTATAGATGGCTTAAAACAATCATGCTATAAGCAGACTTGCGTGTCTTAAAAATGTGTATGTTACATTCTCTTCAGAGACCTTTTTCCTTTCTGTTTAACGTATGTTAACTTGAAAAGAATGGATGTCTTTGAAAAATTAGTTACTAAAAAATGGAAAGCAGTAAACTTAATTTTGTGGTATCTTCCTTAAGGAGGAAGTAATTCCAGCCTCTGAAACTTTTTTGAAGAAGAATCCTCCTGTCTTTCACTATGACAATTAGAAATCTTTTATTATTAGTCTATCTAAAAAGCCACAAGTGAGGAAAGGGCACAGGTCTTCTTTAGTCTTTCTGTTCTAATCAGATGACTAGATCATCATTCTTTCTTTAAATGAAGGAATCCTCGCCTTCCTGGGTGATCATGATCAGCTAGGTCCTTAAATTTCAATGGTTGCCTCTTTCTGCTCTTTAAAGGCATTTTTTTTTCTTGTTGCTTCTGATAGGAACAGGCTTAACCTCCTCTTCAGAAAAGTGTAATACAGCAAGTCTCTTCCAAATCCAAATAAGGAGTTTTTTCTTAAATTCTCTTACAATACATGCTAATCTCATATATGCTTCTTCTGGTGTCAGAAATTAGAATAATCCTTTTTAATCTGATGATGCATGTTAGTTAAATGTACATTATCACTATTTTGTCTTCATCTATCTTTTTCAAGTTATCATTCATGATGTGTCTCTCTGTTCTACAGATTCAACTTAATTTGTGGAATTTGGGAAGAACTAACACATCAAGGTGCTCTTTGAGCTTTTCTGTTGCCCTCAGATTACAATCAGAATGCCTGAGCAGTGGAGCTGTGTGAAGGAGCAGAACCTTTGTCTTGATGGCTGTCTTTTAAGGACAGTTCACCCAGCTTCTGAAGCTGCACAGTTGGGGTGCCATATATTGTTTCTGTTTCTCTTTTCTAATTTCTGGTGGCCTCGTTTACCTGTGTGCAATTTCATAAGCTTTACTGTGATAATACCACAAATTTTAGTGAGTGAACCTGCACAGATGTTCATAAGTACATAAATGTTCCATACAGGATAAAAATAGAAACTTTCTCTTGGGTGGCTCAACAATTTCTTGGTTTAGGTTCCTTCATCTTTCCTGTGTATTTGTTTACTTAGTGACTTTGATGTACTGAGAATTATTTACTAAACCAGTGTGTTTAGCAACTGTGTTATCTTATTTGCTAATAATTGAAAATTGCTGAGTTTTAAACTTACTTTCTTTTTTTTTTCCCCCCTGCTTACTAGAAACATTTTTGGACCTCAATTTAGTACCTAACTTAGTTGGACCTGTTTCATCTCAAGTATATTGAAGCTTTTCAAATAGGAAGAGTAAAGGAGATTTCATCCAACATCTTACACTGAAAGTTACTTTTTTCCTCTCCTGTGTTCAAAGCCCTGAAGCCAAAATCTTGCCAAACAAACCTAAATTACCTCTATTCTCTTTCCTTTCTAGAAACTATAGAAGTGCAAATTTCCTGCCTTTTTTCTTTTTTCCTTTTAGAAATGAATGTAGTCACAATACTTTAGTTCTGCTATTTGTGAACATCTATAGTGTTTGAAAGGATAGCTCTGTTTTCTGTTAAACATGAATGGCATTTTACAAATGTTTATGTAATAAAGCTACAATACTCGAGTTCCCATAGTCTTTCTGGGACCATCCTCTGCTGCATCTGATGGTCTCGTGGTAGTTACTGATTTTTTTATTTAATTTTTACTTTTTTCTCTTTAAGATGGGAGACAATTGAGTGTTAATTAAAAAACATGTTAAATGGAAAGAATATCCATAAACATTCTGTATTTGCATATGGGGGAAAAACCTTTACTCTCTTCTAGGGTTACAAAATTTACATAAAAGATTTACTCTAAATTAAAAGTCAGTACTCATCTGATGTATTACTATGGTAAATCATACTCAGATGTACTATTTGGTAAGTAAGTTCCTTAAGTATCTTACTTTTTCCACTGCCTTGAATTTAATATAATGATTACATATCCCTGGTAGGTAAGGAAAGCATCTTGATCTGAGCAGGAGTTAATTTGTTTTCCTTTAATACAGTTGCCAGTCTTTCTGTAAGCCATAAAATGTTGAAGACTTCAGCCTGGAGTACCTAGTACAGCTGCATTTATTCTAAGAACTGATGGATTGAGGTGTTTTCTATTTAAACCAAATTATAGTTCCGGCAGCAGCATTTATTCTTTCTGGTTACATTCAGATGGTCAAGTAAAAATGCATTTAAGTTTTTAAGTAAAAAGAAGGGGCAAAGACATCTATATTTTGCAGAAGAATTAGAGTGCTGTTGCTTTACACTGAAGGAAGTCTTTCCTTTAGGATTTAAGGAGGAAAACTACTACTGTTTTAAAATCTAGGTGTATATATTTCCATTAGAAAAATCTTGTAATGCTTTAGAGATTATTATTTCTGTCTTTGAGATAGAAAAGATGAGAAGTGAGAATTTTTAAAGTTATTGTCCCAACATATCTGTGGGCAAACATACATTATATCTAACTTTTTTCTGATAATATTCTGTTAAGAAAATAGATAACGTTAGTTTTAACTACCTATATCCTCTAAGAGTAACTTTCTGAAGTCACACAGATTGCATCTCTGTGAGAAATAATTTATGTTCAGCAACTTGATTTAGCTACCGTTGTCGATGAACAAAGATGTAACTTAAGAAATAAGAACTTCATTTTCTTCCATGACTAATATTAACCTATGGATCTTGATCTCTAGTTGTACATCCTTCTCTGGCACTGTGGTTTTGTTACTAGAAAGAGATCACGCTATTAAATTTTATATAGGAGGACTATATATTATGAGGTTTAAAAATACATTGCTCCTCAGCTAACATAAATCTTGTGATACAAATATATTTCACTATGATACTATATCACATATAGTTTTCAGAGTTTTAGTAGTGTGGTCTATGCAACAGTACATGGAGGACATATGCCTAAACTAGTAGAGGCTTGAGTGTCAGTCCATGCAAATGGACTTGTGAATTTACCCACTCAAGTTTCTTTACTAGGTTCCGTATTAATTTCAACTTTGTTTTGCAGTGTAGATAAACTTTCTGTGACCATGTCTCAAAACGCTGCATATTTTGCAAGGGAAGAAATAAAACAAATTAGAATGGATGAATGCTATGTAAACCAAGACAGAACTCGTATTTAATCTAAATGTCCAGAGGATTTTCAGTGGTATTGGAAACTGAACTTGTACTGGGAACTCAGTAAGCTTGCTGTTTTTTAATTAATAGAAGCCATGGAGTCATAATGAAAAAGGATAATGATGATTTCCACAGGCTAGTAACATTTTAAACATACCTTCCTTGTAGAAAATTTTAAGCAGTAAACTAAAATCAGGTCAGGTTTGGTAAGGGAAGCAAGATAAAGTGGTGCTGTGTCCACTTCTGGGTTTGGAATGAAGATTATTTTGAATGATAAACCATAGACTTTTTCCCTAGCCATTTGAGTTTTATGCTTTGGCCATAATATGAAAAGTTGACCCATCAAACAAGAGGAGATTGTTCCACAGATGTGTACTGTCATGCAGTGCTAGAGAAGATTCTAACAAAACCAGCAATGATGGTTGTGAAAATAGTCATCAACCAAATAGCCAAAATATTTCTGTAAGAGAGGTTTGTTGACTCACTTCTGTTCTTAAGTAATTTTGGAAATGCATGTGTGTGCTTGGTCTCTGGTTATCGCTTAACTGTCTGTGTTCTGGTTTTTCTATAGACAAACCTACATTAATGGTTGGCAACTGTTTTGTGTATTTCTTTTAAGCACTTGAAGAGCTTTCTGTTAAGGTCTTCAGCTCTCAATTCCCTAGAGATCCAATTTCATAGTAGCTGCCGTTGTTTGTGTAATTTACTGGTAGCTGTTCCGCAGAACCTTTGTGTTTTAAATGCTGGGGGTTTTTTATGTCCTTTGCATAGAGATATCAACATCATGCTTGTCATCATTCACTTTGATCCTTTTATAAGGGAAGAGATCTGGCCTCTTCTGTTGTTACAGGATTGTGTAATGACATCTTCTCTTGGTGTTCCTACTTGCATGGGAATGGATATGATTCAGAGTACGTAAGACTGGGATTTGCTTTGAAATGCAAGTTCTTATTTGAAGAAAATCTGCCGGTGGAAGAAATTCATGGATTTGGAAGATCTTATGTGATACGTCAGAAGCAAGAGATTAGGGACAGGAAGCCCAGATCCTTATCCTAACTGAGGATTGTAGCAGCTGCAGGACAGACAATGCCTTGATCTTCTCAGGAACTCCTAATGAGTTCAGGAAAGCATTGTATTCTTGCGTGTGACTTCAAGATAAGAACAATTATTACCTAATACATAAAAGGTAAAAAATTTCGGGACTTTTTTATTAAACGGGATAATATTGCATTCAGCCAGTGAACCTAACAGTTGTTTTATGTTCAGCTTCTGATTTGATCTCTTTTGCCAGTATTTTATTTCTACTTGTATTTCACTTCTAGTAATGCTAAATAATTAAAGCCAAGCTCTTAAAAAAACTCCAACAAACAAACAAAAAAACCCCCTGCAAATGCTCCAGAAATCCCCAGACTTCCAAAGAAAAAGCCCCACAACTTGCTCAAAAAACCCAGTCCCTCATACAGAGCAAATGCAGCTTAAGTGGCTGAAAGGAAATCGAAACTTACCAAAAGCTGACAGTTGTTTGTTACTGTCCTTTCATTTCTCAGGAAACAGAAAGCTAGACTTTCTTTCAGAGAAGCATGGGGACAACTGAAACTATTTCCATGTTTACATTAAAAAAACAACAATCAACATAAAGCCAAACTATGGAAAGAATAAATGGCTTAGGTTTAAATTATTTTTTATGCAAAATGATAGCTGTAACAAGTTTACGCAGATGTAGAGATAGTTTACTGCAAAATTGTACATTGCTTTGTCCTTGCTTATACTGGTCCTTTGGGGTTTTTTTCTGTGAAATTACATTAATTGAACTGGACCAAGGAAACCTTTAGTGCTAAGTAGCTTGGGAATTAACTGGTAATGTAGAATTTCAAACTATATGAAGGATGGCCTCTTATCTTAAATATTTTCTAAAATTTTGAAAGTTTCTGACATGCAAACTTAATTCCTTTAACTGTCAGGTTCTTACAAGTGTTAGTCCAAACTGCCAAAAGGTGAGATGTCTCCACAGTATGACAAATAAACTGTTTTCTCCTTGTGTGTATGTTTTTTGAGATCATGTTGTCTGTTCAGTTTCTGTATTTAAAGAAAAAAAAAAAAGGTACATATTGTGACTATGTTAAGTTATAGTTCTAAAGCAAAGACTTATTCAAAAAAGTGCAACATGTACAGAGAAAGAAATAGGGTTTTTCTTGCCTACCCCTACAGTCTTTTGTGTGAAATTACGACAGTGTCCTGCTATTGGCTAAGTATGACGCAGCTGTGCAGTACCTGGTACCTCTCATGAGTTTAATGCAGATATGATAATTTACACTTAGAAATGAGGCTGTAGGTTCCATTTCTAACTGTTTTATTCTGCTTTCAGTTATGTATCTCTGATCTTCACTTTTTTTTAGGGGAAGAGCAGATTGTTTTCATTGGGATAAGACAAATTCTTACAAATCAGGCTTCTATTTTGAGATTCAAGAAGGAAAAACTTCCTGTACTTGATTTTGTTTTTTCCTAAATGCTTGAGTGCTATTGTAGTTGCTCTATTTCCTTAGCAGATTCACTCTCACTTGATGAAACCATGTCAGGTTTAAATTAGCAAGTTGGAGAAAAGTCATGATGCTTATTTGGTGCACGCTGATGCTAGGTTTAGTATGGGCTCAAGGATGTGTAGTTAAAACTGGAGCTCAAGGAATGTTAACGTTTCTTGAAGAGCTGCAAACCTGAGGTAGAGACCACTGTGCATAAATAACCTAGACCACTCACTTTTGAAAAGGCAGAATTTGCACCCTTTCTGTACTGCTGGGTCTTTGCTGTCGGAACTGCTTTGGCAGCACTTCCAGGGCCAGTGTCCCAGCAGGAGGGATAGGTTTGGTTTGGTTTTGTTGTTTTGTTTTGTTCTACCAACGTGGTCATGTTGCTGAGAAGCTGGGAGAAAGCATGAGTTCTGTGTGCCAACAGGAGATGTGCCATACCATAGCAGTGCCACCGAAGGGGCGATGGTATTCCCATGCCAGAAGGTTTGCAGTGCACGCTTCCACCTTGCTGGCACAAAAACGCCTCCAGCTGCCACCTCTGCCAGTGTGGTTGTACTGCTCGGCCGTTTTGCCAGCATAGTTATGGCTAAGAGTTTTGGAAAACACGTTGCCACCATGCCAACAAAGCTGAACCATCACCTTCTGCCAGTGTTGGAGGAGCCCGTGAAGCCACATGCAGTTCCCCTCCTGCGTGAGGCCGAGCGGTCTCTGCGGCACCGACACGCGAATCCAGGTTAAAACCCGTCTGCTCTCGGGGTCAGCGTTACCGCCTGACGGAGGCTGCGGAGGAGGAGGAGGAGAAAGAGGACCGCGGGCGCAGCGCGGCGCCGAGCGCAGGCGGGCGCCGCCGCCGGCTGGGGGCGCCGTGGGCAAAGGCCTCGCGCCCCGGCGCGGAGAACCGCGTTATTCCCTGACCGGCACAAATCCCTCTGAGGCCACAGGGCACGGCGCTCTCCCCAAAAACCCCAGGACCTGTCTTGGTAGCTTACGTGTTAGATATGCAGGAAGTCTTGCGTCCTCCCGGCGACAGAAGGTGGGACTGGGGTGGGTTTGCGCTGACAGGGTGGGATAGTTTTAAAAACTTTGTGTTACAAAACGGTAGGTTTGTAACGCTTGCTTGTTTACGAGGAGGCCCATCAAATAATGTGTGTTTGTGGTAGGCTGTAGGGCATCTAGGCTGGCTTCTAAAATGACACTTCCCAGTATGTTGTCTGTTTCTTAGTTTTCTTTCACTATAGTTACTGCTAATTCTAAAATTCTTCTAGACGTGTAATCTCAAGGGACTTGCAAGTAGTTTTCTCTTAGGTGGATCTTTCTTTCATTGATTGTGTTCTGTTTTTTTCAGCATTTCTCACTGTTAGGATGTTCCTGCATCAGCAGGTTCACTTGCTTCGACAGAATTCCTGTGTAGCTGCTCTTCTTGTGCACCCCCGCCAAACAGCTTTGCTGTTTGTGTCCCAAAAGGTCTAATCCAAAGGGACAGTGCTCTGAGAAGTGCCCTTACCCTCTGATCACTCACTGGTTGTGGTACTTCTGCGTGTTCCATGATCTGTTTGTGTTCCCTTCTGATGCAAAGGCCTGCTGATGTGGATCCCTGTTAGTGAGGGATGCAGAACTCAGACGTTGTCTTCTTGCTGTTGATATTGCTAGCTGTGGAATTGTGACAGGAAGCCTGAAAGACCTCAGCAAGCACTTCAGTGCGAAACCCAAGTCGTCCTTCGAGTATAACAGAAGTGGAATACATATGTAAAGACATCAAGCTACTTACTGTAACACAAACAATAATTCTGTTATTATTGACACACTGCTCGCGTGTCCCATTCTTTTTTTTTTTGTTTAGAGGTTCCAGAATAAGAAAGTGTTAAAATTGATCAAATAAGGCTTTTTCTAGCCTGTTCTGGTTTTTTCTTTTGTTTAAAGATGAATTTGATTATAACATTTGTAAGACTTTTTGTATGTTTTCGCCTGACAGTTTATCTGTAAAGGTCGCTCAGATAGTACAAAAACTACAGTTGTATTGTGTAAGGAAGATGGTAAGAGCAAGTGTGAAAGGAGTGTATGTGAAGTGACAGAGGCAGAAATGTAAGCTTTCTGTCTTAGCTTTGTTATTTATAAGATGCTGCTTTAATACAATTTCCTGAAGTTAACCACCATCCATCCATATATATCTATAAATAAAAATACACGTATATCCCCGACTATCTTCTGTAGAAAGCTCCTTGATGTTCTTTTGTTAAGAGTCCAACAAAAGACATCTTGAGGAAAAAAAAAAATCAAAAGCTTTTGGCTATATCTGTTACATAAGCTTTATCAAGTTTAATCTTGAAACATGATTGTATGGTGGGTGGGCTTTATTCCTTGTTTGTGTTTTATCTATAAATCCTATTACTTGAAAGGCTGTTATGTTTTCTTGTTAAAAAAAGTATAGTTTCAATGGTTAATTTTTATGGCCAATTCACGTATGCTGCATGTTGTGTAGAAAGTCACACCTTATTTGTTTAGCTGAAGTGATGGACTAGGTACTTGCACTACATCTGTTGTCTCCGCGCTGCGTGCACATGTGTAATAAAGCCTCCACAGCGTGGTTAAGAGCACTTTGGTATCTAGTTTGAGCCTTGCAGAGGGCATTTAAGTTAGGTACAACTTGCAATATCTGATTACCCCCTTCTTTGCAGACTCCAGTTTGGCAGGTGGGTGATGTGAAGCATTTTCAGTCTCACAGAAGTGTCTGAATTTCCCTTTTGTTCCCCAGTGCTAGAAACTGCAAAGTAGCTTTGTGGCCAGATTTCAAGGGCAAAACAAGAAATGTTATAGAAAATAATGCTATTATGAATAATGGTTGCTTGAGTTTGTAGTGACTCATGATCTCTAATAATCACAAATTATCTTTGTGTTATCTTATTATTTGTTCTAAATACACATAAAATGATTTTACGAAAATATATTCTGTATAATGTTTTTGTATCAGTGGAAAAAAATACTGTGAATGAAATCATAAGGACAATTTTTGCCTTGATCTCCCAAATCTTTCACTGTGGGAAATAATATTCTAACAATGTGTCTTTTATGATAAGGTCAGAATTTTGTCTTCATTTACAAGGGAAGTACAGACTAACTTGACTATTCATGGATGTTAATGCAGATTTGAATATAAGAGATGTAACGTTTTCAGTCTATCTAGAACTTGAGAAGCGTCTTAGGTGGCAACTTTAATGAACTTGTATCAAATTTTTCAAGATGTGGCTTTCTTAACTGGATTCAATACTTTAGAAGTGTGACAGTAGAGCTGGTCAGCAAAGGACTGAGAACTTGGTCCAGATGAGCAGCCTCTTGTCAGCCCTGAACTCCTGGAACTCAGAGACCTGAAATGGGTTACTCTACCTTTCATAGATTGATATTTTTTTATTTATTTTTTTTAAGAAGAGCTAGACACAGTAGTGAATTTCAGATTAAGTATCTTCTTTTAAGGAATATTTAGTAGTGGGGTATACTTCACACTTAAGTTGGATAACTGTGTTGTATGCGTTCAGAAATGTTTTACACTCTGAGCTACTTCCATAAAATTAACAGAAGCATGCATGCTGCCGCTCAGACATTCAGAGTGAGTATTCGTGGATTTTATCAATGAGTGATGCATACAATTTTGGTGGCAAATGAGATGGGAGTGTTACCTAGTAGTGTGTCTGCAGATCTCCACTCCAAGTCTAGTAAATAAAAAACAGTAATCTGAATTATACAATGATACATATTCCCAAATGTGGAAAGCATTAAGGAACACTCTTCTATGCTAACATCTCCAAATGCAAGGCATCTTTCCTAATGGCTTCTTTAAGCTAAATGTAAAACAACATTGAAACTTCCCCAAAATAAAAACAAAAAAACTAGCTAAACCAGGCAAGTGTGGAGAAGTAGCCCTAGGGATAAACTGGATGTTTGGACAAAATGAGACAGGTTATTTCTGCACTTGGTGTTTTCTGGAAGGTGGTTTGAGTATTTTAAGTGGTAAATAACAGCATCAGTGTCTCTGCAAAACAACTTAAACGTTAGTATCTTTTAGCTAGTAGTTAAAGCTGTGAGAATGCAAATGGTTTAAATTGTGGTACTGTTAGACACTTTGTTTATAAAGCTGGTGCGCAGACTTTGATAAGTGTTATCTTTCAAATGCAGATGAACACTCTCTGTGCACTTCATGAAAATTAAGAGCTATTGAACTCTGTCAGATAGAAATTTGAAAATACACCGTGCATTTTATTAGCTCTTAAATTTGTCGCAATGCTAAATAGAGCGTCTTCTAGAATAGCGGAGTTTAGTGTGCCTTGGTTACTATGTAGGCTTGTTGTTGTTTGGTTTTCTTATCGGTCCGTACAGTGAGACGTCTTTAAAATCTGCCGTGGAGCAGCTGGCAGCTGACGTTGGCACCACCCAGGTCCAACGTGACATCACTAGAAGTCTACCTCGGTGCTCAAGGAAGTTGATGTGGGAGCTGTGCTCCGTATCGTGTGGCTAAACTGCTGAATTTAGTAAACTCTGAGAACTCAGAGGGCATGTAAAAATGGAATTCCTGAAAAAAATTGTTCCCACTGTGGTTTCTGGAGATGTGGTTCCGGATGTTGGGAGTACTGCCCGTGAAAGCTCCCCAAGGCTACTGAAGATGAGACGTGTGAGACTGTTTTCATTAGGACAGACAATAGATGAAGACGAGGAGACGCACGTTTTACATCCTGATTACAGTATGTATCCATGTCATCAACCTGGTAAAAACTGATTACTAAGCTTTTTCTTCAGGTAACTTTTATTTGTCTAAACTGATGAATTGATTCTAAAAGGCCTTTTTATTAGAATGGGTATGATAATGGTGTCTTTAGTTTTAAAGCAATTTTATCATTGACACAATCGTGTTTGTGACCTATTTGAAAGCAATTTTACAGGATTTTTAACGTGCTCCTTGTCTTTGCATGCCTCTGTGACTTTTTCCCCTTTTTGGGATAAGCATCCCTATTTAAGTTTTTAAATAATATAGTAGCTGTGGTTAGGCACTAAGAGTTTTCTAGATAGATATGTGCTGCACAGAGCTCTGACTGCAGTGCAGGGTTCAAGTTTTGTGCCACCTTTTCTTTCCCTGTTTTTCAAATCCCCCAAGTTTTCCAAGGCTTTCATTTTAAGAGTTTTTCATTTTAAAAGCACTTATGCTTTCCTTTTTTAGTCTTTTGAAGATTACAGATTTTTAAAATAAACAAAATATATAAATTAAAGTAGTCAAGTGAAAACGTGGGTGTTGTATAGAGAGATTTTAACTTAACACTGGTAAGCTTGCTTGTATGAATATTTTTAAATTTTTTTTTCTCCTACCTGTAAGTGTCTAAATTTTACAGTGTATTGTGCTAATAAAATGAAGTAGAATGGGTTAACGTTCTTTTTCAGATAGTTCAGGCGGATGGCAATGGAAAATCCAGTTGTGGGGTTTTTTTTTTCTCTTTGCTTTCAGCTAAAATAGTAAGGTCTTGAGCCTTTATGGTTTTGAATCCTGATGGCTAGCAGATATGCAGTTTTTTACTCTCTGCTATGTGGTGGCTATTTTCAGGAATTAGTGTGGCCTTGAAAGTTTTTCCCGTATGTGTCTAACTGCAGAGGTAGGACATGATGCCATCAGTTTTACTGAGTGGTGAATTTATAGCCTTAACTATAGAATTAAGGTGGTGGTGATGGTGCGAGCAGGGAAATTCCTTGGAAATACTTTTCCTAGCCTTTCTGATTTTACTATAAACCACTTTTCATTTTTATTTATTTTTTAATGTGTCAGGCTGAGTAGTGTTGGCAGCTAGGGAAAGCAGAGACAGTTCTGTTTTGTTAAACAATTGCTCCTGTGTGTAGCAAATTAGAAAAAGTTAATGTTGTAATGGTATGGACTATTGAAGACTTCTTACAGAATAAGGTCTGTTAAGACTGTTAATTGCCTATATACTTGAAAACTCTGATCAGAAGCTCATAGTGTCTGAAAGGGTAATGCTCTCTTGGCCAGGTTCATGTCCTCATTTAACTTGAGTTCTGTAGAGCCCTGAAGTTTATAGTTGAACATCACTGCAATGTGCATAGTTTAAGTATCTCCATAGGTGTATCTCATCAGTTCTGCTTTTATGCTGTATTATTGTTTCTTTATAGCTCTCACTCTTAAATATTTTATTTCAAAAGTTATTCAGAACAAATAGAATTGGTTTTGTGCCAGGTTAAAAGAAAATGCTATAAACTGAAGTTTGTAGTTAAAATAGATGCCTTCATCTAACTTTGTTCGATGTTTTGTCAATAGTTCAAGGAAAATAAACATCAAATACGCCAGTCCTACTGTTGAAGAGAAATTCTTTTTTTTCTCATTAAGTATTTGCAAAATGGTGATTATTAGGAGTGATTTTGTGGAAATCAGTAGTGTCTGATTAATATCATTTAATGGTGTGATATCATCATTTGCAAAATGCAGACTTATAGTCTGTTCTGGGATCATGCTTTTACAACAGCAGATAGTAGCTGAATCCTCTTTAAATTATCTGCTTATTTCTATTTTTGTATCTTGGTAATGGAATGAACTGCTCTGCTGGAATAGAGCAAGAGAGCTACTGTGTTTTACCAGTTGAGTATGCTGCAGAAGGCAGGTGTCCACAAAACAGGTAATAAAAAACCAGAATGATTTAGAAAAAAAAAAAAACAACCCAACCTCTAAATGCTTACTTGCTTAATGTCAGCAGATGTGGTGTTAATGCACCAGTGAATGTAATATAATCAAGTTGTTCAGGAACTCAATAGGTTTTTAAAGCTAAGGTGGTTTGTGCTGTAGCCATGGTTAAATTTGAAAGTCGGTGTTTGTTTTTTTTTTCTTTATCCTTGCTGTTCCTTATTGCTGCTGTTTAGGCTATGTTTTTGTGTTAATGAGAATTTAGGTGAAAGAGTCTGACAACTGTTTAAAGTATAAAAGTATTTTAGAAGGTCTTAAACCAACCAACCAACCAAATATATTCCTGGCATGCAAAGCATAAAAGTATTATTTTGATAATACTACTTAGTTGGGTTTGCATATATCTGACCTAAATATTTTGTGTGGAATTCAAGTGATGAGATTTTTTTTTTTAAGGATTAAAACATTTATCAGTATTGTCTTTCAAATTGTTAACTCAATTAGTATATACTTTGTTTCATAGCCAAAACCAAGACCTTAGACATATGCACTGTGACACATCTTTTAAAATATGTAGCTTCCGTCAGAATGGTTTGAAGTGTATTTTAGAAATCTTTCATAACTGTCTTTTTAAATTTATAAGATTATTAGAACTCTAGAAAAAAAAATCTCACTCACTGAAGTATTTGCATATGATTGTATTCATCACAACATTTAATAGATGTTAGTAAGTAGTTCTTTTAAATTTGCTGTAGCATTTAAGAGTTGACATGGATATGTTCTCAGTTTTGAAAATTTCCATCTCAAAAAAGCTACAATCCAAATCAAACATAGAAAGATGAGCTTGGAAGATCCAGAGGAAGTATTTTCATGTACCAAAAACTCCATACAAATCTGTACATGTACAGACACATCCACAAACTATTTCATATTCTCCCTTCTGCTGTTTGTAGCATTAAGGAAGGGGAGCGCCATGACTGCTCTGTGAGAACTGGCAAGTGGCAGCTGTACCTGTGGTGGGTGAAATGTGCACTTCTGTGGCAGGTCTGTGCTTCGGTTACGTGTGAGGCAGGGGAGCTGTTAATGTGGAATGGTCTTAATGGCCAACCGTGTAAGTCAAATCTGCAATAACTGCACAAGAGATGTTAAATTTATCAGTGATGTGAGTTTTCTTATTGCTCGCCGTGTCCACGTTATTTCTGCATATGGAAAACATCTCCTTTGCTTCCCTTCAAGTGCCTTTGCTAGGGGAGCAGAAATAAGCCTACAGAAGTGGTTTTGATGGTAAAGAAATGAGTAATCGAGTTATAATTGCCTCAGGGGCTAACAGCAGGGGCTGGATAGACATAAACTGCCTCCCTGTAATACCAGCAGCTCTGCAGGGCGTATTCAGATCCATGTTGCATCTCTGATCAGCCTTGTACAGCAGAGGATGACCAGGAGGCCCAGCATCTGTCTGGAAGAAAAGTCAATTTCTTTACCCAAGTTGAGTTTCTGTTAAGGAAGACTGGAGGGGTTACTGGGCAACTAAGTACCATGGCTTCCCCCCCCACTCCCAGTCTCTGTTTGCTTCTGGCTTAAGTTCAGAGGCTGCTCCGTAATACTGTTTGGGATCCAGAATGCCAATTACATAAAAATCTTTAACCCTCTCTCCTGTTTTCTTATCACAGCAGATAACATTGTTTTGCTTGAGTAATGCCCCAGGAAATTGTTCTATGTATATTTTCCATAAGAACTAATAAGAAACCTTTCCTAAGGGCCTCTGGAACCTGCCCTTGAAGCTCTTTGCAACAGAAGGTAGGGAAAAAGGATTTTTGTTCAAATTTTTCAGTGTGGTTTTACAAGTGGATCAGGCTGCTCTAACAGTTTGCTGCCAGTAGAAAAGGGCAGTGTCGCTCCCAGCTGTGCAGCCCTTCTCTGTCTTCTGCTAAGCACTGGTGTGGCCTTTCTCTCAGCTGGGTCATTTCACAAAGCCAGGAGAAAATGTTATAGTGTTTTTGGGGCAGTATTTTTGAGATGAAGTGGTAACAGGAGTCAACTCACTGAGAGGGCCTTTCTGGTCAGTAGCAGGGGCAGCATTGCATGTCTTGCCATCACCAAAAGTAGCACTCACCTTGTGGATATCCTCTGCTTTAAAAAAATTGATTTGTGGAAAATGAACTCTTTAATATTTCAGATGGAAACACAAGCATCTCTCTTTTAAGTGCAGTGACGATATGTTTTATTATTACTGCTTATAAGCAGATACAATGACAATTGGGTAAATGTTTAAGTAAGGCATTTGCTTAAGATTGAGTCAATAACAAACTGAAATGATGTCCAGCAAGTCTTTTTAAAAGTAAGCCTGAGTGCAAAGAGAGTATGTGTCTGACTTGTTCATTTAACCATTAATATGGAAAATCGACTATAGTTATATTTAATTGTTAAAAAAATACTGTATGGCTTAGTTCTAGGAGATATCTCAAATACGATTTTTTTTCCCTATTTTTCAGAGATCTTATTTTTAAAACTTGTGTTATGTTCTTGGCTGTATGCCTAAAATGCTTTTACTGTAGTTGTCTTGGGGTTTCATCTGAAGAATAAGCATGCAGGAATTTACATTGAATATACTTTTTTCCTTTATTGTTTGGGGGCTTTTTTCTCCTTTTTTTTCCTTGCCAAACCTTACCTTTACCTCATGCCAAAGAGTGACAAATGGAACTTAGTACTTCATTCAAGGTGGGTGTCAGTGCAACTCAAACGTACATCTAGAAGGGCCTTTTCTTCATACCTGACAGCTACTCTCATGAATTTCATAAGGAGGTAGTTTATTTGTTTTCTTCTGAGATATGGTGAACAGAGCTTACAAAACTTTTTTTTTTAATGCTGTTGGTCACTTAATAGATTACTTCTGCATCACATTTGCAGGGAGTTATGCAGCTTCTGGACTTCAAGCACTGAAAAGGCTTTCTGAGGCTTAAGTATGTTAGTATAAGGTTTTATATGACAGCTGAACCAATGTAATGGTTAAATGCTGCAAAAAGGAGATTGTACCCTTCTGTCTATATAGTTGTCTTGTATATTCATTTGTGGTGGTCCTGGTGCATGTCTGTCCTTGGTGAGACTGTTCAATTTGCTAAACCAAGAAGAAACCCCCCTCCCTTCCCAATACCAATGGATAGGCAGCGAACTGAAACGCTCTGAGAAAGAACCGACACTAAATTTAGGAATTGAATGTCAGAAATCCTGGTGTTTGGGCTTTTTTTCTGTTCTTGTTGTCTTTCTGTTTTGCAGACCATAAGCTGACAAGTCAGAAGTAATGAGAACTCCAGTTTATTAAGGAAAAAAAACCAGAGGTGAAATTGGACAATACTTAGCTGCAAATGTTCTTTAAAACATTATCTTTAGACTGATTCTTGAAGATAATGCAGTTAAAACTTAGAAGGGGAGATTGTAAGTTAAGCAAATATCTCTTTATCTTTCCAATCCACAATTTACACTAAGATAGTTGAGAGGGACAAAATACAGCTTTTGACTTGAAAGGACAGGGAGAGAGAGGTGATAGTATGGGGAGAATAAGAGACAATTTAGCAGAGCCGGAAAAACAAGCAAGTCTTCAGAAGATCCTGCAGTAGCCGATTAAGGGGAGCTGTGAAATGCCGAAGTAACAAGATAGGAAGAAACTCATTGCAAAAATAATTATATATGCTACTGTAAAACCATTCTGTCTACGATATGTGGCTAATGCAAGGACATAAACGTATTATTTAAAATTCTTTGTGTCTAAATTGTCTACGGGTCTTGACAGCAATGTTTTGAGAGGGAGAGAAGGGTTTAGCATATTGTTCCTTTTTGATTCATACTGTAGATCTCGTGTAGAACAAATTTTAAAACGTATCTGTGACGCTGCCATCTATCTGTATTCTATAATGTCTCTGCAATCCAAGGTAGAGTCTTACTGTAAGAGGCTGGACAGTGTATAAAATTGAAAATTTGGCTTATTTTTAAGGAGCCCTATTCCTTTAAGTAAAAAACTGTTATCCTTTAAAACACATTAAAATTGATCACTGGACTGAAAAATCCAAAATAACATCTCCCTAATGCTCAAAGTGTTTCCAAGTTCAATACAGTATTTACCAGCAGGGTTAAAACAGGAGTTGGGTATGAAGATGCCATGCTAGTGACATCAGCAATTCAGATTTAAATTAGAAAAAGATTATAGTTTGAACATTTTGTTAAACAATTCTTCACCTTTTAGTTGAAAAGGAAAAGAGTCTGTGTTTAAAATGCAGAAGTTATAGATGATCTAACAAGTCTTAATCTCCTCTAGGGGTGTTTTTTCTGTTTCTAATGAAAACATGAGTTGTAAATGGAAGAGGCAGATATGACATGATGTTTTTCAGTAATTCATGATACTTTTCATGGCTGCTGACAGTTTGTGTTGGCTGCACTTGTTAGCTGTTTTATGTCTTAATTTGTAGACTTCCATGTTTCTAGTTTCTTTTGTTTTAAGGTCTTCAGGAACAGAATGATTCTTACCCTGTTAGTGCTAACTTTATATGTGTTCATTCTAAAAAGTATTATGTGGATCCAGACTGACGGAGAATAATTTCAACCATCTTAACCAAGGGCTACTCTGAAAAGCCTTTCCATTTTCAGTAAATGGCATTCTTTGTGTCTCCCACCTAGCACTGAATAACCTTTAATTGTGCTTCATGTAAGGAAGTATGTAAGGTATGAGTGCCACCTTCAATTGGGAATATGTTTCCTCAATAAGTAAGTGCTGTTGAAGAATACCTATGATTTAGGAAGTAGTATTCGTGGCCTCAGCTGTTTTACTTGTATATGCATCTTCTTGCTTTCCAGCCAAGCAAGCAGAGACTTTCCCAAACAGAGAGTTCTTGACTCATGCTTGGAGGTTTTTGGTGTTTGTATTTACATATAAAGGAACGATTTTAAGAGAAATCCGAATGCACTACTAATTTGAAGAGCTAGGTGAAATGTTCAGAAAACCTCATCCCTTTAGCAATGGTACCTTCTAACGGGATTGAGTTCCTGTCTGTGGCAGTTTTTCACGAGATGCTCTGGATGTTCAGGACTTGGCATACCCTCACTTTCTAAGCTGCGTGATACCCCATGTACACTACATAAATAATAATAACTCTTCAGCTCATTCAGACCAGTGAGGTCTGTTGTGACAAGCATCGATGTTGAACCATGATTGCCTGAGAGTCTTTCATTGCTGATTGACAAGACCAATATGACCTTTAGATACTTCAGCATCAGGATGCTGTTGCACAGTCATATTAGACATGGACCCAAAAATGTCTGGTATCCCTTGTCATCTTTTAAGATGCACTGGGGTGAGCTTTGTCTCAGTTACTTCTTTGAGAAGATGACTTGTTGAAGAAAGAATGTTTTTAATTTGGAAGTATTTTCTAACTTGAAAGCAGGAAAAACAGGAAGTAAAACACATAAAAGCAGCTCATGACTTGTATAAAAATACTGTATTTCTCCAGTATGTTGTTTTCTGTTGGATAGAATTAGTTTTAAAGTATTTTTTCTTTATTATTTGTTTGAGGTTTCCATAAGCTCTTATTTCGTGGAAAGAGCAGTGTAGAACTGAGTAGTTTAATTTGCCCAGAAGTTGATGAAATTATACCATATATATTTGTAGGTGGATTGTATGTTCGGAAAGTCAACATGTTTGTGTTAATTACTCAAATAAATTGTCAGTATGCCAGCGCTCTATGAAGAAATAACATGACTGACAAATAGAGAGCAGGCAGTTCCATGAATAGAAGAAGTCTAAGCATATTCTCCATTTACCTGAACGTGTTTCTACCACCTGATTTCAGTTCTGCATTTTTCTTTAACGAGTAGGGATGGCGGTGTAGTGATACTACCTCTTTCCATTTCATCTGCTCTGCCAGAGGCAGGTGCTGGGATGGAGAGCAGCGTGTGGCATCACAAGTGAAGTGATGAGCTTCGTAGCTGCTAGGTGGTCTCTGCCAGTGCTGGCAGAGGTGCATCTGCTGGCTGAGGCTACTTTGTAGTCCACCAGCTAAAGCACTTCAGGGAACTTTGTGCTGTGGACTTTATGCAGAATTTCCAGACAAATGTAGGTTTGTTGTAAAGTTTTAGTGTGTGTTAGGTGTTTGGTATTTGTGTTTAGCTGCCTTTGAGCATTTTACTACTTCTTGTTTTCTCCCATCCTGACTTTTGTTTTTGTTTTTCTTGCTTTTCTTCAATGTAACAGCATGCTTGCTGAGGATAGAGGTTCAGAAACAACACTCATGTGAATTGTGTTAATTCTGACTTGCAAATCAATGTGTATGTATTAATTTTAACAATTTTAAAATATTTTTAAACCTTTTTTGGTCTTAAAAGCATTTGCATTTTGTGCTCCTGCTTCAGGTTCCTACAAGAATATGTGGTGTTTCACAGAGATGGGAAAGGTGTAAAATTTGTTTAAATCCTGCTAACTAAAGCATTAAAAAAGGCACCGTAATAAAACATTTGCTGTCTTTGGGGTGAAGAAATATGCCAATTTAGTTCAACTGTGAAGAACACCATGTTAATGCTATTATTTATTTATGATATTGGGCAACGGATCTCCTTGTGCTCCTGCCCTGTGTGACTGCAACATTCGGAATAGCAGTTTCAGGAGTTGAAACCTCGAGAGAATATTGCCTGTCTGTGCTTTGCCCCTGCTCGGTTTCCTTCTCCTGCCTGTAACTACAGCTTTCAAAGTCCTTGTACTGTGTGTGCAGAGCTTGTAAAACTGCTGCCAGGATAGGGCTTTAAACCGTGGTGGAGTAAGTTGGTAGGCTTATGCTTGTGAGGAGGTTTAGCAGAGACACCTGAAGTGGTTCCGCCTTGTGACTGCAGTCCCCCATCCCTCTGCCTCCCGTTAGCACTCTGTGGCAGAATGTCATGGTTTGATGTGGGGGGGTGTGGGGGTTCTGGTGGCAGGAGAGGCACTTTGTTCCCTGTGACCTCCCTGGTTTTGGAACCGGGTTAGGCTTGGTTCTGGCCACCAGATCAGACTCCCATCTCCCTTGGGATTGAGCCAATCAGCGCCTCTGCGAATTGCCTTATTTAAGTTGGGACAAAGGAACCGGAAAAGGTGCTTTGCCCAGGAGCGAGGAGAGAAGGGAGGAGGGCACTGCCCCTGCTCCCTGGCTCCCGGCCAGGCAGCTGCCTGCGTCGGGCTGGCGCCGCCCACTGAGGATGGCGGTGGCAGAGCTGGCTGGGGAACTTGGGGAGCACCCCACTCCCGGGGTGCCCACTGGGCTGAGTTCACCCAGAGAGTACTGAGATCTGAGAGAAACGGCTGCATCGACAGCAGGTCAGTGAGGATGGAGCAGGAGGAGGTGTGCCGGAGCTGAGTTTCCCCTGCAGCTGGTGGTGAGACAGCAGGCGGCCCCCCTACAACCAGGACGGCCTTAGTGGCGTAGAGACCCACTTGCAGCCCATGGAGAGGAGATGCCTGAGCCTGAGGACGGTCGTGTTGGGACGCATGACAAGGCAAAGAGGCATCTGGAGTCTGCGTGACGACTCATGCTGGAGCGAGTGGCTACAACTCCCTAAGAATCCGAGACTGTGGTAAAGCCCACACCGGAGCAATCTGTGGGGAAGGATTGTTTCCTGTGGGCTGGACTTAACGCTGGAGAAGTTTGTGGATTTTTCCTTGTGAGTAGGGGATCCACTGAAGCAGGGGAAAAGGGTGTAAGGACTCCTCTTCCTTTAAGAGAGGAGCGGCAGTAACAGCGTGGAATGAACTGACCTGCACTCTCCCAGTCCCTGCCCCCTGCGCCACTGGGGGGAAGAGGCAGAGCTGGGAGGAAAATGAAAGGGGCGGGGGGGGGGGGGGGGGGTGTGTGGGGAGAGGAAGGTGTTGGTTTTGAGATCTGGCTTTGTTTCTTTTTATCCTCTCACATAACCGGTTTTGTTTCCCTTTGTCCTTTTAAGTAACCATCAATAAATTGTTTTGCTTTTAAGAAAGCCACGTCTGTTTTGCCCGGGACCATGGTTGGTGGATGCTCCCTCTGTTCTTGTCTCGACCCTCAGTCCCTTTATTATATTTTTCTCCTCTCCACTTTACTGGAGAAGGAGAGACTGTGTGAGTTTTAGTTGCTGGATCAGCCTAAAATCACGACAGAAAACCAGCCATAATCCGCATTACGCGGGGCTGTAAAGTGCCTTCATGTATAAACAGAGGTGGGCTGCAGGCTGCCAATGACAGTGACTCAGGACTTATGGTAGAGGCAGGAAGGCAGAAATTTATCTCCTGGTGCAAGGCAAGGCAAATAAGCGAGTACCTTCAGCTGCTGTGGGAGTCTAGTGGGAGCCTGTAGCTGAGAACGTTTTCTACCCAAGTACTATTGCACTCGTGAGGCTTAAGAGACTTGGGACTTCTGTGTTGAGTTTACTCCTATAGCTAATTGACTTTCCTTTTTTTTTTAAGTTTTCCTGGATGAGTCATAAACTCTTGGTGTTTTTCTCTCCCAGTGCTTCCTATAGCGATAGAGTAGCTGATCTTCACGTAATGCAAATATGATGTCTCCTGTAAAAGTGGTACAGACGTCCAGCAGCTTGGGAGGAGCAACAAAAATAGAAACATAACTGATTCGTAGCAGTTGTCTTAAGCCCTTGTAGGGTAACAGAGTTAAGCCTTTCCCTACTCTATCCATTTAAACGCCCAGCAACTAAGCTGGGATTTTCCATGTAGCTCTGTGACTGTTTCCAGGTTCAATTTAAAGGATTGGTGAAAACTGGAGTGCTGGTTTTCCAGAACCAGTATGTTGGTACATTAATGCCAAAGCACAGTGAAGAGGCTGACATGGTATGGAATCAGGCAAATCAGATCTTAGGGCAGTTATTTCAGGTTGCCCAGCACAGACAGAACCATACTAATTTGGCTTTATACCTTTAAGGTTCATTTGCAGTTGTGGAAGGTCAAAATTAAGCATCTGAGAGAGAATAAATCATTGAGTTCTCCAGAATTTTAACTACAGAGATGCCTGTGAAAATCAACAAACTCTGATTTGTCAGGTTCATGAGATAATAAATACAATAACAACTACAGGTTTGTGTCACTTTACCTGTCTCATTTCTGCTTGGAGAGAGGTTGGTTAAATATCATCTCAGAACTGCCTGCTGGGTCGTTTGAAATGTTTTACCTTTTTATTACTGGTTTGTTTCCTTGTGATCTTGTGATGTTTGCTGATCTGGAAAGCTGGGTTTTCAGGAAGGGCCAGATTGAAATCTCGTTTAGTCTATATCCTTATGGAGTTGGTAAAGTCTTTGTTAAACTACCTTGAAAGCAGTTTGATTTTTTCAGGATTTAATTATTCTTTCAAGTCATGGGTGATTTTTATTTTTATTTTTTTAAAGTGGGATTACTATTCAATCAAGATAATGTTAACTTACTGAAAAGTTAAATATTAATAGTACCCTATTTCATCTTACTCAAAGACTAGGTTCTGCAAAGAGCTGTGCATCTTCAGTGTCTTTCCAAACTAGTTGGGAAACTTGGTTGCAATTTACTTTAAATGGGAGATATTAGTCGTAGTTCTTTGCCTGAATGCATTTTCTGTCAGTCCGTATCATCCTGAAAATGAATGTAGTAGGACTGAAAACCTCAAAGAAACTTTTGGAAGCAGCAGTGACTGCATGTTTTTTACATAACTTAAAAGAATGCCTTTAGCTGTAGTTTTTAAATGAAATATTTATGCTGGAATGATTAATGCAAATTTTTTTTTAGAGGGATAAGGAGACAAATCATATTCTGTTATCTCGACCATCCCAGTAGAAAAAAGCAAGAACTATATTGGGGGGTTGGGGTGGGGGGAGTAGGTAGTATGATATGAATATTCTCCTAGAGAAACAGAACTACTGTAGAACTGGGGAATAACACTTTAAATGGGAGGAAAAAAAAAAACCCCAACTAAAAATCTGTAATGTTCTCTGTGAAACATAAATGAATGACATATAAAATGTTATTTATTTGTAACTTAAAAGTAAACTTAAATACTGCTCTTTTAAGATAACGTACTTAGCAATATCTTAGTCATGAAAATCCCCCTACCTTTTCATCCTGTAGAGATGAAGCTGAAACAGCATTGTGTGAACCATGTTAAATAATATTTTTTTTTTAGTTTCACATATTGGTCTTTGCCACAGGCCAGAGCTCTGGCAGTTATAGAAACAGCAGTTATGCACTGCACTTATTTTATGTACCTTGTTCAAACCAGTTGCCAGCGATGTTTCTGGGCAGCTCCAGGAAAATGGCGTGATGCTACTTTAATTAAAGAAAAGCTGGATGAACAACCTCTGCATACACGTTTGTTGTGAATGTATTGATCCTAGTAAGTATAGTGATCCTTTTAGAAATGTTTTTACTGAATTCCTAGTTCAAATAAAGAAAAGGAAACTCCTGTCATCTGTACTACAGCACCACAGTATCTGATCTCTTATATTGCTTGGGCCCTGCAGCTACTTGCAACACCCAGTGCAAATCTTCCCTGTTCTGTACTTCTGGGCTTACTGTACGTGTGCTGAGTATCACATCTACAAGGTATGCATTCTTGAAGTGCTGAGTTGACTTTGCTTGTGTAGGTCAAGTGTGCTATGAATGACCAGTACCACGGATGGATGGTCTAATACTTTCTAGAGCCACTGGGCTTACTGTGCATGAATCTCGTAATGAATGCGTAGGTCTACTTGCAGCCTGAAGTCTGCAGGCATACGTCGCTGAAGCTGTTTAAGCAGTTTGCTTCTAGCCATCCTCTTTACTCAGAGGTTTTCATATCTGAGCAAAAAGCATGGTGTGGACTGGACACTTGCATTAATCATTTTAGTCGAGTGCAAACAGCTTACGTTTGCGGATTGTGCACTTCTGCTTTACTGCATCTACAGTCCTGTTCTTGTCTTCTTCTTTTAAGAGCCTCCTGATACCAGTGTGCTCATTCACACATACTTCACCTTAACTCTTGAGAAAGTATCAAACCCACAGGCTTTATAGTAGGCTGCTCCCTTTAATAGTGAAATCTACAACCAGTCCAGAATCAAAAGGTATGCAAATATTTGAATCAGTATATAAACTACGTATTTATTAGAATTCTGTAAGGTGCAGCCTACAAATGAAAGCATGCACAAATCCTCAGTTTCAGAGTTTCTTTTTGGGTTGCTTTTCTTACCTAAACCAGCTCCAGATCAAAGCTATTGGCTTATAGTTTAATGCAAGTGCTTTCTTTTCCCTCTTCTCTCTGGGTAGTAAAATAATAATCTTTGAAAAACTTCCCATATAAGTACTCCAAAGTGATGGATATTTTTAGAGTTTTTCGGAGTGGAGATACTTGTTGCTCTGAATTTTAAACACAGTGTACTTTCCAGAAGTCAGTTTCGTTTTCCTGTCTGAAAATGCGAAATGGGAAGAGAATCCATGATGTAAATGACACTTCTGCACACAGTTTTAGAAATACATGATGATGATCCCTTATAACTCTACACGATGAGTTTTATTGGGCTCTTCTAAGTGAATTAGCCTCTTCTGTGCTTGGCAAGGTTCAGAGGCTTGTAATCCATGGTTTTTCTTTCCTGCTTTTACTATTCATGTTTTGATTAAAAATAAAAGGTGACATTTTAAACTTGTTGGTTTATCCTGAAATCTCCTCTTTATTCTAGTATCTGGTAGGTTATTTCATTAACTCAATTCAAAGGCAAAACAAAACCCAGAAGTCCAAAATTGAGGTAGTTGTCATCTATACATCTTTGATTACAAAAGCCTGTAAACTGAGTTGTGAGGAAGAAGAAACGTTGGGTGGCTTGTGTACAGTTGTGTAATGAGACAATGCTTATTACACTATGCTTATGTGATAGTGCTATGATACTGACAGGTCCATTACCCCTCTTGTTAAATGGACTTGTACTGGTATTGTAAATTTTTTTTTGAGGCGGGAGTAAAAGTTTTTGGTATATACCGTTCTTAAATCTCGTAAATTAATGATGTCCATTGAATAAAACTTTTTATGTCTGTGCATATATGTATAAAGATATACATATTAAGTATATTCATGTAGCATTAAAATATTTTTCATGACAAAATATTTTTGTTTCTAATATTACATGTTTCTTATCTTAATTCTACTGTAATCATCAGAAGGAAAAGCTTATACTCTTTGTACCTACAGTTCTCAAAATATTCTTAACATCCTAGAAGCTCTTAATGGGCTAATATTTTCTATTGAGCTAACTGAATTTAGAATTAATATCTAGTATCCTTGAGGAAGCCCTATTGATGGTGACCAGTGGTTGATATTATAAATAAATAATAGTGCAACAAAATCTCAGATGCTGTGGGGAAAAGCTGTGTAACTTGCTTGGCTAAACACATCAATATCATCAATAAATGCAAATTCTTCAAAATATTTCCTAGCATTCATTAACTTTTCAAACACTGCGGTACATAAATACTGACAGCTATTCTGTTTGTTGAAACTCTTCTTAGCAGAACTCAAGGAGGTGAAACATTGAGAGTAGTATTTCTGGGAGTTTGGGGTTTTTTTTTAGTATTTCTCCTGGGGTTTCTGGGATGATTGTTTTTTAATAAGTTTCTAGCGCTAATAATTTTGAAAGATAAAAGCAGAGGAGGGAGGAAGAGCAACTACAAAGAACCCAAAGTGTGTTTTAAAACGTCATTATTTTTGAGGTGCTTGGGAGAGTTGGCTCATGATTTTGGAATGCACGCTGTTAACAAGGATTCCTTTGAAGAACTCTGTGTAGCCCAGTGTTAAAGGCAGTCAGAGACCAACCATAATTAATACAGTCTTTCAAATTAGTGGTGAAATTCATCAGCCAGTTCCAAAATCTGACCTTTATATCCTACTCATAACAAAATACAACCTCTGTTATATCTTATTTAGTAAGAGGAAAAAGGAATGCTTGAAGTATAACTTTGAAAATATTAATGACAGAAGTGATGAAAGAGGAGTATGAGGTAATTGGAGGTACTACAGAGGCAATATTACCTGAGACAGGTTTATGAAAGAAAGTTTGATGCAATGTCTCAAAGAATTACGCTGTGTAGACGCACATTCGGTACCCTGTCTGGGAAGAAACATAAAGGACTATCTGGATATAGGTAGTAATTTCATGTCATGTTATAGAAAAATGTTTTTTGCGTCAGGAAATTGGGATTATTTTTAATCTATGAAAACTGAGTGATCACACCACTCTTTCTTAATAAAACTGTGCATCTCCTGACTGGGTGTAGGACAGCAGCTGTTCCAATGGTGGAGCGGGCTAGCGCAGCGACATGCTTCTCCCGCCCTTTCTCCAGCATCCTTCTGCTGGTGTGTCAGATCTGTCATTCAGAACAGTTCAGCTGGACATTGACAGGTCTACGTTACTTCCCTGGTAGTGATGAGCATTTTGTCTTTTGGGGTGGGGTGTGTGTGCAGGTTTAAGACAAAAAACCAACCGAAACTGCAAAACCCAAACCTTAAAAGTATTTGATGTACACCGTTCTTAAATGTTTTAAACTAAAATTATCTGAAGTTGCTTACCTGAGGGCACAGGTCTGATTTTCTCCTCATGGCTGGTTTACTCCTAGTACATGGAGGGGGGCATTTCTGAAACTACGTGGTTTTTTTTTAAAATTAACTTAAAGCAGATTTAGTTAATTAGTGTGCCTCGGACCCATGTGATTAATTTTTGAGTTCGTCTGTATGGTGTGGGTGAAGTTATAGTTTAAATAAACCTAATTAAACTACTGTTAGCAGCCAGTGTCACAGTAATCTCGGTATTCAGTTCCCTCAATTTTCTGTATTTGACTCAAGGGTAATGTGATATGTAGTTGGGTGGCAGTTATGGAAACAAAAGTTGTTTTCTCTGTATCATTTCTTCCTGTTGGTACGCAGAAATCTTTGTGAAATTTTTTAACTGCTTTTGGATTTGTCCATTAAAATCTCAAGACTCTTTCAGATGGGTTTTTGACCTGTGTGAAGATAACACCTCAAGCTGACCACCACCTTTTGATTGTATGTGGTAGCGTGGGCAGAGCGAAGGAGATTGATCTGAAACTGCTTTACCCTGCACTAAGACGGGGGAAGACTATTGATGGGGCGTCTTGCTTTATACCAAAAGAATGGTGGTAAATCCTGAGCCCTGTCTGAAAGTGATGTTGGATTGCATCCCTAGGAATCCAGAAACTTCACACCTAAGATACTTTGTTGTGGCCTTTTAGATGACGCTGAAGCAAACCATGAGAAATGTCAAAATTGTGTTAAGTCCTTTAAAAGATACTAAGAAAAAAAAACCAAACAAACACAAAACCAAACTAAATGGCTGTAGGTGTCAAAACTGAATTGCCTGTGGTTCTCTTGCAGGCATCCAGCCTGGGCGTACTGCTTGTGACCTTCCTGCCCAGGGTTTTTTTTCCACGTTAGAGTGGAAGGCTTGTCGCGCCCTTGGCGCTGTGGGTAGTAATGCAGTTTATTTAATTCACTACGATTTAACAGAGCGGTCGGAGGCGTATTTAAAACTCCGCAAAGTGCAAACAGCCTTTTATAGTCCTTCCTGGTTGTTAATTGAAGGGAGCTGGGCTGCCCAGGGGCTGGTCGCTCGGCCTGTCGGTGTCAGCGGGTGGCATCCCTCGGGAAGAGCCTCGGGACATGCAAAGCGCCTGCGTCCTCGCGCCGTCGGTGCCCGCGACCCCCGCGCTCTGTCGGGCCGGTCCCTTCCCGGAGCGCGGCGGGGACACACGTCGCCGAGGGGGCTGGGGGCGCCGTGCGACCCGCCGGGCCCCCGCGGCCGCCGGAGGGGGCGGGGCCGGGGGCGGGGCCGCGGCCCGGGGGGGCGGGGAGGAGCCGCCGCCCGTCTCCGCCTTCGGCGCGTGCCCCCCGGGCCCTGCGTCACCAGGAGGGCGCGCGGCGGCGGCACGCTCCTCCCGCGGCCGGTCGCGCAGCCGGCGGGCGCCCCGCTCCCGCCCCGGCACCATGCTCAGCCTACAGGATTCCCTCTTCTTCGAAATTAGCCTGAAGTCGCTGCTGAAATCCTGGAGCAGCAGCAGCAGTAAGTATGTCGCTGGCACCGCGAGTCAGAGCGGGTTTTAATTTTTTCTTTTTTTTTTTTTTTTGCATGCGTGCTGTGTAAAAATCATGCGTTAAACCCCAGGTTTTTAGCAGTCCTGTGCGCTGGTACAACTTGGCGTAGCCAGTGTGAGAGGCGAGCAAAGTGCACTGTCTATAGTCATCATGTAAGACCATATATATATATTGTTTTTTTTCATTTTCTTAAGCTGCGGTTGTTTCAGTCTGATAAAGTTCTTTGCACCCTTTGCTGTCCAACAGAGGTGACAGGTAGATGTCGTCTCTGTAGAGTTATCAGGTGCTAGCACTGTGGCTTAGTTCTGCCAAGCTCCAGATGCTCCCTTGAAGCAAAAGCAGTTGTCCTCAGACTGAGCGTTTTCCAGGGGATATTATTTTAGTGCCTCGAACCCATTATTATACCTGCAAAAAGTGCCCACGTTTATCTTCTAAATGGCCTGGATCTAGAGTTTCTACGAAGATTTCGTGTCTTAATTGAACCAATGAAGGCAAGGATGCTGCTCTTGGTAAAGACAACCAGTCTGTCCTCAGCTCACCCCTTCACACATGCTTCAATGCAGGGTCTCTGGTCCGGGAGCTGCCTTGCACTGTGTAGCAGGCTCTGCTACCGTAAGCACAGCAGCTTAATGACAGTACGCCCAGAGGTGATAAAGATGAGGTCATTGTACGTCAGCTAAGTATTTTGTATATCTTAAATTTTTTGTATTTGTAAAAATTAAAAAAAGCCAAAAGCAGGAGGTATCTATTATCTCAGCTTTAAGTCATGTCTCATTAATTGCTGTTTGAGGTGTACTGGGATACAGTTTCTACTCGCCAAACATTCTGTCAGAATACCTCCATTTGGATTTTTGCGCCGATACAGCATTGTTTCAGCTGTCTGTCTCGTTTGAAGGAATTAGTAGCAAGTTATTTATTGTACGGTGTGTTAATCAGTGCTAGGAGAATATGCAGATATTTATTTTGTCCTGATAGCTTTTTCAGGTGTGAGATTTGCTTTTTGCACTAACTGCTCTAATGCGTGTTTTGGTCTAATAACGTCTAGGCTTATGACTTCTAAGTTAAAGCAATAAATATTTCAAAACAGGCATCCTTATAGGTTTTGCTTTTCACTTTGGTTTGTGTCTTGCAGATTAACTGTATCTGTTCCAAATTGTATCTTGTGATAGTACTTGGCAGTTATTAACATTCTTGCTAACCTAACAGAACGGTTTTTTCTAATATTTTTTAGTAGAACTTGACAGTGTCTCATGAAAAGTATTAAAAATACTTGAAGTGGATTTTATTAATGTACATTGTTTCCAAACTAAAGTAAACCATAGGATACATTGTTACAATAAATTCCATCTGCAACTAGGTGAATAATTTCTGTATAGATAAGGAGATGAATTGCAGAATCTAGACTTAGACCATTGTCAGCCGTAATAAGATAGAGAGTAATAATTATAAAAAAGATATCTGAGAAGAGGTTATATACAATGCTACGTTTTCTCCTTTATGTCCTCTGTTATGTAAGCACAACAGAGGAAGATCTTGCTGACTCTTTTCTCAGGAAGTGGTACTTGGATCATCTACCAACAAACTAATTTTCTGTGCTTGCTGATGAGATAGCTGGGCTTTATTTCACTTTTTCCCACTATTGTCACTCCATTTGTGAAGATTGCCAGGATTACGGCGTAGCTGCGTGTCTGCTCTGTAAGCGTGTGAGAGTCGCATTCTGATGGCTTTTCACTGTGCAGACCGGCCAGGAGCAGACCTCTCTGTGCAGCTGGTGATGCCTGGGTTTAAGTGGTGTGATTCACATGGATAGCTTAGTGAAATGAGCAGAAGCAGGCAAGCCAGTTGCCTTTTTCCTAAAATGTTTTCCAGTCAAGTGATGCAGTATGTGCAGAACATGGAATTACGCAATATTTAACTTGAGTACGTGTTTGGAAATTCAATAGATGTGCAAATGCTGAGAAATTACTTGAGAAAGGTGTGGAGTTTTTCCTGTGTTTTCATAAAATTTTTATATGCAAATGCTACTTTTTTATGGTTTATGTGATAACTTCAGAATTTTGTATACCAGAGAACATCAGAGGAGGAGTGAGTATGCTTGCATGCATTTCCATATACATAAAAATAAGCATCTGTAGAGAGTGTTTCAATATACAACAGAAAGGCAGTAAAGCTCCATGAGTCTGGTTGAGGACTTGCTTAGCTGGCATAGTGTCGTTGCAGTGCTGGCTAGGGTTTTGTTGTAGTTGGTCTTTTTTCTTTCAGTAACAACAATGAAGTGACATTCATATGGCCTAGTTTCAGAATGCTGTTTCTGTGCCAACAATTTTAGGCATTACTTCTTTTAAATGGAGTCAGGAGTGTTCTTTTAATCCAACAGTAAAGTGAGGGTATTCTCGCTTAAGAATTATTTGCTTACTGAAGTTGTGGATGTAATGGAGGCTTTGTACTGGCTTGTCCTCAGGTTGCTTGGCTCCATAGTATTTGAGGAAACTTAGTTGCAGTCTTGTAACTTACTGTTCTTAAAGTTATGGTTTCTTTTGTTTACTCCATTGTGGATTGAATATGTGGTCTGTTTAACCATTCTTCTGAGGTTTCTGACTTTGTAGCAAAAATATTCATTCAATTGTTATTTATGTTGATTGGTATGAGAAAGCTCTCATATTTTGTCCATAAAAACCTTTGTTTAAGGTTAAGGAGGTCTGGATGCCATGAGAATTACTTTTAGTAATGCAGTGTATGCATTCAAAACCCAAATGTAGTGTTGCTTACAATGAAAAGCCTTATGTAATGAATACCTTTCTGTAAGATATGACATGCGTTTTAATGAAAACTATGCATGTATTTCTGGGACTTACAGTCTAGACGGGAACAACTGCTCTCCAGTAGACATGAGTGCAACCCATTACTGCTTTCTTAAAAGCTCTTCTGTGTTTCTAATGTTTACTGTATTAATAATCTTCTCTGGTTCAGAAATAATTATTTCTGGATAATAAAAAAGGAACTAAAAAAAATATCTCTTGTCTTTCTAATAATGAATACACAGCCTTCATGCTGCAGCGCTGCAGTTGTAGTGTGTCTGTCTGGTAAACAGAAGGGTACACCTGTCCTGTGGGTAGTCCTCTGTCCTTGAGCTCATCCCTACCTTCTTCTGGTACATCAGTGTTGGAGGTGGTTCATGAGATTTTCTTATCGTCTTGCGCAGCTTGATTCAGAAGTCATGCTTCTGTTTCAAGAGCTTGTACCAGTTAAGAGAACAGGGCTGCTATTAATGGCGAGGTCATTGCCCTCGGCCTCTTTTTGGTAAGGGTTTGTGACAGTGATTTTCAAAGTTACTTAGACTTGTGAGCTTGGGAACAAAGTCATGGCAGGAAAGCAAGCTGTATCTGCCTGTACAGCAGTCGTTTTTGAAAATGTGTTACAAAATCAGAAAGAAACGGAGCAAACTTAAAAGAAAGTGGATTGTTGGAGCTATGGCTGCCAGGTGCTGACAAGCATGTGAAAACTGGAGAGCTGCCTGGCAGATGCTTCTGAATCGTTCCTTCTGTGAATGAAAAAAGCGCTTGCAGTTGAAAAATCGCCTACCCTTCCCATAGGATTCGCTTGACTGAAGAGTACTTCCTCCTTTACCAACCAAAAACGAACTCTTGGCTCTCATGAGAGGTTCTGCTCTGATAATACAGTATTTAACAAGGTGGATGTAATGGATTCATTTTTATCCTGTGGTTTTTGATTTGATGATAGCAACGAAACTGTAATTTAAAGAAGAAAGGTGAGTTAACCTTACACTGCCATGATAGGAACGTATATGAAGAACTGTGGAACAAAAGTTTTGATGCCAGTCTTGTTCTTTGAGAGGAGATGGGGTGAGGTGCAGTGTACGTGGTGTGCACAGCTTTAGCAAAAGAACAGATTTGCTCCTTCTTTTGTGGTTTGCTAGTGGATTGTGCTTTTTAAAAGCGATAAAACTGTAATGTGTTAGTATTTTAGGAATCATTATTGTATGATAAATTTCAACTTGTTTTCCCAGCAACTGTTAAACTGCAAAGAAAAAATCAAACCTGGGGGAAAAAAATGGTCTGAGATGTCACATGATTGCTTCTCCTCCAAACTATCCTTTGAGGTAGCAGTTATCAGTGGCGGTACAGCACCCTAGAGAACTTTCAGACATCTTTTAATGGCAGTTCTATATTCCAGTGGCAAAATCAGTGTTACTTCACAATCAAGAGAAATCTTATTTTAATGAGTTACTAATTTTAGTGCCTTTTTAAACAATAACAGTAATTAAGTATGTACAATATTAAGTAGGGTATTAACTTTATTTCTCCAACATTAAACATCACAAATTATAATAGGTTCAGTCTTTTTGTAGGAAACTTGTTGTTAATTGTAACCTTGGCTTCAAAAAATCATGACAGTTAGTAGTTGTCTTGTATACTGGAACTCCGTAGACTGTCTCCAGAGAATGTACCGATTTATCCTTATGAGTATCTTCCAAAATTGTTTTGACATACTGAAAAGAGGAATTTTTAAATGATAGATGAATCCAAATTTTTTTTAAGTTTTGGAAAAGCTACTGAATTCGACCTTTTTTTTTTGAAAAAAAAAAACAAAACACAACGTATTTAAGTGTACTTTGCGATAGTAAACATACTTACAGATCCCTGTACTGCTGGAGCATCAAGTTTGCTGTAGAAGGGACGTAGTGTTCGTGATAGCTTGTCCACAGCCTGTCAGTTGTCATGGGAAAAAGCAAGTTTTTGTCAGTAGTGAGTCACTCAATAAAGTGTGAATGTGTCAAATTTTTTTTCTTTTGAAGAAAAGGGAATTATGGAGTGTAACATCCATATTTGGCCTTATTTATGAACCAAGGTGGTCTTTGGCCACTTGTGCGGTACATCTCGGGGCCTGTAGGATCATGATAATTTCATTTTCTGATGTATGGTGTGTTGGCATACATTCAATCAAATGAAAAGCTGGTAACGTTCTGTGTAGTAAAATCTGCTATGTAAAGAGAAGATAGCTTTTTTTTATTGTTCTTTTCTTTCTGGGTAGGGTTGAAATAACGAGGTCTATAAATGGATGTAGGCTGGAAAGAGACAAATAGTCTGTAAATAGATTATCTAAACTAGTCAAACCAATGTATTGCTCTGAAGCTGAAGAATACCCAGTGTGTATAAGTGAAAGTTCTGAAGTTGTCAAACTTTTTAGTCCTGCTCCATTAGGTGTGGGTCAGGTGAGCAGGATGAAGATGAGGGAAGTTTCATAAGATGGCTGAGCACATTTTGCCAGAAATGATGGTTTTGCCCCCAGCAGTGCAGCCTTGTCACCTTTTCATCACCAACTGTGGTACTTGCCTAATCCTTTTAAGTGAGCTGTTTTGGGTCATTATATCAGCAGAAATTTTCTTGGGAAGATGGAGACTTTTTTTTTTTGTTGTTAAATTATCCAACTGAATCATCTCAAGACAAGGAGGGTGGAGGTGAGGGCTGGTGTAGAAGGTGTTTCAGGACCACCTGCCTAGCAGTGAGAGGCTGACTGCATCTTTTGGTGTGTGTGTGTGGATGTCTCAACTCAGCTGGATCATTGAGCCTTGCTCTCACATGTATTGCATAGAAACCTTCTTTATATTTGCTCTGCGTGACTGAAACACGGATGTCTCAACTCAGCTGGATCATTGAGCCTTGCTCTCACATATATTGCATAGAAACCTTCTTTATATTTCTTCTGTGTGACTGAAACAGTGTGGTTATTTTTTGGGCTGCTCTTGCATTTGCTGTTGCTAAACATTCATACCTATGTGTAAACTTTTACCCTGCCTTATCTGTTGGATGCCTATGGTTTGTATTATAACACTTTTCGTGTAGATTGGGCAATAAGGGCATGGATACCTGTTAGGGAAGTGTATGTAACCACGTTTTTACCAGTCATAAGTAGATAAGGATATATGATGTTTTGGGCCTTACTTTGGACTTCTTGACACCTCAACATGGAAAATCTTGAACTGTGATTTTTTTTTTTTTAAGATTGTTGTGTGGATTCGTCATATTAATTTTTAAATAAGATGCTTGTGTTTGTATTAAGTACATTATACGTTGGAATATACATTATTTATCTTCATCAGGTATAAATATGCTAGAATGAGCTTTCCTTTGAGGCATTCTTTCTATTAAAGCAATATACTTTTTGCTAAACCCATAACTAGATTCTGTAGTGATTCAATTTGCAGAAGAGGATGCTATTGAAAGGAGAAAATGCCCCAAATGCAAATCACTCTGTCAGCTACTGTTGCTGGAATAAACTGCATGCTCTGCATGGACTTCAGGAAAGCTCCAGATAAACCGATTGCAACAACCCATATCAAATAACCCCGTTTCTGCTGACACTTTTTTTTTTTTTTTAAACTCTAGCTCTGGTGCTTTTGTATTTGAAGGGGAAAAGTTCAGACACTGGAGATTTAATAGCATTTAAGAGATCACTGACAAACCAGTATGTATGTATGTATTTATTTAGAAAGGTGACTGCCAACTTTAGAACACTGTGGAGCAGAACTGTTGTTTGCTATATTATATCCTGTTTGCATGTAGTTGAAGGATTTCCCCTGTATGGAAAGAAATGCTCTTCCTCATTCCTCTGTGAAGAGTAATGATACTAGTCAAAAGGAGCTTTTGAATTCCATTAGGTACTGTGCAAAATAAAGGATGAACTTAAAGAGGAAAAGGCCATTCTAAAGCAAGAGGGCACTTGGAACCTAAAAGACACTGGACCATGCTACTGTAAATATGTGAATTAAGTGTGTGAACTCTTGACGTTCCAGTTGCCTCTGCGAATGTCACCAGCAAAGGTTTACGTTAGTAGATCTGGTAGAAACTTCTTTCTGGGAGAAATTTCAGGGGAGTTCACTGAAGTATGATTTATATAATAGACTGCCAAGCTGCAGTAACAAAAGAAAATAAGATTCTATGCTTTAACATTGCTTTATTGTAATTACTTTTAATGTTAGAACATTAATTATTGACAAATTAAGGTATAGAAAGAAATAAGCTTGGTATCATTGACTTTGCATTGATAACACTCTTCGGAGAAGTCCAGGAGTTTTTATGGACCAATCAAGAAGTATGTAAAATGTAGTGGTGGTAAAAAAGCTAGAAGTGGAGGATATTTCAATACAGTTTCAGTATTACATGTTTTATGACTCTTGATTATTTTAATCAGGTTTTAGACTTGATACCCTAAGTAGATATAGTTAGAACAAACAAGAAAAGCAAAATGTGTAGGACAGATTTTACTCAGTTTAGAATAAATACTACTAATGAATATACAGTGCTTTCAGAGTACTAATAGAAAATAACAGGCATATAATTTTTTTTTCTCATTCTGCTCTTAAGAATCAATAATTTGAAAATCCAAAGGGGAGAAACAGTACTTTTCTTCAGATTTACATAGCCTCAGAAATAGACCACTAAGATTTAAAAAAACCAACCATTTCAAGTTCTAAAATAAAAATTTTCATTTAAAACATTAATATTTATAAATTTATTGCTCAAGAATTAGTTCAAGTTCTAGAAGTAATTAATTTCTCAAAGAGATCTTAGGAAAGCACAGCATGGGAAGTATAAATGGCTCCTCTGGTTCTGCCCGTTGGGCACAGCTGGCATGTGATTTGGGGATATTTTCAACTTTACTTTTTGAAGTTTCCTTTGGAGACAATTCCTACAGACCAGAATGCTGGTCTGGAAAGATGTATGAATGCCTTAAACCCTTGCAAATAAATGCTAACTAATTAATGGCTGTTGGAGAGAATTGTTATATTTGCCGTGCTACCAAAGCAGCGTTAAGTAGCCTTAGGAGTTGTTGATTTTCTTCCTTTTGCTTCTTTTATTCGTCATCCCTGTTCGCTTCCTTTGTTTACACTGCTGAACTAGAACTGAAGATCTTGAGGTTGGGAACTGTCCTGTTTGCGAGGGAGCCAGTGCACTGGGGCTGCTGATCAGTAACAGCTCAGCTCTCTTAATGCAGCCAGCGTTAGGCTTAGTGCGAGCGTCTGACATCTCAGTGGAAACCTGCCTCCCTTTTCTCTCTAACATCTTGTTTGTGCTGCCTGTCAGCAGGACGTAGCAGTGGGGCCAAATATCACCAGATTTTTACTGTTCTTTGCGCTACAAATGAGGTCTTGTCCTGGAAAAAAAGACAGGCTGGGAACTGACGCTTCATTTTTATGACAGCAAAGCAAAGAAAGAAGGAAGCTAACCCAGATGTCCTGAGGTTTGGCTGAGAAGTTGGAAGTTGGTTTTTTTTTGATAGCTGTTTGAGATACTGTGGCCAGAAACCCATGATAGTCTGATCAGAGGATGTTAAGGTATTGTGCGTTGTTCTGCTTGTAGGAGTATTCTTGTGCTTGAACCTGCCTCTCTTCAGCAATTAACAGGATAGGAAAAGAGAAAGAAGAAATCCAAAACCTAGAAATTCCCTAGCAGAAGTGCATGGAGAAGAAAGATTTTGGAGTCTTTTTCTTATTTTTTTTTCTTCTTAAATAATAATTTAAAAAGCTCTGAAAAGATACTTCAATCTATAATTATTCCTTCACTGGAAAGAAAGTAAAAGTGTATCACTAATCACGAAATAATTATGTTAAGCAAAACACTATGAGCAAAACGAGGTTTCTCAAATATGGTGAAAGGTAACTAAAAGGAAAGTGCTTCCACGGTTAAAAGTTTTCATAGCATCTGTCACTGTAGTACTATTCAAAGGATTGTTTGAATAATTTTTACTTATTTATTTTTGATTTATAGTTTGTGCCTATCTTTTATGGCTGCATTATCCCTGAAGAGGATACTGTAACCGGAAAACTAGAGTGCTCATCTTGGAGAGGGTAAGGGAAACAAGAACATGTTTAATCGAGTAGGGGAGAGGATGGCAGGACAGGGCCTGGGAGGGCTCTAGGGAGGGCACGGGTATCGGTTCTGGATTTTTGGAAGCAAGCTTTTAGGATTTCACTATCTAAAATGCAACGAAGGATGTGAATTATGCCACCACTGATGATGAAAACTTTTCGAAGCGTATTGAGCTGAAGTTTAGCATCACCAAAATTGAATCACGCTGTGCCAAACTGGACTCTTCCTGGAGATGCAAGTTTTCAGAATAAAACAATATTATATGCTGCTTATTTGGAAGACCTGAAGTGAGGAAGCACTGATTCCGTGGTTAATTTTAGTTTAGATACTGGTTTGTTAGATATAGTCTTGCACCTTTTTTAGTTATTTTTCAAGCTTTTGTATCTCTTCTGTACTTCCTTACTTCTGCTGAGACCATTTGTATTAATGGTGCTGAGAAAAATGGTGTCACGTCTTTGAGAATTATTTGGTTTTGGTTTATATTTGCAGTTTTAAGACTAAGGTCACAAAGACTTGACTGCCAAAAAGTGATTGTGAATATTGGATAGCTTTAGCTATTTGGGGACTGGGAGAGGTGACAGAGACCCATGAAGGTGCGGAAAAGCAGCTGTGCCATCTTGACAGGATTTTCTCTGCAGGGTTATGATTCTCAGGAGCCTCTGTCCCCGATCCCTGCTGATTGGGAGTGCTACCCAGAAGCTGTAGGCTCTGCCTGAGTTACCAGCACTGCAATGTGCGTGTATCTTACTTAAATAAGTCTTGCGAGAGGGGTACGGGGTATTTCTAACCTTTAAACGTATTGGTCTGTCTTGTTAACTTGAAGATGTTTGCTCGTGTGCAGTCTGTGTTGTGACGCAATTGAGGTGGCAGAGCCTTTTGAAGGGTCACAAATTTTCATCAACATGTACATTAGGAAAAAACCTGATAGATCTCTCCTGAATTTCCTCTGTTTTCCCGACCTGTGCTTCTTGCCAAGTGCAGCTGCTTTAGCAGGGCATTGATAACATATTTCTGGAGATTAAACACGGCTCCTCCCCTTGAGTCATGGCTGTGGAGTAGCAGTGCATTGCTGGTCAGACTGCCTCTTGTTCTCCATCTGCAGAGGAAGAAAATGGTAGTTTTGTTCTTCTGTAGGTCTAGCAAACTTACAGTCAGCTCAGAAGGGGGGTGGGTTTTTATAGCATGATTAAAACAGCCTGGTGTTTTATGGTGTTGTCGATACATGACCATACAAACTTAAATACCACATCATCAGGGAAAAAGATGAGCAATGAGCTCTGGATGTGAAACTCAAGATTTCTAGGTCACTGACTGAGAGTGTAACTCAACAGAGGCCAGAGCTTGTTATCGTTTCCTGGTTTACATTTGGTCTCCTTCCAGGTGTCAGGACCGGAGCGCTCCCTGCCTTGTGGCCCTAAAGCCCAATTGAGCTCTGTAGTCACTGCACAGTCCCACCACAGCCAGACGGTTTCTGTCTCCCTCAAAAGTTGTGCAGTTGTTAATCTAATTTCTGTTTTATTACTGTAGAATGAATAATGAGGTAATATTTTCTTAGGATGCATACAGATTTTGCCAGTCTAACTTTGATATACCAAGGAAGCTGGAGGTCCAAAACTGTGACCAGAGAAGCTGAGGTTTCCAGGGCTGAGTGGGAATAGTTGGACAGTGCATAATAACAATTTTGGTAATAGTATACCTAAGCAAGAATGGAGCAAGTATTGCTCAGTTTTCAAAATAATGCTACCAGTATATTTATATCTTGCAACCTGGGAGATGGCAACAGCATTGGCTAGCTATCTGTGCTAATTTTGGTCGGTAAACTAAGTGACCTTATTTTTTTTCTTCTTCTTCTTCATGTAGCAGTAGTAAGGAGCATTATGGATTATACTACCATTTCTTTGTGATATCCTCTACTAGGAAATTTTACCCTCTGTTCCTGAAGAAGGCTGATTGTTGGAGAATTTTTAAAGCAGACTCTTAATAGTTTCTTATCATTCTTCCAGTATATTTCTTCTTTTCTTCTTTTTATATTTGTGGTGAACTGTGTAGTCTTCTAAATATCACCCGAATACTGCTCCTGTCATTAATGGCCAAGCCATAGTTGGTGTCAGTGCATACAATTAGATCCTTAGTTACTTTTCAAGCCTCAAAACTTGATAGTATTCAAGTGATTACAGTTCTGAATGTAGCTGTGATACCGTTGTCCTACCTCCTTACAAGCTGCTCACTTTAAATGTGATTTTTATATACAAACTTATCTTTATTCCTGTCCATCAGCATGGTAGACTTCAGAACAGATTTTACCATGCTTCATTTTGTAGGCAGATGTCTCTATTACTTTGCTAGTAGACTCTGGACATTTTCTGTGACTTCCTACAGAAACAGGAATCCTAGCACTTCATTTTTATCAGAAAACAGTGTAGGAAATACTGTTGCAACACTGTATAAACCATGTAGCAGATGTAAATGTCTGTAAATGTAAGAGGAAAAGATGTTGTTTAAAACAAGAACAGGGTGAAAAAGAGATTTCACTTGCTCTCGTGGTCTCTCAAGCCCCAGAGCGTGTGTCCAAGAGGTCCATCTAGCAGTCAGGCACCAGGACAGGGATGTTAGAGGTGTCTGTTCAGCAAAAAGGCACCATGATCCTTGTGTCCAGCTGTTAGGTCAGAAATCCATGGCCATAATATGGGAGGTAAGGACACCAGATGCCACATTCTCCTCATGTCCTGGGTTCCTTCTCGGTTGCCAACAGATTTTTGGATATGTGTTTTTTGGAGCTGACAGTGATCAATGTATCCATCCTGTCCCACTGCCAAGTTGTTAGGAGTCGCCATGGTTCTTTGTTTCCAGATCTGGGTGTGTTGTGAAACTGCAGGTACGTGAGTGTGTGGGTAGTCTCCATGGCCTGCTCACCCAGGTGCTGTTCACGCAGGCTGTGCTGAGAGCCCCACTTCCCCTGGTGCCTCCACAGCCAGACCTTCCCATTCGTACCAGTCTGACCTTCTCAGTTATCATTCTCTGCAGTGCTTTTTAGAGCTTAAAAGAATGTATTGGAACCAGATAAAGGTTCTTATTGTGGAGAAAGCAAACTACTTTCTGAAGTAAATTAGAATTAGATAAAAAATGAAAATGAAAGTTGAGAAAGGTAGGAAGAAAAAGCTTTTTCTTTTTCCTTTGAATTCCAATATATACAGTTCAAATCTTTTAAATGATCAATTTAGCCATGTATTTCGGAGTTCTGTAGACAAGCATATGATAACCTATTTTTATTTCAGATGTGACTAGTCTTTTCCCCTGGAACTGACAAAGAAGCTGTTAACGGAAAGCTCGGTGTGTTTATGGTGGCTAAGAATAGCACTGCATGGCACTTCTTATTGTCTTCTTACAGAGGTCCAGTTTGAGCACTGGCTATGGCTGCATGCTGTGTGAGATTTTTTTCGCCAGGTTCGTGCTGCGCCCTGGTGCTTTCTCTGAAGACTTAAAGCCCTAAAAGCTCTTGTTTGTTTTTCTAAGGAGATGCACAACTTCAGATGCTTGCTAGTTTACTTGACTTTTACTTGCAGTTAGCATAGATACATTTCTTCAGAAAGTCTGGTTAGAAATACAAGTGTCTCAGGCTTACTTTTAAAAAAAATATTGTTAACTAGGTCTTCATGTGAACTCGGCGCTTCCTTATGCTGTTAAAGACTTAAAAAGTGCTGAGGAGCCTCAAAATACATTTCCCACACTAACCACAGAAGCAAAAACAAATTTGCAGAAGTGACCTAGTGAACAATCCTCAATTTTCTAGATTTTTGCTAATTTTCACATTCATCAGACTTTTTTCCCCTAGAAAAAATGAAAATAGACATCCCAGACCATCACCAACTCAGCAGCTGACATTGCTGTTTCTCTGTAGAGTTTGGTGCATGAAGGGACTTGTCTCAGAAGAGTACATCTGGTAAACAGAAAAACACAGACAACTACGGCTATTTTAAAAACAGACAATTTACAACGTTGTAAAATATGTGTGTGCCATCACGAGGAAATTTACGCTCTAGTTGAAAAATAATCAACCTCTCTTATGTGCTAACTCTTTAGCGAGTTGTACTGGGAACTGAAACCCATCAGAGTCAAATTTTCAGAAGAGCTGAGCCCCTCAGTGCAGGGCAAAAAACTTTATTTAGGGAATATACTTGGATATCTCTTTTCTTTTTTTGAGACAATGGAATTTAGGTAGTTGCCTGGATGTGCAAAAAATCAGTTCTTGTTGTTTTGTTTTGACTCCTTAATGTTGATTTCCCCCTCTGGTCTTCCTTGTCATGTTTGTGTTAAAATGTGACAGATTGAGTTAGTCTTCAGAGGTTTATTTCCCTTTTCAGCTTGTATGTTAATACGGAGGATTACTAGGCAAAACTGACATAATCGGAGCGTAGAACAGTTGTTCGTCCCTGAAATTGATACTTAATGCATGAGACTTTTTCTAACCCTGATTTGTGGATGCTTGAGCATATTCCATTGCTCAAATGTATTTGTTTATTCTTTTTCAATTCATGTGTGTATATCTAACGTGTCAATTTTCAAACCATACCTCAGTATCAGAAATACTATTATAGTATTTCAGAATACTTCACTAGGCAGTTACTTTCAAAGTTGAGAAAATGACCTTGAAATGGTACCAGTCTGGGCTAATATGTTATTTTTGAGCTTTAACTTGTAGAAATAATTTTCATCTGAAATATTAATATACTTATATGCAGCATATTACAAGAAAGTAATTTGGTTTCTTTATAGATTTTTTTGTTTACAGTAGGTGTTGGTTTTTTTCCTTTTTTTTTTTTTTCTTTTTAATGATACATGATTTGAAGTTGCTGGTAACTTTTTAACTGATGCTCCAGAGTCTTTTTCCAAAATAGCTCTTTACGGCAAAGCTGCCAGTATTCATTACTTTTTGCATTTACTCAGGAAAGGTCTAAGTTTGACATTAATGAGGATAATTGAAGATAATGAGCATAATCAGGATAATGAGGAGAAGTCTTCCTCTTTCTACTGGCAGCTGGAATTGTCCTCTTCTCACAAGGAAAGAATAAGCAGGCAGTGGAAGGGAAGGTTTAAACAAACTACCTTGAGTTGTGCTCCATGAGAGGACTGTCTGCAAAAGCTGCTGGCTTCTGACACTGTCTTTTTGGAAATAATATCAGCATAAATTAGTTAAGCATTTTGTCATTATTCTTTGTTTCAGTACACTGCATCAATAGAGTTTTTTATATCCTTAATTCTTCAAACTGGGGATGTGGAGTTTTGTTTTTCCAAATAAAAGTGGATTAGGAAAGATGTATTTAAGTTTCTTTTTCTGTTTGCTGGTTTACAAAGTCATGCCTATGATCACTTTGACCTTATCACTTGATGCATTTTTTGTGTGGTGTGTATGTATCTATCTGTTAGTATATTAAAAGAAAACAAAACCTCATCACAGACAATAGATTTGCAGTGACAAGTGTCACAATTGAGTTGTCCATGCAGCCCATGTATCAGTGTGTTTATATTCCTTTGATGCTCTATCCTTGCCTTAGTTTTAGTTTTTTAGATACTATTTCTTAAAGCTTTAGATTTAGAGTTTCATTTGTGCTTTTCTTCCTCTTCATGGAATTAGTGTACCATAAAAATGAAGTCTTTATTCAGAGTAAGTTCATTCTCATAATTGCTGTGGAAATGTGTGCTTCCTTAACTTGTAGAACAGTGTACATGGAAAAATCTGGAATAAACACTAGTAAATAAAACTATCATTTCTTCTTTTTCTACTCTTCTAGTCCCCCTGGCCTGACTGGTGTATCTTCCCATTGCTGTCTTTGCCTCCTTTATGCTTTTTAATTTAATGTCACTTAGCCTAGCACTGATATACTTCTATTGCCTTTGTTATCTTACACTTTCACGTAGGTTTCAGAGCATCAGTGCATTTTCAGCCTGGTGTAGCCTTCAATTTGATAGCCCAGGAAGGAAAAAATGGATTTCTCTGTTAGCAGTAAATATTCTGTTCTCTGCCCTGTTTCCCCCACACCTGTAGGCTGAGTAGAACACACTTTCCATACTAAGCAGAAAAGGCATGGAGGAGAAAGTGTACGTGCAAGTCTACTTGCAGACTTACCTGGCACTTGAGAAGTTGACTGTTGTTCTGTGGCTCTCAAACTACAGTCCGTCAGCCAGGAAAGGGAATGAAGAGGAACCAGACTGCAGCTAGCAAGCTTGAATTTGCTCATTAGGAATCTGTGACCACCTTGGAAACTTCCTCATTTAAAAAAAAACAAAACCAAACCAACCCAACCCACAACAACAACACCCAAACAAACAAACAAAGCACCCTCCCCCCAAAAAAAACCACCTCTGCTAATAGCAAAATGCTGGAAAACATTGATACTATTGATAGGATTATACATACCTGCTAAGCTCAAATGGATACCTTATTTCTAGATAAGCACCTTATTGGTGCAGTTTGGGTAAATGCTTGCAGCCAGACTGGGAATCTAGCAGGAAGCCATTTTCAGCTTTTACATTGTCAGAGAAAGTTGTAACTGCTCATGTTTGTAGAGAACAACTCAATGGCATGAATCATTGGAATCGATGCCAGATAGCTAGACATCTGAGCTGAGTTCCTTCCAGTTGTCCTTCTGACTCCAGGAGTTAGACCTGGAGGAAAGATGCGTGGTGCTTTCATGTGTTATGGCCTCATGGCTACTATGTGAATGCCCAGTACTACCTAAAAGCGTGACCATGACTGGTATGATGATGAGCCTGAGCTTATAGGTCCCCTTGAAAGCCAGGGAATGCTACTAGTTCAGACTTTATGGTGGCTTCGTTTGCATTTTCCTCAGGGCAGGTGGATCAGAAGAACTAACAGAACAAGCCAAAGTTACGCTATTCTATCCTTGCTCTCCATTTTCAAAAGGAATTTGTCATCTTTACTACTCTCTCAGTAATAATTTTAAATTAATAAATGCATGTCAGATATTGCTTTTTAAAATTAGTAGTGTAAGGTTTTTTTGCAATTTAATCATGTGGAAATACAATTGCTTCTGTGTTTGTATTGTTACTGAAAGTATGACTTACAATGCTGTAGAAGCCTGACATTGAAATAAGATATAAGAAATAAAGAAACAAGATTTTTTTTATGCTTATGTGTTTTTTTTTGCCTGTGTTTGTATTGCCTTTTGAAGGCAATACAAAATTTCTAAATGAGTGGAACTTGGCAGTTACGTATGCTCAGTTATTACAGTTCAGTGTTTTGAAGGAAACTGAGATATTGGGATACGTGGCTCTTACTTGACAACACAACATTAGAACTTTGGTGCTGTGCAAAGTATTTTGACAAGTAGGGTCATGTTGAGTCTTCACAGTGAGTCTGCTGGGAAAGACAGTAGGTAACAAATGTGTTCTTAGGGTGCCATTTTTTTCTCTGAGAAGTTTGCAACTTGATTACAGAAATGTTTTCCAGCAGGAATTCATATATTAAGTCTAACTTACTTTATTGTATATACAGCTTTAATTTGAATTGAAAGCTACAATTGTATAAAACTTCAGGACAGTGAAAGCCTTTCTGAAAATTACCATTGGGAATTTAACTTATAGCCCTGAACATTTACATTCCTGTCATTATCTTACTTCTTTATGTGATGGATTGTGTTCTAGATTATGGACAGATGAGAGAGACTTATCTTTTATGTTCTTTTAAGCTGCTCTTCCATCAGAACGGCTTTCTGACAGTAAAGCAAAGCATATTAAATATATTAGCAGTTTGGAAGTATGTTATGAAAGAAATTTTATGTCTTCTAAAGTGAAGATTTCTATGAAATTAAAATATGATTTTAATCAAAATGGTGTATCTGAAGAAGTTTTCTATTCTGGCAGTTGCTCTAGAAAAGGAATTACATAAACTACATTTTTAATGGTCAGGATTTCCTGATGGCATTCCATAATCAAGAATGACTGGGCAGGACTTGAGGCAATTAAGTTCAAACCGATTTCCTCTTCCCCCTCTGATTTTTGTGCTTGATCACATTGTTTTCCAATGTTTATGGTTTGGTCTTTTGGCATCTTGTGCTATCATATTTTAAAAAATGTCCTTTTTTTTTTTTTTTTTTTTTTCCTGTCTGATAATAATCTACATGCATGGTCTACCATAGAAGGCTCTGTAATGTGACTCCCATAATGAGTTGTACTACTTCCATATGTTTGTAGCAGTCACAGCCAGTATTTGCCATCTATGTCCTAGCTGTTATTTTGTTAAGGATTGTAAAAAAAAAAAAGGAATATATGTGAAATTGGATTACATACATCTTAGTGATTTTTTTTTTATTGTTTAATTTTAAATTTATTGTTTGCAAAGGTGGTTACTTGCACCATAGATGGGACGTTCTGCCCTGCCATCCCATACTAAGTTAGAATTGCATAGCATGCGACATCAAGTGAGCTTCAGCAAATATCTTTGAGACTGTAGCTTGAAGCAGCCTTTGCTCTCTCGAGTCTGATATTCTCAGTGGATGAAGTGAGCCCAGCAATGACTAATAGTTTGTAACTGGCTGCCCTGACACTGTCCTGAGTGTCAGATCTGACCTCTTTTTCAGCCATTAAATTTCCTAATAAAAGTGTTTGTGTTTTCTGCCTTCCATAGATATAAAATGCCCGCCCATCTGATGTAGGTGATTGTACATGATGCATGTGGCTGTATTTCATCCTGTTCAGTCACAATTCTATAGAGAAGCAAGTTCTCTATATGCAGTGTAAGGATAATGTGTTACTCTGCTAACAATTTTTAAGGATTGCTGTGATTTTTTTATTTTTTTTTTTTTAATTTTTTACCTGAAAGAAAGCTTTGCTCAGGGATAAACACTTAAACTGGTATTTTGCAATTCAGTAGTGGAGCTGCTTTTCATAGATGAGAGAGGTTTAGAAAGAAGGTTTTTGCGGGGTTGCTGCTTCTCAGCTATGTATAAAGGTAAGAGGAATGGCTAGTATAGTCCTTATTCAAGAAGTGGTAAAGCCAGTAGGATTTACTGGAGGAAACTTGTAGCCCAGTTTCTCTCTTCTCGTGTATCTGAATTTAGGCAAAAGAACTATTTAAAAGTAATCTTGATTTTTATCTCTGTAATCTATTTCATCTTTATGTCTGTTCTAGAGTTTCAGGGAAGAAATAATATACCTATTTTATTTTGAGACTTCTCAAAGTAAAGTAGGGAAGAGACTGCAAGATACAAAGTCCCATACAGGGACTGAAATATTTGCTGGGTAGAATTTGCTCAGCCATTAAAGCAGCTAGGAAAGAAAAGTTTCTTCTTCTCTTCACAATACTTCCTCAAGCAGTGTCTGAATACTAGTACAAAAAGGGGGAAAGGTACTGTATGGCAGAGAATACAGCAAAAAGTCTCCAGAAGATTTTGGTGATGGTGACTTTAGAAGGGGTAGAGGGACTTTTCAAGGACTTGTCTGTGTTTGGCTTGCAGGGGACTGACTTTGTACATCTCGGACCATATTCATAGGTGAAGAAAAGATGGAGGAGAATTTTTTTTCTAAACTTAAATTGAGTATTTTATTTTTTTTTTAAATAACAAAAAAACATCACTTTTAAGTTTGAAACAATATTACCAAAATGTATTTCGCTTTTGCTTTCTCCTTTGCAGGACATTGTTTGGTTAGATTTCTAGAAAGCAACTTAAAATCTCAAAATTACAGTTTATGAATGAAATTGTTGGAGATATTAACAGCAGTGGGGAAAAAGACTGTTGAATCTTTGGAAGGACAAAACTCTACCTAGTTGTAAGGCAGAACTTCAAATTTGGGGATCATCAGTAGCAGCTAGCCTATTTCTGATAAAGGATTGTTATCTGGCCCAGCTACTTAGGAAATAGATAGTGCCATTAAGATTGTATGCCTTAAAATTTCTGCTGTGTCTCTGTGTTGACCTGAAGTAATGTTTCTATTACTGTTTACTAGTAGAGGTGTCTGAATTTTGGGCAAAGCTAAGATTAAATTTCTTGCCTGTGTTTTCAGAGGCTTTAAAAGCAGAAAATAAGCTTCATGTGAGTACTTGTGTCTGCTGTTCTCCTAGTTGAGTTTACTTTCCATAAAGAAAGGATGTTCATATTTGTTGGGGGTAGAAAAATGATTCTTATGATAAAGCTTCAGAAGTTTTCTGTGAGGTTTTATTCTATGTTTTTTGAGTTCAGATGAAAGCTCAGCTGTCATAGTAACAGTCCCAGAAAACACCCAGAAAACTTTCCTTTGCTTTCTGTATTCTTTCCCAGGGCATCCTTCACATTTTAGCCGTATGCTTAATTAGCTACTTGTTGAAAGAAACTTATCTCCTGTTTATTGATATAGTATTCATTTATAGTTTTTTTTTTTTTTTATTATTCCAGAGCTTGGCTAAAAGGTAATATAAACACATCTGAAGCTCCTTAGATAAATTGTCAGTAGGGAAGTGTTTCTACTGCAGAAGTAAATTGTAATTTCTGATTCAGACATGGAGGGGAAGTTATCAATACCTATATAACTTCCTCTCTCTGAAAGATTTAACTTGACTTTACAAACATTACACTGAACCACACTGCTGAACTAAGCCAGTTGTAAGCCTGTTTCTACTTCACAGGTGGGTAATCCATTCATCTTGTTAACTTCTGATGTTTCATAAATGCTTGACAGAAGTACCAGCTACTGCTGCTGGTTATTTAATTCTTTTCATCATATTCACGTAAAATCGGTGAGTGAGAGTTTGCAATCTGGGCTCTTAGTTCATGTGGCTCGTTAATGAGATACTGGTTCGTTTTTGCCTCTTCATGTATTGTAATTGGACATGTGGAGCCGTGATCTTTGTTAAACATTTCCCAAAGATTATTCACTGTATACTACTAATGCAGAGAAAGAAGAAAGAATGCCATACCTCGTGTCACTGGATGAATTAGTTGTGTAGTCTGTACTGAAAATAGTAGGATGTTTGTTCATCAGGAACTATGTATTCAGACTTAAGATATGAGGAATATGAGAGACAGAGCAGATTTTTTTTTCTTAGTCATGTATATTCTAATGTATTTGGTTCACTTTCGTCTGCTGTGTTTGTATTTGTGGTGTTACAGATCAGTGTCTATTATGTAAAGGAAAGAAATATGGGTAACGCAACCTATGAAAATTTGTGTGGTCAGTGGCCCTTAATAGATACATAATTTCACTGGCAACAACTGTGAATTTTATTCACATTATTTAGGTTATCTTGTGATGTGACATGACTATGCTATGCCTCTCCCTTCACTTTCAGGTTTTCATACCAGTTTTGAGAATAATATTTTTATTGATACTTTTTAAAAATGCATCCTAGGAATACCTCAAAAAATAGCTCATTATCCTAGTTCATCTAAGCACATTATTAAGAATAATATACATGACTGAAAAAAATCTAATAGCTTTTTTATATAACTGGAAATGGTTAAAATAAGTATACGAGTGTGTTTCACAAGTTTTTTCTTCTGTTATAATCTATTAGTACGGTTTAAAATTAGTAATGTTTTGCTGGTAAATGAATGTTAATGAAATAAATGGAAAAATCAGGATAAATGCAGTATAATGCAGAAGTATCCACCATCTCCATGAAGACTGCTGACTCCAGCACTTGCGTGATGCTGGCAAACCAAGGAACCAGCCAGAGCCCCGTGTGCAGTGGTGTTGGCTGTGCATGAGATCAGCTGGGATTCAGTACAGCAACTGCTAGTAAGGTAGTAATAAATCCTATTTAGGGACAGACTCCCATGTACTATGACTAATGGTACATAGTTTGGACAGACACCAGTGAAGCAGACCTGGCTGGTCTACTGTACTGTCAAACGCTTCAGCAACCTGGGTAAACCAGTGGGATAAATGAATAGCAACTACATCTTCCCGTTGCTACTCTGAAAGCAAATCCAAGAGGTATAAGTGAAGAACGGCTTGCTCTTTATATATGTGTACAGACCGAAGGCTAAGATTTGGAATGTGCTTCTGTTATTAGAGCATGTTGACCTTTGTTGTCTTCATAAAGATGTTCACTGTTTCTCTCATTCAAACCATGAAGTTTTTTCACTGATATGAGTAAAGAGACTTTGGAAACAACGAAACCTGAAAGTCTACAAGACCTGTAAAACTGTGGCATAATAATAAGATTTTTGAAGAAGTTGTCTGCCCTAGAAAACAGACAGCTGGTCTGGGACACAGGAAACCTAAGTTTAACTTTTTGGCTCTGCTTGTAGTTTGTTGGGATGATACTGGCTAAGTTGGCATCTCTTGAGCATTGACATCCTTATTAGGAAAAAATAAGGATTCATTTGGTAAAATAACTGAAGATTCGTTGCTATGGAGCACTCTAACAATAGTCACAGATACATTTCCTTGTATATTAATACCACTTTTGTGAGGTAGGATGAAATGTTCTAGGTGTTTATCAGACTAGAAGACAAGGAGCTTAATTAAAATTCCTTTAAGTAACCACACAGATAATATTTTTGATCTTTGGGAATTTTTGTATTGTCAGTTGAACATGCAAACTCTGCTCTGCAACAAGTATCACAGGAAAATTAAAGTACCTGTGATATTACGCGTGCTGCAAAAATAATAACAAAAAGCTTAATCTTTAAATGTAAGCTGTGTAAAATAATTTACTACCTTAGCAATGAACTTAAAAACTAGCAACCAGGAATATGATCTGCTTGATGAAAACTATGGAGGCCCTCTCAAAAGTGTGTCGAGTATCCTTATTTTATAATTGGGTACCTTATTTAAAAAACATAAAATAATTCTAGATGTATTTTCAGGTGCCTTGAAAGAGAGGAGATACCTAATGGAAATTTTGCTTCAGTCTGACCATTCCAACTTCCTAAGAAACAGCAGCAACTAAAAGCAAATTTCAGTTAAAGGAAAGACCCGAAAAACTTGGAAAGTACTATTTAAAGCACATATGAAGTGTCAACACTTGCCTAAGTGTAAAGTAGCACCAATAAAAATGTACAAAGCTAAAAATCATCATTTCATGTTATCCATGAAGTAAAACACACTCATAGATTGTCACTGGCCGGGGTGCGTTTGTTACCTTCTGGTACCTCCTTTGTATGTTTGAATCCTGAATAGTCTTGTTGGTAACAGGACACTTCTTACATCCTCAAACACTTGATGCATTTGGGCTGTACAGAGAAAACAGGATGATAAAAATAGCATTCTTTAATATCAACTTGGGTATTAAGTGACCTTTCCTAGTTCTGGACACTTATGTTTAACATGAAACAACTTTTTCTCATTTAGCATACATCAGGGTGTGTTGCCTTCTGACCTTGGAGTGTGTTGTCTGTCTAATTATCCTTTGTATTGTTTTACTGTTCCTTGAAACTATCCAAACAATTTGGTGTGACCCTAGCAACCAAACAATACTGTTTAACAGAGATTTCCTACGGCACTTGCTCCCAGATTTCCCACGTAGCGCTAGCTCGCATAGGAGCAAACAAACAGGGTATTGTTTCCAGTGAATAACATTCAGTGTTTTCAAGCAATTTATGAAAGTAGGTTTTTGTTTTTGAACTGTTACGAGTGGTATGATTTTTTTGATTCCAGATTTCATCTGAAGTTCTGTGGAATGGTCCATGTTTTGAAGCTTCAAAACAATGTTTGAAACTTAAATTTTCTGTGGCAGCTAAGAGCAGAGAATGGCTTGTGCTTTGGTGGCAAAAGATAGCAGAAAGAAATTATTTAATCCTATCCTGTAATGAGATTTTTTTTTTTTTCCTTTAAACATTCTATTTAAAATCCACGTAGACCCTTCTTACAGTGTTATCGATTGCAAGTTCATGAGTAAATGAATCCCACTGAACATAATTATACCAGATAATAATGTTGTTTGACCTAGTTAAGAAATCCGATAATAGATTTTGGCTTTTCTTTAAGGAACTACTATATATCCTCTTATTAAACGCAGTCAAGGTCCCTACCCTTTTTCCCTCCTAGGTGGTTTTTCTCTGTGTGTGTTTAACTTACTGGTTTTACATAGCAGATAAACCCACGAACATTGTCATATGCAAGGCAAGAGTTGTTAGTATGAACCATTAATGCTATCATGAATTACAGTCCTCAGCAAATTCACAGATGAAAGTAAATCCCAGTCGTTTGTTCTGCCTTTTGAATATGCTGGCGTTTCAGTGAAACTAAGATATTTGTAATCCTCTCATGGCAAGTGTTAATAATTGCTTCAGTTTGACGTTTCGCCCTTGTTTTTTGGGGGGAGTTTATTATCAGCGGAAGAGTTTGTGCACGTGAATGCAGACATGGGTAACATGTATGACTGTAGGATACCCTGAACTCTGCTTCGCTGCTGGAAGAGTAGAGTGGTGAGTGCTGTCCTTGCATTGACGCTGCTCTTTGTGCTGGCGCAAGCATGTGTGCGGTCATGTGCTGAGCAAATTGGACAACCAGTTGTGTCAAAATTAAACTGGGGAAAAAAATCAACACGTATACTGCTTTTCCAGTTCAGTTCATTACACAGCTGTGTGCGTGTGTGTGCCTGCACGGAAGGAGGATGGTACTGGGAAGGAGATAGCTGGCTGGGAGGGGTTGCGTCCTTTGCAACAGGGCAGCTTATGCAGTCTGACAGGGGCTGTGTGAAACTGTAGCCAAGGAGCGGGGTCCGTGGCATTTCAGGCTGATGTAAGGCTGTCCTGGTACCGTGTTTCTCTGGCTTTGTGGTCGTGCCTTCTGCCTTGCACTGAAATCTCTGCATCGCTTCTGGGAGCTGGAGTCTGGTTATAGTCCAGTTGCTTCTTTTTTTTCTTGCCAGGTTTAGGTTTTTGTCCAATTTACCTGTTTTGAGTCAATTTCCTATGTCGTTGCATGAACCTGGGGGTAGGACTTGCCTGCAGTATGCCGGGGTTGAGATCAGCCTAAACAGCCTTGGGGATATCGTCCTTAGTGAGAGAAGCTGTTGTGTAGCTTTGAAAGTTAACATCTAAGATGGTCTGTTACTGAAGATTAGTTTACTAACGCAAAGTAAAAATAGTGCTTTGAAGATGATCAGCTCTCAGAGTTTCCCCAGTTCTTAAATCATAGGTGATCTCTCTGGAGACAGAAAGATATTGTGTAAGCACACATTAAGGCTTGTCTACATAAAGCAAATCTAGATGTAGTTCTGGGTTACGGAGCATGTTAGTCCTTCTCAGTTTGCCTTCAGAGAGACAAGGGCTGGTTGAGTACCCACTTCTCATTGTTCAGGACAGTGGACTGGACTGAAGCTGTGGCATGTTCCCTTAAGTCCCCAGTCCTGGTAAGGTGGAGACTGTGACACGCTCCAGTAGGTGAGTTGAGAAGAGAAGCCAAAGCAGCAGCAGCTTTGCTAAATTTCTTCTGACCAGACACAGCTACTGATGTTCAAAAGGAGATTTAAACTTCTCATTTCTTGCCACTGTTAGCTTCAATATGTGATTTAAAATAATGGAGTCCAGTTTGTCTGTTGAATCGGACAAAGCTTTAGCTTTCTCAGATACTCTCATATTGAGAATAGAAACAACTGTTTATTTAGGAATGTGTGGTATCTCTTAAGAGTCTTTAGGTACTTGATTTTTTTATTTTGTTCATTTGCAGGTATGAAAAGAGAGTTGTTCAAAATCTATGTGTTGCAGCATTTTTCTGTTTTGTCAGTCTCTTACTTGTTTTTTCTCTTTGTTACCTACTATGACTAGGAAGGATGTATTCCTTCTTGTTGCCTCTTCTCTCCTCAAATCTCTGTGCTCTTGTTCTTGACGCATAATGCAGCTGTCATGTTTCCTAGGTTGCCTTTAGAAGCATCAGGGCTTAAGAGTGAGAAGAGGATGGATACTGGAAAATGTAGTCCTTGTAAAGAAATGAAATATTTCGTAAAGTGCCTGACATGCTTATGCTTCTGTACTGAGGGACAAGCCAATCAAAAGATACAGGATAAGAAATATATTTTTTTTTTTTTTCAAGTCAGATATTTTGAGTTGTTGCCTTTCTTTGCAGCATGCGCTTTGGTCTGTTTCCTAATGCTTTTGTGTGCTTTCATCTAGTGAACTTCCACCATAGGGATCTAGAACATGGTGGTGTCTTTGATCTCCCAGTGCCTGCACTGTGTGGCACACGCTCTTCTGTGTCTTTTAGGACCTCTGTTACCGAGATCAAAGTGCCAGATCAAAGTGTTAGAGGATGTTCAGAAATGCTTTATGGTATGCGGTGTGCGTGCATGTCGTTCTGGTGTTGCCCCTGGTTGCCGGGAGCTCAGCTCTGTGACCTTGGCAAGTCCTTCCAGCCTCAAAGACAGCATACTGCAGTTTGTGTACAGGAAAAAATATGCATTACTCCAACTAAACAGTGAGTTTATACAAAAAGGACTTAGGGGAAAAACACAGGTCATGTGTAGTACTCACAGCATTATGCAAGGTAACCTTCCTTTTTGTTTAAAGGCTGGAGTATTGTGACTGTTGTCTTTTCACTCCTGCTGAATTGCTCACTTCACTAATGCGTTTGATAAGTTATTACTGTGAATGGAAGTTGAGGAAGTCTGTGTTGCATAAAATACAACTTTCTGAACTGGTAGAAGAAATTATGAATCACACTCAAACTTGGGAAGCCACAAAGCGAACTTGACGGTTCAGTCTCCATGACAACCAGTATTTTCATGAATGAAATGAGCACTGAAAAAATGTTTGAGAAAAAGTTATGAATAATATTTAACTAATAGGAATTGCACATGTGCAAGTTGAAAACACATAAAAATTTTGCAAGTTCATAAAATTGGCCAAGTGCACCTCCTCACTCTTAAACTGCAGAAAGCCTTAAACAAGGTTACCTGAACAAATCACGACATGTAATACAATAAAATAAACTGGCACTAGTCTCCTTATACAACTTATAGGAAAATGAAATCTTAATTAGAATTCTTAATATAAATTCCTGATAACAATAAAAAAAATATAACGTCCACAGTCATGGAATATGCTGGAGAAATACCAGACCTTTCTGGGTAGATCTGAGGCATCATTAGAGATGTCAGTAGTTATTTTGATTTATAGTGTGCAAGACAAGAATTGTAATTATTTACTGTAATTGGGGATGTGGGTGTGTGTGTTAAACTCATGTATGAGTTCTGATATCTGATTTTCAGTACTGCGCTTCACATTGGGTGGCAGCTGTGATAAGAAAGAAATATTTTTGAGTGCTTACGAAGAAAAATAAAATTGAAGATGGTTAAATATACGTAAACTTATTATCTGGCAGTTTCAGTATAAAGGTGAAAGCACTAATCTTTAGAGAGGGAGACTAATATATCAAGTGTTATTTATATTGATCAATTAGTTAATATTTCTGAAAAATGAACAAGTCTTTCAGATTGGTGACTAGAGAGTGGAGAAGAACAGTTAACGTGACATGTCTAGAAAGGATTTGTGTTCTTGTTAGGAAAAGCAACTTACGGACAAAAAGTGCCAAGAGAGGTCAAGGAAATAATTCTGTTGAAGGTATTCGGACATCAAGTAGAAACTTGAACTTCATGGGTGATTTATAAGAATTGAATCAAGCAAATACCTCTTACAATATATGGAGATAACCCTTTACATTGAACCTTTTGATTTTTAGTAGTACTTGAACCGAAGATACCAGATACTAAAAGCTGTAATCTTTATCATGATTATCATAGAGTTGTATTTAGAAGGAGATGGTTCACGCAGTGTAAAACAGTTTTACATGTTATCAATAACAAAAATGAGTTATGTTATAAACCCTTATACAACTTAAAGTAGAATTCCCCACCTAATTAAAAAACCATAATCTTGTTGGATGTTATAGCTAGTTATTTCCTCTTTCTTGTTTACAGAATTTACTGTATGAATATGTCTGTGTGGTGGACGGGAAGGTGAAAATAAAAGAGTGACAGGCACTGTGTTTAGAAGCTCTGCTTTATAGCTCTCTCTCTTTTTTTTTTTTTTCCCTGTAGCCTCCACACCACCCAACAGAGTAAATAAACGCAAGGTTTCTCCAAGTGTTGTTTCCACCTGGGAAAAGAGAGGCATCATCATGTCTAACATTACTATTGATCCAGATGTCAAACCTGGCGAGTATGTCATCAAAAGCCTCTTTGCTGAATTTGCTGTTCAAGCTGAAAAGAAAATAGAAGTTGTAATGGCTGAACCTTTGGTGAGTCCTTTTTTTCTAAAACAGACTGATTATCATATGTATGGTTACTGAAAAAACCATCCTCAGATATTGTTGACTTTTCAAAGGGATTACTTCAAGAATAAATAGGCTTGTGCAAACATGGCTGTTGCCTGGATTATGTTTTATTGACTTCCGTTAAAACTGTTCTGTAGTGGTTACTGGAAACAAGACCTCTTAGTATTCATAAGTTCTGTAAAGTTACAAAAGGAAACAGCGACAACAAAAAATGTTCCTTCATTAACAGAGTGAAGTGTGTTTCCTTTTGATGTTTCTCTGAAATAATACTCCAACAATATACTTTCAAGAAAAGTCGCATTTGTTTTTTTTCCCCAAAGTAATGACACTAACACCTGGTAGAGTGTGGTAGCCGGCATACATTGCAGATTAGGCAAAATGCAAAATTCTATTGATGATCTGAAATAAATTATTTTTTTATTAAACTTGGAAATTTCTGGGAAAAAAAGTGAGAGTGTTTTTTTTTTTTTTTTTTAACTTGAAAATTTGCTGGACAGGCGAGACGCCGCAGCTTGCGGAAAGGTCTCTGCAACTGCTCTTTGCAGAAGTGTTTGTGTTCAGAAGTACATGTGTGAGCACTTGAGCCCCAGTTTTGAAACTTCAGGGAAAAAAATATTATTGAGATGTAGTCCAAAAGAACACAAAAATGGGGCTAAATGTGTTTTGTGGTGTCACTGATGGAATCACCTTGAACTAAACCATTAGTAGATCAAAGGCTGAGGAAAAGGAAACACTTGTTTATATCCATCTATGTAGGCATACATTATATGTTTGTGTGCGTACCAGGCAATCCTGCAGCTTAAACATAACTTATCTGTTTCCTTACAGACATCCAGAAGAGTCAGGTGTTCAGGAGGGTTTGATGAGAAAGCACAGAAACTCTGTAGGAAAAGGGGCACACAAATGGTGATGGGTACATGGCTAAAAAATGAGAGGACAGCTGTGGAGGGACAGCCTGCTCCCCGCAGGGTGGTCGGTCTGTGTGCCTGCTGCTGCGAATGCCGCTCCCTTGGCCCCTTTTCCATTCAGCTGCTAGACATGTGGAACTTGGCCAGAATGACATAGACTGCCTGTTTTTCAGATGAGCTGAAGAGGGCTTTTCCTGTAGACACAACTAGTTTGGAGTTATATCTCCTAACTGGAATACTGGCAGCAAGGTAAATATAATAGCCCTGGAGTTCACTTGTGCTGCGAAACTTGTCCCTAGACCAGATTAATTAAATACTCCAACAATCCCGGGCTGTGTTTTACTGCCATGCTGTCGACTGTTAGTTAAACAAATGGTTTTAAATCTGTTAGTTGTACAGAATCAAGACATCTTGCCAGATTGAAAACTAGAAACCCCATGAAATAATGCACTTTACAAAGAAGAGTGATTCCCAGCTCTGTTGCCTGGTGAGGTTTTGTGGTGATTGCATGAAGTCTACCTTAGTCAGGATATTTTACTAATAAGATTCGGAAATTGATATTTTGTATGTATAAAATACTTTGGGCTAAAATAAGCAATTATAAATATTAATGAAGAGTAGTCATTTGTGAAGGTCTTTAACAGTTCTGCCTGGGTTGATTTGCTAAGCTGAATTCCTTTAAAAAATGTTTTTTAATACAGTCGAATATAAATATACACATATAGCCAGCATTCCTTGTTGTTTATTGATAGGAAGAAAGGACTATATAGAAAATCAGCAATTTAAAAGAGGTGTCAAAAGCTGCGGAAAAGTGAAACAACGTGAGCCTTTGTAACACAGAGATGGAAGGGAATCTTTAGGTGTTTCAGCAAAAGGAAGTACTAAAATTCTGAAGTGGTTTTATTTTTCCACATAGTGTTTCATATATATAGACTGAATATTCAGTTCTAGTACATGACATTTAAAAAGAAAGATTAAAGACTGAAAGGGCACAGGAAAGACACTGACTTGGATCGGAGAAAAGGCTTTAATGGAAGAAAGGAAAGCCCTTTATCATTTTAGTGTGATTTGATTTGGTGGGATGACTTGGCTGCAAATAATAATGTGGAGAATATATATAGTGTTACATAAATCTTTAATGTGTTAGATGAAGCTAGGTTGTTGGATGAAGCTATTGGAGAGAATTAGGAGCCAGACCAATTAAAGTTAGGAGCTAGACACTTTTTTTAAAACTTGAAGATGAACATGCCAGCAGGGGAGTAAAAATTAATTAAAAAAAAATATTAAAAAAATAGTAACTTCAGATCAAGACAACAGCCTGGGGTTGAGGGGATGGTACCATTTTGGCTAGATCTATGGGTTTCATTTAAAAGTAACTGACTTGTGATTTAAAAAAGTAACTAAAAGGTTTCTCTGGCTGTGAATTTACTTACCAGACTCAGTGAGTAACAAAGTAATTTCCTTTCGCTGATTTAATTAAGAGTTCTCTTCTTGCAAGGTTTTAATACTGCAGTTTCCAAAGTTACAGAAAGAGCTTATCAGCAAATGCTTAAAATAAATGATTCAAGTAGCAAGTGTAACCACAGGAAGGAAGATCATCCTTTTAGTGAGTAAACTAAATTAAAACACCATTTTTTTTTTACATATTACAAAAAAAATCAATTCTTCTAAGTCTTTTGTTGTATTATATAGTTTTAAAGGGAGCAGGGCTCAGACACAATTTATTGTGACTTCAAATACTCTTCCTCAGCTGAGCAAGGATGGCTGGGAGGCATGATACCAGCCTTCCGCAAACGTGAAACAAACTATACTAGTGAGAAAGATTAGCGATAAATTGAGTTACCTTGTATTTTGTCAGGCTGCATGTAAATACAGATGGTTAGAAAGCAGAGAGTTTAACAGGGTGCCACCAAGTTACCAAGCTGTTAACTAGTCAAGCTGCTAACTTACTAAATTGTAGTAGTCTCGTATTTAAGTCAAAACCAGCAAGAGTTTTTAAGCCTTTTTTCCCCATCAATTTTATTCCATCATGGAGATACTAAATATTACTGGGACTAGCACCGTACACTTTTTCAAGTCTTGCTTAGGTGCTTTCCAAAGCTTGCCTGAAACCTGTAAAATTTAGCATGCTGTATTTCTTTAGGGCAGCGTTTCTCGACGGCCGCTCTGAGGCGGGGCGGGGAGGCGGCTGCTGCCCGGCGCTGGGGCTGCCGGAGGGAAGGCGGCGGCAGCACTTGCCTGGCTTCTGACGTGCAGCTCGGAGGGCAGAAACAAGTGCGCTGGTTTTGCCGCGCTGACCTGAGCTGCCCTGCTGAGGTGTGCTCCTCACCAGAGGCCGGTGCCAGTGAATACTGGAGAGGGGCCAACAGGTGGTACCTTTTTCCACAGGTGCAGTTGTTTGCACAGCACCTGCACGTCTGTCTACATCCTGATCTCCGCTGCCTGCCATATGTTGACATTTCTGCTTTGCACAATGGATGAAAACTGCTCTTTGGTTAATTCAATAGGTTGTGAGTGGTTTTTTTTTTTTCATTTCACTTGTAAAAGATAAATGTAGACCTATTATTTTCATCTCTCTCTGAACTTCAGGAAGCCAGGAAAATAAATCTTGAATTATTAATTCAGTGAAGGTTTCCAGACCTTTACTTTATGCTGTTGGATAGCTTTTTGTAAGTCATGTGAGATGACTGGGGCCATGACAAAGCAGAGTTAGAAGAAGACATTGAATGAAAATAAATTTTAAAGCTATACAAATAATTCAAAGGCCGTGATAAACCCGTGACTGGGTTAAAGCGTATTATTTCGCCATGTCACACTTGTGTGGTTGGTGTTACATTAACTACAGTGATATTTATCTTTTAGCAGTTAAGATCTTTAATGCTGAGGAAAAATAGAGAGGATTATGAACTTGTAAGGTCTTCATTCTCTCTGATACTAAGAATCTTAAAAGTTATGTCAGCATTTGATGTACAGCAGTGTCTCGATTAGTACAGAATGTGGGGAGGAAAAAACTAAACTTTCAGAACTGTCTTAAAAATAGTTCGCTATCTATTGACATGGATTTCAACTTCTTTGTCTAAACTTCTCTTTGATTTGTTCTGATTCTTTTCTTTAGCTATTTCTGGTTTTAGACACATGCAATGGGTATAATAAACCCAGTGTTTGTTCACCTGTTTAATAGTTTTATAGTACTGTGGTGAAAACGTGGTGAGTTGGGGCGTTGAATCGTAAGGAGACTTAGGGAGCCTGACTTTTATGATCTTCTTACAGGAAAGTTACTTCTCCATCTTCTCGGAAAATAGTTTTCTAATGATTTTGCTTCAACTTATTCAGCAATACGTGATGTTTATACAGGGTGTAACGTTTCTCGTGTTTCTGCTTTATAGATAAGATTACAATTATTTGTGCAGTTTATCTAAAAGCATGGTACAGATAACGTGAATTCACTTACAGTAGATGTTTCCTTATAGAAAATGAGGAGGGAGGAATTATAGTTAAAAAGGGAATTCTGATTTGCAAGTGCTCTCTGGAGCTTTTAGTATCTGCTGCAAAATATCAGTTCTCATAACAGTGTTTCAAACAGACTTAATATGTAAAATTGTATGAATTTGTAAGATTCAAAAAAGTGTTTATTTGCCAGTACCTGAAGCCTTTCCCCCCTTGCTTTTGAATACACAGTGAAAGAACATTGGCTAATACATGAGTTGATGAACAAATAGAACTATTTCAGAATATTAAATGCATTTTCCTGAAACCACCACCTTCTTTAAGATAGTTTTTATTTAAGCATACTGGAAGTGCCCATAAATGACGGTGTTTTCTTAGACAATGAAGTGGACTTCTGTGGGTTATAGAAAGTGAAAATGGTCTGACTTGTGTATCAGTACTTGTATTATTTCAGGTTCTAAGCAAGTGCTTTTTGCCTGGGCGATGTTGAATTCAAGTTCTTGGAGGCTGCAATAGTTGCAGAGATTGTATCCTTTTGAACACTAAATACAGCTACATTCATAGCAGAAGATACCCAGAAATTGTATTGTATTTTCAAGATTACGACCAGGACAAGCAAAAATAAGCTGCCAGTTTAATCTAGGACTTGGTTCGTGCAATTCCAGTTTATACTGTTTAACATACAGCCTGTCTGTTGTAGCCTTGCAAGTGTCAAATACCAAGCAATATTGACTTTTTAAGTTTTTGTCAACACCTGACAGCATGGATCTTGTCTCTTACTAAACTACTGAGCAGTTACTTTATATTAACTGAGGCATAACCTGTTGAGAGCCGTACTGTCAGTACCGCTCACTTTTACGTCCCAGACAAGGGAAATTAACAGCTCTTCCACTTTACTACTTGACTTGCTCCTTAAAAGCTCTGTGTTTGCTCACTGCAATCTAATGTGAGCTGTTAGCTCCTTACCTTGAGTACTTTTTCTTCTTTCCTCCTCAAATATGAAGTTCAAGAAATGCTGATCACATCTTTCTATATTTTATTGCTTTGTAGTATGTCCTTAAAGCTGTTACTGTGGCACTTGGCTTACTGTACATCCTTTACCCTCAGAGGCATTATTTGCATTTTTTTAATCTTTTTTTTTTAACCTCTCCCTTCTCCTTTTTTTTTTTTTTTTTTTTTTTTTTTTTTTTTTTTTTTTACTTTCCAGGATACCCTAGCAAGAGACCGTAATAGTTGTATTTCTTGTAACTGTATAATTTGGTATCCTCAACAGTGACTAGTGAGAATTACTATTACATTGCTATTGCAGTTCATTACTGTTTTGTTTTCTTAATGCTTTAATTCTCACTACATTATTTTGTTAGGAATGATTTAGTTTAATTTTGCTTTGAACAAAGCAGTATGTCTTATGGTACTGGTAGCAATGAAATATTAGAATAATTAAATTCTACTGACAGTGCATCTTTTCTGTACCGTACAAAGTTATTTCAAATATAAAGCAAGTTATTACTGACATTCTCCTTTTTGTGGACTAGGTTTTTAAGCTGTTTTTCATTGCAGTGCAGGGAAAGCACAGATTGGAAATACCTTTAACAATTGTCTCTGCCTTTGTGAAGACATTTTAAAATTCATTCTCGTAGCTTACAATAATTACCTTATATGAACACGAATGTGCTCGTTAATTCAGATGGGAATGGCTTTCCTTCTGTTACACTTGGGACCCACCACCAGCTAACTCTGAGCACACTCCTGTAGACCGTGCTGTCTGGGGGAGGTGTTTGACATTTTCTGTTTGTCAGTCTGTAACGTTGCTACTGTCGAGCTACCAGTTAATTTTAGATCTGTATTCTTCTGTTTTGCGAGTACACTTCACGTCTTTAGAAATGGTTCTAGCTGGAAAATAATGCTAATATTCACATGAAAAGTTATTTCTTTGTTCTATAATACAACTGAGAAAGAAGGAATTGCTTTCGTAAAAGTCAACTGCATTGTGAAATTTGTGTTTCTTTTTATTTTTTTTACAGGAAAAGCTCTTGTCCAGATCTCTTCAAAGAGGTGAAGATCTTCAGTTTGATCAGGTAGGAGACACGTAATTGAAGGCAGTTTTTATTGGATTAAGGTGGCCTCAGTTTTTGAGAATAGCGGTTCCAACTGTTGTGATGACTTGAAACATCCACATCTGAATCAGCGTCAGAAGATTTAGATCTTGAATGTTAGTTAGTCTTTTATTTTCTGTTGTTGAATATGATAGTAAAAAACTACTAGAATAGATTCATTATTTGACGGTGGCAGTGAAAGCTGCTGGAGGAAAGATGCTGAAATATGGTAGGCAACAAAAAGACTTAATTTATTTCGATTCCTGTTAGCAGGCTTTGTGTAACCTCAGCCTACATGGTTTACTGTTTCAGTGTTTGGCGTTCTGCTTCTGTAAGCAAATAGTGTTAATTTCAGTAACATGGCTTTTACTGAGGGCTTTTTTGATTCTTTGGCAGAAGGCATAAGGCAGGTTCAAAATGTTAGTGTCCTTTGCTGAGTATATAGTCGCACTGTGAGGCTATTCTATTCGACTTACTATAAGTGAACTGTATCTGAAATAACTCTGTGCTCAATTTATTAATGTTTATTGTCTGTATTTCTAATTATTTCGTAGTATAGGCATGTTCTTGTTCCGTAACTGCTTCCTTGCAATGGAAAGGCAGCATTCAGATGAAGCCCCATCGTCTGTTCCTATTTTTAACTGTTACTGAATGGCGTCTTACTGTATGGAGTTTAGTATTCTGTCCATATCTTCTGCAATTGGGTTTTTGTTTCATACTTTCCATTACTCCTTGGATACAGGTATTAGACATTGCAGTGAAATCTGTGGATGTGTCCATACTTTTCAATTAATAGCCATCTGTGCACATCTTTTCCCTCCTCTCAAAAGAGAAGCAAATAATAGCATGTAATATTTGATGTACAATTTTCTCTTCAAAGAAAAACAAAACCACCACCAAAAACCTCACATAGCTTTTTAATGTTTTCTAATGTAACCTGCTGTTAAGGCCATTATCTCCTAAATGAAAGTTTACTGAGCAAGGAAAATGAGTGAGGGAAGATAGGGCATAAATTCTTTGGTAGCTACAGTATTTTGGTTTAAAGCTGACGAAAAGCTAAATAAAATACATGATAGGGATGATCTAAGGAAATCTGTAAATCAGTAATATTACTAAGTTTTTCTACTAACTCTGACCCTCCTTTCTACCCCCACATTTTTCCTCAGTTAAGGGTTTTTTTTTATAAATCACTAGTAGTCGTGTATTAAACTGCATGTAGGTTCTAAAAACATACTGAGTGAAGAAAAGTAAAAAATGAAGCATAAAACTTTTGAAATCTTGTAATATAGAAAAAAGTAGCTGTCCTGAAAATGTAGTACTTTAAAAATAATATAATTTTGATTGTGTGTGTATGTATATGTGTGAGTTCTTCTTTTGTTCTTTTTTTATTTGTAATCTACTTGGAGTTCACCAAGATCTGGATTTTAATTGTACTGAAAAATTACTGTAGAGAGTGAGATCAGAATGGCTGCCCTGTGGTGACAGGGATTGTGAATTTTGATAGGGAATTTTGAACATTGTTTCACAAAAGGGATTAAGATTGCTTCTCTGTTCATTGCTGAGTGTATGGAACCTATATTAAGATCAATTCTCCAGCAGTGCAGAAGATTGCAGAGTAAAAAGAAATTAGCAAAGTATGGGAGAGAAGAGGATACAGAGAGCACGGCCACAGCATCCAGCAGAGAAGCTAGAGCTGTTTCTGGGCCAACCTTTTCCACCTGAAGATCTTTATGGAGTTATGAATTTGAGCCTAAAAAGTGACTTTAGCTGTAGTGATATGGTGTCTGAGCTAGTATGTGTTGTACTTTATGAATAAAAGGAGCACGATTGAAACAGAAGAGGGGCTCTGGGAGTAAGAATGTATCTGGCAAACACGCGTTCTCTCAGCTTGGTAAGTGATGAGAAGAGGGATGGAGGAGGAAGGCGGGTGGTGCTGCCTGTCTCTGTCATGAAAAAGTAAAATAGCTGTTTAATGGGATTATAAGTTTTTTCTGTTGCAAGCATAACCAGACCAAAAGGGCTGCTATTAGATCCAGTGTGCAAAATCAATAGTTTTTAATTTTCAAATAGTACAATTCTTTTGTATGTCATTGAGGTTTTAATTGGAACAAAAATGTAACTTTAGCTAAAAGAGATAAATCTTTGAAAATGAGAAGGAAATTTTTATGTTGATATACTTCTAAACTGCTAAAAATTTTGACATTTTAGTACCAGTGCTTTCCCTTTATCATTCCCAGCACATCAAAAAGCTACCGGAGAGGAATTTTTTCATAGAGCTTGTATTGCATTTCTTAAAATATTTTTGCTTGTACAGCTTGAAACTGAAATAGCTTGTATTTTTCTTCTTTTGTTTGTTGTAGGAATAGTACTTGGCAATTTCCTACTCTTGTCCTAAGACACCAAAACTTTATGATCACATAGAAGCATATCTTGGCCATCTCGGTGACTTTGCAGAAAGCAGATGTGTCTCTGGAGTTCAGGCTTATTCGTGATTAGGCACAACTTGAGCAATGTGTTCAGGATCAGGATTTTGGCCCTAGCTGGAATTTGGGCTCTAGCATCTTACTATAATTTTGCATCGTTCTCTCCTTACCTTTCAGTGTGTCGTTGGGTATATTAAGTGGAGCAATTAGGAATGTGTTAAGGCCTTTTAAGATTGTAGCATGCTTTGCTGTTTCATTCTGAGGAACATAAATATATGACATGATGACTAATCCAGCCCTGTCCTCTTGGGCATTACACGTTCTCTCTTTGTCTGGATTGCTGCTTTCAACCTAGGCATAATTTAATGCTAAAATAAAAAGGTTTTCTTATAATTTTTGTATAGGATAATCTTGAGTATCCGAGCAGTATGGTAATTTTTTAAAATGAAAAGAATAAGCATATAGCTCATGTTCTGCTTAGCAGCTACGTAAAACAAGCAAATATTTAATCTTCCTGATAATTCCAATGCATTTTCATTAAAATATTAAGGATGCAAAACTTCACAGGAAATGAAAAATTGGTTTTACATTATAATTGTTTGTTTCAAGAGGAAAATGCTTTATAATGCCTGTAGTTTCTGGATTTAGCACTTTACCAATGACAAATATTTTAATGCATGTTATACAGCTTGTTTCTGCGAAAGACTACGGAAATTGCCTAACTGCTAGAATGTTTATGAATGGTAGTAATATTAATATACCATGTAAACTTGAAGGAATACCTAAGGAAAAGGCTTAGTAAAGCTTAAAATGCTTGTTTCTTCTTTTCCTTCTACTAATAAAACCCGTCAGTTCAGAAGGAGGGCGGAGGAGTAGAAGTGCTTTGTGGGGTTACTTTACATTGACAGCACAGGGTAATTTAAGTGTTCACTTAATCTGTTCCTGTCCTGCTGCATGGATATGTATTGGATATATCATCATTTTTAGAGAAAGAAAAATGAATTTATTATTTCCCCAGTGTTAAGGTTATTTGGGGTATGGGAATTGACTGTAAATACTGAAGGTAAAACACGTTTTGGATTGCTGTGGCTGGTGATAGACCCTTTCTTCACCAAGTTTAGCTTTAGCTTTCATTCTAAGGTTTACCAGTTGCATTGATGATTTTATACTGAGTCTAATACCTTCAGTTTAGTAACTCATGAGGAGGGTTTGTTCTTTCTGCTTTCTGAATCTTCCACCCCCCTTCCACTCTCCCCAATATGCTTTTAACTTGTGATTTCTGCTCATGGCTGGAGTGAGTTCAACAGAGATGTCTGAGTACCCCAAGCTGATGCAACCAACAGATGTTTCTTGCACCTGAAATCTCGGTGAAGATTTATCGAAGCCTTATCAATACAATTGAGTCTTTTGAGTTCTTTTTTTCTGATGCTTCCTCTTACTGAAGGGTAATAGTTTTAATAGTTGCCCACAAGTGTCTTGAATTTCTTCATAGTTTTCTTTCTTGTTCTTCTCTCCTCCTTCACAAGTTTTTGCCATTTTTTTTTTCCCAAGGAAGTTTGTCAGACCTTTGCCACATCAGAAAAATTCTCTTGAGCAACATCTTAATTTGTACGTGTTTCTTTTCATCATGCTCTGCTTCATTTCAGATCACAATATAACTTTACAGTGGTAAAATTGAGCTGGTTTTTACTGTCCACTTCTAGAAGTCTGATGTATGTTGGTTGGTTGACTGGGTATTTATTTTGTATGGATATCAGTGCACAAGGAACAGGCTTACAAAAGGCTTGGTTTCTAAAGCGAGTCATAAAGATTTCAATGTATATTAGTATAAGAATGAAGATATTCTCAAAATTTAGCCTTTGTTCTGATATGCAAGGCATTATAGCAGGCCTAAAGAGTACTTCTGGCTTCTGTTTCTTTTTTTTGTTTGTTTGTTTTTTGTTAAAAAGGCTTCATATGGTTTTGTATTGCCTGCAACAACTGCCTTCGTCTTTTTGTGCAGTTAGCTCGACATGTGTGCCTCTCCTGCAGCAGGCATGCCTAGTTTTCCCACTGAATCCCTTTTTAGTTAGTGTTATGTTGACAGACAATAATAATAATAATAAGAAGAAAAAAAGTAATCTAATTATTTTAAAAATTTCTTGATGAAACCTAGTTCCTGTTCAGATGTGGAATATCTGTAGTTTGTATTGTATACTAGGATTTAAAAATTCTATTAACTTACAGAATAAGAATATATGTATTTATTTTGACTAAGTTTCTCCACTTGTTTATATAATTAAGGGATTTTTCAGAGAGTGAGGAATACTACTTAATTCTTTTGACTTGAATAGCTGACTGGTTAACAAGCCGAATAAAGCATTCAGATGGTTGAAAGAGATCCTCCTGAGGTTTCCATATGGTTAACCTGCCCTCATGCATTCCCCAAACTGGAAGAACTAAGATGCTTCAAATGAGGACAAAGAAACAACGGCACTGATGTTATCTTGGTTTTCCAGAATAGTGAATAATAGATAAGTTGTACCATGAAGATAGCTTCTGTTGAAACCTTGTATTTGAAAGAGGCAAATGTTAATTAATATGTCGCATCAGTAAGCAATGTGGTAACCCTCCTTTTCCAGCCAGTGTTTTGGGGATGGGCTTTCTCCCTGCTGCCTCCTGGCAGGGAGCTTATAGCTGCTTTATGCTGTCTTTCTCCAGTCCTCTTCTCTCCAAGCTGATGAGTTCTGTTAATGTTTAAGTTAAAAGAAGCCTAGAGAATTTAAGTTTAATACCATGTTAAAGTCTTCCTTCTATAATGATTTCTCTTACCATTGTTTCATGGATAAGTTTACGGCTCTTCTGGATTTTCTGGGGAGTTATGCTGAAAGTAAATACAACTTGAGAACTAGACCAGTCAAATATATTAAAAATAGAGTAGAATATCTAAAAGGCTCTTTTTTTTCTTTTTTTTTTTAAAAAAACATATATAATAACCAAAGCAGCATGTTTTTGAAGGTTACATACTTCCTTAGTTTAGAAGAGTTACCTTTGCATTACAAATGCCAGATAAACAGTATGTATGCTTCAGAGATACATATGGCAATGTTCAGGGGCATCCTAAAATCTCTGCTCTTTTCTCAATGATTCTGTACAGATTATCTGTATAAATTCAGGATTCTGTGATCCCCATGAGCTTTGCAACACCTTGTCTGTTTAAATTTGCTGTAATAATCAACTGTGTCATATTTACAGTAATTATCATAGGTGAAAATGATACATAAAGTTGCCACTTTGTAAAATTATACGATGTATGGTTTTTAACATTAAAAACCAGTTTGAAGGAATGATTACAATTCTAGGATTTTCAGATTACTTTATCATGCTAAACTCTTTTTCTGACTTTTTTTTTCAGTTGATAAGCTCTATGAGCTCAGTAGCAGAGCACTGTCTCCCCTCCTTATTACGCACCTTGTTTGACTGGTACAGGCGTCAAAATGGAACAGAAGATGAATCTTATGAGTATAGACCTCGATCTAGCACAAAATCAAAGGGGTAAGAGTTTTCCTTGCAAAAGTCTGTTTGATTTTTGTATGCTTTCTTGTAAGAAAATGTGTGCTTTGTACTCTTTTGACAAATATTTTGTATTTTGGTCTGTCATTACCTAAATCTGCGTAGAAAGAGCATGGATTTCTCTGAGTTAGTGTATTTAACTTGTGTAGATGATATGCATGAAGTGACTTAATGTTTTTGGGGTTGATAAACAGAAGGAAGTTGGACACTGATAATTCCAAGATAGTTTATCCGTTTTTGAATTGTTTTGGTTGTTGACAGGCCATTTCAGGAGGGCTGTCAGCGTTGCACCAAACCCCAAAGTCTTTCTAACCATCCATTTTCTATACATGTGCAACAATGATTGCATGAAAGGCATGCGTACTGCTTCTCTGCAATGTCTGTGTTTAGTGTTGTGTATGATACCTGTGGTTTTGATTTCTTATTTTAGGGATGACCAACAACGTGAAAGAGATTATCTACTTGAAAGGAGGGACTTAGCTGTAGATTTCATTTTTTGTTTAGTTTTAATAGAAGTTCTGAAACAGGTAAGCTCTTTTGCTTTGGCAAATTTATTTTAATATTTTGGTTTTAATGTCAGTTTTGATCATCTCCTTTAAATTTCTATATTAAAAACTGGAGCATATATATGATAAGCATATGCAAAACTGTAATTATACTCTCAGCTGCATAAAGCCTTTGACTTCTCCTGTCTTTTCTTTATATGCCTGCATTATTTCAGTTCACGTGTCGTGGATGCACTAAGGCAAAACTGCTGATGTACTGCAAAAAGCAAAACTGTGAAAAATAGTGTTTATTTATGTTCAGTACCTTTCGTCTGCTAAAACATTTTTGAAATACAACGTGAAATCATTAAATGACGGGATTAAAATGACACTTTAAAAAAAAAATTAGAAAGGATATGCAATTTTGCCTGGCCTTATACTGTATTGCTAGATGATGTCATGTACAATTTCTGTTAATATAAAATTTGCATTGGTGTATGGACAAGAGGATAGAGTTTGTCTTTAAGTAGCAGCATTTTTTTTCTCACACTTTTTGAGAGGAGAAAAAGATTACTTTGAGAAAGGTTTTGAAACATGAAGCAGACGAGCAAATGTCATGTTTCAAATACTTAACTAGTTTAAGTCTTTCACATGAAAGGGACATGAAAATTAAATGGCTTTCTTTACTAAGTAAGGACTATGCTTTAGCTTGCAACTAATTTGTAGGAGATCTATGTTTACATGGTTGTGTATGGCATGTTTGAGATATAGGGAAAAATGAAACCAGTAAAAGAGCTGCTTATCCTTCTCTGGGACACCACCCAATTGTCCAAAGTAATATTCCTATACTGCATGCACAGAGATGCAGAGAACAGTATTAAACCTATCAAACTCTTATTTGTTAGGTGTTTTACAGAAAATTTTTAGTTCATGCTCTCTCTCTGCCTGAATTTTCTATCAGTATGAAAGATAAAGGGAAGTGGAATAGATTGTTTAGGATTGCAGGGGGTAGGGGTAGCTTCTGTATTTTGAAGTACATGAGTGAGTGATTGTTGTCAGTGAGTACATGTTGTCAGTGATTGAGATTTCAGGAGAGGTGCCAAAGTTTTAGTCTTGAAAAGTCTGTGGTGACTCCTGTAATGTTTGGTGAGCCTCTCGTGCTCATACTCCAGACAAGGCAGGTGTTCTTCTGATAAGGATGTTTTTCTCTGCTAAAGACCTGCAATGGACCACTAGTCATAGATACAATACACTGCTTAGGAGAATCCTTCGGTCAATTTAGTATGAAAAGTTATCTAAAGGAGAGTTTGCATGTTCTGCCTGTGATGTGAATCTGCAATTAGACAGTCAAACAAAGTGCAGGAAGGATGTTTTTTGATTAATAAACTTTTTTACATTCATGTTACATCCATCTTCCTGTCTTCCTGGGAGCCATATCATTGTTTAATTCTTAGGAACTGGTTTTAAAGGGTGCAAAGGGTATGATCCAGCCCTTGCTGTAATATGCACAGAGCAACTGGAGAGAGGGTGACAGGCATGACCCATGTAGGAACAAAAATCTTTTGCTTAAGTGACTACTTATTACTCGTTGTATGAGTATGCATGTAAGCAGCTAGTTCCAGTAACTGGAAGTTCTTGGACTTTCTTGATGCAGAAGAATATGAAATTCTCGAGCAGTAAGTGGTTCATTTTCTGTAGACAAGACAGCAATCTTGTCTTCTAATGTATTTGAATGAAAATCTTAATTGCTCTTAGGCAGTAATGTTTAGTAGCGTTATCTTAGTCCCTACCTAAATTGCTTTGAAAGTTTAAAGATACTATAACTTCATAATTATATACAGTGCTTTTTTTAAAGAATACATTTGATTTTTAAGAAAATGTTTTCTTTAAACGTGGGAAAAGTGGTAATGTCAAAGAGAACCTCAGTAAAAAAAGGCCTTCTCAATAGTGTGGAAATTCTCTAAAGAAGATTTTGTTTTCTCACCAAATTGTTACTTATTGCTAGGAAGATTTTGGGTGTTTTTAATATGTTTTGGCTACTTTCATCTGCAGAATGTCTAAAATTGAGATTATAGCCTCTTCTGTATTCTTATTTTTTGGTTTTGTTTTCCTTTATATTGAGATGAATGGCATTTTGAGGTTAAATCTGTAATAGTAACACCACAAAAGGTAAAAGGTGTGGGAAGATACCTAGTTAACCAAGTCTGATAAATTTTGATGAGAAATTCATGGTGGTTACATTACTGCTGTTTATTTTATTGTGAATTTAATCCCTAAAAACTAGTATGCAAACTAAGAGAATGTCAATACAGGTTGTGTAAATGTTCATACATTGCAGAATTAACTTGATATCATATGCCAAAAAAATATGTCCTTTGACAGTGGTGGGAGAGATTTCTACAGGCCATATCACTGTATTGTTTATTTACTTCATACATAAATATGTGTGTATATTTATGTATGCATAGTTACATACATATAAATGATACCTGCATTTCAGATACCTGTTCATCCAGTGCCAGATCCTTTAGTACATGAAGTTCTAAACTTGGCTTTTAAGCACTTTAAACATAAGGAAGGGTAAGTTTCACCTGGATACTTTAAAATACTTCGTGTGTATTACAAGCCTGCGCGTGATTTTTGTGATTGTTCTTCTTTGCCTCACATGTAACATGGTGACAATACTGTAAATGAACACCGATCGATATTTTTAAACTGAAAACATACCTTGAAAGAACACAGCTGTGTTCAATATATTGCTGAGTTTATTTTGCTTAGAATATACAGAATGATTTACATAGCCAGCCAGAGAATGAAAAGTCTGAGTTTGGATAACTATAGTAAACTTATACGCAGAACATGTCTCTTAGGTCTGCTCAATGAAACTATATCACTTTAAATGTCGCCCATGCATTTTATGCTTGACTTTCATTGTTTTTATGGTAATAAACCACCCTGCTATGAAACAGCCTTTTTGTTTGTAATTGAGAAGAGCTTGGGTTTTAGAAGAGCAAAGCTGTACTTAGCATCCTTTTCTTTTTCTTTTTTTTCTTCCCCCCTCTTTAGGTATTCAGGAACCAACACTGGGAACGTACATATTATTGCAGACTTATATGCAGAAGTGACAGGGGTTCTTGCTCAATCAAAGTAAGTTCAGTTTTCTGCCTCTTCTAGCATTTGGGGGAAAATTACTTTAGGCTTAAAGACTATTTAATACATCAGTGTTTATTAATGACCCTGGTAACTAATCCCTTAAGCATCAAGTGCAGCTTGATGTATTCCTGTTCCAGTACAATAAATTTGAACAAATCAAGAAATAATCTTTAGTACAATATTGAATTGCTTTGCTGTCAGCTTGTAGGTGCAGGTAAAGGAGGTGCAGTCAGTAGTAGTTGTTCAGTTAACAAGTGTATTCTAATGTGCCTCATCACAGACAGTCTTAAATACCTAGATGTTAAGTATCAGGATTCATCTTGCTTGTGTTTCTTTTACTGTAGTTGCTATTATCATTAACAGACTAAAGAAATTGGTTCAAGATTATATATAGACTTTATATAAAAGTGACTTAGAATGCAAATAATTGCCATCTGTATCCCTTCTTCAGGTTTCAAGCTGTTAGGAAGAAGTTTGTCACTGAATTAAAGGAGCTGCGACAGAAAGAACAGAGTCCTCATGTAGTACAAAGTATCATCAGTTTGATTATGGGAATGAAGTTTTTTCGAGTAAAGATGTATCCTGTGGAGGATTTCGAAGCATCATTTCAGTTCATGCAGGTAAATGAATATTACAGAAAACTGATGAGTGTAATTTTGATTATTAAAGTCATGAAGCTGTAATAATGCTTGCTGTGATCCGTTGCTCAGTTGCTCACTCTACTTGTGTGTCGTCCTTCATCCTTTTCTGTTTAGTTCTTAAGTTCTCAAAGGTATGAATCACTTGTTTCTCTGTAGTTCGTGAGTATCTAGCATAATGAGAACCTGTTCTCAATTGTCTTGGTAATGTGGCAAACCTGTAGTACATGAACTTATTCAAAACTAAATGAAAATGGGTGGCAATCAAATAATTTTCTTTCTTTATGAAAGCATTGGACTAAAGAGAAAAAGTTGCTTGATGTATCTCTTTTTTAGCAGCTGAGATGCCAAGAAATACTTTTGTTTAAAAAACACTTCAGTTAATTTTCAGAGAGACTTAAGATCTGTTTGTTTGCTTCCCTTGATTGTGGATTAAAGATTGTCTTAATGAAGTTATTGCAACTTGGTCATAAATATTATTAGAGCTATTTAACAGCCATTGACATCGATCTCAATTCTGAAAAAACTAACATACACATATATGCTTTAGATTGTGCCCAGAATGGTCAGTTTGGTATAGTGGAGTGTACATACATGCATACGGATTATTTATTTATCTGTAAATTTTTTTTTGCATTGAAGTAATCTTAAAAATGAAAATGAGTATATAAATGAGTATAAAAATGAAATGAGTATATATTTTCTAATAATTTCAATAGAAATAAGAGTTTATTTTTTAAAACTTCAGAACAATCTGACGAAAAATATGCATTTTTATATTCTTCTATATTCTGAGTACTCTTTATATTCATAGTAGAAAGTAAGTAGCTATCTGGTATTACGAACATTCTCCTTTCAGTTTCTTTTGAATTACTGGCGAGACAAGTTTTAAAGTTTCTAATGTTTTGTAAAGTTGATATTGTTAAGGAATATAAGACTAACTTAAACACATTGCATGTTTTGAGTTGAAAATGGCAATTGATGTAATACTGCTATTGGTTTTTATCGCATAGTGACATTTGTCGTCTTTTTTTTTTTTTCCTAAATATTTTTCTAATGCTTCTCTGCTAAGGAATGTGCTCAATACTTCCTGGAAGTAAAAGATAAAGATATAAAACATGCACTTGCTGGTTTGTTTGTGGAAATTCTCATCCCCGTGGCTGCTGTAAGTATTTTCCCCCACCCCCCTATTCTCTTCACTTTCAATTAAGCTCTCATTAAAGTTACTTTCATTAATCTTCACAATATTACATTTTTACAGATTAAAAAAGGCTATTAAGTAAGCTACAAGCCCCTACATAACCTTTTAAAGAGAAATGTGTCAGTATGATTGGTCTGTTAGCTAGTTTCTAATCTTTTTTTCAGAACTTCTTAAAATTGTCTGTTTTCTAGACCTTTTATTACCAGAGCACTGTGTAATCTTATACTTACTCTAAAAATGTGACATTTCCTTGGTTTAATAGTTCTTCACTCAAGAGTCTCATTGACTTTCCTTTATTAGCTGAAACCTGTTAAGTTCTTCATAGAATAAACTGAGATATGTAACATTTTTACAGTTTGATAGAGTGTGAACTCTTTTGCAAGAAGGAAGAATGTAGATTTTGGCTGATTAAATAAAAATTGTTCACAGAGGTGTCCACTAGATGTAATCGTTCGAGTGGAAGAGCAGTCAGTCATCTCATCTCCCATATATGTTTTAAATCTAAAGCCAGAAGTTTTACCCAGGAGCTCTGAAGAAGAAAAAATCCACGATATCATCAGTGTTGAATGTACATTGTCTGTAACATTGCTTGTGAGGATGCTTTTGTTCAGGACAAGTTCTCCCCTTTCCTCCCAGGCTGCTTCATTTGGTTGTGTAAAGCTTGGTCAACAGGTCAAGGAGAAGTTATGGCAGCTCAGTGTATCTCAAGGTGACCGTTTACCACACGCTCAGAAAGTTTCATTGTAGTAAGATAGATACTTGCTGTGATTGTTGTCTACAATGATAGTTGCATTAGCAAATGCTAGGCCACAGTGTGATCAGCACGCTGTCCTGAAATATGGTGGGTCATGGGTCCGTGTTACAACCGATTATAGGGACATATGTTGCTATTTGTGCGGAACTGGGACATGTAGATCCCATTTTGTAGAACAGGATCTACAAAGAGTAGCGTTCCTGGCAGGGATCCTGTTTAAGCAAGCTCGTAGGAAAAGATAAATCTCTCTGAACTCTCCGTGTTCTTTCAAATGGTCTGCATTGCGCTGAGCCATGGGGAAATGCTTCTCTCCCTTCACTGATCTCAATGTTGGTTTGGGTTTTTTTTAAATACTAGGAAGGAGACAATCTTTCTTCTTAAGGTATGACCACAGAGGGGATGGTGTTAGTAGTACTTGTTTACTGACTGAAGTCTTGATTTTACCTGGGCATACTCATACTCTTCTAGAGAAGAATTATTTGTCAAGAAGTGAACACATTTGTTTTGAGCTCCAGAGCTGCTCGTCAGTTGGAGTGGGGGTGCATTGTGAATGTACTTAGCGTTTAGGTAAAAACAAATATTTGTTTGCAAAATAGTAATTTAAATGTAGCAGAAACTGCACATGCATTAATGAGGCAGAAGCAACATTTGGGAATTGGGGCTATCAGTCGTAACCACGGAGGCGCACGCACTGTCTCACAGAGCACGTGTGTGGTTTTGTGGATCGCTTCCTACGAGCATGGACTGAATCAGCGCTTTAAATGGTTGGTGAGGGAGGCTTGATCTTTCCTTCTGACTCATTGAGTGTCTAATGATTTCACACAAATGGAGCTTCTTAAATAGAAGCGGAGAGCCCTATCCCAGATTGAGGTGCAGTTGAGAGGGTTAGTCATTCTTTTGGAAGATGTGAGATGCAAGTTTGAATCTTTTTGAAGCAGATGAATGAATTGAATGTAGGTTTTTCTGTATCTTGGATACAGAAAGCTGCTTGAGCGAGGAAGCTATTGAGTTTCAGCATTTTCACTTCTTTATTGTCATTCCCTTGCTTAGTCATTCAGGCATTTTTAAAAATATGACCCGATTTAGACCTTGCAGGTATGACGGATGGCAGCATATTATACAGTGAGAAAGTTAAAGCTAATCTGTAAGCCTTAGGTTATATCCCAAAGCAACAGCATGGTCCTGGCAACAACTGACTAGTGTCTCATGTGGAGCTAGTGGGGTACTAATCAATTTAGAGCTTAAGAGTAGCGAAAAATAAATAATTTGGGGGTAGGTAGGAAGCGATTTTAAACATAATTACTTTCTCACTTATTTCTTTTTGGATTTGTATGCATTACAGAGCTTTTTTACACTACTTTTTTATGCTTCTCCTTCATGAATGTTTTCAGAGTGTTCTTAGCAAGGTGGACATGACATATCTTTTAATAACTTCGCATGATAAAAACTAACAAAAAATTACCTTATAGGGAGATTATGAGTGTAGAGGATAGGATCTTTTAAAGAAAACCCAACCCCCCTCTCCAACACCCATCTCCCCAGTTTGATAAATGAAGCAGAAACACAGTATAAAACAGTAGGTTGATAATAATGGTTAAATGGATCATCACAGGTATCCAGAGAGAAGCCTAAGAGACTTGCAGGGATTTTGATGAATAAGGCCGCTGCCTGGTTTGCGGAAGGAAGGCTATACTGTATGTAAGGACAAAGTGGGTAAAAAAGGTGTAGGACTCCATGTATCTGTTTTGTTAATTCTGAAAGCTGAACAAAGACCACTTACATGGTTGGTAGGCTGGTGATCCTGTGTATCATTTCCAAAGTTTCCAGTTTTCGTACTGAAGGACGTAAAAGAAAAGGGGAGCATTGATGAGGGAACAGTGAAAAAAAGTTATGGGTTTTAAGTTTCAGTGTAGTTTTTATTTCTTAGTTGGCAACAAATACTTTTTCTTCTTTCTATGGAATACAGGCCATGTTCTTAAAATAGTGATTTTTTTTTTTTTCAAATGGGTTTTGGGTTTGTTTTGGTTTGAATTTTTTTTAAGCTAGTATGGTTGTAGTGTATGACATGATTTCTTATGCTTGTATTTATATATATATTTCCAATAAATACACTCAGATACTTACCTAATGTGAGATTTAACTTTTAAATGTGCTTGAATTCATAGATGTCTTAATGTATATTTAAATTACCTTCTGTATAAACTTTTAAACCCATTTATGTGTGTATTTTTTTTTAATAGGCTGTTAAAAATGAAGTGAATGTGCCATGTTTGAAAAATTTTGTGGAGATGCTTTATCAGACTACCTTTGAATTGAGTTCAAGAAAGAAGCATTCACTGGTATTTTAAAGAAATACTTCAACTTCTCCATTTTGCTCATCTTAGACTTTTAAGCTAGTACATTATATGAGGAAAAGCTAACAGCTGTATGAATTTAAATCCTAACTCCTCAGTTCAAGTATAATTAGATTCACACTGTGTATGTGCATTTGCTCTGTGATTTGTTTCTTTGTGCAAAATACATGCTCTGTTATCTCACTTGTGAGATTGTGTTGAAATCAGTGCTCGGTTTTGATTATTTTAGTGGGGTTTAGTGCAGTTATTTAACCTAATGTCTCTTCTAAAAAGAACTTTCATTCAGGGAGTCTGTATATTTAAATTATGTTTAATTAAAAGATAGATGTGTCAGACAAGACTTTTCCAGCAAAATAACAGCCTGTTAATAGCCCTGCTCTGCCTGTTTTCTCCTCTCATACACTTTGTTTTTCTTTTTCCAGTATTTTTAATTACCTCTTTCGGGTATAAGTATCTGTGGGTTCCTCACCCCCTCCAGCCTACACCCCGCCAAAGACGGCATCTTAGCTTTTCTCCTAAGATTGCATTTTAGCAAGGATTTAAATCTCTTATTAATGCAGTATTTAGTAATTCTTGATGACCATGGCAGCCATGTTTCAAGTTGATTCACTTCACTTTGCCGGAAATTTTGCATTACAGTTGGCATATTCAGTAAATGCAAGTGAATTTAAAATGATTTGTCCTCACTTTCATGTTATGGATGAGCTTTACTTTCTGGTATTCTGAGCACATAAAGCATATGTCATTGTACACTGTTAAACTCCTTATGTAAGAATAGCGTAAAGTATTTGATGTTAGTAGTCACAATGTCATTTTATTTATGAAGTCAAAAACATTGTTACATCAAGATTATAGTTTACCTATTCATCCTCATTCTTTAATTTTCCTCCATAACAACATAATCTGCAGTCAGATTTGGTATTAATCACCATTATGTATTCTGTTAAAGTATGTGGTGTTTAAACGAATCTTATGTTACTAAAGCAAAGCAAAGCCATGCTAGTCTGCATATTCACAGACTATTAAATTGTGCTTCATTCCTTACTAAAAGCAGACCTCGAGGACAAGCAACATTTCTGACAAACTACAGTTTGCCTCGGTTTTTACTGAGTCGATGATGTCTTTCCTGAATGTTCTTCTTAGAGGCAGTTCCCTCTCCAAGCACGTAGGACCCCATGAACTGAATCATGCAGGGAAAGAGCGAATACTGTACGAAGGGCGAGATCTGCTCGCAGTTTTTGTTTGAGATCAAGCCTTGCTTCGCCATGGTCCCACTGCCCTGGCCTTACACCAGGAGCTCTTGCAGCACATGGGTTATATAGAGGACACCATGCCTGACATGCATGTCGTAGTGCAGGGGAAAGGCTGGCATGCAGTGCTAAAACTTGAGAGCAAGAGACAAGAACAACTGTGTGTCTTGTTCTCAGTATACAAGACTTGAGAGGTCTGCAAAGAGCAATTTGATCAATTCTTTTTCCCCCCTACTCATAGGCTTTGTATCCATTGATCACCTGCCTGTTGTGTGTCAGTCAGAAACAGTTTTTTTTAAATAACTGGCACGTTTTCCTGCAGAACTGTTTGTCACACCTGAAGGTAAGACTCCTTTTCAATTCAGGAACTGTTGCAAATCAATAGCATTTGTTCTGATATGTTCTCATAATTCTCATGCCAAATAAACACTGAATCTTTGGCTGTTTAGAAGGACACTGTGAAATATTTTATTTATTTATTTGTTTTTTAAAAGAGAAAGAAAAATTAAATGTCTGAATTCTCCATTAGTATCAAACTTCGTAGTAAATTTTGAGGTGCTATGTAATGCAGAAAATAGATGTAACCCTCTTGGGAAACATCAGTTTTATTGAGTAAAATCTGCAAAAGTATCTGCTAATAAATGCTCTTTATGCCAGAGAAAGTACAAACTGTAGTTCTTCATGTGCAAATTATATGTGAGAAAATAAGTAGCTTGTCTACTCCTCTAAGGAGAGTATATAAGAACTGCAAAAGTTCTCTCTCTTGTTCACTTGTTGAAAGAATAGAAAATGAATTGAGAGTCCGGAAAAAAGATTTTATCTACAGGCTGTGATACATATTTTCCAAATAGAAATTACAGTGTCCCTTTAACTCATGGCTTCAGTTGATAGCGTTGTAAACATGAATTGATTGGTAAAGAGATCAAGATACTAAGAAATTAGGGATTTGTTTTAGTGACTTCTTGTAGCACTAGTTGTTGTACATGTTCTTTCCTTATTTTTGATTAACATAGTTCATGATTGTGCCTAATGTATTGATTTTGATTATTTTAATTAATTCTTTGATCCACCTTCATGATATTCATTCTGGTTAGATACGAGTAACAGTTCTGAAGCTTATTAATTAAATACATAAACCATCATGAAGTCAGGAGGAAACAGGTTTAGCTGCTTGTATTGTTTTTTAAGGGTCATCTTGTTTTCTTGACATCTTTCACACTTTTCTGTTGCTTGTTGGGTTTTCGTATATTTTTCATCTAACATTTGCAGTTCTTTTGCAAAATATTTGCCTTGATTTTTGTTTTGTTTATTTTGCTTATGGATGCTGCTTTTGCTTTTGTTTTTAAAGCTTTTTAAAAAAATTCTTACAATCTAGGAGTTGCGTTTTTCTGGCATAATGTCCATTGCTGAAAATGGATGTATTAAAACTATAAATGCCAATGAGTTTAACTGGTAGTTGCTGAGCATGCATTTTATATTTTACTTAGTTTTGTTAACCACTAACAGCTTAACACATTTACTGTAAGGCTCTATTCAGCAGAAATTCTACATAAGAATTTCTGCAATTCAGAATTTGCAGTGTTGTGATGCTGTGTCATCAATGAGTCAGGATATTTTATGGCTTGGTTTAACTTGGCTCACCAAATACTACTGGTTTTTTGGGTGCCTAGCTTGTTCAGAAACTCTGTTGAGTTTAATCTTGAAAAATACACCCCACTGTCCTCATGTGTCTTATGAATTAATGTGTTCCTTTGTTTCTGAAGCTAATTAAATGCATGCAGTCTGTAATAAGTAATCTCATTAATTTATAAATCTGAATTTCACAGCAGTATAGTCTTTTAGATTTCCTGTTCCCCATTTTATTTCCTGATTTGCTAATGACTTAGTTATTATGACAGAAGTTATTTTATTTGCAATTATTTAAATATGTAAGATGCAATAAGGATTCCAAATCTGTTGTCTCTAGTTTTATTACTCAGTCAAGTAATTTTGAGAGTTACTGGGGCATACTTCAGAGTACTGAAAAGGTTCATCCACCCCTACCGTATTAGTTAAAATTAACAAAATAATGATTGAAATAACAGCAACACTCAGACTCTGTCACAGGTGTATTCTATGAAGAGTATCAGCCCATTAACAAGTCACCAAGAGGTAACGTAGTTCAGATTCATATGAACGTAGCTCAGTTTATCCCGGGCTGACTGCCCAGTGCAGACTCTTAACCTAGTAGTGAACATCGTGTGGTCACACTTGGTGGCAGAAATAAGCAGTTTCCCACTTGCCATGTTGTGAAAGCCCCACGTCTTTGCAGTTGTTCCATCGTACCTGGTGCATAGTATATTCATACCTTGCCTTACCCTGCAGTACTTTGGTGCTACGTTGTACTTGATAATGCTCCTGAGAGTGCTCTGAATTGTGATCCAATACTTCCAGTACTTAAAGGGGGCCTACAACAAAGCTGGAGAGAGACTTTTTACAAGGGCATGGAGTGATAGGACAAAGGGCAATGGCTTTAAACCGAAAGAGGGGAGATTTCAGTGAGATACAAGGAAGAAATTCTTTACGATGAGGGTGGTGAGGCACTGGAACAGATTGCCCAGAGGAGTTGTGGATGCCCCATCTCTGGAAGTGTTCAAGGCCAGATTGGATGAGACTTTAAGCAACCTGATCTAGGGAAAGGTGGCCTTGCCCATGACTGCGGGGATTGGAACTAGATGATCTTGAAGGTCCCTTCCAACCCAAACCATTCTATGACTAGCAGTATTTATGGACCTTGTAAATTCTTTGTACTGGGTTTCAGTGCACGCTAAGTTTAGTTATCCTCAAAGCAGGATAATTGTATGGGGAAAACATCTTCAGCCTTGATGAAACAAGGAAGCCTAGGTTTGGGGTTTGGGTTTTTTTGTTTGTTTTTTTCTTTTTTTCCGGCCTGCTGTGATTGCTATGAGGAAGGATTAAATAGCTCTGGGTCTGGACCAATGCAAATAGCAGATAAGTGAGTTGTGAGAGTTGGTTTAGACCTGGAGTGTACCATAGGGTGTCTCTTGGTATTTGCATAGCTGACCGTGTCCCACAAAGCTGTTAAGATGCTGTTTCAGCATTAAGCCCAGCAGGGCGTTTCTTTACATGCTGTTACAGTAGGCAAAATTCTGAATTTGTTCAGCAGACAGTAACACTGGGTCAGTTTTGCAAAACATTTTGCTTACTTTTTTGACTAGTATTTAGATAGACCAATTTTAGCAGATTTGTCAGAAAGCTGATAGATTCTTGGATGGAGCTGAGCTGTCATGGTATCCTTACCACATCTTCCGGGGAGAGGAAGGAACGTTTTAAGAAAGCTGCTGAAATGGGAGAGATAACTGTTTATCATTCTGCACCACTATTGGGTGGAAAAAAATATTTTATTTTCACAGTTTAACCTTAGTGTCTGTTACCACAAAACATTGAAAGTTGAAGGAACATTTCCTGCCACTATAGCAAAACCCGTATTTCTACTGAATAGAGTCCTTACTAGACAGCTATCTGTTGGTTTTGTGCTTTTTTTCATCTAACATGCATGTGCCTCCCATTCTCATGTTTGTTATGTTTTGCTGTCTCACATTGCTTTATTTAGATGCCATCTAACAACAGTATCAGAAAACAAATAGAAACACTGCAGGTGAGTTAATATGTTATAACTTAGTGAAATGTTGCTTTGTCTCATGTAAATACTTAGTTTTGTTTTTTTATGTTAATTGTTGTATTTTGTGCTTTCCTTTCTTTGTATAATTTCTGTTAGTACTGTTAAGAAGCAACAGGACTAAGAATAGCTAATGTTTCAAAGATTTTTTCTTGCCAGGGACTAAAGGAGAAAGATCAGAAAATTACCTAGTATCAGTTTTTCTTTGCAGGTGAAAATGTGGCTTTGTGAGATTCAGTATCAATATCGCAGCTAGTTTCCCTGAACAGCGGTGCATGTTTCCACTGGAAGTAAACTACCTATTCAGATGTATGGTTTTTTCTCCTAATCATTTAAAAAAGTGTCTTGCATGCGAGCAAACTTGAAAACATTTTCACAATAAAAAAAACATGAAACTGATTTACTATAACAGCTTGCAGTGCGCTAACTTGAAAGACTTTTACACTGTTGGTTTTGCAGGTTTTAAAAAGTAGAAATTGTTTTAGTTCAGAACAGAAGAAAAGTTTAACATCAGTATTAAAAAGTACTTTCTTCAGTAAGTGACTACATTTGACTAACATGGAAAAAATACTGTTTTGTTTCTTGCCTTTACTGAGATATGTTTTATTGACTCATCTTAGTGTGTTATGTAAGACCACTGTAGATTTGCTCTTACCTTTTTGGTTTTGTAACAGAGGTACAGTTCTTGACAGCTTATTCCACAGTCTGCTGATAATAATTTATGTTAAAAGTTTTAGGATTTTAAACAAAACTATGTTTGAAAAAAAAAACCACCTCAAACTCCAGATAAAGTGCTTTAAAATCGGACAGGCATCGGCTAAAATGACTGAAATTCAGCCAGGCTGGTGAATTATATAGGCATATATACTGTATTCTAGTTTCAGTAATCTGAGAGAGAAAAGGAAGTACTGATGTGTTAACACCAAGTATACAAGAAGCATGTCATAAATTAGACCCAAAAAGCCATTTTTTTCTAGCATATTTATTTAGTTCCTAGTTATAGGAAGAGGTAATGAAAACTTTCAATGCTTAGGAAATGAGAAGTACTGGTATATTTATTTCGTAACCCTTTTTAAAAGGGTAATGCCTCTTCATGCGTGTTTTGTTTTTAACAAAGAAGCAAACTTTATAATAACTCATCAGAAGTAGCTATAGTGGATGACAAACCTTCTAACAGATGGAATGTTGTTAACACATTAAAATATCTGCTACCTATACCATTTTTTGATTAGATGATTGACAGCCAATAGTAAGTTTTTGGTTTTCTTCTGGACCTGTGAATCAAGATCCCTTTTGGAACATCAGAAATAAGAAAACTGAAGCATTACTCAGTTCTAGACACTGCATTTCAGATAGGCTTTGATAACACATGCACCAATGAATTCACCAACCTACTTTGAACATCAAGAACTGCTGGCCTGTAGATTAAATATGATAAGTAATAATGTCATGGGTTTTTGCTATTTAAGTTGATTAAAACCAAAGCTGTCACGATCTCACCGTCTTGTACAGTTATGAGCGTTTGCTTCTTCCTCACAGTAGCGCTCCTGGTAAATTAACTGGGAGTAGGACAGTTACCTGTCTGAGTACTAAACCGGGACACGTGTAACTTTTTACTAGTTAAACTTTTGTCCAGATCGCCTTCCGAAGTTTACCCACTGCCTAGTTGCAGGTGTGCTAATTCAGAGGTGATGGCAGGAACGCATTGATGAGTGTGAAGGAAAGGGTAGAACAGTGTTATCACTGACATAGACTGGGTTAAGCTATTGCCTCTAATGTTGTGATAAATTCTGATGTTATTTGTCCATGAAGTACCACTTTGCCTCTGTGATTTTGTCATAGGCTTTGACCCTTTTTTAAAGTAAGGTGCTGCCCAAACAGATAGTCTTGACCCACCTGTGTTAACTTATTCCCCTTTGTACAGTCTATTGCACAGGGCCATGAAATTATTTCGATCAGCTTCCTGGTGTGAGTTGGACTTTCTTACTGCTAGACTCAATGCAGAGAGGGTAGTGAGATTGCAGAGGAGGGAACCAGGGATGAGACCATCTCTTTTTGAACAGTATGGCCTTAGATCCACTTGCACCCTTTGTGAAATTGCACTCCACTCATCCTAGGAAGACAAAGCAGTCTGCTATTCTGACTCATTGGCTTGTGGTAGAGGCTACAAAATGTGAAATTAGCTAGGTCGAAGCCTTCATATAGATATGTCTTGAAACAGAGAGACTCCACTAGAAAGTGTGGTGTGGGGTTTTTTGTTGTTGGTTTTTTTTTTTTTGAGGGGGGTTTTGGGTTTCTTTTCTTTTGTTTCTTGAACTGAGAGAATGCGTAAAAAGGTGACAACTGGGAATAATTTATTCTGTTCATAAGCTCATATTTATGGCCAATTCCAAGAATCCTACTGAACAGTTCAAGATTATAAATACACCAAGAATCCCTACTTGGAAAAGGGATTACTGGAGGTGGTATGAAGAATCTTAGTTACTCACTGTTTTACACAGTCTAAGAGCTAGGAGGAGCAAAGCTAAACCTCCTAGTAGTAGCGTTAAGACAAAAAAAAGTTGTTTTTCATACAGTGCACTATTTAAACTGAATTATGCCACAAGATTTTTTTTATTAATTCAAGAAAAAGCCAGCTTAATTGTTACAATAAAAAGCCGTTAGAAGTGAGTAAACACTAACGCAGCCCGCAGGAAGTGGCTAAGTTGGGTGAAGCCTGGAGTGCACACCCAGGGAAGCATCCTTTTTTGCACTTTTTTCTTCTGCACCTGCTACTGTCTGCAGTCATAAACTGAATTATGGACTTAGACTTTCTACCTGATAGAAAGCAGCTACTCCCACATTTTAGAGAAATTGTAAGTTAGTTTGCTATAAAGTAGGTATTTGTTACCGGTGGCTTTCTGAGGAAAGTTCTTGGAAACAATACACCCTTGGTGTTCATCTCAAGAGAAATATATCTTTTTTAATTACTCCTCTGCTCTCAGAGTGAGACACATGCATAAAATAATCTGGATTCACTAGTTAAATAGTCAGGTAATATTGGAAATATGCAATACAGGATTATTTTTATGAAAACATATTCAAAATGGTAGTTTTAACATCAATTTCCATTGTTAAAAATTTTATAATATTCTCACAAGTCAAAAGAGTGATAATAGAATTTTCTGAGTATCTCACAGGCAATGGTAACTGTATTTTTCATTTATTTTACAGAATAAAGATCCCAAAATGTCCCGAGTTGCACTGGAATCTTTGTATAGGTTGTTATGGGTTTATGTTATTAGAATAAAATGTGAAAGCAACACTGTAACTCAAAGGTAAGTTCATTATGCAAAGGATTTTAAACTATTGATTAATGTTTTTTTTATCCCCCTGGTGATATGAAGACAGATCTTGAGGCTGGCTCAGGGATGGTCTGGTTGGGTAAGCAGGGGAATTAAGACTTCATCTTAATTAGAGAAAACCAAACGAACTTGATTAATAAGGAGAAAGAATAGAGCCTACGATTGTCTTTGCAAGGATACGCAAGGAACAGAAGAGGTGGAGAGATAAGAAGCAGGGAAGGTTTTTCTTTATAAATTAGCATAATGAGAATTTGGAATAGTTATTCAGGTTTTGCCCCTCCTCCTGACTATTACTAACTAGTTTAAAGCAGGGTCTTGGTCGCTTTATAAATAAACTCTTGATACTGTTACCTGTTGACAGTAGAGGGCTGTACTTTCTGTGAGTGGTCCCAAATGCTCTGTATTATTTAGTGGTAACCCTCACACACTTCCAGATTTGAACCGTAACATCTATGCTATTATAATAAGTTATTTTTAAAAGATTTTTTTTAAAATTTCTTTTTGTTTCTAAAATCTTATAGCCGTCTCATGAGCATTGTTTCAGCACTTTTTCCAAAAGGATCACGTAGTGTGGTCCCACGAGACACACCTCTGAATATATTTGTGAAGATTATTCAGTTCATTGCTCAGGTAAGTATATATGTAGGTAGACCTATAAGAATAGGATGAATATTAATTGGAAGAAATGTAAATTTAAGGTTAGTTTTTGAAATATTTGCACGGAATTAATCTTGTATCCAAATATGTGTAACGATTGAAATCATCATAGAATCGTAGAATGGCATGGACTGGAAGGGACCCTAGAGATCATCTAATCCAACCTCACTGTACTAGTGGCAAAATTATTTTACTTATAAACTTCAATCACTGTTGTGTATGAACATTATGATGATTAATATTTAAATTTGTATTGCATTGTTGTGGGTGTGTATATATGTAAAAATTACTAGTATAATTAGTATATTCCATTATAATATTCTTATAAAAGACAAAGCATTTGAACAGTAATATCCACTTATATTTAACCTGGAGACTAGCCTCTGTAGACAGAAAAAGTATAGAATGCATGCAGTAGTGTGTAGTTAGTATTGCATTATGATTTATATTATTCTAGGTGCTTCTGTGGTCCTAATATCAAAATGCAGGATATGATCTCACAAGATAAACTCTCATTCATTTATAACCTTGTAGATTAGAGACATGTTTTCCTGTCTTGGAGATAGCCTGTCTGTGCTTTGGCTTCCAAAATGATTTGCTTCTGGTCATACAGGGATGAGGCAGGACACGCAACCCTTCACTGTTTATGTTTGTTTCCTAGGGCTCCTCTTTTTGTCACTAATATTTAGTTATCTAAAACAGTTCAGCTCATTTGTAGAAATAAGTTTGACCTGAGCAGAGTTGTCTGGGAATTTTTTCGGGAGAAATGGTTCAGCCTTATCAAAGGGTGAGCTGTCTTGCGTTGTACTATGTTTAAAAAAGAACGTTAAGTCATAAGAATAAATGGGAAAAAAAGAGTGGTTTTAAAACTTTTTTTGAAAAAAAACTTTTAAGATATGATACCCAGCACCTGTGCAAAGCCAAGAAATTAAACTCTGCACATTAATAGAAGAGAGGTGATCGTATCAATCTGTTTTCCTTTATAGGAACGTTTGGATTTTGCAATGAAAGAAATAATATTTGATCTTCTTAGTGTTGGAAAATCACCTAAAACCTTCACTATTAATCCAGAGGTAAAGTCAGTACTTGCATGCAGTGAAAACAAAGCATTGGATAATTTTTTTTGGGGAAAGTGGTTAACTATATTTGAGCCAGGATGAAAGCAGATTAATGAATATCTGAAGGGATGTTCTGCTAAAACTAAAGAAGTAATTGTAGTCATGCATAATTACTGTGTTGTGTCTGGTGAGTAAGCTATCAGCAGTACTACAGTTAAGACTCATTTCAACAAGAATTTCAGTAAGTATGTATTAATTTTTGTTACAGTATAAATGTAGAGCCTTTTTTCAGGGAAGTCATACCTAGCTTTTATGTTTCAAGACCGAGTCAATAGATGAGACGTCTAAGCAATGTCTGCCTTCAGTATGTTTTTCTAGAGATTCATATTAAATCCTTTAGTGCTCTGTACTATAAAATATTCTGTATATTAGCCCATGCCAACTGAGTTAACTGGAATTAGAGTTGTGGGGAGGCACTGAAGGCTTAAACTTTATTCTTGTTACTTTCATGACCCTAATATGTAACATTTGAATAATACCTGTCCTACTGGAACTCTACTGCTGTCTATTTAAAAGAGAGGAAAAAGCAATTTGTGTTTTGTCTCATCTACATTACTTTAATGTTATAATTCCTTGTTTTCTCTTTCGGTTTTCTTCCCTTTTTTGCTATTAAAGAGGATGAATATCGGCCTCAGAGTCTTCCTTGTCATAGCAGATAGCTTGCAGCAGAAAGACGGTGAACCACCAATGCCAACAACAGGAGTTGTTCTTCCCTCAGGAAATACTCTACGTGTGAAGAAAATTTTTCTTAATAAAACGCTGACAGATGAGGAAGCAAAAGTTATAGGTATGCTGTATTCTTTTGTAAGTTGACATTCCGATTGTGTGTATGTTCTCAATTATACTCAAGCAGTACATTTGTGTAACTCTATTTCTGTATTTATGTTGTTAGCAAGAGTCTAATGACAGTCTTTCAACAGAATTACTTTGATTCTTTAGAGAAGGCTGCTAGACAATGTTGACTTTCTGGTGTCTGAGACCAAATCCGTGGCTTTTTTCAAAGTGGTTTGCACTACCAAATTAGCACAACGAAGCCTGTGTGGAATTAGTGTGGTAAATAGCATGGCAGTTTTTGTTCCCTGGATGTCACTCTAGAATGTCCCAAGTGTCCCACAGCTGAAGTGGAGTAAGACAGTTTTGATCCCTGTGCCGTATCGATCGTCTGTGGATGAGGTATCATCTCTAAAGGACTGTTTCAACATGTAAAATTTAAACTAGAACTAAAATGCTTGGAATTTAGAAAACAGAAAAGCAACTAATAGTTGCTTCCTTGTTTATGTTCTTTCTGAAAGAAACTTCTGCTTTCATATAATACCTCCAACTTCTTATTTAACATGCATTTCTTTTGACACTTAAAGCGTGTGTTTCATGTCATCTTTTGTACAAGAGGAATTTTTTCCTCAGCTGAATAAGTAGCAAATATTTTAATAAAAATGTGAAAATTAAATAAGAACAAATGAAAGAGGTGATCGAAACTCTTTGGCGTTTCAGGAATGTCCGTATACTACCCTCAAGTCAGAAAAGCTCTAGATAGCATTCTTAGGCATTTGGACAAAGAAGTTGGAAGGCCCATGTGCATGACTAGTGTGCAGATGTCCAATAAAGAACCTGAAGACATGATTACGTATGTATTGAATTACAATATGTTCACTGTCACAATTACATCTTTCTGTTTTTATGCTCTAACATTGCAGATGCCATCATCAGTGCGTTACAATTGTTGGCTTTTTACTGGACTATTAAATTCATGTTAATTTCATTAATTAATGATAAAAGTTTTCAACTCCTTAATTTTGACTTGAAATTAAAAATATTTTGGTCTACTGAAGTAGATTTTCATGTTGTTTTTTTGGTTAGGGGTGAGAGAAAACCTAAGATAGATTTGTTCAGAACTTGTATTGCTGCTATCCCAAGACTGATTCCAGATGGCATGAGCAGGACTGACCTCATTGAATTGCTTGCAAGGTAAGGGAAATTACTTTCTTCTCTTAGTGGATGTTTCTTTTTAAATGCTGTGTGTGTAAGAGTTTGACAGTGCACTATGTAGTGTGAGTCCTCTTCATACAGAATCCGTTCTTCCTATTCCTGCCTGCCTGCTGCATTTGGTCAAGTGTTACTGGCCAGAATAGCAGGAGGTAAATTTATCCTGAAGATCTACCCTTATTTTTGGAGAGATTTTTTTTGAAAATAAGGAATTTATTTCTGTTGCTTTATTTTTTGAGCTTGTGTTACCTTCTTGTAACTACTTTCATATTTTTTTCCCCTTTATTCTTTTCTTTCTTTCTTTCTTTCTTTCCTTCCTATTGCTGACACTTTAAATTATCATAAAGGCATTCTTGTTTGACACTACCAAAATGTAAGACAGGCACTTAAGGGAAACTTTTTTTTCTTGTTTTCTACTAATCATGCTTCCTTTTTCCATTTGTTTTTTTTTTGATCCAACACTACCCATATTCTTCCATCTCTTATTTCAATTTAAATTGAATGTGCCTTATCAGTACTGTTAAGTAGTTGAGACAACTGGACAACCAGGTGTTTGCAGGAGGGTAAACTGAGCATTCAGTGAGAATATGTAGTTGTGGTACATTGAGACAGTCTTTATGAATTACTAGAGTGATAAACCTTCTTCTTTTAATTTTTTTTTTTATTTTTAATGCAAGAATGATCTTAGTGCAGAAATACAGGATAGCTTTTAACTTTGAAATTATAAATTCATTTGCATATAATGTTGAGTTACATATTTAAAAAGTTAGTAAAAATGTGAGAGAATAAGATTTTTCTAATGCTTTTTCTTCAGTGTCAAAAATCACTTAAAAGACATGAAGTATTAAGTAATAATACGATACTGGATAAGTTTCTTCTACCACAGTGGAGTGAGACATATTTTTAAGTATATATGCAAAGAGGTTTTTTTTTGCAAGTTTTTTCTCCTATCCAAAGTAAAGCTGCTTTATCTGCAAAAATAATGTGTTCTTTTTGATTTTAATTTGAAGAAAATAACCTGCACATGACATGTTGCCTGCCCTACTGTTCGCTAAGGTGGTTGCTCAGATGCATGCAAAGATGTGCCTATGCGGAAGACTTGACAATCTCTTTTGAAATTTATTTGTTTATACTAAGTTTTGTGAAGTCTTGCATTATTTTGCTGTAGTAGTGTCTTCTGTTAGTAGCCAGTTTCAGACGTATTCAGTGCAGAATATGGCGTCCGTGTGTGGAAGTATTCAACGTTGTACAGTAAAGGAGGAAGAGTTAACATTAAACTTTAATTTATAAAGACTGATTAAGAGCGTGCCAGTCCGGGTTGATGACACTGATATTTTTTCTAAACAGGCTGACAATTCATATGGATGAAGAACTTCGTGCCTTGGCTTTCAATACTCTCCAAGCATTAATGCTTGATTTTCCAGATTGGCGGGAAGATGTTCTTTCAGGATTTGTATATTTTATTGTGCGTGAAGTGACTGACATCCACCCAACGCTTCTTGACAATGCAGTAAAAATGTTAGTGCAGCTCATAAATCAGTGGAAACAAGCAGCCCAAATGCACAATAAAAACCAAGATTCTCAGGTATTTCTAACTAAAGATCCTTTTGATGTTAAAACATAGTTTGAATCTGCATACAATTTTATTAGTAGGCTTTATTGTTTTTGTTAAGCAATAAAAATTCAGCTTACTTTCTTACAGTACTTGAAGATCTGTAGACTTTAGATTTTAGATTTGGTCTTACTACTAAAGTATTCCCTAAGCACTAGTTTACAGCCATATTTTTGCTTACATCAAAAGTCATCTTGTGCAACCAGAAATGTATTAAGTAGGAGTGGTTAAACAGTAGAACTAGGAAAAAAAAACGCATCATTTTTTAACTAAGAAACAGAAAGGGTTCAAATAATTTAATTTTATACAATCCTATATGTAAGAGTATTACCTATTTAATTATTACTTATTTACTTTTAATTTTGCTCTCACTGTATCATTCTCATGTGAAAGTGAAATAAGAAAACCTTTTTTTTTTATATTTGTTTGGACTGAATTCAGAGAAATACTAAAAAAATAGAGTAGCTGATATGCCATTCTTATAATGCAAAATTTGACTAGTAGACAAACAAGATCTAAGTATGTTATGATCAATTCTGCCATTGCCAATAATGGAACTGTAGCTTGGTTGTGTTTACTTTTTTCTTAATTTACTCAACTTCTACGGTCTTGTTCTTAGCGTGGTGTATCCAATGGGGCTGCCCATACCCTTCCTTTGGAGAGGACCCTTTATTCCAGTGTATTTCATGTGGTGGAAGGCTTTGCTTTGGTCATCCTTTGCAGCACAAGGCCTGCCACCAGGAGATTAGCTGTCAGCGTTCTCAGAGAAATCAGGGCCTTGTTCACACTTCTAGACATTTCAAAGGTAAGAGTCAATGACCCATTCTTGTGACTGCTTAATTAAACTGGTTTTCTCTTGAGTTTCTTAGAGCTTTTTATGCTTTGCATTTTGTCTTTTGTAGAGTGATGATGAGTTGGCTATAGATGTAATGGACAGACAAAGTGCTACTATCCTGGAGAGTTTCATACATCTCACTGGGGCTGACCAGGTAGGAGAGTTGTTAGATTAAGTTGTATGTAAGATGAGTTAATTCTGCAAAACTGTCCCAAATAAATGGTATATTTTTTAATGGTACTGTCACTATGTTTATGCTAACTTTATCAGCAATTTGTCACCTTCAAACAAACAAACCAAACCAACCAAAATAAAACCCCAAAAAACCCAAAAACACCCAAAATTTGAGAAATGTTATGAGGCTGACACCACCATTGCTTGCTTTCTGATCAATAGTGTGTCATTATGACCACAGTATACATGCAGGCAGCTATATCTGTTTTTTCTCATCTTGCTTGTAGATTACAACTTCTTTGAAGCCAAGACCACTGCCTTTTTCTGCGGCGATACAGTGTCTAACAGTCAATGTGTCTTTTATCCGTGATGAAAGTTGTAATAACTATGAATGAATAATGACTGAATTCCGTATTTATATATTTTATCATTAACTCTAAAGTATCAAGTAGAAACTCTTCTGATTTTAGGTTTAGGAAGCAAGTTGGAATTCAGTAGTAAAGCTTTTACAGTCTGGCATCTTTTGGAAGAATTAAGTCATCATGAGTGAAAGGGCCTTTTTCTACAATTTACTGTTTCCTAACGTCTAGTTCCTTCCCAAACAGCATGTTTAGTTAACTGTCCACATTAGGAACTTCTGTAAAAAAAAAACATAAATGAAGTAATGTGTTTTATCTATTCCAAATGTGGTTTTGACACTGATACTTTGTTAGATATTTAACAATGGCGAAATCGTTATTTAATATACATGGATATTAAATATTGCCTTATTCTCTTTTTTTATGCCCCAGACTACTTTATTGTACTGTCCCAGTTCAATAGATCTACAAACTCTGGCTGACTGGAATTCCTCCCCGATCAGCCACCAGTTTGATGTGGTCAGTCCTTCACATATATGGATATTTGCACATGTGACTCAAGGCCAAGATCCATGGATTATAAGCCTCTCAAGTTTTATGAGACAGGAAAATCTTCCAAAACACTGCCCAACAGCTGTAAGCTATGCTTGGACGTTTGCTTATACCAGACTCCAACTGCTGTCTCCACAAGTGGATATAAAGTAAGTTAATTACTAAAGCAAATACAATATACTATCTTGTGTGGTTTAGCCTGATCGGCAACTAAACACCACACAGCCGCTTGCCCACCCTCAGGGAATGGGGAAGAGAATTAAAGAGGAAAAGGGAAGGAGACTTTGGGGGTTGAGGTAAGAACAATTTAATAATATATAATTAAAAGTAATAATGATAGTAGTAATATATGAATATAGCCATTATACTGCCCCGATGCAGTTCCTGCTACCACACAGCCCAGAGCGGAACGAAACTCAACCGGGCAACGTGCAGTTAGAAAAAACTAACTCTGTCCCAGGTGAAACCGGGACATATATTGAGTCTTCTTTCAAGATTTATCATCATTGTAATGTCGTTATGTTTCAGTGAGGTGACGTATGCACTACTAATATTTTCTGCGGGTTTAGTTCAGCTTTATAGAACAAAAAATTCAAGCAGTTCTATCTGGGAAAAAGTTATCTGCTGTAAAGTTAATTAATTCATGCCTTCAGCTGTATTGTAGTTCAACAGATTTGACTATAAAAGCATACGTTATTGATGTACAAGTTTACTCTGAATAACTAATTCAGAGTGTACCATGTTAACAATTTTGGAAGCAATGACATATATATAATTGAAAAATAAATTCAGTGGAAAAAAAGTGAAACCTGTTAAGATTTATTTACTATATTGAGATGTTTTTATTTTTTTTTTTAAACAGCAGCCCTATCAATGCAAAGAAAGTGAATACTACTACAAGCAGTGACTCCTATATTGGGCTCTGGAGAAACTACCTGATTCTTTGCTGCAGTGCAGCATCTTCTTCAAACCCCTCCACCTCCGCAGGCTCTGTGAGATGTTCCCCTCCTGAGACGCTGGCGTCTACTCCTGACAGTGGTTATAGCATTGATTCAAGGGTACGTTCTAGTGCTTACTGTAAATAAATCTACATGTTTCTGAAAGTAGAATCACCTAAGGCTTGTAATAATTATCATGATTCATAGAAACTTGTGTAGTTTGTTTGACAACATGTCTTTCATTTGTTTAGGAGAGTGTTTCTGTTTGCTTCTCCCAATCTGTGCTGTAGAGGCTTTTCTGCTTATGTTTTTTAAGGCAAAATCTAATCATGTCATGAAAACGTTAACCCAGTCTCCAAGTCTTGTCTAGTAGTAATGAAGAAATGTTTTTTTTACCATTAAGGTGTTGAGTTGTTTTTTTTTTTTTTTGCTGTCATTAGACTTCTGCCATTCTGAGCACATAGCCTCTCACTTCAGAACTGAAGCAGTGGCCTATTCAGGCATGATGTATCTTGTTATATTTTTCCCAACCACAGACGGTTCTGTCTTCCTTGCTTCATATCACCTGCAGGGTTTTTTTTTATTTATGTGGGGGTTTTTGGTGGTTTTTGTTTGTTTGGTTGGTTGGTTTTTTGTTCTCCTTTTTGGCTACCTATAGAAGGTACAGTAGAGGTGAAGATAGCTTGTGGACTATGCAGCAGATTTTTGGCAGAAGCAGCCTATTCCACTTGTTTGTTATCAAGCTCCTTTCCTGAAATCTGAGAGCTGTAGACTGAATGCTTTGTTCTCTTTGAGAGCTGTAATGGAGTCTAAGGAGTTGGACACCAGAAGTCTGCTTCCTCTCCCTGTGGAGGGCAGATACACTAAACATGCAAAGCGTCTGTTCATCATGTTAAGCAATTCATTGCCATCTGACAAAGAAAATTCAATTATACAAGGAGTGGAGAAGTAGTTAATACTAGTTTACTATTTCAGAAAGGCTTTTTCCATGTCAATTTCATTTTTATCATTTTTAGTCACTGATCAGTGTGAGAAGACTATAAAATTGCAGCAGATGTTTTAATGTTACACCACCTGATTGTTTGGTAACTGCTTCATTCTGTTTTGTTCTGGTTTTCTTCTTAGATCATTGGCATTCCATCCCCTTCCTCCCTGTTTAAGCACATAGTTCCAATGATGCGCTCTGAGAGCATGGAAATTACAGAATCCCTTGTGCTGGGACTTGGCAGGACCAACCCGGGAGCATTTAGGTAACTGCTGTGTTTCATCTGTTTTTACGCTAATTGATTACAAAGCGGGGGAATCAGAGCTCGGAAAAAAATGTTTGCTTTTTTTTTCTTTTAAGAACTTTAAAAAAGCTGTGAAAACTGATTACCATTGTCTTTTCTAGAATTTACTGATGTGATGAAGATTTAGAGATGAAGTAATTTTATGTAGAGGTATGGCTGCATAAAGAAAAAGAAGTTAGTTGAAACAATAAACAGCTGCCTTTTATTGATATTAAAGGCTGTCCTTACAGTAAAGTACAGACTGTGTGGACTGTTAACATTTGAAGTGTTAATTGTAATTATGTGTGGAAGAGTTACCCAACTCTCCTTATTGGTATTGCCAACAAACATATGTTTCTGAGCTCTTTGTGTTTAGGAGATTCTTGATAACTGTATTCTGAAAAGATATTTTTAATCAAGCTGAAAAAAATAACCATTACAACTGTTTTCTGATTATTGCTGAAGCTTCTGAAATTTGTGGTGTATCCCTCTCCCCACCTTTTCTTTTTTTTTTTCCTACATAAGCTTCCTCTAACTTCATGACTAATACACCTTTCTCCTATGATGTACTGATGACAAGTCCATATGGATTAGTTTAGGCGCTGATAGCTGTGATCTACTGTAGCAGAATTCTTTCTGTGCCAAATCACTACTTTTGGCATTTTAATATCATATGTCATGTTCAACATGTTTGGATTCAGCTCATAATCCAAAACTTTTGGTTACCTTACTGTGACAAGTCTTTATATGAATGTCAAATTCAAAATGGTCTACCAAGCCATCATGGCATTCCTACCTGAACTGAAATTTACTTTTCTTCAGATCCTAGCATACTGTACTGTCAACGTGTAGTACAAATCCACTGAGGTGAAAAAGCAGCTCTATGCCAGTAAGCCATGAGTTTTAAAATGCGTCTCTGTGCCACCGTCCTCAACTAACAGCAGTCTCTATATGGAGGATGAATGAAGAGGGAGAACATCTGAGGGGAAGAAAACTTCCTGGGAAGGCCAGTGCTCAGCATCAGATGTTCTCTGACAGCAGCCAACCTCTTACAATAGTTTTGGTTTTTTAAGCATTGTTCCTCCCCACTTGCAATATTTTACTCAGGGACCTTTTTCGTTGTAGATTATATGTATATGCAATCCACTTAAACTTGCTAGAATATTAGTTTTGTCTTTAGTCTTCTGTTACTGATCACAGGAACTTGTCTAGGTGTCTCTTGCTCTCCGTTGGAGACTGACTCTTTACTGTGTTTTAGCAAAAAAAAAGCTTCCAAATTCTCTTCTGTGTTTCCTAAGTTTGAAAGAAAAGTATAAAAGAATCCCTAACCATGCTTAAGTCTCTTGTAAGTGAGCCCACTGTGTAAGTTTGTGCAGCTTTCTGTTCACCTGGACCCATTCTCTGAAGAAGGACCTTTGAATGATGTAGCAGAGGAGTCAGTGATTTACCATGAAAACTTGAAGTGGTTTATGCTTTTCATATGTCTAAATTACAGTAGCACTGGAAGTAGAAAAACGTGTCACGCTCCCACAAATGTAAGGTGGAGGCGGCAGTTACTATGTTAACAAATATTCAAGTAAAACCAATATGTTTTTACCTTAGTGTTTTGTCTGCGTAGATCCATACTACTCATCTCCTTCCCCTTTCCCTGCCCACTTTTTGGTGTTGTAAGAGAGTCTCAGTTTGGCAGAAGAAACTGAGTGATAATAAAAACTGTGGAGCTTCAGAACAAATTGGGAATGTAACCACAGCGTCAAAGCATGTTGCTTTTCTTCATAGAGACTAGTGTGACTTCTGTCAGCATAGTGTTATGTGCCTTAAAAAAACAATCTTTGTTAACAACTAAATGCATCATGACCACTGAAAGAGCATTTTATGATAAGCTGTCAGCATCTTTTTTTTTTCCCCCCATAGTACCTATTTGCACCGTAAGGCTTTATTAAACCCTGAATATGAAAATAAATGAAAATCATCTGTGACAGAAATATGCTATAATACTTGGTGAATGCAAATTTAGTGGTAATTATGGAGACATCTGGTTGGTAGTCTGTCTTTTAATTAGGGAAAAAATCTCTCTACTAATTTACTTCAGAAACCTACAGGAAAGGAAAACGTGAGGGTGTTCTAAGTTATATTGTAACACTAGTTGCTGCAAAACATCTTTCAGTTGAGTTGTTAATTTAATGATTGTTTTTATCTTTTTAATTCTTTTAATTCAGGGAACTAATAGAAGAATTGCATCCTATAATTAAAGAAGCACTTGAAAGAAGGCCAGAGGTAATTAGATATTTTCCACTATAGTCAGTACACAGTTTTAACTGTCTTCTCACAAATGGTAGTAAAGAAATCTTAGTTACGTTTCTGCACCTAAAAACTGTCAGCCACCTCAAAAAAGGTGGGACATTACTTCTTTAAATGATTGTGTGATGTTTACATTAGAAGAGCTTTGTGTCTGTTTTGAGCTCTGTATTATTCCTATGTCAAAGAGGTTTTGTTTCAAATGATGAAAAAATGGCTGTAACGTTTTCCACATTCTTTTAATTCCTTTTACCTAAGCATAGTTTTACACAGTTACTTCATTGTGTCATCAGTGACATGCCCACAATTAGTAGCACCTAAGACATAGAACTGAGTTCTACTGTCTGCTGACTTTGTTTATTTTTTTTTTAATGAAGAAGACTGTAAGCTCACCCGACTGACTGCTCTGACTAAAAATTTTCTGATGGAGAGCATGTTTTACCTCAGTATTCATACAATTAATAATCTCTGGAAACACGGAGATGATTATTCAGTATTTTTTTGTGGTTACTGTCATATTCTTATTAGTAATAAATTTGTAGTTAAGTACACATGATAGGAAGGAACATTAATTCTGTTTCAAAATGTTACTGGGCTATAGTGTGTTTATTCAGCTTTGCATGCAAATACATAGAAAAGTTGGCATTTGTACTTCAGTTCATAATTTGATGTGTTGCACTTTGTGACAGGAGACTGATAAAAAGCATGTTATTTTGATAATACACGTAATAGCAAACCTAGTAGTGTATCTTGGAGTTGCAACAGGAAAAAAATTTGTTCATTGTCTGGTTTATTAACATTGCTAGCAGTTTTGATAACTCATCTTAGAAGATTGGCACCCCTGATGATTGATGCCAGTTGTGTTAGAGATATAATAATGCTTTTTTATATGCCATGCTGGTTTTATACTTGATGATTTTTCCTCTGCTTTATTTAATTTTGTGTTTCCTCTGTTGAATAGAACATGAAACGGCGCAGGCGTCGAGATATTTTACGAGTACAACTAGTACGAATATTTGAACTGTTGGCAGATGCTGGTGTCATTAGTCACAGGTAGGGGCAGCACTAATGAGAAGATGTTGTTTATGCTTCTGAATTAAGTTACTGGTATTCTTGTGACCCATTATAACAAGCATGTAAAATTCTTCAGTGAATCTCAGTATACCACTAAATAGATAGACATGGTTATATAAATCTCAGAATTTTACTGGCTTTCTAATCCCTCTTTCCCCCATGCTTTTTTGTCACAGTGGTCTATGTTTTATTTAAAATGCTACTATTCTTCAGGACGTTGCTTTCAACAGGCAGTGTGTCATGTTCCTTTTTTTATGTGTGTTCATACATCACACCAGTTACACAAATCAGAAAACCCAAGTTACAACTATTCTATAATCAGTCTGGAATTCTTACTCACTTGGAGTCCTGATGCTAGTCAGTGTATCCTATGTAGAGAAGGCTACTGCTCATTAATATTGGACCTTTTTCTTTCTGAGGGAGGCAGAATATTAACTTGTTTGGGTTTTTTTCTCAGTTTACCCTACTCGTGTAGGGGTGCTTTGAAAGAAGACTTAAAATTATGGCGTATGTTTTACGAGTCTCTTCGAAATTTTTTTCTGTGCAAGTGGAATTGTATAAGAGCAAGCAGCCTAGGAAATGGTTAGGCTAGTTCCTCCCATTCTGTTAGGCAATGATACTTAAATATTTATTTGTCAACCTTAGCAATCAGTGTAATCAGTGTGAAATTTTCAGTCTTTAAGCAAGCTACTACAGTATATTTCAGAATGTTATCTTAGAAGCATTGCTAAAATGCCTTTCTTCCTTTCAGCATGCTGATTTTTCAGAGTGCAGCTGTTAAAATTGTACTCTCCTTTCTTATCTTTTAAAGTACTCACTGGTGTTTAATTAGCATATGTAAAATATCTCCTCAGTGCAGTTCGAACCCTGGAACTTTGTCAGCTTTTCTTTCTGAGGGCAGCCTGACTCTGTGGTGGAGGCCAGCAAACAATTAAGGGCTACCATAAACCTCATGTTGCCTTTGGTGTGCAAGGCATACTTTTTAGTTGTCTTCAGTACAAACATGGGAAGATGGTGGAGGGAGCTGAGGAAAGGAATCACCCTTCTAACAATTGTTTTTCAAGGGAGGGCAGGTTTAAATCATATGCAACCTTTAATCTCCTTGTTTAGTTTAGTACTGAAGTCTAGTCAGATGCTAAAGCAATGAAGATGGGAAGTGAATATATAAAATTAATGAATTGCTTTCGTATGCTAATAATCAATAGCATGCTATGAAGTAGTGAACATCTTGACTGATGCTCAAAAATCAGTATGTAATGTAGATGTCTGTAGTCAAGTAGTAGTAATTTTTTCTGGTTTTCAAATTGCTTGGGTTTGGTGTGGGGGCATTGGTTGTTTGGGGTTTTTTTATTGTTATTTTTAACTCTTGTCCTCAGTAGAAAAACTAATTCTGTGGAAGGATGAGTGACTTCCGATAGTGAGGCTTGATTAAATGGTTTGCTTTCACTAGAGCTTTTTATAGAAACTGAGTGAAGAAATTTCTTTAAATTAAATATTTGCAGCGATGAATTTATAGGTTTTAAAGAGAAAAAAATAAGGATTGTTTTCAAAAATCATTGTATGTATTTATCATACTATTTGATTATTTTTTTTAAATTATATTTTTAAGTGCAAGTGGTGGCCTTGATAATGAAACACATTCCCTCAACAACACTTTACTTGAGTATGTCGATCTAACGAGACAACTCCTAGAAGCAGAAAATGAAAAGGATTCTGATACATTGAAAGATATCCGATGCCATTTTAGTGCCTTAGTGGCAAATATAATTCAAAATGTTCCAGGTATGTAAAAATGCTTTAATAACTTCTAATGACTATCTTTCATATGCAGTACGTTAAAAAAAAAAAAAAAAGCCTAAACAAATAAAAATCACCTTTTTCTCTGAAGTTTCAGAATACTTTCATAAAAATAATTTATGCCATCAGTTTTGTCTAACTTTAGCAGCATGAGTTTTTAAGAAAGATTTTTGGTACTGTTACATACAAGTAATTTTCTTATTTAGCAAAAGTCTTGTTGGTTGGCAGTGCATTTACATTTTCTAGGCTAATGAATAGCTTATTTTTGTACACTAGTGGTATTAAACAGGACAGTAGTAAACCTACATCCAGCTATTATGGTGTTGAAATAATGTGTCTTTACATTGCTTTTTCACTTTGTGTTAATTGTTTGGATCGGTTTCTGGTTTATGAGCTTAATTTAAAAGAATGACAAGAGGAGCATGTCTAACTGCGTGCTTTTCTTACAGTACACCAGAGAAGAAGTGTCTTTCCGCAGCAGAGCCTACGCCACAGCCTGTTTATGTTGTTCAGTCATTGGGCAGGTCCTTTTAGTATCATGTTTACTCCCCTGGACAGATACAGCGATAGGAACATGCGAATAAACAGACACCAATACTGTGCATTAAAGGTATTTTGGCACTTTTTGAATTTTGGAAATAGATTGTTATGTTGACTTTTCTAATGCAAATTTAACATTTAGCCTTTTTGGATGTGATTTTCACATTCTTATTGCCTTTCATGACTTAGCTTTTTTTTCTCTTCTGCCTACATGTAAATTTATGGCAGTTTGACTTTTTCCATGCTGTAAACTGTCACTCTTCCCATAGGAATTTCTTAAAATTACTGCTAAATATTAATCTCCCATGACTTTAGTCATCAATTGCCTAAGGAGAAAGGCTTTCATTTAAAAGTACATTAACAATCACACTGACATACTAACTGTTACATGTGTCAGCATTTCAGTATCAACAGTTCCTCATATTTGGAACTTGGAAAAAATATGATTTGATAATTTCTTGAATAAGAAGTTAAACAATTTTTTTGTTAGCCTTGGTCTTCCTTCCTTGACTGAATTGAAGTTAGTTTTCTGATATTTTAATAGACTTGGTAAAAGCACTTCCTGTATCCATGTTATTAAAATGTAGTGTTTTTCAATTACTTTCTAAAGGCTATGTCTGCTGTACTATGTTGTGGCCCTGTTGCAGATAACGTCGGGCTCTCATCTGATGGCTATTTATACAAATGGTTGGATAATATTTTGGATTCGCAAGATAAAAAGGTAATACAAGCTTTAATGAGTTTTGCAGTCAGATAGTCCTAAATGCTTTAGAGTGGCTTAAGCTCAAAGCTGTTTTAGTAGTGAGTATTTTTGCACTGTCCATGATATGTGTATTCACTCTGTTGAGGAAGGCAGTCCCTGATCACAGCCTAAGAACAGACGTATCAGAATGAAAGAGGAAAAGGCAAGAAGTGAAACATTGTGTATCGTTTATAAACTAATCGGCTAGGATAGGTTGTAGTAATAAGCAGGCCTTTTAGAGATTTAAAGGAGACAAGATTTTGAACATGAACTCCTGTGAGACTCTAGAGTCCCTTGGGGGTCCTGCAGAGTTATGAAGACCAAGCTTTACATCTAAACAGTAAGGCAAGCTTTATATTTAAAAGAAAGGGCCTCCATTGCACTAATCCTATGACTACGTGAAAATAAAGCTTGAATCAAAATGAGCTACTTTGATTCAAGAGAACGTGCAAGTCTCCGTGTAGATCTATCCCTTGTATCCTGTTGGAATTCCTGCATATCTTTTAAGTGCTTTTCTGTGCCTGGTGCTTTCAGCGTTCAGCTTGTAGTAAGTGAAAATAGTAGGTAGCTTAGGGTAGCCTTGGAACTGAGGGGAAAAAAAGTCAGTACAGCTATCTAGTTATGTGCTTCAGTAACTTATGACTGTGTGTGCAAGTTGAACATTAAACAGTTTGATAGAATTACCTGTTGTTATTTTAGGCTGTAGTCTCATTGGTTTTAGGTGAAAAACATTGTATGTATTGCAGTTGTGGGTTGTTTTTTGTTGTTGGTTTTGTTTGTTTGTTTGTTTTTAATTACATATCTACTTCCCTATTTTATGCTATTTTTGTAAGTTGGTATTTTTTGCTATACTTATAAATGGATATTTGTTCTTTTCTGGAATACAGGTTCACCAGCTAGGCTGTGAGGCAGTCATGCTGCTCTTGGAACTCAACCCTGACCAGAGTAACCTCATGTACTGGGCCGTAGACCGGTGTTACACAGGTTCCAAGCGGGTGGCAGCTGGCTGTTTTAAAGCCATAGCCAGTGTGTTCCAAAACAGGTACTACAGCATTTTTCAGAACTGTAAACTCTCATTTTCAAAGCATACTTTCATGCAGAACTAGGTTTTTTCGTCCCTCAAAGAGAGGGGAGAGACAGGGGAGACCCTGTCTATGTGTATATGTTACTAGAGACACTTTTCAAAATGTTATCCCATACCATATCCCTTGTAAATTAAGCTTTAATAAATTCAAATTTTAAAAATTCAGATGTACTTTTACTGATTTCACACTTGCAATTTTTCCCTAGGGATTACCAGTGTGATACAGTGACCCTCCTGAATCTAATACTATTTAAAGCAGCTGATTCTACTAGGGCCATCTATGAAGTTGCTATGCAACTATTACAGGTTTGTAAGCTAGTTTTGATTAATTTTTTTTTGTTATAAAATAAGAATTGTTCCTGTGCATATACAAAAAAAAAAAATTGTTATTATTTGGTTGTCCCTTCAGTGATGAAATACAATGTATATATCTTTTTCTTCTCTATTTTATTGCATAGTTAGGCCAGATCCTTACTTGGCACAAATAGACTTCAGTGGAAGTGTGTCTGTTTTCATGAACTAGGCACTCAAGACTCGTATTTTCATAATACTTGCTTTTTCAAGACGCAAAACCTAAATTAAGAGTCTTCTGATTTGGCCCTGAAACAGCGTGGTATATAGCTCCATTTGTCCAAAAGCACCTCGGAGAGAAGTGTCCTTCCTGTCCCTTTATTCTGTCTGCTGGGGTAGCAGTCATTAGTAGTGCATTGATACCAAACATTTTTTCATCCATCTGTGTGGAGAGATGATAGTGGAAATCTTGTTAGCCATTTAATTCGCTTTTGTATATTACTTTCTGAGGTCATTTAGGGGTAAGCTTAATCTTACAGGCAGCATTAGTGTTTAAAAATAAATAAATAAGTCTGTGCTGTTTGTAGCAAGACTTGGAGGTTTTTTCAAAGGTTTTTGTTGTCAGCTAAATTCAACAGTGAAGTCCCCACTGGAGTCACACTGCTTTTTATATGACAGTACTCACACCACTTTCCCTTTTGGGCCCCATCTTTCTTCTCAAGTGAACACCACTGCTTAAGATCAGCCAAAACTGTCTTTTAAAGTATCAAACTGCATTAGCCTCCTGCTGCCATCTCTGCCACATCAAAGATTGCATTGCTTCTATCCGTGTGTCATAGATGAGCAAACATTGATGATGTTTGGAAATACAAGTATTAAATAGTATTTCATGTTTTGTTATAGAGAAATTTATGTTTAATGTAGTATTTTGTGAAAGCAGATTTCTGAAATTTATTGCTGGAAACTCATCAAGTGGAGTTAGTCTTAGCTAGTCTTCTATGAAGGTACCCCAGTGTTGGGAATACTTGTAGATATGCGATGATCTGCATAGATAGGAAACATTAAATGAGAGTAGATACGTGAATTTAAATGCTGATTTTATATAAAGATGTCCATTGAAGCTCTATACTTAGCTTCAAATTCTGACCATTACTGTTGTAGATCTTGGAACCAAAGATGTTCCGCTATGCTCACAAACTGGAAGTTCAGCGGACGGATGGGGTTTTGGGTCAGCCTTCTCCTTTACCACATCTGTATTCTGTGTCATATTATCAACTGTCGGAAGAATTGGCAAGGACTTATCCTGAACTAACACTTGCTATCTTCTCAGGTATGATTTTAAAACAAAATAAAAAGCTTCATCAGGTCAAAAGCATTGTACAGAATGTGTAATTATTTTTTTTCAATAATGAATTTGTATGTAATTTGCTAAAATCAAGACAACAAGAAAACATCATTATAATGGGTGGAGAAAATGGACTTTACTGAGTGACAATTTTTGTTTGCTTGGATTTGAAATATATTCAAGAGGAAACAACATGAATCAAAGATACTTTTACTGACTTTCTAATAGCCATGAAAAATCACATTAGAAAAATAATTTGCAACTTTTAAAAAATTATTCTTCTGCAATTATTCTTTCTAGTATTTTATTATTTAGTGTAGATTGCTTAAAAATGCCATTCCATAGCATTTTTAAACAATTGCAGAATAATAACTTCTCACATCAGTTAGGACTAATATGAGGAAGAAAAAGTTTTAAGTGCTTTTTTGCCGAAGTTGGTACATTTTTATGTGCTCTAGGTTTTCAGTTCCCTCCTCCAATTAGAGGAATATGTATTTGTGTATACTAACATGGTTTCTTCAACATACTGTTAGTCAGCAGTGTCTTCAATTAGCTCTACTGAAGACTGTGTACTTAATCATTATGAAACAGTGCTAGTCAGCTAAACAAAAAAATTACGTCTGTATCAGCATTACTTTATATCAGTATGGTCTACTGGGCTCATGGTGGTGGTTAGTACCAAAGCAATTCTCATTATTGATTTGCAATTCATTTATGTATCTAATTTTTGAATGACAGAAGTAAGTCAGAGAATCCAAACGGCTCATCCAGCTGGGAGACAGGTGATGCTACATTATCTGCTGCCATGGATGAACAACATTGAGTTAGTAGACTTGAAACCTTTGCCAACCATTCGTCGGCAAGATGAAGATGAAGAAGATTCTTTGAAAGACAGAGAAATAATGGTGAACAGTAGACGATGGCTACGAGGAGAAGGCTGGGGATCACCACAGGCTACAGCTATGGTTCTGAACAATCTTATGTATATGACTGCAAAGGTAAAACTGATTACTTAAGTGCTCCATCAGGGGATTGTTGTGTTTAGGGTGCAAGAAAATGCTGTTCAGAGATACTGTATTACCAAACTTTCAAGAGTTATTGTCCATATTTGTTGAGTTGCTTACATATACCCAAACTATACTATATCGTTTTGAGGTATTATGAGAAATACATAAAATGTAATAGAAATGTTATAGTAATTGTTATATATAGTAACAGTATATAACTGTTGTTTTGCAGGGTAGGTTTGTAGCAGGATAGATAATACCAAGTAGCCTGTATACCTATGATCTCAAAGGAGTTTTGGAGCTGATCATTTTGCCAGAAGCTGATAGACCCTCCTGCTTCCTGCAATAGCTACTTCCAACAGAGAAACAGTGTTGGTCACGTGCAGTGCTTCTGCCAGCTCTTGCTATCTTTGAATCCTACTGATGAGAGATCATGTTTTAAGCAACAAATTAAAAACTCTTTTCAGCCTGTGGTCCATGGAATTTTGTTCAAGGTTATCAGCAACTGTGAGAATGGATCTCTGCTAGCCTTTTTTTGTTTATATGTAAATAAATATGTAAAAATAGAAATAAATTCACATATCAATAAATATTCGTGTACTCATATAGTGTATAAAAGTATATATGATTTATAAATGAAATAAATAATATATACAAATATGTTTATATATATTTTGATATAGCTATTAAATAGTTATTTCCAGAATGTGTTTATAAAGATGAATATATGTGAAAGCTTCATTCTGGAATGTTAAAAAGGCAACAGCTTCTTACAGGATTTATATCTCCTTTTTCTAGAGCCTGTCCCAGTTGGTCAATACAGATCGCTTTCAAATACAATGTTTTCTACTAGGGTTTTCAGGAGAGGTATTTATTTTGTTTTCTAGTATGGTGATGAAGTGGCTTGGTCAGAGATAGAAAATGTCTGGACTACTTTGGCAGACAGCTGGCCAAAGAATCTGAAAATAATTTTGCACTTCTTGATCAGTATCTGTGGAGTGAACAGTGAACCCAGCCTTTTGCCTTATGTGAGTATGTGATACGTCTCTCTGTAGTGCTATTGATGTTTTAAAAATTAGTTGTGTCTAGCAGCAAAGATGGCCAAACAAAAAATGTGAGGTAAGCTTTCTAGTATCAAAATCTTCAACCACATAGTAGTGTCACCCCATATTTTATGACCACTAAATATTATGAACAACACAAATTCAATTCTTCAAGTTACTTTGGACATCTGTGTTGAAATTTCAGTATCAGTTTCACTTAAACCTAGCATTCATGGAATGGGCTTGAGAAAAAAAACAAACTAGAAAGGGTATCTGTTACACCTTAAAGATAGCTGAGGCTTCCTTAAGACAACTTACTGACTGTTGCAGTTTACTCCGGGTGGTAAATCTGAAAAAGTCCACTAGCTGTCTTATCAGTTACGATAATTCAGGGGTGTACTAAGTAGACCATAGACCTTATTTATGAGTAACTCATAAAAAATGGAAAAAACTTATTAAAATGTCTACATGTGTCTTAGCGTACTTTTGTTCCTTTGTCGTAAAAAGGAAACATAAAAGTTTGATTGCTAAATTTAGATTAATTTTATTAAGAGTAAACACTGAACAACTTCTTTCCATCATAAAAGGCAAATCTACTGCAGCAGTTGATCGCTGTTCATTGGGAAGAGTTGAGTTAGTTCCTTAAGTAATATTTTCATTAGAAAATTATTATAGGTTTTGCTAATAGTAAGAAAAAAACCACACAACTTGATATGAAGTAAACAGTCGGGACCTATATTATTAAGTTCTTACTAAGGACAGCTTAAGTTCTTCATTGATTGGCAAGCATTTTAATTGCAAATCAGGAAATCTAGCGTAATGTTGCAGCCCAAAATATTTGTGTGCAATATTTGAACAAGGTGTCAAAGTAATTCCACAGGTCAAATGCCCTGGATCACTTGCTCACCATTCATCTTTGAGTCCTCTCAAAAGGATGGAAATAAATTGTTGAACAGTAATGACTCAAGAAAATGTCAGAAGACAAAATATGAACTTACCGAAGTCTAGAGTAATCACTGACTGCAGCTATCTGCTGCTGCTTAGCAGTGACCGGGCTTATTTTGCTGAAGTAAGTTATAGTGGAGAATCCTTAATTACTATATACTTTATAGTTAGATGTTTATTCTTATCAGAGTATATAAAGGTCTCGAGCATTATGGGAATAAAATGTTTTTTCCCATGCTATAATTTAGGATAGTCCTAAAAAGCAGACAGATAACATAGTAAAATAAAGCACCTGTCACGCCATGTAGGGACAGTGTGATTATTCTTACATGACTGACTATTAAAATAAAAAAAAAAAACACCCCAGATCACCTCAAAACTAATTTAATTTTTTGTCAAAGCTTATGTGAGAGCACTGCAGAATAGCATGAGGAAAAATAGGATACCTGCTGGAAAAGAAATAATGTAGAACACAGCTGCGAAGTATCAAAAAGAAATTATATCAGAATACGTTTTCTCCAATGTTGATCTCAGATGTTGCTAAAACCTTTGTAGGAAAATATTTTCCTTCTGAAATAACTGTCATTGAACTCAGAAGACTTACTTTCTTACTCTTGTGATATATTTCCGATGCTTGCTGCTATTGACAACTGTGAAAGCAATTTTGTTTGCTTTTAGAACTAGAGTAAATTTCAAGTTTTGTCACTTGCAGTGCAGATAGATATTCATTCTAATAAGCTGTGGTATCTCTTCCTTTTTTTTTGTTTGTCTTTTTTTAAAGAAAAATCACTGCAATAAGAATTTTATTTATTTACATACTATTTTATATACATATGCTTGTTTTTGATGGCAGGTAAAGAAAGTTATTGTTTATTTGGGTAGAGATAAAACAATGCAACTACTAGAAGAGCTGGTGAGTGAACTTCAGCTTACAGATCCTGTCAGTTCAGGAGTCACCCATATGGATAATCCACCATATTACCGCATTACTTCCAGTTACAAAATCCCCTCTGTGACTTCAGGTGAGAATTTATTAACTTAAACTTTTATTATTGTCAGTGATAAACATGCTGTTATCAATCAGTTACAATACTGGAGTTCATCTCTAAGTATTCAATAGGGGTACAATGTTCCGTTTCTAAAAACGAAGGTACAAAGTTTGTTTTACAAGATCTGCATTTTTTGGTGTACTGAGAGATTAAAGAACATAAAAGAACATCTGATGGATTCATAAGAAACAGGTTTGTATTAATATATGTGTTAGATTTTGTCTGTGTTCAGGTCTTGCACCGTTTACCCTCACTGTGTCACTTTTATGTCCATTCAAACAGCTGGGAAAATTTACATAATTTTAAATCCATCTAAGTTGTTATATTTTAAGTTCTGTTACAGACACAAGCTGCATCCATAGAAATTTGTTCAAGAGGATTTAAGTGAATTTACTTAGGAGGATATATTTAGAAAAACTTAACAATTAACAATAGATAATCATAAAAAAACCCCACCACTGAAAATATAGGAAGTGTCTACCTCACGCTTCATTCCAAGAACATGCTGAGAAACGAGGGGGAAAGCTGTCTGGTTTTGATGAAGCATCTTCCAAAGTGAGCCACAAAAGACATAGATGGGAGGGTATCTAAGCAAGGACTCAGTTTTTGTGCAGCAAAGCTGTCAATGTTGTGAAGCAGCCTGGACCTATCACGTAGGGATTGTCTGGATCACAAGGTGGATGCATTGGCACTTGTTGATGAAAGCCTTTAAAAAGTAATGAAAAAACATTATGAGGCTCTTGCACTTAAGTGTAATTGAGAGTAACAAAATCTGTGGGGAGGGTGCAAAATTATTTCTGCTTGTGATCATCTATTCAGTGTGATGCTTGCAAGTTTCTCTTAAAAAAAATTAATAAAAGCTTCACTGCAGGCTGTTAGGTTTTAATCCCTAATGTGGTTGGAATTAACTGCACACGAAAGTCCAACTACATTTTATGGATTATTATGAGGTATAGCATACAGGAAAGAAAGAATTAGGTCTCTAGATCCTGCTTCAAAAACAAGCCTTTCTACTTAATTTATGTGGAAGACTCAGAGGTTCCTGGAATAGATTCTTTTTATTTTTTCCAGTTAGCAAAATTAATAGCAGCTCAGAATTTTTTAGTCTAAACAACAATTTTTTCTTGCATGTTTAAGTAATTTCTGTGGCTCAGTTTGTATTCGTGCTTGTTGTTGTAGAGTAAACCTGGTTAGAGTTCTTGGCATGGAGAAGTAAATAAGGGTCATTGTGTAGTGCTCAAGACTGCTTTTCTTTTTTATTGACCAATCTTTCTCTTTGTCCATCATTCACAGGTACCACTTCTAGTAGCAATACAATGGTAGCTCCCACAGATGGCAACCCTGACAGTAAACATATAAAAGACAATATTGAAGAGAAGTAAGTATCTCCTCAAAGAGCAGTTATTAGTTGAATTACAGGAATTCCTGGTAGGTGCTATAAATACTTGCGTCTCAATGACTCCACGTGTGTCTACGTTGCAGGAAATGTATGACTGTAAGTTTTATAGGTTTTAAGCAACAGAACTGAAATACTATTTGGGATGAGCAGTAGCAGCCTCAGTTGTAATTTGAACTCAAAAACTGTAGTGGAAACTGAATAAATGAAGGGACCAATCCAGGGCAGGCTTTGTATTGCTATAGCTATATTGTTATTGATGCCTAAATTGGCTACTATTACACTGGGTTCTATATGTTTACGTAAAAGAAATTATACTGCACATGGGTATGTACTCATCAAAGGCAAATGTTATTAGTGTACTAATGTAGCCAATTTACAAACTGTTTTCCTAGCTCACTAGAAATCAACGGTGCCCATGTGTGAAAGCTAGTTTATTCTCCTAATTAGGGCATTTGGGTGCCTGATATCTGTGGCAAGATCCCTTCCAGCTCATTTTAAAACAGATGCCTCCCTCCCTAATTTTTGAGCTTCTTAAGAACAATCTTCTGGACAAATTTGCCAGGCAGTGGTGCTGGTGTGAAGGTGGTGGAAAGCAAACATCTGACATGACTTAATTAGGATGTGAACTCAGAGCTCAACAGTAACTGACAGTGGGCATGCTCTTGTTTTGTGTTAAATATGAGATAGCAAACCTTAAAGTGAAAAGGGAGCAGGGATTCTGTAATTAGCACGAGAAAAAGTGTGCGCAGAAAAAAGTACACGCATGCCATTAGTGTGGAGTGTAGCTACTATGTGATAAATTCACAAACCAGTATATTCTGTGACGACTTGAGAGCCTTAGTCATTATATTTCAAATAGAATTTCCCACTTGGACACTTTTTCTTTCCCTAGGATAATTATGTCAATATAGTTACATTATTAAATATATTGATAGAGACAGCCCCAACACTTCAGTTAAATAGGGAGAGAGGCTGTGGAACCTGAGGTGTCATTCAGAATTTAGCCTAGCAAGGCACAGACAAGTATTTGGCTGCTAATGGGGACTGGAGCTGAAGAAACTTGTAAAGTAATGAAGGCAGTTTTGAAAGTCTCTGCAAGTTTTGGCATACGCTGGTAGAGTTGTCTAACACTTCTCCAGGGTATATGCTTTTTCATAAGATAGACCATGTACACCTTGGACTTGCTAGGAGGAGAGAATTTTAGAAACTTTGGTAGAAATGACTTGAAAATAGTGCTTTTAGCACTCTTGTTTCTCTGATGTCATTATAGTTTATTGGATTAGCAAGGTAGGATCTTGGACTCTGTGTGTGTATATGTTTATGTCTGTGCCAGATCAAATAGGGGTTTCATTATTTTGCTCAAGAGTGAGAAGAACTTTTGTATGATGGTAACAAATATTTTCTTGTACTTAAGTGTTAATGAAAATGGTCTAACAAATATAGTTTATAGTGGATTATCTCCTTGAATCCCCTCATCTAGCATTGCTATAGGAGGTATGTCTTATACAGCTGAGATGCATTGGCGTTATATTGGTTGTCATTGTAAGATGAAATATTTTTGCATAACAGTTTTGTTGAAAGACAGTTTTACCAGGAGACTCTGATTAACTTATGTCACAGAACGTCAGTTACTAATGCTGCTTTATTTGTTCCTACAGTTATGTACATCTAGACATCTACAGCGGGTTGAACAGTAACTTAAACCGCCAGCACCACAGACTAGAGTCTCGCTACAGCAGCAGCTCTGGAGGATCATATGAAGAGGAAAAAAGTAATATTTTTGTTTTAAAATATTTCTATAGATAGAAATCAAAATTTTCACAAGTTAATAGTTTTGCTGAAGGTTGTGGAACATGAGGAAATAGGCATTATCAGTGTTTTTTGCATGAACCTATTTAAAAATATGGGAGTTTTACATTAGTACTGCTATTGAAGTCTGGCATGCATTTGATTACAATAGAATGTGCAAGCAAGATAATACACTTTCTTTCCTTCCCTCGTACTCTGGAACAAGTTGTGAACATCTTTCCAAATTAAACAGTTTTACTCTATTTTCTTTGCCAGTATAAACACTAAAGATAGATAGACGGTTAGGCAGAAGAAACAGGACAGAGATGAGGAGGAAGATGAGATGAATGAGGAAAAAAATTATGAAGAAGTTAAAAAGAATAGACAAATAAAAGTAGTTGTGCTTGTAAGTGATAGCAGTCCTTGGCTCGTTTAAAAAAAAAGGATACAAAGCTTTCTGAGAAGCCATAGGAAAGGAAAATATAGCAGGGAAAAAGGATCTTGTTGTGTACCTCTAAGTTCCAAGCTTGTTTTGCAACGTGTTTTGGATTATTATTTGTGATCTATGGCTATTTTTTTCTGAGGTGCAGAGGTAAGGAAAGAGGTAGAAATCTCTCTCGAAACACCATATACTTTTGGAGACTTTTCTTTAACAGTGGCTTATTAGCTGTGGCTACTTTTGTAGCAATGCCCGAGATACAAAGTCATTGTGACAATTAGGGAAAGCTAAACAGGTCATGTAATCAGGCAAAAATGAGGCAGTGATCAGACAGTAAATGATGCATTACATTAGTGTATTCTGTATGCTTTGTCAGAGTATTCGTTTGACTGAAACTCTTGTTTCCGCTAACAATTTGTTAGTAATTAAAATGACTTTGTACTTTAGCCTGCAGAGGATTATTGGATAGATTTCAGTCTGATGCAGATCATTATAGTGCTCCCACAGATTGTTTTCTTTGGTTTCACTCAGGTTTTTTCTTGGCAGTTTATTTTGCTACCAGTGAAGTTTTTCGAGTATGGTACAGCACATGATACAGTACTGCCTTTCTCTTAACCTTTCTTGCGCTACCAAACAGGATGTAAATTTCTGCATATTGAGTGTTGCATGTTGGTATGGACCCCAGTGTGTCCCATGCTGTATTGAAGCAACAGAGTCCATTAGGATGTCCTTATGCACTGCTTAGTGACTGGTTCTGTGGAGAGCATAAAGGTTACAGTGAATTTGTGGTTCATATCCCTTCTTTCAAGAAAGTGGAACATAATATCCTCTACAGAGCTTGTTGTAAAGGCTGGGCATGCTGATGCAGATCAGCTAAACTTTGGGTCAGTAACAGCTTGGTGCACCTTCTGGGCAGCCAATGTGTTTATTACTGCTTGGATGGATGATCTTCCATATCATAGTAGTGATCATTTTCATCTTTGTTTGCTATGTGCATTAGCACCTCTGAGTATTCTGAGGCAGATAATAATTCATGTGTTCTGTCAGTAAGAAGTTTGCTACTTCCAGTCAAGAAGGTGATACGTGTGTGAACTTCTGAAACTTCTGCAGCTATACTTCCAAAAGGAGTAGAATCACTGAAACACTGAACTGTTGAGGCAGACTCCTTATATGTTTCTAGCCTTAACTGGTTGCTCTGAGGTCCAAGACATCTCATTTAAAAACAGAAAAATATTTTGGACTGTAACACAGTATATTCTCATATCAAATAGCTGATGTGTTTCTTCCCCTTTTGAAGCTTACTTAATGAAAAACTAAATGTCTTTCTGTGTTTTCTTGACAAATTTACTGATTTCTTGAGCAGTGACTTTTGTCAAGCAGTGGGATTGGGCTATACTGCGGTAAAAGTGGCAAGTTCTGAGTTACCCCATATATCAGGCTGGCATTATCTGACACGTAGAACCGGTAGATTTTTGCTAGTGAGACCTGTAAAGAGATGCTCTTGAGAAATACTTCGTTAGCCTTTAATTAAATGCAGCTCTTCGAAACGAGTTCAGTACAATCTAGGGACCCAGCCTCAACTTTTTATCTGACATGAGGCTCGAAATTCAGGGAAATTATATTAGATCACTGTGCCTTTCTTTTTCCTTATGTGCATCCACATTCCCTTTGTGCATCCATCGCTTTTATGAACCTATTCAACAAAACTTTACTGTTATGTGCATGGCTTCCGTGGAATCATCCTTATGCTACAAGAAATAACCACTTTTTTTTGTTGTTTTTAAGCTTTGTCCAACTGTTGCTGTTTATGGCAGGTTCCCCCTTCCCTCTTCCCAGATACCATCTTTTCAAGTATTTAAACATATTTCTTTAGAAGACTGTATAATACAGAAAGATATTATATATTTATTTTTCTGGTTTAATTATCTATTGTGTTAGGTGATTCAATGCCACTGTATTCAAACTGGCGGTTGAAGGTGATGGAGCACAATCAAGGAGAACCTCTGCCTTTTCCACCTACTGGTGGTTGCTGGTCTCCATTGGTGGATTACTTGCCTGAAACTTCTCCTCCGGGCATGTCTCTTCACAGGTAACTTGTAACAATGCTGATGACAATTCAATAGGTTTTAATTTGTTGTTTACTAAATATAGTAATTTAAAGATAGGAGATCAAGGACAGTGGATTTAAAGATGGTAGGTTTATTCTCTGCAGTTTTACTCACAGACCTAGCAGTTTAAGTTTTCCAAGCCTTTTAATTTGGAGGACTAAAGTTTTCCTGTCTTCATCGTGAGCATTCATCTTTTCTCTTAATAAAACTTTCTAGATGTTTGTAGATTTAAAGAATACTGGTTAGTGGCATATTAAGCTATTTACAGTTCTTCATAAGCTTCATACATTACTTTCTTCTAACAATATTTTTGTTGTTGTTTCTAGATGCAACATAGCAGTGATCCTTTTAACTGACTTGATAGTTGACCACAGTGTAAAGGTGGAATGGGGAGGATACTTGCATCTTTTGCTTCATGCGATTTTTATAGGTAACTAAATTATTAAAGAAATATTTCTAACTCAGGAATTGTAGCTATTTATGCAGTTGTTCTTTTCCACATTTAAATTAATGTTTGCCATTGTGTTGGAATCTCACCAATTTTTTAATATTTACAGTATTTAAAAAAAATAAATTCAGTATCTTTCAGATTGATTAATATTAATGTAATTAAGAAGTTTTTGGAGTCATTTGAAGGCACTTTCTGTTGGAGCCACTTTTACCTCTTTCTCCTTGTAGAAGAAACAGTGAAAATCATATTTTTTTTTTTCTTTCTCCATGTAGTAATTTTCATAAAGAGCACTTCTTAAGTTATGTGAGAAACAAAAGGATATATTAATGTTTGTTGAACTGCACGCTTTTGGTTTTATATTGAAACACTGAAAAACCTTTACTTTAGTGAATTATGTATCTATTATTTGGTGAAATAACATTTGAATACTGCTATTTGTTTAACAATTGAATTCAGCGTGCCCTTTGAATTTAATAAAGCTTTTCCATTTTTCTTTTATGTTAGGTTTTGACCACTGTCACCCCGAAGTCTATGAGCATTGTAAACGACTGCTTTTGCATCTGCTGATAGTGATGGGGTCTGGCAGTAATGTCCAGTCTGTTGCTTCTGTCCTGCTCAGAAATAGAGAGTTCAATGAGGCCAGGGTGCTTACTGTCAAACAAACTACGCATTTAGATTATACTTTCACAGGTAGGCTTTAGATTTATTAAGTGTTGCTTGTTAAAATGACATGGAAAGTTATCTTTTCTTCTAGGCATTATTAAAATTTATGTTATTTGTAATATTTTTCTGAGCCCTTGGCATTAGGATATATTTTGTTTCATCTCTGTATGCCTGGTTAAAATGTATTTTAATTAAGTCAAAACGAAGACTGCTTATGTTACCTCTTTGTGCCCAGTCATCCGAGCTGGGAGCACAGTTGAATGATTAAATAATAGTGGAAACCACAGGGGGAGCTCTACATTTTGGATCTGTAATACAGCACTCTTAATGATTCACTTGAAAATAAGAAACAAGAAGATACATCTCTCACTTGTTTATAGCAATTTTAAATTTCTGACTTTTGTCAGTTGTAATTGCATTTTTCAATAAGCTCTCAGAATACTCTTTTGCAATGTTACCTTTTAACGTTCACTTTAACATTATAGTATTGTAGCTATACAGGAAATTACACATTTTGTATGTATATCTTTATGAAAGTAATATTTTGAAGATGTAGCTTTTAAAGCAATGTGAAATAGTTCGTTTTGTTGAAACCTAGTATTATATAACCTAGTATGTATTATTTCAGTAGGTGGCAGCATATTGCTATACAATCTGTTCATTCTCTTTTTTTCACATCAGAAGTGGTTTTGTCACTGACCAAAAACATTAATCTCTTCTGAATTTGATATTCAAGGCAATGAGGAATTAAAAAGTGAGCATAGTGAAGGAATTCTTTTATGTAAACCTATTCACAGAACTTTAGCAGTGCACCTGTTTTGCTGTTATTGAAACAAAAATGTCTGCTAGAAGCTATGATGAGATCAGCATCAAACGTTTCTAGTTGGGGATTAAGATAAGGTCATTACAGGTATGCACGCCTAGCACAAGGTCAAACAAGCTGATGTTAAATTTTATTTGAACGAGCCAATAATCCAGCTCTGTAGAGTGAAAGTTTGTGGTGGATGTCAGCGAGTCTCAAACTTATGTACAGTTGTTACAGTAAAAGATTGATGACTCTCTTTTCCTTGCCAGTTTACTTTCTCCTAGAATGTCAAAGGTAGATATAGGTGTAATGTGAGGAGTTAACCGCAGTTGTATTTTATTGCCACATAATTCTTTACATGAAGAGAAAATCTTACAGCAGCAAAATTAACTTTAGAGAAATTTCGTGCAGCCAGAGAGGCTCTGTTCTAGAATTGTTTCACTGGTTAATACTTAGTCTTCACTCATTTAAAGTGCTGTCAGTTATGCTGGGACTGAGTTTAAAAAAAAAAAAGTATCTGTACATTATTATTAGTTTATATCATTTGTCTCAACTTACTAAGATGAGATGCCTCAGAGACCGATGATATTATTTCACTGTATTACCAATACAAGGTCAAATGTAATACAGTGATTTTGAGAGATCTAGCAGTTCCTTATTAAGGGTCCAGTCGTGCAACGACTTACCATATATCAGAATTACTGATTTAGTTGCAATTATTGCATCCATGAAATTATTCTCATTATATTTGCTAAATTATTGATTTTGAGGGCTGTTTTTTCTTTTTATGTTTTTAATATTAAACAGTCAACAGTTCATAATTGTCTTGGTTTTATTTCAGCAGGTGTTCATGATTTTATACCTGATTACCAGCCCTCCCCAATGACAGACTCAGGGCTTAGTTCAAGTTCTACCTCTTCTAGCATCAGTTTAGGAAATACAAGTGCTGCCATTTCTCATCTGCACACCACAATCCTCAATGAGGTTGACATTTCAGTAGAGCAGGATGAAAAAGTGAAAACTCTCATAGAATTTATTACCTCAAGGTAAGATTTCAATTTTCTTTTTTGTCAAGACATATTTTGTGGAAAATATGGCAAGCCCCTTACAATTTAGCATCACATTGTCTAATTTTATCTGTTTTATTACTAGTAAGAGATAGTTTGATCCTGAAGTGGTTTTATGTGATACAGCCTCTGAACAACTCTGACTTTCCAACAATTTCAGAGAATTTTGTGCCCCAAGTGTTTAAAAGTATTTTGCCATGTTCCGTACAGGTCTGTTATCTTTGCTTGCCACACAGTTCAGAGTTCCTTTTTCCATCTAAAGGATTCCCATACTAAAGGATCAGGACTGGAATATGTAAAGGTGATTGGGGAGCTGCAAGATTTGTGTGGAGTTTACAGATTGCCTAATAGTAGTGAGCTGGATGAATTAGTGGCAAAGGACGTATGTAAAACAAGCAGCCCTTGTGCAGTTGGTGTGATAGTTTGCATAAGATAGGATAAGATGGGTAAAGATAGGGTAAATCTGAAATCCCACTTGTTTCTCAAAGCTTTTGATTAATTGTGCTAACAAAAAAACCCCCACCCTTTACATAGCCTAAATTTAGAATAGTGGAGTGTATTGTGAAGAAAATGAAGAAAGGATGTTGTTTTAAGAAGCATATAATGGTGTTAGTTGTACTGGTTCTTTGTTAGATGACTAAACACTATGTAACAGAGAACATCTCTTCCTAAATTTACACTGTTACTTCAGTTGGATCTGATACGTTGCTTTTCACCTTGTCTTAACTGCTTGTGTGTTGTTCAGCCTTATTGGACAATTACCAAACTTCTTTCCAATTTGTGTCTGCAGTTCTAAATGGTTTCTTTTATGCAGTAGGTAGTAGATTCTTTTGCAGTTAAACTTAAGGTTAAAATAACATTTAAATAATATTAATGACAAAGCCTATGTTTTGTATTTTGTTTGTTTACTCTATTTTTATATTTTTAGGAAAAGAGGGCCACTTTGGAATCACGAGGATGTTTCGGCTAAGAACCCTAATATTAAGAGTGCTGAACAGTTAACTGTGTTTTTAAAGCATGTGATATCTATATTTAAACAGTCTAGCTCAGGTATGTTAGAAAACAGTTGATGCATGATAAAATCTTCTAGTCTGCAAACTAAATGATTTTTTTTTAAAAGACTTGTAAGTTTACAGATGATCTATAGAATCAGGCTGGGTGCTTGCCTACTGCTTCTGAAGAACAGATTTTCCTTGTGCATTGCACACTTCATATTTCTGTTACAACAGTTTTAAATATAATCCTTTAGGAATGAAATCATCTTATTAATTTATTGTGGACACTTACTATTCAAATCATAAATGTTTTATTCTCTACAAGTGTATCCAATGTTAAGTATTATGGAATATAAGTTCATATGCCTGGAAAGATTTTTGAGAATAATACTGCTTGAGAGAAATGTAGAAGAAGATAGCATTTTAAAGTTAGGAATTACTTTGGTAACTTGCTCTTTGTTAAATTCAAGTGGTTTTGTTTTTTTATAAAGCATTCTGTTGCTTGAGTATTTATTTGCTTTTATAGGAGGATTTCAATTGGAACACCGTCTCAGTGAAGTTGCTTTGCAAACTGCGCTTTCGTGCTCCTCTCGACATTATGCTGGGAGGTCATTTCAGATTTTCAGGGCTCTGAAGCAGCCTCTTACTGCATCTACACTTTCTGATGTTCTCTCCAGACTAGTAGAAACCGTTGGAGATGCAGGAGAAGAAGCTCAGGTATTTGGAACTTCCTCCTCAATGTATTAGAAAGCTAAGTTTGCCTAAATGGCATACTTACATTATTATTTTAGTGATAGTAAAATAAAAAAAGCATTTTTTATTCCGTTGCTTTTTATTTTTAAATAAAGATATTTCACACATCAAAACCATTTTAATCATGACACTTCTTGAATTTTCACCTAATGAAATGATGAGAAGATGAGCTGTGCACATTCTCTTCTACAGGAATAGGAACTTTCAGAGAGTTCGATATGTCAGTTTCATGAAACCAACTTCTCTTTCATAGTTAGAGAATCCTGAAATCAGCCATATAAAAAAAAAATTGTTTTTTTATTAAGAACCTAACCTGATAGTGTTAAAAACCGTCGAACTTAGTGTTATTGTACATCTAAAGAAGTGGATATAGTCTTTTAATATTACAAAATGAGAGTCCAAAGGACTCCATCTTTAAGTCCATTCTTAAAAATAGTGCAAACCAGAATGAATTTTCTGACTGGTTTTTTCCTATCTTGAATCTATACTGCTAATTTGAGCTGTCTCGTCAGGTTTGTGTTCTAATTGAAGCATGAAAGTAATAATTTAGTTACTGATCTTATATTTTTATATCACTATTCAGTAGATTTTCTGTGATCTTCCTTGTGCATATTGCATAATTTATGATGACCTGTGGCTTTCCGCAGGGTTTTGTCATAGAACTGCTTCTGACCTTAGAGTCTGCTATTGATACATTGGCTGAAACCATGAAGCATTATGATCTGCTTTCTGCCCTTTCTCAGTAAGTTCTTTTATTAGTCAAGCTACATTACTCGTTTCTATACATTTGAATTGTTAAAGGTCTGTATTACAAATGTAATGAAACAATTTCTTGTTGTCTTTGCAGAATAGTTGTATCTTAATAGCAAAATTGCTTGCTCTTTTATGTTTTTATGGTTCTACCTCAAGCAAAACTCAGAATCTAGATTTTCTGAACAGAACTCTGCTACCTTTCCAACTTGTCCTCTTGGGTCCAATTTAAAAAAAAAAAAAAAGGAGAAAAAATAAAATAAAGTTAAAAAACCAGATGTTCAACGTGTGCCTTATGGCTCCAAGCATAAAGGCACTGAGTGCATTTATAACTTTTTTTTTTGAATCAGGCCCTACTAACCTTGATTAATAGTGTAATTTTCTGAGTGTCTTATTTTTTCCCTATATGTATAATGAAGATAATGGCACCCATCTTTAAAAGATAAGTTAAGGTTTACAGATGAAAACTCCTGTACTGCAATAAATTCTTTTATTCCAATGTTAATACTAAAGAAATTTCTTCAGTTACAGCAAATGATGGACTGTCTTAGGCCTCAGATTTGTTGTCCATATATGAGAAATGTAATTGAACAATCTGAGTCATTTGTGTGTCCCATTACAGCCTGTGTGCGCTTAGCTCAATGACTTTTTATCAAACTGAAAAAAATAAATCCCTAAATGTACAGACATCTTTATTTGTTTGACTTCATGGCAAAGTTTCTGAAAATGTTGAGATTTCCAGGAATATCTTCAAATTCTCAGTATCTGGAGATATTCTCAGAACTGGAAAGTGTTCATTTTTCTAGGTCAGATAATTCAGACAAATATAAGTAAATAATTATGTTTATTAATTCATTCATTTCTCTGCCTTCATCACAAGTAAGTTAGAATGCTATATCTTCATTTTCAGATAATCTTTTACATGCTATAGGCTAGTTTTCCTGATTTTACTGAATTGTTATGTAAGTATTTTGCTATTCTGGGATTGTAACAAGTAGATTTGGTAGCAGTGATAACGGGATGCTACAGTATTGTCCTTATGCTGTAAGGATATTTTAGTTATATATATATAAAGTCTGTGTTTTCATATATTATAATACTCTTACGATGACAAATCAGAGTTTCACTGTGTGCATATATGCGATTAGTGTCAAATCTTTTTTTCTTTCTTCCCTGTTTCTAAACTGTATGTTATTAAAGTATTTTGCCATGGAATAATACGTAATACTGATTTTTATTTTAGAACCTCATACCATGATTCTGTAATGGGAAACAAGTATGCAGCTAATAGGAAAAGCACTGGACAGATAAATCTAAGCACAAGTCCCATCAGTAGTGGCAGTTGTTTGGGATACTACAGCAATACAAGGAGTAATTCTTTGAGACTGAATTTAATCAGTGAGCGGAGAGGCGACCGTAGACGGAGCAACACACTGGATATAATGGATGGAAGAATAAATCATGGTGGAAGTTTGGCAAGGACTAGAAGCCTTTCCTCCCTGAGAGAGGGAGGGATGTATGATGTGCAGCCCACTACTGACCCTGTCAACTTGATGGCCACCATATTTTGGATTGCAGCTTCGTTGCTAGAGTCAGATTATGAGTATGAATACCTTTTGGCTCTCAAGCTGCTCAACAAGCTTCTTATTCACTTGCCTCTGGATAAATCAGAGAGTCGGGAAAAGATAGAAAAGGTGCAGAATAAACTGAAATGGAATAACTTTCCAGGCCTTCAGCAGCTTTTCCTAAAAGGCTTTACTTCAGCATCTACACAAGAAATGACAGTTCATCTCCTCAGTAAACTCATCACAATTTCCAGGCATGCTTTGGTGGATCCTTCTCAGTTAGCAGGTATCTTTAGTGACTGTATTTGTAGTGAAAATTTTTTTGTCAAATCAAATGTAATCAAAATCAGTAGTGATTATGCATTTACCTTTGTAAAGCATCCTTCAGTTTAATAATCGACAACTGCAAAAAGCATTTCAATGCTAGATAGTGGGACTACGTTACAAATTATGATTATCTGCTAAGAAATACTGCATGAAAACTTCATGTATTAACTATTAACTTACTTTAAACTTGCTCGCAAGTTTTGAGAGCACATGTATTATTTTTCATGATCTTGTGCTAAATAGCTCAATTAGTACTAATTCAAATATTTTCGCGTTTTTGAAACAATATGAGTGTACTGCCTAAAGCTATCCAGTTTCATGATACTTTTGCTTAACTGGTCTGGTGATTTTATTTTCATCTTATGCATATTTATACCTACACACAGACATTTATATGCCTTTGGCTTACATACCCACTTAGGTACATATGTATGTATATATCGTTTATATATCTGTATGAACATATGCGTATCATACTCTAAGGTTTATTAAATACTAGAAAGCTGTTATATGCTCACATAACTCCATATAAATTAAGTCACATTAAAATTATTAGGGCTTATGTAACTTTGTTTATGTATGTGTTTAGGATTTCCCCTAAACATCTTGTGCCTACTTCCTCATCTGATCCAACATTTTGATAACCCAACTCAGTTCTGTAAAGAAACAGCTGACAGGATAGCAAAGGTATGTAAAATAATGCCGAGGGAGTATCCAGAAGTTTATTACCTGCATCACTGTATTTTTCTGCTCCCTTATGCAATACTGCCATATAATTCTAGTAGTCTCATAGAAATAACTATAAAAAGTTGTATTTTAAAGATATGATGCAGTCCTGATTTATGTAGTTGGTCCTCATATCAACCTGTGAGTTTCCCTTTGTGAATGAGAAACACATTTTGCTTATTCTGTAAGCTTTAGATGTAAAGAACAAATTTACTTATTAATGATATCAATTATTTTTTCTTACTTGTCTGATTTTGCAGCTTCTAATTTTAAATATAAACTTAATCAATTTTTAAGTACACTTCCTAATTTACTTATGATAAGGAAGCGATCCTTACCTTTTGGACTGGTGGGTATAGAGAAGAAAGGGTACTATGTTCTTTCTGTTACTCGCACACAGTGATTAACCCTGGAATATTTCTGGTAGTGTCTGTTAAAGCAGTACATGGTACACACCAAGAATCTCCAGCCAGGCTGGTGGTACACTGCCCTGACAGCGTGTATTTTAAGGGAGAATGTGGAAAGGGGAATAAGAAAGTGCTGCCTGTCATAGGAGATGCGATCATAGCGCTCTGGCTTCCCAAATTGTGATATGTAAATCACTTCACTGTGTGCAGGCCACCTGAAAGGAGTCCGTGCCTGATGCAAATACAGAAATTACTGTTGTCCCTTAAATACATGGAGATGCTACTGCCTTCCCAAATACAAGCCCTCATAGCTCTGGTAAATGCAAGGCCATTAGGGAAGGGCTGGGCTAAGCTTAAAAGAAGAAGGAGAGACAGGTCAAGGTTTATGAATGTCTGCTGATTGCAGTTGCCCATGCAGGAACATGGAGCTAGATTTTTGTTATTTATGCCTGATGTGTTCATTTATTTATTTAATTGAAAAAGCAGTTTCAGTCTCTTAGCTAATTCTCTCTACTAGTTTTTTAGTGAATTGCCAGACTCCAAAATTCGACAGAAGCTGTAGGATGTAGCTTGTATGATTAGTTTGATTTCTGTTATTGGAAAACAGTGAAAACTGGGAAAACTGCATAATGACTTGTAAATGCTTAGGTTAAAAATTTATCATTTCCAATATAATTAAATAGGATTTTTGCTTTTCAGGTTTGTGCAGAGGAGAAATCACCAACTCTTGCCAATCTGGCTCATATGATGAGTTTATACAGTACACACAGTTATTCCAGAGACTGTTCTAACTGGATTAACGTAGTGTGTAGATATTTGCATGACTCTTTCTCAGATGCCACATTTAACCTCGTAACTTATCTTGCAGAGGTAAATTTTTAATAAAAATGTATCTCACGTTGACAATTTGTGATCAACGTTATGTTTACTCGTTGCCAGTTTTTCATTATTCTGAATAATGGGGGGGAAAAAAAGCACATTTCTGAATATTGGGGGAGAATAATAATAAAATGTTCTAGGATATAGAAAATGGATGACTACTGCACAATTTAAATGTGCCTTGAAATATTGAGCCCTCTAATAAAATAGCCCTTTTTATGATAGTGCTGTTTTGTAATAGGTATTTCCATTCTGTTCTACATGAATAAAATTCACACACTGTCTTGGCTGTAGCAAAACATACTTGGTGCAAATTTTTTAAGAGACCTTTTTTTAGCCAGATGCACATTTAAGGATGTCCTTATCACAGCCTAAAAACTAATTTCAAATTTCATTTTGTAAGTATCGCACAGTTAATTAAAGACCATTTAAATTGTAGAATTCAGTATATGATTCTGCCAGCCATTCATACAGGCAAACTGTCATTACCTCTGAAAAAGTACCTTGTGTGAAAAACTTGTAGAGCTTGTCCTTGAAGTATATCACTTCAAAATGATGAAGATATTTTTTTAGATATTATTATTTTCATGAATTAATTTATATATAGTTATTTTGTTTGCAAGCTTGTGTATACTAGCCTTCTCTAAGGCGTAGATGTAATTGTTTTTCATGCAGCTTTGAGATTTTGAGTTTGTATGAACACTTCTATTTAGTGAGGAGTATTTTATTATTAGGTGCTTTAGATCTATGGTAATGTATCAAAATTCAGGGAAAAAAATAATTAGGGCAGAGAACACTGCATTACATTTTGTTTATGGTAAAATGAATTGTGAAAAAATATGAAATGGTACACTTAAGTTTCTTGAATAAATATGTATGGAAGTTAACTATCTTTTAATGTTTCTTTTTGCTTTTTGCTACTATTAAAGGCCCTAATTAAGTTCTGTATTTTTTTAATTTTTTTTTAGCTGTTAGAGAAAGGGTTATCCAGTATGCAGCAGTCCTTACTGCAGATCATTTACAGTCTATTGAGTCATATTGACCTATCCACAGCACCAGTGAAGCAGTTTAATTTGGAAATCATAAAAGTTATTGGTAAATATGTTCAGGTAGGTACTCTGAAAAACTATAGAAGCCTTTCTACTTAATACCAAAGTGATAGTAAAATTACACTTGACGGGTTTTTTTTTGGAATTATTTCAGATATAAAAAGAGTTGTTCAAATTCAGATTCCATAGTGTTTTATTTTTTGTCCTGTGTGCTACTTGATTCAGTATATGCTTATGTATTTGTCCAATTTGATTGATGTCTTTTGGGACAAGTTACCTGGATGAATATGCGTCTGTTTACAGATGTGGGCAACTCTGTGTGTGTAGTTGTAGCAGATGATCCTTGAACTATTAAAATATAAGGAAACGTTTTATTTAAGTGTATATGTTTTGAAAAGGAAGCTTTACAGTCAAATGCATGTTTAAATCGCTTTCACTGATATATCCATGAGGAACATTAAGGTGCATCTTGATGAATTCAAGTGCATTTTTTATTAAAGAAAGTCTCCAAAAGATGAACAATAGTGTTTTGCCCTAGGTAATTGGATCCTTTGTACTTGGAACACATTTTACTGGAAATCCATTTCGCGAAAGAGGGTCTAGCATCTTGCTGAAAGATTCTATGAAAATGCCCGGAGCGGAAAACCATTTCAGTGCACAACATTCTTTTTTTTTTTTCCCTCCTTTTCTTTTTCTCTGAATTCCATTATTGCCAAATGTATTTCAGTCAAATGGTGTAATCATAACTAACCAGGAAAAGTGGCGTTCCTGGATGTTTTGTTATTGATGGATATGTACTTTAGATTTTGTGCTCCTGTCAGAGTGCATTAAGCAAAATGGAATGATTAGCATAAGTATAGTTTTCATGGCCTGACAGCTGCTTGCTTCACCTCTAACCTTTATCTGAGCTTTCTATGCAAGCCCACACTACCAGGGAATGTAATCTTAATTAGAAGATGTTAGCTATCAAAATAATGGTACTAGTGAAAAAATATTCCAGAGAAGCCTGTGTATTTTTGATACAATAAAATGTTACTATCAATGACAAAAGAAGAGACTGTAAATTAACGTCTTGTTTAAATGTGGTGCTACGAAGCTGATTTTTATTTATTTACTTTTTTAGTCTTCTGCAATCACAATGCATCTTAACAAATTTAATTTCCTACAGGATGGTTCAAGTTTGAGACTACTTTATGTTTACAATGCACAGAAATTCAGGAGATTGAAGACTCTCATTGCCTACAAAAAAGCATATACTAGTTAGAGCCTTGAAAGTGATGTTTATTTTTTTAATGCATTTTAAAAAAATATTTTTAAAAACATGGCATCCTAATTAGAAAAACGAACAAACTCCCAGACATCTTGCTAGTTTCAAAAGCTGGAAGATTTAATTTTCAGGTAGAATCCTAACATTTTCAGGACTGTAAATCTTAACCTTGGCAAGGCACTGCTTTTGGTGTCAGTCTCTTTGGTGATCCACTCCACATTCTCTGTAGTTGAAACTGCTGAATTATTTACATTGCTTAAAAAGATGTTTAAAGTAGAGGACACTTAACTCAGGCTCTGCCTATTATGTTCTCATAGTTTTGCCTTGGCTTTTTTAAGTGCTCCATCAGTTTGATACTACATAAAAACCTTATAAATGTTTTTGCTTTTTTTTTTTTTTAAGGTCTTTGAAATGTGTGAGGAAATATACAGCACAATATTTTTGTCTGTTTCAAATTCAGTTTACTCTGCTCATAAGTGTGAAATAATTAAAGATGCCAGGAGGTGAAAGTCGTTTTGCTTTTAAATACTATCAGTTTTTATCTTCTGGGGCACGGAGGGCAGATACTTCTGACAATGGTAAAAAACGTAGTGCAAACACGAGGAGCGAAGGACGTGGTACAGGATCTGGTGCAGCTGGCACTGTGACCTGGATCTAGTAAGCCTGCCTGCCTGGACCTGGCCATCCACTCTGGGATGACCTGGTGCCTTGCTGCTCTCTTCCTGGCACTTGAAGGTCCAAAGCTGCCCACCTGCGCTAGCACCTTGCAGCTGTGTGTAGAAGATTAGAGCTTTTGGGTTCGGAAATCTTGCAGTGAATCAGGGCAAAATCCTACTGTACATGTAAAATGGCTGTCTAGTTTGAAGTGATTGTTTTGTGATTTGTGTATGTTCTCTTCAGAGTCCGTATTGGAAGGAAGCCCTTAATATTTTGAAACTGGTGGTGTCTCGATCAGCAAGCCTTGTTGTACCTAATGATATTCCGAAGTCTTATGGAGGTGACATAGGTTCTCCTGAAATCTCCTTCACAAAAATTTTTAATAATGTCTCCAAGGAGCTACCTGGGAAGACCTTAGATTTTCATTTTGATATATCAGAGGTAATTATTATATTTAAATTACAGTGCAATAATGACTTTCTGTGGCAAACTCAGATTTGTTTTCTGTTAGCCTTCTGCATTTGTGTTTTAAAATTAGTATCGTTTTTAAGAATGGCAGATGTTGAAGTTTTGCATACACACAATTAGAGTCATACTGAAAGATAAACTCAGAATTCTTTTATGTTGTATTTTTGCCTTTTGCCTTTTCCCTACTTTGAATTACTAAATTACTGACTACTAACAGTCAATAGGATTATTCTCAAGGATATTTCAGCTCTGTCAGAGAGCAGGCTAATGCAGCTGGTTGCTGCTTGCAGCTGAACCTTCCAGAGTTTCATCAAATGAAGGATTGTGCATTCAAGTGCTGAGAGGATTAAAACCCTGTACTGCAGTTTTGGTGTGACTTTGGAAGGGGAAGAAAATTTAGAGGAGGGAATAGAATACAGAATACAACAACCTTGGAGTGAGGTGAACACAACTGGAGAAAAACCTCCTGTAGTTACAAACAACACCCCTACTCCCCAGTTAGGGTTCATTAGAACTGAAAATTATATATTAATACAGCTGATACTCATTCTATGTTTAAAAGAGGAGCATAGCCAAATGACTGCAGTGTAGTACAGAGATGTGAAAATTGTAGAAACCTTAGAAATAATAAAAAATGAGGGTTCCTGGTTGAAGCTGACCCTAGATAATGATTGGAGATATAGTTGCCTTAGGAGCATTACTTAAAGTAAGTGAATTCCTTACTGGAAATTTCAGTGCATGCAGACAACTGAGACAAAAGATGAATTCCCACAGAGTTCATTGGAATGACATTTGCTGTCATAAGGGCTGAATTTCATCTTTGGTTTTCAGAAGTGTGCTTGTGTAAGTGCAATTGCTGGATGTGAAAACAATTTGTTCATGTCTGTGAATGATTCTATAGAGAAGCTTTGCATCTTTTGAATTTGGAACACAGTTTTTTTTCAAGTGTGTTTAAAAAAATATAACTAGATTGTCAGCATAAAACTTAAGTAATTAAAAAAAACCCAGAAGTCGCTAGAGTGGCAGTCTGCTGCATATAGTAGAAGTATTCAGCTTTGTATTTGCCAGTGTACCAATGCTCAGTGGATTAGGCATGGGCTTCACAGAATGCTTAAAAACAAACACACAAACCCTCCTACATTTTAAATAATACTAAATCCTGAAATCAAATGTGTATGTAGTCTTTACTAATATGGATTTGAATTTTAAGAAAGTATTTGTTGTATTTGATAGACGCCAATTATTGGGAATAAGTATGGTGATCAACACAGTGCAGCTGGTAGAAATGGGAAGCCAAAAGTCATTGCTGTAACCCGGAGCACTTCTTCAACTTCATCAGGCTCCAATTCAAATGCACTAGTTCCTGTCAGCTGGAAGAGACCACAACTATCTCAGGTACCTTGTGTCTCAAGCATGTTATACATATATTATAGACAATATGGAAGTATTTTAAAAAAAACATGTTGAAATGTTATCTGAAGTCTATGTTATGTCTTAACAATAAATGAATGTAGCATAAACTGAAAGCTAATACTAGTGAAAGAAAAATGGTAAGATTATTTTTAGAGGATGTCAGCATGCGAGATAACTAGTTAAAAATACATGTTTCACGTTTTTACCTGGACCTCTAGCAGATACCTTGCTGTATGATTTTCTTTGGTATATTTTTCAGAGAAGAACTAGGGAGAAGCTAATGAACGTGCTTTCTCTGTGTGGTCCAGAATCTGGTCTTCCCAAGAATCCTTCAGTAAGTGGTGATGGTGATTTCTTTTGGTTTTTATGTTCTAGTAGTGAGAATGCTATTGCGTTTTCAGATATTGATGAAGTTATGAAGAGCAGGTTTTGAGAAACTGATTTTAGTTCAATAATTCACAAGTCCAATCAAAGAGATAAAAAGAGATGGAATCATAAGTAATGGATTACTGGTATTCCTCGAGAAGTTTAGTGAGAACCATTTATTACTAGACAGGTTTCAAACCAGATTTAAATTCAACCAAAACTAATGTTGCTGTCTCAGTGAATTTAGATCAGTCTTGTAGGGGGAGGACTATATGTTTTAAAGAAAAGATAAATTACTAGGATTAATTCTTAATTTTCATCTTATGTGGTTATCAAAACAAGATTTTTTTAAAAGCCTTTGAATTGGAATTCAAATCTTTCCACTCCCAGTTAAATTAGTTGACTATTAAGGAGCTCCATTGATCAGACTAATCCTTAATATTGTTTCTCAACATTTTACATTATTCACAGAACAGCAGGAGTACACTGCCATTCCAGAATAGCATGTTGTATGTTTGAGGCTGAATACATGAATTTTGTCTTGCCTAGAAGAGGGGCTTGAACTACATCTCTTCTGTTCTGAGAAAATCTCTATCTAGTCCATTACAAATAAGATGCATTTTAGAGAAAAGGTGCTAAGGACTGCAAGGGTGTTGATGCAGTATTGAAAATACCATAGAATCCATGGAAATTGACCAGTGGATCACATGCCTTCAAACTAACATGGATATTAGTAACAACAATAGTCTTAACTATTGAGTAAAGATAGGCCAATGGTTTTACTTCTGTGTATGGCACAGAAAAGACCCCCGTTGGCATGCTAAGCTTAATGGTGGTGATGACATTAGGAGCTTTAAAAATAAAGTGAGTAGCCGACCTTGGTTATCATCCAGAATGCTGGTTTTATTGTGACATAGAAGTTCTTAGCTGGTGAAAAATATTGATGGGAGGTGGATATTCAGTCTAGTGGAGGAGGTTAAAATAAATAAAATTAGATGCCTGAAAGCTGAAGCTGAAGAGATTTTAAAAAATTCAAATAGAAATAAACAGCAAATTGTAATTTATGAAGACTATCATCACTGGAAGCCAGCATTGAATGCCTTTTTAAAGGTACCTAGTCCTTGCAAAGAAATTGTTAGGCAAAAATTATATGACCTGTGTCACGTGGATGATTATCGTGATGGATTTTTTTGTTCTTCAGTTTGACTAATACTGTGGTTATGAAAATTAAGGTTCAGGGATATGTTTTTCTCATTATTTGTACCCTTGCAGCTCTCAGTTACATTAAAGAGAGAATGATATCACTAGTTTAAAGATGGTAGTTTAAAATCCAATTAGTCTTGAAACAAATTGCAGTCTACACTTGCCCTAGTAGTATCGTTATAGTGGTAAGCTAACTGCCATTAAAGCCATTAAATTGCAGGAAGCCGGATAGCTGACTTCTGGAGTTACAGAAGTTGGAAGTTTTAATTTCTATTTTTATCCATATCTTCAGGTTGTATTTTCTTCTAATGAAGATTTGGAAGTTGGAGATCAACAAACTAGTCTTATTTCAACAACAGAAGAAGTGATTCAAGAGGAGGAAGTGGCTGTAGAAGACAATACCAGTGAACAACAGTTTGGAGTTTTTAAAGACTTTGACTTTTTAGATGTTGAATTGGAAGATGCAGAGGTGAGACCTTGGGATTTCTTCTGTGTGTTTCCATTTGAGAATGTTTTAAAATTTAGGTTATGTTGGTGCAATCCTAAGGAATTGGCAGCTCTTCTAACTAATCCAATTGGAAAGAATTTATGACATGATTGAACTTAACTTGCATGAAACCTGTGTCACAAACTTTGCAGTGTTAAGTTGTGGCAAGTTGTTGAATTTTTTTTGCGAGAGGGTTGGGATTTTTTGGGGGAGGTTAAGTGACTTAATCTAAAAGTGAAGTAATATGACTATAAGCTAATGACAGGACGAACATCTGGATATGATGCAGTAGAAAACTTAATTATGGAACAATAGGTTAAGAAAATGGCAGTTGCTGATGTTTCTGCATTTTAAAAACATGAAGAATAGCTTTCAGAGTTACAAACTATATGATTTGCTATCTCATTATATATGATTGACTTGGTCACCATAATTGCTTGCACTGACTTTCACATTATATTTGGTTTGTTGCATTTCTTATATTTCCTCCACTTCACCTCCTGTCAAAAAAAAAAAAAAAGAGTTGAAAACTTAGCCAAACCAAGTTAATCTTTAACTTCTTTTTGTGTATCATTTTAATAGCAGATCATAATGAAGGAAACACAGTTTCTTTCTTATTACTTGCCTGTATGCAACATGTAGTGCTATACTAGCGAAAAGGAAAAGTACAGTTTCTACAAAATTAGGGCATTACATATAAATCATGCACTTGATACAAGAGCTGCCTGGAGACGGGAGGTAAAACAAAAATAAATACTGAGAAATAGTAAAGATTCTGGTAACAATTATTACTTGTTGGGGATAAATAAAAGGCTTCAGTCCAGAATTTGCTAGGGGTGAAAAGTAGGACTGTAAAAGGACTGGGGAGAAGAAATCAAATGCTGTATAGTTTCTTTCAGTGCTTTTGCTAGTCTATACAAAATATTGAATTAGTAATAGAGAACCTTGCAGGTGATGAGTCAACAAGCTACTGAGAAGAGTATCTGCCTATCTAAACCCTATTATTCTTCTCCTGACTAATCTAGTCCTTTTTACAAAATCTTATTCTTTTTTCCCATTATACTTCAGTTTTATCTCCCTTCATGCTTCCTGTGTCTTGCTTCACTTCAGCCAATATTTGCATCTTGTAGGAAAAGTGCAGGCTTATTATGGTCTGTTGCGCATATGTGACCACACACTACACAGATAAAATTTCCAGTATGGAATGCAGGTAGTCAAATAGTTCAGAATCTTCAAGGTTCAATAGTAGTAAAATGCTATTTTAACACTTGATGGGGCTTTGCAGATAGGATGCCAAAAGTGGAAAATTTTGCCAAACCACATTTAAGATTAACTTCATTTTCAGTAGTATTTTAATAGCAGATCACAATGGAGGAAAGAGAGTTCTTCTCATTACTTGCCTGTATGCAACATGTAGTGCTATACTTGCAAAAAAAAAAAAAAAAAGAAAAGTACAACTTGTGCAAATTTAAGGCATTATATATAAATTGTGCACTTGATACTAATTCTGCACCAAAAACATAGAATATTCTTTGTTGCTAATAATTAAATGTCAACAGTATGAACTGGGGCTTTTACATTAAAATCTGAGTAATATTCAGAGTAAATTTAAGTGCTTCAGCCCGCAGAAGTACTTTGTTGTTGTTGGGATTCTTTTGTTTTGCCATAACTTTTCACTTTTTTTGTAGCAAAGTAGATCACTAAGAGAGTACGAAATGTTGAGTTTGCTTTTCATGTTTAACATGTCATGATGACCTCTTAAGCCACCACAAGAGACACTCACTCTGTTAGAGTGGTTTTGGAACCCATAGATGCACATTTTGGGCTAGATGTCAGTTTTTCAGAACTGTGTGTAGACTGGCAAAGTGAACTGATCAGGTTTTCCATCTCACTTAGATGAATTGTTGAATGTTGACAAAGTACTTGAGAAAATCAGAGATCGTGATTGTACTTGTGAATTAAAACACTAGTGTTTTTAAGATAGGGATTTCACTTGGTGTGTTGGATGTTTGAAAACCAAGTATCCCAGGTTTAAAAGGTGCAAACAGAAAGGATCCAGTTGTTGGTGTTTAGGATGTGTTTCATAAAACTGACACAAAGTAGCTCGTAAAACAGTTAATGAAGATGTTGTTTTTTCTTAAACCTGTATATAATTGATGTTGATGGTGCTTTGTCAGTTGGATGTGGTCAGTTTATATTCATGTGTGTTAGTTAAATAATTTCATCTAATGTTTGTTGAAACAGTTGCTTTACATGTTATGCTAGAGAAAATGTATCATAAGCATGCTGGTTTTAGTGTTTTGTCATCAGTTTTGTTTATTTTTTTAATCAATCTCCCATTAGAAAGAGAAATTATTTTAATTACTAGCTTTTTGACTAAAGCTTTTTTCCAGAGCTTGAATCAGTCTTTTACTGTTGGCAAATCTTACGTAATAAAACATTTTTCCCTGGTTGTAGAGTATCTTTAAGTGTTTGTCCTCGTTCTTTCTAATTATATGTGTTTTCCTTTTTGCTAACCAGGAGCTGCAGGTAAGTTGCAGCCTGGTGCCCTGGCTTGTTCATCTGTTGTTGTCTGTGGTGTGTTTGTACTTTCTAGTCAGATATATAAAATTGATACTGATACAGTTCTAGATTATGTATCAAGTTACTTTCCAAGAAGATATTCAAAAGATTTCTACTTCATTTGCCATATATTTTAATTTATCTACAAACATCATTTAACAAGGTATTTAAAATTTTGATAAAATTAAAGGGCTGATTGAAACTCTGTTCATAATGCATTCAGTACTTGTGTTTTCTGTGTTGCATTTGTGTATTAGTTTTATTATGTTGAATTTTGTACATACGTATGTATGCAAACTTTTATCATTACAGGGTGAAAGCATGGACAACTTTAACTGGGGCGTTCGTAGGCGCTCTCTTGACAGTATTGACAAAGGAGACACACCATCTCTTCAAGAATGTCAGTACTCTGGTAGCACACCCAGCTTGAACTTGACCAACCAGGAAGATACTGATGAGTCTTCAGAAGAGGAAGCAGCCCTGACTGCAAGTCAGATACTGTCTCGTTCGCAGATGGTAAGTTATTTTTCTGTGAAAGAAATCCGAGAACTTAAGCTTTCATTTACAATTTTAATGGACAAGTATGGCTTGTACTTTCAGCCTAAGAGAACTAAAGAGGAACTAAATTAATGAGGCTTTTTCATAACAACATCAATGAAGGGAAGAAGTTACTTTGCCTCCTGGTGGTACAGAACAGGTTTATAATTCTAGTATAACATTCATTTTTTTAGTGTCTTTATGCTTACTATATTTGTTTAAATATAAGCACAAAATTGCATGTGTTTATATAGAAAGTGTGTATCTTTGTGAATTCCTTCCTAGCTTAAAAAAACCCCAACAAAATACTAAATAAGAACAAGAGCAGTAGGTGATCCCATGGGAGCCTTAGTTGTGTTTACCATGGAAATTGTTAATTTAATTATGGATTTTTGAAGCATGTATACATATAACTGAGAAAAATCAAGAATGCTTACCGCTCAGAAGTCAGTCCGCATTCGTTACATAAAGAAATTAGGAAAAAATTGACTGGACAAGCAGAAGCAGGGATAGCAGACTTTAGGTAAAATTTGCATTAATGTTGCTCATAACAAAGAGCTCTGCTCATCAGTGGTTTTGGTCTAGCATTTCACCAGTGCCAAAGACCTTTAAAGACCTTTAAGAACACGAAAGGAAATAATTTTCTGGATCCCAAGGATAACTTCAAACTTCTCTTCTAAGTTAAATGTTATAAAAATGCATGTGATGCTTGTGATGGTTTAGTGTAAAGCTGTAAACTCGTAATATGTAAAGAAATTCAAATAGGCTATTTCAATATGGTTGGCTATTTCAAAACTAATGATTTTTTTCCCCATAATTTATATATTCGATAAACTCTGGAGAATTTCACATTTCTTTCTTTTCTGTCTTAGTTAAACAGTGATTCTGCTATAGATGAAACAATATCAGATCATACTGGTTTGTCGCTTCAGTCTCAAGATTCCACTAGCAGTGTGGGAACAGAAGAGGTGCTTCAAATCAGAACTGAGACCCCAAGTTTGGAGGCTTCTCCTCTAGATAACTCTAGCAACCAGCTGCCTGAGGTGGGGAGAAATGTGGGCTGGTGCATGGCTGATTTGGGCTCCTTCTAGTGTTTAGTAGCAACTTTCTTTTCAACTGAATTTTCATCTATTAAACTGATTGTTTGATTTGCTTTTAATATTTCTAACCTGTTGGAATGTTCTTACAAAACGTTCTCTCAGTAAGAAAACTACTTGGGATGGACTGAGGGAACTTACCACAGGTTAAAAATATTCTCAAAGGGCTGATAATGATCATGTCATGGTGCGAAATGAGAATAGGCTAATATTCAGTATGCTTTTACTTGATATGGTTGAAATCCTTCTGAGCAACGTTTTCTTTCAAATACTTTTTATTTCCCCCTTTTTTTCCTATTCGCTTTCTTTGGGTTAATGTGATTGGTGCTATGTGGGAATAAAACCTCAGGACAGCTGTGTTAGCAGTTGGTTCTATTAAATAATCCTTTAAAAAGGACCACAGATGCTAGTGGTATACTTTTTTGGAAAGGCCTGTGTGGACTGAGACACATTTCAAGCTAATGGCCGCCTGCAAATCTGTGAGTACTTCAGTTTTTTGGTTTTTAAAATCTTTTGAATAATTTAAAATTAAAAAAAAAACTCTTACCAGCTAAAATTCCCACAGGATTTAGCAGTTGTAGCTAAAACCTCAGTGTGTTGGGGCTTTTTTCTTGAATTTGAAGTGACTTGGTTTAGGTGGACTTTTTCTCTCTTCAGTTAAAATTATTGATGCTACCAGCAATCTTATTTTTATTTGGACCAAGCATTGCTAATCCATTCTTTAACAGAACATACAGTTTTATTGACTTTTTCAGAAAATTAAGCTATTCCTATGTGTGTTGGAATAACCAGTGCACGGTTCACACTTAAGAATGAGCCTTGAGCCAACTTGGTTTAGACATTTGCCCGACTGGTTCAAGTGACTGGGATTTCTGAACACAGGCTCTATTCTACCTGTTAATTACCTAGAAAATCACTCTTATTGACAAGCAGAGCACCCACCTAGTTAACATTTAATGAGGATAACTGTAAGAACAAAAGACATATTTAGAGTACAACAAAGGGAAAATGTGGATGACTGGTTTCCTGTGATAAAATCCTCACCTTCTAAAAGTGTAATATTGTGACTCTTATAAAGCAGTTTTTTTCGCATGTTTTTCAAATTTTTCCCCTAGAATTATCTATATGCTTTTTTTTAAAGTGTTTGCTTACATTGCAGTTGGTAAATTGTCTCAACTTTTGTAGAGCACCTGTGCTTAGATTGTCAAACAGATTGTTCTATTAGCGCTTAATCTGCTTGTCTACAACATGATTTTTTGTTCCAGTAGGATTTTGGGTGAGGAAGAACACTTAATCTGGATGATTTTTTTTCCGCATAGGATAGACGTTTTATGTTAAGATTTCAAAAGGGAGAAGAGATATACAAGCTGGGGTTTTACAGAATTAAATTCGCCACAATAGAACTTCAGTCTTCTCCATTGTTCGTTTGTGGTACATTCTCAGCTGTAACTCATTTTTACACTTTCGTAGTTCTTTCTGAGACTGCCTGTATACATGGATTCATTATTCTTCTGCATCTCCCTTTATAAAATAACTATAATTCTGATAATCCGGGTGAAAACATTCACACAAAAAAAGTACCAATCTCATTACAAATATTGAAAACATATAAACTAGGCTGTAAAATAATTTCATGAGTAAGCAGCATCCAGGAAAAAAATTCTAAATTAAAAAGACTATGAATGCGTATAAATGCAATCGCTAAATGTGATGTTTTCCATGTTTATTTTGTGCTTGTTAAAATGTGGGATTCATTCAAATATATATTTTCTTCAAGCACAGTTCAAACACTCAAAGTTATGTCTCTTGAAGAGTTAGCTATCTAGTTAGATATTGTTGCTAAAAGAGAGAGCTGGCTTTATGCACACTATCAACTCACTTTGAAAAATTTGCGAAGCCGGTAAAACTAATTTTGTTCTGAATTCTTAACACTGCACAACTCGCAGCATAGTGCCATTGTTTTTTCCTGTGCTCATACACTTTAAATATAACTCCTTCAACACAGGCATTTCATTGCATACTAAGTTATCAAAATGTTTTTAATATAAATAAATATGTATCAAAATTTATCTAAGGTAAAATAAAAAAAATTGAAGCCATTATTTTAAAATGTGTGTACGTGCACTGGTTAGATGCAGTTGACTTCCTTTCTCTGTTGTAGGAATGCTGAAGAGTTAAGTAAATAGGTTACTTAAATGTATTTGGCTGATTCCCAGTAATAGCGTGTGCCTTTACAAAAAGGACATTTCATATACCAGTTGGGAATTTACAATCTAGCTTAAAACATTTTCAATTTTGTACAATAAATTTTACAAGCTTGAGTATGTGAAAGTTTCTGACTAAAATGATTCTCTGTTTTACTTGCCTGCACTGTGGATTCATGAGGGAACTGTTTACTAGAAGTAATTTTTCTTAGGTTCTATGGAATTGTCAACTATATAAATCACATTTTCAAGGTACTCAAAGAACATGCATGTGGGTAATAAAGACGTGTCCAATGTTACACAGAAAACCTCAGAAATCAGGAGTCTTGGCACTATGAACACTAATTTAGCTGTAAATTTATTAACTAGGAATTAGCACTTAAACATTTTCTAAAAGTGTATCCCTCATATGTACATCTACCAGACATGATCAGTGCTGCTCTGTATCATATGTTAACCTCTGTAATAGAAATGGATCACTGCTTCAATTCAAGTTATTTTGCTGTGGTATTGTAAAAGTGTCTTGCATTCCTATGTGGCTTAGCTGCTCAGTGTGACAAAATGGCTGTTCTGTGTAATAAAATTCCAAATTTAACTTCTACAAAACAGGCATTAGAGTGAGGTCACTAGTTGTATCAAATGACAGCAATATCACATTGAGGAGTACTATACTCAAAGTGAGATAAGATTAGGATCACTGTGAAAGAAAATTACATAGTTCTGTTTAAAGCTGAATTGTCTTTTCTAATATGTGTACAGTTATTTTTCTGTCAGAGGATCTGTTTAGACCGATCAAAGCCCTGAAGTGATGTGTATGCTTAGAGGATGTACAAAGGTTTGTTGACTAGTCTTGGATATGCCAGTAGAGGAAGACTAGCACACTAAGAATGAAAATGTGATAATTTGTGCCTTTCTGAAATAGCGAGTACAAGACAGTGTTATTTTTATTTCACAGAAAAGTCCAGTAAAAGATTTCAAATGGATTCATCGTAAATGAACTAAATCAATATCACAATGTTAATGAGTATGATAATGCTAATGGAGAAAGGGTCATTCTAATATTACCTACCTGAGTTTAATCATCGTCTCTTTATAATTGCCAGTGATTGAAAGCCTACATTTAGAGATTCAGAGTTAAACCCTTAAAGTTCTCATAGTAATAGCAAAATTATAAACATAGTGGAGTGTCTCTTTTCCATTGTTCATCTGTTACACTGTTGCTCAGTTATGCTTTGGAAACTTATTAAAATGGAGAGAGGAAAAGAGAAGAAATGTTCTGTACTGGTTCCAGACCCCAAAGGCAAGCATGAGGCAGTCGTTTTGGTCCTTACCTAGAAAAGTAAAATATGAAAGTCTTGATTGTGTTTGTTGTGATCTAAATATGTTTGAGGTTATTTGCAGATATTTTTCTGGGAGGTGTAATTGAGTGTATTTGAGAAATTATATTTCCTATAAATAGAATAATAGAATGGTTAGAGTTGGAAGGGACCTTAAAGATCATCTAGTTCCAACCCTCCTGCCATGGGCAAGGACACCTTTCCCTAGATCAGGTTGCCCAAAGCCTCATCCAACCTGGCCTTGAACACTTCCAGGGATGAGGCATCTACAACTTCTCTGGGCAACCTGGTCCACTGCCTCAGCACCCTATGAATGAAATATTTCTTCCTTATATCCAATCTAAATCTCCCCTCTTTCAGTTTAAATCCATTGCCCCTTGTTCTATCACTACATGCCCTTGTAAAAAGTCCCTCTCCAGCTTTCCTGTAGGCTCCCTTTAAGTACTGGAAGGCTGCAATAAGATCACCCCGGGGCCTTCTCTTCTCCAGGCTGAACAGCCCCAATTCTCTCAACCTGTCTTCATAGGAGAGGTGCTCCAGCCCTCAGATCATCTTTGTGGCCCTCCTCTGGACCCGCTGCAACAGGTCCATGTCCTTCTTATGTTGAGGGCAAGTGGACCATCATGTACTTGCCCTGTTTTGCCCATTCTTAAGCAGCTGCTATTAGACATTGTCAGATAGGGGAGCGAGATGGATGGATCGTTGACCTTGACCCAGTGTGAGACTCTTCTCCTGACCTGTTGTTTTTTCCCTTGGTGCTAAGGGGCACCTCTGCTCTTGCGCTCTCACTTTAGAATGTGGGGACTAAAAAAGTGTGATACAGATGGTGCGTTTCAAGGGAACCATGTGTAATGTTTTTTGTTTAACTTACACCACTTTAAAAGCAGTAGAAATTAACCAAAAGAAAAAAATTGTTTGTGATAAGAAGCCACAAGAAGAGTTACGCTAGTGTGCGGTACTCCAGGTGGGGTCTCAGGAGAGCAGAGCAGAGGGGCAGAATCACCTACCTCGACCTGCTGGCCACACTTCTTTGGATGCATCCCAGGTTATAATAATAAGTCATATTCTAGGGGATTAGGAATATATAACATATATAAAATATAATAATAAGTCTTATGCCAGGATATTAATTTTAACCAGAAGTTATAAACCTTAGAAATAGACTGCCTGTTTTTGCTAAAGTAAAACTGTGTGAACAATCCAAAGAGATGAATGATTGAAGTATAAATGGATATTTGTAATCAATTTTTTATAACTGTTACTTTATGATAATAAAGAATACATTCTGGTAAGAATACATAAGCCATACAGTAAAAGTAATGAAAGTATGTTTGATTCACAGGAAGGCAGTTCAGCAGTAAGGGATGAACAGGTTAGCACTGCTAGTGAAGACACTGGGTCATATCTACTACAAGAACAACAAGACTGTCTAGTCTGTCATGAATCTCTTGAGTTGGAAGAGACCCCAGAACTGACAGAGGCAGCAGCTCCTGAGAGCTATTCTGAATCTATCTGTGAAGAGGATGTCACTCTTGCTTTGAAAGAGCTAGATGAGAGATGTGAAGAAGAAGAAGCTGACTTCTCTGGTTTGTCTAGGTAAGTAATACTGGTTCTAAGTAAAAGAAATTACATGTTATCAGTGCATCAGTCAAACTAACTAGGCTTTATTATGGTGGTGGAGTATTCCATGAATCCTGTAATACAAGTATCTAAAATGGTGTTTTGCATATCTGAAATAATGGTTGATTGTTTTGCCTGTTACAACAAATAAACTCAGTACTTTGCTCAGCAGTTGTTTCTGGTACAGGGAAAACAGCCATGCAGGAAAAGATGAGAATTCTTGAATAAAAGAAATCTAGCACATTTCATGACCACCGATAGGATGCAAATGTGAAAAGAGGTCAGAGAGCGTTTTGGAGTGTTTTCTTGGCAGCCACTAGCTGCAGGCGGTATAACATGGAAAAGTGCTTGAACTGCTCTGAATTATGGCAGAACCTATTTCAACACTCAAAGACAGGAAAAAAAATGTTCTTTTTTTTTTTTCAATCAGAACTCCTGTAGGAGTCAGGCCAGTTTGTCTTTGAATTTGCCAGAGGTTTATTTTTGGTGTTAAGGTTAATCAGGCTCTTGTATATTTCTAAGACGTTTTAAAGTAAAATAAAGTTTTTCCATTTTTTAATATGGAGGGCAAAAATAACTATTGAGAGGAAAAGTTGTAGTTAGTCCCAGCTGGTTAAGTCCCTTGATGGTAACAGTCTAAGAGGGAGGGAAAACAAACAAAAACCTCCAAACAAACGAATAAAAAACCCAAACAAAAAAAACCAAACCTACAAACAAAAAAATTTCCAAATTGTTCATAGGCTTGTTCAGACTTAAAATTTGTTCAGAAGTTTGGATTGAATAATATGTATTAGTATATATGTATTAGTGTATATAGGAACATAGACTTAGTGTATATTCTGTCAGAGATCATTTAAGGAGCCTTCTACAGAAAAGGACAACAAGAGCTGTAGACAGCGGAGTAGTTTGAAAAGATTATACTGGGACAGGGCAAAGAAAGTGAATCTTGTAATCCAATATGCAACCTACTGCAATATGCCTTGCAAAAGTTAAAGGTTGGTACCAGTTAATAGTTTATTTCCTAATGGGCAGCTGAAAAATCTTGTAAGGTTTTAGTTTATTTAGACTAAGCAAACAAACAAACAAGAAACCCCATAGCTCTAGTTTAAGGAGCAATAGAGGTGATTATTTATAGGGTTGATACACTAGTTCAAAAAGATTTTCAGATATTTTCTAAACTTTGCTTACAGATATTATTCAAAAGGATTGCATCTTAGCTTTTGAGCTTTGTGCTACTAAAATGGGCGTACCTAAAATCAGCACCCATGCTTCCTGTCTAAGATGTGTAAGTCTTGTTTAAGACACAGGTGGTGCCTCTGTGAATGAGGTAGTTGTTATAGAGAAAAATGGTATGTGTTTAAAAAACTGTTTTAATAAACAATCTGTACTTGGAATACTCACACACATATTTTTGCTGCCAGAATGTATAATTCCTTGTAATACTGAAAATTTTAACAATTAACTTAATGATTGTAAGTAGTAGCATTGATTAATTTATAGTTTGATATTTTTACTGGAGGTTTGGTGCCTAATGGAAAGTATGACTGCAGAATGCTCTTTGAACAAAGGCCCGTTAAATCGATTGCACATAAAAATGAAAGTGTTCCAATCTATCTCTGTTCACTTATGATGTTGCTTAAGACAGTTATAAAAATAGTATTACACTGCTAAATTGTGTAATATAATTGTGTTTCTCTTAAGGAAAGCTAGAATTTGTTCTAGATATTGGTGGACCATATGTTTACATGAACAAAGTTTTGAAGAATTGAATGTAAATCCGGTTACTGAGGACAAGAAAAAAAGCATCAGTTTGAGTGGCGTATATGGCATATAATTGAATTCTCAATTCTAGGGGAAGTTAGGAGGGGGAGCACTAAAATGGCCAAGCTGGACTTTGGGAGAGCTGACTTTGGACTGTTTAGAAGTCTGGTTAATAAAGTCCGATGGGAGACAGCTCTCAAGGGTAAGGGGGTGCAGGAGGGATGGTTACTACTCAAAAAGGAAATTCTGGAGGCACAGGAGTGAGCTGTCCCTGTGTGCCGGAAATCGAGCCGCCGGGGTAGAAAATCAGCTTGAATGACCAAGGAGATTTGGGAACACCTCAAAAGAAAAAGGGATGTCTATAAGTCTTGGAAGAATGGGCAGGCATCCAGGGAGGAATACAGGGAGGAAGTTAGGGCATGTAGGGAGATAATCAGGGGGGCAAAAGCCCAACTGGAACTTAGACTAGCCTGCTCCGTAAAGGACAACAAAAAGTCCTTCTATAAATACATTAATAACAAAAGGAGGGCTAAAGATCACCTCCAGCCCCTACTGGACTCAGGGGGTACGTTAGTCACTAGTGGTGAGGACAAGGCTGAGGTCCTTAATGCCTTCTTTGCCTCAGTCTTTAATAATAAGGTTAGTAGTTCCCAGGTGAGCTGGCCTTCGGTGTCTGAGTGCAGGGAGGGAGAGCAAATCGAAGCTCCTGTGATCCAAGAGGAACGGGTCAAGGATCTGCTCCTTCGGCTGGATGCTCACAAGTCTATGCGGCCTGATGGTATCCACCCGAGAGTCCTGAGAGAGCTGGCGGATGTCATTGCCAAACCCCTGTCCATTATCTTTGGGCAGTCTTGGCTCACTGGGGCAGTTCCGCTGGACGGGAGGCTGGCGGATGTTACCCCCATTTACGAAAAAGGGCGGAAGGAGGATCCGGGGAACTACAGGCCTGTCAGTCTGACCTCGGTGACGGGCATAGTCATGGAACAGGTTATCTTGAGTGCTATTAATGGGCACATACAGGTTAACCGGGTGATCAGGCCCAGTCAACATGGGTTTATGAAAGGCAGGTCTTGCCAATCAAACCTGATCACCTTCTATGACAGGGTGACCCGCCTGGTTGACGAGGGAAGGGCTGTGGATGTAGTTTTCCTTGACCTCAGTAAAGCCTTTGATACAGTTTCTCATAGTGTTCTGGTTGAGAAACTGGTAACTGCTGGCCTGGACAGGCACACCCTCCTTTGGGTTAAAAACTGGCTGGATGGCCGTGCCCAAAGAGTGGTGGTAAATGGGGCTAAATCCGGCTGGAGGCCGGTCACCAGTGGGGTTCCCCAGGGCTCAGTGCTGGGTCCAGTTCTGTTTAACGTCTTTATCAATGACCTGGATGAGGGGATTGAATGTACCCTCAGTAAATTTGCGGACGACACCAAGCTGGGAGGCTGTGTTGATCTGCTCGAGGGTAGGGAGGCCCTTCAGAGGGACTTGAACAGACTGGATCGTTGTTGGGCTGAGGCCAATGGCATGAGCTTTAATAAGGCCAAGTCCAGAGTCCTTCACTTGGGGTATAAAAACCCCAAGCATCGCTATAGGCTCGGGGAAGAGTGGCTGGAGAGCTGCCTGGCGGAGAAGGACCTGGGGGTGTTGGTTGACTACCGGCTTGATATGAGCCAGCAGTGTGCCCAGGTGGCCAAAAAGGCCAATGGGATACTGGCGTGTATCAAGAATAGTGTGACCAGCAGGAGCAGGGAAGTGATCCTGCCCCTGTACTCGGCACTGGTGAGGCCGCACCTGGAATATTGTGTCCAGTTTTGGGCCCCTCGCTTTAAGAGAGATATTGAGCTCCTGGAGCGAGTCCAAAGAAGGGCGACTAAACTGGTCAAGGGGCTGGAAAATAAAACTTATGAGGAGCGGCTGAGGGAGTTGGGGCTGTTTAGCCTGGAGAAGAGGAGGCTGAGGGGAGACCTGATTACAGCCTACAAATACTTGAGAAAAGATGGTGGGGAGGTAGGGGAAGGGCTCTTTACATTAGTGTTGGGTGATAGAACAAGAGGAAATGGGTATAAGCTTAGTCAGGGGAGATTCAGGTTGGATGTTAGGAAGTATTTCTTCTCTGAAAGGGTTGTCAGCCACTGGACCAGGCTGCTCAGGGAGGTGGTTGAGTTCCATCCCTGGATGTGTTTAAGAATAGGGTGGATGAACTACTTAGGGATATGGTTTAATGGGGATTAGGGACGGTTGGACTGGATGATCTCTAAGGTCTTTTCCAACCTAGAAAATCTATGAAATCTATGAAATATATATATATAGTGGTGTATATAGCTATATATAACCTACAGATAGCCCTTTGTAGATATGCATAGAATTAACATGTTTTAATAAACTTTAGAGGTATTTGAGAGTATAAGCAATTTTTTATATTGAAGTAGTGAAAGGTTTTGATTTTTTTTACTCTATTCTTGTTCGTAGTTACCTTCGTTGATTGATTAAAACATTATTCTGAATTCTAAATTCCTATTTTTTTTATTCTTACCAAAATGAAGGTTTTTTTCCTAAAAAATTTACTGAGGAGTTAATTTCTGTTGTTTGTTATTCATAGCCAAGATGAAGAAGAACAGGATGGTTTCACAGAAGTACAAGCTTCCCCACCTCCTTCACCATTTCTTTCTGCCATATTGGCAGCTTTCCAGCCAGTGGCATACGATGATGAAGAGCAAGCCTGGCGCTGCCACGTCAATCAAATGCTGTCAGATACAGATGGATCTTGTGCTGTCTATACATTTCACGTCTTCTCAAGGTTGTTTCAGGTCAGTGAATTACCAGTGCGTGGTTGTTTGTCTGAAATCCTTTCCCTCTGCTTTCTAAGCCATTCTTCCCCCCCTTAGAAAGCGAAACTAAAGCAGACAAAAAAAAAAGAATGTATATGGTCATACACTGTTTTTCCATGGGATATCTGCTGTATTCATTGTCTAAGAGTTACTCTACTCACGGGAAAAAGAAGAAAAAAAAAAAAAGCTCAAAAGAACCTAGTTCAGTGTTTCCTGTAAGCTCTTAGTTCAGGTTGTGTCCCTTCTTTTATTTTCTGAATGGTTCTGTGCTGATTACAGAATGAATGACTTCCTCCTGGGTTTTCTGTGGGATTCATTATTAGGACATCACAGCATGACAGACATTAATGAATTTATCTTGTGTCTGTCTTGTGAGGAAAGGTTTTTTTCTGCAGAGAAATCATTGAAACACCAGGAGATCCACATAAGCTGGAAGTTTCAAATGCCTCTCTTTAACTATATTTACCTCATAGATCTGGTATTCAACACAAAATGCCTATGGCTTAATTTTTCTGTCTCCCTCCTCCCTGTATGTAGGGGATGGGGTTTTTTATGTTTTCAAAGTGGTACCACTTGGGTGTACGTTATTCTTTGAAACTTATGGGATAGGAGAAGCACAATTATTCCATTTTATTTATTGGCAATGTGCCAAGTGAGCTAAGAGTAGATTCAGTACTACAAACCAAGACCTTGTGACTCCAGCCCTTTCTTATATCTCCAGTATTAATTTTGCCATCTGCTTGGTATATCATAATAAATTTCTCAGTGAAAACCTCACCTTATTTTACCACACTCGTACACGTTTTATCCCATACGTATGGGCAGATTTAGGGTTAGTACCATGAAGTAACTTGCATGTGAAGAACCCATACTCCACCTTATCCATGGAATAACTTGTTTGTGCATCTATACCTATTTTCCGTTTGTAGTTGAACTAAGCATTTTGCCACAGTGTTGTGAAATTCCTGTTACTGGTTTTAGATTTTTGTCTTTCTGCTTCATCTAGGCATCAGGGGTTTAATTTCTTCGAGTATTAATCCAAAGCTTAGCTGCAGTTGCTTTTCACGCATTAATTCATTTCCGGAAAGTGGTGAAACAGGAGTTCGTCTTTTTTTCTGTTCATTAAAGAGGGAGCTAGAAAGAAAGGTGAAACTTTCTGTGGCTTGACAGGATAGCCCTCAGTCAGCTGGAACGGTGGATACTCTGGGAAAAGGGGCAATAGCAATCCAGGGCTTGAGCCTGGGCAAAGAAGCGTTCCTGAGGAGTCGTCACTGTGTATGGAGGAGGGTTAAAATGATAAAATGAGACCCTGCAGGTGTTGTTTGACTGGACCTTTCCATTTTGCCTTCTGGCTCCTACACTGTGTTTAACTTTGCAGCTGTAAATGTCATCTTTGTACAGTTTTATTCTACATGTGGCTTTCTAGGATTTATGAAATAATACATAACAAAGCACAGTGTGGTATTAGGCCAAGCTGACAGTCTATGTAATCGAACATGATATACGTAGGACTGATTTTGAACACGATAGAAACTCTGCAGGTGGCAGTTTGGGACACAGGTTGTGCTACACGGGTTGTATTCCAATTCATAAAACTCTGTATATACAATTTTCAGCAACTCGAACAGTTGAAAATGAATCAAACTACTATCTATGCTGCATAAAGATAAATAGTCATCTGGCTATTCTGTTGCTAAAGGGCCAGATGTGAAAGGGCTAATTGTCTTTATAGGTACAGGCTGGGTTTATTTATTGATTGCATTTTCTGGAGCTAGTTTTACATAAATATTCAGAGCAAATTATGTATTAGTTTGTAATTTAATGTCAAAAATATATGCTGTCATGATGGAAATTTGCCCTGACGTTCTGAATCTAAAAAGCCAGAGGAGGAGGGGTAGCAAAATACAATGTAAAATAAATGTTTTTCTGATTTGATTTCTAGACCATTCAAAGAAAGTTTGTATCTATAACAAATGATTCAGTCAGCTTTCTTGGCGAAAGTCTACAGCGCATTGGAACAAAGTTTAAAAGTTCTCTGGAAGTGATGATGTTATGTTCAGAATGTCCGACAGTCTTTGTGGATGCAGAAACGGTAAAAATCTCATAAACTTACATGCTGAAATATCTATCTGCTGAAACATTTTTATGTAACATACAAAATGATGTTTTAACATTTGGAAAATAGCAATACTTTTGAAGATTTTTCAAAGTTTTGAATAAAATGTGTTAATTGTATTTTTGCCTTTTAAAAGGTTGCTCTCTAATGTCACTAATTGAAACATCTGAATAATTTAGGGGTGTAAAAAAAAAAAGGTGCTTTTTATAATTGAAATCAGAAAGGAATTAAAATGTTAGGTGGGCACTATGTATCATAAACATTTGAAAACACAAGTGAGAAGTGTATTTTCTCCAAAAATAACCTCCAGCTGTAACAGTGAACCGTGAGGGAACTTACTGATCCTAGATACCACTTAAATTTCCTTGCTATTCTTTACCTTTCCTGCTTGTTCGTATTTATTCTATATCCTTTTTGCACAGACAAGAAAATGGAAGACTACTTATCTAGCAGAAACTTTGCCTTTTTAAATTCTGATGTTTATGTATATATTCAATGATGTATGAGAAAAAACATTCTAGCTACAAATATACAATGAAGGCTTTGAATTGTTCGTTGTTATGCAAGTTGAAATCTTGGGTTATAATAAATATTAATGTGAGAAGTCAACTCAGTGTTCAGCAGCAGTCAAAAAAAGCTGTGCTAGAATAATTGAGAAAAGAGACAGCAAAACAGAAAACAACATTGAGCTGAGGTACATATGCCCAATATACCCACAACCTGAATTTTGAGGGCAGTTCTGCTCCCCACTCTCAGGGAAAATACAGTTGAACTGGAAAAGATTCCAAGCAAGACCACAAGGATTATGAAATATATGAAATGAATAAGATACGAGTATGCAGGCTAGGGTTTTTCAGCCCTTTAGGAGAGAAATCTGTCCATAGATGCCTTGAGTATCATGGAAAAGTGATAAAAATTACTGTATTGTCCTAGTTGATGTTAAGCGTGATAAAATTAAGCTCGCAGTGACTTACAAAACATACGAAACCAGAGATGGGTGATCCTTCATGTGATACGTAATCAATCTGTGAAACCCTGTCCTTTTTTACAGTGTCGTGTCTGTTCATGTTTTTAAGCAACTAAAGAGATTCATGAAAGAAATAGCCCTGGATAGATTTTTTGAATATGCAGAGCAACACATTGACAGAGGCTAAGAAAGTGTTCTGGGATAAGTGGACCATCACGTACTTGCCCTGTTTTGCCCTTTCTTAAGCAACTGCTATTAGACATTGTCAGATAGAGGAGCGAGATGGATGGATCGTTGGCCTTTACCCAGTGTGAGACTCTTCTCCTGACCTGTTGTTTTTTTTTTTTCCCTTGGTACTGAGGGGCACCTCTGCTCTTGCGCTCTCACTTTAGAATGTGGGGACTAAAAAAGCGTGATACGGATGGTACCTTTCAAGGGAAGCCTGTGTAATTTTTTTGTTTAACTTGCACCACTTTAAAAGCAGTAGAAATTAACCAAAAGAAAAAATTTGTTTGCGATAAAAAGCCACAAGAAGAGTTATGCTAGTGTCTAGCTAGAACAGCATGTGTGTTTAAAAAAAATGAATAAGTAAATATATATAAAAATACAAATATAACAAAGGAATAATAATGTGTATACACACAAGTATACAGACTTGTGTGTGTGTACGTGCCTATATGCACATACAGACATTAGTGTTGTTAAATAGGCAAATACTGTGTAGATAAATCTTTCCTTTCCAAATAATTTAATTGAAATGAACCTACTTGTTTATCAGATTACTTCTCACTAAGAAAGAATGGCTAGTCCAAAATAATGTCCATGCACAAATGTTTGGTTTCATGATGTCTACTCATGCATACAGGATTGGTGTTTGATTCAAATTTGACCTTTGATTCATTCAGAAAGTAGTTTTCAGTAGAAGCATGCCCCCTTACGTGAAAGCATGGGTTCACAAGTGATTTGGGAGTGGCTCATGGCCTGCTGCTGATGCAAGATGTGCACTGACTTCTTTGTGCTTTGATGTTATTGCACACATTCAGTGCAGAGTGGCATCATGCCGCAGAGCCATAACTTGCTTCTTGGTCGATGTGGATATAGAGGTTAGGAGTAGCAGCATCTTAATATGGTGGTAGAATAATAATCTTGATGCACTTGGAAAAACATGTGAGCATCATTCCCACCCCTGCCTCAGTAATGTGGGATACTGTGACTCTCCATGCCACAATTTTGTGATGACAGTCTTGTGCTTGCACTTTCAAGCTGACCAAGAGGTACCAGATAAAAGGGATTTGAGAAAAGTACAGAGCTCTTAATGTGTGCAAGACATGACCAGTGTGAAGGAGGAAGCATCACATTAGAGGCATGATTATTAGGAGAAGTGACAGGAGAAGGATTAATACGAAAACTTAAGCGGAAATAAAACTACAGGGAAGAATGGTGTGAAGCAAAGGCGAGGTAGCAGCCTCTGAAGGACAAAGAAATTTTGAAAACCTGTTGAAAAGGCAAAGCCAATGGTTCCTGCTTTGACAGTTCCTGGTTCCTACACACTCAAGCCTTTGCTGGTGGTATAGTTTGTGTATTGAACCCTCACTGGACACCCCTTAGGTTGCTACAGGAGCAATCCAGCAGTACCTTTTTTCCTGCTGCAGGCTATTCTATTTACACTAGCTGTGTGTATATCAAATGTTATTCTTTTTGAAAGATCTAAAAATCCCTTTGAAATCTTTCTTTCAGATGTTAACTAGGTACTTCCCTTATTTTGGAGTCAAAACTGTTGTTCACTGATTCAACTGATACAGCTACATGTGTTAGTTTACTAACCCAAAGGTGTCATGAATGATCTGTACCCAACTAATTCTAATTGATTGTTTTTCCAAACGTGGACTTGGAATTTCATATTACATAATTTAGATATTAGACTATATGGATTATAGTTGATGTTACATGACTACAGAGGTGATTGCTTTTATTTTTCAGCTAATGTCTTGTGGCCTGCTAGAAACATTGAAGTTCAGTGTTCTAGAGCTTCAAGAACACTTGGATACCTATAACGTCAAAAGAGAGGCAGCAGAACAGGTGAGTCTTATATTTAAAAAAAAAAGTTAGAACCTACTCATCAAAAACATGTTGCAGGTCTTTATCACTCAACACAGGTATCTAAAAGTGAACTGTGGGAAAAACTTTCTGAAATAAAACCCTGTTTCCTTTTCTTGCTCCTATTCCATGTCTATAATCTGAACCTAAGGTTTTTCTTATATGTAATTCATTTTTGTTGTACATCATTCTGAAATTGACTTTGAATATATAACATTGCACAAATGCACTAGCATTGGGAAAAGTATATTCCTAATTTAAAAATCTTCTTTTAAAAATACTCAGATATTTTTAACATGAATATCAATAAATCATGGTATTTTTTTTCTTTATGACGGTTCTGGCTTATTTGATTTGACTAGAAGGGTGGGATTCACCTCCAGATTGACATTTACAGATAACTATCTACATGTAAATTAAATGCCTTAACACCCATAGTATTGAAGGACCAAGTCACTACAATAAACGAAATCAAGAAAGCACTGCATTTTCTCCTAATATAGAATCTGACTTCTTGCTCACCTGAATAAGTCTTTAGACTTCTTTTTGTTGACTGATCTCCACTGACTGTAACGGGGACTTAAACAGCTATGTCATACATAGATAAATTTAGGTGTCTCATCCTGCAACTGGATTTTATGTCAGTTATTTACAATAATACAGTTTCGTTTTCAAGGTATATGTTAGTGGTTATATCCTTTTTGCAAAGAAACACAAAGTTTAAAATGTCTGTAGCAAGGGTCTGTATGTTTGTTTTTGTGAACCTGGTGTGAAGTTTTGGAAGGAAGATACTATCTTCAGAAAACTGAAACAGGTAGGATTTCTATTTCAAGAGCCAAAAGAAAAAATGGATCTACAATCAGTTTTGCAGGTAGAAGGAGAGAGAGAATATATGGGGCTTTTGTTGTAGAGAGAAAATGATTCCTAGGAAAATTAAATATGCATTTGAAGGAACTTTTTACTGATCTCAGCAGCCTGTGAGACCATGACAGTGGCTGTATAGGCAAGTTTGAGTGCTGAGAAACAGAACCAGAATTCAAGCCATGACATCTTGGCAGAGCTCTGTTTTGCAGCACGAGTGGCTCGATGTTTTTTGAGCATGCTGAGTTTATTAGGAAATGATGGCCTCTGCCTTGCAAAAATTGCTGACAGATCATTTGTTGAATAGAATAGACATCCACTTTTTTGTGGAAAGGTTCTCAAAAGAAACACAGTTTCCTCAAAACCAATGCTGAAGCGTGCCACACAGCACTGTTAATGTAGATAAACTGTTTCTGGGATCCAAGCCAGCGTTTCTGCAAAAGAGTAGCTGCATTTTTTGCCCTGCTCTGTGGTAATAGCAATTTGTTTGTAAACTAACTCATGCGGCCTAATATAATGAGCTACGTTTTGCCATTTAGACTTAATCAGAAACAAAGTGCTCATCTAATGACTAAGATTACCTTACTCGAGCTAATATGTAATGTCTGACAATCTCCAGTGCATAATACTGTCATCACTCCTATGAGAAAATAATCTCATATGAGATTATTATTCCTATGAGAAAATTATTCCTCATTTTAGAGAGCAACGCTGAGGCACAGAGGGGCTAACTGATTTGCCCCAGGGCAGACAGGAAGATTTGAGGCAGGTTAAGAGGAACCTCCTATGTGTTTGTACTTAGAATGGTGGCTATCCAAACATCAGGGAATTCTCTGTATATAAACTCATTTAGCTTACAGTTTATCATAGCAATAACAAATAGTATTGTTTGATTTTGTCAAAGTACGATGAGTTTAAATTGTGTCCCTTTCAGATGTCCATGAATTCACTTAATGTATTTTTAGCTAATTTTGAACTGCCACATACCATATCAACAGAAATCCATGTTGGATACTAAGAGCTTGTTTGCATTTATTTTACTTGGTAAAGGAATATGGATATCAGTCTGATGGCCTCTGTCATTATATCACAGTGAAAGAGTGTTGTTTTTCTGTAGTGCAGCTGTCAAAAGGGTGTCCAGTAACATATTTCGGTGGTCAGCCTGTCTTCTGCCACAGGATTTGTGAGTGACTGGAGCAGGAAAAACGTTTGCAGGATGAAAGGAATTGTTCTGAAATGACTGCAAGCATTTTGCCAGGGTTTTATTTTTATTTAGTCATTTATAAATAGAAAGAAACAGTACTGAGGAGGAAAGAATGCATAGCTTTGACCAATCATTTCTGACTCTTGATAGCATGTCATTTGGCTAATTTAGTGCATTATTTAAGTATCTATTTAGCATGTTGATTTAGTAGTAGTACTAATTATCTCAGATAATTTATTTTTCTAAAACTTTATTTAAAAGCATTTCTTCAGCTGTTGGTCATCGATTTTTTGTGTGTGTATATTATATAGTACGTAGACTAAGAATCTTCCAAAGCTACTTCTCAGATATCTTTTACTGTTTTTTCTTACTCCGTCCAATTAAACAGAGTATAGGGAATGACTGAAAGATACTTCCTCAAGTCAAATCTGAATTTCTTTTATTGCAGGGAATTGTGCTATGTATCCTATTAAATCTGAATGTATTGAGGTAAAACACAATAAGCTTATTGCAGATCCTTGATTTTTTTCATAGAAACATGCAGAAAAATGATCAAATTAAGCTGGTTGGACTATCGTATAATAAAGTAAATATAAATTAACAGATATTTAAATAAATATAATTTGCACATTAATCTGGTATCCTCCAGAATCAACCACTTGCAAATTCTGTATATTAACTTTTTTAATGAAAAATTGTTGTTTAAAGTTTACCCTAATAGATGATGTTTGTCACTATCAGTGCTGTGTGTTGTATGGCATTCGCATGAATCAAATGTAAAAAGTAAGAGGTTTGAAACTCTTACCTATGCACTGAGATAAGAGAAAGTTACCTATAGTAAAGGGGGGTGTTTTGGGATGTCTGTTTTGGGGTTAACCTGGCAAAGCAATCTGTGCTTATGACCAAGACCAGCCACAGACCTCCCTATATTACACTTTCAGTAACGCTCTTCACCCTACATCTTTGTAGGAGATACATGGGGAAAACATAAATTGATGTAAAGCAAACATACAAAGAAGATAATTTTATCACACAATCTACTGATGTTCCCAACGAGAAAATTTAGGTCTTTTTACCATGCTGAACATACATTCTGTAAAAAAATACTAGCAAATTAATTTTGTTCACCTTTTTGGAGCTACTGTTCTATTTCCTTGCAAGGAAACTGCTTTGACTTCATGTGTGTATTAGGGACAAAGATACTGAATCAGATAAATGTAGTAGAAAATATAAGGTTATATGTATATCGTAACATTCTAGGCACACCCTTTATTCAGACTAGTCTTAAGATTTAGAAGAGATCTTAAAAGGGCAGTGTGTGAAAATAAATACTAGCTTCCCAATTGCTGATGCTGTTTCTTCCAGTGCAAACCTCTTCCATTGTTACCGATGGATGCTGTCAGATAAAAAGAAAAATGAGATTTGCTGTGTATGTTGGTATCCATGTCACTAATTGAAACTGACACTGCGGTGTTTAGAGAATTCCATTTCTCCTCTTGATAAGCACACAGGCCTAGTTAATTCACTAAGTAACCTTTATTAAATTGAGCAGATGGGAAATCACATTTTTCTTTTTCTTGCATCAGACAAAGGTTAGAAAAAGGTCACTAAGATTTCCTGTGAGACTCAAGATACCAAGCACACAGTATGCTAAATTATTCTTCCTTGGATGTATAGAGCCTGTTCTTCAATTCAGAAGATAATCTGCACTTTATCTCAACATGACGCATTCCCATTTCAGTAATACCTGAATTACCTCATGCTTGCTGTTGTTTGCACTGTACAGAAAAATATGCTGGGCACTGTGCCGATGAGATGATCAGATCGTATTGTCCAGTAAGAGCATATTTCATTCTGCAAATGCTTTATATTAATGCTTTTAAATTTGCATGGTTGGTTAAAGCTAGCAGAGGACATTACCCACTGAAATTAATAAACTTGTCTGCTATTGGAACTGGGGTTAAACACAGCACTATATTCATGAAAGAGAGTGGAATCCGTATGTTTGCATTGTGTCATGTGAGAATACTTCATCTTCCTGGCTTGTATGGCTGAACACTGGTGATGCTAAACTCCCATTGAAGATTCTTTTTTTTTTTTTCTTTCCATCCAGTAAACCTGAACTTGCATCTAGTTACACAGGAGAGGTGTATTTCCTTGTTTCTAAAGTAGTCCCCAAAAATATAACAGGCTTACTCTTACTCTCTAATTTGAATTAGTGCTATATTTTAAATCTTGTGCAGCAAGTAAAGAGAAAATACACTCTCATTTAATGAAAGGGATTTTTCTGCCTCCACCCTCCCACATGTCTCACTATAACAGTACCCAAATTCAGTCACAGATTAGTATTTATGCTAAAGTGTACTACCTCCATCTGGGGTAATGAAAGCTACAGGAAATTTACAACAAAAGGGACACAATAAAAACTACAGAGTGATATATCAGAGTGGAAATCATTAGTGGAAACAACATTGCTAAACAATTGATTTTGTATCACAATTTCTTACGTAATCTGTGAATGTTCAAGACTTGATGAAGTGTTTTATGCAGTTTTAGCACAGTCTGCAGTTTGCTCTGTTTCAGAAGATGTTTAATCTTGTTTATATTTATTTTGCAGTGGCTAGAAGAGTGCAAAAGAACGTTTGGTACTGATGATGGTATTCATGGCACTAACACAGATGCCCAGGTAGGTGTATGCAATTTGTGAGTCTCTGAATATGAGACTAAAAACCATCTTTATATCTATTGCACAAAAATTTCAATATTTGTAGAGAGATTAAAAATATATGAAAAGCTTTTCATTTCAGTTATCATCCTATCTTTTTGGAAACTCAGATTCCTATGAAGTAGTGATTTAATAAAAAGGGCTCTTTTTAATAAAAGTTGGCAACCTGTCTTGGGTTCTAGACTTAATAACACTGAGTAGATAAGCAGACTAGATACCATCTGTGTACCAGCAAGTCTGCTTTTCTGCAGCTGTTTCTAGAAGAAAAAAGATTAGCATTCTGCTTATATGTTCAGATAAACTGTCTAGACAAAAACCTCTACTGAATTTAATATAATTAGAACTATATAAATACATATGACCTTTCTGGAGCCATTATTTGTGTGGGAAGGAACAAGGAGTAAAGTAGCAGTATAGCAAAAATCTCATAAAACACCTCTGTTAAAATATCATCTAACAAAAGATGAAGTAACCTATTAATATTAGTTCAATATTTTGTATGTATTTGCATGGCAGTCATCCATGTTTAATATTACTAATTGCTATAGTAAGTGATATCCCAACTAGTAAGTGATTTCCCCAACTAGACTAGGACTTTTTTTTTTTTTAAACAATAGCTGCGTAATATTGACACTGTAGATAAAAAAGCAAATCCAAAAACTATTAGTAGGTACAAGGAATCTTCCATCTAGAGTCCTGTAATAAGAACAGTGAAAGATGTAAGAAAGTAGAATTGCAGGTAGCAGATGAACTTACCTTTTCACAAGGACATTTTGACAAAAATCTCAAATCCAAGCTGAAAAAGGAGGAATTTTATGCCTTTTATTCAGTCAGACTCTGTACATGGATGCACTTGGGTGTGTTTCTGCTGCTGAAAATGTAGTGTTCAGCAACAGAAATGTCTACTGTCTGCATGGACTATTTATTCTTTTATACAGTTTTCACTTGCTCTTATATATATGTGTGTATTTTTTTTAATTCAATCACAAAACACACCTGAATTTTTAAGGGTAGTGAAACGTGATAATAAACTGTTGATTTTTATATTGCATCGAAGTTGCACTTACAAAACAATTTTCATGTGGATAAGCGTAGGTAATACAAGAAAATAATTTGCTACCATTTGCAAGGATTTTTGCTTTGCCTATGAACACAACATTTAGTCTATTTACACTTGGTTTAGATCTTCATATACTGACTGGCACGTGCTTAGAAATATGTAACAACATTTACTATTACAATACAGTGAATGTTCTATATATTAACAAAAAAGGGGCATTTATGTATTTCAGTCCATATTTAGAATGTTGTTTATATACACCGAGAAACTGTTCTAACATTTAACTGTTAGAACATAACCATTCCTACCGTGAAGGTAAATGTTACTGTTCCCACTGCATAGCTAGGGAAACGAAGAAATAGAGGGAGAGCCATGTGCAGGCTTTTATTTAGCTTGTGCAGAGAGAATCCAGGATTCCAAGAGAGGCAGTTTTGTCTGTTCTTCCCTGTTTTCTGCAGGGTATGAAGATAGCCTCTGAAAAGGAGCTACATGACCATTCACATTAATTATTTGTGGGGACCTGTTTTGATTTTGGTTTTGAATCCTAGCCTACAAGGCATGCTGGCCATTTTTTCTTTATGTGCTCCTTGCACGTGAAGGTTCAGTTAAAATCATTTTAGTATATAGTATCCATTGAGAAGGCAGAGTCCTTATCCTGATTCATAAATACACGCAATTTACAGAATTTCTAAATTTATTCACAGAAGCTTATAGTGACTTGAAGGAGATTGAGAAGTTACCAAGTGTAAGATCATTGTTTCAAAAGTCCTTGTAAATGGAGTGTGGGGCTGATAGGTCCATCCAGTCAACCAATTAATGCTAAAAACACGTAAGTGTTGTCTTGCTCAGGAGAACAAAGCTGCTTCATTCAATGATATTTTTCATTCACTTACACAAATAAGATTTTCTTACTAATTTTTAGCACTGTAGTCAATACAGCAAAGGCATAGTGAGATGAATTCTGTTCTGGCTCGTGCATTGCCAGCAGACTTGCAAGTAAATCCAATTATTGGATTTTTGCTATTAGTACTTACACGCAAGCCTGAAAGAATGCATCTGGACTCTGGCTAGACTGTTTGTACAGGACTGACAGGTAGAAAAATCAGTTTATTTCTCAAGTCAGCAAGTATGTGAAAGACATTGAAGCAGTACAAAGCCATTTTTAAAGGAAAACCTCTCTTCAATTTTTGGAATAGCTATCAAGGTGTGATTTTTGGGGAGAAGGATTATTTACGGCTTACAGTAATAATGAGACTTGGCTTAAAGAACACTGGAACTTAATGACTAAAAATATTAAATAATCGACCCTGCCATTCCTCAAAGTCTGATTCTCTGTGCTTCATTAAAGTGAGTTACAGAATTCTTGTCGACTTTGGCAGTTCAAGACCTTACCTCTTCACAGTCTTCTGTGCATCAGAAGTTCTTGCTTATATAATAGTTGTGCTATGTATATGGTAGCACAGAGTACATAACAAAAACATGCAATGCTTATAGTCTGTTATGCACGTAGTGTATAATTTATTATACACATAGTGTGTAACTATGCGCCAAAGAAATCTCAACTGCTTCTTCCTGTTGGAATCAGACATCAGTTGCATCTTCGTATGTTTAATATGAACATTGTACTTGCTTAAGTGCCATCAATACACTTAGTGCAACACAAAGCACAGAAGTTCCTGTCCCTAGTCTGACAAATACATTTTCTGACGATTTCTTGCTCTGTCCCTCTTTCCCAAATGTTTTTCTAAAATAACTTGTAAAAAACAAGTGCAGTATAATTACAGAAATCTCACAGTGAGGTGTCGAGAATTGAGTTTAGCAAACCCAAGAATTTTCTAAACTGATTCATAATCCAAGTTAATATTACATCTCAAATTTTAAAAGGCGCTTTTTTGGCTTAAACAAAAGTGGTACAGAAGAAGTCAGAAGCATTGTACAGGTGTTCAGACCTAAGTGTCTTTGGGTTTGATTTCCTTAAATTTGCATACCTTTAAGACTACACAATGTATAAAGACCAGACAGGGTTGTAAGTGAAGTATGTTACTCATGTTGTGGGACAACAAAGCCAATGCTTTAGTTGTAGCAGCAAGTAATTTCACCTCAAATTCAGTCTGCTAATTTTTTCCATTTGGGGTATAGTTACTTGTATTTCTTCCTCCGTTTTACCTGGGACATCTTTTACCCTAATTAAAATTATTTCCTACACTAATTCTTGATCTTTTTTTCTTTCTTTCTATTTTTGTGACCTGCTCATCTTCTTGCTTAGCAAATGGAAATTCTAGCAGTAAGTGATGGTTCTTGATTTATCAAATACTTAACCAGGCCAGTCACCAAACTGGTCTTCATCTGTCTTGTCCATTTGTGACATAGTGATGTCGTGTCATAGACTATTACAAAAATGCTGTGCGCTTCAATTTCGCATCATCTAACCCATTGAACTGTTGGTCCTTTGTAGATAATAGGATCCTGTAGTTAGTAGAATGTTATAGAAGATTATTCCATTAGCATTAGCTTTTATGTCTGTATGTAAAGCAGTATTAACACTGTCTGCACTTTGACTAGTGTTTTAGATGGATAAAAATGGAAGCAAGACAGTACATAAGTTAATGCTGCTGTTTCATGCCCTTAAGAATATACCATGTGGTATTTTCTAAAATAGAATCAGATGTACCTTTTATAAAGGAAACATTATTCTTGCCTCCAAGAATGGATTTATTCTCCTCTTACTCCATCAGGCAGTTGTAGGCTAAGGGCCAGGTTATATACTGTGCTTACAAATTTATATTGATGGTTATGAAATATTCCGTGAAATTCTCTTGGATATTAGATCTTGAATTTAAAACAGTAAAATATCAACAATAAAAGTGATCTGTGAAACTCTCTCTTGGAACATGACATTTCAAAATGCCTTTTGAATCACTTCACATCCCACCCCACCCCTCCTTCTTGGAAATGTAACTTCTTATTAAAAAGTAAACTTTAAACCTATGTGAGAGAGGCTCTGTGTATATCTAGAACTGAATTAAGCTTTCATCTGCTTTTCATTAGCTTCCCGCTGCGTTAGCTTCTAAATCTTTTCGGCATTTTTTTCAGTAACCAAATAACTACTTTTAATTTTGCTCATTTATATTGAAGAAGTTGTCATTTATTGTCTCTTGTATTGGATAGTAGATGTTTTGTACTTCCTGAATATAATAATGTTGTTTATGTTTGTAGGAGCTGGAGTTGTGTCGGAGGCTATACAAGTTGCATTTCCAGTTGCTGCTTCTGTTCCAAGCCTATTGCAAGCTCATCAGCCAAGTAAAAACAATCAAAAAAGAAGCAGAGGTAATGAAAACCATGCCATTTAGCTACTAATTGTTGACATTTTAAAGCCAAACCATTTAAAATACATTTTGATAACGTTTTCATCAGTGGGACATCTTTTTAGAAACTGAAGGAGGGTACCAGCTGTTTTATAGCCAATTAATAAAAGATTTAAGTAGAGCTTGCAAGAATTTTCTGAGATGTTCAATTACCTGTGTTGATTTTTGTACAGCTTGAAAGCTCTTAAATAGAGAGGAATGCAGGGAGTCCAGCGATGAGGATTTTAAATATTTCACTAGTGCTGGTGTATTCTAATCAAGCTACAATCAAGGCACATCAACTCCAATCAACAGAATTCTGTGATGATGCCCCTTTCCATCAGCCCAGTGTTTCCTATTGCAAACACCATCACTTCCTACCAGTTGATTTATGTAACTGTGTCACTTCAGCCACCATTCAGTTACTCTGCAACCTTCGTCCCCACCCAAAGTGCAGTTAGTAATGTGTTCTAGACATTATGTGCCCAATTTTTGTACTAACTGTAGAAGTAAAACGTGTCCTTCAGCTGTGCACTTGTGGTACATACGCGATGTTAAATGAGTTAATCTGAATGTGTTATGCTCTTAATAATGTCTTCTGAAAGTTCTCCCCTGGGTCTGTAATTCAATAAGTAGAGGTAGCAGGAAAAAAAAATAGTAGGAAGGAAAATAAAAAAGTAGGGTGAAAGTCTTTGGCTTTCGAGTAGGAAAAAATGATGCATGTTCCTTGTTTTGATTTCCACATTTTTAAGGAGGCTGCAATGAGTTCATTTCCATCTGAAGAATGTTGCAGAAGGTTGGCATCACACCAGTCCCACTTCTTGCCTTGTTTAGTCTGATTTAGAATCATATTCTGAGCGATGGCCTGGTCTTTTACTCATACATTGGGGCTAAAGCCAAAGATAGTATTATACACACTGGCTGCACTACAGTTTTTCTGCTGAGCTACCAGTCTTGCAGATTTTTTCTTCATATTTAAGTTGTCCTTGTAGTAACGCAATTACTGCTGTACTTTTCCAAAGTGTTTAATTCTTCTTATCGGTTTAATTGTTATTAAGTGATGTGGGGAGAAAAATTTAATTTTTGAAACAAAATTTTAAAAGAACTAACTAAGATGGAAACTTCATCAGGGGAAAGGCCAAACACCTGACATTGCACACTTGGACCATTAAATTATCTGTATAGTTAAGCAACTGCAACAAGTATTTGGATGTACTTTTTCTGCCTCACCTTTATGATTGCAAAGAGAAGAAAAAATGTAAGTCTGATCTGCTGAAAGTTAGTTTGACTGAAAATACCTTTAAACTGGAAAAGTGCTTTCTTTTATTGTTTCAGGTCATAAACATGTCTGAAGAACTTGCTGTTTTGGAGAGCTGTCTGAAAGAGGCTGAGGCTGCATCTGACAGTGGTATCGAAGAAATTGAAATTGCGGAGGCTTCCCAAGCTAGCACAGAAACAGCTATTCACTCTCTCATTGAAACCCTGAGAAACAAGGAGTTCATGTCAGCTGTAGCACAGGTCAAGGCTTTCAGGTGAGTGCTTAAGGATTGCTTCCAGACCTGAGTTTCTTAATGGGCCTTTTTAATTTAAAGATAGGGATAGGTGCTGTTCCAGCTTTTTTTAGCTCTTCCTAGATGTACTTATTGAAAAGGACAAGCACTGTTGCTTCATTACAGCTTGTTCATACACATTTTGCAATTTTAGAAAAAAGCAATTCTAGTAGTATTTGTTCTTTAGAATTTATTTCTGAGAAAATGATACTGTTAACTACCAGGACAAAAAGAAACATTTCTCTTGGGTTTTCCTCTGTCTTCTGTTCAAACATCCGTTTAAAGAACAAGAATAATTAACCTTTTTTTTTTTTTTAATGTTTAAATCCAAATTGTGTGTCTGCAGATCTATTTGGCCGCACGACATCTTTGGCAGTTCTGAAGATGACCCAGTTCAAACATTGCTGCACATATATTTCCGTCATCAGACACTTGGTCAAACTGGTAGCTTCGCAGTAGTAGGCTCCAACCAAGATATGTCTGAAGCCAGCTCAAAGCTGATGGAACTTAATCTAGAAATTCGAGAGTCTCTACGCATGGTGCAATCCTATCAGCTTCTAGGGAAAATCAAACCAGGAATAAATCTTGTGAGCACTGGATTCTGAACAGCTGTCATTTAGAAAAGAATGATGATGAAGACGCTTCAGACTATTATTGAGCACCTTTCATAAAAAAAAAAAAAACACACACACAAAAAAAACCTCCAGCAGTCCTGACAACCAACACAGTTTCATCACAGCAAGAAATTGTTTCATCAGAGGTAAAAATCTGAAAATTTGAAGTGAACATCTTACTTGACTGCTCTTCCTACACAGTAGCTGTGTGGCAGTAGTATTTTTTTTATTAAATTTATGTATAAAAACTACATGAAAGGAAAAGGGCTTAAACGTCATGCATACATATGCATTATTTTCTGTTGTAACAGAACTACAAATGGTGTTTGCAGAAACAGCTTCTAAAGGTTGAATCTGTATCGCAGGTGGGATGAGGCTAAAATCAAGGCTGGTTCATTTTGGCTGAAGACCTGCAAGGCTTCCTGGCTTTCCAGCAGTAGTAGATATAATCATCAGCTAATACCTAATTGAGACACTTTGCAATGTCATGAAGAATGTGCGGTCAAACATGAGTAGAATGACTTACGACTGCAAAACCCGTTGACTTCTCAATGTTTTATTTGCTTTTGTTGTCTGTAACAAGGAAATGATGTGTGTGAGTTAGAATGTATGGCTATGTGACAGTTGTTTTTTGAAGGTATGGATGATTGTTAAATAAGGTCTCAGAGCATGCTTAAAAGAGCTGCAAGATTATTTTTGAAGAAATTTTATTTTATTAGATCTAATCCTCATAGTGTGTAAATGTTAGGACATTTAATAATATTTTAAACTGGGATTGCCCAGTGTTTCTAAAAGAAATAATATATCTGTTAACTTTATTGGAATGCTGCTCAGTTCTCTGATCAGTGCTTATGTTACAAATATTGATAACAACTAACCAAAAAGTAGCTGCCTGCAGAGACTTTAAAATGTATATTAAAGATATATGCTGCCCATCAGCAATTCTCATTAGAAGTTAACTTATTTTATTCTGTATATATTCTAGAAACTGTATAGTGCAAAACCAGTATTTTTCTTGTAAATTTGTGCAATGCACTGTTAAGACAGTAGGTGTATAAAGCTACGAGGGGAAGGGGGGGCTCTCCCTATCGGCAGTCACATACATTACTTGCAGTCCGAGTAGCCTGCAGGGTTCAAAGAGTTTGAATGCATGTACATGCATCTTCATGACTCAACTTAAGCCTAAGGAATTGGGACTATATAGGAAAAAAAAGACAAGACTGACTACCAAAACATGCAAACAGGCAATATACTCATAGTTCAGTGTCAAAGTCTGTAGCATAAAACAAACTGGATTCTGTTGAAACCAATAGCGTTTTGTAAAAAAAAAAAAAAAAAAAAAAAAAGAAGAAAAAACAGAAAAAAGAATGTAGTCCCATGATTCCTGTGATTTGAAAGGAACACCCAGTATTTTTATATACATCTCTTACCCACTGTGATTTTTTTTAATGGGCTCTAATTCCGGAGTTTAGAATGTAGAATTGAAATTCTTAGCTCTGCCTTTTTGGGGGAATTGGACCCCACTAGAAATGTAATTATGCTGAAATGCATTAATTGAAGGCACTGTGCACACTGTTGGACTGCTGACAGTAGTTGTGTTATCCTAACAAGCTCTGTAACTGGTCAAGGCACATCCATATTCACTGTATTTTTTTCTCTGTCTCTGATAAAATTTAATTATTTTGATGGTTTTGTGGTACTGTAGATGGTGTTCTTAATTATTTAATAAGTATTTACTGGGAGATGAGTAGTTTTATTTAGTGGTGCATTACACTTTTATTTACATCATCTTTTACCAGCTTTTTTTGTAAAAATAAAAGACATTGTATCTGTCATTTTGTGTATTTTTACAAGCTAGAGTTTAAATACTTGTAGCTAAACAGACTAAACACTGACAGTAGAGGCCTGGGTGCCCTGAAATCATGTTTTTTCTTTTTATGTCCTGTCAATGCAACAGCATTTTCCTAGGCATCTTCTGAAGCTGCTAAAGGATTTCTCATGGAACTCAAACCTGAATTTATATACATAATTTCTTACAGCATACATCGTCCTCCCTTTACAATGACTAGTGGAACCTCCCCTATGGAGCAAAATCATGCTAGCTGACTGTCTTTGATACTGCTTTGACTTTATGAAGTTTTTCCAAAATTACTCATTCTCAACCCTATGTTACCTGCTGCCAGGTCTGTGCCAAATCTGAAGCCATGGTAAAGCTGTCCAGAAACAAGCAAAACATCAGACATCTTCTGTAAGATGGAGCGAGTACGGCACTGACTGAGCTAACATATGCAAAACAATCTCTGCATGAAAAAGCTGTACAGGGCAAATTCAAGATATCTTTCAAGAACTGGCAGCACGAAGACCGTTCCTTTCCACTTTCCATAAACACATAGGTCATGAGCACCCTGCCTTCTTTCTGCTAAGTCCAGGGACCAGCACCCATGATACGCAGTGTATGCTGTCAAGGACATAACAGAGCAGTAAAGTGGAAAAGGATACAGAACTGTACTTCGGCACTGAGCAGTAAAAGCATTGAATATATTTATGCAAGAGGAATGACATGTAGAGCTACTGCAGAACTAAGGAATGCTGCAGGATGTAGGAAAGCTTGTTTGTTGCTGCCCACTGCACTCTACTCCTCCAAGCCTCAAAACCTTGCAGTAGCTGATGAAAGCAATGCCAGCTCTTCGCTGCTACCTGCTGCTGCTTGGAGCCTTCATCAACTGCCTGTTTGAACCAGTTGCTGTTGAAACACACGGTGCCGTTCAGATCAGCTAAGCTCGTTCTACATCTTACCAAATGGAAGCAGCTGCTGCTTTCACTGCAGTTAGGGGAGGATGACAGCTCTAAGTTGTATGAAATTTCACTTTGGGCTATTACTGATAATAATTGCGTAAGTCACCATGTTCACAGCACGTAATCTTCAAAGCAGTGCTTGTGAGGACTTCTGTATAAAAAGGAAGTGCTTGACTGCTTATATCGCTATGAGTAGTTGCCATATGACTTTGTACTGACACAGCACAGAGATTAAGTTGTCAAACTCATTACCAAGGTGCATGGACTCATCACAGTCTCCCACACTGCATCCATCGGGAACAGACTACAGCTGTTAGAATGGGGAAGGTAAACAGGAAAACATATTGAAGAACATCCTTAGAAGGAAATAAACTCAGAAACAAAGACATCCCCCATCACAGCTGCAGTCACCTATCCCTAGTCTGCCTCAGCTGTGTTCCTCCTCAAGCTGGAGACGTGCCCCTGCTCGTTACTGCAAGTGCAGGTGAGGGTGAGGCACTTGCATTAACAACAGAAAACTGCCCAGCTGCAGCTGTACTTTTCACATTGAACAGGGCAAGGATGGACCCTACTGTGAAAGCCTTTGAGTGAGCTGGTAAAGCAAGGGATGTTTCCTTTTACTGTGATACAGGAAAACACTTCAGGTAGAAGCATGAAATAAAACAGGAGCCCATTCTGAGGGTGGTAGGTGTACTTCCCAGAATGCCTCATGCTGCTGTAACAACAAATGGAGCAAGAATAAATAAAATTACTTGTCAATAAATCGGTGCTGAGGCATGAAGCCTCAGTTACTGCAGCAAGTTCAAGGGCCATGTTAAAATAAAGCAGGAATCTACAGCAAGTTGATTTAAGCCTACAGAATTAATACTCACTGCCCCTCTAAATAGACAATTGTTGGTACAAGGGACAACATTTGCCTACCCCGCCATACACTAGCTTCCATTTAGAGACGCAAGACCACCTGGCACTCCAAGCTGTTCTACAGCATGAGCTGAGACTGGTTGCCCCTTCAGTCTTTATTTAACAGTCATCTTAAGTAAGCTGGGTACAGGTGTAGGTACATTTGTCACAGCAAAGATAAATCAGTCTTTCCCAATAGAGGCTACCTCAGGAGTTCTACAAAAGGCTTTGTGCATTCTTATGCTCAATTTCAAAGTTAACAGCTTTATTAGCATTCGCAGAAAAGAATGTTTTCCTCTAAGTTTCTCAGCTCCTTGGCTACAGGGTAGACTAGCAGGGTGTAGGTTTTACTAGCTGTGAATCCCCTCAGAGGGTGATGCTGTAGTCTCAGAGTCAGCTTCTAACACCTGAAGTGTTGTTTCCCTACTGAGGTCATTACCACTGACAGCACCAACAGGCCTTGGGGACCATCCTCTGGGAGTAACCGTGTTGGTTCTGCTGTTACTACTGAACACTAGAGTACAACTCCTAGTTGCAAACCCAGTCCCAGAAGGGTGTGGGAATTGGATCCTTCCCTGATCTGTATGCCACTAAGCACACAGCTCTTTGTGTATCACCTACAGGTGCAAGAGGAAGCCAGGCAGCTGCAGTATCATACTTTGAGCCTTTGAAGCATCACATCTGTTGATAACCTTCTCCAAGTAAAGGTGGGCCAAGAGACCATAACATCAGTGACTCCCTTCCCTAGCAGTTTGTGAGAACTGTCCCTGAAGATGCACTAACCACAAGCTTTCTTTGGCTTTGGTCTACAAGACAAGAACATCAGCTGAGCTAAATGCAGACCAGCTGTACCAGCAAGAGTGACCTAGTTTTTACCTAGTGTTTCTCAGTCTAATTTTACAGTGATGGAGAACAGGTGCAGGAGACTTTCTACATGGAATAGAGGGGTGCCCAGTAAGTGAATACTATTAGGTGTTTTGTTCATTAGTGATACTCTACTACCTTCTGAAAGATGTCAATTTGATGTTAACTTCAAAGTATTTGATTACCTCAAGGGTATGAGCAGTAGCAGACAGCCTTTCCCACCTAAGATTCTAGAAGGTCCTGAGTCAGTTGCTGCCAAGACAACCACCAATTTACAAAAGATTACTTGTGGATTCTGCCCCTGTGGAAGTCCCAGAAGGTGCAACATGCACCCTCTGAGCTGGACACAAACCCATCTGATCATTTGAGCATGCTTTGCAATACTTTTATCTGCACATTTTCCTAGCTACACCTCACTAAGTACCCTCAAAAAATAACAAAAAAAAAATCTGCTCTACTCGCAGTTTTCTAGAAGAGCCCTAAACAAAACCAAAAAAACCACCACCATCCCACTCAGATGATGTATTTGAAACTGAAAGTGCTATCGCAGGAGAGGCGTTTCCCTTTGCATCTCCCACAGAGGTCCTGGCGGTGGGGCCTTTTGGGATCCACGTGGCGCATCTTCACGGGGCAGGTGCACCTCGTCTGCTTGCAGCTCTGGGGGAGAAGGCGGCGGTCGGCGGGCGCGGCCCGGGGCAGGGGCCGGGGCCGGCCCGGGGTGGGCGTCCCTTACCTGGCAGGTGATGTCCTCCACACGGTACGGGTTGTAGGACTTCTGGCAGGTCCGGCAGAACTGCCGGAAATAGACCTGGGGGGGAGGCCGCGGTCAGCGGGGGGAAGGCGGCGGCGGGCGAGGGGCATCGGCGGGCGAGGGGCATTGCCGGGCCGGGCCGAGCCTGCCGTGCCCTACCTTACCCTACCTTGTTGGTGCCCTGGACGCACCAGACGTAGGCACTCTCCCAGCGGATGTTGCAGTCCTTGCAGTGGTAGTAGCCGTACTTCTGCTCCAGAAACTGCCAGGAACAACCGTTACTCGACGGGGCGGACGCCTCCCGGGCCAGCCCGACCTCGCTCCGCTCCCCCCTCGGCCGCCCCTCACCTGGAAGCGCAGGCGGGTCTTGCCCGCCGCCGGCTCCCGCTTCTGGGGGGTGGCCGGCGGCTCTGCCCGCACTACTGCTGCCGCCTCCTCCTCCTTCTTCTCCTTGTCCTCCTCCTTCTTCTCCTGGCTCTCCTCCGGCCCCGTTGGCGGCGGCTCCGGGGTGGCGGGCGAACGCTGCTCCAGCGGCTCGGCCGGGCGCTGCCCCAGCGGCTCGGCGCCGCCCTCGGGGGGCTTCTCCCAGCTCGCCCGCACGGCGGCCGCCTCTGCCTCCCGCTGCTCCCGCAGCGCCGCCGGCTCCTCCTCGACGGCCGCTGCCGCCGCCTCCTCCTCCTCCTGCTGCTGCTGCGGCCGCTGCTCCGGCTCCTCCAGGAAGGCGGTGAGTCTGCGGGACGCCATGGGCGAGTAGACGGCGATGGTGCGGGGGAAGCGCACGGCGCGGGTGCTGGTGGTGGCGGGGCTGCCCTGCTCCTGCTCCGCCTCACGGGGCCGCGGCCCGCCGGGGGGAGCGGGGCGGCGGCGCAGCAGCGTGCGGGGCCCGAGGGAGCACTGCACCGAGGCGTCCTGCCGCGGGTTGACCTGGACGCCCACCTCCTTGGTGTTGGCCTTGCGGAGCCGCGGCGTCAGGTTGGGGTTCACCTGGGAGAGGACGGCCTTCAGCTGCGCCCGCTGGTAGTTGTCGAAGTACTCGGCGGCCGCCGCCGCCGCAGCCTCCCCGTAGCCCGAGAAGTAGCCGCTGCCCCGCGGCCGCCAGCCGCCCGCAGCCCCCCCCTTGCCCTTGGGCGGCGGGTAGCGGTAGGAGTAGGGGTGGTAAGCGGCATAGAGGTAGCTCTCCATCGCCTCCTCCGCCATCGCGCCGGACCCAGGGCTGCCGCCATGGCGTGGCCTTAAATACCCCGGCACGGGGCGGAACCGGGGCCGGGCTTCCCCCCGCCCCCGACGGGTCCCGGCCTTACGAGGCCCCTTCCCGTCCCCGCCTGGTGCGGGGCCTCGGGCAGGGCATCTCCCCCCTTCCCCCCCAGCACTGCTTCCCCGGTCAACCAGACAGCGCAGCCTTTAATTGCCCCGCGGGATTAATCAGCGGGGAACACAGGTTTGGTTCAGCTTCGCCATGTATTTGCGGTGAGGACAACGAGCACAATGCTTTTACAGCAGGTGGGAGGCACGCAGATACACACACGCAAGGTGGTTTGCTAGTTCGTCCACATTGGCACAGCGCTCCGTTGGCTTTGCCTCTGCAAAATGCTGGTCTCCTTCCTCGTACCCATTCTTGCTGCACTCAGGTGGGCAGGAGCCTCCTTGCCTAAAGACGTACAGTTATTTGTGTCGCAGTGATACTTTTTCCTTTTTTTTTTTTATTTTTTTTTTTTTAAGTATTTTTGAGGAAGTACAACTGTCACAGTAATAAACACACATCACCTTGTACAATGGGAGCAGCTGGAAAAACGGCGGAGACCGGGCAGCTCCGCTTGCGCTGTGGTGAGCATAGCCCCAGCCTGGTTGCAAGCACAACACACATCACACGTCCTCATCCTCGGGTGTTGTCTCCTTCTCTTGCCTAAAGTGCCGTCTGCGTCGGCTCCATCTGAATGGAGTTGTGCTCCTCTGTTGTCACTGTGCCATACGAAGTGTCGGCGACTTCCTCTTCCTTCAGTTTCTTGTAGGAAATATCTGTATCTTCCTCTTCAGCAAGTGCATCTTGTTTGTAGCTGTCTCTCCCATACATCTTGTATGCCAGCACAAAGAGTCCTGCTTCTGCTGACTGAAAAAGCGCGTAAAGCAAGGGAAACATGTACATGCTCCCGATGAGCTCCGGGGGGAAGGTGAGTTTTAGGATGGCGGTGCAGAGCTGGACGTTTTGGCACCCTGTTTCCAAAGATACCGTTCTCCTGCAGTGTGGGGGCATTTTAAAGATGGTGGCTAAGCCGTACCCCAAGGCATACCCCGCTAGAGGCATCAGCACTGCAATAGCATAGACAGACGCAGGAATATGTGCCATCAGCTCTGGGCCCAGCATGGTTCCAGTCAGGATGAACAGGATCACCACAGTCACCAAGAGGGACCACAGCGAAATCTGGCAACAGATACAGACGTGGATAAACAACACAGCAGTTATTAGTTTAAAAGGATAATCATAGCAGGTAGAGGCTTGATGGAGTCTAAACTGCGAACTGTGGTTGTGCTTCCCTTCCCGGGTTTGGTCCTGGCTCAGGACTTTGGTGGCATTTGATTGTATCCTGGGAAAGGAAGGGGCTGAGATCTCCCTCCATCATTTTGCTTTGGGGTGACTTGCTGGCAAACTAGAGAGCCAGGGCTTGTGCCTCACTTTCCCTTTTGTAATTAAGCTAATTCGTTTGCATGTTTTAAGGAGGTGTCGCTGTGCTTGCAGGTTGGTTTCGCTAGCCCTGGCTGCAGCGGGAGCAGAGAGATAGCAGGACGCCGAGGAATGCCTCTCTCTGCTCCAGGGCCTGGGCTGCCTCCCGGGGTGCACTGCTCTCCTTCCCATGCACTGGGGGGGAACCTGCCCTTCCCCTTGCTTTCCATCTCCATCCCACCATATTATGTCAAAACTGTATGTATGTCCTTATATTCCACTTACGTAGTGGAATATGCCCGAGACACCGTCGGTCTGAAGGGACCAGAAAGGTTACTGCATCCCCACGTCTCATCCCCTTTCCTAAATGGATCTGCCGTCAGACTCCGTCCCCGGGGGGCCATGCCTACCTTAACCAGGAGGTCGGCGGCGCGAGGGTGCCGGTATCGGATGAGGACCCCGAGGCCGATGGGCAGCAGGGTGCTGCCCAGCGTCAGGCTTACCGCCCCCAGGGGCAGCAGCCGCACCAGGGCCGTGTTGATCCAGTGGCGGCTGTAGAGCCAGAGGCAGAGGGGCATCAGGAAGAGAGCCAGCAGCGTGGAGGAGGCCGTCATGATAATGCTGCGCCGGGGGAACCAAAGAGATACCGGATCATTGCCCGGCCGGCCGGGGGGCCGGCAGCCACGGGAAGCCGCAGCCTCCGCGGGAAGGGGTCTTTGCAGCCGGCCGGGCGCTTCTCGCAGCAGGAGCCCCCCCGTTTCCCTTTCCTTTCTTTCCCCCGGCGGGGCCGCGGCACGAACAGGCTGGGGTTTTAGGGAAGGGGGCAGGAGGCGTGTGTCGGGGTCCGTCTGAGAGCCGCCCGCCCCGGGAGAGGCCGAACAGGAGCGCTGGGAGTTTCCAGCCGCGCCGCGCCGTGCCCGTCCGTCCGTCCCGGCCCCACCGCCGGTAGGTGCCCAGCAAACCATTCCCGCGTCCCGGGGCCTTCGCAGCCCCCCGGCCAGCTGGGTGAGAGGGGGAGCGGGAGCGGGGCGCCTACCTGAGGTTCATGTCCCCGTCGACGAGCACCGACATGAGGTTGGAGAGGTTGCCCCCGGGGCAGCAGCCGCAAAGCAGCACAGCCACGGCCGCCACCTCGTCCAGGGCGAAGATGAGGGCGAGGAGGAAGGCCAGCAGCGGCATGGCCACGAACTGCCCCAGCAGCGCCAGAAGCAGCCCCACGGGCCGCCGCAACTGCTGCCCGAGCTGCCCCAGCTCCACGGCGCAGCCCAGCCCCAGCATGGTCACGCAGAGCGCCAGCCCCACCAGCACGCTCAGGCCCTGGCTGAGGGAGCGGTCCCCGAAAGCCTCGCCGTCCCCCGCCAGCGACCCGCCGTCGGGGCCGCCGACCCCCGCCGCCGCCGTCGGGGGCTGCGCGGAGCCGGCCATGGGCTGCGCCACCGCCGGGAGCCGCCGGCTCCCCGCCGAGCTCCGGAGGAGGGAGCGGGCGGCGGCGGGGGCGTCAGTGCGGGCTGCGGAGGCGGCTCGCCCCGGCGGCCCGCGGAGCCCGCATCCCGGCCCGGCTCAGCCCGGCCGGGCGCCGCCGACGTGCCGCGGCCACTGTCCCGTCTCTGCGCCCCGGCCGTCTGCGGCCGCCGCCGCCCGCGCCTCCCCGGACCCACGCGGGGCCACCCCCGGCGTGGGCGGTGTCTCGCCGCCGCCTCGACGGCGGCCAGCGCCGCCCGGCCCCGGCGGGGGGAAGCGCAGGCAGCAGCGGGGGCTCATGGCCAGACACCTTCCGCGACCCCGGTGCGGCCCCCGGCAGCCCGCTTCCCGAGCCGGCACGGCCGCCAGCGTCCTCCAAAGGGCCCTTTTCCAGTGGAGGAAGTGCGGTATGGGGGGATTGACTTTGTCATCAGCATCGAAAAGTCAAGCAGTGTCGCGATGTCACCCGATATCGGAGGGGTGGGGGGGGGGACAGCACCAGTGCCCCTCTGCCGAGGGACAGCCAAGCTCGTTCCTCTTCCAGGCTGGCTGTTGTGAAGGTTGCAGGAATGGGTGAGGCAGGACAGAAAGCTCTTATAGGAGGTCGAGAAGGCACCACTTTCTACTGGTCGGGTCCCAGAAGCTTGTAAGGAGAGGTGATACCTCAGTGGGGCAGTCAATGCAGGTGGAGGAGGCAGACAAGCTCGCAGGTGCACAAATGTTCGAACTAGGGTAAGAAAGGTAGTCCATCACCCAAAAGTCACATCCAAGGCTGGTTATAGTGGTGTCCGTCGTAAAACCGTGCTTACAACATCTACGTTTCCCTGTTTTTTATAATTTTCGTTTAATAATTGTACATCACCCTGTTCCTTCAAAAGTGACATGCCGGATGGGATGCCAGACTGGGCTCACAGGGGCAGGAGCTCCCGAGAGAGAAGGGCAGCCTTCGAGAGCAGGATGGACGTCAGTGACTCTTACTGTGTGTGCTTGGCACCGCTACCGGCCATGTCTCAGGAGCGTAACTGTCTGTTCTTCTTTCACCCAGAGGATTTAGCGGGGTCACAGTCGCCGCTTCACATCACCGCTCCTGGGTGGGAGTAAGTGGGTCCCCAGGAGCTGCCCCTTGGCTTCCACACTGAGCATGCCGCTCTGCTCCGTGGGGAGCGTCTCATGTCACAGCTCAAGAGGGATGCATCAAATTTAAGGAGCCTACAGGAGCTGCCCTGACTGGCTGCTCACCTTCAGCTCCATCAGACAGCAAGTTTCTCAAAAATTTATCTGGGTAAAATTTTAGGCTGTCCCAAGAATTGAGTAGAAATTATTGGTGACCGAGAAAAAACAGAGTGCTATTTGCTTGTCGAACCTTAATTCTTACTTGAGGCACAGGCGACACAATAAGAGCAAGTAGCACCTAGTGACGAAATCCTGGGTACAGCAACTTTGCCAAAATGATGCCAAGTTTAATGCTGTTCTGCCTGTGTTTGTTTCCTTGTCATTAGCCTAAAGAGAGAGCGGGGAGGATGAGTCATCAGAGCTGAACAACCAAATAGGATCCAGACTCCTTTATTTCATTCATATTTTGGGGCTCTGTGCTGCCAGGGGAGGGGAGCATGGGGTCTGGTTGGCTTTCTGAGCCAACTGTGTCCTCTGGGCTTAATTTTCAGGTCCATGTACGCAGAAAAGTGCTGGCAGTGTATTTATTGTGCTTCTTTTTAAAGACTTAACTATTGCTGTATCTTATCCCGCCTGTCACGTAGCCAGTATTTGGCTTCCCAACATGCAGGTCATTTGCTCCCTGGTTTGTAAGTAACGCCCCTGCGGTTTCCCTGCAGCGGGACACGATGGGATCTCCGTGGGCAGCCCAGGCTGGGTCGGTTGTGCAGAGCACCGGACGGCTGCTCTATCAAGCAGGTGTGAAGGGCACGGGCCAGGCCGCCTGTTTTATCTCCGAGTGTCGCTCCCCAGACTCCCCGCTGGAACAGGGCTGGTCGTGGGAAGATATTTTTGTGTCATAATGTATAACGTATCATATAGGCAGTTAGAGGAGTTCAGTAAACCTATATACGGTGAAACTCTATTACCAGTGAAGCAGATGCGCCCTGTTTCAGAGCCCACCCGGTCATGGTAAACTTCAGTTTCAAGGGGCACTGAACTATAGCGTTTCTGATGGGAAAATGTGGTGAACAGATCATAACAAAACAAGACTTGCTGAGATTTTTTAAAAAAACCTATAAGCTGAAATTCAAACTCAACTCTTGGTTTAAACAAAACCAGTACTGCTGACTTCAGGGAAAGCCAAGTCTGAACTCAGCCCGTGTGCTTGGCCAGTCGTCCGTGCGGCACCCGGTATATTTTCACATCCAGTGTGTAGAGTGAAAAAATGTTATATCTGCTGCTGAGCATGGTTCTGGTCTCTTTAACGTGCTGCAGGCTTTCCCAATACGCCTTCGTTAGAGCGTGGTCTGGAGTGACGCTGAGTAGCTCTGCAGCATCTGGCTGCGAGGCAGTCAGCTCACGCGTAGTGCGCACCGCGGTGTATCTAAATCAAAGGCTAATTCTTCTCCGTTTTCTGTTGTGGAGGGCAGGAGAAGGCATCCTGCCTGCCCTGCTCGTACTGGAAGCAACAGATGGACTATTCGAGTATAAAAAGACTTACCGAATAAAACCAAGCATATATCATTCTCAAATTATTCCTTGTTAGTCCGTCTGTTGAAAAATGGGTGAGAGGACAGGAGATAGCAAGAGCAAGAAGAGGGAGGGAAAGGACTCGTTGAAATATGAGCTGCTTGTAATTTGTAACTTATAAATAATACAGCCTTACATTATTCTTAAGAGGGGGTTGATTTCCATAGGAGAGCACCTGTGCTATAAACCGGTCTGGAGTAGCAGAAGTCTTTCAAACACCAGGAATTTTGTTTTCTCTTTTGTAACAGGATTTTTTGTGCGTTCTCTTGACTTAACTAGAAATGAAGTTGAAAGATAGAGCAAGGGCTTGTAAGGAATTTTGACAGTGCCGTAAGAAATGAGCAGAGCGATGCTGCTGTTGATGCAGCTAGTGACTGCTCCAGCGCGTTGTGTGGAGGTGTTGTCTGACTCGCTTGCTTCTCCTGCCAGAGACTAAAAGCATCTGGCATGGTCCAGCGTTACTACAAAATTGCAATCATTGCATATATGCAATGAGGTCCTTCCAGCTTCTCCCAAGGGTGTCGTGTGGGCTTCTCACTGTGGGTGTCATGCCCTGTGCTGAATTTTGGGCGACAAGAGGAGGTTTGGTGTGCGCAGCTGTTGCGCCCCTTGCTCTGCGGGCTTAGGAGCCTCAGGCAAGAAGGGTCGGTTTGCAAATCCCGTGTAGGTTATGGATGAGGCAGGCACAGGTAAATCACACTCTTGGACTTGGAAGCCTAAATCCCGACCACGTTGCACTGCAGATGCATGTGTGCTGTGGTCATGAGCATTACGTAAAAGCAGGACAACAGGGTGGGGTGAGAAAGTGAAGGACGGGCACCCACTCTTTTCCCGCTCTTCCCATCTCAGCTCCGTCTCAATTCCAGCTCCCCGCTCCTCCCGCCCTGCCTCACTGTACGCTGTGCCGGGTCTGCGGGAAGTGGTGGAGCCCAGCTGCTGCGGGATGGTGTCATCCACCCATAAATCATGCATCGCCTCTCTGCATGCCCGTGCCAGATTTGTGGAGCTGTGCGGGGCGTTTGCAGAGGATGAGGCCTCCGGTGGATAGTCCTGGAGGATGGAAAGCTTTCAGTCAGCACCTTTGAGCGGTGGTGCTATTAAAGGGGCTGGGACAAAACACTGCTGTGAAAGTGATGTTCAGGTGAGCAGGAGTGATGGTCCTACTAGCATCACTAGAAAGTGATGTTCCTACTACCAGGAGTAGTTTCTGATTTTCTTGGGACATAGAATCCCTTTGTTTCTACTTTACTTGCTATGCTTCTCCATTATGGATAGAAATAAAAATGAAATTCAAGATTAATAGGACAGTAAATGTTTTCCATTGGGAAAGAAAAAAAAGTTTTTGCTGTCGTTGTCTTGGATTAAAATAATCCTTAAGGTGGATCGCGTGATCCCTTACACTTAGGGTAAACTTGTGGTAAAATCCCTGAAATTGCCTATTCTTGTTTTTAACTTATATCCAGAGTGATTATTTCTGTGGCTTAGGCAAGTTAGGAATTGGAGCATAATTGTGCCGAGATACTGGTGATTTTGCTTGTTCTTCCATGGTTGTCTTTGTGCTAGGAAGGATGAATGCATCAGGTGTTTCTCTGCTGAACCAGGTCCCTCTCAGGTACCTGGCTCCCGCGCCCTCTCTCAAGAGCAGCAGCACAGAGGGGACCTGGCACCTTTTGCCACCTCTGGCCCGTAGCCCACCTTCACTGAGCCAGTGACTACTGTAGCACTCATGGCTCCTTTTTTTTTTTTTTTTTAATTATTTTATATTGTTTGGGAGCTGGTTGACTAAACAGGCAAGAAAATACATTTCTAAAATAAGACAAAGCGTTGAGATCTGTTGTTCCTAAGAAACCTTCCCAGCCAGACACAGGCAGAAACTGCCTTGGTGAGAATGTGCTAATCAATGGATGTTGCTCTTGCCCTAAACTGCTTGTGTTTCACGCAAAAGCAGAGCACAGTTGCACCATGGAGGTAGAGAATACCCAGGAGCTGTGGCTTTCCCGTTAGTTCATTGCTCCCACAGCTGTCTGTAATGCAGAAGGGCTAGGACAGACCTGCTTTCCCTGCCTCCCAGGCTTCTCTGCTGCTCTTCAACATGACACTTGCCCCATCGCAGTGCTGTCATGCCTTTTCCCAGGCTTGCTTTCCTTAAATTCCCCTCTGTCCTGCCCTGAGCATGGCACTGCGGCTCGATCCTGCTTGGTAAATCTCCAAAATAATGAGCATTTTTTTATCCCATGACCAGTGACCTCAACCAGACCCAAGGTTTGAATTTCAGAGTGGGGAAAATTAGATACGTGTCTCTTCCTCCCCTCCTCGGTGGGAGTCATCGCTGTGTCTCTATTGTCTCCTCTGCAGGCACGATCTCACCAAATCATCCTTCCCTTCCCCCTTGGCAAAGGCATCCAGGCACCTTCCTCCTCGTCCCTCCTCTGCTGCGTCTGCCCATCTTCTCCCCTGCTGCCTTTGGGATTTCTTTGTTCACTGGAGTCCTGTCCGTTTCTCCCTCCGATTCTTCTTCCAAATTATGCCTGTTTCAGTCCATATAGAAATACTCCGTATTTACGCCTCCCTTGGGAGCAGCGCTCTGCAACTCACAGCCTCTGAGATTTTATTCAATTGAAGTGGGGTGGAAGGCAGACGGCACACGCCTCGTTCCTCGGCTGCGCTGGCTCCTTTGTGTCCCTGCTCCCTGCTCAGTCTCTCTGAGCGACCGGGGACGGATCCTTTCCCTGAAGCTCTGGGTTAGCAGTCAAGGGCAGAAATTGTTACAGTATTATTAATATTATAATGGCATTCCCCCATGTTTATTTTTAAGATGTCCGAAGACCATTAATCAACAAGTAAGTGCATGACGACTCAGGTCGCCATGTTCCAATAATTCATAATTAGAACTAAGTGTTTAAGGCTGCGTGATCCGCCTTTTAAAAATGAGATGAAGAGATTTTTTTGCCAACCATCCCATTAGAAAAAGGCTTCCGGCCCATGAAAGGAGATGAAATCAGGGGATCATTGGAAAATAACTTTGTAAATTGATTGCTGACGGTCATTTGTTGAGGCAGTTGTACCCCTACAACTGTAGAACAATTGCTAGCAGCAATTTTCTCTGTAAACAACTAAACAACTTTATGTGAGATACCTTTACCCAAATTCAAAAAAGAAATAATTCTGCCTCAGACACTGTTCCCTTTGGTGCCGTTTGATCTTTTTCTGGCATTGGAGTATTATCAGGATTAAGATGAAAATCGTAATAAAATAAATGACCTGATGACTAATGCATGCCTTGGGCCAGAAGAGCCAAAATTAGCATCCTGTTGAGCTGGGCAGGGACTGGAGGTGAGATGAGGCTTCCTCTGAAGGCACTGGATTCAGTTTTAAAAGTCAAAGGGTTTTCTACACCGCAGGCCTCGTTTCTCCCGGGGTTTTGGAAGGTCCTCGTCGTACTTCAGAGACAGGCACATCTTCAGCGTGGCAGCCCTGACGTACCTCCCTGCGAGTGCCACACACAGCTCGTTCAGCCTCTGTGGGAGCGGGGGGAAGGTGAGGGGAACCCCGATGGCTGCGAGGAAGGGACAGGAGTGTCATTGAGGCCACACTAAAAATGGGATGTGCACAACCTGCCAAATGGTGGGGCTTCAGCATGCGCGCGCAGTTGCAGGTGCAGATCCAGCTGAGTTTACAGATTTACATTGCCCATTAATGGAGCCCATTAATTAGGAGGAGGCTCCCAGCCCCCTCTTAATTTCCTATGCTGGAATCTGGTCAGGGTTAGGGACATAAATCAACGGAGGTAATATGGAGGTGGATCATACAAATGTGGTTGTGTGCCTATAAAATCTGTATTTTGGGTTTTGCAAAAAAATGTCACATCAGAGTAAATGACGCCGAGATTGTATTGTCCCACAGAATTGCTTAAATGGCAAAAAATGCAGAAATACATTTAATAATACCAACAGCAGCATTTGCTTTATAGAGTATTCATTTAATTGGAACAAAGACATCCCAAAGACAAATTACATCCCTCTCCCGCCAAAGCTTTCTCCATATTAAAAGGGATGTTAATGGTGAGCCCCACGGGAAAGATAAAAGCATTGATATTCTATCTCAGGTCACACAAAAAAAATATCTTTCCACTCAGTCGTCGTTTGTATCGCTGCATCGAAGGTGCCTAGATGTGGACTAAGACTGCTTTGTGTTAGAAACTGTACAGACAGAGGATAAAAATGCTTCTTGTCCTGCTGCCAAATTTTTATCGAATAATAAAAATGAGTACAAGAAACGCCGATCAAAAAATAACCGAGCCCTTCAAAACAGGTGCACTATTACCGAAATTAAATCTCACACTGTCTACAAAGAAATCTCAGGCAAATGGGAAGAAATAAATCTCAAACATAATAGTAATCTCTTAATACGTGTCTTGGATAATGCTGTGTATTAATCCCATGAAATTAGCCTTGACACACTGTGTTCTGCGCACTTTTAACACCGTGATAAAGCAGGACATTTTTTAATAACCTAGAGGATCTTCTGAATTTTGAACCTATGGTATCAGTAGAACTTGCATGTCGCTGCAGCTGAGGAAAACGTACCTTGGGTTTTGTATAGCTGTTGATTTGCCAGGAAGATGAAAATGTGAATGTCTTTGTCAACAAGATCTTTTATTTCCTTTTTGGGGTGCGTAAGGGTGCGTAAGCAGAAATGGCAGATATGAAGCCAGGAGGATAATTTTTCCTGCCTGAGGTGTTGACTCTACCACTAGTTAGAAGTCTATTTTTTGTGGAATCTCATGTTTAAAAATGGTTGTGATATATTACAGTGTGGAAAATGCTATGCTTGAAACAGCATATGTGGAAACAAGGCAAGTTCAGAGGCAGAAGAGGGAGCGTGATTTGAATGGGAAGGGCGTTGGCCAAGGTGCAGACCAACTTGCTGTCAGTTATTTTTTGGACAGAAGTGGGAGATGTTCTCGCTGGTTTGCAGCAACTGCCGTGTGCAGCCATTGGCTTGGATATATTGGCTGAAATCCTGGCATTGGTGTTGAACAGGAGGCTGGGCAAGAATGTCACCTGGAGCTGAATTAAAAAAGAAAAGAATTTTAAAATACAAGCAAAGCTATAAAAAAATTTAATCCACAATAATCTTTCATTAACCTTTGTGCTTCTATGCAGTTTCTAAAGTAAGCCAACTTCTAAATTAAATGTAATTCAATTTTTTTTTACATTTTACTTTAAATTTTATTTTTTTAGCTAAAGAGTTAATCCAATCTGTCACAAATTTGTGAGTAGTTTCATTTGTCTGAAGCCCTGTGTTTCAGGAAGTAAAACATTCTGAAGCATTTATGCCATCTCTGCCTACATCAGCAGCTGAAGATGCCCAACCTGGAAGGTATGTTGACCTGCTTTAGAGTATAAGCAATTAGAGAGCAGGAAATAAATGCAAGTAGCTTCGGAAAATAGCCTCACAAGTCCACAGAGATACTATGGGTTTAAGCTGCTGAGAGAGAAATTCAGATTAGATACTGATGGGGCAAATAAAACCAATGGTGCTGAAGGCTGGCTAGCCTGGGGAGGCAGTGGCGGTCTCCCTGGAAAGGTCAGGCCAACATCTCCATGGCAGGGTCAGCTGCAGCTGGTGAATTCACTTTGGGGCGGTGCGGCGGGACTGGGTGACTCTGCAAACTTCCTCCCAGCCTCCAGTTACCCCATTCTCCAGTACCTTGCCCAAATGGATGGTCCTCTGCTGTGACGCCCGCCGGTATCGATAAAACTTCACGTCTCTCTGTGGCGTAACTGTCTGTGCGGGAACAGCTGCTGGGAGCACGTGGGGGATCAGGGGGATCTCGTTGAGCTGGAAACCTCAGGAGGAGTTCACAGCCCAGAACTGAAGTCTGTGGCCTGAGCCGCTTGTGAATTTTATTAAGCTGGCAGCATCTTGCGTACTGCCTGCCAGATAATGGGCTTTGGATGGAGCTGTTTAAGGTTGCATAGTCAGAGGAAGGAATAAAAAGCCTTCGGCCCTTTATTTCAGGGTGAAAGAATTAAAGAAAACAAAAAGTTTGGAATAAACATTCCATAAAGGGGCCACCTTTAGATCTCCTTACCTCTGCTCGGTCCATAATGATGTCAGAAAGCAAAAGTGCTATTAAATTTATTTTAATGTATTAAATATATAACATTTATTACCTATACACTTTAAACCATATAATTTCTAAATAAAATATTTGAAATGTGTATTTTACCCATATATTCATGGGTAGCCTAAACACTGGGTAATTATCAGTAGGACAGTCTTGCTGCTGAAGTTGATGCAAACTGAGACCATAAGAGTAGCTACCCAAAGAGGTATGTAAGATACCAGTGCTTGGCATTTCCACCCAGGTGTGAGCAGTACTGTACAGGAACGCCAGGCCCAGAAGGGAAGTCTCCCTCGAACCCCTCCAGGCAAGGAAGCCCCATGCAGGACAGGATTCTGGGATGGAGGGGGAAATAACGAAGTCGACACTTCTCATGGAAGTACAGAAACTCCTTCTTGCAAAGCATATTGCTTCAAACTGACATCAAGAAGGCCAAGGTAAAGCAAGTCCCAAAATGATAGGTGCTAGGCAACACCAGTTAGGGAGGGGGTTCTGTCCTTACCTATTCCCCAAACACCTTGTTAGTAAGTGCAAAGGTACAGGATCTTTACATTATCTTGCTCATACGCGACCAGAAAAGTAATACATTGAGATGATTAATTCATTTGCTTGAGATCATGCTGGAACTAGATGGAACTACCATGTGGCAAAGCTACACACTGGAGACAAGCGCACCGAGCTCCAGCAGGTACCTTACTCCTGAGGAGTAAGCATGCACAGTGTGATCCCTTCATCACAAAAAAAAAAATAATCTGTGTCTACAACTGCTAAACATCCACAGAATCAGTTTTCACTTGTAGTTTCTTGACGTACTTGAGCAGTATTGCTGAAACCCTCCGTAGGACGTGCCGTAAGCCATGAGCAACCACCTTCAGTCTCTACAGACAGGCATGAATTCCACTCCCAGAGAGGCTCTGCAGTGAGGACAACTTGCTGCGCTCCTCCAGCAAGCAGCAATAACCAAGCAGGGGATTTAATTGCAGGGACTTCTTTAAACCCTTGGATTCAGTGGCACAGCAAAGACATTCAAGCACTTTTGTCCCTTCAGGTGGGGAGGCTGCCTCGCAGCTCACGCCTGCTTCCTGTACCAGCAGTATGCTGGCACTCACCATTAGCATCTCATCCTTTTTTTTTTTTTTCTCAAATTTAAGAGATTTTTGGCAGTGATCTCAACCTTTACTAGATAAAAGTATTGGTCTTCCAAAAGGCTTGGTCTTCCCTCAGACTGGGGCTTTCCTGGCATAAATGCAGCTGTTAAATTCGTTCAGGCCGTTACTGACAACTTAGCGTAAATTCAGGCTGATGTGATGAATTGAAGCTGAACTAGACCAAACTTTGGACTGAGAAGTGCAGAGAAAGCAAGACCTCCCTCTAGTGTCTGGAGAGTCCTGGGAAGGAAGCAAAGAGAGTAAAAAAAGAAACCCCAGCACTACTTATAGAAGTAAAAAAGGCACAAAAGATAGTAAAAATAGAAGAGCTAAAAAGAGTGCGTAAATGGGCTATAAATGTAACCTACCTGTTGTTTCGAATTTTGAAATGAGGTTCCTGGTAGGCGGAGTTCAGTGATTTGCTTTGCTAATTGATGTTATTTGATTATCTTCATAACGAGGAAGCTGCAGAAAGAATCTGCTAATGAAAAAACTTGAGAGACTTTGAGGGGGAGGGCAGCACAGAAAAATGGTGTGGGTAAGGGATGGGAGAGGTGGGCTGTGCCGGGGCCCTGCAGAGGGAAGGGGGTTTGAGCCCCCTGACAAGAACCGCGTATTTTTTGTACTTCAGTTCTGCCATTGAGGCACTCGGCCCGGGGAACGACTCCTGAGCTGGCATGGCATCTCTGTCAAGGGAGGAAAACAAGGGTTAGAAATCAGTAGAGCCTGCTACGCAGTAGCAAGCTTTGAGCAGTAGGTTGCAAGGTGGTTTTGGAAAAGGAGTTTTCCGTTTCTTCTGCTGACAGCGGGCCATGGGGTAGGACGGCTGGCGCTGACGGCTGGAGGGGTGTGAGTGTCTGCAGACAGCCCTGGGCCAGTTTTCTTGTGGAGATAAATTGTAAAGGTGAGCAGCTCACCAGATGTCAATTAAATGCCTGTGTTCTGCTCAGGAGAAAGTGGCCTGAATTTGCCCACCCTGAACAGAGCCTTGTGTTACCGAAAGTTGCTTTACTGCTGAAGGAGAGGGCTGAGCTGCGCTTGGGTTCTTTACCAGGCCCACACCTTCAAGCACGGCCCTTTTAATATTCCCACAGCCTGTTGGTGTACCTGGACAACACCATTTGTGCTCAGTTGCACTGAGCCTGTGTGAACAGCAGCATAAATACAGTAAGTAAATCTTTGCTGATTTTTTTTTAAAAGGGAAAATTAAAGCCCCTCCACTCTGACATTTACAATAGACGTTATCTGTTCCCTGACATTTGGGCTCGTAAACTGAGGTCGACCAAATTTCAGTTCTTCGCTTACCCCACTGTATCAGACGAGATACGAACTGACGGGCCAGCCCTTTCTCTAAATAGCAGAGCACCTGCCCCTTGCTCCCAGCACACCAGTTATGAAGACTGGTACTTATTTCAGTGATGATGAACTGAGCCTCAAGAAAATAAGTCGGCTGTCCTCAAAAGTGTGTGGCAGAGCAGGGAACTGAAGGAGGGTCTCCTACAATGCAGTCTTGCACCATAATGAATTTTTTTTTTTTTTTTTGATCCCACAGACACTCAGGAGGGCTGCGCGTACTGAATCGACAGTGGTAGGTCCTCTCCAGCAACCTGGGAGGAGAGGTGCACGACGTTAGCAATGGCTGCTATGGCTTTGCAGCTGCACCCTCAGCAAAGGGTTTCGGAGTTGCAGCCGTGACCGTGCTGCATGTGCAGGCAGGGGCGTTGTGTGGCTCAGGAGCTGCCGGTTCCTGCCAGCAAGGCTGGGCATGAATGGAGGAGACTGCTCCAGGCTGCTTTCCTGAGGCTGAGTGACGGTGGTGATGCGGCGTTGCTGTCACTGACATCCAGGCATGGCTTTAAAAGGATGAGAATCAGGACGAGGTTTTCGTGGAGCTGCGCCGGAGCCGGACCGACCCGCTGCGGAGCGGCAGATCTCGGCACACACACGGGCTTTTCTCGAAAAGTCGGGAGACGCCGAGGGAGCGAAGAGACCGCCCCGCAGGAGCCGGCATCTCTCGCGGGAGACGCTGACGTGGCCCCGGCGTTGCCAGAGCAACGGCGATCCCTCCCGCCCCTATAAAAGACCCGCCCAGGGAGCAGGTCAGCCATGGTGACGACCCGGTGGAAGGCAAAGACCTCTGCACCCAGCAAGAGGGATGTGGGAGCGCAGAAAGACACGGCTGTCCAGGTCTCAGGCTGTAGAGAGTGCCTGAGCCTCTCCATGGTAAGGAGTGAGAACAGCTGTGTGAGGTGTGACCAGGTGGAAGATCTGCTTATCATGGTCACAGAGCTGTGGGAGGAAGTAGGAAGGTTGAGAAACATCAAGGAGCCTGAGAAAGATCGGTGGTGTCAGGCTCTGCCCAACCTGAAGCAAAAACAGAAACACCCAGAAAAGGCAACCCAAAACAAAGGGCATTCTGATTCCTCACCCCCCACGGCAGAAGGTAAGCTATAAATGGTAGAGCCACAAATGGAAAGAAGTCTGTGCTTGGGGCAACAGGCAACCCCTTTGCTCCTTGCCTACCTCAGCTCCCCAGGTGCCTCTGCACAACAGGTATGGGGCTCTGCGGGTGGAAGGCCCATCGATGGATGGTGTAGCTGAGGGACCATCTACACTGGAGGTGTCACCAGGGTCAGAGAGGACCACCCGTTGTATCAAGACTGCCTCCACAGGGAAGAAAAGAAAGGTAGTAGTTATAGGCGCCTCCCATCTGAAGGGGACGGAAGGTCCAATATGCTGGGCTGACCCTGCTGAGGGAAGTCTGCTGCCTCCCTGGAGCCCAGGTTAAAGACGTTGCTAGGAAACTTTCTAGCCTGGTATGACCTACGGGCTACTATCCTTTACTGCTCTTCCATGTGGGTGGAGATGAAACTGAAACATGGAGTCCACGGTCGATCAAGAGAGATTTCAGGACCCTGGGACAGCTGGTAAGAGGATCTGGGGCACAGGTTATCTTTTCTTCTATCCTTCCAGTTGCAAGCGGTGACACTGGAAGAAGCAGATGCATCCAGTCAATTAATATGTGGCTCCGTGGCTGGTGTTATCGCCACAGTTTTGGCTTTTTTGATAATGGGACAGGCCACATGACACCAGGCCTACTGGCACCAGATGGGACTTGCCTTTCTCAGAGGGGAACGAGGGTCTTAGCGCAACAGCTAGCAGGGCTCATTGACAGGGCTTTAAACTAGATTTGAAGGGGGAGGGGGGTAATATCAAGAATGATAAAGATATGCTGGAAGTACCTGAAGAACAGAAGAAGGGAATTCCAGCTGCTCCAGCCAGGAAGTCAGATTCATTTGGGGTCCAACTTAAATGCCTCTACGTTAATGCGTGCAGCATGGGAAATAAGCAAGAGGAGTTAGAAGTGTGTGCGCGCCTGTTGAGATATGATCTTATTGGCATCACGGAGACGTGGTGAGCTGAATCGTATGACTGGAGTGTCAGAATAGAAGGGTACAGGCTCTTTAGGAAGGACAGGCAGGGGAGAAGAGGAGGAGGAGTTGCCCTCTATGTCAAAGACCAGCTGGAGTGCATGGAGCTGCACCTGGGGATGGATGAGGTGCCAACTGAAAGCTTATGGGTTAGGATTAAAGGGAGAGCAGGGACAGGGGACGTAGTAGTGGGGGTCTGCTGCAGACCACCTGACCAGGAGGACTGAGTGGATGAGGCCCTCTACAGACAGATAGGAGCTGCCTTACGTTCACAAGCCCTGGTCCTCATGGGGGACTTCAACCATCCTGATATCTGTTGGAAGGACAACACAGCATGGCATAGGCAATCCAGGAGGTTCCTGGAATGCATGGATGATAACTTCCTTTTCCAAGTGGTAGAGCAACCAATGAGGAGAGGTGCTTTGCCGGACCTTGTTCTCACTGACAAAGAAGGGCTGGTGGGGAACATGACGCTCAAGAACAGCCTTGGCTGCAGTGATCATGAAATGGTGGAATTCAAGATTCTTAGGGAAGCAAGGAAGGTGCACAGCAAGCTCACTACCCTGGATTTCAGGAGAGCAGACTTTGGCCTCTTCAGGGATCTCCTCAGTAGAGTACAATGGGATAAAGCCCTGGAGGGAAGAGGGGCCCAAGAAAGCTGGTTAATATTCAAGGATCACCTCCTCCAAGCTCAGGAGCAGTGCATCCCAACAAAGAGAAAGTCAGGTAGGAACACCAGGAGGCCTGCATGGATGAACAAGGAGCTCCTGGACCAACTCAGACACAAAAAGGTGGCCTACAGAGGGTGGAAGCAAGGATAGGTAGCCTGGGAAGAATACAGAGCAATTGTCCAAGCAACCAGAGATCAGGTTAGGAAAGCCAAAGCCATGATAGAGTTAAATCTGGCCAGGGACTTCAAGGGCAACAAGAAAAACTATAGATACGTCAGTGATAAAAAGAGATCTAGGGAAAATGTAGGCCCTCTCTGGAAGGAAACGGGAGACCTGGCTACCCAGGATATGGAGAAGGCTGAGGTTCTCAATGATTTCTTTGCCTCAGTCTTGACTGGCAAGAGCTCCAGCTGCACAGCCCAAGTCACAGAAGGCAAAGGCAGGGACTGTGAGAATGAAGAACCGCCCACTGTAGGAGAAGGTCAGGTTTGAGACCATCTAAAGAACCTGAAGGTGCACAAGTCCATGGAACCTGATGAGGTGCATCCACGGGTCCTGAGGGAACTGGCAGATGAAGTCGCTAAGCCACTATGCATCATATTTCAGACGTCGTGGCAGTCTGGTGAAGTTCCCAATGACTGGAAAAGGGGAAACATAGCCCCCATCTTTAAAAAGGGGAAAAAAAGAAGACTCGGGGAACTACAGGCCAGTCAGTCTCACCTCTGTGCCTGGCAAGATCATGGAGCAGATCCTCCTGGCGACTATGCTAAGGCACATAGAAAATAAGGAGGTGATTGGTGACAGCCAACATGGCTTCACTAAGGGCAAATCCTGCCTGACTAATTTGGTGGCCTTCTATGATGAGGTTACAGCATTGCTGGATAGGGGAAGAGCAACTGACATCGTCTACCTGGACTTATCCAAAGCATTTGATACTGTCCCACACGACATCCTTGTCTCTAAACTGGAAAGACATGGATTTGATGGATGGACCACTCAGTGGATAAGGAATTGGCTGGATGGTCGCACTCAAAGAGTTGTGGTTAACAGTTCAATGTCCAAGTGGAGGCCAGTGACGAGTGGTGTTCCTCAGGGCTCAGTACTGGGGCCAGTGCTATTTAACATCTTTGTTGGTGACATGGACAGTGGCACCCTTGGCAAGTTTGCAGATGACACCAAGTTGTGTGGTGTTGTGGACACGTTGGAGGGAAGGGATGCCATCCAGAGGGACTTTGACAGGCTTGAAAGGTGGGCCTGTGAGAACCTCATGAAGTTCGGCAAGGTCCTGCACGTGGGTCGGGGCAATCCCAAGCACAAGTACAGGCTGGGCAGAGAATGTATTGAGAGCAGCCCTGAGGAAAAGGACTTGGGAGTGCTGGTGGATGAGAAGCTCAACATGAGCTGGCAATGTGTGCTGGCAGCCCAGAAAGCCAACCGTGTCCTGGGCTGCATCAAAAGAAGTGTGGCCAGCAGGTCGAGGGAAGTGATTCTGCCCCTCTACTCAGCTCTCATGAGACCCCACCTGGAATACTGTGTTCAGCTCTGGAGTCCCCAGCACAAGAAGGACATGGTGCTGCTGGAGTGAGTCCAGAGGAGGGCCACGAAGATGATCAGAGGGCTGGAGCACCTCTGCTATGAAGACAGGCTGAGAGAGTTGGGGCTGTTCAGCCTGGAGAAAAGGCGGCTCCGGGGTGATCTTATTGCAGCTTTCCAGTACCTAAAGGGGGCCTACAGGAAAGCTGGAGAGGGACTTTTTCCAAGGGCATGTAGTGATAGGACAAGGGACAATGGCTTTAAACTGAAAGAGGGGAGATTTAGATTGGATATAAGGAAGAAATTTTTCACTCTGAAGGTGGTGAGGCACTGGAACAGGTTGCCCAGAGAAGTTGTGGATGCCCCATCCCTGGAAGTGTTCAAGGCCAGGCTGGATGAGGCTTTGAGCAACCTAGTGTAGTGGAGGGTTTCCTTGCCCATGGCAGGGGGGCTGGAACTAGATGATCTCTGAGGTCCCTTCCAACCCTAACCATTCTATGATTCTAAGTCAGTTGAAGCAGCATTAACAGTGGTTTTATGTGTCTGCATTAGCCCAGTGACAAATGGATGAACAGAAACAATAGAACCTTGCCCTAGGCTTAGTGGTTGTGTGAGTAAATGTAGGGTAAATGGACAGTGGTGGAGCTGAGAAATTCAAGGTCACGACAGGAGCTGAGGCAGAGCATGAAGAGCAGAGAGTTTGCCTGCTTTCTCCCCACTCCCCTTTTCTTTGAGAGGGGACTCGGCAGCCTGTGCTTCAATATAATTTCATTTCTGAAGGACAGTGACGAAGATATATTTAAGATGTTACAAGATACTCCTGTCCTCTTGACCTTCATTAAGACAAAGAGCTGTGGTTGAAGAAAGATGATGTAGTGCTCCTTGAACTTGGCACGTACCTGGTTCAATCCGCCAGCAGTGCAGCTGGCCTTCCCCTCAGCCCTGAACAGGATGCAAACCAAACTCCTTGTAATCCAGAGCGTGGCCCAGCAGCCCTGTCCTGGTTTTGGCTGGGACAGAGTTAGTTTTTATCAACTAGAAGAGCTCTGGTTTTCAGTTTTAGTCTGGGATTTGTTATGAGAAGAACGTTGACAGTGCACTGATGTTTATAGTTGGCACTGAGACCTCAAGGACTTTTCAGCTTCTCATGTTTTTGCCAGTGTGCAGGAGCACAACAGGCTGGGGGGGCAGCGTGGCCGGGACAGAGGGTCCACAACTCCCCTTATGATTTGAACTTGGGCTTAGGATTGAGGGCCACATTGGCTGTTGAAGTATTCTGTATCATGCAATGTTGTGCCCAGTATATAGGTGAGGGTTGACTGAAAAGATGGGCCCTTGCTCTTTCAGGACTCTCACTTTCACTCTCTCGGAGTGCTCTCGCTCTCTCTTTTCAGGGCTCTCACTTGTCCAGGATTGCAGTGTTGGGACTTATCTGTTTTGGGATTGTTAGCTGGGATGGGACAGGTGTTGGTCACTGGGTGGTAAGCAATTACACTGTGCATCTCTTGCTTGTATGTATTTTTAGTATACATAGATGTATTCATATATTATTACTAAATTGTTTTTGTCTCTACCCACAAGTCTCCTTCCCTTTTCCTCTTTAATTCTCTTCCCCATCCCATGGGGGCAGAGGAGGGTGAGCGAGCAGCTGTGTGGCATTTAGTTGCCAGCTGGGCTAAACCAGGACAGTTGCTTTCTCCTGTCAGCATTTTGGCACCCATCTGAAGCCCAGAGAGAGAAGCAGCAGCTGTGAAATGATATGGTAGCATTATCCCTGCTGAACGAAAGGGAGGTGAATAAAGATCAGTCACGTAATGGCTTGTACAGATTTGTTTGCTGATAACAGCGAGGGAAACTAAAAACTTAAGAATTGAGACAAATATGGGAGACTGCTAGCAGCTAGTACAAGTGCAGTAGTGCTGGGGTTAGAGCAGGGGGCTCCTAGTCCAGCCCAGCAGCCCGTCTCTGTCCGTGGCCAAGGCGGGATGCCTGGGAGGAGCACAAGGCCGGGGAAAGCCCAGCGTGCCCGTCTCCCTGCCCACAGTCCCACCACCAGCATGTCACAACCCAGGCATTTCTTGTTCACTCATTCACCTGTGCAGCTTTAAGCAGCTAAGGCCGTGGGGAGTCCCAAGGCAAGTTATTGTTGACCTAATTCCCACATTTATAAGCACCTTTTCTTCCTGGGTGGGACAGAGGCAGGGAAAACCACAGGACACGAGTGTCCTTATTCATCTTTCTGTTACTATACAGAGAGTTTTCATGCAAAAAAATCCCCAAACCACAAGATGGACTGCTTTAATGTTTTTGAAGACGTGTAACCATCCTTACAAACTGGCTGAATTGCTCGACGAATGCTTTTCTTGAACGCAAAAAAGCAAACTTGCATGGAAACCAACACAGAATTGTACTACTTGACTAACTGAACCAGATGTTTTTAGCAAGAAAATAGCTATGTCAGAGCAAGAAATGCTGATGTCCTCAGAAACGAGCTATCATTCACATGAGAACTGATCCCTTTAATTTCAGTTTGATCAATGGACACAGCTCCAGGAAAACTTGACCACTACACTACGCTAAGGATCTCCCAAATTGACTTCGAAGTTGAGCTGGTGTCAGGCTTTTTGAGACCATGTGCTGGGTGGGGGGAGTAGTTTGTCTGACATCAAACCGAGCTGTTTGTACTAGCGAGGTTTTTAAACAGCCTCTCACAGCAGGGCCGTGAAAAGTCACAATTTGACCACAGTCTCAAAAAAATCTTGGCAAAGAGAATGGAAAAGAACAGAAGAATTCATAGTTTGTATGGTGTGTTGTGCAGCTGACCAAAAGTCAGGTACCGCTGGGGATGGACCACACAGTCATCTTCTCAGTAAGGCATGTACCCCTCATTCCCACTGTGCTTGGTTTTTGAGTCTCGCTTGCTGCAAGTAGCTGACAAGGGAAGTATGCTTTCAGGGACCAGTTAAAAGCAGCAAGGAGGGCTGAACACTCTGCGGGGAGAAGGCATCACAGGCCCTTCTCTTTTAAGCCTTACCTTTCATAGATTTCATAGATTTCATAGATTTCTAGGTTGGAAAAGACCTTAGAGATCATCGAGTCCAACCATCCCTAATACCCATTAAACCATATCCTCAAGTAGCTCATCCACCCTATTCTTAAACACATCCAGGGATGGGGACTCAACCACCTCCCTGGGCAGCTTATTCCAGTGGCTGACAACCCTTTCAGAGAAGAAATACTTCCTAACATCCAACCTGAATCTCCCCTGACTAAGCTTATGCCCATTTCCTCTTGTTCTATCACCCATCGCTAATGTAAAGAGCCCCTCCCCTACCTCCCCACCATCTTTTCTCAAGTATTTGTAGGCTGTAATCAGGTCTCCCCTCAGCCTCCTCTTCTCCAGGCTAAACAGCCCCAACTCCCTCAGCAGCTCCTCATAAGTTTTATTTTCCAGCCCCTTGACCAGTTTAGTTGCCCTTCTTTGGACTCGCTCCAGGAGCTCAATATCTCTCTTAAAGCGAGGGGCCCAAAACTGGACACAATATTCCAGGTGCGGCCTCACCAGTGCCGAGTACAGGGGCAGGATCACTTCCCTCCTCCTGCTGGTCACACTATTCTTGATACACGCCAGTATCCCATTGGCCTTTTTGGCCACCTGGGCACACTGCTGGCTCATATCAAGCTGGTAGTCAACCAACACCCCCAGGTCCTTCTCCGCCAGGCAGCTCTCCAGCCACTCCTCCCCGAGCCTATAGCGATGCTTGGGGTTTTTATACCCCAAGTGAAGGACCCTGCACTTGGCCTTATTAAAGCTCATGCCATTGGCCTCAGCCCAACGATCCAGTCTGTTCAAATCCCTCTGAAGGGCCTCCCTACCCTCGAGCAGATCAACACAGCCTCCCAGCTTGGTGTCATCCGCAAATTTACTGAGGGTACATTCAATCCCCTCATCCAGGTCATTGATAAAGATGTTAAACAGAACTGGACCCAGCACTGAGCCCTGGGGAACCCCACTGGTGACCAGCCTCCAGCCGGATTTAGCCCCATTTACCACCACTCTTTGGGCCCGGCCATCCAGCCAGTTTTTAACCCAAAGGAGGGTGTGCCTATCCAGGCCAGCAGTTACCAGTTTCTCCACCAGAACACTATGAGAAACTGTATCAAAGGCTTTACTGAGGTCCAGGAAAACTACATCCACAGCCCTTCCCTTGTCAACCAGGCGGGTCACCCTGTCATAGAAGGTGATCAGGTTTGATTGGCAAGACCTGCCTTTCATAAACCCATGTTGACTGGGCCTGATCACCCGGTTAACCTGTATGTGCTCATTAATAGCACTCAAGATAACCTGTTCCATGACTTTGCCCGTCACCGAGGTCAGACTGACAGGCCTGTAGTTCCCCGGATCCTCCTTCCGCCCTTTTTTGTAAATGGGGGTAACATCCGCCAGCCTCCCGTCCAGCGGAACTTCCCCAGTGAGCCAAGACTGCTCAAAGATAATGGACAGGGGTTTGGCAATGACATCCGCCAGCTCTCTCAGGACTCTCGGGTGGATACCATCAGGCCCCATAGACTTGTGGGCATCCAGCCGAAGGAGCAGATCCTTGACCCGTTCCTCTTGGATCACAGGAGCTTCGATCTGCTCTCCCTCCCTGCACTCAGACACCGAAGGCCAGCTCACCTGGGAACTGCTGACCTTATTATTAAAGACTGAGGCAAAGAAGGCATTAAGGACCTCAGCCTTGTCTTCATCCCTAGTGACTAACGTACCCCCTGAGTCCAGTAGGGGCTGGAGGTGATCTTTAGCCCTCCTTTTGTTATTAATATATTTATAGAAAGACTTTTTGTTGTCCCTTACGGAGCTGGCTAGTCTAAGTTCCAATTGGGCTTTTGCCTCCCTGATTATCTCCCTACATGCCCTAACTTCCTCCCTGTATTGATTCCTGGATGCCTGCCCATTCTTCCAAGACTTGTAGACATCCCTTTTTCTTTTGAGATGTTCCCAAATCTCCTTTGTTATCCAAGCTGGTTTTCTACCCCGGCGGCTCGACTTCCGGCACACAGGGACAGCTCGCTCCTGTGCCTCCAGAATTTCCTTTTTGAGTAGTAACCATCCCTCCTGCGCCCCCTTACCCTTGAGAGCTGTCTCCCATTGGACTTTGTTAACCAGACTTCTAAACAGCCCAAAGTCAGCTCTCCCAAAGTCCAGCTTGGCCGTTTTAGTGTTCCCCCTCCTAACTTCCCCTAGAATTGAGAATTCTATTATCTTGTGGTCACTAAGCCCCAGGCGTCCTCCAACCTTCACATCTCCCACAAGACCTTCTCTGTTCACAAACAGCAGGTCTAGGGGAGCTCCTTCTCTAGTCGGTTCACTAACCAGTTGTGAGAGGAAGTTGTCCTCCACACTCTGCAGGAACCGCCTAGACTGTTTCCTGACTGCCATGTTATACTTCCAACAGACATCAGGCAGGTTAAAGTCACCCATAAGGACAAGGGCTAGTGAGCACGAGACTTCCCCCAGTTGTTTAAAGAATAGCTCATCAGTCTCACTGTCCTGATAGGGTGGCCTGTAGCAGATACCCACTACAATATCCGCCTTCATAGGCCCCTCTTTGATTTTCACCCACAGACATTCTACTAGGTCATCCCCAACATTTAACTCTAAACAGTTTAGATCTTCCCTTACATACAGGGCAACCCCACCACCCCTTCTACCTCTTCTATCCCTCCTGAAGAGCTTGTAGCCATCCATGGTAGCACTCCAGTTATACGAGTCATCCCGCCATGTTTCAGTGATGGCAACTATGTCGTAGTTTCCCCGGATAGCAAGAGCTTCCAGTTCCTCTTGTTTATTGCCCATACTGCGTGCGTTCGTATAGAAGCACGTAAGTTGGGGTTTCGACCCCACAGCACCCCTAGGGGGGGAAGTTTTATTACCTGAGCTGTTATTTTTGGTATTCTCTTTAACCTCTAGGCAACTTGTGTGTTGCTCTTGACTACACATATCACCCCCTACTATCACTGAGGCAGCAGGCCGAAGGCACCTGCCTACACTCCTTTCTTCAGACAATGGAGGGCCGTCCTCGGCTGTTAGTCCTCTAAGTCTGACAATACCCCCCACCCCCTTCACATCTAGTTTAAAGCCCTGTTGATGATCCCAGCTAGTTCTGTAGCGAGCAGCCTTTTCCCCCGTGGAGACAAACCCGCCCCGTCCCTAGATAGAAGATCTGGCATTAAGGCCAGCCCGTGGTTAAAGAAGCCTAGGTTGTTTTCCTCACACCACTTTTGTAGCCAGTTATTTAAATCCTCGATCTTTGTTTTCCATCCTGTGTCATGTCCTGGAGTCGGTATGATAGAAGAGAATATTACTTGGGCCCCTGATCCCTTCAACATTCTTCCCAAAACCCTGAGATCTTTCTTAATAGTCCGGATGTTTCTTTTCCTAATGTCATAATACCTTTGTAAGGTATTAAAATGATTTTCCAAAAGAAAAAGGAGTTACATGATTACCTATGTTTATGTTGATGATAGGAGGCTCGGAGCTTACAACAGAAGTATCTTTTGTTGTTTAGTCTTCATCTTGTGAAAGACAGAATCTACTTTTGTGAGAGTGCCACACTGCATAGAGAATGTCAGGCTTTCCAGCTTTCAGAGCTAGTAATTTTTTAATTTTCTTTTTAATTCACTGGTTGTAACAGGCATGGAAGATGTGCCAAATCGAAAAAGCACTTTGCTGGTAAGGAATCATTTTAGCTACCTGTTGCTTTAAATTCTGCTGAAGATCTGCAAGTGAGCTTGATCGCTACAGTTATGTTTTGTGTCATGGAAGCACTTCCTGTAGTGGCAACAGAGTTTATTACTTAGTGTGGGGGGGCCAGCGAGGCACAGTGCAACTGTGTGAGATACCAGGGCTGAAAATACCATGATAAAACAATCCTGTGGAAAGTGAGTCTAATGGCATCTGCTCCTTTCAGTTCTTTAACTCTTTGAGCAGAGAGCATCTTCCTTACCATGAAGTTCTGTGTAAGACATGGATACTCCAGAGAGTGCCTGAATCCCAGCCTCATCTTCCTGAAACAAGGCTACTACAAACAGACTGCCTGTAGGTGTCAGCCTCGTACTAGAGGATGGCCAAAATACCCAAGTCAAGAGCAGGTTTGTGGTTTGTTTTTTACATCAAAGCTACCTCATATCACACCTGTTTTACTTAAAAAGTAAAAATTTAAAAACCCCCTTGTTTACTCCCATTCTTACAGATCAAGGAGAGCTAAAGACATATCACTGTCATGTTTGTTTCCCACATCTGTTTTCTTTCTCAGAAATATTTGTATTTAAAAATTGGTTTTAAATGATCAAAACTCTATGCTCTGCAGCCACCCCAAGACTTCAGCAGCATAAGCAACTTCACCCTTCTGCCTCTTCACTTGTTCATTGCTTATTTTTCTTCACCATTGCAATCAGACTCCTAGAGGGCAACGCAGTATGAATAAAACATGACCTGGCACTTCTAAACCAAATCTCAAGGTGCTATCATACCTTCTCTCAAAATAAGAGAACTTCAGAAACAATATTTCTATCTTTAGCCTTGTGATAATGATGGTGCTAATTATACACAGTCATTTAATATAGAAGAGCTCGTTACAGAAACCCACTAAAAGAGAAGCGGGAAAGGTGATGACTTGCCTGTGAGTTTGACACTGCTCTGTTTTCCTGAAGGGGTGCGGGGCAGGTGGTGCCTGACTGCTCAGCTAAAACGTGCTGAAGGGAGGGGGGGTGGATCGTGTTTCAGAAGCAGGAGGTGTGAGACCAGCTCTACGTCAGTCAGTCCGTCCGTCCGTCAGCTAACCCGGGGGAAACATGTTAATCTACTGGCTTAATTATAGAATCGGGGCCTACGCTGGGATAAACAATTCCGAGCGAGCCTCATGGGTTAACTTTTGTGAAACAGATTTAAGTGGCCTCCAGATAGAAGTAAGCCTAGCTTAACTTTATTAATAGCAAGGTAAAAAAGGATGGCATTCACGTTACTACTGGGTATGCTGCTTTGTAGCAAAATGCAGCCTGTAGGAAGTTACCAAATTCAAAACAAACTTGCTTGTATGTGAGCCAAAAGATCGAGGCATTCATATATAAGCTAGATAAAACGTGTACTCAACAATTCAAAGAAGGCTTACTACGTTGCTCTATTTTCTGCATAAATTCGAGAAATTTCAAAATGAAAAACTCGTTTCACGTGGTGGTTTGCGGTGAGCACAAACCCTGTAAAAATGAAAGGCAGATTGTGTACTTAGACTTGGACAAACAAATGAGACTGGATGAAAATTCAGAATGCAGTTTTTCACATACTTATGAATTATGCATCATCCTTCCAGAGCAGAGGCACAGCACAAGCCTATCTCAGTCAAGGAAATCACAGATTTCACCCAAATACAGCGTTGTACTCAGTTCATGAATTACAGGGGGCAGAAGTGGGTAACTTCTAGAAAAGTGAATACGGTTCTTGAAAAACCACCCAACCAAAAAGCCCTAAAACAATACCTTCTAAATTTCTAAAAGCTTTTAAAAACAATTTGTTATAAAAATAATGATCCAAGAAGTATTTTGTGGTAAGAATATTTTATATATTTTTTTTTTACACTTTTAACACTTACAAAAACATTCAAACAAAAAAAATTAAATAACTTTGGAAGCAGAACAAGTCCTTCTGCCTACACACATACAACAATTCCGAGCTGTTGGCACAAAAAGTAATCCACATTCATAAAACCCTTACTACTATATCAAACATAAGTTAAGTAAATCATAGGCACTAGTTTATCAAATCCATATTTCCACACTTCTGCAGTTAATCTCTAAACACAGAGCCCCATGATTTCCTGATATCAGTAAACTGGTAATGCACAAAGGCTTTCTAGTAAACAGACAGTCTGTCTTTTCAGGAAGTCGTTTGCTCTATTTCAGGGGGAGAACAGCAGAGAAAAGAATCCTTATAAAACTTAAGCTGAACTTACCCAAGTGATGAATTACTTAACTTAAGGAAACGTATACAATAGTTTGATGCAGCCATGGTAAACCCCCCCAATATCGTCATCTAAACTGACTTCTTTAAAAATTTATAAGTCAATCAAGTGTTTGATAAAATCCACCAATTAAAATTCATCTTTTTTTTAATGAAGACTGCAGCATTGCTTTGTAAAATGCTGAAATGTTAAAATTCAGGCTTTAACAAGAATTTGTGCATATTATCTATCTCTCTCTTCTGCCCCATAGTGACATAAGATACTGACATCCAGTATCTGTGCCAGTGAATGACATGAGGCCACATTAGTGGAGGGTGTCCCTGCCCATGGCAGGGGGGTTGGAACTAGATCATCTTTGAGGCACCTTCCAACCCAACCCAAACCACTCTATGATTCTGTGATTAGTGGTATGTACTGGTCTACTGGTGCAAGCTAGTTTCTTTACCCCTGCTGAAATCTTACTGAAAATTACAGTATATTTGATATCCTGACTGCAAAGTCTCAGCACGGATCTTGGTCTAGAGCATGAAGTCAGTCATCAACCCAAAGTCTGCTTGAGTAATCAGAGCTGCAAATTAGTCTCCACTCCTTCCTATTTGGCTTTTTCCAAGTCAAGTAGTATTGCATGGCTTTTCATCCAGGAATATGTTAATGCTGGCCTAAAATTCAAGTGCTGGAATTTCAGGGTTAGTTATCCTCTTAGTGGTGGAAGTCAAAATACACCAGCAGTTCCAAACTCAGATACTAACGGGGCTGAAGGCTACCTACCGTCCAATCCAACTTGTAGTGTTCGTCAGTCATTGCACAAAGGATATACCATTCACATCCTCTTACTTCATCAACTGTACATCCAATATACTGAAAAAGCTCCAAACAAAAACCCTTCCATTTAACTAGTCCCACCCAATACAACTTTAGTTACGAATGTCTGCATGATTTCTTCCAAAACGGAAAACAATGGTTCAAATGCTAGTTATATGAATGAGTTGTTCTGCGCAAAATGCGTTAGAATTCGAAGTCAGAGCCACCAGAGGAATTTCATAGCTTGTAAACAGACATAGCAGGTTTCATACTCTGTTACCAGTAATGTAAGATACACATATGTAAGGCAAAGTACATATTTAAACACACTTATATGGGCAATATCTTCTGTAAAAATATTTACAATTTAAAATAAACCAATTTAAGAAATGGATGAAAGTAAAAAAATAGGATACAGAAAACTCCCTCATACCATGGAACATCACCTAAATGAATATCATTTGGCATCAAGAGTCAACTCATTACCTTAAAATTTGTATGTTACAAGTGCATAGTTGTGTTTCCTTCTTCTTAGCTACCAGCATTTACAGTTGCTCCAGGCTACAAGCATAGGGTATGGTATTAGAACAAATTAACGTTACTGCTTGCTCTTACCTTTTTAAGGAAACCTGCTATAAAAAAGTTTTCCCCGAATAGCAAGCCATGTGTTAAAAATGTGGCTACAATAGCAAAGGCCATCTTTCCTGAGCCAGGAACTTTAAGGTTAGAAAGATTGTACAACTGATAATAAGCCCTTTTGGCAATCAAACATGTAAGAGCATGTAAAGCTGATAAATCAAAATAGGAAAGATGCAATCTATACTATTGCATTTGTGTGTGTCTGCTACATTCAAACCTTTAATGTTAATAAAAGCCATGGCTACTACTTACTGTTCTGCCTAACGCTCCAGAGTAACTTCTGATTCTTTCTGAAGGATGTACGTACCACTTTCCCTAATGAGAATCTCACACAATTGTTAAAAGCAAAGTTTCACTAGCACTGTAGCAGTCTACAATCAGAACATTAGCTCTGATTAACGTAGTCTTGTTTCAATAGTACATATTTGCCAATCTTTCTGCTGAATTAAATCAGGCTGAAAGTGAAGTTTTGGACAATGTAAGTTGACTGTTATACTTGCTGTTTTTCAAGATGGGCATTTCTTTGGCATTCGTTAGGTTTTTGCCCAGACATTGGCCACTGTCATAAATGCTCATATTGATACATTTTTAGCAAGCAAAAAACTCCAAACAAACTCAGAATGGATAGCAATTTAACACAGAAGTGATTGTATGATCACCAAACATCTGATGTTAGATGTCATTAAAGTGCTGCTTTATAATCTCTGCCAGTTTGTGCTAATTAGAGACAGAGAGGTCTGGAATTTTTACAAATCCCAAAAGTCACATCTGAACAGTTTGTATAATCAAGCTGTCTTTTAGCCTGGTGAGGAAGCTTCCATGAGCACTGGAACTTTGCATTAAGCTTTGCAGTTCAGTAGCAGCCATCTTTCCAACTCTCGTCTTTCACATTGCCATAGGTTTTGGGAGCGGGTAATGATCTGAAATAAAAAGATATTTTTCAGTTTCATACGTACCTGCTGAAGTCTCCATCTACAATACATATCAATTTCAACATTTTGTAAATAATTGAAAGATGCATTTCACTCGATTACTTCTCTGCAATACAGTCTACTTAACATAAACCCCAGAGTATTTTCAGTTTCAAGTTCTGTGTGTTATATCTTGGCGATTACCATGTCAAAAAAAAAAATCTGCATAAAGAGACAGAAAACTCTGCTATCGTATTCTGTGAGAATACAAACTTAATCTGCTGCCATCTAAAAGCAGGCCATTTTTTTCCAGAGATGTAGAAACAGGAAAGTCCTTGTTTAGAGTATTAGATTTTGCTTACATCAAAATCTTGACGTTCATAGATACTTCATTATTGCATTGCGTACAGATACTGCATTATGTATGTAAACTTCCAAAAAAACAGCTGCGTAAGTTTAGAAGTGAGACGCTTTTCTATTAGACAACCTGTGATTTACACAATCATACTTTGCTACTATTAAAAACTTCCTGTCAAAACCAACTACTGTTTATTACGTGGTTTCATACTACTGACTCAGTCAGTATGGTGACAGCCACTTGTCACTCCCTTGCTCAGCACTCACTGCAGAACAGAACTCCTCCGCTTTGTTTTTTATGGCTGTTTCATCTTTTCTGTGCTACTGGAGACCAACTGGTTATCCTTTCTGTTTAAGGGGGTTCTTAGTATTCGTCATGTATGACTCCTTCTTTATGTCAGCTGGCTTCCACGTGAGACTTCAGTGAAAATCCACGTTAGTGTGGCATTAAGAGTACATACCGTAAATTATGCATCGCTTCCTTCTGATCCTCCTTAAGACAAACCATCCATGCAGCCTTTCCACTTCATACTTAATCATAGAATCATAGAATGGTTAGGGTTGGAAGGGACCTTAAAGATCATCTAGTTCCAACCCCCCTGCCATGGGCAGGGAAACCCTCCACTACACCAGGTTGCCCAAAGCCTCATCCAACCTGGCCTTGAACACTGCCAGGGATGGGGCATCCACAACTTCTCTGGGCAACCTGTTCCAGTACCTCACCACCCTCAATGTAAAGAATTTCTTTCTTATATCTAACCTAAGTCTGCCCTCTTTCAGTTTAAATCCGTTGCCCCTAATCTCTCTTGTGGTTGTTTTCCAAAGCACTCTGACATAAAGCAACTCGTAAAGCTGGGTGCTGGCACAGAGGTTATGTTTGAACTGAAAATTCTGGTTTGTCCTATGGGTTTACTCCATTGATTTTTACGTTAAGTTTAGCAAATGCTATGGATGCCTCCTCTGTCCTCACGGGTCTTCCCTCCTAAAGTTTCTAGCTGCCCAAAGAGAGAAACTGTTCCCACCATGGTACCACTGCTTGATTTATGGATTACTGACTTCAGAACATGTCACTCACTGGAACAAATGAATTTTCACTTGGTAACTTCTTACCACATGCAGACAAATTCTTACTGCCTTCTCAGCCCAGACTACGATACTTTATATTTCCTTAGTTCAGTGTCTTTCGTTATTCATTTTCACTCCTTCACCTTCACTCTCTAATTCAAGGACCTTTTTCTCTCAGTTTTGCTTCAAAATTATTTTGAAAACATAGGCAAACACTTCATGCGGAGGTCTCCATTTCCACTCTAAAGACATTGAGATAAAAATAAGAATTGCAGGAAGGAGCACAAATAGACAATGTACAAAATTAATTACGAAAACTTCAAACTAAAACTGCCTGTCACATACTCACCTGCGAACAGGCTGTGCAAGTTTGCTACGAGGCACTGGGATGCCCCCCGTGGAAGGGGCACTGGGTCTGGGTAAACCACTCCTCATCCCTGCCGTCCCTGCCGGTCTGGTAAGAGTAGTACTGTTAATACTGCTGGCAGGGCTTGGCAAGCCTGAACTCTGGGCTGCAAGAGGCCCTGGTGAAGAACTACTGTGTGTCAGCTGCGTGGCTTCTGGAGAAGCAATAGAACCAGGTCCATGGCTACTAAATGCTTTCACTGGTTGTCGGAGAGCTAGAGGAGATGGTGCTGCAGGTGAGCGGAATTTACTTGAAGAAGGTACTGGAAAAGAAAATACAGAAGTTACTTTCAAGCTTAATTTTCAGTAAAATTAGAATTAAAAACAGGAAATCACGTGAAAATTCAAACAATATGGAATGTATAATGGAATACAGCCAATCAAGCAGCAATGAGAAACAGGAATTCAGATGTCCTCTTTGTCATGTGTTTTTGATATCGTAACTCTACTGCCCCATTTGCTTACTACAAATATTTATTTATCTGGATTTATAAGTAATACTAGTAAGGCTCTAACTGTTATATCAGTCAAGTCAAAAGAAAGAGAGGCGAACGTATTTCTTAAGAAGAAATTTAACTGCTTCAGAAATATGTGAACCTAATTCCCATCCCCGAAAGAACATGTTGAAGAATACAGTATTCTAGCATGATAGTCTTTAAATAGATTCAAAGTGTATATCTATTAGCCTTTAATGATGAAATTCTGAGCACAGAGCATCTTAGTGTTTCTTTTATTAAGTGGGAAAATAACCCAAATTGGGGAAGTGGAAAAAGTACTGCTTCACAAAGTTCAGCTCAAAAGCTGCAATACTAAAGGTAGCTCTGAGGCAAGGCGCGGCTGCTGCTCCTGGGAACACAATGCGGTTGGCATGGCCAAGGCCTGCCCTGGCCGAACAGGACGTGCAATGTCCCTGAAATGGGGAGCAGAGTGGTACGAAGGTACCATGGCTCGTCCCTGTTCTCAGGGATAGAATGGCTAGCAAAGGGAACCACACAGCTGTCAAGAAAAACGGATCGCGGCCCTGGCCTCAACAATGGTGATGGACAGAGTACCTAGCCAAGCATTCACCTGGGCCATTTGGACATGTCGATACTCAACAAGTTGCCAAATGGCTGGCCTTTGGGGTGAATTTTGCTCATTATAATATCATTATAATACCAAATCACACCTCCATCCCAAAAGCTACCAATCCTGGCAAAGATACACTTGACTAGAGTCACTCAAGCCTCATCTAAAAGCATAAAAATGGTTTAAGAGAAAGGGGGTGTTGGGTGAAGACCTCCATCAGAACATCTGGGATCAGTCGACGGGCTGGACCTCTCTTCCCCCCACACAGGGACACCTGTTGGGTAAGAGCTCTGTGTTACGCACACTTAGTTACTAACACCTTGCTAGCTATTGAGAATTATCACTGATCAGTTCTGGTTTTATATTGTTCCAAATCAAATCTGGTTTCGCAGTCAGTACCTATCACTGGCTATCTTTGAATCTGTATTCTGTCACAAGCATATGTAATGAAATTTATATAAATATAAGTTTCTGGAAACTTCATAACTGATACAGAGAACATAAGGGGCTTGGCCCATCGTGCTGCCTGTGAGGCCCCTGAATAGGTCAGGCGAACACCCTCCAACTTAGCGGGCTGCCCAGGGGGGCAGGCGAGTTGGGTATAAGGGTCTCATCTTTCTTGGGAAGCCGGTAGACTGGTCAAATTGCTCCCTAAGCTCTGTTGACCTGATCTTGTGTCATAACGTGACATATGTTGTTCTTTTTAACCAAATCCTTTGAATTAGAATTCACCTAAAGATATGGTCATATCTCAGAATTATTGGCTGATGGGGAAAAAAAGATAGGGTCAGCCAACCTCCAACACCAAAGAGATTAAGGTGCTGCCATGAAACTTAAACCAGACAACTAAAACAATTTATAGTCTTGCTCTTTTTACAAACGTTATCTAAACAATCACTATAACTCATGTCTGTATTCAAATACTTTGTATCTGAGGTGGTATGTAAGATCTTTATCAAGTCCTTTCTGGGAAAGGTTAATAAGCCAGAATATTCAACAGTTCTTTGGTAACGTCAAACCTAAGCACCTTCATGAGGATGAAAAATATTTTCAAATTATGCATAATGTATCACTAAACAGAATACTTAAACTAATCCATCATCTTAACACTTGAATGGAATTTCACCAGCTTTTCCAACTGATTAGGGTGGGTCAGTAACAGTCAACATAGGACAATCAGATCAATCAGGTAAGTAAAACAAAATCACATGTCAATCTGTAGGAACTGTTCTTTCCTCCGCTAAATAAACTTTTTTACACAGAGACCAAAGCTGCGTCCTCTTTGTCAGATGTTGTACATAAAGATGGTCCTTCACATAGCTTTTATTATAGTTTACAAGGTAGGTCCACTAAGAACATGAGGAGTGAGAGAAGAGTAATGACATGAACGTAGCATCCTAAATGGGGTACAGAGGAAGTGGTAGTTTTCTGGTTGTATTTTGAAGCCATTTCTTGTAGGGGATGTCTAAGAAGATTAATACATGCCTCATTACAGATGTGAATTGAATTTGATTCCTTTCTGGATTATCCGAGAGGGCCTTTCCACTGACAGTGATATCAAACACAGCATGAAGCCGCTCATGGGAAAAGCTGACAAAAAAGGTGACAGAGATGTCAACAATACATGACAGTTGGTAAATAGTGAGGAGAACAAATAAAAACCTTTAAATTAAAAACCTTGGTGTCAAGCCAGAGGGATGGATTAAAGAAAGCATTAACAGCAGAATGACTGGACAAGAAGAGCAGTGAAGTGCTCCTAGGACTAAGATAGATTACATATTAGAAGTTTTAAAAATGTGACATTGCCTGTAACATTGGTACAATCGAATCTGCCAAATTTCTAAGTGATTGTACAGTGTAAACATAGGGAGCTTGTATCACTAAACTTCTCACTACAAGCACTACTTGCTTGGAACACAAATACAGCATCATGTTAGCAACTGACCAACAGAGCCAATGCCAGTGTGAAAAAACTGAATACAGCTTTGGGCCTCGTGTAGGCACAATGGGGAAAAGGTTTTTAGGTACAGAATATAAGCAATGAAGAGTTGTAACTGAAGAAAGCTTGTCACATTCCCAGTGAAATAAAGCATCCAGTAAATTAGTCCTCTCCATTCTCCAGTTTTCTGTTGACCATATTTTATAATGCTTCCAACTTGAGCTGTCAATTCATAAAACATTTCCTGTCAGCACAGCATTACAGACATTGCTGGGAGCTGTATTCATTCTTGTACATAAAGGAAAGAATTGTCTTCTAATGTGCTGTGATCTCCAAAGCAGTCCACATGATGTAATCTCTGGCAAAATGCCAAACAATTCTGCTCTACACATACAGAATTTTGTCTTAGAGCAGTTTTGGATATTTAATAAAACTCAGTTTGGCCTATTTGTAAGACAGGATCACGAAGAGTGAGATACTGCCTTAGTGGAAGACCGTTTGATAATTGTATACCCATGTGCAGTATTGAGCTGATCCATGTTTAATAAAAACAAATAAACGGGTAGGGCTAGTACTTAACAACTTCACAGAACTCTTATCTCCTTAGAAACCAAACAACTAGAATCAAATACAATTAAAACATCTGCTACAATAAAAATAAATGGCACTGTGCAGTCACGACATTTAGATTTCCCACCCTCTCTGAATTCTGTCCTGGATTCTGGGCAGGGAGCAAGAGATCGCCACCTGGCAAAGTAGGAAGCTGTGAAGCTACTACCTTATCGGGCTTGCAACCCCAAGGTCAGCCGCTGCACACCAACTTGAAACCGGAATAATTCTGATGCAGTTTAAGTCATAACCATCATGATGAGATGATTCAGATCGATACAAAAGAACAGCTGAGGTAAACCGATGGGAATCGATAAACTCTTCTGTTACCTCAGTGCAGGAAAGACATGGACCTGTTGGAGCAGGTCCAAAGGAGAGCCACGAAAATTATCAGAGGGATGGAACACCTTTCCTATGAGGAACGGCTGAGAGAGTTGGGGTTGCTCTCTTCAGAAGAGAAGGCTCTGGGGAGACCTTACTGCAGTATTTCAGTACTTAAAGTGGACTTACAAGAAAGATGAGGACAAACTTTTTAGTAGGGCCTGTAGTGATAGCACAAGGGGTAATGGTTTTTAACTATAAGAAGGTAGATTTAGACTAGATACAAGGACAAAATTTTTTACAATGAGGGTAGTAAACCACTGGAACGGGTTGCCCAGAGGTGGTAGATACCTGGAAGCATTCAAGGTCAGGATGGATGGGGCTCTGAGCAACCTCATCTAGTTGAAGACGTCCCTGCTCACTGCAGGGGGGCTGGATTAGATGATCCAAACCATTCTACAATCTGACTGATACTGGATTGCTGTATAAACCTTAACAGATCTCTTTCAGTGAGGTAAAGAGTTATTTGAATGTATTTTGAATTGTTTTCTTCAAAATGGTCAAAAAAAGCCCATGTCTGCATGTGAAAGGTGTCAGGCTATGTAATGAACAGTATTTTGAGAAAATAAAACTAATTGTTGCTCATTCTTGTTTACTCTTTTGAAACAAACGTCTTGTTTCATTACTGCATAATGCTTCTGTACTCCTGTGAATGTCAGATCAGAGGCAAGATAACACATCAAGGACTATAAAATAGCAAATAACTTAAAAGGACATGTTGGGTCCTCATTTGCAGTGTGGAATGACAGCAACTATAAACTGGAATATGCAGCTGGCAGTGCAACATGCTTGGTTCCTCATCCTCTTCAGGTTTAATCAAATTTTACAAATAATATAAACTCAAAGAGAAGTTAATTTTCTGTACGTTTCCACAGCTCCAGACTAGGCCAACAACCTAGTAAGTGTTCTAGACACCCAGATGAAGGTGCAGGCAGGGCCAACTGGAAAGACAGCACAAAAAGCTTTGCAGAGGAATCGAGATGGTAGTCTTGTGCCAAAGCAGAAGACTGAGAGAACTTTTCTCTATTTGGTATGAAGTATTCCAAAGACTGTTAGGGACCTTCTATTCCCCATGTGAATCTCTTTCAAAGTCATTACACTTTGCTAAAACTTTGTGCGTGGAATGAAGTTGACTCAAAGAAGTTAGCGGTGTTAAACCACTGAGAGAAACACATGCATTTGTCAGCCACCCTCAGCGTCTGCACGAAGGACTTTTACAACCCTTAAAGAATTTTATGATACACAGAGCTTATGAATTGGTCTCAAGTAAAATATGATCTTTAAAAGGAGATCTTCTAGATTGTAACAGACAACAGGACCAACTACGCTTAAAACTAATATAATAAACTTGTTTTATCTTAGTGGAATTGAAGCAGTGGCACATACAAGGCTGCCAGAATTAATTAAAAATCAGTTAAAACACGTCTAATTGGATTACAGACTCAACATATTTCATTTTCTTCTCAAAAAGAAGCCAACTTCATCCGTTAGCAAACTGGAATATTATACACAATAGTCCCTAATTCCTTGAGAAAAAAATACAAATCTGGATTACTATATGTTTGGGTTAGTCTCCCATTTTTGAGAGGAAAAGGGGAAGCACAAGCACATGTGCATGTATGTGCAAAACAAGATGACATTCTATGTCCATCTTTTGAAGGATAAACTTGTTAGCTTTTGTTTCCAGCACAAAGGATGATATTCTCACTTGCCTTCATATTTTTTCATGATCAAAAAAAGAACAATTTTTACAACCTTTTTTTTTTTAAAAAAAAAACCCTGTACTTAACAATTTAAAAAATTCCTATTCAAATGTAGCCCTAGTGAACACAGGGGACTCCCAAATATTCAGAAGTCTATTTTTCTAATCCAGATTTCCTGATTAACGGTAGAAATCACCAATCTTTGGATTTTATCTCAAAATCCAGTTTCATACTTTTTCTCCTATAAGATGCCAGGTTGTATTTTTAATGTTTAGACCAAAAAGTTAACTTTCATACAGCAAGGACCGCTTGGTTAATCTCAACATGCAACAGTAATTTTATTAATCTAGAATATGTGAGATTTAATGCAGGTGAACAATTATCTGAGATTTTCTGGAGATTGATAAGAGGTTGTAAGTTAATTACCTCCTTTTGTAGATGGAGTTTGAAGAAACTGTTTGGTTTTGAAGGCAGCACGAGGCAAATTTTTCTGCCTTTGCAGAGCTGTTGAAAGACAAGAAGTGTTATATTTGTCTAAGAAGGGAAGAAAACTAAATTTACTGGGAATTTCAGAATTGCATCCACTTGTGAAGCGTCAAGGGGACAGAGTGAGTAAAACACTCAAAAAGCTGTTAGGACTCTGGATGTGGTGGAGTTTTTTAAATGGTGCTTGCTCTTAATGGCAGAATTACAGAGGAGCGTGTCGGAAACTTTGCAGTGCAAAACGTGCAGATTCTGTAAGAGTATAGCTTCTTGCAGGGCGAAAAGCCCAGAAAGGCAAAAAAAATTAATACGCCAAAGGGAGAAAAAGCCACCTAGCAAACATGCTACAGCAAGTGCAAGATTAGATACAAAGATGAAAATTAAACTGTCACATTTGATCTAGCAAGACTAAACTTTTCATTTTAAAGAAGTTCTCAAAAAGTATTCTAACACTATACAAAAGCATAAATCTTTGTCTAAATGTGATCATCATATAAACAAATTGTATTTTTCAGTTATGTACACATAAGCCATTTTGAGAGATGTCAGGTTTTTTTTCTCCTCAAAAGTGTATGCAAGAGGGCTTAAACTTAAAATGAAGACATAACACTAAGAATTATCAGCTGCCTGCATGTAGACAGCATGACTGAAATTGCTTTTTATTGCTCCTGTGCTCCTATGTCCAGCCTTTTTTGTAGTAATGTTCAAGGGCTGATACTGCCTTGAAATGACCTCACTACCTACCGGTTACCAAGAGAGAAGCCAATGTTCCAAGAGCTGCAGAATCTTGGCAAGGAGAGAATGACCCATTGCCAGAAAGAACGGATCGACTCAGTGTATTTTCACCGCAGCATATGTAAGGGGGGAAGGAGGAAAGTAGTCAATGAAATAAAGCTTTGCCTACACAAAGGCTTCTTAAAATGGTAATGTATGAATAAACATCTCTGCTTACTTCAGTGTATGGAGTTTTATACCAGCATAAAACTGACTGCAGTAGCAAGGCTTATTCCCATAGTGAGAAGGAAGAGAGATGGGGGAACAGCTGTGCATAAAGATCCTGATTCTGAAGAAGGAAGCTCAGTAAGGGGAAGAGCAATTAGAATGCTACTAATATTAGTTGATCCTTTTCTAAACTTGATAGCATACAATGATTGCCATCACCTTTCCTATCCTTCAGTCTGTGCAAAATTCACAATATTTTGTGAGCTATAAAAGAATTTCATCATGTGTTTTACCTTCACTCTGAAAATACGACTAGGTGGTCTATTCATTTTAGTCTTAATAACTAACTAAAACCTGTCATTTTCAACAAAGAGTAAAAAGGAATGAAAGGGTTTATAAACATGATAAAATGCTGCCTGCGGCTATTAAGAATAAAAACCCTATTCCTTCTACCAACTCGAATCTAACGCAAAAAAGCACGTGGCAATATGCGATTCTTATTCAACTTCTGGCACATGGTCTTGCTATAAACTTTTTTTAAGGCATACCCATAAACAGTCAATTAAGCACAGTAAGATGTTTAAAAATGAGCACAATTCCTAGGAATTTAGTGACGCAGACCACTGGTCAGAGTGTTTCTGTCCACAAGTATTCCATTATACCATTTTTTACTGAATCAGTGCTTTCGTTATACCACACAAAATGAAGAACAGCTTCTTCCTTCAAATTTATGAGCTTGAATTTAGTTTGCCTAATTCCTTCAGTTAGATTTAAATATGCTACTGCACATGGCACTAAATTTCTTCCCCCATCATTGTTTACACTACTTGCAAGTCAGAGATGTGGGATGATATGGAAAGGATTTAAAAAATATGTATCAAATTCCTTCCTTCTCAATGGACGCTCCAGAAAATAGAGACTCAATAGCTAAACAATTCTGTGCACTGAATTGCTGAAAAGAAACTTCAAGCAGTGCAATCTGAGCAATGCTGAGGCACGCAGTTTCAGATAAGCACGGAGTGCATGCTTATCCACACTCTTTGCTGCTCTTTAAGCGCTCCATATGCTATTACATTTCCTGTCACAGATGGTGCATGCTGAATACACGTAGGTACGTTTACTTCTGATCAACTGAACTAGAATACTCTGTTTCCTCAAAACATAGACTTTCTTCTTTCACTCTGAACATGCCAAGCAGCTGGATCTTGGCAAGCAGACTAGTTACCTTACTAATAGTTTGAACAATCTACAGCTTAGCTCTTTGAAAAAGTATTACATTTAATTCTGCTTAAAGATTTAACATCCATGTGCTAATAGTGCAAGCTAAGTACAAAAGTATCACACACAATCGACCAGAAAGCACAGAGCTCCTATGTGGAAGCCACTCTAGAAGTTCTACAGCTTTGCACAATCTATGTGTTGTAGGATCCAAATACAGAGACTTCCTATCATTCTAACACTTTAAAGTCTAAAAGATACCTGTTCCTTGGAGAACACAAGTATTACTGTATCTTCCAGTGTTTTAAGATGAAATATTTAACAGCTTTCATATAAAAAGAGTACGTTCTGCATAAGAGCATGGAGAATCAGATGTAAATGAAGATTCTAATAGTTACGACTGCTACTTAATTCACTCAATCTCTTTTCAAAGGGATTTTAGATTTTTCACCACATTAAAGCTAAAACATAAATGCCAAAAGTTTTCATGTTTTACAGTTGTACCTCTAAATTCTAAGAGTCCTCCCTCTAATCTTTAAGCAAGCGTGTACAATTTGCCTATGTAACCATAACAGGAATTGTCTTTTCAGAAACTTACTGGATTCCTAACTCATTTTTGAATGCCAGCAACCACAGCGAGTTCAGTATTGCAGCCACAGCAAATGTGCAAGTAAATAACAAACAGCAGATCTTTGACAAGGAGAAAAGTAGTGACCTTGGGTGGCAAGCCAGCATCCTTGCAAAGGTAAGCTCATGCAAAACTAGCAGGTATATGAGGAAGCTTTGAATCTCAAGACCCAGAAGTCATTGCCAAGGGAACGCAAAAATTTGCTGCAATTTAACAGTGCTCTGTGCAAGGTGACAAAACATAAAACCAATAAAACAAAAAGCATACAATAAAAAGGACACAATTCTGGAAATTTTTATACAATGTACAGTTTTGCAGAAAATTTTTTGATCCAGACTAAGCAAAGATACTTACTCATTGACTTCATACACAAACCGTTTTACGATTGTCAATAGCAAGACTCTGACAAATATCTGTAAGAGCAGGGAAACTGTAAAAGCTAGAAATCTGGGCTTTATTAATGATATTTCACTTACATTTAAATGTAAGTTGGTCTAGAGTGGTTCACATTTGGGGAAAGATTCCCATGAAAGACAAGCAAATTTACCTAGTAGTTTCTGTGATTCTCAATGCATCCACAAGTTGAAAAAAATTATGTATGTATAAACATAAGTGACACTACTTTGGCTCCTGCAATGAAGTAACTCATTAAATATAGAAACTTCTGCTGTCTGATCTTTCCATAAAGTTTCACTGTGAATATACTTTTAATATTGGAAATAGCATTCTAGCCAACTAAGCCGCTCTCTGTGCTCTTCCCTTCTCAGTTCACTCAGTTTTAAAATGAAAGAAAATGTCTACAGATTTTTACTAAAAATATCGTTTCCTTCATTTTCTTTCAGGTCATTCTGATTATTCTTCCTATCACAAAAGTAACACAGTTGGAGAGCTGCTGTCCAACTGCTTTATAGTTTGATAAGTCTTCCTAACAGATAACAGTCCTGCCTTTGAACTACACACATGCCCTTTCAGTTGTAAATCCCACCTTCTGAGTGTTTATGGATAGTGGAAGAAGGAAGCAAGGTGAAGGGATGCTGGGGTAACCTATGCAAACAATCCACAAGGTCACATTAACTTCTTTGGCAACAGTGTCACACGCCTGGGACTGTCTATCCACACAACCCTTACATCTAGTCTGAATCACTACAAAGATAGAAATCTTGGAGTCTTCAGCATGGTCTGTATTCCTTATTCTGCATTTAACTGCATTTTGAAAGGACCAGTTAACAAGGCCAACCAGGTATGCCAGTATGCCTTTACTGTTCAATGGGTTAAAAAAAAAATTAGTTTTATTCAGAAATACTATCTTACATTTCCTGTCAAATATTTAGACTACTGATGAACTTTTATCATAGCACTATTACAGTTTAAAGCTCTACACATAATAATATTCATAATGTGTTCTTCCCTTGAAAATGTCACACAAGGTTATTCAATTCTGAAACTTGTTTTAAAATAAAATGGTCAGGAAACATTTAAACAAGAGAAACTGTCAATATTGACATATAAAGAAGTACTGAATATTTAAGTTTCATTTGCTTTGGCTTCTTTAAGGTCACCATTTTCAAAAAACTTGTGAGATTAGCAGCATTCTCGTATCAGCAGTTCACTTTTGGACAAACTAGCAGCCACTAGCCCTGCAACGGGCTAATTTGTTTCATTGGTTCATCCAAACATTTTCTAAAATGTCTGACATTTTGAAAATGCAAACAAAATCTGCAAATTCGGAATATATAATTTCCAGGTAACAAAACAAAGAAGTAAAGAAACTGCAAACAAGGGTTAAACTTGCATGAATGTTTTCAAATCAGGTTTCACTAGTTAAAAAAAAAGTAATAAAGATCATCTAGGTACCTATTTTCACAGCCTAGTAAGTTTTTGTAGTCTGAAAATAAAATTCAATAGTACAGACCATTATACCTTCTGTAAATCACACAAAATAAATGACTTCTGAAATGTCTGCCTATTGTATTTATACTCTTTATAGTACTTCTACATATATTTTTAGGAAACTATGAATGATACCTTAAGAGATCAGACATCCTTTGAATATAATCGGTACCAGATTTTGTATAACAAAAAAGCAGATTCACGCAGGTATGATTAAAAACCAAGATTAGCATCTCCAGTGTGGCATGCAATGCTTCTCTTTGCCATGAAACTGGAAGACAGCTGAGCACCATCACTTAATTCTGAAACAGACACTGAAGTGTCACTAAAGGTACCTACTGGCTGAGGCTTGAGGTTGAATGCGAGGTATTCCTCCATTTGGCACTTGGAAGTTTGAGTCACTTCTGCTGTTTTTCACAGACTCAGCTTGGATGTTAGATGTCCTGGACAGGTTTGGAAGACTACGCCTTAGTTTTTCTGTATGAAATAATACAAAGATACCACAATATGTAGTCTGATGCCAGACAAAGTTCATGTTATGAACCCATTGTTGACCCCCAAATCTAAGTGACACAAAATGTTAGCCTTATAAAACTACACTGCAGTTTAAAAGCATGCTTTGTTACATTACAGTTCTTCCATTATCTTGAATTAAAGCTCTACATTATTCTCAGATCTATCAGATCTATGTTTATATAAAAAAATCAAGAATGTACATTTTTCACCTGTGGTGAAAAAAGTCAAGCATAATATATTTTGAAATTGAAACTTATCTGGATTATGATTCTCTGTTTTTTTTTTTTTTCTGCTGTTACGGAAATTGAATAGGCAAAGCTAATTTGCAGTTTTGCACAGTTTTTGAAGTCTTTACCTAGAAATTTATTTATGATACAGATGCTTGCCTGAAGATTAAAAACACATAGTAATTTTTTGAGTCAGTTTTTGGGACTACTCAGTCCCATGTCAGCACATTATACAACAAATAGCAGCTACCCACTTGGAAAGAAACTCTTCATACACAGCATTCAAAATTACTGAAGTGTCCAGTTATGCTTCATCATTCACATATGACTTGACTATCTATTCAGCTAATACTGATTCTTCAGGGGTCTCCTAAAATTTGTACCACTGCTCACAGAATACAAAAAGATGCCATTAAGTATTTCTCAAGTCTAATGACATTCTGTGTATCTCCAACCCATGCAGAGCTGGGTTGATGACACACTGTGGATAGAAGACTGCAGATGCCTTGTCAGGATGAAACGGCCAACCTGATTCTGTAGAGGGATGCAGGAAAGAAGTACACTAACCATGCACAAGCACTACAGATCAAAACAAAAGTAAGAGTCTTCACAGGCTGAATACTCCTACAAGTGTACTTTCTGTATTTAGTAGCTTGCGTTGCTTTGCAATGCAGTTGGTACATTGTTCAACCCTGTCAATCAAATTTCCCTCTGACCATTCTAGAGAAAAAAAAAAAATCCAAAACAACTCTTTTTGACTGCTGCTGTATCAACTTTGAATATCCAAGCAACACTCAACTGCACAAAAAACAATGCAAGAGAATTCCTTGGAAATGTTTCAGAAACACATGATCACACACTCTATTTCAATCCCTCTGGTATGTGGGATACCAGCTTTTGGTACCTTGCCTCTCACGGGATATTTTTGTTGTAGCTCATCTAGCATGCATTAAGACTTTAATGAAACCCCAGAAGAGAATGGGAAAGGAATTCTCAATGAAGTCACAATATAATTGATTAGCTTTTATGTTGTACCTTTTTATTATGCTGTCTGCATAGTAAAAGTTTTGAGATATCTAAAACATGCAACAAATGCATGACTTAAGTACTAATATTTTTAAGGCTACGTTCATGCTTAAAGAGCTCAGAAACCTGTACTGCCAGAGGAAAGCATTCAGGTATCTCACAGGCTACAAGCATGCATAAATTACCATGTTACTCTTAACTGATCACAGTTACTTTCCCTGCATTTTATTCTGTCATCTGCAAGGCCTAACTCTACTGGTGAATGATAGTTTCCCTTGGGATCTGCTTCATTTTAGTGCATTTGCCTGCCGAAGATAGAACTCGGTGACCATGAAACTCAATTACACCCAGAGTGACTGGGTAACATCTAAAATAAATATAAGCCTATCAATTCATCTGACTGTAAGAGCTCCCCAGTAGGACTGAAGCTTTGCTTGCTCTGCTTTTTCTTCAACAACTCTGAGATTAAACCATGATGTTACCCAGGCATATAGTTTGAGCACTGCACACTGACCAAAACCCTCTACAGGAACTACACAACTACTTGTGTCATCAATTTCAGACAGAGCTTTTTACCTTCGCTTTTGACATTACTAGTCTGCAAATCTGTAGGATGGCCTTGAAGCGAAAGACGAGGTTGCTGTAAACGGCTAATCATAGGTTGAGGCGACACTCTGCTGTATTCAATGCTTCGAGCAGGTGATCGAGAGCGAGGTGAATTCCTTGGAGATTGTTTTGGTGAAGGCCAGGGAGAACTGCGAGGTGATGGTGAGAACCTGTTAACAGCAGGGTGCACTGTGTGATGCGTGCCATCTTCTTCATCTTCTAAACTCTGCGCATCGAGCTCCTGATCGCTGAATGTGCCTCGCCTTGTAGAATTGCAAGAAGAACCAGAACTACGGCGAGAAGCTGTTGCTGCATACTCTTGCCGGAGGCCTGGCAACAATGAGAACATTGTTTACTTGCTTCCAGCCCACAAATGATTCAAACTAGAGACAGTGCATACAAATGCCTACTCAGTGCTCAAACTCAAATTTGACTCACCTTAACTCCTTTTATTTGAGGCATTAAACTAATTTCAGATTAGTACCAAAAAAGTTATTTACCAGCTGATAATGTCTTGAAATAAGTAAGCAAGGTTGTTCCTTTTCCTACTACAGCTGTCACCAGTATTGGTGTGTTGTGTACTTGTTCAGCTCCTCTCCCAGGCTGGATACAAGCAACACAGGCTACATCTTAATTTTGATGTGATGTAACATCCTATAACAATTATAGCAGCCACAATGAAATGTCTCTTGCAATGTCTTAGTAAATGTCACGAAAAAGCTATATGATAAGCTATTCCTAGAGAAACTAGCGTTGTTAGACCAGTGGTCTCCCAAGTGGGGAGCAGGCAAAACAATCTGCTGGGGCATAGAAAGAAAATTTTCTACTACTAATAAAATAATATTTTTAAAATACCATTTATTTCATCTGTAGATCATCCGTTTAAAATTTCTATTTAATGTAATTTGTGCAATACACAGTAGAATACTACAAGTATACAATTTATATTAAAAAAAATACATATATTGGGTGTTTGAGGTTGTTTTACACTGATAGGGGTACGCAATAAAAGAGTCTGGAGGTCACCTAGTTAGACAAGTGAAATTACTACCGCTTCCTGCAGTCTCAGAGGGACAAAAAGACAGTCTCAACTAATAACAGAGAGACATCTACATAGGTGCTTTTCTTAACTATTCTTTGCCATATTGACTTCATATTTTGGTGATCTAATTCATGGTTTAAGCACTGATGTCAATAAGACTGGATTACATCAGGAAGGCATGTATGTCCTTGAGAAGCCTGGTGGCGGATAGTATAGCCCAGTCTAGCAACCATCCTTTTAGCTTCTATTACATGCTACAAATTCACACTCTCCCAAACATTTTTGTCTACTGTTCCTAGAGAACACTTCTGCATAGCAACTTCCTTGCCTTATCCTGGAGGCAGAATTCCTTAGCCAGCCTTCTCAAACTACGTTTGTACCTCCACAGCAGAATTTACAGCCTTCTTCCATTTCTGCTAAGCAAGTGCTACTGCAGTTATTCAATAAAAAAAGAACAACTGCTCCACTTCATTTTCAGGACGGAAAATACTTACTTTCTTCCTGCATTCGTGCTAAAATTTGCACATCTGTAACATCATTTAGCTTGTAATTAGACCCAATAGAGTCTTCATCCATCTCTGATGCACTTAGTTCACTGTCCAGAGAGGACTGTGGACTTAATGGAGGATTTCTGTCTGCTGAATTTTTAAGATGACCTACAGAAAGAAAATAATGTAATAGGAAGTGTTAAAAAAAAAAACAAAACAACAAAACACCAAGCTGTATATTTCCTTTCCTAGTAAAAGAACCACCAATCTCGAAAGAGATTACGACTGAGTCATTGAGTCTGACAGTCCACTTGAAACATTGATTGCAATCCTAGGCTGAAAATAAAATTTACACACACACAGCTCAGCCATTACCTTCTAAAAAATGAGCAACTTTACAAAATCATTATAATGGCAGCAAAACAAATTAATGGCATATAATCTGGTCTACCTGTACCAAGTTTCAACTGCTATGAAGTCTGCACAGCTCTTATAGAAAGAAGAACTGCGTACCTGTTCCACTTGTGCTTTCATTCTCATCTCCGCACACTACCTTATAAGACATACGTTTTACTATTATCTTTCTTGACCATAAGGGCTTGCTGATCCAATGAATATTGATTCAGTTTGGAATGCTTAGAGCTTATCTGAAAATAATAGCAGTTCTATGTACACACCTTTGCTAAACTATAACAAACCAGAAAAACCCTTCCCGTTTGCTGCCTTCTGGCTGACACCCCATTGCCAGTTACGTTTCATCTCTCTGTCCTGCCGGGAGATACAGCATTGCAGCACACAATGCAGAGCAGAGCTACGTACATTAAAACAAAACCTGGGTAATGGCTCTGGTGAATATACTGAGGTGCAGGCTTCTCTTTACAAGTCCACAGTGGCCTATAAATAGTTGGATTGTTAATGCAATGTTTTTTCATCTTCCCTGCAAGCTAACGAGTTAAAGTATATATAACAAGCCAACATTCCGACTTCAGAGTAGAGATATGTTCCAGGCATCAATTTTTCTAATGCAAAGAAAGTGTCTATGGTGCAGAATAAAGGCAGAAAACATTGCCAGAAGTTAGTGTTTACACTGATGACTGCAAAGCCTCATGGAATGCCTGTAATTAAAACACATGCTTCTTCCTTAGATTATACTGTTCACATCTCAGAGGTACGGACAGATACATTTCATACCAAATGTTTCCGTTAGTAAGCAATAGGGTAGTTGCAAAGACTTTACAACTACCAACACCTAACTTTTAAACATCTACTACACAACTTGCATCCCAGTCAATTACAGGATCTATTCTAGAAGCTGCTTACGTATGTTGAGACTTCACAGAACTAACACTACATGTTTTGGTCTAACTGCTAATATGCATCAGTGATTTTAGGGACACGGACATCTAGAGAAAACATTTAAAATGTATCTCATGCCAGAAAGTCTGTAAAAAAGCCTCTCCTAAAAACCTTAAATACTGCAGCATGCAAACATCCTACAAAAGACTGACAAGGTTTTGGTGTCTTTCTTACTCTAGTTCAATGCAAATGTAATCTATTTGAGCACATGTTTTTGAAAGGAAGACGAGGAAGAAGAAAGGGAGAGACCAGACACTCACACACCACTTACCTGAGGTACCAGGAGGTATGAGCTGTTTCACTAAAGCAGATTTCACTGGTGTTGAGGAAGGAGAGTTGAAACCACTGCTGTAAGGGCTACTAGTATTTGGACTATAGGAGCTCGCATAACTGACGGCACTGAAAGGGCTGCTGTACAAACTCTGTCTCTTGAGAGCTGTATAAAAGAGTAAAGTAACAAATTATACTGAAGGAACCAATGGAAAATGAATACAATAGCATATGACATCTTCAATGTGATTTAATTACTATACAATTCAAGAAGAACACTTCAGTCAATGGGAAGTTTTTCAACTGATTTTTTCATGTCCTAGATACAATCACACTGTGGGAGGAGCGGGAGAGGGCAAGACAAGGTAGCGACAAATATTTTCCTTGTAAAAATCAGATTTTACAAATCACTACAGCTTCAGATCTAAGATCACTACAACTGGTCTCTTCAAGATGTTCAATGTACGCATTGGGAAGGACGAGGCAAGCAACTCAAAAGACAGTAGTAGGTAAGCTACACTAACATACATCCTATGTCATGAAGTCTAGCTCTCCAGAATTCACAAAACTGTCTAGATCACACAGTATTTCAACAGTAACCTCAAGACTAACTACAGAATTAAGCAGTACTCACCCACAAAACTTCCCAAAGCATATGCTAAACTGAAAAAACATTAAACATGGTGAAAGCTTCTGTTTATGTTTCTGGGTACCATGAAACTACTGGGCACAATAAAGCAAACTGACTGCAGGAGTAATTCCTTCTGTATACCTCCTGTTCTAACACTCTGGGATTTTTACATCCGTGGGCTTCAACTTCATGTACAATATAAGATCTAAAATTGGGTACTTTCCTCTGCTATTTATTGTAAATATTTCAATGCTATTTTCAGATGAATTTTAATCACTGGCTAACATTTTTAGTATGATACTGCAACTCCCTAGTTGCCAGGTGTATGATTTGTATAGTTACTTAAATGACTATTTTGTTCAGAACTTTACATTTTATTTTAATACAAAAGAAAATGGAACTTCAATGGGGGAAGTGAGAACCAAAGGAAATGGTGTCACTTTGGTAAAATCAGTTCCTTCATTGCTGAAAATATTTATGCCAGACAGAACTGTATTTTAACAAAGAACAAATTAGATTGCAAAACATTAAACAGAGAGCTAGAGATCCAAACTTGATGATATGTAAATCTAGATTAGATTAAGCTGCAATTTAGAAACTAAACTCTCTTTAAGGCCTGACAGTACTTAAACTATGCATATATATTATAAACTGACAAGAACAAGCCTGGCAAATGTATGGCAATACGCTCATGCAGTTCTAAAAAGAAAAAGGATTAAATCAAGCTATTCAAAAGAATATTGTGTGACATTTCTGTACTGAAAAGGGGCTTCAATTAGTGCCATAATTAGGCTACTGATAGTAGCGGACAAAAAAAAAAGGAATTGAACTCTAATTAGTTTTCTTAAAGTCCTTTTATTCAGTGTAATATTTTTGTTTGTTTGTTTTGACATTACAAGAAGCCAAAAGAGACTACAGTTGTACAAAATGCTGCTTTCAGCACCTCACTTTGCTTTCGGTCACTGCCTCCTCAGTTGTTCAGTACAAGCAGTGGTGGGGCTGCACTACTCTCCAGCCTACTAAAGTGGATTTAGATTAAAAAAATCTAGAGTATTTTAACTGATTGCAATAGTGAATTAGTTTTTAGTAGTGCCCAAAAAAAGTATCATCCAATCAAATAGATGGCAGAATTCAGCACAGAGGCAGAAGTAGCAGAAATTGAAGTTGACTTTGCAGCAGATTGCTTAAATTGCACCTCATGTAAAGATCTTTTCTGTAGCCTAACCCACTTAATATTACTAGTGTTTAATTAATTAGAGTAAAAAGTTATAGAGGACAGAAAGTTTATATTCCAGCTTTCACTGCAAGTCTAAATGATATGCACTAATTTCAGCAATTAGTGAATTCAGTGAATTCTAGCAAGTATTTTTCAGGTCCCTCCAGTTTGAGAGTGTCAGAAGGGAAATCTCCATTTTATCACAAAGCTCAGTGAACAAAACCAGTAACTATAAGCCGGCTGTATTCTAGTTGACTCTGATAAGACAACTCCTTTGATAGCAAGTTTTTCTGGCATTCACATAGGAACCCCAAAGCATCTATTCCCACTGAATCTTTGTTCTCATGCCAAAAAAAAAATTTACTTTTCATCTCTTGCCAAAAATGACAGTAAAAAAAGCCCTAAAATGTAAGTCTGCACAACAGTTCTTTATTTCGTACTTATCACAGACAAGTATTTTAAAATATTAACCACAAATTAGAAAACAATTGTACTATTGTATAACCTTCAAAACAGGCTGTTTGTACACATCCATAATGATACAAAATATTTGACTGCATACAGGTTTCTTTAGATTAAAGAAAGCATACTTTTGTTCCATATAAAAAGTATGCTGTGGTACACAATGACACTTTATATAGTTTTCATCCTAGCTAATGTGAACTTCTACCTTCTTCAGCACTCTATTTTTCCCCAGAAAGCAAGCTGAATTCAAACCATTTTTCTGGCCTGGAATTCCAAAGGTTTTTCCAACAGTGATTTTTGTAACGTAGGAAGACATTACTATTTTCACAACAGCTAGAGATATGGTCTTTATTAGACAACATTAGCAAGACAAAGAACTCATTTCAACGTTAAAATGATGCTATATTAGACAAAACATTAGCTTATGAAAGATTACACATTAGCTTTCAAAACACCGGAGGGGAAAGTTAATGATTAAGGTTTTTATTTTAATGTAAATTTTCTAGAAACAGTATGCAGCATCTAATTTTATTTTAGACAACATTTGGTTAAATTGGTCTTGAACCTCTCTTTTGCTCTAAAAAATAGGAATAGAAAAATTTGAGTGCAGAAAACTCATGCCTAGGTTATTCGGAAGATCTGGTGTATGAATTAGGTGCAATTTTCCCAAATGCTAGAGACCGGATATTTATTTTTGTTACGATTAAGCAATGTCTGTTCTAGAAGTCTCCACAGTAATTCAAAACAATCATTAGCAAAGTCTATCACTGAGACCAAAGTTAGCTAAATAACAGTTGGTTTTGAACAAACTCAACGCTTAACTGAAAAGTCAAACTCACTCAGCATGGAAAAGATGACATTTTTACATACACAGCCACACAGTTCTCCTACCAGCTATGCTGATCATGTGTTTGATTTCAAATATTTAAATAAAACAGTGCCTCAGTAAAAAACTCCAATATGACCAAAGTTACTGATTCTAATTCTGTACAACTATGTTTTAAGAAGCTTCTCACACAAGTCTATGGGGCTGGATGAGATCCACCCAAGGGTACCGAGGGAGCTGGCAGAAGTGCTCACCAAGCCACTTTCCATCATTTATCAGCCATCCTGGCTAACCAGGGAGGTCCTACTTGACTGAAACTTAGAAAATGCGACGCCCATCTACAAGAAGGGCTGGAAGGAGGATTTGGGGAATTAAAGGTCTGTCAGTCTGACCTCGGTGCCAGGGAAGGTAATAGAGCAGATCATCTTAAGTGCCATCACACATCACATACAGGACAACCAGGTGACCAGGCCCAGTCAGCATGGGTTTATGAAAGGCAGGTCCTGCTTGACTAACCTGATCTCCTTTCTGTGACAAGGTGACCTGCTTAGTGGACGAGGGAAAGACTACAGATGTCGCCTACCTAGACTTCAGTAAAGTCTTTGACACCATTTCCCACAGCATTCTCCTGGAGAAACTGCCTGCTCATGGCTTGGACAGGCATGCGCTTCACTGGGTAAAAAACTGTCTGGATGGCCAGGGCCAAAGAGTTGTGGTGAATGGAGTTAAACCCAGTTGGCAGCCAGTCACACGCAGTGTTCCCCAGGGTTCAGTGTTGGGGTCAGTTCTCTTTAATATCTGTATCAATGATCAGGACAAGCGGATTGAGCATACCCTCAGTAAGCCTGCAGAAGACACCAAGCTGGTCAGGAGTGTTGATCTGCCCGAGGGTAGGAAGGCTCTACAGAGGGACCTGGACAGGCCGGATCAAGGGGCCGAGGTCAATATTATGAGGTTCAACAAGGCTGAGTGTCAAAACCTGCACTTGGGTCACAACAGCCCCATACAACACTACAGGCTGGGGGAAAGAGTGGCTGGAAAGCTGCCCAGTGGAAAAGGATCTGGGACAGCCAACTGAGTATGAGCCAGCAGTGTGTGCCAAGGTGGCCAATAGCATCCTGGCTTATATTAGAAACACTGTGGCCAGCAGGACTAGGGAAGTGACTGTCCCCCTGTATTCAGCACTGGTAAGGCCACATCTCAAATACTGTGTTCAGTTTTGGGCCCCTCACTACAAGAAAGACATTGAGGTGCTGGAGCATGTGCAAAGAAGGGCAACAAAGCTGGTGAAGGGTCTGGAGCACAAGTGTTACGAGGAGCAGCTGAGGGAACTGGAGTTGTTTAGTCTGGAGAAAAGGAGGCTGAGGGGGGACCTTATTGCACTCTGCAGCCATCTGAAAGGAGTTTGTGGTGAGGTGCATGTCAGTTTCTTCTCCAAAGTATCAAGTGATAGGACAAGAGGAAGTTGCATCAGAGGAGGTTTGGATTGGATATTACAAAAAAATTTATTCACTTTAAGGGTTGTCAAGCATTGGAACAGGCTGCCCAGGGAAGTGGTTGAGTCGCCATCCCTGGACGTATTTAAGTCATGTAGATGGGGTGCTTAAGGATACAGATTAGTGGTGGACTTGGTAGTATGAGGTTAACAGTTCGACCAGATGATCTTCAAGGTCTCTTCCAACCTAAATGATTCTACCTCTTCCAGAAATTCTTCTGCCTAGTATTTCTCTGTTCTTGCAGTTGCCTTCCTGATGTGCTCTATCCCTATATGATTTTAGACCAACATGTTGCCTGGAAACCATCGCTTCCACCATACAAAATGCACTCTTGCACTTTTCACCAGGGACCTGAGGCACAGCTAAGAGAAGTCTTTGCACCAGCACATACCTAAGGTTCTCTCCAGTCTGAACATGCCTCCAACACTGAGCAGGACTTGCTCTGCAATTGTAAATCTGAACTAGCCGGCCACAAAGCACTGTGCATCCCGTGTTCTCAGTAACTGACCATAGCAGCATAGAGCCGAAAGTGGCTCTTCCCTCCTTCCCTATCATGCAATGGAAAAGATTACTTTATAAGAAGGAAGAGGGAAATGTGGAATACAAGAGTATACTTGAGACTGAGAAATAGCAAAAAGATATTAGATTGGAAAGACATAACAACAGAAACTGACAGAGAGAAAATAGTCAAGGCAAAAGAAACATCAACAAGGAATCAGAAGAGAAAGCAAGAGTAGGATGAAAAGCCTTATCCACAGAGACTGGAATCGAAATTGATCAACTGAACCAGTAACTAGTAATAGGTCAAGTGATGGGTCCATGAGGTACAAGTACTATGTAAAATACAAGTCACAAGATATTCCAGAAGTTGTGGGGTAGGAAATACAAGGCTACAAGCAGCACTACTTGCCTTCTCCAGTGAAGCTTCCTGCTACCCTATACCTGTAAGTAGGCTGGCTGCTCTAAAGGATAATTTTATTTTGTTACAAATTCATTTTTCCATACAATCTGCTCCAATCACCAGTATTAGTGCCCATCTCTTCTACAGGTAATGTTTTCCCAATTAGTACTATAGATGAACTGCAGTATTCTTGCAAGTATCACTACCAGAGGCAGATTCTCAGGTCTACAGAAAAAAAAAAAAAAAAAAAAAAGAGGTAAAGCTGCCTAGACATATCATTCAAATGATCAAACTTTAAAGTTTGCCCATTTCATAGGGAAGCTTTCTGCCATTCTGCTTCAACTATGACTGAATTTTTAAAGATACTCTAAACGTAACATAATTTGTGGTACTTCTAGAAGACTTCTAATCAGTTCTGAAAAGAAGTTAAACCACGAACAGAATCGTTCATGCTTAACCTAGTCATGCTTAACCATGCTATCCAGTCCTAGATACTCAGTAGTATTCCAATTCCTAAACTTGTATCATCGTTCATAAATCCCTGTCATCTGGGTACTTTTCATTGTTTAGAATTTCCATCTTTCCCTGTAGCAAGCTATGTATCATGTTAACTGTTCAGGAAAATGGTTAATAGACATTCATCAAGGCAGCATACACAAAGCACAAGAAATAGGGGAAGATCAAAGGTGACTTGTACTAAAGGCACTTTTCACCATTATGCCCACAATTTTTATAAGAATAAGAAATAGCCTTTTCGAATTATCTACCAGTAATGTTTTCAGATTTTATTACGAATTACTTCAGTACAAACCAGAACAAAGACTGAATTGTTCCAGAAAAGAATCCAGGGAGAGGGGAAAAAAGGTTGCAGTCAAATAAACTCAGCACAAAGTTTATTTATAACCATGTAAAGGGGCTGGTAGTTTGCAACACTCCTGGAACTGTGTCTTCATGTATTCTTAGATCAAGTTCAGCCAGTCTGCTAATTCCTGAAGATAACAGTTAAAAAAAAAGATGTATCACAGGTAGTGCAAGACCACAAAAAGATGAAAATAAAGGAAAGAATAGATATCAATAGCAAGAAAGTAAGTTATGCTGAGACATAACTTTCTTTTTAATAGCAAAATAGCTCTAACAAAGAACTTAAAGCAAAAACCCAGATGGACGGAGAATTCTAATCGGACCTTCAGCATTTTGCTGGTGGTTTGACATCAGAAAGGTTGGGAATAAAAGGGTAGAGAACGTAGGCTTTCATCCTCACAGGGTAAAATGCTCAGTCCTTCTCCAGTTTTTAATATAACCAACTAAAGCGTATCAAGGAAGAATCATGAACTCTGGATTTTTTTGTTTTTTTTTTTAAATGACTGTGACAAGACCTTAAGTTACTGGGGATGGGAGGAAAAGATCAGTATTACCTCCCCTGTAATGTATTCAAGAACTTCAGCCTCCATTTCCTCAGACAAAATAAAATAGCTCATCTAGCAGAAAACTAAGTTCCATGTTAACATACTGACAAGCACCTAATGATTGTGATAGATTAATACAGGCTTCTATTTTAGAATAAGACAAGAAAACCTCCAAGTTAAGGACATTGCTTCTTCCTGAAAACTTCTGATAAAATTGTAATTATGCAGGTAGTATAAAACTCTGAAATCACGACTCATGGTCTAATACTTCCTTTCATTTTATTCATACAGTCCAGAAAATGAGTAGAATGAATTACTGTTTGCAAATCATAATGATATCTTGAGACACAACTAACTGCTGGATCCCACCCTCTTCTCTCACAACTATCTATCAGCTAATTCTGACTCTGTTTCAGAATAAATATGTATAACTCAGTGGTGTTAATATGCAGGAACTCACCCAACACTGTCTGTTCCAGCCTGTGGATCAGCGACTTTTTAGCACATTCAATGTCAGGACTTGGGTAATCCAATATCTGCCTGCACCAAACTAATGGACTGACACATTCTTGCACTGGAGTCACTTTCTTCTTTGGGGACACATACAACCTGAAAAGGAGAGAAAAAAAATAAAAATCTATGAAGACAGACAAAATGAACGTAAGATCAGGCCATGCGGCAAAATACCACATACTATGCTACTTCTATTTTTATACAACGTCTACAGTACAATCCCGAAACATAAATAAAGCACAAGTTTTACCTCTAAATTAACTATTTTGGATGCAGTATAATACTGATAACATATGGCTATTCAGGGAATTTTGACAAGAAGTGATGCCTCTGTTGCTACACTGAGATATACTGACTGATGGGCCAGAAAACAAGAGTCTTCACTTTTCAGACACATTAGGTATATGAACAATTTCACTATGACATGTAAATGTACAAATTAGGATGAATCTTTTTAGATTTAAGTAATGCTCACCTGAAAGAAGGAAATAATGCACTATGCAATTTGCAATTGTTGTTTTCCTAAACACAAAGATGTAGCAAGTGATAAGCATCTTAACAGTCAAGGAACAGTGTGCTAAAGTGCATGGAATACATCTACTATTTCGGTAGCCTTAGAAAAATAAATATCTTATTTTTACTTGTAATTTGTATCCTAGCACCTGATCCTTTAGTTTTCCTTTGAACACAGAACAAAGGGACTATCTCCGTCCAAAGGGGTATACAGTAAAGCATTAAAAACAAGGAACAAGAGATAACACATATAGAGTAGAGAGAAACAATAAGATCACATTGTTCTGCAGGGCATTCATTTATTTTAACATCAGCATTCCATGACTGAAGAGAGAAGTATCCCCGTTTAAAGGCTCTAGAAATCTAGCTGAAAATTTCGCCTCCCTCAACAAACACATTAAAGGAAAAGTCATAACCAATCCCACAATCAAAATACGAACATCTAAGTCTTATCTTTGGACCAGAACCAAACTCGGAAACATGCTCCAGTAAAATTCAACAGTGAACTGCAAGATCTACGGCTTTAAATAGAGCTTATGCATATGCAGAAACAGTTAAATGAGTGCTTCTTCTAGGAGTAATGACAGACTTCATACTCCAAGTGAATATGGTTGTACACTACACACTGTAACTCAGGAACATGACAGCCTAATCGGCCATGCTTCCATACAAAATAGACAGCAAAAACTCGTTTCCTTTATGCCAATGACATCAGTAACACAGAAGTTTTCCCACAGCTCTGTTACGAGATTATTAGCCAATCCTTCCTCTGTAATTCTAGAACTTGAACTCAGTTCGTTTTATAAACAGCTTTAAATTATTATGATTTTTTTTTTTTTTTAATTACTACCCTTAAGGTTACTTCTTGCAAAAGCTTCCCAAGAAGCGGGCTTATAAAATCACCACAAACATCTCGCCCAAAGCCCTGATCACTTTGCTTGGAGCACACTCTGAAACACTCTTCCCTCACAAACACTGAAATTAGAAAGCTATGCTTGCAAATACAGGAGAGAGAGGATTTTTATTAGCTATCAGGTTTTAAAACAAAAATGAAGCTGTTTGTAATAATGCAAATAGCCACTGCCACATACTACAGTCCATGCAGCTTACACTCTGGCCAGTATTATATTGGTAGTTAAAACTGATTTTGTAGAAATTCTCACAATCTTCAGAAGCACTCTGCCCACAAGAAAAGCTAAGAGCCCATCACATACCTGCAGCCCTGAAGATACCTGGAAAGCACAAGAATCATTCAATTTCTACAGTTCTATGTAAACAATTACATAAATGGCTGTACTTCCTGTGATTATCTGCATATAGTTAAGAGTAATTTTAACATTTACTAGCTCTCTAACACTTTGAATTTATTGTCTTTTTAGCATTTATTTGCCTGCATTCTTTCCTGTCCTAAAGTATGCTTACCCAAACAAAGAAGTGCCAAAGGCAAAGCCAACTTTTGTGCTGTACAGGCTAGACTGACTCCTTGCTCTCTGGATAGCTGACGTGCCTTGCTGCGTTTGAGAAGTTCCACGCACATTCGAAGTGTTTATGGTAATGGTCACTATAACAGGCAAGAAATTAAAGTGCACGTCCTCTTCAAAAGACACACAAAAGGGGAATCTTCAAGAAACCTACAAGACTAATCAAAATGGCACCTGGTATTTTAAGCTCCAACACACTTTCCTGCAATTGCCAATTGTTGCATCTGTTTCACAAGTAGTTTATTTACTGGAGCAATCCAAGCTCACCCAGCTTACACTTTTTCCACTTCCCTTTCCAACCAAACATATATTGCAGATTCTCCCACGTCTTTCTAGTCAACTGTTTTTCCTTTAACAGCCTTTGTTTCATACTTTACATTTTAAGAAAAGATAGAACTTTAGAATATACACATTTCATACAACTCTACTACCTCACAACCAACACATGTGCATTGATACAGTGACACAATGGCTCTTTCAGGACAGTTTGTTGCACATTATACAATTATGAAGTCTCATTATTATGTAGTAATGATCTTAATTTCCCATCTGAAAGAGAACAACCAATCTTGAGTTTTGAAACTGATTTTAGTCTACTTGCTTTGCCTAATTTGGATGAAAAAATTAAGACCAAGGGCAAGGCTAAGAATCAGAGTGATGCTTCTGCTACTTCTTCCGCTCTTCCCAACAGCAGGAAGGGAAAAAGAACAGAAAGGAGACTATGAAGCATGTACAATAACTTCATACCGCTAAGTGATGTTTGTCAAACTACTGGTTCGACCCAAAAGACATAGGTCGTCTTTAGCTGAAGAGCTTTCCAGAAGAGATGCATTCCCATTTGTCCCTGTCAATGCATTCTACAGCAATGCAACAGCACTGATAGGCAGCACAGCAACTCCAAGATTGAACATTACCAGTATAACTTCAGGCACCTTCAAACATTACTAAATCACTTTCTCAAAACAGGAAGTTGAAAACGATTGAGGAAGCCGACAGCTTACAGTTACCACTTGTACTACAAACGTTAACACACCAGAACTCTACACTCCAATTTCTCCACAAGAGAGCAAAGACTCTACAGTTCAGTGACACAAGGTCATGCACAAGAAAACAGCATATAAAAAGCAGCCCAGGAGCTTCAATCTATTTTGAAACAGCATTAAGAAGCCCAGACACTATGATTCTGCTGCACACAGTCATGTTCACTTCCTTCAGCTGTCACTAGTCAACTATGCTCCAGCAGTGCCAATCCAAAGATTAAAGCAGCCAGGGGCTCTGCTGATTAGTTCCAGGAAGACACAGGACAAAAAGGGCAGAGCTTTTGCAGAAAGACTACTGTCACTACGAGCTTGTACGATAATGACAGCTAAATGAGGCGAGCTGCAGCATGTTGCACTGGGACACAGCTGAGTCGGGAAAGGCTTTGAAGAAAGAGGACACAACGCTGAGGCAGGAATCAAATATCCACATAGGGATTGCCACAGGGATTCACCTGAGGAACACCTTCCACTGCACTAAAATAGAAGAGGCTGGTTGCCACAGGCATGAAATCAGAGGCCAAGATTCTAATCAGGAAGGAAGTGTCTTCTTTTTGTATCAAAATCCTTCTGCTGCTCAGTACATGAGTGAGGGGAAAACATGCAGATGAATATGAAGTCACGGATCTGAATTAGAAAGACGATGGCAAGTGGAAGGAACTTGATTGAGTTAGAGCTTGTTTATTTTAGCTACAGTAACTTCAAGCAAAAACTGGCAGGTACAATAGAGGTAATGAAACAAGAGAACAGAGAAAACATGTTGCAGATAAAAGCAGGATTGAGAAAGCACCCTGAAGAGATGTGAAGAAAAAAAAGAAATCTAAGGACAGATCAGCAAGAAATCTCCCTAAAACACAAGAGGGAAATTCCACAACAAAAAGCTACTAAAAATAAATAAATCAGGAAACAATAATATTGGACAGTCTTGGAAACAGACAATTTAGAACAATGTCAATTTAGAACATAACAGTGTCAATCTAATCTAAACTCTTTTAAATCACTCTAAAACTTTCAGGAGATCCTATTTGGAGTAATTTAAATAACTTAAAGATAGATTCTGAATAAACAGCCACAGGTGAAGATCTGAAGAGACTCTCTGGTTGCAAAGAAAAAAAAAAAGCAAAAACTAAGTGACATCCTTGCACATATCAGGCCCATAGATTTCCTCGTTCCTCCTCCCTCACCCCTTCCAAGTTCCTATCCTGCAGTTGCAACTCACTGAGACACAGTGCTCAGCCTGTAATTACTAATTTGCTGGTGTACTTAACAGAGTGCTTCTAGTCTGAGAGATTCATGAGTTACAGTACAACTCCAGGTCTCTTAAAATAAGTAGATGAATACTACGAAAAAGCTTTAACAATCTCAACCTTCATCTTAAAGTAGCACATCCCAACTATGTGATGCAATTTTCAAGTAGAATTGAGAGGATTCAGAGAGGTTGCAAAGTGCACCTGGGAATACAACTGCCTTCCTGTCACCGACAACTAAAGAGTTAGCTGTGCTCCGGCTACTTGCTGGAAATTATAGCCATTATTCATTTCCTCATCTCAAAAGAACATGTTGCTGTCTGAAAGGGATGTTGTAGAATGGGAAAGGGAGCCTTCAAAATCTTGGAAGACTCCTGCAACAACATCATGTAGCTTCCCCAGAACTGTCACACAAACTCTGTACAATTGTCCACTGTCGGGGAAGCTTTTCAGAAGGAATTTGCTAGTGCATATATGCTCTAATGTGGTATTGTTGATACTTACATGGAATAGAGAAAAGTTGAGTTCTGCATCCTATTAAACGTGTTCCAAAACACAAGTCTGCTTAATTACTAGGCTTGTCAGCTCTACCGACACCTACAAGAAGTAGAAATGTGAATCATGCCTAAAGAAGACATGATTACGAGGTAAATTTCAGGAATACCATTAAGACAATAAAGGAAATTCATATTGAAGGTTTTATAGTATCAAAATTTTATCATACAAGAAGTTAGAAATGGAAAAAAGTTCTTCCTACAGTCCTCAAACATCCATTTCACAACAAACATAGCTATCTCAAAGACATTAGTCAAATGGAGTATTATTTGATGTTACACCGGGTGTTTCATTTGACAAACTGGTAACTTCTCTAATCCTTAGTTCGCTCACATGCTTTTTTCCAAATTATCTTCCCAGTTTGAAAAGCCATTATCTGAATTTGGTTAAAAAGAACAACTTTAAATCAAATTGACGTTTAATCTGCCACAAAATGAAAAGCGTCAATTTCTCTTCCACCTAGGTCACAGGGCAGGAATTGATCAGAACCTGTCCTGTTTCCAAGAAGCCTAAACCACATTAATACCATACAATTTTAACAGCTGAAAAGGAAATGCTGCAATGTAATTTCAGCAACGGCAGTTCACTTAGATGCAGCTCTATCCTATAACACTCACCCTACACTTTACTAGCTCACTAGGGTAAACCTTAAGGTTCCAAAACAAAGTTAGTGCTCAAAGGACATTAAGCAATACGAGCTGAAAGACAATCATTACAGATGACAATCATGTTTTCATCCTGTGTATCTCAAAACAGCCACTTAGCCAACTAGCTGGAATGAATGACTATAATGGAAATGTACACTATTAAAAATAGGTGCCAATTTAATAGAAATAGCTGCTGAATGAGAATGTGTATAATAGTAAAACTACTTGCTTTCCACTTTAACTAAACAGGGTACCAAACCAATACCAGGTCTTCAAAACCACTAAAAGTATCCCTTTGAACTATTAACAACCCACCAGCAATTTCACTTTAAACACACAGTAAATGCCTTTTGTTTGTAAACAAAGTCAGTCAGTTGTTAGCTATTTCAGCCCTACCAAGGAGACTTTAGATTGCACAGACAGGAAAGCATTGATAAATACTAGGCTAGCAGCCTCCCAGTACTTAAAGGGGGCCTACAGGAAAGCTGGAGAGGGACTCTTTACAAGGGTATGTGTCGTGGGTTAGGCCAATCCGGCAACTAAACCCCACGCAGCTCTCCCAGTCCAGTAAAATGGAGAGGAGAAAAATGTAATAAAAGAGCTGAGGGTCGAGACAGGAACAGAGGAGCACCCACCAACCACGGTCCCAGGCAAGAGAGGCTGTTTTCTTAAAGCAAAACTATTTATTAACAGCTACCTACAAAGAGAAAAGCACACAAAAAACGGTTATTTGAGAGGATAACAAGAAAACAAGGCCAGATCTTAAAAACAACACCACTTCCCCCCTTTTCCTTATCTTCCCAACTCTACCTCCTCCCCCCAGCGGTGCAGGGGGCAGAGAATGGGGGAGTGCAGGTCAGTTCATTCTATGCTGTTACTGCCGCTTCTCTTAAAGCAGAAGGAGTCCTTACACCATTGTCCCTTGATCCAGTGGATCCCCTACTCATGGCAAAAGCGTGAATCCTACCCGCTGGGAGGCAATCTTTATCCCAACAGATTGCCCCAAGCGCGGGCTTTACCAGTCCTGGACTTTTAAGGAGCTGTAGCCACTCGCTCTGGCGTGGGTCATCATACAGACTTTAAATGCGCTCCGGCGTGGGTCGTCATGTCGACCTTAAATGCGTCTCCATACAGACTTAGATGCGTAAATGCGCCCATGATTCACAATAGTCTCAGGCTCAGGCATCTCCTTTAACAAAACACCTCCCCATCGGCAAGGGTCATCCCACGGACTCTAGATGCGTACCGTACTCAGGCTCTGGCATCTTTTCTCAACGTGGATCCTCCACGGGCTGTGAGTGGGTCTCTGCTTGCTCCACCGAGGACTGGTTGCAAAGGGGCCGCTTGCAAGGGGGACTCAGCTGTGGCACACGTTGTTCCGTTCCATCTTCACTGACCTCTTATCTGTGTGGCCGTTTGTCTCAGATCTCAGTCCTTTCTGGGTGAACTCGGCCCGGTGGGCACCCCGGGAGCGGAGCTCTCCCCGAGTTCCCCAAGCGGCTCCGTTGGGGCCATCCTCGACGGGGCGGACATCGGCCCGGGCCGGGCCGCTGGCCCAGCGGGGCACCGGGAGCAGGGGCCGTGCCCCCCTCCCTTCTCCTCGCTCGTGGGCAAAGGCACACCTTTCCAGTTCCTTTGTCCTGACGTAAATAGGGCAATTCACAGAGGCGTGGATTGGCTCAAGTCCCGAGGGGGATGGGAGTCCGGTTTGATAGGCAGCTTCTGCCACCCGGACCTCCCCCCCCACTTCAAACCATGACAGCATGTAGTGATAGGACAAGGGGCAATGGATTTAAACTGAAAAAGGGGAGATTTAGATTGGATATAAGGAAAAAATTTTTCACTCAGAGGGTGGTGAGGCACTGGAACAGGTTGCCCAGAGAAGTTGTGGATGCCCCATCCCTGGAGGTGTTCAAGGCCAGGTTGAATGAGGGTTTGGGCAACCTGGTATAGTGGAGGGTTTCCTTGCCCATGGCAGGGGGGTTGGAACTAGATAATCTTTGAGGTCCCTTCCAACCCTAACCATTCTATGATTCTATTACAGCACTATCATTTCAAAGAGGACACACCATTCTGAAGTTGGATGAGCAATTATATGTACAAACACAGCAAGCTCTATATTCTGTTATACACATACTGCATATTCATTTTGAAGAAAAAGCACTGTATGTTTTCCTCACATTTGAAAGAAAGCTCCTCAGAAAGCTTAGGTAAGTGACTATTACAGTGGATTCACAGCACATTAACTAATCTAAAGTAATTGCTCACGTGTGCACACTTATCTTGCAATAAACTCAGGCCAGCTCACTTTTAAAAAGCAGCATAGCAAGTCACTCTGTGTACTGCTACCACGTTGTCTCAAATGTGCTACACATCCACACCCAACCTTACCCAGCAAGTCAGGCAAGGAGCTGTATACCTCGTCTTGCCTCTCTTCAGAGTTCTCCACTCTGGTCCCCCTTCCTACCCTTTTGTCTTTCTAATTAATTAATAAAAAAAAAAGATTTATTCAGATCGAAATTTGGAAAAAAATAAATTCAATCCAACCCGATTCAAGAACAGCTAAATAGGAACACCCATAGAGTACCAAAGTCACTGGTAACTTCTTGAGGATGTAATTAGGAGGCATAAAGTGAAGTCTCTGTGGCAGTAGGTACAGCTCAGTACTGTGTGCATGTGCATATGCGCCTATTTGCAACCTTCAGTACCCTATTAGGAAGAAAGTTTCAGTGAATTAAACAGGAATCAGAACCATATGACCAAGAACTCAATCTAAATTCACTGAAATACGTTTAGTCATTTACCATATGATTTGAAGATTGTCTCATGCTAAACTGTTTTAAACCTAAAACATACCTGGATTTAACCAACTGCAGCAAAGAAAAATAAACAAGCAAAACCATAAGCAGTCCCAAAGTTTACTAATATTGTAATGCTGTTTTAATAGCTAATGCCGCTACTAAAGTGGCAGCATCAAAGTGCTTTTCACTTGTTAGTAATTTAGGCTAGTTCTCCCTTGTCCTTTAATTTTCCACTTTACACTTCTGTCCTGTGTAGGCTTATCTAAAAGCATTTAAACAATTCAAACCTAAAAATGAGCTGATCAACTGCAAAACGTAGATCTAAAAATCCACACATCACATTCCAGTACTAATTTCAGTCACAGTATCAACTGTTCCATCTGAAATTCACAGCCAAACTTCACAGGCACTAATCTCATGTAAGCATTAAATGTAAAACAATGTAATTTTAGCAGTGAAGAAAACTATTTCTTCTGCTATTACAAGGCTGTAGACAATTTCATAATGGGGTATATAAATATAGGGACTGAAAAAAACGCCTCTACCACACAAAGCAGTGAGAAGAACAGAGATAACCAGCACCCTCCATCGTCTATTATCTCCCACAGCAAAGTCCTTCTGAAATCAAAAGTAAAGCCAAATCTAAGCATCTCTATGACAATCAAAATAGTGAAGATGTATAATTTTTTTATGCATAAACTCTGGTTTAAGTTTAGTTTGTTTCTCTATGAGGTTTTCTCAGCTGGTAAGTGGTCTTTGATTTCTACAGTGGTATAATACCATAGTTTAAACAGGATTTTAGGTTAAGCAGTAGTGATCCAAATCCATTTGAACCTGAAAGAGTTCACATGAGGTTTAAATTTTGAGTACATTCACCCTTGATTCAATTACTTTTTCAGTGGCCTTGCATAATCGAAGCCTTAAGAGTGGGATCTTTATGAAGTAGTTTAAGAGAAATCCACTTAACTCACATCATCCCTTCTATTTTCACAGTCTTGTTTGACTGCTCCACTAGCCCTCTGAAAATTTCCAACTTCATTTAGAGCAATAACCTCCATTCATCAAACGCACAAAGTTATCCTACCTTCATAAGAAAAAATGGGTTTAGAATATTAAGTGCTTCAACAGTTGAATTAAATGCTGTTCAGAAATTCCAGGAGTTTGATTTCTATCTTTATAGAGCAATTTTGAAAAAAAAACTATCAATCTAGCCAAACCACATTAATAAGAGCACATTAAACTATAGCATAAAAAGACAAAAGTTTTTTCATTAAATAGACATATTTCTCAATATATATGACAATAAGTAAATTTCAACAACTGCTCTTTTCTAGTGTATGTTTTTGTGTCTCAGTCTTTGTTCCACGTCTGAGAATGAAAATTAGTATTATAGTTGCTAAAATATTAGGAAAGCAATGAAGACAAGTAATAGACTGCATTTAAGTTTTGCTGACTTTTGAGGACGAGAATTTGCATAGAAACGTAACTGAAGCCACGGTAACAGGCAGCGTAAATAACGTGGCAAACATCCGACACCGGCAAGAGCAGTGCTCCGTGAACTATGCCGCCTGCCCACGAATATCCAGAACTGTATAAACAAAACACACAGCATTTATGCTGTCACTGTCCACATATGCTCTGTGTGACACTAACTTTCACTGAAGAGATGCATTATGTTGCCCATGATTTAGGATTAATATATAAAATGGTGACGTCTATCATCATTAGAATTCATGACGTTCACAAATTTGGCCATCCCACACCAAACTTACTGTGTAAATTTAGCATATTCTATTTCTCTCATATGCTGTAAACCAGTAGATTACAAGGTATAAGCTGAGAAGAGTAGTTGCTTTGCACAGGCTCATCCTCTGGAAGATGATGCCTTGTGTCAATTTAGTAAGCTCATGTTGGATGAGAATAAACTTATGCTCTCATACTTCTCCAGTGGATCAGGCTGGATGTCAGGCAAATGACATCTCTGAGGAAGCGCACGCCATCGTCTCCTCCCTGAGCGACAGAAACACTGCTCACGCATGGAATCATTCCAGCGTTTTTAAAGGTGTTTCTAACTCTGAAAGACACTTTTGTTTGTTTCTGTACATGCTTCCCTTGTGTTTGTCTGTTGACACTGTGCTCCTCCCCACAATTTCCCTGCAGCTCTAACACTGCTCCTCAACTAATGTCATAGAAAACTTCAGAAAGACAGCTGGAGAACAGCACGTTAAGAGAGAGCAAACGTTCCTGATTCTCAGTACATGCTCATCCAAGTGTAATAAAGACAAGGTGAAAAGCCACCTGCAGGTGTTTCTGCTGGAGCAGTAGGCTAAGCACACCATTTAAAAGAGAAGAACCACCTAAAGTAAACCATGATCCTACCTCGTCAGCAAAAAATGAAAACACCGAAGGACAACACATTTATGAGATGAAGGAGGATGTTATGTTTGCTGCCTTCATAGCTGAAAGAAATCAAGGCTTAAAGCGTGTTTGATGAACGTTTGAAGAAGTATAACATCAGCCGCGGGCTAATTCTGCACTACCCCAGAAATTTTCCACAAGTTTCTCAACGCCTCCACACCTTCTGAACTTGTGAAAACACTGGCAACTGATTTCGCAGTGGAACCGGAGCCTGCTCCGGTCTCCAGGTGACCCGATGTAAATACTCTCACCGCGGCCGGACAAAAGCGGAGCTGCAGGCCTCCAGGGAGGCGCGACGTGATGCGCACAAACCGAAACACCCATCCCCTACAGGCTTCGGTACATCTGGGAGAGCTAATCCCTCCACCCAGCCCCAGAGGGCGAGGCTGCCTGCCCACACAAAGCCCCGAGACCACCTCCGACACCAGGCACGCGCCTGAAAACGGCCCCTTCCTACCGACAGCGCCTTCCCCACCTCCCGGCGGACGGCGGAGACGGGCCCCCACCCCATCCCCACCCCGGCCGCCTCCTCACCAGCCGGTCTCGTCCTCCTCGCAGCTGGCGAACCGCTCCAGCTCCTCCGGCCTGAGCAGCGCCGCATCGTCCAGGAAGCCGTTGGCCGCGTCGCCGCCCGCGTCGCCGCCCGCGCCGCCGCCGGTCTCCTTGGGGGGCGGCCGCCGAACGGCGGCCCTGGGGCTGAGGCAGCGGCCGTCGGGCGAGGAAGCGGCGGGGGGCGACGGGGAAGGCCCGCCGCCCGGGAGGCGCTTGGGGCTGGCGGGGGCGGCGGGCAGGGCGCCGTGGCGGCTGCGGAGCTGCTCGTTCTGCTTCTCCAGCTTCTTCACCAGCTCCTGCAGCTTCCGTACCTCCGCGTCCGCGTTCACGCCCGAGCCGACGTCCTCCATGGCGCCCGCCAGAAGAGGGGCGGCTGCGCGGAGAAGGGCGGCCGCGCCGCCCCGTCTACATGGCCCGGCGGCCCGCGGCGGGGGAGGGCTGGGGCGGGGCGGGCCGCGGTCGCTGCGGCCTCCGCCTCCTCAGCGGCGCCGGCGGGGGACAGAGGACGCGCATCCGGCCGCCGCCGCCATCTTACCACCGCGCTGTCCCGTCCCACCGCCCTGACGTCATGCGCGTATCGCGGAACGGCCGCCGGTCGCGCCGGCTTCTCGCTCGGTCGGGGCGGGGTGACGTTACCGGCGGTGGGGTGACGTGGCATTGCTGCGGGTGGGGTGTTCGGCGCCGGGAGGGGCGGCAGCCGGCGCGGAGGGGAAGGCGCTGCCTCACCGCCGCCGGGCGCCGTGTGAGGGGCTCCGCCGGCAGCCTCGCTCCTGAGGGAACAGCCCGGCGTGGCGCGGCCTCACGTCCCGTCCCACTCACGTGCGGCGCGGGAAGCCCCGGGATACCTTCCCAAAATGCTCACATCCTCCAAAGGATACGAGGTCTTGGGCCAAGGCCCTGGCGATGGTCTGGGACCCTCTGTACCTGACAAGCACATGAGCTGCTTTCTGAGTATCACTTCAGCCTTTCATCTTGTATAAATATATATATATTTGTATAAAAAGTGACGTGAAATTGCCATCTACAACAAGACTCTTAGACCTTTAGATTTAAGGAGTTAGTATTTCGATTAGATATGAGGAAGAAATTTTTCTCTCTGAGGGTGGTGAGACACTGGAACAGGTTGCCCAGAGAAGTTGTGGATGCCCCATCCCTGGAAGTGTTCAAGGCCAGGTTGGATGAGCCTTTGAGCAATCTGGTGTAGTGGAGGGTTTCCCTGCTCATGGCAGGGAGGTTGGAACTAGGTGATCTTTGAGGTCCCTTCCAACCCTAACCATTCTATGATTCTATGATTTGGAGGCTTGTGTGCCCAAACTTTAGCTGCTGGCATTGTTGGGAAGCTCTGCACCCACCCTTTGCCATGCCAGTCAGTATAAGACAGTGCCCTTAGTGCCAACCCCTCACAACTTTACTATATATTTTGTATAATTGTCACAACTGTAAAGCTATTAAACAGTTTTGACCCGTGAGTTGAGACCTTTGGGACTCTGCTCATTGATATCACATTAATAACCATCAGTAACAACCCCTGGAGACTGGTCTGTAAACCAGTTTGTAAATCCAGCCCATTCTCTCTTTAGTCTGTATCATTTGGTACCAAGTTAGGTACCTTCAGGGAATTTAGATAGAACATACTCTGTGAGCACAGTTACTTCATTAACAGAACTTAAAGTCCTCCAAAAGGCAAGCAAAACAATAAAAAGGTTTTTGACAATAAGGATCTTCTGTGACACACTTTCAGTGACAATTCAATGATAGGTGGGTGTAATAGTGGTCTTAACCTATGCAGGGAAGTTTATTCCGACTTAGAATATTTATAGCAGGACCACACAATATGGCTTCCTTATTCTTTAACTAACCTGAGTCCAAATGTCAGTGGAACGATAAACCTTCAGTCACTTGTGTTATTCATGCTTTTACAATAGCAATAGGAGTTAGATCTTTTTCTTTCCTGCAGTTGCTAGGATCAGGATGGGGCTGGTGGCTGGGGCTGGGAAGGGGACAGAGTGTGAAGTGGGGCTGTGATGAAAGGCTCTGCCAGAGAGCATAGGCTGACAGCGCGGAGAAGGACCAGGACCAGAGAGAGCCCCGGGTTTCTGGGAGCTGCTGAGTCAAATTGCAGCTGTTTGTGGTGGTTATGTCATGTTTAGGGGCCTCATCTGTTATGTAATGGGGCAGCTTTGAGAGCCCCTGAGGGGTTCTGTGTGCTGCCTGTATCCTGCCTCCCTTCTCCTTCTCCCTCTCCCTCTTCTCACTGCTGAATCATCTGCTAGTTTTACAAAGAGTAAAGGCAATTGGAATGAACAAAGGGAGTCACTGGTTAATAGTCACCATAGTCTGTGCTTGAATAGCAAGGGCCGTGATCCTGCTTTCTCATTTACTCTTGTGCTGTGAGTGCCCTTCTCATGTTTTGGCAACTGAGGAGCAGCAAGGCTTGGACCAGAAGCCTCCCATTAAATATCAGGTCAATAATGGGCCAGATGTGAGAGACCACACCCGAGCAGAGTCCTCTGGGTGATTGTACAGAAATAGCATTAATTGATGGTAACGCCAAAAAAATGAATTCTTTCCACAGTGTCACAAGGGGCTGGTGGGGGTGGTGGGCAGGGCGCCGTGGCAGCTGCAGAGCTGCTCATTCTGCTTCTCCAGCTTCTTCACCAGCTCCTGCAGCTTCCACACCTCCGCGTCCGTGTTCACGCCCAAGTGTCACAAGAGGAAGAGGAATTCCTCTGCATGTGAGATTAGACCTGTTGCAGATTTTTTTCTGAGCAGCTGCAGTTTGCTCCCGTGTTGTCTTTTCCACACACAGGCAAATGGAAGGGAAAAACAGCATTTATGAAGCAGTCTTTTCCAGATCTCAGTACCTGCATGGGTGCTTCTCTTCTCTGGCTTGGGGTAGGTTCTTAACTCAAGTGATGAGAGGAAATGACGAGCACTCCCTCCAAAGAAAAAGAAGTCTGAACAAGGCTCCCGCATCACTCAAATAGTTCAGCGTTCAGCACACATCTCTCTGACAAATGGTTCCTGAGAAAAGGCCACCAGGAGCCTTAATTGATGGCCTTTGAGCTCTCTAGCATGGACAACTCTGCGGTTAGTTTCTCACGGCTGTAATTTGCTGTGTTGTTGTTCTTACATATGGCGAAACTGTGAGAATCTGACTTTGAAACCTTTATTTCGGTTGTCACCTGGGAGAACAAAAGATCCCTCAGGGGGAAGAATACAAGAAGATGGGCAGATGCATGGTGGGAAGTTAACATTTGTAGCAAATATTTAACTTCATGCCTGGAAAACTAGGATGTTTTTTAAGCAGCTTTGTTTAGCCTCCTGCAGAAGGTTGTTGCCTGCCAGACTTCTCAAAGGAGGTGTTCAGCAGGCCCACACATGTTCGTATTAGGCAGTGTTTATCTAAACCTTTGACAAAATAGAAAGTATCATTTGTCATTACAATGTATGTGCAAACATTGCATACACAGTGGAGTAAGTATGCCCCTTTCATAATATGTGCCTTTCAGAATTAATTTCAAAATTATCCGTTCAGCTGGTTCTACTGAAAGAACCAACACTGTAACTTCAATTATTGAGGAAAGATATCTGAGTATATCTGGCCTCATCAGTGGTGAGATAACACATTTAGCCCTTTAGATGAGACTTATTTTATTTGGAAACTCAAAAATATGGTCAATGTCTCTGCAAACATCTTCAGTAACTGTCTGCTAGAAACTGTGAACAGCGGTGAGCTTTGTAAAGACATCTGTGCATAAATACACTTAGAGGTCTTTATATTATAAATAATTTAAAAAAGATATTTACTACTGACACTATCATGGGCAAGAGAGAGACCCGCATTCAGTACACTGGTCTTCTTACCAAATTACAAGCCTTCCTGGAGGGCAGGCGAGATTCCTGCTAAGTTCTGCCATTGAAAGCACATCTATCTTTGGTATCATCGAGTATAAAATGTAGCTCTTCGGCATGAATTTATATCTCTTCTTTTTCTGTGCAGAAAAAGAGATGTCAACAGTTTGACCACAACCATCTTTAAACATGTATTTTGTGCTCCAAAGCTAGAGCAAGAGCAGTTCTAGAATACTGCACAGATTCCTAATGAGGGTGGTATTCATGGCATACTCTGTGGCTAGAAAACGTATGAACAAGTATGTACTTCAGTCTTTATAATTTATATTGTTAATTTGCTGATGACTCTTTTCAAAGATTATCATCACAATTGAGCATTGTAATAAATCTTTCATATCACAGAATGACTGAGGTTGAAAGGGACCTCTGGAGGTCATCTGGTCCAATCCGCCTGCTCAAGCAGGGCCACCTAGAGCTGGTTGCCCAGGACCATGTCCAGATGGCTTTTGAAAGTCTCCAAGGATGTTCAACTGCATGAGGTTCCTGTCAGCCCGTTTCTCCAGCCTTTCAAGGTCCCTCTGGATGGCAGCATGACCCTCTGGCATATCAGCCACTCTTCCCAGTTTGGTGTCATCAGCAAACTTGCTGAGAATTCTCTCTGCGCCATCATCCAGGTCATTACTGAAGATGTTGAACGCAATTGGATCCAGTATTGACTCCTGGGGTATGGTGCTAGTTACTGGCCTCCAACTAGATTTCATGCTGCTGACCACCATCTTCTGGGCCTGGATCACTGCAGACACCCTACATAGTATTTGAGTATTCACACTAAGTTCATCATCATGATTTCTGAGTACCTTCCACAGATTTTAAATATTTTTCTCCTGGCATTTTTTGCGTATCTGCACGTACAATTCAGTAACAAATGCAAATTCAGTTTTCTCATGTAGTTAGCTACCAGTATTTCATGTTTATCATCATTTGATAATAACAATTGCTCTTTAGAAAACAGCTGAGCCCAACATGCTTAAAATGCTGCGGCGAGACCAAAGTGACTCAGAACACTGGGAAAGGATTTTCTGTCATCAAGAAGATTCATGATTTATGTTCATTTGCAGATTGCAGTGATTTCATTCACTTGGGCAATGTTGAGTGAAACCTCGTATGTCTCCACCCGCATGAAGCAATCTTCTGTTCTAACATTCAAAAAAAAGTTTCTAAATTTACTGACAGCTCTTCTGATACACTTTTATTAACAAGCCAACACTGGAAGGAAAAAGTTTTCATTGCACTCAGAAAGTTCTTAAAGCAGTTTCCCTATGCACCTTTTAACAGAGAAAGGCACCAAATCTTCATCAGAATGTAAAATAATTGAAAAGTGAGCAACTTTCAAATATGTTGGAAGTTTGAAATGCTGTATTTACATGCATACTGGAAAAGCTAGTGTGTTTTAAATATCTTTTTGGTTAGATTTGTGTGAAAATTTGTAACTGAAGGTGAGACAGAGGGTATATAGATAGCATAGACCAAACTTTGCAATTAAATTTGGTTTATGCACAATTGATTTATTAATGACTTGCATTTCACAAGGCTGTGCTTCTCTCCAAAGACAATGTACTAATACTGACAAAAACAATGAAGATTTACTATCAAGAAAGGAAGATGTGTGACGAGTTTTAAAGGTGGCTGTAGTAACAGAAACACTGTACGCAAACAAAAGAATTACCAAAGAACACTGAGATATTACCTCCGTACTTGAGCTTGGAGAGAAAGCAAGAATACGCTATTTGAGAAATAGTGTTGTCGTGGGTTAGGCTAACCCCCCCCACACAGCCGGTCACTCCCCCTCCCCCCCCCCAGGAATGAGGGAGAGAATTAAAGGGTAAACGGGAAACCCGTGGGTTGAGATAAGAACAATTTAATACAGATGATTTAATACACAGTGTAGATGCTCACCACCTCCTCGTATGTGAAGCCCGTCTTGTCCCGAAGCTGCAATCCCGGACGAACGCGAGGCCCCGAAATAGAGAGGGGCAGAGAGGGAGAGAGAGTACTCCGAGAGTGGGAGTACTGGGAGAGAGAGAAAAAGACAGAAAAACAATAGAGCAACAGCGCAGCAAGCACAAAAGAGCAAAAGCGGCGAAAGAGCCAAAGCGCAAAAGCCCTTCTTCCCCGCTGACCCTCACTTATACTGGGCATGACGCTGCATGATATGGAATACTAATTGGCCAGTTTGGCCCTCAATCTTAAGTTCCACCACAAATCACAAGGGGAATCATGTCTCGCTTGTCCCAGCTATGCTCCCCCCTTATCCCGCCGTGCTTCTGCACTCCGGCACACTGAAAAGTCCTTGGAGTTTCACGTCCAACCACAAACATCAACTTGCTATCAGCATTCTTCTCAGAGCGAGCCTCTGAGTAAAACCAAAACACGGAGCTCTTCTAGCTGTTAAAAGAAGAGCTAACTGTCCCAGCTAAAACTGGGACAAGTGTATGGCTGTATTATTCAAAACTACAGCGTAATGCAACTGCAACTTTTGCTTTTTTTTTTTTTCTTTCTCCCCTTTTTCTGCTTTGAGAAAGCGTTGGGCTGTTTTGCGCAGTACAGAAGGTACCGCTCGCCATCTAGTGACACCTCGTTGTGCCTGAGTCGGAATCGGGCACTTAAGCTGAGCCTTCCCAGCGAGAAGGTTGCGCACCAGGGCTCTTGGCAGCCTCTTCCAGAGGACTTGAGGTCAATAGACCTCGGTCACCGCTCTGGTGGCTCAGGGCTCCCTCCTGAGGAGGCGTCCCAGAGATGGTGCGGGGAGTATGGTATGCGGGGAGTTTTTGGTGGAACAGGTCTTGCCACACCTGTGCTGTGGGGAGGTAGCATATGTGCATGCTCTGGCCGCTGTGCTGACAATTCCCTGCCAGATTTTGGAAGCTCTTGAAGAGGAAACCCTGCTCGATCCATGGTGGAAGAAATGCCTTCTATCTGGAGGATACCATAAAATAAATCTTACAGCGTAACCAGTCCCAACATTTACTGATCTTCCTATCTTCAACATCAGTATTATTATTAATCACAGTGCCATTATTTTTTTCTTCTGGATTCTTGTATGGTAATTTTTTTAATATATCAGATGAGGGCTGATTTTACCCAACAGTGGTAAAACAACAAATAATGCATAGGATCAAGTGAAAAATAAAATCTGCTTACATTGCTGCTTTTTCTAGTGCTGTTCACTCTGTGGTCTCCTGCTGCTCAATGAACTTGGCTGGCTCCAGGGAGGAGCTGAGTTAGCATCCTGGTTTCAACTGGGACAGAGTTAGTTTTACTTTTTAGCAGCTAGAAGAGCTCCGTGTTTTGGATTTAGTCTGAGATTTGCTATGAGGAGAATGTTGATAGTGCAATGGTGTTCATAGTTGGCACCGAGACCTCAAGAACTTTTCAGCTTCCCGTGTTCTTGCCAGTGTGCAGGAGCTCAACATGCTGGGGGGAGAGCATGGCCGGGACAAAGGGTCCGCAACTGCCCTTATGATTTGGACTTAGGTTTAGGATTGAGGGCCAAACAGGCCAATGGAGTATTCCATGTCATGCAACGTCATGCCCAGTGTATACGTAAGGGTTGACCGGGAAGTTTAGAACTTTCTTCGGAAGGCTCTCCTTGGACTCTCAGTCTCTCAGAGTTCTGTCTCTCTCTCACTCTCTTTTTGGGCCTCTCACTCCTCTAGGATTGCGGTGTTGGGACTTACCTATTTGGGGATTGTTTGCCGGGATGAGCATTGGTCACCAGGTGGTGAGCAATTACACTGTGCCTCATTTGTTTGTATATATTATCATTATACATGCTGCTTCTTCTTCTTCTTCTTCTTCTTCTTCTTCTTCTTATTCTTATTCTTATTATTCTTAAATTGTCCTTATCTCAACCCATAAGTCTCCTTTCCTTTTCCCCTTTAATTCTCTTCCCCATTCCCCAGGAGTGGATGAGGGTGAGTGAGTGGCTATGTGGCATTTAGTTGCCACAACAGTTAGCCACTGTGGCCTCTGTCAGCAAGGATGAGCAAAAGGAAAGGCCCTGCAGGGAAATCAAACGAAAACTCAAATTCATTTGTTTCCCAGAGCGTGTTTCTCAGTGCCTAATTAGGTGCATGCCTTCTTGCTGAAGTCCACAAGAAGAACCATCATTAGATTTCCCACTGCAGGAATATTATGGGGTTTGTGAATGAGAGGCAAATTGGGAAAATATTGTTTAGAAGTCACAATGGATTATGAGAGCAGGCTGTGCAGTGAGAGTGAGCATGAGACCTCCTGCAAGGGGTTGCAGGCAAATGGCCCTCTCGTGATAGCTCTCAGCAAAGTCACAGGAAAATACTCGGAACTTGAAATGGCAGATCACTCACTATAAGCCAGTAGGCTTGGTACAGAGATTCACTCCCCTGCCCATTTACAGGTGGATCTTGATAAACAATTTAGTGTAAAAAAATTCACGACAAATTTATTCTATTATTTTCCTATGGAATTAGTTAACACTATTTAATTATTATTAACACTAGAGGCAATGTAGGCTCACTGGTGAATGAGGAGGGTGCCCTGGTGACAGAGGATAAGAGGAAGGCAGAGTTACTGAATGCCTTCTTTGCCTCAGTCTATACTGCTGGAGGCTATCCTGATGAGCCCCGGAACCCTGAGGCTCCTGAGGAAGTCAGGATAGAGCAGGAGTCTACCCTGGTTTATGAGGACTTGGTTAGGGACCAGTTAAGCAACCTGACCATCCATAAAGCCATGAGTCCTGATGGGATGCACCTGCGGGTGCTGAGGCAGCTGGCGGATGTCATTGCCAGACCACTCGCCATCATCTTTGCTAAATCATGGGGAACGGGAGAGGTGCCTGAGGACTGGAGGAAAGCAAATGTCACTCCGGTCTTCAAAAAGGGCAAGAAGGAAGACCCTGGTAACTATAGGCCGGTCAGCCGCACCTCCATCCCTGGAAAGATAATGGAACAACCTGTCCTTGGTGCTATCTCTAGGCATATCAGGGATAAGAGGGTCATTAGGGGCAGTCAACATGGCTTCACTAAGGGGAAGTCGTGCTTGACGAACCTGATAGCCTTTTGTGAGGACATCACCCAGTGGGTGGATGATGGTAGAGCAGTGAATGTGGTCTATCTTGACTTCAGTAAAGCATTTGACATAGTCTCCCACGGCATCCTCACAGCTAAACTGAGGAAGTGTGCTCTGGATGATCGGGTAGTGAGGTGGATTGTGAACTGACTGAAAGATAGAAGCCAGAGAGTAGTGGTCAATGGGACAGAGTCCAGTTGGAGGCCTGTATCCAGTGGAGTCCCTCAAGGGTCGGTACTGGGACCAGTATAGTTCAACATATTCATCGATGACTTGGATGAGGGAATAGAGTGCATGGTCAGCAATTTGCTGATGACGCTGAGCTGGGAGGAGTGGCTGACACACCTGAAGGCTGTGCTGCCATTCAGAGAGACCTGGACAGGCTGGAGAGTTGGGCGGGGAGAAATTTAATGAAATACAACAAGGGCAAGTGTAGAGTCTTGCATTTGGGTAAGAACAACCCCACGTACCTGTACAAGTTGGGGACTGAACTGTTGGGGAACAGCACAGGGGAAAGGGACCTGGGGGTCCTGGTGGACAGCAGGATGACCAGGAGCCAGCAATGTGCCCTTGTGGCCAAGAAGGCCAATGGCATCCTGGGGTGTATTAGAAGGGGTGTGGTTAGTAGGTTGAGAGAGGTTCTCCTCCCCCTCTACTCTGCCCTGGTGAGGCCACATCTAGAATATTACGTCCAGTTCTGGGCCCCTCAGTTCAAAAAGGACAAGGAACTGCTTGACAGAGTCCAGCGCAGGGCCACAAAGATGATTAAGGGAGTGGAGCATCTTCCTTATGAGGAAGGGCTGAGGGAGCTGGGTCTCTTTAGCTTGGAGAAGAGGAGACTGAGGGGGGACCTCACTAATGTTTATAAATATGTAAAGGGTGACTGTCATGAGGATGGAGCCAGGCTCTTCTCAGTGGCATCCAATGATAGGACAAGGGGAAATAGATATAAGCTGGAACATAGGAGGTTCTGCTTAAACATGAGGAAGAACTTCTTCCCAGTAAGGGTAACAGAACACTGGAACAGGCTTCCCAGAGAGGTTGTGGAGTCTCCTTCTCTGGAGATGTTCAAAACCCACCTGGACGCGTTCTTGTGTGATCTGATCTAGGTGGTCCTGCTCTGGCAGGGGGATTGGACTAGATGATCCTTTGAGGTCCCTTCCAATCCCTAACATTCTGTGATTCTGTGATTCTGTATTTGCTTTCCTCCCAATGTTATCACAGCATTCACCAAGCAGACTGAATAACTGGGAGTTTTTTCTTTTCAGCAATGACTTATTACTGCAACAGCAAGATCATCCTCCAAAGTATACAGTACAAATAATCTTATTTATTTTCGCTTGTTTCTACTTTACTTTACAGGCATTTTAAAGACTACTAAACATTAAAACAAAGAAACTGATAAAATGGTCTGTTTCATTACAGAAATACTCCTACTTTGTATTTCTTCTCTTTCCTTAATTATCCCCTTTAGATATTAAGATCCTTGGTTGGAGCAATCATTGGACTTTTGTCTACTAAGTGCTTTGTTTGTTACTAGTACATCTAATAGTGCTACTCAATGGGAATCCAAGCTTTACTGAATACAAGTAGCTGAAATATTAATTTTAAAATATTGGTGCTACTCAGCTGATTCAAAGTACGAACAGATATTGAGCCAGAATATTTCAGTGAGGTATCTGTGGAAGGCAACTGGAATTCCTTTAAGCCAGTGCTCCAGAAATTCTCTTACGTATGTAGCCCAAAGGGAAAAATTATAGGAAACAACTCCATTCATAGTTAACTGAGGAATCTTTAATATTATGTGTAAAGAGAGAGCCTACAAGGAACAGAAAAAGAAAAAATGTCTTGCCAGACAGAAGGCACATCAAAAGGTGAAGCCTAGGGAAAGGCTGTAAAAGAACTTCAAGCAAATAGTAAAAGGTAGCTCGGCCCTATGAACAATAAAAAAGAAGTGGATACCTTATAAAACTTAGATGTGATTGCAATTAAAGATAATCTAGGTCACACCCCAAACTACTTGAATATTTGGCTCAGCGACAGTAATGATAATGTGACAGTACACAGAGGCAAAACCAAGGATGTTCATGAGAATGGGTGTGGAAAGAGAAATTGTCTTGTGCCAGGTGAAACCTAAGGGCAAAGAGCTCAGCTCTCAAGGAGGCCCAGTAACTGAGATCACAAAGACAGTGGTAAGAGTTTTAATGCATTTAGTAAAACAGATGGCAGTACCATATGATTAAAAAAATTAAAAAAGGAAGTAGCGATCTTTAAGGAGAAAAGCGATCCACAAAAGTGTATTAGGATGATCTCAATTGCCTATAAGGGCTCAACATTTTGTGAAGGATACAGAGATATAAAAGTGCATAAAAATGGGAGAAACAGTTACCAAAGATAGATTGTGCCAAATTAGCTTGGTATTTTTCTTTGCTAAAATACATAACGTCTTTAGAGAATGAAATTGCAATAAAGCAAATCCATATAGATTTCAGTAAAGTGACTGACATGGTGTTATGTGGAAGTCATTGTGATGATGCAGGAAAATCAGAAGGAAGAAACCAGGTGAAAAGCAACAGCAATGGCTGTACTTACAGGAGAGTGCTCAGGCTATAGGGAGATGCTTTGTGTAACTGTAAGTTAGGGATTGACTGCATTTGTCATTTCTGGTAATGATTATGGCCAAAGGATAGAAATTATTATTGAAATACACCGGTGACAGAGAGAAGATATCTGGCACGCACAGCAGGACTGAACTGCCATAAACCAAGGGCTCTTATTAACAGAAGTCTAATGCAACAAAGACAAGGGACTTAGAGAGTAGGAAGAATTTCTTCAGTAAACTCACTATAGTGTAAATACGTCAGTGCATAAAGATGAAAAATATAGATACTATAACCAAAAACTGACCTTAATTTACTCCCTATTAAATCAGTGAGAATTAAAAGCTTGCAGCATCAGGGCCCTTCAGGTCCTTCTGTAATTCTGATCAGTCGCAAACTTACAGATTCGGTGTTGGTTTTTGTTAATGCATGTGATAATTATGAGTGTGCCAGTACATAAAATGTTGCAAGTGTCTACTGACATATATATTTTTGTATATATTTTTAAATACACATATTTATATATATATGTACTTGACTTCAATCAAAATTCTAAACTGAGGTATTATAACATGGGAAGTAACGTAGCAATAGAACTATTCTGCCTTGTTGTGAGGTAGAATATCAAATTTATAATCCTTTTAAACAATGACATTTCTCTATGAAAATTAAAATATATACTATCTGAACATGTAGTTATCATCACAGAAAATCTCTTTATTGAGAGCTTGACAAGCTCAACACAACGTGTATATTTTATTAGAAGTTACCTTCTGTACGAGTCCCTCTCTGTAAACATTCCTGGCCCCTTGCAGTATTGTATTTCGTACACATGCAATTTAACTGATTTTATCATTTGCAGCTTGAAACAATCTTTGGAGTCTGTCAGTGAGCTGTGACCTTTGAGATGCCTTTGTTGCTTGGTGGAAGGACTGAGTCATCCATTGTGAGGGATTTGTGAAGGATGCAAAATCAAAAGAATAGACAGGACGGATTCAGCCCAGGTGTGGCTGCAGTCAGCGGTGCTCTAGAGCTAAATATGAACCAAGATTAGACATCCTCCAGCTGAAGGAAGCTGCCTTGGGCTAAGGTACCTGTGGTAACACTGTCTTGCCACCATCACAACCGAGCCCCCATATTAGGGTATGGTAGAATGCTGGCGTCTGGTGCAATAAGACAGATTTTTCACTTCCTTTATTAACAGGTCTGAGCCTGTTCCAGTGCTACACGATTCTTTAAGTACAGAAAGCCCTACATAAAAGCTAAGCTATATTCAGACCTCAAAAGATGTGCCAAAATGACAAAAGTCAAGCCTTGTTGGAAAGTTCAGAGTAGAGAGAAAATTCAAAGGCTTCTTATTTTTAACTAAGAATGTAGCGGTTTGTCTCACTTTCCCAACTCAAACAATGTGGCAGGCTGGCGAGAGTGACATATTTCCTATGGGCTCAGTTCCTACTATTGTTTACACGCCAAATGTGAGGCTAGATAGTAATGGGTCAGCCCACTCATAGTCATGGCGCTGGCATCTCTTACTAGTGACATGCCTGCGTATTAGAACAAAGAAACACGTGAGGGCAAGGGACTGACAGTCTTATTCCTTTCTCATAAGCATTTTGGCAAGAAAATGTTGAGAAAAACTTCAGGGTTTCTCCAGATATTTTTATTATTATTTTTTAAAAATGCTTTTAGTGCTTATCACAATTGATTTTTCCTTAGAATTAAGCATCTAAGCAGTGATAGCTAAATAGTTCTCAGAAAATACTTGATTTATGACAGAATTCAATGAAGCAAGAATAGGATTATTGTTGTTGTTCATATTGTCATATTTCTACAGTTCAAAGTGATGAACCAAATTACGTTGTTTTAATTTGTCTTTAAACAGGTGTGTAATAAATTGTGTGTGCGTGCACACGTGTGTGTGTATCCCTGTGTGTGTACATGCACATATACATCTGTTAAGCATCATATTTGCAGACCATGTCGGCTCTGAAAAACTGTTAGAAAGCTGAACTTCAAACAGAACAAGATTAAACTTAGTCTTGAATTAGAGGAGGGTGCAAGAAAGTGGGAATGAAACATGAGGCGGAAATGCCCTCTTTATATCACTTGAGGCTCCCTAATTACCCCTATACCTCAATTTTAAGGGCCTTTAGGAACAATGAAGACACAGAATTGTTTTCAGCAAGACCATAACTGTGGACATGACATTACAAAGGATACAACATTCACCTCCACTCCACTTTGCTCACAGCAATGGAATTCACAGGGACTGAATTAGACCGAAAAAAAAGGAAGTTATGTTTTCTGTTCCTACTTTATTTAACTGGTAAATATTACTTAAAAAGTGAACATCAGTTAAATAAAACCTTTTAACATGAAGTTACTAATTCTTCACTAACAAAACAAATACTATTTGCTGCAACTCTTTTGAACATATATAACATTAATGACTGTCAATGAAGACTGGAAAAATGTTTTTTAGGATGAGTCCTTGCAGGATGTCAAGTTCACTGTAGGGTAAATTCAGGTAGGTAATTATCACAGTGGATTTACTCTGAATTGCCATCACTGGGGTGCCAGCCCGATAAAAGCATAAATTCAGGTCGTGTGGTAAAATTTTTGGACTGAAGACTGCTGTCATGCTACTGATTGCATTTGTTGAAGCGGCTTTACAAAGTCAATCAGATGCATAATACATTTTATTCTTCTATTTGCAATTGTGTTAGGGAATCCCAAATATACTAAACCTCCATAGCAAAGCAAAGCCATCATCTGACCTATGTGTAAATTCAGAAAAATTTCACTAGGAATGTATCTCCAGTAATGTTACCGCAATCAGAATCTGAACTTCTCTCGAGGATTAGGGATTTTCTTTTGTAAATGGAGCAATATTCTTTTCTCCCAAGCCAGAAAATTTCTGTTTTCATTTTTGCTTTGAGTTCTAAGCCTACGCAGAGTACAAGCTAAAATTGCACAATGACCACCTACTTTTCAGCAGTATATTCTAGCTAAACATACCACATCCTGACACAAAATCTTTCCACTTTTTTGCTATAAATTTGGTGTAACTCTACTAAAGTCAGCCATGAAATTCCAGTTTTACTGAGCTCAGAATCTCTTCACTGTAGCACACATATCCATTGGCTAAATTTTGCAATGCTACCTGTATCTGAAGGCTAAACTTGCTTTTGCATTCTAAGAGTTGCCTCTTCATCAGGCTTACTCTGTCTCCTTAGCAGCTGCACATGCAGCTTCTAAACCACACACGGTACTGTGATAGTGTCTGAGGCTGTCCTGCAGTGTCACTGAGCCACAATTTTTGCTTGGGGCTCCTCGTAGCTACATGCTGCAGGGAGTCCACACTGCCTCCATGCCACTCTAAAGATCCTTAGGGAGAAGATCCTACTGAATGAAGAGTGTTCCCTTTTGGTTACCTCTTGTGGGTCCTCTGAGAAGTATCTAGAGGCCTGGGAATCACAAGCTGAAAACCCCCAGAGCTGAGCAACCCAACACTCTAGTCCACATCCTTGCCTTTTTAGGTAGCTATTCTTTGTATCAGTACTAGTGAGGAACTTCAATGTCCCCCCCAGCGCTACTGTGCTGGCCCTGTATGTGAGGTAAAACGCCTGAATAAATGAAGACTCTCTACGTTCTCTTTCATGTTATATACACACGCGTTACTTCCTGTCATTTTATTACATTAGCACATCAAGCCACTGTTCAAATCAGGCTGCACCGTGCTGAGGATAAGGACCTCTTTTTAACAACTAACTCCATGGGTTATGGCAAGTTGCACTGCAGAGTTACACAGTAGCAGAGGGAAAGGGAAAAGAAAGATCAAGCAGGTCAAGCAGGTCCACTGCTAATTAAAGAGTTTTAACAAAGCCTTTTGCAAATTTATGGATCCAGTAGCCTTGAAGAGGTGTATGCATACGTTTCTGAAGACTAATTCAGCTTGATATACATTTCTGTTACCTTTTGATTCTTAAATCAACAACCGTATTAATGTTCCTTATAGAGTCATGTCAATTTTACTCCTAATGTATCATTATCACCTAAATGTTTGATAAAGTATCTCCCCAGTTTCTTTTTCCTACGTGGAGTTAGCGTTCATTGCTTTATCACTCCTGCCTAGAACTGTGAATACAAAAATTCTGAAATCCATGACTCTGCACGCCAAAGGAAAATCTGGCATCAGCTGACAATGATGAAAGGATAAAAAGTCATTATGGTAAAAAACATCTGGAATTTGCAAGAATGTTAATCCCAGCTGGATCAGTGAAGGTTCTTGTTGTGGCAGGTCATGGCCAGTGCCACTCCTTCCCAGCATCCTGGCAGAGGCAGCTGGGACCTCCCACTTGGAGAAGCCAGCTGCCTAGTCCTCAGAGAAGATGGTAATTAAAGAAGGCAGCAGGAAATGTCAGGAAAAGAAAGGAAAGAATGATGTATATAGATAATTGCTTTCCAGAAATCTAGATTATAACCTCAGCTCACACATAGATGTCCCATGTTATGCTGGGCAATGTTTATAACCAGAAATGCTACAATATCCTAAGCACTGATCAAAAATCCAGATTCCATGTATTCCAGTGTGCTTTCAAAACTCCTTGGTATTTTATCTTGTGACTACAGTATCCCTTAAAAGCACCTTCCATGGTATTCTATGGGTTCAGACCCTTGCCCCCTAGAATAACCTAAGACAGATCCTGCCTGTATGTTTGAAGTCAATATCGTATTGGCATCCTGTCAAGCAGACTGGATGACCTGTATTTAGGAGCGTCTTTCCTTGGGGTAGCATTCATTTGTAACAGCAGACACATCTCACCAGATATATGACATGGGTTATAGCACCATGGACCGATGTCCCAGCCTGTTGGTATGATGCTTTTTCTTCACATAGCTCATGTCTCTTCAAAACTGTGGTACAGCCAGAATACAACAGTGAAACAGAACATCAGTGGCTGGCATTGAGCTGGCAACAGTGGGCTGAAAGGCAGGAAGGAGATAAAAGTGGCTAAGCATGAGGCCATCAGAGGCTATCCAAGGATGGCTGAAGGACACAGGATTTCTTCTTCTGTTTGTATCTTTTGTGGTTCTGTTGTTTGGCTATCCTGTTTATTTTTGGCCTTAGACTGTGAAAATTTACACCATTTAACTAGAAAATGTGTAAGTATCGCTTGAACTGGGCTAATAGCCCACATATTTATTTACTGTTCTACGGATGCACATTAGTGCTACGAGAATGCTCTCTGTTTCTCAGATCCATGGCCTATGTTTACATTGGTTTTTTGTCCAAGTTATCTGTCATGGACCGTAAAACAGAGACACGCTAATCTGCAAGGATTCAGAATGACTCTGAGGAAAGAAACAGTAGTGGCAGGGGAGCCTGTCCTTCCATGGCTGAGGACAGATCGATGTTTAACCTGATCTGGCCATAGCAAAGAAAGGGTGCATGTCTGATGATCCCCCAATTACCATGTTCTTAGCCCAATAATAAGGACTGGTGAGACTTATTAGTGTTTTCTCCGGTCTCTCTTTTTTTTCGGTCTTCTACTGGTGCATGCTGTCTCCAAAGGGCAGTTAAATGAGGCTTGTCTTTTAGGGCTTCCTCTAGCCAACAATCTTTCTACAGATTTGCTTGCTTGCATTTTACAGTGTAGAAAAATTCTGATGGCAATAGGTATTTCTGTATTTTTAAAGTGTGTGGTCTGTTCTCAGAAGAAAGACCTCAGAGGGCTGTCATGCAGAGAAGTCCAATCCAGTATGTAGCCCACTGTCACTACTGTCTAGCCTGTGATGTGCTGGAGAACCTGGTTTTTGAGTTGGTGGAAGAAGGATAGCCAGACCTGAAGTTGAAAGCAACATTTCTCCTTCCTATAACCTGTTAGTAATGAATTCAGAAGAGAAGGTGGGTGGTGTGTTTTTTTGTTGTGTTTTTTTGTTTGTTTGTTTGTTTGTTTGTTTTCCAGACAAGAATGTCTCTTTCTTTAATAAAACAGGGCAGGGAACGTCTTTGTGGTCTAGCCACTGTGGCCAGAAAGCTGCCTGTCGTTACGGCGGTAGAGGAAATACACTGTCTGCAAAGAGGAAGCAGAGGGATAGGAATTGTTCAGTTGTTTGAATTGCTTAAGGACTAGAGTAACTAAAAGCAGATAAAACCAAAAAGCAGTTTGCTTGTTCTCAGAGGCAGGCAGAAGATTTCCTAAGCACATAGCCATTATGCACGTCTGGCATGTTTTGTGCTGGTGTGCCCAGGTCACTTCATGACCACTGGGTCCTCAGAATAAGATGGAATTAAACAATTGTAGTTATAACTAATCCTGTATTGGAATAATCTGTGCCCTCAAAGAGTAGGCCAGATGACATAGGTCTTTTCAGGTCTTTTTGATTATCATGGAGATGGGACTTGCGAACAAAAAATTACAGTGCCCCTTATGTTTCCAGTTTTCTCTTCTGGACCAGTCTGGGAATCATATATGCCAAAGTACAGCTACATTGGAGATGTACACATGGACTCACTGAAATACAGTAGGCATGAGTTTTGCAGCTGGCACTTCTAAATACATCCCTCTCTGTGTAGGAAACATCTGTTCCCTCAAAGACTGCAGTGCCTCTTAAATGTCACAGGTGAGTAGGACCTCAGTGGAAGATCTGGCTGCCTCTTTCTCACTCCTTTCTTTTCATGAATCTCAACCTGTTGCAGCAGTAAATGCTTTAGGGGAACAAAGAAGGTTGATCGGCCTTTGTGAAAGACTGAGAAATAGGTCATGGGCTGTGCAAGGTGCAGATTAGTTGGTAATGGGGGAAGTGCTAGGATGACCTTGTGGAGTTACTGTGATGGCTTGTAGGACAGGGAATAAATGTTGCTGCAGTAACTCACAGGCCTGTTGAAAAATATATTTATTTGTATCTGTGTAGGGTAGGATCCATCCAGCCCAGCATCCTGCCATCTGTAGTGACCATGGATGGACAACCAGGTAAAAACAAGAAGAGGGCAAGCCTTTGTGACACCTTGATACAGGTATTCCTCAAGGTGCTCTCTCAGAAGGCTTGTGTCTGTCTAGTGATTCTCCATAGATCCCTCTTCCAAGTTTCTCTCCTGAAACTCCTCTGATCTGCTTAATCTGTAACATAATTCGAAAAGCAAAAAGTTTCACACAGTTTCTTCTGCCTGCTGCATGGTGAACCGCCTCCTTTTGTTTGATTTCAGTCTAGCTCTTATTGCTTTCAGTGGAGAACCTCTAGCTCTTGAATCAGGAGAGACAGTGAGTGGCAGATTCCTGTTTATCCTTTTCATCCCATTCAAGACTTTGCAGACCTTTATTGTACTCCCTTAACGTCATCTGTCTAACAAGCTGGAGATGATCCATTCCACTGATTTGTAATGAAGCATGCCACAGAAGATCCCATGAATATATCAAATGTTTACTCAGAGTAAGCTTCAAAAAATGCACAGAAAAATAAAGTGTAGGAGTGCTCGTGAAGTATCTAAGGAAAAAGACTGAAGAATCAATCATTTCATAAACTTTATCCATTCTGCATGAAGAATCAGATGAGTGGAGAAAGAAGCAGAGGAAATAATGTGATTATGTAATAAGATATTGCATCAGGATACACCCATATAAGGGTCGAGAAGTAAAATTACGGAACTGGTCTTCGTTTTGGTATTTCTGACTTTGAAACCCCAGCATATATGGATTTACTGGGAGAAAGGGGAGAAGGGTTTTGAAAGGCCATAGCCTATTTTGCTGCTCTTCATCAGGCACCAACAGGCTATAATGGCCCTGACCACCCTGCCAGGGTCTCTCACCACCCTGCCATGGCCCAAGACCCCATTTCAGTCCCCTCCAGCTATCAGTCTCCAACACCGCAGCAGTGCTGGTATCTTGCTCCCCAGAGCCCTGTCCTGCCTGGCCAGGGGACCTGACTTCTGGGCTGATGTTGGCTTGACTTTGGGCCTGCCCCACCACCATGGAGCTGCCTGACCTTTGGAGTGACTTCAGTTTGACTTTGGATCTGTCTCATTCTCACTACCTTGCCTGATGATTTGGACTCTGGTTGAACCTGGCTGCCCCCCAGCCTGCCCTGTTCTCAGCTGGCGTGGTGGGACAGGGCCTGGCTAAGAGACCCTGCCCTGCTGTCCTCCTGGGGATCCCCCATGGCTCCTAGACCTCAAGGAGCCTTCTCCACCCCCTGTCCTGAAGCACTTCCTGTTAGCACAGGCTGGTGCAGAGCATGTGCTCTGTCACTTGACATAGTACAAACTCTGTGGGTTTATCGTTCCCTTGATACACATTGTGGTTGGATTCACCCCCCCTTGATATTTTTCTCCCTAACTTAGCTACATAGAAAAAGAAGAACAAAATCTTTATCTCCGTTTCACAGATAGGATCAAATAGAAACAAAATTACATAAAAGACTGGAAAGGAAACAGTGTTGGTAAAACGTACAATTAGACCATGGAACACATTGCCATGGGCATCAGCAAGTTTAGCAAGATTAAAAAGCAAGATTGTTACAGGAAAATAAGAATAGCCAGAGTTTTAACAGCCAAAACTAAACTGAAAATATTCTGCAAGGAAATGAAAACTTATGCTTCAGAGCTTAAGGAATTGTCTCACTGTTAAGAGGCTTGCACAAGACTTCACCTAAAGCCACAATGCCTCATCCTAGGACCTACCTGCACCTCGATTTTAGGTGTCAAATGCTAGGCACTGTTGGAGACTCTTGGCCTGAGCCACTGTGGAAATACTGGGGGAACTTTGTTACTGGTTTTCCACTAGAAAGCTGTGGAAGATACTACTACAATGGGCTGCAGTAAGGCACTCTATGGGTATACTTGAACTGAAAGGCATGTTAAAATGAAATTCATCTCCTCTAGCTTCAGAAGTTAATGATGAAGATGCACTAAATACCTGATCTAATTGTTGCACTTTTAATGATTAGCTGAGAGAAGGAGAAACCTGTTCATGGACAATTCATCTCATCCTACAGTAAACAGGTCAGATGAACTGGGCTCTAAAAGTGCTGAATGCTCTCTTTGGAAGAAGTCTGGATAATAATTTCATGTACAGACATTCGTATTAAATGTGTGAAGTTAGGTAAGGTTAATGCAGCTCCTTTAAATATATCTGAGTTAACTGTAAACTAGTTACCTTAAGTATTACCAGATGTGAAAGTTAGCCTCTCTGTCAAGGTCTATTCATATATTTATTGTCCCCCTTCCCTTTCTAGTAATCTTCTACTATTTATCTTACCCATCTATTCCTTGTGACTACAAACTGGGAGGTAGCAATAATTTAAGGTGCACAATCTCCCTTCTTTCTTGATTCCCTCAAAATCTTAAAAGCCCTTTCCTCTCTTCCAATGGTAGGCATAAATGGTAATTTAAAGTAGTAGTCTTTGTACCATACCGGGCAAAATTTCTACTGCACATCTTGTAGATCTGCATCTGCAAGATGCAATTCTCATTATTAAGCAACTGGTGAATTATTCTGACATGTTCATTACTATCAGGTACCTTAAAAACCTTTGCAACAAGTTCCTTTGCATAATATTTGCATTGGTCATGATGTCTCTGTACAAACTTCTTTTGGTGCTACTTCAAATACCTTCCTATGCTGCTCTCACCCACACCTGGAGCACTGAGGTGTTTACCTGTCTATCTGCTCTTTGCCTTCTGATAATGGGATGGCCCAAGTCGTCTTTGATTGTTTGTGTATGAACTGGTTTGTTGCTACACTCTTTGAAAGTCGTCATACCTAACCTTTTGTTTGTTGTGACATTAGGCTTTCTGGTCATGTGAGCTATTGGAGTCATGCTGAGATCTTGGACCTCTCCACTTTTTAAGGATACCTAAAAATTCAAGAAACTTTGGAGCCCAGATGTCAAAACGCAGATATTTTTTGTTTAAACTTTGAGTTAAAAATTTGTTGTTAGTTTAAAAGGCATACTATAGCACTGCTTTAAAACTGAGGATTTAGCAGCTGCCTCACAGGGAAGCAGGAGACAAAACATGGACCTCTGCACAGTTGGGCAGGACTTTGGTAGAGTATTATGGTATTGATCTACACACCATTGTGAATGTGACTGCTGTGCTCAATGTCAACAAGAGTGGTGGGACCAAAAAATGGCAGCATGAAGAGGCAGCTGACTGAGTTTTGCTCTCCAGCCCCTAGTTAAAACCTCACCAAAATATGCTCGAAGTGTCTGCCAGCAAAGCATAGCGCACCTTGCAAGCTGGTCTGCCAGACAGAGAGCCCATGGCTTCCCTGCCTCCTGGTTTGTCTTCTCCTAACGAAGTCTTGTTCAAATACCGTCCCTGTGGTCTTCAGCTGTTTGTTTGGTTCCTCCATCCACCTTCAAGAAAACACTATCAACAGCAAGAAAGATTTTTTTATGGTAGGCCTGTATTACACGCTTAACTGTTAGAGTTACTTTCAGTGATGAAATGGAATTATCATCCCCCAAATCTCTCAAAACGGGGAAAAAGCTCTGGAGAAAGAAAAAGCAGCACATTCGCTGATATGGAAACCAGACAATAAAGAATGCCTGTAATTTTTCTCTCATTCACAAGATTCCCTCTGAGAGTAAGAAAAACTCCTGTTTGTCATTTCTGCTCGCAGCAAGTGAAGGAAGAGAAATAAACAAAGGAAATGATCAGACTGAATTCACAGAAGCCTTTGAGAAATGAGAAATGAAGAAGGGCTGAATAGGGTGAAGAAGGTTTGGCAGGCATGAAAAGAAAAAACAGGAAGAGCCTCTCTGCGACCAACGGACTGGTAGAGATGCTTCCCTCTCACCAGAAAGATTGCAGAGGAGGGGCTTTTGGGACTCAAGAGCTCACCCAAAAGAACCACACTGACTCCAAAGAGGGAACGGACATGGACCATGAGATGATGAACCATAAATAGGTGGATAACTTGCTGAAAAAGATGGTCTACCAAAGTTGCCGTCCAACTTACATATCTTTCTTTCTCTCTTTGGTACTTTACACTGCATGCAGGCCTGAAATTTCATAAGCCTCAGCCCTTCCTGAAGTGGAGACTTCCTCCTAGACAGGGGCAGTTTGGCACAAGAACTCTTGACCGCTGTTCCTTCCTTTGCAGTAGAGCAAAATCAGCCACTCTAGGAGCTGAGTGCCTTTAATCCAAAACGGAGGAAGATCACTATGGCATTTCAGTTCACTGAGTCCCTGAGGGTTTACCAAAGAAAAGGCTTGGCCAATAAGTGCTCCGATCCCTGCAGCCCAGAGGTGGGATTGGTGCTACGCCACCCTAGTCCACAGGGGTCCTGAACTTCTAAAAGGAAGGAGAGAAAAGATGGAAACAGTGAGTAACACTGAGCTCTTCTGGAAATAGAAATGAAGTCCTGAAACATCCCTTCCTTTTTGCGTTCACCATGTTTGCATAACATTTCTGCATGTGAAATTCTAGAGAAATGAAATAATTTCTGGTTCCAACTTGCTGCTTTTTCTGCAAAGTGGATTTTTTTTTTTTAATCCTGAAGCCAAAACATTCCCCTGACTGGAAAGCTCAGCTCCTTCCTGGCTGTAAAATTTATACAGATGCATAAAAGAAGTTTAATATCTGAAAAGTACTTTTGCTCTTTAAATACATTAGATTAGAACATAGTAGTAGCCCTGGTAATGGGCACTTTTAGATATTTGTGAAGTACAGAAGGAAATCAAAACTCTCCTTGCAAAATGAAAACTCCCTCCATTGGTAATTCTGCAAACCCTGGCACTGTGCAGGGTTTGGCATGAATCTCAAATTGAAATCACACCACTTGCTCTGTTTAACAAGAGGGAAGAGACATGGACCATGAGAAACTAAAACTGTGCAGCAGAAATCCAAATGCACAGTGCTGCTTTGCTCACCAAGCCATGAGAAGCCACACAGAATGATGGGCAAGGCTTTTTCCCAAGGCTTTTGGAAAGCTGTCCTAAAGTTTTTCCCAAAGCTTTTGAGAGCACTGGAGCCTTTCCTCGATGCATGTGCTCAGCATGCATCTAAGAGAGAGTTTCCCAAAGGCTGCTAAGCACATCCTCATCCTTCACCACCTGGCCTTTGCAGAGCTCTCTTCCTTGCTCTTGCAGCTGCTGTCCAGCCCTGAGCAGTTACAATTCCAGGTGAGCACAGCTAGTCGGAGCCCAGCCTTCAGGCAGTGCCCAACCCTCTTCAGTCCCTCAGAGGCATATCCCTGTCCTCAGAAGCAGTGTCATCTTGTAGCTGCTTTTATCCCACTGTCCTACTGATGTCGTTATATGCCGTTGTGGTAGAAGAAGGTGGGAGGGGAAGAGAGAGCATTTTTAGGACTGAGAACTGGCAAGCTTCATTAAGCTTGCAAAAAAACTTGTTATCCACACCTCTACCACAAATGCTCTGCTGGTTGACTGATGAACATCAAAATGGTTAACTCTTGATCAGTGTTTGTAAGAAGGACACTTTCAGCATGGCAATAGCCACATGCTTTGGACCATGGAGGTGTGTTCTGCTGTCCCTTTGCTGCTGCTGCAGCTCTGGGCTGAAGTCTCAGCAGTAATGTAGCTGCTGCTGGTCAAGTCACGTTGTAACATAACCACTCTATGCTAGATGATGCGTCTTTCTGGAACTCAGAAATGGCACTTTAAGGGGTGAAGTTATTCTAAGTTCCTCTTTAAGCAACTGTTCAGTTTTGTTGTTCTTTCCTACTACCACAGCAGCAGCAGGCAGGGTGGCAAAAGCTGTGTAGCTGCTATTGCTTGGAAAATGAAGCAAAAGTTGCCTGCTTTGCAAAACTGACCCATCAGTGTCAGTGCATAAGGAGGTCTGCATGGACATCTGAGAGTCTGCTACTACAAACGCATGGCGATGGAGTGGCGGGAGGGTGGTGAGAGCAGGCTGGTGGGACTGGTCACCATGAAATGGCCGCATGGACACTGCCCGCATGTTTATACCAGAGATGCCCCATACACTAGGGATGCAGCCCTGCGACTCCTTGAACTCAGCAGTAGTGTGACAGGCACAGGAGACGTGGCCACAGTGCCAAAAGCATAATTTGGAGGAAATTCCCCAAGTGAAAACAAAGACTCTGTAAGTAATTTCCTCCAAACTGAACAGAAAGACATCTGTGTTGATCCAGCTATTACTCACTAGTCACAACAAAACAATTTGCTTGCGAGCAGCATAGACCCTGCTTGCTTTCCTCTACACTGGTGCTTAGAACATGAGGTATCATGAGGTGTGTTTCAACTGAACTTTACAAGCTTTTTTTCTCTCAGTGAGGTTTTGCAGACTGACAGTTTCTATACGTAAGGCTGGGCTGAGAGAAGGAGGTAAAGAAGAGAGCTTATGTGGCATTTCACTATAGACCCCGAAGCCTAAAGTTCAACACAGGCTCCTGATGGGTGCAAAAAGCCACCTTCGGTTATTCTGGCTGTAGATGAGTGTCTGAGCTGTGGGGTGGCTGGATGCGACCGTAACACATGGTTGTGTATGAAGGGAGACATTGTAACCCCAGAGGCCACCTCGGCACGAGCAGATCTGGGTCGGGCATTACACAGGAGCAGCCTAGGTGCGCACAGCCTGCTCGGGACAGAGCAGCCCTGTGAGTGCTCGCTCTTCACCGCGGTTTGGAACGAGACACGCTTGAGCCAAAGCACCGGTTACACACGTTTTAAAGCCAACTGGTGTACCAGGCACAGGGGCACATATAGATTTTGGGGGAGAGTTTGCATCCTGCTCCGAGTCGCGTAATTTGCCTTTTTCTTTTGCTCCATCGACACGTTTCCGGGCAGATCCTGCCGGCTCTGTTGGTTGTGGGCCACCTTCTTTCCCTAGCTTCTCGCCGTCCCGCACCTGCCCCGAGCGCACGGGGCGCCCACGACAGCGCTGCTGCCTCTGCCGCCGCGGCGGGGCGGGGCGGGGCGGGACGCGGAGCGGGCTCCAGCGCAGGGGCCGCCCCCGCCGCTTCCTCCGCCGCGGCCCCGCGGGTGGCCGCGCTCGGCGGGACGGCGGGAGGAGGAGGCGCCGCGGCCGCCTTCCCGAGCCGGAGCGGGGCCGCGCGGTGCCTCCCCCGCTCCTTCCGCCTTCCTCCGCGCCGCCGGCGCTACGGCTGCTTCCGCGGCGGCGGCCGAGACACCCAGGTAAGGCAGAGACCGGGGGAAGCTCGGGCTGCCCCGAGCGTAGGTAGCCGAGTCTGCGGCGGCCGGGGGGGCTTGAGCGGCTGCCGGTGTGCCGGGAGAGCCTGGCCCTGGGAGGGTGGTGGCTCTCGGAGCGCAGCCTGCAGCAGCCGCTCTTCGCAACTTAAAACGTGTCCGACGCCGCAAGAGTAGAGAGGTCATTCCTTCCTCGGCGTGCGGGCGTCACACGGATCTGTAAGCGGGAGCTGTGGCAAAAACTGCATGTTAAACCTTTGCTTAAAACTGCTGTAACTTGTGTAATATAAGAGGTGGCCGCCCGGGCTGTCAAATGCATTTTAAAGCTAACAGTTGCTGAATGTTTCCTTGTTTATGTGACTTTCTTCTCTTGAGTCTTTCCTTATATCCATATAACTTTACTGTGCCTTACTAAGACTCTTCCACCTCGTGGAACAATTAGCCTTGTGAGTGAGATCAGTCATCTTAATTCCCCTTGCTTTCTGTCCCGCAGCATGGTTATCCTTTCTTGGCGGTGAATGCGCTTACATAGCCCTGTGCTGCGATAGAGCGTACCTGCAGCTCCTGCAGCAGGTGACTAGGTTTGCGTGGTGCTTTTCCGCAGGCTTTCCTTTCAGTGTCCCTGTAAGTCGAGACTGATAATAATTTGGACTGTAAACTGGGCTTTTGGTGTAGACATGGCCATGAGCTCTTTGCTTGGAATGACAGATGTGTGCCTGACTGTGACAAATGCTAATCTGAAATATTTAGTGTTGGTTTGTGAGCCAAACAAGCGAGACTGTAGCTTTTATAGATGGAAAAACTGACCATAGCAGAGATGCAGATTAAAAGGTGTCTTGTGAGTACTTGCTTCTGGAGCGTTTGTTTTGATTTTAGAGTAAATGTTGCCAACGCTTTATCTGACTGTCTCACCTTTGATACAGCGTGGTGAAGCATTGCTGTTTAATTTCTCAGAACTCTCCAGTGACTAGAAGATGGGTTGTTACTTGCGGCTGCTATATAAACGTTTAGGATGTTTTAGGCCATCAGAAAGCAGCACCCATACAAATAGGCTCCCAGTTACACTTGAGGGAATGATTTTGCACCTGCTCCTCTTTTCTTTCAGTGCACCAGCTGTGCTGCTTGGATCATGCCACCTGTGCAGAAGAGGCCCTTTGGGTGTCCTGATCTTGTTTCACGGGTGCTGCTCTTGTAGGTGGAGAGGTAGCTCCCGGGCAGGGTGCTGCTCATAGCTTTTTGATGGTTATGGTTTGTGAGGGGACTACAGCAGGAAAGAGCTGTAATCTGATAGCATTTGCTATCAAACTCTCCTCTGATAGTCTTCATGTTTCTCTAGGTTTTGTTTTACATGTTTCATTTACTGAAAACATTACATCTTATGGTGAAATAACCACATTTGTTTCTGCATTTAGTCCTCAGTGAAAGGGTGCTTTACAAGTTCTGCTAAATTTCTAAATGAATATTATGAGCGTTTTGAACCAAATGATTTCTACATGAGCTTGACTGCCAAAACCACTGAAAGCAGACCAATGTGATTATATTTGGCACCTGGTTACGCCCTCCTCTCTCTTTAATTTTTTTTTTTCTTGAAAGACTCTCATAGGTGTGAAAATCGGAACTAAAGATTTGGAGTTCGCACAGTTAAAACATACTGCCAGCTAGACCTCCGACATGAAATAACTCTAGTTCTCAACTGCCAGACCTGATTTTATTAGCCCTTCAAAATTTGTAGGAGTACCACCTTTTTTGGATGTTAATGTAGAATTCTTTAAGCCTTTTAAAACTTTTAAAACCATTGATTGTGAGGCAGCGAGAATTATGTCTTACATTAAGTTACATTTTAATTCTTAGCTGTGGGTTCATTGTTGTGGATTTGGCATTGCAGTATATCCAGTAATCTGGCTGACTGCCTACAATGGCTGAAAATGGGGAAAAATAAAATAGAGCTGATAAAACAATACCAGCTCCATATTGTTTCATCTTGCCCTGAAACTGCATTGTATTAAGAAATGCCGTGATAGTTTCATATCCTGTAATTCAAGTTAAAATAACTGGAAAGTGGTTACTTTCACAGAATTGCTTGGAAGCGTCAAGAAAAGTCTTCCCCTCGGCCAAAGGTAGGTGCAACCTGTTGTGTTAGCTTATAAATTGGATACACAACATAAGGTGCAGAATGGTGTGAGTTTCATACAAATATTTATATCTCAAATATGCAAAACGTTTTCTGTTTCTTGGACAATGGAAGTCTGCTTCCTGCTGTCAATGCAAAGATCACGGAAAAAGTGTCTTTAGCCCCTGTTAACTATTGGCTTCTAAGATGTTTTTCTACTTCTGCTTGTTTTGATTTTTTTCAGTAACCTATTACCTTTTCACTGCTGAACTTGGAACTGTGCTTTAAAAAATGCAAATTTGTATATGCCAAAGAATCAGTTGTAGTAGTCTACAATGGCTCTCCTGCAGGAATAGGATAAGAAAATACCAGTATAAAAATCAAAAGATATGGAAAGCAGTACTCAGACAGAGTGGAGTAAAGGTTTGTTATCCTTTTAAAGTAACTCCTGAAACGCTGACAAAAAGGCTACGTTTAGAAAGGCGATGTTGCTCTATTTGATAGTGCACAGAATTGGACACTCGGAGAAGTTCCCACATCAAGTGCAAAATTGGACAGAAAATGTATTTATATGCTGAGATTTGCCTGTCTTGCTTGCAGGGTACATACGTTATACTAAATCCCACCTATCTACTACATTTGTATAATGCTGGCGTTGCAAAACTATACTGCGCATGCGTGGGGATCTCGAGTGGTCGTCGGTGGTCGTTTGGGTGAACATTCCCTACTCCTTCTGAGGAGAAGGTCACTTCAGGACGTAACTAGGGTTGTTGTTCTTGCCAAATGCTGCACAAGCCTCCTTGGTTGTTAAAAGTTCCATGCTTGCTGGAGTTTTGTACAAAGTTCCATCTTTGACCTTGTGAATGTCCTGCATGATTGTCAGAGCTGCAGACTGAAACATATTTGCAAAGGATTATGTTTAAATTCTGTTGGTATCAGGTTGGCATGGAGAAGAAGGCCTGAGGTGGTGGGTTTTTTGTATCTCAAAGATCATAAGAACTTCTGACAGACCTCTTTCATGTATTTTGGGATTTGTGCTACAGATATTTTTGTTATTATGTACATGCATAATTACCAATACCTTGGCTAAAAAGTGGCAGCAACGGTCAGTCAGTTGTTGCACCTTGGAAGTCAGAGCGATGATGTTCATTAAAGGACCTGCTGATACCCATAGCTTCCTCTGTTATGCAAAACACAAGGGAAAGACTCTTGTTACACCAATTGCAGCCTGACAGACCTCCTCACTGCAGACAGATTGGCCCAATTTACCCTGATTCTCCTGGCCAGGGCCTCATGCCAGCACTAAGCATTAGATATATTACTGATATAATGGGGCACAACTCTTCAGAAACCAGTGAAATGGCACCCGCGTTGTACCAAATGGTCAGTCAGGTCTGAAGAAACATATTTTTGTTAACGAAAGGTGTTACTTCTAAAGGCAAATCCCCAGTTCCCTCTGCTGACCTTCAGGCAGAGGAGCACTCTGCTCTCCTGCTTCTGGTCTGGTTTTAAAGTGTATTTTCTAAAGGAAAAAGCATTAGGAAAGAAAGGAGTGTGTAGGTGAGGGAAGCTGGCATTTGGGTGGACGCGTGTACCCTCTGTCTGACGTGGCAGAAGAGGAACTGGGGAGCAGAGGCTTGTGATTGACCACTGCCCCGTGGCCATTACAGCTCTGGCAGCTCTCAGTCATCCCATGGGCCATGATTCAGAGTCAGGGAAAATACCACGTGAGATAAAACTTTGAAAAACAGATAGACTTCTTTTACATGTGAGGAGACAAGCTTTGTCATAGGAGACGCTTTGCAGGGAGGGGAGCAGGTTTTTACAATGTCCTAGACACAAAGGTGAGATTGTGTAAGAGGTTGGTTCCTTGCAAGCACCATGAAGTGGCTGCTGTGTTCAAATGGGATCATGAAATCTTTGAGAGAGAAGCAGAAGCCTCCTGCATGTAGGTCTGTCCATCAAGGGCAGGATTTACATTTCTTAGCAAGAATAACATCGCCTCAGAGAAGTCTTTGGTTTTGACAACACCCAAACATTTAGGAGGAAAAGCACATATTAGTTGGACAACTCTGTCCTGTATTCCAGGCAGTTCAGTAAAGCCTGTGCCTAGCTCGGTGTGATCCAGCCTTGGTACTGTGGGCAGGAGAGGTGGTTTTCAGGAGCTTGCTGCAGAGAAACGGGTTGCTCTGGGAGAGCCTGAACCTGGCCGATGGCTGACATATGAGAGCTGTTTCCCATCTTCCGAGGGCAGCCACGGGACTCAGCTCTTGGTGACAGGAAGGAGAAGTGTTTGGCCACGTTGGCAGTCGCAGCCCCTCTTCTGAGGCAAAGCAGCAAGCTTTCCAGCTGGGCCATCTTGTTTCAGTTCTCAAGGTGAAAATCCCATGTGACATTAAACAATTGCAGGAAAAAGTAAAAATAAATAAAAATTGCAGTGTGCTGGGGTACATGGGACCTGGGCAAATGCCTTCTTGGCACTCCTGCATTTCCTCATTCATGTTTCTCTTAGCGGCAGATGTATGAATGGGTACCAGTTTGCCACCCGCGGGGTATAACTTCACGTATGCTCAAGTAGGTCACAGCTGGGTTTCCTGTCGGAGGAGTTTCGCTCAGCCCTGTGCCTATTACGAGCTGCGATCTGATTAAATCGTAAGAACGCTTTAGATCTAGACCTTTTTTCCACTTGAGTGTGGGGCTTTGGGTGGTACAGGAAACAAAGCTCTTCCTTCTGAACCAGGGTTTGGGCAGGACACTGTGTGGCCCTGCCCTACCCGAGAGCACACTGTCCCATCATGTTAGTCTGGGACCAATTCCTGACCATTTCTGCTTATTAAACAAAACAAGACTTCCCACTCTCCAGGATAGCCACGTAACTTGCTATCAGACCCAGATGGTAACTGTCCTTCAGTTTGAATGTAGTGTCTCTTGTAACTCTGTCCTAGGCAGCCCTGATGCAAAAATCCTTTTGTCAGGTTTTCTGTACTAGTCTACAGGGTAGGCAAGATAACCACAATACATCAAATTCTTAATATATTCAGGGTTGCTACTTGTCCTGTGAATTACAGGATGTCACAGGTTCAAGCTCCATATCCTGGTAGAAAGAATAACTGTGTATGTGCGTGTTTTTTCTGCCCCCTCCCAATTCCTAGCATCTCTTCCCAGCTGAAATTGCCAACTGCAGCCATTCCCAGTGCCGTGGTGTGAGGAGGACCGAAGGGGCCTGTCCCACTTCAGATTGTGAGGGATGTGTTCTTAACCTGTAAACTGAGTTGAGCGAAATGGACTGCTTTTTCTGTCCCACAAGGGATCCTTCAAACTGGTAGTCTTAAATCTACTTTGAGATCTTTTCCAAGTAAAAATGCTACCTAAACCGTATCCAGAAAAGATGCTTAAAAGAACGTTTTTTTATGTGAAGAAATCTGGCACTCGAGTGTTAAGAGGGGCTGGTTCAAAACTGCTCGTGCAACTTCGCTTATGCACAACACACTGTGAGATATCTTTAGGTATGTAGCCACATGTGGTTTTCTTTTCCCTTTAGGGCCACTGTTTCATTCAGACCATGGCTGGTTGGGCTGTTTCGGTTTGCTTTGTCATGGTAGGCCGTGAGGACCAACTTGTCCTCAGCGCCAAAGGCTTGCGCCAGCCTTGCAGCTTAGGTGGCCTCTCATTCATCCTCAGTGGTGCTTGAATAGAGCAGGTTTGGTTGTTGGGAGGAGGTGTATTTACAGGTCTGGTGTGTCAGATGAACTCTGAGGGTCTGTTTTATGGGAGGGGAGTTTGGGAGAATGACACAGTGAAAGACTGTGTGGTGTGAGAGCAGTGAGAGGTCAGCCAGTGGTCCTGTGTCAGGGGCTGCAGACAGTTCTTTCACCATCGCACCTTCCCACCAAGACACTCTCTCAAAGCATGAAGGAGATTGCAGCTGTCTGATTAAAAAATAGTCATGGGCAAGCAGCAAAATTCCCTCAATTTTGTTTAGTTACTTTTCTGGATCTCTTGAACTGAAAGTAACTCAGTGCAAAGCAGGGTCTCCCTGTGAAAACTTGAGACCTAGCTTAAAGGATTATCTTATTTTACCTTGGCAGTGTCTCAACTTTACTCCGTGTAATTTTGACCTCAATGGGACTGGACTGTGGCAGCCCAACTTCTATTGATGCCCTTTCTGTAATATCCTTATGACTCACCATAAGTAATCAGAGTAGAGTAAGAGACTATTGAGCATTAATGATGGTATTGCATGATGTTTCAAAGAGTTTAAGATGAATGCTTTGCCTTAAGACAATCGTAGAATCATAGAATAGTTTGGGTTGAAAGGTACCTTTAAAGGTCGTCTAGTCCAACCCTCTCTGCAGTTAGCAGGGTCATTTTCAACTAGATCAGGTTGCTCAGAGCCCCATCCAACCTAACTTTGAATGTTTCCAGGGATGAGGCATCTACCACCTCTCTGGGAAACCTGTTCCAGTGTTTCGCTACCCTCATTGTAAAAAAATTTCTTCCTTATATCCGGTTTAAATCTACTCTCTTTTAGTTTAAAACCATTACCTCTTGTCCTATCACAACAGGCCCAACTAAAAAGTTTGTCCCCATCTTTCTTATAAGCCCGCTTTAAGTACTGAAAGGCTGCAATAAGGTCTCCCTGGAGCCTTCTCTTCTCCAGGCTGAGCAACCTCAACTCTCTCAGCCTTTCCTTATAGGAGAGATGCTCTAGCCTTCTGATCGTTTTTTTGTGGCTCTCCTCTGGACCTGCTCCAACAGGTCTGTGTCTTTCCTGTGCTGAGGACTCCAGAACTGGACACAGTACACCAGGTGGGGACCTCACCAAAGTGGAGTAGAGAGGCAGAATCATAGAATAGTTTGGTTTGGAAAAGACCTTAAAGATCATCTAGTTCTAACCCCCCTGCCATGGGCAGGAACACCTTTGAGGTTGCTCAAAGCCTCATCCAACCTGGCCTTGAACACTTCCTTCCTGGAACACTCCTTGAACATCACCTCTCTTGACCTTCTGGCCACACTTCTTTTGATGCAGCCCAAGATATGGTTGACTTTCTGGGCTGCAAGTGCCTATTGCTGACTCATGTCCAGTTTTTCATCCACCAGTACCTGCAAGTCCTTCTCCACAGGGCTGGTCTCAATCCCTTCATCTCCAGCCTGTACTGATACTGGGGATTGCCCTGACCCAGTTGCAGGACCTTGCACTTGGACTTGTTGAACCTCATGAGGCTCACATGGGCCCACTTCTTGAGCTTGTCCAGGTCTTTCTGGATGGCATCCCTTCCTTCAGGCATGTCAAGTGCACCACTCAGCTTTTTTGCAAACTTGCTGGGGGTGCACTTGATCCCCCTGTCTATGTCATTGATGAAGATATTAAACAGTACTGGTCCCAATATGAACCCCTGAGGAACACCACTTGTCACTGACCTCATCTGGACATTGAGCTGTTGACCACTGCCCTCTGGATGCAATCGTCCAACCAATTCCTCATCCATCAAACAGTCCATCCATCAAATCCAAATCTCTCCAATTTAGAGAGAAGGATGTTGTGGGGAACTATGTTTAGATAGACAACATCTGTAGCTCTTTCCTTGTCCGCTGACGTAGTCACTCCATCATAGGAGGCCACTAGGTTGGTCAGGCAGGACTTGCCCTTGGTGAAGCCATACTGGCTGTCTCAAATACCCTCCCTGTCCTACATGTGCTTTAGCACAGTTTCTAGGAGGATCTGCTCCACGATATTCCCAGGCACAGAGGTGAGGCTGACGGATTGGTAGCTGCCAGGGTCGTTCTTTCTACCTTTTTTAAAAATGGGTGCAATGTTTCCCTTTTTCCAGTCACTGGGGACTTTGCCTAACTGCCATGACTTTTCAAATCTCACGGAGAGTGGCTTGGCAACTACATCAGCCAATTAATTCCCTCAGGATTCTGGGATGCATCTCATCAGGTCCCATAGATTTATGTATGTTCAGGTTCCTCAGGTGGTCACGAAGCTGTTCTTCTCTTATAGTGGGAGCGACTTTGCTCCCTCAGTCCCTGCCTTGAGATCCATCAACTTGAGAGGTGTGGAAGGAGAGGTTGCCGGTGAAGACTGGGACAAAAAAGTTGTCGAGTACCTCAGCCTTCTCCTTGTCTGTTGTTACCAGTTTGTCAGTTGTGTTTATTGGGGGGTACTCTTCCTTTGACCTTCCTTTTCTGGCTGACATACCTATAGAAGCCCTTCTTATTATTCTTTGCATTCCTTGCCAAGTTCAGCACCATCTGCACCTTGGCCTTCCTGGACCCCTCCCTGCACAGCTGGGCAGTGTCCCTATGCTCTTCCCAGGACACTTGTCCCTGCTTCCACTGCCTATGCCTTTCCTTCTTGCCCTTTAGTTTGACCAGCAGGTCTCGACTCAGCCATGCTGGTTTCTTGCCTTCCTTGCCTAAATTTCTTACATGTGAGGACTGAAAGCTCTTATGCTTTGTGGAAAGTGCCCTTAAAGATCTGCCAGCTCTGTTCTGCTCCCTTGTCCCTAAGGACAGTTTCCCAGGGGGTCTTGTTGACTAATTCCTTGAACAGCTGGAAGTTTGCTTTCCTAAAATCTAAAGTCCGGTGGTATTCCTTGTTGCTTAGGCTGTACTATATGTAAAGAAGAAATTCTTCAAGGTCGTAGCCTGGATTTTCCGTCCTGTATGTGGAGACTTTATTTGTAAGCGTCTGAAATGCGATGAAAAGTTTAACAATTTAACAAAACTCTGCAAATAATTTTAGGGTAGAACTCTGTGGGGTCTGCCTCGGTAACTTAAGAAGATAGGTCTTACTCTTCCAAGTATCTCTCTAGAAAGTACCCAGCAGTGTGGATTCTGCTTAAAGAGGTCTTTGTCCATTTTAAAATTTTTAATTCCTATCATAACACGCATGAGGTTCAAGCACAGAACAACACAGAAACTGAAAGGCTTTGTTAGCTGACTAAAGAAAAGGAAAGCTGCTGCAAGTACAGTCCTTCAAGTAGTGCATCAGCTAGACACACACAAAGCATGAGAACACGAAACTTGGTCTGGTAGCATTACTACTACAGTTTTGAGTGCAATCAAGTGGTAATTCTTGCGCTAAGAGTCGTGTTGTCCCATCTCAGTGAAGTGAGGGTGTGGTATGATAGTGAGGGAATTCTGAGTTTCATTTATGTGAAATTTTCCTTGTAACCCATCCAACATAACAGGGTAAGAGAGTCTGGAATCAGAAGATAAGAACGCTGACCTTGCCAACACCACTGCTTTGGTATGTGTAGCCCTGAATTGCCAGATGTGGGAACAGTAGTACGAGGTCTCGGCTGAAATGTAAATGGTCATTCATTTCGGGTCCAATCTCTTGGGCTTGTTTCATAGCAGAGGGGGCGTATCCTGGTGAAAATGATGCAGGGGAAGCTTGACGAACAGGAACTTGCAGTATTTCCTGTCCCCCACTTGTTGCCTTGGGTTTTTCCTCATGCTCAGAAGGCAGTTTTGACCTGTAACTTTAGATGTATCCGCACTGTCTATGTGAGAGGTTTGGGGCTAGTCAGCCACTTAGTAGGTGCAAAAAAGCAACAGTTATCAAGTGGCCTTATAATACTACTTCAAAATAAAGACTTTGAGGGGAAATATACCCATTAGTCAGTTTGGATGCCAACACGTGAGTTGTGGCCAGTAGTTCATCATCTGAGTCAACTTCACAGCTTTGTCTTCAGCTGAAATCCTTTTGTTTCTGTTTCTGTTTAAAACTGGTTATTAATATAGGTGTGTATTTTTCTTATTAATAGCCCTATTAATGAATGTGTTTAAATGTATAATTTCTGGTACATTTGGTTTGAATTAAACAGTTGTCATAATGAAAAAAAAAAAGAAAGCATATGTTAGTATATATTGCTAGCATCTTGCTATATAGCATATGGTCGCCTGGGCTATGTATCTTGCATGCCTAATTTTGTTAAAAGCATAATACTGGTGTACAGATGTTGGAATTGTTCCTGGTGGAGGGTGAAAGGCATGCAGGAGCTGTGCTTAATATCTTGCTCACAAACCTGTTTAAGTCTTGCCTCAGATAACCAAACTAGTCAGTGGAACTTCAATATTGAACTTCAGTATTAGAGCTTGCTGTTAAGATGTTCTTCATAGACTGACAACACCTCAAAGGCTAACTAAAAAGAGGATATGGTTTTATTAAGCTTATTCTCTTTTTAGAGAGAGAACGGTTGTTTTTGTGCCTACAGTGGGGCTGTTAACAGCTATTCCGATGGAACAGACGTAAAGTTGGCTCACGTCTACTCTATGTGAATGACCTACAAGGGTAGATGCTTGATAAAAGATATAAAGATTGCACAATATGGAGAGTAAACTGTGGTCTTCAGCAACCCAGGAAAAAGTAAAAGCACATCTCTGGAGCTGGTTCAGGGCCATCTCATCTGGTTCTGTTAAATTGGTGTTAATGTGAAAGAAACACAATACAGCAGCCATTGCTCATCTCTAACCTAGTGCTTATCCAGAGGTAGGTTTCTCTTCTGCAGGCTGCATGCCTAAGAGTTGCTCCAAATTCCCTGAAAGCCAACTACTTTTTTGGAAGTTTTTCCTGACCTCAGGACTTCCTTGCAGCTCTTCCCAGCCATATGCTCATTTTACAATCATGCAATCCTTAGCTGAGAGTTAGCCAGTTTATTACAGATGTGTCTGAACTAGTTTTCCCACAAGCAGACTAAAGAAAATCTGATGATTGAAATAATAGAAATAATCTTAGAAGACAGATAAGGAGCTGCAGCCTGCTATCAATTTTGGAAAAGGTATTTTCCCAGAAGAAGTAAGAAGTTCCTTTACATTTATTGTAAATAAAATATAAGTGCAAAAAGCAGGTTGCTAGGTAAAGAGCTTGTTTCCCTAGCAGTAAACAGCAAATAAATAGTTGATGTTTGCAGAGTGTCTTAAAACCAAATGCTGTTTTGATTCAATTTGGTTTAGAGGAACTTCTCAAATAAACTCATCTCACTAATTGTACTGCTGGCTGGCACATTGCAAGGGCGAATTGCTACCTTTTTGAGTACTGCCAGATCATTATACCTGTTCTAGCGGGGCTCCGATGGGCTGCATAGTCTGACCTTTTGTAACTAAACGCTGGCTTTTGAAGGTGGATTTCAAAACCTGTGTGTCCATATCACTGGATTTCCTGCAGGCATTTGAGGAAATTATAGGTGCTCAATGATCCACTGTGCTTGTACATATATAAGGCATATCAGGCCTTTTAAGGGTGAGCTGGGACAGAGTGGTTGAGCTGAATTCATGAGCTGAACTCATGCCTGCTCCTCCTTCGTGTGGGATGTACCTACAGACCACTTCTACATACCTCTTGTGAGACACAGAAAAAATATTTTTAATTCATAAAGCCTTTATCAAACTTGCAGCCAAACAGAGTGCAGGTGAGAGAAGCTAGCAACAAGGTGGCTGGAATCGCAGGCAGGCGCAGCAGAATCTATACCCAAATGAGAAATTCCAGAGAAGCAGTGGTCAGTAGTGCAAGTGCAGGGTCCTGCTTTTCTGCCGCCAGGACCCAAGCCAGGATTTCTATGGCTTCAGCTGTGCCATGTAGATGTACCAGTGGCACTTTGCTGTGGCAGTCCTTTGGTGTGGAGAACAGGCAGCCTCCTTAGGAGTACTCCGGGTTTGCTTTTTGCTGGCAAAGTATGTTCAAGCCATAAAAGCTTTCCTTCAGCCACTGACTGAGTTTTCTTGGTAGCTTTTAAGATGATTGCACGTAATGTTCTAGAAGACAGGGCGTTGCTTTTATGTTTTGAAATATTGTAGGAGATTGGTTCTAGCTTCAGAATGAATGGTGTTGGGACCAGAGGAGAGGTGGTGCTAGATGCTTAACAGGTGACTTATTTCTACCATTCTCCACTTTAAGAGTATGTCAGCCCAATGGTACAAACCAAGACTGTGATCACATTTTTAGTGCAAAGTTAGGTTCGTTGTATTGGTATCAGTTACTTGGCATGTATGCTGGCAGAGCAGAAAGAGTTAACTTTAGTAGTCAGAGAACAAGTAGTTCTTTAGGGGAAAAAGTTCATCTTCGAGTGTTTGGAAAGAGAAGTAACTGAGGAAGTATTAGTCATTCCCTGTGCATAAAACAAGTCATAATTTGTATGTATTAGAGTATTTTAGTGAGATCATGTCAAGAGAGTGTCTTGAATACTGAAATAAATTGAGCTTATTTGTAGCATAATACATCACGTGCTTACCTGAGATTGTATAATGTTTGGAAAAACAAACTCAAACTATGAAGAAACTGAATTAAAAGGACTCTTAATAAAAAGAAGGATAGCCTCAGGCACTGTTGATCTCCTTTTTTTTTTGTGGTGTTATGTGTGTTTTTTTTTTTTCCTTTTCTTTCCTATAGATTTGATTTGCTTTTCTTAGATTGGCAGTTTAGTGTACAATAGCAATTGACCTCCTACTTAATGGTGAGCTTGAGGATTTCCAAACAGAATTAAGTTCAACCTCTGATTTAACAGAACATTTATTTTTTCCAGCCCTCTAAATCTCCGGCTTCCTGGAGAAGTAGAAAAAGCTTTTGCACAAGCATCGCCCATTTCCTTTGCCAATCTCATCTTTGCCTGTTTCTTTATTAAGTGGGTGTTACTGTTTCTCTTCCCCTCTTACTGGCAGGAGTTTTTTAAGAAAAAGCTGAGGCAGTAGTTCTGCTTTGCCAAATGTCCAACCAGTGCCACAGCGCCAGTGGAGGACTGGTGGAGTGGCCTCGGTCTAGTTAGAAGCGAAGTAAATAGACTCTGCTCTGAGTTTCTGCCTCTCCAAATCAATGCCATGCCAGTTTGGAGGTAATTCTTCCATTTTCCTCTCTAACCTTACTTTAAAAATATTTTTTCAGAACAAAGAGGAGGCTCTTCTTTTGAAGAAGGACCCGTATACTACATACCACCTCCTAGTTCAGACCCTGACCGTTCCTTTCTATTCGTGCTTTACCTTTTACCTCTTTTCTGGCAGCTGAGGGCCAGTTATATTTGTGCAAGTAAACAAAACTAATATTCCTCAGCAGACCTTTACGCTGCACAAGTGAGAAAGCAAATCTCTTTATGCTCTGCCTCATCTGGCCAGCTGCAGTCAAACTGCGTGCAGCATCCTGAAGTCCTGGTGATGGCACCACAGCTGGTAAGAGCTGCTCTATGTCAGCAGAAAATTAAGTTTACCATTTTCATTGCACTTTGTACATGGTATTCAGAAATAAAAATAAACTTGAGCAACAAAGCTTAGATGCAGGAAAATCTGCTGTGTCCCTTCTGAGGGTTAATATCAAATATCAATGCATAAAAATATTAGTGGGGCTTGGATTTGGTCCTTATCTGAACAGCATGGATTAGGTATCATGGAAATGGCAACAAGTATCACACCAGGCAGTGCATATACTTAGTGACAGCATCCTCAGTCAGCTGTTTGAATTCATCGCTATGATAGCACTGCTTCCTTCATTCAAAAATCAGAAATCTACCCTCAAAAAGAAGTCTTTAAAAAGAACGTGAAGTTATGGTTTGTTTGTTGTGTGGTGTTTTGTTTTTTTTTTTTTTTTTTAAATTGCCTTCTTTTATTTTGATCTTCCTTTGCTTGAATCAAACGTGTGACAATTAAAATATAGCTAGTTTTCTCACATGTGATTTTGCTGGCTCTTGCAGGAGGTTTTGTCAGAAGGCCCAGCTGGGAATAAGTTTATCTGGTTGTAAAAGTTTGGTCTGCCTGTGCGCTAAGGCCACCAGATATGCAAAGCTTTGGTCTGGAAACTGTGTGAATGCAGTAAACGCTGCTGACAGGATATTTTAGTTTATGTCAGACTGCATATGGCTTCTGGTGAGCCCAAAACCACGAGTTTTCAGTAGAAGAGGTCCATTCTGCCTGCAGAAGGCTGGAGATTGGGTTTCTTCTGTGGGGAGCATTTTTCAATTGTGGTAGGCTGCCTTGAAAATGGAAACTTTGAATGCTGGAATGGGATTTAACAATAGTAGCTAATGCTAGTAGCATTACTATGAAAATAATAGCAGCCATTAACTGCTGTAGATGGGTTGAGTAAAGGGTGATGGAAAGCCACGTTATGTATATGGTTACAGGACTGTCTGGTTTTCTCAAATACAATGCCAGTCTAGTTTTTTAGACTTGAGCTTCTCTTACTGTTAAAGGTTTTCTGTATATAGTTTTGGATACCTTTTTAATTACCTTTCCCATAAATATGATGAATTACAACTACCCTCTATAGATGTATATACATTTAAAGACCTTTTCCCCCAACAACATAAACCATTAGCTTTTCATGTCATATTATTACTCTATGTGAGGAAAAGGGGATGGATGAAGATGGGGTTAAATTTTAATCTATACAGATGATGATGAAGAATAACAAAGACTTTTTACAAGGATTGAAAGAGCAGCAAAAACACAGGCTTGGAAATGTTACAGCCATACCAAGAACACTTTGCAGGCAATAAATACAGTAGGAGGACAAGTTCATTTTCTGAAAGATTTTCGACTCTGGAGAAGTGGGGTTTGCTTATCTTTAGTACAGAGACGAAGATGACTTTCTAGCCTTCAATGAAATTGCAAGATGAACTCGTAGTACCCTTTGACTAACAAAACAAACATGGGAAGTTGTGAATAGCCTACAATGCAAGAGCTGAATACCTGCTCTATCACCAGTACTGTTTCTTGAGGTTATGACACATTCAATAGCTTTTCATCTTTAGAAAGGAGAGGTTACGGAGCGTGCAGAAGGTTAGTAGGATGACAAAACTTTTGGATTTTGCCTTTTTAACTGATGTTTCAAAGTCTTTTTATGGGCCTTGCTTTCCTGTGTCCCAAACTAACCTTCAGCTTTATTTTCTTCCAGAAAAGAACATTACAAATCCTAAAGAGGTTTTTGATCAGAATAAACTGAAGGCAAAATAGTCAGTGCAAGTTTATAGGTATTGCAGGGCTTTTATGTGGAAGAAAAAAAGAAAAGCTACAAATACTCAGCTCTAGGGAATTAATAAAAGTACAAGAAGTTGTTGAGGGTAGTGAAACTGATCAGTCCATCCTTTATATGGTATCCCATAATGTTGCTAACTCGAAGTTAATTTTAAATTAACTTTTTAATTAATTAAAATTTTAATTTTATATTTAAAAAAATGCCCATGATGACATATTTTCTAGATCATGGATGGCAATAATGTAATTTTTGTTTCATAAAGCAGAGATTGCTTTCCTAAATAATTTATTTGTAAAGGAATTGAAGAAGATGCACTATAAAGCTGTGAAAGGATATCTTAGTCATTGGAGTGTGCTGCTTACAGGAGATTATGATGAAAAGCAGTAGTTGACTTTACAAATGATTTGGAGACATGTACATGTCATTCTCCTAAATCCGAACTCATCATCGTAAGGAGAAAGAAATCTTTCTGCTGCTCTTACTGTTTTTCCCAAGCTGTTCTGTGCACTTAGGCTCTGCTTCTCTTTTGTGATGATCGATGAGTTGATGGTCCAGTTTGGTGTGATGAACTACATCAATACCTGCTGACGCTGTCTAAGAGGGCCTGTGACTTTTTCAGTATTATTTTCTCCACTTACACCAGCTACCCAAGTTATAATGCTAAAAGGAAACAATGCTTGTATTTTGTAAAATATAGTGAGCCTGTTTCCAAGGAATTTTGGAGAACCTGTGCTGGTTATGATTAAATACTCCTCCCTCCTGTGTACGTGAATAGCTTTCAGTTGAACAAAGGATATTTTGCAACATCACATGGTTATCTCAGAGAATCTCCAGTCAAAGAGTTGTCACTGAGTTACCCCTTAGCCTCTTTACTTTTTTGCCTAAATTTAGTGAAGACAAATATTAATTTTATTTTCACAGGGTCAGATTATATATGAAATTATTATTCTTTGGCTGACTTTCAAACAGAAACTGGGGTTTTGTAAACATTTGGGTATAATTTACTTTCTATTCAAAGTATAATATACTTTCTATTCAAAAGTAGCCCCCCAAAATTGCATGTCAGTTAAAAAAAAATTAAAAATAGTTGCATAGGATAGAAGTAGTTTCTGAGAGTCTGTTTGTTTTTGGTTTTTTTTTAATAGAAAAAAAGAAAAGCAAATCCAAATATTTGTTACTTCTCCTTTTTCTGGCATATGATACATTTCAGATATCATTTCAGTATTTTTCTCCTCCATTCAAAGTTTAAAATTATGACAAATTATTCTAAAGTATGTTTTTCTGTATTTGTATTTCTGTGAAATTTACCATTTGAACAGGGATTAGTAACGATTTTCTTTTATTCAGTTGTCTTTTTTTTTGAGTTTGAATCTGCAGCTTTGGTTGTGGGGCAAAAAGACTTTTCTACCATTTGAAACAGAAGAGCAGATTTTGCAATCCTTGCTTACACTGGGTAGTAATTATTCAAATAAGCCTGTGCTGGATACTTCTGTAAGTAACTAGTCACATGTAACTCAGTTTGTAGTTTCATGATAAAGCAATGGCAGCTTCAGCAGAAAAAATGGGGTAAGGAGTTCTCCTTTTCTTCTTTCTTCTGCACTGTTTCTGCTGTTTACCCAGAGCTGCAGTGTGCTGCCTATTAATTTATTCCACTGCAGCTGTTTGCAGGGACCCGTTATGAACTTGATCAGCAAATTGATCTGATTTAATTAAAAAAAAAAAAAACTGTATTCTGGAAGAGTTTTAGATTTGAGTCAGAATTACAAGGGTACCACCTGTGTACTTAACACAGACATTTTGATTTAAAAAAAAAAACGACAAACCTGAATTAGTTAATATTGCATCATTTAAATTAATGTACTGCACTAGGTGATGTGTTTTCAATGTTAAATACACAGAGCTGGAATTGCTACCAGCTTGGGTTGATGTGCCCAAAATCTGAAAAAGAGCAGTTATGCAGGATGCACAAAACCCGAGTCAGAAAGCTCAGAATGCCGATGTCTGAGAGGGATTCTCTGTCTTGGATGGTAGCCCATCAGCTTAGCATTAGACTTTGTATGGGAGAACCTAGATTCCTAGGTAAGTGTTACCATGGCTAAGGAGAGGCAAAACTCAGAAAGCAGTGTTTCAGATTGATTTTTTGTTTGGGTGGGTGGTGGGTTGTTTTTTTTGTTGTTTGTTGTTGTTATTTTTCTTCAGCCACAGACAAATGTTTTCTGTTGGTGTTTGTTTTACAACTGTTGTGATAAGTGGTGTTTTTCAGAATGCCTTTTCTCTTCTGAACTACTCCATGACTCTATGGTACAAAGCTTTGTGCCATAAAAAGTGACAATTACTTAATGCATTTGGAACAGAGAAGCCCTGGTCAGATTGGGATGTGCTTTTTCTTTTCTACTCGCTAGAACTTCCACTGGGACTTTCATCCATATATTCAACAGTTTGAATGTTACATGTGCTTACAGACAGGCTTACAATGACTAATTGTTTCAGTAACCAAACAAAATCCAGGAGCTGACAGCGGGAACCAGGAGATACATGGACAGCTTTGCAACTGCTGGGCGTACCTCATCTCCTTACCTTACTTAGTGCCTCGATTTTCCCCAGTGGAAACCAGGAAAAGTGGCACGCCTAAGAAGCTCTGTCGAAAAGTAAAAACTTCCTTTGTCCATCTTGACCATTACTGAATCAACAGATTTATCTTAATAGCTGTTGGCATTTGTTTTGAGGAAAGTGTGTGGTGGCCGTATCATGGCTGTACAGGTGAATGTTTGTATAACGTGAAGATGGATCAGTGCAAGCTGATGCAGACTTTTTGATACTTATAATTGAGAATGTTACCCCACCCTAAAATACCTGAGAACCTGTATCTCCTTCTGATTTCAGTCATAATTCTGAGTACTCAGCATCTTTGCAAATCAGATCATATTTGTAATCAGGTAACTAAGGTTGTCAGGGAACAGTGCAAGTCCTTGGCAGGAGATACTGTGAGAAATTTATATGGGTGGCAGCATGAAACTCCCACAGCTGTTGGGAACGAGACAAAAACATGTCATGTGAACAGCTTCATGTCCTGAGGAATGCTCTGGGAACAATGGAATATTTGGGAGAAAAAGTGCAGAAAAGTTCTAAAACCGTACTGAAGAAAAAGTAGTGATGTATGAGTTTGATAAGAAGTAAAGGTGGCTCCTATGGGTGCTTCTCAATGAAGTATTTGCAATTTTGGAAAGGAACTTTCAGCATAATAGGTGAGGGTTCAGTTGTCCTGAGCCTTACTTATGAAAACAGAAACGTGGCTAGAGCTATTGGCTTGGGAAAAAACCCAAACAAAACAGGTTTCTGTGACCAAATGCAGATTCGAAGGCTGATCTTCTGACCTGGGAAACTGGTTCTAATCTTCAGAGATCTCCATAGCAGTGATAATTCAGTGTAGCAACCAGGTGCAGACATTGACCAATTACATTATTGATGTTTTTTTTTTTTTGATGCTGATTTTGTCAAAAGCGTTTTTGCTTTGTTTCTTGTATATTAATGTGACCAAAGAGGGCTGGTAGGGAAATGAAATATTTTAGCATCATCAGTACTGAGATTTGGGATCATAGTTAATTTGAAATCATAGTTAATTTTTAGTCCTCCTTGTGCTCGGTAGCGTAGCCCTCCGGGGATCTCTGAGCTCACAATTTCTAAGACAGGTAATAATTATGTTTTTCTTAATTGCCAACAGAGAATTTGTATTATAGAGAGCAGAAGGATTGTTTTGAGTGGGAAAGGCTGTGATGGGAACTCTTATAGTTTTGTGTTAATACTGACTTTTAATTCTTTGAAAAATATTTATATTTGCAGTTTATGGTATTATCCTTCCTTCTAGAGTTACCTTTAAGATCACCAGTTTATTTTTAGAAGGACAATAAAACAGAATTGAGCAGCTTTAGTAATTAATGAATGCACTCAATACAATTACTAATTAAAAAAGATGTGTCTTCTTCCCAGGAATGCAGTGTGACAGATGACCAACAAAATGTATGTGTATACGTGCATCAGAGGAAGAGGAAAAACAAAAAGAGATTACTCATAATAATCACTCTTTCCAATCCTATTATAATCTTTTACTTATGCATCCTACCCTGATCTTATTTTGCAGTTCCATGTAAACCGCACACTAATTTTTTAGCTTAAGCAGAGATATACCTTGAAAAGAAAAGGATATTTTAAAGCAGTAAGAAACTACATCCAGCTGTGTGAAATGGCAGGAGTGTGGGTTACAAGAGCTTAGGTGGCCAAAGCAGGGAGTGAAACACAGTATCAGGACTAGACTGGAAGGCTAAGAGTGTCATTTTGTGCACTGTCACAGCAAATAATGACGTGTTTGGGAACAAAGCAAAAGGAGAGGCACTAAAGTGGATTCGTTTACATTTAATTTTATTTAAACTTTTGTAAGGTAATGTTGTGAGGAGGGCTGTGGCTTTTCGAGCTTCTCTGCGCAACGCCACGAAATGCACTCTTTTGTCCATGCCAAAGTTACATTGCCCGCAGAGAAAAATGTACAGACATTTCCCCAGTGAATTTTGAAATACTCTTAAGTAGTGAACAGGTGCATAAGTTAAGCCCTGTGAGGTGAAAAAGCTTTTAAAGCTTTTTTTTTTTAATAGGTTGAGGGGAAATTTCCTGCTGGTACAGAGATCTGCAGTGCTTACCTGGGGCTTGGGCTTGGTTTGTGTGTCGTTCCCCTCCCCACCTGCCCCCGACATATACACACTTGAGAAGATATTCCTAGTCACAGGTGCTTCAGCAGATGCTGCTCTTCCTTCAAGCCATGGCTTCAGCCCACAGCCATGCTGCTCTAGCCCGAGCTGCAGTTGAGGTCTGTGCCTGCAGCCTACTATGGCTTCAGAGCGTGGCTTGGGGTGATGCAGCGGGAAGAAAAAAGGTAGCAAAGGGAAAGTTAATGGAGGGGGAGGGAAAGGTTTCTGTCACAGCTTCTCCACAGCCTCTCCCACGCCTTTCGTTCCTGCACATGCATTAAGTCCTGCTGCGTGACGAAATGTCTGGTTGAATCCCTTCGCTTGCCCGCTTCCCAGCCCAGTGGCAGGAATGCTTGCACCCGCACTGGGCAGAGTGGCATGGTGGGATGGCAGCGAGCAGATGAGGGAGGAGGTCGGCTGTGCTTAAGCTGTCGTCCGTCGTGGCAAAGAACAGAGAGACTGCCTAGCACTTCCTGCCTGGCAGGGCTCTGGAAGCACACTTGCAAACCAAGTAACTGCAGGTGCGTTTGTTTTTCTGCACTCCTAAGTCTGTCCTATAGGTATCAATCATAGTGTAAAACTTGAAAGCAGCTTGACATTACTGAGCTACCAGAACTGGCAAAAGTGAATGATTTACATTGTTGATGGTCAACATGAAGTCTTTCTAAATAGAAGATGGAGGGCGTATACTTAGCAATTTCTGAAAAATGAGCTCTAATTCTCTGTTCTGAAATTGGCATCTTCTAAACAACCGTTTGCGTCTGAAAATTTTCATTAATGTAATTGGGGTGAATTTTCAAAATTACTTTTACCGATACATGTTCAATTTTGTACATCAAACATTTTTGCAAATGGCATTTATATATGCACAGGCCTTAGCAATTAAAACTTTAATAGATGTTAGGACTTTGCAGTGAAGAGCAGTTGTACACTGCGGTTTGCTTGGAGCACGTTTTGGACTTCTCACCCATAATGTCTGTGACGTAACTTGCTGTGTTCCTTATTTCATCCCAGTCAGGTACAGCTTTAGCTTCCTGGAAATGTGCCAGTGCAGCCCTCAGCTGAGCAAAGCTTGGACTTTCTTGTCTAATCATTAACTTCCGTAAACTTCCAGATGCTTAGGGTGAGCTCCAGCTTTCTGTATATTCCGGTAGATTCATTTGTAAGTAGAAGCTCTTTTTACTACAGAAATCTCCAGATCTGTGATCCGCTGAAGATGTCATAATGCTTTTTCTCTCCTCCTCGCAGGAACTGATATTCAATGGCTGAAAACAGAGGTGACAAGTGGCTGAAATGAATACGACTACTATCCTACAAGAGATTTTGATTAAAAGATCACAGCAGAAGAAGAGGACTTCTCCATTAAACTACAAAGAGAGGCTTTTTGTACTTACAAAGTCTATGCTAACATATTACGAAGGTCGAGCGGAGGTAGGAGACGCAGATTTATTCTGTAGACTGCCTTTTTTCCTTTTTGTTTTTATGTACTATTGGCTTTTTTCCTGCTGTGTATGATACTGTTGAGTGTGGGTGGGGGAAATGGGTATGGGTGGCAGTGAACATGAGCTGCCATTTCTCTTTTCTCTTATTTATAATGCGGATTTAGATACAGAGATTTAGATAACTTATCTGGTAGTCAATGTGAACTGGTTCTTAATCAGAGTACATAAGCAGGATGCCAGGAATAAGATAAAACAGCTTTTATAGCTGGTCTCAAAGCTGGATTTCTTTCTGTCTCCAGAGAGATGAAAGATTACTGCTCTCACAGAGCAGGGCGAAGGTAGAAAAACCTCCTAATTGCCTGTGGCCATGTTTGCTGTGAAGGCCATTACTTTGACATCTGGAAATGAACTGAATTCAAACAGGAGAAGGAGCATTTGATAGGTGTAGTGCATTGCAGACCAAGTCTGCTACAGATGAGATCCATTAGAGTGGATCATTAGGACTGAAATGAAGCTGGAAGCAGTTTATTTTTGGCAGCACTAACAGCTCATTGTTGTTACCACTTTATGTAAATTCAGTTATACTAGAAGTCAATAGTGTACACCAGGCAAATCCTTAGACCAGCATTTTTCAAAAGAGCTCCAGACTCGATTTCATCAGGATCACCTGCCCCTGGAGTGCCCTGTCATATCGTTCAGTGCTGGGGGGCTAAATTTTTCACTTAACTGAGGCTACTTTACAGATTTGTCACAATTGCTGAAGATGATTAAAATGGCTGCAGTATCCACCTTGGAATATGAATTTCTGTATTTTTACTGACTGTGGAGTTAAAAATATGTACTTATTTTAGAATGCTTTTTTTTTTTTTAAACAAAAAGAATACTCCCCCCCGCCCCAGGGGTAAATAAGCAGGGGTTTAAAACGCCCTATGAAACGTCTTGCATGCTTATCTTGTGCTAGCTTACATTCAGGTCAAATAGAAATGTAACTAACAGGTTTTGCAGGTCTAACTGTCACCATTTAAAAAGTTACCACTTCCAGCTTTACCTTTCACCTGCAGGTTAGTGTCCTCCAGCTAAAATACCCTCCAGGAGACTGACTGGTGGATCTGTCTGAGAGTTTAAACTATTGGTTTTATTTGCAGTGAAATGGAGCAGGGCTGCCCTTAGTGCCATGAGGTGTGGAGGCAGTAACTCCTTAAAATGTTCCAACCTGAGATAAGGACTGTTGCGGTGAAAATATACATTACACCTACACTAGCCCAGCAGTTTGCTGCTGAGAGAGACATTTTTTCCTCCCTGTCCTAACCTCCCTGGTTCACTAGAATTGGTCCTGTTGCTTCTTGGAATCCATACTGCTGTGGAAAAAAACTTGCTAATCAGCAGAAAGGTATTTGATGGGGTTTTGTTTTTGCTGGGTTAGCAAAGCTGCCTTACCTCGTTGCAGGATCTAACAAGTGCCAGAGGCGGTGCCAGGTGGTGGAGGAGGACAGGATGCTCTGGCTGTTGACATCAGCAGGTTGCTAGACTGGCTCAGCCATAACACACAGCTTTCCAACCTCAAAACCTTTTCATGTTCACTGCTCCTCCCGCTTTAGATTCTTTTAAACATTAATCAGCATTTTATTTTATTTTATTAACAATATTGCCTGAAAATAATGAGCTCTGACCATAAAGGGGCACACTGAATATTTTTGTCAGCAATATTTGGTCTCTCTTTAAAAAAAAATAAAAATACCGTGTGACTAACATCTCTGTGTCACAGTGGTAGTTATTCCTTTGTGTCACTGGGTGACTGAAATGGAAAAAGTTTGGGGGTTTTATCAGTTGTTTGTTTTTTTTTAAGCCAATGATGGTGACTGTAAATTTGTATTTACGATAAGACAGTTGTGTATTCTGGTCGAAGAAATGTATATAAAAAGAAAAAATATTGTTAGAGCTTAAAATAATTCTGACACCTCTGAATAGTTGGAGATTTATTGATGAAATAAATGTGACTACTGTATATGCTGGTTTAATTTAAAGATATGACAGATGAAAGGATAGGTATGGACTGATCTTATTTCAGGCTTGACAATATTCAGTGTCCATATTGGTAAAATAAGCATGGAAATCCCAAGACAAGAGGATCCAACACCCTCATTTCAATCACATAACAGCAGTGGTAGCAGTCTGCCAAGGGTGGCCGAGTTCTTCTTCTCTAGGCAAGGGTGGTTTTTGGCCGAATGGAAGTCTTTTCTTGTTTTTTCATTTTAACTTCTGTGGCAATTCAGTAGAGAGAGCTGAAGAAGAACTCGGGGTTTGTGGTCATGTGAATAATCATACCACTTCTTTTTAAAAACAAGTTTTAATTTAATCTCGTTAACCAGATTAGTCAATACTTAAAGTGTGGGCAAGGCAGGATTGTAAATAAGGTGACAGAATTAGATATTTGGTATGTCTGGTGACAGAAGTGGAACACTTATGGCAACAGAAAGCAGCCAACCATAGAAAATGTTGTTCTTGTGAATACTTTTCTTTTAATTTAATTGACCCTGTTGAATGCAGCTGGTGGTGGGAGATCACTTGCTCTTTGGCCTGAAACTGCACATTATAGAAGCACTCTATTCTATTTTTTTCTGTCCTATGTCTTGACAAAGTGCGATATACCTACTTGGAGCAATAAACGATTATCTCATAAGCGTGACTACTAGCAGCAGGATAAAATCTTGTTTAAACTTGCTTGTAACCTATTTAAATCTTCTTATACGTGCTTTCAAGCAGCTCAGGCACCCTGTCATGGTAAAAGTGCCCACAGTGAAGCTGGAGCTGCACTGCTGCCATGAGAAGGAATGTAGCTTCTGCACTTAGAAATATTGCTGGACTGTAGGTCATGGAGGAGGTGTATGAACTATCAATGAAGCAGAACTACAGAATTAGTAAAAAGGCTAAATTTCAAGACTGATTTCAAAGCACAGAAACCTGGGGAAGGAGAGTCCTGGTTTAGATCACCTGTGCAAAGCTCTACAATTACGAGTAATACCATGGAAAACTTATTTTGTGTAGGAAGCCAATAGGACCTTGGCTTTTATGGCTTTACTTCTTCTGGGCATTATGCTGTTTGGTAAAAAAAAGTGAGATGTGTCACCTTAAGGTTGGTTGAAAAGATGGACATTAAAAAGCTTCAAAGCAATAAAGATACATCAGGAACTGACTGGCCTTAAGCATCACAGAGGCGAATTTTTAAAGTCAGAAGAAAAAAATATTCTGTTTAAGCTGGAGATGGCTTCTGGTTTTGGCTTTTTATGGCATAAATTTTCTGAATTAGTAAGTGTAAATGTTGGGGAAATGCCATTATTGCACTCCTGTACAATATTTTGCTAACAATAATTACAAGCATATAACAAAGGCTGAGTTAATGTTTTAAGTTTCATGAAGCTTTTAAGGGGTTTTTCAGCTGTCATTGTTGGAAAGAGTATTTGCTGTCTTTTTTTTTTTTCCCCTTAATGTTGCAAAAGTGGCTAATGAGATCTGAACACAATGGATTCGTTTGTAATGAAGGTAAAAATTAATCATGGTAAGAAATAACTGAATCAACCTCCAAGCACAGAGCAATGGTCGTGGATGTATGAAAGTAAGGAAGAAGTAAAATATGTTCCTATTCTGGTTATGGAGATGTACTATAAAACCAAATATGCTACAGTCAGAAAGACTTAAGATCATAGAATCATAGAATCATAGAATGGTTAGGGCTGGAAGGGACCTTCAAAGGTCATCTAGTCCAACCCCCCTGCAAGGAACAGGGACATCTCCAACTAGATCAGGTTGCTCAGGGCCTCATCCAACCTGGCCTTGAACGTCTCCAGGGATGGAGCATCCACCACCTCTCTGGGCAACCTGTTCCAGTGTTCTACAACTCTCATGGTAAAAAATTTTTTCCTAATATCCAACCTGAATCTACCTCCCTCTATTTTAAAACCATTACCCCTTGTCCTATCGCAACTGGCCCTCCTGAACAGCCTCTCCCCATCTTTCTTGTAGGCCCCCTTGAGGCACTGGAAGACCGCTATAAGGTCACCCCGGAGCCTCCTCTTCTCCAGGCTGAACAGCCCCAACTTTTTCAGCCTGTCCTCGTAGGAAAGGTGCTCCAGCCCTCTTATCCTCTTCGTGGCCCTACGCATTGTAGACTTACTGAGCCAGCTTTATATAGAATTACGTAGACAGTAGTAGCTATAGCAGTTTGGAAGTGGGAGGTAGTAGGATTTATAGCACAAGCTGGTCCTTGCTCTGTGCTATGCTTATTGGTGATAACGGGATTCAGTGATTGCAGTGTAACTTCTCCAGGTAATGTATAGCAAAGGCATGTAGTGTTCTAGTGAAGAAACACTGATGTGCAATATCTTATTAGGAAATCTCTTTCCAATTTTGTGTAGTTTGAAAGCTCAACATACTACTTCAAGCGTGCTTCTGTTTATTTTCCTGAACTATTTATTTCTAAGAAATAAAAAAATACTAATCTGTAGGAAGTTAATAAGCAAGGTTAAGCAATTTTGAAATAAACCTGCTTGTCTGAAAATCAAATATTAAATGCAGTATTAAAAAAAAATGGGTATTTTTTTTATTTTATTTTTGATCAGCAAAGTTTAGCTAAAGTTTTTAGTATGACTTTTTCCAGATTGCTAATTTCATTTTGAAGGGAGTGCAGGTTTGAAATCCAAGAAGGTATTTGTGGAAACAACTTCACATATGCATGGCCTGAGGTACACTTGGCCATTTTCTGTCAAAAGTGGCATCATATCTTGCGTATTCAGTTTGAAGTGCTCTGGAGTTTATTTTCAAAGATGTGGCGCATTCACACTTTCAGCGGACTCTGGAAAATCAAGTCTGGTTATCTAGAAGTCTGCCTTATCACTATAACTAGAAATACTTTAGTAAGAATCAGTTGAACAGTTGCAATCGAAAGGATTACTCAGTTTACAGCTCTACCAGTGTGCCTGGTGGCTGGTGTCCCACAGTGTAAGTGCTCCACGCTCTCCTTTGCGGAGTGGCTTAGCTGTTGCAAAGAACAGCATCTTTTATTCCTTTTGAGTTAGCCAACAGGACAGACTGTATAGAAATAGCATTCAACCTACTGTGTCCATCAGGCTGGTCCACCAAGTACACTCGATTTATCCTCTTTCACTTTGTGTGGCAATAAGTCGTGTTGTAGTGAATTCTTTCTCAATGAATGGTCAGAAGAAGTCTCTGAATGGTGAGAAGACACTAGGGCAGTCCAATGGCTGTCACTGGAGCGGGCCTACTGCCGCATTACCAAATAGCCATGACAGCAGGTAACATGTATTTCACACAAGTTTTAGTTAGCTTCTGCTGACAGCGCTGCTCATGTGAGCCAAAAGTGCCGCTAGACTAGAGGTTTTTGCCCTAGATGGCATTTTAGGCAAGGGAAATTCTTTGAGATGAAGGCGAGATAATAAATGTAGGTGTTAAAGTGCTTCTTGTCACTGGAGCTCTTGAAAGGAGCTGGTTTGCGCAAGTGAGATGTCCTGCTAGTTTGTTGGTTTGAAAAATTTCCTATTGATGTTTCTCATGAGTGCAGTGCTTCCGCAAAGCTGGCACAGATCTGGTCATCGTTTTGTAAATTGTTATCAAGGTGTGGACTGTTTGTATCCCAAAACCTATTGGAGCAGTGGAGTGTTCACTTTCACCATGGTATGTTTCTCATTCTCAACTTGCTTAGCACAACACTCTTTAGCTGGTAAGCGTGACGGCGTGTGTGGTTTGGTTACTGTCCTCCATCCCACACACGGCACAGCATGTTGTGGGCTGGAAAGGTTAACGCGAGCAGCTTGTGCTGACCTTGAGTACGAAGCTGGTAAATATGAGCTCATGAGCATGAAGCTGCTTTAAGCCTTAATATCCTTACTGTTTGCTCGTGTTCGCCTCATGGATTACAGTTTACAGCCATAAACAGTTTACATCGGATTTTGTTTTCAAAAAGTATAGGTCAAATTGTGGACCCTGTGATTACCTGTGATTGTGTGTGTCTGGGTGAGTGAGGGTCTGCAGTGTTAGAGGGAGGACAAAACGAGGGACAGTCTGTGCTGTCATACCCGTTAGCTCCGGAGGGGCTGAACAGATGACACTGGGGCAGGCACAGCACTTTCCTATTTATTAGCATGCAGAAAACGTTTGCTTCTACAAAGAAAGCAAATAATAGCCCTAGAGGGAAAACGTTTAAAAGCCTTATAAATAAGGATGCTTCTACGGAGTCAAGTGGAAGGCAGCTTTCTGATGAGCAGGTCTTGGGAGGTGCAGAGTGCTCTTAACTTCACTGGCAGTAGTGGTATTTGCCATCAGGATCAGACTTGTGTGAAAACTGTCTGGCATAAACGGAAGAACTCTTACAATTAACAAAAAACAACCGGGATTTAAGTGAAGAAAACAGAATAAAAACTTGAACGTTCTTGGAGGTTGCTAATTTTGAAAGTCTCTTCCTAAGGAAAAAAGGTAGTTCTGCAAGAGTTGTATTTGGTTCTTGTAATTTGCATAGAGAAGAGACAGAAGCTACTGAAATTACCGCAGTGATATTTTAAGGAAGGAAAAATAACTTTAAAAGCTTCAGGCCTACTCTAAAGCTACAGGTTTCAGGGTAAAATTGTGTATCTTCATTGCAACACTAATCTTGTGCAAATACTTCCTTTAGAGCATAAGATCATTATAGAGTTCCAAAAAGCTATGCTAGTTACTTTTCTTATTTTTTTTTTTAACAGAAGATTAATGTGTATCTATTATTGTTGCTTATTCCTATGGTGTTTATCTTTTATTATTTTTAGCTTATTTAATTACCCTGATTTATATGGCTTCCTTAGTTATTACATAGGTGATATAATTATTTGTTTAAAGGAAAGCACAATTCAGTGTTAAAATGCTTCTGATCATTTAACTGCTTACTCTTGTTTTCTGATGTTAGATAAATAGGTTCTGAAGTAAGAAGATTAGCAGAACCTTATTTTATTCCAAGTCATAGGTAGTAATGATAGAGCTTTCTTAAAATATTTGCAAGCTTGAACATTAACTTTATTCCAGCTAGACCTGGACAAGGACTGTGAGTTGGCTGCTGTTTCTCCTCTAAGAAACAGAAGTGGATATACCCTTCTTGCGTGAATCGCGGAGAAGTCTTTAGCTGTACTTACTGGGGACATGCCTTCAGAACTGTATCTGAGAGACTGTGGCTTTAGATCACTTCAGCTCTTACTGTTCAGCAATTTTTCATGCAATTAAACACAGTTTTTTCCAAGTGTCAGAAAAAGAATAAATAAAATTTTTTGAAGTGTAGTCAGGATAGGTAGATTGTTTAAAACATACACACGTGCTTTTATATATATAATATATACATAAAAAATTAAAGATATAATGATTAACTTTTACCAGTGATTTGCAGCATAAATTATATTGCTGAGCAAGTACAATGATATATTTACAAGTTACTCCACCTGGAATGATGCCTGTCACATCCATCTGGGTAGAGATTATTGTGTTTGTACCTCTTGTGAAAAACCAAAGAGTAAAAGTACATGATGGAATAGAGGGCTTTTCAATCTTCTTCACAAGACCTATATTTAAATGCTAAATCAGAATATGAGCAGCCACCTTTTCTAATTGTAGAATACTTCTATAATGATTACAGCCATTGCTTCTACAGATTAGCAGCATTAGGCAAGCAGTTAAACTTGTTTTCTGTGCACTTGCTAGACAGAGAATTAACAAGTGCCTTGGTAATCTGTAGACGACTGACCAATGGATAATCTTCAGGTTATATTTTGTCAAACAAATTTACAGACATCTTTGTTGATATAGCAATACCTGCATTGTTATTCCTGTGGCAATAACTGCATTGCTATTCCTGTATACAGATGTCTCTGCTCAGCTAGAGTAATGGGATTGTGAGATATCCATCTCTGATGAGAAAGATGAGTGAAGGAAGCTGAGTCTTGCTGCAAGTAAATACATACACATGTTAAAATTGTGTAAGCTCTGTTATATTTATATTGATTTAGTTATTTTGTGATAGCTACTAGTCACCCACAACAGCACTGAACACTTAGAGCAAAAACCCAGTCCTTCTGAGGAGCTGCTTATCGAAGCATAAGATGTGCCAATAAGTGAGTAGAGACCAGGGGCAAAGCATAGATGAGATGTTACAGTAACCAGGAAAAGTTGTACTGCAAATTAGTTGCCTATATCTCTATTGTATGATAGCCTGGGGAAGAGGAGGGTTGAGCTGGGTCTGTGCTAGCCACCACTCAGAGCAAATATAGTAAGGACTCAATTTTCTTTTAGGTAGATCAAACAGTAGGAATTAATTGTCCGAAATACAGCTGCACATAAAGCCTGTCAGCATTTTGAGCTATCAGGGTGATGGAAGACTGTTTTTCTGCAGCAAAGGCCCCAGACACCTCACAAGAGGAGCAAAAAGTAGTCAGGAGGAAAGCAGCAGAGGGAATCTGAGAAGAAAAATCTCACAGAGAGAGTCTGGATAGAAGGTCTGCTGGAAAGCAGTAGATCTCTTGCCATTGGGAGCCATAAAGCTCCATTCTTCCTGATTTGTTTGTTTTCGTTCTCCCCCTCCCCCTAGATTCAGGAAAATAATTTTTTTAAATATTTTTTTTGCTCATAGGTGTAACTACTGTATTGGTGATGATCTAGAAGACCCCTTGGCTGAAAACCCAAGACAAGACAGATAACAGTAGGCACAGCTGAGGAAATTTTAAGCAGGAGCAAGTGAAAGCTGTTCAAATTGGAGAAATAACTTGGAGCTATTCATGTGAATGGAGACAGCTTAACAGATGCATGGGAATGCTCATTTGAAAAGAGCAAGTCATAAAGAAACTGAAGTTCTAAAAGAAGTTGGTTGTATTGCAGTAATAATTCTTTTGGTAGATGTTATAGAGAACAGGGAAAAGTCTAATATAAAATGAGGATCTGCAGTAATTATCTTTGTAGAAGAATTTTGATGTTTATGAGATGGAACAAATCAGGCATAGCTGAAGTTGAAAAGTGTAGATTGTAGTTGTTGAGACACTGACAAGGCATGGATGAGAATATTTACCTTGTGACTAGACAGGAGTGGATGATTCTAAATGGTGCTAAGAAGGAAGAACTGGAAGATAAATAAGATTGTGGAAGGCTAAAGAAGGCCTAGTTTTAAAAGAGCGCAGAGGAGAAGCTAAGAAACTGTAAGCTATGAAGATAATTTCCAGAAAAGTTCTAGAAAAAAACAGACTTGTTGAAAGCACCTGGAAGATACCAAAATTTCACATCAGCCAACAAAGAACCAAAAAAAACCCCAAACCCCTTAGACTTATCTATGTTCTTTCAGCCACAGGGTAACAAGTCTCGTGGGCAGCAGAGAAGAGTAGATATCCTGTGTTTTCATTCCGCTACGGGTTTTTTGACTCTGCTGTGTGAGATATTTTCAGATGTTAGCATTAGAAATGACCTATATAAACCTTTTGTAAATCTGATTGCAGAACTCATGGGAAACTGGTACAGCATTCAATAGGCATCGGTGGCTTGTTTTCAGGTTGAAAGACTGTCTCAAATGGTGTCCTGTCTTGCATTTCTGTATTTTTCACTAGCAATATTGTTGCTGAAATAGAAGCTTGTTGAGTTCTCAGGTGACATAAAACTTGAAGGAGTTACAAGCATTTTGGAAAACAAGCCTAGAAGTTCAAGTGGTATATTGGGATTAGGTATGTGGTGGGTGGGTTTGTTTGTTTGTTTGTTTTCTTTTCTAGAATGAGATTCAGTGTGGACAAGTGCAAAAGGTGAAAGTTTAGACAGGAATGCTGAAATGTTCAAATATGGAATGAGAATGAGTAGCTAAGTGTCAGGCCATCCCCAGCACGACCTGGGTGTCAGGACAGTGAATCATAAGCTGGATATGTGTCAATGATACCTTGTTGCCAAAAAGGCAAATGTTACATTAAGATGAATAAACATGACTCTGAATCCTTACAATCTGATGATAAGGCATCAGCTGCAGTGCTGTGTTGGGTTTGGGGCAATAAGTTTCAAGGAAGACGTGGACTTGCCTGCGAGATTCAGGGCAGGAACAGCAGAAAGGATGAGGTTCTTGAAAGCCTGGACTGTGGTGAAGGGTTGTTGAAGCAGCAAGTGTTTAAAGTGGAGAGATGGACTGGTGATGGACAGAAAACTTCAAAGACAAAAAAACCCCTCAGCTCTGTAGTTGTGCATCATCTGAACTTTGAGAGAGTAGGTAAAGAAGCTGGTGCCTTGGCTAGGTGACCTCTTGAGTCCTGTCCTGGGGCTCTGGTTGCTCACCTATGATGCCCACGGACTCGGACTTTCCTCCCTTCCTGGCTCAAGGTGTCTGAGTCTAGTGCTCAGGCAGCATGAAGGCTGTGTTAGAGGGGTGGCTGAAGGAAAGGTGTCGTCACCCTAAGGATAGAGCAGTGGCCCTGAGAGAGGAGTAAACAGGGCAGAAATGCTGCAACTGGTCTGGCTTGACTTAGAGCTCTGCGAGGACTTCACAGAAAACTGGGAACAGAAGATTTGTCTAAAAGAACTTGAAGATATGTGCTAGTTCATTTGAAAGCTGAAAGGTTGTAGGTGATTTAGGGCCTGATATGGGTGGAGGCTTGGCTGATTTATTTTGTGTCCTTTACTTTTATTTATATTGCTGCCTTACATGATTGCAGGAATATATCGTAACTGTGATTGCATACATTTGACTGACTGCCTCTCAATTGCAGAAGAATAAATTACAGATAATGCGTTGTAGTCACAGTTAGGAAGTTGCATTAGTGCTACTATGGACAATTTCATTTTGTGCTTTTAGGTCTCGTCAGTGCTGGTGGTTGGTATCTGCTGAGCAGCCAGGTCATTCTCGGTTTCCCATTTTGCAGGACAGAGTTTAAGACTTTCTCATTTATGTTTGTACTTTTTTTTCCCCTTGAAATTCTTCTCAAGAGTCACATCTTGGATCAGGTCAGACTAGATCAGAATAATCACCTCTCACTTTTTATCTCAGTTCTAGCCATTTTGGAAAGGTAAATAGAAATACTTGAAACTTGCTTTTCTTAGAATAATCATTAAGAAAATGAATTGAAAGGAGGCAGGGCAGTCTTCAACATATCTGACACGGAAAATAAGGTGATGGAAAATGTGGCCATCTAATATCTAGCTACAGTAATTATATTTACATAATCAGTAATTGCTTGAGTGAAAATGCCTCTCAAGAGGAAACTGCAGCAGTATCCAGAGCTTCTTATCACTAAATGACAATGATATTTAAAAAAAAAAAAACGTACAAAAACACCCTTACATTTGGCTTTGGAGCGTATTCTCCCAGAGGAGTTCTCTACAGGGGATGTTGGGTTAGCCAGGCTTTTCTGAGGTTTTGTAAAGCTGCAGAGCAGCTCTATAGAATGAGATGTCAGTAATGCTGAGACCTTCTATACTTGTGAAAACACAAGTTCGATGGATCACATGCTGATGACCTCAAGATTTCCTACATGGGTATAAGCATAGGAGAAAGAAATGATATGAACAGCAGAGAGAGAGCATGAGCAAGACAAAATCTAGCTGTTTTTTAACAGCCGGGCTGACTTCTGTGTTTTTTTATTGAGTTTTTTTTTCCAAATGGAATGTTCTTTGTGTTGTTTAACCCACTTTTCTGAGGATAAGCAGGACAATGTCTTCATCAGCAAAGAGGACATACACTGAAGAAATGTTTTATCTGATAGTGGGACTATGGACTTCTTAAGCTGTAAAGCTACTATATTCAGCAGAGGAATAATTCCAAGTGTACAGAGGATGAGCTGTTTGATTGCATAGTTATCTAACACTTGCATACTTCTTGTCTTCCTGTATTCTAAGATTATTTTTTGAAAGGAATTGTGTAATCAGGTATTTGTCCCGTATCTGACAGTATAGGTCTAGTGTTATAACTTCTTGATGTTTCTGTCTTGTATGTTAAATAATAGGAATAGCTTATTCTTTTCACATTGCATGGAAACAATACTTATTGCCTTATTGTCTCTTTGTAACAGAGCTTACTTGTAGGAAAGAACGGTTGTGGGTGGATTTCTCATGACTGGCTCATGCCTGCACCTCTACTTCCCACCTATTTGAGGGCTTGATCTCTCCGCTGATTCTGCATTTCATTTCTGCCGTACCCCTGGGTCTAAAGCAATCTGTTTAGCTTATGCAATAAATGCAACACAGTGATGTTGTGCAAAATGTCCTATTATAAAGGGAAATAATTTAGTAGGGAAGAGAGAGGAATTGCTGTGGTCTTTTTAGTGTTTTTCTTGAGTCGTTCCTTCCCACTCCTGTGCCATATGGTTTAACACTGAGAAATGCTGAACTAAAACACAGCTGCATACTTGACAATTTGAAGGCTGCTGGCCATTAATAACTGTTGTGCTTCTGCTGCAATCTGAAATATGTCTGGAACAGTACATTTCTGTTTAATTTCACATATATAAGTCCAATCCAAGGTTGCATACTTGGTGCAAATTATTTTTCAGCATAACATGATATAGCTTTGTAGTACAGCTCACGCTAATGTTCATAATTTTCCTTTTTTTTTTTTCAATGGTTCATTAAAATGCCTATTTCTTTTTTTTTTTTTTTTTTTTTCTTCTCCCCCCCAGTTTTAAAAAGCTGCTTGTTTGGGCTTCTTTTTTTGGGGAGGAAGGTTGTTTTTTCTGGTGTTAAATGACAGTTACAGCTTTATCTGAACTTAGTTCCTGTCATTCTTCCTGGTGCTGACCATGACGTGCACGAATTCTTCATGTATGTTTTCTTTGTCTGTTTTCTTCACTAAAATATATATAAGAGACAGAGTGCTAAATGTGTTTTAAATGTTGATGAAACTTCCATGTTTTCTATGGGTAGTAACTACTGTGTTTCTAGAGCAGAGGAATCATGACAGCTATATTTGAAGTTGCTCTTAGCTTCTGTTTTTAAGGCTCTGTTTTCAGCTGCTTATGATTGTGCCAGACTTCTGCTATTTGGGCTGAAATTTCCATCCTCAGGAGAGAGGAGGGCAGCTGAGTAAGGATTGGAGTATTTCAGATAATTCAGTACTTACTAATTATTTCCGTGTTGTGTGAGCAGTGTCCATTTTCATAAGCTGTACTCTGGACGGGATGTGTTGGATGTGCTTGGCAAGTCAAAATTTTTGACGTGGATTAATTCAGGGCCAGCCATGAGCTGCTGCCATTTTTGTTTTGTTTCGGATGACAGTAGAAACTTCCTCTCGTGTTAAAGACTCGGCTCTCCCAAAAGTGAGAGGTGGCTCTATACAGTCTCTGTAGATTCATCATCATTTTGCTCTCAGAATTGCATCGTTCAGGTGTTTCCCTTTGCCACATAGTAGAGCATGTTGTAAATTTCTGTGCTTTCATTTTTAGCCTCTTCTGCTTCAGGTAAAGGAAAATGGTTTTGACCAATTCCTTCAGAAGCAGCCATCTTGAAGTCTGTTTGTGTGCACACTTAGCAGTTACTATCTATTGCTTTTACATGTAGACTAAATCCCAGTACACGCTACCTCCCTTATCAGCTGTTCTTCCAAGGAGCTTCCTCTCTGGAGTGTTGAACTACACCATATTTCCATGGGTTGTTACTTTGGGCAGCACCTGCTGAGCACCACGGGCTCTCCTTGCCTTCTTAAAAATCTTCGTAATTAGCAATTTCAGTGAGCCAAGTCTTCTCAGATGTCGGTGCTTTTGGCCTTGCTTCTTGTGGGCTTCTGCTAGCCTTGGTCAAAGAAGCTCCTTCATCACAGTCCCCAGCTTGGTGCAGGAATGGGTTTCATCCCCCTCTTCTGCTTCCTGTCTCAGTGTGAACTTGTGATGCCTGAGCAGCATCCCAGTTTCTCTGGAAACGTGGTGAAACACAGCAGTAGCCACAAAATGGTGGGAGCACTTCAGCAACAGAGTGAGGAAGCAGATGAGATGATCCATTAGCACCTATTTCCTTCACCAGTTTTAATTGTAATTTAAAATCAGTGAGGGGAAAGCCTTAGAATCATAGAATGGTTAGGGTTGGAAGCGACATCAAAGATCATCTAGTTCCAACCCCCCTGCCATGGGCAGAGAAATCCTCCACTACACCAGGTTGCCCAAAGCCTCATCCAACCTGGCCTTGAACACCTTCAGGGATGGGGCATCCACAACTTCTCTGGGCAACCTGTTCCACTGCCTCACCACCCTCGAGTGAAAAATTTCTTCCTTATATCTAATCTAAATCTGCCCTCTTTCAGTTTAAAGCCATTGCCCCTTGTCCTATCACTACATGCCCTTGGAAAAAGTCCCTCTCCAGCTTTCCTGTAGGCCCCCTTTAGGTGCTGGAAAGCTGCAATAAGATCACCCCAGAGCCTTCTCTTCTCCAGGCTGAACAGCCCCAGCTCTCTCAGCCTGTCTTTGTAGCAGAGGTGTTCCAGCCCTCGGATCATCTTTGTGGCCCTCCTCTGGACCCGCTCCAGCAGCTTCATTTCCTTCTTGTGTTGGGGACTCCAGAGTTGAATGCAGTGGTCCAGGTGGGGTCTCACGAGAGCAGAGTAGAGGGGCAGAATCACCTCCCTCGACCTGCTGGCCACGTTGCTTTTGATGCAGCCCAGGAATACGGTTGGCTTTCTGGGCTTCCAGCACACGTTGCCGGCTCATGTTGAGCTTCTCATCCACCAGCACTCCCGAGTCCTTCTCCTCAGGGCTGCTCTCAATCCATTCTCCGCCCAGCCTGTACTTGTGCTTGGGATTGCCCAACCCACGTGCAGGACCTTGCACTTGGCTTTGTTGAACTTCATTAGGTTCTCACAGGCCCACCTCTCCAGCCTGTCAAGGTCCCTCTGGATGGCATCCCTTCCCTCCAGCGTGTCCACAACACTACACAACTTGGTGTCATCTGCAAACTTGCCGAGGGTGCCCTCGATCCCACTGTCCATGTCGCCAACAAAGATGTTAAATAGCACTGGCCCCAGTACTGACCCCTGAGGAACACCACTCGTCACTGGCCTCCACTTGGACATTGCACCATTGACCACAACTCTTGAGTGTGGCCATCCAGCCAATTCCTTATCCACCGACTGGTCCATCCATCAAAACCATGTCTTTCCAGTTTAAAGATAAGGATGTCATGTGGGACAGTATCAAATGCTTTGGATAAGTCCAGGTAGACGATGTCAGTTGCTCTTCCCTTATCCATCAGTGATGTAACCTTCCTTCACCTGTACTCAAATTATTTTATTTGTAAAGAAGAGTAGGCTAAAAGTATGATTACAACTGATTGGAAACTTTATATGGAAAGAAGTGGTACTTTTAACTAAGCAATTACACTGTACTCTGTGTGCACTTTCACCAGAATAGATCTTTATATCGTCTCTCTCATTTTTCAGATTTCTTCTACAGTTAAAGAAATGTTGGTGTTGCAAGTGGAAAAGAAAGCAAGAAAGCAAGAAGTCTCTGCTGAAGAAAAAAGCTAATTAGATAAATCAGTTATTTTACATAATTTTTTTTTCTTTTGCTTTTCTCTTACAGAAAAAGTACAGAAAAGGATCTGTGGATATTTCAAGGATTAAATGTGTAGAAGTTGTAAAAAGTGATGGTATTATTCCCTGTCAAAATAAATATCCATTTCAGGTATGTTTCTTCTGTATAAAATATACAAATTATAATGCACTTTTGAACAGTGCCAAGCCATTTGGATGTAACTTCCTTGAAATTACTGTTACTTCTAAATCTTGAGCCCGTTCTCTGGCTCTCTGGGGCTGTGTAGGAGGTGGTTCAGAATCAGTGATTAAAATCCAACCTCAGAGAGCTCTGCTTCCACTGCAGTCTCCTCCCTTGGGAGTTGTGCCTCATGTACTTGATCTTTTTCTTTTCCCCACCCTGTCTGCTTGGATTTTGCCTGAAAAATGCCTTGTCCTGGTCTTCCTCCAAGATGAGTTAGCTGGCAGCCCATTTTCCCTGTCTTCATTCTTTCACATCAAATTAAATTTCATTACCATTAAATTTAATTACCATTAAATTATACAAGAATAAGAAAATTAAGATAAAACTTGATGCATTTTCTTCATTGAAACAAAATTTCAATGAAGAAACTTGATGCATTGTGAACTGAATGGAAATAAACACAGAAAACAAAGTGCTTGGAGGGGAAGAAGAAATGTTTAGTTGGGGGGGAGGGTCGGATGCTGTGCCTGTTTATGACAGAGGGAATGGTTAGAGTGAAGAGAGGCAATACTTCCTTTCTACCAGTACAAGCAGTGAAGAAAAAGAAGGCAGCAATCACCCCAGAGCAGTACAGAATCACAAGGAGCCATAAAATGGCCGGGAACAAAGGAAGTCTGATTATGAAGTAGCTTTAGCAATTAAATTAAATTGTTTTTAGAAAACACGAGGTGAAGAATGAACAAGGCAAAGCATGAAGCAAACGTTTTTAAGGAATACTCTCAAGATAAATTACCATTACAAAATCCTTCCTTTTTCTTACTGAAAGCATCTGATATGAACAGTAAACTCTAATAACCTTTTCTCAGTTTCTTCATTTTGTGGCTGAGTACACTGGTTTTGCCAAATGTAAGTCATTTGTTTTCTTCTGTTTCTTGAGGCATAAATAAATGAGTATTACCAGGTGAACGTATTTTTATTATTTCTTTTTCCCCTCTCCAGGTTGTATACGATGCTAATACGCTTTATATTTTTGCACCGAGTGCACAAAGCCGGGATCAGTGGGTGAGGAATCTGAAAGAAGGTAATGGAAGTTGCTCGTACTTAACATCTGACATACGTAGATACCTTTACTTGAGCTGTCTGGCTGGGTGGAGTTAACTTGTTGCTGTGTTTTGGATCTGTGGCCAAAACAGTGTTGAAAACACATTGGTGTTTTAGTTGTTGCTGAGCAGTACTTGCACGGTATGGAGGCTTTGCCTTTTTCCCCCTCTGCTCCCGCAGCGAGTAGGCTGGAGGTGGGCAAGAGGCTGGGAGGTGACACAGCTGGGACAATGGACCCGGACTGACCATATGGATATTCCTGGCCATATAAGGTGGTGCTCGGCAATAAAAACTGGGTTAGAGGAAGACAGGGGTTGGGGATTTTTGGCTTCCATGCTGGCTGTTGCTCAGACACTGGCTGGACATAGATCTGCTTTGTGGGAGATGGTGAGTGGTTGCCTTTACATCACTTTTAATCTTTTTTCTTTCTTTTTCTTCTTAAACTGCCTTTATCTGAAGCCATGAGCTTTCTCCTCTTGCTCTTTCTGTTCTCCCCACCATCCCACTGGGTGGGGAAGTGGCTGTGTGGGTGCTTAGCTGCTGGCCAGCATCAACCCACAACAAGCTAGAAAAATAAAATGGTTGAGCTTCTGTTGCATATGTCCACTGATTTTTATTTTTTATTGAGCCAGCTCATCGTTTGCATACACAGCGTGTGATAACACATAGTAGGAGTATCAAACACCCAAACTGATTTGATTTGTGAAGTCCACCTGCAATCAGAATTTGACTTTGTGCTTTTGCAGAACATGTAAATCATCAAGAACCTTATCCAAGCTAATTAATGACATCACTCAAAAGTTTTGTTTGAATGTAGGTAGACAACATTGTGAGCCTTAAACTGATGTAAAATGGCAGGAGGCATCTCCGCTGAGATGCTATCTGATTAATACTAGCATAGTGAGTAAAGATATTTTTTCAAGAGCCCCTTCATGCTTTCTGCCACCATGAAATGCTCATGTTAACTGCAGGTGCTCTGTAAAGTAATAAGAAACAATTTCTGGGCTGGGGACCACAGAGCAGGGAATAACCTCTGAAACTCAGCAAGCCTATAGGATGGAAATAAGGAGCCTTTCAGGACAAACACAGGCGTTCTGCTATGGAATAGTGATAAGTACCAGCTATCTTTCCCTTCAGAACACTATCTATAGAGGAAATTGAGTGTCACTTGCAGCAGTAATAAGAAAAAACGGGGCAAGCAGAGCCCCCAGGGCCTTCACAGCTGCCTGGTTGGTTAGCAGGGTGTGAGTGGACACGAGTCTCCTTTTGTGAATGCACCAAACGCCTACCCCTGCTGGGATGGCCAGTTTAGGCAGGGAGTGTAGCACTCTCTTCTGGAATAAAGTCAGGTGTTATCCTAAAAATGTCATCTACTAGCATTGTATCACCTCTTGTAAACTTGCAAAAAGGCCCTTAAGTGAAGCAATTCTAAAGGACAAATGAAGATTATGCCTCATGTCAAAGGTGTTGTAATACTTAATAAAAATGACCCTCTTTGCAGATTTGTTTTAGTGTCTTTCAATATACGCTCTTTTTCTTTTTGTAGAAATAAAGAAGAACAGCAATATAATGGTAAAATATCACCCTAAATTCTGGACAGAGGGAATTTATCAGTGCTGCAGACAAACAGAAAAATTAGCACCTGGCTGTGAAAAATACAATCTTTTTGAAAACAGTAAGTACATATGTTTTCATATGAAGTTGTTTTGGCATATTTTTCTGGTTTTTGATATGATCCTGTCATCACACTTGAATGCCATAGATATTAGGCAAATTTATAGAGCAGAGTGAATCATTGATACTGTGCCTAAAGTAAATAAAAATGTTTGTTTCATTTCCAAGCATCTTTAAAAAATATAAAAGCCAGCAAATTGTTCTTCCCAAAAACGTTTAGAAAAAGCTGAAAGGAATCATTGAGGTTGCTGAATTTATTTTTCACTTGGTTCATTTTTCCCACCTGAAACTTATTTGGCCAAGTGTTTACCTCAGACTGAGGATAAAACCTGATGGCAAAAAAGATTCAGCTAGAAATCCTTGCCTGCTCTTCATTTTTATTAAGTAACTTCTACATGCCCACGTAAAAGAATAATAATCGTGTCGCATTCAGTGTTACTACACAAGTGTAAAAAAGATACAAGAAGCCTTAATGTATTTACAGACACAGGACTGAATTTTCTTAGAGGTTTGTAAACGTCCATATGCTGAGCCTGGATGAACCATGATGTCCATAGGCACATACGTCTTCCAGCATTCAAATCACAGGTTCTGCTTCTTCAACAGCGGATGCTGTAGCATGCAAAGATGTGCAAGTGTGACCCTCACTGCAGTATTGTCCTACATAAGGATACAGTAATTGATTGTTTAGTCCTTGATTTAGGGAAAATTCCTTAGTAGGAAAACAAATCAGTGGTGCCTGGATGATTTCCTGCATCAGCACCTTAAATGTCAATGTTGGGCACCTGTGGATTTAGTTGCTTTAGAAGACTTGAAGAATAAACAGTGACTTGTGGCTGGCCTTATTTGGCAAGATGTAAAATAAGACATATAGCTCAACCTTTTAAGTGCAGGGGAAAAAAGCAGTGCAAGAGAAAAAAACTTTTAGATCTGAGAGAAGTAATGAATAAATACATACAACTTTTATGCCTTATTTAGTGAAGCAAGGGTCAGGAGGAATATTATTATTTTTGTTTTTAGAAGAGCAGACGTTAATAGGAACAGACTTCAGAAAATCATGGTGACAAAAGCACTGCTTTTGTTTTATATAACTTTTCTTTATTCCTATCCCTTTTTTATTTCTTATACATTTCTGCATCTGAGGGCTGATTCAGGAAAGTTGTGTGGCATGCTCTGGCGTGGCACAGACATTGCCAAGTCTGTGGTGAATGTAGCCTGCTGGCTGATTTAGGATATTTTTACAAGAATATTTAATCAATGTTTTCCTAATGCTTAATTGGAGCTGTCTTCGTTTTCTGACTTACTAAGCTATCCTGAAGGCTAGACAAGATATTAAAAACTTATCTGAATTTTAAACCTTTTATTCAGTTTCTAAATTTATAGCAAAATGGATAGACACAAATCCTTTCCTGTGCTTTGTTTCTAGGTGTAATGAGATTGCCCTCTCCAATGCCAGAAAAAAGTGCGGTAGGTAGTGTCTTTAAAATTTTGAATAGATAATTGCCGCTTTTTGACATAGCCTTTAAATTTACTGAGAATCTTTCTGTATCCTGGAGCAAAGGTCTATTTCTGTATCCATCAATAGGCATCACGCTCTCACTCAGGGTGGAAAAAATCCCATTGAAATTTAGCTGCACCTATTAGCTGTATCTGTACTGCTAGTGGGAGAGGCAGTCGAAAAGCAAATGCCAGCTGGCGTTGCCCTTCCTTGGAAGCTGCAGGGCTGCTGTGTGAGCCAGCCCCATGGGTAGCACCCAGATGATTGTCTACCATGCACCCCAGCTGCCTGCCTGGGCCACCACAGCTCACTCCTGGGGCAAGCCAGAACTAGCCCAGCTTTTGCCTTGGGGATGCTGGGCTGGTTTGCACTGGTGTGATGGTAGGGATGGGTGGGATGGAATAAGGGAAAAGAGTGGGATGATAATGATGTTGTGTCATTTTCAGCGAAGGCCTCCGCCACCTGTTCCTCCAGTTGAAGAAAATGGCAACGAAGAGGAGGAGATAGTGGTGGCAATGTATGACTTTGAGCCTACAGAACATCATGATTTAAGATTAGAGAAAGGTGAAGAATATACAGTGATTGAGAAGAATGACCTTCACTGGTGGAAGGCCAGAGACAAATATGGGTAAACACGAGTTCCTTATTTTTGTTATAAAGTTCAAAATTTCCATGTCGTAGTAGTGTATATTGACTGTGTGTCAACAAGTAACTGCATTAGACCCCACTTTGGACTCCAGTGCTGAAATCTCATCCATATCTTTATTCCTACATGGAAAACAATTTTTAAAAGTTCAGTTCTTGATAGATTGTGGGGCCTGAGTGCAAAGATGGTTGCAGAACTGGAAAATTTTTCAATTATATTTCCTGTCAGGCTTTATGGTTTCCCAATTAAAGCATCAACCAGCCTGCAAAACCTTGCTAGACTGGTACAGTACTCCTGCTTCCCTAGGGAACAGCTCATTAGGGAGCAATATGGTTAACACTCCGCTCAACACGCTCCGACTTCCAGACTTGAATAATCATCATCTTATTTAATAGCTGGATCATTAGGGACAATCTCTGAACGAGTTTAGAGAGAGTTGCAGTGAGATGCTTTAATGACTACAGCTTTACATTTCCCGGATTAAAATTTTTCCCTGCGGTTTTAAAAGTGAAAGTTTCCATACTTCAATATTTATCAGGTCCCTCTTGAAATATGTTAGGGGTAATTGCAAGTTACCAGGCTGTGACGGGCTCCAAACATATTTCCAGTGACTGACTGGGATCTCCGAGCACAGAAGTGACAAAGCAGCAGAGGGTTACTCTTCTTCATCCCTTCTGCTGGTTTTCTTGGATGCTTATGCTGCCCATGCCACTTCTCTAGGTGCAGTGAAAGTGAATGTGGAAATGTTGACATGGAAAACTAGTTTCTGTATAATCAGCAGTAGAGTGGGTGGGACAATAAATAAATGACAGCAAGAGACCTCTGATAATTAGTAGAATGAAACACTGTCTTCTAGGCATGCAATTTTAACATGTTGTCACTCAGATTGTATATTATATCTTCTTTTAGAAAACAAGGATATATTCCAAGCAACTATGTAACAGGAAAGAAGTCCAACAACCTTGATCAATATGAGTAAGTGAATGTTTGAATTAAAATCTGGAAGATCATAAAATGAAACTTATGCTTTAAGAATGACAGTATATTTTTAAAGTTTTGAAAGCAATTATTTGCATACAGTAGCAGTGATCTCAGAGATGAAACTTAAATATTTGAAATAGGCATGTATTTGTTCTGATTCTCCTCATTGATTTTGCTGTGATTTGTAATACAGAGTCAAGTCAGTGAGATGTCCATCAGGCATTTAATTTTTAGGCTATTACTATTAAAGCAAAAAACCCCTCCCAATTCTCTGATAGATAAAGGGAAAATTTAGAGGAAATTTACCCATTGTAAATGTGCTGAATGTTGGGGTTTTTTAATGTTCCAAGTGACATGTTTATCCAAAGTGTGTGGCAGTAAGATAGTAGAGTAAAAAACAGTGGAAATCATTCAAACTAAACATAGCAGATCAGAGATTTTGAAAGGCAGCCCTAAATTTCAAGAAAATGTATCACTTGGTCCTTTTTAAGTCTCAGTGTATGCATGTATCAGCTATAAAAGCATAGCTTTTATTTAAAAAAAAAAAAAATGCTTTTCCCAGTTGGTATTTAATTATGGAGTACTTAGTTAAGAACATCAGGATAAAATGAAACACTGTAGTCCCCAAGCCTGTTATTCTTAATATTCAAATACTTCATAAACTATTGTGCCTGAGAACTTAAGATATGTTTCATGACTTTTTAGATAAAACGGAGTTGTAAGGAACTAATAATTAAACTAATAATTAAAAACAGTTTATGAAACCACATTAGTAGCTCCAAAACTCTACTCTCAGCCATGTACGGCTCCTACTGCTGTGTTTTGGCAGAAGGTAAAATTTCTTCTGGGCTTTTGCCCTTAGCTTTACTAGAGGAAATTACTTGTTCTTTGTTACTTTCTCATCTTTGAGGCTCTTGTTAAGAGCCGTGCCCTGCTCTGGGCTGGGCTGCGGGGCTGGCAGAAGGGGAAGGAAGGAACTGGGCTGCCTTATCTGGTCCAGCCACTTTGTGCCTTACCACCTTGGGGCCGTAATTCTGAGCCACCGTGCCACCCAGGGAGGGTTACTCCACGTCATCTACCTACTGCAAGAAACCACTATTTCCGTAAGAGCAGAACTTGATTAGAGGCTGCCGTGCCACTTCCCTGCTCAGTTACCACCGTGACAGCGTAGCTTGAAACGATTGCTCCACACCGTTTGCATGAGTCGCGTGTTTTCCCTTTTTGTGTTATCCACTGCAGCTGGCTGAAATGTCCGTGCTTCCGTGGCTGCCTTAACCTGCCCGTGCAGCACCGAGCTCGGGGATGTGCAACCGTGGCGTTTGCGTCACTTTCGACCTCCTCTTTGGTCGGAAAATCAGACCCGTGCAGTTACTGAATGCAGCAGCAGCCTAGCAGGCAGCTCGGCCAGTGGCTCCAGCGGCGTGCAGGCAGCTGCTTCCCCGGGGCTGGCAGCCTGCCCTCAGGCTGCCCTGCAGAGCAACCATGGCCCTCAGCCCGTGCGCCTTTGAGAAGTGGTTTTCCTGAAAAATTAGTTCCACTGCCTGAACTTTATTGGATTCTGTGGGATCTCACTGGATTTGTTTCAGGGCGTTTTTATGGAATAACTGTACAATGTATTGTGATTGATTTTTAGTACCGTAACTAAAGTTCAGTTGTTGACCTTTGTTACCATAAGATTATTGAATCTGTAGCTTTTTAATACTTTGCTTTAAGCATCTATGGAAATTGTGTGCTTTGGAGAAGTTTTGGTTACTAATGTTGTGTTGCAGGTGGTATAGCAGAAACCTGAACAGAAGCAAGGCAGAGCAGCTCCTCAGAAACGAGGTGAGTACAGCAGCCTTGCAGTATTAACCATGAAATTTGTGAAAAGTAGCTTCTTTTGTTAAAGCAATAGCTTATTTTGGCATGCACAAATCACAGAACGAGTAGGAAAGACATGCATTTTAGAACAACTTATAGAAAACTGTCAATGTGCTTGCATTTTAGGATAAAGAAGGTGGTTTTGTGGTGAGAGACTCAAGTCAGCCTGGACTGTATACAGTTTCCCTTTATACAAAATTTGGAGGGTGAGTTTCTGTGGCTGCTCTGTACACCTTATCTCATCTGAATCCATTTGCATCCATCTCCAAAGCCATGGGCTGGAGGAAAGCCCAGGAGAGAGTTCAACAAAGAAATGAGGAGTGCCGTGATGGGAAATGGCGGGAGGCTAAAATGAGCTTCTCAACTCCATGCTTAAGTCATTTGCTTTAATGCAGAGCAGACCTGAACTGCTGCTCAAGGGAGAAGGCTTCGCTTTCCCACCCTGTTTGATCTCTTCCCTTCTGCCAGCCCAAGCGTTTGCGTGGGTGTATGGTGAGCTGGATCGGGGAGCTCGCTGGCCTGAAAATTAACCTTTTATGGGTTAATCTTCAACTTGGTCTGAGCACTGAGATGAAGGCGAGTCACCAGCACTTGGAATCTTTGATATTCAAGCTGTTCCTGAAGCTGTGACATTGGGCACCCTTTCCATTTTCTAGTCAATGTGCTCCTCTTGAAAAAATTGCGACAAATGATATTGTATTATTACTAATTGCTATTGTCGTTGTTGTTATTGTATTTCCAGAGAAGGTTCATCAGGAATAAGACACTACCATATAAAAGAAACAGTGACGTCACCGAAGCAGTACTACCTCGCAGAAAAACATCTGTTTAACTCCATTCCAGAAATAATTGAGTATCATAAACATAACGCAGCAGGTAGATGAATTGAATTTTGTTTTCTGTGACTGAGGCTTGATTTGAAAAGGAGTGTGAGGGGTTTTAGGGTTTTAATGAAAGTTTTTAGGTTTTTATAGGTCCTTCTTCAGGGAAGTTGTGAGACACTGCATTTCCCCATCTTTTCAATGTAGGCAATCATTCGAAAGATTTTATGTAAAAATGTACATATATAAAAATATAAAACATATAAAAATATATATACATAAAAATATATAAAAATATATAAAAATATGTTCCTATCCCCAGAGTAACAGAAGAAGAGCTGTATAGAGTCAGGAAAAATCATTCATTTAGCTCCACATCTTGTCTCCATCAGCTGCCTGTAACCCACAGCAGATGGATAGGGATGGTACTTCCCCAGAGTAATCTCCAGGCACTAGCTTTTTACCTGTGAGTCACCACTACTTAAAATGACCTAATCTTCCCATATAGCAAGCAGATGAGGAGAGCAGTAATGTGTTATTTAGGAAATCCTTAAAGACTAGTCTTTGTAAAGGTTAAACACTTCAGATCTATAGCTGATGGCTGATGCTGGTGTCCTCCCACTGTATGATGGGATGGGAAGCGTTTAGGAATCAGGTTCAAGACACAGATACTAATGTAGTATATTTTTTTTTCAAGTCCAGTCTGTGCATAAATGTCCCTCATGACTGATATTTTCCAGATGTTTATGTCTAAATCAGATGACCTGGCATTTCCTGATGATATTCTGGAAAATGTGTTTCTGGAAAATATGCTCCAAAACATAACTCTGCTTTTCTTTTATTATAATTGATTTTACTACTTGTTTTTTTAATTGCTTCATTGCTTTTACCTTATGGTGTATTGAGTTCTGACAAGATTTTAGGAGAATATTCAGCTAGCATGCAGCATTCATTTTGTATATGTAAAATCCCCACATGAAACTGCTGGGATTTATATGTATGACACAGAAATGATCAAAAATAACAGTGAGAGTATACATTTGAGGTAATCTTTCTGATCTGAAGAGAGTCCTAAGCCTTCGCTGGTGCCAGCATAACTGTAAAACACAAATATGTATTTATATCCATCTCTCACCAGGAAAGAAGCAGCAGCAAATTAGATTCAGTGAGTGCTCTTGTGTACCTCTTGTAGCCACTTTGAGTAATCAAAATGATGCAATACCAGAAAATATGGTCAAAGCTGTATATGACTATAAGCTTATTGTTAATCAATGTTGCAGTTTGCAGTAAACAAGCAGCTGATTTGCTTCCTGGCACTATTTCAGAAGTAAGCTGTGCCTTTTGAATTATCTTTGAACCTCAGGTCTCGTTACCAGGCTGCGTTACCCAGTGACCCCAAAGAAGACGACAGCACCAACAACGGCAGGATTCAGCTACGGTAGTTACTATTAATATGTTATATTAATCTGCATGTGGCTTTTCTAATGATTTTATACATGTGAGTTGCCACAATATTTTCTAAAAATTTTGAGAAGACCTGAGTTTGAACTGTGATTGCATGTACTAACTCGCGTGGGTCCAAGTTGTACCTCGGAGACCCTTGCTCAGAGGATCGGCGTGCAAAGTCATGGTGGTTGGTGGTAGGTGTGTGGTGCCAAGGGCAGCGGGGAGGAGAGGCAGAAAGTGACGCTGGTGCTCCAGGGGAATTCGTCATCTTCCTCCATGCTTTGTGGGCACCTTGAGCTCCGCTCAATTAAAGAGCTGTGCCTTATGAAGCCTCCAGACTTCTGACTCAACCTTGGCTCCTTTGATCTTTGTGGAGAGGCTACTTTTTTTTTTTTTTAAATAAATTTGGAATAACCTGTTTTAAGCATGGCACATCAGGTGATGTGAGCAGCTGCTACACCCTGGCACAACTTTCTGTGATGACAGCTTGTTGAAATCAAGTCTGATAATACCAGTATGTAATTATTGGCTTTGGGAAAGTTTGAGTTTTGCCTTCTGTATTGGTCAGCAGCTGCCTAAATGTTATGCCTAGCTAAAAGTTTGTTTTCTGAGATATGGAAATGCTCCATTTTTCAAGTTAATTCTAACATGTTTTCTCCCGAAATTCCCTGATTCACTAATAAGCTAGCAATTCCCTTTCCTCCGCTCTATCACCTATCAGCCTGGTGTGTTCCCTAATGCAGCAGTCGTGAGCTCTCTTTTGTTTTGTTTTATAGAGAAATGGGAAATTAATCCCTCGGAACTGACGTTCATGAGAGAACTGGGTAGTGGCCTCTTCGGCGTAGTGCGCCTTGGGAAATGGAGGGCGCAGTATAAAGTGGCCATCAAGGCAATTCGGGAAGGTGCGATGTATGAAGAGGATTTCATTGAAGAAGCTAAAGTAATGATGTGAGTTGTGTGCTCGGCACTTTTATTGCCAGTTCTAGGCCTCCGATGCCGTTTACTGTTTATAAATAAAACCCTTCAGGCAGGTGGTGTTTTTGCAGCTTTGTGGAGTGAAGAGCTAGCACTGGGCGGAGGAAGTAATAACACCACCATCTCAATCTTTTCAGGAAGCTAACACATCCTAAATTAGTTCAGCTGTATGGTGTGTGCACACAACAGAGACCTATCTACATCGTGACAGAGTTCATGGAGCATGGCTGCCTTCTCAATTACCTGAGACAAAAACGAGGAGTTTTGAGTAAAGACGTCCTGCTCACTATGTGCCAAGATGTATGTGAAGGAATGGAGTACCTGGAGAGAAACAGCTTTATCCACAGAGACCTGGTAACATCTCGTTAGGCAACACACTTCTCTTCGAAATTTTTATTTTTGAATTTACCTATTCCTTTTTGAAACAGCCTGTTTGTAAATAATTGCTTTTGTTCTTGCAGAAAATTATAAGTAGTTGAAGTTGGCTCTTTAGGGTCTAATCAAGTCTCTAAAATTGCCCTGTACAGAAAATAATGAGAGGTTTCTGTCTCCCAAGAAAATGGAATAAAACCTCTCTCAATTTTTTGTAAAGAGTTAATACTATTTGCATTGGTATAATAGCATATTTCTGTTCTGTATTAGTGCCATTTTCACCACTCATGAATTTGCTGAGGGTTTTTTTTTTTCTGGTGATTTTTTTTTACAAAATCGTTTAGTTATCAAAACAGTACTTTCAAGAGCAAATGCACATGTGCCTGTTATGATGAGAGTACACCACTGGACTTGGTAAATTGGTGAATTTGCTAAGCAATGAGGACAAAGTCCTCTTTAGACCATTGTAATTCGTCTGCAAGAGACTACAAGTTTTCCATCCAAATCTAACCGTTCTCTTTGCAGGCTGCCAGGAACTGCTTGGTGAGTGACTCAGGAGTGGTCAAAGTGTCAGATTTTGGAATGACAAGGTATGGCTGAGTGTGCAAACACGTTTGTGGGGATTTGGGAAAATTCACCTAACTTTTGTACATAGCTATAAGGCAACACATGCCCAGCAAAATTACAGACAAAAATGATATTTTTTGACTTCTCTAAGGAACGTCCTTTGGTTCTTTTTTTTTTTTTTTTCCCCTCCCCTAGTGCCTTTAAAGCTTGTTTGTTCTGCGGTCATATGTCCATTTCCTTACTTATTTTAATTCTGGAAAATCAAAACTAGGCAGTTTATTCTCTAGAAAAGTAAGTGTGTCTAGCACTTACCATGAGAGGCTGGGCTTTGAACTGACTCCATGGTCTGACTGGTCTTCTGTTAGCCACTATCTATAACTTTGGAGAAAATCTTACAAATTTTAATCTTGTAGCAATGCAGGAGGCATATTAGAGCTTGTATCTGGAAGATACAAGTGAGCTCACACTGCAGAGATAATAGTCATTAATCTGTATTTTGGTAAATAAATGATAGAAAGAGGCTGTTCAGGGATTTTGGGATCCTCTTGGAGTAGACGGTTCAGAGTTACGTCTTGCTAGCCAAAGTGCTGGGAGGTGCTGAGACCCAGAGAGGGGTTAATTTCCTGCCCTTGTTAGCACCCATGGGTGCTACATCAGGTGGGTGATGTGTGGGTGAGACAGGGAGTGGGGAGCAGCGCCTACAAGGAATGTGTTAAAGGACCATGAGTTGACCATGCTTTTCTTGGCTTTTGCTGCCTTTCTGTGCTGCTGAACTTTTATGTCCTCTGACATCTGAATTCAGACTGGCCGGTGAGAAACAGAGCAATAAAATTATTATTTTGCATCATTTTCTGTTGTAATACAGATATTTAACTTGCGGGTGGCCTAGACCTATATTGTGTAGCTAATAATCATAAGAGAAGACTCTGAGGTCATAAAAAAAATGAACTGGGTCTTGACTGAAACTTTAGTACTGCCTTAGAGAAGCTATTTTTGTCGTGTGATGCTAACAGTCATGGCCATTAGGTGGCAATATGAGCTTCTAATATTCAAATCCAAATCTATAATTTGCCAGCTTGGAGGCTGACTGAAGGATATAATGATTTTTTTTTCTTTTTTTTAGGTATGTCCTTGATGATCAATACACAAGCTCCTCAGGGGCTAAATTTCCTGTGAAGTGGTGCCCCCCCGAAGTTTTTAATTATAGCCGATTTAGCAGCAAGTCAGATGTCTGGTCGTTCGGTAAGATGTTCATCATTGAAAGCAAGCACTATTTTTACATTTTATCAATAGCAGTTAAACTCCAGTTATTGGGAAGGATTTAGATATCTGAGAAGAAGCTCTAAGAAGCTCAGAACAACCATTTGCCATGGTTTTATGCTTGCATAAAGTTCCACAGAGACCTTTAGAACTGGTATTTATTAAAACCCATACTACTAGAATAAGATGTTATCAGTGATGACACATGTGAACGCTTTCTAGAATATGTATCTCAAAATATTTATCTATCAGAAATCCTGAACCCAAGGCTCAAAATAAATATATTTTTTTTTAGAAGTTATTTGCTTATTTTCTTAATCTTTATCTTATTTTTTGTTTTAGGTGTTTTAATGTGGGAAGTATTTACAGAAGGAAAAATGCCATTTGAAAAAAGCTCCAATTATGAAGTGGTAACGATGGTTAGCCAAGGACATCGTTTGTATCGGCCCAAGCTGGCCTGTAAGCAGGTGTATGAAATGATGATGATGTGCTGGCAGGAGGTATATACTTTTTTTCTTTGTCTTTGAATTGAAAAAAAGGTCAATCTAGCAACAGCAATTAATCCCTATTGCAACATTCTGACTATATACAGCTCTCTTACTATTCATGTGTTTATTGCTGAGACAAAGATCTCCCCCTGGTTTGCTACTGAACTAGAGCTGTGATAAGAAAAACCGCCAAGGAAATTTCTATGAAATAAATGGGCTATCAGATTAAGTGTGCAAAGGCATTTAGTAACAAAATTAAGTAATTGTTAAATCTGTGCTGGTCATGATTATATCTGCATACAAATACTGCTAGCAGAAAAAATTTCAGTCAGAACAGCCTACAAGTGGAGAATCTGATTTTTGTATTGCCTCAGTTTATTAATCATTACAGAAACATGCCAGAATGACTGAAAATATTTTTAATGGAATACTTCATTACCTGATTATATAGGAAATATAGATTAACTTGCAGTTGAATCTAAACACAAATCCCAAGGTTTATAAAGAAAGATGAAAATACACTGTACTATTAATCCTCCTAACCCAGAAAGATACTGTACAATTTTTACAGAGGTCAAAGGAGCAGCAACCCAAATTTAGTACTTAATCAACTAAATCAGTATAAAACAGTTTTTGTAGTACTAAAGCAGAACGTCTGTAAGAGGATAGGTGCATTTAGTGAGATGCCTCTAATTTTGAGAGAGCAATCAAGGAAACCAAGAATGGAAAGAGCAACATGATTTATTTCTAGTTAGTCTTTGCCACAGGGGGTGCTGGAGGAAAAACTGCTCTTTTCCGGTAATAAAGATGACATACTGTCTGACACTTGTCTTGGAGGAGAAGGTGCTGGAACAGAGAACAATTAGTCATCAAACCAGCTGGTGGAGATCTAAAACTTACAAACCAGCTGGTTTATGCAGCAAAAAATACAGTAAAACCAGCAGTGCCTTGGAGGGTCACGGAATCACAAATATGTCTGTAGTTCAAAAAAGCTATTCATAGAAGCCAGGAAGCTACAGATAGTTAAATTTTGTCTGTACTTGGTAACCTGCTTGAAATGGTCATTAAAATGGAACAATTAATTACCTGGAAGATAATATGATATTTGTTAATGCTGTTTGAATATTAATATGTGTTTATAGGATTTATAGGAACAGCAATGAATTGATTACTAATTTATTGATTTCATTAGAGATTATTAACAATAAAATCTAAGCAGTCATCACGTAGGAGAGAGAGTCTTAGCAAATCACAAACAGGACAGAAGTAAGGGCAAGATATTGTCAATCTTTGTCATAAAATATGATTAACTTTAGGTTTGTCAGTCCTCATTTAATAAAATTATTAATGATTTGTAGAGGGAAGTGAATACTGAGGCTTCAAAATTCAGCAGGTGATACAAATCTGAAGAGTCTGATAAATGGAGGAAAAGTGCAAATTACCCAGACATTCAGAAGATGCTAAATTAAATGTGTCAGCGAGGAGACTACCTCAGTGTATTGCCATAATTAAGCAAAACAAACGGGACGTTATGACACATAAGGAACTATATGGAAAATACAGTAGATGAAGGATGCTGTTGCTTAAGTCTATGATGCAGTCTCATTTCGGAGTCCACGAAATAATGTTGAAGTAAAAGAGGCTTCAGAGGATGACACTTAAAATTCTTAGGAGCATGAACAACTTGTCTAAAGAAAGAATGAAGCAATTCATCAGGGGAGGTGAGGATGGGGAAGAAAAATGAAAAAGTGGAGCACTGTGCAAAATAATGAATTATATGAAGACAATAGTCCAGCACCACCTATATTTATGCTTTTTCAAGCATAAAAAAAAAGGTGACGCTTACTCAGATTAAGTGACACAGCTGAAATCCACACAAGGAAATATTTTTGCATCACAACTAATGAAACAATAAATTAATTGCCACAGAACGATATTGAGACCACTAATTAATCAAAATCAGTACAACTTTGGTGTTTCACAGCTGTGCATGCTTTTATTTTTAGAAACCAGAGGGACGCCCGACTTTTGAAGACTTGCTTCACACAATCATTGACATTGCAGAGGGTGAAGATGCTTTCTGAAAAAAAGACAACAGCAGCATAAGTACAAGAAAGAAGCCACTTTCCAGAGATGTGGCTTCACCATTTCTTTTTAAAGGCTCGATCCTATAAGCTGCTGGATGCTGCTAAACAGTGTGGGGAACCTGTAACATCTGATCCGCTCCAGCACGGGGAGAGTTTTATATGATGTTGGGAAATGAGCATAGTATCTTCAGCTATACCAGCAGACTCTATATTTTCTCTGAAAAGTCAGCATTGCATAGCTGGCAAGTTGAGCTCTTTATGGAGGAAAAGAGAGAATGTGTCCAAAGCCCAGGAGCCCAATTTGCGTTTACTGGGTTGGATTCATGTACATACAGTCCACGTTTCTGAGTTCCTCTTTACACAGATAGTAGTATTAGTAGTGATTTGCATGCTTAAAAATTGAAAGTATCTATAAATGGCTATTTACTGACATTGAAATGTTTCCGGAGATTCTCCAGAAACATTGTTTTTCTCAGTTGACTTTTTTTTTAATGACACATCAAGAACACAAAACATGCCTCTTTCATTTGCACATAGTAGGTTGCTAACATCACAGTCTTCATTTTAGTGTAACACTCAAAGTTTTGCTTCAGAACTGAGCAGTGATATGCCCCAAGCCATTCTAGGCTGTTTGGTCAACCAGAGACCTCCCATAGTTAGTCTTGACGTTACTCGTGAAGAATAAGTCCAAGATTTAGCACAACTGGCTGTCAGTGTACCATAGTACCTTGTTTTGGATTAATTATAAAATAATTTATATGCTGTATGTATTGTAAATATATAAATTCCATGCATTTATTTATATAAAGTGTGTTTTCCTCTTGAAATTTTCAAGCACAAGCTTTTCCTACCTTCACTTACATACACAGCTCTATACATGGGGTTGTAAATGAAAGAAAGTACTTGCTCAGGTGTGTCTAAGGGCTCCTCTTTCTGTCTGTCATCTGTATGTGCAGTGATCTAACCTTTCTGTTCTTAACAGAAAATGTCATACTACTTGTGTATGTAAATAAACTGAATGTTAACTATTGTTTGGAACCAGCTAATGTGTTGCCAGTAGTTTATTGTCAGTGCATCATAAGCCAAACTCATTGTTCATGTGAATATGGTGTTACGATAGTCTGTGTATGTGTGTATGTATATATCTGTGTGTATACATTCTCTATACTAAATATATACAGTAGTATGAATATATATGTAAATGAATTTGGCCATGATGAAATGTTTAGTGCAGAAATGCCTGAGCTCTCTTTAGAAGTTACATGCCCTTCCCTTCTGCTAGAGGCTAATGTCTCCACAGCCTCGCTGAAGCCTCTTTCAATTAACCTGACTTTGTACCAGTGCATGTGAGATTGCAATTCAGTTTTGCTGTAGCCACTTCCTGAGTAACTCTATTACATGTTTTCTTTTTATTTGGTTACTTGTGCCCTTATGCCATGTGTAATAGAAAATAGATTGTACACATTATTTTTTTTTACCTTTTTTTACAAGTAGGCAGAGAGGAGTATGGTAAAGTTTGTTTCCAATCAAATTATTAAAGGTAACTATAGTTAGCTTAATACATTCCATCATTGCTATATTTGAGTATTTCTGTAATCAGTTTTGGAGATGCTTTGTCTAAACCTTTATGTTCAAAAGGAGGAATCTTCTTGTTTCTTGGAAGAAGTGTTTTCCTTTTCTCATACTATTCCATTGAAAAGTTTTACAAGTTGTCAGAAAATACTTAAATTGCTATTTCCTTTTTGTTAATGACAAAATCTCAGAAGATTATTGCAATATGCAAACAAACCTGTCAAAGTGTTGAGTCCAAACCACTACCCCATTGCTGCCAACTGCATGTATTTGCATTGTTAAAGGAGAAAATCTAGGGTTTTCCGCCTGTAGTAGAAAAGGGAACATGGAAGATATAAGGTAAGCTGAGCTTGCCTTTCCTTCCCTAACTGCTCCTTTGCACTCCAGTTTCTCAGTGGAGACCCTGCGAAGTATGGCATTGCCAACGCTTTTGACACTGTCATGAGGAATTCTACAGTAATATTTCCCTTAAAAAACAAACAAGACATAGGAAAATCAGGAGATTAATAGTTTCCAATGAACCTTAAGCCTGTTTCTATGCAATAATTATATATTTATTAGTAATTTATATGATAAAACACATGCTAACTGCTGACTTTTGGCAGCAGTTTCCTCAGTGAGGTAGATGCTTTGAATCCAACCCCTTTGTCTGCCTCTTCCCCGAGGATAATTTCTACATACCTGCCATTGAGTTTGATACTTACTTAGGATGCCAGGAACTGAGAGGCACCCAGTTTTTAGATGAAGGCATTTTTTTAATTGAATGTAGCCTTAGATGGTTAATTTTGGAAAGGATCAGAACACCTCTGGAGGCAGCTGTCTTGCTGACTCTCCTGATGTCTTCAAAGGCAGGTTGAAATACTGCACCATTGTTTTTCTCGATGAGGTCACTCATTTCTTCTTTTTATTATAAATGATTTTTTCAAATGTTGGGGTCAAAAATTCATCTGAACAGAACCAAATGTTGTGATTTACATCCACTGTATTTTTTTCCTTTTTTTTTTTTTTAAAGAAACTTAGCCCTACTGGTTACAGTTTAATAGTTTTTTCTCTGTGAAATGCGTGTTTGATACTAGAAAGCAGACACTTTTCACCTTTTTTTTTTTTTTTTTTGACAGATGTGAGATTAGTATCTAGTCTGTTTGGGGTTCTTTTTTTTTTAAATAAAAAAGGTAAGTAGGTGGAGTCAAGCAGTATTTGTGGTTTACTGTGTTTCGTATTAGAGCGAAGAGCTCAGCTTGGGCTGTTTTACTGGTGCAACTGATGAAGAGAGGTTTGCATTTCCATCTGAATATAAGTGGACAACCAGACATGATTCTTTCTACCTGTAAGTAAACTGGGCCACGTATTTTCATCTTGCAGTTTTGCTTTGTGCAGCAGCAGTGTACTTAGCAAATGAGCTGCTTAATGATGGACATAAAAATACCAACCAGCTTTCTGCTGCAATGCTCAGGTGACCTCTGTTCAGACTGCTTGACTTTCAAAATTACTGCACAAATATGAATCTATTGTATGATGAACTCAGCAAAGCAACTACTTTTACAAACAGATAGGGAGATATTCTCACATGCTGTCCTTAAAACCATGTACATCATAGATGTGAGTAAAAGGTTTGGTAGAACTGGTGCTGTCTTTCCTCCAGAGTGGAATTGACTCACAGGAAAGACAGAAAGCCTCAGCTTGCACATGGGAAAATCTGAAAGCTTGTCTTTTAAACTATTTTTAGAAGCAAACTATGCTTTCTACTAGATTATTGATTTTCTGGTATTGTTGAAAACTGACAGACATACGAGATCAGGAGGCAAACTGTGAGTTAAAGACTTGGGTTTGATGGGTGAAGCTGACTTTGTAGTATTGAACATGGTTAACCTGCTGTGAGAGCAAGAACTTCGAGCAAAACATGGTAGAACAGTGTAAGTCTTAGTCACGGGCTACAGCATTTTCAAAATTAGTATTGCTTTGAGAAACACTGAATCAGAAGAATAAATTCAACCCAAGAAACCTATGAAATAATAAAATTATAAAATGCGAATTTTAAAAAGTAGTCACTAACTGCTTGCTTGTATCTTTGATATTACTTCCCCAAGATTGCAAATTAGAGTGAGTTGTAGCTGAAGATAGGAGGAAGATGGCACATACAAAGGTCTGTGAATTGGCCACCTATACGGACAACGTTATCAACCCAAAGCATACTGCTGGCTGCTGTAGAAAGTTATCAGGACAGCTACGGGCAGCAATGGACCATCTCAAAGAACAGAGCATGTATTTTCACTCACCCTTTTCTGTTTTCATGGGACTATCTTTCAGCTTCTCAAGCAAACAGCTGTTCCTGACAGCTCACTGATATTTTTCCTTTTTCTCTAGCATCCCATGTGCTCCATTGTGCACAGATAAATTGTTTTTCAGGCCTATGAGTTGGTTATTAAAATGTCAGCTGCAAATTTTTAGGCTGAGTATTTGTCAGACTAGCTTTAACATCGGTTTCCTGGTATTTCCACTTCATCCATATGCTTCTCTTACTATGATGTCTTTTCTTGTTTCAAAACTATGCATGCTAAAAGGTCTGATTTTGGGCATCAGAATTCGATAGGCTATCACGGCTCTGTGCTAGTGTTGGGATTCCTATTTGTTAACTTGTCATCAGGGAAATAATATGACACTGCTTTGAAAACAAGTGTCTTTCTCCTAATATAATCATTTCCAGAAAGAAAAAGGCATGAGCAGTGAAATCAGCTACAGTTTTTGTTCCTATGTTAAATTATTGGTAGAATTGGCTGAACTTTGTCTGAGGTGCAACTTTTGATCAGAAATTGGAGAAATTAAATTCTCCATACAATCAAAGAAGGTAGATTCGGCAATTTCTAGATTCAACAGCTCAAATACTCATCTTCTTTGATTTAAACTTAGGTTTTAAGCTACTGGCTTTAATTCCTCCATGATGACTTACCCTGAGGATCAAAGCCAAATGTGTTTTGGTAGACCTCAGGGAAATGTGGGCTGAGAGGCCTAGTGGGCCTGTGAATGCTGGAGAAACCTTTCTTCCTGTGGATTTAAAAGCAGCAAGATTTGACCACTCTTTCTGGAAGTTTGGGGAAAATTTTCGATTATGTAGGAAACAGAAGTGGGGCCTGAAAATAACAATAGGCCCGTAAGTACTTTATTTTAACAGGCTTTTAAAAATAATTTTATATTATTTAAAATTATGGGATAATTCTTTCTGTTTTCCTATATTTCTCTCCTGTGTCATGTCCAAGCAATTTGTCGTTCCTAATATGGTAAATCTTACCAGTGTCTCTGTTCTCTTCGAGATATGGAATACAAAACGTGATTACCTTGCTGAAGCACAACTCGCATTGATACCATCACTGATTATTTTTTAATTTATGAACTCTTCAGTGTGGTTACTTGAGTTAGGGACCAGGGGGTCAAGGCCTGTTAATACATATGTGACTCTAACACCCTTTGACAAATCTAGAGCTTTTTGCTTAAGAAAAGATCCTTGATCCAAAATTGAAGGAAATCAAATAGTATAATTCCATTTATTGCAGTGATTTGAGTTAGGGTGTAGCAGAAAGGAAAATCAAGAAGAAATATTTAAAACAATGAGTACGTTCTAAGAATGTATTTTCAAACTCTTATTTTACATTTTAAAAGATAGTATTTTTTTTTGCATTAAAATGCAGAGCTTTAAAAATTATTATTGTTTCTTAGTTTGTCTGACAGCTGTTGAATAGAAGAAAAGAGAAAGGAAGGAAGAGTCCGAGACACAGGAGGGTGTGTGTAGCTGCGAGAAGCTGCAGGCAGGAAACGCAGGCTTCCTGTAGCACTGCAGCGAGCATTGCTGGGGCACCTGTAAGGCAGCTCTTCGTGTGAACATCTTCCGCAGCCACTAGCAGAAGGTCAAGAATCGAGCCAGTTTAACCAAATAATTCATTCGGTGTATCAAAGCTTTCACCATTTGCAGTGTTGCCCAGGTCTTTCTAAAACAGCATCTCAGAGCAGCTCTGGGCCTTTGTGTAGTGAGTGATGAACTAAAAAAATTATTTTAATCAAGGGGAGAAAAAGCGTTGTGCAAGAAGCTTACTAGTGACTAGGGAGGATGTAAAATGCATAGAGATACATAGGTGTTTGCTTGAGATGCTGAAATGCCAGTCCATCAGGTCAAAACTTCCTGAGTTAATTCAATTTAACTAAAGCAGGACTTAGCTCCACAGGACTGAAGGCCTTTCTCTGTCTATGTTCCTTGATAGCGTTTCCCAGCAGACCTAAAAAATTTCCAATAGAAATTAACACTTTGCACTGCTATAATTGTTACTTTTGTTAATTTCTACCAAGTTAATTCCACAAGTGCTCTCGGAGTGATGCATGGACAAAAGAATTGCAGAAGTGATGAGGCTGCCGAGAACAGATGTGTAAAGACAGGTTTGTTTTCAAAGAGCAGGAAAACTTCTTATTTAGGATGACAAATATCTGCTGGAACGATAAGCGTCAAATCACAGCCTAAAATACTCCAATAAGGAGAATAAGAGGAAGCAAATTTTGCAGACCTGTACAAAGTTTGTACTGCTCCTCACCACCCAGCAATTCAGTTCAGCATGGGCTTCTCTGGCCCATGGCCTTAGTCTAATCTGAGTCTTCACTTTTTGCCTGCAGAACTTGGTCATATTTTGCGATCTGTAATTGGTTAGACACTCCAGCTTTGGAAAAATCACTCATCAAAAGAAGCACATCCCAGGAAGCACTGTAATTAAAGCTTTAACCTATACATTTTCTGTGGTTCTGCGGACAGGACAAGACTTAATATCATACATGTTTGGGATATTTTAAAAACATCACATGCATTCATGTATTGCTAATTGCTTTTAGCACAGTAAAGGGGGAGTTAAACACAAAAAGCATCCATTAGCAAAGCAAATCTGAAATTCACTGAAGGCAAAAACGATTCCTGGGCTTATGCTATAAATTCATTCAAATAGGGCTCATCAGGAAAAGCAAGACAGAATCACGTCTATAACATTGATCTGAACCCCTTGCTTTCGTTCAAAGATTTTTGGCTAATAACCAAATCTTTAAAATCTTATTAGAAGATGATTCTTATGTCACAATGAAACTCTGCAGTGCTGCTTCTAAATATTTCTGGTAAGTGTTCTAAAAGGAGAGGAAGTTGTGTAATGAGGAATGATATATTTAATTTGACTAGATGGTTTAATCAGAAGTAGACAACCTTTCAAAGGTCATATTCCTTTTTGTACATCACTAAATACTTTATAAACATTGATTAAAATTCATGGTGCTGACTGAAGTAAAATAAATCCATGAATTTTTTCACCCATGTTTATGAAACACAGAAACAATTATAAAAAGGAATAGGAGCCTAACACAGTCTAGGTCAGGGGACAAACACAATTCCTTCCCAAGATATTTGGGAAGGCTTGGTAAGTAGCATGTAATTTTAAACAACCCGTTTTCTAATGAAATTGCCATATCTACCTCAAAAGACAGTACCTACAAGGCTACACTGTCATGCAATATGATTCCAAGGCACTAATTACTGCTTTAGAGACACTCACTTCTTAGCACCCTGACACTACTTTACTCTTGAGTTTGTGAGGCATTTTAGGGAACAAAAAAGCAATGGTAATAAACCAGAAATAATTCCCAGCTGACTTCTTAAAAGTAATTTTCATTCCAAGCTTGTTCTTATCTAGAACATCAATAATCTCAACCCTGTAGCAAAATAATGCTAGAGACCATGTTCAGGCCAACTTCAATCACTGTAATTTTAAACAACTGAGGGACAGTTTAATGTACACTGGAAAATCATACGGCAAATAAATTGCATTGCCTGTATCTTTTCAGCCTGGTTTCTTTAAAGAGAATTGTCGGTGTCAGCTGGCTTGGGTATTTGTAGTCGCTGCATTTTGCATAGCCGACAGTGGAAACTTTTATCAAACAGTTGATAATGTCTTCTGATTAATGTAGGCTTGCTACCTTCCCACACGATAGGTACTTCACAGAATGCAACAGTCTAAGGGAAATTGCCCCATGACTTTCAAGATAAATAGTTTAACCAAAACACATACGAGACCGTTTTCTTCCTCTTTCAGTTAAGAACTAGTTTTAGTCTTGTCTTTCGGACATCTGACATTCTCTCTTCTATTAGCGCAAGATTTAATAAATTAGGTATCTTCATAGAGAAAATAGTTACATTTTCATTGTGTAGTAAGGTTGCGTAATGTTTCAAGTGCTAGGAAGCATAGTTTTAGCACATTTGGCTGAAATGCTGGTAACAGGCATTGGCAAAAAGTCTTACAGAACACCAGAAGGGACATCCTATTTATTCCAGGCTGGATTAAGTCATTAGGATCAACGACAAAAATGCCATGAGAGAAAAAAATAAAATGGAAGACACTGGTGGGAGAAAGACATACCTTATGAAAGATAAAGCAACAAAATACTGAGACCTCGGATATTCTATTTCAAATAACTTTGAGTCCTCTTTTTGTGCTGTGAACTCTGTGACAGAGAAAACTCAAGTTTCATTGGAGTGGAATATAAAGTTTATTTTCTGTCAGTGCAGCTGAATATGACTGGAGCCTTGTCTCTGCATGCCTGGCTCTCGTGATTCCTAAGAGAGCGGACATCTCACCCGAGAGCCTGAGCCCAGCCTGCAGGTGCTGCTGCCTGCCTACCAGCAGTGCATGATGCTGAGACAATACAGGGAGCCGACCCTGCAAAGAGTGATTCCCCGACTAGTTTAGCGGCCTGTCTCACTCCGTTGGAGATGAGATGAGCAGTGGCAGAGAGAGAAAGGGAAGAGGACAACAGCTGCCACAGCTTGGCTTAAACTGCCATGGGAACATCAGTTGGGGAAAGTAGGTCTCAACCTGAGTAGAAGTGGACCAGAGTGGATGTCAACTATTTATTTACCTTGTTCAAATCTTCTTAATGCCTTTGGACCTATTTCATACCATATCCTCTCTGCTGCTCATGCAAGATATACTAGATGGATTTTTCTGTAAATGTATGATGTATGTGATGATGTGCCAAATGTATTTTGCTCAGGATTATCAACCACTGGGTACATAAAGTGTAAAGAACATCTTTGGTAGCATTTAATCCTGGGCTAATGCATAGATCATATTAGTGGCTGCAACAGAAACAGGAAAATCAGTATTAATTCAAAGAATCGAATGTAGCATGTCTCCTTTAATAAACCTCACAATAAAAAAAATCTTGTCGTGCAAGTGTGGTTTTGTATTTGGTTGAATCTAAAAATTATCTCATTGCTGAAGCGGACAGTTCTCTGCATCCTGTCCCTGATGACATTCTCATCCTCTTTTGGTTAGAGCTTGCATGGGGTGCTGTGATCAGTCAGATTGGTACTGATCTGGCTCACAAGGTCTTTTTCTTTCTTTCTGTTTTAGTTAGCTGATTTAACTCATCACATGGCCTCATAATTGCTAAGACATTGCAAGGGAGACAGTGGGAGTGAATAGATAGGGTGGCAGGATCTGCTGTCTTTGGTGGATAGAAATTCAACCTTAACGATTTGCTAGATAACTCACAGCAAGACAGAGCTACTAATGGGGCTAAGCATGTACAGTAGCCCTTAATTCTATAAGTTTTGTAGACAAACAAACAGGAACACTGCAAATATAGGAAATGTTCTTGTTCACAGATCACACAATCCAGTCTGTTTTCTGCTGCTGCTGCTGCTGCACAGTGCAAAAAAGGTATGTAAAATGCTAAAGCTTTTCAGCGATTGGAATGATCAAAATATCTACCCATAAAGGACTTTTAAATATTCCTTTCTTCTCTGTACAACTGCTAATTGTGCAGAAGTTTTAAAGAAGCTTAACCCTGCATATCCCTGATATGAAGGAAAGCATATCTATCCATGAACGAATACTTTTATGTGAATATTTATAGATATGTATTCACACAAATACTTCATGTTTTTCAAAATCAGAGCAATGAGAACCAAAATGAACCTGGACCCTGATACTGGCCTGGTGAACCAGTACTCAGCCTCACAACCAGACGGTTCCTATGTATCTACTTGGGAGTGTAGGGTGAGTAACATTTTGGCAGGTGAAAAGAGAGAATTGAGGTGATGTGCCATATGATGGCTCAGTACCAGAGTAAGCAGAGCAGTCACTAACTCTTGAGCATGTAAGGTTCTTCATTGCATAAAAATTACAAAGGTATCCGAAGACTCACACTGGTGTAAATACAGGGTCACAGTGAGGTTTCTCAGGCTCTCTGTCATGGATGAGGTGGTTCCTTCTCCCACTTCTGGGCTTGGGTGATGGAGGTGGGAAGGGTGGGACTGCCCTGTTGGGCAGATGCAAGCTTGCCTTGCGCAGCTGACATGGGAAACATCCACCTCAGTTTTGCTAGTTCTAAGTTGAATTAGTCTGAGCTTTCAAACCCTAGGTAAGCGCAAAGCTAGAACCTAACCGGATGCAAAAGAAAATGGTTACATTGTCCCAGTTTGCTGAGAATGTCTGCAGGCTCTCTGTGTTAATTCTTCAGATAAACAGCCAAATTTCCAGACATTGTAACTCTACTGGTTTCAGTGCTGCTTTGCTTTTCCACCAACTGAGGAGTTGTCCCAGCATTCATATCGCGTAGAAGTCACCCTGATTCGGTAGATGGCTTGTTTATTATTCACTGTACTTTCCATTGTCATTTTGGCTTTGATACCAAACTACTCAAATGTAAGTATTGCCGTTTTACAAGTGACAAGGTGATAGTGCTTTACAAGGTGAAGTAATGACCATGATGAGCTCCTTTGAGTTACTGAGATGGTATAATAGCAGGGAAATTAAGCAAGAAATAGTAAGGGTAAAAGACTAATTATGAAAGATACTTTTTTTTCACTAGAGTAAGAGGCAATTGGAGTTAAAGAACAAGCCGTTACCTCCTCTACCTGCAGAGGCCTTGGAAGACTACACAAAAAGACCCAGAGTTATTGCACTCTATGACTTTTTTGCTAGAGGACCCTTGGATTTAACTCTCAAGAAGTCAGAAGAATATATTATCCTCGAACAGTATGATCCCCACTGGTGGAAAGCAAGAGACCAACATGGGTAAGAGAGTGGGCATCTATTTCAATCTCTACACAGAAAGAAAAAAACTAAAACAACCCTTGTGAAAACGAGCAAATAGAACAAGAAAGGTGTGACAATTTATGGGCAAGTTTGAAAGTGTTTAGCTATGTATGAGGCACACAAGGACAAAGACAGGACAGGACAGACTTTTAGCAGTGTTTGGTGCCCCGGTAATGGGTGGGGAATCTCAAATCTGTTGGGAATTCAGAGTTAAGACCTAGGCTCAGTAAATTCCCGAGCAGCATTAAGGGCGTTTGAAGACCTTGTGAATCACTGGGCTCTGAGCCATGCGCATATCCAGCTTTCCATAATTCAAGTGCTTTACCATGCAGTGTATATGTGTAAACACTTGATAAAGACCATAGAGATTATTAAGACATGTGCTTGAAACAAAATCCCTGATCCAAAATTCCTCCATGTTTTAGAGAGCTGGATAACTTCAGTTAGGATCCTTTCCATGTTTATGTTTGTTTCACGTTGTTCTCCTTTCTCCTCTGCACTTTCTTCAGTGTATCTGGTACTCTGATGCTGGGAATGGTTACATGTTATATAATAACTGCCTCCTTTTTGTTCAGATTTCTCCTTTAAATACTTTAAAATGATATTTCTCTGATAATTATTTTGTTTATACACGCAAGCACACATTTTATACTTCGTCATATAAAAGCCTTGTATAGGCTAGAAACTAAGAGGGTGGCTTCTGATTCAGAATTATTAATAATTTACACCATATTATAACATTATCCCAAATTATTTTTTTTTAGCAATGAAGGTCTAATTCCCAGCAACTATGTTACTGAGAACAAGAAAAGTAATTTAGAAACATATGAGTAAGTACCCTTGAAAATTATAGTTGTGCTTTCTTTTCTAAAAATTGATTGCAGCGATACATTTTAGTGCTTGATCCTTCAGTCTTTATTAGACATGAACAGGCGTTTATTGAAAACTCTCCTTTTTTTTTTAACAAAACATTACTCTCAGAATGAATTAATCAGTTTGATTTGGAACTATTTGCTCAGAGAGTGTAACGTGAAGTTGCAAACACTGAGCACTTTAACATTCCATAAATCATAATGTCAGAATCCAGATGTTTCCTGTTGCTGTAGACTCACTACATAATGTTTCTATATTCTGATCTCTTACCGTTGTGAACATGAAATTAATTGACTGGAAGCTAATACCAATTACTTCAACATAATTTACTGGAGAGAAGAGTAAAATTCAGCAAAATTCTAGAGCAGAGAGGCTTGATGCAGCAAGTGGAACTGTAAATTTCATCACAGTTTGACATAACTGTTTCCTGGGTTTTCTTTTGTTTCAGCTCATATTTAATCATGGTGAATGGGGAAAAGAGTTGTCATATTTACAGTGATCTAATAAAGTCATTCCAAATTAAGAGATGCTTATATACAACAATCGTTCTATTCAGGTTTTTGGACTGGGAATAGTGCAAGTATTAAGATAAATTACTTTTGTCAAACAGAGCAAACATTAATTTTCACTGGCTGAAATTAAAGGACAGTTTATCTCCTTGTTGCAGGTGGTACTGCAAAAACATAAACAGAAGCCAGGCAGAACTTCTCTTGCGCCAGAAGGTAACTCAGCTTATACAAAGAGCTAACGATATCTAGAAAGATCTATCAGTGGTGGCATCAAGAGCGTTACCACAGCCAAATGCAAATCTACTTGTTATGCAGTAAGAGAGAGTACTTTAAAATATAAAGGGTTTTTGGGGTAAGCATACGGTGCAGACTATCCAGACTTCACAGAGTTTTAAGTTGTAGCCCCAGTAAATTCTATGTAGATTTTCCACACTAGATAAATCAAATTACATGTGGTTTACTGTGTGTCTTTTGTATGAAACATTGAAGGCTGAAATCCATGTAGTAAGTAAGTTAGTGAGGTTAGCAGAGTTTAACGAAACCTCTGCGTCTTCCTTACGTATAGAGCAAACAATTCATATTGTGTTCCACTCCCCATCAGTTACAAAAGTTTAACTCAGTTAAACTTGTTAGGTCTTTGCTCAAGGATTAGCACAGGGCTTGGGCAAGGCAGACCAGAGAACATCTCAGAACTGTTTTACAGTATTTTAATCTAGTGATTTTCACAAATTGATTTTTTAATAAATCAAAGCATTTTTCACTACTTCACACTGAAGAGTATAATTTACCTAAATTATTTAACTCCAAGCAATTGCCTGGCACTTAGTATTTTCCCTTAGTTAATTTTACTCTGCTATCTATCTGGCTATCAGTTCTCATGCTCAACTGCTTTATTCCCCTCCCCGGTAGTCATAGGTATTCCACAGAATTCGGTAATCAGCTGAAAGTCCTATCTCAAGGGAGGATTATTCAAGCTCAAAAGCAGAAAATAACTCTACTTGAATTTCTTTCCAGTGCAGAGAAGGCTCATTTGTTGTCAGAGAGTCAAGCCAACAGGGACTTCTTACGCTGTCCATGTATTCGCGGGCTAAAGGGTGAGTTGCTCTAAATGGTTAGGGTTTGAATCAAGAATTGATGCTAGAGCTTCCCTCAAACTCCTCGGGATAAGTGTGTAGGTTGCATATGCAGTGCACAGGAGCAGGGAACCACTGGGGTATTGTTCATGTGGAATTAATTACGTCGCATGCAGAAATGCTGATAGTGGGCAGTGGATCTGGGATTCAGGGTGCAAACGTCCTGCCAAGTCAAGATGAACTGCACTCATTGAAATCCTCAAATAATCTGCTAGGAAAGACGTGCATCCCACCCATGTAATGCAGGCATTAGAGACCTTACATTTGCATCTCCTTGCCTCCCTTTCTGCATGAAGTGCCACGGCTTCCATACCATGCCACCATAGCCTTCAGCCACCGCACTGAACTGCTTCCCTTCTCTGCAGGCTCTGCACACTGTAAATTCATTTCAGGCTCTGCTGTCCCCAAACTTCTCTGTTTTTCTCCTAAAATCACCTCACCTCCTCACTGTGCAGTCTTATTTCTTTTGCCAGAGGACTGCCACAGGACTCGCTTTTCCCCCCACATCAGTTGCAATCACCTACAGCGCTGACTTACCCCTTGGAGCTGCCTTAAACCTTCCTCCCTCAGCCCTCCTACATCCTTCTGCATCAGTGGCATCTGCTTTCCTTCTCTTCTTCTTAAAGCAAGCCAGAGGTGAAACGAGCAAGAAAAAGGCATCACTGCTATCACCACCCTCTTCCTCTCTCCCTCTCCTCTTTGAAAAGATGGGGTGAGCCTTCCCTGCCACTCACTGTGCTGGGCACAGGCTCACATTTGCAGTAAGGTACCAACCTGCAGCAACCACCTCCAGCTTCAAATATAAACCTAATTTCTTCATTCTGAATCTCCCAGAAAGCAGGGGTAGAAGGGCAGCAAAATGTAGAGAAAGCAAGACAGATAGTGTGGAGAAATACAGAGAAGTAAATATATCAAATAAAAGCTCCAATGAGGAGCCTTTCGAGAAGCAGAACAAAAAACGTAATCTCACAGTATACATTATTATATTTTTAACTTTTGGGAGAAAACTCCAGTAATGAAGAGCATTTTAATTTTAAAAGCTTAGATTCAAATAAGTCCTGAATAAAGGAGAAACATCTGTTAAATGCTATGACTATTTCCTATGGATGCAACAATACTTGTGCCATAAAAAAAAAAAAGTGCAATATTTCCTGAATTTGGGAGGGAAATCCACTCAAGGAGTTTGTTTTTTTTTTCCTGAAACACTATCCCAACTACACAGCTGTTTTAAGTTGAGAATTGTACCCCAAGTTTTCAGATTTTTTCTGTGCTTTCTTTCAAAGTGAAATTTAATCAGATTTATGATATAAATTATTTTTACTGAAAATTATAATCCTTTGTTGATTTCAGAAGTCATAGTGGAGATATTCGACATTATCAGATTAAGAAAAACGACTTGGGACAATATTATGTAGCAGAAAAATATCTCTTTTCATCTGTTCCTGAACTCATCGAGTATCATCAGCACAATGCTGCAGGTAATGCATGCAAGATGATAAGGTTTTACAACTGATGATTTGAAGCTCCTCACGACTTTCAGAGATTGGGAATCACTCTTCTTCTAATACTTTCTTTATAAAAAGAGACACAAGTTTTCCCATTGCTAATGAATTCAAATATGCCATGATCTTTTCTGCCAAAGTCATAGCTGTAGTGTGCATATACCACAGGGGATGTGAAACTACCAAACTCATCTATATGTATTAAATGAATTTTACCAAGCTAGAAGCCTAATGTATTTACTAGCTCTATATTCTCTTGGTTCATATTTCACTGAATGGGACTTGTATGAAATTTGATAATTCTTTCCTCGTCTACAACAAGGACTTGCATGCATGCAATTTAAGAAAAGCAGGAGCTATGCTGTACATCAGCAGGCAGCATTCTACAGATCTGGGCAAAAAAAAACTTCACCCCACAAAAAATCAAAGGCAGAATTAGGGAGCACAAGGACTCTCTAACACTGGTTTGCAGCCTACCAGAGCTAGCCACCTCTAATTGTTGGCTGACGGCAGCCTTTATAACTTTTAGCATTAAGAAATTCCCTTCATCTTGGTTGTGCCCATCATTTTAATACGATATAAAATGTTTTTACCCTGAATGAGTGGAGATGGAAAAATACACAGAGATTCCTTGCACTAGTAAGGAAGGAAGATATGGGAATGGACAGAGTCTTTTGCTGGAGGGAGGAGGACTGTAGGAAACACATGAAAGAGAAATTGACTTGAAAGTAACAGTTGGAACAAGTGAATAAACACAGAGAGTCCTTGGTGAGGGATGTACTGACTGGTACTTTTGGCTCATGAATTCAAAGAAAATGAAAGACAGATACAAAAACATTTATTGCAATGGGCAACAATCCTGAGAAATCATGCTGGAAGAGGCTGCTTAGGTGGGTAATATAGTACAGTAGTACTCATTTATTTAAGATCACTAACTGTACAAACAAGCAAGAGCATCACTTTTGGTTGTATGAAAGCATAGATACTCCTGTAGTCAGGGCCCTATTGAATACTCTTCCTTTGTTTCTTCTCACTGTAGTGTTTTAGCTGAACAAGCTGTAAGCAAAAGTAACTTCAAGAAATAAGAAATGTACATCGGATTCCAAATATTTTTGTTTGAGAAGAGGTATGATATAGCATACTTTAAAATGGACTAATTGGTCAACAGAATATTGTTGCTTTGTTCCCTACAGGTCTTATCACTCGTCTCCGATATCCAGTTGGATCAGCTGGATGTTCTTCACCAGCAACAGCAGGATTTAGTTATGGTAAATTTTTTAATCTTTTGGTGGAGATTTAGGTATCTGCTTAGACACCTAAATTTAGATTGCATTCACACAGTTAATAATTAAGTTGTATCTGGGAAATTTCCCAGTAATAAGAAACATGTAAACAGTCTCATATTCACCAGAAACAGACACTCACCTCCTCATAAGCAGTCAGTACCAAATGAGACACCTGTCTCCAGTCCTTCTATTCAGTGACTGTTGTGTTTCTGTTAAGATCACAAGCACATTTCAGAGCTATCTGGACTTTTCTAAGCAGGCTTAAGACTCTGATATACATTTAATAGCTTTTCAAAGGCTATTTGATTTATTGAAACACTTAGGAAATTGAAACAAATATTATTTATGGGGAAGATTTTCCTTGTCACTTCTGCAAGTTTTAGAAAAAAAGAATGAAATCTTATACAGTATTAAAAAACAAGCAATAAATGCCAGTTTTGTGTATGTAGATCAGGAAGTTCATATCATCTGACTGATGATAGGAACCTCCAAAATAGTGTATCTTTCCTGTGAATCCTATTAAGGTAAGTTGTGTTATCTTCAAGCCTCAGACAACTCTACATTAAGCAATATAAACACTAATCACATTCTACAAGCTGTGAAATAACATTCACATACAAACATATATGAGCAAGTGGAAATTTTCAGATATTTAAAACTCATGCTATTGCTGATGAACAATTGTGACATTTTGCTGCATACATTGACTGCAAATAGCAAGGCATGTCTCATGGAGCATGGCTGAGAAAAGCTGACCTGACTGTTGTAATGTATTGGATTGCTTTTACAGAGGAGTGGGAATTAAACCCATCCGAACTGACGTTCATGAAAGAACTTGGGCGTGGGCAGTTCGGAGTCGTTCAGCTGGGTAAATGGAAAGCAACCATCAAAGTTGCCATCAAAACAATAAATGAAGGTGCAATGTCTGAAGATGATTTCATCGAGGAGGCCAAAGTGATGATGTAAGTACAAAAGCCACTATATGTGACAGTTGACATTGAGATGACCGAGACATAAATATAACCTAATTTCATTTGAAGCAAATAGACAAAGCAAACAGGTAATGGTGGATGTGCAGGACAGAAAGCATGATATAAAGGTCTGAATTGGACTGACACAGATGCTTGACGAGCCCATCATCAGACTGCTTCTTCAGAGCATGCACTGCTTTGCGCTGTGGAGCTCAATGGGAGCAAATGTGCTGACAAATAAATGTGCTCCTACAGCTATTCTTTCATGCATAATTCAGTGCTTTTAGGACCACAGGTAGAGCTCATACCTAACTAAAGCTTTTGATAAAATATATTACTATTTCTGCAAATTTTGTAAATTAGGGAAGTATCCAGACTGGGTCTTGGCACAGCCCAGAAGAGAAGAACCCTTGCAGGGTCATGTGCCCTGCCTGAAAGCCAGGCATAACCAGACCTTTCCATTTCACATCATCCAAATCAAGCTTTGCATTCACTGCATTTATATAACCGACAAACAATTATGAAGTCAAAGAGTGCACTTTTTGGAGGAAATTGTAGGCAGAAATGTGTTAGATGGTGGGACAACTCTGAGGCCAGTTGAATTGAATATGGTTTATCAAGTACTGAAAGTGTTTTTCAAAACCATCATGAGCATCAAAGGCCTAGTTACGTGCCAAGGACAAATGCTAGCCCGTCTAAAATGCGATCTCAAACAGGAAACTCTCCCACCCGAAGCTGGTCCAGCTTTATGGAGTCTGCACACACCACAAGCCTCTCTATGTTGTGACTGAATTCATGGAAAACGGCTGCCTGCTCAATTACCTTCGGCAAAGGCGAGGGAAACTCGGCAGAGACATGCTGTTGAGCATGTGTCAGGATGTGTGCGAAGGGATGGAATACCTGGAAAGAAATAGCTTTATTCACCGTGATTTAGTAAGTACAATAGGTTTTCTGAAGTTCTTGGTAAACATTGGCAGTATAGAACATGCCACTGAATTTTATGGAAAACTAATGTGTCCTGTAAGACTTCAGCCCTGCAGGATCTAATAAGCCAATAGTGTTTTCCTGCCTGTAAATCAAAACTTTTCAGCTGTTGTTTTGTCTGTGGACAGCTGGAAAAACTACTTGGTAACTGAGAGAAGTCAGAGAAAATTGGGATGTTAGCATGCAGCAGGCCAATGTTAGGACATTCCAATACAAGAGTATCATGCAGTGATCACAACACAACCAAAATCACAGCAACACGAAAGGTCAGCAATAATGAAGATCATTATTTTTTTGAAAAAAAATCTTTTTCTATCCACATTCTTTCTGCTTCCTACTGCCTTACCTTCATGCTGGGATATCTAGGTGGCTTTTCTGCCCTACCCCTCACACACAGAAAACCACAGGAGAGGAACTTGTTTCCTTATTCTCTGCTTTTTATTCAATGCTCACATCTGGATGCAGAGAGGAAATCTTTCTGCTCTTCTCCCTAGTTGCCTGAAGAAATGTAAATTCTTGAAAATTTCCAAGGAGTTCCTGATTTCTGTAATGAAAAAGTCACAAAACATTTTTAAAAACTCAGATTGAGTGTCCTAATGCTAGTGTTCAGGAAAATATCTGCTTGGATAACTGGACTCTGCAGCCTAAAATTTCTTTCACCATGCAGGAATATGTAAAAATACTGCAACTCGTACTACAAGCATTTAATTTGATACATGCTATGGATGCGTAACTACACAGTAGAGAAATATATTCACTGACACAGAGCCAGAAATTCACTTCTATTTTTGAGCAAGACACTCATCTCTTTCTGGAATATATACAGTATGAGCCGAAACAATAATAATCAGCTGTTATTTTTCCTAAAATGGTTTAGCATAGAGTTCAGACATGTTTCTCTCATTTTCCCCAGGCTGCAAGAAACTGTTTAGTCAACACTGAGCACATCGTTAAAGTATCGGACTTCGGCATGGCGAGGTATGAGCCCGTTGATGCAGGTTTAGTGGGTACCTATTCTCAGTCAGCTGCCGCATGACCTTGAGTTAACCTCATTGCTTGCTTCGCTGGTTTGGGGAATCCCACTGCAGTCAATTTTTGAATTCTGATGGAAATTATGACGTTGTTTAACTATTGTACCATGAACTGGATGTTGTGTCCTCCTCTTGCTATCGGTGAGCGTAAGACTAAAAAAAGTGCCTTGTTAAACTTCAGAAGTAGTTCACGGCAGGGAAACCCTCAGCGGGCACAAGGCTGCCAGAAACTTGAAGAAACAAGTTCCCCAACTTTTTTGAGCAGACAGAGGACAGAAAGTCCCTAGAGACAGATATGGGCACTGGTGCTGACCTTTAGAGGTGACATGGGCTGCGTAGGTTGGGCAGGAGGCAGGGAGGACTGGCAGGGTGGGCAGGAAGTGTGATGTGCACTGCTCTAGCAGGGAAGTGGTTTTTCTGCTTAATGAGAGGGCCAGCCAAACATGGAGAAAGAGAGCAGAATGCACTCTGACAAGCACAGGCCAGAGAAACACAGTTGTGCCCTCACAGGCTTCCCCCAGAGGATGTGCCATATTTCATAGCTGAGCCGACTGAATGACTGACCGCTACCCAAAGGGGTTGTCTCACCCTTCTTTTCTTTCTCTTGTAAGTCCAGCACAAAGCTCTCCACTTCTGTGTGTTACTGGCTATTTTTTCTGTTGGATTAGTAGACTATATTGGCTCACTTTGGAGGCAGACGAGCTTGAAAGGCAGTGCGTGGCTCTAAACAGGAGGTGGTGGTGATGTTCACCTTGCGGTTGCAAGTCAGTAGATCAGCACAGCCATACTGCTTACCTTTCCCTTAGGTTTTGCCTCCTATTTCTAACCTAAGTTCATAATTAAATACTTTGTTTTCCAAAGACTGTCCTATACCATGGCAGTGCACACTGGTTGCACTGCTCCCCAAAGGGGTAGGGTCAATATTGGGGGTCTGGACTCATTCAAGTGCACCAGAAAACACAGTAAAGAGACCAAAGGGCTGTCAGAGTCCAGTCTGAGAATAATCAACCTGAATAGCTCACTGCTGCCAAAAGGTGGAGACCAGTGGTGTGGCTCTAGCTCAGGCACTCACTCTCCCGAGGAGACCACGGAGCGGTGATGGGATTACAATCTTATTTTTCAGAGTTCACACAACTGCCTCTACAGAGTATTTTGTACTGGTCTTTTTCATATGTTCCTTATCCAATAATCTCTCGTCTTTCTGTGCCTGCACCAAAATAAGAAAAAGAGAAAAAGAGATGATTTCTTTTCATGTGACCTCTTTGAAAAGGTACTTTAAAATGTGCCTTTGCATTATGCCTTCTGTGAGAAAAAATGTTTTGTAGTGCACATCCGTCATCCGCTCAGGAACATTAATGCTCGCAAAATGTGCACAGAGCTTGCACGTAGGTAGGGATCGATCTTATAGCCTTTTAAAATGTTGCCCTATAAATGCCTGCATTGAGCATACAATTTCATCTCAACTGAGAGTTCAACTCCTGTAAGCTTGGGCAAAGAAAATTACTTTCCCAGTGCACCTGCAAGAGCTGTCGCTTTGTATGCGATGAACATTTCTTTCTGTGTTGCTTCTGTAACAACATGCCAGAAATTATATCTGTGAGGTTGGGCAGTGGGTAGCCTTCTACCAACAGCATTTGAGTACAAGTGGTTGAAAAGGTGGACTCTCTTTAAAAAAAGAGACGATAATTATTTATCGTTGCTGGTTTTTCTGCCCATGGCGTAGGGATCTTTCCTGTCAATATATACCCAAAAGATGATAATAGCAACCATCCCGTCAGTCTTACAGACCATATTAAAATGTTGTATTCTGACATGCTTCTCGTGAACAATTCAAGTCATTCATTTAAACAGAAATCTGTTGAAGTGCATAGCTTTCAGTGTGGGTATCTGTGTGCATTTTATATCAAATTAGTGATACCATTTCTTTGTTATTAATTTGACTCTGTATTTTTATGGAATTATAAACCATCTGTGGAAAAGTTGCCAGACCTTTTGCCGTTTAACTATCATTAAAATATGTGTTGTTTCCTGATATTCTTTAGGTATGTCATTGACGATGAATATATCAGCTCTTCAGGCACCAAGTTTCCAGTCAAATGGTCATCTCCCGAAGTCTTTCATTTCAAAAAATACAGCAGCAAATCAGACGTCTGGTCATTTGGTGAGTTGATTAGATTAATGTGCAACATATTGTGCTTCCCTAAAACTACTGATATGATTTAGGAAAGTGTAACTTTTTACCAATACTACCTATCTGAAGCTTGAGTCCTTCCTGGTTTTCAAATCTTGCCTGTATTGGATGAGTATATTTTTTAATAGAAAGGCTCTGTGCCAAAATGTTAGATTTTGTCTGAAATGTGCATTCTTCATACGTCTCCATTAGTCAAATGTATATCCAGCTCAGTTTCATGGACCACCATCTCAGCTGGCTTAAAAGACAGAAGAATTGTATCAGTTGAAAATGTTTTTGGTAGTCTTGTCTTCATTCAGCTCACGTTGCCCCTGTTTTCATGCAATACAAAAAAAACCCCAAGAGTGGCTTTTGTGCTTCTAATATTGTTAAATAGCTTGTGGTTTGGGGTTTTTGTTTTGTCCTAAATATTACGGTTCACTTCTAGGTGTGCTGATGTGGGAAGTTTTCACAGAAGGCAAAATGCCTTTTGAAAGTAAGTCAAATTCTGAAGTTGTCCGTGAGATTTCTCATGGTAACCGACTTTATCGACCACATTTGGCATCACATACTGTGTACAAAGTCATGTACAGCTGCTGGCATGAGGTTTGTTGCCCTTTTTTTCTTGTGATATTACTTTATTATAATTTTGTAACGTGGATCTTAAGCAATCTTAAAAAATTGAGGCATTAAATCCTTATTTCACATGTGTGGCATCCTCAGTATCTCTCACTATACTTTTCACAAATCATACCTAGGTTTGCAAGCCTCTGTTTCTTTTGATTGTTGCATCTAATAAATACAAAGCACATCATCAGTACAATAGCTTCAGACCATCCTTGGTTTTAAATATGCCACTATTGTCTCAGTTCTCTACTGTGCCAAATGTAATACTTTTTTCATACCTCCGTACCACATGTAGCTTTCTCTAGCTCTGCTCTGAATGATAACCTCAACACATCCATATACAAAGTGGGTATGCCCACTAAATGTGGATTTTAAACCCCATTTTTCAGGTGTCCATCAGTACCTCTGTACATCACTACAGCTCCTAGGCTGCACCTCTTTCACCCTCTCCACTCTGATTTAGTACTGCGTGTTCCTTCTCCATTTCTCCAGCACCTATTTCTTTCTGCACTGGTATCAATACATTGATTCCATCAACTTCTCCATCTGAGAATCCATTGAGATCCCTTCTTCTCTAGTGTCTACAGGAAATGAATCTTTAATTTTAGATAAAAAGTACTTTCAGAAGAGCTTTGTGCGCAATGCTTTCATGTAAATATGCAGGCATACAGTAAGAGTAGGTGGAGAACTTCGTTGCTACCATCGTCTCCTTTATCCTACCTCTCCTTTCTTGTCTAGCTTTTAAATCTACGTGAAATTTTTAGACCCTGAGTAAAAAAAGCTTAAGAGACTGAAATCTAAACTGCATCTAGCTTGCTTGCTTGCTACAAACATCCACCGAGATGCCAGCCAGCAGAGAGAGCACAGGGAAGAAGGTCTCCTCCTGTCTGCCATCACCCAGGAGTTTGCTCCATGCTGAGCTGCAATACATCAAATGACACAACAGTGAAGATCCTTTTTCAAAAGCCCAGGAAACATTCCTGAGTATCATGATTTCCTGAGAGGCAGTGCTTTCCAGTGACCTATTGCAGGGGAGAAATCCCATAGGAATTCTGGTCCAGAACTGAAATAAATACAAAGAAATTTCAGGAATGCTTGGAAAAGTGGCTGTGCTCACACTGCTGTTGTCATGAAGCACAGATGTTTTTTTCCCTAATATGATAAACTTGATCTTTTCTTTTGTATTAATAAAATAAAATGTAGTTTTTAAGTGGTAGCTCATATGTACTTGTAACCATCTTCTGAAGTCTGGTACTATAATTGATCAATCTGCTAACATAAACGTATTCTCTGCTTTTCCTTCCAGAAACCTGAAGGACGTCCCACTTTTGCGGAGTTAACAGAGACCCTCACAGATATAACAGAGATGAGATAATCGGAGATTTTACACAAATGTATTGATTGAAAAGTTAGCATTAAGCAGGTCAATAATGTAGCTGATAGAGAAAACCTCAGCCTTTTACAGCAGTCTCCACTTAAACTGCAGTACCAGAATCCTACATATTGAAGCAGCTGTTCAGGCTTGGCCTAATTTTTACTTGTTTGAGAAATACCTTAGGAGACTGGTTCAGGACTCTCAAGGCTTTGTTTTCACAATTAGGGAGAAAAATCTGTCTCACATTATAGGCCTTTTAATTTATTATTTTTGTTATTATTCACTTTTAATTTTAAATCGTAATTTTGGTTGATACAAATACATTAAAGAAAAGGTGGATGAAGTTAATAATTGTTTAATATAGAATAGAGTCAGACCATTACAAATAAATATTTCAAAAATGCAATTGCATTGTGAATTATTTGTAGATAAATACATCATAATATTTAATTTTATAGCACTTTGTAGACAAAATACTTAAAACCCACTAGCTGAAGAATGATTGAGTTCTGCACAACTTAATTTTTCCTTTCCAAGTTTAAAAAATAAAATTAAATATATATCAATCACTCCAAATTTTGAATTTCCAGAAGATGGCATCTTTGGGTCACATCTATAGCCGGCATTAATCAGTCACCTTTACTGCAATAGTATTTTGATAGTTACTGTCCCTTGGGAAAGGAAGTTCTCAATCCTGTTGTTTGAACATTTGAGAGTACCTTCAAACACACTTTAAAGACATTTCTGCTTCAAGCAAAGTATTATAGCCCTATCAATTCAAAAAATCTGCTAGAAGAATTGCCAACAACCGACATCACTGTTTACTTTATAATCGACTCATTTACGAGCATTCATTTCCTTATCAGACCTATGACTAAATACAGATCTACACGACGCAGTGCCGTACGTTGAGCTCACCACAACTTGACGCCCAGGCCACAGACGTACGAGGCATTTCAGCAGATGATGTGCTACCAATGAGAAATTCAAACCGTCTCTGCGATATAAAAGTACACGGGGATTTCGAATCGTGTATGAGGCATCTTTTTTAACAGCGCTTGTAAAACTGGTTTTGCCACATTTATTACTGCAAGTTAATATGTAACACACTACAGTACCGTGCAATAAAAAGCTCCGGTAACTTTATGTACTCAAAGCACCCTGCTCATGCTCGTTTTGCTGAGCTGTCCTGTGGTGAATATGCATCCATCCTTGAGACACGTTGGTCTAATACACAAAGCCAACAATGCTTGCCTACCAAGCCTTCAGCTTCTCAATACAATCTTTCTGTCGGCTGCTTTGGGAAAATTATGAGTAGGCTGTTATTTTCAGACGCAGATAAATTTAACAGCTGCTATCATCAGACCAACAGGAAATAAATTTAAAAGCATTTGCACATGCTTCAGAGTCAGTGAAACCAGCACTTAATCAAGCAATAAGAAAGCTCTACAGGACAAAGGTCAGGTACCTACAGCATATTTGTCTAACAGAACAGCTACCCCTATAATAAAGCCAAAGTAGGCTTCCTTAGTCCTTACGGTGTCTCTGAGACAAACTCTGACCGTATTTAAACTGGCAAAACCAAAATTACTTATAAGGCTGAACAGTTGAACGCCACCCATGCCACTGAACATTAAGAGGCATCATAGGTGGGCAAACGGCTGCCTGTTGGCTGTTTCTTTTAAAACCTTTGTGTGATAAAAGAGAGACATGGAAGAGCAGTAAAGGTTAAAATGAGACACTATACCACCCTCATACAGTGAATGTCTAGTCAAAGGCTGTATGAGTGCTCACTATTTGTAAAAATTCAGCTGAAGTTTCCTGATCAAACAGCAGAAAACTCACAGCAAGTCTGTATCACGGGAAAAAAAGGCAGAATTCCCAGCCTCTGTGCACCAGTAACTTAGGATGTATCTCTTTTCTATAAAAAGCTGCACTGTTGACAAACTGGAATGTATTTTTCAGAAAATGAAATTACTTCCATCGTCAAAAGTATTCCTGATGAGCAATGGAGATCAATTACTTGTGTGTATGAGTCTGGTGATGCTTACCTCCAGTGCCATTTGGTTTTCAGACCAACTTTTTTTATCCCCTATATAAAGTTTCACAAACAGGGAGGCCTTGCAGACACACTAACACACGTCCCTCACACACCACCAGCCTGGCTCCTGCTCAGCCTCCCCGTCCCGTTCTGAACCTCAGTACCGCTTCAAAACCTGCCAGAAAAGAGTCAGCTACAGGAAACCCACTCTGCTAAAAAGAGTATTTTGTAACACACTTGCCAGTTTTGTTTTGCTGGAATTTAAACAGCAAGAGAATGGCATTTGCTAGAAGTATATAATTCCCCATACAGTTACAGGATGCAGCCATGATGAGTAAAGAGGGTAATGTTTTGAGTCAGTACTCTTTGGGACAAAACTTTTTTACAGCATGGCTGTTGTAGGCGTAGCTGGGAAGGCAGGTAAAGGAAGATGGTAGAACAGGTTTCTATAGAAACTAATAACCTATGTACTTCCTTCCAAATACCCTGCAGATTATTTAACCTATCCAAGACTTCTTGACCTACCTACATTTCATCAGCACAGTTACATAATTAATTTAATCGCCCATTAATTTGTCCTGAGGTACGGTAGTAATGAGTAGCTGCCAAAATTTGCTTTGTATCAGCACTTAAAAGCCATAATTTGGTTAGCAATGTATTGCCTCTGAAGTTTTCTTTGTTCTAGTTCTTAACCATTCCCTCTACTTTACAAAACACTTCAAATTAATTCAGGTACTATGCTTCATTTCACTGCCTGGAAAACCTGTCAGCTCACTGAAATACTCTCCATTGAGACCGGCCGCGAAAAAGAGACCCCTAATATATCAGCTTTGGATTTTCTTCCCTAGTTTAGAACAGAAAGCATTTTCACTCGCCCATTATTTTTGTCCCTCAAAATCCGTGTCTTTTGACTACTAATCGTCAGCATTGAATGTTCCTTGCCAATGCTTTCTAAAGAACACCAGGGTAAAAATAACACATCTGGACAAATTGGGTAGTTCTGTAAGAGAAGCTAAAACCTCTTGATCTCCCCATACTCTTCCCTCCAGTTCCATCATAACATTACAGACTTTTGAGCTCAAGATGAATATGTAGTAGTTTCAAACATGGCTTTTCTAGGAGTGTAGAAAATTTTATTTCCTATCAGAAAAACTAGTAAAAGTCAAAGCCACTAAAAGAAGATCATGATCAGGTCAGATGCACATGAACTGCAAGGACATTAGCCAGACCTTCTTCATCTAGAATCCACTTATACAGCTGCTAAACCCAAGATTATCCACTTTGGCTCTATCAGACAGTTTTTAAATGCTTACCAGAAATATGAATTACACTCCTTTTTTCCCCTTGTTTAAAAAACACAGATAATTTAGTACCTAATCCATGAATAATTTATTATAAGAGAAATATTAGAACAATTTCACTAAAAATTAAAATCATTCCAAATTAATAATGAAATATAAACATTTTCAAAAATAACATCTCTCATAGCAAATGGTTTTTATACAAAAAGATAATAAGTTACTGCTTAACATGACAGACTTCCTGTACACCATGAAAACAAGCATTAATGTTTTCTGACATTGTAAGAAAATAACATTATTTTCCTAGTAGATGTTATTTATGTATAAAAGCAGACACACAGGTCCAGCAGAAAATACAGAATTTTTGCTTGGTATAAGTTAATTGACTGCCAGGAGTTGGTATAAAAACAGCCCAGACTTGGTAGAAACAAAGTCCAGACCCTTCTCAAAGAAAGTATTACTACATATCTTAAAAAAATGCCAACACTCACCCATTCAAGAATAGGACTGGTTGCTTTTTTGTACAGATAACCCATTTGGTCACACCACGGTGATGACTGTATAAGCAAACAGACGGGACACCAGCTATGCAAAAGGATCTCTCTTTTTAGGGTCAAACCATATTTTCTTCAGTTATTCCTGAAGTTGCATGAGTGAAAAGCAATGCAAGTTTTTGTTAAAAGGCAAACTGTAAAGAAAACTCCATCTTTAGTCTTTTTATTATTTGTATTATCTAACTATAAAGATTTTGTAGTTTGAATCTAGCCGATAAAGCCAAAGTATTCTCTACATTATCTAAGATGTAATGAAACTCTGTTTATATGTATATAACCTTCTTCTCTGAAGCTTTTTTAACACATGCATTTTAACAGCAAAGAACTGCTGCAAGTCTCATGACTTGGAAAGATGAAAAATATCCCAAGCTGTATACGTTGTCATTGTATTTTCAAAGCAAGTACATTTTTTGTGAAAATGTCTCTTGCCAGGATAACGTTGCTGCCATCCCTTGCACTATTGAATGTACTTCCCAAATCAGGTAATGACAGGTGATAACCTGAATACCCATTGCCTAATGACATCTTCTGGGCTTTTCTTTACATCGGCAAGATTACCTGCAATCTTTTATAAAGTACTGTGAAGAAGAACTGGATGCTTTTCAGTATCACATTTTTCAGCTATGCTCTTCATTGTAAAATTGAAGGTTTAGAAATAAAACCCATTGTAAAAATGAGGGTTTAGGAAAAGGTGCAGGTGATTGATACAATTTTTACCTCTTTATATAGCTATGTCAACTACAAACTTACCCATGGCAGGGGGGTTGGAACTAGATGATCTTTGAGGTCCCTTCCAACCCTAACCATTCTATGATTCTATGAAACCTATGCAAGTGGAAAAAAAAAAAAGTTGCTTCTAATTTAGAAATAACTTCAAGCTGGTATCCCTAGTGTTATTTCTAGTTTTTGATAGCTTCTAAAGCATCATTGAAAATCATTAACAAGTGAGATGTTTCATGAATGTCTTTCAAAAAGGAAGTACTTAAACTTTGCACAACAGAAACATGTATGAAATACCAGTAGCAACACTTTTTCTCTTACAGCCAAAGTATGAGCTTTCTTTTGTGGAACAATTCGCTATCCATGTTTGCACATTAGAGAATATACAACCTGCTTCAGGAGGAGGTTCTGCTTGGCATATAAATCTCAGCTGATTAAAAATCTGGCAAGGGTTCTGGACAAATTGGAAATACTACCTTTCTGATGAGCTCGTCGTGACCCACACATCTGATCGCTGAAGCGACTTTCTTGCTCATAAAGTGGCAACAAAGGCGATTGTAATGAGTAAACCATTGACTGTGCAAGCTGTTTTTGTGAGATAAAGATCAGTGACCACAACTGAAGAGCATACTGTGGAATAGATACTAATCTTCAAGGCCTACGGTAGATCAATAGCTGTCACCTAATAGAGGTGGATACTAATTTTTAGAAAAGATGAAAAGGCCAAACTAAAAAAAAACATGTTTTGATGTTTCTCACCCCTTGTTTACAGCCCTTACTTAGTATTTTTAGAAATAGCGTATGGATTGGAAAATGGATTTCACTTTTACAACGGAATATAAAATAAGAGGACTGTTTTGCTATTAAGAAACAATGATATCTTTCCAGAAAATGAGAAAAAATTTTGAAAAGCTTAAATGGATTTTGATGAATAGATGGTAACATTAGGAAGAAGTATGGAAATGAGTAAAGCCCATTCTTAAGCCTCAAAGCAGTATAAAACAGAGAAGAAATTCTTAAATGCACATTCTAATTTTCTTCTGCCTTTGAATAATTTATTCTTCTATCTCATGTAATTTTTCTAAGCCAACAGCAACTGTGTTCAGGCCTGTAATGAATTTGCTTTTTCTTAAAGTGTAACTTAGTCACAGTTTTGAAATAAAAAGGTACACGCACATCCAGGGATTTGCAATCCATTCAGGACTCCTAAGGTAGAAGAGCTAAGACTTTGTTGTTAAAAAATGGATTTTGAAGGAGAACGGTTACTGAGAACTGCATTTCCTGAATTTTTTTTGTGACTTCTATTTGAGATTGATTGATAGGTCATCAAAAATGAAAAAAAAAAAATTATATTAAAAGCTAAAGGGGTTAAACAATATTTTCTTCATATTGTATCTCCGATGAATATCCTCAGGTAGACTATCTTCGAGTTAGCCTGGCAATAAATTACAAGAATATAAAGAAAGCCTGAAATATTAAGGGCATAACTAATATAATAGCAGAGTGCTTGTCACTTCAGCAAGGATTATCTTTTATCATGATGGGAAAAATTGCACTTTGTAAGCATAGCATAGCTTACAAAGACCATTCTTTTCTGCTAAAATTCTCCAACAGGACATGCTGCATAAAAAAAGGGCAAGGTTGTTCATTGCCTGACATACAACCACCATCAGGTTTTTGTCTGTCAATTATTGAACATTTTCACTCATTACTACCAACGGAGTTCCAGTAGACACAGGTGGGTCGAGTCTGCAATTCATGATATTTGATGATGAGCACCGCTTGAGAGTGTCATTGACTGAATAAAACGTTGTCCTCCTCATACGCCAAAGCTGAGTCTTCCATGCTCTCCAGTAAAGTGTGACAGGTTTCGTATTCCCGGTGTGGCAATGATGGTTCTTTGGCAACAGTAGACATCAACTGACTCCAGGTGATATTAGTATTTTTGAAAGCATGCAATAGGAAAATGCCTATGATGATACTGAAGAATCCACTCAGGGTTCCAATGATATCACTCAGGTCCATGCTACTCCACTCCTTGAACAGGATGATGGAGCATGTCACAACTGTCGTGGTGAAACACACGTAATAAATAGGTGTCACTAGAGATGTATTGAATACGTCCAACGCTTTGTTGAGGTAGTTGATCTGAGTGCTGACTGAGAGCACTAAGATGCCCACCAAAACATAAACCAATGGATGTCGATAAACTGGCTTCTGCTCCAGCATTTGTTTAAAGGCAATGCCTAAGCCTTTCACAGATGAGACAGAGAAGGCACCAATAAGTGAGCAAATTAAAATGTAGATCAGTATATTTGTCTGACCTCTCCTTGGAGCCACAATAAAAATCAGCATGAGGGCAACAACTGTTAGGAGAACAGCAAACGTAACAAATGCTGCAAGAAAGAGGAAAGGGGAAAAGAGTTAATGCACATGAGAGAAAACACCACACTATGTCTAAGTACCTGCTAAAAGTTATTCAGTGTCCTGAACACTTCTCTATGAACTGTAGCAGAAGTTCATTGCACTTGCATACAGACCTGGATCTTGCAGCTTTCTTTCCATCTCATCTAGTGAGGTGACCTCCTCCTCCTCAGGGGCATGAATAACCATGACTGTTGACCCTAAAATGCTCAGTACGCAGCCCAGCTTTCCATGAATATTCAGCTTCTCATTTAAAAAATAGGATGACAATATAGCACTGTTTGGCAAAATATAAATAAAAGGTTCAGCTCTACCAGCCATGCAAGACATTCAAAATCTTTGTGTAACATGACAGTAATTCAAAACCTTTTTTGAATTTGGATATATGGGAAACCAACCTGAAACAATCAAATTTTAAGGACTTTTGCAGGAAGATTGGTCAGGACCAAGGTCAGGTCAAGTTTTAGGACGGTTAGTAACCTGATCCCTCTTCTCCAGGTTGTAAAAGAGTCCAAATTGTCAAGGAACTTCTCATTACTCATCAGGGTCAGGGGTATGCACTGGCACACACCTGCGGATTGACCTCATGAGCTGTTATTTTCTTCCAAAAATGGTTTAAAGCACTTAATTTGCCATTAGAATCAATGCACAAAAGTTTTGGAAACTGTTTCTCCATATCCTTCCCTGGAGTCTCCCACTCAGGCAAGTTTCTGCCTTGCTAGGGCTCCCCAAAAAACAGAGAAGGCACATCTGCCCCTTTGAAGAGGACGGACCCCAGGCTCTCCAAGGGGTTCAAGATTTAACCTAAGGATAATAACAAGGCCCAAATGAGGCCACCTCACAGGGCACATGATTAGGCAGCTAGAGCACAACCTTAGGCACAGACACAGGCTTAACAGCATGTGGACGCGCTCACAAATAGTTTCAACCCACTGATCAAATTACAGCTATTTTTTCGCACAAGGGTAACGACCTCACTGACATGAAGTTCTCAGGACCTCCCTGTTTCATGAAAATTGGAAGGATTACTACCCACATCAAAGGAGAGGGTGTTCAAACTCAGGCTGTTTTGAGAAGCAGCAGCCAAACAGCCCGTTAGTCTGCATCTACCTACACGCTGATCCCCGCACATCTGCAGGTGACAGAGTTACATCCTTCTTGCTCTGACAGAACAGCCACATTTTTAGCAGTTACATTACTGCAAGCATCTTTTTGAAAAAAAAAAAAAAAAAAAAAAGCAAATCATGTGGCCAACGTCAGTTTTTCAGTTTTAAACACAATGTTTCATATAGTATACTCAGATCTTAAAAATGAGTTTTACATGTAAAATACAATAATTCCATTTTGCTAATAAATTATTTCCCAGAATGTTTGTTGTAAGCATAAGCCATGTCTTTTCTGCTTCTGTGACAGCCATATTAATTTATGTGCTAAAATACTTGGAAATTATTTGTTTCTTCTTACACAGGAAATAATGAGTGCTTGAAGGGCATGCATATTTCAAAAGAAACAAAATTTTAACTGTGGACAGTAAAAAGGCTAAAATTTCCTTTGCCGCCTTTCCACAAGGACATGGAAAAGGGCAAACAAACCCAAAATGCTTACTAAGTGTGCCTTAGTATGAAAATATTCTCCTATCAAAAAGAAATGGTTTTGAAAACATTTTAATGGGAGAATTCTGTATTTTCTTTAAGTTTTGTCACAACTGAAGAACGGGATAAGACTTAAGAAAGCTTCAGTTCTCTACGAAGAGATGAATTACAGCTTTCTACCACTGTGCATCAGCAGTACACCTGGAATACACTGATAAGAAATACTTTATAATATAGGTGGAAGGTTGTTAGGAAAGCATATATTAGTCTTTGGAACAAGACTTCTCATTCCCTCTACCCAGAAAATTCTGTTCGAAATAAGCACGGGATCTTCCCACCAAGGAACAAAAAGCACTTTTTGTCAGTACATTGCTTTTCATTTTTCTTATTAACATTCTCTACATTCAGTCAAAGACTGTTTATTCCCCACACAGTGAATTTTTCAAAGTTTGCTTCCAGTTTGTACTAACCTTATGAGAACACTCAGTGCACCCAAGGGGGTAACTAGGGTTGCAGGTGCAAAGGCATAGGCAGCAAAGTTTGCAGCTTCTCCTAATCCCACTGCAGAAGAAAGAACATTTGGATCAGGTTGAAGGGAGGAATAAAAGGCATACTATTGTAAATATTTTGTATGATAGCTTTGATAGCAAGTATAAACCACAATCTTTTTTCTACACTACATATAGAACATAGAATCATAGAATGGATTGGGTTGGAAGGGACCTCAAAGATCATCTAGTTCCAGCTCCCCTGCCATGGGCAGGGAAACCCTCCGCTAGATTAGGTTGCTCAAAGCCTCATCCAACCTGGCCTTGAACACTTCCAGGGATGGGGCATCCACAACTTCTCTGGGCAACATGTTTCAGCGCCTCACCATCCTCAGAGTAAAAAATTTCTTCCTTATATCTAATCCAAATCTACCCTCTTTCAGTTTAAAGCCATTGCCCCTTGTCTTATCACTACATGCCCTTGTAAAAAGTCCCTCTCCAGCTTTCCTGTAGGCCCCCTTTAAGTACTGGAAAGCTGCAATAAGATCACCCCAGGGCCTTCTCTTCTCCAGGCTGAACAGCCCCAACTCTCTCAGCCTGTCTTCATAGCAGAGGTGCTCCAGTCCTCGGATCATCTTTGTGGCCCTCCTCTGGACCCGCTCCAGCAGCTCCATGTCCTTCTTATGCTGGGGACTCCAGAGCTGAACGCAGTATTCCAGGTGGGGTCTCACGAGAGCAGAGTAGAGGGACAGAATCACCCCCCTCAACCTGCTGGCCACACTTCTTTTGATACAGCCCAAGACACGGTTGACTTTCTGGGCTGCAAGCACTCATTGCCAGCTCATGTTGAGATTCTCATCCACCAGCACTCCCAAGTCCTTTTCCTCAGGGCTGCTCTCAATCCATTCTCTGCCCAGCCTGTACTTGTGCTTGGGATTGCCCGACCCACGTGCAGGACCTTGCACTTGGCCTTGTTGAACTTCATGAGGTTCACACAGGCCCACCTCTCCAGCCTGTCAAGGTCCCTCTGGATGGCATCCCTTCCCTCCAGCATGTCCACAACATCACACAACTTGGTGTCATCAGCAAACTTGCCCAGGGTGCACTCAATCCCACTGTCCATGTCGCCAACAAAGATGTTAAATAGCACTGGCCCCAGTACTGACCCCTGAGGAACACCACTCGTCACTGGCCTCCACTTGGACATTGAACCGTTGACCACAACTCTTTCAGTGCGACCATCCAGCCAATTCCTTATCCACTGAGTGGTCCATCCATCAAATCCATGTCTTTCCAGTTTAGAGACAAGGATGTCGTGTGGGACAGTATCAAATGCTTTGGACAAGCCCAGGTAGATGATGTCAGTTGCTCTTCCCTTATCCACCAATGGTGTAACCTCATCACAGAAGGCCACCAAATGAGTCAGGCAGGATTTGCCCTTAGTGAAGCCATGTTGGCTGTCACCAATCACCTCCTTATTTTCTATGTGCCTTTGCATAGTCGCCAGGAAGATCTGCTCCATGATCTTGCCGGGCACAGAGGTGAGACTGACTGGCCTGTAGTTCCCTGAGCCTTCTTTTTTTCCCTTTTTAAAGATGGGGGCTATATTTCCCCTTTTCCAGACAGTGGGAACTGCACCAGACTGCCACGACTTCTCAAATATGATGGATAGCAGTATCAACTTCATCCGCCAGTTCCCTCAGGACCTGTGGATGCCCCTCATCAGGTCCCATGGACTTGTGCACCTTCAGGTTCTTTAGATGGTCTCGAACCTGATCTTCACCTACAGTGGGCAGTTCTTCACTCTCCCAGTCCCTATCTTTGCAAATTTTCCTTTCAAAATTCTCTAACCTCCTCTGGGCATAATAAAAGCTGAAGAAAGTTAAACACTTTTTCCCTAAGTACTTCTAGAAGCTGGACAGATTCAATCCCATCGCTTTTGACTGGATATTAAAGAAAAGGTTGTTAATCTGCAAAGAGCTCCAAAGAACAAACACAATATTTGAAAGATGGGATATCAGAATGGCTGCTGCCAAAAAGGTGGTTGCAAAGACACTTCATTTAAGTGAGGGGAGTGAAAAATCAGGGAATAAATCTATTTAAAACAATCTGCTGTATGTAGCATTTACCTGCAGGTTGAGAGGAAAGAGGCGACTTACTTGATAGCAATCCAGCCCACCAAAGCCATTCCTTCAAATAAGAATATCCACCTTGTCCTGAAAGCAGAAAAAAAATCTCATTTTATTATAACAAACAAAACTACAGCTTCACATTTGCCTCTAGTCATATAAAGTACTGAAAGAGCATGTTATCTGGATGTGACACAAAGAAAATTTAATTTGATTTTGACTGACATTTTTATTAATCACTACTTCTTGGACTTCTGAAAAATACTATTTGACTAAAGGGAAAGTTCCAAGCAAAAGTAAAATGTCCATGAAGATTGTTGGTGAGCTTAAGAAATGCTTCAGAGTGTTTTCCCAGATCAGATCCAATATATTCATACACAGTCAGCCGCATTTTGATTCTTCTTATACCTTATGAGATAAATTAGAAAGTGCCACTGCACACTTTTATTTTTTTTTTACTTAAAACTTAAGTATACTGAACATTCAGTAACTCCTTTTTTTCCAAATAATCGAATTATCTGGAAGAGTATATTGCGAGAAACACAACAAACAAAAGAAAAACTGCTAGTGTGATATATTTAAATCCATGCAAAGGGAATTAAGAGATTAATCCAATGGGTTTTTTAAAAGCTTTCCACATTTTTCTAGCTCTTCATCTGTCGACTTTGATAAAAGAATAGTTGTACTAACTATTGGTAGAAACTATAGAAACTATGTACTAACTAAAGGTAGAAACCTTTGTAATAAGTATCCTTTCTACAGCTCATTGCACTTCCTTTTTTTAAAAAGAACTAAACCTAGTTCTATGATTCTATGATTCTAGTTAGTGTCTTAAGATCTGCCATCTCAAACGAGAGGAATAAAAGATGAGGGAAAAAAAAAGACAGAAGGGCATTTTGAAGGATAAGACAAAGGGACAATTTTGTTTGGTATCTAACTGCTGTCAGAGAGGAAATATCACCAACTCACTAGATTTTAATACCGACCGCTGCCACTACAGTCCTAAGAATTCTGAAATCTCAGTCCCTGTAATCACACTGTATTTCCATCCCTAGCCAAGACAGGACTTCTGATCACCATTAAAGTACGATGGTTTTCAACAATGACAGTTTTAAATGTGTGATCTGTGACTCAAGCCTTGATTTTGCAAAGTTGTAACAGAGGCGTTTGTGTGCCCAGCAGGAGCTTACCAGCTCGGGGAACTCCTTTGTCTGCCAGTTTCAAAAGTCCTTTCTTCTTTAGTATGAAACTAGAACCAATAAAGATACTGGAACCTATCGCCAAAGCCAAGCCAATGTAGAGGCGATATCTGCTTCCAGAAGGTGTGGAAATGCTCTGGTTTGTTTCAATGAGAGTCCCATCCATAGAGGTGAGGAGAGAAGAGCGGGATTCAGACACGTTGATGATCTGGCACCATGCTTGGCAGGAGTCATGGCAAGCAAAAGAGAGCACAGCACCTGGGAGGAGAAAAAGGAGGAAAAGTGATTCATGAACGAGGCACAGTTCTGAAGGAGCCCCATCCTGGCTCTGCTCACTCCTTTCCGCATCTTCCCAGAGCACTTGTCCTTGCTGACTGTGCAAATAACTCACAAAACCCACATAACATACACAACTCTGCCCCAGCTCACTACCCACCCCTGTAATTCATAGGTTCATGCCTTATTTTATATATAGCTTTTGCACGACATTGGCTCAGTCAAGCAATTAGGGAAATACCAAGGAATGCAACACTAAAATATTATCTTCAATGCAAAATTCAACTTGAAACCATAAAAGCTAACCTAAAATCTCAAGAAGAAAGGGTTCTTTTGCGTTATGCAGAGACCCAATCCCCAAAACACAAACATATAGCCAAATCCATGATTTCAGACTTTGCCGGCTAGGGTAAGCCTGCTGTTATTCCAGGCTTCTGCTTTTACATTTGTAGCTGAGATTTGGAAACAATAAATAAAAAAGAGAAGGGAAAAAAATCTGTATAGGGAGCAAACCCTTGCTGCATAGGGGTAATAATACGTTTTATTAAAGTCGTTCAGTGACTACCGTGTGAGCCAGATCTTCTTTAACCAATCATAAAATTTTGAGGTGGAGGCCTTATTATAACTCACAGTAATTTTCGTCTAACCTCAACAGTCCCTAGCTGGAGAAAGGCCACAGCCTGCAAGGGACAGTGCTCTTGGCTATCCCTGCAACACAGCTGCAGAGCCGGGTGATTCTGAGCTGAGACTGAAGCTTCGCGCTCTCCACCAGCTGAGCCTTATCAGCATCACTACGATGACAGCCTGTGGGAATGACATCATTGCCATCAGCCTAGACCTGTTTTTTTAAAGGAAGGAGAGGTATTGCATTTCCAAGAACAAAGAGAGTCATTATTTCGCGTGGGGAAGCAGAGTACAGGCAGCAATGCTGCAACAGGGCTTATAGTAGTCTAGGCAGATGTTTCACAGTTTCTCCCGGGAGACTGCAGCACACAAACAGCGTGGTTCAGAGAATTTAGGCTGGAATAGCTTTTAAGGATAGACTTTTTGGAAAGAAAGGTTTTATTGCAAACACATGTTAAAATATGAAACATCAGAAGCAGAAGTACGAAAGTTCAGTCCATTGTGATTCACACAAAGCACTGGATGCAACAAATAATTTTGCTTTCCATGTTTCCCCTGTAATTAAAATGACACACAAAGGATTCATCCTGCTGAGTGGCACCATCAGTAATACACTCACTTTTTTTTTCAACTGAAAAAAACACTTGGAGACTTGATAGAAAAGTATGTGCCTGTGTGTTTGTTCATAACTAAACTCTGGAAATATTAATGTTCTGTCCAAAGTACATCACTGCACAGTTAACAATAAGCAACTTTGGATAATTCACCTAATACTGTTTAGGAAGCAATATTTAGAACAGCAAAAGTATTAAAAACAGTATGAAATTTGACCACAGATCTTCATTTGCAGCTGACAATGCTGATACCAACATTGGGAGATACTGTCTTTTACAAGTAAGGAACTGAGAACGAATACCTGCCCCAAGTTGTCCCGTGCCATACTGCACAACAAACACACCACAGTAAGCGGTCATTTGATTTTCGGGCTGTGCAATCACATTTCCTTGTTTGCCAAGAGAGTTTCTATACAATAGGAGTTGTTTTGTATTGCCAAGCCAGACTTCATAAAAACAGTCCCACAAGATGGCTATGTCCATATTCAGCAGCTGAAGATTACAATCTTAAAGAATTTACAACTACATGAAACTACTTTTGCATAGCGTGTAGGACAGACAGTATTCTGCCATCTTATCATTACTAGAAGCTGCAGCTGGATAATGTAAAATAAACGGGCTTTGTATCTTAAAGCATTTTAAAATCCTAAAGTGTTAGAAGAAGGAAATTTTCCATATACTTAAGTTTTGACATAATTATTAAAGATTAAATTACAAAAGAAAGTTATAGAGAAGTCCTTTAAGGATATACCTTTCTCTTAGCCAACAGACATCAGGGCAAGGCAAAAAAGCGGAGAGGTTGCCAGTGAATGAAATCCCTTAGCTCTCAATACCTTACAATGATGCTAAAACTGCACTGGCGATGGTTGTACCACCACCACTCAGCTACTACAAGGCTTTATGTGAGAAGTAGCAACAGTTCTTGCCTTTAACTAAAAGAAAGCATCGAGACAAATATAAGTACAGTCTTTTAGCTACCTGCAATGGTAAAGGCAGCTTTCTATCAGTGTGCCTGGTTTCTAAAGTGAAGAAAACAACACTCTTCTTCCTCTTTTTATGCATGGTGTACTTTCATTTAGCTGGAAATGAACGGCAGGCCTATTGCCTTCCTAGTAGTACATGACACTACTACTGCTTTTTCTTCTGATTCTTAAGTTTTCTGTTCCCCAGCAGGCTTCACGACATCCAATAATGAAAATTTAATCACACCATCTGTAGTGAGTCACTCAGCGACTGCCACAGGATGCTTCTCTCATTTCTGAGATACAATCTTTGCTCACATTTACAAAGAGACGTTGGATTTTTCGCCTGTTCTGTCCACCAGCTGAGAAGAGTAATTTTGAATGGTTGTGATCTCTGTTTATTGTGCTGAGCAGCTTTTTCTAGTTTTAAAAGACGTGTCATTTGTTCCACTTGCTTGTAAAGTGGTATGTCACTCCATCGATCAAAGAACCACCTGAGAGCTGGGAAGAGGAGGCCGATCCAGGAATTACTATTACTTTATCCCCCACTGTGACCTGTGTAAAGATTACCTGGAAGGCCTGAGGAAGGTGACAAATCTCTGAGGCTGCCTGGCTTGCTCAGCACCTGGTTTCTGTAGCTAGGCTAGTTTCACCTCCCACTTCCAAATGTCAACAAACATGAATCTGTCAGCAGAACCCCTCCTTGCAGAAACAAACTCTCCAAGCTCTGACTCAAGGCTGATAGCAACAAGAAACCAGTCTGAGTTCAGGCGGCGACTGTTGTAACTTCTAAAGTGTTTTTACAATTTAGCTAAATCCGAAAATGTTTCTTCAAACACCTAAATACTATCTCAGACGGCTAGATCAGCCAGCCTGGTACTGCACACTCCTTGTAGCAATTTTAACTCGCAATCCTGCAAAAGCCTAGGACTAACGTACCCTGCGGTTCGCTAGCGGCAGCCAGCTCAGCTTTTATCCTGCCACTGAAGATACCGGTCCCAACTCATCCGGAAAACTGTTTGCTTTGATTAGACACGTAATTTGACAATTTTTATTGCGCTCACGAGTCAGCTCGCATCTGGCAGGGACAAGAAATGCCTTTCTCAGTCACCAGGGAAACACCAAGCCCGCTTTTGCCCAGGCCTGGCTACTGGGGCCGAAAGCGGAGGCATCGAGAAGCAGTAAGGATTCGTACCCCCGCACACCCCCATCCACAAAAATGCCGAAAAGATGCTGAAAAGAGCCTTTAGACACGAGCCAGGCACGGGAGAAGCAGCGCAGGAGCCAGCTCCGCGCCGGCAGCGCCACACTTCTTGGAAAACAACTGCGTGACGTCACGGCGGAGCAAAGTCTTACGTATACAGGAGTCACGACAGCCGCTCCCGCGGCGCGGGCGCCGGGTGCCGCGCACATACCGCGCCCCCTCCGCGCACCGCCGCGTCCCCAGCGCGCCCTCCCGCCAGCGCCGCGCACCCACCGCACTCTGCGCGCAGTGCCACCGCGCAGCCCCGCGCCCCCGGCTCCCGGCTCCCGCTCCGCGCCCGCGCAGGCACTGACCCGGGCGGCAGGACGGGCGGGCGAGCAGCGCCTCTCGGTACCCCATGGCAGCGGGGCGCCCCTCACACAAAGCGCGGGCCGCGCAGCGTCGCGGGCGGCGGCGGCGGCGGCCCCGCCCGCCCCGGCGAGGCCCGGCACACCTGGGCGCGCCCCGTTCGCCCGCCCCGCGGCCCCCGGCCTGGCAGCTGCAGGTGGAGGTGGCATCTCTGCTGCGGTCGTGGGCGCGTCCTGACGGGGAACGGGGGAACGGGCACGCAGGACCTCAGGAGTGACCCCGAATGGGTTTGATTTTATATAAAGCGTTAGAAAGTCCCGGTTCTCACCTGGGGACTTCTGCGACCCCACGTGAACACTGAATCCGAAAGAAAGAGCTCTCTCCTGCGGTACTTAGGCAGTCCTTGTGTCTAGAAGTGTCCATAGATTTAATTTGCCTCTCCTTCACACCTGGGAGAAGAGGCGAGCAGTTTTAATGTGCAGCCCCGTAAGCGTGCGGCAGGCTGCCTGCGGTAGCTTCTCCCCTGTGTCTGCGGGCCGGCGGCGGGATCCGCCGGCCAGACTGTCCCAATTTCACAGAACTAGGGCAGCGCTCGGAGATAGGCACCCTGAGATGCCTCCCTGTGGTTGAACAGGCTCCAGGGTGTCGTAAGAAACAATGATCCTTATTTCCCAATTAATAGTTTCAAGGTAGAAGTCTAAGCCCTTGTTTTTTAACGTGGATAAGTGAAACACATTTACAAAATGTGTTAATAAACCATCACATGCTAACCTAGGGTTGCCCAGCAAACTTCCTGGGATAGTCTGAGGACCTTTAGTGTGCACCAAACTTGAGCCAAACTCAGCTGCGAATTTAACATACCTCCAGAGAGCACCACAGAGACATGCTGGCTTGAGACTAGCACAGTTGTAACCACGCTTTGGAGCACAGCACCTAAATTAATCATCTTTGGGTTTTTAAAAATTTCAGCTCTGGTGCAGACTAATGAAATACAGTTTTCCCTGCCTCAGGCACCCTTGACTTTGTAGTCCTTGGGTTAAACCAAGAGATCAATTTCAATGTCTTAGTCTCATTTTTTATTTCTGTATTTGTTTTTTAACATAACCAGTGCTCTGTATGTTAGGAGAAAAGGAGCATTGTGTTTAGTTTTGTGCATTTAGTTACCTACCCACTTTATGATGTCTACATTGTAAGAACTTCAAGGAAGGTGGCCTGAACAGAGTGCATGGCTGCCTTATAAGAAGAGTTTGACTTCTCTGCTTCAATGTGACTAAAACATAGGTTACTGCTACAAAAGAGCAATAATTTTAAATAGTATTTAAAATATTTAAATTAAAATATTAAAGCATAATTTGAAAATTTGGGAGCCAATTTTCTTCTTCTTGTACAACATAAGCATGCCCATAGTATAAACCACATATACGGACAGATACATATCTGCAATCTGCTCCCAACTCCTATTTTGGTTCTGTTCTCTCTCAGATCTGTCACCTCTGTGTGTTCACATCCCTGTTTCTGTGAAAATGGGTCAATTTTTCCAACTTCCTGCAATTTGACTGAAGCATGTGAAGTGTCAATCTTGCAAGCCACTCAGTTGGCAGATCTGCCTACATGAAGGGAGGTGGTAACATCCACAACAGCCTGCTGAAGCAGCAGAGAGCGTAGGAGAGGGTTAAGCTGCCGAAGACCACCTCTTGCCCTGGCACAGCCCTTGCTGAGCTGCTGGTCAGGGCTTTACTGCGGTGCGGTGCCAGAACAAGAATACTGAGAAACAACGCGGCTAATGCTTCTGTAGATCTGCCTCTGTACAGGCCAACTCCTTTAGCAGACCGTGGACATCAAAGTTTTTTTAATTAATGAATAAAATATTTAATCTGAGATACAATCTGATCAACAGCTGGCTGAATATGAGCCAGCGGTGTGTCCAGGTAGCCAAGAAGGCCAGTAGCATCCTGGCTTGTATGAGAAATTGCATGGCCAGCAGGACTAGGGAAGTGACTGTGCCCCTGTACTCGGCACTGGTGAGGCCACACCTCAAATACTGTGTTCAGTTTTGGGCCCCTCACTACAAGGAAGACACTGAGGTGCTGGACCGTGTCCAAAGAAGGGCTACGAAGCTGGTGAAGGATCTGGAGCATGAGTCTTATGAGAAGTGGCTGAGGGATCTGGGGTTGTTTAGTCTGGAGAAAATGAGGCTGAGGGGAGACCTTATCGCTCTCTACAACTACCTGAAAGGAGGTTGTAGCGAAGTGGGTGTCATTCTCTTCTCCTAAGTAACAAATGATTCGACAAGTGAAAACGGCCTCAAATCATGCCAGGGGAGGTTTAGATTGGAGATTAGGAAAGATTTCTTCACTGAAAGGGTTGTCAAGCATTGGAACAGGCTGCCCAGGGAAGTGGTTGGGTCACCATCCCTGGAGGTATTTAAAAGGCGTGTAGATGTGGTGCTTAGGGAGACATGGTTTAGTGGTGGACCTGGCAGTGTTAGGTTAACGGCTGGACTCCATGATCTTAAGGGTCTTTTCCAACCTAAATGATTCTACTAATGTACTACAGTCAAAGCAATTTTGTGGCAGTTTCCATTTCTCCAAAAGAGAAATAAGGATGTCATGAAACCCTGCTGTACCTTTCTGGGTTATTGTACTAATTTTTTTCCATTAAATGTATGGAAAATGCAAGAGAAGTTATGTTAATATTCTGTTACTTACGCGATGAATGAAAGATTTGCTGAAACTGACTGTTAAGCCAGCGCCAACTTTAATTGTTGGTTTTCAATAAAAATGGAAGCACTGAATATCTAGCCAAATTTATACTTTTGCATTTATAAACAAGACAGTCATTGGAAACCACATTTTTGTGCCTTAATAAAACTCATCTTGCCTGTGTGTTAGCCATGAATGACTTATTAAACAAAGTTTGTGTGATCTCTTGGCTTTGTCATAAATTCTTTAATTTTGTTGAGGACTTTTTTTCTCATACAAATGTCCACTAAGTGCCTTATACGTGTTATTGTGCAGTATTTAATTGTATTATTGTAAGTACTGAAGGTGATGACAACGAGTTTCACCACAGTGAGAAAAACTGTTCACTGTGCAGCTAGTCCAGGTGCAGACATGAAGCAAGATCTATCCTCTTTATTATTATTTAGGAAAGCTGCCTATGGCATTTTGAAATCCTGTCATCATTGCTCAGCTTCCCTGTTCTGCATTACTCTTCACTGCCTGCAGTCGCTGCTACCCAACAGGGTCCCTCTGTTCAATATGGCAGCTACAGAGACGTTTATTACCTGTCCTGGCACGCAGCCACACAAAAATTACTGAGCTAGATTTGGGAGTGGAGCTCTGACCGTGGGAACTCCACCTGCTCCAAATGCTGGTGATTTAGTGTAGATCTGCAGGAGCAACATGTAAAGGAATTAACTTCAACTGAGACAAAAATGGCGCCTCTAGATTGCAGTTCAATATGATTAGATTGCTGTACTTGTGAAGAGATTACTCCTATCCATTCTGCCTTAAAAATACCCAGACAGTACCCCCTTAATTACTACTTTATAATGAACAAAAGACAAGCAAGGCTAGATATATCAAATCTATTTTAACTACACTGCGTTTTCTACCGCTCTTAAGCAGTGACAATATTATATATTGATCATTTTATCTGAAACAGAATTAATTTCAATGGCATCACCTTTGTCTAAGTAAATATGTTAGCATCATTATTCTGTGCAACCAGCCTAGATTTCCCATGTTATTTTAGCTTGAAATCAAACTCCGCTAAACAGAAATCCTAACTGGCTGTTCAGAGCTACTGGCCAGACTAAAAAAATCACTCATTCAAGCTCCTGAGAACTCAATTTTCCTCATTCTCATGGAACCCAGCAGTGAAATGAGAAAGCTGAGTTATGCAAACTCTTTCAAAGTACTCTAGGATGCTCTTGGGTCACCACATCTATTCTTTATCCCAATTATATTATTGAATGAAGTTTTTTTCCTCATAGGGTCCAGGTTGGAAGGAGAAGAGACGTCTCAAGCCACCCTAACCTGATTGGCACAAGGGTATCCTCATCGCAAGTTCTGCTCAGGGCATATAAATAACTCTGCTGGGCATGGCCAACCACAGCACTTGTCGTGCCCGTGGATATTTCAGAAGTGCTAATCCCTGCTCAGAGTAGTCAGGCAACAACTGGCGTCTGGACCTGGAAGATGCTGGTAAAAGGCTTTGACATAGTCTTTTAGCATGCTGTGCACTGCTGTACTGTGTGCCTGTTAAGACTCATGTCCACAGAAGGCTTGCGGCCTGTCCAGTGCTTTCCAATTCCAGCCTTATCTGCCTATGGGAATCTAACACTCCAACACACCTCTTAAATTGCTTGTACTTCCTTCTCCATCAAGCACCCATTTAACTCTAAAGTAAAAATACAGTACCACCTACTGGTGGAGACACTGTTTGCGCTGATGGTTTTCCAGTCACCAAGCCTCGTTGGAGCTGGTTCTGCTTCATGACACTGAGTTCCCCATAACACCGATCTACACAAAAGAGTATTAAATAAGCCAGAAGCCCTGGAGCCTTCTCAGCTACAGCACTTCTGACATGACATTCATTGCTGAAATAGCATCAGCATTAGAAAAGACACAACAGTATTTGCAGAAAATAAGCCTGCCAAAACTGTGGTCCCAATCCCGACAGCCGTCTGCGTGCGCAGGTACAACACAGTAAGCTGAAAGGCAATGTTGTGCCATTAAAACCTACTTATTTATAAATAAATACATATGTATAATGTATCTAGAGTTTTGGTTACGAGTGTCTGAAACTGGAGGTAGCTTTAATAGGATAGAGAATAATTACGGATGATGACAAAGCAAGATACAAAAATAGATTAAAGTTGGCCTACTAAAACAATAATCCATTAGTGCGGTCATTCTCCCATCAATCAAGGTTACTTCACTGGAATACAGAACGACAGGAAAAATACCGATGAAAAAACACTGACACTAAACTAATGTAATTGTCAGTGAAGTCAATGACAACTACGAAATCGGCTTTTAAAGGAGGGCAGAATTGAGACCACTGTGTTTAGCTCAGCCAGAACTTATCCTGCAAACCTCTTTTCAGGAAAGTGAGGTACCAGCCACTGTCAGACAAGGAACTGGTCTGGCCCAGTAGGACTCATCTTCCTCTGTTTGAGAACTTCTTTGAAAAACTCCACTGTAAAACAGATAAGAGAAATTAAGTTAGAGTTGCTTTACAGGATGGCTTATTTTAAATTAAATCCAACTCTTCTCGACCAGAGTAAAAAGGTTTATCTCCTTTGTAGCTCATATTGGCTTAAGATACACAACACAGACTTGCCTGGCTTGGTTGGTAATCTACAACTTTTGGACAAAGATACGCAGCAAATGCAGGAGTTCACAATTAGTTTGATGCTCATGTGATACGCAGTCAAGACACGTGTCCTAGACAGTCAGTGCCATTGCATATTAACTAAATCACTGCTCGGCATTGGACATTGAGATCTTTCAGATTGCAGGCCAGGCAAAAACCCATGAGATTGACAGAGGTAAAACTGATCCTGATTCAATACTAGCTGGATGCAGTGACTTTCCAAGCTTCCTTTCATATCTATGATTTTAGGACAGGAATTGTATTTCAGCACTTTGAAGATAATAGTGAAACTGAGGCCAGAACTTAGAAGGTCATTCACATCTTATTCCATTTGTTACTTTTAATACCTTATTGTAGATTTGTCTATCTGGCTTCCACTGGGCATAAAGGTATGCGTTTCCTTGTGGTCCATTATTGTTTTATTTACACATTTTTTAGTCTTTAAATTCTGAATGTGTGTTTCCTTTCCTAAAGAAAATGAACTGACTGTCTTCAGGGTTGGAAAGTCGTAGCAGCAGATGCGGCTAATTTGTTTCCCTGATCAGGAGGCTGATCTGTGATACTGAGCATCATTTTGGGTTTGTGATTAAATCTGCAACATGTCAATCCACTTATGAATGGCCACTCAGTCACCTGGGCTGTAAGATATAAGTTGGTTCATATGAATGCCAGTGGCATTGCTTCCTCCTGCTCTTGGTTAAGGAAATGAATGTGTCTTAATCCTGGGGTCCCAGAGGCCCGACTGCTTTCCTGGATTCTGCTTGTTGTGAAGCAAAGAGTAATTCAGTAACTTGTCTCAGTTGTGACAAAGATGCCATTTCAAATTTGAACGTTCACTCCTTTTCCTGTTTAAAAGATTTTCCGCACTGGATTTCAAGCTCAGCAACGCCTTTTTTTTTTCCCAAAATGGGCCATTTAAAACATGCCGGATTAAAAAATCCCACACTCAAGCTCCTCAGAACTTAATTTTCCTCATTCTCATGGAACCCAGCAGTGAAATGAGAAAGCTGAGGTAGGCGAATATCTCAACATCTCTTTCAAAGTACACTAGGATGGTCTTGGGGCTTTCTTGATTGTGTGGCCACTATAGACAGATATTTCTAATGGTTGAGGACTGCAACTACTTTACAAACCATTTTGCAAAGTCATAATCCATACTAAACTTGATGATTTGTTCAGTGTTGTCTTAGAAGTTCATCATCATGGCATTTCCCACTAAATATATATTCACAACTCATGGACTTTTTTAAGCATCAAAATTGGAATGTAAAAGTTATGTTAGATTCGTTAAGAACTTTCAGGAGTAGTTTAAAATGGTATTTCCTATTGTTCAGAAATATGATAAACACATTGAAATAAAAAGGAAATTTCCATATTTATAGAATTCTATTTTAGTAAAGACCTGTTACTACAGTAAAAAACCACCTGCAATATTAAGAAAATGGTCCAGCAGACAATACTAAATATATAGTCATTAACAATAATAATTTTTTTAGTTTCAAGACAGAGTACGCTCCAATATTTGTCTCTTCTTGTGCATGTTGATAGGGCTAGTAAGCTTCTGCTCAGGAGAGGGATAATAGCGACTGCCACTGTCACTTTCATCTCTCTCTCTAAATCTCAAAATCCATCAGTAGGTCAAGGAAATCCTCCTCTAATATCCATGTCCTTCCCTGGGAATAATTCGGAGAACTGCACATGGGACCGGCTAGTTGAGAAATCAGTCAATAAGGGATTTATGTATGAAACATTGATTATATTTAACTTTTCATGATGGCTCTGCTTATGCAGTAAGGAAACGTGGCTGATTTAAAGGACCGAAATCACTGTTAGAAGCAGCAGATTACATACCCAAGGTAAGCATGCACACTGATGAAACTGCTTTTTGCAGAACTGCTAAAGACTCTTTGCATGTTAGAACAGAGAAATGTGGTGTAACACACTGCAGATTTTAATGATAATAAAGACTTTTTGCTGCTTTTTGTAAAGAAAAAAAAGTAGATCTTTACACACCAAATTCTGTTCCAGGATATCCTTACTTGAAGAATTTTCTCTCTGAAAATAATGACTAGAGAAGTGAGTATCGTGGGCCAGTAAGAAAGTGAGAAATAGGTAAAATAAAAGAGCAGAAGAGATGGAAGCTGATCTTCTATTTACTACAATCCTGTAAAAGGATAATACTGCCTTCATTTTCTTGCGGCCCTAAAGGTTTTGATATATAGCAATTAATAGACGTAGTTTTTTAGGTCATAATGTTTGAGAACTCAGTTGTTTATCATAGTAGTCACATTTAAAAATCCAAGATAGTAAAAGCAAACTATTTGTGATGATACAGTAAAAACAATATGGTAAAAATCTAAAATACCTTTGAAGCAAGCATTTATCTGTATTACCTTTCAAACTCACTAGCTAAACACGATAATGTGAGAATGAGCATTGGACTATTAAAATAAAAGCAGTGTAACAATTTGTGATAATGTGTCAGTTTAATAAAAAGATGTGCAACTACAGAATAGGAAACATGGTAGTAATACAACCTAGTAAAAACCATCTGAAATATTGTTTGAGAAACTTCTATAGTGCAATTAAAAAAATGTGTTAAGGGGAGTTCTGGACCCACTGAGTTTAACAACACAAAATGCGGGCGTTTTGCCACACAAACCCTGTAACAGATAGCCATGGTACCCAAACCAGGAGCACTTACTGTGTCTGTTCAGCTTGCACTGGGCACATGCTGCATTAGCATTTGTGTGTCTTAGACTAATGAATTTCAAAACTCCCCACAATTTGCTTTGAGACTAATGGAATTTGAAGATATTCTTGTGCTACATATCCTGACTGATTGACAAGGGAAACAACGGGGTGCAGCAGACACCCAAGCCTGACAATCAGGTTTAGTATTTTGAGACTATGGGGCAGCAAATACTTCCAATTTCTATGCCCACTTAATGCTTCCAGTGCCTCAGAAAGATGAAACCTCCAGTCCTGCCCCAAATGGCAGCTTCTCTTTCTCAGCAAGGCCTAAACATGACTGCCACAGCTCCTTCGGCAGAGCAAAGCACTCCACACTTACAGCAGACACCAACAGAGCCAGAGGAATCTGTTTATTTGCAAAAATGCGCAGAAAATCCTCTTTACCTGAAGAACAGGGGAATGTAGAATATTTTCCCTCACCTCCAGGTTACGTACTCTAGATGTATGGATTTTTGTACATGTCGTATTTTACCACACTTCTCATCATCTTCAACCTCTAGTACATCTGCAAATCAGTATGTCTGAATAGCACAAAGTCAAAGTTTGTTTGTTTGTTTGTTTGCTTTTGTCTTTAAACTAAAGAAGGACTTAAAGAGCAAAGACAAACCTGAAAAAAGGGAGAGCTTATGTAGAAATATTGGTACTGGGAATCCTAATGTGAACTGGCTGGTTTAGAGTCCACTCTGTTGTAGGAATTATTTCCCTCAGGATGAATGCATTTGCATTTGTCTGGTGCTGAGTGATTGGAAGTGGTTGGACACAGCTTTATTTTGCACCATTATTTGTGAGTTCTGTGGACTCTAGTGTGGCTCTGTGGAGGATATAGGTTAAATCAGGATAGAATTTTGTGTGCCAGCATTAACAGAGCTTTCAGAGCACCTGTAAGCAGACATAAAGCTGCTTAATTCAACCTGGTGTACTTTCAATCTCCACACTTTCAAACACAATTTATCCTTGGAGTAAGTCAGTGGAAACCCTGTTACAGCTTTTAGGCTCCTTGTCAATCTAAACGTTTACTTTGTCCTGGAAACATAGAATCTTTTTGTGTGGCATCTTAACCTGGTCCTTGCTCTTAAGCATTTAAAAACTGACCAGCAATGCTGGACTACATTTAGGACTGTTTGTGGAAGAACACATCTTAATCTTCAATCTTTATCATTCTGTTTTGCAGAATGTTGTATATTGCTGTATTATTTTTGCACCATGTGTCATTCATGCCTGATGACTGCTAGAAACATGCATTTCCTCTCCTATTTCCTGTATAGGAATATTTTTAGTTTCATTGACTAATAAGGAAAGTCAGGTAAATCTGGCAGTAACAAGGCAGAACGTGGCAGCTGTATCATCCTGCTTCTCTTTTACAGTGTGCTTGACTACAGAATGGAAGTACTTTATTGAAGATTGATTCATTCTCTGGCATTTGACTTCACTTATCAGTGGTACATCCACTCATTTGTCAGTTTGTGGCTTACAGACTTCTCTATACTCTGATTTCACGTGCACAGGGATATTGTTACTGCAGTGGATTGCATCTGTTTTATAATCCTATCTAAATGGCCCTGCCAAGAGCAGATTACACTGGTGGACACAATTCATGCCCAAAGAGTTGGCCGTCTCACTGATGATAAGATGTAACTCACAAAATTGTAAGAATAGTGGCGAAAAGGGAGAGCAGAAGTTATGTACACTACAACATTTTCAATTTTTTAATATTAAGATGAACAAAACAGACATGAACAGCCACTAACATTTCCATTTAGGTGTTTATGTCCGACTTGCTATATGGGTAAGGAGACTCTACTGCATCAGTCTTTAAGTTCCTAGTTACAGAAGCTACTCTTGGCTCTCAACAGAATATAACTCTCAGATGTCAAACATACTGAAATTTCTTTGGACATTCAACCAACGTATGCTTCTTAGTCTGTTTTTTGGGATGTCACCTGTGCATGAATCTATTTATCCATCCTGATAGGACAATAAATGAAAAAGCAGTAGACTATTAAAACACGATTATCTAAGTATTTTCAAAATATGTGACTAGGCTCAGGAGAAAGACCTAAATTAATTCTTCCTTTAAGAGAAAGATGTGTTGAACATTCTCTTTAGCAGTAGTTGCCTGGTTATTCAGCACACTGAAGCATCCACAGTGCCCCTTCTTGTCTGTTGGGGATGTCATGGGAGAGAAGAAACTGGAAATACTATTGTTGACTTTGGGGAAAGAAAGGATATAAAAGATTCATCTTTAGTGAAAAAAAAAATGCTTGTTACCTCTGATAGTTGTGAAATGACTCAATTAATTCAGTGTTCCTCAATTACCCAAGGTAAGACAAACTTGACCATGAAGGTAGGATTGATTGAAACACATCACTCCCATACAATTGTTCCCAGCGTGGTAGTGCAAGACACCAGTGAGGACCCTGGACCAATGGACAAAGGGGAAAACAGGTATGTAAAATTTACCATTTTGTATCTATTTGGGTTTTTTTCTTTGATAATTTGGATGGGACTAACTAAGCATAGATACTTGCCGTTATCCAATTTTCTTCACTCTCTATTAATAAAATAAGTTTTCAAGATTGTGATGTATTGCTTATTGTAAGTATTTAGGAGATAAAAATCTGTGCTCTTTCAACTTCCTTAGACAACTTAGCCCATGATTGAAACGGTGAGAAACAGTTCGTTACAATTTCGATTAATGTTTTTTTTTTTTGTATTTCGGCAGATATCATATAACTGTGTTGTTTTGCTTTTCCCTAGGCAATGGTATCTACCTGGTGCATTTGCACACTACAATATTAACAACAATAGTAATAAAGATGAGTAAGTATCTTTGCCATTTCATAGAATGCGAGTACTGCAATACTGGTTGTTTAAGCAGCAACGAAAAAGAATGATATGTAAATAACAATTTCTCTATAAACAGTTATGTCATTCAAGTAATCCCAAAAGATCACATACATTTGAACTTCGTGCACATCAATTATGATGATCATTCTCACTTCCAAAGTTATTGGCATTATATCTATAAATGTAAAATAAAAGTAGTTCTATGTGAATACAATAAGCAAAACAGTTTTTGAAGGCCAAATGCCTAAGTATAATGTTATCCTTACTGAATTCAGATTATTCTAATAAACAAATGTGGAGGTAATGACTATGTGCAGCCCATGAGCTTATCATATTTTTATTTTCCTTAGACAAGAGAAGAAAAAGAAAAAAGACAAGAAGAGGTAAGAAAAAGTGTCATAATAGTACTACTTCTATTTCTATTTCTTTCCAAATATGTTTTAACTTAGTCTGTAACAACTGAAAATGTAAATCTATTTCTTAGCAAGTCAGAAAAAAAAAAGGATGGAGAAACACAGAAGAACAAGGAAAAAAAGGAGAAAAACAAAAACAAAGAAAAGTCCAAGAAGAAAGAAAACAAAGAAGAGTAAGTATTTTTCATTTAGGTCCTGCTATGTTAGTCTAATAAAATTGCTTTTGATGCAAAACCAAATCCATTTATGGACATCCTGTAAATAAGATGCTTATGCTCTAGTGAATGAGTGTACAGACTGCTCTTTTTCTCCTAGAGTCGTTCTATCTAACTTCATGTGTGGACAACAGAAATATGTATGTATGGGATCGATCTGAAAAATTAATCAAGAAAAATCTCCACTCGATTCTGATTACTCAATACTTTTTGTATAGCACCCTGCAGCAACAGATGTGCCAGTGTAAAGCAATCTCTTCCACACATAACGGCACGTACAAGCAAGTAAACTCTTCCATCATCTAAAAGTTCTTTCTTTACCTTTTGCTTGGTAAATTCATAATTTTCTGGCCAAGGAACAGAAACTTAAAGTACCGCAGCAGGAACTTGTGTGGTGTGATTTCATGATCTTTTGTTTCTTTATGTAAACTATGCCAATGTTTAATCTTTCTCAGAGCTTTTCCCAGTGAGAAAGGCATGATTTATCTCACTTATTTAAACATTAATAGTCACATAAACATTTTATTTTTTGAAAAATGATCAGATCAATTATCAGACAAGACGGTTGTCGCTGTATGTTGCTGTTGAGACGGACACGACACTCACAAGCCCAAGCAGTATTCATCAGTGTGTGTGTGTGTGTTTATGGCAGGTTCCAGCACACTTTTATGCTAATTCTAACAGCGCATGCGACACAAGCAATCAGGTGACGGGTTAACTACAGCTGTTCACGCGCCTTAGCCTAATACATCGTTGGTGATGACGCGCTCTATATAATCTGAGCCAAACTCATTACGTCGTGCAATTAGTGCAAAAACACGGTCCGAGTTTCTTATCTTACAGTTCCTCCTTATCTTACGGTTCCCTGGCTCTCCCAGCGCCTGCAAGTTGTTTCCATTTCTTCTGTTCAGGGAGTTTCCAGATCTTCAGGGGTACACAGCAATCTCTCCAAGGTCAATCTCTTCATCTTCTGTCCTGGGATCCACGGACCCACCGTAGTTTCCCACAGACAGTTAATTGGGCAGAAAATGAATTAATTTTAAAAGGTTGAAATTACATGTGCCGCTATAAACCGAAGTGGGCCTGCAAAGCTGATTTGTCTCACAAAAATTTGTTCTAAATTTTGCATCCCAAGTCACACCTAACAAGCAGCTTTGCGTTCTCCATGCATTCAAGCAGGAAGCTCAATTTTATTAAAGGCCATATCCTACAACAACAATTTCTGGAATGCTTCATTCCTCAAATATTGTTATATGCATTTTAAGTCTCTCATTAAATCTTTTTTTTTTTTTTCATGCCTATCATTTAGGAAGAAGAAAGATATTTTCATTATTGATCCAGCAGGAAATATATATTACAACTGGTTGTTTTGCATCACAATGCCTGTCATGTACAACTGGACCATGATTATTGCTAGGTGATGTACTCCTTTAATGACTATATAAAACTTCTGGCAAACTGTAATAGCCCTACACAGATAAAAAAAAAAATATTTTATTCATCACTGATTTCATGCAAGTATTTAATTTTCATTAAATGGTAATTTGTCTTTTCCTATTCAGAGCCTGTTTTGATGAGCTTCAGCACTACTACCTAGCAGTATGGTTTATTATCGATTACATTTCTGATGCCATCTATGTTGCTGACATGTTTGTACGGACAAGAACAGGTAAGTATACTCAATGATTATTTATTCTTCTTCATATATTTGTGTAAGGTGGTTTAAAATATTCAGAATACTATTATTCTTACTATCTGGGTGTCCTTGATGAGGTGCAATAGTGAAAAAGACATCGAGATAGATCTCTGAAAGACTGTCGTCTGTGACCTGTAAAACCAGGAGAAACTCTGCTGTATTACTCAAAGAATACAAAAAGCCTGAGGTAAGCCAGGCGTGAGGTAAGCTAGATACAAGCTGTTTTGCCTGCAGCTGACTCAACAAGACAACATAAACACGCAGCGTGGCCAAGTGAGGACCAGGGGTTCTGAAAAAATTGCACCTAAATCTGGATTTTGTATTTAAGGAGACTGAAGCATTCGCTTGATTTTCAAGACTATTCAGCAAGCAAGACATCAAATTAACTTCAGCTGCAACTATTTCTTTTAAAATCTTATCCTACATCCAGAGCTATTGAGTGGATACACTCAATATGGAACTGAAATTCCCATGTTCAAATTCTTTCCCTTATTAACCACCCTTTCTATAGCCTCTGGAGTTTTCGAGAGGTTTTTTTTGGTTTTTTTTATCAGATATTTATCATAATGGAAAAGTGAAGGGAAAGAATCAGGGCTAGAAATGTTTAATTTTCAAAGCTGTATAGTTTATCTCAAGCTGAGCCATATAGCACTAAGTTGAATATTTGGAAATAAGAAATTGCTTATTAAAAAGTAAGATAAGTTATCTGGAGCTTGCACCCAAAATATTTTTCAGAGTAGATTTGGACTGACATTAAGCACAACACAGTTGAAGTCATAAAATTTTTTATTATTTACAATTTGATTTCAGGTTACCTGGAGCAAGGTCTTCTGGTGAAAGAAGAACAAAAGCTTCGAGAGAAATATAAGACATCTTTTCAATTCAAATTAGATTTTCTGTCAATCATACCAACTGATCTCTTATACTTTAAGTTAGGGCTGAATTACCCAGAATTAAGAATAAACAGACTACTCAGAGTAGCTCGGATGTTTGAATTCTTCCAGCGAACAGAAACAAGGACAAACTACCCCAATATCTTCAGGATCTCTAACCTCGTCATGTACATTGTGATTATTATTCACTGGAATGCCTGTGTGTACTACTCGATCTCAAAAGCCATTGGATTTGGAGCTGACACCTGGGTCTACCCCAACACCTCCGACCCTGAATTTGCCCGACTGACTAGAAAGTACGTCTACAGTCTCTACTGGTCAACACTGACTCTGACTACTATCGGTGAAACACCACCTCCTGTAAGAGATTCTGAGTATTTCTTCGTGGTTGTTGACTTCTTGGTTGGAGTACTGATTTTTGCCACCATTGTTGGTAACGTGGGCTCTATGATATCCAACATGAATGCGGCCAGGGCAGAGTTTCAAGCAAGGATCGATGCTATCAAGCAGTATATGCACTTTCGAAATGTGAGTAAAGACATGGAAAAAAGAGTTATAAAGTGGTTTGACTACCTGTGGACAAACAAAAAGGCTGTGGACGAAAGGGAAGTCTTGAAGTATCTGCCAGATAAACTAAGAGCAGAGATTGCAATCAATGTTCACCTGGAAACACTAAAAAAAGTGCGGATTTTTGCAGACTGTGAAGCTGGTCTATTGGTTGAACTGGTTTTGAAACTTCAGCCGCAAGTGTACAGTCCTGGAGATTATATTTGCAAAAAAGGAGATATTGGACGAGAGATGTACATTATCAAAGAAGGCAAGCTGGCAGTAGTCGCAGATGATGGAATTACCCAATTTGTGGTCCTAAGTGATGGCAGCTATTTTGGAGAAATTAGCATTCTTAATATCAAAGGCAGCAAAGCTGGCAATAGAAGAACAGCCAATATTAGAAGTATCGGATACTCTGACTTGTTTTGTCTGTCTAAAGATGATCTCATGGAGGCTTTAACAGAGTATCCAGATGCAAAGGCTATGCTGGAAGAAAAAGGCAAGCAAATCCTAATGAAAGACGGGTTGCTGGACATTGAAGTGGCAAATTTAGGAAGTGATCCTAAAGATCTGGAAGAGAAGGTCACCTACATGGAAGGAGCAATGAACAGATTACAAACAAAGTTTGCCAGGTTGTTGGCCGAGTATGAAGCTGCACAACAGAAACTGAAAAAAAGACTTACACAAATAGAGAAAATATTGAAGCCAGTTATAGAGCAAGAATTTGCAGACTTAGAAGAAGCAGACCCATCCACAGATAAACCTGGAGCGTCAAAAGCAGAATAAAACAGTGGAGGCTGCCAATAAGTCTTTGGGCCAAATCCTGCATGGGGCTGAATGCATTCATTTCTAATCTTTGTAGGACCTGACTATCAATTATGAAAAATTATCTGTTGAGGTAATGTCGCTGATTTCCTACAAGCAGCACATATTTGGCAGGTTTCATAAACAAAAAGAAGAATTGAGAATGAGGATGGAAGATAACACCTTGCTCTTGCACAAACAGGTGGTACTATCTGCTAATGTGTTAGGTACTCTCTATGTAACACCGCTGTACAGCAAATGCATTCAATCTACATACAGTCATATACCAGTAAATATTGCAAGTTTTGCTAACTATTTTAAAACAATTTCTTTGTGTCTACTTATGGAAAGAAAAGGTTGATAACAATTGTATTATTATTTGAAGTCAATATAGGCATGAACCATGATATTAAATTGCATATAAAGAAACACATTTTAATCTCTACTGATTAACATAAGATTAATGAAGAATGGGATATTACATAAAGAATTAGATATATCTACAATGCAGACATGAGTACTGAAGGTTTAAGATTTGGAAAATATTATTGCTTCATTGGGTCCACCTTGACTGAGTTCTTGAAAGATAAGCGGGCAGTTTTAAATGGTGCTTTGTTTGGGATGTTACATGCAAAGGCTGGAATAGGGAGGGGATAAAATCTGACCTTTTGTAAGCACCTGTACGACAAATAAGAACGGCTCAAAATCTAGCAGTTCTCTCCACAATAATAACAAATACATAATATTGAAGACTGTTCTGCTCCATGTAATCATATACCTGCTGAACATGGAGTACCAAATTTTTAAGATCTGTGCTTAAAATTTTTGATGTCCCTCATGTAACAGTTCTGGATGCTGGCAGAGTGCAAGGGGCAGACACGACAGAAAGAGGCCAAACTCTCCCTACAGCCTCTTCTGTAGCTGCTGTTGGGGAAAGAATACAATGACTAAATAGTTTCTTTTTTTTTTCACTGACAGGGTCTTTCTTTCTTCTGTTCTTAACTGCTACTGAGATAGTAAAATCTACTGTTTCATATGTCAGATATATTTTCAACTGCTTTCAGAAGCATTATCTCCTTGGGTTTCTTCCCTAATTTGTGTCTCTTTCCATCAGCAAAAACTGGTTTTACTAGTTGCAATCTCAGCTGGGTATTTTCAGTCAGGTATTTCAGCAGACTTTGAGCATAGCCACTTAACAGTGGAAAAGTTTGATGACAGGGATTGAAGAAAGAGACTGCAAGGAGAGAATGAATAATTCTGTATTTAGGGCAATTTTATTTTCCTGCACGATTGGACTGCCATTCCTAAAAAATACATGTGTAAATATTACTATAATTTGATAGTATCTCTATACTTTCATTCTTCTCCTTAATAATAGGGAGATATTACAAATTGGGTCTTTTGTAAAGTGCATTAATTTCTGGTTGTTTTATTTTTTGTAATGTTGATAAGTTTCCAGAATGCCAGAGATCTATAAATAACTCCTGATTTCACTGCGAGGATTAAATGTTATGAAGTAATTAATGCACAGGATGTATATGGAACAACAAGGATAAATGTAAATATGAAACAGATGTTCATTCACTGTTGATCCTGTGCTTTTAATGACATACAGCATAATGTGCTGGTGAGGGGAAAGAGTATGCCATCATTTCATTAAAGGCTCTATCCATGCACACAAGAACAAACGTTATTCTGGCATTTACTATGTTGTGAAAGTTGGACATTGCAATCAACATTCTCTCAATTCGGGTCTTAAACATAATTTGCAATCCATACGGCGGCAGCATTCTAATATGGCTGTGTCATGTTTCGCTAGGCGTTTAGGAAGCACTCTTCTCCTTTGTCGAAGAGTTTAAGACTTTGTATTAGAGAAATGTGTGATATGAGTTTTAATTAATAAAGTCAGAGATTCACTGTTCACATTTTTTCTTTTATTCATCCTTCAGTCTATGACACGAGTTGTAGTCACTAGCTGCCTCTTTCTTGAGAATAAAAATTCTTTGATTTAAAACACTTCAAAATAAAACAGAAAAACAGAACTCACCTCCAGTAGTTTACTTACTATTTTCAGATTCTTTACGATTGGAAGCCTTGTATTATTTAACTTTTATAAGTATGTATCTGCTGAAAAAAAAACCCTAAATGCAGAGTTTCCTTCTGGCACAAGACAAAACATAAGTGCTATAAGTAAATGTCAATAAAATTAAAACTATTTCAACTTGCACTTGTTCGTCATAACTTTTTGGGACGCACACGGGTTCCTAATATGTATTTCTGTTCTGTAAAACCATCTGGATATACTTCAGTAAAGTTTCTAAACACGCTTTGTGGCCGATTTTTAACTCTCGTCCTTTGAAGGAGGGGTGAAGAAAATGCGCGCAAGAGCCGCATGCTGCAGAAAAGGCTGCCAGAAATTTACTCTGGTGACACAGAGGCTGAAGGGAGACCCAGTTGCTCTCTACAACTACCTGGAAAGAAGTTGTAGCGAGGTGGGTGTTGTCTCTTCTCCCAAGTTGACAAGTGATGGGATGAGAGGAAATGGCCTCAGGTTGCACTGGGGAAGGTTTAGATTGGAGATTAGGAAAGATTTCTTGGCTGAATGGGTTGTCAAGCATCGGAACAGGCTGCCCAGGGAAGTGGTGGAGTCACCATCCCTGGACGTATTTAAAATACGCATAGATGTGGTGCTTCGGGAGACGGTTTAGTGGTGGACCTGGCAGTGTTAGGTTAGTGGTTGGACTTCATGATCTTTTGCAGCCTGAACGATTCTATGGTTGTGCGAAAGAGCTGACGGCACTTCTTCTGCAGCCAGAGCAGCAGACACCAAGGAATTCAAGCGTTAAGTAAGACACAGGCGCCAACCTGGGTAGTAGCAAACCCTCTTCCGACGATCGAGGGCGGCGGTACACACTACCCACAGAACCGCCGACCCTCTCCACAGAGCGCTGCCAGCACCAGCCTGGTGCACGCTGGGTGTTGGCGCCCTCGTCGTCACGTCCGCCCCGCCCGCGCGGGGAGCGCTGGGAGATGTAGTCGCGCTGGCACGGGAGCTGACCGGCGTCCCGCCGCCTCCATCGCCGCTTCCGCACGGAGGGGTTGGGCCGTGTGGGCGAGCTCGCCTCGGGGCGGCCTCAGCCGCGGGTGCGAGGAGGGGCCGTCCTTCCTCCGCTGTCCTTCGCCCACTGGCGAGGCAGAAATGGAGGCGCCCTGGCGGCAGGGCGGCCGGGGCCGGGGCCGCGCCAGGCCCGCCGAGCGGCTCGCCGCCCGCGCTGGGGCGGCCGCCCGGCCCCCCGCCCCGAAGGCCGGCGGCGCTGCCTGCGTTGCGGCCGCGGAGGTCGGCGGCGAGGGGGCCCGCGGTGAGTGTCGTGTCCTCCCCGTGCCCCGGGCCGGCCGGGGGCTGCGGGGCCCCAGGCTGGGGAGCGGAGCCCAGCCGCGCCTCGGGGGCCCCCTGCAGACGCCCGGGCCGGGGCTGCTCCCGGCGTTACGGGGACGGGGGGCGGGGGATGGCGCTTGTGTGGCCGGGGAGCCCCGGTCCCCCTCGCTTGTTAGCGAGCCGGTGTCCCGCCATGTGCCGTCTCCTGCCTCCAGGTACCTCCTGGGGGAACCGCGGAGGCGCCGGGCAGTCCAGGGGCTGGGCGCTGCGTCCCCCCCAGGGTGCACAGTCGTTGCCCTTCGAGCAGGAGAGTAAAGTGTGCAATAAATGACAGAGCAGCTGTTCTTCGGTGCGGTCGGAAATACTCCGGAGAGGTTGGGTTGGATTGGGTGGTCTGGTCGGTGTGCCGCTTCGGCCCGGTCTGGGAACAGCGCGGGCTTTCCCGAGCGCGAGGGCTGCAGTGAGGGCAAGTTAATACCCGAGTGATACCCGTGCGGGTAGAGAAGTGCCACACACCGAGCACTTCTAAGGGGCGGCATAGTTTCTTAACGAAAGTCCTAAAACTAAACTTGATGGAGCCCCAGTAAATGTATGTTCCACTTAAGACCACGAAAATTAGGAGATACTTAAGACCTGTGATCTGCTGAAAACCTTTCTATCTCAGTGGTATGTTATCTTAAAGGCACTCTGGTTTGTTATGAACTCTGTTGTATTTTTTTTTTTCCTCAATGTGAGAATCTATTTTGCATCCTATAACTTCAAAAAAAGTGTATATTAAAACACTCTGTCAGTTTTAGTGTTGCTAGCTGTGAAACAGCGTGAACCCAATATTCCAGTAAAGACTTGTTAGATGGAGGGGGATCAATGCAAGTCGTGATTTCAGAAATATCAAATGCTGGTAGAGGTACCTATAGGGTATGAGCAAATTATAACTATTGCTCTTCTTAAGAATTGCCTGGGTTGGTTTTTTTTTGGGGGGGGAGTGGGAGTGGTGTGTTTTTTTTTTTCCTTCCCCATGCTATGAAAGTTGTGTTTGTGCAAGATGTACGTATGAGGGTTTTTAAAGTATCCTTCTTGTAGAGCAGCATTATAGATGCATATATTCTAGTAGGTTTGGTTGGATTTGTCAGCAGTAATTGACAGGTAACTCTTGCTGTGAATTTTATGGATAATGCACAGCAAAAAAGTGGCGTTGAAAACGTAGCAAAGTACTGCCCTTAAAAACGTAAAATCAGCAAGCTCTTCAAAAAAAAAAGGAAGCAAGTTGAAAGCATGTAGAACTGAATGTGGTGTTATTACTAGCTACTATGGTGTTAACCATCATGAATCTGTTCTCTTAATAGAATTATCTTCACTGAAGAAATTTGATGAAATTAAGAAGGCTAATCAGGCTGCAGCAAAAAAGCTAGTTGAAGACCAATTCAGCTCCTCGTCTGAAGATGATGATGAAGATGCTGAAGTAAAACAAGGAAAGATTTTGGCCAAAACGTTTACCATTTACACCAGTCAAACTGGTAATTTTTTTTTCATGTATTGAGTTGTATTTTGGCATGAAAGCATAAACAATGCTATATTATTGACTGTATATTAGAAATTTTCCATAATTGGAGGGTAAGCACTTTATTCTGATGTCTTGTATTAAAAGTATTTGTTCCCAGCAATGCATGCTGGCAGGACTTGTTGCCTTTTTATGCAGAATCAATGGTATAGTTTTGAAACTGTCTTAAGTACTTCTAATAATGTGGTTTTGTAATAGTGTATGACTGGCCTGTTCAGAGAAAAAAATATATATGCGTTTACAGCAGTCTCAACTTGTACAGAATAGCAGATCAAACATTACTGATTGCTTTAAAAATCTTTATACATTAAAGATGGAGATGCAAGTGAACTGGAACGTACAAGACAGTACATGAATGAAGCTTTTCAGTCAGGGGCTATGACATGTCTGATCTGCATTGCTTCAGTTAAAAGGAATCAAGCTGTAAGTATTTTACAGTAGTGTTCTAGAATAAAGCAAATATCACTGTATAACTTGTGTTTAATTAGATTACTAAGGAAATTCTTGGGATTGATAGTTTTAAAGTGATAGAGTACTAATGCAACATTCTGCATCTTTGGATTTTTCAAATACTTAGATAAATAGGTGCTTGTATATACGTAGCTTATAATCAGAATATGTATTTTTTGACATGTGTTTGTTATTAATGTAAAATAGTTACATTTACATTTCAGAGAGTAGCAGATGAAAAAAAGAAGTGCAGGAAGGCCAGTGCGTGCAATGTTGTATTCAATAAGCTATGTCGTAGCAAATGCCAAAGCAAGAGCTAGGAAGTGTGGAAATATTCTTGTTAGATTTACAGCAGGGGAGCTAACATAAACTTCGCTGCTCCAAATGCTGATTGGGTGAAAGAGAAGGGTGACATGTCTGAGAAGATTGTCGTATTTCATATAGGTACATTTTTCGTAGGAGAGATTTCAGGACAAATCTTTTTAACTTCTGTTGTTATGTGTCAGCTTCCCTTTGACTTTGACAGGCCCAACACTGCTTCTCTTACGTTTTCTTGAATCAAATACATACTTGCAACTGTATGTTTAACATTAAAAGCAAAAAAGCACACAGCATCCTTCAGTTCTTATGGTGGATGTGTGTGGACTAAAAGCATCCAATGAAACTGTAGTCATTAAATTTTTTTTTAGAAAGAAGTGCGATATGTTTTATATGAATTCTTAACATATTTAGTCCATACATTTTCAGACCTTAATGTGTTATGTTTAGCTTGATTTTAAAGTTCTGTGTCTCTTGATAGAGTTAATCTCACCTCAGCAGAAGTGAGATGATTTGGCAACTTGGAAGTCTTTTACAACTCAGTGGTTTGTTAGTTATCTTGAATCTGTAACTTTTCAGCCAAGTGTGTTTGTTTACTTCATGTCTCCTCTTTAGCTTTAGTTTTGGGAAGTTAGTTACTGTACTTTTAGAAACTTAGGTCATTGACTCTGCCCTCTGTAAGGTAATGGGGAAATTCTCCTTGTTTTCACAGTATAATTTTATAACAATGTTGTAAGTTATTAAAAAAGAGATTCAATCTTAAATTTCCTGCTGCATTTCTTGTTCCAAATTGTTATAGTCATTCTAAGCTGACAATTTCAGACGTCAATACGTGGAAAGCAGCAAAGTCATAAAACTGCATTTCTGTTACTTAAATTGCTTTTCAGCAGCAGGCTGTTTCTAAGCAAAGGATTGTGATTTCATTCCAGAATTGAGAGAGAAGTACACTGGGAACAAGAACATAGAGGCTTAGTGATGGAGACAGGATACTGGCAAAGTCAACTTTCTCTTAAACACATTTGCTTTTGATTCTGTTCCATTTACAACCTCTCTGCTCTTTGAACAAAAGACACTACGTTGAAAGCCTTATTTCTAATCAAATTCTTTTCTTAGTAGCATTGTATATAAATCCTAAAGTTTGAAAGGGAGAAAAGCGTGTTTAGTACTTTTACTACTGAGATGTCTAGAGACCTAGAGTACAGGACAGGGAGAGAGGTGGAGGGAGAGCTGGGCTTGTTTATTCTAGCAGATAGGACACATTAAGGGATGATACAATTGCAGTGTTTGTCAACTTGGAGTTGTGAAGGTGGCTAAAGCCAAAGTCATCTTTGTGGTGACAGATGGTGTAATAAGGGGCAATGGCACAAACTGGGGCTTGAGAGGTTCAAATTGGGTACCAGGAAAGTAGTATGACACTTGGTAGTATGACGCTGCCAGGCAAAGCTGTGGCTGGACTGAGCGAAGCTGGCAATAGTCCCACCTTGGGCATGAAGCTGTGCTATATGGCCTCCAACAGTGTGTTTGAATCAACATTTCTATGATTATATAAATATTATATAAGCAACAGGAAAAAAGATAATAGGTATGAATCTGTTACAGCAAAACTGCCTGTATTAATCTAACAATGGATATAATCTATCTTTGGAAATCTGTTTTTTAAACAGTAAAATAGCAAGCTTGTATTTCTTTAGATATTATGAATGTTCCATCAGTGGAAACAGAAAGAAACTTAATATAAAGCAATTGACATTTGTATCTGCTCTTTAGGTCTGGAGCTGTTGTGGATGCTTTTGTATATTTCACCTGGTGTGTATCCAAAAGTGGGCCAAGGACAGCCTTTTCCTTGTATCTTCTCCTTTGACGGATGATGATTTTGGGAAGAAAGATTATCCCTGGCCATGGTGAGCTCTTCAGGGTACATTTACAAAGATACTTTTATTGTGAAACACAGTGAACTGGAGTTACTTTAAAAAGGAATGATACTTGTAAATGACGTGTACCAAAAAAAAAAAAAATTCAGAAGACTGACTTTTCTATTCTTTTTCTGAATTATTTTTAAGTTTTCATTGGCATGATTCTGGAATATTAATGTGAGATCTTAGAGAGCAGGTTTGCTTATGAAATAAGGTACAAAATTGTTGGCTTGCAGCATCTCAAGTTGCTAATGCTTATTCTACTACAAACTAGTTTTGTGTTTAAGCATAATGTTTACAATGAAAAACTTCAAGGCACATGGTATTTTATTTAACATTTAAGCACATGATAAAACTGTGCAGTCACTATGGAGAAGTCGTTTATGACCTGTAATATATTATATGGGGTAAATGGACATTTTATTTAATAAAAATTAATACATAGCTCTTTCAAAGGCTCTATTTTTCTCTGAGGAGGAGTTCCTTGTCTGTTTTCCTTTCCAGAAATGGCAGCTGCTTTGCTTCTTTTTCCTTGTGTTGCCTCCCTGGTCCATGGCTTGCACCTGAAAGCCTTCAGGGCCTGTGGTACTAACAAGTTCCAGGCCTTTGGTGCCTATCTACCTTTAGGAATAATATATTTTTTAATATATTATACGTAATAAAAATTGTTCGGTATACTTGCTACACTTAATTATTTTGTATATATTCTTAGAGAAACAAAGATTGTAATGTTAGGGCAATTCCTTAGACATTCTAATTAATGTATTGTAAAATCTGATATATAGAATCACAGAATGGTTTGGGTTGGACCTTTATTGTATATTATAAATTTAATTGTGTTGTTATTGGTTGCAATAGTTGTAAAAATGTTAATTGGTAGCCTGATAACAATTTTGGGAAACAGAAATTGTAAAAACTGCTTTGCTTTTTAAAAAAATATTTTAAATTTTATTTTCTTTTCGCTCCTTTTTTCCCTTTTTGTAGTCCAAAGTGTAGGTTTGAATACAAACGGTCTGAAACTCCCAGTAGGTATTACTGTTACTGTGGAAAAGTGGAGAATCCCACACTGGACCCATGGCTGGTACCTCACTCCTGTGGTCAGATATGTGAGAGGGAATTCAAACCTCCTTGTGGTCACAAATGTTTGCTGCTTTGTCATCCAGGTAAATCCATTGCATCTCTTGGTTGTATGACCTGTATTTATATAGCTGTTATACAGTTTTACTCAAAATCTGCCAACTATATTTAAAGTTCTCAGAATAAACCAGAGGTAGTCAAGACTGCATTTGCTGAATGACCATTAGTGAGGTAATCTTTTTCCTGTACTTAGGGCCCTGTCCACCTTGCCCAAAGATGGTCACAACGACCTGTCACTGTAAGAAAGCTAAACCAGTGCCCCGAAGGTGCAGTGCCAAGGAATGGTCGTGTCGCCTGCCGTGCGGACGAACATTGCTGTGCGGACAACACACTTGTGAGAATTCCTGTCACGCAGGTAGACCTGTCTTCTTAAACTTCAGAGGAGTATTTGTTTTGATTGTTAAGATACATCATTCTTTTGCAATTCCTACTCTCAGTGTTACTTCGCAATTACATACAGGAGATTGTCAGCCTTGTCCACGAGTCAGTACACAGCGGTGCGTCTGTGGAAGACAGAGGGCAGAAAGACTTTGTGCAAGTCCTCAGTGGCAGTGTGATCAGGTATGTTGAAGCTGTCCTTTTTAGCTCATTCTTTATCTTTATAAAATTTATAATCAGCATATTAAGGATTAGAAAAACTTATTCAGTATGAAAATAATTCAATTTTTTAGATTTTGAAAGTGCAATAAGAAACGTAAGCAGCAGTGTTTGAGAATAGATCTACTGGATGGCCCAGTTAATTTCTGACAGTAGTTAAAATGTCACTGTTCTGGAATTGTGCTAGGATTAAGCTAGCAGTGAATTTGACCTTGTATATTCTGTTTTCTTGTACTTGAGGTTGAAATTTCAGCTGCTATCTTCAAAAATAAGTGTGGAAACCACAGCTTAGTAGATAAGAGTTTCATGGTTATTTACTTCTAGTGACTGTAACAGAATGAAAGCTTTGTAATTAAATCTTTGATGTGTACTTGCAGCTCATTCCAAGGACCAAGGCTGTGGATTGACAGACTGTAAAAGATAAAAATAATTTTAAAAATTAAGTGGCGGGGGAAGATTGCATCAGGAGGTACTTGGTCATTACGTTCCCAGTAAGAAAGGCACTCAGCCTCTGTAAAGTATCAGTTGAAATGCCATTTATTTCGGCTAACACTATAGAGAAGGGGAATATAATATAAATAATAGTATGGCCCTTTAGCTGCGGGGAACCCAAGCTGTGCAGCGTTGAATGGGTCTCTGATCATGTGCAGCATGCAGCGCAGACCCCATCTGTAGAAAGGGTTACTGCAGTGTGGTCACTGAAGCTATTGCAGGATTTTGTTAGAAGAAAGCAACTGTTCATCATTTTTACTGTCAAGCAGAAAGAATGTTCACATGAGAACTTCTTGCTGCACTTTTAGATAAAGGCAAGGGCATGCAGGTGGCATAATCACTGATACCAAGTGGGAGCTGCCTCCAATCTCCCCTGCTACAATGAGTTTATTGTGTGGCCGAGGGATACGTGCAGCACAACACAGGCATGAAGGCCAAGCTGTATGTGCGGCACAGCACAGGCCTGGGACTGCTCAGGTCAACTGTTACGTGAACCACTAACTCCTCAATATACAGTGGTCTTCCAGTCAAAATCACTGCAGGGTTGAGCAGTTTTGTTTGGTCAACTCAGTGAATATAAGATTTGTTAACAAAATTCAGGAAAAGTTAAATTCTATCCAGGTGTGTCTCACTCCTAGTTTTTCCACCTGGGTTGCTTTGTCTTGGTATATAGTTCTGTTACATTGCATTCACTTGGTTTCTCTGGGTTTGCCAGGTGTGTGGGAAGCCTTTGCCTTGTGGTAATCACACATGTGAACAAGTTTGTCATGCTGGTCCCTGTGGAGACTGTCCTCGTTCTGGGAAAAGATCCTGTCCATGTGGAAAATCAAGTAAGCTGCTTGCCTTTTTTTTTTTTTTTGTTAAAAAAAGATACATTTAAAGAAAAAAAAGTAATCCAGTCTTTGACAGTCAGTAGTTTAGGTTAATTCTGCAGGGCAGGTTCCATAAAAAGTTCTTCCAAAGAGTAAACCATGACAGCGTATTTTATCTTTTTTGCTTAATTCTTTCAAAGCTTTGTTCAGTGCCAGGGGTTCAATTGGTGATGTGAATAATTGAGTAATTCTAGAGAAGCTCTTAAAAAATGAGAGCGAATTGGCATTTGAAGTCATATTACATAGTGATTTTTTTTCTAAATATTTTGGCTTTTTTTCTAAGTGTTTGCTTGTACTTCTCTCTCTTCATCTAGAGTTTACATTGCCTTGTACAGAAGATGTGCCCACTTGTGGTGATAGTTGTGACAAAGTTCTGGAATGTGGCATCCATAAATGTTCACAGCGATGTCATCGAGGTCCCTGTGAAATATGCAGACAGGTTAGTCTTACTATGGCAGGTTCACATTTTGTTAAGGTTTTTAAACTCTATATGCCTGGAGCAGTGCAAGTCTCCTAAAGGACATGAAGTCATATGTATCACAAATCAATTACTTTCTGTTCATTAAAAGGAATACATTTTTTTCTCTATGCCCCCCACCCCACTCCCCCTGCCCCAACACAATTCTAAATTAGTAGTTGAGTATTATACATCTGAATTGAGGCACCGATGAGGGTTTTATTGTTTTGGGTTGGTTTTATTTTGTCTTTTTTAATTAAAGACTTAATTTTTTCCCCCCAGCTCTTCTAGCTTCCTTGCTGCTTTGTCTTACTATGCTGTTTCTTCATTAGTCAAATGGAAGGTGCTGTAACATAACATTATTTCTTTGTTAGTAAGAAAATAATATTTGCTCTGCTCTAAATATCTATGGAGCTTCTGTGGTCTGGCCTATAAAGCTGTTGCTCTGTCTGCCCTCTCTCTGGGATGATCTTATAGCAGCCTTCCAGTACTTAAAGGGAGCCTAAAGGAAGGCTGGAGAGGGACTTTTTACAAGGGTATACAGTGATAGGACAAGGGGCAATGGCTTTGAACTGAAAGAGGATAGATTTGGATTAGATATAAGGAAGAAATCTTTCACTCAGAGGGCGGTGAGGCACTGGAACAGTTTGCCCAGAGATGTTGTAGATGCCCCATCCCTGGAAATGTTCAAGGCCAGGTTGGATGAGGCTTTGAGCAACCTGGTGTAGTGGAGGGTGTCCCTGCCCATGACAGGGGGCTGGAACTAGATGATCTTTGAGGTCCCTTCCAACCCTAACCATTCTATGATGGATTAATGTAGTATGCAGGAGAGGTACTTTTTTATATGAATTTGTTTTGCATTTACGCTTGACGTCTTGTGCTACACACTTGAGTGGTTCCTTTGCAGTGGCTTCCCTCTTGGTGAGATAAAGGGCACAGTGAGGTGCCGTCTAGAGCACGGTGTTTGCAACACTGACACAAGGTCCCCACGTGGTTATTGCAGTAGGTAATCTGCTCAGAGCTTGTGATATACTTCCTGTTGTGATAGAGCATTGTAATGTTACTCTCCCATGAACTTTTCTTTACAACTAGTAGTAGAACACTTTATTTTCTCCTTTCTTTTTCTTTTCTTTTTTTCTTTGTATTAAAAATACCCTGTTTTTTTCCCTGTCTTGCTGCCCAGGAAGTTGAAAAGCAGTGTCGCTGTGGAAAGCACACTAAACGCATGCCATGTCATAAGCCATATCTGTGTGAAACAAAGTGTACTAAAATTCGTGATTGCCAAAAGCACCAATGTAGGAGAAAGGTAAGTGTCCAGCAATGATGTTTCTCAAATGTATTGTTTAGATAACGTTTTTATTTCTATATAATATTTTGTATTAAATATAAATCACATCAATCTGTTGTTCCACCTCACGTTATTGTATAGAAAGAAGACTTTTCTTCAGTGTCATTCAAACTAGTTTGCAATGTATGAGAATTCCCTGAACAGTGCTGTCACTAAGAGAGCTCACTGGCCTTAAAAACTAGGAGGGAATGTTGACAACTTTCCAGCCTTGGAAGGCAGTTCTGCTTTCATATACTTGAGTAGTTATGCTTGAGCTGGTGCTTTATGCATTCTGGAGTAGTTAAATCAATTTATTTCCTTGATGTGTAGGAAGAGCTGGGGATATCTCATAACTTTACTCTTATTTTTGACAACGCAGCATTCCACTCCACCTTCTAATATGCGTGACTGCAAACAGCAGCAGTCTGACAATTGGGAATTGGAGTTTTGTTTCCCTTCTCATTTTAAGTCAAAGGAATAGTTATAGCTCAGACGTATCTTTTCAGTTTATTGGTTCATGAAGGCCTGGAAGTTGCCTGCTATGCATGAATTAAGACATTGCGAAAGTTGGACTTCTTATCACAGAAAGGCATGAAAATACAGTTTTATTCTTAGGTATTTTTAGCATAATAATAATTATTATTACTGTGAGTTTACTTTATGTGAAAAGATGGCAAAACAATCTTAATATCTTTAATTTATGCTAAAAAATCCAAATTTATCTTCCTAATTGCCATCCTTTCTTGTACCCTCCTTCCAAACTGTGTCTTTCAAGTTAATAGAAAGGGTGACAGTGTCTCCTGACCTGGCATTGACCATTGTGGTGGTGGTGTGATGTTGTGATTCTTCTACATTACCACTTTATGTAAGAACAGAAAGTAGATAACTGATCCTGAAGTTATCTGACCTTTACCACAAAGGTAAAAGGTGTGTGGGTTTGTTTTTGTTTTTTTTTTAATAATAAAAAAAAAAGTGGTTAGCAACAGCTTTGTGCCAGGGACAATATAGTATAGAAGTGGAAGAAATTGCGGAGTAATAGGGTAAATGGTTGGATATCCTATGTGTAATCTTCTGAAATTATTTTGGATTAAAATATTATAAGAATTTGAACTTATTTTAAAATGTTCTTATGCTTTTTTGAAGCCCTCTGCCTTTTTAGTGTGTTGAAATAATGCTTTCAAATGTGTGTTTTCTTGTTATTTCATAATGAGAATTTTTTTGAAACAACTTTACAAATGGCTTCCTTTTTATACCTGGCATGAGTCTGAGGAAATTTGACTAAATTGCATGACTTTTTAAAATAAGAAATATTGAAAAAATGAGATGGTAGAAGAAGGCAAATTTATACCAGAAATGTCTAAGTTTTCAGTTATATAGAGTTGTTTGTGTTTTTTTTCTTTAATAGTGCTGTTCTGGAAACTGTCCACCTTGTGATCAAGTTTGTGGGCGGACTCTAGGCTGCAGAAATCACAAATGTCCTTCAGGCTGCCACAGAGGTAAGAATAGGTGAAGGATCCCTGCAGTGATGGAATATTGTTTATTTTTGCCAAACTTCACATTTGCATGGCTCTGTGTGGTGCTTAATGAATTCTCTCCCTTGTTGCATGTGGACTTTTTGTGGGGGCAGTGTGTTCGAAAGGTTTTTAGAGCTTAAGGACTTACATAATGACAACCTGAATTTTTACCTGGTAATTTTGCTTAGCATTGTTCCTCTGAAAATGCTCTGTCCCCTTTCCAGCTGCTTTAAAAATCCATAGCTTGACTTGTTTTCCCAAATCATGCGGTTCACTGAAAAGGCATAACGAAGTCCAACTACACATAGAAATGACTGTGCTGATTGAGTCTGGATGGCTTTTAAAAATCCTAGAATACAATGTGTGATACGAGTGGGCTTAAAATAAATTTAAAAAAAGTTGCTGGGATTTGAATGTATATTGGTATCTTACTGGTGAAAGAGAAAATAAGAACTTGTTACTGACTATATGAAAGATAGCAAAAAAGTTAACTTCTGCGTTCAGTGATCTTGATTAGAAAGATTTTGAAAAAGGCCAAAATTGTCTGGCAGCTTTTATCCTGCCAATTACTTTGACATTCACTTGGTAGAGGATTAAATTGGAATGACTGAAAAAGTGGCTGCCCTGTCAGCAGTATTGCCCACAGAAGCTGCTGCCCTGCTGAAACAGCAGCTGAGCAGCTGATATAATTTCCCTTAGTATTCTGGACTGTAAACTGCAACAACTCAGGAAATAATTCGTAACTTGTTCAGTCAATCTTGCTTATGAGGCAGTGATTCTTAAGAGGACAGGACAGGTAAATGTGGCAGTTGTCCCAGTTAACCTGCTGTTAAATCTGTCACCACAAACTAGTGGTTTGGTTTTTCTATGTTAACTGCGCCCCTTCTCTTCTTCCCCCTCCCTCATACCCCTCCAAAATCCTGGAAATACTTTTTTTGTTTGCTTTTTGTACTGTCAGAAGAAAACTGGCAACATTGTTTTTCTGCATTAGTTTGATAACTAAATCATAGAATAAAATTCTAGTTGGAAAACTAAGATGCTAATGCTGCATTATAGGATAAACTTTCACACTGAACAGCTGTTTATATTTCATACTACTTGCATCTTACAGCCTGGCTAATAGTGACAATGATTTCTAATAACTAACAGCAGTATAAAAATAATAAATCAGTGCCTATAAGAAAACAAAAGTGAACTTTGAGAATGTAAATATCAAATATACACACTTTAAAGTGTATGAAATTTATCAAAACAGTACAATTGTCAATATTTAAGTGCTAACTCGTGCCAAAAGTTACATCTAATGAAGCTAATAACTATGATATGAGATGATAAATTTGGAAAAGAAAAGAACTTCTGTGTGCTCTAAAAAATTACAGTCTAGTACAATTTCTAGTATCTTGTCAAAATGTTTGAAAATATTCCTAAAAAGACAATGATTTCAAAATATTTATATTCATATGTTTCACCTTATACACTAGTATTTTAATAGCTGCTGAAAGTTATGATTAATTATTTTATCTTCAGTATGTAATACCAGGTCAGGTTAATTTTGCAAAGAGCTGCCAGATCTCAGTGACCACTGATTTTAAAGGAAATAGCATGTCTCATAGGAAATAATTTGCCAGATGAGGTCATTTAAAAGATACCTGATCTCAGTATTGTTAGAAGTTGCTGATAATAAGCACTTGTCCTTTAGCAGGGGTCTCTGAAAAAAGGTTACTTAATCTATTCTGTTTGTGGTTTGATTTTTATGTATCGTTTTTTCTCAAGTATTTTATCATGCTTGCTGAAATTTAGAATGTGTCGTCAGGGAATAGAAACGTTTTGTTTCCTACTATGGTACATTGTAATGCTTGATTTGAGAACAGTGTGCTCTCACCTTAACTTCAGGCTTATATGTGAGCTCAGCCCTTCCATCTTTTTCAGAAGTAGGCAGTTGTCTTCGTTAATAGAATATTTAAGTAAATTGTACACATATTAGCAGCTCTGGACAGCATAGCTTTAGACCTTCGGTTTATTTGTTTATTTTGTAAAAGGAGCTGTTCATGTGTGCTGATAATCTATTATAATTTAATTTACTTTGCAATACAAAGGCTGTATACTTCCATCCTTTTCATTTCAGCAGCCTTCTGTCACTGAGAGATCTGCTTCTTGAAGTGTTGTTTCTCAGATCCTGCTAACAAGTCAGAATCACTTAAAAAGTTGTGTTGTCAATAACACTTTGAAAGCATTGCTTTCTTTAAGGTTTCAGAATGCAATATGATTAGTAAGCCAACATCCCTTGTCTAAATATGCTTTTTTTTAAGAAGATGCATATTCTTACTGATAATTACTCAATAATAAAACGTAGCAGTTGGCACTTGATGAAGAAATAGTGTGGTAGAGCTATAAATTAAAACAGGTATTTTACAGATATCTTTTTTTTAAAAATCTATCAGGTTAGTAGCATGAGTAACTTTATAAAGGAGGAGGGTCTTATCAAAAAACATTAATTATACATAGAGGATTAATGTTTCTTTAATATTATACAAAATCTGCAAAACTATCATACCAGTTTTTCAATATATCTTTTTTTATCTGTTGAATATAGAGGAAAGATGACATGTCTTCATATGTATGTAAGACTGAAATATAGCTAGCAAATATTTGTGTTGTGTGATCTAAATGGCTAGGCTTTAATAATCCTGACTTCTTTTTAAAATGTGAGAGAGGGATTGTTTCTAACTTCATACCAGTTAACAACTGTAGCATAATCAAGATTATTATTACTGTTCTTTAAGGATCGTGAAATTCTCTTTCCCAAGAGGGATTTGAAACTAAAGCAGAAATAAAAAAGGAACAGCCGTCTATTATTTAGATCAAATAGAATAGGACAATTATACCATGTGCATGTTCAGAGTTACATTAGTTACCATTTTTTATAATCGGTAGCTTATTCTGATTATCATATTGTTATATATTTTAGGTAGTTGTAATCCATGTCCAGAGACTGTAGATGTGAAATGCAATTGTGGAAAAACTGTCATTAAAGTGCCCTGTGGCAGAGAGCGCACCATCAAACCTCCCAAATGCAAACAGCTCTGCAGGTCAGTATGGCAAGTGTGTGTGTTTCTAGTTCTTCAGTGGAGTTTAAGGCGTCCTTAAAGAAAGTAGTGAAATATAACTTTACAAGGTAAAAATTATTCCTTTAATATGATTACAGATACTGCTGTTCAGTTTTCTGTGTTCATGACTATGCAGATATGTTAGCAATAATCATTCCTATCGGATACATCTTTGATGTTGTGGTTTCACAAGCAGCTTGCTATTGTCAAGGGGGAGGTTGAGCCCTTCTAATTCTGTAGTCCCACTTCCTTCTTCAGGGCATCTCTGGTACCTTTTTAAGTACCTCCGCGAGGCAGTTTACCTAGAAAATGTGACTAGCAAAAGGAAAATGAATATTTTCTACTGGGGTGTAGCAAGATTAGTTAGCGCAGAGTAGAATTAGGATTGAAATAGCTGTTTGAATATGCAAACCCAACTTTGATTTTAATTTAATTTAGAACTTCTGTGTAGTTTTATTGTAAGATTTATCACTGCTGAAGGTGAGAAGTAAACTCATTTTTAAAAAAATAACTCGTTCATCTCAATTCTTTATATTTTGAGCATAATTGTACAGTGACTATAACTTCATATTTCTCGCTGTCATATTGATTAATTCTTGGATTTTTACTTCAGTCGACCACCTACGTGTCACCACTCTACCCAGGAGAAACACTACTGTCACTTTGGTCGGTGTCCTCCGTGTCGTCAGTCCTGCCAGAAAAAATTAACATGTGGTCATTTGTGCCCTGTTTCCTGCCACGATGAAGCACTTGTGAAGCAAACTGGCTTAGTAAGTAAATAGTTAGTTGTGTTCTGAAGAATGAGCACCAGTTCTTTGACCTTAATCTTATGTTGGAGGCTTTTGGAGTTCAGAGTAAATAAATAATCAAGCACAGAGGTATGTATACTGCTTAACTGAGAAACTGTTTCCAGCTCCTTTATTGTGATCTAATTTTGTAATACATGTAATGGAATGTGCAGTTTTCAGCAGTTATAATTACTCAAGAAAATAAGAATTTTGTTAGAGTGGTATTAGAAATATTTATTTTCAAATGTAAGCAATTACTTTCGACGTAAGAGCAAAAAATAAATTTTAACTCTGATATTTACTAAACCATCAAAATTAACACAACTTAGAAGTGAGAAATTGGCGTCTTTAAACATGACATATGCATGCCCTGCATGATGATAATTTCACTTGTTTAGAATTGAAGTATTTTAATATTTTTACCTCTATTAAATGCTTAGAATTGTTTTGCTGATTGGGTTTTTTTTTGGCTTTTTGCTTGATTTTTAGCAGTAAGGCCACAGGCCTTCATTTTCCTATCTCTAACCATGCTAAGAATGAAATTTTAATTTTTTGTTTGTAGGTGATGTTGAGATTTCCATTAGTAAAAAGTTAGTTACTAGAAAGTGTATTTGTTAGAATTGAGATCTCTTTGGATGATATATTTATTTATGATCAAGCAGATAGTTCCAACTGTGTTTTGTATTCAACTACTGTTGTCTTTTGCTTTCAGCATCAGTCTGCAGGTCCTTGGGAACAGCCATCTGAGCCAGCTTTTATTCAAACGGCATTACCGTGTCCTCCCTGTGAGGTTCCTATACCAGTGTAAGTATGAAGAAGAAAACAAGTAAAAGAAAGTTTTGATATGTAAAGGGATTTTTTTCTTTTTCATACTGTTGTAGAGGTGGACATGAAAACAACCATATTTTCCTCTTCAGACACCATGAGCCTCTGTGAACACCATTCTCATAAAACTGGGGCCACTGGTGGTTGTTTAATAGACGTTTTTGTAGTGTGTGTGCTTACTGTGTGAAAGGACTGATAGCATTAGTAAAGATTGGTTGTTTATAATACGTTCTACCTTAAAAGAAAAATATGAAAATTGCAAAGACAGCCATTGTAATTTGATAGTCTTCAGTAACATACAGCTTTTTCCATATAGTTTCTATCTTGTTTGGTTTATGAGATCATCATTTTCTGCGTAATGAATTGCTATCTTGTTTCTCAGTTGTACGGTTATTATATGCTAATGAATGGCAGGTGGATGCCCTTCATTCCATCTGCTTGTCTCTTTTCTGTTTTTGACTTGTCTAGAAGGTCCTGCTCCTTGAGTAGAGCTGAATCAACTCTTTCTGTGATGATGCTGAGGATATAAGGGAAGATATGATGATGACTTTTTTTACCATTTTTCCATTTGATATAACTTCTGTTTACATTGTGGAATAAAGACTCAGAATTCAACATTTATCTGAAAAAGGAAATACTGGGGTTTTTGGTCTTTTTTTGTATTGCAATCTCCTGCTGTTTTAAACCTTGCATACTTCACCGGCATTAGTGCCTATTTGTTTTTTAAACATCTCTCCTTAATGAGGGATTATTACGTCCTCATTTTATGAAGTGAGGAGACAGAGGAAGATGATGAGAAATATTCATTTAACTGTCTATGTAGATTTGTTTAGAACTTAATTTATCAAGGATTATACTATGATAGGTTGTACTTCTGTTCAAAACTATGACCACTCAGTACTTCTGATACTCAGGTTCAAAGCGAGACTCCCAAAAGCAGAAAAATGTGTAGTTACGAACTTTCTGGTTTCAGCGTTTGGGAAGATGCCTGTAGAAACTGTCTCATGTAGGTATTCAGCAGAGGTCATAGTGTAACATCGTGTAGGGCCCATCTTCTAGTTCCTCTGAATTCCAACCTCAAAATCACCTCCTTTAGTCTGAAGACTCCTTCTCAGAGGAGGTAACTCTGCTAAGTGAGAAGGAAACTATACTGGAAAAGTTGTACTTGATTTTGTAACTAGAGGAAGCATTGTGGCATTTCGTAGTGCTTGTGGCAAATTAAGGTTCTGTTAGCATTAGATCACATTAATTCTGGAATATCCTGACTCTTGATTGATCTTTGCAACTGTAATGTTCTTTTTTCTTTTTTCTTTATTTTTAAAGCGATGAGAGAAGTTTCCTGAATTAACAAAATAGTAATAGTAAACAAAACCATAGATATGAGTGATGTGTTGCTACAAAGCAAAATATCTGACGCTTTCTTAGATCATTACCAGGGTTTTTAAAATCTTTGCTAGAACAGTGGCATTTGAATGAATATGGTAATGGAAAATAGTTTCAATCATCCTATTCTGTGTAGATGCATGTGAGTTGACATTCCAGCCTTCACCACAGAGGTTTTGCAATACTTTTAGATGTTTTTTCTAATAATTTGGCGTCCTTGAACATGAGCAGTCAGAGATTTGGAATGGAGTGTATTTGGTATCTGTTTCTGTAAATAGTTAAAAAGGAGTTTCTGGAAAATGATTTGCTCTATTGGTTTCACGGAACAACTGAGGCTGGAAGGCACCTTGGAGTGGGGTCGTCTACTCCAGCTGCCTGCTAAAAGCAGATGAACACTGAATTCGGACCGATTTGTTCCGGTTTAGTCCAGCTGGACTTTGAAAACTCCCAAGTACATTGATTCTGCAGCTTCTCTAGATAACTGCTTTCACTGCTTGATTATACTTATACTGATTTTTTTAATTTTTTTTTCCTCCACTATGTGTCCACTCAGAACCTTCCTTGTTTCAGAGTATGATTGTTGTCTCTTGCCTCCCTCCTGTTAATCTCAGTAAGCAGCCTGGCTTCATCTTCTTGGTAACCTTCCCCTTAATGCTGAAAGACTACTATTATATTCCCAACCTGTCAGTCCCTAGCTGACAGTGTTGTTGGGATTTAGTTAGTCCCAGATGCAAGAATTTCTTCTAAGCCTATTTCTCCAGTCAGTCTGAATCCTTCTGAATGACATCCCTGCCCTTAAATGTATTGATTGCACCATCCTTTGGCATAGTCTGCAAAACTGGTGTATTTAGTCTCTTCTAAGTTACTGGGAAAAACAAATTAAACAAGATAGGTCCCAGGCTGAAGAATTCCACCTGTAACTAGTGCCCAAGTAGGATACAAACAACTAGTCGTTCCCCTTTGACTCCAGTGATCCTACCAGCTTTTCTTGCATCTAGTAGTTCATCTGACACCATTCCATCTCAATTTGAATGCAAAGTTGCTGTGGGGAACCTCTCATCTGCAGATTTAGTAGTTACATGGCAGAAGGCGATCAGGTTGATTAAGCAGTTTCCCCTTGCAGTTGAACAGAGGCATGCTACAATGGAATGCAGAGGTCCTAGAAGCCAAATGAACAGGTTACAGGAAGATTATCTTGGATATAATATAATTGAGGTGTATTGAGTGAAGAACAGGCTCCTGTGCTACATCTGCTGCTTGTTTTACTAGGTGAAAGATTGATTCCTCTAGTTAATATCCTGCTGTCCTAAAGACCATCCTTAGCTATTGGTAGTTGCTTTGTGTTAGAGAAGTTATCAGGGCAACTTTTCTTCTTTTAAATACTTTCTAGAAATTTTTAGGAACTATTTACAGGTGTTTTGGCTTGAATATTACCGATGTTTTCATTACTCTCCCTTATAAGATTTCAGTAGAGAAATCAAAATAATACTTGGGAAGGAGATGACAGATATGAAATCAGAGGTTAAAAAAAAAAAGATACTTTTCAAAATAAATTGAGCAAAAGATTGATTTAATTTTTAGGAGATCAGTGTTTGAATGAGTCACCATTTAATACTTTCACAATTCTGATAAGAGTGCAGTTTTCCTCTCCTAGGGATGATAGACCATTCTAAAAGGGATAGAATCATAAATATAAGAGTAGACTAGGTAGTTATTTGAAATAACTGAAAAATAAGAAGTGATATATTAGTCGAGTCAAAGGAGAAGGTATTTGGGTGCACTTCAGGTGATTTTCTAAATACATTTTCCAAACTAAAATTATTAATTTCATCTACAACTATAATTAATCTGCATCTGAAACACTGATTTTGGGCTTGCTGTCATAAAATATTAGCAATCCAAACAACTGTTGAAAAAGAGAAGGCATTGATCTGCATAGGTAGATGATTTTTTCTTAGTTTGCACTTTTTAAAAATAGATTGCATTATTTTTGTGTGAAAAGCACTGTCACTGTTTAAAGTCCCTTATTAAAGAAATACATGTTTTCTAAACCTCTGATTTTTCTTTCTTTAACAGGGAGTGTCTTGGGCAGCATGAGGTGAGTCATGGAAACTGCCTTTTGAAGTGAAATATGAAGTATATCTCACTTTGTCGGTCTGAAAAAAAAAAAATTAAAGAGAAATATATGGCTTTTCTATGTTTTGAAACCAATGAAGTACCTTATTACAAGGGCTTACATATCAGAAGGTGGTTTAGTTCCTTTTTGAAGAATATATAACTACTTGACTTTTTAGAATTCTTGGACAGAAATTTAAACTCATGATTTCTAAAGCTATTTGTGTATTCTTGCAGTTGTTTAAATAGTGTAAATTTTAGGGGGAGGGTCTTTTTCATTAAATACTTCTGTTTTTTTTTTTTTTTCCTCGTTCTATAGTTATTATCCTCTCCCTGTCACAGATTTTCCTGTTATTCTAGAAACTGCTGTGTTTATTTTAAAAGGACAAGAAACATAGTGCCATACAGGAAAATTCTCATATGACTTGGATCTAAGCGTGCATGGATGAAATCAGGCAATATGGTGGAAACTCCTTTAGTGTTACTTATTAGCTTTTCTTTTTGGTGTGCAGCCTTCTCCAGTTTTGGATGAAGTCATTGTCTATTTTGGCTTACATGATAAGAAAGTCTAACTGACACTTGAAGCTAAATAACTATCATTGTTATTTACAGTAATTTCTAAAAGTCATGAAATTCAAGATCAACTTATTTTAAAAGATGATTTTTAAAAGATGATTGCTAAACTAATCTTTAAAAAAATTACTGCTATTATAGCTTTTTCTGGGAATATGTCTACTAGTAAGTTTGGCATAAATTCACGATCGAAGTGCAGCTAACAATACTATAGCAAACCTAGTTTCATTTCAAGCTAGTAAAAAATTCTAGAAAACACAAACACTTAAAAATATTTAAAGACACCCCCCTCTTTTTTTTTTCCTTTGACCATCTTTAATAATCTTTTGATATGTGTTGTAATGGTAGCTTGACTAGGTAGTGGCAACATCTACAAATGTTGTTAATGGAAGTTTATATATCCCCAATTTATTTGTGCAGCACACTTATTAATCCAACCAGAGCTGTGAATACAGCTTCCATAGAGCTACTTTGCAGCTTGTCAGTTGCTAAAGAAAAGTATGCTGTAAAAATGGATGAAAAGAACAACTGTGCGTATTTGTTTGTTGTTGAAATAGCTGGGGTTTGTTTTTGCTTTCCACAATAAAACTTGCAGGTGTATCAACCAATGTTTTATTGAGTCAATGACATACTCGTGATAGGATATGCCAAATCTCACCTTAACTTCCATGAATTTATTCATAAACAAAATATAAGCTGTGATCAGTTGACCCAATATGTAACTTGCTCTAGACAATGTTACTGATTTTGATACTGTTCAGATGTACACCGTTGTGAAGTTTATGTCCCTCCCCATAACAGAGGACAGTATGGCTGCTCTTATTAGAGAAAATGGTTCCAATTAATAGATATTTATAACTACTTATTTCAGAATAATTTTTTTTTTTTAAAATCCCTTCTCTGTTGCACACTAGTCTTAGCAGAATCAATGACTTTGGGTCATGTTTTCTTCATGCGTTTGTACAGCTAATAAGGAAAAATCCCAGGGAGTCTATACCTAAATTTAATTATTTAAATTTATTGATTTTATATGATATTCTAGATTAAACATTCCTTCTCTCAACCAGCAGAGCGCAGTGCTTCCTTCCTGCTGAAGTTTAGCAGTTTCTGAGTGGAATGAACTGTTCTAGTCTTTGAGATTTTGAGAACAGTTAAGGAAAAGAATGATTTGTTACTCTGTGTGTGAGGCGGAGTTTACAGTGCGTATTTTATGTGCATTGTACCTTTTCATGTTGTTCTGAGATGTCTAAAAAGATTAAGAAAAAAAACGTTCAGTGTTTTACAGCCACATTGACTCTTAACAAGTAATCTCACCTCAAACTCATTTACTTTTGTTAAAAAGAGAAAACACTTGTATATATTTATGGACACTGCCCTCCTGTAGTAGCTTCCCGCCCCTGAGGGGATTTTCACTGGGAAGTATTAACTTTTCATATATGATGGAAGTGGCAATTTTCTCAAGCAAAGTTTTGCTGTGAAAAGGGGCTCATTGCTGTACTATGTTACTACTTACGTTGGACTGTTGTTGTACCACCTATAATGGAGGAGGAATAAAAGAAACAAAGTAGGAATGAAACAAGTTATAAAGACTTACTGTATTTTATTAGGATGCCTGCAGACAATGAGTAGAAGAGAGAATGAAAACAAACAGCTTAGGAGTTCTATAATAAGCAAATCTACTGTCTTTGCATTTTTACTTGGACAGTAATTTTAATTGGTCTGGGTATTGGAGTTGGTTGTTTTGTTGGAGTTTTTTTGGTTTTTTTTTTAATTTCACTTTGGCGTTTAGTTTAAAAAGTATTTTTAAGGGATCGATTTAGTTTGAGCTCTTACATCTTGGGTATTTAGAACAAGCACTTTTATCACTTGAAACAACAGACTTAGAACTTCTTTTCAGATGTTACAATTGTATAAAATCTGTATTCAGTGGAAATATGATTCTATATAACGTTTAATCTAAAGTAAGATTTCTTTTAGCTATAGTGTGCAGTCTTCTTTTAAATTTTACTGTGTAAGTTTTGGAGGGTTTTACATATATTTATTAAAAATAACTCTTCATTCTTCGATTTGTAGATGCTTAAAAGTAGCTCTCAATTTTGTTTCAGGTCGTAGGTCAGAAAAATTTATCATCAACAGTTGCTGCCACCTCAAAATGAAAACGTGATGTTTTACTTTTCTTTGAACTGCTATAAGCATTGTCATCCCATAGCAGTAGCATGCATGTGCTCATTTAAAATCAAATTATGAGAGCTAGTGTTTATATTCAAAATCTGATTTTGTTGGAAAACATTAATTAAAACTCGTACAAGGTAGATGAGGACAAACAAGGAAATCTTAACTGGATATGTTATTAATTTGTCTGCTCGATTTAATTCTCTTGTAGTTGCTTCATTTCATTAAATGTTCTAGGGGAAGGGAAACATTCTGGTTTTGTTTCTGTGATGAGTATTTTGAATATCGTGTAATACCAGTCTTGCTGTTCTTGGGGCAGATAGAACTCTTTCTTCTCGGATTTTTGGTGGGTTTTTTTGGTGGGAATTTAATGTTGTGTTTTGTTACTCTAAGGTTTTGTGGGTTTTTTTAGTCGAGGTTCATTTATAGGAGGAAGACTGTTACTCTGCCTCTAGGTAAAATTTATGTCAAACTTGATGAGATTCATCTTTATGGCTAAATACCTTATAAATACTTCCAAAATTCCCTGCCCTATTGTACTTGATTTTTATTTTCATATTCCAGTTGATGTTTCTGTTAGTTGCTTTTATGCGTTTGAAAGATATGCTGGAAAGCTTCTGAAAGTTGTCTTGTCCTTTCTAACTTGCCTTCCTTTCTGTATCCTGTGGAAGACCTGTGTTCTGAAATGATGCCTCCTTGTTTTCTTTCTTTTTCCATTGAGCTTTCATAAAATATTTCTGGTTCTCATCTGTGTTCTTTGTTCTTCAGCTCATCAGCCTCCTGGAGTTTGTGGCTTCTTTAACATTCATCTTTGTAGCAAAAGTAGCAACCTCTATCACAGAAATTCATTCCAGCTGTAGAAAGAAAAACCTTTCTCTGCTTCGTCCTTTGAATTTGTTACTAATATCCACAACAGATTGACTTGTCAAGAAATGGAAGCAAAATTTGGATATATAATATAGGTTTAAATTAATTGAAATTCTTTTGGATTTGGTTACACTGTCAATTGATTCCAGAAAACACTTATCTTTTATTGGACTCAAGACTTGAAGTCAATGAGTGGGGTGAGCTGAAGCTCTGCTGGATACAGCCCGAGGGCTGGGATGTTCTCTGCAGCTGGCTGTTTGAAAGCTGCTACCGTTTTTTGCTGGCTTGTGTGCTTCTCTGCCCCTGGCTTCATTCAACGTGTCACCTCCTCTGGGGTACTTGAGGGATGCTACCAGAAGGGATGCTCCACTTCTGCCTATCTGCTTCTGCTGATTCTCTTTAACTGGGGCTAGTGACTGTGTCCTTATCTGATGGAAGACTAACTCTCTGTAAAAGAAGTCTCATTACCATATTGAACTGTGCAGCCACAGAGCTGGTTTGCTCCTACTGCCCTGATCTGCTCTAACTGCCTGAGCTGCAGCAGAACCAGTAGTCATAAAAAAAATCAAGTGGAAACAGGGGAACGAGAAAAGGTAGAGAAGTGGGCAGTGGCAGATCTTAGTGTTTAGTACACCTGTTCATTCATTCTCTTACCTTCCAGCATCCTTTGAGTACTTATGTTGCTACTAAAAGGAAGCTATAAATGAGGAAGGAGGAGGAGGGAGACAGAGGAGGATGAGAAGGGACAGGATATTAGAAACGATAAAAGCTTTGGTAATTGATGTGTGTTCGCTGAGTATAGTGTTACTCTCCTCTTGAGACCCTGTTTTTATTAGGCCTATTGCTGGCTTTTGCTCATTTGGTCCACAGAAACGTAAACCATCAGAGACTGAGTTGTAGGATGTTTGCAGGTGGGAGTATTCAGACTGCTTGCTATGGTTTTATTAGTGCTTTAGCCAGTGTAATGAGCTTCAGCTCTGACATAGGGATGGGAGAGCCGTTGGATATGATAGCCTCAAGGTTTTCTCCTGTATATTCCATGCTTGATGTTCAGCCTGCCATGCCAATGACTTCTGGTCACAGAGTCTCAGTGCATCAGGATGAGGAGTTCAAAAGTCTTGTGAATAAACTGCATTTTGCAATGGCTTGTTGTGGAGTAGTGTCTTTTTTTTGAGTGAAGCGCAGAAAACATTTCTATAGGCAAGTGGATTCAAATCCTACTTTATATATTTTTGGTTTAGGATTGAGGGAAATCAACATGGACAGTGCTGAAGACAGAATGTCCCTCATTCTGCCCTGTGGGGGACCATCCTCTCTTCCTTCATTTCAGTTCCAGTGCTCACCTGGATGTGTGGCAAATCAACTTGCAAACCAGAAGACAAGGACCTTTTTTCTATTAATTCCTTTTCTTCCATTTTGATTCGTTGAATTGTCTTGCTTTAAATACAGATATGTGGTAAGACTTGCTCGAAGAAAATGGTAGGAGTGTGCAACTAAGATTGTAGAGTTGGAAGAGAGAGAGGAAGGGGTACAGTGCAAAGCTGTTCAGTCAACTTAAGCTGTAAGGCAAAATCACACCCTTAGTCTAGTCAAAGTGAGTTATGTCACATTAGCCTATTGTGCAGTAACATCACAAATAATTTCTGTTTTTCTCTGCAAGATGATCATGATATTAAGAAAAATATCAATTTTCTTGACAGTATCACAGAAACTAATTTTTTTTCATGTGAATATTATATAACGGTTGGAAAATGGGAACAGCAAGTTCCCTCTAAAACTTATGATATGGAGGAACTTGTACTGTTCAACTTTAGGAAAGTAACCTACATAACCAAGTTAAGAGTTTACACTCCCTTTCAGTACCAATGAAGATTAAAGGCTTTTAAATAGATGCTCTGAATGGTACTACAAAGCTCTGTTAACTGGAGTGTTAACCTCAAATTAGAAAGTACAAATGTATCATAAGAAATTAAAATCCCAGTCCTGTCATAGAGCCATTTCTTCTTCCCCTTCCTGCTCCTGGGAGTTATATTTTATTTAGTCAGTATTTGGTTTTTAGAATTTCTGACTTGCAGGTTGTTTTCTCTTTGTAGAATTATAAAATATTTTGGGTTTATGATGCCCCTAACATAATTAGTCCTGTGAAAGCAAACTGTAACTGTCTTCTGTAATAACTGTAAAGTAGTTTAGAAACCTTTAATGGAAGGCATGAGTGTAATTCGGAAAGAAGGAATAAATTGCACTAAAAGGTTTGAAAATGTAATAGTCTGTTTAAAAAAAAAAGGAAACAATGTTTAACAAATAAAGCAGACTTTTTTACTTGGTATACGCAGTGTAAAACAAATGTGTGTGGTTATGTTGGGATGGGAACCTGTTAAAAAAAAAAAGTCAAATAGACATTGCACTGGTTTTCTTCTTTTAACAAAGATACTCAAGAACCAAAATTTATCTGTAACGATACTGTGCCTCTGTGTGTGTGTGTACATATATATGTATATAGTGTGTGTTTGTGTGTATATGTATATCACACACAGTACACATGTGCAATGTGTGTATATATACACTATCTGCGTATATATATATTTTTATTTATTTTTTACTTTTAGGTTAGTCCATTACCATGTCACTCTGCAAATCCCTACTCATGTAAAAGATTTTGTGGGCGGCTTCTTGATTGTCAGAATCACACCTGTATGAAGGAATGTCATCGTGTTACTAAACTGAGCAGTAGTGCAGATGCAAAGAAGGTAGGTTGATTGCCTTTCTGAATTTATGTATTTTTTACATTGTTTTCAGTTTTAAATGGAAAATAAAGAATTTGTAGCTGGCAGGCACAGGAGCTATTCCAGATTCTCCCATGCAGATGGGAGACTTGCATGTGGTCTGTTCCCATTGATGCTGTGACATTTAGCTAATCTATATATCTTTAGACTGTAAACCAGGCAATATTATATATTTTGCGAATGTTACGCTTTTTTGGTTTATAGACATTACTTCGTAACATACATTGTTTGTTGTGGTTTAGCCCCAGGTGGCAACTAAGCACCATGGAGCCACTCGCTTGCTCCTTCTCTCTGGTGGGATGGAGAAGAGAAAAATATAACAAAAGGCTTAAGGGTCAAGATAAGAACAGGGAGGGATCACCCACCAACCATGGCCATGGGCAAAGCAGACTCAACTTGGGGACAAATCAATTTGATTCATTACCAATCACATTCAGAGAATAATAATGAGAAACAAAGCCAGAACTTAAAAAAACCCTTCCCTCCACCCCTCTCTTCTTCCTGGCTCTGCTTCCTCCCCTGCAGTGATGCAGAGGGATGGGGAATGAGGATTGTGGTCAGTTCATCAGAGGTTATTTCTACCACTCTTTCCTTAAAGGAGGAGGACTCCTTACATTCTTCCCCTGCTCCAACGTGGGGTTCCTTCCCACAGGAGACAGTTCTCCATGAAATTCTCTGACATAAGTCCGTCCCACAGAATCCAGTTCTTACGTATCAGACTGTTCCAGCATGGGCTTTTCCCACAGAGTCACAGCTTCTTAGGTGCAGCCACCCACTCTGGCATGGAGTCCTCCGTGGGCTGAAGGTGGATCTCTGCTCCATCATTAATCTCCATGGGCTGCAGGGCGGCAGCCTGCTGTCTCACCATGGGCTGCAGGGAAGTCTCAGCTGTGGTATACCTCCTGCCACTGCATCTTCACTGACCTTGGTGTCTGCATAGTCGTTTCTTTCCCATCTCATTCCTCTCTCTGCTGCAGCCGCGCTGGGCCCAACCGGCGCAATGAACCTCGGTGGTCCTGGCAGGACGAGCTCTGCCCAGTGGGCATCCTGGCAGCAGAGTTCTTCAAGCTGTGCCACCGCAACTGCCACCAGTTGAGTGGCAGCAGCCCAGTGCAGTTAGCCATCCACACAGGAGGCCAGGGGCCAGCCCTGCCACCTCCCCCTTCTCTTCACTGCAGATCCCATGTGATGTGGATTGCTTTGTCCCTTCTTAAATGTGTTATTCACAGAGGCGCTGGTTGGCTCGCCCCTTGCCAGAGGTGGGTCTGACCTGGCCAAAAAGCAGATCCAGCCTGGAGCCGGGGAAGCTTCTCGCAGCTCCTTACAAGAGCCCCCTTCCCTGCTACCAAAACCCCACCACATAAACCCAGCACAATGGTTAACGTATGTTACTTTGTTTTAATCAAAACCTTATTTAACACTGTTGACAAGTCTCTTCTAAAGTCATTTTTGTATAACCGTCAAGCTCAAGTGAACTACTGATAATCCCTATATGCAAATGCACTTGCAATCTACTGGGGAAACTTTGCTGAAGAGAGCTGTAAATGGGTTGAGGAGGCTAGCACATCTTTAGGAGAGAGCACTGGAAATGTTCCAGAATAGGTGAACACTCCTTAAAGCACTAGGGTGATATATTTATGTTTATCAGTGTCTACTAGAAACTGTCATTTATGTGATTAAGAAGCTGTAGGTGTTAGTTGCTGAAGATAATACAAAACAAAAATAAATGTAAGTACAAAGCTGAAAATTGTTCTAGTTTTGAGCAGCTTGTGTTTTGAGAGAGTCATGATTTGAAAGAAAACAGGTTTGTAAGTTTTTAAAGCATTACTTTAGAAAAAAGTTGCAACATGGTCTCTCTGGGCGTTTAGAAAACTGAGCAAGCATTCAGTTGGGTACTATAAATGCTATATTTTAAAATAGGATTATTTTCCTATGAATTCTAATCCTAGAAGTGATGTTGTCATCTACTAACTATATATATTGCAATTACTCTATCATTCCAGTAATGATTGTGGAACTTTTGTCTGAGGAGTATGAGCCGTTAGTGCAACTTGTGGAACAGTAACCTGCAGCAATAGAGTGACATCAGTAAATACTGAGAGTTACAGTTGTTTAAGCATCTCCAGTAATGACTGTGAGAGAGTGTCTGCCTACTTCTTCAGTTAAACCAATTAAAATATGAAGGGGTCAGGATTATTCCTAGCTCCATTTTGAAAGAGACAATACATTATCAGAAAATGGGAGTCTGTGTACATGTGAGGTATGGGTAAATCTTATTTCTCAATTTTCTTTGATTTTTTTATAAACTCAAGTTGGTTTTTTTAGAGCTTTTGTTCTGTTGTTTTGATAGACTAAATTGCAGGTGTAGTCAGAAAAAGGCTGATTAAATTTCTGGCTTGTATGTCTGAGTAGTGATTTTTCCGTCTGGAATTTAGGTTTGTTCTGCATGTTGTCTTAGAAAATGTTGCAGAAAGGCCAGCTCTTTGCTTTTACCTACTGTTAAATTTTATATCGCAGTTTTCTAAATGCTTTCGATTGCTACTGTTGTTCTTAGAGGTTAGGTTTTGTAAATGATCACTGTACAAAGGTTCCTTTTTAAACTTCAGCAAAAATTGTTCAACTGCAGAAGCAGAAGAAAAGGGGACTGGAAGAAAATGGGGGAAAGCTGTATTAAAAACTTAAATTATTATGCCCTTATTTTCAACAGTGTAGAGTGAAACGCTGGCATAGAATTAGTCCTTTTGGGGAAGCATTGTGTAGCTTCATTCTTGGATAAATGGGCTGTACTTTGCCTGACTTCTGTGAAACTGAGCATTTGAATGTAATGGTGAGCCTTAAATACTGTGCTGCGTAGGTTCAGTTGATAAATCATGTCAATCTATCTGTGTGTGTTTGATTGCAGACTGGGGTTCTGGATGGGTTATTAAGATAAGAATATGAATAAAAGCGGAGCCTAATTTACTGTGCTGATGTTTGTCACGTTGTGCTGATGTTGATCCCATCACCTGGAATGAGAATGACACCACATATCATATAGACTTTGTGTAGTATATGGAGTGGAAGCAATGCCTTAGTGACTCTCAACATATACCTAAGCTAATACTTCTTGGAAGATTATACGAGCCATTGTACACATATGGAAATGGAATGACTTAAAAGTTTGCTTCTTAACATCAAGCAAACAAACCTCCCCACCCCTGTATTACAGAGCAGTATGTCATGACTAAAGTATTACAATAACATGGTGGGTGGGAAAAGTTAGTTCTGAATATGAAATTACTTATTTTTCTAAGTTTTCCATGGAGAATTTACAGGCTTAATGGCAATTTCCCAAAGCATTAATATTAAGAGGTCTTTTTATGCCCAGGAAGCAAAATAGAACTCTCTCTTTGACCGACAAACACGGGCGTTCCTGCTTTTCTTTTAAAAGGACATTTTAATAATAGTTTTTGCTTGAGGGATACCTTACTGAACAGCTGGATTCCCTTAGCAAAAACACCCCAACTCTTTCTTCTATATAAAAGCTTGCTAATGGCATCTAACAAACAAATGTTTGGCACTTCCTTTAGTACTTTATTTTTATTTTGTTAGGCAGGTCCAGAATGTTCGCAGTGTGAAGAGGAGTGTACCAAGCCCCGGCCATCTGGCTGTCCTCACCGATGTGTTTTGCCCTGTCATCCTGGGGATTGCCCGTCATGTCTCCAGATGCTTAAAATAAAGTGTCACTGCAAACTGTCAGTACTGTATATTGAATGCTTGTAAGTGTCAGAACTGAACCCAACTTTTCATTTGAGTGGTACTGCTGGAAACCATTTGAAATGTCTGGGAATGGGAGCTACTCTTACAGCAAGTTATAAAATTTCTCTTGAACGTTATAATTTGTAATATAACGGATATTTTTCTATTTAAAATTTAGCAATGTTTTATTTGATATTACTGCTAAAATTATTAATGCATGCAGTCTCGTGAGCAGAACTGTTTTTTTATAATACAGTAATATTTTGAATTATGCAAGTATATAGTAATCTACATAATGTTTGATCTATATATAGTTCTTTCACAGTATGTAAAGAAGAATTTTATAACAAGAATTAGAATTAATGCGGTTAGTGTAAAAGTTCTTTACAACTAATGTCCTTCAAACTCTAGCTGTTTTAACTGGAAAACTTGTTAGTAATCATTTGTACTCCTTTTTTAGTCGTATGTGTGTGCATAGTGGGTAAGGTAGGCTTTACTAAATATAAGATGGAACTTGTGGATTTAAGCATTAGCCTCTGTGTATTGCTCGTGCATGTAGAATCATAGAATGGAATCATAGAATCATAGAATGGTTAGGGTTGGAAGGGACCTCAGATCATCTACTTCCAACCCCCGTGCCATGGGCAGAGAAATCCTCCACTACACCAGGTTGCCCAAAGCCTCATCCAACCTGGCCTTGAACACTTCCAGGGATGGGGCATCTACAACTTCTCTGGGCAAACTGTTCCAATGCCTCACCGCCCTCTGAGTGAAAAATTTCTTCCTTGTATCCAATCTAAATCTACCCTCTTTCAGTTTAAAGCCATTGCCCCTTGTCCTATCACTACACGCCCTTGTAAAAAGTCCCTCTCCAGCTTTCCTGTAGGCCCCCTTTAAGTACTGGAAGGCTGCAATAAGATCACCCCGGAGCCTTCTCTTTTCCAGGCTGAACAGCCCCAACTCAACAACCCAACAATGTATGATGTTCTTCATGCATTTTCTTTAAAGTACCTCAAATCCTCTAAATTTTGTGGTTTGGATTGTGAAATACTGCAGTTTATATTAGTCCCACGGGATATGGATGAATGAGCCCTCTTTTCTTTACAGTGAGATATACTTAAAATATACTCCTAATTGTATTGTCTTTTGTTGGTTTTAATTTGGAATTATCACAAATACATCTTTTCTTTTACAGAAAACTAACATGTGCTGATTTAAAAGAAAAGGAGCTTCTTACTTCCTGCAAAAATCAGTGTCCAAAAGAGGTAAGCTGTATTAACGGAGAAATACCTTATTTCATGGAGGTGTGGAATTTTGTGGATTTTACGTTTTTGTAAGGTTTTTAACACAGTTTCATAGGCCAAACAAACTAGGGGAGCTTAGTCTAAATAAATATGCTAAACGATAGATGTGAAAGTAGTCAGTGAACTGTGCTCAGAGGACAGTTATCAATGTCTTACTGTCAAATTGGAAGGTTATATTGAAGGATCAGATGTGTTTCAAAGGCATTAATGGCTTGAATGTTTAAGTATGCAGATGAGGTCGAATGTGGTTAAAAACTGGTCTTGAATTTGTATCTCCAAAATAATGGGATGCTGTTTGATTGGGAAAAATACTGAGAATTGTGCTTGCGATTGTTCTCATCCAAGTGCGGGTCTAGTAATCCTTGTCTTTGGAACAATTCTGGGGAGGAGAAAGGATTTTATACTTAACAAGTGAGATGAGTTAATAACGCCCTGCTGCATTAGTGAAGTATGTGTGCGAAATAGAAGACAAACCAGTTCATCTTTTTAGATATATCCAGATCCAGTAGAGTTGCTATAAAGAAGATAAGAGTACTATTCTTATTGCATGATGCTTTGAGTATGAACCAGTGTATATAAGCATCAGTAAGGAAGACTCAAATACTACTTTTGAGTAGTAAAGTAGTAAAGTGGAGCAGGGGAAGAACTGGTCAGAGAAGCTGCTAAATTTTCATCAGTAACAGCTTGAGCATGTATCGGGATTTGTCCAGTTGCATAGTACTGCTGTAAGGCATGAGAGATGGGCCAAATGACTTCTTCCTCGTCCCTCCTTGTGCTATTGTGTGCTACATGGGTGCTTTCAGAAATCCATGCAAAACTTACTGCCCTATCTTTGTTCTTTAGTTGTCATTAGTTGTGGTGAGAGTGATAGCCCTTTCTTCCTCACCGCAGGGTTGCAAAATTTATGAAGTGGAAAAACAGGAATAGTCAGGAATATTTTGAAAAGTGTTTCCTCTGATGAACTCTCCAGCATTTCTGAGAAATTATCCTTCCCTGCAATAAAAATGCTTGTACTAAAGAAAATATTTTTATCCCATATGCACTTATTATTTTGTTGCTGTGGTTTGGCCTGTTACTGTGTAGCTGAGTCTTTGTCTTATGCAATATTTAGCTGGTGCTCATAAATAATTTGATTCGACCCATTCTTCTTCCATGATTCCACTCAGTTTCACGCTGGTTTACCTATGATGTCCTCTAGTCTGAGTTTTCTGTCGTCTTACCTCATCTCCTGTAGTTCTGAATTCTGCATCAACTTAATAAACATATGTTCAAAACTTTTCTTTTGCTTCATTATTCTCCAGTGTCAGAATCATCAAATTTGAATCCTTGCCTTTATTAGAAAACTGCTGTTGGTTGTGAGTAAGTGCAAAAATTCACAGGATTCTTGCTTGTTTCCCAACAGTCTCTGTTCCTCTCTTTTTCAGTCAAGATTGTGTTAACCCCAACAGGAAGGCTGTGCTCTGTGCCTACTTCTATCTTCTGCTTTTTGCCCTTGTACATGCTTTTCTGATGTCTTTTTTTCTGTAAATGAACGTGCCTGTCACAGTTTTCTCATCTGGATGTCTGAAGCTCTCTTCCTGGCTTGGGAACGCTTTTGGATATTATTTCATTGTCCATTTAGCTCTTAATTTTATCCTTTCATTTCACTCTCCGTTACTTTGATTTTATTTGCTCCAAGACTTCCTCCTCTTTATTTTCAAGAGCGCTTATAATCTCTTAACATGAACTATGTGTTCCTGCACTTCAGCTTCACTTCAAGGGTTTTTTTTTCTCCTCCATATCTCATCTTTGACTTTGATAAATGTAACTGTTGTGATTTTTCTGGACATATTCCCAAGACTCAGTCTAGCGTTTAAAATCCATCTAGCAGTGGTTCCTGAATTCTAGCTTGCTGTTCAGAATTGCCCAGTTCCACACATGATGTCTTTTTCACTTAATTCAGTGGGATGTGAAAGCAAGCTTAGGACAACGGAGTCCACTTTAGCTTTATAAAGCTTTTGTTTAACTCTAAAATTCTCATTCTTATAGATGCCTTGAAAAATAAGGTTATATGCAGCTTCTGCTATTCAGAGAATCTTTTCAGTGTAATTGGTGATGTAAAAATGCGTGCTCTTCCCTTCCTGTAAGGCCAGCTCTAGCTCTTACTGGCTTTCATGAAACAGAAGAGGGTTAGCACAGTCCTGCGTCAGGTAGTTTGTGTCTTTGTTTTGCATTTCATTCTGCTTTCCTCGGATCTTATTTTGGTAACTTCGTATGTACTGTATGGGTTTTGTACCATTTTTTCGTCTGAAAAATGTGTTCCCCTTTCTCTGAATATTGAACAGTGCTAGGGATTTTTGTCTGGTTTATGAATACAAAATACTTGTCTGCAACTTTGGGAAAATTAGCTAGCTGTATCATAATACAAATTGTACTGATAGTTCTCTTTTAAGGGAATCATTGATAAACACAATGCAAAGGAGCAGCCTTAACAGACATCACTCTGCCACTGCCACCCCTGCCTGGCAAACATCGATCAAGCCCGTTGAGGGGATCTCATGACAAGAACTTACAAACAACTTGACCAAAAATAAGATGGATAAGACTATTGAATTTAGAACACTTGAAGTTTACAAATCAAATATGACTGCTCAAAACGAAATTAAAAATGTTTTGTGTGTAGTCCTGACAGCCTTAAGTACATTTCAAATTAGTGTTTTATGAGACTTTTCCTACTCGATGTTAGAAGCTGACCTTGGGTCATTAACAGAGCTCAGTGAAGTTTCTGTTTGCTAAAAAGCGGTGCGCACTGTAGCTCAACTCCACCAAGCTTTGCATAGTGCAACTTAGGTTCAATAGAATGCAGTATTTTACTGAAGTCTTAGTTTTTCTTTTCAGTTAATGGAAATTGTGGTAGACAGTATACTACCATATTTAAATTACAGGTAGCATAGTACATTTGAGGATTATGAAAATCAATTATATTGTCTGATGCCTTGAAAAAAAATACAACAGGAACTTGAAAGTCTCAAAAGGTTTCATGCCTTTTTTTTTTGCAATGCCAGTATAAAACTATGAAGATGACTTCTAGTGTTATGCAGTACAGCTCACATTTCCTTTCTGCTTTAGGGAGAAGCAGTCTTTGATATTGCCACAGCTGTTAGATGAGAAGCTTTAATTAAAAAGTTCTCTCTCTTGTTTGGCAGCAATAACAAAATATCCTGTTGAAGGAAATCTGACTTAAATGTGATTAAATTCTTATGATCATGTTTGCAGAAGTTTTGGGACCGTTCTTACATAGAAGTTTTAACAGTTCATCGGTTTTCATAATTTGTATATTCATATCAGTATTTGTGGATCTGTGTTTAACACTTTATTTTATATAATTAGTATTTTTTGACAAAATAACCATACTTCATACTTTTACTGTGCACTCTGCTACTGTCTTTGTGTGAAATGTGGGACCTCATCGTGATAAATTTATTTTAACATGATAGTGCAGTACAGACAATGTCATAATTTAAGAGGATGCATATCTTTTTAATAAATGAAATAAATTTTATTTTCAGAATGGTTAATTAAATTCTGTAAACACACCTTGAAAATGTACATGCGTTGCAAAAATTTAATTTCAAAAGGCAAAGTCCGTAATCAGAGGATTTTCCTCAATCTTTGGCTTAAGCAGTGGAGGTTTTCATAAGATCTCTGGAAGCAGAGACACCCTTTAAACTGAAAGTCTGCTCCTTTGTTTGGAAGTGATAGACTTCTCTTTGTACTTAGCTTTTGGGATTGCTGCTCAAAAGTGCTGCTTTCTTTACTAACAGATTATTTTCCTTATTATCAGGTGTGTGTTAACAGGTTGTGTTTATTACCTTCTGGTGGAGATCAGTTAAGCCTCCATAAATGTTGATGGGTTTGATCATCATCTGACATAATGTTAAGATTTAAATACATTGCCTATGGGGAAAATATTTGTAGGATTTTTTTGTGTGTTTTGTTTTAAAGGCAGGGACACACGCTTTGTGTTTTAGCACCAAGTAGCTCAGCATGGACACTCGAAAACAAGCACAAAAAATCTTTTCCCACTACATTATTTATGCGGCAGAAACAGCAGTAGGATTGCTTTTGTTTTCTGAGGGCATGGGGAAGTGTTGTTTTGCCGCTCCTTTCACTGCCTCTTGATTTTTATTTTTTTTTTTAATGCTGGCTTTGCATTGGAGGGAGCAAAATGAAAGTTACACTGCCAGCTTCATTCTTGTCCTGTATCCCTGTGGATGTGAACTGTGTAGCTCTATGCACAGAATTAAATGTGTAGATTGAGATTTCAGTATTGTATTAAATGTATTTCTGTGCTATGCAAATTTTGCTCTAATGGTGTGTAATCTAAGAATTTTATTGCAGTAGCATCTGGAGGTTGAGATGAGGGCTACTATCTTGAATTCACAGCTCTGACATGTCACTTATAAGACTGACTGTTGGGGTTTTGACACTAATAATGGAAATGTGCCTAATTAATATGGAAGAGTAAGCTGGAAGTAATAGTTCTAACCATGGATTGTTCTGGCCAGCGTGAGATGACTTGCAGGTGAGATTAGATCGTGTTAATGTGTGTGATGTTCTTGGGTGGGGAGCCAGGAGAAGGGCCCTCTTACTGCATAGAGGTCATGCAGTAGCAAATTGGTTTTGCAAAGATTGTGGTTGCTGGTGAGCAGACTCAGCTGTTACTCTGCATGGTCCTGGCTGGTAGTCTGACCTCTGTAGTGTACTAAGGCTTAAAGACAAGTTTCTCTCCTCATCTTTTCAAAATGAGGCAAAATGCAAGATAGATTTGCTGATGATCAGTTGTGCCTGAACAAACCTAAAGTCATTCTTTGATAAGATGACCAAATTTTTTTTTCCCCTCCACATAAAGCAAATAGATTAGATCTGCTACATAAGGCTTCAACAGAGCTATTGAGTCAATGCCACTTAGTGAATAGCTAGTTCAGATATAGAAGAGAGTTCATACAAGGATAAAGGTGGGCCAAAGGAAACAACTGCTTGCATTTTATTACTTAAAAAAAAACCCACAAACCCACAACCAAAAAACAAAACAAAAAAACAACCCCCAAACCTCCAAAACAACAACAACAAAACTGAATCAACGACTGGATCGTTGGGCTGAGAATAGGGTGCATGAACTACTTAGGGATATGGTTTAATGGGGATTAGGGACGGTTGGACTGGATGATCTCTAAGGTCTTTTCCAACCTAGAAATCTATGAAATCTATGAATTAAAAGTTGGAGCAAGAGATGTTAACAATGAGGAAGGAAATTTTCCCAAGGACTGGATTGATGCCTGACCTTGCATTGTTTTCAGTAATGACCTTGGCACCAAAAAACAGTGGAATTTTCTGATGAAGACTCGTGGAGCGTTGTTGGTACATGACAACTGAGGAAATGCATCTGCAGAACACATGTATTTGGGGCATGTTATTATATACAGAAAAAACAGTAAGACCATGCATGTCAAGGCTAATAATAAACTCCCAGGAAACAGCAGAAATACTTACTGTCACAGCATTATTAGCTGGAGAGAAATGCAAATGAGAGCTGAAGATGTATTGGGGAAGATATTCTATTAAGAATAAGGTGCAATTAAGGCATTGTACGAAGTCCTTCCTGCTGAGATGTCATTTGGAATATTACATGCAGTTCTGGCACCTGTATTCAAGAAACACTGATTTAAGCTGATTGAAATTCAACGAAGGGAATACTGTGGGAATAAAGAGCCTTTTATGAAAGGACAGGAGAGAAATATGTCAATATGAGGATAAGAACTAAGGGATTTAGATTGGCTAGAATAAAATGTAGGAAATTCAAAAAAAGCTCCCGCATGTCGTCGTGAGCTCCTGGAACAGCCTCCTTAGCAAAACAGTAGAAAGGGGCAGAATGGGGGACTGTTTTCGTGGTAGGTCTTCATCCTAGAGGGATTGTATGAGGTGCTTGCCTTTTAGGTGGACTGGACTTTAGGACTGAACATAACAACTTTAAGGTTCCTTCTAGTTCTGTGTAAAATGTGCTGAAACGGTAACTATAAAAACCGAGCCTAAACTGCAAAGTATCTATCAGTGTTACTAGTTTGTGAATGGCATGGACATTAAAATATGTATGTCTGTTCCGTAATTTTTAGTTGGAAAATTTTGCATTCTGTTTAGGTTTGTGTTTCATGATACTAGCACAGAGGTTGAGCCATTTCCAATGAACTTCTGAGAATCCAAATTTACTAATCAACAAGAAGCATATACACCTGGGTTTTATAATTATCTTACATACTATTCTCATTCTTGTGGATGAAGTCATTTATTATGTATAAGTTTTCAATTTTTAATAGATGTGGAAAAATGTATCTTAAAATTATATATCTTACAGCGTTTTCCAAGTTAATCCCTTGATGACAGTGAAGAAGTGAAATTTCACTTTTAATAAAGAACACTATCCAATGCCATTTTAAATAGTTTGGGGATTTAAAGCTACCTCTATAAATAAATAGATTGGATGTCTTTTGTGAGATTTCACCTTCAGTTATTAGCAGTATTTGGTTACATAATTGAAAATGAAAAATCATTATTGTGAACCTTTCTTACAGATATGTGTATGAGCAAGATATATTTTCAGTCAAATTCTTAACAGAAAATAAAAAAAAATGTTTGCTTTCTTGTCATTTTTGTTTAATATAATGCTGGGAGCACTGCTACATTCCTAACGATCGGCATATTTAAATTAATACCTCAGTTCTTAACACAGTAATTGAATGATAATAATTTCATTACAAATGTTAAAAATTGCACTGGCAGCAAAAGAAGTCTGTATCTCACAGATATCAAAAATGGGATAATCTGCCAAATGCTGAAATGTAGGATTTTGCGAAATTATTTTGTACATGATAAGAATATTGGTGATCTGTATTTGACTTTTGCACAGTTCAGAAGATTCTTGCATGCAAAATTTTTTTTGTAGTATTTTTGCTTCTTATTCTTCTCTTTTTCTTTTGTTGATTCTGATCTCCAAGTTGCTACAGTACACTTAATTTTAGTTTTCAGTTTGTTTTTTACCTTATCTACTCATATTCCCCCAAAATACAGATAGCTAGGGTAATTGTTGTATAAATTAGTGAGATGACTATTCTTGAAACGTTTGATAGGAGAAATTGATTTTTGATCAAGCCATGCCAGTAAAAGGTAAATCGTTGTACAGGAACTGAAATAAGGTAAACAACAAGCAAACATTTGCCAAAAAAAAAAAAAAAAAACCAAAACTATTTCACAAGTGGAAAAACTGATGAACTGAATGAGTTTTCTGTTAAGCTGCTGTATCTGAAATAAAACCACTTCATAGATTCCTTGTAATATTACAATTATTTACTGACGTGAGGGTTTTGTGTCTGTTTTTTGGTTCTTTATAGTTGCCTTGTGGTCACCGGTGTAAAGAGATTTGCCATTCAGGTAGCTGTCCTCTGAACTGCAGCCAGAAGGTTAAACTCCGATGTCTCTGTAAGAGACTGAAGAAGGTAAATTTCTAAGTTACAGTTTTGAGAGCAGTGTATTTTCTTTATATGTTCCTAGGCTTGTTTGGATGTATTGTCTCTGGTGCAGATTAGAATAGGCCCAGTTACTCTGGTAGAACTATAACAGTTCACATCAGCTGCAGATCTGGGCTGCAACATCGAAAAATTCACTGGAGAATATGAAATCTTGTTAGTTCTAAAATATGGTAGCTGCCTGACTTACAATAGCTTTATCTTCAAGAACATTTAAATTTCTGTAGCTCCACTGGGAGAATAGTCAGTTGACCTGGAGTGATTTGAGAAAAGAAAAAATACGTTTTTCTGACGATACTGGAAAGTTTATAATTATCCAAGTTGGAACAAGCACAGATGTTGTGAATCCCTAACTAATGTAATCGGTTAGGGTTCTCTGCAAACCTAAAAGCAAATACAGGCATCAGCATCTTTAGCTTCTAATAAAGGTAAGGGACAAAGTAATGTAACAAATTTATTACCTATAAAGTATTATGAGAGGAAGAACAGAAATTGATGTGAAGTCGTGGCAAATAATAATGACTTAATGAAAAAATAATTATAGGACTGACTTAAAAGGTGCTTAAATTATTTTTTCTGGACCCAGTTAACTTCTGAGCCTTCCAAACAGGCTGCAGAGTGCTCAGGTTTTTCAAGAAATGTCTTGTGCAACCACAAGTCTTGCAGGTGGGGTGTTCAGCAGGATGAGGGATGAAATGTGCAGAGCAAGTGCTTTGAATTGAACAGTCTTTGCATACAGATAACCACCTTTTTTTTTTTTTCCTTCAGTGTTAGGAGGAGAGGAGGAAGTATGAGTGAGAACTATTTTTTTTCCCCATGATGAGATCTTGCACTGTAATGTCAGCCAGTTAAAAGAATATATATGAAATTACTGAGACTCTGAATGCTAGCTCTTTCTGCCAGAGTTCAGAAGGTTATCTTACTTTGTCTTAGGCAAACAAGTGAGAAAAGAGTAGAGAGGAGAAATTAAACTGGACTATTTGATTGATTCTTGCTTTCAGCTTAGCGTATCAGAAAGAAGGAAAAGAGAAAAGGACAATTTAATACAGAATTACAGATTCAAATAATGTTTAATCATTAACTTTATATTCTGTGTAATCAATGTTTTACTAAATAAGAATGCTTTATAATTATTTTCATAAATAAATGGACATTATAACTGAAATTTTATATAGGGAAATGATTATAAAAGACTCAAATTATATTTAACAGGAAATACAGTGCAGCAAGATACAAGAAGGTCAAGTTTCACTGGAATGTGATGCATTATGCAAGGAAATGAAACGGAAAGCATCTGAGGTAATGTATCCGTTGTGGCTATAATTTCTTCTCAGTGCTTCAAGAAAAGTAGGAGAAAATGAACACAGAATTATTTTTCAGGGCAATACTAGCAAAAAATACAATATAAGTAGATGTGCTGTTTAATAGCAGCTACTTTTTCAGACTTGCGTTTGGCTTAATGGGGAGAATAATAGTGTTTGTAAACAGTGTTAATTAACTCAGTGAAATACTATGTTAAAACAGCATTCCTTTATTTTCCTTTTTTAAAAAAAAAATAAATATTAGAACTGGTTCTTTCCTCTTCTGCTGAGAACAAGTAATGATCAGTGATGATGAAATTGTCATTGCTGATGATTAGTGCTGTAGGAATAGGTCCAGGCCACTTCATGGGGCATTTAGATCTGCGCTTTCCTGTGACAGTTTTGCAGTCGTTGAATGCTCAGCTTGTCCAGCATGAAGAGTGTAATCCTGTCACACTGTATTAGTTATCCTGTACCAGAAGAATGGAGAGTTTTTATTATACTTTTTAACCCGCTGTAAATGTGACTTCTCCCTAGTTCTGCTGTTGAAACAAAGAGCTTGCTGCGTGCTGTCACCCACAGAGACAGAGTGACACCTTGCTCTTACAAGCCTTTTATAAAAAAATAAACACAAAGAATTGGTGCATAACTTGCTTGGTTTTTATCAGGTAGTGTACAAGCCAAAAATTCAGTGGGTAAAGCTGACTTTTGTCAGCTTCTGCTCAGACTTTCAGGATTGATTGGCAGGTTCTAACACATACCACATAGACCAAATCCTGCAAGTTTGCAAGCAGGTCAAATGTTAAGGCTCTTGGGATATGCTTTTACAAAATCCCAACCACAACAAACAGTTCCAGTGAGAGCATGAAGATAAGTTCATAGGACATGGAGTGCAATAAAGCAAGGTGAATTCACAAGAGACTGCATGAGCTGAGACAGAGCAGCGTGTCTCAGTGCAGTGCAGTGTCAGCTGCTGTTTTACTTCAATGGATACTAGCTCCTATTCTTCGCCCTTGACATTGTAATCCATGGGGAGGAACGGTCTAATGCAATGAGCAAATGACTACAAGTTTCTACTATAAGCAATGCCACAGACATACTGTGTGGCATAACTTTCTTCACAGAAGAACATGGATTTGTTTGGTTTGGCTTGTTTATATGGAGTTACAAAGTTTTATTTAAAGTCTTTTTGTAGCCTGTGTTGACTTGTAAATTACATACCGGAATGATCTCCTATTATATGCACTTGACAAAAGTGGTTTATTATGTCAATTACTGTTTAATGTGTCAAGACTGGAAAAAGTCTGTTAAAAACTGCAGACATTTACAAAGATAATTTAGCTTGCACAGTTGCAAAACAACCATCGATTTCCAAAACCGAAGTGTGTTAATTCTTAATCAAAATTATTCCTGTATAGCACCTAGTGAATATATACTTCTGAGGAACTGAATGCGTCTTTTACTGTACATTTTATAAAACAAATTGTTCTAGAAATGTTTCTTGATACTGTGATTATAATGGCTAAGCTTCCCTCTACCTGTGTATATTACACCTATGTGTCTTACACAAAGGCTAACACTTTACCAGTGTAAAAAGAAGATCTTCTGTTGCTTTTTTCCACGTTTCTGGGTCACTGTTTCTTTTGGAGCTGAAGTTCTGCCATTAGATGGCAGTGAAGTGCCAGGAGGCTGGTCGTGCTTACTCACTCAGGTTCAAACACTCCTTACTCAGTGTTTGAAGCTGACATTACAATGGAGTGGAGGAGACCAGGCCTGTTAACATCTCACAGTCCACCCAGGACATGCTCAGTAGCTCTCTCTGGTTACAACTAAAAGGATTTCCAGTACCTCAAGGGGGCCTTCCAGTACCTCAAGGGGGCCTATGAGATAGATGGGGAGAGGCTGTTCAGGAGGGCCAGTTGTGATAGGACAAGGGGTAATGGTTTTAAAATAGAGGGAGGTAGATTCAGATTGGATATTAGGAAAAAATTTTTTACCATGAGAGTTGTAGAACACTGGAACAGGTTGCCCAGAGAGGTGGTGGATGCTCCATCCCTGGAGACGTTCAAGGCCAGGTTGGACGAGGCCCTGAGCAACCTGATCTAGTTGGAGATATCCCTGTTCCTTGCAGGGGGGTTGGACTAGATGACCTTTGAAGGTCCCTTCCAGCCCTAATCATTCTATGATTCTATGATTCTCCACACCAGCCTGTGATTCCAGATGTGTATGGCTGGAAAAGTCTTCTATACGCTTTTCTGAAGGGAGACTGCCATTGTGTCTAGATTAGCAAAGTTCTCCGTAACACTTTTCTTTGATATAAATGTTTAGCAATTCAAAAAATTGTCTTAAAACCTGCAAATAGGACAGTTCAGTTGACCCTGTCCTCATTGGACACCGTTTGAGCTACCATGTGCTAAAACATGGGCTGGTGTCCTTTCTCCTTCGTCGTGAAGAACTCTTGAATTGCAAATAGTTTGGAACAAATTCCACCTGTGCAAACCGTATTTAGTAAATTATTGTCACTGTTAGTATGCAAGTCATCCAGATATTGGGATCAAGACTGTTTTTCATTTCAAGTTATTAATTGGATTTTTACATCTTAACTTTTCTAAGGCAGTGATTCAGAGGACACAATGCTGAAGGTCCTAGAAATGTATACAAGAAGGCAGACACATATACTTGCCCAGTATACTTTTCCTGTTACTAGTATTACTGTAGTGATCTCTGACTATGGGAGTTTTAGAGATTGAACAGAAAGCTACCAGCTCAATGTTCTTTTTTGGATTTATTTAGCATGCCTAATTATTTTTCAGTGGACATAAACTTTTGGCATCTATAAACATCTTGTAGCACTGAATTTCTAGATTTAGCCAAAGACTATATGGGAGTAGAATACTTCCCACTGTTACTAGCCAGCCTCCTGGTAATCTCTTTTTATGCCTTTGCTTTTGTATTATGAAAAATATTTGGCATGTTCACACTCTTCAGGATTTTGTGCCCTATTAGTCACCCGATGAATCCTAGTTATGCATCTCTTTAGATGGAAGCCATTCCATCCTGTTTTTTGTGTATGGTCAGGCTTTACATTATTTTGTTGTTGCTGGACCAAAACTGAATGCAGGAGCTAAGATTCAAGTGCATCATGCGTTTGTATATTGACATTTTTTCTGTACCATTCTTTTCTTAATAATTTCTAGCATTTAATTTGCTTTCTGGAACACTACAAACCACTTCTATAGAATTATCAACTGTAACTCCCATGACTACTTCTTTTAGTATGACTTTCTGATGGTGGAGCATTTTTAATTACATTTGGTTTACATTACACCAAGAGCTTTAAAGCAGTTTGGTTATGCTTTATCCAATATTTGTCAGATTCAGTGCAAATGTAGAGATTTCCTTTTGCTCTAATAGGGAATATTTAAAGCACTTGGAATGAAATATGTGGATATAAATTATATACTTATATTGGAATTATCTGTGTGTGTAAAGTGTACTGAATTGAGAGTAATGTTGCTGAAAACTTAGATTAACTGTCTTTAGAAGTTTTCCTGGTTATTAGTGAACAAACTATTCTTTTTAGGTTTTATATTTGTTGATTGAGCTTGTCAAGTTGAAGTGAGAAGTTCAATTTATAACCTTGTAGCATCCATTGTATGTTCTATGTTTTCCAAATGTGAGATGATGCAGCTTTTTCCAAGAGTATTTTGTAATCTGAAAAGTTAAGAGCTCACTTGACGGAGGTTTTGCCCACTTTTGCTGAGAACCATTCCATAGGAGTAACTATGACTCTATAAGAAAATAGGTTTAGCTGCTGTTTACAACAGTTGTTTATCACTTTCTATGTCTGGACAGATAAAAGAGGCAGAAGCCAAAGCTGCTATTGAAGAAGAGAAGCGAAGACAGCAGGTATCAACCTTTTTTCTTCCTCCCCCACTTCCTCCCTCGCCTTGTTCTAGTTAGTAAATCATTTAATTTACATGCAGCTAAAGATGTATAGTTTGTTATGTGATCTGCACAGTCATTCCTGACAGATGTTAATCTTACTCCAAGATATGTGCTGTAAATGATTTATAACAGTTAAGAGCCCACAGGTTTTCCTAAACAATTTTCATGATTTTATGCAAAATGATAATTAATCAGTTTACTCTTGAATTACTGTAACTGCGTATAGTGTAGTTTATTTTTAAAAATATACCAAGTGCTCTTAATTTTAGTTGAACACTTTATAATGCATAAACCCCATGGAATTGCTGAATAGCCTTCATAGAGATTTAAATACTGGGTGAAGCTTCCCTCCTCTCTCCCATCATGAAAGAATGAGGAAGGCAAAATGAGTCTTTGCCCTTCAAGGTCTCAGGGAGTGGGACAGAAATGTGTATGTACTATAATTGGTGGTGTTGGTGAGTGTATGTTGTTGGCATTGTAATCTAAGAAGCTTCTGTGCCAGCTGCATGAAGACACTAATTGTATTTCAGGCAATAACCGTAAGCTTGGTCGGTGGTGATAGCTGGGTCAAGTTTGTCATCTGGAAGCTACAGCCTTAACGCGCTCCTTCCAGCCAGTTCATGCATGTGTACTGTGCCTGAGCGGTTGACACCAATATTTGAGGACCAGTGTGTGCTTTCTGGCTCTCCTTTTACTCAGTTATCACAACAGTTACGTATTAGGTTATACTTGTGTTTTCACCTGCATGTTGTGCTTCGTTCTTATCGCAGAGCACTGGCTCACTCACAGCTAGAAAGGGAGCGCGGGAGGCTTACTCACAGACTGCATCCTCTTGTACCATTCTCCCAGTCTCATTAGGATAGACAGTTTTTCTGTGGATCACAACTTCCGTAATGCATACTTTGATTAATTGCCTAGTAAAGGGTTATGTCTACGACCCAATGCTCTATCTAGCAAGACCTGCTCTTATTTTTTAAAGGAGAGTGTGTCTGCTCGTCGTGCAGGAGAAGCATGCAGTTATATACCTGTTGTCCAGGGGACCAGGCACTGTTCTGTGATCATCTTGTAATGTTTATTGTTACATTCACGCTTCAACTGTCTACAATATTGATCATGTATTCCTTCCTGCAAGTCTTAGTTCATCTAATTGTTCTTCTTGCCTAAGTTGACCTTGGAAATGTTAGTCTGGGACATAGATCAGGAAGTGTAGCTTGCATACAGATGTCTGAAACATTTTGTTAGGCAGAGGTAATCTATAACTGATGGTTCTGCAAGCCAAGTACTGAAGTGTACTAATGGACATTTACACATGTAAAGAACATGCTTACAATTTACAATTTTAGAGCTAGAAATTCAAAGTTGCTGGTGTTTATGTTGTACTGATTATGTTTTCATGCATTCTAGAAGGCATCCCAGTTACTGGTGATTTCTACCTCAAAATCAATTTATAGACCCTGTGGTAAAGTCTCAGTAATGAGGCTCCTCTGAAACTAGCACATTCGCTCCACCAGCATAATGTGCAACATTTTTTGTCTTGATTCTTCAGCAGTGATTTTTTCTCTCTGCAGTCACACCACCATTGCTCTCTACTTGTACGTTCACTGAAGTCTCACAGTTACAGTGCAGCAGGACCTTTGTGCAGTGTATGGCAACTGCTTCTGCGTATGTGTGTAGTAGATGGATGCAACTTCAGGGACAGAAGACTTCACCTATACCTAATGAAGCCTATTAAAAAGTTAGTTGAGAGTGTCCAGTTATATAGCACAATAGCAAACAGTAGGACAACAACAGTAAAAAAAGAGGACAACAGTAATTAATAAATAGGCTCTAGGATTGCACACAAATACTAACCTCAGCTACTGCAGCCTTTTATCTAAAACTGATTCCCTTCCAATTTGATCTCATAATCTTCCATCTGGTGATGCAGATTGTAGGACATCACTATCATAGGGTGTTGGGTCACATTAGGAGTATATATTTATCGAGTATACTCCCTTCTGACAAAAGTTTGCATCTTGCACTGCCTTCCTGATCTCATTAGCACATTTGTATATAGATGGTTCATCTGTTACTCACAGCTTCTTGAGACGCATTTTGATTAATACTTTGTTAAATCCTTTATATACAAAATACTTTGTGATCTGGTAAATCTGCACATTTATATTTTGACATTTGTTATATTTGGTAGCAGCTTCTGCTAATATCATTTACAGATGGAATCCCTTGTTTGTTAGTGGAAGGGAGAGGCTTTTTGTCATGGCCCTAGCAGCTGAACTGTCTTTCCCTCTGCTTCTAATTCAGAGGCATTGTGCAAGGCCAGGGTTTTCACAATTGCTAGCAGTGCAAAAAAGATCAATGCTTTGATTATTTAACAATTCAGACCAAGCGCTCTCTGTGTTTCACTCTAGTGTAAAAGATTTGGTTAAATTTTTGAGCTAACTGATAATAGTCAAGAGTTTCAACACTGAAAGTCAAAGTCTCAAACCTGAATTCTAATTTAATGAGTTTTATGAAATATTTTGTTTCCTTTTTTCTTAGAAAGAAAAAGTTTTATCAGCTCCTTAGAAGTTAGGAAAGTCAAGCACTCCTCCCCCCTCCCATAAAATAGAAGACCTACAATTTCAGCATATACGCTTTTTGTCTGTATAGTCACTGCTATTTGCATTCATTTGACTACATTTTCCCATGGGACTGCTCTTCCTTCCAGTGCGGGAAGAATATAGAGAGTCACACGTGAAGGAGCAAAATCCAGTACCTGAGCAACGCTAAACTAGACATTATGTGGCATCAGATTGCTTTGAGTGTACCGTTTAAATAAATGCATTTCATTTTACTTTTAATATGCCTATACACAAGTTAGGTTCTTACTCTAAAACAAAAAGCTTGAGCTTGTTTAGCTTGAAAAATTAAGGTAGTTTGGAGACTAGACACAACCATTACTTTATTGTTCAGAGATCATGGAGGTGACACTTTTGGAACAATGACAGTTACATAAAATCCGTAGGTAGCTTTTCAAGGATACTGATGGCTTCTTTTTCATATTCTGTGCCCACGAACCTTTTTTCATTCTATGTTTTGGTTTTTATGATGTATTTATTTTTAGCTGGGTTTTTATAAAGATCACTAGGAAAGCAATTCAATACCTGTTATATAATTGTTTGAGCCCTATATTTTAATTCAGATTACTGCAATTCATGAAGCACTCTGCTTTTGAAACTTACAGATGACAAGTATATAGTAACTACAGAAGCCCCAAGTTTTATTGAGCGTCTGTGTAAAACAAAATGCTGCCATATTATCTATAAAACCTTAAGAACTCTGCATTTGCCAGATTGCAGATTTTGGATTTTGAAAACTTATTCATGAAAATACTTTTCCTAAAGGAGGATTACCTAGTTGAAAGTAACGTTATTTCAAATAGCAGGCTGTGGAACTTTGAACTTTTCTCCCCTATTGTCAGAGAAGTGCCAACAATTTCTGCCTTTATTAGGTGCAAAGGAATAGACATCAAAATGAGTCTCTTTCTCCTGCTAACAGTGGTGCCTGGCACAAGAAGGGAAGTAAGATCCACTTTGTGAAACTCTGACAAATATTTGCTGTCAGTAGAGGAAGACCAGACACCAGGCAATCTTGAGTTCCAAAGGAAGATTGTATTTACTGGACTACTTCTCTGCCCATTTCCCAAAACAGTCTTTTTCTTGTTTCTTTAATGCACCTACCTTACTGTCTTAGCCCCTCTCTTCCTGGCAGCACTGCAGGAGGAGTCACGTAGATTTATTTCCTCTCATGGCTGGGCTTTGTCTCTGTTCACTGTCCGTGTTTGCTTCAGCACAATCTTGCGCCTTTTGCCCAGCCAGTCCCAGCTTGCTGCGCTCTGCTGCTCCCATCTCTCTGCTCTCTTTCAGTTCATCTAGTGTCTCTGCTCCCTAGCTCCTTCTCCCATGCTTTCTCTAGTAGCTGACAGCTCTACCCAGAAATCCCAATAATTGTCAGACCTTTTCTGGTTTTAGTTCTGAAGGAGAGTTGAGACAGACATCATCTCTGATTTTCCTAGCAATTAGATGGCTCCTCATTGGAGTCTCATCCCAGTCTTGCACTCTTTCTTCCAGGCTGCCTAATTCCAGTTTTATTTCAGCTTTGTACCCTAAAATGAGTTTTGTCTATATTCTCTTGATACCCTTTTTAAAGGATGTGGAGGGGGATGAGGAACAGGGATCAGAGGATCCTGCTGTTCATTCCAGGCATCACCCTGAAACTGCCGTTCTGGGTGGAAGCTTGGCATTCTTCTTATTTTTCTGGTTGCTTTTTTTTGATTTTTGGGCCTAAGGGCATGTGCTTTCTTTTGAAGGATCCTGTGTACCTACTACAGTCATATATGAGTGACTAAGTGTTAAGTTATAACACTTAACAAATGGAATCTTTTTGTGCATGTCTAAGATTATAGCCATTAATCGAAGATGTAGCTGAGCATGCAAGATATAAAGAATTGGGGGAAAGATGATAGTTTTTTTTATTGATTTCTATTTTTATTAGTTTATTTTTAGCAAAGAGCACATGCTTATTATGGGGGAGAGGTCTTTGAAGATTTCAGCCTGTGCTCTTATATGTGTTCCTGCAATAGCTTAAATAGGAGCATTTTTCTTTAATAGAAAAAATAATATATTTTTAACATATTTCATGGAAATAACAATCTCATTTTGGCTTAACATATTTAGCCTAAGTTAAAAATCTGATGTAAAATTTGAGTTGGTTGCATTTTTGACCATGTTTTTTATGGGAAACTAAACAATAGTTTAATACTTGGAAGCGAAGTGCTTTGTAACCATGGGATAAAGTGCTACCGTCTCATCTGTAAGAGACATATAACTCCCATGGCTACCAGTTATTTTTATAAAATGTTTTCTGGGAATGTTACTTAAAATCTGCACACTTCCTTGTTTTTAATTCTGACGCAAATGTCAACTACTTATGTTTTTGTTCACCTAGGCTGAACTGGAAGCTTTTGAAAACAGATTGAAAGGGCGAAGAAAGAATAAGAGAAGAAAAGATGAAGTAGAAGTTGAACAATCATCATGGCAAAAATACAAGAACCTCATTATGCTGCCAGTGTTGGGAGTTGCTGTTGTGATGGTTGCATGGCTCATGGTCTACAATGACTGAAACAACTCAATATTTAATGTACCTCAGTCAGGCTTTAGGTAGCTATTATTCCTAGAATGCTAGTCTGTGTGTAACAGAACTTAATATGCATAGATCATGTATGTATGGTGTTTGCCAAGAGAAGAGCAGAGGAGGGAAGAAATATGTCACCTTTTGTGTTATTACATTCACAGCACAAAACTGAATTCAGACGCTGAAAGTAATGGTAGATTTTAGTCTACGCTGAAGAGCTGACGTAATTCATCTGACTGTGATCCGTTAACATCCCTTCTATTACTGTATTGTGTTACTTTTCCTTGTGTCCGTTTCATAATATTGAAAATAGCTTAGTATAAAACACTTTATTGAATATTTGTTTCCTGTAAAATCAGTTTAGTGGTTTATTGAAGACTAGTATTCTTATGCTAGTCCTTATGTTGTATCACACAATAATTTCTGTGCTTCATGTCAATTTTAATTATAACAACTAACGGGGAACTTCAGATCACTTAGGCTTGAGTATTCTGGGGCCTCATGTCATAACTTCCTTTAGAGAAAGGAAATGTGAACTGTCTTTCAAGTCAACTGTATCACAAACAATAAAATGGACCCCCTTACAGACTGTGGAGTTTGTTTTTCGATTGTGTGTCCCCCTCCTTGTTTCCTCAAGATCAAACCAATTGAAAACTTCATTTGGTGGACAGATGCATATGCTAAACATGAATGTGAAGAAGTTTCAGGGTAGAGGGATGTCTTCTCATCACTGCCCCCATCGCCAGCAGCAGAAAAGCAATTTGAAATTCAACTTCGAGCATCACTTGACTATTTGTATAAATAAATGCCACATTTGAATTTTGCATAGGTGTGTGAAAACATAATTGAATAGCATAGCAATACAATTAATTATATGTAATTCTGAAGCCATCTGGATAGTGCTTGCTAATCATGTATAAACTATCTGGCTAATCTTTTAAATGTTTAAATATTTTCTTACTGACAGTTTAGAATACCTTGCTTATGGGATATCAGTGTTGGTTGATAGAACTGAAGAGTTTACACAGCTTCAAGATTATTAGAGAAGCTACATTGTCTCAGCTGAGGGACTGCAAGTTAAATTTGGAGGCCGGGGAAATCAGAAAGCTGAATTTTTAAACCTCTGCTGGAAATTTTATGCTGATACTTGCGTGTTGTGGGTAACTGAAAAGTGCTTACAAGATCCTGTGAAAGGTAAGGTACAAAGCCTTTGTAATTCAGGCATATAATTTCATCACTATCTCTTGTAAAGGGACCCAGTATTAATCTGAGCTGATCCAATTGTAATTGTGGTTCAGCAGCAGAAAAAAAAATAGGAAAGCTGCAAAAGGCAGCAGCTTTTACATTGTGTAGATTGACAAAATGCAGAGAAAATCACTTCCTTTTCAATTTTTCACCTAAGTTTGGTAGAAAGAAAAGACAAGTAAGGAAAACTTGGCAATATTTAGCATGGATTGATGCTATTTGATAGTACTTTATGGGTTTTTTAAATTGATATTTAGAAACGCATACTACTTCTGTCGTGATGTGTCAGGCCATTAGTATGTAAAGTTGTAGAATTAATTGAAACTATACTAGGCAATCATAGTTGCATCTCTGTTGAATTCTCTTATTTTCTAGTATAAGGAATAAACCATTTTCCATATTGTTACTTTAACTCTTTTGTGTAATATTAATGCCCGGAAGATAATTCCGTATATAAGTGTTATTTCTTTAACTGAGTGAGGTGATGGACTGCTCGTGCCAGTAACTTTCCTGTCACTGAGAGAAAAAGAAGAGAGATTTTTGTTCAGCTGAAGTAAAACATCATGTATTGTCCAAAAATACAAAAAGATACCTCTAGCTGAAATAGGCAGATAAACATGAATGAGACCATTGCGGGAACAGCTTTTCTCTTCTATGGCAATAACTCATTTTTCTATTTGCTGCTAACTTTTTCTTTAAAACAAGTACAATGTAAAGTTTCTCCTTGCCTCTACGGCAAAGAGAAGAAAACCCTCTCTACAGAGCTGTAAAAATGAACTGCACTTGAATTATGTGTTTAATGTAGCTCTTGGCTTTTTTTGTGTATTTTGCAGCATTTGTGTGAAATATTGGAGAGGAAGAGACTTGCTTCTCATTGATCATCTTCATTATAATAAGAAAGCACATTGATCTTTAAAAATTCTTTCTTTTCATACAAATGTGTATGAATGACCGGAGTAGGCATATTCCCTTTCTTAAAGGATCTGTATCTCTCCTGAACCTCGCATATGCGAGACATACCTATTTTTGAAATTTTATTCAAAATAGTTCTGTGTATCTTATCCAGCCATCTGAGTCATTTGCACTCTGTTGCTCTGCCTGCTGAACCAGATTATTTGTCTCTTGGCATAAAAAAGTGTCGGGGTTTGAGCAATCTGCGGTTTAATAAATCACTGGTTTCCGTTTAATTTTTTAAATTATTTTTACAGTCAATTTTTAACTTTTTTTTTTGGTTGGAGCTGCATGTTGCAAGCATGACAACCTTTGAAATAAAAGGGTACAGATAAAATCACCTGTTATTCAGTAGATATGAAAGATGGTAATTCTAGGAAGAAAATAGTTGAACTGAAAGTAGGGTTTTTTTTTTCCACCAATTTAAATGTAATGTACTGTTACATAATGTAATGAGCAAATATTTTGAATGTTACCAGTTGACAGAAAAATGTGTATTGGTAAGTATACGTTAAAACAAATGATGTAATCTGACCTGCTGTTGAAGGGAAATTGTAGAGACAAGCCTGATCCTAAAGATGCTTAGCATGCGGAGTATTTAACTGTGTAAAATGAAAAAACTTGGGGGGGCTTTTCCTGAGTCTGAATGCGTTCTGGTGAGCATTCATCGTTCCACTTAACCAAGGTGCTTACAAGTTGTCAATGTATTTTGGATTGGAAACTCTTTGGACAAGTTTGTTCCCTGAAACAATAACAAAGCCATTGTGTGTATTAATTTAATATAAAAACCAAGTCAGACAATAAATGCATCGAAAACAACCTGAAAAATTGTTTATTCTCAATGACTGGTGTAGTACAGCAGCAAACTTCTCCCTGGTAGTGATGACTGACATACTGCAGCGGAAGTTTTAGGTGTGCTTCTCGTTCCCTTCTCTGGCAGTGATAGCTCCTACTGCTCAGATTAATGCTGGAATTAAGTAATAACGTTCCCTCGTGTTACTACTCTGACAAAATTGCAAGAATGGGTTGGGGAAATAGATTAAGATGAAACAAATGGGAATGGACTTAATAGATTATTCTTTTGGCCTCATCTGGGGAAATATAGCTGATTTATTAGACATTTGTCCTGACCTTACCTGCTAGAGAAGGCAATGTTACTATGCAGATAGCACCAAAATTTGTTCATAAAAGCTTCTGTGCTTGATTGTGGCTTTAAAGCACTGAACTCTTCAGTTTATAATCTCAGTAGTTCTGGCTCCAAAGCATATATGCCAGTTCTTCCAAGAGTGATCAGCCAGTGTGTCATGGGGTTAGAGCACAGAGATGTGTGGTCTGAAGGACGTTCCTGTGCCAGGCAGTGTAAGCTTATGTGTGTTGTAGCTACTCTCTGGTTCGTGCTTTAGGGTAGAGTATGCTTATGTGGACAGCCTGTTGTAAACAGTTTCATTTAGTTTAGATATCCCTCTTCTGCTTTGATTTCATTCTTGCTTCATGAATGTGAATTTGTATTCGTGTCTGCCCTTATCATCCAATTAAATTAATGGCTCTAAAGAATTATGAAATGAAAATACTGTAGTGGTCTGTATTTACTAGGAAGCGAAACGCAAGGTAAAAATTAGAGGAAAATCAAATGAAGTCAAATTAGTTATAAGATAATGAGACATGCTTGCTTCTTTCCACTAATGGTTACATGTTAATGAATTACTTGGACTCCGCATTAAAATGTTTATATGCTATGCTACCAGCAAACAAGTTTCTGGTATGGACAGTGTATCAATATGAGCTCTGTGATATATTAAAGTCAGTCATAAGGTAGGCTAAATGGCAACTGTCTAGAAATAAGCCATATGCTGAGGGAACTGTGGCTTAAGTCAACCAAATATTATTTAATCTAAGTAATTGTTTCTCAAGCAGTGATTTCCGTAAAATTGCCAGCAAAAACAGAACTCGGTTTAGGCTTTCTCTGTGTGCTGAACACAGTGGCTAAATCTTGTGGTTGTGAAACTGCAGTTTGAATGGCTCCCCCACTTGAGGAAATTAGTATGAGATTAGGAGTCAAGACTGGTTTGAGAAGACATCCTCCATCCAGGGCCAAGCTGGCTTTGCAGTCTGAGCCATGTCCTGCACCTCTTGGATCGCAGTTTGCAGTTGTCCTTATTGCAATTTTTGACAGGGCTAACTAATCTCTGTAAAATACTGTAAGAAGCAATGAATTATGGTTTGAGTCCTCTTTTTATCAGCATTACAGTGCAAAATATTTGTTTTTACATTAAGTGATTTGAAGATTTTGCATAAATGCTCTTGCTTCTGTCTCTTTCCATGCTTCTCCTGTTACTTGTGCAATTGTTTTAAAAACAAAACCAAAAACACTGTTTTCCTCCGGAGGGGACTTTGCTTGGTTGGGTAAAAAAAATGCCAAACTGAATTACCATGAGCAGAACTTATGTACAGTGCACTCCAGAAGCACAGAGTGCCCAGTCTCTGCCCCATAAAGTTTGAACACCATCCGAAGATATAGAAATAAAGGTATCTGGAAAAAAGCTAGGAAGAAGCGTTCATCTTAGACGTATATAAACAAACTCTGTATATGAGGGGTATCGTCCTCACTGATAGCCATGAGTGGTGACCAGGAATAGAAGCCATACTGATGTCGAGGTGGTCCTTGGCATTTTTTAGGTGTTTTCTGACTCACATTTTGAATGATAGCATTCTGGAAGCACTAAAACATACAGAGTAAAAACCGGAAGCCTCTCAGTTTTACAAATGTAATCTCGGAACCCAGTCGTGCTGTTAGGGACAGCTCTCTGTGGCTCCTGGAAGGAGCCTGAACTACTCCCGTTCTGGTAGCACCCACTTCTGCCCATCGACCGTGCTTTTCGTCCCGTTGACCTTATCGTTCTCGGATAGCGCTTGTGAGCTCCGTGATGTGCACAGACCCGGGCTTCAGTCAGACTCGACATCTTTGGATGCAGACACAGGGAAGAAGGGACAAATGCATCAAAATGCGAGTCTTCAAAGCTGATGTCTCATGGGGGTGGGGCATTTGCTCTGTCATTTGCAGCTTCAGGCGGCACTTGTCTCTTGGCATGAAAGCTTTGCTTCAAGAGGTTTGCAACAACCCACAAGCCCCTCCAGCTCCCAGGTCGTTGGGGTCGGTCACGGCGGGGACCGGAGGGGGAGCAGGTGCGGCGACCCCGGCCGCCGCTGTCCTCCCGCAGGAGGGACGGACAGGGCACGACAGGCTTGCGTGGCCCCCGGAGGGGCTGGGACCGGAGCCTCACTGCGGGGAAGGAGCTGGAGAAACCTGTCGCCGGCTCCGGGAGACCTTCCTCCCGCCGGAGCCCCTTCCCCTCCGCTTCTGCTGTGCCGGCGGCAGCGCCCGGCGCCGCTCTCAGCCCTCTTTTTGGAGGTAAGGAGGATCGGCTGGGGAGAGGCAAGTCACTGTGCTACGGGGGAAAGCGTTGCAGTCCCTGCAGGCGCGAAACTTCCTACCCCTGGCGCGAAACGAAAGCCTCTGCGTGACCGTAACGTAAAATAAAGAGCATCCAGCACACAGGCGCGTCCTTCGGCGTCCGCAGGAGTCCTGCGCCCGGGAACGGCGGATGGATGGACCCAGGAGCCCGGCGCGGGCTCGCCATCCCCAGCTCTGAACTCCGCGCTCCAACTCGGCGGGCCGGGGGCGGGGACGGACCGCTTCGGGCGCAAGTGCGCAGCCGGGCAGCCTGGGGGGCTCGCCGGGAGCCCCGGCGCCACGCCCGCAGCAGACCCCAGCGAGCCAAGGTAAGGGGTGCGAGGGGCGAGCTCCGCCGGCTTCTGCCCCGCACATCGTCCCTGCTTCAGGCTCGTCTCGCCACCTGAAGCCCTGCGCTGCGAGGCGTCCTTTATCGGGCGTGGGGTGGGGGCAAAGGCTGTGCCCACCTCATCCACCCTCCCTGGGGGACGGCTTTAGGGCGAAATTAGCAACTGGGCCGTCTCTCAGCTTGTCCCCAAGGGGTAGAGCCTTGTGTGCAAAAGGGGTGGGGATGTGGCAGCTTTCTCTCGGAGGTTTATTATTATTGGGTGGAGGAGGGGGGAGGGGGAGTCTGCCGAGCAGACAAAATGCGGAGCCCCCCCCGTCCCGCAAGTGTCTATGTGCGGGAGGCGGGCGGCCGCGGCTCGTCGGAGACCGAGGTTCAGAAAGGGGGGCGCGGCGGCCGAGAAGAGGGCTCGGCAGCAGCCAGAGCATGCTCTCCATGCAACAGTTCCCTGCCCTGCCTGCGGAGGAGGAGCGCTACCGGCAGGTCCTCTCCGCCAACCGGGTACGGCGAGTGCGAGGGCGCTTCCCTCGGCGCGTGGCGTCGCCTGGGAGTCCCGGGGCGACCCCCGGTGTGCGGGCGGGGGGCAGCGCGGTCGGTGGGCCGCCGCCGGGTGCCGGGGGTGGCGGACGGGAGAAGGGGAGCGCGGCCGCCGGTCTGGCGGGGAATCCCCGTGCGTGCCTGCCCTGCCGCGGCGGGGTCAAGCGGCAGGTTGCTCGGGCAAGCGGAGAAGGGGCGAGCCCTGCACCGGGCCCCGCGGTCTGCCGTGGCGAGAGCGGACCCGTGGCTCGCAGGCAGGGACGGTGCCGTGTCCCCGGGAGGCGCGGCCGGGATCGAGTGACCGCCCGCGCCCATCCTACGGCGGCGGAGCGTCTCGGGGCACTCCCGTGTGGATAATCCCGCTTGCGCGGCTGCATGGGAGAAGCTCCGGGGACGGCCGAGTTCAGGGCGCAGGATGTAGGTGAGTCGCAGATGACAACCGGTCGTTACTGGCGTTTCACGAAGAGCTTAGCGGCGCCCTCTCCCCAGGTCTCACAAAGCCGGCAGGGAAGAGCAGCGGCGCTGATGTGCCTGTTCATTGCTCTGGCGCTGGAAGGAGCGGGGAGGAGTTGCGCCGAGCCCGACGGCAACAGGTCCGGCCAGGATTTGCAAGAGCAAAGGTTGGGCTTGACCTCCGGTAGGACGGCCGCGGCAGCTCCACCGGCGGCCGGGCTCCCGAGGGGCCGACGCACCGTGACCTCGAGCCCGGCGCGGTAGCTGCCTCCTGGCAGGAGCGAGGGCTGACTCCTGCCTGCGAGTCGGATGCACCTTGGGGTCGGGTGGAGGGACCTCCACTTCCCTCCCTTTCCCTGGTCCCACCCATCCCGTGGAGGGTCACAGAGAGCCGCAGTTAATCGTTGCAGGGAGAAGCAGAATACCTGGCTGCTTGCAAGTGTCCGAAGGGGATAGCGCGGGCGTTCCCGGTCTCCCAGCACACCCCCTGGGAGGAGGAACGAGGGGAGGCGGAGGAGCGGCCTTTGCCTGCCTTTGTGGGAGAAGCTGCACGGGAGGGGGGTTCGCAAGAGGCGGCTGACGCCCGAGCGCGAACCTGCAGGATCAGCCCCCCCCAAGTCTGCCCATCTCTCCTCCAGCCGGGGAGCAGGTGTCTCCTGGTGTCCGCGGTGCGGGAAGCGCTGTCGGAGGGGGAGGCCGGGGGGCAGTGCGGCGGGGCCGGTGCGGAGCCCCGCGGCGAGCGGGCTGGTTCTGCTCTGCGCCCGGCGGGCCCGGGCGGGGCGGGGGCGGGGGCGCGCCGGGGCGCGGAGCTCGGTGCGCGGTGCTGGAGCACCTGGAGGGAGGGCGGCGGAGCTTCCCGCGCCGTCGCACCGAGCCGCAGGCACGGCAGCGGGTTTTACAAGTTTGTAAATACGGCAGTTTACTTTACTGGTATCGTTGCTCCACTTGATTGAAAAAGCAGAATCCTTGGATGCGTTTCATGACAGACGATTAACTAATTAACCTTTATTTTAAATTCTTAGCGGTCTGGCTGAGACGGTGAAACTCCTAAGTGAAATCAAATATCTAGAGCTTTTAATGCATTCACGAGGTCTCTCGGGAAGGTTTAGCTTTCAGCAGTAAAAATACGGGACTGGATTTTTCCATATGGCCGCTTACACTCTTCCTGTGTTCCTAAAAGATGGACCAGGCAGTAGGACTAAATTGTAATTCTTTAGTTTTGTTTTTGTAGTGGATGCCTGAGTTGGAGATCTCTTTCAGGAGCTTCTCAGGTACTGTGACACAGAAAGCGTTGGATTAGTTTATCACTGAGGTAATCCAAACAACTATGATGGAATACAACAAGGAATTATAGAACCACTCTTTTTATGTGTCTCTGTAAAAGCCGATGACATCTCCAGAGTGTCTTGGACACAAGGGTTCTGTAGGAAGCAGGGGGCTCCTCCAAGGACAGGGGGATCCTGAAAAATGTCCAGACGTCCTTTAGAAGAGAAATGCTTGTGACTTTTTTCCCTCCTCCGTCAGCCATTGATGGGGTACCCCAATAGCCGGGTTTTTCTGCCCATGGGGAAGCCTGTCCCTTCAACCTTGCATGTAATGGTCACTCAGCACGCATTTTTAAGGAAGCTACCAGTACTCGTTTTCCTGAGGAGGCTCTCGGGGTGGTGAGCCAGGCAGCACAGCTTGCTTGCCCAGATTAGAGCAATCTGTATATGCTCTAGTAGTATCTGTTGGGACTGTCAGGACAAAACATGGTTTTTCCTCAGCCTTATGGAGGTGGGTCTGTAAAATACTGAAGAAAGCATTCACTTCCTCTCCAGAAATCTTTGCCTGCACTCGACTGTGTGCCTGTGGTAGATAACTTGAGTATGCAGTGAATCAAAAGTATAAGATGGTTTGAAATGTGTCACGATTGGAGATGTTCTATAAAACGTGCAATGCACATAGGGCAATTCAATATATCTGTTTAACTTTTAATTATGTGGTAGATGATGTCTGCAGATACAAATGAAAGCCAGGACTGTTAATGGTGCCAGTAATTATTTAAAAATGCAGGCTTACTTGAACGTAGGAGCTTCGTTTTTTTGCTAAGCTGATATACATGTTTAGGTCTTAGCACTCTGCTCCCTCGAGGAACATTGCTGTCCTGCCGTTATACTAAATCCACGCCCTGCCAGACACATAATTTCTTGTCATTACTTGCACGGCCAAGCGAGGAGTGTGTGCAGAGGCTGAGGTGGATATGCACTCAGACAGAAATCTCATTTACTAGGAGAAAAACAGTCCTTCCAAGAGAAGGCGGAACAGGCAAGGGAATGTCAGGATGTTTGCACCCGGGGAAGAAACTTAGTAGCTCCTGCTCTCACCGCTACTCAACTGCTCTAACCAACAAATGCTCAACTCTCAAAAAGCCCTTTGTACACAGGCAGGAACACAGTGCTCCCATCGGTGTGACCTAGTGGCTGTTTGGGCTCCGTGTCTTTGCCACACTGACGCCCAGCAGATTCAGGCCATCCCAATACAGCAGGCACAACGTAAGCACTACAGACAGTTCCTTAAGAGATGGGAGCTGTGGCTTCGACCCCACCTGGACCAGGAGGCCATGGATACCAGATCACCTGCTTTCAGGCTGAACAGCACGTGCTGCGAGGCAGTTAAACACAGTGGCACTATTTCCTCGTGTGGTCAGGTTTTAAAAGATGGCAGCTACTGCTACATTGTGTGGGAAGAGTTGAGTCCTGCCAGTGTGTCAGGTATCCTCCGCGAGTGCCCACAAGGCCAGATGAATGCCTTGTTTCTGAATGTCAGCCAGGGTTTGGCAGGGGTGGATGTCAGTCCGCTTGCAGCAGGGCAGTTCTAGGCTTGCACATGTAGCCTAGGCCCTTCCAAATGTGGCAGCCAGACACCTCTGGATTTTTAAATGCCTTCAGGATGAAGCAGTCTGACTACAGTTTGAAATACTAATGTTTCTACTCTGTCCCAGTTTCTTTCCCTACCAAAAAGAAACAGACCTCATAAATGGCAGGCTGGGTAAGTACAATCCTCCAGTGCCAGGGGAGAAAAGCGGATGATAACCCCTTGTGAAGTGAGATTGTCACAGTAGGACAAGGAAAGCTTAAATCTTGCTTAAAAAGGTTTCCACATACAGAACAACCTCTGAAGACAGTGGCCAGACAGACTCCAGCTTGACTACCCTCATTGCCTCTGTCTTTTTAAGCCCAGTGACTCTCTGCAGTCAATTTTTGTCACAGGAGTGTGTGCAGTTTCACCTGTAGCCGTTCCGAGCCTCAGTCTGGGTGCTAGGGCGGAAGAGTCCCCCTCCACTTGCTGGGATCCGTACCTGGGGCAATTAATATGGGCGTGAGGTGCGTCCTCAGTTCCTGAGGGGCTGCACGAGGAAAAAGTGGGGGGGAAAGAAGGAAGGAAGGTCGAGTGCCGGGGCCCTGCCTAAGGTGGCTTGCCGCGGTATCCTGCGGCCGGCCCGGACTGCCCCCTCTCCCCAGGCCGGGGGCGGCGGCGCGGCGAGCGGAGCCGCGGGGCGGGCTGGCGAGAGCAGGTCAGGCCGGGCGCCGCGGCGTGTCCCGGCGCCGGGGGCTGCCCCGCCGCAGCCGCCTTGCCCGTCTGTGCGGAGGGCCGCGGGGCGGGATTCGTTGGCGGGTGCCGGTCCCGGTCAGCAGCCCCGCGACAGAAGAATACGATGCCGCTCGCGTCCCTTCCCGCTGTCCCCCGCCCCGCTATAAATAACTCTCGCTGGGCTGACCTGCCAGACTCCCCCGGCGGAGCGGATCCCCTGACCCGCACCGCCTGCAGTGGAAAGTCTGAATGCGAAAAATACCGTAATAAAAATAGAGCAGCCGGGAAGCCCCTCCGGCAGGTCCTAGCGCCGGCGTCCAGCGGCTCCCGGTGCCGCGCCGGGCCGGGCGCTGCGCGCTCCCCGCACGCTCACGGCTCCCCGCGTGCCGCGGGCGCTGGCGCGAGCGGCCGCCCCGCGCGCCTCCCGCCGCGCCGCCGTGAGAGCTTCCCCTGCGCCCGAAGCGGTGGGCGCTGTGGCAGGGCCCCTAACGGCGGATTCTTCTCCTTTCGCCCTTTCTAACTGTCGGATGGAAGCATAGTTCATTTCCGCTGTTCCGTGTGGAACACAGTTCCTCGTAGCTCGCCTTTCTGATCAGCAACCATGAAAGAGACAGGGATAATGGTTTACTATCTGAAACGTAAAAATAACGATGAGACAACAGTCAAGCAAGAGCTTGCCATTTCAAAAAGACATGAGAATCTTGCTGCCCCTGAAGTCCAAAATAGGTTTTATCTCATGCCTACCTTGCGCAGAAGGCGGCTCCCCCGAGGGACAGATTTTCCTCAGCCGTGGTTTCAGCCACTGTGATTTAAAGCGGCCCTTGTAATTATTTATTTATGCAACGGTGTTCTTTCTGGTTGTTTTACCTGCGAAATCTGAGTTACCTGGCGGTTAAAGCCAGCGGCAGCAACCACAAAGTGTTGTCTGGTTGCTGTACGCCGCCTTCTTCTGGGGCACCCACGCTGCAGCTCCCGGCCCTCGGCACCCACCGGAGCACGGCCCGCTCTGGGTGCGGTGACGGGGCAGCTCAGCCCGCAGCCAAGCACTCACAGCTGCTTGCTCATCCGCGCTCCGTCCCGCAGGATGGGGGAGAAAACAGGATGAGCGACAGTGAGAGAGAGCTTGTGAGTCAAGATGGAAAGCTGGGAGATCGCTTACCAGTTACTGTTGTGGGCAAAACAGACTCGAGTCAAAATGAGTTTGTTACTGGTTAAGATAAATATTTAATAACTGATTCAAGTATTGTGAAACAAAAACAAAAAAGGAAGCGAGCATTAAAACACTTGGGGAAGACACCTCTCCTCCCCCAATCCCAGGCTCAGCTTCACTCCAAACTCCTCACGTCTTGTTATTGCTGCAGGTGGCACTCAGTCCCTTCAGTGAGGCTACGAGCGGCGCAGAGAAGGACTGTGGTTCTCGGCTGCTCCTTCCTTCTCACTCTCCCTCTGCTCCGGTGTGAATCCTCCATGGGCTGCAGTCCTTTTGGGAATATCTGCTCTGCTGCGGAGCACCTGCTTCTCCTCTGCCCTTGGTGTTTGTGCTGCTGTTTCTCACTCTTTTTGTGCTTCTCCTCAGCCCATGTGTTGGTTTTTTTGCCCTTTTCTTGAGTATGTTTTCACAGAGGCACCCCCAACTTGGCTGATAGGCTCAGTTGTGTCCTGTGATATGGAGCCAGGTGGAACTGGCCATGTCCAGCATGGGACCACCCCTGCAGTCCCCCTGCTGCCATCAGCTTGGCACCTACACCCAGTACAGATGTCCATGTAATCAGAGGCAGAATTATCTAGAAGCAGTGGCCACCTCATCACAGCATCAGCTTGGGAAAGTATGTTTGCTCACAACTGACCAAGACGGCAGTGTTACCTCCATGGTTGTCTCCTCCCCTGTCTTTCTTGATCCCAAATCATGAAGGGATGAAATGAATCAAAAAAAATTTTTTTTTTTGGAGAGGACACAGAAATTGAGGCAGTTTTAAAAACTTTTTCTTGTAGAATAATCCATGGGGGACAGGTCCTGTAAACCTGTGGGAAAGAAGACTGTCAGTTTGCATCATTGCAGGTGCTCCTGTAAGCTACTGCTCTTCCTGAATTCCAAGGCTCACTTTTTCTTGTACAAGAAGCCTTTTCTATATTGACCATTTAAGTCATCTTCACTTAGTCCTTAGGGGAAAAGAAGTGAAGGTAGACATGAGTTTCCTTCTCTGGGACTGCAGCAGACTGCATCTATTCCAATTCTTGTGTCATAGTTCAGAGAGAGTTCAAGATCAGTGCTCAGTGCACGGTGCTCATGCTTTGAGACCAGCTGGTCCGTGATAGTCAAAGCCTGTCTTTCCCTTCTTCTCTTCCTCAAACCTGTAACACTCTGTTCTGCCCTATACAGAACCTAGTGCCTTAAAAACTAATGTGCTAGAATCTTCTATGTCTGATCGGTTTGATACCAGAGAGATTTAAGTTAACAGTGATTTGGCAGTAACAGTAATTGCCCAGAGCAAGTGCTGTTGCTCATCACCTTAAAGAGCTCCTCATTTCAAAATAGCCTATACTGTCACTCCAATATTATGGGTTACTTGAGAGCATCTCATACTCAGGAAGCATTTCGTAGGAAAAAAGACTCTCGTTTTTTCCCCTTAGTGCCTCTGAATGAAGCAGTAAGAAATCACTTATGTGCTCCTTGCATTGTTCATCTCATTAGATTTCAGAAAGCAGTCAGGACATTCTCTTGGAAATAAAACCACTGGTAGCATTGAGGAGCTTTCCGTCCCAGGTCTCTCAGATCTGCTGCTCTGCATTCATGTAATAATACAGAAAATATCTGTAACATACAGGTTTTGTCTGCTCTGGACTTCCACGGGCCAGTGGTGTGACATGGAGATTTCTTCCATTGCTCTTGCTTCCGATGTCAAATCTTTTGCTGGGTGGATTATTTTTCCTATGTTAAAGTTGTCCCAGAACCAGTGGGACCTGGAGATTATAGAAGCAGAACATGCTCCAGTTGTCAGGCTTTCCCCAACCTCCTGCATTTTCACATCTTCAGGAAGCAACACAGGCGCTGAGCCCACCTTGCCTTAACATCCGGTGCATTTTTGCCATCGCAGTATTGAGGGGCAGACGTTGCTTATTGTTTGAAAGACACTAGTTCTGTGCATGTATGAATATTCTCTGAATGGATAATATATCCAAAAGAGTGTCAAGTAGAGTAAGTAGCTATCTTTATTTTTTTTTTCTTTTCTTGCTATTTGATTTGTAGCAACTATGTAACAAAAGAATTAAGTAGTAAATACATTTTTTAAGCTTTACTTTGTCCCTGCTCAGCCATTTTAAAGGCGTAAGTTTGAATTATTTGTAGTGCATGTAGACAAGCCTGGAAAGGAAGTCTGAAATGACAAGTGAATGTGTTTAGAAGTTATTAACAATTCTCCTTTTCCCTATAAAGTCAGAGTATATGGAATAGTTTTGGTAGTGGTCTAGAAGGGCTAAGACCCAGATGGTTTCCATTTGCTTTTTCCTCATCATAGATAGGATTATTATGTGACTTTTGGAGATTTCCAAGAAAATGTGAATGGGAAGAAAGCTGGCATCCGTTCTAGGGATGACAATTAAATTGAATAGTCCTAGCCATAAATAAATTAGGAGTTTTCTTCTTTAACGAAATAATTCACCAGATTGTTTCAGTGACTTAGATGGAAGTTTTTATCCTACAAATCCTTATGTAAACCTTTGATACTGTGTCAAAGTCATAGTCAAACATGTAGACCAATGTTAGTGCTTTGTTAACCCACTTAATCTTGATTTTTCTGTGTCAGCTCATTGTTTCATAACTTTGACAGTAATGAATAGGTTTAATGTCTAGTCACCTCTTCAGTTGCTTCTGTCCAGATGTCCTAGTAGTTTCAAAAAATGTCCTTCTCTTTCTTTATGTTCTCCTACTGAAGCAAAATGTTCAAGGATGTAATGTTTCTGAACAAAGTGGTACCCTATTGAAAAATGAATGAGTCACCTCTAAATTTCATAGGTAGTAGGTTATCGACCTGTGAGACATTGTGTAAATCCATTTTCATCTTTGGGAAGGGGGACAAATAAATACCCAGCTATGCTGAACAGGTGAAGCTTTGCTTTGACTCTAAACCATGTCCTTTCCTTTGATTAACATTGCTGCTGCTCTTATCCTTGATCCAAGGGTTAGTTTCTTTTGATTAACACTTTAGGTAAAAGTCAGTAATATAAAGTTAAAGTTAGACATTCAAATCCAAAATTTCATTTTTTTTCAAGGCAGATATTTGTAGTTGAAGAATAATCTATACATTTAAGAGAAAACTGAGTAAGAAATGGCATGAAACGTAAGGAGACAAATGCTTTTAAGAAGATTGCTGCCATTTGTTTAGCTTGCATTCCAGTTGAGCATCCAGTTCATGTCATTGAAAGCTTCTGATTTTAAATAGGTTAAGTAATTGTGTGATCAGCAATGCACATGGCACATATATGGTGTACTGCTCACCTTCAGGTTCAGAAGGTTAAGCCTACTGATCAGGCATTAATAGGAAAAAAAAAAAGGTATGTCCAATTATGAGGACTAGTTGCTCTGTGCAGGATGGGGCTTCTGGTGGGATTTCTATGCAGGCGGTGATTGATACACTGAATGGGAACCACAGGGCAGGCAAGATTCCTTTTTGTCCCTTCTAGTTTGCCAGGCTTGAAAGCTGCTTTTAAGAGGAGGTTTTCTTCTAACTGTATCCCTCCAGCTCCTCAAAATATTTTTTTTTTTCCAAAATATTTTTATTGTCATAAACTAGGCCACTAAGATTTTTTTTAGCTTTTTTATGTTTTCCAGTTTTGCTTTCTGGTGCTGATGGCTCTTGTGCAGGCATCTGCATATTGAATTCCCAGCAAAGCAGGAACATGAAGTGAGTACTGTGTTAACTCTCCTGCCTGTTGAATTTTGATTCTGAGGAATGTATAGCCAGAGACTTGCCATCATTGCTCTACTTGCTTAGCAATCCTCAATGCAGTGAACATCTGGGTAGTCAGGAAGGCATTAGAGTGGTCTCTGGGTGTGTTCAGAAAAACAGCATGGCACTATTGAAACTTTCATGAGTGATTTCTGAAAGCTCTAGAAACTTAAAGAAAACTAATAACCCCCAAAGCATAAATTCAGCATTAATTAAAAATTAACTTCCCCAAAACACTCTCCCACTGCCTGCTGAGGTAGGATGAATGGATGTTCATGTTCTGGTATTGAGAAATATCAGATAATGCAAACCATAGTCTAGTTCTTAAAATGAATGTGTTCTATAGACACTTCAGTTTTTGAAAAATCATCGATGCCTCCCATATGTCTACTAAATCTTGCTCAGCTTATGAGACATGGCAACATCACGCATCTTTGCCACCAGCTGTTAGTAATAAAGAAGAGAGAGCTTAGAATTGTAGTAAGTTTGCCATCAGCTGAACTATGTCTTAATCTGAATGTTCTTGAAAAATCAACAAGGTTTCAGCCTGGAGAAGAGAAGGCTCCGGGGTGATCTTATTGCGGTCTTCCAGTACTTAAAGGGGGCCTACAGGAAAGCTGGAGAGGGACTTTTTACAAGGGCGTGTAGTGATAGGACAAGGGGCAATGGATTTAAACTGAAAGAGGGCAGATTTAGATTGGATATAAGAAAGAAATTCTTCACTCTCAGGGTGGTGAGGCATTGGAACAGGTTGCCCAGAGAAGTTGTAGATGCCCCATCCCTGGAAGTGTTCAAGGCCAGGTTGGATGAGGCTTTGAGCAACCTGGTGTAGTGGAGGGTGTCCCTGCCCGTGGCAGGGGGTTTGGAACTAGATGACCTTTGAGGTCCCTTCCAACCCAAACCATTCTATGATTCTATGATTCGTTGTTATATGGGAAGCATCCATTGTTGTAGTTGCAAGTTTACATCAGTGAAATTATAAATAATTGCAAATATGTACAATATATAAGAAAGTGTGTAAGCAATTAACATTTATGCCAAAGTGGAATCATTATTCAACAGCACTTCTTTTGAAAAAGGGAGTCAAACATATTTCTATTGAAGATGTGATACCACTGTTCTCTAGTAATGATAAATGCCCTTTTTTTCCCTCTCTTCTCAAATTTTGAAGAGTGATCAGTACTGACCCTATATGCTGGCTCAATGGTGTGTCTACTTCTCATTTTAAATGAAGTGGAGAGCAGTTATTGGTATCACACCAGATACATGGAATCCAAGAAAATCCTCTCTTTTCTACCTCTGCCCCTTTCATGGGAAATTAAGTATAGATTACCTGTAATGGAGACCCAAAGTCAATAGTTTGCATGTGAATAGCTTTCTGATTTCTAAACAAAATCTTCTCAGGGAGAGTGATTATTACATTATATTTTTCGATTTATTTCAATAAATCAAATATATGCTTTTCAAAGTGCCTTTATAATTCACTACGATGCCAAGATAAAACACTGGAGCCTTTCCCAGAAGAACTAGATGAAATGAGAATAAACTCTTCAGAGCTCCAAATCTCCTGGCCAGAGTGCTTATGTGTGAGTGACCAACTTATTTCCACCTCCTTCAAAGCCTTCCTTCAGAAAGGGAAGAATGAATTACGAAAGAGATGTTGCACCAGGAGCTAGCTCTCTTAAACTGAGCATACTCTGTAAGATAGTAACTTGGACACTGGTGACGCCACTGGCAGCGTGTCATTCATCTCTCATCCTGGATAAAAAACAGATTTGGAACTCAATACATCGGTGGCTCTGATAGCTGGTCGTGTCTCAGCTAGAAAGTTCAAAGCAAGAGTGGGTTATGTCCGAGTGGTCTGCATTCACACTGTCTGGACATCACTGTAGACATGTTCCAAAGGAGATACAGCTTGGCTGGCAGCAGTGCAGAGTCTCAAACACACAGGTAGCTGGACCACCATGGTTGTGTTTGGATTTTGACTCAGCAAACTTTCCGCTTGTTGCTCTCTGTCACAAACTGAAGCTGGAGCAGCATCAGAACTGCATTGTCGCAGAGCTGAGGAGACATACCTAAATGTCATCTTGTCTCTTCTGAGCTTCTCATGTGTATCTCCACAGTTTCTCAGTTCCAAGGTTGTCTCAGTGCCTTCCAAAACTACTGAAATTATTTGTCAGGAGTAAAGAACTGCAAATTTGTGCAACAGAAGTGAAGAAGAGAATACCACATCGATATTCATTAGTCTGAAGTGGTGACTTCTGGTGATGTCCAGTTTGGATTTTTACTACACTGTGTCTCATGCTGGATTAATAGCATCTTGAAAGGTTGCCTGAACAGAAGTGGCCAATGGGTCTCTGTGGTAGTCTGAAAGGCAAAAAAATCACCTTACTTTACGCGTTGTGTCTCCTGTACACAGAAGAAACATCGCTGACACAGTTCCACTCTACTTACTTTAAGTGAAAATTTAAGTCAGGAAGGGTAAAGATGTTTCAGGTTTCTGCTTCAGCTGCAAGAATCTGGCTGGACATGGCCTCTAGCACCAACCAAATATTTATTTTGGAAAGATGTGCCCAGCTTTATGTGACATCTCCCTTACTGGGATACTGTGTATTTCAGATTGGTATGATGTCTCAATATGTTTATATTTTAGTGGTTAAAATAAAGGTAAATCAGAGTATTTTATTTCAGGGATGGGAGAGGAGATCTGGTCATCAAAATGAACCTTGAATGAATTCTGTCAGAGATTCGTAATTTGTCTGAGGATATGAAATTTCCTGGGAGAAGTTACAGGATTACAGTGAACTTGAACTATCAGGAAAACTTGTGCATTTCAATTGTGCAAATAACAATTCATGTGATAATAATACGCTTCTCATGTTTGCTGCCTTGCTGTATGAAAAGAGTTGTATTATAAAAAGGGTCTTTTTTTGGTTCTGCCTTGCTGTATGAAAAGTTTTTTTTCCCCTAAATTTCACCATTTCCTCTCAGAATAACTGTGGCACTTTTGTTCTTAAATTCGTGTGCACAGGAATTTGAGTATTGCTTGCATTTGCAGACAAAAGCTGCTTAGTATCCAGTTTCTTATGCTGCCTTAACATTGATTCTTTGGTTGGTCCATTTCAGTTTGGCTCTCTGATTCCTGTAACACTGAAAATGAAAGATTATGGAAAACCTAGTTTCCAGTGACTTTTTGCCCGTTCCTGTTTTTAGCGTGTGATTTTGCCTGTACCTTTGGACGATTTATCTTAAACTTTCTGCTTGTTATGGTGACTATTAAAGCATGGCGTTACATTTTTTGGATGATTAAGTAGTCTAATAGAAGTGCATTGCCGACTCCCAAACTCTCATGTGATCAGGACAGAACTGATAAAAGATGTAGAACATTTGCAGCTTCTGTTACTTGTTCCCAGGCATTTGAATATTCTGAGTCGGTCAAAAGAGGCTGGAAGAATATGTTTAAATTTTTTTATATATGCTGTTGTGTGTTTAAACATTGACACTTCACATGTTTGGTTTTTGCTCTGTAGCCATGAGAACTGGGAGCCATCTTCCCTTGTAGAGAAAGGAAAGCTGTAATGGCTAGTATGGTCATGTGAATCCAGTATCTAGACCTTTAAGACCAGCATCATAAGAGTCGATAAAATTGCAGGAGCTGACAACAGAGCACTGCTTCAACATTAGAAAAGGAACAATATCAAGAGTATGGAAAGAGTTGCTGGTAGTTTTCGTAATCTAACATATTTTCCATACATGAACTATTGCTTGGCTGGGTAGCAGATTCCTCAGTGGCATTATGAGGACTTCTACAAGGCCACCTGTTTACTGCCCCTCCATGAAATTCTTTCTGCATTTCATGTTAGTACTTGTTTTCTTTCCACTTCTTTCCAGCTTAAACACTACATAGAACTTTGGTGTATGGCTTGCTCAAGATATTTTGATGCTTCTGATCCAACTGTTGGATTCTACATTTCTTCTTAGAGACCCATCATGCGTAGAGGATACTGACAGTAGGCTGTTAGCCCTAATGGTATGTCTTTACTGGGGGAACATCTGTTAGGTTTGTGGTGACAACAGCAGGATATATTTTCGTTAAGTGCTTATACCATGATTCAGGCTGTTTTATAGTCTAGTATCTTAGATACTTTTTGTGTCTGAAAGGAAAATTGGATGCTACTGTAGGCTTTTCACCCATAAATCTTAATGTAATCTGTCATTTCTGTGCTTTAATATGACAGGCATGTCGTTGAAATGACATCCATGAGATTGAATTCTCCTTACGTCTTGCAGAAGATAAGCCGTGAATTTTTGTTCAATGAATTTATTAGTCTTTCTGTAGTCCGATGGGAATATTTTTTTTTTTCCATCTTACTTTTTTCTGCCTCTGTGACTTGAAAAAATCAACTATGAGCAGTCTGATGCAGAAGTCCTAGATAAGCCTAGGATTTTTTAAAAATCTGCACTGAAATCAGCTCAGAGTTACTTCATGGTATTTCCTTTATTGCAGTCATTACTGAAAGAATGGCACTCAGGTAAGCAGTGGTTAATGGCATTTCTAATGAAATTAGAAATTTCATTAGAAATGGAATTTTCTAATGGAATTAGAAATTTCATTAGAAATGGAATTTCATGGCCAATAAAAATAATACAGGATGTCCCAAAAATCTGCAGGTTGCAGTCATCAACAAGTAGGTCAATTTGATTCTGGAAGGCTGTGAGAGGCACATAAAACAGTCTACAGCAGCCATCCGAGGTGGGGATGAAACAATCCCCACTTGAACTCATACAGAAGCCCCAACACAAGCCCAGGTGCTAAAGGGATGCGGGACGAAGCCGTCCCCAGGCCACGCAACTCGCCTTCCATCTCCGCAAGTTAAAATTAACTTCCCTGACAAAATGCAAATACATTAAAAAAAAAAACAGAAGCCAATTAAGACACAAGTGTTTAAAGACACGAGTAGTAATTAAAAATGTATTATTCATACCTAATTTAGGAGACAAACCTCTTTCAGTAAAATATTAAACTGTTTACATGCATTAATTTCTAATGAAATGCCATTAACCACTGCTTACCTGAGGGACAGAATTTTTTAGCTCTCAAAAGAAATTATCTGATGTCTTCTATGCATCCTGTATTCTGACTATATTCTTGTTTAATACAAAACCTGATTGTATTAAAAACAAATTACTTGTTGCCTTAAAAAACAAACACTGACATTTCCTAACTACGATGCACACAGTATTTAATTCAAAAAAGTCAGTCTTGGATCGAGTTTTCTAACAATGGTGGTAGGAAGGGAACTTGCACAAGTATTCTTCAAGTATTGAGAATATGTTTTGGTTCAATGCTGTGCTAAATCTATTTTATGCCAAATCTCCAGCATTTAGGATTGGTTTCTTTTGGTCTGCCCTCAAAGATTCTGCTTCTAAGTCTTCTTGCATTTCCCTTGGAAAGGGAAATAAACGTATATCTACAAGGTACTTCAGTCCTACAGACTTAGAGAACAATTCAGAGAAACTATTGACTACAGAGAGTTGAGGGAGACTGGTTTCTGATCTTGGCCACTAACCTGCAAGCTTGAAGTAAGCCAAGTGAATAAGCATGTACCACCCCTGCTTCCTTTTACAGGCCCATTTTTCTCTGAAGATTCCATTATTTATGCCTTTAGTCCATTATTTATGGCTCTGTTCCAGTATTTATTAGAATTGAGAAGACAGAGCGTGTCTGAAGTTTACACAGATAGCGTTGGCATACTAGAGCACTTAAAACTGGCGCATGTATTCTTTGTGTATTGCAATATTTGGTGGCAAGAGGAGAAGAAACAGTATCAGGGAATATAGAAAGAGTAGGTATAGTGCATTTATGTTTATCTATAGGACACTTTATTAAATTCTCATTGATGATGTAGGAACTGTTAGCACTATGTCTAGTTTTATCTCATATTAGCCACAGAAATCGATGGAAAAAACTCATGTAGATGTTCAAGTGATGGAAAACTGGTAAAATTGGAAAACTGCAAAAATTAAATTTATGCTTGCTGAGTCACCAATGATGATTTTAAATAGGTTTAGTGTTTTTCATGAGGTCTTTTCCTGTAGAAGGGAAAAATACAACGTGCTGTTTAGTTGCCTATAAATATTTACTTTGCTGTTATACAAACCTAGCTATTTGCGGTATTTAGACAAGCATGTCTTTCACAATTCAGCATTCTTTTCTTGAGCAGTCACTAAAAGCAAATTTGAGATAACAACAGTCCATTTTAAAATCTATGGCAGTAAGTTGTCAATGCACAGATTGAGGTTTATTGTTGCTTTCAGGAGTTGACAAGAAAGAAAATGTTTGAGGTTCTCGTTTAGTATGAATATTTGCCTAAAGTAGCTAGCTAGTTCCCACAATGCCAATAGACTTTGGAAAAAATTTCTCACAGAAACAGAGGAACATAAGAAGCTCACTGTTTTCATTGGCACACATTTAATGTTTCTCCTAGGTTAGCTCTGAGGCATCTGTACAACAGTGATGGTAACTCTGCTCTCAGTTATACACTTGTGCTTGGGATGATCTCCTGTACCTCCAAAATATTCAATATCACCTCCTCCTCACAAGAAGAGTCAACAAAACTGGTGATGAATACTATTTCTGTGTGTTCTTTTCAACTATTTGAGAATACAATTTTTTTGTTTGATAACAGAAGTCTTTTACTCCTAAGACAAACTCTTTGTGGAGTCATGGGTCAGCATTTATCTTTTATTACACCGGGTAGAGTTGGGTGCTTTTGCCTCAGATTTGCAAGTGCATCTTGATTGGGAGTCATTGCTTTAGGAAAACGAGCTGGATCTTATGTTTGTTTATCTTGAAGAAACCAAGAGTCAGCTCCTGAGTGCCCTGATCATTGGGCTGCGTAGTGATGGTCCTGCTCCCTATTATCTGGCCCAGCCGAACTGTGTTCTTTTTTACAGAATATCATGACTTCAAGCGATAGCGTGCTCTGATTCAGGAGGAGTCTATGTTCAGGTGGTTGTGATACTCTACTGAGTTGTAGCTCTAATTTTTAACTGCTTTGGGCTGAAAAGGGAATTGAACGCAACAGCCCCATTTCCTGCAGAAGCACTGTAACCGCTGCACTGTTAGAAAGGGCGATTTTATGCCATTTTTCTCTTTTTTCTTTCCTGTGCTTTCAAAAGTAGTTTTGGGATATCTATATTCATAACAGTGCTGTGTTATTCCTCTGTTACTTGTGCTCAGACCTCCCAGGGGGCCTAATACAGGCTGTGAGAACCAAGGTTATGAAATTCAGGGAAGCCTGCCATGAGTAGCTGCTAAGATGCTATATTCCAGCATGACTGGAAGCAAAACTTCAGGCAGACTTTGAAGACTTTAATATGAAAATGTAGGCAAGTGTGGACTGCAGGAGGTTACATAGTTAAGCAGGCGTTGTCTAACTGTCGCTTGGATTTAGGTTCCTAAAAGTCACCACGGTGCTTATCTTTGCGCCTGGATATTTGAGGTGTTACTTGTGGGTAAGGGCAGTAATTTATCTGAGATATCCTGAAATCTTGGATTGCAGCATTTGCAACTTCTGAATAAGCCGTTAATTAAGAAAAACAATTCTGACAACCAAATAACTCTCTCCAGCATTCCTTATATTTCTCTTGTTGTGGGAAATAGTGATGATCAGATTATAGACCTTGTCGATTTATCCAGGCTGTACCTTTTCAATAGACAGAGCTACCACTTGTACCCCGAGCTGACTGTTTCAGATGTTTGGATAACTCTACCGACTTTAAGTGGACCATCAGCTTTCATCCTGCTTGCTAGATAAGCCCAGTAGTAGGATGGTGTTGAGATTGAATCACTGGAACAGGAAGAAAGTTACCAAGTGAGATACTGCTAGCACCTCACACCACACTGGTACTATGAGCCTGTTCAGTGTTACCTGGTCTTTGAACAGTGGAAGTAGCAAAAAAGTCATACGGCACACTGCACTGGATGTGTCTCAAGGAGGTCAGATAGATAACGTGTGGTGCTTAGCAGTACCAGAAAAGGTACATACAACTACACAAATGACGTTTTCGTAATTTCTGCTGTCTGTACAGTGTCTGCAGTGTCTAGTAACCAGGCATATCAGAAATAGATGATTATTATCTGATTATTATTATCAGCAAGGAAAGTTTCCTTACAAATAGTCTTTGTGCCATGCTGGAACAAGAGACATTGCAGAATGATGGAAAATTATGCTGTAAATCCCACTTATGCCTACAGTCTTCTCAGTCAAGGCAGTAAAACAGACAGTGAGTTTGGAAGGGTACAAATCTAGCCTCTGTGCAGCAATTCCTTAAGGAATAGTTCCATTGCCATTTGTGCCAGTCAGTCTGGTAACCTGTTCTTCACAGAAAAGCACTTACAGCAGAGCCTGCCAAAGAGGTAATCCACAGAGATTGGCATTTACAAGACCAGTAACTTATATCTTGTAGACCTCAGTCTCTTGAGGTTCTTTGGGGAGAGGCTGTCACAGTAATGGATGCATTTACACTCTTGTGTCCTATCACAACCAACATCGATGTGATTGATCTTCCTGACAAAGAGGATAAACTGTTGCTCATCCTTTGGGAAGACATTGTCTGGAATTAATAATCCTATCATCCAATTTCACCTTATCATAGGGAAAATTGTAATTATTTTTCATCAATTTTGAATAAAGATGTATTAACTTCATAAGAACCGTTTCAATCGTGCAATTAAATATTCATTTGGAATTCTGTTTTTGCTTCTGTTTAAAAAGTAAGACTTTTTTCCAGTATGCGATCATAATCTTAATGGAATTATGTTTAAAAACATATGTATTAAATATATGTTTGGGCTTTTGCAAAGGTTTGAATATTTGTACTTTGTGCAGCTCAATTGAATTCAGAAAATAATTTTCCTTAGTTCCTCTGTGTTCTATTTATAGTATAGAAAATATTAGTTGTGAACTCCACAGAATACTTTGATAAGTTGTAATTTTGTAAAATACTTAAAAAATGACACAGCATTGTTGTGTATAGTAAGTAGAACAGTCCTTATAACTTCTAGTGTCACTTAAAACAAAGATTGTAATGGTTGGTTGATTACATAAGAAAAGAAACTTAAGAACATGGAGCTTTTGAATAATTAGTAATTTATTATTTTTAATTATAAAATAAGCTGTATTCAGCCTTATTTTTAAAATTTATTACGTATTTTACATTTTTTTCAAATGAAATGCCTGTCCAACTTCTAGTTCATCAGAAATGTCTAGAAATTTCAGTGAAGCTGTAAGTCTGTGGATATCGGGTGGACTAAACTAAATTGTATGAATTACACCAGGCTGTCCACCAAAAAGAAAGTTTACATACAACTTTTCATTAAGAATCTAAAAGCTGTTTATAGCATATGTTTAAATCATTTAGATGTTCTGTGTAATGGGGAGGACTGCTATTGAAAACATAGGAGTTACTAATTGACACCAGAATGATAAAATTGTGCTCTTTTGCTTTTCAGGTCTTAGGAACAGATGAGGATAATATGGGGGATGGTTGCTCTCAGAAACTGGCTTCTGCCAAATTCCTTCGACTTTTGCTCCTAATACTGATTCCGTGCATCTGTGCCCTTATCCTTTTGTTGGTGATCCTGCTTACCTTTGTAGGTGAGTGCTAATGGAGTAAATTGAGACATTTCTAATTCAAGAGACTAAAACTGAGACTGCATTCTCAAGTGTTAATGTAATTGTGGACTTTAAAGATAAATCTTAGCATATCTACCTAACAAACTAATCTACCTAGTGACTAAATTATATTTGTTGCAGAGAAATAAATACACTCTTTAGATTTATATATTTAAAATGTATTTAAGGTACTGAAGAGGAAACCTTTTCTGAATTTCTCAAAGTAGATTATTGAGGAGCACGCTACCTTGATCATGTATTACGTAGATGGTTTTCAGCAGTCATTTTACAGGTACAAAAAGATATTTATGTTAGAACTTTAGATCACTGTCAGTGGAATGGAATATTTATACCTTATGTCACACATTGATGTGCAAATCTGATTTTTATTTTTGGGTGCAAGTTAATTTATAAATAGCCACAAATCTTTCTGAATAGCCTACAAAGTATTACTGTTTAACTAAGGAAAAACATGTTCATTTCTTCTAAATATGAAATATATATCAATGCAGAACACCAAGTATGTTTTGTGGAAACGTGTTCCAGTTATATTAGACGTCATAATGGCTTAGTCTGTTAACTTACTCTGTGTATGTTACAGAATTAAAACGTAGTGATTTGTTATGAAAAATTTTTAAAAAGCCTTCCCTTTGTTACCTTTAGAGAAGCTGACATATCATTAAATTGCTTCAACTACAACATGAGAAAGACAGTAATGCTAGATTAAAGCATTACTTTTTCAGGGAAAAAAAAAGTAAAATAATCATCCGTTCTGCTTTCAATGCTGAGAGTTTCTGAGATTTTTTCTTCTTTTTTTTGTTAATGAGAATATTTTCTAGTTGAGCTTCCTTAAGTACTTCAGAAGCACATCTGTAACAAATAGAGTAATACATGAGGTATATAGAGATAAGTCTGTTTTCCTGTTTTAAACCCCAACTTCTAAACACATCATACAATCAAACAGTTAGCAAGCACAGGAAGAAACTAAACACGTCTCAATTGCACCTTTGGCACTGTCAAAATCAGACAAATCTGTTTTCTCAATTCAGTCTGTAAAGAATTTGCAACACGAAGTTGTAGACCTGTTCTTTTAATTTAGCTTAAGTTAGGGAAGTAAAAAAAAAACCAAAGCGAGTGAATGCTATGATTGACAAGTAAGTCTTGGGATGTATCTTTAAACTAAGAACAGTCTGAAGTGGATTAGGATCCAGTAAGTCTGGCAATTAGGAAATATGATGCCATTCAATTTATTTTCCTTATGTTTAGCATTCCATTTGTATCCTTCATATCCTCTGCCTTAGATTTTCATTCTTTGGAGAGAAAGCAGATAAAAAAGCAGGTGTATTTACGTCAGCTCTACTCAGTCTCCTCCTCTGAGGCATGTATCGACATAACACTCATTAAAATGTATGAAATCCTGTGGGGAAATGGGGCGTGTTTCAATCATCTGACTTATGTAGCAAAAATCAGGACTATCTCCTCTTAAGTCAGTGCGATTAGTGTAGGGTGAAGAATAAGGCTTGGTGTTATTACCCAAGTCTAAAACTGGCAAAGCTCCCTTCAACATCTTTTGAATTAGCGTGATTATAATTTAGTATTCTTCTGTTTCAGTTAGTAGCTTTCCTTTTAGGTGTATTGATAGCCTAGAAACAAATGTATCTGATGACTTGAATTATATGAAGAAATTCAGTGGGCATCTTTAAAGGGTGTGTAATATAACATAATCTGTTGTATTTATTGAGAATACACTATATTCAGACTAGTAGTTCATATTAATTTCAGATCAATAATAGCTGAATTCTGTTACAATCTAATATTGGTATGATGACTTACAATGTAAGAAATGAGTCGACAGACCTGACTGACTAACACAAATTTTTTGATAAATAGGAAATTCTATTCTATTCTTACTTTTTCATGAAATGGTGGAGTTAAATTCAGTGGTTGTCATTCTCTTTCCCTGGTGTTTAAAACATAGAGAGCTCCAGTATATTGTTTACAAGCTTATGAACTTTTTTGATTTGACTTTGGTAATGAACTCATCAGAAAATTAGGCCTTTTATATTCTGCAAGAAAGTATTTTGTTTCCTGTGGTATATTTGTAAGTAGTTATTATTTTCTTTCTGTAATATTTTTTAATTAAATGGGACATATACACATGAAAAAGTGTGCATGAACCTTAAAACTTTCCTATTTGCTTTCCTTACATCTGTTTTGCTGCCTGCATATCATTGCATGCTCTGATGTTGAAGAAATGGAAAAGTTGGTATGAGTGGAAGGAGATAGAGCAGTACAGGTATATTGTAGTAATAGAGCATATCCTACTTGAGGTATGTCGTGGGGGCCTGTTTTCAGAATATGTCATTAATCAACCTTTCAAATGATATTTAGCATCAAAGTGTTCAAGATGCAAAGCCCTAGATAACGTTATTTTGTTAGAACTGTGTACAAAGAAAGGACAAAGCAAATTATGAGGAGAGATGCACATTATTTTATGTAAAGATACAACAGACTTTTATGATCCATAGAAGAAAATACCCAGCTGAGTTGTTTAGCTTTGATTTCTCTTAAGTACTTACACTCTGGCTCTGCATACTCTTCTGTCTCTCACCAGGAGTATAGCATGCTTGTCAAGTTGTAGAGGAAAACTTTGTATAAAGAGTGAATGTTGTTTCACTCACTGAAGCAGAGGCAGTACCAGTTGCTGTGAAGGAAGGAAGACCGTGACTATAGTAATTTGTTGATTGCCTGTGTTACATCAGAGGACAGGAGAGCTTAGGAATGGTGCTTGCTTTGGACTGTTGCAAGAACTAACATGCAAGACCTTGACCATGAATACCTAACTCAGTGTCGTGGGTTAGGCCGATCCGGCAACTAAACTCCACACAGCCACTCTCTCACTTCTTCTCCAGTAAAGTGGAGAGGAGAAGAATGTAATAAAGGGACTGAGGGTCGAGACAAGAACAGAGGGAGCACCCACCAACCACGGTCCCGGGCAAAACAGACTCGGCTTTCTCAAAGCAAAACAATTTATTAACGGTTACTTAAAAGGACAAAGGGAAACAAAACCGGTTACTTGAGAGGGTAAAAAGAAACAAAGCCAGATCTTAAAACCGACACCTTCCTTCCCCCCCACTACTTTCCTTTTCCTCCCGGCTGTACCTCCTCCCCGCAGTGGCGCAGGGGGCAGGGACTGGGGGAGTGCAGGTCAGTTCATCCCATGCTGTTACTGCTGCTTCTCTCTTAAAGGAGAAGGAGTCCTTACACCATTTTCCCTTGCTCCAGTGGATCCCCTACTCACGAGGAAAAATCCACAAACTTCTCCAGCGTGAGTCCTACCCGCAGGATGCAATCCTTCCCCACAGATTGCTCCAGTGCGGGCTTTACCACAGTCTCGGATTCTTAGGGAGTTGTTGCCACTCACTCTGGCGTGGGTCGTCACGCAGACTCCAGATGCCTCTCTACCTTGTCGTGCATCCCAACACGACTGTCCTCAGGCTCAGGCATCTCCTTTCCACGGGCTGTGAGTGGGTCTCTACTCCATCGAGTCTTTCCTGGCTGCAGGGGGCCGCCTGCTGTCTTGCCACCAGCTGCAGGGGAAGCTCAGCTCCGGCACACCTCCTCCTGCTCCATCCTCACTGACCTGGTGTCAGTGCGGCCGTTTCTCTCAGATCTCAGTCCTCTCCAGATGAACTCAGCCCAGTGGGCACCCCGGGAGTGGGGCGCTCCCCGAGTTCCCCAGCTGGCTCCGCCGCCGCCACCATCCTCAGTGGGTGGCACCAGCCCAACGCAGGCAGCCGCCCGGCCAGGAGCCAGGGAGCGGGGGCAGTGCCCTCCTCCCTTCTCTCCTTGCTCCTGGGCAAAGCACCTTTTCCGGTTCCTTTGTCCCAACTTAAATAGGGCAATTTGCAGAGGCGCCAATTGGCTCAACCCCCAGGGGGATGGCAGTCCGATCTGGTGGCCAGAACCAGGTCTAACCCGGTTCCAAAACCAGAGAGGTCACAGGGAGCAAAGCCCCTCTCCTGCCACCAGAACCCCCACCCCCAATAAAAATTTGAAAGGGAGAGAAAAGGCTAGATTATACATGACTAAGATTATTGATATCTTACAATTTCATCTGAGCCCTATAGAGATCAAGAGCCTTCTAATAAGGTTGGTCCATTTGTTTTTTCTCTGGGGATTATAGTTAGTATAGTATAGTAAATTTTGTTACTTTTCAAAAAAAAACCAAACAATAACTGAATCCATGGTTTGAATAGCTAAATCTTTAAAATGGAGAGATTTAAGATCACCTTCAGCTTGTGTTGGAATCTGTAGTCTATGTCCTGTTTTTCTTAAACTGAAAAAAATTCGTTAAGTAATTAATAGTATGTAAATGTTACAAAGGTGAAAATTAGCATGTTTGTAAGAATGAAAAACCTCTGGCATTTTCATTCTTTTCTTTGCAGAGAGGAAGTGTTCTAAACCACTTGAAACATTGCTTTTAAAAAGTCCTTCACAACTGGTGAGCATTATACCAAATTATTTTTTTTTTTTATTGCACTGTAATTGCTTACCATTGCAGTTATTTATCTGGGAAAACAAAATGCTTTATACTTACAGTTCCATAAAGGAAAATCAATTATATTTATTTTATAGTGATAAATGCATTCCATGGTAGATGTCCCATTCCTCCCATTCCTTCCCATCTGTGTCCTCAACTCATACTAACGTGGTCTTCTACCACCTCCTGTTTACAGTCATCCACAACTAAGGTTTTGTCTGTTGTTTTCTGTAGAATTCAGAACAAGTCTTGTGACACACGTAAAGAATGTCTTTATCAATGACCTGGATGAGGGGATTGAATGTACCCTCAGTAAATTTGCGGACGACACCAAGCTGGGAGGCTGTGTCGATCTGCTCGAGGGTAGGGAGGCCCTTCAGAGGGATTTGAACAGACTGGATCGTTGGGCTGAGGCCAATGGCATGAGCTTTAATAAGGCCAAGTGCAGAGTCCTTCACTTGGGGTATAAAAACCCCAAGCATTGCTATAGGCTCGGGGAGGAGTGGCTGGAGAGCTGCCTGGCGGAAAAGGACCTGGGGGTGTTGGTTGACTACCGGCTTGATATGAGCCAGCAGTGTGCCCAGGTGGCCAAAAAGGCCAATGGGATACTGGCATGTATCAAGAATAGTGTGACCAGCAGGAGCAGGGAAGTGATCCTGCCCCTGTACTCGGCACTGGTGAGGCCGCACCTGGAATATTGTGTCCAGTTTTGGGCCCCTCGCTTTAAGAGAGATATTGAGCTCCTGGAGCGAGTCCAAAGAAGGGCAACTAAACTGGTCAAGGGGCTGGAAAATAAAACTTATGAGGAGCGGCTGAGGGAGTTGGGGCTGTTTAGCCTGGAGAAGAGGAGGCTGAGGGGAGACCTGATTACGGCCTATAAATACTTGAGAAAAGATGGTGGAGAGGTAGGGGAAGGGCTCTTTACATTAGTGATGGGAGATAGAACAAGAGGAAATGGGCATAAGCTTAGTCAGGGGAGATTCAGGTTGGATGTTAGGAAGTATTTCTTCTCTGAAAGGGTTGTCAGCCACTGGAATAAGCTGCCCAGGGAAGTGGTTGAGTCCCCATCCCTGGATGTGTTTAAGAATAGGGTGGATGAGCTACTTGAGGATATGGTTTAATGGGGATTAGGGATGGTTGGACTCGATGATCTCTAAGGTCTTTTCCAACCTAGAAATCTATGAATCTATGAATCTATGTATGTCAGACTTCTACAGTCCAGATGTAATTTTTAGGCATATGATCACACTGCAGGACCACATCAAGTGAGCATACCTTTTAGCAGGCAGTATAGCCTCTTATCTATGCACAATGTTAGGCATTCATGCATTTTGCAAAATGATACTTCAAAAATTTGTTAGTTTGTCAACACTGGTAGAATTAGGATTACAATTAAAGTCTCTAAGATGCACTGTTGACTATGGATATGCAAATAATCATAGAATCATAGAATCATAGAATGGTTAGGGTTGGAAGGGACCTCAAAGATCATCTAATTCCAACCCCCTGCCATGGGCAGGGAAACCCTCTACTACACCAGGTTGCCCAAAGCCTCATCCAACCTGGCCTTGAACACTTCCAGGGATAGGGCATCTACAACTTCTCTGGGCAACCTGTTTCACTGCCTCACCACCCCCAAAGTCAAAAATTTCTTCCTTAGATGTAATCGAAATCTGTCCTCTTCTAGTTTAAAGCCATTGCCCCTTGTCTTGTGACTATATACTGTTGCAAAAAGTCCCTCTCCAGCTTTCTTGTAGGCCCCCTTCAGGTACTGGAAGATTGCTGTAAGATCACCCTGGAGCCTTCTCTTCTCCAGACTGAACAGCGCCAATTGAGGTTTTTGTTCTTTCACTGTCCATAAATTATCATTGTGCCGTGTTTATATTTTGGCTCTGACTTGTATTTTGAGATTAATTTTGGTTCTCAGTGAGAATTATTACAAGTGTTATGTGTGATGCATTGTATTTAGCATTTTCAGCTTACTCTTCTCAAAATCAAAGCTCACTCTAATGGCTCAGATCATTCTGTTTGGGAAATCTGTAGCAAGACTGTTCACCTGAGAGATGCTGTCAATGTTCTTGCATGTGACTGGTCGAACAATGATCATTACTATTTTAGAATCTGTGAGACCTGTAATCTCCTTTCCGTTCCCCTCCTGAGAACACAGAAGGAGCTGTGTCTCCTTCACTGAATTAACATCAGGAAAAGTACATTATAGTAAAACTGCTGGTCTTAGTTTTGTGGCTGTTGGATCTTCTGCATTCGTAAGGTAACATGTATGTGTCAAGACCCCTGTGTCAATTTGGGAACCCAACTGTACTGGCCCATACTGCCACACCGAGGAAGTTAAAGTTGCAGGGAGTTATACTCTAGAGTAAAAGGATCTTGATCCCTGAATCATTTGGAGATGCTAGTAGTTCTTCAAGTGATGTTTAGCCTTGAGGCATATGACATGTCCTCAAAATATAAAGTGACTAGCACCATGGAGATGCAAAAGTTGTAATTGTGAAAGCAACATGAAATAGAAACAATTCCATTGTCTGTCATTGGCAATATTTACTGTAAGACAAGTGTCTAAATTTAGGAGTTTAACACTAACATATAAATAAACTATTTGATCCTGGGAGTTTTTCTGATGGAAGATGGTAATCATCAGCTAAATGATCTGCTGATTCTTTAATTTGATCTTGCCACCGCATCTATATTATGGGAAATGTCCAAAGGAGTGTATCCCAGAGCAGCCTGTATTTCACCCATCTGTAAGAAGTAATTTAGTCTAGCAAGCCTTCTTTACTGATACACCTGGAATGTTGAAAAAAGATGCTGTGAATACAGATCCAGGTTGGAATGTGTGCTGTGAGACACCACTGAGGTCAGTGAGGAATTGTTCTTGTGATCTCTAGAGAATAGTAATGAAAGTCTGGCATTCCACCCAGCACAGATGGACAAAAGGTCACAGTGACTGAAGCATGGATTCTGGTGTGGCGTAACTGATTCCCAAGGAGCCCATGGAACTTTATTCATTAGCCAGTTCAAAGTGAGTGTTTAACACAGGCACAGATTCAGGATTGGTTTCTGAATTGCAATAGAGCCATTATGTGTATGTTACCTTTAATTTCTTAGGTTAAGAAAAGCTTTATAAATAAAAATTTCTAGTTATATGACACATCGTGCTCAAGAGATAGGAAAAAAGAAAGAAACGAGATAAGATTTTTTATTAGACCACAGTGTTATGACTGCATCTGGGAACTTTCAGGCAACAACAGCTGTTAATATGAAAAGTAGCTGCTGTCTTCCCCTCTAGCCCTTTAGTATGATCCTGATACGTTTGCTGAGACTTCGTTGTCTGAAAGCCAGAAGTTGATGAAAGACAAGATCTCTCCTTTCTGCACAAGACCTTAGGAGCCCAGCTTTGTTCTGCAGCTTCTTTAAAACTTGCCTTCCACAAAGCCTACTTTGAGTTCCGTTTTATCTGGGAACTGATCCATTATTTGCATAAGTCACATGTGAAGTTGCACAAAAAAAAAAAAAAAGTAATTGCAGCTGACCTCTTTTTTGTCCCCTTGGGCATCTGGTAAGCAGTTTAAGGTAATGTCTTGACAGGAGGAGCAGGATAAAGTCCATTACTGCAGCTCTAAGTAATATTCAATGGTTTGGTATACTTGGGACCTCCATATTGTCAGTGATGTGCCTGTTTCTTCAAAGTGCAGAGTCATAGGGACAGACCCTGCAGAAGAAATCTCAGCTGGCTAGTCATGGTAGTGAACCAGTGTTTTATTCCTTTTGTAACTGTCTCATCCATTATACATACTCCGGTAGCCTGTTTTGCTCTGTTTCATTAGCTTTTTGAACAAATTTGGTCTTTTTGAGATTGCCTGCTGTGAACTGCTAGAAATCACCCACAGTATACACTGCCAAAATCTCAATTTAATAGCCTGAACAGTGTGACTGTTTCTTAGGTCTCATAACTGTCCATTTCAGATCTTTAAATAAACCATTAATTCCCCAGTAGTGAACAGCAACTGGAAAATGATCAGTAGAACTGTTGGCAAAGCATCACTTTGAACTGAATGAGCTTGGTGCCAGTTTCTCATTTTTGTACCAAACACAATGAAGGCCAGCGTGCTGTATGTTTCTGTCATCTGGACATGTCCAGCTGTAGCTGGAGACACAAATCCAAAATGGTTACAGCTATTTCTCAACTAATTAACTATCTGACTTACGATTTACTGTCTACAGCTCTGTATGAACTCAACACCTGAAGAAGAGTTGGGTATAGCAAGCATGTATACAGGAATAAAATGCATGTTCTGTATGTGTTGTATGGCCGTTAGCAGACAGAGTAATTCAGTTCTCATTACTGAAAAGACTGAAAAAGAGATGATTGTTTTAAAGCATCACCTTAGGTATCTTAATATTTTAATAGTTCCTTCAGGGCTTTCGATGCTATAAAAATATGTCCAGTGAGCTTAATTTAAGATTGAAAATATCAGTGGTATTTTTTATGGGGAAAAGGACAAGAATCAAAGCAAATGGGAGCCTAACTCAGAGAGTGGGCTCTATAGCCTGGAATTAAGTGCTTGAATTGCCTACCCTGCATTGGGAAGATGAGAGGATAGGAGAAAAATGTAGGGGGAGAACAAGGTGACTCAGGAAGGTGATCCAAAACCCTCACATACTAAGCGGAAACATTGTTGTCATCTAGAGCTAGCCAGTGGGGAACGCCAAACAGAGGTCTACGCCTGCCTCTCTCAAGGTCATATGCAGCAGAGCCCAGGGTTATGTTATTTTGTGGGGGAAAAAAGTCCTTGTTAAAAATAATTTTAATACTACTCATTGTCGGCTGAGATGATACAATTGGGAAGGTCTTTTGTGTAGAAGGGGTTCATTGTGTGATACATCTGTCCGGAAGAGAAGGGAAGTTGTTGTCAATAGAAAATTGTGAATAGAAGAAAAAAATTCTATTGTTGGAAAGATACGTTGAAGAAGCAAACAAGCATTTTGAGATCTCAGTGAAAGAAGTAAATGACCTTATGGGTGGTGAGAGACATAGCTATTATTTGTAGTTCCAGAAAAAGAATGAAATAAGGCTGAGTGAGGAGACGATGGACTCCAGTGGGTAACTTCAATATTTTCCTTAACGGTATTTATTGGTCCACTGTATTAAACCAAAAGGTTTTTTTAAACTTCCTTCAAGAGTTTACCTATCTTGTAGCATATTGCCTGCTGTTCTGCTGAGTGATATATAAATAGCTAATAATTTTTACTTTAATTTTAAATCATTATTCATAGCTCTTTGGGACCAATGTTTTCCAGGCTTTTTCTATTTTTGTGTTGAGTGGAGGAGAAGAGAGGAGCCTGGGGAGGAAGAGAGAGAATGTGAAAAAAATCCCCATAGCTATTCTCGAGTTATGGAAAAAAAATTATGCACTTTTCCAAAGGAGGAAAAAACCCTCATTTTAACTTTTTGAAAACTACAGGAAGAACTACTGAAGTTTGAAACTTGAAACAAAGTAGGCTTCTGAATCATAGAGATTGAAAGCTTTATTTGGAATCAAAGCATCCCAGTAAAAGTGTATATGACTGAGCACAATTTCTGAGCATCATCAGTCACAATTCCTTAGACTTTAGCAAATCATATTACTACTGGTCCCTATTTGTGAAACCAGAACACATTTATTCCTCATATTTGGCCTGACCAGAGGACTCAAGCAAAAAAATGGTCCTGAAATAATTTGCAGGTGGGGGATTTTTAGTTGCTTCTGTAAAATACACGCAGTAAATTCCTCCAAATCCCAATGAATTACGAACATTTGCTGGTGGAAAACCAGAAACGTTAACATGTATATATATAAAGTTCCCCTGGGTTCTTCCAGTAGAAGTTAGACACGAAGATTTACTCACAGTTAGTGACACTGAAGCCAAAACAACCCAGGCTGCATAAATGAGGATATGGTAAATCTCAAATGATAACTGTTTCATTGAGCCCCACTATATTTCAGGAATCTTACAAGTTTTTCATGCTGGTTTCAGCTGCTATAGTTAAAGCTTACTCAATGAAAAAGAAAATGCTAAGATCACCCCTTCTCAGGGGCCTCTTCTATTCTAATTCTCTTTTCTTCTTACCTATAAAATTTTCTAACCCAAAGTAATTTCAGGCTGTAGGAAGCTGAGTTCTTCTGGCATTGTTAGTTATTTGTAGCTGTGATTATTAAAGATTTCCTCCTGCTCTGTCCTTGAATTTCAAGCCAGTGAACTGATTTAGTCTAGCTGCAGAGCACATGAAGGGGTGAGAAGAGGAATTCAGTACCAGCAGTGTGAAGGGGCTCAGGATATCCAAGTGGGTACCGGCTGCATGTGGTGTCTGGAGTTGGCAGAGCAGTGGGTTTGGCTAGAGAGAGAGCCTGGAGCAGTGGCAGGTGGGTGATGCCTGACTGAGAGGTGGTCATACAACTAGACATTTTGGTAAACACAATAACCAAACTGAAAAGGAAGTTCAGGAGAGATAGTGGTGGGCGTTGTGTGGACTCAAATCATTTGTACCAAGCAGCTAATGAAGGATCAAATCAACGTGAAAGCCTAGGAAAAAACAATTTACGCATCAGAGGGAAAAGATTTGTGTGATTTGCCTTGAGTTCGAGGGTTTATAGAGAAAAACAGGAGGTGAATTCTTGCTAATGTGCTTCAGGTGTAACCATCTTTTTGGCTTGATGGCCTGTAGCTAGAGTAAGGGTGAGAGAGAAGAAAAAGAGCTGAAAGGATAAGCAGAAAACTCTCTTGTTTCCACATGGAGCCCAGCTAGAGGAACCCCTGGTTTAGTCCTTTTCTTTGGGTTTTGGCTAAGGAAAGGCTGTTCTATTTGTGTCTCGTCATTGAAAGGACAAATATTCTTCACTCCCTTGTTTTTACTTTATTGCCTTGAAACAATGTGAGAGGAGTGCTTAAGTATCACTGTTAGGAGTGGACAACAAGAAAAGTTATTAAAATTATGAATTGTTGCCAGGGTATTTAACAACAGTTGGGAGATTTTATGCTTTGAGGGATTACTTTTAATTATTTGTAATCAAGTCTAGCTGAATTGTGTTTATTATGATTGTTAAACTCTTTTACGTGACTAGCTAGTCGCAAAAATTGCTTTTGCTATTTACAAAAAAAATTCTTATATTGTGATACAGAGCGGTACTTCTAACATTAAAAATGACTAATATATTTAGTTAAAGTTTTTGAGTTAGTATTTGTAGTTTCTCTTATAAATAGCTGTTATATGTCCTATATATGTTTGAGATGCCTTCTTTATTATTTGGATTAATTAAATATTTCAGTAATAGTCACAGGTTAGAAATAGATTCTCTTACTATTTAGTTTGAATTCCCTGATGCTTGTGGGATGCATTTCCTTAGTGTTATGCACCTATTTTGATTTGTGAACTGTAATTGCTTGCAACTGTTCAATGAATATAACTAAGCAAAGTCTATGTTTGTCTATGATATAATAAATGACAAACGAAAAAAAATACAGCAAGTGCTGAAAATTTTGCATACAACGACATATTTAAAATGTAGTATTAGAGAAGAATGACAAAGAACTCATGGACCTATATTTAGCAGTGGTAGTTAAATTACCTAATCCTAGATGGAGAAAACAGTGCTTCTTTCCAATTTAAAAGTTAGTGAATATAAAATATATTAAAAATGTATTGGTTGCCTTGAAGCTTCAGAATTAGCTTTCCAAAGATGGTGGTGCTATGAAAACAAGACATGATGCAATTTAAAAAGAGAAAAAAAATAGTATGACAATCTTGTTAACAATGATAAAACAAATGCTTGTTGGAGCTCCCTGGAATTACACTCTATCATTACAAACATGTAAGAGTTCAGTGACATACTACAAGTAAGATTAAAACGTTTTTATTTCATGGAAGCATTTATGTTTCTCTATTTATCCTGTAGTAGTTATAGCTTTTGTTTTGATGTGCTTCTGTTATTTTGTTGCTGCATGAAATTCTTAACTTTAGTTCTCTTTAATTTTAACTTTGAAATAAATACTACTTTTTTAACCTGTGCCATTATATTTATTATTCACCGTCCAATACAAATTGGTAACACTTGTCCTTCCAGGTGCTGGAAATTTTGATGCTTTCTTTCCTTTCTTCTAGGAGTGTTAGAAAAAACATGCTTTTACTCAAATGGCAGTGAGGTCCTCACGGTTAACGGTGACATTGAAACATCTGATGTTCATTTGCCAAACACAGTTGAAAACAGTTCCGAGACTGATCCCACAACAGATCTCAGCACATGGCCCCCTTCCTGGACCACTGCACCTTTATCCCATATTGACCAAATGAACAAGAACTCAAATATATTTAGAGAGACTTTCCAGGAAAATTCATTTGCTCTCGCAACTCAAGCCACAGAGCTCAATCCTCGTCCTACATATGATGCTGCTTTGGCAGAGGGCTCTGAAGACAGCACCCAGCTGTTTGCCACTGCAGAGGAGGCGGCTTTGTGGTCTACAGATGCATCCTTCAACAACACAGAGAAGATGACCTCTCTGCCAGTATTGAGTTCTACCCGTCCATCTGTGTCACCAAAAATGGATCAGAAAAAAAGTAAGTTTACATTCTATTTGGCTCCATAATTCTGACTCAAAAACTACAGAACATATTGTTGGCATGCTTCTCAGTGTCTTCCCATGAGTTCTGAGGAACGTGTCCCTTTTGATAATTTATTTTGTCCTGCACATTCCGTGTTGCAAACAGTTGGTTTTTTATCAGAACATTGATCTATTTCGTTGAGGAAGATGCGGTAAATTCTTTCAGGTATGAATATTTACAATACATTCTTCAAGTGGTGATAATCATGCGTACTTACCAAGGCTGAAAATGAGTTATTGCAGACTGTATTCAGTTTGCAGATTGAATTTTCTGTGTTTCGTTAAAATCATGTATGTAGCAAGTACCTTCCTGAACTTGGGATGAATGACAGTTACAAACTTTTTCTATGTTGATCGATAAATTCTTCTCCAATTTGAAGCAGTTTCTCTATGTAGCAATAAAATTCCAATGACATTTCTGAGGGCTATAGTCAAAATGTCTAGAGAGAATAGTAACAGCTGTGGTCAAGTGGGGTTTTTTTAAGTTTGGCTGTGAAAGCAGGTGCATTTCATTAGTGCAATTGTAATTTTATTGATTCATCATGTCAGTGGTAATGAAAGTTTCCCTAACAACTGAAACACTAGGGTACCATATTAAAATCAATTTGTTTCTCTTAAACTATAAATCATTCCTTTGCTTTTGATCCCACCAGAGCACAAAGCAAAACTTACTCCAGGTAATAGAGAGATCTGAAAGAGATGAAAGGAGATAGTCAATGACCTAAAAGTGGCACACTCTATTAAAAGTATTTTTGAAATTTCTATAAAATTAAAATGAAGAGATGGTATCTGATAGTAGTGATCACTTCTGAAAGGCCACTGAATTATATGTTATTTTGAGGAGCCGGTCTCTGTGTGATTCTTCTATTCAATTCTGTGCTCAGTTAAGTTGTAAGACATGATATTAGTTATCTGAAATTTTTTGCTCTGCTTTTTTTTTTTTAAGTATTCTCCCTTCAGGAGTTTGTCCCCACTCCCTCATCATCAAACAGGCAGATAAAAGTTCGGAAACAGCTCTGTTATGTCTTCTTGTTCTTTCTGGAGTGAAGTAGAGGTAGGGAAAAGCTTTGAATAAGACTTTCTTTTTTTAAAATCTGGTACACAGGAGAGATTCCTTTTGAGGGCATTTCAGTGATAGCTTATTTTCTCACTCATAAGATAACTTTCAAAAATAATAACTTACTGCGAATCAATGATTTGTCAATATTTTCTTCTGGCCCCTAGACTGTAGTGACTCCACAGGCCATTTGAATGGTGCAGGTTTTCTGTGGGTTCTGTTTGCTAAATTATTTTTCTTAAACAGATTTATCCCTTATTTTCTCCCCCTGCACCCCATAGAATTTTCAATAGTTACTGTAGCAAAGGACACCTCAAAGTTAGTGGCCTGGTGATTAACGTTGAGCAAAACTGTAGGGCAATATGCCACCGGTTTTTCTTAACTAGGTCTTCTTTGATGTGTTGTGAGGTCTACCTGTTCGTATTCTAGAAGATGGGGTCTTTGCATTGCAGTCTTGGTAACTGTGTAGATACAGTATAGATATATTGTGTGAGATTCTGTGTTTGTATTTGTATTCATCTGCCTAATCATCAATTTGAGATACCTGCAATTCCAGGAAGTATAGATGAAACAGTGTAAAATTTTTTCCCTTATCATGTTGGAACAGACTATTTCAAGGTGGATATAATATGCGTGTGTGTGTGTATGGGAGATGATGTCTTTCCCTCCTAGGATGCTGATGCAGGGACAATGCTACAGTGGCTCAGGACAACCTTAGGTCTGGATTTCTAAACTTTCAAATGTTTGGAGTTTGGTATTGTACAGAAAGGCACTGTAGCCTATCATGAAATCTCTAAGTATGTGCTCTGTTCTGGTAGGTGCAGTTCATTCTAACAGGAGTATGACTGCATGTGTATTCAGTAGGCATGACTACCTGGGATTCTGCCGTGAGGTGCTTTCTTCTGTGTAAAGAGAAAAGGACAAAAGATTTTCAAAGATAAATTTGAAATACCACAGGCTTCTTTAAAAAACGGAAACAACAAAAAAAAACCCATCCCAAACTGAGATACTTCAAGTTAGGTTTTTCTCCCCCTATCAGATACAGCAAGAGCTAGTGTGTTACTAATCAATAATCTCAGTCTTGAATTCCTCTTTCAGGTGTTTTGCTTACCTGTGTTCATGTGGACGTTGCCTTAATTCTGCATATAGATACATTAAAAATGCATATATATTTTGGGGATCCAGAAGAGTTTGGTCTCAGAATACAGTGTGTTCCCATGGCTGTGCAAGGCATGGAGGACTAGAAAGCAGGGGATCTTGATGAGTAGAAAGGGCTCCTCACTACCTCACTTGTCTTGGCCTTTGCAAATTAACTCCTTACATTTTTCCTTGGTCTCTTTGATCTCTCCTGTCCCACTAAGCTTTGCTTCTTGGAGACAACTCTAAGGTAGCAGAGAACATGGTCTGATGTCCACAGTTCTTATGTATTCTGATGTTGAGGGAGATGAGGAATAACTGGGAGATGAGATATAAGTAAGTTTTGGAATAGTGAGACTGGAATAGGCTTTTGGAGTGAAAAGGATTTTTTGGTACAAGTAAAACTTAACGACCACGTGGGAATGGTGGTCACAGATCAAATTAAATCTCTCTTGCTTAGTGTCTGGATCCAACTGCGACCATGAGTGCACACCTAAAGAATAAACTAGGACTAGCATACAGAGACACTTCAACATTATGTAGTAGCAGATTCCAGTGATCTGCAGTGAGTCCTGGTGAGCATTCTCCCATGAATTTACGTAATGACTTTCGAACTCATGTAAAATGGAGGTTTGAGCTTTTTAAGCATGTCTTATAAAGAAATTAATCTCCAAATGAAGTGTGAGGCTGATGTTCCATCATCATCAATGCACACTTGCAGATCATCAATCAGTACGAGTTTCATCTGGTTCAAATGTGAGCAAGTGAATGCATTTCTGTTGATTTAGTAAGCATGCATAACTTGGACTTTATGCTGGTTGTATGCAGGGTGTTAAAAGACAAATGATGTGTCGTACAACACAGAGACTGCCAGTGCAAAACCAACCAGACAAAATTCTCTGAACATATTTGAATTGGCATTCATGTGGCTGTAAAGTTTTTGGTCTGATCTTAGTATCCTTAGCACTGGATTTGCTTTACTGGTGAACCACAGCTTCAATAAAAGACATTAGAACACATCAGTAAGAGAAATCATAAACATTGTGACCATATGGTATTCACTCAAGACTTTAAAGTAACTCAAGTAAGACATTGCTGAGTTACTAACTGGAGAGGAATGAAATCTGGCACGTATGACATCAATTATTTAAAAAGTCCTTGAAGCAGAAGGAAGTTCTTTGGCAGAAATTGTAGTAAAGAATAGATTACTGAGTAAATGGAAATACATGGTACAATAGGGAAGAGACGGAGAAATTTATTTTCGTTTTACAAGGGAGAGTAATACCTCACAAGTCTATTAGAAAGTTCTTTGAAGGAGTCAGTGAAAATGCTGGGTAATATAACATACTTGGCTTTTCAAAATGCTGTTAATGAGAATCTTCACTGAGAAGCCTTAAAGAGACTTCTCACAGACTAAGTGTTCATTAAAAGACAGGAGGAAAAATAAGAATGAATGGTTAGGCTCCACAGTGAAGAAGGTTACTGATGGAGTCTTACAAGATTTGCTGATCTGGGAAAGCAGTGAATAGTCAAGGAAGAACATTTCTGCTAATACAGAATTACCTATCTAAAATGAATAGCTGGGAATCACATAAAGATCTCATAGTGGAGAAAGTGACTGATGAGATGTGTAGATGACTTTGTGCCAAGAGGTGCAAAAGAGTGCTGGAGAGTGGGGAGCAACCCTAACTCTTTGTAATACCACGCTGGACTCTCAGCTAGCTTTGCCACTGAAAAAAGAGACCTGATGGTTTGCTGCAGACAGCATTCTGGCTCTGTCCCTGTCAAGAAGGCAAATAGGGTGTTAGGTATCATCATGCAGTCCGCAAAGAACAAACCATAAAATCTCGTTACATCAGCGTATACGTTCAGAAAGATAATAGCAGAACTGGAAAAGGCAAATAGCAGGCAACCAGACCAGTAGAGACATGAAATGGCTTAGATGCGAGGAGGCACTGAATAGGAGGAAGACACTGTTTTCCTTCTGGAAAAGAGCTGACTGAGGAGTAAGTGGTTGTGGTAGATACCCATGCCATTTTGAGTGTCCTGGGGGAATTGAACAGGGAACAGTTACTTGCTGTTTTTCATTGTATGGGTAGGTGCCTTTTTTTTTTTTTTTTGTTACCAGACAATAAATTAAAACAAAAAAGGGAGACATACATCATGGAACTTTTTGCCACAGGATGATGAGAAAACCAGAAAGTATGAAAATGCTTGGAGAACTTCATGAGGGGTTGGTCTGTTGGGGGCTTTTGAACACAGTATTCCAGTGGCAATCTCTGACTTTTGAAGGCTCAAGATTTTAGGTTGCCAGAAGCTGTTGTTATACTCCTAGGTGGTTGTTCCTTATATTTGCCCTAAATTCTTCGAATTATTCTTGAACATACAATGCTGGCACCTACCAAAGGCCAGTCTCTGAGTTGAATGTATCCTGTATTACCTCTTTGTTGGAAAGCAAGCCGAGGAATACATTTTTCCTGTTCAGGGATTTGAGTTTGTGTGAATTCATTTTTAAATGTTTTCTGAAGGTGTGGGTCATGGTCCTAAGTCACTAGGATTGTTCACTGGAGAGTTTTCTGATAGCAAAAACATCGGGAAGGGAGTCTTAGGTGAGCCAATAGGTTCAATAGTGTATGTTAATGGAATTTAGAAGTATATGCAGTAGTATTCTGTTCATCTGTCAATCAATGCTTAACAGAAAAAGAACCATATACTAAATAGTAATTCTCTTAAAAAATAAAGTATGTGTTTCCAAGATAAATATCAGTACAATTTGATGGGTACTTTTTTCTCTTTGAAACAAAAGTAGGCTGCAGTTAGGCAGTTAAGTGGGAGACTGCCCAGAAGAGATCTCAAGTGTATGAGATTTAGCGGGGTGTTTTCATTTCGAATAAAGCAGACTCCCTGTTTTGTCATACTGCTGATTTGGGGAGACAGGGAGAAAGAGAGAGAGAGTGAGGGTTGACATTCTTCCTAGAAAAACATCCTGTAAACTAACGGAATACGTACTGGGACAAGGGGTTACACTCTCTGATTTTGTTTCTTCCACACACTGATGTTAATGCATACGTATATTTAATATCCCTTTTTTTCCTGTGCCAAGTCTCTCATATTTCTCTCCCAGCAGACAGTCTAGTAACCCCTCTGCCATTTCACAAAAAAAGTTTCAGTGGAGACCTGTGACAGCATCCAGATCCCGCCAGCAGAAGTGACATGACCGAGCCTGGTGATCTGCCGTACCTTCCCGTGCTTGGCGTCCCCCCGCCCCCCAGCAGGCTCCAACTCTGTGAGGCTCCGAGGGGGCGAGACCCGTCCTCGGCACAGCCCGCAAAGCCGCAGCAGGTCTCTGTGGTGCCCGAAGCGGTTCCTGCGCCGTGTGATTGCCGCCGAGCATCCTCGCCTTCGGCCCCGCTTTTCCAGCCGCCGCGGGTGCTGCGCGCCGGCCTCCAGAGGGCGCTGCCGGCGGCCCCGAGCCCCGCGGGGGCCGGGAGCGGGGCCGGGAACGCTGCCGGGGGCGGGGGGGACAGCCGGGGTGGGCGGCGCAGGCCTGTACCGGCCTCGTCTGCTTTGGGAGGACGGGAAGTGGCAGCTGCGGAGAAGGGGAGGGAGGTAGCCCCGTGTGTTAGTGGGAGGTGGCGCTGGTGGTGGAAGAGGTGGTCTGCAGAGGCTTTCACCCGAGGAGCAGCCTGGCTGCGCAACTCCCGGTTGTCCGGGGAGTAAAGGGAGAGCGCTGGGCCTGTGGACCTTTTGTTAGGAAAAGGACTCAGTAAAGAGCCAGATGGATAGAAATAAGGGACATGTTTTTGCCAGCTCTGGGTTATTCTGAATGTACTTGACAGAGTGCTAGGAAAAGGCACTCATCCCAAATGAACATGGATGTGGTTCCTGGTCAGCTCCTCCCCGCGCTTGCACAAGTGTGCAGGAGGGTGAAAAAAGCCCTGAGCCCTAAACGTTGCTTGGAATAATGAAGTGGAAAAGTGCCTGTGGAAAAGTGCCTTTGCAAAAGCGAGTCACTGTATCAGAGGACTTGTTAAGCATTTCAAAAAGCATAGCGTTTCTGTTTCCTTGTTTGCATCTTTTACTCTTTTCCTAAATAACAGATACTCTTATTACGCAGAGGACTCTTAGGTCTTTTCATATTTCATGCACATCTTTGAAACTAAGCAATTTAATTTATTTGCAGTCCCTGGCTCAGCCTAGCAGTTATCCTATTCCTCTCTATTGTCGTTTAGCTATGTTTGATTTATACATGAAATAAATCTCTTTGTCTCTGCCCAGCATTTCTTACTTGGTATTTGGTGTTCTGTCACAGCTAGAATCTACAGAGAACTAGTCTGGCCCAGCTGTTTCGTAGAAAAGAGCAATATGAGAATGGCTGTGGGGATAGCTGAATGGGATGTGTCACGTGGTGCAGAAACAAGAAATTCCCTGCCTTTCTCTCCCTGCGTTGTGCTGCTTTTTATTCTGCTGAAGCTAAGGTATCCAGTAAAAACATGAATTTCTCCTGAAGGGAAAATGGCTTTGTTTTTTCAGATTGGCATAGAAGAACATAAACAGTGGTCGCCTAAATCCCAGGCCAGGAGTTTAGCCACTCAGCTGTGTTTTTTTTTTTTAATGCAAATGCAAGCATGAGTAGACTAATATGGTAACTATTAATTTTGCTGGTGTTTGAGTTCATGCTTGAGAGTGTTTTATCTTCCAGCGGTCGCTTCTGTTTCTTTATCTCACCTATACCTGTATTTTCTCTCAAAATTAAAGAAACAAAGTGAAAAAAGCTGCCCTAAAATTTTGGCAATGTAGTCCTCATTAAAAAATGCATTTTTTTCACTAGTCAAAATAACCACTAGAGCCATGCAGGTTGTCTTGTCTAGCAGAAATCTAAATTTCCAGTTGACTTGACAAAATTAGTGACTAAGAAGAGAAACACACGGTGAATTTTCACTGAATTTGATAGCAAGACCCTGGTTTTCATCAGTTTTCCTATTCCAGCATTGCTGTTTCATATGGATGCATGGGCATAGCTTGGCAAGGAAACCATTGTTTCTGACATATAAGATGCATTAGCTGGAATCCAAACGATTCATAAAAGTTATTACTCTCTATATAAAATATAGAGAGATTTTTCATTACAACTTATGTTTATAAGGAAGAAAAAACTTACTAGCTTTTATCACCTGGTGCATTGCTGCTCTCCAGTAACTGAGTTTGCCAAAAACTTCAAATACGTGTGTAAGAATTGTAATGAGGTTGCTAAGGCTTTCATACATTTACCTCTAGCTGGGCTTGTGATTTCAATTCCCTTTAAAAAATGCATGGTTCCTCATTGCAACTCTTTTGTTTGTAGATTATCATCTGTCCAAATGCAGTCTGATGTTCTGCATAAGAACATCTTCATCTGTCATAACAGATCTCAAGTATCTATTGAGAGTAATACTGTAATGAGTACTATGGATAACTATCACACCCCTCTTGAAATTCCATGTATCTTTACTCTTCGGCCTTTCAGCAGTGTGGTTTACTTTAGACTGGGAGGTTCCTTCCTTGGAAATAACTACAAAGTTAGTTTTGTTCCAGTCTTTAAATGATGTGTGTGTGTGTGCTTCTGGAGTTATGGATGTGTGTACCTTTAAAACTCTAAAGAAACAGAAATCTTTTCAGCTTTATGCCTTTTATGCCTCTGTTATTTTTTTTTTACACTTTGTTGCTTGTAGTTTAAACAAATTTTTGTTGTCAAAATCGAACCATGAACTGACCAAGAGGTTAAGCAAGAAGTGATATGCTTAGCCTGGCATTAAGCTTTCAAGGAGGCATATCTTAAGATAATTGGCTGAGAATTGTGGCTACTGACTTTCTTTTCAGACCCATCAGCTTCTCTGAAACTTGTAAAAATTATTTGTGTGGTTATGTCAACAAAAAGATGATGTTAATACATGTTTTGTTCTATATTGTGATTGATCACTTTGTTTCCAAAGGTGCACTTTACATCTGGTAGCAGCATGTGATTTTATGTTTGATTAAAGTTTATCTGCTTCATGCTTCCGCATGGTCTGTTATGAATTATAATAGAGTGCAGCCAGATGTGGGTATAGAGCCATCATTAATATAAAATGGTAAGATCTGAACTCTTGTTCAAAAGATGGAAGGTCAAAAGTATTGGTACAACAGAAAGTGATTTAGAGTCACTGTCATCTTTCGCAATCCTGTGAAATTCAAGAACAACATAATGAGTACCATGATTTGAAATCGTTAAAGGGATGGGAATTTGAGAGAGTGATAAATAGCCTGATACAGTTAAAGCTTAATTTAGCTACTGATCCATATGCAAAATCTGTCTTTCTCACCTTCATTATGACTGATAATTTAAAAATTCCTAATGATACTCTCCGATGAAATAAAATGACAGAAATTCAGACTAGAAATTAGGAAAAGCTTTTTCACCAGATGTGTAGTGCAGCAGTAGAACTGCTTGCCCACAGAGGCTGTCGGATTGCTGTCCTTGACTGTTTCCAAGACTTGGCCAAAGCCATGCATGACAATGTGCTGGTGGCAATCTCACCTGGAGCAGCAAGTTGGCTAGAGACCTCCAGAGGACTCTTTCAACCAGTATTTCTATGATTATAAGGTATAAAAAAATTATTTGCACGTAGGGAGTAGAACATGTGCATTTTGCATGGTTGAATAAAGTTTAACATAACAGCTTTTTTAATGGTGTTTGAGATAATTTTGTCCTAATTTTCATGGGGAAACTCATAATTTCTCTCTAAATAACATAATGAGTTAAACAATGAGCTATAAGACAGCATTGAAGAAAGCTATCTGTATTTGTTAGTGGAATTATGTGAAAGAAATAAGTGGACTTTCCATATTGGGAGGAGCAATTGAAGTGGGAGGATTTAAAAATTTCAGTTTGCACAAGCAACTTGCAAGCATTATGTTTGAAAGATTTAAATGCAGCCTGAACTGACACACAGTTATAGAAAACGTTGTCATAGTTATGTTAAGTTCTTGAGCACCTGTACATTAATCTAGTCCTTTAACACATTAAAGAACAGGGTGGGTTTTGACCTCTAATTGCTCAGGCTGTGAAAGTTTGTCAACATTCTTCTTTGTTCACACAACAATCAAATAGTGTAACTGGAACTCTAAAGCATAACTCCGTTAATGTAGATAGCTAGGCTTGTCTGTGAAAAGAAGCATTCGGACTCCAGTGGTAGAAACAGAATTAGGCCACCACTGAATAGTTTAAAAATACGATACTTAAAAGAAAATTCCAGTGAGATAGACAGGAGAGTCAGTGGCAGCCCTTCAGAGTAAAGAAAGAGCACAGGAAGTTGAGTACCTTGTTCTGCAACATGTACTTTGCCAGATGTGCTATCAAATTCAGAAGATCTAGGCTGCAGCATTTCTAGCTAGTGCAAATGGTCTTTTACAGACAACAACTATCTGTGCCATAACGAAACAAGTATGTGCATGCATCTGAAAAACATAGTTGTGGGAATTTTCCATAGGGAAAACAATAATTTGTTAGGCTGATCAGTCCTTAGTTAACCAGAGCTTTAAGGATCAACACTTAGATCTTAATCTTCACCTGCAAACTGCAGGTTGCAAAGCATAGGTTCCATGTACTTGCAGTGTTCTGCGTAGCGAGGGTGGTGCCATACTCTGCTCTTAGTTTCTGGACAGATTTCACAGGGAGGGCTTTGCTATGTTAATTTTGTCTGAAAGTGAGGTGGGCATAAGTTACCACTGTGAGATATACTGGGAAAGAAGGATCTTAATTTCTTACTGAACAGATCAGAAGAGTAATTTTGACTATTCTAGAAAGGTAGTTAACCAGAAACAGCTGGGACAGCTCAGGCTTAGCCTATTTCTATGCTGACCTATTCATAGCCTGTTGAGTCTCTCAACTATTGTAAGTCTTTTACAAAGAAGTGGTTTTTTGTTTTATTTTGAACGTAACAATATTGGTGTATAATTAAATGTTGTCAATCAAGCTAGCATTCATTTCACTTATTAAAAACACATTTTTCTAAAAAACAACCCAACCAACCAACGCAAAACATCTGGATGCCTGCTTGGGTCCTGTGGAAGTTACCATTTTTTAATCCCTTTTTTGTTTTTAAACAAAGCCTATCAAGAGTACTGAAGTCACACACATGTTTCAAAACAATAGCAAAATCCTGTCCAACCTAACATGCCATGGAAAGTAGCTTCTAATGATAGATCTAATCTTAAAATTAATTTCATTTTGTGCCTTTTGTTTATTTAACAGTAGGTTCTTATAAATATGTCTCCACTTTCACTAAAGAATCCTGTAATTACGGAATGACTAATCAAAATACCAGATCTGGAGTACAGGCCAGCTCACACCTCATGGGGGGTAGGTGTTCAGCCTCAGCTTTGGCTAATGAGCTTACCTGCTCTCAGCTGTGCCTGCCCAAGGGATTAAAGCAGCAAGTATGTGCCTCAGCCAAGAAGGGCAGCGTCTGGAAGCACCTTGGTGAAAGAAGTGGGGCTCCAAAAAATGAGGTGGCTTGATGGAGAGTCCGGGCTTCTGCAATATTCTTTGATCAGTAAAATAATTGAGTTAGTTAGAATTTATGACTGCATTAAGCTTTGAGCAAGAAGTGTCTGGTGCAGACTGGACATGGTGTTCCACTGTACAGCAGCTGGTACAGATTGCCTTAAAAACATTTATGATAACACTTCAACTCTAGTCTAAAATATGAGTTACAACTCCCTCATGGCTAATCCCCTCTCTGTGACCTGGGAGATAATGAATTGTTTTTCTCTCTACTGCAGGTGGTCAGTAGCCTCATCACCTCTCCCTTTGGTACCTGTGGAGCACAAGGGGGAGTTGAGAATCACTCACTCCTTTCAGATTGTATAATTCACTAGCTGAATGACGTTAAATGCAGAGCAACTGTTTTCAGCTCGTCTGATTTCTATTTCAGATCCACAGATGGGGTTTGCTGTTCAAAAGCTTGTTTCCCTCTTCCCCACGTAAGTTACTACGAGTCAGCTGGGCTTTGTTTAGCGGTTAGCAGTGCTGAGAAGTTGTCTCCATTCCCTTTGCTCAGACTGTCATGGTTTCATGTGGAGGGGGGGTGGTTCTGGTGGCAGGAGAGGGGTTTTGCTCCCTGCGACCTCCCCGGTTTTGGAACCGGGTTAGGCTTAGTTCTGGCCACCAGATCAGACTGCCATCCCCCTCGGGGTTGAGCCAATAGGGCGCCTCTGCGAATTGCCTTATTTAAGTCAGGACAAAGGAACCGGAAAAGGTGCTTCGCCCAGGAAGGGAGGAGGGCACTGCCCCCGCTCCCTGGCTCCCAGCTGGGCAGCTGCCTGCGTCGGGCCGGCGCTGCCCACGGAGAATGGCGGCGGCGGAGGCAGCTGGGGAACTCGGGGGCACCCCACTCCCAGGGTGCCCACTGGGCTGAGTTCACCTGGAGAGGACTGAGATCTGAGAGAAACAGCCGCATCGACAGCAGGTCAGTGAGGATGGAGCGGGAGGAGGTGTGCCGGAGCCGAGTTTCCCCTGCGGCTGATGGTGAGATAGCAGGCGGCCCCCCTGCAACCAGGACGGCCTCGGTGGAGCAGAGACCCACTCGCAGCCCGTGGGGAGAAGATGCCTGAGCCTGAGGATGGTCGTGTCGGGGTGCACGACACGGCAGAGAGGCATCTGGAGTCTGTGTGACGACCCACGCCGGAGCGAGTGGCTACAGCTCCCTAAGTACCCGAGACTATGGTAAAGCCCACACCGGAGCAATCTGTGGGGAGGATTGTTTCCAGTGGGCTGGACTCACGCTGGAGAAGTTTGTGGATTTTTCCTCGTGGGTAGGGGATCCATTGGAGCAGGGGAAAAGGGTGTAAGGACTCCTTCTCCTTTAAGAAAGAAGCAGCAGTAACAGCACGGAATGAACTGACCTGCACTCCCCCAGTCCCTGCCCCCTGTGCTGCTGGGGGGGGGAGGTAGAGCCAGGAGGAAAAGGAGCGGGGGGGGGAAGGTGTCGGTTTTAAGATCTGGTTTTGTTTCTTTCTGTCCTCTCAAGCAATCGGTTTTTCTGTTTCCCTTTGTCCTTCTAAGTAAGCATTAATAAACTCTTTTGCTTTGAGAAAGCCCTGTCTGGTTTGCCCGGGACCATGGTTGGTGGGTGCTCCCTCTGTTCTTGTCTCAACCCTCAGTCCCTTTGTTTTTTTTTTTTCCCTCTCCTCTCTACTTTACTGGAGAAGGAGAGACTGTGTGAGTTTTAGTTGCTAGATCAGCCTAAAACCACGACACAGACCCATACAGTGCTGTATGCTTCTTTTGTGCACTCATATTTGCTGTCTTCTCGATGAGCTGACTCAGCTCTAACACTGGCTAAGTTAGCTCTTGGCTGGTTTGGCACCGAAGTTGTTTCAAAGGAAATGGTTGAGAGGAAGCAGTATTGCGCCATTACATCGCTTCGATTGTCTTGTGAAATGTTTTTCTGACTATGTCAGTTGACCTAAGATAAAGTCATGACCTTCTGTTAGAAACTTACTCTGACAGTACCTTGCTTATGTCTTTAGGCTACCGTGGCTGTTACTGAAACATATGTGAGCCCCTGGCAAACACGAGTTTATCGAATGTCTACCCACATGTAAATGTAACAAACAATACTACTCCTCTTGAGGTTATGTCTTTATGAGTTATTGAAGCTGTATAAATGCACTCCTGTTATGTCTTTCTTTAGGGATTGAGACATTTCATGTGTAAAGTGCTTCTGATAAACCAGATTTCTCAAAATCTGTAGGATCATTTATGCCCATAATCACCTAAAATAAATGCTATTAGTGCTTTTGCTTAACCTTGTTTCCATTTTGCACGGTACTGTAGAGGATCTTAGTTCTAGCAAAGGAGAAATTTTTATTTTTCTCAGATTGAAAGGAAGCTTCTTTTTATGTTGTTTTTCATCCCTTCATCGTTTTTGCATTCTGGTACTGGAGGTTTTGCTGTTTGTACACACTTTTTGCATTGGCTACAGACACAGTGTTTACCAAAAGTAGATTGACTGCAGTAGCAGTCTTGAGACAGAGATACTTGTCAGCTCCTCAACGACATTTTGGTCTTGTCGAGAGAGACTATTAGAAATGAGGATGCTGCTGTTGACAGTTGTTTGTAATGTTGCACTTGAAGTGCTTAATGGATACTTTTAGGTAGGAGCTTTCCATTTCCATAGTACAACTAAGTAGTTTGTCAGTTGCAAAGGAAATGACAAGTGTTGTGAAAGTGATGATTCTATCACTGATTAACTTGTTCCTATGCTAGCTGGAAATTAATCTATTTTGGTTTCAACAGTTTGAGAGAGGCAAAAGGTTCCTTTAGATCAAATCAGTGTGGATGTTACAAAATTTATGGAAAATTTTTTTCTTGAAGTTTGGTTTTCAAAACACTTTAGATGACTCAAAGCAAAATGATTTGAATGCTAAACTAGAATTAACCATAGGTTAGTTCTTACTATATAGTAAAGATATACTGAACAAGCTTATTTAGCTTGACTTTGATTTTAATTTTCAGAGGCATCAGGAACTTAAAGTGTATGTTAACAATCGTGGTTGTGGCATTTTTAGCATTTTTAATGTTCTCCAGCCCTACACAATTATTTAACAACCCAAACTTACATGCAGATAGGCAAATTAAGTCTTCTTTCAGCAATTTAAAAAGGAGGTACCTCATTTTGAGCAAAAGATTTTACAAACCTAGTAGCTTTAAAGATGTCTTGAACTCTCCCAGCCCTTGAATGATGTACATACTTTCTAAATGTAAATAGGATGACCCATCTTGTTCTGTCTTTTTCTGTGCTCTTATATAATACACATTAAAACTTTGGTACACTTCAGCATAGATATATATGGAGGATTTACTTACCTACGAGTGACAAAAAAAAGTCTTCAAAACTAAGTTATCTAGAACTTTCTACTATCTTTACATAATTTCTGCATAATAACTTGTTTTACATATTAATTCTACTTAACATAGGGTCTATCATGACACAAACCCTTTTATTCTCAAAGTAGGTACTTAAGCTAACTGGACAATATTGTTGTCGATTGACCTTGGCTGGCTGCCAGATGCCCACCCAGCCGCTCTCTTACTCCCTCCTCTCAACAGGACAGAGAGAGAAAATAAGATGGAAAAACTCAGGGGCTGAGATAAAGATAGGGAGATCACTTACCAATTACCATAACGGGCAAAACGGACTTGACTTGGGGAAAATTAATTGAATGTGTTGCCAAATAAAAATAGAGTTGGATAGAGAATAGGGAAAGAGAGAAAGAAAAAAAAAAACCACCTTTCTCCCATCCTGCTCTTCTTCCAAGGCTCGGTGTCACTCCTCCATTCCCAACTCCTCTGCCTCCTCCCTGCTGCGAGCAGCACAGGGGGATGGGGAATGGAAGTTGTGGTCGGCCTATAAAGTTCTTCTCTGCTGCTTCTTCCTCCTCACACCTCTTCCCTGCCCCAGTCTGGAGTCCCTCCCACTGTCTGCAGTCCTTCCAGAACAGCTCCTGCATGGATCTTCTCTATGGGCTGCAGTCCCTCGAGATAAACCTGTTCTAGCATGAGTCCTTGCTGACGAGACTTTGTTTCAAAGTATTGAAAGAGTGCTCTCTTTTTTGTGACATCTAACATGTTTTATAGGAAAAACAATTTTCTAAAATGAAATTTGTGAAATCTTTTGGCAAATCTTCATCTTTTAGATGATAAATGACCTAACCATTTTGCTGTGGTGCAAAAGGGACAACTTAGCAATATAGCTACATCAGATCATGGAATGTATGTGGTGTGGGAATAAGTCTGTGGATATTTGAGTTTCAGTGATCTAGCAAATGAAGAGAAAATGAGTGGGTCATGAAGCATGGTTAAGGTTCTAAGCAATCTCGTATGTGTCTAGAATATTTTCTCCATCCACAGTCACTTCTGTTGACTTGCTTATAAAGTGGCCAATATAATCACCATAACAACCTAATATGGAGAGAATCTGTTCCTCTTATTTGATTGTGATAGACCAACCCCCTGTAGTTTTAGCATTTCTTTAATGGAGAGCAGATATAAGTGGGATACAGCAACAAACCGAACATTGTTCGGTTTTAGTTGTAAGACAGTGGAAAATGTCACCTAGTGTACATCAGTGGAGAAACCTTTGGGCTATTTGGTAAATAGCTGGGGTGAAATGTTAAAAGTAAACCTTCACAGTGACATCATGCCCCAGTACATTGTTTTAGCAGGAAAATAGCAACTGTTTAACTGCCTTAAGGATGTTATGAAATTGCGATATGGCATGAGAAATAACAGCTGGGGGGAAAGGAGGAGTGTGTGTGTGATAATCCATAAAGATGTGGCCTCTATTATAAAAATGCTCGAAAACTTCTCTAAGAAAGCATTTCTTAACTGTGTTTGTATCATTTACCCTATTATTTACATACTTGGGTTACTATACATCAGGATGGAAGCACTGAATGCATTGATTACACAGGAGCTGTTAATAAAACTTCTACAGCCTGAAACTTAAGAAATAAATGCTTTTGAACCATGAGATTCTTACAAAATTAGCTTCTTATTGACTACAACTTCTTCTTTTTTTTTTTTTTTCATGGAATCGCTCTTAAAATTACTCCGATCCAGATATCCTAAAATATTTTAGAGTTGCAGAAGTGAATTATGTCTATTTTCCTAACAGAAGTTTTGAGATAATCAAAGGCAGATGACATGTATTACGTACATGATGTTCTTTTCTAGGCATCAATTTGAGTGGAAGTTTGAAGTACTGTTTTGATTTTGTGCAAACATACCTCAAAAGACACAAAAGGAATGCGTGCAATTGAAGACAATCCTAGTAGGAACTGGAGAGGAATAAACAGCATTTAGTGGTTCTTCATTCATTGTGTTACTTTAATTTCTCTCACACTACTTTCCTTGTCATGAAGAATTTGGAACCTGCATCACTTACAGACATCTCTTTAGCACGCTTATTATTTTTCCAGTATTATGGTGACAATGTGCCTTGGCTCACATTAAATCTTAAGGAGCTACAGAGGTCGAGAGAGACACATTTAAAAAGAGAAGGCAACTATTTAGAACAACACTTGAGCATATGCTAAATTCACCCTATTCTGAAAGTGCTTCAGTGCATGCTTAAAAGATGCTTTCAGTAGAGAAGCTGTCTAACCTCAAGATTGAAATTCCAAATACGCAGAAGTCAGTGCTTCTCAAGAAGTAGTTGGCACCTACTGCCCCTGTTGATTTGAGTGAGGTCTGCTGGTGCTCATTAGTTCTGAAAAAATTGTTCATTTTTTCTGTGGCTGCCTTTTTACCCCACATGCAGTGATATGAAGAGTTGTAAGCAGTTTCTTATCAGAATCTTGAGCACACCACTAAACTTAGGAATTCCCTTAATTATCCATGGACTGCCAGAGAGGTTCTGCAACTTTTCCCAAACCTGTGACCTTTGATTTGAGGCATCCAACTGCTGCTTATTAGAGTAGCCTACCTCTAATTAGATGAAGCTTTAATTTAAGGCTTTGTGAATGTTCAATGCCTTTCGTAACTGGATGTCTCATTTTGGATATCCAATGAAAGAGGTTAAATCTTGATATGCCAGTCTCAAATATTCAGTTTAGTGTTTTGAAATATATAGGCAAATAAAGTTAAGAACACTATTTATTAACAAATATAATTTTGAATTGTTTGTAAAGCAGGTAGTATCTTCTCATTTAGGTGGATTTAATTTGGGAAGGATGACTTGGTACCCTGGTTACAACAACTGTTTAGTATGTTAGTTAGATAAAAAGGCATCTGCAGTAGTTGTATTCTAAGTGTTTCAGCATTCTATGAGGGAAAAAATCAAACAGAGGAGTAAGTGATGTAAAAGTGTAATGGTTCTTTATCCATAAGATAACAATGCAAAAAAACCTTTCAGTTACTATGAATTTTAAAATAGGCACAAATGATTTGTTGTATCTGAATACCTTACACCCGCATAAGTATTTTTAAAATTCTTATGTAAACATTTTAAAAAATCTTATCTAAACCAGAAGCCTTTAAGTGCAGAAAAGCTGGATGAAATCTAAGTGGAAGAAAATAACAAAAAAATGCAAGATGGGATGTGTTGAAAGGTAAATCGCGCTCATAATTGCACTCATTATTGAAAGGTAAGATGCATTCATTATAAGTAAAGATTGTTATGTCTTGGGTAGGAGAGAAAGTGTATAAATAGGGACATACAAACTCTATCTTGATAAATAAGAGCTATATCAACAATACAAGATTGTAGAAATTATAGAATGAATCTAACATTACAATACAGAAAGTGAAGGGAAGGTAAAGATGGAAAATGAAAGGAAGTGTAATTTTATATGACTTAACCTCCCATGTAGAGTAATTTCCACTGCATCCAGAATAAGAGAGATTCTGGGGAGAAGACAGCAGGGGTCTCCAACAGATGGCAAGAATCATTCAGACACTGAAGAGCTTGAAATTGTTGAAGAAATTATGTGCATTCTTTGTCTTACTATTTACAATGGCAAATTTAGGACATATGTCTGAAAGACAAGCATTTTCAGAAGTCTCAAAGGCAAAATACTAAGAGAAAGCAGAAAAATAAAATAAGTGGAAAAAAAAAAAGATCTTTAACTGGCTGATTTAAAAACAAAGCCAAGTGAACTGGATCCAACCTGAAAGTATGAAGAAAAATGCGACTTAGTTTGACTGGTATATTTTGAGTAGTATGGCCAAACTGTCTGTCAAGTTTCTTTATTGATTTCAAACTGTGCTTCAAAATATGTCCTGACACAAACAGTTGCAGAATAGCCAATGGAGTACTTTTTGGAAGAACTGAGGATTTTGTACTGAAGGAGGTAATACAAATGATACAGAGATGTTGATCAGACTTAAAAAAAATTGAAGACTTAGGATTTTTTTTAAGGCTCTTTCCTTCCACAGCTTGATTTTGATTTTCTGTCCATTTTGTATCTTCCTCCAATTTATACTCTTATAATCAATGTAGCCTGACACAGACACTCATTAAGATTTTGTCCTGTAGTAGAAACTATCCAAAGGACTTAATTCCGTTACTGCATCTTTGATGTGTCCCTGTCTCTTCTTTGCTTCATTTAGGCTTCCATACAGAAAGACGACCTACAATTTTCCCTTATCTCAGTCTTCCTCTCTCAACGTCACTGAAATTTTTCCACATGACTCTGATTCCAATGTCTCTATTTAAGGTTTGCTTGGTTGGCATGGGGTTTATCTTCCCTGTCACGGGCACCTTCATGCAGTGAGAAGCACGTAAAAATTATCCAAATCTGATGTGGCAAAGTGGGATCTGGGCTAGCTAAAGAAAAGATTTAAAAAGATAGTGCAGCAATGCTTGAGTCGAAAGTAATTCTCCTTTGTAGAATTGTTGTAGCATTTTCAGTTATTCTTTCATGTTACTTGAATTTGAAAAGAAAGAATATTTTTATTAGACTATAGTGGGTTGCCGTTGGTGGGCTGCCAGATATCCACCCAGCTGCTCTTTCACTCACTCCCCTCAACAGGACACTGGGGGGAGAAAACAAGATGAAAAATTTCTTGGGTTGAGTGAAAGACAGGGAGATCACTTACAAATTGCCGTCAGGTGCAAAACAGACTTGACTTGGGGAAAATTAGTCGAATGTATTGCCAATTAAAAATAAAGTTGGATGGTGAAAAACAAATATAAGCATTGAACACCTTCCCCTCACCCTGCCCTTCTTCCTATGCTTAACTTCACTCCTTCATTCCCATCTCCTCTGCCTTCTCCCTGCTGTGAGCGGCACAGGGGGATGGGGAATGGGGGAGTTGCAGTCAGTCCATAACAGTTCTTCTCTGCTTCTTCTTCCTCCTCACACTTTCCCCTGCTTCAGCATAGGGTCCCAGAAAGGGCTGCAGTCTTTCCAGAACAGCTTCTATGTGGGTCTTCTCTATAGGCTGCAGTCTCTCAAGATAAGCCTTCTCCAGCATGGGTCCTCCACAGGTGCAGTTCCTTCAGCACATATCCACCTGCTCTGGTGTGGAGTCCTCCACAGGCTGCAGCATGGATAACTGCTCCATCAGAGTCTTTTCCACAGGCTGCAGGGGAATCTCTGCTCCAGCGCCTGAAGCACATCCTCCCTTCCTCCTTCTCTCACCTCGGTCTTCACAGGATTATTTATCACATTTCTTTTTTCTTCACACTCACACTCCTGTGCAGCATTTTGCCCTTTTTAAAACGTAATGTTCCTTGAGGTGCTGCCGTCATGGCTGAGGGGCTCAGCTGTGCCCTGCGGTGCGTCTGTTGGTGCCAGCTGGAAGCTGCACGGGGCAGCCCCAGCCTCTCCTCGCAGAGGCCACCCTGTAGCCCCCTGATTTCCACCCATATCTGGTACTGAGAAAGCTGAGAATAAACGTCAAGTTTTGTTGGCCTAATCCTCTCATTAAATCATGTAAGAGGAAGCAAAACCCAGGGAAATAAAGTGGGAGAAATTAATTTTTTTTTATTTACGAGAAATTAATTATATCCATGAGAGATAAAATAGCAGTTAATACAGTGAAAGCTTTTTGCTGGAGGGTGGTTTGATATGTTTTAGCCATTCGTGGAACCATCAAGATCAGAAGACACTCATAAACCATAATAATCTATCAATCAGCTGCATTTTCCTTTGACAGAAATGCTAATAATCCTTTATTCTGTCTCTATTGGGTGTTGTAATTAAAAATATCTGTTCTTTCAGACCTTACTTTTCTTGTAGTGTTAAAGCTTATGACGCCACTACTACTTCAATTTTATTAATCTTTTATCATATAATGAGTTTCTTAAGTTTCTTAAGATCTGTTATCCTGCATTTAACTGTACTTTTCCAAGGGGTTAAAAGAGCACCCAACCAGTGCTCTTCCTACTTGCAGAAATGCTGGTGTTTTTCCTCCAGAACGTGTATGTATCTTATTTGTTTTCTTCAATAGTGTAATATGACTGTGCTGTTCTGTAAGGATCGGTTGGTGTTTTCTGTTAGGATATAAGGTGTCCTGGAAGAGCACAAATATGCAGCTTTTCTAGGAGTGTGGAAAAACTGCAAGGAAGGGCCTGAGACTATGTTTAGAAGGGAACAGTCACCTGGCGTACACACTTGGCAGCCAAGCTGTCCCTCGTGTCAGGAAACAGAGGCTGCCGTGAGTTGTGGAAATCATGTTTTCAAGCCAGCATTCATGTGAAAAAATTGCAGAGACTGTGCTTTTGTTGTTGTGAAATAGTTGATTTTACCTCCTGATACTGGAACTAAGGAGAAAACAGTTTGTATGTTTCCCTGCTGGGCAGATTCCAAAGGGTAGATTGTAGTTCCTGGCATTTATTGAAGTGTGTCAGAAGAAAATCACTTATTGGGGCACTTTTCCTGAGTTACGGAGAAAATATCTGAAACGCAATATCAGATGTTCAGTCCCAAGTGGACTGTGCATGAGAAATTAATAGTTGGAGGGAGGCCAAGAAAATCTGTCCATCTTCTGTTTTAATTGAAATGAAAAATGTACCAAGATGTCATAGTAAATTAAGAGAGGTATTAAAATTTTTGAAAAGAGTAGTGAGTTTTGGAAAGAAGTTTTGCTGAAAAGATCAGATGCTAGGAGGAGTGCTGTGCTCCTTTGATCTGGAGCAAAAGGCCATGACAATCCAAATCTTCAATAGCAACAGGACAGAAGAGGTAAGTGAGGCATTCTGTAGCTTCATATGTGTTGTGGGTTATGCCGATCTGACAACTAAACTCCACGCAGCCGGACCTCCCCCCCACATCAAACCATGACAATATGTCTCACATATGATATTGTGAAATCAAGCAGAGTCACAAGACCCTTTTAAGGTAAGGAGAACATGGCAACTTGGGATTGAAAAAAACCTGATTTACTGAAGGTCATTCCCGTATCAAGAAGTCTGCAAATTGCGGCTGTAGGTAGGTTAGACAAGTTTCCAAGTTAGAATGGATGAGTTTGGTTTAGTTTTGCTCATTTTAATAGGATTCCTAGAAATTTTCAAGACATTTTAGGATTAAAGTTGAGATTTCATTCCATATTGGTAGAACTTTTGCTATGAAAGAGCCAGGTGAATGTTGCCATTTTTCCTTGGGTTTACTGAGGCTTTACCAGTGAATTTATGGACTGGAACTGTGCAACTTAGTACTGAAGCTAAGTTCTGTATCAAAGTGGGTGGTGATCGCTGCTGCAAATTGAACACTCTTTCATTTTCCGTGCTACTTAAAGATGTTTTGTAAAAGTTGTTCTGAATAAAATGATTATTTTCTAGTTGAAATATCTGCAAACTTGAACTGGGATATGAAAATTGGGCTGCATATTTTCCTCTTCAAGCACTCTCATATACAATGTTATGATTTGCATATTGAGACAGAGGCTTGTTTTGCAGATCTGCTATGACAATCTTAGTAAAAATATACCCTAGCTAAGATCTCAGCCAGTTCACGTTAGCTTGAACTGAAGGCATCATTTAACTTCATTATGTTTAAAATGACTGATGCCGGGAAGAAAGATCCCAGATTGGGTTTTATAGAGCAAGTTAGAAAATGGATGCACTCAGAATGCAGGTTTGCATCAAATTTATTCATCCATTTTTAGAGTAAAGATGTTATTTCATTTCTCATCAGACAGGAATTGACTCTGATGGTGCAATTCAAATATCCCCAGCCCTCTCAAAGTGCTTTATGGTGCTGGGCAGTGATGACGCATTCTGCAAAAGCACTGCTTCAACTGCTGTGAGCAGGCTCTGATCATACCCACTGGTTCCTGCCTCTGCACTGCCTCTTCTCTTGTCCTGGAACAAATGTTTTTGCTGCCAAAAAGCTATTCAACCTAATGATCTGATCCAAGTGAAATAGTTATTTTTTTCCCTCTTCCTCTCCTGCACCCTGTGCCCACAAAAAAAGTTAAAAGTGCAGCAGGAGAAAAGAGGGAAGGCTGTTTTCTTCGTGCAGGCTAATGTCCAGAGCCAGTTCATTGCATGGCCTCAAAAACATCCAGAAGTGACGATGACTGTTGGATAGGGAATCGTGACCTTACCATTACAGGGATAGTTGAGCGTTTTAAGACTAAGATAGTTAAACAAGCTTAAACTGCAGTTCTGGTTGAGTTTCTTTAGGGCTGCCATAAACATTGGCTTTCGAGAAAGAACATAGGTGGTTATTTTCAGTCAGCTCAGTCCTCTAGTCCAGTTCACTTTGTGTGGATGCAGTCCATAGGTAGTGCAATCTGGGAACAATCTGAAGAGGAGAGAGGGAAAATAAAAATATGTTGTTTAAATTAGTTTCAGCAGCGCCAAATATGAAGCTGTAGACTTGCATTGCAATTGTTGGAGTAAAAGGAAGCTCTTTTTTACTGGTTCAGTCTGTCTGAAAATAGCCAGTGATAAACAGAAACCCCTTAATTTAGATGAATATCAGAAATGACCCATATAATCAGGAAACATGCAGTTCTGACCAACTGCTTTTTCACACGTTGTTATTCCCACTCTTCCCCCCCGCCCCAATATTGCCAAAGCTAGTTTATGTGTCTTGTATTCCCCGTAATTAATGAATCTTTACTGGAGAAAAGAAGGAAATAGGTTGAGACGTTTCTATGTATATTCAGTGTTTTTCTTCTTCTCTGGTCTATTTTCTGCTGGTTTGTAACATAGTTAGTACTAGTGTGTTATACCATCAGTCAGATTAGCATTATGGCACTGCAGGGCCACATAGTTTATAAAATGCATTTAGCCTGTACATATGGAGTGAAGTTTAGCAATTTGATAGATTAGTTATGCATTTTAAGGTTTACTGCATTTGTTTCTTATATTTGTGGCTGTTCGTCAGTGTAATTATTCAGATTTTCTGTTTATTTGAAAAAAACACACAACTTATTGTTACTAAAATATATTTTTACCTTATCTCTTTAATCTTTTTATTTAAATACCTACTCCTCATTAAATAAGCAATCCCTTTTGCTTGTAATTTAAATAGCATTTCTGCTACTTTTAATGCCCTTTAAAATAAATTATTCCTTGCTCTGCAGAATGCTGTGTCTGTGTCACTGTTTGCCTACATACTGAGCAATTTGGCACTGAGCAGACTTGCCTGTCTCACAGATATGTTCTGTCTATCACAAGCTATTGGTCATGGTGCAAGAATTAATGCAGGGACTCGTTTTCTGCAAATGATCAGACTAGAGAATCTTTGCATTTTCTTCTGGTCTCAGTGTAGGTTAAACAACCTTACTCTGAAATAACTTGTTACTCAAAGTATGACCAACTTGGGCAGTTGTGTGGAACTTGAGAGGTCTCTTGTGAAGCAATAAGGGTATGTCTGCCTGCTGCTGGGTTCGGGGTCTGTGAGCTGGCATGGAGAGGGCTGATGCTTCTGTGCTCTGCACCTCTATTTGGTGTGAGCCAGTGGGGTGCTATTTCTAAGCTCGTTAGTCCTGTGCAGAACTAAAAGTGTATGAACACAATGTAGCTTTCCTTAATTTACTGAAGAAGGTTTTTGAGACTATAGAACTTGTTAACTACTGCAGTGAGAATCTGGGATGTATATAGCACTGTGATATAACAATTGCTATTACCCTGAAATTATGCTTTTTGACTTGGAGGTGTGGAGGGTATGGGACACTCACCTGCTGTGCTGTAATTTGCTTACTGGGTGAATGATGGAACGAAAAATAGAAAAGGTAAATTGAGGACCCGTGTTAAAAAGATGAGGTTCTAACGCAGGCACTTGCTCTCCAGAAGAGTGTTCCAGGACATGGATGTGCCTGGGATTAATACTGAACTGATGTCGTTTTACAGGAATGCAAGATTCATGGAATTGAAGATGGATCATGATTCTGTTGCAAGGACAAATCCTGGGTTTAGTCCTTCCGTCTCTTTGTTTTAAAAATTCTTGTATAATTGCTGTAAAATACCAGATTCTTGGCCATGAATGTTGAATTCAGTGCTGTGTTGTCCAGCCACTGAGTACTCACTCCTGAAAGATCAGATAGCTGTACTGTAGCCCTTCTCTGTCAGCACTGTGTGAATTTAAAAGGTCTAAAGCAGCCCATGCACATTTTCTCAGCCAAAATGTCACTGCTTCTTGGCACATGCCATGGCAGGAACTATTTTGCAATTGTGCCTCAGGAGATACATGATGATTTTGTGAATAATTTTGTTGAAATTCCACTTGTATAAGCCCTGTATGGCCCCTGCTCCCTCCGCCCTCCCTCCCAGTTTAGGATAATTTGATTTATTTATGTAGCTTCAGTGTGAAAGTTCTGTGGGTAGGGGAGACCCAGAATTTTGCATGGGTATGTTATCCTCTTATCACCAGTTACTGAAATTGTAGTCCCAGCATCAGCAAAAGAATATAAGAAAGTAAGAGATAACTGTGGGGAGGTTAGCAGTTTAAAGAATTTCTGCTGTAAAAGCTTCAAGATTTTAAATCAGAATTTTTATGTTTTCTTGTTAAGCTTTCACAAGCAATAAAAATGTTTAAAAAACCCGTTGCCTTTTAAATAAATGGCTATGAGTTTGTTCAAGTACAAAATATAATACAAAAAATGGAGGGAGATTTTACATTTTTATTACAGGTCAAGGTGTTGTGCAAAACTCACAAAGTGAGTAGTCATTAAAGAGATGGCATCTTTTAAAAGAAAAATTTGTGACCCTGCAGTGAATTTCCTTCCCTTCCCTCCACTTTTTTTCCCTTTCCCCTGGAAAGCTACTTTAGTGTCACCAGATTTTGGTCTCACAGCCTAACAGGTAGATTTGATGATCATCCTGGTGCTGTTTTTCAAAAACACTTGTACAACTTCAGAGCAGAAGTTGCACTGAAAATCACTGGCATGTGATACTAACTCATATAGTCACTTCTGAAAAGTGGACTCTACAGTTTTGAAAGCTCACCACTTTTTTGCTGATCTCCCAGAATTTACTTTTAATTCTGAATGGAGAATCTGTCCCTTAATCATATGGAAAAGTGTGCTTCCTGGATAAACAGATGCGTTAGTCACTGTACTGTGAGAGTGAGAAGGGATTGTAGCAGAAAGTGGGTGCATCTTGGTGCTAATATTTCTTGTTGGCAGTACTGGGAGGGGAGTGAATCTTAACATGGGGACTTGTGGGCGTGGTATTAGCTTGATTAGAATGAAGACAGAGACTTGCTGTTATTTCAGTGAGATAAGATTCAATTCCTTAGTTTTTGTTGATGTTTCTGGAGAGGGAGAAGACAAAGGGGATAACTCTGAGAATATTCATCAGGCACTGAGAAAATAGGAATTGTTTTTTGTCAAGTCTAGATAAAATTCGAAACCCACTTTTTTTTGTCCATCCCTTCGAAGACATTGCAACTTGAAAAAGCTCTAATGAAATTTTTCTTCATTACGCTTTGCTTTCCCTGCTCTTATGTGAGGTTGTATTAGTCCATAGATACCAGAATTTGCCACTAGTGCATTTAGACAGTGAAGACTGTGTCTAGACTGAAAGGTAAGGAAGAGACAGACTTGCTGAACCCTTAGAGCTGCATCCCATGTGCTTTACATCCCCAGCTTTTATCAGTTTGGGAGGTCAAGTGTAAATGAACCACACGATTCTTGGAAGAAACGGGTCCCAAAATATCTGATGATGGAAAGAATCTACCCCATTTGGTGCTGCCTATGTCCAGTTTGCTCAGATAATGAGAACAGGAGTGCTAAGGCTTGAATGTACTCAAGAGTTTTCCCCATTGAGAAGGCTAGAGTTGAGATGTTCGTTTAGCATGAGTTTGATTTGTTTACAGCATGATTAGTGGCAGAGTCTGGTCTTGAGAGTGGTCTGAAATCCCTGCTTATTGTATAAAGTGGATATGCTCTGAGTGTGAAAAGATATGCTGCCAGAGCCTGACTAGATGGGCTAGAAAGGCCTTCATCAAAGTAGAGAGCTGTCATAAAGATCAGATTTTAGTAGTTTGTTCGAGATTAAAATTCTGAATTTGGTATATGGCTTCTGAAACTCACTCTTTATATAAGAACTTTATATAGTAAGTTAACATGCTCATCATGCATAGCTGAGAGAGCCTATTGCACGTGACAGACCATGAGCAGAGAAAGGTTGCTCTGGTAGGTTGAGACTGGGACAACAGTTCAGGACAGGGTGTTCAACCTGTTAAATCAGATAATTCTGTGTTGGTGGGATAGAGAAGAAAGACTGTGGAGGTAAAATCATCACGTTGCGAAAAATAGGTAAGCAAGTTGGTTATTTTGGCAGAAAAGCCAGCTGAAAAGTAGGATGAAAGCAAAAGAGAAACTTTACAGAAACACCAAAACCAGAGCAGCTTCAGAACCCAATTTAGCCTTTATTTTTTTGTATGACTTCCATTCTTAGTTTCAGCCAAAGCTGGCTGTGTCCAGGCTAATGTTATGGTATGTTCATCCAACCTGTGTCAGAAAGAAATTTGTTTTGTGTTATTTCTAGTTCAGTTCTGTAGAGGATCAGAGGATTGCAAAAATATGTAAGAGTTTATTTGGTTTTCCAACTAAACTACCAAGCTTCTCCAGCTTTCTTTTTTCCTTAGATACTTATTTTTTGACAGTATTAAGATTGCATTATAGAATGTCGTCTTATCTGTGAGGTACAGGCATTGTTTATATATTTATGTACTGACTAGTCAATTCAATATATGCTTTGTACCAACTACTAAATTGTGATACTTTTATTCTAAATATATTATTTTGATTTCACAGGTGCCTGCATAAATATCACCAACAGCCAGTGCCAAATGCTGCCATATAACTACACCACTGTAACTTCAGTTCTTTCCATTGTCAAAAGTATTGAAATGGAAAAGTTCCTGAAGTTCTTCAGTTATCTCAATCGTCTCAGCTGCTATCAACACATCATGCTGTTTGGCTGTAGTCTTGCCCTTCCTGAATGCGTCAGTGACGGTGATGACAGGTATTTGGGAATGAAAATCAGTTAGTGACTAGAGCCAATTGTGGTAAAATGCTCTCTGTCTAATCAGACAAGGGATGGTCCAAACTAAGCCTGTGACCTTCTCATTGCGAAACTCCTGTCTGTCAAACCTATTCACAACATTTCTGCCATGATAAGCTAACTGCAATAGAGTTCTCAGAAAAAAATACTGCCACCGTGTGAAATAAAACTGTGATGTTAGGGCAGTCAGGCTTATTTTCTTTAAAAAAGGCTGTCCAAAATTCTTGTACCCCATTTCTCCAACCTGAATGTGCTGAAATGGAATGCTTTGTAATAATATAAATGCATTGGATTTTTACAGTATTGGCATAAAGTGTGTGGCCATTATGTAAATTAAACTTCAGAAATTTTTAGTCTTTTCCTTCAGAAAAGTTAATATTTAAAAAATATTTTACGGTATTAAATTAGCAGGATGCGTTCAGAGTGATATAAAGTGTTTTGGAAGCTTAAGAAGCATGTTTTGTTTTCTGCATTTGTATAATTGCAAAGCATTAGTATCATATGCATGCACTTTTTTTCACTGAGTTTGATCTGGAAAAGCGTCAGTGAGTTTAACAGTGTTAAAATGAAAATACAGCACAAAAAGGAAGAAAGGAATTTTCTTTTCTTTTAATACGTACACAACCTCTGGTATTTCTGGAAGGGGAAAGAGAAAGGGTAGATTTCTTTCTCCTTATTTTAATTTCTCCATATTTCTGATTTCTCCACTGTGAAATTTGGTGGAAGAGAATATGGCAATTAAATAATAATTCAATTAACATGATACGAACCAAGAAGTTGAAAGCTGTGCTTAAGAAAAAAGTTCTTTGAGATGAGGCAAGTTGGTCTAAAATATAGTTTCTAATGAAAGGTACAGTCCCACTCCAAGCAACATATGCCTGCTATTTCCATTGCACCTGCGTGATTCCTGGATTGGCCAATTAAGCTCACTAAACTGGCAGAAATTCAATCCAGAAGAAAAGTGTATAGGTAATTATCTGGATAGGACTGAGGTGGAGGTATGGCAGTGTGGGTAGTGGTGGAACGAGACTGACCGTTAGACTGGCTGAGGAGCTTAATCCAAATACACCTGTGTGTGTATCTTTCTTAGACTACCGAAAACTATTTTCAATTAACCTTATTTAATTCAATGCATGATTGATTATAGCACCCCCTGCTCCAATTCAGTATTCCAATTGTTCCAGTTACAGAATCTGGTAACATACAGCCTTAAACTACCTGCTGTCTTTAAAAATCATAGAACAAAATAATAAAAGTGGGTTCAGGTAATAAATTGATACATTTAAACATTCAACAACAGAAGAGGCAGTTTCCCTGTGGCTTCACTTTCTCTGCCTTTTTTGGCATTTGACTTTGACAAACCTGTTGAGAGTGAGTGGTGCGTGTCAAAAGTGCAAAGCTCATAAATCAATCAAATAAATAGAGTCGTGAAAGGATAAGATTTTTACCTTTCCTTTTCCGTTTCTTTCTTGATGACATCTTTCTTGCAGGGCTTACGTTATGACAGCTGTCATGCTAATTTAAAAAGAATAGAAGTTAAATTAATGTTTGGAACATGCAAGGTTTTGCTCTGGTTTTGGGTGGCAACCAAAATACTTTGAGATTCAAGAGTCAGGAGTCAGGGTTTTTCTTTGTGTGTGATTTCTTTTTTTTTTTTTTTTTTTTTTACCACAGCAGCAGCGTTCTTCCAGTAATTTTTAATGTCAAAGCTGGAACTGGATTTCCATGTCCTGGTTTATGTTCTGGAGGTCACAATGCCTCCCTCTGTTCTTATTTTAAAATCTTTTTTGTGGAAACTGTTCTGGCCCCTGCAGGCTGATAGGGAAGAAAGTCCAATGTGAGACTGTAAATGATGCAGGATTACATTAGAATCTGACTTCAATTTAACTAATCGTACGTCTCCAGAATGTCATGGGTGACACTGAAACTGTAGGCTGAGTGGCAATCACAGGAAGAACTATAAGGGTGGATTGACAAAGTGCTGGTTTGTTAAATCTAGTTTGCTAAACCTGAGTTGTCCTAGTTTAACTTCTGCTTTCTTCTTTAAAGAGAGTACTTTTTTCTGTAGGCAACTGAGTGATTTTTGTGATTACTGTTTTTTCTTGTAGCACTCAATCATTGCAGGCAAACATTTATTTCAAAGGCAAGAATAATGATTTTAAGAAGCATTATATCTGCATGAAGTAGTTATTTAGCACCTTCCCTTCCCCTTTCACCCCAGTGCCCTCACCCCCGATAACTCCTCTCAGTAAGATCTGGAGAAAGCTCTTCATTGGTATGAAAAGCTCTTGGTATAATAGGGGGAAGGTATTTTCTACATGTTAAGTGCAGATATGAAAATGGAAGAGACAGGCCTGTTTTAGGTATGTTGAATAAGAGAATCTGGGAAGTAGAAACATACTGGAGGAGAGGCAGAAGAGCCACTGTGGAAAGACTCCGATGATAATGAATGGAGATATGTCCATATGCTGTAGCCCTTTTTTGGGACTACAGTTATTTTTAACATACAGTATCACAAAACACACTAGTATGGAGAAAAATTGTTACTGACATTGTCACTGATTCCTCCAGTCAATTACAGCTGTTTCATTCTGATTGCCAGTGCATCTCTGATCATCATTTTTAATCTATTGATACTTCTTTGTTTTGTAGAGCAATTGTTTCAAATTTCTGGAAAACATATTTTGTCAAATGCTGCTTACACAGTAGAGAAGAAATGAAGCTCATGTGATGCTCAGATGTCTATTCTTAGGTATTGTCGAGAGAGTCTCTGTTGGCAGCTGCAACCATAGGAGCAATAATTCTGACAATACATTACAAGAAGCAACAAGAGGAAAGTTACAAACACTAATCTTTGGCATCCAGTGTGCTGTCATTATGTAGCTTTGCTCTGATATATAAACTTAGGTCTGTTTCACGTTCATCTTTCACGTGTTTATTGTGTTCATTAACAGAGGAAGGAGATGAAGTTTCTAGGCAGAGAGCATCTTCAGTATTTGTGTAACACAGTGTAGTTATGTACTGGGATTTGTGAATACTACCACAATACTGTTCTTAAAAATTGTTCTTCTGTAACTTGCTGCAATTAAAATAATGTGTAGCAGTAAAAATATATTAATTTTAAAAGCTGTATTTAATTCCAGCAACTGGATTTACCATCAGCTAGCCCTGCTGTTTTAAGAAAATACATAACAGTACGTTTTAAATACTACTTTGAGTAAAGGTAAAGTTTGAAAATACGACTGAAACCTGTGTGAGAATGGAACATGGAAAGTTGAAGTGCAGTGAGACTTTTTGCTTGCTTATTACTTGCTCATAATTTGGATAGTAAGAGACTGCTATTTAAAGGCATTATGAAACTTCTTCCTCCTTGGGTGAATGGATGAGATCTTTCCAATACAACTTCAAAATCAGACTTCAAAAACCTATCTTAACATAGTCCAGCAGCACTGCTAAGAGAACATGACTCAGTCCTGAAAAGGAATGCAAATGATGCAAGAACATCTTAAACCAGTCAATGTTCTTAACTAATGACTTCTGAAACATTCAAGGTAGTGACTTTGTCCTTTTGGGTAGTATTAGTCTGCAACCTGTTACCACCAAATGCAACACTAGTACTTTATTTGTTGTAAGAAAGATCTGACCTCAGAGCTGTTAGTCATGATTAATGGCTTAAACCAGTGAATTCTACTTTACCATTGGGAGACACTAAGAGTGGGCCAAAGGTCAGTTACGGCAACCTAGGGGATGTTTACTTACAGCAACTCGTTTGCATTGGATTCCACCAGTCCTACAGATTTCAGCCATTGCATTCAAGAAGACCAAAAGAAATCTGAAAAAAGTTAGTGTGCAATGTTTTCAGATTTTTGAAAGAAAAAACAGTGTATTTTAAAGCCAAAATTAATGTGAAATTTAAAGATTCAGCATCAATAGAGAAGTTCATGGTAGGTCAGCCTATAACTGCATAATGCAGCAGACTCGTGATGCTTTCTAGTATTTCTTGCACTCTGTGAATACTCATGTTTCATCAAAAGACTTGGCAAAATAGGCAAGCTGTGTAAGATCCCGAAGGCCTATGTACATGGCTTATTTCAGACCTTTAATACTGGGAATAAATTTGAATGTTATGGATTCTTATAATACCTCTTTGCTGTCATGCTGTCTTCTAAAGGAGAAACTTATAGCTTGAGTACTTTCACTAATCCTATGTGTAGAAGTGTGTTCCAGAAAGCCAAGGAAATGCCTTCCATCGATAGATCCCCAGAGTCTCAAATCTTTGGAGGTCGAACTTAATTTAAGCTCTGCCTACAAACTAGTATTAGGGCAATGCAAATTAAAAAGTATAGTTTGCTCTCAAGGTAAAATTCTAACGCATCTTGCATTTCTGTATCCGTTTACTCACTGTGATTTTTTTTCCGTTTCAGACATCTTTGAAAGTAAAGCTGTGAAGTGGTTTGTCTTCAGTTAAGGCTCAAAGCATCCATCTGAGATAATGGCTTGTTACGCTGGGTGCTGTACAAACATGCACTGAGGGGCAGCCTCCTGCCTCTGAAAGTTTATAGCCCAGCGGAACAAAACAAGTAAGGCATAGGACGAGAGTGTAACACTGTCACGTTAATAGCTAGGGAAGCCAAGACTGAGCAAGAAATTTGCGGTAGAGCAGAGAACTGAACCTGTAACACGTCGTGTGTCTTTAGGTGCAATATTATTTTCCCTCTTGAATAAAGTTTGCCGATTTATTTCACTCATTGTCATTAATTCACTTTAGTTGTGATCTAATACCTACTGAATGTAAGAGGAAAAAACTGCCATAATTTGACTTCTTTCTTCTTTGATTTTTTGTTTTTCCCTCTCAGGTTCATTCTGAAGGAGAAAATAATATAATGAAAATGTTTTCTTTGATTTTCAGGCTCTTTCTAACAAAGGAGTTTGTCATGTTAATGTCTATATGGAACAAATATTTTTGTTGTGCTGTAATATCTATGCTACACAAAACAGTAGCCAGATAAAGACTTGTAGAAAGCTGAAGAGGTCAGAATAGGGCTACATGGTATCTAGGGGGCAGAGGAAATTAACTAGTGAAAATTAAATTAATAGGAAAAAAAAGTTCTAAGCACTTATGAATAGTTTGTATGCAGTCAAATATCCTTTGAAGAGCCGCTCTGTTACGACTCATAGTGGCAAATTCAATTTTGTGTTTTTTTCTTGTTCATTGTCTTCATCTATTTTCTGTAACTTATGAAAAGGAAGAAAGTCAAATGTCTCATTTTCATTATGGAAATAAACTAGGATAAAATATTAGGCCCAAAAAACAAATCCAGAAATATATATGGTGTCTTTTATTATAAACTGACAACAGTTTAAAACAAATTTGAGGAGAGGTACAAGGAAGGAGAGAAAGAAAATTTCTTTCAAGTTCTCTTAGAATACGGAAAAGAATCAAACTTCATAGATTAAGGGATCTCTGTCTGTCATGTTTTATATAACCCATGAATGAGATCAGTGACGTGGCTATTTCCCTTTTTCTGCTTTTGTGAACTGTGCTCTAAGCTTGTCCATGTTCTTTATTTCTCCTGCTTACAGTGAAATTAATTTTTATTTGATTTTCTTTTAGCACAGTGCACATTTAGACTTTTAAAAATAACAAGACATTATACAAAAACTATTTTTCAGAGTTAATTGAGGCTTTTGAAGTGTTTAGGAGAAAAAGTTGACTAAGTCACAGATCTCGTTTACATAGCTAACAGGAACTTTAATTTTAAGACTTTGAACAGGAAGCTATCAGCATACCTTTAACTCAATATCTATTATGCAAAATCCATAATGGGTTTAATTGTGTATGAATGATGTATGAGTATGTATGAGTTTGGATAGGCAGTCCTGCACTGGCATGTTTCAGTCTTGTTTTAATCTACCTAATTTCGGTAACAAAAGCAGGTAAACATGCCAAGACAAAATAGCAGCTGCTAGGAACTCTGGGTAAGCATTCCGAGAGATAGTCTGTGACATAGCTGCTGTGCTATCTTTTTGTAATGCACCTGGGTGGAGATGTCAAGTTGTACTTGCACAGACAACGTTGCCATTCTGCAGCTTATAAGAAATATTCAAATTCTAGACACTTGTGTAGTTACAGTTCTGGAGTAATTTTTGAAATAATTGTATTGAGAAACCCTCCTGGAAAGACATTTAGAATCCTGTATCATGATCCTACCTGCAATTGTTTCATTAGAACTGGCGCTACCAGATTAAAAAAGTTAAGCTACGATCGCTTACCAGTCCTCTGAGGAAGAAGGTGGAATGATTTTCTTCTACCCCTCACTGCCTTCCTTGTCTTTTTATGTTCTCGTGACTCCACCCAGTGTATTTCTTGCCATGATCCAAGTACACGAGGTGGAGGCTGCTTTCAGATGCTTATAAAGTGGCTACCAATTGTTTCCTGAGTTTGCAGTCCGGCTTTTCACACCCTGTGGGAGTTGCTTCATCCTTTTAATCTGCTTTCTTTTTGATGGTGCCTCTTTAGACCAAGCAAGTTAACATGACTCAAAGACGCTATTCCAGTGGGAGTTTTGGCAATGGTTGTCTATCAAGGAGATCCATCTATTCTATTCATCAGCCTTGAAGTAGAATATTATAAACTTCAACTTTTTAAGCATGAATAAAGCAGAGATGATGTTCAGTGGATGAAGTGCTTTATGTCTAGAATATTTGAAGTCATGTCATTTTTGTTTTAAATGTTGTCATGTCTTGGCTTTCAGCCCTTGGGAATCCAACAAACTGATTATGTTCAAGAAAACGCACTGTTATAAAATCTGTCTTTGAATACCTAACGGAGTAATAATCCAGCCCTCAGTTTTTAAATCTAGCTGTGGTTCGTGGAAGCACAACTGTGACTTGAACCACACAACCTTGGAGATCCAGCAAATGAAAAACATGTATAGTCAAATTTGTCAAAGTGAACAGAAAAATTAGAGAGGAAGAGAGTGTGATAAAGTTCTGAAGGCTTGCCCACACAAATAGTGTGCTCTATCTGCCACTATTAATTGGGTTTTTTTGTGTCTCATTGTTGATTTAAAGCATTCTACAAAGGAAGTCAGTATAATTGTTACTGTTTAGCAGAAAAACTGAGGAACACACAGGGTGTGTGTTACTTGAGAAAGCCCAGACCAGCAGAACAAATGAATACTTTTTTCTTTCATTGTGCCCTTTATACCAGTTGATATGCCTTCCAATAGGTGTAATTTCACCAATAGTTATAGTAATAGTGATTGCATGGTCTAATTCTTTCGGAAGTAAAACATTGAGGATAGAGCTGCTAATGGCAGATAGTCAACATGTCATGGGAAACATTTAGTAAAGTGTTTCCTGCACTATGTAAATACTCAGTTTCAGCTCCAGTCTACCCTCAGATTGATAATGCACTAATTCAAGGTGAAATAGAACTGATTTACAGCAACAAGAAAGTGAAATGGTTCGCAGGTGTAATGCACAAGAATAGAGATTCAAAGGAGCAAAAATGTCTGCTTAAGACATCTGTAAAATAGCACTAAACAATTCCTGTGTACTTTTGGAAATATTTATGTACAATAACAGATGTCTTATGCAACATCATGATTGAAACCATATTTCAGTGAATGTGCTGAACATACCTGAATTCTTTTCCTAAATAAAAGGACAGTGAATCATATCAGAGATAGTTCAAACAGAAAATTGAGTAAATAATAAATGGATACACATGAACAAAGAAAATCTACAATATGCAGATTCAGAAAGTGACGGAGTATTTGCATGGAGAAAGGAATTAGAAGAAAAATTCTCAAACCCCAGCTCTCACTCTGAGGAAAGATTGTTCAAGAAACAATTTTATTTCTGTTGTCCTGTGACTAGAACATGTTCTTCATGAGATACGAGTGAGATGGTAATAAACAGCCAGTTTACATCTGACTTCAAAGAAAGGAATGCTCACATATTTCTGAAAGATTGGCGTTGACCATCTTGCCAAGAAACAAATGAAGAAACTTGAAAAAACAGCATTCAAGAAGTAGCGTTTCTGAAGATTTATTTTTCTCAACGCATCCTGTATTACACATGAATAATTCCATACTTAATGAGTTATTTTATTATTATTGTGTTAACTGTTACTTACAAGGCAGAAGAAAATGTGTTGATGAGAAGATTACACTTTGCATTGTCCCTCAGAACTCAAACCTTGAGGTCAACATGTCATACTTGTCAGCTTAGGAGCCATTACTACTTTATCCCAAGCTGAAACAGTATAAAAGTGATAAATATAAAGTTTTTTTTGCAAGGAGTGCTAGGGAAAGTATAGATAATGATGTGGCATTGGCTAAAATGCCTGTGTTTAAAGTTGATTAACAAATTTTCTTAGAGGACTATTTCTCTTGGTGTGTATAATTTGAGGGGGAAAAAAAAAAAGAGAAAGCACCATTTAAAATTTTTTGTGCCTAATATCTGTCCTGAGCAAAAACAGAAAGAAGAAATGGGTTGCTTATGAAAAAGCATTCCTGTAATCACCAAGATTTCATAGTATTTCCAAGTGTTTGAGCAATGGAACTTGAAATTTGTCAAGGAGGTTGCTTAGTAAGTGGTAAGTTCTCTATCATGGCTGTTGGAAGCTAGGAAGATAAAGGAAGTAGAAGAGAAAATGTGTTTACTTTAGGGGAACTTCTGTTTATAAAGTTTGTGTATCTATGGATATACCTACAGGAGTTGATGCCCAAATTTTGGCTTACACGTCTCCGAAAACTCATAGAGTCTCTGAAAGCTTCTCTATCAACATCATGGCTCAGCTATTATGGATGGGCTTAAGAAGGACTCTTCATGTCGCTGACTCTCGGAGTAGCTAGAGGTGGCAATGAAGCTAGGTACCGGCCCGTGCATAAAAGGACCTGAAATTAAGTCTCTGATGCCAAACTCTTTCACAGTAATGTGCCAGTAGATGGCAGATGCAGTGTAGGGGAAGGACAAACCAGGGACAAAATATAGGGAAAGCAGGATAGAGAAATTAAACACTAGAGGGAATGTTTTTCCTCCATCCAGAGAACTGTCCTTACCCTGCCCACAAATAGAGGCTGTTTACAAGTACTGGTATGCATAATTTGTAAAGAAGTCAATGTACAGAGAGAAGGGATTGCTGGAGAAATTAATTAAAAATTTAAAAGCTAGAAAAGTAATATAGAGATATAGGCAATGGTACCCTGCATTGGCCAGAATGATGTCTGTGGTCCAGTGGGTGAGGAGCCAGCGTTTGCCATAGCAGGCAGCATCAAACTTGCATGCTGTGTTTCCCCCTCTCTACTGATCTAATGTACTCACCACGGAAACTTTTCCAAATCACAAAAGCATCTTCTTTCAAAGTATGTATGTTGGGAGGAATTATGGGTAGACCAGAGTTAAAAGGTTATCAAGCAGAGAAACATTTTTGAGAGGAATCTGGGCATGGGAATTTCCCTTTGAAAACATATTTCACAATGCTGCTCAGAGGAGTTAAGAGAAGTGAAGGAGTCAGAAAAGAAAATCAGGAGGACTGATTATTTTACGAATGCATATTTTACTGATTGATTGCCTCCAGCCCTGCTCTCATAATGATTTGTTGTGTGTATTATCTAGTATAAGCTGTGGTTTCTGTTTTCTAAGTTGGTATGTTAACTAGGGATCACAGGTCATCCTCCTACACATGCAGTATATTATTACTGATAAATAAATACTGATCGTCTAAGTAATTTAAATAATTGTTTACAACAAATCATAAAATGAACATGGCTTTTTGTTAATGTTTGTTTGGCACTTTAATATATCTGCTAGAAACTAGTGATAGGACAAGGGGCAATGGATTTAAACTGAAAGAGGGTAGATTTAGATTGGATATAAGGAAGAAATTTTTCACTCAGAGGGTGGTGAGGTACTGGAACAGGTTGCCCAGAGGACTTGTAGATGCCCCATCCCTGGAAGTGTTCACGGCCAGGTTGGATGAGGCTTTGGACAACCTGGTATAGTGGAGGGTTTCCCTGCCCATGGCAGGGGGTTTGGAACTAGATGATCTTTAAGGTCCCTTCCAACCCTAACCATTCTATGATTCTATGAAAAACACATTTTGTTTTTACAAAATTACATTTATTTTATTTAATAAATTACAATAATTGTAGGACAGGAGCTTTCAGTAAAACCTTGCATTTTCACAAACATTGTGGGAGTATTAACACTGATAGTTTCCTATCAGACTTGGGCACCTGGACTTGAAACCAGAAACGTATAGATGAAGGAACATTTTATCTTACTATAGCAAAACTCCTCTAGTAGGTATGAGTACACTGTGTTGTGCAGAAGTTAATAAACAAAAGGGTTTTGGATTGAACAGTGGTTAAAGCATTGTCCAAAAATTCTTGTGCTTTTCAGGACGTGTTTAGCCTCTTTTAGTGCCCAGCTTATTGACAAATAACTTCTAAACCATCTGCAGTTAAAGAAAAAAGAGAGTTCAGTTTCTGAGACATACCAACCTTTCTTATATTTGTCTCTCCTGTGAGAAGTTATTGTCACCCTGCTGAAGACTGTAGTGGTAAACACTAGGCTTTTCACTCACAGGCTGTGCAGGACAGGCAAATTAGAATCACAGGATCATGCAGGTGGGAGCTCTTCTAGTTTACCCCCTTGCTCAGATCAGGGACAACTTTAAAGATGGATGAGATTGCTCAGGGCCATTTCCAATTGAGTTTTGAGTATCTCTAAGGATGGAGGCTCTACATCCTCTCTCGAGAACATGTTCCAGACCATTGTTCACCCCTTCCAGTACTTAAAGAGGGCCTACAAGAAAGCTGGAGAGGGGCTTTTTGCAAGGGCATGGAGTGATAGGGTAGGGTGTAATGGCTTTAAGCTGAAAGGGGGTAGATTTCCATTAAATATAAGGAAGAGATTCTTCCCTCTGAGAGTGGTGAGGTACTGGAACAGGTTGCTCAGAGAAGTTGTAGATGCCCCATCCTTGGAAGTGTTCAAGGCCAGGTTGGATGAGACTTTGAGTAACCTGGTGTAGTGGAGGCGGTCCCTGCCCATGGCAGCGGAGTTGGAACTCTGCTTGGATCTCTAACGTCCTCTTCCAACCCAAACCGTTCTGTGATTCTATGATTAAAATGAATCCTGGATGAACTATAGCTCTAATGAATTAATTTACTACATCTCTCCCATTTTCACTGTCATGTTTGAATCAAGTGATGGAATCGATAAGAGAAATCTGGAAGGGCTGGCTGATCTAGTCAGGACAGATCCTCTCAGCTGATCGTGGTCATGATACAAAACACGTGAATTCCTTTTGCTAGCTTTTTTGTGGTAGTAGTTTCAATGCTATGTGTCAAAATTTATGTAGCACTTTGCTAAGTATGGTAGAACAGAGAAGGTGCTTCTGCTGTACAGGATATGCATGAGATACTTTTGATTGTTATGGTATTATAAGCTCAGCTGTGACATATGGTGCTGTCATATCCAGAAAGGGACTGAAGGGTCAGAGTGGATTTCTGAATTTCTGTTCGTTACTGATTCCAAATAGAAATTACTTTTTATTTTGGTAAAAATAATTTATCTGGATTTTTTTCTACAAAATAAATTGTTAACACTGTCTAAAAATTCTAACCTGCACTGTAGAGGCTATATGTGTCCATCCTTAATAGAGATCAGCTGAGTTTGGCCACATTGTCTGAAGAGAGTTGCTAGACCTGAAAGAGATGTTAAGTTCAACAGCAGCAGATGTAGAAGATGTGAAATTCAAGAGCAGCTGCTGCCTCCTTTATTCATTTCTGGATGGATAAGAGGAGTCTTTTTAATCTAATGCTATCTTTGAATTTGTTCCCAGTTCTACTTTTACTGGAATCAGGAATTTATATTTCCTTCCTCTGTCAGAGTAGCCTTCAGTATTTTGTGTGAGCTTTTTGTTAAGTACGGTACTCTTGGATGTCGATGATCTGTTCTAAGACTTTTGCAAGTGTAACTCTTTAGCTGTCTCTTTTCTGTTGCCACCAGATATGGCAACTATTAAAGAATAGTTACTTGGACCTATAATTTTTAGAGGAAAAAATATAAGGCATTTGTATGGACCCACAGAGCACATTCCAGTCCAATTCTTTCATCTTATTTGGTTCTGAGACTTTCTTGTTCTTATAGGCTATAAACAGATCGCATGCTCTTCCATGCTGCAGGCAATCCATTCGGTATCTCCATCTTTTTCATTCTCATTGTATAAACCAGGTTTTTTCAATCTCTTGGAAAGGGCATGCCTCTTGTGGCTTATCTGTAATTGCCAATTACCTCGTGATGGCAGATCAAATATTCACAAGTATATGAGTCAGAACTGGCTTTCTGCACTAGCTGTAAATCCTTATACTCAGTCCCTGCGGGCAGATGAGTGGGCATCTACCAGTCATTCTGCCAATTAACAGAAGGCCTTAATCTTGTGTAAACTATTAGAGCCATTCTTCAGTCTTCCACCTCAGGGGAACTGAGCTGCTGCTGTGCTTTGCCAGGATTGGCTCTGAGGCCTTTTTTCTCCTTTATCTCCTTTTCTCCAGTGTTTCTCAGACTGAGGGTCCTCTGTAGTCCTTCTACAGGCCGATTATGCTTTTTGTGTTTATACACAGGAACCTGCTTCAAGAAAACAGTACATGCGTTTGTGCTAAAAACAAGGTGGGAAACTTACGTGCAGCCAGCTCTGCATTCAGTTCTACAAAGCTTTGCATGGAGTTGAGGCACTTTCCCTAAATGCTGCTATATGAATTCTATATAATTTTATCAAGTGAAATAACGACAATAATATAAAATAATCTTGCTCTCTTTTCAGATTTTTTCACAATGTAAGGAAGCAAATTTCAGAATTAAACCCATCTCTGGAGAAAAAAAAATAGAAAAGAAAATGCAATCTTTCCAAATAACTTGCAAGATAAAGATGAAAACTGAACAATGAAAGACAAAAAATACATTATTTTCTTGATTATGTGAAATTGAAAGCTTAGACAGCCCATTTATTTATTTACAAATCCACAAATCAAAAAGTAGTATTGAGTTTTTTATGGGCTTGTCTCATATAGCTCTGTTCAGTGACTCTGAATATGCTGCTCTGCATGTTGGAGTACTGTGAGACTACAGAGAAAGATTTCACAAGAACTGTCACTCTAAAAAACATGGGTGTGGGTGTTTGCTCTACTGTAGAAACTTCCTTCTGTGACATTTATAGTCTGTGGAAGTCTTTATTGTTAGGAAATCCCAAAAAGTATTAATGACAATTAAAACTAACAATGACTGGTGTGTCAGCTTGTCACTTAGACTTGTTTGATTTCAGGACTGTAGAAACACAAAGGATGATCTGTTTTCTTCTTCCCATAATTTTTGCATGCTTCCCGGGTTTTTCAGTTTGTCCCCATCCCCTCTCATCCCCTGCCCCGCTGTGTCCCAGCAGCCTCTTGCAATTGTACAACCAGTTCCTTTATTCTGCTTCAGACCTTACGTCTATCATCATTCTTAGCCTGTGTGCCTATGTATGATACAGTGCATTACCCCGCAGTGCTCTATAGCAAGGCTGTAGTATGATTAATATTTCCTCTAGTAGCCATGACAGTTTAAACTTTTCCTTAAATGGATCTGGCTGAAAAACTAATCCAGCAAAATACCCCACAGCTGTTTTTAAGTCAGCTTAATATCTGAATATGACCACAGAAACAGTTACCCTGAAACAACCGAAGGGATGGAGTTGGGGAAAGAACAGTAATGAAGAGCAGCAGTAGCTGAAAATGTTCACCAGTCTGCCTTCAGCCAGGTTGCAGGTTGTCTAGCGAGCCACAAAGGTGACCTTTAGCCAGAACAGGTGCAGCCAACAGTTGTGTATTCTAAGAGCGGTCTTCTTGCAGTATTTTCAGCTCTGGCATACTGACTTCATTTATAACCTTTTGCAAATCATTTACTCTCTATCATTTTAATCTGTAAAATTGCAATAATCAATTTCTTAATAGGGCATGGCTGTGACAGTGCTTTTACCAGTGGAAATACTCATGTGAAGATATAAAGAAATGCCACAGAAAATAATGAGCACTAGATATGTTGTAGAATTCCCAGGTTGCATGGAGAGTCCTTGCAGGATGGTTAGTTGTAGATTTTATTTAATACTTTTGGCAGCTTTAGCAATTTCTACGTCTCCTTCTCATGATACCTTATCCCTGCTTTGCTTGGATCCCTTTGGAGGGGCCATTTTACTTGTCAAATGACAAAAAAAAAACCTTTTTTTTTTTTTTTTTGGTCTCATTACTTTTCAGCTGAATCAGTTACTGGACCTGGCTTACTATACAGCCTACAAACAGCTGTTATTGCAAAACTGACAGCAACAAAGAAACAGATACAGACATTTGAGAACAAGAGCAGCATATGTTGCTGCTGCTGCTGCTTCCGGAAAAGACATATCAAGAGCCATGCCCTCAATGGCTGCTGAGTTTGAGAGCCAGACCCTTGAGATACCTTGGACAATTATTCCTTAGAAAATCTGTTCAGTTCTTCAGCAAGAGGAGAGTAGTTGCCTAAAGGATTTTCCCTCTCCTTACTGCTTCTTGTAGCACACCTCTTTGATAATTCCTAGTACTCAAACCAACCACTTAAATGACTTACAGTGTCTACTGATGAGCCCTGTGCATGGTAATAATGTGATTGCAAAGAACAGAAGTCAGTATTACGGAAGAAGTAATTTCTGAAAAGAACTCGTCTGAAAATGTAAAATGTCTGTAAGTGAGTGATAAGGACTAGATCCATGTACGATTATAATCAGGCAATTTGAATTCCAATATAAGTGAACTGTAGGTGATTGGCATGAAGAGTAAGTCAGATCATCTGCTCTCAGGTAGTGTGTAGCCTCTTTGAAAGCTTAAAATCAGTTAACATAATAGTTTTAGAGTATATACTGCATTGTATATATCTGCTTTAATGAATCTTTGATATACAACTGTTTTAATAAACAGCTTCTCTGAGGATACTTTATGCAAATTAAACCTCCTTATTTACTCTTGTTACCCTTAATATATTTTTTTAATGAACTATAAAGAACATTTTTATTTCTTTTAATGCCATATGATTCTTGATGTTTCTATGCGGCTGAAATAACTGAAGTATGAATTTTCAAGTGTGGGGAAACTGATCACAGAGTTAGAAATATGTCACATATCTGTTCTTTCACCAAACTCCATCTTCAGCAGTTTTTTCCATGAATATCCTGAGGAGTAGAATCTCACCCTAATATATTATAACCTGCTTCTGTGCCTGCTACTGATGCCAAATAAATTATGGTAAGATTGCCATAGACCTGCCAGTTTATTTTTAAAATGATTAGTCTCTGTAAGTAGCTGTAAATAAGACTAATCAAGATGGAGATTTTTAATCATCTTTTCATCCTTCAGTAGATTAAGCGATATGTCTGCATGAAGCTTGATCATTATCCAGAAATAATTTATGGAGCATGCATGACTGAACATTGAAACTGAGCCAAATATTACAATAATTGCTGGATAATCCTATGTTTTCTGGTTTGTCAGAGCTTCTCTAGAGACTGCATATTCTGCTTGCCTTATTTAATCACTATGCAGTTGTGTTTTAGAAGCCTAGTAATTTCTGAATTACTATTGTGCTGTTTGTGTATCTGTGGTGGGTTGACCCTGGCTGGATGCCAGGTGCCCACCAAAGCCACTCTATCACTCCTCTCCTCAGCTGGACGGGGAGAGAGAAAATGTAACAAAAGACACCTGGGTCGAGATTAAGCATAGGGAGGGATCACTCACCAATTACCGTCACAGGCAAAACAGACTTGACTTGAGCAAGATTAATTTATTACCAATCAAACAGAGTAGGATAATGAGAAAATAAAAAATAAATGTTAAAACACTTTCCCTCCACCCCTCCCTTCTTCCCGAGTTTAACTTTACTCCTAATTTGTTCTACCTCCTCCTCCTCAGCAGCACAGGAGGATGGAGAATGAGGATTGCAGTCAGTTCATCACACATTTTCTCTGCTGCTCCTTCCTCCTCAAAGAGAGGACTCCTCACACTCTTCCCCTACGTGGGATCCCTCCCATGGGAGACAGTCTGCCATGAACCTCTCTAATGTGAGTCCTTCCCATGGGCTGCGGTTTTTCACGAACTGCTCCAGTGTGGGTCCTTTCCATGGGGTGCAGTCCTTCAGGAACAGACTGCTCCAGCATGAGCAGTCAAGAGCCCTGCCAGCAAACCTGCTGCAGCATTGGCTTCTCTCGAACTAGTCCACAATTTCTGCCAGGAGTCTGCTCCAGCATGAGCTTCCCATGCGATCACAGCCTCCTTTGGGCATCCACCTGCTCCAGCATGGAGTCCTTCACAGGCTGCAGGTGGATCTCTGCTCCACTGTGAACCTCTATGGGCTGCAGGGAGACAGCCTTCACCACAGGCTGCCAGGGAATCTCTGCTCCGGTGCCTGGAGCACCTCCTTCCCCTCCTTCACTGACCTTGGTGTCTGCAGAGTTGTTTCTCTCACATATTCTCAGTCCTCTCTGTGCTGCTGTTTTCGCAGCAGTTTTTTCCCCCTTCTTAAACAGGTTATCCCAGAGGCGCTACCACCATCGCTGATGGACTCGCCCTTGGCCAGTGGTGGGTCCGACTTGGAGCCGGCTGGCACTGGCTCTGTTGGACATAGAAGAAGCTTCTGGCAGCTTCTAGCACAAGTCACCCCTGTATCCCCCCCCGCCCTGCTACCAAAAGCTTGCCATGCAAACTCAGTACAATATCCAAACATTTGCACTGCACTGTAATATTGAAATAGTGGACTGCATGAGCTGAAGAAATGAGGTGAACTTTTTATATTGGTGATTTTTTCATATAGATGTAAAGAATTTAATATGCAGTTGAACCTTCTGAAAAAAATTACTCATTTCCTGTCGTTTTTATAAACTTTTCAAGTATTACATGTAAATATAACTGTGCATAGTTGTATTTTAATACAACTTTTTATCATTATTCATAAAATTTCCATTGAAATGAATGATCAGTATGATGAAAGACCTTTGGAAACAATGTACCATATATTGAACTTTGCTATAGTTACATTTGAAGAAATTAGCATACTCATATTAGCTGATGGCTATCTGTCAGGCTATAGCTGCAGTGTGATGTTTTGGAAGTTAATGATTTAAGTGTGGGTCAAAGAGAACAGAGATCGTATCGAATACTTCAAACTTGTATAAAACTTCATCTGAGAGTCCTGAAGAACTCTTTGTGTTTTTTTTTTTTTCAAACAGCAGTCGCATTTGTACAAATCATAAGAACAATATAAATTTAATTGGTTAGCCATAGTAAAGTCAAGTAGATCTCAGTCACAGACTTGTTAAATTCAAGAACTGTTCCTGCTGTCGTTTCTTTGGAAAAAAAAATAGTCAGCAGAATATGCTGCTTTCAAATTACAATTTGTGGTTATCACGTATGTTCCATTGGACCAGTGGGAACCATTTACAGTTAATGAGGTAGAATTACAGCTTGCATTTCTTTTCACTGTAATTTGATTTTGTAGTGTATTGAGTGTTTTCCTACAAAATAAACAAAAAATTGACTCTAAGCATATCAATCTGAATGAATTAAATGGCTAGCATCACCAAACAGATCAAATCAATACTCCATTTTAGTTATTGACATCTTATTTCTTGTAGACATTTTGGAACTCAAGTGCCTTCTATAGTAAGTGGCTGCTTTCTTTTGTCATTTTCTGTATTAAGGAGCCTCTGCTAAACCAGTGGGTCTGCTCATGTGAATACCTCTGCCCACAAGTGATTATGCTAATACAACTTTTTAGAAGTAGTAGATGAGTTAAAAATGAAAAGGTAAAACTTTTCAAAACCCTAAATGAAAGCAACTGAAGACAGTCGGTTGCCTTGACAAATACCCTTTATTTAGGGAGTTTCTTGGGCTCCAGTCAGAAGGCGATGATGGCTACTGCAGAGCTCTTGCTGTGCCCTTTTCTTTCACTCCATATCAAATAGGTTCTGTAGAAAACAGAAGAGTGTTTTAGAACATCCTTATCTGAAGAGCCATTACAGGTCAGAGAGTAAACTTTCAATTTGCCGGTACCATGTGCAAGAACTAATAAACAGCAACTCTTCCTGTCATCAGGAGGGACCATTTGTTCTTAGTTTTGTACACAGCCAGATATGTGCTTTATTATACTGAAATTTTCTGCCTTTCAACACAACACAATCTGGTGGTGAAAAGTACTATTTTAGAATATATCTGCTTCTTTCCGGGCAACAAGTAAGCTGCCAACTAGGAAGCTGCAAGAAACAATTTTAGAGATAAAAGTCCTTGGCTTATTTCTGAGATAAGTTCAATACAGTGGCATTGTGTAAAAGTCCTTAGCGTTACCTGAAGATTATAAATATATCTATTTTGAAACAGTGGTTCCAACTAGAGTATGCAATGAACTCAGTAACAACACTGGCAGCACACTCTTCTTGTTAGATACTAAGCAGAGAAAGGCAACCATACTGACTTCAAAATACTTAGGCAAGTGAATATTTTGCTTCTTGCCAATCTCTTCGTGTTACCACTAGTAGCTGGGCAGTTCTGGCAGCTTTTTATTCGTTGTTTGCGGGGTTTGCTGCCATATCACACGGTTGCTAATATTAGTATGTTTTTCTCTATTATTGTAAAAGGAAACACTAAGTAAGGGAACTGTTGGGTACTGTGGACCTTTTCAGTTCAGGCCACTTACATGTGCCTGAATGTGAAGTTCTAGCCATGTTTTTGGAGTGGGCAAGTACAACCAAGAGTCAGACATAAAGAGAAAGATGTTATGATCTAAGTGGTGTACTAGGAAAAAGATATTTTCTATGGCATTATGAATGGTTATGAATAAAGCAAAATTGCATTTGCTAAAGCCCAAAAGGTTCTGCAGTATTTTAGATATAAACTGCAAAAAGTTGTGTTGAAAATTTAATCAATGTGAGGGTACGGGAAAAAACACCTTAGATGTGGTATGTGGGATCTAAACGTGGCCTCGATGTGAAGACACAGAATGAAGTACAGGCTGACAATGATCCCCAATATACAAACCTGATAGATTGACTAATTTCTCAAAATAGCCCTTTGTTCCCTGTCAAACACTAAAGAGACCGTGTTTCCTTACAGTAAAGAATATGGTAAGATTTCAAAGTCATACATTTATATTTTTGCAATAAATTAGGTATTTCAAATATGACAACTTTCATTAATGACTAGACTTAATTTAATCTACTTTAGTAAAATGATATTTAGAAGCGTCTGTGTATGTGTTTGTATGTTTGTGTCTTTATATGTATTTATTTCTGAAACTTCAGACAAACTATCAGAATACTGAATTGTTCTTGGCTAGGCAATTTATTTTCATTTGGGTAACTACATCTGTAATAGTTCTTGAAGTTGTTTCCAAATTCCAATAACATCAAGAATTTGCAGTTTGCCCAACATTATAAAAAATTTCAGTATATTCAGTTCAACTTCCTTATGTTAGTTTGTGAAATTTCTTTCAGTTTTGTTCTCATATTCTACGTGCATTTCCCTCAACAGATCAAATTTAAATAGCACAGACAGTAAATAATTTCATTTTACTGAAACTGTTCATTGTTATAATGATATTGCTTTTCTCTTCAGTGGAGCAGAAGTACATTGGTTATGTATTCAGGGCTGTATCTGGTTCTATCTTGAAAACATGCAAGAATTGAGACCACACAACCTCTCTGGATAGCCTGTTTCACTCCATGACTAATTTCATGCTGGAAACGTTCTTTATATCCTGTCTGAACATCTCTTGTTTCAGCTTATGTAAGTTGTCTGTCATCCTCCCACCATGCACCACTGTGAACAGCTAGACTCCTTAACTTCCCTATGGGTCCTGAAAGGTATGGTAGTTGGTGTTACCCCCAAGCTGTCTCTTATTCTGGCTGAAGGAACCCATTTCCCTCAGCCTGTCCTGTGTGTGAGTGTTCCAGCCTCTGACCAGCTTGATGGCCCTCCCCTGGATTCGCTGCTGTTTATCAGTGTCTTTCCTGTGTTGGAGCAGCCAAAACTGGACACAGTATTCACATGCAGTTTAGCGAGTGCTAAGCAGAGGGCGACAGCCCTTTCCGGTTGTATACTGACTGTGTGCTTGTGTGATACAGGCCAGGCTACTGTTGGTCTGCTTGGCTGCCAGGAGACACTACTGGCTTCTGCCCAGCTTGCTGTCTACCAAGACTCCTGGTTTGTTTTCAGCAGAGCTGCTCCCCAGTCAGTTAGTATCTAGCCTGCGTCATTACAGTGGGTTCTTTCTTCCCAAGTGCAGAACTCGTCCTTGTTAAATTTCATCATGTTCCTCTTGGCCCATTCTTCAGCCTGTCTAGGTCCCTCTGAATGGCAGCTCTACCATCAAAGTACATTGATTGTCTCCCAGAGTTTGGTGTCATCTGCAAACTTGACAAGAGGACACTTGATCACCTCCTCCAGGTCTTTGATAAAGATGTCTAACAGGACAGGTCCCAGTACCACCTATGTAGTTATTTTATTATAACAGGCAATTAGGCCAGTCAGCCATGATTTATCATTGATAAATCTATGCTGACTGTTCCTGATCATCATCTTCCTGTGGTCAGAAATGTGTTCAAGGAGGACTTGTTCTGTAATTTTCCTTTGGTCTAAATCCGTCTGACCAGCTTGAAGTTACCCAACGTGACCTTTTTGGCCTTCTTTTGAAGATGGGTGCAACATTTGCCTTTTTCTAGTTGTGAGCAACCTCCCCTGATATCCAAAGGTGTCAGAGGTGACAGAGACAGACCTTGCAAGAGCACTGGGCAGTCTGCTCAGCACCCTTAGATGCAGCCTCTTGAGTCCCATGAACTTGAATGGGTGAAGTTCTCTCAAGCATTCCTGAATGTGTCAGCTGTAAGAGAGCCGTACTTAACATTTCAGGTCTCTGTACATGTTCCATCCATTTAGAGTTGATTGACATTTTCCACTTTAAGCAATTTTGTTTCCTTTCAAAGTACTATGCCAAATCACCTTGCAGGTCACTGTAATGTTTGTTTAGCTGAAACTCACTTCAGTTACGTTGAAGATTCTTCTATGGAATCTTTCTGGAATTTAATGGTCATGATAAGAAAGTCATGTGGCAACTCACGATTATGATAAAGGATATAATTGTTTAGGTACAAGTAACTCTCTGATTGTCTTTATTTACAGTGCTGTTGATAATCTCAGCAGGTGACTCTGAAGTTATAGACAGTGAAGACAGTAGACATTCACATCTGTATTTCTAAATCACTTAAGAAAATGAATAAAAAACCAAGGTATACCTTCCCAGTCTTAGTTTCCACTGTTTAAAAAATATATGTAGTGTAGAATAAAATGTTATGTTGTAAAGTCAAAGGTATCATTAAGAATACACTAAATACACATTAACATGTTAATCATATTTTAAACATTGCATATTTTAGAAATACATAATTCTTTTTTCCTGAATGACAAAACATTGATTTCAAGCTAAGTGAAAAATTACAGTTTATGTCATATTTTGTAATAAAGCAAAGCCATCAATGCATAACAATGCTTTCAAAAAATATAACATTTTACTTGCAAGTCAGAGCCAGAGTTAAGATTTTTTTTCTTTATATTCTCAGAAATAGGTGCTCCAGTTTTAAATATACCTGAGAAAACTTGAACTGTTTTAAATGTGAGTGAGATCTTTCTGCTTAGAGCGTGTATGCAACTTTTGCTTTTTGGTCGTTGATTCATAAGTTATAAGTGTACATTTAGCTTCCTCGTCTACTGGTAAATTTTCATATTATTTTAAGAAATGCTAAAAGCACTACAGTAAATTTGAGGAAGGAATCTACGCATTGAGAAAATGTAATGATGAGGCATTTAGGTACTTGTATATGAGAGAGCTTTTTTTCCATTTATTTTTCTTTTTTCTGTTACCTCATCCAGAAAGCTGACATAGTCTCCAGGAGAAGACCACTCAGGTGTCTTTTCTTTCCTACTGTATATCCAGGCCTTTCCTCTTCCTGATTTTTGATGGTTATGACATGCTCTCTAGCTGTTGAGGTTATGGAAGGCTATCATGCTGTCAAGTTGGAGTTTTGATATTTATTCAGTGTGAAGAGGTTGGCGTTAGTAGATGCCACCATCTAGCTGCATTAGGCCTCCTGCTTTCCAGCAAGAAGAGCTGGGTCTTTTTGGCTTACCAATTGTATGGATGAGAAAAGTGTTGTATAGGCAGACAGTGTGTCTCATTTGCACTGTGTTATTCGCTTGTGTATATGGACTTTCAGATGCAATTGCACCCGCTTACTGAGAGGCTTTCCTCCGTTGTGCTCCAGTGATAGCTTATGTTAGTCTGTTTGACAGCTCTCTCAGGTAACGAAGTGCTTCCGCAGATGGTGCCAATCCTTGCTGGGAAAGGCATTGAACAGTTCTTTATAGCCAAGACTAATGTTGACTGTGCTAGAGCTTTTCCTCTGCTCCACCAAAATGATTTTCAGATAAAAGGTTAGTGGAAGCTGGCAGTAAAACAGAGAACTGCATATGTGGACGTTCAGTTATTCCTTCCTTTGTGCATTATGCTGCAGTAGTCTATCCTGAATTACAGCTGCCACATATCATCTAACTTGGCTGAGGCTTCTCTGAAATTTCTTGTCTTTTCAAATCTTGACTAACTTGGCTAGCATTGTGTTACCTGTAATCTTGTAACTTTACTCTTTTTATCCTTTTCCAGATCTACAGTAAACATGTTAATAGATTTTCAAGATTTTTTGCTTGACTTTGTTGACTCGAATTATGTAGACCTGGAGACAGTTTATAACTATTTTAATTGGTTTTCCTATGTACATGTAAAAGAACAATAAAGAAAAAATACATATGCAGATATATATATCAGAATAAGAAGTAGATAAGTATGCTGCATTTAAACTTGTTATACTTTTTAAATTGCTAATTTCTAATGCTTTTCTTAAAAAAATACAATTCAAGTCATGTTGATATTTATTGCATTTGATCTGACACTCAGTGTGTTTTGACTGCTTGGGGAAATAGTGTAAGAGCTTCTAAATGCTGAAAGGGGTTGATAAAGTGCTCTCCACTCTTGAGTTCCTACAGTTTATGTCTGGTGGTTGTTGCTTCTCTCCCTAAGCAGATTCATCACACTTAAATTGTCAGAAGGCTTACCCAGTCAAAAGTTTTTTTTCCAAGTTAATGACTTTTTTATAAGCTCATGAAAATGTTTGCCGAAGTCAGAGAGGGGTAGATCTGCACATTTGTGAGGAAGGAGAGGATGAATAAGCAAGCTTTCTCCTGTCACTGATCACCAGTGTCCTGGTGTCACTACACCATTACATTGGTTCAGCTGTTGATGAAATCTCAGCTTCAGCTTGCACAGAGTTGAACTTAGAAACTGTTTTGAGCTTGATTTGGGCTTAAATTTAGCCTGAAAGCCTGAGCAGATGTCACCTTCAATGAATAATGAAGATTTGGCACCTTTTTGGTATAGCTCTGTAGAACATAAAGTTCTTCAAAAGTCTTTATTATTACTTTTTTATCTTTTAAGAAAGTTTTCACAATCTACTAGAGTAATAATCCTTTGTATTTTTGTTCTCTATCTCTTTTCCCCAGTCGAGGCCTCTTGCCCTGCAAGACATTTTGTGAGGCAGCAAAAGAAGGCTGTGAACCAGTCCTGGGTATGGTAAATGCTTCTTGGCCAGAATTCCTGAAGTGCTCTCAATTTGAAAACAAAACTGAAAATGACACCAGTACAAGGGTATGCTTCTCACCATACGAAGAAAAAGGAAAGCAGTGTATGTTTCCATTCTTAACACTTACTCTATGTTAATGAGTTCCTTTTTAATAATGTATTTTTTATTATGTGGGGAAAGGTCTGAGATTAAATTATTGTTTCTGCTTCTGTTACTATGTTCCTTCACATTACTGTGATAAAATATGGTTGTCGGTTCCAGTTTTGATGTGTTTTAATTATTTAGGCTCAATTTGTGTTGATTTGAGGCTTTTTTGTTTTGCATCAAAAATTCTGAGGTGTTCCAAGGAAAGAAGGTAGGAGAAAAGTAATAATGCCCTTTAAAAATGTTCTGCTGACTTTTTGTTTGCTGAGATTTAATAAACACAAGATTGTTATTTGGAGCAGGAACCTGATACACAGGCCAAATTTACAGTGTATCTTCTTTTTCTTTGCTGTAAAAATGAGCCCAGAACTGATTGAGAGGTAAACGTTTCAAAAATTGTGGTTTGTATACACCCACTCATAGAATCATAGAATCATAGAATCATTTAGGTTGGAAAAGACCCTTAAAATCATCCAATCCAACTGTTAACCTAACACTGCCAAGTCCATCACTAAACCATCTCCCTAAGCACCACATCTACACGTCTTTTAAACACCTCCAGAGATGGTGACTCAACCACTTCCCTGGGCAGCCTGTTCCAGTGCTTGACAACCCTTTCAGCGAAGAATTTTTTCCTAACAGCCAATCTAAACCTCCCCTGGTGCAACTTAAGGCCATTTCTTCTCATCCTATCACTTGTTACTTGGAAAAAGAGACTAACACCCACCTCACTACAACCTCCTTCCAGGTAGTTCTAGAGGGCGATAAGGTCTCCCCTCAGCCTCCTTTTCTCTGGGTTAAACAATCCCAGTTCCCTCAGCCACTCCTCATAAGATGTGTTCTCTGGACCCTTCACCAGCTTTGTTGCCTTTCTTTGGACACGGTCCAGCAGCTCAATGTCTTTCTTGTAGTGAGGTTCCCAAAACTGAACACAGCATTCAAAGTGTGTCCTCACCAGTGTCGAGTACAGGGGGACAATCACTTCTCTAGTCCTGCTGGCCGCACTCATACAAGCCAGGATATTATGGGCCTTCTTGGCCACCTGGGCACTCTGCCAGCTAATACTCAGATGGGTGTCAACCAACACCCCCAGGTCCTTTTCTGCCAGGCAGCTTTCCAGCCACTCTCTAAATACAAGGCTTTTCCATCTCCTCAGACAAACAAGAGAAAATGATATGATAAAAATTGTTTTTCAATTTTGTTTAAAAAATCTAAGAAGTTATACACTCCAAACTACCTTAAAAGATCTATGAAGTTATACAGTGACTTTGAATGTTAGTTAATGCTACAATTAAGATTGTTTGTATGTCCTGGGTTATCTTATTGCACTTTCTGAATATACATAATGATATAGCCTTAAATTATTGGACCAAGTCTTTTTACCAGCTGGATTCTCTCCGTCTGTTAAGGCATATTTTGAAAGGTCATGAAGTGAAGGAGGCTGTTGTCTATACCTACCTTCACCTGTGGCAACATTTGTAACGGCTGAGTTGAGGATTGTGTCTTTTTGAAAGCAGTTGAATGCTTTCCAGGAAAGTTGAATACATCCACAAGTCTTTTGTAAAGTTCCTATGGGATTTTAGGCAAGTTGCTATAGTGAAAGCCACTGGGACCTGTGCTTTAACCATATGATATAAATGTATGCTAAACATGCTGAAAAATTAAGTCTGGTGGATCTCTCTCAAATGGCAACCATAAGCAAGTAATTATAAAAATGCATGGTTTATTTTGCCATGCGTCACCTTCCCTTTGTAAAATGGGAATAAAACTATCCTTTTAGCTCAGACAGATGTTGTAACCATATGTGCGTTGATGCCTTTGGTAGCATAGTGATGAACATCATAGGAATTAGGAGCACAATAATTTTATCTTCATGGCAGGTGCAAATAAAAAATAAGGTAAGAGGCTGTAGCGTAAATACCTAAGTACGGTAAGGGCTTGTACATTGAACAATGAGAGTAACTAGCAATAAGTGACTAGCATATCATTAGTTGAACACACTCATACTGGGCATAGAATGAGGTATAATTCTGAAAAAGCAATAGGACGTTAGAGACCAGGGTTTCATGCATGTGTGGCACACAGACCGAATACAAGGTGTAATATAAATATGCCTATTAAATTTTGACAAATTACAGCTGACCGAAGTGTTCAAAAGTCCCATTAAATCTAGATAGCCGAACTTTTAGATGAAGCCAGAAGAGATTGCTGACTTCTGAAACTTTCAAGTTTCAGAATATCTGCTGGGTAAAATCATGTATTTGATACTGCTAGAGAAGAAGTTTGTTAGATGACTGGTTGATGATTCTTCCGTAATCTGATTGGCAGGATTTATATCTATCTGGTAGTGAACTGCATAAATTACAGACAAGTACACAGTGGAAGCTTGCTATTTCTCACTAGGGGAAAATATCTAGAGCCTGTTGTGAGATTCACTGCCCCTACCTGGCAGACTGTGGAGACCCAGGCTGCTTATTGGCAGTTCTGACATCCTGTTATATAAAACAAAAGGCATTTTTAATTTATTTTGTCATGAACTATTGTGCGTGATGCTTGGATATGAATAGTTTTTATGTAGAATCATAGATTATATAGCATATTTCGACTGTTTTTTTTTTTAAAAAGAATGATTCTAATGTGATACCTTCATGACTGAAAAAGTTGAGAGTCCAGGTTCACTAGGCTGTTTCTCCTACAGAAATGAATTATACTGTAGTTGAATATTTCTTTCTGCAATTTGTATATATGAAAGAATTTACTTCTCTGAACACAGCAGAACCAAACAACAGGGGTTGGTTCACTGTTCCAATCCCTTTTTACCTAGTTCTCAGCCCAAAGCGCTCTTCATGCTCTTCTCAGGGATCAGTTCCTGGAAATTTCAAGAGCATGTCCTTGGCATGTGACTGCCTATGTCTCAACTTTGTGGTTTCTTTTGGGGACTAATGACTCCAGATTGCATGCAGTGAAACCTTCCCTACCCACATATGCCTTGCACATAATTTGTTTTGTATAATGATATAATTCTCTTTTGGGCCTTTAGTTATTTGTTGTATTTATCAAAAATAATGTCTGGCTGCTATACATGCTTGTTTCAGCACAGTATCACCCAATCCAAAACAAAATTTTCTCTTGATTATTTTAATGTTTGTGACTAAATACTCTATATCTTTCACTTTTTCTTAATTGAAAATTATCACTCCTCCAAAAAATCCTTGAACCTCACATGCCTTTCCAAGTTCTGTTGATGAATGTATGCTTGACTGATCTTCTAGTTAGAATCCAGGGCGTTTATCCTGGGGACAATTACCAGCTTTACTGAAAGATGTTTGTTACCTAGAATTTGGATTATCTGGTGGGTATATACTTATTCATGTGTTGCTGCTGAGATTTAGCACTTTGTCTAGATTTTTCCTCCACAGACATTGCAAATTGAGTGCACGTTACCACTATGGAGAAACTGCTATAATATACATCCCTGATGTGACTGCAGATGTACTGAATGTACTGGAAAATCTGATCCATGTGCCATAATAGTAAAACCATCGGAGTGTACAAAATGATTCACAGGGAAAAAGGTGCAGTTCCGTAGACAGGGATGAATCAGTGCGGTTGATACCCCTTCGCACAAGTGACAAGTGAACACCCAGTAGGTGAGAAAATCAGCTGCTCTGAAAATAGTTTTAGGAATTTTATCTTTTAACGGATTTTTTTTTGCAATGTTTCAAGCAGTGAAAGTTAAATATATGAAAGTACCTTTTTTTTTTTCAGGTACATTTTATTGCAAATCCTCCTGTGATCACAATTTCATTCCCATTGGATTGAATGTTACCGATTTTAGTCCTGATTCAGATTTAATGGAGACATTAACTTACTTCTTTTTCTGTATGTTAGTTTCTTAAAAAATATTGCGCTTTTTTTTTTTTTTTCCTTTTCCGAACAATGTAAGAAAGAGACTTCACATACTGTAATGGTTGTTGAGTATTCTAATAGTTCCTATATACTATGAATGCATATGCCTTCCTATTAGTAGTTAAACATTAAGTCTATAAAAAGGAATTAATAAAAAAAAGGAAACATTAAAAGAAATGAAAGTAAGTATGTGTATAAATAACACGTGTCATTATAAGTAGCATTAAATTATAATTAACACAGAACTTTTCTGTTCTCTAAGACACATCAGTCTGTGAACTTTTTACTCACTGGTTATTGCAGTAGTTTTTCAGTTGGATACAGTCTTTTAATTATTTTTTTCTGGTTAGAAAAGTTATAGTAGTTGATGAATGGGAAGACCATTGCTGATAACCTGGATAATCTCCCTTCTTGGCAAAAACATAGAAATTAATTATTGTACATGTTGATAAATGCCCTGCAATGCTCAAGGGCGCGAAAGGGCTAGATGCATGTATAATTAGAGTGAGCTCTTTCAACCTTTTGAAGGTGCCACCACAGGAACTCTTAGCCTCTTTTAAGCTGGATAAGAAGCATTTCATTGGAGCACCACATTGAGAATATTAGCCATAGTCATTAACAGATAATGTATAACATTTTAAGAGACTGTAAAAACAAATAGTTTATAGATGTATTAACACCACAACTACAGACTTCAGCAGCACTTCTCTCTTATAATAGCACTGCCTTTACCCAAGCTTAGCTTTGAGTTTTGCAGTTACTCAGCCAAACAGTTCTAACTTTCTTCTAGTGGCTGTCATCACACATTATCTTGTCCTGCATAAACTGCAATAGTGCAAACAATACAAAAAATACTCAAGAGAATTAATAAAATGTATACAAGGAAACTACTGATTTTCTTAGCCAAATATGCTTAACTAATGCAGATGTTGTTTTGGTTTGTTCCAAGACTAAAACACCAATAAAAATTGTTCTGATACTCTTCTTTTTTTTTTTTTCCCCCATGGTGCCCAGTTTATCTTCGGGGATTTTTCATACTGGTATTAAATTAGAGAATTGTCTTTGAGGAATACCTTTGAGCAGAGATTCAAAGGCAGTATCTCATTACAACTAGGTATTTGTTTATTCTGTTGGCAATGTGAAGCTAATTATTCATAATTATACACATCCAATACAGAATTTATTTGAGCAAATGCTTTTAAAATCTTTCTTTTGTCCCCTTGCATTCATTTAATGCAGTGAAAAGAAAAGAGAGATGATCCGTGTATGTGTAACATTGATACTGACCAGCTGCAAAAACAGCAATAGTGAAAATAATTTTTTGAGAGAGACAAAATGTTTTTCAGGATTGTGGTGGTGTTTCATGTGAGGAAACATTCATAGTTGAAAACACTATTTCCCCCGAGCACTCATTCTTTACTTCTGTTGAATCTACTGCATTATATTTTGTTATGTCCTTTGATTTTGTGTTTTCTCCCATTCTGCCTCCTTCACCATTTATCTCTGCTTTCCTGTTCTTTGCCTGTTTCTTTTCCAGATAGGAGTTTTCTATGTGGCCTTTTCAGGCCACTTCACTTGAGTGGAAGAGAAAGGTCTTTTATGTTCTTTCTCCCACAGGGTTTTGCATCGTAAGAGAAAATGGTTTCATGAGGGGAAGAACTTGCCAACTTTCCTAATTCAATGATTGTGATCCTAGTATCAAAACTTTGCAGAATTGGCAGCTACAAGATACATACACTGTACCACACGGTACGTGGGGTATAGGGAACAAGCGATGAAAATTTGCAGGCACAAGCGTGTAGGGATTCTTCAGTGTCCCACTGTGCTATTGTGACTGTATTGAGTCAGACAAAAAGTCCATGTATCTTGTAATGTTGACTCCAAAAGCTGCCAAAATCAGATGCCTAGAGAAGAGTAGGAGAACAAGGCAAGACTGTGTGGCAATATTTTTCCAAAATACTCCTGTGTTTTCTATCTGTTTGAGATTCAAGAACTTTTCTGTAATTTGTGGCCCACTGTAGATTTTTCTTCTGTTAACGTGTCCCTTTGTTTCATGGATCTATGTACATTTTAGCATCCATGGTATCCTGTTGCAAAGTGTTACAGCTTATCTATTCATTGTATGAAGAGTACCTCCTTTTGGTTGTTTTAAAGGCAATTTTATTTGATACCTCCTAGTTCTTTCATAACATTAGTACTCTTAGTACCAGTGAGGATCTGTACTGATGGAGATCTGTAAGCAAATCAAGATAGGTCCTTTAGTGGTTCTTTTTGATCTATTTAGGCTGTTTTCTTTTTTGAACATGCAGGAAATTGCGTAAAAGCCGAAGTTAATGTAAGTTTTCCAAGTCAGCTAAAGTTGCCTCTCTAACCTCAAACAGCCTTTCTTGAATGATAAATTACAATCTTTTGACGATATTATCATATTCTATTTTTACCTGGCATCATCATCTGTGAGATAGACACTGGTCTACAGGGAACTAAAGCCCATTCTGAGGAAGGCTGTTGTTCCTAGGGTCCCCTGTAAGGCTTACTGATTGTAGCAATTGGAAAAGTGCAATGCATAAGGCAGGGGACTAGAGAAGCAAAAAGATCAGCTCGTAATAAAGAAAATGTGATGTTATAATATAGAACAAGATTCTTTCCCTGTCACTGTTGCAGAGACCATGTGTAATGTTGAACAAGGCACTGGAATCAAAATTTTCTCAAGTGTTCTTTGCACACTTCTTGTTAACGTGGCTCTTCCTTTGTATAGCTGGGGTTTATTTGCAATTGGAACATGCTTTTGCAGCTACAAGTAAAGGTAACAGGAGCTATTCTTTGAACATGTGAAGTAAGAGTCTTCGCTCTCCAGAAAAAAAACCAAACACATACTGACGTGTCTTAGATTGGACAATTGAAGCTGTTATTCATTATTTCTTATAACTTTCACTTAGTATCTCAGTGCCTCATTTTTCCCCTGTAAAATGAAAATGTGAATGCTGTGTAATCTTACGTTGCTGTTAAGACTATCGTATTTTGCAGTTTGTAATACCCTTCCAAAAACAGCAGAATACAGGTGAGGCTGTAACTCTTCAGTGAGAAGTTAGGAAACTTGTCCAACCACACAGTAGGTAGTGAGGGAACCTACTGAGGAGCATGTTATAAGGGTGTGCAAAAGGATGGTGCTGGTGCTTTTGCCCTACCTTACTTCTGATTAAATAATATAAACGTTAAATGGCACAAACTAGTTGAAAAAAAATTGTTTTAAAGTCTCTTGGGTATTTTGGACACCTTTCTGTAAAGTTGGAAACCTTCTTTAAAATTCATTGCTTAAGTAGCTTTCGCTGCAATGACCATGGCCCCATTACACAACTGGAAAATAAAGTTTTTTTGCAAAATCGAGATCACATGCTGCCCAAGTGGAGGGTGCACCTGGGAATGTAATAGAAAATATTTTGAAATTATCCACATAAGTTTTTATTACAAACACATTTTTCAAACAAGGATATGTGTGTCAGTTGACTAAGTCTAAAATTGCCCTGTTTCTTGAGGATGATAAAATAATATTTAAGGGTTAGAAAAGCATGTAAATATGTGGAAGAAAAATAATCCCCCGCTGCCAAAAGTTAAGAGTAAAAATGAAAGTGCTGAGAGTGTATGTACATCCATTGCCATAGTGCAATAGAAAGGACTGCTATGCTAGGACCACAAATAAAATTGGAAACCTGGATAATTAATTGCACTTGCAGTCAGTGCAACCTGGAGCTATTTGTCATTTCTGAAAAACACTCTGCATGTTTAGGCGTTTCCAGTGCTCAGTGGTACATCACAGCACCCACTGTGCACTTAGTGGTTTGACAAATTGTGAAGAAGATCACGTTGCTATACAGAAAGGCTGATCGCAAGCAGAAATTATTATACTTTTATTATACTTTTTGTAGGCACATTAAAGAGTCCTTCTTTAGTCCCAAGGGCATATTTAACAGTCTAATAGTCTTTTCATGACTGCCTGTTGAGGCCTTTTAATATGTGTCATTCACTGATGGCAGTTTTAAATGGCTTTGTTCTATCTCAAAAAATAGTATTGTTTTCATTGAAACATCTTTCCATCTTGATTGAAACATTTCCATCTTTCAGGTTTTCCTTTTGATCTTCTTGCATTCAGTGATGTTCCTGAGAGCTATCCTGATGTTTCCCAAAATGGAAATATATTTCAATCCCTGTGAGAAATCTTGAATATCAGTTCGTCAGTGTGAAAATAAGTTCGTAAGACTCCTGCAGCATTAGCTGTGTAGTACTGAGGGTAATGATTTTTCTCCTCAATAAGCCCAAGAAAACAGAGTTTTTAAATCTTTTTATAGGTATAGAGATAAGGCACAGATTGCCTGATTGTCCAAAGGGATGCAAAAAGTTCGCAGCAGAGCTGAGAAGAGAACCTTTATCTATGGAACACATAAAAGATTCATTATTCCATAAGAACATCTTGCCTTGTCTAGGCTAATCTTTAATAAATAAGAGCACATATGGATTTTTTGCAAGTAGCTGATTTTTTCCGCTATTAAAAATCAAGTCAAGCTTATGGTATTTAGTAAGACAAGGCCTGAAATCCAATTTTACTGGAAAAAATAATGAGTTTCTCCAAGAAATTTTCTGTCTGCTTCTCAACCACAAAATAATGGGAGCTGGTTTAGAAATCAGAAAATAGAAAAGAAAGAATTTTAGCAAAAAGGATGATGGAGGCTTGTACTGTGTAAGGGAATATTAGCTATATTTGCAGGTGGAATTTTCCTTAAAATGAGTCAGTGGTATTTCCATCAAATTTAAGAGCAGTTACCATGAGATAGACAATACTTTGCAACTGTGAAAATCATAATATACTGACAACAGAAGGTGATTTTACACCCTACTGAAAATTTAAATCAGCCTTTCTAGATGTTGAAACATGGCTGTTCACTTTTAATGAAGGGAACAAACTAGTTATTACTATTCTAATGCTTAGAAGTTGGGTTATTTGGAGGGTGCTCAGGAAAGCTCAGTTTTAAAGTAAGTGAAAAGATGTCTTCCATGTGTACTGTGAAGTCAGGGACAGTCAGGGTTGGCATCTGGGATAATGGAAAGAATAATGGAGAACTGAGGACAAGGAACACCTGCCTGTCAATATTATTATCTTTCCAACATAGCTGGCCAGAGGCATCAAACAGCTGTTGGAACTTCAAAGATGTCTTTGACTGCCAGGTAGCATCAGACTAACGGAAATAAGGCACCACAAGGAGCCAGGCTGAGCAATCATTCTGTTGTAACACAACAGCCAAGGACCTGTGGTCATCATCAGGGAGCAGCAGGCACAGGGCTGTTCCCTCACGGCAGGCAAGCTGGGACCTGAGGTCAGACTGTGCTGGGATGCAGAGCCTGAATGCAGCAGGCAGAGCTGGCCCCAGACATGGCAAAGTAATGAACCAGGTCCAGTGCCCAACCAGAGAGCCCAGTCAGGAGGTGCGACCAGAGACAGGACTGGTGACAAGGCTCCAAGATGGTTCCAAGGTGGCTCCAAGCCCACCTAGGAACCAGGGCCAAAATTAGGGCTGCAGACCAGCTACAGTATGAGCTGAATGTAAGGCTGTGCCTTCAGCAGTTCTCAGGTGGGGACTGAGTCATGGGTGGAGGCCCCAGGTGAGGCCGGTCAAGGTCATTCAAGGCCCATTGATGCTCTGACAGTTGCTATGGGCAGGTTGTCCTGGTGGATTCAAGAATACAAAAGAATGATAAAAAGCTGTATTCTAGGTTGTAGGTTGTACCTGGTAGCTGCAGTTTAAGGACAGCAGTGAAAAGAAACCAACACCACTGAGTAATAGTACAGCACCATGGGGATCTCAGGCCTAGATCTAGAAAGGGTCCTGGTCGTAGTTGGAAGTATTTCGAGTTAGAAGAGAGAAAGATACTAGAGTAACATGAAGACTGACAAAGCATCCCTTGCCAAAGTGAAGGCAACAGCAGGGCTGAAGGATACTGTTCTCCCACCAACAGCTAAAATTTCCAATAAGTGACTGTTGTGAAGACCAGCATGCTTCAAGAACTAAGAGGATTCCTTGTTTGACATTGGACAAATCTCTTGAGCCTCCTATCCTTCAGCTTTTCACATGTGAAAGAAAAAAAAAAGAGGCATAACACTTTCTATTCTGCCATCTAAAACTGTAAGATAAAAGCCACGTGTTTTGAAATTTTAAGAAAAAAAGTTTCCATCAAGTTTTCTTTTATGATACACTTATTAAAGTCAAAAGATACATCACTAAATAATAAGTTCCTGAAATTCTATGGAACAGTATGGCTTAACCAAATAAAGCAGATGAAAATTGATGTAGCAGCATGGAGATTGAGTATTTATTAGTTTGTGTTTCTCATCTCTACCTTTCAACTTTTACATTCTTAAATTGTATCTGCATGCTTTGTGAAACACTGACAGATTTCATCAGTACCACTTTGCTTTCCATTTTGTTTCATTTTTTATATTTCTATTCTTCTGAAGACATGTAAAATGAGATTACTTGTATGCTCTGAGTTACTTCACAACAGACTATTTTTCTGGAAGAGATTAAAAAGAACTTTCTCTCCTTATGTAAGTGAAATGTTGGCCCCAGAAAGAGAAGTTTAAATGGGACATTAGCAGTGTGTGAGTTTAGGATGGATCTTTCCCTTAAGCTCAGTTTTTGTTTGCCCAAGAGTGTCCTGAATCAACACATTATTGTGGTTAACACTTCACTGTTAAGAGTAATTCCTTATATTAGGAATTCTACTAAGTGCAGCACCAAGTGTTGACATAAACATCATCATAGTCATTGATTTATTAATGGCTTCATCTGAAATTTATGTACTGTGTTACCTCTGTGCTGCCACTTACTGAAGTGCCAAACCAAGGTCATAAAAGCTCGTGCTACTAGAAATTATATCATTAGATATTTGGTTATTTTTCCTTAATTTAATTTTAAATTCTATTCTGCATGAATATGCTTGTTGGTAGACATGTTATGAGGAATACAAAATTATGATGAGAATACTTAATCTGCATTTTTTTTTGCTTTTGAGGTGGAGATTATAAATATACTTGGCAGACTTTGTTAAGCATCAGGTTCAGAGAATAAAAGGAGAAGAAATAGGAACTGAATTTTCCTATAGGAATAGGAAAAATGCAAATTTAGGCATTTTAAAATGAGAAATATGGAGCTATGTTATGATCAGGTGCAAAATAACTTTAGTGACAAAAGAGAGTCTACAACTGCTGCTGCCAAAACTGATGTTTTCTCATACCTGTGATTTGCATTGTGTGAAAGTTTTAAAGCTGCAATTAGAGATCTTTATTGTTCTTGGCAAACTTAGACACAAAGTTTTAATCACAATGGAATTTCTATGAGTAGAATTTTGAACTTTTATGAAATTTTATTGTTTGAGCTTGGTATTTTAACACATGGATACATTTAGTAGCTTCATGTTGCAAAGTGACAGGATTTTTTTCCTCCATCTCTGAAAGCTCTTTCTCATTTCATATGTGTATGCTTAAAGTTATTGCATTTTTTTTTCTGATCTTTTACCGTAAGTGAAACTTTCTATTTTGTTTAGCTTTGTTGAGTAGCCTGACTGTTAACTGTGGCTTTTGAAAAAAAAACAAGCAAACCAACAACCAGGTTCTGTACTGAATATTTGCTTTTCTACTTGACATCTTTACTTTGTATCCCCATGTAATTTTCACTTGATATCTTTCCACATCTTTATGCTTTACAGGGATTTTTCTCAGCCAATGTTTTTTAAAACAAAGGCTTGGAGTTTGGTCTCTATTGCATGGACTAAGGTGTAAACAAATTGATATTGATCTGCATCTCTATATTTTAAGTGCCTTGAAGGACTTGAGTGGAAAGGTGTTACGAGTTCCCTCCCTCTGACCATAATGGACCTGCAAGGTATCTCCAGTGGGATACCTAAACCTGTAGAGGTTTTTTTTTTGTCTCTTTAGATATCTCAATTCCCCATATATCGAATAGCAATGATGACTGTTTTCTAGTGTTCAGGGAGTTATGAGAATATTTGAGGAATCATTCCCCTCTAGAAAGGTCTCTGTGCTATGACACTGTTCAGTCTCAACCTGGTAGTCTTTTGCCTGAACACCTAGACTGGGAAGATCCATCTATTGTAACTTTAGGTATATTTAATCCGATGCATCTATTTAAATGAAAAAAAAAGAAAAAAAGAAAAAAAGAACTTGTTTAGTCCCATCCCAAGGTCGATTTTTAACAATCTGTACAGCTGCTTTTTTGAGGTAGATTGAACCTCACTGATTAACTCAACCTAGATACCTGTTTTTGAAATAACAAAAGTTAGATGAAAATGCAAGTTTGCACTTGCTTTAATTTGATTAATTTGGGGTTTGTTGCTTAAGTATATCAGTTAAGACTCATTGTTCTGTTTTTCATTTCTGCTTATTTCTTCTTACTCTGAAAAGTTTAACATGCATTGTTTCTTTTCTTCTCTTTTCCAGCACTGTGTGGAGGAGAGGAGAGTTTCTTGTGTGCCAGTGGGATCTGCATCGCAGGGAAACTGCAGTGTAATGGCTACAATGACTGTGATGATTGGAGTGATGAGGTCCATTGCAGTAAGTTTCTTAAACCTCGCAGTGTTCAGTTGAAGCACCAAATCCATTCAGGGAAACCTCAAAACTAAAGGTGGCCGTTGGTACAGAATAGGAGCTTTGCATACTATTTGCGTATATTGACGTTTGGACTCTCAGTTGCCACTGTATGTGTTTACTTTTGCTCACTTTGACCACAGCATGTGTTCTTGATCTATCAAATTTTATGCCTGGAAGCAGGTTCTAAGATTTCTGCAAGGAACGATGTGGAAATTAGAAGTATTTTGCAGCATTTTTTTTTTAATAGGTCAATAACATGCATCAGAAGAGCACTTCTGATAATAAACTGAAGACTGTTAGTTGTATCTTTTTCCTAGTCCTTAGCATTGATTTCACAGCAGATGCAAAACTATCTTTTTAGCAAGTTCTCTTGGCCTCAACCCTGGATGTGGCTTATTTAAATAAATCCCAGTATATGGTGCAGTAGAAAAGAAATATGAATATGCTTACTTAATATCTTAATTTCTTATTTATTTCTCTGTGATAGCATGTATCTTTAGAGCTCCTATGTGTTTTTCTTTGTTGACAAAAACATCCTTGGACTAGTAACACCTTTAGAAAAGCTGAGCACGTGTACAGCAAGAAAACAATGAAAAGGGAAAAAAAGAAGGAAAAAAAGAAAATGTGGAACAATGACTATATAGGGACTGTGGTAGGACATGATGCCACAAAACAGTGCTGTACATTCAGAGTTTGGAAAATGTCAGACGTGTTTTTTTTTTTTCCAGACTGTGCAGTTTAGACTCATCTCAAAAGATTTGTTCCTATTAGTGATTTAAGAGTCTGGGCATTCCAAGACTCACAAATCTGCTTTTAAGGAAGTTGCGGATAGATTTTATCTGGGATACTCCAAAGAATAAATGATGGTGGCGATTTCCTCCTGGTCTCAATATGAATGAGGCTAGAGATTGCTTTTCCTTTAATAGCCTACAGTTTATTTAATGGAGGTTGATATAATTTCTGTTATGTAAAAAGCATTGTATGTTTTTATCTTTGAATTTTTCCTGTCAGTGTTAATTTCAGTTTTTAAGATAAGCTAAAAAATTTTAAAATACCTATGAGACTATGGCTCTCAAGTTCCAATAGAAATGGGAAAAGAAGTAATTAGTAATATAAGAATAAAAATATTACGTCATTCATCCAATGAATGCTTCCAGGGATGGGCAATCTACCACTTCTCTGGACAACCTGTACCAGTGTTTCACCACCCTCATCATAGAAAATTTCTTCCTTATATCTAGTCTGAACCTACCTTCTTTTAATTTAAAACTATTACCCCTTGCCCTGTTGCTACAGGCCCTACTAAAAAGTCTGTTGCCGTCTTTCTTGTAAACCCCTTTGAAGTACTGAAAGGCTGCTCCTTCTCCAGGCTGAACAATCCCAACTCTCTCAACCTTTCCTCATAGGAGAGGTGTTCCATCCCTCTGATCTATTTTGTGGCCCTCCTTTGGACCTGCTCTAGCAGGTCCATGTCTTTCTTGTACTGAGGACTCCAGAGCTGAATGCAGTATTCCAGGTGGGGTCTCACGAGATCAGAGTAGAGGGGCAGAATCACCTCCATCGACCTGCTGGCCACGCTGCTTTTGATGCAGCCCAGGATATGGTTGGCTTTCTGGGCTGCAAGTGCACGTTGCTGGCTCATGTCCAGCTTTTCATCCACCAGTGCCTCTAAGTCCTTCTCCACAGGGCTGCTCTCAATCTCTTCATCCCCAGCCTGTACTGATACCAGGGTTTGCCCTGACCCATATGCAAGACCTTGCACTTGGCCTTGTTGAACCTCATGAGCTTCACACGGACACACTTCTCAAGCTTGTCCAGGTCGCACTGGATGGCATCCTGTCCCTCAGGCATGTCAACGCCACCATTGAGCTTGGTGTCGCCTGCAAACTTCATGAAGGTGCACTTGATCCTGCCGTCTATGTCACTGATGAAGATATTAAACAGTACTGGTCCCAATATGAACCCCTGAGGGCCTCCTTAGTTTTAATGTCGAAAATTACATACATGATGAAATGTAGAATTCGCTGGTTTTAAAATATTTCATATTAACAGATCTTCCGAGAATCTTCTTTCAGGATTCTGCATCAAGAAATTGATCACATGATGCAATCGCTTTTCTATTCCTGGCTCTTGACATGCATTTCTTTCTTCATCCCTTTGATGTGCCATAATAAGTATGCAGGCAATAGTTAGGCTTTAACAGAATCTGTTCCTCTTTTTGAAAGTAAAGTTTAATTTACTTAACAATATCACCTTTTTACACTGCTGCAGCCAAAAACTGATATTTAGGATTTCATCATGTTGCTTATACCATTTACTCTGTGCAAAGGAAGGTACCAGCTGAAGAATCAGGATTCAGCTCAGCCAACTATCACATGGGAACATGAACAGGAAAGAAGCTGTAACGCTGATCTATGAATGCATAAATTACCGGTGCCAAAACTTGGAACTGTCAGAAGGATCCTGATGAGCAAGTGATGTACCAAATGCAACAAGCTCTCTTACATCTCGCTTGTTGCACTTACACACAGAATTCCTTAATACGTACACTCGCTTCCTCTTTCTCCTTGTGACTTTCTCAGTCATACTTCTCTTTCACAAAGGGTGAACAAGATTAATACCATTTGAGTAATAAAATACAAAACAAAATATCCACATGTGCCACCGCATACCACACTCCAGAATAGAGCATCTTGCTCAATTTACTCGTAGAAGGGGCTGAATTTGTACATTGAGTCTGCACATACATATTTAAACATGCATCTTTAAAATGTAGGACTCCTAAAATCACCTCTGAGTGTTGGGCTGAGGTGATTCATGGTCAGAAGGACACATGATGCAATAGTGAAGTGGTGAAAACAGGATGTGCATGAAGAGATCAAAAGGTTGTTGAATGCGAAAGATTGACGAGGCTTTATTTGTGTTTAGTGGAGTATGGAATAGGAATTTGTATTTAATTTTCTGAAAACTGGGCTTGTTCCATCATTAACAATATGAAAGTTGAACCTTTTACAAACAGCAGTTGCAAAGTGCCCATCTTATTCTGATGGAAGTAACTAGCTACGCTACATTGTATATTATTGCCAGTATCTTGAAGAAAATGTATGTTAAGACTGTTAGATTTTCATTAAGTGAATCTTATTTCCTTGCAAGCAAATTTGTATTCTTTTTGTTTATCTTGTCTGTGTGGGCCTGAGAACTGCCAAACCCTAAAGAACACCGCTGCAGCTACAGAGGTATGAATGTAAACAGGGATGGGGGTATGAATGGAAATTAGACAGTAAACTTACCAAGAGGAAGCAACACAGAAAAAACCAGCTTTGTTTCATTTGCATGAGGAGCAGTGGAAGCATAGAAGCTGCCAGTTACAAACTGATCAATAAGGATAAAGGTTGCCAGAGTACTTCACGCTGTTGCATGCTCAAAACAAGTAACATTTAGAATTTTACTCTCAGCTGGCTATTGTTCTGCTTACATGAAGCTAGAACTTCAATATTTTCATTTAGTTTGCAGTTTTTGGTATGTACTGTTTCTTGCCTTTTGTTCTTTTAAAGCTAAATTAACTATTGACTACAAAGCTCATGGCTCAGCCATATTTTACTTTATGTCCTGAAGCGTTGTCCTTCATGTTGTGCTATAAATTCTGTTTGGACTTTCTAAGATGGTGTGAAACTTGTCGAAAGAATACTTTTGTGGGGAAGGGGAAGAAGTGATTCATGTTCAAGTTCTAGAGTTGAGGTTGGTAGAGCCTTGAGAAACTTAAAGTTAGAGCACTCGCCTAGGAGGTGGAGCACTTGGCTGACATTGATCTGAAGGGATGGAAACCCCACTACACCTTCTGGGAGATTTCTGCACCTTTCGGTGTGTAATATACTTAGAAGGACACACTTCTTTCAAAGTGGGACCACTGTGCAGTCACAAACACAGGAGTCACATGCCAAGAGGAGAGAAGCAAGCGGTAGCATGAGTCTGTTGTTTAGTGGTTGAGCATCTCAGCTGAGGGGGGAGACTTGTGTTCCAGACCCTGCTCTTGGAGCTCTTTCTGTATGCTGTCCAGGAAAAAGCTCATTTAAAATGCCAACATATACCATTAAGAAAGGGCTCAAAGAACTTAGTTCCTGTGGCATAGCTTCAATAGGAAAGAGGGGTTGTTCACCTGGCGGTTCTAGATCCTGGCATTCTCCCTGAAAAAGGCAAATGTGAAGAAAAAGCCTAGAGGAAGGCAGTGATACTAGGTCACCCACTTCCCAACTGTGTGTTCTTACTCAAAAGTTATTATTAATGGGACCAGACAACACCAACCCTATTTTCTCTTTTCCTCCCTTTCCTCACCACAACATAGATTCCATGTTTTTATTGAACTTGATATTCAAACATTTTGGATATTCTCAGAATATTTATCAGGGCTTTACTGGAGGCTTCAGCTGTGGAGAGAATGGCTAATCTCACTTAGGGCTGACAATGCTAAGAATTCCTTGATGAGACGGCATCAGGCCAAATTCTCAGCTCAGAACTGCATAAAGCGTAAAGCTCATTTGAAACTGTTGTAAGATGGGAGGCAGGCTCAAAAACAGGGTCTGGGATCTTGATTTTGCTGTTAGAAGCTTCAGCTCCTCGTAATAGCCACATCAGGTGCTCAAGACTGTCCTAGTAGTCTAGCCGATGAAACCCGCAACCTTTATTGAGAACTTTATGTGTATAAATTAATTAAAGATTTTGGTCCATATGTGTAACCAGAACACTTTCTCCTCATGTTATTGATCAGAAAAGCAATTGGTAGGAACAGAATGAAAATGTCTAAAAATTGCTTCTGATTTTTCTTGTTCTTCCGTATTAGATTCTAATAAACTGGTACACAGTATTAATGCAGAGCTGCGAATTGTGGGGATCTTTAGCTGATCTTGCTTTAGTGAATGCATTCCAGTGTTCGTAGTTTATATAAATGATCCAATGTCATGTTAACGTTTTACAAAATTTTGTTTTGTAGACTGCAGTGATGATGTATTTCGTTGCAACACAGGAAAATGCTTAAATTATACCTTTGTTTGTGATGGATATGATGACTGTGGAGACCTTAGTGATGAACAAAACTGTGGTAAATGAAAGTTTTATGCTTTTTTGAAGTCTTTAAGATAGCAATATTGCCTAAGCCAGCAATCTTTTTCCATAAACTACTAATAGAGTAATATACCCTGCTGTTATTCTTTTTGGGCAAAGTAAAAACAGCTCACAAATTCTATGTGCAATTTGAAAAGGTTTAGACAGTTCTGAGTTAATCCATATTGTGAAGGTAGTGATATTTTGAAGAAATACTCTGATTTGTGATTTGTTTTAAACTAATTCAAGATGTTGTGGTTACTTTCTTACCAACTTGGCTGAATTTCTGACATTTGTTTTATGTTTCTTCTCCAAATTAATCATACTTTAAGATCTTTCAGTACTTTGGGCAACCTGATGTAGTGGAGGGTTTCCCGGCCCATGGCAGGGGGGTTGGAAGTAGATGATCTTTGAGGTCCCTTCCAATCCTAACCATTCTGTGATTCTATGATTATTTGTCAGTTTTTGTTATTCTGTGTTTTTTTTCATAAACCATCTTTGATTAAAGACTTTTCTAAACATGAATCTGACTCCTAACATTCCTATCTTGAGACAGCTTTTTCTATATAAAATTTAAGTTCAAACTTTTTGTACAAGCTATAAATGGGTCTCATAGCAGATTTGTCGGACTGTACTATGTCTGTGCTCCCTATTTATTTTGCTGTAAAGTTGGCCTGCTCAACAGAATGCTTTCCTTTATTTGTGGAAGCATTCAAGTAGAAAGAGTATGATGAAGATTGGAATAGTTTCTTTGCAGATAATTATTACAGAAAATTCTGACCGTTTGCAAAAACCATAGTTTGTGATTAAACACCAAATATGGTGGTTGAGAAACATTTTTTACCTCTTAGTAAAAAGATAAATGTAGGGAATTATTTTCTCTGACAGCAACTAAAAATGTTGGCTTACTGAAAATCATTGCATGAAATGGAAAGCCAGATCTTTTAATCTACTTAACAAATCTTAGAAACTCGTTTATTTGCAAATGGAAACAACTGTGCACCTGAGAGAAGGAATGAATGCATCACTGTCTATATAGGCAATAAAATTCAGAACATATGTAACTGCCTTCTGCAAAAAAATCTGCAGGGACAGAAAATCTTATTGTAATTTACTAATGCAAAATAGCTCATTAGTGACAATGATTAGCTTATAGACGTAAAATAATAGATGAACAGTATAAATTATACAAATGGTAATTTATCATCCCTTTTTTGTCCTCAAATTTGCATTTTATTTAGATTGTAATCCAGTGACACATCATCAGTGTGGAGATGGGAGATGTATAACAGCTGATTGGGTATGTGATGGTGACCATGACTGTATAGACAAATCAGATGAAATCAATTGCTGTAAGTTCCCTTAATCTCTAAATTAGTTTTTTCTTTCTTAAAAAATAAAAACCAAAATGTAAGAGAAGTAGTATACTTGTTACTTATAAGGGAAAATTATAATCTTAATTGATTTCAGAAGTTCGCACTTGACAAGTAGACAGCTGCAGCAAATTAAACATTTGTTGCCATTGTTGAGAAGTACTCGCATTTCCTTGTGTTTCAGCTTCTTGTTAATTATGGAATTAGCTTTTTGTTCATTGTAATGCTCCCATTAAAGTGCAATGAACGATTGTAAATAACCTCTTAAGCTGTAGGTGCTCTGGGTTTGTGACAGCTTTCTGATGTCTGTATGTGACCTATCACACCTTGTCAGTTTGGGCTTGTGTCTGCTCCAGTGATGATGATGTGTATCTGCAAAACAACTGTACTAGAATATTGCTGAGGTTGCAAAATCAAGCGATGCTGTTTTGATTCTTGCTGCCATTCAGTGCTTGACCTTGCAACCACTATCCTACAGTTTTCCCTGAAATCTAAGAACCTAATCTGGATAAAGGAATGTAAATAAGTGGGGAAAAAAAAGGTGAGTTTTTATATGAGTAAAAATGATAGCGTTGTTTTCTTGGAAAAGCTGAACCTTCATCTCAGCCTGTTGCTAGTACCTGACCTACATAGTTCCAGTCCCTGTAGTTAAAGATCAGCACAGCTGCAGGCTGTTGAAAACATAACCTGTAATAAATAAATAATAATGAAAAACCTGTAGTGACCTTCAGTGCTAAGCAGTGTTATCAGCTCCTCCTAAAATAACTTCAGGATGATGTTCAAAAATAATTAAGACCTAAGTTGATCAGAATAATTGTGTTGTGTTTTTTGTTTTTTTTTTTTTCTCTCTAGCCTGCCATAGTCAGGGTCTGGTGGAATGCAGAAATGGGCAGTGTATTCCTAGTGCGTTCCAGTGTGATGGAGATAATGACTGTAAAGATGGAAGTGATGAAGAAAACTGCACTGAAAGTAAGGATATCCCTCATTTTACTGTTCTTACTGAACCTACCATTGGCTGCTTTTTTCTGAACTGCCTTTAGCTAAAGCTATCTGACAAACTAATTTTCTTTATCTTTCAAATAGCACTTGCTAAGGCTGGTTGGTGTCTGCTTTTACACAGGAAGTTCTAAGCAGAGTTTTGTTAGTCCTTAAAAATATAAGAAAACAAAGAAATGGAGGTGGTATTTAGCATAGTGTTTGGTTATCTGACGTGATCAGCTATTACTTGAAATAAATTAATATATGTTCACATGGTCTGCAGCAATTAAAAGCTATTATTATAGGAATTGGTGTCCTTTGAGGAGGAATTTTCTCAAGAAAATCCTCTGTTTATCAGAACTTGGAGTCAGAGAAAGCTTGTTTTCATAAATAAACTGATGATTTAGTGTGACTAAGGGAAAATGCATGAAAATGTAAGTTTTCACAGCTACTTAATAGCTGTCTCACAGTAGATTCTAAGAAGGAAAAGGAAACCAGGCAGTTTCTTGAGCCTTGGAACATGATTTCCCAAAGATTTGTGTCCTCTGGTACATTTTCATACTCTAGAAAGAGGTATTGTCACATTGTGATGGTTTCGGTGTTTGAAGGTATTCTTCATATATAATTCTCTTGTTTCTGGTAAGGTATAGATTGAGATTGAAGCCTTTCCTTCAATGTGAGAATTATTGTCTCTCTCTTATGAATCTTATTTTTAAGAAATTAAAGGAATTCACTTTACTTGGAAAACTCCAGTGCTGTCAGATGTAGTGGTAATAGGACAACCTTTTCAGAAGTTGTTAGAGTAGAATAGATCTGTTATCAAAAGATAAATACACAGTGTGATTATATAGGCCTCATTTCTTTAGGAAACCATTCTAGAAGAAATCCTTTCATAAGCATGTCTACTCAGTCCCTTCTGTTCATGTTAAGTTCTCAGGATCTTCCTACTCTAAACATCTCCATTCCAAAAAGTAACTGAGAAGTCAAAACACAGGAATTACCATTATTCTTCTTTGCAATAAACGTTGATGTTGCAAAAAAGTCTTGCATGAAATTTCAAGTTCTGATTGTGGCAACCTGAAAACTGAAGACCAAGTTTTGTCCTTAGTTCAGAGTGTGTGATCTCACAAAATGCTTAGCTTTTATTATTCATGTATCCTGAAGTCCAATCTCAGTCTGATTCTGTGAATTCCATGATCCTTCATTTCTCTTGCTGATAATGAAACTATTGTTTTTAATGTGAAAGAGATGAGATAGGAGAATAGGATAAATTGAAAAATACAAAACTATTTAGAGCATCCTATAAGCAGCTATGTCAACTTTTAAAATTCACCCAACTTAAACCTCTTAAATTTATTTATCACTAGTAAAAGAATTTCACTGAAAACATTGATGCATGATCTGGGCTAGAAGTCAGTGATGTGTTTTCTCTTCACTGCTTTTTGCCTCTGTGGATGTTGAAGAAAGGTTTAAAAATCTTTTTTTGATAAGATGAACAGATATAGATTCAAGGATACTAAATGCAGAGGAGTAGGATGGGGTGATAGTTATGTAGTCAATGATCTCACTATATGGTAAAAGATTTTTCCGCTAGGATTAAACTGCAAAGCTTTTAAATACAAAAGTTTTCTTTGTTTTTAATATTCATTCTTCAATGTGCAAAAACTAATATTTTGCAATATTGTGTAGTGCAAAATTCTTCCTTTATCCAACCATATCCTTTCCGTTGTGAATTTGCATGAGAATATGTAGGCAGACTTTGGACTTCATTTGGATTATTCCTCTTTAGTTCCTTGCAAAGTCCATGTAAAAAGCAAGGCCGAATTCTTGTTTGTAACTTTCTTTTTTATTTCTTATATGTATGTTGTTGATTTCAGTAACTACAGAAAATGCAATAGGATGTACGCTTAATACAAAGACTTTTCTGCTCTACGGATCAAACAATTTGGAGGTGCCTAGCAAAGGCAGTGAAGTTAGGGCTGAAGTAATCAGGAATATTGGGTTTGTTACAAACACAAGTAAATATGTGAAATCAGCATAGAAATTTGAGGTCAAGATGTAGTGACTTGCCACTTGCCTATATAAGGATGCAAGGACTTTGTGTAATAGTACAAATATATATATATATATATAAAAATTTAAAATGACCATTGCTTCATCTATATCTGAATGAGAAAAATGGTCACCTTCACTACATACAATAAGGATATTTAAGGTATGGCATCTGGTAACATTACTGCTGTCATTCATTTTGTGACAATGGACATCTAATATAGATGTACTCACAGCTAGTTCTGTGATCCCTTCAGAAGACATTTTAGAGCGTGTTTATAGAAATTCAGCATTGACTGTGCTAGGATCAAAAGTATATACATTGTAGCACAGGGATTTTTCAAGAGTTGAGAAACTCTTCCACTGTGGGAGAAGTTGGGGCAAACTTTAAAAGTGAGTTTTAATGTAAAGATTTGTGTTTTAGAGGGCGAAAGGTTTTCCCTACCTTTCAAATTCTGTTTTGTAATCAGGTGCAGCTGTAAAATAAGACAGTCAATTGCTACAGCAAAATAAAATACCTCCATTGCTTCAATGTGTAACATGTATGAAGGCAAGTAAATCCACATAATTATGAATAGATATGATTACATCATCAGTTCTTTGGGACAAGGTTGTTGTCAAGGTCATTGAAAAAAGATGTTTCTTCAGTATCTTCTGTATGCCAAATATAAGGATGCCATAGCTGAATGATTAATGTTTGTGGACAGTAGTGCAATACAAATGCTAAGCAATAGTTGCAATAAACCATTTTAAACAGGATGAGATGATAAAATCCAAAATGTTCAGTCTCTATGTACAGAATAGTAATTTAAATAACTGATTTTACAAAAGTCATGTGGAAGAGAGAATTGAATGGTTTGGAAAGGAGCTATCACCACTGAGAGAAATCCAAGGATTTGTTAGACAAACTAACTACCCAGGTAATGTGCTCAGAAACTTCTTGATGGAGTGCTGGTTTTGGTTATTCTGAATTCCATCTTTAGGATCGTAGCCTTTTGGGGGTTTGTTGTTACTGTTTGTTTTTTAACCAGCCAAAGAAGGACAATAAAGTCTCAGCTCTGATGACCTTTCTTCAGGATGGTTTTTATTGTCCACCAAATCTTCCATAAAATAAGAAGCAGATCAACTGAATGGCACTGAAGAATAACTCCCAGAGGGTGTTCTCTTTCAGCTAGGACTTATTGTTTGTTTTGCAATCTGATTTACATGACTTTTCGTACTCTGCCAGAGGATTGTGGTAAATTGCTTTCAGAGATCCATACCTCTCATTAAGAAATGGGTGTATAAAATCTTGTATTAAACGTAGGGGTAAAGAAAAGTGACATCTGGACAGCTCTGCACAGTTTTCTTCTTTACAATGATTCCTACTGCACTTGAAATGCTGTAGGGTACTTACACAACTACATAAAGAAAATACTTAATTGTTATGTAAACTCTATTTTCTCATCACTACACTCCAGTCATCTTTGTTACTCTGGTAAATAATTAGAATAGTAAATTTCTATTTTCATCAGGTCAAACCCTCTGTCAGGAGGGAGACCAGAGATGTACTTCCTGTCCTGATCCCTGTGGAACTTCTCTCTGTGAGATGAGAAACAGCCAGCCAAACTGCAGTAAGTAGGTCACATGCTTCATACTGTCACTGTTTAATGATGTTTTAGAGTATAATGAGCATGCAGGGTAGGACACAGTAAGTCATACTTTCGTTTGCTATCTAAAGCATATGTTTAATGATTAAGTATTGAAAAGGGCAAAGTTGAAAATCGTAACTCTCAATTATTGATGTACTGACATTGAGATATTTACCCTTCTGTAAATTTTCAATACATTCTTAATGGGTGTTGACAGTTGCACTTTTTCTTAATGTTTAATGACATTCAGTGTTTACATAAAGTAAACAACATAGTGTAAGTTTAAAGCAGAAGCTACTGGTTTATTTTCAAAATGTAAGAAAGCATGATACTGTGTTTAGTAGCCTGGCGAACTTTTAGACCTTTTATGAAGGAATAATTCTGATATTCAACCTGGCAGAACTAGTTATTTTGTAGATCAGAACATACTGTAGAGGTTCAGGATCTTCAACACTGTGTTTCTGCATTTCTGTGTCCTGTGCTATACCGCTTCATGCAAGCCTCCTGTACCCTCTGTACACTTGCTTCTGAGTAGCTCTCTTTCTTACTTGTGCAATGCAGCACTGTGAACAGATTCTCAAAAGAAGTGTATTTGACTAGGTTTAGAAACTGAGGCAGAACTGTATTCAGAATTATTCAAAATTAATTAGAACTTGGTGATGCATTAATATAGTCACACCGATTCAGGTCACCTCGGCACATGGGCAGGCTTGCCTTCACTTACATTTGAATGTGTAGACATACTCTATAATTGCTTTGTGCTGAGCAGTTATCTCTGCAAGGTGTGATTTGGTACTATATGGTAGCTTGTTTGGAAAATGTTATTCCATTTAGATTGGAATGGATATGGGGAGGTCAGCTAGGTCCAAACTCCACAGTCTCTCTAAAGTTGTGACTATCACCCACAAGCTTCGACAGGCACTATTCATGTTGAAGCCTTTAGAGAAGGTAAAGGTAAAGGTACAAGATATTTGAAGCTAAGGTAAAGATACAAGATATTTGGGCACATATGCTTTACATGTGCTGCTATCTATGCTTCTCCTAACTCTTTGAAAAAGGACAATCTTAGGTACAATGTTTAGCATTAGAAGGAAGTTAGTTCATGCCTTTGGGCAACTAGTCCAAACTCCTGATCAATGCAGTGCTAATTAAGTCATGTGGCCCATGACCTTGTGCATCTGAGTTTTGAGTATCTCCAAGGACAGAGGTTCCACAGTCTTTCTGGGAGACCTGTTCCAGTGTTAGGCCACTGACATGGTAAAAACCTTTTTTCCGTATATGTAACTGGAATTCTGTGTGTTACTATTTGTGTCTTTATTCCTCTGTGTCTTGCAATTCATGGTCAGATATTGTCTCCCTTGAGAGATTGTCCCCCTGCTGGTGAAAAGGAAGCAATATATCTTGGGGTATGTACACTAATCAAGGAGAAATCAAGCATGAGATATCACAACAGATCAAATTACTTTGGTTGTTGACCACATCTGCAGTTCCTGCTGAAATCCCTTGGAACTTGTAGGTACCTGGCATCTCCAAAGAAAACAATTCTTCAAGTAATCTTTCCTTGTGTTTGGTGAGAAGGTCATATTTTCCTGATGTTTTAAGGTCAGAATACATGAGTGTTCATTGAGATATAATTACTGACTTGAATAACTCCACTCTAGCTAGTCACAAATTTAAATATATGATAAGATTGATTCTCTGTGGGCTGAAGGCTCGTGGGAGTGAAGGATGTTTAGTCCCAGATCTCTCTGTCCGCAGGAGAAGCGGCAGCCTTAGCGGCCTATGCCTCTAAGAACAAGTGTTGCTTCTCAGTTTTTCCATTTGAAGGTTCAGCTTTTTTATTTAAGCATTACTGACTTTGCCAAAAAGTTGCAGTTCACCCAGGAACGGAGGCTTACATATTTCTATCTGCTGTTTCAAAGCTTCTTTACTCGTCATGTTTCCAAACCTTTACATGCATTAGTCTAAACCCTTTTTTATATGTTTAAAACTGCAGCAACTTTACATTTACTCAGGTCAGAAAGACAGCATTTTTTAATTTCATTTATTTTTAAATACTTGTACCTTAAACTGCATAGTAAAGAACATACAAGATGTATCTGATATATTGTGACAAGATAGCAGTGGACTCAGGGCTGATGGCTCTGTAGTCACCAGTTGTGTATAAGACAGGTCCTCTATTTGGCTGGCAAACAAGGCACCACCAGCAGCCTTACCCAACAAGTAGGAAAATACATAAGTTCCCACAGTAGCCTCTGGTTCTCATATACTCAGGGAGCAGTTCTCTCTTAAGCAAATTACCTTTCATAAACAGCGACTATAGTCTTGTAAAAGACAACCATCTTTCAAGCAGTGTGACTGCAATTCCATCTTTCTCACAGTAAGAGAGAGCTGAAAGTGTACTCTCTTTCTTGGACTCATCTTCCTTGTGGATAAATCGGTACGAGATTTACTGTGGTCCAAAGCAGTTTGTCCTGTGGTCCCAAATATTTTCCTGATCAATGCAGATTTTTGTATCCCATTTTATGTATGGTCAGGAATTTTGGAAAACATTTGAGTGGCTAGGACTGTCACAAGACAGTGAAAAACATTTTTGACAGGTAATATTTGAGTTCTAAAACAATGTTCCCATTCCATGTCATGAGAAACCCAAGGACTTTTTAGTGAAGATGTTTTCTCAGCGTGTTATGGGCAACAGTCTGTGATTCTCAACAGGAGTAACATGTAATCTGAGTTAGACTTCTGGATCATCTCTCTCCCTTTCTGGTCCAGTGAATATTTAATTGTTTATACACAATGAAGCAGCAAGAGAATTTGGGAGAGATTTTTCTTGCATAACATCTGGAAGTACTACTGTCTTTTTTCATGTTATTTTCACTGTTCATATTTTGACCAGTTATTTCATCTTTGGTAAGAGACGAGAATTCACGTGGAAAACTTCAGTTTTCACAAAGCAATATTTTCTGGCCCAAATAACACTCTGGTTGGAAGATTCCAAAGCATAGGTCACGTTTCACAATATTGGATGTGGTGGATCTTCTCCACCTGTGATAATGTCTGATCATGCCATGGCGTTATAATGCAGTTACAACATATTTAGAATAACAACCAATACCTGAAGGGATAGTGTAAAGAATACTGAGCCAGGCTATTTCGATGTTCAGTGACAGGACCAGAGGCAGTGGGCACGAACTGAAACGCAGGAAGTTCCTTCTGAACATAAGAAAACACCTTGCTTACTGCAAGGGTGGCTGAACACAGGTTGCCCAGAGAGGTTGTGGAGTCTCCATCCTTGGAGACAGTCAAAAGGTATCTGGGCATGGTTCTGCACAACCCGCTTTAGGTGGCTCTGCTTAAGCAGGAAGATTGGACCAGGTAACCTCCAGAGGTCCCTTCCAACCTCAGCCATTCTGTGATTCTGTGAAATATCCCCTTCACTTCTGTTACTATGTTTGGAACTAATTCCTATATAGTAGGTAGAGCAAGTTAATATAAATACATGAAGATGTTAAACCTAGACATAATCTGTTTAGTTTTTTTTTTTTTTTTTTTGATTTAGGATAAAAAGTACAATGAATTTTGTTTCTTATTCCCCACTTAGTACTTACATATACTATAAACAAGGGAGCAGCAAGATCTCTTAAAGTGTAGCACAGACATCAGAAGAAAAGATTAACATTTGAGTTACTTAAATTCAGTCAGATGTCCCCCTGGAGTGTATGTTCTGTTTGTTACTCTGCTTGTGGACTGTAGGAAATTGGGTGCAAGAGTCAAAGTTATTATTTTCAAACCTACAGGGGCATTTCAGAGGGCTAGGTTTTCTTCTAGAATTCACCTAAACCCCTATAAACACGAGACATAGCAAAAGAGAGAATCGTATATGTGTATTTGTACCCTTTAGTCTTGAATAATGTTATGTTATACAAACACTTAGAACATTGCATGTACTTTTGTGTTCATTTACTTGAGTTTCATCATGAAATACTGATGAACATGTAATATTCTGTACGCATCAAGAAAATATGCTTACTAGGGAAAAACCAAAAGATAAAACCAAACAGATCTGGGCATCTGGGGCTAAAGTATGGGAGGACAAGGGAGAGTTCATCATGAAGAAAAAGAAATGGCAGTAACGTGAGGAGGATTGTTGAAGTCTTTGAACCTTATGTACACCAAAGCTGGACTGAGTGATTTGAGACAACAGAAGTATTTCAGTGTTGGCTGTATGCAAGGATTTAACAGAGAGGAAAAGCTGTATGAGCTTCATGATCCTTAGATTAGAGGTAAATACTAAAAAAGGTTATAACAGGGAGTGCCAGTCCAAGAAAGACTGGCCAGTTCTGCTGATCAGCTGAATATTTGACTGTTGGATCTTCTTTCAACTTCATCTCAAAGATCCAGCTATAGGATCACACAGTTGCCACACTCTGCTGGCAACTGACGGTAGCAGCTGGCTGGCGGAGAATGTTAAAGATACGTTTGCTTCTAGAATAGGCAAATATATGCAGTTTGTTGATAACAAATGACTTTTGAGTAGTACACTTTTTCATGGAAAATTTTCTCATATTTCAAAAGTAAATAAATAAATAATTTCGCATTGGTCTCTGTGCTAAATAAAAAGCTGAATTTCAGTCGGAATTTAAGTGAAATTCTGTTTGTTGTTTTCTGTTGTGGTGGAAAACTGAAAAATAAATATTTCTGACTACCAATTTGGGAAGAAATACAAATGCTGTACAATTTTTTAAATTCAAAATATTAGGTCAGTTCAATATGTGTTGTAATAAACCCCCTAAAAGCTGGATTATTTTTGTATATAACTACAGTCTGCACAATCATATGGACTTGTAGCTGTTGCATTTATTTTGCTCTTGTTTATCAATCTCTTTATTATCAATTATTTTTTGTCTGAATTAAATTGTTCGCTTGTAGACTGTCTCTCACTCAGTGTTTGTGGACTACATAAGTTATCTCCATTCTTCCTTCAGATCTGAGAATGAAAAAAAAAAACAAAATAAAATTAAATTTAAAAAATAATCCTGCCTTCTGTTTTCTACTCAGAGAAATTGCACAGTCTCTGTCAGAGATTTTTAAGACCTGACTGAATGAAGTCTTGAGAAACCTGATCAGTCCTCAGAGCTGACCAAGCTTTGAACAGGGTGTTAGACTAGGGTTCTCCTGAGATCCTTTCCAACCCAAAGTATCCTTTGATCTCAGTCGTCTTAATTTTGACAATTGCCCTGCCAGTATGTGTTATGGTAGCATAGCACACCAGTAGGAAGTGTGTTACTGTACAGTGCAGGAGCTCTTGAAAATCATCAGAAACTTGATTTGAAAAGAATAAATCTGGTTTTAATGAATGGTTTATTGTACCATGTTAAAGTTAAGATGTTACTCAGGAAGTTAATGCATATTGGTAAGGATATATGAGTCTGAATAGGTTGTTAGGTAGGCACAGGTCAAACCCACCTTTCTTTACTGGTATGAATAGGCTCATAGAGAGTCTTGAGCTCTGAAACTTGTAGTTTCTCAAGCCTTAGAGGAAATCCCCTGACTGATAAACTTGTTAAATGCTTCTGTAATTATTTCTTCTGTATTTCATTTAATCTCACGCTGTTTGTGTTTCTGTTTTTGCTTTCTTTCTGTGAAAGGTCAATGTGAACCAATTACTCTGGAACTCTGTATGAACTTGCCTTACAACTATACTTATTACCCAAACTACCTGGGCCACAGGACGCAGAAGGAAGCCTCTATCAGCTGGGAGTCTTCTCTTTTCCCAGCCTTGGTTCAGACCAACTGCTACAAGTACCTTATGTTTTTTGCCTGTACAATCTTAGTACCAAAATGCGACCCCTATACAAATCAGCGGATCCCACCTTGCAGGTACTATACTAAACTTCATTTAATTCTTGACTGGCATTGTCTATGATATTACTCTATTAGTCTTTCCCAATTTTCTATTTCCATTGAAAATGCCAGAAATTTTGCTTTGGAATTCCATAGCAAAAGACGGAGAACCATATTTTATAAGATCATTAAATGTAGTTTATTACACGTGTGTGATTAGTATCTGAAGTATTGAAAACAAGGAGAAGAATAGCAGTTTAATAATTTTCAATATGTATATATTGAATGGAATAGACCATTTCAGTTGGAAGAGACCTACAACGATCATCTAGTCCACCTACCTGACCAATTCAGGGCTGACCAAAAGTTAAAGCCTATTATTAAAGGCATTGTCCAAATGCCTTTTAAACACTGACAGGCTTGGGGCATCGACCACCTCTCTAGGAAGCCTGTTCCAGTGTTTGACCACCCACTCTGTAAAGAAATGCTTCCTAATGTCCAGTCTAAACCTCCCCTGGTGCAGGTCTGAACCTTTCCCATGTATCCTGTCACTGAATACCAGGGAGCAGAAATCAGCACCTCCCTCTCCGCTTCCCCTCCTCAGGAACCTGTAGAGAGCAATGAGGTTTCCCCTCAGCTTCCTTTTCTCCAAACTATATAAGCCCAAAGGCCTTAGCTGCTCCTCACAGGACATTCCTTGCAGTCCTTTCACCAGCTTTTTTTTGCCCTCCTCTGCACACATGCAAGTAACTTCACATCCCTCATAAATTGTGAGGCCCAGAACTGCACGCAGTACTCAACTTGAGGCTGCATCAATGCTGAATGCTGTAGGATAATCTCTTCTTTTGGCTGGCTGGTTTTGCTGTTTGATACACCCCAGGATGTGGTTTGTCCTCTTGGCTGCCAGGGCACACTGCTGACTCATATTGAGCCTGCTGTTGACCAGCACCCCCAGATCCCTTTCTGCAGGACTGCTCTCCAGCCACCCCTTTCCCAGTTTATACTTGTGCCTGGCATTACTCCATCCTAGGTGCAGGATCTGGCATTTGGGACTTGTTAAATTTCATCCCATTAATCATAGCCCAAAGCTCCAATTTATCTAGATCCCTCTGCAAGGCCACTTGTCCCTCAAGAGAGTCAACAGCACCTGTCAGTTTGGGATCATCGGCAAACTGGCTGATGGTGCATTCAAGTCCTGCATCCAGGCCATTGGCAAGTATGTTGAACAGAACTGCCTTAGAATTGAACTCTGAGGAACACTGCTGGTGACCGGTTACTAGCCAGATGTAGCTCCATTCACTGCAACCCTTGGAGCTCTGACCTTCAGCCAGTGCTTCACCCAGCACACCATGGACTCACTCATCCCACACTTTGACAACTTGTCCAGAAGGATACTGTGAGCTTTGTATGAAGTGTTTTCTGTTTCTGTGTGTTTCATTAGAATTGTACCATTATAAAGGCTATTTAAACCTAGCATCAGTTCATTTGGAACATCAGCATTTGTGATAGCTCTTCGCATTTCTGTATCACTTTATCTATGCAAAGCCCTATCCAAATACTATTAACAAAAACTGAGCTTTTAATGCATGCTTACCTTTCTAAATTAAAGGAATGCCACATCATTCTGAATTATATACTAACTTAACCTTTCTGCTTGCCAGATTAACTTTTCTACCATCCTCATCCATTAACATGACTGTACTTTTCAGAGTCATGCCTGTGTCTGTTCTAAGGAGACTGTGTTATGTAAATCTTACAGCTTTGGTAGCAGCGGTTGTTGCAGGTTAGGAAAGCAAATAAAGCTGATAAGCAGGCAGAGATCTTTGAGCTACTGGCTGCTAGAGTCTTCTCATACTGTATTTCTGTCTCTTTTATTGCACCTACCCTGACAGCATTGATCAATTAACATCTACTGTATGGAAAGGAAAGTGCATTGAAAATTGCAATACATGTCCTAAGATTTCCTACCTCGTGACGTTGTTGACATGTAACATTTTTTTGTCTAGTGATGTGCTTCTTAGTGCAAGTTAAGAGTGAGTCACAGGGAAATTCACTAAGATATTGCTTAATTCTCACCTAGGAACCTAACAAGAAAGTTAGAATATTGCATATGGGATAGCTAAAAAGTTAGAGAGTGGTTTGTGCAAGCTCTGTTTCAGGCTTGCTTGTTTGAAAATCAAGTTGGGTTTTTTTCTTTTTTTTTTTTAAGAAAGCAGTATGATACATAAAAATTGGGCTGACTTATTCTAATGTAGAGGAAGAAAAGTGAAATTATAGGCTCTTTGCTTCAGCAACTACATACCTAGCTAACAGATTTTAGGAAGTATCACAATACAGTTCAATAATCTTCAGATTTAAGGTATTAAACAGACAAAGAGGAACTCACAGAAACCATAGAATAATTTAGTTTGAAGGAGACCTCGAAGTAATTTATTCCAATTTCCTGCTCAGAGCACGGCAACATCACATTTAGATCAGATTGAATATACCACATAAAGTTTTAAATCCTAGGATTCAAAGCTCTACTTTATAACTGTTTTCAGGTTTCACTCTTATGTTCCATCATAAGTAGAGAGTGATTTTGTTAGGAAAGAATACCTGGGAGGGCCCCACTGAGATCTGTAGTATTTGCATTACAATAATGTTTTAGGAAGAATGTCAGACACAGATATAATGGAAAATGTAAAAATGTTTTAGAAATGAAAACACATATAGCCTTATACCAATAAACTCTTGAATTAAGTGATAAATGTAGGGCAGAAAAAAATAAAATACATTTGATATATCAATATAAATATAAATGTACTTAACTACAGTTTGAAGCTCCTAGAAGATGGAATGTTATAATCTGAGCACAGAAACTATGTTCTGAGAATCTGCTGCTGCCTTTGGAAAATAACTGCCCTCTTGTTCAAAAATATCGGTGGTTAGTTGAGCTTAACAAGACATATGTATTGTTTTACCTGTCTTTTTCTGTAAATATGAAATGGAGTTCAGCTAATGCAGTTTTTCAGTGTTAAGCTTTTCAAGCCAAAGTGCACTTTCCAACCATGAATTGCAAATTCATGTTATAATTCTGCATCTATTAAAAAATATACTTATCAGAAATGTATTAGATTTTTTTAATACTGGCGCCCTGATCTATTCTTTTCATTGTAGGTGGTATAACGAAACGGTTTTAATGCTACTCTCTCTGCATACTCTCTCTACTCTCATCTATTCCTACTTTGCAAGGCTTTACTTTGTGTTATTAGTTTGACTACTTGACTACTGTCATGCTTTATTTTTTAACTATAATGGTCTCCATGAAGTTTTGTTCAAAGTAAGGAACAGAGGTGAGGAGGTTTTTTTGAAAGAACTGAACTTGCTGTTATTGAGGCCATTCAGTGATCTATCAGGTATGCTTTCAAATTCTGAACAATATTCTTCATCTCTGGTAAGGCATTGGTGATATTAGTCCAGGTCTGGTGAAATAATATTTGAAGCTAAGTGTGTGCTGGGTTCCCACTGAGGGAAAGTGGAGTTTCATAGAGGAAGCACATATGGAATAAGCTCAGAAATTCCTATTTCCTTATAATTACAAGCTATCTTTGCTATGAATTGATTCTGCAAGGTGCTGAGCAGCTTGTGGAGATTCTGGGTCTCACTATCTGTGTATTTAAGTAGTCTCCAGCTGACTTTGGTGTTGTTTCAAAACTGTGACTATTCTTCTTACTATGAAGAATAATCCTGGTCATATCTCATGCCTCTTATGCGTTGGCATCAATTTACACATCCTATTACTGTATTGGAATTGAGAGATTAAAGAGATATTTTAGTTAACTGCTAAATATGCTTAATGTTCTTAAAAAAACGCTATATTGAATTCCATTGTAGAAAAATCACACGTTTCTATACTACATCCTTTTTTTTATGTTGTATTTCTTTCTTCTACCAAGAAGGGGAAGATTTCTCTGCTTTGTCATGTGTGCTCTTGTTAGCTGTTAACTTGTTAGATTATTTCATAGACAGTACCACAAATGAGATTTGACTGAGAAGTAAATTAAGAAGTGTGTTACGAAGGTATTCTGATACCCCAACTGTGAGACTCGGTATGGGAATGTCGGAATGATTAAAAACAAAAAAGGTACCAATTGCTCTTCCAGTTTTCCTAACAGTATTGCCATAGGCTTCCATATGCACTGTGATGGGCACTACAGGGTGTCATGAGGTTATGCAGGGAGAAAATTAGGACGGCCAAAGCCCAACTAGAACTTAGTCTGACTACTGCCCATCTGAATATGAGCCAGCAGAGTGCCCAGGTGGCCAAGAAGACCAATAGAATCCTGGCTTATATCAGAAATAGTGTGGCCAGCAGGACTAGGGAAGTGACTGTGCCCCTGTACTTGGCACTGGTGAGGCCACACCTCGAATAGTGTGTTCAGTTTTGGGGCCCTCACTACAAGGAAGACATTGAGGTGCTAGAGCGTGTCCAAAGAAGGGCTACGAAGCTGGTGAAGGGTCTGGAGCACAAGTGTTATGAGAAGCAGCTGAGGGAACTGGGATTGTTTAGCCTGGAGAAAAGGAGGCTGAGGGGAGACCTTATCGCTCTACAGCTACCTGAAAGGAGGTTGTAGCAAAGTGGATGTTGGACACTTTTCCCACGTAACAAGTGATAGGACAAGAGGAAATGGCCTCAAATTTCACCAGGGGAGATTTAGATTGGCCGTTAGGAAAAATTTCTTCACTGAAAGAGTTGTCAGGCATTGGAACAGGATGCCCAGGGAAGTGGTGAAGTCACCATCCCTGGAGGTATTTAGAATGCCTATAGAGGGAGTACTTAGGGACATGGTTTAGTGGGGGACTTGGCAGTGTTATGTTAATGGTTGGACTTGATGATCTTCAGGGTCTCTTCCAACCTCAACAATTCTATGATTCTAAGATTAATAATATATGGTTTTCTCAAAAGAGCATAAAATAATTGATCCTGAATAGATCTGTTTGCTTGGTTTTGGTCACTACATTTCTTGAAGCTTATTGCAGGGAAAAAAAATGGTCTATTGGCCAAAAGATCAAAGGAAAATGAGTAGAATAAAATGTCTTCTACGAAAGGAGTGCCTATTCCTAGAAAAAAGATCTGGAAAAATTGATCAAATTAAATAAAAGACAAGGTAAAAGTGACATGAAAGAAATGGAAAAAATAGAAATGAAGAAGATCCTACTGTTGAATATTTTTCAACCTGTAAGAACAAACAATAATTTTATTTGAAATGGTAGGAAATGGGTTTAGAAAATATGATCTAAAAGGTGCAATTAAATAAGTTGCTGAGTCTAGAAACAAGTGAAGTCCTGGGGAGACATCATGGCCTTCAAATAGGTATTAGTGAGCTTCTGTGAGAAAATAAATAAATCGTTCATCATGATCACTAAGCTTACACTAGGAAGCAATGGATTTAAAGTACATCAGGAGAGCTATAGGTCATATATAAGGAAAATAATAGACATCTGTGATAAGAAAGTGGTATCAAATCTTGCTAACTGAAGAGTTTTTAAGAACAGCTTAGACAAATACCTGTTAAGCATGATGTATGTTTCTGTTTGGGGGAAGATATGAAAAGGATGTTGAGGTTCCTAATCCCATACTGCCTAATTAATATTCCAGAAAAAAAAGAGAGACAGTTGAAACAAACAAGGATTCAAAATACCACAGATAAAAGACGAGGCTATTGTATTGAACAGCACGTCAGCTATGATTCCAGGCAAAAGTAGTTACTAAATGTTTAAAATAATGCTTAAAATAATAGGGGATTTTTCTGTTATGCATTTTCTCTTTGTACTTTTGGCATTCAGTATTGTGAGAGACAGGATATTAATTTAGATGAACTGAACTAATTTTGTGTGGTGAGTCCTGATTTTCTGTGGTTAAAAAAAAAAAAAAAAGCAGGAGGGCTATATTCATGCCTTTTTCAGGGTGATACCAGCTTCTGTTGCTCTGTCAACACACCTAATTTTCCCCAAACTTTTAATTTTATTGAATTCCATGGGGAGTTATTTGCTCTTTTGTTTGCAGGTTTAAATATTTTGTCGTTCTGAAACCACATGATTTCTGAGGTAGCATCATCAGAAGACGTAGCGTTTCACTGGTACAAAATGTATTTGTCTTTTTTTCCCTGAGGAAGGGAAGTTAGTGCTTCTTAAAAATGCTCCTCTGCTTATAGAGGAGAGGATGTTTGTAAGTAGCTATATTTGGATATTATGTTATAACTCAGGTAATAGTCTGCATACAGTAATGTAAAATAATGTTTCAACAGTAGCAATATGTCTTTTAATGTATTTTCATTTAAAGAAATCTGATTAACTGATTTTTCCTTGGTACTCATCTTTACTTTAGCTAGGATTATTAACTTCCAATAACTGGGAATTTCTAAGACTTTCACTTAGTTACTTTGTGCAATTTCACTTTGTCTCCTCAGGACATTATGTATACAGTCTAAGGAACGCTGTGAGTCTGTGCTTGGGATTGTAGGTTTGCAGTGGCCGGAAGATACTGACTGCACTCAGTTTCCAGATGAGAACTCGGACAACCAAACTTGTCTAACACCAGATGAAGATGTAGAAGGTAACTCCTATGAATAGGTATAACAGGAAATTAAAGATTTAATTAGATTCCCAAAATCACTGTTTTTTTTTTTTTTTTTTTTCTTCCCATATCTCCTCTTTAAACTATAGTATTTAGGCTGTGGAAGTGTTTCCAGACTGGGTTTCAGGGAATTTGAATACCTACAGTTTGCAGATAAGAGGAAGTTCTTGGAAGAAATCTATTCCAAGGAAGAATCAATTACCCTCAGTCTATAAAAATCAGTGTTTGAGATTTGTTGCTGACATCACACCTACTGCTTTCTTGTGTTTATACTTGACTTTTTTACCTATTTAGATGATATAATAATGCTTTTCTAGCCAGGAGTCAGACCCTTGGCAATCTTAAAAAGCTGAGCCCCACAACAGCTCTGAGAAAAATATTGTAATGTTAGTGTCTTTGCCAGCTATTGTTTGCTTGTGGTTTTTGTTTGGGCAAGGTTTTGTAGAGAGTTTTGCCAAACCAGCTTCAGTAGTAACTGACAAATTTTGGTTTTTGAGTTCAGCCATAATACTAATCACTGTGGGTATGAACATGGAACAAAGGAATGAAATTGCCTTAAATGCTTCTAGACATTTTTTGTATGTGTGAAGAGAGAAGCTGTGCAGCTTTTCCTTCTGCAGTGGTCATCAGATGTGAGGTTTGTGGGGATTCTGACATGCCTTTTCTTTTTCTTGCCAAAATGCCAGTAAAGTAGCTGGGAGAACAGTGAGACGATGTGTGGTACAGTGCCTGCAATATGCTGATCGTGTTCAGTTCTCACTCTTCTCCTCCTGCTCACCTACATGGGTGATGACCGTCTTTCCGCTGTCTTGATCTTGCTCAGAGAAGGCAATGGACTTAAGCTAGTTAGTCTATAGTTCTTTTAGTGAAGACATATTGCTGTAACTATAGTGAAGGAATCGTCAAAACCAGTGAAGCATATATAGCAGTTAGTACTGTTTCTTCAAGCAAAGTCCATGTGCACATATATCACTGTGAGGATTTTATGAAGGCGTGTAATACCATAGTAATGAAATCCTCTGTCGTGGGACTCTTGAGACACGAGGAGATAATTTCCCTCTACAGCAGTGGACTGATGGAAAGGACTTATCCATTATTACAAAGCATTGTGTAGGAAAGGAAAAGTAATATTTTGGCACAACAAGGTGAGTTAAAGAAAAATAATGTGATTTAATTTTCTCAGGTATCAAGTATCTTTTAACTTTCCTCCCTGTGTTCTTAGGTCATTTGAAATGTAACATAGAATAGTTATATTTTAAATAAACTTCTGCATACAGGACTATTGTGTTCCATTTCTAGAGATAAATTCTATTCGCTTATAAAAATTATAATTTTGAAAAATTCTCATTTTAATTAGAGAAACTTTGCCTAGTAAGCTGATTCACTGCTTATTCATCATCTTAGCACTGAAATAGCTATTCCTGGAAAATCAATGAAAAAGGAGGGGGTTTTAGTATTCTTTTAGAAACAGTGTAACTAGTTAAGGAGTGTTATCAGAGTTGGTTTGGGTTTGCTTACTGCTAGAATTCTATCTTGATTCAATGCCAGGTTTCTACTGACTACCAATGTTTGTTAGAAAGTCTTCCCTGGAAAGTTTAAAATCTTATATAAATATTGCTGAAAAAAACACGTGTAACAAAAGAAATTAAGCTTCTGAGGGTATTTAAAATGTTTATGGTTTCAAAATATAGGTGATTTTCCAACTTAAGCTATAATTGACAGAGGTATTACAACGTGCTGAATTGCTTAACTTCTCTTCCAGTCAGTGCTGAATTCAAGAATACTGCTGGCTGAGACAGTATGCTTTGTAAACTTAGTTATTTTCATAATGAATTATTCTTAAATGTTGGCAGTATAGTTCACATGCCTTTTATCATTAGAATGTTATTTTCTAAGGCTCCCGAGTTCATTGATGATATTTTTGGTACAACTATTTATTGAATCCTAAAATTTACCCAAGGAACTGCATGGTGCTAAATATCGGAGAGATTTTACAGGAAGGAAAAAGAAAAAAGGCAACAGATGACGGAGGTTTTACATCAAAGTCAGTGACATGTACAGTGTAAAAAAAAATGGGTGAGTTTTTCAAAACCATCTAAAGAAAGCTTTCTCAAAATGGTACTCTGCTTCACACAACACCAAAAAAGTGAGAAAAGTAGCTAGAAAATCCATACCCACAATCTGAACATTGTGTGCCAGTTATTTGGCAAAGCTTTGAAGTTTGACAGAGGGTAGTGTGTGAGGGAGAGCTCTGGAAAATATTGTTCCACAGCATTCACAGCGCAATTGTTAAGCCTTGCCTGCTACATATTTCCAGTTTAGTGTCACATAAGCTTTCTATTCCTGTCATGTACCCTTCCAAAACAGTCACAGTGATAAATAAATAAGTACCCATGTGATGATTAAGCTTGCAGTTTATCGAGTCTTGTTTCTCCCTGTTCCTTGTCATTGACAGAATGCTCACCCAGTCACTTCAAGTGCCGTTCTGGGAGGTGTGTCCTGGCTTCCAGAAGATGTGACGGTCAAGCTGACTGTGAGGATGATAGTGATGAGGACAGCTGTGGTAAATAAATTTGATGAGTTGGGTCTTTTGAATGGAGAGTAGTTGAAGCATTAGAAAATTAGTTTTGTCTTTCATTCAGTTATTTGAACCATAGCATGACAGTTCAGAGGATAAGCCCGTTTTTCTGTAAGAAAAATATGTCTGAAAGTGTTTTGTTTTGTTTTGTTTTGTTTTAAGACTGGTGGCAGTAAAAATACTTTAGCAAGCATCCTTCCTGATTAACGTCAACATAATTTATGATATTTGATCATTTAGATTCTGCTAATGGTATTCCAGGATGTTTGAGTATTCCTGTAATAATCAAGATAAAAAGTGCTGCAGATTTAATTCCTTTGATATTGCTGGAGGTTTGACTGAGCTAAAACGTGACTTTCTGGCAGTTTAAAACTTGAATTCATAATATGAATTCATAAATAGTTTTACATTTATACATGGTAATAATCTCATTATGATGTATTGACAACAGGTCTGTGTTGCTGAAGTGGATTCTGTACTGCAAGGGTCAAGGATTCTGTGTTTTTTCAGATTGGTCAATGTCAAACTGTAGGTGCAAGGATAAAGTGATGACCACAAAGTTTGTTCTCCAGTATATTTCTGAGTTTATTTAGGATAGAGACGCTCTTGACTTTTAATTTAAGGGGATGCATTGAGTGTGAGAATAACCAGCAAATCTCTTGGTCACTATTTGTCCTTGTACATGCTGGCAGGAGAATTCTGAGAAGGAGAAGGTGGTTTATACTATTTCTTTGTGTGACTAAGGTGTAGCCTCCATGGAGTTCTGCATGCTGGCCTGACATCCCTAGGGGCAAAGAGAATAATTATAAATCAAAAAGGATTTAATGAAGAAGTGTGAATATGAGTAAAGGATTTTAAAAGATTCCAACAGAGTATGGCTAAGGTGCACGACCTGGTTTTTTAACAGAGAGCAGATTAAGATGGAAGTGCAGTTTATGTGAGCAACAAAACTGTGGCATTAAAGGACTTTCTAGTCAGCTGCACAAAAATAAAGTAAGATCCAACGCCTGAAAGCTGAAGCTAGGCTAAAATTCAAGCTTGTCAGCTCTATAAAATGCTTCTTTTTTAAGATTGTTTTTTTTAATGATCGAGTAACCAAGATGTTATTTATTGCTAAGGTGTGATGTATTCTCGATCTCTGGGAGTTTTTAAATCGCGCTTGTGTTCTCTCTTTTCTTTCTGCCCCATTCCTCCCCCTTTGCAAAAAGAAAGCAAACATAAGAAAAAGACACACTCCCTGAACCAGGATTTAATACTAGGTCATTCTCTTGTTTGGGTTATAAAGGAAAGGCAGAGCTGATGATCACAGTGACTCTTTCCAGAGTCTGTCATTTCTTTACCTTTAAATCAGTTGTCTCAGTTGTCCTTCCTACCTAACATTCTTTGTTGCCACCTATTCTTAACTCCTTAGAATATTAATTGCTAAGCGTCTTTTAGGATAATTTTATTCTGCTACACATTAGCATATGAAATACTGCTCTAATCTATAACATTAATTTCTGGAGTGGATCTCTCTCTCTCTAGTCTAGACAGAATGTCACTAGCAATCAGCAGAATTCTTATCAGTTTCTATAAATATGGAAGACTGTATCTGCTAGGAAATTACTGCTGTCAGAGTGACATTACATTGACCAGGGGTAATGCTGTTACTGGAAAACAGAAAGTCCTTGTAGAGCTCCAGAAGTAACTGTCTCTGCTCATTCATATTCCATGTGTGCACGACAAAACCAACACTTAATGATCTTTCCATGTGTAAATGGCTAGCTCACATTTTATTAGATTTATCCTTTGAAAATGGTTTTATACTATTAAGTAACAGTCAGCATTTCAAATATAAGGTTTTTAATTTAAGTGCCTTAAATGGCAGGTGCGGAACAACTTCACAGAGCAGGGAGGTGGAGACTGGAAAAGACTAGCTAGAGCTTTTGGGTACTCAAGCTGCTCTGGCCAAAGATGTAAGGTTGAACAGTCCAAAGGGACTAAGGTATATTCTGCCCACGCAGTATTCAGCACCCACTGTCTCCTACTGTTTGGAGTCCCTGTCGTACTTTCACATGATCTTCGTGAGAGGAACTCTCACCCATGCAATTGCAGTGAAATCCTAAGACTTTAGTGCCATTTATACTAGGATTTGGGGAGAAAATTTGACCCAGATTTCTAGATGTGAGACTTCTGAGTGCATTTCAGTCAAGTGTGAGGAAGGAAATTTCTGAAAATTATTATCGTGATAGACGTCAAGATACTTTGTGGTATTAAATATGCATGATTGTAATTGATCATATTAATTTACTGGCTGCTGAACAATGCCTCTGACAGAGAGCAGAAGAGGGTCCTAGAAGAGTACTAAAGAAACTGAAGACTTAACATTCAAAACCAGTATTGTCCTTCACTACTTTGTGCAATCTGAGTTCTGACTGTAGTGTTTTAGTTGAGAGAAATGTGTGATGGTCTTAATGTTAATGACTTAATAATAATTGCATGGGAAATATATGTGTGAATAACTACTGGTAATTTGCTTCATATTTTGAAGAAGAATGAAGGTGAGATCATCTCTGGATCCCTATCTCTTGCGAAAATATGTGCTTGAGATGAGGCTAATGGAAATACAGATAAGATTTCCTGCGTCCGTTTGCACTTCCATTTCATTGTTATTGAATTAAAAATGTATGTCACAAAAATATTCAGAGAAGAAATATAAATACACCAAATGGTAGATGACTTCTACCAACAAAACAGTATATTTGAACACTGAATTCGGTAAGTAGTGAATTTTTCCTAGGGAATTGTCTCTATATTTGTCTATGTTGGTACTCAAAGATAAATTTTGAAGAATCATCGAACATTTCACAGTGTAACAATATAATGTGTGATAAAGGGGAAAAGCAAACATGCATTTAATTAATTGTAAACACTCTGCTAAAAAATTGGAAGGGTCATAAATTATATATTTTTAAACTTTTTTATTTTGTTTTCATATCAAGTTCCTAACATGGCTGACATTCTTTATTCTTTATTAGACTAAAAGTTTTGTTTGGTTTCAATTAATTTTTCATTAAGAGTTTTCACAAATATTGTCAAGAAGGAGACCTGGAAAATGATGATACCCAAGAAAGTTCTTTGATCATGTGGAATTAGTTTCACAGGTTCAAGGCTATTTATTTCTCTGTGCTTTAACATTTATTTACATGGCTTTTTCAATCTAAGCAAAATCAAGCACTCCACACATCTAGTTACAGTTAAAATGTAAGTAGATTTTTCCAGTAATCATATAAGCTAGCAGTGATTCTCTGGTTCATGTTTGTAAAATACCTACTTCTGAAATAACACTTCTTGGAAATAACACTAACTGCTTGGTCACTTGCTGTTGATGTGCTGCTGTAGTTCCAGGTCCAGGCAAACAGAGGTGCTGCTCCAAATGCAGTTCGTGAGCTTATACCTTAACTATTTGCATGTGGGGACATCAAGGCTGTCACCTGAATTTGAGCTTGGATTAAAATGAAAACTAATATTATCATCTATAGAACAGGCCGAACAAGGAAATCAAACCATCTGTTTTAGTCAGGAGAACACATTGTTTTTATCGCTTCCAATAAAACCGGAATGTCAGATGTGTAGGACATTAATATGTCGAAGTACTTAAACTGGTATTGCAGTGAAGTGTGTTATTAGTTGATGGAAATAAATGGTGAAATAAAACAAGAGAAAACACTTTTCTAAAATGTGCCTTGGGCCATTCTTAATTTCCTCTAGCTGACTAACAGGAATTCTACTGTCAAAGCACTTTGACGCAGTTTTATAAGTATTCCTCTTGAAACCAGAGCCTCTGTTTAGCAGGACTTTGAAGAGACAATAATGCAGTGTGTTCCCTGCGTAATGATGAACCCTCTTGAAGTTTCATATAGCCATTGAGACTTTCTAATCTTTTCAAACTGGTTTGGTCTCAGATTATGGAACCAGGAAGACTGTTTGTGGTCAATACTTAGAGCATCTGTCTACCTTTCATTGTGATCTGCATTAGATTCTGTATCAGCACTGCCAGCAAAAATTACATATTTCTCATTCTTATTTAAAAAGCATTGAAGTATTATGAAGTGGTATATATTTTATATCCATTTGTCAAGTGTGCACTGTGACAATCTAACTTCCATTTCTTCATTAGTAACTTTATATTGCTAGTGAAAATATTCTGAGTGTTTCAGGATTATTAAGGAAGAAGAAAACAGTTGATTTGATATTGCACGCAAGTGTTCCAAAACTGTGCTTCTCTGCCTCCAGGTTGTAGAGAAAGGGGTCTTTGGGAGTGTCCTTTGAAGAAGCTGTGCATCAAACACACTATGATCTGTGATGGTTTCCCAGACTGCCCTGACATGATGGATGAAAAGAACTGCTGTAAGTGCTTATGCAGTTTCTTAGACCTGTAAAGGGCTGATCACATTTTTAGGATTTTGGGGTGCAAAAGAAATGAAAGTAAAAAGGGTTTTTACAGTCAGAGAGGCTTAGTCATTCCCTCAGTTTCTTTTTCAGTTTTGCTATGGCACCAGTTTATCCCTTTCCTCATCTTGTGTCCTCAGTTGTTCACGTCCATGGATCCTTGCTGTTTCCTTGGTCACTCAGGTCCTCTCTCTTTTTCCCACTATCCTGCTCCTCCTTCTTGTGTTTTCATGCTTCTTTTTTTTCCTTTCTTGTAGCTTCTTGACTTCTTTTCCCAACTTTTTTCAACTTCATTCCATATAGGTATAGCTGCTGCTCACTGCTCTTTTTTTTTTTTCCCCACTTGATTTTCCTTCTAATCTATTCTTCAGTAAATCTCCCTGCTTTATTGGATTTCTCTTCTGCTTGACATTTCTTAGATTCTGTCTGCCCAGTTGGCTCCGCAGGCTTCTGCAATGCAAACTGTGATAAGTATCAGAGATACAAAACTTAGTATGGTACACTGACGGTATGGGCATACTCTCCATGCGGACAGTATAAGTTGACCCAAAGTGCAGACGGTGTGTGGTGGGACCGCTGGCTCCCTGAGGGGAGCTGCCCTATGTTCTGTTTCCACTGTGTAGCTGACTAATGGGATGGGAAGAGGTGGAAGACCTGCAAATGGCAGCAGCTTTGCAGGCTCCTACCCTGCATGCGAAGCTGCGAGTGGGTGCCATGAGATGTTAGCTTCACTTTCATGAATATATTAGTGGTACTCTGAATTCTCTTCTTTTGAGAAGACCTGGTGTGTGGCCATGTCCACAAGACAAGGAACTGGAAAAGACATACTGGGTGGCACTCAGCCTGCACAAGAAAGAACTGATACTTGGTAAATTTGATTGAAAGCTGAACTTATAGTTCTTTGGGCCATCATGGTATTTCAGCATTTTTGCTGGGACTGTAGGATGTAATTTTACAATTGTCCTGAGTCTCTGGAGTTCTGCTGGCAGGGGTAGAATGGTAGGCACATTTTGTGTGCTATGCGGTACATATGGATATATTTGCCAAAATGACTGGCAGCCTGCATATATCACTAGATCTAACTTTGTTTCTTTTTGGGAAGAGGCAGCTCACAAAAAATGTCTTAATCTGCTTTTCATTGTGAATATTACACCATTGACTTCCAAGCGGTCTGTGTGCTGTAATCTAAAAAACAGGGAGGTGGTATTAAAGTGATTTGTTCATGATCACACATTAAGATCATGGCAGAGAAAGGATTCTCCAAGGGCTTAGGTTAAGCTAGCCTATGATTGTCAGACTGTATTTCCTCTCTGATTTTGTGTTGGGGTTTGCATATTCCAAAATGGCAGCAAATTTTCCCTAGCTGAGGGCTTCCAGCTTTTGAAATATACTCTCTCTGGAAGGCAGAGTTAAAGAACTTTTTCTACTTTTGCATGCTTTAATCCAGAGCCAGAAAGATCATTTATGTCAGAGTAGACGGCACTGCCTGCTCTATCTCTATGGTTTTCACTGTGGAGTATATGTTTTGCACTCGTGTTGCAAATAATTGCATGGTTTGTATGGCTGTGCAACAGCCAGACATAGGCACGACTGAATGCAGCTTCCTTCCATACATTTTCTCCCTCTCCACCCTTTCCCAGCTCTCAAAATTCCCTAACAAGGGGTTTATAGAAGCTGGAAGAGAAGTGTATTAGTGAGGAGGGTACTGTAATGCTACACACCTACCTTTTGGGAAGGGGTTTGTTATGCTTGGAGAAAAGCTAAAAGTCACTTGCAAATGGAAGCTCTTGTGGTTCCTGCACTGGACAGAGATTCAGGAAATAACTATCTAATGGTGCCAGCTGGCAACCAACTGAACTGGAGCATATCTATCTGTACATCAGTTCCTCATCTCTAAAGTGGAAATAAAATAATTCCTTGATTTTTAAATGGCAAAGGAGGATCCAAAAAGTGAGTATAGAATTGCTGTGAATGAAAGGAAATATGTATGCATTACAGTAAAGTATTATTTTCAAAGAACGTGAAGCAATAAACAGATTTGGAACAGTCTTCTAAAAAGCATGGAACGCAGTATTTTCACTTAAAGCTTGTGAGAGGTTTAGACAGGTTTCATATGACAAGACTACAAATGATACTAAGTAATCACAGATCTTGCCATTTCCAGGCACCCTTCCTTCCCTTCCGGTTGCAATGGCCTCTGCAACTGCATGGCAGCAACCACCTTCTGCCTCAGTGATGCCTGTCCTGAACTTCTTGCAAATCTGTCTCACTTTCTTGCTCCATAAATCTGATCTGTGCCTACCTCCACCCTCCTTCTCATCATTTTTTTTTAGTCTCAATGTGAATTTCACGTTGATCATGTCTTTCTCTGAGTGAAACATGGTTTTGTCCGTGCAGCATTTTGTGAAGAGAGTGAACTTGAATGTGCCAACCATGAATGTGTGCCCCGTGAGCTCTGGTGTGATGGGCAAGCAGACTGCAGTGACAGCTCAGATGAATGGGACTGTGGTAAGTTTCTGCTGTGGTGCACTCTGCCTCGAAGTGATGACAGTAATCACTGGTGATGACTGGTGATTTGATTTAGAATACAATTGCAGTGGTGGAGAGATGCTCCCTTTATTACCAAAGGGGGACTGGTTTGAGGTTGGGAAAGCATGCAAGAAAGTGGGCAAAAGAGAAAGGAAGAGCTCAGTGTGAAATTTCAGAGTGCAAAGGTAAGAGAGACATGACAGGGAACTTCTAAAATGTGTAGATGGTGTGTAAAATCTGTAGTGTGTTGTAGATAGAAGAGAGAATAGGAAGATGTTCAAGTATAAAATTAATTTGGGCAAAACTTCTAAAACTTCTACACTTGTGAAAATTGGTGTGAAATTCCTGCTGACTGCAATGACACAGGTTCAGAGCTTGTGAGAAGAAGACAGTCCTACTAGATCCCCTTTGCACTGACTGTAGACCTGCAGGATGATGTGACCTGCTCTTGATTCCTAAATTTGATTTGGCCTCATGCTTTTTTGTGTTGTTAAAGTAGAACTCTCCAAGTACTCTTTAAATAAAAATGAGGGTGGATTTAAAAAAAAATGCGCTGAAAAGAAGCAGATTGGAAGGTGGTAGTATGTTCTCTGAGATTTCACTGAGTTGACATATTTTTCTGTACATGACAGTGGTTTATTTTACTAAGTTTTGAGAGGCTTTGCATTTAATTTTAAATACAGAAAAAAGATGAACTGTGGCTTATGAAGCAAATATTTTGTATTAATATTGAAGTAGATTGTATAAATATTTTAAGATATTTAACATTGTGTGAACATTAATGAACAACAGCATTTAATAAAACCTCTGCAACAGAAAACAACTGTTCTAGAAAGGCCTATTTGAAAAGGAGTAATCTAGGATTAATGCACACATTTCTCACGGGGACAGAAGCAAAAGCACCTTCAGCATATAGGAAAAATGCATGTGATAAAAGCAGTTCACACACTTCTGTATATGGATTAAGAGAGAAGCAATGGTTATGATCTTTCCTGTAAACAGTAGGATTTTTTTTTTATTTTCTATTTACACCCACATATTGTTATGACAGGAACAGTGCATATTACCAAGAGTCAAATGATGATTTCACTTTTATGTCGAGCAGCATTCATCCCACAAATTACTTGAGTGATTTCAGTTGGTCTATTTGTGGGGTAAAACATCATTTAACAAGATTAAGGCTGTCAGAAACCCATGTGAACCTGTGCTGATGAGTCAAGAGTATTCTGGTTTATTCTGATCCTCAGGAGGCCTTTGTTGTTTAGTGTCTCATGCTGTTCAATGTTAGCAAGGTTCTGATAGCCGTGGTTACCTTGGATTTAAATTACATCGTATAAAATCAGCTAAAGTGCCAGCATCTTGGAAAACTCTTTGGAATGTAGTTGTGTGTTCTCAGTATGCCATTTATAAAACTAATCATGTGAAATAATAGTGAAGTTGTTGTTCTTTCTCTTTGCAGTTACCCTGTCTAAAAACATGAATTCCTTGATGTTCCTGACCATTCACAGGTCAGCTGCTGATAACCATGTTTGTGCTGATGAGTGGCAAGAAAATTTAAGCCAACTGGCCTGCAATCAGATGGGTTTAGGGTAAGGTCAGTAGTTTGTAGCATTGATGAATTTCTTAGGACAGTTGGAATGCGGGAGTGAGATGTGAATGATCGTTGATCACAGCAGTGTTAGACCTAGTGTGGAGATGGTTCATAGAGTGAAGAGGTAATGAAATTTTGCCAACTATGGCAGGAACATGAGCTCATGACAATCTAGACGCTTTCACCACTTTATAAACATTACATGATTGTTATTAAAGGAATGTGTTGAAAAGATAACGATGTCTTCTCAAGCCTTAATTTGCAGTTACTGCTGAGGCTCAGGATTGTTTGGCAATGTGATACTCTATGTCTTTAGGAAGAATTAAAGCAGGCTCGTCTTAGGAAACAGGAAAATTTCTCTGCATTCATTGTGTTCTACAGTAAGTACTGAGAGCCAGACAACTAGATGTATTTAACTTGGGTATCTCTAAACAATTAGTTTTTAAAGATGGAGACTTCTGTGTGGAACTCAGAGGAAAAAAAAAAAAAAGCTGCTCTGAATTTTTCTTTTTGCATACACACTAAACTAATAGCTGCTTTATGGAACAGTTCATGCAACATATAACTGTTGGATGAAAACCAAGCTCCTCTGCTCTGATATTCAGAACTGTCTTCCACTAGGAAAAGACAAACCTGATGGTATAGAAGGATATCTTTTGTCAGTGCCTGATCCCCAAACTGGATTAAGAAGTGTCTTTTCTGTCTGCCTTTTACCACTACATACACTAACATGCAACTGACTTGTTCTTTGTACCTTTCTTAAAAAACACAGGAGGATAAAGACCCTGGGTCACAGTGCCTGCACTTAACCTACTCTGTATTGTGTTGCACTGCGTGAGTGCTTGACATCAGTTTTAACAAATGCCCTGAATCCCAGACCACCAGTGCCGAATGGACTGCCAGCCATTCTAACACACAACAGTTCTAGTTCTGTACTCCTTTAGCTAGTTTAGCATATCTAAATAATATTGACATTATCTTTATATAAACATTGTAATTAGCTTAAACTCCTTTGATACCTTTGAAAATAGTTATTGATTTTACAACTACTTTGTTGTCTAAGAACAAACTGATGGTCTTAGTATTAATAATGTTTTTCTTCTTAATATTTCAGTCTCATAGTCCTAACATAAAATTTGCTTAACTTTCCTGTGATACTTGCTGCTAGGAAAATGAAAAAGATATTAAATCATGACAAGACCTCTGATTCCTTCCTTTTTTCAGAGGTGTGCTTAGCCTGAAATTAGCATGAGTAGAAACTTATACCTTCCTTCTTCCTCCTTGAGGCTTTCTACAAGATGTTATTAATCCTATCACTTTTAAGGAGTGTATGAGACAAATAATTCTTAAATCTGACAAATCCATTTTCTAACAGGGGAAGATATTCTACAAATCAATTTTTCTACAAAGTCTTTTTTGTAGTGACAGGTGATTGTGTGAAGGGCAGTGGGAAATTCCCATTCAAATATGAAGCCTACAACTTCGGTCTGACTCTAATACTAATGTCTAAATCTTCCTGGCAGTACTTCAGAAAACCAAAGTAGTGTTTGTCTTTCCCTTTCTTAATGACTGATTTTATCAGTCCCCTGAAGCTTGATTTTCTTAGCTATTCTTCAAGTTTTTGTGAAGTGACAATGCCAACAATACAGTAAATTAGCTTTGAAGAAGAAAAAGAAAGATTATAAGGCATTCACCAGAACGCATTTCAAAAAGGAGTAATACAAGTTAATTTAATTATTTAATTCTTGTTTTAGTGAAAACGTCACAGAAAGAGTAACATTTTCTACAATGGTGAAGTGGAAGACTGAATGATAAATTGGAGTTTCATACCACTGTGAAATCTGATCTAAAGCCATAAACTTCATCTGTTGGCCATTATGTCCTGCAAACATTATTTATTTGACTTTTGGTAACAAGAAAGTCTGAATGTGGGGTTGATAACATTGGTGTATTTAATAAGCTCTTTCCAGTCACTATTGAAGGTACGGATAAATGAGACTGTATATTGCACACAGCTCAAATATAATAATGAAAAATATTCTTTTTTATACTTTATTTTTTTAAAAATAAATATAATGTATTTTAAGCAGTGTTTTTCTTCACATATGCCCAGTGGGAAATACTTAATTTTACTCTTTCAGAAAATTAAAGCTGTGAATATAGATATTCTGTCCATATTATAGCACACCACAGAAACCCCCAGTTTTGTGACTATGCAGATTTCTTTAATAATGACTTATAATGATGCGTGATTTTGATTTAATAGTTCTCTTGTTTATTCTTAGAGAAAAATAGTGCACATGAGATATCAAAGTTGAGACTTTTTAAAACCTTAGACCAGGAATTACAATGAATGGTAGCATACGGTATTTTTATTTTCTGTAAAGCTCTGCAAATTATTTTTCATAACTGTGTCTGGTGCTTTCCCAAATGACAACTCCCAATTGCTATATAATGTGGTAATGTTTAAAATACAGAAGCTATGTCTTTCTAACAGCTTGTAGATATTTTTAATTCTTCAGCCTAAATTAATCTGAAAAAAAATGAAAATAATTAAATGACAGTGGTTAAAGTTAGATTAATTTAGCTGATAGTGATAATGCATTTTACAGAATATCAGTCTGTCTATTTGGGAGGTATAAGCATTGTCTCTGAAGCAACATTAAAGGTAATTCTATTCTGCCTTTTGCACAAAATTTGAGATATTTTGCTGGCTGTTGGCCAATTCTAATTCCACAGATGATCTGTTTCGCCAGTTTTTCATAGCACGACACATGCAACGTATTGTGTGATGCATGATGCAACATCACAGAAAACCGTGCAAGGTCCAATCACTAATGGTGATTGTTGCTGAAGTCATGAGATGTATGTTCTCAGTAGTTCTTACGTTTTCCTTTAGTGCAAAAAGAATGTTAGATATGAAGTAAACTTTTGTTTATAATGGTAAGAGCCTAATGGGAACTGTTTGTTCAAGTCTTAGATTTTGTAGCTTACAGCCAGAGGGGACTGTCAGATCACCTGATACGGCTGTCTGTTCATCTCAGGACAGATAATTTTGTTCAGAGATCTCTGACTGAGTCCCAGATTTAAATACAGCAAAGCATATCTCTGGCAATTAGGTTTCTTGCTAACACAGGTAGAGAACAGAACAGCAATCACCATCAGTCTCTCAAATCAAGTGTCTTGGTGTGTGTGCTGCAGAGCCATGCTGCTGAAGATGGGCATACTGTGCAGGTTCAGAGCATTATGTTAGAAGGCTGTAATTTCTCTTGATGTTTAGTTAAAGGAAACCATTTTCAAATACTCTGAAATCCACGTTTTTTGTTGATGGAAAAGTGATCATAAAACCATGCTCTGCTCAGATCTGAAATTTGACAAAACTAGAAGTTAGTGAAGTTATTCTGTTACTTTGTGGTAATGTAGTGGAATAATTTGTCTTTCTTTCCTGGGCTAGGATGAGGTAACAAATGTAATAATGATAAGCTTCAGCAACTTGTACCCAGCAGAGTACAGGGGAATTTTAGCTGGTCTGCTTGTTTTGGTCTAGCAGTATCAGCATAAAATCACAGCTGTTGACCAAGTTACTTGTTCATAAAAATCTACAGTAAGCTCTGCTACCTCCTCCTGCTGCTGCTCTCTTTCTTGGAGGCTGCACCACTCGTGATCCATTGGAACAGGTAGCTCCTTTCCCTTCTTTCCTTTGCCATAGCGTCTACTGTGTGTGTATTTGTGGAAGGGAAAGGCCAGTCTCTTGTTGCTGCCTGACCTTTTATCTTTCCTAATACTTTCTCACTCTCTCTCTTTGGTACAAAGTTCTTTAATAATATTTGCCAACTGAGCAGTCAAACTGCTGGACCAATAATCTTTTGTTTTCACATGCATTATTATGCTTTCTAATAATTACTTTCTAACTATTTCTGCAATGGAAATAATTGAAGTTTGCTTTAGTGTCATATTTGCTTAAAAAAATCACAGAAACAAAAAATGGAATACTTCTGTCCTACCCACATTAGAAATTTGAACTTCTGAATTTAACTTACTTTATTTTCTCCAAGAATAAAGATGGCATTTAGTAAATCAAATTACATGCCAAAGATGAAGTATTTGAACTCATTAATTCAATCTGGATTTCTAGACCCACTCAACAGAATGTAAAATATGCTTAACCTACCTTGAATACATTCATATTGTCCATGGCCACAGTGTGTTCTAGTAAATTTTTAGAGGATTTAGTAAAACAGGGAATTCTTCAGATTACATTTATTTTTTTAAGAATGACAGCAAATAACTCTATCAAATTAAATTTACTGAAAGCAACGTTAAAAACTGTGGTAGATGTGGAAGACTGTTTTAGTAATTTTGAGCAACAATAAAACAATGTTAAAATACGTAGACTGTAGTCAGTGTATTAGAGTTGTATTAGATTAAATCTGATATATAATGTCTCATCTTTCATTTACATATGTAGTTTATAATTATTCCGATATGGCTTTTTTTGAAGAAATTTCAACCTAGTAATTCCTTGCAAATTGTGACAATTGCTTCAAATAGTCATTAAGCATATAGTCGCTTACCCTATAGAACACTTTTTAGCTCTACGATTGGATAGTTTTCTTTCTTTAAGTAAAAAAATAATTATTATTAGGGATTTAATATCTCCAGCAACCTTGGAGCAGTCTGAATGTGCTCCTGGGCAACTGGCTGCAGGTGGCCCTGCTTGACCGAGAGGGGTTGGACCAAATGACCTCCAGACCTCCAGACCCTTCCATCCTCAACCATTCTGTGATTGACTATAAGAAATAGAAAGATACGTGAATACTGCCAAGCAAAGAAACATTCTTATTCTAATGATTGATCACAAGTGTCACAGCTTGTACAAATGGCATTATAAACCCTATTTTTTTTCCCTAGGGGCTTCTAAATCAAATTTACTTAGTTTAACACTAAACAGGTATTAAACTGTCGGTCCTGAAAATTCATTCTGGAATCTGCAAGTTGAAGTTTTTTTTTCTGGCTAACTTGTTATTACCAGTAGAACTATGGGAACATTTCTTAGTGAATAATAATTCTGTAAGGGACAATGTTGTACAGAAACAACAATGATTTTTTTTCCAAATTCAGTGAATAGTTTCAGCAGGGGAAAAAAGGTTGAAAAGTCAAGTTACTTTGTTTCAACTTTTTGAAATGAAACACTTAAAATTTTATTCAAATCAGTGTTTTTCTCTGAAATGTATCCTTCATCTTTTTAAAACGAAAAGCTAATTAACCTTAGCTGAAGGACTTTACATTTAATTTGAAGTTGAATTAAGACTTCCAGCTAAGAAAATCTGTATTTTATTTGAAGTTTTAAATTTAGATGGCCCAAAGTGGTCTTTTTTAAGTTTAGCTACAAAATCACACTTTATGAATCCTTTAACTTACAGAGACTCAAATGACAGAGAAAAAGCAAGGATATACTTTTTTTTCCAGCATAATTATGTGTTAACTCATTCTTGATACTGTTGAGTAGTCTATCAGTTAGTACATAAGACTGTAGACGTCTTGAAACCTGGAAATATCACAATGATTACCTACTTTTAACCAAAAATTTCGAGGACTATTTAATTATACGTTTTAGTTTTCTGTCAATGCTGTGAACCTTTCTAGTTTCCATTTTCTATGTCTTTATATGTTTTCACGTGAAAGTTACAGATTTCTCTGATTTTAATGCTGTTAAAATCAAAGTTTTGATCTTTTAGTCCGTATTCTATGGCATAGCCATGGCTTTATAGAATTCTGCTCAAGACAAAGAAACACCTTAACCAGTAAGTAAGTACAGATAGGAAACAGATGCTGTTCCAGCTCTGAAATAGGCCTAATTTGTTTTGTATTAGTGCCCATCCACATGTTATTCGTTACCTTCTGGCATAACACAAGGCTTCCTTTTTCAAGCCTGCTGGTGACTTAAAACAACGGAATTATAGAAGCTCAAGAGAGGAATGTTACTGTTACTGTAACGGGAGAAGGAATCCAGTTTATGGATTCTACTTTATTCTAAACTTCCAATTTGATACATTAGAGAATTTTTCCACAATGGAATAGGGAGAATGAGATATTAAAACCATTGCTGTACAGAAATAGCCCATATTATATTACTTTTAATGATGAAGAGAATATTACCTAATAATTAACCTAAAACTAGTCCCTGCCTTCTGTTTTGTTGTTTTGGGTTTTTTTAATGGTGATTTAGTGTGCAAATCACAATGTTCCTTGTATTTCACTATAAACTATACTATAAACTTTGACTATTGTGCACAGTCATTAGCAGGTAGCAGGCTAGAATGCTTTGAAAACTATCTTTAATGTTTCTATTGTACAATTTACGTAGTGAAATTACCCTAAACATTACTTTTACCCATTGTAAGCACGTTTATAATGTAGAAAACAGACTGGGTTTCATTTTTCTTTTTTAATTCTAAAAATCCCTCTTTTAAACACACATAAGAAAATCCATAGCTTGAAATTAAATATATTAAAGGAAGATTCTAATTTTAAAATAAAAATTTAAAAAATTAGTAAAATCCAAGTCAGAATTTCCCACTCAGATAGACATAAGTGCTACTGCAAATTAAAATGTCTTGCCTTTCTGATTTTATGAGTGATTGATTTTGTAGAATCATTGAATAACATTTTTTGAAATTGCCTGAGATTAAAGGAAACTTCTTATATTAAATAAATTAGATATGTTAGAATTATATGTACCCTTTGATGTTAATTACATCTAGTGGACATCTTTCTGTGAAACAGCAAGACTAACTTGGCTGAGGCACAAGCCGTACAGTGACCTGAAGCTGGAAGTAAATTCTAGAGAGAATGGAGATGTAGTTCAAACTTACAAGAACCAGTGTGAAACAACAGCATAAATATCTGGAGAACGAATCAGAAAAGCCAGGGATATTAAACAAAAAAAGCAAAGCAAACAAAAAACCCGAAACAAAAACCACAAAGAAATGTCAGCAAAACATATTATGTTTCTAAGATGGCACAGACTTAAGAATTAGGGCTAGAGTAAGAAAATAATAGGTTATACACTGCTCTTCAGTGTAGTTTTCAGCTTCTTTCAGCTAGTTTTGCTGAAATTAATCCAGGAGCATTTAAGATTTATGGCTATAGCCGATCTCCATGATGGCTACCAATAACGATAGGCAGTAGTTTTGAGAACTTGTGGAGATTGGCTACATAGGGCTGAAAACTGTTAGGTGTGCCATCTTTCATTAAAAAGGAACAAGAGGAAGATGCAGAGATTTACACACTAGTTGCCTAGCTTCAATTGTCAACAAATAATTACAGATGTGTAAGGTCTTAATGACAGACAGAATATATTTGTCAATAACAAATCATGTCAGATTCCCTTAATTAATTCCTTGAAAAGGCAGATACACTGTCAATAGAAAAGAAACAGTGGATATGGTATGTTTTTAACTTTCTCACTATGTGAAATGAGTTTTGAAATAAGAAAGGAGATACGGACAAAGATGAAGTGACACGAGACTGTTGATGAGTCATTGTCAACCTACAAAGATGTATTGATGAGGGGATAGACACATCCCAGTGTGTCTGGGATGATATTCAGTGTTGTTGTGAGTCAGATGTTGAAGTGGAGAGCATGCTTAATAATTTCTCATTCAGCATCAAGCTGGGAGGATCTGAATGCATTTTGGAGGACAAAATTAGAATTCAAAAATTTTTTGACAGACTGGAGAAAATAGCCTGATTAACCAGGAGTGTTTATGTGTAATCCCTCTCATGTATTCAGCTTTTGACTAGATGGGGAGAGTTCAGAATAGGTCAGCAGGAACGACCAGAGACCTAGAAAGCGTGGTCTATGAAGAAAGGTTGAAAACTCTGGGTGGTCAGTCAGAGGCAGAAAGGCACAGGAGCCTTCAAATATGTAAAAGGCTGCTGCAAAAAGGCAAGGAATAAGCTGTTCTCCATTTCCAGTGGTAATAAGACAGAAGTATTGAGCTTAAATGACAGGTACGCAGATTTAGAACAGGCATTAGAAAAAAAAAATGCTAACTGTAAATCCTGAAATATATTGCCCGGAAGTGCTGAAGATTCTCCATCATTAGAGATTTTTACAAACAGGGCAGACAAAAATCTGTCAGAGATAATTTGGATATAGTTGATCTTATTTCAGAATAGGGGAATGGATCAGATGGCCTCATAAGATTCCTATTGGCTGAATTTTCTGGTAGTTAACTGTTTTGATTAACTGTTGAGTGAAAGAAAGCCTCATGGAAGGATTTTTTTCACAGATCTTAATCCAATTTCATTCTTGAAAAACAAAGCAGAGGACCTAATACTAGGTGAAAGACATACTTGGCTTTTACCACTAAGCTTGGTATTTCTATCACTTTAAATGTAGAGGGGGAAAAAAATCATAAAACATTGCTGTTTGTTGTGTGTCTATTGTGAATTTACTTTACTACAGCACTTTTGACATGGTCTTGGAGAAGTCCATAGACTATACAGATCCTGTCCATACAGGCACCCTAAAGTGTATTCATTGACTGTTATGTTTCAGTGGTTTGAGCTCAGATGCTTTAGCGTAGTTCTTTTGGATATAAAGATTTACTGCCGATACATGGGACAGTTAGTTAAATTTTTGTGGTCTATTCAGTAATAGATTCTGAGAACCCCATGGGTTTTAAAGTAGTGTTTCAGTACTCAAATGCTTCCATCCAAATAGCACTATGAGATGTTACAAAGTCCTGTGGATTCAGATAGGATTTGTAAATTGCCTTGAAAGCCTGGTGGAGGATCTGGTACAAAGATGACCACTCAAAAGGTGTGCATTGTTGTTACCATGGTGTGAGTGTCTTATGTTTGCAGATATCACTAGCAGACTTACTGAAGTGATGTTGATATTTCAGTGACTGTACTGTAATGTTAAAAGATGCTCTTACGTGTGAAAAATCTGTTCCAATAACTATTAGTCTTTTTTAAGATTAAGTTATTCAGCATAGGTACTGGTTGCTACAGTGTATTTGTACTGTGCAACAGAATCATAAACCCCCATATTAACAGACATCCAGAGAACATCTAGTCCAGCTCCCAGTTGAAGCTGGCCTATCGCCAAAACGAGATCAGCTCAACCACTGCTCTGTTTAGCCAAGTCTTGAAAACCTTGATGGATTGAGATTCCACAGTCTCTGTGTTCCAGGGCTGCTCCACCTTCCTAGTGAAAAAGTATTTCCTTTCATCCACTATGAATCTCCAAAGCTGCAACTCTGGGCCATTTCCTCTTGTTTTACCATGCAGCACTACTGAGAAAAGTTTGATTCCATCACCTTTTAACTCCTCTTCAAGTAGTTGCAGGTTGTTATTGAATTGTCTCTTAGCTTCCTTTTCATGAGAATAAGCATATCCAGTTCCCTCAACCTCTCCTTGTGCAGCAGTGCCATAGGCATAGGAAAATTCCTGCCATAGGAAAATTTGAAGGCCATCTGCATGACCTTCTTGCTTCTGAATATCCTCTTAAACTGAGGGGCCTCAAAACTGTGCATTGTGTTCCAGATATATATGGTTTCAGTCAACAAATACCGTTTCAATTTTGCTTATTGTTGCAATATGAGTAATAATTAAAAGCATTACTCTAAAATCAACACTGAGTTTCTGAACAAAGCAGGTCTATTATATGCAAACCAAAGGGGCAAAAAAAACCCAAAGAAAACAACTGCAAAGAAGTGAAAGAGCCATCTGAAAGTGTTTCATAAAAAAGGTTCTTTATTTGGCTTGCCTGAAATCTTTAAAGATATTACGTATGGCCACACAGGTGACTTTTGTGCAGATTGACTTAATTTAACTTCAGCAGGCCACTAGAATAAAAAATTGGCAAGAGAGCTAATTTTGAACTCAAAGATGTAGATTGATGTCTTAAAGTAATTAGCAGCTATAGCCTTGTTGTTAGAGTGTGTAAGAAACTCTGAAAAGCAAAATATTCTTATGATGAAATTATACACCATGAGTTGATGCGGCTCTGTCCACTGAAAGATCCCTCTTCCCTTTTCTTTAGAGTGTGTCCACTGAAGAAATTGTGTACTACAGCTCTAAGAGGGACTGAGTAGAACCTGGTGCCTGCTGTGTTTCTAGAGCACAGGATGGGTCTGGCCAAAATGAGTCCTTATTGCTTCACCTTTCTCCTTTTCTCTGAGTGCTTTACAGTCCCTGGTGTAATGTATACTCCTGGCATAGCAGCCCATCCCTGGAGTCTCAGACCCAGATGCTCACACCAGCCCAAGTTCTTACTCCTCCTCTAACATTTTTAGCTCATGTCCTCTTATTCTCTGGCAATTCCCAGTATGCTCTGCTCTCTACACAAATGCTGACTATTGTCTCCAGCTTTCTTTGGCTAGAAATGAGGCTTTTAAGTCCCCTTTGTTCTGGCTATTTCTAATTAAAATAGATGAAAGGAGACAAGTGGTAGTCCTTGCTAACTGAAAGAAAACCTTGTATAAACATCATTAAGGGGTGAATGCTCTATAAATGTTTATAGAAGGCATTCTAAAGTCATAAATTAGGGCATAGTGGTTTTGAGTGTATTGTATCAAGCTGTGACCACCAAGAAAAAGGCATAGCCATAATTTTGCTTTTACTAAGTATAATCCCTTGTATTAATAATTGCAAAATTTCATACAGGCTTCAGTGTTTTGTAGGTTGTTGACCTGGTTTAGAAGTACCTGTCTGCTTAATGATGATTATAGCATCAGAAGCTGTAATTCAGAACTGCAGGTTTCAGCAAAATAATCTGGTATTTGGGATAATTATAGAGTTGGATCCATCAGATGGCATGATATTTGCACTTTTTTGCATATTTTTTAGTTACATATTGTATGTATCAGACACTGTTTTCAGCCACATAAAATATCACTGTATGCAGTTATGAAGTGGTGAACATAATTGTTCACACACGATCATAAGGCAGAATGTCATCTTAAGGAAAAAAAATTTATCTATGTTTGGTCAGAAAAAGAGTGGGAATAAGCTAAGGGTGGAAATGAAGAGAGGAGAGTTTTATATGTTTTCTCTAAGTATGCACTGAGGAAGAAAGCTCTTTTTGCTGCAAACAGCTTTCTCTAAATGAGAAAAACCCACAAACTATAAAAATGCTTGTTATTATTTGCCTGCACATTTTGGGTAGTAGACCATGGAATGATATTTACTTAATATGCCCAGAGAAGGTTCTGAAAAATAGGTCATGTAACAGGCAGGATCCAGGGCTGTGACCTCAGAATCTAGTTAATTCTGCCAGCCCTGTTGAAAATATTTCCATATGGTTGCACTGACAACTTTACCGTAAAACATTATTCTTTTACTGTTGTTAATTTATATAATCAAGTGTGTAAAGGATGCTGCACTTCTGTAAATATTTTAAAAGAAATATAGTTAATACTGAAAATTGGACTTGAAGACAAACTAGTAACCTGACTGGCATTACTAGGTACTGCCATGAGAGATCGGCTTCAGAGGCAAGTCTTAGGGACACATCACAGTTTTTCTAAACTTTTCTCATTCTCTCTTCCATGAACTAGGATTTAGAATTGGGCCTTTGACCAGTGTTCAGGAGAGCAGTCCTTGAAAGTCTTTCTCATTGACAGGGATTGATGGCTAATCATGGATGGTTCTGTGCTGGAAAGCTGTAATGCCATTTTAAAAATACACTCTTGTTTCGTTTAGCAATTGAGATTTGCTAAAACAGCAATTTCTTCAGTGGTTTGAGTCTATCAGGCAATAACTAAACTGAGGAAGTGGCTATATGAAACTGTCTCCTGGTGGACCATTCTAACTTACTTTCATATTCCTGTTAATTTGCTTCAGAAGGACAGGTTTGACATTGTCACCCGTGATTTGATCTGTTTCATAAAGCAGACAGCTTGGACTTAGAGATACTGTCAGGTATTAATAACAAGACCCAGACTGCTCTTTACTCTTAAATTTTAGTGGATTTCCAAAGATAGGAATGTAAGAAAATATTTTTTCTTTTACCTCTTCTACATATGAAGATTTTTTTCTTTTTTTTTTATTTTTTTTTAATTTTTGGAGGAAAGAAGCTGTAGGAACAGTATGTCAATGTATGCACTACAGTAAATGCCACCAGAAGGCTCTTGGTGTTTCCATTTCCAATTCTGGTTCTTGTCAGAGAATACAGCATGAGTGACAGTGAAACGTTAGCTGGCCTGGCTTCTTGGGGTGATTTCATTCCCCTAACTATGATTCTGCCACACATGGCTTTGACATAACTTTCAGCTGTATAACTTTGGAGTGAGAAGGAGATGTTAGGGTCTATTCACCTTTGTAACTGTGACAGAGAAACCTTCTGAAAGGTCTATAAATGTCTTTCATTTGTTTCAGAGGACCATCCAAAACAGAAATTGTAATAGAGAATGAGGAAATGCAGCATCAAAAGTGGCTGAATCTGCACTCAGACTGGAAGAATAAAAATGCATCCACTTTACACGCACTTCTAGTGAATGGGTAAGTAACAGGTAAATAACATTTATTTCACTGCTGTGGGTGGTCACTTACAAATGGAGGACAACAAACTCCCTTTGGTAAGTTCTTTTTTTCAAAGGTATCTGTGTGTAACTCCCAGCACATACTCAGGTGAGTTGTTAAAATACAGCCTCTAAGGATTTTAGTGTCTACTACAACTGTAGTCCCTTTTGAGTCCATCTTGTGAATCCTCAGGGGCCCATTCACCTAGACTAACAGCATATAAGTGACATAGAGGAGATGCCCTTGAAGCACCCGGACCAGACAGCTTCATTAAATCCCTGCTGACCAAGAAAGTCCAGTAAGTGCCATATAGCAGAACCTGCAGCAACATCTTACCATCCTCTGCAGCCCGTATAGTTTGGATTCATACATTTGGAGTGACCACAGCTTCTTCAGCAGAAGCTCTGTCTGCTTACAGTAGGTTTCCTTCACAGTTCCTTTGGCTTCAGATGATGGCATATTCCTTTTCACTAACTCGAGTAAACTTCTCTTGGTAATGAGAGGCCAAGATCTCATGGTTCAGACATTCAAACTGTGACTTTAAGACTGAAGAGTCAATGAACTTCAACAACCAGGACAAAACTGGGAGAGCTACCTAATCCCCATCTGCAACAGCATTCATCAAAAAGCAGATTCATTGTTTCCTTGTTCTCTTTCAAATGCTTTGGAGATTTCAGAACATCCTTCTTCCATAGAAAATCCTTCTGTTTCGCGAGGAAAGACTATTGGCTAAATGCAGAGTTATAACATGTGAAGTCAGAAATCTGAGGAATACAGCTACTTTTCTTTTGCTTGGCTCCATTATTTTCGGTAGTGAAACTTTTCTGTAATGGCAGAATACTAAAAAGACTGTTTGCAAGTGCTACTTTTGCTTTCTTACATGTCCGCTTTGTACTAATTCTGTTTTATATTAGTATTTTCCCCATTAATTTAAGTTCATTTTTATTTCTTCATCTAGAAGAAGGGCCAGGATGGTGCCTGATACTTGAAAATTTTCTTTTTAACTCTTTTCCTTTCTTGCTGTCTCTTTCCACTAGCCTAATGGTATCTAAATGCTTTTCTCCAGAGTAATACAAGAATGAACACTTTGGGTTGTGACCAGGTGCAAAGGCAGGTCCACTATCATATTCGGTTCAGTCACTGAAGTGCAACACAGAGATTTCACAGAATCACACAGAATCACAGAATGTTAGGGATTGGAAGGGACCTCAAAGGATCATCTAGTCCAATCCCCCTGCCGAAGCAGGACCATATTTTGCCATATTTGAAAGTGGTCTGCTAGGAACTATGTGTGAAGGAATGGATTTGGAGCCTCTGAGTTACAAGATCTAGTAGCAAAAGATCTAGTTTTGCCCAGAGTACAAGTTAAAGGAAAGAAAACATCAGTAATGAGGATTATTGATATAACTATTGCAAAGATGAAAGTAATATGTAGGAACAGATGTTCTGGTCTCCCTGAATCCAGAAAATAGGTAACATGAAGTGCGAAGCTAAGGCTTTGCATGAAGAGTGAGGCCATTTTTGTTTTAGCTGCATCAGGCATCCTGTCTAGATGGCTCTCGCTGGTGGTGCCTGTGCTGCAGGTCAGGTGCACCCCATACTGATCTCCCAGTCATCTCACTGGAGGACTGCAGCCCTGCCTCACTTCTCGTGTGCCTGGCTTGCTCTCTAGCATAAAGCAAATTGCACAGGGGACAGTATGCATTTAGTCTCTTTCCAATATGAAGCCAAGGCAAGCCCAGGAGCTGGGAAGCACTCCTGAGCCCTGCAGTCTAGGTGTATTCATCTGGATCATCTTCAGCATGTAAAACGTCTGTGCTGTGGAGTATGTTGTATGTTTAAAGGAGCTCTCAGGCTCCTGGTCTACTAGGAACTTGGGCAAGAACTAACAAATGCACCATTAAAAGGTGGGGAAAAAAGGGGAAAGGGACCTGGGGGTCCTGGTGGACAGCAGAATGACCATGAGCCAGCAATGTGCCCTTGTGGCCAAGAAGGCCAATGGCATCCTGGGGTGTATTAGAAGGGGTGTAGTTAGTAGGTCGAGAGAGGTTCTCCTGCCACTCTACTCTGCCCTGGTGAGGCCGCATCTGGAATATTGTGTCCAGTTCTGGGCCCCTCAGTTCAAGAAGGACAAGGAACTGCTTGAGAGAGTCCAGCGCAGGGCCACAAAGATGATTAAGGGAGTGGAGCATCTCCCTTATGAGGAAAGGCTGAGGGAGCTGGGTCTCTTTAGCTTGGAGAAGAGGAGACTGAGGGGGGACCTCACTAATGTTTATAAATATGTAAAGGGTGACTGCTATGAGGATGGAGCCAGGCTCTTCTCAGTGGCATCCAATGATAGGACAAGGGGAAATAGATATAAGCTGGAACATAGGAGGTTCTGCTTAAACATGAGGAAGAAGTTCTTCCCAGTAAGGGTAACAGAACACTGGAACAGGCTGCCCAGAGAGGTTGTGGAGTCTCCTTCTCTGGAGATGTTCAAAACCCTCCTGGACGCGTTCTTGTGTGATCTGATCTAGGTGGTCCTGCTCCGGCAGGGGGATTGGACTAGATGATCCTTTGAGGTCCCTTCCAATCCCTAACATTCTGTGATTAGTTTCATAAAGTTTTGATAAGAGGGAAAGGCGCAGTCAGGCTATGCACACCTAAAAGCTTTTAAGTTTTCTCTTTTAGAGCTGGCTATTTGATAAGTTAAAGAAACAAGCATGAAACATGAGTGTGGCCGGTCTCAGTTATATTCTTTTTTGGTTTTTATAGAGTGCAAATGCCCCTGAAAATTGTGCCCAGAAGTTTCTTCCTGAAATTGGTTGACTGTCTTTAGAAACAGAATTTTATGGTCTGTTTTTTCAGGAACACAAAGCCGACTGCTTTGCACAATACATGAATGGGACATATGCAATGTTATGGACAAAAGTCTGGTCAAATCACAGATTCAAGAGAATCTGGTGAGCTTGCTGGCACTCTGTTGTTGTGCCCACATTAGTATCTAGGACTTAAAATCGAATGCAGCCTCTTTCTAGGTGGTTGCAATTTTAAAGATAGTGCCTACCTACTGAGATTACAGCCTTCAAAGAATTACCTGGGGAACAGCTAATCTGTGTATCCAGTCTAAAGTAGCTCTACATCTGCCTCAGAAAAGGAAGTATACGGTAGGAATGATAAAGTGGTGGAAATAAAAAGGCACTCGGCTAGCTGAGCAACAATGCTGGCTGTTGTAACAAGGATCTCCCTCCCTTTGACAAAGAATCACTTCTTTCCTCTCTCATCTGAAAATTTTCAACAGAAATGATAATTTTTTTGTTGTTTTAACACTTACTTTTGCAAACTTCCTGGATTTTTTCAAAACTCTTCAACTTTTAGGGCATGGAAGATCATCTGTTATCAAAGATATTTCAAAGAAAACTGTGTCCTTCAGCTGTAAGGAAGAGGAGAATGGCAATCTCTGTGCTTTCAGGTGCCATAAATTACGACTTGACAGACTGTACATCCCAGCTGACCTCAGAGCTGGATCAGTGCCCAGAGAGCGAGGCAGTCTGCAAAATATGTAGCACCCACTCATGAAATGCGTTGTAAAGCTGAACTAATATTTTGAACTATCTCCAGGCAGACGCTGGAAACCATGGATGATCTGACATGAGAAGCTCCTTGTGTTTCTTTTTACAATTTGGGGGAATTTTTAACAACTGATTCACAACAACGAATACAATACCTGTACTGATTTGCAAATTACCAAAAATTACATCAATTAATTGAGATTTCCAATGTGTTCTTGTTTCAATATTTAGACAGATGTGTCGAAGCAGAAGCAAAGTGGCTCTCTTTTGCACTAAAGAAGGTAAGAGAGAAGTGCATGTGAAACAAAGATGTTTTTCAAGATGTGCTAAATTACTTTAACATATGCAGATGTTTAGTGCAGATTCTTTCTGAAATTTGACTAGACTTCTTCAACATCCAGTTTTGCACTGTGTTTTTTTTTCCCTACTCTATATAGTTTCATCAGCTTTTCTTATTTTTTTGACTATGAGGCTGTGTATTGCAGTACCCCAGTCCTGCTCCCACAAAATTAATTTTGTCTACAGAATCAAAACTATAATTTGATAAAACTTCCTGCTGAAAATATCTTTTACCACCAGAGTGGTTAGCAGCCTATCCTCCTGGGAGCTGATGTCATCTGTCTAGCTGTGAAGCTCAAGAGGACAGAAGAACCTGAAGTGGAAAGCTGCAGACCGAGTCTGTGGGCATAGCAGATGATTGTGCAAGTTTAAGTGGTTTGAAAATGCAGACGTTCTTCATCTGCAGTGAAATCATGTTCTACAGACAGACAGACCTTTGCTGAAAAAGACTTAAATTATGAATGAGCTTGACAAAGGAAAAATTAATCACAAAGAATGACCTAAATTTGGGAAACTAATCAAAACATTTACTACTTTTCTCAAAAAAAAAAAAAAAGCAGCTCATAGGAGCCTGTCAAAGATGTTTGCTTCTGACATATGTTGCTTTAAGTACACTTAAAACCCCTTGCCCTCTGAAGTTGAGTAAACACAGTAAGAATTATAAGTTACCAGTAACCATTGCTCAAATTTATTTCTCCACTGCTAAATTCCCATGGTACATGCAATGGCAGCATGTCCTCCCTTGGGAGGCTGACTGCTGAAAGTGGTGGTGTTCTTTTGTTCTTTAAATCAGACTGAGTATAAACAAGATAAATAATAAGTCTGCCATCTTAAAAAGCTGGAATATAAAGTGAAACGGAAGTGAAGGGCCAACTATTTCGGAAAAGTAACTGGCAAATGGGAACCTGGTATAATTTCCAGTGGAAGTGACTTGTAAAGCAGAATGGACAGAGTAGTGGAGAGTCCTCAAATCTTCAAATATTCTCCCAAATATTAGTAATTTCCACAGGCAAAGCAAGCTTGGTCCTGTGTAGCTGAGTAAACAGTGTGACATTCACCTCACACCTGGCTTAAGAAAAGCCTTATTATTGCTGAGCAGATTTTCCAGAAGTAGTTCTTATGGATAGTACAAAGTAGCCCAAACACCTTGCTAGCTGACAGAAAGTCAAGGGCATAAACCCAGGAAACCTTTCTAAGGGCAGCCTGGTAACTCCAGAGAGAAGGCAAGTCCGGATCCCAAACTTAGCTTGGTTAATATTTCAGGCTAAACTGCTCAAAATTAATATCAGGAGAGAAAATCCTTTGATATAAAAGAAGGATGAAAGTGTCTTGCTGTGTTTGATGTTACTGTGTGGTTGTTGATGACTTCATTTACTGTATTGTTCAGTGTAATTTCGTGACTGATAATATCACTCTGCGCTCAGTTTTCTTGCAGCAGATCTTGTATATTCTGCCTTTGAGGTAATGGTGAACTCCCTTCTGCTCTCCTCCTCACCAGACTGTGGCCGTCGCCCAGCTGCTCGCATGACCAAGAGGATCCTTGGCGGTAGGACCAGTCGCCCGGGCCGATGGCCGTGGCAGTGCTCCCTGCAGAGCGAACCCAGCGGACACATATGTGGCTGTGTTTTGATTGCAAAGAGATGGGTCTTGACCGTAGCTCACTGCTTCGAAGGGTGAGAGGGCTCAGACAGTTTTACTGCTCATGTAAACTTGCACACGTGATTACTGATCCTCCCTCCTCCGCCAAACACACTGCGGGTAGGGGATGACCTTTGCAGAATGGCACATCACAGAGGCCTGGCTTTAAGGGACTAAAAAAGAAAGTAAATGGTTTGAAACGGCATCAGCTTAGGTTTTCACATGCTTTATTATTAATTGCTAGTGTCTCTACTGATGAAAGATAAATAAACTTTCAGCAGGAAACAGGGAAAGGATGAAGACCAAAACACTAACCCTTTAGCTCTCATACAACTGCCATAGATTAAGAAAATCATTCCGGTCACCAGTGTAGAAATGACCTTGGAAAAATGCTGTGGCCATTAGTAAAAATAAAAACAGAGTATTTAATCCCAGTGCAGCTGACATATTGAAGTCACTGCTTTTCAGATGAGGCTTTGAGCAACCTGATCTAATGGAAAGTGTCCCTGCCCATGGCAGAGGGGTTGGAACTAGATGATCTTTAAGGTCCCTTCCAATCCAAACCATAGTATGATTTTTCCAAGTGTAAACACTCCACTCCTTTATTAGGATTGCAATCATTAAAAAGTCAGTGTTAACCACTACTTACTGTCTCCTATCTGAGGCCCAGAGGTGGATGGACAGTCTGGAGTGCAGAGGAAGTTTACATGTCTTTGGAATTGTCTTGGTTACTGTCAGCTATTTCGTGCTAAGTAACATTCTTTTTAATGAGTGTCCCTTTTGGAGGGAAGTTTTTAACCTCATTTCTTTTGTCTTGTACTGAGGTTTTTAAATTTGGTTTCTAAAGATTGTTGAAATGCCTGTTTTATGCTGTAGTTACCAAGTACTTTTCTGCTACGCAGTTGTCATCAGTGCTTAATCCTGCTTTAAACTGGTACTTGCTCATTGGAAATTATTTCAGACCACACTTAAAACCTTTTTTCCTGTTCAAGCCAGTAGAAATTCTGTTGTAAGCAACTGTCTCTCAACAGATTTTTCTTTACAACATTAATCATTCTCTTTTTCAATAATAATTTCAACTTTGTCTTTTTATTTCTGAAACACTGAGTTCTTTGGTATTTGTTAGGTATTTTCCTTTTTTTTTTTTTTTTTTTTTCCCCTGGCTCTTGATGGAACTTGTGGGAGAGGCAAAGTTTGTGGCTTCTGTGTCTAAGCCAGAAGACATCAGGCAGGTGATAGTGTGAGTATCTCAAGGTGTGAGGCTATTAATAGAAACGCTAGAGGAAATAACATTGGAGAGCCCTCAGTTCTGACCTTCCCATCACATCAGGCCCTAAAATGTTCAAGAATTGATTCCGTTCAGAGAGAAGAAAAGTAATAAGCAGAAGCTTAAGAGAGTAACATAAATAACCTTCGTTCCAAACTAACAGAGCACTAAAGCTGAATAATACAAACAAGAATATTGTATTTATCAGATTTTGGGTCCTGCACAAGGAATTTCTCTTCTTTCCACATCTATTTTTAAATAAAGCTAAGCAGTATCTGGAGTATTTCTTTACCTTTGGAAGAACTTTTTCTGGTGATCTAAAATAAAGAGTGGGATTTAGATGTAGATCCTTCAGCAATATTGGAATGCTACTGAATTTCACAGGTAAGAGATTTCTCTTATTAGTGAAAGATAAGCAAAGAAGCTGTCAAATTTATAAAGTAAAAGTTTTCCCATGTTTGTTAAATGCAGAAAGGCTGCCACTGCGTTTTGGAGCTGTTCATTTACTCCTCATTTAGGGCTATATTTTAGATCTATGTGAACTCAGAGTATTACGTGTAAAAGGTTTCTTTCACATTTGTGTTCTAAATGCTTTAAAGTACTAAGGTATTTTGGTTTAATAATTCATTGAGAAGTTATAGGAAATTCTTTCTGTTCTGCCTCTCTGAATACGTTTGAGGGTATGTTCCCAGTGGCCTGAAATCTTTAAATTCTTCGTTCCTACAGCTTGATACAGCAACAGCAAGATCATGCCTGATGCCAGGAGGCTTCCTTGATACAAAGTATTTAAAAATTTACCAAACCCACTAGATATAAGCCAACAATTCAAATAGATTTTGAAGTGCTCTGGTGCTTTAGACAAAATGCTCGATTTTATGAAGTTCGTGTGAAGTTTGGGATACATGAGGCCCATATAACAAGGATGCAGCAGAAAGTATTCGTGCAAATAGCTGTGAATACTCGTAGAGGGCATAAATGGAAAGAACTACATTAAACATCGTGTCCTTTGCTAGTTTTGTTAGTATAGTCCTCAGGGTTTCATCAAGATTGTTTTGAAATGCGTTACACCAAAGCAGCCAAGACATCAAGGCTTTCTTCTTGACTGTAGTAGGACAATACATTCTGGCTGCTCCGAGCAATGCTTTTTCACAATGTTCATAAACACAACAGCGTATGAATATTCTTAGCACCTAATCTTGTAACTTTATGGAAAAACTCGCAAACTGATCATGATGGTAAAGGGATCATTATAGTCTGAAATACCAGAATTTTCATGCAACTCTTAAGATAAAAATAGCCTTTATTTAGCAACCAAATCTCTTTTCAAGTTATATAAATTACAATCCTGTTGAATACTGTGAAAAAAGCTGAAATTTTGCATGCTTTGGTTTACACTGCTTTGATTAAGCTTCAATCTTGTCAAAGGTGCTTAGTTACATGGAACTGTCTTTAATCAGTTGTGAAAAATACTGACTTTTTTTGAGGGTTTTTATAATCACAGACTAATTAGGAACCCGTGACTTATCCTGTGACCAGTTACGGTCAAAAGATTACACCCTCAAAGCCTTTCATAAAGTGTTTTCCTCATCTGTCTCAATGGACTCTAGTTCAGTCTTGCCACTTGTGTCATGTACATCATTTTTTTGTGATCTTGTATATTTACCCATAGAGTCTTCAACAATTGTAAGAAGAGGAAGGCAGAGGAAGTATGCTTGGCGCAGACTGCCCAATAAATAAGGGACTTTTCCCATGGCTATCATAAAAGATTAAATTTTCATAACAGAATTGCTTATTTGAGAGTCCTTTGGGATTTCAGCTAGACTTATGCTGTCAGCAGCATACTACTGAACAATATTGTCACCCCAGAGGAATTTTTTCAGGCCCACCAGTGAGCATGTGAGCACCTAAGACTTGGGCAGGATCCAAGGGATGATTTTGAGAGCCTTTGGCATTTAATACAGCAACTAAGTGTGAGTTGTAATTCATTTGGTAACAGGCAGGAAGGAAATGGAAAGAAGCATCTTTTGTAGCTCAGATCTTAGCTGTACGTAATGATCCCTTAGTATTTGTTTTTTCTTGTAGTATTTGTATGGGCAATGCTTTGCAAAGTGCAGTGTGCGAAAAGCCAGGGAGAAAACAATTTCGGGTATTTTAGCGTAAAATAATGCTTTTGATTGAAATTACCCATTTTTTTTTTTTTTACGAAGGAGAGAAAATGCAGCTGTTTGGAAAGTAGTGTTTGGGATTAGCAATCTTGATCATCCATCAGGCTTCATGCAGACCCGACTGGTGAAGACCATTATCCTCCATCCACGCTACAACAGAGCAGTGGTAGACTATGATATCAGCATTGTGGAACTAGATGAGGAGATCAATGAGACGAGCTACGTAAGACCTGTCTGTTTGCCCAGCAAGGACCAGCTGGTTCGGCCGGATACCTACTGCTACATCACAGGCTGGGGACACATGGGCAACAAAAGTAAGCTGAGTATTTCTGGGACTTCTGGAAAAACATGCTAACCTTCTACTGAGTTGATCAAATAAGTGATTCTATTACAAAGCGTGATCCATTTATACTATTACTATATTACTAGACCTATTAAATACTAGGGAACTGTAACTACTCTATTCTAGCTGTGACTAGAGCCTAGCTTTTTCAAATCAGCAGCCTGAATTTATACTCCTTCATCCTTATTTAGACAAGTGGCTTGATTTGCAAAAATGCTGAGGATCTAGAAACTCCTCTATCAAGAAAGTCACCTGAACTGGTTATCATTTTACGGCTTTAGGTTATATTCAGAACTGTATCAGATCACCAGTGGTGGTGGGGGACAGCAATGTTCTTAGTTCAGTGGAAGCAGAAGGCACTGGAAGCACTGGCACACAGACTGAACCAACATTTTCTTGAATGAATGCTCCTTGTCGCACTTCAAACTTGTGACACTATTTATTCCATCCATAATCACAAGTGTTGGTCTTGTCTCTCTGCAGAATGTTAGTGTGTTTTCTTGTTCTGTGGCCACCGCAATCCTTGGGTCCCATGACAAAACCAGCTGTGTTACGTAAATCTTTGTTTAGACAAAACGATTCTGCATGCATCATATGCAAATTATCCTGCCCTTAGCCCTGTTAATGTCCTAGCTGTTGTGTTTCTCCCTTCGCTGTTACAGTAATTACTAGGGAAGGTAGCTGTTCTGTACACGGCAGAAGGAAATTTTCCTTTCAGTATTGCTTCAGGTGGGACTTCACCTCCAGTGGCCAGGTCAGACACGTGGCAAAAATTAAATCACACATGTGAGAGCTGCTAGGAAACAGCCTGTCCCTATGCATCTAAAAATATATTTTATGTAATGGCAGGAAAAAAACTCCATAGAATGCTTTTGCACCACTGGTAAGTGGAAGAAGGTTCTTTGTCCTCTAATGTAGTTTCAGCGTTGATTTTAAAGATTTATGTTATGAAGCATCAAAAACCATCACAGCTACACAGCATTTAGTACTACATGCCTTAGGTTGAACAACTTTCCTTAGAATTTGAGCTCAGTCAGCTGTTTAGATTAGGAAGAAGTCCTTTATTGCCTCCTGAACGCACTAAAATAATTTCAATAACCTTTGAATTCCCATTCCCCAACAGACTCTCTAAGTCAAATTTACCCAACCGTGACTCAACATGGCTGTGATTACACCAAGCTTTACTATGAGAGACACCGAGAAACAGGGAGATCCTGCCATGGAACAATGAGTCAAACCTCCCTCGCATTGCTGTTTCCCTGCCAATACTGCCTACTGCCCCATGTTAGAAGTCCTGTACCACCATAACATATGAAGGTGCTCTCCCTCCTCAGGCTGTCAGCATGAATACATGACAAATGGCACGTGTCACGCTGGTCCCCATGTGCTTAGTCCTTCTCCAGAATGCTGCATGTACGCTCCTGGCTCAGGAGAAATCACAAATCCTGCGATGCAGCAGTGCAAAAAAATACCTGTTTTCACCTTAGCTTTGAGCAAAAGGAGGATTCTTCTCTCCTTGCATTTAAAACGCATATATATAAAATAATATTTATAACCTATCCTAATGGAAATATTTATCATATCTCAAAGAGCCATGACAGCTAGGTGTTTGTGTGTGTCTAGTTTAACGCTCCTGTCTTTCAGTGCCTTTCAAGCTTCAAGAAGGAGAGGTCCGCATCATTTCCTTAGAGCAATGCCAGTCATACTTCGACATGAAAACCATCACCAGCAGGATGCTGTGTGCTGGCTACGAGTCTGGCACCGTGGACTCTTGCATGGTAGGCTCCTCTCTAAGGAGAACTCACAGCGAGACTTGCTTTTAGAAATCAAAGCACTCTGATGTTTATTAGGTATAGCATACTTCATCTGCTACAGGAATGACAACAGTTATTTACACGCCTTAACCCAACTTTAATTATTATTATTGCCGTCATCAACTTCAGTTTATGATAAGGAAATGCTGCTTCAAGACGCTTAAGACTCTTGAAGACTCTGATCTGTGATAGTTAACTATTAGACTGTTGGTTTGGTTTTTTTTCATTTGTATGAGCCTTTTGCAGGTAATTTTTCGTACAAATGTAACAGGAAATAAATGCTGGAACGCTGCGTGCTGCTGCATAGTTCAGCAGAGCAGCCAGTTTTTACAGTCGAGTTACTAAAGGCAAATTGCTGTAGGAACTGAGATGTAGCTTTAACTACAGGACTGCTGGCCACGTGCAGCCCCTATAGACTGTTTTTGTCTTTCATGTTGCAGGGTGATAGCGGAGGACCGCTTGTGTGTGAGCAACCTGCGGGGCGCTGGACTTTGTTTGGTTTAACATCCTGGGGCTCTGTCTGCTTTTCCAAGGTTTTGGGACCTGGAGTTTACAGTAATGTGTCACATTTTATTGAGTGGATTGAAAGACAAATATACATCCACACCTTTCTGCTAAACTAACTCCAGATGGTAAGAATTGTGCTGACAGACAAAAGAAAAAAGGAATCAGCACTTCAACACTGAAGATTTTGCAGTCCAGAAACTCTTTGAAAAGGACTTTCAAGCTCTATCTATTCTTGTTGTGGAGCTATGGAATATGCAGTGTATGTTAACAGTAAACCCTCTGCTGGTGAATATACTTCGGGGTAGAATTAATAATCCTTTTGACTTTTCTTTTAGCTGTGTTGTGGTGCTATTCCAAACACAGCAAAAGGCTTAAAAGAAAAGAATGAGCCACCTTCTGCCTTTCAGCTATTCAAACTAAGCAGTAGCACAGACTAGAAAAACCTTTATAGATAACCTATTTTAATACTATTCGATTAGTAGCACACGCATTTTTCACTCACTTGTTGCCATCAGGAATGAAGTCAGTGCGTTCACACAGCATTGACAGGACATATATTCACAAGGGCAACACCAGGCATGGCCGTGCCATGTGCTGGAGGGTGTGGGAGAGATCAATGAGTTTGTATGTCTGTGCGACACAGGGCACATCAAAGTACGCGTGCAGGTTTCCCAGGGTGCGGAGCCATGTGCTCCTGGTGTGCCTGAGTAACGCATCCTGTCCCTTGGGGTGGCCGACTTTCATGGGCATAACTCTGTACCATCCTGACCCCACAGCTTCTGTTCCCAGAGCCAGCCTGGGTATCTCCGCAGGGTGGTAGAGGGACCAGTAGGCAAACAGACCCGTAACTACCACTGGAGGCACCTGAGACCAAAGCTTAGTGGTTTAGACTCCTTGGACAGTATCTACCACTTGACTTTCTGAAGCTTCCAATCTTTTAATGTGTCCAAGAAACACAAATGTCTTGAGAAGACTACACTGATTAGCACATTTATCAAACCTGTGCCCCACGGGCTACTCTCCCCATTTAGTATAGTGTGCATTGAACATTTGCAGCCCTCTAAAAACAACAGGGTTGGCAGTGCCACTGCAATGGTTTCCCCCTGGAGTCAGCTACTTTCAACATCTGGTGAGATATGGAAAATGCAGATTCAAAGTGCAAAAGATGCAGCATGAGCAGTATCCCAAACACTGGGAAATGGTATTTTTGGATAGGTCTCCTCTAATATCTTGCATTGAAAGCTTCATTTTGCTTAGCAAGATTAAACAACTGGGAGAGAGAAAAAGGCAGAAAGCAATCTGAATGACAGAAGACTTGGATTCCAGCTTCTGTTCGAATGGATATTAGAAATACGTTAAGCAAAGTAGCGCAGCGTCACCAGCAAAGGCTCACAGAGCCCTCTCAAGGGCTCAGCAGCCCAGAGAGCAGCAGGTGAGAGGCTGAGCCTTGACTCCCAAGAGAGCCTGGCTGAAAAAAATCATAATGGAGCTTGACACCTCTTTATGGTGCTAGAGGGGAGCTGTGTCTTACCGACTGCCATGCGCAGCTCGCAGCTGTCGGGAGGCCGGGCGAGGAGGAGTCAGCAACCTGAGGGTTACGGGATGAATTTCAGCAGGGAGCAGCGTGTTTAAAAATGTGCGTGTTCACAGTGCTGTGCCTGGTCCCCTGTGGATGCAGCCCAAGGCCTGCGGTTACCCTCTCTGCTACCTTTGGCATGCCCCCACGGCAGCATGGCAGGGCGCTGTCAATACCTCCACTGGAAACACGCATGGAAAGACCAAACTAATGGGTGTTTCAGGTACTATTAAGCATGTTAACACAGACCTGACTATTGCTTTAGTGAAGGTTTACCTCTTATTTCCGTATCTTCTTTAACATGGCTCACGTTAGACATACTAGACACACTCTTGACAGCATTATCAATAAAAATTCAATATTTATGTTATGGATTCTGGAACTCTATTTAAGTGACTATTGTATCACTGTTTAATGCTCAGAAAGAAAACCCTTCTAGGCTTTGCTAGGTTTGTTTGGGGTTTTTTTTATATATATTAGAGATCTTGTTTTTACTATAACATACAAATGCTCTTCTTCCCCCAGCTATAAATGAAAGAAAGCAGCTGTGGCCCTGTTTTTCCAGTGCAAGCAGATTACAGATGAAGCAGGTTACTGACGCCCTTGCCTCAAGGATATGGAAGCTGGAGCACTCAGCCTCCCACTTCAGCTTTCCTCTGGGGCCAGGATCTCTGCAGCTGTAGGGCAGCGCAGTTCAAAGAAGTCCCGGCGCTGGTTACTGAGCGTTCCTGGAGCAGGCGGCTCAGGGGCTGTCGGAGCCAGCCTGCCCCACCGGCCGTCTGATGAGTTTGGGGACAGGCAGGTTTCAGTGAGGTCCGTATTCCAGAAGTAAAAACAAAGAGGTGCCATTGTGAAATGACGCCTCTCCACCAGACCAACTGGGTAGCAGCTTTGAATTTTGTAAAGCGCTGGAGTACATAGAATAATTTCATGTAGATATTAGCACTACCAAATGATAATATGTAATTACACGTTTTAATTAACTGGTTTTGGCCCGCTACCAGTTTCCAAGCAGTTCCTCCCAGGAAATGAAGGAGTCTCCTGCTTAAACATATGGTCGAGGCCCCTCCTGTATGGGATCAGCCTGAAGAAATTACAGGCACAGCCCCATCTCAATGGCTTTAGGAGGGAGCAGGTGTGTCTTTTCCTTCCCCCAACTGTGTCTGACACAACATTCCATATAAAGAGGAAATTTGTAATTTTATAAATGTATTTTTATACTGCTTTTTTCTATGTGTGCACATGAAATAGGCAAACATACTCTTCCTTCCACTGTATCAAGCCTTTCCCTGTGTGCTGACGTAACAGCTATGATCACAATTACGCTGTTTCTCTTACAAGTGTAGCCTCACTGTAAGGTAACAACTGTTGGTTTTGTTTCTACCATGGCTGTGGCTCCAAATGGAAGCGATGTCACACAGTCAAGCAGATGTGTTTCTTTCTAGCTGTACTAATAAAAATATACAATCGTTTTCCAAGTAACTTCTCTGTTGAAAATGAGTTTTAATCTTTAGAGATACTCAACGACAAGATGGAGGTGTGAAGTTGTAACTTCAGCAATAATGCCTAAAAATAGCCTTAAAAAGGTATTTGCATGCCCTTATCTAGCTCCTTTAAACAGCCCTGTTAGCACTACACCACTTGCGGAGTTTCTGGCACTACCACCACCGTACAACTTTTAGTTTCTTCTGCACGTATGCTTCCAATACAGAGTATTACCAAGAATACCACTGCCAATAATTACTCTGGATTGAAAAATCTGAAAAGCTAAAGCTGCACTCAAATTTCTCTGAAACGTTTTGTTCTCTGGCTTTCCTCAGAAATACAATTAGTTTGAAACAACCTTCTCCTTTTAATTGGTACACAGTGTTTCAACAACATGTACACATGCTGAAATCAAAATATTAAGTGTGCAGAAACTTCAAATAGTTAAAATTTGCCTTTCTCCTGCAGTCAACAGTAAGGTATCATCTTGCCATGAGGGCAAGAGGAACATAACCAGAATAAACCAGGAACAAATAACACAAAAACTATATTGAAATTCAGCTACGAGAACGTCCTTAACTTCAGAACTTGCCCATTAGCCTCTGCAGAGAGCACGGGCTGGTCTGACCAGCAGCCGGTCAGGGCTGCCAGGAGCAGTGGGTGCTCTGCGTTAGCTGGTCCTTGGCTTTGCACTGCAGCCAGCAGGGCCAAGGGAAAAACCACGGCTTGGGTTCAACCTTCAGCTCAAACTGCGCCCCAGGTACAGACCAAGGCTGACTGTGCTGCGAAAACACTCACTCAGTAAAGGCTGTGGCTGGCTGCCACCTGCAAATGCTTAGCACAGGTGCAGCTGGTGTGAAAAAAGTAATTTTAAAAAAGCATATTTGTATCTGTAAATCGAATATCGCACATCAAAAAGTGAGTTAAATCTGCTCTAGGTGTAGCTACAAGGTTTGGGGGAGTTGAAGTTTTCAACTCACAATCCGAAGTGCGAATGCTGTGCTTTCCTTCGTGACATCTGGAAGGCACTTGTGAGATGATCTTAAAAAGCTTGTTTTCAAAATGGAAAAGTCAGGTCCTACGTGCAGGAGCGCAGAAGCAAGCAGGGGATCGTGATGTCTCCAGCGCTAACAAAAAATAAAGGAAACATTCAACTGTTTAGAAGCAAACCCTTCGTTTGGCACCATGTTAGATACGGCCAATTAACATTTTGAAGCTTTTATTAAAGACTGACTACCCTCATCTCCCCCTCAGTAAAAAATAGCAAGTGATCACAGCAGACAGCTCTTAGATATTTCTGCTCTTTGTCCACAAAAAAGAACAAAAAGAAAAAAGAGTGGGTTTTATACAATGGATAATTTTATCACTTAGACTGCTCGTCAAAGTCCTCTAAAAGAACACAACCTATGCTGGACAATTTTAAGCAACATGTGTCATCAGTAAAACAACACACCAAGAAAAAGATAAAACGTGAGTGTGTGTGTGTTATTTTGTGCCACTTCAAGTGGTAGAAAAGTACTTACAATCTCAGCACAGGGGAACTTCCAAAAGGACCGAAAGCATCAAGGCAACCCACAGGGCCTACCACTTTTGAGACCAAGATGAAATCGTCCTTCATCCAATTTAAGAATCCATCCTGAAAGCCTCGCCGCACTAAGCGGTGAGCAGCGGGGTGACCCGGCTTGTGAAAAGCCGCACAATAGCAACTGAAGCGTGGCAGAGGCGTCACGCCGCCGGGCCCAGCTCTGCCAGGCCACTGCCACTCACGTTTCTTCGCGTAGTTAATTCGACGTCACAGCTCACGGGCACAGAGGACGCTGGAAGACCTTACTCTGAACGCTCACAGCTTTTCTATGATACGCACACCAAGTCCCAAGACTAAACGATCAGCTGCCTGCCAAAGCTGCTGGTAGGTTCTGCTCCTGCAACAGAGGCAACATGGGAGCAGGTCACAGGCCAGTGTTGTCCCCCAATCTCCTTTTTACAGTGACAGGACGGGCAGAGAGCTGAGCCCTGCACTCCCCTCAGGTTACTGCATGTCCCAGACCTGCTCCATGAGAGCTCAACGTACCTCAGCCACAGAGGCAAAGGCTTGTAGAACCACAGCGCAGAATAATCCGTTCTCTGTGGCCACAAATGAGGAGAGGCCATAGATGCAGAAGAAACATCAAGGTGAGACTACAGAAACAAAACCAATATTTGACTTTGAAGGCTGAAAACCACTAAAGCAATGGCATGGGCTGCTTCTGTGAAGATCATTACAACAGGAGAACATCTGCTAGGAATGATAAGGGTAGAGCTGAGCCTGCCTTGGGGCTGTGGAGCAGAGCAGATGACTTCTTTGAGTCCCAGCAAGTCTGTTCCTGTACGATCCCACCCTTGTACCAGCTCATCTTTCCACACAACCTGCTGGCCGTTTTTAGGCACCTCACAGTTCCCATGTCTGCTAGACAAAGCCGAGATGTTTCTCTCAGGGCACCTGGAGCCCAATCCTGGCAAGTTGCCCTGCACAGCAAGAAGGATACTACGAAGATCTGAAAATCATAACTGCAAACCAACATGCTCGACATGATCTCTTAGAATTTAAATGTCTGCCATCACTTCAAAGGTCCCCATAAACCTTATGTTAGAACTTACCAAAAATATTTCATCATCTGTTGAACTAAATTTAAAAAAAATATTTGCAGAAACAGCTGTCATCACTGGCTCCTTCCACTGTTTTTCCTTCTACAGGCTAAACAAAAAGGAAATTTTTCTCCTCACTAACACTAGGGATGGAGTCAGCACTAATTACATTCTACCTTTCGAAAACAGAACCGCTTTAAACTTTTGGTGACATGTGGTGGCCTGCGTTTGAATGAACTTAGCATGCCCTCAGTGTCTGCCCTGCATAGCAGCAGCTGTCTCAGACCTCACAGCGTTTGTTTAAATTCCTCAGAGCTCTCCAAAGATGTGGAACATGTAATGTTGATCATAGACATGGAAAGCTCATGGTTCAATTAAAAAGCAGAGCCCTTGCCCCAAACATGGTGCCTAAAAATAAACACACAATTCTTGGCAATTTGAAAGCAGAAAGTTTTAGAAAGAAACAGAACCAAAAAATGGGCTCAATACTAATAATTCATTAGCAGCTACAGTTTGAGGAAACTGTTTATTTCAACAGGTGCTAGTGGATACAAACAATTTCCTACGTTCTTCCATAAATTTCCCACGTAATTTTTTGGAGAGGGAAGTAAAACATAGGCAATGTTTTAGACAGTCTGTAATCCAGAAGTAGTCAGGACATCTCAAAGATAGATGAGCAACAAAGCCCAATTTTGGGACCTACAAAGGTTTATATGTTCTTTTGAGCAGCCTTCGCTGATACTGAAGCTGTTTATTATAAAAGTCTGGAGGAATGTAAAAACACCTGAGAGTGAAGAAGAGTAACGTCATGAGCTAGATGCTGCTATTTCTAAGAGATGACCTGAAGACAGACTGGAGCTACCCACTGCCACTGGCAGACAATTCTGCAGGGCAGGCATGAGGCAGAGTTTAAAGAAAAGTCAGGCAGCCAACATATGAGTTGGGTGACAAGGAACAGAAGTCCACTCGTTCACCAGTGACATGAAATGGCACAAGGAGACAAAAAGGATGGATGTAGCAGGAGGATGAACTATCATGGAGAACAAGAGGCTGCACTAGGATTTGCTCTTTCTGTGGAAAAGGAAGGTGAGGGAGATACGTGACATGTCTCATCTGGTCAGCTCTTCTGATGGTTGAAGTTGTGTTTGGCCAGCACTGAGCTGGCCTGTGCGATAGGCTGGTGAACAAACTGCACCACAGCGGTTAAAGTAATTACTGTACACTCATACCGCAGGAGTCTTGCAACGAGCCAACCAGTAACACTACATCCCAGCCCTTCTGCTTACTTCACACTTCAGCAAGTGGTGAATCCCAGGGAACGCCTGGATTTTAGGATAACAGTGCGAGGGAGCAGGTTGGCTTACCTGAACTGGATCCTGCAAACCTGTATTCATGCAATGTCCAGTCCATAACACCACGAGGTATTATGCAATGTTGCATACAAGAAACCAGCAGTATACAAAGTCTACCATGTGAAAAAAATACTAAAACCCAGCCATTTAGATCTTGAACATCTTAATAAATTACTGAAAAGCTTTATAAAAAAAAAAGCTTTTAAGGAAATGTGTGCATCATCTACCTTGGCTGAAGAAAACAAAACCACAATGTAGCAGAAGTCAGCAGTTATTATTCTCAGGTTTTAGACAGTCAGCATTCCAACTTTGTGAAATACATTACAGCATCTTCTTCGCACAACACAGAATTCAAACCTGCTCTGTGTGCGAGAGAAACAGCACTGCTGCCCTCTTCAGAAGCACACACAGAGACTGGGGCACATGCGTTACTACCGCCCAGTGTATCTGAATTCACTTCCGTTGATGAATTCGGAAATACGGTCTTTTCAGAGTTCAAGTCATTTGTATTCCCAGACTCATCCTGAATGCCTGGTAAGAAGGAGGTGTCCTCTACTAACCCATCTCTTGAACAGGCCTGAAAAGGTGTTTTACATGCTGGCAAAACACTGGCAATGCGTTCTTCCTCTGCTGCAGCACCTGTGGCTGAGCTGGAAGACCCAGACGCAGCCTGGAACTCCACTCTACAGTTTACAACGCAGTCATCTCTCCATCTCTTAATCGCTTCCCTCTGCTTCTCAGGGGTCAGTCTGTCAAGGTGCTTGGCTCTCAACACCGGAGACGGAAACAATGTTCCTTGGAGAACTCTCAGCAAATATCTACAAAATAAACACAGTTTCAGATAAGCTGTTTAGAAGCAGATTCAGAACTGTTTCCAGCAACACTAAAGGAAACCAAACACCATTAAAGTAATCCTCAGGCTGCAGCAGCCTCTGAAACAGTTCTGGCAGGTGAACATAAACTATAAGGCCAGCAACTGCACCCTAACACATTTTAAAACTGGCATTTTCAAAGACAGATACTGATCTCAGGTGCTTCTATTTTTCTGTTCTGAACACTGTTCTCCCAGACTACCTACTGCAGCAATGTGCACTTGCCAACTTTAGTGAAGGGACAGGGTCCCACCTACAGTGACAGTGGAGCTTTCTGCGTAGAGTGTCAGGTCCCAGAAAAAAGGCACCAAAATCAGCGCGCAGTTTAGAGTTTCCTCAGCACTTCAGTGCAGATATAAGGAGTTAATATCTACTGTGGAAAAAATCAGGCCTAGAAAGATTGACACTTCCAACTGAGAAGTTTATCACTGCTGTTTCGCACTGATAACATAGCACTAATATAGCCCTGGAAAACTGGGAAGAGTAGGCAGAGCACCATTCTAAAATTCTTAACTTTTGCAGGAGCCAGAAAATTCACCAGAGGCACGAATGAACGTGAAAGCAAAGGCCAAAGAAACAAAGCATCACATGCAGTAAAAGGGATATGGAGCACAAGTGATGCTCCAGAGTTAAATTCTAGGAATAAATCATATTAGAACTGACTTAATTGGCAACTTAGGTTGGGCAAAGGTTTTAATCACAGATTTTTGAAGTGAATTTCCAGTCAACAGGGCATCCAACATCTGTCCCTCTGTAGGAGAACCACTCCTTAAAAACTCCAGTGAAAGCCCCAGTCTCACTCCCTCAGACTAGAAGGTGTAGAGCACCCTTTAGCTTCGCAGTCTCCGCTGAGTGGTGGCTTTTCAGCACCTTACAAATGATTACATCAGAAATAAGCAAGGAAAAAACACATATGTATGACAGCAGTGGTTCAGTAATAGGCACTTCTACTTCAAATCACTGAAACAGAAAAGGTTGAATTAGCCACAACAGCTATAAATCTTCTGAGGTGTTGGTGCAGGGAGAGTGCAAATGACTCAAACAATTTCACTGGTAAGTCTAAATACTTTGCATTTAATTCACCATTAAAAACAGTCATCTTCAAAACTTAACCTGAAAGCTTTCTCCCACCTGGGCTCTCTACAGCCCTACCAAAAGGTCCTAGAACAGCTTTTATCTATTTATTGGTCGTGTAAGGGAGATTTACTGTGTGTGAAAGAAAAGGCTCTACTGTCACCACCTGAAGCCAAGCTGACAGCAGGGGTGGGGAGGGAAGAGCAAACATGTTTCTTGCACCTCACGGTTCGTGCTGCTGAACTGAAGTGTGAACCGAAGCTGTCAGTCGTGATCTGCGGTGAGTGCAGCGAAAGGCTGGCTGGCAGCCAAGATCAGGACAAGTTCAAAGGGGACTCAAATATTTGGGGGCTATTGCAGGCACCTGCAGCCACAGCTCTGACAGGTTTCCTGCTGGTGGCATTGACAACTCAGGCAGCCTGTACTGCAGCACTAGATCCAGAAAACATGCTCAGACTGTGCCTAACGATATAAAACGATGTCAGGTGAGGAGGAAGCAACAGCTATTCTCCCCAACACTGCTCTCATCATCTGTGCAATTCAGTTTCAAGTCCCACTCCTTCTGAAATGATAAGAGATGGAAAGAAAGAGACATAACACAGAAGAATGAATGAATTAGCACTGGAGGCACTTCGCTCATAGTCTGCAGACTTGAGTTCATGTTCAGCCAGTGAAAGGAAGATGGCTGAGGTTACTAAGTAGAGGTAGACCAACAGTTTGATGAAGTCTCTTTCACCGATTTTCACACTCTTGGTTTTTCTCTGTTGGCTCGCTTGGGTGTCTCCCTGCTCAGCGTGCTGGTGCCTTGCCAGGGTGAATGAGTTCTCGAACTTGGAGTTACAACTTCTTCAGTCAGGCAAAACACTTAAACATCAGGCACAATAAAAACAAAACTCAAGACCCCTTGTCAATCTACTCAGCAAATTTCCACCCCACATTCTTAATTCTAAATTTTCTTATATATATTCATGACCTAAATTTCAAACAGAAAATGGTTTCACAAATAAACACAGACTAAGCACAGTACTTCTATGTATAGTACATGTTCAACTTTGATCACTAATTTAACTGATTTGTATATAAAGTATAAACTCTGTGGTTACAGAGATTATGTTTTTTTTCCCTCCAAAGACAATATTTAATATAATACAAATAGTTTAATATAATATAAATCTCAAAAGAATTTTTTTTCTTACTGAAATTTACTTTAAAAACCCATCACTAATGAGCTGTCCTCATGTGGTTGGTCTGGTAGAGTTATGAAATTTTCTTTACATTGCAGGAGGTGGGGTGGGAAGGAAGACCTCTAACCAGAGAGATTTATAGCATCACTGACTCAAAGAAAACTAATGTTGTTAACAACAGCAATCTGCAATTATAAAACAGAAACGCACCTGGGTAGCAGAGCAACACAAGTAGTCAGGAGGCAAACCAAGTAAAATACAGGGTCTGTCATGTGCTTTTCCATGATCCAAAAAGGATTTGATGATGAGCTGTGGGTTTTGCAGGTTGCCCCAAAAGCCAGAGCAAAGACAAAGTAAAACAGTATGCTGCCAACCATAACTACTGTATGTATCCAAGTCTGCAATTCAGAAAAGGAAAGAAATCAGATTTAAGCTGTAAACAGAAAGACCTGTAACACCTGTATGTCTGTAGACATGCATGTATGAGCATGCACACACTCTTCCTCCAAGGACAGCTGCTTAATGTAACAGAGGATAGAGCTGTTCACATAATATTCCTAATTTTATACAAAACATACCAGGAAGAATGGAATCTTTCTACAGCTCATAGATAAACCAGCATTTTTTTTTTTTTTATTTTACTAAATGCATAGCTTTCGGTTCCTTTGTGAAAGACATTTTTTGTGCCATTTGCCTTAGACGACCACCTCATCCACTGGCAGCAAAGAAAGCCTTCTCGAGCAAGTGGAAGCAAGATCTCCACAATATCACCCTTATATACCTTGCTCGAGACACTGATTAACTGTTCTACATTTGAATTTTTTTACTTTATATCTAAATGGCTATAATAGTTACTATGGAAATAGCAATGCCATTAGTCTGACAGCTTGCCAACATTCAAAAATGCCAAATAAAACCCATTAAAGTAGCATTTCCCTACTCAGAGTGTGGATACACTCATGCTACCCATATCTTCTCAGTAAAGACATTTTTATCACTGCTGCCATGCTCCCAAAAGAACAACGAAAAGACTGAACTTGAAACAACTGAACTTTCACAACTTGAAATTTCATCCATTTTGAAACAATCCTAAAAAATATTTTTGAAAAAAATTAGAGAAAAAAAAAATTAAACCCATTAGTATGAGTCCTTCTACTGTAAATATTATTGTATTTTCTTTAAAATTATGCAAAATAGCCAAGTATTACCCTTGTAAGGACTGTAAATTTGTCCAAGCTAATGCAGATGATCTAGCTTGCGCAGACTTCATTAAAAAGTGGAATAATATTTCTGTAGCATATTGGTCCTCTAGTTCTGGCCCCAAAATATCCTTCTGAATTATTTATCCTGGCCACAGAGCAGATCATCTGTTCCAAGCGCTCAGAATCAGCAGTTCACATTGTCGTCTTTGAGATGTAAGCTTTGGGAACTAATGAAGGCTCAGTAGATCACCGGCTGGTTCTACCATTTGCAAAACTAAACTGACATCTCCAAAACCCCCATACCCTAACAAGGCAGGATCCTTTCACTATTTACAAAAAATTCTGAGGCAAATTTTGTTCATTTTAGTCATACGAGTAATTCTATTGACTCCAATGACAGATGCATTAGGAGAGCTCACATGGTGACATAAATCAAATATTTAGGTTTTGGCCCTTTTATACTTATTCTGTTTTGTATATGAAGCTCGCTCTTCCGTTTAATTTTAATGAAAGCTGTATGCACAAAGTCTGTTAGGAATACACTCTTCTGGAAACAAAGTACTCACCACAGACTTGCACTCAATGAGAAGGTGCAACAGCATTATGAAGAGCGCTGCTGTGTTTATAGGGTTTCCAAAAGAAAAAATGTCTACGTCTGAGCCATGGTAAGTCTGTAAAGGAAGACAGCGGTCAGCATAATATATTCTTTACATACAGTCCTAATACACAAAGTGGTATGAATAGTTTCAATACCATACATATCTGCATGCACACAGCTCAGCTTAGTTCCAATGACGATCCTATTAGTACAAATTTATATATAAGGAAGTAAAATCAAACACTTCATTTTATTCTCTAATTTGCCTGTGTTTTTAGTGTGTTAAAATGTATAAATGTGTTTCATATGCAGCACTTACAAAGTAAGGCACAAAAAAGCAAACGAGACTTTGGTAAAAAGCATCCAGCAGGGTTATCCAGAAAGTTGAGGGCAAGTAAGCCTGTAGAAAAAAAGATAATGGCATTGAAATGAATTGAACAAATTGTGGCATCCTTAATTAACATTAATTTGGATTTGGGGAAAGATTACATGCAGAATTAATTCCAGTTCGTTTCCCGATGATGAGGCATCTTTTGTGTTATGATAACAAGAATAAAGAGCTCACCCCACACATGTAGCTAACTGTCAGTATTTAAATCAGCAGCCAGATCTGGGAACTCTGATCTTACAGCCGTTTCTGCCAGAACAGACCTACCAGAGCCTCACCTAACTGCGTACTAAGGAAAAGAGAGGGCTAGGGAACAGTGAATTACCCTAGCAGCTTACCATCACACTAACTCAATATCAAGTCCCACTTTCTTCTGCGTCCACCTGCTTCTTTTTGGTACGTGTGCTTCTACCTCTTAATTTGTGCTGGTTGACTCCTCTGTGCAGACTGGACTTCTCTGTGAGCTAACTTCACTCACAACGTGAGAAATCAATTCACTTTTCTGCTGGAGTAACACGTTGCTATTTTAGTGAGTTAAATCAGCTCAGGGAAGGATCTGATGGGACAACCAAGCTGGCCCACAGAAGGCAGTTTAACTATGTGAATGAAAACAGGGAGCGGGAAGAAAAGAAGGGAGAAGAGGAGAAGGAACAAGCCTTCCTCACTCAGTGGCAGCAAACTGCTGTGACAGCTCACTTATGAAACCATAGCTGCATATGCCCTGGCTCAGATACATCCCATTCCTTCAGGCAATTCCTAATTGAGACACATAGGTGAGCAGTCTAGTCACCCAGGACTACCTCTACAATTAGTGGTGCGGGAAACTACTTCTTATTTGCCTGTCAGGAAGTGCTTTAAGTTACTGAAGATGAATCCAAGTTACTGTCCATTTTTATAGGTTGTACAGAGCTGTGCACTTGTGATGTCATGGTGCAATATTGTGATACTACGTCTTTTCAAGTGTTTCTCTTCTATACTGCACTTCATTCAAGGCAATTATTTCACACTGCTTCCATGCAAGAAAGCAAATAATATACTACCTAACAACAACAAGCAAGGCAATGCTGTGCTGGACAAAAGAGAAACACTGATAAAAGTTAAGGAAAAAAAAAAGGAGGGAAAGAGAAAAACTATTGTGTAATGCCATAATTCTGATTATGTTGCCTCAAAACCTTCATCTCAGCTCAGATCACTGTACATATCATGAAGATCAGAACAAAGGGCCAAATCCTGAGGCCTTGTAACATTTACTTAGTTAAAACTTTCTGTGATTGACAAAAAACAGACCTGATCCAGCGAGTCTACAGAGGCTCATATCAGTACCAAAGGAGTACATAGTTTTACAAAAATATCATAAACCAAGCAACAGAAAATATTTAAGGTTATGTAAAAAGACATGTTAAAGTCCACAAACAAGCAAAACAAATTCTTCCCTCAGCGTATATCCTTCTTTCCCTTCTAAACCAGACCTAGACTTCTGCCAGGTTATATGGATGAAACTGCACAACCAGAATGCAACACGTTGCAGCTCATTTTTTCAAAAAGTATTTGTTAAGATAGAACAGAACAGAATAGAACAGAATATTTCAGTTGGAAGGGACCAACAATGATCATCTAGTTCAACTGTCCGATTGCTTCAGGGCTGACCAAAAGTTAAAGCCTATTATTAGAGGCATTGTCCAAATGCCTCTTAAACACTAACAGGCTTTGGGCCTCGACCCCCTCTCTAGGACACCTGTTCCAGGGTCTGACCACCCTCTCTGCAAAGAAATGCTTCCTAATGTCAAGCCTGTTATTGAAAGGCTACAATCATAAAGAAAATGGTGAGGTTTAGGTGACTCATATGCTCCATGTTTTCTCTCTTTGGGCTACTAGTATTTGTTCTGTCTCAGGCTCAGTATGTCACTATATGTCAGTACGCCTTCAATTGTTATAATAAAAATATTATTTTAATTAAGTGTTAAATTAAAAAAAAGTTAAAATTATGTTAGAATCCATGCTAAGCAAAGCAGAAACCAGGAAGAAGCTAACCGGTTTATATAATTAATAATAATAATATAATCTCCTGCTCCCTGCAGTTTCTGTGCTAAACGTTTGGAGAATTTACTTATAGAGCAGGTATCACAGAATCACAGAATGTTAGGGATTGGAAGGGACCTCAAAGGATCATCTAGTCTAATCCTCCTGCCGGAGCAGGACCACCTAGATCAGATCACACAAGAACGCGTCCAGGAGGGTTTTGAACATCTCCAGAGAAGGAGACTCCACAACCTCTCTGGGAAGCCTGTTCCAGTGTTCTGTTACCCTTACTGGGAAGAACTTCTTCTTCATGTTTAAGCAGAACCTCCTATGTTCCAGCTTATATCCATTTCCCCTTGTCCTATCACTGGATGCCACTGAGAAGAGCCTGGCTCCATCCTCATGGCAGTCACCCTTTATATATTTATAAACATTAATGAGGTCCCCCCTCAGTCTCCTCTTCTCCAAGCTAAAGAGACCCAGCTCCCTCAGCCTTTCCTCATAAGGGAGATGTTACACTCCCCTAATCATCTTTGTGGCCCTGCGCTGGACTCTGTCAAGCAGTTCCTTGTCCTTCTTGAACTGAGGGGCCCAGAACTGGACACAATATTCCAGATGCGGCCTCACCAGGGCAGAGTAGAGTGGCAGGAGAACCTCCCTCGACCTACTTTTCAGATGGGAGAAAAGTGCCAGCAGCAAACTCCAGAACATATCCAAAAGGGGAAAAGAACCCTGAATGACAGAATTTTCTTGAGGATTATTTGAAAGGAACCTGCTCTGGTTCTTACCCACTCCTTATTACTTTGGCAGCTGAGACCCTTAAATGACAGTGAAAAAAGCGTCTAGTGCCCTTATCTTTAAAAGTAAGCCCAGATGCTAAAAAGAAACCCATTTTGAGGAAGTACATTGACAGCTGAGGCAGTGAAGGAAGGGAACATGCTGGTAACGATATTTATCTAGTACATTGCTTCACCTGAAGTCCTTAATTTCTTTTATTATCCAAATGTCTGATAAGATTGGGTGTATGTCTGAAAAGAGCCTACAAAAAACTTTTGAAAAAACAGCTTTTATTTGTGCATATATTGCACAGGACTAGATGTTTTTCTAATAGAGAAAGTGGTTTTAAACTTCATGTTTACCTGATGTGAACCATGAAGGAAAGAAAGACAAAAATGGGTCAAATGCTAATCATTTCAATTTGCTTCAGGCCAAGCATTCTTTAACCTACCACAGATTTCTGGCTCATCATGTACAGCTGTGGGAGCTGCATAAGTATCTCCGCAGACACATCTTTGTCCAAGACACCATATATGATAGGTGGCATCGATGTAAAAAGGAGATTGAAAAGAATCAAGATCCAGTAGTCAGTCATTGATGTGCCTGAAAACCCACAGAAGAACTGGTACCAGAAGAGGAGGTTCACATAGGCCTGAAATGTCAAAGATTACATGATAAAAATGTTACTGCAGACAAGTGTTTTAAAAGAGGAAAACAGGCAGATTTTAGGTCTGGTTACAGTAATCTGTGGGAAATTAATTGTAAATGCTGTGGAGTTCATGCCAATCCCTCACTTTGAAATGATATTTGACTAGCACATAGCTTTATATTTCAAAACTGGACATGACTTGTTTACACAGTCATGCTGCCACCACATTAGCAATGCCCATTACCCACTGTTTAATCAAATCAGACAATGGCTTTGAGTGGGAAATTCAATCCAAGGAATAAGAGTCTCCGGTCTCTGCAGACATAAATGGGAAACCAAATTGTCTGACATACACTTTTTGTGTCTTTTTGAACCCATTCACAATAGAAACTAAACAAGAATATAAAGTCCCACTAAACCTTTCTGCACCCTCAAATATGCAAACTGTCATTTCCCCAGGATGGGACAGCTACATACCACATTCTTGTAGAAGAAGTAAAGCACCATGTTGGTAAGTCTGGTGTAACACCAGTGACCATGGACAAGCAGCAGCTTCCTGAGGTGTCTAAACTGAGAGATTGCAAAGTCACTTGCCATCACAGCCTGCAATGCACATGAAGGAAACGGTATGTTATATCCAAACTGTTTAAAGATAAGCTTCAGATACTGCCAAGCCAGCAACTTATCTACTGTTGGGAATTCTTATTTTATGACTTTTTTATATGTAGTGCTTACGGTCTTACCCTCACTCAGATTTGAGCTCCTCCAAACAACATTTTACAGGAACACAAACAGGTCAGCCCAACACAATACAGGCAAGACCATGCCCATCTTTATTATTACCACACAACTGCACAGAAATCACCGACACTTAGGCTGCTTGTTTCCTGGCAGAATATGAGTAATAGGGAGTTTGGTGACAGGCAGCAAGCTTTGTTGTTTGAAGTCTGAACCCCTTGCAGCATTCAGCTTCTGAGAGACTGCTGATGCCTGGGTGTGAGCTCAGGCTGCAAAATCTTGTCCGTGTATGGTAACGGACTGTGGAGCCACTACTCCTCGAGGATAAATTCTGAACCAATTTAAAATGGAATCCAATGTCATTTGCAGCTGTCTTTGTATACATCACCTGCATGCCTTCTTCGCCTGATATTCCCACACCAGTGTCAGCCACCTGGATCATACTGACATCATTGGCACCATCACCTACAGAGAAACAAAAAGAGGAAAAATCAAAACTAACCTCTCTTACTTGGAACGCAACCTGGAGGCAGCTTTGCTGGCTATCCCATCACAATGGAGGTGGCAGGAAAAGACAAATACACAAGAACACCAGAGAGTTCAGGAAAAAATGTTTTTATGGCCAATGGTGCAGCCTATGGAAAACCCTACAGAAAGTGGGATTAGTAAGTGGAAGGCCTGACTGAACTGAGCTATATTCTCCAAATGGATATTAGCTGTTCCCTTCATCAGAACTCAGTTGGTATGCTGGAACAGAAAGTACGGGTGTTTTAAATCAGAGCCAGTCATCTCCTGTCTCCCTCCCTATTCTGGGGGGTTGTGATGGAGAATGACAAAGAAAACCCCTCATTTGCTCCTCTGGACGTGTTACATAACACTGTGCACAACTGCTGCTGTTCTTGTTGCTTTAGATCACAATGAGAAAGTTTATGGGCTAAATTTGCTAGTTCAGAAGACTAACATCATCTTACGCCAGAGACAACTTCGATTCAAAGGATTATCTTCCTTGGAAAGTAAATTTTGTAACAGACATTAACGAAAATATAGGAGAGAAGAAACTCGCTTCCTCTGAAAAAAAGATAACCACAGGACTCACCTACAGCTAATGTCATTGCCTTTAGCTTATTTCGCACCAGTCTGACCAGGACACTCTTCTGCAGTGGTGTGGCTTGGCAGCAGACTACAGCCCGACATTTTTCTGTGAGTTCTAAGAAAATATTCTGTAAGCTGTCATGAAGGACGTGCTCTAAAGTTCTTCCATCAATAACCAGGCCTGCACTGAACCCCGGAGCTTGGGTGGAGAGATTTGCAGAGACATTCTCAAGTTTTTGGTTGGGTTTTTTTTTGGCAGAATTAGTCTTCTGGATACTTTCTAAAATTTTGCTCATCATCAAGGCACAGGCATCCTAATTAAAGACAAGAGAAAGGCAACTTACTAAATACTGTTTGTGTTCTGGTTCCATTTTCAATTGATAAAATACATATGGAGAAAAGGTCAAATGCTATCCTTGTGCAGCATTTCACTTGAATCCAGAAAGGCTCAGACATGAGGCCGAAAAACCATTTAAAATCACAAAGGATGCAGTCTGTTAATAAAAAGGACTGTGATTTAACTTCGCTTCAGTAGATTGGCTTGGGTATTGTACTAGGAGAAGGGAAAAACTGAACCAAATAACAAAATGTTCATAAACTAGCAGAAAAAACAACCATTGAGGATTGTGTAATATAAATACTGTTTTGATAGAAGCCTTCTGCTCTCTACATTTCTTTTGTCTGGCGTGCAAAGTCAGAAGTGCATCTCAAATCAGATCATAGGAGAGCTGCAATGAATTACTGAAGAACTGGCCCTGTGAAATTTTTTTACCTTGTCAGAATCAATATAAGAAGCTTAAAAGATTCTTGATATCAATATACAGAAGAAAATACATATTCTTAAATCTTCTCATTATTTTACTTTGAAATGCTGCAGTATCAAATCCTGTCTATTTTTTATTTCAAAGCCCAGTCAGAGGCAGGATGAGCACTTCTGCAAAAGGGACTCCGTTCTCACTGTTAAGTAAGACACTCGTTCCCCACTAGCAAAAAAGGAAGAAAAAAAGGTTACTGAAAATCAAATCCCAAGCTTTCCTCAAACATAACTGGACAAAAAATCCTCTTTTTCACTTTACTTTCCTCACAGTTATCACTTGCCACACAATCAATTATGGCAGATACAACTGAACTTCTAAAGTAACATATAAGCAGAGAAAAAAAAAAAAAACAAACCCAAAAGGTCTTAGAAAAATCCTCCAGTCCTTTAGAAAAGTCTCAGATTTCAAGTCTCTGCTCTGGGGAGAGACATTTCATACGTTGGCTTTACCAGTTGCAGTTGGTAATTTCTCTCTTAAGAAACTCAAAATTGATAAAAATCAAGATTTGAAAAACAGCTGGTTATAAGCATCCACTAATCAAGTAGGATTAAACTTACCACCCAAAACAGCAACATTTTTAACCACTCTCTACCACACGACTCAGTTGCTGGGTGGCTGGGAGAAGGTGGCTTTTTCTCTGATAAAATTGATGGCAGATTAGTTTTCTTGAACAGTGTGCAATGTACTTTAATGAGACGACTCTTCGTACATTTACGCAAGACAAGCAGGGCTAAGGGAATATATTACGCAAAGCAGCACAATACTAAATTCAACAGAGTTTGCATGACAACAATTTTTACATGGCTAATATGCTGTAACTGACAGCCGTTTGAAATCCTTAATAACATGTGAAGCATGTCAACTCTCTAACCTATCAGAAAGAGAAATTAAGCAGTCTATTCAATTAAAAAAAGTAATCATTATTTAGGGACTATATATAAAGAAACAGATGTTACATACATATAAAAGATTTCATATTTTACCACAAGGAAGTAAACTGTCACTTTTTCAGTATTTTCATCTTCCGAGAATGGTGTCTTCGGTCAGTTGGGAAAGCAGGGAACATTTTATTTTTTTGCATTGCCTTGTGATATAGCCTGACTGAATTTTTCAGCACAGAAAAAGGAAAAAAAATTGAAGAAAAGTGTAATTTTCCACTCACCCTGCTCTGTGATTTGAGAGTGAAGATTCTGTCATCTGGTTCCAGCAGTTTACAAGCATAGGCAATGTTGACAGCTGTCTCTCTCTTGTCACCTGTCAACATCCATATTTTTATTCCTGCTTTCCTTAATGCCTGTATTGTGTCGGGAACACCCTCCTGCAAGCGATCTTCAATGCCAGTGGCACCTTAATTTAGACAAGAAGAAGGATTAGTGCTGCTGTTTTCCAAAACAAAAACACTGCAAGAGTGACAGGACAAGATGGACTTCTGTGTGTATCTACATCCCAAAACAGACACCCTACTGGGACACGCTTGGGAATCCCTTCTTTCCATATCTTTATGTCCCAGAGCCCACTACACACAAGATTGTTCGCACATACCCTCGTTACAGCCTCAGGGGCCTCCAACTCTTCACAAGACCTTTTTAAGCCAACTTTTCTCAGTCTCACAGTTGTTTCATCCCATAGTGGCTGTGGAACACAGACTCCCAGACTTCTCATGACAAATATACTATATTATTCCCAATCTCTCCTACCTCAAACTACCCCAAACCTTCTTTCATGTGTCACCTCGATCCTTCCAATCTCAAGGCCCACTTCTCCTCCTTATTCTCAACTCAGCTCCAGGCTGAATTCTCTGTACCTCTTGTCCCAAGCCCTCACCTTTTCCACACCAAAATCCCCTCTTGTTGTATCATATTTTTGCACACTGCTGCAAAGACCTGCCATTCATCATTAGGCTTCTCAACTACTCATCGCTGCAATGCCTCCTGTCTCAGGTTCTTTCAATTCATAGCACTGAACTCTCTGTTTTGCCCGTCTTCCCGCCTGCATTGTCAACCTTGACACATTCCCCCACAGGGAGGAAACACCTGCTCTAGCACACACTCCTTAGTGGTTATAGAAAGATTTTCAATTAAAAAAATACAGAGACTTTAACAGGGATATCCTTTTTTTCTGGTGTGCACAGCAGGCAGACCTGTGTCCCTAAAACCAGCTTAAAAAAATCTTCTGTTCTGGTAACAATGAGGTAACACATCAGCATAAAGCAGAACCAGCTTTGAAAAGCTGCAGTGCCAGTGATTTACTAGGGTACAGGCCATTTTCATGGCTTTTTAACAATACAAATGGTATTAAATCATAAATAGGAGACATGGTTTGGCTTGTGGGATTCTCAGGCTGAGAGCTTCTCAGAAAGAAACTTCAGTCAGTTGCAGCTAGGTTCATTCTGAAAGACAAACAATAAAAATATTCAAAGCAAAGTTTTCCCTCCTAGCATGTTTCTAGCACGGGACTCTAGCCAGCAATTTGTACATAAAGCACTGACTGTCATATGGGGATGGATAAGAACCAAAAGGCCAGGCAAATTTCTGATGCTATAGCAATTTCTTCAGTAAGGAGCTGCCAAAAGGACCCACAGCTCATGGCCCCTGGTCACTGGGAAGACGAAAACCTCCAGGTCCGTGCTCTGCACTCTGCCTGCATTTTGACACAAGTCAACAAGAGAGGAGGAAGGAAAATGTTGGGATGTATTTGATACAAGCTTCTTTTGAGAGACACTGCCAGGCATCAAGGGACGAGAGAAAAACGTTGTTTCAACTTGGGCAGTCTATACACTTAACATTCCCCTTCTGAGGTACCTGATTCACTTTGTAATTCAACAGAAGCCAGTTTCAATATATATATACTGCTGAGATCCAGATCTGTGCTTAGTTAAGTACTGGACTATATAACTATTAGGACTATTCCTTCCAGAAATAGATTTCCATTCAGATAAAGGCCTGAGGCTTTATATACAACCATACAGATTTCAAACTGCCCACGCAGTGGACTACAAACCACTGCTGTCCTCCACGACCCTGGCAATACTGAAACGATTCAAATTTTTGCTTGTTGTTCTTTGAGGACAAAGTCTTCATTTCTCAGTCCTAAGAGGACAGAGTTACAGCTGCAGCTACACCAGGTGATGTTTATTAAGAAAGGAAAGGAAAGCTCAGAGAAGCAGAATGAGAAGTGCTGTAAGTAGTTTTACTTTGCAGATCACAATGTACATCCATCCCAGGCAGGGCTAACTAGGCTAGCAGACATACTGAAAGCAAGTGCCCGGGCAGTATGAAGCTATTTACCTTTCTTATTCTTACTCCCATTTAATGTTAGGGCCAATCCCTATTGCTTACTGTCCCACCAGTGATATGAGACAAAAAAATGCCTTGGCCTGCAGGACAGCAGGTCTCCACAGCAACTAGACTTCCCTCTGCTGATTCTACTGCAGAAAGATACCTGTATAGAACACCATCATCCCTTAAAACTACAGCGGCCAGCAGCACTGCTCTGGCTTGTCTCCAGAAACTGAAGCCAGCAATCCCAGAATTCCTTTTAGTATCAAGGTTTACAGCATTTTCACTGCGCAGATGTGGCACAAAATGAGGGAAGTAACACCTTTCCAAACAATAGGATCTGTCTCTCTTCAGCTTCCAGCATGAGCGTCTTTACCACCACAGTTGGATCTTTACACTTTGTTTTCCAAATGTTATTTGCTGGGCAGTCCTCTAGAGCTATTATCCCAGACTGCCTGCAGTTTACCTTTTACACATCTACACCAAATGTTTTTCATTTTGTTTTGGCCTCCCCATTTCTGCACAGCTGAATGAACACCAGAGGAATGGTTCCTGCAGAAGCATGCCTGACTTCTCATCTCCATGTTATTACAGGAGGACACAGCACAAGCATACCCGCTGTGCCAATACGCAACAGTGATGGAAAACACGTCCAGAAGTGGGATCCCAGTGAATGTTTGCTCAGGCCAGCCTGTGATTTGTTATTATCATTCCATGTCCTTATTATTATGACATTTAAAAACTGTAGCAAAGCACAAAAAAGAAAGCCAACTTGAAAAAAAAAGAAAAAAAAAATCAGTAAAACTAACCTTTACAAACAACAGAAGAGCACAAACTGTCTTCAGCATGTTTTACAACTAGTACAAACTTACAAGAAAGACCTATGAAAATTCAGGACTGACAATAAATTCTAGATCTGTAGAAAGCTGTGTTACACAAATTGATGTCAGCACAGCTCTCTGCAGTTAAATTCCAAGTATTAACATCATAAGCAGTTTCCTGGGAGTTAAAGCATTTTCTACCTACCAAGCAAAGTTAGTCTGGTCTCAAGCCTGATGGCAGATTCAAGCAGCAGCTCCTCCCTATTGTCAATACTGGTTTCTGCTAAAAAATGATGATTTAACCATTCTGCATATTCTGCATCACTCATCACCTACAGAGGGAGAGAAAACATACGGCATATATCTAGACTGTATTTTCAAAGGTGCCTCAAAAGTGTCCTCACAGTTACTTCTGCTGTCCACATACTGAACGTAGAAGCACAGCTCCTGGCAGTGCATTACTTACGTGCCCCAACATGTCCATGGATTTAATACGATGTTCACAGCGTTAGGTTACTTTGCCAGGCTTCACAAGCCAGGCTACTCACCAGCACCCTGCAGGTTCCTGGAGCTGCCTGACAGATTTCCATTTAGATGGAAGATGGGCAGTCCAATGAACACAGTATACTCTCCATACCGCTCCTTAATTGCAGCATTGACACAGCCATAGGATCACTGCACAGCTGTGTACAGCTTGATGACTGTACAGCTACACAGCCTGTACTTTCACTTTGCATAAGGCTTTGCAAAGAGGTTTCTTGCCTGTTTCAATCCCTATGGAATTTTACTTCTGAGCAGCTTTGAATTTCAAATGGAATCTGAAAACATCACTTAAGTTTTGCATCTAGAGCTTGTAACACTGCAAACTGTGAAAGCAAATAAAACAGGTCTGACTTCATTTGTTTTCTGTGTCTAGAATTCCAACCGGGGTTTCATACAGGAGATCTGCTCAGGACTCTGGAAGAAAAATCAGGCTGTTTGACAAACCCCATTTTAGAATTAGGCTATTAAGCTGCTTAGCATCCTAAACTGACAATAAATATGGCAATGTAACAGAAGTCAGGAATTGATCTGAGTCAATTTACAAATTCCTTCTGAAAGAACATAAGGGTAAACTAAATGTGGCAATGGAAGCATCTGTTTAGAAGCAGTGATGTCTGCTCCATTGGTGATACCGCCCAGGTTGGCCACAGGCTGTAAACATTCTTAAATGTATTAAAAGGAATACCTTCTTCGCAATACACAGAGTGCGCAGTCCTCTTCTGGCATAGTCATCCAAATGCTTCTGAGTTCTCTCTTTAATCTTCTTTTGTTCCGTCTCTGAATTACTAGTACCTGCTATCACACAGAAAGCAAAGAAAGCAAATTAAATATGCATTCTTAGGCTAAATTTAGCAGAAAATTTTGAAGGTCTAAACAAATTTTAAAAATACCAAAATGTTATAACAGGTTTTATTTCAACTATGAATGTATCTTCACGTTTGCACAATGTACTGTGGCCGTACCTATAATGAGCACTCAGTGTGCCAGTCTCCACAAGCAGTGAAGGGGAACCCATCTGGTACTGATACATCTTTTCATGCCACTAGTATATCAAATGTTTTTCTAAAATAAAATTAGTTTCTAAAATGAACTGGGCCACAGACATCCAAGCAGCTTTACTGTCACTGGTCTAGTGGGAGGGAGCTAAAAGGGCAGTTGCAGAAAAGATTTTTTTAAAAACAGCTGCTAAGGGGTGGACTATTCAGACAGGCATTCAACTCACCTCACTTTGGACACGTAGAAGTTAGGTTCTGAGTCTACCTTGAGAATCAAAGTAAGGAGAGGCACCTCCAGACATGAAATTGCCCCCCAAGTAAGATGACAGATTTTGGAGATACTGTTTCTGCTCCATGGCCTAAAGAGACTTTTTGTCTAGACTTTAGATGACTAATATCGGGTGAGTTAAAATCCACTCTTGGAGTTGGAAATATCCCTCTTCCTCACTGAGATCAGCCAACCGTGGAACATACAAACTAAACTCCCTTTTGCAGAAAGCAAGTCTTTAAAATAATTCCTTTATATTACCTTCCAAACCATTAAAAAACCCACTTGGAACATCTTACGAACTTACATATTTAGGTATTTATTTCTAACGTACACAGATAATAGTTTATTGCCTTCAGTTAAAAATCAATGACTGCTCAAGAGAGTAAGAAAAAATCAGTTACTGCTTAAACAACACGGTGCATCCCTCTCCTGTGGCAGATTCAAAAATATGTTTACCCCTGAACAAGAGGGTCCAGCAGGAGGCACCACACAACTTTACAGATATTATTAATACAACTAGAAACACAGAAATAGTCAGAAGTCAAGGGAAAAAAACTCAAAAAACACTGATAAGTGACATCTGCTATTAATGCCTCTCTCCAACAGCTCAGGAACACTAACATAGGTAAAGGCTAGAAAAATGTCTCATTCCAATAACACCTCTCGCTGTGTAGCAGAAGGCAACTATTCAAGCAGATGACCTTACTTCATAACTGGAAATACTTCAGTTGGCCCCAAAAGGTCTGCTTAGACACCACTAAATCCTTTCAATAACAGCTGCTTCTCTCTTCTCAGCTTCCACACCAGCACAGCCACATCTCGGTGACAAGCAATACTTCCTTTCTGAGTTCTCTGTAAGGAACTATTCACAGATAATAGTTCTGCTTGCTTACTTGTCTCTTCTCATGAATGAGGCCATCTGTTCAACTGTACTGAAGAATGACAAAGGTGAACAAAGATTTAGAGGTTCTATACATACCTTCGGATGCAGTTCTCAACAAATCCATCATGACCGAGTCTGCGCCTTTTGTGTACACCACCACTTTGTTGGAGACTGGATGCCGAACCACCACTGACATCCTTTTCCGCACTGAATCAAAAGGCAGGATATGCAAAAGCTGAAACGTTAAAGATCCCAGACCTGCGAAGTCCACGGTGACTTGATCCGGAGTCCTAGACTGTAAAATACATTTATAAGCCCTAGCAGCATGAACCAGCGCAGCTTCATCTGGACTCTCAGCTTCATAACACAGTTTAGGTAAGGGAGACAATCCAACAGATGACACAGCACTGTTGTGTTCACAGCCAGCAGGTACATTCACCATATCTAGTTCTTGAGGCACTTGGGATTTTTCTGGGCTGTCAGTGTTGCAAGGCTCAGCAGCCCTTTGAGCAGCTCCATCCAAAGCAGGTGAAGCCAGTTTCATTCTGAAAATAGACAGTTTGCTCACAAAACTACTGGGGCTTTCACACGATGACTCTTTTACACTTGGAAGTGGGGAGGAACTTAGTCTCCGAACTGACAACCTCTGGAACATCTGCCTGATTTCCTCAAGCGATTTAATAGGCATCCTACCCAGTGAAGAGAGTCTCATCTGGAACAGAACAGTTAGAAAAAGCATTTATGTTAAATTCTTCATATATTCTTATGACTTTACAAACTATGTATGTTTCTTCATGAATGTAGCATTTTAAAATTCACCATGAGTTTGATTGCTTGTATTAGAGAGGGCCAGCTCAATTAAACATATAACCATATGAGTACACTAAACAGCTTCTGTAAGAGCTTCATTATTCAAAACAAAAGAATTGTAAAAATACTTCAGGTCTGAAAACTGTATGCATTCCAAGTTTGATTCACGACTCCATGTAATACTTCTCTTTAGAACTATTTCAGTAATGAAAAAGTATGACATTATAACTTTAAAAAGTTGTGGCAAATGGAACTAAACACTTTAATTCTGTTTCTGAATTAGCAAGATATTTGCAAAGAATAAATCAACTCCATACCCCTCACAGTAACTAGCTACAAGTACTGTTACAAATACAGTATCTTATCAATACTTTTTAAATGTCTGAATTTAAACCAGAGGACAATTCCCCTCTCATCAACATTAGAAAATAATTAGCTTAGTGTTACGCAGAACACTTAGACAGCTAATAGCTTACAAACAAGGAACAAGGCATGCAAGGCTGACATTCATTTCTCATTACTGGTGAAGAGTTAAGAATGAGTTATCACCAGGAGGCATGTTCTCCTTTGCCACTGAAAAGAATAAAGTAAGGACAGACTCTGGCTTCAGTTCTACCACAACTGCACACAAGTTGTAGTGTGTCTCCACTCAGCATTGTGGAAATAGAGACAAGGAACATCTTTTCATCACCTCTCCCTAAGGCAACATTGAAACCTTCTGTTGCCTTGAGCTCTCTCATGTCATTCCCTAATCATTAACACAGAAACCTCTATGCCACATTGCCCCCTCCTAACCTACCCACTAGTGATCTGGAGATCATCTTCCCCGCTAGCAAGTCATCCAGAAGTATTTTTCTCAAAAAAACAAGAAGCTTGCCAGTATATTTTTCTAAATCACCCTTAAGGAATGGCTGATTAGTTACTACGAACACAGATGCCTCATCCACACATGGACCTGCAGGCTGCCTACTGCGCTTTTATGGGAATGCCTGGAAGCACACTAAAATACCTGGTTTTTTATACATAGGAGGTACTTTACACTCCACAGAATACCTTCTGGGAATGTCTCCAGCCATGGTTGTAGGTTTACTGCCTAGATGGACACCAGAATCTAGTCCTGCACATCATAAACATTTTTTAAAAAGACAAAGTCAATGAATGAAAATCACCAGGGGATGGGGGGAAGGAAATCAAAGCTGAATTTGAGAATTATCCTGCAACACAGTCAAAATTGGTAAAAGATGGGGTTACAAAAATCCCACCCTGAAAACAAAAAAAATTGAAAGAGATAGTAGTATCTTTAAAAAAACGCTAGGTTGTGCACTCTGAAAACAAATGGTCTCAGGAAGGCTTAAACACACTCCAGACCATTAAACCAGGACAATCTAGTAAATGCACTGTACATTCAAGATGAGAGCACTTTATGTCATACTGCAAAGCATTTTTTCTTCAGAGTATTACACACACGAAACTTGATCTTCTCGCTGAAACTCTTTGAATAGTCATGGCACAGGTAAAGAGCATTCTCAGTTCCAATATTTTCTGTGAGTCTTCTGAGATTATTCTTATCTTTGAGCCAGCAATAACCTATTTGTAAAGGTAACCTGAGTGTTAAAGTACTCTTAAAGGAAGCTATGAATGTATGCGGAAAAACATAACTAGAATAATAGGAAAAAAATCACAATTGGAATTTAATCTCAAAATTTGTCTATACATAGAAGCAAAGTTTTTGTGCATCAGAAAAACATTACCAGCGTTGTATTATACATTAACACATTGCGTTCTGTTGGTTTACAGTAATTCCCTTCTTTCTAAGAGGACAAACCAATAAAGGAGAAAAGGATCATTTTTCAAATATTGGTTAATTGTTTTTTCCTTTTGTAATCAAACCAAAGGGAGCTCATTTATTTACGAATATGGCCAAATAGCCAAAAATAAGGCCTTTTTACCTTCTGACGTGGCTGATTGGGGACTGAAACTACAACTGTATTACAGATTGCCAGAGCAAGGAAGAAGTCAGTGATGTACATTGCCTCCGAAGATAACTCGCTGCTAGCTTCTTCTGATTGTTGATAGGAATGAGAAGAAATTTGACTGAACTTCTCCAGCAGTTGTGTGTCTGGTACAACATCCGTTTCCTATTGATGAAATAAACAAAACTGTCCATTAGGATACAAACTTAATCTCAGTCTCTGGAGGTTAAATCAGTTACAGACGAACAAAGTGTAGAAGCTCATACAACTTCCTTCCTGTCAGATGCTGAGTTTGTTATACTAGGAAACAGAGGAACACTCTGGTGTCTTCACTGCTTTGTGCTAGCCCATTGAAAATGGTAAACTTCATGCCCAGACAGACAAACAGCAGAGTCTTAGTTCATAGACACTTCAACAGAGATTAAGTATAATGAATGCTATTTAGACACCTTCAGGTACAGAAGCAGAGTTTTTACCTCTTGTAACCTCCATAAATATTGGTCATCTAGATATTTCCTATTAAAAAACAAAAGAAAATGCCAGAAGCCTCTTAAAACAAAAGAACAAACTGTTATTAAGATGCAGCTCGTCATTTTAGCTGGAGTGATCATGAACTCACAGCAGCAAGAATCAAAGCATACACCTTCATGACCCAACAACCATCTGCAATGTCAGCTGCAAATAGGATGCAGCCAAGCAATCATGGGAGGCTCTGGTCTTGATGGAAGAAAGGATCTCTTAAATGACAAGCACTCTGATCAAATGGGGGTAAAAAGATATTCCTTCATCAGTTACTTCAGAAATTTAGCATCAAAACCAATAGCTTTTACTTACAATGGGGCTGCTGAAAGCAACATGTCCTGCGTGGAGAACATCACCTGCTCCATCTTCCCTTCCTAATACAGGGTAACTACCAGACAATGGATTCAAAGACTTTCTGTTCAAAGGTTCATTCACAGCTCTGCAGTTGTGTCTCCACCATTTTGACACATGGCTTGAAGAGTAACACTGACAATCAGCTGAATCCTCATCCTCTGAATCCATCTCTTGATAGGATTCCAACCTCTTTGCTATGGAAAGGGAAACAAAATTATTGTTCCATTAGCAAAAAGAAACTTGTCTAAAACACTGCCTGGAGGCTCAAGAAACAAAAACGTAAGGATTTAGTACACAGTTAAGAATAATCCACCATTTATGAAAAACAAAACCCATAACAAGCCATCACACTGACTTCCTGTTTGGGACACTGCACTTCAAGAGCAACACTCCACTGAAGTGAATCCAGAAGAGAGAGCAAAAATAATCAGGGTTCTAGACAACATGAGCCACATGGAAACAGTAAAATAAGCTGGAGTTTAGTCTCCAGAAGGGCACATTGATGGAAGTCAATTAATAGTCTTCAAGCGCATGAAGCGCAATTGCATAGAGAAAGGAAATAGCCTGTTTTCTATGCACACTGTGGGTAATAACAGACACAGTGGTCCTGCAAGACAGACCCAGGCTAGGTATCAGCAAAACTTTGTCAGAGAAGACATGACATACTAGAACAGAATGCCTGAGAAAGCAGTGAATTGGACATCACTAGATGTCCTGAAGAAACAAAAAAAAATATTCATAAAGAATGATAGCCACAACTCTGCCTTAGGCCGGAGAAATGAGACCAGATTACCTCCTACTATGCTTTCTAGCCTAATTATTTTATGACGGATCAGGATTGCATGCCAGTGGTTTGACAAGTACAGCTTCTAGCAGGAACTCATTGAAACTATGTTTATTTTTTCTGTATTGGACACCCCCTCACACAAACATACATATTTTCTGAGTATTTAACTGAAAAGCTTCTCAATAATAAATAATAAGGTTGGAATAATAAAACTTTCTATTGACACATCTAATGCCTTTGCATCAAAGACATAAATGCAGTTCTGTGCCCCACAAATCTAGCTAGGAAGATCAGTGGTGTAAAGAACCTCTGTAGCAAATGGAAACACACCTATGCTGTCACTTGCTTGTTAAGAACATTCCCAAGTGTGGAGTTCTGGGACACTGTTTGACCACATGCAAGAGGTTGCAATCTCAATCCAGACAGCACTGGATCACTATACGCTATTCAGCTTTCAAGTTTTTACCTGTCACTGTGAAAAGAGCATACAATGAGCATATGCTAGCAGTTCAATGTCTTCATCCACCGACAACACGGAAAAACTGTTCTGAGAGCTGTGTGTTACCTACTTATTTCATTAAAGTGTGAATACAAACAATGGCCTCCTAGCAAAAAAACAATGTTAACATATAGACATCTCCTGCAACACCATTAATTCCTTATTTTTTTCTTATTTAAAGTGGCAGCTACTGTACAGGAAAGAAGTGAAAAGTGGGATATTATTCTATTTTATGCAAACAGGAAACCTACCCACAGTTCAGAGTCCCCAGCTCTGGTGCTCAAAATGAGACGGAAATAGATTTATTATGTCACTTGTGAGACATTTTCCTCCTAGCCAAAGTGCAGGAGCTGAGCTATGTTCAGGAAATGAGCTACTGGATTTGCTAGCCTGTTAAGTTCTCCTTATTTCCTCTTGTCTTCTCTTTCTGGAACATAAATGAAAGTCTCCTGTCCTTCATCCTGCCATTCTGATGAGTACAAGAAAAGCAGGGAGACCAGAGCTTACACCTTCCTTGGCAGGCCAACTCCCTGATGTCAACATGAATTTAATAAAATAGCTCTTTAAAAAAAAAAGATAGGTGGGAACAAAACAAACTGTAGCTCTCCACAACTACCAAATATAATATCTCACATGTGGTATCGATACCTTTTGCCAGAAAGCAGCAACAGTGACTTAGTATGTGTTCATAGAGCAGGTTTGGACAACACATGCCCACTCCGCTATGCTTCCAGGCTGTTAAGAACCCTGCATGCTCTGTCTGACGTAAGGTATGCGGCACCTCCTATAACAGCACACGGCTCTGCTGCCATGGTCGAAGAGCCACAAGTTACTTTACACAGAACACTGCATGGGGGCACCTATATGGAGGATTATACTGAATCCCTGTCACTGCTGTTGTGTGCTTCCCTCATGTGCATCCCCTTATCCTGAGCAATACAGATATAAATGCAGAAATACATGTACAGACTAAGCGGCCTGTATGCAAAAGACTGAACTGTCTCACACTGCAACTCTTACTGTATGTAGCAGGAGCCTTGCAAACAGCAGCTCTACGCAACTGAACAAACGCACACCAGGACTAAAACACAAGACCTCCAACATTTTTCAAACTGGTTTTCAGGGTTCACATAATTTCTAGATTTGTTAAGAAGAAGCACCTGCTTAGTCTTCAGGTGAAAGACAGGGCATAGCAGGAAAACATAGAACCACAGAATCATAGAATGGTTTGGGTTGGAAGGGACCTCAAAGATCATCTAGTTCCAACCCCCTGCCACACTAATATTTTTGGAAGATGACTCTAAGTGAACTACTAGCAGAAGTATGTGGTAGATACACTTTCCCTGGCACAGTGAGACCCGGATCAGCCACAGCTACATCATTTGCACTACTCTCTGGTTTATCTCCTCTGAAATACTTTTTCTTCCTTTAGGAAATGGTCTTAAAATATATTCTACTTTTTATTTAAGTTGTTCGTTCATCAAGTTTGAAACTTAAAAATATTTCTTCTCACTTTTCTGTTGTCATCCTTCCCAGTATAATTTTGCAAAGCCAAAGAAGCACCTGGACACCCACACCATAAAATTTTCAAAATATGTGCAGAAATTACTGTAAAAATGGTTTGTAACCATCTGCTCCTGTGAAACAACAAAAGAAGCGCCGGACCGATTCATTGCTGTGGCCAGCAGGGTGTGCCTTTTGCTCGCAGTTGTGAGCTGTTCTATCTGGCAGCAAATCCATCAAAACCACAAAGAGGGGGTTTAATACACAGCTGTGCTTCATGTGTGCACCTGTCAGCACCTCACCTCTGACCTCATATGGAATACTTGCCTTGTTCCCCAGCAAAATAGCAAATGTCTGCAGTCACTAGTACTTACATGCAGCAACGACAATAAAACTTTGTAGTTTTATCTAATTAACAGCTAATTGCATCAAAGACTTAATGTCACTGCCCAATTTTCTCTTGTGTTCTGGAGCTGTATCTTCTCCTGGACCCCAGAAAGCTTCAGGTATGCTCTCATGCAATGTGTATTGAAAGATGCCACACTATTAGACAATGAGGCAGCAACTATCCAGTAACACTGCTTGTTGAGTTTTTGGCTGACAATAAAGAGGTGTGTAAGATATAAGTAAGAATACAGCAGTCATTATTTTTGATGGAGGTACTTATCTTTGCAGCCTTAACACATATGTACACACATCTGCTTGACTTGTACCTTAACATTACTGTTAAAACTCTGACTTTAGCATGTATTTTATTTGGGTTACTGTATCCTCAAGGGCAACAGTACATCAAATCGAAGCCTTAAGATACACTACATAAAGATGGTACACTGCTACGGCAGTCAACAGGATGCTTGAACCCTAAAATGCCAGGTAAGCACTGGCACTCTAGTTGAAGAAAAAAAAAAAGAAGACAGACTAGATAGGCAATTTCCAACGTTCTAGGTTCTGAATACTGCAAGGAGAGAAGTCAAATACAGCAGGCATGACTTCTTCCAGAGCAAGTAAAGATTATTTCGTTTGTGGTATCAAATATGTTGGAACTTAAACTAGCTGCAAAGCAGCACCTTACATACAGCCTTCAAGTCTCAACACACTGAAGGGAAGCTAAGAGATGTTATGAAGGGATGCAAATGATGGAGAAAGATGCATGGCTATTAGTAGGATCAGTCTGAATTCATACCTCCTGTGAGCGTGTATTGCCACAGGAACCTCATGAAGTCCACTGGACTCCTATCAAAACTTTCAGCTTCTCTGAGAAGAGAAAAACGACCCACTCTGAACACAGGTTTAGTGTCTTACCATTTTCCTCATGGCAATACTCCTGTCCTGCAATGCTGCATCTCCGAAAAACCATCTTATTTTCAGTGAGGGTTCCAGTCTTGTCAGAGAAGATATACTGAATCTGGCCAAGGTCTTCAGCAATATTCAGTGCTCGACACTGAATTGTTGAGTCTGTTTTCTCATGGTAAAAATCAATGTCATTCTGTATTAAATAAATTTGTCCCAATTTGACAATTTCAATTGAAACATAGAGAGAAATTGGGATCAAGACCTACCAAAATAAAACATGGTGATTAAACAAAACCAAACTCTTTGGCCAGTTACAAACATGAAGTAGCTCTACCGAAGCCGAAGAGTTACTTCAAGGATATAAATAAGATCAGAATATGACCCATGTTCAAAGCAGATCAAAGTTACCTGTAATAAAATGATCATCGTCCAGAACATATTGAACCCTGCTAATGCTGGAGAAATCGATTTCCCATCTGGCTCAGGGATGTTAAAAAAAGGTATTTCTGAATACCTACTTAACCAAATTCCATGGCCTTGAAAACAAGAACAAGGAAAAGTGAGTCAGTCGTATGTAAACAGTTCATGGTCATGGTGTTAACTGTTATACTCTGCAGTTCTTTCTAAGCTTTTAAACTACCATTTTATCTCAATTTTTGCTCAACAAGAACCCTATTAAAATTAATTAAGTATCAATGCACAGAAGAATAAATACCTTACATGCATTTCTATCAACAGCATATCATAGAACTAAAGGAATACTAACTACACTTGACAACCCTTTTTGTTTTTCCCTAGAAAACCTCTGGCAATAAATTGTATTATCCTTGCTTGTCCAGTTTTTAGTTAAGCTGTGAACATCATGTCATCATTATTAAATGTAGTCAGAAGACATTTTTTTAAACATGTTTTAAACACCTTTTGATTTGCCATAAAAGCTAGTCTGGTTAGATTTACTCAAGCTCACTATTTAATCAATCCCTAAAATATCAAGTCCTTACAACTCTGGTCACACTAGGCCCCTCCCCACAATGCTGTACTGTTGCGGAAGTTTTCTGGCTGCTACATGGGCTACTACAATAGAAAGCACCTGTGCCTCGTCAGGACAGGTGCTGTGAGTCACGTTGGTCAGCCGAAGACCACGTGACTCATGGATGGTTAAAGGCGGGGCACTCCCAAGAGGGAGGGGGGCAGTTCCCTCCTGGAGACTGGAGTGGTAGGAGCCCCTGGAGAGCAGTGTCTTGAAGCTCTCTGTTTGAAGCCTTTGATTGCGGTATAGACCTTTGGAGCAAAGTAAGACCTTCTGATATACGAGGGGAATCACAACAACCTTCTGGGTTGTGATTCCTGAAGAACATGAGACCAGTGGTCTGCGACAATTGGTGACCCCGATGTGATTTGTTGGAACGGGAACTACTTGGACTGCAGAATGAAGTGTGGTAGAGCCCAGTGAAGCTCGAAAGCAGCAGGAGAGCTGCGAATTGATCAGCTTCGACTTAGACATCTGGAATGAGGTGAGCTGCTGGGAACGGAAAATGGGACAAAACTTTGTAAAGGAAAATCAGACCTTCACTTTCCTTAAATCTGCGGGAATGGCTGCGGGGGCCAATATAAGTAATGAAGATTTATATAATTTACTTAACTGGGCAGCGGGACACGAAGACCTGGTTAGCCTTACTTTCACCTTTAACCTAGAACTTTGAAAAGGTTGGGATATAAGCTACTTTGTGAAGTAGTCCTTGGAAAAAAGGACTTAACTGATACTGACCTGCTGTGTACGTGGAGGGCCCTAGATAATATAATTCAAAAGGGGGTGGCAGAAAAGGAGGAAGATGAATTAACAGACTATGCATCAGCAAGTGAAGGGTATGAAGGAAACAATGAACTGTCTGAAGGAGGACTGGCCCCAGACAGTGTGGACAGCGAATTAGATGTATCCTCGCTGTTCACGGAGATCAATAAAGTTGCGGGGACTATGCAGGGACTCTGCCCCACCCTGCAGGAGATATTGGAGCGCCCCCCACCCTTTGCCCCAGCAGCCCCCCCTTCCTCCTCAGGATGTGTCACGCCTACGGCTCCGCCGCTTGATCTAATGGCCCCACCCCCGGCAACTTCATATCCAGCAACATATATGACACAGGTACGAGCCATGCAGCCAGCACTAGTGCGCCAGGCCGTGACAATGCTGCAAGGAGTATCCCAGCAGTTAGCAGCTGTAGTGGAGATATTGCAGCAGGCCATGACCCCCCCTGCAGCAAAAGAGATTTTAGGAGAAACTTCCAAAGCAAGTGACAGCTCAGCTGGGGAGTTACCACCGGTTTCTTCACCAAGGGAAAAGTTGCTAGAATCTGTCTGTTTATTGGAACCAGACCCCTTGGGAACCCCTACAGCGACAGTTCAACCTCGTGACCCAGTCTGTTTCTGGAACGAGGTAAAAATGAAAGCAATAGAGGCTGGGGACTGGGACTTGGTTCAAGTCTTGGGGTTACCAGTCAGTAATAAAAAATTATCCATGATGGAAATGGGGGGAAAGCCGAGTGTATTCCCTGTGGAACTGGCCCTCCCGGGTTCTAACCAGCCCAATCAACACTTGGGCTGGTCATGGAAAGTCATACAGGATATACAAAAGGCAGTAGCACAATATGGGCCAAATTCCCCAGCAGTGACACAATTATTGCGATTGCTAAACCTAGAGATATTGGTACCGTATGACTTTCAACATCTGGCTCAGGTTATGTTCCAGCCAGTTCAACGCTCCATTTTTATGAGCACTTGGAGGCAGTTGGCCGATCGTCAGGCACTACACAATATACAATTACCTCAAGGCGACCCATGCTATGCCGTTGGTACAGATGTCCTGATGGGAACGGGTCAAGTATTTAGCAATCCGGCAATACAAGCCCAATGGCATCCCCAAATTCTTGAGCAGGTCAAACAAATAGGGATGCAGGCCCTCATGCGCACCACAGAAATGGCGGAGCCCCAAGCGAGGTACTCCACGATCAAACAAGGGGTCAAGGAGCCTTTTCTACAATTTGTAGAGCGATTACAAGGGGCAATAGAAAAACAAATATATGACAGCAATCTACGGGCCCTATTGACAAAACAACTGGCAAGGGATAATGCCAACACTGATTGCCGAAGAGTTATTGAAGTACTGCCAGGGGACCCCTCTTTAGAGGAAATGGTCATTGCGTGTGCTAAGGTCGGGTCTGTAGAGCATGAAATGACTGTACTAGCCACCACCTTGATGGCCTCATATAATAAGAAACAGAAGTGTTATAAATGTGAAAAGATGGGCCATTTTGCAAAAAACTGTAGATCAAGGATTTACACCAACGGCCGGTCAAAAAATGACAAAAGAAGAACTAAGAAATATGTGACATACAGCCCTAGCAAGCTCTTTGCGGGAGCAATACGGGAGCCGCAGGCCAGTCCAGAAAAGAGCCCTGAGGGAATGTTACGATAACCCTTTGAAGGAATGTTACGGCAACCGCAGGTTAACCATCAGGAAAAGCAGCCAGAACAGCCAGGGTGGATGTATCCAACATCATCAGAACAATGGATATATCCACTGCCGACTTGGTATGATAAAAAAATATAAGAATCACTTCCTCATGATCCTAGTCTTAAAGGTATCCAACACAGTGGCTGTACATGGGATCGGAACGTTAAGAACCCCTAAAGGTCATTAGATGTTTTTTCAAAAAAAGAGGGGGAATTGTTGCGGAAGTTTTCTGGCTGCTACATGGGCTACTACAATAGAAAGCACCTGTGCCTCGTCAGGACAGGTGCTGTGAGTCACGTTGGTCAGCCGGAGACCATGTGACTCATGGATGGTTAAAGGCGGGGCACTCCCAAGAGGGAGTGGGGCAGTTCCCTACTGGAGACTGGAGTGGTAGGAGCCCCTGGAGAGCAGTGTCTTGAAGCTCTCTGTTTGAAGCCTTTGATTGCGGTATAGACCTTTGGAGCAAAGTAAGACCTTCTGATATACGAGGGGAATCACAACAACCTTCTGGGTTGTGATTCCTGAAGAACGTGAGACCAGCGGTCTGCGACACTGTACATGCATCTCATGTTACCCAAAAAATCCTAAGGGAAAGTAGGAGTTTTGCAGAGCAATTAGTGAGAGAAAAGAGAAATGAAATGGACAAACAGGTTCCAGACCAAAGAACTCGCACCAGGAACATACTTCTTGACCACACTCCAGATTAAACATGACAACACGAACTAAAACCTGGCAGCATCCCCAACCACTAGGGAATTGCACCTGGATAAAGGCACTTTCCAAGATGGGCTGTTAAAATGAATCAGCCCCAAAATAGAACACTAAGCATTGTAGGCTGACAGAGGAAAACAGTAGAAGTCTGATGATTCTCACTTACCTATTGCACCAGTTAAACACATCAAAATTAGAAGCAAAACACACCAAAGAATATCAGTGTTCACTTTTCTTTCCAATTTACTGCGCTTGCAATGAGGACCGCTGTTATTCAGCATGGCTTTGGTTTCATGACCTATAACCACAACATAGGTTGAAATTCTCTAATAGCACGTATCAGAACCATAAGTAATTTATATTTCCAAAGCTCTGGGAAATGTGACATTTCTGTTAACTAATATTTGAAGAGATTGTAAATTTGAGCAAACTAACTGCTCCTGCAGTATATGAATTCTGTCCTAAAGAAAACTGAATAAACTAAACCAGAATCTGTCATGTACACATTAACATAGTCTATCGTATTCCTTCCTATAGAAACAATTTAATTCCTGACGTTTTGTATATTATTTCTAGTATTTTCTACAAAATCCTGCACCTGCATTACAACTCTCTGGCTGGATACATCATATTGATTAGTTTAAAAACCTCTGCCCTTTGATACAGAACACTGAAGAACAGTACTAGCTCCAGTCTTGGACCAGAAAAAAATCCTAAGCAAGCCACACATCTCCATGTCCATTTCAAAATCTGGGTTTACCATCTCAATTAATAGTTGAGGACCTGTTCACACAGAACACAGTTGACCTCCCATGAATAATTAGACACATCAGTTCTTTACATTGTTAAAACAGAAACAAACCTAATCCAGATATGCTTTCTTAATGTTTCTAGCTATAGCTGTCTTCTGTTAGATTCAAGGTTTTACTCTCGTAACTCCCCTTTGCATGATACTGTTTCTTAGGGAACATAACTTGTATCCTGTTTGCAAGGCAGTCTGTGAAAGCCAGGGTGGTTCACTAACCTGCATATACCACTATGCCTACAACAGCTTCTGTGTTTCTTACTGTGCATCCTCGAAGCAGTAAGTTTTCCTTGCTGAGGCCCACTCGATCCTTGTTTGAATGCTCACTGAAAAAAACAAGCACATTACTTCAGCTGTAGGACTCCAGCAATTATCAGTCAGGCTTTGCAAAACCATCAGGGAGGAGATTTCCCAAAGAAGCTGGTAGTCACTAACTGCCATTTGGACATTTCTGATCAGACTTTTCAAAAGAATTGGGCAACATGCATGCAGATCACCTTTAAAAATCTAGGCATGTAGGCACTGTATTAAAATTTTCTTGTCTTTACAAGCCTAGCATTTGCCTGCTGGCATACGAGAAGTAGGCAACACTATCAAAAAGAGCTCAAGACGAACACTGGAAGTCTGAAAGTCTATGACTTGTACTTGGATTGCCAACATCAGAAAAAATTAGAATAAAATATAAAATCCCATTTTAAATATACAGTGAGCATCGTTATTCCTGTGGTATACTTCCAGTGCAGGTAGGCCCACTGTTTGTCAAGGTGTTTCCTCAGAGACTAAGATTTATACATATTTATTTTTCTTTTCATATTTCTAATATGTCAGTGCCCACAGGGAAGAATGTAAACATTATAACTCTCAAAAACTGAAAATCTGTCACCCCATGAAACAGTATTTTGTCTTCCTACTCTCTATAGAAAAATCATAAACCCATAAGAAGAAAAGACACAGATAGGCACGTTGGTCAAAACAAATCAGAGTAGGAGAGGAAGCCAGTCCTTCCAATTTCCAATTCTGAGCAGCCCATCCAATCAGGCCATGGTCCAGACCAAATACTGTAAATATCACATGTTACTAACAGCAGATTTAAAACAGCTATTTCAAATATGGAATACACAATTGCAAAACAGCCTGAACGAAGATGTCGAAAATATTCAAGACAAAATAAAAAGCACTAATGGGTTTTCCCAGTTCACAATCTGCCCTTCTGGAGTTCTGTCTGTTGGGCTGCACTCAGAAATGTAGCGGTGCAAACTGACTTCTATGTATATTGTCATTATTTTTTAAAGCAAACGTTACAAGCACTCTGAAAATTGGCATGAGCACCAAAGCAAATTACAACAGTTTAAAGATCCATCAAGCCTACTTACACAAAGCCTCGGAAGCGACTGAGGTCGTTGTTAGGACTTTCACACTCTATTCTACTGGAAAATTTTTCTGGATCAATTTCAGAGACCTAAAGCCATAGAAAAAAAAAAAACCCACAACAGAGAACTCAGACAAAATGTGATGAAACTTAAAAAAAATAACATAAATTCATAGGTTCAGATATTACTATCTAACAAATTAGCTTTGAAACTATAAGCTGCTGGTGTTGTTGATAATTTGTTACCCAGTGTAAACCAGACTTACACAGCATGGAACGACCTCCTACTAAATATCAAACTCTGGCAAGTATCAGTTGAACTGCTGATATTTTGAGAACACAGGAGAGGAGAAAATGGGTGGAAGAGTGAGGAAGAAGAAAAAAAAATGCAATAAGAACATCTTAAAAGCAGAGATTTCCCATACTTTTTTTTGCATGAGTCAAAAAAAAAAAAAGAGGCACTGTCTTCTCTGCAAGCAGCATTTCTTCCCAACGCCTGTTGTTTCCAGTGCTAATGCAAAGAAAGCAGGCAGAACTTCTTAATGATGTTTGAGCCACACCAGTAGCAAAGAAAGGGCTGTTATGAAAGACCAGAAGTACATGTTGCAAATAAAGAGCAGGTGAGATCCTCAGTGAAGAGAAAAGCCAAGCGAAACAAATATCCTTTATTAATAAAGGATGAAACCTGACAAGAAGTAAGAGAAAAAAACCAAAAGACTTTATCTTTGGAATTACCTGCAATTGCACTTGCAATTTAATTTCAATTAATGGCATATGAGTATGCCTCTAGCCTCTAGTAACTAAACAGAGGTGTTTCCAACCTGAGTACCTCCCACTAACTCTTTGGAAAGTCATTTGTTCTGCTCTTTAGAAAAAAAAGAACGACCAATTTAAGGTTTCAAACTCCAAGGATATATCTATAATTCACAGGTATAATTGCATACATCTTCTACATAATCACAGGTCTCTGAGAAGGCTGCACTCCCACAACTGAGTGACTTCACACTGGCAGAATAGCAAATGTGAGGTTAAAACACGATCCTGTAAGTAGAATTTGAAACTCAGAAGACATAATATTATTAACATATACCTCGTTGGCTTGATTAAAAATATTTTTTTTGCTATATTTTGCTGTATTGATTTGCTGCACTGTACTAACCTGAAGTCAACATGAACACAGCCTCAGATAGATAACCTTCAGTCTCTTTGTAAATTTAACTAATTATGAAAGACCTCTTTCTCCACTGATGTTTCTCATATTTATTTGTACAGGAAGTACAACATTTCTGTAAAATGTGAGACATTTTCAAGCATTTCGCATTGTATAATGATTATATAAAAAAGAGCACAAAGAGTAAGAACTATCCCCAAAAGGAAGTAAAATAGCCAAAGCAGTTGATTCTTTTCTTCTACAGCCTAAACGTTTCCAGATACGTATTTCTGGTGAAAGCATCTTATTTTTGAAGGACAAGTTTGACCCGGTCAAACAATTTGTAATGGCAGTGAAGGTGTTAGTTGGAGCTCCATGCAATACACCTTGAAACAGCAACCACAGAAACTCGAGGTGTAACCTCTAGTGGGCACAGAAGTTATGTCTATAGTCTGCCAGTATAAAACAAAGGTGACAAAAACTATGTCCAAAAGCAGGTATCTTGATACGGGCTCTAAGATGCCTCGGATATGGGCACTTCCAGGATGCATGGAAGAAAAGGACAGCTCTTCCCTCTTCTCTAGGTTTGAGGATGCTGCAGCTAGGGCTGGATTCAGTCATTGATCACATAGGCTGAGAAGGAAGTCACCAGTGCAGTCCTGTGGTCTTTCTTATAACGTAATAGGAAACATTCACTGCTCACAGTGACTTAGTGCTAATGGCATATTAGCTTCTTCACCCCAGTGAACCTGTCCTTGGTTCGGCTAACCATGAGGTGCAGAAGGAAAAGGGGATTAATCCCTTCTTAATGGGAAGCAACATTTGTTCATTAGATCGTGGAATCATAGAATGGTTAGGGTTGGAAGGGACCTCAAAGATCATCTAAGCTCCAAACCCCCTGCCATGGGCAGGGACACCCTCCACTACACCAGGTTGCTCAAAGCCCCATCCAACCTGGCCTTGAACAGTTCCAGGGATGGGGCATCTACAACTTCTCTGGGCATCCTGTTCCAGTGCCTCAGGGAGAGGTCCCTAGCTGTTTAATATAGACCTCTATGAATGACAAGTTGGTTGGAGATACTGTGTTCTGTGCCTTGTTACCCGCTGTTTCCTAAGAAGTCTCAAGTTATTTTCCCAATTTCTTTCCTGTTGTCATTTAAGAATTTAAAAAACAAATTATGCCATTCTAATTTGTTTCATGCTTTAATTTTGCCTTGCCTTCTCTTAAAGGAATCCCAAGTGCAAGAACAGGTGCCCCACTGGTAACTTTTTCATTGTGTTTCTACTTGCTCAGTCACAAAGCAGCAGGACATAACTCCCTCGCAAACAGCTTAAGTCTTTTTGGTCCTTGTCTTCAGATGTTCTTTAATTTGATGCAATTTATTGCTATTCTTCTGACCTTAAGAAATAGACAAGTCAGGCAGTCAGCCTTTTACACAGCACTGCCAGAGTCCTATTCAGCTTGAGTTTATAAGGACAAAGTCTCTAGCTGAAAGGTTTTACAGACCTCTAGAGGTCTGTAAAACTGACTATGGCTCTACATTCAGACACCATGCAGTCCTGACAAGAAGACCCTACAATGATTTTTTTTTTTTTTTCCTTCTTGCATTTGAGGAGAAAAATGAACTGTCTTGAATGGTGATGGAATTGTCACTTTTTTTGACAGTGTGACTCTTCCTAGCATTTTGATGCAAGTTTTCTTGCACCTCTTGACAGAGGAAACAGTCTCTTTCTTGAGTGAGACTGAAATCAGACCTTGGTAGCAGAAGCTGTATGAGGTCAGAGACACCTCAGTATGAGGTAAGCCTGTAGAACCATTTGAATTTTGCCTTGCATAATGATATGTACATACAGAAAGATGAAACAGTCCTTTCTGCCTTATTATTTTAAGATTAAATGAAGAAAAGAAAAAGAATTGCATGTCACTGTAACAGGACAAGAAACAGCTTTGTTCTTGGATATCGCATCATGCTTTTGGTATTACCATACTTGCTAAGTAACAGGGGAGTCTTAATGCACAACAAGGCACTCCTCCTCACTTCCTCACCACTGCTGACAATTCAGAGACAGTTCAGGTAATTTTATCTCCAGAGGACTACATAGTCTGCTCTTACGGACAGCACCAAGTCTCCCTGCTGTCATTTTCAGCATGGTATTTCAGCAGCAGAAATCAGTATCAGGTGTGCTGAAGAGTGCAGAAATGCCAGGATTCTTTGTACTTTTGATATCGTCTTCTCTATGCCAGTCTCCAGCGTTCTGTTTGCTAGATGCAATACCAAATAAAGTTTATTCGTCTAGTATTAAAACAACGGCAGTCATCTCTTCAGTATCTGAAAAGGCCTTATGAATTACTTATAAAGCCTTAACCATGTGGCTTCCACAGCTGAAAAGCATAGATCCACTGATATCCCACCACTACTTGGTATGCATAAATTCTCTGAGTCCCAGTCATGCTCCGTCTTGAAAGGGTGCGATGACTCAGTTAATGCTGTTCACAGTAGGCTTGTTGTAGAAAAGTTCTAAGAGTCTCAAAGGTTTTATAAATCCTTGAAGGACTAGAATTGGAGCTAAAAATACATTTGCAATATGAAAAAATAGCAAGAGAAGATAGTGTCTGCTTCTCTCTCTAGATCTTTACACAACACATAACCCTTCTAAAAAATTTCAATTTCTCACCCACGACATGATACAAACCATAAGAGACTTCTTGACATTTGTTATTTTTACTGGCTTAGATTCCTTGAAATAGATTTCCTTCTCTGGGTTAAGCAAACATGCAAAAATTTGCTTCAAAATAACTCGAGCAACAAATTAGAACTATGTCCCCTAGTTATTTTTCAGATGGGGTTTACCGATCTATCAAGAATTAGGCGATCTAGAGGGCTGGGTTGTTCGTGTTTTTTTACTTGACTGTCATGCCAACTTTCTTACACCACTAGAAATGCACAATTATCACCTGCTCTGAATATCCTTTCACCACCTGCCTCTGCTTTAGATTGGTTTCTCCATCAAGGCCTGCTGTTTCAATGTAACAGATCCCATCCAGGTCACTAGAATACAACAGCACCATGTCAGCAGGAATTATTTCATTACGTGAAAGCCGGATGAAGTCCCCAACATTGACGTTTTTCCAGCATTCATCTATGTATTTCTTCTCCTTCCTGAAATACATATAAAAACAGTATTTTTTTTACAAATGCATAAACTGAAAGCTCAGAGAAACACACTGTAACTACAAAATTACTCTAATAGTTAATTTATGCATTCAAGTCATTACAAAAACTCTGATGAGATAGTCTATTAGCTCAAGGTGAATATAATTACAAAGAATGAGCTCTGGTGTCCAGATCTTGTTTTTCTGGGAATTACATTCCAGGTACCCACCTAGAACTGTTTTAGCTCTATTTAAAATTCAGTCCACTTGCTTCCTGTATTTTCGTTACCCCAAGAAAGCCAACAGTGTTTTCTGGATTCCTCTTTGGGTCACCACTTTTTCTTGCAATTATGCAACGAAGCAAAGCAAACCTTCTTCCCTTCTGATACAGCCTTTCAAAAATGTCTGTCTCCCAAAATAATTAACATCTACCAGTAAAGCGAAGTATATTCAGCAACCACTCCACTGATGCTCTGAATATAAATACTTGTATTTACAGGCTTTTACAATATCTTTTCCATTAATTTTGAACATAAGGTACCAACACTGTATAATACTCAGGGAAGTCAATAAAAGCTCAGGCCCTTCAGCATTGAGTTGAAATTCTTTATTAATATGAAATATCCAGGCATGATGTACACAAGTCTGAACGTTTTCTATTTTTCATTTATAGCTGCTATTCTGTCCTCAGCTGAGGACATAAATTAGATAAAGTAATCACGGCAGTTTATTGCAAGCACAATCAATACAGAGTGGTGAACAGGATGCAAGGTAACAAGCAACAAGCAGTGCGTGATAAGCTTGTCAGAGGCACACAGTAGTAGGCTACTGCGATACGGGTGATGAAACACACCTACAGCTGCTGTTGCAAGCACTGCACAGGTTTGGATGCAGTACGTTTTTGTATGAACTCTTACGGCCCTTGGTGACTGCCTGGCTCTTCTGCCTTGCACAGACTAACCCTAGAGTTATGTTTAGAGAGAGGAGCATGTACACTCTACAGTCTTCATTTCTCAGTCATTCAGATTGGGATATAGTCTAGGCTGTGCCAGGGCTGTCTTCCACGTTGTGCTTCCTTCCCTGCATCTCATTCTAAGCTGGCTGAGAAGCACACTCCCACTGGGGAGCTAGGAAGCGTACCTAGCTTCTACAGTACAGACATAAGCTAACAATCTTTGCAATATGGCCACTGTACTTATCTACCAGCTTTAATGAAAGTAAATGCTTCTGATAAATAGTCAAATAGAAACAGATACTTGTAATGACAAGAAAATATCAGAAAAATATTCCCTGTATCAAGCTTTGTATCCATACCTTTCAGACCTGCATTATCTGACAGTACCCTTTTGAAAATGCTTGTCTACAAACAGATGGCACAAAGCCCACACAATTAATTGGTGTACCAATAACAATTTCTCCAGTGGAAGATAAGGTGGAGGTGGTTATACTGCTTTCAAACTGCAAACAAAGCAAAACCAGGAAGCAACAAAAGCTGACATAAAATTAAATAAATATAAGCCACATCTGTTTTCTCCTTAAGCTGTTCATCATTAGTTTTATAAACACATGGAAAACTGGCACAATGGAAAGCATGTAAAATTTAATTAAAGGTACAGCCACGTCTATCACAAGATGGATGGATTCAAAGCAACACTGCAGGAATTAACTTTCATACCAATACATTTCCTTGAAAATAAAAAAGGAAAAAAAAAAAAAGAGTGGAAGGAAAAATTTCTAAGTAAATTAACAAAAAACAACCTAAAATAATAGAGGTAAAACAGGAAAAGGGAAGGAACATTTGCTGAAACAGGATGTGACTCTCAGTTACTGAAGGTATGACTTAAGCTGTAATAGCTGCAAATGTGCTGACAAAGTAAATCTGTTCAGGAGACTGAGTGAGCTGAAAACTAGTGATTTTTTTGTTGTTGTTTAGAATTACTCTTCAGATATTGAAAACAACATCATCAAACTTTTTACGTAGGCCAATTTACCCTGCTATGAAGGCAAAGTGAGTCCAATTAGGGTACAACACCAACTGGAGCAGAATGCCCTGATCACTCCACAACAGCATTCTTTTAGCTCATCCTCCAAACAGGATGGAAAGGATTTGAGAACCCAGGAGGGAAGTGGGAGAAAATTACTTCCATGGCCAGCTTGTATCTAGAAGAGTTAGAGAAAGGATAGATATGGAAAGGTAAGCAAGACAAAGTAAGCTCATCAGCAAAGAAAGTGTCATGGTTTAACCTGGCTAGCATCTAAATGCCACATAGCTGCTCACTCATCCTTCCTCACCCCTAGGGAATGGGGAAAAGAATTAAAGGAGAAAAGAGAAGGAGACTTGTGGGTTGAGACAAGAAAAAAAAAATAAATAAATAATAAAAAAGTAATAATGATAAAATAATAATATATGAATATATAATGATAATAATATATACAAACAAGTGATGCACTGTGTAATTGCTCACCACTGGTGATCAACGCCTGTCCTGTCCCAGCAAGCGATCCCAAAAGAGAAAAGTCCCAACACCACAATCCCGGACAAGTGAAAGGCCCGAAAAGAGAGGAGAGAGATATAGAACTCTGAGACGCTGAGAGAGTTGCAAAGAAAAAATTCTCAACCTCCCAGTCAACACTCATCTATATACTGGGCATGACGCTGTATGATATGGAATACTCCACTGGCCAATTTGGCCCTCAATCCTAAAATCTAAGTCCAAATCATAAGGGAAGTTGTGGGCCCTTTTTCCCAGCCATGCTCCCCCCCAGCCTGTTGTGCTCCTGCACACTGGCAAAAACACAGGAAGCTGTAAAGTCCTTGATGTCTCAGCACCAACTATAAACATCGGTGCGCTGCCAACATTCTTCTCATAACAAATCTCATCCGAGATCCAAAACACAGAGCTCTTCTATCTACTAAAAAGAAAAACTAACTGTCCCAGCCAGAAAGCTGTCCCAGGACAGAAAGCAATAGCATCATTAACGTGGCAAGATAAAAATATCAGCTGCAAAGTTGTCAATTTCTGCCACTAACTTCTATGGGAATTTTCAAGTGAACTGGAATTTGCAAAACCAAGAAATATTTGGACATTAAAGATTTTGTGATGAAGCAAACTTTTGATTTATCCTTGAAGTAACTATTTACTAGAGATTAAAAAAAAAAAAAGAGAGAAAAACACTGGTACTCTTGCATCCCTACATTTTTTCTAACTACCATGTATTTCACTGAAAACTACAAAAACCTATTTGCCTGTGCTGGAGTGTTGGGATTAACCCTCAGGAGACGGCAAATATTTCTATTTTAAATCTCTACCTATTTAATAAACTTGGGACTGAAAGTATACGATCTTTCTTTTTACTTCATGCACCTGGACAAGCCCCATTTTCTTTTTGCCAGGCTGGAGCCTGGGAGAGGAAAGAAAAGCTAAAGGTAAAGAAGAATCTTGTATAAAGGATTATTCTTTCCATAAAGAAAAACTGGATATGAAATCATATCTGAATTTCAAATATACACAATGATTTCCATAAACATGCCTTTGAAAGAACAGTAATTATAACACATCTACATGTAAGGCTTGGAATGAAAAAGAAATATATTTGAGAGAGAAGAAAAACGTATCGGCCAACAAAGTTATCCATCCTGCTGCTGCTGCAGCAGATGGATCACGCACATACTCTTTATCCAGTTCAGTACAAAGTAAGACAAAAAGTTTAACCATCCTTAGTAGTAGGTCAGAGGGGGAATAAACAGATTTTTCCATCATAATCACCGTACCACAGTTCTACTGAAATGACACGAACTACACGGTTTTAACAGATGCTCAAACAGAAGCGCCTTACACTTTGTAATACGCGGTTACTTCAATAAGATCCTACTACTTTAAAATGACAACTTGCTCAAAAGGCACAAGGACTTGATGACAAGTATTGAACATCTCAGCAACAATTACTAACTAACTTAAAGTGCACATTAGCACATTTTATTGTTTATTGGTATGTTTTATTACTCCACAAAGGAAAGATGAGACAGAAAAAGCTCCAAACATTTTCAGCAACAACATTATCTTATTTTATCATATTTTCAAGACAGAAAAAAGCTTTCCTGGACAAATCAGCTTCAGGCTCTGCGTATTTAAGTCTGAATACAATTGTTCTGATCTATCACATGGATAAACTCCAGAACTCCAAAAAGTAGCACGTCGAAAACTCTGCAAGTAGGGATGTCAGACATTTGCTATAAGCAAAAGCAAATAAGGGGAGGGGGCAGAAATCAGATTTGTCAAAAAAGCACAGAAACTAGCATCTAGCTGCTCAGATAGATTTATCAAGGCACTGACCCTGGCACATTTTGTCGTGGACAACGGAGTACAGTGAAATGAGTTTCTATTACACACACTTAACTTTGTATAAAAGCAAGCCTCGCAAGAGTTCAAGAAGCAAGGATCACTGGTCTTCCTGAAACAGCTTCATCTAAATTATCTTCAGATACAAACAGGTGGCAAGCGTGACAACGACTGCTTAGTTATGTTGAGATAGCAAGAAGAGTCATTATACTGGGGACTTGTCTCAGTAGTCATGCAGGTATCAGTACCTAATGTGTAAGTAAAATTACACAGACAGCATGTACAATGTATACAACTTCTCCAGATGAACAAATATACAGGAAGAAAATAACTGGAAATTGTTAGCTAGCTCTTCATCATGTTTACAATTGATATCACTATTCCTGATTAAATGCATGCACTGGAAGAATCATTATGATTCTTGGGATTCTTGTTAAAAAATCCAAGGGATTCTTGTTAAACAAGTCAAGAAATTCTGAATCCTAATGTGAGACTAATGGAAGTTTAATATAAAATCAGCTCACACATAGTGTACAACCATTTTTGTACCAATAAGATTTAATTATCCTGAACCACACCTCCAAGGCTTATTTTGAAAACCAGATTATACTCTACAAAATAAATCATGATAAACTAAGGAGGAAAAAAAAGTAACAAAAACTAAATACTCATAAGCACAAGAAGGAATTTTTACAAATTACGAACATGGCCACTAATCATTACATGTTTCTAGTGACAGGGAAGGAATAAAGCCAGAAAAGATGATCATTAATTAATTCTGATTCATTAACATTGGTATGAGATTGTAAGTAACGCAGAGTTTTAGCAATATGGATAACGAATGCTTCAGCTTTCTAGCAATGAATTCTTTCAGGGTACATGACAATTTATAGCAGAAACAATCCATCATCTCCTCTAAGCCTTCTCTGCAGACATGAAAAAGAAAGAAAACATTTATCTTTCCTAATAGCCCAATTACTTCCTTTTTTCAAGGTCAAATTTTTATAGGTTGAATGGAATGTTTCTGGGAAAGCTGCTATACATATTCATGTTTGCAGAACAAAAGCTGTTCGGTTTTCCTTTGGTGATATGATAGTCCAGACTTTTTCTATAGTTATGAGCTGGCTCTTACAATACCAATAGAGTATGGCAAATGCCAGAAAGCTTGAGATTCCATCTTCTGAGTAATATCACAGTATATTTAATGGTTACGTAGTATCAGTTGTAAATTTGCTGCATGGGCTGATTAAGGTCATGACTACAGTGCAGAGTTTAGAGTTTGGCATAACCAGCTAGCACATTAACATTTTAGAGAAGTTTGCTTTCAGTGTATTGCCTTCACTAGGAAAAAGTGTGTGTTTAATGAAAAGAGGGAGCTTTAAATGTGGTTTGGCACCACAACAACTACTGTATGTTACTCCTCGGACCTTATCAAATTTGTTAAAGTGTCTAACTGCCAATCAATCCTCTCCTACAGGTGCTGTTTGTGACAGCTACTACAACACACAAAAAGTGACATTTTTCAAACTACTTGTTTCTCTGCATGACCACAGAGCATGCAAGAAAAGATAAAGGAAATATAGTGGACCCTTCTTGTATTTTACAGGCTTTGAATGAGTCTCAGAATATCCTTTTATGACAGATATAAACGAAAAACAATTATGTGGCCAGCACTGAAGTGCACCAAAAGAAGTTTTTTGCCAGTTAATTTAAAATGTGATCAGTTTGTGTTCCTGTCTTATTATCCATGCAAAATAACTGCCTGTCAGTAAACCTCTCACCACTAGCACTCTCTACTCCTGACCTGCACCCACAGTCTGTACTACTGCACTCCTTAATGTTTGTACCAAACTATGTGATGCGCTCAATTAGAAAACTATCTCATTCTGTTCGGGAAAATGTTACTACATTATGAGCACATCCCAATATCATTAATGAGCTTTACCAATATAGTGATAAATTAGCGACCTCTGGATTTTCGTAATGCTTACAGTGATTTTAGAGGAATTAAAAATACACCTTTCAAAACAAATGCTACATACAGCTAGACTTAACTAGTCAAACTACCTTGGTTAATACAGTACAAACTCATACATGAACACTCATGCCTCAAGCAAACAATCATCTTTTTTCGGCAAATTTTACACTAATTTGATATCCTCTTAACAAAACTGGTGATAAAGACTCAACTAGACTAGTCCCTGAGCAACCTGATCTAATTAGACTTGCTTTGAGCAGGGGGTTGGACTAGATGACCTCCAGAGACCCCTTCCAACTTAATTTTATGATTCTATGAGTATCCAGAAAGTAAGCCAAAAGATTTATCAACAACTTTTTCACATATACTCATAATCAAGTAATAACAATAAATCAGCAAGACTGTTGTCTCTTACCTGCTGTATACTTTGGTTAGTAAGTTGTTTATTTGTTTATCCATTTTGTACTTTGAGTAATCTTCCAGACCATCTTTCACTGCAATGATTGTCAGAACTGCTACTAGAGGTAGCATTGTAATTTCTTTTTGGAAGGCTTCCACCAGAGGAACCCAATTTAGGACAACTAGAAACAGGAAATACAAATTGGCAACTCTGAAACAAAGAGAAAACATAGGAGTTAGTGGCACTAGCAGACGGTCATCCTTGTTCTCCTACAGACACTTAAGTTAGCAGTAATTCATCCTTTCTTCACCCCAACTGCAATTTAAGAACTAAGTATCCACAACTCTGTTCTCACTCTCCAGTCAATAGATAACTGCACAGTTGCTTAATATGCGTGATCAGAAGATGCAGAAACCAAGAATTTTCCTGTATTTTCAAACCTGTCCTCCAGGCATGTCTCCCAGTGAGGCTTTGGTGAACTTGCACTCTTCACGTTTCTAGGTCTTTTAAACTTAATTTTATCATTTCCTGGGGGAGATGACATATTTTTAAAAGGGAGCCAAACTGCAACCTCCCTGCACAACTTTACAAACCAGCAGTCCTCCAAGCAGAAAGTGGACAAAAAAGATTGGCAACAGAGAAATACATGAGGGAAGGAGAGAAATACATTTGCAGGAAACGAGCTGAAAATCCTACTGCAGATTGCTGTGTGGCAGTGCTCCAAGAGCAAGGAGTATTTCAATAATCCGAAGAACAGAACGAATGGAAATTACATAAACTATGGAGAAAAGGATTAGCTCAACACTGATGATACTCAAGTGACTTTGCCCAAAGAACACAGATCTTTTCAGAAGTGATAGGCAGGTCAGGATGAAGAATAGTTTTTGAATACCCATCTATATAGTAACACACACAATTAAATAAAAGGCTTCCACTTCAGAAGAATTACCATAATCAAAAGGAGTTCATTACCTGTGAAACTGTTCGAATAAATTCCGTGGTAAAAAATTTAATAAAGTATACTTAGTAGTCCGTATTTTGTTGTTCATGTAGAGTTTTGATACTTTTTCATACTCTTCCTTAAAATGTCCCAAACAGGGTATCACTATCCTATGTTTGCCAATAGTTTTTGATGATTGATAGCACTTGTTACTTGAATTGCTGCTGTTGCTACCTTCTCTGCCCTCTGTAGATATCAGTCGCTGCCAACGGTATCGGGCCCAGCGGATGGGATCTGCCATTGCACCTGAAATGCTTTATAATCCAAGGAGTGTCCTCTATCTAGAAACATGTTAAAATACAGCAAGTTAATAATTCTATAAAGGTTTTTCAACTAAAAAGTCACAGTTACAGTTTTAAATAAGCCTAAGAAAAAGTAATTTCCATGTTCTCATTAAAAAAAAAAACCAAACAGACAGTTAGGTGAGGTTAGGAATCTCTACTTCAAAGGTTGAATTTATGTGAATTTCATCTACCCTTTCAGGATTAGAGAGTTTGATTACTCTGTTTAAAATGCACAATATTTTTGTAATAGCATCGCACGTAAGCAGCCCACCCACCAGTTTCTTGTGCCGTAGTATGGTGAAAAAGCAGACAAGCTGCTAATTCTGCAGAGAACATCATTTAGAAAGGAATCCTTATCTCAGACACTGCAGTCCTTGTGGATGGTTAACAACCTTTATTAAACTCAGGAGCCAACAATATAGCAACAGGCATCTCAATACAGCCTTAGAGCTGAAGTGAGGAGCTGCCAGTGAAGGGCACTAAGTAGATATGCAGAAAAAAACTCTTCCTATTGAGTTATAAACAGCTTTGAGAATTTTTACCAGCTGACAGAGGATGAATAAACTTCATGTCAATGCTTCTCCTCTATTCACCTTAGCTAAGCCCTAGCAATCTACCCAGGAATTTGTTTTCCTAAAGAAAGTTGAAGTCCATAGGTATAGGTGATATACACTTTATCGAACCACCCAATACAGTCAGAAAAGGACTTTTACACACACACACCACACTTTAATACAAGTTCAAAATGTCTGGTTTTTACAGTTTATGAGTTTTTACAATTAATAATTGCTATGTTTCTTGTACTACTTCTTCCATAGACAGCTCATCTTATATTCGTTTAAAACTGTAACTTGTGTGAGCCCCAAATCATCAGTAATGCTACTTCTGGCTGCAGATTAGTTTCCTTCCCTCTGGTATCTTACTACCTGCATACATAGTAGCAAAATTTTTTACTAAGACCTCTTCCTAAATTCCCACACAAAGCTGCCTGTAAAATTTGCTGAGTCTTTCTAAATGAAATCTCTTTGCTACAGACTAGCCTATGCAGTCATCAAACTAACCCTGATTTTGGCGTCAATCAACTCAGACTTCTATTCATGTGGTATCTTTCTCTGCCATTGACAAATGTCACTCTGTGCTGCTCAGATACCTCCAAAATGTTGTTGTAAAAAGTAATTTTCCAAACTATCAATTTGACACCATCATATCTTCTCTTACATGTCTTCCTTGATTTTTCCTTTCTTCTATTACAATTGCAGAAATCTTGAAACATGGGCAGTGCCCTCAGCAGGTCCTCTAGAAATGAGGTAGTATTAATACCTCTACATGAACCCATACTGTTCTTGAGAAGATTCTGCAAACTTCCTAAAAAGCCTGGTCCACTGCATCACTACACTTTAGCTAGAAAGCTTTCCTCTAATGTCTAACTGGTCTATTCCTCTCGTCAAATTACGGTGGGTGGCACAATTTTGTCCTACCATCATTAGGTGTGGATGGCTATTGACTTACAATCTTAATGTCTTGGAAGACTATTACCACATACATGAAACTCATGTTTCTCTTTAGAAACTATGATCTATCTGCATGTGAAGGGAGAAGAGGAACAAGGAGACCAAACCAAACGTCTATATAGCATCTCCCCCGGCAGTTCCCTCATGAACTACTGTTCTCCCAAGGCCCTTCTGCAGTGCTTTCCCACGCAACGTAAGGCATCAGTCTGAGAAAAAGAGACCTTCCTTTTTTTCTCAGGGCTCAACCTTGTGGTGTCAGCAACCATCGGACTACCAAAGGCAAGCAACTGCTGTACAGGAAGGCAGCTATGTCTGGGACTTCTCTGAGGAACAAGAAGGAGGTTGTAGAGATTTTCCAAAATATATGGAACCCTCTTATTTTCACAGAATGTGGCACCTTCATATCCTTACTCCCTCTAATCCGAATGCCAGGGGGACAGTCCCTAGAGAGACCGCCCTCTGCATAGAGGCTACTATCCCATTTTAGTCAGGGTCAGTCTTTCTTCCAGAGATGGAAACTCTGACATCTAGGAGTAGCCACTTCCCAATGAACTACTTTTAAGGTATGGTTACCACATAGTCAGACATGAAAGAGATGCTTCACATTTGCACAAGTCTGAGAGCAAGTCTAAAGCTTGGAAGGTAGCCAGGTCTTCAAAAACGTTTAGGGACTGCAGAACGTGCTGCTAGTGGAGTCCATGCTTGGCTATGCAGAGCTCTTCAATACACCTAGAGCTCCTAAAAACCAAATGAACACCGACTAATCTACATGAGTCAGGACTGAAGCAAAGAACAAAGTACTGAACATTAAAGAATTTAAAAAGCTGACTGGCTGAAAAGAGGTACTTCTTTCTTTTGCAATCACAAATTTTGGCAGTTCAGTTCTTAACCTCCAAACTTCTAGATTTTGGACGGCATCCTTGAGGCTTGGCCATTTTGAGGAAACAATACTCCTCCTTAACTGTCTCTGCTGTGACAAATCAGTAATTTCACAAAGAGATCTTATGCAACGAGGGACCTTTTTCAAGAAATGTTTTCTTTAATTAACAATGTGGTGGATTATCAAGGAGAGTTTTAACATGATTTCTTTTTTGTCCTGCTAAATATATCAGTCCCTTCCAAGCTTACATCTTTAGCATGAATCATACAGTGTCAATTAACTGTACTTCTGCTTGAAAGGATAATTCTTTGTCCAATTGCAGTAATCTGACACATCTCTACATACCGTTACAATGTGCGGTATCTTTGGAGAAAACTTAAGTAAGTAAACAAACTTCTTTCTGTAAAGAAAATCATGTTTGTTTTCTTAAGAACAAACAAACATCTGATACCGGTGACCTCTGTAAATAGAAGCAGCAGCAAAATTGAAGAACCTCTTTCTCAAAGCAAACTCCTAATGGGAGCTAATGGGAACGCAAAAGCTTTAAAAGGCAGATCCTTTTCACTCAGTGAAAATCACATAGGCAAAATAACCTATACAGCTAAATCAACTTTAAAAGCTTATGAATTACATTATCAGTAACATGCAAATAAAGATGGGAAAAGAGAGTTGAGAATCGGGAAAAACAAAAGAGAAAACCTGACAAATTTCAAAACCTCCTAAATTCTAACTCTTTTTGGTTTTCATAATTTATTACTTTTGGTAGCATTTGATGCCTGGTGACTACTGTTTTGGTTTTTTTTTTTTTTAACAGCATGTTAAGACAGAATCCCTCACCACTGGATCTGGGGCCAAAGGTTTAAACTGCATAGGCAATGCTGCTGAAGAACAGTCACCCCTCACCGCATACGCATCTCTGACTCCTGACACAGCTCCAAAACCTCTGCCCCACCCTTCCTCATCCTCCTTCAGAGAAGCAGAGCTTAAAAAGGAACTGGAAACCTCAGATTCAGTTGCGTGCACTGCATATTTCCGCTGGTATCCCCAGCATTTTATTGTAACAACTTTTAAGAAAACTGAATAAAATTTTTATGGACAAGAAATAACTAAAACAAAATCACCGCAACCACACCACATTGGAGACACTCTATGAGAGGCAACAAGTAAACTCCCTCGGTAAAAAAAGTGAATCAGACAATTAATCAGCATATTGGGAAAAAAGTACCTAGATCTCATGCTCTGCCACAACACCCTCTGACTCACCTAGGACTTGACTGAGCTACTATTTGCAAGTGATTTTTTTTTTAAATCATTTGCATTTCCATTTTAAAAAATCATTTGCATTTCCATTTAAAAACAAGATTTATGAGGTTTTGAACTTCAGAAGTCTCTTTTGCATTTTTTCCTCTTTTGAATATTTTTCTTCATTAAATTTGGATCATAAACTAATAAGCACCTTTCCTTTGGTTAGCTAGGAGATCAAAAGGAGATTCATCAACTTCATGTTAGATAGTATAAAGGATGAAGTTGCCAAAGATCAAATAAAAGCTGCTATAAATAATTTTTTCTAAGAAATCTCTTCTTTTAAAATATTATTTGACCCTCTTGTCATGTCATTTTTCGTAGTAAATTCCTAAGTTCTCCAGCTAACGTGAATTCGAAGTAGCAACCCAAAACAGCAGATGTTTCCTTAAACACTGGCAAAAGACCCAAAAGATGAGATACTTTGAAGCAGTATTTTTAAAGGTTTCTTTTTTAAAAATAAGCTTATGTTTAAACCCAAGAATAATGTTCACCTATTTGAAAACAGGATGCCTAAATGATCATATTCTAAGTTTTGAGGACAGTGTCACACAAGCTAGATTCTGTTCTCGTTTTCACCCTACACCCTACTTAAGTGAACACTACTTGATCGTGCTAAACAGCAACAGCTGATACAGAGATAATCCAGATACGTCCTACATGCAAAAAGGCAAGTTTTTGTAGCAAGCTCACTATCATGGTTTAACCCCAACTGGCAACTACGCACCACACAGCCACTCGCTCGCTCCTCTCTAGTGGGATTTGGGTGAGAATCGCAAGACTAAAAGTGAGAAAACTCATGGGTTGAGATAAAGACAGTTTAATAAGCAAAGTAAAAGCCGTGCACACAAGCAAAGCAAAACAAGGAATTCATTCACCACTTCCCATCGGCAGGCAGGTGTTCAGCCATTCCCAGGAAAGCAGGGACCCATCACATATAATGGTTACCTGGGAAGACAAATGCCATCACTCCAAACCTACCCCTCCTCCTTCTTCTTCCCCCAGCTCTATGTGCTGAGCATGATGTCATATGGCATGGAACATCCCTTTGGTCAGCTGGGGTCTGCTGTCCCAGCTGTGTCCCCTCCCAACGTATTGTGCACCCCCAGCCTACTCGCTGGTGGGGTGGGGTGAGAAGCAGAAAAGGCCTTGGCTCTGTGTAAGCACTGCTCAGCAGCAACTAAACCACCTCTGCATTATCAACACTGTTTTCAGCACAAATCCAAAACATAGCCCCATAGTAGTTACTATGAAGAAAATTAACTCCATTCCAGCCAAAACCAGCACACTCACTAAAGTCATGATGAAACGTGGAATTATCTGACACTGGATATGCCTTCTCTTTAGCTCAGTTCCCTCATGTACTCTGATTCTTTCCTCTTCCTATAAAGCACTTTGACACATGGAAAACTGGAAGGACTCAATACGGTTAACATGCAATAGCTGGTTGTCAAATCTTTGTAAAAGCAAGGCACAGCAGTGTCATTTTTACCACAGGACAGATCAACACTATACACTATCCATGTCTGATCATCCCATCTCACAATAAAAAAGCCATTAATAACTCTCTGCTAGTAATGCTGAGAAAAACACTATTTTGGGTAGATTTAGATTAGATCTAAAGCAGAAATTCTTCATTCTGAGGGTGGTGAAACACAGGAACAGGTTGCCCAGAGAAGTTGTGGATGCCCTATCCCTGGAAGTGTTCAAGGCCGAACTGGATGAGGCTTTGAGCAACCTGTCTAGTGGAAGGTTTCCCTGCCCATGGCAGCAGGGGTTGGAACTAGATGATCTTGAAGGACCCTTCTAACCCAAAACATTCTACAATTCTATGATTTTTAAATGGTCCACACCCTGAAGGAAGGGCCTTTCATCATAAAGCTCTGTATAAGCATTCTCTTGTATGTATATTTCATGTCTAAAACTTGTTTTCTTTTCCCATCACGTGTCTTTCATTGCCTCTTGTAAACTCCACCAGCTTCTAATTCTGTGAAGTATCACCTTCATATCTGCACACAAGCCTTTGTTCCTAGCTTTCCTGCAAGGAGACGGAGTTGAGACTAAAAATTCCCTAGTTCCAGTTATACTATGCAGAAGCCTTTGGCAAATCACTTGGCAATCACTGACCTCTCCCATACCAGATTCTCTCCCTTGAAATTGCCTGCAAAACAGATGTGTAGATAATTTAGCCAATGTTTATACTGCTCTGGAACTGCACCTTACTATTATGTTGTGGTTATTTGCTCGGATGTCATGTGAAGTGCCCTACCATTTACCCTGGCTTCTCTTGACCACTTCCTCCCTTCTGACAACATCCTTCTCTTTCACTGTGATCTCCAAATAATTAGTTGCTGTTCTTTGTTCAGAAAATTCTTTGTTAAATACACTTGGTAAACGACATATTTCACAAGAATGCTCCTCAGACCTTTGGCACATGCATGTGTGTGGTGCGCGTTTCTATCCTGTTTCTGATCAGGCACACTCTTTGGACATCATGTGCAGGAGGCCTTCTGTGTCATCTGGCCCTGTTTCCACTAGGAAGTAATCAATAGATTCCTGGCAAACATAAGTACAATCAATAAAATAGCATTATCTTACCCAACAAACGTCTACAGCACCTAAAATAAGAAGCAATTGAGACAAGGCATCTCTTCAGTAACACCACTTTTCTTAGCTCCCTACCTGAATATTTCAGGATGTTCTGCAGCTCTGAGGTTCTGGGGTGACCAGGGAAGATAAAAAATGCTAACCCAGATGAAGGTCACACTACACAAAGCTAGGGAACAGTGGAAGAGTGGATCATTCCTGATCTACACACAGTTCCGTTTAATCCTCTTAGCAAGTGTTACTTGCACAGGCTCACTGGCACTTGTGACACTACATGATGACTGGAGCGCACTGTCAGAACTACACAGGATAAATGTTACAAACTCCTCCTAATTATCTTTGAAAACTCAGAAGCTATTAGACAACAGGGAAGCTTTAGGGAGCCATAGCCTAAAAATTAATTTACACTCTGAAGAATAAATACTTCTTTTCTCCTAAGGTTTGCTACTTTCTCTGTAACATGCAATTTCACAAGTTTGTAATACGTCTTTGCAAGCCAATATGAAATCTGCAGAGACATCTTAATATGCTAAATAGATCTGGATAAGAGACTTGTGCTGCCAATTTATGGGACAAATAGCCAAAAACCTGCAAGAATCAAAATTTCAGTTCTACGAAAAATATGTGTTATTTGCAACCACATATTCTGAGTCATATTCATAAAGGGGATGCTAAGGATTCTTGGATTAAGAATGGAAAGCAGATGTTACTACGAAAAGTGAAATGTTACAGCAATTTTTTGCCATGCACACCCACCTACAAAGCCCAATTCAGCATGGGCAACACTGAAAACCCACAAGCCTTGAAATGCTTTATCTTGGAAAGGAAATCTCTTGATTGTGACTACATTAAGCCAGCCATCGGCAGCTCTTCAAAACTGAAAAAAAATCAGCAGAATGCATTAATACTCAGGAAGTGCCAAAGCCCTGACATAAGGTCAATCACAAGGTAATTTAATAGTAAACTATACATGCAGTAGTGCTGATTAATGTGCTACAGTGTGGGAAGAGTACATAAAAGCAGAAAATCTCCTCCACCTTGGGATGCAAATCAGATCCTGTCCCCACACAATACCAAATTTTAGGTTTAAAACTGAGATGGATCATGTATTTCTGCTATAGGTAACCAGTTTCAACATAAAACTGAAGACTGCTGGAGAGCTATATGATTTATGCAAACGTTTTGCATCCTCTTCATTCATCAGAAAAGTTCTGCTTTATGCCCTGTTCTCCTTGTGCCACATTGGTGTCTCAAAATTGTAAAACAAAACCTTCCAGGTTAAGTCTTACTCTTTTACGACTGTCTTATCTCACAAGTATCTTTAGCTTATGGTCATGCAGCATTTAATCACTGCAGATGCTTTGATATCAATTTCACAGTAAGACCTGAAGGATCTGGGAAAGGAGGTTATATCTATGGTTACAAAAAGAACACAACTCCAAATCCAAAAAATCCGCCACAACTCACTTTAACTGAATATACTAGATTTGATTTTATCTTAAAGACCTTCTGGTTTTAAACAGACTTCTCTGTCAACACTGGAAGCCAGGAATATGGATGCTACATGTGCAGGCATAACCTGAGCTACTTAATATCTACATAACTAACAGCAGTTAAGCCACAAAAATACAGACTTCCATGAAGGTTTTCAAGTACTGTGCAGACTTAGACGGCTCATGTCAAGGCCTGTAGCAGTGCAGCTTCACAGGTTTTTAGCCAAACAGAATAAAGCTACTTTAAGCATACTGCAATTATACCTACCAAAAGTGTATCTTAAATACAAACAATCTACATACAGCCTTCTGATTTTTAAGAAACTGAAAACAGCTACAAAAGATGTGAGATATCTGCATATTTCAAAGAGATGGAGTTGTGGTTTAACCCGGCAGGCGGCTAAACACCATACAGCTGTTCACTCACTCTCCCTGCTCCCAGTGGAATGGGGGCAGGAATCGAGGGAAAAAAGTAGAATTGATGAGTTAACGATAGTTTAATAGGACAGGAAAGGAAAGGAAAAATAATAATAATGATAATAATAATAATAGAATATACAAAACAAGCAATATACAATGCAATTGCTCACCACTTGCTGACTGACCACCAGTCAGTCCCCAAGCAGCAGCCCCGCATCTAATTTTCTCCGTTTGTGTACTGAGCATGACGTCATACAGCATGGAATATCCCTTTGGCCAGTTCGGGTCAACTGTCTGGGCTATGCTCCCTCCCAGCTCCTTACATATCTCCTTACTGGCAGAGCATGGGAAGCTGAAAAGTCCTTAATTTAGTATAAGCACTACTTAGCAGCAACTAAAACATCAGTGTGTTATCAACACTATTCTCATACTAAATCCAAAATACAACACTATACTACCTACTGGGACGAAAATTAACTCCACCCCAGCCAAAAACCAGACAGATTGGAATTCTACAGCTGTCAGCACCTTAATTGTCAATGCTGCAGTGCTGATTCAGTGTACTTGCGCTGTACGTTCAGCAACAAATGCTGTGCATAAGCACAGCTCCTACTTTTTACCAGTAAAGCATCTTCCTCACATGCATGACTGTGCTGTTTTAGAACATAGGCTATGCATCACATTTTTTCCTTGGCATTTTAGGATTTTCAGTGGGAGATCCTTTGGGAGAGGCAGTTCTGAGGATCAGACTCAAAACTACGCAGATGTCTAGTTTTCGTTTTGGCCTCAATTAAATTCTTTGCAGCACTTTCTTTTATTTTAGTATTGCTGCTTCTGTCCTTGCCTTTCTTACTCATCTCCACATCCATTATCTTTTTACTTTCTTCCAGTACTGTTTATTATATTCAGGTCTAAAATTAGGCTCAGGTCTAGAATTAGGCTCAGATCTTGCAATATTCACTTAATATTTCATGACACTGATTTCAACTATTAGCTATCCAAGACAGAAATTGTGCATCGTCCCTGTGCTTGGAACACATAAACGCATTTTCATTTAATTTCATTAATTGACAGCAGAAATTATGCCAGTATTTACAAAGCATATAATTTTAAACAGCATATCGTATATATTTATGATTTCTGGCTTTATATGGACAAGACAGGGCTTTCAAAAGTCATTACAGAAACCACAATTAGGTGTGATACAGGTGGTTATCAGCCACAACACTGTTCAACAGAATTCAAGGCAGCAGTAATTCAAACATAATTTTCCAAGACTGTAGTGAATTTATGACAAAACTGACTCTTCTATAACCTCAGGAATACAATCAGATATTCATCACAGAGCAATAAAACTTGTCTACTGCTTGGGGATATTTTGACAGGAATAACCTGTGACTCCACTTTAACCACTGGAGAGTTTCTGCAACACTACAAAACATGCCTCTTGAGAGGATATTTCAGGCCTGAAAGACAGAAGTGTCCTACAGCAATTCAGGGCCCAACTACAAATGTGTATCTTTAAAAGTTTTATTATTAAAAATGAAGCCTAAAGATATAGAAGCCTAGAAAAACATGCAGGGGGTTAAGAATGCTCAAATTCTGACCCTAGCAACCTCAAAACTGTTTAAGACACTAAAGAAGCAGTGCCGTTAGTAGCTGAACTGATTTAAAAGCCAACGCTGAAAGGAGTCGCTCTTGCTTTTCCTACCTCCCGCTCCTGGTTTTGTCCCCTGCTTCATAATAGATCTGATACTTACTCAACCCGGTTCAACTCAGAAATCAGCAAGACCTTTTACTAACTCAAAGACAATAACATTATTGGATTTCCTGATCCAGCTTACAGCTGTGAAAGCACTCATGTTGGCATGGGCAGGCAGGACAGGAACGTCAGATTAGAGTTAGCATCTTTGAGTACTTACGTAAGGCACTTAGTTCCGATTCTGGTCTCCTTTTCATTAGAAATATGTATCAGCTGTGGCTATTGCCTTTGAAATCCAGAGTATCCACAGTAGTGGCAATTAACAAAGGAATGTGATCCTTGTCTGTTAGTCCCAGCTTTTGGTCTTTTAAATAGTAACTGCCCACAGACTAAACAGTAAAGATTCAGTCTAAAATGATGGCTTTGGACCAGCTTTTGGGGCACCCAAAGGAGTTAAGAGAATTAAAATTCCACTCTGATTTGAGGAAACCATTTAGTCTCTCTCTGCTACGATAGGGATAATGACACTTCTGTTGTCTCATGATGGTGATACGAAGATAAATATGTTTTAAAATAAGAGGTCTGTAATACTATGGTCATTGGTAGGACATGAACACCTTACAAGTATTATTTTAGTATGAAAATAATACCAATTTTTACATTCAAGATATATTTTTCTTCAGTACCTGTACTTCTAAGCGAACAATAATTTCCTTTTAGGAACATTGATTTTTCTTTCCCATCCTTGTTCACATTTTTTTCATTACTAAGCCCAGCAATTATTACTGTGGCCTAATCCTGTGACTGACCATGTGCACTACGCGACCCTCCGCACTTTCCTGAATCTTCAGGGATTTCTCTGTGACTTCTATGGACCCAAGTCTACTTCCTTGCCATAAACCTGTAACGTACCTAAAAAGCTTACACCCTTTCCCTTAATCACTGCCAAGAACTATTAAAACAAAGGCTTTTGTTTCTGGAGTCAAGGTATTAACTACCTTTTTTTTGGTCTGCTTCCAGAGCAGCTTAGTCGATGAGATTAACGCAGGGGGTGGCCTCATGGCCCAGGGGACATTTAGAAGCGAACAGCACAAACCACTCTTCTCCACTGCCCACCACTCTCCCCCACTGCCCACCACTCTTCTCCACTGCCCGCGACGGCCGTGGTACCATCGAGCTCCAGCCGCCGACACGGCGTGAAGCCGCTGCCGCCGCGTTCTGCAGGGGCCAGTACAGCCTTCGCGCCCTTGCCCGGACCAGACCCCTCACGCTTTCAGAATGTCACCCCCGATCAGGAAGAGGAGACCTCCCTCCCTCCCTCCACACCCGAGTCCGACTGGGAAGCGAAAACGGACGGGTCGGTCGTGACGACGTTGCCTTTTCAGGCCGAGCACCGACCGCTTCACGTTCCCCTCAGGCTGAGGGGCGGCACCCGCCCGCGAAAGCTTCCCGGGCCGCCGGCAGGACCGGGACACCTCGTCCCGGGCGGCGGGGGGCACCTGGCTGCCGGCGGCGGGCAGCGGAGCCGAGGCCGGCAGCTGCGACCCTCGTACTGGGCCAGCAGCCGCAGGGAACCACGTTTTCCTGCCGGCTCCTTTGTCCCCACGGCCGTACAGCGACGCGGGTTGCTCTGCCACAGCCTCCTTGTGAGTGAGTGCGGGTTTCTCCTACGGCTGCTTCTTCCACATTTCCCTCCCGTCAGGTCTCGGCCCAGGAGCCCTGGGCACCGGTGTCCTCCCGCCCCAGCAGCCGCGCACCCGGTGCCGCAGGCCGGCTGCCTGCCCGTCCCACCCCGCCCGGCGCGGCGGGCTTACCGGTGGCACCGCGCCCATCCCAGCGTCATGGCCGCGAACCCCCCGCCGCTCTCGCTCCGTCTCTGCAGCCGCCCCGCCCCGCCGGTGCTGCCCGGCCCCCGACGGCTGCGCCGCGCCGCGCCCCTCCGCCGCCCCGGCCCGCCTCCGCCTCCCTGCCCCGGCGCCCTTCGCTGCTCTCCGCGCTTCATCCTACCCTTTCCAGCCTTTTGCCGCTCTTTTCCTCTCGCCTCTTTCCCGCTCTGGTCTTTCTGCCATGGGGAGCGGCTGAGGCAGGACCCGCCGGGCCGGGCTGCGGCGAGGCACCCTCGCAAAAGCGGCCCCGCCGCACGCCCCACGGCCCCGGGTGAGGGTGAGGAAGGTTTGCCCGTCGCTGTAGGGGGCCAGGCCTTTGGTTGCTGCTGCGGGAGGCGAGGCGAGGCGCTGCCAAGCAAACTGTTTCCCCCGGCCGGGGCAAAGCCAGCCCGAAGCCAGCGCACGGACTGCGTGCAGGCAAAGAGCCGCCGTGCCCTGGCATCAGCAGTTGTGCACCCGTTTTTCTCCTGCCGTGCTCATGAGCTGCGTTTTCAAAGTGAAAACCGAACAGAGCTGCTTTTACAATCTCTGTGGACCGCAGTGCGTGCCTATCCAAAGGTTAGTTATAGTTGTTTTGGTTTTTTTTCCTTGAGGCCTCAGCAGATGGAGGCCGTGGCAGGAGTGCGGCTGTGACACCCTTGACAGCCTGTGAGAGAAATTGACGTTCTTGATCTTTTGCCGGGGCAGTCTGGCACTGAAGGCAGCTCGACGTGTCTAAACATCAAGTTTTCTAGCCACTGGGCTAATCAAGCTTAGCAAACACTCTCTCTTGTTTTCTACGAAGTAAGCCGCTGGCTATTGAGAAGCTACCCAAATTACCTTAAACAAATCACTGCCATCAGGAACCTGGTGAGTTGTTTCATCAATAGCCCTTTTGAGGCATCACACTGTCCTTTTTGCTCTTACTGCATTCCAGAGCGCCCTGTAAGGCTGCACCTTACAAAGAAATCACATGGCCTCTTACACGAAAGTGAGAGGATTTCTACTCCAAGACAATCTTCTGCTGTAAAAGGAAGAAAAAAAGCCCAGAAAAAGTTATTTGCAAACCCCTTGGTTCCTATTGAAATGGACTGGAGTTAGCAACACTTATCTAATATCAACAATGAATTCCTAGCAGAGAGCTGAGAGGGCTGTGCTGAGCAGTTGTGCTCTCCTTCTCTTGTGCATGATGTCGTTTTCCTCTGTTGTCCTGCACTTTAGCATGCCCTGCACCCCTGACCACACACTGAAAACACTTCAGTTATGTTTCAGTGAACAGCAGCTGATGGCCTGTCCTTTGAAGTGCCCATATGGCTAGCAGGAATTTCAAAACATATTGGTGCATCAGATGGAATAAAAATGCATCTACATGAAGGAAGTCCATAACTGCCACTTCAAAATTATGAGGTTTATTCTTCTGGGCAGGAAAAGGTACAGAGTTGTTCTGTTTCCTTGCCGGATCCACCACGTTCTGTGGCTCAGGTGCTGTAGGAAAGAGGATGCAACTCTGGGGAGGGCAGTGTGTGCTGCTGCGAGGCACAAGGTGGTAGTGGGCCTGCCAGAAAACAGTTACTTTAATGTTGCTTAATTGGTTAACATATTGATTTATTGGAACTTTCAGGTTAGCATAGGTGTTTGAGAAAGAAGAGAACATCACAAAGGTTTTAACAAAATAGCTGCCTCTTCTGTAATCACATTGGAGCTGTAAATAATTAATATGCAGAGTCCTACATTTCCTGTCATATTTTTCATGCATGTCAGTCCATTCTGTAAGCTTATGACTATAAAAGGCATCCTTTTGTTTCCCTTGTTTGCCTAGCAATAACGATTGCTTCTATTAGACCTGCACATCAGTGTGCAGCAAAAATACCTGACGAAACCATAACTGAGCTAGCTTGGCTGCCAGAAGGAGCATAGCTGCCTTAGTGCAGCATTCTGTGGAGTTTAATAAGATGTGTTGGAGCAGGGGATATGAGCTGTGCAGAGAAGTAGGTCTGATTGGGTGGGTGGGAGGCTTTATTGATGCCTGACTTGGTCATTACACATACATGTTTTCACTTTTGTACTACTGCCCATGTACAAATGGTCTTGATGCCAAGCATGCAAAACAACCATCCAGCATGTCTGAAGTGTAATTAAACTGTGTTCTCCCAAGTATTCTATGGAAAAGTAACTACAAAGAAGGCAGTCACCAGAGATAATGCTTGATTGAGAAATCACACATCTACCTTTTCCTCTGTGGAGGCTGTAACACTGAATGTCATCCACACAGATATATATCCCCTTTTTTTTTCCAGAGAGGTCTACAGGTTCATATTAACTCCTGAACCGCCACACGAAAAGGGAAAAGTATGGGCACGTGAGAGCCATTGATCACTCCAGCACAGTTGGAGAGTGGAGAGCTCTTTGATCTCCTCTTTTCCTCAAACCCTCTGTCTGTTCATGGCTGCAATAACTCTGCAAGTATGAGCACGAAGAGCTCATCCAGCTGTGCTCATACTGGCACAGGTTGGGGGACATGAAAGAGAGGGAATCATGATAATCGGAATTACATCGTGATGATCAGATAATGATCATGCTCAGAATCATGACTGTCAGAATTACATCATGGGAACTGTCAGCTCAGCATGTTGGCAGACTGAAAACTTTCCCACGAAGACCTGGAAGGAAGAGGGAAATTTGTCATAGCATGCCATCAAACATTTCCCAGAGCACCTCAAGTTAATAAAATGCTAAATACCTGGGCATGATTCTCCAGACATTCCAGTGCCAAATCCACATAACTAGCAGTGCCAGTGGGGATTTGGGTTTGTAGACAGAGATGATTATCATTACTGCAGTGTGGATGCTCCTGGACCAGCCTAGCAAGTATAAAGTGCATTCGCATCAGGTCAGTGGATGTACCTGAGAGATCTGAAGTGTAATTACAGTATAAGTAGTGACATACTATGATATACACTCTGCTTTAAATACCTTTGAAGATGTGGTAGTGTATTAATCGTAATTTATAGCCAGAAAGTGACTTGGTTATCACCCAGTAATTTGATCACCTTTTTCCTCCTTAGCTCTGCAGTAAACCCAAACAATTAAGCTGTAGCAGAGATTTCACTGAAAATCTCAAATTTTAGATTACATTGAACTGCTGTTTACAAGACCAATGGCTAAATAATGTATTTAGAGTCCTAACCCATGTTACATGTGAAAACCCAGTATTTTGGTGTTGTGCATATGCACTAAGGTAGTCTTTTACAACAAGATCCTCAGATACATTTCCTGACAGGACCCCAGTCTGACTCAGTTCACAGGATGATGGAGGCCCAGCAAACAAGACAGCTGGTTATCTGTTCCAGTCTGTGGGTGGCTATAACCATTATTTACCATACACCATCTAAATCTGTACAAGTTTGTTGCTCACCAATCCAGGCTGCAGCTCCAAGGATGTTGTTGCATCTCCCACAGCCAGGAGAAAATGGCCCACCTTCTGTAGGCAGAGCCTAAACCTTAATTAGATAATTACAAGCCAGCTGGGTGATAGCCATAATTCCCCCTTTTTGTTTTACAGTTTTGGGATCTTTTTGTTTGTTTTCAGGAAGGATTTACAGTGAGCAGAGACCCAATTCATTCATTCCAACTCCAGCTCACTTCCCTCTTTTGGGGTAGCAGCTTTACCTTCTTTATCAAAGGACTTCTCACTCCAGCTCTGGCTCCAGCTCTTGGCTCCAGCAAGGGAGCCAGACTCATGGTCTTCAGGGTCTCTCATGAGGGCATCACATCAGGGTCACCAATTATTCCACACCAGCCCAAGCTGCAGCTCCAAAGATGCCATTGCACCTCCCCACAGCCAGAAGAAAATGGCCCACCTTTTGTAGGCAGGTCCTAAACCTTAATTAGATAATTACAAGCCAGCTGGGTGATAGACATATGAGTTTATCGATTTCCTTGTGAGGAGATTGTGTTCATCACCAGAGTGAGCATTTTATAAATATTCATGTATTTTCCTTCACAGCTCCCTGTGAGACAAGAAGGTATTGCTACTCCCATGTTAGAAATAAAAAATTGAATCAAGGGAAAATAAACACCACAACATGAAAGTGTTTGCTAATGATTCTGAGACTCCATGCTCAATTTGAAAGATCTAACATTTGTTTTTATATTTTTACAGCTCAAGATACATTCTGTGTATATTATGTACATTTTGCAAATCTTGAGAGAAGTAGAGTAGGTATGTAAATATTATCATGGGAACTTTCCTGAAAGGCATCTTCTGGATCATGGAGTCTGTTCCCTCGTTATAGCAAGCATGCCATGTAATCTGGTTCATAAACTGACTGAGCTTTATCTTAAAAGTAATTCGGTGTTTTGCTCATGTTACTGTGTTAGAAAACTGTTCCAGTGTATGCTTGCTCTGAGGGTTACGAATTATCTTCTAGCTTCTAAACTCAATCTCACACCCGTGTGCTCTTGCACTAGCAGTGACCATTGTTTTGATGGTTTAAAGAGTCCTTTTTGTTCATGGTGTTTATCCATCCACCTTCGTTTTGCTAAAGTAAACCAGATAAGAATGAATTATATCAAACTGAGTGAAGGCTAACTAAATTCTGAATAGAAGTGTCTAGCCAAAGGTGTAATGCAGACCTTAGTTAATGTTAGACAAATTGCCATGACGTAGTTAGTGTAGACAAGTTTTAAGGAAGTAACCAACTGTAGTACTCACTCCTGCAATCCTCATGCTTTGCTTGTGGTTTATACCATTATGTTTAGCCAATTGCAGAATGCCAGGAATCAGAAAGCTTGTGTTGTATCCCAGTTCTGGAAGGCAGTTATTAGCAGTCAGTAGCGGTTATTGTTATTGACGTAGCATTTACTGATATACCACTCACTGTGGTTTGGCCATCATGTGTATTAGGAACTTCCATCCTAAAAATCATTAAGATGTATGATGGGACTTTTTGTTCTAGGGGTTTTCATTCTGTTGCCCATTCTGCAGCAAGTAACTATCACCTGGAATTTGACAAGGAATCTGAAAGTCTTTCACTTTTAAGGGGCTCTGAATTACCAAGACAAGCAGAAAACAATCTTAAATGAGATATCATCATCTTACTGCAGCGGCTAACACAGCAGGAATTTACTACCTCTTATTTTCGCATTAGTACTTTCTACAATAAGGAAGCTGAATTGGTGATTTACAGTGAGACTCCAGCTTCTAACAATCCAAGGTCAGTACCCTGCTGAACTAACACGGGCCCATTGAATAACAAGACACAAAACTATAACTATAAAGAAAAGGAACATCATCTAATGCTGCTGCTTCTGGGCTGATGGGAAAGTGTGTATGGTTGGAAAGTAGTACTAGTTAAGTGGAATTTCACACAGACAGCTTTGATGCACTTGGATAAGTTGCTTTATCCCTTCTTTTTCTGTTTACTGTGGTGTGGCAATTTCCCATGGCTAATCTTCAGCCATATCTCATCTACAGCTGTAAACTTGTTATTAGCTTGTTTACACTGCTACAGTTTTATTGTGCATCAGAACACTTTTGATATGCACTTGTGATACGTACTTATGTGCCTTCCTTTTCCTTGTATATATAAACAAGTTATTTGCCTTGTTGATTCTATCTGGTCGACAAAATAACCTTATCTTTGCATCTTCTTTTTATCAAACCACTCTTATCAGCTAATAAAATGAGCTGAGTCAGTGATATCAAATGAACTGTTTAGTAAATGTTGCTCTTTTCGCTCTTTGCTTGTAGAAAGTTATTGTCTGGGTTATAATTTTTCTCAAGCTTTTTTTTCTATTCACTTTTTTTTTTGTGATTTTTCTGACTCATAGTTTCTGCTGAACAGATGACTCCAACTTGCTAAACAAAATTTTTCACTATTTTAACATAGTTACTTACGTCACAACTATTATATCCATTTCTTGAACAAATAAAAATAATCCAGAAGATGGATATGAAGATGTCACTTGAACTTTTGATTCTCTCAGGTATTTTCCACAAGGGAAAATCCAAGGCCGTTTTTAAATAAGATAGTTAATCTAATTTTAGGAAACTTAGTATCAGATCAAAAGTGTTCACAAGACATCACTCTGATGAAACCTAATTTTTATGGTTCACATGTATTTAAACATTTTCAAAGGTGAAACTTTGTCGCAGCAGACTTTATATCTGATCATCTCACCTTTTAGAGCCAGTGTAAACCAAGATGAAGATCAAGTATAGATCAAGATAAAGATACAGACCAAGACAGAGCACAAGTACGGCTTTAGCTAACTTGGAAGAAATGTTACCACATGCATGTTTCTGATCCACTTGAGTAGCTCAATACATCGCAGATCCAAGATTAGTTAATGAAAATCCATGGCCGTGATAAAGACAAGAGAGATTTATACTTTCACAGGTATCTGTGGGTCAAGTTCAAACTTGGAAGGAAGCCTAGGTTTTACTTTCAACAAGTATTATATGTGACAATATTAGAACAACTGCTCTTTGCTAGGATTTTATGTCATATAATGCATTGTAATTAACATCTGGAAAACACATATCCTGTCTTTTAATGAACAATTTATATTTTCACTTTATTTTCCTCCTATACATAGAAGAAATATTTAAGGAAAACTAGGAAAATTAACATAATTGTAAATTTTCTATTTTAAGTCAGTCGGGATTTCTCCTGAAATATTCTCCCAACCGTGAAAGGAAAACTTCTTCCTACATGCCTTGCAGTGGCTTGTGGAAGAATGAGCAGACCACATCTCCATGGTGCAAACAGAAATTATCTGGAGAGCTCTTCTCCAGAATTTGCTCCAGAGTAGCTCTAACTAAAAGCAAATGTCATCTCAGCTGTTTCACTGAAAATTAAGAAAGTCTCTACTGATGCAATAACATTAAACTACTGGAAATCTGATGTGAGCAAAATACTAATCAAAGCTATTGTCACCTGCATAATGAGATTCACTATTTCATTATAGCAAACCCTATTTATAAACACATGCATTTTCCTACCTTATACAAGTCTTGCACTTGTGTTTGAGCCAGAGGGTTTTCAGGCTTTTCCAGCAGGCTGTTAATGCTTTTAGGTAAATTAGAACACTTTTTTGTACCTCGAAAGAGATTATACATTGGGAAGCTAAGATACAATGGTTTTATTGGCATAACTCTCTTACTCATCAGTGACTAAGCCATGGGAAAATGGCTTGCCCTTGCAAAGAAGTATGCAGTGTGCCTCTTTTCTTTTTGTGTCTTTGTTAATTGAGATGCTCTCAGCTGAAGAAAAAGGGGAATTGCAGTAATATGATTCAAAACAGAATTTGTCCCAGGAGTCATGGAGGTCATGGGGGTTATACAACTGCAGCAATAGCACGACAGTTAGCAAGGTTCAAGAAGTTGATAACTATAAATAAGTTGTCCAAGATTCTTACAACTGCTTCCCAAAATCTACCTTTCAAATTAATACATGAATATTGAGTTAGCTTTGTGAGAAGATGTCACTTTCAAATTATTTTGTTCTGTCCTCTTTCTTGTCCGCAAAGTATTTCTTAGTATTCTTCATGAGCATTACATTTCCTGTGTTTGATACTGTATTGCCATCTGTTTCCTAAGAGAAAAGAATTTCTCGCATTCTGGACACACACCTGGCTTGCTGCCATGGTCATGCTTTTCCCAAAATACAGAAGAACTGCTGATTCTTATCAGATTTTATTTAAAGTTAATAAACATGATGGTGTAAAGCCACGAGCTACACCACCTGTAGGAACAGTCAGATATTAGTTCTGCAGGTGGAGAAACTCACATGCAAGAACATGAGGAGGGTAGGAAATAATATAGTGCCAGAGTTGGAATTCTTTCTTTATCCTAGTTCTGTGCTAAGTACAGTAGTCACATCGTCTGTCTCAGAAAAGAAGAAATGGGAACAAATGTTAAAATATCCTTCAAGGAAATTTGTATTTGTAAAGTGTACTAACTGACTCCACTTTCCTGAGTGTGGATGCAGGCATGGATAGATGGGATTTGTTGTTTAATAGGAGTCTAGGAGCATCTTCAGTGAAGTCTATTCAATTGTTATTTCCCATGGAAAAGAGAAGGGCAGAAGTAGGAGGTAGATGTGAAAAGCTGCCCCTTATATATTATTTAGAGATCTCAAAGAAGTCCAGGCGTTCTGGCCAGCACAATGTGCTGCCAAATTGGACACAGACTTACAAGACTGAGAAAGACTTGTAAATCCCCAGGCCATTTGCCTTTGGAGCAAGTTGGCTGGACTTACACTGGAAGGATTTGGTAGTAAAAAAGCACTGGTGTGCTGTACTGGCAAAAGCACTCTTAAACATGGATGTAGCTGTATCAACAAACTGCTTTTTCTTAGTCTGTTAAAATTACCTGGTCTTTCTGTGCTCTTGGTTGAAACAACCTCTGTCAGCAAAAACAGAGTTTTGCCGGTGTAACTATTTGACCAACAAGTTGTTTTCATTACTTTAAAATATTAAGTGATAAAAATAAAATCTATAGTAGCTGTCATAGTATGACTCTCAACTCAGAGTCATATAATAAAAACAGTCCATGAATTCATTTATGGATGAGGGAAGATATACTTAGTAGTGTGTTCATTATTTTAGGAATAGTTTCTGCCCGCTGCTATTATGATGTGTTGGTACAACTTGCCATGCAGCATATTCCAGTGTCTACTAATTGTTGTTTACTAATAGGGCTAAGAGTCATCATAATCTACCCACAGGGCATTTTCTTTTATCTTTCATGATGCCCAAGGAATTTTGAAAAGCACCAACACACGATTACCATTTATTATTAATATTAAAATCTTAGGCTTTGGCTTAGAGGAGGGGAGGAATATTTGGCTTACAGTTTTACTGCATCTGCCCTAAAAGTGATTATTTATTTTCTGTTGTTGTTGTTGTCTTTTTGCATTCCAGCCATTACAATCATTAGACCTGCTCACGGTGAGTAAAATTCCAGTCCTGACACATACCTGGTGTTCAGTTCTCCTAGAACTCTTAGGCATGAAAAGAGGGATGTAGAATAATGGAAGTGGTAGCAATAGATTTTTCCTTATAAAATGGTAGCAATAAATCAGATGAAAGTAAACTCTTTTGCATGTTCTCTGAACACAGAATAAGAAATAATGGTCCTGAATTGCAGGAAAGGAGGGTTAGGAGAATATTCATACAGATTCCTGTTGAGCGGAAGATGAAGGCTCCTCCCCCTCCTGTCGGAGAAGCTTGTGCAAAGAAGTGTGTCTTGGGGACAGGAGAGGAAAGACAAGGCATCCAGTTCCCAGGATAAGTCTGTGCCTGTCCAGCTGTGGACAGAAGATGGTGACCAGTGGGACTTGTGAGCATACAGCCCCAGTTACTGACTCCAGTTTGTGTTGAGCTATGAGTTGTTACTTTAATGGGTATATGGCTCAAGTCAACTACAGCCTCCTTGGCCTATAGAGTAGGTCACTCTTCTGGTCTAAACTGCTTCCCCTGCCTCTGTCCTACCAAACAGTGGATGTGATACCAGCTCCTGGTCCTTCCACTACCTCAGGCAGACAGGTGTTGAGATGTATACAGTACAGATATTTTTTAAAAAAAAACTATGATAATAACTCGTTTAATTTAGAAAAATACGTACAAGATTTTTCCCATCTGGTACTTCAAAGTATACTCAGAGTCTGGCAATAGCAGTTCTTCTCTGAAAATCTTGCAAAGTAGCAGAGCTGTACTGAATGATCTCTTTGGTGTGTTCTTGTCTGTGAAAGACGGTACAGGGTTCGATGTATACACTGTGTGTTTCTGAGGTGATGTTGTCCCTCACAGCTATTGTTAGATCTTCAGTGCTATCTGTTGGAAGGACAGAACTGCTACAGAAACCAGCAAGAAGATTTTGAAATTTCAGAGTGACAAGTGAAATCAAGAACACTTAAGGAAGTCCCTCTAGTTACACCTCTTTACTGGAAAAAGCTAGAGAAGATACAGACAACTACAGAGCTATGGACATAGACTGTACCCACTATGCACGTACTGCACAATTCATGTCTCGTAGAGTGAATACACAAGTAGGATATTTACAGAACGAGGGGGGGGAGAGGGAAGGAAGAGAACCAACATTTGTCATGGGTTTATATGTTTAAATTTTAAAAGTGAAATAATTTAAGAAACTGATTTCTCATTCAGAAGAAATATGATTATAGATTATGAAGGTCAAATAGCTGATAAAGAATGTTCTGCACATCAGTGTCATGTTTATCCAGCCTCACTTATTATGAACTTCACTGACTGGTCGGAGTGTAAATAGAGATATATTATTGTCAATCTTCTTCATCTGTAGCATATCACTGTGAGCACGTTTATATGCAAGCTTCTACAAAAGCTTTTGAGGTTCCTGGTTTAATAATTAAAGTGGTTCACTGATTGATATTCATGTGTCAAGCTGTAGTTTCAGAACCAATTTCATCTGATCTGAGTGTGGGCTGTCAGAGGGGTAGTTCTTCCCCCTTGGTTCCAACGACAAAAGTTCTTTTCTGTCTGAAGTGGCGCTCTGTTCCAACTTGGCTGAAATCTAACTCGTGAAAAAAAAAAAAATCAGTGCAAAAATAACAATTTTCAGCCATATCAGTTTCAGTTTCATGCTGCAGGCGCAGGCAAAAGGGAGGGGGGAAGGAAGCAAAGCTGGAAACAGGGGCTGAGGGACCTTCCTTTTACAGGGCAACCTACATTTAACTCAGTTTAATCTGGACTGCAACCTCATGTTTCCTTTGGATTTAAAAATCCCATTTACTGGCCCCTCAGTGTTGGCAAAATGCAGAATTATCTATTTATTTCTATTGCCATACCAATTTAATAGTTCCTTGTGGGTCAGAGTTATACTGGTGCTCAGATGCTCTCCCTAACTGGATATGTACTTAAAGCAATGTAAAACACCTTTATGCTACTATAATATTAAGAACCTCTGATTATTAAATTATTTCGCAATGTTTTAATTATTGCCATGCCTCCAAAAACAAGGGCAACAAAAGGATTACTTTTAAAATATGTTTAATTGCTGCAGTTTAGGTTGTGGGTTATCTGTCAAAGCAAACAAAACCCTCTATAAGTCAGCAGCAATGTGGATAATATGATGCAAAGTTCACTCTGCATTTGTCTCTCAATAAAGCCGCTTCTTTTCTTTCTGTCCTGGAGTCTCTTACCTACTTACTCTCTGTTCTACAAATTTTCCTCCCTGTCTCTGATTTTGTGGTTGTTTGACAGCTTACGTTCAGAGGGTTGGGGTAGATTATTGCTGCTATGGTACAGAAACATGAAAAGCTGGTATTTTTAAGGCCTAAGATCTGATGGCAGATCAAAATAATGCAAGTCCAAACAAACTCTGAACTGCCAAGGAGGAGTAGGGCCAGCTTTGTATGCCCTACTACTTCGTAGTCGTACATGGGCTCAGAAACATGGATTTAGCTAACCCAGCTCTGGCTTCCTTGCACGGTCTGACTTTGCTCCTCATATGTCAGTAGGCTGAATCCAAAATACTATTTTAAACTACACATCTATGAAAGGTGAAACTCTTTATTCTTCAGACCTGCAAAACCCAAGCTGCTTTGAAAGCGTTCACTGAGATTGTGTCAGACAGAATGGTGATTCCCTGTCCTTTTTTATGTGTTCCTGTCTTTCATATGTTACATCTTTTCTCTCTTGCATTTTTCGCGTGTTTGATCCCTTTCAGTTGAGCGGGGCACTTAACTACCTTTCTCCTTATTCCCCCTAACTTCCTTCTCTCCGAGTTGGGATCGCCTTCGTCTTTCTCCTGCCCCGTCTCCTGGTCTCTTTTGTTTGGAGCACGAGCTCCCCCTGCTGCTGTGCTCTGTAGTGTGCAACATTGTACAGTCGAAAGAAACTGCATAGGGGAACAAAGGAAATTATTCTTGAAAATCATATTTTTTTTTTATTTGCAATTTCAACCATTCCTGAAATTAGCAGCAGTTTCGAGTAATTTCTCCGTGATAAAAGTGAATACATTTTCCAGCAGCCTTTATTAAAAATCTAATCCACTAGCAGTAACAAACTCTGAGAGAAAGTGGGTGGGTCTGAAAGTTTACAGACAGCAAAACAAGAAAATCTGTTCTTCCCCACCTGTTTCTTCTCCAAAACTCCCACACACCACACTCGTCCTACAAGGCTGAGTAGACGTGCTGCAAACTGACTTAACCAGCTGTGGGGTTCTCCACAGACCTTACATCCACCAGCACAGACTTGTAGCTGCTTTGGTATTCTTACAGCCCAGTGTTATATTCACATAGGCATAATTGTTTCCCTGTGAATCTGCCTCGTGATTTCAGTGAAACAGGGTCTGCCCGCAGGTATATCAATTTCTGTGCATTTCAGTGTTTTCCTGGGACTTGAATTCATACACGTTTTCCCATACAAGTGGTCAGGGCGTTTTTGCTTCTTTCACATTCACATTCCAATCAGTTTAAGGCATGGAAGGGTCATTGCTGATGCCAAAACCTGTTCCGTACAGCTCCTCCACAGCCTGGTTAGCCTTCGACTCCCACTTTGCCAAAGCAGAAATAAGAAATTAGTTGTTCACGGTAAACACCGCAGCATGGACTTCTGTAGTTAGTATTTCTCTTCTTTTCCTCAATTTAATTTCGTATCAGAGAAGATGTAGCGCCTATTGTAAGCCTTGAACTTCCTCCCCTGCCACCAGCTGGAAAGTTATCCTGGTAAGAGTGAAAGAGCAAAGCTGCAAAAACCAGGCAGAAAGTGAGGATAGCTGCAGTGTTATTGCGTATAAAAGCTCCTATAATTTGGGGGGGTTTCAGCTCCGTTCGCTGTCTGACAGAAGGCTGCACAGAACGGCCGTTTGCCCGCCAAAACTGCTGACCGGCCCGCGCGGCGCCGGGGCTGGGACTCGAACCGGGCACCTGGGGCGGGGGAAGGAGGGTGCGCATGCTCGTGCGCATGCGCTTCGCCGCCAGAGGGGAGGAGGAAGCGCGTGCTCCGGGCCGTCCGGCCGGTCACGTGCCTGGCGGGGGGAGCGGGAAAGGCCGGGAAATGCTGCGGCTGCTGGAGAAGCTCCCGCCGGGACGGGCCCTCGAGGTGGGCTCCCCGGGCGGGCGGCAGCAGGGCCCGACGCCTCTGAGGCTAGGCGGAGCCGCGGCCGCCGTGCCGCTCAGCAGCCCGCCTTTCTTCCCCGCCCGACGAGGCGGCTGCTTCCCGTGAGAACGGGGCCTCCGAGCTGCTGTCGCCGTGCAACGAACCGGGGGTGGGGGCGCGACGGGAGCAGGTGGATGTTCCCCGGTCCCGGCCGGGCGGCGTCCGGTAACGCCCCTCGGCGCTGGGGAGGGTGGTGTTCGCCGCGCCGAGGCTGAGGTGCCGCTGTCCGGCAGCGGTGAGGGGGGCCGGGCCGTCCTCCGCCGGCTGCGTGGCGCTGCGGAGCGGTGGCGCTGCCCTCGTCGGGCTCTCCGCCACGCTGCCCGCCCTCACCGGCCTCTCCGGGCCCCCCCGAAACGAAACCAAAAGAAAGGGCTCAGAATACGCCGGGAGTGCGCCCCGTGGTTGTGTCTGCTGCCTTCGCTTTCCTGCTAGATGGTTGGAAATACTCTTCAGCGCTCGGTACCCGCCCTGGTGCTGAGGGGGCTCCCTGTGGGGGGGTTGCTCTCGGCGGCTCCCAGAGAGGCTCCGGCGATTTCCGGTCGGGCGAAGCGGCGGACTGGCTGGATGTGCCTCGCTAGGGCGCTCAAAGGAAAATTCCTACAGCAGGCCAGGAAGCCAGGCGTATGGATGAGCCTCACTGCTAGATAACAGTGGCTTGGGAGACTAGAGAGATACACAGGCTTGGAAACCAACGCTTTGAATTGTGCTTTTCATCCTGACGATCCCAGTGCAGAGATGACTGAGGTGCCCTTTGGTGTGGCAGCTCTCCTGCTCAGCACTACATTGTAGTCGTGCACAAAACTCTTAAGTCCAAGCTGAATCTGAATCATGTTGTGATTTCTGTGGCCAAACCTTGTGAAATTGACTTTGGGGGAGAGAGGACGACAATTCCTGTTCAGAGACTACCTATTTATGACTTTTTAGAATGGTGCAGGGACGGTGCTCAGAGGAGCGCTGAGACAGTATCCAGTGAAGGGAGGGGCGGTAACCAAATTGCCTGATCGGCATATCTGGTGTGGGTTAACTGTGTTAGAATCATGTTCTTAAGTTATGTATCACGTTATTTCAGTTCCTTCATAAAATAGTTGATGGCATATGTGGCCGTGCATATCCTCGATACCAGGATTATGGCAGTATTTGGAGCTTGTCGGAGTGGATGGAGGTTTTAGAAGAAACAATGACGTATTTCAAAACTACAGTTGGCAAAAACATATCTGATGAAGAGGTAAGAGCTTGTTGCTGTTTGGGCTTGACCTCGAGAGGTCATACTGGAGTGATTAGTCTTGTAGTTTATATAGTCATAAAGTATTTTTATAGCGTAGCATTTGAATAGTAGCAGATTAAGCCTAAATAGGTAGAACGTGAGCAGCACTTAGAGATACACTGTGAAGACTTTTAAAAGAAAAAGTGAAATTGACACTTTTTAAAATAGCACTGGATAATACTTGTTAAAATACTAGTTTAGTCACTTAAATTGATATCTTAATTACCACCAAATTAAATCTGTTTTCTTTAAAATATGTAACTATTAATTAGCAATAAAAACAATTCACAGTCTTGTTTAGCTTTCTTTGTTTATTACTTCTTCATCGAAGTGTTTTAAAACATTGCCCGTATGTAAATGGAAAAATAAAAATCTAGACTGTGAATGGAGGATCATGTGGGACCGAGAGTGTAATTCCAGTATGTATAAACTTTTCAAAACCTTGTTCCATTATTAGAAATCTTAATTTTCATCTTTTGCACATGCTTGTATTTTGACTACGTGCTATTAGCTAGATTAAACAAGGATACCTGTGTAGCCATAGTACACCAGTATGTCTGTTTCAGCTAAGCTAATGTATTTTGTCTCCATTCTGATGTTCAGAAACTTTCAGAGCTAAACCTGTGTTGTTTCTGTGTGTGATTTTTGTTTTGATTTTAAGGTGGTCTAAGAAGGCTGATAAAGCCTCCATTCTCTGGTCTCTTTAAATGACAAGAAGATTACTTTTTTGTTTATACGTTGGTGTAGTAATGTTGACTCTAGCTATCAAACACAGAGAGCAGCCACTGAGGACAGTGTAAGAAAGATGAGACTATGGAGTCCGGTGTAACAGCTATCTGGATAGAAGCTTGGATATCTACAGAGCACAGCTATTACAGGTGGTATGTGTTATTTCTGTGGTTCATCATTTAAGCAATCACAATTTTTATTTTTGTAGGCTGCTCAGCAGATAAATGAGTTAAATTCAAACTGTCAAGAAGCAATCACAAAATGTCTAAAAGGCAGAAAAGAAGAAATCAGGAATGCGCTAGTGGAAAGAGTAAATGCAATCTCTTCTGCTCAGCTGCAGGACTTTGACTGGCAGTTAAAGGTGAGAGTGTTGCCTTAATGTTGCTTGAAAGAAGTGTTCTACAACACACAAGTAATTATTGATACAGTCCCCTTAGGTCTGCTCATTCTGGAGCATGGTTCAATGTTTATAGGTATCATGAATGTGCTTTTCTGATAACACATCAAAGACTTGCCAGAAATTTGTATAAACTGTAAACCTAAAATTATTTCTTTTCCTCCCTCCTTTCCTTTAAAGCTGCAATACGTCTCTCTTCTTTTTCCTAAAAAGAGATTGAGCATTGCTTAGGAACACCTGAATGTTTTGTATGCTGTTAGGATTTTGAAGCTTAGTAGACCAATATTTCTTCTTCCTTTGAGTAAAAATACTAATTTTAAGAGTAGTACACTGATTCAGGATGTGTTTCCCTGAATTTTTTTCAAATTTTTTGATTCCTGCAATAAACAATTATTTAGTTTGAAATTATTTATCTCTAGACTTATTTTGATAGAGCCGGTGATAACTGTGTTGCTTAAAGTTGGATGGTGCTCTGGGGTTATGAAGACAGCTGCCTTAAATTAGGCTCCATCAAAGACTTAAAATATAAACAGTGTAAGTGATGTTGCCTATGGGAGCTGTTAAGCAGATTTGTAGAGCTGTTAAATAGTTTCCCATTTCAACAAGAACTCCAGATAATTTGTGCAGCAAACAGCTTTGGAAATCAAAGAGCAATGCCCGCAATAGACAAGATTTTGCAAGAGCAAATATATTTCTGGTACATGTCTGAAGTACTGTGTTCGTTTTCCTTTAAACCACCTTTTTTTTTTTTTCCTCCCTCAGCTGGTGGTGCTTTTTTTCACTTCCACAGTTGAATCCTACCAATGACATTGTCTCTCCTCTGCGGTACTACATTCTGCTCTCTAAATAAATAAGATAGGGTGTACAATACTGACCTACAGTGCTATCAACTGATCTTTGATTTTAATATATTTTAAAAGCCTTATTTATACTAGAGTTTAGTATAATAGTAAACAAAAAAAGAAAGCACAATTAATATATAATCCTCTTCATCAATGTTTGTCAAAAAGGATATCTGGCAAACAGTGTTTGATCAGCTGTAGAGAAAATTGAAAAATGCACAAAGGTGTCCTCTTTCTCACAACTGTCCCCTTCTGTAGGACCCTTCTTACTTGTTAATTACCAGAACTATTGAATATGTTGACTTCAGAATTCATATACTTCACTTTTAAAGAGCCATGATCAAATGTATCCTTTCTTTTCACCTAGAATACAAAAATATAGCAGCCCAGTAATTCTGACAAATTGTTTTGACAAATGTATTCCTATGAAGAGGGGTTTTAGTGTTTCAGTGTATTGTTGGTATTAACAAACAGACAAAAATCCCAACGACAGAGGGGAAAAAAGGCAAAACCAAAAACTGCAGAGATAACTTTTGAGAAGTTAATTTTGTTATGTTGGTGTTTGTTCTGGTAGTACACATTGAATATAAAGTGCAGATGTGATGCTATGAAAGACTGAAAACTTAATGGCTTCAGCTGACACTTTGTTATTGTTTCATCAATCTGCATAGCTTGCTCTCTCCAGCGATAAGATCTCCATGCTGCAAATGCCACTTCTCAATCTTGATTTGGATGTGAGAGAAAATGGTGAAATTAAAGCAATTTCGATAGAGATGAATAAAGAAGAGTTGCAGAACCTAATAAATGCACTGGAAGCTGCTAATAAGGTAGCTTTTACTGGTATCATCCTTTGTTCCTGACTTCTCACGTACTGAGTTTATTTTAACCGAAATTGTTCTGGGTGTCTTGCTGAAAACGCAAAGTAAATCATTCATTGACAAAATGACTATAAATTTACAGAAAGCTTTACATAAGGCAGACTATCTTGGATAGAATTCAGGGGGTTTTAGCACAATTTAGTCTATAATTTTTTTAAAAAGTAACTAGAATCCTGATGTAATAGTCTGTTCAGGGCACCATTAAGAAGCCTTGTGAGAACAGGAGGAGAAGCAAATGAAATGACAGTGTCAGGTGAGAGCTGATTTTGCAAGATTGGAGAGAACTCCAGCGTTCCCCCACCATCATAAAATCTCAGTGGCTGGGAACACATATGGGAGATTTGTTTGGTTGAAATTGAGTGCTTTAATTGCCATGGCATAGTAAATCAGGAAGTAAGTTACAAACATTCCAATACAATAACCCAAGAAGAAAAATCCAAGTAAAACGTTATTTGGAGTGTCTTAGATTTCTTAATAAAAAAGACTAAGGCAAGTGAGGATTTTAAGAAAAATTGTGAGGTGAAGAAATGTTGTCTGACTTGCACTCTGGTGATAACTGCAAACCCTGGAGTCTGTCCTCATTCCCGTACTTTTCAGATTAATTCTGGCTCTGTTACAAAGGAAAGCGATTGTATTTTGTGTTTTGTTTTTTTTTAAATCTGAAAATTTCTTCAAATATTAAGTCCGTTTTCTGGAAGATGGATTTCTCTGACATCTTGCAGCATGGATGTGAAAGTGTTGTACCAGCATGTTTTAGAAGTTAGCAGCTTCTAGTTGCTTCAAAATATTTAGCACGTAAGGGGTTTCTTCGGACGTTTTGTGTAATATTATGATGCTATAGGTGGAATTCGTAGGCCAACATTTAGAAAAAATCTTTAGTGTGTAACAATGGAAAAAAACAGATTTATAGGTCATAGAGTTAAATACAAAGTTATAATAGCACTGTTAATATTTTGAATTAAAAAAGACACTAAGTGTATGTCTACCAGTTGCTTTAATGAGGCTAATGTGAGACTTCTGAAGAACTACGCAGCTCCCAGTAAGAAGAATGCATTAGTCCAAGTGTAGGTGGTGGTCTCGTGAAACGAGAGCCCTTAACAGCTTGCTTTCCCCTGGATTTTTTCCTCCAAAACTAAATAAAAATAGTAGCTTGTCATGAACTCTACACTATGCAAACAAGGATTCTTCTGGGACAGAGTTCAGTTTCCACACGCCTTTTGTTCTGCTTGAAGGTTTGTATGGAAGCTGTGGGATGTTGTTATCTCCTTACTTAGTTTTATGTGCGCAGAAGGAGGAATTCACTCTAGAAATGGTCCCTTGGTTTTGCTTCTGCGTGGAAAGAGTCTCACTGGACCTGGAAATTACCATTCAACTTTTCAACTTTTTGGTTACAGGGAGCTGAGGAATGGATTGCATGCAGTAAGTGCTAAAGAAAGCTATTGGAAGTGGTAGTTTTGTGAGGTTGTAAGAGAGCTGACAGAGGGGATGGTGTATTTTCCAGAGGAAAGACATGTTTATACAGTTGCATATTATACTGTAACAGTAAGCAAAAAGCTGTATTTCCTAGATTGCGTTAAGTTCTGGTCTCATCCAACTGTAATCTCCTGCGTTTTCTCCTTTTTGAAGGTTGTCTTGCAACTGAAATGATGGAATTCAGATCATCAACACTATCTGCTGACAATGGCTCCCCAGTTGACTTGGCGAGGGGGGAAGAAATGTTCTCTGCAAAGCCAAAAGTTGTTGATGTAAAACACTGAAGTGAGAAGGCCTTTATGACTTGTGACCAAATGAACAACTAATCCTTTAATAAAAATAACAAAAGTCTTCTGTCTATAAGACCAAAAGTATAACAATCAACTGTACAGTTGCTTTTAGTACTGAAGATTTATAGAACATGGGATAAGTATTACTCATGACTTGTGCCGTATTTGTTGTGGGTAAACTTCAGCAGTGACTGCACAGGTGCCTGGTAAAGCTACAGCATCTTACTTGCATAATATGTTATCCTTATCAAAGGTGCCATGATAATGGAAGAACATGACAGAGTGCTTGTAGCATTAATGTATTTATACTTGTAAATAGTAAATAAACAATTTTGTGTGTGAATAGTTGCAGTAAATTGTTTCTTGATTTATTAATCACTAAACGCAAATCTTTTTAGATGCTGGGGAAAATCAGCTTTACAAACAAAAGGAGTTTAGAATCACAGAATAGTGGAGGTTGGAATGACCTCTGGAGGGGTCATCTTGTCCAAGTCCCCGTTCTCAAGCAGGGTCACCTAGAGCTGTTTGACCAGGACCATGTCCAGATGGCTTTTGAATATCTCCCAAAGATGGAGACACCACAGCCTCTCTATGCAACCCATTCAGTGCTCAGAAGTTGAGGAAGAAGCACTGGGGCTTTACCCAGAGAAAAGTTTGGGGTTTTAGCTTTGGTTTTGTTCTTAGTTGATGGCGTTTCACATAAATATATTAATGTTTTCAAAAGGGGATGAAGTGGTGGAGAGGAGCCAACCTATGTAGACCATGAAAAAGATGTTCCCAGCCCATTTAATATAGTGGATAACCGATAAATCCTAGTCCAAACCTTTTCGAAACCAGCCTGAGTTTTGATTGTAGTATGTAACAAAAATTAGAAGCTGTAACGTGAGAGAAGAGTACACCAGGAATCTTACGGTTTCTAGTATTCCTTAAAGCATTCTTCCATATGTAAAGTGCAAACTGTCTGTAATGCTTGCGTAAATATTCGTGTACTTCTCAACGTGCATCTGTATGTATATATGCATATTTTGTATATATGGAAAGGCAGAGTCTTGAGTTTCTTCCACTATAGTTTGTTGCGCCATAGGTTTTCATATAAGCAAAGTGTGAAATAATACATCCATACAAAAGACTGGGCTTCAGAGGACTGGTCAGAGAAGAGGAGGAGTATAAGAAGCCCTCTTGTAGAAAGACCTCTATGAAAAGGATTTTAATAGGCTTCATGGATAGGAAACCTAAATACATGCTTATCATAGAATGGTTTCTAATATTAAAACTACTAGTACAGAAGTTTTGTGGGTCAGTGAACATTTTTTTTAAAAATGTGAATAAAATGTAGTCTGTTTCCCTTTTGTTTGGTACTGGTACATTTAGTCAGATGTGCATGTTGATCAGTGTCAGCAATTCAAGAAAGATTTGAAAAAGTGGAGAAGGGGGTAAAGAAAATGTGTCTTACCATGAAAGGACTGCAATCTGACATGTATGGCTTGATCACAGTCTTGAATATACATAAGCAACAGAAATTTGATAACGGATCAAATAACAGATGAATGCCTTGAACAAGTGGTACCAAATTCAAACTAAAATATTTGGGTTGGAATTGATATTTGTTTACCTTTATAAAAAAAATCTGGAAAGAGTTACTGCAGGTTGTCCAGTAGTCTGTTCAGGAACATGCTGTTTTTTAAATTGTGAGTTTAATAAATTGGTCAGGTCTATTTCTTTTATTTGTCTTGATTCCACTTTTCCCTATCCTCTACATCTGGTTGCTTCATAGAAGAATGAATTTGCTGCTTTGATGCGGCCTTACGTGTTTAAATGCTTCCTGGATTGTGTGATGCATACTGAGGGTGTAACTCTGCTTTAGCTTTCATGGTACTCTGATAGCAAATGTTGTTAAAGGGCTTTTGTAGAGAAAAGAGGCTTAATTTTTGTTAACTGATTTTTTTTTTTAACTGATTTTTATTGTTGGCACACTTTTTATCATTTAGGACAAAAGGGCTGAAAACTTCCTTTTATTTACAGGAGCAGAAATAACAGCTAGCAATTTATTTCATATGAGCGTTCACTATAAAGTTTGGGATGGCATTTGGATAGAAGACACTTGTGTGCTGATTCATTTATACAATTTATAGATGTACCGTGAACACATTTAAGAAAGCAAACACCTAGAAAGTCTGTACTTCAAAGAATATTAAAGTGGGTATTTAAAACTTATTTTGCAGTATGTTGCTGAAGAGAACTTTTGTGTTGCTACCTCTTAGTTTTCAAAGATACATTGCTCAAAAATACAGTAAATTCTTCAAAATAATGTTATGTGTTTTCTCAACAATAAAAGGCCATAAATGGTAACTTCCATATTTATGTTCAATCTATGAAACTTCTCTTGCGAAATCTGCCACATATCTAGCTGATAGAAACCAATTTTTTTAAAACATAGATGCCATTTAAAAATGTTTCTGACTTTTTCTTAGTGATAGAGACTTAAAGTTTACATAGTTTCATTTTAAATTTTATAGCAAGTTATGTAAAAATGGATTTACAATTACTTTAAGGATATGTGGTGGTGTTTCATCTTTAGTATCATCCTGTGATTGTCCTGTCCTTTACTGCAGTGCTGAACAGGAAAGTCTGAAAAATCATTTTTCAATCATTTTTTACTTTAAAAAAACAGAAGAGAAGACAGTTTCTGTTATGATGTGATAGTAATAAATGCGCAATGAGTTGCGTTTTCGTGGCTGTTAGACTTTATTGTAAGTCTGAGTTTATATAACCATCAAAATGATGTTTTTGACAGGGAGCATCACAACACCATGTGAATGGCTACAGACGGAGACGAGCACCAGTTGAGAACTAGCAGCTAAAACATGATTGTCATGGAATTGCATTTGAAACGTGCATCCTGACCTTACATCTCTACAGAGAAATGAACTGTCCTCGTAAGGCACGTGATGGCCTCCAGTAGATGGAAAGGAAAAAGACCGAACAGAATGGAGAAGAGAGCTTGCTGCTCTGTACTTCGGACCATCTATCAGAAAGTGGTTTTGTTCTGTCTCTGCGCTGAAAATTAGGGACTTCTGTAGCAAGCAAAGTCTCCAGTTGTGACAGATAAGGCATTTGTGGAGACTGTACCAGGCCAAATTGACGCAAAAAGCTAGAGGTTCCACAAAACCTGTTACACGGGTGTCAGCTTCAACATACACTTTGATGAACACAGGTAGACATGAAAAGGTAATGAATAGGAAAAATATACGTGCAACAGAAACATCTCAAAGCAGCCCATGTGTCCAGACACATATCTGTCAAGTATACCCAGCTGTGCTCCCTCCGGGCTGAAGAACGAGGGGTTAGGTAAAGGAAGTTGCCACTGCATTTCCACCCAGGTTTTCATGCAGGACAAAGCACTGCTGTGCATGTCGCAGCCCCTGGAGGAACTGTGTGCTGCGACTGGAGTAAAATACTGGAGTGGGGAGTGTCATTCAAAGCATTTGAGTACGTGACTAAGGGAGAAACGGGGAAATCTTCTGAAGGTGTAGGAATTAGAAGAAAGGTGCAGGAGTTTAAAGAGACTCCCTTAACATTAAATAACTTTTAATTTTATCCTTGCCTATCTGCTCACTTTGGCCATATCCATATTTTTCTGTGTTCTTCCAGGCCTGAGCACTTTCTAAGTAGCTGGTTATGGTAAGTTGAATGGCTTTGATGTTCACACACCCCACCACACTATCTTTGTTCCCAGGTGATGCTCCTCATTTTGTCCTGTTTCACAGACATGTGTTCATATTCTCCTAGCATTTACCCTTGCAGAGCAGCTCACTTCTGGGTCCTGCGGTTGCATGGGCAAAAAAAAAACCAAAAAGGGAAACAACCATCATAAATATATTGGTGGAACCTCTGTGGTTTTGCAGGTACTATGTACAGACCTCTTAAGCATATAATTAAGATCAGAAACAAAATTTTGTACAGTAGACTCTTTGAACCAAAAATCCTAATGAAAATAGTACATATTATGGATATACTGCATGAAGTTTTAATTTCAATACGTGAAAAGCACCTACAGAAATCCACATCGCATAAACAGACCTGCAATTTGAATCAGAAAATGTAGCATACCCTGACACAAAATATAAAAGTGAATTATAAAAATAATGTTATTTGCCCTCTGTTAGCATTCATTGCACTTCTCTCCATTTCATAGAAATCTTCCCTTGATTTCAGAAAAATCATGTTTTTCTTGATCAATCATTTCAGCTTTGATCTTGGCACACTAAAGTGAATCAGAATTGGATCAGACCAGCAAACTGTCAATATGGAAGTGACTACTGTAATAAAACTGCTTTTGCAACAAAGCAATTGTGTATGTCAAGAAGCCATGTTTTTAAAACATCTGGATAAGCCTGTAGAACTTCTGAGTTCTGAAGCAAGCCTTTCTGATAAGAAACACGCTGAAACATGATTATTCTTTTTTCTGAAGGGTGGTTTCAAAAATCAGTAACACATTGTCCTGAAGTATGCATGCTTTGCTATCACTTTGAGTTGTGGATTAATATTTTTAATGAAGTATCAGAAATAAAGCGATTTTTACTTTTCTGGTACCAGAGAATGCTTTCACAAGTGCGTCAAGATAGTCTATATAGTTTTTTACTTCTTTAAATCCACTTTAATTACATTTAGCAATATCCTATGCTTCATCAATCAATCACTCAACTCAACATCAACAATCACTCAACTCCCAAGTCCTTTTCCTCAGGGCTGCTCTCAATCCATTCTCTGCCCAGCCTGTACTTGTGCATGGGATTGCCCTGACCCACGTGCAGGACCTTGCACTTGGCCTTGTTGAACTTCATGAGGTTTGCACAGGCACACCTCTAAAGCCTGTCAAGGTCTCTCTGGATGGCATCCCTTCCCTCCAGCATGTCCACAACACCACACAGCTTGGTGTTATCTGCAAACTTGCTGAGGGTGCACTCGAGGGTATCCTGTGGACCTGTGGTAATTTCCAGTTAGAAAAGTCTCCACACCTTTCAGTGTCTTTCATTACTGTATTAGCTAAATTAGCTGACTTACCTGAGGCTAAAAAATAGCCACAGCCTTCTCTATGTCGGACTCCCACTGATCATAGAATCATAGAATCATAGAATGGTTAGGGCTGGAAGGGACCTTCAAAGGTCATCTAGTCCAACCCCCCTGCAAGGAACAGGGATATCTCCAACTAGATCAGGTTGCTCAGGGCCTCATCCAACCTGGCCTTGAACGTCTCCAGGGATGGAGCATCCACCACCTCTCTGGGCAACCTGTTCCAGTGTTCTACAACTCTCATGGTAAAAAATTTTTTTCTAATATCCAATCTGAATCTACCTCCCTCTATTTTAAAACCATTACCCCTTGTCCTATCACAACTGGTCCTCCTGAACAGCCTCTCCCCATCTTTCCTGATGCTAGAACTTGATGTTGAGAACTTGAGTTCTCACCAACAACTTGAGTGTTGGTTGATGAGAAGCTCAACATGAGCCAGCAATGTATGCTGGCAGCCCAGAAAGCCAATCGTGTCCTGGGCTGCGTCAAAAGGAGCGTGACCAGCAGGTCGAGGGAGGTGATTCTGCCCCTCTGCTCTGCTCTGGTGAGACCCCACCTGGAATACTGCATTCAGCTCTGGAGTCCACAGCACAAGAAGGACATGGAGCTGCTGGACCGAGTCCAGAGGAGGGCCATGAAGATGATCCGAGTGCTGGAGCACCTCTTCTATGTCTCCTATGAAGAGCACCTCTTCATAGCCTGTCTCCTATGAAGACAGGCTGAGAGAGTTGGGGCTGTTCAGCCTGGAGAAGAGAAGGCTCCACGGTGATCTTATCGCAGCCTTCCAGTACTTAAAGGGGGCCTACAGGAAAGCTGGAGAGGGACTTTTTACAAGGGCGTGTGGTGATAGGACAAGGGGCAATGGATTTAAACTGAAAGAGGGCAGATTTAGATTGGATATAAGAAAGAAATTTTTCACATTGAGGGTGGTGAGGCACTGGAACAGGTTGCGCAGAGAAGTTGTAGATGCCCCATCCCTGGAAGTGTTCAAGGCCAGGTTGGTTGAGGCGTTAAGCAACCTGGTGTAGTGAAGGGTTTCCCTGCCCATGGCAAGGGGGTTGGAACTAGATGATCTTTTGAGGTCCCTTCCAACCCTAACCATTCTATGATTCTATGACCTCTTTGGTGATGGACTATCTGGGGGAAAGGATTCCTGGCATCACGGAGACTAAATAACTTTGTTTTGATGGCTACAGTAAAAGAAGAAATTCTGTTTCTTGAGAATGCAGAGGTTTCAGATCTCCCATATTTCTTTTAATACTGATTTAGATGGGAGTCAGAGTAAGCATTGGATGATCTGATGAGAACTGCTATTAACTGCCTTTGTGAAACCCAATCCTGAATTCTTTACCTATGTCAAAGTCTCATTCAGCTCTTTCTCGAAATGATTTGCGACCTTTGTTTCGTAAAGCTGCTATTCTCTGCAGTACATAATATTCAAAGTTAGTTGCCTCTGAAAATCTAAAAAAATCAGGTAATATGTTGTTTGCTAGGTCAAAACAGCAAATGATGTTTCAGAGATGGGAACAAAGAAAATAATATGTTCACAGATGCAAACAAGGTTGCTGATGCTCTCACTGAAATGTATAATCTGCCAAAGGAACCCATTTTTATGAACATTTTTGGTGGTGTAATTGAAACTTTCCTCTCAGACTGTGTAGATACAGATAGGCAGTGATGAGTTAGGAGACATTATTGGTCAGAGACCGTCCCTAGAGAGATGACATGGTTCTGCTGCCATGTAATTATTTTAGCTCCTTCTGGGTAATGTTACTCACTGGATTTTGCCAAGAATAAAAGTGTAAAAGAATGACTACCATGCCATTTCTTAGACTGGCACCAGCACGAGAAAAAAGGTGGTGTTTTTATAACACTTGGAGACTCAGAATAAATCACAGAATCATAGAATGGTTTGGGTTGGAAGGGACCTTAAAGATCATCTAGTTCCTACCCCCCTGCCATGGGGAGGGACACCTTCCACTAGATAAGGTTGCTCAAAACCTCATGCAACCTGGCCTATATGTCTTTATAAATGACTTATAATATAATAGAGAGACAAACATGACAAGGAGCAGACAACATAATTAGAATTCGCTCTGCACTCTAAAACAGTAAGTAGACCAAAATCACCTGATGTTCCTTTAAAAAATGCCAAATTTCTCATTTGTGTCTTGATTCTTTCACCCTGTGCATGCATATTTTAATATCATCACATGCTGAAATTCAATACTCTTTTGTGATCTCTTACCTTCTTTGGGCCACAGGGTGGATGTAGGAGGAAACATAGTTTCAATGTTTTCAATGCAGAAACCATTTAAAAAAAAAATTTATATGCAACAAGTATAACACAGCCCTTTTTCGACCAATACTCTCAAGGCAGTGTTAACAATGCATCCTCAATAATTAGGAATTCACGAGAAGGGGCAGAGGTTCCTTGGTGATGGGAAACAGAAGCAGCTGGTGGAACATGGCCCCCAGCCCTGGATGACTTTCCTCACAGTTTATCTCAAGAAATCCTCCACTTGCAGTACAAGGGGACAGAACATTTTCTGTAAGGGTGAACAAGGTGAACTCTGAAACAGCAACTTCTGTGCTGTTCAGTGGTAGCATAAAGTGCAGGAGTGTTGTCAGAAATATTCTTGTGATATTGAAAATGTTATTTTTTTGTGGTGTTTTAAGACCTTTTTGACTTTCTATTGCTATTCCTTCTTACTGGTTTTGAATTGTGTGAGAATATAAATGAAGTGGAAGGATTTTGGTGCATCATTTGGCATGATTGCAGCTGACTCTTACACAGTGTTTTGGGCTGATCCCAGCTGTCATGCCAGACATCACAACAACACGGCTCTTGTAAACCAGTGGTTTTGCTCAGCCAAGGAGGATTCACAGGCTGGCTACCCAGCTGAGTTGGTATTAGAGAGATGGGCAAAATCACTGCAGTCTACTGGCTGACTCCATCCCAATTTGAAGCCCTGGGCAAGCACAGAGGAACTATTTAATTTACTCTGCTCTCGGAGAATTACATGCTCCAAACATGTTGCCCATTTAGCCACTGATTGTTTCATTCATAATTAAGTGGGATACTGCTGAAGAGAAGTAAGATTGGAATGAGATTAAAAGATCATTATAAATGTGAAATAAATAGTTTCAAGAGCATAAGAACTGATGAACCTTGTTTTCCCCTTGGATCTGAGTAATGACTTGCCCTCCTGTGTGGATTCTAGGATGACTGCTAAGATCAGGGTTTATTGAGTCCCTTTCTCCCAGAGAAGAGGGATGGATTAACAGGAACTTTATCCTCTGGATTAACAGGAACTTTGTCCTCTTCTTAGCTACCTGCTTTGTTGAAACTTGTAAGAATGTATTATCTCACAGATTCCTGCTGTTTTGTTGTCTTTTGGTTGAAATCGCCAATGGAATCAAATATTATTGGGACACTCCCACATAGGCAAACACACACACACACAGAGAATGACAGTGGAAGCTCATATCTTTGGGAAACCTAGCTAAAAAGGACTTCCAGCGCAAGTTCCTTTAAATAATCAAACTCACAATAGGCATGAAACAGCAGCACAAATTGAAAAGGGCTTTACTTGAAACATTAGCAATAGGACCTTATCTAAACTGAGCTTGAAGTCTGGTTCCTACGGGCAGGCAAACTAACTACTAAAATACAACAGTGAGGGAGCTTAACACTACAGTGTTATTCACCTTTATCACTTAAAGCCAGCCAAGTGACTCCAACCTACTGATGGGAAGAGGTTGTTTTTCTTTTGTACTCACTAATTCCTAGCTCCAGATGACAATGTACATGGGTAAGCCATATATAGCCACATTTTTCCATCTCGTGCCTCTAATAATCACTGCCTTTTCCTTGCTGCCAAGCTATTTCTTCCAAGTGAGAAATGTTCTGCTTTTATTTTTTTCTAAAAGTAGTGGAGAATGGAAAAACGTGCTAGTTATGGTTATACACCCTGTTCCCAAGTTTTGGTTTTAATTCTCTTTTGAGACTTTGAAAGAGGTTTTAGGTTAAATCCAATGTGCCTTGCGGGCTCATATGCCAAATTCTGCTTTTCTTTACCAGTTAGTGGTTAAATGTGTGGATAGGAGCTCAGTGGGAGGCAGGAGATGGCTGGCTCTGGGCTAGAGATACTGCCAGCCTGCAGTCAGTGGCTCCTGCCTCTGCACATGGTGCAGTCGTTAGTCTCTGCTGCAAAACTTTACGCCGAGAGCTGGCAGCTGTTCCTTCACTGAAGATCGTGGCTTCCGGCTCTCGACACGGCCAGGCCTTGCTGCGTGCCGACCAAAACTGGCAGGAGGGCTGGGGTTTGTGTCGGTGACACATGTGGAAGGGCTCCTGATGCATGAGAGCGGACCTTGCTATTTCGGAACATGTCGTTCTGAAGGAGTTTTGTGTTTGCACTGCTCTTGGTTTATTAATGGCCCTTCCTCTGCTCCATACCTTTTTTTTTTTTTTTTTTGGCTTGGAACTGTACAGTATAACTGCTTTTAGCCTTTGTGCCTAACATCTGTGCATAAACTAGCTGGATGATCCATAGGCTACAAACTCTGTGTATGCAGATATTAGGAGTCTACAAGAAAAAATGCTGAAAAGCGGTACAGCTGATCTTTGCTCTTATAATAGAAGGCAAGGTATCCTTTTCCTAAATTCTTGTTTCAATATCACATTGAAACCTAAATTCTTGTTTCAATATCACATTGGATGTTGGCTCTTCCTAAATGTCCACTGTAGCTGTAAGGAGGGTTGCAATATCTCCACGCCACTGGAAAGATTGGGTTAAATTGCTGACCTGTGGGCTGTCTGTGAGTATCTTTGGGAAATCAGGTAATGCAAAAACATGGGTCACTGAAAGTTACTTTTCATAGAGTATTGTACACTACAAATCTGCAGAATGTATTACTTTCTTTGAATTTATTTCTATGTATAACCACAAAGCTGGCAAGCTCGCTGACTCATGGACTTATTCTGTTTGTAAAGTCCGATGCCAGTTCATTGAAATCAAAACCGTTTAATGATTTCATAGATTTCATAGATTTCATAGATTTCATAGATTTCTAGGTTGGAAAAGACCTTAGAGATCATCGAGTCCAACCGTCCCTAATCCCCATTAAACCATATCCCTAAGTAGATCATCCACCCTATTCTTAAACACATCCAGGGATGGGGACTCAACCACCTCCCTGGGCAGCTGACAACCCTTCAGAGAAGAAATGCTTTCTAACATCCAACCTGAATCTCCCCTGACTAAGCTTATACCCATTTCCTCTTGTTCTATCACCCATCACTAATGTAAAGAGCCCTTCCCCCACCTCCCCACCATCCCTTCTCAAGTATGATGTATGTGTTTGGAACAGACAGCACATATGGCCCTACTGCTGTCTTTCTCTTGTGACTATTTTTTGTGGTTATGGAAAGTCCAGTTTGCTTGCAAGACTTCCATATGTTCTGTGAATTGTTTATTTTATGATACCAAAATACTATTGTTAGTTGCTGCTAAACTATTCTTGGTCTAAACGTTGTTTACATTTGACTAAGAAATTAATCAAAATGTCCTGTGTGGGATGATGTGTGGCTGTCTTTAATTCGGTTGCTGATAATGGTGCAAATGTTGAAAAATTATATGGAGGGTGGGAATAGGCAGACAAGTTGTATCCTATTCAGAAGAGCCATTTGACTGAATTAATATTTTTCCTGAATCAAGTCGAATTGTACCTAGTGGCTGATTAATCTGGTAAAATTGTGCAACTCTTCAACAGACTGGAGGTTAAAAGTTGTAGCAGAGAAGAGACAGCTGAGAAGACCACCTTTGTGCTCCATCGAACTTGAGATCAGACTGGGACTTTGGAGCCCATGGGAAAAATTATAGTCTCAAGGACTCTCCTAGATTAGCAGTGTCGAATGCCTATTTTTCAGCATTTTGTTTTTTGTAATGAGTACATTAAAGCTATCCCCTTTCTTCTTTGGTGATTTATCATTCCAGATTGCTTCTGCAGAAGCAAACAAGGGTCCTGTTCCGTTAGGAGGTCAAGGTCTTGCATGATGTGACAGACGTTAACATGTAGGAGTGTTTCATTTATTATTACATTCTGATTAAAAAGCTGTAAGGTTGACTGGTGATAAAGTCATCAGTTGACCTGTCTGCCAGGCAACAAGGAACTAGTGAAGAAGCTCTCTACATTATTCATTTGTATTTCCTACTCACTCTGCACTGCGGGTATTGCTGCCTACTGTCCTGATCAACGTCTCTTTCTGTACCAGCTGGCATAGATAACAATCATCTCAGTACCTACACAGACTATTTTGGCTTGTGTATCTTGACTTGTCTAAAATTATGAAACATTTTCAATACAAAATAAAATTTAACTGATAATAGTTCTGTTTCAAGAAATGCTTTTTTAGGCAACATAGTATAAACATAGTTAGGAAAAAAATGGCAATAGAGACAGGAAATAGGTTTGATACAGATAGTAGGTGACTGACCTATTGCTCCTCAGTTGCGCGCAGCTTGCTAGCACTTCACCTGCAGCTCCCCGGCTGTGGTTGTGTCAGGCGATCAGCAGCTGGGTGGGGAGAGGCAACTCCTCAGGAGCGGTGTACCCAACATCACCAGCCTGCCAAGGAGGCTCAACTGTATCTCCTGTTCCTCATCAGAGTGAGGAAATCTGTAGGAAACTGTGTGCAGAGCTCTCCTCAGATTTATTCCCAGACATCTGCCAGCTTTTGGGAGAATGTGTAGTAATAACCAGCCACAGGAAACTTGGGAGTCAGAAAAAGCAGCCACTGTTGGGCTGGGATATCTCTCAGTAGTTGCTTCCAGGAAGGAACATGTGTTTGTTTTCTGCTTTTTTAATACAAAATCACAGATGGCACAATTGTTCTCATCAATTTCAACTTTGCTACTTTGCGGAAATAACAAAATTCCAGTTAGATCCAATCAGCTGATTCCTGGAAGTTGGAAACTCAGTGGGATTTGTCTCTGCTGCCATTTCTTTCTTTTGAAGATCCCTGCCTCTCTGAAAATGTCAATTGACTTATATCTCCTTGAGTGATACTTCTCACAGACACTATGGAAATACTTCCTAGTATAACAATTAACTTTGAAATGATGGGTGATGTAATAGTTACAATCCTTCAGACAGTTATTTCTTCACACTCTAAATGCTGAAATACTGTGACACGACTGCTACTTTGAGTTGTTTTACTGTCTCGTTTGGAAGCATGCTGCTGTGGGAATACCGTAGGACTAATTTTTATTCCACTTAAAAAAAAAGATAAAAGTGGGTACAGAAAGGTCATGGATATGCACAAACTCTTTGTAAAATCAAGGTATAGCACTTTTGCTGAAGATGCTTTTTAAGAGCAGATCTGTACTATTCTGATCTGAGTGCAGTGGGGCTCGATTTGGGTTGGGTTTTTGTTTGCTTTTTTTCTTTTTTTGAAAGCTTAAATCTGGAAGTATAGAATGGCTGGGTATCTTACCTTGAACATATAACATTATGACTACAGCAGTTCTTCAGAGTTAACAAAATTAAGAAGGAAAAGAAACAAGTCTAATTGTGTTAGTCTGTGGTAACGTTATTGCATAAATTAGTGGACATAATACAGCCAGTAAACAACATTGAAAAGAATAAATGTGATAGGAAAGACCATTCTGGACCACTTGTCTATCGAGTTAACATCAGTCAAGTCAGGGATTTTGACTTTGATCTGGGATGCTCTTCTTCGTAAGCGTCCTTTTTTATGAAGCCTGTGCCTGTCCAAAGCACTCCTACTGTAGAGGTCTCTGCTGGAAGTGGCTCTCCTGTACTGCAGGTTGGCACTGTCGTACGTGTACGTGGTGGCTCGGGGGTCACGGAGGCTCGTGAACACATCTGAGCTGCTGACATCGTTTCGTATTTCAAGTGGTCTGAGAAGCATATTCCCATGGGGATCAACCTGTGTCAAGGAAGGAATGTGAATTAGACAAGTTCCTCAGCCAGCCAAAGGTGTCTCCCAGATGGACGGGTACCTTCTGGCTATACTGCCACAGTGCTCCTGGGGCTGCAGTGATAGTTGTGTCTTGTATAGCATTGATGGAAGTGAAAATACATTTTCCTGACTGGTGTGAAAGTATCTGTTAGGCATCTAAATATCTTCCATTCTGATCCAGCTCTTTGGTCTGAGACTTTTTCATTCAGTTAGCTATCTCATCCCCTGTAAAGTAAGAGTTTTCTAATTTTATCTTTAACTTAGATCACAGTCTTTATGAAATACTGACTTTTAATGTCTGGTGACCTGACATCCTAAGCTTTCATGTACTCACGGTGAAAAAACCCGTTGTTTTCTCTGTCAATTTTATACAGTTTTAGTGGTGTAGGTTAGTTTCAAGAACAGTTTTGTAACAATGGGTTCGTTATGTGAACATATAAGTATATGTGCATTTTATCAGTTACTGTAATATGCTTGTGATCAGAATTCATTCTGGAGAATTACTATATTGCAGAGATGGAAATCCCTGCTTCCCACAGCATACCATTGACTTGTTCATGTGCAGATAGAAGCATTGTACTCAAAGAAACCTTACATTCAGTTGCATTTTTGTATGTTGGTACCAGAAGCTATTGTTTCAAATATGTTTATCACTTAGTTTATCTGTGTTGTTAGTTAGTCAGGGCACTGTTTTAAGTACCTGAGCAAAGAACTGGAAACTACAACTGGTATGTATGCGTCTGGCACAAAATATATATATATATATATATATTTATATAAAATATTTTAATGTCATTGCATTTTTTATATATCAATGAATTAACTATGAATGACTGCATTACTACAAAATGTTTAGCTTTTCACTCATCTTTAGTTTTCTATGTGTTTGTAGCAAAATATTTTTTAGGAAAAGTTCTTTGGTGTTTCCAGGATGACTCCTGACTTCTCCATAAAGACTTCCTGGGTATTTCAAATTCCCAGAATTAAACATCCACTGTAATCCGCACAAGGGAAATACACATCAGGACACAGAGCTCTTAAATGAAACTTCAAGACTTTGCCTTGAGGCTTGAGTATTAAAATTGTTTGGGTGTTTTTTTTTTTTGTGAACTGTGGCATTGAATTTACCCCAAATATATTACAGTCTGTACCATGGCTGCTCGGGGATGCCTTTATACCAAGGGGAAAAAAAAAATTACCTATTGACAATATCTAGTCTTGTGAAGCACCGGTGATATGCAATGCTTTGTTGACACGCTGAGCTTTACGTCTTCAGCAAGACATTGCAGAGCTAGGAAATGGTGTAATAGTCTACAGCAGGTTTGAAGTATGTTGAAGAAAACACTCCAAGCAGAGCACATGGGGAAATTCAGTCTCTGGGAGTTGACACAGGGGAAAGCTGGAAGCCAGAGAAAGCCTTGGTTCCGCCTGACAGCATGGAAGATGTTCCTTCCCATCGCCGGAAGGCGAAAACATTGCATGATGACTGCTGACGTATTTACACTGTGCCAGACTGAGCACTTACAAACTGAAAACAAAGTAGTGAAGGGGCTATTTGTACAAAAGCCACCCAGGATAGCTGTGGGGAAAGAAATCTTCTAAATGGAGCAGTAAGTCACCACAGACAGAAAATGCTCTAGTCAGGTCTAGCAACTGATTCTGTACGTGCTGAAATGAGCATTCAGTGGGAACATCCCAGTTCTCACCACTGTTTTGGTAGGAAAAGCTCACATATTCTGGGTTAAAGAGGCCAACTGGTCACAAACCAGCATGGAGGTTGCAATCTTTACTTGAGATATGGGCTATGCAGTTTATACTTTTTAGGTCTACTCTTCAAATTTAAGCTGAAGGAAGATCTGATATAGGGTTTCCTACGCTCCAGAGGACTGCCGTGACTATGGGACTATTCATTTCTGCTAAGTTCTGACATTTTCTGTGGAAAAAGCAATGATCTCAGAGTTGTCTCTGTGTAAAAAGAGAATTCTTTTAAATTCTCAGTTTTGATAGGTCAACGTTTTCTTCCCAGTTTTATGAAATAGCTCTTTGAGCTGTCTTTGATTACATAATCTAAGGTTTAAGCTAATTTACTTTAGTGTTATAATAGCAGTAACAGTAGTGCCAAGCATCATTAAGCAGTTATTATGGCTTCTTTTTTTTGTGGAGACAACTCGTAACTGCCTACAATCCAAAGTGATTCATAGGGATGTTTCTTAAACTAATATGCCCTGACAGTTTATTATAAGCCAAGCAGCATATGAATTTGCACTTTAAGTGTTATGAATGAACCTGTTATATTTTCAAATGAGTTTTATTTAAATCATTTTAGGCAGGATTATTTGTATACATCATGAAGCAATTCAGTGTCTGAATTGTAGCCTTTGCAATTCAGAGCAAAGGGCCTTACACTGATCTTGAATAAATCGGCTCAGAGAAGTATAAAAGCTCTTCTTATGTACCCGGGTCAAATTCTCTGCTTGTGTGACACAAAGCTGGACTAATAGTGAATTTCCCACATCGTTAAAAGCCCTTTCAGAATTTATTGAAGTTCACTCCAAAATATTCTTAAAACTTGTGCTGCTGAGGTTTAGTTACTGAAGCATAGGAATTCTACAAATTCCTGTAGGAACCCGGAAAACATACAAATTGCTTAGGGGTCTCCAAAAGAGGCTTGTTATTAGTTTTGTCTATGTTAATATTGGAATGAATTGACAGCAAATATGCGCACAGTAAAAGCTGCAAATTTTCTGTCTTAAAATCTTTTCTCCCTTATTTAATACGAGGTTACCTGGGGCTTGCTGTTGGTCCTGTGTTGGAGGAAGCCTGTGCATCAGAAACAGCCAACAGGCTTTAACTCATTCCACCCCATGTCTCAGTGATGAGACTCTTTCCCCACATCAGGTATATACTGCAGTTGTACACAGTCTTTGACACGTTTGCATCAGATGACAGGACAAAAAAATAGGGATGGAAGAGACAACGCTCTATCTACTCAGTTTTCTGGCCCACTAGGAGTAGAGTACTTCAGTTCCCTCCTTAGGTAGGAAAGATGAGCCATATTAAGCCTAGAATAGTTCTTCCTTACTTGCATGTAACACATTTAGTCTTCCAAATACCATCTTGTTCTTTAACTGGAATGCCCTAAATTTTATTACATAAACTGACCATGCTTAGATGAAAACAGGATTTCTTGCTTAACAGGTGTTCTGAGCCTGAATGTGTGCTTGACTGAACATATATGCTTTACCTTGTTTGTACAACGCATAAATTTTGCCTAAATTTGTAGAGAACTGAAGAAATTTTTTTTTGTCTTTTGAGCATATAACGAAGAATATGTAAGGAGGATCTCAAAGCATCTAAAACTAAGGTTTTGCTAGTCATCTGGTATAATTGTCAAAGTTTAAATATTCTTCAGATGCATGTATGTGATGATGCTTCTTGTAATAACATCTGTATCTATATTGAGCGTGTATCTAAATTGAGTTTATAGATTTTTAATTCTCTGTTTGCACTGGAACTACCTAAATCAGCACGGGTACATATATATGAATCTTCATCAGTGATGGAAAAGCCATGATGTGCACTCAGGAAACATTATAAAAAAGAAATAATAATCTGGCTTGTATGTTTCCTTAGAAAATGAGTTTCCTGCTTAGGAGATCAAATGATATTTTAAGTGTAAAATAGTTAAAGTAATAAAAAAAACCCAAAACAACAGTCCTGTGTTGACCGCATAAAAAGTAGTCAGTCTGCTCTAGGGGAAGAGCATGTTGGCATTCCTTGACAAGAGGATGGGTCTCAAATGCTTAGTGCTGTCTGGAATTGGTTTTGCCTACCTACTTTTTTTACGTTAACTGTTGGGAGATAAAAGGTAAGAACGTTTGTTTTGTCTCAGTTCAAAAACATCTTTTCTTAAGATGAAAGATTCAGGGCCATGTTACTCATACAAGCTGTCTTGTTGGAACAAATGCTGTAGTGTTATCACAATCTGATCTGCAACGAAACAGGTTATGCTCAGCAGAGATGTACTTATTCAGGTGTGGATTTACGTGAAGGTAGAGCTGGTTGTGTGGTTATATGCTCCCTCCTTTTTCTCCTTCCAGTAGCCACTGTACTGGAAAACGGTATATATTCCTTGGAGCCTGTGGCTGGTCTCTCGCTTTCCATCCCAGGTGTTTTGTGGTTCACGGAAGGTTTGAAAGGAAGGCGTGATGCTCTGCAGAACTGTAGAGCAAGATACCTTCTATCACCTGCATTGGGTTGCCATTTATGAACTCCTTGATGGCTCAGCCTCTTTCCCATTCACATTATGATTGCATCCTTCCTCTTTCTCATGCTTAAGAGACATCTTCTGTGTAATGATTATTCACATTATAATTGTCTGGGAAAACAGAAGCAGTTGCATACATGGACTACCTAAATATTTTCTTGCTGGATGGTTTGTCCTATTTATCCATAATTATCATGGTTTCCTCAGCGATATCTAGCTTTGACAAATGGACAAGAAGATATAAACAGCCTTTATGCTTTATTCAGAGAAACAGAAAGCTTCTTTACTACAAATTAATATTTTTTTTCATATTAAAAATTAAAATGGCATAAATTGTGAAGCCGGAGAGGCTTTATTTCCACCTTCTTCCGTCTGTAGAGCAAGGAACAGCAACATATGAAACAGCAGTATGGTTGCATTTTCCATCTGGTCTTCTCTATAGTGTGTTAATATCGCAGTCAGTTTGCTGAGTGTTGCTCACATGCATAACGCTTTTGTTATCTGGTGAAGGAATTTGAACTCTTTTAGTTGTGGGAGTTGTATGTCAGATGGGAATGAGCAGTATCTTCACCTGGCACAAAGAGAGGAAGCACTGTTACGTATCTTCTATTAGTTATAGGTCCCTGTATTGTTAAGTGGTACGGGTCAAGAGTAAAATGGAAAAAAAATATCCTATAGCTGTGTATACTTACAGATACACTTCTTTTTTACTCCAAAAAAAAATTTCCCCTGCTCTGGTACAGACATCATAACACCAGTGAAAAACGTCTAAACATGACAGAGAGGAGCTGGGAGCTGTCTTCACTAGAGGTCACATAACCGTACTGTGTCCCACTGGTCCGTCCGGTCATGTGCGCTCTTCCTGCCGAAGACAGAAATGCGACTGTTGGACATCAGCATTTCCGTGCTGAGTAAAATGAATGCTCACAAGGTCCCATATCAATGTATCTCAGTGGGATAACAAAAGCCGTTGATATCCATTCACACGTATGCGTCTATACGTGTATGTGTACATATATAGCTAAAATCACAAACCTGCACTGGGAAGGCAGAAAGCGGTCTGTTCATAGATTCATAGATTCATAGATTTCTAGGTTGGAAAAGACCTTAGAGATCATTGAGTCCAACCATCCCTAATCCCCATAAATCCCCATTCACTTAAAGCATTCTCAGTCTCAGAATGGGATTGCAGTCTAAAGTGTGAACACTTGCAAACCCTGATACAAAGTGCGTACGTCTTCTGTTTTCTCCCAGAAAAAGGCTGGTGTACGCATGTGGTGTTCTGAAAAGTTCAAGAGTGGTTGTAAATACTTTCTATCCCATTCTGAATACTGGTCTCAGCGTAATCTTTGCCAGTGTAACATTTAGACAAAAGCTTTTAGTCACAAGCTAGGGCTTTTCGTTAGTTAAACAAACTCTCCAAATATGTAGGAAAAAGAGCTTACCTGCACTCTTATCCTTTTCACTTTCTTATTCTTTACTCAGTTCAGCACACTGGGGCCCATGTAGCCAAGGCTGACCTCTGAAGAAGTGTTGTGTCCCTCTTCATCATTAACCCTTGCTGTGCTTCTTCTCACCTAAGGCTGGGTTATCTCAGGAGCTGTTGAGGTGGCTGGTCAGAGTTTGTGGGTTTTGTTGGTTTTTTTCCCCCTCTTTATCTTCCATAGAAATAGATAGACAGTGTCTGCGCACAACAATCCATAATGGGATGGCTTATCTCCTCAGCTCTGTGGAGGACAACACTTTGTGGGACCTTGGAGACTGCTGCAAGCCTGAACTGAGTTTGTGTACCCACTGTAATAATCTCCTACATATTGAGACAAGAGGCAAATGCAGGTAAGGACTTTTAAAGGGCTTATGAGTTCACTGAGACTGAGGACATGATGACTGTCAGTGATGTTTAGCTGTAGTGGTGTGGCTGCTGGGACACATGACACACAACTCTAGCGCTAATAAAGTATCACAGAATTTCTGAAAACGTATTTCCTGACATGTATGTGAAATTGCAACCACCCATCAAGCTCAAGTCTCACCTGTTAGAGTGTCATGTATCAGTCTCATTCTTCAAACTGAACAGAGGGCTCAAATATATTTTTGTTCAAATGTTATCACCTCAGGCCACAACAGTACGGAAGCTTATAGGACAGCCTGGGTAAATCTCATTAATACTTGGATGTAATATATTGTAATGAAAGCAGAGAACAGAAAAAAAATTTTGCCTCATGAGGATATATATCTTTCGAATACACCTGAGGGAAGTGTTTTTTTTTCTGAAAAACTGGGAAAAAACTAAATAGGTTTATAGAAGTTTGTAAGTATTCAGTGATGTACTGCTGAATTAAACCTTTCCCTGTTAAAAAGAAGCCCATAGTATTACTTCCTGGAGTTTGTCAGGCTTGTTTTTTAAGAGGGGGTAGCTGTGGTCTGCTTGAATTTAGCTTGAGGGAAAAATCCTGACATCTGTGAAAGCTTTTAAAACCCAGCAGCATCCTCCTTGCTGCTTCCTTCCAGGAAGCTCAGTGATGTGGGTTTTGTTCAGGACTCACTGAAGCAACAGTGTCTGTCTTCCTTTGCTTTCTATTTTTGATGAAGTTTCTGTGTGTAAACAGGAACTATATAACAAACATTTCTTCTATACTACCTGCTATAGCAAAGAAATATACAGCTGAAATGGTAAATATTTAACTTTTTGTACCCCTCGTATTTCTTCTGTGCTGCAAAGAAATGCTTGCTCGGAATATTCATTTGCATTTTCTGTGGTTTCTTACTCTGTTTTCAGTTGAAGACGGAACAAACCATATGTTGCTTTAATCTCCTTAAAATATATTTTTTCTCTAGACAATCTTAAACGCTTTTGCATATGTATTCAAACTGCATTCATATCTATCGTCATATACATCAACATCGTCACACCAGAAATAACGTTTGAAAAGTTAGCTTGAACGTTTTACCTGGACTCTATTTGTTTCCAGTCTGCTCTTCTCGCCTGTAGCACGTCCTGCCCTGCCTGCTGCCTTTTTTTGACGTTGGGGTCCTTTCCCAAAGAATATGTAGTTTACGAAGGCATATTCCAGCAAGGCCAGGAACACAAACACAAAGCATCCCATCAGGTAAATATCTATTGCCTTGACGTAGGGAATCTTTGGCAAGGTCTCCCGGAGGTGGGTGCTGATGGTGGTCATGGTCAGCACAGTTGTGATTCCTGTGAAAGGAAGAAAAAGACATTGACAAGGCAGGGAAGGAGATTTAAACATGAAAGGTGTAACGGCAGCATTGCCCAGCTACCATGCACTTCTCACAGGGATGCCTTAATTACATGATTCGATACTTAACAGCCAAAGGAATGCGTTTTACAGGACTGGAAAGGAAGATACCCTTGCAGGCCTGCTGATAGCACCTTCCTTGGCTTTCCATGCAACAGAGGGTGAACAAAGTAGCCTTCAAAAGCCCAGGCTATCTTGGTACATCTTGGCTTAATTTTTACAACAGCTCTGCTAGGTAACGTGGTGTTAGCTGACTTGCATAGCAAAGGGTTGATCACTGTTCTTTCTACGTGAGTAAACGTTTCTCACTTTATTTACAGCAGTAGCCCTGCCTGACCCCTTGCATTGCTGGAATAAGTATCTAGCTTTTGACTGAAACCAGAGGATTGACAGGAGAAAGGGAAGCTTTATGATAAAGTGATGGTCTTTGATGGAGAGAAAGTGATATATATGCTTTTATAAAATAGCGTTTCCTGTTAAAGAAGTGCTTGCAAGAAAAGCATTTCCATATTGTGTTATTCATCACTGCATGATTCTCTTTTTTTGTGTGTGTTTTATTTTAGCTGGATGAAATTATTTTTTAGTCTGCTTTAATCACAGGTCATTAATGCATGCTCTAGGCACAGGTGTAATGTGTTGAATTTACAGAGAGGTGGGATGAAATAGAGGTGGGACAAAATGGCTTTCTGGCATTAGCATTTGAAAAGCATATCTGCCTTAAAGCGCAGGTGGTGGCAGAAGATCTTGGTTCTTATGGAAAGTTGTAGGAAGGAACACGGTATGGGAAATAACAAACTGTGTAGATAAAACAGGCTTATTTGGTGTAAGCCGGTATATCTCCACTGATGTCAGTAGGATCTTACGTACTCATTTCAGCCACACATCTGGCCTGAGAGGATGCTTTTTAACATCAACGAAATGTTGATGCAGCACAGTGTAGATACCCTTAGATACCTGAATGAGACTTTTATGATTCAGTTTGGAAGCAAGACACTTTCGGCCTGACCCAAAGACCATAATGGCAACCAGAATTCAGTCAGAATCCCAATGTAACAGCAGAGCGAGAACTTCAGATGTAGACAAGGTGACACCTGCCTGCCTTCCTGACAACAAAGACTTTACTCTGCATGTGTAAGATCACAATTAATGCGGTTGAAATCAGCTGTATGGATTTGGTGCTACTGTGTTCAAAGGCAACAAGTGTCTGTGTAGTTCAGTGATTTTGAAAATAAGTTACCTAGAGCAACTCTGGCTGCAGAGGCATCATAATTGATCCAAAAAGATACCCACGACAGAATTGTGATGAGTGTGGAAGGCATATAGGTTTGCAAAATGAAGTATCCAATATTTCTTTTAAGCCGGAAGCTAAGTGATAATCGAGGATACGCTCCTGAAAGAAAGAAAGAAGTCGTATAATGACTAATGCCTAACAAAAGTCTAACACTGATATTTCTGGGTTGGGGAAGAGGGGGGAGCTTTTTTAACTAGTCAGTGCTCACCTGTTGTAAATTCCACTCTCTTTGATACCATCTTGTAATCAACGATAGAAAACTGTGGGAGCTCGATGTTATTAACTCCGGTTACTGCTGACTCTCCTCCATTCCAGTAAAATTCAATGTCATCAGTAGTGTATCCATCTGAAACAGAGGCACAATTTGATTACGGATTTTTCTTTTTGTTTTATTATTTGGCTTAAGCAGTTGCAGTTAAAGTGGAAGGAGATGCTGTTAATCAGGAATTCAGCCTTCTGTCATGTGACATTTCTGTTATACCGAAACCACGTACCCAGAGGAAGCTTCTAGGTATGGAAAGGGAGAAGACAGAAAACCAGGACAGAATTTAACATTAAAGACCAATTTTTAGCTAGCTCTAATACTACTACTTTTTGTTCAGGTTTGAGTTGCTCAGTTTACCAACAGATTGATATAACGTCAGTGAAACTTTTAAACTCTCTAGGAGGAGCTCTGACAGTAAAACCAGGTTCAGTTCCCAGCTTTGCATTTCATTTCCTATGCAGGCTGTGACAAAATACAGAGTTTGGAGCCAGTGGAGGAAAAGATGATTCTAGAAGAATTCAGGTGCTTGTACTATTACCTGACAATGTCTGTCGGAGCTGTAGGTATCCCTTTGATATTCATGCAGCATTTTATATTTTAATTAGACCATGCCATCTTTGATCTTCTGTTATCACAGAACTATTTCCTATCGACTTCAAAACTAGCAGGTTTCTTCTCTTTCCTTTTAACAGCAATGTCGAATATTTATCATTTAATTAAAAATTAATTTGCCATTCTACCACTGGGAATGTTAACATTATTGTTATCATTGTCAAAAACATTTTGATTAAACTCAAAAGTGACTTGAGTTTCAGAAAAATCTCACAATTGATGACATTTTTAAACTAATATTTAAACTGGTTCTACTTTATTGCATTTTACTACTTTCTCCAGATATCTACCAAAAGAGAGAACAACATCTCATCTATTTTTAGACTTTTTCTTCAGGTGTTAGATTTAATCAGCTTTAAATCATACAGCACAGATCAAATATAAACATGTGTTTGAACTCAAAGCTTTAGAAAACTTGACAGTAGTTTTGCCAGCTGAAGCAACCGTAGCATCAGAAGCCACTACAGAGTTAGGAGCTTCTCCTTTCATATGCACCAGTAATACCATTTCTAGCTAGGGAAATTAGTCTCGAGATGTCTTTTCCTGTGATAGTGCCTGGTAACAGCGTCCTCTCTGGAAGGCTGGCCACATGCAGAACAGGTCCGTAGTTTCCCTGGTGACAATCGGAGAAGCTCTTATGACTTGCTGCCCGGCTCAAGGGACTGCTTGGGAAGTCTGCAGTTATTGAACAGGTATGTTTTGATGCAAACATGCAGTGACGGGCTGAACAAGGCTAAGTGCTTACACATCCCATTTGTGAACTGCTCAGTGCCATGGTTTGATAACTGCCTGAATTGCTCCTGAAACGGTACTAACCTGTGCAGTATGAATTGCTGCTGTTTGCTTAAAACTTCTGTGCTTCCCAGTACTTTTTTTTTTTTTTTAAAAAAAAGAATCACCCCAGGGTTGTCACACAGGGCGCTCTGCATGGCTGGTTTTCATGTCTTCCAGGTAGAAGCCAAGAGCTTTTTGCTGCAAAAGGTCAAGGCAGCTGCTTGATAGTGGGGCTTCAGCAGCTGCTTTAAAGGCATTGCACACAAACAATGGGGCCAACACAAGCCGCATGTAGGCTGTAACACAGAATAGACTGAAGGAGGGAATAAAGACTACTAAGTCTGTTTAAAAGGCCAAGACTAATATTGTCAGGAAAGTGTTAACTTCATTTTCTTGCAAATATGTATTATAAAAAAACATCTCTTGAATGTTTTCCCTTTTTAAAAAAGATGGAGCAAACCAGAGGAAATGGTAAACTGTCATCTCATACTGAAAGGGTATCGATTATGCGTAGACTTGGTACCACACAGACATCCTCTACATGGAGTAACACTCTTAGCTATTTCTTTGTCTTTAGGAGGCAGAACTAAAAAGAAGAAAGGTGCAGCACAGGTGAAGGTTTAAATGTGAGAATCCTAGATTCTGCTTCAGGTGAACCTGATTCCTCTGTTCTGTGCCATCAATTGGGGTCGTTTTCACACTCTTCCCTCTAGTTTTGCTTCAATTGTGCTGCTTCCTTGGCTGGTGCACGCTGGGATCCAGGGCAGCAAGAGGAACCCTCTCCAGTGCTCAGCAAGTCCTGGCTTTATTTGCTGTCTCCTTAAGCAGCCTCTGCCAGCCTCTCTACAGTTTCTCTGCCACCTTGATAAAAGAGGGAATTTTGGGCACCTTACTGAAGATAAAATTCCCTTCCTCAAAGGCGAATTATTGTAGATTTAGTTATTAAAACCAAAATGGTACCCTATAAACACCTGGGATATCACAGGGCAGATTTTGAAACGAAAACAGGCACACCTTGCTACAAAAGGATTGCATCACGTTATTGGTACAGTGTGTGGTGATGCTGGACCTTCGCAAAAACAGATTATGGGAGTTTTGTAGTGCAGGCAAATATGCTTGTCACTAGTCTTGGAAAGGTTTCTGTGGCTTTGGTTGCTACATGAAAAGTAGAACTACAAAGTTATAAAGTCAATTGACCAAAAGCAAGAATCTTGCATGGAAGATTTCAGCTGATGACAAGCCATCACTGCTGGCAGGCCATGTCTTTAACCTTTACAAACTTAAAAAAGACTTCCAAATACTACAAAAAATGGATCTAGTGTGAGCTACCGCTGTCTCTAATACGCTGATTTGTTCCTTGAATTTACTCTGGTTGAAGCTGAGGGAAATTATAAGAAATGGATAGTGGTGTTTTTCAATCAGGAGCATTTACATTTGTTAGCTCTCTTTTTAGAAGAGAAATTGAGAAGGAACATCTTCCTGTGGTTTTGTATATAGAGAACCTCAGTACAATCATGATTTCCTTGACAGACATTGTAATAACTCTGCCAAACACTAACAAGGTGTAAACCCTCCCTAGGCAGTCCATTCCCTGACGTGATGTGATTTTTGTTGTGTGATGGCCTTCATTTTGTGCTTCGCACCTTGTTCTAGGTGTATGAGGGGTATTGCTTTCCTGGCTGACGATGACTCCCAGATGCAGGGCTTGGAGGCCCTCACGTTCCACAGGCCTTGACATTGCTTTTTGCTTTCTAAACTAGCAAACTCGAGAGGAAGAGAGCTGGCTGCGGTTTGAAGACTGGAACCGATCTCAGCTCTGAACGGTTCAGCCTCTGAACGGGCAGAGGACAGATCGCTCCTTCTCCTTTTTGAAGTGGATAGAGCCTTTGAGTGAGGAGCCGTAGTGACGTAAATTAAGAACCATTCGGTGGGGAGCAGCACTAGCTCCTGGCTAGCAGGTGGTGATAAATTTCTGGCAGCATATGCCTTTAACATTTACAACGGAAGAAAAGCTATTTCAATGATAGAAAAAGTGGGTCTACTCAGTGCAGTGGCCAGCTCTAACAAGCTGATTTGTTCACCGAACTTATCTGTACTGCCCAGCTATTCCCTCGGCAGCTTTTTTTCCATGTGATCCTTTTCCCTTTGTGTATGTATCCATGTCACTGCTTTAAAGGGGCGCCTCTGCTTTTGTGAGAGCACACTACTTACAGCTGGATGGTGATATCTGCATGTGGATTTCATAGAAGTCAAATACTGGGAACCTGAAATACTTCAGTTATGCTCATGATAGCTGTCAAGAGTGGTCTCAACTTTGCAGAAGTCAGAATTACTTCCCCGAATCTATAAGACCATGACATTAATAACATTTAACTGATTTAACAACCATGAGTTAATCTAATTCAATTATGCCCGTTCCCTAGAAATCAGAATCGGCTTCTCCGCGTGGAAGTGCCCTGTGGCCGAGCTCCAGCGCCGCTCTCGAGGCACGCACCGCGCTCCGAAGGGGTACGGGGCAGGAGAGGGCGTTCGGCTCCCCCGGCCCCTCCTGCCCTCCCCGGCGCCGGCCCCGGCCCCGGCGCCGGCCCCGGCCCCGGCCCCGGCCCCGGCCCGGGCGCAGCGCGGCCGAGCGGCCACGGGGGGGCGCCCGCGCTGCGCGGCGGGGCCGCTCCGCTCCGCTTCGCAGCGCTGCCGGCCGCCCGCCGCCCCCGCCCGCCGCCCTCCTCCGGGCTCGACCCCGGCCCCGGCGGCAGCCCGGCTCGCCGCGCCCGGGACGTGCGGTCCCGGAGGCGTTCCGGCTGTGGTAGGATTGGGGCTTAGTACGCGCCAGAGGAGGGCCGGGTTTCGGGACGGGGAGGTGCACCGAGTAAGGCTTAATGTCAGTGTTTAGTGGCTGGAATTCATAACGGAGGATGCGTTGGGAGTTAAACGTGTTTCCTCGGTATTTCTGGAGCAAACATGGCCTGATTTCTGGGCTGGCATCCCTAGCAGTCTAGCCCATTTACTGAAGCAATTTTCCCAGGATTTCTGCGTGTTATTTTGTTGACCTAAATAATAAGTGATTGCTAAGATTTTTTTGTTGTTGTTGTAAATTAATAAAGGTCCCCTGAAAATGATTTCATCTATTTAAGCCTTGTTTGCTTGCTAGATTCTTTTCCAGCTTCAAAACCATTAAAAGATTTTTAATTGCCCGGCTCGAGTTATTAAACTTCTGCTTCCTAGAAAATAATGTCTAGAAATGAAAATACAATCCTCAATGTGCCAACATTTCTTTTTTTTTTTTTTTTTTCCCCTCTTCTAGACCAGCAGCTGAGAGTTTAAGTGAGAACACTTAGGCAGAGGTAGCACAGATCTAAAAAGTAACTAGATTCAAGCACGACAAGAAATAGGTTATGTATAAATCTGGCTGCTCACAGAAAAACATGTTTTGGAAATGCTGCTGACATTATGATATAGCAGAGGTTAACAGTGCATTAGATGCTAATGTCACCAGGCTGTTCTATTTTCCACCGTAGCACTTACCATCTCAAATACCTCTGGGATAAATAAAGATCTGTATTACATTATCTTAACAAATAAAGTCACAGTTCTACTATTATTACCAATTCTACAGAGATGTCAAAATGGAGCCCCATTTTCTGCCTGATTCTCTAGGGTAGGCAGCTCCAAAACACCCAGTAACAGAGTCTCTGCCGTAGGGATCTGAGTTTAAATAGGACACTTCAGAAGAATATTTCCACTCTGTGTGCTCCAGATCATTTAGCCTTGTGTAAGGACGTGAGGCTGGAACCCAACCCTCTTCCATCACTAACGCATCATCCCTTTTCTAACAACTTTTCCGTCTTTGTTGCGGAATGTATTCTTACAGAATCATATTCTGCTATTATTCCTATGACTGGAATATAGAGGAAGATAAACAGATATAACAGATAACCTGGAATATAACAGGAAGATAAAGCATTCCTTCCACACATCACTGAGGTGGTCCATACAGGGGTAAATTTATTGTACTACTTCAGCTTATACCCACCATATGAGCAGAGCACTGCAGATCTGAAGATGTGTTTTGGAAAGCAATGTCACTAGTTAACATTAAGGTGATAGAATTCCTTTAAAAAGGCTCCCTGCCACCTGTGTTAGAGTGGGTGTTTGTATCTATAAGTGACTGCTTTTTCACTGAGAAATACTTTCTATAGGCAGATGGCAGATTGTAACTGGGGATACGAGTCAGAGTTTCACCTAAGCAATACCAACCCAAATGAAAACTTGGTTAGACTGCTGGAGTACTACAAATTGTCAGTTATTTAAGAAGGTTTCTCAAATAAAAATAAATTTAACATATGGGGCAATCTGTTCCATCCCAGTTGGAGACATCACTTCCTATCCTTTAGAAGTAGAAAATAAGTGTTGTTACAGCATAATGTCACTCTTGCGACATCCTCATCTAGTTCAGAGAGTGAGTTATAACCTTGCCTTACTGTGCAAACACCTTTAATATTAGTTCATTGTTACTTCTTTTAATTTTTCCACTTTTAACTTTTAAAATCTCATTTGCCAGTAAGAATTGAATCAAGGTTGAAAGTCCTTTGGGAGAAGAATTGTTTGATTTCCCTTAATATCTCTTTAATGGCTAATACAGCTGGACTTTTCAGTGTCACTGTAGTCTCTATAGAAGGAAACATTGAACGTTTCTGGGTAAGTAGTCAGACTTGTACTGAAAATGCCTTACCAGTTTATTTGTCTCCTACTGGATTATACTGGTGATGTCTAAGGACCTACTGAGCCTAAAATAAATATAATGCAGCGCACAATCAGAAACACACATTAATATGTTTTATCTAGTATGACTTTAATCTGCAAAAGTACCTCTTACAAGGCATACTGTTGTTTTTTTTTTTCCTGTTCACTAGTAAGAGTTTAATTCTCATTAGCTATAAAAAACAAGCCAAGGAATTATTAGGAAAGGAAAGGAGAGCAAATTCAAAAGTCTTTGTTTGCATTTTCATGTGCTTTCCAACTCATCTGGTGCTATTTCTTCACTATTATATGTGGTTTTCTTTCTTTCCCAAAAATAGCTGTACTACATTGGCTACAAAAAACAAGCCACGGAGATGATTTAGGATAGACTGAGTCATGATTCTTCAGCCTGGAGGTAAGGTGGCTGAGGCAATGTTATGACAAAAGTCTGTAAGGTCCTAACTTAGCACGGTGAGCTTGAACAGGACATGATTATTCACAATCCCTCACACTTCCAGACCAAGAAAGCAACAAATTGCAGGTCTAGTGGCTAGTTTGAAAGAAATAAAGGGAAATACAATGTACAGATAAACTGCCAGAACTCACTGCACAAGGTGATGCAAGTGTCAGAAGTTTCTGCTTGTTCAGAAGCTATCATATATTCACAGAATAAAAATCTGTCCAGCTTATTAAACACAATGGTACTGTTTCTGACTTGAGGTTGCAAAGTGCAGAACACTTACTGCAAGGATTTACTGGGAAAACATCAGCATGTATATCCTATGCTCTCTTCTAGCTTCATAGCTATGTGCTGCTTGCCACTGCCAGAGACGAGATGCTGGTTGAGACAGAGGTTTGATCTGAGAATACTGCAGCTAAGGGTCTGACATGTTCCACTGCAGCCTGATTTGCCTGTCTCATGTCTTTCACCTTTACAACTCATATTTTTACTTCATCACTGGAGTGATGATTTTCAGTCTGATGTTCAGAGTCTCTAACTTTACATATCTTTGTGTAATTCATGTAAATTAAATTGCAATTAGAAAACCTCGTTCATGCCCACACATTTTGTGTAGTAATAAGCAGCCTGCCCGTAGTAACTCAGTGGCCAAAACATCAGTGAAACCTCAGAGGTCTCTCTCATGCAAATGTTTAGTGAGCAATGCCAGTGATTCAACATTGGATTTGAGACATTTTGGTGACCTGTTATCTCAAAATTAGCAGCAATGATACTGCTTTTAAAACTTCTTTAACAAAGCAAGTGTGCAGTATGTGCTGCTGACTGGTGTCTTCTTGTGCAGACGAGATACCTGCATAATTGTGTATGTAACATGTACAGATGCACAACTGCTATTAACAGATCAGCCCTGATAGGTACAGCCATCATATGTCAGTTTCTACAGATCTTTAACTAGTTTCTCATCTTACAATTTAGCTTCTCTGAACTTTTAAAATGGTACTTTAGTTACTTTGGTAGTTACAGCTGCTGAGGATCTGTTTGTTCAACTGCTTCCACATTTCTTGCTTCTTTGCCTGAATCCTCTTCTCCTGTGGGGTTGAAATCAGCAAAGTTCTGGAGTCACATCATCGTGTTCGTGTCTAAAGGTTAATCAACAGTGATCAGGGCAGAGGCTATGCGTGAGGAGATTAACCCCCATAGTTTCCTTGCCTTGCATCCAGGTTCACTTGCTGCTGGTGCCACGCTATCCTTGAGAGTTCGGAGCCGGGAAGAGAGGGGTTATTTCTTATGAGGACAGGCTGAAAGAGTTGGGGCTGTTCAGCCTGGAGAAGAGGAGGCTCCGGGGTGACCTTATAGCGGTCTTCCAGTACCTCAAGGGAGCCCACAAGAAAGATGGGGAGAGGCTGTTCAGGAGGGCCTGTTGTGATAGGACAAGGGGTAATGGTTTTAAAATAGAGGGAGGTAGATTCAGATTGGATATTAGGAAAAAAATTTTTTACCATGAGAGTTGTAGAACACTGGAACAGGTTGCCCAGAGAGGTGGTGGATGCTCCATCCCTGGAGACGTTCAAGGCCAGGTTGGACGAGGCCCTGAGCAACCTGATCTAGTTGGAGATGTCCCTGTTCCTTGCAGGGGGGTTGGACTAGATGACCTTTGAAGGTCCCTTCCAGCCCTAACCATTCTATGATTCTATGATTCTATGATTTCTTTCCAGTAGCAAGTGTCAGAAATTGTCGTCTTCTCTTGCTTTCATTCTGAGATGCCTTTTTCTTGAATCTGTTCTGAGCTTCCTCCTTCTCCCTTTCTTCCTCTCCTTTTGAATGGACTCTTATACTGGATACCAGCTGTATCTCAATCTGCAGAAAGTTGAACCAAAGCTCCTGACCTCTTCTGGTGAGGTTTGCTTGCTTTTTTTTCCCCTCTTTCTTTTTATCTTCTACCCTTCATTCCCCTGTGGCATGATGAGGAGAGAAAAAAATCCATTTTCAGGAGCAGCAAAATGCAGACCACAAATTATTTCTACTCCAATCCTGGCAGCGCAGACTGGGAGTGTCTGACTCAGGATGAGAGACCTTGGCATGTTGAGAGACCTTGGCATGTTGAGAGACCTGGCCTCTCCTGGAAGCCCAGTGTTGCAGTCCCTCACTGCTTGTCCTAACTCAGAGGACTTCCACACCTTCACATGAACCAGCCTAAGGTAACTTGCTTGCAGTGCTGTCAGGAGCACATTTTATGTAGAGTTTATAAGTCCGATGCAAATCCCTTCTCTTTCTTTCTCATCTGGAGCTGCTGCACAATAGACGGCTATCTCAGTCTGAGCGGTAATCCTGGAAGTTTTTTTCTGACTTGAGTTGCTTTACAAAGTTAAAAAGAGAACAACGCTATTTATAAGCACATTATGTAAACATTAGCAACAGAGGTCCAGCTGCTTAGCATTCAATTAATTTAGTTCAGTCAATATTGCATGGTACGTAGTTTTGTCTGCTCGTATTGTAAACAAATCTTGCCCTTGAGCACTTACTTCATTTGACTAATTAAGATCTACTTCTAAGTGCTCTCATTTTGTTGCCAGGCAGACTCCCCCAATTTTAGGTACAGCTGTTGTTCTCGGTGCAAAAGGCATTTGAAATCCAGGTCCATCTGGTTAGTGCTACCGTGTGTCAGGTCCCCAGACCTGCTCTTGTTTAAGGCAATAGGGGCTCTGGTTTCAACATGACTCAGACTGCAGATGAATTAGGACATGTTGTGTTTCTTACTTCTGCCAGCATGGCTTATGCAAGTACACATTATATTTCTAGGCAATATTGTGTTCCCCTGTCTTAGATGGTGGAACCTCTTTCAAAATTTTAATTACTTAATTCAGGTGCGTAAATTTTTCAGAGAGGTAAATATGGAGGCAAGTACGAGGACACTGTACTTGGGCTTTTCGATAAACGTTGAGAGTGAAGTTTTCACGGTGATCTCACTCGCTGTTCTGACTACGTAAGTAGCTGAATTTTCAATTCATGAACAATTGTAGAAAGATTTAAAGTTATACTGAGCTACATGAAAATTTTTGTTCACACAAAATTAAGAATAATTGAGTGAAAAAAACCCGTATTTTTCTAACCAAAATCAATTTCAAATAAAAACACCAACTATTTTGACTTTTGAAAATGAAATATTGACTCTTTTTAGAAAATATATTTTAAAATGCACAGGTATGTGCATGTGTTACACTTCTTCTGCGTGCATATTTTGCCAAAATAGTTGCACATTACTGAATTGATACACTTCACTGGGAAAAAAGCTTTGCCTGAAAAATATTATGTTGTTCTTTATGACATCGTTACAAGACCATGAAAGGAAATGTAGATTTGACTGTTATTTTATAACTGTGTCACTGATCTGCTTTACTTCTATAAACATAGGTAAACACTAATACTGTACTGCCAAGAAATAGGAGCAAGAAAGCCCTACAAAGAACCAAAACTTAGGGAAAAGTACATCCAGATCTGTACATGGTAATAGATTTATAGCTGTAGCAGGGAAAAAAAGGACCTTCAGACCGAATTCAAGTCTTGATTCTGTAAAAACGACTCCCATTGCTTACAAAGCTGGGATGGCATTGGCTTCTCCTGAGAAAATTTACCTCTGCTGAGGCACAGAGTTAAGCCAGCATCATTTTAAACACTGTGACACATACTGCAGTTCACAGCTGGCTACTAGCATTTTTTGGGCTGCCTGTGCTGCTGAAACTGAGTTTGTGCTCGCAATGATGACAAACAAAATAGCAAAAATACAGTAAAAATAGCAAAATTCTGTTGCTACTAAGAAAATATACACCACTTTTCGTCCATAGACTTTAATACCGTACAAAATCAATCCAAGTCCAATTTGCAGGGAGACCTGAAGCGCATAAAGGAAGTATAGAAGGAATATAGTGTACTTTATCAACATATTGCGTTATTAATTTCACCTTTGCAAATCAATGATAAGCCAAAGACAGGGGTATGTAGAGAAATGTTAGGCCTTACTAGCCTGGTATGACTGTACAGCCTGGGCTGCAAATCAGAATTGGCAAGTTGCACGTTCCCTTGGGCAATGAACAGGCTGGGTTCAGGAGCAGAGTACAGTCCTGCAGTATGGAGATGAATGGCTTCTTGGACACCAAGGCATCCGTGATACTGCTATGGTTGCAATATCCTTATGCATTAAAGAATGAGTAGGGGATTTCTGTAGCTGAGAGCATAGGCTAAAGGCAAGGAACAAGGTTTTTAGGTGGTTAATGTACAAAGCCTGCCTAGCATGTGCAGTTTTGCGACGAGGCAGACATGCAGCACATGCTTATTAGTGGACTAATACGTGGTGTTAATGGAGGGGCAGGCGCTTCGTAAAGAGAGAAGGTCCAAGGTCTTACAGTCAAAGGATGCTGAACAATTTTCTGCACGCCTAATCTTGTTGATACAAATTTCTGCCCACCGTTAAGTGTGTGATATGTTTGAATTATGGGTTCTGTTGCTTTGACCCTAAACGTGAGTTCAAATAACACAGTCATGCTCTGTATGGTTTGGATTAGAACTGGTAATATCTTAAATAAATGGGTGTTTTCTCAGGAAGAACTCTCCGTAGGTAATTTAGTGTTCGTAGGCATTTACAGAATATAAATGAATGAGAACAGAGGTAGATTGCTGAGGAGATAAGCCATATATTCTGAGTTAAAAGTAAGAAATTGAGGGTATTAGCCAAAGTTGCACCTCACCAGCAGAAACAGATATACTAGATAGCAATTTAGCAACCTTTAGGTGCCACTTCATTAGCTCAGATCAGTACTTAGACTTACTCTGCAGCCTTTCCATCCTACCTGGCCACCAACACTATGGCTATGCAGCCCTGATCCTGGCATCCAGTGTCTCGTGTGAAATGCATCACTGTTTAATTCAGTTTCCGTCTACATGCTGATGGACAGTTGTCCCTTGTACAAACCAGGCTTGCACCGCAGTGGTAACATATTTGAAAGACACAAACGTGCACCTCTCTGCACAGATGGTTCCTACACGGCCAGGAGATCTGGGCTGGCAGTCTGGGAAACTTGGTGCTGCTATTTCCGTGGAAGCCTGATCAATTGAGAGATAAATTTGACGAAAAATCGTATCAGTATGAATGAACTCTTCAAACACAACTGAAATGCTCAATGTTTTCTTCTTGAAGTTTCCCACACACTGTGGTTTGCTCATAAGGACAGATGTTTCTTTGTACAGTCTGCTCTTGCACTTAATGTTTGTTGCTTTAAGTTTATGAGGAAGATGAATAAATAAATAAAGCTGTTAGAAGTGGTAGCAGAAAGCTAATGGAGGAAGCGTGAAGAATTTTACCTGAAGGACTCAATACTATTCTCAGTTCTGCAGAGTAGATTCCTGAGGGCTGGAGGACCCATATGTGAGTATACTGCTCACTTCATAAAACTACTTCATGTTACTGTTGTCCCAGGTCAGGTAAGCAGTCTTTCCACATTGAGACTTGAGGCATTGCGTTTTGTTTATTTGTATTATTACAGTGTTAAGGAGCCATAGGTATAGATCAAGACACAGAGAAGATAGGCACTCAACAGCGAATTTATCACAATTTCTAGTATCTGTAAACTTGGATGCAGTTGGGGGAGGGCTTCATTCTCATAACTGAAGTGAATCTATGAGTACCACAATCTTCCAATTTGTTCTGGGTTTTGTTTGTTTTATATGGCAATTCACAACTTGGCAGAAGACAAGAAAATACATAAACTGTACTTATGGCTGTAACATCCCAGGACAACTGCATCATCTTAAAGCACAATATGCCAGCTCTTCCAAAAATGTGATATGACCAGGTGCAGAGATTATTTTTCCTGCTGCTCTGACTGCAGAAATACAGATTCATTTAAGAGCACAGCTGTTTCCAGGGAAATCAGCCCCTCCTCTAAATGAACCTTTACTTTTAAAAAGCAAGCCCAACTTTTCCTTTTGCTGTTCCCCTGGCCTGGAAGCTGTCAGAGGCTGAAGACTGAGACCTGGTGAGGCTGGGCTGGGAAGGGACTCAGCCCCGGCTTTCCTCTGTGGTCCTGTCCTCTGTGGTCACCAAGGGACAGCCTGGGCCCTGTATCGGTACCTTTGAGGCTACTGAGATGGCACTAAATTGAGAGAGCAGTTGCTGAGAGTAACTCTATATTCCTCGGTCTGCAACAGAAAAGTCCTTAAGATATACCAGATAGGTGACATAGCTAATTTCATGTGCTCAGGCACTGCAATAGTTGAGTGTCAAGTATTTGCTGTTAAAATCTGTGCATCCATATAGAGACAAGCTGTCCATCTTTTTGAAAATAAAAAGGGAAAGTCATATAGACTATACTATCAGTATCTGAGTAACTTCTAAATTTGTGTGCAGTGTGAAAATACATTGTGAAAGTAAAATAACTGGTTTATAGTCCTCTGGGGAAAGAAATCTTTCCAAAGTGTGGAAACAGAGCAGTCGCTGTGGCTTAACACTAGTGTACTGTGAAGAATGAATTATTTTAGCTTAGTGACTGACTTAGAAGATGAGCCGTAAGGAATGACATAAACTGAGCCAAAAATTACATTTTAATTTTTGAAGTGATAAAAATGAAACACACAGTTCTATTTGGCTAATTTCTCAGTTTCAATATCAACAAGCTATTTGTGAATCTGCCTCTCAGGGTATCTGAAAAACAACTAGCTCAGCTCCACAGCTCTGCGCTAGTCTTTCTGTGCCTGTGATGTTTAAATCTGCTGCTGTGGATGTTCATGCCATAACTTTAAAACCATTCCTGTTTTGCTGCCAGCATGTTTTCTGCAGCTCAGAAGGATGGCATTTCAGCTATGCCAGAAGTTAATGTGGATCTACAGATTGCTGTGTGCATGCAGAGTCTCCACAGGCGATCCTTCTGAGAGTGAATTTGCAGGGATACAAGCTCAGTGTGTGTACTCTGTGTAGGGTATACGGAATAACCTAGAGTGTGTTATCTGACTGTCTTTAGAAATGATTAAAGTGTGTTTCAAATTGCAAAATGTGTTGCCCAGAGAACAGTCACTTTGCTGTCCCAATGGGCAGTATATGGGATCACACCAGCAGCCTGTGCTCGTCTCCATTCCTGCTCTTGCTGGGATGTTGCCTGCGGTACTGTCTAGTTTGTATGAGTGTGCTGTGATAAAGTGTGCTTTTCAGTTTTTTCTGATGATAACTGTTCTTTTGCTAGGCTTTGTGGGAGCTCGTTGCTTGAATATGGCACTTCATCCATGGCAGAGCCCTTGTGAAATAAGGCATTTTGTGGATGTCATAGAGCAGGCAGCAATGGGAATACAGAAGGTGGCGTGGATGGAGACTCACCTGCACACTGGTGAATTGTGTATACTGTGAATTCGATGAAATTCTAAGAACCTCGTATCAGATTAAGTCAAGATAAGCAGGCAGGAACTCATCTGCCTTTTGCATTCAGACAGTTAACCTCAGAAAGATCCCACTGTTTGAGTGATCTGAGCTTTGGAACAGATACTTCGCTCTTACTCTTCACAGTCCACCAAGTTTGAAAGAAATGTAAGGCTGAGTATGTATTTTAGAGCAGTTATGGGAATTGGCCAGAAGCAGAAGAGAGCTCTTATTCCCAGTGCTACACTGTAATAACTAGAGACAAGTCAAAGTGGAGAAAATGAGGGTTTTTCTCCAGGGTTTGCAGGGCCTGTGGGAAGCGACACATGCCGGGACACGGGTTTATGGCTGACACGTCTCACGGAGGAGCAGGGGGAGTCTGAGGACTCAGGCAGGTGAGTGAGAGGAGCTCTTCATTTACAGATGTGGCAGAACATAAGCAACTGTGAGAGGGGATCTGCCCTCATTAGAAACACCAGAAAGATGGGATCTCTTACAAAAGGCATAGAGTTGAGCATCCTTCCCTGTAAAAAAAAAAAAAAAAGGCTGAAAGGATGCTCAACTGGCTTTTAGAATACTCTGAGCAACGAGCTCCTTTGGGAGGGAAGAGATTATGCTTTCTGTGGGAGCAATTTGATACGCTTGGTGAGAAGCAGCAGGATGAGGCCAGATGCCCTTTTAGTGATTTCAGATACTTTAGGGAAAAAGACATGAGTGGATTCAACTCAGAGCTCCTGCTGCCTCAGGTACCGGCAGAGTCATATTCATTAGAGAATTTTTATTGCCAGGCATGAATAAATTACTAGATATCTGGTGCCTGCAGACAGGCAAAGGAAAAGCTGTCTGGGAAAGCTTCGATTTAAAACAGGTTTTTCATCTCTAATAAAAATAGCCCTTTTTGTCCGAGGTGTAGGTTCTTCTTACAACCTCGATAGTTCAAATGCAATCATACCCTGGATCAATGCAATCTTGTCTCACGCAGGGAGCTGTGATAAATCTGTTCGAATCTCATTCTGTCGGACCACTCTGTGCCAATAGAGGTGATAATGAATGTTTAGGTATGAACACAGTTGTTTTTCCTTGCAACAAACTATGTAGAGGTTCAAGTGGAGTATTTTGTTAATTCACTGCAATATCACTTTAAGTTGCTTGCACTTTTATCAAAGCATTACATATATTTAGTGTTAGGTCTATTTCTATATGAAGCAGTGGAAGCCATAAAAACAATGGAGTCAAGGCAGAATTGCCATTTTCTATACTGTAGCCGACTAAATAAATCTTCCTTTTTTCCCCAACTCGCTCTCTTCAGATTTCTGTGGACTTGTTCTGTTCACCCACACAAATGAAGTGGTTTCTAAGAGTGCTGCTGACAAGGCTAACGCGTGGTTCAGTGTTGCAGTGTAGATCCCTGAATCATGCTGCAGCATTACAGTTGTCATAGAGACACAGATTTTTGAGACCAAAGGGACAGTTCTGATAATCTGCTCAGACCTGTTGTAAAACACATAGTAGCTTGCCAATAAGTAAATAACTTTGCCAAATTGGAGTGCAGCCTGGCCCTCCCTCTCCTGTAACAGTGAAACACATTTCACTTAAGTTTGGAGGATGCTGGAAGAGAAACCCTAAATGGGGATTTAATTTACTGTCAGAGTGATGCTGTTGGCACATAATTTTTTTCTGCTGAGTGAAAGCCAGGTGCGAGCTTAGTCCTCGAGGTCATGCCGTGACTGTGATACTGGTGACTTTAAAGGGACAAGGAGTATTAGAGTAACAACAGTATCCCGTCTTATCTTCTGGGTGGTGCTGAAGGATGTGTTCAGCCACAAGTCTCCGACAAACAAGCGCTGGGTGATTTAGCTGCTGCTGTCCCTGGTTGTTTGCCTCCTCCTTCTGTCTGTTCCTTTATCAGCTGAGATGTGTGTCTGTGTCTCACCCCTGTCCGTCCAGAGCCTGCCGCAGCTGATGCCAGGGACAGTGGGCTTGTGCCAAGGCACCGGGTTGTGAACTGACATAGCAGTTGTAGCCCTTGCCAGAGGCTACCTGGTACAGCAGAACTAACAGCTGGGGGATTTAACATCTTAAATTGCCAAGCTGACACCCATCAGAGCTCACGTGAGAGTGCCAAGCAGTCTGGGTAACCTCCAGCCAAGTATTAAGTCTCCTCTGTCCCAGTATATGCTAATCTGTGAGAAATGGATTGTTACAGATCCCAGCTCCGCTGATGAAACCGTTCCAGTTAGAAAATCCCTTGATTTTATACACAGAAGTTTCCAGTGGCCATCATGGCATTAGGCACTGAAACAGGTGTAAAGCCTCTGATATGGTCTCCCCATCTGCCACTGCAGAATAAGGTGAACTGCTTGAGCAAAGCCATGAAAATGTGTGTGAAGGAACATGTGTAGCCAAAATGCTCTCCTCCTCCTAAATGTATAGGTTTCTCTGGTTGTCAGCTATGCAGACATGGCTTCTGCAGTCCTGTAAGATAGCTTCAGGAAAGCTGGAAATGTAATTTTTAAATGAAAATAATCTGCTGGCTCAATATAAGCATATATTATCCCTGCCTTGACTGCTCTGCTGGAGGTGTTTGATAATAGGGCAGCCTTTGATTCTTTGTGCTCTTTTCCAATTCCTGTGTAGCACAGTTGGTTTGCTGCTATTTGCAGTCCCTTAAATTACTCCCTGATATTAATAAGGAACAATTCTTAGCACTTTGGATTTTCAGAGGTTGTCTTTGGCTAATTTCCACAGCATCCCTGTGAGGCGTAATGACTCACTGCCTTTCTGTTCACAAATAGCGCTATGTTCATCTGCTCTTTGAATAGCTTAAGAGCAATTCATCGGTGGGACTGCCTGGCTCCTTTGGAGCCTGCTCCTTCTGCAGCAGGAGTAAGTCTCCCTTAAAAGCACAGGGGAATTGACTCAAGAGAGGGCCAGGTTGTGTGTGCTACAGTATTGGTGTGCTCTGGCACTGCTACAGAGCTGCACAGCTGTTGTAGATGCTCTGGTGAGCACTGAGCTTTTGAAGGGGAAGTTGTGGTTGTACATGGAGTTGTGGATGCCCCATCCCTGGAGGTGTTCAAGGCCAGGTTGGATGAGGCTTTGATCAATCTGGTCTAGTGGAGGGTGTCCCTGCCCATGGCAGGAGGGTTGGAACTAGATGATCTTTAAAGTTCCTTCCAATCCAAACCATTCTAGGATTCTATGATTCTATGAAAACATATCTCCAGCTTGTGTGGTTTAGAGGTGGGGAAGCACCCTGGGACAAGGAGAGGGCTCGCTCAGATGCCACCTTCCTGACACCCTTCAGGGATGAAGGAGATCCTGCATCTCTCACGTTGAGGGGGAGAGGGGAGGGAGAGGGACAGTGTGTGCAGCAGCTTTCTGACCTCTTATCCGTGCACGGTCCAGCCACAGGCTGATCCTGGGTAAATAAGCAAGACTGAACTGAGGAAGCAGACAGGGCTTCAAACACAAGGAGACAGTATGGTGCAGCGTGTAACACTTGTGAATCTGAGTGTAAAATCGGTTAACCGACATGCTTTCCAAAGGACGCTCTTCAGGGAAGCACTCAGCATCCTGAGTGTCCTTGTACACAGGATTAGAAAAACATAAAGCTCATAGAGTTCAGTTTTTTTAGGGGAGTTTGACAACGGTGTGAAGAATACATGATCCATCTTGGCCACGGGCTATTGTCTCAGCACTGGTTTAACTGTTAGTGTTTTGGTTGCTGTTTCCATTGCACAGTCGTACTGCCTATGACTGCACTTGCAGGTGTGCACCTCCATGTGAGCCATGCATTTACACCTGCAGGAGAGGGGAGATCAGTTTAATAATAACTGCTCCTGTTTAAATGCAGGATAGATATTTTACATGGCCATACAGACCTTTGATTTGGTTTATTACTCAGCCTTTGTCTCTTTGCTTAAATTCCAAATTGTCGTGTGCATTTTCTACAGGCATTGAACTCTCCTCATACACATGTATCTTAATTTCTCAGATCTAATTTAAATGCTAGGGCAGAGGAAAGGGCCATCCACTTGGAACAAACATTTGAAACAACTAATAAAAAAGCAGATAGAGAAGATTCTTAGTGTGAATTGTGATGGTTTAATTGGCAAAAATGGAGCCATGCCAGTTTTCACCAGCTGATGATCAGACATGTTACTCCTATATCAGATTAAGTGCTGCTGAGAGCTACTAGATTTAGGGCTATTAGAATTGCATAGATTTACACATTCATACAGGTCTTTTTACCATCTATGTGTTTAGTTTCATTTACTGTTTTCTTTCTGCATGCCTCAAGCTTGCATGATTACTGGCAGCTCCAAGGATAAAAATACTGTTAGGAAACAAAGTTAGGATTAAATGAAGATGTTACTGTTACTACAATGTTACTGTTACTACATTTCTCTGAAGCCAGGAAGACTGTGGATAGCAGAAAAAGAAAGTCAGTGGCAATGACAACAGAGCACAGATCCTCAAAGTATTGTTCAGTGATGGTTTCCACAAATCGTACTGCTTTGGAAGCTGGTGCCATGTGGGTTAAGCCATGTAACTGTATACAGTACAAAACTGAACAAAACCACTTTCCAATGCTTTGAAAATGGTCTGACAGTGCACATAGTGCACAGTATCTGTCTAGCTGTTGGAGATGCTGCTTGCTGTTCCACAGGCAGTTCCAGGCTTGCTTAGTGATTCGAGCACTACCTTCCCTGGCCCTTTTGTTTAAGAAACAGTTCTGCCCTGGGGTTTATTTAATTCCTATCTCTTCCAAAAGTGAGGTGGATAAACCTTTCTTTCAAAGGGATATTTTTTTTTAACCAAGAACATGTTAACAATTTGATTTTCATCCTAGCTCTGTGAAGATTTGTATACCAGCACAGCAGAGAGCTGAAAAGTTGAAGTGTGATGCAGGAGCTGGAAGGAGCGGTTGAGGGTGGAAATCTCAAAAACTGGTTCTGTCATGGAAGAAAACGTCACATGCTTGGTGTGTGTGGCACTAACAGAGAGGCAGTGGTCACAGTTCTCATGTCTTTATTCATCTTCTCTACTCTGCCTCTTGGTACCTTCCAAGGGGATTAATGGGTACTACTAAGTGCTGAGTAGTCAGAACAACTGGCTTGCTTGTACTCAAATGCCTAAGAGAGAGAAGTAGACAGCCTGCTCTTCAGAACTGTATTCTTCTCCCGGGTACGTGAACAATAACTTTCAAGAGTTTTAGACATGCAGAGGAGAAAAGCTGTGGTGCATTAGAAGGCATATTTTAGATGGAGAATTGTCAAAGACGCCAGTGCTCCTGCCACATCTTTCGGTAGCAGGTAAATTGTGCTTTAGGAAAGTCACGCAGTTGTTTGGAGAACTGATCTAAATACTCATGAGAAGTAATGCATTCTGCTGATTTTGGCCTGTTGGCAAATTGTGAATGAAGACTTTGTTGATTTCTTTGGATCGGCTCAACAAGTATTAATGTATCAACATATATCTCTTTGGAAATGTGAATTATTTATAGCAAGTGTTCAAAAGATCTGAAAAGCAATTTTCTTTTGGAAATGTGTGACTGACTGGCCACATGAGTGACATGGTATTCTCTTCTCCCTGATTGTGTTAGCATTTTAATTGCTTATTCCGTCTGATGCTAATTTCGATTCTTGATGAGGTCTCAGTGGCAGTATCTAAGTCCAGTCTCACTGAGCATTCACCCCTACAAAGCTTTGTTTATGTGAAAGCTTGGGAATAAAGAGGTATAAGCCTGCCAAATGTCAGCCTAGTTTCATGATTTGGGCTGCTAGCTGATAAATGCTCATGTACTTTGATCAGCTTTAGTCACATTTGGGCTGGAGACTTCAAATCAACTATCTCCCAGCAAATAAATACCAGTATGAATTCAGTATGAAGGCAACTTCAGTATGAAGTCATCCATTTTGACTGCTGTGGTACAGTATATATATCAATTACCTCTGCTGATCAGGTAGAAAAGTTACTAAAAAGATGTTATGCACTTTATTTTGAAAATTAAGAAATGACTCATTCTCCAAATGCACCCATTCCATGTCCTGTTAAATTTAAGCCGGAAGATGAACCAAGCAGCAGCAAGCAACATCAAGGAAACTGTTTTGTGTCAGAAAAGACAGGAACTGCAAAGCCCAAGGAAGAGAATGACAACCATGCAGCTTCATGAGTGGCTCTGTAGGTCCTATAAGGTGGTGGATTATGAGACTTGGCCAGAGATTTGCACTAGCAGAGAATAACTAGGGATATCAGTAGGGTGATGGGCAGCACTGGAAAGGGAAGTTACAATTGTCTACTGCCTCTGTTTCTTGGGAAAGAGAAGAAAATGTCTGTATATGTGTTCATACACAGGGGTGTGGGTTTGCGGTGCTTCAGTGAACTTGGAGCAGTGTAGATGCGGACGTGCTAACTGAAAGCAGATGTACCGGGGAAGTTAAAGCATCTTGGTCTAACACAAATGTTCATTACATGCATATCGTCTTGGCCCAGCTTGCCACGCTACTGCGTCTGTTGTGAGGTGTTTTCTATAGTGCATAACCAGTATGTCCTTCCAGACACTTCTTTGTACGTGTTGAACGGTGAACAGAGGATAAGCTCTGCTCAGTCACCACTCTGCTCAGTGGTGACTTGGGACTGCAGCTATTATGGGGCTTCACGGGGAACCTTGACAACACTGTCACCCTGCTTCTCTTTCTGAGATGTCTACCTGCAGTGCCAAAACACTAGGATCTTAGAAATAAAAACCCCACCAATTTTGAATCTCTAAAGAAATAAATGAGCAGGTTCTGTTCAAACAATGCTCTCTAGTAAAAATAATTTTCATTAAGCCTACTGTGAATGTTTACTTGATTGAAATATTTTGCTGGTGGAATAAAATGTTTGTTGTTCTCAACCTGACCGAGAATTTCTAAAATCACTATAAAATGACATTCCAGGAAAAGGAGCAAAAGCAAATAATTATTGGGGAAACATTTCAAGTCTCTTACCAAACAATTTAAAATCTCAATGAAAAGTTGCACCTCCACGGACTTATATTAAGGCTGATACTGATTATGCACTTACAAAGAGTAACAAAATGCTTCATTATGGAGAGTTATTTTAAAGGTATGTGCCCATTTCAATGCTTTAAATAAGGCATCCTTCTGGTGCCATCATGTAGAAATTGTAAACAAGTATAAACATTGGGCTGAGAGCCCATCTTGTCTCTCATCAGTGCTCTAGATGGACTGTATGCTTTTTTCAGTGCCTGACAATCACTGTCTCACAGATATGTTGACATATATTATATTTATGTAAACACAACTGATGAAAACCTCTGCAGTTCTGAATAAACTGAAAACTTTCCCACCAACATTTTCTGAGGCTCGAAGTGATTTTATCTTCTTTGATTTAGACTTATTTATTTTATATTCGTGTTACAATACTATTAAACATTTTATATGTGAATAATGCATTGTTTTGACACTGTGAAAATGTTTTTATTTGTCAAATCTAAGCAACTGAAGGCAGTGAAATCCTTTTGAAAACTGGTGCTCTGAAGTTTTGGGGAATTTAACCTCTTCTCAGTCCACAGCAAAATCTTATATCATGAAATTCTGCAGAAAGAATTACTGGACTTCTGAAAACTTTTAGTTCCTTGTATGGGATGTGCTACAAACAATGAAAAAATCATTTTTGTTGATGAAATAGGTATTAGGAAATTATTTTGGTTAATCTTGGATCAACTTGTTTCTCTTTTTATTTAACACTTCAAACTATCCATCAAAGCAGAGGTTCAAATGCTAAAATTGTTCTTTCCCTTCAGTAAACTGAACCAAAATGCTGTTAAAATCTGTTAATTCTTTCTAGAACCTCATACTTTAGAGAGAAGTATTATCACAAAAAAAGATTGCTTAACTCTAACAGTGCAACAGTTGTAATGTGAAAAATGGAAATTCTTAGAAAACTGCTGTATTATTTTGCCTTGGACTCTGTGTAGTCTTAACCAGTTTGTTCAGACAGACTGCTCTGTGGTCAATGGTAGCAGCTGGTTTGACCAATGACAGAATAAAAATTCTTTTCAAAAACCTTGATGAGCATTTCTCTAAAGGCTAGCGTCATAAAAGATAGAAAGACTATGTTAATGACAAAAATTTGCAAGTGCCTGCCTTGATCCTGTGCTCATGGAAGAAAACGGCAAAACTCTCATTAACCTTGGTGCTGAAGGATCAAGTTGTTTCCTTTTATAACCTCCCAGTGTTTTGGTGAGAACAATTGATCAATCCTGCCACCACCGTGTGGGGCAGATGTTAATCTTGATGTTAGAGATGAATGCACTGAGGGTGAAGTAATTAATTCAGGGTCTGTGGTGATTAGGCAGAAGATGGACAGTGCTTGGTTGCTGTCCTCTGATCTAATCATCAAGAAATACTCTTCTCCCTTCCTCGACAAGAGATTTGGAAAGGCACCTTACAAGCTTGGATCAACCAATATTGTGAATTAAACATGTTTTGGCTTATGTATTATAGAAATATATCGGGTATGTTCAGTGTGCAAGCTCACTGGACACACAGTATTTGAACAACTTACTTCTGTTCTACCTAACCTGTGAATGTCTTTCAATCCACAGCTGTCATTTGGCCAACCCTCTCCCTCCAGTAACTTACAGCTTTCAATTTCTAGTGTGCAGTTTTGTTCATCCAGAGGATATCTGCGTAGATCCATCATGCAAGCAGCTGTTGTGGTTATCCTGTAAGAGGAGGGTGAAAAAAAAAGAGATTTGAAACCGTGTTTTACTTCTCTGAGAAGGCAAGATTTTCTATAGTGGTTTTTCTGTTTGTTTAAACACAGAATGGTTATGCACATGGATTCCTGACATACAGGCTTCACAGAGCTTGGTTAAATAATTTATACAGCACAAAATAGTGGTTACAGTATAAAGCAGCAGAGCATATGCTGAATATCATAGAGCAGGATTTTGACTGAAAACTTTACTTGCAAAAGTGTACAGTGTTTTGAGGCACATCTGGTGAGATTTCTACTCAGACATTTTCTTAATTCAGATATCTTCAAATTGTTTTGCAAATTGTTTTATTTATAGCTCGTACTGCTGATAGCTTTCTTTTTTCATTTTGTTGTCACCTACTGCTGTTTTAATTTTGTCTGATAGGTATGTGCACTGTCATCCATGCTGTGGAAATATTGGTAATGTATGAGTCATTATTTTTGTGGTTTCATAATCAGTTTATCATTAACTATGATAATTGAACATCACCTCTTATAAACGGCATGATGCAATCAAACACTTGTGAAATACAATATTTATTGGTGGCTACTTAATGGACATTGAGAGTAGCTATGATGTAGCTGGATCTTCAGATCCTTGCTCCTTCTAGAGGGCATCTGAGTTGATATCCAGTCCCTGAAGGTACTCTCCATAGCCTAAGCCTTTTTTGCAAGGCAGTTCCTCTCGTTTTGTTAGAGGGTAAATCACAGAGCATCTAAGCAAATGCCTGCTGATAAGCCTGTGACAGCTGGGAGGAAGGTTAAGTGACTGTGAGAGGACAGGGGTCAAATTATAGCTTCTTTAAAGTTCCCTTTAAGAAAGACACTCATAGTGTGCTTTCAAACTCACAGAAGTGAGCTATCGCCTGCATTTGTCCTTTTTTTTTTTTTTTTTTTTTGGGTGATATAAAAACTCTTGAAGGAGTGAACAGGCAAACTTGCCCTATAATTTTATTGGCCTCTCTCTCTCCCTCCCTCCAACAATTCCTACCTGAGAAAGGCAGATAATCTCTTTTCTTGATCTGGATTTGGTCCTGTTGTTCCAGTTTCATGTTAATTAATGCCACAGGAACACATCTGGACATTTTACTTCTGATGCACTAAAAGTCAAGCACACTTACATACTGTATTGAGGTGATAATTCTTGCTGCCACAGAACTGATAGAATTAAAAGGAAAAAAAATGCCACATGCTTCATTCCTGTGACATGCTTCAAATTATCCTAAGTCTACAAAATCCATCTGTCAACCGGTGTATAAGGACCATCTAGCAAGTGCTGTTATAAGAATCAGTCCATGAAACTACACTAGAATACTGTATAAAATACCACGGAAATGGTGTATTTATGCTTTTCCTCAGGCTGATTTTTGTCACATTAAATTCAATTGCATGTGTCTTACTGAGTTTTGCATTTGTCATAAAAAAGGTGGAAGGCTTCAGCAGAGGTAGGGCCTCGTTCAGTTTAGCCATGTACCAAATACACCTTCCTGAGAGGCATTGAGAAGACATGCAGTCATCATTTGTCAGATGTCTACTTAATAATGCTTAAGATCACATATAACAATATACTAACATTAGTCACAGTTAAATGCTTTTTAATGAAGGTTTCAGAGGGTAATGTTTTGTTCCCAATTAATAAATCAGCCTTTATGGTAGTTTTGTTCACCTATATCAACCGGATTTATTTGTGTGTAGAAGCTGATAGAGTGTTTCATAGGCCACAGAGTTACAGTGGCCAGCTATTTCCGAATGGCCAGTGAATCCGTACTGCTCACTTCTGCAGTTTTGCATATCCTACACAAGCTACATAAGCAATAGCAATTTGTTACTCTTTATAATATCAATGCAAATTAATTATGCAGTAGTAAATAATGCAGTTGTTGTGTGCCTGAGATTTAAATATTCTACATAATTATTTTTTTTCCTGACATTGGAATTCTGACAACTGTATTGTCTTATCACTATTTGTGAAGTTTTTGGTGCACTGGTTGGTTTGATGTGTCCGATCACTACTATAATGCAAGAATAAAAATGAATGCATGTGCTAATAAGACACTGCACTGCTAATTGCAGGTGGGGTCTGGAAGTTCATACCTGGATTATGCAGAAAAAAGATAATAAACCCTTAGTATCTATTGGTTTCTGGCAGCAGTAAGTGATCCAAACCCGCCTAGGCTGTCTATTGGTAATTTCTCATGTTTCATCCTTGTTAAATCACTCCTTGTCTCTATGCAACAAGGAAATGCAAAACAGAAGCACTTGATTTATGTTCTCTGCTTCCCTCAGCTCTCCTTTGCATTCCCTATAGGGCCTGCAAGGCAGTCTCCATACTTTGGGGTCAGTCTCCATACTTTAGGGGAAGTCAAAGGTGGTGGTGGGGAGCAGCTCTCCCCCTTGAGATGCTTTTAACCCCTTCGCAGTAGTGCTGAATGCTACTCTGGCTCTCCAGTGAGATGGCCAGCACTTGCTTCCAGGGAAGAAGGGAGTGACAGGGTTTTTGCTGAAGTTTGCAGAGACGAGGGCCACCAACATGAGACAGGAAGGGCAACTGGAGACTATTGTCAAGCAGGCAGTGGAGGGTGACTGCCAAGAAATTTGAAGCTTGTGGCTCCCAGCAGCAGGAGAAAGGATCCTGCTTCACTTGTAGACCCACAGCTTTGGAAGTGGTACAGTGCCCTGTACTACTACTAATAAACTTTATTGGGAACCTTAGGCATCCTTGAAATTAGCTACTTGTAATTGCAGTAGGAATGCTTCGGGATCTAGCAGCATTCACTACCTGTAGTTCATAAATCTGCCTTTCAAGCATTTCATTCTCCTTCGTGATAGATCTAAGCTGTGTAAAATTTTTAAAGGTGTTATGCTCTAGATAACCACAAAACTTGTTTAAGGAGATAAATTAAACCCAGATGCAATCATGGTAATTGCTGTCTCGATTAAAAAAAAAATCAAATCTTTTATTATAAATAAAGTCTCAAACCTGTTACTGGCTGCAGTCTCTCAGTGGAGAGAGTAACTGGTGGCTCACATGCACCAGGAGCTTAAAAATTAAGACATTCAAGTGCAGAATACAAGGGTGTAATGGCAGGAAGGGGAATGCAATAGTCTGAAGATAGGGCAAAGCTACAATAAATCTGTGTTCAAGAGGCTTAGTCCTGAAAATCCCTGGGCACAAGAAATTTGTGGCAATGGTGGAATATCATCAGGCTCTGTAAAAGTTCAAGTAGAGGACTAATCCTACACTTGAAGCAGTACTATTTATGTCTCAGAGTAGGATATGTTTCTTCCAGGTTTCCCATTCTTAAAATATGTTTTAAGTTCTGGTGTTAGTGCTAATTTATTTTGTTTGTACAGTGTCTTTTACCCTACTATCCCTACATTCTTTAGATTCTTTTAAATATAAATGATAAAAACGGGACTATACAAAGAAGACCAGCAGTTAGGTGGAAATATATCATTATGCTACTTAATTCCATTCATGTGAGTACTCAAACATTCTGAGATGGAGTGAAGTCTGAATTGCTAACAGGCAAGATAAATAACATTTGCAAAAAAGCAAAATTAACTGTTTTATTTTTTTTTTTTTTAAATTGTGGCTTGTGTTAAAGTTATCTGGTCCACTGCTTAGCTTTTATTTTGATGTCTGACTCTCCGAATATCATATTCTTACTATATAATCAAGTTATATTTTGCCAAAAATAAAATTATATGAAAGAAAACATTAATGTCCAATATTTGCAAAACTGACTTCCTTAAGTAATACTGTCAGAGGTTTCTCTGCAGGGCAGCAGCTCTTGTAGGGACAAATGGTAAAGCTTAATATTTTGATGACTTTTTTTAGTAATATTTAAATAATCAGTGAGCAGTTAAAGTAAGTTCAGAATGAGTGCAGGAAGTGGAGTTATGGTTCAGTACTTAGAGCATTTCATTAAAATGCTGTCAAAAAGCCGTTCCTCAATTCCTGAAGAAGAAATAGAAGCAATATTAAAGACATCAATGACAACTAAATGAGGAGATGATCAGAGCTAAACAATGCAAATTCTGTTGTGAAATGTTTCCTCCATTTGGAGGACAGGTATCAAATTTTAATACATTCGTTCTTTTTCTCTCAGTCAACAGAGCATAAATTATAAATGTATATGAAGATATGAACTGGGATGGACTCATTTATTTTCCTTAAAAATAAAACAAAATCTTCAAATCAAATAAAGGATAACCATGCTTCTTTTAACCACTGCAAAGCTAGAGCTCTAGTACATACTGGAAGTAGACTTTCATATCCTAGGTAAAACATTGCTTTTATTAAATCAATGTTAATTTAACTTCAGTGGTATGAGGGAACTTAATCCCATAGCAAGTGTTTGACATCAGAACCCAGTCCCATATCCCTGCTGTAACTTGCCTAATTTTTCTGGAACTTGGAAGAATCTTGATGTTTAAGATTTAATGGGATGTCTTGTGGAGAGAGTTTTTGAACCAATAGAGGAAGACAGAAAAAATGTACATTTAAAGGCAGAAAAAATGTACATTTAATCTGCAATTTTTTTTCTCTGTCCATGCCTGTTGACACTGTAAATTTCCAAGCAAAGCTTGAGTGCTTGACCCTGGGAGAAAATGCTGGTTCTGAACCTGCAAACATGCCCAACTTCTAGTGCTTGGAAGAGCCTACTTACTGGAGGTACACATGAGCAGTAGTGTTACTTGATTTGCTATCATGTATTTTATATAATGTAATGTGTACTTGGGAAATCTATGTTCAACAGTCTGTATACTGCTTCTCTGGTTAAATTCTATTAAAAAAGAAGTTCAACATGTGAGTAAAATTGGGAAGGGCCAATAGGTGATTAAATAATAATGCTTTCACAGATGTCATTCGAAGTTCAGGGAATATTGAGTCCTGAGCCAGGTGCAGTAAAAGATTTAGAAACTTAGTTTTAGATATGAGTATATTAGCATGTGGAAACCATCTTTTTTAGATTGGAAAATTATTATAATTTGGCAATTTTTTTTCCTTTCTGTTTTCTCCACAACATCAGTAGGAAATATATCTTTGACTCTAGGGAGACAAGCTGTCACCTGCTAGGTCACTGCTGTAGACTACATACTTTGAGATAACACTCAAGTTTATAAGGAAAGCTTTTGTATGGATTTAGGTTAGCAAGTGCAACACACGTTTCCTTTTAATCTTGCTCAGAGAAACAGCGGAGTTGCATAAACATGAAAAAATAAAAAGCATCTTAAGGAAGACGTGTACAGAGAAATATACAGCTCAGAGTTAAAGCTGTAAGCAGCTGAGAGCAGCATCTAGCATGACAAGGGCCCAACAACCTTTATTATATCAGATAAAGTGACCTGCTCTACTTAAGTCACACAAAGACGAGGCCAGGAAAAATGTGTCAGACTATGGGTTTTCTACTGTGTATTACCGATACCCTGAACTGGTAAGCGTTTGCTTGATTTGCCTCTCCTTCATCTTTGTTTTTTGTTGACAAAACAAAATTTAAAAATGCATTAAAATTCACAAAGAAGTGCAAATGGTTTTTAAACGTGGAAAACCTGTGGTCTACCTTTCTGAGAAAGGTGTATATTTATATATGCTTGCATGTGTATGTATATGTATGTGTATAAATAAAGATGCTATTTATATTGGGTTAAGCAGAAGGATGTGGATTTAACACACTGCCGACAAAGAAATGTTAGGTCAAACCTTTCTCCCAAGACTTTATTAAAACTTTGTTGTAATTAGTTTAGGCAGAACTGCCCAGCCAGCCAGCGGAGGTACGGCGATCGGTCACCATAACTGACAGTCCAGCCAGCTTCTGGCCATGAAGGAGCTGACCTGTTTTCAATGCAATAACCAAGCGTGTCTCTGGAAGCCATCTCTTTCACCACGTGTGGACAGCAGTGGTGTGGAAAGGTGTCTCAGGGATAGCCTGCGTGTTCTGGCTATGGCTCCCGCTGGCCTACCATGCTATTGCCTCCTCCTCCCCTGCCACCACGTTCCTTTCCTCCCAGTCTGCCCCTTTAGTTGCGCACACTGAATCTTGAATGAAACGCAAGCGGCTCAGCAGTAAGGTTGGTAACCTCAGGTATTAAGGTGATGAGCAACTGGGACAATAATATCTTGAGCAGGTATAGCTGCAGCCAGAAAGGGACAAGTGGCCAAATTCTGCAATGCCTTTCAAGGGCTGAAACATTGTTTTTAAGATGAAAATAGCTGCAGTGATCCAGAAAAAAAGGAAAAAACTACGGAAGAAATCAGAATAAGACTTAACTATAATAGGACCGATGGCTAGTGCTGTAGTATGTTATTGGACTGGGATTCATGGTGAGACGTGGGGGAGTCATTCTGAGTTAATTGTCTATCCTTGTGTACGTAGTAGCATTCCTGAGAACGAATACACTTGTCAAACGTAGAGGAGGAATATTCAGTTTTCTCTGAGGTATAAACACACGTCTGTTTCCAAGCAAAAGACAGGCATGCAAAGTTAATCTACAGGTGTCTAATCAATCAACTGCATTGGCTTGAAATAAGAATGTTAAAAAAAATAATCCTTAATAAAAACTTTACTGCACCTACTACTCTTTCTATTCATGTGTGTTCTTCTCTCCAGAAGCTACAGAGCTGTGTGCTTGGATTGCTATGCTGTCCTGTAGCTCTCCTGGGACGCTCCTTATCCCATTCCTTTTTCCTCTGGGACATATCGATATAACAGCTGCCCACCCAAATAAGGCAGAATTTGCCCGCGTTGATTATTGTACTTGCTGGGTTGGCTTAACATGGATCAGTTCATCAGTTGGTGTCACTGCTGGGCCTCAAAGATGGTTAAATGGCACCGTCTCTGAAGAGAGTATTGATGATGAAGAACTGATGAAGGCAATGCTGGCACACAACAAATTTTGTCAAGTTATTGCATTGTCAGGGTTATGCACCAGTGAATTGCCAAGGTCAGCCCGTTGCTGGTAAGCTGCTTGAGCTTTGACTCATACAGAAGTCCTGGAAGACTCAAAATGCAACTCTTCCATAATGTTTCCTGTCCATCTCAGCAGTAGGTCCTAATCCTGTGGGATACATTCAATGCATCTTAGGCAGGGGTAAGCCACTGATTTAATATACAGTGTGACATCCATCCAACAGAGAAAGAATGGTTTGTGAGTCTGTCTTCATATGTCCAAATGGTTACCAGGTCTGATGCAGGTTTGCAGTAAGCATGTGACTAGTCTTGTTGTTGTGGTCATTTCAGTTTGCTCCAACTAATACTCATTAACATAACCTAGGCACTGGTTTCTTACATTGTTTTTGTGCCTACAAAGCTATGCAGTAAATTGCATCTTTTTCACTGAATAAATATTATGAGCTCTCTCTGAGAATACCTGATAGCTTGGTGGTTAGGGGAAGGTCAAGCAAGAAATCAGAAATCATCTTAAGGTCTTCCCAAGCCATCTTCCCTTGGCTGGTGCTGGGGCAAGATAATGGCCTGGATGGACATTTGGCCTGGCCTTTTGTCATAATTTTCAATGTTCCCAGTGTCATGGGACCTGACATTTTGTCAGTAGAGATTGTGGTATCCACAGACTAAGGCAAGTAGAAGTGGGTGCAGAGCACTGTAACATCTTTGGTGTGTATGGTAATATATATTTTTAAAAGCCTGAATCATGAAATCATGTAGACAGAGAGATGAGATGTGGATATTGTCACAAAATATCTGAAAAAAAAATCACAACTCCTTCATTCTTTTTTGGATATTATACACAGTGGCAAGATGTGCAAAGTTAAAAAGGAGAGCTCTTGGACTAGCGTATTTTAGATTCATTCATGCCTTTGTAAGCAAGATGATGGTGTGAAACTGAGTCACTGGCATTTTGTGCGGAGTTGGAGCAGGTGTAAATAACGAATGCATGCTACAAAGCAGAGGAGCTGCAGGGCTGTATCTTCATCTCTGGCAATTCCAGCCATTCAGGGTGAGCAAACTATTAAAGACTACAGTGTGAGCATCAGCTTTGTGCTACCACCTATTCAAGTGTAAATACTCTTTTGCTAGACTGAACTGGCTGTGAATTCGAAACCTATTATCCACCTGCTGTTTATTCTTTTTTTTTCCCCTCTTACAGGTTGTATTTACTTTCTTTGCTATTTTCTTTTTTTTTTTTTTTTTTTAAAGATGATGTTTGCTGGAAAGTTCACTGTTGGTCTTTCTTTAGGGTTTCCAGGTTCAGAAATTACTTGAAGCACTTTGAAGCTTATTGGGTTTGTGATGAGGGCTTGCAGCTGTAGTGCCTTGCAAACATGGTGCTGCAATCTACAGCATAGTCCTGTGTGCTGCCTAAGAACTGCCTGCGACAAGCAGATGGCCTGGACATCTCACCACCAAAGCCACTTTGAGCACTGGACTAGTACGTGCTGGCCCTTCCACTAGCGTTGGCAGCAATGTATGTGGGACAGCAGTGTTACCCCAACCACTAAGATATTCAGGGCTAAATATCCACTTTTCCACATGGAAAGGTTATTTTTAATCCCCAGGAGTCTCCTGATCCTGTTGGCAGCATGTCCCTGTAAGCAGCTGAGCCCAAGGGTCAGTGTGCTGCCTGTAGAAAGTGCCAGCAAGCAGCTACCTCCTGGAGAGCAGGATCTCCTCAGATCAACCCTGCTACTAACCCTCCTCAACCTATAGTCTCCATTTTCCCTTAAAAATGAATCTCTCGTTAAGCTCTGTAAATCTAGAGTGAGAGCTGCTCGTTAGAAACAAGTGGGGGGGTGGGCTGGTCTATTGCACATCAGGTGTCAAGGTGAGAGCCTGATGAGAAAAATTCATTATGCTCCTCCACTGCCTGCATCACGTTCTCTTTGGGTTTATTCAGTGATCCTCACTGAAATCTAGTGCTACCCTGTCATGCGCAGCATATTTTAAAATTTGATCTGGGCTAGTAGCTGGTTGATTTGAAAGTAAGTTTTGGAGTCAGTAAAAGAAAGAACAGTATATTATTGTTACCATAAGTCAGTAAAATAAAGACTCCCTAAAACTTAGGAGTTTTAGAAAGCAAGTGTTCTTTATTTACAGCACCAGATGCACAGGGGATAGCTCCTCCTAACGTGCATGTCGCAGGTTGTAACGAAGTTTCTATTGCTCAACTATACGCATATGCACGGTATTTCCCAGAACAGTTATACATACTCATTCTATTTCTAATTGTAATACTTGCATCTTAATTACACACGTCCTTTAGGGTCTTCTGTGAGGGTCTTTGGGGTTTTCAGAATACCTTGGTGATCGTTTTCTTAGTGTCCCTTTGTTGAACTTTTCTTGAGGCATGGGCAGTGTGGGCTAACCCAGGTGGCTTCTTTGTGGTTGATTGGTTCTGGCTGATTCTAATTGCAAGGCTTAAAGTTCTTTTGAGTTCCTTATCTGTCTGTGCATATCAAAAGTTTCAAAATCACCTCCAGCCAGCATGAATTATGTACATCATGTCCACCACAAAAAGGCATAGTGGAATCTTTTAACTTTTGTTCAAGCTATCATTATAAACACTAGCTCAACAGGTATTCACCCCTAAACTCATCCCCACAATCAACCAGATCTTTGAATGTAGAGATCTGCAAAGTGCTTAATGCTATAAAGAATAGCCTAGCACAACAGTATCCACATGAGGAGGTGTTCAGCCCTTTTGAGGTGTCTGATTCCTGGAAAAAAGTCAGGATTCCTTACGCTATACTGTGTACTCATTCTGGCCAATTCTTTTTATATTTTGTTGACATAGACCATAGGACTTCTACAGTCAGTGCCTAGTAAATGTGTCTCTGAGGTATAGATAATCTCAGATGTGGGTGCTGTAGGCATTAAAATATTTCGGGGAAGGGGATATCACATTTTAGTTGTCTTGGGAGATTCACCTTGGCACTCAAAGTAATCGTCAGTAAGTTAATCATCGTTATTTTGCTTAAAGAAACAGACCCTTGCTGAATAGTCTGATTTTTTAGCTGCCAGGACTCTGCTTCAGACAACAGTTACACAGTACTCTCACAAAGCAGAGAGGATGAGATTACCTAAAATGGGGACAAATAGGCTTGCTGGCTTCTGCCTTCCCCAGGAGGCAAGCCTGAAGTTCCAGGGTAGTGGTAGGAGTAGGAGGCAATGGGGAAGGGAGAGCTTCGATGTGGAGGAGTGGGGGAAGAGAGGCAGTGGGAGAAAAGGTCTGTAATAAAATATTTTGCTTTGACTGAACTAGAAACTTCTCAAATCAAAACCTTAAACCAGATACATGTTTTTTATAGATAACGTAAGATCTTTTACTGTTCAATACAGTGTGTCAGAAATAATTCAGAGCAAAGACAACTTGCTTGCAAAGAGCTAGAAATATCAAAATCACTAAAATGTTACAATGTAACTTTTTAGATATTAGCAAAAAGCTCTCTTTGATGCTTGTAAGCCAAATTTCAGTGCAATGAGAATTTTTACTGCGTAGCTATAAACCCATGAAAATAAATTTTATACTATAAATCCCAAGAGAACTATAACTATACCAAGGCAAAAAAGATACTTCAATAAAAAGTGCCTGAGAGCTGGAGCTGAAATTTACTGCAAAAAGTAATTTAGTTTGACAGCACAAGTATGTTGCAAGCCAAAAAGTAAAAGAGAGTGAGCCGGATAGGAGGTGCTTAGCATAAAGGAAGGGCCAAGAGGGAAGTAAAGTCAGATAACCGGTTTTCAGTGTGGTTTTAATAAAAACAATGGTGCTAAATCTTTAACTTTTTTAGTGTCTGATCACAAACCTTCTAAAAGTGACTAAATGCAAGAAGAGTGACATTACTACTGAAATTCCTAGTCACAGATAATATCCACAGACTGAAATACCCTGCTTCGGAGGGAACAGAGGTCTTCTAGAAGGCAGCAGTGATGTTAGCATCATTTGGTATCTTCACCTTTTGAGTTGTTTGTTTTGTTGTTTTTCATTCTAAAATAAAACCAAACCAGACAGAGACATGTATGGTGTCAGAAGAGGAATCTAGGCAACACCTTCTACATCCAGCCTGGTTTGTAACTGGGAGGCTTCAAGATGTGCTTGGTCAAATTCACTGGTAAAAACCACTTTGTTTCTGGGATCAGACATATTTCATATTGACCCATCACTATCGAACTTCCTTGAAACCAAAGAAGATCTTCCTGGATTTTGGAAGCAGGGATGGGGCTGGAAGATAGTGCTGTCATTTCCCTGTAGGTGCTGTGAGACTCCTCATGCGGTTTCTCATGTAGCTTCTGCGTGTCAACATTACCCATATCAGTGCATCTCAACCAGAAACCTGCAGTCATCGGGGGAAACGTGCAGAAGCAAGGATCAAAACAATTTCTTGCTTTTGGATTTCTTGTCTTCTTCTGATGCCTGGCCTGTCGGATTTTCCAAGATGGGGGAATCTGTTCCTTTTCCAGTGGTTGTAGCTTTACAACACACTGGAGAAATGGGCCAAAACAGTGGCTTCAGTACTAAACAAACTTGGCCGAGAGACATATAGATCTGAAGATTTTAAATTAAGAGAAATGAGGTGTTTTAAGCTTTCCTGGGTGTCGTGGAAACTCTTTCACAGTTGAGAAGCTTAATCCTTTCTTGATTTTGCAAAACACAAGTGAGAAACAGAATGACTTTGAAGGTGGCCTATCCTCTGACTCTTGGTTACACAGTTACTATGAGTTGCAGATTGCAAATAGATCATCCTGATATTAGAAACACAGGCTGTCAACCCTTACTGTTGGTTTGCAACACCTGTGTGGGCCATCAGAAAGGGCAGGGCTCTGAGAGAGTAATTGGGAGCATCTGGGGAGGTACCTGCCTCTTTTTTTTGCATGTGTCTGGCTCTGTGTCTAGCTGCTTCTGGAACCATGAACTAGGTGGTGAGCTGCCTTGGAAAAAAATGGTAGAAAATACAAGAAAGTGCTCAACTTCTTTGTTTTTTTGTGGAAATGGATGCCTGACCAAGCTAAGTGTTTAAGATGTGAAATGCTATGTTGTTTTTTGTTTTTTTTTTCTGATGGTAGATAAACCCTGCTTCTTTTTTAGCTAAAAGTGTCAACTATAAATAGCTATAAATTAGCAACTAATCAATTGCAGGGAAATTTGACTTGAGATTTTAGGATTTTGTGGTCCTATATTGTTTGAAACTATAGTCCCGGCTCCTAGAAGAGTGCAAGAGAGAGAGAAGGCACTGTTTTCTGTATGGGTCCTGTGGAGAACACAAGGAAAGGTAAGAGGAACCCTGATGCAAAGGGAGAAGAGGCTTCCACTTGAATCTGTGGTTAGTTTTATGGCTGTGCTTCTTTATAATGAGGTCATCTATGAAATCTATTAATGACTCTATCACCTAGGAGAGATTGCAATAGCAGCAGTAAATGGCTTCTTACAGTATGACATTGTACTGCTTTATGTTTGTAGCTGACTATAAGACCTAATACTCATTAAAATATGCTTTTGCCACTTATAGAGAAGATCTTAAATTATCAAGCCTTTACAGACCACTCAAGCGATTCTTACTATAAAGTGCTTTGCTTTCTGAAGGCTTTCCTCAGGTCTTTGGTATTCACTGTTTTCCTGTGTTCTCCCATCCTGACCAGACAGTAAGCACACCTCTTTTGTTCCAGAATAGGTAGTTGAATGTGAAAACTAATAATTCCAGTCAGTGAAGCTGGCAGCGTAATTATCTCGATACACGTGTTATGAGGAAATTTGAGTGCGTCTGAAGAAGCTGAGCTGCTGCACTTAATCTACCATGTGTGGTGACTAATTGTTGTTGGGGAACTGGAAGTAAAATGAAAATCTTGCACTAGGACCTTAACGAGAGGATCTTCGCTTTTGCCAAAATATTGATCCTGCTGGCAGTGTAAAGCATGAGCAAAGAAATTAGATTGCCTTTTTGCACACCCTTGACTCAGGAGGAACGCTGATGTGATTTTTTTTTTTTGTGTAGCAAACTGATTGATGATCATGCCTTGTCAATGGATCTTAATTGGAAGACAAAATAAACCCAAGAAGAGATGAATGTTTTCATTGCACGTGGCCCAGGACTGACTCTGTGACAGTGAATCAGTTTAAGGCATGTATTACTTCAAAGAGATTTGTAGTTACAACAGCTTATTAAATCTCATAACTTTCTGAATGAACATAAATTAATTATAATATTCAAATAAATTTGGGACAGTAGGGTGTTTCTGTTATTTTCTATACTCTATAAAGTAGAGCTTTTTAGTAGTTCTTATGCTTTATTTTTCTTTGTCAAATGTGCTGTTGAGTCAGTTAAAACAATCATAGGAATAAAAATTGGATCCTGCCATTCATTTTAATTACAGAACAAGATCTGTCACATAGTGGGAAAGGAAGGATCTTTGAGTTATTGTTTGTAATACTGCAAGCATCACCTCATGATATTTCTTTCTTTCAACACTTGCTATAATATACTTGGGAGCAGTAGGGCAAACTATGAAATGGGAAGCTTTCCGGGAACCACGTTTTTCTGATAGTTAGCTCTCTGATTTCCAGCCTGAATTTATTTATGACTGGTGTGTACCTCTTTGTCTTTAGGACAGTGTTGTCCTGTGACTTACACAGCACTTTCTTCTAATGCTGTTTTTCCCCTTTCTGGACAACAAGAACATCTCCTGACAGTACTTCTTTTGCTGGGTGAAACAAAGTTCTCTGTCCTTGTTAAGCAGACATATGTTCTTTCCCAGATGCAGCAGCACTAGATGGAAAGGTTACCATCTTCTAATTTATCTCCCTTCCTCAGAAATTAAAATCCATTATTATCTACCAGCAGAGCTGCTGATGTGAAAACACATACTCTTTGTGAATATGATTTTTTTTGACTGGTAGTTAAATTGGGTAAGGTGGAAACTAGCTCATAGTGACTGAAATAGATTAGGAAACGTTCACCAAAGCATAGTAGAGAGTGCTGTAACCTCTAGCAGGGAAATGGTGATGGGTAACTTGGAGCAGACTGGGAGAGATATTCTTAAACCAGCACAGTGTGGATTAGGAGAGAATATATGTGTACGTATGCAGGCTCCTCTGTCTGAATGTTTTATCTGAGCTTGTCCTTTTCACCCAGTCCTTCAGCTGGGCTTGCATAAAATGGAGCAGGTTAACAAGCCCCAGAGTGTGAGTAGCTCAGAGCATTTAGCTTCTCCTGACTGCCAACACCGATGAGTCATATGCAGATTTCATCTGAGTGGATCACATCTTTAAAAAGAAAATTGTGTTTGTGCCAATGAGATATTCTTATCCCAAAAGATCTGTAAACTAAACCCAATATTGATAACTTTGAACTGGTAGAGGTGGGTATTCTGTATTTGAATGTGTTGGGGAAGGGATATTTTCACTGTTTTTGTCTTCCAGTAGTGGTAGTTGTTTTACAAGGTGGGTAGCAGTTGTGTACACTAAAAACGTCTTATGGGGAAGAAAAAGGTACAAAAATTGTAAGCAGTTCTAGAGAAGCATACATGTATTTATTTATTGATATTTTAATAGAGGTGAGAACAACTTGCTCAATGTCGAAGTTTTGTCCTGTTTCATTTAGCGTTAGACGTCCTTTATATTGAAAATGTAATTTCTTTTTACTTTTAAACAATGATTCTTAGTGCTTTCTTATATTCACTGAATACTGCGTGCACCAGTGATCCAGCACACTGATATTTAGTTGTGTAGCATCTTGAATACACAACATCTGTCACTGCTCCTCTGAAAACTGAACATCCTTCATAAACAGAGCACCCAGACTTGTTATATACAGTGTTATTTCAGGAATTAAATACGTATTTCATAATTTTAAGAAGTATGTATGTCCTATAGATAATATATTTGTATAAATATTTTCTCCATGATATCTTGGAAGACCTTATTTTGTCTGTTTGCCTTTTTTTTCCAATTTGTTTTTAATTTTATTTTTTTTATTCAAAAACATACCCATTGCTTCTAAAAGTTTCATAAAAAGATTGCCTGGTCATCCAAGTTGGGTATTCAAAATCCACTAGCTATTCTAATTCCTCTTTGGCACAGAACATTTTTCATAGGGATGAAATACGAGACAGCCAGAGAGCTGGACCTGTTCAAGTAGGAGAGTAAAAGGTCCAGCTAAGTACTTGAAGTTCACTTGTCCACTCCATGCCTCATTATGCAGTACAAACATACTTTTTGAGACTCAGCATTTTATAGGGCTGGCAGGTTGTAATTAAAACTCTGCCAATTTGTATCTGAAATCCAATAAGAGGTATGAATGGAATCTCATGGTACTTTTTTACATGTTTTTTACATGGACTGTAGAGGTACTCGCATAGAAGGGCTGGCTAGAGAACACTTGGTATTTCACTAAAATCATGAAGGTTAGTTATGTTCTGAATGGTGGTGTGAATACATTTGGCAAGATCACACGCACTTGTGAAATGTGAGGAAGCCGGATGTTACGGGAATGTGGGGGTGTATTAGCTATTGGCTCTTCCAGCAGAGAGAATCAAAGCCTTGACGAAAGAAACAAAGTAAGCACATTTTACGAATCAAAGCCATGAGCTGAATGAGGGCGAGACTTGTCTTCCTCAGCTCCTTAAGCACCATGACAGGTAATATTAATGTACTTTTGAGAGTTTCCTGGCTCAGGCTCCGGTGTTGACCTATACCAGGCCGCCTTGTCACCTTTTTCTTTCTGCCTCAAGTAAGATTTAACATTATTCAAGCTTGGACTGTGTAGGCTTTCGTTCTCTCCTAGCAACATATCTGCATTGGATTTCTACAAATATTTGCCATACAATTCTTCATAGTCAGTATCTACTGTTGTGCCTGTTTCTTCTATCTTTAGCTTTAGGAGCGCAGTATGATAGACTCTGTTTAATGCTACTGTGCATTATTACTGTGCTACATTGTTTATGCAATGTTCACAAGGACAGAATAAACAAAAATCGCCTTAGATGATGGAGATGCTCTTTACCATAATGTTAAAATACTGAACTAAGACTGAAGCTTACAGAAACAGACAGATTTCTTTTCCGTTCAAGTTGTCTGACTCATTAAGGAGAATTTTCAGACAAAATCAGGTTGTTTATGGTGTTTAGTTCTTTCTAATTCTATTCTATTTTAATTCTCACCTTGTGTTGTTTTGTCACAACCTTGCTGTGTTGTATGGGTTCTTGGTGCCCCAAGATGTGGTTAAGTAATTCTACTTGTTTTTTCTCCTGAGACAAGAGAGAAATAGAGTAAGACACTGCTGCTTGAATGCTGTCTCGTATTTTATTTTGGATTTCATAGTTCAGCAGTTCTTCTCTGAAATGTTTTAATGAGAGAAGCCATAATAAATTACTTAGGTGTTCTGTCATCAAGATAGCTAATGAAAATGTAGGAAAGTATGAAAGACGTCATGCCAAAGTGTGTTGTTTTAAAACTCTCATGCTTCTGTTTTCCATGCTGTATAAATTTTTCGTTATTATTATCAAGTTTAGTAGCTAAATAACATGTTATTTCTCAGAGTCAGTGTCCAGGTAAGCCTAAAGAAAAGATGCCCTAATCGTCTACAGCCTTGATGACTGCTCAGTGGATTATTATGAACTCTAGATTTTCAAGGTTGGCTAAGCAGGTTGGCTTACTTCACAGATAAGCAAACACAGTTCCTCTCTTACCCCTAGCAGGTGAAGATGCAAAAGGAATATGTAATCTATAAGGGATGATTTACGCTCTGGGTTTAGCCCCTTTTCTGTTGTTTCAAAATTGCCTCAGAGAGCATGAGTTCCTCAGGTGAACAGGCTTAATGTTGCTTGCTTTTTTTTTTTTTTTTTTCTCCTTCCCTTTTCTTATGGGCTGCAAATGGTTCACTATAAGAAGCTATTACACTGTGTTCAAATTCCATACTGGTTATTCAGTGGTTTCACAGATTGATTTCTTTCCCTTGAATGGACATCTTATTTTTGTATTGAAGGAAACAGTTGGGAACCTTTCCAGGAGAGAGATCTAGAAATGGGTTTGGAAATGTTACATTTTAAACTATATATTGAAGCATCTACTAGTTTAATATATTATTCCTGGATCTAATTTAAGGCTTCTTTGGAAGGAGGCATATTTACATATAAATTTTATTTCTTATTACATTTACACAAAATAAATGCATATCTGGCGTAGTGGGAAGAACTATGATAAGTTTTTTCCTTTGATCACTAAACTCCCCTTGCTATAGCCCAGACTGTCTCTTTGAGTAAGCTAATAGCTCTTCTATTTGGCAAATAATACCTCACTTATACTGATAAAATTTCCTACAGGTGACCGAGTATGGCACGAGACTGATTTATTCCCTATGCGAGTGAAAATTCATGGACAGCGCTTTGCAGTATTCGGGCAGCTTTACTTATAATCTTGTGGGCATGCAGGCCTTTGAATTTTTTCAAGAAAATGCTTTGATATTTTCACTGCCATCTTAAAAATAAGCCTGACACTTTGCCATTAAGAAATAATAGGAAAAAAAGGAATTAGAAACAGAATAAGAGATCACTGGTGAGTGAAAGCTCATATACATATCAAACAGCCATCAGCTCGTTGCTTATAAAAGAGAGAAACTCCCATTGCCATTGAGAAAACGTTTCCGATGGAGCAGGCACTCCATCACTGACATCTCAATCTTGGGCTTATAGGGACACTTACAAAACATCCTCAAAGATGAATCTGGAAACTAATCTTTGTGGCTGTATTATTCATAACCAGAAGAGAGAAATGATATGGGTACAAAATACTTGTGGAAAAAGCTGCTGCTTAGCACCCTGGGTAGTTTAATAGCACAGTGCTCTGAACAGCTGTACTTGGTGAAATGGAGGAGGTAGTGACTGCAGTGTGGGTTGAAGTATTTTACAGGAAAGAAAATACTGATGGATCTATGAGTTCTGAGCAATTGTTCTAACATAGACTTAACCTGAAATTTGTTGCTTCAGTTCGACCTAAATAAACTGTGTGCCTGAAAACTTTCTTGAAAGCTTTTCTATTTTTTTTTTTGCATTTAAGTCAGGTGATGCAATAATATTCTTCCATAAAAGACAAACATGAATTTTGGCATTTTTCTTTTCCTACAGTCTTAAAAGTGTTTTAGTAGGGTTTTTTTTTTTGTCCTCTCTGGGCTGCTGTTGCTTGTTGAGTTTTTTTTTTTTTTGTTAATCAAACCAAATAAACCTAATTCTGTTTATGTCATCTTTAATGACTGCCACATAGATCATCAGCCAGTTTGGATCCTTTATATCTAGCCCATAGGCTGTCCATTTGAATCTTCACAAATATCCCAGAATTAGGAATATGTTAAAATATTTTAAGTCTTTAACTAATACCAAGCAAATGCATTTGTTATGCAGAGCAAAATTATTTATTTTTCTCCTGTGTAGTGACTTTCTTGTGGGAAACTAAGCATTCAGTGACTCTAAGGTTGATAATATACCATATGTAGAGTAATTAAATATTACTGAAACATCTGTGACACACCTTCAAAACAAAATTCTCTCTCTGCCTTCATTTTCTAAAGGCAGAGTCCCAGCAGAGGGCTCCCAGGTAACGCTGAGAAATCTTTAGTTTTCTTAATGCACACTAGTTGCCCAGACTTGGATGATAGCGGTGCATTTTAAAACTAGCTAGAATTTGAGTTAAATTACCATTTAGAGTCTTTTTTTTTTTTTTTTTTTTTTAAGGAAGGCTTTGGTTGCTAATTTTTTTTGGCTCATCTTATAGTGTTTCAGTGGAAATTGCTATTCTTGAGATCCAAAGGCAGACAGCGAAAAGCTGAAATTTTTGCCTTATATCTTCTAAAAATCTGGCTGATACAGGTCTTGTGCCTAATTAGGCTTAATACCATCTAACTGTCCAGACAGAGCTTGGAATTCTTATGGATTTTAGTAATTTTCTGCAAATAGGTTAAGTGTATACCCTGTATGAAGAAGAGGGAGCATTAATTGTGTTAAGAGCAGAATTATCAGTCTCATGTAAATAATTTAAAAAATGAAAAATTGATATACTATCCTAGAATCCTGCCAAAAAAACCCACCCAAACACGCTAATTTCATAGCTGTTTCATTTCTTTCTTTCAGTGAAAGACTCAACAATTAGGGATCTTGTAACAAGACAAGTAGGCCAGTAGCCAACTGTATTTCAAATGATACGAGCTGGGGTCAATGGAATAATTCTTAGTAAATAATTTGACAGGTTTTTCTTCTCTCCCCTCCCTCATTTGCAAAATATCTCACTACACATTCATCAGAAACATTTCTTCAGATATTGAAATATCTCTTGTAGAATAGTTTATGAGCTAATAAAACAGATATTGAGATTTAATTTTTTTTAATTGGACTCCAAACGTGTGTTCCACAGATGTTTTCTGACGGAAGAAAATAATGGGAAATAAGTTAAGCCATTATCTGAACTAAATCCTTAAAAATAAAATAAATCTGTGCAATGTTTTTCTTTCCGTCCCTCGAGCAGTGAGAACACACTAAAACTAATAAATACATCAATGGGGCATATATAGGTGATTTACCTGGATAACTGTTAAGCCTTTTAAAAACTTTTAAATATCATCTCCCATTTTACCAAAACATAGACAGCCTTAAGAGATATGGCCTTTCCTTTGTAAAAAGGTTTCTCATCAAAAGAGAACAAGTTTAAAACATCCCACATGAGCTAATAAAACCAAAAATATTACGATTTGCACACCAGATTTACTTTCCGGGTTTTTTGTTGGCACAAATATATTAGGAACAGGACTGGAAGTAGATTTATGCTTCCAACATAACCATTTGATCACACTGTCTTACTTAGTTTACAGGTCCATCTATCTAAAGATTATGAAAAATGCTGCATTTGCAGTCTCTTGTGATCATATTCTCAGAGGTGGTTAGAGTGGCTCTGCTAAGAGAGACATCAGCAGCATTCACTGGTGCAGCAGTTAAATTTCCCAGGCCTGAGAAGTGCCAAGGGGTCTAAACTTCCCCAAATTTCTTTTGCCTGTGCCATGATGCATGGGAGATGTCAGCTTACCCTTTGTACATAACTTATCTTCTCAGATGATAAACTTTCCTGTCTGATCTATAGAAAAGATGGTAATATAAGAGGGTGTATATATATCTTTCTGGAAGATGATCGGTGTCTTGTTGGACCAAGCCTATTGTTATGCATGTGACTTCGAAAAATCGATCTTCGGTATTTCTTTGTGAAGAACTGGACACTTTTCAAGTGTGGAAAACACACAATTTTGCAAAAAGTAAGCACAAATAATTTATACTTGATTTGGTTTTAGCTGTTCTTTCCAAAGAGAAGCTAAGTGTATGCTCTTACTGATCTGACTCTAGGAGGCACCTGTGTGTGGGTTTTTTGTTTGTATGTATTTTGGTTGTTTTAGTGTGTGTGTGTGGTTTTTGTGTGGGTTTTTGTTCTTGATTTTGAGAGTTTTGTTTGTGCTTTTTTTTGTTTTGAATGGAATTTCAAGAATTAGAGCTAATGCCTCTGTCAGGTGGACGTGGCGTTGTTGGTACTGAAGCTGAAGGCTGTGACTGCTGTGTTACTTGTTCTGTCTTGTGAGCACGTACTTCAGCTACGGTGAAACCAGCCACACTGGGTGTAGACAAAACTGTGCCTGGGCTGGGGAAGCTGAGGCTGATGCTGCTGCCTGGTGATCAAGAAATAGTTTGCAGTCAGCTCAGACTCCCTTGTAGGCCACTCATGTAAATCTACCTTCTGTAGATCTAACTGCTGAGTGAGTTTCAGGTAGCTTTTTCCATGCATTTGACTCTTGCTATAGGCTCCAAGTAGTTCCACTAATTCTGCTCCTTCCAGATTCTTGCTTGAAAGATGATATCTAATTCTATTTGTAATCCAATCTAGTATATAATCCAAAACTATGTGAATTGTATTTGAAGTACCTACCTCCCATGTCTGCTCAGGTTGACTTCTCAGTCTAACGAAAAGAAGTCAGACTTGCAGTTTTAGGTGGGATTGTATTACCAATGCTATAGCAATACTTCATAGTACACTTTATTGATGACTTTATAAACTAAAACGTTCCAGTTGTCACACGTTTTGCGTCTTTAAAATGAGGACATATTGGACTGGCAGTTACAAGGTCATGTTTGTTGATATTATAGCAAAAGTATCAAATAGAGGAACGTACTATTGTATTTTACAGAGTTATTAATTTTACATTTTATTACACTCAAGGGCTTGGCTGTTTTCTAGATTGTAATTTCTCTTGCAGCTATGTCTAAATTAGGCCAATGATATTTGAGAAGAAGAAAGGCTAATCCTCTTTTTCTTTTAAATAGAGCTATTTGTAGAAGAGTGAGGGTTAAAGAAAAAATATATTGCCTGAAAACATTTTTTAACGCATGATTACTTTCATCTTAGCATCCTACTCGAAAAAACAGTTCTTAATCTCTGTTAAAACTACTTAAAAACACTGTGTTTGATTGCCTTAGTGAGTTAATCAAGGTAGGGTTGCTCGTGATGCTGATACCCTTAAATGCTTGATATGATGCAAGCCAACCTTCCACGTGGTACGGCACAGAGCAGGTATGGCCTGACAGCTGTAAGCTTTGTGAGCAAAGGAGACATCTCTGAGAAGCAGCAGCTCCCACAACCTGGCACCTTTTATTAATTTTCCATTTTCACTTTGCGTGATGTTAGTGAATGGGCTGTCCTAGCATTTGTTCAGGATTTCAGCAGCTTTAGGGTAGTGTTAGGACAGTTGTTTTCTCTGAGAGAGAATACCTAAATTAAGACTCCTCCCTTTTGTGGATCTGAGCATATTCATCAATTTGGTGCAGGTCTGGTAAAATATCTGCTGCCTCCCTTAGGACCTTAATTTATCTGCCTGATACTTTTATTGCATAGAAGAAGTACAGATTTACCCCTTACCCCCTGCCCCTCTGATTTTGTATGAACTGGTACTTCACTGATGTCGCTGATCAACATCAGTATAAATTAAATCAGAGCAAGGTTGGTTTTGAGCAGCTAAGAACTTACATTTTCTCCCTCAATAATAATTGTTCTCAGCATGTTCAAAATTAATAGCATACAAATTGGAAATCTGCAGCAAAGTACAACTTTAATTACTGCCCTTTTAAAATTTTTGTTGTTAGAAGGAAACGAATTTGCTTTTTAGTAAATGTCTTTTTAATGAACTTCAGGACTTGGAAACACACATACTGTGGTATGTACCAAATACATGCTGATATGAAATGTATTACCTAAAGTATGCTAGCATGTTAGGATTCAGCACAGATCTCTGTTACGTACCTGTATATAGCATTATATAAAAACATATAGTAAACAATATGTACTGCTAACAATACACACCAGCTCAATAAGTTAAATTGCAGTGTTTTTTTAGAAAAGCTTTTGTCTTTTTTGTTTGAAAAATATAAGTAAGTGTTGTAACTGTGTGTGTCCATCTGGTGTTTCTTGCAAAGAATATGCAGCAAGAAACGTGTTCAAAACCTAGTATTCCAGGAAAAAAACAAATAATATAAAGTTATACAAACTAAGCACTAACTTCTGATGTGTGAAGGTGAAATATGTGCTACCACAGAGGTATGCATGCAACTGGCCACACTGATACACTAGGAGTTGCATAGCTCACTTGTGAAAAGCTTGTGGGGATTTTCTTTCTGGTTGCTCAATTATAAGATATCTGTGCACCTAACAGGTTATCAGACACGAGCTCTTATGGTTTGTGAGAGGAGAAAGTTGAGATGGTAAACATACAAAAGCTCCTTTCTTATCTGATACCTACCCCCTAAAAGAAAATAAAGAAAGAAATATTTGTAAAAAATTGCCTACGCTACTATTGGATGAAGGGTTTCCTAAAGTGTACATAAAATTATTTGAAGTTCTTCTTGATCAAAGGTGTTAATCTCTGCCATTACATTTATTTTTACTTAATTTCTGTCCCTCTCAATGTGTTTGAGGGAACTATAAATAATAACATTATTACACAACAGAGATGAGCTTTGGTGTGAATGAAGTTTTTATCAAAAGAAATAAAAATTTAATAAAATAAATTTAAAAATAGGCCATTTTATTTAGAAGTGCATTTTTGATGTAGAGAGGGTTGACAGTTGCAGAATAATAATTCCAAAGTATTGGAAGACATTTGCACCTCTGATATGAGAGAAAGAGAGGACTTGCTCAGATTGAGTAGGCAGAACATAGTATGTGAAATAGAGGATAAGAAAATAATCCAAAATCAATTTATACCAAGACAGCAAGAAATGGCATGCTGCACGGAAAATATGTAATACATGCTTTGTAGTGTCCTTCAGCTTTAAAATTAAATATTTATTAAATGTTGTCTATTTTTTTTATTATGTATTAGCGTGGTTAAACAGTATTTTAAAAATATTAATATATTTAAATAGGTGACAAATAATTTCCGTCATCTGAGTTTGATGTACAATCTGCTTGAATTAAGTGGCCTTTGAATAAGGCCTAGTGGGCTTTGCTCTACAAAATGCTTATAATTCAGTTCTTCAAAGCTATACTTGATAGCTGCGATCAATTACAGCATCTAAAGCTTGTGTTTAAATTCAAGCCCATGAAGGCAGTTGTGACTCCACCAGACTTCTTATATACTTAACTACTGATTAGAAGAGCCACTGCTCACCTATTTAATGCTGAGTTCACGTTAAGTAGTTGTGGTTTTTTTTACGTACTCTATATAGGACTCATTCATCCCGAAGTGTTTCCCCACCTTCCCCAGGTTATTTTCACATTAAAAAAAAACAAAACAAAAAAAACCCAAATGCTAAATGAAAATGGAATAAAAATTAAGTTGGCTGAAATTGGAGGAAGTTCCAAATCAAACACAGGCAATTATTTGACAGCTCAATAGGAGTTTATGAATAGTTGCTCCCCGCAGAGCTGCATGTTTTTGCCACATCTGCTGTTTGCTGGGGATAAGGAGGGGGGGATCTGCCTGGCACGCGGCTGGAGGGGTTTTGGCTTGCATGCTCTCAGTGGTGGTTTTTTTTGGGGATTGGTGCAACCAGTGGCCTCCTCCTTGCTGCTTGTGAGGCCGTTGGTGCTAAAAGAAGGCAGCAAGGCTGTCTCTCAGTTACGCCTGGGAGTTCTTACCCTGCCTAGGACCCTAGCTCGCTTCCTTTTTCTTACAGTTTTCAGTCTTCCATTTGTGCTACTTATTATCTACCAATTTACCACTTAATTTTAATAAGCCTGTGGGTGCCATTTCGTGCTTGACACTGAATAAAACCTCAGCGTTTCAGAAGCAGTAGTTTCAGTTTGCACATAGGAGTCTGTAAGGGTTACAGATTTTCTGGTTTACATGCAGTAGTAAAGGCTTACATAAATCATGCCCTGTAAGTTTTAAGGGCTGTACTCACTTTTGCCTTTAACTTCCTCAGTTTTGGCTGTATGCTTTCAGTTATAAATTATTACAATGATCTTAGTCTCAGGTATTTTTCATCAAACGATGTTAAAGAAATGACAAAACCCTGTGTTGACTGGTATGTTGTGTTACGTATAACAAATGTGAGTAAAGTAGTAAGTAGTGAGATTGCGTTTCACTGTATATACAGTATTACGTGGACGTAGCATAAAGGTTATTACAAATCCAACCACTCTAGAGCAAGGAGGTGACTGAGCTGTGGCTGTCTCTGATCTCCAGCCATGGTGTTAAGCAGTGAAATAGGCAGCAGCCTCCTGGGATGGGTACAGAGCAATGCGGTGCACAGCTTTTCCCACCAGTGCCCCACTAAATACTGGAGAAGTAAAACAATGATGAATTGAGCTTCATGCAGCAAATGGACTAAACGTGCTGTTCCCCCACTGATTTATCATCCTTATCATCCTGTAGCACTCTGTCCTTTCCAATCTTTGTACATTAAGTGGCGAAATAAGAAACCGCAGGCTGGTCGCAAAGAGCACTGGGAGCAGCTGGAGGAGGCAGGTTTGGGGAGAAGTGTTCACGCCTAGAGTGCAGCTAAGCTGGCGGGGAATGTAAACATGGGTTTCAACATCTCAGATGGAGAAAAGTCTAGTTGGACCTGAAAAAATGTTTCTGAAATGTGGCAGACCCAGTGGGAAAGCGCAGCTTTGCGTAGCTACTGCTGCGTTGCCCGCTGCTAGCGAGTTAGGTGGCTGCAGGGGACAGCCAGCCTGGGGAGGAGACTACCATTTAAAAAAAAATAAAAATCAAAAAGTACTTTTTATCTGAAGTATGGTAAGGCAGTGGTTGTTTGTCATGAGCTTAGGAGTGGCTAGATTACAGTTCCTTTATTCTTACTATTTTTTGTTTAGTGTCTGAATATAATTACATCTCTCTTTGCATCCAAAAAAATAAAGCAAGCAAATACAATTTCTGCAGGATTCTCTTATTCTGTTCCACATCTTTTATTTCACCTCAACAAGAGTATGTAACTGTTCTTCAAATAGATTTGCTCACTCATTCACTAAAAATGTGTGACGCTGAGTGTTTCGTTCCCTGTCGTTCTTCCACCATTCTTGCATTGAGCTACAAGACAGGCTACACCTGTACTGCCTCCTTCCAGAGGTATTTAAACAAGCACATCCCTCACTTCTCAGCCTCTGTGTAAAAAATTAAAAAATAAAAAAAAAAGCTATATCTTGGTACACAGTGCCTGCTTGAGTGCTACTGTGCTTCATGCAGACTGTAGCTGTATTGAGATGATAAAATATACACGTATATATTTTTCTCAGAATGTATTATACAATCCAGTTTGCAATCTTTATGAAATTAACAGCAGTGTGTGGGAAGTGATCCGGGACAGACTATGTCAAATTCACTGTTTTTGCAGGTGGTAAGAACAATCTTGAAAATACATTTTAGCTTATGGCAATGCCACATACTGATGGTGCTGTGGCTCCCAGGAAAATCCTGTTCTCTGTTCTCTGTTATGACTTTGTAAACACACAGGCTTGTGCTTGCCCAAGCATAAGAAAGTGTAAGTGAACTTTGGTGCCTTTTTCCCTGTGGTTACCACCAAAGGCAAGGAGTAGCTCTTTCTCCTACAGCTACTGAAGCCTAGTTAACAAACGCAGCTGTATTTTGGCCATGGATGGTGTCTTCTGTGAATAGACTGTTGGTGCCAACTGCGTTCTCTCCATGGTTTAGGTACCGGTCATTATTCACTCATTTCCTTGCAATAGCCATGCCTTGCCCAAGGACTGATTATGCCCAGGGATTGTGTTGTGCACAAGGAAGGGGAGATGATTTGGTTTGACAGAGGAGCACAGACAATTCAAACAGTCCGCAAACAGTGGGAGGGACAAAGAGGAAAATCCATCTGCCTCAGGATCAATCCGCCATGTCCCCTTCCTCTCCTTTTTTCTTTCTGAGTTAAACAAATGCCCCTAGCTGTGCATCCCCTGTGCTTAGGGGCCATGCTGGCTGTCCATCAGGCAGATTTGCTTGTTTAAGGGTAGTCTGTTGGAATAAAGTCTGCAGCAGGCGCAGCGTGACCTGCAGCAGTCTAAACTGGCATCCACGATGCACGTGCGGACTACCTCCCTCACCCCTACCCCTTCCTAATAGTTGTACGTTGAGGAATATATTCATCTACCTGTGAATTCTGAAAACTGACTCTGAGATTGAAAGTGAGACCAGGAATGCTTTGGGAGGTGGACGAAATGACAAATAGTTGACTGACTTATTTTGGCAAAGTTCTTGTGTATCTTCAGGTTTCAAAAATATAAAGGAAGTCCCAGTTGGTTCTTGTGAGCCTTAATACTAGGTAACCACATATGAAAACATTAAGTAGGAGAAAGTAAAGTTTCTTGTGTCAGCTATGATCTAATGTCTTGCTCTTCCTTGGACTCTTTACTCCAGTGTAACACTTCTTTTTTTAAAAGATGCCTGCTGCTACATCTTTTGGCATTGATACATAGAAGAAATAGCTTTTTGTATCATTTCCAAAACTACTCTATCACCTGATAAAAGAATGCTTTATAAGTTGTTCTGTATTTTTCAGTAGAGTGAAATAAAAAGTAGCTTTTTATTTCAGTTAGATGACATTGTTTTTTATTATTTAGAATGACTGCATTTTTTTTTTTTTGGCTGGAGCTGTTTAGTAAAACAGGCGAGGACAATCTGTTGACTACCAGTGAAAGGAGGCTGCTTGTTGCTGTGATGGGACATCCTCAAAAGGACCTAGTAACTGACTCTTTAATAAAATCCATGAAGGCATTTGGAGGAAAACCAAAACTCCATTGCCCCAAATCATGGCAATACAATACCAAGCCACAAAGCTGTGAAATTGCACTACACTGAGATGTAAGCTCCTGGCGAGCAAATTTCTTTGGCAATGCTCTCAGATAAATCACCAAAATAGAGATAGTCATAAAGGGAAGTTTACACTCAAATTTACTTTTAAGATTACATTTAAAGACAAAGCATTCTGCATTTAAATATAGCTTTTCTTGTATTTCACCTTCAGGATATGCTAGATGGACTTCCATGGATATTACATGAATAAGTGGCTAGTAAATCCAATGTTGCATGGGTCAATTCACATTTGTGAATTGGTTGGAGGTGGATGGATGTGTCACAGAAGACCTCCTTTGTGTAAGAAGTGATGAAATAAGTCCTTACGTTGAAGGCAAAGATCATCCTTCCACCCTGCCCAGCAAAATGGCATCCTCTGCTGCAGCGTATAAAAACTCATGGTCTCACTAAAACCAAAGGTGGTTGGTGCTCCAAGCCAGACCTTCACATACTTGTTGCAATAAGCTCAGTCCCCCTGCCCTGAAATAAACAAAGACCTGCTCTAATGAAAGATGAGTTTGTGTCTGGACATGAGAAGGGCGAGAATTCTGTGTAAAGGTATCACTGAAAGTACATTGCACTTCTTGACAACTAATACTTTTGAAAAATACACTTCTTTCACCACACCAGATGAAATTCTGCTGATATTTGTTTTGAGGCAACGTCATGATAACAGAACAGATGTCTGGGAAGCAACAAGATGTTCTTGTTCTGCTAGTGAAATACTGAGAAGAATTAAAAGGTGGCATGAAATACTAGGAAAGGATGATTTAAATCAGAGCTTCCGTTCTTGACATAAGAATTTGAATACAGATTTCAGTACAATAAATTAATAATGTTAATTAAATAAATATCTTAAAAACAGATTATATCTCTAGCATTTTACCCAGGAAAGGGGGAGAAAAGACAAGCAAAAGAAACAACAGTATGTGTTGGTTTGAGAATCTAGAGCTTTGGGAGAGATTGCTAGAGAATTTGCCTGAAAAGGAGTAAAAGTAATGAGGGGTGCTACTAGTGACAAAAGGGTTATAGCTAATGGGATCTGATGACTTATTACAAATGGGGGGGAGGGAGGGAAGAATCCAGTATTTTACTAGCTATACTGGGACCAGGCTAGAGCTGTCTCAGACACAGGCCTCACAGTGCCACAGGTTTGTACATTGACTCAAAGGGATTTTTTTCTTTCTCTTGGGAAGCAGGTGGCTACACTACAGAAAATAATAATAGCTGCTGGTGGGAGTACTTGATAGAAACTGAAGAATCGTGCACTTCAGGTATATAATACTTTACAGTGATACCCAACTTCACTGGCATATTTGAAATGGAATTCAGTGGAGATATTAATGTGGAGTTAAATATGTTTATGGGTATTTATGTGCTTGGGCAATAGGAAGAAAGAGTTGTTTGGTTAGTAATGTTCCATGTTATTCACTACTGTGAATAATTAACACAAGTAGCATTTGCAGTAAGAGACATAACAGTAACACACAATTTTAGAGGGCAGAAGGTTTAGGAATATTCTGTGTCTGTACAAGTTTATATGCATACATTGTTCTTTAAACTGTGGGGATATAGCAGCTGAAAGTTACTGGAAAAAATAGCTAAAGGGACTGTTTTTTTATCATAGAAATATTACTATAATGGAGACATACTGAAGCGATAATCCTTCACTATATGATATAAACCCAGTTCAGTGTGTTCAGCACATATTTCCCTTGTTTATTCATCTGCAAAGCCAGACGATTTAACCTTGTTTTATTTTTCCTTGACTCTGTTGAGACTGAACATTGCATCAATGCCAAACTGCCGAGTACACGGATGCAAGCAAAGCAGGTTATTTAGAGCTCTTGTGATTGTTCCAATTCCTGTTTAAAGAAGCCAGTAAAATTTCATATCTGAGCCTGCAAAGAAACATTTAACTCTGGACTGAAAATAAGAAATTTGTGTGGGGGAAAGGAAGCATTTAAATCATCCTTGAGAGATAGTTTAAGGCTCTGCCTAATTTTCTGGGAACTCAGCTGGTCTGAAGCATAATTGGCGTTGTCTGTCTTGTTCAGTTCATGCCAGGCCAACGCTCCATCGTCAGTAATGAAAGTGAAACTCACAGGTCACAGCTCCTCTGAGAGGTTTGGTGGTATTGTCTTCACGCACTCTACTGCATGGAACCTAAAGGCGAGCTAACATGTTGCAAAGTTTCTTCTCTACCTGTGAGACTAAATTAGAGCTGTTGTCAATTTTCTAACAGGAAATGGTGAATTTTACCTAAGAATGTTTTCTGCAGTGTTTTCATGTGTTTTATTTCTTACAAGGCATACGTGTCATCTGGTATACAAAGAAACTGCTGCTTGTATGATCTAAAGGTAACTTACAGGCTGGCAGAAGCATATTTATTACCATGAGAAAACTGACCACTAATAGATGCAAACAGTGCAGTAATTGTCATCTGTTGTATGGAACCTGCTTCAGTGTCTCTTAACTTTGTTCTTTCTTCTGCTCATTTGTCATCTTTGTCTTGGATCAGATCTTTCGCGTGGGATGGGGACATTACATGTGTTTTCACCATCAGCTGGCAGACCAAAGTCTGCACGCCACATGTGTCTAAACAGCTGCCTTGTCCTTGGGGAAAACATGGCACATCAGCTTCAGCTGTGAAAAAGACCTGAGAGCTGAGGGTATCTTTCTGCATGTGGTTGGTGATGACGATGCTGTCTTGGTGCATAAGGGTGCAACTGGCAATACTTGGTCCTGCTGCACCCTGAGCCCCTTCTCTGGGGTGAGAAAGTGGGGGAAGCCCAGAAACCTGAGAAAATCCCAGGTTGCCCCTGTGCCAGTGCGCGTCATGGGCCTGAGGCAGGGGTGAGGGAGGAGAAGGGAATCGCCCTGTACTAGACTGCAGGTCTGTGGAATATAGGTTGCCCTTTATATTAGTGTGGATTTTTTTTCCGTTTATTCATTTTATAGCAGCTTTCCAGTACCTAAAGGGGGCCTACAGGAAAGCTGGAGAGGGACTTTTTACAAGGCCGTGTAGTGATAGGACAAGGGGCAATGGATTTAAACTGAAAGAGGGCAGATTTCGATTAGATAAAAGGAAGAAATTTTCTACATTGAGGGTGGTGAGGCACTGGAACAGGTTGCCCAGAGAAGTTGCGGATGCCCCATCCCTGGAAGTGTTCAAGGCCAGGTTAGATGAGGCTTCGGGCAACCTGGTGTAGTGGAGGATTTCTCTGCCCATGACAGGGAGTTTGGAACTAGATGATCTTTAAGGTCCCTTCCAACCCTAACCATTCTATGATTCTATGATTTTGGTTTTCCTGCCGAGAGCAGGGAGTTATCGAATGGGTTGTTAAGTTGCAGAGCTGCAATAATTGCAGAGTGGCTGCTTAACCATTCAAATGTGATCGGTTATTTAATGATATGAACTGGCAACCTCATTATGTGAAGGTGACCATCTCTGCTGTTGAACTGGAGGATTGCTGAGCACCTCCAAGAGGAAGAGCACAGGCATTATGCTTGGTGAAGGTCACAGCTTCTTGGCCAGGCTAGTGCTTTGTGGAGGAAGCTCGTGAGAGGATTTTGCAGCAGGTTTTCCAGATGTCCCAACTGCTTTTGCTATTTCTGCAGAAGAGTTATTGATACCAGATGTATGGCACGCATGTGGAAGTACGTGCACAGCATGCATTTCTAGGTGTAGTTTATATTGCATACAACTACTTGGGAGGGACTACTTGGCTCTAATGCATGTTCTTGCCACTGTGCAAATCCTGGAATGTAAGTAAATCTAGTTTCTGGCCTTAAAAAAAAAATAAAATTGAAAAGTTCTCAGGCCAAAAAGTCCTCTAATGATAACTTCCTTGCTAAGCTGATTTTCAGGGGTCAGCTTGATGGAAAGGAACTGTAGGAGGTCTGAAGGCAATGGGAAAGATGTAATTTTCAAACGTTCTGTATATAGACAATAATGACAGCCTGTGGTCCACCAGCTATTTCCTCATGGATCCTTGTTTTTTGTTTTCACAACTGGAGTAGCAATTTTTCTGTACCAGAACAGGTTTGGCTGTATTAAAGCGCCTGTGCGGTTGTTAGTAGCAACTGATGCACTACCTGCAAATCTGACAGGTCCAAAAAAAACCTTAGGATGAACCAAAATAATAATTTTTAAATTATTTTTTTGTTTCTTGTGAAGCTTGAATTGACAGGTTGGAAGGCTTTCTCTGAGTGCATGCGTAGTTTTGTGTTTCAAAAAGGTCATGTTCTTATAGGCTAAGAGGTCATTTAAAATTTTTATTTTCAGTGAGCTCTAAGCTATCTTTCTCTGAATATTCTTTTCATTTTGAATTGCTGCAGCAGTTTGGATTTTCTCAGTCTGATCTTAGGTACAACTTCAGTGAGGTTTTACATTTTATGACTTTTTTTTTCTGATTAACTGAAGTATACTTTCAGGTTCATGTTCTCTGGACCTTATTTTCAGTGTTGAATGATAACAGTGATCAAAGCTTGTTTCAAGCAGGCAATGTTTTCTTCCAAGCAAAGCTATTTTAACTTTAAAAATAATGCAAAGTTTTCTTAGGCTCTGCAGGAATCTCAACATAACGAATAACTTGGTTTAGTTTTAATTTTTCATGTGTGTACCTTATCATTAGACTGTGCCTGTTCAGGTTTTAGAATATATTTTTATCTACAGGGGTTAATACAGGTTGCACTGTAGGAAGAAGCAGTGGTGTGAAGAGGCAGTGATAAACCAAAGCAGGTTAAAGAAAGCCCGAACTCAGACGTATAGATAATCCTTAAATAATTCATGTAAATCTACAAATGTCCTCTCTTCATTGCCTATCTAATATTGGTTGCATTTCTTCAGATTACTCCAATTTTATGTTTTACATTGTTCTAAAGAACTGCTGGAGATATTTCAGAAGGAAGGAAGAGTTTATCTAAGCTGTGATTGATTATCTGGTGAGAACCGTAGTAAGAACTCATCAGCAGCGTTAACATGCTCAGAAGCTGTATTGTGGTGGTTTAGATGGAGTATGTGCTGACTCATAAAGCTGCGTGTAGAACCCCAAGAAAAAGGAGAAGACAGCAGCATTGGTACTACCTGCACTTACCAATCATGACTTGCGTTTTGCCAGGACAGTCATATATATCCAATTAAAAACCCAACGTACCGTAGGCCATAAAGGACTGTCCCATCTGGATGGAGTCGAATCATTCGGTTTTTCACTGTCACCCCATGGACAAATGACTTCTTGTCATTTTGGAAATACGTGTCCGGCACCCAGAGCTGGTCAGCCACTCTGTTGTCCAGAGTTAGGTTCAAAGGTATTCCAGAATAAGAGAGCCTTTTATCCCTCCAGGACTGCTGGAAGTACATGGTCAGGGTGTAGTCCTAGGGAAGAAATAAGAAGAGCTTTTTGTATTTTGTGTACTGATTAACTCAACAGAAGTTTATTTTTAGGTAACTCTCAGTAACTCAGTATCAGTAGCAATAGGAAGTTTAAGGATCGTTAAGATGTTGTCATGAACTGTGATCCCAAGTCTCGGCCTGTTTGTATTAGTGTCAAACTTCACACTAATCGCCAGCGGCAGTGATCACCTCTGGTCGTGGACTTTCAAAGTCTCTTGGACCAGAGGGATTACATAGTACATTGGGGTCTCCAGCCTATGACTCACACTTGCATGTTTATTGACAGGTTTTCTTTAATGTGAAAAGAGCAGAGTTTAGCTGACCTCAGCCAAACAGCATTGCATACCACTGAGGTCACTCTTTTGATGTTCCCTGTCTTTGTCCTGAAAGATTTCCCCCCCAATCCAGAAAGGCCAGTCCCTAAGCCTCCTGAGAAAGAGTAAATACGACCTCAGAACGTATAATGTACGACTTCCCATTCTGCATCTGCTGAGCTTGCCAGATGTGATGACCTTGGGTAGCGGGGCACATCTCACCTCAGCCTGGGGAGAGGTCTTCTGTCCTTGGCAATCAAATATTACCGTATAGAAAACGAACATAATTTCTTGCCTGGCATATTGTGGCTTAGGTGAGATACCATTTGTGCAGTCCTTCAGCTTTCACTTAGTCTGAAAAGAAATTTTTCTAAAAGGCTTCTGGTCTGATTTACTCTCTCATGTCTGTCTTTCTGTGAATTTGGTGATTTTAAAGGTAGCCAGTTTTTTTTTAAGTGGAGAAGCCCATGCACTTTTTATCTGATGGAGTTCTTAAAAGATGAATGGAACTGCAGTATGTGGACTATCAGTTTTCTCTTCCACATCTCCTCCCTCAGCCCCCTTTTCAAGTGGTAGGTCACTTTGTCACACATTTTTACAGAAGTACAGCAGAATTATAGATATTATTGAAAAAATTGGTCTGGGTTAAGGTTTTTCTTTTATGTGAGGGAAATCCTTACCTCTGTTATCCTCATAAATCTTAGCCTGGACTGTAATTTTTGAAGAAATAGAGAGTATAAAAGCTGTCTGATGTGATTTGCTTACTTCATCTTCAGTGGCTTCTTAAGACTGTACCATTGCCATGAAATCAAAGCAGAGTCATTACCTTTCAAAAAGACTTTCTGCCTGAAATGTAACTCTACTACATGCAATAAACTATAGACTTATCATCACTAAAAGAAGTTAGCGAAAAGACTGTTCTTGCTTGCCCTGGGCCTGTAGTAGTCATTTTGTATGGAGGAAATGCCATGATCAGTGGTCACATACAATAGAACAATTACATCCATTCTGAGCACTGATTTGCAAGGATTTAATAGATATGCCCTTTTCCAGGGCTGCAGGATGATGGTTATCCATGATAGACATGATTTACTGTACGCATAAGTTGGTTTGTGGTTTTATGGTGTTTTGCTTTTTTTTTTTTTTTCCCTGGCCCATGTAGCCAGGAGGAGGTGAGGACAGCTTCTTTTGCTTTTCAGCTTGTCAAGCTGGTCAAGCCTGAAACTACAAAGTAATGCAGTGGGGTGTATGCTGTGCTCTGCTGAATAGGTAATTTATAATTTAAATAGCAATATGGAGAAGCATGAACCCCAAGGAGGCAAGTTTCTGAATGTGCAATTTGAATAGAGTTGGATTAGAAGCAGACACTTAAAGAGAAGTTAAATCCTTGTCCTTTGTTACTCTTATGCATATACAGACCCAGAGACCAGATGGGAATTAGATGAGAAAAAATAAAAATAAAATTAAAAAAAATCACTATTCTGGTGCAGTTTTCATATGTTGCATCTGTTCTCTAGCCCATCCTATTTAAACCAACTTTAAGAAGGAAAGCTTTCACAAATGGCTGAAACAAGTCAAATCCTCAGTGCGTGGTGCTTCACTTGGTATCCTCTACGTCTTCCACCTGATTCAGCGGAGCCAATGCAGTCTGCAGCACAGATGGAACAGAAATTCCAATTTATGTATAATTATCTTTTTTCCTTCCTGCTTCCCTTTATATTTTCACTAGGTCTTAAAACTGCTTTTGTAGAGCTGTCATGCCACCCTGGAAAAAAGCTAACAATTGAGAGTGGTGCCTATGTGATGAGTCTCAAAGCTCAACCAAGACAGAAAAATAGCCAAGATAAGCTATCAGAGATCTTAAAGGATGTGATCAAGCAGAGAGGGGGCTGGGGGGGGGGCGGGGGAGGGGCGGGGAGAAAGAAATTTTATCTCTTGGCTATGGCTACTAGAAGAAAATTAGTTGCTATTTTAAACACGATAGTCTCCTTTAGAAATTTTATTTCATCCAGCTGTGCTATATACAGAATACTGCCATTGCTAACATCACGGTAGAGAGAGTGATCTCTGCCCTGCAATTGTGCTATACTATGTAGAAGTATGTGACAAACCAACAAATGCTAATGGGGAGAAAGATTCTGAGCTTCATCCTAAAGGAATCTCAATGTTCCTTAACTCAGAAAGAATTATGGGATTTTTTTCATTTCCCAGAATGTAGGGGTGTTACTCATTCAGTATTTTAATGAGGAAAATGAAGAGTTGTATGTCATGATTGTGAAAGTCCCTGTTGCTCTAAGTTCTTACTTTAAAAAACATAGTTAAAGGTTATTTTAATGAAAAGCAAATCATATCCAAGCTAAAATAACCCCAATTACATAGTTATACATTTTCTAATTTTTTAATGGAGTATAGCCTTACCTTTCTCATATTTCACTAGCGAAGAATGAAATGCTGGCAAACCACACGTTTGGTGTTTTTTTAATCTTTTACAGTGCTGTGAGTGAAGTGAGAATTTAATGACTACTTGCCTTCTACCCTGTAAAATTTGCTGGTGATTTTGTTTTTTCAAGCTCTAGAGTGTATGAATAATTTCTGAATCTTTCATATATATAGTGGTAATTGGCTGCGGAATTTCTTTGCTTTTTATGAACATAAATCAAACTATGTTGAACTCTTGTATTTAAGAATTTCTAAATTAAATTTCTAAGTTAAAAAAGCAGAGCCCAATATAAAATTAAAAACCAGAATCTGTTTCTGCAGATAACTTCTTTTAAAAGATTTATTTTAAAAAATATTTCACTTTTTTTAGAAGCACACTGCATATTTTTTTCTTAACTGTACTACTTATAATGAAATAAAAAGCTGTGATGCTGCTGAAAAATCATAATACTTCAGTAGATTTAATTGAGCTGCCTATTCTTTCCACAAGTACCTCCCTGCTTTTCCAGGGCTTAGTCAATCTTCCTAGTGGTAAACGTGTGAGCACCAACGATAAAGTTATTTTGATATGTATTGATTTTTTTTTAAATGTGATGAATTCTGATTTGTTCGAATAAGATGGGATTTTTTTTCTTTCTTAGTAATTATGCAAATTTCTTTATTTCTTTGTATCAAACTGGAAATGTGTAAGTATAGATATGTACTATAACATATAAGTTGATCTGTGTATCAAACTGTTTTACTAAGGTGCATTAGGTTGCTAAGACAAATACTTACATGCTAGTCCTACCCAAGAGAGATTATGTGAAAACGTAAGAGAAACTAGCCTATTTTACTCAAAATGGAAAATTATTTCTTAATCTGAATTTAAGCAGCCTCATAAATAAATATTGGCACCAAGCTTCACAGTTCACTTGGGTAATATGAATTTCTTGTAGTAAAAAAAAAGAATAGGCCACTGATGCATATTATACTTGAAGTCAGAAGAACAATTTATAGTTCCAGTAAGTAACAGACTGGAGAGTTCCCAAACAATACTAAATTCCATTTTATTTCTACTTTTTTGGTTCTCTAATATTTTTGTGTGTGTGCAATATGCATAGATGATGTAAGGATAATAATAGAATTTTTCTTTCCTGATAAACCTCTGTAGCTCTCTGAAACCAGTAGAGATGCAATAAAATAGCTAGATAATTTGGACTTGCTGGTAGTTTCCACTGTGTGATTTACCAGTTCAGCACAGCAGAATATAATGTGGAATACACTTTTATATTATAATCTAGCCTTCTGGCAAACACAACAAGGGTACTTCACCATTCTTAACAGTTGAATTATGGACTCTGGTGGAATAAAAGACGAATTTACATGTCTGTTGTACTGGCACTTACTTTGTCACAAATTCCAAATGTATGGAATCTTTTAACTTGGAATGTTGAGCATTGTGATCTGAAAGATCTTTTGTGTTTTCCCTCTTTCCAAGGCGGCCTCAAACTAAGTTCTGTTATTGTTTCATGTATTGAAAAACAGCTTAGCACGTTGTGATATAGTTAAATAATAATAGAATATCAAACTGCACTCTGAAAGTCTTAGCAGCTAAAAATTAACAATACGAATGCAGTTCTTGGCAAAAGTTGGTAAATGGAAGACTATTTTGTGAATATTTAGCTGTTCTAGGTCAATTTAATATCAAATGTTAGCTCTTTAGATGAGTTTGCACATAAAGGCACTGTGCAGCAAAACAAATATATGAAACACATCAATGTCATACTTTTAATAAATAACAGTGTATATTGATAGCTTTGGGATACATACTGTACACTCAAATGATCTTAAATTTAAATGACATCCTCAGGAACCATCCAATAATTAAATATCCGGCAGCATCACAGAAAATGAGATGCAATGTAATTCAAATATAGTATAACTGAACCAAGACAAGCATATAACTGAGATTGCAACTTAAAATTAAATATGGAGTGATGATCAGAATGCTCATATTGACTGCAATAAGGCCATAAATGCAGAACAGCAATAAATGTAAAACCTGCTGTAACTGCAAGCTGTTATTAATTGGAGAAGATTATTTTCCATGTTTATCTGATGCCAACAAGAATGGTATGGGCAGAGTTTTGAGACAATGCTACACGCTGAATTCACAAATTGGAAAAAAGCATACTCATTCATATTTTGTAAGCATGCTAATGCACCAGAAGAAGCTGTTAGTGTTTGTTTAGAAACAGATAGCTGTCCTATCTTGGAACACCTAGGGAAGATCTACACCCTCAGCTGCAAAAAAAAAATATTTTAAGATAAAGGAATGCAAATGGTGATGTGGTTTTTTGGGCGTGGGTTTGTGTGTTGTGGTTTTTTGGTTTTGTTGGGGTTTTTTTGTTTTTTTTTTTAAATCCTGTATAATTTCCCATATATACTTGGTGCTCAATTCCAGACACTGCACAGAAATGATGGGAAAACATTTTAAGCAGATTACAGAGGAAGAAAATACTAGTTCTACTCATGCTCACGTCTAAAAATGTCAGGGCAGCTGCATCTCTTAAGTCTGCAGTTCAGCTGAGCAAGGAAGGCAGGGAGTTAGGGATGCACATGCTAGTGGATCAATTTTATTTCCCTTCCTTTCTAAGGACATAGTTCAGTATTCCTTTTGGCTTTATTTTCAATGAAGACTAATGCAGCATACGTTATCCAGTTCCCCTCTTCTGTGCAAGGCAGTGGGAGGAGGAGGGAAGAAGCATGTACTCAAATTATTCAGGGCACTGTCCTGGTTCACAGGAGGCTGTGGTTCTTGTGAATCATAGAATCATAGAATGGTTAGGGCTGGAAGGGACCTTCAAAGGTCATCTAGTCCAACCCCCCTGCAAGGAACAGGGATATCTCCAACTAGATCAGGTTGCTCGGGGCCTCGTCCAACCTGGCCTTGAACGTCTCCAGGGATGGAGCATCCACCACCCCTCTGGGCAACCTGTTCCAGTGTTCTACAACTCTCATGGTAAAAAACTTTTTCCTAATATCCAATCTGAATCTACCTCCCTCTATTTTAAAACCATTACCCCTTGTCCTATCACAACTGGCCCTCCTGAACAGCCTCTCCCCATCTTTCCTGTAGGCCCCCTTGAGGTACTGGAAGACCGCTATAAGGTCACCCCGGAGCCTCCTCTTCTCCAGGCTGAACAGCCCCAACTCTTTCAGCTTGTCCTCATAGGAAAGGTGCTCCAGCCCTCTTATCATCTTCGTGGCCCTCCTCTGGACCCTCTCCAACTGGTCCACGTCCTTCTTATGTTGGGGGCTCCAGAACTGGACGCAGTACTCCAGGTGAGGTCTCACGAGGGCTGAGTAGAGGGGAAGAATCACCTCTCTCGACCTGCTGGCCACGCTCCTCTTGATGCAGCCCAGGACGCGGTTGGCCTTCTGGGCCGCAAGAGCACATTGCCGGCTCATATTGAGCTTCTCGTCCACCAGTACTCCCAAGTCCTTCTCCTCAGGGCTGCTCTCGATCCATTCTCCGCCCAGTCTGTATTTGTGCCTGGGATTGCCACGACCCAGATGTAGGACCTTGCACTTGGCCTGGTTGAACTTCATGAGGTTGGTACGGGCCCACCTCTCCAGCCTGTCGAGGTCCCTCTGGATGGCATCCCTCCCTTCCAGCGTGTCGACGGCACCACACAGCTTGGTGTCATCGGCGAACTTGCTGAGGGTGCACTCCATGCCACTGTCCACGTCACCGACAAAGATGTTGAAGAGGGCCGGGCCCAACACGGACCCCTGAGGGGCACCACTCGTGACCGGTCTCCACTTGGACATCGAGCCGTTGACCACTACTCTCTGAGTGCGGCCATTGAGCCAATGTGAACTAGGCTTCTGTCAGGGGAAATGAGATAGGAAGCTCCACTGACTTGAGGACAACAGAATAAAAGCCTTCTATTTTCCCGAGAGAAGCTGTTTGTTTTTTTTTTTTAACAGGATCAGAATTTTCCCACAGCAAAATCACATTTTCTGTCAGAAAATCGCAAATCATTTGTAGATGTGCAATTTCCACAGGAGAAAAAGTTATGCAAGGTATTGTTATTTTGTTTGGTCCAATTGGTAGCTCTAGTTGCTAGTGAAGTGCCTTGCGTTTTTGTTTTTCACATGTGCTGCTAATTCTCCAGAGAAGTCTTTCATAAACCTTGTTGGCATTTATAACTTCACAATTAAATTAAGTATGTGGCATCACAGTTGTGGCTCACAGAAAGAAGCAGAGATCTGGCAGGAGTCCGCGTAGCTGTAATGATGATGCTCTTTATTGCTTAAAGCACAGCCAGGAACAAGATTAGACTCATTATAAGAGTAGCATGTTGGAAACGAAGGCACTCATCATTACTGCATTGGGATCCAGTATTACTCTCTGCAGTCAAGGCAGAAGTCCCCTTAACTGCAGCGGGACTGGAATTACATCCAGTGTCTTCAATCATTACTGAAAAAGCAAACTAAAAGGCAAAATGTTTATCAGTTACAACAGCAGGCTATGTATTTTGTTGCATTTTGTTCGGTGTTTTAGTAATACTACTTAGCAGAAGTATTTATTACTGCTTCTGGCATTTAAATGAGTTGTTATGATAGTTGTGTTCCATTGGCTTGGCATTGTTTAACACAGAAGAGGATAAAATCCCAATTTTATCTTGCATGTTCTACTTTGCCTCTTGGGGAAGAGTAAGGACTTCTGTACTTTGGATCAATATACCATTTCTTGCCCTCTGATTTTTTTTTTCTCTTATTCAGACTTTGCTAACCTGGAGGCCTGAATGTGCCACTTTTTTGTATAGGAAGAAAAGAGATGATGTACTAAATACTAATAGGGATTGCTTTGATTAGGAGTGGACTTGGCTAAACTTAGCAGGAAAGTAAGGTAGCAGGTAGGGTAGGCTTACAGATTTGTGGCCAGCATATTTGATTCTGTCCCTCTACTCTGTTCTTGTGAGAGCCCACCTGCAGTACTGCGTTCAGCTCTGAGGCCCCAACATAAGAAGGACATGGAGCTGTTGGAGCGAGTCCAGAGGAGGTCCACAAAAATGATCCGAGGGTTGGGGCACCTCTCCTACAAAGTCAGGCTGAGAGAGTTGGAATTGCTCAGCCTGGAGAAGTGAAGGCTCCAGCGAGACCTTATTGCGGCCTTTGAGTACTTAAAGGGGGCTTATAAGAAAAATGGAGACAAACTTCTTAGCAGGGCCTGCTGTGATAGGATAAGGGGTAATGGTTTTAAACAAAAGAGAGTAGATTTAGATCAGATATAAGGAACAAATTTTTTACAATGAGGATAGTGAAACGCGAACAGGTTGCTCAGAGAGGTGGTAGATGCCCCATCTCTGGAGGTGTTCAAGGTCAGTTTAGATGGGGCTCTGAGCAACCTGATCTAGTGGAAGGTGTCACTGCTCACTGTGGAGAGGGTAGGACTAGATGACCTTTAAAGATCCTTTCCACCCGAAACTATTCTATGATTCTACATGTTGTTATCCTCACTGCATGCTGGAAGCTCCTTTAAGATAGCTTGAAAATGAGTATAGCATTCCGAGCTGCACTTGAAACTCCCAGCCACATAACCCACTGTCTGGCATAGCAATGAGATGCACCAGTCTAACATTGCTCACAGTGCAAATTAATACCATGTCTGTCTTAAGTGGCTATGCTAATTGATGACGTAAGGATAGGAACATGTTTATAGTGTGATTCATGTTCCCTGAAAGATCAATGAATTGCTTTTAGTACCCGTAGGAAACAAGTAATGATATCTATTCCCAGACTGTTGTATTTTTCTTTTGAAGACGGTAATCTTTTCTATACAGAGGGTAATACTGTCATAAAGATGTTTGAGTGAAGGGGTGGAGAACAGGAAAAATATGGCATAGGACATATATGTGCTTAAATAAGATGGCATTGTAATGAATGCTGGAGTAAACAAATCACATGTATGGGCATATACAGTAACTGTGTTCGATGTGTGCATATATTTTTACAGGCAGCAAATAATAGTGTCCTTTATATTTTGGCTTCAGCGAGAGCACCTGGGGTTGAATAAAGAACAATTGAAGGGAAAACAAAAAGCTTCTTATTGGCAAGTATTCCACAGATCAATATGTGTTAATCCATGTCCAGATACATCTTTTAGGAGCAAATGTAGATGACAATGAGAGACAAACGTTTTCTCTTAAGCAATTCTCTCTGTGAGTTAGCTGAAAGCTAGCTTTTGCCAAAAAAAACCCAACTGAACCAAACTTGTCCAGGTGGTCGGTCTGTCTGTCAGCATCTGACTGGTTAGTATTCAAGTCCAGCTATTGGCAACTACAGTGCAAAGGTATTCTAGGTATTACAAGGTGCTTTGTGCTGAAGTCAAGGATGTTCTAGGATTCTTCTCCTGTGAGATGTGCAAAATCTTGTCTGTTCCTACGTGGGAATGAAAGGGAATAGTGGGATGATATTTGAAGACTGTGACATTGCGCCTAAATAGTGCTGTCCTCATCGTCTCTGCAAAGCAGGTGGAGCAAGCGCTTCAAGGAAAAAGTTCAAGCTTCAAGTTCAAGCTTCAAGTTTCAAGCTTTAACTTATATTCCAAAATATTTCAGCCACCTTGGACTGGAAGCACCAACACACAGGAGTGACACTGGGCATTTGGCAGGAAGCTGTACTTCCCAGGTTCTTGTGTGGACTAGCAGAGATGGCTCCTTACTGACTGGAGGACTGCATCCTAATGAGGTGGGCATAGATCAGCTCTGAGGGTCTACAACATGGAAAGAGATATGAGGAGTAAAGGGATCTAAGAAAAAGATACGTTGGAAGGATGCAGCACTGAAGTTCCTGTAAAGGCAAAACGTTGTGGAAGAGTGGAGAATCAATTAAACCACACTTCCTCTGCCACCTATAAGCAAGATAATTGGAAAGCAGATTTTTTTTTTTTTTTCCAAACAGTAGTTGTTTCTGAAGCACTTGATGTTTTTCCTTTGTAATTTCCAGCTAGCTCAGCAGGGGTGAACTGTAAGACCATCATGAAGTGCACTGAGCATCTAAAGAGGACAGAACAGTGCTAAGAGCTCAGAAGAATTCCTTGTGGTGTCAGCGCACAGCGCTGCAGGCGAAGCTGAACTGATTGCTAGCTTAGGAGCAGATGGGAGAGGTTTGCTGAATTTTATCTTGAATGCTATTGTGTAAGCCATAACAGTACCAGAAATCTTACAAGCACTGGACAGAAAGTTGAAGAGAACGCAAGCATAGGAATGTCAGCAATGTCAAAAATGAACTGGAGTCACAGGATGAGCCAGCTGAGCATGTACAGTAAAAGAAAAACCCTCACAACTCTTAATTCATTGTTGTGCAGGGGCTTATGTTAAGCAAAGATTGAGTTGGAAATCGATAGTGAAGACAGTAAACAATGGCCAGACTCCCTACCTTCAGAAGATGCTTGAACAATGTAGGAGGGAAGTTATACGCATCTTAAAACGAGGTTGGGCTACATTTGTAACAACAACAACAACTGATTTTTATTATATTTTTTTTAATGCCTTAACACACATCTATCTGTAATATATTTTTTTACCAATTTACTTCTGTACAGATTAGGTAGAAGTTATTTCTATTTCTGTGAGTCTGGTGATTGAAATCTTATTCTTCCTGCCTGGTTCTCAGTTGCCGTTCTACTGTATCAATTTTCTTTAGTTTTGAGAGAAGCAGATGGAGGTTGAAGTGACATGCAGTGAGTCAGTGGCTCTACCTGGAATAGAAACAGTAATAATTTAGCTGACAGATCTTTAGACTTGTATATACCTTACTGTGTTTTTTTTTGTTGTTGCTGTGTTTGGTTGATTGCTTTTTGCATTGTATGTACCATTGTTTCAGGTTTTGTTTGGGTTTTTTTTGTTGCTGTTGGTTAGGGTTTTTTGTTGTGTGTGGTCTGTGTTTTGTTTTTTTTGTTGTTGTTCTAAATTGCTCAGACTACTTTGTTTCATTGTTCGTGATGCTTATGCTTGAATCACGTTGTGTAAAATGATGATGATAAAAAAGACTGTTATGTGGCTAGAGAGATTTTTCCCATATGTTGTTGGCATCGTGACTGCTTTACAGAATTCTAACCCAAAAATCCTAAGGTCAGGCTGTCTCCCTGGTACATTCAAATGAAGGATCTTAACATTTTGTGCTGTATCTGGAAAGTGGGGATAGAGGAGCATCATGACATTTCTGCTTTATAATATCTCTCCAAGTGAAGGTATTTTGCACTTGGAGTTGATAACACTAAGAGTATTAGAGACACTGTCACAGTATGATAAAACTACTGGCATAGTGGTTTGAAGGTCCTCTAGGAGTTTTTAGTCCAATCTCCTGTTTGAAACAGGACTGTCACCAACCCTATCTCAGGTCAGACATCGCTTTCTCCAGCAAACCTTGAAGACTTTCAAGGATGAGAATTCCACCACCTCTCTGGGCAGCCTCTTTCAGTGTTGTATTGCCTTTCTGGTGAAAAAGTCTTTCCTGACGTCCACCCAGAATCTCCCAAGGTGCAATTAGTAGCCGTTGCCCTCCATTATATTATCTGCCACTGCTGGGAGTGGTTTGACTGTCATCTTCCCTTCAGGCAGTACTAGGCTGCAATGAAACACCCCCTGGCTGTTCTCTCTGCCAGACTAAGTGAGCCCAGCTACCCTGTCTGCCCTGATAGTCATGCGCTTCAGGCCCTGAGTATGTTGATAGCCCTCCCCTGGACCCCTTCCAGTGTTTCATGATCCCTGAGAGGAGGGTAGATATAGGACACACTGTTTTAAGTGCAGCCTTACCATTACAGAATATAGGAAGGTAATGACTTTGTGCTTCCCTCAAGTTTACATATGAGAGCGCACTTGGTGGCTTGCATTCAGTTGCTGCTCAACCAGTTGGTTTCCAACCTGCTCCAGGGTTGACATCTGTATTTCTTGCTGAACTCCAAGCTTCCTGTTAGCCCAATCCTCCAGTTTATCAAGGTCACTTGAAACAAAGATCTACCACTGATTGTATCAGCCACTCTACACGTAGAGTCATCCATACACTCGTTACTGACGCACTCTGTGCCATTTATGGAGATGTTGAACAGTGTCGGCTTCAGTGTTGACTGTTTTGCTTGTTGCTGGCTGCCAACTTAACCTCAACTCATTAATCACTACCTTTTGAGTCCTGGCAGTCCAGCCAGCTAATTTTCGACCCATCTGACAGCCCATTTATCCAGCACATAATTCCTCAGCGTTCCAAATACGAATGCTATGGGAGATAATGTCAAAAGCCTGACTAAAAGGAAGTTATACTGCATCCACTGCTCTCCTCTCATTAATGCAGACAGCCTCTATATTGTAGAAGGCAGTCAGATCGATCAAGTGTGATTTGCCTGTGGTAGATCTGCACTGACTATTTTAATTACCACCTTGACCTTCATGGGATTTGAAACGGTTTCCAGGAAGATACGCTCCATGATTTTTTCTAGGGACCAAGGTGAGCCTTACATGTCCCTGGGCCCTCCTTGCCATTCTTAAGAGCTGGGTGTAAAGTTTTTTTTTTCTTCTTTCTCATCATCATAGAACTCATTCAGCAAGCTCTGTACCCTAGACTTCAAGAAGGCGGACTTCGGCCTCTTGAAGCACCTGATGGGCAAAGTGCCGTGGGAGGTGGCCCTGGAGGGACAAGGGGCCCAGGAAAGTTGGTCCACATTCAAGGAGCACCTTCTCCAAGCTCAGAAGAGGTGCATCCCGACGAAGAACAAGTCGGGCAAAAAGACCAGGAGGCCGGCGTGGATGAGCAAGGAGCTCCTGGACCAACTGAAAATGAAGAGGCTAGCCTACAGAGGGTGGAAGCGGAGACAGATAGCCTGGGAGGAATACAGAGAAGCTGTAAGAGTGACCAGGGATCAAGTGAGGAAGGCTAAAGCCCTGAAGGAATTGAATTTGGCAAGGGATATAAAAAGCAACAAGAAATGCTTCTATAGGTATGTAGGGGACAAAAGGAAGTCCAAAGAGAATGTAGGCCCCCTCCGGAAGGATACTGGTGCTCTGGTTACCCGGGACATAGAGAAGGCTGAGGTACTCAATGAATTTTTTGCCTCAGTCTTCAATGGTAAAGCCTCTTGTCTTACCACCCAAGCTGTGGAAAGAACTAGCAGGGACTGTGAGGATGAACCACCACCCACTGTACTTGAAGACCAGGTTCGAGAACATCTGAGGAACTTGAAGGTGCACAAGTCCATGGGACCTGATGAGATCCATCCGCGGGTCCTGAAGGAACTGGCGGATGAAGTTGCCAAGCCACTGGCTATTGTATTTGAGAAGTCGTGGCGGTCTGGCGAGGTCCCCGATGACTGGAAGAGAGGGAACATAACCCCCATTTTTAAAAAGGGGAACAAGGAGGACCCGGGCAACTACAGGCCGGTCAGCCTCACCTCTGTGCCTGGCAAGGTCATGGAGCAGATTCTCCTGGGAACCATGCTAAGGCACATGGAGAGCAAGGAGGTGGTGGGTGACAGCCAACATGGCTTCACCAAAGGCAGATCGTGCCTGACCAACTTGGTGGCCTTTTACGATGGGGTGACAGCATCGGTGGACAAGGGTCGACCAATGGATGTCATCTACCTGGACTTGTGCAAAGCTTTTGACACTGTCCCGCACGACATTCTTCTCTCTAAATTAGAGAGTCATGGGTTTGATGGATGGACCACTCGGTGGATAAGGAATTGGCTCAATGGCCGCACTCAGAGAGTAGTGGTCAACGGCTCAATGTCCAAGTGGAGACCGGTCACGAGTGGCGTCCCTCAGGGGTCCGTGTTGGGCCCGGCCCTCTTCAACATCTTTGTCGGTGACGTGGACAGTGGCATGGAGTGCACCCTCAGCAAGTTTGCTGATGACACCAAGCTGTGTGGTGCCGTCGACACGCTGGAAGGGAGGGATGCCATCCAGAGGGACCTCGACAGGCTGGAGAGGTGGGCCCGTACCAACCTCATGAAGTTCAACCAGGCCAAGTGCAAGGTCCTACATCTGGGTCGTGGCAATCCCAGGCATAAATACAGACTGGGTGGTGATTGGATCGAGAGCAGCCCTGAGGAGAAGGACTTGGGAGTACTGGTGGACGAGAAGCTCAATATGAGTCGGCAATGTGCTCTTGCGGCCCAGAAGGCCAACCGCGTCCTGGGCTGCATCAAGAGGAGCGTGGCCAGCAGGTCGAGGGAGGTGATTCTCCCCCTCTACTCTGCCCTCGTGAGACCTCACTTGGAGTACTGCGTCCAGTTCTGGAGTCCCCAACATAAGAAGGACATGGACCAGTTGGAGAGGGTCCAGAGGAGGGCCACGAAGATGATAAGAGGGCTGGAGCACCTTTCCTATGAGGACAGGCTGAAAGAGTTGGGGCTGTTCAGCCTGGAGAAGAGGAGGCTCCGGGGTGACCTTATAGCGGTCTTCCAGTACCTCAAGGGGGCCTACAGGAAAGATGGGGAGAGGCTGTTCAGGAGGGCCAGTTATGATAGGACAAGGGGTAATGGTTTTAAAATAGAGGGAGGTAGGTTCAGGTTGGATATTAGGAAAAAATTTTTTACTATGAGAGTGGTAGAACACTGGAACAGGTTGCCCAGAGAGGTGGTGGATGCTCCATCCCTGGAGACGTTCAAGGCCAGGTTGGACGAGGCCCTGAGCAACCTGATCTAGTTGGAGATATCCCTGTTCCTTGCAGGGGGGTTGGACTAGATGACCTTTGAAGGTCCCTTCCAGCCCTAACCATTCTATGATTCTATGATTCTAACTCTCTGGTCACCCACATTTTTCACTGAGGTAGGCAGCAGTCTTGAAATTATGTCAGTCAATTCTTAAGTACCATTTGATCCACATTGTCCTTCACTTTCTTTTTACAATTAATGTACCTATAAAAGTCTGTCTTGTTACCCTGACTCTTTCTACTTTCAGGTGCAGTTGGGCTTTATATCAAAGCTTTTAGGTTGGAAGGACTTGTTTGAGACATGGAAGTCAGAGGTAGCCTCCTGAAAGCCAGGGCTGTGGTCCTGCTTTTTGCCTTTCTCCCTCTTCTCAGGAACCTGAACTCCTCCATCTCACAGTCACTGCAACTAAGGCTGCCTGTGACTTTCAAGTCTTCGACAAGGTCTTCCTCACTTGTAATTATGAGGTCCAGCAGAGAACCTTTCCTTGTTGTCTTCTCAGTTACTCGTGCTAAGAAGTTGTCATCAATGTGTTCAAGAAGTCTCCTAGATTACCTGAGCCCTGCTGTATTGCTCTTCTGGCAGATAACCAGGGTAGTTAGTCTGCCATGAGGACCAGGACTTGTGAACATGAGGCTTCTTCCAGTTGACGGAAGGAGACCTCATCTTCATCTCATCTGCATCTACCGTATCTAACAGCATCCATGTTGGTCTGCCTGCTAATCTTGATCCATAAACTTTTGGCTGACTCCTGACCCATCCCAAGGCAGAGCTCCATGTGTTCCAGCTGCTTTCTCATATAGAGGGTAACTCCCTCTCCTCACCTTTCTAGCCTGTTCAACAAATAATTCTTTGTTGTTGGTCTTCTTGCCAGTTCTGTTGCCTTGCTTCCATCTCTTGTATGTTCCCTTCTGCGTTTTAGTTCATTGAGAAGCTCTTGCCTTAGCCAGGCAGGCCTTCTGCTGAAATTCTGGCCTTCCTGCATGATGGGGTGGATTGTTCCTGCTTTTCTTTAAAAATCAGGAATCCACCCTTTCCACTTGATGACTGCTTGCTGAGGAGTTTTATTTAGCAGTTACCAGAACAAGCCCAATTCTGCTGTCCTGAAGTCCAGACTCCTAGCTCTGTGCCTCTTGTGGTCCATCCTGTGGTCAGTGCAAACCAAGCGTGCTGTAAATATTTGCGTTGCATCTGGGATGTTTCTACAAAAGGCAGCTTGAGAAGAGGCTTCCCCATGTGAGTTCTCATAAGCTGCATAATTTGAATATTAATCTGTTTACATGGTAATCTAACATCACAGTTGATGAGTTTACAACACTGATGCAAATCTTCTGTGGAAAACTTGCTTTCAGCTTTTGCAGGGAATTAGTTTGCCTTTCGATACATGTATCATTGAGGCTAAATCCTCAGAGCAGAATCCAGGGATGTTTTTAGGGTGTTGATAATAAAGGACCTTGTTTTATTTTTATCTTACTAATAGCATAACCAATTGGATAACTAATTGAGTTGGCCAATTTAATATGATTAATCTGATTAAAACCCTATAAATCCAGCACCATTGCCAGTTTCATGGGAATCCACATTTCAAAACATCTTATAGAATCTGTAGGCGTTTTAGGAGAGAGAAAAACAAGCAACAGCAAATAATAACTCATCAGTCAGTTTGAAGGCATGTGGATAATACTCCTGAGTACTGACCAGGATGTGGAAGTGCAGGCTCTCTTTCCTGAAAAATAGGTAACTAGGGAGAACATAGGAATAGTAATTATTTGGAGAACTGAGTAGCTTAATGCAGAAAGTTGGGATTGGTGCCAATATACTGAAAATTTGGGAAAGTGTGTTCTTGCAAATTACATTATAAATAAACCAAAACCAAAAATCAGTTGTCTTTAATGCTCATGGCAATAAAACCTCTCTCTGAGACCAAAGTTTCAGAAAGCTTTCACCTCACTGAAGCCCAACACAACCACTATTCCCATCCCTTCTCGTGGGTGAGCACACATTTGAATATCTAGTTAGGAAGCATGGAGGGAATTGACACGGTTTAGAAATGAACCTTTTCACTACTGTTCTGGTGCGGTGTTTTTTTTACACAGCTGAATCCTCTGATCCTGTCCCCGCCACGGCTACCCAAGCACTAATGTTGGCGCAGGAAGGGACAGCTGGGAGCAAAAGGGAAAGGCAGAGCACCTCCTTTGCAGGGCAGCTCAGAGCAGCTGTGAAGCTACAGTTCTGGAGCGGGTTTTACAGCCCCGAAAATGAGAAAATGAAGAAAAACTCAGGGATTTGCAGAAGATGACAGAGCACACCCACCACCATTCTCAACCAAGGCAAACACCATTGCATTTTTCATGTTTGCTAGTCAGAGGAGGCCAGGAGGAACCAGACTGTGTTCGCAGGGTGATATCATGCATGAGGTGAGCGCGGAGACCAGGTTTATTAGCTGTGTAAAGCTGTTCTACAGCTGCAGGTCAGAGTGACAGAAGTAGCTCAGCTCTATTGCCAGGGCTGCACTGACGTTCATCAAAGGACTGCAGCAGCTAAGGTCTATGATTGGGCATCTGCTGGCCTATGTGCTATCTTACACTGGCTACGTAAGTTTATCACTGTTTTCACAGCATTAAAAATACCATAGGAGCTCAGCAGCCAGATGGCTCTTTCAGTATTATCTTGCTTTTGTTTGCTGTTATTTATTAACAGGAAAAAAAATTAAAAACTAGAGTCCAAACCATTTGCCAAAGCAAGGAGAAGCGAGGCTGACCCTTCAGCTTTTCCTTGCTTGGAAAGGAACGCTGAGGCACTGTTGTAAAGCTTGTCCTGCATGGTGACCTCTGAGAGGGGCAGACGGGAAGCCTCGCTGAGAGAAGTGGGGTGTTGGTTTGGGTTTTTTGTTTTGTTCCCCCTCCACCCCCTTCTGAAACATTCATTTTCTTGGTCCATCCTGAGATGTCAGCAGAAGGACGTGTAGCAGTGCTCTTGCACACAGCTTCACTTCCCTTAGCGCTTTTTAGGGACAACTGTGTCACAGTATGAAGGGTAGAGTTAAAACATGTCACAGGGACCTGTATGTGATGATCACCGACGCAGAAGGCATAGATTTGGTGTGTTCTTAATTTATTGCCCTTGACATGATATAGGCCAGACAGGCTATTGAGGGCTGAGGGATGATAAATCCACGGATTGTTGGCCAGGCAATGTTTACTTCTGGGGCTTTAATTTCTGAAGTCATTGTGGTGCCTTAACCATGTCAACTAAAAGTCCTCATGAATTTTTTCCATTTAAAAACACGAATATAGCTGCTTGTTACTGGTAAGTTTTCACTGCTTTGCAAATTAGACAATTTCCACCCCACAGAGGAATGGAAATCCAGTGTGTTTTCAGGAGTGAAACAAGCATTTCAAATTCTTCCTATGCTTTTATTCCTTCTTCTACAAATATGTCTGCTTTTCTGTTTCTTTTCCTTAATGCCTTCACTGAGTAGGAAGACTCATTTTCCACTAAAATCCACTTGTTTTCAACCAAAAAAGTTGTACATGCAGATGGCCAAGCTATGTGAAACCTAGTTTAAAGCTAAAATGTAATGTTTTCCCAACTATGGCTTTTTGTAGGACTGGCTTAGCTTATTCCACATCTATAAAATGTAGAGGTCCACAAGGCTTGGCTTTTCTGAAGACGATGCTGATAAATATGTTTGTGGCCATGAGCAGAAACCAGTACCAGTGAAGCAGCCTGGCTACAGAGGAGTTAAGTTATGGGACAGCTGTAGCTCTTCTGCACCTACAAAGCTGGTCTGTAGCAAGGAGGGGAGGATAGTAAGAAACTGAAGTTGGGACAGGAGACCAGCTGTTTGGCAGTTTTGGTGTATGGCAGAGGTGACTAAGTCATGCGGTTGTCCATGACACTGGCAATGATGGGGAGATCTTACCGCAGTCTTCCAGTACCTAAAGAGGGCCTACAAGAAAGCTGGAGAGGGACTTTTTACAAGGGTGTGTAATGACAGGACAAGGGGCAAAGGCTTTAAACTGAAAGAAGGTACATTTAGATTAGATATAAGGGAGAAATATTTTTACAATGAGGGTAGTGAAACACCGGAACAGGTTGCCCAGCGAAGTTGTGGATGCTCCATCCCTGGAAGTGTTCAAGGCCAGGTTGGATGACGTGTTGAGCAACCTGGTGTAGTGCAGGGTGTCTCTGCCCATGGTAGGGGCGTTGGAACTAGATGATCTTTAAGGTCCCTTCCAAACCAAACCATTCTATGATTCTATGATTGGGAGGTTGTTGTTCTTTGTTGTAACAGTGGTGAGTCTCGCTGTTCTTCAGTGTGATAAAATGGCTCTGCCTGGTGACTTCTAATCAGAGATAAGGCCCTTACAGGTGGTCAGGTAAGTGATGCTCCAGCACAAAGTTGGTTTCCATGCAGCAACAACAGCTTTGAAGCAATATGGCAAATGGCTTCAGTTAAGGTTTCTGATTGTATGGTGTAGATGTAGTCAAGTGCAGCTTTAGTGAAATGAACCTTTTCCATATATCGCCTGTTGTTTGCCCTACCCAACTGCATAACGCTTGATTAAATAGTTACAGGATTAGTGGGTTTGCATCAGTAGACATTGAATGCTTAGAGATAAACATTCTGACTAGTCAAGGACTTTCCAGATGGATCTGTCGTATCTGAGTAGATGTTCAGTTTTTCATTTATTTATAGCAGGAATAGCTTTTCTATCTGTTAGAGTATGGTAATAAATTTACCGAACTACCAAATAGTATATTTTCCTGTTTGCTTTCAGCTGATTACAACATCTCTAGGTATCTCAGGATAATATGAACATCTGTTCCCTGGAGATTGACTCTTCCCAGACAATAATCGTAAAGCTAATGAATGGAGTGGAAAATGGTGTTTAGGAAATAACTAGGGACAGCTCTGCCTCTATTTGCTAACTCTCCCCCTAATATTTCATTCCTTTCACCAGATTGGCTTTCTGAAATACCCTACAGCAAACTTGCCAGACGCAATAGTCCATTTTCTTCCGAGCAGGATAGAAAATCAGATGGTGACTCTGGGGCTTGAACAGCTTGCTCTAACAATTTGTGTTAGCAGATCATCAGAAATGGATAGTCCTGCCTTCTTTCCCACCCACTCTGAACCCTAAAGCACAACACCAGAAGCAGGTCTCGCTCCAGTGCTCACCAATATTCTCGGGGAGAGATTTTATCCCATGATTTCTCATAATTTAAGACGAGTGAAATCAATTACTTTCCTGCTACGCTTTTCAGTTTGCTATTTTTAATGATAGAAGTGAATCTGACACCTAATTTGCACTTGTTAAAACAGACTGAGGAAAATGTGTTGTAAATAAACCTTGGGAGGAATACAAATTAGCATGGTTCAGGATAAAATAACTTCCTTGTTGAGGGTCAGAACAAAAATAACACTATGGGGAGATTATTCTTCTGTGTGCTGGAAAGTTCTTGTATCTTTTAATGTAGTATTTGATGTTGGTCATCACTGGAGATAGGACTCTAAATGGACCTCAAGTCTTAGGCAGCACGACAGTCCTGTTCTAAGGCAGTCAGACGAATGTTAACTTTTGGGTCTCTTCTGGATTACAGATGTGATAAAACAGGCAAACAAATGTCTATGTATTAGGCAGTGAAATAGCTGCAGATGAGAGAGAGAGCTTTGTAGCTTCTGCAAGAAACATGGATATAGTTAATTCAGCATATTTAATCTTACTGAGAATGTACAGGGGGTAAGATGGCAGAATAGCTTGGTTTTGGCTGCAGCAAACTGAAATTCAGTACGCTTAATAAAGTATTGTGTGTCACCTGCAGTAATGTTAGCTGCCGCAGTTCTGCGACACGGATGATACTGTTTTGACTTACGTCTCATCCCAGGGGGCAGCTAAGAGAGCTTAGTCCCTGCCTAGCACTTCTTTTTTTATCATATAATCTCTCCTATATCATCAACCTGATGTTTGGGAAAAGCTTTTCTGCGATAGGAAATCTGTTAGTTGGGAGATAAGTGTTCTGTGTGGGAACAGTGCTTTTATTTCTCCATTTTTTTGTATTTACAGGAGCAATTCCAGTTCTTTAATCCTGTTTTCAGTCAGTTTTTAACTGTATTCCTTCTTAAAAATCTGTATGCAAAGATCGCTTGTCATAAATATACTTATTTTCTACAGCATCAACATAGGATCAGCAGTAGGTGTCAGTTCAATATTGGATGAACTGTTTAGATCTCTCTCCAAGCCTTTTCCTTCTCCATTTCATGGCAAGTCAAAGTCTAGCAACTGAAAGGTAATCACTATGGTCACAGCACCCAGTTCTAGCAATGAGTCCAAGATTTAAGTTTTACCACTTGTAGCAAAATATATATATTTGAGACACCCCCAGACATTTAGGATCGTGTTTGCAAGTGTTAAAAAAAGACATTGACAGTTTTAGATAATTCCGTTGCAACGCTTTGCTTGCAAGACAGTGGTCTGCTATTATAAATGGTTTGCTTACATAAGAAGTGAAAGAGTACACACTAGTTTAAAACACAGCACGAAGCAGTGTTGGGTTTTTAAATTCCGAAATCTCAGATTTAATCGCCACCTGGTTAGCAGTCTGTGTCAACACTGTCAGCCAAAAAAATGATTGAAACTTGGTTCCTTCCCAGCTGCAAATATTACCAAGACATCAGTGTAAGCCATTTTTAGGCAGTGAGAGTTATGAACATCATGAAGCACCAGAGTTTCAGAAACCTACAGCAGATGACTTTATGGCCCAAGTGGTTGGTATTTCCTATGTTGAGGTCTCTCACCCCAATTAGTAACTGATTTTGTTCCAATGCTTACAGATGGTGGAAAATCACTGACCTACCACAGTTCTCTCTAATAGACAAGTATCCATCCATAAACCAAATTAACAACCCAAGAACAGAATCACAGAGAGATCTGTTGAGATGTCCAGCTGTTGCATACCATCAAGTGCACAAAGTGACTTCAACACCGTGGTTTGCGCATGCAAAGTTAGGCTTGGGCTTAAGTTTCCTATGGAACTGAAATCAGAACATGTATCTGTGCTTGATCTTCCATTGTTTTAATCTGCTGAACCTCTGCAGGGCTGAAGACCACGCTGATTTGTAGTGGCACTGCCATGATTCATAGTTCACTTAATCTCGTGCCTGATTTCAAGGGCCCAGTGTCCTCACTGAAACGGCAGCTGCTTACTGGGGGCTTTGCTCAGGACCAAGCCTCATGGTAGAATCTGAACAACTAATGCTTTTACACTGGCAAGTGTCTCCTCTGGCTGTGGCTCAGGCATAAGAGTTAATCTGAATGGGGAATGTCTAATCTGGACCATGCCGTTCTTCAGGTCACGATGGCACAGGGTTATGCTTAACGGATAGGAAAAGAAGGCTTAGAGTTCCCCAAGAACGGAATTTCAAGCATGAGTATAGTACCTAGCACAGATCAAGTGACTCGATATCACAAAATGTGACAATGTGTGGGGCTTTTTAATTGTGTTCTCACAATGGCACTACTTGCTAATCTTGAAGTGCTCGTTATCCTATAATACATATTCTCTAGGTTGTTTTTTTCTTAATGGAGAACTAATTAGAATTTGAAAGAAAATTTCTAAGCAAATCCCATATATAACATTTTTCTACATTATAGTTGTCAATAACACACCACATTCTTCCATTTGAGATACGATTTTTTTTTTTTACTTTATGATATTTTTGACTGAGGAAATTAAAATCTTACATAATGTTTTACTGTAAGTAATCTTTTCCATTTAGTGACTCATTATAATTGTGTTGGGTTTTTTGTCCTGAACCTGTTAAATATAATATTGGATGTAGAATTTTCTCCACTTGGCAAGCCTTTGAACTTTATAACTAAGTCAAGTGTATCTCAAGCAGCTAGTACATATTTACTATGGGATTTGTGTGGGGTTTTTTTTGTTTTATATGAATTAGGAGGCAGCTGCTGCTGCTATCACTTGACTTTTAGATTGAGGATGTTTGAAAGGATGCATTATTTCAGATTAAGCTTCATTTGTATCTAAGGCCTGAGGTAAGTAATTGCTAACTCTTTTTGCCTTGGAGTTTTTTGTTTTGCTTTGCTTTTTGAATCTTAAGAATTACGTTTTTGGGTTTTTTTTTAGACTACAAGGGACAAAAGTGATGGAATAAAATGCAACATGTCAGCAATTATAGGTCATGTCACTTCTTGTTTATTCTCTGATAACTGGTTTCCTAGATAAAAGAAACATGGTGGATCTCAACTATCTGATGTTCAGTAAAATATTTCTGTGCAATTTAAATATTGGAGAAGATAAGAATCAGTACAAGAACAGCAGAATGGTTAAGACACTGGATAAAAGGTGATGCACCAGTAATGTGTGCTGACCATAGGAGAAATATGCTAAGGGAGATTATAGGTGGAAATGCTCAAGGATGAGATTTGGACTAATTCTTATTTTCTCTTATGTTTTCTCTGGCACACAAAATCAAAATGTATCAATGAAATTTGCAGCTGATATCAAAGTAAGAAGCCACTGTCAATATCATAGAGTATCAGAACATCACAATGACCATCTCAAATGCTGGGGCAGTAGAAGTGGGATTATATTCAATACTGAAAAGTCATAGACTAGGAGACTAATGATAAGCATTTATTTTATAAATTGAGACCTTGTTAGAGAATGGGATCAAAAAAAGAAGGAAGTTGAGTATTCATCTATCTGATGTGACATCCATATGAAGATGGGATAGAAACAATCTATGTTTCTAATAGATGTATGTATTTCTTAACTGATGTATGCCAGTTAAGTCAGGGACAAGCTAACCTTGCTGTCCATGAGTAAGTGGGGCTAGGAATGCTGAGCATTGTCCTGGTCATTCACAGAAGGACCAGTTAATCACTGAGGAGATGAATTCAGGCTGGGGCAGTTGCAGAGAAGGGCTGCGGCAATGGTCAGGTGAATGGAGAGTGGTGTTCTGAACTCCAGGTCCAGCCTTCCGTGACAGCCGCAAGCTTGGTGACCGGGACTTTGAGAAATCTGTGTGCCACCGTAGGGGAATCCCGATTCCCTCTTCAGCTGCTTGTTCTGCCAGGTTGTGATGAGCTATAAAACCGGGACTGACTGTCATGCAGGCAGTTGGAGCATACCTTTGAGACATCCCATGGGCCTGAGCCTGTCAGTCCGCTGTCACTAGCTGAGATCCAGCTGAAAAAACTCAAAATTTCCCACCTGGCATGGGAAATGCACATCACCAGCAGCGGCTTTTAAAGGGCGAGACAGACATTCGCAATGGAGCACTTCTACAAAGACAGACTGGCAGGGCTACCTTCTCTGACTTTCAGCGTGGCACCTTTGCTCTACACACAGGTGACAACCGACCATCAAAAATGCACTACTGACAACTACTCTGTTTCGCTGTCGACATTTAAGCTACAGCTGGTAATGCTGGATCTGCCCCTCCTAAAGATAGGTGTTTCCTCACTTGGGTGCTGTGGGTAGGAGAGCAATTCCTTCCTCCCCCAGCTTCAACACTATCCTGGTAATGCCAAGGATGCCTACAAGCTGTGGTGAGGCTAGGATGCTCTGTGCTACTCCCTGCAGGCAGAAGGAGACAGTTTAGGAGAAGGCAATTCCAGTTTAAGTTGCATGGCAAAGATCTGGGTGTGGGGAGATATCCTTTGGTAAACTGTCAACAGTGGGGTTGTCTGTAGCTGTTTGACTGGAATTGTCATTTAGATCTTCATTAGGGTTTTCTGGGTAAAGTGATGGCTGAAAAATAAAAATGCAATAGAAGGAGTATAAGGAGCAATGTGCTGGGGAAGCCCAGGAAAGGAAAGTGGCAAATTTACATGCTAGTCCATCAGGGAGTAGCAGCATCAGAAGGAGGAATGGGGTGTTTAGGGTTTATTGTGTTTTGCTGATTTATTTATTTTTAGGTCAGCAGACAAATGGAAATATAAAATAAAAATAATTTTAGATCACCCAAAACAAAAATTTCCATTTTCTTGCTGAAATGAAAATCCCTCTAACATACTTTTGAGCAAATGACACGTCACATTTCACGTTGTGTTTTTTTTTATTTTAAAAACAACTTTATCACAAATAATGAAGTATAGAAGAATATACTATAAAAATATAATGTTAAAAATCAATACATCAGGCTGCTGACACAGTATTTTTTTATGCTAGAGAGGTTTAAAGTCTTCAGAAAAGGTAAGAAAAATTCATGAAGAATTTTAAAAAAAAATATTTCTGTTCTGAGACCTTCCCAAAGCTCCATTTAAGTGACTCAAAGTGTGTGTGTCTTCAGCCTCTTTCTATGCTATACCTACAAGTTTATATGTAAATTATGGAATCATGCAGGTTGGAGGGAACCTCTAGAAAACCTCCTCCAACTCACAGCATGCCCAATGAGATCAGGCTTCCTGGGGCCTCATCCAGTTGAGTTCTGAATATCTCTGAGGATGGAAACTCCACAACCTCCTTGGGCAACCTGTTCCGGTGTTTCATTACCTCATGGGGAAAATCTTTATCCGTATGTTCAGTCAGAATTTCTCACGTTCCAGCTTCTGCCCCTTGTCTCTCATCCTGTCCCTATGATGTGTGTAAGTTAAGTACAAAGAAGCTCATACTTATTTACTGAACTGAAAATTTTGTTAGAGCTGGTTGCTGAAGATGTTACATGATGATATTGACTTTTAATTTCCTCTATACATTCACGCATGATGTTTTAAAATTCTTTTTTGAACAGGAAATTTCTCAGCCTTTAAATCATATTAAAGTAGAATTATATGTGACTATGTAAGACAATCTATGGTTAAAAGTGTCTTGTAACTATCTCTAAAATATCTTTTGTTCCACTGAGTTCATATTTGAAATTTTGACTGCAATGCTTTATTTTAAATATGTAGACCAGAAAATCAAGTAGGTCAAAGAGCTTTTTGTAATTTCTTCCCTTCACCTGTAGGTGAAGATTGAAAGTTCTCACAGACAAGGGTTGAATCAGTGATTTTTAAACCCTTAGCTGGTGGGGAACATCTATCTCTTGTTTACGTGAAGGTAAACAGAAAATTATTTTCATTCACATTAGGTATTTTTCTGACATAATCTCCTGTGTTATTTCACCTTGTAATGTTCTAGTAATAGCATGCGTGTACTTTTATGATATTTTACTTTTCTAATTATAACGTGTCAGGAGATAATACTGAGGAATAATTTTTTTAATCATGAAATGTTGTCATGTCTCAGCAGAAGAATGACAGAAACAGAGCTCACAAAGAATTAATCTAGAACATTTTACTGTGATTAACTGCTTATCAGTAAAGAACAAAAAAATAATAGTGAAAGGTTTGAGTCACTTTGAGTAACAGCTATTAAAAGTCAGGTGTGTTTTAATTTGTTTTAGATTCTTGTCATATTACCAAGTCTAATAAAAACTGAGGAAAAAAGGAAAGCAAACCATCATTTGCTAGTATGCTTCTAGCAAAAAAAATGCTGGGAATCAAGTTCTGCAGCTGCTTGCTTATAGACATGAACAGGTGATGTGAGTACATATTCAGCATTTTCTTTAGCTGGTGTTTGCAAATAATATTTCTTTCTGGCCAATGTATTTTGATGTTTAGGTATTTACCATAGAAATAAAAGTGTAGCTCAAGCAATAAGCCTGTAGGAATGCTTCAGTGTATATCCTGGTGTAAGAACTGACTTCTAGCCAAGCTTTTCACAATCAACAGCAAGCTTAGATAGGGAGAGATCTGACATTTGATTTTTTGAATATTAGCTCACTTCCCTTTCTTTTCTCTGTCTAAGGTGCATCATATTTCTTTAATAAAGAAGACATGTTTCCCTAACAGAAGACACTCTGATATTATGATAAAGGAGCACAATAGAAACCGTAGGGACTAAGATGGTGTTTGCACTACTTTCTCGTCTGTTTGCAAATATCCTTTAATATCAATTTTTACTTTGATGTGGCTGTTTTGTGTGGCTATGATTAATAAGATACCTCCTATTCAAGCTGAGATGTTGCTGGCTCCCTTCATCTCCTTGACTGTATGCTGTAAAGCCACTGAAGGAGTCGGAGTAAAACTGGAACCCGTACAAATTCTGAACGCAGTGCATCCTGCCTCTTGAATTTGTCTACAAACACTGCTTTGGTTAGGTCAACAGGCAGTCTGGCTTTTGCACAGGCTTATAGAGCTTCTACAATTAGATTGCAAACAAAGGCTACAAAAGAGTTTGCTGGTTAAGGCAATATAACATTCGTATGGGGACGAAGAGATAAAATTCAAATTTAATTGGAAGTTAAATTGCCAGTGGAGATGCTGGGAAAGGGGAAGACGGGATTGCAGAAAAAAGGGAAGATTTTAAATTTCAGTTCTGGGAAAATCTGAAGAAACAAGGAGAAACATCAGAAGATTTATTGTAAATTTAGGAAGATGTTAGTGTCTTACAAGAATTGTTTCTGAGCCTCTTGACTTTTACACATTGTTAGTCTAAAATACTGAATTGCTCTGTTAGAGCTTCCCAAGTGCTAATATACACTTTGAGGATGTTCACATGAACACGTTCTTTGATCTACTGAACTTTGACACTATTTTTCTCAGGTACTTTCTGTAACTTTTTCTCTTTGATTACATTCTCCTGTCAGGAGGAATATTCAGCCTTGATTTAAAACAAAACTTTTGTCTGCTGCTGCTCAAACATAAACCACTGAGCAAGCTGTTTCTTTGCTTTCTTAACTGAATTTAGAGGCAGCGGGATCTGAGACCAGGCCCTTTTCTTGAAAGGACTTAGTATTTCTGATGAGCGAGTCACTATTTATCTATATGAACTTTGTCATGCCCAGCAGAATTGAGCTAGAGAGCTCTATCTTATCCACTCTATGAAGGTTTTTGAATATCTGAAATACAGTGGGAAGATGTATGTAACATAGCCAGCAGCAAAACCAGAAAATTATTATCATAAGAAACTTAACACGGGGTTCACAGAGCTCCTTAAGCAATGGAGAGCAGCATACCAGCTTTCCAAAGAAAAATTGGTAAGGGCAGGTGGTGACTGCCTTTGGAAATCAATGCCCTTTTCTGACAAATGCATTAATTCATAATGGCTGGTAGTGTCAGCTGTAGGCAACCTCCCTGATCTAATAAGGATAACTCTCACATCTCGCAGATGCCGAAATCTAAATTTGGCTTTTTAATGCCAGACTGGATCAAAGTTTTTATTAAAGGAACCTGTAATACTTCCTTTCTGCTGCATGTGGCCACATGTAGCTTTCTGTCCTACAGCGAAGAGGTAATTTCCAAAATGCTTGCTGCGAGAGGTGAGGGAGTAGCCTTTTTATAGGGTATTGTTAAAAATCTAACACTGAACCTTGTGATTATGCATGCTATCTACTTGATTGTTGTTGTGAGGTTTCTTTGTGTGCTTCTATTTCTCTAGCAAATTAAGTAATTTTTATATTTGCTATTCCGGTTTATACACATTTGATTCTGAGAACTTCCAAAACTCTACTTTGCAGTTGAAACCCACCCTAAAGTTCACATACCCTCATTAATCAGTGCAGATTGACTAGTTACCAAAGATTACTGAATAAGGATCACATCAAGGAAAGTTGTAATATGTGTGTATAAACTATGCAAAGTGGAAGAAGCAGAATTAGCTGAATGTTTTGTTCACAAGAAATTACATGTTAAGTAAACAGAGACTCATGCCTGACAAGGACCTTTAAAGGAAAAAGGGGAATCATATTAAATTCAGAGATATGCTCTTGATGTCTCTTGCTGTATTTCTGGAAATTAAAAAGTCTATGCATACTTCTTTGACTGTTCTCATAACCTAAATTTTGAAGCAATTGGCCTGAATTTCTGGGATTGTTTCAGTTTTTGTTATTCACTTATTGTGTACCACGTAAGTGGTTTTTGTTTCTTCGCAATAATGATGCCTTTTATGTAATGAAGTTCATTCATGGACCAACTAGTTTTGAATAGACTTAGAAGGATCTGCCCTTACCTTACACAGGAAAATGTCGAATTACCTTCCATCATGGGAATGTGTTTACAAAGACAGCATTCAGAGGGGCTTTGTTTTGCAGTAAACCAGTATTTCCCCCCACAACACCCCATCTTATCAGTTTCATAATGGTATAATATTTTATTAATTATTATCCTAAGCATGATTAAAGCATATTAAAAATGTCTCTCTTTTTAAGAGAGCATCACACATGAAAAAAAGAGAATTCTCAACATTTTTTCAATACATTAAATATGTACTTGCCACAGGTATTTCTGCAATAAGGAGGAGTAGTAGATAAAGATTCTTTATCCTTTTTGATCCTAAGAATTTATAGCTTCTGAATTTGTTTTGTTGTTGTTGGGTTTTTTTTTTCCGAATTCCTCTCTTACAGGATAGTTTTAGTCCTCTGTTTCCAGCCTTTTACTATGTTAATATAAATATATTCCTTTATCATAGACATTACTGTCTATTGACTACAGAAATGACCAGTGTGAAAGTCCAGGCTGAGACAAGCTCATTTATATAATTCCTTTTGTAACAGACTTGATAAAAGTTGTTTTAGAAGATGAAGGAAGAAGTAACACTACAGAGAAGTTATGGGTCAAGGTTAACTTCATTTAAAATGAATCCATAAGGAACATTATTTCTTTCCATAGAGCAGAAGGGCAAGTTTTTTGCTACTCAACTAATCTTTCTCTGATGAAAGCTTCACTGATGCTGAAAACTTCCAGTATCGGCTTGCCAAAGGATTTCTCCACCCCATCAGTGACACGTGGCTGGACTTTTAAAGCAGGGGGATTAATTCAACGTATTATTTTAGTTTTCTTAATACACATTATGATATGTTCCTCATGTAAAATTTCAGGAGTTAAATTACGAAAATAAATAGTTATGATTAGATTAGATGTGAAATTGATTAAAAAGGGTAAGATTTTTTAAAACCTGCATTTATTTCTATCCTGTGTACATTCATTAACAGATATTTATTCAGAAATCTTCCTATACTCTTCCTATAATTTTCAGCTCATTCTAGCTACAACTTGTCTCTTCCCCTGCCTTCCCCTATACACAAAGTCTAAAGCCCACAATCTGTCAGATGTATGCTTTAAAGTGTAGCTTGCTTGTAAGAGCCTCAAACTTTTCACAGAAGTAGGAAGATGCTGCATGGAAAGGGGAGCCTGCAGCAGTTATTTTCCACTTGCACAAGGAACTACAACCACCTATGGAATTCAAGGGAATGAGGTTTCCATTATATGTTCCTAACTCACTTTCCTTCATGGGATCTAACACTTTTTAGCAGTCAGGGTTAGCTTTAATGGATAACTGTATTTTCTCTTGAGTAAGAAAGTAGAAAATATTTGCATTTCCATCAGTTTTGCCTTAGGCCAAATTTATGTGATGCTCAAACAGCTAGCCCTTCTTCCTGTTTCTTATGTCCTCCTAATTCCAGCGTCTTCTTAAGAGCAAGCATCGTTATGGGTACGCATAATGGAGTCCACAGCCAGTGCCTTGGCCCACAGTGGACTTCCATGTGAAACTGAAGGAACACATACTAAAGTCCAGGGCTCTAATGGGCAGACACCTGAAATTTTGCCACCTTGAGCCACATTGTCACTGGTTCAATCTACTTGGAGCCAGGTGTGCTCTGCTGTGCTCCCATTAGTCCTGGTCTACCAATCATCCCAGCCAGAGGACCTACTGAAAAAGCCAGTGGCTTTCATCTACCCACATCCATAAACTTCCTTTGGGAGGAAGCTCAGATGAGCTGGAGAAATGCTGGGTCAGCATGATTTTCTTGCAGCATGAGCACATGGCAAAGGCTGTTCATGGCCTCGAAAGCAGGATGGGTGACATGGTGCCCGTGCCCCTCAGGTGGTCCTGTGCAGCTCTGCTGACAGTGGACACACCAGCACATCTGTGATCTATCGGAGAGCGTGCTATAGAAAGGGTTACTCTGTGAAAGGTCCGTGGTACAGGGACATGACCCCAGTCTGTTTTGCTAGCCTTCTGGCACACCATGAAGTATGTCTCGTACTAGTCATGGTGAGGGTAGTGGCTTCAGGCTTGGAGTTCATTTTTGTGATTAGTGTTGAGTATTTTTTGCAGCAGTTTTGGTCAGCAGAGGATGGGCAAATGTATCTATATTTGATGAATGCTATGAATAACGGAAGCAGATTATTTGAACTGGACAGCTTTGTGGTCTCCTGGAAGGAGTGAGTCACTGCTTTCATATGTTCTAGGTCATCATATGGCTTCTGGGGAGTCCCAATCGCTTATTTGTTCTGTAATATTTCAGAGCTTTTGGTAAGGGTTCTACATTTCTTTGACAACACACGAATTACTTTGTGGGTAAAATGTGGCCTGTAGTAGTGACAGGTACTATCTGTTGTTTCGTGGGAAACTAAGACTTAAGTGCATCAGAACCTTGTTTTCGCACACGTGCACTTCATCTAGCAGTAAATTACTCTTCATATGTCTGCTGGAAGGAAAACTAGATTCACCGAGTGTTTCACTAGTGAGATTTCAACAAGGGTTAGCTGATTTAGGGGATGTTTCTCTTAACTAAGTCTGAGGTTTGTACTTCTTGGGCTGACCAAACTCCCAGTAGCTTTGTTGGAAGTGTGAACTTCAACCCTTGAATGAACAAGCACACAAAAAGGAAGGAGTTTAGAAAAGACCATCTATAGAACCAGATGACAAAGTCTAAAGGACTACACAGTACTGTAAGAATTTAACAAAAGCATTATGTAAATAGGTCGTCTGCCCTGCTGAGTGGTGGCAGATGTTAAACCAACTGGTTTTTAACTGAACTCTGCTCTGTGCTAAGAGCCGTCTACAGAGATTTGAGTCAAATCCCTCTGATAAACATCTTTGGAAGGGGCTCATAAACATTGTGCCAAGCAAATGGGAAAAGAATTTTTTTAAAAATAGGAAATTAGAAAGATATACAGAAATTAAACTGGCACATGTGCAAATGAACATTATTAATTTGGCTGTTTTGCAGAATATGATGTTGCTAATCCTTTGATTAGCATATGACTGAGGCATTTTTAGTTTAGATTGTCAGCCCAGTTATACTGAGATTATTATTTCTTTCTGCAAAGGATAGTTCTCTGAACAAAAATCGCAGGGCAATCACATCAGGAATCTGACATATAATACCAACAGTCTCTTTCGGGATAAACTCTCTAACGCTCTCATGGTTTGGAAAGGGAAAGTAGAAAAATAATCCCTGAAAGACGTCCTGATAGAAATTTTTCTGCTTTAAGTGTCTTGTCTGACACGCTATGGAGCTTCATGTAGACTTTTACCATGGTGTTAACTATTTTTGCCTGAACTCACTGGACCATTAACATGTATTCTACAATTACATCCAGGACTTTAAAAGCCAGACACAAAGCCCAGATACAGGCTAGGTGCTGAAACAGTTGCAAAGAGCAGATCTGTGGGTTCTAGCACTTAGGAAAAAAAAAATTATCTGGCATCTATTTCAAGATTTAACAAAGGAGACTATGTGAAGGGGGAGACACCTTTTTATTTCTACGCTTTTCTATGGTTTCAGACTTATTGCAAGTCTGCAGCTGTAGTCCCACTGTCCCTCCCAAACATACCTGTGCAGGTGGTAACAGGAGGTGGTAGGCAGCTGGCAACACCGAGCTGCAGGCACACAGCAGAGACTGGTGTCAGGTGTCATTTGAGTCAAGTTGTTGGTGACGGATTCCCCAACATTTGTGAGCTGGGCTGGAGGGGTAGTGACAAGTCTCCCTGTTCGGAGGTGGATTAAAACTCTGTGAGGACTGTTACAGCCAGTAGAAAAAGATGTCTGGTTGAACTTTGGTACATCAGGAAGAGAAAGGCCATTCTCTCACCTCAATTGGCATGAGGATAATTAAGCGTAAGAGTTAACGGATAGGAACAAAAGGTAACAGAGGAGCAAGGATGCAGTGTCTAGATTGGAGAGACTGTGTGTACTTCTAGAGAGAACATAATGGAACTAAATTTTATCACTTATGTGTGTCCTAGTTTTAGCTGGGACAGTGTTAGCTCTTCTTTTTAGCAGCTAGAAGAGCTCCGTGTTTTGGTTTTGCTCAGAGGCTTGCTCTGAGAAGAATGCTGATAGCAAGTTGATGTTTGTGGTTGGACATGAAACTCCAAGGACTTTTCAGTGTGCCGGAGTGCAGAAACACAGCGGGATAAGGGAGGAGCATAGCTGGGACAAGGGGGACACAATTCCCCTTGTGATTTGTGGTGGAACTTAAGATTGAGGGCCAAACTGGCCAATTAGTATTCCATATCATGCAGCGTCATGCCCAGTATAAAAGTGAGGGTCAGCTGGAAAGAAGGGCTTTTGCGCTTTGGCTCTTTCGCCGCTTTTGCTCTTTTGCGCTTGCTGCGCTGTTGCTCTATTGCCTTTTTTTCCTCTCTCTCCCAGTACTCCCACTCTCGGAGAACTATCTCTCTCTCTCTCCCTCGCTCTCTCTTTCGGGGCCTCGCGTTCGTCCGGGATTTGCAGTTTCGGGACGAGACGGGCTTCGCATACGAGGGGATGGTGAGCATCTACACTGTGTATTAAATCATCTGTATTAAATCATTCTTATCTCAACCCACGGGTTTCCCGTTCCTCCTTTAATTCTCTCCCTCATTCCTGGGGCTGGGGGAGGGGGAGTGACCGGCTGTGTGTGGGATTCGGCCTAACCCACAACAATGTGTTAAAAACTGGCTTCTTATGTATGAGTATGGTGCCATAGTATTAGAGAAACAGAAATAATTATTATAAATTTGGCTAGCACAGATATCTGCTTTTGCATAAGGAAAAATCATAGAAGGTGCTCTACATAGAAGGTGTATAACTGCAAGGATCGATGCAACCTTATAATTAAGTGTTTAATAAAGGAAGCAAGTAAGAAAGTGAAAGATAAGCTTGGTTGTCATTTCTGACTAAACATAAAAATAATCAGAAAAGGTGAAAAGTCAATCAACCAGCCAGCAAAAGATAAGATTCTTGAGCTGTGCTCAGAGAGTTTGTTAGAAGAGATGAATGAAACTTATGGTAGATGAATAGATAGTTGGTTGAAAGGAAGAGAGAAGAAAGGCTACCAAGACAGGGTAGTATGATGATGCAAAGTCCTCTGGGAACAAGACAGGCATTTTTACCATGAGTCTATTTCGTTCAGTAACCACGAAAGACAAAAATAAAAGGGATATGAAAAAGTAGTAAGATAATATCATATAAGAACATGTAGTTAATCTTGCTGAGAGAAGAGGTGATACTGCTTGTATTATGTTGGACTGGAAATTGCCACACAGAGTATAGTGGTGGAAAGAGTAAGCTCTCTGTAACTACAATTGCAGCTGCTCAGTGTTTTAAGAAACACACTACCAGTTTCAGAACCTAAGTCAAAACGTGGATGCCTAATTTTAGGCTACAAAATTTTGACATTGGTGACTCCTTTTGAACCAGAACACAGCCTTGTCCATACACAAGGGCGCACTACATATCCTGCATTGTTGATGCTGAAAATCACTGTGAAGAGATGAGCATGTTGTGATGTGTAGACACAGCTTCACGGTGTGTGCTAAGAGCCACCTTATAATTTTATATTATTTTCATGTTATTTGTTATCACATTGAGTCTCTCACAGGCATTAACACTAGGTTTATCCTTGCAATGCTTGCTAGGGTAGGGAAACTGCTCTGGAAACACTGGTTGCCATATAGACCTGATAATGACAGAACACGTGAGAATCTAAAATTGTTTTATTAAGATTTTAGAAATCCTTTTGAATTTTTAGTAATAAATAAGTTTTCATTTAAGCTCCCTTGTTTTATTTTATATAACCACTGCATATAATTTAATTTGGGAATTGGCCTAAGAAAGGGTGACTCAATTGCAGAAATTAAGCTAGATGTGCTGAAAGCAGTCAGTGGTGCCAGGGTGTCCGTCTTGCATCAGAACAGATGGCAAATTTATCCAGGAAGACAAACTTTCTAGACAGTGTCTTCTGGTGACCCTCTGCTGCCTGGGCACTTTCGTTTCCATAAGCTTAGCATTGTAGCTCCCTAGCACGGAGGCTGAGCTCTGTTAAGAATAAGGAGTGTGTATAGTGGAGAACTAGGGGAGGGGGATTTAATGAGCTTGTGGAGAGCCTGTAGACAGACCTCCTCTGTACCTTCTTATTAAGCCACCTTACTATGTCCTGTGAGACCAGTGGGAGCGATGACGGAGGCGTCCGCATCAGGAGCTGTGGATCTGGCAGCTGCCTCTCCATTGCTGTACTGAGGCAGCCTTGAAGCTAAATGGCCTGCCCGTTCCGCCTTACCTGCTGGGCAGCCCTCAGAGCCTGTGTTCTGAAACAACCTGCTTATTGTTTTTGGGACACGCACAGGGCTTTAGTTTGTGTACCAGCACGTTATGTACCTGCCAATGGTCATTTCACATACTACAGGCTTGATTCAGTTTCCTGCTTTCAGGATGTCAGGGAGGTTCAGTGTGACATAAGCCACCCAAACTTTCAAAACAATGGAGGACACTTTGTGTATGAGCCCTCTGAAGGACCACAGGCATGAACTATAGTTATAGGCAGGAGATGAATAACCAGTGAGGCACTTGACAGCCTAATGATAGCATTTGAATAGTAGGAAAATTTTGGGTGCTTGCTAATGAAAATACTGGTACCTATTGGCTCCCTTAAGGAATTTTTTGAATTACTCGTCTGAAAGCAAGCTCCTGGTTATATTTCCCTGAAATGTCACGGTTTCGGTAATTTATTATTTCTCAAAACTACTTTTTCCTGGCTCTAGCTGGGTGTCTTTGCACTGATCCCACAATATTTTGAAAGTTTTTATTGCTTACCCTTATTTCTAAGAAGTTAGTATACTCTTTCTAACAGGTTCAGACAGAAAGCCCTGGAGTATTGTGTATGGGGAGGATTAGTTCAGAGAGAGGTCGAAACAGGTGACCAGTGCTTCCTGCCGCTGGTCTTCAGAGGATAGGTCACTTCTCTGACAGTAATCTGTTGTACCTACTGTCAATCTGATATGCTGGAAATACTTTGTTTTGAGTGCAATGACTTAATTCTTACAGTACTTCTTAATCTTCTCCTTTATTGGTCAGTTCATGTATTTTCATGCAACATGATGAGCACTTCCTCCCAACTCTGATATTTTTCTGCTATTAAGACTTTCTCATTCTCTGCCCAAGCTGACTGGTGAAGACAGACTGGATGCACTGGCACTGGTGAATACTTGTTTCCAAACTATGGGCTGTCTGTTGAAAAAATCATTTTATCAGCTGATAAAATGAGCTGTCAAATAAATACTTCATCTGGAGAGAGTCTGAGATTCCATGGCAGAGCAACACCATGTGATAAATGTGAAACTTGACAAGTGAGGGCTACTTTACTTGGTGACCCTAGAACTCAGGGATAGCAGTCCTGGACTCCAAAGCTGCAGATTGTGTAAAATAAATGGGATCTGTGGTCACCACCTTCATTAAAATCCATTCTTGTTTTCATGCTTCCTATATCATGCTGTTGCCAAGTAATAAAAATTCAATTCTTTGTGAAATGAAAATAATTCTAATCCTGAAATGCTGTCAGAGTTTTAAAAAATATAGTTTATTAGCTGCTGCATCCAGCATGCCATGCTTTACTGTTCTACTTTATATGTGCTATTTAGCTGTACCAGAGTTTTCTTTACTATTTTACTTATTTATAACATAACGATACCTTTCTTGCTTTCAGTGGCTTGTTTTGCAAGACATAGTCAGCCCAGCCTTAGTACAGATTTATTGCTGCTAAAATATATCATAAGAATAATTGGATTAACTGTACAGGTGACAGGTAAGGCTGATTAATCTATCATCCTCCACCATAAGCAGTTTCAGAAATTCATTATTTTTATTTTCTGAACGACCTTCACAAGCCATCTATGCTTGGTGTCTTCAGATGCTTAATATCCAGACCTTCAAGCTATGTGCTAAATTCTAGAGGCAGAGGGGTGAAAAAAAAAGGGGGGAGATTTTTAAAAGACTGTTCAAAACTAGCCCCATTATACAATTAACAAACAATTTTGAATGTCTTCTTGCAAATTAATAAGCTGTTAGAAGCAAGTAGTGGAAACTTACAGTATCTGTGCAATAGTGATTGTGGTGAGCTCATACTAAGTATTTCTCATGTTTCTTCTTGGTCCTAACTTCTTTATGCCTCAGTTCACTCACCTGTAAAATAATAAATCTTGGCTACTTCACAAGGCTGTTCTGAGGCTTAATTAATTGCACTCTTTAAAGAACCATAGTTATTATACTGTGATATATAAAATGTCACACCGTAATTAGTGTAAGAAATGAAATGCCCAAATAGCTATATGTGAGAAGGGATATGTCTCTTGAAGGCACTTCTACCTTTCTTTGCAGCAGTAATTTGAGAAGCAGAAAGGAATGGAAATGAAAAACAAATCAGAAGAATGTTTCCTGTGCTGTTTAAAGTGGGAATATCTAGACTTTGGAAACCAGAGACAAAACAAAAGACTGCGCAGTGTCCTCAGCCTAGAAGTGAGGGACTGGAACTCAAAATATTGAAGGCATTCTGCCAGTCTACCACTTACTACGATGTATCAGCTGAATCCTTTGGAAAGCTATAGGTACTAGAAATGGTGTCTTTTTAGTATCTTTTCTAAGACCTTTTTTTTTCATCAGAACCAAGGCAAAGTCTATGCGTCATTGCCTGGGGAACTGCAAGCATGTGGCTTCTCTGAAGGCCCACAGGGTTTTAGTACATTTCTGCTTGCAACCCCAAGTGAATTTTGGATTGCTTAAGAAGGAAACTGCCTTTTCATCCTTTAAAGTAGTTTGGATATAGCAGCAACTCTCAACTCAATTAGTATATATTACTTAAAACACTCCCTGCAGCTACCCTACAGTAGAGAACTAACATTTGCTTAAGAAATCTGCAATTCCTTTTGCGAATCACAGAGTGAAATACATACATATATAGAGATAGACACACATACATATATATACACACACATATATAAAAAGAGTGGGTTTTGATACCTCACAATGACACTTTGGTTTAAACAGATGAATGCCCATATAGAAGAAGGCGGTGCTGGAAAAGGTCTGACGAAGCCTGGATGCTCATTGTTCCACGGGGCCAACAGGAACAAGGTGCCAGGAATCCTAACAATGCATAGGTGCCATACTGGGCTATAACAAAAGGAAAATATAGACAAGGACGTGGGAAGATTGTGGTCAGGCAGACCCTCCCAGGTGATGACTACATTATTTGCGCTCTGTTCAGCTATGCTGTAGCTGAGGGGATAGTCTGTGCTTTGCCCTCAGACTGGCATAGAAGGAATCAGAAACATATAGAATAAACACAAGGGGAGAGTAGTGGATATTGTCTACCTGGACTTCAGCAAGACTTTTGACACTCTTCCTTAAGATCTTCATAGAGAAGGTGATGAAATATGGGCTGGACGAGCAGACAGGGAGGTGGATTGAAAGCTGGCTGAACAGCCAGGCCCAGAGGATGGTGATCACTGGCACAAAGCCTAGTTGGAGGCCAGTGACTAGTGGTGTACCCAAGGGGTCAATACTGGATCCAGTCCTGTTTAACACTTTCATTAAAGAACTCGGATGATAGTCAGTGTACCATCAGCAAACTTGCGAACTGGAAAGAGTGGCTGATATGCCAGAGAGCCGTGCTGCCATCTAGAGGGATCTCAACAGGCTGGAGAACTTCATGAACTTCAGCTAAGAAGTGCAAAGTCCTGCACCGGGGAAGGAACAACCCTATACACTAGTATATGCTGGGGGCCACCCAGCTGGAAACCAGCTTGGCAGAACAGGACCTGGGGAGCCTGGTGAACACCAAGTTGAAGATAAGCCAGCAATTTTCCCTTGCTGCAAAGAAGATGAATGGTATCCTGGTCTGCATTAGACAAAACATTGCTAGCAGGTCAAGGGACATGATCCTTCCCTTTCACTCAGCACTGGTCAGACTATGCCTAGAGTCCTGTGTCCTGTTCTGGGCTCCTCAGTACAAGACAGACACGGAGCTATGGGAGACAGTTTAGCAAAGGGCCACAAACGTGATGAAGGAACAGGAGCATGTCTCCTGTGAGGAAAAGCTGAGAGAGCTGAGACCGTTTAGGCTGGAGAAGAGAAGGCTCAGGGGGGATCTCATCAATGTATAAAAATACTTGAAGGCAAGGTGCAAAGAGGACAAAGCTAGGCTATTCCCAGTGGTGCCCAGTGGTGGTACAAGAGCCAATGGGCACAAACTGAAACACAGGAGGTTCCTTCTGAACATCAGGAAACGCTTTTTTACTGTGAGGGTGACTGAGCACTGGCACAGATTGCCAAGAGAGGTCATGGAGTCTCCATCCTTGGAGATATTCAAAAGCTGCCTGGATATGGTCCTGTGCAGCATGCTCTTGGTGGCCCTACTTGAGCAGGGAGGTTGGACCAGATGACCTCCAGAGGTCCCTTCCAACTTCAGCGATTCTGTGATTTTTATCAGTATATAGTCTATTAAAAGTCTGCATCAGTGGTTTAAATCCTGGACGTTTATGCAACCACATCTACTGAGGAGAATTTGGCCTTTCTGACTTAATGTAATCACTCCTCACCAATATATGTTTATGCAGTAGATGGAACTGTTTACTGAGATCACCCAAAAGGTGAATTAGGTTTGAACGGGTTTATCTAAGCTGTAATGCTTCACACATTCCACTAGCACACTGCTGCTGCATTAGCTGCTTTCTGCCTTATTACCCTATAAAGCTCTAAATGTTCTGGGACTTTGTTATTGCAGAGAATTGGCTTTCCACATCTGATATCTCTGCTGCTGCAATTAGTGTTAATGTGTGAACTAACAACAAGTTTTGAAAGAGAGGGATAAAGCAGAAACATCTCATGAATGGTAATAATCCACATACCTTTTTTCTTTGTATCACAGAAAGCTGGGAAGTGAGAAATGCAGTCAAAAGAACAAGAATGTGACCTGCTCTGGGGACTTCAAGTTGGCATATGGTATTAAGAGGTGTCTATTATAAGCAAGGGAAATTTCCAGGCATGCACTCTTTAGGAAGAACTGGAAAATCTTGAAATCTTTTTTTGCAAGTGTTTTTACTTGTTTAACTTCTCAGTGAAATTTCTGGGTATGTTGCTTGTCTCTTCCTCCCGCACTTTTGCACTTTATGAAAGACTCTAGCTCAAAAGTTTAGTGGAACAGACGTCAACTGAAGGGGTACACTGAACGTGTGGTGAGCTTAATTAACCAAAACAGTTTCTAGAGTTCCAGACAACTTGCTTTGACCTCTATATAAAATTTCTGTGGTTTGGGTAGAATTACGGCAATTTGCATAGTCATTTTGTTTCTGATATTGAAGTCTATTGCAAATGATGCTAGCTCTGTTGTTATGCCTTACAACACGGGCTGTTAAAAGTAAGCATGCATGTATGTCTCTAGGAAGCCTTTAGATGACCCATTCTGCAGTAGATTTGATATAGAGATGAACAGCTCCAAACACCAATATCATATGAACTAAAATCACTCCTCGTGCTGAAAGGGAGAATAGTAAGATTTTTCTATTTATTTTAAGATCGTAGACATCACATTCATTTCAAACCAGTTTAAAAATAATGAAATGAGTTGAATTTTTTTCATGTGGAATATGTTAATACACAAGACAGATGATTTATATTCTGAAGTGTTGGTTTTGTGGTGCTTTCTAGCAAGGTTAATAGGTAAAGATCTGTGGTAATAAAGAACTGTACTGAGAAGTCTGACACTGAAATGAGTACAAGGAAGAATAAATCTAGTGCTAATCAGGTAAGATATATCAAAATGATGTTCCTTAATCACCCATTGTGTTATTATGAGGAAAGTCTAGAGAAGCCAGTAGCGGTCACTGAAGGACACTTTAACATGTAACATTTAGTCAAGAGAGATTTTTGTTTTAGGATTTGAAATGTGAGCAAAATTGTTTTCAAAAGAGAAATGTGGAGTTGTATAGTACAGTGCATGGTTGTGTTAAGTGAAATGTCTGGTTACACACAGTTTATTTCAAGACTAGTGTCTCAAACAGCTCACAGCTGAATCTAACCAAAAAGTGGCAACTGATGAGAGACCATGTAATGCAGTAACGAGAAAGAGTGCTATGGAAGCAGTGAGAATCAGAGGAAATCTACAGCTGTGACAGATATAAGAGAAGTCTCTGTTTTCTTTAAACTATTCCTTTTGTCTCCAATATCACACCTGAAAAAGCTTCAGATAAAAATCTGTTAGAAGTATTTTTTCAGTTACAATAGTAGCCTTTGTAGTTGGAAGGAACAGATTCACACATCCCCAGAGGACAGGAGATTTCTAAACCATGTAACAACAGCCTTTAAAAAAACCTGCATTTCCTATAGGCGGAAAAGGTGTGGTTGGTGTGCAAATGCTTGGTGGACAGTGGACAAAGATACTGGGCAGGAATGGGGGAATGTCCCTATGCAGGTTTGTGGTGGCAAAATAATTGTAGAATCATAGTATGGTTTGGGTTGGAAGGGACCTTAAAGGTCCTCTGGTTCCAACTCCCCTGCCATAAGCAGGGACACCTGCCACTACACCAGGTTGCTCAAAGCCTCATCCAACCTGGCCTTGAACACTTCCAGGGATGGGGCAGCCACTTCTCTGGGCAACCTGTTCCAGTGCCTCACCACTCGGAGTAAAGAATTTCTTCTTCAGATCTAATATAAATCTGCCCTCTTTCAGTTTAAAGCCATTGCCCCTTGTCCTATCGCTACACGCCCTTGTAAAAAGTCCCTCTCCAGCTTTCTTGTAGGCCCCCTTTAGGTACTGGAAGGCTGCTAGAAAGTCTCCCCAGAGCCTTCTCTTCTCCAGGCTGAACAACCTCAACTGTCTCAGTCTGTCTTCACAGGAGAGGTGCTCCAGCCCTCGGATCATCTTTGTGGCCCTGCTCTGGTCTTGCTCCAGCAGCTCCACGTCCTTCTTACATTGGGGGCCCCAGAGCTGAACGCAGTATTCCAGATGTGGTCTCACAAGAGCAGAGTAGAGGGGCAGAATCACCTCCCTCGACCTGCTGGCCATGCTTCTTTGGAGGCAGCCCAGGCTGGCCTTGCTTCTTTGGAGGCAGCCCAGGATATGGTTGGCTTTCTGGGCTACAAGTGCACATTGTCAGCTCATGTTGAGCTTCTCATCAACCAATGCAGTGAAGGGAACAGCCCAGTATGTCCTGAAAGACTTTGACTGGGTGCTACTGGTTATAAAGATGTGACATGCAAGGAAGCCACATTTTTTAAGTTGAAAACTCAGGAGTAGTCTGAAGAACTGGAAAGATCCCATGGCAAAGAGAGTATTTCTGAAAGTCTATGTGTGTTGGGAGAGATGCAGAAATTAACTGCAGTGAAAAGGGAATTTGCAGGGGAGAAGGGGCTAGTCAGTCCCTGAATCCATCTCACACCTGAAAGAAGCTGAACTTAACAAAACTTTCAAGGAAATATTATGATTTTGCAGTGGTCAGATGTGCCATTGCCTTTTACTTCGGTTGCTATCTACCTCTGTTACCACGTTCCCAAAAAGCAAATGCCATTGGCAGTAGGATGTGATGAATTACCTGAGCAGGATAAAACTGGCAAAGTTGCGAGGCTCTGCCTTGAGATGTACAGGCAAAGCGTGTCCTGGGTGGACGAGAGCTTCTGGGAAGGGCTTACTGTACAGCCTAGCCTGAAACCACGGCACCCAACGACTGTGAGGCTTTTATCTTGGTGAGAAGCAAGTCTCTGGCCGACTTTGAAAGAGCATCTGTAACACGAGTGAGGGAGGCTTCAGACGCACTTGAACTGTGGCCCGAGTTGCAAAGGGCATAAGGCAACCTTGAAAACCCTTGTTCGCCTTTGGAGAGTCTTTAACGTGGAGCCATAACTTCTAGATAGTACAAAGAATGCTCAGGGCAATACACTGAAAAATAAGAAAACCAGCAGAAAATTATGATGATTACTTTACTTCTAAAAAGCTCTGGTTTTGAGAGTATTTGGCTTCCGGCTGAACAGAATTTATTAAGCTAATAACTCTTCTTCTGGCTGGAGCTGATCTAAACTGCCAGAAGCAGGACACTGACACCAGTGTCGGGCAGTCTGGGATCACTCCAAACATCAACCTGAGTTACAATTTTGTTTCCCTCTATGACAGATCTGACCGAAGATATGTGGCCTGTAAGAGCTCTCTGCATAGTAAGGTGAGGCTATTTCTCTTCCTCTGGCTCTTGTAACCTGGTTTCCATGGCTTTTGCCTGCCCTGCTGGGGAATGAAGCATCACAGTGAACAGATGGGGCAGCTGAGCTATTCCGTCAGAGACCTTGTGTCCACCTCGGACACGAGGCCCCTGGGAGCTGCTGTGCCAGCTCGCTCCTCAGAGGGTGACTCTTTAGCCTTGAAATTCTAACTCAGGAAGACAACAATCTATAATGTATTGCTTAATCTACTCTTAAAAACAACAGGGAGGACAAAATATCACAGCAAAATGAACCAAGGGAATGGGTAAGCCATGTTAACATGTTTGGACAAAAATAAAGCCCAAGAAAAGCCATTGTCAGTGTCAGAGTTCCTTGGCTGTCACAGTCAATCGTACAAATCCCAGTGATGTTATGTCTGCGGCAGATGTTTTTTATTATTTATGATGGGCTGTGGGAAATTTTCCTTTCAGTTGGATTTGTTCTGGTGCTACCATCTTTTTTCCCTGAGGCTGTTTCAGGTCTTCTGAGAGCCTTGTTGCAGAGCGAGTCTTTTCTCAGATGGTCCATAAACTTCAAAGTCACTTTCTTGCATCTGCTGCTGCAACACTTATTTTGATCAGGAGCTGATATCAGACTGAATATATACATCGAATGCAACACTGTATGTCATGTCTTCTCTTAATGAAGTCAGGTAGAAGGGTGAGCTTTCTGCTATAAAACTTCCTTTTTTGTCTTCCAGAAAGAGCAGGCATCCAGAAAAATGCTGCGATTTTCCCGAAACACAGAGCTGTGTTTGGTGCGAGAGTGACAGATTAGGCAGACTATTAGAAAGTTGGCAAAGAAAACATTCTGTACATTAGAGAGATCGGCTCGGATCTGCTTTTATTTAAAAATCTGTACATACAGAAATTTTGAGCAAGGGCATTAGGCTGCAGCATCGCATCATGAGAACAGATGATCACCGCTCAGTGGTTGTGAGGACAAGACACTGTTACCTAGCAACTTCTCAGAGCTGTCTTGTATAAATCCATCCTGCCATGGATGTCATGTATACACCACAGTTGGTCTTTACAAATTCTGCAGTGAGTACTACTGCAAAATATATCTTCCAAGCAGTAGCATCCTTGGCAGGTATCAAATCATGACAATCCAGGTTATTCTTGCCCTACCTGCCTGCACAGCAAGGCAAGGGCTGTGGATTAGTTCTTTGCATCCCCCACCTGTTACCAATCTGCTTGGATTCAGAGATGGAGCAGCATCTGTAGGAGCTTTTACTCACCTTCCCCCCCTTCTTTCTTGTACAAACTGATTGAGAAAGAATTGACAATAGTCTGTGTTGACTCCAGTGCCTATAAGCTGCTCTCCATCTTTTGTTGCAAGAGGTGATTATGAGCTGTAACTTGGCCTCCTTGAGATGAACAAGGTTTACTCTGTCTGGATCAGTATTAAAATCTGAAATTAGCAAGCAGAGATACTCTCAGTTTTGGACACGTGCTGCCTTCCTATACCTCTATACAGTTCTCAGAGACAGATGATTTGATTCTAGATAGAGATTTTGGATGTTCTGATACTAACTGGAACTCATGAACTAAATATCAGAGACACTGAGAAGGCTGAGGTGACATTCTGGCTTTTTTTGTGGGTTCTCAGCATTCCTTCTATGGGAGAAAAATTTAACTGAAAATTGTCACCTTCTATAAGAATGTTGTATGGAGAGGATAAGATACAAGATCTTGCAGTTGGTGAATTCTTCCTTAAACACTTTTGGTAATCAGGAACTTTTTGTTTAGACTTCTGCCTGTTATAGAAGCGGTGATGACTGTTAGGACAGGAAAGATACTATTAATAGATTTTTCAGGCTGCCCATTGACTGGGGAAGCTTCACACAAAGCAACAATTTTTGTATGGAACACGAATCGGCATTCTTGATTCCATATGATGGGAAGCAACTATTATGTTAGTTCTCCTTCCCAAAACACAAAACCTGGACAGTTATGATGTCTTTCTCAGTTTCACACAGATTTTAGCCCATGTTTCAAGCAGCTGAAGCTACAGAAGCCGGTAAAAGCGTTTTCAAAACTATTTTAACAAGTATACGTTATATTTTTTCTCCCATTTTAACCAATGGGATTATTCAGAGCATATTGGCTTTGAGTATGGGTATTTCTGTTTTATTAGAGTAGAAAATTGGTGGGTAAGTACTCTCACAATGCAATGATGAAAGTATTTCATTTTCCTTCTGATTTTTGCTGTCTCCTTCCTTTAGCTGTCTTGTCTTTATGTCAAGAAGGTGGAGAAAAAGACTGAAGAGGTGGGATGTGGTTCATTTAAGGATGCTTTCAAATTCATCTGTACACCTAACAGGAATATGGAATGTGCAAACACAGAACAGGGAAGAGATAACAGCTCTGAACAAAAGGATCTGGGGCAGTTATTGTGGCTCACAAGACGAATATGGGCTAATGTCAAGCTGTTGCAGAAAGAAAAAAGGTGTACGCTGTAGTGGGATGTGTAAACAGAAAGAGAACCTGCAGCATCTCATGTTTAACACAGTATAGAGAAGACATAAAGGGGATGTGGTTATCAAGTCTTCAAATACATGAAAGGCTGCTGCCGACTTCAGTGGCTAAGTCAAGACATGATGAGCTTAAAACGCAGCAAGGTAGACTTCAGTTAGTAAGGAAACTTTCTAATACTGAGGATACATTTTGCATCAGTCGCTTCAGGATGTTACAGAAAATCAGTCACTGGCAGTTTCTAAGTACATATTAGCCCAATTTGTGGTACAGGTACTATACCACCACTAAAAATGCCTTGGAGCATCCAAAGAAATGGACTGTGTGACCTTCCTGGGCTGCTCTGGGATTATGCCAATATGTGTAACAGCATTACCTCATTATCAGGATAGTACTTGATAAGAGGCAGGGAGAAAGGTAACATATTTTTGGAGTACAGTTATTTTCTTTTACAATTACCCCAATATCTATTCATGCTAATTCCTAACATCTCAGTACTACCCATTTAAAATAACATCTAAAGAAAGTGTCCTAAATACACACAGAGTGATCTCAGTGATACAGATCAGCTTCTGTTCTCAGATCTGCAGGGCCATCCTCAGCTGAAGTCTTGTTTTTGAGGTTCCTCCCCCACTACCAAAACCACCTTTATTCTCTCATATTACCTTTTGTAACTGTGGAAAACTTCCTATGGCCAATTCCTTTAGTCTCTTTTGCCACGACATACAGTTAGTATTTCAATCTGGCCATGGCAGGTCTTAAACTGTCATCAGGACCATTCGTTATAAATCATGTACCCAGGACAACTGTAACTGGACAGAACAAAATTTGCTCTCTAATACAAGCCAGATACCTACATAATTTTCTTTTGGCTCACTTGTTTGTTTTATTCAAATATTAAGTCTTGTGATTTAGATGATAAAGTCTTTGAGTCACAGCTTCCGCCTACTGTTTGATTAACACCTTGCACATGGGTTTTTCCTCTACATAAAGATGGCTGTGGTCTCTCTTAGGTACTTTCTCCCCTGCCCTTCACCTCCTCAGAGTACCTGAGACAGCAGATCGGCTTAATTAGAATGACTTCAGGTCAAGTACTTGGCAAGAAATACGAGGAGAGCACTCATTCTGGAAACGGACCTAAACAGCAGAACTTGATTAATTGATTAATATCTGACTTCCAGTTAAACATTGAATAAATCTTATCTTTTATGCTATGTTACACACAATACATGGTGTTTGAAAGTGGCCAGCTGGTTAAGATGCACACTGTGCTACTCAGCATATTGGCTGGCCAGCCAGTGTGCAAATGAAACAAGCTGCCAAGCCGTCTGTAAGGATGAGACATCACAGAAAAAACAGGACAGGGCATTGTAGAAAAAGAAGGTAGAAGGGTGGTAGCAACAATGGAAAAGAGGGGAAGTGTATTAGGAGGCAGGGGAGGGGGCTGCAGCCATTGCTGATCAGGTGAAGCCTTTAAATATTGAATGCACTTGAGTTGATTACTCCTGGTTTACCATCTGATTCTGTCTAGTGCATCGTGTATCAGCTGTCATTGCTCCACATGAAGACAGATGCTGGAGCCAAGATAAAACAATTTTGCTCATCGGTTAGTTGCTGGGCAAAGGGAACTGAGCACTAGCTAGGGCCTGGATCACAACATATGATCATCTTGGGGAAGCTGCTCTCATTCACAGCTGAGGATTTATTAATTAGAAATGCCTCTTTTGGCCCAGTGAACTATACCAGAAGAGAGCAAAAAATTTTAAAAGTGATTCAGAAACACTGTCACTGAGCAACCAGAGGACCTTGACAGGAAAAGGAGTGAGACCTGTCAGAGGTATGGACCTAAAAAAGACCCTTGGAATAGTATTAGTCCTGTTAAAATTCATGAAGAAGTACTCGCTAACATCAAAGAAAACAAGCTCAAAGCAAATGATAAGTTTCTAAAATGGAACTTTTCATAGATTTCATAGATTTCTAGGTTGGAAAAGACCTTAGAGATCATCGAGTCCAACCATCCCTAATCCCCATTAAACCATATCCTCAAGTAGCTCATCCACCCTATTCTTAAACACATCCAGGGATGGGGACTCAACCACTTCCCTGGGCAGCTTATTCCAGTGGCTGACAACCCTTTCAGAGAAGAAATACTTCCTAACATCCAACCTGAATCTCCCCTGACTAAGCTTATGCCCATTTCCTCTTGTTCTATCTCCCATCACTAATGTAAAGAGCTCATAGTGTTCTGGTGGAGAAACTGGTAACTGCTGGCCTGGATAGGCACACCCTCCTTTGGGTTAAAAACTGGCTGAATGGCCGGGCCCAAAGAGTGGTGGTAAATGGGGCTAAATCCGGCTGGAGGCCGGTCACCAGTGGGGTTCCCCAGGGCTCAGTGCTGGGTCCAGTTCTGTTTAACATCTTTATCAATGACCTGGATGAGGGGATTGAATGTACCCTCAGTAAATTTGCGGACGACACCAAGCTGGGAGGCTGTGTCGATCTGCTCGAGGGTAGGGAGGCCCTTCAGAGGGATTTGAACAGACTGGATCGTTGGGCTGAGGCCAATGGCATGAGCTTTAATAAGGCCAAGTGCAGAGTCCTTCACTTGGGGTATAAAAACCCCAAGCATCGCTATAGGCTCGGGGAAGAGTGGCTGGAGAGCTGCCTGGCGGAGAAGGACCTGGGGGTGTTGGTTGACTACCGGCTTGATATGAGCCAGCAGTGTGCCCAGGTGGCCAAAAGGCCAATGGGATACTGGCATGTATCAAGAATAGTGTGACCAGCAGGAGCAGGGAAGTGATCCTGCCCCTGTACTCGGCACTGGTGAGGCCGCACCTGGAATATTGTGTCCAGTTTTGGGCCCCTCGCTTTAAGAGAGATATTGAGCTCCTGGAGTGAGTCCAAAGAAGGGCAACTAAACTGGTCAAGGGGCTGGAAAATAAAACTTATGAGGAGCGGCTGAGGGAGTTGGGGCTGTTTAGCCTGGAGAAGAGGAGGCTGAGGGGAGACCTGATTACGGCCTATAAATACTTGAGAAAAGATGGTGGGGAGTTAGGGGAAGGGCTCTTAATGTTGTTCTCTATCTAGCAACTGCTTCATTCACTGATCAAACTATTTTAAATACACACATAGTCTACTCTGTCCAGCCAGCAACTAGATTGAGGTACTCTGGCTTTTTTGAGCAGAAATGGACATACCTCCCTGTTTTGAAGCTTTATCAACAAAAATTAAGTGCTGCTGCTTGCACCATTAATGCTTCCTTAAGTACAGAGAGCAGTAAGGTGCATTATTTCCTATCAAATATAACTTCATTATTAAGGTTCTTTTTTATACTTTTGTGTTTGATTGACATAAGCACTTTTTTTTTCTAACAGGAAGTTGTATAGTTTCTGCCTTTTTATAAATGGTATGTTTTGATGGGTCTCTTAACTGCTACCATTCCTTGAAATTTCAGCCCCCTAAGCCTTGAGTGATGAACTTTTCAGCTGAAAATAATTTTAATTTGAAATGCTCACAGAAAAACATGACTTTTTTTTTTAACTCAGCAGTGCAAATCTGATAGCACCAGGTGCCCCGAAGACCTAGAGCTTCTTTGAGTTAATTACACGAAGTCTACAAATTAAGCGTGGCAACACCTGAAATGAGTGGGATTTGTTCTATCTTCCCTTCACTCTGTTGCCATGCTTCAGAAATGAAATGCATGGGCAGGGTGAAGCCACACTGTGCTCCTGTTTATTCCCTGGATGCAGTGGTGGGGCCACAGGGACTTGGGCTATGGCACAAGATGCCCCCTCTCACCACAGGGATGGGTCTGGCTGGGCACACGGAGGCTGTGTCCGTAAGGAGTGTGAGGAATGGGGGTAAATAGGAGACCCAAGTAATAAAGCTGCTAATAACAAATGGCAACATTTAAAACGTGGTGATGGCTGGGGAGTTTGGGTGCAGTGTCTATGAATTGTTCAGACCTCTTCTTTTTCCCCACATCTACCTTTCAGAAAAAACTGTTCACTGAAATCCTAAGAAGGCTCCACAATGTTGTAATGGAATGATTTATTGAAAATGATCTGGTAACAATTCTGTGCTCATTGTAGCAACACTAATAAAAATTATTTAATTGGCTTTTATATGGATGGTGCAAGCACTTCACATTGCTAGCATTAGCACAGAGGAGAAAACCCCTTGAAGGTCATTCACAGATTTGCCCTATTTATACCACCTACGTTCTTACAGTAACACTTCCAAAGTTCATGTTGTCCATTTTAAATACATTCAGGTGAACATGTTTTGCACTTGACAAGATGGCTTTAGCGATGCTTTACTGATGTGCATGAGAAGGCATGAAATTAGCTGCAACACATAAGGCTATTTCTTTCCAAGGGGCTTTAATTGCTTTGTAAACTTACGTAACTGAGACCACTCTGCATGTGGGTGTTTGTTTAAACGCACATCAGTGTGTTTCTGTCATGCCATTTCCAGATGACAAATATGGAACTGTAGAGGATCTCCAAATAGCCTTTGCTACAGCCACTGACATTGCTTTAAATTGGGAGTGGGGAAAAATGTCACAGAACCTTTGAGACTGATTCAATTACCTGAGCTTGTTGAAACTTTTTATTGTGGGTTCTTAATGTCATTTTTTTCCCTTGCTCATGATCTCATGTAAATCCCACCTCCCTCTCTTTACTAAATCACTTTTAATTTTATGTGAACTGTCATTTCACTTACAGTAGAAGAACCTTTCATCACAACTTTCTTTGACAGACATCTTGCACATCTTAAAATGGGGACAAATCGATCAATAACCTGCTGGGCAGACATGTCTTTCTCTGATGACAGTACAAATGAGCTTAGATGACAGATTTGGACGGGATTCCTAACACCTAGGTGCCTGTGCTTTGGCCTGAAAATTTCTTTCCTTGGTAGAACACAACGCTCTCACTAAGTGAGTAGCTTATACATCTTGGGCTTTCATAATTTCCCTTCGATAATCTGAAAGTGTTTTGTGAGGTAGAAGAAAAATGAAAAAGAGCTTATGTCAAAAATAAAACTAGTTTTAAACCATTAATAGCTGCAGAAAGTTCTCTTTTTGAAACTGAGCTTAACCCTGTGTTATGGTTTGAAGTGGGGGGGGGAGGTCCGGGTGGCAGAAGCTGCCCATCACACCGGACTCCCATCCCCCTCGGGGCTTGAGCCAATCGGCGCCTCTGCGAATTGCCCTATTTACGTCGGACAAAGGAACCGGAAAGGTGTGCTGGTGCCCAGGAGCAAGGAGACGAGAGGGGGGCACGGCCCCTGCTCCCGGCTCCCGGCCGGGCCGGCGGCCTGGGCCGGGCCGGGCCGGGCCCGCTCCGTCGAGGATGGCGGCGGCGGAGCCGATTGGGGAACTCGGGGAGAGCCCCGCTGCCGGGGCGCCCACCGGGTCGAGTTCACCCAGACAGAACTGAAATCTAAGAGAAACGGCCACGACTACAGATAAGAGGTCAGTGAAGATGGGACGGAACAACGTGTGCCGCGGCTGAGTCCCTCTTGCGAGCGGCCCCTTGTAACAAGTCCTCGGTGGAGCAAGCAGAGACCCACTCGCAACCAGTGGATGACCCACGTCGGGAAGAGATGCCTGAGCCTGAGACTGTTGTGAATCATGGGCACAGGTAGAGACACATTTTACGCATTTACGCATTTAAAGTCTGTACGGAGACGCATTTAAGGTCAGTATGACGACCCACGCCGGAGCGCATTTAAAGTTTGTTGATGACCCACGCCAGAGCGAGTGGCTACAGCTCCTTAAAAGCCCAGGACTGGTAAAGCCCGCACTTGGGGCAAATCCGATGGGGTAAGGATTTGCCCCCCCAGCGGGTAGGATTCACGCTTTCGCCGTGAGTAGGGGATCCGCTGGAGCAAGGGACAATGGTGTAAGGACTCCTTTTCCTTTAAGAGAAGCGGCAGTAACAACTTGGAATGAACTGACCTGCACTCCCCCATTCCCTGCCCCCCTGCGCCGCTGGGGGGAGGAGGTAGAGCCGGAAAGAAGCAAAGTGGGGGGAGTGGTGTTGTTTTTAAGACCTGGCCTTGTTTTCTTGTTATTCTCTCAAGTAACCGTTTTTGTGTGCTTTTCTCTTTTGTAGGTAGCTGTTAATAAATAGTTTTGCATTAAGAAAAAGCCTCTTTTGCCCGGGACCGTGGTTGGTGGGTGCTCCTCTGTTCCTGTCTCGATCCTCAGCTCTTTTATTACAGTTTTCTCTCCTCTCCATTTTACTGGACTGGGAGAGCTGTGTGGGTTTAGTTGCCGGATTAGCCTAACCCACGACACCCTGTAGGGAGGTGCTGCTTTCCTGGGATCACAGACCACAGGATCAGTTCAGGCTCTTGGTTCTCTTGGAAACTTTTCTTTGGGAGACTAAAGTGATTCTTCCAGGATGGGTTTGAGAGTGTTTGTACCGGCTTCTTGTTCCATTAGAGCTAACTCTTGTATCAGTCAAAAACAGCGACTGAGAAGACCTCTGGAGTTACAGGGTAGGTTTTAGGGAAATTTAAGATTACGTAACTGCTCCTTGCTCCTTACAGATTCAGCACAGTGAAGTCCTATCTTGTGAATTATGGAGGACATGTTCAATGATAGCAAACAGATTCTCCTCGTGGCAAAGCATGCTGTGTCAAGATCTGTAGCCTTCTGCTGTGAAAAGTACATGGAAGATGCATCATGAGCTGTTTTGCATCTGCCCACATATTGAGTTAGCTGCAGGTTTCATATCAGTGCAAACACAATTAAATATTACTGCCTTGAGGATGAAGATAAAACAACTTACTCATTTTGACAAAATTCAGTTTCACAACCACAAGACAGCAGCTCTGTCAGGCACGATCTACCTACGTGGGCTGGGAGCAAAGGTTGAATGAGCTCCCTTTCCCGATGCTTGTGTCTGTTTGTGTATTCAGTTGTATCTAAAGCTCTTGCCTCCCCTGCTGATACTGAGCTCATGTGCCCAGCCCTTGCCCGGCTGTCTGGAGGCAGATGAGGAGAACGTGGCCAGCTGCCTCTCCCTCCCACCACACTGCCCACCAAGGCAGCTTTACCTGTGCAGCCTTTTCCTTTCAGTATCATCAGCGGCGAGCAGAGCGTGGGGTCAGGTGTGCACTGCAAGAGGCACCTGCACTCAGAGACCCATGGGGAGAGGGCACGTGAATGAGCTGCTCTGGGGAGACAACCCGAACCTGGAGCAGAGCTGGGGTCGCTGCTATGAAACCTACAGGATTTCCCTCCTATGCTTACCCCTACGAATTTGCTGTGTCTAGCAATCAATTTAGGTCATTGCTTATTTTGCTTGTGCCTAGAATTAGCTTTGCCATTGCTCACGGTAGCCTTCAAAACTCTGTTTTAACCAGCCCTGTCTGGGAACTGCAAGCCAGTAGGGAGTAATTGCTGTGCTCCCATACACTGCACCAGTAGCTGGGAATCATTTGGTGATCTGGTCTCTAAGGAATTCTGACCTGCGGGGAGCTACTGATCTCCTGCTTTCCACCCTTTTTTAGAGTGTGCAGCCACAAAGGAGCAGGATGCTGTGTGTGCTACAGCCTGTAATTCCCAGTACAGCCGGCTCACGCAGAGTTGCCAAGTTTGTATTTCAGTTAGAATTACAGATGCTGTGTATTTTGATGATGAATCTGCTACAAGACTGGAGAAAGGTAACAAATTAGTTATCGCCAGATATGTTCCTGTTTACAATCCTTGTGGCTACTGCTGTTAGATTTTAGCACTTTTGTTTGAGAAGAAGGGATTTCATATTAAGAAATTTGTCATCTGAAAAACAAAGCCTGTCTGTGCACATTTAGTACAGAGGGATTTCAGCTGTCCAATGTTCTAAGCAGGCTTCTTTTCCCTTTCTAGGGAGATTTGATAACTTCACTGTAGAGATTCTGGAGGAGTAACATATTACTACTCTTAAAGAAAAACCTTTATTATTTAGATTCTTTGTTATTCTTACCTCTGCTGAAAAAGCAGCCATGTAAATTCTGTGTACTGAAAATCAGTAATATAGGTCCTCGCATAGACCTACAGGGATTTCTAGATGGGAGAAGAAACCTCAGCCCAATCCTTATTCCTTGCCGAGGCAAAGAAATTTTTAATTTTGAGTTTTCACATGTTCCTATTTTGTAATTTTGCTGGACCTCTGCTTAACTCCTGGGAAAAGAGAATTCCTACTAGAGTTGCATAGGCAAACATTTCTCTTGAAAATTAGTGTGTATTTAGCATTAGGTATTTACAGGGGTAAGGCTGGACCTCAGATATGTTTCCTCTCATGTTTTCTTACTCAAAAACATGCAACAGTTTCTACAGGAACAACATAGGCCTGCACCAGGATAACTTTGTTCAGAGCATTCCTCACAGAGACGTGAAATCGGTTACTCTACAACAGAGAAATTGTATTTTGCACAACCACTCAAGCCCGTAGGCAGCCAAGTGAAAGGGTGACAGTACTGCACCTTCCCCTTCTGTGAAAAACATCTAGCTTGGATGCCTACACCCTGAGCATTCACAGTTAGGAAGATGACTTCTATCTAGTTAGGTTAGGCTGATCTCTGCTTAGTGAGCTGACCTCACGCTTTAATTTGGTGTATGTGTTATCTTTTGCTGCAGGTCTTGGTATAGGCAACCTAAACCGCTTCTGACCCAGGTCTGTTCTAAAATAGAAATGGTCCAGCTATATTTGTGGATGCCAAGCACAAATTAATTAGCCCTGCTGAGTTTGGACTAATTATTTTGGGCATAGTACTGCATGATCTGGCTTCCCTGCTTCCAGACTCAAACCAGTATCTTCACGTTATCCTGCGTGATGTGAAAATACAAGCCTAGAAGGGTATTAGCTTGACGATTAGCTTACACTCCATCACAGAATGAGCCATCGTCTTGGACACCTCACGTTCTCCATGTATCATGTGCAGTATGTAATTCTGGAGTGCAGGTGCCATTCACCTACTCAATCGCACCATTGTAAGACAGACACAAAGCGCTGCTATTCAGATGTGGTCTCATGAAATAAGAGTGGAAAGACTGGAGAATGAGGCTCTAAATTTAGTCTATTTAGAATGACACACCACTGAGTGTTCCCATCTATTTTCAAAGATGCAATAAAACAGCATGGCAATACTAGTAAATGTCATTAGCTCTTTGAATTAATAGAATTACTGTTGGGAGCCAACGGTAATAGATTAGAGCAATTCTCATCTATTACATTAGAGTAATTCTTGGCAGTGTGAACACAATGAATCTGAGGAGTTTACAATACAACCATCCAACTAAAACTTGGAATAGAAATTCTCAGCCTGTAATCACTTCCTTTTTTGCTTCTTTTCTCTTTATTCAAAGCAGTATGTTTTTTTTTTTCAGTCTGAGTAATAAAATGTATGTTTTAAGTTTTTATTGGTTTTCAAAGATGCAATTGATCTGTTTTAAAAAATAAAACACTTCTCTTATCAACGCAGGATATTTTAAAGCTTTAAGAAATTTACCTGAAATTATGGAGTTTTTTAGGCAAATACATTACAAATTGTCATCTTAAGTCATATCATCTTAACTGGGCTATGAATATTAAAGTACTGTTATTGTTCTATAGCTTCTTTGGAAGACTTTTCTGTCAAAGGAAAAACTGTGTCCTAAGTTTATCAAGTGTGTAGTTAAATATTTTTTCCTAGTGTTTAATGGCTGTATTGATAAAAATAGCATCATCACAATAGCATCAGCACTATGGTAAGCCCTCAAAATGCTACAGAAGCCCGTATTTTGTCACTATAGTTCTTAAGCCTGATACCAATTTCTCTGCTGTTGGTATAACCTCCTGATATAAATGGAGTTATTGTTGTTTTATGTAGAAGAATTGAGTCCTGCTGAGGTTGTTACCACTGAAATGGGATTGGGAATGGATCATGGTTCCTTCTGTTTATGAACCGGTCTGCTGCTCCTACCCTCTGTCTGGGCTACAGTCCAAACACTACGTGAGTGTCAGAGCTAAATCTCAAGAGATTCAGAGACTCCAAACAGTTGAGAAAGCAGCGTACTTTGATTCTTCACCTACTTGTGCTAAATTTTGCATTAATTTTAAATAGTCGTACCGAAAAGAGAGAAGAGAGTGGCTCCTATACTGAAGAGATGCTGGTAAGACAGTGAGCAAAGGCTCCCTGCCACCTTCTAACAAATGAGTTCAATCACTGAAGAGGACCGTTGCCACCTTTTAATAATCATGTCTTTGGTTATCATAGGCATTGAAAGATGCTGATGGCTCTACTGTAGAACAGCACCCATGTGTTACTTGCCAGAAGAACTGATGTATGTGGATTACAGGTTATCAGAAGATCTGTACAGACATTGCGAAATACGTTCTGTGCTCTTTCCCCAAAGGCAGATTTATGGACATCTAGCAATTTCCTCAGATTTGAAGACAAAGTGAATGTTGAACCTAATGAATGCACTCTGGAATGATTACTGACAGATGATATCCTGCATGGTAAAGGAGAACCACCAGTCACAAGCAAACATGCCTGAGACCATGACGCATGTGGAGAACCTGACAGTCGGCTCCTTCAACACAGTGGTGAAAACCAGGTTTTTTTTAATGGGAAGTTGAAGAGAATTTTTAAAACATGCATACCATAGGCTGGGCACCAGGGTGTTTTTTTTTATTTAGTTCATTTTCCTTGCTACACTATGTATGTATGTTTGTCTAATACTTCAGCCATCGCCAGAGGAATGTCCCTGAAGAACTGAACTTAGAGTACTACTTACGCATTTAGAGAACTACTGAAGAGTTAAACGTTCCTTCTGTTTCTTCTTTACATCTAACCTTCCAGTACCACTGTAATGGAGAAGCAGAGTTTTTTGTAAGCTGAGCAAAAGGAGCGGATGAACCTTTTTCCACTCTTTGACCAAGAACAAGATAAAAGGGAAAAAAAAAAGATGTACAACAATGTAGAGATAGGGAAGCCCAGTGTTTCTGAAATGACCAAAATTACACAGATGATAAGCAATGCTGAATCTCTTTCATGCTCTTCCCTCCATTTTTCTTTATTATACTATCTTCTGTATTTTCTGATACTCTGAAGAAACTAAATAGCAGTCTACACAGGGAGAACTTGCTAGGGAAATCGACCTGCTAAAACTAAATGCAAGACAATGCTCTGACCAAGTGCTGTACCGATAGATCTTGCCCTTCTCTATCTACACTGGCCAGCCTTCCCTCAGTTTAATTCAGAAAGAATTTTGACTTTGTTATTGCTTCCAGTTGTTTTCACTGCAGAATGGATGGTGAATGGAAAAGAAAGTAAACAACAGTTGTCTCTTTGCAGTCCACCATAGAAGCAAATTATATCACTTGTCTGACAAACATGACAAACTCAGTAAAAACAAAAACCCTACTTTTTTCTTGCTGTTCTGTAATTGGTTTACAGATTTCAGAAACTTATAGAAAAGACAAAACATTCAGAGACTTGGAGGCTCCATAAATGTTACATATTTTTTTGCTAATGTGTGTAAGTCCAATAAATATTGTTAATTAAATTCTCTTGGGCTTATAATCAACAGAAGAAAATTTGTATGGAAAAATGCGTCTTTGTAGGCATTTTCTTTCATAATATAATCCTCCTAACCAAGGGTTGTTTTTTCCCCACTGCTTGAGTAAAAATGAATTCTCAAGCCATTAGTAACTTGAATTATGAGCATTCAAAGAAACTCCTCTGTGATCTGAAAATGTTGGAAGCAAATCACAGTCACCTAACAAAACATAAAAATATACAAAGGCAGAAATATATCACACAGAGAAATAAATACTTCTTTGTGACTCTAACTCTTATGCTGTGAAATTCAGCTAGATAACTCTGCTTTTAAAATTAAACAAGAGATACCATAAAATATTATAGTGAATTAATAATCCACTATTTTAGTAATAAATCTGTTGGATGTTGCCATAATGTGGCCATGTTGGAAAGCTCAGATCTTCAGCAAAAGGAGATAATATAGCTAGATAAAATGTAACTGCAACTCTACAGCTGACTTAGGAATTGAATTAGGCTATCTAGAATCTTAGCCAAAAAACAGCTTTCCTTTCTAATTCTGATTAGAATTCTAATTCTGGTTCAGGGAAGAACAATACTGACTTTTATAAGATCCCTAATAACCTCACATATGATGTCCTTGATGGCTGTCCTGAGTGGTTTCTTATTCTCACCTAATGTTTCGTGGCCTGACTCATCATTTTGCCTAAGCAAATGTTTAAGTAACTGTGGCCAGCCATTCTTATTTCTTTGGGGAGTGATTTTTTTTCAAAGACCTTTTTTTCAAAGGTTGTGTTGCTTGGGGAGGTCTATGCAAGACAGTCACAGTTCTGCTACTGATCAACTGTTGTATTCTTACAGTTGCAAATAGCTCTTGTGGGAGGCAAGGGATAGATTCATGGGTTTTAGAGTATTTTTGGCAACGGATTTTTGTTTGCTGACAATTTGTCAGCAGGAAATGCCAAGTGAAGAAGGCTCCAGAGGTTGCTACAAGAGAAACAATAATACCCATCTCAAAACATGCGATGCCGTGCTCAAGAAACAATGGCTGCCACAGGTACAGGAAGATGGGTTTATAAAACCTGCAGGATAAAACTTTGATATCTGCACTGCATTATGTTTTCATTTTCTATTTAGTCCACAGTGAGATATCATTGCTTTTAGCCGGAACACTGTGAAGGGAAATAGACACTAAGAAACTATTTTGGTTAGATAGAAACTGAATCACAGTATTTTGATTACAGTTGCTCTTGTATTTTTTAAATCTTGTATCTGTATGTAGAAAGTGAAGCAAAGAGTAAATTTCATAACACACTGTTTAATATCATGCTCAGTTGTTGGTACTGTCTGGTTTACAAAACAAGAAGTTGGCACTGTCTGTTTACAAAACATTTTCTAGAGCAAGAAGGCTCTAGAGTAGAGTTACGAATTTGTTTCAGTTCTGAAGCTAATACCTTCTGTTCACAATCATGGTGGAGCTCTACAAGGTAGATTTTCATCTTTGGGAAGATTTTTGTGAATTTTGCTTGTGCCATATCTATTTAGCAATAGAGTACAGCGATGCTTTAGATTATCCCACTCCATTCTCCAGTGCTAACACCAAACCCCTAGCATAAACTAAGCCTTTTGGTAACCTTTATGTTAATGCTAATCACTAAATAAATAAAGGAATTTATGAAGCATTTTTCAGGATGGTGTTTTCCCTACTATACTTCTGCTGAAATCTTCCTGCTCCATCTCCTAACCAGGCAGCTCCTGAAGCTGAAGATCTCAGCACTAGTTTTTGAAACACGATTCTGTCTTTTTATCATCTGCTGATACAGCAAGGGATGGGCGAGAGAGATGGGAGACATGGCACAGCAGACTGCAGAGAGCTCTCTTTTGAAGGGAAATTTTCTTGGCCTTCCTTTCCCATTCAGCTAAACATAAGACAGTAAAATATTTCATAAAGTAAAAACAACTTGAAGTGAGAAAATAAAATAGACTCAAATTAGATTTTTTTTTTAACAGAAGTTGATCCCACATTTCCTATTTGTCTTTAGATTATATTGTGCTCACAGATGTCCAGATAATACAGATTTAAAAAGGATGAAAAAGCAATTGTTTTGTCTTTAGTTTTTTAACGTTGCATCTTCTGAGAGACTTCTTTGCTCAGATACTATCATCTTTCACTTTAATGAAAAATGTAGTTTGTTTTGTCAAAATTGATTGTACTATGATAGATTGTATATAATACACTGTCTAGTATTTGTATTCTATTCTGGAATGCTCTAGGTACATTATTATCATATTATTTACATGTGTTTTCTGTTGATCATTTCTGAAATACCTTTCACTGATCCTCTGATATGCTTTTATCATTTGACTCTGTGAAAGCAACTGCCAATAAGACCGGGTGCGTCAAGACTAGAAAGAAACTGAGAAATTGCCCATGTCTGCTAACAAGGTATTATATCACTCCTTGATAAGGTAAGAAACATATTCTTGCTTGATGCCTATAATCCACTTTACAGAAACACACCTCCCATCCTCACAAAACTCAGAAACATGCTGGAGAGAAGACTGCTTTTTTTTGTAAAGCATTGCTGTGGGTCTGGGTCTAAACTATGCCTCGCTGTCTGAACTCAAGGCTCACTCACGATTTACTTTCCTTGCTTCCAGTGCAATTTTAAAATGTGGTCATTTTCTCCCTGGAACTAGATAAAAACCATTGAATGCCATCCTAAGAGACTCTCAAAGTGCAGGCCAATTTTTGCAAGTCCATAACTAAACTCCAGCTCGGTATCTTTCTACAGTCTGCCAGAAGTCTCCTTTCTCGTCCACCACGCAGGTGTTTGGTTTGCTCACCTCCATGATAACGAATCAGATACCTGGTGAGCCCTCAGCCTGCTGCCCCATCATGCATATCTCATGTGTCAGAAGACATTGAATCTGAAAAAAAAAATAATTTGGTGATTGCCTACTACTGCATATTCAATGGAAAACCCAAACCTGAGAAAATGAGATGGATTGCTGACATTAGAAAAAGCGCATTTACTTATCTTCTTGCAACATATTTTCTCTCAGTCTTGTATGAAAAATCATTTGTGGCACTAACGCGGAAAGCAATATTGAAGTTTCCTATCTACTAGAAGTCATACTGTGGAAAATATACTGTCGCTCCAGGAATTTGTTTGTTTCAGGTCTGTAGTAATGTCCAGGCTGAGTGGTCAGTGCACTTTATCTCCAGCCTTATCTCAAAGACACTGGTTCAAAACTTGCCTCAGCCAGAGTATCTGGGAACTCGATGAGAAATAATTTATGCCAGCAAAGCATCTTGTGTGATAAAGCATCTTGAACCTGTTTATTCCTAGCTCTTTTCACAGAGGAATTTAGTATAAATCATTTACTGTTCTTCCCTTAGCTCAGCGTTCAACAGCTATTTATGGCATAACTTTGCGAGGTGTTGAATATCCTTGGGGGATCACAAGGCTCAGTTATTGATGGAACGTACAAATGTTTCCACAAGTGACCTCTGTGAGATGGGTTAGTTGATGTGGGATGAGGGATGACACAATCAGAAAGTTGAGTGAATGCAGGAAGTCATGTATTGAAATAAATAGGATGCAGGTATGTTCAGGTAAGATTGCTTAGGTGAAGATAAGATTGCTAAGATTTAAAAACAGGCAAGATAACAGAATTAATAAAAGTTAATTCATAGTATAAAAGAAAAGTAGGGCTGTGCTGTAAGGAACAAAAATTACAGGAAAATGAGGAGATTTGGGAATAATACTCTGAATTGCAATTACTTTCCATCCAACATCTGAAAGATGCTTTGTTTTGGAATGAACATAAATGCAGAAGCTGGGTTTTGAAAATACATTATGTCTGCTTGTTCTCTTTCTTTCACTGATTTCAGACTAGTTACTGCCAATTTACAACGGTGTTGGTGAGCAGGGGTTCTGATCCAACATCAATGTGGAGTGAAACGTATGACTTCAAATTGGACTACTCACCTTACAAAGCATGACATTACTCATCAGTTGTTAAGTTTTCTCAGTGACAAGTGAAAATACACCTAGGAAGCAGCAAGGTAGTCAAGCAGGTGTTTCCAGACTGCATAAGGCAGATCCTTACACAGGCTGGTACTTGGAATGGCATATGACGTGCTGTTTCATTAACTTCAAAATAAGTAAAATGGCCACTGATTTAAGGGTATCACATAAGAGAAAAACTTGATGAAAAAAAGGATTATGGGATGTAAAACAAAGGACATAACATGCCTTACCCTTATGCGAAAGGAGCAGGTACTGGTAAATGTGATATAAAGTCGTAAAGTGAATATAGGAGAAATAATGTCCTGGAGACAAGGGGAAACCTCTGACTGAGATATGGAAGGACTGCTCAACAATAATCTGATTTTAGTTCCTGGATTATTTCAGACTAGCTTGGAGTAAGCACAGAAAATACCCAATGCAGGGCTGGATTCTCCTCACTCAGTGGTTGGAGTAGATAAGGTAACTTCTCTCATTTTGAGCTGATTTCTACACTTTCCTCTTAATGTAGCAGGTTTTGTCATGGATCTAAACATCTCATCCTTGCTTATATCTTGTTACTCATTCAGTATCTTTATGCAGCTATAATGCCAGTTTACCTAGTTATCCAGGGACTTCTTGCCAAATGCATGAAAATTTCCACTTGGCACACACCAGCCATACTGCCTTCCTTTGCCTTTGCCTGGTCTTTACGGTAGAGACATGGCCAAGAGAATGAGTCTAAGGAGCAATTTTATCCACCAAACCACACCTAACATCCATACAGTTTTTAGGTGGCTCTAAAATACTTTGTGCAACTGGTCTGATAATGCTTGAATCATGAGGCTAAGGAATGTTGGTGGAAAAAGTGCTCCTTGTAAAGAGTAACAGATTAGAAAGCAAAAAAAAAACAGAAAAAAAATCTTTGTCAAGGTCTTCATACTGCCTAACTTGATCTTCCTAACCTTAGAGAAACACTGCATAGACTTTGTATGATAGCATTACTGGACACAGAGACGAGGATCCTCCAACCAAGTTATTTAGAGGAGGGAGGGAGGGAAACCTTCTTCTTTGGCACTTTAAGCAACCTGAATTACCTACCTAGTGAGCAGACAGATAGCAAATGAAGATATTTAGCACTACCATGCTCAGCTCTCATTACGGCACATCAGTAGCAACGTTTTGGAATCGAAGTACTTGACCTGCTCATCTACCCAGAAACTAAAGCTAAGCATACACCTTCTTGTGCCCCTCAAGGATGGCTGACTTTAAAAGTGTTGCTCCCAGTGTCAGATACAACTTACCCTAGAGGCCAAAGGGCTGAAAGCGCTGAAACTGCAATGCAGAGTTAGTATGAACAATTTTTTTTCTAAAGAGCATACTGGACATGGCATCAACAGAGAACCCAGGGAAGTAAATGTCCATTCTAGAAATGAGAATGGCAGGTCTCGGAAGACTTCTTCCACTTACAAGCCGCACACTTTGTATGAGGGCTATGGTTTGTTAGGATGCACAGAAACTCCTCCACAAATACCTGAAGAAAGAAGGCTTTTCCACAGAAGGGAATTCTGCTCATGCTAACTGCCCTGGTAAATACGAGAGACAAGAACCAGAATTTGTGTTACTCTCTATTGCTTCCTCCTCCCCAAACACCACCCTTGCAATTTCTTGCAAAAGACAGTATGGCCATGGAAGGATACATATAAAAATCTGCCCACCTCTCTAATGATCAGCAGAGCTCTCTGCTCTTGCATGCTGTTGTCATGTTCCAGAAACGGGGCAAATAATGATTGAAAATTTAATGAGATTAAACAGCCTGTTTACAGAATAGTCATGCATGTTGCTTAACTGTTCTATTACGCACAAGAAGTAGGTGTTTAGTGGCATCAAAGAGTAAATAGAAAGAAAAAGTAAGTTTTGTATTTTGATATGCCTGATTCTGCTAATAAATTGTCTTCAATCATTATTGTCTTCTCCTGTCAATCCGTTCTGCAAACAATATGTTCTTAAATATTAAAGTGAATACGTAAGCTAAATAAATAATGAATACACAAAGTTTTCTCAAGCCAGCCCAGAACTGTGTGTGTTTTGAAAGCTAACACTGACAGAGGATGCACGGTGCTGTGAGCTATTCAGAAAATTCCCTTTATTCTTACATTCACACTATGTTCATCTGGAAACCTACTGTACTGGGCAAAGTCTACTGTGCTGACTCAAGTTAAATTCACAGTTGCCTCTTGATATATCACAATATGTCACTCAGTAGTCCCACTGAGGAAAATGTAATTATCATGCAACATCTTGTGCTGTCTTGGGATTTCTCACTAGGTAAGTAAGAAATAAATTCCTGTCAGTACTGCAGAAATACTGTTGTAGAGGTTTAGGAACAGACCAGCTGGGTCATAAGCCAAGATGCTGTGTTGAAATTACTGGTCACAGGGGATACATTCTTTTTTAGCTGCAGGCTGTAAGCCTTTTCTTTCCACCTGAGTGTGCGGAAAATTGCCCACTGTCCAAATGGACACTTACATACTGCATTTAATTCTCATAATATCCCTGTAAGGTAGGAATCATAACAGAGGAGGAACTGAAGCCAGAGGAACTGCTCTGTGTCCACAGTCATGCAGAAAAAAGAAAAAAAAAATCCATGTAAGGAACAGAAAACTGACCCTTCAGTTCCACCTAAGGTCTCCTCCCCTGAGACTGTTTTTTCTTCTATAATGCAACAATATATAACCACTCCAGGCATGGATCTCCTGCTGAACACAGAGCTAAATCTAAGGCTTCTGCACTGGCCTCCAAAACACTTGCTTAGCCTGTCCCAAGCCAGCTGAATTGTTGCCTTTTCCTTTGGAATGAGGACCCTCCCTTGCAGCTTCGTTCTGCTGCTACAATGACTGTCACGATCCCCGGGAACAAGAAGCATTAACACCCACATACTTCTCCAATTTCAGCACAAAATTCAAAGCTGCTATTGCAGACTTATTCTGATTTCTTAATTTAAAGATAAATATATAAAAATCTGAGGTAGTTGATCACACATACCTACAGAGAACAAAGGAGATTCTCACTTGTGACTTTTGAAGCTTGTATGTCATTCTGATAACGTAGTTGTGGGTGTGAATAATAAAAAAGAAGGTGCATAGGTAGTTTTTCGCATTCATTTTGTTTCCACTGGAGCTGGCTCAATGTAGACTAAGGCGACTGAGATCTCAGATTACTGTCATAAAGACTGATAGCTTCTTATACCAACATTTAAATGTTAGGTTAGGATGGATGAATATAGCAGCAGGAAAATTGTAAAAAAAGCTGCAAGGAAAATCAAGTTGTCTGCAAGCCAAGACTCTGAAATAACAGAGAATATATTCCTGGGAGGATAACAGGCTTCTTGTTTTTTCACACTTGCTCATTTTCATTTGTTTGCATTTTGCTACTGCAATCTTCTCAGAAGCTTTAGCATAAAAATTAAGCATTTTGAAAAATTTTTCCTTAATGTCTGTGTGCGTCCAAGACAGTTCAGTTTGTCTTGAGTTTCTGAATGTTACAGGCAGCGTTTTTGCAAGAAAATGCAATTACTGCAGGCAAGTAGTAACTCGAATAAGGTTGGTTTGAATCATTTCTGATGCATCCACACTGATTTCAGTGGAACCTAACCAAAGGACAGCATGGGCTGAGTACTTCTATTGTCCGTGTACTACCGAAGAGTCCTTTGGAACTGCTATTCAGTGGAAGAACAGCTAATAAATGGGAATAACCTTTTCCCTATCTAGATTTCAAATGTATTTTTCTTCTACAGAATTTCTATAAAAGATGACTCCAGAGCACATGGATATAGCTAAATATTAGCTAACTGAAGTATTTCAACCAAAGTGTATTGGTTCCAAGTTGGTCTTGGCTTATTATTGACTAAAATTTGTCCAGTTTCCTGCTCCAGAGTTCTTGAATATTGCAGTGTGTTATGGTGATCACTTCTGTCACCAGAAGGCACGTGAAATACTGACTTTCCATTTGCCTGGACTAAGAAGTCCATAATTATGCATCCTAATGAGTTTATTGGATTCATAATGTTTTAAGTACAGAGCTCCATATATTCTAATCCTTTTCCACAATATTATGCTGAACTCTCCATCACTGCAATAATTTGGATGAGAAAAAAAAAAGACAACAACTAAGGAATGTAGATCTATCTGCTTTAGTTCAAGCTCCCTCCTAGCCCCACAAACATCTTTGGAAACTTACAAAAATAACCTGAAACTTATCGAAAATGTCGACTGCATTGTAAGAGTTTCTATGTAGTCCTATAAAAATAATCTAAACCACAGTATTCCCATTTAAAATATGGTGAAAAGAATTAGCCATCTGTCACGACAACAGCTTGACCTGATGGGCACTGCAGATCAGCAGTGAGATCAGCGGGGTCCCTGCGGAGCCAGCAGTCCTCTCCTGCAGAGTCAGGCGCTGATGTTGCTCCCTGGAACAACAGGTTGTCGTCAGCAGCTCCTCTTGTACTTTTTCTCTATGATCTGGAGCATGAGTGTTGTCTGGATTTCCGAATGCAAGCTGTGCAAAAGTCATTGAAACCACCAGGTCCTGCAATGAACCCATGTGATAAGCTTGCCTGAATAATATATGTCTGAATCATCTGCAGATTAATATTTAATCTTTTTTAAAAAAGAGTATTTGTTTCCAATAAGATAGTAGCTTAATAGCTATCCTGCTGCGGGACGACGGTAGGTACAAGCAGGAGTACTACCTCAATAGAAGAAGTGACTTGTAAACCAATTTCTAAAGAAAAGAAGTCAATTTTCTCTTTCCTTTGGAGAAAGAAAAACAACTTTTGAATTGGACAACTTAATGAGCAGTGTTCCTGGATGGTCCTTTGTTCTGTGTTACCCTCTTGAGACAAGGAGGCAATTCAGAAGCTGACCTACCATTTTAATTGCTTCTGGCTTCTGCAGATGTGAAAAACAAACACCTGACAGCGAGGACACTGCTGGCTGCTGCTCTTTGTCAGTGCTGCACTTGCTCTTAATGATGAGCTGAAGAATTAATATTAATATCCCTTACAAAGTAATTTATAGTATGTATTTAATGTTCTTCTTTGACTAAATGGAGTGCTTACAAGTACTCTGAAGGCAATAAAATAAAATAAAATAAAATAAAATAAAATAAAATAAAATAAAATAAAATAAAATAAAATAAAATAAAATAAAATAAAATAAAATCCATGGTGTTTCATAGTGGGCAATGTAACAATACTGTACCCATGTCACACTGCAAAATGTCCAGAGACAAACAGAGCAGTATCACATTATTCACAAGAATAGTCTTGACTGATGCTGTTTGTGTCTCCTCTTGCCTATTCCTCTTCTAGGAGCTAGAGTAGTATTACTTACAAAGCACCCGTGTTCCAGTAAGAGATTGAGGAGAACAAACCCAGAGGACAGTGGTTGGCCATGGGCAACGTTTCCCTATTTTGTTTCCAGCAGAGGTATTTCCCTGGTGCTGTTGCAGATTAAGTCAGGTTAACTGAATTCTTTTAACTGTGTTCTTTTGTCTGAATAGTCTTGCTTAGCTCTGTTAAGAACTGTTAGGACTAATAGCCTTGTTTAGCATTAGTAGCTAAATTTGCTGAAGCCTTAGGTTGCAAGCTGCAAATTTTCACCTGGAAAAGTCAAAGTTATCTTGAACTGTTGCCTAGTTACATGAAGGGAGGCCCTGAGACCAGTGCAAGCTGCAAAATAAGGAAGCCACGATTGTCAGCAGAAGCTACAACTCACCAAGATAAGAAACAGCTCACAGCCTGCCTGGAGACAGATAAAGAATCCAGTAAGAAACAAAGAAGACCCCAGACCAGAAACTACCATTGGATCAAGAGGTGCGTGCAAGGCACGTGAAGGGCGCATGAGGAACAGGTGCATAGACTGTAAGGGTATAAATGCCCAGGGATTCCTTTGTTCAGGGTCCCTCTTGAGAGGCACGCAGCTCGAGCTGGTCCTACTGCTGTATCACTCAATTCAATATATTTTTTTTTTAAGCTGGAATCCGAAATCTGAGACTCTGCTGCAGGAAACCTAGGAAAAGGAATTTCTTTAACAGTGCTATCTAAAGGGCACAGTATAAATTGCATTTAGGATTATAGTGTTCTGGGAAGGGAAGAGTGAAATATTTGTGTTACAGTATGTTTTCAGTATTGGTGTGATGAAATGCCCATTGGGATGAGACACTCCAGAAGGAGGTGGAATTTTTAGCTTCGTATTTGAAATTGACTCACTGAACTGATCCAGTGCAAAAATGTCCTTGATGAGCACCTTTCTCTGATAGACGTATCATACTGGTGAGAAGAGCCAGGATGATTGCTGTGAGCTGAATGGTTACTACTTTGTTATGCTTGTCTTTATATCTTCCTGAAATACGCTAGTCTTTCTCATCATCTGCTTTGTGCTAACTCCGAGTTTCCACTAGGAATAAATAAAAGGAAAGAATGTGTTATCTGGAATATAAATATTCCTTAAGAAATTCACACCCCCAGTGTGCTTCTGGAAGACAAACTCATTTCTCTTGACAGTGGGAACTGAAAAGATATATATTCAGGATTCCTTTCCAATTGACACCACAATGACACTGTATTTGCTACCTATTAGTTCAGGAGTCCACGGAGCATTTAACAAGCTGTGAAGTCTTTCACTGCAGATTTGATTCCCAGCATGTTATTGATGTTTTGCAGCTTATTTTTTTTTTCCTAGTTAGTCCTGGCACAGTGGATAAAATAAACCCAGAATTTACAGGTGGCTGTTAATCCCATGTTTTGTTTCCTCCATAGGAAGCCAGTGACAAAGCTGAACTGCCTACAAAATGCAATATTTGTATGAAGCCTCTCAATCTCATCCTTTTCTCTTCTTGACCAGTGTATTGTTTTGACCAGTGAACGGTTTACAGAACAACTGGTTAAAGAAAGCATATATCAGAAAAGAACATAGGGTGGGAGGGTATCCTTCCAGGCTTGGTTATTCTCTCATGCTGTAGAGCAATGACACAGAAAATTGTAAGGAAACAAAGGCTTAAAACTGATGTAAACCAGAAAGCTGGACTGCTCCTGCGAACTGCTGAGTAAACTGTTGAGCTGGTAAAGTGAAAATGCACTTAATTTTCCTGGTGTGAGAAATTTTATCCATGAGCACACTCAGTGAAACCAATGAGACTATCAGCATCTAGTCTTCTTGGGTGGGACCAGAGTCCTCACTGCTTGGTGGGAAGTCCTCACTTCTTGGTACTGCCTAAGAAGTTCCTGAGATGCACAAACACGAACGCATCTACCTGCAGCTGACTGCTACTTATGTTACTTCAGCTACACTTAAGTGTCTCTTCAGGTTAAAAATATGCTGGGGAATTAATTGCACTCCTCTTTTAATATGATTAAGATCCTGAATAATATTTAGACACCATGTATCTGTTTCAACAATTTTAACTTTGCTATTTCTTCAGTTCTTTCTATAAGCAATTAAAAAAGACATGACTGAAATTCTTCCATCTCAGCCAAATGGATTGACGAATTTTAATGGGGAACATTTATTTCAACCTTTAATTAAGTTTGGCAGTCTGAAATCATTAATCTTCTCTTTGAAACTACACACTCTATCGTGAGCATTTAAAACCTAACAACTCAATCTTGCTATAGGGTGGATGCCTTTGTGATAATGCAGCTTTCTAGAAGCTGCCTTTGTGTCTTTTAAATTATCTTTCCTTTGTTCATGACATAACACAAACCATTAAGGATTTGCCCCAGCAGAGGATGGAGCAAACCTCAGTGTGACACTGCTTTGGCCAAAAGCAACCTTTTAATCTTGAAAGGTCATTGTAAAGGTCGATAGGCAAGAAATCTAATCTACCTCCTCCAGCCCATGTAAATCTTAATACAGAGCTATTGCTTAAAGAAAGAATCAAACAAACTGTATTATCTGGTGTTATTCTGCTAGATTATTCAATGACTGCTATTACTGATTTCCTTATGAACACACGTGCACTAGTTTAGCTGTTGGGGTGGAAACAATTTCATTTTAATATGCTTTTTGGAGCACTGCCAGTTACAGGCAGTGTTGTAGGTGAGGGAAGAGGACTTCTACAAGCATAGAAGCGTGTGCCTTGAGATCCCATATTCTTTTCCTAGAAGAAAAAAAGGAGTCTCAAAGAGCATTAAAGTATAAAATCTTTCTGGTAGCCACCTTGGACTCTTTCATCACTTGCTAGAAGCCTTTACAATTGCTTTTTTCAGGCTTTAATGATGCTTTAAAATATAGCACACTTAGATGGATGGGAGATGAGACACCCCAGAGAACTCTTCCAGGCAGCTGCTGTTTGGAATACAGTGATCAACAAAGCACATCAGCTGGGGATACTTCTGAATGATGGCAATCTCTGGGTTTGATTTAACAGTTTCAGCTGTTGTCCCAGAGTACTTGGCATCCTGTGAATAGGAAGAAGTATTTCTGGTGCTAGCTTTGGAGCTTGTTACTTTTCCTCCTCCAAGCCTGGGAACTTTTCCCACCTTAGGGCAAACTGGTGGTGTGACTGTTCCCTCTTTTGGTTGCACGGCTTCAGCTCCAGGTCTGTAATGAACTGCAGTGGGTAGAGGATTTATGAATACGGCTTAGAGGACTTAAGGAATACTTTTCAGGCAACAGAGTACAAAGTAAAGCTGATAAGAAAAAAATCACTAAGTTTTACAGACACTTGAAATGTATCCATTAGATCTCCCTATGAAGAAAAATACTTAGTTTGGGAGATTCTGATATTCTCTCCTTTCCAGAATCAGAAGTAAAAAGGCAATGCAATTGAGGAAAATGAAAATGCAAGCTTTTAATTAAGCCCTTGACCAGAAAGCGGTTAATTTTGCGGAATGGGTCTTCTGGGTGAATCGCTGACTGTTCCATTATTGAAGAATCATTTGGGACCCTGAATGTTTCAAAAGCTTTGTGCCACTGAACTGTCTGTGCATGCTAACAGACCACAAGCAGGAAGTTTCCAGCGGTCAGAGCACAGCCATGTTGTTTGATGTGGGTACACGAAAGGCAGTGCTTGGGAAAACCTTGGATTTTCTCATGCACATAACTGAAAGGTGTATCTCACTGCAGGTATACCCTTTATTTAGTGAAATCCTAGACAGCCCAAACTGGGTGTGAGAGGTTCCACTAAACAGGGGGAGGGTGTCACCCCTTCCACTTCCTATGCATCACTGCTCACCACTGTAATACCATTAACTGTAGATTCCAGGAACCAGACCTGGCTGGAGAAGTGTTTTAGGACACGATTAAGAAAATGTGCGGTCCTTTCCCTTGCAAGTGGTCGCTTGCTCATTCCAGTGGAAGAGATTTTTGACAGTTCAGCACAGTAATACCATTGTATTTCAGACTTGCAGTTGTTTTGGGTTTTGACTCCAAGCTCAGGAGAAACAAGAAGGTAAGAAACAGCTTACCAAAAAAATAATATTAAAAATTCAACTAACTCTAACAATTTTCTGACCCTTGTTATCTTGTCCTGTTCTGTTGCATTCCTGGAATGTATTTTAAACAAATGGGAAGTGTGACTGCTTAATTTCTTGTCTTCAGAAATGTAAATTCTGCACAGGTGATATTACCTGGCTGGACTACAGATGTGCCAGGATGTCCTGTGGCGTCATGAGTAAAATCTGGGCTAAAAGGTGAAATACACAGGTCAGAACTGAGCTTATCAGCTCTTGAGAAAAGCTGGAAAGTCAGGGTAAGCCACCTGCAGTGGCTAGACAGAGAAAAATTGAGGGAGTCAGGAGTGTTGCTCTGTTGGGAAATTGTGAGTTTAACATTAGATAAAAATCACTTCTTTTCTATGAACAGCATTCATAGCTAGTTTGTTTAAACCTTAAAATCAGGCAAGTATTATGCCTGTCAGGCTAAAAAGAAAATTTGGAATACAGCTTGTATCAACCTTGAAGTTGGTCTCTGGGTAGTTTAACTTTTGAAAAATTAAGATATATCCACTTTCTGGATTGTATGAAACAACATTTAAGTTATAGCTTTATCCTTTTTGCCTCCTTGTTAATTTTGTTGAAGAACCGCTTATTCATGTAGTCAAATGCAAAATAACCCAACAAAACATCCAGTAAAAGTGACCCAGCCGTTTAACCTCAAGCTGCCTATTTCTACATTCATACTGTGTTTCACTCTTTAATATAATTACTCCTGTTTGGAATAGACAGTGATGAAATGATCTGACCTTTATGTATTATTACTTGATTAGTTTTTCCATATTTGCTGGAAAAAAATAAAATCAGTTGCTGAACATTCTTATTAATATTCATTTCAAGTGCTTTTGTATGTCCTTTATGCTCTTCAAGAGAGTTGCTATATAACAGAAGAGTACTTCTCCTTTCTTCTTTGGCACTACACCTAAGTAAATTTTCATTAATAATTAATAATAATTAATGAGTTTTATGGGTTTTTTAAAAATCAGTTTAATCTCTATTAGCATATTCAGGAAAATATATTTCAACCAAGGACCCGCGTTTATTATCATTGTGACTACCTGATCACTTCTGTTGCCTAACTGGTGGAGCTGAAGGAGTCTGAATTTTAGTTCTCCAAGAACCAGACTTCAGATTACAAAAAATGGGATTTGGCTGCTGTGATGCAAAGAGCTATGGAGATGGGGTTCATAATGCTGAATTGGTTCTCTAGTGTAGAGTTTGTTTCCTAGGTTGAGATTCACAACAGCCACTGTGCTAAATTCTCAGATACTTAATCCAAACAGGGAGAAGGGACAGATAATGCATGAAACTCTGGCTACGTCTATAGCTTTAGCCTCCCTCAGTGTGCAAGAAGTCCACCCATACATGAAAGTCTCTCTACTGATCCTAAAATTGGGGTTCGAAGCATGAACACTGTCCTGCCAGGATTAATGGACAAACTTTCAGTGTCTTGGTTCTAAGCCTTACCAAGCCTGAGTGTTTAAACCCACAGATTTAGCTTCTCTTGACTAAAGACCTAGCAGTGTCAGATGCTACAGCCACCTGGGCTAGTGTCAGCCCTAAAGTAAGGGGAAGCCCTTCTGTTATTCTTGGCCCTGCAGGCATCTATATCCTTGCCTTGGATTTATAGACAAATTTGAAAACTTTTGTGTGTGTGTATATGTAAATATATATATATATATGTATATATATTTTGTCAAGTTCATCTTGTGTGATCATACCAGAACTCTTGAAATTAGGCACCGGTGACTATCGGTGAATGTTTATTAATATCAAGGGGAGTTCTGCCTCCTGAATGTGTCAACCAATTATTATTTTATAAAACAGAAAAATTCTGTTATGAAGTCAGATCAGGTTGCTTACGGCTTGATTCAGTCAGGTCTTCCAGACCACCAAGGATGGAGACTGTACAGCCTCCCTGGGCACATTGCTTCTCTTCTAGACTGTGCTCAACAGGTAAAAAACCCTCTTCCTTACAACCAGTCTGAACCTCTTTTGTTTCCCTTCATGTCTGTGATCTCTTGTCCTCCCACAATATTCCTCTGTGAAGAGCCTAATTCCATTTTCTCCCTAACCTTTTCACAGGTCCTGGGAAGCTGCCTCTGAAGCCATCTCTTTCCAGGCTGAACAAGTCCTGGTCCCAGAGTCTCTCCTCCCAGAGCAAGTGCTCCAGCCATGATGAGCTTGGTGGCTCTCCCTTTAACTTGCTTCTGTTCAACATCTTTCATCTATTGGCTGGGCAGGGAGCTCAAAACTGAATGCAGTACTTAGATGTGATCTAGTGAGTGCTAAGTAGAGACAATCATTTCCCTCAACCTACCAGCTGTGCTCCTGTTCATGCAGCTCTGGACGCAGGTGGCCTTCTTTACTGCTGTTTATACAACTTGAACAAAACTGTATTCCTCTGCTTCAACTTGTAGAGTGGTATTTGCTCAGACAAAACTCATTCATTCGGCTTGGTTCTGATGCTCAGACTGTCTGGAACATATTCTGTTTCTTTTCTATACTGATTTCTGCCATTTTTTGAAGGAAATAGAGCAGTTAGGCTGGTGATAAACAGTAAACACAGCAAATCCCCAAAAGCAGCAAAATACATCAACATTTCTGTGGGGAATGACTCTGTGAAAGTTCAAACAGAAAAAGCATGAAGCATTCCAGAAAGACACACTCTGAAAATCAAAACGATTCTTTCTAGAGATCATGTGAACGGAGAACACAAGAACAAATCTTCATTTTTCCACACTTGCAGAACCGTTCACTACTGAAACTCAACAAAGTAAGATGCTCTGAACTAACTAATGTAGTCAAGCCTTCAGACAGAGAACTGTTTATAAGCCTCTAAAGTAATATATCTATAAACTGGTATATCAAAAAATGCCTTTCTCTTGGATTCAATTTCTAACGTAAGGTAGTGTTTTAGCAGCGGGCTGGGGAGCAGCCCTACAGCAAGAAAAAAAAAGATAAATACTATACTGCTTCCAAGGAAAGCTAAGTATGTGTAGTAGAAAAGGATATCTGACAACTTGGGCAGTGGAGTTTGAAGTACTGTGGGAGACACTTCATTCCCCAAACCGAAGATAATCTGCAGCTATGACAGAGTAAGGGATCAAACATGACATGCAGGTCTACTCTGTGCTGCAAACACATGACTTCATCATTCAGCTATGGTGTCAAAATGCACCAGAAGATAATGGCTATCTCTATGTCTAATTTCTTATGTATAATCATATGGGCTAGAAGGACTGAGACAAAATATGAGAGTAGTATCTGTCATGGTTTGAAGTGGGGGGGGGGGGGAGGTCCAGGAGGTCACATGAAATGGACGGGAAAAAAACTATCTATGTAGCTGGCTTATTTAATTGTTAGTTTTCCTAAAAGGGCACAACAACAAAAAAAAAGAGTGGTTTAAGCTAAATTAAATTATTTCTGGGACAAAAACATGTTATCCAACAGGCTGGGATGCTGACAGCTTAAAAGGCAGACTATTTAAGGAGAAATCTTGAGAACCAGGTAATGACTTTTGAGCAGTAGGCAACAGAGGAGATCCTGCTTCTCGGCAAGATTGGCGGCTTATTTGGGAGATCAGGTAAATGTAAGAGCCTTGAGTAAAAGTGACTTTAGGTATACAGAAGCTAAAGAATTATACTTCTCTTGTCAAAGAATGACGAAACATTCTTTCCATGTTTTCTTTACCCTCCCTTTGCTGGGACACAAACTCTTCAATCTGCTATCATGCAAACCAAATCTTCATCATCAGTGTAAAATCAGTATGGTAGGTGAGGAACAGCATTGCCCAGTATAAAATAATGGGCTTTTTTTTTTGTCTTTTTCTTTTTGGTGTCTCTTTTAACTTCTCTATAAAAGATTCTTTATCATGTGCACTAGTTTTCAAAACTTTTGAACATGTATGAGAAAATTGTCATGTACTGCATGTGAACTTTTTTACAGAGTCCAGCTACTTCTTAACTGTTTCCTAGTAGATATAGCAATATCCTATTTGTTTGCTTGCCCTGAAGCTTGAAGTTAGTTACCATGAATCATGCCATGCATGTTTATTCTTGATGTATAAGCAGCAGCATCTCTTAACCACGTAAAGGTATCAGAGTAAACCAGGTGATTCACATCACAGCAACTTAATAGATTTTAGTCATAGTATGGTTCTTAATGAACTCTTTGTATTCATGTAAATGTCTGATATACTTCTAAAGGAACTCTGTCATGGATGAGAGTTTGCTGAACAGTCATTACCTGAGACAAAGTGAAAGGTCACCTTCTACCTTTGGAAAGGTACCTTGTACCTACAGTTACTGTACCAAGGATGTGAAAATCTGATGGAAACAGATTGAAACTTATCTCATGATATATTAGGGAGAAAGTACAGTTAGAACTGGGCAATGGTCATTAGGACTTCTACGTTCTGCTTCTGCTTGTTTGATGTATGACAAGCTCTTCAGCTTATTACCTGCAAAAATCAATATATGACAATACATCCGATGCCAAATGGGAGAGTCATGAGAACGAGTGCTTCAGTTAATCCTTCTGTAAAAGTTGTTATGGCATCTCACTACAGTATAATTGAACTACCAAGCAGCTATAAACCAATGCAGTTTAAAGAGCTGAGCAGATGAGGACTCAGTACTTGGGGGAAATAACAGAAAAGTTGACTTCAAGGCTGTGCAAGTCTCAATTCATTAATTGAGTGAAGTATTTCACAGTAGTTTAGTATGTTTGAAGAAGCCACTACAACTAGACCAGCTGCTTGAGCAGAGAGTTATTACTGATGGTGTTCATAAAATTCACAATAGTTCTGTTGTCTGTATTTCAGCTTTTTACCTGAGGACTGGATTTACTTGGACATACAGATCTGCCTGTTGCCTTGGCAGTCAGCCTACAGCCATGACAAATTCTCAGCTAACACACCGAAGGGATACATCTCCTTCATAGCCTAGAGATATATTAAAAAAAAATAATAATAAAAAAACCTTTAGTCTTAGTTAAGCACAGAGACCGGAATAGAAAATTTAACCCTGCCTGTGGGTACCACGGTTTGGAATAGCTGCCTCTGTCATTCTGGAAATAAGGTTTCATGTGCCTGAGGGGAGCCAAGAGACGAGACAAGTCCCTCCATTACTGCTAGGGTGAGACTGACTGAACAGAGCTCTGGTGGAGCCCAACCAGACTCTCTTGCCAGAAGCAGTTCACACAATGAGGGTGTTGCTGTCTCTGCTCATATTACTTGTTTCCTTCAGCAACAAAACTGCCCTATAGACAACAGAAGCTATAAACTAGCATCTTCTGGTAAACATTTCTGGCTCTGAAGCCACAGAATGGTAGCTCTTACAAAACAAAGAAAAAATAATCTGCAAACAGTTTAAAAGGAAAAGAGAGAAGCTGAATGATTCACAGGTTGCTGCAACACTAAGCACTTCAAGGCTGTGATTCTCAGAAAAAGTACTAGAATAAAGCATTATTTTACCAGGTAGAAAATTTTTTCTTAAGCCGAGATATCGATCCCCTCATTTCTGCAATGATGGATGAAACTATTGATCATTGTCCAAAAGACTACATAATAGTCTCTAGCAACAGAATAAAGATCTTAAAACAAAGGACATTCCAGACATGGGTATGCATTTGTGATATGAGAAAGCCCCTTTCAGACTGGTTCAGAATGAAGACTGCTCTTTCTGTATTTTGCCTTAAGGAATGGGCTATTGGCTATACCTGGGAATGCCTGTTTCCTTCCACTGTGCAAGATGAGGCATTTTATGAAATGAGATCTTCTTACTTGTTCAACTAGTCTTAAGTTCAGCTGCCTCTCTAGCACGTGGAGATTAATCAAAGAATCTATCTAGCATGTAACTTTGCTTGATTAAAACCCAGAAAGTTCAAATTACAGTTTCCCAGGGGCTGTGCAAGCGTTGGAATGGAGGAAGTTGCATGCTGGATCCATCCAAGCTAAGCAGAAAAGCTGTGAGCTGATGCAATGTAATTAACGCCTTGTGACATTGCCACTGGAAACTGTCACATTCACTCCCCTCCAAATTAACTGTATTTCAGGTCTTGAGACTTTACAAGATAAGTTCTGGACCTTTCAGAGCAGGTGTTTTGGTGATGGTGTTTGCTATGTTTGGCTTTCCCAGCGTGTACCGCTTCGTAGAAGCAGCAATCCTGTTACAGGGTGGTAGAAACAGTTTGGAGATGGAGTAGATTTGTTCTTTTGATCATTTTGATAAGGTCTATGTTTTCTGTTTTCTTTGCCTCATCTGCCCAGTCCTTACCATATTCCTCCCTGAAAGTACAATACAGCAACAGGAACTCCAGGAGCTGAAACTTGCAAAACCTTTGTCTTTGTATGGTATTAGCACTCTGCAGAGCATGGTATGCTACATGCAATGTGACAAATCTCCTTTCCTCCCCTTTCTGCCAAGCATATTCATAAGCAAATATAACAGTTACACACAAACAGGACCTGTGTATATATAACAAACAACTGAGAAAACTAAATGTGAAAATGAAAACAATCTCTGAAGAGATCGTTTTAATGACAACTAATAACGGATATATCACGGAGGAAACTGCCACCTGGGTAAATTATTTTGGACAGGCAAATATCACCTTTTTTTTGAGCGAAATAAACTAGGTTTCTAGCTTCTTTTAACTAAATAGGTCTTCCTGTACTGAAAGAAAGCGTCTTAGATTTTCATATGAGACTAAACATCAGAAAAGACAGTGAGAGCGAAATGCCCACGGTGCATACTAATCCAACATAATCCTGTAAAATGTTCAAACTTGTAACTGATTTTTCATTTTCTGCTGGGAAAAGGCTGTCAAACGAGGCAAGCACTATACATACACATTTTTGCTCTTTAAGCTTGCATGTCTATTAGCGTTCCTTCCAGCAGCAGAACTGAAATCAAATGCAGTATGTTTCACACCTGTAGCTAAGAGGCTTTTCTGATTTTGATAGCTGGATAGGCAACGTCCTTATGTATTTGATCTGCAATGTCGGGTTTGTTTTTTTTTTCCTTCTACAAGAAAGAGAGTGTTTTCTAGAAGCTCCATTTTCTTTTTGCACCTTTTACTCGATGCCACTAGTTCACAAAGTGAAGCGTCTAACTCTTTAAATCATTTAACACAAAAAAATACACATCTGCCCATCTGCCGCTACAAGCTCAGGAAACTCCAACACTTCTGAAGACAGCTGTTGACTACGTGACAGGCAAACCAGCGCAAGCAGAACCCAGACCCTCCATGCCGTAGCAGGTATTTTGTTCACGGCAGGGAGCACCTCTGGAGTGCCAATTCAGGCGCGCAAGCATTATCTCAACAACGCAAATAACTTTCCCTAGCAACCGCGCTGGCCTTGCCTATTGAACAGCGCTCGCTCTCTCTCGGGGGAGCAGCCGGGCACCCGGCAGGTCACAGCCCGGCCCCGCGGGGCTGGTGCTGCCGGCGCGGACGAGCTCTCCCCGCCGGGGCGGCGGCTGCCTCCGCACCTGCGGAGCGGCGCGGAGCCCCGCGGTGCCACGGGCAGGCGGCACTGTGGCGCGGGGGGTGGCGGGGCCGCTCCGCCGCTCCGGCCGGTTCGGCGGGGAGCGGCGGCAGCGCCCTCCGGCCCGGCCCGGCCCGGCCCGCGGGTCACTCACCATGTTGACTTCCGAGACCACGTCGATGCTGGCGATCTCTATCCGCATGCCCACGTCCACGGGCGGACCTGCGGGGGGAGCGGGAGGCGGTGTTAGCCGGCGAGGGGCGCCCGGGGGTGCGGGGCGCGGGTCGGGGGAGCGCGGGCGCCTCACCTCCGAAGTCGGGCCGGAGGCGGATGTCGTAGCCCTGGAGCAGCCTGTCCACCGTCTCCTTCACGTAGGACATGTTGCTGGGCCCGTCGGCGCTGCGGGAAGGAGCACAGGCGAGTTAGCGAGGCGGCCGGGCGGCCCCACGCCCGCGTCCGCCCGCGTCCCGGCGGCGCTCACCTGCGCGCCGCGCACGCCACGGCCAGCACCAGCGGCAGGGACAGCGCCCGCGGGCCGTCCCGCCTCGCCGCCGCCGCCGCCGCTCCCCCCATCCCGGCGCCGCGCCGCCGCCTCTCGGGGGAAGAGCCGCGGACTGCAACTTGGCGCGGAGCGGAGCAACAATTCCCGACAGCGGCACGCATGCGCGGAGCGGGGCGCGGCGGCCCCCGGGGAGCACCTCTGCGCGCCACGGCCCGCGCGCGGCGCCCGCGTCCCGAGCTGCCCCGGACCCGCGCGGGCCGCGCCGCGCCGCGCCGGAGCCCGCCCCGCCCCGCCGCGCCCCGTCCCGCCTCGCCGCGGAGGCGCTGAGGGCGACGGCGAGGCGACAGGTGCCGGCGGCGGGGCGGCCGTGCGGCGGCGGGCGGCGAGGCCAAGCGGCTGGCGGGGCAGGTGGGAACCGAGAACCCCCGGGCTGCCGGGTGGAGCTGCCTCTGCTGAGGCGCCAAGTTCTCGTCAAGAGAAAATAAATGGTCGAGGGCACTTCTCTGTGAAAATTCACACCGATGCGCTCTGATGTTAACAACAGAGGGAAAGGGAACGGGCAAATCCCAAAGAAATGGCATGGTTTGGTGCAAAGAGTACTTTGTCCATCTGCGAAGGCTTAACGAGGCGTCGATCCGTCGACCTGCTCCCGGAGCGGGTTTGTCGCTGGAGCTGCCCCACAGACTCGCCCGCTGTGGCATTTGCAGGAGACCGCGATGTATTTTTAGTTGCTAGTTTTCAACCGAAGTAATTGATCTTGCGTTTGGAAGGGGATTTTAAAAAAAGACTCAATGAATTGATGCTCTAACGTCGCCTGACCTCTTATGAGCAATATTGCACCCTGACCGATCGGAGCTCTGCGAACAATTTATGGCTTTGCCGGTGCCGCTCTGTTTCCCTGCACAGTAGCTCAGCAGAGGAAACATTTATCCCTTTCGAATTCAGCCCCTTCCTCTGTGCACTATACAATCCTGTGTGCCGTGACCTTGGGATATGTATTTGATGTTTTTGAGGCTCCTACAGTGTCATGCAGACTTTTTTCTGAGAAAAGCCAGAAATGCTTTTGGGGTTGAAATATGCCACGGTATTTGAAAAATGCGGGGATATTGAAATACGTAGTTTGTGACACAAACTATACTGATAATTTTGAATGTTTTAACTATGTATATTTCTTTGCAAATCTGTCACTCTTGGAGAAGGAGCACAACATACTTCCCGAGAGATTACAAGAGCCTCTCACCCTCACAGATACTTCTTGTAACCTTGACAATACAAGTTTATGAAAATTATTATTTTATTAGGAGATTGTTATGGTATAATAAATATTTTCAGTTGGCTTTGAGGACTTAGACACTGAACATATCTTTATTTTCCTCTTATTTTAGTCCTTTCTGAAAAATGTGATATCCCAGTTCAACTCAAGAGTACTTTAGGCATTGCTGTTTGGAAAGAGTTTTTAAAATTTACTAATCATGATTAATATATTTTAGTAGTGTTCGGTTATAATTGGTGCTGCTTGGGTATAGCGCTTTCAGAAAAATTTCTTGCTCATAGAAGTCTACTAAAAGGTACCTTTTTGTTCAGAGTTATATCAAACATAGCCATAATAAAGTTACCTGGTTCCTCTGAAGCACTGGATTAGTATTTTCCATGAGACTATGGAGACCTGTTTTACTTCTTGATGGTGTGCAGGATTATATCCTGTAGGTAATTTTAGCTTTGCCATAAACCATGTGAGAATCAGATATGCCTGTATGAAAGTGAGACCACTGCTCTCTCCGGCTTGCCAAAATCTGTCTTAAGGCATAAATGCAGGGGTTTATTCTATATGAATTCTTCATTCTTTATACATTTCAGGGCAGCTTTAGTCTGGACTAGCTGTAGTCCAGTCCCTGCACTGAATGCCCATTAGTCTTTGAAATGTTTTAGGTGCATTTCTGGAGCTTATCATCTGGTTGGAAAAGGTGTGAGCTAAGAGCCTGCCCTGCAGGTCTCTTGCTGTTAAAAATGCCTCAGCCCAGCAAGTGTTGTTCCAAGAAGGGTGAAGGTGTTCTCTTCAGCACGCTAGTTTCTCTGAGAGCTCTCCCAGCTGAGCTCTCCTGTCTTCTGCAGACCAGCGTTGATCTTCCTCCACTGAGTATCCCAAAAATAAGACTACTGAGCTGTTGATTGCTTCCCAAAGGTGGCACGCTATGGAAATTCAACTCCATTTTGTTCAGCTTGATCACTGGGGACATCTGGGCTCTAAACTGGGGTCTTGAAACAACTGCAAATATCTCACTGTGTGGAGACAATACTGAAAAGATCCCTCAGTAATTGGGGCTTGGGAACAAAGAGGTTTATATGGTACTTTTAATAACCATACAAAGGAGGAGCTGCATGGCATGACACTGCCACATCAGGGGTAGTGAGAAGGAGCCTTTTTGCTCCATGGGGTGGATGATGGGAACATGTCTGAGACCTGTCTTCCATTCCTTCCAGGACTGAAAAAGATAACTTATTAATAGCAGGACTTCCACTCTCTCATGTGTTACCAACTGAAATGTTCAGTAGTTTTATGTGAAGTTTAAGAAGTTGGAAGTTCTGCTCTCTTTGCAAAAGATCTGTTTCTAGGAAAATATAGCATGCTTTTCCAGGCCACCAATGCAGAAGAATCATGTCGTACTTTTGATAAAAATACTCCTTGCGACAAAATTCGGCAATTTTTCGGCAGCTCTTCAACCACCGCTTTTACAAAGAACAGGTGGCATCCTGTCGTGGGTTAGGCCGATCCGGCAACTAAACTCCACACAGCCGCTCTCTCACTCCTCCAGTGAAATGGAGAGGAGAAACATATAATAAAAGGACTGAGAGTCAAGACAAGAACAGAGGGAGCACCCACCAACCATGGTCCCGGGCAAAACAGACTCAGCTTTCTTAAAGCAAAACAATTTATTAACAGTTGCTTAAAAAGGACAAAGGAAAACAAAACTGGTTACTTGGGAGGATAAAGAGAAAACAAGGCCAGATCTTAAAAACAACACCTCCCCACTCCCCTTTCCTTTTGTTTCTGGCTCTGCCTCCCCCCCAGCGGCGCAGGGGGACAGGGACTGGGGGAGTGCAGGTCAGTTCATTCCATGTTGTTACTGCCACTCCTTTCTTAAAGGAGGAGGAGTCCTTACACCATTTTCCCTTGCTCCAATGGATCCCCTACTCACCAGGAAAATCCACAAACTTCTCTAGCGTGAGTCTCATCCGCAGGATGCAATCCTTCCCTATTGGATCACTCCAGTGCGGGCTTTACCATGGTCTCGGATTCTTAGGGAGTTGTTGCCACTCGCTCCGGCGTGGGCTGTCCCACGGACTCTGGATGCGTCTCTACCTTGTCGTACCCATGCTTCACAACTGTCCTCAAGCCCAGGCATCTCTTCCCCAATGTGGGCTTCTCCATGGGCTGCGAGTGGGTCTCTGCTCTACCAAGTCTGTCCTGGCTGCAGGGGGACTGCCTGCCATCTCGCCACCGGTTGCAGGGGAAACTCAGCTCCGGCACACCTCGTCCTGTTCCATCTTCACTGACCTGGTGTCTGTGTGGCCGTTTCTCTCAGATCTTAGTCCTCTCTAGGTGAACTCGTCCCAGCGGGCACCCCGGGAGTGGGGTGCTCCTCAATTTCCCCAAGCGGCTCCGTCACCACCATCCTCAGCGGGTGGCACCGGCCCGGCGTGGGCAGCCGCTCAGCCGGGGGCCAGGGAGTGAGGGCAGTGCCCACCTCCCCTCTCCTCACTCCTGGGCAAAGCGCCTTTTCCGGTTCCTTTGTCCCAACTTAAATAGGGCAATTCGCAGAGGCGCTGATTGGCCCAGCCCCGAGGGGGGATGGGAGTCCGATCTGGTGGAGCAAATTCCCTCTCCTGACACCAGAACCCCGCCCCTCCCATCCACACATCCAAAATGAGTGACCGTGACCAAGAGACTAACTTTCAAAGCCCAGATGTTATCAGTGTTATTCACAAATGTTTTCTAAAAGCTTTTACAGGTGACAAGACATCTGGTGGTCTGATTTACAAATGCGATTCAAACTTCTTCTGCTTCTTCTGCGGTCAACAAACTTGAATGATTCAAGTACAGCAGTGTGGTTTTCCATCCACTCTGGTTGGGTTTGCTCCCTCAGGCTGAGTGAAACCTGATGGGTACCCAACATGGCTGTTAAGCATCTTGGAATTTGCTGAGCACCCCAGAATTAAGGCACGTAAGTAGACGTGCTGCTTTGCACTTTTGGAAATCAGGCTGCTTATTGCCTAAAAACCTAGGAGGCTGATCTGGAGACTTTTACTACTAGTTTGCAATATTTTTAAAGAAAAATAAGACTTCTGTTGTGGCTTCAATTTCTGCTCTTATGGTCTTTTCTTACAGCTATTTTCTCATATTTGTTGTTCAATAATCACTTTTCTTTAAATCATAATAATAACGCCAAATTCCTTTCCCACTCATTTATACACTGGGCTTAGTATTTATAGGGTCTATGAGATAGACTTACATCTGGTAAATTAAATTTTTAAAAAATATTTTCTGGGCTGTGTTACTAAAGGCAGACCTTTTGGGTGGGGAATAGTTTCATCTTGATTAAACATATATAAACACTACTAAACTAAATCAATTGAAATCCACTAGTTCTAACATAGTAGCCATGATTTGTTTTTTCATATTCTGAAGCATATAAAATGCTTACTAGAAGCAAGACAATAATATAATCGCAAAGCATGATTCATAAAACCATCCTGGGTCAGTTGCATGTTCATTTTTCACCTTCGTTATGCATAAACTTTCAGGATGTTTCCAGGTTTTGCAATGCTCATTTTCATTTGGAATCAGAAAGTGCACACAGTGCAAAGATAACGTCTTGCACAAACAATGCTGGCTAATTAAAAAGAACGCAAGATCACTGAAAAAAAGGGAAATTCTTCCTGTTTCCCACTGGATAAAATCTGTTAGAACAAAGACTGCAAATTTTAATGACACTAGGGGGAAAAAAATTGCTAAAGTGGTGACTATGCATCTGTCTCTAGTGAAACTTTGTGCTTTCTTAAATGTAGAATGAGGGAAGGTGTTTCTTGCGATTCTGCTCAAAACAGAATGAGAGCTGTGTGCCTCACACCGTGCACTTTGTGTGTGGAGGTGATGACTGAAAATGCTGAATATTCGTAATTCCAACTGGTTTCAGTAACTGGAAATAGAGACTTGCAGGCCCAGGATACTTGTAATCTAAGTGTCCAACGGGACTTGCAATTTTCCAGTTAGTGGGGAGAACTATTGTGGGAACAGGTACACCAGCCACAGGCCAGAGGCAGGTCTGGTCTTAAGCATGAAAAGAGCATCATCATTTAGCAAAATTGCATTACAGTATAACAGTGTGCACAGAAAACAGAAAGGGAAACTGAGCTCAGGATCTTTGGATTATTCATTGTCAGATATCTCTGCCCCACCGGTTGCTTGGCTGTGTGGCCTTTCACACTGCATACACCCCAGCTAATAGAAAAATGAGAATTAGGATGAGTATACATTTTTACTTACCTGGAACTGAGCAGGTGACATTTTGCAGTAACTATACTGATAAGAGACATTCAAAATTTCAGATTGAATTTTCAAATTTGTAAAAATTAAGATCAATGGTTGGACTTGAAAACTATGACATGAAACCTAGGAACTGTGAAATGGCTACCTTTGCAGGTACAAACCAAACCCCATTAATATTTATACTTAGAGAAAAGACGCAGGTAATGAAATAGGTCACATATTTCATCCGCATAGTGATAATGCTATTATCATTTTACACCTACAGTAATCCCTTGAGTCAAATACAGCTTGTGAGTAGTCTTCTGGGATGGCAGAAAAGAGGAAGCTGGAGATACTTTTGGTGTGCTCTGGAGATCTCAGTGCCATGGGAAAGCTGCACCAGTGATGGGGAAGAGCAGTGGAGTGGCACACTGAGCTTGCGCTTTATCCTGGGATCTGTAGACAGTGTGATGCTGCCTGGCGCTGAGGAGAGCACCTCATCCTCCCAACCATTTCCCTTTCTTTCAGGTCTCTCAGTAAGCCCCCACACCCTCGCCCTTCCCTCAGGAAATAAAAAAAGTACAGCTCAAAACCGATGCCCTCTTTGTGTCCCATTTTTATCTCTTTTTTTATATGCTGTAAAGGTCAGTTAAGATCTTCTTAGTGCAGGTTCTACTTCTTTTAAGAGCTTGTAAAACACTTAGGACAGTACTTTTAAAGAATTGATAGTAAATAACAAACCCATGAATTAAAGTTATTCATCTTTAATAGTCAAAGTGAGAAGAGAATATATAATAAGAGCTATAGGATTCTTTTTGTCCTATAATATCTACAGCCAGAATAGTTTAGTGAGTTATGCCAGATAAACGTTTGTAACACTAATTTGAAATCTCTTTTTAGATATCCCAGCCTTGTGTCTACACTACTCATTGAACATCCTTTCTTAACACTACAGAGCTTGCTTCGTCTCGAGGTGCGTGAATGCAGGACTGCATGCCTAATGACAGAAACTCCCCTGGCAGTATATTTTCTTTGCCCCCCTCCTCACTACCTGTGGGAAACAACTCTGCTGAGTTGTTCCCGAGTCCTTCATCCCAGGTGCGGGACACTCACAAGCTCCTTCTCCCTCTGGTGCTACCTCAAGAGAAGTAGTGGAGGCTAAAGATTAAGATCTTTGTGTCAGATGCATAGTTTAATGGCCTCAGCGGGCATTTTAACTACAAGTAGCCAGTAGTCTTAAGTGAAAAAGGGAAGGCAGTTGTAGACGTCACTGCAGAGGCTGGTTTTAAGGAGATATTTAAATAATAGAGACATATGAAGTGTGATATTGTTACGATTCCTGTTAAAAGGTATTTCAGGTACTTCCTTTTACACAGTTCCTAACAACTGAGGTTTGTCAGTGCTGGTGAGATGTCAGAAGCAGGACAGAAAGAGTTAATACCTGATGTATTATTCTGTAGAAATTGAGCACACGTACACGTTTCCATTGCAAGCAGCTCTCTTGATTTTTAACAGGCTGATCCATACCATAGCAAGTTGCATAAATATTTGTAGGATCAAGACCTTTGCTTCTATGCTTTCTAGGCCTGGTCCTGTCTTCATTTGTGTGGGGTGGTTTTGGTGTAAGAAATGAAACACTGTTACTGGAATGGCCCAGAAGTTATTTTTCTGACAAATGGAGTTCATTTTCTCCAGCTTTGCCTTTTCATTGTTTTCTGAAGCACCTCACTGCAAAACCCTATTTAAACTGTCAGGTTAAATAAGTCCTTTTAAAAGTAGTGAGTAGAGAAATATGAGTAGTATTCTCAGAAGTATTTTACCACTCTGAGCCACTAGAATGCAATGTGTCCCTTTGTCCCATTTCAGTGATGTGATGCACTTGCTAAGTGTGCTTACGAATCTGTGAGTCATGTAAATAAGAGCCGAGCTTGTTTGCTTCTAGCAATAAAGAGACAGAATTGCTGAATTCAGTCACACAAGCAACTTTTCTGGGGATATTTTCACATGACCGTGTTGATCAAAGCGTTCCTTCGTCAGGAAGAAGAAAGAAAATACTTAATCAAAATAAACTTTTCTTTGAGAAAGGTAGATTTCTGCATTATTTACTCTCAAGAAATGTAGAATTAAAAGATACTCTTTTCAAAGCCATGAGCAACCTGATCTGTCTTTGAGGTTAGTGCAGCTCAGAGCAGGAGCTGAACTCAGCTCTGCAGTTGAGCAGGAGGTAGGCTAGATAATTTCCCCTTCCAATTTCAAGTATTTTGTGATCATGTTTCTCTAAAGGGTGGTAACATTGCTGTCTACCTCTACTTACGGTTTTCAGTTCTTCCATGGAAACTGTAGTTTCGGTTCTTTTGATAATCTCCAGTAGCCCCTCCTTGTTTGCTTTGTTACATTGCTGGGGAGATTGAAGGTCCTAACTAATTTTTCCTCAAAACTAGTTTTAGATTAAAAGTTTTGGGGTTTCGAGTTAAGTCTGATTTGGGATGAAAACTGGTGCTGAATATGGGCTTTTTCTATTGGCCAGTGCTTCCAGTTTTAAAATGAGATCTACCTGAAAATGTTCTTAGTGCAGTGGAGTCCCAGCCTCCAAATCACGTACTCTTCAAACTGCAAGTTCAGTAAGAAAAGAAACAGACATTTTGGTTGAGATTGTGTAGTACTTGGGTTTTTCAGAGGTTGTGCCTATATATGATAAGACCCTAAAGAGTAAAAGCTAGAACAGAGCCAAGAATGATCACCACAAGTAGAAACTATTCTTTGTACTCTTGCTGTTGCACTTACCTCATGAAAGGTAGGCATTTTGTATTTCCACTCATCATCAAGATTGCTGCCTCCAAGGACAAAGGTGACAAGAATGAAATTTGCATTATATTTCAAGAATATGTTTACAAAATATTCCACCTCTCACGTTTAAAAGTGAGTATTAGAAAAACAGCAAATTGTAACAACAAAAGCTGCCAGACTGAAAGCTTACAGGCTGATTGCTTTGCTGATGGCAAATTCCTCTGAAATTCTGTTGAGTAAATTTACAGCCATGAAAATGACACCATTAGATATGCATCACCATGTATAGTCATACCTATGCTGGGAGAAAACAAAGTGGGCATGATTTTAACAAATGCAATAGTCCTACACAACATCTGCTTGCACGCTCCTGTCTTGTCTCAGGAGCACATTTGATGAGTGAGATAGATGCTTCTTGCTTGCTGAAATAAAGAGCACATGTGAATCTCTTCAGCTGGGAGTCACTTTGTCAACAGGGAGGTGTAAGACAACGAGTAATTTTACTTATCTCTTTAACTAATGCAGGGGTGCAGGTCTAAAATCCATGATTCATATATGTCGTGTGGGCTGGCAGCAGTCACTGGAAGTGGTCCATAAACTGAGAAATAGATTACGCCCTGCCATTTGTGCTGTTTTTAGCTACTGGAAAAAGAACCCTAAAATAAAGCCTAAAATAAGTGCAAAGATAAGAATCATAGAATTCTTAGAACTGAAAGAAAAAAGAATTTGAACAAAAAGAAAGAGAGCTGATAAAGACGTGATAGATGTTCCTCAGCCACGTCACAAAACTGGGTTGTTACTAGTTGTGCAGCCTTTGTTGGTATCTCTCCCCACAGCAGTGTTGGGCACAGGGGCAGAGAGGCTCTCCCAGGGATAATAACTGCTCTGAGAAGCCCACAGTAGGGGTGGTTGAACAACGGGGGTTATTGGTTTATTCACTGTTCATGCATTTTGGAAAAGCCTGAAGTGTTTGGGGCTGCCTTCAAATCCACCACAGAGGGCAAAACCATCCTGGCTCCTCTTTTAGGGCAATCAGCAGAACTTGAATGCTCAGGAAGAAGTAAAGGGTGAGATAAGAGATGGGGGAGCATCCTGTGGTTCTCCTGAGCAGCGGCAAGCATCTGTGTGATGTCAACAATGTTAGTTTCAGATATTTTCAATTACCATCTCTGGGCAGAAGTGAAAGAGGTTTAAAGAAGACTTAGTTTCATGGGAAGAAGAGGCCAAAAGAAGAAATATCAAGAATATACCTACTTTTATTATTTGGAAGTATTTCCCTCTCATCTCTTCCTACTGTAGGGGATGATTTTTGGATCCTTCCCATGAATTAAATTCTCATATTCTTAACCTCTCTGTTGCGTCTTCCTTTCTCTTGCCAAGTGTCTCCTTAAGTGACTTGTTCCCTGGTTCAGAGAGTTTCTCTCCCTTCACCTAGTACATTAAAGCTTAGATTTTACTTCAGCTTCTGGACATTATCAAGGTTTTCATTCCAGAAAATCTGCAAAATATGTTTCAGTATTGTCTCTGCATTAGACCAGTCTGAGGGGCTGGCCACAGGAGTGGCAGCCAAGTCAAATTCCTCTCCACTCTGCTTTGACGAAGGCAAAATATTGCCTGCCTGTCTGTCAGATGGGGAACTGAGGAATTAGAACATTTGTATAACAGGATAAAACCAACGACAATGAGGCTGTAAGAAAACACAGTATTATAAATATAGAGAAAAACCCAGCACCACAGTAAATCAGGAACTCAGAGTGAAAAATGCTTTCTGGTTCTGATCCAGATTCCCCAGGGTAAGTGGCAGGTTTTTAGTTTACTTCAGTGAGTTTTGGAACAGAACCTAAATGATCCCAATGTCTAAATTGTACATAAGTCAGGATAGATTTGTACTTCATCTTTTTGGGCTGTGAGCTGAACCATACAGCAGGGAAAAGAGCATGTATTGCTCTGGAGTAATAAGACAGGGAAGACACAGATGGTTTTCCATAAGATAAGAAAGATCTCTCATGAGTTCAGACCTCATCCATCCTGTTAAAGCCATTCGTCTTGTGATGTCCGCCTCCTGGAATTGTGTATTTGTCTCTGTAAAACATTCAGCTTCCTTTTTGTCCCCTGGGTTTTCCACCCACTCATTTTCACTATCATCAGTGGAAGTCTTTGATTTCTCATGTCTAAGTGGGCTAAGAGGTCAGAGAGGTGACTGTGGAGGCATGTTCGTGTAGACAGTGTACTGGCTTAAGGAGTGTGTATTTCTCAGATAGTGTTAATCTCATGTACTCTGGTGCCTGTGTCCAGCACAGAAATATTTAGAAAGCCGATTATGTGTTAAATATCCAAAATGAGACACAAAGTTGACAAAATGTCTAAACAAGCACATAAGTATTGGTTAAATACTGACCTATTTGATAATAATATGTAGTATTTATATACTTCACACTTTTAAGCCGCTGTGTGCATTTGAACTAATTAATACCTCCAAATATCCCTGCAACATGTGTAAGTCTCCTCTAAAATTTACGGAACAGGAAATTCAGACACAGAGGTCTGGGGATCAAAATTTTAAATGCAGATTTGAGTATTTGGCCTCTACAAGATCTGAGTCACTCTTACTTATAAAATCTTCATATACGTTCGAGCACTTAGTATTAGCTACACTTGTTGAGAAGATTTGGCTTATAAATGACTTCTCCAAGGTCACAGAAACCAGTGGCAGAGCTGTGAAAGGAACTGAAGAGTGCATATTCTTTAGAGGTGAAAAGCAACTGAGCTATAAAACTATTTCTGTTTTTAAGTGTACTATACTTTGTGAATTTTATTATTACGATAATGAATTTATTTTATTTCGTTTCATGCTATTCTTGAAAAATTCAATCTAGTGCATAAGACAAGAGATGTTGCAGCTGCACTGGATCAGCCTTGTGTTTCCAGACGAGCACCCTCTGTGGCTGTAGCCAAGAGGTTTTTTTTCTACTGTTGCAAAATACTTACAGTGGACTTGTGACTGTATATCAGTTGTCTGTTGATCCATACACTCAGGTAAAAGCAAAAGAGTATTGTGCTTCATCAGTTGTTGTACTTCCTTCACTCGGTGTAAGAGCAGACTACCTTTCCTTCCTAAGAAAGACTTCCAGGGATAAGAAATATTCCAAGAAGACTGAAAAAGGTGAGGATCTACTCAGAGGCCCTGAGCTACCTGATCTAACTTTACGACTAGCTGTGCTTTGAGCCGGAGATTGGACCAATGATTTCCAAAAGTCCTTTCCAAACTGAATCTCATGGCACAGTTTCCCTTTGATGAAACCATTGGGCGGGGATGGGAAGAAACTACACGGTAGGGGGAAGGGAGTTCTGTGTACCAAACACTGGCATCCTCCTTGGAGGCAGAGGAGCAGAGGCAGTTGCTGTTCTTCTCAGCTGCTCAGGTATGGTAACCTAAAGCACTTTCTGTCCAGAAGAGGAGGAATCTAAATGCGTGTGGAGCAGGGACAGCTACATCATATTTAATGGTGCTAGCTTCTAGCTTTACCACAAGAGCATAGACTGTGAGATATATCCATATCTGTGTCTGTAGAACAGGATTATCTCCCTCATGCTTACCACAGAGAACATAACGCCCCTGCTAGGATACCACTTGTGAGCTACCTCTCTAGGTAAGTAATGAAGGCGATTCGGGAATTAGTTATTAAAAGTGGTTAACAAGATAACTTGTCTTGCAAAACGGTCTCAGCCACCATTGCTGTCAGTGCGAGGGAACAGTGCATTACGCTTCCTGAGCAGTTGTCAGCTCCTTGCAAATGATATTCAGGTATGCCTTAAATTACTTAATGAAACGCCATCAGAAAGTCCCACCAGATGCTCAACTTTCTCTTTTCCGCTCACTTGTTTTGCCAGTGTTTTCTGGGCCTGATGCTTCTGTACCAATTTCTGTAAGACAAAACCAGCCCCTGTGTGCTGCCCGCTGCTGCTACAGTGCCCTTTCCTTTCTGGTGATGATACGAAATTTTCCCTCAGTAACTTTTTGAGATGTGAGTAATGCCACTCCACGCAACAACCACCAGATGGTAATGAAGAGCAGACTGGTTCGTGTGTCTCCTGTAGATTAAGTGTATTACCACAATGGCAAATTTGGCTGTCATAAGCAGAGCTTACAAGTACAGCTCTAAATGCCAATTTGCTCAGCTATTTACAGACCCCTGGGCCACTGCAAAAATCTGCTTGGCAGCTCTGTTTGCATAAAAAATCGTTTTGTTTGTTTTTATACTAAAATATTTTAAAGGGAATATTTTCTACCTAACACATGAATGCTGATATTATTATTTATTACTGAGATGTTATCATTATAAGGAAGGTTTTGACTATAGCTCGTGTACAACTCTACAAGCCATCCCTTGTAAGAAGGTAGATGCAGAACACCTTTAGGTGACGGTACACCTCACTCCTTCTGGAGCCATAATATTTCTTAAAATGTCACAACATAAAGAATGTACCTTACCTCTTCCAAGGTAGAAAGGAAGGTCTTTCTGTTAATGTGTGTGCTTGACATCGGCAAAGAGGGCAGTGGTGGAAAGTGAAGCAAACCAAAGCAAAGTGTCTCTTCTTTACTGAGCATCATTGTCACTGCAGAGGTGATGTTCAGCACAGCTCTCCAAGCCCCTAGCAGGGCAACATCTGAAAAGGGCAGCATAAACAGAGCTTCATCATCCCTGCTAGTCTCAGACCTGAGAATCATAAGTCAGCCCAACAGGGGTCATGAGATTCAAAAGTCTCAGTTTTGCTTACCTGCCTGCAGGATTTTGGGTTCTTTATGCAGTACCTTGTAAAATCTTCAGGATTTTTTCTCCCGTTGTACAATTCAGAATTTTCTTTTAAAGAAAAATAAGGCTCCTCCTGCCTTTGAGAGACCTGGGCAAGCCAAGCACCATGAAGGCAGGGAGAAAATCACTAGAGCTGATGCCAATGGCTTCAGTGTGAGTTAGGAGTCAGACCCATGGCTCCCATGGCATTCGTTAACTCGTTCCCTGGGCATCTGCCATGACACATATACTTCTGGGATTAATAGACTTGTAATGACTGGGAACATGAAGACTCCCAGGGAGGCAGTTTGTTGGTTCTTCTGCTCTCTCATTCCCTCTGGGATCAGGGGCCAGCAGCAGGATGCAGCTGTCCTAAAACTAGGCGGAAGAGTGGGAAGCTCTGCCTGAAAGCAAGAACCTGAAGATCATGAGTGGGAACATCCAGCCTTCCTCCCCTTTCCTTCTGAGCCATGGCAGCCCCCGTGAGCTACCCTTTGCCTCAGCCCCCTGCCCCTCTCTCTGCCCTGCCTGCCACCTCTGAAAGCTGTGGAAGGTTTGTTAATGTTGCTTGGGGCAACCAAAAGTTTTGACACATTTTACATTAAACTTAGCAGCCCTGATGGGACAAGGCAAGGTACAGAGCAGCGGCTTCCCGGATTCCTCCTCACAACCATGGCTGCCTTCACCTCGGTGAAACCAAGATTTCTTTTAGGAAAACCTCTATTCCCCCTGCATGAAGAGTCCTCAGGGTATTTTCTGGGGATGCCTATTTTAGATACAGAAATCAGGAGATCTGCTTTATTTCCCCACTCTGCCACTGAGGAGGTGACTGTGACCTGCCCCCGTGGCATCTCTGGGCTCCTTCTGCAGCTGTGACGTGGGTCAGTGATGTGCCCGATTATATGAGTGTGTGTGTGTGCCAGGGAAGCAGTAGAGTTAGACAAGAAATGAGATGGAGGCATAGGACTTCTCTAATGCTTTCTTACTGAGAACACTTTTGCCCCAGATTGGCAGTTCCTGCAGTGAGTGCTTCCCCAAACACATTTCCAGTGTGTAGAGGTCCCCTTAAATATGAAGTTCACAGTTTACCTCCTTAAACATCCATGTGTCAATCACTAGAAGAATCCACATAAATCCTATTGCAATCAGTAATAGCAATATATATGTGTGAGTGTGTGTATGTATATATATATTTTTGGTACTCAAAGGATTTTCTAGCCTTATTCCAAGCAATCAAGGACATGTGTGTTAAAATAACCATGGTACGGTAGAACAATCTTGTAAATACCATATGTCGGAGGCAAAAATACACCGCTAAATGCATGTCGGCATCAGTTCCTGTAGTTTCGTAGGAGTTCTGGCCATGGAAGCGAAGCAAAGCTGGGCCAGCTGAAGGTTCAGTTTTATGCAGAGCCTTTGCTGTGCTTTGAAAGGACAGCTGAGGTGGTGATGAGAGAACTGACCTGGGACACAGCAGACTGGAATTAAACTCCTGCTCTGCTGCAAATCTTCTTACATGATGTTACGGTGCTGGGTTGCCACTTAAGCTTTTTGCACCTCAGTTCCCCACAAAACAGAAATAATAGTATTTTCTTGTGTCCAATCTCCAGTTAGTCTTATCTGTCTGGACTGTAAATTCTTGAGAAAAGGAAGTGCATCTGGTAACGTTTGCTACGATGAATGCAATGGGATTCTTTTAAAACTGGAGGTAATAACTTTGTGATCAGATACTGAAATAAGCCGGAAAGAAAATTACCAGAACTACGGCAGGGAAGGAAAACTGGACTGGAAGAGGAGCTAGAAAGAGCTTAAGCATCTACCTTACTGCTTCCAAAGCAGAACTTAAATTGCAATCAAAAGACCCAAAACGGAGTCTCTTAAAACATAAGCACATCACTAGAGGTGCAAAGAAAGCCCACAGTGTGCTGGTGTCCCCATTGATGGAAAACTCTTCCGCGAACAGGTAGTTCAGGCTTCCCCTGAGCTCCAAATCAAAGTCTTGATAAAGCCAAGGACAGATGTTTTTTTAGTAAGTTCCCATGATCTCTTTAATGTGTGGATTCAGGAGAGAAGAGGAGTGAAAGACCTCTTGCACCCTTGAGGAGGTGCAAAGAGGGGAGTGAAAGACCCTCTAGTTAGCTGTACAGAAAAGGTCTCCATACCTTTTCTTGGTCATTTACCAAGAATGGGATTGGGGTATCCATCTTCCAAAGAACGGATACTCAACCCCTGACCTTTAAAAAGGATATGTATGGAAACAAGCCATTTGATCAAAACTGTAAGAAAGTCTATTGATATTGATGACGGAAACTGTAAAAAGTGGAAGAAATCAATGACTTAGCTATTCAGATAAAGAAACATCTAGATGCTTGGCAGTGACTCCAGTTTAATCTCCTCTTTTCTAAGTGTTAGAGATTTTAACTATGCAATATATAGTTGGGCATTAAAGATTTTCCATATAAGCTTGGCCGTCTTCATGGATTTGATGCCAGGACTAAATCAGGCCAAAATCAGCTGCATGGAATCTGCTGTGGAAAAGGATGTAACCTATAATTTACCTATATAACTTGTAATGTGGGTGGAGCCTACCTCTGGAAAGGTTAGATAATGCCTTCCACAAGAAAAGTACTAACTTCTTCTTTTCACTTAATCCGATGGTAAGGTGGAAACGGGAAGAGTGATGAAAAACTTTTCTGCTTCTCTGTGTGTTGTGATAAATAAAAAATGATCAAGCTATACTTGAGTATCTGTAGCTTTGGATAAAACTGCTTTTGAAGCATGGCCAGAATGTCTGCTTCATCAAAAATCATTAGGAGGATACATCAGCATAGGGGCAGTAAAAAAAAAAAGAAGTTTATTTAAGACATTCAAGTGCTTTCTGAGCATATGGAGCTGGGCAAAAATAGTCCTCTTCTTACAATAGTCCATGATGGGTGAGATTTCTTCCGAGAAATCTTGGAAGAATTAGTGGTAAAAGATGGAGAAGCTGAGAAAATACCAAATTCAGCAAACATTTTCAGGGACCATCATTCCAGCCTGTGACCACTAAATCTTTCTTGGAGTCATCAAGTTCTTTTAGAGAGATGATCTAACCCAGAAATTCTTTGAAGTGATCAAAGAAGCAGTATTTTTAAAATCAGCATACTTGTGCTGGTGACAAAGAAGCACCCTGGGAGTTTCTGTTTGCGTCTATGCTACAAATACATTACAAAAGGATCTAGAATATCTTTTAAGATGTAATTAAAAAAATGTTGAAATTAGCCAGGGCAATGCATATATCAGAAGGTATAAACAAGTACTCGGAGGTGATATATCTGGCTTACAGGACTGTTTGCTTTTATTTTGAACTGTTTTATGTTTCCTTCAAGCCTAGTTTTGTAAAAGTTTCAGCAATATACAAATGACTGAAAAATCAGATATCATGGACAACAATCTCTGGTTTTGGTATTAATCTTACTGAGTTCTTGATAGTCATTGCTGGATCTAAGGGAAATATTAACCACTGATAAATTTGAGAAGTGTTAGAATTCATTTTCTAGATTTAGAGAAAGTGATTTCTCATTCAGTTTTAGCACTTGTCAGGAGTAAATGCACCCAAGTGGCACCTGGATCCTACACTAATATCACCTGCAGCAGGGGGGGGTGTGACAGAAGGGCACTATGTCTAACTTTTATTAGAAAAAACAACATTAGCATCTTCTTGGAAGCCATGAGTACTTCTTGCCTGCTGCCCTGGAGTGGCATGTCCACAAATCTTTCAACCTGATGTTGCCTTTACTGAAGTAGCTGTACTGAAGAGACAAAAGATATCAGTAATACTATAATCTTATAATATAATAGTATTCTTTATTCTAAAGAACCTGGGAATCATGCAAAGACCAGCCGAGTTCCTAAAATTGCTGGAAGGGGGATAATTGAGTGAGTTTCTCTGATTTCTAGCTGTGGCAGAACTACTGGGCCTACGGCATCCATGTTCCTTACGACTCCAGGCATTGATTTGAGAGGGGGTTGAGTGACAACATTTCTCAGAACACTCATGTGGGGAGATCATTACTGGTGAACACCACTCGACTTTTCTATTTCAGTTCGCACAGGTGTCTACAGATATGCAGAAGGTAATAAAACAATCTAAACCCAAGGGTGTCCCCGGCTCTGCCAGGGTGTTGTTGGCTCTCTTCCACGGCAGCTGCTAGAAGCGGCAGTGCTGTAGAGAGGCGGTTTGCCCTGTGTCTGTGACTAGCCAGCAGGATTCTTCCCCCTTCTCAGTTACCATCCATTGCCCTTGCCTTAGTTTTGTGAGTTTGGCTTCTGCCAGCAAAATTTTTCTGAGGTATCCCTAGATCAGATAACCTCACTTAGAAACTTTTTCAATGTTCTGCAACAAGGGATTACTTTTTCTAGCAAAGGATGGGAAAGTAGAGACTCTTTTTACAGGAGGCCAGTTCTAAGTATCTCCTTGGCATAGTCCCTGCTATAGCAGAAGACCGGTCCAGAAAAACAAATTACATCCCTTTATAGGAGATCAAAAGTGGCTGATTAACCCAGGCAAACTTACCTGGTGCAGTGAAATTAGACTCCTGAAGAGCTGCTGATCCGTCCTTCTGTCATTCCTGGTCAGATTGCTAATGTAGCCAGGGCAGCGGGCTCTTGCCGGTGTGCTGGCTTTCACCTGTGTGCGGAGTTAACCAGTCTGCTCCCAGAGCCTCATCACGGGAGCTGACGTGACCTTGGTGTGACATCCGATCGTTTGTGTTGTCCAGGCTTGTAAATACTGCATGGAATGTGCGTGCTGTCCATAGGCAAGGTTTCGGCAGAGCATTCGTCGTTCCAGTAAGGCAGTCAGATGAGGATCCTGTGAGGCAGTCAGGAGATGAGGATCCTGTCAAACTCTCAGGAAGCAGACTAGTAATCTGCACAGGCCTAAATAGGGCTTTTAAAATTGAAAGCAGAATTGACTGCCTAGACGGAGTTTTTTGAAAGATAAACAGCATCAGCAAGCTAAATGGATTTCAAGCACAGCTTTAATTGTTTTTCAAAGGAATCAGCAAAGGGCATCCTAGCTGGAACTAGCTCAGAAGTACAATCAGGAAGATTTCAAGTGTACATTGAAGATAATCAGGCATTTCAGCGCTTGGAGATACTGTACAGCAAGTAATGAATAAAGCCTTTTTATGTCAGCATAGACAGCAGTGTAATCTTGGAGTCAATTACAATACCTGCTCTATGTGCTCCTGCACGATGAACTTCCCCATCCTCATTAAAATTGACATGCACACTGATTGCCAAACCCAAACAATTGTCCCCGCAGCACACTTGATCAGAAGAATAAGTTGTTTATTGTCAATACCTATTGTGTGGGGGACACTTCCCCCCCCTTCTCTTCCTTTTCCCCTCTCCGCCCCACCATCCCAACAGCCTGGGACAGACTAGCAACACTTCTGAGTAGATTTTACTGTAATTGCTGCAGAATCCCTTGGACCTTGTATAATGGAAATTATTTGGGTCACCAAATCTTGTTTCCTAATTATAGGAATGAAAAGAACAAAAAAAAAAAAAAAAAAAAAAAGAAGATATGATGTGAAACCATTCCTTTATTCTGACATTTTTGCTTTTAGAAACCTGGGATAACGCGCTTGCTCCCATCCGTTTTGGGATGCGCTCCGTTTTAACCTTGAAGTCCTAGCTCTCTTTCCTCTCCTCTCCCCTCCAGCTCCTCTTACACCGGAGCGGAGGGACACTCCTGCTCCCAAACTCTCCTCACTGGGGAATTAATCACTTCCGCCCCCTCCACCCCCGGCTCTTGGTTTTGTTCCCCCCTCGGGGAGCGGAGATGATTGGGACGAACGAAGACTTCGCCGCCGCGGTGACCAGCACCACCTCCCCGGCCACCCTCCCCGCACAGGCACCCCCACGCCGCCGCACCCCCACCGGCAGGCAGCGGCCGGGCGCCTTTCACGCCCCGGCGGCCGCCCGGAGGGGGCTGCGGCGGCCGCGCTCTGCCGCGGGGCGGCCGGGGCGGGAGGGGAGAGCGGGGCGGAGCGCGGGGCCGCGGGCGGGGCGGCGCGGAGGTGGGAGGGCGCGGGGGGAGCGGCGGGGACCGGCGCCTGTTGCCCCGAGAGAGTTAACGGTGCGGGGAAACTCGCCTCTCCTCCGCCCGTACCGGGCGCCTGGCAACCGGGGCGCCGCGCATGTAGGGCCACCGGGGGCTGCTGCTGCCGCCGCCGCCGGCCCCCCGCCCCCGCCGGGCCCCGCGTCCCCTTCCCCGCCCCGGACAAGGCGTTTAACGTGCCCAGGCGTGAAGTATGGCATGCAAAGATGGTTTCTGCCAAGGAGCCAGCCATCGCCATGTCCTCGGGTCTCTCCATCGCCCTCCTGCACTGCTTGTGCCTGGCGACGTGGTGAGTACCCCCGGCGGCGGCGGGGCGGAGGGCCCGGGGCGGCCGGTCCCGGTGCCGCTGCCCCCGTGGGCTCCCGGCGGCTCCGCTCACCCCTTCCCTCTTTGCCTCGTAGCCTCACCGGGCCACCAGGGCAGAGCAAAAAAGAGGAGAAATTGTGGCCGGAGAATTTCACCAGCATCCTGAACAGCCTCCTGGATGGCTATGACAACCGGCTGCGACCGGGATTCGGGGGTACGGTGGCGGCGCGGTGCCGGCGTTGCGGGGCAAGCCGGGCAGGGGCGGGGGGGGCGCAGCGCTCGCCGCTCGTACCGACCCGTTACCGACCGAAAACGCGTGTGTCCCTCTCCGCGCCCCGGGGTTCGAGCCCTCCGGGGAGGAAAGGGCCGGCAGCGCCTGGACCCGAAAGCTCCGTGGGGCTGAGCAGCCCCGGCCGTGGGGGCTCCGCTGGGGTGGTCCCGGGCTCAGCCCCCGCTTCGCTGCTCAGCCCACACCCTGGGCTCGGGCTGCTGCTCTTGCGATGGGGAAAAAAAAATAACAAACAAAACCAACAAAAGCCCGAAGCCGGTGTGCGTTGGCTTGATGAGGATGGGGGGACTTGTCTGACATCCACATTCTTCTGGTTCTTGGCAGTTTTTGACCCCTAAATGCCGCGGATCGGGTCCTAATAGAAACTAGTGTACTTTTACTAGGCTGAGAGGTCAGTTCTTTGGTGGGTTCTGTTCCGCTAGTTAAGGAAAACCAGAGCTCAGGTGCCTGAGCACGCCAGTTCTTTGCTATAGTTGCTCGAAATCCAGCTTTTGATTTAGAAGTAGTAGACTTAATTGCTGTATAGGAATTAGAAGTGGAATAGTCTCCAATTTGCCTTCACCTGTGCTCTGCATGTGGGGGTTTTGTGGCCCTTTCATGCCCCAGGCTGTTAAGATGCGGTTTTGTGCTGCTGAAGGAGCAGCCAGACTTGCTGTGTTCTTTATTTGTTCTGATGTTACTGTGTAGGGACTTGGAACCAAAAATCATTAGGATCCAGAGGAAATAAAAGTTTATTTTGTAATCTGGAATGAAGATATTAAAAATGCAGATTTGAAACTAAAAAAAAAAAAAGATTTAAAAAGGAATGCTACAGCCCTTCTTGTGGTGCACAAAGCTATAACGAGCATTTTATAGGCTGCTTCCTATAGAGGATTGAACGAGATCCTTGCGTAGGTTTCTGTTGCAAAATACTTTCTTCCTCCTCTGAAAGTACCTTCTTCATACACGTGATCCATCTACACTGACATGTATGCCAACATGTTCCCCACGTGCCGTATACGGTGCTCACATGCATGATCATGATTGTTAAAGGACAACACCTGGCATCACTGATCACTCCATTATTATTTGAGTGTAGGGAATAAATGAGGCCTTCTATAAGTTAGCTTATGCATTAAGTGAGAAGGAAGGTAAATTTATTAGCACCCAGAGGAATCATTTGGAACTGGTAGCCTTTTGCAATTTAGTCCCTGCGGAGAGGTTACAGGCGCTTCTGCACGCGTACAAGAGATGTGCTATGTTTGGCATCATTTTAGGTTGAATGCCAACTAATTAGTCATCTAGCAAAGATGCTTTACGAGCATTATCAGTTTTCTAAAATTAAACAACTACTAAATATGTAATATGACATACAGTTATGTTGATTTTTATTTTAATACAGTTGTCCTTTGCAGGATGTTTTGCAAGAGTAGATCTTTTTCCTCAATAAGTGTTGCAGACTTTCAGTAAAATGCAATCAAGGAGAAAAAGTTCATTGTATCTCCTTGAATTTTCATATTGACAATATTGAAGTAAATGACAGAGGGAAGAAAAAAGTCCCAGATTTCAGCCTGGAGAAAACATTTCTGGGTGAATATTTCACAAAATGGGTATTATACCGCTCTTGCTTCTTCCTTGCTTACAACATCTAAACCACTGATCTTTGAGTTTTGAACTTCTAAGTAAAAGATGGGGAAAAAAATGCTTTATTTTTGAAAGTCATGCTTGCCTCTCTAGCTCCTTACAGCAAAAGTTATGTTCACCTGATTTGACAAGAACAACTTTAAAAAAAAAACCAAACCAAAACCAAACAAAGAAATTTCTGCAATTGGTCAGATTTAACTTTTTGACATAACTCAGAGTAATAACTCTGGATTACTTATTAAAATATATCTATCCAAATCAAGTTTTCCCTATATTTTGGGATTTTTTTGTTGATAAATTTTTATGACAAATGGGACTTGCATCTTAAAAGTGGGTCTCTCACTAGTTTGTAGCATATCAAACAAAATATCAGAGGGGATGGGAATATTTAGAGATGGAAAGTATAGTGTGTTTTGGGAATGTTTAAACCACATCACTTTCTGATGAACAGCAAAATATTTATTTTTGTTTTATTCTTGAAGCTGATTCACTATCTAGTTTTCATGTGGCTCAAAATGAAACGAAGGTTTTATTTTGAGAACAAAAGGCTGCATAGAGGTCTGACTGATACTGATTTTAAGCTTCAAATTAATGAAAACCTTTCTAATTCTGGCACAAATGATGTTTAAAATCAGACTTGGGGAGGTAGCCAAATTCTGCGTTTTGCCAGCATCTTCCAGAGTTGCCACAAATAACAATTCAGGAAGATGTTTCACATGCAGAGCGAAGTAGAAAACATTAGATTTTGGAGATTTCCTAAAACTGGATCCAAATTCTCCATGCTATCATTAATTAACACAGTTTTTGGTAGTTATTGAGGAGAACTTAAATTGCCTGAGCATGCTTACAAATGTGGAAGTGGTTTCTTAGGAGGGTTTTGAACCTCAGCGGAGTATATGGAAGCTTGTCTTGGTACTTCTTATGCAGGAGCATGGCGTATGTAGAGGGTTAATAGAAGGATTAAGTTCCCCATGTCATTGACTTAACACTTTGCATTACAAATTTACTTTATTAAACGGATTTAAAAAACCTAAAAAGTTGCTGTCACTTACTTGTGAGGTTTGGTTGTGTAATAAACAAAACCAGAAGGGTTTGTGAAAAAGGTGATTAAAGACCATTTAAGTGAAAGTTCCCATTAAGTTTGGAGAGAAAGGGAATCTAAAGAAGCAAAGTTTTCACTTAGAAATTTAATGAAACAAAGCAGAATGGGCAGTTTCGTGTAGGAAAGAAAAAAAAAAAACCACAACACCCAAGTGCTGTCAGAAAGATTTTATATGCATAAGAGTTTTGAATTTCAGTAGAGGGAAGGTATTTAGGGGCTAATGAATAGAGTAATGCTGTATGATATTTAAAAATAGTGTGGTGGAAGTGAATTCCATTCCCTACATTATATGCTCTATTATATCTTTTTACAAGGGTATTTAGTGATAAGACAAGGGGCAATGGCTTTAAACTGAAAAAGGGTAGATTTAGATTAGATATAAGGAAGAAATTTTTCACTCTAAGGGTGGTGAGGCACTGGAACAGGTTGCCCAGAGAAGTTGTAGATGTCCCATCCCTGGAAGTGTTCAAGGCCAGGTTGGATGAGGTGTTGAGCAACCTGGTGTAGTGGAGGGTGTCCCTGCCCATGGCAGGGGGGTTGGAACTGGATGATCTTTGAGATCCCTTCCAACCCTAACCATTCTACGATTCTATGATTATCCTGAATTTCAGAATGCAATTTGTAATGCATGTGGGTTTCCTGGTCAAAACCATTCTGTAAGGAGAGGGTGTTTACAGAAGCCACTTGTAGTGTGATGAAATAAAAGCATTATCTGCTGGAAAACTTCAAGAGTGTTACCACAGTGCTATTTTGACTCCACTGTAAAACTTTGAAGTAAAAGCATTTCTAGTTATACTCTGACTCCAGTTTTCATCTGCTTTTAAAAATTTCGTGTATGACTTGCCTCCTGCCCAAGGCTCCTAGGTTGACTTTGAAACCCACAGACGTTAGCTCCAAGCAAGATGAAGGTAGCACCCTCAGCATGTTACTGGCTCATTGTGGTGAGGTTGCCCATCAGTTGGTGAAAGCTGGAGCTCTCTCTCTACTTGGGATGTATTTATTTGTGTGAGGTAGAGTCTGGCATGAGCTGCAAGTCTATCTGCTAGCAAAATGGTGATAGCTCTGTGGCTTTCTGTTCGGAAGTTGCCACTGGCTCATGAGTAGAAGGAACAGGACCATGTTAATTCATTTTCCTTTTTCTTTTTTATCTCTTTTCATATTCTTTCTCATTATCTTGTACGTGTGAGAGTGCAGATGAGTCCTTGGTGGAATTAAATATATTGGCCATTGTCTCCCCTAGGAAGGCTAGGAGAGGCCTTCTCTGCCCCTTCTAGACTGTCATGTTCAGCTGCTGAACGGCATTTCTGAAGAGTTTCATTTCCTGTGAATGCAGGAGGAGTGTCTTCAGTCAGAAAATAAACACAAGAATAAATTTGAAAAGCAGAGATTTTTCTGTTTTTAGAGAAAAGAAAAATATGTACGTGATTATCTGCTCTTATTAAGAATTCATGCGTACCTTCAAGGTTCGATTGCTCAGCATAATAGATATTGTAATTTATTTTTATTTTTTAGATTGCATGTGGACTTGAAGTGAGCATTGTGAAGTGAAGCTGATAGTTTTTTTCAGGCAGTTGTCCAGTCTTCCTCAGCTGGTGAGAGAGTAGATGACTCAATGGCTTAACAGGATATGGTGTTAGATACCTGTAGTTGACTGATTTGAATTTGGCACAAGTTGGTAATGCTTGAAGTCATTACCATCTGTCTATTGTTCAGTGACCTGTATAAAATTAGCTGATATTCTTAGTCCAGTCCTCAGTAGACAGGTGTCCACATCATGAAAACTGGCACCAGTATCAAGCTTGTTGGCTGTCTGCTGATGAAGAGGCAAAGAAACAATCATCTCCTCATTTCTGGAGATATGTTTTTCCCTTTTCACAATTCAGACATGCTGATGGATGAACATATGTAGACACAAATGTTATTGTGTGCTGCTGCGTTTGTTGTTTTGGTAAATAATGTAGTCCACATGTTTGAATTCCATATTAATTTTTTAAAAATCCCCTACCTAGTTGTTCTGGCTTCCTAGCAGAAATCTTACATATAGCAGATGTCCTCAGCTGTTCTTTCTGATAGAATGAAACAAGAGAACATGCTTCATGCGATGGCTTTTTTCCTTACTTTTTTTTTTCCTTAAGAGATACCAGCTCTATTCAGGCAGCAAGAATTTGGAAAGAGAAAGCACCAAATCTTTCACATGTAGTTATATTTAAAAAAAAAAAAATCTGTAGCAACTACTTTTTTTTTTTTTAAGATGTAGCTGTAGAAACTGATGTAATATAGTTTCATGTGGCTTGTGTATCCTGAGACTGATCTCATAATAGCCACAATAACTGCACTTAGCATTTAAATTGTACTTTGTGTGTTGAAACCTTTGTACAGACTTGTTCGCTAACGTTCCTGATTGGTTGCGTGCCTCTTGATGGCAAAATTTGCAATACACAGAAAGCCTGTGCAGGATTTGACTGTTTACATACAGTGGAGATCTCTGCAGTGACAGTTGCCTATGGAGACGTGGGGATAATGGAGCCCGGAGTCTTTCACTGGGAGCTGTGCTGCAGTTCAACCCATATGTTGGCATAAATCGCATGGGAGAGCTGTCTTATGTTCCTCTTCGCAGGGTTAGGGCCTGGCATCGCTTCTTCAGCCCACATGGAACATCTCTATCTAACGCTGAACTATTCTGGCTTTTTGCAGGGGTTGCTTTTAATCCTGCCTGAGCTTCTTTAAAGTATATTATCTTGCAAGCGGTGATTCAGACTTAACTGTTCCCACTGCAGTGTGTAGGACTCTCCTCCTATTTCATTGACATAAAAATACACACCAGTATGTTATAAATAGTTCTTCAGCATTCCTGAAGATTTATGGTGGATAGATGCTTTCTGAACACCCATTGAGGGATAAGCCCAAATGGTCGTATTGAAAGTTAATTGGCCTTCTTACAACTCACTGCGTTTCATCGCCAGTAATAGAGCGTTAAGGATTCTAATAGGATCTTCTGCTTGCAGAGCCTGGGTTGATTAAGTGGTGCAACACATTCGTTTCGGAGGGCTGCTTAAATCACCAGTAAAAGTAGGTTAGGTGACTACAGATCACCTCCTCGTTGACAGGAATTCCCACGATTAATAATAGTTTTTAAAAAAAGAAGCAGCGTGACTCACTATTTGTACCCCCGCTATTGTTACCAACTGGAGTTGTGTTTTATTCTAGAACAAGAAGAATAAGGGATAGGTTTTGATGTCTCCATAGATACTCCTGGGTTGGCATGAAGTACTGGGATGTGCTAGAAGAGCCGAGGTTTGCCCTGAACAGTTGTGAACTGACAATGTAGGTGGAAGACGTGGAGCATGACAGGGCTGCAGTTGGAGAAAAAGCATTAGGAAGATAATCAGCTTCGCTGTCCCTTGCTGCTGTCTTCACTCCTACCAAACATTTTACTGTTTAACCGACGCTTTGGATGCAAAGCAGGGATATGCACGTCAGTACTAGCTGGATAAAAGATATGATGCCTAAAATATTTCTAGATCCTCATTCATCTGGGATTTTCTAGTGGCCTAAAATGTGATTTTAACATTTGTTTTGTCACCGTACTGCCATCTTGTCAGAAAGGAACCAGAAGTAAACTTTAATTTCAACCTTATTTTGCGGCTTCATTATTGTCTGAGAGTTCCTGTTTCCTTCTTTCTCATGGGTCCTATTAATAAATAAAGGTTTGAGAGCAGAATAGCAGTTACTAAAGAGTGAACTCAAACATAGTTGTAGTCCTGTGCTGCTGCTGCTGTAGGATTTCTAATGGCATTAAGTTGTAGGCTTGCTGATTTGGAGATTAGCTTCTTGGTCTTAGCTCTCCCCTTCTTTCTGAGAAACTCCAAAAAATAAAGTCTCAAAAAGCCTCTGAACACGTATCGCTCATGAAGCTGTAATCGTTTAATAAAACAAAATAAATCAACGCCTGAGGAGAAGCAGCTCATGCCTGTGGGAAAAATCTGTCCCTTTGCTCAATTTGGTATGATTAAAAAATCAGTGTTCTGTGAGCTAAAGAAAGAAGGTATCACCAGAGGAAAGCAGTTCAAGGTTTGTTTTTTTGTTGGTATTTTTTGGGGAATATTCCTATTTGGTTTCTTAGAACTAACAAATAAAGCAGTTCCTGAAAGGGATTCAGTATTTTCTTGTTATTGAGTAACAGAGACTAATTCCTGCATTTTCTTATTAGAGCTGCATGGGAAAATGACTTTTTCATTTCTACAGAACTTTAATTTCAGAAACATTTCAAGCTCAGGTGAAATAAATATTTATATATTTATATCTACCCTAGATAAATTGGCCAGATAGGATTGGATCTCTTCTATTTCTGTGTATGATTGGGCTTTTCTCCCCTACTTTCTAAGGCTGCGGATGAATGTCTTCACTTCTAGTATCTTGACAACTCTAGTATGAGTTTTTCCAATCTCTTGGAGCTCTTCTGCTCTCCAGAAATAGTTATATTCAGGAAATGTCATTGGACTATGTTGTCAGTAAAATGAGTGGTCTAACCACTCCTGAATTTCTCTGACCTAATGAACATTTTGTTATTTGTAGAAAGAGGAGCAGCTTCCATTTGACATGTTTAGAGAGCAGCCCATTGCAAAACAAACAGCGTGGTATGAAAGTGTATTATCTGGAACTTGAAAGTTTCTTCTTAAAAGCTCTTCAAGACAGACATGCCAAAATAACCAACTTTCCCAGGACTGCTGAGCTACCAACTGTTGTAGGGTGAATTTTCTTTAGATTTTATCTTGAAAAAGTGTCCATTTGTGAAACTGTTAACTTTCAGTAAAGTCATTTTTTTGACATTCTGCTGAAAAATTCTTAGCTGAAGAACTTGCAGATTGTTTAGTGAAATAATTTTACATGGTTTCGTTTTGCTTTTTGTTCACAGTTTAACACTTGTTCTAGGTGCAAGAAGTATAGGTTCCCCCTTTTCCAGTTGCTTATTTCTTTTTCTCCTTTTAAATTTGATTCAGTGACACTTGTGAACAGTGATTTTTTTTTTTTTTTTTCCCAAAAGGGACATATTCTTCTGCTGCGAACAGTCTCAAGTCTTTCCTTGTTTCATTTTTAGATTGCAAATACTATGATAAAGCCTGACTTAACAGACTTGAGCCACTTATCCTCTTTAGAAACTCGAGTAGTAGGGGTTCAGTAGCAACTGTGGTTGTGAATTTGTAGATCCTACATTTTTTTTCAAACAGATGCTGTTTGGTAAGGCCATCACTAGATTTAGTTAGTTATTTATGTATTTCATTTACGATGTGAGTTAATTACCTGAATTAAACCGTTAGCTAATGCTTTGATCACAGAATCATCGTAATAACAGGTAATGATTAGCAGCTTTCTAGCCTTTTACATTGGGAACAGACCTAAATCCCAGTGAAATTACTTAGCGCGTGTCCTTTGATTTAAGGGGAACTGTAGAGTGTACTGTAGAGTGAATGCTCTTCTGAAATTTCAAAGTGCCTTGTCCTGTATTAAAGGAAATGATACGTTAAAAAGCAAGTGCTTTCTCGGATGGTTGCTCTGCCGTACCTAGCTGTGAGAGTGCAAGACTTCTGCTCGGTGCACTCTTTTTAACAGTGTCCTAGTTCTTTCAAGTTGGGCTTTGTAGTAGCATGTGGACCTAGGTTCAGACCCTCAAAAATGCTTAGATATCCAACTTTTGTTTTGGTTGTTAGCATTAAGTACTTAAGTGAATCTCAGGATATGAATGCTCTTCTTGATCTGCAATACTAAATTGCCCAGTGCATGGCATGCTGATATCTATAGTCCATTTATTACCAGTAGGACTGAATGTTAGTAATGAATGCCATGGGGAATGTGGATTTCCTGAATTTCGTGTTTGTTGTTAATTATCATGGTGTTTTCAGTTGGCCTTTTAATTTTTTGGCATTTGTTTTCTTATCCATTGAGTCAACATTGGTTTTCTGAAAGGGGTTTTGCATGGAAATGATGCTTTTGATTTACTTATGTGGTAAATGTAATTGAGCAGTGCTTGTTGTTAGAGACTTATCTGAAATGACCTGTATTTGCATTTTGCTCTTGCTCATCCACAGAACCCTCAAAGCGATAACTGTTCACACGCCAGGATTGTTTATGGGAATTGTTGACCTGCAAAATTCAAATTTTCTTGCTCACTTCCTTTTCATACATTAGGTCCTGTCACTGAAGTCAAAACAGATATCTATGTCACCAGTTTTGGACCTGTTTCTGATGTAGAAATGGTATGTATCTCTGACGTTAAAATGCCATTTCTGGGTTCTGAGAAACCATTAACTGCAGTAAGGAGTGGATGCTTCGTCTGTACTGTTCTGTCAATCATGCAAAGTAGTCAAGATTAGTAGCAGCTTAATTTACAGGTTATAATTACATACATCAGGCCTGATTCTGGTCACACGTTGACTGTTTTTTGGCTGGCTTATGGAATTCACTTCATAAGATTTAAAACAGGCTTTCCTGGTGTCGAGGCAGAATCAGGCCTTGCGAGGAGTGCCCAAGTCAGTCTGCTGTGGGGACAACCTGTAATATCTTTGAAATTGCCTTTCCTTTCTGAAACTTGTGTTATTCTCAGGTGGATAATAATGACACCATTTCACAAATACTTGTTGATGTTTTCATTTCAGAGAAATGCCCTTTGCTGATATTTGTGCCCCTTTTAGCATCACTTTCAGCAAATGTTTGACTGATAAGAGTTTTCATTAAGTGCCTGCAGAAATTGAACGTCAGTGACAGGCATGAAGTAGTCATGGAAGAGAAATGTTACATCTGCATGTCCTGTTATCTGTGCCTGAATGACATCTGCATCATTTGAGGTCAAATCCAGCATACCTCTCGTCAATTTATATAATCCAGTGGTATACCCTAAAATCATACAATAGTTTCTCTTTTTATGAAATATCCAAGAAATCACATGGAAGTAACACAACCATACGTACTGAACTGAACTTTATGGGAAAGGCGGTTTCAGGACAGTAACTTTCTTCCCATATAGTGCTGTCGTTCATTTTGTGGCTCACCTGATTTGGTTCTATCGTGTGAAAAGGTATGTGATAGCAAGATATTCTTTTCAAGGGCTAGATTCATGACAGCAATCTCATGTTGAAAAGCATCTTACCCCTTCAGTGGTTGTCATGTACAGTATTACGCTGTTCAGTGTGAGAAGGGGTGCAAGAATCTGGTCCCAAGGAAATCTAGTAATGTGCGCCTCAAATCTAAAATGAGGGCTGCATGGGACCTCTAATGTTTCATTGAAGCATTTGACATGGTGCCACGTGGGAAATTAGTTGTTATGTTGGAGAAGACAGGAGTGAGAACATGGACTGAAGGTAGGTAAGGAACTGGCAGAAGGAGAGTTCACAGCAGATGCATCTCCTTTCTTCATGAGGGGTTGGTTAGGAGACTATGCAGGGGTCCAGGAATTGTTTCTGGAATAATAGTGACCCTATGTAATCTGTATGTGGCTGCACTCATAAAACTCCTTGAAACAGTAAAGTGTGATATAGTCTCAGTACAGGGGATGATCAGAATGTCTTTTTAGAGCTGGGTTGCTTTGGTACCCAGTGTGATGAAAAGGGTTGAGATCTTACATTACAAAATCTGTCACGTAGAAGCTAATAACAGAAACTGCTCCTTATGAGCTATGAAGTCACCAGCGAGAAATGACAGTAGAAAAGAGACTTTTCATAGATTAACTGTAAACCACAGTGGAGGATTCAGCCATGGAAAAGAAGACAGATATAATTCTAAGATGCCTTACACTAGTAGACATGCCTGCTTGGCAATGCAAATAGATAAGGCCATACAGGTAGTTTCAATGGTAACATTATGCAGAAGAGTTTGAAATAAAGTCAGAAAACAGTGTTTGGCTTAACAGCAAAATGACAACTGTAACTTAGAAAGGAGTTAAAGCTTTCTGTGTTACCTTTTTCAATGCCACATGATGCCTTTTTTTTTTTTTGTCAAATGCTTCAGCTTCCTGAGATAAGAAATGCATTCTTTTCTCCATTCATTCACATATGATTTCTCATGATGTGCCTGTGTCGACAGTTCTGCAGTTGTTTGCGTGGTTCCTTCGGAGCACTTGAATGGCTTTACTGAGGAAGTTAACGGGATAGTTACATAGTTAAAAACAAATGTGTGTATATATGCAAATCTATATATAATTTATTATCCGTGTTTTGTGGGCATGGCAAAGGAAACATTTAGCTTTTCTCAGTTAAAAGCTTGCTTTCTGTGAGCTGAAATTAAATTTTCTTTCCTGACTTTAAAGTGGAAGTAGTCGTTTGTCCTGGTATTTTTAATTGAGCCAGCAGCAGAAAATCCATGAGTATCTTTTCTTTAAAAATCTGTTGACACATGTTGTCAGGGATCATTTTGTTTCCAGTTACGTGCTTGACTACAAATTCAATTGCCTGCTTCCTGCAACCTAATTAGATTAATTATTCCTTAATGATTAAGGAATGATTAAATATGTGTAGCAATTTATTGATATGACTAATGTGGGAAATTAAGCTATTAAGAAGTACACAACACACTTTAATTGGTGGAAATATGTTTATGTAGTGGACTTAGCATTTTCTTTGCGTCTGATTTCTTTGCTCCTGAGAGATTTCTTTTTTTACAGGAAACACTTATATACATGCAAATATGATCTTTGTTTTTCTGCAATATAATACAGGAGTATACAATGGATGTCTTCTTCCGTCAGACATGGGTAGACAAAAGATTAAAATATGATGGCCCTATTGAAATTTTAAGACTTAACAACTTGATGGTTTCAAAGGTGTGGACTCCTGACACTTTCTTCAGGAATGGGAAAAAGTCTGTTGCGCATAATATGACAGCCCCAAACAAACTCTTCAGAATAATGAGAAATGGCACCATCCTGTACACAATGAGGTATCTAACATGTTTGTTCAGCTTCTTGCAATTACTGTATGCAAAAAGTTATACTGCCTAGACAAAATGGCAACCAGAGACTATTTAATTTGTTCCATTATAGGCTTACAATAAGTGCAGAGTGTCCCATGAGATTAGTGGATTTTCCCATGGATGGTCATGCTTGTCCTCTCAAATTTGGGAGTTGTAAGTTGCAATTATGAAATTTCTTGTAACTACAGAATTTAAGTAGTAGAAGTAGATTTTGAGCAATTTCTAATCTTTTTGAATATTTGTCTTGATACACAATCCTTATGCAGACAAAACTCCTGTTAAGTTCCTTGGGAATTTTATTTAGGGCCTGAAAAATTAAACTAAGGCAGAGAATTGAATAGCAGGCAGTGATACAGCTGTTATGTTAAACCCCACTATTCTGGCTACACAGTTGCTTGAAATACGTAGTTTTTCTTGGTTCTTAGGGACGAATTGGCCACTCAGTGAAGTGAGAGATTCTCTGGACAAGACAAAGAGAGCTGGATCCATCTCACCTTCCATCAGTTAGGTAAAAGGCACCTAAGAAAGCAGGTTATTTGACTTTCTCTGCAGCCAGTGGAGGCACATTGACATCCTAAATTAGAGTAAAGATTTGATCTTTAGTTGTATTTGTCTATCTCTTGTCTCACGGGAATCTACGTGGCAAGTTGAATCTAGATAAATGATTTTTAGACTGGTGAGAGGAATCTTAGTGCAGTTGTCTTTCCTTTTCTGCTTTGAAGTCAGATGTAGATTTTTGGATAATCTCTAAACTTTGGCTAGAAGGAACACTTTGGGACATACTGCATAACAACCAGGGGAGATAGTTATGATTCCAAGATTTGAATCCGCAGCAGAGACCTCTCAGACCACCTGGGGATGGTTGATGCACTCCATTAACTACCTGATCTCTCTTCGAAGCCGCCTCAGTCACTGACTTCTCTGCTTTACACTCCAATGTAGTCAGTGGCTGGACATCAATCTGTTTTCCTTGACCCCAGAGCTCTGAAGTTAGAATTGGCTGGAAGTTCTTCATGGTCTTTTTTTAGCATAAATTCAGCTTATACATCTGGGTAGTCAACCAAAAAGGGGAATTTTAAAGACACTGCTCTGATAAGGTTTTTCATCCCTGTTACATGGAGACTGTAGACCAGGTGCTGCCAGATTTGGTGTCAGCTGTACCGTAGGGAACCTTCAATAGTTGAGGCTTCTCCACAGGCATGTTCTCCAGGCAGAATCAGCAGCCAGCAGAAATTGCGCTTGACACTAATCTGATATTTTCCTCAGTGAAACTTAAAATAGGATGTAGCCATTTCAAATGCAAGACTGATTTAATTCAATTTTAACAGGAGTTTGGGCTGTGTAGGGATTGAAAGCTAGCCCTAAGTTATGTCTTTTGTATTAAATATGAAATGTTTCTTTGGATGTGCTTATTTTTGGGCTATTGTGAATTTTTTACTGACCTCTGGTTTCTGCTATATATTTTAAACGCAAGTTTAAAATATTATAGTTTCTAAATATAGCATAGTTTTTAATATAATCATTCTTTTCTGTAAAGAAATGTGCACCCAGTCTCCAAAATGTATCCTCCCCTTACACATGCCCTTTTTATGTATTAGTATATTTTAACGATAAAATTTTAGATAGAAATTTCTAAAATAATTTAAAGATAAATGTTACATGTCCAATAAGGGCTGATCCAGAAAGAACTCGTGTTTAGATTTTGCATTCAAATGTGAAGTGAATTTGTGTGTGACACTTGACATATGACCTTAGCTGCTATTTATTCTCCTCCGAGGGTGGCTTTTGGGGGTAACTTGATGTGATGGGTATCTTCTGAAGTTGTTAGTGTGCATCTTGCCGTTCGGTTTCAGTAGGTTCGGATTGGGCTTTTAGTAAGGTGTGAGAAGAAGTTTCCTATTTATGCAAACTGATGCTGTGTTGTAGATGCTTATCCAAAGAGTGAAATGATTTATACCTGGACAAAAGGACCTGAGAAGTCAGTGGAAGTTCCTGAGGAGTCTTCCAGTTTAGTTCAGTATGACCTGCTTGGGCATACGGTATCCACTGAAACCATTAAATCTATTACAGGTAGGAATCTTCATCAGTAACAATCAATTTGAGGTAAAATTAACCTTGTAACATTGCCCAAGGCTTTTTTCTTTCCTTCCTTTAAAGGTATTCTACTGAATGTCATAGGGTGTATATTAAGGACTGAGAGCATAAATCTGAATTAGGTTTCTGTCCTTCAGATTTACATTTGCAGATTCATTACAGTAGATTCCGACGGTCTTTCAGAAAGCAAGAATGAGATCATTACTCCGAGGGACAAAATGAGCACTTAATCACTGCTTAAAATGCAGTTTGGAGAGTCAAGAGGATGCCTGGGTGAGGAAGTAATTTCTCAGCACTGTATCCACATTATGTGCAAAAGACTTCCTTTGTCTGGCGGTGCAAACAGCTTGGGATAGAAGTACAGCATACAGAATGGATTATTAAAGCCATAAAACCCCTCTAGTGAGATAAGGATAGGCACAAATGCATTAGTCACAATAGATATTTCTGCTGATTTGTGCTGTAAGAAATAAGGCAAATGGCAACTACAGGCATGCGAAACGAGTGAAGTGTCACTGATGAGCAGCGTGGTGATAAACAAGCATATTCCCAAAATATTTTTAAAATTTGGAATCGTTTTCTAAGCATCAGCAAGTTTGAGTGTTGCAAGATGGTCAAAATGAAACAGATAAAGCAAATATATTTGATATATTGCTCTATGGATATTTTTCTCAAAGATAAAACAGCGTTTTGCAATACACTAGAAATTTACCTCTCAGCATATTGATTATTATGAGTTAACACCAGAATTTCGTTACTGTCCCCAAAATGCTCATTCCGTAGTGCTTTATTTAGACAAATTATTCAGTTTATGGTAAAACCGCAATTTTTTGTTTGTTGAGTATGAATGCTAACATTTTATATAAACTTACCGTACGTTTAATTCTTGTCAATGATTTTTGCGTTTGTTTCATTATCATAGTGGTCCTGACCTATAAACCTAGCAAAAAGCTGAGATGTTTCCATAACATTTAATGCGCATCATTGTTATTATTGTTTTATTTGGCAGGTAGGTATCGCAATGTTACGGATACCGTGGTAGGTAGATAGCTTGTATCTTGAGACTCTTTTCTTCAACATCTGCGAAAAGAATTTTTAAAATCATGCTTATATTGTAAAATGTAATCCAGTACTAGCTGTACATTTATAGTATTTTTGGTATCAGCTTCTGAATGGCACCATACAGACCTGCTACTTCCAGGATTTTTTGTTTAAAACTTTCATTCATTCTTGTCTCTAAAGAACATACCTTTCTCATCACCTTAACAATCCTAGTTGATAGTCTGAAAGAGTTATTCTGCAACACAAATTTCATGCACCATCAGAAAAATATTTTCTTTTTTTTTTTTAGGTGAATATATTGTTATGACAGTTTATTTCCACCTCAGACGGAAAATGGGTTATTTTATGATTCAGACCTATATCCCGTGCATTATGACTGTGATCCTTTCTCAAGTTTCATTTTGGATAAATAAGGAATCCGTTCCAGCTAGAACTGTGTTTGGTAATTATCTCTTTTTCACTTTTTCTCATGCTTCCTTTTTTAATGACTTTCACTAGAATGGGCCTTTTTAGTGCACTGGGGTATACTGCCTCCATAATAGTGCAGAAACAAGGGAATAATGTAAATTCAGAGGAATTTTTGCTGTCAATGTATGAAGAATGTTGTTATGTGAATCATTGGAATATGAAGAGAAACTTGGAATATATAACCTGAAGGGTGGCACGGTTACCTATGGCAAATGAGTGGACATCTCTGGGGATTAGCTGATTTTAGCTGCTTGGGGAAGCAAACGGGGAAGACCTGGCCCTGAGTAATGCTCTCAAGTCCTTAGTCTAAATCCAGAGCAGTGTCATTCTCCAGTGGACAGTAGTGTAATTACTTGAACTCACTCTTTCTAAAATACTTTTAAAATGATTTGATTGGGAGTGTGGGAGGTGTACAGATGTCTTCTTATGAGATACTTGTGTCATCGGTGGAAGCTTGTTATGAGTAAGGCTTAGATCCTGTTACTGTAATTTCGTGTTTAGTGCTCTTCTCTCCTTTCTGCCATTGCCATTATGAAAATGAATTCAAAAAGCAAAATGATCACAAGATATTAAAATTGCCCTCATTAAAATATAGCTTGAATGAGATGCTACAATGAGCTCTGAAAATAAAAAACAAAAAAGCTTCTATGGAAGACAAAACGTAAGAAATTAAATGGAAATAAGATTCTTGACAAAGAAGTACGATAAAAACATTTTTAAAAGCAGTCTTTATAGAGCAATGTCTTGACTTTATAATGTACTGTAGTCTAAAGGAGGACTAATCAGGAAGAGAATGTTCTACAAAAAGACTTTCTATAGATAGATAGATGCTGGCAGGAATGATGAGAATTAATGTTTCTACGTGACAGTCCATTTAGACATGTAAGTTGAGTCAGAACACTGTTTAGCATCATGAATTAGACACGGTAAATGATTAGTTATTGGAGAAGCAACCTTTAAACCTAATAAGAACCCCACTAGCTCTCAACTCAAGCATTACATTAGGTAAACTAGTATATCACTTCATATGCTTTTGCAGAGGTATTGAATAATGGTTCTTTTTTTGAAGAGAGTATTGCCATGAACTGGAAAGGTAGAATCTGTGTTTATAGACAAGATGTGGTAGTTGAAAATGTACAAATTAGAGAGAAATAAGTGTAATATGTGTCATTATATCCATATGTGAAACTGAAACCAGGTAATAGTAATAAAGTTTAGACATCCACTATGTTACAGATAAGTATCTAAAATGCCTTTGAAAGCAAATGGCTTAAAGTATGGCTAAAATTTTCTTTTTAGTTTTCTGACTCTGCCTTCTAAAGAGTTCCTTAAAAGAAGATAGAAATGTTGCAGACAAGAGAGAGGAATGAAGCCAGAATACCTGCTATGGTACCAGCTTTCTAGAGGAACTGTCAGAAGAGGCTGACCAAAAGATGTTTGCGTTGGACACGGCATGATTAGGGAGAACTTGCCAAAAGTAACAGAGCAAGGATACACAAAGAACTAAGGTGCATCAGGTCGTGATTTCTGCAGTCAGAGCTTTAGATACCTGAATCTGCCGATTGTGGGAGATTAGTTTTCTTGGAGGAAAGACAGCAGTAATTTCAAAACAGGGTTTTTTTTTAAGTTAATTTTTATTTTAAAGTACTCTTAATGTATTTTTGTATGGTCATGTGCATTTCTAATCAGAAGCTTGCAAGTATTTAGCTCTAGATAATTATAGTTCATGTGTATGTGTAATATTTTTTACCAAACCTTAATTCCCTACCCCATAAATCTCTATGACACGTATCCAAGAGCAGTTGCAGTGGCAACTGTAATTCTCCCAGGAGAATGATTCAATAGAGGGAAATCTGATAAAGACTGTGGCAGTACACTATATAATACTGTCTCGTCGTCCCTTCTTCTCCTTGTATTTGGGGAATGGTTGGTCATTCAAGTCACTTCACCCTACTCTTATAATCTAATATTAGATAATCTTACTGATATATCTATTAAACAAACTTCTTGAGAAAGACAATTCAGACAAACTATTTGCTTGGAGTGGACAAAGGTAGAATCAGGAAGGGTAGGGCTAAGCAGGAGTGGGTCTCTTCCAGGAAGAAAATAACTTTCCATAATTTATTTTTTTTCTCATGCTTAAACATTTTCAGTGGTGTGTTTTTTCAACACCTTCCCACTGAAGAAGGTTTTGTGAGCTTGCATCTGTGTTTTATCCTGCTGAGTTTGCTCTGAGATACTCCTTGTGCTTTCATGAACTGGCTATTACTCTTTTTTCTTTTTTTTTTCTTCTTCAATAGGTTTCATTGTGATTTCATTGTGTCCAGTTGTCTGTATGGCTGTGTCTAGGTGAAGCTTTTTGATATCAGGTTACTCACATGGAGTGCCATCATTTAGAGAATAGGGGATGTAAGGATCCTGTTGGAAAACATGTTCTTAATTATTTTGAATTCTTCTGAGCATATGCATTTGATCTTTAAGTAAAAGAGGTGCAGTGTTCTTTTCATAAAAGTAGAGAGATCTCCATTTGTAGTCAGTCTTCCTTGAGATTATCGTGGTAGGACTTATGCAGTGTTCGCTATAAATTCGGTATTTTACATGTGTATGGTATGGGATATTTTGGATGAAAAAGGAAGAAAGACCCCATACCTTAGTTTTATACAGTATGTATTTGCATTTGAAGTGTTACCATGAAGTTGCCGTGTTTTGAGTTCAGTGTTCATGCTTGTACACTTTAATTAAAAAGTTGTTTTTTCAGAAGATGAAATTCTAATTAAATTTCACCGGTTGACTAGTAGCAGAAGGATTTAAAAGATAAGGTGATGGTTTCTTAATTAACAGAGTTGTTAACATAATATTCTGGTTTTCCTTAGTGCCAAATAATTTTTCTTGATTTAGCAGCACCTGGATTATGAGTGGGATCAGAGGAACAGACATAGGCTTATAGGTGACATTCTGAACCCATTACAGGAAAATCATGTTCTTATTGAAGTCTGAGGAGCACTCAGCTATTCAACAACTATTTTATGTTCAAATGTTTAGAAAATAACTTGTAAGAAATTCTACTGAACTTGACGTGAAAAAAATATGAAATGAAGGCTTCCACGTTTTCTTCATGTGAACTGTAGATGATCTGCTGAAGTCATGGCTTTCCATACCTCCTTTAAAAGCTGGTAAACTGTTTTGAGTGCATAGCTGCTCATAGATATATGATGGTTGCCACAACTTAAATCTAATGCACTATTAACAAGCAGCAGAGAAAGACTCGTAAGTGATTTAAAATTCTTTGTTTGAAGCTGCTTGCCTATTCTCATTTTGTTTTACTTGGATTCAACAACGCTTTTGCTTTATTTCTTTGAAGGAATAACCACAGTGTTGACAATGACGACACTGAGCATCAGTGCAAGACATTCACTGCCAAAAGTATCCTATGCTACTGCCATGGACTGGTTCATAGCGGTCTGCTTTGCCTTTGTGTTCTCTGCTCTGATTGAATTTGCTGCTGTCAACTATTTTACTAATATTCAAATGGAAAAAGCCAAAAGGAAGACAGTAAAATCCCTTCTTGAATTTCCAGTTGCTCCAGTACAAAGAAAAAGAAGTACAGAAGAGACACTCACGGTACGTTTTCGGCTTATACAAACATTTTCTGTCTTTTTGGTAGCATTTCTTGGTGAAAACAGACCTTTAGCTTCCTCCCAGGTTCCCTCTGAGCTAACAATGCAGTGTAAGTCAGCCTAATGGAAGGCTAATGTTACACTATATTCTATGATAAAAACCTGTAAAACATGATTTAATTCTTACTTGCGCTATTGGATTAACTCGGGAGAGAGGAGGAGGTTGTGTCCATCCACACCTGCAGTCTCTTCTACGTATAGTTGAGTTTTGGTAAATATCAATTAGGATGGGTATCCTTAGGAAACTTTCTTTTCCTTTGCATATTGATTCTGATTGGACTGATTATACAGACCAAGATATTACAGAGTGTAAGGGCAGCATATTATTTTATGTGGCTGATGTCTTTAATGAATTAAAATAAGGTAAAGCATTGCAGTTGTACCTTAGAATGCTTCCCTAGACATCACAGGTCTCCTTTCATTGTGTGTATTGCCTATCTAGAGTTTTCTTTCTTCATCAGTTACAATTTAAAGAATTTTTGAAGAATGCTGGGTGAAACCTTTGTGTCCGCTGTAGATTTCATTTTGATGTCATTTGCATATCTTTGCACAGGAGCTCACCTCAACTCATGAAAAGGTTTTGGGGCTCTGTTTAACAAAATGCTTTCCAGCTTTCATAGCTGGTAGATATTTTAGTGTGTAGGCCAGTTAATAAAAGATCGATATCATCTCCAGTTGAGCTCACTGGTGATTCTCCTTTCCTCCCTTTTCCCACTCTCATATGCATCATATCCCACTCTCTGCTAAACCACTCGTTTATTCCTGAGACGCACAGCTAACAAAGCCATTAGGCCATGCAGTAGGCCAGTAATTCCCAGCCGTGGCTCACTCTTGGCAACATCACTCAAGAAGTAAGACAGTAACAGCAGCATGGTAATTTGCTCTTCCTGTCAGGCTGATTTTTGTAATTTCCTTTGGCTAAGCCGTGATTTAAGAACTGCTGTTTTAGACTAAGTCTTGGTAATTTTGTCTTCTGTCTCTTTTCACATCTTATTTGTCTCCTTCCTTATTCATCTCCTCTCTTTTGCCTTCCCACCCCTTCCATTTGCTATCACTGCTCAGCTGCTGTCCACCCACTTCCATTTTTCTTCCTCCTCTTTGCTCTCCTACCGTACATCGTTACTGTTTTCAATCTCCTGGCTGTGTTGTTCTGTTAGCTCCCATTTCTGCTTAAAAGGATAGATGTGCTCCTGAAGAGTTTGTTCCTTATCACTCCGTTGGCTGCTAGTAAGAGATGGGAATGAGAAAAACTATGTTTATAGTATCGTGTAGTTTGCCTACGTAGAAGTACCACTGCCATTATTTTATGCGAAGCTTCTTGGTTATACAGCATGCAGTTGAGTATAGCATCTCAGGCACTCCTGAGGAGTGTTAATAGATACTGCTTTTGGTGATGGTCACGTTTTGCTTGGGTCCAAAGGAAAACAGATTACATAAGAGCAGTTTCATCCTAGGTTTATTTAGATGATTTGATTAAAACATAAGGAAAAATAGTAGTTTTCTTGGGTAGCAATGACGGACGCTTAACGAAACCATTTTGTTTCAAGGTCAGAATTGCTGTAGGTCAGTCTCGTGTCATGATTAGCCATATACACTCATGTTTTGGAGAAACTTCTCTTTCTCTCTCTCTTTCCCTCCCTCCCCACCTCCCATTTTTTCTATTTTTAACAACAGCAACAACAGAACACACATGGCTTCACCCAACTCAAAAGCTAGGTAAAATGAGATGTGAACATTTCTATTTCACTGCTTAATTAATACCTCTGTGATAAACGTGATGGTGTGTTTATAGGTTTGGGGATTTTGAAAGCACTCAAGGGAGCAATCTACTTTTTTGGAGGGTTACATATTAATGTTATGAGTATGTAAGTGAATGTTAATGTAACTGTACCTTCAACTATGTTTTTTGTTGGGTTTTTTTTAATGGCTTTTTCTCTAATTATGCCTATGCTAAGACTTGAGTCATTGTTCTTCCAGAACAGGTGTATGAGGTGAGCCCACAGGTACTGTTATAAAGACTTAGCTATTGTGCTGTCCCTCATGACTAGAGGATGACTTCTACTCTGGTCTTCTGCTGTGCAGAACAGAAGCTAATACGGCTGTTCTGATTTTCTTAGAAGCTAGTATGGCTGTTAGACTCTGCTTTCCAACTTGATGTGTAATATAGTCCTCTCCTTAAAATTTGTAGCTTTGCTTATAAAAGACTAATCTAGAATTTTCTTATGCCTTATCATCAATGTGATTTTTTTTTTTTTTCCTGCACATATACTGTCTCATCAGTGCTCATTTACCAGCTATAACAGAATGTCAGCCTCCCTGTGAGTTTATGGTGCACAAAGAATGCAGGACAATAGCCTGACAGTACCATGTAATCTGTAAGCATTGTTTCTTAACATAAAGACATTTTATCTCCAGAGCTAAATGATAGGCTTTGCTTTCTTAACCCAGTTAGTGTTTTAAAAAAAAAAATCTGTACAATGTTGCCGTTATTGTGCTAGAAATTCTGTTGTTTGCGATGCAATTGCCAGAGCTCAAGGAAAAGTTTTATTTTAAACTTGAAACTTTTTTCAAACAGAGTTTGCCTAATCTGGTAAATTTGCCAGTCTCCCAAAATTAAAAATTTTCACTTAGCCCAGGGAGGAAGTGTGTGTAAATTGGGAAAGAAGATGCTCAAATACCTGAACCCTACAGTTCTTTCTGGTGTGTATCTCACCATTTGCAACCTGCTTTGGATCTTCTACTAATTGGAGGGGAAGATCCCTCTCTTACACCCGTTAGCCCTGTACTTTTGCTTGCCTTGGAATAGCATGCAGGTGGCTGCGCTGGCTTTTTTTTAGTTGAGGTCCCATCTGTGTCGGTCCCCGGAAAACAAAAATACAGATCAATTGAGGCTGTTAAGGAAGACAAATAAGGTGATATTATATTTTCAATGAGGCTTTCATTTTATGAGCTGTTGATTCTGCGTTTTTCACTGGATGACTACATGCATTTGATTTTTTTTTTTTGTTTCTCTAGTAACATGGTTGGATTGTCCTACAGAGGTTCTAGGAGGGAGCAAGTTGGGCTATGAAACTAGGCACCCTATAGAACATGGAGATTTTGCTATGTGATAGTACTAGAAATTAGGCATATTAATAGTAAAGTGAAGATAAATTGCACATAATTGGAAGTCCCTTTTTTGACATGTATGTCTTTGACCAATTTATGACAGTAGAATTAAAGTGGGTTTTCTATATTGAGTCAGTTCATGTATTACTTCATGCTAATTAAAATTCTTGGTGGTGGGTTGTTTTTATCTTTTCAGTCAAAAACACTCTTCCAGTTGTCTTGGATCAAAGGCAACTCCTATCATTATGATCAAATGATTTGGGATATGTTCATTCATATTATGTATTTCTTCATCTCAACCAATACATCCTTACTGTTGCAAATGCGGACTATATGCTTTTCTGTTATTTTCTTTGTAATTATATTTGCTTTTTTGGAGCCACACGATACGTGTGACTGGTCAATACATTAATTACAACAAGCATTAAATGAATTTCAGAGGCTAGCTGAGTAATCTGAGCTGTGTTAATCACACAACAAAAAATCCTGGTTTCAGTCTAATTTGCTGGGCTGGGAGTAGCTGGAGTGAGCCTGTAGTGCCTGCAGACACAGTGTGTGCTCCTCTATCACTTGATTTGGTTTTAGCCATGGTATTATTCAAACTCTTTTTACCTTCCTCCCTCTCCCTGTCCCATTTAAAATCTTTCTTCTTGTTGCCTATAACTTTCTGATACAAACTGATGTGTTTCTGTAAGGAGAAGTACAGTTCTGCACTAAATGTGCCATGAGTAGGACTCAAGCTTGTTTGAGATACGCCTTGAGTTCAGAAGAGACTTGAACAGCCTCACTCATCACTTCTGTCAGGCACAGTGAGGTAGTACTGGAGTCTGTCTAAGCCAAGACAAATGACTTACACCATGGTCTCCTGTGATTTCCTTGTCTTGAGAGCCAGTTAAAACGCTTTCAGGTTAGAAGGAATGAACCTGCTTCTAAATGTTCTGAACTCCTTTCTTTAGTAAAAGCAGAAATGTTGTTGCAAGTCAGTGTGTGATGGAAATGAATGATTTATAGTTTGTTATTGGACTCCTGAGTCTATTTTTATGCTTCTGCACTATTTCCTTTTCACTGTATTCCTATGAAGTTTATTTTTAAAGACCTACCCAATTTTGGAGATGAAGGCATATCAAGGATAAGAGGCATAGACATATCAAGGATAAGAAGGTCATTAGGGGCAGTCAACATGGCTTCACGAAGGGGAAGTCGTGCTTGACAAACCTGATAGCCTTTTATGAGGACATCACCCAGTGGGTAGATAATGGTAAAGCAGTGAATGTGGTCTATCTTGACTTCAATAAAGCATTTGACACAGTCTCCCATGGCATCCTCACAGCTAAATTGAGGAAGTGTGGTCTGGATGATTGGGTAGTGAGGTGGATTGTGAACTGACTCAAGGATAACCATTCTATGATTCTATGATAGAAGCCAGAGAGTAGTGGTCAATGGGACAGAGTCCAGTTGGAGGCCTGTATCTGGTGGAGTCCCTCAAGGGTTGGTACTGGGACCAGTATTGTTCAACATATTCATCAATGACTTGGATGAGGGAATAGAGTGCATGGTCAGCAAGTTTGCTGATGACACTGAACTGGGAGGAGTGCCTGACACACCTGAAGGCTGTGCTGCCATTCAAAGAGACTTGGACAGGCTGGAGAGTTGGGTGGGGAGAAATTTAATGAAATACAACAAGGGCAAGTGTAGAGTCTTGCATTTGGGTAAGAACAACCCCATGTACCTGTGTACAAGTTGGGGACTGAACTGTTGGGGAACAGCACAGGGGAAAGGGACCTGGGGGTCCTGGTGGACAGCAGGATGACCATGAGCCAGCAATGTGCCCTTGTGGCCAAGAAGGCCAATGGCATCCTGGGGTGTATTAGAAGGGGTGTGGTTAGTAGGTTGAGAGAGGTTCTCCTCCCCCTCTACTCTGCCCTGGTGAGGCCACATCTGGAATATTGTGTCCAGTTCTGGGCCCCTCAGTTCAAGAAGGACAAGGAACTGCTTGAGAGAGTCCAGCGCAGGGCCACAAAGATGATTAAGGGAGTGGAGCATCTCCCTTATGAGGAAAGGCTGAGGGAGCTGGGTCTCTTTAGCTTGGAGAAGAGGAGACTGAGGGAGGACCTCATTAATGTTTACAAATATGTAAAGGGTGACTGTCATGAGGGTGGAGCCAGTCTCTTCTCACTGACATCCAATGAGAGGACAAGGGGAAATGAATATAAGCTGGGACATAGAAGGTTCTGCTTAAACATGAAGAAGAACTTCTTCCCAGTAAGGGTAACAGAACACTGGAACAGGCTGCCCAGAGAGGTTGTGGAGTCTCCTTCTCTGGAGATGTTCAAAACCCTCCTGGACACGTTCTTGTGTGATCTGATCTAGATGGTCCTGCTCTGGCAGGGGGATTGGACTAGATGATCCTTTGAGGTCTCTTCCAATCCCTAACATTCTGTGATTCTGTGAAGAATGCTACTGAAAAATTGGCTTCAGAAAATAGGCTCCTAAACACTGTTAACATGAGCTTCAGCCTCAGCTGTTTTAACAAAGAGTGTCAAACTTGGAAAAAAAACCAGGTCAGACTCAAACAAACCTTTTGAAAGGCATAATTTCTTCAGACTCGGTCACAAGTAGATTTTAACTCAAACTTTCTTTCTCTCTTCTGAAGACAGTTAAGTTTCATGTTGTCTTGAGTAAGCCCCGTAGCATCTAATGGAGGAACTCAAGGATCAAGCTTTTCACTGCCATGCTCTCCTTAATAGGAGCCTCCATGCTGGGGTGGTATATGACTGGCATGTACCTGACAAGTTTACAAGAAACATTGTCACGCGGGCAACTTGCATATGTGCTTTCATGTGGTTAAGATGTATTTTCTGTGATACAAAGTACTTGCCTCTTAGTCCTATGATGGACATAGCTCGTTACATGACGGGGGTGGGGGGTGGGGAGGAAAGTGGGGAGCCTTTGGCAACTTTTGATGGACAGATGTGTAGAGCAATTTGTCTAGAGTAATTAATCTGGCTCATGACCAGCTCTGTGCCCTGTCTCATGACTTCCAGAGCAAGGATTGAGCTGGATAAATTGTTCTGATGGGCTGGGTACAATCCAGAGGCTGTATTCTGGATGCTTCTTTTTCTTGCATGTGCGCGACATTTTTTTATCCTTAATCCCTGAAGTTCATTAACGCTGAAACAGCAGCAGATAGGCTCTTGTGTCTAAGGCCTAGACTATATGTGGAAATTTTGGCCTTTGAACCAAAACTTCTTTTTAATACGTAGACATACTCTGTAATGGAGAGGTGCATAAAATGTACCAGATGTAGAGTAGTAGCACTTAATTTCTTTGCTTCTTCCTTGGACTAGTAGAATAATAGTTTCTCCTGTCCCAGCAAATAGAGAAGTGGAGCTGAACTCACTTCCCTCATACATGGAGGGAGTTATGTGAGGAGCAGCTATATCTTAATGGTGGTACTTGGACCACAAGGCGATGGACTGTTTGCTGAACTCCTTATATGGATGCATAGCCTACCTCCTCTCTGTGACTTGAGTAGTCCTGCACTTGGAACAGCATTTCAATTTTTAAATATAATCATCATTATTTGCTGCTTCACTACTTCGCTGCTGCCTAGGGTGTTATGGTTTGGGTTTTCTTAGGACAGTGGCATTTAAAACTCAGATCCTAATGAAGGACTTCAAGCTCAAGAAATGGGTAGAGTTCATGCAATTATAAGGACATACAAAGGGAGGCTGCCGTACCATGTGAATAATTTCTTTGACACATCAACAATTTTCAGTCACTCTAGTTTCGTTAGTCAACATTTTTGCTATTGATGATTTACAGTCACATTTACATCACATTTAAGTAGGATGAGAGTTGATGCAGATCATAAACAAGTGGTACATTTTGTACTGAACGCTATTAGGATAGAATAGGATAGGAGAGAATGACTACCTGGGGTGAGGCTGCAGTGACTTGGTGAGAACTTTCAGTGTTTGGATACCTGAAGACAGAATAGATCCAAAGTGGTTCTTAAAACATTTTATTAGCTGTGATGCTCAGGTACAATGTTTTATGGCTTACCCTCCACTTTCCTTCTTGTTTTTTTTGCTTGTTTCTTTGGTTTTGTTTGTGGGATTTTGTTGTTGTTGTTTTTCTTTGTTATTTGGTCTTCACTTGGTTCACTTGGCTTAGATAGTCTTATCCAGCAACTGGCACTACTTGCAATGTATAGAGCTAAATATGTTTTCAAACAATACGGTGGGGCATAAATATGGGCTGTACAATTTAAAATGGTTTTCTTAATATTTCACATAGTATGTCTTTCTAAATAGCACAAATGAAAGTGCTATATTAAAAAATTTGGTCTCTTTCCAAGAACCTGATATTGCTCTACCTTTAACATGGTTGAGTTTGGAATAAATTTATACTGAAAGTAGAAACACTTGTCTACTGCAAAGTGAGCAGAGTAATTACTGGAAGTATGCAACGTAGTATTAGATTTGGGGCTAGATTCTGACCCAATTGAACTGTGATGTAAAATCCATTGAATGCCAGAATTCACTTATAACAAAGGTGAAAAATGGCTGGTTGTTGATAAAATGAACAAAAACGTTGGACTTAAAAGTTGGAGAATGAGTTTTTTTTTTCTTATTGATAGCGGAAATGTTTTTTGGGGGGTTTATTTGTGTGTGTGTGTTTGTTGTTTTTTTTTAATATGCACAAAAAAAGCAGGAGTTTAATTTCAACACCTGCTGGAGTGCTATCTCCTCCAACCCTTACTAGGAAATGTGGTAATTGCTCACTCTTCAATTTTCTATGAGTATTATAATGAACTACCACAATAGTAAGCAAGGGAATATGAGGGAAATGCTTGGCTGTTAAATACCTGACAGTGTTTACTATAACTACTGGAAGACTGAATTGGAATGATATGGATAAAGATTTTATTTTGGAAACCAAAGCATGGCTCAGCGATCTCAATCTTCCAAGTGGTTATTCTAGAAAATAGTAAAGCCCATTGTTTTTAATTCTAAAAATATACTTAAACGCCTTTCTCTGTCATTGTGCTGATCTACTGGGAAAAAAAACCATCATGCTCAAAAAAAACCCCATATTCTTTATAGTTTCATCATTAGAATAAACCATATGTGTTCTTGTTTAATAATAAAAGTTATTTTCAAGCTAATATCAGTTGCAGACATTAAAATAGGTCTTATATTGATCTAATTACAATTTACTTGCTTTTTTTTTCTTTTTTTTGTCGAGGCAAATGTTAAGTGCTCAAAAAATATGTGGTAGTGTTTCAGAAACACCAAGTCAGAATAAACCTGTGTAGTGACAAGGGTAAGATCTTTCAGATTGTTCAGCATCCCTTATAATGCAAATTGCCTGCGAGTTTATAGTTTCCCCTATGATGATTATTATGAAATGATGCCTTTGAACATAAGGCTCTTCATATTTTCTGCTTAAACCTTTTTCTTTATTTATATTTAAATTTCAAATTTGTTTCCCCTCACAAAGAGTCTCCAATACTGGTGAGCCCAATGGCTGGATGGTCACACTCAAAGAGTTGTGGTCAACAGTTCAATGTCCAAGTGGAGGCCAGTGACGAGTGGTGTTCCTCAGGGGTCAGTACTGGGGCCAGTGCTTTTTAACATCTTTGTTGGTGACATGGACAGTGGGATCGAGTGCACCCTCAGCAAGTTTGCAGATGACACCAAGTTGTGTGGTGTTGTGGACACGTTGGAGGGAAGGGATGCCATCCAGAGGGAACTTGACAGGCTTGAGAGGTGGGCCTGTGAGAACCTCATAAAATTCAACAAGGCCAAGTGCAAGGTCCTGCACATGGGTCGGGGCAATCCCAAGCACAAGTACAGGCTGGGCGGAGAATGAATTGAGAGCAGCCCTGAGGAAAAGGACTTGGGAGTGCTGGTGGGTGAGAAGCTCAACATGAGCCGGCAACGTGTGCTGGCAGCCCAGAAAGCCAACCGTATCCTGGGCTACATCAAAAGCAGCGTGGCCAGCAGGTCGAGGGAGGTGATTCTGCCCCTCTGCTCTGCTCTCGTGAAACCCCACCTGGAATACTGCATTCAGCTCTGAGGTCCCCAACACAATAAGGACATGGAGCTGCTGGAGTGGGTCCAGAGAAAGATATAGAAAATAATGAATATCTTTGGTCCCTAATCAGCTGTTCTTCCTTTCGTAGATGTTATACAGAACACCTCCACAGTTGGTTAGTATGTCATCTACCCTAATAGATTTATTTCCCCCTCCTGTAGTTACGTTTTCAGTTCTTTCATTTTCGTCATGATATAAATAAAACCTTTAAGAATTCTGCACACCAGTGCTTAAGAACCATATACATACGTACTTACATATGCTTGAATACATATATGTATATGACTTTTAAGCACCATGCAAGTGGATGGGTTTATTTGGCATAAATTTGGCATCCATTTTTTGAAAAAAAGTTCTTCTAATTTATGTCTCTTTAATAACCTTGAATTCACTTTTCTTGCACATTGTGCACTTTCAGGCCTGTCTAATGGTGGAATGTAAGATGTAGTGCTCTTCTTACCTTTCCTCCCTTCCCATCACATGATTCAGATCGCAAAATAAGCAGCATAGATGGGGTACTGGCTCTTACAACTTATGTCCCCTCACTTTTTCCTCTCCAGATAATCTACATTGCCCTTTGCACTGCTAAAGCTATGGGCTAGAATTTGTTGTATTTTGTGGCAGTGGAGCTTTTACTTGGTCGTATTCCAGGACTCTGTAAGTGTCATGGTTTGATGTGGAGGGGGGGGTGGTTCTGGTGGCAGGAGAGGGGTTTTGCTCCCTGCGACCTCCCCGGTTTTGGAACCGGGTTAGGCTTAGTTCTGGCCACCAGATCAGACTGCCATCCCCCTCGGGATTGAGCCAATAGGGCGCCTCTGCGAATTGCCCTATTTAAGTCAGGACAAAGGAACCGGAAAAGGTGCTTCGCCCAGGATCGAGCAGAGAAGGGAGGAGGGCACTGCCCCCGCTCCCTGGCTCCCGGCCAGGCAGCTGCCTGCGTCGGGCCGGCGCCGCCCACGGAGAATGGCGGTGGCGGAGCCAGCTGGGGAACTCGGGGGCACCCCACTCCCGGGGTGCCCACTGGGCTGAGTTCACCTGGAGAGGACTGAGATCTGAGAGAAGCAGCTGCATCGACAGCAGGTCAGTGAGGATGGAGCGGGAGGAGGTGTGCCGGAGCCGAGTTTCCCCTGCGGCTGATGGTGAGATAGCAGGCGGCCCCCCTGCAACCAGGACGGCCTCGGTGGAGCAGAGACCCACTCGCAGCCCGTGGGGAGAAGATGCCTGAGCCCGAGGATGGTCGTGTTGGGACGCACGACAAGGCAGAGAGGCATCTGGAGTCTGCGTGACGACCCACGCCGGAGCGAGTGGCTACAGCTCCCTAAGTACCCAAGACTGTGGTAAAGCCCACACCGGAGCAATCTGTGGGGAAGGATTGTTTCCAGTGGGCTGGACTCACGCTGGAGAAGTTTGTGGATTTTTCCTCGTGGGTAGGGGATCCATTGGAGCAGGGGAAAAGGGTGTAAGGACTCCTTCTCCTTTAAGAAAGAGGCAGCAGTAACAGCACGGAATGAACTGACCTGCACTCCCCCAGTCCCTGCCCCCTGTGCTGCTGGGGGGAGGAGGTAGAGCCGGGAGGAAAAGGAAGGGGGTGGGGGGGAGGTGTCGGTTTTAAGATCTGGTTTTGTTTCTTTCTGTCCTCTCAAGTAATCGGTTTTTTGTTTCCCTTTGTCCTTCTAAGTAATCATTAATAAACTGTTTTGCTTTGAGAAAAGCTCTGCCTGTTTTGCCCAGGACCATGGTTGGTGGGTGCTCCCTCTGTTCTTGTCTCAACCCTCAGTCCCTTTGGGTTTTTTTTCTCTCCTCTCTACTTTACTGGAGAAGGAGAGACTGTGTGAGTTTTAGTTGCTGGATCAGCCTAAAACCACGACAGTAAGGCAAACCAAAATCTCTAGTACTATTCCAGTAAAATTTTGATTGACTGGCTCTACGACATAATAGTAAAATATGGTAGATTTCTCCTCCAAGTTGTACATTTGCTAGCAGCACGGCAATATGGTGACTCAGTGGGATTTGGGACAAGCAGCATTATTTACACTGATGACAACATGCTACTTCCCTGGTAAATGTCAGATGGTGTGAATTTGGCAAGCTATATAATGTCCTCCCAGAAGAACAGACTGTTTTCTTAGGAAAGAATGGTAAAGATGAAAAAACACTATGGTAGAGTTTAATAGGAAAATATTACTAAATTACCACACAAGCAATTTTCATGTTGCAGCTAAACAGTAAGTAATGCCAGACTTTTGGTTACTTTAAGCCTTCCAATTTTTGCATGAGTTTTTGTTTGAATTAATTGAGATCTCACAATTCGGGAAGCCTATGCTTTCATATCGCACATCACTGACCTTCCTATATATTAATTTACCTGCATCTCATTGAAGGTTTAATAGTGCTGTCATGGAAGGCTTTAATCTTAAGTCTTGCAAAATTAACCACAAGGCATAAAGATATTTATTTACTGTTCGCTTTTCATTTCATTGTAGTAACATTGTGTGTTACATGCTTGATTATTCTAATAAACAATTAAAAATCTTCTGTGCAATTCTTAAACTACTTTGATTGTGATATCCTTTTCGGGTTGTTTGGGGTTTTTTTGACTGGTTGGTTTTTGTGGTGTGTTTTGTTTTTGTGTTTTTTTTCACTTGGAGAAGCTAAGTATCCAAAATGGTGACTAGGCACCTAAAAGGCTTAATTACTAAACTTCCCTGGGTAGGCAGTTTGCTGCTTCCAAAGTATTTGCCATGCATCTTAGGTGGAAAAGTACCTACTCCATTTCATCCGAATGGCCAGCATGCCTATTAGTTATGTCCTCCCACAAACCCCATGTTTGAGTCTGAGCAGGCTTGAGTCCTGCCCCTTCTGTCTTCGAGAATTGTATTGGTGACCAGACTGTTAAGTAATTCGTGGGATATTGAGTTCCTATTGAAGCTGCTCTTGATATGTTAAATAATTTATTTGGGGCCAGGGAGAAGGAGAGGAATTGATTCTGGAGACAGCTTGTCTGTGCATGCACTGCAACAAGAGGCTGAGATTGAAGTGTGCAGAATGCAACATCTTTCACAAGGAATGAAGACCTCTTGTCCTAGAATATCCAATAGACTGATGGGGAAGTGTTTGAAATGCGGGACGCCTGTGTTGATAACTCTGTGAGGCAGTCAGGACAGATTTCAGAAGAGGTCTCATCACCACACCTACGTTCCCGTCGTAGTCACCAGGTTACTATAGAGAAGGACAGTCTTTTTGTGTGTGTCTTTTCAGTGTGACTTTGCTATCTAACTTCAGGAAATAGCTCAGAGCTGCAAGTTCTGGGTACAGTTGGATGGGTGCTTCTGCAAAGGCATGTAATCTGGGCTCTGATCCTACCCAGGGCATTCGTCTCTAGTGTTGACAGCTGCTTGCTGGATGTCGAAGCGTTAGCTCCCTCCTTCTAGTACTGGTACCAGATGGTGGTGTTGTGGCTTGTAAATTCTGCTGTGAATTTATCCCTGAGAAAATAGAAGCTGCTGCTTTAAATACTGAACTGCCTGTGTCCCAAAGAGAGATATCGCTTTAGTGATACCTTGGGTCACAGATCTGCTAAGGATCTAGAAAATATAGATTGACCTGCATCAGTGCACTCTCTTCTTAGGTAAACAAATGGTGCAAAAGCAGCCTCGGGACCTTGCACAACGTTGCTGTGAAGGTCTTTTGTAGGACGAGGCTGATGCAGGTCTTCTGAAGTCTTTATATATCCAACCCCAGGACTGCTGAGCTATTTTCCAAAGAGTGCTGAGGTGGATTAGAAAAATACCTCTGAATTATATTGCAAATACATGCCCCTAGTTTTAATGTGTACCTGTTTATCATAGAATCATAGAATGGTTTGAGTTGGAAAGGACCTCAAAGATCATCTAGTTCCAACCTCCCTGCCATGGACAGGGACACCTGCCGCTACATCAGGTTGCTCAAAGCCTCATCCAACCTGGCCTTGAACACTTCCAGGGATGGGGCATCCGCAACTTCTCTGGGCAACCTGTTCCAGTGCCTCATTGCCCTCAGAGTGAAGAATTTGTTCCTCAGATCTAATCTAAATCTATCCTCCTTCAGTTTAAAGCTATTATTCCTTGCCCTTATAAAAAGTCCCTCTCCAGCTTTCCTGTAGGCCCCCTTTAAGTACGAGAAAGCTGCTATAAGATCTCTCCAGAGCCTTCTCTTCTCCAGGCTGAACAAGTCCAACTCTCTCAGCCTGTCTTCATAGGAGAGGTGCTCCAGCCCTCGGATCATCTTCATGGCCCTTCTCTGGACCCACTCCAACAGCTCCACATCCTTCTTGTGTTAGGGACCCCAGAGCTGTACGCAGTAATGCAGGTGGGGTCTCATGAGAGCAGAGTAGAGAGACAGAATCACCTCCCTCGAACTGCTGGCCACGCTTCTTTGGATGCAGCCCAGGACACAGTTGGCTTTCTGGGCTGCAAGTACACACTGCTGGCTTATGTTGAGCTTCTCATCAACCAACACTCCCAAGTCCTTCTCCTCAGGACTGCTCTCAATCCATTCTCCGCCCAGCCTGTATTTGTGCTTGGGATTGCCCCGACCCATGTGCAGGACCTTGTCAGCATTTGATGATGGCTGTGCTTCCTAGTGACCAGAGGGTCTATGAAGGGGATTTTCCATGCTGAGTAATACTGATTCTCTGTTAGCTCAGGCAGTAGGAACTGTTTATTTTGGATTCACATCCCAACAGGAAGTATCCATCATAAAAACTATGAAGCAATTTAAAATTGCAGAGACTGATTTAAAGTGCTGTGTAGAGCACTGACAGGCTATAGGAAGATGCTTTTGAGTTGTATGAAGGAGCTAACTGTACAGTGCTATACCAACATGAGAATTTCTCACAGCTTGCAGTGTTCTCAGTGCTTGTGTTCTTAAATACAGTCCTAAGGATGAAGTTGCCTGCTGCCCTGGTAATCACTTTTATCATTGCTGCATTCTCCCCAGGACTTGGCGTGTGACTTTGAAATAATGCTCTTGTTTGTTTTACAGATTCTAGGTTGGCCTTATCATAGGGAAAATGCACTGTGGTTGTTACCAGCTCTCTTTGTTCTGTAACAGGATGACTAAGTTGCTGTGCTGATGATCCCCTTCCCATGAATCTCAGCTCAGCTGCCGCACGCTACTTCAGTTCATGCTAAATTTGCAATCTTGACTTCATTGAAGTGCAAAATTGGCTTGCTTGTCAAAAACTGGTAATACATACAAAACAATCCAGTACTTTATTTTTTTGGCTCAAGTCAAGGCTTATGTAGGCTTAGAGAAAGTTTTGGAATTTCTGTGTTGTGTGAGCAGCTGTTTATACTGTGCAAACCTTGTTAAATATTGAAGGGTTTAGATTGACTCATATTTGTGCATCATTTTAGTGCAGTAGTAAACAGCAGTATCCATCAAAGTTGAGCTTAAATGGAAAAGCAAATGATTTTTGGCAATAGATTTGTTGTAGAGTTTTTGTTGTAGTTTTTTTTTTTCTCCTATACATTCTGTCGTAGAAGCTGACCATCAAACTTATTCCACGAATCTGCCACTGTATTGAAGAATAAATTGTATAGATTTATCCTGAAGTATGCTAACAGCATCATTCATTGTATTATTCATGGTCAGTTGCATGTGAATCCACTTGTCAAGGGATGGATACAGCATTAATGACTGCATTTTACACACGCCTGCAAGGAAGTTGGTCTGGTTATCCTATCTTCATGCCAAATAAAGTGTACTTTCTGTTCTGGGGCTAGAAAATGGACATCTCACATCAGGACATTTTACATAGGAAGAGTTTGTACTGAATGTATCTTTCCCCGCTTTGATTCTTTTAAAGATAAAAATCGTGCAAAACAGCATATGATGCTTAAAATTAAAGCAAGATCTCAGTGCTTTTTAATACCATAAATATTTCAAAAGCTTTTTGCATACTGCATGCTGTATGACAGAATTTGTCTGACAGAATTTGAACCTCCTGTCCTATCCTATACCCCGCCCCCCCCAGTAAAGTATGCGTAGGATGGGAGCTTTCTCTAAATCTCTTTTACTGAGCTTTTTTTTCTTTTTAGTTATGTGGACTATTGAAATATTCATTTGAATACAAAGAAGGAGCGATTATCAATCTCTTCTGAAAAAGACTGGAGTCTGCATTTCGCTATGCTTGGTCAATTCCTTGGCTTTGTTAGTGCAGTCACCTATCTACCTCTGACATGTTGTACCTTTTAGTGTCCCTAAATCAAAGTCTTGGTGATAAATATTTGAAGTCCCACGGAGGCTGAAACTTAGCTTTCACTGTTGCGAATCTTGGCTGTCAAAAATCAAATAAGAGATCAATGCTGTAGATTCTTGGCATTAATGTGTCCTAACCAACCACAGAGCTTTACCCATTGAAGATGTCCTACAATTATAACAAAATAGATATTCTTAGATTATTATCAGAGCTCTTGAGAACTATATCTATGCAAGAATAGGAATTGTGCTTTCAGATTGCCCAGGATTTTGAAACCCTCATCCATAGTGTTTCTGCCAGTTAAGGTTCAGAGGCTGAATTCTCCCAACAGGATCAGTACCAAGAAGGTTTCTTCTTGAAGTAGGATACAGCAAAGTAAAGTACTTGCAACTTCTGGTTTGGTGGTGCATGAGAAGTGTGGAGTTGGTTGGACCAAGTCAGAAAGACAGGCTATTTCAAAGGAAGGATGAGGCGTCATTTACATAAGCAGGAAGCTGTGTTTGTATAAAGGCAATCTTTATCAAATGTATTAAGGCTGGCGTTGCATGCTGTAATATACTGCTTTTTAAGGTAGCTTTAGGCTCCCATTTTGTATTCCTGAGCTGCAATGTTTTACATGTCTCCCAAAAATCTCACTGAAATGCCTCCAGAAAATCAGATCCTTTCTCAATCTAGAGTGAGAATGTAAAAAATGTGTACTCAGTATTTCCTGTGGAGCCCCATCTGGACTAGCACAGCAGCTCTCTGTTGGCTCAGGATAATTGAATGGTTTCCTGACTTGCTCTTGAAAAGGAATCTTTACATGGATAATCCCTTTATTTCTTGGGTCACATTTTAACTTGGTTTCCATTTGATTTTCATGTTTTATTTCTTGGTTTTATGCCTTCAAACTAAAAGCTACTGATAAGCAGTAGGTTTGTGTTTCTTACTGTTGTTTTTAAAAAGACTAAGTAAAATAATTCTGGGAGGCAGCAAGTGCTTTACATATGTAAATCATTTTGTTGGTCAGATTGTCATTATCACAGGATCCTTTTACTAGTGTTATGCACCATAGCTGAAATGTCTCTGGAATGTTTTGCGTAGCACAAACAGAACGTCACGTTTTACTTTGTTTTGCAATATAGCGGCTAACTTCACTTTTACTCATGTCAACCGAATTTGGTTCGTTATGGCTTGGCTGTGGAATCAGCCTTGTTTAATATTTTTATTAGTGACCTCGGCACTAATCTTCAGATGATGTAGAGTTGTGAGATTGCATCAATACAGAGGAAGAATAGACTACTGTAGGAAAAAATGAGTTATCTTTATAATGCTGAATAGAGGAATACATAGGGGTCATATGTATGCAACCAATAACAAGAATTTTTCCTAGAAACTTCTCAACTGGAGAAACAAAAATGGAGAAACAGCTGAGCACTTAGAAGGAGGAGAATATTGTCATGATATAGTCTTGAGTAAGGCAAGTGCAAGAAAAGGATATATGAGGGGAGGTGGTGGGCAACATGCTGATGAGGCCACCCTGGCGATGGGTGTGCATCCTGCTCAGCTTTGCCAGGGCAGGGATCTGGGTGCTCATCACTTGCAGCAGGAGGGATACAGCTGCCACGTTAGCAAAGGAGGGAGCGAGGCAGGCTGCCCGCCTCGTGTTTGCTGCTGCGTGCTGATTCTGTAAAACCTACTGGGGACAGGAGCTGGAATGTGTTCCCATTAGACAGGGCTTCTGTGGCGTCCGTAAGGTGTTGGAGCTAAGCACTGATCCAGGAAATTTTCTGTCTCCAATGTTTAAGTTACTCCCAGCACTGTTAAAACTGAGTATTAACAATTAACAGGCTGCTCCATCAGTGGCCAAAACTCCCGCCTTTCCGTGTGCAATTTAATATCTCTCTCCGTGGAACATGCTTGTTTCAGTACGTTTCAAGGACAAGGTTCAATTCAAGAGCAAAAATCCAAACTATTACAGTGACATTAGGCAAGAACAACCAGTTTTCAGCGATATGTTTATCTATGGGGCACGTTAGAAACACTGTTTCTAATTTTCATGCTCTGAGCACATGAAAGGTGGTTTTCAAAGAATTAACAAAAAACGTACCCATATTTTTGGGGCTTGTTATGCAGTGCTGTTGTGATATACTACAATCCTATCTATTTGGGCTTTATGTGTACTTTATAATACTTGTGAGGAAACAGTTTCTCTCTAAACTTACCCTTCCTGAAGTATTGGAAGTTTTGTGTATCAGTGGCAAGAAAGAGAAGGCCCAGTAGACTTTTAAACAGTTACGTGTTTTGACCTTTGAAATAGTATAGATAGTTTTATTCTACAATAAACATTGTAATAGGACATGAGTAGTGGATTAAATAGCAACAGGTCTTACTTGGTCACTTAGACGACAGCCAAAGTGAGGGGAAGAGGAGGTGTTATGCAAACAAGTTCTTACAGAAGAAATGAAGATGACTGGAATGTGAGAAGGAGCCTGGCTGTTACCTATCTTACCGGTGTCTGTGACTGATGATGTGCAGAAGGGAAGGATGCCGAGATGGCCATTGAAAACAGGTGACAGTACAAGTGAGCAAGTGTATTAAATGGTGCCTCTCTGAATTGCACTTAATTCCCTGTTCTGCTCTTGGGACTGTTCTTTTATGGTTGTGCTTGGACTGGTTGAAGATGTGGTGTTTTATTCTCCAGCAGCACCACCTCTAAGCTACTGGTCTTACGTAGGCAGAGAGCAGGAAGGAAGCGAGACATGTCTTAGTTCCAGTGCAGATTTACTTTGCGACTCCTGTCCCAGCCCATGGGTGTTTGCTCCCCAGGCACGCTTGAGAGCTTTATGGTGGGAGAATCTTACTTGAGCAAAGCCTGGTCATCTAAGGATCTGCACGTAGAAGGTGAAACTCGCCTCCTCGTGATGATTCTAGTGCCAGCTTCTCCATAGCACGGAGCTATTGTTTTGGACAGTGAACATTGATGACTTGCATCTGCTTGGCTTTGCAAGCCTTCAAGTAACACATGGTGCTCCAAGAGGTGTTACCAACCCTCTAGTAAATGCACGCCTGTCCTGATTGTACTTTATAATTTCAATTTAGTAGTCTTGAAAGCTACTTTACTCTTCCTGGGTCATTGACAACGCTGGTGTGAAAGTATCCAAATTGCACACCTGTGTGTACTTCTGCACTTCCCAAAGAGTGACTCAGGCTTCTCTTTCAAACAGTACAATTAGTGTTTCTTTCAGGAAATACCACTTTCCTCTGGTGTTTATTCCAGTCCTCTGCTTCTTTGGATTGCAGATGCAGAAAAATAAATAAAAGGGAGTGACACGCTTCTATGCAGGAAGGAAAACTCTGAAACCTAAGAGGGATTCTTTGGTATATCAACCATGAGCTGGCAAACAGATCAGCCATGAACTGGCATATAGCTGTGACAGCTTCAGATAAATTCAGGCCAGCAGAGTTGCCAGTGACTGGTTTGTACTGCAATTAACAGGATTTGAGACCAGCATTCTGGCCATGATGGGAGTACTGGAGATGTCAAGTGATTTTTTTTTTTTTTTTTCAATTACTTTTTCAGATTCTTTTTTTTCAGCTCCTATTTCTCTGCTTCCTTGAGAAAAACAGCTAAGCACAACTGATGCAGCAGTCAGACAAGGTTGTCATTCTTCTGACTACTCAGAGTACACCTGAGTTGTTCTCCATTACTGCTCTGGCACTTAGCTGGAGAGAATTGCTATTGGATGAAGGAGGGAAGAGGGATCACTTTCCTTTTCCTTGTGCTGTGAGCTTTGGCAGGGTTCTCTGGTAGGGGTGAAGGGAAGGGGAGCCAAAGGCACAGTAGGTGTGGTGCAGGGCAATGCTTGGGAACGGTGTCATCAAAGAGGTGAAAACCATGATTTTCGATATGTAACAAGTGATTTATTTGTCCTACCTGTATTGCTGCTGTTGAGTATATGTACCCTATCTGCCATTGAATCTTTGTCTTTTGGAAAACAGTGAGTCTTTGCACAAAATATAGTCACATATTCTATCAAAAATATAATATGGTTTATATTACATTTTAGGTGCAGGGCTGAAGGTTTGAAAGTCTCTTCTTCAAGTACCCTTCCAGAAGGAGGTTCAGGGGATGTTAGGCTTCCTCTTAAATGCAGAGAACAACAGCAGAGCCTGAGTCCAACTCCCAGAAGTCAGTGAAATATTGAACTGTGCTGGATTTTCCATTTGTACTTCCTTATCTGTGCTTCAGTTTCTCATCTAGCCTAATAAGTACTATTTGGCTTAAGTATATCTTTCAGAAAGACATCTAGACTTGCCTGAAGGCATCAAGTGATGAAGAATTCACCACTTTTCTTAGTTAATTAATGGAAAAGAGTAGTTGATGAAAGACTGATTTATTCACCGGTTCAATTGCAGCTGGAGAATTTATTGCCTGTGGTTGATGTGAAAAAGCATTGCCTTTATTTCTGGAAGAGGAGCAATGTAGTAACTAGGGTTGGTAAATACTTGCATTTTAATAGCATCTACTCTAGAAGGCAGACTGGTGTTCCTAATATATGCTAGTTACTTTTCTGTAGATGTAAGCTAGAAGTAAACCATCGTGGCTGGTAAGTTGCATCTAGAATGTTTTTATATCATCAGAGAAATAGGTAGACATCAGAGAACTTTGTTATGAGCCTGAGCCTGGAAAAAAACCCTGACTCTAACGCAAGAATCCTTAGCCTCATGGTATTGAGTTACGTAGGTATCACATTGCATGGATTGTGATGCATCAGATGTGTTCACCCTGGTATTCCAGTCATAGTTAAAAAGAACTCTTGTTTGTCACTTTGTATGCTATTAAATCTATTTTCATGAGCATGCAGTATCGTTGTGCTTCAGGATCAAGCTACGCATTTGTGAGTATGACTCTGATAGCGCTTGATTATAAAGTTTCCATTGCTTCTGTTGAAGTGTTTATTTTAAGAGTGACTAGTGTTTTTTTGTAACTTTGCAGAGTACAGATGCCAATTCAAATGTGAGGAAAAGAACAAATGCCACAGTACAATCCGAAACTGATGGTGGAAGCCGAATTGACACAAGGCACAGCTCCATCCAGCCTCCCTCTGTAGCTCAGGGGTCTTCTGATATTACACCCCACTCCCTTTCTGCATCAAGTCCCAACCCTTTCACACGCATCAATGCATCAGAGACATTATCTTCTGCAAGAGCCACCCCTCCAGCTCCTCCTTCTACCCCAATTTTAACTGGATTTGTATCCCAGCATGTCACAGCTGGATCCCCTTCCATTCAGCACTTGCTTGGATCTAGACTGGAGCAGATTCAGACCACCACACCTAATACATTAGGAGCATCTGCAAAGCCATCTGCTGTCACACCACCTGCTCCCCCCGCCTCCCACTCTGGCACGAGTAAGATAGACAAATATGCACGCATTTTATTTCCTGTTACCTTTGGAGCATTTAACATGGTCTACTGGGTGGTGTATCTATCCAAGGACACCATGGAAAAATCGGAAAGTTTAATGTAGTTTTGCTGCTATGTAGTAGTTCCTAAATTATACTCACATTTGATGCAGAGTTTCTTCTTTTGAAACTATTTAAAACGGTCAATAATTCTTATTTATAAAAGCTGTGTGCTACTTTCCCATTGCAAAGGCTGGAGTTTTTGGGGATAATTAGTTAACTCCTACCAGAGTAATAGGTAACAGATTTGTCTTCCTCCCTTCAGCTAGCAGTGAACCATCCATCTCTTCAGACAGACTACTCTAGCTACGCAGAACTTGCCTTTGGGAGGAACGTGCACCCGATTCAGATCAAAGGCAGAGGTGCACAGCTGTGCAGTGGAACACATCTTGACTGCTAGGAATATGTGTGTTGATTAATACAAATCCCCGAGGCACCTTGCACTGCTGTCTGGATACAGCATTGTGTTCTCGGAGTGCAAGATCCATTTCCTGAATATTTTGACAGTGCTTGCTAGAAAAGGACTTTCCCTGCTAGATTAAAATTGGCAGAGTGGAGGGAAGAGAATGAACAGTGGGAAAAGAGAAGAGGGTCCAGCCTGGGAGAGTGCAACTCCAGAAAAGTTATGCAAAGGAGTTGTAGAGCTCCGTATATTTTTACTAAGCATTATTTTACATTGCAACCTGGGAAATTCTCCAAAATAAGAATGAGTGAACCTCGTAAAATCTGAAAGCTGATGTAATTCTCAAAATCGGAGTTTTTTGTTTGGTAAGGTGATCTTAAGTGTGTGATTCTTCTTTGACCCTGCTGACCAGCTTGAGTGGATTTATTCCTAAATTAGATCCATTGTGGTAGATGAGGACCAGGTCCACAATGTTCAACTTTTTATTTGAATTCTTTGTTCTTTCTTTGGGTGCTTTAGAGTTTGGGGTTTTTCTTCCCCCACCGCCCCCCGTATTTTTCAGTCACACTCCTCTGATTTCCTTTAAGCACATATTTCCCCTCACTTTTATATAATTTTTTAGTCAAGTTAGGTTTTCCACACACTTTTAAAAGTGGCTTCAAAATTAAGCAAAACAAATTTTCCTGTGCTTTGATGAGCATGGCTATGGCACATCTTTGAGTGAATGAGAGACACTCTTTTGTGAAGAAATGCTGTGCCATAAATAAGAAAAGAAAGTTTCTAGGTGGAACCTGGGGAGAAAAAAATATTTATGATCCATTTGTTTCCCTTATGCTATGGCATAGACAGGTGCTTTTCTTAGTGCCTCAAATTGCATTATGCAAGCAGGCAACTTTAATAAAAAATTTAATAGTTGAAACCTGATAGAAATCTTGATCAGAAATCTTTTCTTCAGAACAGGTGGAAGATATGCTGGCAATAAACCTAAAAATGTTTGTACAGATCCATCTGGCTAGGCAAATGGTTAGCATTTCTGTACTGGTGACAAGGGAAAATCAAAGGCCAAATTCTCAGCTGTGATCTGGCTGTACCTTTAAAGGGTCAGGACTAATCCGTAGCTTCTGTTGATTGGAATAGCAGATTGGTAGCATATTGTCAAAGTTTTATGCTGGGGGGCAGATCAGGTGAGTGTTGAGTGGTTCTGTGCCCAGGTAATGATTAAGTGACTGATGGAGACCGCAAGTAGCTGGGGTAATTGAGGACATTCATGAGACTGCCCTAGACTAGATTGGGACAAGTAAAACGGCCCCATAATGGTGAAACTTTGACTGTACCTCTGTGCCTCTTTCTTTCTCTCCAAACCTTCTAGTCAGTTCATGGCTGAGAATTTGGCCTTTAACTTATGGGACCTGGGAGACTGCAAGAGATGTGTACTGCAGTGCGTAGTATGGATCCTGGGATGTATCGTGTATAACATAGGACTGGTGATGATAGAACGTATAGGAGGTGGGAATGTCTTACATGACTTTGTTATGATATAGTGATATAAACAGTTACCTTAGTATTTTTTTACCTAAGTGATGCTCTCAAAAGGCCAGGTATGGTCTTTTCCTTTTTGTCTTTTACATCTAGAAGAAGTCTGAGGTTACAACGTTCCTTAGAAAACAGTTACATGTGCCATAGCATAAGACTGGAAATGGAGCACCCGTGCAAGATGTCTAACTGCAGTAGTTTGCATCTTTGGCTGTATCTCTAGTTGCTGTAGCTGTTTCTTCCCTAATTTGGTCACGTTATTGCAGATTGTCCGAATAGAAGATAGTGTACAAGAGAGTGTTTATTTATTTTGTTAAGCCAGAAGAAACAAAGCAAATCCTTGGGCAATTATTAATCGTAATTGCACAAATGATAAAATATTTCTACTATGAAGAACAATGGCCTTCTGTGTTGAAAGCCTAGTGTTTGCACCAGAAGTTATTGAGATTACTCTTTGCTTTCCTCTGTGATGAAAACCAAGGATGTTTTCTCTCAGGCAGAGCTTTAAATGATTCCCTAGAAATAGCTGTCTCTTCCTTCCACCCATCCCTGTATACTGATTGTATAATTGGCTTTTTCAGTGCATTGTTCAGTAGGATCAACACTGGTTCGGGCTATTTGACCAAGATCAATCTAAATGTGCTATTTAGATTCATTTGTAGTTCCTGTTTCGTTTTAAAGACTTATAAGGAGGAAAAAAGGATTTAAAAAAATAGTATATTCGAAATATTTGTGTTTATGCTTCCATTTTGGAAGAAGTTTTTAGTGATACCACAGAAAAAAATCTATTTTTAATCTGTCAGTGTATTTCTGAAGTACCTTCCAACGCTTGCATGCCAATGTTCAAAATGAGATAAAAAAATCTCATTATGGGTCCAGGACTAATTTATTGCACTGTGCTACATTATTGTGTTACAGCATATGAAGAAATTACTATAATTAGCTTTCCAATATACCTATGGACAATGTAAATAAGAATTTATTGTTAACAGCGGTTCTTCATTATATTTAATCTCCTTGTACAGTAATCAGAAACAGTAAAGAGCCTGCAATGTACTCAGTAATACTGGCTGGTTCTGAATACTGTGTAATTCAGAAGCACAACCAAAAGCAGGAATATGCTAAATATAGTGGCCCAAATATTCAACACTGCTAACTAAAATTCTAGAGGGAAAGGTTGCAGGTGTCATTTCAGTGATCAAATGGCTTATTAGGGATGAGTTTGAGTGAGATGAAGTGCACAGGAGCTATTTTCTTTTTTTTTTTCCTATTGGCTTTGTTGAACAATCTTTTTTTGACAGTACCGTAGTGATTTAAAACTAACCAAACACTTCAGACAAGTCATCTCTATCAACAGGAAAGGAAACTGGATAGAAAGCCAAAAAACCTCAACAGGAAGCAGAGATAGATCTCCACTGACTGCTGTTTCCTCGGAGACAACAGAGATTTTGCTGTTACCAACAGCAAAACTCCCACGGATTGCAGTGATCCAGCCCCAACCACTAAAACAGTCATTGGAGAAAACCAGTTAAAAACTTGGTTCAGGAAGATTGCCTTTGCAGGAACTGAAGTGTATTTCATAGTCAATTGTGAGCAAGGTTAAATTTCTATCAGCCCACTATTAACAGGTTTCACTGCAATTGTGGAAAATAATGACACCAAGCAAGGTGGCGAACCTAGACCCCGGCCCTCCATGGTGAATTGAGCTCTTAGAGCTCACCAGCAGAACTGCAGTCTGTTTCTCATCCTATAAAATGGACTTGTCTCCATCACATGGATGTTAGTGGTGTGTTTTTTCTCCCACGTGTCTTTTAAGGGGGAAAAAAGTAGAGTTTGTAAACTGTTTAGTCATCCACTCTACATTACCCTGTGATCAGGCAAGTAGACCATGTGATAATTGAATGAAAGAGATAAATAATTCTGTAAGGAATGTGATTAGAGCTTTTCTATTAACGGGAGATAAAAGTTACTGGTTAGAGTGTTCAAGTGTAGCCTTTGGCATCTCATCGTTTTCATCGTTCAGGATGGACCTTGCAAAAAATTGGGGAAACCAAGTAACTGTATGTTATAGAATTTAGCCAGTATTTCTACAGAAAAGTGAATGAACTCAGCTTTTCAATATGCACAGAATAGTGTCTCCATCCACTTTCCTGCTTACCTCCTGTATGTCATTTGGCCGCAGTGTACCTTATGCTGTAGTACAGTGTCTGTGTGCCATGGGAGAACATCAGAGTATACCGTGTATGTTTATGCAGTTAATGCAAAGCCTAGCCTTCCCATCTCCTTTGTGCTGTTGGAAGTGGAGGGGAGGCCAGAATGGAAGAAATGACCGCACAGATTGCGTAAGAGACACGTATTGGCCACTGTGGACATTTTCCCATAGATACTACAGGAGATTTCCTAAGAGAATCTTTCCCAGCCTGAGAAGCTGGAGCACAGTTTCTGCTGTAGCACACCGTCCCCACAAATCCCAAAAGCTTCCAATCTGTTAAGAAAGCAGAGCATATCATGGATTTTGTACACTGCACTCCAGAACTTTTGCTCGATCCAAAAGATTTAGGAGGAAAGAAATTTTACTGTGTTTTTCCTTGTCTTCCTGAGGCTTGCCAACAGGACTTGACTGCACTAAAATAGATAGGTATTGTGTGGCTAGCACTGTTGTGAAATGCAATGTAGACAGCTGACAGAAATTTGCCCCTGGTTTTATTTAATTGTGACATTGAATAACAGATTAGGAGAATAGCAGCTGTAGTGTTGAGAAGCCTTGGTGAAGTATACTTCATACGGATGATGGTACGGATAAAACTAAGGATGATCAAAGTTTTAGAAGTATTACAGAACTGCAGAACTATGCGGCAGTAAGTTTGTGGCAGGTCTCTGGGACGCATAGGAAGTGCTTCTCTTCATAGTCAGACAAGCATAAAGCAATACAGCATAAAGTTGGAGGAGCAAAACTCTATAAATGAAATTTCTTACTCAGTGCAATCCAAAGGGTAAACAGCATTATGGAGGTCAGTATTAACCATCCCTCCCCCAACCCCCCAAAAAGTAGGAAAAAAATCCAGGAAGAAATCGGTAAAGTGAAAATAGCATCTTTTCTCCCCAAATATATATATATATTTTTTTTATTTTTCAAGACCTTATATTTCTTTTACTGTGTGATGCCAAGGTAAGTTACTTATATTTATATTTTTGTAAGGACCTGTACTATTATCCACTGAATTAATTTAATTTACTTCAGTGCACTTTAAACAGGAAGTTTACTGGAAGGGAAAGTGCACCATTTTGAAAGAGTCTGATATGTATTAATTTGTACAGTTTTCATCTGAAGGTCTCTTCTCAGAGTCAAGATGTAGCTTTTTTGGAGAATATGAGTGTGGTGAGTGGTTTCAGCATGTTCTGAGTAAATCAGACTCTGAAAGTAAGTTTTTGCCACATCCCAAGCAAGTGAGAGTTGTGTGAAGTACAGAGCACTCTGAAGAGATTGCTCTTTGCTAATGTTAGGTACTGTGTTCTTAACTGGAGGGAATGGAAAATGCAATTATTGTAAAATTGGTAGAATTTGTAAAACATGCTTTGTTTTCACATGAGTTAAACAATGCAGTAGATATTTATTTTAGAATCAATTAGCATTGCCTTATAGTCTGTAACTTCTAGAAGTATCTTTTAGACTTTATTATGCTTTTTATGTAATTCCACTAGAAAGGACTTCAAAGTAAACCAGTTACTATCCACTGCACTTCACTACGCTTTTTTGGTCACAATTCTATTTTCATTTTCTTGTGCAAGAGAAACTGAGAGCGTGATTCTTTAAAGTAAAAATAACAGCAGCAAAAATAAAAAGTCTTGGAGATTCCCTTTTTAGAAAACCATCCAAACTCCCATCAATTATTGAATGCTCTTTTCAAATAATAGCGTAATTTTAGAATTTTAAAAATACTAATGTGATTGCAGCCTGGATACATGTATCTATGTATCCATTCAAATAATATGAATTCCCTGAATTGTGAGGGAGGCAGGCTCAAGACGCACTTGCAAGCAGCCTTGTTTTGAAAGAGTACCTTTCTGGATGGAAAGCACCGTGTGAGGTAGGTATATTTTTTTAAATTATCTTCACATCTCTATTTTCAAGAAAAAGTTCCCAAGGGAAAATACATTACTACTGAATTAACCCTCAACTAGCACAGGGTTATTTCCTGCTGGTGGTCTTGCTATGGTTGATCTCCTTCAACGCTTGCTGTGTTTCTGTGAATGTTGTATCCACGTTAACCGTTAACTGACATAGCACTCTACGAGTGATCTGATGGCGTAAAGAAGCATTTAAAGAAATAATCATTATTTGTGAATATGTTTTCATCCCTGGAAAAAATGGGAGGTTGGTAGAAGAAGCAGGTGACAGTATGAAGCACTCAGCTGGCATTCTGAGCTTGATGCATTACAAAATTTAGTCGAGTACTGCTTTGTCTTGCCTCATTGTCTTGTGCTGGTGGCTCATCACCATGGTAAGTAAAGATGCACAAGGATAGAGGACTTGGAAGTCAAGAACATGTGCAAGTATTTCTTCAAAATGCTTTCAAAGTATGAGATAGTTAACCTTACTACTAATGGTAACTTCACAGTCTGCTTTACGTTGGCAAGCTTGAAAATCTGTTCTGCTAGAACGTGCCAGGTTGTCAAATGAATAATAACATACTTTTCATAAACAGATGATTCTGTATGTACATGCATTTCATTTTTTATTAGTTTGTGGCAGCATTCCCTGGCACCAGACCTGTGGTGGAAATTTGAGGAGTTTCAGATAACCAGAATTCTTGTAGAATTACATGAAAATATATTTTTTTTTCATAGAGCAGATCAACATCAGCAGCACATTCATGGTGGAAATGAATCCACTTGTGCAAAATCCTGGGCCTGAGTATTTAATCCATATTTGAAGGGCTCATGAAGCATATTAGGCAGGGCAGGACTCAGGGCATATTTGCTCTGAGAGGCTTCTGGATTGGAGCTGACTTACGTCCTCAGAAGCAGACAGACCACGTGCAGAATTTGTTTTTAATTTTGTTGTTGTTGTTGTTTTCTTTGAGTTGGGTTGGGTGTTGGTTGGTTGGTTTCTGTGTTTTTTTTTAAGATCATGATTACTTGGCTGTAAAACTGTGTTACTACTGAACATAGTGCTCCCACCTTCTCCCTTGCTGTCTTGCTTTGTGTAAGGAGAAGTATTTGTGTGGTCAGGGTGAGCTGGCTGAAGTAACTTGTCTAGCTAAAAACCAGGTTTGTCTTGTTGTGTTTTGGCTGATTAGTAGCCAGTGCAATCAATTCTCTGATCTGGCTCCCTGTCTTAGTGCTGGTCCAAAGAAGGTGGTGAGGAGCTGGATTAAAGCTGGTGTTAAACTACAGCCTGACGATTCTCATCCTGCCTCCACTGGCATTAAAACAGAGGCTCTCTCAGGCTTTTTGAACCTCGGATGTCCTCTGTAGTAATTTTTCCTTCATAAAGGTGATTTTGTGAATTATCTCAATGACAAATAATGGAGAGAAAAATATAAGCAGGCGAGAATCTATGAAAGAGCCCAAATCAATAAAGATATTTGAAGAGAGAGAAAAGGAAGAGAAGAGAAAACATGAATAAGGATGAAAAATTTATTTTTTTGCTACCAAGCAGTTATTTTAAGATATGTCCTATTAGAGGTACTAGAACAGCATCTGGCAGGAAACGGCCTAGAAATAATTATTTCTTCATTATAAGTATAATGAGAAAGTAATAAAGAAAATAAGTTGCTAATATCCTTTTAGAAACATTTGTGTTCCATTGAAGTTGTTTTCATTAAAAAAGGATATTTTCATCATCAGCCAGGAAGAATTAGGAGATAGAATGGTAAGGGAAGAAGATGTTTATTAAGTTACAGTTTCCCTCTGTTTTAGAGCATTTCTCAATGAAACATGTAAACAGTAACATTTTTAAATCTTTCTGGGACTCCATATATTTAATTTTCAGTAATGAAGCACTTCAGAACTTTCAGCATTTAACTTGCTTTATGTTTAAGAGAATGAATACAGAGATTGCTGCTTCTGATTTAATTCGGTTATAGAAGGAGGCGGGAGGGGAGAGGTGGAGAAAAAAGCTTTCATTACAGTAACAGCCAGTTTTTGGAAGTATGCCTTCCTGCTAAATCTGAAGGCTTCATTCCTGTGGCTGAACTCCTGGGAGCTTTTTAGTGCTGAGCGTTTCTGATAATCTGGTCAGTACTACAGCTTGTGGGCTGCGGCTGCATTTAAAGTAAACATGTCTGAAAACGTACATCCTCAACCTCAGCACTTGCACAGCATGGATCCCATGAAAGGCAAAGATGCCCACTGTATGAGTGTGCGAGAGCTGCCATTTGCTGCTGTGGGAGAACGTAGGGATCTACGATGAAAAATAGAGGGAAGGAAGGAGAGTGAGACTGCCTCTTTCAGAGACAGTGCAGATCTTATGTTGGATTAAGCCACTTAGGAAAATGCCCCCTAAACTCTTTTCCCAGGAGGCAGCTTAGGCACCAGACAATTCACAGCTGCGAATCCTGCCCGAGGATCAGCGCAGTTAATCTGTCCTAAGGTTTCTGATGCTAGAAAGATGTGAGCTAGCAGCTGCTGCCAGCTGGGCTACATCCCGCTTGCTGGGCATCCAAGTTGTACCACGGGGCGTCAGGGTCCTTGGAGCACTGGGGGTGGGATGGGCAATGCTTCCTTGGAGTACAAAACAGGGCAGACTGAAGCTGAAGAAAACTCTTCCATCAGCTCAGCACTGCTGATACTGTAAGAGCACTGAACATCCCAAAGGAGGACAAAGGTGTATTGCAGTCTTGTCTTCTTGCATGTCTGCTAAATCATAGAATGCTTAGGGCTGGAAGGGACCTTCAAAGGTCATCTAGTCCAACCCCCTTGCAAGGAACAGGGATATCTCCAACTAGATCAGGTTGCTCAGGGCCTCGTCCAACCTGGCCTTGAACGTCTCCAGGGATGGAGCATCCACCACCTCTCTGGGCAATCTGTTCCAGTGTTCTACAAATGTTCTGGTGTGGAGAGTGGTGGGAGTAACAACTATGTGTATGCTAATGAAACAGAGCATGCTTAGTACTGCTGCCTGGTAAGTACCCACAGTCTCATGCCAACAGTTTATGGGCCTTCCCAGAAGCAGAACTGCATTGCTGATTATTTTTTTTTTTTTGGTACGTATGGTTGTTATGCCCCTACCACTTCTCCTGTAGTTTAAACATTGGAAAAGGGGTTTTCTCTTTGATACTCGTTTCTTCATTTTGTTATGTATTTGTGAAGAAGAAAATCAAGCTGAATTGTTCTCTAGTTTTGTTTATTTATTTATTTAAATAAGAGGTGTCCTCACCTGCACACATGGAAATCCCAAGCTGTGTTGCAAATTTTGGGAAGGTAGCAAATACTTCTAAGCCAACTTCAGGAGAATCTCTATGATATTAAAAAGACAGCTTTTGTTTTCAAATAAAATCTCTCATTTGGAGAGTATTTAGTTACAACTTTTTATGAGCTGTAGTTTATAAAAATATTTTTGCTGTACTGAAAAAGCGAATTTTACTTGTAACCATTTTGCTCAAGAAGGTAAGACACAATGAATGTACATGGGTTTTCTGCTAAGCTAGTTAACATATGTCATGGTGAGAAAAATGCTTAGCCATGTGATATTCAGTAGCCATTTTATAAATACATTGATTGTATTTTTTCCTTTTGGAGAACATGAAGATCATACGTAAACAGAAGGTGGGAGAATTTTGTAGAGAGATTTAAAAAGGCTACTTCTCGCTTCCTATCTGGATATCATATGCATAAATATAGTGAAATCAGGTAAGAGAATATACATGAGTAAAAGAAAAGACCTTCTCTGATCTTCATGCTCTCAAATTGTTCTTACTAAGTATGCGAGCTAACAGCTTCCCCATATGCTTCCAGGTTTTCCCTCTGCTGTGCCATGGGGGAAGTGCAGAAGGCAATGCCATTTCAAGCGAGACCTAGGAGTTTTTAGGTTCAGTTCATCAGTCCAGTCAGGAGGGCACTCGGTCAGTGCTGGCCTTGCTGAGTTAGGAACGTGGTTTTGTAGGTCTAAATTCGGTCCTGATGAAGCAATCTGTTCAACAGGAGAAGGTATCCCAGTTCTGGCTAAGAACAGCTGAGGCTGGAGACCATTAGCCATTTTGCTGAGGTAAGACGTGAGAGTTGAATTAGCCTTAAGAGCTGCTCATTAGCTGTTTAAAACTCCTTAAGTGTACAATCTAAAAACACGCTTCGGTGTGTCCTGCTACTTTTGCACCGTTTTGATTCATTCTGGACCTGTCCCCGGCTTTGCTCCCTTGCCTCAGGGCTGGGGAGGGGGGGGTGGCAAGTGGTGGGACGCCTTCTCCTCGGCTGCAGGCTCTGCGCTGAGCATCACCAGGGTGGGCAGCAGAGCCTGGGCGGGGCAAGCAGGTAGAACTTGGGAGTCAAGCAGCGCAGTGCAGTGTGGCTGGGGTTGGAGTACTGCAGCAGTGATCTCTAAAGATCATTGCCTGCGTTTCAAGATCCCATGTTAATGCAGTGGCATAAAGCACTTTGGATGCTCGAAACACAAGTCAGTTGTAGAGCAGACAAAAGATTTTTCTGGTTTCTAGATTTTTCTGGATGAGTGCTAGCACTGCCAGCCCGCTTGTGCTGTGTGGACTGTTTGACTTGGATGTACATGAAGAGTGTTACATCACTAGCAAATATATAGAGCAGTGACAGTGTTAAAAACCTGGCTGCAGATGTAGTATCTGCGTGCTGGTAATAAGTAAATAAGCTCCCTAACAGTTGCCTCCTAATAGTTGCCTCAAGTTCCTGCTTCTCCTCACCCTTACCTACCGCCCTTGCGCTCTGCCAGTTCTGATATTCCGAATTGCTGAAGCATTTTGGTGAGCTGTTAAGAGTCCATCTAAAAAATGGTGTGGAACATCCTTTCTCGCACTTTCTCAACTCACAGTGGTCAGAGAGGCAGGCTGGGAGATACTCACTTCTGTGCTAATTCAAAGTATAATAACTGAGGAACCACCTGAGGGACCAAAAGAAAAAGGGAATTTCTATGTGATGTGCAGCAGCTGCTATAGCTGCTATATTTTACTCCTTTTAAGCTGAAAAGGATAAAAAGCAAGAAGATGGTATTTACTTGTATTTTAATTAACTGTAAGCTTTTCTTTTCCTGTGAATCCCTGTCCATTGGAACCAATGCATTTGGGTTTAAGCTTAGACATTGTAAGGGATACTTCCAGTGAAAAATATGAAGCTTTTTGAAATATTTTTATCTTTGTTTTCTGTAAAACCCATGGCATGCAGAAAATACACACTAAAGCAGCATAGTAGAAATGCTTCTTTAACACCCTCTTAGGAAAGTCCTAAATCCCATAACTTCTCTGTCAGTACTACTTCTGCAATATGTGACTGTCCCAGATGCATGTTGCAAGACTTTCTGTGCCATGCCAAATTCTGATGTTTATCCCTTTGTATTGACTCATACATGGGGAAAAACTGAAAGGAAATCAAAGCAGGGGAAACCTTGGAGTTGAATTCTTTTACGCTATTCTTCGTGCACATTTTTGTTGCATGGAACAATGTGGCTGGGAGGATTGGAAGAATCAGAGATTAACTAAATTATTTGAATGCATTTATTCAATGCTGGTCACCTGACTATACTAACAAACTTAAAAGGTGGTTTGATAGCTGTCAACTTGTTTTGCTATTGTGCAGCTTAACTGTTACCTTCCTGTATTATGAACATCTATGTATTTGGAAAATAAATCCATCTTGCAAGAAAGATTGTGCAAAAAATTGTTCCTATTATACTCCAGTGTATATTGCTGATGTCAAATAAAATACAATTGTGAGAGTTCTTAAACAGTTGTCTTTCTAATTGTGGCCTGAAGCAGGAAAAGGAAGGAGTATAGTAAGCTTGCATATGGATCCTCTTGCAGTTAGTGCCAGAATATTGATGTTGGCTAAATGATTCAATCAACCTGATGCTTTATATATGAAGAGATAAAGGAATGGATTTCATCAACAATATGATGAATGATAATCCGTTGTATAATTTATTAAGATGGTACACCAGTCTCTACTGATGTATCATTGCCAAGATGTGTCTCACTATCACTATCTTAACAAGCTAAAAGCTAAATAAATTACCTTGCCTCTTTCACAGCAGCAGAAACAAATAATACATACACTAGCAGTGCCCACTTTATTAATAATCTTTTTTTTTTTTTTTTCTGTGAGGTAATCTAACCGCTCTTACTCCTTGCCTTACCTGCCAACAGGCCAGTTGTCAGCTGCCCTACTTCTTTACAGGACCTAAAGTGATTTTCTAATATTCTGTGCTTGGGCCTGGTAAAGCTTCCAGGCATAGGCTTGCAAAATCTGTGTTTCAGTATGGATGAAAAATACCTAGAAACAAATGTGTGTAGCAAGAGATGTATGGAGAAATCATTTCAGTATGTGTGGTGACCCGTGCAAGGTAGGGAGTGGGGCACTCATTTCTTTTGCCAAGTGTGGCCGGGACCATCAAATCTCTTTGCAGGCTGAGATGAGAGCTGTCAGAACGGCTTTCAGTGCTGCAAAGTGCTATAATTGCTGCTTGCTTCAGGCACAGATGTTGATGCCAAGAAATCTGCTGTGTTTGACAACCACAGCTAGGTCATCGATTTGGGAGACTCTTCATCCCCTTCTCCTGGCTTCTGTGGCTGTACTTTTTAAGCCTGATGCACCAATTAGTCATATGTGCTGCTGCTGCCACTTAATGCTGTATGGCACAATGCTACCCCACATCCCATGTTTTATTAATGGCACTTGTATCAATTAGGCAGGGAATTCTCCTGTTAGGCTACAGATGAGGCCCGTTTAGCATCCAAGGAAAGTTGCCATTGACTTCAGCGGATGCTGGGATCAGGTTTTATGCAAGTCAGAACTCCAGCTGCTGGTGGTATAAGAGAAATTGAATCTGCAGGCTGAAAGCGATTAGGAACTTAGCTCAGGTCTGGTGCAAAGCACGTCCTAAATTCATTTTTCATACCTCTTAATGTACTTTGGTGTCATTAGTGTTCCTTGAGACCACTAGGATCCATTCCTGGTAGTTAGGAGCACGACACTTCTGTTGTATGTATATGTTCAGTCTGAGATGAAGGGAATTGAGCCTGGGTTTGCTGTACAAGTGGTCTCACTGTGGGCCTGTGAAAAATCTGAGATTGAGCTGGGAATAGGTGCTCTTGATTCCCATTAAAATGTTCTACTTTTATATATAGCACTTGGTACTTCTCATAAGAGAAGAACCACAACTGAGGAGGACTCGGCTGGGGAAGTCGGGTTCTGGCTCTTTGCCTGCCACTGTCTTCTGCTCTTTTCCTCCTTCCCTTCTGCAGGGCTCAGTCTCACAGATGTGTGCTGGGACGCTCTGTTGGAACGGTCCTGGAGAAGAGACAGGTAAATATGCTGTCATTTGAATAAAAAGTGCTGATCTCAAATGCTGAATATCACTGTTCATCTGCTGTGCAGACACTGACCTGGAACATGTCAAAGGTAAAACCAGCTCAGCCTGTTAGATGGTCTGAGAAGATAAGAGTAAAATTGTGTAGGAAACCAACCAGATGACAGCTTCCCAGTGAAGGAACACCTGGGGATGGGATGGATGTAACCCACACAGCTTTTCGTAGCTTATGCTAACAAATGTCATGTCAGGATGACAGCCAGCAAGACAGGCAGTTATATTGACTTCACCTTGGGAGAGAGCACAGCTGGGTGAGGCTGGAGGAGAAATCCAAGAAACAGAGTGAAGAGTAGTCCCAGTGTGTGGGAAGGAAATGATCACAACTTGATTAGTTATTAGGTGAGGGAAGATGAAGGCAGGAGTGACATGGTTAAGCCAGGAAGTTTTAGAGAAATTATATATCAAAGGCTCGTTTTCCAACTTTGTTGGGATTTGGTGCTGAAGTGTAGTCTTTAAGAGGAGCAGAGAACTTATCTGTATTGCTGAGCTGGCCTTAATGCCGATGAAAGCCTTTGGACTGGGATTATGGTGCTGCCCCAAGGGACAGCGTGAAAGGAATCTCGCTGGAGAACTAGCAGGCGTGAAGCTGTTGGGATGAGACGCCAAAGGCATTTTAGGATGCGAAATGTGCCCAAGTGTACTCACTGGTATTTATTGCAATTTTGTATATGTTTCCTGTGTGACTTTTTCTATTTGCTCTGTGGAGATTTTTACTTTCTCAACTGAGAAAATTTCATTTTGAACTACAGAAAATTCATTAAAAATGTATTGAAGTATTTTCTTTTTCAGATGACAAGAAGCTGAATAAAAAGCTACTCTGAAGTGTCGTTCACAGCATTAGGAGAGCATGCCAAAACAACATGAACAGCTCGGGGCTTCCTAGTGTTGTATCTACTGCTTGGTTGTTGTTTTTTTTAAACTGATTACAAACTGAGGTACTTCTTATGTCCTTTCTTTACAAGGCTAATCGTTAGAGGGCTTGCCCATGAAAGACCTTGGAAGACTCCTGCCTATTTTACGAGGTGTATATAGGTGCAAGTTCACAGATAACATAAAATAACTGTAACCATAACATGAAGTAACCATAAGCAGTGGGCCATTATAGCAAAGGAGAACCTCCATGGGTCTCTTGAAGCATACTAGAAGGTGTTTTGCTTCAGGAGTCTGTCCAAGATCTGGAGTCAGCAAAGGCGTGATTCAGTTGCTGGTTCGGGAGATAAGTTTTGGACACATTTTTCAGTGTTTCTGGATCCCATGCTTGAGGAACCTCTAAGCCCAAGGAGACTTAGCACCAGGTAACATATTCGAAGTGCATATAAACAGGTCTTAGAGTGCCTACAGATGTTGCTGGATTTGGCCCTGAATACTGCCAAGATAGCAGCTGATAAAGCAGTTTATGGCCTTGCCTATGGGAACTGGACTCAACTGAAGAGTCCCAAGTGTTATGCAGGTTGTATGGTGTGATGGTTTGATGTAAAGGAGTTCTAGTGGCAGGAGAGGGGATTTGTTCCCTGTGACTTCCCTGGTTTTGGAACCGGGTCAGACCCGGTTCTGGCCACCAGATCAGACTTCCATCCCCCTCGGGGTTGAGCCAATCGGTGCCTCTGCGAATTGCCCTATTTAAGTTGGGACAAAGGAACCGGAAAAGGTGCTTTGCCTGGGGTTGAGGAGAGAAGGAGGAGGGCACTGCCCCCGCTTCCCGGCTCCCGGCTGGGCAGCTGCCTATGCCGGGCTGGTGCCACCCGCTGAGGATGGCGGCGGCAGAGCTGCCAGGGGAACTGGGGGAGCACCCTGCTCCCGGGGTGCCCACTGGGCCGAGTTCACCTAGAGAGAACTAAGATCTGAGAGAAACGGCCACACTGATACCAGGTCAGTGAAGATGGAACGGGATGAGGTGTGCTGGAGCTGAGTTTCCCCTGCAACCGGTGGCGAGATGGCAGGCGGCCCCCTGCAGGCAGGACAGACTCGGTGGAGCAGAGACCCACTCGCAGCCCATGGAGAAGCCCACGTTGGAGAAGAAATGCCTGAGCCTGAGGACGGTCGTGAATGATGGGACGCACGACAAGGTAGAGAGGCATCTAAAGTCCGTGGGATGACCCATGCCGGAGCGAGTGGCAACACCTCCCTAAGAATCCGAGACTGTGGTAAAGCCCACACTGGAGCAATCCGATGGGGAAGGATTGCATCCTGCGGGTAGGACTCACTCTGGAGAAGTCTGTGGATCTTTTCCTTCTGAGTAGGGGATCCACTGGAGCAAGGGAAAAAGTGTGTAAGGACTTCTCTTCCTTTAAGAAAGGAGTGGCAGTAACAGCATGGGATGAACTGACCTGCACTCCCCCAGTCCCTGTCCCCCTGCACCGCTGGAGGAGAAGGTAGAGACAGGAAAAAAAGGAAAGGGGGATGGAGGTGTTTTTTTAAGATCTGGCTTTGTTTCTTTTTATCCTCTCAAGTAACTGGTTTTGTTTGTCCCTATCCTTTTAAGTAACTCTAATAAATTGCTTTGCTTTAAGAAAGCCGAGTCTGTTTTGCCCAGGACCATGGTTGGTTGGTGCTCCTTCTCTGTTCTTGTCTCCACCCTCAGTCCTTTCATTATATTTTTCTCCTCTCCACTTTACTGGGGAAGGAGTGAGAGAGCAGCTGTGTGGAGTTTAGTTGCCGGGTTGGCCTAAACCATGACATATGGACATAGATCCAACTATAGGAGGACTATTTTTCTCCAGGAACACAACCGTCCTGTGAGCTCCACCCCAGCCTTGTGGCTAAATGCCATAGTGGTTTTGATACTTGGCTCCAAGAGAGACTTTGTAAGGGTAGAGGTAGCCAGTCGGAAATTAAATCAGCCTGGTTATTTACATGGGTGTGGGCCTGTCTGAATAATTTTTGCTACTGCAATATAGCAGCCTCTTTTTTACCATGAAATTTACTTTGATTCCTTTATTTATTCTCCTTAATAACATTATTTGCTTTTATGAAAACTGATTACATCTGTCAGTTTAGGCTGGAAGTTGTGCTTGTGTTTTTTCTAAATTTCCAGCTCCTCTGAACAGCATTGCATCTTTGTTATGTGATTCATTGTGGGCAATAAAGCACAGCAGTGCCTTGGAGACTATGTGTGTGTAGGCTCTGCTTCGTGTGTTGAGAGACGAAGGTTGAGAAGATGGGGTGCTTTGGGGCTGCAGAAGCAGGCCCCTACCAGATTCCCTGGCCATCACATGGGAGGAGGTGTTTGAGGTCTGCTTCCATGCTCTCCATGTGGCTCCCAGCCTCTTTCAGCAGCTCTTCTGTCTTGAGAGTTGCTGCAGGTGGAACTACCCTAAACCCCCTTTTCAGTGTGTTTTAACTTCAGCATATAAGATTGAAATAAATATCACCTTTGGAGAGCGAGTGTAATGAATTTTATCTCTGAATTTGAGAAAAGATTATAACTGTTTGTGAACAAAGCTACATAAGTAAGGAAATTGTGCATGTCTCCTCCACTTCTTTAACTGGAAGCCTCTCTTTTCCTGTGATTTTGAGAGCCTAGGATCGTATCAGCATTTTGGGCTTTGATAATTTTCACATCTACCTGGATTAGCTAAGGTGTCAATATTGATGGTTCTGAATATGTTTAGTTGTAAAACTTGTGACCACTTGTAGATCACTGTATCTGTCAGACCTTTTTCAATCTGTTCTTGTATAATACATATTTTATCTTGCCCTTATTTTCATAGGCTGTTGTCAGTGAGCTGCGTTCTCAAATAAGAGCTCTTGGACTTCTCTGGGACATGAATAAAATCACATGAGCATAAATGGCCATCAGCTTGATATTGCAAATAGTGATGGGGAAAGAATTTGGTTTGATAGATTCTGAAATTTGTGCAAAATACATGTGTCTTTATGCTAAGAAAGGTTTGGAAAGAGCCAATCTCTAATGGATTGTTCCGATCTCTCTCCAAGGTGCCTGTGAACAAAGTCTAATAATTAGGTGCATTAAGACCTAGATATGAAAACTTTTGTTCATGTTCTGTATGTGCCTTTTAAGTACTTAATCATTGAGTGCTCATTGTGGTCATTGAAGCTCTTGCTTGGAATGCAAAAGCCGTGGATATAAACGCTATCAGTAGGAAAGAAAAATGCTGTCATCACAGGGAAAAAACCCCAGAAGGTATGCTGGAAACGTGAGACCTGCACAGTTCACTGAGAAAAAAAAATATATATACACTTAGCAGCAACTCACCAAGAGTTTTTAGCCTGTAGGTAACAAATGATAAAGATGTCCCACCCTAAACCTGGGTGAAGCCCAAAGGAGTGGTTGAGAAAAGATTAGGATATGGGATCTTCTTAGTGTTTCCTTTAGAGCCACCTCAGGATAGTCCCTCTCTAGCATCCTAGTCTCTGAAATCTCGTTCTGAGACCCCCTAGCTCTCTGACAAACATAGGATAAGGAGCCAGGAGGATCAAAGAGCCTCTCCTGTGAAGCTCTGGATTGCAAACCCTGGGCTAAATGCTGGATATCGCAGCTTTTTAGATGTTGGTCCCTGTCAGTGAAATCCATTATTCAAACCTATAGTAGTGTTTGAACCTAAAGCCAAGCGGATGGTATTTCATCCAGATAGCATTGCAAAGGCCTTTCTTCCTGCATTTTTTTTTTTCCCTAGGAGCGAGGAGGAAGAGAGAGGGGCAGGTGACAGGGAAGTAAAGGTGGGTAGTGGATGGGAGGGAAAGGCAATTCTATTCTCAGATAATCTTGGTGTCATTTGAACAATATAAAGAAATTGTTTGTTTTCCAAGGTACTTTAAGGTCCTAGGATCACTGTTTTTAAGTCTTTTTCTCTTACAAGTATGCTGTGGAATGCAAATGTTTTGTTTTCATGCAAAATGCATGAATGCAAAATGCATGAATGCAAAATGAATTGCTAAAATGTTTAAATTTGATTGTCTAGAGACTTGTACTGAACTGCAAATTAAATCCTTGGTTAGGTATCCAGCCTCTGTCCCAGGGCACACTGTGGTCTGGTCGTTCAATCAGATGGGAAGAAATGACCTGTGGCAGTGACAGGTTACAGGTGTGCAAAGTGAGAGCTGAGGGAATGACCCTGAGCATTCTCCTGTTGTTTCATGCAGCTTGATTTATTGTTACCTTGTTCACATGAAAGTCAAATTGATTGAGTAAATTATCTTACATAGTGTGAGCATCTCTTACTTCCATTATCATAGGAACAGAGTGTGCTAAATTGAGCAAATCAACCAAATCATTATTTAAAAGTGTGCTTAATTCATTGTCATGGATTTTCCCTATGAGTATTGGTTATGTCCTTGCAAATGCATTGCTATTGCATTTCTCTTTAACTATTATTTCATTTTTTTCACGATTCAGTTAATTCATATTATATTAATGTCTTTAAATTTTGGTGACCTCACAAGTAGTTAATTCAGGTTACAAATAGCTTTGTGTTATGTTATTAATGTATTTATTTAAAGAGTTTTCTATGGGAACTTGTATAAAGTGTGTTGCAAAAATCATGAAGAAATGAGAGAAGTACAGAAGATGTTTTCTACTGTTTGTGCTGGAGCTACTGAAAGTGAGGTACAGATCCCTACGATGGCCAAAGTACAGTGGTCCAAGGCCACCAGATTTAATATCAAATCCTAGTTTTGATTTCAGTTAGGCTTTGTCTCATAAACTGTTCTGATTCTCTCCTTCTCTGCTTTTCAGTTCCTGCTTTCCTTTGTCCAATGTTCCTCCTCGATCTCTCTTCTTAACGAATTCCCTCAACTAACCTAATAGACTTCAATGGGACTTAAGGACATGCTCAAGTGCTCTCCTGAAGAAAGATGCTCTAGTTAATCAGGACTGATATTGTCTGTGAAGTAAATAACATTTATGAAGAGTTTTCTAAGTTATGAATAAATGCAAGAACAATTTGTTCATGTTCATTTTGTCACAAATTACTTTATTCATATATTGTTCAGGCAGCTAGACAAACCTCTCAGGTACCTGATGTGGAAGAGAAATAACCCACTTACATATTAATTTAGGAGCTTTTGTTGGTATCCCCCAGTGCAGTAGTTATACTCTGCAGTCCAGTGTTTGGACGGAGAAACAAAGATATAGTTTTATTTCTTTCTTGCTTTTGTTTCTTCCTGACAATGTCTGTACTAGAAGTTAAACACCTAAACTAGTTCCTGGAGTGGTTTTGATTTGCACCAGCTAGAAAAATGGTTTCTGAACACAATTTGGGATTTCCTGATGGGAGCTTTCTCAATATGTAGTTGTCCTCACCGAGAGGTAAGAGAAGTAAATGGCATTACTCAGTTCAGTGCCAGGTGGCCTCAGCAGCAGGCAAAGGTCCTGGGCAGATTCAACCTAGTAACATAGGTGCACCAGAGTGCAGTGGGGTGAAGGAGTCCATGTGTTCCTTAAAGTAAAGGACTGTAATTTTACCTTGCAAAGGAGCTTCTTGGAGTTGAATTGTGCAGGTATGGAGGGATGCAGCAAACTGTTGGTTGAAAGTAGACTTTCAAAAAAGCAGTTGCAGAGGAATACCCCACAGGCTTACAGTAATCCCAGCTGAAAGCCAAACTTAACTACCATGAGTGGCATTGTGTGCCATTAATACCTGTATTTCAAAATGAAATTACATGTATCCCTGCAATTTGGTCCTTTGCAAATGGTTGTCATTGTTTTGGAAATAACCCCAACGTATTCCATCAGTTTGAGATAAAGCCATTCAGTGTTTCAGATATCACAAGTAAATGTTATTGCTGGTGCCATCACATGTGAACTTCACAGCCTGTGATCACATCCAAGTGGTGGCATACAGATGAATCTCCTGAGACTTCCCGCAGCTCATTCCACCTGGACTGACGTACAGTGATAGCTCCATGAATCATCAACCACATGGCTGAAATGCATGTGTTCTAGATAAACTCTGCACACCTTGTAGACTTTCAGGTCTGACAGTAGACAGGCAGTCCTGGTCCTTGCATGCAGGTGGCTGATTTTGCTGCCTTCTTGCAGATCTTCTCACAGATCACTTGAGTCCATGTCACTGTCATTAAATGGGAAGCACCGGAGTTGTTTTGAGCTGAAATGTTTCACAGAGCTTTCTTTGACCAAGAAAGTTGCCATAAAAATTGAAATTATCACAGATTTTTATTTTCTTCAGTGTTAAAATGTTGAATTTGAAAAACAATGTTTGAAAAACAATGTTTGAAAAATAAATCTTTAAAACACGTAAGTTTACAAGTCAACACAGCCAAGATTTTTAAATTTTTCTATGAAAAAATTTGAAATTTTGTCCAGTTCTGATAGAAAAAGACAAATTAATAAAACACTGAGTAGGGCTGTGCACGCCCCATTTTAATAAACTTGATCTAATGAAAGAATTTGGGGTTGCATCGACTTGCAGGTGATAGAGAGGTGAGAGAGAAGGATAGCATTCCAAATGCAAGAAAAGGAAGATGACTGAATCAAGGACAAATCTTGTTTTACTCTGCTGACCATCTGCACAGGTCTATGACCCTATGCTGCAGAGATAATAAGGCTATGTACCCTGCTTGCCTTGAAGTGCAGAGAGAGGGTGGGAGAGTTCGGGTAGATCAGAATGATTCCTGGCCCGGGTGGAGAACTTCAGGGTGACTAAGAGTGTTTTCTTTCTGGCAGGCAGCTCTGGATCTGACTTGCAGACTTTGAATCAGTCAAGGAACAGGATTTTTTAAGTCAGTATGATCTATATGTTCTTTGTTACCTGCAATGGACTGCTTTTGTTTTAGAATCATAGAATGGTTAGGGCTGGAAGGAACCTTCAAAGGTCATCTAGTCCAACCCCCCTGCAAGGAACAGGGATATCTCCAACTAGATCAGGTTGCTCAGGGCCTCGTCCAACCTGGCCTTGAACGTCTCCAGGGATGGAGCATCCACCACCTCTCTGGGCAATCTGTTCCAGTGTTCTACAACTCTCATGGTAAAAAATTTTTTCCTAATATCCAACCTGAACCTACCTCCCTCGATTTTAAAACCATTACCCCTTGTCCTATCACAACAGGCCCTCCTGAATAGCCTCTCCCCATCTTTCTTGTAGGCCCCCTTGGAGGTACTGGAAGACCGCTATAAGGTCACCCCGGAGCCTCCTCTTCTCCAGGCTGAACAGCCCCAACTCTTTCAGCCTGTCCTCATAGGAAAGGTGCTCCAGCCCTCTTATCATCTTCGTGGCCCTCCTCTGGACCCTCTCCAACTGGTCCATGTCCTTCTTATGTTGGGGGCTCCAGAACTGGACGCAGTACTCCAGGTGAGGTCTCATGAGGGCAGAGTAGAGGGGAAGAATCACCTCCCTCATCCTGCTGGCCACGCTCCTCTTGATGCAGCCCAGGATGCGGTTGGCCTTCTGGGCCGCAAGAGCACATTGCCGGCTCATATTGAGCTTCTCGTCCACCAGTACTCCCAAGTCCTTCTCCTCAGGGCTGCTTTCGATCCATTCACCACCCAGTCTGTATTTGTGCCTGGGATTGCCATGACCCAGATGTAGGACCTTGCACTTGGCCTGGTTGAACTTCATGAGGTTGACACGGGCCCACCTCTCCAGCCTGTCAAGGTCCCTCTGGATGGCATCCCTCCCTTCCAGCGTGTCGACGGCACCACACAGCTTGGTGTCATCGGCGAACTTGCTGAGGGTGCACTCCATGCCACTGTCCACGTCACCGACAAAGATGTTGAAGAGGGCCGGGCCCAACACGGATCCCTGAGGGATGCCGCTCGTGACCGGTCTCCACTTGGACATCGAGCCGTTGACCACCACTCTCTGAGTGCGGCCATTGAGCCAATTCCTTATCCACCGAGTGGTCCATCCATCAAACCCATGCCTCTCTAATTTAGAGAGAAGAATGTTGTGCGGGACAGTGTCAAAAGCTTTGCACAAGTCCAGGTAGATGATATCCGTTGGTCGACCCTTGTCCACCGATGTTGTCACCCCATCATAAAAGGCCACCAAGTTGGTCAGGTATCATCTGCCTTTGGTGAAGCCATGTTGGCTGTCACCCACCACCTCCTTGCTCTCCATGTGCCTTAGCATGGTTCCCAGGAGAATCTGCTCCATGACCTTGCCAGGCACAGAGGTGAGGCTGACCGGCCTGTAGTTGCCCGGGTCCTCCTTGTTCCCCTTTTTGAATATGGGGGTTATGTTCCCTCTCTTCCAGTCATCGGGGACCTCGTCAGACCGCCACGACTTCTCAAATACAATGGCCAGTGGCCAACATTTTGTTTTGTTATGTTTTGTTTTGGTTTGGTTTTTTAATTTAAATAGTTCATGTCTGTGTCTGGTGTTGAGCATCCTGGTCCTGCCCAGCACTGAACCAAAGTTTAGGCATGTGAGCAGTGACTTTACAGAGGTATAAGCCTGGTATGCTTGGCTGAGTCGAAAGCTCAAATATATGTGGGACTAAACCTGCACAAACAAGGCATATTTATAGATCGATTGCTAGACTTTTGACCTGCGCAAAACTATTGAATATAAAGACATTGATATTTCCAGCAACTCTACAATTAAAGGCTAATTCCAGAGAAGTATCAGGCATGAATCTCCATGTTGTTTTAGGAGAAATTTGGCATTATGGATAAGTCTGAGATACAGGGTACTGCAGGTATCAATACCTGTTATTAATAATAGAAGAGAATTTAAGTTAGAAGGAGGTAAGGACTGATAAATATAGAGTGGCATTGTGACTGAAGAATTGCATTCTTGGATGAGGCCAGAGAAAGGAATTAATTAGCTCTAATAGCAAAGAAATTAGCAATGGAGAAATAGAGTCTCTTGGCAAGTCATGTTTTTAGAGAATTTTTTATATGCAAGACAAAATTTAGAGCTATGAAACCGAAAAAATCATGACATGTCAAGAAGTGTGATGTAATATGAAAAAGTGTGAACAAAAAATTTACCTCAGCTGGAGCAAGTGTTTCCTAGTTTGAACTGAATAGAAAGCATAACTACAACATACTATTGCAGCACACTGAAAAATATGTTAGTTGCCATCTGGACAGTTGCTGTGATTGCACTTTTTAAAAATTTCCTTCTAACAAGAAGCAATTTTGCAATCTCAGCTGTGGCAGAAATTATCAAGATGAAATGCTTCTTTACCTTTGCTTAAATGATACATTATGCAAATTGAAAACAGCAATTTAAGGAAACAATTTCATAAAGAGAACAGCTTTTCTGATCCTCGAACAGGAAATGTTAAGGGATAAAAAAAGCAAACCCTAAATGCTGTTGACTTCAAGCCGTTACAGGAAAAGAGCTCAATACCTTTCTTCATTTTGGGACTTCCTGGCTCAGCAATTGCCAATAAAGACAGTCCTTGTGTACCATCCCTGATTTGAGACCTTTAAAAATCCAAGAACATGTAAGTACAGTTGAACACCTGCTGAAAACTTGAAATGTGAAGATAGTACTATTGAAAAGGTATAGCGGTAGTAAACAAGTTACTTCCAGGGCAGAACCGAAAGCAGACTCTTACCCTGACCTAAATTACTGCACCTCCTTCACATTTATCAGCTTTTATGGGATTCATGGCTCTTTGCTGGTAGTGTCAAACAGCCCAGTGCTTGCTGTTCCATGTCCATCATTGGGTGTTTTTTTACCGACAATTTATTTGTATCAGCCTTTGAAACTGAGAAGATGGTCAGTGTCTCTATGGCTGGGGAAAACCAGGGATGTTCAGGTGACAGCAACGCTGTGTCCCACTTCACTAATCCATCCCCATCATGTATTTCAGTGATTTTAAGCATATGTTTCCATCTTGTTGACTTCAGATGCTCTCTTGATTATCCATATGTAGAAGATTACCTTTCAGCCTTCTACATTTTGACTGGCAACTCAAACTCATGGGCTGATATTCACACAGCAAGGGAGACCTTTGACATTGGAAAAACCTGCTAGCTCCTATTATATTCCAGCATAGGGCTGTGTAGGGACTTTTTGGAGTCTTTGTGCTTGCTGTTTCTTCTTAAAGAAACCTGTATCACAAATGCTTTAATGCTATTGGTCCTGCCTTGGGTATGAGTCTGGATTAGTTGATCTCTTAAGTCCCATTCTTGAGGAAAAATAAGGTGTATTTCCTTTATTCAGAAAAAAAAATGAATCAAGTGGTTTGTTTTTTAAAAAATATTGTGTTGATTCATATTTTTTCAAATATAGCTCCTTGGGTTTCTTAAGAGTTTGCATCTTTATTATGAGGATTCCTGCTACTGTCTGTATCACACAGTGTGATTTGGCGATGAGCAGTTTATCTTCCTAGCCTTTTTCTCATTCTGTTCAGACTCTGTCTGTATATTCTGTTTTCTTAAGTAAAAATAAGGAGGTTAGATGTATGTAAACTGATCAATTTTTTTTTTTATCAAAACATAGCTTTTACAAAAGCATTTTTTGAACTATGATGTTCTAAGTATTGGTTTTAGTTTTTAACGGTGCTACAGCTCAGCTTTACCTTGCTGAAGTAGTATGTGTAATGCAGTGGTGAGTGGTGAGACCAAACTAGCATGTCACCTAGGCAATTCAAATGATGTCCTCTCTTCTTTTCAAAAGGTGCAGCTAAACATTCCTGCTCTTCTCTTTTTGCCAGACCTCTGCCTGCACACCTTTCTGAATAAATATTTCAGCAGTAGAGTGATGGAGAGGGCTGTGGTCTGAGACAGATGTGATGTCAAAGAAGCAAAACTTGCAGATGGATTAGCAGAAGCTATGTGTGACAGTAAAAAATGAATATGAATAGTATGAATGTTTAAGGGTGGAGAATAAACCTGGACCCTTAAAAAAAGACACCTATGATGTACTAGAGTCATTGCTGTTAGTTGTCTGCTGTCATCACTACTGATATCACTATCTACTGGAGTAAGGGACGAGAAGGGTTCGGGTGCATTAGTGTCATATATTCTTGGAAATATGTTTTACTGCTGCTCAAACAGTATATGTTTTTAGTTAGTATGTATTTATTATTTTAGACTATTATTGTGTTTGTGTTTTCTTTATTTAGGTTTAGGTGCTAAATCTTGGTTGTTGCTGGAGGTAGAGTTTACTAGGTAGATAGTTGTTTGCATGTGATCACCTGTTCTTCTGGCTTCTCTGTCTTTCCTAATATTGTAATTCACTGTGTCCTTGGTTGGACATAAATTAGTACAGAAAGGCAGCGTGATAAGCACTGTAAATGTGATAAAAATCTGGTAGTAGAAAACATCCTTAGATTGAATTGACGTGTGTCAGTTCTCTTTAAATTTTGTGAGAACAAAAGTAGGTCTATAATTAAGATGTTCAATTTGCAGTCTAAACTATGAGATACAATGAGTGAAGAAAACTGAGCTGAAGACAGCTAAGCTCAGAAATTGATGTGAAGATGATGCCTGGGATTTCCTTAAGTAAAAAAGGAAAAGATCAGGAAACTTGAGGTTCAAAATATTGTAGAAAAGATCTCCATATCATTTTAAGTGGATAAACCTCTTGGAAAAGATTCTGGGAAGTATTTGGAGTGCCTTCAAGCAGTCAAAGAAAGACTGTAGATATGAAAATGAAGTGAAATGCTGTGGAGTCAGAAAAGGAGTGGGTAGAGAAAATTACAAGCAGTAAACCTGAGTTAGACATTGAAAATTAAAACAAGGGCTTTTTATTTAGTAGATAAGGATGAGATAATGGCACTTTACATACTGTATCAAAAGAGTATAAAGACAGAGAAATAATAAAGGGAAATAATTGAACAATAATAATAGAGAGCTATGCTGAAATAATATACATGTGTGGGAGTAAAGTCATGAGAACAAAATATCTGCCCGTTAGCAAGGATTGAAATAACAATCTGTTGATTAGAAAAACTTTAATTTCTGAAAGTCAAAACTTGTGGGTGATGATAATGGAGAAAGCATGGTTAAGGATGCTGTAACATCTTTGTGAAACAAGAAGCAAGCAATGTAGCTTCATGAAGAACTCTGCAAAATCGAAAGGGGAGAACTCAAGCCATAGGTAAAAAATAAAGAAGACATTTGCAAGCATATTAAAAGCATTATCAAAACCAGCATAGAAAAGATAAGGGTAATAATGAATTGGTTTGGCTGAAACGAATCAGGTGTTAAAAGGATTTACTAACTGGACAAGGGTAAGAAGGAAAGGAAATAAGAAAAGTAGTCTGTAAATTTTTAAGAGGCTAATGGGTCAGAAAAAATAGCTGAGAATTCAGGACCTCTTTAAAAAAAGAAAATAAGGATATTGTTCTGCATAACATAGCTCTTGATTAAAATCAGCTTTTCTCATTGCTTTGTTTCCAAGACAAAAATCAAGTGGGATTTGAAAAAAAAATTCAACAAATGAGAACATGATATTTTCCGTTTTTAAAGTATATTAGAAGCTGTACCCAATAAAATGCCAGACACATACCTGTTTAGAATTGAATGGGCAGATATCATTTCTTGTACATTCACTGCCTCTGATTGAAAAGCTGCATAATTGCACTAGGATTGTGTTGCACCTGAGCTAAAAGCTCTGCTGGGACATGAGCTGCATGTTGAAAAGGTGATCTGTTGCTGCAAAGCTTCCCTCTGGCACGTGAATTTCAAAGAAAGGATCACTCACAGTGTATCTAATTCAGAGCGAATTATGGGCATTAAGAAATGGGAATTATGGGCATTACGAAACCTGTTTGAAACAGACTCTTTTCAAGGCTTCGGTGGAGGAATGGCTAACTTTGGCATCCCCTTGAGACTTGGGTGGGAGCTAGATGCTGAATTACGCAGAATGAAGCAGACATGCAGAAGAGGAGGCGGTAGCCGGTGAGGATTTTGGATGGAGTCAAAGGGATTTGCACTTATGTTGGGAAAAACTAGGTTTGCTAAATTCTGCTGTGGGGCCTGACTACTTCTTCTTTGGTACACCTAACCTTTAGCTCAGATCACTAATTTCCAACACATTGAGAGCTGTTAACCTGAGTTTGTAGCATTCACTTAAAAACGAACCAACAACTTGTTTCATTGTAAGCTCTTTCAGCAGACTTAATTTCATTAGCAGAGGATGTCTGGTGAGAGATCCAATAGACCCCGAGGCCAGGAGCAACATAACAACCTTAACACCGATGCATGCCATGTGGCTGTAACCCCAGGGACCCTGTCTCAGAAGTGGTTGGTAAGGTACACATGAAAAGGTAGACTTTGGCCCAAAGACCTTACAAGCTTTTCACTAGTTATTTCTTTTCATAGTTTAGTTTTTCTATGTTCTTCTGTTAGCTATTATTCCTCATCCTTAAGTTTTGCTACTGTGCAGCAATTTTCCCCTCTGCAGTGTCAGTCTTTCCTCTTTCAGTGTGTTCCTCTCGTCAGTCTGTTTGCTCTGTCTTCCCCTTATCTGTGCCATGTCCCCCCCATAGTCTTGTCAGATGTAAGCTGATCATAGAAACCTTTACGAAGCAGGTGTCGAAGCACCTGGGCACAGTTCTTCACTTCTTGCTGCCTGACAATTACGTTTATGGCTTTGTCATCCCAGTTAGTGGGAGTACAAGAACTAGCAACGTCCTGGCATCCTTTTTGAATGCACGCACTGGATAGCTTTTTCTGAATGCTGTTCCGTCACGATGTTCAAAGCAAACATCTACTGCAATGCAGCTGTTTGAGCTGTGCCTGCGCTTGGTACTATTTTTGTTTGCAGTTCAATACATTTTCTTAAAACCTCTTTTTGTAAACTCAGATACATGCTGCAAGCTGATAGCTATTGAGGGAAAAGTATAATCCCTGGGAGCTGCCTGCCTTGGCAAACCTGCATATGCTTTTCAGTGTGTCAACAGGCAGTCGTTCAAGCACTGTTTGTTTCCTCAGTTTGTATTAGCCTGGCCCAACACTCGAATAGTTTTTTCATTTGCCTTGGCTTAAGGAGATTGAATGAACGTCCAGAACGGTGAATTCAACAACTGTGGATCTGTGCAGTCCCAGGTCAGATGATTTAGTTATTCAACCTTTTATGCTCTATTAGGATTATATTAGAATACTAATATTTCCAGGACTAGGATCAATTTCAATGCAATTGATATTACTCACACGAGCAGTCTCATATTCACTAAAACCAGGTGCTGACATCCCGGAGACAGTCTTTTGCCTGTCTTCGTTAGTTCCTATTTCCTATTCCCCTGCCACAGCGCATTCCTACAAGAGCTTACCTCCACATCCTCAGGAGAAAAGCTGCTGCTCTGCTTTTTTTCTCAATCAAGATAATTTCAAATTAAAGGATCTTGCTATATTCTCACCCAGAACCTCATCTGTAATGATCCTTCAAATCTGCAGTTTATTCTGTATATGGCTCATGCAGTGTTTAAGACGTTCAATTCTTCATGTAAACTGGTCTGCTGATTTGTGAGTGGTTTAAAATGTTTTTCTTTGGGAATATTTTTTGGTTTATCATTACAATAGTGAGAGAAGTGGAAGGTGCTTTTCATGTCTTAACCAAGTTATACACACTGGAAGATTAGAGTTCTCCGCCTTTTTCAAAAAATGACACCTGCTGCAACGGATCTTTTCACATCATGTCTGGAACTTTTTCTGAAGCATAGTTGCTGTTAGAGTGCTTAAAATACTTGGATAATGTGAGTATTAATATGTGCTGCAGTCTGGCATGGAATAATTACGCATTAATATCTGGACTTACTCCATTCGGGTATCTACTAGTGATGAGGGCTATCATTTGTATCTTTGACAGCATCAGCACTAACATAAATATGGCGGTTTAACCAAATATTGTAATGTTAGTCTACCGTTTTTGTCTTTTATGGGGTTTTATGAGGCTGTGGCTCTCCTCTCCCTCCCTACTACAGTAACATCTCATCTGAGAAATTGTGGGAGCTGAGACTTCACCTCAAGATGCAGTGCCAAGGCCCTGGCGTGCTTCATCCCTTCCCTTCACGCTAAGTTATATTTTCTTCTACTTGTTACAGGCGTTTCCGCCACCTTTGGGGTCAGCCATGCACAGGCTGCTCTGCTGCATTTGGCGTTTGTCTGGGGAGAGCGTGGGAAGGTGCAGATCATGAGAGGGGAAAAACGTGAGCTGCTCACAACATGCAGGGGTCCTTTGATGTGCAACATGGGCAGAACATCCTTCTGGCCAGCGTTAAGAGGCACAGCTGATGGGAGACAGTTCACAAGTTTGAAAGGCTTCTTCTGCAAGGAGAGGAAGAGCCTAGAAAGGGAAGAGTGGTTTAGGATTTTTGTTTTAGGAGGGATTTTTTTTTTTTTTTTGAGAGGGAGAAGAGTGAATAAGAGCAAAGGAAAGTTTCTCCCTTGAAGGGCCTGGAGTGCTCTATACTCCCACCTAAAGAAGGGCAAATGGTTTTCTTGTGTTGACTTTAACTAAGTGGAGTTGATCTGATCCCTTGCTTTTGGTGAAAAAGGAGACAGCTGGGGATTTTTTAGTTAAAGTGGCTGTGGTCCTCACTGAGCTGTCTTGTAGGAGGCATAGACAACACATCCCTACTGCCACCCGCTTTCTTTCCTGGCTGTTACCACAGGCCATGCACGTGGCGTTGTCCCACTGGTGGGAAGAAATGTTGAGGAAGGAAAGTGGAGATAGAACCTGGGCCAGGAGCCTCAGATAACCCAAGCCTGATCTCACAGAGAGTATCTCTGCCAGAAGCATCTCTGCCTGACAACTTTGAAGTAACACTACTGTGATAGTAGCATGCCACCTCTCTCTTGAACATGGCTATTTTGATAGATTTGACTGTGTTTGCAAAGCTCTTTTATCTTAAAGAGCACAAACATCTAGTTTGTCTCTTTGTTTTCCTCAGTATTCACAGTTTGCTCTGGGCACTTGCAGCATTTAGGAAGAATATCAGTCTGATTTGTTGCCTGCAAGAGAGTCTAATTAAAACGAGAGAGCAGGATGGGAACTGATGACACACAGTGCAGCTGAGCTGCTCCCAAAGCTGAGCATGGCAGCTGTGGTTTTCGTCATTTGCAAAGCCTCAGCCAACACGTTGGCCCACAGAGTTAAAATAAATGCCTAATTACGTTGTTTAATTATTTCGGTTCCAAATTCATGCTTGCAAAGTGTCACAAAAGATGGGAGAGAAACACAGAGCGCCATGATCACGACTGTGGCCTGCCAATAAATCAAAAATCACGGTGGGTTTTCTGAGTCAGGTTCCTGCCTTCCCCACGCCGTGTGGCCAGGCTGCAAAGGAAGGTGTGTGTGTGCTTGGACCAGTCTCCAGCCCTCTCCCCTCCCCTCTCACCGGGCACTGACTCACAGCACTGTTTTTCAGCATGATGCTAATTAGCTGCTGAGCAGTGAGATACTGCAAACACTAAGAAAAAAGACAGGAAAAGACTTCAAAGATGTTTACCTTTTTTTTTTTTTTAAAATCATATTGTGAAAGCGATAAAAGAAATATCTAATCACTGCTGCCTGGATCCAGGAATTTGTTGTGTGCAGGGAGAGGTTGCTCCAGGTTATTCTGGGGTGAGGAGGTTATGGCTTTCTTCTTTGCTTTCCATAGAGTAGTTCGGTGGGCCAAGGAGAGGGAGCAAACGTGGATCACCTCTTTAGTTCTGGTGGCTAAATGTGGACAGGGTGGTACTAGTGTGCCAGGCAGAGAAAAATCACTGCAGCAAGAGGGACTGAGATGCCCACTTCAGAGCAGCTTCTTGGGAGGTGAAATGTGTTACGTCTAAGTCCAGTTGGGGGCATGGGGGGCAAATGGAAACCTTTTCACCCACGGCTTAAGCAAATGCTCTGATTAAAGTGATGAGGACAATTAGGTGCTTAAGAATTTGTAGTTTTAGCCCATACCCACAAAATTGTTTGCCAGTAAAGAGATTAATACTATCTAGATTAATGGGCCCACTCTGTTTGTACAAAGGTTGTATGTCAGTTAAGCTGTTTGTGAATCAACTGTTCATCTAAATTATCTTTACCAAGAACACTGGAAATAGATTATTTTCCACACATGAATGGTTCCCACTGATCATACATATTTACTGAAGTGGTGGCCCACTACAGCTGTAATATGTTGTTCTTAACTTCCCATTCTTCAAGTAGCTCAGTAGCAGATGAATGTTGAACAAATACATTGTCAAAAAATACGGAAAAAAGTCTTTAAGAAAGCCTTCTCATTCTCATCTAAGTCTACTAGTCTTTTCCTTTCCTAGTGTTGAAGGTCTTCCATTTCCTAGTCAGAGAAATTCTGTACAACATGAATGAAGATTACTAAAATAGTCAGTGTCTCACTTACTATTAATTTGTATGATGAAGGAGACATCTGCACTGTTCAGGGAATGCTTGAAGTCCACAGTTTGAAGTCATCAAACTCATGATTAATGCACAAAGATACTGTGACTGCAGGTGATGGACTTGGTGAGCTCTCTTGAGAATACAGTTTTGTTCTCCCACAAACTGAATCTCACATTTCTCATATTTATATTGAGACCGCCTCCGTTTCTACACAGAAGTAAGAAGAGGGAAAAATAAAACCTAGAGCACCGAGAAGCCAGGCCTATTCAGAATCCAAAGTTTTGGATTTTTTTTAAATGAGGCATATTTTGCACTCCAAAGGGATTTACTCTAATAAGAGTTGTTGATTATTGCCAAGAGAAACTGACTGAAGAGGAAAAAGAATTGTCCCTGGAGTTTAGTGTCAGTTTGCTGCTGATCTCTCTTCCACTAATGTAATATTGATAGTACAAACAATGACTGCAGACCGTAGTCAACTGGAAAGCCAATTGATTTCTTAATACTTCTTTTGGAACATGTGGTCAGTCAGCTGTACTCTTCCTTTTCCAGTCAAAGATTTCTGATTTTAATTCTGTTTCTTCCCTAAATGGATGCTTTTTTGTAATTAGAGCATTACCAAAAGACTTTCTGAAAAGCCTACATAGAAGAAAGAGAACATTTCTTTTGTTCTAGTCTGATCCTGTGGAGAGGTTTAATGTGATGATTACACAAAAATCATGGTGCCCATCTGAGAGTGGTAAGAATTTAAATGACTGGTTTTATTTCTCTTAGCCTGGAGACAGAATAAATTAGAATTTGATAAAATGCACAAATTAGAGCAAAATGAAATAACACTATTTCAGCTGCTCTTGGGTCTCTAAACCTTGTGGTCCCTTTCCTTGCCTGTTTCTTTTTTTCTGCGTGTGCACATTTGTGAGTAGTATTTTATTCTCGTGGGCATTTCAGGATTTATTCAGGTCTACTTGTTTGAACTGTGTGATCCATAAATGTATAGATTGTCACTAGCCTTTTTCCAGATACCATCCACAGTTCCTTTTTTTCTTGGACATTATTTTCATATAGTCCAAAGTAAATCTAAAATGCTATTTCATTTTCTGCACCTTTTTGATTTCATTTTCAACAAAAGGAGTGAGAACAACTCCTAGTTTTTGTGGTCAGGGCAGAATCAGCACAATTACTCAGATACAGAATGATATTAAAATATACCATGATAGCTCCTGCTCACTAAAATCCCTGATCTGATCCTCAGTTCATAAGCAGTTGAAGGGGACCAAAAAAAATGATACCCGTACCTTTCCGAATGTGAATTTCCACCTGGCCATGCAGAGGAAGGTCATTAATTGATATACCCCAGGCTGGTTCTCTGCTGGTGAGACCTCTTCCCACCTCTGTTGGTGAGAATGCACTTTCTTATTTTTGAAGGCTTCAGCTTACCTCTGCCCGCTGCAAACTTGAAGGACCAGAGGCCGCACGAGACTGGTGTAGTAGGATGTGATGCTGTGATACATAGCTTCTGCTAAAAAGACAGGGTGTTCACCAGGTTGCAGCTCATCTCTCTGCTCTATGAAGTCACGTTGTGTATAAGATGCCGTAAGCACAAGATCACTAGACCTGAGATTTCGTTCTGCCGCAGGGCCCAGAAGGGTAACTACGCTTCCCAGTGACAGCCATCTGCTTTCACCCTCGAGTGTTTATGTAAGAGAGGACTACAGTTAAGCTCACACAGTGCATACATTGAAAAATACTTCATCAAAACTTGTGTCAGCATTAAATTTTTAAGTTGAATGTTATCCTGGGTTTTCAAACACCTTGTTAAGCAATGGATATATTCGCGTTCTTGCAACTCTAGAGGAGTGCAACTTTGACTGCGTGGCAATGGGGCATCCTGCACGCATCAAAACAGCAACGGGGGAGATTTTCAAGGCAAGTACAGATTTAAGCTAGCAAAAGGGACATACAGCTTTCTGCATTACAATCCATGCTTGAAAATGGTGTGGATCATTTTTTCTTTTGAAGAGGCTGCAGTAAAGTGGGAATGGAGAAAGGAAGAAAAAAATGGAGTGTAGTGTATGAAGGCTTATTTTATGCCAGCCTGTTAATACCTGTTGCTCTTAATACAGCTTTTCTGCTGTTAAAATAAGAAATCCCACTCCTACTTTTTAGTGAAGAATTTAAAAGACTGAATTGGAGACTTCTGAGTTCTTGCAAGATCTTGTTATCCAGAGCATCTCTGGAAGAGTTTGGTACTCTTTTCACTACAGTGAAACCTTAAGGTACCCCACATTGTTTCCATTCCAATTTTCAGATTTCCCCTCACGGAGATGGTCACTGGCTCTCCTGGCTCAGCATGCCATACAGTTGCTGGATCTCTTTCAACTTTGAGTGTGTGCTTACAGAGGTAAATCAAGTACTCTGTAAACAAAATGCTCAACTAAAATCCAGGCAGAAGGCTGCCATGAGTAGATGCAGTATTTCTCCTTGAAATCATTTGTCTTCTTCAAAGAGAAATTGCCACGATCTCCAATCTTCTAGATGCTCTATTCATCCTCAAAGGTGGTTAGGCTAACCTCAGCTTCAACTTTCTACTTAAACTCACGTGAGAGTGGCTTTAGAAATTTCTGTCTTAGATTTCTAAACTACAGTAAAAATGTTTGTGAGAGTTAGTGCAGCAGTTGCAAGATGTGCAGTGTGTCACTGAGAAGGCTGGGAACTTCATAGTGGGGACACCAGTACCTGCTTGGGTCTAGATACAATAGGAACTTACTTGCCTAGAAATTAGGCTTTGCAGCACCTAGCTTGACCCTAAAAACCAGGAAGAACTCTTAAAGAAAACAACCCATTTGGATAAAGAATAATCTGAGTATAGCAGCAAACTTTAGAAATGTCACTTCCTTGATTTTTACCTTATTTTAATGGTAGCCAGACTTAAATGCATGAAATTTTGGACCAAATTTGAGTGTAACTAGTAATACTTCCTACGAATTTTCTAAATACATGGCTGAGTGAAATTCTAGCTAAATATTTTCAATTTTTTTTTTCCAGAGTTAGATGTCCTTGGATTTTTTTACTTAGAAACATTTTTCATTCTTCAATACTCACTAAAGCCATTATCAAGGTGCACAGCGTAGCTTTGAACAGTCTTTTTAGCAAGTTTTCTCTTTCAAGGTTCAGAGCCTCAAAATTATGGATGAACTGTCTGAAATTATAAATAAGCCTTCTGCAAAATGCTTGCCTTTATGAACTCCTCCCAGTTTATGTTTCTTTAAGATTATTTGTTATTTAAAACACAGCTTGTCTTGTTTTATTTAGATGCTGGAATTGCATGTTGCAGTAGCAATAACACACTCCAGGTAGTTCATTTCCAGTTGAGCTTCACTCTGCTTGAGTGCTTAAAAAGCCATTTGGCTTTCTGTCTTGTACCTTTTAATGCCCCCCGCAGTCTGCAATAACCGTTCAAGAAATTCACTGCTTGTCACGGCCTATTGCTTTAATTTAAAAAGCTAAATTTGGAGACTCCACATGCTCTACTTTCAGTTTTTTCCAGTGTAAAGCTGTCCTCCCATGGGAAATTGGCAATGGACTTCACCATCCTTGAAAAAATCTTCGCATTAATATAGTGGGAACAGAGTAGAAAAATAATTTGGCTGTGTCATACATGGTGAAATGTAGTGTAGATATAAATTTGAAACCTGCCAAGGCTTCTGAAAAATCCCAACTGTCTTAAGGCAATCTCTACCGTGGGGGATTGAATGCACCACGGATACCCTGTGGTGGCATGTGACATGGCAGCATCGGCCAGAGATCCTCACCCGAGTCAGGAGGTACTACAGGAATACCAGCAAAACAGCATGCCTGTGGCAGTGCAGTTATTGCCTGCATTTCTCCCTGTCTGGAGCCTCAGGCTTATGCTATATGATACTCCTGGCTCTTGGGGATAGCTTTTGTGGAGACATGCCCAATGGCTGTGATGTAAACAGAGCAATTCAAGAGCATCCTAAGTCTCACCATAGCTTTTTGCCTTCAGGAGAGCCCACAAATCCCTTTTTACTTGACTGGATTTACTCATGTGGTACCTAAAATCCTGGAGAGAATGACAGTCAACAAAGTGTCCCATCCAGCAGTGTGCATGGAAGGTCTCATTTCTCCTATTTATCTAAGGCTTTACCTTATCTGGCATCAGAAAGGAATATACTGAAGTCAAGAGCAGATCTATACTACAGAGGAAAGCTGATTGGTAAAAAAAGTGCGTAACATCTAAGGGTAGACAGTTGATACCTAAAGGGTGGTAAGTAAGTCCATAGGAGCTCTCCCCACAACCCCAGCACTGTGAGCCAACTCTAGAGAGCACATATCAGTGAGGTGCTGAATCTAGATTATTATGCTTGTGACTCTGCGTGGTTTATCACTGCTTAGTCTTGGCAGATCAGCTTCCAATACATTTGAAGGGCAATTTCCCTGACAGCATCCTCCCAAGTACCATCTAGGCATAAATTTATGTACAAAAATAAAAATCTGGGTATTTTTAGGGTTCACCTAGTGATAGAATGGAGTCCCTTGTCATAACATAATAGAAGCCTGTTTCTGAGAAGAGGTCGGTTTGCATGTAAAGGTTGAGTCACGCCATTGGGTTGAGGGAAGTCTAGGTCAAATACTTTCAGCAGATCTGCCCTGTCCCAAGGGAGTGACTTCCAGTGCCACAGAGCATTGGGTAAACTGTCACCTCTGTTAGAACTGTGCCATTGTGCAGGCAAAGTTACAGTTTTATGGATACCAGAGAAGAAAGAAGGGTATAGTTTGGCTTTTGGTATATCTACTTAGTATTTCTTTTTTAGACTTACACATTTTTGTAAAACAGGGAAAATTTTAAAATATAAAAGATTAATATATGCATTTCTTTTCAGATGGTCTGAGCATTAACATTCCATAAATAGCCCAATTTTCCCTCTGAGTTGATAAGTAGTCAAATACTTCCACTAAGGACATTTTTACTTTATCATCCAGAATGTGAACAAATTTAAATTTAACTGGCAATTATTGGTGGTGAATGGAAGTTAAATATATGAGTGTTTTTCTAATTTAGTTTGGTTAATCTCATCTTCAGTGCTACTACGGAATTGCTTGAGCAGCCGTCAAGACAAAAAGCTCATGACAGGCTTATAGGCTTGTATATTGCTATGGTGTACTAATTTATGCTGCGTCAGCATTATCCACAAAGAACCAAGAAGAGATTCCAGCCTCTGATCTCAGGAACTTCAAATGCTTTTTATTTGCATTAAGAACTCTAAGAAATATTAAAAAAAAAAGCAAATTCAACCTTACTGTGGAATTTCTGTGTTCAGCAGCTGAAATGTCACCATGTGACATCTTCTCAAAAATCATACATAATTCCAGGCATACACATTCCCCATGAAGCTATATGTCATTTATGTTAGTTACATAGACTGAAGGCTAAGGATCTATGCAACCATTGAAATCATCTTCTGATCATTTGTTGATGTTGCTTTTTTATTCTGATGCTTGACTAACATAGCAAGCTCCAGGGTTCAGAGGACCTGTTTCTGCAATTTCAAGAAAAGTACTTATAGAGCCAAACCTTAAAGTTCAAAAAGTGACACTGAATAAGAGTGGAGTCCCTACCAGCTGGTATTCTAGACATGCTACAGATAATTAAAAATAAAAGCAGGACTAATAAGTGTTTGTACCAGTGGAACCCATTCTGGAGTGGGACTATGTTGTGCCAGGCTATGCAAACATAGTTTTTTCTCTATAGCTGTACTAACTGGATAAAGAGATGCCATTTGGGTGGTCCAGCTGATATAATAACTTTTCAGAGCTTTAATAAGCAAATTGAAGCAAATGGTTGGCTCTCCTAGTTCTATCAGATTTAGAAATACTTTTAGGTAGAAGAAGAGTTGGTAGCACTACTCTATGAGACAGTGGTCAGACTTCATCCTGGAGAACGATCATCTGATTTTGGTCACCTACATTGAGGAAAGATGAATTTGAAGCACAGCTGATGCAGACTAAGACTACTAGTGTAGTTGGGGAACTAGGAGCCATTTCTATGACAGAAGCTCTGCTGGTGTGGCCCTGCCAGATTAAAGCAGAAAGATGACAGCTATCTGATAATTTAATTATATCTAATAAATTGGAGATTCAATACCAGGTGAAGGAGAAGGTAAGTGACTGATGATTCTTTCTGTTCACTTTATCCTGAGTTTGATAACTTGTTTGTTTTGATTTTTTTGTTTAATTCTGATTCAATGACTATTCCTAAAGTCACTGTATGTAGAAGCCAAAAGGTAGAAAGTGGCTTTCTTTAAACTTATCTGAATTCAACAAAAGCAGACAAAAAGACTGTAAATATTAGTATTATTTATTTACTTCTTGCTTGAAATATATAGAGCTGGTTTCTTTCTTCATTGTGTGTGAAAAAAGTCAAATGGATTTCAAACACTATTAAATTGCAGTTTGTTGATTACACTAGGGGTACTAATTTGTACTCACACTGAGCAGATGTAAACGTTACAGAAGACTACCTGTGAAAAGCCCGATGTCCATACTTTTCTTATTCCAGAGAAGCAATACCACAATCTCCTTTTCATTAGTTTGCACCTAGGGAAAGTAACACTCCTCTAAACATCAGACTATGAATAAAAATCTGTTCTATTCTATACTTGATAAATATGTTTTTCAGACTGAAATAATGAGACTATGAGAAAATTGTTCATTTATTGCTCCTGCAACTCCAAGCTAATTAAAGTTAGTCAAAGAAGCCGTAATGGGCACTCTTAGGGTTCCTTCTGAAACTGTACTTTTCTAATGTACACTTCCCTCAAATCTCTTTTCATACCATTTGACAGTGGTATATAATTAAAATTCATGTGTTTAACTTAGTTAAAATATACAGTCATGTTATATTGCTCAGAAGCATACAGGACTAATCCTGATGGATGGATGTGGATCTACATTGCTAGCTACATATTTTTCTTCTCTAAGTTTTGCTGATGCACCTCCATTCTGACCACTTGGCTTTCTTCCTGAGATAATACCATTCATGGCTTCCCGAGAATCTAGATGAAATGAGTCAAGGTTTTGTCAAGAGGATTAAGATGAGATCTAGTGAGGCATCGACATTAAAAATAGCAATGTAGAGTATCCCTGCTCTGGCAGCCGCCTAAGCCAGGACAGCTCCAAAACTCATGCAGCATCTGTAACTAGGTCACAAAATTTTCCTTAATTTGCCTTTATAGAGAATTCAGAGCCTTCCTTATTTAAACAAAAGCTACCCCACTGATGTGAGCTTTGCTGTGGTCTACATGTGAGGTAGAGCAGAGTTTAACCTCTGCCAGTCTCTGGAGATGACTACGATCTTAGTTGAAACCTTTCTACAGAGGAGTCAATGATTTTCTTACCTAAAGTAATTTCTTCTCTAGAATCTCCAAATTTCAAGAAAGATGCACAATTGGAAGGTGATAGAATTTCTATCTGATATGCTGCTTCTTAAGGCAGTGAAGGTCACCTCTAAATCCTTTAGCCAAGTCTCCTGAGGTGTGTAGGTGCAAATGTTGTTTGTCTTAACATAAACCAGTAGAAAATTCACTTTCAACACTGGGTTTGAGTAGTGAGATGGTGTATATATAGTGTTATCAGTCTAAGCAGAGACTCCAGCTGCGGTCTAATGTAAGGAATGATCTGAGGAGAGAATATCTATGGTCACTTGAACTGACAGTCTGGCAGTGACCAAGCAATTTCCTTACAGCAGGAGCTGTCTTTCCAAAACTTCTAATGGTAAAGGAAAACAACTTCTTTAATTACAATTTAAGTGTAAGGGCTCTTTCAACTAATTAATTAAATCTAAAAGACAGTTTGCAGAGTTGATAGACCTTTGTGTAAAAGATAAGCTTGTTTGCACTTATTTGAAAGAAAACTTTGATTGATATTAAACCCTGATGAAAGCAAAAGGATATTTCACAAAACAGACCAGTGAAGGAAAAAGTAAGCTTTGAAGATTCTGTAAAAATTTTCTGCTATAAAAATAAAGCCATGTAGAAAAATACTGCATATGTATGAAGCCAACTACATATTCACGAGCTGAGGCTGAACTAAGAGCATTGTGTGAAGGTGCTGAGTCAATAAAGGAATGACAGCAGCTAATTTCAAGTCCAGCCAAGCATGAAAGAGCTTCATGTTTTGTTTAGTTTGCCTTTTTTTTCCTCTTTTCAGAGCTGAACAGGTAGAGTTATGAAGCCATCTTTATTATAGTAGCAGCTCCTTACTACCCCTGCCTCAGTTTTCTAATATAGCATAGCCTCTTGCTATATTGAAGATTGCCAAAAATAAAGGGCATAAGAAGCTACAATATAGCTTAATAGCTGCCCAGTTTATCGCTGTCTCACACTTTATTGACATCACAAAAACATGACCTCACAGAACAGCCAGATGGCAATAACCTCAAGAACAATAAAATACTTTTGTTCTGATAAACTCTAAGTTACTACTTCTACTGGCTTTGTATAAATATGTATATGTCTATGCAAAAAGAAAAAAAAAAGAAAAGCAAACCAAATGACCCCACAGTGAGCTTTAAATCCAAATTCCTTCTCAAAGACTTTTTTTTTCTCTTTATGCCAAGGAAGGGGAAATTATCCAACACAGTGGAATTTAATGAAATTTTGCTAATGTTGATATAGCCTTTTCTAGCAAAGCTAGATACTCTAGCAAATATTAGGCTGTGCTAGCAAGGATTTCAGTATTGAATACAAAACTAAATTCTTTATCTCAGACTTCTCATTTAGCAAATAGTGACTATGTTCAATCGTGTACCCAGTACTATTCCCATTTTTATTACACTGTCTAGCACATTACAGGAGCGGAGACTTCCTTCTCCCTCCCCTTTACAAAACTATCTTCTGTCTAGTTTTGGAAATGGCACTTATGCTGGGAGACTTAAGAACTCACCCCCATCCTGCACGTGCTCGTGCTCATCCTTGTTTGACTTCAGGGTAGGGACTCAGTTACCTGCACATAAGTGCCTACAACCATTTTAGATATTTTAAATCCCCCCTTGGCCTCTGATTGCCTCTTCTCCAAAATGGTAGGGCTGTATGGTAATCCTGGACTGTATCTGCCAGCCCTGTGCAGATGTTTACCTGGACTTTAGTGAAGCCTTTAATGCTGTTTCCCACGGCATTCTCCTAGAGAAACTGGCTGCTCATGGCTTGGACAGATGTACACTTTGCTGGATAAAAAACTGGCTGAATGGCCAGGGCCAAAGAGTTGTGGTAAATGGAGTTAAATGATCCAGATGAGGATTCCCCATGCAACACTACAGGCCTGGGGAAGAGTGGCTGGAAAGCTGTCCAGCAGAAAAGGACCTGGAGGTGTTGGTCAATAGCTGGCTGAATATGAGCTAGCAGTGTGCCCAGGCGGCCAAGAAGGCCAGTAGCATCCTGGCTTGTATCAGATACAATGTGGCCAGCAGGACTAGGGAAGTGACTGACCCCCTGTACTCGACACTGGCGAGGCCGCACCTTGAATACCGTGTTCAGTTTTGGGGCCCTCACTACAAGAAAGACAATGAGGTGCTGGACTGTGTCCAAAGAAGAGCAGTGAAGCTGGTGAAGAGTCTGGAGCATGAGCGTTGTGAGGAGTGGCTGACCAAACTGGAGTTATTTAGTTTGGAGAAAAGGAAACTGAGAGGAGACCTTATTGTTCTCTGCAACTACCTGAAAGGAGGTTGTAGTGAGGTGTTGGTCTCTTCTCCTGGGTAAGCAAGTGATAGGATGAGAGGAAACGGCCTCAAGTTGTGCTGGAGGAGATTTAGATTGGATATTAGAAAAAAATTCTTCACTGAAAGGATGTCAAGCATCGGAACAGGATGCCTAGGGAAGTAAGTGATTGAGTCACCATCCCTGGAGGTATGTGTTGACGTGACACTTAGGGACATGGTTTAGTGGTGGACTTTATAGTGTCAGGTTTAGGGTTGGACTTGATGATCTTCAGTCTTTTTCAACCTAAATGATTCTATGATTCGGTGTTTAAGACACTGTGGCTCATACTGCTCTTTCTTAATGGATGTATCGTCTTGGAGAAAGTTACTTTATCATAAGGATCTCAGCTTTTAGTTGCCCTCCATGTTTGAAATCTCTAGTGAGTAAATGACAATTTGAGAAGGAACATTAGATGTTTGTTCCTGTTCTGGGGCCCACTTGCACCGCGGGTGCTGCTCTGCAGTGCAGCCACCTTGGGAGGAGCTGGCTGGGCTTGCTTACCTTGAAGCTCCTGAGACTTGACTCTTCACTGTTTGCAAGGCAAGTGAAGATACCCAGGGGGTATGTTCTAGCCAAATCCACTCTCACTCTGGTTTATTGTTAATAGCGTTTTATTACTTATATACTTTAGCTGGTTTATTATTTCAATTTGAATACAAAGTGTTTCATTTCAAGAAGTTGCTCTCTGTTGACTTTTGCTGAGGTGATAGTCTCCTCTTTTTTGGTATTGCTGAGATTATAGATTTTCAAAGATATCAGGTTTATCAGTGCCATATCATTTCCTGATAAACTGTCCTACCCTGAGGCAGGATGTTCCTTCCTCCTAGCAACTGGGTATGGGAAGAAGGTAAGAAGAATCAGCTGGTTTTAATGGGGATGGCCATAGCTGGAGCAAAGGCTATTTCTGTTGATTTCTGCTGTACAGGATGTTTTAGGGTAGTATCTGTTCCCATTTTCCTTCACAAGAAACAGATGTTTGTTGATGAAGAAGAATGTGAGGAGAAAGAGGACCTGCAACTTGATTCTCCATTACTTCATAAATCACTAACAGGCAGGCTGAGAATTTGCAGATGTGGAAGGCACCTGATTTTTCAAGTTACTGGACTTATTATGAGCCAACTGTGATGCTACCAGCCTCTGTTAACTGGCCTACAGTGGAAGTCACTGTCCCTATGGGTAGGAGAGGCATAGAGAAGGAGATCAGCCTGCCCCGCAGCAGCTCAGACCCTCGACCTGGTGGTAGAGTGGGAATGCTGCTGTTTGAAATGGATGACCTTAGCTGTGGTGATTAGCTGTGCTAACAGTCCTTTCGTCAGGGCAGGAAAGATGGAAAAGGGTCTGCATGTGCCTGGGATTTGCTTTAACCTGCCAGCCTGTTTAAGGGGCCATTTGGGGTGTCCCCAGCAACCTGCCATGCAGTGCCGTTGCCTGTTTGCTAGCCCCAGTGATTAAATAACACCGTTTGATTTAATAGCATCTAGTGTTCATCTTGATAAAAGAGGTGTAGGACAATTGAGAATTAAATTAAATTATCTGCAAACCCAGTGACCTGCTTTCTTCTTTAAATAGAGCAGAAGCCTTTAAAATATGCAATTTGTTCATTCCCCTCACAGAAGGATGTGTCGGGGAGAAATGGTTATGTGCATAATATTTTAACAAGGAAAAGCTAATATGATATGACAAATTATATGTAGAACTGCAATGATGAAATAATTGATCTTCTGGAGATTATTTTAATTGTTGTTTTTTGTCTTTCATATGCAAATATACAACTGCTGGTCTTATAAACTATTTTACCGCTCAGAGGGGAACTTATTAGCTGCCTTGTTAGTAGCGTTCAGCAAAGTGTCATCTTCCCAATGCAGAGAATTTGTATAAGCAGGGTCTAGCAAAGATAACTCTGTTATCGCAGTTTAGACTTCATATTCTTACATAATAGAAATTCAGAGAAACAAGTATAATAGCAGGCATAATTTAGATCATGCTGTAGAAACAAACGTATTTCTAATTTACTAGATAGAGAAACCCTAACCCTAGGATAGGATGATGCCACCTACTTTATCAACATGTTCATTCTCTGTGTCAATTTGTGTGGAACATAATTACTATTGTTTTAAGTAATTGTAGCTATCAGTGAGGGCCTTTGAACAAGAGAGAGCATATTCAAAGACAATATCCTTTTCAGGCATTAATGGTGCTATAATTTTCTTAAAATATCTTTTCTTTTTGTGCTTATGTGACTGTCTACACTCTTTGGCTACTACGCATATATCACACACTGGTCTGAAAAATTCTTTTTTCCTATTTTCTTGATTTGCTAAAAAAGAAAGATCTTAGCTAACAAGGGAAAATGATCTTTTAAGAGAACATTTCTACAAAGAGCAAGGTGTCACCTTAGTTGTCTGCTGTTTCCACAGTATTTGTTTCTCATTAGCTACATTCTTCCCTCCTACTGTTGTATAAGTAGACCATTTACAAATGAGAAAAAAAACTTAGGAAAAAACCCAAAAGGTCTAGCAGTAGCGTCTCCACAACTCAGCTCCTATCAGCATTTATGATATCCTTTACTGTATGTATCTTAATTGCCAGTTCAAGGTGGACCACTCAACACTTAGACTGCTGGCCTCTAAATTGGGCTAAGTAAGTTTACCCTCAACAATGTTAACATATGTATTAGTTATACATGGTACTAAGAAGGTTTGATTGCTTTTTTTAAACAAAGAATGGAGAGGATGAAGGTAAAACAAAAGAGAAGCTGTTTTGTCTATGTCCTGTCCTGAAATTCTGTTCTGTGATGCTGTTCCCAAAGGATATGAAAATCCCCATAGACTGCAGTGACTTTTTGCAATGACAGTTCAGTCATATTTTTGTCAGGTTTTATGGTGGTGTTTCTTATGTCTGAGAACTGGCATGTTAAATTTGAATTTATTCCTCAAATAATAAAAGATGTGTTTAGAGATGTCAGAAACCTTTGCTAAACTGATAACCATACTTTCCCTTTCTCAAATATAAAATAATAAGACTCTTTTGTTTTTATTTGCTTTTTAGAATGTCAGTAAAATGTTGCTCTTTGTTGAAACCAATGAAACTCATTGTTTCTTGTATCTGAATTCTCTGGTGCAGATAGATTGAAATCACAACACAGTCTTTACCTTGGCACTTGCACATATTCTCTTTATGGCCACCTCTATTTACAAAACTTAGTATCTTCATGAAACTATTAAAAGTACTAAGGTATAATTAAGAACATAAATGTATTAAGAATACAATTAAGGTCTTAAAGACAAGGTATGTCTTAATATCTTTACGATATTTACAACAGTATGTTCAGCTCTGTCAAATCTGTTCGCTAAGTGGCAATGGGTTCAAAAGAGGAAGAACACACAGAGATGCAGACAAACACATAGTTATTCATGCACAGACTTGAATCCCTGGTGAATTTAAACCTCATTTCCTTGAGGCAAAGACCAAGTATGGGTAATTTCAGCTTGTCAGTTAAATTGAGGAAAATCTATGATGAAGCTTAATATAGCCATTTTTCTTCCACATTAAGCCTGGCTATAAGTTCATCTGAAAAGGTTGAAAGTTGTAGCTTACAAAAGTGATAGATGTACCTGGTATTTAGGGGCATTAAATTGCATTTGTCTTTGTTGGTTACTTTTTAGCTTAGACTTATGCTCAGCAAAACATGCTATAAAATCTGACTAATGCCGCTGACGTTTATAATTTGTAGTGCAGAAGAACAGAAACAGAAAAAATAAGATACCTCATTTACTTAGTGATATTAAATGGTCAGTAGCTGATTATTCTAATACAGTTATCATTCTGCAGATGACTCTAACCCATGAGTTAGGGTATTTGATAACATACTCTTCCACCTCTTGAGGGAGTGTACTACTCATTAAAGAGGTAAAAAGTAGTGTAAAACTTGCTAGCCCTAAATTTTCCTTGTTGGTCCTTGTTTGAAAAAGCCCTTTCTCAGGGTGCTGAGGCATTTGTGCCAACCAGCCTAGCAGTTGAGACTTTGACAGGATGAGACTTGGGTTCAGAAACCCAACTGTGCCTAAAAATAGTATTTGTCACCTATATTTATGCTCCTGAATCTCATAATTTTTACCTAAAGAAAAGAGCTAGATAGATCTGTGAAGGGAGGTACCAAAGGCAGCTGGCAGATGTTTTGAGGAGCTCAGCATCCTAACTGTTGGATGTGGGTCCTTCAATCCCTTCCTAGATTTGGGTCTCAATTCATCTCTTACTACTGTACGACGTAATTTCAGAGGGGGAGAAAAGCTACCATATGTGCATGTAGAGCCTGTGCGTGTCTTTAATCTTAGGAACTACTAAGTTGTGGGGCCTTGTACCAAGCTGTTAATTAAATACTTGCAAATTTGAGTTCTTTTTTTTTTTTTCCCGTCTCTGATATTTAGTTCAATGACAGGTGGCAATAGAAATGTAAGGTATGTACCTTCTTGGCAGCCTTTTAGGATTTCTGGTGGCTGTGGTGAGGTGGGAAGTGTTATCCACTGCCATGGCATGGCAGACTCCTGCCCATTACTGAACCCAGCACTTCTGTGAAAATCCTATTTCTTTTCCCTAAGGGCTTGGGATCAGCTAGTCAAAGGAGTCTTTTGCTCTGGAGCGTTAATATTCCTATATTTCTGCCTTCCCTTGGGGAAGAAATACTGTCTGATGTGGGTGAAGAGGCGAACGAGTAAAATACGAATGTCTTGGACAGAGAACAAAGTGATTATTTCCTCATTAAAGAGACAGAGAGAGAGATACTGTAACCATAGTAACCACTGCATAAACGGACCTTTACCCACCTCATTGTAACCCGCTTGGTTACAACAAAGATTTCAAACCATTGTTACTTGTTTGTACGGGTCTTCCTCTAACTGAAGAGTTACAACACAAATACTTGTCAAATAGGCAAATATACACATATATGTATTTGTATATTCACACACATCCACAAAGTCAGAGAAACTGGGTTTCCTTACCATTAGCTAGACAGATGGGTAAATCCACCCACATAAATACCCATCAGTGGTTTTTTTAATATTTTTTTTTCTTGATGACTAATGGAAAAGAAATGCCATAATGATTCAGGAATCATGTTAACATTTATGAATACTTGTATCTGTGCATGTATTTCTATTCTTTGAAGCATTATATGTTTCATTTCAGCTGCTTCTTTCTAATAAAATGCCATTAACATTTAAAATTTGAGTAAATGAAGTATGTCTCAGAAATCCTGTTGCCTGTGTCAGAGCCAGTTTCTGATCTCTCTCAGGTCAGCAATGCCATTAACCTGTTCCACTGTACTCACTTCACACCTGGCTAACCACATTAATGCACGATACTACTCACCCACTTGGAATGAAATGACTAACATTTAACCTACTGATATGATCAAGCATAAATCTGAAAGACAAATCACTGGCAAATGCTTTCCCTTCTAAGAAGGTCATATTGAGGCTTACAATATTCATCATCCTCAAACTGGCCGAAATCTCCTGGTTTATACTGAAATCAAAGGGCATATGTGAATTAAACCTAACGCCTTAGCAGCTGTTTCCAAGTCCTATATTTTATGGCCTTTTAGCTAGATATCCTGAGAACTCCTAGACAGCAGAACTGAACGTCTTCCTTTGGTTTAAAAAACTATTATTGCCAAATAGCAAGTCCTCACATTTATTGGTGATAATGAAACCACTTAGCTGTAATATTTCCATCAGCATCAAGGAAATCAAATTTCAGTAGAAGTCCACCAAGAAACATCCCTTTACTCAGGTCAATGAGGGGGTGTTATAGCAACTCAAATGCCAGAGAGGATCAAATATATGTCTACACAGTTTCTTTTACAACACAGCAGTGAAAGCCCACCTGCCTGGTCTTACAATCACACCCATACTTCCAGTCACTGAAATGGATGGGTTTTACGGCTCATGTGACTTATTCTGATAACTTTTTTACTTTTAGACTGGTTCAGTGGAAAGTGTAGAGGGTTTCTTTTCGTGCTCAAACAAGCTCCTACATGTTTTCTGCATGACTTTGACTTTTAGAGTGAAAGAAATCCTTGCCCTTCAGTGAAACCCCCCTGTTAATCTGTATACCAAGGCAAAATTTCAGTGAAACATGAACTCTAGAATCATAGAATCATAGAATCGTTAGGGCTGGAAGGGACCTTCAAAGGTCATCTAGTCCAACCCCCCTGCAAGGAACAGGGATATCTCCAACTAGATCAGGTTGCTCAGGGCCTCTACTGAAATTTCTGATTGCAATAAGGCACAGGATTTCTTCTTTCCTGAAGAAAAATCAGACTCTTCAAGATCAGGACTTTCCTGACACGTTTCCTGGGCATGGGCTGCTGCCTGTCCTTTGCAGGTATAGGGCCATGCAGTGAGCTATCCTGGGCATCACAGGGAATACTGGCCATGCCAACTCCTGGGACTTTTGGTAAGATTTTCTTGCATGTCTCCTGATCTGGGAGCATGTGGAGGTTGCAGTTTCTGAGGTATCCAGTATGCACAGCATATTCGGTCATTTGCACACCATAATAGACAACTGATGCCGTTAACACTGAGAAAAACCTGCATACGTAAAATCTGCCTCAGGTTCCTCATCACTCTGGGATTCTTTTGGGTTTGGGTTGTGGTGGCCTTGGTTTCCCAGAGTCTTCTCTTGAGAACATTGCAGGCTCTTTTTCTTGTCTCAGTAACTTCCCCAGAGACATTTCTCGCCGAAGAGTGCAAGAAATTTCAACAGGAGAGTGCTGAGAGGTGACAAAAGAGGAGCCTTGTGATGTCTGTCTTTGAAAGCCACTTTACAAAACACTATGAAAGAATGTATGGGGTCTGCAATTACTTCTCGTCAGAGTACATCAGAAACAACCAAAACCCTCAAAAGGCCTATCGCTTTAGGCTATTCCCACTAGTGACATAGAAAACAGGACAGTTTTAATTTGTTGCTCAGAATACTGTTGATTTGTAACCTGTAAAAATTATAAAAATGTCTCATGTTTCTATTATACCTGCAGCACAGGATGTCAACGTAATCATCTGGGGAGAGCTTTGTTTCTTTGTCACTCGTATAGATATAGTGGTATTTTCAAGTGTCACATGCAGTACTAAGAGGTATACTTGTTCACTCTTTTACCTTTGAAATGGAACAATACTTTCTGGTGTGTTTCAGAATACACAATGACATCTCTTATTTTCTGCAATACTTTTCATAGAGAACTTCACTGTATTTTCTTTTTTATACTACATGAATTTACTGATTCACTTCTTCTCCTTTCAGACCAGTCAATGAACAAGTGAACACCTTGTACTCCAGCCGCAATCATGCCTAGTGTCTTTTTTTCTGTGCATGTGAAGTCTTAGGGTGAAATTCTTTTTCTGTACAGCGTTCTGACAGCACTTTAAGTTTTGCATATCCCACTTGACACCAAAAACTGTTTTTATGTTTGTGCAACTTCAGTCTCTTGAAACTCGGAATTGGAGTGGTGTTTATTGTGATTATGTGCATGTGCAAAATGAACACTTGGAGAACATTATTATGGAATCAGCTAGTCAAGCCTGGCATTTATAATTCAATCTCTAGGGCTGAATCCTATCACCTTTTTTCCATTAAAAATGAAAGTCTGCTGAATTTCAAAGCTAGTTTTACTGTTGATAATCCACAACTTAATTAGACTTAAAGATTATAAAATAACTTGCTATTTATATAATCAAATAATCTTCAGAAATAAAGTCTTTAAGTTTTGTTTCCCAGTCTCATTTTGTGTGAATTGCTTTTTTTATTGTTTCCTTTTTGTTTTTTGTTTGCTAGCCATGGGCCCTAGCTACATGCTTGCACTGTGCGTTCTTTGTTCATTGCCAGACCAAACAGCATAGCATGTGCATGGGGGGACAGATAAGAGCTGTGAGGTTGCCCTTGGGCCTGGTAAAGTTATATTCTCAAGCTGAAAACATTCAGTATAAGCTTAACTCCAAGATTTGCACAGCGACAGACTACAGTGATATGACTCACACCGCTACATATGCACGCAGGTTTTTGCATCTTGAGATCTGTAAACATCTGGCCTGAGGAACATTCAGAAAATGGATAGATGGATGGATGGATAGAATCATAGAATCATTTAGGTTGGAAAAGACCTTTAAGACCATCAAGTCCAACCATTAACCTAGCATGGACAGACAAACAGATGGATTGACTGGGAAGGAAATGGACACGAGTGAAGGGGAGCTAATGCTGTGCTGACTAGATCAGTTCTGCCTGGCACCTGAACGTCGGTGGGAAGTGGGAGTTTTCACATTGCTGCTCCACAAACCAAAAATAAATGCTAGAGGTTCCACTTCTGGCCTCTCTAAGGAAAACTAAGTTTGGAAATGTGTTCAAAATTTTACAATTTAAGAGTATTTTAAACCATCTACATAGTGTCACTATATTTCTGAGAGGTGCACCATCTCTGAATAATCTAAACCATGGATCATTGACTGTGTTTTTTGTAGGAGGTTAACAATGTGCAGAGACAATTTCACCTTTTGGACAGTGTATTGTATTTGGTTCGGGTTAATAATGGAAAAAAGTCTTGGTAGCCTATGTAAAACAAACTGGTTGTCTCAATCTCTAAAGGGTGTGTGGCAAAATAACAAAGAAAATAGGAAACTATTACTTTTTACAGCAGTATCTTAAATCCTTTATCCAGGTTTCTTAGCTTCAATGATTCATTTAGCAGGATGTATAAATAAGACTTGTCCTTGGTTTCCCTTGAGCCAAGCACAATTCAGTGTCTAGTCTTGTGGGTTTTTTCTCTCTTCCAACCTCTTCTTTCAATACTCTTCCAAAAAGCAATATGTCGATCCTTACTCTTAAATAACCATCACATTCAAATGGGAACAAGAACCTAATGAAGCAAAGAGTTTAAAATGCTATTCAGGAGTCTCATTTTTTATACTGCAAATACATAGCTTGCTAGATGTTGAGGTGAATCTTAGCAGTAACTCTTTTTCCAGAGTTATCACATTCCTCCAGATCTATTCTCAAGCTTTATTAATGCTAGTTTGGGACTTTTGATGACTGCTCATCAAATGAGAACATCTTGTCTTTGCTTTACTTTCCTTAAGCTTCACTACAGTCAGAGAACTTGAGCAGCTATGAAAAGGTCCAGTTTGGGGCAGAATCCTGGAAACTATTTTGAGCCTTGGCTGTTATTTGTGGTCCCCTTCCCCCGCCAGGCTGCTACTCTGTTTGCCATCGCTGCAGTTCAGCTGCATTCCCTAACTGCAGATGACCTCCACCACCTTCACCACTGCTTTGCCAAGTGGGAGGTAGCACCCCTTCACAACCCAGAAGCCCAAACTCTCAGCTGTGCATTTCCACAATGCTTTTAGTATTAACTTGTTCCTCTCCCTTCCCAAAAGGTGGGGTAACTTCTCAGCTTACTGAGTATTTTCAATTGGACTTGACAGAAGAGTGGAGATCTAGAAGATATGAAATTGGTCCTGATTTTGTAAGTGGCTGGTGAGAAGGGAGAAATTTAGTGCTCTCTCTGACAGAAAGTCTGTAGCTTCTGAGCTCTAGATTTCTACCTTCTCTTTGGCTTACTGATCACCCAGCACAATGCAGAATTGCTCAGAAATCACATTAGAATGGGCTACCTCTTTCTCTGTATACAGGAGAACAGATTTCATGAGTTTTCCTGCTCAGTAGCAACTTGTTTTCCACTTGTGGCTTTTAATATTAGATGCAGTTATCTTAAACCAAGACCAAAGACTGTGCTTAAACTAGTAAGTTCTTGTCAAGGTGTAACCCAGAGTGAATTTTCTGATAACATTTTTCTGAAGTAATGGAAACGTTCAGCTCAGATCAGCATAACAGTGAACAAGTATTAGTGGCAATGAAGGCAGTGTCAGGGGAAGCCTTGGGAAACATGGATTTCTCAGCATGAAATCAGAATATACTAGGGAAAGAAAAAGCATTCACATTTGAAAAGAGGCTATAATGAGACCAAATCAAATTTAAATGGAAATTTTGATGATTGAGAACTGGGACATATTCCTATTTAGGAGGAGAAAAGAAAATGAAGAAGTTTCATGTGAGGCACTCTAAAGGTGGCAGATGTTTATCAAAGAACAGTTTTAGAGAAAACTACTCTTGGCTCTTAGTAGCATAACTACTGAGGCTGCAGGCCATGTGGTTACAACAACGATGGAATATTTCAAAATATAGGGGAAGATTCACCGATGTACTGTTCCTAACTGGATAGCAGTAAATGCTATACTACCCCACGTAGAAGCATATGCACTGTTTACCTGAATATGTTCTTTATATATATATATATACACACACATATTTTTTATACTTTTAGTCAAAAACATGCATTTTTTTGCTAAGTCACTAAGTTGCATATGTGCACCAGGTACCCAAGCTAAGGAAAAAATAGAACTTTAAATGCAAGATGGGAGGAATGCAAAAAAGGGAAACCAGGATCTACCATTTCATTCTTTGCTCCAGCCTATTTGAACCATGCTGTGTAGGGTTTGCATTTGAGGGGCTCCACGCTGGGACTGCACTCACAAAACCTAGCTGAACATGTATGTGCCATGAAGGTTAACTGTCCATCTTCATCAAAGGGTATGACTGGGAATTAAATGAGTAAATAGAAACATAATATTCTTATGCAGCAAGAGAAGGAATCATCATCCCCCAAGTGCATGAATATTTTATCATTTTGGTTCTACTTTAATGCCCTGTTTGTCCAGAATCTGACTTGGCTTCAGGAACATGTTTCTGTGATACTTTCTGTACAGATTTGCCTCATTTCACACCTTAAAAAATTAGAAAATAATTTTAGGTCACGTGCTTCTCTAGCTTTAGAATCATAGAATCATAGAATCATAGAATGGTTAGGGCTGGAAGGGACCTTCAAAGGTCATCTAGTCCAACCCCCCTGCAAGGAACAGGGATATCTCCAACTAGATCAGGTTGCTCAGGGCCTTGTCCAACCTGGCCTTGAACATCTCCAGGGATGGAGCATCCACCACCTCTCTGGGCAACCTGTTCCAGTGTTCTACCACTCTCATAGTAAAAAATTTTTTCCTAATATCCAACCTGAACCTACCTCCCTCTATTTTAAAACCATTACCCCTTGTCCTATCATAACTGGCCCTCCTGAACAGCCTCTCCCCATCTTTCCTGTAGGCCCCCTTGAGGTACTGGAAGACCGCTATAAGGTCACCTCGGAGCCTCCTCTTCTCCAGGCTGAACAGCCCCAACTCTTTCAGCCTGTGCTCATAGGAAAGGTGCTCCAGCCCTCTTATCATCTTCGTGGCCCTCCTCTGGACCCTCTCCAACTGGTCCATGTCCTTCTTATGTTGGGGACTCCAGAACTGGACGCAGTACTCCAAGTGAGGTCTCACGAGGGCAGAGTAGAGGGGGAGAATCACCTCCCTCGACCTGCTGGCCACGCTCCTCTTGATGCAGCCCAGGACGCGGTTGGCCTTCTGGGCCGCAAGAGCACATTGCCGGCTCATATTGAGCTTCTCGTCCACCAGTACTCCCAAGTCCTTCTCCTCAGGGCTGCTTTCGATCCAATCACCACCCAGTCTGTATTTATGCCTGGGATTGCCACGACCCAGATGTAGGACCTTGCATTTGGCCTGGTTGAACTTCATGAGGTTGGTACGGGCCCACCTCTCCCGCCTGTCAAGGTCCCTCTGGATGGCATCCCTCCCTTCCAGCGTGTCGACGGCACCACACAGCTTGGTGTCATCGGCGAACTTGCTGAGGGTGCACTCCATGCCACTGTCCACGTCACCGACAAAGATGTTGAAGAGGGCCGGGCCCAACACGGACCCCTGAGGGACGCCACTTGTGACCAGTCTCCACTTGGACATTGAGCCGTTGACCACTACTCTCTGAGTGCGGCCATTGAGCCAATTCCTTATCCACCGAGTGGTCCATCCATCAAACCCATGACTCTCTAATTTAGAGAGAAGAATGTTGTGCGGGACAGTGTCAAAAGCTTTGCACAAGTCCAGGTAGATGACATCCATTGGTCGACCCTTGTCCACCGATGCTGTCACCCCATCGTAAAAGGCCACCAAGTTGGTCAGGCACGATCTGCCTTTGGTGAAGCCATGTTGGCTGTCACCCACCACCTCCTTGCTCTCCATGTGCCTTAGCATGGTTCCCAGGAGAATCTGCTCCATGACCTTGCCAGGCACAGAGGTGAGGCTGACCGGTCTGTAGTTGCCCGGGTCCTCCTTGTTCCCCTTTTTAAAAATGGGGGTTATGTTCCCTCTCTTCCAGTCATCGGGGACCTCGCCAGACCGCCACGACTTCTCGAATACAATAGCCAGTGGCTTGGCAACTTCATCCGCCAGTTCCTTCAGGACCCGCGGATGGATCTCATCAGGTCCCATGGACTTGTGCACCTTCAAGTTCCTCAGATGTTCTCGAACCTGGTCTTCAAGTACAGTGGGCGGTGGTTCATCCTCACAGTCCCTGCTAGTTCTTTCCACAGCTTGGGTGGTAAGACAAGAGGCTTTACCATTGAAGACTGAGGCAAAAAATTCATTGAGTACCTCAGCCTTCTCTATGTCCCGGGTAACCAGAGCACCAGTATCCTTCCGGAGGGGGCCTACATTCTCTTTGGACTTCCTTTTGTCCCCTACATACCTATAGAAGCATTTCTTGTTGCTTTTTATATCCCTTGCCAAATTCAATTCCTTCAGGGCTTTAGCCTTCCTCACTTGATCCCTGGTCACTCTTACAGCTTCTCTGTATTCCTCCCAGGCTATCTGTCTCCGCTTCCACCCTCTGTAGGCTAACCTCTTCATTTTCAGTTGGTCCAGGAGCTCCTTGCTCATCCACGCCGGCCTCCTGGTCTTTTTGCCCGACTTGTTCTTCGTCGGGATGCACCTCTGCTGAGCTTGGAGAAGGTGCTCCTTGAATGTGGACCAACTTTCCTGGGCCCCTTGTCCCTCCAGGGCCACCTCCCACGGCACTTTGCCCATCAGGTGCTTCAAGAGGCCGAAGTCCGCCTTCTTGAAGTCTAGGGTACAGAGCTTGCTGAATGGTTTCCTTGCTGCCCCATGGATCTTGAACTCCACTGTGTCGTGGTCACTGCAGCCAAGGCTATCCTTAAGTTTCACATCGCCCACCAGTCCCTCCCTGTTGGTGAGCACAAGGTCAAGCATGGCACCCCTCCTTGTCGGCTCCTCTATCATCTGCAGGAGGAAGTTGTCATCCACGCATTCCAGGAACCTCCTGGACTGCCCGTGCCCTGCCGTATTGTCTCTCCAACAGATGTCAGGGTGGTTGAAGTCCCCCATGAGGACCAGGGCTTGTGACCGCGAGGCTGCTCCTATCTGGCTATAAAGCGCCTCATCTGCTCTGTCCTCCTGGCCAGGTGGCCTGTAACAGACTCCTACCGTAACATCCCCTATCTGTCCCCGTCCTCTAATCTTAACCCATAAGCTCTCTGTCAGCTCCTCCTCCGACTCCAGGTGAAGCTCCACGCACTCCAGCCGGTTGCTGACGTAGAGAGCAACACCCCCTCCTCGTCTCCCCTTCCTGTCCTTTCTAAAAAGCTTATACCCCTCCATGTTGACACTCCAGTCATAGGAGTCGTCCCACCACGTCTCCGTGATGCCAATATACACGCATCTCTAGTTCATCCTGTTTATTTCCCATGCTGCGTGCGTTGGTGTACATACACTTTAGCTGGGCTCCCGACAAAGCCGACTCGCTGGCTGGAGTGACAGGGGTTCTCTTGGGTGGCAGCATAAGTTCATTTGAACATACCTGTGATCCTTCCTCAGCCTCTGGACCCTCGGTGCTGGCACTGGCGCCATGCTGACAGCAGTAGGCTGAACTGTGCTCCCCCTCCCCCAGCAATACTAGTTTAAAGCTCTTTACTTACAGTTTAGAGTTTATTTGGTACTATATGATCTAAAGCATACACTGTTTTACCCAAAGATATAAAATGTTTAATTAGTTCTGTAACTACCTAATGAGATTTGAAATAAGAAGGAAAGATTTCAGAAGTCTTCTCTTTTCCTTTACAGAAAGGAAATGAAAAAAGATTTGTAGAATATATCCAAATCATTACGTATCTAGAAAGCATATGTCATGGAGATTCATATAAGCTAAAATACAGGGAAACAGACAAAGCTGAGGAATTAATAAAATATCATGTAACAGGGTAAAATATCATGTAACAGGGTAAAATATAAAAACAGTAATTGAGCAACTGGCAAATAACAAGAGAAAAATGGTAAAGTATGAAAGCCAGTAATTCTGTAAGGTCAGGGTTAACTTTTATTAACAATAAAACTTTCACGCTGTAAGAGAGGTACTGGCAGAAAGTAATAAATGATGCGAAGAAGACAACCTAAAAGCTTTTTTTATTTTTAAGCGAATTGAGATTTTAGAAATAAGAATGGTCAAACTATGTAACAGTTCAACATAAATTGTGCAGCCTTTCTGCCCATGCAAACCTCATGAAGTTCAACAAGGCCATGTGCAAGGTCCTGCACACGGGTCAGGGCAATCTCAAGCACAAGTAAAGGCTGGACAGAGAATGGATTGAGCGCAGCCCGGAGAAGAAGGACTCAGGAGTGCTGATCAATGAGAAGCTCAACATGAGTTGGCAATGTACACTGGCAGCCCAGAAAGCCAACCGTATCCTGGGCTGCATCCAAAGGAGCGTGGCCAGCAGGTCGAGGGAGGTGATTCTGCCCCTCTGCTCTGCTCTCATGAGACCCCACCTGGAATACTGCGTACAGCTCTGGGGTCCCCAACACATGAATGACATGGAGCTGCTGGAGCGGGTCCAGACGAGGGCCACAAAGATGATCTGAGGGCTGGAGCACCTCTGCTACGAAGACAGGCTGAGAGAGTTGAGGCTGTTCAGCCGGGAGAAGAGAAGGCTCTGGGGTGATCTTATAGTAGTCTTCCAGTACTTAAAGGGGGCCTACAGGAAAGCTGGAGAGGGACTTTTTACAAGGGCGTGTAGTGATAGGACAAGGGGCAATGGCTTTAAACTGAAAGAGGGGAGATTTCATTTAGATCTAGGGAAGAAATTCTTAACTCCGAGAGTAGTGAGGCACTGGAACAGGTTGCCCAGAAAAGCTGTGGATGCCTCATCTCTGGAAGTATTCAAGGCCAGGTTGGATGAGGCTTTGAGTAACATGGTCTAGTGGAAGGTGTCTTTAAGGCCCTTTCCAAACTGTTCTATGATTCTATGATAGCAATGTATTAATAACAATGCACATTAACATTATGCATTATGCATTAACATTAGTATTTATGTATTACGTTGAAGATGTTTATAAACTAGGTAATAAAGACATTTGTGCATCAGGTATTCTAGGATTTTAGTAAAGCCAAGTCCTGCTTTCCAAGATACTTCCAAATATCTGTTTTTCAGCTGGTGTTCCTGGTAATATCTGTGATACCAAATCAGCATAAGCTTCAAGGCAAGTTCAGTGTTTAAAGGTATGTCTTAAAGAAAACCAAGAGTCCTCCTGGACACCTGAGAGAGCTATAGTCTCTTACATTTGTGAATACCATCAAGAGGCATTATAAGAGGTGTAAAGTACATACACACTAAGTTTATTTCCTCCTTAAACATTCCCTTGTTTAAAACTGGCTCATGAACCTCTTTTTAATGGTCAGAAATACAGGCATTCAAATTCTATTTTCTTCCCCTCAACTGTGCTAAAATGGTCTTAATTTTACTTTGTATAATTATACCACAGTGTCAGGTTAAACTTGTTTAACTAAATCAGTCACATTCTTAGTAATGCCCATTTAAAGTGATAATAAAGGGTAATAATACTTCCTAATCATAACTTCATAATCACAGTCTTAACTTTCAAAGTAAGCGTGATCAGTGACGAAGAACAGTATTGTTTCTCTCAACATATATATGCAAATTTTACCTATGACTGATGCGTACAACTAGAGTACAAGTGTTACATTCACACCTGATCAAAACAGAGCTTCTCACAGTAGGCCTGTGCTTCCATAGCCCTTAAACACTCTCCATACCATGTGCTTGTATGTGCTTCATTCACCAGCGTAGCAAACTGCTTACTATCTGTTCCAATCTGATTTAAAGCATGGCACATACAGTGAGTAAAGATTGCTTCCAGTAAAGGATAAGCTAATATAACTAATATTCAGAGTTTTACTGTTATTTGCTTGTGGAAAGTAAAAGTCCTACCTCAACTCTAAGTAACTGAAGGCAGAAGAAAGCTGTGGTTAAATGATGCTTGCAGTTCTTCTTTTGACATGTGCTGTATCACACTCCCTTCCTCAAGCAACAACGTTTGGATTGCCCTAAAAAGATAAACTAGAAAGCATTTCTAATTATGTATTTTGTTCATAGATATTGCCCAGTACAGCAACAAACATAGCGACTGAGAGATGTGTATTTGTTAATTATGGCTTAATGAGCTACTCTCTCAGAAAGTTAATTAGGTCAGCCTTCTGGGTTACAGCCATTATTTTTAAAACAAACAAACAAAATCCATGGATATATCTCTTTCTTGAGGTTTCTTTGAATAGATGTTAGATGGTGATGTCAGGTTCAGTCCCTTACACTTTTGCTGATGATAGTATTGGATCAAAGAGGACACTGACAATTACAAACATATCTGAGGCAAGAAATCAGCTAACCCAGTGCTTGCAACAGTGATTAAACTGAGCCCTGTGGCTAACAAGAAAATTGTGATAAATGAAGCAAGAAATTGTTCATGTCTGTTGTGTCCTCTTCTTTTTGACATAAATATTTGTAGAAGAAAATAGTCATGAAAATCTTCTGCTATGTTCACAGTTGTAAAGCATTACAACTATTATCTTAATGAAGAGGGGTGAGGTTTGGGATGGGCAAATTGACTACAAAAAAAAAAAAAAGGATAGTTGGTAGTTATCTATTGCTGATCAGAATAAAACTGTCTTTCACTGCTAATCTGTTAATGACTTCTGCCTTTACCTGCTGCCAGGTAGCTTTCGACTCTTTCTTCTGCTGCAGCCTGACTGACAACTGATAATGCAGGTTAGTATTTTGCATTGCTTTGAATCTTCACTGAATGTGTTTTAGCTTAAAAACAGGTTTAACCAGGTGAGTGCACAGGGAGAAGTGCTGTTTCCCGCTTAATGTGGCAGGCTGTTAGTTAACTGCAGGATACTCAGGTTTGGACTTTTGCTTAGGTTTGTCTTTTGGAGTCTTATGAAAACTAATCAAGGCATTATAGTTCTATTAATTCTTAGTTTGATTGTTTAGTGGTGTCCTTGAATTATTCCATGGCTATCATGATGAAATTCCTCCCAGTAATATGTTGAATAATACAGCTGGTGGGTATTACCAGCAGCGAGGAGTGAATGTGTTTGCTTGGATTTTGTGAAAGCAAAGACGCTGCGACAGTGAGCTCTGACTGAAAAAACCACTGGGGTGATTTTTAGGCTTGCTGTTTCAGCAGCTCATTTGTGGTGCTATGTCCCTCATCCTCAGCCAACAACTACAACGACTGCACAGTGCCAGTCCCCATGCCTCCTGCTCTGCCCCTGCCAGACTCCTGGCCCCAAGACCTGTGCCTGAGCCTGCTGACCCCCATGGCCACAGCCTCCCTGTCACTTTTGGCTATGGTGAGCTATGATATCTGGTGCTCAGGTTGGATATTCAGAAAGTGTGCTTCCCTATTTCTCCAGGGTTGTCTCGGCATTTTTGGCTAGGCATGCTGAGCTAGCTCTTGTGTCTCAGGGTTGCTTTAAAGTGAATTGTATTCCTGTACAATGTAGCTTCAAAGTCTCTCTTGTGCATGTGTGTGCTTTGAATATGCTGAAAATCTGAATACAATAGAATTTTGCCTTATTAGGAGTAAGCCTTGATCTGTTCTTGCTACCAGACAGAAAATCTGTGTGGTCTTGATGTCACGGTTTTCTGACAAAAACACCAAAGAGTATTTTCAGCTCCTTTGTTCTTCGCTGAAAGCATTTGAACACATTTTATCTGAAAATATTCTGGTGTATAACTACCAAGAGAATCAATTGCCACAAGATAGCTCTTAGCTGTGAGTCATTAATGACTAGAAACACTGATGTTTTTTAATATTTTATTTTGTAAGTAATAAGACTTACATGTAAAAGGGGTAAGAGTAACATAACATTTATTATGAACCTCATGGCACTATTAATAAGGCAGATATCCTTATTGGCTTTAGAGAGAAATATGTTCTTTTTATCTGTTTTTTTACACATATGATAAAATGAATGATGATAAAGGCAGCAGACTCTATGTTTAGCTCAGATTGTGTCATCATATTAGCATAGATTTCCAGTGATTAGTATAATGTTTTCCCTAACCACAGTTTCTCCAGCACACTTCTCTGTGCTGATATTGCTGAGAAAGGACATTTTAAAAAAAATAAAATAAAATTATTAAAATTATTTAAGAAGGAGGTCGCTGCCATCGTCAACTAACCTGGCAAGACGTCTTCATCACCAAATTCACCATTAAGAAAGTTAAGGTGTTATTTCTTGCCAGACTTCCCTCCAGCTCTAGAATTTGTATGAAAATTTTCAGGAGACATTCCTGAGAGGCTGCAGTGACAATATCCTGCAGCCACAGAATAAGTTTGTTGCTCTTTAATACACTCTAGAGTTTTGCTAAAGTCAATGGCACGTGCTGTTATCAATTTAGTCATTCCTTCTACCTCGACTGACAGTTTCCTATTTTTCCTCTCCCCTCCTTAAAGAAACTGTAGTATTCTAGGAAAAAAAAAAATCTGCTCGATCAAACCTATTTGAGAATGTGGAAAAAAAAAAAATCTACCTAGCAATGAGAAATAAGAGGCCATCATTTGTTAGTGTAGTTGAATGGTCATTTGATTATAACTGATGCATGCCTGTGTCGGTAAGAAATTTCAGTCAGCAGAAAAACACATAAGATAAGGCAGTAGTTTTAATCTGAATCTGAGTAAAACTTTAATTTGAAATGAAGTCGATGGGCCCATTTGTGACCCAATGGTTGTAGTTCAAAGAGATACATTAGGCTCCATAGCAATTACTATGTGATATACAGTGGCCTATTTCTGCCACTATTTGTTACTATAGAGGCTTATGACACCCTGAGTGTGAAATTCTGTTGAAATTAAGAAATAATACCGTGAGTTCCTGAACTGAACACTTAATGTTATTTTATGTTGGGCTTGTGCTGTTCCATGGATAAACAAATGCTGAAATTATGCTGTATTTTGCCATATAACAATTGCTGAACTCTTAAAAGTAGAGCAGTCTGCAAAATAAAACCATTTCTGTCATAATTGTGCTTTGTTTTCCTTAAACATTTTGACAGTGTGATTTATCTGCTAAGTGTCAATGTCCAGGAAAAAAAAAAAATCTGTTTGCTAATCTTTTTAGTTCTAGGGTTTAATGTGATGTTAATAATCATGCCCACAACTTGCATAGATTTAGCAAAGGCATGAATCACAGCGTAATTATATTTTAGTGAATTGAAGAATTTGTAAGCGAGCCAAAGTACTTAGCAGTTCCTGCTGTAAAAGTAGTATAAGAATATGGTATAGTGTTTCCAGATGCAGTTCTATTACAAGCAGCACGAAGAGAAGTCAAGGGGAAATTTTCATATTTTTGTGTGAAAGCAAAGAAGAAGCTGTTAATGCGAGGGCGGTTTTAGTAGCCACAAAGTAGTTTAGATTCAGACAAGAACAATAGAAGTGGGATTATTAAATATAGAAATCCAGGAAATACTTATCTAAAACTAGCCGGTAGTGGTGCACACTTGTATTTTTTTAAACGTAACAAAAAATATAACAAATTAGCATTTGAAGGGGGCTTTATATAGATTGCACAGTAATTAATGGTTGCTCCATATCACTACTGCCTGGATCTTTACTGGTGAACGACGATTTACTGCCTTCAAGGACTGGCAGTGTTCTGGGAGCTTGTGCAAGCTCCTGTCCCACCAGTGAAAATGGGGAAAGGCCTTGTAGAGGAGGGGTGAGGAGATGCTGCAATCTGCTTCACCTTTCCTACAGAAAGGTTACTTGCAGGTTAACATCCAGATGAGGGTTTTTTAAACTTTCTAACTGCTATGCCAGGTAGGATGCTTAAAGCTTCTCTGATTTGGTTTCATCAAAATCAATTTTCACTTGATTCCTCAGAGTCGTGGTTTTAGATTAGAATTTAAGTTTTAAAATGTAATTGCTTTATCATATGCTAAAAAGTTGAAATATTCTGTTTCTACCACTCCAGCTTCCTCTTGTCTGAAAATTGCAGGAAACAAGGTTGAAGAACCTGGGGAGACTGTCTAGTTTGATGCAGCTGAAATAATTTGGCCAGTGTTTTACATCTAAATGCTGAGTTCCCCTCTGGCTTTCCAAGTTAAAGACGGGAAGGGAGTTTGCCCTGTGCCTCAATTGCCATTGCAGGGGCCTGTGGCTCTGGCTTCAGCAGTGGAGCAGGGAAACCCTGATCTAGACGATTTCTCTGCCCCAAGCAGGACCAATTATGTATAAATATTTCATGACACATGTTTGTATGACGTGCTCTCAAAAACTGCTAGTGATGGAGATTTCTCCACTTCTGTCAGGAAATTTATCACAATGCTTAATGCTGGAAACGCTTCTCTCTTGACCTCTAGCCCAAGTCTCCCTAGATGCAATTTAAGTGCCTTATTCCTTGGCCTTCCTGCAATGGACATGGAAAACAGATTAATCTCTTCTCCTTACAAGGAGCTTTTGCATATTAGAAGACTGCTCAGTCTCCCTCTAGCTTTCTCCTCTCCAAACAAAGTAGCTGCAATTCATTCAAACCTTCCCTATAGGACGTTTTGTAGCCCTCTGATTATTCTTCTTGTCTTCTTCTGAGTTCTCTCCAGCTCATCTATGGATTTCTTGAAGCTGGTAGTCTGTGGGATGCAACGCTACTGAAGCAGGAGCCGTGCTGGGCAGAACAGATTGGATGCCTTGAATACAACTCTATTTTTTTTCTTTCTTTTTTTTTTTTTTTTTAATATACACGTCAGGGCACAAAGATAACTTTTCAAGATTGACATTGTTGGTGTTGTGGTTTAGGCCGACCCGGGAACTAAACTCCACGCAGCCGGTCTCTCACTCCAGTAAAGCGGAGAGGAGAAAAATATAATAAAAAGACTGAGGGTCGAGACAAGAACAGGGGGAGCACCCACCAACCACAGTCACAGGCAAAACAGATTCAGCTCTCTTAAAGCAAAACTATTTATTAACAGTTACTTAAAGAATAAAGACAAGCAAAACCAGTTGCTTGAAAGGATAACAAGAAAACAAGGCCAGATCTTAAAATCAACACCTCTCCAATCCTCTTTGCCTTTTCTTCCCGGCTCTACCTCCTCCCCCCAGCAGTGCAGGGGGGCAGGGAATGGGGGAGTGCAGGTCAGTTCATTCCATGCTGTTACTGCCACTTTTCTTAAAGGAGAAGGAGTCCTTACACCATTGTCCCTTGATCCAGTGGATCCCCTACTCACGAGGAAAATCCACAAACTTCTCCAGTGTGAGTCCTACCCAAAGGATGCAATCCTTCCCCAACAGACTGCTCCAGTGCAGGCTTTACCACAGTCTCGGATTCTTAGGGAGTCGTTGCCACTCGCTCTGGCGTGGGTCGTCATACAGACTTTAAATGCGTAAATGCGCCTCGACCTGTGCCCATGATTCACAATCGTCTCGGGCTCAGGCATCTCCTTTAAACAAAACACCTCCCCATTGACGGGGGTTCTCCCCACGGACTCTAGATGCGTTCCGTATTCAGGCTCTGGCATCTCTTCTCTGACATGGGTTTTCCACGGGCTGCGAGTGGGTCTCTGCTTGCTCCACCGAGGACCGCCTTTAGCTGCAAGGGGGTCACTTGCTGTCTCACCACTGGTTGCAAGGGGAACTCAGCTGTGGCACACGTTGTCCTGTTTCATCTTCACTGACCTGGTGTCAGTGTGGCCATTTCTCTCAGATCTCAGTCCTCTCTGGGTGAACTCGGCCCAGTGGGCGCCCCGGGAGTGAGGCTCTCCCCGAGTTCCACAAGCGGCTCTGCCGTCGCCATCCTCAGCGGGTGGCATCGGCCTGGCCCTGGGCCACTGCCCAGCCGGGCGCCAGAGAGCAGGGGCAGTGCCCCCCTCCCTTCTTCTCGCTCCTGGGCAAAGGCACACCTTTCCGGTTCCTTTGTCCTGACATCAATAGGGCAATTCGCAGAGGTGCTGATTGGCTCAAGCCCCGAGGGGGATGGGAGTCCGATCTGGTGGGCAGATTCTGCCACTTGGACCTCCCCCCCCACATCAAACCATGACAGTTGGGTACTATGAAGTTGATCGTCTTCCTTCTTGTGTTTGGGTAGCTGATCCCTTCTAAGCACAAATACAAAATCCTTTTCTTTTATTCCCTTCCACACAATCACTTCATGAACTTCGTGAGATTATTTTGAATTCTCAAGCATGAATTAAAAAAAAACACCCTCAAGCTTCAATAGATCAAGCTGGAAAATGTCAGTCTTTTATACCTGTTGAGTTAAAACTTCCCATATGGTTACAGATCGAGTAGGCTAAAGGACTGATACCTGCATACCATACTTATGTGCAGTGAAGGAAAAAACCTGTACTACTGTTAACCACCTTTATCATAGAATCATTTAAGTCAGAAAAGACCTTTAAGATCATCAAGTCCAATCGTAAATCTAACACTGCCAAGTCTTGTACAATTGCTTCAGCACAACTGTACTTTATTATGTTCCAATATTAGAGGGGTTTTAATACATCTCCCAGATGGTAAATGTTGAAATGTACAGGTACAGAGAAATCAGATGGGATCAAAATATTTAGAATAGTTCTTCTTCAGTAGATTTGAATAATCTGGACCAAACTCTGCTATCGTCTTTCATGCAAGTCTTTCTTTGTATATTTCTTCTAGCTGCGGCAGATGTGACTTTTTTCTTCCTATTGGCTTTGGACTGTTATTTTACTTTGAATGTTTGAGAAAACTTTCAGCAGAGTCATATCTTGCCTATCACTTTCTCTTTATGAATGTTCTTTCATGACTTCCTTGAGTTTCCTGCTATGTTTACTTCTGTGTCTATAATTCATTGCAATCTTTCCGACATTCTTTCAAATTTCAGGAAGCATCAGCACATTTTCTCTCTTTTGTTCAGTGACAGTTTGTCTGCAGCTGAAATCAGATGATGTCTCTTCATCGCTGGCAATATTTCCATTACATTAATCTCTGTTGTCACTATTTCTTTGCAGGTAGGCCGCTGATAGGAGCAGTGTAATAAACTGCCACCACTAGGCATTAGCTAATGACACTTAATGCAATAATGCTGACATTGGAAACAATATTCATTGCATGATGAGTCAGAGAAATCTAGAGGTTTTTCTAAGGCTGTAAGTCGTATCCTATATGCATTGTAGTTTGTTTTGCTGTACATAATAAACAGAATAATTTTTTAATAACACTAGGGTGGCTGTGGATTCTTTATTTTTCTGTATGAGCTAAGATGGCATCAGTATTCTATTTTTCCCTCCTTTGTTGCTTAAGAGCTTTCTGGGAGTGGAGCTTCTGTGTGTATTTAAGTTAGCAGAAAAATTTACCCTCCTCTCACCTACCTTGTGTGTACTACCTGCGAAAGAAATAAATAAAAATTTGTGGGAGTAGAATGGCTGCAGCAGTAACTTGGAGTTAATGGCAATTAAATTTAATTATGGTTTAGTACTTCAGACCACTTTGTAACAGGACTTTTTGATTTTCACTGCTGTATCTGTAGTTCAGCAGTGTATCTGCACTGCTTTGCCACGTCTTAACAGTGTAGGTGGTACATACAGCGTAGATGGTACCTACATACTACTAAATGTAGTTGTAAAAGTAGAGTCTTCCAAAGTCTTCTCTTTCAGCAGCAAGGTTGCTCAGGGTACCAGCAGATGTGGCTGAGCAACACTGTACTAACCATACTCTGAAGCCTCTGTAGGATCCTCAGGTCACTCCACCCTCTGTTAGAAGACCCCTCATGGGAAACGTGTTCTAAGTGCCCAAGTACTTCCATGGGCTTGAGAAAAGCCTTGAGTCCTATGGAAGTGCCTTGTCTTGTCTGTAGATTTCCGCACCCCCCTTCCCCCTGCCCCAGTTATCCCGTGCTTGTTTTAATTGTAATAACAATTAAAATATAAAGGGGTGGGAAGCAGGCAGAAACACCTTCCTGGCTCTGCAGGGTTCCTGAAAGAACAGCTCAGAGAGGTGTGACTTGCCAGTGCTGAAGGTTTTCTTAGTTCTCAGTCTTGCATTCAATGCTTCTATTCAATCTTCCAGGTAAAGCATGCAGAAAGGGCATTTGACCTATATAACGTAGAGCAAATGATACCTAAATTAGACACCAGAGTGAATAGACTCTGGTTTGTAGGCAGGGTATCACTTTTTTTTTCAGATTGAATGTCTTGTTTGATAACACAACTCTGAAAGAAAAGCTGTAATCATAATGAAATAAAATAGGCATGAATGGCGTAAAATAGAAATGTAATAGGAATATGTAAAGCAGAAGCACTTGACATTGGTTTTGTTCTTTAAATTCTTCCCAAAGATGTCATAACCCGTCAGACTGTGGCCATTTGTCTGATTTGAAAATCTTTCCTTTCAACAAAAAGTGAAACGTTTCCATGGAGATCATCCAGAGATAGCCAAATGACGAACTTCTTGGCTGTACTTTCAGTTTGGTTTCTATGGTTTCCAGACAAGGAGGGAGGAAAGCGAAGTTGCTGAGGTTCTGTTTCTTTTCTTTCCTTGTTTTTCTGCATGTAAAAGGTTACTGTAAACCAAGTGATGGAGTTGAAATCAGTGTAGGCCCACAACAAACAGAGGTAATCATTGCCATTTTGGTCCTTGAAAAATCTTGTATAGGTCATATTGTGCAGTTTCACATCTGCTGTCATTATAGGCAAAAGAAATCGTGACAAAGAAATACGACTTTCTTAGTATTAGGAGTGAAGTTCTAGAGAAAATATGTTTATAATTACTCGACTTACCTCAGCTGTGCACTCCACAATGAGAAAACAGTAACAGGGTTGACAGTGAACACCTCTTTTTTTAAAGGCTACAAAAGCTGACAATGAAATATTGCATCTTGGAAACACCTGAAGGCCTTCAGAAAAGGCAATGCTTCCGGTATTGCTAATAATACTAAACTGGTTGGAAAATTTCAGGTATTACAGTAGCGAGCAGTACAGTTCATGGATTTCTGTACAGGGTCAATAGAACTCCATAATGCAAAATAAAAATGTCATCTTGACATAAAAATTCTCATCTTTCCTCTCACCTAGCACCTTAAAGTTGTTTTTTCTCAAAAAGTGTCATGTGGTTGTTTGGTACTGGTCAATAGATCCTTTTCATGCTACTTCACTGAGTGTGCACAGACTTCATAGATTTGAAGTGTCACTGTTTTCCTCTCCATCCTCCTTCACTGCTTTTTCCTTCTCCAAGAATAGTGGGATTTTAAAAATTGTTGGTTTGGTTTTGGTTTTGGTTGTTGGTTTTGGTTTTTTTTTTCTGTAAATACATCAGATACAAACGTATTTCCATTTCTCCTCAGGTTATTTCAGGGCTAATTCTATTATCTCCTATCATCTCTGGCAAGTTTCTGAGAAGCCAACTTCTATCTCTTACCACTGATTGCATCCTTCTTTGGCTGGCTTCCTTGCAAAGACAAATTTATGATGTTGTAGAAAGAGTCATAACTCTGAATAGAGTAAACAAGATGTGGTGGTATTGCTATGTGACACTAACTGAAGATCAAGTGAAGCCTGATGACCTGTGAAGCCTGCTATATCTGCCCTGTATGTGTGACTCTGCAAAGTTAATTGCTCATGCTGTCTCCAAACAAGAAACTGATGAAAAAGGAAGCTATGTGATGCATAAGGAAGGAACCAGTTGTGATGCATAAAATCTTTCTTAAAAAAAAAAAGTAATACCTGGTTTAACAATCAAAGCTGCCCACTTTCCATTGAAATACCTGATCAAATTTCTTCTTGATTCTATATTAAAAAAAAAGCCTTGATATAAAACATAGACACAAGAAAGTTAATATGTAATGAAAATAAGACCATAGAATATTAATACACTTAGAAAGAAGAAATTTTGTGTCTAAGAGCCCTTGAAAAGTATTTCAAATCTCTCCAGAAAACAGATGGTTGGTGCTAGCCAAATAACAAGGAAAGATTCCGGGAGGTGTCACTAGCCTGACCAACAGTAACTTACTGAGGGAAGACTACAATGCCTTAAACACGTGTGGGGTGATGAAAGGTGATAGTTACGGCTACTTACAGGCCAATTGATTCCTGGTCATAGCCCTTGCTCTTCTACTGGTGACATGAGATGAAGAGATGGGAATAAGCCTTGCATGAACTGCACAGGGAAGGGCCATTCCTTCCACTCATGGCAATCTTTTCTTAAATTGCTCTGTGTATCACTACGAGAGTGCAAACAGCAGCATGAAGATAAAGGAAGCAGTGGGAATTTGGTATAACACTGCTTTCAAATAACCTTAGATGAGATGCAGTTTGCAGAACCATTATCAGGGGAATCATATTGAAACTAGTCTGTGTGGCTATGAGATCTGATTAATACAAGTATTTAAAATATTAATTCATCCTTTAATTCAAGATCACTGTATGAATGGAATCTTTTAAGTAATGAAATTTAATCTTTACTTTGATTAAATAATAACAAAATTAAGACCATAGAATATAGTCTTATTATCTTTTAAATAAATAAATAAATTATCTTTTACTGATACCCACTTGTAACTGATGACAAAACAATGTTTTCATATATGTAATGATTTTTCATTGTGTGCGGTACAGTAGAACAGAACTTGTTAGGGGCTTGCAGAATTGAGTCTTAACTTGTGTAGAAAATACTCCCCATGATGGGAAATACTTCCCTGTAGGGTATAGACTCTATGCTGTTTAGTGGATCTGCTTTCAGAAAGGACTTTGTGTGTTGTGTTCATCATTGCCATTGCTTTGCTTTCCTTTAGTTACATTGCCTGTTAAGAATGATATACCATTTTCCTAGTTTTTGTTCATCTAACCAGCGTTAGCTGAGATACGGCCCATCTGCCAGATGAACTTCGTAGCAAAATTCCTCCTCTCTACAGCATGTTCCTGTTGCCATTGTCTCGATGTAAACAGTCTCAGGACTGTTTCCCAGCTTTGCATCCAGGGAGTGCTCATGGAGCCAAAATGCTGAGGTGTCAGTCAGAAGCCACTCTCACTTCACAGGATCATTTAGGCTGGAAAAGACCTTTAAAATCATCCAGTCCAACTGTAAACCTAACACTGCCAAGTCCACCACTAAACCGTGTCCCTAAGTGCCACACCTACACATCTTTTAAATACCTCCAGAGATGGTGACTCCACCGCTTCCCTAGGCAGCATGTTCCAAGCTTGACAACCCTTTCAGTGAAGAAATTTTTCTTGATCTCCAATCTAAATCTCCCCTGGCACAACTTGAGGCCATTTCCTCTTGTCCTATCTCATTACCTGAGAGAAGAGAAAGACGCCAACCTCCTTCCAGGTAGATGCAGAGAGTGATAAGGTTTCCCCTCAGCCTCCTTTTCTCCAGACTAAACAACCCCAGTTCTCTCAGCTGCTCCTCATAACACTTGTGCTCCAGATCCTTCACCAGCTTCATCGCCCATCTTTAGACACACTCCAGCACCTCAATGTCTTTCTTGTAGTGAGGGGCCCAAAACTGAACACAGTATTTGAGGTGTGGCCTCACCAGTGCCAAGTACAGGGGGAAGATCACTTCTCTAGTCCTGCTGGCCACGCATCTGATACAAGCCAGGATGCTCTTGGCCTTCTTGGCCACCTGGGCACACCGCTGGCTCATATTCAGCCAGCTGCCGACTGACACCCTCAGGTCCTTTTCCACCAGAGCAGCTTTCCAGTGCTCTGCAGCCTTTCCTTTGCTGTGACCAGCCACATGCATATTGTGTGAAAAGCAACGCCTCTTGTTAGCATGTGCCAGATGTGCATCCCATGGTATCTTTGACCTGCAAGGAGGAATGCAACAGCTAGCTGTTCTGCCTGCTCCACTGCGCTACAGTGCCATGACTGATGCTGCCAAGCAGCGAGAATGTGACTGTACTTTGGCTGAGTAGGGATGTGCAAATAATCGTGACGGGAGAGGGGGATGCAGCTTCCAGTGCAGCAGAAATAGATCTATGGCCACCCTCTGGCTGAAAGTGTAGGTGTCATTTCCCTCCTCCACACGTTTTTGTTAAGTTGAAATAAAATTGCATGCCATAAATTGACTTCAAAAATCCATATCTCCTCAGCCACACCTTTCTGCGTGATTTCTGTCACTTAGAAAAGGAGAATAAATTAACAAGCATGAGGTTTTTTACCTTTGCTTGGAGCCCTGGGCTATGTCTCTGCTATCAGAACTTCGCAGGAAAAATGTTAGTTTTCACCCTTCTGGGGAAATCTTTTCCACCTAAGCTTATGACTCTGCTTTGCCTCTTTTTAACTTGGCAGAAAGTGTTCCTCAACCTGAAGCTTTGCTAAACAGGCTCTGAGATGCCTGCAAATATACTTGTTGAGTTTGGTTCTGCCAACAGTGAAAACAAGAAAAGACCTCTGTATTAAGTCTGAATATTTGGCTTTTACGTAAAAGACTGGAAACAAAAGGCTGCAAGTAAAACAAGCTTGACGTCATCTAGCTCAAGTTTAAAGACAAGGTGATGTAACTACATGATTTTACATGAAGTTCCCAGATTAATTCTGAGAGAGAGATTGTGGTCAGTTAAGACAGAAGAGCTCATAAAGCTAGTGGATGAAAAGCTTGTGGTGAAGTAGGTTTTCCCAAAGATAGTTTGTTTTTTGTATTCTCAGCAACAGAACTTTCAAAGAGAAGGGGAGAAGAGACCAGAAGTAAGTGGAGTGGGGAGGGGGAAGGAAAGAAAAATGTTCTTTAACCTGTTGGGAGAGCTGGGTGATGTGCTGGGGCACTCCCAGCCTGTCCAGTACGTGTATTTCCCAACCTTCATCACAAAATGTTAGATTCCGCCACAAATCTGGCCATCTGTCTCCAGCTCAACTTAGCATACTATTTAACATGGATAGTACGACATTATTGATAAGAAGCCAAAATTTAATGTAGCTTTAACTGCCATTGACACTCATAGCCCTTTCTGCTTAGACACGCAGGAGACTGAGAGAACTTCATTGAGTGTGCAGATGCTCGTGGGTTCACGGCACTATCCCTTTTGTTGCTGGCATTAGGGCTGATTTTAGACATTCAGAAGTGATACTGTAGACTTTGCATTTGAAGTTGTGGTCAACATCTGCATAAGAAACTGCTAATTGCTCCAGAACTTGGCAGACCTTAAGCAGAAGTAATAGGTCTGCTACTGAAAAGAGTAACAAAATATTAACTTTTTTTTTTCCAAATTACTGTTTTAAAATATATAGCACGATGCAGGAAATGAAAAGCCTTGAGATCAGTGTTCTGAATCCTTTTAATATAGAAACTGAACAATGAAATTCAAGACTCTTAGAGGTTTTGTCTGAATGTTTTGAAGAAGGTATAGTTTCCTCTTTCAATGGATATCATCTGCTTGGTAAATTATGTTGAAACATCCTTTGTGTGAAAAAAAAAAATATTATTGGTCTGCTTAGTTTTGTAGCTTAAATATTTATATGTACAACCAGATATATCTAAATACCATGGTAAAAACTCTGTCCCAAGCAATCCTAATGCAGTGCTTCTTATTGTGTGGCAGTAGCAGGGCTTGGGCATATTGATTCCCATTTCACACATCCTTCAGAGTTTACCAGTTCACTTGACCGGGTTTGATAACCTGTCCAGCCAGTGAATTTACAACATGTGGGACTGGGAAGAGATGTTTTTATGTGAAGATTTTTCACTCTAAGGACATGAGAAATGAAGAAACGGAAAAATAGATAGAGAAAAGGAATGATGGAATGATGCATGAGGGACGTGTGTGTAAGGAAAGGTTATCTGGGAGTAAAGAGATATTCTGGGAACAGAAGAAGTATTACTCGGAGTAGAGGAGCAGGAAAAAAGGAAGTTGGAAGCTTGGTCCAGAATAAAAAGTCAAATTGAGTGCAAGAAGGAAGGATGCAGTAGTTTTGAGAGGCTCCTAAAGGACTCATCTTTGCTACGAAAACAAAAAAGTTATCTTTAATATACATCCAAATTTTGATATAATGTAAATTGCTCCTTGCTTCTAAACACATAAACTGGTCAAATCGTGTAGTGGGCTATAAGTTACAACCTCTGTAGCCTTTGCTTCAGTGCAGATGACATCTTGACCTGGTTTAGCTATTGCTTCCACTGATCGTTATGCTTTGTTTTAGGATTTTTACCAGTGCCAGTTAAGATACAAGTAAACACAAGTGGAAAATGTATTTTAATTCTTGTTGTTGATGCATTCTCAATGTGCTGCAAAGAAGTTGGGACACTTTACTGAAGGGTCATCTCCATACTTCTGTGTTGCTGCAGAGTATACCGAGACATTCCTGAATGAACCACAGCCCACAGCTGTTAACATCTAGCATCTGAACTCTATTGGAAAGCTTATCCTGTGTTCTTACAGGGATGTATCTTCCTTCTGCGATGCTCAGGAGAGAAGGAGCTTCTTGCTGCCATCTATTGATAAAGTGGTGGAAGGGACAGCCTGAGTCAGGCGGCCTTGGCATGGCTTGCAGCCGCTACGCCTGTGCAAACACCTTGGCTGGTCTTGTTCATGCTATCTTTCAATCTCTGTTTATAGAGGTAATAAGATGTTGTTATCCTTGCTGACTGAATAAGCAACAAATAACTTGAATCTGATGCAGGGCAAGTGAGGCTTCTGCATAACCCCATCTCAGCCACGTGCTGCTGGGTAGGGGAGTTTGGGCACCCCAGAGATGCAGAGAGAAGGGAGGAAGGGCTCTGGGCCTTCTGCCAGAATGAAATTCATAATAAATTGCAATAAAAGTTAAAAGAGCTGACGCAGAGGTCGTAATACTTGCAAAGTAATGATAGACAGTTTAAGAGCACGAACATCTCTTTCCAGGACTATATTAAATGCAGAGGACCATGAAGGCTCATCTAGGCAAGTGAAGAGGACAGCGTGTAGGAGCAGCAATACAGCCAGGCACGAGGCAATGTAACAGGCACCTCTTCACGACAGAGTTGAGGAATGTGTAAGGTTGTGCCAGGGTCTGTAGGTTCACTGACCATGGATTGTGTTCAAGGGGTCTCTGGAAAGTGGGAGGCAATCATGAGGCCAGAGGTCTTTAATATTGGATATTTACATCAATAGATGAGGAAACTGAGTCAAAAAAACTCAGAATACTTAAGTTGTGGAAGTGTGTGTGCTTCAGTTATTGTGCAAACATCTCTGTGATTTATTGGTGTTTATTTCCCTTAATTTATGTCAAATTTATTTCTCTTTTCCATATAGCTTTTGCTTCATACAATGACTTTCGTACACAGGAACCTCCTGCAGGCGGTTTTTGATGTTTTTTTCCTTACGTTTCAGAGAGCAGCTACAAGCTGTTGTCTCCTATGTGTAGAAGGAATCAATAGCTATTTGATCCTTAATATGTTTGCTTGCAACCCATTTAAAGGTTAAAGTGCCACCAAACTAAATTCAAAGATGTTATATAAACAATATATATGAATTTCTTGCTATTAACTTAATATTCATGTGAAAATGTGAAAACTAGAATGACAAAATGGAATTGCGTAAAGGAAAAATTCTAGCTTTAAAAACCCGAAAATCTAAACCCGACACACTAAGCACTTGAGCCAAGTGTGGTTTTCTTTCTTACAGAGCTTTTTAATACTTTTCAATTGTAACAAAAGGTAATTAAAAGATCCTCAGCGACTGCAGTCTACATCTGGAAAAGAAGAATATTAATGCCATTTTAATTCTTGCACAGCTCGTTGGAGTAGAACAATACTGGATATTGCTCAGATTGTCTTCATGTTGTGTTTATTATCAATACAGAATGCATGTAAGACAAAAGCCTTCTCTGTAAAACAATCCAGGGTTTATTTCTAGTAAGGTGTAGTTAATAAAAGAGAGTAAGAGTATTAGTATGGCACCAATCATTCTTACGCAGCTGGACTGAGTTGAAGATAATGACTAATTAACTACTCAACTCAAGGTACCTATCCTGCCTACAAGAGGCAAGCCATTTCCTCCTGGCTGTGGAGGATGCAACAGTGTCCTTGGTGCTGCAGCCCAGGCTGGTGAGTGACAACTGGTGACCCTGACATGATACATCTGTGAGACCCTGGGAAGCCCCGACTCCCTCGCCGAGCCGAGAGCCCGAGCCAAAAGAGCCAGAGCCGGAGCCGGGAGCTCGAGCGAGAGTCCTTCGGAGAAGAAGGTAAAGCCGCAAGCCCCGACGTGGTATTCACGGGAGGGAAGCGTGCTGGAGTTGGATGAATGGGCCGGGTCTCTGCTCACCCATAAAGCCTTTGTGAAAACAAAAAATGGTAAAACAAAAAGGGGGAATTATGGCACCAGTCATTCTTACCCAGCTGGACTGAGTTGAAGATAATGACTAATTAACTACTCAACTCAAGGTACCTATCCTGCCTACAAGAGGCAGGCCATTTCCTCCTGGCTGCGGAGGATGCAACAGTGTCCTTGGTGCCGCAGCCCAGGCTGGTGAGCGACATATTAGTGTCTGCTTATTAGGATCATATGATTCCTCAAATGCTGTGGTTTTCCCCACAAGGGAGCCATAACTGCTCCATTATACTCAGCTAGCTGCTGAAGAATACTCTTGGCCAAAACATAGTTGCTGCTGCTCATGATGAGTAGCCTAGCCTGTGTGTCTGTCTGATCTCACAGAGCTCAAGCATCATAAACACTGGCCACCAGGACAAGCACAGCCTTTGAATAGGCTGTGCTGCTCTCATCAAAACACGTGAGTGTTCTTTGGTCAATTTGGAAGGACACCGTTTTGACCAGGTAACTAGATGTCCAGGCCTTGTGGCCGGCTTCAGTGGATGCTTTTGCTGGCTGTCCTCACACTTGCACACTTCACTGGAAAACTCATGCTGCTGGTGACTTGGCCCACTCTCCTGCCTACACGTTGTCCTCCTTACTGGGGAACACCTAGGTTGCACCTGACCAGATAAAATGAGCAAGGTGCTGCTGAGGTATCTCCTTGCTTGCTGGCATTCTGAGTCTAGCAGTAATAAATCACTCTTGATGTTCTGCCTCTCACTGTCCCTTCACAGTGTCACCTCTACCATCTGCCTCACGAATTTTCATAGCTTCTCGTTCAAGGGAGTCTATCCGTAAAGCATTTCACTTGGGTCTATTTGATTCCAATCATGGAGAGCAAGAAGCTGCTATACAATAATTAAGAGAGATCAAATTTTTAAGATTACTTTTTCATCAGTCTTTCCACTTAAACTCTGGTGAACTCCTTCTGGAAGATGAAATTTTCCTGGAAAGCAGGAAGAAAGAATGAAAGAGGGGGGAAAAAATAGTATGTGTTTTTGTGATAGTTCGATGTGGGGGAGGGAGTTCTGGTGGTAGGAGAGGGGATTTGCTCCCTGTGCCACCAGATTGGATTCCCATCCCCCTCAGGGTTGAGCCAATCATCGACACCTCTGCGAATTGCCCTATTTAAGTTGGGACAAAGGAACCGGAAAAGGTGCTTTGCCCAGGAGCGAGGAGAAGGGAGGAGGGCTCTGCCCCTGCTCCCTGGCCCCCGCTGGGCGGCTGCCCGCGCCGGGCCAGCGCCACGTGCTCAAGATGGCGGCAACGGAGTCGCTTGGGGAACTCCGGGAGCACCCTGCTCCCGGGGTGCCCTCTGGGCCGAGTTCACCCAGAGAGGACTGAGATCTGAGAGAAACGGCCACACTGACACCAGGTCAGTGCAGATGGAGTGGGAGGAGGTGCTGGAGCTGAGTTTTCCCTTGCAACTGGTGGTGAGATGGCAGGTGGCCCCCTGCAGCCAAGATGGACTTGGCGGAGCAGAGACCCACTCGTGGCCCGTGGAGAAACCCACGTCGGGGAAGAGATGACTGAGCCTTAGAGAGGTCGTGGAGCACGGGATGCATGACGAGTAAATGTTAATAATGGAGCTTGGGATGCACGACGAGGTCATGAGGCATCTAGAGTCCGTGGGACGATCCACGCCAAAGCGAGTGGCCACAACTCCCTAAGAATCCGAGACCATGGTAAAGCCCGCACTGGAGCAATCCGATGGGGAAGGATTGCATCCTGCGGGTAGGACTCATGCTGGAGAAGTTTGTGGAGTTTTCCTCGTGAGTAGGGGATCCATCAGAGCAAGGGAAAATGGTGTAAGGACTCCTCCTCCTTTAAGAAAGGAGCGGCGGTAACAACATAGATGAACTGACCTGCACTCCCCCATTTCCTGTCCCCCTGTGCCACTGGGGGGAAGGTAGAGCCGGGAACAGGAGGAAAGGGGGGTGGAGAGGTGTTTTTTTTTTAAGATCTGGCCTTGTTTTCTCTTTATCCTCTCACATAACCGGTTTTGTTTCCCATTTGTCCTTTTAAGCAACTGTTAATAAATTGTTTTGTTTTAAGAAAACTGAGTCTGTTTTGCCCGGGACCATGGTTGGTGGCTGTTCCCTCTCTGTTTTTGTCTCGACCCTTAGCCCTTTTATTATAAAACCACTACAGTTTTTTAAAAGCTTGAAAGGTTAGAAACCACATTGGGGAGCACAACCAAACAAGAAGGTTGTGCCAAGAGAACTGAGACCTAGGAGAGATTTTGCAAAATAAATATTGTAGGAAGAATGTCAAATTGTTTTTCATGGTACGTCTTCCACTGACAATTTATACATGAGCTTGAGAAACAATGACAAGACTGCGACGTTTGATGCTGGCGCTATACATTCTTGCTAATACTTATATTCTCTCTGAATTTGATGTTGATGAGATTACTGAAATAACACTAATTCAGTTCTGAAGTCCATAATTTACAAAAAAAAAAAAAAGTACTGGAGAAGGTTCAGAGGAGGAAAAAAAAGAGTGAGAGAATGACTAGAAGATAGGCCTTTAAAGAGTTCCTGAAGAATCTCAGTCTATTTAACTTATCAAAGAGAAATATAGAGGCTGAAAAGTCTATTTATAACAGTGAGAACAAACTTTGATAAGTGATGTTCAGTATCTGACTTGACAAAGAAGAAATATTCAAACTTGAAATGAGTGAAGATTCTTATTAAAAAGTGCCTATTATTGTAATATAGGCACTTGTCAGAATGGAGTCTATTCCTCAGCTCTTGAAGGTCTCTAGTGGTGTTTGGACACTTTTCTAATTAGTTTTTGTGTGTGTATATGTGTGTTTTGTGTTTGATTTGGCCTTTTTTTTTTTTTTTTAACACTCAACATTATCTATCAGTTAGCATTTTAATATCAGTCCTAAATGTTAAACAAATCTTAATTAGATGGATACTTGTTATTCCAAGATATCAGTGCTAGGAAACATTTTTTTTTTTCAGTACGCAGGATCAGAAAGCAAGGTAGTGCTGCCCTACTCCTGTGTGTTCTCTGCTGAATTTGCAGAAACTTCTGATGGCTTTTGCTGGTCTTCGTTTAAAATATTTTTACCCTAGATACTATATTGTCTGACCATAAAAGCATCATAGATTCACAATACTGGAATCTCTGAGAACTACATCACTAGAAATTTTACCTGTAAACTGGAGGTGTACTAATATGTACTATTTGACGCTGTGTGCATTCCTGTTTTTCATTTCATCCTCATTTATCATTACAGTATTGAAGTAGCTGACAGATACGCACTGATGATTTAATCTTCCATAAATCCATGAGATATGAAGGGAGTGATCACTGCTGTGTAACAGATTATTCCAGATGAGAACAACTTTGTGCCTTGTGAAGTTTATCTGAAGTCAATGCAGAGAGCAGAGGACAGGTCATAAAAATGCATATTCAATGTTGCTAATGCAGTGAAGGTGTAATTACTTTCACCTCTGAAGCAGGAAAGCTCTTGGAACATCTTTTGAATGTTAACTCGGTTCTTATACCATCTTTTTCTTAGGGATCTATTTATCAGAGTGAAGAGGTTTCTTTTTTTCCTCTCTGCAGTGACCACAACATAGAGCAGGCAAACATAATTGTTTTGCTTGGATCAGAACATTACACAAAATGAGAGGAAAAACATTCACTTTAAGACAAACTCTTAAAATCTAACTAGAAATATTCCTTTTTGGTGATTCAGCATTTTTATTTACTCTTTCTCAATTACATGAACTTTCAAAAAAAAATTTTTTTAATTGCAAATTTATCCCACATTTACAGATGACTTTCATTCACTGTAACAAAATTCCTGTTTCACTTCTTCTTTATTTTTTTTAAATTATTTGTCAAGCTGTCTGTTTTTAAGAACGTAGATGATTCTTAAGCAGCTTTAACTACAATTAAGAACAGCCTGTCAATAAGTTATGACTTATTGCACTACTATATACAACATTTTGCCGTTTACGGAGCCAAAGTTTCATGCAATTATATGAAGGCTTGCTTTTTAGAGTCAAAGTATCCGCAGGTAAATTTGTAAAACAAGTGAGATCATTTGATGTTTCAGCAACAGAAATTTCCCTATTTCAGTTGAAAAACGAGTTATACTGTTTTTTAAATGTATCACAAGTATATCTCCACAGTTAATAGCTGGGTTTTTTTTGCCTTTTTTCAGCCAAAAGGACGGATATGGGAAAAGCAGATGATATAGCTTTCAGCTCATAAAATATACCATAAGCATCACTTTTGTTTCTGTGGCTGCTATCTGTTCAGTATCCTTCTTTTATACAGGCAGATCCCCATCTAAAGCGTAAGCATGAGTCTATCTTTTTGACAAATTATCTTTATAACTTGCTGCTACCTTTGCAAAAGTGATGTGTCCTGTATAGTGAGAAGACAATCTTGTTGTATTGTTTGTGTTTTGATCAAATAGGTTTTAGATTTATAACCATTTCTAGAATGGTTATAATGGAACTCCTATATATGGCACATACCAAATGTGCCATACTTGGTATGATTCGTAGTACCACTTTGTGTACATCCTTGGTTTTATTAAAAAAACAAGACAAAACAAACTTGTTTAAAAAAGTACAGGATGCAAAGTAATACAAAATTTACAGAACTTCCTTCCAGAATTATTTGTATTCCTTTAGATTGAGTACACTTTGGTTCAGACATAAGAGGGTGGGTTCCCTTTTTCTTCCATTAATAGAAAACAGATTACATATTTAAATTAATTAAGGAAATTCATATTTCATGTCACTAAGATAGCAATCAAAATATAACCACATGAGCAACTGCTCTTCAAGTGTTATAGCCATGAAATTCACTGGAATGTTTCTCACAACAGAACGTAAAGGCAAAATCGGGATCAAAACAATGTGAATTACATGTACAAAATAAATTACTTTCGATATCAATATTGAAGTCTGCTGATTGTATACTTCCAGAAAAATAACACATTTTATATTTACTATTGACTCCTTGGTTACTGCTTATCACCCATACAGAATATGAAAGATAGAATAAATACTGTCACCTATGACAAAGTAAAGGTAAAAGTTTAGCTCAGGTAGCTCAGAACACAATGTCTTTATTTGTCCTCATTTAGGCTGGAAAGTCTGATTTATTTATTTTTTTCCTCACAGTTTTTGCTTACTTTGTTTGTGTCCGTGTGTGTACACGACTCCTGCAGCGAATTAAAATGTGTAAGATTAAGAGAGTCATATGTCTCAGAGAGGCTATTTGAATTATTTTAAGATTATTAAGCAGCTGTTCACAGTTCATAGGCAGTGGTGATGCTATTCATGTGAATGGTTGTAAAATTATATTCATTATAAAAATGGATACTTTTGGTTTTCAGGTTTCATTGTTTGTGGCTACCTTAAAATTGTTGTAAAGGCTATGAAATATTTCTTCAATTATTGTTATGAAATGTTGACATAATTTAACAGACCTACTAAACATGACTTATGAATCAAATGACTTGCTCACTGGATTATACTGTTCCCAAAATTTGTACTTTTAACTTCCACTTTTTTTTTTTAAGTGTTCTGTAAGTTTCTTTCTATTCAGCTTAGAGTTTGAATGTTTTTTGCCTTCTAAATATGCCAGTTTTTAGTGTTAAGACTGATAGATTTCTATGCCATGTGTCCTGGTTTTGACTGGAACAGAGTTAGTTTTTCTTTTTAGCAGCTAGAGGAGCTCTGTGTTTTTGATTTACTCTGAGATTTTCTGTGAGAAGAATGTTGACAGTGCACTGGTGTTAATAGTTGGTGCTGAGACATTGAGGTCTTTTCAGCTTCCCGTGTTCTTGCCAGTGTGGAGGAGCACAACAGGCTGGGGGGAGCATGGCTGGAACAGAGGGTCCACTAATCTCCTTAAGATTTGAACTTAGATTTAAGATTGAGGGCCAAATTGGCCAATGGAGTATTCTGTATCATGCAGCATCATGCCCAGTATATAGATGAGTGTTGACTAGAAAGAAGAGCCTTTGCTCTTCTAGGGACTCTCACTCTCAGTTTCTTGGGGTGCGCTCTCTCTCTCCCTCCCTCCCTCTCTCTCTCCCTGCCCCTCCCCCCCCAGATCTCTCGCTTGTCCAGGGTTGCAGTGTTGGGACTTATCTGTTTCGGGATCATTTTGCCAGAATGGGACAGGTGTTGGTCAACAGGTGGTGAACAATTACACCGGGCATCACTTGTTTGTCTATATTATTATCATTATATATATATATAAAATCATAGAATCATAATCATAGAATGGCATAGGCTGGAAGGGACCTTAGAGATCATCTAATCCAACCTCCCTGTCATGGGCAGGGACGCCTCTCAACTAGATCAGACTACTCAAGGCTCCGTCCAACCTGGCCTTGAACACCTCCAGGGAGGGGACATCCACAACTTCTCTGGGCAATTTATTCCAAAGTCTTACCACCCTCGTACTGAAGAAGTTCTTCCTAAAATCTAATCTAAATCTGTTCTCTTTCAATTTAAACCCATTTCCCCCTGTCCTATCAGTGGACACTCTTGTAAAAAGTCCCTCCCCAGCCTTTCTGTAGGTTCCCTTCAGGTATTGGAAGGCAGCTATTAGGTCCCCCCAAAGTCTTCTCTTTTCAAGGCTGAACAATCCCAGCTCCCGCAATCTGTCCTCGTAGCAGAGGCGATCCAGCCCCTGGATCATCTTTGTGGCCCTCCTCTGAACACACTCCAACAAATCTATGTCTCTCTTATGGTGGGGACACCAGAACTGGACGCAGTATTCAAGGCGGGGTCTCACAAGAGCAGAGTAAAGGGGGAGAATCACCCCTCTTGACCTGCTGACCACACTTCTCTTGATACATCCCAGGATGTGGTTGGCCTTCTGGGCCACATGAGCGCACTGCCAGCTGATGTTGAGCTTCTCATCTATAAACACCCCCAAATCCTTTTCTTCAGGGCTACTCTCAACCCACTCTGTGCCCAGTTTGTATTTGTGCCTAGGATTGGCCCGACCCAGGTGAAGGACCTTGCATTTTGACTTGTTCATGCGGTTAGCACTGGCCCATTTCTCAAGCCTATCAAGGTCCCTCTGGATGGCATCTCTTCCCTCAAGTGAGTCCATGGCACCACACAACTTGGTGTCATCAGCAAACTTACTGAGGGTGCATATATTTTGCATATATATTTGCATATATATATTTGCATATATATTTGCTCCCTGGAAGTGTTCAAGGCCAGGTTGGATGAGGCTTTGGGCAACCTGGTGTAGTGGAGGATTTTCCTGCCCATGGCAGGGGGATTGGAACTAGATGATCTTTAAGGTCCCTTCCAACCCTAACCATTCTATGATTCTATATATATTTTTGCATATATATTTGTATATTATTGTTATTATTAAATTGTACTTATCTTAACTCATAAGTCTCCTTCCCTTTTCCCTTTAATTCTCTTCCTCATCCCCTGAGGTGGAGGAGGGTGAGCAAGCAGCTGTTTGGTGTTTAGTTGTGACCTGGGCTAAACCACAACACCACTAAGCATCTCTTCAAAAACATGTCTGTTATGGGAAGGCAACACCAGGAAGATGCAGATGTACTGGGACTCTAAAGGAGTTATAACCAGCAGCCCCAGGCACATCTGGCATATGCACTTCCTGTTGTCTGGTGCAATTTTAGCCAGGCAGCAGCACAAAACAACTTGCCTCCCTTTCACGTGCTATGGCTTTGCAACACATTTATGCCACAAAATGCAGTACTTCTCTTACATCCCTTAAACTGAAAATAATGTTTTTCTACATGGTAATACTTCCTTTCGTTGCTGCTTTACCCTAGAAAATAGAAGGAAGATGACGTATGAAGACTGAATACAGCAATTTTAGACAGTCAAACAATCCACTACTGAAGTGAATATGAAGTTTTTTTCTTCTGTTACAGCTATTTATGTTGATAGAGTTACCTTGGTAGAATATCGTCTTTTTATACATGAATGTCAGATCTGTCTCAGTAATTTCAAAGTTAGTATAACTGCCAGACAGGAGCTGTTAAGTAGTCCAGAAGTCTGAGACCAAACTAAGAGAAATGTTCTTTATATCATTTCTGATCCTAAGGATTAACTGTATGCATCCTCTATCTCCTACAGTCATACTGCCTTGATGTGTGTTGTATGGATTAGCAAAACTGCAGAGTCTCAGAGGATCTGTGCTTTGCTGGAAAGTTTTAGGTGAAACACGTACTGTGGTCTTCTGTTGGTATCCTTCCTCTCATTGATATTGAGGTGAGATGAAGCACCCAAGTGGTGTCTGATGGCCTGATGCTGGAAGAGGCCACTCCTGCTTCATGCCAGGTGACACCACTGTTTTGGGGAATACTTTTTTTTTGAGGGGCTTTTTTTTTAATCTGTCTTTGGGAACCCAAGTTATGAAACCACATGCAGCTTGCTTACAAGAAACTGGTCCAAAGCAGTTCAAAGAGCTGTGGGCACATCTGTGGTGGAACACACCACTCTGAGACACTCCTAAACTCTTAAAAAGAGGAGAGGAATGGGAAGTTACGGTGGGTAACAATCCATTCTACTTAAAGAAGATCTACTTAATTCTATTGCATAAATAATGGAAAACAAATGATAAATGAAATAGAATATATAGTAAGTATTAATTATGTAGATGGCTGATGAGATTGTTTACAGGAATACCAAATATTGATGGTTACTTTGGTTAAAAAAGATGCAAAGACTCTATGATATATCTGAGGAATAAAAGAGGTTCAGTCAGAGACATAGCTATTATTAAACTTTTATTATAAATAGTAACGCAAAGAGGCAAGTGGTTCAATAAGCAACTCCATTCTGAAGCAGGATGATAGCTCCATCATGTACGGTGTGGTAGGTAGGTTACCCATTGTGAGGGAGCTGTGATCTACTGGAGTAGATATCATCTACTAAAATTAAGCATTTTCAAAGCTACGGGTTTCAACTGTATATACTTAGACCTTTTAAAGGGACTCAGTAAGCATATATTTTTTTATTCCAAACTACATTTCTTCAGGCACAAACCCATGAAGATGTTAAAACAATACAGCTGAGTAATATTATCCCCCCACAACCAACCAACCAACCAACCAACCTCCCCAACCCAACATTCAATAATGCCTGTGAGCTGACCAAGAAGAAACGAAAACATACAATTGCTAAGAATATTATTCCAATCTCCACCAATGGTCCTCCAAAGACAGAAAACATTCCCTTCTTCTCCACTCCTGTCTCTATCAAAATCCAGGAGAGGTAGGCTGAAGCTAGAAACGTCCAGTTTCAAGAGGCAGTTTCCTTTGTATGAGGATAATTCAGTGTTTCAAAAGAGTAGCACTGGAGGCACAACACTGCCCTGCTTTCTGAAAGCTTAAGAAGGAGTCAAAATACTTTCTAAAAGCATTTTATTTGTACTGGCCTAGATCATCATAGCATTTCTTGGGGCTTTAAAATCTGTGGGTTTATGAATTCTATTTCTTTTTTTTTTGAGGATTCGCAGGTAAAATGTGTATTGCGCTCAGCATGTTTTTAACATTTGCAGCTACGTAACAAAACAGTAATAAGAACTGAATCTACTGCTTCAGTTGAATCTCTTATTGTCAGCTCATTGCCTAAGAAGGCCTGGAAGAATTTACAAATGCTATTTATTTATTTATTCATTTGTCTGAACCTTCAAAATTTGGTCAGATGACAGGGCGAATTAAGAAGGTTGTATTCGTGTTGTTAAATAATACTGAGAAACCTTTGCTTGGTGTCCTTATATACTCAGAGTCACAGGAACCTTCAGAAACTTCTGGAAAGCTGACTCCTCTAGGTTTGGCTGGCAGGGGCTTTATCTTGAATCTGAAGGTAGTGGCGATTCCGTAGATGAGTTTTGGATATCTTGTTATTTCCTTGCTTTAGGCATTAGTCCCTTGTTTGTTGCCTGAAAAAACTCTGTTTATGTATTCATCTAAGAAGTGTAAAACTTCTGCACCAATCAAGTGACCAGGCTCAGCATAGATGTGTCTGCAGGACAAGGATCCACGACAGTGTTTACTCAAGTTTTGAACACACATGCATCACTGTGAAGCTTTAGATTTATTTGTACTTCACCATGAAAGTCATAAAGAAATGAAGAATTTGTACATTTCACTGTTCAATAAGCTGTGGACCAGCAGTGATCAGAAGGCCAGACTCTAGATGTAGATAATGTAGTTGCTTCCTCTTTGTTTAAGCTCTGTGAACATGGCATGAAATTGGTGTTTTCTTTCTGTCTTTTGTTTATTCACTTACTTTTTTTTTTTTTTAGTTGGCTGCTTTCTATCCCTATTTCAGTTTTCTTTATTACCCTTTTCATGATAGCAAGGGATTTCTGCATAGATAACTAGACTTAAATTGCTATTGGTCAGAAAATTTGCTGCTTAAGGACATTCTTTAAAATACTCCTGTTAATATTGTTAGAGAGCAAAGAAAAGTGACTTCCTGAAAAAAATTAATTTAATTTCTTGATGTGTTGTAGAAGAAACAGTACTGAACTATCTTTGATCCTAAGGGCTCAGTTTTTAACTTAGCTGAAGTGTGTGCGGGAAAAGGCTGAGACAAGAAAATATAGGAAAAGCTGTGATCTAGTGCAAGAGTAGAGAACGTGAATCATGATGGCTTGGTGTTGTTTTTTTTTCCCCAATCTAATGTGAAACAAGAGAAACCAGACAGTCTTCTTGTTAGTCTTTCTACAAACTTCTTCTGAGTGCTAGGATTCCAGGTAGTTCTGTAGAAATTACTATGGCTTGGAGAGTGTGTGGAAACACTCTGTGAGTATTTATGTATTTAATTTCATAGAATCATAGAATCATTTGGTTGGAAGAGACCCTCAAGATCATTGAGTCCAACCATTCACCCTGCATTTTCAGGGTCCCTAAACCATGTTCCTCAACAACAAATGCACACGGTTTTTAAAGACCTCCAGGGATGGGGACTCTACCACCTCCCTGGGCAGCCTGTTCCAATACTTCACAACCCTCTCTGTAAAGAGATTTTTCCTGATATCTAACCTAAATTTCCCCTGGAGTAACTTGAGGCCATTCCCTCTCGTCCTGTCATTCATAACGTGGGAGAAGAGACCGATCCCCATCTCCCTATAACTTCCTTTCAGGTAATTGTAGAGAGCGATAAGGTCCCCCCTGACCCTCCTCTTCTCCAAACAGTCCCAGCTCCCTCAGCGGCTCCTCATAGGACAAGTTCTCTAAACCCTTCACTAGTTTCGTTGCTCTTCTCTGAACCCGTTCCAGCACCTCAATGTCCTTTTTGAAGTGAGGGTCCCAAAACTGGACACAGTACTCCAGGTGTGGCCTCACCAGTGCTGACTATAGGGGGACAATCACTTCCCTGCTCCTGCTGGCCATACTGGTTTTGATACATGCCAGGATTCCGTTGGCTTTCTTGGCTGCTTGGGCACACTGCTGGCTCAAGTTCAATCGGCTGTTGACCAGCATGCCCAGGTCCTTCTCTGCTGTGCAGCTTTCCAGCCACACTTCCTCAAGCCTGTAACGCTGCAGGGGGTTGTTGTGCCCCAAGTGCAGGACCCAGCACTTGGTCTTGTTGAATTTCATACAGTTGGCCTCAGCCCATCGATCCAGTCTGTCCAAGTCCCTTTGTAGAGCCTCCCGATCCTCAGGCAGATCAACACTACTTCCCAATTTAGTGTCATCTGCAAACTTGCTGAGGGTGCACTCGATCCCCTCATCCAGATCATTGATAAAGATGTTAAAGAGAACAGGCCTCAACACTGAGCCCTGTGGAACACCACTGGCGACCGGCCGCCAGTTGGATTTAACTCCACTCACCACCACTCTCTGGGACCAGCCATCCAGCCAGTTTTTGATCCAGCTAAGCATACACCCGTCCAAGCCATAGGCAGCCAGCTTCTGCAGAAGAATATATGGGAAAAAATGTCAAAGGCTTTGCTAAAATCGAGGTAAACAACATCCACAGTTCTTCCCTCGTCCACTAAACGGGTCATTTTATCATAGAATGAGATCAGGTTGGTCAAACAAGACCTGCCCTTCATAAATCCATGTTGACTGAGCCTCATAATCTGACTGTCCTGTACATGTTGCATGATAACACTAAAGATGATCTGCTCCATGAGTTTACCTGGCACTGAGGTCAGACTGACAGGCCTGTAGTTCCCTGGGTCTTCCCTCTTACCTTTCTGGTAGATCAGCATCACGTTTGCCAACCTCCAGTCAGCTGGTACCTCCCCTGTTAGCCAGGATTGTTGGTAAATGATGGAAAGTGGCTTGGTGAGCACTTCCGCCAGCTCCCTCAGAACTCTTGGGTGGATCTCATCCAGCCTCATAGACTTCTGCACATTTAAGCTGTGCCGCAGTTCACTTACCATTTCCTTTTGAAAGAAACCGTGATAAAGCTCTCCATCTCCACCATTTGGTTCTAAAGGCATATCACCCAGTGAGTTAGTCTGACCATTAAAGACTGAAGCAAAGAAGGCGTTGAGTACCTCAGCCTTTTCTTCATCCTCAGTCACTATTTCTCCCATTGCATTTAGCAAGGGGTGGAGATTCTCCCTTACCCTCCTTTTACTGTTAAGGTATTTGTAGGAACTTCTTCTTATTGTCTTTTATGTTAGCTGCCACATTAAGCTCCAGCTGGGCTTTTGCCTTTCTAATTTTCTCCCTGCATCATCTCACAGAATCCTTGTAGTTTTCGTGACTAGCCCCTTCTTCCATAGGTCGTAGTCTTTCTTTTTCTTCTTGAGCTCTAGCCAGAGGTCTCTGTTCAGCCAGGCTGGTCTTCTGCCCTTCCGGCTCATCTTGCAGTTCACTGGGACAGCCTGCTCCTGGGCTCTGAAGATTTCCCTCTTGCGAATTGTCCAGGCTTCCTGGACTCCTTTGCCTTTCAGGACCAACTCCCAAGGGACTCTTCCAACCAGTCTCCTAAGAAGGTTGAAGTCTGCCCTCCGAAAGTCCAAGGCAACAGTTCTGCTGACCCCTCTCCCTACTGCTTCTATGACTAAAAATTCTATTATTTCATGGTCACTATGTCCAAGACAGCCTCCAACCTTGACACTGTCAATGAGTCCTTCTCTGTTGGTAAACAGCAGGTCCAGCAGGGAGCTTTCCCTGGTTGGTTCCCTCACCAGCTGTATCCGGAAGTTGTCTTCCAGACACTCTAGCAACCTCCTGGACTGTTTCCTCACTGCTGTATTCAAATTCCAGCAAATATCTGGTAGATTGAAGTCACCCACAAGAACTAGTGGCTGTGATCGTGAGACTTCCCCTAATTGTAGAATATTTCGTCTACATCTTCTTCCTGGATGGGTGGTCTATAGCAGACTCTCACTGTGATGCCAGCCCTATTGGCCTTCCCCCTTATTTTGATCCACAAGCATTCTACTCTTTCCTCACCGTTTCTGATCTCCAGACATTCAAAACCCTCCCTAACGTACAGCACCACTCCCCCCCCTCTCCTTCCTGGCCTATCTCTCCTGAAGAGCTTGTAGCCATCCAACACAGTAATCCAGTTGTGCGTATCATCCCACCATGTCTCCATGATGGCAATTATATCATAGTTTTCCTTTTGCACAATGACTTCCAGCTCTTCCTGTTTGTTGCCCATGCTGCGTGCATTGATGTAGAAGCACTTTAACTGGGCTAGTGATCTTTTTGCCTTTTCCTTGAAGGGAGAAAGCCTGACTTCTGTTTGACCTCTCCCTGTCACTGCCTTGAATCCTGGCAGGCCAGTGACCATTGTGTCTGACCTATCTCCGAACACAGTGCACTCAGTCTCTGCTGGTGCAGCATACCCACATTGTCCGATTAACAATGCTGTGCAGCTCTTAGGTTTAGTCCCAGCAAGCCAGACTTTATCCGCTTCCCCCTTTGAATCTAGTTTAAAGCCCTATCAATGAGCCCTGACAACTCCTGTGCAAGGAGCAAGGATCCTGCTCCCCTTATGTGTCAGGTGTACCCCATCAGATGCCAGCAAACCTGATGCGGTATAAAGCAACCCATGATCAAAGAACCTGAAGCCCTGCACAAGACTCCAGGCTCAAAGCCAGGTGTTGATCTGGTGGGTCTTTGTTTATTCCCTCTTCGTTCCCTGCCATTAAAGGGATTGAGGAGAACACCACTTGCGCTCCTGATCCCTTAAGCAGTCTCCCAAGAGACCTGAAATCTCTTTTGATTTTTCTCAGGCTTCTAGCTTGGGGAATTTCATCACTGTTTAGTTGGAACATTAGTAGCGGGTAATAATCAGTAGGCTGCACAAGAGTTGGAAGCTTCCTCACCACATCTCTAACTTGGACCTCGGGCAGGCAACAGACCCCCTGCACAGTGGGTCAGGACTGCATATTGGGCCCTCATTTCCCTTCAGAAGAGAGTCACCTATGACAATGACCCGACGTTTTTTCTTTGTTGTAGCAGTTTTTAAGTTAAGCTTGTTTTGATTGATCCTAATTGAAGTTTCCCTTCTTAGTGAGTTATCTCCCTTGCGGTTAGTTGACTCAACCTGCAGAGCCTCATATCTATTACTTACGGGCACCTGGAAGGGTGGAGGACTTGCTGAGGCAACACACCTGCTACATTGGACACGAACTTGTTGCCATTGCCCCTCATCATCCTGATCGTTATGTTCACCCCGGTGAAGATGGGACAGGGAGCGTTCAGTATCTTGTTTCTGTAGTCAGCGGGGTCTGTCCCAGGGAAGGCATGATGCTGTCCCAGTAACCAATCTCCCGCTCACTCACCCTGATGCTCCTCAGTCTGTCCACCTCCTCTTGAAGCTCTGTCACTAATCGGACACGGGATAGAAAGCTATCCCAGAACGACTTCACGTCAATTACTGTTTACTGACATATTGTTCCAGTTAAGAAAGGCGCATACAAAAAATGGGCTTGTCGTTCTAACAATATGCTGTCCTTTCTCATTACTTTCACTGTTCGCTGAAGTATGTTAAAAGTTATGATTTTTTTTCTGTTGAAGGTGGTATTTGACATACTAAATTATGCAACGGATCTGTAGATGGTGTGATTAAGTGTTTCGTAAAAATAAGTCTGCCAACTGTATACAAGTTACTTTACCTTGCGTGCTTGTTTCAGGTATATTTTAATTTAGGTACAGCTAAGGGTAAATGCTTGACTAAATAAACCCTAACTGACTGATGCATGTATTTATATTCCTGGATCACTGATCAAGAGCAATTAATTACTAAGACCAAAGTCCTGCCTAATTTGAGTCTGAAAGTCTAAAACACATTGTGACAGCAAGCCCTGTCCTCCGCTGTGCCTCAGACTGTGGCTCGAGCTGTCAGGTTCACAGGGTTGGAGACCCTCAGTAAAGATGTGTACTCTGACCAGAAGAGAAACAAATTTATCAGTCGTTTTGGAAGAAACCCAACATAGAAGGGAAGATAGGACTTGTCTGAAGAAATTTCTTGTCTGTGAAATATACAGCATACTTGGTGCTTCAGTGGCTTGGGTAGTAAATATTATTTTATTATTTTTTTAAATACTAGATAAAGACATCTTTTATGACACCAATGCTACTGCCCGTGTGGCTGATGGGAAGGGTACCATCGTGGTGTCATAGTACAAGAACTCTTTTGGTTAGATTCAGGAGCCTGTACGATTATAGTCCTGATACGATGATGTTTGTGGTATGAACTTGGTTTTGGGGCTCATAGATGAGTGGAGCCCATTCTGCTAAGTGGTCATCTTTGTGAGGAGACCTCACCTTGGGCAGAACGGTTGCTCCTGTGAAACTGCTGAACTTGGGAAAATCGGAGCTTTGTTGTATTCAGCTCCATCAGAAGGTTGCCTTGTACTCTTCACCAACAGATTTAATATTAAAGAAAATATCTGTTATAAACCTTTATTCATCTTCCCTATTTTAAGTGCAAAAAAAGGATTCCAAAGGAAAAATACACTAAACTAACATTAAGAGTCTGATTAAACTTGGGAAATGCAGGGGTAAGACTTAACCAAACAATTCTCTTTTTTGTGCTGAAGTATTGTACCTCATTCAGCTTGCAAGATTTCCTTCTCTGATAGACCATAACAGCTGCAATAGCAAACCTTTAATGAGGTAAGGACTGGTTTAGCCTTGGCTGTAAATGATTTTTACTTTATGCTACCCTGCATCAGCTGTATCCTAGAGATGCATCCTTTCATGTAAAAGAGGTTTAGAGAGTAGAGTGAAAAAGAACAAACTATAAAATGTACATACTAACAGGACTTTAAATTTCAGCCTCAACTGTTTTGTTAGTATTATGATTGATGGAAAATTACACTTGAGCACCCTCACTGCAAAAGTGGTTTTTGACTAAACAGAGTTTTTGTATGAAAACAGGTGCTTTCCCCAGGAGGAGAGACTGGTCTACAAAAGATAGCTAAAGAATAGGGCACACAAATTTTCGTTGAAAAGCTACAACAGTGTTTCCAAACTTTGACCAAAATATTTGGATTTTTATATTCTCTTCGTCCATAATCCAACATTTTAGTTATGGCCATCACCTACAAACAGAATTCAGAAATTAACTGGAAAACTTAAGAATGAAATATAAGAACGCATGTACTTCATCAGAAACTAGGTGGCAATAAATTTCATTGGAATTGGCTGCTGTGCACAATAATTTGTGCATTGCTCAGAGAGGCTGTTGGAGGGCAGATCAGATTTGATAGTGAAATGCTGGAAATGCTCTGAGTGACAAAGCTATCCATCATGAGTTCTGGGTATGTGTATTGGTCTGACTTAATAAATGGCACCAGACTACGAAACTTGATCCTGCAGGAGCTGTGATTTGTTGCAGCCTTCATTTTGCTTCAGTACAAACGTATGGGGAAATCGCCTCAGCCTTTCCTGATAACTCAGGGCTTGCTCATCTTGTTAGATGAGTAAGAAAAGTTAGCACTTCCTTGGTGTTGAATGGGCTTTGACCCAGCAAATCAGCTTTGATCCAAAGGTCATTTGAACATTGAAATAGGACTGTGCTTAAGCTTGCAGTCTATTATTTTTGTCTTATATGCTTTCTCATCAGAGATTTTCTTAGGAAGTTTTTTTACTCTTCTTGAAGACAACCCTGTCCTTCTGGCATTCTTTTGTAGAAAAGCCAGTAAAAATTTTCTGGTTGTCTCTACAAATAGCAGGAGTTTGTCCTGTAGGAAGAGTTGTTGTAATGATTTTAAGGATATCAAAATCAGGAGCTGACATGCTTAACCACAGTCAAGAATCCTGGAATGGAACTGTTGATCTTGTAAAGATAAGTGAAAATAGCTATTTGTTGTAATGGCCCACTTTTGCAATAATAAGCTTAACAGGCAATATTTAATGCTTACCGAATTAAAGATTTCAATTTTTTTCAGAAAAGAAAAAATTTAGTAAGTAGTGTTTGGTCACTGTGTATAATTTAAAACTGAAAAGTCACAGACCATGAGGTCATTCTAGTTGAGGGTAAATGGTATTTATGGACCTCTGAGAGGTAGATTAATCTAGATGATTTTATGGGGTCTCTTTTACTCCTTCATGTTCACAGTTCCTCGATACTGACAGCAAGAGAGCATTCAATCAGTTGAACATGAAGCTGAGTAAAAAAAAAAAAAACAACTTTTTTTTTTGCAATGCATAATAACCTCTATCATGCATTGCCCCATGATATCGTTGCAGACAGATGGTAAACAGGAGTCTAAAAAGTCTTAAACTTTTATGTCTCTTCACAATATTTACAGTTGCATTAGACGAGGGAATTATAGAAGGGATATAAACATTCATACTTCCACTTGTTTACAAGAGGGGAAGACAAAATAAAATCGGTTAGCTTCAAATTTTCTTTTTTTTAGAAAACCATACGTCATTCTATACAAGACAAATGTTCAAGGTCTGTGTGCCAAATTCTGCGCTTCTTAATTGAGCGATGGCTTTTGCCTTGACAAAGGCCTGTGGAATTCAGCCCAGCTACATTATTTATTTTTTTTATGCAGTGCTGTGTGCTGTACATTAGGATGCAGTAGTACGACAACGCAAGTCCTAAAAAATTAATCTGTTTTCATGGGTATGAAATTATATCTCTCGCCCATCATTAACCAGCAAACAGCCACTCCCGTTCAGTATTCTAATCACTGCTGAGTAGTTTGGCACGTCTTTAAAGAGTCGTTTCAGCATGTTGGGTTTAAAAGACTCTGCGTTGCTGATGGAGCAGTTGCACAGCTGGCTGAATGGCTGTACTTCAAGCACTAATGTAGTTGGAGCACAGCTGTGGTGAAATAAATCATGCAAAAATTCTGATTTTTAAGGTCAGTCTGGTTTGTGATAGAATGAAGAACATGTTCCCGTAAGTTTAGGAAGACACAGATTTGTATTGCTATGATAGTATAACAGTACTAGAGTTCATGGAAGATCTACAAAATTTTTTTTGTGATGAATGCTTTCAAAAAATCTGTTCTGAATGTTGTTGATTTACACTACTGAAACAAGCAAATTTAGAGGTGTCTTGACTGTACACTACCTATAGCACATCTGAGTGCTGCATATACTGAGTCTCAAGTTCCATCAAAGATCTCAGTGCATTGCTTCTCGGTGAGATGCTTTGTATTAATATTAACATACATTGCTGAGAGAAGGATTATTGTTGTTTTGAGGAAACAGTGTGGACAAACTGGATGGGGGAAGAATAGATTTTTAGCCTGGGGCTTACTGTGAAGACAAAAAGGAGTCAACTGTTTCTTAATGTACTACATTGTAATAGAATATGCAATCTGTTTCAGGCTTAAATAACTTCATATTTTCCAAAGCATGTAATAGTTTTGATGATTTTAATGTGTTCCTAGTGTTTTAGCTAACTAAATTGGTATGATCTTTTTAAATCCCCCAAGGCTGTTCCATCAACTTAATGATTATCCCATGAATCAGTCAGGGAATGTGTGAAAATATACCTAGCTTTTGGAACAGAGAGAAGCTCCCACTGTAATGTCAGAAATGCCCTTCGTATCTTTGGAACTGTTCTTGAGTCTACACAAGGTCCTTTCGGGTTTTTTGCAGTCTCATATCATATTTGGATTTTTTTTTTTATTGTGTTATACTTGACCTAAAAGGAATAGAAATGCAAGGAAATCTGTTATGAGGATGACATATGCCTCATCGTGCTGAGGATGACATGCCACTGAAATCTGGTTAGAAAGCAGAAAAGTGCCCTGGAGGGCTCTAAACGGGTAATAAAATAAATATTTTTAAAGTGAAGAAAAAGCAAAAGTTTGTGTTGCTTTTTTAAGCTTCTGTAGGAGTACTTCAGCTGTAGGAAAAAAAATGGCTCAGCTTCTGTAGTTATTAGCCCAGAGAGAGCTGTCAATCAGCTTGACTCCCTTGAACTACTCACTGCAGACCCAATTACAGTAGTTGCCAGTGCTGTTGCCTACACTTTGGGGACAGAAAAGGGCTTTGGTGTAAAATTAATTTAGAGTTTCACATTTCTTTTTCAGAAATATTCCCTTCTTCTGTTTTGGGGTTGGTTGAAAGAGGAAAACACTGTATGCATACAAATACCGGGGTGCAAAGACCTCCACAAAACCCTGTCCAGCAAACGCTTCTGTAACTTTCCATCTGGGCCACTATGTCTCCTAGCTGTACCAATATAAAATGAAATTATCTTTCACAAATAGACCAACTGGTTACCATGAGAGCTGCAGTGAGAGCAGGGTAAGCCAGACAGCAGAGGAGAAAAGGAAGTTTCAGGAGAGTTAGGAAAGAGTTTCAAATTAAGAAGAAAACAAGGAGTACCTCTGGGGCTGGAATACATTTTAGCTATTCAATTAAACATTTGGCTTCCTGTTGCTTGATTTCTCACCAATAACATAAAATCTCATGCTCCTGTTGAAGACTGGAGACTCAGCAAGAGTGTCTTTTCCTTAGCCTGTTTGGGCACCTGTCCTTCTGCCCATGGCTCCTGACCACAATAGGCTTGGAAATGCTCCTTTTCCTGTGAGGATGCTGAACATGTGGCTCTGGATCTCACTTTCGAAACCTGCTCAAAGAGAAATACAAACAAGAGACAGGAGACTTGTTTTACTAACTGGCAGTGCAGAAAGAATGAAGGAATAGTCATTTATTATTAGCCGTTGTAATCATAAAAATAAACTCTTAACGGTCACCAAAACTCTGGTCTTTTGACTAGAGCAGAAGAAAGTCCTCCTTGGCCTTTTGTAAGAGAACCCTTGTATGAAATATTGATGGATTTGGTTGGTTTGTCCATGCCTTCATGGCCTAACAAAGCACTGTACTATGTTCAGTAGTGTTTATAAAGCACTGGGGTCCTGGGATGAATGTAACCAGATATCACCAAAGATATTTCTGAAAGAGCCAAATATTTCCATTTGAAACGGATGGTGTTCAGTGCTTTGAACTCCCTGGAGAACACAACTGGGATAAGTATTGGCGTCATTAAGGCATGAGGCATCTTTGACAAGCGCAGCAAGGAACCACCCTAAACGTAATTAAGATTTCTCTAAGCTCACACAGTGAACACATCAAAAAGTGGGATGGAAGTAACAGTAGGGCACCTCTCTGCTTGACTTTGCAGGAGAGATGGCCACCAACTTGTAGCCAGTGCCTGTATTTACATTCAAGTACAAATATTTTCCCTTTATGTGTCTTACTTGCTAGTACTTAGTAAAAAAAGATATATATATATAATGAGCTTGGTCCATAATTAATTTCTGTTGATCATCTATAGGCAAATAAGTATTTTTTTTTTAGATATATGCAGAATAAATACTAAAATTCACAGCATTGAACGGTACCTGATGCCAGATAGTTTCACTGTTGGAGCTATACGGGTACATTAGTGCTTATAATTCAGTGCTATTAGCTCTACTTACATAAAAAGTCGTTAGTACTAAGAAGTAATAATTAAAGTACTCAAAGCCTGAATTATTTTTATTAGGAAAGGAGTAGGAAAATGTGTCATTATTGTAGATGCTTAGAGGTTAATACTCGCAGTAGGACAGCTCTGCACATCTTGCTGGAAAGAGAGGGAAAATTTGTCCCTAGAGATGGAAAACTCCCTAATAAATCCAATCTTTAAATTTGCCAATGACAATGCAAAGTAAATGAAGTTAAATAAGTAAAATTTTTCCTGCTGTTCAGATGAAATAAAGCTCATAACAAAATAAGTGCTTGACACATTGCTGGCTGAAGAATGTCCAAGAGATTTAGGCTCATCTTCTTGCATGTAGTAAGATTTAACATCTTGTTACTAAGTATCTTTTTCTAGTTCATTATTTCATAAAAATACTCTTTTCAACAAAAAAAAATAAAATGGTATTTGAGCTTAAAATGATAAGGAGTATTCGTTTTGCATAAAGACATAATGTTAGAAGAACTATTTCTCCTACAGAATTTAATAATTATTCCAGGAATATGAGAATCTACAAACAAATGCTTAAGATCCTTAGTTAATTATATATGCTTCAGTTTTATAATATAAACCATAATAAAATACATAGGCTTTTCTCTCATTTGAAATTCATCAGTGTATCTAAGTCGGCATCTATTTTAAACTAAGGCAACTAGTGCTTTAATACTTTCAGAAACCTTATTAGTTGACTATGTCAAACTATTGAAAGAACTGGCAGAATAAGTGGAGGTAATGATCCTGTAAATGACCTTGAATTGTGAAGCCATAAATAGACCATAAATGCCATTTTCGAAATATTATATGAAGTTTTATTCTTATACAGCAAGCTTGTAACTCCCAGAAGAAGTGGTTCAAGCAGAGATGATTCATTCCCAGCCTATACCAGCCTTACCATGAGAACAGGATGGCAAATGAATTATAGTTTCTTTAGCTATAATGTCTTAATTAGATATATGTGACAAACTGATTTATAAGTGGAAAACTTAAAATGCTGACTGATTCCACTTACCATTTGAACTGCCGACACTTCATATTTTCCACATTTAATGTTTTCATATAAACTAGTAACATTTTCAGTAATCCCTACTGAATCTCTTAATTGCTATATGGAAGAAAAATAAAAATCTTACTTCAGAAAGAACTGATAAAGCACTACAGTTCAGGTTCGAATCTTTCCATCTAGGAACAATGAAATTTGTTTAATGACCGTGTAATTGGACTTTGTTCTGGTAACAAACAATACTTGGCAGGAAAATGCTGCCATTATCCTAGTGATGTGTGGTACACAAAGGCTGTCCCTTCTTGGCTGCTTTTTTAAGCCCTCAGAAAACCCATAAGTAGTAACTTTTCCTTTTGGTTTTGCTGCTAGATTGGTGCAACCTGCACCCCATAGATATTTCCATGCCCTTTTCTTGGTTTGTCCTAAAATATAAGGTGAAATAGAGGCGCTGAATTGGTTGCAATGACTGCAAAAAAGTCAAGGAACCTCAACAGAAGGCTACAAGGAAGGCTGCATGTGAATATGACATGAACAAGAACAGGAGGAAGGGGAATTTGAGTTGTTTTATTTCTGGACAGCAAACATGGGAAAGCAGCCTGCTCATGAGATAATTCAAGTGCAATCCATAGTAATTTCATGAAAACCAACAGAACCCGACAGGTTTTGGTGTCTCAGATCCTCAAAAGTTACCAGAAGAAGTGGGAAACAAGGTATTGTAATTTTATGTGCTTGATTTTTTTACAGGAATGGGCACACATTCCTCAGCAATTTATTTCTCATAACCTTTCTTGAGTTCAACAGTACTGGAATAACTAAGTTTCCTTCAAATATATTAGCACAATTAATTATTTCCTGCTTTAGGTAGATAAAAATAAAGACTCATTGACAATTATAACTATGAGTTGCTTCAAATCATAATATAATTCTAATTTAAAATGTAGATTTCATCATCCAGTAACTCGTTTCTTTACAAACAGTGACTATGATCTCTCCCTTACTGCTTATGTGTGTCTGTATATAGAAATACAAATAAGCCTTCAGTAACGAAGCAATGAAGAAATCAAAATGTGGATAGTCGGCTTGAATCATACTCCACTCTGAACATAGCTGCAGCAGTCTGCTCTTATGCAGCAGGCTTTGATTATAACTCTAATTCCATCTTCACATAGTCTCCTTCCCAAATTAATGTGTCAATTCAAGTACTCTTTACTCTTGTCCTACATTTGATTAAAAAAGAAAAAGAAAGAAACCCGAAAAACATCTGGGCTACATAATTTTAGAATAGGCTCCATTAGTAATGGTGACCTTGGTTGACCTTATTTTTTGTTTTAGAAATGTGCATGCTGCATAGTTGAGTGAGCTAAAGACCTATTTTCTAAGAGAATATAGAAATGAGAACGTAATGTTAGTGAGAGTGATCCTAATCTGAAATCAGCGTATAGCATGCAGCCACAGAGGAGAGCAGGGAGAACAGGAGGCTCACGTAATCCAGCCGCTGTGCCTGGTGACATGCAATATTCAAAAACTTCTCTGCAAGTAGTGTCAATAGATTATCTTCACCTACCCATGTTTCCCTTCACCTTGCAATATATTGCCCATAGGAAGCGATGTGCAGCTCAGAGTAATGATGAGACTGTATAGAGAAGAATTCAGATATGTAAAGTGTGAGTCAAACCTGCACAGCTGTTGTGCTCCAACACGGGAAAAGTTGCACTCGGACATAGAGCCTGCACTGCCTCTTTATGACGCCTGAATTAGACCCCTGAAATCCTGAGCTTCCTATTCCAGGATGCTAACAATCATAAAATATATTTTGTATTCAAATGCAAATGATTGCTTTCCTGGTCCTCAGAAAACAAATACTATCCCCAGATGTGAAGGTGGGAGGCACATCTTCAGAAGATGTGAAAAAGATTTTCTCTGAGGATGGTTATAGTGGAACAGTTGAGGGGTTTGTTTTTGTTTTCCTCCTCTGAAGAGTCTAATCAGACTTACAGGGCTTAGAAATAAGAGGCAAACACAAAATCCAAAACAAATGCTGGGTCCCAACTTTCCGAAACATGCAGCTTCTGTTATTCATTGCTATGGTTTGTGGACTCTTCTAGGCAGTGGGACACCAAAACATGCTTTTCTACTGATGTGTGGGAGACCTTCATGCACTGAAAAAGTTCTGCCTTTTTCATTTTTGAGTAACTTTAACCTTAGCAAGAAATTAGTTCATTAATAAATGAAGAGGAGTGAATTAATTATGAATTGAAAATGGCAAAGATTGAGATTCTCTGCAAAATTTCTTTGTCATATGTGATCACACAAACTAGAAAGAAGATAAGGTCATACAGAGACAATTTCAGGGGAGGACAAGGGAGCAAGTGAGAAAACGAAGCAGCAGAGCCCGGGGCAGTTGCTGCTCTGGAGAATTTATGGCATGCAGTTTTGGGGAGAACACTTAACCAAATATACATATCCTAAACTATTTTGAGGAGCCCTCAGGGACAACTTACCATGTGGAATGAGCATGAATGGTTCACTTTGATCTCTTCTTCCACCTCAGTACCTGCAGCAGCCCCTGTCACCATGTTAAAAATGGGAGAAAACACATCTAGCTGTACTGATTCGTGAGTCAGGAGTAGAGAGGAAGGAGGGGGAGGGGGAAGATAATCATGAGACTTTCTTACATTTAATTTCTGCTTCTAGAAGTGTAATAAATAGTAGGGGAAAATGTCTCTCTAAATGCTGTACAGCCTGAAGCAGATGAAACCCTGGATTTCATTTCAGGGTTTTCTCTCATCCTATGTAATCAGCTGACAAAAATTAATTCACATTTACTTGAACAAAAGTAGTACTGCTTGTTCCAAAAAAAGAGCTGAAAGACTACCAGATGATTTAAAAATAACAGTGTGTCAAACAAGGTAGGAGATGTTTAATGAGCTGTCTTAAAGACTAATAATTTAGCAGCTAAAGTAATGTATTTCTTATGGAAAAGGTAAAGCATATCCATGAGTTTCAAACAGGCAAAGTAAACAGTAGAGAAAACATCGATTTAGTGTCAAAAGACTGGATATATAGGCAAAAAAAAATATGAGAATGCCAATGTGGAAAGATGTCTGTTAAAATGGGTGAAATAACTGTAGTTACCGTAGACATGGTAAAATATAACTTACTCCTCTTAAGAGCATCTTTAAAAAGGAATAAAGTGTGCAGGGGAATATTGCATGAAAGAAAACCTGTCCAGAAACAGGCTTCTCTATATGCAATTTTGGCCTTAGGGACTATATTATTTATCATGTTAATGCCACAGGATTTAGAGAGATTTTTCCTAGAAGCAGAACGCTTTGGAAAAGTATCTTTAGAGGAAACTGTGATGTTCTCCTCTTCCTCCGAACCGTCTTGCCTAAAGATTTCATCACGGAATCTGTCCTTACGCAGTTACAAATGAATCAGACTTTACTGGAGAGCAAATTACCAGATACATAATTGGCTTACAGGTGAAGAAGAGCAACAGATATAGAAGGAGTGACATATGGAAAAAGATAACATGGCGTTAAAAAATGCATAGCTTGGCTTCAGAAATGACTTCGACTGTGATGGGCTTTGACGATAGTTTGCAGCTATCAACAAAGTGTGAAATAAAAAGGAGGAAAAGAAATTGTGTGATGCTTAGAGTATTTTTGTTTACACCAGGATTGAATTCAGCCATATGTTTTCTGTAGAGGTGGCTATACGTTCCTTTCAGCCTATATCCACTAGATTTCTAACCAGACAGCTTGCACTCTGAATAAAGAGGATATACAAACCAAATATTTCACTAGCTCTTTGCCATCTGCATCTCTGTCCAGATCACGCCTTTATGGGACAGGGAAGACAGTTATCTTCATTTCACAGATAGGAAGGCTTCCAGTGTGACTGCAGGAGCATATACGTATCCCAGTGCAGGCTTGCGCATCACCTGCAGAGCCCAGTGGAAAACCATGCTGAGGCTCTCTGAACCATGCTCTACTGGAAGGAGCAGACTTGTCTAAAGCGGCTTATAAAAGATTACTCCAGAAGTGTGTGGCAGGGCAGGGAACTGAACCTGCTCGGCTTCTCACGTCCCATGCCAATGATATTGTTTCATTCTTCCTTCCTCCTCCTCTTTTTTTAGACATGAGGTGGTACTCGGGGCTTGGCATGATGGGAAATACTACCGTGGTGTGAAAGGAATCCCATCCTATGAACAGAAATATCACTCAATTAAGCACTTTTACAAACAGAAATGGGTAAGCAGTCAGTCAGAGGTGGTAAGTGATCCTGTTCCTATGATGATACCTCATTTCCTCCAGCAGGAATACAGATTTTTCAGCACCTGGAAATTAGTCCATTTCATTGTGAAAGCTGCCTTGCAACTATGTGAGGCTGTAATCAAAATTGAATTAGTTTCAAATAATGTCTGTAGTGTGGCCACGACCTTCCTGCAGCTCTACCTTCAGGCTTCCTCTCTTGCAGCTTTTTCCACTCAATAATTCTAGTAATTTTGTTGGTATGTGCAACTGGCTATTGTTTTCTTTTCAGTGGTGCCAGGTGGTCATCTTTCCTTTGTGATAGTTTTATTCCAAGCAGTTGGCTTCTTGATAGCTGGATGTCTTTTCCCATTAGCTGTCTGTTGCTTCTTGATGATTGAGCTGCTGCTTCTTGTTTACCATCATCTTTTCACACCTCTCAGCTTGTTGCTTCAGTTGATGTGTCAGTAGACTCCCTGACAACATCAAGTATCTCTCTGTGTTACCTCTCTTCCTCCTGCTGCTTCTGGTTTTTGCTATGCCTGGCATTCTGGTTTTTGTTTATCAAGACTATTGTTTGGAATAAAAATCAGCATTTCCTTGCTGATTTTGTTTCTGAGGTTTTGCTGATCTATTACTTTATTTCCCATTATATTGCTGGCCTCAAGCTCTAGAATTTTACTCAAGACAACTGGGCTATTTTGAATTCTTGTATTGCATATTTATTGTAAGTACTAAGGCAACAGATAATTCTGGGTAGGCCACGGTGGTTAGCTTCTGCATGTTTTATTTGTGCAAATGTTTTGGACACTTTTAGTGTTTCTGTTGCTAACAGCTCTCTGAATTATATTGGTTAGTGGTGTTAACAGAGACGTAGATTTGAGACTGGACTTTATCACCTGTTTCAGAAATGCAATGTAGGTAACAATGAAGCTTCTTTTTAAGGAATCAGGATCTGTTTTTAATTGAAAGATACAGGTTAATTAGCATGGAATGTGGATCAGAGACACTGAACAGCAAGACTTGTTTTTCAAACTCTGATCTTCAGAGTTTGGTGTTTAGTTGTGTGGTTGTGTTTTTTTTTTAATTTGAATTTCTTCATTATTTTATGTGTACTTCATTGTATTGCCACTATTTATAGTAACAATATGCCAGGAATGGCTGATACTAAATTATTACAAAACCCAGGTTTACAAGGTGATCTGCAGGTTGATATGGAAGACAGTACAGTTTCCACTGCGCATTGCTTTCCTGATCATCATCATGAAACTAAAAGGTTTAAGAGCTTAAATCACGTGACACACAACATCCACCATCAGTGCAGCTGGTGGGACCTGGATGACAAAGCCATCTTTGAATGGCTCAGCCTCATTTTGAATTAGCCACTGAGCCAGAAGGAGTCTTGTGACTTATGCTAGAAGTCAGAGTGTTTTATATCTTGAGTCAATGGGTATCAGTCCATGACTTGGGCATTGGATGGTTCTGTCCCTCTCACTTTTTCACTTTTTTTTTGTGTCCCTTATGCTTCAGACTGCTTGTATCTTCCCATCCTATGAAAAGTAAAATCTCAGCTATTCTTTTGTGCTGTTCCAGAGCTTTACTAGGACATGGGAACTGTCAGAGCTGTCTGCAGTCGTTTGTGTGGGAGGTGTGTGAGGGGACTTACGCATTAACTGTGCTGGAATAATTACTGTATTTGACTTGACTAATAATCAAGTGGTATTTGTTGCCAAAAAAAGACCTTCTGGACAGGGGATAGAGGAGTATTTTACTCATTAAACTCTGTACTTAATAGTTCCACAAAGATGAAAATATAAAATGCTTTGATGAAAAGAAGCAATTACTTCTAAAAAGCGTAGGAAGCACTAGTTATGAAATAGGCACCCTTTGTTATGATTTTTCATTCAAAGTTTAAACTTGGAATACCGAAGTCTTTGGAGAATAAAATGTTAAGTAATTCTGCGGTCTTAATATTTTTTTAGATGCTGCAGTTTCCCTGTGTTGCCATGGTAACGTACTTTCTGTATAATTGCCAGGCTGCCTTACAGTGATGCAAATAAGTAAAGAAGTTGTCATATGGCATGACCCAGGCTTATATTTGAGTGGTGATTTATTGCCCGCAGAGCAGCAATAACACCAAAGATATCTGTCACCTGCAGGATAAAGAATTACATGTCGCTGAAGTGCTGCAGGGACGAACGGCAGCGAAAGTGAAGTGCTGGTCCTGGGTGTTATGCAGGAGGACTAGAAGCACTTCCCCAAGCCTGCTTCTGCTGAGCTTATTTTTACTCGTGTTTTACACAAGTGGAGGATCAGAACTTCCACAGCTAACACCAGCCCTGAGCACGTTACGTAGGAACTTCATGTGTCTTGGAGATACCAAAAGTCTGGAGGAAAGAGATTTGCAAAGAAAAGAGAGTCATAGCTCTGACGCTTACCAGCAAAATCTGGCCCCTTCTCCAAGAGGACTTAGTGCTGAGATCCAAAGAACTCTTCTCAAAAAAAAAAAAAAAAAAAAAGCTAAAAAAAGTGAAAAAAAGAGAAGGGAAAGGAAGAGAGACATTAAAGTTTTCCTTAGTTTCTGTTCAACGAAGGCAGCTCTTACATTTTGCACATTTCTTTAGGATTTTTTTTATGTGAACCACAAATCTCAGTGGTTCCTGGGAATACCCACTTGCCGGAATCCTTCTCTTGGCCATGCTTTCTCCTCTCTGTCCTCACTGCATTTTGATGTGTTTTTCCACAAGGAAGAAAGCAACCGGGGTAATTTCTTAGTGATGAGCCCTGGGTGTTTCTGATAAACAGCCTGAGAGTCCTCATCACCACATTCAGTTCAGGCTGAAAATGAGATAAGTTTCTTGAAATACAAATTTTAAAACATAACAATCAGAAAAGAGAGAAAAAAACACTCCAAAACCCCAAAAATACAGTTCTGCATCAGTCTTGGTACTGCAAGGGTTTTCTAGTTGCTCCAAACTACCCAGTGTGGGGACAGAGCAACTGTCTCATGTATACCACTCACTCTGAGGTCTTCCTCTCTCACACTTCCTCTTTGTTCCTTTGTTACAGATGGATTCTGCTAAAGCTTCCTCTTTCACTTCCTCAGCATCTCAGCTAGCATGGGTGCTGGGGATTACCCCATTCTTCCCCATAAGAATGTTTTTTATTTGTTGGTCTGTTTTTTTTTCCAGCAGCTCTTTCTGTAAGACCTTTTCCCGTCTTTGTTAGAAATATAGTGTCCCTAGAGTGAGTTTATCTCTTTGTTCTCAGTAGGCTTTCCTTCTTGGTTTTCTTAAATATGGTTTTGATGTTACTTGCTCTCTTGTGAGGCTACTCAGACACTTGTAGTAAGCAGGATGGTTTCTCATCCCTTGCTAACAAGGGGTAGGTTTCTTTTCCTCTTCCGTCCAAATCTGCCTCTAATTTAAACTAAAGCAACTTCACACAGATATTTTCACTGCGTTCCTTAACTAGTATTTCTGGCTTCTAGCTCCTTCTGCAAATCGTTTTAAGGCTATAACAGAACTTTATCTTTTTAGGTTATCATAGAGAAGTTCTGTGATTCTAGCTTAGGAGGTGGACTCATTGCTCATATACAATGAAGGGTTTAGGACTTCCAGTTTACCATTAGCTTCCTTCTCAGAGACCATATGTGATAAAATAGTAAAAATAAAAAATACAACATTCAGAGCCTTGTTTTTCCAAAGTTACTCTCTCCTGCTTTCTATCCGTCTGGGAAAGATCTTGTTATTGCAATATATAGCATTGTAAATTGTGAGTTGGTTTGGACAAATCATGACTGTTTCCTCCATATGAGAAGCATTGTAGAATAAAATAATAAAAGCACAAACTAAGGGAGCTGTTATCCATAAAACTACAGAATAAATTCTAATTACCTATAGCTCATAACCTCACAGGAACCATAATAATCTTTTTTTCTCTCTTTTTTTTTAACAGGAGAAAAGTGTGGTAAATGTGTGGCCATATTTCAAATCATGATTGGATTTCACAAATCTCTTTTTGCCTTCACAGTATGGTTGACCTTTGTTCTGCCCTTCTTGCAGGAATGGACTATCAGCTGGAATGGCAGAATACAAAAAGCAGTGTCTGAGCATATCTGATAGATAATATTACCCAAGGAAAAATGTTATCCATCACTCCTGTACAGGAACAGTGAAAATATAACTGTAAACATCCTGAGCATGCAAGCTGAAGTCCATAGACTTATGCCACTGACACTCATGGCAGGATAATTTAATTTTTAATATTCGGGACACTTAGCTGTATCAAAATCAGATTCTTCTTTTTAACTTGTCCTAGAATTATCATGTTTACAAAAACGTAACTAATTGTCACTGAATAAAAATGACTATGTCCATATTAATTTTCTGCTAAGCTTGCTTAAAATTCTAGTTATTTTTGATGTAAGAATTAGAAGAAAATAATTGCCTTTGAAAGTTCAGTACATGCCACCATTCAATCAGGAAAATCACTGCAATTGAAAATGGTCCTCATTATAACATTTTATGCATCCCATTAAAAAGAACATGTAAGTTGTTTAAAGGAGGAATGATTTTGTTGTTGTCTTTATAATGGCACATTGGTCTATTACTCCTACTCAATGCTAGCAATAAAAATAATAGTCTATAATTGGGATGTCCAATAAAATGCTTTTACATGGAAGCACAGAAAATTATTGTGTGAAGGCAATAACCTTGGTAAGGTAGATGAATGCTTGCTTATATGAGTCTGTTCGGAAAAAAAGGAGAGTATTTTGAAAATATATGATACAGGAATTTTAAATTACATGCTAAGTTCCTTTTCTCCCCTTTCTGATTATATTCTGTTTTGTCCTTTTTCACATTATCTCTGTTTTGTTTTCCATCCTCTGTTGCTCAAATGAACCACTGATACTTAAAAACCTGAGGGAAAATATGAGACATTTTCAACTCATGCCAACTCTTGTCTCATCCTCAAAACATAAGCAAACTAATACTCTTCTCTCCTACCATTTCTGAAAATAAAATAATTTGTCACTTACTTTTTTACTTTGTGAAATCAACCTAAGTTTCCATTGGTCATAGCATTGGAAATCGTGAAGGAAAACTATGGATTTCCAGCCTCACAATTACCTCAATATTTTTAAAATATTTTTCCCTGGGACTTCATTGTATGAGATTCATTCTGTTAGGCAACAGAATGCCCAGACACACTCCCAAAATAAGTGTGTGTGCTTATTCCCCATGTCACTCTGGTTCTGCCGCTCTGACGTGTGAACGCAGAACAGAAATCCAGTACCTCTGGAGTTCATGCTCTGTTGTTCCTATCAAAGTGCTGTTTAGTCTTGGACGTATTACAAGGACAGCCCGTTTCCACACTTGTAACCCCTTCTGCAAACTGAGCAGGAGACTATTTCTTACCAAATCGTCTCCCTGGGGTGTCCTAAGGATTAATTGCAGTAAGTGCCGTTCCTGGAACACATAAAGTTCCCTACAAGTATCCATTATTAAATGTTATATCCCCTCAAGTACTTATTCACATTAGTTTTTCTTATTTAAGTAGCCCAAATGACATCTGTTTCTATTCATTATTTTAAGTATTTGCCGCTCTTCTTAAATACAAGCTAAATGGCTTTGGCTGTGGGAAAGCAAATTCACCAGACAGCTGCTTTCTTCTTTATTTAAAGTATACATAGTACTGTCTTCTTCCCTTACTTTATTCACTTACGTTTACCTTTGCCAGTAATTTTTTTAGTCTAGTGGTTTTCTAACTCTTATTTTCCTTATCAGGTGAAGTACTTAAGAATATTGGAAGTAAAAAAATGCACAATTCAATAGTAGAAAACTGAAGAAGAAGAGAATCAAGAAGCATGATAAATCCTTGCAACTTGCAAAGGTCTCACAATTTCCATACAAGTGTGAAGAATGAGAAAGGAGGAGGTAGCAATTAAGATTTCAGAAAGCTGTGACTTGAGCTGGCATGCAAAAATAGGTATGTCTTTAAAACCAATTCCATTAATTTCTAATTAGTTTGGCATTCAGTTAAAAAATTGCTCAGAATGTTCTTAAAACTCATATTCCTTACCTGCCATTTTAATGCTCCTTCCTTTACTGAAGCTGCCTCCTCTCTCCATGTGTAGTCTTACATAGGCAGATATTGAAGTTCTTTATCCTGGAGTCCCTCCATTTCCTGCATTTTTCTGATTTCCTAATAGCATCCCTAGTGTATTTACAAAGGTGTCTAAACACAATGAAGTTGACAAAACCAAGTCATCCACTACCTTTCCACTAAATAAATGTAATGACTGCCTCCATTAAGTAAATACAATTTAAACTACTCATTTAGTTTAATCTGCAAGAACAAATAGGTCGAGACACCTAATGTCATGACCTAAATGAATTCTTTACAACAGGGAAGTTGCTTCATTCTTTCTGCTGATGTGGTTGCATTCCTATCTTAGGGGTTTTCTTTGTTTCATTTTCCTTAAAAATTTATTTTGTAGCATTAGCAATGTCAGGATAACTCCATATTTAAAAGTCTTGTCCCTCTTCTTATTTAAAATAAATAAATACATAAATAAGAGTAATCCTGAATCTGGTTAATTACTTAGGACATTCATGATTAGGCGAAGATAACCCCAATTCCTGCTGAGTTTGAAACTTTCCAACCAAAGTACACTCAATATCTTCCTTGTCTTAAAAAGTGCTTAGAAACTAAGTAAGGCTGAATTTATCATTGTGCCTAAGCATGTTCCTTAGATGTGAGACACAAGCAGTTCTACTGGCTCCATGTTCTTATTCGTAGGCTTAAATTTGAGTACCTAGCTGAATCAGAACAAATTACAAAGATGGTAAACAGGAAAAAAATAATTTGCTCTAAATGAAAGAATATACAACACATATGTAGTCATCTCCAACTCTGCTGAAAAACCCCAACATATTCCACTTGCCAAGTACCACAGTGATATTAAGGACTTACTACTTTTAAATTTAAAATCTACCTTTGTTTTATCTTAGTTCAAAGCCTTGGAGCTGTAATAAATTGTTGAATGCTCTTATCTGGCCTCTGATATGTCCTTGGCAAGGACACATATACTAGGGAAATTAAAATCTTGGACTTTTTGTAGGATAACGCTTATCCTGGGAAATAAAGAATAAATAAAGAATAAAGTAAATAAGAATCTTGTCTGGGAATTTACTAGCTTACACTCATGTATCAACCTTTATTCATGTGCCAGATCTGACAAAATGCTGAGCATATGAAGCTGCCCAGAAACTGAATGCAGGAGTGTTTGGTACACCAGGGATCACAACTCATTTTTTTCTGGACAAGCAGTGATACACAACTATGCAGCCAATGCCCAAAGTTCAATATTATAAAGCAGAACTTCCCCAATCAAAAAAATAATGCAAATTAATCAGATGATTTCAGCAGTTTGCTACACACTCCTTCTGCTGCATATCACTGTTTTTTACCTGCATTCCCTTCTTTTTTTCCATTGAAGAGTATCCTGTATTGTAGCAAGGGCAGTCATCATCTGGCTCCCAGCAGTAAAGAATGTAAAGCAGATGGAAGCCAGCAAGTAACCAAGGCCAGCAAGCATTGGCCTGGGTGCAAATAGGCATGGTGTCTCATTTACTCCAGACTAAGATGGTTATGCCAAGAAAGCACTAATTACAGATGTGCAAGATGGAAAAATCTGTGTCCTTTTGTGCCTTTTGGAAATCTTGTGCTTTGCCTTGATCTGACCATTCTCCTCCCAGACCCATGGCCTTAATGACTCATGCAAGATCCTGAAATTAATCTTCCAAACTAATCTAAAATTCTTCCATGAAAGCTTTAAAATTGCCCTGCATGTACAATTTTACCAATCTCAGATCACCTTGTTTGAGTGTGGATGTTGTTCTCTTGTGGCAGGCTAGAGGTCAATCAAAAGACCGTGTAATTCACAGCTCTTCAACAAAATTTTAAGCTACAGATTTAGTGGCAACTCTGGGATCTCTTGCTAAATTAAATTTTTCAATAGGAACCTCTGTGGATTCCAAACATGTTCATATATAGTAACAGAAGTGAAAGCATCATGAATTAGAATTGCTACATTATTTTTGAATTTACAGTTTAAGCCTTTGCCCTTATGCAAATTTATTAAAGAATATTCTATTCATTTTGAAGGGCACTGTAACGGGGTGATCTGTTCTCTGTATATCTGAAGGCATCTGGGACCAGCCAAACTTCTTCAAGATCTGCCATTTCTAAGAAAACGAATTATGGGAAGGATCACCAGTCTAGGCTGGGATGATGGAGGAAAGGGAATACAGATTTCTTAACAGTGGGATTATCTGGCCATGAAAAGGTATGTTTTTACATCAAAAGGTAGTTTAGGATCAGGAAAAAACTTGTGATGATTTTCTCTTTAAAGTAATTCACGCATAGGCCACAGCAAAGTTGGGGGCCATAGATGATAAATTATCTGGATTCTGCCTAATGGATTTTTTTTTTATGGTTTTATAAGTTTTGGTATTAAAAACTTTTCCTCTCAGTCTTTATGATTTATTCCTCGCAGTGGTTCACTAACTGATGACAATGATCGTATGTCACTCTTCAGGCACTGAGCTGCTCTGGAAATGTGGGTTTCTTGGCTTCTGCTCAAGAGAAGAACAATATATTGAAAAGGCCAAATAGAGAAGATGACGTAATGACTCTTAGTAGTATTTTCCTTAGGATATGAGTAGGAGAGAAATTAGAATGGTGAAACTTGGTGTTGGCATCCCAAAAAACTTTGTCCTTACAAAGTATTAACTCTATCTCTGAATATCTCCCTCTGGGGCAGTAGTGACTTGCATTAAGGGTCTCAGTTGCTTTCATCAACAGCCTGATAGCCTTAAGAAACCGAGTGAACTCAATTGTTCGCATTAACAAGGACATGAAGACAGATTACACGATTGCTCATTAGGCTAAAAATTCCTAAAAGCAAGCAAAAAACCCCAGGTGGTTGATGCTTTTGAATAAAAAATAAAGACAGACAGTGGACCATGGTGGTCAGGCTACAGTCTGACTATTTACTAAGTCTACAAAAAGCGGATGTCATGGTATGCTTGGGGAACACAATCCCTTCAGGAAAATGGACGTCTTTGCTCTTGGGTGTGTTGGAAGGCATTCTATCCTGTGGCTTTTCTTGTGGCAATAGAAAAAATACTGCTACAATATCCCTTACTATTTATGTTTTTTTTCCTGGCTGTTGTGTATGAATGGGTTTGCTGCCTGTATCTTGATATACAGCTTTCCTTAGTCTTGGACTCCATTCATGAATGCATTCCCTGGGCCCAATAAAGTAAACAAAGGATAAACAAAGCCAGCAAAGCACACATTCAGATTATGAATGAATTCTGTTTCTGCAAGGTATGGAGTCCTTTTCTCAATCTGCCAGAAATACATGAGTCAGTGGAAATGTAGGATCTTCCTAGGTGAGGTTCTGTCCTGGTATGAGGCTCTTATTTATCGTTCTCAAAAGAAAGTTCACTGTGGCTAGCAATTGGTTAATGACTAGAAATTCTTCAGAAAAAAATGTAAAAAAATATGACTTGGTAGGTATGTTCCTTTTTACACAACGGTTTGTGAACACATAATTAAACACTTATTTGACTGTAGGTTTGATTTATGGCAGACCAACCCAGGGATATATAATCAAGTTCCAGTCTTGCCTGTTTAATTGATCGATGGGAAAGTAACTTGCTGTATTTTAATAAAACTGAAAACATCAAAGGCTTTCAGAGTGTTTTTATTTATCTTGGGATATTGATCATAAAATATGTAAGGCGACCCTCAGTACTTGCTGGATCCAAAAGTCCAAGCTGTCTTTTATGCTTGGTCTTTTTTTTTTTTTTCCCATAGCACATCTAAAAGCCTTGTCTTTCACTCTTTTTCAACACAGAGGCTTAACACTCTCAGGCCTGAAGTCTTATATATTGTGAGAGCTCAAATTGCTTTATTGTTTTTTTTCCCCAAGATTTCCATCATTTTCTCCCTTTTCCCAGAAAAATATGGATGCTAATGTCACCTCCCTGCTCTGTCTCTGTGAATCTATTACTATTACTCTTTCTTGGAGTTCCCATATCCACTGATCTCTGTATCACCATTCATAGCAATGTTTTAATGGAAAAAGTAGCAAGGAGAAAAATTATTACTGTTCTTCATTTCTTAAGATACTTTAAACATGAACTTAAATCCTTTGTGCAAGCATTTTAGTATTTGTGTATGTAAGGCTACGACTAATGAAGAAGCCATTCAGCTAAAAGAAATCTCAGAGCAGAAACTGTATATCCTCTGGTAACACAAAACTCACTGTGGTTTTCAAGTGAAGATAGCACAACATCATTAGGGCTTTATTGCAAAATGTTGCTGTATATTGTTCAGTTATAGAGAAGGAATATAAATATAGTATCTAGAGAGAAGTAGTCGAAGGACATGCTCTACTTACTCTTGCTCTTAGAGAGAGGTACAGAGAAATAGGTTTGTCGCTGTCATTGCCTTTTGAAAGAGACTTGGTGCCGAGATATTATTTTTACTTTGCAAATTTCATCCTTAGAACAAATTTCATTGTTAAAAAACATGATGATAGAGGACAGCCCTCATGCTGACAGCTTTCTCAAATCAGAATGGTTGAGTGTGCCTCATATTGTGGCGGTGAGGATACCCTGCACTATATGCTAGTGCTCAATGGAAAATTAGCAGCAGCAGCATCTATGGTGGGAGGTGGTATAAGTGAGAAGGCATGACTAGGGAAATGCAACGAGCCAATTTTCAGATGAACTTAAAAGCCTTTTTAGGGGAAAGATCCAAACAAGGGTGACAATGAAATCTCCACCATGACAGTAGCAAGGATTAGCATTGCCTAGCAGCAATTTGTTTTGGTTTTATAGAGATACAGGAATTATAGCTGTGTGGCAAACCATGCACAGAGAGCAATTAGTGCTAAAGGATAAAAATAACATAAATCCAAGAAAGGTTGTTGGAATCCAATCTTACTTTAGAAAACGTTCTTCCTCTAACAAGCTAAATTGAATCAGCCACTAATAAGGCAGTGACCTTCTGAGAGATTCAAGCCATAGATCTGATTTCCTCTAAACATGCCCAGAAATTAATGTTCTAAAAGGATAAGCAAAAGTCTCAGACTACAGGATTTTTTGCTGCTAATAGAATCATAGAATGGTTTGGGTTGAAAGGGATCTTAAAGATCATCTAGTTCTAATCCACCTGCCATGGGCAGGGACACCTTCCACTAGATTAGGTTGCTCAAAACCTCATCCAACCTGGCCTTGAACACTTTCAGGGATGGGGCATCCACAACTTCTCTGGGCAACCTGTTCCAGTGCCTCACCACCCTCAGAGTGAAAAATTTCTTCCTTAGATCTAATCAAAATCTGCCCTCTTTCAGTTTAAATCCATTGCCCCTTGTCCTATCACTACATGCCCTTGTAAAAAGTCCCTCTCCAGCTTTCCTGTAGGCCCCCTTTAGGTACTGGAAGACTGCTATGAGACCACCCTGGAGCTTTCTCTTCTCCAGACTGAACAACTCCAACTCTCTCAGCCTGTCTTCATAGCAGAGGTGCTCCAGCCCTCGAATCATCTTCGTGGCCCTCCTCTGGACCCGCTCCAACAGCTCCATGTCCTTCTTGTGCTGGGAGACCCAGAGCTGAATGCAGTACTCCAGGTGTGGTGTCACGAGAGCAGAGTAGAGGGGCAGAATCACCTCCCTCGACCTGCTGGCCATGCTTCTTTGGATGCAGCCCAGGACATGGTCAGCTTTCTGGGCTGCAAGCGCACATTGCTGGCTCATGTTGAGCTTCTCATCAACCAACACCCACAAGTCCTTCTCCTCAGGGCTGTTTTCAATCCATTCTCCACCCAGCCTTTACATGTGCTTGGGATTGCCCTGATCCATGTGTAGGACCTTGTACTTGGCCTTATTGAACTTCACAAGTTTTGTACAGGCAGACCTTTCAAGCCTGCCAAGGTCCTTCATGGTTCTTGTGTGAGGACCCAAGTCAAAGCCAAGCCCAGTTTATGTATGCAGAGAAAGAGACTTGCTCAGCAATTAGTTAACACTCTTGATCTTAGCATTCAAACTACATTTACCATCAGGTCTGTGAATCTGGCTGAAGTTTGGAGTGTGTTATGCTTGTTTTTCTTCAGTCAAATCAGATACTGAAAGGAAAGGGAATTTTATCTGAGCTGCTGCTGAATAAACCCTCAGGTCATGTTCTGGCACTCCTGCATACTAGGTGCCTCTGTGCTAGTCTAGCAATCCTACTGCAGTTAGATTGATAATGAGGACATGACCCCAAGAAAAATAAAAACATCTGGGTCCTCATGAGTCTTTGGAAGTGAAGTTCTCTGAGATAAAGGCACCACTAAACAGTGAAAGTGCTAAAAACTTGGAAATAGTATTAAATGTAATATATTGTCTCTTGTTCCTTTTGCAAACATCCTGGATAGGATTGCATGAAGAAGCTGACTTTGGTTTAATTGAGATATAGCAGAAGGCAGTGTTCCTCTGATGTTACTTTAATTACAGCAGAAGGAAAAATAGCAATAACAGAAAGTACTTGAGTAGTAATTTCAGTAGGTGCAGCAGTAATAAGAAATCTCATTCTTGCTTATCATTGTCAATAGGGGGGAAATTGTTCCTTCAACCCTTTGCAGTGAATCACCAGATTATCACAAATCAGTTCCTAAGTGCTATTTCAATAACATGAATTTGGGAGAACAGTGATTTTCTGATGTACTTTCTATCTGTTCATTTAAAAATGGCTCTTTCCAGTGGATAACATGGGAAATAAACTTCCTCTGTCCTCCTGGTGCCACCATAGATACAGTACTTGTGGGGAGCAGTATCTCCCTGATGTACAACCACTACATGACACCATGAAGACTATAATGCTATCTCTACTAATTCCTGTGCAATAGTGAATCGGAAACAAGAACCTTGAGATGAATCTAGAGGTCAGAAATGTTTATTAATTTTCCATGTTAAAAGGATGTTCATTTAGAATGGATATTAATTGGAGCAGATTGATATATGATAGGACAGTGTTTCTTTGAAAGTAATATGTTTATCAATTTTCTGTAAGATTCCAAAGTACATATCCCTGATGTGAGGGAGCTCAGACTGGTCACCAGAGAATTAACTAAGGAAGGCATGTTCAAGGCAGGTACAGGCTTTAATAGCAACTAAGCGCAACAAAGATACAGGCTCAAAACATCTTAGGTGGCTCTTTGGAGTCTTTTAAGAACTGAAATTAAAATTTCAAAGGATTGAAGCAATTTTCTTTTTTAAGCTCTAAAAAGTGATAAATATTCTCTCACGAGGAAAATAAAAGTATCCTTTTATTTTGCTATCCTTAAAAGTATCCTTGCAAAACAGACCGGATGGATACTACTTTTTACAAGGGCATGCAGTGACAGGACAAGGGGTAATGGCTTTAAACTGAAAGAGGGCAGGTTTCGATTAGATCTAAGGAAGAAATTCTTCACTCTGAGGGTGGTGAGGCACTGGAACAGGTTGCCCAGAGAAGTTGTGGATGCCCCATCCCTGGAAGTATTCAAGACCAGTTTGGATGAGGTTTTGAGCAACCTGGTCTAGTGGAAGGTATCCCTGCCCATGGTACTTCAACCATACACTTATGTTTCTGCATGTCATTTGCTATGTCTGAGCTGTCTAAAATATATTTGAAGAAACAATGATGTTATCAGTTACAGCTGCCTTTATTTTTTTAAATCTTTTTAACAACTACAGTGTTTACTGGGATCTCTAAGCACCAGGATCCACTGAAATTGAATGTTTTATCAGATTTTTCTTTCCTTCTTTTTGAGATAAAGCAATTTTAAGGCAAAAAGAAAAAGATAGCTAATGTCAATAATTCATCATTCCTATGTTCTCGTCTCTTTTCTGGTGTGGAAGCTAAAATCGTATTTTACAGAAAAGGTAGTGCCTTTTGAGTAGGACAAGGATTATGAGCAAGCTATTGATGCATTTCATAGAGCAGCTGATACTGCTGAAAAAGACAAACTCCCACTCATTCAAATGAGTTTCCCTTCCTCCCCTGTGCTGGTACCCAAACATTTAATTGACTCAGCTGTAGCTATTGTGAAGTCTCAATCAAAAATGTTAATGTGAGATTATTGGGAATGTTCTTTTACATCTCTCGAATAACAGTGGACAAAATAACCCAGGCTTCCTTTTATAACATAGCATAGTGTTAAAACTGGTTTACATGTAACTCAGATTTCTCTAACCTGTATAACCAGTGTGATATCTGCACAAAAATGAGTGATTTATTTGTTAAGTGGTGTCTGTGAGATGGGAGTAAATATTACATACCAGGGCCGAAATGTGTAGTCTGTATCACAAGAATTCATTGGCAAAGATAGCCGTGAGATGGAATAGCTGTCATTTCTCTTGAAATCAAAGGCAGAAAAGATTCCTGTTGGGCCATGATGGCTGAATTTACTAAATGACTTTTCAGTCTACTTAAATAAATGAATACTAAAGTGACCTTTGAATATTGAGAACAGCCCAAAATGAACATAATTTACTAATGTAGCTGGTTTCAAATAAAATCTGACATATTTGTGTCCCTGCCTTGATGAAATTTAAGAGTTGTTTAAATGCTAGCTGTCTGTTTAAGCCTTTGTTTGGATTGGAATACTTACTAAAAAAAAGTTCTGATTTCTTTTTCCCTGCCTTAAAAATTCTGTATCACAAATGCATCATAAAAACTTAGAGGTTAATAAGAGAACTATATATATAAAGTCTGAGCAAGAGGAACACAACAACTGTTTTGTCTCTTCCCACACTTATTTTAAAGACTGATTATTTAATGCACTAGCTCAACCTTACTAAGCATATTAAAACTTTACATAAAATCATATGCACAGCATCTTAATGCATTAAAATAACAAGAGATTAAATCTGTTTGAAATGGCTGGGGAGACATTTGCTTTATATTCTAAAATGAGTTTTTATGAAACTCCTACATGGGAATGAGAAGTTGAGTTAACAGCTCTTTTAAGTACTCTAGTGAACTAGTTTTAAAAACTAGTGCTTACACTGCAATCACCTCCGCATAGCACATCTTGCGTTTTCATGCAACACTCTCCTGTGTCATATTCCGTAAGCCATTGAATGTTGCACTTTTTCTCCAAAAGAGTGTTTTGTGTGATGTGGATATTAGACACTTTTGGCAACGGGAAGAGAATATTATTTCCCTGCAACACAAGAAATTCAAACACAAATGCCTTTATTTTATAGTGTATATTAGTTTAAGGCAATGAATTGATTAAAAGGATTTGAATAATTGAGAATGGAGGCTGTCACTTATAGGCAGAAGCTTTGAGGTTAAGTTCAAGTAAGCACTTATAGATTTTGGTGTTTCTACTTTGATAGCTATTTACACACTTTCTGCTCTGCCAAAAATGGAGTAGATGCTGAGCTTTTATGTGCAATTGGAGCAACTGTCCTTGAAAATCCACAGAAAACACCCACCACTGTTCATCCAAACTAGAAAATTATGAAGCATATGGGGAAAAAGAAACAGTAACTTAACTTTTCTCATATTTTTTTTTAAAGCAATTTCTTCAGAAATGCGGGTGAGAATTACAGAGAATAAAAACTCTTTCTTTTTTTTTTTTTTTTTTTTTTTTCCCCTCCTGAACACGTAGCTTCTGGAAATAATCTGTATAACGTTTCTGCAGGCTGATTTCCAAACCTGTCTTGATGGCAATACTCAGGAACCTTCTCATGATCTCCATTCCTGTTTGGCTGTTCCTTTTGTTTCTACATAACAGCATGGGGTCTCATAGATGAGATGAGGCTAGCTGTATGATGATAGACAAATTTCCCTAGTGTCACGTGGAAATAGGAGAGTGGCTGGGGTGCCATCATGGGAGAGTAGAGTCAGAATATCTCTGGCATACAAACATCTGCCTATAATGTAAGAACCAAGTGCCTTGGTATTTTCTAAATATATATCCCAACTTGATTTTTAAAGTAGTTGTAAACTCAGAAGATGTAAGTGTGTAACTGCCAGGGGGCTGTTCTGTACCTTGTTGAGCTCTCTCTTTCTGCATGCCCTGTGTACTGAGGTATCTAACATGGGGTCCAGATTTTGCTTAAGTCCTAGTTTGGACAGAGCCTCGATTGCCTATCTTGGCACAATGCACCTAGGACCTGGTGACTGTGCACACACCAACAACGGGAATAATGAGGGACAAGCTGGACCATGACAGGTCCATTTTCCTCCCAGGCGCCATATCTGACATGACAACTGCACATGCAGAGGGAGAGTCTGCTCTCCAGAATACTCCTCTGGCTCTAAAGAACGTGTATCAAGATAAATTGATTTCTTGAGTTTGTCAATATGTTTTCCCTTTCCTGTTAGGAATAAAGAGACTCTAGCCGAGTGAAGGAAGAATTTCTAATACATATATCCCTTTAAAATGAATCACCATTTACAAAGCTCTGATCATGAAATACACAGTTCTGTTCAATATACGTAAGCCAATTCTCACTAATTTAACACTATTTAAATGGGAATTATATTGTTCTGCCTCCAGGCAGACCTGTAAAATCAAATGGTACAATTAGAGCTACAGGACACATTCGCTGGTTGGTTGCAGTCATGATAAGGCTTGGACACTATGATGGTTTTTAATCTGTAAAGTCCATGGATTCCCCCCTAAGGGTCTGAGAAATGGAACTATGAAAAGTATTTGGTTAGTAGGCTTAAATTCACTATATATCTCCACTGGGAGGCTTTTAGAGGCCTGCAAATTGAAAAAGGTTGAAACCAAACTGCATTAGGTTATTATATAAAAGGAAGGACAGAAGGATGACAAAAAATATGTATTTCAAAGGTTTATTTGGAAATTCAGGCCCTGTATTGGAAATATAAAAGCATATAAGTTAGAAAGATGATCATTGTGTTTTCATAGGTATCAGAAGAACTAGTGGCCCAGTCTGCACTTGCTAAACAAAACAGAGAATATCTAGAGAGGGCCAAAGGCTTGCCTGATGGGTGAGGGAGGTAGAGGAAGGGGAGAGGAAGGCTGGCCACTGACTGGCTATTGGTGTCAGCCTACCTATGAACAACCTGAATACCGCTGAGATTTAATTCCACTATAATTGCTGTATAATTAATTCATTTAAGCCTTGAGGAAATGCCTTTGTCATTTTAAATCTAAATAAATCCCTTCACCCATTAGGGGAAAATGCAGTATTTTGTGTGTGCGTGTGTGTGTGTGTGCGTGTGTGTGTGTGTGTGTGTGCGTGCGCATTTTTTGAAAGCTCGGGCATTTAACTGAATCTCCAGGTGGGCAGCTTTCATGCTGCAGTTTAGTATCAAAAGCAAAACTCCCTAACTGGCAGCAGCGCTGCCCTGGAGAAACCTTTTCTGCATAACTAAGGCAGCTTCTGCTGGGCTGGGCATGACTCAGCCTTCAGCAGTCCCTCTCCTGGCCGAGTGTGTGAACAACTATTCCTTGAGCTCCAGGAGACTTCCTATATTTTATCCTGATACTTAACTGCTTTTGCCGCGGAAAGGCATATATTCTAGCTTCAAGCTTTATGAATGCCCTACTACGTTTATCACCGTATTTTCTTCTTTAAAATAAGGGCATTGTGTTTTATAAAATCAGAGAATAACATTTTGCAAAATTTTTTCTGTATTTCTGGTGCTTAATTCTGAATAAGGAACTGGAAGTGAGTTGATATTGGTTGCAAGCTACTCTGCTAACTGCATCCCATATAAATAACGGTCAAAAGTCATTGCAAACTGTTTTGTTCTCTGTATTTAGTCTTACATATTTATCTTCTTTTAACTAATCAAGGTTGAAAAGAAGGCTGTAGACTTCTTTGGGGAATACATTCCCTTGTAAGAAAGGAAGACAGAGGGGATTCCTGACCATTGAGAATGGCTTTATCAGATGATCACACTGTAGGAAATCTGCAGTTGTTAAATACAACTTTCATATAGCAAACCAATAGTATCCAGCCCAGACAGTAAAGAAGCTTTTTCAATGGAGTAAATACTTCTGTCTTCCTTCCATCTTTGTAAAACTGACTTGTCTCTATCAAAAAGCATTTATGCTCTACATATGCTTGTTTCAATGACATACAATTCTACATCCAGGCATCTCTGAACCTCTGGTTTCTACTTTTAGCCTTAGATATCAAAGTTCCTAATTGAATTTGCGAGATAATTTTCTTTCCTTATTATGGTCGTCCATTAATCTTTCTCATCTCTCTGAGATTTATTATCTATTCTTTGCTTGCCAGTGGCTGGAATACATTTGCCTTTTGCTCTTGAAAAGTCTGGGTATAGTAAGAGGGATATGGATTCTAATCACATTAATTCTCAAATGACTTTGCTAACCTTTTTCATTCATTTTTTACTTTCTTGATCCCTTTTGGAATGAAAATGAACAATGCATATCTGTTTAATCAAAATCAGGCCTACTCAATCACAGCTTTGTAGAGAATGTGTATATATATATAAAAATCATGGCTAACTCTGATGGAGAAAGAATAAATTTGAGGCAGTAGCATTCAAAAGAAATTAAAGCGATGTTGTAGGACCAGTAATTCTTACTATACAGTAAAATTATAATAAGATGCTGTATTATTAAAAATATAGTTTTAAAAATAATTTGGCAGTTTCATAAAAATACTCTTCCATTTGGCAGAAAATGTCTACCCTTGATCTTCACCTATGCATACATTTTCACGAAACTTGAGAAATTGTACTTAATTCTGATTTATACACTTATTTTACCATTCTGAGGCATTTAGAACATACAGTTTTAGAAAATCTACAACTGTGTTGTCACTGAATCCATGTTGAGTATTAAAGAAAATCCTAAGCTTATTGAGCAAAGGAATGAGCTGTAGTCTATTCCCTATGTCTTTTGGAAGAAGGTAGAGTTTGTCTCAACCAGCTAAGAACAGCTAAGAAATCTTAAAAAAAAAAAAAAGTCATTCTATGTTTAAAAACTCTAGAGTAGACATGGTAAACATTTACCATAAAAAAAATTCTTACCCAACATATTTTAATATTATAACTTTTCCTTAACCATAACCAGCTGGCAGAGTGAGATTGCTTGGAAAAGGGCAGGTTTTATGTATATGTTTGAGATGGAATCAATAAACATTATTTGTTCTACTAAAATACAATCATCTGCAAAGACAACTCTGTCCAAAAACTGGAAAGAGAGAGTATTTAAATACCTGTGCAGTAGAAGTTACCATTGTTGGCAGACTGACATTCATCAAAAGTGTCTGTAGGCTCTTATGATAAAGTATGCTCCTCAGTTTTGTACCATGTTTATTATAATGTTATTGCTATCATTAATTAGTTTTTATTTTTCTTCTACCACCAAGCAAAAGTGCTGAAACATTCAAGACATATTCTTGACAGGGTGACACAAGCATCTTATACAGAGGTACTAAAGCTTTAGTTCTCCTGCAAAACACTTTACTGTGCTCCTGTCTAAAGCTTTCCCAACCAATGCAGTCTTTTGGTAGGCCATACCGTTGATGATGAAAGAGAGCTTTCTAGTCAAGACTTTCAAAGTTTAAACAAAGAGTAAGAAACATGTCCCAAAATAGCAAACATCCAGGAAAAGGAGATCTCTGTTCAAACTGTGGCTTTGCTCCCTTTTGCTTACCGACTGTTGTGTTTGTCCCTCTCACGATCTCCTGTTGCCGCTGTTCCACTTTGCTAGAAACCCTCTAATTTCTTGGGTACTTCTGTTCAGGACCTGTGGATACCGACTCCTTTTGTCTTTCAGCAACCATATCTCTTTTTTACTTTGATGTTTTCTAAAGACACCTTATCAGAGTCTCCTTCTTCAGCCTTCAGCTATAATAGGTGCAAGAAGACAAGTCTCCACTTCTGCAATACAAGTAGCCCTGTCCTTCGAAATGACCCTTTGGACACGTGTTCCAAGTTTCAATTGCTCCTTCCAAAACACCAATTTAAAAGTTGATCCTTATTATTCTTGACAGGGTGACACAAGCATCTTATACAGAGGTACTAAAGCTTTAGTTCTCCTGCAAAAAACATCCTGGAGCGTCCTAGGATCACGTTTGCTTTACGGTGCCACTTTACATCAGTGATTCAGAACCATCTTCTCTGTGCCTGTTTAATGAGCACTGAATTTAGCAACAATATAAAAGGAGCTACTTACAGATGTGGGACACACTGTACACTGAAGACCCTGCCACAGCGGAGCAGCCACCAGGCACACCACCTAAGGGGAACTCGGCATGCTGAGACTCTTGCACATGTCCCTTCGACAATCTCACTGCATCCATGGCTCTATTCATAGCGTAGTAGCAGTGGTCGCTATCACCTGAGCAGACTTTGAGGCTCTTAAGGAATCTTGCCCTTCTATGAATATAATAAGAGCTCTTCCTTTCTCTCTCCTAGCACTTTGTACATACAGATTTATTCTCATTCCTCTTGCCTTTGATGTTTCATGCCTTCTGAAAAGAATATAGTAATTCACAAGGTCTTAACTACTCAAGGCCATAAATACCGCATTTTAAACTGTTACCCTTGAAGTCTTTGAACTATCTCCAATTCAACATTAATTTTCCTGGGTTACTCGCCTTGAGTTAATTAGTTCTCTGTACTGTCTGCCCACATCTTTGATTTGTTTTAGAGGTTTCCTTACTTGCACAGAAAGAGATTTCTTCTTTCTGCATGTGAGTGAAGTGAAATAATGGTCTTCAGTATTCTGCAAGATTATTAATTCAGGAAGTTGAAAATCATATTGTCATTCTCTACAGGGAAACCTATTATTATATCACCATTAAGTAATGATTAAATATACATTGTCCTTGTATAAATATATTATGCTAATAGTCCTTCCATGATCTTATAATACTTCAGGATTATTCCAAAACCAATACATGTAAAAAATCCCTTTTTTTTTTTTTAATTTATAATGTATTAATTTTTCTCTACATAGTCCATCAGATAACAAGTATAGGAGAGAGATTGTGGAGCATAGGTCAAACTTCGGATTTGCAATATGTTTCAAAAAAACTGTATGAGCATCACAAAGTTTTTAGGGGGACACCTTGATGCACCCAGTATAGAGAAATCTGCAGACAAAGCTGAATTACTAGCACTAACGCCATGGTTAGTTGAAGTTATGTCCCATCATGTGTTCACCTTGCCATTTCAAATCACCTTCAAACCAGCCTCTGAAGTCAAAAGTCTTGAAAAGAATTATGAGCCTTGTGGAAGTCAAGAGCAGATTTCAATGGGATTGGGATTTTATCACTACAGTTTGGTTTGCTGGATTACTGGCATGCAGAGATACACAAGAACTTGAGGAGACGTAGTAACTGTGCAGTTGGATGCATGTGATTAAGATTAATATTTTAAAAGAGAAAGAAGTGTTGTGAATTTATGAGAGAGTTAAAGTACAAAACATATAAAGTCATGAAAATTGCAAGCAAGTAGAGTTTATTTAAATAATATCCAGGATGAACTTGCATTTACTCTTTCATTTTCAGCCAAATAAAATCATATTGTGTCATTTGAGAAGAGTTACAAGGCTTTACAAGTACTGTTCATGCCCTCTGAGACATATGTTTTCAACACTGTTTGTGTATTTGTGAAGTACAAAATTCTTCATTGTAAGAATATTTTTTCAGTTTCTTTCAAGTGATAGAACACTAAAGACTCATTTTCCATTTAAAATAATGTACACAAAATGAAATGAAAAGTATTGAATAACATTTAACTTTTAAATATTCATTTTTCTAAAATATTTGTGATGTAACGGAGAAGCAAGATGAAGCCTGTGATTTCTTTCTTAAGATAAAACAGGCTGGTAGAAAATGCAGAAAACTGAGAAGAAAATCACCTTGAAGAAGGAAGGCAGTTGGGGAAGAGAGATGTATTTAAAGAAAAAATGCTTTATGGTCTTTTTGTGTGGCTTGATCCATTTGAGTTTTGTTTTGATTTTTTTTTTGTTTGTGGGTTTGTTTTTTTTTTATATAGGATAAAAACAAATACAAGGAAATAGTGTGTTTATACCTGAATCAAAGGTAGACCTGCTGCTGTGCAGAAAAAATTAATTTAATATCCCCCATTTCCTGAATGTGCTCATGAGAGGCTGGATTAAGCAACACAAAACCAGGGAAATAAGCTGTTCTCTGCTATCCAAACTACTCCAGTGGAAATGTATGAAAGCTACAAGTGTGGAAAATTGGGCTGTAGGTACCTTTCTAACAGAGTCATGTAAACAGTGCACAAAGACTGTTTTGCATATTTTCTTCATTTTTTTTCATGTAGGCTGTTGGTGTTTTTTGGCAGACTGATCTCTTGAATACTTATTATAACGTAGTCTTTAGGCTCAGAGCAATAGAAAGGTCCTTATGCAAACAGAGCCCCCTGCTAGTCCTTTAAAATTTCAAAAATGAAATAAGGCTCCATTCAGCTACAATTTTTTCCTTGAAGAGGAACTGTGATTGGCAATTGTAACAGCCATTTACACTTCTCTGTGGAAGTAATCCTGCTGGGCAAATACAGAATTCAAAACACCCACAAATAGTCAAGGATATGATGATATGAGGTTCCTGTTGAACCACTGCCTGTAATAAACGGGAAGCAAAAGAGAAAAGTGGGAATTCTGTGAAGAGTGTGGAGTCGGAAGTTGGAGTTATGTGACTTGACAAATTAGATTAAAAAAAGAATTCTATTCTCTGTGTCTCTCCAGTCTCTTGTATCCTAGACCACTCCCTGCCTCTCTGGTGTTTGTGAGAACAGATTTAGGCTCGTAGGGAGAGGCAGCACTGGGAAGGATTTTGCTCTGGCTAACAGGAGTGTTTGTGACTTCTGGCCATGCTTATGCCTGCCTTTTGATACAGTGGCAATTCGGAGTTAGCTAAAAGCTTTCTTCATTAGAGGCAGTACTGGATTCCCCAGGAACCGGGAAAGGAGCTGCTGAGCCACTCCTGTGCCCCTGTCAGCATCCCTCTGGGATTCACAGCAAAAAAAAAGGGGACTTGCAATGCACCAGATCAAGCCTCTAAAGCTAGACAGTGAGGTGAGAAAATTGCGTGGTGGCCACCAGGGAAGAGCCTGTTACCATGTTCCCAAAATGTGGCATGCAGCTTTGTCCGCCCATGTGAAGGACTGGCCAGGCCGAGGTGAGGACCTGCTCAGGTTCTGTTAGATGGTAGGAAGCATCAGCGAGAGCTCAGAGCACAAACCCAGGTACTACAGAATCAATTAGAAAGGACATAACAAGTTCTCTCTTCTCAGATAATCTTGATGATGTTTAGTAAATTCTTGTCCTGGGCACCCCTTTTTGTGTGGCAGTTTTGAACAGCACTGCCCAGAGCTTTGGGGTAACACCGTGCTTATGTTGTAGATAGTAGCAAAATATTTTACTAGCAGCTGCTCAGACGCTCTTATGTCGAGCAGTTACTGCCTAGATGCTCACAAGTGCAATACCGTGTTGACACAAACTATCTGCCATGTGCATCTATTTATACGTTCTCACTAAGTTAGTGAGATGTGAGGGCAGCTCTATTTTTCCTTAAAAATCCTTTTGCACTTACAGGCAGTTTTGACTCAGTGTCATGGAAATGAATATTAAAATGCAGCCCAGTTTTCTCCCTCTTTAGGGCATGGATGGCTACTGCAGACTCCCATGTGAAAGAGAAAGCATGCTTTGGATTCTCTTAGTGACTCACTGCGATTTCCCTGGTGATTCATTGCTTGAAAGGAGAGGAAGGGAGATCAGGCCTGTTTACACCAACTGGTGTCCATTTATCTTGTTACTTATTTATTTTAGCCCAGTGCGTTCTCAAAGCACATAACTGCTGGAATGTGGCTAGACTGACGGCTGCTGAGATCTGACATATTTTCTCAGGCTCTGGGTTGTGCTTGACTCCAGCACCTATGGAAGTGAGTAGAGATGAAATGGAGAACCTTCATTCACATAAAGAGCTCTTGCACTGAAGCATGGAAGACTGGGAGAAGGGCTCATACTGACAGCTTAAGTGCATGCTAGGAGCATTTTGGATTTATGCATCCTTCAGTACTTCAGCCTCCTCCAGCAGGGCTGGCTGAGAACCCATCTAACCAGCTCCTTGGGAGATGGGGTGGTTCTCATCTGCCCAGCTGGGGAGCTTCCTGATCTCTCTGTCCCCGGAAACATTCAAGGTCAGGTGGGACGGGGCTCTGAGCAACCTGATCTAGTTGAAGACGTCCCTGCTCATTGCATGGGGTTTGTACTAGATGACCTTTAGAGGTCCCTTCAACGCAAACTATTCTATGATTCTGTGATTCTATCTGTTGGTGCAGCAAGGGGTAGCTTAGGAAACTGCAATACCTGGAGCAGGTACTGAAATCTAGCAGTTTGTTTATGCAAATGTCTTTACAATGATTTAATTTTCATCCTGCATAATATATCATCTACAATGTGCAGAAAAGCTGAACTCTTCTTTTAAATGTATAAAAATACTATAATGGCAATTACTTAACCCAGATATGTTTATAAATAGCTCAGTGTTTTTGCAAAATGTGAGCAAACTGTCACAGACTACAGCTACATCTATAAGAAATTGTGGTTTATGTTTTTTTCTAACAAACATGGGCACAACACTCTTCCTCATAAATCTTACCATCTAGACTCCATAGACAAAAAGCTGCATTTTTGTTGACTCAGTATAGAGCAATGTGATTTTTTTGTTGTTCTTGTTGCATCTAGGCAAGACATTTCATGTTAGAACTGTCTTTGGATTATTTGTTGTTAGTGATAGAAGAACACCTTCGCGTGTGTTTTAGCTAACATTAGTCACAGACAGGAGCAAACTCTTTGAAGTCCTGGGAGGCAGAATAATTTTTAAAATGCAGATTTTTTGCCACCCAAAATAAGGTAATCTTAGATCAGCAACAAAAGCTTTCCTGACTAGGAGCAGACTGCTTAAATGAATTCTGGCCATTCTGTTAATCAGCACTGCAATTAGGGCAAGGGTTGAAATTTTTAATCAGGACTTCAGAAAAGCATCATTTTTTATTTTTTTTTAATTCAAAATTTCAATACCTTCTTAGTAGGAATTAAAAAAGCCACACATTTTTTTTCTGCTCGAAATCTATCACAGTCAGAGCTGCCGATTTCAGCAGTTTTCCAGCAATCTGAAGGTCTGTATTGTGCTTTCTGTTCTAACATGACTTGTTCTTGTTCACAAAAGATAGTATCCTTTTAAACCAGTTTGTCTGAAAAACTCATCCATCAAACTAATCCCTTTGTTTGTCATGATAAATTCCGTTTATCTTTCTGTTTATTTTTATTAATCTTTCATAGAATCGCAGATCATTTAGGTTGGAAAAGACCTTTAAAATCATCCAGTCCAACTGTTAACCTAGCATTGCCAAGTCCAACACCAAACCATGTCCCTAAGCACCACATCTACATGTCTTTTAAATACCTCCAGGGATGATGACTCAACCACTTCTCTGGGCAGCCTGTTCCAGTGCTTGACAACCCTTTCAGTGAAGAAATTTTTCCTAATCTCCAATCTAAACCTCCCCCGGAGCAACTTGAGGTCTTTCCCTCTCATCCCATCACTTGTTACTTGGGAGAGGAGACCAACACTCACCTTGCTACAACCTCCTTTCAGCTTGTTGAAGAGAGTGATAAGGTTTCCCCTCAGCCTCCTTTTCTCCAGACTAAATAACCCCAGTTCCCTCAGCCACCCCTCATAACACTTGTTCTCTAGACCCTTCACCGGTTTCCTTGCCCTTCTTTGGACACACTCCAGCACCTCATTGTCTGTCTTGTAGTGAGGGGCCCAAAACTGAACACAGTATTCGAAGTGTGGCCTCACCAGTGCCAAGCACAGGGGGGAACAATCACTTCGCTAGTGCTGCTGGCCACGCTATTTCTGATACAAGCCAAGATGCTGTTGGCCTTCTTGTCCACCTGGGCACACCACTGGCTCATATTCAGCCAGCTGTTGACCAACACCCCAAGGTCATGCTACAGACTCTCCAAATGCAGAATTTAACTAATTAGTTAAATACTTCAGACATAGAAATACCACTTCTCAGTTGTGTCATCTGTCTACAAACTGCATAATAGCAGGGGAAATAACATGCAGAAGCACATCATCTCAGAAGTCGCTTGAGGCCTGGTGGCTTAGGCAAGTCCATTGGTCATTGATAAATTCGCGTGCATTGAACATCGTTTAGGATGGTCAATATTAGTCAGTGAAGAAGGGAGAATAGGCCTTTGCAGAAGCAAATAGCCATTGATGAATGATTCCTGGTATTGTCAGGTTGCAAAGTCACCACATGGTAATTTTGCGGGCAACACAAGATGGCAGAATTTTGTTGTCTCTCCTTCCTTTGTATTCCCGGAAAAATGGTTGATCATAACCGGCCCTGTGTCAGCAAAATTTTTTCTGAATATCAATCTCATTGTAGCAATAGAAGAGCATTTGACTTTGAACTTCAAAATATATTCAAACAAAATGAGCCTCACAATAGTTCTGTGTTATTATATTGATTTCCAGAAATGCTGAATATTTCTATCCCTCTAATAAATAAACTCCACTTGCCCCAAGATGGACACCTGGAACATGAAACATCACAAATCTGTGTTGCTTTACATGAAAAACATCTTCAGAGTCCAAGGCATACTTGAGTGAACAGCTGAAAGACAAAATAGACTATATTTATACAACACAAATATAAAGTCATTTATGAAATTATTTAACATATATTTGCATTTTCTGCATTCTGTCTTGTCTACCCAGAACAAAGGTCTTGTTTTGCTATAAAATTACTTTCAGCCTGCTGTGATATGTGAGCTACCCACAGCTGTCAAAAGAAAACAGGAATTTGGAGCTGAAGAAAACTACCGCTCTTTATAAAAGCAGATCTCGTGTTCCTCTCACTCAAACCAAGAGTTATGAGCCCATTCTATTTCTCTGAGCTTTCCGTCCCGGCCGGTGCGTGTGTTGCATTGCCCTCTGCTGCTTGCCTTATGTTTGTCCTGTAAAGGAAGACCTACTCGAAAAGGATGATGCAAGTCTCACTACTCCTGATAGATAACAAAGACTTTGCTCATTCTTTCTGTAGATCTCAGTGTATTCAGAGAAGACTGAAAATCCTCATGTGGGGTTTAAGGTTCAAATTTGGGGGGAAGTATAATCCTGGGAAAGAAAAAACACTCATTGATATGTAAGATGGGAAAGCTCATTTCTATTTCCTGTGCTGCTGAACTTCCCAGTGCACTTTGGAAAGTGACTTAAAGCTGATTACAGACAGTTGAAATAAAGCTGGCACTGGTCATTGACTTCTGCACTTCAGTCAGGTAGTCTGTATGGTAGTTAGAGTTTTTGAATGAGCACAGCAACTCTTCCCAATCCTGGAATGTCACAGTTAGAAAGAATATCCTAAAGATTAAAAATTGCTCAGTCACTTGCAACAGTGGGCACCACATAAGACCATAAGATTTTCCTTGCTTCCTTGTTTATTGGACTAGCATCAAAATAATTTCACCTCTCTGAGGGATATGGGGTGCAATCCTGCAGAAAGTCAGTGACTAGAGGAGTTTTGGAGACCTGAGTCTTCTTTTCTTACAGAAATCTTATTCCATCATCAGTTCAATGGGGCATAACGTGGAGCTGCTCCTAAAAGGAGACAGCTTGTCCTTTCTTTTTGCTCAGCTTAACATTCATGTAGCTGCATGATGAATCAGTCTGGGGACTGACTTGATCAAAAACTCATTCCCCCTTCAATTTTTTACTTCGTCATTATTCACAGAAATAGAATAAAGTAAAACAAAATGAAATAAAATAAAATAATAACATACATGTTTAAAATTACATAGGCATGGTATCTTGGTTATGTATCTCCAACACTTGCATCTATAGATGAATGGTTAACTATTTAATTCTTAAAAATTTTAAAAGGATAAATAAAATAGTCTTTCCAATAATGAATATCATATTGATTGAAAGATGTTTTATGCCTTTTTAGAGATTAAAGCATTTATAAAAAGCATGCTTTATAGTAAAAAAAGTCCACTGCTATATCACATATAAAAATTTTTGAAATATCACTTCAATTTTCACATGTATGCATCACTTTACTGAACCCAAATAATTATTGTTTTTATTCTCACAGCTAAGAGTGTTGCTGGCCTAGATATAAGGGTGAGAATTATTCTCAAGCAGCACAAAGTATGCGATGATTACCTCAATCTGCCAAAATTTTTGTCTGGAGCTGGTATACTGCAGAACGTACCCCAGATCAGCATACTGTGCCAAGTACTGTTTGGCATCCCTTGATTACGTCCATGACAGAAAATGTTTACTGCCACCTCCCTAATGGTTGAAAAATTGAGGTATTGTTTATGAGTAATTTATTCTGCCTGAAGGATGGAATAACTTTGTCATCTAAATAATTCTTTCAAGCAAAATGATAAAGGAACCATTCCATTTAGTATTTTGCAGTATGGAGAATGACTTGCCTGGGCTTAACCTCTCCCGTGATTCTGTTACCTCTAAACTGGACGAAGCGCTTATGAAACATCACATACCTGTCCTGCTATTCAATTTGTCCTCACAGAGGAAGTCTTTCTAATCTCACAAAGGTATTGTGAAACATCATTTATCAGCGTGTGCACATCTTTGAGACCCTTGCCAAGGGGGAATAATAGGATTGTAAGGTCCTTTTTTTAAAGATATTTTTAAATATCAAAGTAAAGATTGAATTTTAGTTATATATTTCAGCAAATAAAGCAGAAAAGAAAGAAAACCTTTTAAGAAAAATAATTCTTTTATACCCTGAAAGTAACAATTTGTAGAACAGTGGACTGTTTCAAGTCCTGTTCAAACCAACGGCATGGCTCCCTACCTTCCAGGGCACTTGAATCAGGACTCAGGAGAGTCTCACAAACCCAGGTGATATGCTGGACACCGCGCATGAGTCAGAGCTAAATAAAATTCAATAATGAATGACAGCATTCAATACCACTCCACAAATAATAACGCAGAAGGGACAAGAGAGTTTCCTGTTGACTACGCATCTGAGGGGGCTCGGGTGGGCTGTTTGTAACCAACAAGAGCTAACACATCTAGTGTTTGTGAGCCATGCATGCACGTAACCCAACAAAATAAAACCCCAGCTATACCACACTTTTCCCCTCAAATGTCTTCAGCTCATCAGCAGCGTGGGTTATAAGTGTGCGGGCCTAGCATAACGAGCCATCTCTCTGGTAGTAATTATCTTGACTCTGATCTCTCACACACTGTCTCAGTAGTCTGTCCCTGCACTCGGCTTCCCTGTGATTTGGGATGCCCTGTAAGGCTGTCCAAGTTGTCTGAGAATGGGAATGAGGAGCTGTTTTCAAGTTTCTGATACTTTTAAGGTATGTGGTTTATCTGAAGTGCGACTTCAATGCATGAAGCTATGGTGAATCTCAAAGAACATCACAGGCAGTAATTGTGATTAGAGCCTAAAACCCAGCACATTTTTCTAGGGGAAGACTTTGAGCAGAAGCTCATTATAAATACATACCTACCCCATGTGGCTTTTGAAGAATGACAATATGCTATCACAGCAACAAGGAGCCACTGTGACTGCTTTCCTTAATGAATGCGTTTTTCTATTTTTTGATGCAACTCACACACAAAGATTAGATTCTAGTTTTGGTATTATGGTTACTTGAAGTGGCTTTTGGGAAGAAATGCTGTGAATACCCATGGAAAAAAATTATTCTGTTTCTATTATGTAATGTATTTCACATCAGAATGAATCATGAAGGCTCTTCACTTTTAATTATTTTTTTTTCTGCATATTGATATTTGTGAATTCACTGTGAAGTGAATTTACTGTGAGGGTTGATTCTGCCTTTAGTACCGGTTGTCAATTCTGTAGTTGTTAATTCCTAATACGTGGCAACTTGCAGACAGATCCAAATATGACGTTAGATTGATCGTAGACGCTTAACTGATCGGATAATGAAGAATTGCAAGCAGAGGAATTTTTCACGTCTGGAAAGGGAAAGACAAGGGCCTTGCACTTTAGGCATGTGCAGGGTCTGATGGCTGCTGAACGAGTGTTCTACAGATTTAAGTTTTTGCACTTGTGTCCTTATCTTTGTTATTTCCCACAGTTCAGGCTGTTCTTTTACTGGTTGTCTAAAACCAAAGAAATCCAGCTTGTTTCCTCTCTCTTCCCAGTCTTACTGCAAGTTACGAAATACCTCAAAGTTGGAAGTAACAGATCATCTTGACAGCCCAAGCGCTTTTCTCCCTTCTTTTGTCTCTCCTGCTCTGCTGTGGAGTCATTAAGCCACTAGAGAAGAAGGAAAACGAGGGGACCTCCATTCATAAGCAGCAAGACTTAGCAAACAGGAACCAAGAGGCAAAACATCAGAAAGCAGAGAAAAAAATCTCCTAATTTTTGTGGTTGATTCTATAGTTAACTGAGTTAACTGAATGAAGTAACTTTTTTTTTCCTTTTCTCCTCCTTTTATTTTTTTCACCATGTCTGTGCATATAACTTCACATGTTCATTTAGGATCCGCTAACAATTCAGAAGCAAACTTCAGCAAAACAACTTCAGTCGAAAGGCAGTAAGCAGGTAGGCCAGTGATGTTAAGAGGATAATTGAGAGCCGCGTTTTCGGCAATTAACAGGTTGAAAGGAAAGGAGATGGATGGAGATTAGTTTAAAAAAAAAAAAAAAAAAAAGCTGCAATGTTATTGCCGGTGTTATTTAGTTATTTTCGAGTTAACACCGCAAAATGAGGGTACACTAAATATAAACCCTTATCTTTAATTGTCAAGCCTATCCTGATCTACTTGAGCTGAAAAACCTAAAATCAATGGGAATGAATCCTAGCGGCGGGCCAGTTACTACCGAAGGTATAAGAAAGGAGGGCAACGTGCTGAAAGAGGCACCACCACAGAAAGCAATGCAATCTGAGCAAAAAAAAAAAAGCAAGGTTTGGTTTCTTGGCTGCCTGCATCCTGAGCTCACTTTAAATGACAGACTTTTCTTCTCTCTGCATTTCAATTAGACTGTGCCAATGGGCAAGTGGGGAAAGGAATATTAATGAGGCAGCCTCAGAGCCAGGGGGGGAACCGGGGACTGGCGATTCTTCCCGCAGCGCGCCGAAAGGAGCGCGGGGCGGTTGGTTGGGTTGCGCCCTGTCGAACGCGTATGTGACGAGCGGTGGCTAAAAGGGTGCGAAGGGCCACGGAAAGCGTGGTTCGCCGTTCGGGGATCGCCTTTCCCTCCGCTTATCGGTCGCGCGCAGGCGAAGTCACCGCGCCCGCCCGCTCCGCGCAGGCTGCGAGGCCGCGGAAGCCCCTCTGGCGGGAGCCGCCGTTGGAGCAGGGTGACTTGCATCTTCCCTGCCCCCCGCGCCTCCCGGGGGCGGCGGGCGCGGCGCCGTGACCGCCCCTCTCCCGCCGCGCCCCGCGGGGCAGCCCCGCGCCCGCGGAGCCGCCGCCCCCGCCGCCGCAGCCCGCGCGCGCCGGCACGCGCGCCCCTCCCGCCCGCCTCCGCGCACCGGCACGCGCGCTGCCCACCGCCCCCCGCGCGCCCAGGCAGGCACGCGCGCGCGCCCGCCGCTCGGGAGCCGCTCCGTCCTGCCCGCGCCCGCCGCCTCCCGTCCCGCTCGCCGTCGGCGCCCTCCCTCCTTTCCTCCCCCCCACTCCCCGCCCGCTGCTCCCAGGTAGGGTCCCCGGGGGTCCCCGCCCGCCGCGGGCAGCGCGGGGCCGGCGGCGTGGCCCCCCCACGGCGGCGGGCAGCGCCTGCCCGTGGCGGGGCTGTGCTGCGGTCCGCAACTTGTCGCCCTGCGGGGGCTTCCCCCCACCCCCCCGCTTCCGCCCGCGCCCCCCGCGGCGGCGGCTGTCGCCGGTGTTCCGCCGAGCAGCTGTCAAACGTGTGGGGCGCTCGGCGGCGGCTGGGGGCGGCTCGCCCGCGGTCCCCGCACCGAGCCCCGGCGAATGGCATGACTCCCCCTCGCCGCCCGCCCCCCGCGGCTGCGGTGTGCCGTGCCGTAGTGAGGCGAGGAATGGTTAAGCCCCGATCTTTTTATACATATCGGTTTGGGTTGGGTTTTTTTTTTTTTTTTTGGTTCCTTTTCGTCTTGAGGCTTTCAGCTTACAGACAAGGGAGGCAGCTGACGCGTCTGCTCACATGCCACTTTTGATCCTCCGTTGCCTCTCCGCGCAGAGCAGGATCGTTGGGAAAGATGGAGATACAATAAGTTGCTAGTAGTGAAAAGTGCTGCAGGAATCCGGTGGTTTCCTTTCTCCGCTGAAGTGACATATTTTTCCCTCGGGTTAAGTTGAACGCGCTGCTCGGCGGAGCCTGGCTGTAGCTGAGAGTGGGTTTGTGTTTTTCTTGCACGGTTAGGTTTTGTAAAGAGCAGCGATGAAGAGGAAGCTGGCACTCTCCGAGATGCAGTTGGTTCTTCTCGTTTTATTGGTGTGGCTACCAACAAGGTGAGAGGATCTTTAATTTTGTTGTTCGTTACAAACATATATGTTGAGCTCTGCTAAGGGTAATCTTCTGTGAGAGGTTATTAAAAGTATAGTGTATAGTAACATAATAAAAAAATCTTTGGTAGCTGTTCAAACGCAGTATTACATAGTTTCCAGAGCAAATGCAGTAGGAGAAGATAGTCTAGGGACCATATAAACCTAATCTCTTGTCCTTAAACAGTTTGTTTAAGGATGCTTTATTTCGCCGTTAAAAAATGATTGCTTTAAATGCCTTATTGGATCTTAAAGATTTATTTGAGTTACTGCATCACTGTGATTCTGTACCAAACAGAACAGTGAAGATGGAGAAACAGATTATCATGAAGTCAAACGGCAAATCACAGTCTGTAAAATAATGCTCGCATATTTTTTAATATCAACATGCCTTTTTTTTTTTTTCCGGTCTTTTTTTTTTTTGGTCAACATGACAGAATTCAAAATGATACTTAAGCTTTAAACCTCTAGGTGGAGATAGCATACAACTTCACGATCCCATATAATAAAACAATAGCCTCATTTATTAATCAACTTTTCTTACGTTGTTTGAAGTTCTCCGTTTCTAAAGTGACAACATAAGAGCAAGTAATTTTAATCACATAATAGTTTTGTGTTGCCCACAGTCCCTAAACGTGCAATTAATTGTAGTTTGTAACTTTGGTTTACTTGCTTTGGCTCTGACTGCAGTAGGTCTGGTACTAATACAGTAAGGGCGTAAGCTAAATAATGCAAGTTTCCTATGATTTAAAAATTCTTCATTTGTTTTTGTCTGTTTCCTACTGAAGATAATATTTCCTGAAACTATGTTTTCTATTTCACTTCATGCCTAACTATGGTGCAGTATTAGTTGAGTCACAGTGGGCCAGATCCTGCAAACCCTACTCAAGTGAGTAATCTCACTGACGTCAAAGAGACTACATGCGTAATTATGGAGTTTATGCCTGAGTAAAGTTTGCACGGTTTGACCCTAATTGGATAGAATTGTATGAACTAATTTTTTAGTGGTACCTTGACTTCAAAAAACTGTAATATCTCAAAAAGCATCTTAACAAATGGCAGAGACTTACAGTACAGAAATACGCTTTAAAAATAAAACCCAAACCATCCAGTAATTATAATTAAGAAAAAGCTCAGACATCAGTAAAATCACACATGACAGTTTGGTATGTGCTTTCTGAGTTATCTGGTTTGGGTCTATTCTGTCGTTTGTGTGATGGAAAGCACAGACTGCAATGATTTACATTCAGATACTTCCTCCATGCTGTTGAATTGGGGACAACATAAAGCCCTGTCTCTAATAATTTTATAGCTTGCTTTAAAGAAAATGTCACCCAAACCTACGTTTGGTTTGGAGGAGGAAGAAAACATACTCGGTTTTATGGCATAATTAGTCATTCATAATGTTTTGATCGGTAGTTCATTTAGAGACGATAAATACCCAAACATTTCAGGTTAAAAATTTAGAAAGCTGAAAAAAGTACAAACGATAATGTGTGTAGCATATGATGCTTTACCTCCTTGATACTAATGTCCTGGTATTAAGTAGGTAAGACTGATGAGCTCATGCATTTCACATGCATGGTACTTAAAATTGTTGACACAGTGACATTTGCGTGTGTAAGGCTTTCTGCACTGGAGCCTTGTTCCCCTAGGACACAGAACCTTTGCTCCGGGTGCCGTGGTCCAGGAGGACTGTTGCGCACCACAGCAGGCTGGACGGCAGGTTCATGTTCCAGCCCCCAGTGCTTTCCACAGAGATATGACCCATAAAAGCTGTAACATCTCTTTCTTTGCTGGGGAAAGTTTGAAGCGATCAGTGATCTATAGATTCTTCTTGATGCTTCGTTTATGATATTTTTCTGGCCAACTTTTGTAAGAGTGGAATATCAGATAGTGCTTTTTATGACAAAACGGCATTTTGGAAACATGAAGGCTCTCCACAGCTATCCTGCAGCTTGCTAGTCAGCATCGTTGTTCCCACCCACCAGATGCTGACATCAGAGGACTCCCTGAGCATGATCGCTGGAGTTTTCCCTCATGTTAGTTCTGCTAGTCATGTACGTTATATGACCATTGGGTGGAAGCATATCCACAGGATTTATCCATAGATAGTGTATACTAAGATGAGGACAGACAGGATAGAGCTGGAAGGAGACAGTTTTGTGTGCGGGAACCTGGGTTATCAGTCCGGGAGTGACATGCCAACAAGGCCTGGGAAGCTCTTTTAGGTTCCTGCACCTGCACAGTCAAACGTGTTAGTGGAGCTTGAAGTAGCACTCATGGTGATGCAGTGTTGACTAGAAGTAGAGGCTACTGGAAAATGACTTCCTGGAAATTTTAAATAGTCTACCGTTGACTCTTACGTATCTGAACATGTTATATATAAATTGTGTATTCATATGCTCTTAACTACACCCTTCTTGTTAGAGGGCAGCGGTTAAATACTTTATATACTTAAGGTTAAATACCATAAATACTCAAGGCCAGCCTGCAAAACTTCATGTTGAGTGTAAATTAAAACATCTAGCACTTTCTAAAATGTAAAATGTCTGTTTAGATCAGTGCTGGCTGACTCCCTGGAAGACGAAGCTAAGAATAACATCACCATCTTTACAAGAATTCTAGACAGACTTCTGGATGGTTATGATAATCGTCTCAGACCTGGATTAGGAGGTAATAAAAACAATTAAAGATGGATTTTAAAAAATCAGTTTTAATGTTCAGATTTTATGCAGTGATATTCTTCCTTCAGTTTTTTTTTTTTTTTCCTGACAACTGGTATGTATCTTGATAAATTATTTATAACTCTATATTCACCCAGCTGAATCATTTGAAGTTCGAGGAAGATAACATCTATGAATGGAAAGGAGGCACTTTCACACATTTATCTTACGTAAAAAGAAAAAAAATCTGGTGATTTAACATAGTAAAACAGAATGAGAACAAAAATAACATCTAAAGCTGTTATTCCAGTCAGGGAATTTTGGTTGAGCAAGGAATGCAGGCTCGATTCCCTGCAATGCGAAGAATGTGTGTTTTCAGAAATCTACACAAGTGTTTCATGTGGTGTGTGTAAAATCCACATTTTAGAGTCATTTCTTGTCCCAGTAAATTCAATGGGAATGCTCTATTTTTAACTTCTTTGGAATTGAATTAAGGTTTCACTGGTAATTAGCATTTTGTTTCTGAGTACCTTGCATGTATTTAAGCATTTGGAAAAAAAAAAAAAAGAAAAAAGGGAATATTGGAGGACAGAGGTCACTGCACTCTTGTACCATGACTGTCAGTTATTTTTCAAAATGTCAGTTCACATTTTCATTTTAAAGCTGTATGCCAGCTCATGTGTATCTAAGCAAGAAATTTAAATAATTTGTTTGGTGTTGGAAGTATTACTATGCAAAAAGATCACTATGGTATGGGAAAGGGCGGAATATCTTGGTTTTGATAATATTTTATCTACTGTTATTGTTTATCTGCTATTTATACTATCTAACATAAATATGTATTGAATATAACACTGTTACAATTATTGTCGTTCGTAACAATTTTCATGATTGTAATTTTCAACCTGGAGACTGTTTCAGCTTGGTAAAACTAATTCTAGTGCAGAATTCCTGGGAGCCGTTCCTGTTGCTGTTGATTTCAGCAAGATCATGCCCAAAGCTAGAGAACTGCTCCAACTTCCACGGAAATGACTCTAACAACTCTAATCAAATTAGGAATTAGTTAAATCTCACAGTTTTTAGCCAACACTCTTCCATCCTGACCTGTAGCTCTGCTGCTGTTCTGGTTCTGGAGAATCTTGGCTTGCATCTGACACAGCATGAAGTGGGAGCTGGCACTGGCTGGCAACAGCTTTCTCATTATACATTAATCTTAACCTAGAATATCTTTTCATTTCCATTTCTGGCCTCTGTACAGCGGAGACTTGTGAAATATTTTGTATTTAAGGGCTTTTTTCTTTAGATGATCCACAAAATAAGACATACAGCACTGTTGATATGAGAATTTCTATAGCAATGTTTTACATGGAGGTTCAATTTCTTTGCAAAATACCCAAATTTAAGAATTCAGAAATAATATAAACATACAATGCCTTGCAGGTGACTTGCAGAAACATTTCATATCACAAAGCTCATATTTAATTGGCACGGATTTTAAAATCATGGTTTTTATTAGAAAAATAATGAAAAAATATTTTTTACAAAAAGAAATGTGCCATTTAATGAGAGCAGTCTGCAGTTCCTTTGCATATCATGTATTCTTTTTAATACTAACATTTATGTTGTTGAAAACGTGAATTTTAAAAATTATTTTCCTAATAGATTTTTATTTTAGATTTTCCATTAAATCTACTTCAAAATACCTCCCTCTTTTTCTTTACCAATCCTCCTAGGCAATTAAAACATACTTCGGGAGCATAAAAATTAAAGGATTAACATCTGTTTGATATTGGCATGCATGGCGATCAACCCATGCAGAACATGTGTGAAATGAAACTGTGTCATGCATATTAAACGGTGATGATTCATGACGCGTTAATGTTAATCTGCAAGAATACTTCAGTTGTGGATGGACAGATTCTTATAGTTTAAAAGAATGCTTGTAAAAGATAGTTTTGATAATCCATGACATGAAATATTCCAAACAATGCTTTTTTACGCAATGCATAGTAATTATGAAGGTTCATATTTCAGAATTTTTTTAGCATTTTATTCCTTTTTCTCTATTAACCTGTACTCTGAAAAGAAAAACGGAAATAATTAATCTTTTTTTTTTTTAAAACAGTATATACCAAGTGAGTCCTGAGAGTTTCTAAAAGTGTTTTTGCATAGACTACTGCATTTTGTCCATACCACGTGTCATTAATTTAATATACTTAGTCTCAGTTGTGTTCCACTTGCATTTATATGAATCTGAAATAATTCGACTGAAGCCAGTAGAGCGTTTACTTTGGCATAGCATCTTGCATTGCCCTGCTACACTGCTATGGCTGAGGTCACAATCTGCCCTAACGTGCGCTACAACAGAAGCAGGCCAGGGTCTGGAATGGATTCTTTGAAAGTCTTCTGAAAGCAAGGGTCGTTCACCAGCCCGCATTCACCTGTTGTGAAAGACATTTTCAGAGATGTCTTGTAGCAAAAATCCAGCTCATTGTAAATAATTATTCATCTCAGAAGTGTTTTTAATAATGAAAAGTGTTAGCTTAACACTGACATTTTAGCTAGTTATTGACCAACAAAATGGAAACATATAAGCTCCTTCAGAGACTGTGCATAAATTCAACTAAGTAATTGTCTGTTTGGGAATGCGTTCTTGAATTTAGGGATAGCTTTATAATTGATTTTACTGGGATACTTGGTGTGAGTACTTACTGTCTGTAACTTGATGCTTTACTCATACATCGATGCACTTCAGAACTGAATACTGTTTTCCCTAGACTGTTGAGGCAGCCTTAACTTTTACTGGTGATACAGCTCTGTCTTATACACAGGTTTTGGCTGTGGACTATTGGCTCTCCTAGCAGCTAGGATCCTTGAATGATATATGAACAGTATAGTGATGCAACGGCCTGCGAAATGGGGGTGCGCAGGGAGAAGAAGACACGGCATTGTCCCCTGAAGCCAGAGACATCTCATATGACTTAGATTACTGTGTTGATATGAGTAGGCATAAGGGTATTCAAGGGGAGATAAATTTTTCTATGTACTCATTTTATGCTAAGCACAGGATTGCAGCTGGAACACTCTTGACTGCACTTTCAGTTCTGACATGAACATGCCATTTCTGTTTAAACATAAAAATAAATTACAAGTTCAGTTTCAAAAGAACTTCTTTGTATCATTAGCACTAATTTATATGAAATACAGCCATGTAAATGGCAAGTCATAAAGAGTTTGATTGTTTATGACTTTCTTCAAAATTATGAAGGGATTTTCTTCTGTTTATTTGCTGTAATGTTTGCAAGACACTTAGGGTAGCACTTTCCATAAATTCTTTGATTTTTAGGAACATATAGAAAAAGAAATCCATAAAACAATGGACAGTAAAACTAAGTAAGGGACCAAAAGAGAATTTAGATCTTTAAATAATGAGACAACAGAATGTTGAAGCTGAGATACACTGCGTTCAAATCTGAAAGTGAATTATTGAATTATCTGCTCTATCTGCTTTCGTCTGCCCCATGGACAGACATGATTAAAGGAAAAAAGGACATAGATTAAGGCAATCCCCAATTTTAATATGTTGATGTTCTAGTGTATTAGATGCATCAGCAAAAACATACAATTTTTTTAAAATGGTAGCTTCTTTTTAAAGATGAAAAACAGGTAGGAAGGGAGAAGGCATGGAGACAGTGCTGCATTTTGGTATCATGTTGAATACTTCAGTAGTCTTACCATCTCCAGCTATTCAGCCTGCTTTGCTTTCTCACGTTTAAAATTGGTCATTTCCTGCAGCTATAGAGCTTCTGTCTGTTCTACTCTCCCAAATTTATAAAATATAACTGAATACAAGACTTAGAAAGTATAAAATTTCAGTCTTGAAAAAAAACCACAAATGGAAGTTACAAGGATAGAGGACTGGCCAGATTTTCAACTGCCATACTGAGATCGAAAAGAGCTATGCAAATTTACACAATTTGAGGATCTTTCCATAAACTGTGGTCAGTCTCACTGGCTTCAAGAATGGCATTCTCATTGTAACCAAAGAGATGAATGTTGGTTATTAAAAAAACTGAGGAAGATCAGACAGTAGGTAGGTGAAAACTAAATGCCACTGTGGTTCCATTTTGAAGGATCCATCTCTGCTGCAAGGTGATTTTCAGCCATTCTGCTTGCTTTAAACAAGAATCTCCACTGCGTTTCGCTTACAGACACACCAAAACCTTTTTGTCACAACATTTTGTACATAAATTGATCAGGACAACTGAAGAGAACTGGGAAGGTTTATTGCTGATTATTACTATTAAGGAGATGGTGAGCAGTGAGCACTTGCGGGTATGATCGTTCGTCTTTGCAGCGCTGAATATATCATTGCATAGAATCAGTGTAGTAATGTAGAGTATCAGACTGATTAAAAGTTGTATGATGTGCGCTCCAATATGAGCTAAAAGGGAAAAAAAATGTTCACAGAAAGATCTCCTGATCTCCCAGATCAGGAGAGCTGTATAGATATGTATGTGTGTGTATATATATGTGTGTTTATCAAAGAGTTGTATGTCTTCAGTTGCCAGGAAACAAGGCCATGATCATATGCTGATAATCTGGAATATGTTAAATTTAGGGCAGTATATTTATATATCTCTATGATTCAGAGTTTTTAATCAGCTTTAGAAGAGTTTGTAGCTGCCCCTAGCTGGGCGTTCAAAACTTAGCAGCGTTTGTCAACCTCATCATGCTTAATACATATTCAGAGCATCCTAAAAGAAGGTCCTTCAGCTATTTTTGCTGCAGGACACTACAGGAAAGCTTCCACTACTGTTTTTAAAGGAAAAAGTGCAGTTTCCCTGCCCGTTTCTGGTTGCTTCCTTAGCCCTTCTTTGCTCCAAGCCCTTCTTGGAAATGATAATCCCTCTCTGCTGGGGCTAGCGCAGAGCAATTCAGAGCAGCACTTGCATTTTCTGAAAGCCCCCTATGTAGTTACGGTGGGATACAGAAGAGTAAACTGCTGTATGCTCGCTCTTGGTGTACCTGGAAGTGTCACACGGAATCTGGCCATAATAGTGCTTTCAGATGGGGGTCAGCGAGAAACTCAGGTTAATTTATCTTAGAGTTGTGAATAATGTATGTTGGCAAAAAGCATTCCTTGTAAAAAATGAAAAAGCAATAGGGAGCAGGATATGAAAATCTCATTTAATTAGTTAGCCAGGGCATGCAGATGGTGTTAAAATCCAATAAGAGAACTAACTCAGTAGCTATAAGCATTCTAGGTAATGAATCATTAGGAAAGTGGAAGGATAGAAACCCTTCAGAAACTGTTGTGATACTGAAGAACAAGTCAGAAAAAGTGATGTGGGATAAGATAGTGGCTGAGGAGCTAAACAAAGCTTATTTATTTATTTATTGATTGAAAGTCTGTGAATAAATCAACAGTGAAGGTATCAAAATAAAATTAATGTTACAGCTGTGCAGAGTATTGCAATCGGGGAAAGCATTGCACTGTGCAGAGTGGCAAAATGCTATGCTTCACAACAGTTCACCAAAATCTAGGTACTTTACGGTAAGGTTTATATGCCCATGTCTCTGTTTAGCCTGTATCCACAGCTAAACAATAGCCAGCTGTTCTAGTACCCAGTGAACCCTCCCCGCTCGAGAAGGGGAATCTGGGAAAGGAAAGAAGACCCATGGGTTGAGATAAGAGCTATTTCGTAATTGAAATAAAAATGAAATGAAAATAGAAATAATAATATATACAGACAAGTGATGTATGGTGCAGCTGCTCGCCACTACTTGGCCAAAGTCCAGTCTGTTCCTGGCCAGTGATCCCAGAGCAGGAGAATCCTGAAACTGCAGTCCTGGAAGAGAGCAGGCCTTGGGAGCAGAACAATGGGCGAGACCCTCCAGGGACTGTGACTGCTGAGAAAAGAGAGAGCGAGGGCGACAAGAGGGGGCAAAGAGACCTTGTCCCCAACAAACTTTCCAATTTACAGTGGGCATGATGTTACATGGTATGGACTACCCATTTGCCCATTCAAGTGTCAATTGCCCTGGCCATGCTCTCCCTAGGTTCTTGGACATATGGGTCGTTAGCAAAAACCAGTTGAAAAATCCTTGATCGCTACAGATACCTGCATGCAACGGCTGGCTAAAAACTAAAACAAAGTGTCTTATCACCTGTGTTCCCACTGAATCAGTGGGTGCTGCAGTTTTTTTAAAAAATGCATCTTACTTTAGAAATGTAGATTCTCTGAACAGAAAATTGATTCTGTGATTTTATCCCAGCTAAACCAGGACAGCCTGTAAAGGAGCTTGTCTGGGAGGATCTCCCAGTTCACTGAATATGTATATTCAGTACTTTTTTTTTTTTTTCCTGGCAAAATATCAGCATTTGCTTCTAATGCTAGAAATACTGTTGATGACACCAAGGCTGACTTAAGTGTTTGCTTACTTTTATCTCAGCTACAAGGAAGACATGAAAGCAAATACTGCAGATTTCTGTGGAGCTCATTGTAAATCAGACTGATGGGATGGTTTAATTTTTCAGCCAGATTTGATGGGCTAAGACAAACATCACCTTTTTTCGGTGACACATTTATTCTGGGTTATTTAGAAACTGGTTGAAATGCAGTGGCCTTGCTGATATCCAAGATATTCTACTGTTGACTACTTCCCACTGAGACCTCTTATCATGTTACATAAATCTTGCAACGAGTTTGCTATCCGAAATATTGAACTGCTGCTCATCGGGCTGACTAGTTTTACTAGCCAAGTACCAAAGGATTGCAATGTTCTAGTTCCAAAATTGTTATCACCCTTGTGCAATTATGCAATTTGTGTAATGCCACCTGAATAGGAAATACAATTATTATTTAAATAGTCTAACTCTGAAACATTTTCAGAAATATTTAAGCGCATTAGAAATTCATCCAGAATATCTTGGAGGGATTTTAATGGATTTAATGGATTTTTAGTAGTGGATTTTAACCAAGCAAAAAGTAAGTTAAAATGTAGAAATCAATGTATATGTTGGTTACAATGAAAAAAAAATTTAGTCATTCTGTAGAAACAAAGACATATTTTGTAATACAAAATTAATAGTATTCTAGGTTATACTATAAGGTGTACTTACAAACAACACAGGGAAATCCTTTAATGTTTACTACTGTAAGGCAGCCATAGAGTATTCAGTTTCATTTAAAATCTTTTCTTTAATAAGATATATCAAAAAAAGAGTGCTCACTTAAGAATGTGAGAAGGAAGCTATAGAGATCTCTTATTCAATTGTATAATCACCTAAAGGTATTAAGAAAGTTTTGATGAAGAATTATTAAACTAGCAGTTAATAAAAACATTGATACTCTTTGAATTTTTGGTTTTAGATATATAGGACACAGACAATCTTTGGCATACACTGTCCTTCATGGAGCTGGAAAAAGGGACCTTAGGAGTATGTTTGATTTAAGAAAAAGTGGAAGTTACATGATAACTGTGATATGAGTATGCATCACTGTTTTGATGATGTTGATTTCTGCTCATGTGATAACAACCAACATTTAAGCCAATAGTCGCGCATAACTTTCAAGACAATTTATCAGCAAGTTTTGATGTTTTATTTTCAATGGAAAACAAAAATTTGGGATTAAATGCAGAACTTCTTCAGCTTCTTTATGTAGAAAAGGTTGGGGTTTTTTAACTTTAGTTCTTGCAGCCTATAACGGCAAATACATATTTAAGTATACTTCCTGTATTTTAGCACCCAGGCTTCTACACCGTTCAAGGCCTGATTGTGGTGAAAACAATGTAACAATACTATCTTTATCTATGAGGCATAATCTAAAATTATTTAAAAAATGAAGAAATACTACTTTTTTATTCCCCTCCTTAGCTTTACTAGTCAAGCTCATAGCTATTAGGCCAATGATGGTGATTTTCAACACACTCACAGAGATAACGGTTGCTTAGAGAAGTCATCGTTGTGGAGACATTCAAAATTTGACCGAATATGACCTGAACAGCCTGATCTGTCTTCACATCTGTCTCTGCTTTGGACCTTCCAAAGGTCCTTTATAAACTGAATTATTCTGAGATTCTGTGACTTATAGCCAGCATGAGATTGAAATAATGGCTGAACTTTTCTATCTTAATTGACAACTGTGAAAAAATTAATTTTAGCGTGTCAGTTCTGGAAGATACAGCTGCATAAAAATACCTGTGTGGATGAAAGGTTTAGACTGCCTACGGACAGCAGAATGCACAGTACTGTGCAACTCTTAAGCTTATTATTCATAAACAATCCACTGTGATAAATAGAAGATTTGGAGTAAATGGGAAAGGTCTGGAAAAATGCAGAGGACATATCCTTTTTTATGGTATTTGCCCTGGATTTTCTAACATTCAGCAGAAGCTGGGACTTGACTAATAGAGTCATTAAATAGAGTCTAGTGACATTTTTCCCACTAGCACCATAACCTGGAGTCCTGAAAAGGGTTAAATATGGGAAAAGACAGTATTTTAAAGGAGAGGCACTCTATGAAATTGAATCATTCCCAGTTTACTTTGTCATCATTAGATGCCCAGAGTACAGGGAACTGAAAAGCTGTACAACACTGTATAGCTCAACACCTCCTCACAAACCACCCTTGAACCTGTAAATCCTGCCCTTCTGAAGTGTCCTGATGGAGGTCTTCCTTTTTTTTTCTTCTGTTTTCATAGTTGCCTTTTCCCTTTCTAAATACCTGTTTCATACATTCTTCTAGAAAATGCCCAACTCTCTCTTGGACCAAAATTCCAAGAAATCATTTCACTCCATCTAAATATAGGTTTCCTCAAATCCAGGCCAGACATGCCACGTAGATGCAGCTGTCTAATTTTGCAATATGTTTTTTTGCGGTGTGAAACCCAGACTTGCCTTACCCTCCTCCCAGGTACAGTCGCTTACATCCAGCTGCCTGAAAGATTTCATATCTAATGAAACTGGACTGGGGAGGCTGAGAATGATGCGAAGGCAGACTCCTGGGTAGGTAGAAAGCAAAGGTCCTTCTCTACCCACAGATTGTATGGCCTTCCTTTTGTGCCAGTGCAATTTTGTTCGTGTTGTTGAGTGAGCTGAGATAGATCTGTTGCTTCTGGCAGCGTTCCTGACTACATATTCCTGCTTCTGTTTTCTTGGAGTGCCACCATTTCGTGACCATTTTTAACAATAACCTTTGCAATGCACAATCTAGTGCATCCAGTTTTTAGAATTAGTAGTCTGTAGAGAGTGAGGTATTTCATCAACAAGGATCATGCAGAAGGACATTGTAACTGCCTGTACATTAAAACTGCATCTGCTTTGGTTTTTTTTTACAGTATTTTGGTCTGTATTAATTGTTGGTATTAGTAGCTCTGATTAGTGGCTATTAGTATCTAGCGGTAGCTTCTAAAGGCTCCAGGAAACAGATATGAAGTAGAACATGACACTGTTTTCAACAACCTAGCATTAGGTTAATACAAACCAAGGTGAAAAACCACTGTGAGCAAGGAACAAGGGAAAGGGCAGAATGGCTGGACAAAAGAGATGGAGAGTGAAGGAGGGAGATAAACTGGTGATACTAAACACTGGCCACTTTTAAACAATTGGCAGATTAAGGCAGCTGAATGATAGTTTTTTCAAATACCCTTTGGAAGCTTGAAAGTAGAATAATGTAAGAAGTTTTATCATTATGGTATACTCATGTATTTTTAAATTTCTGACATTAATGTTTTTCAACAATGAGTCATCTGTCTCAAAAAGCAGCTATAGAGGATATATCAGATAATGTTTTTTGTTGCTGTACAATTCACTAGCTTGCTAAATTAAAGCATCAGCAGAAGATTTTGAATTAATACTGTCAAAAGTCTAATGAATTGTAATGATAAGAATCAAATCACTTTAATATGCCAAGATTATTAAACATGTTTTTATGTCTGTTTTTTCAGGTTAGTGCTGGAATTAAATTAATCAAAAGCTCAAGGAAGTTTTGTTTACCAGTGTCATCCTAGTAACAGTTTGCTTTCTAATGCAGAGTATGTCAGCATTAGTTTTCTGAAGTTGTCTGTACATCAGGAAGGTATGATTCTGCTGACCTTCTGGAAGTGATGTTGCTCTTTGGGAACCATTTGAGTGATTACTTTGTAGCACATGGCTCTTGATTTACAGTCTGTAATTCCTTGCCATATGTTGAGGGCTATTTAATTATTAGAAAAGTTAACTCTGTGAAAGCAGTGTAAATCAATTTCCCTCTTACCTGGGATTGTTGTGAACATCAAAGGACATGAAACATTTTAGTAAAGTTGTCTAGCTGCAGTCAGAGATTGGATTTAGTTGCATCTGACAAAACAACGTTTATTTTTTATGTCCATGCATACATATTTGGTACTGCACATGATTTTTTTTTGTTTAACCAGTAGAAATCATGCATCCTAATGTGCAGTTTGTTTGGGAAAAACATAGGTGCCCCATGTTTTATCTGCTTAATCTGTCGTTTTTACAAACTAGTAGTTAAGTATCTTGTAATCTTGTAATGTTATGACTAATAGAGTTGGTTGCAATCCAATTCAGTGCCTTGGACCACTGACCTTCTCTGTGTTCTAACACATACAGTTCAATAAGAATCAGTTAAAAAAACAATGTACACTGTGAACCCTGTGTGTCCGTTGTAGGCACATCGTGGCTTTTCTCACAGCAGTGACACTGAAAATGTATCAGAGAACTCAGACAACTTTGCAAAAACAGTGTCTTTTTTATATGAGCAAATACCAAAGGTGTGTGACGGTGAAGTAACCAGGAGGTATGATCCACTGTTGGTGATGGAACAGATGCGTGTCTCCAAGACCCAGTACAGTGCTCTATTTTGCAGATCACAAAATTTCTAACACAGATTTAACCTGAGTGGAGAGGTTTGTACGGAAGATATATTCCACCTGGAAGATGACTTCTAAATAAACTGGTTTTTGAAACTCTTAATTTTTTTCTTGAACTATTTAAAGACTGCTTGCATTTGTGATCTTTCATGTGAATGTAGTTTCCTGTAGTTACTTATCTGCATTTAGCACCTTCTTCTGTTTTAATGAAAAAATTTGCATCCTCTTGATCCCTTAAATACCTTAATGTCAGAAAAGTAAAGTATCTCCTGACAGAAAGATTGCCCTGTCATTAGGAGTTCTTCATCTCTTTGTTGGTCTCCATTGCTTGATGCTGATTGTCTCATCCAAGAGAGGTAATTGTCTTTCAACACATTCCCTGCTTTTTCTTTCTTGTGTCCATTCTCAGTTGTCCTAAGATAGTAAGTTCTTCAGACCACTTGTGTCAGAAGATTGGGAGTTATTAAAGCCATCTTTTTCCATTTCCTCAAGCCTGTGAGCCTTTCAGCACAACACCAGAAAGCAGAAAGGGAATGGAGAGGGAAGGAGAGTCTGCATTTATCTTTAAGAATTTAGAAATGGGCTGAAGGGGCAATTCCTGCCCTGAATACACCAGCCTATTGTCCTAGATATTTCCTTCTGACTGACAATCCAAAGGCTACTGTAGATGCGTTTTTAATCTCATTATTTGAAGTAATTTGTATTTTTCACCATTTATAGGCTCACTCAATGAGGAATGAAGTCCCTCTGGATGAGAAGAGGCTGAGGAGCAATTGTAGTGTGGAGTATATAAGTGATGAAAAACAGAAGTTTGAGCCTTAGATTCAGTACTGTGTTGATAAAACGTCTCTGCCATCCTGAGGGCATGCCATGGCATTTCACAGACTGTCCTTATCAGTAGCCGTAGTGTTAATTCAGTACCAAACAGTGAACTTCTTTCTACTAGATCTTTAAATTTGAACTTGGTACTGCATTGCCTCATGCAGTTTTTGAACAAAAGGAAAGATGTTTCCTCCTGGAAAAATAAATAAATAAATAAATATGAGGAGAGAGAAATATAAATGCCTGTTGTTTGAGATAAGGGAACATAGCCACATCCTTAATAATCCCTTTACATCTACTGAGTGCTAAAAGCTGTCAGAGAATTCTTTATTTTTTTATCAAGCATTTTAGTTGGCCATAAAAAAAAAAGAATAGATGATCTTTTTTGCTACTGCCTAATATGCTATTTTTAAAATAACCAATTGTTTTAAAATATTCTGTGGTAGATGCTGTCTGCATTTTGAGAAAGCCATAGCATCTGCTTAGAAGAATATGCACTTTAAGAAACTGGATTCTAATTAAATTCATATTAACCATTGTTTCAAAGAAAAAAAAATGCTGGTTTTTCTTTTCTGTCTATGAAAAAAAAAAAAAACTGTTAATATTAAAAGCAAATTCTTGTCCCAAATATATAGCCTTTCCACATATAGAGGCCTGACGGGTTCTGAAAGTCCCATGGACAGCCAGAGGGGAAATTCTTTTGTCACAGGCAACCATAAAAGATGAATTTGAGGCTGCTTAATCCAAGTTCTGGGAGTATCCTGGGAGTATGTTTTAGAGGAGATTCTGGGAAACACTGCTATCTGTGAAGTAGCTTAGAGACATTCAAGTGACTCAGCTGGGGGAGTTTTGAGTGCTACAGTATATTTCTTGTAGGCACATTAAACAGCCTTAATTTAAGACTTTTTTATTATTATTAACTGGTAACAGAAGAGAACTGACAACTCTGTAACATGTTAAAGTGAGATTGTAAGAAAGATTGCCCCATTACTGTCCATGTTATTATGTTTCGCTTATTGGAGGGGGTATTTGTTCAATTTAAGTATTAATAGATTCTCTGTTGCGTCAAGCTGTGCACTCATTGTTTATCAGGACTCCTGTTTACCAAGAAGCTTATTATCCATGACCATAGCATGAGTTTTCTGCCAAATAAAAAAATACTAAGAATAAAAAAAAAAAGGCAGCTTGACAGGCAGTCTGATTTGGGCTGTGTCTCAAACCCCATACCTTTATTCCTCCTTGCCCTGCATTTCAGCAACTGTGGGGATCAGAGAAGCGTAGAGAAAAAGTGTGCCTACCTGTTCTTATGCACCCTGGGTATTTAGAGTGTTAACATACGCACAACCTCCAGCTGATTTTAGTAAGTCCATGCTAGCTTTTTTGAGAATATTAGGCTAGTCTGGACAAACATTAATTTCCTGTACTTCATAGTTGTTTCACCTAGCTTAAAATAGGTACTACTGGCTGATTTGATAGAAGTATTAGAACACTGTCCACCTTTTTTGACTGTGTCACAGTCTTCTGAAATGCTATTGCAGAATTTCATACAGAGTTACCTATTAAAAATGTATTCAAGGCTGCTGCTGCAAAAAATGCGTTGAGTGCCCACTAATACACAGCTCTATTAAATAAAGGCACTACCTTCTCCTACTGTTGGTTCCTATCATGCTTGAATGCAAAGTACAAGGCTGGTAAAAGATAAAAGAACTGTAGCTCCATTTTTAATGACTGTGCGATCCAGGACTATAGTAACCGGGCACTATACACAGACAGTAAAATTAATCTGTCTGGAAGGATCATAATTTTCAATGCTTTCTTAAGTCTCTTGATCTCTAGAGGAGCTCCATCAACCTTTGGAACTTGGGAACGTGGATTTTATACTTTGCTTTGATAGCAGCAAGCCTTGGGAAGGTGGCAACCTCTGGTGACAATGTTTGCCACAGTACAAGCAAGACTGTTCTTCCCAGAGTTTCATCCTGGTATCTGTCAGCTCCAGGGTACCAACTCTTTGTCGTGGCTGACCACAGAGACAGGTATTCTCCAAAGGCTTCCTCTGGAGTTGGCCATCACCAGGGGAAGCCTTTTTCACTGGCTTCAGGGGGCTCTGACATGCTACTTAAATCTTAATTAAATAATCGTCAAGGGTAATAAGCACTGTGACTATGTCTGTTTTAGCTTAGAAAAAGCAATGTGTAGCCAGAGGGTGAAATCCTGTATGTGTTATGTATCTATTATCACAATTCCTTGGTCAGTCCAGTGTGAGTTCTGTGGCCATTTCTCACGTCCTTTGTGAGGAAAGGCTTTGACCTCTGATGCTCTTCCAGGGAATCAGGAGAATTCAGGGGTTTTTTAATGTTTGTGATATGGGAAGGTACTGAAGGAGAGCCACCTCTCCTACTTTCGCCAGCAAGTTGACATGTTACCAGCATAAGCCCAAGTGGCTTCTGAAATTTAACCTGGAGGAAATCTAGGCTAAGTGATCTTGGTTAGAAAGGCACTTGGGCCTGTGTAAGAGGAGATGAACAAGCAAATAAGCTAGCAACTAAAATCAAGTGAGTCAGGAGCTATTGTGCAATAAAGGCATATCTTAACAAGTCCAAACTTGGCCCCTTCATGACTGTAAAGAGAAACTTTAGGCTGCTACTTTTTTAAAATTACACTACTGTTATGGGGAGATGAGTTTTGGACTACAGGAGGGATTGATAGAGTGAGTGTATCAAATGGGATGATTTATAAATGCTGTGGCTTGGAATAAAGCACAGAGATTAAACCTGAAATTAGCCTAGGAGGGTAATGCAACAGAATTAACCAGGATGTTCCATGACTCTCAGTACCGAGTTCATAAAATTCAAACATAAAAAAAAAGAGACAAAGACTTCTGAATAAAAGTTTCTAAAATCTGAAATAATTTTGGGAATTTTTCTGCCTTACCTGCATGTTATAGTTTCATTTCTAATAGCACATGCCTCTAAGCAGATTAAATGGAAGTAGGGTTCCATGTGAATAATAACTTTGCCATCCCTACATTTGTGATAACACTGATTCAGGTTGGTCCAAATAATTACTGCTCCACTTCATCAAAGTCTTCTCCCTTCGATTTCCAGACTCGTTCAAGTGCTCTTGTTCTCTTTGTCTTCCTTTGCCTTATTCTTTAGACGGTGTTGGGGCGGTCTGGTTCATTTTAGCTTTATCGTGCTCATCCAGTTGATCTAAACAATGCAGTAGTCCCATTTGTTACTCAGCTTGGTTATTATATACATCCTGAAGGAAGCTGTAGTGTCTGAAGGGACAGCGTTTAGTGCTGATGTTTTATTTTTCATTTGAATGCTATGTAGTTTTGGTTTGCTGCCAAATGTGTTGTGTGTTAGCTAAGTTCATTTCACTTCAACATTTTAAGTAACCCTTCTCAGTAAGATCACATTTCTTCCAGCCAAACTCAACTATGTTTTCACTTTCATGTTTCTATTGAGCATTCTGTGCAACTCCAACTAAAAATGACTCACATTTGTTGTTTATTTTAGAGCTGGATGCTTTTTAATTTTTTCCTTTTTTTTTTCTGATGTGTGAGGATGTAGTGAAAAGGGAACGAATTTAAATTTAGTGGATTTCATGATAGTCTGTCTTTATGGGAATAGATTTTACAGTCCTTATGTGTTTAGGTTGCCCTTCAATCAAAAAGGATTTAATTCAGTCCTTGTTCTTATTTTCCATATTTTCTTTCTTCCTTTGTTAATTTTAACATAGCCAAGACTACTGTTTATAATTACTCAATTGTCTCAACTGTTTATACAACCAAAGCATCCATGTTATATTAATATCTTTACAATGAACCTGTAAATTGGAAGAATACTCTGTTTAAAAGATAGGAAAAAAATCCAGAAAGATATCTAGACAGTTAATTGCTGTCTTAATGACTTGGCAGTTGACACACCTGAGATTGTCAAAATGTTGTTTGAGGTACCAAAAGTCTGTGAAGTCCAATAGTAATGTCTGCTACATCCCATAAGAATCTATATTTCTTCTTTTCCTTGTGCAAAGGACCAATTAAGTTATGCGCTTCTGGGTTGCTTTGAACTCTCTCTCATTTTTAAGTACCAGAATTCAAGCTAGAAACTGGTTGATTGGTTGGCTCAATGTAATATGGGCCGTACCAGTCAGTACCATAGCCTTCCCATCAATGATGAAGTGCATTCTAGCTTAAATAGCAACTGACATGGTGTGGCATCCAATTATTATTACCCAGCTGGCTTGAACTGAAACTGAATGTAATTAACTAATTAACTAAGGTTGAGACCCTGCCTACAAAAGGTGGGCCATTTCCTCCTGGTTGTGGAAGATGCAATGGCATCCTTGGAGCTGCAGCCCAGGCTGGTGAGCAACATCTGGTGACCCTGATGTGATATGTCTGAGAGACCCTGAGGACTGCAACTCCCTTGCTGGAGCCAGAGTAGTCCTAGCTAAAGCTAGGGCTGGAGCGAGAGTCCTTCAGTAAAGAAGATAAAGCTGCAAGCCCTGATGCGATATTCATGGGAGGGAAGTGTGCTGGAGTTAGAATGAATGGACTGGGTCTCTGCTCACCGTAAAGCCTTTACTTTCCTCCAAAAACAAAAAACTGGTAAAAAAAAAAGGGGGGAATTGTGGCATCCAATTATTATTACCCAGCTGGCTTCAATTGAAACTGAATGTAATTAACTAATTAACTAAGGTTCAGACCCTGCCTACAAAAGGCAGGCCATTTCCTCCTGGTTGTGGAAGATGCAATGGTATCCTTGGAGCTGCAGCCCAGGCTGGTGAGCAACAACATCGTCTACCTCAACTTGTCCAAAGCATTTGATACTGCCCCCCATGACATCTTTGTCTCTAAACTGGAGAGACATGGGTTTGACAGATGGACCACTCTGTGGATAAGGAATTGGCTGTACGGTTGCACTTAAAGAGTTTTGGTCAATGGTTCAATGTCCAAGTGGAGGCCAGTGACAAGTGGTGTTCCTCAGGGGTCAGTACTGAGGCACTGGAACAGGTTGCCCAGAGAAGTTGTGGATGCCCCATCCCTGGAAGTGTTCAAGGCCAGGTTGGATGAGGCTTTGGGCAACCTGGTGTAGTGGAGGTTGTCCCTGCCCATGGCAGGGGGGCTGTAACTAGATGATCTTTGAGGTCCCTTCCAACCCTAACCATTCTATGATTTATTCTCTACCATATTTGAAAAAGGGATCTGAATCCATCTCTTCTACTTTCCAACTCTGTTAACTAGACATAGGGCTTTTGATTATTCTGGGAGAGTGGTCTCTTTCACTGGAGATGTTTCACTGTGTGTAAAATATCTACATATGTAGCAGAGTATGGACTGAGACCAAGGTTTTGCACTGCTGGACTGCAGAGCCATTCACAGTCTTTGGCCCATCAGCCTCATACAGACTGAGGGCTTAGGTTTGGCAGTGCCTGCTTCTCAGGACCCTGCGTACAGTGGCACTCATTGCTTCAAACATCTAGGACTCTTTTGTGGAACTCGGGGAAAGTTGGGCATGTTGGCACGCCTCAGGAACAGTGTGGATGTCTTCAAAAGCAGTTCATAAAGCCAATAAACTGAGTGGGGACCTGTCAAGCTAAACGCTGAAGAGAGACATGCACCTGAAGTCTTTTCTTATCAACACAGGTGAAACATCCGTGTTTGGGTGGGAAAACATGAGCGGTCTCCACTTCAGCTGCTCACAGTGGTGTGCCCCCTCTAGAGCTCATGCCATTCCTCCGTTCCTGGAGAGAGACAGGGGAGTAGCTGGTAGCCTGGGATGATGGGAACTGGTGCGAGAGAGACAGCACCTCTTGTCAAGCATATGCTCTGATTTAAAGCAGTGCCATGAATTCAAGCTGCTGTGTGTCAGAGTCCATCTTGACCACTGAGGTGAATTTTCTAAGATAGAGTGTGTTTCCTCAGTCTTCGGAAGGAATTGTTCAGCTTTGTGTAAATAATTAGATATTGAGCAGAGACTTCAATTAATGTCTGCTACATCCCATGAGTACTGCTAGGCTGTGGAATCAGTCTCTTGCTTGTTTTCTTGCTTTCTCCCTTAGTGTCTTTCTGGCCCAGTAAATTTGTAATTATTTATAGTTTGAGGAACTCATTGGGACTTGGCTGAGAGCCAGTTCTTTAAGCTGCTTGGCAGCGTCAGGATATTTTTGCCTGAAGGTGGAAATATAAGCAGTCAGGGAATTTTAGGTACTGACAACGTTAGACAGAAATTTGGGACTAAAGGAGATTCTGACAAATACAAGTGCAAAATTTACTCATCATGGTCTGGACCACAGAGACATTCAGAATAACTTTTATTGATTTAAGTGGAAACCTGGAGCTTAAATAAGGTTATGGAGCTTATCCAATATACTTAAAGAGATAATTGGGCACCAAAATCAGTCTTTAGCCCTGCCCTTGAGTGACTTTCTCAAACTTGCATAGGGAGCCTATAATAAAGTTTAAATTGCACCTCAAATATCACTTGTATCCAAGGGTCTTCATTCATAGGACCCTTTGGAAATGTGTTTAATTTTGTAACCTGAAGTAATAAGGTTTGCAAATTAAAGATCTCTTGGTAGAGGGGGAGAGAGAAGAAAAAGTAGTAAAGATTATGTTTGTGTATGTGATTTGCATTCTTTTCTTCTTTTTGAATGAGTTAAACGCCAAATCTGTCATATGCATGTGAAAATCGTCTTAGTAATGTGTAAATATATTGCTCGGCACAGAGGGAACTTTTAAATTTCCGTTTGCTAGCTGGAAACAGTGCTTTTAGAGTTTGCATCAGTGTCTTTTACATACAGGACAAATCTGGGTAATTGCCTGATTGTAGAGATAGATCACATTATTTGAGTTGCAGATATGCCTATGTTTCATTCTGTGCATATTTTGTGGGTAACCTACACCTAAGAAAGACCTTAGCTCAGCTAAAACATATCTGAAAATGTTTTACCAAGTCATACTTTTTGCTACAGAAGAAAAAAAATGTTGACAGTTAAGCTAAACATTTTTTTCTGAGGTTAGTGTATGTTTTTTTTAATGGTCAAAAAGTCTCACTCATCTCTAAAAATACACCTACTTTTAACTGAAGTTTTGTATTACAGTAAATTCTCCCTCAAGTTTATATTTTCCTGCTATTTGAACCTGCTGTATTCAATTTCAGAATAATAAGTACTACTTTTCTGAAATAAAAATTCCAATTCAAGAATGAGCTTATACACAGGACCAGGTACTCAGTTAGTCTAAATGGCATAATGGTATTTATTTCAAGAGCATGGTATTGCTATATAGGGTTGCCCAGCTCAAATTCTGTGTAGGCCTTTGGAGGATCTGTGTAGATCTTTACATGGGGCTGTCTATTTAGTGTACAATATAATGTCTGTTAATAGATATAAGCTCTTCAGAGGGAAATCAGTTGGAATCTGTTAGCTTACTGGCTGTCAGTTCCTGTATCTCTCTCTAGAATATTTTCTCTAGAATATATTCTCCTTTCTGTCAACACCACAAGAAATCAAGTACAGTGCCCGATTCAGGTCTCATTTACACCAAAGTGAGTCAAGAGAGCAACTGTTAACAGCAACACTTACAGGTATTACTAGGTCTTACTGTTAAGCTTACTCTACATATGCTTCATTAAAGATGGAGATTTGAAAGAGAAGTTTACATATGGCTCATATTAAGAAATTGTCTTGCCAATAGATAGATGATAGAGTGAGGCTACTTGAAGTGAAGCACCAATGTCAAGGAGGGAAGTGAATTAGTTTCTTCACACAGTTGGCTTCAGTTTACAAATTGGAAGTGTATTTATGTATGCACATGTGACTTTGAAGCTGTTGTAATTTAACAGTGGATAATGAATGATGATGCTGAGTAGTTGGATAGATAAAACTGTCAGATAAAACACCAAAACCAAATTTAAAGAAGAACTGGCAGAATGGTATTTTGAAATATCTGCGTTCCTATGGATTTTGCTGCTCTTATGGCTCCATGTGGCATGACCTCTTCTGACATCCATTCCCTGACAGCCAGAGAGTGTCTTGAGCTGTCAACAGAAACACTAAGGAGCTTGTCAGATAAGAGCAGCATGTTGAGTTGGAACAGTGTTTGATGGATTAAGACCCTGGCTGTTTCACCTGTGCAATCCCTGACTTGTACTATGAATGACAATTTCAAAGCCTTTGGGCAACGTTGCCAAGCATGCCCTTGGAGACCATATTACAATGTCAGAACAATGTCAATTCCAGTTAAATAATTTTTTATAGAAAAATAATTAAAATAACATCAAGCTTTTGTCAGCATTTCCAGAAAAACTCTGAAATCCTGAGTTAAGGCTCCCATAGCACTGCAACTTGACCTCCTTTTATATTTTTTGTTGACATAATTAAAGAGCAGTGTTTTATTTTCACTCTTTTTTTTGTGTGTGTGTGCTACAGCAGCCTTTCAGTTACAGCCTTGCAGTGTTCTCCTGGGTACTGTTTACTCTACATTTAAAATAATGTTTTTAAGAAATTGTTTCATGCTATGCCTTAGAACTGCATATGTATATTTCAAAAGCTCTGTCCCACTAAGAACCCTTTTGATGGTTTTGGGTTACCTCAAAGAGATTTTAGCAGCCCAAACCCTGGATTTACAGTTTTATTGACTGAAAATTCATATAAAATAAAAAAAAATGTCCAACTCAATCTACTAGCCTATTTTCTTGTGAAGATGTCCTTGACACGTTAATGGATAATATAGCCAGCTTCATGCAAATGAAAATCTGGAACCTTGCTGATGGTCCACTCTGAAGACTTCGCAATGATCACACTCTTTTCTTTTCTTCTTTTAAATGTACCTAGAATGAGTCATGTATGTTTTGGCCCTACTCTCTGTGAGGAAAGGATTATTGATTATTCTGGTGAGAGGAGAGGAGGAATGAGCAAAACACAGATCATTCTCAAATTTGAGAAATATTCAGAAAATCTATTTCAAGAAAGGTAATTCTGCTCTGATTTCTCCAGGAAAGGAAGAGCTCTCAAGTGTGCCTAACCTTGCATGTCTAGCTACCCCACGTTGCAGACACTGGAACCCTGTGTACCTCTGAATGCAGGCAGCTGAGAAGGGACATTTGAAAGAAAGCAGAGAGGTTTTGAAAACTGACTGGCAGGCAGCAGTCCAAAGGAACCCATTCAAAATCGAATTGCCTCTGTGGAAATTTCTGATTTCGACTAATTGGTAAATGCTGATGAGGAACCTTTGCATCTGAATTTTCTGACCATCTCCATTACTCAACCTGTGATTGATTTAGACTTCAGCCATTGCAAGTACTCTGCCAAGCAGCCTACTTTAGCTGAGCCAGCTCTTCTACTGAGGAACAAGTCAGCAGGACTTCAGACCATCAGGAAGGATATCCCAGCAGCAGGAGAGCTGGCATAATGGAATGGATAAAGGCACTGATACCAACTCTAACTAGGCTCTGAAGTCCTCTTCTAATTTTTGATGAGTTGATGATGTTGACATTTTCCGATGTGGATACTTAATGTTGGACAGCTGAAGCTGGATTTGGTAAACACCTGTACTTCACATTACTTATACTTCATTTAATCCTCTGCCTCAGCTTCCAAATACAGAAAAATGAAGATAATAAGATTATTATCTTCAGAGAGAGGTTATGATAACTAATGTTTGTAAAATCCTGAATGTAATTAAAGCACACAGTAAACCTTCCAGCTAAGGCTAGATAAGGTTCTATAAATCTGCAATTTGGCATATTTATTGCCTTTCTTACTTTTTGATTTTTGTTTTCAGTATTGATATTCAAGAAAGGAAGGGGAATCACAAGAAACCAGTGCTTGAGAACCATGTGAAACATGACCTTAATAGTTACTGCTTCTATAGGAAGTGTTTTTCTTCTCTTTATTCTTACCTTTCTTGACTCTTTTTTTGTCAGTTTACCTCTGGTTTCCATCTTCTGAGAAATCGGCCTAAGCTAAATCAGATAAGGCTTCTCTTTTAACATTTATGACGAAGGCAAGTTAGAAATGTTGCTATAAGAGCATTTGCTGAATTTCAGAGCACTTCATGTGATGATGGCATCTACATATTATATATTCTTTGCCTGAGACTTTTTTCCCTTAAAAGAAGCATCAGAAATAGAAATTATATCCTTACCCTTTCCTGTTGCTGTTTCTTTGGTTAAACTTCAAAGACATTGATTCAGAATAACTTAAGAGCTCATAACTATAAATGAGTCAGCCACCCCTCCTCCCAACAGAGGGAGGTTCTTTAAAAACTAGTCTGTTTTTCAAAAGCACTAGGCCTCCATTGATTTAAGCACTTTTGAAAATCAGACCTTGTAGTTATGTGTTTACATGTTAATTGGAGAAAAAAAAATTATAATGATAGTGGAAAAAAATTGTCCTTAATTTTTCTCAGAAAAATAAGTTCTGGATTTGTACACGAACACGTTGTGTTGAAGAGCATTTTTTAGCTGAATACATTCCTTTGGTTTTTGCACAAATACTGATGATCCAGAACTGTTTGAATCTCCAGTGGGCTAAGTATAATGGCATGTGCTGCTCTTGACAGAATGTGTTATAAAAAGCCTGTAACTGCGGTGCCTGCTGGATGAATTCTGATTAGAGAGTCCATCTGAAACTGTGCTTTGTGCCTCTGAATTGTTTTCAGTAAGTTACTAGTGGGACAAAGTGGTACGCTTTAATAAAGAATTTATTTAAAGAACATGTGTTCTTTCAAAGCAATAACTACAGTATTTGTAAATATAAAAGGAGGATATATAAAAGGAGGATTCTTTTTTTTTTTTTGTAAATACTGATTCTGAAACCCTGAGATCAAATCTGAAATTCAGAGGAATCTTTATTGTAACATTATGTAAAGTAACAAAGAAGAAACAGACACAAGGCTCAGGCTGCTAACACTAACAGGTGGTAACAGGAATAATTGAAGATTTACTACATTTCAACTTCTTTTGTCTTTAAGGACCAGTTTCCTTGTATGTAATGTATGACTGGTGACTTACAAAATATGCAGAAATTCCAGAGAAAATAGGTGACAGAAATAAAAATCTGCCACTTCCTTTTCTCTCAGTTTTCTCATCTCTTCTAACTTCTCAGCTTTCATTGACCCTTTCATATCCTGTTTCAAGATGTTCTACCTACTCCCTTCACTGGTGGAGTGCCTGGCGCCAGGATGAACCCTCACATTTGAGGAGAGCAACTGGTTGTGATGAAACTCACTGCTGTCACCTTTGCCTAGAGCTAAGCTGGTTTAAGGCAGTTTTGGAAAAAAAAAAATGAAATAAAGGTGCATGATTAATTTGCATCAATTCCTATTCCTGAGGCTATCAGAGATGAATTTGCCCCATGTACAGTGAAGTGCTTATATTAATTATGGAAACCTGAAAGGAAGCTCTTGCAGCTGAGCGTCTGCGGAGAACAAGTCTCATCTTCTTCCCATCCATCCTCCCTCCACTCCCCAAGTCTTTATCCTTTACTCCAAGGACTTGAAGTGACTTGACTTGAGTAATGCACATCAACAAGGGGAATCTGCAGACTGTTGTAATAGCATTCAACGATATGTTGCAGTCAATTTGTTTGTACTCAAGTCTGTCTTTGCTCATTTCTGCTGGGAGAATGGATCCAGAAGTATGTAGAAATAATATGATAGGATATGGGACTTTTTAAAAATTAAAATGCAATGCAGGCCTGAAGATTACATGTCCTGTAGTTTACTGTATACAAATTGTAAAGTCATTTCTGTGTGTCAAATAATACATCGGATGCAAACTACTGATAGCAATAGGGTGAGGCTACAAGAGGACCATGCTTGCAACCATTTCATGGTGTGTGTGTGTACAAATTAAGATTTGCCAAGTGACTTTGTTGCCTATAGTAGGATTCCTTCAGATTATACCAGTATAATTGAAATTAGCCTTGGTTCTCTGTTGTCGGGATACTTGATTGCTGGTCATATTTTTGTAGCACCAGTGTTTTCCATGGAATTGTAATTAAGATTTTGCGTTGTCATTATAGCACAGGCCAAATTTCACAGTTAGTCCCTGCAGCACTGTTTTACCCCCTGAAGAGTAGCTCTCTTGTCCCTTTTCCATTTCATCGCAACCTGTGCCAGGTAACCATTTGGAGAGAATAGTCTTTTTCTGGAGAGTCTCCCACAGGCAACATGCTGTCACTAGTCTTCTGAACTGTACTTGTGTTTTCTGTATAATATTTCAGCCAGACCCATACTTTATCCGTGCTGGATAATAAGAACGGTGCAGACTCAGCACCTCATGTTGTCCACTGACGTAAAATTAGTTTGCAAGATATTCAGAGTAGATACTCAGCTTGTGTATGGATGCTGCATATGGGATTACAGAAGTCTCTATCACACAAATAAACATCTCTCAGAACGTGCAGGGGAAGTGTGCTTTTTGAACATTCAGAGTGACACATAGTAAGAGTCAACCTTTATTTATTTGGTTAAAAAGCAGAGATGATCCTGGAAAGAAGATTCTTTTGGGTAGGAAAGGCTTTACAAAGTCCTGTATTCTAATAAGCTCATGTCTAGTGTTGGGCTGGAGAAGGAAATTCAAATTTCCTTAAATATGGGAATGCAGGAATGAGCCTTGCCCATACTCCAGAAGTTTTCTGAAAGTGCTATGTCACCCATGTTTGCTTTGGGTGCACCTACATCTATTTGAAAATACACTGCTTCCCATGCAGCCACTCATGGAACAATCTTGCCTTTGCCTGGTGGCTGGTAGAGCATCTCCCATCATGGGTGAGCACTGCTGATTTCTCCTTATAGAGGGCAGTGTTGGCCTCAATACAATTAAAAGTAAAATCTGTCTGTGCCACATATTTGTCAACAAGTAGCTTTTAGGAATATAGAAACTATTAACTATCCATATTAAATGATGGTTAAATATGGAAATCGTAATGTAACAGCAGGATCACTCATATAACAGACAGCTGTATTATTTTTAGGAACAGGAAATTCTGGAGTGAGTCAAATTGCAGCTAGTTGTGTTCAAATATTTCTTTTCCAGCCAGCAACTGGCTTTAAGGCAGGTAATTCCTTGTGTTGACTATCTTGAATGCAGATGGTAGTTGGCAACTGCTGTAAGAAATTTCCTGCAAGTGTGTGCTATCCCTCTTAGTGAACATCATTCCATTTTGAGCCTAAGTGAAAACTGAAAATAGAAAACTCAGCAGTTATTTTTCCTTGCAGTACAATATTTAATATTCTGATTTCATGGCTGTCTGACTACAATGATTAGGAAGAACATTTTCTTATAGTGTTTACAGTACCACAGCAATGTATCAGGAGCATCGTGTATCAAGGGAAGGAACTATTATGTTAAAATACGTGCCACTTGAAAACATACTCAATTAAAAAGTAGGATGCTGTTGAGTGTTACATTTGGTGTAATCAGTAATTGCTTTGTAAGCTTTTTCTTGTCTTTGGCTTTGAAAAAGCTATTCAGGATGAAGAAAATAGCCTTGAATTAGAAAGACTTTAATAGGAATGATCTGCAACAACAGAAATAACACCCCTGCAATAAAGGCATTTAATGCTTAGAACTGTTCTACTGTGTTAAGTCCAAGACAGTGTGGTTATTTTTGCTGGTGGAGAAGTGGGAAATATGTGTGTGGTTACTGATGGTTGTATAGTCCTTTAACTGAAACAAACTGCTCAGTGGGACGAACTCTCATCTGATTACCTCTGTGTTAAGTGCGGTAGAAAGCCTCAGTATTTACAACAGGATACTGCTTAGGAGAAGTAAATAAGGACAGAAACTTATTCAAAGTGTCCCATAATTTTGCATAGAGAGTTTGAAGAAATACTATAAATTTAAAATGTTTGCTTGTTTTTTTCTTTTTGTATCAGATAGTATTACTGAAGTCTTCACTAACATCTATGTGACCAGTTTTGGACCTGTTTCAGATACTGATATGGTGAGTTTCTGAATCTTTTGCGTATATGGTAAATGGTGTAAGATGTGTTATATTAACTTCCTTTAAACTTTTGTTCTGCTTTTACTTATTGTGGACAAATTGCTGAGAATCTCACTGAAGTCAGGAGGTGCCAAATCCCGGTAGTTCTAAGGAGGAAAATTGGTTTATAGACCTTACCTGATAAGTACACTGTTTGGACCAGTGAATCTTCTGTTCGTCCCTACTGACTATACTTGGTTTCATATTCTGGAGCAGTCTTGAGATGGGTGAACTGGACTCCTCTTGGATGAAAGTAGAGTGAAAGGTGCACTGTAGGAGCACACTTAGTGTTGGCAACAGTCTGAGGGACCTGACTGGAGTCAGCCTGAAATAAACTTATTGAAAGACATGGCTTGGAAGCACAATTGTGATGTTCTACAGATCTGTCCTTCATAATTTGCACTATTTAGTAACCATTTAAAGGAAATTACTGACATTAGAAAGAAAGAAACTCTCAGAATATTGCCCTGGATTACAGTTTTTCATGAAAACAGCAATGGAAAAACTCTGAGTCAAGTGGTCCTTTGTAGGCTCACTGTCATATACAGATTACACTGTCATATACAGATTAGAGAGAATGTATCACACCAGGGAGAAAGATCTTCTTGAATATAACATCTTTAAAAGTAAAGAAGGGAAGGACAACCTGGAAGTTACTTTAACTGCCCTTGCCATTCCTGCAAGAAATTATTTCCTGCATGAAATTATTTTTTAAAGTGTTTTGAACATATAAAATACTAACTATGTGTATCTATAGGTATTAAAAAATGAGTATTTTTAAAAAACACGCAATATTTGCTTTTTCCATGAAAACTTTCAGGGTATGCATCATAGAAAACAGGAAACATCTTGATGTTACAAGCTAGGTTGCAATGAAACTAAATACTTCATGGTACAGTGTGCATTTTAAAAGTTATTTGCTCACTGACTAACAGGTAGTCATAGTGTTGGACAATATACTCTGGTTTATTGTGTTGGGTTTTTGTGCGTGATAATTTCAGTTTTCAAGCTTTGTTTCGACTGTGATGAATAAATTACTGAGGCTTCATGTGAAAACTCGTTTCACAGGAAAAATAGACATTTTCTTTTTGTAATTGTATATGTTACTGATTCTCTTGAGGTGTATTTTCCTACTGAAATTAAGTTTGTGAAATGGTTCTAATTTTGTTACTAATTATAAAAAACAAGTATCCATGGCTGTATACAAAGGTGATATGAACATTTTGACTATATTGGTCTAGTACCTCATGAATTCACAGTGTTAAAACTTAGAGTATTCCTGGGAAATGGGGAGATGATATTAACCTAATTTTAAAGATGTGGTACAGAAGCACAAGGAGACTTACCCAAGGCTGTGCAAGCTCTCTGTGCTTAAATGCGAATTTAGTGAAAAGCTCTCTGAGCCTAATCCCTATCTCCTGAGACACTTTTGACACCAGTGTGTAAATGTGTGGAGAACTCTGGGAGTACCTTTGCAAAGACAGATATGACTGCATAGTAAGGGGTGAGGTCGTTTGATGCTGCAGCTCTAACGACACTGCGCAGAGGTGTTGATTGAAACAGAGTGCAGTGCCTCAGAATGGCAGCTGTTACTGTAATGGGTAGGTCTCTTTGCAGATAAGTAGGTAGGCAAGTAAGAGCAGTTTAATACTTATTGCTACAAGTTTCAGGGTTAATTTAGCTTGTTCAGTTGATAATTATAAAATCATTTTGAAACATATGAGCAGTCAATTAGAAAATTTCAACATGTGAGTTTTGAAATAATAGCTTCCAAAATATCACATATTCTGTCAAACATGAAGGTGACATTAGAATTTTTACCATGACATTTACTCTTTCATTTAGGTATTGCATTAGTGAATTGATAATCTAAACTACTATACAAAGGGTTTACTCATATTTTCTTCTGTAAATGTTGAAAGCTCTGGAATATTCTCATTTTCCTTAGAAAGCTTAATTGGAAGAATAAGTTTGACTCTTGCCCATGTCCTCCTGAATCTCCAGAGGATCCCAAACTGAATCTCAGACCTTTTCTGGAAAGTTGAATCCCAGCCTCTGAGGTCCTGTGCTTTCACAGTGTGAGTGGTGATGCCCTCAGTCACATCAGCTGTTCAGGCTGGACACTGCTGTTACCCAAAACCCTTGTAGTCATTGCTGTCAGTAGGATTCCTTTCCCTGAGATTTTTCATAGAAAAGAAAGTCAGCAGATGTATGACTGCATCTCTTTGCATTGTATGTTTGCCAGTTAGTTTTTTTTTCCCCTTTGTTAGTGTCTTGTGAAGAACAACAGTGCTTAGGAGAAAAGCCTGTTGAAAATGGGAAGGGGATTAACTGCCATTGGAGATGATTAACATCTGTTTATAGTATGGAACAGGGAGGTGGCACACTGAAAATGACGGGTGGATCAGGACTGAGGACACTGTTGCCGCATAACAGTGTTGATTCACAAAGTTGATAAAATGCCATCCTAACTGTTATTGTTGATTTGATAGCAATTTGTGAGGTTCCTCTTTTCATCAATAAGTATAGTAGATCCTTTTACTGATAACATGGTATCACATGACTCAGTGTGATTGATAGAATGTAGGTTTTTATTCATATTCCTTGTATTTATCCAGTATCATAATTTTGCAAAAAAAAAAAAAATTAAGTCCAGAGAAATTTGATCTTTGACTGATTTCAGGCTAACTGAAGTTGTCATTAAAAAATTTAGGAGCTAAAAGCTGAAGCTGAGTTTTTTCTGCAGATATGTTAAGAGTAAAAAACTTTTAATTCTTATTGTGGATTAACATTTTGACTAAGTTAAAAAGATGCTACTCTCTTTTCTACCTAAAATAGTCAGCTACCAAAACTTTTGACTCTTGGCCAGAACTCTGTTGCAAACAGTGCCTCAAATGGACTGCTGTGACTAAAAAATGGGTGCACCCATATTAACTGTGTTATAAAAATGCTCTTGTATGTCAACTACAGTATTCCATGTCAAAGGAAATGCCAATATTAAACAGGAATTTTCAGCTTCATTTTGCAAACTAATGAGAATCAAGGAAGGCAAACCAGAACATGGGATTAAACAGATTTTACTTTCACTATTCTGTCTTTTTGAGCTGTTATTTTTCTGAAATGTTTAAGTTCAGTGTTATGATGCTATGCCTTATAGGCTGCCAACCAGATCAGTGACACAAATGTATTTTGACATTAGCTGGAGAGAAGGAAAGCTGCGTTGTTTAGAAAAACAAACAAAATAAAAATTGAACAGAACAATTGAAAAACAAAACATCTCTGAATTTTCTAAAGAGTTAGAAAATTATGATCAAAATTTGTGATTTAAGAGGCTAATTAAAACATTTATAAATATATTAAAATCTGTAATATTTGAAAATTCTGAGGTGAAGGATGATTTTGGTTGGAATATGATTTGTAGGATAACAATTCAGGTGGCAGGACCTGAATCAGTTTTGCTTGAATATTGAAACTAACAACCCTTCTGAAAGTTTTGTGTTTCAACTTTCAGCCTTAGCCTTTCATTGTCTTTGGGGAGTTTTGGTGACTGTGCTTACATCTTTGTTTTTCCCTATTTGTTTGTACACAACGATTTTTCCTAGTTTCTTACTGGAAAGCTTCTAGTTTTTCACTCTAGAGTCAAGAACATGAATGTTTCTCTGTAGAGATGATCATACACAGCTACTTTATCACTACACACATGTCCATCTTGTCATTTTTCAATTAAATTTTTAATAAGCATTTCTGATTTTTCAAATATGGCCAGAATAAAATTTTTCAATCGACGCTGAAGGTCAAATCCCAAAATGTCCACAAGAATTGTTACAGCATCTCTCTACAACTGAGGATAGTTCTTTAGAGAGAGTGGCTGAACAAGGAACCACATTTTCTTTTTCCATGTCTGTTTTTCAGACTTCATCATTGCGTTTTGTATTTCAGATTTTATTTTCTTCTGTGAAACTTTTTTTTTAGCTCTTTCGAAGTCTAATTTTTAGCTATGATTTCTTAACTGGAGGGAAGCTTTACAAGAGATGTGTCATATGTAAGTCAGGACTAAATAAGGGAATGCTCCAATATGATTTTTTTCACAAAGATTAAAAAAAACCTACTGCAACTATTTGACTCTAATTTTAACTCAGTAAAAGAAGACTAAATATTTAAAGGCAAATGGAAATGATAAATATAGTTGATTTTCTTGAGTGTTGGGGACCATCTAGGTTGTCTTTTTGTCATTGATATGTTTCTGAAAAGTCAGTAAATTGGTTGCTCTATTTCCTTTTAGTATAGGCCCGGTGATTGCCTTTTCAAGTTAAATCTATAGGCTGAAATTTTGAGGAGGATATGTCATATGATCTCTTGCAGAATTTCTGTCCTTTTATTCTGTTGCGAAGGCTTGTTCCCCTGTGCAGCATCCTGCCAAATGGATCAATATTGGAGACTGATTTGTCAGAGGCTCTGTCCAAGCCCTTCACTGACATTACCTCTCAGTGTACCTCTGTTTTGGATTCCTGTCCCTGGCATTGGGCATCCAATGTGTTTCAGGGTTGCTCTTTCTCCATGTCTGAATAAAAAAGGGTAATGAGAAATGTTTGCGTTTTCAGTGACGGCAGTGTGAATAATATCCTGTAGTCTCTTTTCTAAGTAATCCCTATTCATATCTTTCACATTCCGCTCTTAGCCCTCCTTGGTGCTTATTTTAGACTGAGAGTTCGTTCTACATCAGGTCTATGGAAAGAAAGAGAGAGAAAAGCATTCAGAGAAAGTCCTTTTCATAAATAGATATGAATAGGAAGACATTCTCTTCCCTAGACACTATCATTCAAACTGGTTAAACACATTTTTTCCTGATTTTTTTCAAATATTTCATCATTTAGATTAAATGCTTAGACAAAAATGACTGAAGTTGGCAGACGAAGGAGAAATAAAAGGCTTGGAATGAGTTCTTCAAATAGAGGAAAATCGTGCTACAATTCCCTAGAAATATACCACACTTTCTTTATGGTATTAAAGATTATATATATCTGGCAGACATTACTTATGTGTTTAAAAATGAATACATGTTCCTTTGAAATGCAGTGATGGGCTAGCGTTTTGAGTTTTTAGCAGGGCTGTGAAGGGTTTCGAGACACAATAACCAACAGTGCAGTTTCAAATCCAGCTCTCCTCCGTAAAGGAGTTTGTTCAGAATATTTTCAAGAATTCTATTCACCAATGTGTACGATCCGCACCTCCCGAAGACCTGAAAGGAATATCTGGCTGTCTGCTGTTTCCTCCTATGTGCTGATGTGTTTTGTACAGTTGAGGTGAGTTTTAGAAAAGAACAAGTGGCCTCAGTTTATACACCTGTGCAGTGATGTTTGCTGCACAAACTACACAGCTAGCAAAGTACTTTTGCAGAGCCTGAGTAGTCGGTGTTTGTGATCGGAGTGTTGAGGGTATTTTGGGAGAAGGAGAATTGCGTCCTGAACACTTTCAGTCTTGATATTGTTAGATTTTTTTTTTCTTTTTTGGAGAAGAGAGAAGTAGAAAATGAGATGGAGATGGTAGAAACATTGTTTTTCTGGTCCCGTAGGCAGACCTAGGTAAAGCCAAGCCGTACAATAGTATGAATACATACTTCAAGAACCATGAGGTTTTGCAGATTGTTGTAGTATGTTAGCCCTTGTGTCTGCTGTTTGCACCATGCAGAAATCTGTCCCACAGAGAATGAAATGACCAGACTTGTGATTTGATCCTCTCATAGTAAAGCCAATTCCAGCATTTACTCAAAGGCTAGATCCAAATACTTAGTGAGGAGGTTTGGAAAATTAATTTGCAGAAGTTCCGTCACAAACTTGCACTCATCAAACCCACAAATATCAGATTATAGCAAGAATGCAGATACTGGGCATATTATTTTGCTTTGAATAATTGCATTTTATAAGCCTCCTGTCTAAAACCCCTTCTTTGTTTTCTTGGAAGTGGTTTTGATACTCGGTTGCATACCAGCCATGTTAGTATTCAATTGTATTAGTTGTATACTAATATTGTTAACATCTTTAAGCTAACCTGAAAGAAAACTTATACATTGCCTTAAGGTAGATATAACACCAAGAATGTGCTTTTAAGAAATAAAATTAAGAAATTATACCAATGTAAAAATAAATAGTAATACAAAGCCCTCATATTAGCTAGGTGAGATTTAGGTCCATGAACCTTATCTGTTTATCTCGTCAATATATCAGCCACAGTATTTTTTACCGTCTTAAGGAATCAATAAGAAGATGCGTGCCATTTTTTCTTTCCTTATTTTTAATTTTTTGTGTTTGCCTTTTAAAAGTTTTATATTTTACAGTTTTTAAAGTTTACTTTCATGGTTATATATGTGTGTCAGTTGATGGCTTTAACAGTGGTCAAGAAAAAGTCAAACTTGAATTGACTGAGAAAAAATCTTTACATGTAGGGAATGAGGAACTCTGGCCTGAACTATTCACTAAACAAAGTGCTGTGTTCCAGCGGGTAATTAATAAAATGTTCAGTCTGCTCCATGACAATACTGCTTGCTAATGGACACTCACAATTTTTGAGATGTTTGGAACGCTTCCATCTTTACTCCAGATGCCAAAGACTGCCAAAATCTGCCAACCGTTAGCTGAGAGGAGGAGAGTCCATTTTTTGTTGTTTGAACTTTTCCCATACAAATCTAGCCTTAGCAAAACAGAAGGCTGCCATGTAGTGAGGAGGGACTGCTGATACTCAGGTCGTTTAAAGCTTCTCCCAGTGTTACTAATGTCTTTTTTTACTGTGCATACTGTTATGCACAACAGCTGCATATTAAAAGAAGAATGAAACTCTTTCGCCATTTTATTCTTCTGACAACTAACTGGTAGAGGCTCACTGCTTCTTAGCACTGTAGTAAGAATCTCTCATCTGTCCCTAACATTTCATGTAAGCTGCTATAATACATATTTGAAAGACTATGTTTAATTGTACTGTGTTAGAGTCCAGCTGTGAAAGCACTATTTCAGACATAAATCAGTAGGAAGCATTTGCTTGCCCAGAAATGATCACAGGAGTCCATTGTAGTCCTGGAAGTATGCTCTTTTGATTTGGTGGAGCTACTGCACTACACACTGGAGACTGGTTTGGCAATGTCCAGAGACAGCACACGTTTTTTCATATAGAATATCTGCAGATTGTATTAAATGAGTATCAGGTAATAATTTGAGTCTTTTTTTCTAGAATCCGTATTTGCATTTCTAACAGAACGTTAGTCTTGCTTGGAAAGTAAACATTACACAGCATTTACCACAAAGTGGTACGTATATGGAGTAGGAAATAGTTACAAAATCTGCATGTAGCATCTTTTGATAAATGCTGACTTTTTATCACATTGATTATATTAAAATTACCTTAATAGTTTCCTGTTTATTCATTTGTTTTGTATGGTATTCATAATAGGAATATTCGTGATCATAAATAGAATAAATTTGGTTCGGGAGGGAACACTGGACCAGTGAATATAGCACTGGGATGCAAGAGGCATGCATTGCATTTTGCTTTTCATAATCACTTTGTAAACAGACTGGGACAAGTTAATTTCATCTCAGTGCCTTAGTTTTCCTTCATACAAAATCGAGAACCCAGTACTTCATTTGAAAAATGCATTGAGCTCTGTAGAAAGATAAGTTATTTAAGAACGATGTGAGATTTTATTGCTGTTGTGGTGAATGGAAGGAGGTGGTGTTCATGATCATTCATACCAAACCTTGGTTTATTCCCTGTTTCCATCTTTCTAATAGGATGTTCTGAAAATAAAGATTTCCAGCATGAATTGGTTGGAAAATTACAGTAGAGAGATAGAATTACCTGTGGAACAGTCAGAGATTTGTCAGTGGGATCTTTCAAGGCTGCAGCTCAGATTCTCTCCTGTTTATTCTGCTTCCTGAGCAGTTGCCATGCATCAGATGAGGTGTTTTTTGAAACGTTGCTGTTTTGATTTAGTGGCATTTCATGTCTACTTTTTTTCTCTTTTATATCTCCTGTAATTCTTCTTTTTATATGTTAGAAGACAGTCAAGAAGCGGGACCTTTGAAATTCTTTATTACAAAAACTTAAGATTTATATTCTAGTCATTTATGTGTAGGGATATTTGTCAAAGGAACTTGTAGGACTTATCAATCACTTCGGTTGAATTTCAGTGGGATTTCAAAGTCTTAATCCCTCAGCAGCTTCCTTCCACTTTTTCATCTCAAACATCAATCTTCTCATACGTGGCAATGATTTATTGGCAAAGCCCCTCAAACGGAAACGACAAGAAGGCTTTCAGGGCAGTTGTTTTCACTGAATTACCTAGTATTTCTAGCCAGATTTCATATATTCCTCCTGCTTCAGGCACACTGTTCCTGCTGCTCCTGATCCTCCACGATTTTATGTGTTTCCCTGGTCTACAACTAAACAGATAGATAACTTGGAATTTATAAATGGGATTTTAAGTAACATCATATTTAGCAAATAAAGCAATATATAAATCAGCAAATAAAGCAGGACAATTGTCTGTGATCTGTCATAGAGAAACGGGCAGATTACTTCATGAGGCAGTGTCTCTGGAAGTGATGAGAGACAGTAAATCACCAGGTATAAAGCCAAAGAAATACATTCTTTGAAAGTGCATAATTTTGTATTTCACAGACACATTTACTGAAATATTACTAGAGATAATAGTAACTGGCATTAAAGAAACCTAAGCAAATTAATTTTCGGTGTACTGTAGTGTTAGTTTTATTTAATATGTGTTTGAGTGACTATAATTTCAATTAGAAAAATGACAAAATTGTATTGTAGTAGTTTAAACCTTGATATAGCTAAAAATTGGGCTCATGGTTTTTGTCAGGTTCGTGTATAAGTATCCCATTACATAGTTCCAAAAAGATCTCTCTCCTGTCACAATTCCAAATGGCAACTACTTTCTCTCCCGCTCCTGCCGTGCTCCTTCAGGTAACAGAATTCTCTTTCCTTTTTTCCACATACTCATCTTAGCCTCTGGCCCTGACCTGGAAAAGGTTCTTGCAGCTCCTTGGCTCACAGACCAAAGGTGCTGAGAAGGGCTATGGCTTATCTCTGTCTACTCAGCACTCCTTTTGTACCACCATATGATTGACTGAGAAAATACTTAAGCCTTGTTAATCAGCACACAAGGGAGCCAACAGAAAGCGATGGGGTCTGATAAGTGCCTTGAAATTACTTTCACATTGAAATCACTTTAATATTTTATACTGGTTGAATTTTATCAGGACTTGCCATTCAAAGACAGTTTACTCCAAAATGGTTTATGTAAACTGTAGCATTTGCAGAGTAGTCGCAATAGTACAGACTGTTGTAACATACTAATGTTTTGAAATCATGGGACCATTTTGCATCTGTCCGACAAAGCTGAAATTGCACCAAGGTAGCATTTGCCAATACACAGAATTGGGTTTGCTTCCAACGAAATTTTTAAGCTACTCTATTTTTAATTTATATGCTGTACTGACTTTAGCAAACCACTAACTCCATTTACAGATCGAATTTGAAGTTAGTTGATGAAGTTACATTATCAATGTTTAATCAGTATCTTTTTCGTTTGTTTGTTTAGAATTGCAAAGAAACCCAGCAGATGGGATACCCAGTGCTGGGTGGCACAGGCGTCTGCTGTAGGTCATCAGTCTGTTTTCGCTTGCATCCTTTTTTCCAGACTGTATTTCTTTCCCAAGATTAGGCATCAGAGTAAAGTTCAGCAGACAGTGTATGTCAACTGTTAATCACCAGCTATTGTTCCCTACCTATGTACTTTTGTTAATAAAATCCATACCACTAAAGAACCTTACTTTTCACTTTGGAAAAATCATTGTTTCAGTCTCCCTTGATGTATTATACCCTTTGTGGGTAGCCTTGTTTCCTTCCTTCCAGTCTCAGCCATTCTCTATGCTCTTGAAATGCTTGGTTACTCTCCTTCAGGTGCCTCTGCTGCAGGAACTATTTAGTATCCTTCTGTGTACTTTTTTTTTAGTTCTTAATGTAAAACAGCTGTGTTTATTGAAATTACCCTTGTTACATATATTATGCGTATGAGATACAGAAATCTAAATATTGGAAGGGTTTGATGTTCATCAAGTAATTGTGAAGGAGAATGTCATACCCTTAATAAATTGACTTCCTCTTTATCATTCTCAGTATTATACAATTTTGTGTGATGGTTGTTCTCCCTTGAGAATTTTACCAAGGGAATTTTTGCCACCAGAGCTTTTCCATTTTGGCCCTCAAAAAGCAGATTAATGTTTCATTGTGTCAAAATCTCCATATCTTTATTCTATTACAGGAATACACAATAGATGTTTTCTTCCGTCAGAGATGGAAGGATGAGAGATTAAAGTTTAAGGGCCCAATGAACATTCTTCGATTGAACAACTTAATGGCCAGCAAAATTTGGACCCCAGACACATTTTTTCACAATGGAAAGAAGTCAGTAGCTCATAATATGACAATGCCAAACAAGCTTCTTCGAATCCAGGATGATGGGACTCTCTTGTACACCATGAGGTAAGTCTTGTCATCTGCTCTCTATTCAAGTGATTTTTCCAGATAACAATTAAATAAGGTTCCAGAAGGACTCTCCTTTGTTTCATTTCTGGTCCAGCAGAAAGAAAGTAAGGAAAATTTACGTTTTGTTTCTAGTTCTGTTACAAGTCTGTTGGCTGATTATGAGTTAGAGCAGTTTTTCTACATGTTCTTCAGTTTTCATACCTCTATAATGTCTTAAAAGGTACTGAGCACCTGCGTAAAGTGCTTTGAGACCTTCAGATGCAAATCACTCTGTAAGAATTGTTAAAAATACTCAAAGTTTACTGACTCCATCTTAGAACAATTAAACTGCTACATGACTTTTGCCTGTTACTGCACCCATTGTACTGACCATGTGAAACCATAAACAAATTTATTATTGAGATCAATGATAGTAAAAAAATTAAGAGGAAGAAGAAAGGGTTAATAAGGCCTCAAACTCTTTCTAGCAAGAGCTACAGGGAAAATATATCTTACTCGGCCGTAACTGTTTCTTTAAATCTAATTACAGTATTTTACTTAAAGTTTTAGATTTTGCAACCTGTGGATAATTAGCAGCTAAGATAAACATTTAGCTCATAAAATGTGTTAAATTTGCTTAGAAAATTATTTATGAAAAGTTATAACGTCATTTATGCATAGACATAAGCAGCGATTATATAATACTGATTTCTTCTTCTGTTACTCTTTTTGCAATAATGTTACCTGTATGAAATTTTTGGAAATTTTTTATCCGCATTTCCGAAAACCCCTAACCTAGTTTCTTTCTTTTTCTTTGATTATATTTAATAAATTGGATTGGTTGTGAAAGTAAACTTAAAATCCCCAGTTATAAAACGTGAACTGTAAAGCAAACATGTGCTATGCAATCTTTTCCATACAGCCATACCAGCATCCCTGAAGCCTGATTTACTGTACAACACCCAAGCCCTTATAGTACTGAGTGCTGACAGGCAGATGCTAATGATGTTGAATGATGTGGTAGCTGAAGAGGTTTCAAAAAGCTTGTTGGAAATAAATCGAGACCTCCATTTATAATATTTTTTGCTTGGGCTCAAATCAATATTTTTTCTTGTATCTGTATAAACTGCCTGAAATTCTTTCCCTCCAGAAGGTATTCTAATCATATATATAATGAGAAATACTGTTTGAAACCATTATCAAGAATTTTTTTGAAAAACATAAGATGGGTTATGTCAGGTAGAATTAGCTAAGCATTTTCAGACTTGTTCATAAATTCATAACTTGTAAGTATGTTGCTTACGAGGCTATGAGATTAATGTGCAAACTGTTTCATTATCTAGGTTTTAAACAGGCATTTTTATCTGTGTCTGTTTAAAATGACAATGTGATTTATATCAGAGCCTCATACAGTTCTTTCCTGTGCTTTCAGCTGTTTGCTGACTCTTCTCTCTCCTCCTTAACTTCAGAACAACTTTCTGGGGAAGTGGGGGAACAGGAATATGGAATGTTTTGAGGTGAAAGGGTGGGAGAACATAGTGGGGAATACAATGACTATGAGCCACTGGGAGTACAAGAGGACATAGCTGATGTTTGAGGCTGGATGAAGAGGAACGAAGACATCCAGAAAAAAATCTCTACTCAGAGGAGACTTACAGGATAAGAAGAGAAACAGAGCTTTTTTTAAAAAAAAAAATCTATCAAAAACTTTTTTCAAACTGTTTGAAATTATTTTTATTATTGTATTAATTCCCATATTTGATACTGGAATAATGCTGAGAATTTTTCACAAAATGAGCAAAAGTGAATGCATTGTTAACATACTATCATACTTATACATAAATAAAAATAGTCACAAGTAACATGGAGAATGAGTAGCCACTATGTTTAGAAAGAGCACATTCTACATCTTCCATTCAAACTGTAAAAAAAAAAAATTCAGAAAACTATGAAGTACAGTCGTTTGGCAAATTAAGTGTATTTTATGTGCTTTTGTAGTGAGCCTTTGAAAGCCATATAGCACACGTACCTCAGAATATTATGAGAAGAAAATGACCGTTCTTAACAACCTGCAGTTACATAATTTATATTTTCTTTTAAATGGCCTTTCCTCATAGTTTTGAGGTCAACTCTTTCAGGTTTTTGATGTGATAAGTTGATGCCTTCCGAAGGAACACATAAAAGGGAAGAAGCAAGAGCTGATTTAAATTTTAATTAGTTTAATATAACATTTCAGTTTCATCTCCTAAATCAGCATGAACTCTGTTCATTTCTGTGGAATTGATTTTCTTGTCCTGCTAACTGACTTAAATGCATAGCGATCTTTTGCCTTTTAGGCTTACAGTCCAAGCTGAATGTCCAATGCACTTGGAGGACTTCCCTATGGATGCTCACTCATGCCCACTTAAATTTGGCAGCTGTAAGTATATAGCAAGAACTGTAGCCTTTGGTTAATGAATATCTGACATTGCTCAGCATTGCTTTGTTTCAGTAAGTTGTTACATGAGAGGTCTAAAACACAAGACAGTACTTTAAAAAAAATTCGTAACCTGACACATCGAAATCTCTTTTATCTTTTCAGTGTTGTGTCTTCTAATGTATTTTAAAGCTTTCTTGGCTCCATTTAACAATAAACGCTATTCACCTAATTCAGCAGTGCACTGATCTGCTTTTATTCCAGCACACAAACCAGACTGATGAATGCAGACCTGGGTGCATGTAGCCTGTGTAGTATTAAGGAGCAGATTAAAGACTCAAAGAATGTTTGTTTTCATTTATTGAAACATTTATTTTCTCTTTATTGTTAATGATGCTTGTTTTTACATTCTTAGTCAACGAAGGCAACAACAAGTGTCTTGTGATAAAAAATTTCACTCGTTAGCACATCTGCATGTTACAGACAGGTGGACTTTGATCTCGCTGGTATTATTTTAACAGCAGCGTAACTTTATTTACCTATGTTACAGCCTTTATTCTTCTTCTTCGTGAAGTAGGATCACATTATATGTATTTCCTGGATTTTGTACACTAAAAGACTTTCCTTTTTTCCTTGGCTGCAGCCTACATTCTCTGCTGGGCCTAGGCAAGGAAATGTTTTTTTGAGGAAACCGGTTAATACCTTTAAATTCTGGCTCATTTTACATTAATTGCATCCATCACAGGCTACAACACAAGTGATGTGCTGCCACTAAGGACATCATTAACCAGATGAACATTGTCAGAGCACAGTGCAAACTCTTCATCACCCTGACATATTCCTTTTCCTTGGACTTTGGAGAAAAATTAAACCAAGCCTGTGTTTCTGATGATGTTTTCACAATAGAGGAAAATCTTAGCTATGGAGATAAAAGATCATAAGAATTAATAATACTTGTGTCATGGAGCCTTTTTTGCCCCCTAAATATTATTATATTATGTTATATCATGTTATGTTATGTTAATAATACATAGAATCATAGAATGGTTTGGGTTGGAAGAGACCTTAAAGATCATCTAGTTCCAACCCCCCTGCCATGAGCAGGGACATTTTCAGCTGGATCAGGTTGCTTAAAGCCTCGTCCAACCTGGCCTTGAACACCTCCAGGAATGGAGCAGCCACAGCTTCTCTGGGCAACCTGTTCCAGTGCCTCACCACCCTCGTTGTAAAAAATTTCTTCCTTAGATCTAATCAAAATCTCCCCTCTTTCAGTTTAAATCCATTGCCCCTTGTCCTATCACTACACACCCTTGTAAAAAGCTCCTCTACAGCTTAACTAACTAACCCCTAAGATAATAGCCGAATATTTACATGTATGTGCACAGCAAGGTATGTTTGATTTATAAGGCATGGGCGGGAAAAAGACTCATATGTAACCTCAAAACAATTTAAAAAACCCTGTAATAATGAAACTTGATACTCATGCCAAGAAGCTACTGTATAGTACGATTTCATTTGCATTCCTAAGTTGGCAACTCTCCTGACTAGGTGCGTTAGACTTTGTGTGAATTGTTTGGGGTTTTTTTCATTTGTTTGTTTGGTTGGCTTTTTTTGCGTACTAATTTGTTCTTTGTTGTCTGTCTGTGGTTTCTGGCTTTCTAGTAAACAGGAGAATTCAAACAGTGAGCAATGTGATTTTAGAAAAGCTGTCTTTCATTTTCCCCCTTGTCACCTGTGCTCCAGCCTGTTGGCACATGCAGGGGACTCTTATTTCTGTTCATTTTGAATGTCTTCATGCTCATTTTATTTCTTTACCTGGAACTCATTTCTAGACTACTGTGCATTTTTGAGCTTTTATTCTGGTATGGAATTTGAATGATGAATAGTGGTGAAAATAAGCAGGAATCATGAGGATTTTGGTTTGGCTGAGGCAAGTCTGCCAGCGGTATATATTTGTCACGGCTCTTCATATGCTGCTAGTCTTACATTGCAGGAGGATCATCGGCCTGTACGAATGTCTCAGGGCTTTTTTTTTGTACATAAGAGAAAAGCCAAACTGAATGTATTGGAGAAGCTGTAGCTTAATAGATTGCCTTTCGTTATCCCAATCAAAAAGTCTAGCCAACGGTGGGGAGAATGGGGACAAATCAGCAATTGGCAATACTGCTGGTTTGCTTTAAAGTGGAGGTCTTTTTGTGGGAAGCTGGAAAGATAGAAGGGAAGTGTTAAAAATCTCTACGTGCTGCCTGCCTGCTAGATTTTGTTAGTCGTGCAATTTATGGCTAGTTGCATGAAGAAGCTGCTTTCTGGGCCTCCAGAGATTTCTGAAGTGAAAATGTTTGCAGCCCAACAGAAATGCTGCTTTTCTTTTTCGCTTTGCTACAGCTGTGGTATGAGACTTAAAATGTACTTGTCTCAGTCAGTCAAAACACACAATTTCCTCCATCAGTGGTTTACCCTTTTCCTTTCATACTCCATTTGTTAGCAGGGTATTAGACTGGAAAAACTTGCAGGACATACTCAATTTTCTTTCTTTCTGACTTACTGAAGAGGCGTTAATGCTATTTAAAATACAGTGTTGATTTGCTTTCATTCTAGTTTATTTTGATAGACCCTAGGCTAAATGCATGTTTGATCACCAATGCACTGAGAGAGCAGCCTGCTTAATGTCAGCATATCCCACAAAAATATCATAGAATGGTTTGGGTTGGAAAGGACCTTAAAGATCATCTAGTTCCAAGCTCCCTGCCATGGACAGGGACACCTTCCACTAGATCAGGTTGCTCAAAGCCTCGTCCAGCCTGGCCTTGAACACTTCCAGGGATGCCATGATAAGGAGTGCAGTTTAAGAGAGTGCACAGGGTAAGGCACAGAACCACTACAAGTTTAAGGGCATTGCCACTCTACCTGGCTTCCCATAGTTAGGTATGAATTTCAGCTAATAATAAAATGCTTGTAATACACTCCCAAAGTGGAGAGTGGAGACAATGGAAAGTAAGAACAATATAGGAATGAATTTTCAAAATGTTGTGTCCCCTAAATCTTGCAAATTGTTGTTCTTTTCATTTGGCTTACCATGTGTTTTAGGGTACAAATAATATCTAGTCTCTGACAAGTTTTTTTAACAGTCTAGAAGAGATGTTGTTTGTAATTTAATATTTAATTTTAATAGCAATAAATTGCGGTTAATAAGATCGCAAATGAGTGCCCTGCTCCCATGCTGCAATAGGCATTTACCGCACAGTAAAGCTATTTTAAATGGCCAAATGTGTTTTTTCTATAACAATTTAAGTTTTTGGGGTGAGTTTTTTTTTTTGAAAAATAAGTAGCTCCTCTAATTCTATGAGTTTTGATGTAAGCTGTTTAATTTAAATTGTTGACAAAATATTTTATCTTATTTCCCACAGATGCATACACAACTTCAGAAGTAACATACATTTGGACTTACAATGCTTCAGATTCAGTGCAGGTGGCACCAGATGGCTCAAGATTGAATCAGTATGATCTTTTAGGCCAAACAATTGGAAAAGAGACAGTTAAATCAAGTACAGGTGAGTAAAAGATATTCTGAAGAAAAAGGCACTCATTTGTCTCTAAAGAACATAGGTATTGCTGGTGGTGTTAGAATGCTACTGAAAAAAACTTGCAAAATGCGAGATATTAGGCATAGTCTGTTAATGTATGGTAGAAGTAACACATAGCAGCACTTTACTGATTCTTTGAAGTTCATAAATGACCACTAATAGTGGTTCACAGAGGTGAACTCCGCAGTGGTTGTTTTTTAATGCTGTCTGGAGCTCAATCTCGAATCCTAATGTTTGTAACCCAAGACTTGGATAATTGTTTAATTTCATATGGTAAATGACATTTTTTGTCTACTAAATGGTGAAGTATGCTAGTTTCAATCACTTTTTCCTTTCATCATATTTTTGGCATTAAACACTGGATTATTCTATGTGACTCTAGACTGTGTTCCTACATGTGCCAGGCTGTGATGGATCCCCATGATTGCCTTCTGACTGTACAGTAAGTTCTTAGGGTGCCTTTGTGTGAATGCAGAGAGTTGCTTATATGCAGAAGCACATAAGCCTGAAGTTCTTGTCAGGGCATACAACCATTCCTGTAAGTTCCTGAACATTTATCTTTCCTGGAGTTCAGTGGGAATAAGATGTAGTTGTACTCAAAAGCTTCATTATATTCTGTAGAATGCTTTCTACTACGAAACATGTTCTGTTCCACTTAACCCTAGCACATTTGGTTCTCATAAATGTACCAAATTTTCTTTTACCAAAGAAATGAACTTTCTTAAGATTATAACCTTTTGTTTCTTTGTGGTTTGTTTGTTTGTGGCCCCTAGGTGAATATACAGTAATGACGGCTCATTTTCACTTGAAGAGAAAAATTGGTTATTTTGTTATTCAGACTTACCTCCCCTGTATCATGACTGTCATTCTCTCTCAAGTGTCTTTCTGGCTGAACAGAGAATCTGTACCTGCCAGGACAGTCTTTGGTGAGTATACTGAGTAGCATTAGCTTGATTTGCAACAGCTGAAGCTGTTAGGAAGCATTTCTGAAGTCTGCTTGGTAAAGGCCTTTTTCATTCCAGTTAGTGTATTTGTAGAATGGGATACTCTTTCTAGTCCAAACAGCTTTCAGCTGCAGCTTACAGATCTCCCGAAAATTCCAAAGTTTTTGGAAATAAGCACATATGAGAGAACTGTCCATATATCCTTTACTCTTTTAAGAGGAAAAAGTTTTCACACAATGGAAAAGGATGTTAAAAGTAAATTTAGATAATTTTCTAAAATGTCTTACTTGACTTGATATTATCAAAATATTTTGTTGCTTATGGTAGATAAGCGCATGCCTAAATATATTTGTAAATTAAGCAAATTAAATTTGAGTTTGTTGAATTATCTGAATGTGTTACACTGCGAGCTGCAGTTCTTTAAAAGAAACCTATTCTGGGAGTCTGGGCAAAACTTTCTTACTAATTCAAATTACAGCATACTATAAGGCAGCAAACAGTGTCAGCAGCGCAAAATGTTTTTCTTACATTAAGGTTTTGTTCCCTTCTGCATTAAGGTAAAGTAAAAAATGTCTGTCTTATTTGCATCACTTAAAGTTCTTTTAATTCGTTAACTTTTAAATAAAAAGAGACTAGCACAACAAAAACAAAGTAATGTCTGTATGGAATCAGCCATCAGAAATGCTACATAAAATCATATGATTTGTCATCAGTAAACACAATGCACTCTTCAAAAAATAGGCCAGACTCAAGTGCATATTAAGTATGATGAACAACAAAGCACTTACTGTCTCTCCTGGTAGAGAAAATGTCACACAAAGCATTGTGAAAATTGCAGGTTTGAATATAAGCCTTATTGAAGACAGATGAAATGGGTCAGTGATTTTAGTGGGACCAGAAGTGGGACCATGCTTTCCCAGGCAGTTATCAGGCAGATTTTTTTTTCTTTCTTCAAAATCTTCTGTGAATTTGTCCATTTCTGCTTATCATAATGCACATTACTGTTTCAAGCCTTGCAAGTACACTGTCAAGTCCTTTTGTATCTCTGTCTTGGCCCTTTTCTGTACCTCTTCCTGTACATTTAGGACACTGTAAGTGGTTTGTCCAGTAAAAGTCTCTCATCTTCTCTTCCTAAAATGCACTTTCTGTTACTGTGTAATCAGTAACAAGGCACTAGGATAATTTTCCTGTAATGTTGTGTCCCTTTCTGCATACCTCTTTCTTGTTCTTGATTTATTTTTTGTTTAACTTATGGTGAGGTTTTTTGAAAGAAGTAATATCTGCATAGCAGCCTGTACTTTATTATCCTGGGGATTTAGCATAACATGGATAATGAACAGTGTCCTGTTTCAGGATGTCTTGAGGGAACTGAGCAGGGTGGCCACAAGAACAGAACCACACCACACAGTGACATAAAATCTAAAATCTGTTTCCTGAGCACAATGGGTATATTGAGGAGATGGCAATTTCTATGCTAGTATTTTATTTCTGCCACACAGAGTTGCATGTCACACACCAGTCAGGGCTCTATCCCCTCCAGGCCAGCTCAGACTGGCATCCTGAACCCAGAGGGGCAAGACATGTCCAGGCTCTGCCTGATGGAGCAACCTAGACCCTGCATGCAGCATTTACACCTCAGGCTTAGCCTTGGTGTGTCCCCTGAGGAGCTATTTTTTAGAGTTTTTTTACACCCTGACTGAGATTGTCAGCATAAGGTGCCAACAGCCTCTCTAATCACATAGCCCCAGGCGAATCTCCCAGTCTTTCTCCATACCTACTGGGAGCAGTTGTCCCTGAGATTTCTGATAGCCTCTGATTTCCTGCCTAAACGTGTTACAAAAATGTGAATTTAGCCACAGTTTCGTAACAAAGTCAGTGTGTTGCTTCTTACTGTTTTCTGACTTCTGCTGAATTAACCTTGCCCAGAGCTGGGCAGGTACACTCGAGGTCTCATTTGGGTGATACTTTCAGATCGACTCCACCCAGTGACACATGGAGCCCATACTACAGCTAAGGGAATAAAACAAGCTGCTTCCAGCAGGGAATATAAAAATTGCAGGAGATTTTACTTTACATTTTTATTGATCATACTTATTTTTTAGTTTTTATATGGACTAGTCACTTGCTAGATACTCATCTTTGCATTGTAAAATAAATATATCAATATTTAAAATATGATTAAGTAGCAAATATTAGTTTTGATAAAGTGTTTTTCAGAATCAATGAGAAATTTATTTCAAGTACCTCCTTGAGAGCTACCAGATCCTGGAAAGGACTAACTACTGGAGTACTACTCCTTTCAAAGAAACGTTAACTCCCAGTTATCCAAAGCACCACTTAGCATTTATTATTTCATGTCGAAAGAAGTCACTTTTCTTTCCCCTTTCTATTCTCTCGCAACATAGTTTCAAGTTCTAGGTTAACATTAAGGGTTTGGTATAATGAGGCTTCTTTTATAGCTGAGCTCTTTAATCCCTTTCCTTTATGGCATCTGTTTAATATTGTTGACCTAAGCTATCCCAAATGAATTATGGCCTAATGTTATATTGCTTCAACCTTGCTTTAAATTATTGGAAGAAGAAAGTTTTATCATCTTTAATTAAATAAGTCTTGAATGTGTTTTCTCTAGCAGATAAATTTGAAAAGCATTTGATTGCAATTTTAACGGAAGGGAATAAGCCTGGTTGATAATGCCTTCATTTAGTGCAAGATTACGATCTGTTTCATTTAGTAATGTGTTTATTGTTACGCATTTAGCGTCAACAATATTAGCAAAACTAATCTTGTGCAGCTTATTGAATTCTCGCTTCATTAATAATGGGTCATAACATTTAGAAGTATCACATATATTTGAATAGTGGCATGAGATGCAGGTGACAGAAAAATCAGAAATTAATTTTCTTAGTCCTACAGTTATCTGTGTGGTTAAACTCACAAGGAGTAGGAATGAGAATGTTAAAATGAATGTAGTTAGATATATATATTCTTTGATACTCGAAGCAGGTAAGAACAAAAATTAATAGTCATATTATTTTTAATACATTGTCCAATTGTAAATTCACATCGCTATGTTCTTTTGTCAAGATTCTGTTCTCTGTGATCATCATTTTCTTACGCTGCATTTTTCTTGTTCTTGGTATATCTTTTCTGAACCTATATTGATTAATATACTTTTTGAAGCAAAAAGCCATTTAGACTTGAAGTGGACTTTAATTGTGCATCTAGAGAAAAGAGAACCTAAGAAAAGTTCAGATTTGTTCTCTGGTTATTTTCACATGGGAATCGAATAACGTAGACCCTTCCTTTTGAACAATTCTGTATATACAAAGTACCTTTTCCCATTTTGTTGAAAAAAAACTCAACTGTATTTACTTCTCCTTTCACATGCTGCAGATTATCTTTTGTGCCTTTAGAGATATCTCACCACTCACAACTTTCAGTCTATAATTTCTTAGTTGGGAATTTCCGCTACCTGTAGCCACAACACTCTAGTGATAGGTATTGGGCAAGCATACCTGGAAAACTGTAGCTCTTAGAGACTGAGCTGGCTGCAAACAAACTGATATGTCTTCTCAGCTCAGTGGTGTGCTAAGACACTAGCTCATATTCCAATAGTGGCATAATGGTAAGCGAGTTTTAATGGAGCTGGGATAAATAGCACTTGCCATTCAGCTTTGGGAATTAGCTCGGCTGTCAGTTGATGAGGAGCTCTGCTCCATTGCTCGATATTGGTTGAGTCAAGCAACATGAGCACGGACTTCACAATATGTTTATGTAGCTTAGCTGACTGACTCAATGCTACTTTTTCTGGTAATAGGTAATGTTATGGTCCTTGGCCTCCTATGCTGCTTAAAAAGACTCTGGTCTTTTGCATAGTTCTTTTAGTGGGAAGGGCAGACAGAGAACTTGAGCTGTTTTCTACGGTCTTTCTCTCAATGGTTGTTCATACTGATTTCCCAGTGTCTAAGCAGAATCAATGTATACTCCTTTTGTATTGTATTCTCAAGTAATACATATATATTGCATATGTATTAATTGCAATGCATTTTGCATTTGCAAAAAGAAGCAGTATGGTGTGTAGCCGAATGTTATGGTATAATACTTTAAAATTACATTATCTTGAGAATTTTTAAGCTTTGGTTTAGACCTCCAATAATAAATAAATGAAATGAATAAAATTAATTACTACTCTGTACCTCTGTAAAAGGCTCAACAGTCTTTTCTTTCTGCTGTTACTTATATTTATAAATCTATTCAGGTTTTGGACCAGGTTGAGTGGTCTGATTACCTAACAACATTTGCAATTACTGTTAAGAAAAAAGAAAGAGCGAAATAATAGAGCCATGGAATTAGCTTCATAATTAAAAAAAAAGTAATTTATCAGTCCTTTTGTGATATATTCTTCAACCATCACGTGTATCTTTGCAAAGTGCTCTGATGAGAAGATAAAATTGTGGGAGGAGTAGCATGACATTATAAGAAATGAAATGTATTTTAAGCATTTTGTACAAATTATTTGCAAAGCTGAAATGCCTCTTTTGTTACAGAAATGTCCTTTGGTAACTCATTATTTAGGCCTTTATTTTCATTTTCAAAGGACGTGTCCACATTCTAACATGAGAAGGGTAGGACATTATTTAGTTGACTAAAATTTGTTCAAATTAGAAAAATCAATTGATACACAAGAGGTAAAATTAGGGTCCGAAAGAACTTGTCTTTGTCATGGAGTAGCCTGATTTTTGCACACAAACATGGGCATAAACTAGTCATCATGACAGATTTTAATCTTTATGCGCAAGCTCCTCTAATTTCCACTGTATGTTTTCAGTTAGGCGTTTCCAGTTTCCAAGTTTACCTCTTCTGCTGTTGCATGGCAGTGCCCTGTACCGTTGATTGACAGAAATTGTTTGCCCGAAGGTGGCTGTCTAACTTTCAACACATCTTGAATGGTATCCATCTGTCCTGGAATCCAAAATATGGCATAACTGATATTTTCCACATATAACTTCAGTGCCAGTGGAAAGTGTCGTGTTTACAACCCTGGAGATGGATATCCTCTCTCCAGTGAGCAGATGCCATTTCAAAAGCGGCACCATAAAAAAAAAAATCCTACACAATCAAATAGCTCCAGTCTTGGCCTGGATGGATAAACCTGTAGTGATAGAAGATATTTAGCTTTTATGGGCATGCAGTGCTGAGAACAAAAGCTGTAGTGATGTTGGGGTATATTTACTGTCAGGTATAAAGTGCTGGAAATGTCAGTGGTTTATTTTTTGTATCCTTTTTATAGACAAACGGATGACTGCATGTGGTTTCTTACAAAATGGTAGCTGTCCATGTCCTTCTGGCGCCCGTTCAGTGCCGAATCTGCTGCATGCTGAGCTGTAGAAGATAGTTCTTGACCTGTGTATAAACTCTGGTCTTTCTACATCATTTTGAGATATGATGCAGTCTTTACATAGCCTGTTAAATTATTTAGGCCATTCCGAGTAGTCTGTTATTGAGGGTAGAAGATTGTTTTCCTCTAGTATTTTGACTGCCTCATTGTAGGGGGACAATCTACTCACTGTTTTTTATACCAATCTTAGTTCAGTAGTGTTATGAATTAGATAATGCAATGAGAAATGTTTTTGATCTGATCAGTTTATGGATTTGATGGGGTTTTAAGTTAATCTTTGTGAAAGAAATGTGTTTTGTTTTACAAGTTGACCATATTCCTCCATGTTTACGATTTTTCAGTCCTCTCAGGTTTCACAGTGACAAGGAGGCAGGTTAATTCCATCCAGTCCTTTTTCATAAGAAGACTTGGTAATACTGATTTTTCAAATGAACTATAATGTGCAAAATCATGTCTTTTGACTGAATAAGAATAGCAAGTATAAAAATACTAGAGATTACTAAACTGACAGGTACCATAGATTAAATTTTCTGTCCAATTTTTTCCCACTCAGTTCTTGTTAACGGCTGTGGTAGCTTGAACATCACTAAATTTGTAGAGTGAAGGAATACATGAAAGTGCATTGGCAATTGTCTGACAATGTGCTGTTTGATTAGCATTTAGCTCACAAAGTGATGTGACTTGCTGAACTTTTAGAGAAATTGCCAACTGATAGCAAGATACAAGATATAAATTCCTGATGTTTTAATTGAGCCTAGAAAAGGTCAGCAGTTAATCTTAAATTAGATTTCTGAAGAAGCCAATGGGGCTTCCAGAAGACTAGTTTATTCTAAAAGGTAAGACTTAAAGAGAAGAGTATGTTAACAACTGTATATATTTACATGTGGATAAGGTCACTTTATCTCTGAGAAACAATCACTTTACTGATACCTCTGTATAATTAAAATGATTTATCTGCAGCTCAGGACTGGTGTTAAAATTTGCATGTGATAATTTTAAAGGTAAGATAGACTGCCTTTTCCCTGAGGTGCTGAAAATAATTAAGCCATATGTTGTGTAAGTGTTAGGAGGGAATAAGTTCTTTACAAAATACATTGTCTACGCCTTTTCATGCAATACAGTATGATAAGTGCTTCCTTTTTATTGTGTAGGCTAGTAGATACCAACAGTGTCACGACCAAATCCACTTTAATTTATGGAGGCTGAAAAATAGCAATTAGAGAATTGTGTTTGCTAAGGTGTCTGGATACTGTGTGACTCAGCAGGATGTTTCCGTGCCTTGTTTTCCCTGCTGCACAGGCCTTTGGAAGCATATCAAGGGAGAGCAGCGCCGAGGCTGAGTCCACTTAGCTTTGCTCTGTCATCCTTTATAGCACCCTCAGAGATGGAGATTCTTTACAGGAAGGATGGAAATTGCAAAGCCTGAAGAGGTCTGAGTAGGTGTAATCGCTGCCTCCCTTCCCTCTCATACAGTGAATAAAAATGCTTTTCTTGTAGCAGAAAGAAAATCTGGGCTAGGTTGATCCTGCAGAACCCAGCTGATGGATTCCTGGCAGTGGAGGATCTGGTTTAGGGAGAATGACTTTACTTTCTCTTGGGAATCCTGTTACATTTTAGGAATGTGTAGTTGTTGAAGTTGTGATGTGCTGTTACTAATATTTCTGCCATGACATCTCCTTTGCCTGTCATAATGGAGTGTAGGTTTGCTGATCTGTGCCAAGTATATCACTTTGCGTTGCTTTTCATTCTGGAGACGTATTTAACGTCGTGCCACAAGGGAATAGTTTAGTTTGTCTAAGTGTGATTCAGCCTGAGGTGGGAGAACTGGTTTACTTAAGGAATGGAGGCTGCATTTGTGGCTCTGGCTAAATCTGATTCAGAAAAATTTTCTTCTCTTCCTTTCCTCCTGTAGATCTTTCTTCTCTTCCTTTCCTCCTGTGTATCTTTTTTTCTGATTTTTAGCAGTATAATTCTTGGCTTCCTACTGAGTCTTCATTATGTACAAAGTACTATAAAGTGCTTTTAATAACTGCCATAGTGAAAGAACAATCTTCCTGAATCATCAAGTCTTGTTTTCTGATATGTTATATGCACTTATAATCATCTAGCATTTCAAAGCAATATGATGTTCTAGAAAAAATCCATGATACCTGAATGAAAACTTAACCTGTTTATGTTTTCAACTATGTCACTGAATGGTTAGTGAGACAGCTACTGGAAGAAAAAAAAAAAAAAAAAAAAGATTAAAAAAAAATCATTGTTTCTTATACAGTGTTCAATTTGTGTGATACTGTCAGTAAAGATGGGTGCCAGACTTGCAGCTACTGCAGTAATGCCAGCCACCAAACATTAATATATTAATCATTGTTACTGTAATGCTGAAAAGTATTATGATTCCATTAAGAAATTGTTAATTTTGTCCCTTACCTGTCCTGATAGCTAAATAAAAAATATGAAGTATTATCTATCTCCTGTAAGTAAAATCTTCAGCTGATTAAAAAAGGGATGTTTAGACAACAAAACTGAACTAAAATACTTCAAAGGAAACTCCAGATGCAGACTTTAATATAGTTCTGGCAGTTCGTCACCAATTTAGACAAGCAAATTTTCCATTGTGTCTTTCAAAAATATACCATAATAATTTTTGGTTTGTATTTTTGTTGACATTCAAAATCTAAGTAAAATTGTTGATGTTTTGTTTCTTTGTCCCCTTGCAGGAGTAACAACTGTGTTGACAATGACAACACTGAGCATCAGTGCTCGAAATTCACTCCCTAAAGTAGCATATGCAACAGCTATGGATTGGTTTATTGCTGTTTGTTATGCATTTGTATTCTCTGCATTAATTGAGTTTGCAACTGTAAATTATTTCACAAAACGAGGATGGGCCTGGGATGGAAAAAGTGTAGTGAATGATAAGGTAAGTCCTAAGGAAATAACTCAGTTTCCAGTCAATCGCACTAAAACAGCTGTTTTGATAAAAGTGACTATATAAAAAAATACATAATGCTTTAAAACAAAAGAATGTAGATGTGTTTTCTGTCCTGAAGAAAAATATATCTGCTCTGATGTCGCTAAACTCACTTGGTCTCAATAATCCAGATTTAGTTATCAAGCATATTGATTTTTATGTTGGGAACTGTCTGACTTGTTCTTAAGTCCTCAGATACAACTATTTACCTGGGTATTCAGAAATTTTAATCCAGATTATATTGGTTGATCACTTTAGTATTATTTAGTCCAATTGAGTAGGAAATAAGAAGAAGATTATAGAAAGATATAATGTATATTAATTTTTAAACTGCTAGAATTTCTTATTTCGTGAACAAAATGAACTGGTGATATGCCTAAATTTGTGTCAGGCTTTACGGTTTACAGTTTTAATAACACAGAACAAATGTTAAAGCTGACTTGTTATTTTGACTGATTTACTAGATTATTTAATTTTGTCCTGCCCTGATTCTACTAATGGAAAAGGATTTATTCTGACAAAGAATACTCTGATTTCTGTGGTTTTCCTTCAAATAGCATAGAATATTATTTCCTTCCTAGATGACAGTAGTAGATGTGAAGCGAAGTTTATCTGATGGTTTCTCAGCACTTTGAATGCGTAAAGCACAATGCATAAAGCAGCAAAGTGTTCAATTAATGGTAAAGGAAAATGAGAGGAAATGAGTACATTGTTTATAATTCCCTGTGGCTTCCAGAAGGGCATAGCTTCAGGATCTGTTCCCTCTTGCTAGAAATAGATACTGAATCACTACAAGTTTATCAGTATGTCACAAGTGAAGCTTTTCAGACTGGCACATTGCCCTGGCATTGTGATAATGTTTAACAACTAGGTGGTATTCCTTCCCTAGGAATGACAAAATTAGCCATTCCATTTTAAGATTTATATACCATTGACATGTTCAGTTCTCCATTTTCTTCAAACTTACTTAACAAAAAGTGAAACTTTTAACATATTCATAGTTTCTCATACAAAAATATCATTCATCTTTATTATGTAGGTCTCATTAATGGTATTACAGATTCCTTTCAAAAATACGCTGAGCGTGTCTGAAAGGAAGGAGTTACAGATCAGAGTGTTCCTCTCGTAACTTCATTTCGTAATTTGCTCTTATTTTTGCCAAATGTATCTGTGCACCTAAAGTCAGGCTTATTCCTCACCAAATAAAGTGAAATATGTTTCCTCAGTGACAGTTATCTGTGTTCATGTTATATGGAAATTCTCATCTAAGTGCTGTCAACATGGAATTTGTCTCACAGCAAAACAGGTGCAGGGACAAACTACATACTTGATCATCCCTTTCTCACAGTCCAGTCAATAAGGAACAATGCTGAATTCCTACCCGATCCCAGATTTTCTTTTTACATGACACCGTCTCCTGAGACAAGGTATTTAAGGCAACCAAAATTAGAAATTGGGTAGATGCCTCCCAATGGAAGTAAAAAATTGGAATGCACCTATATGGGAAAAGTCACCAGAGTTCCCTCACTTATGCCACTTCTAATAGATCAAAAATCAAACCAAACCAAACCAATACAACAGCCGATGATTTCTTATATGAGGCAGAAGTTAACCATTTCGTCATCTGTTTAATTCTGTATTTCGTGGAAGAGATGGACTGAATCTAATACTTATTTGTCTGCTTCTAATTTATATACAGAGAGCCTTGCTTCCTGAGAAACTGAAATCCTTCCATTCTTTTATGTAGGTTATTAGAAGTTCCTTAGTTTGGGATTGCTGCAACGCAATGAACCCGTTTATAGCATTACAGTCTCATTGCAGAGCTAGTATGTGTGCCTATACATGTGTAAGAACTGAAGCCAGTACTCGTTACCTATACATCCCTGTATCTGTTTATAGATATAGCCTCTCCATTGGACTGCCACTGGGTGGACTTTAGCCATTTGAAAGCATACACAATCCTGTAAAAACACAGAATTTCTGAGGTTGGAAGGGACCTCTGGAGATTGTCTAGTTCAACCCCCCTACTCAAACAGAGTCAGCTGGGGACAGTTGCTCAGGGTCAGGTCCAGACGGTTTTTTGAATATCTCCAAGGATGGAGACTTCACAATCTCTCTGGGCAACCTGTTTCAGGGCTCAGTCACCCTCACAGTAAAACAGGGTTTTTTGTATGTTTATGTGGAATATTCTGTACTTCCCTTTGTGCCCATTGCCTCTTGTCCTTCCACTGAATATCACCGAGAAGAGTCTGGTCTGGTCCTCTGCTCTCTCCTGCCAGATATTTATATACATTGATGAGGTATCGGTATCCCAGGAGTCTTTCTTCTGCAGGCTGAACAGTCCCAGCTCTCTCAGCCTTTCATATTTCAGATGCTTCAGGCCTTGAATCATCTTTGTGGTCCTTCACTGGACTCACTCCATTATGTCCATGTCTCTCTTGAACTGGGCAGCCCAGCACTGAACCCAGCACTCTAGATGTGTCTGACCAGGGCTGATTAGAGAGCAACCATCACCTCCCTCGACCTGCTGGCAACGCTCTTTGTAATACAGCCCAGGAGGCTGTCGGCCTTCATTGCTGTGAGGGCACATTGCTGGCTTGTGTTCAGCTTGGTGTCCACCAGGACCCCCCAGGCTTTTTCTGCAAAGCTGCTTTGCAGCCCAGTAGCCCCTGCCTGTACTGGTGCATGGGGTTATTCCTCCCAAGATGCGGGACTTAAATTTCCCTTTGCTGAACTTCATCAAATTCTTGTCGATCCATCCTGCTTTTCTTACCTTCTGTTATTTTGTAGGTTCTAATCCCTATTTTCATCACTGTTATGCATTTTTTAAACAATAATTTCTGAAAAACAGAAATAGTTCTTGGGCTAGTTCTCAGCTCCCTTCTGACACTAGCAGACTGAGTCCTTCTTTCTCTTAATTGCAGTCTCTTTCTGACCTCTGTGCATGTGTGTCTATATACATGTAAACACACACATATTTCTCCAGAGTCTCTTAAAAATGTAGACCGTTACCGAAATTCCTTTATTTCATTGGTGGTATGTTATGAGATGTTGCAATAATAGTGATGTTAGATTTATGTGGGAAAGATGTCCTAATTTTCATTTTATTACAATGCCAGGTAATATTTTTTTTCCCAGTCTGCCCATTCACTCCTTCTAGTTCTCTTAACGGAGAACATTTTCAAGATCTTGTGACTCTGTTGTAAGGAGCCAGATACAAAGCAGCTAGATAAAGATCAACTCTTTTCCAGTTATCCCTACAATTGCAGTAAGAGACCCTTTCTCATATAACTTCAGTAGGGTATTTGATGGTGCAAAAGTCCATGTTTTTAGACCATTCTTATGTTACTTGTACCTTCTTTCTGGATAGACTGGAAGTGTCTGTCTTTATATTTGAATTTATCATTATGGTATTCCTGGTATTTATTTTAACATACTCACACAGACTCATTTGTTTCTTTTACATTTGAAATGATGTTTTATTAAGTCTATTCTGGCACGTACACGTTAAATATCTAACTTCATGCTGTCTTCTAATAGAAAAAAGAAAAAGCGTCTGTCATTAAGAAAAACAATGCCTATGCAGTGGCTGTTGCCAACTATGCTCCAAATATTACCAAGGACTCAGTGCTACCAACCATCTCCAAGAGTGCTACAACTGCAGAACCCAACAAGGCAAAACCAGAAGCGAAGCCACAGGAAGCAAAGAAGACATTCAACAGTGTTAGCAAAATTGACAGAATGTCTAGAATAGTGTTTCCAGTCTTATTTGGTACTTTTAATTTAGTGTATTGGGCTACATATTTAAACAGGGAGCCTGTCTTACTTGGCTTTGCGCCATCAACCTAAAAGCTGAATTGCACTGAGGACTTAAAGCATCATTCTAATCAGATAGGTTGTTTGCTATGTACAGTACGACTAATAACTGCTAATCTGTGAACCATTATGTACAGAGTGTATATAGATGTCTTATCTGTGTGTCTCCAAAGGAGGGACACAGTGTTAGTTCATGGGTCTGTAAACAGATGGCACCCATGGCAAATATAGCCAGCTCTTTAAAAGTTATACCCAGGGGAGTTCTGTTAAACTAGGATTCAAATATACAGAATTATATTCTCTCCGTACAATGAAATGAAGATATGATCCTACATAATTATTTAGGAACAGTATTTTTTTAATTTAAAGTTAAAATATTTTTCTATAAAGTAACTAATTCTACTTTAATGAAATAAACTGTCATTTAAAAAAAGTGATTTTTTTAAAAAAGTGTAATTGTTTCATACAATAGCAGTACCCGTGTACATAACAGAGTACGGAGGTCATACAGTTCTACTGTTCACAAACATTCTGGATACTAGTTAGGCTGAAGAGGTCGTAAAGACTACTATATGGCAAAAGTCACAAGTTTCTTACTTCTGTCCTGTTTGAAGTTGTTATTAAACTCTTCTAATTGATTTCAGGGAAAAGCAAGTGTTAATCAAATTTCCAATATCAACCAACTTCCGCTAGTGAAACTCTTATTCTTTTCACTGCTTTATTTATTTCATGTTGCTAAGCCAGGTTGTCTGGTTCAGCAAAGTTGGATTTTTTTGCTTTTTGATTTTGTTCTTAATTGGATTATTGTCAGGTCCATAAAAGCACTCAGAAATTTTTCAGGGTTAAGTATATCAGTAATATAATACACTCTTTTTCCTTGCTTAACGTTACCCTAAAACCTGCCATTAAAATATTTACCTGTATTTGTCCCAGAAAGCGTTGTTTTCAGAGGAAACAAGAACCATGATTTAAGTTCAGGAAATTGTGCTTATAATAAAATTTACTGCTGCTTTTGTAAATTGCAACTTTACATTTCGCTGACATAACTTTACAACAACTTTGTATACTAGAAATGGTTTTGCTAAGATTTGAATGTTATTTTTTTAATAAAAGGTCATGCATCATTAGTAGGTATCAACTGTATTTCATATACACAAATATAACAAAATTGGAGTTGCCATTTGCAATTTTATATGAATATTTAATACTGATAAGTAAAATTGTTTTTCGTCTGAGCCTTTGCAAACATTCTTTATGCCCCTAAAGGCCTGGTAAATCATGACATAAGTAATAACTGTGTACTGTATTTAGATTTTAGTATACTTGGCCAATCAAAAATATTTTGATTCACATATACATTAGCAGTTATTAGTTGACCTTTCAAAAAAGATACACCTTTATGATGATGTCTTCTAGTAGAGACATATGTAGTCGTATAGTGTCATTTATTGCAGTTTTGTACAGTACTTGAGTATAGTGCATAAAATAGGTATGTTCAGAGTTTAACAAAGTTGTACAAATATTTCTAAAATCAAATAAAAGAGTATCTTAAGACATGGAAATGTGCTAAAAACAACAAAGAGAAACACTGCTTTCATTTGCTGTTTTATTTTCTTGCTTTTTCTTTGCTTTTAATGTGATTCTGTTTTGTACTTTGTGTGACAGTATAGATGCCAAGGTCACAAATGCATATTATGAATAGAATTAATAGCTAAGACAGAGTTGACATTGGTAAAATAAAGACATTTTGTAAGTTATAAATGAAAGGGAGAATCATGGACAAGGTGTGTATCCCTTGAAGTCCCTCTAATTAAACTGTCAGATTAAACCTTTCTCATCAACAGTAGTTAAAAATGAGCACTTTACTCAGAACATTAAAATAAAAATATCCTTATTTTCATACATATTTATATATAAATGTAGATCTTCCATGTAACATGGAGATGTGTGCAATAGTCTGGTTGTGAGCGTAAGGCTGGAAGGCAAGCAATAAAAAAAAGGTTTTTTCATGGTATAATTATACATTTTTAAAATGTTTCATTTGTAAATTATAAATTATCTCTTTAATGTCACATCATCCAAGTATGAATAAATATATAAATATGTACATATGTACAAATAATTGTAAATATTAGAACTGTAGAAAAAACCCTTCACTTTTAACTCTGTTTTTGGCAAAGGGCTCTGACTGTATAGTTTAATGGAGGCCTATGCTAAACTGGTCTTGAACTTGAGTAGCTTGATTATGTTTTCTGTAGCTGAGGTCTCCTTCCTGTGACCTAGTGGGAGTTCTTACCTTCTGTCCACATCAGCAAGATTTAAGGACTCTCCAAACCTCACTGGGCTGGGATATGAGAAACAGAGGTTGTGTTTCACCCTTGACCACATCCCAGGTACTCCAAACCCTTCGCAATGTTTCAGAAACGTTGTCTATTGCTCCATGCATGACACTATATAGTCTGAACTCTCCCCAACACAAATGCGAGTGTGCTCAGAGGCATATTGGATTACCTGATAAGGAAGGATTTTGCATCCTTATTCAAGAAGGGGACCCCTCAAAGGTTTTTAATAGTACAAGTCATCTCCAACAAGACTTCTTCTCTTGAAGAGAACATCTGTGTAATTCAGAGCTGTGTGCAAAAAGCGTATCTTCAGTTTGCCTGAAGCCTGATGCTGTCTCATGTTAGTCAGCTCTGCTGCTACTGCTTTTATTGGGTACAATTATTTTTTCGTTCACTGACCATTTTCTCTATGCTTGTGTTATGCTCAGAGTCAGATAAAAAAACAGGTGTTTGTCAGATGCTAAAGATATATTTATCACACACTAATATAGAAAAATAGGCATACTATATCAATTCACTCAGTGCAAAATAATGCATTTTTAATATCCACATGCAGTTATTGTGGGCATCAGCAAGGTTTTGAGTGCGTATGCTCCAGAAAAGTTTCACTTTTACATGTAGTTCAGTTAGTCTATGTTAAAGCAAACTCCTTCTGAGGGAGGAAGGGTCTGCTTTCTTGTTTCACTACTGAAGCATTTGTAGTGAGTAAACTGACTACACTGAAGTTGCAAATTTGTAAGGCTAACATCTGGATTTGAATGTAAACATTTGAGTGAATGCAAACATCATGTAAGGAGCACCAGAATACAAGAGTTAGACCTTCTTTCCATTTAGCAGTATAGAATCTGTGTCTGGGATTGTAAAGCTTGTCTCACAGATTTATGTGCCAAATACCTAGAAGTTTCATGTAATTTGAGTAAAACTTGCTGGTCTTAAAGCGAGGAGAAAGAGCATGAATGAGCAAACGCAAGTCACTTCCCGATCTAAAACTTACACACAGAATCTACCAGTGAAATTTTTGGTCAACATGTTAATCTAATTTATTTTTCTCATTGTTCTTGGGTTAGGGTGTCATATTTTGTGTGACTTAAGAAAATGAATACAATAAAAACAATGATAAAACCCTGTGATAAACTTGGATTAGAATTGCCATAATTGTGCACAAGGTTTATGAAATAGGTTTCCCATGTAGTACTGGGACACGTACTTCTGGGTCCCTGTGGTCAGTAATTTAACAGTAATTTATAAATCAGCATGAAGAATATAGAGATCAGCAGGGTTTATCAGCCAGGGTTGACTACTGGAGACTGCTTAACATATTGCTTTTTAAAAAGTGGCTTCCAAACTTCTCAATTATGTTGTAGCTAAAGAAATTGCTTTCACCTTCTATATGTGGGTTAATTCAACTTGTAACTGCTGCATTGTTGAGCATCTTTAAAAAAAATATTATGGTAGATGTTCTGAAATTGGCGCTATAGCTTGGGAGACTACTCATACCACTGAACATTGTGCTACATTACAGAGCTATCCTGCCTGTATAGTCGCAGGACAGAGCATGAAAGACCTTCACTAGACACCAAATGGGAGCCTTACTGAATCACCCTCTCTTCCTAGTGGTTAAAGATAAATATATGGGGTGCTGAGACTTTTAACAGTGAGGTGACCATAAACTGTCTGCATGAAAGCAACCAGAAACAGCTGGGAGGAGGTAGGGATGTATGGGAGGAGGGAAGGGGGAAAGAAGCAAATGACTTCTTTGTTACTGTGTCAGCGAATTGTGAGATGACTGCGGAAGAGCTGTTGAAGGAGGTAATACGTATTTTTGTTTCAGCTTCAGTTCTGAGCCTTCAGTACCGTATATGAGTTGTGGGAAAGTAAGTTTTAAGGCATATGAAATTGAAATATTTCTAGTATAATTTTGCTGAACTTGAGAGACATGAGTTGTGCCTTTGAGAGGCGTTTGCTGACTGCTTTCTGAAAACTGTGCAACATTGTGTACTTCCTCCTGCATGGGACATGGAGGGCAGAAGGGGAAAAGAAGCTTCAGGAAGGAAGCAGAACTTTGTTAATGCCAGGCTTTGTTTTCTTAAGGGGTGTGACTTTCACTTAAGCACAAATAGTCAGCATCCATCCTCCATACCTCTCATTCCTATTCTGAAAGTTTAATGATACACAAGTTTTTGCCTTGGCCTTTTGTAAGAGAGATGAAGTCTATGCTTCTGAACATTTCCATTCCTAACAAATTTGTGTGAAAGATTATTTCAGTATGGATATGAAGCTATCATCAGACTAAGCCTCGTTATGTGTAGACACATCATGCTAAAATTTAGAAAACACTGCAAGGGGTCTTAAAGGAGAGGAAGAGAACATTTTAAAATGAGCCAAGAAAGTTAAGTAGCTTAATTTAATTAAAAAAAGAGCGTGATAAATATACAAGTGTCTAAACAAATCTAAATAGAATCTCTGAGTGTGGTATAATTTGATGTCATATATAAAGTTTTTGTCTTAAAGACTTTGAAGCATTAAAGTAATTAAGTGAATTTATGTGAAAATCAGCTCACGTTTCAGCCTCCAGTAAAGAGAGTGGTTCTTTAGAAAGCAGAGTTTTAGGATTTCTTCCACCTCCTCCCAATGACAGTGTACCTTCTGCTAGAATGCTGTCAGCTTGAAATATAACTCTAAATATCTTTATAACATTACCATATCTTTTTCTTTTTTTTTTTTTTTTTCCAGTCAAGGAGACCTCCTCTATCTCATTTCTGTAGATAACCCAAACTCCCTAACAACCAGAACTGTTAATTCTGTTCTGAATGCAATTGTTAGTTCCAGCCGGCTGAGAATCAGTGAGTGGCTTCATTACTTTAGATCTTCAGTAGCAGAAGCTAAAGGCTCAAAAGTTTGTTTCAACAAATGGCAGATATTAATCACATGAAAAGTTTGTTTTCCTGTAAACCATTTCATTTTCTAGCCTCAGATCTCTCTAGGTGAATCTTTGAACTCATGTTTTGGAGTCTGTGATTACATGTTACTGAAAGAGGCTAAACTTTGAGGGCTTGACCTCTTTGACTGAAATCAGGGCAAAATTTGCACTGAATTTAAAATAAAACTGATTAGCATCTTCAGGATATTCATCTACATCACTGATGTCAGTAAGGATTTTTTCCGGAAGGAGAATAAATCTGAGAGTATACCTGAGATAAGCCCTTAAAAGAAGAGCCAACCATACTGAAATACAGGACTTGATGTCTGGTTCATTCCTGGCATATATTAATAACTTTTAAGAATATTATGAAAGTGCTATGAGTTAGGAGTAGGTGATAGCACTCACAAAAAGGAATTTGGAAGAGGTTTTAAAATATGCAAGATGATGTATACTCTTTCTCTAGCGTTGGTGTCTACATAAATATATATGAATATATTTTTATTGATGGATGATTTAAAAGTTATATTTTACTTTCTAATTTTAATTCCTTATATAATGTTGTAAATACTTCACTCAATCAAGTGGCCTGGAGCGTGTCTTTATGTATTCAGTTTTTAATGATTGCATTGAGTGCTTTCATTCATCTGATATTGAAAGAGGTGCACTTCAACAGGTTGAAGTGTTGTTTTTTTTTTTCTGGTACTTCATCCACCTATCTATGCTGTTGAGGATGGATGGAAATAGAGAATGGAACAAGATGTTGCTTTGATCAACTGCTTTTTATATTCTTTATTAGATGTTCATTTTGGCTGAATTTATCAGTTTATAGGCTACTGTGGCTTAGCATTAGCACGGAATGCAATGTAGTACTTTACATCTATTAGAATACATATGTACAATACACACTGTATCTATAAACTGTTAAAAAATCAGTTCCTAAACAGCACCCCTTCACCCTCTCCCCTCCAAATAGACACTTTATTAGGAAACATTTGAAGGCACTTTAATTTTAATGGAAGTGATTACACTAATCTTGTTATACTTGATTTTAAAAAAATAGTAAAAATAACATGGAGTCTGATTCAGACATTGTTTGGAATTTCTCAGCTGGGCTGGAGTCAGAGATCATTTATGCATTGGATGACAAATCTACTTTAGTGAGTCACTTAGATGTGAAAATGTATAGACGTTTGGAAATAGATGCTTCCAGTATATTAACAAGAAATAAGGAAACAGAAAGAATGGAACTAATAATTTTAAAGAAAATTACACACCAATCAAATATGCACAGTAAGAAACTGCATGATAAATGTAAGTATACTTAACCTTGAACATCAACGTCATATAAAATCTTCTGGGTGACAGTTCACTTATTTAGTAGGTTTCATAGTTATAAATAAAGAGGATGATAATATTCTGTAATTTGTGACCTTGTTTTAACTGGAAAAAGTTGTTACTTTTCTAAAATGTCAAAGAAATTACTGGATTTATGTTTGAATGTGTCACTGCTTGCTGTTGAAGAATATTTATTAACCACATGCAAAATATTGCTTAACATTATCTTTTTGTACTTCTTATTAAAGTTAATTTAAATATAGCACAATTCGTATTTTTGTTTTTAATGCTTTGACAGCACATATGTTTAATTCCCCTCATGGCTTTTCTCAGGATTTGTGTGTGGGTTTTTTGTTCGTTTGTTTTTGTTTGCTTGTTCTTAAGCAACACAGTACAGCCTTTATGAAGGTGCTTTTTTTATTAAGGATAGAATTTCCCAAAGGAAGCAAATAATATATTGGAAAGAAAATATTCCTTTGCTTGGTAGGAGTTTAACAGAATTTTCTGTTTATATAATGAGAATGTCCTCATGTATTCATGTTGGACATGGCAATGTTTCATGTTTTCAGAAGGTTATAAAACATTGCTGCAGGGTGTACACTAACAACCAGTTGATGTGGAACATAAGAATCCTCCTACTAGACAGCTTGGTTCATCAATGGGAATACATGGGGTAGCAAAGCTTACTCAGAAACAACCCCAAATGTATATACTGTTAGTAGGGTGTGGGTTTGTTCTCGGTTTTTGTTTTAAAATGAGTGTTCTGAGTTTCAAGTCTTTCTTTGGAAAGGCTATAAATATTTCAGGGATGGCCCTTTCTTTTCCTGTATAGCTGCAAATTCTCATGACAAACACATAAATGTTCTTCATGGAAGATGGAAGTAATTTTGCTTATCCGAAGGGATTTAGGGCTCCTTGTATCTGGGCTGGGACTAAGTAGTGCTCTCCCAGAATACCTGGGAATGCCAGGACAGTGTGTGAGCCATCTATGTTGTGAACAGATAAATATAGAAGAGTTGTACTAATTTACATTGGAAACGATCTCTGGAGGTCATCCTGTCAAATCCCCTTCTCAAAGTACAACCACATTGCATGAAGTTGTGTGAGGCCTTGTGCAGTCAAGTCTTGAGCATCCCCAAGGATGAAGATTGCACAACCTCCTTGGCTCTCTGTTCCCCTGTCACCACTTCATGGCATAAAAACATATCTTTGTATTTGATTGGAATTTCCCATGTTGCAAATCGTGCCTATTGCTGCTTGCTCTATCTATTTGGACTTCTGAGGCAAGTGTCCCTATGTATGTAGACCAAGCTGTAGCCCTAAGTGGTTTGACTTTATCGGTAGTTTAGATTTAAAACACTAACGTTTGGGCCCAGGCTTCACCACAAGCCAGGCTTTCCTAGGGTTTTCCTTGCAAGATCACTCCTTAGATCCTACATCTTTGTACTCAAAAAGAGATTTTGGGGCTGGTGAATAACAAACTCTATCCGTCCCTGTCAATCAGGACAATATCCTTTGCACGTGTACGATCACTTCTGTCAATGAAAAAGATGCAGCAGGAGAGAGAGACTTGCTATCATATCCTCACATGATCAAAATGGGTGGATTTGCACTTGTTTTCCCACAGTAAATTTTCAAGTACTGAGGTGATACAAAATACATGTTATATCAGGTGAGGAAACCCCTCCCTTTTATACATTGACTACCATTAGTCGTGAAGTAAGGGTTACAATGTGGCTGATGGACTTAATTTTTTAATCATTAAGTCCTACATGCATGTAGGTACTTGACTGTAAAGTGCTATACATCAGGTAGCTGCAAGCCTCAGCTTGGACAGTGGCATAACTCTGTGCCAGAACAAACGTGTGATGCTCCACAGTCAAATGTCTGTCCTGTCAGCCATGGAGCCTCTTGCATGAGAAGCCCTGTAGGAGGAGGATTCCTCCCTTAAGAGGTGCTGAAATTATACAGAAGATTTGCAGACAGGCAGTGCTCAGACAGAGAGCTCTTCCCTTGGGGAAAGGGTCCTGTATTGGTTATGCAGGCTTTTGGTCTGGAAAGCCCTGCGCTTCGGTGCCAGCACCTCCCTGCAGGAAGCCAGGGGAATGCATAAATGCAGGGCTGGATAATTGCAGCTGTGGTCCCTAGGTAAGGGATCACAGCTCCTGCTTGTGCTTTGCATTCTGGCAGCTGTTGGCAGGACAGTGCATGCACCAGCAACAGCCTTCAGTTCAGAAACACAGCTGGACACGTGGCCCTTGGTTAGGGCCTGTCTGTGAGCTCTGTGGCATACCTTGTAGAGTTCAAGATATTGTCTTGCTTGTCGTTCAAATTGTCTTAGATAGTTTATCTTGAATTTCAGGCTTGTAAACTCTGAGTGTTAAAGGTACCAACAAATACATTTCTTGGTGTAGGAATGTTTGTCAGAGAGCACAGCCTCCAAACTGTTGTTGCAGTCTCTGGATCTGAAAAAAAAAAAAAAAGTGAGGAACAAAAAAAGTTAAAGAAAAGTTCACGTATGTTCTTCAGGTCAAATCGCTATTTACAGCGTGTCTCTAACTGTATCCTGCGCTAGGATGTATACTCCATCTGCAGATTGGTGCAGGCTGAGTGAGGGCATTGCCTTTCTGCTAATGGCCTAGCTCTTTTCTGGATTGCTTTGTGATAGCTGTGTTGTCTTTGTGTCTTTTTTTCTTTTTTACACGACTAATCTAGTCTTGATCCTGAAGTCCCAAAGAGCTTGTATTACTGCATTAGAGACTGATCTTGAAGTACAATACTCCCAGTGAATTCCAGTTGTACTACAACACTGTCACCAACATTGTTCCCAGGGAAAAGCCTAGAACAACGCACAAGCACAATACATATTGAGCAACATATTGAGCAACGTGGGGCCTTATTCCTATTGCCGCTTCATAGCTTTCCATTTCTTTGCCACGGCTCCAAAACAAACAGCAGTGCTGAGAGTTTGGCCAACTCCATGAAACATGGGATTCACACTGGGATGCTGCCAGCAAGAGGATGGACGTGGTTCTCCAAACACACTGATAGGTGCTTACTTGTGCCATTTGGGCATTGCTCCCTGCTCTTCACTAGAGTTGTAAATCAATTTTGAGTGTGTACGCACACAGTCTGATCTCAGCTGTATGACCACTACATTTCTTATGTATCTATTCAGAGTATTTGCTTATTAAGAGATTTACTGATTTGTTAGGACACTGCAAATAACATCTCCTGGAGCCACTGGATGATTTTGACTTCATTTCTTCCCCTGCAGAGACAATGTTGTAATATAAAGCAAGGCAACATCCTAATGCCAAGATAAAAATAAAGATGAAGTTATTGGTGAAGAAGCAGTCCGTTCTGCTTGTCTCTTTATACATTTCCTTCCTCATGGATGCAAAAATGTGTGCAGACAAAATATACTTGGAGGGTGAAATATGCTTATAAGGCTCTCTTATTAGCAACTGTCCAAGATTCCTATTGTTCCATTGAAAAGTCTTTTTCTTTAGTTTTAGACTATTTTTTCCCTGAGTATTTCACCAGCATTAAAGAGTATTTTTATGCTTTTATGGAATGCTGAGGCATTAATAGCAATGCAGAAAATGGTTCAATTGCTCTTACTGTGGGCTGTGCACAGTGGTTGATGTTTCTATTTTTAAAAAAAGAAGTCTGACAGAATTAATACACTAGAACAAGCGTCTTGTAATGAGCCAGTGACTAGGTGGTACTGGGAAGATCAAAGACTAGACCTATCTGGTCACCCTGCCATTTACTACAGATGAGAATACCTTCTCACCTCACATTAGGGACAGCATTTAGAGATGTTTTTTAAAAAAAAAGTGTGTAAAAAACCCAAAGCAATACAGGAGCTTTCTGGAGTGCACTGATGACAACTTCCTGGCACAGGAGAGGGGCTGCTGTACCTCATACTTACAAACAAGGATGGACTGTTTGGGGATGTACAAGCCTTGGGTGCACTGACCATGAGATGGTGGTTTTCAGGATCCTGGGAGGAGGGAACAAGGTAAAAAGCAGGATTGCAGCCCTGGACTTCAGGACAGCAGACTGGCCCTGATTTTGATCTCCCCACAGTGCTGACTCTATACTCAGCCTCATGCTGCTAAGGGATGTAATTGAAAGAGTCCCTTGGTAGATGGGCCTGGAGAGAAAAGAGGTCCAGGGCATCTGGCTGATTTTCAAGGGTCTCCTCCTCCAAGCCCAAGAAAAGTTCAACTCGACGTGCAACAAGTCAAGCCAAGGTGGCAGGAGGCCTGCATGGATGAACAAGTTGGTCCTGGCTAAACTCAAATATAAGAAGGAAGCATACAGGAAGTGGAAGCAGGGGCAGGTGACCTGGAAGGAATGTAGAGACACTGTCTGAGTATTCAGAGACAGTCATGAGGAAAAAAAAAGTCCACCTGGAGTCAAATCTAATGATGGACATGAGAGGCAAAATGAAAGACTTCTATAGGGACCAGCAGCAAAAGGAAGACTAGAGAAAACGTGAGCTCACTGTTGAATGAAGCAGGGACACTGGTGACCAAAGACATGGAGAAGGTCGAGGTACTAAATGTCTGCTTGGCTTGGTCTTTGTTGGTAAGACCTGCCTTCAAGAATCCCAGGCCCTCAAGTCCAGTGGGAAGGTCAACCAAGGAAGACTTAGCCTTGATGGAAGAAGATCAGGATAAGGGAGCGTTTTAAACAAACAGCACATACACAAGTCCATGGGTTCTGATGAGAAATACCCACAAGTGCTGAGAGAGCTGCCTGATGTCACTGTGAGTCCACTCTCAATTTCCTTTGAAAAAACCACAGTGATTTGAAATAGTTCCTGGGGCCTGGAAGAAAGCAAATATTACTTCTGCCTTCAAAGAGGGCAAGAAGGAGGGTCTGGTGAACTACAGGACAGTCATCTTTACCTGATTCTTGAGAAAGCAACGGAGAAAATAATCCTGGAAAGCATTTTCAAACATCTTAAGGACAAGGTGGTGATTGGGAGTGGTGAGCATTGATTTATGAAGGGGAAATCATGCTTGACCAACCTGATACTCTTCTATGACTAGAAGACTAGCTTAGTGGACAAGGGGACAGTACCGGATTTTGTTGATCTAACTCAGTAAGGCTTTTGACACTATCTCCTGTAACATTCTCTTAGACAAAATGATGAGGTAGAGGTGAGGTGAACTGAAAAGTGGATGAACTGCCAGGCTCAGAGTGTTGTGATCAGTAGCTCAAAGTTCACTTGGAAGTCAGTCACTAGTTATTTACCCAGGGGTGGATGCTGGGGCAAATAGTGTTTAAAATCTTGAATAGTGTCCTGACTGATATGATGGAGTGCACCCTCAGCAAGCTCACAGACAATGCAAAGCTGGGAGAAGTGGGTGATACACCTGTGCTGGGTTTATGTGTTGGGGTTCTGGTAGCAGGGGAGGGGCTGCAGAGAGAGCCCCTGTAAAGAGCTGTGAGAAGATTCCCTGGCTCCAAAACCAGCCAGACTGGCCTCTGTCCCTCAGGTCGGACCCACCTCAGGCCAGGGCCAAGCCAGTCAGTGCCTCTGTGAATGCCATGTTTAGGAAGGAGACAAAGGAACTTGCACCACGTGAGACCTGCAGTAAAGAGAGGGGAGGAAGTGCGAGCTGCCCCCTGGTGCCCTGTGTGAGCGATTGCCTGTGCTGGGCCACCACCACTCCACTGGCGATGGCCACGCGACGTGACTTGGAGAGCTCCAAAGTGCCCTGCTCACAGGCCACCCTCGGGGTGGAGTTTGTTCCTCCAGGGACTGCCAAGGTTTGTTGGGCTGATGGGGCCCGGTGCAGCTGCAGAAGAGAGAGGACAGATCTGAGAGAAACAGCCGCACAGACACCAGGTCAGTGAAGATGGAGCAGGAGGAGGTGTGCCGGAGCTGAGATTCTCCCGCAGCCCATGGTGGGATGGCAAGTGGCCCCTCTGCAGCCCATGGAGACTAATGGTGGAGCAGAGATCCACCTGCAGCCCATGGAGGACCCTATGCCAGAGCAGGTGGCTGCACCAGAAGGAGTTTGTAGAGGACTGTCTCCATAGAAAGGACGCCCATGCTGCTGGAGATTGAAGGTGGAGCAGAGATGCATCTGCAGTCCATGGGAAGGGACTCCACACTGGAGTGGGTGTCTGCACCCTAAGAAACCGTGATTCTGTCGGAAAAGCCCATGCTGGAGCAATCTGATGCATCCTGCAGGAAGGACTCAGGCTGGAGAAGTTTGTGGATGACTGTGTCCCATGAGGAGGGGCGTCACATTGGAGCAGCTGAAGAGTGTAAGAAGTCCTCCCCCTGAGGAAGAGGAGCGACAGAAAGAGCGTGTCAGACTGACCTGCAACCCTTGTTTCCTGTCTCCCTGCACCGCTGTGAGCCAGGAAGAAGGGAGGGGTGGGTGAAAGTGTTTTTAAGATCTGACATTTTTTCTTGTTATCCTCTTTGAAGTAACTGTTAACAAATTAACAATTTAATAAAGAAGACTAGACTAGACTTTTCTCAGTGATATCTAGTGAAAGGACAAGAGACAAAAGACACAAATTCATATACAGAATATTCTATCTAAACAAACAAAACACCTGTCTTACTGTGGGAGTGACTGAGCAATGTACAGGTTGCCCAGAGATGTTGAGTCTCTATCATTGGAGATATTCGAAAGCTGTCTGGACATGGTCCTGAGCAACTGCTGTAGGTGACCTGCTTGGAATAGGGAGTTTAGACTAGATGATCTCCAAAGGTTCCTCCTGGCCTCGGTGATCCTGTGACTCTTTGCAAAAGCTGACAAAGTTGGTGTTGGAAGGAAGAATGAACTTGCAGGTATTAAATTGCTTTCTAAGGATCCAAGCAGATCACTTTTTTTCATGGCAGAAAATTAAACAAGCTCTAGGTTCAATCTTATTTCCTCGTCTGTGAATGTGTTCTTGGCTTTCTGCCTTGAACCTGAACTGTACAGATCCCGAAGATGGGTCATTTCCAGCTCTGAAGATCTCTGCTTGTGATCAGAGGAGACCGTTTTGACCTCTTGGATTATGCAGTTCTACCAGAGCCTCCTTGCTAGGGTGGACTACAGGGCAACTTGGTACTAACAATGACATCCCTTATAACATATGGCTGCGAATTAATGTGCTCCTCCCCTCTTCATTTTCAAACCCAAAATCTGTTAAGAACAGCAGCCAAGTTTTCTTCAGATCCTACTATCAACACAGGCTATATAAAGAAAGTGTGAATTGATTAGAAGTCACAAGGATAGCTCTTTAACTGTCGAAATAGATTGACTTAAACATAAATCTATTACAAAAAGAAATGAATACCTACCTTTTTAAAAAGAAGCCTACAGATACATTGAGAGCTGAATTTACCAAACTCCCAAAGATACACTGAGCCTTACAATTGAGCCTGAGGTGGTATATGACTCATCTTGTTTTCTGTTGCCCTCCAAATGACCCAGCTAATCTGAAAAGTTCAGAATTTGGTTCTTGGTGAATTATATAGTAAGTTAAGAATAGTCGTGATTAAAAAAACCCAAATAAATCTCCAAAACCAAACAGACACAAACAAAAAACCCCACAATGCACAACAGATGGAATATATTCCATTTCTGTAAGGGAACAAGCATAGACCATTATAGTTCAGCCAGTGATTTGCTTTCTCCTTTGGAAAATGAAGGAGAATGATATGAGAGGAGCACTGAGTGTGACTGAAGACAAAGGATTTAGCACAGCTTGAGTTCACACGCGTACCTTGCTATTTTGTCAAACCTGACCAAATTGCTAGCCTTCCATAGCCTTTGGTTAGTATTTGCTTTCTGATCGCACATCACACTGCAAACAAAGCATACACAATGTCATTTGGCTCAGAAAATAGAATTTAATGTACTCTGATACAGCTGTAATTCAGTGTAGATCCATGTGCCTCTCACCAGAAGCAACAGTCATACTTTATAAATATGATACAGCTTGGATTTTGTTAGGCAAGTTTGTGCTTTTATGCAAGTCATGAGTATAATATCATGGTAAAATGTATTCTAACAAAAAGCCTGATGCGCACTGAATGGGGGATATGAGTTATACTTGATATTAATAAATCATGCATTATTAGAGAAATGTTCTGCATAAACTATGGGCCTAAGCCACGACTTTGTGGCAGTTACATTTGTGTTATAATTTGTGAATGAGTAAAAACTGTTGCTTAGATCACATTTTAAAACACCTTGAGCAGAACAGGTAACACCTCTTGAACCAAATTGTTACATTAACAAGGAAGTTTTCTAATCTGGATAGATAAAATAGTACAAAATATTCAAACACTACTACAGATAGCGATGCTAAATGCTGATTGATTTTCTTTCTTTCTTTTTTCTTTCTTCTTTCTTTCTTTCTCTCTTTCTTTTTTCTCTCTTTCTTTCTCTTCTTTCTTTCTTTCTCTCCTTCTTTCTTTCTCTCCCTCTCTCTTTCTCTCTCTTTCTTTGATTTGACCAGCTGAGCTAAACCAGAGAGCAAGTGCCAGCCAAAAAGGAAGGAATGGGAATGAGCATCCAGAGGTTAGGGAAGGGCTGAGCATAGCTATGAACACGCATCTTTTACCTTTGCCTGCTCTGCTCTGGTGCGAATTCTTAGGTGAAATCCCAGTCTGATTTCTGCAAGTTGTGAAGCCCCTTTTGGCGCCAGGATTTGTCCCACACCTTGTTACTAGCATATACTTTTGTCTACAATTTAGCCTTTTGGTAAATGTCAAACTTGTATTTTTCATAGGAGGCATCTTTCCCCTCTATCAGCAGCTTCATCAACTGAGTTCTCTCTATATTCGATGGCATGCTCCCATATCCTGCTTGGCTAGTCACCCAGAAAAGCAGAGTTGGCTGTCGACACTCCATGGCTTATATCCTGTTAGAAAGAGGAATAATTTTACTTATGTAAGCAGCTCCATTGAACTCCAGGGACAACTTGTGTATGTGACGTTACACTCCAAAGTGCGGCATCAAGGACTGCTTCTTTTCCAGCCTTAGCTGCATGTAGTAGGACATTACCATTACAGCTGCCAGGACTTTTGCTAATTCTGCAGATATTTTTCTCCTACATTAAGGGAATTTAGGAAAAAATAACTTGATCTCTGGCACACAGTCAACACAATAGGCAACCCATTGCTATTGCCCTGTTTCTTATCTTATACGCTGATGTCTCATTTTTCCTTAGAACAACAACTTCTATTCCTTGCAGTTTCAAAGAAAGCCTCAGAGTTGTAAGGTCGGCATCAAAAGTTATAGCATTCCGAATCTGTAGACAACCTGGCTCAATAGGTCGCTTCTGAGAAGTGCCATTTTAGTGTACTGTGGACTAATCACATAATCATTTAATTGATAATCCAGCTAAGATAATTTAAGTCATTCGAGCAAGGAAGAGGTTTCCTCTGCTAGGCTACACATACATATCTTTAACTGTGTGTAATGCTTAGGAGATGGGAAAGAAGAAATACCTAAAAGAAGAGCAAACAGATTTATGCTGTGCGACACTATTAGGAAAAAATTTTTTACCATGAGAGTTGTAGAACACTGGAACAGGTTGCCCAGAGAGGTGGTGGATGCTCCATCCCTGGAGACGTTCAAGGCCAGGTTGGACGAGGCCCTGAGCAACCTGATCTAGTTGGAAATATCCCTGTTCCTTGCAGGGGGGTTGGACTAGATGACCTTTGAAGGTCCCTTCCAGCCCTAACCGTTCTATGATTCTATGATTAAATCAAACAGAACTAAATATTTCAGGTTGTAAGACAAGGAAGAACTTATTTAAAAGTACCTACAAAAGTTATTAGAAAGCTATAGATCTTACCAACTATACAAACACTTGCCCTCTTATAAGAATCGTTTCCCATCGTGGGGCACAGTCTAGAATCGCGGCTACAGGTGTTGGTGTTGGTTGGGAGAGTTCTTTTGTCCACAAGAGAAGAGCCAATGTGTAAGAAAGCTTTTCATGTGTTTCATGTTGTCAGCAGTTTCTTGTTTATTGCAGGACTAGATCTCTTATTACACTTTGATATCTTATGTTTATTAGTCTAAAATTGCATGAAATCATCCTTTCTATGATATGATCCTGTAACTGAATCAATATTTTGCCTGCTATTCATCCTCCATTTTCATGATGAAAATTTCTAAATTGTCTGTTCACTCTTGTAGAACATTAATGACAATCAGATTATTTCCATTTATTCTGAGCTTATCACAATGTCATAAATCACTGACTACTTGAAATTATTGCTCTTGTCACTACTCACACATTACACTTGTTGCTAAAGCCTAGATATTTATGCCTGAAGTGTAGTTGCTTTGTTGCCAAGTTTTAATAACAGCAACACGTTAACTTTCAAGGCTAGTCAGTAGGACACACATATCAATATAATTTTAATTATTTAACTATTTATGAAATAGTTATTACCAATGCTAAAGGAAAAATCATAATCAAATGAGAATTTGCTGTGAGCAAAATTCTGTTAATTTTAGCAGTGCATTTGGGTTATGACAAGAAGTATGTCTCCACTGTTACTTCCCCCACTAACTCCCATCACAGATCTTGATCTTTTCTGTTCAGTTTCTACCTGATTTTATTAACTGGTTTTGGTTTGGTTTGGTTTGGTTTTTTATAGAGATGGATAAACTATTCCCTTTCCACAAATGAGAATTACTTGACTTTTATTTTTGTTATGTATGTTGGCATTTGATTTCTCACAGTAGTAATTATACCTGAATCCCTTGCACCTGCCCAAGCATCAATTGCCTATTATATCCTTGCATCCAATTACAGTTGCCAGTAACAATTAATTTTTAAAAAAAATTGTGGTATGTGATGCAATCACAGATTGAATACTGCTGTTCAGAACATTTTTAAGTCTCCTTCATTGGAACTTATTATGATCAATGGTGAAGGAATCTTAAAAGTTATGAATCTTTAATTAATATCTGATACATATATTATTCACCTTGATTAACGATTTAATTTGCAAGTTGACTTATTGGTTACAATTTCTAAAATGTAGACCATATATAAAATCCAAAACAAAAGACTCATTCCACCTATGGATTTCTTCAGTGGAGTAATAGGTCACCACATATGAGAATTATATACCTGTTTTAGAAGAAATTACTGTTCATATGATAGAGTCTGCTTCGTACCTATTCCTTGAGGAAAACCGTAGCATTTGATTTTGGAGCATTTTACAGCATTGTACCTCAAACAACCAGGAAGACTGGAGTTGCAAAGGCAAGTAGGCATTTTTGACTTGTGAGCACTTGACTTCATGATCTGTATGATGTTCTCACATGTAATTGTCTACATGTCACATTTCATTTAAAGAAAAGATCAAATCAAACATTATTAAGTACCAATCCTTCACCTCGTGCCTCACCAACTCAAGACTTCTGCTTGAATTACAGAGCAAGCCCTCCTAGGTAGCAGCTGAAGAAGGCTGGTGTGGGTTGCATTCCCACCTTGCTGCTCTTCAAAAGCTTCCTGTCATGGAGTCATTTCAGCCTCTGACAACAGTGACCGGAATAATCTCCAGAAGAAGGCATTAAATTGAACTACATTAAAGGTAAACTCGTAGTGACCAAAACGCAGAGCAGAATTCTCTTGAGGCAAAACCTTTCGGTACTCATATCAGGTCTGATTTGCTCACTTGCTCATATGGTGGTTGCTTTCCTCAAGTAATCCTGTTTAAATTAATGAAGCTCCTCACAAAGCTTCAACTTTCCTGCCCAGGTAGGCTGCAAGGACAGGTTTGGTCTATGTGACTTTGGTTTTCTCCTCCAGGTTCTCTGGTTCCCTTCAACACCGACAGACACCTCAAGGGACCTGTTGTATGAAAGCAAAGCTTAATGGCTCTCTGTCCTACAACTTGTGGGGTTCTAGTGGTCTGTAACCGTTTACTTGGCTTGGTATGTAGTAAGCCACTGAAAAATGGATGAGGAAGAAAAGTGCCCTGCCGATCACTGTCTCATGGTGCAGCTGTACAGTGGGAAGGGAAGGTCCACGGTTGCCTCTCTATTGTCTTACCCGCTTCGTTCATAAGCTTAATTGCAATCCTAAAGGAAGCAGGATGGAATGCAGGGAGGGTGAGGCCATTGCTCTCTCCTCCCATTGCAGCAGTTCATGGTGTGGTCTTGTTGCAGGAAAGACAATGAGCCTTTTAATAGGAATTTCATAGGAAAAACGTGGGCCCTCTGCAGAAGGAAACGAGAGACTTGGTTACATGGAATATGGAGAAGACTGAGGTACTCAATGACTTTTTTGCCTCAGTCTTCACTGGCAAGAGTTCCAGCTGCACTGCACAAGTCACAGAAGGCAAAGGCAGGGACTGGGAGAATGCTCACTGTAAGAGACCGCCTAAGGAACCTGAAGGTGCACAAGTCCATGTGACCTGATGAGATGCATCTGTGGGTCCTGAGGGAACTGGCAGAAGAAGTTGCTAAGCCACTATCATTAGAAGTGAAGTTCCCACTGACTGGAAAAGGGGAAACATAGCCTTCATCTTTAAAAAGGGGAAAAAGGAAGACCCAGGGAACTGCACGCCAGTCAGTCTCACCTCTGTGCCCGGCAAGATCCTGGAGCAGATCCTCCTGGAAACTATGCTAAGGCATATGGGAAAATAAGGAGGTGATTGGTGACAGCCAACATGGCTTCACTAAGGGCAAATGTTGCCTGACAAATTTGGTGGCCTCTGACAGAGTTACAGCATTGGTGGATAAAGGAAGAGCAACTGACATTGTCTACCTGGACTCGCCCAAAGCATTTGACACTGTCCCACACAACATCCTTGTCTCTAAATTGGAGAGACATGGATTTGACAGATGGACCACTCAGTGGATAAGGAATTGGCTGGATGGTGACACTCAAAGAGTTGCGGTCAACAGCTCAATGTCCAAGTGGAGACCAGTGACGAGTGGCATACAGAAAGAAAATGAAAAAAGATTTGTAGAAAACATCCACATCATCACATATCTAGAAAGCATGTGTCATGGAGGTTCATATATCCTAAAATACAGGGAAACAGACAAAGCTGAGGAATTAATAAAATATCATGTAACAGGGTAAAATATAAAAAGAATAAATGAACAACTGACAGATAATGAGAAAAATATTAAAGTATGAAAGGCAGTAATCCTGTAAGGCCAGGGTTAACTTTATTAACACTAAAACTTTAATGCTGTAAGAGAAGTACTGGCAGAAAATAATAATGATGTGAAGAAGACTACCTAAAAGCTTTTTTGTTTTTAAGCAAGTGTAAGAACCTTGAGATTTTAGAAATAAGAATGATCAAGCTATGTAACAGTAGCCTTTGTGTAGCGTTTCTGCACATGCAAAGCTCATGAAGATCAACAAGGCCAAGTGCAAGGTCCTGCATGTGGGTTGGAGCAATCCCAAGCACAAGTACAGGATGGGCGGAGAATGGACTGAAAGCAGCCCTGAAGAGAAGGACTTGGGGGTGCTGGTTGATAATAAGCTCAACACAAGCCAGCAATGTGTGCTTGCAGCCCAGAAAGCCAACTGTGTCCTGGGCTGCATCCAAAGAAGCGTGGCCAGCAGGTCGAGGGAGGTGATTCTGCCCCTCTACTCTGCTCTCCTGAGACCTCACCTGCAGTGCTATGTTCCACTCTGGGGCCCCCAGCATAAGAAGGACGTGGAGCTGCTGGAGCGAGTCCAGAGGATGGAGGGCCATGAAGATGATCCGAGGGCTGGAGCATCTCTCCTCTGAAGATAGGCTGAGAGAGTTGGGGCTGTTCAGCCTGGAGAAGAGAAGGCTCTGGGGAGACCATCTAGCTGCCTTCCAGTACTTAAAGGGGGCCTACAAGAAAGCTGGAGAGGGACATTTTACAAGGGCATGTAGTGGCAGGACAAGGGGCAATGGATTTACATTGAAAGAGGGCAGATTTAGATTAGACATAAGAAAGAAATTTTTACAATGAGGGTGGTGAGGCATTGGCGTAGGTTGTCCAGAGAAGTTGTGGATGCCCCATCCCTGGAAGTGTTCAAGGGCAGGTTGGATGATGCTTTGAACAACCTGATCTAACCTGATCAACATCCATTGCCCATGGCAGGAAGGTTTGAAGTAGATGATCTTGAATGTCCCTTCCAACCTGAGAGACTCTATGATTCTATGAATTGTACGAAGTTTTGTTTTCAATCTACCTAATCAAGGAACGATGCTAACAGTTAAGCCTGAAGGCATTATCTAGCCTTTGGGGACTATTATTTTTCAGATTTTGCCATTTTGCATAAAAGCTTTAAAAATATAATGCAATGTTGAGGCTATGTCTGTTTAGCATCTCACTCAAATGATATCTTTGTGAACTCCCTACAAAAAAAAAACAAAAACAAAACAAAACACAAAAACAAAAAAAGAAAAATAGTTTGAATGAAAGAGCAAAAAGCTGTGGAAATCACATCTGTTGTATGGTACAGTACCACAGGGAATCAAAGAAAAGGAAAATGTGCCAAGCCGCTAAGAAAACAATTACTTTAATTGAGAAATAATTGGAAGGAGTGAAATCATCCAAGAAGAATACTTCTAGAACATGACTCATATTATTTTCATAGCAAGTTACAAACAAATTGCTTAGAAATTTGGTATATTATTTTTATGTTTAAATATTTGGAATGGATTTTAAAGATAAAGCCTTAGAAAATGTTCTTATTTCTAATCCAGACTGCCTGCCAGCCTGACCTATCTTTAAAGAATTAATGCTTTTAGTTTTCTTTTGCACTTCAAAAAATCTGAGTACATAAAGGACCATGATTTATTGATACATTTGTTTTAAAAAGTAATTCAGTAAAAAGCACAACAGACATTTTTCTTGCCAAGCCAGAGATATGACCATTTCAGTAAAGTGTTAAATTAACGTTAAAAATTGAGATTGCATAAACCACATGGTATACAGAAGCATGAAAGTAAAGTTTCTCATTCATAGGAAGCACCTACTTATGAGAGAGATCTCTGATGCTTTAAGGATTATTTTTGCAGTAATCATCATTGGTATTTAGAAAAATAATTAAAAAACCTGTATAACTTTTCCAACCTCCCTGCTCTGTATAATAATGCAACTGTATAATATTCTTGAAAGCATAAAAATATTTAACAGGTACCTGAATGTCAGTAAATTTAATGTGGGATGAGAGTTATATTTTCATTTCATGGTGTATTTCCCTCATTGTGAATCAGAAACTCAGTCTGGGGAATTGTCATTAGCTAGATAATTAGGGAGTAACTCGAAGTTATATCACACTCAATGCAGCAGAATATGAATACCAGTACCTGTATTCTTTGTGAGTAATTTAAAGTAAGTATTTAAGTGTTTGGGAAAATGGATTGCTAATTTCTATGGCAGCTCACATCCTGTTGAAATGTCTGAATAAACGGACCCTTGATTTAATTTCTTCCCCTAGGCAGATGACCGTGCAGAGGTGTAGCTCTCACCTAGGCATGATTCCCTCTGATACGGGCACGCATGAGGAAAGAAAAATGCAGATTCTTTAAAATTCATGCAAAAGCCTGGACTGTTTTTCTGAGTTTGTGAGTTGCTCTGTCTTCATCAATACTTTTTTTTTTTTTCCAAAATGATTAATACTTAGATGTGCTTTTTATTCAGAAGTCATGCCACTGAGGTTTTGGAAGAGGGGGTATACTGAATCGGACTTTATACTTCACAGGGAGCTCTTGTTGCAGTTGACTTTTAGAAAACCTTCCTCTACTTAAAGTGCCTCCCTTTTTGTTCTTGCAGCCTTCCATCACATTAGAAAAGGCTACATTACAAAGAGGAGGTTATGTAATAACATACCACTTCAACTAAAATGTATTTCATATTCATTTTTCAGTACTATATATCCCTTTCATAGTCGTACTTGATAGTCACCATAAATAAATTCAGAGTTAGATTGGACCTCTCAAGGTGACTTGTGCAGGATAAAGGCACTTGTTATTGTGCTTCAGCTCTTTGTAATGTATGTAGAAGGCAAGGAAGGTTTTATCAAAAGAAAAATATTTCAGTTTTGTGCCTTTTTTTCATAGCAGAAAGTCAGACAAACAGAAAACTATTGAACTTGCACTTTCTCAAAGAAAACTTGCTGAGCAATTGAGGGGGAATATCTTTTTCCAAAATAGCTTTGTTTTAATTCCATTTGTTTAAGGGCTTTTTGTTTGGTTTTGTTTTTTCCTAGCACCTTTCACATTTCATCCTTGTGAATTTTTCCTTAGATTTGTGAAAAGAATTTTTCCTTAGTGTCAGTCTTTCCCAGATCTTTTCCAATCTTTTACAGCTTCAAGCTTTTCCAAATGGATTTGTTTAAATCCCATTCGTTTATGGGTTTGTTTCTGTTGGTTTTGTAACACATTTCTAGTGAATTCCTTCTTAGCTTAGTGAAATGAATTTTTCCTTGGCTTCAGTACTTAACATCTCATTTTATTCTATAAAAGTGTGAGAGCTTACAAGAGCATTTCCAAGCCCCCTGTCTCCCCACAAACCCAAGGAAGATCAAACTCAATGCATTTCTTACTTCTGAGGCACAGAACTCTAAGGAAGAAAAACTTTTATTTTCAGAAACTTCTGCTTGCATTGGAGAGAAGTCAATAATAGGCAAACCTCAACTACAGAGCATCCTTTGCAGTTAGTGTGAAGGTACGAAGGTGTAAACATTTATAATGTATGTAAAGCCATAATCCTTTCCTTAGCTATTCTGAATCATCTGAAAAATTCTACCTGGTTCCCCTACGCTGGCTCAGCCACAGGATCAGGGAGGGGGTAAAGCAGGAGCTTTCAGAGCTGCGTGTGAGTGCAAAAGAGGGAGGGGAAGCCCCCTGCCCCTGCAGGGCAGCAAGGGCAGGGGGAACGGCCACCCCTCCTGTTCCACCTGAGCACCCAGGCTTTTTGCTGCTCCCTCTTTTTTCTTTGCAAACTGACTTCAGGCTGTGCAAGACAGGAGGCAGGTCAGCATGTCCCATCCTTTTGCAGCAGAAGGGAAGGCTCGAGTAAAATGAAACAGCAATAATGAAAGTTATTACAAAAGTCCATGGTGGAGAGCTACAGTGAGTTTCCTGGAGAGAGTGGAAGATCTTACCAAGACATAAAAGAGAAGACGCATTTAAGGCAATTAGAGGATTCACTTAATCAGATTTTTTTTTTCCTACAGAAACCAAAATTTGCCCAGAAAGAAAAGGTAGGCCTAGAGAATATTCAAACCCTTATTACTTCCCAGCAAATCCCATGCTAGTACTTTATAATAAAAATTTTTGAGTACATTTGTTCTGATAGCAAGATAGTAGGTGCCTTAGAAGTGCCTTTGAGAATAAAATTCCCTCTATGTGTATCAGATGTTAGCAACCATTTTACTTGATGTATTTTGGTAAAATAGCTTGCTATATTTTTTTCATTTAGAAGCAACTGGGATGGTTTAAGCATTGGAATAATGCGAAAGACAATTAGAAATTGTAACAAGTGTTAAATAGCCCTAAAGGAGCTTCTTGGCTCATAAAACTCACAATATTCTGACAAGGGATATTTAACTTAAGCTTATTTAAGGTATTTTCTACCTCCTCCAACTTGCCTGGTGTCTGAAATTATTTCTGAAATGTAGAGGGAGAGAGTATATTAATTCTTGCTCTTGAATTCCTTGGACTGATCTCCAGGGAATTCACTTAAAGCAGATCCCATTGTAGCTTTTGATAAAATACAGCTCAGGCTTTTACAATTTCCTTTCCTTCAGCATTTCCATTCCCAATTTAGTCAGTATGAATTGCAGGAAAAATAATTTTATTTCTCTTGTCCTTTAACTTGCCTCAAAAGAATTCTTCTCGCTTACTTTACATGCACAAAGCACCCATCTGTACTTTCTCTTTTTTTGCCTGGGCAGGAAGACTGAAACAGTCCCATCATTCCCTTCTCTAGAAATTATAATAAAGAAAGGTTACCTTCAAAATCTCATTCTCTCAGATATCTCTTCTTAAGTTTGATTCTGAGGTCTGTGAAGCTTTTGCTGACCCATGAGATTCTTCCCTCCAACATTACTGAGCTCCTAGGAGTTTGCCCACGGGCAATGCCCTTCTGCTTGTGCTTCAGCCTTAAAAAAGTAGTTCTTGGGGTAATGTGTCATGAGATGCAGTTCCTCAGTTCTGTGGCTGATTTCTATTACTAGTAAATTTACCTACACAACTTGCTTCCTTTTCATTGTGCTTTCATTGGCACAAGCATTTTGTTTATTGGCAAAAGACTATTTACATCTCATTCTCTGCAAGCAGAGTTTTGTTGGGTTGGAGCTGCTACATTATATCCAGCCACTGTGACATCTTCAAGATGCTGTCTTTAAAGCCCAGCTTGTGACTTTGCAAATAATTTTGAGTGGAAATCGTTTGTTTTCTGTTACAGCAGCCTTTATGCAGCAACAGGTACAGTTAGGAGATGACTAAGCAGTAGCCATGTTCAGTGTTGCGTAGTGTAAATGATGAAGGAGCACAAGCAGCCTCTGCTTATCCCAGGCACTTCCATTTACAGTGCATGAAAAATGACATGAGACATATATTAATACCGAGGTAGTGACTGTGCTCTGCAAGAGCTGCCTTTTTTAAAAGACTTGTTTGTCTGCTATAGTATCCAACAGTTATTTTCTTTTTCCTAAAATGAGTTTCCACACTTAGATGTCATTTCAATCTTGAAGAACTACTACTTTAATCTGCTGAATGCTGGATGGTCCCTGAGGGATTTTAGGACACCACTTAAAGTCAGCTTTTATAGCTCTTTTATGCTTTATGACTAACACAGCTATCTTGAGGTGGAAAGAATGCCTACTAAGTAGATAGAGGGGAAAAAAAAAAAATTATGCTTAGACAATTCAGAACAGGGAAAGGAACAAGCAAACACATTAATAATTTGCTATATTTAATCACAAGCTACAGTACTACTCCCTTAAAGGTAAATTTCCTGAAGATATTCTGCTCAAAGATTATTGACTTATGTTAGGATGACAGATGATGATGATGATGATTATTATTATTATTAACTTCTGTGAACTGAAGAAATTAGACCAATTAGGAAAGTAAAAAGATATTGATCTCCTGGAAAGGATTTTTGGGCATTTATGTATTTCAGGGGCTCCTATATTTAAGGATACATTATAAAAAATGTGCTGTGATATACAAAGAGTTTCATTGCTCTTCACTGGTTTTGTCTTGGTGTGACTGGCCATGATTTTTATCAAAGACTCCAGCAGTTGATTTCATAATTATTTACCACTATTTTATAAACATTTGTTTTCCCCAAACTGCCTCTATTAGTAAAAAACTTTAAGTATCTCAAAATAAATATCAAATATATAAGGAACTTTTTTGTCTAATCTTCTCATTTATGTCTCAGAAAAGTTATAATTTCAGACAGAAGGTTTCTGCAGTCAGGAGGAAGTAAGACTTTCTGTGCAAAGGAAGAGTTTGACCTCCTCAGGTGCTCTATAGGAGCATCAGAAAAGGAGCTGTGTCTGGACAAGACTTAGACAAACAAAACCTCCAGCCAGCCGGCATTAGGATGGAATTGCCTGACCATCAGCAATTATGGTAACATGAGCATGAAGGCATTTCAGAGATGGCCAGGAGGCTGAATGGTGTCTGTATGGATGAACCAAGGGTATGGTTAACTTGTACGTGTGTGACATGGGGCTCCTTATTCGTGTGATTTAGGGAGCACTGCTCAGTAATTGCAGCTAGCTAATGCTACGAAGGCTTGTGCTTTTAGTTCTTGGTATCCCCACTCCTTTCCAGAGCATCAGGGGCTGGGGGGAAACCATGACAGTCTTTTCAACAAATTGCCACTATTCTCATTTCGATAACTGTGGTGTAAAAAGTGATGAAACACAGCTACTCACTAGGCTGTCATATATGCACAGCACTTCATTCAAAGAAAAGCTATCCTATTAATGTGACTATGACTACATCGGATGTATGCGTTAAGAGGCAACAGAATAAAAGATACCTGAGATATGCTACATATCTTTAAGGAGTGATGCAGCCAAATTTGAATCACACCTCAAGGGTGGGTTACCAGACCAAGGGTGGGTTACCAGACCAAACGTTCTGAGCAGTGTATGTGGGCTAAAGAAATACACTTTATGCAAAGTCACAAATTTATTGTTAGTCCAATTAAAGTATTAGAAATCTAATCAAAGACTTATTACTAATCTAGTTACAATGGTACTAACACAGTCAAAATTATCCAATTACAGCTAATTTTCATTTATAACGCAATTGTTGAACACAGACTTCCTACTATCTGTCCTTGTCTCTTCTATGCTCGCCTTTTTCACTCTGGGTCAGTAGATTGATGGTGTTACTGTTCCTTAAGCAGAATACAATAGGAAAGAGGAGTTGTACTGAGGAACCAGTATCTCAGGTGCTTCACTAGCAGGAACATGGTGGTTATAGTAGGATTTCTTACTCTTCATTTCTGGTTTCACTTGGTGTTATTTTAGTATGTTTGCTGACAAATTCATTTGTTATTTCTTCAGTGGTCTGTAAATCCCATGTTATCATGGAGTTTTAGTATATAAACATGTGTTGAGTACTTGTCTTTTGCTGTTTTTGTTACCCCTAAATCCAGTACTAACGTGGTCTGCAACCCTAAGGCTTCTGGTGTCATCTGGCTTTTGCACTTTCAAGGTCCATGCTTTCATCTTGTGCTTGAGCTTTTGGAGGCCTCTGTTTTTCTTCAAAAGCCTTGGAGCTGTTCTTTCCCAATAATGTAATCAACATCATATTAGCACAACCTAGTCAAGCATACGTTCTCGTTCAAGGGTTATTCAAGAGTTCACTCCACAAAAAGTATGCCCCACAGGCACATGTATTTGTATATCAAGATGCTTTGATAATTATATATTATTAATATCTATTAGTTAAAGCAGTGTCAGTCATCAAAACTGCTTTACAACAGGAGGGATTTCAGCCACTAGAATTGGAGTAGCTATTTTGGATGAGGCTTTGGGCAACCTGGTGTAGTGGAGGGTTTCCCTGCCCATGGCAAGGGGGTTGGAACTAGATGATCTTTGAGGTCCTAACCATTCTATGATTCTATGATTCTATTTTCAAAAGTCTATAATGTGTTACTTTTGGTGACCATCCTAATATATGTTTATAACTCATTAATGTGAGTTAGTGGCCTAGAGCTTCGAGCAGATTTGAATGGCTGAACTCAAATCCTTAGTATACTTTGCACATTGTCAAAAGCTGTGGAGTAATTACAGTGGAGTAATTCTGTTTGAGTGCACTACATATGCAAAATTCATTGGTAGGTAGCACTGGGATGCAACTCAATTAATCGATTCTGGCTCATTGTTATTACAAATATGATTTAATTCTGGTCAAAAACATAACAGTTTTTTAAAATCCATTTATGTTTTGCATAGGTAATGACATCACCTTAAGTAGGTTGGTAACATAGAACAAGGGCAGCCTGATATGCCTATTCCCAAGTCCTCTTCCATCCAAGACCAGACATTTTGACAGTCACATGTTCCAAATGTGATTTGGTATTCCTTACTGAAAACTGTGGACTGGCTCCGTTAGGAGAAAGAACAATAAAAATAAAACATCCCAGCTACCAGAAAGAAATATGGGAAGAAGTAAAACTTGTTGCACAGAAGACGGAGAACTGGGAAGTAAACTCCTAAGAGTGGTATTAGTTGGAGCTCTTCAGGGTCCAAAAGTTGGAACTTCAAAGAGTTTGAAAAGGGTATTTGAATAAGTTCGGCAAGGAGTTGAGGAAGATTTAGTGAAAGTCTTAAAGGCATCAAAAGGTACTACAACTTACAGCATTTGATGGAAAAATAGCACCTGAAGATGTGGTGGCAGAACACTGCCCTGGTGTTTTGAGAATTCTGCTCAAAAAAAGTCAACCCTTCTCTAGACTTTCGGACATCAAACATTAATTCTCTCAGTCCAGCAACCAAAAACTCGGAGAGCTACTTAAACCTAAAATTCTGATTCAGAACCACATTGCAAATGGATCATTAAACCAATCTATCTTCTCTCCTACCTCCTGTAGTTCTCTTTTGAACAGATGCTAAGTGCTCTTTGCTTTCAAGTTGTCTGTTTGGCAAATACAACTATGTTAAATCCAAAGCAATTGCACTTGATCTCTGGTTTGCTCGGAATTTTTCACAGTTTTTTCAGACTTGGTGATGAGATTGCGTACTTGCAAGCTTGTATGCTTTCTCCAGCTGTTTCAACTGGTCTAATACACTATCTTGCATTGTTTCCCTCAGAAAAGACAAAAATCATCACAGCAGATGTTTTTCTGGTATCCTTGGTGGTAGAGCAATATGAGGATAAGGCTGGACAATCTGCACATAACATAAGATTCCAGGTCTGCAAGCCTCAGCGATATTTTGGGCTCCTGCACAAAAGCAGAAATAAGATCTGGAATTTAAAACAAAGCTAGAAAGTATTGGAAAATCATTGTTATTTAGAAGGATGAGGGATACAAACACTTCTATAGCCAAGGATGAAGGACTAAAACTGGAAATGGTGGAAGGAAACATATCTACATTACTTAGCTTATGCATATGTATCTTTGCTGTAGGAAACAAAGAAGTTGTGATCTGATGTCCATCTAGAGAGACTAGATGGACAGTTTCTGACAAGAAAGAGGAAAGGCATCCTGCAACAGGCAAAGAAGCATTCAGTCCAGTGAAAGCAAAGAACTAGACAGGTTCTTCATGATAGGACAGAAAGCCTTGTGCAGACCCAGCCTGGAAACATCTTCCAGTCACGTAGACCTAAGGACATCACACAAAAGAAGCCTCTTAGTTCAATGTTTAGGTTTAGTTTATCTATTTAAGATGATGATAAACATTGAGAGGTACCATGGTCTCTGTTACTATGGTTATTCTTGCAGCTAGCAGGGTGATTTTATATGTTGTTTCCGGAGCAGAAGAAAAGTAGCCACAGGTATGTGTATAATGAGAGCGAGAAAAGCCTACCTACCTTCAGAGAAGTGCTATGTAGAGTTAGTTGGGCACATTCATCTATGACTAGAAGATTTTCAGAGAAGTGAATCGCAAAAGTGTGGTGTTTCTTTTGACTACCTCTAGTTGGAAAAATTCTCAGTGATGACCATAGGTAGCATTAGCAGCATGAGATCTGTAAGATCCTGTTAAGCATTGGGGGGTTTTTTTTGGCTTTTATCACCTCAAAACTCCACACAGCTGCACTGTGGAGGGAAGAGTGCAAGAGGCTGTATGATGGGGCATAAGACAGAAGGGAGACCGATCATATTGAGCTTCCAGGAATTAAATGCCTTTGCTAATTTGTCAGAAACAGCAATTGCCAGTAGTGCCATCTGCAGTGAACTTCATCTGAAGGAATGGGAAGGACTAGTTACAGTCCTTCTGTATGCTACAGCTAAACTGTATGCTCTCTATGTAGCTGAGAAAGAGAATGTGAATCCTTGAAAAGATAATTATCTCACTCTCCATGGACTACATAGGGAACTTGGGAAATAAATCTCTTAACCTAAGCATTTCAGAAAAATATCAAAGTCAATTGCATGTCACATTTATCTAGCTACCTGCTGAACTGGCATTTTAGTTGTTCACTTCCCAAGTTTTTAACTGTTAAAAATAGCTATAACATTACAAATGTCTGCTTTCATGGACACAAAGAAAAATTTTAAAATATTTTTATATTTGGTAGACCAATGCAGAATTGCAATTCAAAGAGCTTGATGTACTTACACCACACCGAGTTTTCTAGCAGTGGTCACCTACTTAGTTGCTGTCAGAGTAAGAGTAATAAGATGTCATCCGTGCTGATGTGAGATGGTAGTTCTTCAGTATGAAGAATGACTCTTGTAGTTAATGCTAGCTGATGTAGTTATCAGATTCAGAGACAGCACGCATGTCTAGGCCAAAAGAATGAGCTAGGCTTTCACTCTCTCACATCCCGTAGATAAGAAGATATTGTGCAAAGGGATTACATGTGCTGTACTTATGTTTCAGGTAAACAGAAGTCCACAGGGCTGCCGGTTCAGGCACTACCATGATCTATATGTCTGCACCAAACCCAAAGATATCACAGCTATGTCTACAGAAGCACACTCATTGTTTCTTGCCTTTTCTTTCTTTCTTAAAACCTCTACAAAGGCAAATAAAAAAGCCACTATATTAACTGATTAATCTTTATAAAATAGCAGATATCAAATAGCAGGTGGTTCAGCAGCATGATTTTCTCTTACTCTGATAGGAAAATTACTATTAAAAGCCACAATTACAATTTAAAGTGTGAGAGTAGTGCTTGTGTGTATAATAGTTACTTTACCTTTTCTGATCTATTCATCCCAGAAGCACTATAGCATTGCAGTTATAATGTCATGCTAACAGCTGAGAGGACAGGACCCCTGCAATATAGTACTCCTAAAACATAGGTGCTAATAAAGAAATGTGGTAGCTTAAACAACTTAAGCTAATAAATCAGTTTAGTTTTAGGTTAGCACTTGCTACTGACATAATTTTGTCTATTCTCAGGAGCGTCTTTCCATTTGTAGATGCTGATATTAATGAGGTTAAGTTGTGCCTTGCTGAAGACAAACTATAACTTGGACTTAATCACCTTATTTTCCAAAGGCACATGCTAGCAAACCATATAGATGACTTTTAAAAACTTTACTTTTTTTCCCCCTTCTTTCCTGTGGATAGATAAAAGAAGCAGGATTGTTTCAGTGTAGTAAAAATTTTTACCTAGATTACTTCTCCAAGGAAAATTTGACAACATTTCAGGGAGCATTCTTACAGGACAAAAGCTTATCCTGCTATCTTGAAATGCCTCTAAACAAGAACAAAATGCAATCACAACAACATATATTAATTAAGATTACATTAGGTACATCTAGTAAGATGTTTCACCATTTCATACTATCAAAACTCTATGCTGTAGTTTAGTCTACGTATTTATTTTCAATACATTCTTAATCATCAAATGCATGGATAGGATTAATGAACTCATTTGTCCTCAACAGATGCAGCATGTAAGGTCACCAGGTTGTCACAAGTCTTGAAGATGATATGCTTGTGAACTGGAAGCTTACTCTGAGTCCTAACAAGAAATAGGTGCTCCTGGCTAGGACATTCACATAAGGCTCCAGCAAGAACAGGCTGCTAGCAAGGATCTCCATCATCCCCAGAAGGCAAGTGGCTTTACTTTTTAAAGACAGTTTTTAGTGTTTACACCCCATGAGAAAAATGTTCTGCAATCTCTGTTTAGCAGGGGACTACACCACTGCTATTCAAAAGCATTTTGCTATTGCAGTAGGCTCCGGCAATCCCTGGTATTTGTGCAGCTATGACTCACTTTATTTGGGGCTTATGCAGGGACTACTGCTTGGCATAATGTGGCAGTGGCTCAAGGCCAAGAGATAGCATGAGTGTGTCTTTTTCATTGGTGCTATGTTTATTCCAAGGGGCAGATCTCATCCTGGTACGGACTCAGTATATAGAGCTACAGCAAAATCTGAGACTGGCTAAAAGCAAAGTCTCTCCTTCTTGCCATGATTCACCCAGAGAGGACAGCTGACTTCAGGCAATGCTCGCAACCCAGGCTATAAATGTCAAAACCTGGAGGCAGGACGATGACACAACAATTTACTGGAAGAAATTTGTAGAATGAGCAAAGGCAAACAGGATTCATAATGGACACAAGGCTCTGCAGAAAGACAACACTGTAAGGAGTGACTGCCTATATATATTTCTATTTCTTTTTGTCTTTCCATAAGATTTTCCACTCAAACTTTTGACTAAGTGGAGAGTGTGCAACCACCACTGAAATTTAATGAGGTAGTTTAAGAAATTATACAAAGTTACTGATGTTATAGCAGCTACTTCGAAGAAATTCTGGGGTGAGAAATATAGAAGCTGGAAAAATAGAAGTGGGGGTACGGTCCTCTTAAAATAATATTTTCTCAGCAGAAACAGTGTGATCCAGGAGGTGCTGCAAACTCTTTTGTAAATAGACATCCAGGTCATGCTATTGATCTGGAAGGAAGTGGGAACTATGATAAAAGAGCTGTGGAAGATGGATGGTGGAAATTCCTCAGCTATGGGACACACTGTCAAACTCTGCACAAATGGCAGCTTCTACTTGACACTTGTCATAAACCTGTGACACACTGAGATTGACACCTTCTAACATACTGCAGTCTTTGCAATACTTCCTACTAAAGGAAGGCTAGCCTCTGGGTGGACAACATTTTGCCAGGAGCTAATGAGTATTTAATGGTGAAAAAGGATTAGTAGTTTAGAAGAAATATTTTAAAGTAAAAGAACTATGAAATGAAATAGATTCGAAAATTAATTTTAAATTACATTGTATTTTATTAAATCATATTGAATTATAATGATTTTTTTCAGACTAAATAAAGAATCTGTTTTACATGGCTAATACAGCTTCACCTAACTGAGGTGAAGCTCCACAAAAACATGCTATGCTTTTAACAGCTATTAGGGAAATCAAAGACTATAACATTGAAAGTATCATTTGCAATACAGCTGAAGCAGAAGATAATATGAATATCACCAATCTATTCAGTGGAATTATTTTAGGAGATAATTTCAAGAGAATGGTTGAATTACCCCAGGGAAAGATCACACTCAAGAATAATAGAGTCATCAATGATACAAACTGAAACCAGCTGTTCCATGAGTCTCCAATCAAAAGGGTGAATTGGTATTGATAATCATAACTGATAATAACCTTCCTGAGAGCATACGATAAACTGTAAGATAATTCTTCCACTTTTAAAAATAGTTGATTTCTACGTCATTCACTAGAATTATCTCTGCAGAGTAACAATTTTTTGTCATGTTAGAAAGATGAATTTTCATCATATGCAGATGCCAGAATATGCAAGTCAGTGACTAAAGACAACTGCAGAAGCAAGAGTTTGTCTAGGAGCAAAAGACGTAAGACTAAGATTCTTCTAGCCCTACTTTTCCAGTACTCTTTGAGAGAGAAAATTGTTAAGAAACAAAATCAAAGCATTTTTCTATTGATGGTGCAATAGCTCCACACTATCTCAACACTGCTTCATGTTGACATGCTTGATATCATCAGCAAATGATTACTGGTAATTAATAGCATATTTTTACACAATCTAGTAGGACCTGTCATGACACACTACTTAGACAGGTTGTGTTACATTTTTTTTCTCTCTCAATAATTAGGCTTGGAAGTAATGCTGTTTTTACTTGATGTATTTTGGCCTATCCCTGCCACTACAAATAAATCTATAGGCCTGACAGTTGAGTTTACACCAAGCTATATGGTAGGATGTTTTGAGTTTGTGTGGTGGGGTTTTGGTAAGAAGTAGGGGCTACCTCAGCTCCAGGTCAGACCTGCTTCTGGTGGAAGCCAATACGCACCTCTGTGAATACCATATTTAAAAAGGGGCAAAAAATCCTGTGCCATGCGGGACCTGCAGTGGAGAGAGGGGGAAGATGTGGGTGACTGTTTGCACTGGATCGACCCACTTTGCCTGGCGGGGGGCGGATGGCAGTCGCAGTGGTGCAGCTTGGAGTGCTCCACAGGGCCCTGCTCCTGGAGCGCCTCCTGAGTGGAACTTGTCCTGCCGGGACAGCCAGAGCTCGTCAGGCCGGTCGGGCCTGGCGCAGCTGCAGCAGAGAGAGGAGGGGGATGTGAGAGAAACAACTCTGCAGATGCCAAAGTCAGTGAAGAAGCTGGGATGTGGTCAGCGAGGAAGTGCACAGGATGTGAGATTCCCCTGCAGCCTGTGGTGAGACAGCAGGCTCTCCTCTTGCAGCCCATGGAGATTAACAGTGGAGCAAAGATCCACCTGCAGCCTGTAGAGGACCCCATGTTGGAGCAGGTGGCTGCACCCAAAGAAGGCTGTGACTCTGTGGGAAAGCCCATGCTGGAACAGCCTGTTCCTGAAGGACTGCACCCTGCGGGAGGGACTCACAGTGGAGCAGTTCGTGAAGAACTATAGCGCATGGGAAGGACTCACATAGGAGAATTTCACGGAGGACTGTCTTCTGTGGGAGGTACCCCATGCCGGAGCAGGGGAGAAGTGTGAGGAGTCCTGCCCCTGCAGAGGAAGGAGCGGCAGAAGCAACATGTGATGAACTGACCGCAACCCTCATTCCCCATCCCCTTGCATGGCTGGGGAGGAGAAGGTAGAGAAATCAGGAGCAAAGTTGAGCCTGGGAGGAAGGGAGGGGTGGGGGTTGTTCTTTTTAAGATTTGGGTTTGTTTCTCATTATTCTCTCTGATGTGATTACTAATAAATTAAATTGATTTTTTTTTTCCCAAAGTCAAGTCTGTTTTGACCATGAGGGTAGTTGCTGAGTGATCTCTGGCTGTCCTTGTGTTGCCCCATGAGCCTTTTGTTACATTTTCTCATCCCCATCCCACCAGGGGCAGGGGAGGAGTGAGCGAGCGGCTGCATGGTGCTTAGTTGCCCGCTGGACCTAAACATAGGACAATTCTGTTTGATTATGTAGTGAATACTCAGTAACAACTAAAATAATTTGTAGCACAGCCAGATCTCTGCTTATTTCCCTAGTAGGCACATGAAAATGAAACACTTTTTTTTTTTTTTTTTAAGCATCCTACAGTAACTAATAACGGGAAGATGAAAAAAAAAACCTGAAGAAAAAAGATGGAGATGCAAAAGAAAAGTGCAAAAATTAGTGCAACTTCAGAGAATATATACCCTCTGCAAAAGGCGGTAAAATACAATCTAATATACCAAAGAGCAATGTCTAAATATCTCAGGCTTTTGTTACAATTGAGAGATCTAGGGGTCAATTAATAACAATTGCAGAAGTTCAGCAAGTGACATAATATATAGCAGAGAGAGCGTTAATGTTCTGGACAGCAATTATATCTCCCTTTGTCTAGATTTGCTATGGGATTCTGTTACCAAGAGTTTAAATCGTCATTCTGGAGAGAATTTTTTTCAATTATCAGACAGACCAGTCTTATGAAGAGACCTTTTTATGTCTTATGCTTTGCAGATTAAAAAACTTATGCTCTAAGGAGGATTGGTCAGGATAGGGTACACTGAAAAGCCACTTTCAACTTCCAACAAAGGCTGAGCCAAGTATCAACTGAATCTTTTTGAAACTGGAAAAAGTACAGACCAGTCTTTTGCCTGCCCCATTACTTTTCGTTTTCACATGTCTTTGTCCTCTTGATCTGGCTGGAACAGTAAGTGCTCACAGTCGTCGGGTAGAACAGCTGCCCTGTTAGCCTCTAACAAAATAAGACCAGACAGATAATCAAATATTAGTCTCCTGAGAGCATCCTATACGCCGTGAAACAATTCTTATTCTCACCATTTGCAGCAAATTTCCGTCCTGCCTGGAGACAAGAGAAATCTGCAAAAAGAAAAGAGCTCTTTGCTGTATGATTTCAAAGCATGGGAGCACCTACATTGACAGGCTGATTTGCCATGATTCATTCCAGGGTCCTAGTCCTCTAATAATTCACTGTGGCTTTGGCTAAGCAGGCAAATACTGTGGAGAAACAGAAGCAGGTCTTCAGAGAGAATCAGTTGGTGTCGAGGATCCCACACCCACAGTACATGTGGTTTTGGGGAGTTTTACTTTAGACTAGCACTAATCTAGTGCCATCAACTGAAGACCTATTAGTATATTCCAACACTCCCAGAAAAACCTTCTGGTTTAGTCACCTCCAAAAAGATGCTGCAAGCTTTTTCCTGTGTTCCAGGGCCTCCCTGCTGTGACAGGTAAAACTCAGGATATGGGTTGATTTGGAGGTTCACTTTGAAAGCACACTTCTCATTTGAACTTAAGTACCAATGCATGTAATGCACCCTTTGTCTATTTGCACCACCACGATTTGCTGGACTGAACCACATCGCTTCCTTGCCAGGGAAAACAGAGCATAGACTGGAGAAGAGTTTGAACAAGTGCTCATCTCTTGTCCGTGACGCTGAAGTAGTCCAAGCTGAACTTACCTTCCTAAATGAACTAGAGTGCATCTCGGTATTCCAGTCCTCTGTAAGACTCCTTGCCTTATCTGCAGCATACACGTGCCTCACACTTGCAAGTATGATGCATCGCTCTTGTTGGTCACTATATTCCCTAGCAAAGTCTGCTGTCTTTGAAAATGTGTCGCGGCAGATGGGAAATCTAAGCTCTTGGGAAATCCAAGCTCTTGAGAAATCCAAAGCCCCAGCCTCTGTTTTCTGGGATGTTGTTTGAAAAGTGAGGAAGAGGCAAAGATAAAATTGTGCTCTTAGGGAGAAGAAGATGGAGGGATTATGGATTTATGCCCTGTGAAAGAAGGACCGAAATGTATTTAGTTCCTGTTTCCTGACTCATGCTGAAAATACTTGGAGGTCTAGTGAAAGGCAACGACAATAGTCATAGACTGAGGGAATACTTGTACTTTGAAGTCATCTTTCTTTACACAGGCACTTCAGCATATTTACCATAGATCTGCCTACACTTCAACTTGGTTTTCATTTTATTGTAGCTTAAATGGAGAACAAAGGTAACATGCTAAATGTAAAGGAATATTGTCATATATGCGCTAACTCTTGTCCTCGCCCCTGGATGCAGAAATGGGTGCAGTCTTCTTTCCTACATACATCCTTCTCTAGCTGAGATTACTTATCTCATTTAATTTTTAAGTGCTGCAAAAATCATACTGTTAGTAATCATTTTAATGAATGACATAAGTGAGTGAGCAGTTAAATCAATGTATCGGAGATGAAATCTTAATTAAAATGGTATTTAGTTATGGAAAGTGAGAGTTTTATAATTTATTTTCTATTAAGATGTTGACTGTTTCACTGAATGCAATTATTTTGTGGTTTTAATCACAATATGAAAGCTGCACTGAAGCGATATTTCTGCATCTTTCTGTTCTCCCATGGAAACCCACCGTCTTCATCTTTAAATACCCATTGCAAAAGGCCAGTGACAAAATTTTTGCATTCATTTTCATTGTTCTTGAGATGTTTTTTACATCTATTGCAACAATAAGCTATTGTGCTATTTAGGATACCTTTCTTGTTAAAGAGTAAAAATTTAGATAGGATTAAGCGTGATTATGCTTCATAATTATTAACAATAATTAATTATCTCCAACACAAGAAGGACATGGAGCTGCTGGAGCGAGTCCAGAAGAGGGCCAGAAAGATGATCCGAGGGCTGGAGCACCTCTGCTATGAAGACAGGCTGAGAGAGTTGGGGCTGTTCAGCCTGGAGAAGAGAAGACTCTGGGGTGATCTTATAGCAGCCTTCCAGTATTTAAAGGGGGCCTACAGGAAAGCTGGAGAGGGACTTTTTACAAGGGCATGTAGTGATAGGACAAGGGGCAATGGATTTAAACTGAAAGAGGAAAGGTTTAGATTGGATATAAGGAAGAAATTTTTCACTCTGAGGGTGGTGAGCCACTGGAACAGGTTGCCCAGAAAAGTTGTGGCGGCCTCATCCCTCAAGTGTTTAAGGCCAGGTTGGATGAGGCTTTGGGCAACCTGGTATAGTGGAGGGTTTCCCTGCCCATGGCAGGGGGGTTGGAAGTAGATGACCTTTGAGGTCCCTTCCAATCCAAACCATTCTATGATTTTATGATTCTATGATTCCATGATTCTATGATTCTATGCATATTAAAACCACTTTTTCTGAATTGCCCTGAGAAGAATGGAACTGTTTTCACTTGGGCTGCAGGTTTAAAATACTGTGCATGTGATCCTGCACTTGCATTTGTGCTTGCTCAAATGCAAGCACATAAATCACATGGGCATACTTTTCAAAGATGTCTCTGCTCATTGCAGGGAGGCTGGACTAGATGACTTTTAAAGATCCCTCCCAATCCAAACCATTCTATGAATCTAAGGAGAGAGGTACACACAGAAAATTTCTTTGTGCATCCACAGTCATGGTCTAACTTCACCAAAAAAGTGTTATGTAAATGTGAAACTATCCATTTGAAGACATGACTGCAACAGTCCTTGAGCTCTTCTGACTGTTCATGCTTCTTTTTTTTTTTGGTGGAGGACAGAAAACCATAACAATTTTCTCTTCCCTCTCCATGCACTGGATGACTTTGCTCTCAGCAGGGTAAGCGCTCCTTACACAACTACATGAGTAAGAACCACCACCTTCTCTCAAGCACAGTGAATGAAGATGAGCCATTCACTGGAGCTAGATTTTCAAAGCTCTTTATGCACTCGGAGTGGTATGCAGGCACACAAACCTGCCGCCATTTCATATGTTCCTGTCAGGAAAGTAGTTAAGTTCAAGAGAAATAAAGCAGAGGTGTCATGTCAACTATGGAAAATAATGTATGAGTGTTTTTAGATTCCTCTGTGGTCTTGAACAATTATATTTTGATAAATCAAAATGCTTTTCAATACTATGCATGAAGGCTCCTAGGTGCAAATTATAGTGATATTAGACAGTTTTGGGGTTTTTTTTACCTCCTTCTTCTATTTGGACTCCAGCTTAAAGCACAAAAATTCTTTCTCATGTCATTTTAGAGGCATTACAGATTGTAGGTACCTTGAAGTTGAATGGGTGGCTTCCAGACTGGAAATCGCAAGCTTGTGCTAAGTGCATTTGCTCCTTTTACAGTGCCAGAGGGTTAGGTGTACTTGTATGGAACCCAGATCAATTCTCACACTTTTAAGAAGTTAGGAAAGGGATGATCTACCCTGACTGTGTTTTAGAGGACTTTTACATGGCTTTTGATTATCCTACTATATTGGTCTCCTCAAACCTGGAGGGTAAGGAAAGATTTCAAATGAGCTTGGGGAGAATTTAGGTGCTGAGCTGCTCAAACTAATGTTCTCTGGGTGTTTGCATGGGTGCTGCTCTACAGTCCTGGAGAAATTTCACAGTTAAATATAAACACTTTCTCTGGCTCTTCCACTATTTGGTAGTGGCAGAGCTGAGAGCTGAGATGTGATTTTATATTTAGGTACTTAAAATCTTTACCAAATTCAACCCTTCAATTATTTTTTTTTGTTTGCTGGCATGCTATTGCTCCCAATTTTATAATTACTTTTCTATACTTGGGTGAATTAATCAGTATACTCTTTTTTTTTTCCTATAGACTTAACCAAACTGAAACTTTCATCTGCAAAACTTTTCATTTTTGTCTTTAAAACCATTACTTCAGTGAGGAATCAGTTAAATAAAATAATCTCAAGAGTAGATTCATAAGCACGCATGGTTCATCTTTTTAATGTGGAAAGTTAACCACTCTAGTAGTCTCAAGCAGTTTCTGAAAGACGCCATTACTGTCCTACTCACTCTACAACTATGCAGCTCCTTTAACAAATAACTGGTAAGACTTAAAAAGGTTTTGAAAGACAGTGAATTATGTTCTTCTATTCACAGACTCATTAAATATGACTGAAGAAGTCAGAGGCAGTGGTTTTCCCTCGCAGAAGCCATTCTGGTTTGTGCCTCTTTAATAATAGCCACCTGAATCCTACAGTTTTGCTTGCACATTAACATTGCTCAATTTGCTGCTCCTGAAGTGATACCTTGCAGGTCTGAAATTCCGCTGTCGACCCCTTCCTTCACCTCCGTTCTTTTTTTTTTTTTTTTTTTTTCAAAAAGACAATCCTCCTACTCTGAGCAGGAGAAGATGATTTTAACTGAGAATTTAGGTGTCATAGTTAGGTCAGCTGTTCCATACCAAGTGGCTGAGGAGAATCACCAGGCCTTGGTAACTCACTGACCTTTAATTTATTATCCTGCATCAGCATCTCCTTCTTTTGCCACTCATCTAAGTAATTTCCCCAGCTTTTCTTCAATATCCTCTTTTCCATTTTCCAGTTTTCCTTTGTTGCTTCTTTTGTTCCTTAGGAATACAGACAATCTGAGACAATTTTTCCCCCTCAAGTTTTCTTCTGGTAGTTACAGAATTTTTATTATTTTTGTTTCCTATTTGCTTTTCAAAATTTTTATACCTATTTTTCATCTAGTATTTTACTTTCTCATGACATATTTTCTTGTCTAGTTTTGAGAGGGATGGATTTCTAGCATTTACGTTAAAGGACAATGAAAATTCAGATTTGAGACTATCTGAAACCAGCTTGTCCTTATATCATCCTTAGTCTTGTGTCATTTGAGAAATCTCATTGACTCTGATTTTATTTTAAATTATTTTAAATGACATTTTTATGAGTCTTAAAATTCTAAACCCAGAAAGCAAACGAAAAATTTTATTTCCTCACTATTCATGCTACATTTTAGCTGTAATCCTCCACCTTTTTTGGTGCTAGCAAGCTACTGAGCCTACACAGGGGTGAAATTAAGTGTTTTCAAATAGATGCTCCAAACTGCTCAAGTAGAAAGAAGATGTCTTGTAATCCTGTAAGTACCCTTAAACTTCTTATGTCAAACTTTCTCAGTAGTCACATTAATTACATAATATGTTTTAGTGGCAGGGCAAAATTTTATAGGTTAGTAAAGAGTTTTAATGGCTCCATAAACATCAGAATGCAAAGGCGTAAGAAGAGTTCATGGCATGTTTTGCAAACTGCAGTCGATTTGACACATCAATCCATAATAAACCTAAAGACCACGGCTCTTTTCAGGGCAAGAGGACTTCCCAGAGAGAAAGGGACTTGGGGACGGGCTGTGCTTGTTTTCTTGCTGAAGGGGACAGCAATCCTGCTCCTTGGAGTCGGTGCCACCAGCTGCAGCAGGAGTGTTGCTTCTGTGCTTACTCCGTAATAAATGCATGTTCTCTCCTCTGAGCTCGTGCCTCTGCCATCACGCTAGGACGCTGCCTGCTGTGTTAATCCACCAATAAAGAGACCTCAGGTCATACAATAATATGTGCCTTTACCTTCTGCCAGTACCCCCAGGACCGGCTATTAATTTTCAAGTCGTTGAATTTTCACTTAATGTACTGCAGCTCTCTGAAGCGTGGTGAGTTTCTTTAACCAGTAAAGCAGCTGTAAGCTGTATATGTAAAATAATAACCAGATGATGATGCGTGAAGAAGCAGGAGAACCCAAACCAAAGCACTGCCTTTCATCGGAGTAACCACAGAATGGGGGATTATTTACATTTCTGTGCAGTTACATTTTGACCCAAAGGATATATGATGGGGACGATGACTGTGAGGTTTGCTCCTCACGCTGGGAACCACGCAGCGCAGGTTACTCCAGGAGTGCCCCATAGAGAGCTGCAAGCAGGGACATCTCCGGGGCTGGGGCAGTGGGTTGGGGAGGGATTCGGGGGCCACGCAACCCTGAAGCCGTGCAAAGAAATACGCTTTATTTAAGCGCTAGTCCCGCCGGGACGTAACCGCCTGTGCCCGCCGCCGGCGGAGAGGGCTGCAGCCGCGGAACCTCCGGCGCGCCTCCGCCACCGCGGTTGCTTTTCCTGCCTCGGGTTTGGTTTCGGTGGGGTTTTTTTTTTGGCTACTTTCCCCCGTAGGTCTCCCGAGAGAGACAGGAGGAAGGAGCAGCCGAGGGAAGAGAAGAAGTAAAAAAACCCAACCAACCAAACAAAAAAAAGCCACCAAAACCCAAAACCAAACAAACAACAAAAAAGGCGGTTTGCATGTTGTAGCAAGCTCCGCGCATCGCCCGCTTTCCTCCCCCTTCCCCCCCGGGGGCGCTCCGCGGCCGCGCAGAATCGCCTGCAGCCTCCGGGCTTGCGCGACTCTCGTTTCTTGGATGCGCGGAATTCCCGCGGCTGCACTTGCGCACAGAGCGTGCCGCCTGCTTCCAGCATGGCTTTAGGGACCGCGGATGGAGGGGTGGGCCCCTTCTCCCGGAGATGGAGGAGGGGCTGGAGGGTACCCTCTTCCCTGCAGCCGGTGCCGCTCTCCCCCGAATCCCCTGGTCGTGCCGGACGTGGGGCCGCGCAGTCCCCGCGGATGTCCGCGCACATCCCCCGGCGCTTCTCCTCCCGCTGCGGGTCTCCGCTTGGCAGGGCCGAGGGGATGCTTCTCAGATTGCAAACCGCCCTCTGAGTAGCTTTAAAAATAATAATAATAAAATATATATATATATGTAGCTTTAAATATATATTTAATGTTTCATACATTATGTGTGTGTATATATATATATATATATATAAAAGATCTATTTTATTTCCCTCTTTGGAGAAAATAGCAAATCAATGCCACCCTTTCTCCCAAGCATGTTTCCCTTCTAGTAAAGGAGGCTCCACCCCTGCTAGGGATTGATTCGCCCGGCAGTTTTTAGGATAATTTATGGAGCAACCTGATGAGCCTATTGGGCGAGTTGCTCGGTCCTTGTAGAGTGGGTTCCTACCTGTTTGGGTGCTTTATTTTATTTTTTCCCCCTTTCCCTTCCCCTCCCCTCCCGTGTGCGGGGAGGGGGGACGGTGGGATTGGCAGGGTCGCTATTCCCCAGCCTCTCCGGAGAAAACTCGGGGAAGGGAGAGCGCCTTCACGCCCATGGATGCGTGGGGGGGCCCCGCGCCCCGCTGGAGCCGCCGCCGCGGGGCCCGGCTGCTGCTGCTGCTGCTGACCGTGCGCCTGGGGAGCGGGTGAGTACGGCGGGGACCCCCGCACCGGCACCGGCCGCCCGCACCCTCCCGCCGGCTCTCGGCTCCCTGCGCATCGTGGCCCGGGCTGAGCCGGGGGGGCTCCGGCCGGGTTTCGGGAGGGGGGAAGGGGAAGGGGAAGGGGGCAGGGAGAAGGGGCCGTGCGACAGGCCGCGAAACTTAAAAACCAAAAATCAAAAAAGGTGCCGGTGCACCGGCGGCGGGTCCCGCGGGCGGCTGCGGGGCGAGGCGGCAGCGGCAAAGTAAAACTTCTGCCGCATCCCACTTGTTCGCTGAGCAAGTCGGGGAGCCCGGGCTCAGCTCGGTGCTGGGAAAAGCATCCCTCCACCCCCACCACTCGTAGCGGGGCGGCGGGGCTGGGCTGAGGGGCGGCCCTGGGCAGCCGGCTGGCCGGGCAGCCCGGCGGCCGGAGGAGGGGCGGCGGTGCGGGCTGCCGCCGGGCGCAACCAGCTGCCCGCAGCGCCGGCGCCTCCCCGTCGCGGTGCCTGCCCGTCCCCGCTCGCTCGCCGGTGGTTGCTGGGAGGGGAGGCTGGAGTTTCGCTGGCGAGCGGCTGCGGCGCTGATGGCTTCTCTGGAAGAGCCCGGTCCGGCGGTGGGCGGGAAAGGGGGGGGGCGGGGGGGGGAGGGCACTGCCCGCGGTGCCGGTACTTTCTCACCGTGCTGCCCGCTCCGTCCTGCACGGCACCGGCTTGTACCTCTGCAGCCCTCGGGAGGGGGATTGGGCCCACGAGTGGGATGGCGCCGAGCAGCCGCTCAAGTCCCAGAAGTTGGAAACGTGCGTTTTGAGAGTTACAGAATTGATCTGAAGGGCTCTGAAGAAAGAGCAGTTCGGTAGAGTAAATGTGTTGTTAGGACCCGTAACAACTTAACAAAAAGCGATCTGATCATTCAACTCCATTAATAATTCAGAGCCAACGTGAATCATTCCACAGGCTGTACTCTCATAAAAACCAGAAGGTAGTACTGAAAAGGTATTTGACTGTTGCCCAGTGCATCTCTGTTTTTAACAGTAGAGCAAATTGTCATTTTAAGAGGATATAGCAAATATCTACTAAAAAAAGCTGGCAAAAAAAGGGCCCCAAACCCAAAAACTATTAAACGTTTTTTTAAAGTCTGCCAGACTCTAGACCCTTCCCCACACTGAATGATGATTTATCAATCTACATGAAGTGTGTTGATCTCAGCCCATCTCTCATCTTCAGAAGCATACTGTGTTATCCTAGTTAGAAACACCACTGATTATACTTTTCTTAATCTGTGTCTTTGAAAACCTTGGCATATTATGGAAATATTTTTCAAAAGCATTGATGGAAATTATACCAGTGCAGCTGTGCATCTTCAGAATGTTTCTTAATGAACATATTGTACCTCAGGTGTGAAAGAAATTATCAAGTGGTTTGCACGAAAAGAATATGCATGCTAATTTATCAGTTCAAAGGCTTAGTTACAAAGGAGGAAGACTAGCTAAAAAAAGTTCGTGTGTTTTTTTGTTTGTTTATCACAGTGTGATTGTGATTATAGGACTAGGTGTAGATTATTATTGCATGTGAAATGTATGTATACATTTTATTAACATTAGCATTTATAAATAAGTTGATAAGAAGTCTTCAGTGAGGAAAAAAGGTAACTTACATGCATTATTTTAATTTGTGCTTCAGAACATCTCAGATGAAATGAAACCTTTAGTATAAACATCCATGTATCTGAATCAACTATTTTCAGGCTTGCTTTTCATTCAGAGACTATATGGCAAAATGGCTGTTGAGAGATTTTTCTTTTTTTTTTCCTTTTTTTTTTTTTTAAGTGATCACAAATGGACATGTTTTTCAGATCCTGATTCTCTAGTATGTAGTGCATTACAACTCAGAGGTGTTTGCAGAGAGCTCAGGAGCTCTAGCGCTCTTTAGCAGCCTTCCACAAAATAGGGTGGAAATACTAATTTTCTGCTTCTTTGGATGCTTTTCTGCAGTTTCAGCCAAAGCTTTTCCTTGAAGTTCCAACTAAAATACAGAATTAAAGCTTTCCTCAAGAATACACAAATTCTGTCTGTTTTTCCAAAAACATCCTGCGGGAGTCAACTCACCTTTTCAACACATACTTTTAAAAGGTTGCAAATTGCATCGCTTCTAGTACACGTTATACACAAAGTACTTTGTACTGAACCTGAGTAAAGTTACTTCAGGTGTAACAAATGGAGCTAAGCCTAGGCAAAGAAATTGAAAGTTGAGTCCAACCAAGAGTTTATCCTTTCAATGTACTGCCCCAAAAGCTGTAGTGTGACAATAGACTGAACTTCCTTCACCAGAGGGATTCATTGCAGTTGAACTCTGTCCCATAAAACAGTTGTTTTTCCCCCAGTTCTGCACATGCACCACAAACAGATCAGAATGGCTGATGCAGTTGATGTAACTTCACGAGCCAGTATTTTGAAGGACTATTTTTGTCAACAGCTGACATCTCTTCTGTAGCAGAAATTGGGCTGTAAGCCTTTCTGTAAGGTATGTGCAGGAAAAGAGTAGTTACCCAGCAGTCACTGCAGTCCTCAATGTTCGGCAAACGCATTATTCTTGTTGAACTCAAAGAAATAGATAATTCATAGAGAAAGTATAAGAGCTGACAACATAATTAGTATCGTTTCCTTAGTTCTAGCCATACAGGTGCAGCATAACTGTAACATTTCTTCTAATTTATACTGCTTTAAATGCTACGTGCTGGTCAGTATCTCTAACAGTAAAGTGTAAGCTTAACAATTTTGGCCATATCTTCCCTTAGTTTTGTAATCTGATGTTCAAAAAAGCAATTATAAATGCTCCATTGCTATGTGACTGTCAGTAGGTGCAAATGTCAACTAATATTTTCTTTTCCACTTCGAAGTATCTCTTAGGAATATACTTCTATAATACGGCCTATGTTTTCGTCTCATATAAATTCCTGGATCAGAGTTAAGCCTGTCATAACAACATGAGTTTCCTAATGCTTGATAATAGTGATTTACTGTTTCATTTGAACATCTGTGATGTTTATTCATCATTTTCCTCACTCTTATGTGCTTTGTTCATGATGTGACAGTGAAGAACTTGTTATTTAGCAGCCTCAGTGGTTTAAAGTATGGTTTATTTTATTAAAAGTTTGTTAATATTTTCTTTTGTTAATATAAAGTGTAATGACACATAAATATTGAGAAATACCTATATTCTTTGCGTATTATTTTCTTACAATGGATTTAAAAGAAATCTTCAAACTATGGCAACACATAAAAAAAATAGCTCATAGCAAATTAAACTACATTTTCAATTACTTTAAACTTTCTGTTTGTTAAATATGTCTGATGTTAAATAAGAGCACCCTTGCTGTTTCTCAGCTGGATAGAAAAGGTTACAGGTGAGCACTCATGGACTTCCGTCAACTTTTTTGTGGATATGTAAGTCTGGCCACAAAGTAAATTAAAAGGGAGCTGGGGGATCTGTTTTTTCTTTGAAGTTGTAGAGGAGCTGTAATAATCTGCGCTGAATGCAACACCTAATTTCTGTGGCCAGTAGCTAAGACTATTAAAGGGACTTGGCCTGTGTACTGTTTGAAAGTGAGTTGCCTTGGTTTGTGCTATCGTATGTATACTTAAAAAGTCATGGCTGTTGAACTCATAGAAAACAAAGGTGAGTATTTCCCAAGATGGGCAAAGAGCCATTTTTGTAGTAACAATTATGCAAGAAGAGTAGTAGAGCTTTTTTAACTACTTGCATAGCCCTTTCTTGCACTGCATACTAAATTGAGTGTGTACTTCGGTAAAATAATGATATCACAACTTATTTGGTAAAGAGTAACAGAGAGAAGTGATAATTATAAATGACAGTATGTAGCATACTGACACAAACCTTTCAAAGAGTAATGGAAGATGGTGACACTAACTTTTATTTCTTAACAATTTCTCTGAGTGGTAATAATTTGTAAGGAGTAGTTCAGACACAATTGAATTAACCTGGAGGTGACACAGAAGCCCTGATTTTGCAGTTTTACACATGCAAACATTTTTAATAAGGCTGAAAATAATGTAGTGAGTTCAGTGGCCTACTGGCCTATGTGAAAACTTGATTCTACATGTCTAACCTTACAATGGTAAGTCATGCAACAACACTGAGCTAATAGATGTGACTAGAGACACTAGAAAGTTCAGCAGGGGTTGAGTAGAACAGAACTTGTTTCAAAGAAGAGGGAAATCTCTGTGATATGGCAAAGATGGAAAGAAGCGGTTTCTAAAATATGCTTTCATTGGTGGATGTTCAAGTCAGTAGGATCTGTTGTGATAATCCAGTCTGGTATCAGAGTAAACAAAACTGGAGAATTTACCCTGGCTTCTGCATCAGGTTTGTTGCTTCAGTATAACTGTTCTAAGTCCCTGCATACAAGCTTGGATGAGGAGGAATTCAATGAAGTATTTTACAGGATTTCTAGTCTCAGGTTTCACTGGCTTCTAGCCAGTGGACCTCTGGACTTCTGCTAGTTGAAAAAAGCCTGTTTTTTTCCCAGTACCACCTGCTACAGCTGGCTCAGCCACTGGTTCCCACATCCAGCTTTTTGTGGGGAAGTCCAGGTCTCAGTTCACACCTCTGGGTCTGCAAGGACAACTTCAGGGTGCGGACCCATGGCTGCAGTGGCTCTTCAGTAATGGACTGGGGTCTGCAGCTGGCTGTTCTTCAGCAGGAAATCCAGTCATCAAATCTCTGCCTTGCCCTATATCCTGGGCTGTATCAAAAGGAGCGTGGCCAGCAGGCCGAGGGAAGTGATTCTGCCCCTCTACTCAACTCTCGTGAGACCCCACCTGGAATACTGCGTTCAGCTCTGGAGTCCCCAACACAAGAAGGACATGGAGCTACTGGAACGAGTCCAGAGGAGGGCCACGAAGATGATCAGAGGGCTGGAGCACCTCTGCTATGAAGACAGGTTGAGAGAGTTGGGGCTGTTCAGCCTGGAGAAGAGAAGGCTCTGGGGTGATCTTATAGCAGCTTTCCAGTACCTAAAGGGGGCCTACAGGAAAGCTGGAGAGGGACTTTTTACAAGAGCGTGTAGTGATAGGACAAGCGGCAATGGATTTAAACTGAAGGAGGGGAAATTTAGATTAGATATAAGGAAGAAATTCTTTACATTGAGGGTAGTGAGGTACTGGAACAGGTTGCCCAGAGAAGTTGTGGATGCCCCATCCCTGGCAGTGTTCAAGGCCAGGTTGGATGAGGCTTTGGGCAACCTGGTGTAGTGTAGGGTTTCCCTGCCCATGGCAGGGGGGTTGGAACTAGATGATCTTTAAGGTCCCTTCCAACCCTAACCATTCTATGATTCTGTGTGCCACTGCCAAGTTTTGCCTTGACGAGAACTCAGAGCACATCAAATGAATCCTGACAATTCTTAAAGGATTCAGCATTTTGATCAGAAAACATGTTGCTGTCTTCCTCTTTCCGGCCTAGTCTTTCACAATATGTTGTAGGTTATTTGCACAGAGAAACCTCCTCACTTCTTGGAGATGAGAAGCTGCATTGCAGTTATACACCTAGTAGTTGCTGCAGGATGAATGATCCAGTCCAAAATGAAAGTTTTGTACAAACTGTTAAAAATAGGAGATACTCTACGCAGAGCGGAAATTTCCATTGAATTAGATTTACCTGTGCTACATTCATACTAACTACTGTTAGAAATATTTGCCTGGTATATGTAGTTTAAGAGGCAACTTGATAGCAGCTTACATTTTTCTCTCAGACAAGTAACTGAGCTACTTATATTACTTCCAAAAATATTGAATTGTTTGTTTAACCACTTTGTGAACCTGTTCCATTTTTTCTTTCAAGAGGAGACCTCAAAAATAGGTAGGTTGTATAAATATTAGTCTAATTAATGGCAGATACACATAGAATATCACTTCCCTACTCCTGCTGCATGCTGCTGAGATACTCTATGTTAGGATTAGCTCCAGTACTGCTCTAGGGTATCTCATGTTTTTTTTTTTTCTTTCTGCCGTGATCCTCAAATCCTTTTCCATGTCAATGCATTTGTCTCTGGTAAGGTGTGAATGGCTAATTCTGTGTTTCTAAATTTATATGCAGTTACTTTTCTTATTTTCAGGAAGACAGACAGACATCGTGAATAGGAATGATCTGAGGTAATATGAGATGTGTCCTCTTTGGATTAAATTGTTCAAAGTCTTAAACAGTTGTTAGTTCTTATATTTAATATGGTTTTCTTCTTATTTAAGGCAGTGTACCACAAGGGATTAAGTCTTATTATTATTAATGTAATATTATGGTCTAATTTATCTTTCAGAATACAGCTCCTCTGGATGGGATTTATATTAGGAAAAAATTATAGTATTACGTATAAATTTAGGTGGCTAACTCTGTCACTAAGCCATGACAAATTTTTTTCTTAATTGCCCAATGCCATATTTACATGACAGAATAAATTATGCAGATATTTTTAAAAATAAAGAACTCGCAATGTTTTCCCTGGGGGAGAAAGGTACTTGACTTCACCAGCATACTGCCATCAAATATATACTGGATTGTATCAGACCTGCTGCAGTTGAGCTATAGACCTGTACCTTAGGTTCTTACTTTGTCAACGAGGGCCATCTAACTGATGGCCTGCAGGTTGTGTCTGGCAGGGAACAATTCCGACAACCGTAAATTTTAGTCACCATCTGACAAGAGGTGGAATACTCCTGTTGTAAAAGATATATGTTATGTTTAATACAAAATAAATTACAGTAGAGAAGAGATAATTTTGCTTGCAGAGAGAGAGCAAGAGAGAACAAGGTTTTTATTACATGGTTTAGGTATGTACATTAGCCCTTACGGAGTATATTCATCTCTTTGTACAATTATTCAGTAATTTCATTGACCTTTGGATTAGTCCAGAATTGCCTAATGGCAATTACACTAAAATTCTGGTAGAACCCATTGACCATATTCCTTTTGGACACATGTTGTCGTTGTCATTGCCTAGTTATTGTGGTTATATAGCTTTTTCTATGATTTTAAGCCAGATTCACCCTCTATGCCACAATTATGGCACAGAGTTCAATGCAAGTCTCTGGTTCTGTTGCTACTTCAGTCTATACATATTTCTTTACCTCCTGTGGGAGGAGACTGATACCCGCTCACGTGTGTACCAGAACTTGGAAGTATTTCAGGTAAGCTTGTTTTTCTGAAGGGCTGTAATAGATTCCTAGTTACCTGAAGATTTTGCAGGAAACATGCAATGATTTCTGTTAGAACAAATGTGTGCATGAGTATGTTGAAATATCAGCAGCTTAAATGACTGAAAATGCCTCATAAAGGAGAGCTCATGTTATATATTTGTTGAGATGCTGGTGACATTTTAAAGTTAAAATATAACAAAGTTGACTTTGCAATTTGATGAATGTTATAGTAATTGTGAGTTGTATTTAATTAATGTAATTGCCTTTTATTGAAGTTATGGTTCTCAGCATTCACCTAGGTTTGTTTTAAGTCTAGTTGCACTACGGAAAGTGTTTCTTGGATCAAGGCACTTAACCCATCATTCTGAACTTGATGACAATTAACCTTTCATCAGTCAAGTGTAAATAGAGATCTGCAAGTCTCTTGAATGAGGTGCTGACATGTCGCATATGAATTTCTGTGTGCCTGTCTTTGTGTGATGAGCTTAGTCTGAAACTCCCAGGAGATCTGATGCTACTGTGGTTAGTGTATGTTTCCGATATTCAGAGAGGTGATGCCTTTTCATCATCATGCCCTTCCTTAGCAGTTTAGGGTATTTTGTCCTTTGTTTAATACCATTTGTCCCTTTTCAGTTATATCTACTTAGGCTCTATAATTTGCTGTCATTATCCTTTTATCTTCTGTTCTCTGAATCTTCATTTATTCCCCACTGTTTGGTCTAGATGAATAGTGGAATATGGTTGTTTACATTTTAATTATCTGATTGCATGGTCTGGCCAAAACCCACAAAGAAGGTAAAACTTACCAATTGAGAAGATAAGACTTACCAATTTACATTTTTAGGTTTCATTCAAATCGGTTTGAAATAAATGTCTCTAAGAATTTTAGTAGATTTACACTTCAATATCAGTCAAGGCAGTAAACATTATCCTAAAGCCTATTGTATCTTTCTGATAGATTTTATTTTTTGCTGCATGCAATGGCTGGAAGGATTTCCTTAGAAGACATTTTGTAGAGGAAGATGGATATATATTTGTGTAAAAATTTTACACCGACAAAATGTTCTCGATCTCTAAGAATTAAATGCAGTTGGCATAAGGACCCCTACTAATTTTTCTGCTAGCATTAGAAATGTTTGTACTAGAAAAAAGGAAGGATTTACCTACTGAAGACAATGGGTACTTTCAAGTACTTTCTTTAAGATACTGTAGTAGTGATTTTCTCAGAACAGAGGAAGAAGTGTACTTACACTGCAAATGTGGGTGTTATGATCAATAAGTTATCTGGTTTTTGTTAGCCAAAACAAAACACACAACACATTCTGCAAGTTTGTAATCAGAATGTGGAAAAATTGATGCAAGGAAAGAGAAGTGAGAGGTGTGTCCTATTTCCTCACTTGTCTGGAACAAGAGCTGGAACGAGAACTGCTCAGAGCATCAGGAATATCAATATTAACAGGGCCTTTGCTGAAGACAATTTTTTTCCATGTTGAAAGATTGTTTTTACCAAGTTCATATGTTTGGGGGTGGGACTGCTGTTCAGAGAGAGCTGGAGAGGCGGGGGGAATGGATTGACAGGAACGATATGAAATTCGTCAAGGATGAATGTTAAGTCTTGCATCTGGGCGGGAAGTCCCCCTTAGCAGGACAGACTGGGGACTGGGTGGCTGGGGAGCAGCTCTGCCAAAAAGGACCTAGAGTTCCTGGTAGACAGCATGGCATCCTGGGCTGTGTGACCAGGTGCACGCTCTTGAGGTTTAGGGAAGTGATCATCCTCTTCTGCTCAGTGCTTGTTAAACCACATCTAGATATTGCACCCAGTTTTGGGTTTAAACTGGAGGGAGCTCAGCAGAGGACTGCCAAGCTGGTCAGGTAGGAGTACTTGCCCTGAGAGGAGAGAGCTGTTCGACTTGGAGAAGAGATGACTTTGGGGTGACCTAAAAGCAGCCCCTAAAACTTATGGGGAGGTGATGGAGAACATAGAGGTAGGATCTTCACAGTGGTGCATGGTAAGAGGATGAGGAACAATGGCAATAAATTGCAACAGGGGAAGTCCCAGCTAGGTATTAAGGTGAAAAATTCACTGTGAGGGTAGTTAAACAGTGGAACAAGTTGTCCAGTGAGGCTATGGGATCTCTGTCCCTGGAGTTTTGAAAGACCCAACTAGACTAAGCTCTAAGCATCCTGATCTGAATTCAGTGTTAGCCCTCCTTTGAGTAGAAGTTGACTTCCCGAGATATCTTCTAAACTGGATGATTCTGTAGAAAACAGCAGGAATCAGCTTGGGTGTTTGTTTTTGTTTTTGTTTTTTTTTCCATTGTGTTTTCATAGAATCATAGAATCGTCTGTTTGGAAGAGACCTTCAAGATCATCGAGTCCAACCACTCACCCTGCACTGTCAGGGTCCCTAAACCATGTTGCTCAACACCAAATCTGCACGGTTTTTAAACACCTCCAGGGATGGGGACTTCACCACCTCCCTGGGCAGCCTGTTCCAATACTTCACAATCCTCTCTGTAAAGAAATTCTTCCTGATTTTGTTTGGTTTCATTTTTTTTATTATGGTTTACCATCTTACTGGGGCAAGGTTCTTGCACTCTATTGTACAGCATAAAAGAGAGGGGTACAAAACCAGGTAGTTGTCTCCATCAGGTCTACAAAACTAAGAAGAATATTTTTGTGTCCACATGTGGGGGTAAAGAGCTATTTTCACTAAGATGGTCAAAATGACATCACTATACTAATCAAGCTGAATATGTTTGAGAACCCAGCAGATCTGAACTGGCACAGAGAATTACCTGTACTTGGATAGATAGATGTGAGGAAAAATTTCAATTGATTTCTGGACCACAACTTGATAGCAGTAGAGGTGGCAGTTATACTGGTCTGAGCGTATGAATATTTGGATGAACTTTCAAGGAGAGGAGGTTAACTCTGTATTATATGAGCTGACCGATAGATAAAGAATATCTATGATACTTTGAGTCTAGATGATAATTTTTGTAAGATCTTTAAAAAACGTTTGAATTAATAACAAATTTGATGAGTGTCATTTCAAGTAATATGTAGCATCATCTGAAAGTTGACTTGGAGGAGAGCAATTTGTGTGGATCCCAGAACAAGATTGTTCTTCTGGAACACATATTTAATACTACCTGTTGTTCTTAACATTAAAGATTCAAATTTCTATAAATGTTCTTTGCAAGCAGTTGTGCCTTTATTAAGTGTTCAGAGTTGAGTCTGGCTGTATTGTTCAGTAATTTCTATTCGGATTAGTTTTTATTATATTAGTATCACAGAGATGTTCATCATTTTATAAGAAATGTGATAATGCTTTTAAGTGAAGATCTTGCTGGGACTAAAATTAGTTGTACTGAAGTTATTATATGTAGGAGAAAATGTTTCGTATCTTTCAGAGATGCACTTCAAATCTGTAATGACTCAAAAGACCTCAATCACGTGATGCTTGTGATTTGTATTAAGATATCACAGGTCTGATAGTCTAAACACTCAAATATGTAGCCAACCTTTTTCATTACAGGGAATGAACAAATCTTTATTTATTTAATATTATGTGAACTATTTTATGTAACTTACCTTAAAAATCTAATGTTTCTTCCTGTATAAGAGTTTATAAAATTTTTTCTCACACTTTTCCCTAATAATTTCATTGCTGACTTAAGGCCCAGATTTATCCATTCAGTAAAAACTCAGGAAGGAGAAGGGAAAGAGGAGGCTGGACTGGAAATTATAAATAGCCAGAAAAATATGAGATTAGAGGAGGTTGAAGAGCATAAGACAGTATGTGCATCCAAAAGAAGAATCAACCTAACTGTATGTAGTAGGTATACTGGAAAAAAAAGATGTAGGGAATAAGTAAAACATACTTCAGTGGGAGAGAGAAATACATTTTGATACAAAAAAGAATGTTCCAGAGTCTGGCAATGTGGAAGGAGGGAGGAAATAGATTGGTAAAAGCATCAGAGGTGGAATGGGTGGGGGGAGAAAAAAGATTTTTGTCAAGAAAGCATCTAGCCAGTTTAGGAAGGATGTAGATGACGGAATACAACATCAGCAACTCTGTATCCTACAGGATTAGAGAGTGCAAGTAATGCTTTCTGGAGATGTATTTTCAGTAGCTGCATTTCTTTGCTTGCAGTTACGCTTATTTTCCCAGAAATTTTCTGTGAAGAATAAAGCTTATCAGTGAAGAAAGAAGCTGATGATGAAATGCAAAGGAGAGTTCATTTCTGCAGAAGGGTGGTAGAACTGGTAAGTATGAAGTCAGCCATCAAGTTTAGAAGATAAATCTTGAGAGATGTTTAAACCATCCAGTACTGACAACTAGCAGTGGAAGGAAGCTTTCAAGAAAATCTTTTGAAGAAAAATGTAATTGTGTCCTATTCTAGCAGTCATTACTATGTAATTCTGCTGCTATTGCTGCTACAGAAAAGTAGTAGTATTTGTATATGTGCAAGAGTCCCAATCCTTTTTCAGCTTCTGAAGGATACTACAAGTCTATCTGAAGCCCTTGTTTTATCTTAGGGAGATCCAAGTTAATATGTAAATATGTATTTAAAATTGCTAAGAGTAATTACTCATTCCTACCATGTTGGAGTTGCATTTTGCTCTCTCTGTAAGGAAGTTTCTTCTGTCTCAGGCACTGCTTAAACTTATCATCCTTCTAGAGTTCAGATTTTCATCTATACTTGGTCCTATGCCTTGATCATTCACCTGACATGTGCCTAAGTACTTGCTTTTTTAGCTTCTGATTTAGAATCATCACCAGCATCTGTAAAAATGTCTGACTCTGGCTGTGGGGGGTGTCAGTGACCATGTTTTCTTTTTCAGCAGTGCTTTAGGTCTTGATTCACGTGTGGGATTTGGCTAGGTCAGATAACTTCTGAACTCTCATTGACGGGGCCATGAAATGTACTTCTTTATTGCGTATAAGCATATCACATTCGGTGATAAGGTAGGGTCTGGTTAGATGTCTGACCGGTTGGAAACCTGCCCTGGAAACCTTGTCTGTCTCAACTGACTTCTTATGAAGCACTATCTGGTTAAATGCGGTATTTTGACAAACCTCTGAAGTTGTTTTGTTGCTAACAAAGTATTTTCTCATGTTTACAATTTGAGAAACATTACAATTTTGTCTGAAGATTGAGAGAAATAGTTGTGATGTTTTGTTGTTGTTTTTTTTTAAACTACAGGAAAATAAAGGTTAAATTGCATTATGCTTAGACAAAGGACATAAGTGTAATATACTGGGAAGCACAGGCAGTGAATAGCACCTGTCTTAAGGCAGATTTCATGATTTAAAGCAGTATCATTGTGACCTACTCTTGTACTGGTAAAACTCCTGAAGCAACTGCTTTTGGTTGCTGTTGGAGAAGATCCTTGGCTAAATGAACTAACACAACTAGTCTTCATGCTTTCGTTGGCATGTGTAAGACGAAGAGGAAAATGATATGTTCCTTTCAGCTTTTTCAGTATAGAAATGATCTGAAAAGCTGACTTTCCTTCTTATTTATTTATTCATTAATTAAATGATCATGCGGGTATTCCTTGTATGGCAGGAAAAATGTATCTCCAAACAGACAGAGCTACTCTGCAGTGTTGTTTAAACCTCACGGCCTCTGAGGGCTTGGTTGAGTTGTGTGTATACAGGCATGAAGTGCTGGTGGAGATAACTAGGGTTACCTGCCCAGTTTCTCCTACTTCTCCAAAACTCTATGGGTTCCCCATAAATCAACCCTACTTGGAAGACTGGGTGTCCTCGGGTGTGTTGAGTGGGAATAGGAGCCTGGGAATGGATAACTGAATTGATCCTTATCTGTGTTTCAATACTCCCACTTATGCTATATGTGTAGTTCTACATGTAATACTTTGGTACATATGATGCAAATAGCAGTAGGAGCACTCTCACTATATCCAATTTTTTTTTTTTCCAGTTCGTTACATAACCTGACATATATTAATTGCAACTTAAAGCTCATCTGATTGTTTTTTCTCATATTTAAAGGAGAACAAAGACCTATGATACTAATATCTGAAGATAAGCATGTTGCCTGATGTTGAAAATACTTATTTAGTCATTAGTCACTTATGCTCAGGGATTTATTAGTCATGGTAATGTCTCCAATTAGTTGAAGGACAGAGAGCATAATTAGGGTGCTTTTTGCCTAATTACTGTTAACTGTATACATGTAGTTTACTGTTGAATTTATGAGACTAGCTGTAGTGTTATAACAACAAGCATGTTAAGAAATGAGGTCTCTTTCTTATTTACAAAATCATTAAAATTAGGATTAACACCCACAGTAATAGGTGTAAAATAGCATCGTGCCATGGAACAGAAATGTTTGAATGTTTTATGTCATATTTTTTTTCTAAATCATTGTCTCTACTGACATTCTGAAAAAGACCTACTGAGTGAAGTTTGTTGAAATAAAGTATTTTACAGTAAATGGAGAAAGGGTCAAGTATTATGTTCCATGTATAGTGAAATAACCTTCAGATGAACCTGGAAAGGAAAAGAATTCCTCTTTAATTAAGTTTGCTTTTCTTCCTGTAGTTATGAGACAGATGGGAAAGTGCTGCTGTTAAAGTGAGGGTGGAGTTAATTGGCATTGATCTTCATGGGTTTGTTAGATTTATTTTAACTGCAAAGAAGTAAAAAGGTGCTCAGCTCAATTTAACTGTTGCTAAATATTTGAACAGCATACCTGAATTTAACATTTTATTTTCTGGTTTGGAACGAAGTTTGCTGTCTTCTGTCTTTCCTTCTACCCCATTCCAAACCCTGGGGAAAAAGCTGGCCTTTGCAGTGTGAGACATACAGAAACTTGGGTAAAAGGTCAACAGTTTCGAACCATCTTGTTTTCCAAAGTGAATGTTTCTTTAAAGAACATGGTCTAGCAGCCTCAGTTAGATCCTGGTAACACCATCTCAACTGGTTCTGCTGACAGTTGAATTTGGAAGAGATTTCTACCTTTGAAACAGAGTGGATCAAATCTATTTAGTATGACAAAGATCAGTAATTCAGATTCCTAGAAATGAATATGCACACAGTGTCTACCCTGTTGCTTCTGTGCATCTAGGTGCTCTTCTTGGGAAGCTTTATGCATCTACCCCCAAAACATCACAAAGTTGGCAGGTGTGTGCTCTGCTGCACTGGAGGGCATTTAGAAAACTTTCTACATACTCTGATCACTTCCTTTCTCCAGCCAGCATCATTCCTGTCTTATGTTAGCCCTGTGACTGCATGTCAGTGGCTTAAATTTAGGAATCAAAAGTGCAGAACTGGGTGACATCAACACTGCAGAGACATTATAATCTTTATTGAATGCTCAGTGGTCTTGGACACATTTTAAGGAAGAGTTAAAAAGATGATATTCTGGTAGCAAGATGGGTTAATCACAGTCAGTCATCTCTGAAAAGGCCAGTAAGATAGGAGTAGAGAGAGTGAGAATAGCTCCTTTGACTGTGTGGAACAGCAATAGTCCAGTTTCTCTGCATTTGGTTATATTCATTTCTGATCTGCGTTAGTTTCTTTGCTGCTTTATCTAATGGATTAGTGAGACACAAGCTCTTGTTAACCTAGTGTTCTGATATCAAAGTCTAGTGTATTTCTTTTCTTGCAGCTGGCGCTTTTTTCGATGTATAGTATTTTCTAGATAAAACTGCATAATTCCATGTAAATAGTAGGAAATGTGCGTTTTAAGCCAAGACTCTTAACAGACATTAAATAAAGAAATGTTGTCTCTAATAAAAGTCCCTTCTTAAATGGTTTTACTTAGTAATGACTGGAAAAGCTGTTGGATGTTGGAATGGAATTGTTCCCTCTCCCACTAGTACTGCATTATTAATAGCTTTCTGTAAGCTATCAGCGTCCCCATCTGTATGCCTATTTGTAGTTGAGAGTTTTAAAATTGGAGGAGGACCAGAGGTCCTCCAATCAAGCAAGACAGAAAGTGAAAATCTGAAATGTATTTGTGATTTTTTTTTCTTGTTAATTTCAATTTTGTCTAAATACACTAAATAGCAGAAAAGACAGAAGTGGAGAGCAGGTTACTCAGGGAGATGTTATGCAGTTTCTGGCCTTGGAGGTCTGCAAGACCCAACCTGATCAAGTCCTGAGCAGCCTGGTCTGACTTCAAAGCTCGCCCTGCTTTGAGCAGGAGACTGGACTGGAGACCTCCCACAGCCTCTTCCCACCTGAGCTGTCCTATGAATCTATAAATAAAATTAAGAATGCTTCAAAATGTCAAGACAATCAAGCAATTGCGAGTGGAGATATCATGGTTGTAACTCCTCCGGGATTTAGGTGGGCGTGGGCATGACCTCTTGCACTTCTCATTTTGGACTGAATCTGTGCTGCTCTTGGTGATGATGTGGAAAGAACATTAAAATGGGACAGAATTGTGTCATCATCACCACTTCAAATTCTCTGTGAATAATTGGGCTGATCCTGAGAGCCAGGTGCCCTAGGCCTGTACACAGTTCTGGTAGTTTCACTGTACTTTCTGCCCTTTGTGGGATGGAGGACAAAAAGAGGAAAAAGAAAAGGTCAGTTTTGTAACAGACATGTCTCTTTCCTTAGAGAGCTGCTTATAAATGATGTTTTACTCCTCATCATCTTAATGCCCCCGGGGAAAGGCTGGGATTGCCTCTGCACTCTTAGCAACTGTAAACTAATTTATATAGTAATTAGGTGACGTAAAGTGCAAGCAGACAAAAAATATATATAAAAAAAAAGCCACGTGGTAATGAAACATAAAAGAGATGGCAATAGGTAGCTTTGAGAGAAAAAAGAGTGTACATTTACAAAACTTAGCTTCCTACTTCTTTTAGTGCTCCCATTAGTGGGATCCTGCTAATGGGAAATGTTAAATATTTAATATCTGACATTTCTATAATGTCTATGTAGTGCAGTAAAGATTAAGTATTTTATGGTGCATTTCAATTTGGAAGAATGAAAGCACTTTTCAGACTGTTACAGGGGAAGCTGTCAGTGAACCTTGTATTTAGATTGCATATTACTTTCAGCTATAATAGACTCTTGTGACTTGTTTGCAGTAAGTTAGGTATGAAAGTCCTGATATCCGAGCAGTGCCTTTTGTTCATCCTCTGGGAACCTATTGAGCTGTGGTAAGTTCCCTGTTGCACTTTCCAAATTAAGAAGGCATGCCGAAACCACTGAGCAGTTTCCACAGCCATGATAGTCTTGATTTTCAGTGAGATGGGCTGGTGCTATCTCAGAGGTGATGCAAGGTCTTACAAATATAGACTGTTTTGGTGCATTCCCACAGAGGAGTGCAATAAACTCCGGGCATGCCTACTCCATCTCTGTCCTTTCCTGACTTTTTGTTTTCTTACCCCCTGAAGGTGTAGTGTTGTCTCCACATGGAAAATGCTGGTGGTCTTCACTCCTGTAGGAAATCTACTGAAATATACCAACCTTAGTTTTGAGGGCAGCATACGTCTGTGTAATTTAGAAGCCCTTAAATCCCTTTCTAATAATATAGCAGTAATATTTTTAGATTTGTCGTACAATACAAATTGGTACAAGGACGATAACTTAATTCCTTTTTTTACTGGAATATTTGTGCTTGTGTACCATTGGAACTGATTTATATGCATTGCATATGTTCTGTAATAATTGCTAGCCAGTGTCCATTTGTGAAGAGACATTGTGTGACTGTCAGTTTCTGCTATCAGTCTGATGCACTTTGCTTGACTCGAAGCCCATAGCAGTTCCCTGAAATAAGCTGGATGAGTAATATAGATTGAAAACTTTAGCACTGCAGGAATACTGAAGTCCACATTCATTTGATTCAAATGGAAATAAAACTACTTCCAGGCATTCTTTGACCTTTTGATGGTATCTGAGTGAATCTGCAGGTGCAACCAAGGTATTGTGATTTTATCCTGATGACTTAATGATTAACTATATGTTGCTGCTTATCTAATTAAAAATAGGCAATAAATGAATGTTTAAGTGTTTTACTTGTACATTTGTTTCACCTTGATAAAATAGGTAGCTAACAAATGTTCTGAACTGAAAGGTATGGTACAACATTTTAACTATACCACACATACCTGCAGATACATAATTGACACATGGCTACAGCTTCTGTGAATGTTTAGCCATAGCACATGTATGTAATGTTTGTTTGCTTGCTTAAAATTTGGATGGAATTGAGTAAGTATACAAGTCATGGTTTTTTATACCATAGCTAGAACGGAGGCTACTAGGAAAGGGATTCTGTTAATGTTCTTGACACCAAAATGTATCTATTACTGTGATTAAGCATCTCTTAGAAGTATTAGTACCATGATTTGAAAATGAGATATATGTAGGGAAAAGCTTGCGAATTGCATTTTATGTTTTAAAACAGGAAAAGGCTGATGGTAGGAGGATGCCTACCGCTGCTTTTATGGATTTGACTCATGGCTTGAGTTTTTCTGTATGGGTGATGTGTTAATGCCTCTCTTGAGATGTTTATTAGCTTACACTCTCTACTGCCGTAAAACAAAATGATGTTTTTTTAAACAAGGGCCTGCCTCTTTCTGTTGGCACCAGAATGCATTTGGATTTTTATAAAGTACTCTAAACAGTGTTCAATATTTTATCAGTTTCTTCTTCACCTCTTGTGTATTTAGTTTCACTGTTGGTGGTTTTTTTCCCTAATCCTGGGTTGTTTTTTTTTTATTCACTCACTGTAGAGCTGATAAAGCAGATGATGAGGACGATGAAGATCTAACAGTGAATAAAACGTGGGTCCTTGCACCAAAGATTCATGGTGGGGATGTGACTCACATACTGGACTCCTTACTTCAAGGATATGACAATAAGCTTCGGCCAGATATTGGAGGTAAGTCCATAAATGATTTAGTAAATAGAAGATGTGAATCAGATGTGGCATACATTTTGTCAAAGATGGCAAAAATCCACTTAATGCGATTTTTAAAAGTTGTATATGTAGCAAGCTAAATATAACGGCAATAAAATGGGATGTTTTTCTGGAACTTGTGAGAATAATATTCTATGCAATAGTAGAATTTTTATGTTCTATTTACAATCTCTTTTTCCTATGTAAAACATTTCATTTGGGGGACAGGAGACAATCTATAAAAAAAAAATCATTAAAAGACAGTTATAGTTTGCTTTGTTTAACTAAGATCTTCTGACAAAAAAAAATTGTAGATATAAACCAGCCATGGTTATTTAAAAATTTGATCTTGAGTCTGTAGTTTATTAAAGAATTATTCCTAGATATTTTTACTCCTACTGTACAAAATATGTCATAAGTGTGTATTTTGAGCAAACTTAACTCAGCTCAGTTCTCTTCTTCCCTTATTTAGCTCAGATTTTGAAAAATTTCATAAGAATCTAAAGATATAATTTAGGATAATATCTTTTCTAGAGGAATATAGGAAGGAAGACTGCATTCCTATGGATCCATCTGTGCAGCTACTAGGAAGGCAATTTTGTCTTTCAACAGTCAAAGCATCAATTTGCATGTACCTATTAAGTGTAAATATTTGGAGGAATCTTGTGTTGAAAACATGGAATACACAAAACCTTGCCAGCTCTTATACGCCACATGCATTCTGGATCAAACTAAGAAAAATAATTTATCTTCTCTGACTTTGTTTCCTGAAGTGTGAAGGGAGAGGTGGAGGACATAAGTATTTGTTAAATACTTGGCATTCCCTATCAAAAGAATGCCATGTAAGTCTGTAAGCTGCTTATACGTTAAACAATACAACAATCTAGACTTGTTTCATTTATGTAGGACAATAGAGAGATACAATCTCAAACTATTTTCTTTTGAAAGCTTCTAACAAATTGTTTTCTTCCTTCAATTTCTTACTTCTGTTTTATTGTTGGCTATTACCCTGAAGATGTTGAATGACGATTTTTCTCACTGTCATAATATAATCACATGTGAATCTCATGATGTTTGTTGTAAGTCTTTGTTGTTTTAAGTCCCTCATGTTCATTTAATTGCATTAGTACAAAAATTTAGACAAGAAAGGTCTGTCAGCATATTTTTCCTTAAATTCTCAATGTGTGACAGATGTATAGCATTACATTTTTTCCCCGACTGCTTGATAAAACAGACAGGAAAGGGATTATGAGGGAATAAACTGTCTCCACTAGGATTCTTTCTAATGATTAGCTGGCAGGTGGGGATGAAAGAAAAGATAATTCTGTTTCTCTTTTCTCCCTGTAAAACTTAGAAATAAAGGGAGAGAAAATAGAGGAAGAGGAGTTTATTCTGACACGTCAAATAGATTTAGACGGACACAGAAGAATTTTGGTGTAATCCTTACCTTCACTTTTCTGATTACATACTGAGTCTTGATATGGTGAGAATTCTGCCTTTTTGTGAGTAACTCAATGTACAACTTTTTGGATTCCAAATATAAGTTGCTGAAAGAGGATGCTTGATTCTAGCTTCTCTGACATAAATACTCTCTTTCTTTTTGTTCTTCACTCTTTTGGTGCAATAGTTTTCTACTAATCTGATCTCTGCTACCTGGGACCTGTCTTCCTTCAATATATTAAAACATAAAGTTCACAAATATCAGCTAGATGAGAATGGGAGACATTTGGGAATATTCACGTCATTGCCAGGAGAACAAATTAAGACTGACACTCTTCTGGATGGAGGGAAAGTTGCAGACTTCTGCCATGAGGCAGAAATTTTGGGCAACGTAAAATGAAATTTCCCACTTTGGATGAAGGCATCGTGTTCTGTCCAGCTGCTTGGGAATTGCAGCAAATATTTAACAGATAGAAAAATTAAGTCAGACTATAGTGTATTCATCTTAGTCTGCTTCAATTATGTGGATAAAATCTAGTGTCAGATTCCACATCTTCAGAGTATATGTCAGTACTTGTACAACAAGGTTATTGAACTGGAATTCTAATTATCTTTCAAAGTAATAATATCCCACAGAATATTTTTACTATTACAAAGCTTACTTACAATAGCACCATTTTTTGTTTTGAACCGGGATGTTTTGGGTTTAAATACCAGAGCAGAATGTTTTCTTCCTGATGTTGACAGAGAATTTCAGCATCTCAGAGTAAGATAAGGGTTTTCATTGTTAAACATGCAGTTCATTGAGGGAGATGATAAAGGAGCGCCAAATGAAAACTGAAACATCAGAGACAATGCTGAAATTTTATAGGAGAAAACCACACTGTCATTTTTTGAGTCATTCAAATATACACGAGTTGTAGTGATTTCTTAACTGCTACTTTTTGTTATGTTTATTAATCTTACTAGTCTTTAACTCAATTTATGTGATAAACTTTGAGGTGTTTGGAGCATAAAGGCACTAGTATTAAAGTACTTTCTGCTCAGTATGAAGTAATAGTAGTAATCAGATGAAGCCTCCTACCTGTCTTATAAATCCCTTTAATTACAGGTACAACCTTGGAGTGTTGATATATTAATAAAGCAGTATTATTCTTACTGTAAGGTTACCTTTTGGCTACCTGATTTTATAACCACACTGTTTCAGCTTCAGTTCTGTATCAAACTAATAGTTGTTTTTCAACTTTTCTTTTTAAAGGAAAGAATTCTGCCTGCACACTTCCATTTCTCACACCTTAGGGACATTGATATATTAATATTAGCCTATTGATGTACAGCACATTTTTTCCAGGCAGTCCCATGTCCACTATGTGGGTGCAACACAACTGATCAGTCTGAAAGTTTAATTAAAACTAGGAAATAGTCATCACATATCTACAAATCTAATGGAGTGTTTTCAATCAACAGTTTGAGGAAAGTCGTCATTGATAGAATTTTTAATAATGATGAGGATGATGGCTCATGGACATAGAGAAACTGGATATCTAGAGAAACTTGGATAGTTGTAATTGCCCTATAAGCAGGCCATGGCAAAGTAATTGCATCTCAATGCACTAATGTGAAAAGTTATGTACTCAGGGATATAAAGTATACATGAACAAAAAATGGACTTTTAAGAAACTAATAGAAGCACTGATTCTGAAAAGATAAGGATATTAGGGATGTATTCTGTTGAACAGATGCTCTTAGAGGAGCATTGATGAAAGGATCATAGAATCATAGAATCGTCTGGTTGGAAGAGATCTTCAAGATCATTGAGTCCAACCATTCACCCTGCACTGTCAGGGTCCCTAAACCATATTGCTCAACACCAAATCTACACAGTTTTTAAACACCTCCAGGGATGGGGACTCCGCCACCTCCCTGGGCAGCCTGTTCCAATACTGCACAACCCTCTCTGTAAAGAAATTCTTCCTGATATCTAACCTGAATCTCCCCTGGCGTAACTTGAGGCCATTCTCTCTCGTCCTGTCATTCATAACGTGGGTAAAAGAGACCGACTCCCATCTCCCTATAACTTCCTTTCAGGTAATTGCAGAGAGTGATAAGGTCCCCCCTGAGCCTCCTCTTCTCCAGACTAAACAGTCCCAGCTCCCTCAGCTGCTCTTCAGAGGACAGGGATGACACAGGAAGGAGAATAATAAGCCTGAATAAGCAGGAAAATACCAGCTAAAGGTAGAGAGGTATATATTCTGAGATGTAGAATATTTTGAAAGTATTGAAGGAAATGGAAATACAAGAGCAAGATATAGAAGAGCATGTGCAGTGAATGTTAAAGGTGCTGGGTGTGTGCACTGCATAGAAAATGACAGAAGTAATAAAAGTAGTGAGGTAGAAATATTTCCTAAAGATGGGTTTCTTTTAAATAAAATGGTAAAAGAAGAAGAGTGGAGAACAGGGCTCTGCTTTCATCAAAATCACTTTGAAAAAATTCTTTAGAGATGGAACTGGAAGCCTGCTGTAGGCACTTGAGGCTGAATTTTCAATATAGATAGCCATATAAGTAATACTCTTAGATAACTAGTTGTGAGAATTGTATTATTCTATTAAAAACTATTACAAATTGAAGGTCTCTGTTATTCCTGAATGTGGTAGTCACCTAATTTATTTGCTGAAAAACTTCTTTATCACTAAGAACAGATATTTCCTTAGGCAATTAATGAGGAGTTATAGAAAACTTGCTCAAAGAAAATAAGCCTGGATGAAATTGTCAAAAATGGTCTTAGTTTAAATTAAGTAGCATGTCAAGTAATAATAAAAAAATGATGATCTATCTAAGACTTTCATTCCAACATGGGGAATTGTGGTAAACTATGGGAACAGGTTGGTGAATTATAGATGGACTAATACGCTATTTGGTGATGTTGAGCATTGGAGTAATGAAAATGGAGCAATAAAAAGGGTAATGTTCTGCACTTCTACAATAATGATAGTAATTTCTGTCAGGAGATGGGAGTTTATAAACTGAAAATAACTGATAAGGAGAGCTCTTCAATGTTGCAGGCAGAGATATTTCAAATATCAAAAGCTGAAAATTTGGCCTGGATAAATACAGGCTGAAAAAGTGGCACTTTTGATAGCGAGAGCAATTACTAAAATAACTTGTCAAAGATTGAGATATGATCAATTAATCAGTATGATTTTTCTAATCTAGAGTAAACATTTTTCAAAATACAAATTTTGAATGCAAACTGAGGTTCAGAATGTTCCTAGGGTTTATGCAGTATCATCCCTTACTAGAAGGGTAGTGGTCTGTGTCTGCTGAGAGTCATCTTTCCATGTCTTGTTGCTTGTCGGGAAGTTCATTCTTGCTCTGGAGTTCCAGGCATGAGTCACTTATTTACTGCATTTCTTTCTTGGGATAAGCCTGTCCTTAGCTACATGTTTGTGTTAAACAATGCTCAGTACCAGTCAAAACTTTAAGAAAAGAAGAAAACTTTAGTTTAGTGAATAAGATGTCAAAGCAGGAAATCAGAAAGTGTGAGTGGGAATCTCTAGATTGAGCTTAGCAAACAGGTTACTTTAGGGGCTAATGAACTATCCCTTGGGAACAGCTGCCCCTTGGTGCTCTTCTCTCTCTCTGTTGACTATACAATCTGCTGTCCTCTCACCTTCTTGTTCTACTCTAGCCTGGCTCATATTGTCTTTCAGTGTAAATATTTAAAGTGTGCAAGCCCTTTCTCCCCTTCTTTGTAGGCTTCTGTAAGTTTACAGTACTGTTTTGCACTTCAAGCAGGATATGTTAAATAGCCTTCTTCCTACTCACAGTGTTTTCAAGGCTGATATAGAATCTTTTAGGTAAAATAAGAAGTATTCACTGAGAAACATCTTCTCAAACCATCTTTCGCTGTTCTGGAGAGTAAATAAACAATGGTAATTATATGAATGTCAAATTAATATCAAGAATGTATTTTCCTCCTGTGTTTGTCATTTTCATGGACTCACATCACTTCTAGTTCAAGAACATGAGAAGAATGAATTCTTTCTTCTAATTCACAGAAGTACTTCGCTCTGTACCATACAGAAGAGCTAAGGCAACAAAACAGCCTCTTCCACTCTTGAATTGGATCTGTTTTTCTGGATCATTTAGGTCAATTAAAATAATTTCAACAGAGGCAGATTTTCAGGCTCTTCGCTGGCTCTTAATAGCGCTAATAATCTTACTCAGAGCAGTATGGAAAAGGCAAATTAAACTCCGTGGCACATTACAGGAGAGCCCTTGTGCCAGATGAAGTGCTGCTCGCTGCAAGCTGGAATTTCATAAAATTGACACAGCCCCCATTAAAACCTGGCTCACTGACAGATCTCAAAATTTAGTTGTTAATAAGGAAATACCAATGGTTGGACTATCTATAGTTCGGTCTCATAGGAAAATCTTGATCAAGATTAATGATATTTTGAATTATTTCAGCAATTAATTTTTCTAGTAAAGTTGGCAGATGACACAAAGACTGTTGGACAGGGAGAGGTTGTATCTGCAGAGTAATCAGCTCCTTCAGTAAAACTGGAGGTATGAAAATTGAGAGGGGGAAGAAAAAGGGAGGGGGGAAAACCTGTGAGTTATATTTCAGGATGAGAGATTCTGCACAGCAAAGCAGTGATTTAAGAGAAAACTTAGGTGTTTTGTGTAGAATGAGATCTTAGGTACACATCCCCCTGCAGTGTTGTCCTGAGATAAGTCCCGTTTGAAAAGGAGCACAAGAAGGAGAAATCTGTAAATGTCCATGCAGCACTGTTAACACTGCTACAAACATTTCCAGTTCTGGTGACCACATATCAAGATGGGTCTGGAAACAGTACAGCAAGTTTAGAAATTAATGCTGAAGACATTATCTGTAGGTTGCATTTGCAGTATGCAGTATGAACTGCTGAGAACACTGAAGGCAAGTTTCAGAGGTGACCTTAATCACTGTGTGTAGGTGCTTATGTCTGAAGAAGAGGTTTGATATATGGCTAGGCAGTGCCGAAAGTTGGCGTCAAAGACTCGAACCTCAGAACAAAACAAGATTTCCTAGCCCTAAGGAGAATTAAACATTTCCTACTAATACAGGGGGAAAAAAAAGGTGGATTCAGCATTGCTTGAACAATGAGGCAAGACACACTTTGATCCACCTCCTTGTGCTGTAGTCTAGCAGTGGGGTTGCTGTTATATAGATAAATAAGGTTGCAAAATTAACGAAAGAAAGGGTATATCTGTTTGTGAGATGTGACATATATAAAATATGTTATATTATACATATGTGTATACATACACATGCATTATATACTTTTTTACTCTGACTTTTCAGTCTGCGAATGTGAGTTCTTGTGTTCTTTATGAGCCCTGCAGACATTGAAAACATTTGCAGCTCAGGAAGTACTTTTTTGTTTTTTTTTTCCCCAGGAAATAATTTGGTTTCCAGAGTCTGTTTAAACTTTCTGTGAAGCATGCTGGGGACAGGATGGTGATCAAGTGACTCTGTGCTCTGTGATCATACAGAAAACCCTTTGTGCAGCCTCACTGGTGTGTCTCACAGTCAGGCTCAGGGTCACACCGGTAATCGGATTTGGAAACAGGGAGAATTTCCTCCCAAGTGAGATTGGCAGAAGAAAGGTATCTGAGGATATTTAGGAAATGTATCTTGCCTGCCATTGTAGCTGTCAAGGTTGTTAATGATACTCTGTTTATTTCTGTGTGTCTGTTTGAGTTTTAGATTTTTGAGATTTGAAAAATCCTGTTACTTAAGATTTTAGGCTTGTTATAGAGCACTCAGGCGATCTCTGACGGTTTGCAGTATAAAGAAATCAAATCTGGTGACCTAGGGTCCCTCTCCTATGAAATCAAAGTAACTTTTTGCTTGTACCTTCCCTCTTTTCCGTCTGCAGATCGACGGAGATGTTTAGTTTTAATGTGCTAGATCATGGGAGAAAGACTAGTAAGGCTTTATTACTAACCCTCTTCATTCCGCTGGGGACTAGGATGTATGTCTTCTTGTATCCACATTCTAGCTCTTCATTACAAGCTAGAAGAAAATGTTTGGTAAATTGACAATGTTAAAATGAATCCTGACCTCTTCCATTTGTACTTTTTTCTTCTATAAATCAGTAAGGAGGAAACAACGGAATTATCAGTGCCACTTGTACTTCAAACGTGATTTTCATGGGAAGTCACATTGACTTTGTGCCCTTCTATAAGTGTATATATGTAAGATAATATATTTTTAAATAGTTAATATTTTTTTCTGTCCAGGTGAGTGATTTCACTGTGGGTTTTTTTTAAGAAAATAAGTTTGGAAATATTTAACTTTTAAAAGAATTCACTTGATGAGCTTTCAGTTTGATGTGTGAAGCAGTGTGTTAATCAAGCTGATGAACAGACGTTATTAATCTTTAGGTGTCCTATAGTTTCATGAATTGAAGAAATCTTTGGTGAAAAGTTATTTTATTTTTGTTACACGTCTGAAGTAGGAATTGAAAGAAAGAACTACATATTGATTCCTCACAGCTGATAAACACATCTGCACCTAGACCTCATGGTTTATTGTAAAAGCAATTTTTTCCAAGCATTTTTTCTGTTTATAATGAAATTTTTATGTGGGAAGACAGTTTTCGGTTTTGTTTTCCCTTTCTTTACATTTTATACCTTTTATATCTATATCTGTTCACAAAGCACAGTTGGGGATTATATTCAGAAGAAAAAAATAATCTTGATAGTTCTAACAATTCATATAGAATAAGAGAGCCAAGTCTCATATGATCCTTCACAGAATGAACAAACCAGAGATTTAATTGTTTTGAATCTAATAAAGAATATCAGATTTATTGTTTTAGTAAATAGGTTAAATTACACTAACGATGTACAGGTAATTAAACATGTAATTATTATGGTTATTATTTTGTTTAGTGAGAACTACGGTAATTGAAACAGATGTCTATGTTAACAGCATTGGCCCAGTTGATCCAATCAATATGGTAAGTTCTGATTATTGATAGAAAACATTATCTGAATTATCTCATGGTTCATATTATGAAATCATTCTAATCCCATTCAAATACATTTTTTTATTTCTTACTGTGTGTTCTTATGCTGTTGGATATGATTGTGTTTATTGCAGAAACACATTTAGACTCTATTTGAAATTGTTGTAATTTTTAAAATGTATTTCTTCTTTAAAAAAATGAGGCCACACAGAGGACATTGTATCAGGTCCTTATTTTGGTTCCTGTTGAATGTTTTCACTATGTTTGTTTATACTTGGTTTATCTCTGGTCTAGTATAATTTCCTGGAGCTACTCTTTAGAGGTTAAGAAAAGTTAAAATTGACTCAGCGTTTGTGAATAAAACTATTTTCAGTGCAGTAATTTATTATTATTTTTCAAATTCATAGAAAGAAAAATTTGAAATGAACTCTTTTGTCCTCCTTTTTCCATGTCTTATTTAGTCTTATGTGTCCTCTTCAGTGGGTGTGTGGGGGGGTGTGCACACATGCACGAGCACGTAGCTGGTTTCTTTGGAAGTTAGGCAATCCACCCCATCTAGTTGCTGGCAGACTTGTTGAGATCTGAGCCGTCTGTTTGGTACCAACATTGAAGTAACAGTACTTAGGAGGCAGTTGAGTTTGTGGCCTTTTCTTAAATCACTTAGATCTTTTGTCACGATGTGTGTTGTCTGAAATGGTGGTGTTGGAGGCTTTAGCAAGGCCTTGTTGCATGACTTCTCTTGGGGACTGCTGCCCAGTGGTGGCTGTGACTCCCGTCAGCCGATCAGGACCTGAAGGGCTGAGACTGGGACTGGCACTCAGGTGAGTTTGAGCTCAGCCTCCTCCTGCCTTTTTCCTTTGCCTCCTCCCAGCAGAATTGCTCACAGCATTGAGTTTGTGTGACAAAGAGGCATTTTATTAATCCAAGGCTGGAGTATGCCAGTGCTTCTGGGCATTTGGTGAAAGCACAGTAATTCCAGATTATTATTATCTTGTGGTTTACGCATGTCATCATGCTCGGATGGGGAATATCGACTTTCAGTGATGGGAAGCCAAGCAAGGAAGACCAGTGGTACTTAGGTACTACGGATAAAGGTGCCAAAAGTAGATGATACAGATCTGTGGCAAAGGATATTTATTCCAGCGTAATGGTCTAACAAGCTTAGTGTTGTCATTACTTGGGGCAGTGGCAGGGAAGACCGTGTCTCATGCTAGGGCTGTATGTAAACAAATACCTGAAAAAGCAAAAGAGTGATGAGCTGGGGGAAAATTTCCATGTCTGGTATAAGTGGTTTCTTTGGTTTTGTTTGTCTTCCTACTGTAGTCTCTCTCTCTTTTGCTTCTCTCCATCTTATCCTCTTCTGATAGAATTTATTATAACATGAAAATGTATGGACAGGCAGCTACCTGTAAGGAGGATATAGAAAGTGGTAGAGGCTTCTTTTTCCAGTAACTAATGTAAGTTCTTCAGTCTGTGGCCAGTAGGTATTGCATACACGGAGACCAAAAATGGGAAATGCTTACAGTTTCAGGTTTCCAGTTTTAAAGAACCAGCATGTGGCAAGGTAACCCTGCTCCATCACTCATGCCCTCTACTTGTCTCTGTTGCCCCTGGGCAATCTCCTCACTGCTACGTACCATGGCCTCTCCTGTACCCACAGCTGCCTTCTGCTTACTCAGCCCAGAGCCTGAGAGGCAGTGTTATTGCGCACCGTGCTTGCAGTAATGACAGTATCAGCTGTGGGACTATTTCATATCCCTCCTTTAAAGGTCTCCCTACCTCTGCTGAAGCTGTCCCAGAGCTATCCTAGAGATGGGTGATGATGGTCTTTAAAAAGACCATGGTGCTAATAAAAACTAGTCATACTGGCTTTTAGTCGAAGGTAAGGATGGCATCATGTTGAAATGCATATTACTTCATTAGAGAGCAGGATCCTAATAGTTATAATGTCTATCTACTGAATGTTTATCCCTCTAACCTAAGAAATAAAAAAAAGATAACAATGGAGCATGTCACCAAAGGGTGATAAGGCAAATGTCACTAAGATATAGGCCTTTAAAAATATTCTACGGGGTTTTTTTTGTTTTGTTTTGTTTTTTTAATGGACAGAGAACTACTTAGCAATTTAAATTATAGTCTAAGGGCACTATGGCCTTCATAAAAGAGCAATTGCTTTCACTGGGCTTGGACTCGAGGAACCTGGATCACATGAGCATCTAACACCACTACAAAAATCAAATGTTTGTGAAAATAAATAAAACAATATATATGCAAATAATTTTATTAAGGTTTCCAAAAAAGATGCTTTTAATCTGGGAAACAACATTCTCAGCAAAAACATAATTATAGATTTGACCCTGTAAGCTCTCTTTATGTGAGCTGTTGATTTCATTAGGAAGGCACTTTCCCTGGAGTCAATATTGTTTGAGATTGTTAACCCGTAATCCAAAAATTGCTTCCATTTCAAGGGCTGTCCTTAGCCCTTCATTTGATCACTTAATGGGAGAACACATATCTGTGATTCCCCATTGGATTACTCATTTGCCAAATATGTTAATTCACTCTGGCAAATGGCGTCCTTTAACTGTTTAGTTTGGATACAATATGGCATGGGGCAGAGAGCGTTTTTCCTAACAATGATGCTGAAGCTGCATATCAGGGGAGTATGTTTGAAAGCTTCAAAGGACACATTATGAGAGAAAAACGATTTATTTTTATAATTCAGGTCTGTTTTCCTCTTGCTATCTGGTAGACTTTCACTTTCATAACAGGGAAGCTTCAAGTGTATGTATGACATTCATTAGTATTTGTTTTTGAAGGCTGTTGTGCTTTTGCTTTCACTGTTTAACAAAGGTCTACACAAAATTCTAAACAGTGTAGACATTGGATGCTTAAGAGATGTTTTTCTACAGCATGTGATCTTTTCAGGCATCTGCAACCTGAGTAAACACTTTTAACGAGTATCTGGATCAGCACAGTATTTAGACTTCTAATACTTAATAAGTCTAAAGATTTTTGAGTCTATCTTTTAGAGCTAACCTGTGCTATGCATTGTGCAACAATAAAGTGCAGCTAAGTGCATTTTTATGGCCAAAGTCTTGATCCTCAATAGCTCTGCAGTGGTCTAGGGATTTCTTAGCAGAATTTAAACATGCGATGAATGTTTAGAGCCTGGTTTTCCTCTATGTGGAGGCTCATTCCGTTGAGCACTTAATGTATATGTACTAGGCTCTTACTACCTTTCTCTTTCCTTCCAAACTAAGGTCAAGATGAAAAAAAGCCACTCTGCTTGGTGACACAAGTGGCAGAGTCTGATATATGGTTCCTGTGTAGAAATGCTCGTTGATCCATGCTGCCTGTGGGCCTCATTAGCTTTCTCTGCCTTGTACTCATCCCCCAAACCCTATGTGTTCATAAATACATAAAGTTTTGTGCTACTGGTGCCCCAAGGGGTGCAGGGGAGAGCCACACCAGCGCCACAGCTTTTGTCGTTTGACAAGACCACCCAAGTGTGCGATTCAGTGGGTTGGGAGAGGCATGACAACCCTCCAAGACATTTTTACCTTCCTTTAAGTAACAGAATACCTGATCTTGTAATTTCTGTTTGATCAAAACTGTCATGACAATAGAAGACTGCTATCCGAAATGAGAGAAATTTTCGGAGAAGGAATATAGGAGTGGTCCCTTAAGTAAGAAGCAGTATTGCATCATCGTGTCAAAACGAAGAGCAAAGAGAAAAGTTTATACTTTCCCTGCCCTTAATGTGTATTTAATCGAGTTTCATATAGTAAACAGTGGAGCAATACTCAAGTAACAAACATAGGGAATGAGTTAGAAAGAGGCAGATCATTTCTATAGAGATGCATAGACATCATGGCTTACAGATAGATTAAAAAACAGCCAAAAGAAAATGCTCTACCTGTCTGTATCTAAGTGTATACATGTATAAATATGTATGTTTACAGAAAAAAAAGTTTTAAAATTCCTTTACTTTTTCATGTATTCCTAAATCATGATTTACTATTTTGAAATATTATGTTATCATTACCATTTTAGTGTGTTTGAGGGCAACATATTTTTTTCTTCCCTTGCTGTGAATGCAGCTGATGCTCTCTATTCAGCTTTTGAATTTATTAATGGAACTTGGTATTAGAAGGTCCAGACCGAAAATTCCGAGATATATTTCTAGGACTGCACTTCACTGAAGCAGTTTGGTTTCCTTGTTATTTCCCAACATTTCTGTTTCTTCTGTGGAGGATTTAGCTTTTGTCGCATCATCCTGGCTAGTTATCCATTGAAGGCTTTTGTGACCACAAGCTGAAGGCCATACTTTGAAGCCTAGCACCCTTATTTTTAATAAGAGAGCTAAACCATTGAGCAAATCAGACATTCACTGAATACACAACACTCTACTTTGGTACGCAGACTGTGTGGCCCGGACACTGTTAGGATACAATTTTCCCGATCATATTATACCATTTATGACATTATATAGAATGTGCTGATGGTGAATTTTAAGTATTCTTTGACTTCTAAATTCCATTTCGTTCTCAAGTTTCAGTAACTAGCAGTAGATTTTTTAATTTTTGTTTTAAGGTATTCAGGTATCAATGTAATCAATATCCTAATACAGATTGCTCAATGTTATTGTACTTGTGGAGAATGCTTTGTGGTCAGGTGTGTCACTCCACTTATTCTACCAGTCACTAAATTGGTATTGAAGGTTTGAAGGTTTCATACTTTTACTTTAAAGTACCAGTTAATTTATGTTAAGCACACTAGAATATAAGTAATCATGACTCAAAGATATATTATCTAAAGCTACCCTGAAATCCAGTACTCAAAGATGCACACTCTTTGTGTGCATTATTCTGTAAATTAATGTATTTTTAGCTGTTTATGAATGATACTAAATGTTATGATACTTTTGTTACTGAATGAATAGTAACTAGGATAAAGGAAAGATGAGGCTTAGAAAGAGACAGAAATAGATACTGGAATTAGCAGGGCCCTGATCCTGCATGTACTTCAGTTTACATGTGTGAACCATGTCATGTTGGCTTAGGGATTTAACAAACACAATAGGAAAAAATTCAAAGTTAGAAGTGTATAAAAGGAAAAATATGAACTCTCTCTCTCTCTCTCCTTCTCTCTGTCTCTCCCTGTCACAGAGAGCTGTGTGTCTAGGTGAATGTAGTTCTATACAAGAAACATAAACATAAGCATAATAAATCCCAGTGCTATCCAAATGCTGCAGTGTATAGTAATATTTCAGGACTGGGTGAACACTACTTGATAGGGCTTGTCACAGTTTGTGAACTGCATTTGAGGCTTTTCCTGGAAGCTGGAATTCCTTTCGTGTTTGAAGACAACTGTTTTGAGGAGAACCTTTTTCTCTATGAGCTGTCTGATGGCAGGCTGAGAGGAAGACCGTGAAGGATGCACTCCTGCTCACGTTCGAGAATTTATGAGGTTTCCTAAGGTGATGTGGGTTCAGCGTGCAAGCACTGAAAATTTTCAGAGGGTCAAGTGTGTGCATTTTATGCAAACTGATTCCATTCTCTTTCAAGTGTCAGAAATACTTGTTCAGAAGTACCAGTAAGTGTTTAAATATTACTCATTTCTTATCGTACAGCATCTTCTTTGGATTGAGCTGGAATCATATTTTTTTTTCCAACTTCCTCTTTTATTTTGATTAGGAAAGATAGATTCCAACTGTTTTGGTGCCTGTTAGCACTGCAACTGATCAGAGTTAATCAACTGTTTCTCAGATGAATGTTTGAGATTGATGGACATAGTGTTCATTTACAGCAGCTGAGTAAATATTCCTTCAGCAGGCTTGAGTATTATTTTTTCTTTGTTATGAAATATATTTAAGTGTCAAAAACCATCTGTCTGTTAGTATTTCATATTTTACCAGCTCTAGGAACTTAAGTAATACCTCAGAAGTACAATTTCATAACTATTCTGGTTTATTCTGAAAAAAACAGGTTAAATTGATTAGTCTGGCTCTTGCAGGAAGCTAGTTTGCCTACTGCTGTTGCAAGGTAGCTCTAAGCTTGTCTTATTTGATTTCAGAGGAATTGGCCAAGTACAGGCAATATTCTGCTCATACTGGCTCCGCACAGCAGTTCCTGTGTCTCTCCCAATTTCTGTGACCATTTTGAAGGGAATGGTGAGGGATGAGGGAAAAGGCAGCTGTTGTACAACAGACAAATGTTACAGTAGCTTTCTGAAATCAAAGCAGTGTACTGGCATCTTTTCAGCCTCCACTTTAAACAGCATTCAGTACTTGTCCTATTCTCAATGGCAGTTTACTAGTTGTCCCTTAATAGATATGGAGTCAGGACGGGGAGTTCAGGTTCTACTCAAGATACCAGAAAAATCTATATTCTTTGCTGTAAAATATGCCCTAATTTGTGTGTGCAATTTATCAATGCTATAATCTAAGACTGCAGTCTTCTAGTGCTGTGATTCACTCTCAAATTTCGTGTCAGTCTAGTTCATAGTTTAGGAAATACTGTTTTTTTTTTTTATAGCACTGTTGTATCACTTAAGCCATAGCTGGTATGGTTTCAATATAAATAATGAAAAAAACCCCACACATTACTCTGACTTAGCTCCCCTGATATCAGTAGAGTGCCAGCATATGCTGATTGGAAATCCAGCTTGTATCATCTTATATTCATAGCATCCACATCCAGAGCAATAACCAAGCTGCCTTTGAAGTATCTGAGATTTCAGAAGTTAGTGTTCTGTATTTGCATAAGGTTAATTTGTTAAAGAAATAGCAGAAATCCTGAGCTGTGGACATGACTTGGGCTAGAAAACAATTCTGAAAGCTTCTTCATTTTAATCTGTGGTCAGTCCGTGAGAGTGTTGTGAGCAAGAACCTTATTTTCTTGTGTTCCCAGAGTTTTATCTATTTAAGAGTCAATGTGAATGTACTTCTTAAAGCTCTTCCTTTGGTACTTCTGTGCAGGATGTCTTCCATGGTCACCTTTTCTTTTTCTGCTCTTAACTACATCTTGGTAGTTTCATGCACAAATTCAACAACCTTTCTGTGCCAGTTGCCTGCTATTTTGTGTATTGTCTTATGTCCAATCCAAAGTGTTGCCTTGTGTCCCTCATATCTGTTCACAAATGTTTAGTTAGCTCAATGTAACTAAAGCATAGCTTTGAATCGTCTCACTTTTTGCCCCTTTCACACTCTCAGTTGCTGTGGATAATCACTGCTCTGTATGTCATTGAGGCCTAAAATCTCAACATTTTCTATGATATAATGGATCTTAGAACCCTTAGGAGTAGGGTCTTATTTGGAGTCTTGCAAATTCGGATTGCAAAGCAAATTTGAGGGGTTTTATTTTTATTTTTTAATCTACCACAGAGAAACTCTTGCCCAGACTCCCACTGTTATGATGACATGTTTTTGTAACCTTTCCAGTTGCGGTCTTGCTCCATTCATACCATCTAGAGATGTCTTGCAGAGAGAATTTTCCACTGTTTCTACTAAGTCATTTCTTGCTCAGGTTCTTCCTCTGTCTCCTCTTTCACTGAACCTCACACATGAACAGTTTCCATTCACTTTCAAGGCACTTCAAAGATTATCCCAGCCATTTTTTTTTTTACCTCCGAGAGGCCATTTCCTGTCTCAGATCTCACTAGCATCAGCTCCTATCCTTTCAACTTTTCTTAGCGCTTTCTCCCAAGCTGCCTTTTATGCTTGAAAGACACTTTCTATAAATGTCTGCAAAGCTGCTTCATTGTTTCTCACCATGTTCCTATTTTCCTATTCAAACTTACTTTTTTTTTTCTTTCTGTGGAGGCTACAAAATATCACAAACAATTAAGCTTTTGTTGTGCTAACATCACTACCTGTACTTCTGACTGGTATTGTGTTCTCTGTTTCCTGTTACTTATGCCCCTGACGTCTTTCCAAATCTTGTCTTTTATGTTAAATTCAAACTGTAAGCTCCTTGCAGAGGTTGTGTATCCTGTACAAGCTGTATTGAGTGCCTGCACAATTCAGTTGTGATCTGAGATGATCTAAATCAAGAATGATGTTAAAATAAGTATCACATGGAACTTCACCAAGAAAGTAAAAGTACTGACTAGTACTAAAGCTAACCCAAGTACTGCTTCACTCCCACTTTTCCCCCTAGAACTGCAGCGACTGCTTGGCTGCTCTGTCGTGCAGTTTATTGTTACTTCTGATGCCTTAATATCCTCTCCAAGTACTTTCTGTCTGCTTCTGCTGTGGTTGTCTCCCTTGTGTCTGCAGCAGAGACAAGCTGCATTTAGTTCTTTGTCTTGTACCTCTTAGCTTTGTGTCAAACAGATGATGAATATTTTGAAGCACGTTACATACCTGTTCTTTGTTATTAATTCCTGATCTGTCTGTCTATATGGAAATTTGTGATGCTGCATTCCAGTTGAGGGAATGATTTTACTGGCCTAGATTCGAACTGGGTTTCGAGAAGACAGGTAGCGGATGTGCTTTGATTTTTACAATGGTGCGTAACAGCTTGTTGCAATACAAACTCTCCTTGGCCATGGCTCCCACCATACAGGTTATCATGGCCTCCTTCCTTGCTGGTCTCCAGAGAAAACCTGCTGTCATTCATTGGCCCCTACAATGGCTGGTGCCAAGACCCATGCTGACACTACAGAACCTCATCCTCTGTTTAAAACTGGGCAGCTAGAGGAACAGGATTTTTCTCCTCACAGTGCATGCTATAGGAAGTTCACTTCACAAAGCGGGGGATGCCCTTTCCTGCAGCAGCACCTCCAAGCTGTTTACCAAGGAAGCAGACCCACTCTTGGAAGGAGTGTTGTCCTACACCCTCATTAGGAGGGGTGACAGCACTGACAAAATAGCTACTAGGAAATGCAATGTGCTTCTGCTAGTAAGTGAATTTAACTTCTCTAGTTGCTGATCTTGGCCTTCATTATTTTTATTCTGTTGTTGTATGATTTTATATTTCATCAAGTCTCATGCATTCTGGATGGTTATTTCGATGACCATGGAGAATGCATGTCTAAAACACTTTTTGTTGGACTGTTTTGGAGTTTGTTGTTCAGTAAATGCTGCATGAGATTTTACCTTTTTGAATAACAGTAGTGTCTCTATTGTAAAGGGTTATCCCTACAAAGGGTTATATGCTTGGCACCAATAAGTAAATAGAGGCTCTTTTAGAAGTCCTTAGCAGTTGTCCTTGCTCTTATATCTTCAGTGCAGCTGATGATTGATATTTGGAGTTGCACGACTGCCTCATCAACCAGAAAGCTGAACTGATAGGAGTGCTGTATTTCATGTAGGATCATGCATCTTGCAGGAGTTGCAGGGTAGCAACCAAATCCAGATAAGTCTCCTTGCCATCAATGTTGGGATTTTGGATCATGGCAGGAAAACCATGGAAATAAAAAGGCAAACAGTAACTGTGCCGTTAATCTTACTTTAGAAATAGTTACACCATACTGAAAGGTGAAGTGATGTGTTGGTGACTTTGTAGCTTATTTATAAAAGGAAACTGGAGAAAAACATGTATGCTTGAGCAACATGTACCTTTATTTCTAAAGCTGTGTGCAGGACCAATTTTGACTGCTTGAATCTCTCTAGTTTCAGGAAGGCAAATGTAGCAGCAGAATTTAGAAAGTGCAGTTAATGGAGTTGATAAATCACTAATGACAACCCCAAAGCCGAACCCTTAATCTCTGTCAGTATTCACTCTTGGTTTTTTAATATATAGACATATTTATATCTGACTTTTTTGTTCTCTATCTGTAGTGTAATGTCTGTTTATGAGTGGCAGTGGCTGAAATGTTCAAGTTTCAACTGAAAAGCAAAACATAACATTTTGTATTGCTTTCAGTGTGGGAATGTATATAGATTTTATATGTAATCTACTTCCTCTCCTTACACTCTCTTCAAATGCCCAAAATCTACACTGATCAAATAAAAGCAGAGATTTTGCTGAAGTGCTTTAGTTACTTTTCTAGCTAATCTTTTGACTATTGGCAAGATTTTAATTACAGTTTCTAATCTATAAAGCACTGAAATAAATCTTGCCTTTTATTCATATTGTTGTTTGCATCTGTCACTTTGCATGTTCAAAATAAGGACTGGATAAGCACAGATGCCAAATTATGATGTGAAGAGTGATAGATTTTTTTCTATATTGTGACTATGTAGGTCTTGCTGTACTCCCTTACCTTCTGCAGATACGATTTACCATATTTCCACTTAACCCGTGCATATGTTCTCATAGCATCCGCCAGTGTGATTACCTGCACAATTATAAGAATCTGACTGGTTACAAGACTCTGGAAGCAGATGCTGTGCACTTTTTTTCAGTGTATTTCCTGCCGCTCCCACCTCTTCTGCAGCTGCACCATCTTTAATGTAATATTGCAGGTACATGTCAGAATCATTGCGATTTGCTGGATCTTTCAGATCTTACCCTAAGGCCACTAGGTTGAGATTGCTCTAGTCAACAAACTAAAGTGATTTACCAAAACAAGATATTTTCCTTTTGCTTCAGTCCCAGCCATGGGGATGAATCTCTGAAACCATCATTAAGTCTGAAGCAGCTCAAAAATATTTTTAAAGGGCTTTGAAAGTAACTCACCAGGGAGAGCAACCACATTTTAGACCTTTTGTGAAGAACAGTTATACATCAAAGATAGGTCAAGTATTTTAATAAATTGCTTAACAGCCCCTTATTGATGTCCAGAGATATTTGGGTGAGGGAAAAGGTAAAGGTTAAGAGTGTTTATTGGCAGCACACTGGAAAGATGAAGATAAATTGGCTGATGCTTGATGCTTTATTTGGTGCTTACCTCTTAGGAAAGCATGTGGTTACCAGTTTTGTCTATGACTTTCTTTGTTGTATAAACGTCATATTCAGTATGCTAAGCTGAGACTTTGATACGAAATCACATCTCTCAATGTTGAAATATATAGGTTGGTCGAACTCACTCTTTAGCTTCCTCTTCATTTTTTTTTTTCTGAAAAATTCCCTGCCTCCCTCACATTGAGGTCATAGAAAACTGGATAGAATGAAGAAATGTAGGAAAAATGTCTTGAAGCTCAGATAACTGAATAAGATGAAGTCACATCACACTTTGTAATCAAACTGAGTTGAGAGGCTCCCTATGAAACAGATTTCTAAATTAGCTTATTGTGTTAAAGAAAACTCCAGATGCCTCTTTGGGTGAAATTTTGAATCTGGGAGAAAAGCTGGAGTGAGTTTCTGAATAAAGATGAAATGACAAGAGTATATTTTTATTAATTTTTCTTTGAAATTAACTGGTAATGAACAGTGTTGCAGGCCTGTAGTTCATTAACACAATTTTTTGGTTCTGAGTTTGGTTTTCAAACTTTTCATTGCATTTGTGTTTGGCCTCAGGAAACAAGGCCACTTTTTTCCTGTTCTCAAATGAAATGTGTTGCAGTTAACCAGCCAACAATGTAGCTAGTCCACTTTTGACTGTGGAATATCAAATCAGTTGTGAGACTGTCAGACAATATAGCCAAGAAAAATGGTTTTCTGCTTTGTGAGATTTTTTTCATGCTTATTGATATTATGTTGAAATTTGTGTGATACAGTTTGCACTGAGAAACAATCGTGTAGGATGGTATCTGCCTCCCTTTCTTTCACAGCTTTCCAATAAAAAACCCAATCCACTGGCCCATTTTCATGTCTGACTGTAATTGAAATGTTCATGGCAATGAAACTGATATTGAGGATTCCATTTATTCCCATATGGTAGCTGTTTTTGCTTTATTTGAACTAATTGCTTTTATTTATTAAATGGTTTTCTCTGAGACTATAGACCTGCTTTTCTATATTCACAATTTGTTCACTGCCTGACCCTTTAATGGTGATCTCTGATTAGTGACTGTGTTCCCAGTCTTTGGAGTTTGTTATGATCTTTTAGAGAGGAAAGAGATGGAGCAGGATTGCAGTTATCTGTAAATAATTAGGCAGGTGGGCTCTTTATGCCAACTGTGCAAAAAAGAGTTCAGTGATCTGATCAAATGCCAAATATGAGCTAAAGTATGCCATGGTTATTGAACTCTGCGAGGCTAAATATGAATAAGCATGCATTTTCCTATGACTGTGACTAATGCAGCCACAGATTGATTCCGTTTTATTTTGCATGGCTATTTTATTACTAGTTTCGTTTGAAAGAGAGAGTAGTAAACTAATTTTTACAGTTTTACAGTGGCATTGGATGGTGAGTTTTATGAAAGACTAATGGAAGTAGTGATAAGAGTGTTAAATTTAACTTTTTGTAAGAAAACAAAGAAAACAAAATAGTTGCTCAGAAAGATTTGTTGCACTAAAAGAATATTGTATAAGTCTGATGTGCTGTTGTACTTGCTCATATGATGTTTAAACAAAGCTAGGGGTTTTATTCATCTAGTTTTTGAAACAAAGTACTTCCATAAAAGACAGTATAGTGATTTCTCTACCTCATTTTCAACAAATTTTAGGGACACAGATTTCTCCTTCTTATATGGAAATATGAAATATTGTTCATGAACTTCAAATTTAAGGGAATTCAATATCTGAATCCATAAAATCTGCAAATTTAAAGAAATTAATTGTATGAATTCATAAAACCTGAAAATATCAGGCCAATTTCAAAACTAGTATTTCAGAAAGAATCCAACTTTCTTCATAATTCCCCTAGCATAGTTTCCCTTTCAGGTTATTACTCTTATGCTGCCAGACTCTTAGCTGTCTGATCATCCTATATGTTTGCCTGTGCTTGGTGACTGTTTGGGGTCTGTTTGGACCTGTGCCACCTGGCTTCTTCTGCAGGGGAACTTGTGTTCAGAAAGAAGACTAATACACATTTGAGTCCCACTTTCACATGCCTTGCACCTCTGCAATGTGAGTAGATGTATGTGCTTGGAACTTATGCTAAAGTTCACGTAAGTAAAAGATAGTATAGATGTATGGGTTGAAAATGTGATCTTGTGTGAGATGCATTGTATGAGGAATATGTGTAGCCTCAGTATGTATTATGGACCCTCAAACACAGAGAGATCTCAGGGAGGCATAGGACAAATAGATATACTGCAGAAGTAGATAGTAATGTCCACCAAGACAGATGTTAGAAGTGGAATAAATGCTCTTGGGAGAAATCAGAGAGCACTGACTCTGGGCCCTGCTGAAGAGAGGGGTGAACTGCTGCTGCCACTCACCGTGAGGCTCGAAGTCCACATCTTTCAGGTGGGATGATTAATAGGATTATGCCTTTGGTTGGCTGACTCCTGAGCGAGATGGAGATGTCTGGGTGCTGAGTGTCATCTTATAAACAGAGGACCACCCTCTGCAGGTATGTGACAAGAGGGTAGCAATAGGATCTCTTGTTATATAGTCAGCAAGATACTTGGAAACAAGTAGTTACTAATTTTATGATATTAAACTATTATGTGTTGGATTATTTTTACCAGTGATAAATGTATAGTGAAGGATTTTAACAAAGTTTCTTTTTTTTTTTTTCCAAAAAGTTATTTAAACAACTCCTGTAATACATGGGTATGATAAAAACTTGAACATTTAATACTGAAAGGTAAGAGAATACAAGCATCTGGGTCTGCCGAGGCTGTTCCTTTGCTTTGTGTGTTCAAAATAATCTGTAAGGTCCTCTTCCTTTTTTATCTTAATTTGTTAGGGTGGTTGGTATTCTATGACAACCTGAGTATTCTTGCTCTGGGTCGATTTGACTGTAATGACACTTTGATAAATTTCTTTTTCTCAGACAATGCAGTGCTACTGTGAAGTGGCTGCTTAGAGTAACACCTTCAAACTCAGACAGTCTGCTCTTTTCATACATTTGGTCGTGTCTGTTGATTTCAGTCACTTTTTTTTCCCCTATTTTTACTGTAAAGGCGACACATAAATCTTTGTTCATTCTGTTCCATTTAAGCCCATTAAAACACTTCTCTTGTGCACTCAGACTCTTATTTACACTATAGCAAGGCAAGTTTCCTTTCCACTTGTAACCACTATAAATGAGCACAGAAAGCTGAATTTTGAGGTTAGTCAGGCCCTGGGTTTTCACAGCTGTCTTGGACATTGTTTACAGAAATAAAGTAATCAAGGACCTGTTTTGACCTGCAGAATCTTCCCCTGAGGCAGTGCCTCTCAAGGAATAAGCAGAGTTTTAGAGTGAAGTCATCTCTAAAATGCATTTTTGATTAGTCCTTTTGTTCCCTCTGTTCCTCCACTGTTTGCCTCATACAATACTTATTCATAACCTTTGAGAGTCACTGAGTTACCATAGTCCAGGTGGTAATTCATCTGCCATACATACATCACAGAGCATGGGCAAGCCTCTCTCTTGCATATTTATTTCCTGAAACTGTTCTTCGTCCACCTGGACAAGTGAGTAAATTAAGAGAGATTTAAGTAATTCTGAAATATCTGCCTTGGCACTTCTCAAGGGTGAAGTGCCAAATTTCACAAACTTTCTTGGGAGATGGGTGGTATTGGTTGCAGAAATGAGTGAGGAGCTCATAACTTGTACAGTTGGCTATGATTATTTAAAAGTAAAATGACCAAAAAAATCCACTCCAACCAGTGAAGCCTTCCACTTTTATTTTATTTAAAAATAGCATTGATTGTCTGCACTGTACACTTTTTTTGACCGAATAAACTAGTAGTGACCCCTTTGGCTCAAGCAAGAATTTGAAGCATTGTCTCCTTTTCTCTTCCCCCTGCCCATTCATCCTGTAACTGAGAGGTCAACAACCAACATCAAGTGTCTAAGTCTGGTCTTCAGCTTTTTTCCCCTGCAGAGGAGCTGTGGAGTTGCTCATTGGAGCCCTCATGGGGCAGCTGTGCAGGAAAGATCACATCTGCCATCAAGTAGAGAGACTGTTGCCCTTAAGGTCAGAGTCATGGTCTGGAGCTGTGACAAATAAAACAGAGAGGAGGCTGCTGTTTTGCTCCTTTGCCTGGAGTGCAGGAACAACTAGCTGAATTCTTCGAAAAACAGTATTTAATTGCATCTGTTTATCTCTCTCAAGTTTTGCTGTGTCAAGAATTGTCTCATTAAAAGGCTGTGGGTTTCCCCCTTATTTATTTATTTTATTCTTCACCTTTCTTTTCTGGCCACAAGTCTACTGAGGAATTTGACTTTCTATCACAAAAGGAGCTTTCTTGAGGCTTTAATAAGTAAAGTGGAATTGCTTTAGGGAAATTTCCTTCCTGATTATGATTGTGTATACTTTTGTGTGTATGTAGGTAGATATATGAGAGAGATGGTAACAAATAGCTCTGCAAACTGTGATGTTTACTTCACGTATATTTATAAATTTTTCAAAATCTGAAATTTCTTGAAGGATCTTAAATTCCATGTTATAAAGTTTGGGGAAAAAAATACAGGATTTTATTTGGTTTACTTCTTAAGAGATACAGAATCTTTGTCTGAACAAGCATAGTCTAGCCCTGAAGTATTAAGATTGCCTTTAAATTTCTGTCTAGGTCTCCCAGATGTGGGTGCACTGTGCCTTGGGGACCTCCAAGTTATAGCGAGCTCCCTTCACATGTCCCTCCTCTTCCTTAAATAATCAGTGTGTGTCAGGGGAGAGGAGGTAGGGGTAGAAGGCTGTGTGCATCTTTCATCAGTCTGAAATTTCTCAGTTTGGGGTTACAAGCTGCTGTGTGCTATGCAAATGGTGATACGAAAGAGAATAGAAGTAGTGGCTGTAGATTTATATATAAATTAAAAATTCCTGGCTTGCAGACTTTGGTAAATACATACATCTCTGTTTTTAGGAATACACTATAGATATAATTTTTGCCCAGACATGGTATGACAGTCGTCTGAAATTTAACAGCTCGATGAAAGTGCTTATGCTTAATAGCAACATGGTTGGAAAAATTTGGATTCCAGACACTTTCTTCCGGAACTCAAGGAAATCTGATGCTCACTGGATTACAACTCCAAATCGTTTGCTTCGAATCTGGAGTGATGGAAGAGTATTATACACTTTAAGGTGAGTTTTTATTAACTGGTTAGAAAAAGATAAAAACTGCTATGACTAGGTATATAAAAATAATGAATATGAATAAAATCCTTGGCATCTTTTTTGTTGTGGACCACAGGAACTTGCAAGGAGTTTACTAAAGGAGAAAAAAAAAAAAGATTATTAAAAAAAAAGATTATTAAAAAAAGATTAGAGAGGTGATTCTCCCCCTTTACTTTGCTCTTGTGAGACCCCACCTCGAATACTGCATCCAGTTCTGGTGTCCCACCATAAGAGAGACATAGATCTGTTGGAACGTGTTCAGAGGAGGGCCACAAAGATGATCCATGGACTGGAGCACCTCTGCTATGAGGACAGATTGCGGGAGCTGGGATTGTTCAGCCTTGAAAAGAGAAGACTTCCAATACCTGAAGGGAACCTACAGGAAGGCTGGGGAGGAACTTTTTACAAGAGTGTCCACTGATAGGACAAGGGGAAATGGGTTTAAGTTGAAGGAGAAAAGATTTAGATTAGATCTTAGGAAGAAATTCTTCAGTACGAGGGTGGTGAGACTTTGGAATAGATTGCCCAGAGAGGTTGTGAATGCCCCCTCCCTGGAGGTGTTCAAGGCTAAGTTGGACAGAGCCTTGAGTAGCCTGATCTAGTTGAGAGGCATCCCGGCCCATGACAAGGAGGTTGTATTAGATGATCTCTAAGGTCCCTTCCAGCCTATGCCATTCTATGATTCTATGATATGATCATTAAAACCATGAAATTAACAGCATTCAAATATGTTGTCTAGATGATTAGGTAAAGACAGTTGAAGGGGGTAGCAAATTTTAATCTCATTTAGGTACAGGCAAGATTAAAAAAAAAGTTTTGTATCATGTAGCACAATGTGATGGTCTGTCACTAACATATTGCAGATCTAGTCGTAAATTGTTTTCTAGACTTTCTGTTCTAAGTAGTTCAGTATCTAATTTCCACCAAATCACATTCTGTAAGTAAAAGACGAAATGCTTCAGATAATACAAATCATAAGAAGTTTGAAGAGCAACGAAACTAGTGAAGAGTTTAGAGAACTTGTCCTATGAGGAGCGGCTGAGGGAGCTGGGACTGTTTCGTCTGGAGAAGAGGAGGCTCAGAGGGGACCTTATCACTCTCTACAATTACCTGAAAGGAAGTTGTAGGGAGATGGGAGTCAGTCTCTTCTCCCACATTATGAATGACAGGATGAGAGGGAATGGCCTCAAGTTACGCCAGGGAAAATTTAGGTTAGATATCAAAAAAAATTTCTTTACAGAGAGGCTTGTGAAGTATTGGAACAGGCTGCCCAGGGAGTTGGTGGAGTCCCCATCCCTGGAGGTGTTTAAAAACCGTGTAGATTTGGTGTTGAGCAACATGGTTTAGGGACCCTGACAGTGCAGGGTGAATGGTTGTACTCGATGATCTTGAAGGTCTCTTCCAACCAGACGATTCTACAATTCTATGATTCTATGATTAAAGCTCAAGCCCCAGCCCTGCATATACTACTTTGTGTTTAGCCTTGCAAACTATTAAAATAAACAAATCTGTTCATCCAAATTAGGCATAAGCAAACATGTTGGTGATTATTCTTTTCGGCCAATGGGGAACACTTGGCCTATTTTTAAGCTTACCATCTAGGCTATCTGTACTAATCTTTGAGACGTTTATCAAACAGTTCTTGAAAGGCGGTATTCTACAGAAAGCATTGTAGGGTTATTTCTCAGTTTTATTTTTTAAATACACCTAAAAAATCTTGCAATAAATTAGGAGTTGACCATTGAAGCCATTCATGCAGAGGATGCCATAAATCTGAATATGTTCTTAAGAGTTTCTTTATTTTAGACAAAAAGTATCACCTTTTAATTACTTTCCTTTCAGTCATTTATGCTGTTTTCAAATGCAGGCTAGATCATAGAATCATAGAATGGTTAGGATTGGAAGGGACCTCAAAGATCATTTAGTTCCAACCCCCCTGCCATGGGCAGGGAAATCCTCCACTACACCAGGTTGCCCAAAGCCTCATCCAACCTGGCCTTGAACACTTCTAGGGATGGGGCATCTACAACATCTCTGGGCAACCTGTTCCAGTACCTCATCACCCTCTGAGTGAAAAATTTCTTTCTTATGTCTAATCTAAATCTGCCCTCTTTCAATGTAAAGCCATTGCCCCTTGTCCTGCCACTACATGCCCTTGTAAAAAGTCCCTCTCCAGCTTTCTTGTAGGCCCCCTTTAAGTACTGGAAAGCTGCAATAAGATCAGCCCGGAGCCTTCTTTTCTCCAGGCTGAACAGCCCCAACTCTCTCAACCTGTCTTCATAGCAGAGGTGTTCCAGCCCTTGGATCATCTTCGTGGCCCTCCTCTGGACCCGCTTCAGCAGATCCATGTCCTTCTTATGTTGGGGACTCCAGAGCTGAACACAGTATTCCAGGTGGGGTCTCACGAAGCAGAGTAGAGGGGCAGAATCACTTCCCTCGACCTGCTGGCCACGCTTCTTTCGATGCAGCCCAGGATACAGTTGGCTTTCTGGGCTGCCAGGACACATTGCTGGCTCATGTTGAGCTTCTCATCCACCAACACTTCCCAAGTCCTTTTCCTCAGGGCTGCTCTTAATCCATTCTCTGTCCAGCCTGTACTTGTGCTTGGGATTGCCCCAACCCATGTGCAGGGCTTTGCACTTGGCCTTGTTGAACTTCATTAGGTTCTCACAGGCCCACCTCTCCAGCCTGTCAAGGTCCCTCTGGATGGCATCCCTTCCCTCCAGCGTGTCCACAACACCACACAACTTGGTGTCATCTGCAAACTTGCTGAGGGTGCACTCGATCCCACTGTCCATGTCACCAACAAAGATGTTAAATAGCACTGGCCCCAGTACTGACCCTTGAGGAACACCACTCGTCACTGGCCTCCACTTGGACATTGAACCGTTGACCACAACTCTTTGAGTGTGACAATCCAGCCAATTCCTTATCCACCGAGTGGTCCATCCTTCAAAACCATGTCTTTCCAGTTTAGAGACAAGGATGTCATATGGGACAGTATCAAATGCTTTGGACAGGTCCAGGTAGACGATGTCAGTTGCTCTTCCCCTATCCATCAATGCTGTAACCTCATCATAGAAGGCCACCAAATTAGTCAGGCAGGATTTGCCCTCAGGGAAGACATGTTGGCTGTCACCAATCACCTCCTTATTTTCTATGTTCCTTAGCATAGTCACCAAGAGGATCTGCTCCATGATCTTGCCAGGCACAGAGGTGAGACTGACTGGCCTGTAGTTCCCTAGATCTCTTTTTTTCCCTTTTTAATGGGGGCTATGTTTCCCCTTTTTCAGTCATTGGGAACTTCACCAGATTGCCATGACTTCTCAAATATGATGGATAGTGGCTTAGCAACTTCATCTGCCAGTTCCCTCAGGACCTGTGGATGCACCTCATCAGGTCACATGGACTTGTCCACCTTCAGATTCTTTAGATGGTCTCAAACCTGATCTTCTCTTACAGTGGGTGGTTCTTCATTCTCCCAGTCCCTGCCTTTGCCTTTTGTGACTTGGGCTGTGCAGCTGGAGCTCTTGCCAGTGAAGACTGAGGCAAAGAAGTCATTGAGAACCTCAGCCTTCTCCATATCCCGGGTAATCAGGTCCCCCGTTTCCTTCCGGAGAGGGCCTACATTTTCCCTAGATCTCTTTTTATCACTGACGTATCTGTAGAAGTTTTTCTTGTTGCCCTTGATGTCCCTGGCCAGATTTAACTCTATCAGGGCTTTGGCTTTCCTAACCTGATCTCTGGTTGCTCGGACAATTGCTCTGTATTCTTCCCAGGCCTCCTGTCCTTGTTTCCACCCTCTGTAGGCCTTCTTTTTGTGTCCGAGTTGGTCCAGGAGCTCCTTGTTCATTCATGCAGGCCTCTTGGTGTTCCTACTTGACTTTCTCTTTGCTGGGATGCACCGCTCCTGAGCTTGGAGGAGGTGATCCTTGAATATTAACCAGCTTTCTTGGGCCCCTCTTTCCTCCAGGGCTTCATCCCATTGTATTCTAGCAAGGGGATCCCTGAAGAGGCCGAAGTCTGCTCTCCTGAAATCCAGAGTAGTGAGCTTGCTGTGCACCCTCCTTGCTTCCCTAACAATCTTGAATCCCACCATTTCATGATCACTGCAGACAAGGCTGTCCTTGAGCGTCACGTTCCCCACCAGCCCTTCTTTGTTGGTGAGAACAAAGTCCAGCAAAGCACGTCTCCTCATTGGTTCCTCTACCACTTGGAGAAGGAAGTTATCATCCATGCATTCCAGGAACGTCCTGGATTGCCTATGCCCTGCTGTTGTGTCCTTCCAACAGATATTGGAGTGGTTGAAGTCCCCCATGAGGACCAGGGCTCGTGAATGTGAGGCAGCTCCTATCTGTCTGTAGAGGGCCTCATCCACCCGGTCCTCCTGGTCAGGTGGTCTGCAGCAGACCCCCAGTACTATGTCCCCTGTCCCTGCTCTCCCTTTAATTCTAACCCATAAGCTCTCAGTTGGGACCTCATCCGTCCCCAGGTGCAGCTCTATGCACTCCAGCTGGTCTTTGACATAGAGGGTAACCACTCCTCCTCTTCTCCCCTGCCTGTCCTTCCTAAAGAGCCTGTACCCTTCTATTCTGACACTCCAGTCATGGGATGTGTTGTATGAACAATTTATAAAATTCTTCTTTATCAGAAGTAAGAAGAATTAGAATGTTTCAAAAGGATTCTCTTCACTGAATTTTTTCTTAATATGTTTCATTTGAAAGCATACAAATATCTCTGAAGAGCACTTTTTAAACAGTTTGTTATGCTCATGTTTATAAAAATCTCTAGAGAGCCTCTTCTGCTCTATATGCTAATATTTTTTTTTTTCTTTTTGTAGCTAACAATTCTAGAATCATACTTGGAGTTTTCACTTCTGTTGTCCATTCAGTTTCAGTGTACAATTTCTTTTAAACAAGGTCTAAGTAAAACAAAGAAACAACTGCAGCCAAAAAAAAGTGAGCTCTCCCAAAGAAATAGGTTAGAATTGTTGTGCTAAAGTATAAACTGTGAAGTGCAATGAGATAGTAATAAAACAGTAAAACAGGCATTCACCCAGCACTGCAACACACGAACATCTCTATGGGTGAGGATATGACCTGAATTTGTCTAAAGTGGAGTAACATTGAGAGGTTCATATGTTGGTTATTGAAGGAACAATAGTAGGATCTGACAGTGCTCCAGGTTTACTGGCTCCCCTGTACCGTCACTCTTTCCTTGTTGGTACTTGAGGGAGCAGACAAGGTGATTCTGTTAGGCTTACTGGGTCTCCTCTGAGGGTAGTTCTTGGTCTGTCCATTGCACCCATCAGTGATTCCAGATCTAGTTGTGTTGCTTTTAATAAAAGTCTAGTTTTGTTTCCTTTTTCTTTAAGCATTTGGCTATCCAAATGTTGGAAAATGGAAAACAAAGGCAACAAATGCATATACTGTAGTTGGCAAATTTGAAAAGTGTCTTCAGAGGGATACAAGTCTTTTACTTGGAAATGTGGTGCTCCTTCTTCTCCTTGGCGTATGGTGGGAAATACACTTTCCCTTGTGAACCTCATCTGCCTCTCTTTTGGTCAGGACAGATTTCTTGAAATGTCCTAGTGATACTTTGTGTAGAATAACTACGTTGTTCACAGACTTATAGAGCTTTCTGGTAGTGTGTGGCAGAATCTTCCTTTCCCCATCTCTTTTGTCTAGTAGGTAAGTATTGCATACAGTCAGGCATGTAAGCATTATGTTAATTTTCAAAGTTGATCTTAGAAGATATTCTGACTTTATTCACAGTTTTACCAGCAAAGGAGGAGGTATTTTAAATGCAAAGAAGACAGTTTGGCGTCTAGCCCCTTACCCTACCTTCCTAGGGAAAGTTAGCAGAACTGGGTTTTGCATTGATTGCTGGGAAGCTCTTCGGAAATCTGTGATAGTATTTTCAAAAGCAGCAAGTGATTCAGCTGATACCATTACGAGTCTTGAACTACTTCTAAAATGTATATTAGTTGCATGAATTACTTGAATGCCTTAGGTATTAAATGAGTAGAAATACCAAGTCGACTCTTTCCTATCCACGCTAGTGTCTTAACCATAGCTACTTCCATGAGTATAGAGCAAGCTCAAGAGTGTCGCCACTTTCTCTCTCGTGTATATGGCCACCAGATACAATGATGTCAAATGCAATTTCACTTGACAAATGCATTCTTCAGAAACTTCCTTTATTTGCTATTGTAAACTCCTCTCCTTGGCCTGCCTTCAGTCCTTCCCTTTTATCCCCTATTTCTGGTAGACAGCTGAGAGATCTCCCCAAATCAATTGAAATTTTTGAAATGATTTGACATGCCAGTTGAAATAACGCAGGTCCTCAGGTTGCATATGATTACAGTTTTTTGTTCTTTGGCAGTGATGCTGGATGTTTTTTGCAGATATACAGTTGGCTATGCGTAACATCCATTAATTGGCAAAATTAATTTCTGTGCATGTTCTTTACTATCTAGTCTGAAGTGTCTGGATGCTTGAATATAATATTCTTTTCTTCCCCCTCTCCCCCTTCCTTTTCTAATTAGGCTGACAATTAATGCTGAATGTTATCTTCAGCTTCATAACTTTCCTATGGATGAACACTCCTGTCCACTGGAGTTTTCAAGCTGTAGGTGGTAAAATACTTCTTATTGTTTTTTTTCTCTTTACATTCAGGCTTCAAATTTTCTTAAACACTGGCAGCAAGAGAGCAAATGTTTACTTTCTAAAGCCTTGTAGTGAAGGAAAGAACTGACCTGTTTATGTTTAGATTAGATTTACTGCATTATTTAATACATTATTAAATGCAGTAATGAATGAATTGAATTACATGCATTTCATTTAGAAGCAACTTTAAAAATAATCTTATTGCTTAGGAGTCTGATACAATGCCCATTTCAGTTAATGGAAATCTGTTGCCCTGGAAGAACTTTATTTTTTGTGCCTGCCAGACTTTCCGGCTTTGAATTAGTTCTATGTTGCATACTTAAAAGGAAAAATAAGATCTATCTTTTTCAACCTATTTCTATAAATGCTTAATCAGTGTAAGAAGTCCTTCTCTTTTCAGTGGGACTTATTTATGTGAGCAAGAAACACAACTTTCAGGCTTCATTTCTTTAATATAAACTATATTTAAAAAAAAATAAATTGCCTAAGGGAATTAGGCTATTACTGGCAAAAGAAACTCAAACCACTTGAACACAGCTAAATGACTTATTCCTAAATGTGAAACCTAATAGGTAATGAAATCAAACCAGAGATTCTTTTTAAATTAATGTTTTCATTTAGTACTTCCTTCTTGAGTGCTTCCAGCTAAATGAGCTTTGGTAGCTCCATTGATTAAATAGTGGTACCACACAAGTGAGTCTTGCTTATTTCATTTCTGCCTTTCTGCAAGATAATGTGGGGCAACATGTGAGGCACATGAAAATTGAGAAGGTTGCACTTCCTTGAAGTTGAAGTACTGGATAGTGAGTCAGGCCACAAAAATCCATTCCGGGAATAATAGACAAAGAATTTTTCAATAAATATCAATAGGAATTTTATCAAATTGTGTACAAATAAGTGTCTGTCTTTTTATACTTTTTGTAGTCTTTTTATGATAATGTATATTACATTTATTAATTCATAGTAATCATGCTGAGCCAGTATTTTGTATCTGAGTTCCAGAACATTGTGTGGATATTTCCTCAACATTTGTATTTAGATAGTTTTTGGTCGATCATACGTTTAGTTAGGCTTAAAACTGACATTAGATATTCCGTGGTTAAATTTTAAGTGGATCAGGTAGACTACAAATTGGCTTTCTCTCTGATCTGCTTTATGTATAGCCCTGGTTTAGTTTATAAACAACTTCAGAGATCACAAAACATGCTTTGGTGGCTGAATAGTCTATTTGCTCTGTTTTATTCTAGATGGATATCCCAGAAATGAAATCGAATACAAATGGAAGAAAACCTCTGTTGAAGTGGCAGATCCAAAATACTGGAGATTGTATCAGTTTGCATTTGTAGGACTACGAAATACAACTGAAATTTCTCATACCTTGTCTGGTAAGTCAAAGTGTTAAGTTTTATGTCATGTAATATCTATGTAGAACAAGACTAACAGATGAAGATACAACTGAAAACCACTGTCAATATGTCGTGAAATATTTTTTTCTTTTTTTAATTTATAGGTGATTATATTATTATGACAATCTTCTTTGATCTCAGCAGACGCATGGGATATTTTACTATTCAGACATACATTCCTTGTATACTCACAGTTGTTCTTTCATGGGTGTCATTTTGGATCAATAAGGATGCAGTTCCTGCAAGGACTTCTCTGGGTAAGAATGTCTTTTTTCAACCTTGAATAGTCTGGTACTCCCTGGGAATACAAATCTGCAGCAGGGAGTAAATTAACGACAGTTTATTCCCCTTCAGATTGTGACCATTGGTCACCCTTTCTCTTGAACTGCAAGATTAAGATTACAAGGATCCTGCTGTGATTGCACAGCAGGGCTTAAGGTGGGAGTGTTGAGAATGGAAATCTGGAAATCCTCATCCAAGCCTTTTGGATCTGCTGTTGTTCACATAAAATATTTTTTCTCCTTTATGTTCTTTTTTTCATCTCCAGGGATGGCAATATGGCAATAACTAGTCTGACAAGTATTATTAATCTTCACTTAGCATCATGGAACAAAGGATGTCATTACTACACAAGAGAAAACTGTGAAGATCTGTTTGGTTTTTTTGTTGGGTTTTCTGTTGTTGTGTGTTAGGTTTTTTTTGGTTGTTTGTTTGTTTTCTGATAATAGAAATGATTCAGTTGTTCTTTTAAGCCCAGGACAGGACAGAAAATTTGCAACCAAAGTTGCACTTTAAGCAGTTAAGCATGTAACTCACAAAAACTGTCTCACTGTCCTGCTTTTACTACAGACAGTACTGAAGTGTCTTGCAAGTTCTGCTACAGAGATAATTCTGTGCTAGTGTCGTCTTGGCTGACCTGTTCAGCAGGGTGTCAGTCTCCTACATTTGACTGTTTAGGATTTATGTGCTCCCTCAGAGAAGAGTCATTGTCCCCACATAAAGCAGGATAGACAGAGGTGCGTGGAATGCACAGGATGCACAGTAGCAACTTTGAGCCTAGCAGTGGCAGATGCTTTTGTAAAACTGTTGATGGTAGTATGACCTATTTTGGGGGGAAAATCAAGAGCTGAGGCTGTATCTCAGGAAGTGAGAGATGTGAGTTAATTTTCCTCATCAGCTTATAGGATTGTGAACACACCATGTTATAGGAGTGTTTCCTACCAGAAGGGTGAGGCCAGGCTTTTACTCTATGCCTTTCCCGCTGCAACTGGCCCACTGTGCAGTCAAGCCTGCAAGATTAATCAGTTGAGAAAGAAAGTAAGCAAAAATAAGCACAGCTCAGTAGCCTAATGAAAAGGTAAGAGAAGAAAATCTGAGTCTTGGATCTTAACTTTATGCTATTTAAAAATGCCACAAAGTTTAGTGAAGGGGGCCTAAAATCTAGAACAAATAAGTGAAACTATCTCTTGATAGTTTCAAATTTTCATTTAGAAATTTATTATAAAATTTCTTTGACTGACTAATCATTGGACATCATTGTGGGTTCCGTCTGAAAGGACACCAGCTGTAACAGGAAACTGGAGGCTGTGCTGGGGTCTGGTACACTAAAAAGGCTTGGGTTTTTTTCTTCCATATATATTGAAAGATCCTGGCAGACTGTGGTTTCCCAAAGCAAAAGGTTTGAGAGTATTAAAGGTATTTAGATATTTAACTATGCAGAGAAATGCCTAATTGATTTTCAAAAGCATCTTGTTAAAGCCAAGCACTATTGGAAAACTCTGTGGTTATCTGCTTGCCCTTTAGGCATATAATTTCATTGGGAAATATATTGCAAAATCACCACTGATGACCTGCTGCAGGATCCGTCCATAATGACCCCTGATTCCATGCTTTGATTTTGTGGTGAGTTGACCTCGGCTGGATGCCAGGTGCCCACCAAGCTGCTCTATCACTTCCCTCCTCAGCAGGACAGAGGGGGAGAAAGTAAGATGGAAAAAAAGCCTTGTGTGTCAATAGAAAGGCAGTTTAATAAAGCAAAAGCAAAGGCCGTGAGTGGAGGCAAAGGAAAACAAAAGATTTATTCTCTACTTCCTATCAGCAGGTGATGTCTGGCTGATTCCCAGGAAGCAGGGCTTCAGTATGTGTAGTGGTTGCTCTGGAAGACAAATGTCATAAATAACAAAAGCCCCCTTCCTCCTCCCTTCTCTTAGCTTTCGTTGCTGAGCAGAAGTCATACGGTATGGAATATCCCTTTGGTCAGTTTGGATCAGCTGTCCTGGCTATGTCCTCTCTTTCTTCCAAAGGGAAGTCTACAGAGGGTAGAAGCTGGGACAAGTAGGCCTGAAGGAATACAGAGAAATTGTCTGAGCAACCAGGGATTAGGTAAGGAATGCTAAAGCTGTGATAGAATTAAATCTGACCAGGGACATCAAGGGCAAAAAGAAAACCTTCTATAGGTATGTCAGTAATAAAAGGAGGACTAGGGAAAACGTGGACGCTCTCCAGAAGGAAACAGGAGACCTGATTACCCAGGATATGGAGAAGGCTGATGTACTGATTGACTTTTTTGCCTCAGTCTTCACTGGCAAGAGCTTCAGTCACACTGCCCAAGTCACAGAAGGCAAAGTCAGGGACTGGGAGAATGAAGAACCGCCCACTGTAGGAGAAGATCAGGTTCGAGACCATCTAAAGAACCTGAAGGTGCACAAGTCCATGGGACCTGATGAGGTGCATCTGTGGGTCCTGAGGGAACTGGCGGATGAAGTTGCTAAGCCACTATCCATCATATTTGAGAAGTCATGGCAGTCTAGTGAAGTTCCCACTGATTGGAAAAGGGGAAACATAGCCCCCATCTTTAAAAAGGGAAAAAAGGAAGACTCAGGGCCAGTCAGTCTCACCTCTGGTTTTGGCAAGATCGTGAAGCAGATGCTTCTGGAAACTATGCTAAGGCACATGGTAAGAAGGAGGTGATTGGTGATGGCCAGCATGGCTTCACTAAGGGCAAATCCTGCCTGACTAATTTGATGGCCTTCTATGATGAGTTTACAGCATTTGTAGATAAGGGAAGAGCAAGTGATGTCACCTACTTGGACTTGTCCAAAGCATTTGATACTGTCCCACATGACATCCTTGTCTCTAAACTGGAAAGACATGGATTTGACGGATGGACCACTTGGTGGATAAGGAATTGGCTGGATGGTCGCACTCAAAGAATTGCAGTCAATGGCTCAAAGTCCAAATGGAGAGCAGTGACAAGCGGCATTCCTCAGAGGTCAGTATTGGGGTTGGTGCTGCTTAACATCCTCGTCGACAGCATGGACAGTGGGATTGAGTGCACCCTCAGCAAGTTTGCAGATGACACCAAGTTGTGTGGTGTTGTGGACACGCTGGAGGGAAGGGATGACATCCAGAGGGACCTTGACAGGCTTGAGATATGGGCCTGTGAGAACCTCATGAAGTTCAACAAAGCCAAGTGCAAGGTCCTGCATGTGGGCCGGGGCAATCCCAAGCACAAGTACAGGCTAAGGAGAGGATGGATTGAGAGTAGCCCAGAGGAGAAGGATTTGAGAGTGTTGGTGGATGAGAAGCTCAACATGAGCCGTCAATGCGTGCTGGCAGCCCAGAAAGCCAGCCGTATCCTTGGCTGTATCAAAAGAAGCATGGCCAGCAGGTCGAGGGAAGCGATTCTACCCCTCTACTTTGCTCTCCTGAGACCCCACCTGGAATACTGCATTCAGCTCTGGAGTCCCCAACATAAGAAGGACATGGAGCTGCTGGAGTGAGTCCAGAGGAGGGCCACGATAATGATCCGAGGGCTGGAGCACCTCTGCTATGAAGACAGGTTGAGAGAGTTGGAGTTGTCCAGCCTGGAGAAGAGAAGGCCCCAGAGAGATCTTGTAACAGCCTTCCAGTACTTAAAGAGAGCCGGCAAGAAATCTGAAGAGAGACTTTTTACAAGGACATGTAGTGATAGGACAAGGGCAACGGCTTTAAACTGAAAGTGAGTAGATTTCGACTATATATAAGGAAGAAATTTTTTACAATGAGGGTGGTGAAGAACTGGAATGGGTTACCCAGAGAAGTTGTGGCTGCCCCACCCTTGAAGGTGTTCAAGGCCCGATTGGATGAAGCTTTGAGCAACCTCATGTCGTGGAAGATGTCCATGCCCATGGCGGGGGGGTTGGAACTAGATGATCTTTAAGGTCCCTTCCAACCCAAACCATTCTATGATTCTGTGATTCTCAGATCTTGCCTGTCTGTAACCTACTGGTGAGGGCGAGGGGGAATGTTGGAGAGACAGCCCTGATGGTGTCCGAGCTCTTCTTAGCAGTAGCCAAACCACTGGTGCGTTATCAACAACTTCCCAGCTACCAATGCAAAGTACAGCACTATGAGGGCTGCTATGGGGGAAATTAACTGAATCTCAGCCGGAACCAATACAGATTTAAAAGCCATAGACAGCCTTAGACTGGTGTAACACATTTTCTGCAATAAGCCTGTGCATGTAAATAACTAATTATTTGTGTGTTCAAGTATTGCTCTCCAAAGGTAAGGTCACATCTTTATTCTGGACTATTATGCATCTCCCTGAAGAATCAAATATAAGAAGAAAGTGTTAGCACGTTCTAAATGTTAAACCAGTGACGAGTGGTATAGTTGAGATTCTGAACACATCGCTATTAAGGCCAGCTTGTTCTTTTAATTAACTTGTATGTAAGTGAATCAAGGGAAACATTTTCTATTACTTAAGACACAGTGTTGAAAAAGTAGTTAGTAACTTAGAGAATGTGAGCGGAAGGGCCATGATGGTCATCCAGTTTGATCTGCTACATGTCAGAAGCAAACAATTTGAAATATTATTCCTTTTTCTCGTGTTTTCTGGAAGTTTGAAATTATTAATATATAACACACCTTTTTTTCTGAATGTGTCCTTTTGTACATTTTAATCTTTCAAGAGCCAAAGAACTTTTTTGTGTTCATGAAATTTGTGTACTTATTTGTATCTGTTTGTCTATTGTATTTGTTTTATGTGTGCATTCTAGAACAGATTTATAAAATTACTCAAACTTTCTCGGTGTCATTGTTTATTCAATGTGTATTGAAAATGAGAGGGATTTAAACTGAAGGTGAAATGTGCTGACTTCTGTATGATCCCATGGAGGCCACTGGATCCATAGGGATGGCTTCTTGCAATAGCACCAGTGTGTGTGAGTGTGATCAGCGCTGAACTCTGGTGTGGCTCAGTTCTTGTATGTCTCATGAAGGAATTAAGGGCAATTTGAGGATTTTTTGGTGACAATATGATTGGATTACTTACACACTTCCCTCTTCCTGTCTTTTTTTCTCTCTTTCTCAAATAGGCATTACAACAGTGTTGACCATGACAACATTGAGTACAATTGCTAGGAAGTCACTCCCAAAGGTTTCCTACGTGACTGCAATGGACCTTTTTGTTTCAGTTTGCTTCATTTTTGTGTTTGCTGCCTTGATGGAATATGGCACCTTGCATTACTTTACCAGCAACAGAAAAGGAGACAAAGGAAAAGAAAAGAAGGCAAAGTCTAAGCCACCAGTAAGTTTAGCCAAATAAGAAAAAAACCCACAACAGAATGCTCTTTATTGTAGTGTTAATTTTGGGAGACTGATTCTTAAGTAGCAGAGCTAATGTTCAAACATAATTAAGACTAATATTTTTATCTTTTTTTTACGGTTCAAGGCTTGTATTCATTTTCTGTAAACACTACTAATGAACAAAAGTTTTAAATCATTCCACTCATATGGGAATGAGAACACATAAACACAAGCTAGAGAGTGTTTTGATATAATATTCCATTTTTCCATGCCATGCCCAAGCCCCTGGTGCTTCTGGAGCTGCCCATGGCGTGTGTGCCCATAGAGACAGTTCTGGCTGGGCATAGCGCTTCTGAAAACAGCACCTGGCAGAGAACCATAGATAAGACTGGAGTAGTAGAGAGAATGTAAATGGACTGAAGTTATGAGGATTTGCTTCGGTATGCATCACCTAACTTGGGCCTCAGGTTTCTAGCTTTGCAAAGGAAAAAGTGCTTACTATGGGTCAGTATTCTGACTGCCTTCCACTTCACAAATTCTACTTTAACTTTTTTTTTTTTTTTAAATTTACTTTCATGTCTCTTTCTGGTAAAATGAAACTTTTGTTTTTACAAGTTGATGTTTGTGAGATGTGTGTCCCCACATATCCCAGGAACAAGTATTATTCAATTTCAAGAGGCTTTCTGTTTGTGTAGTAATAATACTGGAACTTTGAAAGAATCTGTTGTTGGAAGCCAGAACAAATACCTAAAGCTAATCTTTAGTCTAATAAAACATTAAGGTAAAGACATTAAATAGCTTATTCATTTGAACACTACTCTTAATATCTGCAGCTTGATTGTAGTCATCTTTTGGAGAGAAGAAGCAGAAGGACAATGTTGTGAAGCCCCCTTCCAGATCATTTCCTCAAAGGAAGCTGGAGCATAGCTGAATCATAATATCAGTTGTCTTTTCTGAATGAAAGCTGAATACCACCTGTGTAAGGTCAAACAGAAATTGAAATGAAGTTACAGAAGCCCAGATATGGAAATACAGAAATCCTGTTATGAACCGTATTTATTCTGCAACCAGTGTCGGAAAGTGCTGGTGCACCCATTTTGAGCAGCGCTGCTGTGGGAGACCGTCTTATGGGGGCACTGCGGGGCTGCTGTGGCTTCGTACCAGGGAAATGAGAGCCCTTGCGTTTCATACAGTGAGCTGGTCCAAGAGGCTCAGCTGTGTATTTAGGAGAAGGCTAGTGGTGAAAGGTTAATAATGCTCCATGCTGCCTTGGTCAGGCATCACTTTGATCCTCAGGGAAGCCAAGAGAAGTGGAAAGTGGAAACCTCAAACCTCCTTCCTGCTAGTGGTAGAAGCAAATGTGGGCATAGTGGAAAGGATGGAAAACACTTTGGCAAGGGCCTTGGCTGAGCAGTGAGGGTAAAAGATAACAGAGGCTGCAGAATTTGGGGGACTTTCCACTGTTAGCGTAGCAGATGCAAATTTAGGTTGTTGTTGCTATGAGGTCTCAACAATGCTTAGGCAACAGGGAGCTGAAACAGGTCTGCTCTTCAGCATGCACAGTGAGGAGAAAAGGAAGAAGGGAGGAAATACTACTTATTCAAACCAGGGAGATATTAAAGATCATCTACTGGCAGATCAAAAGACATTGAAGTGGTTTGCAAGTATGCTTTATTGAATGGAGCAACGAGACTTTCCAGAATCTGTTCACACATCAGCCATTTGTGCAATAATTTCCCAAATGGTTTGAGATTTTCAGTGCATGTTACAATTTAAAAGGTAGAATAATGGTGAGATAGAAACTGACACATTGAATAAGCGGCTGGAGTTTGGACTAAGATTAAAATTAGCAATATAATATTCAAAACACTGTCCAGTTGTGTTCTACATGTCCATGAAGCATACTTTTTATTTCCAAGTAGTTGAAAAACAACCATCTTTTCACACAGAATTCTTTAAACATGTTTCAGCATATTATGGCTATAAGACCATACTAGATAAAAGATTACTCTAAAAAAGTGGGAGGTTTAGATTTAATATACTTAGATGCAAGGGTTCTAATTTGATAAATAGGGGTATTTTTGGTGATGTTTTATAAAAAGCTATAAAATTTCCTGTTCCAAATGGAACAATTAAAGAAGCCATCTGATTAATTAATGGGAAGTTATACAATTACAAATCCTTTTTTTTCCTCCCTCCATTTATCTTTGTCAAAGACTTCTATTCATTCTTTTTCTCTTGTAGTTATGGATATGTAACTCAAAAAAAACCCAGACTAATTAAAATACTCAGTTTAATTTCTTCTGAAAAGTTCTTGTTTACAGGTGTTTTTTTCTTGGAAAACTTGCCTTGCATAGTCTTCTATTTCTATTGCAAATGCAATAAAAGCTTATTATTCTAGGAACTGATGCCAATAAGGTGCGATAAATGATCTTGTGAAAAAATGGTGAGATTTCACAGCAGTTTTATCTTACAAAATATGTGCTGGCATCATTCAAGAAAGGTAGTATGAAATGGCTTATGTAAATCCGTGTTAGTAAGGATAATGAGTTTCAGCAGGAAAGATTAAACTTAATTAGTTGTGAATCTTGTTCTGATCATCATTTCACCTGAAGTGAATGCATCACCTGTGCTATGATCTCCACACACGATGGCTTTCTTTCGTACATGTATTAGTGTTAATGCAGAATAATTTGGTTTTAGTTCTGTCGGAGTGTTTTATAAATGCTTCTCACTGTACGTGGGGTTTCATCTACGATGTCAGTGAGCATGTGCATGAACAATCAGCATTGTACTGCTGTATCTTCCTGTTTTGGTGGGTATTTTTAAGTCTGTGCCAATGATAGAAGATCATTTTATTGTGAGGTGTCGGTCTTTTTTCCCCTTTTCCCTCATGTTGTCTCTTTCTTATATGCATTTTATGTGTTCCCTGTACATAGCTCGGCCTATAAGATGGCACTGTCTTTCTGCCTCTCTCAGGCTGCCTCTTCGAACCTGTAATTCAGTAGCCAGCTTCAGTCTGTGCTGGTGACATGAACAGTGAAAAGCAGTCCTGTTATTTTTTCCTCCTCCCATGATGTTTCTGAGTTGGAGATTCCTGTTTCACCCTACTAGTAGAAAGGAATCATGCCATTAATCTTACGTTGGCAGAACCAACAGTCAGAAAATTCTTGTAAAGCCAGAGCAGACATGAATGAGAAATAAGCATCTTTCCCTATATATCTTCAACAAAATAATGATTTCGTAAGTTAAAAAAAAAAAAAAGAACTTACTTTTTAAGTTTTCTAAAAATAAGCCCTGTCTGTCATACCTCAAATTAGGGTAGAAGCATATAACTGCTGTTTGTTAGTATCGTCAGTATTTTATCATAACTGAAAAGAGTAATGAGGTCCTTTAGGATGATAATTAGCTCCCTAGGTCATCGTGTCTAAAAAGTGTTGAAACAGCAGTCTGTGTGAAACTTCCTCTGGTAAAGACACTTATTAAATAAAGCTATTTGAAAACATGGTGGATACTGCATTGCTTTAACATCACCCCTTGGGACATCAAGTAAAATGTCCCTGCAGCAATGGAGTGCCTCCGTAACAATGTATAGACATCTGTGTACTGGCCAAAGTAAAACCCTGAAGTGGGACAACAGGACTCTAAAACATGACAAGAACCTAAATGATGTGGCTTCCTGCTTTTCATATTTTTTTTTATATTTTTTCATTGCCTATCATGCATAATTGTTGAAGGGAGATTCTTCTCTACACTTCAATACCCAGTTAGTTCTTCTGACTGCATCCTTTCCTGCTGTATTTATTCCTTATATGGTAACATATGGAGATGGTAGAAAAAAGAGAAGACAATGTAAGAGTAGTATTGATGTAGCCCCTATCTTCAGACTGAAGATTTTAGAAGAGCTGCCAAAGGTGGGGGGCGGGGGGGGGGGAGGAGGGGGGTGGTTGAAAGAAAGAGGATTATGGATTTAAAAGGCTATGAGATTTAGAAAGAGAAAAAAAGGACAGATAGAGAAAAAGAATGTATTTTGAAATATTCAGGAAAACAAGGATAAGAGTGAAGAACTGTGTGGAAATAAAATGATAAAAGAGGGAAAGGTGGACTGTGGGAGTGCAAGTAACTGGAAGGTGAAAAGGCAAAAGTCACCAGAAAGGGAATAGCAAACAGCATATGTACTAGGCAATAAGACATCTAGATTTTTTCTATGAAAATTATTTATAAACTTTTACATCTACTACACTGAGGTTTTACTAGATTGCAAGAGGATTGAGTTATGCTGAAGGAAAGTAAAAGTAAGAATTAAGAGCTTAATTAATCAGTTTCACTGACTTGAATGGCATTTTCCTAAGGAGTCTTATGTCTTGGTTTCTAAAGGCAGAGCATATTGTTTAGGTATTCAATATCAGAGCGACAGATGACGTAGCCTGGCCTTATGTGTCTGGGTCTCTTAAACTTCACCACTGATATCGTACTAATCCCGTTAGCTTTTTTGTAGGTGAAAATGTAGCTTTCAGAACACATCCAATTTCATTTTAAAGACTCCAAATGACGGGAGAACCAACATTCCCTTGGTAGTGATGCTTATAGGCTACTTGTGGACTTGTTTGTGACCCAGTTGTTAAGCTGTGACTGACTTCAAAATGTTCACTTGTGTTATGTAGATGGGATCAGCTAACCCTATCTGTGTAACTAATTATCCACTGTTCCCAAATCCCAGCACAACCCAGTTTTCACTGTGGCGGGTGAAAATCATTCATGATCTTTTGCCTGCATGAGCTCATTATATACAGCACTTCGTAATTCAGAAAGCTCCCCAAACTGTTTTCTTTAATATTAGAATTTCTGTGTATTGTACTGAAGGTGCTTATATTGGCCTTTGCTGCGGAAAGCCTGTGGAATTATTTAATGTGAGGATAAAAAAACCTGAAAAACTATATTTTTCTTTTTTTTTTTTCTTAAGAAACCGCCTGCAATTGCTGTTCGACCTGGATCAACACTAATTCCCATTAATAACATTAATCATCTCCCTGAACGTGATGATGATTATGGATATGAGTGCCTAGAAGGGAAAGACTGTGCTAGCTTCTTTTGTTGTTTTGAAGACTGCCGCACAGGATCTTGGAGAGAAGGAAGAATACACATCCGTATTGCAAAAATTGACTCCTATTCTCGAATCTTCTTTCCAACTGCCTTTGCATTGTTCAATCTTGTTTACTGGATTGGCTATCTTTATCTATAAATTTCAGAGGTTTGACAAACTCAGAAAAAAATACTAATTGAACAGTCATTAACACTTTTCAGTGAGCAGTCAAAGATTAGATCTGGTCCTAAATGACTCAAATTGTTTGGACTCTTTAAAAATTTGGAACAATGAGAGGAAATATGGATGTAGTCTCCCTCTTGTGATCAACTATAGAACGGATATTAGTATTTTGAAGAGAAAATTTAAAAATAAATATCCGTAAGATTTAACTTGCGTGAACACACACATATTTTTGTCCAGCTCTAACAAAATGCAGAGTCAAGATGCTATGTTACTTAACTGGATAGTCCTACATAAGATTTCAATTTTAATCCTAAATGATAATGCAGATGAATTTTGTAGCATCTTTTACACCTTTACAAAGAAAGCCTTAATAAAGTGGGATTAGTTATTCTCATCTGTTTCATCCATAAGGTGATGACTTTATTAATCCCTGATTTTAAAAAAGTTGAAATGGAACATTTCTATTTTTCAACCAGCCATTTGTTCTCTGCAGTATGTTAAAAAGAGTGATTAAGTCATAATTAATCACATTCAGATTTATACAGAATGCAGACATTAGAGCAGCAAGAAATGGATATATCACCAAAAACCCAAAGGTAATTCTGAGCTTGTCTTATCCTGACCATTGATACAGGCTTTTGGCTTTCAACCTTAGACTATGTTTATGTCTATGCTCCATTGGCCATTACTTCACTGTTGTGAGTTCCCCAAAGCTCTCCAAGAGGGCTACAGCTTTCAACAATTCCTACCCAGCTGCTGTTGCTTGCTCATTTCATGGAAACCAGGCTGATGTTGGCTAACTGAGATTCTGGCCATTAAGCATAATGCTGTTCTCATTCTCCTCTCCTTTGTCTCATTCATACTCAGGGCCAGAGAAAAAGTCGTAACTCTGCATTTGGTAGAATTTGTATCATCAGAGTTTGGAAGACCTGTAACAGTGCTGTAGTCATTGTGTTCGAATCCATTGTGTTAAATCTCCAGCCCTAAGAGTGTAGTGTGTGACCTTCTCCACTTCGCATAGCGTATGATTTTGTAGATTCTGCTTGTTACTGCGTATACTACTCACTGAGCCAAAGCCAAATGGTATGAATTTACTGAAACTGTGTTACGGATTACTGTGTAATTACCTCCTTCATATTTGTTTGTTTCTAATAGAAAAGCGCTGTTACTGGGGAGGAGGGAGGCGGGAGGAGAAATAAAAATAATCCTTATCCATTGCAGATCCTTCTCCAAGATGAGATGTATCCCTCTAAAAATCATAGGACTAGTTCTTCAGTCTTTCTGTGGTCAGAGCTTCTGTTCACTTTGGTAGCAATTCTTCCATAGTAGCCTTTCTGGACTGACTTCTCTGTGTTGACTATTGCCGGCTGGCAGCATTTAGTATCTTATTTCTGTTTTTAAATCCATTGTCTTCATTATGGAAAAGTGTAGTTTTTCCTCCTTTCTCATAAAGAAACTGGTCTCAAGTGAGCTTGCAAAAATCAGTGTAAAATTAAGATACGCATTAAGGAAAAGTCAGAACTACACAGAAGACCTTACAGATCTTTAAAGAGGATTAATGGGATTAGCATTTGGCTGTAGGTAAGGATGTTCAGTACTGGAGATAAAGACATGATTAATGGCTAATAATAGAAAATGATACATGAAGGACCCCTCCTCCCAATATTTCTGTTGAATGTGCTCCCTCCTCTGAATTTCTCAGAAAAGATTAATGTATTTTTATATTCTAGTTGGTACCAGACATAATAAGATACGATATGCAATACACATTTCAGATGAAATGTTACTGCAGTGTTCAGTCCCGAATTTTAATAGAGAATACAAGACTATGTGCAGCGATTCTTGGAAGAAAGTGTGACAGAGAAGATCCCATTTTAATGCAAACATTATTTCAGTATTTAGCTGATGAAATATGAAAGTGTTTGAGAGAATTTGAAAGCCTGCTGTCGAGGTTGGTTGACATTATTTGTTGCGTGACCTTTCTGAGCATCAACTTCTGACTATTAGACTGAGCGTAGAAGTGCAGCATCATTAACGACACTGATCTCCTATAATACATTGTTTCTTTAGAGACTCATTCTCAGAAAATGTTCAGTACAATGAAAATGTGTCAGTTTTAATTCCATAGTGCAATTTGACGCTTTTTGACGGTACACTAAACACATTCCTCTGTAGGAGGGATGAAGGTGGCTTCAGCAGCAGTATGTTGGATGTGTACTCAAAAAGCAGTCTACTTGCTATACAATACTGAGGACCAGATTTTGTGAGCTCCTGAGTTTCATTAATTCACCTTTAAATAAAAGGAACTTGAAAGAATTTGGCACTTCACAAGGGGAAATACAAATTTCACAGCCTGCTCTCCTCTGGCACGTCTAGTTAGCTTTTCCTATTCATGTGGTTGTCAGTTGCCAATCAGCCTCCAGTGGCTGAACTGGAGAACAGAAAACATCCTAAATTGGCAAGGGATGGATAAGAAGTCTTTAATCTCTAATTTGTATGAAACAATGTAATGGAGTATTAAGGCTATTGAATGTTATGGCTATTTGGCTTATGGATACCCTTGCTTCTATCTGTTGACAAACTTTTCTGTGTACTTCATTTGTTTCTGATGAAATAATTTTAGTTCCCCGTAGTACTATGAGTGCAAATAGAAATGGGAATACAGTGAACTGTAACATGGCATGTAATAAATGTGTTATTTTAGTCCTATGTGTTTTGTTTCTAATCTGCATGTAAACACTTGATTCCAAGAAATCTAAATGATACTTGAAAATAAAAAAAAAAGGCAAGAAACAGAGACTATATCTACTTGGACTTAAATGCTGCAATCATTTTTCAAACCTACCTGGATAAAAGTTCATTTACTGAAAGCTGAGATTGCAGTATTTGGAGTTGTACTACTCTGACCATTACTACTTAAGCACATGCTTAAACCTATTCCTAATCAGTACTGTAAATGAGACCAGAATTCAGAAAAGTGTGTGCTTGTGTACTGTCATAGAGAGTGATGCTATCCTGAATTGGTGCCATTAGCACATGCTTAATTTGCACTAATTTCAATAATGAGTGTTCAGTAGCTCAAATGATTGAACATGAAGGGTGTGAGCCAGAGCCTCTTCAGTAAGAAGTTTTCTCACTGAAAGAGAGGGATGTATGGGTAGAAATTGCCATAAAGGCAGAGGTGAAAATTTGGGGAAACTGTTTTATACCACACCTGTTTTAGGCATCTTTTAAAGAAAAGACTTTTCCTTGATATTTCTGTGCGTGTGTTCACCACTTGTCTGTTTTAGTAGTGAGTACAGCTCAGTGTGTTATTTTTTGCCGAGGTTTTGTCTATGATTGTACTTCACTGATCTTCAGTGCATGTCTTCTGTGTTTGAATGAATCTGTTTTAAGTATTGGCAGTGCAACAAAAGCATGAGCTTTTATATTCACATGTTGATTCAAAGGCTTTAACCTTATCCAGTTTTCTGACATTCAGAGACATACGATTGCATAAGACTTTGAAGGAGAATCACCTCCAGCATGGTTTTTATAGTTGTCTGTTGCTTATTTGCTATGGTAGTAAAAGATTTGTTTCAAATTGATATATGAACTGTGTTTTGTAATTTGTGAACACCTTTGAACTTTCAATTTAAAGTCCAGCAGCAAGAGTCTGGATTTAAATATCCATCTGCCTAAAGTAAGATATGTCTTTTTAAATCGCATCAGTCATCGTTTCAGTTTACTGTTTCCAAATACCTGAGAATAAGTGCAAATACATCTAGTTTGAATTGTTTAAAATAGTTGTTATTATATTTTTTAAAAATTCATTGTAGTACCCCTCGATTATATATTAAATGTGATCTTTTATGTTTGTGAAATAATACTGTATTTTATAGCCATTATAATAGATACAGAAAATAGAAACTTAACATAGAATTCCTCAGCTAAAGAATACAAGGCCAAGAATTAGAAAGAATTGCTATGCTTCTGTTTCTGAAAAAGCTCAGTGAATGTCCACATGCCCTGATGAAAGTACTGTGGGGCAAACTGACTCATGGGGAGAGGTAGAATATTCTCTGAGCTTTAGAAAAGACCTCTGCATTGGTTCATGCCATAGGCTTGCTACCCAAGTGTTTTAAATTAATGAAAGTAATAGATCTGTCCTTCCTTTTTCAGTCATCTCTTGCTTCTGCTTCACTTGTGCCATCGATAGCAGTAGTAAAGCCATGTTGCCAGAAGAATCAAAAATTGAAAAATTCTCTTTATTTTACTCTTTTGTAAGCTAATGTTTGAACCAGATGGATGGGATCGTCTGACTGAACATGCAAGACTATGACCATTTGTTCTGGTCCAAGACAGGTGATGGGAACTTGCAGCTGGAGGCAGAGGGATGGTTTCTTATGATGGGCATGTTTCATTTTGTTGAGAATCTGCACTGAAAGCTGGTATGGAGAAAGGGAAAAGATGGGAGAGAAAAGGTCGTGGGAGGGAAGTGATTTCAGAATCCAGTGTCATGGATCTGAGTGACTTATATTTAGTTAATAATTTTTTCACTGGTATCTGCGATAATGCTTTTGAGTTCCCTGCAAGATAATTAAATTTTCTTTTTTTTTTTAATTTAAAAAACCACAACTATGTATATCCCATACATCAATTACAGACTGAATGAGCAATAGACAGTTTATCTTGAGTGATCATTCTGGTGAAATGTCAGACAGAAAATCAGAAATCAGGTTAAATCAGAAAAAGGCTATTTTTTTTTCTATTATTAATGATAAAATTATTTTTAAAATTATCGAGTATTAATTAGTACAATAGACACTGAGAAAGAGCTAGTACTCAGATGTCTACACCACTGTTAGTCCCTTTGAGGACTAAAACGTTTGGGAATGGAAACCTACCTAGACTGAATTCAACTATTGAGTCCCTCTCTCCTTCAGGGAATGGGAAAGGCAGATTGAGATCATGTCAGGCATGAACTAGGATAGCTGGTGTACTCCAGGAAGGTTGGTAACAGCTTCTGGTTAAAAGGAAGGGTGATTTCTGCCTGCTAGACTATAATTGGAAAGAGGGTACATGCTTCTCTTCTGAAGATGGATGTATGCTGTAACTTCCAGAATGGTGGAATAGCATTCCTGCACTTGAATTTTCTTTTTCCACAGGAGCGGTTTCATTGAGTTGACTGTCCCGTTATAAGATGCTGAAGTATCCTCCATGGGGTATAGGGGGCGAGTTTTGATTGCCTTCCTGCGCAAGGTGTCTAAACCTTGTGGGTTCTGAGTTGTCTTCTGGATCTGTTATGATGCTAGCGAAAAGGCAGTGAATACTAAACTTCTCATGTTGTTTACTAGTACATCTCACTGAGAAAGCCAGAGCATTACAAATGCATTTGAGGAAACGTCCGATAGCCCATGGAGATAGATTAGCTAAAACTGTAATAGGCTAGAGGATCTAGCCCTTTTTTCCATAGGTGGTTCTTGTTACTCACTAGCAATATATTATTTCTAAAAAAATCTTTAAAAAGCCTCATGACGCTTTAAGGCAAAAAAAAAAAAAAAAAAAGTAAAATTCCTGGACAATCTCATTCTCTTTCACAGTGACAAATTTTGCTTTGCCTGCAAATTTTGCTTATGGTAGATCAACATTACTTGAACTGTGTGAGGAGAGCCACAGGGCATGTAAGACAGAAGACCTATAAACTGGTCTACCTTGTTCTTCCTCTCAGTTACTTTTCATAGTCAAGAAAAGAGTTTCAGAAGAATTGGTGTATGATGTATGTAAGTGAGGACAATTTTGCTACTGACAATAGGGCCTGAGTCTCAATAGCTGACAGGATCAAGAGAGACAGGAGTCGTCTTGCAGTAATAAAGCTTCTCTTTGGTAAGTCTTTGTAGTAGCTGCTTTTCCGTACATCTCTGCATGCCTGCCTGAGACTCAATACTTTCAGGTTGGAAGAAATTCTTTTATGTGTTTCTAGCTTCACAGAATGATCTTTACCATCATGGTTTGAGCCTTGCTGAATTCAAAATAAAAGGTTTCCTCTTGAAGTTTCCCTGTCCGGGCATTGCAGGTATGAGATGTTTTGCCACCAAACATTGGAAGAGCAATGTTCAGTTGATCCAGCTGAGGAGGAGGACTGACTCTGTAGGGCGGCATTAAGATTGCTTTGTCATTCAGACTTGAAAAGGTTGAAGGCTGTTGACAGCGATGACCAGTACCTCCCCCGCAGAGGATGTATTACTTTTGCTAATTCCATGTTTAAAAGCAAAAACAAAAAACAGCTACTGTGGGTGGGAAGTGAGGATGAGTCATTATTTCGCTGCAGAAGTCTATTTCCCCTTGAAGTGTGTTTCCTCCTTAAGAAGATGGTAAATAGGAATCTTCTGGCTTGTAAAATCTGCAGAAAACAGGTCATGGTCATTTTAAACAGCAAAGTCATGTTTGTCCCGCTGTCACTGAGCAGGAGCAATGAAGGTGGTTGCACTGTGGCTCAGATTTTCCAACATAGGTAAATGTGGACATTTGCATATTCATAGGCCTGGTGTAAAGAAATAATCTATGTTCATGTTTTAGTCACTGAAAAAAATCTAAATGGTTTGTGAATCTTCACAGTATCTTTTGTATTTTCCACTGCTGTCCACTGTGAATGCTTAGACTTTTTGTGTGAATAGGAAGGGTTTTATCGTGATAAATTTGCTTACATTTTAAATTGCTATAGAAAATGCATAGTTCCTTAAATGCAACTGAGGGATCAGAATTTGGCAATCTCATGGTGATTCCTATCTTGAAAAATCTAATATCTCTTCTTAATTACTGTGTCCAATTAAATAAATAATACTGCTATAATTTGTATTCCCCTTCATTGAAGTTTTCTAAACAATTACAATGTATGGTCTAAAAACTAAATCTACAGAAATATTCTTCAAAAATAACACTTGCTGATTTATCATGTGTCTCAGTATTTATTATATTGAGGGTCTGTTATTCAGTTACACTCTTAATGCAAGTATCTGTCTCAGCATTTATAGTTCACAGTGTGTCAGTGATTCAGTTTGCCCCTTAGTAGTGCATCCTTTTCTTTTTATTCTGTTTTAAAAAATGCTAATATTTTTAACTACCTAAGTGAACATTCATATCATGCATTTAATTTAATAGTAGTTTGGCACTGGTGGGCAATATTGCAATATTCTGCACCAATGTTCCTTTTGAATTTATTTATTAAAGCCCTTGTGGATAACTTACTGAAAAAAATATGGAACATTAAGATAAATTGTGCAACTTCCAGTGTTGCTTCTAAGGATTATATATAAAATACACAATATTGATGCAGATTTAGTCTTCCATTTCAATTCTCTTTCCAGAAGCCTCCTCAGTTGGGCTAATATTATTAATATAAATGTGCTGATATTTACAGTTCTACTCAGTTATTTGGTACTTTTCCAATAGCCTTGGTATGCACTCATCCATTATTATATTCAATTACCTAGAAACATCAAGGTATCCTCACAGGCTTTTAATGTGATTAAGCCATGACTTTGTTAGCCTCTCTTAAAATACCATAATCTTTCCTGTGATATGCCAAGACTAAAGCATTTGCAAGTATTAAATTGGTTGTTATTTGCTTCTCCATTTTGATAAAGTCTGTCTGCTGGGTTAGAGTGAAACATTGATATCATTTTAATATTTGACAACATTATTAATGAGCATGGCTGAACCAGAAGACTTCAGAGACCATAAAATGAAGAAACTCTCACCTAAATTCCATACAACTGAGACTTTATGAGTGTGGTAGAAATTATATTGACAGTGGCAAAGACATATGTATATATATCCATATGCAGAATGGAAAGCAAGATATGAAAATTTTTACAGATACATCAAGTTCTGATTGCCATTTTAAAAAGCCTTTTCTTTTCCCCTTTATAAAATTTGTGTTCTAAATGTGACCAAAAAGATCCTCAAAACCCTCATTTAGATTTGCACAGTTAGAATGTAGAAGTGATTAAGAAGCTTAACATAATTATGGCTCCATTTGATGGGTCTTGTGAATTCATTTTTAATTTAGCTCCTTTTTACTAAAGAAGAAAGGGAGAAAACAAATATTCTAGTTGAAGACAGGCATTGATGTCACTGAAGGTAAACATGAAAGTTCCCTTTTTAGTGAAAAGTTGATTTATAGATATGGGTAGGAGCAAATTTCTTCAGTGCTGAGAAAGTTGCCGTGACTGCATTTGCGGAGTAGACGGATTCTACTCTTTATTTTGAAAATACTATTGCTGCCATAGTAAAAGATTGAGTCAAAGTTTTACACTTTTTAGCATACCCCTAGTTTTTGGTTGCCTCATTTTCAAATGTGCTGTTTAAGACATATGAGAAAGACCTGCTTTTCAGATTGTGAATGTTTAGACCTTTCTAAAAATCATCCTTTAAGTTTTCAGTTTAAAGCACTTCAAAAGTGAGTAACTAGGCATCACTGATAGTGCTTTAAATAATTGTAAAGCTTAAATTGCTATGGAATATTACAGAAAGTTCAAATATTGTTCAAGGCTAGAGTTTTCTAGCTTTTTGTTCTTTCTTGCTTGTGATTTTTTATTTTTTTTTTAATTTCTTGAGGTCTGGGGAGACATGAAAGCAAAGGGAGGCATTTCACTCTATGGGTTTTTTTGACAACACTATACCTCATGCAGAATAACACATCAGCTGGTAAAAGCTGATTTTATTTGAGGACTGATGAGACTCTGTGACTGACAACAGGAATAATAGTAACAAGCTCAGAAAGGAGGTACTTGTGGCCCTCATTATCAGAAGGGACTTGGCTGCTCAAGGCTTTGAAAACAATATTTCTGAGGTAAGATTATGGAAGAAAGTTGGGTTATAAGGACATTAGAAAAAACAAAGTCACAGAAACCTCTTGCCAGGAGAAGACTGACAATAGTTTGAAGCCTAGGTTTTATAGCTCATGACTGTACCGTGAATGTTAATGTCTATTGAATTTTCATATAAATGTTGCACTAGTCCTTGTGCATTAAATGGAAATGTGCTTGCACCCTGGTGCATGGTTCATACAGATGTTTCTGAGATGTAGTCTGTAATCTTCTAAATGTAAAACTCTGAAAGCCATACTCTTAAAAAATAAAAATAAATAAAAAAACCCACCATTGAATACCATGTGTTCTGTGCAAAATGAACAGATTAGATGTTTGTGCTCTGATGTCTCTTAAACTGATAAGAATCAAGACAGTTTCAACACTGAACTTTGTAAAGCAGTTGTAATGCATTGTTTTTACTGTATCTGCTGTGAAGTTGATTGGTTACACTGTGAAAAAAAATAAATAGTGCCTGGCTATTTATTTTCTGAGATTATTTTCTACATGCCATACATTCTTTTCTCTTTAGGACCATGACGATAATAGTCATTCTGGTGAGAATAGTCTTGTATGCTGCTCTGGCTGAGAGCAATGCATTTACTTGCTTTAAAATTTTCCTTTCCCCTCTCCTTTCCCTCTGTTTCCTTCCTGAAATAATAACATAACTGGAACATCAGTCATCTCACAGAAGTAAAGCCCTGGTGCTAAAATTCCACTTTATCAGCCATTTTGGTTGGGACCAGTTTTATAGCAGTGAGCTAATGAAAGATCTCTTGCTTATTAGTGCCAAGAGGAGTGGTCCTGCTCTCCCCCACGACCCCTTCACTTCTGCCAGCTCTGGTCCTTGGCTAATCCCACTCTCTTTCACTTCCCAGGATCCCTCACGGCCATGATGTGTGGCTGCCTCTTCTTTGTCTTGTTTGACATGTTAGAAAAGGTCATAACTTTTTATTAAGTGTGCCAGGGGGCAAGGAGCAGGGCTCACACTGAAAGCAAATATCCAGGGGAAAATCACTCCTCATTATTTTCCTTAATTACGTTTTGTTCTCTGGCCTTGCTGGTCCACTGGAGTATCTGCCTGTAAGCATCATCTTCCTCCTGTGGTCAGTCCCAGGAAATGTTTTTAATTCATTCTAAACAGAGTGTGGAAAGAGGATGAAAGAGGGGTGCAGTGAACATAAAAACTCCGGGAAAGGAGTTGAAGATGCTTTAAGCATCTCAGAGTTCTGGAAAATGTCACAGATTTCTGCAGCCTCTTGCTTATCCGTTTCAGATTAAAGTCAGAGATCCCAGCAATATCTGCATTCCCTTTAGCATCATATGTTCTTTTTTCCCTGGTAACTACCTCCAGTATTACATCTTGTCAGCTGTTACTTAAATTATTAAGGTTACTTAAGGTATAATAGAATCTATTTATATTTTTTCTTTTAGATTGTTGATGTTATCTCCATCATACAAACAGTACAGTGAACTGTGGTATTTCGTAACACCAAACCTCTGAGAACATAATGTTTTGAATGGCTTTTTAGTTCAAAAGAATCAAACCTCTAGCTTCCACAGTACTGAAGTAGCTGATGAATGAGGGAATTAGGCAAAGCCTTTATGTACAGACTTCAAAGTAAAATCTGTCATCTGTATTTTTAAGGTAAACATTTTTCATTATTACTGTCAATAGGGTGAATTTCAGCAATACATGCCTGCAAGGAGCTAAAATGAGTTCATTTCTCATTGACAGGCCAAAGTATATTTTTTCTACAAAACTGATGCTACTAAGACTTAGGGTGGGCGCAAACCTTGCTGTCTGAACTTACTGAATGTCAGTGGAGAACCAGAATAAGGCAGGAAATTTTTAAGAGTTCTCAGCTACTTTATCTTAGTAATATCTAATACTAGATTTTACTTTGTAATAATTAAAAAAATAATTGTAAATAAATATTTTTTTAGTAATATCCAATATTATTATTTGCTAATAATACCTACAGTAGAATTGAAGAGCTCTTTTCAAACGTGGATTAGGAGGTCAAAGTGTCCAAATGAAACCTATGGATATTCAACAATCCTAGTAAAAAAGAAGCAACTGCTACTTTCCAAAGTACTCGGTAAAGCTGTCTTTGCACTCCCTCTTGTACCCTAGGGTCCTGCACTGCGGCTTGTTGTGAGGGAGTAACCCAGTCCGCATGCTCTGAAACTGCCCACGGAGATGCCCTTGGTAAGGGCGACTTCTGTGATGTTCTTACCTCTCTTTTGGGAAGGACACCATGAGCACCAAAGTCATTCCACCCAGGCCTGTGAGCAGCCAGCACATGGTAACAGCTTTCAGACCCCACTAGCTAATTTCAGGTATGTATTGGCAATTGGACATTTTTATAAACTGTCACCAGTCCCTGATGGATTGTGTCAGGTTAGCTGCAGCCCTTCTGTTTTCTCAAGTATTCACTCCTGTGAGAACCACCACCTCAGGTTTCTCCACCCCTTTCTCTGTCTTTAGAGGTATCAGCTACCATCTTCTCATAACTTTCCTCAGCAAATCTGATACCTGGTTCTTTTCCTTGTGTTAGAAATCTGTGTCTTCCTGAACTTCCACTGTACTGTCCATCCTTTCACCTGCTTCTGCACCTTCATTTTTTTCTCATTTTCTGTTTCGTCCTGGGCTAGTTCACACATTCACAGGTGAGAACTATGGAAGGTGAGAGATGATCACTGTGAAAGTGATGCTGACATAAGAAACAAGACCTTTCCTCCCCAGACACAATCAGCAGTCTGATGATGCAGTATATGAGCCTCCCGTCTGAAGAGCCCCTCAGAGACTTCTGTTTGGTATGAAGTCATCTGACAAGAAATGGTAAAAAAGCAGTAGATCTTTCCTAGCACTCTCAAGGATGCCAAAAGACAAAAAGAACAAAATGCCCTTGAGAATGATTTTTGTTTGGGATGGTTTATGTGGCCCTGCTGTTGAGGTCAGTGAGCTCTCAGCAGCAGTGTCTTCAAAGCTGGTTGCATTCTTGAATGTGTTTTTCCCTATGGAATCAAGATTCATAGAATCATAGAATGGTTAGAGTTGGAAGGGACCTCAAAGATCATCTAGTTCCAACCCCCCTGCCATGGGCAGGGAAACCCTACACTACACCAGGCTGCCCAAAGCCTAATCCAACCTGAATGTTAAGATGGATAACCTGGCAAAAGTTCAGGTACCTTACTAAACTTCCTACCAATGGATAAAAATTTGTTTATCCTAGCAATGGATAAACAAAAAGGGACACTGACACCTCAATACCAACCTTATTTCGCTGTTCCTAACTGTTATTTACCATAGAGACCACTATGAGAAGCCCTAGCTTAAGATTGATGCTGGAGGCTATGCTCAGAGCATGAATCAAAGGTTAGAGATGAGCATTAAGACTTGGACTTTTAAGGTTCTCCTTTTTGTATTCTACCACTGAATCTGCATAACTCAAATGTTTTCTATTTTATTTGAGATAAGTAATTTCCCTGTGCCTCAGTTTCTAGACATAAGATGTCAATAATGCTACTCACAGAGCTGTTAAATTTAACACTGAATTAATGAATGCAAAGTACTCAGCTTTTCTTGTAAAGAAGGACCTGTCAGAGAACTAGAACAAATGATATTGTTGACCTTCAATCCTGAGAAGGAAAATGTGTGCATCTCTGGTGGGAACGATACTGATTAAGGAGACAGGTGACAGTTGTGTGCCTGGAACTTCTCTACTAATACAAATATTTTTGATGCAAGTATTGAAAGGTAAATAAAACAGTCGTTAATGAAGACATCCTCAGAAGAACTTAGTGATCAGAGTTCACTTCAAGAAGTAACCAGGAGCAGACCTACCTCGCCAGTACCCTCTGAATATGAAAATTCTCTGGAAAGTGGTGTGAAACTAAGTACGGTGATATCTTTCTGTTGTTATTAATGATAATACACAAAAGCAACTTTAATCCTGCTTATCTGTTGCCTGTTTTGGGTCTGTTGCTGATAACAAAGCACACTGTCTTAGTACCAGTTTTATCTGCAGTTGGTCCTACAGGCAGTGTTGGAAGGCTCTAAGACTTTCGCAGGTGCAGTAACTTAAGTTGTAGTCACAAGTGCAGCTCAGCACTGCCTAAGTGAATGAGCAGGAAAAAAATAAATCTGTCAGAGAATAAATAAGGTTGATAGCAAAGTTTAGTCTGTGTAGCTAGACTGCTCATCTAATTTTATTTCAAAGTTGACAGGACCAGAGTCTAGGTGTAAGGCAGTGTCGCTCCTCTAGAATTGCACTGATTTACAGCTGCAGCTGCATGACCAAAAATATTTTATAACTAAGAGCTGTATGTTCTGACGTGGATGAGAAGTATCACCAGTGTTTTGCATCAAAGAAGTATTGGTTTTGGAATTACAACCTTCTCAGCGCACAGTAAACTCATAGTGAGGTCACACCATCATTGTTCAGGCTGTCAATGAGCATTCAGCACTGTTCTCATCAGTAGCTGCTACTTAATCCATGCACTTGATTGCCTTCAGTATGTATGTTTATGACTTAACAGTAGTGTCATCTCTACTGAGAACTGGGTTTGATTCCATGTGTTTGGAATTCTACAGCAATGTGCAGAAGGGCTTTGAAATATTATTTGGCAAAATATCTTCATTCTTGTACCATTTGTTAGGTTAGAGATTTGTTGCTGTCTACTGATGACGCAGAATGCTTTAAAATCTTAATATGATTATTTAACTAAACGGGAAAATCTTGTTACAGAAAACCTTCAAATTTCCCAGCAGCAACAATGGAGATAAATGTGTATGTGTTATCATCATAGTATTCCAAAAAACACATTAAGGGAAGTTGTACATCAAAACTGACTTGTCCTCCAGAGTACTGCGAATTAGTGGTTAATAACTGGCAGCAAAGTCAGAAGAGTGCAGACAACCATTAATGGTGCAGTCACTATCAGCCAGAGTGTCCTGTGATACAGGCAGCAGTCATAAACTTGCAAAAGCTAAGATGTTGTGAAGATATGCAGAAATAAATGGTATTTGACTATGTGGACCACCTAGTATGTGATTCAACCAGTGGGAATTATGAATTCCTCAGTGTACCATTGCCTTTAAGATCTATCAGTTTTCTGTACACTCTGCAGCCTTTGTGTCCTGAGGCATTTCAGTTTGCTCCTCTCCAGGAGCAAATCTTTTAATGTCTCTGTTAGCACCGAGCCAGTACCATCCTATTGTTGCCTTAGGAAAGAGGACAGGAGTCACATTGCCAGACATTATTCTCAGAACTTGATCAAAAGCATCATTGTAATTTCCACTGAGAGACTGAAATTGTTGATTTAACTGCTGTGGAGGGAGCACACAACAGAGATATCCTTAGCTGCCTCCTTTAGATTTTAAGGCAGGTTTGCTAACACAAAATGCATATTTGCCCATGAACTCTGCACTGGAGGCATGTTTATTCTGTTACAAACCTGGTTTAGAGTATGATATTTTATAACACTGTGTAGAACTAGCATGGATTGCCTTTGTTCATTGAAACAGCTCCCTTTTTCTAAACAAGTTTAAATGCCAGGTTAGGAGTTAAACAACTAGAAGCCATACAATAATGAGTTTGAAAAGATGCAAGTGGCTGAAAATCACCACTATTGTAGAATAGCCTATATAGCTAAAACACAACAACTGAGAGATTAGGGTCATCTGTTACAAAACAATTTCTAATCCTTAGTTAAAAAATGAGTAAAATCTTGTAATGTTTTCACATAATCTTTTAGTATTTTTTTTCCCAATAGTTTGTATTTTGACTTTGTAAATGTTTTTCTCACCTGTCAGTGATCCGTTCAGATCCTTATCCCAGTGAGGTCTAGCATCTGGTGATACCATTGCTTCCCAACTCTCACTTGCATTAGAGATTTTCATGATTTTGTTCTTTCTCATCTCCTCTGCCCGTCCCCACCACCACTTAACATCCCTCTTAGGGAAACTCAGCTGCATCAGCTGAACTAATACTTAAAAAAACCATCAAACTATAAAGTGGTGCTTGCATGGCATTTTGAGCTCTTAGCCAGGCAGATGAACAGCTCAGCATTTCAGGCACCCAAGTAAAGTTCAAAGATAGAGAAACAGGCAGGACTGGATCAAGAAGCTATGACTTACCACTAAAATCAAATTAAAATCCTGGAATTCTTGTTTTGTAACAGACGAAGAAGGTAGCTGCATAATTTCTTTTGATCCTTGCTTGGCAAAGCATGACAATGAAGGGCAAAAAGGCTGAGTTTAAAAGATTTTGGAGCGGTGAGAGGAACTGATGTGGCTTCCTGAGGACCCCCTGGCATTACGAAGAGTGCTATGCCATGCTCCGCTGGAATGTGCTTTCGGGAGCACCGTGATCCTCAGCACAGCTATGCTGCTACTTTTTCTTTCCCAGAGCAAGGTGCAGTTGCATTCTGACTCCATACTGGGATCAGACAGGCAAGGGAGACTGTGACAGGACCCAAATAAACCCTGCTGCTTGCCCAGTGATTCCTGTGGGCAGGAGGCGCAGGCGGATGGTCAGCATGTTCTGGCAGCTTCCCAGGTGTCCAGCTACAGGCACATCTGCCCTTCGTTGGACATATAGTCTTAGTGATCAGCTGCTCTGCTTAGTGTGAGCTTTTCTGGCATCTTTACTTAATGCAGCGGGGAAACAGGATGCTTTAAAACCCAGCAGGCAGACTTCCCAGCATCACTTCAGTCTCGTGCCTTCTGGGAGGAAGGCAGCAGACCCTTCTGCTCAGAGACTAATGGCTCACAGGGAGGAAGGAGAGTGCTATCTTTCTCCCACCACACCAACCCCACAGTCCTTATTGGCATTTTTTTCAGGGCTGGTTGGTGCAGTACTTCAGAATAAAACCAGAAATTAGTATCTGAGAGAATATCTGTATTCTTCCTGCTTGGTGAAAAACACCAGAGTAACTTCATTTGTAGAATTAATTCTGCAAAATTTCTCCTAGCCAGTGTTATTAGCTAGCTCAAGTATTTTACTGTTCTCCTAGGCAAGTTCTGTTTTTCCTCATGAGTTTGCCTCAGTTTTACCAGCACTGCTGTTTCTCTGTCTTTCTGGTTTATCTTGCCTGTCACCATTCCACTTTCAGACTGCTACCCTTAAAATACTGATCAGTCAGGTTCTCAACTGTACCTTTTAAATGGATTATGGAGAGGGGTAAATGAAAATCTCTGTATTCGAGGCCTTTCCAACCACTTGAGGCTCTGGACTGCTTAGAGAAGGGAGAAAGCTTGCACCAAACTGAGATTATTCTTTCTTTGCTTTGTATTTCTAAGCTCTTTGTGGTCTCGATTGAAAATATTCCCTTTGAAGGCTTTCCCTCATGAAAGGGATTATTGCTTGCCTGAGAAATAATAATTAGCTGATAATTTATACTGAAAAGAAACCACTAGTTCATGATTTGTAGTCCAGCAGAGAAATGACAGCTTTCTTAGCAGTAAACCAAAGCTGCCTTCTAATAGTCATTATTCCCTTGGGAAAGGCCATATGAAGGTGCCATCTCTACCTGGAGACACCCTCTCTGGGAGATAGAAATTGAGGATGCCTCTTTGCTCCTTTTTGCTACACAGATAAAGCTTTCCAAGGATAGTCTCTTCACAGTTTCCTGCTACAGGGGCATTTCATTAGAAAAAAGAAGCAGTGAAGGGACTAAACAAAACTTTAAATGTCAGTGGAAGACACTATACCTTTCAATACATCACCAGATGTTTTAGTCTTCAAGATGTAAAAGTTTGAGAACAATATGATTATCTGCTGAGGAATCTATCTACAGGGACTAATGTCAAAGAATGTTAGTATCAGGGAAATATCGGTTGAAACCAATTCAAACTGCATGAGGTAAATTGTATCTTGACAATCTTAAATATTATGGGAAAAAGAATTACAGTCTACAGCCTTTTTTCTTTTCGTGATTTAGCATGAAACCAAAACAATCTGAAACACTGCAACATCTCTAATGTGGAGCCTTTGTTACCAGAAAACTGTATTCTGAACATTTTACTCAGATCTTTTTGGTTGATCATCTGTATAGCCAGCATGGTCTTAGTGCAAGAGACTACTCATGAAAGTATGTTTGGTGTAGTAGTTCTCATCATGAAAGCTGGGAAAGCATAAGAGCTATATGACATGTGAACAGCTTTATTACAGAAAGTGAAGGAAAGAGAGAATGATATCGTTTCCTGCTCTTTCTATTTAAAGCACCTGAAGAGTGACCAAAAAAAGTAGACTGGTGTCTATGCCTTCTCCTTCCCAGATGTGAGTTCCTCAACAGGAAAGAGTAGAAGCAGAAATGAGGTTTTTGTCTCTCTGCATGGACTTGAGAAAAAGCTAAAGCAGTATAAGCAGGAAGGTTATATGAAGAAGCCTGTGAAACTTTACAAATAGGGTAAACTATTTTACCTACCTATGTAGGTATAAAACCTACAAATAAGTTTTCTGAGATTATGCCAAAGAGAAACAGAGAAAGCTATGCTAAGAGACATATGAGGTAAGAATTGGTTGAAGAAGGAGAGAACAAGTATTTCAGGATCCGAAGGTTGGAACTTAACGAAAGACGTTTCATATAACTTAAGGGACTGTGAGTAGTTGCTTTAAATTGTTGGATAAAGGATGTAAACTAAACCTGACAGCTGAACTCTTCAGACATTCTCTAAGGAGAGATGAAGGATTTTGCAGAGAAATTTCATGGGAAATGTTTCAAATGTTTGTTCTCAACTGCTGGAGGAAGAAAAAGAAAGGAAGAGAAGGGAGGAAGGAAGGAAGAAATGAGGTCAAAATACCTTCAGAGCTACCTCACTAAAAATAAATTAGTGTCAAAAAATTCATTGTTGATAAATTTTGATTATATTGAATATAGGTCTGTCTTTCTATCTTGTTTAGAAATGTCCTAGGAAGTAAAAAACCACTGTTAAATATGACTTTATTATTTGTCAGTTTGGATCTCAGTGTTGATAAGAATCTCACTAATTTCAGTTATAGATGGTGCTAGTAGTTCACACAAGCACACAGAGCCTCAAATTACTGCTGACATAGCAAACACCAGAACTAAAAGTAGGATGGTTGCTCTACATTAAAGCTAATTAGACTGTAATGTTGTGGCAATGTGACTGTGATGTTCCTGGGACTGCAGCTGACATTAGTGAGGAATCAGCCCTTCATTAATGAAGCGGAAAGTCCCCAACAAAAAAAGGACATGGAGCTGCTGGAGTGAGTCCAGAGGAGGGCCATAAAGAAGATCTGAGGGCTGGAGCACCTCTCCTATGAAGACAGGCTGAGAGAGTTCAGGCTGTTCAGCCTGGAGAAGAGAAGGCTCCAGGATGATCTTATAGCAGCCTTCCAGTACTTAAAGGGGGCCTACAGGAAAGCTGGAGAAGGACTTTTTACAAGAGCATGTAGTGATAAGACAAGGGGTAATGGCTTTAAACTGAAAGAGGGGAGATTTTGATTAGATACAAGGAAGAAATTCTTCACTCTGAGGGTGGTGAAACACTGGAACAGGTTGCCCAGAGAAGTTGTAGATGCCTCATCCCTGGAAGTGTTCAAGGCCAAGTTGGATGAGGCTTTGGGCAACCTGGTGTAGTGTAGGGTTTCCCTGCCCATGGCAGGGGGGTTAGAACTAGATGATCTTTGAGGTCCCTTCCAATCCAAACCATTCTATGATTCTGTAAAGAAATGTAATTCATACCGATTTTCTTAATAAACAAGGAATACACTAGAAGATCAGCTGTGTGAAAACTTCTGTTTAAAATGTTACTAGGTCTCACTGTTTAAAAATGTTTTTCTTTATTTTTAGTGCATACAAAGCTGTATTTATCAACAAGGTACTGAGTAGGGTCCTTCTGAAAGAGATGGAATTAAATGACTTCCTAACTGTAAACTCAGGACTCAGAAAATGGAAGCCATATCCAGTATCTTCTACTACAAAGAAAGGAAACGACAACAGAAATGTCGTTCTGGCCTGACTCGAAGCAGAGAGATATTTGAAGGATAGGAAGAAGGTTGTACGTTTTTTCTTTCTGATTTAGTTCAGAAGTAAAGACTAATTACATGACTTGTTTGTAAGATGGAGTCGCTAACTTTCTTTGTACTGAGTTCATGATAACCCTTTTTTCCAGAAAGCCTATGTCATCTATTTATTTTTTTCTTACTAAGAACATTTTTTCTTTTTCATGATGGCAATGACTTAAAAGTATATTCATTGTGTCTAGGACAACTGGAGAATGGACTTTTAGTTTAATGAAGAAGGGAGTTGCTCAAGAAGGATCCTTTAAGGAGATAAAATCCATAGTGAAAAATGGGTAAACAACTGGTGAGGACTGTCTTTCATTTGAGACTGAAATAACACCTATTGCTGAAAGGTTTATGTTCTTTTAGGTATTGTTTCCCGAAACATAGCAGTGTTGCTCTTCTTGCTGTCTGGGGATATTGAGGGGATTCCAGAAGATTATCCAGTATGACCTGCTGTATATCCTAAGGTGGTACATTTCATATAGTTCATATAGGAATACGGAATCCAAAAAACATGAGTCTGACTGCATCGGGCTTTTGAAAAGATGTCTGTTCATGACTTAAAACTCAGAAAATTGAGATGCTACCATTTAATTTGGTAATGTAGCAAAAAGATCAGTTTTTCTCACGATTTTTACATTGTTGCTTCTTTTTTCTGTGATTGCTGTAGTTTAAAGTACTAGTCAGTGTATTTGTGATGTTTATGTCCAAACTGCTAATGATCCTGTGAGTAGCCCATCCCTTCCACCTGGAAGGGAACTTAATATTTTACTCCATTATATAATGTAATCCTCTTTATAATAAGCTAAAAAAAAAGCTCTTTTTCAGAAGCATCTTTCTTTGGGCTTTGAATTGTATTTGGAACTCTTCATTTCCCTGGGAGCTATTCAATACTGAGGAAGAGCACAATATTCTCTCATCAGTTTAATCAGTGGTCTAGTTGAGAAAAAACCTCTAGGTCCAGTGTTTTAATTAACCTTGTATATTCATGTAGGACCAACTCTTTCCTTCTGAATTGCCTCCCAATACTTTAAAAACTCCTGTTCATGTTATACTTTCACATGCAGACTTAAATTTGAGTGGAGCTCTTACCAGAACTTAGAAGTGGGTAAGGAAGAAGCCCCTTATCTGGAGACATTGGAAAGAGGTGGTCTAAGACTTATGGAACCAAAAGGTTAATTAACTGCACATGCTGCAACATGCCTACAATGGAAAAGTGCTTCCTCAAAACAGTGAACAGCGGGCATTCAGCTCCCTTTGATATTCTTGTAAGTCCAACTGCAGGCTGTAGTTTTTCCATGTAGTTTTCCATTTAACCAGAATATAGGTTATTTTACATTCTGTGTTTCACCTGTCTCGTGCTGTGTTGACCATTTGAATTATAGACTGAGAAGTGTAGCACAGAGTTGACTTGATGCATCAACTGTGTTTTATTGTTTTATTAACAACTGCAACAGAATCACATAGAATCACAGAATGTTAGCGATTGGAAGGGACCTCAAAGGATCATCTAGTCCAATCTCCCTGCTGGAGCAGGAAATCCCTCTGCTGGAGCAGGAGAACAGAACAACAACAGAAATCAAGTAAAAGCTCATAGAAGAGTTTGAAGGTTCAATTATTTTTGCATGACAAATACTGTAAGTAACATATATAATCTTGATGCCAGTGTTAATTTCCTGGTATTCTCATCCACTACTGGATGCTCTTCTCAGAATTTAAGGTCTATGTGTACTTCCTTCTAAAAGTGTTTCCTTCCAGAACAGCTGTATTCCATTGACACAGTGAAACTGTCAATGAGGAAGAGGATTTGTATGTGTACACGAAGGAGACACTGCTCAGTCACTGAATATAGATTAGGAAGCAGACTCATATAGCAGAACAGAATTAAAATGGAGCAAACAGATAATTTTCAAAATACCATGCAAAGATTGTATCTATATAGTTTTCTTCACCAGTTCATCACACACTAATAGAAGCTTCTGAAACTAATCAAGTAATTGCTTAACACAATGCAGAAAAGGAAGTGGTTAATGATGAATGGAAAAAAAATCAGATCCAGGAAGTTCAAAATTACTTAAATATATCGAAGTAAAGTATAAATGAAAAATATGTGAAAGCTACTTACACACACATGCAATGCAGAGTTTGACTCTGCTTTCATTGCTGTTTCCATCATGTTTTTTAAATTTTATTTTTACTTTTCTATTCTTAAAATCTTGTGGAAATACTGTGGCATACATTTCACTGTGAATGGAATACCATATCTGTGGCTGACCTCAAGACAGAAGGGCGATGTTTTGACTCTAGTAGGTTTCCGTGTAGAATGTCCGAACTCGTTAGTAACCCATCAACCATTAAACATATGCTTTTTGATTTTTAGATTTGAATGCTATTGAAATAAAAATTTAAAAAATTGGCAGGAGGCTACCTGGAGTTCCCACTTACCATTTTGTACCTCTTACAGCTGTTTGTCTTTGAACTGTTTTCCATACTGTTCTGTAGGAACAATTTTCTTTTTCTGAGCCATAATTTCAATATCTTACTTTTAACTTTGCATGTCAGTGGTCAATACCTCCTTGCTATGAAGGGGAAATTGGCTATTTAAGATGAACTAAACACACTTGAATTTTTGGTTAATTGTAGTAACCTGTAAACTCACTTTATTCTGTGGAAGAGGTTATCAGATCATTCTACCCATAGTCCAAAAAGCTGTTCTTTAAATGTAGGCTTCTCAGAGATTTTCGCTAATGTTTTTGAAACTTGAGAGCTCAGGGATCTGTCGTTGTGCATCATGTTGTAGAAGTTACAACAGGGATAAGTTGGAAGTGATTTAGTTGAATCAACTTTTAAATGACAACTTATTCTCCCCCACATCTCACCTCCAAACAGCAGAGCCTTGGAGGATGTCTGCTGTTGGCTGCTCAAAAATGTCTTGGGCCTCTGTGGAGAGCTAAGCTCATCCAAAATTACAAGAGCTTGTTTGGAGCTGTGCTTCTAGGCACTAATTCAGCCTAAGCCTGGTGCAGGAACATCTATAGAACTAATTAGAAAACCACAATCCATCGCATAGGACCTTAGTGAAAGCATCAGCTGGATTAGGCCTTTGGCTTGAACAGAAGATAACGAATAATGGAGTCACGGAGAACTCTTTTGGATCTTACAGAGTTTGCTTTGAACTGAAATTGTATTACAGTCTCTTTGTAGGGTCTAGATGATTTTTTTTTTTAATTCTGTGATTCGCAGAGTAAACAGACAAAGGAAAATATGGAAATATAATAGAAATATTAACCAAGTCTTCCTTTGCAATTGAAACTCCAGGGTTTGAATAATCCTGTGTACAGTCCTACTGGATATTACCAAGTGATTTAAATTGAGTCTAGATCACATTGTAGATTTTTTTCTGATTGGATTGTTTAAACCGTTGGGAAAGTAAAGAAATCCATTAAAGACATACCTGAAGAGAAAGAATCTCAAATGCTGTTGAAGCTTCTCTTTGGCAAGATAGTTTAAGAAATTCTACTGACATGCCTTCTTAACAAATAATTTTTAAATTCCAATAGTAAAAGATCTGCTTGTCAGAGACAAAGCAGATTACAGCTGCTTGGGATTGCTGCTATTTAGTAGCCAGGATGGCTGAGTCATACTTTTACCGAATTACCCTCTGGTCAGCAAAAGATGTTTCTAAGCCAGAGTGCCATCCAGAGGGGATTTGGCATGTGTACTGTCCTGTTCTTTGGACTGCGCTAGAAAAACTGTCTTGCTCTTTCTGAGGTAGGAAGAACATTCTGTACGACTGGAAACTGGAATTTTAGAGAATAGCTGCAATCCTATTATGGAGACATCTGACGTTAGCAGATTGTTCCCATATCTCTGACAGGAGCTTTTATAAGATTGAAGCAAGGAAACAAAACAAAACACAGAAATTTAGGCCTGGTGACATTTACACAAGTGAATCAAGCTATGAGGATATTGCTTTGAAAAGTGCCGACACTTGTTATTGCATCATGGCCAGCCTTTTTTATTGATCTGCAGAACAGCCTTCCTGACATGATATTTCTGCTACCTGTACTGTGGAAATGCTTGTAAACCCCTTTGAAATGTTTTTCTTTTGCCGTGGTGAAGTAGCTGGTTGTTCTTGGATGGCAGGTAAAATGCCCTCCTCTACTGCCTATGAAAAAATCACTGTGACTGCGGTTGGTTAGCCTTAGCCAGCAGCTAAGCTCCCACCCAGCTGCTTGTCCCCTTTCCTCTCCTCAGCCAGCTGAGGGGTGAGAAAATAGGAAGAAAAGGGGTCTGAAAGCTCCTGGGCCAAGATAAAGATGAGAAGATCCCTTGCCAATTACCATCACAGGAAAAAATAGACTAGACCTGAGGAAAATTAATTTATTGCAAATTAAAATAAATATTGAATTACTGATTTGGGTAGGGGGAAACAAAAAGACCAAACATTAAAAAGACACCTTTCCTTCTCCCTTTCCCAGGCTCAACCTCACTCCTTCACTCCAGACTCCTCTTTTGTCCCACCAAGTGGTGCTGGAGGGTGGGGAGTGAGTCGTTACCATCAGGAAACAGTGGTTCCCTCTGCTGCTCCTTCCTCCTCACATTTTTTTCTGTGCTGTGGCTTTGGCTTTCCAAGGGCTGTAGTTCTTCAGGACTATCTACTCTGCCATGGAGCACCTCCTCCTTCTCTTCTGGCCTTGGTGTTCCAGCTGCTGTTTCTCACTCTTTTGTTCCCTCCTCCACTCCCTGTGTGGCATTTTCTGCCCTTTTAAAAATACTTTTTCACAGAGATGTATGATAGTTTGATGCGGGGAGTGTTCTGGTGGCAGGAGAGGGGATTTGCTCCCTGTGCCACCAGATCTGAGTCCCATCCCCCTCGGGGGTTGAGCCAAATCGGCGCCTCTGCGAATTGCCCTATTTAAGTTGAGACAAAGGGACGGGAAAAAGTCTTTTGCCCAGGAGTGAGGAGAGGGAGGACTGCACTGCCCTCGCTCCCTGGCCCCCTGCCCAGCCGGGGGAGCCGCATGGGGAACTCGGGAAGTGCTCCTCTCCCGGGGTGTCCACCGGCCGAGTTCACCCAGAAAAGACTGAGATCTGAGACAAACGGCCACACAGATCATCCAGGTCAGTGAAGGTGGAACAACGTATGCCGTGGTTGAGTCCCCCTTGCAAGCAGCTCCTCTGCAACCAGTCCTCGGTGGAGCAAGCAGAGACCCACTCGCAGCCCGTGGAGGATCCACGTCGAGAAGAGATGCCAGAGCCTGAGTACAGTACGCATCTAGAGTCCGTGGGATGACCCCCGCCGATGGGGAGGTGTTTTGTTAAAGGAGATGCCTGAGCCTGAGACTATTGTGAATCATGGGCACAGGTCGAGGCGCATTTACGCATTTGAAGTCTGTATGGAGACGCATTTAAGGTCAATATGACAACCCACGCCGGAGCGCATTTAAAGTCTGTATGATGACCCACGCCAGAGCGAGTGGCTACAGCTCCTTAAAAGTCCAGGACTGGTAAAGCCCACGCTTGGGGCAATCTGTTGGGGTAAGGATTTGCTTCCTGCGGGTAGGACCTCATGCTTTCGCCATGAGTAGGGGATCCACTGGAGCAAGGGACAATGGTGTAAGGACTCCTTCTCCTTTAAGAGAAGTGGCAGTAACAGCATGGAATGAACTGACCTGCACTCCCCCATTCCCTGCCCCCGTGCGCTGCTGGGGGGAGGAGGTAGACCCGGGAAGAAAAGGCAAATGGGGGGTAGTGGTGGTGGTGTTTTTTAAGATCTGGCCTTGTTTTCTTGTTATCCTCTCAAGTAACCGTCTTTGTTTGCTTTTCTCTTTGTAGGTAGCTGTTAATAAAGAGTTTTGCTTTAAGAAAACAGCCTCTTTTGCCCAGGACCGTGGTTGGTGGGTGTTCCCTCTCTGTTCTTGTCTCGACCCTCAGTTCCTTGTATTATAAAACCACTACAAGATGCCGCCGGCTTGTCTGATGGGCTTAGCTGTGTCCTGTGGTGGGCCTATTGGACTCTGGTCTCTTCTCAATGGGCAATCTTACACAAATTCCTGGCTATGCCTGAAATTTATTTTGAGAAATAAGCTTTGTGAAAGTGTTTTGAAAATTGAATCATTTTATTTTTTACTATGAAACAGTCATAGAAGAAATATAATATGGCATGACTGTATTGAGAAGACCACTCTCCGTTTTCAAGTACTCCAGGTCCCAAGGATGGTTGTAGAAACCATACATTCCTTATCACAAGAGGTTAAAATTCAGTCATTCATCTTCCTGAATGAGAGTTGCAGTCTGAAGTGTAGTTGTTGATCACAATATCGCTCATTTCACTGAGTCTCAGTGTACTACCATTGATTTAAATCCGTAATGAATTACAAATTCTGCAAGTAAACCTCAAAGTTTAGAGATAATTTCTGACAGTCAATAAGCTGCATTCCTCTAGTGAATTTATGTATGTTTTTCATACTATTAAATTATTCTAACAGCTGAAGTGATGTTAAGAATGGTCAAGTTAGCATAAGCCTAATGCTAACAAAACATTGTAATGGAGTCCGGTGACTAACTAAATTTTCCTTTGGCAAGAAGAATACTATTTATATCACCTAAATAGTTTTTCAGACCACGTTGTTTTGATTTGTCCCTGTAGATGCATGGTACTCATCCTGTTTTATCCAAGGATAACATCTTTCGTGAGACTGAATATTTACCATTTCAAAGACCTAGCCCCCTTGATAATGTTTGCTAGTAATATTAAAACGCGAAAGCAAAATTGCTGCTGTTCAGAGCACACTGGCAGGGAAAAGCCAGACTGTTGATCAGCCTGATGCAGAGACATGCTGACAGCAGAATATTTATTTACTGTTTCTAATTCCTATGCTGCCTCAAAAAGTGTCATTTGTTTTCAGCAGTGATTCAAGCTGACATTTGCATCGCATTGCATTACATTAAGCAGTGTTATGATCTGGAGGAATACTAAGCTATGTAGGTAGACTAGACAATTTAAAACAGGAGCTCCAAATGAAAGATGTGGCTAAGAAAAGGCCTTTGAGGTTTAGCACAGCTGCTGCAGGAGAGTTGAACGGAATTTGGTCTATAAAGACTGAAATACATAATTTCAGAAAGATAAGTGGTCTCGTTAACTTAACCAGGGCACAAAGCTACTTCCTGAGGTGCTTAAGTTGATTAAATCTGGCTGAGATCTTTTTGCATGCCTGCAAAAGGGTTATTTCCTGAAACTCCCTGTAACTGCAGTTATAAAAAAAGGTCTCAAATGAAGCAGCAGCCTTTTTTTTTTGTAGTTCACTATGCTGCCTTCTCAGCCATGAAACTATCTAAACCAAAAATACTGCCCACTGAGCTCCCAGCTGACCTCTAATCAGACTTCCATATTCTAATTTCCATTAGTCTCAACAATCTAGTGGAAGGTGAAAATGTAATTTTTTCCTCTAATGTCTTGTTCTTTTCTTTCTAGGAAAGCTTGCCATCTTCCAGGTGGCTTTATAATGGGGAGGACTCACTGACAGTGAGTTTTGCCTTTCTAACTGCTACTCTCACCATCTCTGATCATCACACCACTAGTAGACCTTCATCAACCTCATTCTGAAAGACATCCTGACCAAAATAAGTCAGAGAAAGGTATTTCCACAGCTGAACTTAACAAGAGATTTGAATGAGTATTATAGATTCCTTCTTTTCTCTTCCTCTCTTGTGTCTCGGTTTCCTCCCTCGGCCACATTTATTTTCTGTCTCTGTCTCCATTTGCATTCTGTTGACTATTTGACTGGCAGACTAAGGCAGACTTTCTTTAACAAAAATGCTTTACTTTTCTGATTAGAAAGGTGGCAAAAAGAACTGTCTCAAATATCCTTACACTGGTGCAAGTTTGCCAGGTCTTGGCAAAGCTAGTAGGATCAAGGACCAGACATTGTAACGGATTAAGGTTCCTGAAACACAACTCAAGCAGACTTTTTGTGCTGAAATCCAAAATTGTGACCTCAAATTGTATCTCCTTAATCTTGAAGCTGTCTGAAATCACCAAGACTTAATTTCTGTCAGTACAAAATCAATTCTTAGACTGATGATGTATGAGTGCAGCTCCACAAATCTTGTTCCCAGATATATTTTCAAAAGCCAGAATGTCAGAGAACCACAATATTTCAGCACCACGGAAGGGTGCCTTTTCTGTTTTTCACCTCTGGTTCTGTTGCTCTGACCTGTTTGTGAAATGCCATCAGATAATACTGGCCACTCCTATTGAAGAAAGGAGTGTCAGAGGAGACTTGATGATACTGCAGACTCCTAAAAGTACATTTCTTTTTCAGGAGGTTTAATTTATGCTGACATGAGAGTCTTAGGGATTAAAGAGAGCAAGAATAGAAGAAAGACTCTGAAAAATAGTGATGAAAGTGTTCTCTTCAGTCCATTTTAAATACCTTGGTCAGCATACTGGGCTTGAAACTTGGTCTGTTTGTTCTTGATTTTTTTGCTTTTCAGTTAGCTCTGCTGCTCCCCATAATACCTACTCTATTGCTGACTTGAGACTGCAAAGCAAGTCCTCAAGCTGCAGCTGCAATAACTGAGCTTTCATTTTGGGATATAGTTACCTGAAGCTTACTGGTATGGTGAAGCTCAGTCAGGCAGTTTAGAAGAGAGTGTTTCTGACTGAGATAAGAACAGCTACATTTAGCTCCCCTCAGCTGTGAATTCTCTTTGCCTTTTGCAAGTTTAGGAAGGTAAAACTGTTCTCGCTCTCTGATTACACTGGAGCATCTTTGCTGCATCTGAGCATCAGTCAAAGACCAATTGCTTCCATACAGACTCATTTATAAGTGTCTATGTACCAGCATACAGATAAAGACAACTGATAGAAAAACGAGACTATACACCATTTAAATGCATATTTCTGTGTTCCTGCTTGTTTTCAATGATTAAAAATAATGATTAGAAGGAGATAACTGCTAGAATGACAATGGTATCCGTAAATAATACTCCCAGTGATCTTATGGCAGTAAAATTCCTCTTGAGCCAGTTAGGTACCACGAAAAAAATGGAAAAGAAGAATGTTTAGCAGCATGATGACAGTAAAAAAAATGCCTTCTTAGAGAGTTAGTTCAAACTAAAACTTGACTGAAGGAGGAAAAAGGATGTTTATTTGACAAATGACAGTAGAAAAGAATTAATTGCCATTAAAGAAGAGACTGCAGTCAAAACTTGGACCTTGATTTCAAATTATCTGGTAAATTATTGCCAGCAGTTCATTGTAGGACTAGACAATGGTAAAATGCTAATGAAGACTTTTAAAACACCCTATCAATTAAAAAATTTGGAAAACCAGTAGAGAAAAGATGCAAAACCTGTATTAAAGTTCAGATTAATGGAAATAGATTAGTTTTGGTTTTTTAAATAGATTTGTGTTTCCTGGAAAGAAACTCATTCTTTGTGCAAATTCTGTGTCATAAGTGAAAGCATATTTTCACCAGCAGAGCCAGCGTTTCAGACCCTTAATGAAATGGTCAGCACTTTGACATTGACTTGTGATGGGGTTAAAATCAGTTACTGGGCAGTAAATATTGCATTTTCACTGAATCTGATGATGGGGAATCAGACTGTGTTCAAAGCTGATCAGGGATTTGGCCAGCTGATTCCGTCCTGTAATGAATTTGGGGCAACCTGGTGCAGTGGAGGGTGTCCTTGCCCATGGCAGGGGGATTGGAACTAGACGATCTTTGAGGTCCCTTCCAACCCTAACCATTCTATGATCCTATAAATCTGTGAATAATGTTATTTGTCATTGCTCCGTGTGACTGTCAGCACTTCTATTTGGAATGTCTTCATCAGAGAGGTATTAGACTTTCTACACTATAGCTTTGATTTCTTTCTAATAAGTGCTTTTATATTACTACTTATTCAGAACTTCTCCTCTTTACTTTGTATATGTGTAACCTAAGTAGCAAAGTGGCAATAGAAAAAAAAAATAAAAGAGAAAAAAATTCCTGTAATATTGTGTATGCTTCATTGGTAGCTGTAGAATAAAGAAATAAAACTGTAAGATGAATTTCTGATTTTTACTATCTACTAGTTGGTATACAAACGTGTCTTTTAAATTTACTTTAAAACAAGAGCCTTTGCTTTTCAGCAAGGCAAATGCTTTCTCTACAAATCTTTTGAAGTTCACTACTTTATTTTTTTTCTCCCAAGATATTTGCAAAGAGCAAGTGGTAGACTTAGTAATAAGCTCTAATAATTCATCATAGTTGAAATTACATGATTTAACACCTTGACACTAAGAAATCTAGTAAAAAATAAAAAGCTTTTCAGTATTTTTATAACATTCTCCTGAAGAAACAGAGGAAACAAAAATAAGAATGAGTAAAATGCATTTAGTATGTGGCAAGTATTACACTACGGCAATTACACTGTGAAATTAAATCAGCTCTTATTCTCCTACATAATCTTTCTTGAAATTCAGATGCTTAGCAAGATGATCAGGAGAAGCACAGTAGCACAGATTAATACCTGTCACTCTATGCATGCTCAGTAAACAGTGGCTACTGGGCAGCTGAGTGATCAGTAGAGTAAAACCACTTTCTTCAGAAATACCACTAGGTAGGATGTCTTTAAAGCTCTATCCATACTACTGCAAGACCAGTGAAACTGAAAGCTGTCCTTAGATGTTATTACAGCATTTTATAAAGTGGACTTTTGACTCCTCAGCTAAACTGTTGTGATAGGTGTGAATAACCAAATGTTGGGAACCGAGAGGGAGGTAACCCTGATAAGGCTGCAGGACAGGCTCATCAGCATGACAGAACAAAGGAGATCTCCATCAGCAGGCATCAGCTGGAATTCAACAGGGATGTCAGAAGAAAATGTTATGTTCTTTCCAAAATAATGATGACCACTGCAAGATGCTCTTTTACAGAACACACATTCATGTTTTGAGATAGTGGTGGGAAAAGTCAAATAGCTAATATAGCTAATAAAAGGAAAGGTTTTTAAAATTCAAGTTGCACAGTTTAACTTGCTTCCTACACAATCAGTTCTTTTCCTTTTGATTGCCCACTTCTGCATTGATGGATTACATCAACTAAGTTTTAATCTTCAGTGTCATTTCAGAGTACTATTGGCCATGTAATTACTGATGTATGCTTGAGGAAAGTGTTGTGGATTGGGGCTGAGGGGGGAAAAAGGTGTATTGTTCAGGTTCTGCATATGAAGAGGAGCGACCAGGAACTGTGTTTTCAGTGTGCAGCCTCCCATTTGTGGAATTGGTGTCGGTTCTCTCCGTCCCTTTTCAGAATTCATATACAGCCACTAGCTGAGACAGGCAGACAGCTCAGGCTGGGTGGCACACGGCTAGTCTTAGCCTGCATCACGTGTGACTCCATACTTGTTAGGAAAATAGCCTAGAGTACATAAAAGGTCAGCTCATGGATGAATGACAGCTGGCTAAAGCTGAACCCCGATGAACTTAGATCTGTTGTGAATTCATGCCCAGGTTCTGTTTTCTGCTTGGATTCTTCATCAATACTAAGCTTTCCTGCAGCAAGTACTGGAGTAATGCTCAGTTCTATTTGTTCTTAGTAGGGAAGCAATCCTCAACTGTTTATACCTTTGACTGCTGCAGGCTGGACTGTAGCAATAACCGATGTCTGAAGCCTTGTGTACTTACAAAATTCTAGTGCAGAGCACTGAAATTACTATTCTCAGAAACAAAAGACCTGCACTATTTTTCCATACTACTTCCTGTGTTTCTCATCTATTGACAAAATATTTTCTCAGGCACAGAGACCAATATTAAATCTAGTCTACTTGCAAGAAGATGAACTTGTCTCAGAAGTGATGGAACAGAAAGAAAATGGTAAAGGAAGGCTCCATGGGGGGTGAGGGGAGGCAATAGACAACTGCAGAGATCATATATAATTTTGGATCCAGGCTGAGTTTTGCAATCAAAACAAATTTACAAATAAGCAAATCTCATTTGATTTGTAGGTCTGTTAAGATTAATTAAAATTAATTAAAAATTAATGAAAAATCATCATTTTGCTGTGAACAAACTTTAAAACTACATTATTTTCTGAAAAGTTACTCAAAAGAAACATAGAGCTTCTTAAAATCAGATGAAACAATTATTTGAAGATCAGAAAAATGAGCAAACCACCAAAACCAAATGATAGAAACTACTTTGTCAGAAGCTAGAAAGAAAAAAGTAAGAAAATTGTATCCACGGTTAAAGATTAATGAAAATAATGCTTTTCATTAAGTGCTCTGAAAGGCATAAGAACATCCTTATATCTCATTATCCAGCAGAGATGTTATTAACAAGGCCGTACACTAGAAAGAGACTCTGTGTTTTTTACCTCTACTGTTCTTTTCTCTATCTTCCTGGGTATTTTTGTCTTGTTTCATCTTCAGGAAAATAGGATTAAACTCCACTAACAAAAGCTCAAAATATGGTCTCATTATTCCTTGAACAACTGACTTTTCCTTGAAAAAGAGTGATTATTATCTTCTTCAGTGCTGTCTACAAAAACCAGCCCAAAAACAAGAGAAAAGACTTCTGAAGAGAAAACTTTAGAGATAAAGGTAAAAGTTATACATTATTTATGGTTTTTTTTCTTTCTATTGTATCTGTAATAAAGATTTTGAATTTATTTCTTGTTAATAGTGGTAGATTGCTATCAGCCAACCACATTAAAGTGTCTATAATTGATAGATATGCCCAAACTTACTTACTATTAGATCCTGTACAGACTTGTTGATTATTTGGGTGCCATTTTAATTAAATATTCATATCTGTATCTTGTAGCATTTTCTTATATAAAATTCCACATTTTCTACTATAATTCCCCTATAGCCTTTGTTAGAGCAAACCACCACGTCACAGTGAGAGGATTTCAGTTGTAATTCTACCGAGTTTTAAAGATTGTAACTTTTATTCAATGAAGTTCATATTTCGATTTTCTCTCAGGAATTTAAAACCTCTGTTTTTAAGAGTATGGGAATGCATGTGTTTATGGTACACACACACACATCTGTAATTACATAATTATAAATAATTATATATAGATAGCTTCATGAACACCTGTGTACATATATATGTATATATAATCATGAAACAAAGAGAAATTTATGTCTTTAACCTTTTTCAACAAAATTGCTTATTAAACCCAAGTTCTGTTTCACATAGTTCTTCATATGGAGCAAATGTACTATGGAGTGAGAAACAGCATTCAACTTCCAGTTTCTGTCAGATGGCATTATAAACATGTAGTCAGTTTGACAATAACTGAAATAGTCTTCCCTTGGGACATCGTGGCAAAACAAATTTGAATGTATAATTGTGATTATTCTGCAGAAAGGTTAACTATCAAACTCTGATTACACCTACACAACTGTATATATATTTCCGTTTGCCCAATTGCAAATACATCATTGAAATCCGAGTATTGTGTGTCATCTTAAATTAGCCTGTGCTCATTATCTAAAATGTTGGGGTTACAGCGTTATGACACAAACTGTCCTCTACTTTGCTGTGACAGCTCCAGTTCATCAAAACAGTGTTATCATCATGATCTATTAAAGTCAATAAGCCTTGATACCAGTAAAACACTGTATTCATCTATTACCCTCAGCAGTACTGCAATGCTTATTTATGACTAATCAGGTTTCTCCACAGAAGGCATATTCATGCCAATTACATGCTGCCCATTGCATGAAATACCTAATTAAAGTTTTCTCTATAAATATTAGCCTGATTAAAGTCAGCTTGCTAGCAGCCACATAGCGTCATGCCAAGACCTCTGTAAATCCCAAGTTACTGAAACATACTTGTCTCTGACTCAGTTTGCAATAAGCCATCCTGTATGCCATGAATTCAAAGAGCAAAGGTAGGTCTAAAATCCCTCATATGTAGTAAATAAAATTTTAAAGTACTTGTAGGAAGTGCAGCATAATCTCTGGCTTTCTTGAAGTTTGTTACTAGTTCTGAGTTTCCCTATAATTTAGGAATTCCATGTTTTACTGTTGTTAATATTATGACTTGTGATAGAAAAGCTATTGGCAATTTGCATTCCGTTACACTAACAATTATGATCAATATAAGTGTAAATATGGTTGGTCTCATACCTATGCAAAGGTCAGGAGTGACCCTCTACAAGTGAAACTGAATCGTTTGTAACATGCTTTGAAGCGGACAGCATTTGTGAAGGTGGGTTAATCCAGATTGTACAGTGAGCATCTCTTCTGCGACTCTCGAGGAAATAGGTCCTTTTGAGTGGAAGGACTAGACTGTTAATTGCATCCTGTCTGTTCATCACAGTCTTAAACGAAATAAGAATGTGCACCTTTTAAACTTTATTTTATACTTCCGAGTGCATAAGATAAGAATAGTCCAGTAGACAGGACAAAGCCTGACAATGTGGTTTCCTTTCAAATTATCTGCTTTGCTATTGTTTTCCTGTGTAGATTTTCAGATAAGTCCTTTTGTTTATCTTTTCTATCTTTTTTCTCCACTCCAATCATATAGGTATGAGTACTTAGAGCTCTTAAGAGAACTGATGCTGATTCAGACGCTTTTGAGTGCTTGGATACATCTAATAATGGAAGTCATCTGAGTATGTAAGGTAGTTTATTTTACCAGTCAATCTATGATCCTTTAAGTGCTCGTGAGGCAACATTGATTTCACTAATTATGCATGAGAAACAAGCATCAGTGCACATCACATGCAAGCCAACAGGTCTTGTCTCTTGAGTTTAAACATTTCATTAAGGCTACTGTAAGTGATAAATTGAGACAAATTTTTATTTTTCTCTATTTTATTAAGGATAAAGAGCTATTTTTAAAAAACGCTTATTGTTTTAGACTTCAATATTATCCTTTTAAATACAGCTCATAGCACTGTCTAGAGGTGTTATTCAGCCTGATAAGACCAGAAGAATCTCAAGTGAAATAATTTGCCTTTGTTAAGTGAGCGTATCCCATTGATTATACACCAACAGTTATGTAGTACAAGCAGGGACAATTAAGCTAGGTAGATTTAAACTATTTCATTATATTGAACTATATTATGTGGTTTGTGGAAAGAACATGACACATTTAGTGTAGTAATAATAATTTTCCAACACACAAGTCATTTAAATGGAGATAGATCTAATAATAGTCAGTGAAAGTGGCTTTCCTAAAACTCTTACTTCATTTCAGTTTCAGTGCCTGGAGCTTATGAGCGATGACATTTCAACATCCTTTTTCACGGCCTTTGGCAGGAATAAGGTGGCATCTCATTAAGATAAGTAGAATGTATGTCAGTGAGCAGATTACGGTCATTTCTGGGAAGCCGCAGGTATGGAGAAGTTGTTCTAAGCTTTTCTGTGCTTCTTACTGTTCAGAAGCTGGAAGGAGTAGAACTTGATTCTTTCTACCTTTCACCTCCACTTTGATGGAAAAGCATACCTGTTTTCATTATGCACAAACTTTACTGGTAATTTTTATAATGTTTTGAATAATATTTTACAATGAAGGGAAAAAGGAAAGATTGAACAAGACAACTGAAAGAATTATGTATCTGAAAACAATACAGGGAACCAAACATTCATTATCTTTCCATTGTGAGGTTGGAATAGCAGTTTACATGACATCATTTAGATAACAAAATTATGAAAAGAGCTGGAGTGCTGTCCTGGCCATCGGAAATCAGTAGAAATCTGAAGCGGGGGGGGTGGGTGGGGGTGGAATCAGTACTCTATCGGAACTTCTAAGAAACAAGCATCAAATAATCTAGAGTATCAAATTAAAGTTACAGTTGTGTCTAGACCTATTTCCCTTGTGAGCAGTGTGATAATTTTGTTGTGGTACAGTACTTTTTTAAAGTGAAACAGAACCAGGATTCATTTTTATGCAGAACAAAAACAGGGGAAAGAGGATTTTTTTCCTACTGTCCTCTCTTCAAGATTTGTAAAGGAAGAGAGACTAGCAAATAATAAATCAGACCTCTTTTTATCCTTCTATAGGGAGAAACCAAGAACTTCTGAATTCTTGCTGTTTGGTACCTGCAGGGACACTGAACTGTATTGTTCAGGTTATTGTAACAAGAACATGGATTGTCATTATGTACAAAATACGAAGCACTTTTTCATCCTTATCCTCTCTCTTCACAAATACATATACTTAAACATTGTGCATTCACAAGATATCTTCAAGAGATGTTGTCTTGAAAAGAATGGAAATCGCAGATAAAGCAAAACCTCTTTATGAAAGCAAATGCAAATTTTTCTTCATAATACTCAAGAATGTTCTCTTTCTGAAAGATATGAGGCCTGTGAATACAAAATGACCTTTTCTTTATGAACCTCTACAATGGGGATTCGAAACCTAAGATAAAAATGGTTCATTCAGATTCTTCATGTTAGAGCTAATCTTCACAGAGTTATAGTTTACTTTTTACTTCTGAGGTAGAAGCTGTACGTTCTCCCTTGAAAAAAAAAATTATAGCAGCCACTTAATAGTTTCTACTTGCCCTACTCTAGAAATGTGGATCTTTCTCAAACAATCAATATTTTTCCCACAAGCAACCATGTCAGGAGTTACTCTAGGTAAAAACATATACTATCTTGTTCTATTCATTATGAAGGAAAGAACAAGGCATGATAATATTCCTTGCCCTCTTTGCCAGAAAGCAACTGTCCCTAGAAAGGTAAAATACCCATGCCGATTGCAATAATTAATTTCATCACGATAGATCCAGTATTTGAATTTAATTAGACTACGTATTATGTATGGTCCAGAATACTGTAAAACTTAAATGGGCAGTGAATGTGATGTTTTGAAATAAGTTTGTCTATGTACCTATTTATGCCAAAAAGTTTTAAAGGAAAGAAAATGACAAAAATTGTTTTCCGTCATGAGTTCAAAGAAAATGCATTAGTGTTTTTCCCTTTAAGAGTTTTTTTTTATTTTTGCTGAATGAAAACTTATTCTATGCTGAAGGGAGATATTCCTAATTTACCCTTTTGATATTAAGTTGAAAAAATACGATACTCTTTGAGATCAAATACTACAGTGGAATTGAAAAGTTTTGTACCTAACAGCAAATGATTAGAATTCAACTTGCAAAAATTTTCAATGTATATTTGCCTAGATTTGTAATTATTAATAAAACACAGACTCAATTACAAAAGCCAGGTAGCCAAACATCCACACCAGTGAGATTTTGGTCTGTAGATTTTTACAAGCTATCATAGTTTCAGAAACACTTTCACTTGGCTCTGACAAGTGCTTTAATAGCAGCTGTAGTTCTTAATATCAAGCTGAACAGGTGACAGTTCAATTCAAGGGAGGGATGAGAGTAAGAGATGTCTCCCTGGGATAAAATAATGTATCTAGGGGAAAAGACAGGTTCTTTCAGGCAATGTCTCTATTAACAAGCAATGTCGTTTAATAGATGTGGTCTGTACAGAGAAACAGTTGGCCCTGAGGACCTGTCAGCTGTGTTATAATAATCTTAGGGGTGATGTGAAATAGCTGTAGTCTGGTATCCTCCTGGATTCTATTTCCCAGTTTAATTTTATACAAAAGAAGTGTGGTGAGGGCGCTTTCGGGCCGCTCCACAATGCCAACTGAAGTGCAGTAAGCATGAGGTTTGCTTCCAAAGCGCTGTCCTCAGCTTCTCCAAAATGCTAGTATAGATGCACCCTCTGTTACAGTTTTTGAGTGTGTTGGCTAGATCTGATTATTGATGCTCTGTAAAAGTGGGACGTGAGGGTGTTAATTTACCAGAAGTAGCTGCTAATCCTTTTATAATTTTATGAGAAGGCAAAGAACACCCAATAAATTAAAGGTTCAATTTTTCTCTAGAAAAGGTGACTTTATTGGGTAACTGCCAAGAACATAAAATAAACTGAACAAATTAACTGTGCTATAAAAAAATCTTGAACTGTGATTATCTTTGGCTTACATATTTAATTTCAGTATGCAATCATTCAGGTCTTTGCCTATACTTGTGGGCACCAAAACACATTTCTAAGGCTGATTTTGGCTCTTTGGTTCTTTTCTCCTACTACCACAAAATCCTGAAAGACTTCCGTCTAGAATTTTCTACCTCACTTAGGCAAAGTGGCATGCCTCCTTAAAGCCTCAGGCAAATGACAAAGTTGCTTTTTAGATGTGGGATTATGAACGAAGAAGTTCTCAAAACGAAAGTCTGATTTTTTCAAAGAGCTAGGTCTTTACAAATTGAATACAAACCTTGGGCGCAGTGTACTTGAGTCAGAGCCAGTCCCATTTGCCATGGTGCCTCCAGAGGCCTTGTCTATACCCAGAAAGATTGGCTGGCAATTACAAACAAACAAACAAAACAGCCCAAACCAAGACTACGCATTTCATGCTCAGAGTATGAAAATGGTTATATATAAACTCAAACCTTTACTTGAAAACTGTTCTAAACTTTATTTTTCACATATCCTGTCTTGGCATGTAGACTCAGTAAAAGGTATGTTAATGAGCTGTAGTCACTGTTTTCAGGCACAAGTCCACAGATATATGGTGCTGTATCTACAAAACTGATATATTTTTCTTGTTGCTAACTTACAAGTGAGTAAAATACTCTCAATAAATAGCAAATAAGAGCTTCATAAATATTTATGTGGAGCAATATTAGTACATTTCTATTATTTGCCATTGCCCGTATTAAAACCAAGACTACTCAATATATTAAAAGTAAGACTTAATGTTTTGATGAACTAGGCATGTCTCAAAAGAAAGCTAAATTTGGTGTATTTCCAATTTACACTAAATTCCAGCAAGCTAGCTAATCTGGCTCAGTTGCTTTGTGTGATGTGGAAATTGTAAGGTTTAAGATATCTTTGGGGTATGGCTGATATCATTAGGGACTGAAGCATCTCCCCTATGAGGAAAGGCTGAGATTGGGGAACTGTTTAGCCTGGAGAAGAGAAGGATCAAGGAGAATGTTATCTATGTATATAAATTCCCCAGGGGAGGGTGTAAAGAGGAGGGAGCTCAGCTCCTCTCAGTGGTATCCGGTGAAAGGAAAAGAGGCAATGAGCAAAACTGAAACATAGCTGAGCAGAGGAAAACATGTTTATATTGTGAGAGTGGTCAAACACTGGAACAAGTTGCCCAGGAAGGTTCATCCATCAAAACATGACTGGATATGGTCAGGTGTAGGTGATATGTAGGTGACTGCTTGCACAGGAGATTGGACTAGTGATCTCCAGAGGCCCTCGCCCAGCTCAGCAATCCCGTGATTCTGTGATCTTTGATCTTGGGTGCATGATCATGTTTATGATGGATAGGGATCAACTATAGAGATGACCTACAGTTTAGGTAAATGTAGTGCCTCCTCTGGTTATTGATAATGATAATGATATGATTATATGAAGATCAGAAAGTCATGACATGTAAACACTGGCAACTGCCTAAGGACATGTTAGACGTGAGGTCTCTGTGTCACCAGTTGCGATGTGGTAGAACTTCTCACATGCTCAGGCAGAAACTGCTGCCTGTGGCTTAGGGACAGGTCACCAGTATGCCAGTGCTGATATGCAGAGCTCTCTGAAGAACAGTTCTGCCTTTCCTACATCAGAGCACTTACAATCATGAGCATTCTAAACACTCTCCTATCTTTTCTGTTTGCCCTATTGACTGGAATGATCCTGATTTTTGTCTTCGTTGCTGTCTTCTACATCCTGCACCAGACTTACTCCAACTCTTGGTGAAACCAAGGTAGTCACCAAGTTCAGAAAAGCAGCATGATGACTGAATATTACATCTGTAATCTAGTTACCAAACCAAATGCAACTCAAGTTGACATTTAATTTGATAAAGCTGATTTACTAGCCAAACTGTCCAAGAAGATGGCTCCTAATTATAATGTGTTAGATACCAGAATATTATAATCATCATTACTACTATTATTGTTGTTGTTATTAGTGTTATTATTATTATATCATCATCATAATTATCAGGTTTTTTTTGGTTTTGTTTCATGCTCAATTTAAAGTGGAATTTACCTCTATTTTTAATTCGTCTTGACAGATAGGACAAACAAAGGGGTAGCTCTACTGAAAGCAGTAAAAGTTAAGAATATTACTCATATAAGTTGTTTTTAATGATCATGATCTGAGTTCTAGAAATACTTAAAAATATCATATATTGATCATAGATGAAGCTTTTGCAAAATGGCTCACCAGCTTTGAGAAGAAAAGGAATCAGAAGATTTCAGATGTAAGTCTTGAAGAACATTAGTCAGTTCTAAGTTATGTAAAAGATGTTTTATGTTTTTTTGAACCTTGTCAAAGGATGGTAAAAGAAGAATAAACATAAGGGCAATATGAATCACTTCCACTTTAAGTCTTTTTTGTTACTTTTTGTTATTTTTGTTCTTTCTTTATGTGAGTGATATAAAATATTTTTTAAAATTTTATGACTCTATAAATAAAATTAAAGGTCTGAGGTACTCTACAGGCGTTTGATATTGTGTTGACTTGAAACCCTGCACACCTTTTTAGAAATGGCTTATTTCTACCTTTGGTGACATTCAGAAAGGAAATAATTTGAAAACAAGACAACATTGTTTTGTCTGTGAGCTGTGGCTCAGTCCTATAGCAATCAGGAGAAGTTTAGGGCATTACAGAAGGTATTTAGAATGATAAAGTTTGAATATAAAGTTGCTATTTATATGAAGGTGGGTCTGACAAGGTAGAGTCAGTTTGTGTATTTAAAGGTAAAACATATATAATGGGTGAAAGTATTCTACTGTAATCTCATGTTATGTATTTTTATATGTATATATATATACATACATATGTATATCATGTATGTGTATCTTGCTCTTTTAGATGACAGGCTAATTTATCCAGTTCAATTCAGCTCTATAATTTTCTCTTTTTTTTTTTCAGTTTTACAAAACAGATATTTACCTGCTCCCTCTAATCATCCTTCCGTAAGTCTGTTGCATTTTTTTCTTTTATTTTAATTGTTCTCTATATGGTACTAGTTTCCAGGTGAAAAAAATGTGTGGTGATGTTTGTATTGTCAATATTTTTGTCCAAATTTGTATTGTCAGCAGTACAACTGTTACAACAGTTGTATTGTTTATGTTTTTGAAAAGTTAAAATGAGGTGTACAGCTCTTTGTAGAATGAATTTAGTTGGACTTCTTCCATCTGGCTTCATAGGTCATTTTATATCATCAGCTGATCTCGTTCTCCTTGCTCAGACTTCCAGATCAGGGGAAGAATGCAAATCTGTAAATATATATGTAGACATATACATATACCTGCAAAACCTACTGCTATCTATTTAATACAGCTGTATATTTTCATTTGTATTTCATTTTCTCTATATCATTGATTTACTGATTCAGGATGTACTAACACAAAACATTGCTTATTGCATAGGAGCAAGTAACAAAGCTGTCTTATCTTAAAGATCTTGCAGTATGTAAACTTTGAATAGCTATCATTTGTAGGTACTGATGTTTTCTATACTAGTGCATTGTAAAAGATAAAGATGAAGTTAAATCTTTTAACTTTTAGAACCATTAGTGGTAATATAAGTCCTTAGACAATAATAGCAATACTGTTCCTGGTCCATTTAAAACTGCTGAGTACATTATGAAAATGAACAGGAGAAAATAAATCTACAACAGTAGGTGGTAACTTTGCAAGGTAATCTGACTCTTCTATGTTGCTTCTGTTGCACAGAGCTGTGCAGATAAAAGGAAGAAGGGGAAGATAACTTGGCATAACAGAAGTAGTAATAGGTCATGAAATTGTTTTGTTTGTTACCTGGTACACACTATCGAAATATTAAGCTGAGAACTGCAGAGCCTGCAAAGGCTTTTTTCTGGTCTTTATGTTTTTCGTATGTGCAAAACCGGATGTGACAGAAATCCAGTTGTGGATTGGATTTTGAGGTGCTAGTACACTATTAATTACAGTAAGTAGGAGAATTGTGAGCTAGTGACCAATCTGACATCTTTTAGATGAAATTAATTAAGGTGGGGAATGTAACTACTGTTGTCAGTACTTATCAGGCAGTTGTCCATCCTTATAGGAAAAGATGCTAGTATTTCCTTTTGATTAGAACTGGAAACATGACTATGTTGTGAGAATGAATATTGAATTTCACTAATACAAGTAAATGCTCTTCTCCTGGATCATTACTATCAGAATACTGAGAACAACCTGTTCTTATTAAGACCTTAGACTTTATTAACTGAAGTTCATTTGTTTTCCCTTGTAAAGTACCTGAAGGTCCCTCAGAAAAAAAACAAATATTGACTGATATCTCACTGAAAGTGAATCCTAGTGACAACGCATGTCACACCAATGCTAAGGTTCAAATCAGGGATGATGCCCTGGAGGACATCGGTTTAGATGAGCAAAGTTATGTTTTGATTGTGATTAGACAAGAAGAGTGAGCCTACCCTGTTGTCATCTTAGAAACTTGCCCTTCTACAGCATTCAGTGCAAAGAACCTGCTCTTCATTGTCACCTAAGCAGGACACGGCACAAGGGCTAAGCTTGCTGGTGTGATTCTCACTGCCCCATTAAATATTCACTGCATTCAAACTCATATCAGATGTTCTTTTTTTTTTTACAGATCTTTATGTTTAAAAGTAATACACTTATGTTGGTATAGATGACAACCAAATCCTTTATTTTAATTACATTGCAGAGGAAGCTATGGGGAAGTAAATGCTTTTATGTTTACTTTTCCTTTTGAGAACTAGAAATACTGATGAAAAAAGGATTTTTGTAACATTAACACATTTAAGTCTCATTCTGCTAACTGATGCCTGGACAAACTTTCCACTTTCACCTATTAAAATGGAAAAAATCAAGTAACAGGTGTCTTGGGGAAAAAGCTGACAATTATTTTTAAGCCTATGTTTATTGTTCTAACATTAAGATAGCATGTGCTTCTTACTATCTACTGGGTACATTACTTCTGCGTCTGAGGATGAGCTTTTTTTTTTGTGTCCTATGAAAGCTGTTGTGATAGTTTGATGTGGGGGGGGGTGTTCTGGTGGCAGGGGAGGGGATTTGCTCCCTGTGCCACCAGATCTGAGTCCCATCCCCCCCGGGGGAGGCTGAGCCAAATTGGCGCCTCTGCGAATTGCCCTATTTAAGTTGAGACAAAGGGGCGGGAAAGGGGCTTTTTGCTCAGGAGCGAGGAGAGAGCAGGAGGGCGCTGCCCTCGCTCCTGGCTCCCGGCCGAGCGGCCGCTCGGGCCCGCGCCGGCGCCATGTGCTCAAGATGGCGCCGGGGAGCCGCATGGGGGACTCGGTAAGCGCCCCGCTCCCGGGGTGCCCGCCGGGCCGAGCTCCCCCAGAGAGGATTAAGATCTAAGAGAAAACAACCACAACGACCGGGTCAGCAAAGATGGAGCAGGAGGAGGTGTACTGGAGCTGAGGCTTCTCTTGCAAATCGGTGTGAGATGGCAGGCGGCCCCCCTGCAGCCAGGGTGTACTCGGCGGAGCAGCGACCCACTCGTGGCCCGTGGAGAAACCCACGTCGGGAAGGAGATGCCTGAGCCCAGGAGAGGTCGTGGAGCAGGGGATGCGCGACCAGGTACTGTTGATAATGGGGCATGGAATGCACGACGAGGTCGTGGAGGCATCTGGAGACCGTGGGACGACCCACGCCGACGCGAGTGGCAGCAGCTCCCTAAGAGGCCGAGACTGGTAAAGCCCGAACTGGTGCGATCCATGGGAAGGATTGCAATCCTGCGGGCAGGACTTACTTTGGAAAAGTTTGGGGACTTTTTCTTTGTGAGTAGGGGATCCACCAAAGCAAGGGAAAAATGGTGTAAAGACTCCTCCTCCTTTAAGAAAGGAGCGGCAGTGAACAACATGGATGAACTGACCTGTACTCCCCCATTCCCTGTCTCCCTGCGCCGCTGGGGGGAAGGCAGAGCCAGGAACGAAAGGAAAATAGGGGGTGGGGAGGTGTTGTTTTAAGATCGGGCCTTGTTTTTTCTCCTCTCAAGTAACCGGTTTCGTCCCCTTTTGTCTTTTGTTAAGTAACTGTTAATAAATTGTTTTGTTTTATTAAGAAAGCCTGAGTCATGTTTTGCCCGGTACCATGCTTGGTGGGTGCTCCCTTTCGGTTCTTGTCTCGACCCTCAGTCCAAAAAAAAACCACGACAGCTGTGGAGAACCTTCAGAGACAAAGTAGCGAAAATTCCAGTTTATATTCTGGAAGAGGGATGTGCGGGGGGCTGAACTGCATTCTCTTGATTTGCAGATGGTTTGGCATGAGTTCTATTCTTTCTGGATGTCCAAAGCTTGATTTTAAGCACAAGGGTATAAATTTTATTTACTCACTTCATTATTTAGAGCATTTCAGCAAAACAGTGAATTATGGGCCAGATCTGCAGCTGGTGGTAAATGGACACAGTCTACTAACTTGAGCGAAGATGCGTTTGTCCATATTGTTTGAAGCTGCATTACAGTGCATTTTTAAGCACACATAGAAAAAGGCTTGAAATGAACTCAAAGAAGAAATATCAAAATTCTCATGGTCTTACATTTCAACTTTAAGAAATTTCTATTCAAATCCCCTGTTAAGTGACGGAGTGCTAATTTGAAATTCTAAATGTCTAGATAAATGAATAAATATAGGTTTTATCCTCTAACTTCATAAATTGAGGCTTCTGTTGCATTTTTCATTCTAGCTGTGTGCAGAATGAAATTTGAATAGAGAAACCTACTAAACTTAGAGTTTATGGAGAACTAGAGACAGATAACAGGAAATTCATGCCTACGTTAGAAGGTTTGCTTTCGCCTAGACTTGTGTGGAGGAGTCAGTAATTCCCTCTGATACATGCATTTGAAACTTTTCCAGGTGAACTTGAGTAATTCACCGTTCATTCATTGACTCATTCAAAGTAAGACTTCCTGCAAAAAATCCACTTTTCTTTCTTTGAATCCTATGAAAAAAATAAGGTTCCACAGTGAGGCTCAGAGCAGTGTGCTTCTGATATAGCGGTTTTACCACCTAACCAATTCCAAATTTGAAATACTCTGATAGTACCTTGGGAATTTCAGGAGTAGTCTACAGTGTGAAATGACATTTTGATATTTATGTAAATATAAGACTGCTCAAATGTTCATGATGAGGAGGAAGCTTTTCAGTGCAGATAGCCTGATGTTAGGTGAGACTTCATCAATGTTTGTCTTCTTCCTGGCTGGGATTTTAGTGGTCAAGTATCTTTTCCATAATTCCCTCTTTAGAATCCAGGGCTACATATACACCATCTGGAGTTGAGAAAGAAATCAGTTCCTGATAATAAAGGAGATACTCCTGTTTCTGCCACAGAAATATGACCAAGATCTGCCATAGTCTGGCATATATTTGATGCAGTAGAGTTTGCACTATGTAAACAACATTGTCTGTGGAAATTCAGAACTATCAACTGGGAGCTTTGCTGCTGCCTGAGCTCTTGAATTTACTGCACATTTAATATGTACTTGGGTAGTTCCCAGTTCTTACGTGATAGGACATGACTTGCTGATAAAATTGAACATCTTTTTTTAAAGAAATATAGGTTTCATTTTCGGAGAGTTCCTTCATCAGGTTTTTCAAATCTAAATATCTTGTCATGAGAATGTATATCGTCCTTAAAAATCAATGAAGATCTTATGTAAGTGTCCTTACCCACGACAGTAAGATACATTTGTGATATCTGTAGTCCCACTGTGGCAGGATTACATTTTTGTGTGACAGACAGAGGTTGAAGGAGGGTATGAATGCTGTTTGCTGTGGAGTGACATGACATTTGATCTTGCTTCCATTCTATTGCCAGGACCTGTAAAAGTGTTATAAAACTAGCTTTCAATGTATCTAAAAAACCCCTGTTTTTGTTGTTGGGTATTTTTTGTAATTGTTCTATGCCTTTTTTTTTTTTTTTTTTGGCATTTTAAGCGCCATTGAAGGCTTTTGCATCATTTAAAAGACTCTTGTATGAGCTCTCAAATTCCAACTCTTGTGAAAAGAAAAATGCATGTCAGAAAGACAAAAGGATTATTGATTAAAACTCTCATTTTAACACTAATGATCTTCTCAGATTTCTGGGAAACATGCTGTTCCAGATTTTTTGGCTTTATGTAATGCTTGGGAAAATGGTAGTTCAGATGTATTCCTAGATTATTTAAGTTCCTGAACAATTAAATTAGTGTAGAATAGATGTTACTCTACAATTATATTCACATTTGCTTCCGTTTAATTTTTAAATATTTTCTAATATTAAGATGTTTATTCCATGAACATTTTGGAACTCAATGAAGACCATGTATGCAAAATTTTGAACAAGTGCTTAAAACTGCTGAAGATCAGTACAGACCAATTTTTTTGATGATTTAGTTCACTGTCAGGGAGAAATTAAATGAGAAATCTCACCTTGCAGACTTTCACGTTTATGGTTAATGTAACCTGTCAAGCCTTCTTAGACCATGACTACCTTATCAACACTTTACCACCTCACTTTCCTGTAGCTGGAGAAAGACTGCTTTGCATGTCTTCCTACCACCACACTAACCTACTCATTCACAGTCATTCACATCTCTTCCAGCAACCTTTAGATTCCTGTCAGGTATTTTGATATCTCATTATCATTAGATTCCTGTTTTTTTTGCATTTTCTCCTTTTACAATTCCTCCTTTTTGCCAGAAGCTATCAGGGAAGATAAAATGTTTAATGGTCCTGCTTTTCTAGCAGTGGGAAATGTGTTACTTTCATTGCTCTTTGGTGGCCAAAGCTGATGTACTGATCTATATCTGAAATCTTCCTGATATTGAAATGGTGCATAGCTAACTGAACAGCAAGAAAAGCATTGTTGTTTTGAGAATATATAAATAAAGGTTGTTCTTACAACGTCCTAAACTGTTATATGCTGAATTGCATATAACACGGCATTGAACTGAGCTGTTTCTAGCATATTCTCATGTCAGAAATGCCTCATGATACTATCATTCTCCAATGTTTTGGAAGGAAGAAGGAAGCCCTGTCTGGCTGCTGTGCAAATGGCTCTACTGATCTCCTTGGTACAAACGTCACTGTCACAGGGTACATGGTACTGCTTAATGCATCATCTCATCTGTGGGAGCTGTTGCATTCTTTCCTTCTATTGCACTTCTGTTTTAGGTCTCGGTGTGTCCTGTGATTTCTCTACACGTGGAACTTGACTTTTATATCTGAAAAGGAGCAGAGAGAACAACTAAATAATTAAAAGGTGTTGCTAAACATCTAGGAGTGATGTCTCCTTCTCTTCCCAGTCTCCGCCCATGACCTTACTTGTCCTAGGTGTTCCCTTGCTGTAATGGTAAAGATCTTAAAAGATCTACTGCAGATTCGCATTTCTTTGCTTTCAAATTTTCTTTTTCCGCATTCAGTTTCACCAAATAGAAGCAATTTCTGCACTTATATAATATTGTTCCAACCCACCTTCCAGTTATGGCAGCTCCATTATTAGTGTTCTGACAGTTATGTCCTCAGCATGCTGCAAAAGCTCATAATTTGTTTAGGGGTCATTTTTTGTTTGTGGTTTGAGAGTTTTTTTTTTTGTAAGATACTTTTACTTAGTAAAAGTAAAAGTCTCTGTTTTGAAACTTCCTCAGCTGTGGACAGACTTCAGTACAACATTTGTCTCTCAGAAGCATACAATATAGTAGGTATAAGAGCTTCTTACATCTTTTTATATGAAGAAATGAATCCCATGCTGACTCTATAATTGATTTGTAAACTTAAAAGTATTTTTGGGGGGAGGTGGGTGGAAATGTGGAGAGCTGAGAGGTGGTGTCAGTGCTGGCAATGAATAATCAAAACTTCTGTTCCACCGAAAGATAGGAAGAGGTGATTTCCTCCAGTGTGCTGTCTGACATACTAACCTGGTTTGTTCCTGACTGATACTGCAGCAGCAGAAAATTAATCACTGGCAGCTGAATATCTTACTCATTCATCAGGATGTGGTATGCAGGGATAGCCATTCTGGATTGCTCACTGTCTATGAATAATAGATAGAATGATAGAGTCTTATAAAATTTAGTAACTTACTTTACTCCAATAAGAGTTACCTATTATTTAAAAAAAAAAAAAAAGTCATATTTGGTGGTTAGCAACACTTGGAAATGGCTCCAAGGAACATGAAAGCTGGTTCTTAATTATTTTTCTTCTTTCAATAACAAAGCTAACTCCTTTTCTTAGGGCAGCCTACTTTGGTCTGGTAGAATAACTGTCAATGTTTCCCTCAGTGACTTCAAGCTCTATTTTGTCTTCCTTCTCATTCGTTCAATACATGTAGAGATGAACTCATAATGTATCTCATAAAAAACCTTTAATAAAAATCTGAAAAGACCTTCGAGTGGGTCATTTTAATAATTTTATGAAAGTTATAACTCTTTCCTGACTATCTCAGTGATCATTTTTGTTGTTACGATAGAGTAACAGATTGAGTAGGTTAATTTAGGGGGAAAAAAAAGTTGTTTACTGAAATAATAATTGAAATCCAGATGGGATCTGATAGTTAAATAACAGAAGACTAATTCCTAATGTCTAAGACCAGCACTCTAGCAAAAGAAAGAGCAAGTATTGAATAGTAACTAACCTGTGGTAAGATAGCAAACCTGTGGTTATTGCTTTACCATCTTCTCAGAACTGACATGTCCAAATTTAACCTCCTTTACTATATCTGATCCATAGAAAGAATTTCCTAATCCTATGTGTTATTTAATTAGAATAAATTAGTTTACAGACAGGTTTTCAGCCTTGCTGGTGTGCAAAATACACGGCTTAGACTTTTACTGATATAATGGAAAAACAAGCCTTAGCTCTAACTTGGCTCAGTCATGTACAATGCAAAAAATGCCCCTTTTCCTCACAATGTCTTCCTCACTGCCCTCAGGCTTGGCAGCTGATATTTTGCCAGGATACTGACAATCCATGCAGCTCGAAAGGGAAGAGTGAGATTATTTTCAGCCTAAATGGCAAGCTTCGGCAAGACAAAGCCACTGTTGGAGCTGTTAGGACTTGTCGACTTCAGTTCACCTACAAGGTGTGTATCTCATACTGTTACAGAGGACTTTCTCCTTATATTTCTCTGATGAATGTTTAATTCTGAAAGAGTGTAAAAAATGGAGCAAAGGTGGTTTTTAAAAAATCTTTATCATCATCATCATCATTTTAATCTTTATTATATTCAATTAAGATTTTTTTTAGTTTGCTTTCTTAGGGAAAAAACATCTTATAACAGATAACTTTTTAAACTTTGACCTTTATAATTTCTTCTCAAGGCTTGAAGATGCCAAAGAAAGAAGCACCTTAGCCAGATTAACCCCTGGTACAGTACATTATCTCTTCTGTTAGACAGCTGAAGGATGACTCGGTGAATTTAACTTGCAGCAAATTACGCAGTAACCGTTGGGGCAGTTAAAGCATTTTAGGAGGGTCACTTCACAGACTTTTTCTCATAATGCATCTATATTTTTGCACAATTCATGAAATATCACATAATTTTGCTCTTAGATGGACAAACCGTTAGACCTCAACATTCATTTATTAATGTGTTGCTTATGAACACATTACAATGTGTTGAGCCTTATGAAGTTCAACAAGGAAAAGTGTAAGGTCTTGCACCTGGGAAAACATAATCCAGGAGCGCAGCACAGGCTAGGATCTACCTGGCTGGGAAATAGCTCTGTGGAAAGGGACCTGGGGTCCTGATGGACAAGCAGCTCAATATGAGTGAACAGTGTGCTGCTGCTGTGGCAAAGAAAGCCAACAGGATGCTGGGTTGTATCAACAACGGCATCACCAGCAGAGACAAAGAAGTCCTTATCCTACTGTACTTAGTGTTTGTCAGGCCCCACCTGGAATACTGTGTTCAGTTTGGTCCCCATTATACAAAAATGGGCTGGAGAGTGTCCAGAGAAGGGCCACAGGGATGACCAAAGGACTGGGAAGCCTGCCATGTGAGGAAAGGCTGAGAGAACTGGGTTTGTTCAGCCTTGAGAAAAGAAGGCTTAGGGGAGACTTTATCATCATGTTCTACTATTTAAAGGGTGGCTACAAAGAAGGTGGAGACTCCCTTTTTACAAGGACTCAGGTGGAAAAGACAAGGGGTAATGGGTACAAGCTACTCCTGGGGATTCTGATTGGACACAAGAGGAAAATCTTTAACAATGAGAACAATCAGCCATTGGAATAATCTCCTCGGGACATGGTGAATTCCCCAACATTGAACACTTTTGTGTTTAGCTGGACAGGATGCTGGGCCATCTTGTCTAGACTGTGCTTTTGCCAAGAAAGTTTGGACCAGATGATCCTTGAGGTCCCTTCCAACCTGGTATTCTATGATCTATTCTCTCCAACAGTGATTTTAAGGGTAGGTCATATTTAACTACTTATCTCCAATGCCAAAAGTTTACAACAACGACAAAATTATGGATCTTACGCTCCAAAGAGAGCAGTAGGGTCCCAGGGGGAGAATACTACTACAAAAGTCTTTTTTCATCCGTTTCTGCATAGGGAGATGATTAGCAGAAAGTTGCTTCATCTGAGTAGGCTGTGGAGGACTTCATCGGTGACTTTGAAAGTCACTGCAACTCCATGTAAAGTCAGAACTGAGTAGGAAAACTGACTGTTGAAAGATATTTACATTCTTGAGGAAAAGAGGTGATAATTTTCCACAATAGATGTTGCAGGTTTACCCCAGTGGACAGCTCAGCCACACACAGACACTTGCTCACTCCCCATCCAGTGCAATGGAGGAGAGAATGAGAAGGGTAAAAGTGTGAAAACCTGTGGGTTGAGATAAAGGCAGTTTAACAGGTAAAACAAAAGCTGAGGTGCAAGCCTAACTCTGAACATCAACCCCTTCCTCTTTCTTTCCCCAGCTTTTATTGCTGAGCATGACGTCAAACAGTATGGGATATCCCTTTGATCAGTTGGGGTCAGTGTCCTAGCTGTGTCCCCTCCCAATTTGTACACTCCAGCCTACTTTTGTGGTAGGGCAGCATGAGAAACAGAAAAGCTTTGATGATGTGCAAGCACTGCTCAGCAACAGCTAAAACATCAATGTGTTATCAACACTATTTTGATCATAAATCATAGAATCATAGAATCATAGAAACGTTAGGGCTGGAAGGGACCTTCAAAGGTCATCTAGTCCAACCCCCCTGCAAGGAACAGGGATATCTCCAACTAGATCAGGTTGCTCAGGGCCTCATCCAACCTGGCCTTGAACGTCTCCAGGGATGGAGCATCCACCACCTCTCTGGGCAACCTGTTCCAGTGTTCTACAACTCTCATGGTAAAAAATTTTTTCCTAATATCCAACCTGAATCTACCTCCCTCTATTTTAAAACCATTACCCCTTGTCCTATCACAACTGGCTCTCCTGAACAGCTTCTCCCCATCTTTCTTGTAGGCCCCCTTGAGGTATGGGAAGACCACTATAAGGTCACCCCGGAGCCTCCTCTTCTCCAGACTGAACAGCCCCAACTCTTTCAGCCTGTCCTCATAGGAAAGGTGCTCCAGCCCTCTTATCATCTTCGTGGCCCTCCTCTGGACCCTCTCCACTGGTCCATGTCCTTCTTATGTTGGGGACTCCAGAACTGGATGCAATACTCCAAGTGAGGTCTCACGAGGGCAGAGCAGAGGGGGAGAATCACCTCCCTCGACCTGCTGGCCACGCTCCTCTTGATGCAGCCCAGGATGCGGTTGGCCTTCTGGGCCGCAAGAGCACATTGCCGGCTCATATTGAGCTTTTCGTCCACCAGTACTCCCAAGTCCTTCTCCTCAGGGCTGCTCCTCGATCCATTCTCCACCCAGTCTGTATAAAATCCAAAACATACCAACCTACCAGCTACTAAGAAGAAAATTAGCTCTGTCCCAGCCAAAAACCTCAATACAACAGGGTTGTAATTATCTTGCTTCAAGAATCCATGTGAGTACTTGATGTGAAACAAAACTCAGATGTAGTTTTACACTTGGTAAGGAAAAGACGCAGAGGAAGAAACCTGGGATGGAGGTTGTCACTGAGATTATTATTACTGGATTAAGTGTTGGGACTCCTATACAAAACTGGGCGATACTTCCTGAGGGCAGGAAGGATGTTGGTGAAGTACCCTTCAGAATTTTGGGACTTCCTACCCAATAACACCAAGGCATGACTGGAGATTAGCATACGGGAAAGTGATACCACATGGAAATGTTTGTCATTGTGATGCTCCTAATAGAGACTGTCAGCTAAAACGTTGGTGTCAATAATTGCCCTGAAACAAAACTTTAGGATGTAAGAAGAGTGGCATTTTCAACAGACCATCGTGGTGGTGTCAGAGTTGCTTATGCACTGAGTGTGCTGTTCACAGGGTTAAAAGATTGTAATTATTCCAATTATTTTGTACATTCTGGTGAGAAGCATCCAGAGCTATAAGCTACAATTTCACTTTGAAATTTAAGAAATAAATCTGAAGTCCTGAATTTTTTATTTATGCCAACTAAAGTTGGTAAATTGCATAGTAATTTAGTTGAGCTTTTGCTTTTAGTTATACATTGGGTGATGTTGATCACATTATTTTTTATACAAAAACTGTAATAACATAACTTTCTAGTTTTTCAATTTGAAAAAAAAAACATAAGATGGAGGTTTCATTAAAAAATTATGTGAAATAGAGTTTTCCTACTGCTATTTAAATTTATTAAAATAAATTATCCTTTGTTTGAAAAAAAAAATTTTGGATGAAAAACACACAACAGCTCTCACCCATGGAAATGTTTTTGGCCAGTGTCTTCTCTTTTTCATTATACAGCAGAATCTACCTCAGGGTTTGAGTAACAATGACTTATACAGCCTGCAAGGTGAAAAGAAGATTCTTTCACTTACTGAGCTTAATGGAAACTTATTGCCCAGAGTTACAGCATTTCTTCTTAAAACACCTTCTTCTGTAGCCTTTTAATTGTTTCTGTCCATAATGCAAACCCTTGGCTGAAAGACATAAATTACGCAGTAAGATACCACTGTTTAGCTTTATGGTTCTTTACAATGGTATTTTTAAATGATAATTCAAAGTAAGAGAAGAGAGATTTTTATTCAAAATGTCTTCCTTAATGTGTCACGGTATTATAAATAAGGTTAATATTTGAACATAATGAATTATATTAATTTTAATACCAGGATATAATATTCATAAATATTGAGTTCCTTAAAGGTATGAAGGCAGTTAAACGGGTTGCAAATTGTCCTGCTCAATGCTCCTGTGAGTGTGTTTCGAAGTACCTAACTATGCAGTGACCCAGATATCCTTGCATGTGTTTACAGGGCTTCTAGTCAGGGGAAATTATCTTTACATTGAGATTGAGGATAATGAGCTGGAAAGCAGTGTAACATAATGAATATGGAACAGCAGATTTTCACCTTGAAACCCATTCTGAACTTTGTTAGATTTCATATTAAAAATAAAAACAACAAACAAAAAAAACACCCAAAAAACCCCGACAAAACCAAAACCAAACATACAAAACCCCCTAAACCTCCCATAAACCACTAGGAGCTGTTCATCATCAAAACATGACAGACTGTGGACAATATTGGCCACAACACGGAAAAACTGAAAGCAGTCGGTTCAATAGGATACTAGAAGAACTGTGCCACATTTCTGTGCTTAAAAACCAGTAGTTCTCATCCAGCTTGATTTTGAACATATTTTGGAGAGAAAGGAAAAGATTATTTTGTGAAGCTTGGCAGCTCTCATTGAGCTCATGTGTGACTGCTGCCAACCTGAGGAAGATAATAATCTGTAGATATGGAATATCAGTAGAATAACAGTGAGTCAGTGTGTAAGTTCCAGCTTCTGGATGCTTAAGATTCGAGGCAGAAATGTAACACCTCCCAGAAAATGTAATTTATGGTTATTATTTTTTTTTTGCATAAAATAATGTAAGCAAACAGTTCATTGTTAGGAGCATGCCAGTTCAGAACTTGGAATTTTTAAATCGATAGAACTGTGTGATAAAACCAAGTTAAATTAAGCAGAAAATGCTGCTGATAATCAGGGGCCGTGTAAACTTTACAAAATGAAATAAAGCTGAAATAATCTGAAAGCTTTTAGATGCTAAGCAGAAGCTTTATTTCCCCATGAGAAACCAGAATTTCCTTTAAATGCAACTTATCAGGTCACCGTTGGTTTCAGTGCAGTTACACTGCTGATAACATTGACTTGTGAACATCTGGAACAATTATTCCTTCTTCTTGACTGAGCCGTGGGTTGCACAAACCTCAGGAGGTATTAGTACAGGCACCAAGCAGTATAGATTGCATGCTCTCCACACATGACTCCAGAAGCGTGTGGGAGGACTTGATTGCCATAGTGCTCTACTGGAGTAAGCAAACAGAATTTAGATTTCATGGCTGGCAAGGGAATGAGCTGGAAATTTAAAACCTACTGGGCTGTAAGCTGGCTACTAGTACTCTGAAGTGAGATCTTCTGCTTTTAATGAAAACATGTTATCCTACTGTGTAAATCTGAGGTACTCCTATGTTGGATGATGTGTATAGTTCTGAACATCTGCCTCACCCCTCCTTTCCAAAAAGACTGTGGTAAAGCTAGGAGAACTTCAGAGCAGAGTAACAAGGATGATCAAAGATATGGAATCATTTTGTACAAGGAACAGATGGGGAAATGAGGACTCTCTAATTAGAAATAATCAGTGGAGCAAACATGATGACAATATGTAAAAGCATAATATCTTGGAAAAGACACAGTTCATTGTTTCTTCCAGTACAAGAGTAAGGAGCCAGATGAAACTATTGATAGACTTATGCAAAGAAATTAAGGGAAGCACATCTGTCCACAATAGATAGCCAAGATATGGAGCTCCATGACAGGACATGACATGACATGCTATGTTTGTTAAAAGCTTACATGAGTTCAAAAAGCCATTAGGCAAATCAATGGAATCCCGAAGGACTATTAAATACAAGCATATAATTTTGGCAGACTAAGTCCTTCAACCGTAAAATATTGAGGGCTGGAGGAGTGTTCTGGGAAAGCATTGCTTCCTGATTGCCCTGTTCTAGTATTCTTCCTTCAGCATCTGCTGTTGACCACCACTGGGGATGAGACATGTTCTTCAGAGGGACATTTGTTCTGACCCAGGACAGTCATTCTTCTTGTAAAGAGCTTAATCCTGTTGCAAGAAGGCTTTCTGGGATAAGAAAACTAAAAATACTAGGACAACAGAAGCCCTTGGAACATTGCCTCAGTATCCCTATAAGGATGCCAAGCTACTGTATGCTTCATTACCTATCTACAGAGGCATTTGCACTTCTGAAAGGAGGGAGAAAATAGGCCATCAGACTAGAAATGCTAATCCAACAGCTCTCTGAAGTTCCTAATTACATTTGAGGAGCAATTATTAATAATTTAGTACTTCAGGTAAAGTATTGAACTGTGGACTGAGTCGGTGTCACACAATTTTTGTGGCTTATTGGTAATGAGGAGCACGTCTAAATCAAATGCATAAGCCTAAAATACAGGATTATTTTCTGTGATATATCAGTTTAGGAACATCACTGGAAAAGAACCGGTGAGGGAAGTTGTCTTTAATTATTATTAAAGAACAAAAACCTCCATTTCATGTGACACTTTTTCCCACCTCTTCCATGGACAATCATTGAACCTTTAAAAGACAAATTTCCTTTTCAGAAGGTCAGTGCATACTGAATGCTCTCTGACTCAGAGATGGCCTGCTAGGTCACATAAGCAGCCTGGATAATATTCTGAAAGAAGTAGGGTTTTTTTTTTCCTTTGAAAGCTTCACAGCATTCCAGGACATAGAGCATGATTCATTCTTCACTTTGCAAATTTCAATTAGACAGTCCCTTGTTATCTATGATGAGTTTTACCCTTCCTGCTACAGTTCATTCTTGCTGGTGCCTTGCATTCACAGAAACCTGATTATTCTGGATTAGCGCTCTTCTAACAGTATGACATCTGGCAAAAGTGAAAACACTTCTGAGTGTTTTTCAAAATTCTGAAAGTTTGGACACATTAAAAGTAATGTAATTTCAAAATATAGCATGCAGATCAACACCTCACTGCAGCAAAAAGATCTCTTATTGGGAATATGGAGTTGATTTTAGAAATGAAGATTTTGGCCATAAGAAGCTATTCATTTTCAGACTGACTACAAAATATTCATTTCAGACTGACACATAATTGATTCAAAAGGACATTTATTACTGTTGGGAATAGAAAGTACTTTATATTTATTATAGTAAGGCCGGACAAATGCTTGTCCCTTCCTGAAGACACACAGAAGCAAATAAAAAGAAAAAAAAAGTGTTTAAAGCTGGCTGAAGTCAAAAACTCACTGTTCTTTTTTGCCTAGGATTCTTGGCTGATTACTTTGCAAGTCCAGAATGCTTTCCAGAAGAAGCAGGCACATGCAGGAGGAAAGGCAGAGCACATAATGTGACAATCATTCTGGCTGACACAGCACTTTATGGAACTTACTTCTCCTACTGCAGTTTCCATTGCAGTATCTGGAAATGCAAAGGGAAATTATCCAAGTGTGTGCAAATGAGAGCATCAGGGAGCTGTGATTCTCATTCACTGTGAGTTTTGTGTGCCTTTCTACTGCCAAGCAGCTGTCTAAACTGCCCTTTGGTATTTTCTAATGTAAATTAATTTTTCACCCTTAAAATGTTGACATAATATTGAAAACATGAGCAATTCAGAAGACCATATAAGTCTTGTCTTCACTCAACAATCTCCTGAGTAATACTTTTCATCTCTTGCTCTTTTAATGATTAAAAAATACATTATATTTTAGTGTTTAATATCCCAGGAAAATAAAGAGGTATCAATAGGAGACACCTAGGCAAATTGCAAAAAAATTCTGATAATCTAGAAAAAAGAGAAATGTAACTGTCATGCATTGCTACATATATCATATACAGAAATTGGATTGCATTGGTTTACTGAGTAACTGCAAACAGTAATTAGAAATGCTGTCCTGTGAGTCCTAGTGCTGTGAAGGGAACAAACATTGAGTATTTCAATTATGAGCTGAAGTAGTTTGTAGCAAATAATACTGAAAATTTTTCCTAGCAAGTTCTGTGTGCATATGTACATAAAGACATCCTTATGTAGCAGCTGTTGGAATGGTTGGAAGTATATTGGCTTTACACGCCAAATAAGAAAATTTATTGGAGTCTTCAGTATTGCTGTGTATCAGTTGTAACTAAATATTTAGATATGTTATTTTAGGATATTAAATTTTTAATACAATGCATCAGTCACCAAAGATTTTATACCATTGCAGTGGTGATTGCATCTATCATTATGAGGCAGACATGAAGCAAATATTTTGTAATACTCTCCATTTTGTATGATCTACTAAAGACCAAAGCACTGTTGTTTTTTAAAAATGGAAACATTGCTGCAGTCTTAACTAACATAACATTAATAATGTTGCTATGGTAATGGTTTAAGAATTGCATTTGCTTTTATCTTACATAGCTAATTCAGAAGTCAGTAGGGATATCTCCAGGCTTATGAAGTTTTCTAAACATCAGACCTGGAGCTAGAAGTTTGACAGAATAAACCATCTGCCACATGATGACCATGGTGGTGGATCATCTTGTTTTCTCCCGCTCTCTCTCTCCTCTATCCCTTTACAAATGATCAACTTCATGGAAAGTTTTTATAAGGTTAGTACACTTAAAATTATCACATAGTAAATCTGTGATGTATACATTAGCCTGAATAGCAGCTTTTATAATTCAAACAAAGTATCTCTGCTTTTCTCAAAGAAAATTCTGTATTTAGACCAGAGACCTTACATATCATGAATTAGAATTACATTCAGTCTTTCCTTAGTCTGAAAAGCAATGCTAAAACAGTGTTAAAAATGAAATGCTGGGGTTTATTGATTTTGCTAACCCATCTGATTGCACGTATAATTTCTCGCTAATAAAAATTTATAAAGATGAGTAGTAATTCAAATAAGTTGTACAGATCTCTAGGCTAAGGTGCAGAACTCATTGCACTAAAAGTTTGAAAAGTTCTGTTAGAATTTGTGAAACATTCTGTATGCTTTCAGAGAAAAAAAATCCAAGATCATATCTTCAGCTGGCAGTACTGCTATTTACCTGTGTCGGGTAAGGGCAGAAATCAAAACCAGAAAACAATATTGATACTTTGTTTTTCTAGTTGGATGTCCTGGAATCAATATCAGCTGCTTCAAGTGTCTATGAGTTGCCTACTTTCCCTATTCCCACAAAGTCCTTTTTGCTCATACTCATCAGCACAGAAACAACATGTATTTAAAACAGGATCCCTACTGTCTTAATTCACGTTAAATTTAGTTGACCAGTAAAATGCCTCACAAAATGTAGTATTGTCTAGTGTCGTAAATATGTGCCATGAACTATTAGATGTCTTTTTGTGATTACTGCCTCTGTAGCTTGCACTAGAAATCCATCAGGAACCTACAGGGGTTTCTTAGGAAGTAAACTGCTCCGAAACCTGATTTTCTGCCTTTGAGTATTTCTAAAGATTGATTTTGAGTAACTGCTGCTTCCTACACCCTGGTCAAGGTCAAGACTTCGATTGTTATGTCTGAGTATGACAAGAAAGTCGTTGTTCTATGAAGCCAAAAATGTGAGTATAAATTTCAAAGGTACCCAGGTGACTTACAGTTTGTCTTCACAGACCAGTTAAGCCACAGTAAATGAGGGAAATTTATAGCACCACTTTCTTCCTGGGCAGCTACTAAATTACAGCACATAAGCACTTGTAGATTAAACTCACAAAGGTTAGCTTTAGCCTAGTAAGGTTAATATCCCAAGGCTTCTCTGCATTTACAGAAAGGAGGTAACTTTATCTAGAGGAGAACTCAGCATAAGGTCCCCAGCACAGAGTGAGGTTTTCCAGGCATCGAGTTAGTGTGAAGAAATCACTGGGGGTGTAATTACATTGCACCATTCCATGCAGACAAGCATTTGCAAGCCTATGCTTTATTTTCATCCAAAGATGCAAATTCATATATAAAACTATCTGTTGAAATTCAAATTGACCTATTTTTCACTGATTATGCCAAAGATTCCATTTGTTGTTTTTGTTGAGAAAACTCTGACAAATGACACTCAACCTTCCTCCTTTACTCCTTGGATATCATTGGGAATTATTTGTAAAGGTAGTTGCTCCAGTTTTCCACTCTTCAGTACCGTATCTCTTATTTTAGGAAGAATGTACTCTTCCTACTATACCGAGTTCAATTGTTATTTTATTTGAAATAAAACAAATAAACAGACAAAAAGAAACATAGGTATCGTCCCTGTAAGAAAGAGACACAGTAAGCTATCACATCTGCAAAAACATGGAAATCTTGCAGTTGGAAACATGAATAAATGACTAGGGATAATTACATTGCCAGCAGCTGAATTTATCGTGAACTTTGTCAGCTAAAATGACATTCATGTCTCAAATGGCATAGTCAATTAAATCCATTATAAAATATGCAGCAGCTGTTAAAATGCTTCATTTTTACCATTTTGGGTTAAACACATTGTTAAAAATCAACATTTCAAACCCATGAAGCCCATTACAAGGGCAGGTGCCATCTATCATTAATTCGGCAATGAAAGTTATTTTCTTCTTTTGAAAATGTCCATCTATACAGTTCTATAGTGCACGGTCAGTAGCATGATTAGTAAAGAAAAATATTTTGAAGCCTTTATGTAATCTGCTCTTTCTGACAGCATAAATGGCTGCATCTATATTTACAGATAATATGAAGAGAAATGGTGGCAAACCCACCATTCACATATCTCTTCTTCTCAAAGGAACCTTATCCTGAGAAACAGGCCCAGAACATCTTATATCCAAGTAAGCCCAAGCTTACTATAATTTTGATAACATTGATAAAACAAGAGAGACAAAACTTCATTATCTACCTTCTGTATGAAATGGTGATTAAATGTTGCTACAGCTAATATCTGTGGACAACTGATAGTGAAAGACATTTCTTAACAAACACTTGACGGCATATTGAAGTTGCTTCTCTAAGATGGATAAAAGCAAAAGCATTCATAATTAAAGCAACGGTTGTCCTTAATTATCCTCTAGCTGCCCGTGTGCTAGATTCCCTGAGGACAAGATGGAGTCATGTTGAATAGGCACATTAGTCGTAAGAATGCATACTTTCTATAATTCGTGCATTCCATACCTTTTGTACAAACTAAAGGACATTCCACTCTGGGCTAACTTGAGAAGAAAGATACATAGGGACAACTTTTGGTTCTGGTGCAGTGATGGAAAATAACGATCAGTAAAAACCAAGCTTTTCCCTCCACTGTCAAGTCATGTGGTGACCTGACACATCTAAAGCAGTGATCATCTACCTAAGCAGAATAACTTTCCTCAAACTGTCATTATTTTCAAAGTGGATCTTTTCTTCTTCTTGTCAGCACAAGAGCATTACACCTTGCTGCCATTTGAAACACAATAGGCAGCAGAAGTTCACTGAGAAAGGTTCCTTGTCCCTTCTTGGGACAAATAAACCCTGTCTGTCATTACCCTCCCCAAAGACAGTGAAGCAAGGACTAGGAAATGACCTCTAAGAGTACTCTGCTAATCTCCCAATTTCAAATGTATTCAGGAACTTAGAATGCAAAGTCTAGAAGGATCAGTAATAGTTATGCAGCTGATCTCCAGCTATCCTTTCCTGTGCCCATTAGCTGGTTTGGCTACAGTTTAGTTTCTAGAAAGTCAGTCTTAATGGGAAGAAATCAAGAAAGAAAGAAATCTATCACTTCCTCTGATAATTGTTTTTCCACTCATTAATCAGTATTAAAACTCTGCGCGTTTTCATATTGGATTGTCTGGTTTTAGCTTCCAGACACTGTTTTTTTTACCTTTTTTTCTCTTAGAGCTCACCAAGTGCCTTATAACAGAAATTTTCTCTCTAGGACAGTGTGAAGTCATTGTCATTAACTTTCTTTTGCATAAACTGTAGTGATTGAATTCTTTATATCTCCCACAGGAAGGCATTTTCTCTAGCCTTTGAATACTTTTCTGCACCCTTTGTGAGTTCTCAGTAATGTTTTTGTGTAGTATGGACCCCCATTGGTACTCATTATGCTTGTGTTGGTCTTATCATGCCATAAGGAGAAATGAAATCACTTCCCTGTTGTTACTCAGTAATCCCAGTTATATTTCTTCTTTCAAAAGCATTTTAAAATCTTTCAAAAGCATATGCTTTTGACGTCTTTTTGAGTACGTATTCAGAATCTCATATTGCTTATGTGTAGTTTTGTCTGCAGCTGAAAAAAATGCATTCAGTGTGATCGATCCCTGTTTATCATGACAGGAGTATTGCCCTCTCTGTTGTACTGTCCCTACTACTATTATAGTGCTACCACCCTTTGTTTTACCTGCACAGTTTATATGTAATAATTGTTCAGTTAATTCAGTGAAGTACTGAATGTACTTCAAACACACTATCGATCCCTGTAGAATACCTTGGGCTGTGCTCTTCTGCCTCACTTTTAATGATACTCTCAACAGCTGTCAGGTACACCCTTCCCAATCATCTGATGTGCCCTCACAGTGCTGTGCAGCACTAACATTTTGGTTAGTACACTGAACGATAAGCTTCATTTTTAAAGAATGTGAAGCGTTCAAAAGCAGGCAAAAGAATTTTTTGAAAATTTGTATTTTCAGGACATCTCAGGCTTTCCCCCCTCTCCCCCACTGGCATAACTCCGAGTCATCCCTTTCTTCCTCTACCTGTTCGAACTTTTTGCTGATCCTGGTATCAAGAACTGCTATAGATGCTAGGTTAATGATGCCACCAGCTTGGTTAGAGCCATCCCACCCTTGTCAAATACAAGTGCTCTTCCATGTTGCTATTATGATTTATTTTATACCCAAAGACATGAGCCCCTGCTTTCCATACTCTGCTTGTACTAATCATGCTTGCTTTCTTGTAAAGACCAGATTAGAGGAGGTGGGCCCTGTGCTTTTCTTCCTCTCTGTTCCTAGGCTGTCTGCAACAGTCTTCTATCTTCTTCACAAGATTCAAAGGCTGCTTTTCTTTCTCATTAAACTTTCTCCTGACTTCTTAATTTTCTCTTTCCACAGCTCTCTCATCATCTTCCTTCTTCCAGTGTATCCCATTATCCCTTTTTGGTTTCCTTTGATTTCCCAGTAGGCTAGACATAAATGCTTCCTCTACCAGGATCTGCAGTAAGTTTTGCTGCCTGTCTCCATACATTTACTGCTCCTCACAATGAGTCCTTCTTGAGTTTCTCATCTAGGACAATAAAATCTCTGCAAGGACTAATGCCCTACTCCCATCAATCTCTACTAATAAATCAGAATTTCCTTTTGGTGACATTGAGGAGATGGGAGAGAGCCCTTGAGATGGGAGAAATCTGTGATCAGTGCAATCAGCAACTAATTATTACCAAACTCCTAGTCACTTTTTTAATGGTTTTGCTTACTGATGTGAGATTAATTAGTTTATATATTGATCTAGGAAGGTTCCAGTAGTGGAAAGGCACAGATTTTGCTATCAGCAGGCTGCTGAAGAAGCTGGTTTCTAACAAGTCTCCTTCCTTTTCTCTCCTTCTTTCTCTGTGCTCTTTATTGAGCTAATTCTTTTCTTCTTTCAGCTTGGAAAAGCTAGCATGGGAAAAGATGGAGGGAGCAGGGTGTTTGACAAGCTCTGGATCAGCAAATGTAAGAACACAAGAAAGTAGTTTCTGTGTCTGCACTTTTTTCTCCCCATTTCCCTCTGAACTTTACTTGAGGCAATCAGAGACTTCCTGAACTTGGTACAGAATTACATTCTGATCTTGCTTGGACTGAAGTAAACAAGAATTGCACTTCATGGTATTAAATTAGAGGAAGATTTGTGCAGTTGACATTAGAATCAGGTTTATACTGTACCTCCAAACTTCTGATTTTCTGTTAAACTGCTTAGAGAAACGTTCTCTGAATTTCTGTAAAACCTACTTGAGGATCTTCTTCTGAGTTTCTGTAATCCTGAGAGAATTTGCAGTTGCTTCAAAATCATAACTTTTTGGATGATTATCCTTAGTGTGTTTGATGTGATACAACTGTTAAGACAACATTTAATTTCATGTGAGTTCTTTGTGACCTTAGCCCAGGATACCATGAACCCAGTTAACTTTAATTGAATTAATGACCATATCGTTCAAAGTATTGTTGTAGAAATAAAGAGTTGCTTTTTTCTTTTCTATTCTTTTTTAATCTATAAGGTAAGACAGTCCTTTTCTGGAGTAAATAAAGATTGTTGTTGCCAGGAGGGAGTAGTTTTGCTTGTTTGGGTGTATAATGCGTTTGAATTGATCTCCAGTTGCCTATGTTTCAGTCATTTGGGCGCATGTGCAAAAATTAAATTAAAGCCAATGTTGTCTTGTACAGTCCACCATAATTAAAAGCAGTGGTTATATTCACAGATATTAGGTGCTTAATATGGAACTTAGATTTGCTTTTTGTGCTTTTGATCAAAGTCGCAATCCTGAAAACTCAGGCACCTGCCACCAAACCCTAGATATGCCTTTCCATATCTTTTACCTCCACAGGCTTTACTTTGAGAATGTTTCTGCTCAGTTCCAGAAGTCTTCCGTTTTTACACCAATGCCATTTTCATCTCTCAAATCTAAGGCCAGAATATTTCTCTGACAAGAAAGTGATCAGTTTTTTTTTCAACTGGAAAAATGGAAAACAGTAAGAAGAGAATTTGCAATGTGTTCTTTTTGAATCACAGTTTAGGTAAGCGCTTAGCATATTATTGAGTTTTCTATGAAGTATAGATTTGCCTTCACATGCTGAATTCAATTATCATGAATTGCAGTATTTATGATTAGCTTTGATATCTCTAGTTTTTAAAAAGTAAAGATACATGTACAAAACGATTGTGGTTGAACCCCAGCTAGGAACTAACCTCCACACAACCACTCGCTCACTTCCGCGCAGTGGGATGAGGAAGAGAATCGGAAGGGTAAAAGTGCGAAAATGAGCGGGTTGAGATAAAGACAGTTTAGTCGGTAAAGCAAAAGCCACACACGCAAGCAAAGCAAAACAAGGAATTCATTCACTACTTCCCATTGGCAGGCAGGTGTTCAAGCCATCCCCAGGAAAGCAGGGCTGAACATTCCCCCCTTCATTTTTCTTGCTCCAGCTTTATATGTTGAGCAGGACATCATATTGTACGGAATATGCCTTTGCTCAGGTGGGGTCCACTGTCCCAGTTGTGTCCCCTCCCAACTTCTTGTGCACCCCCAGCCTACTCACTGGCTTGGCAAAGAAAAGGCTTTGACTCTGTGTAAGCACTGCTCAGCAATAAAGAAAACATCTCTGCATTATCAACACTATTTGCAGTACAAATCCAAAACATTGTCCCATACTAGCTACTATGAAGAAAATTAACTCCATCTCAGCCAGAAACAGCACAAATATAAAAGAAAGTAATCTTCATCTCGAACTTTGCTTTAGCAGAATCAATATTCACAAAACTGTCTACAACTGTTTAACCAAAGAAAATATTATGAAATTGCATTTGGGGTAGTATTGAACATAATATGTTCCAGACATTTTAGGACATTTAAGAAAACCACCTTAAATCAGTATTACACCACTAATATAAAATTCTCCAAGTATGCACCAACATTTTATAAAACTCTCAGTGTATAATACTTAATAACAACCCATATTCAGCCTTTAGTCTAGATTCAGGACTGAAAATATCTCAAAAATTTGATGTTTTGTCAAAGACTGTAGCTGAATTTGATGAAAGTAATTTCGTTTCCTTGAAACAAGATAGTAAATCAGGTATCTGAGAGCTATTACATACCAATGAAAGAAATGTCTTGATTTCTTCCACTTTGTTGCACTCTGCCTTAAGGCAATATATTCATGACCAGAGAATATCTCTTCATTTCTGAGCTGTAATTTGCCATTTTATAAATGCATTTTTGTCCTAAATTCATACTGAACAAGACTGTCATAATTTTAAGAATACTGCATTAAAAAATGCAGTGATATTTCAGATGAGGTTGTAAATTAACTTGCCATGTATAAATACTGTTCAAAAGAAATACCAAAGATGAATAAACCAATGGCATTTTTTATAGGTTAAGGCCCTCCACTCACATGAGAGATCAGCCAGACTCTCTGCTCCAAATAACATTTAGCTGTTCCTACTAAAAGGAATGGTTTCAAGAGGAAGAAAGTATCACACTGAAAACAGGAGCACGTATACTCCATTGGGAAATAGATGATGGAAGTTATGTACAGGTTACAGTCTGAAATGGGTACACACACACACAGTGAAATGAATGATTATCATGCTCAACTATCTTTTGTGTAGGTAGGCAAGCCCACAGCAAGCAGAATTACAAGGATCTCAGCAGTGTGATAAATTGTCAGGTGATTTTATCCACGTAGACACTTCTCTGCTGAAATTTTCCTGATTTTGTATCTTCATTAGTATTTCCTCTAACTCTCATTTCTCTGACTTAGTTGGAAATAAATTTTTACAAAAGTTTGTACTAATAAAAAGCATTCATCTAAGCACACTAGTGATTTCTGCTGGAGGATGGCATGTTGCTAAAGTAACTCCTTTTAACAAGGAGGAGGGAAGAGACTTCTCCACAAATCACTATTACCATCAATACTTTTTTTTTGTTGGTTAAAAGCTGTATTGTGGCTCATCAGTTACTAGTGCTATTTGACCTTTTGCATGACACAGAAAGTGCTTTGATGATTATCACACTTTATTTGCTATATGATGAATTGCTCTGCACAAGACCATGACTCCCACTAGCAGTATGTTTTGTTAATTGATTTAGTTGTGCAAGAGAGAATCTTCTCCAGTAGTTTCCACTCAGACTTCTATCACTGGGGCAGAACCAGGTCGATTTTTTTTTTTTTTCAACAAGCTCAATAACATTATAATGAGATTCATGGGCAGTGTTGCCATACGTCCTATGGAAGCTAGACTATGATTCACTGCAAAACCTACAAAAAAGTCAAAGAAATATTCTGGAGCTCATTTACATTTCCCTGAAGACTCGGAACCTGTTCTACAGAGGTTCTTTATATCACTTCAAGAATCTGAAAATTTTCTAGTGATGTATTTATCTCCATGACTAACGTCTGTCTCATAGCATTTCTTCCTTATCTCCCGCATCTTCTGTAGAAGAAACAGTGTGGTCTATGGACTTTCTGGCGGCTGAATTTTTACTGTCAGTCTAAAATATATGTGTTCTGTTTCATGTGTCTACATTATTGGAGGCAAGTTCAAAACTGTCTTTGAACATAAGATGAAAAAGTTGTAGTACATTTTTATTTCATATAGGAGTTGGTTCTACAGTCTTGGAAAGTCTCCCAGGGAAGAAGCCACTGTAATTATAGTTGTATTGTTTCAATATACCCAACAACTTTGATGACCTTAAGCATGCCAGAGCTTTAGGCAATCCTAGAGTTGTAAGTCATTCTTTAAATTTCATGGGCTCAGAATATTATATATGAAAATAATTATTGTTGGCTAGTTGATTTTTTGTCATGTTAATTATGTGAGCTGGATGACACCTTTGAAATTTTAGGGAAAAAAAGGGTAAATAATTCACCCACCATTTGTGCTCTCATTTAAATGGTAATGTAGGTTGCTGTAGCACATTCAATGCTTTCCCTAATTCTGCTAACCGGGCAGTTAGTTCCAAAGAGCTATTGACTTCAGAGGGAACAGAATTAGTGCATGTTCATAACTTTTTGGGAAAACAAAAAAGAATATTTAGAAACAGAAGTCTAGTTTGCTGTTACTTCTTATCTTTCAAGTCCTGCCATCACTAGATTACATATGACTTGCCTTAAGTGATGTTCAGTCATGAAAATTTTTTGAAATACCCAGACCAGGAAGAGTTTAATGGGTAATCTTAAATTCAAGAAAGGATTAAAAAAAAAGAAAAAGATTATTGTCCATGCCTTTCCTGTCTATTGACTCTTGCTCTCATTTTCCCCACAAAATTCAATCAAAACTTATGGACAAAGCTTAACTTTTAAAGTATTCATCTTTCTGCTCTTAATTTCAGTTGAGATCATATGTGGGAGCTTTAAGAAAGTGCTTTAACGCCCTACTTGACTGGAAATGTCAGAATAAACTGTATTCTCAGCTGATTTATGACACAATGTTTCAAATAGCTCAATTAACCAAACCTTCCTTAAGATTCAGGTCCAAGCACTCTTATGTCCTCACACTGGCAAACTTTCATTAAAGTCAATCCTTCAAAGTAACATACCTGTGAATTTTCTCTCTGTAAGTCCATCGCAGTCAGGAGGGACTCAGTGTCACTGGGGATTTAAATTTCTCAAGAAATATTTGCTGTGCTAAATCATATGCTAAATTATTCATCTCCAAGATACTATCCAAAGTTATCAAAAAGAAATAATCAAGTCTAAATGGAACTGAAGCACCAGCAACTCAAGTGTATATTTGTGAGACTATCATATATTAGTGAAACTCTTACAAAATCTGAGGAAATCAAATTCTAAATCTATTGGGAACCACTCCACTCATTAAAATACATTACAACTTCAATAATAAAGTCTTCTCTCTTCCTAATGGTAGATTGATCAGGAACTTATGAAGGATCTCTCAGGTTAAAATCATTACAACTGCATAAAGTCTTTGCTTCAGTTCTTACTTCTGTTATTTCTGCCTTTTTCTTGGTTAGCTCTTATCTTTGTTTTCTGCAAAGCAGTTTTGCAGAGCCAGAATTAGATTAAACTCCATTAATGATTGTGTGTCTAGAGCAGTTAGCCAGTTGGAATGAGTTCAGTGTTGGAATGCTCTGTATTTTACAGTTGTTAAGAGCTAGCATGCAAGGAATTATTCTCCATGGAAGTGAGTTTCTCTGGCAGTTTGCCTAGCTACTCCAGCACTTCACAGCAGAAAGAAACCATCTCGGCTACATACCTTCCATGGATGCTTCCAGTGCACGCTGAGGGCATGCAGACACTGCACAGAGTGGTATTGTGTGGCAGTATCCTAGATAGATTTCAGTGAGAATCTTTAAAAGTAGCAAACAGTAGAGCTGCAATCTTCTTTCTCTGGTTCAAGAAACTGTGGGGTGTTGGCTAATACCATGCAAACGCACCAAATGTACCAGGGATGTCCACTATATTCAGAACAAAAAGCAGATAATAACTTATGTTATAGCACAGGACACAAGTCCACTGTGCAGACCAGCCCTTGATTGTGATAACAGCTGTGCTGAGGACAGAAAACGTCAGCTGCAAGATGCTTTGTGTTTGAGTGAATGGCTGAGGAGGGAGCAAAGAGAGAAAAGAGATATTCAGACCACAGGGTCCGGAGGATGAACCACCCAGTTCACAGCAGGGAGGGCACTGAGAGTCGTATGCTTTTCACTGTATGATACCACAATTTCTGCAGAGAGGTGGGAGATCTCTGCTGCCAGCTCTAGTTTAGCAACATCTGAGTATTATGGTTTTGATATTATGGATTTGAACTCATTAGGATAAGGAGGATGCTGAACTGTGTGTATGCTCAGCACTAAGCTGCCCCAGTTCCCCTGGCCACAATGTCCCTGGCAGAGGTGGTGGGATGGGTCCAGGCTGTGAGGACCTGCCCTGCCACCCTCATAGATCCTAGCTGCCAGTGAGATTCTGGTCCCTGTGGCACCCTTGCACCTGGACTGTTCTAAAAGCACTTTATAGACATGCATTCACTACAGGGCTAACCTCATCAATCCCAAACACATCACAGAATAGAGAGGGCAGAGGCAGGGATGCTGGAGAATCTGCCTCACGGGAGCCAAGTGCCTCCTTCCACAAACTTCAGCATTTGGGACATGTGGAAAAGCCAGGTATTTTGGGACCTTTCAAGTTCAGCTGGGGATGTACCTGATGAGTGTAGATATTTCCAGGATTAGGCAGCAGTTGGATAGGTGATGAACAGTTTAGGGCTTAGGTAGCTTTTATCCTCTATCTTCTCTGTGTTTCTTTTTTGTTTTGTTTTTCATTTGTTTGTTTATTTTTAAGCTAACCCTTTCAATTTCCATCTCCAAACAATGGAGAGGAAGGGGAGGCATTGTCTGAGTCATAATTAGCAAGTTAATCTGCTCTTAAGGATGCTGCAGCTATGTCTTTTTCATTCTCTCTTTGATGTTCCATTAACTAAATATTGGAACATATGACAAGGTTTGTTTGCTTTCACATTAAGTTATTTAGTTTGATTAGTACTAGTGATTAGTAAATTATCCTTCAACATTTTCATTGCTGACAAAGGTCTGAACAAAAGCAGGCTGGAACTGGTCCAGACACTACTGGAAGTGGGTGGAGTTAGAGTCAACACCTTTCCTCTCAGCCAAAATACTCCAGGAACAATATTTGTATCTGATGTGTAATGTTAAATAGTCTGTTATCTTCCCCCTCCCTTTTCAAATATTTTCCTAAGACCACCAGTGTAACATAATCCATTAACTGGGAAAACGGATCTCTTGTTACATTTTTATCAATGTATATATGAAAAATATTAATATTGTTCATGATTGATTTGTTGTAATCTTTTTCTTTTTTTTTTTTTTAATATGCAGGACTGGTTAGAGCACTGCTCTGATTTTTGTCCAGCAAACACTTATAAATATATCAGCTGCTTTTGTTTTGGACTTCAAATTCCACATAGGGAAATATTTTTCCAAACTTCAGAAAGTGTTTCATATTTCAAAGCTTTTCTCAGTCTGTGGTGAAAGTAAGATGATCTGCAAATGTCTACAAACCACAAACTTGGAATTTAACAGTAGTATCATGATGCAGAATTTTCCTCAGTCAGGATTAGTGCATTAACTGTCTGGCTACTCTACTGTTGGATCAGTTCTGCTTGTATTAAACACAAAAAGATTGAATTTGTCTTCTACATCTGTCTCATGTCAAAGAATAATCATTTATATAAAGCAGACCACTACCATTAGGTAAGAATGAGACTAAGGGCTCAATTCATTTATCTGAGGTACATTTCCGAGGCCATCTGAGCTAAGCTAGCATATCATATGTTCGGTGGGGTTGACAGGTTATATAATACAGGACTTACAAGAGTTTCATGGAAGAGTCTCAGGTTGGATGAGGCTTTGAGCATCCTGATGTAGTGGAAGGTGTCCCTGCCCATGGCAGAGGGGTTGGAACTAGATGATCTTTAAGGTCCTTTTAAACACAAACCATTCTATGATTCTATGATTCTGTGATTCTCATGATCTTTCAGAGTGGCAGCTAAAAGCTAGATGAGAGATCTGTAACTTTAAATTACTGTCTTGATATGGGAAAGAAAGGATGGGGAGGATGTCTTTACAGCAGGTAGGCTTGATATCTCAGCCCTCTTTAGTGGCCTCAGTCCTTCAGGACTGGATCTTCTCAGTATCTCTGAGAAACTGCTGGGTTTTTATGGTGTTTTTCCCAATATCTCTCAGGAATAGAGAAAGCTTTCCCAATTACCAATAGATGTGCAAAATATTTCCTCCTTTCCCAAGGGCAGAGATGTCAGCTGCCCATTCATCGCCTGGAGTGTGCCTTCTGTTTATCTTTGGACACTTTGCAAAATATGCTTGTTTTGGTTTTGTGGGGGTTTTTTTTAAGATGTTTCTAGCGCTCTGACATTAACCTGTCACATGCCCCAGCTGATAAATGCTTTACTGTTATTCAGTTACCTTGAAATCACTCTTAACTCAAGCTAATTCAAGGTAAAATACATCTTAAAATGATTAAGCTCACAGTACCTGAATAGACAGACTTGCTACAATTATTTTAAAAAATCAGAGGTGATGGAATGAAAATTCTCACTCTTTTGTCCATGTGACTTCCTAAATACTTGTCTGACGTCCATTTAATCTGGCGTTCTTTTTTTCTGCAAGCCTTAGATCTTAGATTGCATTCAATAAAGAACTTCTCCAAAGCATGCCAACTCTTATGTAAAAAAAACAAACCACAACAAAATCTTGAAATCCATTCAGGTAAGTTTAATCTTTCTCCATGAAAATTTTACATTTCTTTCTTATTCAGAAGGCAGTCTTACTATTCTACTTAATTAAAGTAGTGTCAGTTCATATCCTCATAGAAGTTAATATTTTTGTAAGAGCAGATATCATTTTCAGTGTATGACTGATCAATTCACAGCCTCTTGTCTCAGGAGGGATCAGTCACCTTCTCTGATAACTCAAGATATATCTTTCAGTGGGAAGTATCTTTTCTGCTGAATCTTATATTTTATAGTAATCTGTACTTTAATGAAAATACTTGACAGAGAAGTCTAAATGGGTGAATGGATGTAGCTCATTAATGGATTTTAATTAAAAACAGGTATGATTTTCAGAATGACAATGGGCTTGAGGTGATTAATCTGGAGAATTTTCTTCTAAAGCTGCTCTAAAAGGCCTTTAATCTCTTTGTGCCATTCCTTCTTTCCACTTACACTTACTAGTACTGTGCTTCCAAAAAGAACATCAGGAATTCAACAGAAAGAGCCTTAAATAAAAGATACCTGGAGTTTGGGAGGAAGAGGCTTTCTTTGGGTAAGGAACATCAGGTAAAAAAAAAGTTGTCCCTATGAGCAAGGGTTTTACTCAAGGATTTTTGTCTTGCTTTGTATTTCTCCGTGTGGGGATTCTGCACTGAGTTTTGAGAGTTCGAAAATCTAAATCATAATGGAAGGAGCACTGAGACCACATTGAGGATTAGTTCAATCAATACAGGCATGAGTTCAGACTGGAGATTAATTTTCACTGTCCTATCCTGAGGCTGTGGAAACAGATCCAAACTCATGGAATCCTGCACTGAAGTTATTACTTGGGAACCGATACAATATTTTTGATCAATCACTTGTTATTGAGAAGCCAACTGACCTGCTGATTCCTTCTGGTTTGGAGGTGACGAGTCAAAAAGAGCCACTCCTAGCCTCCTTTTGTTCATAACTGAGAGAATTTATGGGCAAGTCCAGTGTCCAGAGTGGATAAGACTCTCACACCCTGTAACGGGATGCTTATAATTCAAGGAAGGCTATTTACTTGACCCAGTGTTTGATATCTTGGTTAGTATTTTGTCTTTTGTCTTTTGTCTTTTCCTTGTTCCTTATGCATAACTAGCTGTAAAGCCTGATTTTATACAGTACTGGTTGAGGGTTTTTTTGTGATGATTTTTTTCCTCACTGCCTTCAAAAATTGTTGTAGTTAAATTGCTTTTTGTTCAGGATTTTTGAATGACACCAGGTGCTTGAAAAATAAACTTCCTGAAAAGGATTTAGTTTAAGTCACCAAAGTCAGAGATGAGAACACTGGAGAAAAGAGATTCACTGGTTAGACTGGTGCAGACATCAGCCTCCTGGTGTTCAGAAGTTATCTGTGTGCTGAAGAAGTCTGTGTCCTGATCATAGATGACTCTGGAAAGGGGTGCCCAGAGTCCTGTTTGCTGTTTTATAAAAAAAAAAAAAAAAAAAAAAAAGATTCTGGTTTTCAAATATATTGAAAGCAACTGATCCATACTATGCATCAAAAATCAATTTGGCTGTTCTTGACACTTGGAGAGGATAGATTTTAAAATAGTTTAACAATTAATTTGAATTAAGTTGAAGTCTATTTTAAAATCAATACCCATATGTACCTCTATGTTTGACATTTCTGTAAAAGTATTTCAAGGATTATTTCATATTTTATTGGTTTTATTTACTTAGGCAGGGGGAAACAGCTTGAGATTTTGTACCTTTCTGTAGTGTCAGACCCTCTGCATCTGTTCCTTTAGTGAATATTTTTTTTCTACAGGAACAATGATCAGATTTCTTTAATCAGTTCATATGTGTTCTGTCCCTTTGCCTAGCCTACCTTGGGACATGTGCTTTCTTGGTACATGTCTGAATAATTTTTCTCTCTGGTATTCACTTAATTGGGATTAAATAGTGCATGTTTCATTCTACTATTTTCTTTTCCACTTTGATCTGTGAGAAGACAGCAACCTGGAAAGATTTAAGGCTAACTATTACTTATGCTGGGATAGCGACCCAAGGAAGGGGAAATAGTGTTCAATGAAAGATGGTCTCTCTCTTATTGATGGAAGCACATCTTATTGAGGCTATTCAGCCATGATAATTCAAGTTAGTCACACATTACATTGTGGCCACCAGAATAAATAAGGCTTTGGCATTTGTTCTCTTCCTAGGATAGAGAAACTCTGCCCCAGCCACACTGATGGACAAGGCTGGCCAGCTTCCAGCTGTCACACATGGTCATCGTAGCCCTAGCATGGCTGTGTTTCTGTCCACGAGACGGGGTCTGCATTGCCTCTGGCTGAAAGTGGTGTTCTCAGCTCCTGAAAATTTGTACCTTTCCGCCTTGGAGGGAAGGGATTTTTCTTGCTCTGTTAGTGCAATATTACATTATACTTTGTCTGATTTACTTACAGGCATAGTGATTTCTTTTTAAAAAAATGTCCATATTTGTTGAAGCCTTTTAATTATTTTACATCATACATATCTTTTTTTCTAAATTCACATAATTCATTTGAACCCTGTTATCAAACTTTTAGTAAATAAGCTTGTAATTTATTTGATACATTTCAGTTTTGAAACTCTTCCCTGTCTTGATTTGTTGGTAGAGGACTAATTCAGTATGCAGCCATGAAGCCAGGATTATTCTTTCTACTTGAAATTAAGAAGTTTTGATACAGTTTCTGGAGCCAGGAGACTGCTTGATTTTCTTCATTACTGCTCTTTATGTCACACTTCATAACCATAATCTGTTTATCTAAGGGCTAATTAGGTTTTCATTAGCAACTCCACCATATCACTTTATCAGCAGCAATGTATGCATTCAACACATAAAGTATCTTCTATATAAACTGTTTTAGAAATATTGTATATTGCTGAGTTCTGCCAGTATGATGTTAAACATTACATGCTTAGATAAATTTAATCTCTAAGGAAGACAAATGTGTTCTTCAGTTGAACTTTTTTATTCAACTTCCTTTATACTTGTAAATTGAAGTTGGGATTGGGATCTCTCTGCTAGGTTTCATTTGTGTATATATAGGACAGTGTACACACACACACACACACATACAGAACTATAAATTAAGATCACAGTTTTCGCCACTATTAACTTAAAGTCTTAAAACACAGGAATCCCAAAGGTTAGGAAAAAGGATTTTCCTGAAGTTGTAGATGGGACCTGGAGAACAGTGAAACTGTGACTTTTTCAACAGACTTTTGCACCACAAACACAAAACCTTCCTTAGAATGCATATTTGGAGGTATATAAGCCTGTGAGAAATGAGAGGAACTGACAAGAGAAATGGTCATTGCATTGTTGCAAGGAGATGTAGAGTCAGAACAAAAGAAGCAAGAAAGTATAAGGAGGATTCTGGATTCTGAATTTTCTGGCAGAATTTGAATTGTCTTGGAAGTAGAGGCAGGAAATTACTGTTTGAGAGGCAGTGACATGATAAACTTCTTCAAGCATGTTGGGATTTGGCAGGAGAAGAGGTATTGAAGATACAGGTAGTTTCAGGTGAGAGGAAATATCATTGTAGATTCGATATTTCAGCAGAGATGGCATCAAATCTGTAGCACAAGCAGGCAACAGTAACAAAATAAGAAAACACTTCGCTAATACTTTTTAATGAAGGGGGAAAAAAATATAGTAAGAAAAAAAAGAAGATAAAAGATCAAAAAGTATTCTAACAATATTGCAGCAAAGATAAACCAGAGGGCAACACCTACAAAAAAGAAAGGATTTGGGTTGGTGATGGGATTTCTTTTCTGCTACTATACTGTATGCTTGTGAAGACGTACCGTATTCCTTGTGTTACACCTTCAAAAAACGGTGCAGAAGTTCAAATGACTGATTGTCTAATATGCTGAAAGAAAAAGACAAAATGTCCAGTAGCAATGATACATTTGTAACAGGACTCATAAGGTTATCAAACATTTTATTTTCATAGAATCCCTACAAGGGAGCTAATATTTTCTTGAGGGATGGACAATAGCCTTCTCAGCAGACAATTATATGACAAAGAACTGACCTGGGGTTACGGTGAAATCTCTAAAACATCCTGTTGACAATATTGTCCAAAAATGTGTGTGCTGTATACTGCTAAAAGAATAACATATATGTCTCAAGATTAATGTGGAGTCCTATTATAGCATTCCTCAGTAACAAAATGAAATATATAGCTAACGTACTAAAAGCCAAAGTATAATAAAGTAAATTTACATGAAAAGGTAGGTAGCTGAATGTGAGTCGGCTGCATAGCACTAAAGATTTAGGCTCAAAGGTCTGATAGTCACTTTTTATGGATTTCACTTCTAGTAAATCATTCTGCTTACTGCTGTGGCTTTTTCTGCTGTCAGGTGGTAGGTTTCTTAGAGGTGTTTGAAGAGTGAAAATAACTATATAAGGCATTTAGTTTAGATAGAAATACACAGTTTATTAAAGAAAAACAAACTGGAAAAAAAAAACTATTATATAAAAAGAAAGAACAGATAATATAGGAGTAAAAGGAATAAAAATGCAACATAAAAACTTAATGAAATATAGTCATTAACTAATAAAATTAAAGTACTAAAACTGAATATAAGCTAGTTTAATAAAACGAAATAGTTTGCAAAAATGATACAACTAAGCCTTTGCCTTGCATTCTGTTCAGCTATGGTTGCCAGTTAAAAAAAAAAAAAAAGAGAAACAAAAAAATGAATAGAAGTATTAAAATGAGTCAAGGTTCTTACACACATTATTCTGAATATGGAGAGTTTGTGAATATCAATCTGTTATTCTATAATTAAGTAGTTCTGTCTTTTTAATGCTCTATTACATTTCATTATTGTTTAATTTTGTTACCTCTTTTGGACTAAATTATTTTTCCTCCAGTGATCGGTAGAAATATATCTGCATTATTCATGGATTTTATTATTTTTAAAAAAACTTTTCTGTGTATAATTCTTATTTGCACACAAAAATCCTAAAAATTTTTTCAAGGCTACAGCAATGAACTTTAAATCCTAGTTTTGTAAAGTTGTGGACCTTTCAACTCTAATCATGTTTGTTAAATGCTTGCAAAATCTAGTACTCCTCCAAAGTGATTTGTTAAGATTTCTTCATCTTGCAGACATTTTCCTGTTATTCTCACACCAGAAAATGTGCCATTCACCAAAAGCTGTGTTTACTTGCAGAGGGGAAAAAGCATTGCAGCTTCCTGCTGTTATTTGTTTAACTTGGAAGGAAAACCTTTTGGAAAGACTATTCTGCAAATTTAGCTTTCTACTTACTATGGGTGTTGTTTTCACTGTCATCACCATTGCTACAGTCATACTATATAAAATACTTTTTTTCTGCTCGATACACAGAATTATAAGTTCAGAAGATACTAAGTCCATTTTTATAACTGTGACTGGTATCTAAGGTGTTTGTGGGAAGTAATTTACACTGAAGTGACAGAGTTTGTTGCCAAACTCTTGTCTTTTTCCCAGATGCTCTCAGTAAACTACTCCATACCACTGTATACGGTCCATGCTGTCTTTGTTCAGCTCATCAGGAGCTCAAGGAGTGGTAGTCTCTCATTTCTCTCCATGTTAAGTTAGAAACATAATACAAAGAGTATTACAGTTCTGGTTTCTGACTTATGTACAAAACTACTAGAAAATAACATTCATGTGTCAATTGTTAAATAAAAAGCCCGTGGAAAGAACTCTTTGAACAGTAAAGCAAGAGGAGTTGTGTGGAGACCATGTGCTGGGTTCATATCGCAGAGGTTTTCTGTCATCACTGTCTCTTTACAAGAGTTTAAACAAATTGATAACACTAGTACCACACGTAAATAACTTACCTTAATTGACCCTTGCTAAAGTTTCTGGAACAGGCAAAACTTCCAGGACTCTAGGTTTTGTAATTTGCCTGTAACAGGTGAACTATTCTGCTCATGGCCATGTGTTAAATAACCTGTCATCTTTCAGTGCTGATTGTTGTTCACAGCTATAGTGCTTAATTACAGTCTATGCTGCTATAGATAAAAGCTAAGAACAGCAGAGACTAGATTATCTGGTAGATATTTTGGCCAGCTGATAAATGTGTAGCTGAATTAATTTACTCCAACAAAACCAAATAAGTAAACAAATAGTCTAACAAAAACCATCAACTGTAATCATGGGAACTGTAGGCAGCTTAATTAGCTTGTATATTATACCCATGAGGCCAGACTGGGCCACATGCGTTATTTATTTATAAATCTTTCAACTGAAGTATAGAAAGGCAAATATTACCACCCTGGGTTACTCCCACCTAGAAGAAGGATCCAGAACAGAAGCACCCAATGATAAGTGTATTTTCAACACAATGCTCCACAGAAAAGAGCTTCAGTTTTCACAGGGGTCCTTAACTTTATCTAAAATACTGGTGTGGAAACTAGTGGAAGAAAAAAAAGTTATTGTTCTCTAATGTATCCCTGGAAGTAATGTTTTATATCCCCATTCTGGCTATTAACTTGAAAAACAGCATTGTACTAGCCCTATAGTAATGCATAGTTCCTGTTAAAAAATGTTTTCAGTCTAGAACAATAAGTACCTTATTGCACATTTTAGTGTTGAGCATGATGTCCTGTCGGAGATCTGGTAAAATTCTCCTGTTTGGTTATCAGGCAGATTGTTGGGCTGCATCCTATAATTTGCTTTTTATAAGATGTGCACTAGATATTTTCTGCAAACTAAACACACCTTTACAAAATTCAAAGCATGAAGATATTGTGTGCACTTACAGTTTGACATTCAAGGGAATGGTAAACAACAGCTCACATTACGTGGACATTAAAAAAAGGGCTTATTTAGGTAATCACCGTTACCATGAAAGATCTACACCTCCACAATAATTTAGGTGAGAAGTATATAGGAAGGTGGTAGGGACTGAATGCTTTGCAGGATTTTTTTGCAGCACCCATAAATTACACTTTGCCTTCATAGTATATTACCTCCTTGGTTATAAAAACACATCCCTGCCTTCTCCCATGAAAGATCCCTGTGTCTCTCTGTAAAGTTTCTCTGTCTTGGCCCTGTTGAATTTCTGTTTCACTGTTCTCCCTGCTCTGTCCAAAGCTTTTCCTCCACCTCACTTTTCCATAAAGAAAAGAAGAGGATAGTAATGAGCCCCTTAGCACGTTGACTATTGACTATTGACAGATGTTGACTATTGACTATTGACTATTGACTATTGACAGATGTTTAGGTGCTTTGTCAGAAAAAGAGTATTAATTTACACGTAGATATGTGTGATAATTTCAGCTGAACAACCTCACGATATTCATGAGAAGTCATATGTTTTTATATGTTCCTCAAATCTTCTCTAGACTCAGATGACTTCAGCACAGTTGTTTTCCACTTCAAAGATAAGCTCATGCTTAGAGATATTTCCGGTTCAGGGCTTTAGTTAAGATACAGCGAAAGAGTGTAATAAATAAACGGAGCAAGGATGAGGAGTTTTAATCATTTATCGATTGTGTGAAACTTGAGCTATTTTTCATTGCAATTCTGTGTGCATAAAGCTTGTGTTTAGCAGAAACAGATACTCCTGACAGAGAAATCATTCTTTGTTAGCTAAGTAGTACTTGCAAACACTTTAAAATTTACTTGCCGGGGAATACTTTTCCATGAAATATTTCTTAATATAGGTGCTTTTTCAAGTCATTTTTTCCGGATTTTCTTGTGTTTCTTTTTAAAAAAAATCTCATATTTGTTTAATTACATTAAATTAAAATTTATTTAGTAAGCATGAAAACATATCATTTTCTGGCTTCCAACAAATAATATTATCTAAATATAATTAGAAATTATTGATATTCCTAAGTGACTATTTGTATGATTTACTTGAAGACTGAACATCTTTTAAACTCAGTAGTATATTTTGTACAATTATCCACATTAAGTTTTGATATTTAACATAAAAATAAAATCTCAGTTGCTCTCTATAGGCATCTCTGAAATGAACAGTTTGCTTCATGTTGCCAAGGAAACAGATCTTTGCAAAGATGTAAGGCCACTTTCATGTCATTGTAAACCACTAAAGTGGAAATCTTTAACGTTTGTCAACCTCTTGAGAGTAAGTGGTTTGCTCTAATCAAAATGAATATAAAATTATTCTGAGCATGTAGAAATGCAGTATTTTTGAAGCAAGCATGCTCACTAGTAACAACACGTCTTTTTCTCACAAGGATTCAGGACCAGACATAAATCTGATTACACTTTATTGAAAGATACATGGATATCTAACCTTACATATTTCTGAGCTTTTTTGTTCCTGAAAATTTAAAATGGCACATGTGTAACAAGTTAAAACCAGTATATTATTCAGTTCAGCTATGTATTGTGAATTGCTCAAGGGAATAAAATATGTTTATTTTTGGAACTCACTAAGAGTAGAATGGTTGGAACATAGAGGGGGGAAAAAAAACAACTGATAACTAACTGAATCTGGGAAACAAGCTAAGCCCCTTTGTTTGAAATGGCCTCCCAGGCATTTGTGCTTAGGGAATGAAATTATTGAGTAAATCACAAAAATAGTAGACAAGATCTAGAGGGGGAAAAAAATAATAAATCTTATTTGAAATATAAAGCTATGTTGCTGTGAACATGGAAGGTCAATTTCTGCTTATCTTTCCTACAGGAGTTCAATACAATAATAGTAAAACCCTAGACTAATACAGATAGCTGTTTAATGCTTCTAAAAATAATTCTCTAGCTACAGTAGCTAGAAGGGAGTATCAGTACACATATATTAAGGCAGAATTTTTTCATTGGAAATGTGGACTGTAGAAATGAAGGAAAATGTTTGAAAAATTAGCATCACTCTTTGACATCTCATCAAGCCCCAGAATCTTTCTGCTTGACTACACTGCTCTCAGTGGAAACAGCTGGATTCATGATGAGGGGGAAGAGAACGACAAAGCTGAAAAGTACTTTCAGGGAATGGGGAAGTGAGAAAAAAAGAACGTAAGATAAAGAAAATGGAAGTAAGTTGCAAGGAAGAGCCGTGGAAGCAATGAAAGCAGATGAGGCTTTAGAAGACATAATCTGAAACAATCAGCTATAGAAAGCTGGGAGACAGGGAGTGCATCCACAGATGATGCACACATAAGAACCAAGCAGTATTAGAGGCAAAGTAAATAAAAGATACAAAGAACTGAAGGGAGTGGAGTGCCCTTGCTTACCAAGATAGTATGGCTGATCGTATGTGGTTGGTTTTGTCTGTTGTCATCTGCTCCCTTCACTTTCCAACTTCCTTGTTGATTTTGTTGAATGTAGTGTAAAGATAGGACAGTTAAACACTTATCCCTTTGCTAAGTACATTCTGCTAAATCAAAACCTGAATACCTGAGTATGTTTGTGCAGCTCATAATATAATTAAGGGACTGTATGCTTTTGGTTAAGTAATATGTTTACATCCCTTCAATTCCATAAGCAGTATTTGGGTCACTGTATGTATTATTACCACAGTCTGACCTTACAGATATGTTACTATTTATATCAATACTGCTTAACTTCCTTAACTTTTAATGAGAGCACTTACTATTAAAACCACTTATTATCTAGTTTACACATACCCCAAAAGCACTGGAATGTTAATATATATATATAATAAATATATATATATATTTCCTTTATGCGCTTACATCTGGTGTGACATCTTAAGAAGTCCAAATAAATGACTTGTTACTTTCTGATTGATTTCTTTTTGTCAGTTGGAATAACCATTATTGTCTAGAGCCATAATATAAGCAACAAAGCCATGACTCTATACAACAGGTTTATAAATTTCATTTTAGCCAAATACAATTACACATGTATGAAGTATTTCTATGAGACAGATGAAAATACTACTGCCACTGTACTTGGCACTGATAAAATAGCATTTTAAATACCATGGGTATGACCACGGTAGTTCAAGAGGTACAGAAAACCTATGTTAATATATATTGGAAGATCTCAGTTTTGTTAGCAAATAAAAAACAGTGCTCCAAAGACAAATATTCTTTGTAGAAAAATTGGCAGTGAGAGATAAACAACAAAGAAAGAGAGAAATATATACTCTCTAGAGCAATAGTGACATAAAAACAGGGAGAAACTGTTGATTAAAAAAATCTTATGCTGTAAATCAAAAGAATATTCCAAATATCAAAGAAAAAAAGTTTTAAGATAGCCTTCCTACAGCGATAGTGGGAACAAATAGTTGATGAATTTTACAGTGTGTCTTGGTACGTTTCTTAACTGGACTGTCTACAATTGCAAGAAACGCCCTTTGATCTATAAAATCACTTTCAGCTTTTTATTCCTATTTAATACAAAAAAAAATCTGATTGGAAAGTATGCCAGAAAATTGATGGGTGATCAATAAGAATCCTATAAGAAATACAGACTTTATAAATGCGCACGCACACGCACACTTCTGCAGTATCTGCTGCCTCTACATCAGATATGCATACACTGAGCTGTATGCATAAAAATATAAAATCCATTTTGTAAACGCACGTAAACACTATGAGATTATTAGCTCATATTGGTAGTTTTCAACCTGGAGTTTGTGGACACTACCCAGGAGGGTTGCAGACCCTTTGGACGTTGTCTTTTCTTTGGACAGCCATGAGATTAATATGTACTCAATTTCAGTTAACATAAATATTGGCTGGGGCTTACCCCAGTTTTACCTGTTTAAAAATTGGGTGTCTAGTCTAAGCCTTGGCTCCTTCTGGGCTCAGTGCAGGCAGCCCTGGCAGCACATTCATCCCACCTGCCTTATACACCTATTTGAGGGTGATATGAATTCTTTTCTGTTTATCCTAAACACATCCGTAGCTGGCTGGCTTAAATTAAACATGTAATTTTAATTACTGTCATAAATCAGTAATTTCCTTCTGGAAACTGCAAAAGGAACTTTTGAAAATCCCACACAACATTTCATGGCAGTAGTTTATTTTTAGCAATGGTTACTCAGGTAGGTGCTGAGTTAATATCCACAGTGAGACACAGAAAACTACAGTCAAGAAAGCTCTGCAATGAATTAAAGATTTCAGCTGTGTGGGATAGCGAGGGGACTGACTTACAACTTCACACTACCTGGTACAGGCAGAGCTTGGCGGAAAACTTTCTGCTAATAGAGATGCAGACCAGAATAAATCCCCAAACAGCTTCCCACAAGGCAGTAGGCAGTTGACCACCTACTCTAATGAGCAGACATTCTTGTAACGTGAAACATGTCACATGTGTCTGTGCTAAAGAGATGTGGTTGGAAGAACTTGCTCCTATAGGAATGACAACTAGCTGTGAGCTGCATATCCAATGTTCATGTTTCCTCCTAATTCTTGGGGAAGGAGGGCACGGTGTCAGGATCAATTCTGACAGCTCTGCTTCTATTCGGACAATAAAAACGTCACCAGCCAGAGATGATACATGTGCACCAGACTATGATACAAGATAGTTCATAATGATGTATAAAGGCACTTCTCCCCTTGGCTGACTAATACAAACAGTCAGTGCATTCTATAGGAGGAGTACTGGTTATAATAAAGGGAAGACAACAGTTGGCATCCCTTGTTTACAGAGGAATTCCAGTCGTATCATGTGTAAGTCACCAGCCAGTAATTTTGCTAAATGTATATTGCAGACAGCGTTCAGCTTGCAGCTTGCACAGAGTATAGGTAAAGATGGTGAAATATGCATCAGCCAGACCCAGAGCAGTGCTCTGAAGCAAAATTAAAGGAAAAAAAAAAAATTCTGATTTCTAAGTACAAATACGTATAGCCATGCCATTAATGTGTGTAGGTAAACTACCTCTAAAATGAGCCCCATCCTGTGTTCCTCAGCCTTTTTCTGGGTTTACATCTTGCTTTTCACTGCAATGCTGTCCTTTTAGGGCAGGGAGCCTGTGACACCTTCTGTGCCTTGTTTTAGCCCCTTTGTGCCACTTTGCATTATAAAACTTTTGCTAATTAGGGGCAGATTCTCTCACCATACTGAAGTCCCCCATTACTATGAGGCTGGCACTATTGTGTGTTTTTCCCCTATCTTGGCTCTTTCTCCTTCTATAGAAAAGGAGAAAGACAGGGAAAATTCAAATACATTGGAGTTCCTAAGATCCCTTTTTGGCATCAGATCTCGCAGCAGCTACCACTGCCGTTAGCGCTTCAGCTGCTGCTTATAACACCCTTTCTGAAGCTCATATTGGTTGTTTTCAACCTGGAGTTTGTGGATACAACCCAGGAGGGTTGCAGACCCTTTGGAGGTTCTCTTTTCCGTGGACAGCCCATTTTATGGCTTCTCACGTGCAAGTTACTGATCTTCTTTTCCCGTTCCTGGAAAGGAAAAGCAGAAACTCTGTTTCTAGAGAGAAACTACAGGCTGCTGTGACTTCTGGATGGCAACATACAACCATAAATGCTTTCCACTGTAATGAATAAAATTTGGCTTAGGCTTTATGCTTTCTAAATTCAAGTTCTAGGCTGCTCTATACAGGATTATAGAGAAGTGATAAAAACATGAGGTCACTTAAGTGAAGTAACGCTTGCTGTTGCTTTCTTGTCTGTTTTCTGAACTGTGGATCTGAGCTATTGATTAATGCTGAAGTAGAACATCTTGTTCTGAGTGCTAAAATGAGAACAATCCAAACCTACCTCATTTTTTGAGCAACAAACTGTAATTTCAAAGTAAGTGGATCATCTTATGTCAGTTGTAATTCAGTCCCAGCTCTGCCACACCTGCAACAGCAAAGAAATTCCAGAAATTACTAGTATTTCTTAACTGCCAATACTTAAGTCTGTGCATTTTAACTTCAGAAAGCAGTGGCGGGTGCTGAGGGACTGCAAGTTTTAATAGCTCCATTATTCTCTAGCTGGTAATGTACTTCATTTCTAATGTTGTTGGGGTGCAAAGTAATACTTTTAACAGGCAAGCTGTCCCACAATACAGATTTTTCTAGCTGGAAAAACACAAAGCAGAGAATCTCAGTAACACACCAGCAGGATACCATGCCAGCATTTTTGATTCTCTCAGAAGAAAAGAAACAAAACAAAACAAAATCCAAGACAATGGGAAAATTCTACCTAAAGTACGAAATCATATATATTATATTAACCAAACAAACTTTGTACTGAAAGACCAGTGTACAGAATGTCACACAGAAAGAATCAGATGACACTAAGGAATAGAGTAACAGAAAGAGAATAAAGCTTAACGAAGCAGCAGTAGTACCAGTAAATTTGAGTAAAATAGTAATGATAAAGTAGTGCCTTTTGCATGACAGATTTTTGTTCCAACAAGAATTTCTGATATAAATTTCACCACATGAAAACCTCTTCACATGGAAATAACATAAAAGATGAAATTTAATGTAATTAGTGACAAATGATCACTTTAAGCTACTGGTATAATGTGAACTAAAAAAGGACAAATGTAATCATAGCAATCCAGTAAAATACTTCCAAGTACAAACAGACAAGTTTAAATGACATATAAATGGATATCAAATGGCCAGGAATAAAGATAAGCTAAAAAGCCCCAGAGGTCTTAAAAAGATTAGATGGGTTCATCATCTTCTTACGGGAGTTGTAGAAAGAATAAGAATGAAACAGAAACAAGCAAATAAGGCTATTGGCTTTAAGGTTAAAAAGTGTAGATTAGTGAATTTATAGGACATCATTCTGGAATAACGTATTACTAGATCTAAGGATTAAGGAGATCCTTTCCAGTCATATATTTGTATTTTGAGGAAGTTGGAAAATAATATCCTTATATGTCAAAGATGACTGCATCTTTATTTAGCACTACATGCAGTGCATCCAGAATATGATATTAATATTTTAAGGTACCTGAGGATGAACTGAAGACAACTCACACGTCTTGTTTTTCAAAATAAGATAATGGAAACCTTGGGACCGAATTGCAACAATTATTTTTGAAACTCTTCCTAGGACGTGGTCTATTTCTGCTGTAATACATGAAACAACAGATTTCTACAACAAAGAATGGCTCTATTCAGCCAGGAGCCTTCTCATTTCAGAAGAGCTCCCTTCAACTTCTGCAGATAAGCTTAGACTCGTGAGACTTCTGAGGTTGCACTGGATGCAACAAAAATCGAGAAATGAGGAATGGAGCCTATGGAACAGCAGCCCATTTTAGTTATCTCCATGGTATTTCAACTACATCAAAAATCCCATATCTTCTTGAAGATTAGATGTTTCAGCAATGAAGGTCAATCTTTTATTAAAATCACATTCAGTTCACTTTAACCCAGATGAATAGAAAAAAAGCTACAAATTTAGCTAAACTTAATTGTAAAGATAAGTAAGTGAGCTATTGAGAATATTTGGATATTTCAGGAAAAGTTCCTCAGATAATAAAAATAGAGACAGATGAACACCACTAGTCAATTTTAATAAAGACATCTATCCTCCAGTGTAAATTATTTTACAAAGGTCAGCATTCAACAAGGATTTGAAGTGAAAGACTAAAATCTTAATAGCCTCATAACAACTCCAACTGTGGTATAAGGTTCAAGATAGGCTTCAGGAATGTATTCCCAGTTTCCAGCAGTGCAAGCCACCACTCAGCCTACAGAAAGATCACTGCTTTGAGCACAAACCCATCTCAAGCTCCAGCAACCCAACAGTTATGCCCAGGGCTCTGAGGGCACTAAAGGTTGTAATGGCGCTGACCAGCCTCACCTGGGGCATCCTCACATCCTGCCCATGGGCCATGACAGGTACAGCCCTGGGCTACCAATCCATCCTCTTTCTGGTCCTGTCTCCTTTTGCTCCTGACTGGGCTCTCTGATGGACCCTGGACCATCACTTTGCTATGTCTGGGGCTGTAAAAAGGCCCTCTCACCCACACCCAGCTCTGCCTGCCAGGTTCAGACTTTACATGACTGTGTCCCAGCAGAGCCTGACCTCAGATCCAAGCTCCCATGCTGGAGGAAGCAGCTGGCTCTTGCTGCTCCCTGAGGAGCTGTAGCACAGTGCCACACTTGATTTAAAACAAACCAACCCCAACAAAAAAAAACAAACCAACCAAAGCCATTGGAGTTCCTGCTGAAAGGAGGTACTGCTTCAGCACTGACTTGTGTTAAAGCATGGCTCGAATTCTTGGTGGGACAGTTCTGGCTCAAGTGCAAACCAGAATGAAGCTGCTGAGTTGCAACTTAGAGGTTCTGCAAGAAATGTTAATCTCAAGATCTACTTCCCATAAATCACGGTTTGTTTTGAAGGCTTTCAGAATTTTAAGTAATTATTTAGTTTTATTTAAGTAATAATTAGATAGTTCCAGGTTGGGGTTAAATTTGTATACTTTTAATTAAAGGAATAACATCGGTTCATCTCCTAGTTCATGTATCCCCACATTTAGTACAGGATAGCCTCCTCTGGTGCAAGGCCTGAACGCTCCTTGAGCCTCTCAGCTGTTCTACTCACTTAATTTGTCTTTAGAACTGTAATTGTTTTGGCTGTTTTTTTTGTACCTCTGATTCATCTTTGGCTTCTACGAGTATTGAGCTATCATCCACAATGCCATAGCAAAATCTTATTTCAGTTTTAAAACATTCCTGTGAACTGCAACAACTGTAACATTTATAAATTGCTCTGTTTCTACCATAGCATCCACAAGGCTTCTAGTGAAGGGTATAAGAAATGAGCTAAGAGTACATATGTCATGAGGTTGAGACCTCACCTCTGAAAGTCTCAAGATTTTACAGGATATTCTGCCTTTAATAAGATCACTGAGAAGGTTTTAGTAATTTATCACAGAGTTTTGACATTTGATATTGAGGAATCCTTCAGAAAAACACATTGTGATAAATACTGGGCAGGTGATAGCACAAGACGACAATAGCATTACATCGGTGAAATTAGTGTCTACAGCTGTTTTCTTGTGTGTGGGGCTTATGTGATGGGGCTTTGGTAACAGGGGAGGGGCTGCAGAGATAGCCCCTGTAAGGAGCTGCGAGCAGCTTCCCCGGCTCCAAAAGCAGCCAGACTGGCCTCTGGACAGGTTGGACCCCTCTCCCCTCTGGCCGGGGCTGAGCCAATGAGCACCCCCTGTGAATGCCCCAATTACGAAGGAGACAAAGGAGCTGGAACCAGGCACTGGTCCTGTAGTGAAGACAGAAGGGACATGGGGGGCTGCCTTGACTGGAGATGTCCTCAGTGGCGTGGCTTAAAGAGATCCAAAGGTTCCTGGTCCCGGGGCTCTCGCTGGGTGGAGCTCATCCTGCCGGGACTGACAAGATTTGTTGGGCCAGTTGGGCCTGGCACAGCTGCAGCAGAGAGAGGACTGAGATCTGAGAGAAACGATCATACAGACACCGGGTCAGTGAAGATGGATCGGGAGGAGGTGTCCTGGAGCTGAGATTCCCCTGCAGCCTGTGGTGAGACACAAGGCGGCTGCTGCCGCCGGTGGAGATTAACAGTGGAACAGAGACCCACTCACAGTCTGTGGAGAACCCCACACTAGAGAAGAGATACTTGTGCCTGAAGGAGGTCATAGAGAATGGTCTCTGTGAGAAGGACCCCCCATGCTGCTGGAGACTGACGATGAAGCAGAGATGCATCTGAAGTCCGTGGAGGACCCCACACCAGAGCAGGTGGCTGCACCCTAAGAAGCCGTGATTCCGTGGGGCAAGATCGTGCTGAAGCAATCTGATAGGTAAGGATTGCATCCTGTGGAAATACTCATGTTGGAGAAGTCTGTGGACTATTTCCCATGAGGAGGAACTGCATGTCAGAGCAGGGGAAGAGTGTAAGTACCCCTCCCCCTTTAAGAAAGGATAGGTAGAAACATAAGACAAACTGACCTGCAAACCACCCCGCCCATCCCATTCCCTGTCCCCCTGCTCTGCTGGGGGAGGAAGTAGAGCTGGGAAGAAGGGAGGGATGGGGGGAAGGTGTTTTTAAGATCTGGCTTTGTTTCTTGTAATCCTCTCAAGTAACTGGTAATGAGTTAAACTGATTTATCCTCAAGCCCAGCCTGTTTTGCCCTAGTCCATTGTTGTTGGGTGATCCTTCTGTTTTCCTATCTCAACCCTCAGGCCTTTTGTTATATTTTCCTCCTCTCCACTCCATTGAGGGAGAGGAGTGGGAGAGGGACTATGTGGTGGTGGCTTAGCTGCCAGTGGGGCTAAATCATGACATCTTAGTAAACTATGCTCAGATCTCAAGTTAGAGTTGGATGGGGAAAAACTGGCTGAAAATAAGTATGTACAGTGTAAAAATCATGGTAGGAAGTGAGGGGAAAATTCACTCTGAGTAGTGGAGGAACATACTCTTTGTATGTCTGCAGGTTTTTTCTCAACACGTTATAGTCTTGGTTCTTAGTATGTTCTTAAGTCTTCACTTCTCAGAGTTGTTTATATAATTACAGAGCAAATGTATGTTAATATGGACTAGCAAGGAAGTTTATGACTAGCCACAGTCACCTTTCACCGTTTTGATGCTTTGCAAATTAGTACTCTCGATTTGTTTCCTAAGTGGGCTGGCTATTCCTAGCTTGACTCATCAGGTCACTGACAGTGTTAGGTCTCTGCTGATATGAAAGGCATCTGTTTAATAACTAGTAGGACTTCCCCATAAGTGAAAGTTTACTTTGTGGTATTTTTTTTTGTCTCACACACTTAGGTTGTCTGGTTTTATGGTTTAAATGACTGCAATGAATGAAAGCACAAATGGTTGAAGTGTGGATTCATCAGTGCAGTCATGGCAGAGGTGAATTATACTAAAGGCTCTGTGCAAGTGCATTTTCTGGGCATTTGTCCTGGTAGGCAGTGTGGTGGCAGTCTGTTTCCTTCAATCTTACTGCTCATCAATTCTCATGTTTCTAGCAAGACGACAAGTGAGTTGTGACTGACTTACAGGTCTTTCTAGAGGCCTAAAGGTAAAACCCTTCATTACTTCTCTGGTTCAGACAATGTCTTGTTGCTTTGAAATGGTTACTGCTGCTGCCTAACTGATTTTAAACAAATTTGCCTACTCCCTGTCCAAGTCTATTGCTTTTTCTGAAGCACATTGTTTCCATGTCCACGTCAAACTGTTACCTGTTATTAGAGTAATAGGAGGAAATGGAAAACAATAGTTGCAAGTTTTGGAAGCTGTCACATTCATGTCATCATTAATTTTGATTTATTTATTTTTATTCTGGAAGCATCTCTGTAACGGGTAGGAAGGAGACATCAGAAAAATGTCAGATCCTATCAAAAAAATAAGAGAAGATTAATAAACAGGAGGAAGGAGATGAAAACAGCAATTTGAATGCCAGCACCAATGACAAGCTTGTTAACCTGCACGATGAATGATAAATAAGAACAATTGGGATGGGGGTAGCAGAGGAGGCAGAAGAATCTTGGTCAAGTTTTGAAGCAAAAGTACAGAATACTCAAGCTAACTAGTTTAAAAGTAGCTTCAGGTATGACTACTGAACTGTTGTCACAGAAAACAACTTTGGTATAGGCTTTCCCTAGGGTAGAGATCCCATTTTCTTTACTAGAAAGATTCACATTAACAGAATTCTCAAGGAAGTTTCCTTTTAGACTTTGAAAGTGTCAGAAAAATATTAAATGCTATGTATAAACAAAGTAGTGCTCCAGTGGGAGGAAGAAGCAGAATACCTTTCTCCACCTCACTAGCAGAGGGAAGTTAGAAGTGTGTTGTTTTTACTGTCTGCCTTTTCAAAGACATGTAATCGAACTAAAGAAACATTTCTGAATTCTCTGTGAACTGGAAGGATAAAATAGTAAGTACTATTTAACAGTTAATATAAAGGTAAAGCATTTAAAAAAGGTGAAAAGCAGCCATATGATGGCTCAGTAGGAATGTGCTAAGGAAGACTGTTGGATTTGGTTGTCTATTACAAAGAAAATAAAAATCCCAGAGCTAATACTGTCCCCAACACAATTGCCTCACTAAGAGCCTTTTCATTAATATCAATGGGAATGGGATCTGTCCTTCTGCTCTTTAGGCTAAGTAATTTGGCCCAGGTGGCCAAAAAGGCCAATGGGGTACTGGCGTGTATCAAGAATAGTGTAACCAGCAGGAACAGGGAAGTGATCCTGCCCCTGTACTCGGCACTGGTGAGGCCGCACCTGGAATATTGTGTCCAGTTTTGGGCCCCTCGCTTTAAGAGAGATATTGACCTCCTGGAGCGAGTCCAAAGAAGGGCGACTAAACTGGTCAAGGGGCTGGAAAATAAAACTTATGAGGAGCGGCTGAGGGAGTTGGGGCTGTTTAGCCTGGAGAAGAGGAGGCTGAGGGGAGACCTGATTACAGCCTACAAATACTTGAGAAAAGATGGTGGGGAGGTGGGGGAAGGGCTCTTTACATTAGTGTTGGGTGATAGAACAAGAGGAAATGGGTATAAGCTTAGTCAGGGGAGATTCAGGTTGGATGTTAGGAAATATTTCTTCTCTGAAAGGGTTGTCAGCCACTGGAATAGGTTGCCCAGGGAGGTGGTTGAGTCCCCATCCCTGGATGTGTTTAAGAATAGGGTGGATGATCTACTTAGCGATATGGTTTAATGGGGATTAGGGACGGTTGGACTCGATGATCTCTAAGGTCTTTTCCAACCTAGAAATCTATGAAATCTATGAAATAATGATACCGGTCAATCTTTTAAAATGTTATTTATTTTAAATGCAGCCTGCAGAGTGTCACTGATGAAGCATCCCTTTGTTCTCAAAATACTGTAAATTTTCAGACAGAAAATACAAAATCCGCAGTCAGTAGCAGCATTGGACTCATACTTGCATTACTGCTACTCGCTGCTAAAGGTGTCAGCTTTTAATTGGCCAGAATATGCTACTGAAATGGGCAGCCAGACTCCCTGGTTGTAAGTTAGGATAACATCTGTCTTTTCAACTCGCTTTGGCAAAGGAAGCATGCACAATTTTTAGTTATTCCAGAAGCCCTTGAAGCATGAAGAACATGAAGTTCCAATGAACTGGAACTTCCTTGTTCCACTGATGCTCTGAAAAGTTGATTTCTGTTCTTACCTTTTCTTTTTTTTTTTTCTTTTCTCTGTTGCCTCCCTCTTTTATTCTGTCTTTGTTAATTTTGGTGAAGCTTTTAAAGTTGTTGAGACAATCTTAGTTCTTATACTGACTAGCAATCCTACCTCCTTACTTTATTTAAGTTCTTAAAACTAAAGCTTTAATAAAATTGAAAATATTCTTTACTCTCCCAATGATGTTGATGTGTATGTATGACATACTGAAATTAACATTCAAGCAAGCTATTGGTATAATTCTGTTGTGTGAGACTTTAGAAAACACAGTATTAGCTGGCTCTTAACATTTAAAGCTAAATAGATATTTCCTTCCTAAAATGAAGAAGAGTATCTAATACAAAAGCAGAATTACCATGGTTCTTCAGCAACTATCAGTTTAGTTTTGGTGAGTTTTTTTTACATAAGACTGAAGGGTTGAACAAGGCAGAGGAGGAGGAGGACGCTCAGATGTGCAATGAACCCAAAGAAAGGCATTTGTAAGAGAGCATTTAAAAGAGCAACTAGTCGTGCTGAGGCAGAGGCAATCATAGAATGGTTAGGGTTGGAAGGGACCTCAATGATCATCTAGTTCCAACCTCCCTGCCATGGGCAGGGACACCCTTCACTATACCAGGTTGCTCAACACCTCATCCAACCTGCCCTTGAACACTTTCAGGGATGGAGCATCTACAACTTCTCTGGGCAACCCGTTCCAGTGCCTCACCACTCTCTGAGTGAAAAATTTCTTCCTTATATCCAATCTAAATCTGCCCTCTTTCAGTTTAAATCCATTGCCCCTTGTTCTATCGCTACATGCCCTTGTAAAAAGTCCCTCTCCAGCTTTCCTGTAGGCCCCCTTCAAGTACTGGAAAGCTGCTATAAGATCACCCCTGAGCCTTCTCTTCTCCAGGCTGAACAGCCCCAGCTCTCTCAGCCTGTCTTCACAGGAGAGGTGCACCAGTCCTTGGATCATCTTCGTGGCCCTCCTCTGGACTTGCTCCAGCAGCTGCATGTCCTTCTTGTCTTGGGGACTCCAGAACTGAATGCAGTATTCCAGGTGGGGTCTCAGGAGAGCTGAGTAGAGGGGCAGAATCACCTCCCTCGACCTGCTGGCCACGCTCCTTTTGATGCAGCCCAGGATACGGTACAGGCCTGTACGATACAGTACAGCCTGTACTTGTGCTTGGATGTCACCCAAACTGATGGAAGTCCTGAAAGCTTCCTGAAGATGTTTTGGAATCTGCTTTAGTTGCTTATAGGCCTCTCAGCTGAAACATTGGGCTGGTCTTAACATTGACTACCTGTATTTGCCAAGGAGCAGTGGGCTCTCTAAAATCTGAAGGCCAAGAACGAAGCCCTGAGTGGACAGGGATGACCAGCAGGTCTTTTATTTCCTCCCCTTTACCTTTCTTCCAGCCTGATTTGGATCGGTTAGATCTTGGGAGGACATGTTCTGTCCACCGCTTTTCACTAAAGTGGGAACACCAAGTACTTCCAGCTGAGGCTGAGCTGAAGCATTTCAGGTGCTGCAATACCTTTGAAATTTAGACCTCCAGAAGTAACGGAGGCCAGTGTTGTTTATGGTATAATGTTATTACATCTGACACTTCTGTGACAGAGTTCTTTTATGCACTTTTAGCCTATGGCAATATGTTATGGAGAGAAGAATTCACTGGCATATCCAGGAGAAGAAAGCTGATGCATAAAAAATTGAAATGACAAGGTTGACAAGGTTATTTCATAGCTTTTGTTGCATTATGATAATAACTAACAAACTGTTACGCTATCTGCAAAACGTCTTAGGATAAGCAATGCTTTTTTCTCTCATGTTCTCTTCAGCATTCTTCTATATTAGTTTTTGAATCTTACTCCTCACAGTAGAATAAAATGAAACATTTTGCCGTTCAATCGCTAAATACCCCTCTCTGTAGTTGCTATATTTTCCTCTGTGAAGTGTTGGCGTGTTTTTTTGTTTGGTTTGGTTTTTAGATTGTTTGTTTCTTTATGTTATCACCTTGCCTTTCAAATCCAGGATGGGATAGTAGCACACCAACATCTTCCAGGGCTATTTCTCTAGCAAGAAACATTCTTTCCTTTTGTGTAGCTTTCCCCTCATCAAGCCCACTGTAATCATCACTGAACTTCATCTCCTCACTTCAGTAATCTCTGTCAGCCTTTCCTAGAATAATACTTAACTGCAAATTGAAGCATATACGATCAGATCCTTCACTAACTAAGTTTGATAAATGAAGAAGGTTCATGACCCTTGAAAATGAAGGCTATTGTTCTGATTAGATCTTTGCTTTTTTATTCTCAATAGGAACTTCTTTATTTTGTTTCTAATACACTGTATTATATGCACCTTGCTATGGACCAGCATAGATAAAATCACTGTGATTGGATATTATTCACTGAATTCTATGGGCCATTTAAAATAAGCCTGCCTAAAATATTGTTAAAAATTTAAAGTATAAAATGATTGGGAGAACAAAATTTAAATCTCTGAAGTGTATCACATGCACAGACCTATAGACTCTGGAGATCTAGTGGGTCTTTTCTTTTTTTTCAACACTATGAAAAACCTGTTCCATGCAACACAATAGAGGACTATCTAACTCATAACAAGCTTCTGAAGCATTAACACATATGTCATATCTGTCTTGTGCCTGTACCATTTTGTAAATAAGCGTGTTTGATGTTGCTGTTGCTTCTTTGATTGTGTAAAATCCATCGCAGAGATAAGAATATGTTCAACAAATGCTGAAAATATTTCTTTTCTAGTCATGGCAGTCACACTGTATCATTAGTACCTTTTTTCCCCTCACTAATGATGCACCATTTCAAGTGGTGCATTCTCAATAGGGGAATCAAATTCACTTATGGCAGATTTTGCAGTTGAGAAGTAAGATCAATAATTTCTCAAAACATCAGGAAACAGCTGTACAATACAACTGCACAAAAAAAAGGAAAACAAACTGGAAGGATTATTTTAAATAAAACTATAAAAATAAGTCATGTCTGTTGTCAGAAAAATCTATATCTGTTTCTGAACACCCTCTTTTCTGCAGCTCTTCTTCTGTCAAAGATAAACAGACAACAAAGTGCATCTGTGTTCATAAATCTGATAGCTTAAAATATTTCATACTCACTTTTCATACTCAGTATATGGTATTAATCTTATCTCGACTTATATTTCAGTCAATAAAAGACTCCTTTATTTTTTTATAATGTAAGTTCGTTTTCTAATCTAAATGTGGGTTTTTTATGTCTTTCAGACAGCTGCTACTAGTATAAAAGGTAAGAGTGGTAAAGACATCTGAAAATTTACCTTTCCACTCTGCGTAAGGTTGTATGTGTAAATATACTCTGAAGGTAGAAGGAAACATGCTGGCTGGTAAGCCTGACCATGGAAATTATGCAGGCTGTATGACCTCCCTCAGAAACTTTGCACTAAGCCTGTCACCTCTGCTTGGGGTCAGCTTTCCCAGAGCCTGCTGAAGAGCCAGCAGGAGGCAATTAGAGGCACCCAAAGTGGAAGGGGAGCGAGGCTGGAGCAGTAAGAAGGCGGCTATGGGAATCCTCAGGATATTGCTCTTCTATGACTCATGGAAACACCAGGGACTCTAGAGCACAAATCTTAACTGGAACTCATGGGTGTTTGCGTTATTTCTGTCTGAGCAACGACTGTTAACGCGTGTTTGTGTAGCACGGGCTTTAAGGGTGAAAACTAGAGTGAGTTCAAACACTATATAAAATATCAGAAAGACAGAGATAGTTTAGATTAGTCTCAGCAGAGTCTCCAAATTGAAGTTTAATTATTGATTTGTATTTCTTAACATAATTTTCATTAATCCTTTCTATTCAGAAGACAGATTTATATCTAAATATTCTATCAGTTTTCAACAGCCATCAGCATATTTTCAGTAAAGACCCACCAGCAGTACTGCGTTCAGCTCTGTGACTCGAACGTAAGAATGACGTGGAACTGTTGGAGCAGCTCCAGAGGAGACCTACAAAGATGATCCAAGGGCTGGAGCCCCTCTCCTATGAAGACAGGCTGAGAGAGTTGGAGCTGTTCAGCCTGGTGAAGAGAAGGCTCCAGGGTGATCTTATAGCAGCCTTCTAGTACCTAAAGGGGGCCTACAGGAAAGCTGGAGAGGAACTTTTTACAAGGGCATATAGTGAGAGGACAAGGGGTAATGGCTTTAAAAGAGGGCAGATTTCACTTAGATCTAAGGAAGAAATTCTACCCTCTGAGGGTGATGAGGCACTGGAACAGGTTTCCCAGAGAAGACGGGGCTGCCTCGTCCCTGGAAGTGTTCAAGGCCAGGCTGGATGAGGTGTTGAGCAACCTGATCTAGTGGAAGGTGTGTCTGCCCATGGCAGGGAAGTTGGAGCTAGATGATCTTTAAAGTCCCTTTCAACCCAAACCATTCTATCATTCTGTTAATTTTCCGAATTCTTTTTGGATCAAATTCTTAAGGTGCATCTGAATTGTTCCTTTAAAATTAATTGATCATTGCTAACTGAAGAACTGTCTTTCTCTGTCTTATTAAGGTCAAGCTTGAGACACCTTACCTAATTTTTTATTGCAACTACCCAGTCTTGAACAACATTTAAAAGATTTTTGCCAATAACCATTCTTTTTTTTTTTATGTCTTTGTCAAAAAAAAAGTGATATGTTTGAGCTTTCTCGATTGAGTGCTCCAGATTCGTTGTCTACTTTGAATTGCTTCTGCAATACAGGAGTGGAAGGATTGGTGATTTTATTTAAAATAATAATAATAAAAAAAAAGAGTTCCATATGGCTTTTCTATGCAGTGAATAATAGTTTGAAGTAAACAATAGAGACATGAGTGCTTAAGGGCAGCTGTCATGCCTGAGACAGAAGGTTGGGAGAAATTAAGAAAATAATAAACACAATGATTTAGAAATTAGTCTAGTGTCTACAAAGCTTTTTTTGTGTAGTGCTGTATCTCAGAAATTTCCAGCAGAGTCTAGAGGATGTTTATTTTTCACCAATGCACTTACTTAAAAAAAAAGAGAAACAACTCAAATGTTAACTGGAATTGAAGCAGAATATGCCTGCGTTGGTCTGATGCTTTTAACTTTGATTTAAGTACTTCTCATTTAAGGAATGAAAATTGATGTCTTCATGGATAGTAATGGTGAACAGGATTTTGATTAAGCCACTAGGGTAAATACACTTGTTCTAGAAGGAGTGTGGAGGAAGAAGGTTCTTTAAAGATCAGTATAGTAAAAATCTCAATTTACAGGCAATTCAAATGGCATGAGCACCACAAATCCCCTCTTAAGGTCTGGTGAGCATTAGGATATCCAGACTTGGAGAAAAAATATCACCATATATATTACTCTTTACAGAAGACTTCCTGAGAAATAGCTTAGAGATACTGTCTCAGTCCTCTGTTTCAGAGCTAGCTTGTTCTTGTATAGCAGTTTCCAGGAACAAGATCTTCCAAATGTTGCCTTTAGATCAGATGTTGTCTGTGTGAAGTACCTGCATGAGGGGGAAGCATCACACTGAATAGAGATCCTATATGATCGTGAGGATAACTTTTGCAAATTTAGATGGAGGTTAAGATGGGACTACTTTCCTTGAGAATAATTAATTTATTATTTTCCTTAACATAAAGAAAGACTGACAACAGAATATGATAAAGGAATGGATAATAGGAGGCAGGAGAGCTTATAGTGAGGAAATCAATCATGTAGTACTGAGCGTTCAGCTGTGACTCTTTTGGACCCATATACTGAATCAGGAGGAGGGAACAGAATTGTTGTAATGAACAAATTTCTCTGTGAATGTGGAATATACTAACCAGCATATTTATACTATACCTTAACTGTTTGGTTTGTCTTAATTCTAAGTGCAAAAAGACTTGAATTCACCATTGTATCCTAAAAATCAAGATATGCATAGATGGATTACTTTCTCCATAGTTTGGCTATAGCTAGTTGTACTTGTCTGTTGTGTGAAAAAAGTTGTCTTCCTCTTATAGCACCATTAAGTACGCTTGATTATATCAGTTAAACAAAGGGCCTGTATCTGTTTTTCTCATGTCTGCTACGCTGCTGGAAGTGTAGGTATAAAAAAAAACCCAAACATCATGGTACAGTGTCCTGGTCCTTATCCTTAAATTCAAGAAACAGGAATGGCTGTAGCTCAAGAAGTGATATGGTGAACTGTAAGGTAAATTAATTGAAAATGTCAGATTTTCATTCTGGATAAAGTTGAATGCAAAACTAATCAAACTAGTGAATTATTGTGAATATTACAAAGAAAATATCATTGACTCTTTCCATGATTACTTAAGGAAGGGAAATCATACTTTATTTATGGAAGATGAAAAAAGACAGATTGTATGAGTAGTTTTCTTAAAAATATGCAACTGGCAAAAAGCAGAAACTGCAGTATTTGTTAGGGCAAACTTTATTATGGGACTTCATTAGCCATTAAGGCTAAAAGCAATGAACAGCACAGGAATTATAATTAGACTGACTGACTCTTAATCCATCAAGGTACTCTTTTCTCTTATTACTATTTTCATGTAATGAAGTCTTTATTGGAGTGGGATTGGAGCAGAAAATCCGTTTCAAATTAACAGAAGCAGTAGTAAATAGTGCAGGATTCAAGGAGTCATATGAAAGTGCGGTAGCTGAACTCTTAAAAGTTATTCCTCCTTTCTTTTTTCACCACTGACCCTTTACAAAAAACAGGATAATTCTATCATGAGAGTTCAAGTCTTAGCTCATTTCTTCAGTGGAATCCACCAAATGTTTTCAGTTTTATTTTCAATGGACATTAATACACATTCTCTGGAAAGCTATCACATCACATAAGTTTATCACTTGAACATAATTGGCAACCATCTGTTCAACAGAGCAGCCTTTATCTGGAGACTATATTGTGTGGGGTGTTTTTTACTTTTCATAGAGAAAGACTTGAATCACAGGTATACAGTTTCAAGTAAAAGCAGTTCTTTTGATTTGTGGTATTCTTTCAATTTTTGCCAGACCTATCATTTTCAAACATACAGATTTATAACCTCAAAAAAAAAGATTTGTGGTAAGACTTTTTGAAATCACAATTAATCTGGTAATAACTGCTATATGCTTATATACATAATGCGATTCTCTTAAGTAGTTTTTATATCTTTAAAATTGTGACTGGCACACTGGTAGACTCTGTGACCAGCTTTGGTGCAGAGGAGATCTGTAGTGCAAGATTTCACGAAGTCAAGACATCCTTTCTCTGGCTAGCATATTCTGGGCTGCTGCCACTCGACTGGAGATAGTTGCAGTGGCATGTCCTGGAGGGTTCCAAAGCACCCCTCTCCCAGACGACCTACTCAGTGGAGTTCATCCTGCTTGGTCTGACAAGGTTCATCGGGCTCAGCGCAGCTGCAGTGGAGAGAGGACTGAGATCTGAGAGAAATGGCTACGCAGACACCAAGGTCTGTGAAGATGGAGCAGGAGGAAGTGTGCCGGAGCTGAGATCCCCTTGCAGCCCGTGGTGAGATGGCAGCGGCCCCTCTGCTGCCTGTGGAGACTAACAGTGGAGCAGAGATCTACTCGCAGCCTGTGGAGAACCCCATGCTGGAGCAGAGATGCTTGTCGCTAAAGGAATTCTTAGAGGACTGTCTCCATGGGAAAGGACCTCCATGCTGCTGGAAACTGATGGTGGAGCAGAGATGCATCTGCACTGCATGGAAAGGGACTCCACACTGGAGTGTGTGGCTGCACCCTCAGAAGCTCTGACTCTGTGGGGAAAGCGTATGGTGGAGCAATCTGATGGGCAAGGGTTGCATCCTGTAGGAAGGACTCACACTGAAGAAGTCCATGGATGACTGCCTTTCCATGTGGTAAGGGACTCTGTTGGAGCAGAGGTAGAGTGTGAGGAGTCCTGAAGGCAGAAGCAGTGTGTGACGAACTGACCTGCAACCCCTATCTCCCATTCATCTGCACTGCTGAGAGGGAGGAGGTAGAGCTGGGAAGAAAGGAGGGATGGGTGAAAGTGTTTTTAAGATGTCTTTTTTTCTCTCATTATCCTCTCTGAAGTAACTGATAACGAATTAGATTGATTTGTCCTCAAGACTGATTTGTCCTCAAGTTTATTTTTCCCAGGGCCATGGTTGGCAGGTGATCCTTCCCTCTTTTTATCTCGACTGTCAGGCCTTTCGCTATATTTTTTTCCTCTCCACTCCACCGAGGTTGGGGGAGGAGTGAGTCAGCGGCTGCGCGGTAGCTTAGCTGCCAACTAGGCTAAACCACAACAGCTGATAACAAATCACCACTGCAACATCCTCTGGAAATAAGTCACTAGCCAAAATCAGATGAAAATGAAGGTTGAGATGATGATCCCCCAAACCTTGAAATGCTTTTTAGTAGTCTACAGAGTACACAAGATAATTAACTGAGACAGTTGCCCCAAGGGCAATGGGGCTGCAGGGGTGTTGACAGCTGATCTCTAGGAGCTCTTACCAGCCTTTGTACACATTCATGCTCTCCTAAGGATGTCATCACCTTGGGCTGCTCTCCAGCAGTGCATGTGGGAGAATAACTTTGTGCTCTATTGGAGCAAGGAACACTACAGAAACAGCAGAGGTATTTGGCAAAGCTGTGCTGGAACATCCAAAGGGTGAAAGCTGTGAAAATTCGACATGTTTGCTAAACAGGTCTCTTGTCCGAGTCAGTTAGAAAACCCGCCAACTGCCACAGCATATATGGCACAGAGACTTAAAAGACATCAATATTGTTAACATCTCACTAAGCATGGAGACACTTGTAATTTACTCAAAGAAAAATGATGGTAGGAAAATGTTTAGCCTTCATCTGTGGTACAACAGCAGTTCTTGGGATCTGCTTTGATTTAGCAATGATACAACTCAACGCTTCCTAAGCTGGTGGTAGCTAAACCTTACACACAGTCTTCAGATTATCTTGAGGTACTTTTTCTTCACACTAGCATTGTAAACAAAAGGAGGTTGAGAAATGAATGAGTGTCTTGAGAAGCTTGGCTAACTTTCACAATATCTATGACAGATTTAAAAGCATTTAGAATAACAGGTAAATTTTAAACTTAGTGAAACTAAAATTATTTATCTTTAGTTTAACAAAGGATACATACTTTAATGTAATAAAAGTAATTTTGTGGTATATTTGTTAATATGGCATATATGTAGGTAAAATATGAAGCATGTTTTAGTATTTTATGAAACCGTGAGATGAGGCTGCATTGAGACTAAATAAATAGGGAAATGTGAAAAGTTGATATTTGACAAGTGAGGTCACCTCCAGCACTTGCATGAAAGAAAGGAAGTGCCTGCAAGGCACTATTATGGAAGAATCCTCCAAATCTTTCGCAGGAACTCATCATTCTGGGATGCCTCTCTGAAGTGCCTGTACATTGATGCAGGCAGTATGAGGAATAAACATGCTGAGTTAAAGATCTGTGTGCAGCTGCAGGACTACAGTTCTGTTGGGATCATGAAGGTAAGGTGAGATGACTCATGACTGGAGTATTGCAACTCAATAAACTTTTGCAATGAAATGACTGGTCTGGTAGATGAGGGGAGAGCAATTGATATTGTCTACCTGGACTTCAGTAAGGCCTTTGACACTTTCCCGCACGACATTCTTCTCTCTAAACTAGAGAGGCATGGGTTTGATGGATGGACCACTCGGTGGATAAGGAATTGGCTCAATGGCCGCACTCAGAGAGTAGTGGTCAACGGCTCAATGTCCAAGTGGAGACCGGTCATGAGTGGCGTCCCTCAGGGGTCCGTGTTGGGCCCGGCCCTCTTCAACATCTTTGTCGGTGACGTGGACAGTGGCATGGAGTGCACCCTCAGCAAGTTCGCCGATGACACCAAGTGTGTGGTGCTGTCGACACGCTGGAAGGGAGGGATGCCATCCAGAGGGACCTTGACAGGCTGGAGAGGTGGGCCTGTGTCAACCTCATGAAGTTCAACCAGGCCAAGTGCAAGGTCCTACATCTGGGTCGTGGCAATCCCAGGCACAAATACAGACTGGGCGGAGAATGGATTGAGAGCAGCCCTGAGGAGAAGGACTTGGGAGTACTGGTGGACGAGAAGCTCAATATGAGCCGGCAATGTGCTTTTGCGGCCCAGAAGGCCAACCGCGTCCTGGGCTGCATCAAGAGGAGCGTGGCCAGCAGGTCGAGAGAGGTGATTCTCCCCCTCTACTCTGCCCTCGTGAGACCTCACCTGGAGTACTGCGTCCAGTTCTGGAGCCCCCAACACAAGAAGGACATGGACCAGCTGGAGAGGGTCCAGAGGAGGGCCACGAAGATGATAAGAGGGCTGGAGCACCTTTCCTATGAGGACAGGCTGAAAGAGTTGGGGCTGTTGAGCCTGAGGAAGAGGAGGCTCCGGGGTGACCTTATAGCGGTCTTCCAGTACCTCAAGGGGACCTACAAGAAAGATGGGGAGAAGCTGTTCAGGAGGGCCTGTTGTGATAGGACAAGGGGTAATGGTTTTAAAATAGAGGGAGGTAGATTCAGATTGGATATTAGGAAAAAATTTTTTACCATGAAAGTTGTAGAACACTGGAACAGGTTGCCCAGAGAGGTGGTGGATGCTCCATCCCTGGAGACGTTCAAGGCCAGGTTGGACGAGGCCCTGAGCAACCTGATCTAGTTGTAGATATCCCTGTTCGTTGCAGGGGGGTTGGACTAGATGACCTTTGAAGGTCCCTTCCAGCCCTAACCATTCTATGATTCTATGATTCTATCTCCCATAAGATCCTCATAGACAAGCTGTTAAAGTATGGACTGGATGAGGAGATGATGAGGTGAATTGAAAACTGTCCGCATGGCTGGGCCCAGAGGGTGGTTATCAGTGGCTCAAAGACTAGTTGGAGGCCAGTGACTAGCGGTGTGCCCAAGGAGTCCAGTCCTATTTAACATCTTCATTAATGACCTGGATGATGGGGCAGAGTGTACCCTCAGCAAGTGTTCTGATGATGCCAAACTGGGAGGAGTGGATGATACACTAGGGGGTCATGGTGCCATCCAGAGGGATCTCAACAGGTTGGAGATATGGGCTGACAGGAATCTCATGAAATTCAACAAGGAGAGGTGCAGTCCTGCGCATGGGGAGGAACAACCCCAGGCACCAGTATATGCTGGAGGCCACTCAGCTGGGAAGCAGCTTGGCAGAAAATGACCAGGGAGTCCTGGCAGACACCAAGCTGCACATCAGCCAGAAATGTGCCCTTGCCACAAAGAAAGTGGATGATATCCTGGGCTGCATTAAGAAAAGTGTTGCCAGCAGGTCAAGAGTGGTGATCGTTCCCCTCTACTCAGCACTGGTGAGAACACACCTGGAGTCCTGTGTCCAGTTCTAGGCTCCTCAGTACAAGAGAGACATGGACATACTGGAAAGAGTCCAATGAAGGAGCTGGAGCATCTGTCCTATGAGGAAAGACTGAGAGAGCTGGGACTTTAGCCTGGAGAAGAGAAGGCTCAGGAAGGACCTTATACATAAATGCCTGAAGGGAAGATGGTAAGAGGACAGGACCAGGCTCTTTTCAGTGGTGCTCAGTGACAGGATAAGAGTCAATGGGCACAAACTGAAACACAGGAGGTTCCCCTTGAATATCAGGAAACCGTTTTTCACTGGGAGTGTGACCGAGCACTTGCACAGTTGCCCAGGAGGTTGTGGAGTTTCCGCCCTTGGAGATCCTCAAAAGCCATCTGGGCATGGTCCTGGGCAATGGCTTTAGGTGGCCCTGCTTGAGCAAGAGGGTTGGATTGATGACCTCCAGAAGTGCCTTCCAACCTCAGCTGTTCTGTGATTCTGTGACAATATGGTGTCAAAACAATTTCTATGATCGTGTGTGAGTTTACTGTAATGAGAGTACAATACCTACAAATAAAAAGTGATCATTCAAATAGATTATAATGAACTAGTGATTGAAATGATTTTAAATAGCATATTGGGGAGTTAGAGTGTTTTTTCCGTGAATGAGATCTCCGAGGAATTTTGTTGTTGCCAAGACAGATTTGTTGCATGCAACATAAATACTCAAGTTCTAGTTTGTAAGAAACTAATAGATTTTTGTAATAAAAACTGTTGAACAAATGACTTGTTGTTTATATCATGAAGGATACAGTATTTTTTCTACCAGTTTTATTAATTTTTTTACTGTTTGGAGTGACAAAACTGATTGCAAAATATATTCAAGTGTTCTGTCTTTATCTAGCAGTCATGAAAAAAAAAATTAGAGCCCATCCTTCAGACTCACTGTGGGTTGTTAAAGCCCTATTCATCATAAGCTCTTGCTCAAATGCTACAGGTTTTTTTTGTATTATAATGATACTTGTTTTATAAGTGCTTTGATATGCAGAGAAATACTTAACTACCGGCATCTGAACTACTATCTACTGAAATGCTCAAGCTCTGTAGGGTTTCTCATTTAAGCTGAGACCACTTTGTATCTCTGTGACAGCATAAAGTGGACACATCACATTTGTATTCATTTTCAGGCTTCCTATCACTACCAGGCTGTTGTAAAGTTGCCTTAGTTTTGATCTGCACTTAAAAGTTCTATCAGGCCTATAAAATACTAAATGAGACTCAGTAATAGTGCAGATACCACCCTTTAATATTGGGCTGAACTTTGGAGGAAAAAAAAAATATTGCCAGTCTAAATGGTTTTCCTTATGAACCACCTTCCTTGAAAGAAGGAATATGTATATTGTGATAGCAAGTTTGGGTAGTGTTGTACAACATAGTCTTGAGGTTCTTCTTTTACTTTTGAAATTTTTTTCTCTGTATAATACTTAAAAAAAACACTGAAGAAAAATTGGTAAACATTGAATTATGCAGGCAGGGCACACTTCTGATACTGCATATGCTGTGTAGAAAGATATAGCTATATTAGTTTAGTCATGTTGAAATATTTTATTAAATAGTGGCTATTAGAAGAAAATATCCCTGGGCAGTTCATCTTCATTAAAAAGTGAGTTTCAATACATTGCATAGAACAGTAGGTCTCAGGCACATGACTAAACCGCATAAACATACATAGCTTTAATGGCATAAAGAGTTAGGAAGCATTTGTCTGAGTACTTGCAGACAATTAAGTATGTTGTAAAATATGTTTTATGTTCCTTAAGTTGGAAGAGAATTCACATTACAGGTCAGGAACAGAAGGCTTGCTTAGAAAATATAAAAATATTGTACATATTGCTTTTTAAATTTTTTTAATGTGTTGAGATCATAACTTTTCCTACCATCTCCTTGCTATATAAGACCTTGCAGGAAACTGAACTTACACAGTAGTTATACATTGCACATCAGTAAGTGGAGGTGGATGCAGGGAATCTAATCCCCGTAACAGTTTAATGCAGTAAAACGTAAGTGGTAGGGGTAGAAAAGGAAGAATGTTATATCATCCCATTAAGTATTTAAGCAAACTTGGATGCCTGTCTCAGTCACAAAAAAAAAATGCTCTAAACAGCAAAAAATCTGAAACCCTTATGTTTTTCTCCCAGTCCTTCAGAGTTTTCCCACAATTCATAACATTCAAGCACAACATACTGATTTCAATGGTATAAGTGCCTGTACTTCCATTTTTAATGAGATTTTAGCTTGTGCAAGCATTCTGGTATTACTAGATTTTTTCAGCTGCTTTTTATTATCTATTTAGCTACATCAAATTTCTGCTTCAAAGCAAATATTCTTGATGCTCTCAATAAATTTCTTCAATGTGTAGAAGAAATACATATGAATGATTGAGTATTTCAGGATCCTATCGCATGATTTCTGACCAGTTTTTAAGAGACTGAGTGCTTTTTGATGTTCATGTTACTCAGAGCTCTGGGCAACACCCGTCACTGTCATTCACAAGATGGATGGTTGTTACTGCTATTATGTCTACTGCGTGCAGTTTCAGAGAGTCACTAATATAAATGTTGTATGGTTTATTGCTTCATGGAAAAATGAGCCTCTTAATGCAGCACAGTTCTGGTTATTCTTCATTACCTGAAATACTGTGGAAGAGCTTCTATGTCTAATGAGAATTATAGATTCAGTGCAGAGTGTACAAAATATAATTATCACTGTTTCCAGACTGTAAAAGGATCTTATTCATCATGTGCAAAAATATTCAAGCAACATTAAGAAACTTCATTCTTACTTATTAAGCTGAAACTGACTGCTTGGAAAAGTACATAATATAAAGGAAGCAACTGTAAATCTTCCCACATAGTAGACCTTTTGTGAAATGTTTGTCTGATGGTGAATGAAGGTGATGGTCTGTACAGCAGAGCCTTGTGTCCAAACACAAATATAATCTATTTTCCTCCCTCTGTTTCTGTATATGGACACGTACAATTGATGATAACAAATAAAAGCTTGTCTTCTGTTTTCCATTAGCATGGTAAAAGACAACTATAGATCAAAATCTAAATACCAAATGTATACAGGCTGCAGAACACTAGGAAAAATTAAATAATGTTTGGTTCACTGTTTAAGTGGAGAGATTGCTGTTTAGACCTGACTTTTCCTCCATAATAATGTATTTATTCAGAAACATGACTGTACATACCTATGTGCCATATAACATGACGGCTTCTCAGATAAGAGTAAGTAACAGACAATCACCGTGTTATAGAGTTAGACATCACCAAGTTACCGTCACTTCCAGGAAACATCTAGAGGACTTAAGTCTTGATATATTTTCATAGTAAAGTGGTACAAGCAGAAAAGGCAGAAAAATCTTATGGAAGTTACAAGAGTATTTTGGTAAATGTATTTTCATTTGAAATATATGCCCATCTTGCACTGAATGTGACACAAATTTCCACACATTCAAACATGGATAGCAGCTTTTCAGAAGGACTAGAACAAAAATACTTTTAACTCTTTAGAATCACCTTCGGTTTAGTTGGATTATATAAATTCAGCTTTAGGATTATTTTTCACTTATATCAGTCTTAGTCTTTTGTGCTGGGTTTATGTGCTGCGGTTTTGGTAGCAGGGGAAGGGCTGCAGTGATAGCCCCTGTAAGGAGATGTGAGAAGCTTCCCAGGTTCCAGAACTGATCAGACCAGTCTTTGGCAGGGTCTGACTCCCCTCCCCTCTGTCCAGGGCCGAGCCGATCAGTGCGTCTGTGAATGCCCTATTTAAGAAGGGGACAAAGGAACTGAAACAAGGTGTGACCTACAGTGATGAGAGGGGGGAGGCAGGGGGCTGTCCTTCTGCCCTCAGCCTACCGGGTGGGTGGCTGCCCATGCTGGGCCACTGTCACTCGACTGGAGATGGCTGCAGCAGTGTGGCTTGGAGAGCTCTGAAAGTGTCCGCTCCCGGGGTGCCCGCTGGCTGGAGTTCATCCTGCCAGGACTGACAAGGTTTGCAGGCGTGGCTGCAGCAAAGAGAGGACCGAGATCTGAGAGAAACGACCACGCAGACATCAAGGTCAGTGAAGATGGGGCGGGAGGAGGTGTGTCGGAGCTGAGATTCCCCTGCAGCCCGTGGCCCCCCTGCCACCTGTGGAGATTAACAGTACAGCAGAGGTCCACCCGCAGCCTGTGGAGAACCCCACACTTGAGTAGAGATGCCTGCACTCCAAAGAATTCTTAGAGGACTGTCTCTGTGGCAAAGGACCCCCATGCTGCTGCAGTCCATGGGAAGGGACTCCACGCTGGAGTGGGTGGCTGCACACACAGAAGCCATGACTCCGTGGGGAAAGCTCACATTGAAGCAACCTGATCGGTAAGGATTGTACTGCGCAGGAAAGACCCACACTGGAGAAGTTTGTGGAAGACTGTCTTCCATGAAAAAGGGCCCCACGCTGTGGAGTAAGAGTGTAAGGAGTCCTCTCACTGAGGAGGAAGGAGAGGCAGAAACAGCATGTGACAAACTGACCTGCAACCTCCATTCCCCGTCCACCTGCGCTGCTGGGAGAGTAGGTAGAGCTGGGAAGAAGGGAGGGGTGAGGGAAGGTGTTTTTAAGATCTGTCTTTTTTTTCATTATCCTCTCTAAAGTAACTGATAATGAATTAAATTGATTTGTCCTCAAGCTGAGTGTGCTGGGACCATGGCTGATGGGTGATCCCTCCCTGTTGTTATCTTGACCTTCATGTCTTTTGTTACCTTTTTTCTCCTCTCCACTGCACCAAGGTTGGGGGAGGAGTGAGTGAGGGGCTGTGTGGTAGCTTAGCTGTCAGCTGGGCTAAACTACAACATCTATAAGAGATATTCTCTCTAGTTGCTGGAGCTAATCTGTGAAATGAAAGGCTGTGTAACCACCATATAAGACTAGAATGTGGGACTATGTTATTAGCATCCAGAGAAGTTTACTGAAATTAACTTCCAACTTTGCTCCATTGCTACAGCAAAAATGAGGTGGGAAAAAACTTTACCTCATGATGCTAAGCGTCTTGAGTTTCTCCTAGGTTTAAAGATAATTTTGCTCTGAGTTGTGTAAGGGAGCTAGGCAAACAGAATAAAAATGCTCTAATGACTTGGAGGCCTGTAATAACTGGGAGATGGAGAAGGTTTTCTGCCTAATAGCTATGTGAACTCAGTCCTTGGGAAAGAAAAAGATCAGATTCCAGTATAACAATTAATAATATAATAATAATAAAGCTTAAATCCTATACCATATGTAAATATCTATATTGCATTTGAGATAGTACTCGAACCTAAGCCATCTTTTGCTAAGATGAGTGAAATAACCACTGGTTTTATTGCTATGCCTTCTCCTTCTGTCTATTGCTATATGGTCAGTGAATTATTCCATGGAATGTCAAATGGCTTATTGGACAGGGTATTGTGAGACCTACTCCGAATATTCTGTAATTTGCTAATTTATTTGTTGTCCATGTAGACAGGCACTAAATGCTTTCAACATTATGCATCAAGAACCTCATTGCAGTGACAAAATTTAGGTGATGCATATGTGTTGAACTCCTTTTCTGATATTATGTATTAAAATAGTTAATGAACACAGTATGACTTTTAAGGAATCGAAATAAAATAACTATAACTGTGCTGAATTGAAGAATTTGTGTGTGAATATGCTTTGAAGCTTTTCATTACTCAGATGTGCAGTACACATACTACAGGTTTATGAGAAACCTTGTGACCTGTTATAGTCTATCAGTAACATCGATAATACGTTTACACACCTTTTGTCCTTCATGGCATTAAGCTCACAATTTCATGGATGATATAAAAAGGTAACTTTTCCTCTATTTATTATTTTTTATGATCTCTTTAGCTTGAAATAAGCTAAATTTAAGATTGGAAAGATGCTCTGTGGCCAGAATAATATTGACCATAGCATGGTACAGCTAAGAATGCTCTGCTTTGACCTCATTAAAGCCAGTGAAATCACTTCTGCTTATACTAGGTAAGAAACAGAACTGTTGCACCATGAAAGATGATCATGGATGGTTGCATTATTTGCTAAATGGAGGCAGAGTTTACACCCAAAGTAACAGAAGAGTGTTAAATCACAAAACAAGGTAGCATTTCTTGAGGGTCTTCCTCTACTTTAATCTGATCAATAAATCCTAAAAGCATGTGTACCTGTCTAGGTTTTCAAAATTGACAGTAGAAAAGTAGTCTGGAGTATATTGGAGGAGGAAGGGGGAGTGACAAAGCAAAACAAAACCCTTAGTGGTTTGTCACTCAGATCTATACATTTATCCCTATTTACCATAGAGCCCTGTTCACTAGTGTTGCTGATACTTGCATCACAAAGCACTACAGAAGAGATTTATATAACAGCCTAATAAATGAGAATTTCCAAGTGAAACTGTCTCTTTTTTTGCCTCCTGTAAGCAGAAAAAAATGCAAATTCAGATAATAAATCTATAGAATGAAGTCTCTTCACAGATGCGTTAAATCAAATTAAGAGCGCTTTTATAATATTGAGCAAATGGCAGCTGTACAGAATTACTCATTTGTAAGCCTCATCTATTATAGTTAATTTTGCTGACTTCAAGTACTTAATTTACATTTGTTAAACTAGCTAAATAATGTAGGAGGCGGTATGAATGGTATGTTTATTCATATTAGAATTTATCACGTAGCTTAGGATGCAACTGTTTTGCCCACTTTGGCATTTCCTTGGTTTTCTTATAGTTTTAATCAACAAAATGGAATTGCTAAAGGTATCTTTAAGACTTATTTTAAAGCTGCAATCTATTTTTTAAAGGACAGACTGTGGTAAAAAAATATCACCAAGAGATTATAGAAGATAGAAGAAAGTACGAGGCTGTCTTCACTGTTTTGTTTTCTGAGATCTCAGAAACGGTCACAGCTTCGTGACCCTTCTTGAAAAAGTAAATAAATTGATATCCTGTGAGTTTTCCCTCATTACATCTGTTTCTTTGGAGTATGCCAAACAGAATTTAAAACTTGCACAACATCAGGATTTGTGTGGCTGATGTCACAAGTAGAAGGAGGACGTATAATCTTTCACATTCTTTTTTCTAATGATGCAAGTACGTATTCATATTATAGGAAGATATATGTCACTGTTAGTTTTGAACTCTACAGAGAGTCAATCATATAAATTAATTCTGGTGCCAGCGTTCCTGGTAATAGTCAGGTGCTAGCATTTTATTGACCTTGGTGGAAAAAAAGAAATGAGTCTTCCTATATGCTATTGGACCTGTTTTTCAGGATTGGCTGGAATGTATGAATTGAAGAAAACTGTATTTGGAAAAAAAAAACCCCACAACTCTTAATATATAACACACAAACTCCTGTCACAGATTTTCTCTGCAAGAAGCTCTTCCAGTAATAATACAGAGTTTTAGTTACTACTTGGCAGATGGAAAATAAAGGTGTCCACTGAAGACAGTATAAATTACATTGAAATATTTGGTTAATGATATTGGATAATTACCATCTTTTCTGAGGCCACTTTTGTAAATTGCCTAGCAGAAAACTGTATCTAAGAACACAGAAATATCCAGAGGTGGTTTGTGCAGTTATGTCTCAGAGTTTCTGTTTCAAAGTGCTTTTCCAGTCTCTCCCTAATTCATAACATTTTACCTGCTTTGTGGCTGCCACCAAACACTGAGCTAGTGTGTGACCATGCTGCTGTCACAACTTCAAGATTACTCATGAAGAGTGACTTCAGATGCCATGATGATGTGTGAGGTTAGTGTTATTTTTCCTCGTGTGCACCACTTTTCTTGTTTTGAATTTCATCTGCCAGCTTATTGCCCACACTTTGTCTCATAAGCACCTTCTGTAATTCGGCAGTCAGTTCTTCCTTCTACTATAACTTTTATATTGTTATAATAACACTATAATAATGATATATTTTTTAACATTAATAACTTTTGTGTCACCAGCAAACATTGGCATCTCACTACTTACATTTTTCATAGATCATTTTCGAACTCTTTGAACAGCGTAGGACTCAGCATGCACTCCTGTGCAGCTCCACTGTCAACTTCCTTTTTAAAGAAGTACTTCACTCACTACAACTGGCTATTTCCTTCTATCCTCTTATTCCTCCCTTTCAAAATTTTTCATTTATGCTAGGACCTGTTTTCGTCCCTTGGCTAACTACTTTCTTTAAGATCCCTGGTAGGTTATACCAAGCAGATTGTCCACATGCTTGCTGACCACTTCAAAGAAGGCCAAGAGGTTGGCAGAACAGGATTTTCTTTTCCAGAACTCTTACTGGCTCTTGCAGAGAAACCTACATTTATCTAGTTCACTAATTCTGTCCTTTAACATAGTCTCTGCTAACATTTAATAACATCTAATTTAGAGGCCTGTAGTTCCCTGGATCTCTCAGTGTCCTTTTAAAAGACTGTTGCCGTGTTTGCAATAGTTTTCAGACAGCAGAGAACTTTTAAACATGAGGTTACACTCTACCACTAGTAATTTACTTCTTTTAAGAAAACATATAGTCTTAAGCTGTTTTAACAGCTCAGTGTAAATGCTAGAAAAGGGAATAGGGCAGGGAGGTTACAGATGGCTTGCCCATAGCTGTTAGGAACATTGGAAATGTTAACATTCATCACTAGTGGAGATAAGATCTGATTTTTTATTGAAATGACAATGGATGAAGTGAAATGAATATGAGTTTGCTGCTAATTAACAGGAAAATCTACTATATGGTGTTAATCTTAGTGGATCTTAGTACAGTAACTAATATAAAATTAGAAATCTGAGGTACAGGAGTTTAGAAGAACATGAGCAAGCGACACGCAGATAGTGCAAGCTTACTTGATATTAGTCACTCTGAGTTAAATGCAATAACAAGAAAGCACCACAGACAAGAAACTTCAAAAATATGTGGAACTGGGACTTTTCATTTGTAAAGTTTTAAAACAAGCCTCCAACAAATACTTCTGTAAAATTGACAAAATAATGGTAGTAAGAACTGTCGACTGAGACGGTATACCTTCTGCTCTTTTTTCTCCCCCAAAAGAAAGCTGATACCTTATACTGCAATAATATGTTATTTCTTTATATGTTTTTCTTAACTACTTGCTGTGACACATGGCTGCATGACAAACTTTAGATGAAGTTATTTATAATCTGCTTTTATGAGAGCTTTGTTTCCTTGGAATTAATTTCTAGGATCTTCTTCATTGGTCTTTAACTGTTTTTGGGGTATTCAACAAGCAATTTACATGCATGTCAGTAAAATGTAATTTTTGTGAGCAAAAAATCTGACACATTTATTGGGTCAATATAGGATAGAGGAATGAGAAAGCATGAGATCTGATCATTATTTGTATTTTCCTCTCTATCATTGTTTGTGAGTCTTAATTACCAAATTATTGTCTTCCTTGCTAAGACTAATATTCTGAATCCTGGTAAAATGCTTACAGTACAGCAAGACTGTCATGGATCCTGCCTGGACATTTTAAAGATGTCCTGAATATAAATACAAAATAACAATACTGCTCATGTTGACAAACTTATACCTGAAGTTATAATAGAAAGTTTGAAGTGGCCCAATTAGTATTTTTATTGTCTTTATAATGTTTATATTACTGACATGAATGTTCTATGTACTTTCATTGATGTATCAAACACTGAGGGAATACAAATTTCGACAAGCCTATTGTCTTCAAGAGCACCAGCGCTCTATGGTGATTGTTTCTAAAGCTTAGCCAACTACTTGTCTCAGCTTTGATTCCACAAAGAGTATCCCAGTGTCTTTGCACAATCCTAATGCTTCCATAAGTAGTTTTAAGTCTATAATAGGAGAGGGAAAAGGTAATTGGTGGTTTCATAATACATTTTCAGCTGTCAGTTTGAAGGACAGTACAGAAGACCAGCTCCACTAAAAGCTAACTTGAAGCAGCATTCCGAATTCTGAATATTCTTTCAGGGATGCTCCTGGAGTTCACTATCCACAAAAGAGAAAGGCACAGTCAGGCAGACGCACATAGGAGAAAGCTGAACAAAGAATGGGAGCAGAACAAAAGATACCTAAAGATAATGTAGTATCTCCAAGAAATGTTGGTGCTGTCCTTTTACAAAAATGCATCTACATGCTATATTTGATTCATATATTGTGAAAAATGGTCTTCTGCAAGTTGTGCGATATAAAAAGCGTGTAGGAATGCTAGTTTCAGGTGGCAGTAAGAGATAAAATGGAAAAGATAATACCTCGGACAAAGAAGAATGACATATTTTCAATATTTGTGTTAAGTAAGGAAAAATTATGTCATCTAAAATACAAAAGGGTGGTTAAAACTCCACAAAACAAATACATTGTAATCAAAATTCTGATCTATGCCAAACCAGTTCTATTAAGATAAATGCCAGTTAATGGTGTGGGTTTTTTCTTTTATTTGGCATGTTATATCAATAAATGTTTTCACGTAAAAGCTGCCTTTTTTTGTGTGTGTGTTACAAACAGTGTATTTATAACCATACCTTACTTCATGAATAGGATTAAGCTACTTGTGTTTTGTATTGCTGCTAGGTTATCACCGGGAGTTGTCAGCCCACATTAGCTGTCACATTGATTATATCAGCATGATTAGTAACAGTAAATCCTGAATAGTGATCAGAAGTTCCTCATCCTACTCCTACAGTGTACAAAAATGAAAAGACTGCTGCGTTAGTGAAGAGCTTCGCACCTGTCAACCAAGTACTGCTTGATCATGGTCTCCTATGAATGCTCTGTTGCCTTTCCGGCCAAGACTACAACAACAGGTTACAGAATGATGAAATACTATAAATCTGAAATGTAAGGCCTATAAATATCATTGAGGATGCCTGAAGTAACAACTGAAATGAGAAACAAACAACCAAACAGAAAATAAAGCTGAAAATTCCACACATTGCTCCAAGCCCAGGAAGGGCAAATAACCAGGCAAACAGCCAAGCACGAAGTTAGTAGGGTGAAGCAGACACGTAAGTGGAGAGCTTAAAATGACAGATGAGACCTGTGTCCTGGGAGTCTGATGCATTTCATGCTCCTGTGTTCATGTAAGGTTCTAAAGTCCATACTCTAGAGGTGATAAAAATTTTCCTGACAAACACAATGAGAAACGGGCAAAGTGTTGAAACAAGAAAGAAGTAAAATTCAAAGACACCAAGGAGAAAGGGGAGGAGGGAATGTGAAAGGGTAGAGAAGAGTACTGGAAGGGAGCTACTGGTAGCATCTGTTACGTGAGGTGGGTCTGGACCCTTTGCGCACCCCAGCTCAGACACTGCATTGACATCTGCAGAAGACAGTGAGAGGAGACTGCTAAAGTGTTTAAAGTAGTAGACTTTGGGGTCTAAGGGAATATGAATCACCTATATTTCTGAGTATCCAGTAACATTGGCAAGAACATTGTGGTTTACTGACTAATGGCCAGGCATAAGAAGGCTTTATAAAAAGGAGGTGTGAATGATGTACAAAGTTAGCATTAGTAGGTTTACCACAGAAAAATCACTTCATCTCCTCCTTGTCAAGACTATTAGAAAAAGAATATTTTGAGTAGTTTTTGACATTGACAAAAGGAGTTTCTCAGCCAGGCAGGGAAGCCCTAAGACTTGTGGAGAAATCCATGAAAAAAAACCCTGTTTCTAAAAAGAACAAGCCTGCTCTGCTTCTGATGAAATTCAAGCTAACAGAAGAATTCCAGCTGACTTCAGTGGAACAAAAATCTTCCCTTTCAAAAAGGACACAGACCTGTAATTCTCAATATTGAAGCTTTATTTTATTATTTGAAAATAACATTGAAAAAAAATTTTGAACACATTTTCATTTAAAGAATAACTTTTTGATCCTATTTAATGCTCTTTTGTGCTACTAAAATGAGCTGCTACTGACAACATGGGAAACTGGTGTACCTACTATAAATATCTTTAAACATACCTTTTTAACTGCTGCCTTTAAAGATCTTAGTTATCATTCTCATAAGGTAAGCACTTGTAATAGTTAATAAGTGAGCAGGAGTCAGTGTGGGTAGTTAAGAATTCTCTCATAATCTCCAGAGGCAATCTCTGGCCCCAGACACCTGCAAGTCTTGTGATCTAACTCCCATATAAAGTGTATGAATGTAACGTACTATATCCACTTGTGCTTAGAGAGAAATGAAATAAAAAGAACGTAAAGGTTTCCAGGCTGTCCATCATCTCCAAGGTACTTGCAATGTTTTTAGGGTCAATGCTTTTCGTTTCAAGAAGGAAGTTGCCCTATTCTTAACATTTAGTAAGTGCCAGATATTCTCATTATTTCTGCCAAGAAAGCTGCTGCAGTGTGTGAATGCTTACAACAATTTTCCAGCCAAAAGTAGATTGGTAGCACTTAACATTTTGTAGGAATTAACCTTTCCTGATTTTGGTTCTGCACACTACTGAGAAGGAGGGGGGAAAAGAAAAAAGGCAAAGCAGGGGGAACAGAGTGGGGAGAATCAAAGTTGTGGAAGCTTTGAAAAGAAATACTCCTCTTTTGCTGGTTACTGTAGTGCATATAGAATGCAAATAATAATTTCTGAGTTGCAGCTCTCAGGGAAACAGAGGGATTTTCTCTTCTTCCTTCCTACTTCTTCCCTTGTTGCTGCTTATATTGAAGGAAATGGTGTGTGAGGTCTGCAGTCTGCTGCAACAGTTGCCTGTAAAGTCTAAGGAAGAAGAAGAATGAAGTGGGAGTGGGTATCTAAGGTTGAAACCCTTCAGGACAATACAGATAAACAGAAGCATAGGCCAGTGGGAGACACTCTGAATAGTCTGGAGATGAAGAGCAAAAGACAGTAGCTTCAGAGAGACAAAACTTAAATGGATTACAAGCCATTCCAGACATAGTGCAAGAGACAATACTGATAGAAAAAGCAGAGTATATACATCAGTAGAACTTTGATACAGTACACAGAGGCATACAAAATATTCCTGAATCCTCTGAACTAAGTTTTACTAGTTACTTGGCAATAGAAAAGAAAATTGTGCCTTTTTTAATGCTGCTGAGATGGGATGTACACGGAAAATGACACATAGCTACACTAGGTGCATGTTCCTGAAAAGCAACTTCGGTTTCTGGGATACAATCCAACCAGTATGATCTAGAATTTCTAGTCACAAGTGCTAGATACGGAAATATCCACATTCACTAAACACCCTCTTTTTCCTGGCAGGTTGTTCATCCAGAATTCAGCATTGCGCAGCCTTCAGAGTTGACTGGCAGGCCTGTGGTCCCTCACAAATGTCGTGAGGAGAGGCTTGGCCTTCCAACTGCTCGGAATTACTTGTTTCTTATCGAATAGCTGATTAATGCATGGTTTGGGGAGACACAACAAAATCTCTGCAGTTAGTGAGCATTAGGAAAGCTTTTTAAAACTCAAATGCACCATTCTGAACCATGCCTGAATTTGTGCTGAGCATGATTTTTTCACAAGCGTTTCTGCATTCACGCTGCCTTGAGTAATGATGCTCAAGACAAAGCTCAAGTTTTCCATGTCAAATTGTGGAAGCCAGTTACATCCACCCTCACAAGAGAACATGAAACCCTGAACATGAGTTTCCCTGTCTGAAGCCTCTCTCCTCTAGAACAAGAGCCAGAGTGACGTGTGACTTAGTATAGTTTCCAGGAGGATCTGCTCCATGATCTTACTGGGTGCAGAGGTGAGACTGACTGGCCTGGAGTTCCCTGGGTCTTCCTTTTTTCCCCTTCTTAAAAATGAGGGCTTTCCCCTTTTCCAGTTGGTGGGAACTTCACCAGACTGCCATGACTTCTCAAACATGATGGATAGCGGCTTAGCAACTTCATCTGCCATTACCCTCAGGACCCGTGGACATACCTCATCAGATCCCATGGGCTTGTGCATCTTCAGGTTCCCCAAATTGTCTCGAACTTGATCTTATCCTACAGTGGATGGTTCTTCATTCTCCCAGTCCCTGACTTTGCCTTCTGTGACTCGGACAGTGCAGCTGGAGCCCTTGCCAGTGAAGACCGAGGCAAAGAAGTCATTGAGTACGTCAGCCTTCTCCATATCCTGGGTAATCAGGTCTCCCATTTCCTTCTGGAGAGGGCCCACGTTTTCTGTAATCCTCCTTTTATCACTGACATATTTATAGAAGTTTTTCTTGTTGCCCTTGATGTCCCTGGCCAGATTTAATTCTATCAGAGCTTTAGCTTTCCTAACCTGATCCCTGGCTGCTCAGACAATTTCTCTGTATACATCCAATGTCATATAAATGTCCACTGACTATCTAGAAATTACTTAGTGATCTTTTTTAAGTAAGATTCTAATGTTTTGAAAGATTATGTAACCCCCTTTTGAATACATAGGGAAAAATAAAAAATAATTGTGTTACTTTGGATAGCACTACATTTTACCTAAGAAACCTTGATGGAGTTGCTAGGATCTTCCTCTTTTTTGGCTTTCCCGAGAAGAATTGCTTAAATACTTTTAACTTATTCCATAACTGCATCTAGTACACCTTATCTCTCTTGCTATCTGTTGTCTTATTACTGTGACAGCTCTCTGGCTACATGTTTCACTCTGATTATCTGCATTAAATTCTTTCTCAATTGAACAATTTCAATCTGTGTTTTGGTAGATCTGTAATTTAAAAAAATGTTGCTTTTCATTCTCAGTGTAGTTGGTTTCTGTTCATTTTCTTAAATTAATTATTAAGACACTGAGAACATTCAGACAGTAAAATATGTTAGCAGTGCAATAGTCTGGTACCTACACTTCTGCATATTTGCTGACCCTTCTATTACCTCATCCCATTTAATGTTACCTCAGTTTTGCTTAACTCTGATATTTGGTGACCTCTATTTACTCGTAGCCTTGTCTGATAGCTCTGTCCTTTGAGGGCTGTCTGTCTTGGTTCCCTGACTCTTCACAAATAACCAAATGACAGTATTTACTGCCTCAGTTTCTAGGAGGGAACCTTTATCTCTGCCTTACAGATGGGATCTGAAAAACTAATGACTGAAAACTGGCCCTGTGTAACAGCATATTCACCAAAAATCTCCCAGATGCTTTGTTAAACCCATTCTCAGTTAAACTGCCATATTCTAAAAATTCTCTTCTGTTGTCATCTCACTATGAATATTCATTTTCATTACAGGTCTCACTTACATCTATCTCTACGAGTTCAGAGATAGTTCACCATGTCTCTCAAGGCTGTGCTGGTGTGACAAACAGAGTACAGAAGGGAGGCAAACGTTTGGCTCAGCAGGCTTTTCTGTCACTTGGGAAAGTGCATAAGAAGGAAATTCTGAGGTTGACTTTTAAAATCATATGCTTAAAACAAGGAGTGTGCTAAGTATTTTCCTAGATTGGCATGAGTGAATTCCTGACTGGATTCTTGAATGGAGAAGGAGGAGACCTAAGAGGGGATTAATTAAAGGAAAATGTTATGAATTTGATTTTTACATCACTGAGTCCCTGTAAAAATCAAACTTCAGAATATTGTTTCCACAGATTCAGTTTTATAGCGTCCAACTATGATCATGTAGTTATAAAAAGAAGTAAATAAATGAATAAACCCAAACTTTTACATTGTTTTCTTGGGACTCAGTATGCTTTTTTTTTTTCTTTACTCCGCTCTGCGTATTTAGTTGTAAGTTAATTTTAAAAAGATCTGAATTTTAATTATGATCAGAGCTTTTATGTGACAAAATTAAGTAAATTTAATTGTGTTCAACTGTGAAAAAAAAAGTTGGTTTAATTAATTGTGTTTGAATAATATTTGGTTTATATGATCTGTGTTGATTCTATGCTGTTAAATTTTTTATAGTTCAGAATCATGTATTATTAACCATGTTGCAATCACTGTGAAGGGTATTGTTACTCAAATGAAGCTGTTAACTTTGGTGCTATAATTTTCATGTCTGGAAGCACCAGTGTAAGCTTCAGTAATATTTATAGATATAAATAGGTTGCAAACAAATGTAAAGCATCATTTAAGTGAATAATTCTCATCTATTCTATGCATTTTGAGTAGAGCTGTGTAGGTTATAATCAGCAGAAAGTCTAACCTGATTATAGCACAGATTTTCTGGAAATGACTGAGTTAGAGCATAACTTTGTTTTCAAGAATTGAACTTTTCTGTCCTCATAAACACTATGGAGAGCAAAGGAAGAAGCAAAGACCAAATTTCAAAGAGTTGTTCCTTCTTTTAGTGTACAGGGGAGCTCTGTTTTTCCTGCAGAACAAGATATACATTTGAGTCTAAAATTGCCTGCCACAGTAATGAGAGAATGAACCGAATCAAGCCTGTATATCAAGACCATAAAATAGACATGTGTGTTGTTTGCTTTACTGGATATGGCTGGGATGAAGTTCACTTCATAGCACCCATACAGTGCCGTGTTTTGGATTTACAATAAAAGCATTGTTGAAAACACACCAGTCTTTTGGTTATTACTGAGCTTTCTCTTCCATCCCACTGTCCCCACAGAAAGTAGGCTGGGAGTGGGCAAGAAGCTGAAAAGGAGACACAACTGAGACAGTTGACTCAAACTGGCCAAAGCAGTACTCAGTGCCATATAATGTCAAGCTCAGCAATGGAAAACTGGTGGGTTTTTTTCTTCTGAGATGGTTGTTACCCAGAGACTGCCTGGGCATCAGTCTGTTTATGGGTGCCTTTCCATCACTTATTTCTGTTCCTGTTTCCTTCGCTTATTAAATTGTCTTTACCTTGGTGCATGGGGCTTTTTTTGCATTTGCTCTTCCTATATTCTCCCCTCATCCCATTGGGGCAGGACATGTGAGCAAGCATTTATGTGAGTGATTATATTATCATCAGAATGTGGTTTTCTCTAGCTGGTTGAGTAACCTGATTCCAGAAGCAACTTGTATGAGGAGACCAAAGGTGTTTTCCACCTGACGTACTAGCAGAGGCTGGAATTGGCTACATCACTAATAATTCAATTGCACTCATGTGAAAAGGTAGAATGACTATAAGATCTGGGTGGACTTTTTAAACATAAGCTCCGAAATTATTGAGCAGAGATTCTTCATTTTTGCTCACATTGCCCATGTAAGGCTCTGTGATGTGACCTGCCTATATTTGCATGACCGGCTACGTTTTGTAGTGTAGTAATCAACAACCAGTGTGATACATTTATTTTTGTTGCCCTTATCATTCCCTGGAAATACCATGGACACCTTTTTTTTTTTTTCAGCCAGTATCTGAAATATAGCACAAACATAACAAATAATTCTGTCTCTCTTTAACCTGTCTGAATTCCCTGTCTCATAAGGTAGGGCCCATTTCTTGCTCCGTTGCTGCAGTCCTAACAAGAAGAAAATTTCCAAATAGGCAAGCCAAGGAACTTTAAACCCAACCTCTAATCTAGTTCTTGTTCTCAAACCCATTGATGTCTCATTGGTTTTGGCTGCTATTGATTTCTCCATGGATTGTTTGGACAATATATAAAGTTTTAGTATTTTTTCTTCTTTTTTCCCTCTTTTTTTACTAGAAGGCTGGTGTGGCATGGTTTTTCATGTGCAGCTGTTATTTAGCCTTTGTCCAATAGGCTTGTGTTTTAGAAAGATGAATAAAGCTGTGTTCTGGCCCTGGTTCACAGATTATTGTAGTGATGCTTCTGGCCACAGAATTTATGAATTTATAATGAGAAAACTAAGATTAATTAGAAGGAGATATTCTTAAATCATTGCAGGGAAGCTCTTTCTATAAAAGTTGTGCATGTCACCATATCACCCTATCCGTACCTTCCTCTGGTATTTTCAGGTCTGCTTTATATTTGAGTACCTCAATTTTTAGATCTTTGACTTGAAATACTTTGGGATACATTTTTCTCCCTCGACTCATACCTAACTATACATAGCACGGTAAAAGATCTGCAACAGGTCAAAGAAATGTTATTGCAGATACCTAAGTTCCACAAGATCTTATCTTTGCATCTTTCATTTCTGGAACGAATCTTTACTTCAGTCTGAGCCAAAGTGGTATTTTTCTTCTTTCCTTCCCAAAACAAATTAGTGTAGAAAAAGGTGGACTGGACCCAAAAATGAAGACAGAATGGTGCATAAATGAATATACATTATTCTCAAAAACAATCCATTTCATTTCTAAAAAGTTTCAGTTACAATGTTGATTTAATCAGATTTGGTCCTTATGTGATGTTGGATCACTTAGTAGTCTATTATTTATTATCACTTGCATTTGTCAAAAGGCTGCATCTCCTTTTTATTTTAGTGTTTGACCAGTAGTGAGTACAACATGTCTTACATTTTTCATTATCCTTGTGTAATAAAAATTGACAATTGTCTTTACTGTACTGGACTGAGTGTGAGCGAGTGTGAGCTTCGTTAGGTTCTCACCTGCCAAAGGGATCTCACTACCACTGACTTGATCCACCGAACAATCAGTAGAATATGGGAGAAATTCAGATCATCTCTCCCCCAGGTGAATGCTCAGACCGAAAGCTGGTGAGCTAAACTTGCACGTGTCCATTTTCCAGACTGATCAATGTTTACAAGGAGTAGCAGCTTAAACACCATGGAATGAAATGCAATAACTGACCTATGTCAAGGGCAAAAGCCCAATCCAGGACAAACTGACTGATGATCTGGCCAAACTTTTAGTGCTCTTCTAATGTCACAGACTTTAGCACTAAAGTTTCAAATGACTACATTATCACCTGCCAAAGGTACCAATACACTGGATATGAACTGTCTCCTGTAGAGAAACAGTATAGTAGACGAGGCGAATACAAGAATCATGAAATGTTATCCCTTGTGTGCATTCAGGTTCCAGACAGGGTGAAGAAAATCCACTGAAATATGGGTTTTCTTCACAGCTCTTGTACATTTCAGGTAGGTGAATAAGCTACTGCTCCCAGACTGCACAATGGAAGCGGAACCCACTACCTTGAAATCCACAGGAACAGAAAGACATGCCCATCCTGGTTTCTCTGCTGAACAAGTTAAACGGAAGAAGGATTGAGAAGGGTGCCTAGCGGTGATGGTGGCTGCCTACAGAAAATGGACTGGGTTTTGAAACCCAGCAGAGGTAGCTGTCTTAAGCACACAGACATATCCTGAATCAGTGGAGTGAATGTGGGAAACATCTTCTATATCCAGGCAAACTTGCCAGTTTGCGTGTAGGAAGCAATAAGGACTTCTGGTCACTTTTTGTAATTACAAAGTCCTGGATGCTTGGTTATGTAGAGTCCAGTCTTTCAGATTTGCTTTCAAAATACTTATTAGTCTAACAGGCAATGCCACCAAGCCATTGCAGATATCCTGTTGGAAATGAAGACAATGTGTTAGGTAGCGGCTTCTCGCAACAGCCAGGACTGAGCACAAACAGATTGTTCAGGTCTAGAAACCTTTCCAATACAAAATCCCAGGCACCTACAGACTATAGTCACTGCTTGTGTTAGGCAATAGCAGAATGGGACTTGTAAGATCTGTTGTTTTAACAGCATCCTGAACTAACAGTAATTATTTCAGAGGTCTCATTTTTTCAAGTAACATGAAATGTTTACAAAGAACTGAGAGAAAATGAAGGTTAAGAGCATTGTTGCAGGTTTTTCATCCTTAAAATCACTCATAAGCTGCTTTTAGTTTTTGTGAGATCGAAGTTGTTCTTGTAACTGAAAACTGTTTTCCCAGAAATTATGTCTTTGCATCAGATGTTAACGAAATTGTATGATTATTACAGTTTCTATTGTATATACCGGTAATTCTGCAGATAAGCACTGCTGCAGCATTCAGAGAAGCAAGATGAACTATCATTTGCCATTGTCCATGAGTTGCTTTCCAGCCTTGTACACTTCAGGTACAACAAAACCCAAACTATGACAAGACAAATTTAAATTATGTTCCTTCACACACAAAAAAATTGCAGAAAAATAATAAAAATAACAGTAAGGTTATATTCTGTGTGGGAAAACCAAGAATGTTCAATTTGCATTGTTCAAAATCCGGACAACTTAAATTGAGATAAACCACAAGAGATATCAGACAACATACATCAAATTATGTAATTAGTTTGTAGCACATTGTACATCAAAGTTGTGCTTTCTCTTCTCTCATAAAGGGGAGGATGACATGACTGCATATTGTGATATCATCACTTTTGGTTTAAAACTCTTCATTGAACTGCCACGTAGAAAGACAGAAAAAAAATCCTATATTTGTGTTAAGATAGACAGAACTAGCTGGCAAATTTTTGAGAAAGTTTATTTTGGTTTATTTCAAAATTATGTATTTTCGGTTTTAACTGCAGAAGAAAGAGCTATTTAAACTGGATGATGGGTACGCAGGTAGACAGTGGAAATCTAAGTCCTTGGTTCCAAATTTCTCTTTTCAAGTCATCATGGTTTTCTGCAGCTTTGCATAATTTAGGAATACCGCTGGCACAATACCTCTTGATACCCTGATATTCCATGAAGATAAAAACTGATCTGTTCATACTGACTCAATCTATCTTTTATCAGTTTCAGACATTAAATTTTTTCATCATAAAGCTTGCACTTTGCAGATTGAGGTGTTTCAGATGGCAATCATCATAGAACTATAGGTATTCACATATCCAATTCATCCCAGCAGTTTCACCTTGTACTTGTGATTCTTTTAATTAAAATAATATTTTAATAACAATTTAGAACTAATGCAAGAGTCATTTTTTCTTCTTTGTTTTTCATCGTCTTTATGTTGGAAAGGATTGCCTTTTGGTTTTTGAGGAAAACTGGATTTAAATATAAATTTCACTTCTTTTTAATATGCCAAGTGGGATATCATGGAATGTTTTTCATGACGTTGTAACTGCTTATCAATGCATCTTCAGTTCATTTTTAGGGCATTTCAAGTTATGAGGTGAAAAGATTCATCAATTGCAGGATTTTTTGTTATCATTACTAACTTTGAAACGTTTTTACTTATGCTTTTCCCTACTCGCAGTGAAGAAAATGTCAGAAATTAATTTTCCTGACATTAGCTTCACAATACTTAAATTAACTTTCCTCTAAATCAAATAAGACATATCTCCCTTCTGCCTGCCTGTCTGTGTATGGATCATCCGGCTCATAGATCCAAATCAAGTTTCTCGGCAATGCCCAGCACACAGGCGACTCAATGTCTAGCACACAGGTGACACGGGGGTTGTAGAAGCAACCCAGCTTTGTATTGCATTGAGGCAGAGACGACCCACTGGAAGCTGTGTAGATCGCTCAGCCCCGAGATGTCTGATGGGTCAGTGCTGCGTTATACAAAGAACCAAAACTTGATTTGAGCCTTGAAATCCCTCAACAAAGAATATGGCCTGAGTCTTAATGCAACCATTGTCCAGTTGCCTGAGATAAGGTATTCAGGCACAATCGATTGTCACACCCTTAAAGACTCTTAAAGACAATCCTGTCACACCCTTAAAGACCCTTAAAGACTCTTAAAGACAATCCTGTCACACCCTTAAAGACCCTTAAAGACCCTTAAAGACCCTTGAAGACCCTCAAAGATCACCCCCAACCCCTCCCCAGGTACAATCGATAAGGGGAAACTCCCTGTCACACTCCCAAAGACCCTCCTCAGGCATGGTACCTACACAGTCACGTACATCAGGGGATAAAAGCCCTACGATTTGGGTTGGAAAACGGGAGTTGCTTCTCCAACTACACAGCTGGTCTGTGAGGAGATTCTTTCCCCCCTTGATTCGGACGCCCGCCAAAGTAACTTCCCTGGAATTGAGAGCTCTTACCCAAGGGGGTAAGTGATTTCTTTTTTTTTTTTCTTTTCTTAGCATGCTGTAAGTCTAGAGCGCTTGTGTGTTCTCTCGCTCTCGTGTGTGTAATAGCGCATTCTGTGACTCTGCTGTGCTGCAATAGCACATTCCGTGACTCTCTTGTGCGCTGTGATAGTGCATTGTAATAGTGTATATTTTGGTTTTGAATTGCAATAGTGCGTTCCTCCATTGTATCTATAAGAACCTGCAATAGTGGCGTATTGAATCTGCAAGTGCAGTTCAAGTAAATTGTTATCTTGTTAACCTTACAGTTAAACCTGTAAGTGCAGTGCAAATAGACCGTTTGCTTGGACCTTGTAGTCGAGTCTCTTCTCGTCTCAGTCTGTATGCACTGTGACCATTTCACAAATAATTTGCATTCTTTTCCGAGTCTTACTATAGCCTCTTCTACAATGTTTATTTCTTTTTGAAAGTTTTAGCCTTTTGACATGACTTCTTGATTCTATTTGAGCTCATTGTTCTATATCAGATATGGAAAAGTAGAAAAAGGACTTGTTGCCTATTTTTTGTATCAGTGTGATGCATTCTGCAAGAGTTCTCAGAAAGGAATAAACTACAATAGTTACTACTGTTCAACAATAGAAGGTACATTAATGCTATCAGATAGTGCTTGTGTAAATATTCCTTTAAAATATCTTCAGGTGTGTATTGAAATTAGAGAGCTGTTTAAAATGAGAAAATAAGCTTTGCATTTTAATAGTCAACAGGCCTTTAGATACGATCTGAAAGTACTCAAACTACTGATGTAAAACAATTGAAACTGTACATGAACAATGATGAGCTCTGTATCAGTTATTATACACAAGAAAAGGATGCATGGATCACCATGTATAGTTAATGTTAATTCAGTGCTCTGTGGTTGTTTAAAAAAAGTACACCAAACCCAGGAAAATTATAATGATTAACCTAAAGTTATTGGGAAACTGAAATTATCAGAACAATCCATCAGAAGCACTGAATGGCTTAAATACATGGACATGTTAGAGAGGCTAGATAGGCTTAGGTTCTTGAATTTGGGAAAGAAAAAAAAGTGACTGCATGGAGAATATGTGAGTCACAAGTAGCAAGAAAGTGATTAATAACTCTGACAGCTCGAGAACCAGTGAGTACAAAATCAACTTATTATGTATCAGGCTTAAAACAGTAATAAGATGAAGCATTTTTCACCTGATGTTTCAGTTAAATTCTGGAACTTTTTGCCAAAGAATGTTGTGAAGCTCAAAAATGTGACCTCAAAAAGGGATTAAACAAGTCCATGGGCAGGGACCATCAGGCATTAAACAAGTCCATGGGCAGGGACCATCAGGCATTAAACAGCTATGAAATGTGATGCTTTGAATAAAGCCTCCAGCTCATGTCAGAAGCTGGGAAAGAACATACCCAAAGAAATCTCTATACTTGCTGTTTCCTGCTCATTTTTTAGCAAGTATTTAAAGATTTCTGGTACATAGTAACAGCATTTATGTTAAAACTTTGTACATAGACAGTCATAGATTTAACTATACCTGCAGAGAAAAAGATGACAGAGGAACAAAGAATGGCATGATGAGGAATAGAAGTGATAAGAATTTTGCCAATTTGATCCCATTCTGTGGGAGCTGGAACACAGACAATTCACAGTTTTTATTCTGGGGCTTGCTCTTTAAGGCATCCAATGTACATGCTAGACTCTTCAGGCATAAAATTGCTACCTCTCAGGAATGAGGTTTTCCAACACTGACCAGGAATGCACAGAGTTACCACCCAAACAAATAATCTGGATTTTCAGAAATCCTTTCCTAAAACAGTGTTTGAAAATATTAACATTCTTCCCTTTATTATAAGGTACTGCTTACAAGGCTTTTCACAGCTTCCAAACAACTCTGCTTTTTGAGTGACAAGCCCATGCCTCTTCTTTCAACTGATATGACAGTTTGTGATCCATTCACTTCATGGTTGTCTCCATCAATTTCGCCAAGCCAAGCCAATTAGCTGCATTGCTAATGAGTTTCCTTGTGGCAACCATGAAGAATAATAATACATAGTACCACTAAACTGACTTCCATCTATGGAATTTAATACTTCTTGAGGTAATTTCAAAGAAAATACTTGAGATTCTGGACAAATAATGAAAACCTAGCTGCATATTGTATTTCTTAGGCTTACCATTCCCCTCACGTCAATCATGATTTAGATAACGACTTTGGGTTGATCTCAGTGATTTCTTGGAGATCAAAATATCACCAATGTGCAGCAAATCCAGGCTAAGACTGCAGCAGCCAATTGTTTTAGCCCTATTTTTCTGCATGGTAGATCTGAATGACTTTGTTGCCCTGACCAGGTGTGAGAAAGCTCCCCTTCACATCTGATAACCTGGCTACTGCATTTGGGAGTTTCTTGGATGTACTTTTTGTCTGTTGTGTGGGCTCTTATCTTTTTGAATAGTTCCCTACTGATTTATCTGGAGACTGTTATAAATATGTTTGTGTGTATAGGATATTTGCAACAGTATTGCTACAAGTAATAAAACGATACTCGCAGAAATTTAAAAAGCTTGGTAAATACATTTAAGTTGAATTCTTAAGAATAACAATCAGTGAATATACAAAAAGGTTATAAACTCTTTTGTCCCTTTAATAACATGGTATCTCAGTCATCTGTGTTGTTCCACAAAAAAAACCCTCTGATTGTGCTTCAGGACTCCTCATTTCACATTTTGACAAAAAAAAAAAACCAAACAAACAGGAATTTAGATTGGATTGAAAAATGAAATTAAACCCTCTCCTGATTAAGAATGACTACGTGGGTTCACTTCCTTTACTCATCAAAGCAGTACTCATCAGATACAGCAAGGACTCTGGAATTCTTCTTTTAGGAAAGTTAAGAAACATCCCAGAGTTATCATTTTGTCTTTTCTCAAACCACCAAAGTCACAAGCCAAAAAGTTTTCATGCCAAAGTCACCATAAAAGTGTCTTACAGTCCATGAGAGCAGTGAAAATGTGGTTTAGATCTCAGACCTATGAAGGTATAGGTATTTAAACGTGAATAATCACATTGGGTTCAGACAAACTCATTTTCATGCATCTCTTTCTAACATTCACTGTAATATTAATACATGTACGTGTGTGTAGACTTAGAAGAAAGACATGAAAGACCTTGCAGCACATGGTATGAATAGGCAAAAATATTTTTGGCAACCATGTAGCCAGTATTCATTTTCCAAAGCAGTAAAAATAGAGACATGAATATATTTAAAATTCATGGCTTTGTAGAGTGTCTCTAAATCTAAGTGTAGTGCCAAAATTAATTTTCTCTACTAGTATGAAATCAAAAGGTTTTTTTTTTTTTATTTAAACACAATGAAAGTTGTAATTATCTCATTATCAACAGCACAAATTCTAAGTACACCTAGCAATTGATTCCAGCTATCTGGTTTAGCAAATTAAAAGACTACCTCTGTGACATCTACCCTTTTTCATCCATGTACAAAATGTGATCTGAGAGTATGAAGTGTAGTTTGAAATGAAATATTATGCCAGGTATCCTGAGGCTCTGAAGCTAAATAAAATGAACAGAAAGAAATGTACAGTAGGTTTAGTTTTGTATACCATTATTTTTGTAGCAGTTGTAGAAGACCATCAGTCTGTTATGCATAGTGATCTAAAACTACTCTAAGGTGCTAATTTTAATTCAGAGATACTGAAATCTGTTAATCGCTTTCAATTCAATAAACTAGTAGTGATCAGTAGAGTGAAATCCTGTATGTTTCACTGTAATTCCAAGATCTCCTATATGAAGTTGGATTATTCCCCTCTAGAAGACAGGATGCTTTAGTGTCAGCCGAATGAATCGGTTTGTACATAGATTAATCTGACATTATGTGCTATACTTTGCCCATTTAACATAATATTTTTTTGAATGCTGTTTATGTTTAAGGTAAGGAAATGAGATCTAACTTCAAAAATTAGCAAGGACTTTTTTGTATTTCTGGAGTGTACTTACATGCACGCTTACTGTTAAAACCCATTGGCATTTTGATTTTTACCCTTACTGGGCTAGTAACTCTAAAAAATGGTGGAATTAAGTGTGGATTTTCCAGAATCAGAGTATTGGTGATGAAAGAACAAATGGTGACTTCAGAGAGAATTTTTCCTTCATGTGCACTGTAGGACTCAGTAAAGAATTCTCATTTATGAACCTCATTCTGATGAAATGCTAACCACAACTTGTGAAGTAAAGTAAGTCTGAAACAAACTCAGAAATTCTAGGAAACAGTTCAAGGAGTCTAATTAAACTTGAGAGTTACTCATTAAGCTTAGCAGTCAGTATGAAAAAAATCTAGCATTTCATCAGCTGAGCAAAAAGCTGATTAAGAATTAGCGTTGTCTTTAAAGTTAGAAATTATGGTAGCTTCCATTGATAAGAGAGTATGTGTTATCTCGCTATGCTACATTCTCAATTATACCTTGTCAGAATGAATTGAATTATGATATTCTCACGCAGTGATGGTTTTTTTTGTATAGAATTTTTTGTGGAGGGGAGTTAGCATCTTGTTTCAGCACTCTGCAAAACATCACTGATTTCAAATCAATGTTAATTTATGGAACCCTGTTGAGAATTGTCATGATTTAACCCCAGTGGACAGCTCAGCCCCACACAGCCACTTGCTCGCTCCTCCCTCAGTGCAAAGGAGGAAAGAATGAAAAGGGTAAAAGTGAGAAAACCTGTGGGTTGAGATAAAGTCAGTTTAACAGGTAAAGCAAAAGCTCTGTGTGCAAGCAAAGCAAACTAAGGAATGCATCCGCTACTTCCCATCCCATCAGCAGGCAGGTATTCAGCTATTTCCACCATGCAAAACGGTTGCTTGGGAAGACAAATGCCATAACTCCAAATGTTCCCTCTTCCTCCTTCTTCCACCCAATTTTTTATTTCTGAGCATGATGCCATATGGTATGGGATATCCCTTGGGTCAATTTGGGTCAGCTATCCAGGCTGCGTCTTCTCCCAACTTCTTGTTTCCCTCAGCCTACTCACCCATGGAGCAGCCTGAAAAACTGTAGAGGCTTTGACACTGTTAACATTGTTAGCAATAGGTAAAACATTGGTGTGTCTTCAATACTGATTTGATCACAAATCCAAAACATAGAATGATACCACCAGCTACTAAGAAAACTAACCCTATCCCAGCCCAAAACCAGTAGAGAATTAAGTAGTTAGTGATATATTCCCTTATTGAAGGTACTGCAGTTCTCTGTAAGGGCCTGTCATTCAGCGATTATATAGTTGTTGTAATCTTTTTCTTCTGTTTTTTTTTTTTGACTGTCTGTTTCTTACACTGTGATAGCAATGAATGTAAACCTGTGCCTGCACTATTTTCAGGTAGACAGCTAATTGTGTTTTAACAAATGACACCAGGAGGACCTACAGATTACTGATGATGCAAAATTTCATGCAGTACAGAATTTTTACATAGAGCGTGTGTGTACAAGAAGAAATGTTTAAAGATCATTCTGAGATGCCCATAAAGAAGATGGTAACTGATTAAAGATCTTAGAGCATAGAATAGAAAAATGAACAGCTAGTTCTATTTTTCCCTGCTGAACACTTTAAAAAAATCCCTGCAAGTATTATCTTAATTTGACAGTGTTTAATAATGACTACAGGTATCTGAAAGAAAGTGTAAGAGTATAATAAGCAGAGTTTGGTGGCTAATTTACCTGCCATAGGTTTTGCTTATTTTATGTGAAACACATTTAGTTAGGTCTATCTTAAACAAAATATGCATCACTAAAATATACACAACTTGATATCGAGAAGCAAATTTTCAAAAGTTGACACAAAAATTACATCTGCAAAATATGTATATGCATGTGGATAATTATGCACAGAAATATGTATCTCCATATGTAATTACATCTGTCAGTAACCAGAATGGTTTTGGGTTAATGACAATACTTGTATGGAACTTGTCTCTGACTCACATTTTAATGTGGTTTGATATTCCTCTAACTTTGAAGAGCTGCTGTTTCTGTCTTTTTTACTTTAGAATGCTTATTTAATATATAGAAAGTAGGTGACAAGCTGAAAAGAACATTTCTATAATTTTACTGTTTCACATATCAAATTCTGAAGAACAGAGAGTGGGTTCTCTGCCAGGAAAAAGTGACTTATTTTTTTTAAATTCAAGAATTTTCTCCACTAAATAAGAAATTGTGTAAGAAGGCTACTTTGCCTTGTATGTGCTAAATGAAAACCACGGGTTGGTAGACTTGCCTTACAATTAGCTGGTGTCAATTAACTCCATTCTGGTCTCAGTCTCCCATTCTCTGGTCTCACCCACCAGAAGGGATGAACCTAGTACATTCAGGTCCTACTAGATAGAAATGTGTATATAAACACATTTGTGAACTTGCGTGTGGTGTACACACTGTAAGTGTGTTAGCTCAACTTTCAAAACCAGTTTTAATTAGCAAATGGCACAGATGTTTATGTATAAGCAACATATAACTCTTATAATGCCTAAGTATATATAACCCAGTAGAAATAAAAGCATATCTGACCCTATAAGACAAAACACACATGTATATCTGCTATGTTGTGCATGTGTTTTTAATATGTATTGGTTGTTGATCAAGAGCAAGAGGAAGCAGAAACCAGGATTTTATGGGTAGCAGTTTTTGCTATATGAAGTGACAAAATCATATTGTAAGTTCAGTTCTTGTGTCCTCCACTATATGATGAAGACAGAAGCAAAAAGTAAAAATACATTTTTATAAAGATACTCACACAAACTTTGTAGTAGTAACTCACAGTCTGAGATGAATTTGTCTGTCCAGTATCACTGTGAATCAAGGAAGTCAATTTATCTTCTTTTCACAGACAGGGACCTGAGGCACAGAGAGGCTAAAGCCCAGATTCAGACAATCTGAATGCCAGTTAAAGCTCAAAGTCTTGTGTTTCCAATTGGCTAGGTGCCTCTGGCACAGTGTCCAAGGTCATATAGGATGTCTGTAGCAAAACTGAGAACTGAATCTAGTTTTTCCTCATCCCAAAATAAGGCTCTAAATCACAGAATGATTCTTTTTTATGATGTCTTTGTGTCACCTAGGATTGAGGCATAGCTGCCACCTGTTTGGTCTTCCTCTGTTCCTCAGAAGTACTTTCACATCTTAAAAAGTCCCAAATATGTAGGGATAGTTGAGCTAAGGAATTGATAAGTCACAAAATTCAACCAAGATAAACTCAATACACGTGTAGTGAATTGATCTCAACAATAAGAATATAGTGAAATTTACATTTCAATAACGTGAAAAACTATGCTGTTAGCGCTTTCTCCTAATGCTGCCCTTTATAGCATGTCATTGATCAGTCTGAAGGAACCATTAGATAAAATCTGCAAAGTAGGAGAAATCTACATATTTGAAGGAAACAATTCATATCTGTATTCTTCTCCAATAAAAAATATCTTGTCTGTACACAACTTGAATAGCTTGGATCCTGACAATACTGTATTTTTGGGGAACAAAAACATAGGTAAAGCAAAATGGCAGAACCCAGTTTAGCCAATAATATGAGAAAATTTATAGTAGTTTTTGGTTTTAATCAGAACAGACTTGCTTGATTAGCACTCTGGAAATACATGCTGTTCATTCGTGAAGGTAAGACAAGTAAGGGCAAGTAGAAACATTGATATTCAGACACAGAAGAAAACAAAGTAAACAGCAGATGAAGAGGGAATTTTCAGTCTTTAATGCACACATGCTGCAACTGGATAAAATCTACTTCCAAATGGAATTTATTTCCCTTAGGTCTGTGTTCCTGGGGTTTCAGTTGTGCATGAAGAAACCTGTTTTCAGTTAGTCCTGCTTTGCCTAGACTTACTAACGGATGTATGCAAGAGTGAACAACAAGTCTTTGATGTTGGCTGTTGGTGGAAATGAGGTTACAGGGAATCTTCATTATCACAACTCAGAAATTGATCTGAATTCTTTATTCAGATGATGTGATCCAGGTCTGACCCCAACACAGAACTGGAATACAACCAAGGCACATGCCCAGATGCTGGATCTAGGAAATACTCTCTCTTGGAGCAAGTCTGGAAAAAACAGTATTTGGGATCCAATTCTCTCCATAACAGTCTTCCACTCAGTTGGCAGTCCTCTGTATAATGCTCCTCAATATCTCTGCCCCCTGGGAAGCCTGGCTCACACTCAGGATCTGAATATTTGAGTCCAAGAGATAAGATCTTCAGCAAGATGTCAGAGGACTCAGTGTGGAGATTTATGAGCTCTGTCCAAATTTACCTACGAAGTCTCAGTTCTTGAAGATATTCCCCTAAGAGATGGTGACACAGACTGAAAGTTGCTACTTCTATCCTTAGATCCCATGTATGTATATACTGTTGTTGGACTTCATTGATGGCTTTTCAGCAGCAGTTCTTACTAGTTCCACTTATCAGCTAGGAACTTCCTGGTACCTAACTTTCTTTTCACCTGTAATGCAGTTATGGATTTTAGTTGTTCAAGACATTACCAGTAAAATTATTCTTGACTTGAATCTCTCTCTGAGAATCTAATGGCTGCCTGTGGTTTATTTTTATGCAAGCAAACATATATCTCTCAAAAATGTTATGCACTGGTAATGCAGCAGATATTTTCTAATGAGGGGCAGAAGCATATTTTTGAAACATTCAACCTCATGGTTTTGTTTATCCTTAACAGCTATGACTCAGGCAATGTCTGTGATGATTCCTCATATTGCAAGGAGTGACAACTTAGCAGGCAGGCAAGGCAGAGGACTACTGCCTAACCAAGTCTAATTTCACTTACAGTTCCTCTCGCTAAAGAGAAGCAGATAGTGTAGTAAAGCTTTCCTTAACTGTCTCCTAGGTTAACCCTAATCCTCCAGGGTACTTAACATCTCACAGTCTTAGCATAGTTTGCACAAATCCTTTCACTTAGCTGCACATGGGTTCTTCACCTCTGAAACTGGCTTACTTAAAAGGAATAGAGAACTAGATTAGACCTCTTATTAATGAATGATAAGCTTGGAGCCAATTCGGAATCTCTATGAAACTGTTATATCTGGTCATACATTCCTATTTAGTGCAAAATTCTGGGGTTTGCACTGATTAAATCACAGTATACATATTTTTCTTCACTTTGTGTCTTACATTGATTCATATTCAGAAATATATTCAGAAACATGTTCAAAAAACTTCCTGAGATGTAGCCATGTGTATGTTGTTAGGGTTTCTGTTTGATTTGAAGCAGTAACATTTTTAATAGGTTGGCACATTCATAGGATCAGAATCGTCCTATCTATTTTCATTTTATATGCTCCAAAACAACATCCAAAATGATGAACATTTCAGATTATCTTGCTTTCTCCTGTATATCCAGGTCACCAAAGGAGCAAATGCCTGCTTGTACACAGTAGCAGGGAATGCCACTGGGAGCGTTAGAATAAATTTGAAGGTAAAATATGAACGAACAGGTAAAGAGAAGAGCTGGATGACATTTTAATGCTGTATCTTTCATCCAAAAAAAAAAGATACTTGTTTCTGCAAATAAACATTTGTCAAATTGGGCACGACTGAGTTCTTTCTAAAGTTAGTAGAAAAAGTTTCATGGATTTCAAAACGAATATCTGTATTGAAGATTAGAATGTTCAGGATAGATGAGTCTCATTCACAATTACTGTTAATCGTCATATGCACACATTAACTTTTTTTTGGAGCTATTTTTGGCCAGTGGCTTTTCTTCTTGTTAGGGAGCAGAAAATTACACAGTACAGTATCAAAAAGCAGAGAGTTCTTCCTTAGTGCATTACAAAATCAACAGTCTTTCTGTTAAAGATGTAGTATGTGCTGATTTTTATCTTTTTATTTCCTTGTCTATTGCAAGAAGAGGCATCTTATCGCTGTTGTATCCTCTGGATCTTCCAACAGTTTTTGTATTGTCAACAACTAAAATCCCTTTTCCTATAACTTTTCCAGCAAAAAACAGGAGAGTTGATTGTTTCTGTTTCAAGGAAGGACTAGATTTACATGATGTGTAGTCTTGCATTTCATATCTGTTGTCAAAACCTGATTTTATTCATTTTATTAGGCTTTTCAATTAAAAAAAAGTAAAAAGAAGTCCCTTCCTGCTTTCCTCTTTCCCTCTCATGGACACATGAGAAAATCTTTTATGGGAGACACAACATCCTGTCCTATCTGTCCGCTGTAGCCTAGTTGAATATCTAATTCTTTTGACTATTTTTGAATGTTTTCTTTTTCTTTTCTTTAAGAAATGTTTGTCACTTGCATAGTCTCCATTCTGAACCGAAGTAACCTTCCTCATCTCACATTTCTTGAGATTTAAAAATTTCTACCCTGAAACTTTCAGTTTAATGAAATGGTGTGTTGAATGAAAAAGTCTTCCACAAAATTTTCTGTAACTCTATTTCTTGTGCAAGTTATTGTCTTATCTTTAGATCTGGATTATATCAATATTTTTACCTACATTGAAGTCCCTTAAACATTTGAATGGCATTAAAAAGCAGCTGGATCTTCACATTTTATGACTTCCATAATCATAGAATCATAGAATGGTTAGGGTTGGAAGGGACCTCAAAGATCATCTAGTTCCAACTCCCCTGCCATGGGCAGGGAAACCCTCCACTACACCAGGTTGCCCAAAGCCTCATTCAATCTGGCCTTGAACACTTCCAGGGATGGGGCACCCACAACTTCTCTGGGCAACCTGTTCCAGCGCCTCACCACTCTCTAAGTGAAAAATTTCTTTCTTGTATCTAATCTAAATCTACCCTCTTTCAGTTTAAAGCCATTGCCCCTTGTCCTATCACTACACGCCCTTGTAAAAAGTCCCTCTCCAGCTTTCCTGTAGGCCCCCTTTAAGTGCTGGAAGGCTGTGATAAGATCACCCTGGAGCCTTCTCTTCTCCACGCTGAACAGCCCCAACTCTCTCAGCCTGTCTTCATAGCAGAGGGGCTCCAGCCCTTGGATCATCTTCGTGGCCCTCCTCTGGACTTGCTCTAGCAGCTCCATGTCCTTCTTATGTTGGGGACTCCAGAGCCGAACACAGTATTCTAGGTGGGGTTTCACGAGAGCAGAGTAAAGGGGCAGAATCACCTCCCTTGACCTGCTGGCCAAGCTCCTTTGAATGCAGCCCAGAAAATGGTTGGCTTTCTGGGCTGCCAGTGCACATTTTCAGCTTATGTTGAGCTTCTCATCCACCAGCACTCCCAAGTCCTTTTCCTCAGGGCTGCTCTCATTCTCCGCCCAGCCTGTACTTGTGCTTGGGATTGCCCTGACCCATGTGCAGGACCTTGCACTTGTTCTTGTTGAACTTCATGAGGTTCTCACAAGCCCACCTCTCCAGCCTGTCAGGGTCCTTCTCGATGGCATCCCTTCCCTCCAGCGTGCCCACAACACCACACAACTTGGTGTCATCTGCAAACTTGCTGAGGGTGCACTCGATCCCATTGTCCATGTCACCAACAAAGATGTTAAATAGCACTGGTCCCAGTACTGACCCCTGAAGAACATCACTCGTCACTGGTCTCCACTTGGACATTGAACCATTGACGACAACTCTTTGAGTGTGACCATCCAGCCAATTCCTTATCCACCGAGTGGTCCATCCATCAAAACCATGTCTTTCCAGTTTAGAGACAAGGATGTCCTGTGGGACAGTATCAAATGCTTTGGATAAGTCCAGGTAGATGATGTCAGTTATTCCACCCCTATCCATCAATGTGCCACTTATTTTCAAGAATGCAAAATCTTTTGTGGGGAAACAAACAACTGTTAGAGAGAAAATACTTGGCAACACTTTAGGGAATTTTGAGAACTGTTTTCCAGTTAGTCGTCTCTGACTCATTGCTATGCTATATACAATGTGCTAGTATGATATATAATATATAGTATGTAATGCACGACACATAATATATGATACATGATATAGAAATACAGATAAAATAGAACACGCTGACCACATATTTGAGTCCTGGCAAGTACCTGCTTCTCTTCCTGTCAGACCTGTGAGAGCAATAATCTCTTCAATATCAGGTTACAAGTCCTCATTGCTGTTCTGGGTGGTTAGATATATCCTTGTGAAACTGATATAAAGTAAAATGCAAAAGTAACTGTGAGATCATTCTCTTCCCTATCAAAACCTAATAGATGGAAAAATCTCACTTCTATTCAATTATTTTTCCTCCTAACTCCACTTTTGTCATATATAAAATATTTCATGATATTTCTATTGTGCGTAACCGTAGAAGCTCTTATGTGTGCCAGGCAATGAAGAGGCCCTGAAAAAGAGAAAAAGAAAAAGCTGGTAAATTCTGCTCATTGTACGTAGAGTTATGAATAATAAAACTATGGTGCTGTTTTTAATAATAGTAGTTTTTACATATGAACACATCACAAAATTTAATGTAGCACAAACATATGCAACTAGAAGCTAGAGTATGACTAATACTCTAATATGTAATTGATTTAATTAAACATAAGGGTTATCCAGAGAAAATTTCTAATTATAATAATCCATCAATGTTTCCATCCACAAACAAATACAAACTTTAGCTTTTTCAAAGTTAGCAAATGATTCAGCTCCCATCTTTATTGCACTTCAGTGGACCAAAATAGAGCCTGAAATACCACTGTTAGTATTAAACAATTTACTGAGTGATTGTTTAGCGAAATGTCATGCGTTTTAGAGATGTTTCAAAGGAGTATCTTGCTTTTTAAAACCTACAGTAGGGCTCTTGTGCTTCTCAGAACTCTATGTTGCCTCATCCAAAGGTCCAAGCTAGTCCAAATACTGGAAACAGTCTAGTTATGGTAGTGCAAGGTAATTCATTCACTAGTTTATCTTCCTGAAAGAGAAAATTAGCTTATGTGAAGCTGTGGGCAACTGCATCTACAAGAACTACCTTATTTAAAATTACTATGCATCTCCCTGTGATGTACTTCAGTCTGTGATGCAGCCATACCTAATGGAAGGATTATTGCAGCTCAGCATGAGGAAAAATATCTTTGTTATAACAGGAAAACCACTTATGTCTTATAGCTTTTGCATTTGAGTTACTTGTTTATAGAGGACAGCAATGCACGGAAGTTGCTAGTTTCTAGAATGATTGTCAGAGGTATTCAGCGTTATCCCTTTATATTTTCTGAGTTGCATTCCCCTTTTCTTGCCGTTCAGTTTCTGCTTCAGCAGATGAAATGTGATGTGAGTTATAAGAGGTACCTCAGATAAGAAAATATCAAGTTTATGTAATTTGACCCCTGGCTGTTGCTGGTTTTCTAATTCAAAGCCTAGAGGCATCTATACACACTTTCGGTAACCTGAAAGTTAAATGGTAGAGACACAAATAAAACAAAATACACCTAAAGTGACAACATAATTAAGTTGAATACTCAGTGGACCCAAAGTACATTTCCCAGGTTTTAGAAAGATGGACAACTTACAACAGAAAATTTACATCTTGAAGAGCTTTGATAATAGACACATCAATGACTGTATTTATGAACTGTGCTTTAAACGTTAAGTTAATGGATGATAACTCAATTCAAAGGGAAAAAAATCTTGAAGTCATTCTATTTTTATTACTGTGTGCAATGACTGCTTATAACGTTGAAGAAATGAACACTCTACTCCATTTTTAGCTGTTAACCACATTTATTAAGAACCATTAACTTAGACTGATGAAATTTTATTTCAAGAACACGACAGTGCAGATAACTTGGCTTGTCTTAGGTTTTTTTTAGCAGACTTTTTATAGATTTCCCTTTTTCTGCTCACCCTCATACCTATTGCATCCTCTTGGAAACTCCTAGTGACAATGTTTTAAACTAATGTGAAAAAGGGTTGAGATTAATTCCGTCGACCAAATCTAGAAAGTAAGTTGTAGTATTTTTAGTGACTTTCAAAGCTACTTGACACACAGGTAACATGAAATAATGTATGTTTTGCTGTGGTGGGTCGACCTTGGCTAAGGGCTAAATTCCCACCCAGCTGCACACTCACTCCTTTTTTACCAAGTTGGGGAGAAAATATGACGGAAAAACTCTTGGGCTGAGATAAAGAAAGGGAGATTGCTTATTATTTACCATCATGGGTGAAAGAGACTCAGCTTGGTGAAAATTTCATTTATTGCCAGTTAAAATAGATTTGAGTAGTGGGAAACAAAGACAAAACGATTAAACCAGCACCTTTCCCTCTGTCTTTTCCCAGCCTCAATTTCAGTCCTTCACTCCTGATTTCTCTACCTTCTGCTCCCACTGAGCAATGTGGGAGGGATGGGGAACGGGAGTTCCAGTCGGTCAGTTCATAACAGTTCCTCTCTGCAGCTTCTTCCTCACACTTTTTCCCTACTCCTGTGTGGGCTCTCCCTGAGCAGCAGCTCCTTCAGAAACACCGAACTGCTCCTTCCATGAGCTGCAGAGGAATCTGTGCCTGGAGCACCTCTTTCCCCTCCTTCTACTCTGAACTTGATGTTCTCTTTTCTGGTTCTCATTTTTTCCCGTCCTCCTCCACCTCAGCATTTTCTGTCCTTTCTTAAACATGTTTTCCAGAGGCACCACTACCTTGGCTGAGAGGATTAGCTGTATCTATTAGAGTCAGCTGGAACCAGCTGTGTCCATTGGAGTAAGCTGGAACCAGCGGTGTCCAGCACGGAGCAGCCTGGCCTCTCCTCACAGAGACCACCACCCCTGCAGCCCCACCACTACCAACACCTTGCCATGGACACCTAATTCAATGTCTTGTTATAAATTTTGCTAAAAAATGAATGCAGCTATTTATGACATTATTTGCTCATAACAATAGTAAAACATTTCATTTGCTTCATTAACTATAGAAGATAAAGATGATGAATCTTATCTGCCCCTGAATGTATATAGGCTTTATAGGAAATGATAGATGTCCCTTATTACATTAAGTTCCAGTTCACCTAGTTCTCTTTGAAGATATCCATATTCTGTCTAGCAGGTCAATTATTGGAAAACTCACCCAAAAAGACAGGAAAATGATTTCCAAATACTCCTCAGCATGAGGAGAAAAGAGATCAAACCTGTAATTCTTTTATCCCAGGAAAGACCATTAGGTAGCCTAGGTACCTGTGTACTCACTCCATCAGGCTAATTGGTCACTAGGAATGAAAGACTCAAATGTTCAGGGAAGCAACAAATAAGAGGATTCCGAATTTTGCATAGTGGTCGTAGCGCAGGACAAGGAGACTATGTCCTGTTTCTGTCCCAGAACACAAAATAACTTTTAACAATTCAGATAATAGTCTAATGTAATATGCACAGACATGCAAGTCTTCTGGAATTCTGTTGCCATCTCAGCTGCTTGTTCCAGGCTCTCTTCTTGCCTCTTTTCTCATCCATTACCCTTGATACAGAGAAGAGGTGGTGGAATAGGAAGTGAAGTCACCTGGGACAATCATAAGCTACCTGGTAAACCATCTATATACCTTGATCAGAGTTACAAAAACTAGATATTCTGCTTCTTAGGCAGCCAGGAAACCACTATGGAAAAATAAGGTAATTACCACCCAGCGTCACTGTGGTTTTGCCTATGTTCGACTCCTCTGTACCTAGATGTAAGGAAGAAAGACTGTGAAGGAGCTCTAGAAGGAAAGTAGGTCATTGTCTCCATAGGAAAGGCACCACTGAACGCACAGGTGCTTTTACTGTGTAAATGGTCAAGAAATTTTTGAGGTAAGTGCTGGACTGCTCAATATCTTAAAGTGCTTAGACACTTTTGAAGAGTACATGGCCTGAATTTCTTTGAGATGTAGTTTATATTTATGTGTAATGTGTCCTATCCAAAGCATCAAAAGAGAAAAAAAAACCCAAAATCATTAAGATGATTATTTTTGAAAGCATTTTTGACATTTGGAATAATTAGTTATCCTTAACAATTATGATCAAGTAATTCATAAGAATATAGCACTTAGTAAAATCTTATAATTACAAAAATAACACAAAAGCTGATATATACTTTGAGATGGTTGTTTTGGGTTTTATTTTTAAAGAGTCATCACTTGATTTGTCTTGTGGGTTAGGCTGAACTCCCCCACACAGCCGGTCACTCCCCTTCCCCCAGTCCCAGGAATGAGGGAGAGAATTAAAGGAGAAACGGGAAACCCGTGGGTTGAGATAAGAACAATTTAATACAGATGATTTAATACACAGGATATGTGCTCACCACCCCCTCGTATGCGAAGCCCGTCTCGTCCCGAAGCTGCAATCCCGGACGAATGCGAGGCCCCGAAATAGAGAGGGGCAGAGAGGGAGAGATAGTACTCCGAGAGTGGGAGTACTGGGAGAGAGAGAAAAAGACAGAAAAACAATAGAGCAAAAGCGCAGCAAGCGCAAAAGAGCAAAAGCGGCGAAAGAGCCAAAGCGCAAAAGCCCTTCTTCCCCGCTGACCCTCACTTTTATACTGGGCATGACGTTGCGTGATATGGAATACTAATTGGCCAGTTTGGCCCTCAGTCTTAAGTTCCACCACAAATCTCAAGGGGAATCGTGTCCCCCTTGTCCCAGCTATGCTCCCCCCTTATCCCGCCGCGTTTCTGCACTCCGGCACACTGAAAAGTCCTTGGAGTCTCAAACATCAACTTGCTATCAGCATTCTTCTCAGAGTGAACCTCTGAGTAAAACCAAAACACGGAGCTCTTCTAGCTGTTAAAAGCTCTGTCCCAGCTAAAACTAGGACAATTTGAAACCAGAAGAAAAATACAGTGGCTCAAGATAGACCAAAGAGGTCCAGGCCACAAAGATTGAGATTAGTTGCCTAAACTGAATTTCGGGTAGAATATAAATAAACATTTTCAGTCTTGGAGCAATACGAATACAATTTTAACTTTCTGGAACATCTACCTGATTTTAACTATATTATCTAATGTTCTCCTGTGTACTGATAGACCCAGAAAAACTTTTCTGTATTACACACATTTATGCAACACTACTGCTCGTTCGACACCTGTTCTCAGTCTTACTATCTTTATTGGATGCCTATAGTGGTTTGATTTGTTTTTTTTTTTTGTTACTGATTGCAGTGTCCTAAGCACTGATGACCATTATTTTTTCTTTATGTTCTTAGGTTTCTTTTTATCTTTTCTCTGTATTTCTTCTCATTTACAGTCCAAATTATGTTGATTACAATTTTCCTTTTTTTTTCTTTTCAGCAATATATTGCTTTTTCATTTATAACAGATGTTTTTACTTAACCACTGAATGGACATTTAGTCAAAATTGTCTTCTTCCTTTATTACTTTTCCAATCAGCCATCTAATTGATTCTTTCTATGCGGGCGAAAATTTTATTCAATTTTCTATCTTAATTTTCAGCTGCAATTAATTTAACTTAAAAATTTTTATCAGGTCTTATTAGCTCTTTTAAACTACAAGCTAACAATAAAGAATTTCTATTTTTCAAATTCCTATTTTCAATCTGTTGTAAACAGTAAAAATTGATTTTAAATATTTGAAGAACATATAAAATCCCACACAAATAGTACTCAGTTCTAGGTCAAAATAAATCTTCAAATGGATTTAAATCCATAGAAAAACATACCTCAAAACTGCCTTAATTAGGCCAGAATGTAACGTGTATATATGGGCTTTCTTAAACCAGAGTTAAAATGCACATAAATTACAAATTAAACCATCTACAAATTAGTAAAGTGATGTTTCTCATGCAAAGCATGTTATAAAAATATCTTCCTGTTTTGGATATCTGTCTGTAAGATACTACTGAAAACGCAGACTTACGAAGAATAAAAATGTATTTTACCCCATCCGCAAGCTATACAAGAGACTCATTATGAATTATTTTCTGTCGATGCTTTTCTTGTCCTTGATTTTCTGACTGATCTGTTGCAAATGCCTTGTGTAATTTTTTTCTTCCATCACGTCATGTTAGGAGTCAGGTAGCATAACACAACATGACTGATTCAATTGAAAACTTCAAAAAGACAACGTTAGTGGAAAGTGTGGTTAAAGCAACTGTGGTTTGGTTTAGAAAACTGTTCAGTCACAGTGGCTTCACGCTATCTTTTATTTTCTCAATCCACATAACAATTCCGTGGTGTTGCAGGATGATAATAATTTCACATTCATTTATCACATTGTAGGCTCACGATTTGACAAAACTAGAATGAGAAACCCTGGAAAATTGTATTTCTGTACTAAAATGTGTATCACTTTTTCTATTAACAGTCTATGTGCTATTTATTCTCTGATATAAAACATCTTATGTACAAACACACACACAGAAGAAATAATGTTTTAGCCACATACAAATATTACTATTAGAAAATTTTTAGATTAATTGATTTAGCTATTTATCACACATTCTGTAGACAAGTGGTTTAAATTAGGAAAAGAATGCTATTGACATTAATATTTTTCCCAATAATTTCATCTAAATTGATCATCTAAAACCATTGTACTGAATTCTTGTAGCTGAGGGATGCAAGTATTTAAACGCTATATATCAGAACTGCACAGACATTTATGCCATTGTAGCACTCAAAAATACAATGACAAAGTTAATTTGTGATGTATATTGCAATACATTACTAGATCCCCATTATTGAATCACTTCTCAGAAACACAATTTGTCCTAGGAAGCAGAGGCAAAACCGGTAACACCTAGAAGTCTCACTATCTGCTGAAGCCCAATATTCAATGCCACTGATGTTCGTAATTCCCAGTTCACCTGCTGTTCAGCCTTGTGGCTGCCTAATGACTTCAACTGTTTAAGGACATAATGTTATTTAGGAGTACATTCAAGCCTTAACTTACTGTTAAGATCAAACTGTCCTGACACCCGCATTTTAAACCTGAACACTTCTATTTTGAGATACATAGAGCATGAGTATGCTTAAAATTGTCTCTTCCCTCTCTTTGAAACCCAATAGTCAGACCTTAGTGCACTATTTGAGGGACAGAAGATTCCAGATCTCTATGATTTATGAGACATACACAAACTTTTCTGTCTTATCTTTTCAGTGAATGCCTTAAGCTCTGGATATTTGCTGAAGGTCTTTCTCAAGCTAATGCTTGAGAATGCTTAATGTATTTGGTGTACTGTGCTTCAGTGTTGACGTGATCACAGACAGAATTGTTCTATGTCCAGTACATGCACCACCTGAGAGACCCAAGATACAGTGATTTTCTAGGGGGATTATTATGGTTTCCATTATTTTTACCTCACAGACAGCAAGCCTTCTTCATGCCTAATATGTAAGCTAACCTAAGCATTCCCATAACTCAGGATTCCCAATTCTTCCTGAGAATTTAGGCCCATGTTTAGGAAGTATTTAGGCTTTATCATTTTGAATGGTGCAGCACTGGCTCTAGGAAGGGATTTCATGAACCTGAACTAATTGCTTTCATCTCCTAGACAATGCAAGGGAAAATTCACCATCTATAAAGCCTCATTTCCTAGGATTGAACAGTTTGTGTGTGGCAATGCCTAGGCCAGCCAAGAGTGCCTGACAGACTTTCTGTACCTCTTGCACCTGCGGTATATAGCTGTGTGAATCTGAGGTTGCCGTCCCAGCTGCCTTCCCGGCTGGAGGGGCTTGGGGTGTGCTGAGCAAGGAACTGGCATGGTGCTTCCCTTCATGCTCACCCCACATCAGAGGTGTGTTAAATTTCTTCCTCACCAGGAGAGAGTTTAAACCTGTATTTCTCTAACTTCCAGGACAGCATGCTGATCAGTGCTGGGCTCTCCCTCTAAGCTATTGAACTATCAGTGGTTATGGCAATTTTCTGAGGCACCAAAAGCAGTTAATTCTTATGCTGAGGATGATGTGTCCATGTCCATGTCTTCTGTATTCTTGGCAGGATCCCAAATCAACATGAAGCTACTGCAAAAAGCAAACTATTTCCTATTATATCAGACAGGTACCTAAGCTTGGGCTGTAGGCATTTAGGGTTATTCAGCATCTAACTATTGGGGTGACTTTTTTTCACACAATATAGGTACTTATATTGCACCAAAGTGGAATGCTTTAAGTCTTTCCAGCTACAAATACTCCGGTACTATTACTAGCACTGTTTGCCAGCACTAGGGACAGCTGGCAGTATTAACATCTTTCCCCTTTCAAAACAAGATAACTGACTCAAAATGCCAAATAGTTAATGGATCTTTTATTTCCCTGGCCCATGTCAGCCTTTAAGCCACACCAAGAAATTATCTGGAAAAAATAACTGACATAGAACAACACCAAGCCTGAGACTTTGGTATAGATTTAACAGTACAGACAAACCAAGTCTGAATATTCAGATGTGCTCTCAGGTACTACCTGATTCACTGCTTGCTACAGGCATTGTCCTTGTAAATCTGAGATAGATTTCAGAGCCAGAAACAAGCAAGATAGAGGAGGAATGGAAACTGACACTGGAGCAGCACTGAAGAATATAATAAAATCAGAGCTCCTGGGCTGCTGGCAGTGTCCTAAAACAAGTGATATGCTCTTTCTGACTAGTCGTCAACACCTGAGTAAAATTGCCACAATTATACAGCAACTTGAGGTAAATCACTGGGATTTTCGGGTACTCAACAACTTTCATGTTAAAGATACACAACACCACAGTAAACTTAAATCCTTTTGAAATGTCAAACCTGTTTTAGTTTGTGATGGAAGAAGTATTACATAGTGGTTATAAATTATCTCTGATTATCTGAGTGGGAAATCTATGTAGTAAGAGATTAAAATAATCATGGTTAGTTCTTCAATGCCTTTAAATATGAGGCTGTCCAAAATTAATACTTTAAAGAGTATGAGCATAATTAAATATTCTTTTTAGATAGACAAATAGGAATAGAATAGAGAACATTAAGGCAGGAATATATATTAATCTGTATTAATATAGTGATCATTGTGACAGTAATGCTTGATGTGATCAAAGCTAAAAATTACTTCCAGCAGTTTAAAAGGACTGTATTAATAGCTTTCTATATTATTTGCAGTATGTGCAATTGTGGAAAACAAATTAATATCCTGTAGTGAAACCTTGCCTATGCAGCAAGGACATTCATTAATTTTGCCATTAAAGGATTTACTTGGCATTTCAATAAATCTGGAAATGTGTTGTAAGATTGAAACAAAGTGGTAGTAAAAATGTTTTGAAATAACATATTTCTTCTATGAGAGGGTAGACTACCTGAAGTAGAAAAAAATAAAAGTAGTAAATGGATGTTGGAAAGTAGTTTGGAATGAACAGAATAGAATTTATTTTAGTTAAAGTTTCTTGGCTAAGGTGAAAAAATAATGAGGAGATCAATTACTGTCAAGTATCTTGACTATTGTAAAGCCTATGAAATCCAATGTTGATTTTTAACCTTACATCCTTAAATCAATTTAATCTTCTAAATGCTAACATGGGACCTGACCTTCTCACTGACTTCAGAGAGTTTCAGAGACTATAAAATGAATTTACAAGTTTCTATTTGATTGATTCTCTGACATCTTTATGTTGGTTTAAGTATATTGGTGCCACTCATCCAGTAATAGTGCAGCAAGAGAAGAGGATATAGAGAATAACTGAAACTTTTTGAGTTCTGAAAAGGTGACTTACTGCTAATCAAGACATGCTTGACCTAATTCCTGTAATTTTCTCTGTTACTGATGATTAGACTAGAGTAAGAATAAATGGTGAACAATTAGTATTTCACATATTTCTTAGGTTTGAGTCTAATCAATCGATAAAATTATTTTCAGGTTTACTTCAGCAGAACACAAGTAGAAAAAGTTCTGTATTAATGAAATCAAGGAAATATCCTTACAAGGTAAAAATCTTACTAGCCATATGTTTTCCTCATGTTGCTTTGAATAATATATTTGGCAGATATTACAGATATTGTCTTGAGACACTCCAAAAACCACTCTTCTGAGCCTCTTTTCATGATCCAAACAACAAACAAATTGATTTACATATTAAATAAATAAGCTAGTCAACAATATATTATTCCATTGTTAAAATATCAATTAGTAAACATTTACATCTCTTCAGGTCATAGCATCTGAACCAATATAATGTAAAAATTCTTAAATATCTTTTCAGTACATTGTCATCAGAGAGTCTGACAGTATTTCAATCCAACAAATTGAAAACCTCACAGGGCTTTATCGGTCGTTAAACACTGGAACAAGTTGCCTAGAGAAGTGATGAAATTTCCATCCTTGGAGACATTCAAGTCTACTAGATATTGCCTTGAGCAACCTGATTTAATCAGACTTGCTTTGAGTAGGGTGTAGGATTAGATGATCTCTGAAGGTACCTTCCTAATTAAATTATGTGGGTTTTTTTATGGTTCTGGGATAATCCTGAAGATCTAGAGTAGGATTGCAAAGTAGGAAGTACATGAAGAAGTTTTGCAGGACGATGAAGGGATATTGAGAGGAAACACACGCCCTGAAGGTCAAAGAAACTTCTAGGAACATTGCATGTCGTGTTATACTATTCGAGGCAGTAGTGAAGGCCAAATAAAAAAGCCCCGTGGGCTGTGATCTGGTTAGATTTTAGTTTAGCTTAGTCTGGTTATGCAGGTATTATTATTCTGTAACATTGATCATTAAAGGAGTCTTTTTCCTCTGTTTTAGTGTCAATGATTGTTGTGGAACAGCATTATCAAGATATTTATTAGTTAGAGTCTACATAAATCTACAATTGTTGATACAAATTTCTGAATATGGTGCTGGTATTAGTCTCATTGGTATATGGTTTGTAATTTCTTTATGTCCTTATTTAATTCAATTTTATTTAACTTACATGTAACAGAAAGAAAACCCTTTTTCTGTGATACTCAGAAACAGATTTCCTTAAAATGATAATCTAATGTATACTGTAATGGCTCACTGCAAGTTATGACTTGAGCAATATGAAGAATTATTCAAAAACATAATCTTAGATTTCATCATTTATCTGTGATACTGCATTCAAATTTGCCTCTATTATTCCTGGTGTATGTTTCCATTCGGGAAAATGCATGTTTTTTTACGCTATGAACATATCTTTTGTTTGTTTGTTTATTTCTTCCTAGCAGCATAGTTGTTTATTAGTCTCCAAAAGTATGCAATTAATTAAGGACTCACTAATTTATCCCTTTCTCTGCCTTATAGATTTTTTAAATTTAGTTGGTTTGGTGGATGGATGTCATACACTGCACCGTTACACTTGCTATACTGCTATTAAGTATTTATTCGTGGAAGAATGCTGAGTAAGAAATACAGTTTAATGAACAAAGTTAAAAATGTAAAAAATGGTTCTTTAAACTGAGACCGGTTTTTTTGAGTTGCTTCATCACAGAGTAGTGACCTGTGGTGAATAGCAGCTCAGTGTGGTATTTTAGCTATTTGCACTACAGAGTGATAAGCAACACCAGAGCAGCTAGTCTGCTGGAGCGGGGAACCACTGTGGGAACCCAGGAGGGACTCCTAAACCAAATGCTACTCCCGGTTTCTTCCTTCCTGCTATTTGTAGAATGAATTTGAGTGTTGTGAGACTATATAACATGACTAACTAGGCCATTCGTAATGCAGTGGAAAATGCTGACTTTCTGAAGCTTTAAAAAAAGCCAAACAAAGAGACAAAGAGAACTACTTTTACTTCTTAAAACCAGCCAGTGTTTTCTTAAGCCTTCTAGTTAATTTAAAAGACTGATTAACCGTAATTGAAGAATGACTATTATTTTGACTTTAAAACCTCTCTCTGAGTTTCTAATAATTAAACTATTGAAGTAAGACAACACTTCTATGAGCTTTTTCTTGCTTCTCTTTACCTTCAACTTTTTTCACAGACATAGAAAGAAACTGTCTAAATAACTGACACAATACAATGTATTTTAAAAAACAGTAAAATTTCTTAACGCTGAGATGTCTTTTTTTTTTTCCCAAGTACCAGACAATGTGAAAGGAGTAAGACATCATTGCTTGACCAGAGTAGCTATTCTAGTGAAATTCCTACAGGAATTTGAAGGACAATCAAGACTACAGACTTTTAAGGAAAAATAAATTCCTTCAGGAGGTAGAATCAATTGTTCTTCATATTGGCTAAAGCCTTCAATGCAGTGTGTGAGTAGGCAGTAATTTCACAGAAAATTTTGGAAGAGTGATGGGTTCCCACATCTGAGTTACGGTCCCATGGAATTACTGAACTGTTTCATTACAGTTTCAAACAGCATATCTGTAGGAACTTTCCTGGCAAGACAATCTTTAACCTTCATCCGTGCAGGCTTTCTCTATTTCTATCCTTTCTATCACAAGCTTTCCATCTCTAATGAAGTTGAACACTTTCAACATTGGCAAAATTGACCTGTGAAATGTTGTGAATTATGCAGTGTTTGGAGCATTACAGAACATTTATTTTTGTAAAAAGGAGGAGGACGTTGAGGTAATAATCTGTTCAGCTCTATTAAGCTTCTATTTTTCATGCACCTTAGTTCACCAAAGACTTTGTTGCTAAAAATATAGCTAACGCCAATCACCATGGTTTCATGGAAATGAGGTCTTTTCAAACAAATGTGTTACCTTTTTAAACAAAATTATAGGTCCACTTAGTAAAAGCTGTTAGGCTGGTAGTGCATACTTCATTTCTTTGTCACATGATATTTTGATTTGTGAGCTAGCACTGTATGGAATGAAGTAAGTGCGCATGAAGTAGAAAAATTACTCTGACAGACCTCATAAAATAATAGTAAATGGTCGACCATTCTCTAGTGGGACTCATTTCTAGCAGGTCTTCCATGGTTTGTTTCTGTTTGAAATCTGTATAAACAGTCTTGAAGGGCCATAAAACAAAACTAAAGACTAGAAGGCAAGTCTCACAATTTAAGGACTTCAAGTATTAAAGAGAAAACTGACACTACTTGACCGATGGTTATACATACTCAAAGTTAGATCTGTGAAATAGGAGCTTTTCAACCTTGCAGGAAAAGAATAATAAGATGCAGTGAATTAATACTGGAGTTAGACAAATTCAGCCTTTGAAGTAATTAATTTGGTGTAGTTAAAGAGTAGAACAGCTACTATGAGAAAATCCAAAAGCGTATGTAAATAGGAGGTGAGACCAGATGATCACAGTGGGACATTATGGACTTGAAATCTATGCAGGTGTAGATTTTCTGCTGAAATGCAACATAAACATATTGATGTTTTCAGAATATACTGCATATAGCATATTGCATATAGTATATTGTTTATTGTATGTGAAAACTACAAAGTATTTCGTAATAACATTTATTTGATATTAAAGAGAGACAGTTAGGTAATACCCTGGAATTGGCTATACATACCAAATATTACATTTGTAATACTTATGAATTAGATATTCACTTCCTTTTAGATATACCATACCAGTAGTACTAACATTTCTATGCTTCAGGTTGCATATTGTCTTCTGACTTTATTTATGAGATAGTGTAGCTTAGCTACATGATATGGTTTGCATTGCAATGGTCTTCAAACTTGGGAAGCACAGCAGAACTTTCTTTTCTAAATAGAAAGTGAGGCGCATGATGCAAACCATGGATATAGCCTTGCCTGCCACTCAAAAAAAAGCCTTCAAAGCATCAGTTGAAATGGCATAGACACTCAGTTCTGCCTTGCTTTCTCCAAGCGTATTTGCCTCCCAGTTAAATCTCTCGGCATGTAAGTATATCTTTTAGATTAGATTGTGTGTGAGTGAGAGACACGCCTTCACAGACTTCCCTGAAGCTCTCCCTAGAACACATTGGTGGACTAGCTGTTTTTAGGATTGTGGCCTTTGCCATTAGCTAGCATAGATCCCAGAAGGGGATCTATCATCTGAGTAGATCATCTTCTGAGCGTACACAAATTTTTGTCTTTTTTCTGATCACCTCCAGAATCTAAACACTTCTCCTGTGCTTATGTGCTTTGAACTCCCTTGAATTTTGACTGGCTTGGCTAGGAGCTGATTATTACATGATATCTGCAAGACTTTTCTTTGGGTTTTTTTTGTTTGTTTTGGAAAACTTATAAGGTTTCTGAAGCATCAAGAATGCATAACAGAAAGCACATGGCATTTCTGAAACTAGTGGACACTGCTATCTAAGTTTTTTTGCTGTGCATGCTGCGTGTACATGCAGGGAAGTAATGATGTATTGTAGCTCAGTGCTGTGCATCCTCTGCACTTTTAATAAGTATTTATTGCATTTATTTTGATTGAAAAAAACAAAGCAAACAACACCACAGAATAAAACATCTTTTTTATAACTGTAATCCACTTAGAAGGAAAGACAAAATAATTCCCTAAAAATTCTCATTAAAAAAAACCCTCTCTAAAATAGACAAAACAAAATAGAGTCACAGTATCTTTTGAGTTTATAAACTTGAAAATGCAAACACAGAGGCATATTTGAATTCTCAGGAGAATGGTAATTGTCCCTAGAAATTTCATATAAAGATTTTTAACTAGGGACTTGTTATGAAGATACTGCTCTGCACTTCACTGATAATTTCTTAGCTACTTACATTGCACAGAATATGCAAAAGATATTGCAAGGATATGGACAAGCTGTTGTTGCAGTAAATATAGTTGAGGTATGTGAAAAACATTTCTACAACCACGATATTTGAACGATTCCTTTGGAGACTGCCAAAGGAGCTGGAGCTGGGGAACTTTCTGTAAGCGCGCTGAGGCTGGTATGTCAGATTCCTGAGCTTTGCAGAGAAGACAGTAGTGGGAAGAGCTGTTCATTTGCATCTGAATGTACAAGGACAAACAAGCATTAAGGTGGACAGCCTGCTTTGTACAAAGAACTGTTTTCATAGTGGCAGCATTACTTTTTTCTGAGATGTTAACCTTTTCTTCGGGGATAAAAAAAATTAGTTGCTGATGTGTTTGCTTCTTTCTGAGTGTTCTCTAACTAACGGAAAAGCAGTTTTTCTTCTCATATGATCCAAACCCATGCCCTGCATTGGCACATGTTGCAACGCATTGCTGTTTTCAGACAAGGGCAGGATTTGCGAAGGTTGGCAGAAATCATTACATTTGGGAGAGCAGAACATCTCACTACTGTGTAGCTCAGTAAACTATCTGCCCTTCTCCATTTCCTCCCTGAACTGCTGCAAGTCTGACTCCCCTGGGCTACATTTTATGACTTGACCTTTGGATAAATACTATAGGTCCCTCCATACACCTGTAGCAGATCACTATCATCCTTCATCACAGAGAGAACTGAGTGTAGCCAGAACCAGAAGGATGTAGGTAGGGAACGAACATCAGGCACTGGCAGTTCTTGGCAGGGAATTACAGCCTGTGTAATGCAGTTCCTGTACAAGATCTGATGTGACTTGAGGTGTGCAACCATGAGATCACAGCAGTATGTGTTTCCTGAAATATTATGCTTATGTGGCTCTTGTGGTAAAGAAATACCTATGAATACACGAAATACAGCTTTAAAAGAAATCTTTTTATTTGGAAAAAGCTTCTCTGGTGAGCTGGAAATATCCACCAAAATGACATAAACACCTGTGATGTAACTTTAAAAAGATTTTTTCAAGAAAAATTATGTTTCCTGCAGAGGTACAAACTCCTGTTTATACAAATGAGAACGGACTATTTTTGAGAATATCATACGCAAATACTTTATTAACTTGGAAGCATTGCAGCTTAGTTCTCTCCTGGATGTTATACTGCAGTTCAGCTCTATGTTTAGTACTCTCAGAGGGTTTGATTATGCAAGAGGATAGACATTCTCTCTCATGTCTGATAGACATCAGTATCATCCTGATACTTTTCATAGGAGTTAAGAGTACTTAGAACTTTTCAGGGTTGAGTGATTTAGAGACACTTAAGATCTCCTAATGTTTTGTCTACTGTACATAGCATTCATTTTTTTAGCCGTAGAATTGACTATTCTAAAATATACTGATTCTCTTTCCAGTGTTTACTAGCTACATCAGGAAGATAAGTATCAGAGAGAGAGAATATTCTTTTTAGATAAAAACAGTAATAACACGGATAAGAGACATACATTCCCTTAATAGATATAGGTTGCAAATTAAAAGAAAGTCATCAAAGCATAGAGGTTATAGTGCAATTAAGTATGATCTGATGTAATAAAAGAAGCAACTAATTTTTAAATGAAACCTTCATCTTTATAAAGCTTATTATAATGTATAGGTACCTATGATAACTGGAACTGGAGTCAATGACCCAGAAACTTCCTTGACTTGGTCCTTTTCTGTCTCATAGAAATTTCTAAAACATTCCCAAGAGAAATGTAATCTTACTGTGTTTCAACTGCTTATGTCAATGAAAAAAGAGAAATCAATTTTCTTTAAAGATAAATCTTTTTCTTGTTACATTCATGAACTTATTCCTCCATAAAGCTACAATAAATGTGTTGCCAGAAATATTCTTTACAACCATTGTTTTACTTATTATATTGAATGATATCATAGCTTTATTACAAGCTTGATCCAAAGTGTAATAAAATGGTTCAATTTTCAATTATTTTGGTGGGTTCTCTCACTACAAAGAAACTTGATAGCCTGTATGCATGTGCCATCTGTTCACTTCACAAGGCTTGTACCTCAAGTATGAGTATGTAAATGCAAAATAGTTTATTTCTTACTCCAGACTTTAGAAGGCCAATGTAACCTAAGAGTAATCCTTAGCCTTAGTGTAATCCTTAGAACCTCTAAGGATTGCCTTGCAAGTGAAATATTGACTAAAGTGACTAGCAGGTGCAAGATGAATTTTATTAACTTTGATTTGTAATGAAGCCTATATGATTAATTCTCCTTTGATGGTTTGTACTGTCAAAGTCAGGTCTCAGATTGGTTCCAATTCTCAGAGAATTTTGAGACAGCATTTACCAATTGGTGGCAGCTTTCACGATACTGCTTTTGTTGTTCTTTGCCAATGTTGACCAAGCTGTTAGACTGAATGTGGAATGGATTTTAATCTTCTCCATCTGTGTGACTGGAGTTTAATCTTACAGCTTTCCTGAATTCTCTAAAACATGGTATGTTCAGGAAGGATGTACTGGAAGCCAACAAAAAGAAAAAATGGCAGTAAAGAGTGGCAGAACACCCCCTCACCCTCACTACAACGCCATATTCTTAGTTCTTCAGAAACAATCACGAGAAAAATCATATGGAATGGAAGAGACCCTAAACGTGTTGGTTGCTGCCCAACAACTACTAGTCTGACACCCGCCCCACAGAATATACTCTGTAGAAATTAAAGATCTTGGCATTTGCCAGAATGATGCTTGACATACAATTGCGTTAAAGGTAAAGTTCAATATAGATAACTCTATAGAACAATCCACACATACTGAAAAATTTTACTTGCTCAGAAACAGTAAAAAAAAAAAGAAAAAAGGAAAAAAGATTAGTGCTGATGGTAAACAAAATGCTTCCCAAGAATGATTCACATATAAATATAAGCAACCTTCATTACAAGAGAATTTTTAATAACTGCACTTTTATTCAAATCTGTATTCCATTTCTACTGGTGTAGTGGAGGGTTTCCCTGACCATGGCAGGGGGATTGGAACTAGATGATCTTTGAGGTCCCTTCCAACCTTAACCATTCTATGATTCTATGATTCTACTGTTCCTTCTGGTTTATGCACTCTACCAAAATTCAGTCATAAATACTGGTGACATTTCAGCTCATACTTAAAGGAACATGAAATCTTGAAGATCTTATAGTTTCCTTGTCTTTGTATGATTAGATTTCTTTCCTAATTTTATTGACTTAATGTAACATTTCACACACAAACAATATCCATTTGAAATATTTAAATCAGTTATTCAAAGTAGACTATGTATTTCCACAAAATAAAATAAAAGCAATGAATTTTGCGTAGCCTGAAAATTGTAAATGGAGCATTTTGCTATAAGTTTCAGCTACTAAATATTGCAAATATTATTAATTGCAACTTAAGCTAGATGGCTTCCTTATGTTGGGTAATTTGGCTTTATGTGTACTAAAAAACTATTTCTTTTGGTTTTTACTTTCCTACTTTTTTTACTTCTTTTCATGTCTTGTTTGAGGAGGAATATGACAGTGAAAAAATGTAGGACATCAAAAAAATATTGTAGCAAAAGAAGTTAGACATACAAGGCACTTCTTTGTTACTTCATCTTCTTATGGAAATAATTATTTTTTGAAATAGGTGATCAGTTTCCTGGAATAATTTTTCTTTTCCTGCATATTTCCTTTGATGAGATTTTTATCAAGCACTTCTTCCAACTGTAAGATGGAGTTATAGAGCAAAATCAAAATAGATGCCAGCAGGGTGAGAAAAGGGTCTTTATCTGTCAAGCGGTAACATTCTGAGTGAAATCTTCCCTTAGTCTGTGTAGGAGACTTGAACTTTGGTTTTCAGTGTACAGATGCATAATCTTTATTAGTAGTTGGTCTCATTAAAGCTGGTCTACTGTGTCAAAACAGTGAAACAGTCATGGATGTGAAAACTGGACATAGCCAGGAATGCCAGGCATTACGATAAGTTGTGTAAACTTCTCTATTGAAATGGACATGGCAGGGATTGGATCTTGTGTCCGCTACATGATCATGTTGAAAATACTGGCTGTTTTAAGATGGAGTACTATTCCTTTTATTTTTTCCCACCATGAAAAATTAAAACAAAAAATTTTGCTTTGTTAGAATATCAGTTCTGGATATCTTGAAATATTTCATGTATTAGGAAAACTGTTACCCAAACAGCTGTAGAAGTCCAAATGCATGAATGAAAGCAACCTCTCCAAGGGAATTTCACTGCAAAATATCAGTATGATTTTTCAGAGCTTTAGGTAATGTAAAGTTGATATGTATGCACATAAAACAGAAATTGAAATAGAAGCATACCTAAAACTTCATTTGATTGTTTAGCTGTTATCATGGTGGAAACGTTCTCTTCAGAAAACTGACTGCAAAAGATCAAAAGTAAATAAAAGTAATGGTAGGCATTAGGGGACTTAAAAATATTTTATGTATCGACACTTTGTCAGGTCAACTTCTTAAATTTCTCTTTAAAAAGCTACGCTGGCTAATAAAGAACTTTCTGACTCCTCCATGTAAGCTACAGGCCAATGACAGAAGAAATCACTGCTGGACAAAACCAACTGCCTCTGTTCTCTGTAAACTCTTATATTATTTCAAAATAAATATGTTCAGGATGGTTAAGAATGAAAACAAATCAATTTAAGGTTCCTAGCAAATGGGAAAACTGATAAAAATCATCTAAGTATTTTAAAACCACTGAGAATGTAAAGAAAGAAAAAGTTAGTTTTGAGAGTAATGTTTCTAAAAGGCATTATAAAATTAGAGGAAAATTTTAAAGCAAAATATGATAATTTCTAAACCAGAAAATAAAAAAACCTAAATACAACTAATCTGATTTTTAAATAATTTTCAATATATTAATTTAATACCTGGGTGTTGAGGAATCCACTGTTTTTCAGTGAAAATAAGTTTTTTCTGGAAAAGTTGTGACAGTAAAGTTCTCATATCATTACGCATAATAACATCTGAGGTTGCCTTGCACAGGTGGATTCTCATGTAGAGCAACCCTGTAAGTACTTGTGCTAACACAGAAATTACTGCCTGAAGTCTTCTTACTCTGTTTTGCAATAACCAGTGGTGCACGGCTAGGAACCTGGCTTTGCTTTCATTTCTGGATTTCCTGATAATACCTGAACCTGAGAATTTGTGAGAAATAAGTCTTTATCTTCAATATTAAAGATAAATACTTTCTATTCAAAAATCTGAATTTACTGGATCAAAAAAGTCACCCTGTCATAATGAAGGGTCCTCAAGCTACTTAAAACTTGAAACTACTGTAGAAAGAAGGAAAACTTGGCATAGGGACACATACACATGACTCTTCTACCGTATGGAAACTTTTTTGAGGAAAGCGTTTTACTTTTCAGCATTACCAGCTGAGGATATCTCTTTTGTTTAAGACAGAAAAGAATCATTTTCAAACACTGTTTCTACTGATAAAGAAGCCTGTTTCTTTTGCCTAGGGCTTATAGATGCTCAGCATAAGTTGCAGGACTTCATGATCTTGCAAGACGACATGGCTGCATGAGTCGGCTTTTACTTCCTTAGATATTGCAATGTAGGAAAGTGGCCTAAAGCTCTCTTTGGATGGCTGACATTCCGTGATCCTTTCAGAATGATGCTACCACAACTACTGACAACCTAAAAGACTGCAATGAGACTTTATTTAGATGTAAAGTTGAAGCACTGCAAAAATGTATCTTTACTGGCAAATTGGTTTCCGATTCCTGACAAGGAACCACAGAAAAAAAACATAGTCTCTTCCACTACATGAAATTGTTGATTTTAAAACGTAGAATTTCACATGTCCAGCTTGATAAAGGGATTATGCTTTTTCTTGTTGTCTGGAATGATGACAGCTGCTTATTTGCTTCCAAGTCAGGACAGGAAACAGAAAACTAAAATTGTCTCATTTCTTTTGGGAAAGATTATAGTTTTAATACACTTTTCCTCTTTTTATGATTCAGTGAAGACAATCCAAAAGTTGGATTGATTTTAAAAATCAAATATGATTTTTAAAAATCAAATATGATTTTTAAAATGCTACTTAAAAGAATAATGGACAAATAAAATATTCAAATATATACAGTGCCCTGCCTAATAGTAGGTCTTTTTTTAAATGGTGTTCTTCCCCAAAACAATGCTTGCTTACAACATATGAGTCAAAAGGACCATATTCTGCTTTTGCATAGCAATAAAACACATGATAAAAGGTAGATCATAATGTTTATTACTGCTACTGCTTTTTAATTGCAGCTCTATTGACCTTGGACTGAGAACTGAACTGGAACACTTTTGATTGATCTGTAATTGCAGTGAATAACTGATAAACTCAAATGTGGTTGTACATTTTGTGTGATTTTTATCCCTTTTCCTTACATTTCACGTCTTCTATGTTTGGGTTTGTTTTGTTTTGTTTTTTTTTTAATTTAGAGAACCAGCTGATTTTCCATCTGAATTCTGTCTTTCTTAGTCATGTATTGTTGAGCAGATTTAACTTTGAATGCATGTAAAAGTGTATCTGCTCAGAATTTCTACTCCATTTTGCAACTTATGGTCACTGCAATTACCTTCTGTGACCTCTGATCAACTGGTTTTCTGTCTTTTGAAATTTTCTTGTGTAACTGCTTGGTGATTTGGTCACAGCTCTATGTTAGCATTGGCAACCTGATTGTTCTGACTTGCTTTTATACTATTTCCTCACTGGGCTGCGAAAGTGTTATGGGGAACAGAAGCATGGTTCTTCTGTCCATTGGAACATGTTTCTTGCTAGCTAGCGCATGGAAGAATATATTGAAGTGATACAATATGCCCAGAAGAAATTTTCTGTTTGATTTCATTTGTCTGTGGCATTAGTTGTCATCATCTCTATTACCACCTCTCTCTTGTGATTTTACAAGATAGAAATTCTTGTCCACATTCTTATGACTGCTTTGAATGTCTCCCACAGTGTACCTTTGTGACGGTTTGATGTAAAGGGGTTTTGGTGGCAGGAGAGGACATTTGTTCCCTGTGATTTCCTTGGTTTTGGAACCAGGTCACACCTGGTTCTGGCCACCAGAACGGACTCCCATCCCCCTTGGGGTTGAGCCAATCGGCACCTCTGCGAATTGCCCTATTTAAGTCGGGACAAAGGAACCGGAACAGGTGCTTTGGCCGGCAGTGAGGAGAGAAGGGAGGAGGGCACTGCCCCCGCTCCCTGGCTCCCGGCCGGGCAGCTGCCCACGCCGGGCCAGCACCACCCACTGAGGATGGCGACGGCGGAGCCGCTTGGGGAACTCAGGGAGCGCCCCGCTCCCAGGGTGCCCGCTGGGCTGAGTTCACCTAGAGAGGACTGAGATCTGAGAGAAACGGCCACACCGACACTGGGTCAGTGAAGATGGAATGGCACATGTGCCGGAGCTGAGTCTCCTCTGCAAAAGGTGGCGAGATGGCAGGCGGCTCCCCCTGCAGCCAGGACAGACTCGGTGGAGCAGAGACCCACTCGCAGCCTGTGAAGAAGCCCACGTTGGAGAAGAGATGCCTGGGCCTAAGGACGGTCATGGAGAATGGAATGCACGACAAGGTAAAGACGCATCTGGAGTCCGTGTGACAACCCACGCCGGAGCGAGTGGCAACAACTCCCTAAGAATCCGAGACTGTGGTAAAGCCCACACTGGAGCAATCCAATGGGGAAGGATTGCATCCTGCGGGTAGGACTCACTCTGGAGAGGTCTGTGGATTTTTCCTTGTGAGTCGGTGATCCACTGGAGCAAGGGAAAAAGGGTGTAAGGACTCCTCCTCCTTTAAGAAAGGAGCAGCAGTAACAACATGGGATGAACTGACCTGCACTCCCCCATTCCCTGTCCCCCTGCGCCGCTAGGGGGGCAGATAGAGCCGGGACAAGAAAGGAAAGGCGGGGGGGAGAGGGGAGGGAGGTGTTGTTTTCAAGATCTGGCTTTGTTTCTTTTTATCCTCTCAAGTAACTGGTTCTGTTTGTCCTTATTCTTTTAAGTAACTCTTAATAAATTGCTTTGCTCTAAGAAATCTGAGTCTGTTTTGCCCGGGACCGTGGTTGGCGGGTGCTTCTTCTCTGTTCTTGTCTCGACCCTCAGTCCTTTTATTTTTTTTTTCTCGTCTCCACTTCACTGGGGAAGGAGTGAGAGAGTGGCTGTGAGGAGTTTAGTTGCCAGATCGGCCTAAACCACGACAACCTTTCACAAGTTGGAGAAATAATCTACTGTGAGTAGGACCTCCTGTAAGCAGAAGCAAATTGTTCTCCTCTGACCTAGTCCATGAGTCAAATATGGAATTCTTGATCTTATGTAACGTCCCCTCTGCCTGGCTCAGATCAGGTACTGACATTACAGCACCTGCAAGCTTCACCCTTCCTCATGTTCTCTCCATGGTCCTGCTTCTGTAGGCAGATGTGACAAATGCCAGCACTTCAGGGTTCTAAGATTTCTGTTTTATCTCATGTAAACAATTTAACCAACTAGCATACACAGCTCATCTCTTGTTTAGAATGTGGGAAACCTTTTTTGATGGTCTTGTCTTAAGACTTGGCAAAAACTGGAGTAAGAACTGTTTTTTTCTAGTTGCACTCATCAAACCAGTCAGTGCGTTGCTGGATTTCCTGGAGCCTTCTGTCAAAGCCGTAAAGCTGTTCATGGTGATGGATTGTGCCTCCTGTTCCACAGATCTATCGTGCTGTAGTAAAGTGATGCTTTACACCACTAACCCTACATGACATTCCCAAGTAATCTTGTCTTCATCCCATACAACTGAATTCTCAAGAGCATGTGCTTTCATTGATTGGTATATTTAGCAGTGGCTTCCCCACAGTGTGCTCCAAGGCTTGCTTTCAGCCTGCTTGTGCCTGAAGGCAAGCTTAGGAGTGTCATTCCAAGGATGCAGGCATTGACCTTTTCTGTGTGGACATATTCCTCTCCTGCACATGTCAATGTTCTACAGGCAAATGCAAGGATGCTCAGGCTTTGCATTATTGCAGTTTCTAACACTCTGATAGAGTGTTGTTCAGTGTAATTCTGGCTTCTCTGCAGCCTTGTCATACTTAAGGACTTGCTCCTAACCTGTAATTTTTTCATTGTCTAGAAAATTGCTTTGATCTGACTTTTCCTCTCTACATAATTCTTTCTCAACTATCACAATATTTTTCACCCTATGATGGAAAGCTGTTGCGGCTTGGGCTGATGATCTTAAAAATTATTTCTCCTAAGTTAAAAATATCATAAAGAAAAAAATCATGTCTGTTTTTCCATATCTTTATTCTGTTTATGTTGGAATATTTCAAGGGTATGTCAGTCTCCACGGGGATTCAAACTGAACTATGGCTACTAAAAGATGTGGCAGAGATGGGCAAGGAGCAGGATGGTCCTTTATATAGACATGTAAAAAACACAATCAGTGAATTGTTATTTCTTGGACAAATCATGTAATACATTCTTAACATTGATAATGTTTTCAATACTTTGATGTTTTTGAATCAGTAGGTTTTGAGAATCCTTGGTAGATTTTCTTACCACTGTTGAAGTCCTGATCTTCTGTGGTAGGCACAGCAGTTGACTGTTCTTTGCAGGTTTACCAATTTCTTCTTCAGTGACTCAAGCCAGACAGCTATAACTTCATTAACAGAAATTTTTAAGTGGGAATAAGGGAAGTGCATTCTTAACCTCAAATTTTCTTGTACGTGTCAATCTTTGAATAACATTATATATATGTATTTCTAACTGTTTATAGTTTCCCAACAAAGCAAACATTTTCATTAACTGAATTCATGGTTTTCTTCAAAAACTCATTTGATTAGCTTTCATCATGCAAGAGTCTCTGGTAGGTGTGATTTATATCATGGAAGTCTGAAACTGAAGTTTTCAGAATATGAGAGACTGTGGACAAATTTAATTCCATTAGCCTGTGTCGTCCTTGTATTTTGATAATTAGGCACCTCTGGAAGACAGAGGAGCACAAGCACTGCTTTGCTCCGAACTCTAGTACCAAATTTCGTTCTGCCTTTTGATAATCTGGCTTTAATATTTCCTTTCAGGCTTTTTATCCCAATTTTATTAGTTGTCTGCTTATTATCTTCTTCCTTACTGAGACCAAGTCTCTAGCATTTTCTCTTGATGTGTGTAGTATATAGTGGAGATCATGTTATTTCTACAGTATTTTAATCTTGGTGACATTTATTCCATGTCAGCCCTTCTTCTTCCTTTTCCAGTAAGTTGCACCAGGAATGGTATATACCCTTTGGATTTTCAGTTTTCTGCGACAAGACAACACAACCTCTGCACAATATGTATTACTGCTCTCTATAGTGATTTACATTCAGAAATCCACCTCCCCTTATTCCCAGAGGTGTCATATTAAAGATTCTCTTCTTAAAAAGAAAAACAGATTTGGTTTTCTCCCTCCTTTTTGGTTTCTATCTAGCTGAAGTACTTTGTATTAGAGGGGAGAACAGACTCAAACTGCAGGCTGGATTAGAATGAGCTGATTACTGGTCTACAGCTGTCTATTGTTCCATGTACCTCATGGCACAGGAACTGATACCTCAGTACACTCCCCCTAAGGATTCCAGATAGAGGAGGATGGGCCTTACCTACACCTGTGTGTTCACAATATCAGAGACGAATGTAGCTAGTCAAAAAGTGTGAAAGATTTAACACAGGAAAAGGGCAGTAGCTGTCTCAACATTTCTGCGTGCCCTAAGTACTGTCGTCTTCATTCGATCAGTCTCCTCTCTGTCACAGTCACACTTTCAAGAGGGCTTTTGTTCATTTTTTGTAGCAAAATGACACCAAATATAGACAGAGATTATATTTCCCTCGAGAAACAAAAGCATATATTTAGCATAATCTCATCTTCATTTTGAAAGAAGAGAGCAACCCTCTCTCCCTCCCCCTCTCAGATGTTCAGATGAAACCAGCTCTTAGAAAACATCCGCTTTTTCTCCTTGAAACCTGCCCTGGGAAATAGTAGTTGATACCAAGATGTATTTTCACTGTTACTTTGAGCAGCATTTTTGTAATTGGAGATGGAGGGATTCTATGGTGGGTATGCATAGCAAGCAGATATTTAATAAGACCACTGTAGTGTTTAAATACCTCACCTCCTTTTCAGGGCTCCAGCACTGGTTGTCATGGAAACAGAGCTGAGAACCAGAAACTGGCAGCTGAAATTGCCTCATCTGCTAGTGGCTGTGTCCATGTCGAGTCCTGCTTCCATGGAAACACATGTCAGAGCAGCAAATGCAAGGTAATGGTTTCCAAAAGCTGCCTTAAAAACAACCCCGAGCTTATTGTTATTTTGTTTGTGATCATCTCCCCACTTGGCCTGTTTAAGCAGAGCTCTTGAAGTCTGCAGTAGTTACAAGTTTAAAGTAACTAAAGGGAAAAAAATGGCATAAAACCCAAAGTTATCCTCTCTGATTTCCTTTACTGCATGATATGTTTTTGGGAGACAAACTGGTTAACAAACCTTGGCCTGCATAATTATATTAGCAACTGACTATCAAAATTATCTTTGGCTAATTAGGTGTCCTTTCTTATAGTTCTTGTTTATACTTATCATTTTAGAAGCTGAAGAATGATTGACATGGTTTAGTTGGTTAACTAAGCCTCATTAATTCTCTATTAGTACACTACCATATCACCTGAACCAGAATCCCTCACAAAAGAAATCAAATTCAGGTAACATTTTTAGTTTTCAAAAGAACTGCAAAAAAGCCCAGATATTTTTTAATATTTTCTTTCCCCTCTTTCTCTCAAAATTTTTAATCTACCCTCTTTACAAATTTCTAGACTTTTCAGCTGTCTCTATCTCTTCTGCTTTGCAGCAGACTTTATATGTTTAGAAGTCAGGAGGCTGACAGTGGCTTTCTGAGAAAAGATGCTCAGTTTTGAAAAGGTTGAATGGGTTGTAGCATGTTTAGTTCAAGTACTTGTTACCCTGTTGACCTTCTTTCCCAGGTGTAATGTTCTGTTTCAGAGAGGTGAGGGGCCATTTTTTATCGCCCACAGTCCCAGCAAATCTTCTGCTTTTTGTGGTTCTAGATGGCTGAAGAAAGGCTAGTAGAATGTTAAATTATACTTGAATGGAGTAAATTTATCATCATTGCTTTGCTGACATCAATATCTTGTAAGACATAATGTGCTCCAGATTCAGGTGCTTCTTCTAACTTGTCATTAATCCTGAAGAAATGTTTGTGTCTCAGCCGTTGCTGAAAAACAGAATATCAGGGCTTTTTTCAGCCCTTGCTGAAAAAAGAATATCAATAGACAGCCTTTGTTAAAAAAAACCAAACAAACATCTAGTTGAGGCAGTGGAATAAGTAGCTATGTATCAGATCTTGAGGTTTTTGTGTAAGATCCATGCTTTATGTTAATAGCAAAGATGTCACATCCTGAAGCCTGCATGCCGACTAATAAAAACAAAACCCCTTTTGATATGTCCAGTCATTTTATTCTAAAGCTTTCTGTGAAAAGTCACTATCTAACACTTCTTAGAGGAATGCAGTCTACCACTGATTCATGCTTTGACTAAGTACGTCTCTCCCCGTCTACCTGGAAGGTCTCAGGTGAATTGCTGAATATTCTCAAGCAAAGAATATAGAAAAGAAAGCTCTTTGCCTTCACATTTCTCTGAGGCTTCTTGACCCACCAGTGAAGAGCACAGCATCATTCCGCTTTGGGTTAGAGACAGTCAGAATGACCTCAAACATGTAGGCAATCGGACAGGTGTTAACTACATATGCACTTTGTTCTGTGCCTTCCACCACCGATTAATTTTCACCCTCTTTTTTCTTTTAAGCTGAAACAGATGTTTACTATTATTCAGAAATTCTGAAAATGTATCTCTGGCCCCATAGGCTATAAACAAACTGCATTTCATAAAAAAAGAGAAAAATTCAGAACCATAATTAAGGGAATTTCTTCTTCTCTTTCTGTTTTGCTATTTGATATGGCTTTTGTTCCACATCAGTAGTTTTCTTTCATCTGTTAGATAAAATTACTGAGAATTGTCATTTCTATCTCCATTCTTCTATTTTTTCAGAAGACTTTATTGTATTTTTTTCTTATTTATCTATTTATGTATTAAATTCTTGAAAGAAATGTCAAAAATGCGCCTATGCCCTAAACAGCCGAATAATATAGAGAAAATGAAATGCTTGTGCTGTTTAAAATATCTGTGACAATATTAGCAATATTAGTTTTATAACATATTTTACCCAGAGCTGATATACCACTTTTATTATAATATCTCCAGTCATTGGTATTTTTCATTAAACTTACGTACTTTACTCAGTAGTTATAACTTCCCTTATTTCTACTGCTATGAGTGTAAATTAGCTTTTTTATACCTCTTACCTTTTCTTTCAGTATATTTAAAACATATCTTCTTATAACTTCATAGTTTTAACCTCTATTCATAATCAAACAAATTTTAGGCAGTTTCTGTACACACCTCTGTGTTTGTCCCAGTAACACCTTTGTGTGTTCTCAGCAACTTTTTAACCCAATGAAAGCCGCAACAGGACATTTTTACAAGGAAAATATAAAACCATATTGAACTTTAGTGGGGGATTTGTCATGAAACTGTGTATGTGCCTATTTCTCTGTTTTTCCTTTCCCTCTTATACTTTCCTAAAATTCAGTTACAGTCTTTCTCCATCATGCTTGCCACATGCCGAAGTCCTCAGGCATCTGAGGGATTCTTTTCATGCCTAAATTTTTTTATATATGACTCATGAAAATCAGAATCTTTGGATACAGCTGCTGAGAATTGTGCCATTCCACATGCAACATTAAGGCAAATTCTTCAATGACCTAACTTGTAAGTGTGCATCTATACTCAAATTTGAATGTATGTATCGAGAAGAAAGAGGACAAACACTTTGAAAACAGCATGCAGAGCAATGTGCTCACAAGATACTAGATGCTTGCTCAAACTGAGAAGGAGGCTGCTCAACGATGTCAAATGAACTCTGCCTGTGTAAAAAACTGAGGGTTAGGTAAATGGGACTTTTCCAAGTATGAGGTACTGGAACTCCTGGGAAGTTGTTGAATATTTAATGGAAGTTAGATAATGCACAAGGCAGGCCATAATACAAAGTGCTAGTTAGATTGGAAATGAGATCAGAAAAGGTATCAGTGTTGCTTTTTTGTGTGTGTTTCCTTTCACTGCCTCTTTTTCCTCAAGCTGTGATTTCTTAAAAGCTCCTCCCAAACACATCGTTGTATGAGGTGCTTAGTTGCAGAAGTCCTCTTCACCTGTCTTCACAAGTCCTCTTCTGAGCTCAGGCAACAAATGATGCTTGTCTGTGGAAATTGCTCAGCTTGAAAGCTTTAAGAAACAATGATATGGTTTCAGATTTGGAGGTCTCTTCCTCCTTTGAGCTGGGAAACAGGTAAGAAAATTGTAGCTCAACATCTCTTCTAGCTTTCTCAAGAATGTGTAAATCAGTGCATTTCTCCATACTCAGAGAAAATTCCTGTCTCACTCACAACCTTGAGATAAACTGAGTATAAATACAATGATGGAAGTGGAGGGATTTGAGTTATAATAATGCAGTTCAGTTAGCAAAGCATGTACCAGTTTAAATCTATTTTATATTGGTTTCCTCAGACAAAGTATCTGTGTGCATGTCAAAGACCGATGACCGGATCAGTCTGTCTGCCTAATAGAGGCTTAGATTTTCAACAGATTCCTAAATACATAGAAGTTCTCCAAATACTGTCGTAGTTAAATCAAAATACTTGCAGATATCAAGAGAGAAATATGAAATACTTTCCCAGTAGGACACCGGTCAGACACTTGATTCTATTTTCATAATAATTGTAGTGTTTTTTTTGTTTTATGGAAACATGCAATGCCTCAACTACCTGATCCCAGCAGTTTTCATCTGTGTTTTTCGTTTTATTGAAATGAAGATGCAGCTTTCTCAAGGTAAGTGTTGAGAAGTGCTTGACACTAATGGGCCTGACAGAATCTGGCTCAACACGTCAATACAATTGTCACAGGGCAAATTAGTTGAATTTCAATGAGAATACAGCAGTAAGTAATCAAGCCATCTGTGTGCATTGGAAGCCCATTTCAAAATCTTCCTGTAGAAATGTCTTTCCCTATTCAGACTTTGATATTGCTGATTTTTCTGGCTTCGCGTCTTTGCAGTTGAAGATATTTCTTTCAAAATCAAAACATCATCGAAGGAATTTCTTGCCTTTTTAAAATTAACTACATTGAAATTAGTATAGAGAAACTGGATATTGCACGAATGAGAATAGTAATCAGAGTAGGATGCTATTAGGGAAGTTTCTCGGTTCTATTTATCCTGATTCGAGCCATCTGGAGGCATCTCAATGTGCCACTGGAATAATTAAGAAATATCAAGAACAAAATGTTTTTAAATGAATTTTAATGACAAAACTAATTAGGAGACCATTCCCATAATACACAACAGTCACTGCATGTTACTGATGTGTCACAAGTGAGATCGCTTTTGAAGGATAAATGGCATATTTTGCACATTCATCTCTTAGCAGTATATTTCTGGATTTTTATTTTTATTTTTGATTCTAGATTTTTTTTTTTTTTGTGATTAGTGTGTCTGAAGTGCATGCCATAGTTGTTTTAACAGTAGCTCTTTGATATTTTTAAAATAACAAGGTTAAACCTCGTTCTCTTCCACTGGGGCTTGAGGCGGTTTTTTACTTAATTTTGACATTTTGTAAATATATACTGAAAAGTCATATACCTTTTAATGGGAACTATTTGATCATTTCTAGCTCATGTGCCTTTCCGTGCAGTCAATGGCACCTCTTCTATGGGTTCTTCTAAACCATTCCTCATGCCAGCTAGTTGAAGAAAATGTTTTCAAAAGATGCAATACACTTTCATTTGTCAGTCGTAACTGTGTGTCAACAATAATGTTGACATTATCTTCAGAAGGAAATTAATATGTATAATGAAATTTGAGTTAGCCTTCGTTAGCTGAGAACATACATAGAAAACTTGATACAAGTTTCAGTTTTGAAGCATAACTTATACCTGTTTAGATAAAAATAGTAACAATAAATGCTGTATGTTTCTTTTCCTATGTTTATTCTTTGTACAGAAAGACTTCTATTGCAAAGGTAGAATATAGTTAGTTTTGCTGAGAGCTTTAAAATTACCAATCATTTTATCTTTCTTGGACATGAGATCAAAGAGTATCTTGTATTGAAAAGCCTATCTGTACATCTGAGAGCAACTCTTACTGCAGAGTGTTACGCCAGCTATTTGTTTGTAAGATCATCGATTCTTTACTGGTCACAGAAGCATACCCCAGAGGGTGACTTGCTCAGAAAGACTATATGTGATCATAACATCTTAGGCATTATTAAAGACCTCTGCACTTGATGGGAATTATGCAACTCTGTGCAAGTCGAAGAGCTGGCATAGCCAGGGCCTCACCAGATCAATGGTTGTACTAATTGACTTTGTCTCAGCATAAGCAATGTCACTGGATATGGAAACTAGCTTAATAGAAAGCAGAGGTGTCATACTTCATGTAGATTATCAGACACATTTGTTTTTATTGTGTTTGCACTTCTTTTGTACTTACATGCTGAAATAACAAATCTAGGAGGACTTGAATCTATTGCCATCTGATATATTTGTTTCTATACCGAAAGCAAGTAACTCTGCAACATTACTGTAAAGCAAAGGAGAGCTGAAGAGATCTGATCTATTTAAGCAAAAAATTCAAGCTCCTACGCTTTTAGGCATTTGCCTCAAAGCGTGTTTGTCTTCCAATGATAGCATATGTGCTGTTTCTGAAAAATATATGTAACCTGAGTCCATTGGACTACACTGCATTTAGATGATTTAAGCAACTAAATTGAAAATAGAGTAATGTACATAAGCAGTTTACTGAACACTTGAAAAACCATCTCACGCATTTTGTTTATGACTTACTAATTACTTTCTATAGCTAATGTTACAAGGATTTTATAGAGAAATCATGTACTCCCTAATCTTCCTGTGGCTTGAAATCTGACTGTGACTGAAAGCCACGTTGAAGATCAACCTACTCATCTCTGACTCTAATAATGAACCACTTATTTAAACAGCTTTTGACCTTATCTTACTCATTAATAAACTATTTAGAAATGTATCATTGATGTAAAATTTGATCATCTTACAATTATTCAGTTACCCTCAAATTCAGTCTATGTTAAAGTTCAGTGATAATTTGCATTTCGGGAAAACGTGATTGTGTTTGTTAATAATTCTATATTTATTTCATGAGCAATCAACCTTTAAAATAAGTGGGTTTTTTTGAAATATGATTTTTTATTCTTGCAAGTCAGATGTCTCTACCAAACATTACTTCTCCTTTTAAGTCACTAGACAGGCATAGTATATATTTATGAAATAAATATACTGTCCCTAAGGTGAGCTGAAGTTTAAAAAATACCTGTCAAAAGGGCTTTATATCCCTTGAAGAAGAAATTAAAACCACTTTTTTAACAGAAACTGAAAATTCTTGTTTGTTTGTTTCATATATCAGACAGCTAGTGCATAATCATTTGTAATGCAATTTTGTGATCTCATTGCATTTAATATTTGAAGTCTGTCAGACTTCGTATATGCTCATCAGAAAAGGGCAAAATAAAATATAAAACCCCCGTTTTACCACCGACCATATTTTTTTCTTCAAATGTCATTGCCTTATCTCTACTTTTATGAAACATGGCTAATCTACTACAGTTATGTAGTAAATTAAACTTTAAAGTTAAGCTATTTTGTACATCTACCTCCACTTCTCAGAAATACAATATTAAAAAGAGCAGAAAACTCCTTAGTTAAACTGAATGTTACAGTAACAAGTCCTTAAATGGCATACAGTGTCCTCTGCCATCACTGAAATTTGGGAAAAGTGAATCCAAATGTCGTGGTTTTAGGCTGATCCAGCAACTAAAACTCACACAGTCTCTCCTTCTCCAGTAAAGTAGAGAGGAGAGGAAAAAAAAAAAAAACCAAAGGGACTGAGAGTTGAGACAAGAACAGAGGGAGCACCCACCAACCGTGGTCCTGGGCAAAACAGGCAGAGCTTTTCTCAAAGCAAAACAGTTTATTAATGATTACTTAGAAGGACAAAGGGAAACAAAAAAACTGATTACTTGAGAGGACAGAAAGAAACAAAACCAGATCTTAAAACTGACACCTTCCCCCCTCCTTCCTTTTCCTCCCGGCTCTACCTCCTCCCCCCAGCAGCACAGGGGGCAGGGACTGGGGGAGTGCAGGTCAGTTCATTCCGTGCTGTTACTGCTGCTTCTTTCTTAAAGGAGAAGGAGTCCTTACACCCTTTTCCCCTGCTCCAATGGATCCCCTACCCACGAGGAAAAATCCACAAACTTCTCCAACGTGAGTCCAGCCCACTGGAAACAATCCTCCCCACAGATTGCTCCGGTGTGGGCTTTACCACAGTCTCGGGTACTTAGGGAGCTGTAGCCACTTGCTCCGGCGTGGGTCGTCACGCAGACTCCAGATGCCTCTCTGCCGTGTCGTGCACCCCAACACGACCATCCTCAGGCTCAGGCATCTTCTCCCCATGGGCTGCGAGTGGGTCTCTGCTCCACCGAGGCTGTCCTGGTTGCAGGGGGGCCGCCTGCCATCTCACCATCAGCCGCAGGGGAAACTTGGCTCCGGCACACCTCCTCCCGCTCCATCCTCACTGACCTGCTGTCGATGCAGCTGTTTCTCTCAGATCTCAGTCCTCTCCAGGTGAACTCAGCCCAGTGGGCACCCCGGGAGTGGGGTGCCCCCGAGTCCCCCAGCTGGCTCCGCCGCCGCCATCCTCAGTGGGCAGCGCCGGCCCGACGCAGTCAGCCGCCTGGCCGGGAGCCAGGGAGCGGGGGCAGTGCCCTCCTCCCTTCTCTCCTCGATCCTGGGCAAAGCACCTTTTTCGGTTCCTTTGTCCTGACTTAAATAGGGCAATTCGCAGAGGCGCCCTATTGGCTCAACCCCGAGGGGGATGGCAGTCTGATCTGGTGGCCAGAACTAAGCCTAACCCGGTTCCAAAACCGGGGAGGTCGCAGGGAGCAAAATCCCTCTCCTGCCACCAGAACCACCCCCCCTCCACATCAAACCGACACCAAATTAGATTAGATGCTGAAAAAGACCATGACAGTGATACAAGAAACGGAAAAACTATTCTGCAAGAAGTTTTAGATGTCTACATGGAGAAAATTAATGTATAGTTGAATTTTTCAAGCTGGTAGAGATTTCAGGGATAAGCCCATATAGAATGGCTTAACACTTATCAGCATATGTTCAGAAACAGGTTCTAGCCCAATGGTGCTGCACCAAAGTGAGGAGATATTAGCTCTGACATAGCACTGTGAAAAGGAGACACAGAACCGATTTGTTTGGTATCCACATGGCTTTCTGGAGACCTTGCTGCCCACGTGTTGAGTTTCAGGGTTTATTGCACCCGCAGTAGCCACAGGTGTACATATGCCCTAAAATCCAAGTTTGATTTACCTTGTGTAACATGATTAAAGCTGGAATTTACTCTAAAAAGATAAGGAAGACAAACACTATAGTAACAATATTTAAAACGAAAGACTTTGTTAAAGAGAAAAAAAAAGGATATCAAGCTGTCTGTAGATTAATTTATGCTGGTAATAGAAGAAAACATGTAAAGATCAAAGCAGAAAGATTTTGAAATGGTCTTGTGATGAAAGCAGTGGATATAAGCAACCTAACTAGTTTTTGACACGAAACTGTGATGTATTTACAGTTGGGATGACATGGCAAAGCTGTTTGCAGTCACCATTGTGCCTCTTCCTGTGTCTGCGTCCCCATGCTGTCACCATTGTGAGCAGCACAGGAGAAGTGAAAGTGCATGAATAAAAATTCTAGTGGTAAATTAGACATAAACTTTGCTTTACATCATGGTAAATGAACAAAAACCCCCACCTATTTCTTGAAAAAGTAGAAGCAGAGATCAACAAATCTGAAACAAGGACTCAAAGAATTCTCTCTATATATGAAAATGCATTATATTCCATTCTCCACAGGAGATCAAACATAAAAGAGAAATCTAGTTCTAATAGAAAAGAAAGTTTTATTAGGAAATAGTGATGCTATATGATACTTTCGTTTTTCTCAAAAAACTATGAACAATTTATTCTTAATCCTGAGAATGTTCATGTTTTGATCCTTTTTTTTTTTTTTTACTTAAAAAGAAAAAAGTAAAAAAATTAATTGAGGAAGGGGAAACGGAGGGAAGCGGAGGGGAGGAAAGCGGTTTCAAGAAGCATGACCCCTTAGTCTTTCTTGCTCGATGGAGGCCAGTGAGGAAATTGTTGCCCTTGACCTTACTAGGGATATAATTTAACCTCCATGCACCCCATCAGTGAATACTGCAACCTTGATTCTTTGGTGTTGATGGAGACATAAACTTTGTGTCTTGAACTCACTGGTCAGGAGTGAAACGGTATCATCAGGCAACTGCTGTACAAACATCAGTGTCAGTTCAAGATATCAGTGGCCTTCAGCTGTTTGCCGTTGTCCCTCTTTCGGGTATCTGAAACAATCTTCATAGAAAATCCAGATTAAGCTGAGTGAACCGGGTGAAATGCACAAAGCATGGCAGTCTCAGCTTGGTCTCAGCTGTGACTGTCAACAGAAAACTGGTAAGCAATCTATGGGACAGGAACACCTTAATCCTCTTTAACATCAACAGCCATTACCAATGATCTAATTCTTCTATGTGGTTAAATGGGTGCCAGAGAAGAACTAGGTCCAGTTACTTCTGCCATATTCAATTTCTAGGCACTTTAATAGTTTTTGACTGAAGAACACAGCAACCTGAATGGAAGATTTGTTATTTTAACGACAAGAATACTACTGAACATTTTATGAAAAATAAAAAATAAAGGTAAAATGAGTACTGTATCGTTTGTAGATGTACTTCAAAAATGCATTTTCTTGAAGAAAAACCATAATGAGTATCTAGTATTCAGACATATCTTTGTCGACACAGCAAACATTAAGCTATTTCATATAAAGGAAAAGATTGCCTCTGTGTTATCAGGTCAGACATACCGGAGAGCAAGTAACCCTGATTCAATCTTTATAAACATGATGCAGTTTATGGAGTAATCAATCTGGATAGGCTATGGTAAAATGAGAATGCATTTAAGCAGAAAATAAAATATCTTTTTTCATTTATTTTGTTTATTTTCTTTTAATGGAAAAGAAAACAACTATCCTTTAATTTTACTGTACCAAGAGACTTGCATTTCTAGCCTTGAGAGCATTCTGTGTAAAAGATATATACTGCCGTAAAAATGTTAATTTACGCCTCACAAAAACCACAAAAAATTGCTGTTCCTTTTCATTTTTCCAATGTATGAGTTCTTTACAGATATTTCTACAAATGGTTCGTGAGAGGAATTATTGTCCCATTGTTAGCTTGCAAGCATTTATTTTGACTATTCAAAATTATAACTATTTTATTAACATCTGTGCCTTTGATTGGAGAAACCTTAGAAATAAAAGCAATTTTCAGTAATGGAGAAAAAAAATGGTTTTTTACTGACCTAAGATGCACTTAATCAAATTTTCTATGAACATTCTTTCCAGTCACCCTTGTAGGGGGCTTGCCCATAAAAAACTAAGTCAAAAAAGTTGGAATACCAAACTCATTTGAAAACACCTATATATGTCCTATCAACCTGCACGTGGAAAAAAAAGATCTAGTTGCTTAAGAACCACTCAAATGCAGAATAACTCATGTGACTGTACAGGAACAGACATCCTGGCAGCGAGATATATGCTATTTTTTTTTGCTTAAACAAACCTTCTACCCATCAATAATCTATTCAGTCATAGTGGACTTGATTACTTGACTACTTGTTAGTTTTCTACTTCGTAGTTTTTTATTACTATTTAGTTTTCTTCATAGCCACTCATATGGTGCTGTGGTTTAGATTTTTGGCTAAAACAGTGCTGATAACACACTAATGTTCTAGCTTTAGCTGGACAATGCTTGCACAGCATCAAGACCCTCACTCTGCCTCCCCAGTGAATAGATTAGGGAGTGCTCCAGAGGCTGTAAGGGGACCCAATTGGGCAGATGATCTGAAGAAAGCAAAGAGATATTCCATATCATATAATGTCATACTCAGAAATCAAAAGGAAAAGAGGGGGTTTTAGGGAATTGCCAATCTTTTTCTCTGGAACTGCCCATTGGAGATGGTGACTTAATGCCTTTGCATCACTTTTTCCTTCCCTTTTCACTTTTCCCTTCCCCTTTTGTTTTTTTCTTTTTCTTCCACTTATCCTTCACTTATTAAACAATTATTAATATCTTTTTTTGTCTGTTAGCTTTATAACGACCCCCAAGCTTTCTTGGTTTTATTCTTCCTTTCTTGTTCTCCTGTCCCACTGGAGATGGGGGAGGGAACTGAGCAGGTGACTTTGTGGTGTTTATCTGCCCACTGGGGTTAATCGACAACATCAGTGTTTTCATCAGACACTTCTTGTTCTGGATGAATAACTTAAATTCCATTTCCTCTTAAATTCTTATCTAGAGTGAGTGTTCCCAGATATACTGGACAGATCAGAGAACACAGGATGTTGCTGATCAGGTCTTCTGGGGACAAGTCAGATTCCACATGACCTACATAGTAGGTGGGAGACGTGTGTGTACATCTCTACCTGAAGTTTTCAACAAGAACTGGCTAACAGTCATTGCTGTTTATCAACAACAGGACAGCCTTCAAGCAAAATTTTACGAGTAAAAGTAAACTTAAAAAGCACACATTCTTATTTGGCAGAGCACCTTCCTCCCTGTGCTTGAGCTGCAATAATTGTTTCTTTCAGTGTTTCTTTTTTTTTTTTTTTTTTTTTTTTTTTTCCCACTGCTTATTCATATATTTCCCTTTGGGAAAAGCATGGTCACACTGGAGCTGTGAGACAAAATATTCTCTGAGGATTCTAAACCAGATTCTAACAGAAGCATGACTAACTCAGTATCACAACCATCAGAGATTTCTGCAAGACGCTTTCTGGGGAAGGGAAAAAACTCTCTTCCAGTCATAAATGCAGAAGGGAAGAAAGGATGGAAGGAGGGCAATCTTATCCTAGCAAAACCAGACAACCTGATATAAAAACCTGATAAAATATTTGGAAAAGCCAGAAGAATTTGTGAAACCTGTAAGGAATTAATTCCAACCTAATTTGTTTGGGAAGCGTCTGGGAAGGATTTGGGAAGAGACTGTAGAAATTATCTAATTTAGCTCAAACAGAAAAGCATTCTGTAACTCACCATTACATAACAATAGTTTTCTCCTGAAAAAGACTTTTGAGAAAAATTGTTCCTTAGGATATATTCCCAGAGATTTGGAGTTGCCTGGGAAACTAGCTGCCATGTGTAGTTCCTGTTCTTCTCTTTTCTGAGCAAATGTTGAGTCACATGGATTTTCCATGTGTCAGGTTTAGTTGCTGACTGTTTAAAAGCAGAATGTATCTACTCAGCAGAGCTGGATCCTATGGGCTTTTACAGTCAACTTTGCATCTGTGGAACTTGCTCTCTTTCAATTTGTATTTGATGCTGCTTGCATAAATATTCAGAATTAATTCTTACATAAACAGTTAGGGCTAGAGAATTTTTCGTTAGTGTTTTGATGATTGCTTTCCAGTTGATTTTTTTCTGTTATCCGTAATATCTGTGCTAATATATCATAAAAATCTATGCAAGAATTGATTGCTAAGAGCCTAGAAATCCACAAATTCAAGAGAAGATGCTTGAGAATGAAATGAAAAAAAAAAAAAATCTGTTTTTATACTGAGCTCTTTTCTTGACCTGTTGACCCTTTTGGGACTGAGCAGTGAATTTCATTTTGTGTCTGAACTAAATGAGAAAAAATGTCATCTTTTCCACAGAAAAAGCCATATTAAAGTTTCTACACACTTTCTTAATCGACTTACAGATGAATCAGACAGCTACTGTGAAAGTTTTGCTTTTTTGACTGTTACCTTTGCTTCTCGATTGCCTATCTGAAAAAAGAACAGAAAACACCACTTGCCAAGTGGTTGTTGTTCACTGACTCAGCAAAGGGTTTCGCGTGTGTACCTCAGGCCACTACAACAGGTTTCATCAAATGCTGTGAAACAGCTCACATGGTTACCTGGGCATCTTGTGCAATATGAGATGTTTTTAGGCTGTATCAGACATCTGCACAGCAACAGCACACAACTTGTGAGATACGGGTATCTCGAATTTTTAGGATATACATGATATATTATGATATCCTGAGTGGGAAATATTAAGATATCCTAAGTGGGATAGGATAGTAGGCATCTAATGCCGCCTTATGTCTATTTTTAGATATCTGAATCATCCTCTAGATATTTAACCTTACAGTCAACTTTTAATGATATCCTATCACATATCTACCTATAGGATTTACCTATAAGATTCTACCTATAATAACAGGAACTATGCTTAAGACAGAAATATTCTTCCTATTTGAAAACAGCTTCTGAAAAAAAAACAACATAGAAACCCAAGACATTTATATCAAGGCACATGAAATTGCATCAATTACATAGTTTCCATTTCTTTGTTTTAAGAAACAACTTTAGGCAAGTCATAGTCCCCATCTGAAGCAAAAGCAACATCATTTCTCCTGCACGTGTTTGAATGTGATTCAGTTTGACAAGTCACAACTAACGAAAGTATCTGCTGTTGAAAAAAGAAATTAACACAGAGAAATCTAATTGAAGAGGTAGAAAGATCATTGTGATTTGTGTCAAAATAAATAATTTTAAAAACCTCCACATTCAGCCTCTCATATCACTGTTTCAGTTCCTCTTATAGCAGTGGTGAAATAATGTTGTATGTATTGCTGCTACTAATAGCTACTGCTGTGGCTATGATTATCACATTCTAGCCCCTGTCTGAATAAACTTACAAACCTCATCAGTGAGAAATGCAATGGTACTGCAATGAAAGGATCAGTAGCATTTCTAAGGACTCGCCTTCTCTGCTAAATCATTGGGTGTGAGGCTGTAAACTGGGATGAAACTTCAGAAATTCATTGTACCTCCTCAAAAAGAGTGCTCATTGTGTAAAAGAGGAGATTATAAAATTTAGCTACAGTGGCATCAATATTCCAGTATAAATGCAGTGCACTATAAATGTTATTACACTCTATTTGTGAGCAATAAAATGACTGGGAATGCTGACTTTACATTCTCATCTTGTGCTATGTCTCCGAAGTCCTAAGCCACAAGTCAGCAACAGACTCTGCTTCCTTATTTGATTCAGGTTCACTGGGACTTAAATATCTGCAAAAATACTTTATTCGCTTACCTAAATCTCATTTTCAAATGTATTGAAAATCAGGTTTAAATTTTAAAGATCTTTGTAATAATTGTGAACATTTGTAGAAAACAATGCAATAGAATGTCACTATTGGCTGGCTATTGTTAGCTATGCACATGAAGAACAGCTCTGTGGCTGTTATTTAGGTGCCTGGTATACACACACAGAGACAAAGAGCACTTTTCAAGCTAGATGTCCAAATTCTTAGCATCCAGAGAATCTTTTGGTTTCATTGTTTCCTTCTGATGACCTATGCTGATTCTCCTGGGAACCATGCTAAGGCACATGGAGAGCAAGGAGGTGGTGGGTGACAGCCAACGTAGCTTCACCAAAGGCAGATCGTGCCTGACCAACTTGGTGGCCTTTTATGATGGGGTGACAGCATCGGTGGACAAGGGTCGACCAATGGATATCATCTACCTGGACTTGTGCAAAGCTTTTGACACTGTCCCGCACGACATTCTTCTCTCTAAACTAGAGAGGCATGGGTTTAATGGATGAACCACTCGGTGGATAAGGAATTGGCTCAATGGCCGCACTCAGAAAGTAGTGGTCAATGGCTCGATGTCCAAGTGGAGACCGGTCACGAGTGGCGTCCCTCAGGGGTCCGTGTTGGGCCCGGCCCTCTTCAACATCTTTGTCGGTGACGTGGACAGTGGCATGGAGTGCACCCTCAGCAAGTTCGCCGACGACACCAAGCTGTGTGGTGCTGTCGACACGCTGGAAGGGAGGGATGCCATCCAGAGGGACCTCAACAGGCTGGAGAGGTGGGCCCGTACCAACCTCATGAAGTTCAACCAGGCCAAATGCAAGGTCCTACATCTGGGTCGTGGCAATCCCAGGCACAAATACAGACTGGGCGGAGAATGGATCGAGAGCAGCCCTGAGGAGAAGGACTTGGGAGTACTGGTGGACGAGAAGCTCAATATGAGCCGGCAATGTGCTCTTGCGGCCCAGAAGGCCAACCGCGTCCTGGGCTGCATCAAGAGGAGCGTGGCCAGCAGGTCGAGAGAGGTGATTCTCCCCCTCTACTCTGCCCTCGTGAGACCTCACCTGGAGTACTGCGTCCAGTTCTGGAGCCCCCAACATAAGAAGGACATGGACCAGTTGGAGAGGGTCCAGAGGAGGGCCACGAAGATGATAAGAGGGCTGGAGCACCTTTCCTATGAGGACAGGCTGAAAGAGTTGGGGCTGTTCAGCCTGGAGAAGAGGAGGCTCCGGGGTGACCTTATAGCGGTCTTCCAGTACCTCAAGGGGGCCTACAGGAAAGATGGGGAGAGGCTGTTCAGGAGGGCCAGTTGTGATAGGACAAGGGGTAATGGTTTTAAAATAGAGGGAGGTAGATTCAGATTGGATATTAGGAAAAAATTTTTTACCATGAGAGTTGTGGAACACTGGAACAGGTTGCCCAGAGAGGTGGTGGATGCTCCATCCCTGGAGATGTTCAAGGCCAGGTTGGACGAGGCCCTGAGCAACCTGATCTAGTTGGAGATATCCCTGTTCCTTGCAGGGGGGTTGGACTAGATGACCTTTGAAGGTCCCTTCCAGCCCTAACCATTCTATGATTCTATGATTCTATGATTACCTGACTCTATGCAGTATACCTGGCTTTGAATTATCTGATCAGAATTATTATTGGTTAGAGGAGTATAGAAATGTATTTTGTTTAGGGTATTTGTTATTTTGGGATTTTTTAACTTAACAAGACTTTCCCTTTCTTACGAGTTCTTCAACACCTGTTTTAAGATGGAATGACTCATACTCTGGAGTTCCTATTTCTCACTGGGTGACGGTTCAGAATAAATACTTCCAGATTGCTATAGATAGGTGAGATGAGTTCAGCCTGTCATAATTGAGTGCATTCTGCAAAGTGGAGCCACGAAACTATATGACAATGAGGGCTTCTATTGTTTTCAACCAAAGCTTATTACAGTCAGGCATATAAACCGTTGTGCAAAGTGTGTCAGCATTTTCTTTTGACTGGAGAGACAAAACCCTGAGGTAGTCTGATGTCGATAGCTGCGATCTGTGTCTAATCTTGTCCCCACCTAAATTATCTCCTATGGCTCCATATTTGCAGCATGTATGAACATGTGCAGTTGTACAGTTTAGTGCAAGCAAGCATCAGTATTCTGTAGGAGACAATATTCTGTTTCAAACAGGGCGGATGGCAGGTTAAGAACATAAATGCTATTTTCCCCTTAATACTCTCCTAGCTTCTGCATATTTTCAGCTTGGATTTTGAGACTGATGCAGTATGTCTGTTTAGTAGCATTTACTGAATCTCCTGTGTCATGGTTTGATGTGGAGGGGGGGTGGTTCTGGTGGCAGGAGAGGGGTTTTGGTCCCTGCGACCTCCCCGGTTTTGGAACCGGGTTAGGCTTAGTTCTGGCCACCAGATCAGACTGCCATCCCCCTCGGGATTGAGCCAATAGGGCGCCTCTGCGAATTGCCCTATTTAAGTCAGGACAAAGGAACCGGAAAAGGTGCTTTGCCCAGGATCGAGCAGAGAAGGGAGGAGGGCACTGCCCCCGCTCCCTGGCTCCCGGCCGGGCAGCTGCCTGCGTCGGGCCGGTGCCGCCCACGGAGAATGGCGGCGGCGGAGCCAGCTGGGGAACTCGGGGGCACTCCACTGCCGGGGTGCCCACTGGGCTGAGTTCACCTGGAGAGGACTGAGATCTGAGAGAAACAGCCGCATCGACAGCAGGTCAGTGAGGATGGAGCGGGAGGAGGTGTGCCGGAGCCGAGTTTCCCCTGCGGCTGATGGTGAGATGGCAGGCGGCCCCCCTGCAACCAGGACGGCCTCAGTGGAGCAGAGACCCACTCGCAGCCCGTGGGGAGAGGATGCCTGAGCCTGAGGATGGTCGTGTTGGGGTGCACGACAAGGCAGAGAGGCATCTGGAGTCTGCGTGACGACCCACGCCGGAGCGAGTGGCTACAGCTCCCTAAGTACCCGAGACTGTGGTAAAGCCCACACCGGAGCAATCTGTGGGGAAGGATTGTTTCCAGTGGGCTGGACTCACGCTGGAGAAGTTTGTGGATTTTTCCTCGTGGGTAGGGGATCCACTGGAGCAGGGGAAAAGGGTGTAAGGACTCCTTCTCCTTTAAGAAAGAAGCAGCAGTAACAGCACGGAATGAACTGACCTGCACTCCCCCAGTCCCTGCCCCCTGTGCTGCTGGGGGGAGGAGGTAGAGCCGGGAGGAAAAGGAAAGGGGGAGGAAGGTGTCGGTTTTAAGATCTGGTTTTGTTTCTTTCTGTCCTCTCGAGTAATCTTTTTTTTTTTGTTTCCCTTTGTCCTTCTAAGTAATCATTAATAAACTGTTTTGCTTTGAGAAAAGCTCTGCCTGTTTTGCCCAGGACCACGGTTGGTGGGTGCTCCCTCTGTTCTTGTCTCAACCCTCAGTCCCTTTGGTTTTTTTTTTTTTCCTCTCCTCTCTACTTTACTGGAGAAGGAGAGACTGTGTGAGTTTTAGTTGCTGGATCAGCCTAAAACCACGACATCCTGTCAAAATGCTTGTCCAGTCTACTCTGAACACATATAAATGCTTCCAAAATTCCCCTGGCAAACCGTCCCACAGGTCTGCCACCCACAGTGAAGAAGCACCTCTTCCCCTTCTGAGCTGGCTTCTGTCGTCTTCATCTGATGACGCCTGGTTCTTGTATTAGTAGAAATTAGAAGAAACGGTGAGCAGTCAATCCCTACCTGCAGTCTCTACATGAGGTTGATTTTTGTCTTATTTCCTCCAAAGTCACCTCTTAGTCCTTCTAAAGAATTTATTCCATATCATAATTGTTGGCCTCCGCTGAAACTTTGCCAGCTTTTCTGTGTCATTTTTGAGGAGAAAAGAACAGCTCACATTAAATAGGGTGCACATGAACCGTGATTTTGTACAGTGGCATAATGATTTTTTTTTTCTATTTCTTCATTCTTTTCGTCATAACGTCAAACATATGATTCATTTTCCACTCCTAGCAAGCACTGAGGTGATATTTTCATCTGTCACAAACACAAAGACATACTCCAATGGCAACAGGCAGCACAGACTCTATCATTTTATGGGTGAAGCTAGGTATGTTTTCCCCATATACATTACTTCGCATTTATCCCAAAAGAACTAATTTTTTTTATTATTACTAAATTTCATCTGCTGTTTTATTACTCAGTCATTTTTTAAGATCGGGCCGCAATTCTTTCCAGTCAGCCCACACACTTACTGCCTTGACCTTTGAATTCTTTTCTTGTGTGCAAACATGGTCACATCACTGCTCACTACCTTTTCCAGGTCAGTCATGAGTATGTTGAACATTATAATGCCCAGTCTCTGTGGAATACCACAAGGAACTTTCCTGTACGTGAGATTTAATGATTTATTTCCACCTTCTTTCCTATCTTTTAACCATTTATTTACCCATGTTAGGACCTGCCTTTTCTGTTGTTTAATTTCACCACAAGTGTTTTGAATGAGGCCTGATGAAAAGCCTTTTGAAAATCCAAGAAGAGTATACTGAGTATATTATTCTTATCCACAAGTGTTTTGAACTCTTAAAAGAACTCAAAGTTTGTAAGATATAACTCAAAGAGATAAGTTTGTAAGATATAACTTGTAAGATAAGAATCACACTGATTCTTATAGTAGCTTCTATTTATTCAGGTCTCAGCTAATTCAGTGTCAACACACGCTATTAATCTGCCATATTTGAATGTTTCTTCTTAAGGATTGTCACCACATTTGCCATTCTCACGTCTTCAGATACTAAGAGTTAAATGAGATACATGGTGGATATATAGTTGTACTATTTTGTCCTTGAGTACCATTGGGACTTGTGGATGAATACCATCCAACGTTGGCCATTCGTTAGTTTTATTTTGCTTCTACTTACCATGATCACCTTCCACTGCTACTGTGACTTCAGTTTCAGGTTGATCCTTCATTAATCCCCATCTCCTAACTCCCCTAAGTATTCCAGCATAGGAATCTCCCCATGTTTTTCTACACTGAACACTGACACAAAACCTCTACTTATCTCCCCTGAAGTGGTGTTGTCCTCTCTGAACGTATTATCATTGTTGTGCATGGCTCCAAAAACTATCTCATGGCCTTTTTGCTTTTGTTGATTTTGATAGATTATTTAGATTACAGGTTATGTTAGATCCTGTATTTACCTCAGAAAAAAAACACCTCAAAGTTGTCTAGTCATGGAAATTAGCTCTAATTTGAAAGTTAGTATCTGACAGTAATTCATTACCGTAGTGCAAAGCACAATCCCTTCAGTAAGAAGAGAAAAATCCACTTTCCAAATATCTAGAAAGAAAGAAATGCTCCAGAAAATGGAAGAGAAACTACTTTGTGAATTAAAAACTATTTGAAGAAGTATTGCTTTAATCAGGTTGTACAGTTGCTTCACCTAACAGTGAAGATTTTTTAAAACTCATTTTCAATAAGACAGGCTACTTAGATTAGTTTTAGAACATTCTGATGTCTAAGAGAGAAAAATGAAAGATATGTACCCTGGAAGAAAAAAGGAGAAAAGTAAAGAAACAAAGCGAACTTTACTAACTATTAAAAGAAACAAAGCTTTTCTTCTAAACTCAGTACACCCTTGTACAACTGTGTTTTATATTTGGCAAGATATTACTGTCAATTCATATTCAGGGCACGCATCTTGTGTGTGAAAGATATAGTCCTATGATGAATTATGAATCCATCTCTTTCCTTTAGGGTTTGTTTTTTGAATTTTTTTTCTTGCTTTTAAATATTTATTGTAAATGGACTTGGAGAAAAGTGTAGAAATGTCAACTATAATTTGTTTTTTGCATGCTGGGGAAGCCCTAGAATGCAAGTCATCTTTCATATCCTTCTTGCATCCTTCCCGTTGGCTTTTCCAGTGCCTTGGAGCTGACCGAGGAATTTTCTCACCCTCCCAATCATTCTGAGTGAACATGATTTGCTCTTTTACATCTCTGTCATTTTGTATGGCTGCTAAGTAATGTAGTGGCACAAGCTGGCAACCTCGGGAGTAGGAATGCTAGGACCTGTTCCGTAAAAGAATAATGTGCTGTCAGTTGTTCCACTTGGGAAGCTATAGCTGTCACCTGAAAGTATTTTCTGTTGGAACTTCCCCACTGTCTTTAAGTGAAAGTTCATCTTTTCCCTCAAGAAGCAGAAGTGATGAAACTTGATGTTCTGGCCTCAGAAAGAGGTCAAAAAAAGCATCAGATAAAATTGAATAAGCAACGTTGGACTATTTCTGAATTAATTCTTACCATTTCTTAAGGCACTGTCTCTGTTCAACTGAACGGATCAAGTTCTCTGACAGTGTAAAGTGGGCAGGTTCACTGACATTTCTGAAGCTCTGAATTGTTATAGCTGCTCTGAATTTGGCATAGAACTAGTGCAGGCTTTCACTCAAGCAACCAGAGCTTTGGATCTCGGTAATTGGGATGACTTCAGGGAGGATGTCTTGCAGGTTGTTTCCTTCAGCAGCAAAAATCAGACATTTCCTTTACAAAATACAGTTTGTTCACAAGTTTACTTTCTTCAAAATCAGGAGAAATCTACAGTCAGAAGAAATTTCCTGGCTTATAATTAAAGCCTCTGCCTAGTGAGTGTTTTGGACAAAAGTTTTATTTGCATGTAGGATTTTTGCGTGGGTTTTTTTTTAAGGTTATGTTGATGACTAAGGTTACGCTTTCTTGGCTTTATTGCTCCATATGTTTCCCTGGAGTTTCTGTTGCTTCTTTGAGACATGCAGCTGGAACAAAATCTACTTCTTGCACTGGTGTGTCTTACTGAATCTCCTATGCACACTCATTTGAGTCATTTGGCAGCAAAAAATTTTTGAGATGAAAATTCACTTTGTTTATGAATACCTGCTATGATGACTCCTCAGTGTTTGCAGATCCACACTAATTTTATGGAAATTGCAGAATATAACTTTGTCATATAGGCTGATTTTACAAAGATACTAAGAAATAAAATGTGTAATTGTTGAGGCACGGTCTCTCTCTTTTTCACTCAGAAGCCATGGGGTAGTTACAGAGCACTGCTTTGCCAAAAATCTGAGCTGTTTCTTAAAATCGTCCGAGGAGAGTTCTAGGTAATACCTTACTTCAGCAAAGAGTTTTCCCAATCTGTAGCATCAGTAGCTGAGAAAAATACAGATTACTAACTCTGTTTTGGCCATGCCTTTAGGTATAGAGTATAAAAATACTTCTAAGCAAAAAGTACTTCTAATCAGTGTTCTGTCTCATATGTGGCACGTTTAAGACGTCACTTTTCTCTTACAGAAGACAGAGAAATAAATGATTACCAAATTCCCACCAGTGTTCCATTTTTCTGTTCATGCCTGGCAGCATGGTTTATCATAGGCTCAATGCCTACAGTCACATTAACTACTTGTTTGTAGTTCAGATAAACTTTTGGCCTTATCATTAGTCAAGATAGGAGTGATGAGGAGGAGTGTATGTTGATGCAAGTACCTCACAAAACAGAAAGGATTTTCCCTGATCACTGCAAGTGCAGGGGTCACACAGTTCATGCACTATTGATCAAGAATGTGGAAAACTCTGGGATGGTCTGCAGGACTTACTAGTAGAAGAAAAACACAATAAACATGAAGATGCATGTACTGTCACTTTTCCAAGTAAAACTACACTTTGAGGTATGCTTGAGGTTTAGATCCCTGAGTTCATAACAGTCAGCCACCCAGCACCTGCGTAACACTCTGTAGTCTTAATCTGGAGATGTATGTGAGATAATGACAATAACATTAATAAAAGTATTTTTTAAAAAATGTTCCTTCTATTAAAAAGAAAAGTAGAAGTGAAGTACTGAAAACCAAAGAAAACGGTTTTATGTCTTTAAAGAGTTTTATTATACAAAGGTGTTCACAAGACAGCATGAAACTTGACATGTAACAATTGAGTTTTGTAATAGAAGTCAAATGAGTTTAAGAAGCAAGCCAAACATGAGGAAATTACAAAGTCTTATGGAAAACATATGGATTTTTCTATTTTACATGATTGTGCATCATGCTGCATTTTATGGCTGCCAAGGAAAATTCCCAAATGCTATGAGAGAGACAAAAGTAGTAATTTAAATTCAGCCTTTCAGAAAGTGTCTGAGAGGTTCCCAGTGAGGAAGTATACTGTGATGTTCGTCTCACATCACAGTAAAAAAGCTCAAAAGCTAAAAAAAAGAGATGAATTCTTGTAAATTGAAAAGGTCAAGAATTTAAAATAAGAGATTATAGAAGAACTAAAAGCTGAGGGAGAAAGATCCAAACACAAACTCTACTGTCTACAGGCACCAGCAGCCCTGGTAATTAACTATACTGCATTCCACAAAATAAATTTCACTGTCACTACTGAGTAGTTAGCTGAATACATGGAAATAATTCTCCTGTGACATGAAGGTTTGCATTACTGATAACTGTCTGAAGAGTTTTTGGAAGAGTTTGCAAAGATTATGCAGAATCTATTTTATAGCTTTACCTTGACATAATAGTTGATTTTGTTGACTGGGAAAATGGAAGGAGGCTGATTAGTTCTGGAAGAATCCTATAGGCCCTACATTAAAATACTCCAGCATAATTTATGAACAGAGGTCTGATGTTCAAAACACTTACAGGATCAAACCTTTCCCATTCTCACTGACCTCAAAGGATACTTTTATATGGGATCTTAAAGGAAGCATCATCAGTATCTGTCATTTAGTTCATGCTTGAATGTCCCTGACTGTGTACAAACAGGTTCCCTCGCAATAGCTTGTTTGCTGCGGTGGTAAAAGGAGACCCAGGTTCCTAATGATGAGCGTGTGCTACCCCTGTAGCTGAGGGAATGGGAACCTTCAGTTCCTGCCCGATGCCTGAGCGATGTAGAGAAGTCCAACAGTGATATGGAAACTAGCCATCGTGACTTCAGTGGCTTACCTCAGTTATAGTGGTTTCGTGCAAATGTTTAGGGACTTTTCGGTAGCTTCATCTTCACTGTTTGGAAGCCTATTTGTTAGTCGGAAAGAAAGTAGCCGCTCACTTGCTTTCCCCAGGCACACACTCTTAGAAAAGAGACTAGGAAATCACATTTCCATGGCAACACAGTTTCCAGAGACTGCAACAAACAGAGGTAAAAAGTGTTGAACACAGTTCGTGGTACTGAGTAAGTCAAGTCACTAGCTGTAGCAAGCTCTGTGTCTGCAGAACTTGGCAATTTTTCGAATTCGAAGAGTAGAGAGAACTATTAGCAAGACCTGTTCAAGCCTATCCTGCAGCTGGAGAAAGCAAGCAGGGAGCTGATGGCGATCACACCACCCTTCTTCACTCTGGGGAGTATTACCTGCTTCAGGAGCTCGTGGCCTAATCAGCACTGTCTGCATGAGCTCAAAAGGGAATACATTTAGTGCAGACAGAAGCTTAAGCCAACAAAACGAGAGACAGTGGGCCTTGCAAAGCTGCCCTAACCCCACGTTCTGCAGCATTCACCTAGAAAAGTCTCCCATATTTGTTTGGTCTAGCTCCCTCTTCACATCCTCATCTTTTTTTTTTCACTTCTGTGATCTCACACATTTTGTTTTCCTGCCTTAGCAAATCCTTTCACTGTAGAATTTCTAAGTGAAATATCAACAGCAATTGGTGGCTTTAAAATGACACCTTCGGCCATTACCAAGGGCCAAGTTACCAAGTTACCAAGCAGTAACTCTCCTCCCAAGCCTTTGCCTGTCCATTTAAATTCCAGGCTCTGCAGGAAAAGGTCCTGCTGAGTGATACCTGGCACAGTGGGATCCTAATATCACACCAGCGCTCAGTCATAAACACATTCTCAATGTACTCGTTGTCTCTTCACAGATAGAGGAAGGGTTGACAATGTTGTCAGCTGTTCCACCCTCTCCCCTCTGCCTTCACCTGCTTTTGAAGAAGGAAAATGAATGAGGCAACGCAAAAACCTCACAGGCACCATGGACAGAGGAGACAATCCCTGACCGCAGACTCTCCTCAGGAGACTGTATTAAAAACCATGCCACTTAGGAACACGTCTAATCTCGTTTTCAAAAAATAGCAAATGTTGCTGAGTCTTCTACCTCTATTGATATGTTGGTTCAAAGTTTAATTAACCTCACTGCTAGGAACTTCGTATTAATTTAAATACGGAAAATGATGCATTTTTTTACCTTCTAGTCACTAGATCTTGTTATATAAAATATTTTGGCACTGTACATCTTTTCTATGTATTGGAACACCCATAAACTGTAACACTGGAAAGTGTCTATCACAGTTGTTCAAGCATTGTTGCAAAGCAAACAAATAATAATCTTCCCACATGTAAATAGTTCTTATATCAAATATTTCAATTTTTATAGCTCTATTTTTTATTTTTAACAAAAGTGAAGGCCACTACTGTTTATTAGATAATTTGTTCTAATTTTTCACAGCATATTACATTAAATTTCACAGAAATGCCCTTATAAAGTGTTGAGACTGTTCAGCCTGGAGAAGGGAAGATTCCAGGATGATCTTATAGCAGCCTTCCAGTACTTAAAGGGGGCCTACAGGAAAGCTGAAGAGGGACTTTTTACAAGGGCATGTAGTGACAGGACAAGGGACAATGGATTTAAACTGAAAGAGGGGAGATTTCGATTAGATACAAGGAAGAAATTTTTCACTCTGAGAGTGGTGAGGCACTGGAACAGGTTGCCCAGAGAACTTGTAGATGTCCCATCCCTGGAAGTGTTCAAGGCCAGGCTGGATGAGGCTTTGGGCAATCTGGTGTAGTGGAGGGTTTCCCTGCCCATGGCATGGGGTTTGGAACTAGATGATCTTTGAGGTCCCTTCCCATCCAAACCGTTCTATGATTCTATGATTCTATGAAATTATTTTACTTAGAGCAAATGGTACTAGTCCTCAGGTGACCTAACTGCAGTTTGGCAAGGAACAAGAATGACTGAGATGTCACTGTCTTAATTCCTGTAATGATAAGGAACTGCTTTGAAAATCATGGAACATGAACTATGTCCTATTCAATAAGTGAATGGGTAGGAAAAAAAAAAGCCAGCCTTCTTTGTAGGAAAATATCTTCCAATCCTCATTGTGATACCTCTTCAACCCTAAAGGATGTGGGCAGGACACATATTTGGTGTCACTACTTCATGTATCATCACCAACCATGGCCAAATAATTTTTGATACTCAACAGAAAGAAAAAAAAAACCATAAAGGAATAAAAGCCTGTATAATCAGCTGTGCACTAGGAAAAAGAATTCTGCTTGATTATTGAAACTGATCAGCTGAGACCTTGAAAGATGAGGTTCGCTTACATTCAATGCCCTAATCAGGAAATTCAAGGATTGTTACTCTGTGGAGGACAATACAGGCAATTTTTTTCTTCCCATCACCCAAGGAGGAAAGAGACAAACGTAAAGTTTCCAAAGCTCACAAATTTTGAAGTTTGCCACTATATCCATGTTTATCCAACTCAAACCACACACACAGGGGCACTAACATTTCTTTGTGAAACTGTGTTAAAGCAGATCTTCGTTTACCAATACAAGATTTCACTTTAAAGGCGATCACTTTAAGGTAGATAATTCTTTGCCTATCCCCACGGTAATTGCTGTCATTCCCAGGAAACTGCATCTGTTCTTAAAACTACACTTATTTTAAATTTTCTCTAGTCATTTTTTTCATTTTATGCATTCATAAATAAGACTGAAAAGCCTTTTAGTAATTTGTGTCTCTTCCATGTTTAAGTGCCTTTCAAAGCAAAGAGATCAAGTAATCTCCCAACCTTTTATTCGAATGTGATTTTTTTTTTTTTTTTTTCTGCCTCCTGGATCATTTGTTAGCTTTCCTTGAAATTTGCTCTCCTATATCTGTGTTTGAAGTAGATACACTAAGTACATTTTACTAATGGTGTGTAGAGTCAAGATCTGCCTATTTTACTACCCTCTTCTATACCAAAGGATCACAGAAATATTTTTGACATTACAGAGTTCATCTTCTGCTAGTCATAAATGTTGATATCAAGTTTTCCTCAGATCTTGGCTTTCAAAGACTGAATTTCCCTCCTGCTGATATAATTTTTATCATTGAAGCTCTGAACTATTACCTTGCCTCTGAATGTATGAAAACACATTTTAATGCATTGAGACCATTTAGCAAGACAATTTCGATCACTTTATAATAATATCTTGCCACTCTCTTTATAAGAAATCAGCCTTTGAAATATGCAAGTTTAACCAGAAAATGCTTAAATCATCACTTTATTTCTCAGCTAAAATACGGTTCTACTTAAAAATGAATGCTGCATGTCCCTATGGCAAGTGTCTTTGAGAAATCCAGCTGCAATGCCAGCATGTACATCTTTATTATCCGAATATGTAATCTCATGAAAAGGAAGAAAAGTATTTTATCAGACAGGATCGAACTTCCATGAAACTATCCTGCAAAGTTTTATCTTCTGCTTCTTTATTTATAGAACTCAAGAGTAACTATTTCATCACTATCAGATGACTTGTTTTTGTGTCATTCTTTGTTTCTATTTTAGTTTTCCAAACTTTTAGTATTTTTCCAAGGTTTGCCAAGTATTAAAACAGTTCTTGGTGTGGCTAGTGCAAGTAGTGCTAAGAAAGATTTATGGTGGCTAGACAAGATATTGTGCAACATTTCCTCATTATAAACACTGATAAACCTTTTTTGTAAGCCCTGCATGATACAAAGAGATGTTTACTTTTCTCTGGTGAGAAATCACAGATATTCTATCTACCATTTTACTATTAGAACTCTTATTTATGAATAGTTGAGCTTCAACACCTCTCAATTTTCAGGTCTTCTTTGCTTTAGGTTTTTAAGTTTGCTTTCTGAGTGGAACTAATCTTCCATTTCCCAGACAACTCTAACAAACATGTCCAACCAAGTGCCTAATGTAGATCTATTTAATTCTGTCTTTTACTAAAATTGACTCTCTTACACATTTATTCACAATGTTCTTCAAATGCCATCCCATCTGCCCTTATGTTCTGAAGGTATTGAAATCAAATGCGGTTTCAATTGCTGTAATAAATGTCTCAAATAAAATATTTGCTAAAAAAGCAGATACTTCCCCTCATACAGTGGTCGTAATTAAGAAGTAGATGTTTGCTTTGTGAGTTTTACTGTGTGAAATGAACACTCTTAAACAGTTACACGGTCTTTTTTCTTGCTTCTGCATCAAGATTTTCTTTGATCAGTGACATATTCTATTTAGCTTTTTTTAGCTGTTCTCAGAGCTTTTTGGTTGTTTTCTGTATTCAAGACCAAAATGGAAAGATCTCTGAAAGAGGCTAGTAGAGACAGGCTTCATCTATTTACTTGTTGAAATGTTTACATATTGGAGAAGTAACTACAGTAGAATTGCTTATATGAACTAAGCTCTGAGAGAACAAAGCTCTGAGCTACAAAGGTGCCTAACTCACTGATGCAAATGTAGGTGCTTAAAAGTGAATTAAACATATCAGTCCTTCACTGTTTATTTTTTGTATTCACGCAATAATTGGAAGGAAACTTACTCTCCCCTCCCTCTCTTTATGTCTCTCTTGAGCATGGCAAAAGTTGGAAAAGCATTTATATGATCTGTATATGTATAGTTCAGAAAGTTTTCATTACAGACTATGTATTTTGCAACATCAGTTTTAAACAGGCTAGCAGGAAACAACAGATGCGTATGACAACACGGGAATGGAAAAGCAGGATCTAGCACACTAAAAAAACTTATATACAACGTCTTGAGTTGAAGAAAGAGAATCCTAAGGGACCTGCTGTTTTCCTTGAGGGTCATCAAATGATTTCATAGATTCATAGATTTCTAGGTTGGAAAAGACCTTAGAGATCATCCAGTTCAACCATCCCTAATCCCCATTAAACCATATCACTAAGTAGATCATCCACCCTATTCTTAAACACATCCAGGGATGGGGACTCAACCACCTCCCTGAGCAGCCTATTCCAGTCGCTGACAACCCTTTCAGAGAAGAAATACTTCCTAACATCCAACCTGAATCTCCCCTGACTAAGCTTATGCCCATTTCCTCTTGTTCTATCACCCAACACTAATGTAAAGAGCCCTTCCCCTACCTCCCCACCATCCTTTCTCAAGTATTTGTAGGCTGTAATCAGGTCTCCCCTCAGCCTCCTCTTCTCCAGGCTAAACAGCCCCAACTCCCTCAGCCGGTCCTCATAAGTTTTATTTTCCAGCCCCTTGACCAGTTTAGTCGCCCTTCTTTGGACTCGCTCCAGGAGCTCAATATCTCTCTTAAAGCGAGGGGCCCAAAACTGGACACAATATTCCAGGTGCGGCCTCACTAGTGCCGAGTACAGGGGTAGGATCACTTCCCTATTCCTGCTGGTTACACTATTCTTGATACACGCCAGTATCCCATTGGCCTTTTTGGCCACCTGGGCACACTGCTGGCTCGTATCAAGCCAGTAGTGAACCAACATCCCCAGGTCCTTCTCCGCCAGGCAGCTCTCCAGCCACTCTTCCCCAAGCCTATAGCGATTCTTGGGGTTTTTATACCCCAAGTGAAGGACTCTGCACTTAGCCTTATTAAAGCTCATGCCATTTGGCCTCAGCCCAACGATCCAGTCTGTTCAAATCCCTCTGAAGGGCCTCCCTACCCTCAAGCAGATCGACACAGCCTCCCAGCTTGGTGTCGTCCGCAAATTTACTGAGGGTGCATTCAATCCCCTCATCCAGGTCATTGATAAAGATGTTAAACAGAACTGGACCCAGCACTGAGCCCTGGGGAACCCCACTGGTGACCGGCCTCCAGCCGGATTTCCAGCACCCCTCTACAGTTTGGTTCTATTTTCATGCACAATATAGCTTAGAACAGAATATTTTATGTAGGTTAATTTAAATGAACGAGATGTATTTTCTTGTGGTCGTAAATAAAAACAGCAAAGTGAATACAGAGATAGCTAGACAGAGAGCTAGATGGATAGATAAGTATGGACAGAACATAGTTCTGCTCAGTGGCTGTGACTGATAACCATCTGAAACATCACACTAGAATCCAGGGAACTCATTATTCCCCTATGCAAGCCTTGTGACTTGCAAGCCACACTGACTCACAAGACCTCAGCTTCAGAATGTAGTCCAGAGGGCACAAATTCCTCTTCAACATAGCTTATGTGTGTCACTGTGCAAGGAAAAAAACCTCCAGTTCTTGGAGACATGTTGTACCTACTTAAATATTTCTTACATGTTTCTAAGGTTGTCTCCTTGGAAACTGGAGTTTCAGCTTGTCTGCTCATCCCTTTCGTCCAAGCTCAGGTACAAGAAATCATTAGCAAGTTGAGATGCTGGTGGCTCTGACAGCTTCACATCATTAGTATGCTAACAAGTGTGAGGTAGAAAAATGTATATAATTTTCTACTTGTTCTCCTATTTGTCCTGCTGGAGAAATAAGTTGATGAAAGTGGCACTATTAGCCTTTGAATTCATTACCGCTCACATATAAGGAAAGGCGTATGCATATAAATACAGACTTGAAAAGGCTAGTCTTACATGTCAGATGAGGAAGAATAAAGTAATGAGGAATCTTTCTAACTGTTAAATCTCATACTAATTTATTAATGAATCAAAAGTTTCAGGAAGTTTTATTTTCATTACGTTACAATACTTGCATGTTCATCAACACAATAACACACAATAAAAGAAGTATTGTAAATTAGATATGTTGTGTTCTGAGTAGTAGAATGGATACCAAAAGAACATCTTTCATAATACTCTAATTGTTTTGCATCCATGGATGGATTAGAAAAGCAAAGCAAAGGAAAGAAAAACTCACATAATCCAGCTTTGTGTTTTTGCCGAGTTCTCTTGCCACTGTGTTTCCCCCAAATGCCCTGAAATTTAGAGAAAATAATTACACAATAATAACAGAAAACATCATTTTCATTATGTCCAATTTCATCTTGAAAATAAAGAGTCGAAAATATACTATTCAATTCCATTTCTTATCCTACAACAGCCATTTATTCTTACTGGATTATCAATAAACACTTTACCTTCTTTAGTACAGAAATTGGAGAGTACTGAATTTAAGTCTTTCGGTAAAAGTGATATATTGCACTTAACATTGTTGATTCTCTGAGTGTTTATGAACTTAATTTATGATGTTTTATTTGTTACCAATTGGAAGATAATATTTTAAACTTTTATATCATTCATTCTCTTTTCATGGCGATAAAGTTCAACTACCCTGGGCACTAGACCATAATGCTACTCTGGGCACTAAACCATATGGCAGAAGGCAGAATTGCAGATCTGCAATTCTTCGCTTCCCTAGCTCACTGCCCTAACCTGGACATGAACCATAAATTAAAAGAATTAAAATGCATTAAAATAATTCCAAAGTTTGGTAAACTAATGCTAATTATTTTGTGTGTAGAATATTAAAATGATAACTAAATGTTATGCTTCCCTCTAGCACTGGTTATACTTATTTGTCCATACATGCAAATAAGTAATGCCTAAACCATTTACTTTCTGCAAAGATAAGACTGTGATAGTCAGAGTGCCGTTAGCTCACTCACATATGCAGGAATTTACACCCTGCCTAGCTCCAGTGAGTTCACTGAAATCTAAGATTTGACTCTCCATTTCTTGTAACCATGTAGATTTGATTGAAGACTTAAAATTTTTAGTTTTTGTGAAGAGCATTGACAAGATTCTGGGTGTTTTAAAATAAACTGGAGGAAATTATAAAAAGTTTTGTTTTAAAACGCTTGTACGGATCTCACAGAAGGCACTATTCCTAAATATGTTAGTGATAATTTTGGGTTTGATTCCCCCTCCCAGGAAATTATTTCAATTTGATTTTCTATAAATTCAATTGCTGTCTAGTTGAATAAATGTTAAAAATCAAATCACAGATTGCTTGACTGCATGCTGCAAGCATCTCAAGCAGTGAACAACAGTAGTTATTGTTATCACCAACCAATTTTGATATCATTTGAGCTCTCTACCTAAATTAGTGCAACTGAGCACTAGGCAGGAAACTCTGTCCTACCTGCACAAAATTGGAAGTTTTGATAATTTGTGGATAACAAAGCAGGCAGCTAAGAACTTAACTGACAAATGTCTGATATAGTCACCTTTATGGCTAAGTCCTGCAAGATAAGATGAACTGATTCACTATTCAGCGCTTTTTTGGACACCTAAATATCATTTCAGTTGGAATTTAAGTGGAGTGGGGGTCGATTTGCTGAAAAGTGTGCTGAGCTGCACACTTTTGTGTAACTGACTGCTACTTTTGTGTTCAGGAAAATGAGACCTACACATTTTAAATAAGAGAGATTATATTGGGAAAAAAGTGAATTTCTTCATCAACCCTTCCTTGTAATTATAGCATATCAAAACCTTATGATTTTGTGCTAGTCTCCAGGCTTGAGAGGAAGTAGAAACTTAGATCCATTTTCAAAGAGTGAGAAGAAAATCACAGTGAGCTGGTGTTCCGCCTTTAAACAAGCTGGAAACAATTGTAGTAGTGACGATACAACTCTCTGCTAGGTAAAAGTAAGTAAAAGAATACTTGGAAACTCCGCAATGGCATGAAAGCAACTTCTAGAAGTCTTGGTGTAACTGAGAGATGACTAGACAAGAAGAGAAAATCTTAACTTCGAAAGCTTCCAGACAAACCAAGAAACATCACTGAAAAGAAGCAAAAGTGAAAAAAAAAACAAACCCCACCTCTCAATTTGAATTGCTTTTTCAAGACAAGGTGCTCCTCAAATCAACTGCAATAAAATGAAAAGGAAATGTTAGAACTCAATGCAGTTTTGAGCATTTTAGAGCTGGTCAACTGTGGTGACCTAAAAGACAAAGATGCTATACACTTATTTATTACTGGTGATGACTCCGAAAGAAGAGATGTCATTATTCAGAATCCCATAATGAACAAGATACATTTGAGGGGAAAAACCTATGTAAACTAATTCAGCTTAAAATCTCAAATGTGTGTTTTGGCATTGAAGATGACAGCCCTGTTGGGTGATCTGGTTCAGCTGATTTTGTGGGACTTGTTTCTTGGCATTGGAGGGAACAAAGCAAAGATAATAATATAGGCTGGTGCGCTATACATTTACTGTTGTTGCTATTGTTCTTATTATCACTCTTCATTTTTACAGCCATGGGTTTGGAAAGATTGGTTTCAAAATCTATGATATTCAGTTCTCAGTCAGCCATAGGAATGAGTTGCGCAGTGCAAAGCTGAGGGGTAGAGAGAAATGGAAAGAGATGTCAAATGATTTGACAGAAGAAGTCTTGAATTGTGATTTACATTCTGTGATAATGTGATTTGTCCGGACACCAACCAGGAATTCCAGGATAAGTTCACATGGCATGACACGAATTGTCTGAGTCACATTCTTTGCAGGAATGAAGAGCTATTCTTCCAGCTCAAGAGCAACTATGTTACCCTCAAATCAAATACTAAAAGATAATGAAAGAAAGCAACCTGAAAGATCACCATTTATGATGGATAAATAAGGATGTCTATGTGAAGACATTAAAAAAACATATCAGGAAGACATAACAGCCTTTGAATAATATTGTGCAAGATGGAAAGAGGAATATAGTCATCCATGTGCTGTTTATAAGTCATGTAGCAACACTAACACAGCAATGTTCAAGCATTGCTTTTCATATAGTTCACATCCTTAACCACAACAGGTTGCTCTCTTTTTCTCTCTTCATGCTGCTTCCAAAAACATAAATCAGCTTTATAGCAAAAGTGCAATTTTTCTCATATAAATAAAAAGTAGTTATTGATTTTCAACAGAAATGTTACATCTACATTTTGACACTTCAAGTAGCTGAAGGTTTAAAAGCCATATATGATGAGATTAGAGAAACACTGAAAATACAGTGTTATTTGTTCAGAGCCTTCACCATTATTCCAAGAAGTAGATTAAAAAATTCATAGGTGATAGTGCTAAGGTCATCAGTAACATAAGTCAATTTTGCATAAGTTAATGAAGAAAATAATGGTATTTGGTGTTTTCCAATAAAAATCCCAGCTGCTGAGAGACTAATACTGCATGAGATTTCCAGATTTTATTTCTAGCTCTGACAGCAGTAAGGAAAAGTTCATAACATGAACTCTACAGAATTAATTACAGTAAGATCAGTGACACCTCTGCCATTCCACTCCCATAATTATTATTTAATCAGCTGAATTTTAATCCAGTCTCCAGAGGTATAACTTGTGATTTTTTTTTAATGCTGAGCAATGCAGAATTACATTTTATACGTTCATTATTGCAATCCTTTCCTCACAGAAAATATTCTACCTAAAAAACCTCACAAGGTTATGGGGGTGGGGGGTTACTAAGTTTCCAAGAGAACGGTATCTCTGTTTTTGGGGAAATGACAAGACTGAGGATTCTGAAGGGTGTAGTTATTACTTCAGCACAAACAGCAGAACGGATGAAACTGATTTATGGTCCCTGGCATATATGGCTTGTAAGCATATAATCAGGTGGGCAGTGTACCCGTTTTCTTAAACTCTACTTCGTTATGCGAATTTTACACTGAAAACTGATGAGGCCATGAGCTTATACAGCGAAGTACTGCAGAACGTGCACTGTAGTGTGGTTGTTAGATATGTTAGCAATTCAGTGTGCTCAGGCATGTGCTTTTGCAGTGAAGCTCCCAAATGTCCCTACTTACCGCAAAGATATTTGGTTCACATTGTGGAGTAGTCTCAAGGCAGTGAACTTCTTTCAGATGGACCTAAACATGCTCTAGAAATATATCTAATGCTCTCCAGCTGCAGTCTGGAAGGAACAAACTAGGGTTAATCCAAAATAAAACCCATTTGAAATGTGTGTGAGGATATGAAGTCTTCAACATCAACTCTTTTGTCTGGTGCGTATTCGCCTTGATGCATCTGCATCACTGCTGAAGGGGGCATAGCCTGTGTCCCCAACATGGATACGCACTGCTACGTTGGCCAGCCAAAGCCATATGTAGACAAGTTGCATGAGCACAAGCTGCAACAGATTCTGTGGATCTTGTAATTCAAACATAAGGATTGCAAATTTAGGATTGCATGAGGTAAGCATGGCTAAGACAGCCATTCTTCAATCCAGCATGAGCATAGAAAGCTGGGGGTTTTGTTTTACCCCAGTGTGTGTCCGTACTGTGTCTCTAGCATTAAAAATACAAACTTACAAAGTTTGTCTATTTGCTATAGACTCACTCTGTAGCAGTAATAACATTTGCTTTGAACACAACTGTTTAATTTTTAAGATGTTATCCCATTCTATAATAAACTGAAAATACAGAGATTTGACAGCAGGGACATTCCCACAGAGAGTCAACAGACGGTGACGTCATTTGGTGAGTTAACATGCCAGAACCCACCAAACCACTCTACCACATGTAATGTGAGACTTCACTCATTTTGTTGATCTTCAATTTCTCTGACACCTGAGGTCACAAAGGTGAATGAATGCCTTAAAATACATTTTATAAGTGTGTCCCTTGTAGAGTAAGGTGTTGCAGAAGAACAAGAATCAACATGGAGATTTGCTTGAAGATGTTTCCAGAAATTCAGTGCCTTATAGAGCCCCATAAAGATGAAGGTTATTCTCTCCCTCACTGCTCCTCCCTCTCCCCCACATTATTTATCTGGGAAATATCTACAAAAAGATATCTTTAAAAATGAAAAGAAACAAACTCAAATAGTGGTTTGAAGGAGAGACAAAAGATATGCATATAAAAGCAGGAAATGAATGGCTCTATCAAAAATAATGAGCTTGATTCTTCACTGGCTAGCATGTTGTGAAGTTATTTACAGCTATGCAAGAAGGTATAAAATGCTACTAAATCCAAATTATAGTGTCTATATGCAATTTGAACTCACTTTGTAAATGCCTCCACAAAATGCTTGACAATGGAGAATCAAACCGACTATCAATTTCCACTGCTGTCATCACACTATTTCAGAGATTCATTACTCTGGAAAATATGTAGTTCTTTTTCATAACTGTAAACCACTGAAAAACAAGCAATATCAAATCAACAAAGAGGCTGTATATTAAAAATTATCTGGAGAGCAAAAGTCAAATCTCACCATACTCAAAGAAGAACATGAATAAGAAAACCTCTATTATTGCAGGTGCTCCCAAACTGTGTTAGAACTGATTGCATTCATATTTTTTCCTACAGGATTCATATGCTTTTTATTATTTTTATTTATAATGCTTATTAGTAATTTTTACTCCTTTATCTACCTAGGCAAATATCTAATCTATGTAAACACAGTTACTTTTCGAATTTGCATAAGCATGTAATTTCACAGTTCAAAGGTCCGGGAGAGTAAACAGGATATACGTGCATGTTATTAGTATTTTCAATCCTAAAATAAAGAAAATCTTTTTTTTAGAAGAATAGTAGGCTTCTAAAGTCTTTTTTTTAAACCACAGGTCTTGTACAACTTTGGAGAATCGGAGCTCCATCTTGCAAACACTCTTTATTCAAATGGTAGAAACAGTGATCTAAAGTTATGATTCTTTCTTGAACTTCTTCAGAGCGAGTTCAAAGAGTTTGTGCCATCAGATATCTGCATTTCCATAAATGACCTTTGCAGTAAAACTCCATTCATTTTGCACAAACGCTGTCAGTTTTCATTCTGCAAGTTAACCCATGTCTTTTTCAGGTAAAGAGCTCTACATATCCTTATGCAATCCAGAACTGTCTTCTGAGTTTTTATAGTGAAATTGTTGATGAAACATGTTAAAAAAGAAAAAAAAAAAAACTAAGAAAACACAAAAGATCGTTTCCTCTGTTTATTTCTAGAGTAGCTGTTTGTCTGGATCAGCTAATACATTAATTACTTTATATGTTGAATACAATTAATTCAGGTAGATTGTCTCATTTTAAGAAACAGATAACAGCATTTGATGTCTAGCTTATTCAGCTTCAGTTTGTTTCACAGCACTGTGGATACTGAACTAGTTTCTGCTCTGTTTTTGCAAGGTCTTCATGTAGAAAAAATAAATGAATCCAAATTCCAAGCAAAGAACTAAGAGGTCCAATTTCTGCAGGTCACACAAGAGGAAGAGAGCTGAAGGAGCCTATAGGTCTCTGTGGCTTTGATTCTGCTTAAATCCCCCTAAGAAGAGACTGAAGCCATGGCTATGCAGAGATGTACAGTCAAAATTCCCAAAGGATGTGAAATAGCCATTCTGGCTTGTTCAGTCTTAACTACAAGGAGAAATTCTGACCAATATGGATTCTCAAAATTGTAACTACAACGTATTTGCTTGTGATACTTTTGAAGTAAGCAGGAGAGAAAATTGGACAATATTTTACATACATTTTACTGGGTTTACGTGACAAGGTTTTGGTAAACGGGATGATATAGGGGTGGCTTCTGTGAGAAATCGCTAGAAGCTTCCCCTATGTCCGATAGAGTCAATGCCCACTGGCTCAAAAACAGACCCACTGCTGGTCAAGGCTGAGCCCATCAGCGATGGTGGTAGTGCCTCTGGGATAACATTTAAGAAAGGAAAAAAAAAATGCAACAAAAATTGCAGCCAGGAGAAGATTGAGAGAAACAACTCTGCAGACACCAAGACCAGAGAAGAAGAAAGGGGAGGAGGTGCTCCAGGTACCGGAGCAGATATCCACCTGCAGCCCATGGAGGACCCCATACTGGAGCAAGTGAATGCACAAAAGAGGCTGTGACCACTTGGGAAGCCCATGCTGGAGCAGGCTCCTGGCAGGATCTATGGACCCATCGAGAGAGGAGCCCACATTAGAGCAGGTTTGCTGGCAGGACTTGTGACCTTGTGAGGGACTCATGCTGGAGCAGTCTGTTCCTGAAGGACTGCACTCTGTGGAAGGGACCCATGCTGGAGCAGTTCGTGAAGAACTGCAGCCTATGGGAAGGACTCATATTGGAGAAGTTCATGGAGGACTGTCTCCCTTGAGAGGGAGCAGGGGAAGAGTGTGAGGAGTCCTCCTTCTGAGGAGGAAGGAACAGCAGAGACAACGTGCGACGAACAGACCACAATCCCCATTCCCCGTCCCCCTGAGCCTCTGAGGGAGAGGAGGTAGAGAATTTGGGAGTAAAGTCAAGCCGGGGAAGAAGGGAGGGCTGGAGGGAAGGTGTTTTAAGATTTAGTTTTTATTTTCTCATTATCCTACTCTGATTTGATTGCTAATAAATTAAACTAATTTCTCCAAGTTCAGTCTATTTTGCTGGTGGCAGTAATTGGTGAATGATCTCTCCCTGTCCATATTTCAACCCATGAGCCTTTTGTTGTATCTTCTCTCCCCTGTCCAGCTGAGGAGGGGAGTGATAGAGTGGCTTTGGTGGGCACCTGGTGTCCAGCCAGGGTCAACCCATCACAACATGTATTAGACCATCAGAGTTGACTGCAATTAAACATAGTTCTCTAGCCCAACATAGAATTAATATTTCATATAATTTCAGTGCAGCTTGTTAGTGAAGCAATTTCAGCAGATTCTTCTGGTACGCCTGTACGAATGCAAACCAGGAATGTCAATCATAGCAGGTCTGGTAGAGACAGGCCACCAGTGTGCCCTACTTCAGGCATACTGCTCTGAAGCAGACTGCTACTTAGCAGCCACCTCACACTTGCCCTGATAGTCTCCACTATAAAGCAGTTTTGCCCTTGGCCCAACCTTGATAATGATAGGCAGGGCCATTGCACTATGGCTGATGAGGTGGTTTCTTGAGAAGAACTCAGTTTTTATTAGCTGGTGGGATTCTCTGGCCAAGCCTAGCACACGTGACAAGGAGCAGATGAATTACTCACTCTAAGGAAAAATTTGTACAAGCTTAAACAAGGCCTGTAGGCTTCTCCTACACATGCCTAGTAGTTCTATCCATAACATTCAGCAAATACAAGCATGTGTGACAAGAACACTGCAGTGTATACACAATAGTTGCAGAATGGGACACTTTTCTGTCTAAGTCAAAGTCCACAGAGATCAACAAGAGGAGTGGTATGGACTGGATATCTCACATCCATGCTTCTCTTGGAAACAGAAGTATGTAAGTGTACCCCACTGGAATATGGTCAACACCTAAATCTTTCTCAACTGCACTTACAAAAACTTAAATCCTACAACAATGGTCCCAAGTATTAAAAAAAGTTAGAAAGACGAAGGAAGTTAGCCCATTATTGTTGCATACTTTTGCATAAATACATCATCACTCCCTATAGCATAATTTATTTTACTCTTCCTGCATTGCCCAAGCATCTAAATTTTCCCAGTTTGCTCTTTACTGTATTGTAAACATGATTATGGAAGCATACCGTTGATTTTGGAGCTTGCAGTAAAGATTTTAAAGCAAAGCATTCTCCCAGGTATATTATGTTACATCGAAATTTTCTATAACTCTGTTCATTTTACATTGTTCCAGAGCAACACAGGAATAATTTCATGAACTACTGATCTCTCTGGTGTTACTCTTTGTCCTGGTTATATTCCATTGGGTCTTTGAACATATCCAGGCTTTACTAGTGTGTGTTTGTAACAGTTATGTTAACTAACCTATGAAGTTTCTAATAGAAAGCCAAATTTGCCCAGACCATCTCTAGAATGTAGAGCACGAACTCAAATAATTTAAAATTAGATTTAGAAGTCTAGATACAACAGCAAAGGTAAGATTTTATTGCACTTGTAATATCACCTCAGCCATCTATCTAACAAGCTAGCAACAATTTTTGTGCACACATCCCTAAGAACTGCAATATTTAGCTCATCATCACAAGAAATAACATATTTTTCAGATTTGAAGACATCAAGCTGACAGAAGATGGAAAGATGGGATTTTTTTAGGAAAAAAAGAGACATTAACTAACAGAAATTACCATATTAACACTACCTAGATAAAAGAGTATGATCTTTATCATTGAGGAGTTCAGGCAGTTTAATGCAGTTTGCTGCAGTTCACAAACTTTTTGGATCAGGTTTTCTCCTTTGTTTTTGTAATAATTTGTCATTCAACCTATCAGATATATAGTATCCTTCTCTACGGCTGCTGAACTCCCATTTACAGATTTACAAAATCTAAACATTTCAAACTGCTTTTGCCCAGCGAAACATAATCATTTCCCAAAATCTTACATCCTAGCTTCTAACAGATGTTTTTTGCACCCCTGAATTGCTTCCTGAGGCACAGCTTGATAACTTCAGGAAAGTCCACCTCATCAAATCCCCAGTCCTTGTGTCCTGCATATGGCCCCCCTCCAAAGGATGAGAGGAGACTCTTTTCCAATCCAGTTCCTTGCAGCTGACTCCCATAGTTACTCCATCTCAGCTGGTACCTCTGGGATTGCCAAGGAAAAGAATGGGCAACCTTGATCCAACGTGGTTCGGTGTGTACAACCTGCACTCTGTATAACCTGTATAGCAATGAGAATAAATACGCGCAGTTTTGTCCAGTAAAACAACTTATGTTGAAAACCAGATACCTGCAGTACATATATATGTGTGTGTGTATATATATGTATATAAAGCTTTTTTGTTTTGTTTTACTTTGTTTTGTGGGGTAGCTCTAGCCTGGCTGCAGGGACTGAATACCCATTTGCAGTTGGAGTGGATTGGGTGAGCTCCTGGAGCGTATTTGCTACGTAGGTTTTTCAGAGAGGAATCCATTACAGGCACCCTGAGGCAGCTCAACACTATGAGCTGAAGCATAGTAAGTGGGATCAGTTGGGAGGTTTGTTTCAAAAGTATACTAAACATTGATCCAAACTAAAACACATGTATATCTGCCCTCTCAGATCTACTGAATATGGGACAGCAAAGGCAGAAGACTTAAGCTTGTTGCAGGATCCTGGAAGATCATAAGATTAAGAAAAAGGACAAATCCAACAGGAGGAAATAGTTTCAAGCTGATGTGGGTAGACATGGTGGGTCTTGTTTTAAAGATAGGTTTTCTTGCTGACACAGGAAAGAGTGATCTGTGCTGTTGCAAATGCAATCTCAGTGCAGGTACCTCTTTCCACCAAAAAATTAAGCACAAATCATGTACCTTTAGCTGTTCTCCCCCTAAATATGCCAGTCACTTTATTCAGTGTAAGATGTACATAAAATTACTCTCATCGTTATTGGCTTTAATTGCAGTTCTTATGGCTCTGCAGAATGCAGCCCGTAGGATCTTGAACCCTAAACCAGATTTTAAACCCTATCATCATTGTACACTAGTTACCTAATTCCAATTGAAATTAAATACTATCCAACATAACCCTGAAGTAAGAAGGTTCTGTTCTCTGTCAGCTTTGCACTACACACAAATAAATCAAAGTATCAATCTATGATGACATCCTAATCTTTACATTTCTGAACCTGTAACTGATATAAGTATGAAGCTTATTTTACTGCTGTCCTTAGCAGCTAGTCTGTAGCCTTTTTACTCAAGACCCCAAGAAAACCTTATTTTTAGTACTTCCTTTCTAGTACTTTTGTAACACTTAAGAAAACACTGACATTAATTGAAAAATTAAATGCAGCTGATCTATTAATAATCACATCCACTTCTCCACTTAAAAACTCCCTGTTGAACACTAAATGAAGCAATTTCTTCTGAAAGGCTAAATTTTGTATCTCTTGGATCATTATGTTCACACTGCAGAGATCTGAAGATCCAAACCATGTTCATGCCACAGTCAACAAAGAATGTATGAGCACCCAGTCATATAAAACTCTCCCATCTTAATTCTTGGACTTAGTGAGCTAAATTTGGATGGACTTCTGACTTCAGTTTCTGCAGAAAGACCATTTGAGACCTTTCTTTAAAAGGTGGAAACTTTCTAACTTTCAACTTACATATTTGTGAGGGGGTACAAATATGTTTCCCACTCAGAACTGATTTACACCACACAGCTATATTCAATAAATGTCCATCATTTAGTATGAAATTGTTATGACTTAAATTCCAGATTCAAAGAAAATTTTATACCTCATACTCTTTGGTAAACTGATCTGGCAACTTTAGAGAAAGAAGGTGAACACTTGAAGGTGGCTACCATTACCTCAAAAGTCCTTTTGTTATGTTCAAGTGAAAGGTACAGATACAAGAAAATGTGTTATTGAAGATCCAGAAATGCCAATTACTAAAAAATCAAAGTGTAACCTGGGAGGTAGCTAAACAAGGGCTGATTCTGATCCTCGTTTGGAGTCCTCAGAACACAGAGTCCATGGTATTTTCTCAAAATCTAGTAGTGAATTTATTACAGAAGCTGAACATTTTCCCCTTGGCAGTGCATGCCTTTACATTCAGTTCTAATCACATGCTATATTCATCACTACATGCAGGCACCATCATGTGCTTATATTTCTAGGCAGAGTAATTGAACTCAATGACATTTTACTTGTGAGTTGTAGGGGATTTTTTTGGACATGTTTTCCTTACTGGCTTCTATCAGTTACTGCAATCTTCCACTGAACATATAATTTACCCATAAGGGCAATATTAGACAAGTGAGATGACTTATAAAGACTGTGTGAACATTTGTGCACAGCCACAAATGCAGGCAATTCGAGCGAAATGTAGTGTGTGTGTGTGTAAGAAAGTGGTGATGCTTAGTGAAAGTTAGTGTTTAGACATTTCATGATAAACAAAGCAGAATCACTGGAGGAAATTGTGACTAACAATAATCCTCTGCTCCTCCTTATTTACCTTTTTTTTTTTTTAATTGGTATTTCTTTGAGGCAAAAATGAGTCAGATGATGATGAAAACATTTGCCTTGGAATTTCCTCTTAAAGCCCACAGCCTAAATGTCAGAGCAGCTATAAAAACAAATCAAAGATTCACATGTCTAGTGGTGCCTAGCATCTGTTGTTTTGTTACAACTCTTGCACTTATGAAATGCAATTAGAAGAAAATAATATGCTGTCCTGGATTTTCCCAGTATGATTACAATACTAAAAATAACATAATTTATTGCATGTTGTTAATTACAATAGTTTTTCTGATGTTAGTTTGTTACTTGATGTATACATGTATATACACATACATAATGAAGTATAAGCTATTAATTGACTATAATTATATTATTATTATGATTGTTGCAGCTAGTACAGTAAGCTAAGTGATATTTCAGTCAGTCTTGTAGCTGTGTTATGTTATATGAAGTAGAAGCATGTTTGCAAACAGTGTATTTGTATATTTATGGTATTTGAGGTTAGTAATGTTATTTAAGCAAGTAAAATTCAGCAAAAATGTGTTTGCAGAACCTGGACCTTCATAAACTGCTAGTGTACTAGAAGTAGAGGATATGGATCCAGTAAAATAGAATACAGAATATATAGAATATACAGAATTTTCTTCAATAATTCCATATACATACAGCATAAAATAAATCTGTATTTCTCTCAGGCTGTCACTAATCATGTACATCTTACTGTTAAAAATAAGATAAAGTTTTCTCCAAGTCTGTTAATAAGCACAAAATTATTTTTGGATTTCACATTTTAATGATAATCTCATCACCTCCACATCTGTTTATGTAAAGTATTACTGACTGACTGGTATTTAAACTAGCAGTTGACCAGTTCACCAGATGGCAGAACTCACAGCTATATGGAGGGAAATACTTCAATCAAGAGTGTTCATTGGTTTTAAGAACATGAGTTATCTCTGAGGTGCAATAACTCCTGTAGAAGTTGAGGGTTTTTTAAATTTAAGGGTCATATTCTGCTCTCATTTCCACAGGTGTCAGACAAGACTGATCATACTGACTTCAGTAAACTTATTTCACATCTACATCTCTAGATTGAATCTATCCCTTTATCTATCCAACTATCCATCTATCTCTCTATCTCTTGAGCCTCCCTCTCTCTCTCTCTGCATAGGCAGATAGATACAATTGCACTAACTAAATATTTCAAGAAACCTTTGAAATAAGTTTGTAAATACTGTAATGCTATAAAATGCAAAATGAAGGGCTGTACTTTGTTAGAGATTTTATCTGACATTTGAAATTTTAAAAAGAAGAGAAATATTTTAGATATGTCATTGTAACCCACATGGTTAATAGATTAAGGTTTCTGGTAAAGCAATTTTTAAATTCTTAACAGCTCTGATATTCAGTATAAAGCACCTTAGTTGATCTGACACTCAGTCGTCAGGTATTCCAAAAATTTGTAAGAATTTAATCTTCAAAGTTGGGCAGAAAACCCTCAGGAGAGACATTTAACATAACTTGGCCCTTTATAACATTATTATTCTGAGTATCCTTCAGACATTGGTACTTACATGCAACCTGACAAAAAAACCTCTCTTCTTATAGATGTAAAAGATCTCTTGCTTATGCAATACAAAGGCAAGACACATCTGCTGAAGAGCACCAAAGAAAACAGTGGATTAATTAACAGTATAGTTTCAGTTTAGAAGTGAGGTTTTTAACTCGATCTCAACCTCCACATTCGTCACATTTTGGATCATGTCCTGGAGCAGTATGGAAGAGCACAAACTTTATTCCTTTTGGACAAGACAAACACTTAGCCACTGCTGCATCTTTCATTCACAGGAGCCTGCTAGAGCTAGTCCAAGGTAAAACTGCTGAAATGCCTACATCAAGTCCTCAGACCCAGCTTTACCCCTTTGCACATCTTCCCCTATGGCACTGCACCCTTTGTGAATGTTGATTTAGCCAATGCATATAGGCATCCTGCTGAGCATGATGGTATGGATGGATAACTTATTGAAGTCTAAGGAACGACATATTACCATAGAGGATGCGTGGGCTGTACTATTCCACTTGGTTGCTCAGGTCTGAAGGTCTGAGCACGCCAGGCCTATGTGTCAGATGTCATCCAGTTCTTTTATATTATTCCATATTACTTTCACTTATTTTTAATGAATTCTCATTTTTTTGTGGTTAACTTCTTAACTTAGGGATGAAAATAATTTAGATTACCAAGAAAAAAAAAAAAAAGATAATTGGATCTGGTGCTGGAAAAAGTAAAAATGATGAATCTGTGATGATTATGTCTGTTGACTTTCTGATCCACTCAGTCTGAAATGTCACATTACCAAAGAAAACAACAGAAGCAAGAAAGACTTCACAGAGCAGATGAGAATCCTTAACATAGGATGTAGGATAAAATGGATGACTGTTTTACTTAACTAAACTCTTAGATAGAATTAATAATTTCATCAAAAATGAAGTACTACATTCAAGATACTTTTACCGTATGTCAATAAAAGTATTTAAAATTTAAACATACGTTTTCATTTGTGGCAAACAGAAAAAAAATGTGTTATGCTTTAGTAACTGAGATTGTTTAAATAGAGAGATACATTCCTGATTTAGGCTTATGTTATCAAATTACTCCCAATAAGTGAAAAAAAAAATTTTCAATTTATATATGTTCAGATATCTTTTGCCTTGAGTAATTTTATGCCTTGGATCAAGAAGCCAATATTTTTGATGAAAGTTTTCTTAAGGGAAAGTGCTGGATCTAACAGCTTGAGAGAGACAAGGCTGCTGCAGCTCCATGCCCGCAGGTCCAATTTACAGCGAGGCTGACGATATATTCACAGTAAGCACATGCACACAGACCATGTATATAAAACACGTATATACACATACACATGGCCAGCCACACAGACTGAAATTTTGAGTGGTGGAGTTGGATGAATTATGAGAGGAAAAAAATAAATACTATATTTGAACCCTTTAGTAAAATTTACATTATTTTGCTGTAAAACAAGCTGGGAGAGCAGTTGAAAACAGACAATATTACTGCTAGACTTCATAATGTAAACAAAAGTTGTGGAACTTATTTTATATATACAGTGCAAGTGCAGTTCTGAACACATGCTCAGTTACTGCTAAAAAAAAATAATAATTTCAAGCTGGTCATTAAAAAACTAAATAGTTCATGAGAACTTCCAAGACCTGAGGGACCAGATGAAAAACTGATAACTGTAATTTGTTCATTTGTGCTCTTTGAGACTCTTCAGAAGCAGACAAAATTGGCAGACTTCAAAGCATTTCTCTCAATTCTTCAGGCAGAGGTGCATGGAGAGGAAATAGAAGCTGTGATTATTTCTCAGACCCTCTAATCCCAGTTATTCTGTTACTTCAGATTGCAAGAGGTATTTCCAGCATTCATAAAGCTGTTTTCAACTTCATGTTTTCTCCTTTTCCTAGTATGCTAATCACTTGCCTACACCTTTTTGATATTTCAGACTATAAGTTGAAGACCAGCAGATCTACGTTCCCTGCTGCAGGTGAACTACAGTTGTTTGAGGTAATTAATTACCTTCTCTGCCATTTCTTGCCTCTTTCCCTCTTTTAAATGATAGGCTTTCTCTTTTAAGCATAGCCTTATTACAGGCTTTTGGAGGCACAAAAGGCTTAGGTGCTTTGCTGTCATCTGCTATTGGTTCTCCTTTCCTTGAACTGGTGGGCCTGCTTCTTCCTGGCATTTTCCCTTAGAGATGGTGTCCTTCGGATAGCGCAATGCTAGAACGTATTTCAGAGTGACGACTGCACTTAGTATAAAAATGTATATTGTAAGACACGTTTTGATGGTCCGGAGAGAAAACTTTATTCACAAAAATCCACCAATAAAAAGAAGTGTATTTAAAATATACATTATTCTACGTTCATATGTCTCATGGTAAACAAACATGCAAATTAAGCTAGTGTCAGGCATGCTAAGGGATCCACAAGAAAATATCTTATTGTTATCGACCACACATGGTAGATGAGTACTCTGTGATAGAAAGAGTGTTTGTTTTATTTCTTTGTCCACATTTTACTGTATGTTCACTCAATGTACTGTGGGATTTTTTTTTTAGTAGAGGTGCCTGAGTTAGAGAATGTACATCTGTCTGCTTTTCCTGGCTTCTGTGCTTTCGGTGAGGTGAAAACTTTCAAAGAGAGAGGGAACATGCCCAGAAGATCTCTGCAGTGGGATACTTATGATGACAGTGAAGGAAAAGGTTGGTGAGACCCAGAGACAAGCGTGTGAGTCAAAAGTAGGATTATGTCCCATTACAACAACAACGAAGACCATTTCAATAATGCAGCTCAGGAAGCAAATATTGAGTGTTTGGGCAGCAATTAGCCTTGGCCTGTTACCAATCTCAGAAAACACAAGTAAGAAAGATATAAATATGGAGACTAACTTCAATGGTCTTCTCTTCATGCCCTATGAGGTAGCTAGAAAGACTGAACTGATTAACACAGTCTTGCTTTGGATCTATTTCAAAGAAAAAAAAATTGCAAGTTAGTTGCTCTATTTCTGATCATTTGAAAGAAAATCATGCCCAAAAGTACACTGTTCCCAAGTTCAGTGATCAAGTTTACTGAGAAGTCATGGTACTGCATTTGAAATGTGTGATGTAACAACGCAGCACATGAAGTGGACAGAGGAGATTCTGCTTGTTCACAAAGCAGTATGGTGGTACATTGCCTATGCCCCAAAAAATGATGCAGTCATATAGAATGACAATGCTATGTGTCTATATGTATATATATGATACCCTTAAGAATCTCCTTTGTCCATCTCTGTTGCTATTAGCTGAAAAAATTAAAAATGTTTGGAACAATCATTTCTTTAATTCCATCTCTTGGCAAGACGTGCAGAAGAAGTGAAAATTGCTTTAAAATCTTGCATCTGAAGATGGCCCCTGAAGCAATATCTTCTTGGCATATATTGTGGATAAGACAATCACCAGGGACAGCATAGGGAAATTATGATGTTGCAAGTGTATTTAGTGGATTAATGGTTAATTTCCAGCTGTAAAATGAAATGGATTCCGCTGATTTATAGCTTCTTTAAACAACAAAGTACTCGGAGTACTAAAGTACTCCAAGTGACACTCTATAGTGATTGGCATATATTGTGTATTGTGAAGCTATTATCCCTCTCACCGTTTATTTTGAACCAATTAATAAACTGGAACAATTTACTGATATGTTTAAATACTAAATAATTGAAAAGCTTTACTAAATAGTGTTTACAAAACTTCGTCTTCTACCCAAGTGCTTAGTTACATAAGATAATAGAGAAGAGCAGAGAGTCCAATTCTTCATTTTAATCTTTCAAAATCCATAATAATGAGAAATGCATAATTTATAGAGTGTCAAATGCTTTTTCTATGCTAAGTATGTTATTTTCTTTCTGATTTTGGTGGAGAAAGAAAACAAAGAAGCTCTTGCCAGTTTGCCATTAAATTGAGATTAGATGTTTGCTCTGGGAAATGGTTGAAAACAAGCCAAACAAGATCCAAACTGGTCAGCTCTGGCCTGCCACGGCAGGTTTTATATGAGCTCGCTTTCTGTAGAGGGATAGTGCAAGTAACCTGATGCTGACACCAAGGAGGAAAGAAGCTTCCAGAGAAACCAGATGGAGTTGTTCAGAGGACTAGGCATCTTTTCCCAGGGCTGCCTAGATCTGTTTTGTGAAGGACCTATGGCATCCAACGCATCTGTTCTTCTCTTGTTTGTGCTTGTTGTCGCCATCCAAGCAAGTGATTAGCATTACTTGCCGCATAGTTGTGTTACTGTTTCTATCCATAGTCAGTGCATGCCTGCATTACATGCTAATTATAACTGGTTGGTCTTTGAATCCTAACGGTGGCTGCTGGAATTTACAATATCAATGAATAAAAATGACTGTCTGTCTGTCCTCTTCCCTCTCAGTATACCTAATTCGTACTGTTAATGTCAGTGTCACTAACCTTATATACTGGTCAGCAAGTTTGCTTAAGGAAGAGCAGAGTACTGAACGGTGTTTAGCTATCACATAGAATGGGTTTTAGTGTCTGAATATAAATGAGAAGCTCTTGTGTAGACTTTCTCACGCCACTATACAGCAACAGTTTCAGTAATATCCAGAAATAATTAAAAATATTCTACAAATATTCCTGCTAACTCTTGAAGGCTTGCAGAGAGCCAATACAAAAGCAGCATACATTTAGCAAAAACAGAGAAAAAGCTTCAGCAAACATTACTAAAGCTCTTCTGCAGTAACTTCAAAACTCTGCTGCTGACAACCAAAGACACATTCAATCTCGTTACCTGTTTCACATATCTAAAACCTTGAAAGCAAGTGAATAAACAAGGGAAGGACTTCTCAACATTATTCATATATTCATGTTACTTATGATACCAGCAATAATAGCAATTTAACATTGCATAAGTCTTTCACTTCCGTTTCCAAGATTAACTGAACAGCAGCTGTTAGCACTGTTATCAGTTTGTACTCTAGCATAAAACCTTATCACTGGTCTTATATGTGTTTGCAACAGTTATGTCAAGCAGACAAAATGCCTGGCTGTCATATACCCTGTTAAGTTACACACTTAGCGTACCTCAGCACTGATAAAGTGCTGGAAAAGTTTTGAATTAGGGATAGCTGGTGGAAGCTGAAGTGTAAATTTTCCCAGTGTGATGTGGCTAGTCTCAGAGCACGTGGAGCCTTGACTTTTCAGCTAGGAGAAAGTAACGCTGCTTTTCTCCAAAGAAAACATAGAGTAGCAGTTTTGCACTTGTGCTGGTATCTCTTGGGTAAGGGATTCCTTTGTGTGTGTTTGTGTGTGTACATATGTATGTGATGTCAATAACTCCTCAATGCTGAATGACATTTGATTAATTACAGCAATTAACAATCAGTTTACATAAATCACTGAGTACTAATGCTGCTATAACCACAAAGTATGGCCAATGCTGGTAACCATCAAATTGCATATTTCATGTTAAGTTCTTTTTGGCCAGCATCCAAAGCACACTGTGATTCTTCCAGCAACCAGTATGTGAAAACAAACCCAAACAGCAGCTCAGAAACAACACAATTCAGTTTACTATTCCTCAGTAGCATAATACATTCAAGGCTGCACCAAGGACATAATGGGAGCATTTTTCTTCAGTTAATTATTTAAGAAAATAGGAGAACACCAACATCACCTGTCAAATACAAAAGCTTTTTTTTTTCCTGATAATGATGGCCATACCTCTACCAGCTACATACCTAAAGGAAATGACTTTGGAATTGATATAGGAAAATGAGATGTAATACACAATTTTGCCACATTCTATGGAAGTATCCAAATAAATTATGTTAATTAGACTAATTGGAATGCATTATGGTATATATTGGACTAAAAGTATTTACCAATCTGGCTAAATAATTAGAATAGACCTGTTCAAAACCTAGCATTGTTTCTCTGATAGGTATTTATACTTTACTTTGTGGTGATTATGTTCCTGCTCATGGTCAGAGGTTCAGACACTAGTAAATATTTTACAGCTGGCACCTCTTTCCTTCTGGATAACTCCTAGAAGAAATCCAGGCCTGTGGCTGATCTCCTAGTTTGAACTGTAAGTAATGGAATGATTGCACTTAATCTTTAGAGCAATGTGACATTCTGTCCTTCATATCCGAGTTTAACTCTGGTAAATTTAGGTAAAATAGATCTACAGAGTATTTCCTTGATAAACATAAGGTGCTTTATTTATTTCTGGAAGGAAGATTTTTTCCTGAATATGTTGAGATACTTTTTATACATCTATTTAGTGACCTTTTTATGAGGTACTTTTCCCTGACACACTGAAATTTCCCAATAAAACCAAAGATATTTCAGGACTTCTGAAATATCAGAAAAGCTGGAGCTTCTCTTCATGTTCATTCCTCTGTGGCTATACTAGAGAATGTAAGACAAAGATGAACACATAGGTAAATACATAGATCAAAAGACATTGAAATTTTAATGTTTACTCTTCCTTGTATGCTGGAATGTTTCTAGCATATGTATTCCACTTGAATAGAGTGGCTTTTAGTTTAGAGTGGTAGGTGGAAGCAGGGTACTCTGGAGACAGATGTTTTGCTCATTACAAACAAAACAAAATAAGATCAATTCCAATTCAGAAATGGAATATGGATATTACCATACACGCTGTTGATTTTTTGCTTACAATTGCCAGGAAGTTGCACTCTTCAAATTAACCTAAATATAAGAAAATACATTGGAAATCCTATAGATAGTTGTAGGGGAAGATGATAAACGGTATCTGCAAGCAAGATGCAGCAGCAAGAAATAGGTTTAATATAAGGATAATAAAAACAGTTCCTTGAGGATCTGCACTTTGTTTAGCATTGGAAATCCATCCTGGAGGCAAAAATGTGTATACAGAGATGCCAGTGTGCAGAGTTCTGGGACTACCTATTGGCAAAATTGCTGTTTGTGTATCAATCTTGAGTTTGGTTTAAACGCTGACAGTCAGAGAGGGAGGAGGCAACCTGAGAGCTAAAGACATGATAAATTGATCCTGGTTTATGTTAGATAAAATTAAATCACTTTCAGTAGGAATGTTTCACTTGAGACTTTTTGAGGATTGCTTCTCAGGAAGGTACAAGCTGTAGCCTTTAGAAAGAAAACCTGCACAAAGATCTAATGTTTTTCATGCAAGGCGAGGAATTTTTAATGTGCTGATATTCAGTGGGGGAGACTGCCAAAGGCAAAAATGGCAGCCTGAAGCCCTCCATCCAGTTCTGTCTTTGACAGATCTCCCACTAATTTCCTTCCCCCAACATGAGGTGTTTACTGTGATTTCACCTCGTTTACATGAGGCAGGTAAATTTTACTTTCACTGTTCCAGCAGGGTGCTTAAACGTTTCCATTCAAATGTAATTTTAGTTATGTTGTGATGCAATTGTATGAACGTCGGAGTATAAATGAGCAAAAAAATTCACTATGTCTGTGGCAGATACATTCCTTGTATGCTCCCTGCTGCCTGCACTGGCCAGCTGAGCTGATGCACGCAGGACAGTCTGTAATTCATTGCAGGTGAAGGTTAGCAGCATAGCAATTATGACTTGGAAGTAAACAAGTTACTGACTCACTATGTAGATTTGTTACAGTTCATATCATTGGCGCAGGTCTTTCAGCCTGCCATGTCTTGGGCTCCCATTCCCCTTCTCTCTATCCTTCATCCACTGTGGTACCAACACATAACATATTTGCTGAAAAAAGTCTGCCTATGGCTTTAATATCCACTCAGGGTGTAAAATTTTGGACTGAGTGAAGCACTAGAGCATGGCAGTGTCGTGTGCCATGCCGGGGGTTGTCCTGCTGCTTGGGGTTGGGTCCCCATGGGTCCTACCTGAAAGAGCCAGGCTCTGTGGCCGCTCATGTACCCCGTGGGCAACGCGTTGCCATGAAATACCTCTGACACCTTTCTCTTCCTGGCTGGCCCTGTGATTTACTGCTTGGTGTCTCTGATGTCAAAACGTAACTAGGATGAGAAATCCCTTCCTGAACAATGCCACAAAGAATTGCAAAGCTTATCGGGAGGTGGAGTGGTGCCTGCAGTTATTCTCTGGTCTTTTACTTATAAAATGCTGCCAAAGGAAAGATGGAGAAGAGAGGATTCTTTGAGCTTAGCTGTTAAACTGAAAAACTTGTAGGAAAAAGTTTAGTTATAGATAAGAGAAAAGGATTGGTTTTGACCCAGCTTTTTAGTTTTTTCTTTTCAAAACAGGGGGAGAGAAAAGGGAAGATCATATTCCTGGGACTGCCAGAAGCTTATTTTGCAAACAAAGTGAAATATTTCTATTATTTTATCTTTCTTATACATATTTTTTCATTTTTATGTCAATAAATTTGTAAGTGAAAAAATGTAGTAAGTGAAAGCATTTTATTCAGAAAAATGTTAGCAAAAATAATTTCAAAATTTTTTACTGTTTTGGACTGTGGCTATTGACAAAATTCAGTTTGAATTTAGAATAATCTTGTTCTTCTGGAAACCTCTTTTTATATATTTGCAAAATAATTCAATGGTGAACACTTTTTACTCAAGAATATTAAGCACACCTTGCTTAAATACTTTTTAATACAAATTCGAATTTACTGAGCACTGATTTTGTTCATATTTAATTTGAAGATGATTATTTATTTTGAATTGATTTATAAATTGGTTAGATTTATTTCCAAAGATTTTCAGGATTCATGTTTGCTTCATTACACTCTACTTCCAGTACCTCTGTCTGAAAATGAAGTAAACTGAAATGTAAGAATTGCTAGTGAGCCAGAATTTCAAATTTCTGGTCAGGTCTGGTGATATGTCTACATCTTTCCTAAGCTTTGTTGAAAATAAACAATGTCTGCAGAAGATGAGGTTATGGGCCTTAGTTTGAATTTTACATAAATTTCAGGCCAGTATTTATGCCTACTTATTCTCTGTCTGAATTCTTGCTCTCGGAATTACTTTTGAACTTCATGTAGAGCACTATCAAGAGTAAGAAGCCAAGTGCCAAACATTGCACCTGTATCTCTTTCTACTTGACAAAAATTAATTTAATCAATGTGGTAACCCCTGTGAGACTGTAGATAAGTTTGTAACTCTCCATGATGTAGATTCTGAAATTCACATTTTGTTTTTGCAAAATATTATCGCTGCACAAGAGGTGCTCATGAATTCAAAGAAAGCTCATCAGGAGAAACAGAAAAGATATCTTTTTTTAAGGGTGTGATAGGAGGACAGCCATGGTAAGCTTAAATCAGTCAGGCAAACCCTAAACTAGCCATGCTGTGCTGGGGCTGATATTACCCAGACTCCATGTTTCAGCTCAGCTGCAGAGACTTAGCCAGTGCCAGCCTTCTGCCGTCTTTTTTTTTTCTTTTTTTTTTTAAAAAGCACAGAAGAAATTAAGCCTTCACCTGTTGTGTGAAATGAATGCGTACTGAGATGTGGAAATTGCTTCTGAGAATAAACAGAGGAAACAGGGTGAGCTAAAGCAAGAAGATTCACTTCTTCTGAGGATGTTCTTCTTGAACTATTTTCTCATTATCCTTGACGTGAGGAGGAAACACAAATGACTGTTGAGACCCAGCTGTTGCATATCAGCATTGCAACCTGAGTCTTCTGAATAATAAAATACCAGAGCGGATGGTGGATGCATGTGCAATTGTCCCGAAAAGCGTTGCTGTCTAACAGAAGTATTCTGGGGACTAGGTTTCTGTGTGAAAAATGCATATACATGTTTTGTAAATGAAGCTAACTAGACTACAAATTCTGAAATCTAAGATACCACGTAGATAAACATTTACACTAATCAGTCGTTTCTAAAGAGAAAAAAAAATAGATCTTATATCAATTATAAAATTACCTAATCATTTTCTGCCGCTCTTTCCTGAAAGGTTCTGGAAGACATTCTAGCTTTTTGTGTGACCCCATTGACATCAAGATGAATAGTATTTCTCTTAGTATGGAGATACACAGTCACGGCCAAAGAACTGACAAAATTATTCCTGGAGAAGTAAACAGCCAATGACTGTAATCTAAATGCATGTTTTAAATTCAGAAAAAGACACACTCTTTTACGTCATAGTATGTGGAAAGGGAAGCTTCACAGGAAACTTAAGCATTTTCTGCTCCCAAAATTGTTTTACCACTAATTTACTTAATTTAAATAATGATGTGCTTAATATTGTCCTTCCAAATATGATGGAGAATCAGCTGGTCCCTCTAGTTTCTCCCAAGTCTTATCTCTATTGAATCACTCCTCAGCTCCATACCTAAACCTACTCTCCATTCTGACCTTTCACACAGATTTCCTTGCAGTTACTCTGGGAAAACCAATATGTCATTCTTTAAAATCTCTCCACTCTGTGTTCTGCACTGCATCATCTGACATGAGAGTCCAGATGTACCTCCAGCATTACCTGATTGACACAAAGATTGGATTTAGCTCGTGGTAAACTGACATGCAGCTGATGTTGCCATCACTTTACTTTCTCAACTTCGTGTCCTTGGTGCAAGTCACTGCTTTTAAACAGTAAACATGACAAGAATGAATATAAGTGGTTCATACAACCTAACTCCTCACTTTTGTAAATTATTTTAAATAGCTTTGTGGTATCATCCACTTTTAATCAGTTCTACCAGAGTTTTACATTATTATTTACATTCTCTCTGTCTGTCTGTCTATCTCAGGTTGGAAAAAGTGAAAAGTAGAAATCCTCTCAGTCTGCATTATGTGACTGTCTTCTGGCAGCTGGCTCCAACGTGCACCTCTGTGAAGGTTGCTATGGAGACACCAATTTAGGAGCAACTGTATTTGAGGAGAATTTCCAGCCTTGCAGTATGTGGGAAAACAGATACAGATATTAAAGTTACGCCTGCCCCTTAGATGTGAGTCAGGCAGGTCTACTGGATCAGGCTGGAAGTGGGGCTGGAGGGGGAAGGATGTTGCTTGCAAAACATTCAATTAATACATTACAGTCACTGTTATTCTTTATCATTTTGCTTTTCTCCCCAGCTGTTTCATGAAACAAAATTAATGTAAAATGATAGCTCTTGCTGACCAAATGACTGCAGTAGTGTCCAATAGGCACACTTTCTACATTTCCCCTGAAACTGAGGCCAATGTGTACTCTGTCCTCAGTATGATAATTCACTAATGCTCTGGTTTGTACATCTGACTTTACAGGCATTTGTCTCCTGATGATGCCCAAAAATATTTACATATTTCTAATTTTGTGCTTGAAACAAGAGCCTTTTATGTTGTTTCCAGCCTTTCACTCACAGAAGACTTTGACAAAATTTATTGACTACAAGGATGCAAGAAAAAAAGACAGTGGAAAAAAACCCACTAGCATATTAGCACAGGGAGCCAACACTTAAATTTATTTCTTTTTTCCTAGATTAGGGGTAAACCAGTATTCTAAGGGTAAATAGCTTATAGCAGAAGTCCTAACAACCTTTGGCTAAGCATTTCACAAGATATATTTTATAGGCAAGACTTGTCTGACAAGTCTTTGTGGTTTTTTTTTAACATTGATTTGCAGAGGTATATCTGTAAATTTTTCGTGTTTTGGCTTTTATTATTTTGTTTTGCAACTTAATATCCTGTGAGTTTTGTTCCACTTGGTAGATGATTGACAGAATTTTGGATTAACAACTGCTGTTTGCCAGAACATTGTTATCAAGAATAAGACATGACTGGAAATTAGTTTTGAAAAATCTAAATAACAGAAAAGTCTTTTCCACTGATACTATTCTGTTGGTACTGACCTTAGTTCAACTTTTTTATCCAGTTCTAACTTCTCATTGACAAAGTTCTTTTTAAGAGAGGACAATGGTTTGTTTCACTGACAGAAAGTAATAGTGGTGCTACTTTATTACCTGTTTGAAAGAAATATAGACAGATAGAAATGCATGGTGTAGGTCAATCAGTTCTATATTGTACCTTCAGGGAACAAATGTTCTTTAAATCTTTAATTAAGAATATGGTCAGTATTAAAGACCACTCTACAGAGGGAGCTAGGAAGTTAAAGCTTCCTAAGAACAGGATCTGACTAGGCTATCATCACATGACTAAGAAACCTGAGTGACTAAGAGCTCCTTGGGTGATGTGGCTACATCTACCATACTTCCAGCAGCAGGAAGAGTGGGGAGCAAGTGATCTTCAATGACCTGCACCTACAGAAGAATTGTAATGCCCTACTCCTCCCAGCTCAGATCTTAAAACTTACAAACTGTCTCCCCTTACAGACTATTGAGGCTTTTCAGTGGTGAAATTTTGTCCTGAAGAGCCTCCTGTCTCTTTGTGGCTTCCTCCCTCCTATGTCTTAACACCTTGTGATCTTCCCAAAACATCACCATGAAGTAGCAGTGGTCACCAGATCAACGCCAATTTGGGAGAGCACACAAGTGATATGAAACCAGCCAGGGCCCTACAAAGTGCTGCTGTATAACTTCATGTGAGGGGGCAGTTTTATTACTCCCATAAGAACTATATTCAAAATGAGAGCAGAGAGCAAATGCATTAAAAAGCTACATAGCCAAGATTCATCTTCCATCAGTCCACTACTTTAAATCAGCAAATACTCTCATATTCCATCAGAGTTGCTTATATGATGGTTCACATTCTCTAGATAAATGTTAAATAGATTTGCATTGACAGGAATGAAAGGGTGAAGGCATTCAATGTTCTCTTCACAGTCAGGCAGGATCTGGAAAGGTGGAGTATAGCGCAAAGCAAGGAAGCGCACTTATTTGGAATTGAATCTCAAAAAAATGATTGCCTTTATCAAGAATACTGTAAAAATTTTTCTTCCGTTGCCTAGCAGTGTAGCTTCATAGCCTAAGACTTGGAAAATATGAAGAAGTAACTCAGCAGTTACTGACTACTAACTGGGGGTAAATAGTGGAGAATTATTGGCAAGCACTATATATGACCCCATTGTACAAAACTTACTATGAAAGAGGTAGGTAAAATAAAGTTAGTCCAGAAATTGTGGGATACAAACGTTGATAATATACCAGTATGTAATTTAAGTTTTCCTAGCTGAAGAATTCTGTGACTCCCTGAAGTCTTTATTACCTGAATAGAATTAAGAAAAATCTAAATTTGCATTGCATCAGAGTCTATCAATCAGGTATTTTTTTAATAAACATTTTGCATTTTTTTAACTGATTACAAATGTATTATTTAAATACTGGACAGGTAAATTAGACTGGGTGATGATATTCATTAGAAACTTCAAGTAGGATTCTATATTTCATATTTTCTTTATTCTAGCAGTTGGGGATGTTCTAGAGGTTTGTTGTCATTAGAAAAATCCCTTCTTTCTCTTTCTTTCTAATTGTGGAAAATACTTAGTAGTGGAAGTCTTGGAGCTTAGAGTAGATTAGCCTCAGTTATTTGTATCCTGTCATTGGACTAGATTCTGTTAGCAGACACCAGTAGACTTTTCTCCATGAGAAGAAAATCTTTCCTGCTGTCTTGACAGAATAGGCTCCTTGCAGCTGTGCAACCAAACAATGATAGAAGAGAAATAAATGAGGGAAAGCATATGCCAGACCTCATAGATCTTGGCTTTCTTGCATTCCTTCTCAAATGGTGTAACATCAAGCCAATTGCTAGATTCTCTAACTTTCACTGGCCTCAACCTTGCATAAAATATAGGAGAAGTGAAAACTCTTTTTATAAAACTGCATGTATATTGCCCACACTATGTAAGCTTTGGAGAGAAAACAATGATTAATCATAATACTTATTGAGGTAATGGCCAGGAAAGAATTTACAGTAAAAATATGAGGTCATATATACTTCATGACACAGGAAAGCACAACCTCCTTCTGCATGTGCTAGGAATATCTGAGGCCTGTAAATCGTTGTAATGAAAGCACACAGCTCTTAAATGAATGAAATCATTACAGAAGCAAAAATCACAGTAAATGCCTATATTTGCAGACCTTGCTCCTAGTTGCTCATCTATTTATTTCATTCTGCCCCACTAAGCATTCATATTTAATTCAATTTTTCCAAGGGTAGTCTCAGAAGTCTTCCACCAATAACTGAAAGAATTCAAATGACTTTAGTCTTCAAGGGAAGCAGGAAAACAGACGAGAGGGGAAAATAATATTGAAGAGAACTGTATAACCTAAGACAAACCTCAATGTTTTTGAATATCACTAAAGATTTTTTTTATGCTGACAGTCATACTCAGAAATTGAATTAATACTTTCATAATGTACATGAACAACCAGAGATGTAGAAAAATGTTATCAGTGATCCAGAGCAATTGACTAAAATAGATTAAATAAATGAATGTGTAAATGAGTACATGCATTCAGCAACAGAGTTTACTTAATCAAGCACATAGCACTTAGAATGATAATATTAATCCATAGTTGCATATAGATAATCATAGGGAAAACCTATGTAACACATGTCAATTTGATAGCAAAAAAATATGTATAATGTTTTTTGAACTATTCATTTAAATCATATAACATTTAAATGTTATAAATTGGATTCGAGATGGTGCAAGAATCATTCAAAGACTTACAAATTTAAATTCACAGAATATATACAGCACAGTTTTTGGATGACAATATTGTCATTAGTGGATATAATCGATACAATGTTTTAAAATGCATCGCAATGTTTGGCTATAAATATCACAGTTCCTTTTTCTGTCTATTGAAGGGCCAGGATCTATCAAAACTCTACAGTTCCTGATTGATTGACACAATTTGTTGGAAAAACTATATTTCTACTCCTTATGAATTTAATATCGAAATAAAGAGGCTTACAGACTTTTGGGAAAGTAACCACACATTGATGGGAGGTGGTGTCAGTATATGAAGACTAAGACGAGATTGTATTGTAATTATATTACAATAACCTATTTCTATTTTTTCCTGTTCTTTCTCTTTAATCCACTAATTCATTTTCAGCCTACAATTCTTTAAAAGTATACAACAATTTCTACACATTTCTTGTTGAAGTCAAAAGTAAATAGAACAGTTTGTATAGAAACAACTTGTTTTGTTAGGTCTTTTCATGAATACCAAAGAAAATCTATAATAAGTAAGAAGAAGCAGGAGAAAAAAATGCAGAAAATAGTTTGGAACAAATGAGTTTAACAGCAACTTGGTGAAAGAAAATAAAAAGAGAGCAGTAACAGTAAAGAACAGGGAATGTGAAGTGTTGAGAGGAAATGACAGTATAAATGAGAACAAAATGGATTTGGAAAATTGAAAACAAAACAAAGGCATCAGGAGTACATTTTCTGGCAGGATCCATGAGTTCAAGCATATTACAAATGTAATAAATCCCCCAATTGACATATCCTCATTATAAGATGAATGTGATAAAATACATAATAATGATGAAGAGGAAAATCAGTTCAGTGAATTCTTCAGTATGTTGAAAGAAGTGAGAATTTACACTTTAATCTGGTAAAGATGAGGAATTACTCACCATCAGATCACTCGGTGTGATTCATCAAAACCAAAATGTTTTCTGGAATGCATGAATGTGTTTGAAGTTCTTACCTGGTGCCTTTGTTTTACAAGGTATCTCTGAGATTTTGAAAATTAACAGCTATGAAGCATTTATTTTCAATACCTTTTAAAATTTTGTTCTGAACTGGGAGAGTGGAAAGGAGGGAAGAAGAGAGGAAGGGAGAAAGGGAGCAAGGGGAGAGAAGTGCTTACCACAATTCCCAATAGACTGAAAATTCTCTTCCCGTTGCCGACATCTAAATTCGGCTCACAGAGTTGATTCAAAATTGCTTATCATGGTAACAATTCGAGGTGAAATAACTGACAAGCTTGATAAAGAAGTATATTAATAAAAGATGTTAAAGGATAGGAATATTTTTGACATCAACTTCATTCTGCTTAGTAAATTTAGCTTGCTGCTCCATGACGTATTAATTAAAAAAAATCACAGTACAAGACCAGTAAAATTTAGACAAATGGATTAATAACTAGTCAATGGACTTCTCGAAAGTGAGGAATCATGTTTGAACAGAACCAGTAGGGGCTAACAGTGACAGAAGAACAAAAAAGGAGCAATACTGATTTAAAAATTGATGTGATAAAAGATGCATCTCTGAATTCAACATCGTTGAAAGGGATACTAAAATACAGAGACCACTTCTGGTATATATGTGCTTCAAAAGGCTGGAACTGAATGAAATGGAAATGGAAATGGAAATGGAAATGGAAATGGAAATGGTGCATAAAAAAGCCATAAGGATATTTTAAAGACTAAAGAAAATTTAGCTTTATGAGCTCTGTGTATTCAAAATAATAAAATTAAGACCATGAGTTGAACTTGATCATACTTAGCTTTGCTAGGTAAGTCATTAATTCTTTAGTGTTTAAAGGTAATACCAGAGATGGGAGTTTAATGAAACACACTGAAAACAGAATAGCATTACTATTCTTATTATTCGATATGAACAATCATCAGAACAAGTGAGATGGATGTTCTCTTTGGCTGTCTTCAGACTCAGACTTCTGAAAACACTAGTTATTGGTCTCAGTGAAGGAGAAACGCTCTGAAATCTGATGGTCCATGTTATTCAATGTATTAGACTAGGTGCCCCGATAAACATTTTTGGTCTCAAAATATGACTTTGAGACCTTAGTAAACAACAAAAATACTGCAATAGTATTATCATTAGTCAGAACAGCATAACAGAGGACGTCAGATTGCAGCTAATAATCTCTACATCAAGTCTAATGACTTAGAGTTAACAGATGCAACATATATGATACATTAGTAATCACTCCATTCCTGGGAAAGTCAGCATGTAATGACAGCCTTTTTGTCTACATCTCAGTTGTGGACCTGAAGCATGTTCCCAGCTCCTGGGTTTCAGTACATGCCAAATTGTTATCCCATATCCATGTCAGAATCAGACATAGTCAGAGATCATATGCCCTGAGCAGCCTCAGGTCTCTGTGGCTCCCACCTTCGACAGGAATAGGAAGAAAGCTGCAGCATCAGCAGCAATGTGAATAATCAGGGGAAAAGGTGGCAGCGGGAACAGCAAAGCGTGTCTGAACGAAAATCTAGTGGAGAGTTTCTGTTTCCAAATCAGTTTATTGACCATGGTGGAACCATAGCTTTGCTATCAAACTCCACTATACCTCTCAATATCTTTTACTGAAACTTGGTTGGTCATCTACTGTTGGTGTCAGTCTTCATAGGAAAAATATGAAAGCAGATGTATCGCAGTACTTGAGGCAGCATTGAAATCTGTTACTGTACTCCACAAACCCCCATAGAAATACATCTCTGAGAGCTCGCATTGCAGAACACCTGGTAGACATTCTGCACAGTATATATTTTAATACTTTTAATTTGAAAAATTATTTTCAGTACTACTTTACATATTTCATTTATGATCATAAGTATTCATCAGCATTCAGTAACAGGATGTCATGGCAATATGGCATATGCTTTCTAATTGGTATCACAAAGTCTTACGTTGAAGTGGAATCTACTTTAGAGACATCTGCCTACTTAGTGTGTTATAAACAGAATATATCCTTTTTCCTTCTGCTTGAAGGATTACATAAGTACTTTTCACTGATATATTTAAAGGATTTAAAATCAATATTGTAGCTGGATGTGTTAAGGATACTAACAGAGGAATAACTTCCCTGCTTAAACCAGACATTATGATTAAATCTGATTTATTGTTCCTCAGGTGACATTCATGATTAGCATGCACAAAAAGTTGAAAATGTTATTCAATTTGGCAGCTTTTAAGTTTATACTGCTGTTTTGCTTACTCTAGTAACATAAGATCATGACCATTAAGGGTAATTATTTAAAGCAGATGTACTTCTAAGAACGTGATACGTGTTTCTCACCGCAGCCAGCCTGATATACCAAACCACAATTAACATCAAGAGTTAAGCTGAAAAGTTACATTCCACATGCAGAAGCTTAAATTAATTGCCAGGCTATGTCAGTACAGTCATAAACTGCCTGAGTCAAGGAGTGGTCTGAAGTAAGTGGTGATCCCTGACCCACTCTCCATTCATCTGCACTGACAGCAGCATGTCCGCCTGCAGAGGCCACTCTCCCTTGCATTACGTGACATAAGATGCTTTAGGAAGGACCACATGATGTCACCTCAAGACAAATAGTTTTTTGGGAGAGGACTTGGCTAGGATAGGAGAGTCATTGTTCCCATCCACATCACAACCTGGCAATGTCATCAGCTCAGATGTTCTCCATCATGACCCAAACTTGCGTGTAGCTACAGTCTGGCGCTGAAGTACTCTGGCAATGAGACTCTCAGCTCAAGCTTAGTCACAAGCTTCAGATATCACAGTCTACCTTTATATCTTGAATGTAGACTTAAGAAGCTCGTGTGCTCCTGGCACTTAAATAGAGGGCTTGATTTCCAAAGATGCCAATCATTTAGTGATCTCAGTGATGTTCACTGAGAAAGTGGTACTCGGAGTTTTTAAAAATTAAGGCATTAGAATTTAAGTGGCTAAATATGAATTTAATAGCTTAACTACAGACAGAAAACGTCTGAACGTTTCTTCTTTTATTCTCCCTAATATTAAGGAAAGCAATTTTTTTCTCATTATAATAATGACTTCAGCAACATACCATTAAGACTTAGTCATGCAATTTGTACTCCTGTTGCCAGGCATTCAGGTTACGCTTACATATCACAGTGCAGTACTGTATAAAAACAAGCAGGTAATCTCTAGAGGAACTATGCTGGGACCTGAAAATATTAGGACCTTTATCGTTCAACATTTTGTTGTAAATTTTATATCCTTCATTTGACATGTACCCTGCATGGTGCTATACGTATTTATTATTACTACATAACACAAAGAGTTCCACAGGTCACTGTGGGAAGACTTTCATGGGTAAATAGTCATTAAAATGATCAGGGGTTGCATCATTAAGTCTTAACATCATAACAGTTTTCTACGTTTATACTCATGAACTCTTTTCTACTACTGTACCAATTACTTCATGTATTTTAACAACTAGACTCATTCAAGGTAAGCTCCTTGTTAAAAATTTGCATCTACAGTTGCAGGTTTATATTAAGTTCATTATCAATGTTGCATAACAGCCTTTAGATTTTTCATCAAGGAAATTCTACATGGGGCCAAATCCTGATCTTCCTAGTCATGTAGGTATTCCTCTTGCTCTACATTGGACTTATCCCATGAGTAAAAATAAAACAGTTTAAAGATCATTCAGGGGGTGGAAAGGTTCCTCTGAACATTTTGAACTTTTCAATAACTTCCACATTTTGGAATTGCCTTGTTTCTATTTCACTTTTGAAACATTTGACTAATGCTCTGTGTAGCATGCAACCGTAATTAGACTTCTACTTGAGTGCTTTTTCAGGGTACATTGAAAGTGAACACAATTAGCATTGGCTAAGGGCCTGTCTGGAAAGACAGACCATGTCATAAAATGGAGTTTATCATGTCAAAAACATTCAAGCTGCACTTATCTTGTTTCCAACATATATGATACTAAATGAAAACAAAAAAGTCACTGGCAAGCCAGTGGTAAAGAAACAATGATATGTAAAAAAAAAAAAAAAAAAAAAACAAGCTCTTTTAAATTTTACTGCTGAAGTCATCACTGCTAGGGAAAACCTTGCAGCCAAGATACTTTTAAAACCAACCTTAGTATTTCTTGTTCCTGCATAACAGTATGAACACTGAACACTTAGAGCCTACTGTGCTGTCAAACAATCCAGGGCAAAATATGCAACACATCGTTCCATTTCCTAAATGTAAGTCTGTAGGAGACAGAAGAGCTATTTCAAATCTCTTTGAAACTATCAGCTCCTCTGAGACACGGAATTTTAAAGAGTCTTAAAGAGCGATTGTGCTTTTTTCTCAGAAACCCAAATATCACTCAAGAGAAAAGAGAAAGCATAGAGAGCTCAATATAGCTTCTACAGAAATACAGTCAATAACAGTATACTTGTTACAATGACTACATGGTTATACAGGGAGAGAGCAAGAAACTAAGAATTCTTTTTCTTTCTTTTTTTTTTTTTTTTCAGCTCTGTCATATTGGAATGGTGGGATGAGAAGTCTATAGCTAGACCAGCAGTTTAGAAAGCAAAAACTTCCATTAGGAATGTGGGAAGGATCAATAAGTTTCTGTATGATAATATGAAAGTGAAACATTGTAAACTGTTGACTTTTAAATCTAAAGACAGATAGGGAGCAGGAACAATTATGAGACTTCAGATATTTTCTTAAAAATTACATACTTTTCTATATCACTTTAAAAGGCAGAAAAGCTGAAGGAATCTGAGAGGTTAACAGAGGTGTACCAAAGATACTTGTCTAGTCTTTGGCAAACAGTCTTTCAGTCTTTCTTAATCCACAAAAGCAAGTGATTACTGATTTTTATTCCAAGCACATGTGACAGACTGACCTGCATAAATCTATCATCTTAGTGTGAGTATTTAAAAATGGATATGATTGGAAAGGTCTACTGTGTCAATGGGAATTAGAGTATTAATGCCATAAGGGGATGCATTTTATACAGCTCATTATGAATTTGAATATTTAAAAAATTGAAATGTTTTACAATACTTTCTACCATAATGATCATGCATATTAAGTATGAATGGAAAAATGTTCCTGCATAATACTTGTTCTTAACCTCAGTCCCCGAGCATTTCAGTTTTAAAATTAAATTATTGTGTGTGGGTTTTTTCTGAACCTGACGTCATAGCAGAAAGCCATTCTAATATAAGCATTACTGAAAGAAATACCTGTTGAATTTGTTTATTTTTTAAAATATATGTCATTCAACTTTTCTGACAAATTAAACATGATTGCAGATTTTCAGATTATAGAGTCTGAATGTGAATTATAGTTTTCATGAAGATACTTTATTTTTTAATGTTAGAGTAAGATGGTAGCTTTACATTTGTTTTTAATGACCATCTCAGCAAACAGTGAGAAAAACAATGTCTTTTAACTGTTATTTTTAGCTTTTCTTTGTGAGACACACACAGTCTAAATATAATTTGATTTATTTCTTTTTGCAAATGTGAAAGAAAGTGCAGGGGGACTTTGTCTTGCCTGATACTGAGACCACTTTCAAGAGCATAAGAGTCTTAATGCATTCTGCCAGCTATGGCTCACACCCTAGATGGTAACAACAGTGACCCAGGAATTGTGCTGAGGAATATCTCTATTTTAGGACAGTTTTGTTCTCTGGAATATTTTTCTTATAGCTGCTATTTGTCAATTGACCTATATTGTTGGGCTTTTTCTGGAAAGATATTTACTGCACAGAAGAGCACACAAATCAAAACTGGTATAACACTGCATAAACAAATGAACTTAAAAACAGAACAAGGGAGAAAACAAGCAATTATGTCTTTAGCTTGAGTATTTCTTGTTTTGTTTGAAAATGCTGAGATTCCTCTTACAAATTTGATAATAGATTAACTGGATCTTAAAAATAAATGATTATTAAGCGAGATCAAAGTCTAACTAACTGGTAAATGACACGGTCAGATTAGAAGAGGCATCCCAGAGTAAAGCAAAGAGATATCTGCAAAATGAAGAGAGTTGAATCTGGTGTAATTAATGGAGAGGACAGAGGAAAAGGAAACTCGAAAAGGAAGCTAGCTAAGGGTTACAGACAGCAGAGATGTATGCAGAGCTTAGGATTCAAAAGATGTTTTGAAACAGCTGCTCAGCATGGTGCCCAAGCAGTGAAGCAGTGCAAAGAGAGCCATGGCAGGGCCTGCTTCATGGGAACTCAGCCTGAGGAGCTGAACAGGTACCAGACGACATATAGGTTCATCCCCTCCAGGGAGAACAATTCATTTGGTTTTCCGGAGACACAGCAGCCGTGGGCTTTAAAACGTCTTTGGAGATTTGGTCACAATCTCGATATGGGGAATAAAGAGAAGAAAAGGATGATTAATTCATTCCGTATTTGATAAGCTGTTCATTTCTGTCACACTTTTTCATCAAAACCAAAATTCTACATGATTGCTGAAAATTCCCACTGGTATGGCAACAGAAACCAGTAATATTGCTCAAATATTGCAGTAGGTTTCAGAATCTGAATGTGACAAATTCTGTTACTACTGCAAAAAGCAAGATTAATCAAAAGAAAGCCATAAAATAGAACCAGCAATAGTGGTCAAGTAGCTTGTCAAGACTTGTTTCTAGCATTCTAAAGTAAAAAAAAAGTGGAAATTAGCTGAATAATGTAGTATGATTAAATTTCAGTCTTCATTTTCTCATCAGTTTTTCTTTTCTCTGATCTCTGTTTGGGGGGATGTGTTACAACTTGCTTATTTGCAACCTGTACAAGATGCACATGATTGACTATATAATGTACATGAGCCTGATTCTGAATTTGTAAATCAAGCAGTTTTTTATTTGCCTTACACTGTGAAATGTAGTAAAGTATGTTTGCTAGTTAAGTGCTAATTAAGGGATTTATATTCCACTTGACAATACCTTAGTGCTAATCATTTGATTGGCTTTTGTAAGACCTTTTTCTGACAAAAAATAAAACTGAGCTATAAATTATATTCAATCACGTACAAAACCAGCCAAGACGAAATATTCAGAACTATGACCATTGGATATGTCCAGCTAATAGAAATGGTATCTAGTTAGTTCTACCTACAGCTCTTGAAAATGAAATGCATTATTATATAGTGTATTTAAAAAAAAGGCTTGCCCTAATCTCCTAAAGATTTCTTCCCCCACTCTTTTCTCTTTGAGAAGTGTGAATTTGCAGCAACAAGTTTATTTCTTTCCCCAGCCCGCTGCTCGAGACTGTGTAAATTTTCTCATTTATCTGTATCCTAGTTACAATATGTCCTCTTTGACTCAGCTGAAGAAACTATTAACAGCCCTGGAGAGGGACTGTTTAAGCTCTGTCTCTGTGCCTGCTGTTGGTGCCCAGTTATTGTGGAAAACTCTGTTACATTCCGGTCCCTCATGGTTTCATTCTGAGCCTCTGCCACCTGAGGATACTGACTGTTTGAGAGAGGTGGAATCACTTCACTCTGTCCAGGAAACTAAGTATAAGTTCCGCGAAGAGTGAGCTTTCCCTCAGGTAAATAGTATTCTGAATTATAATAATAAAGCCAGATGCAACTTTTTGTTGTTATTTTTTCTTTTAGGAGTAACATAACAGAATATTTTACTTCACAAGCATTAAATAGTTTCCCACAGAAGTCACATGGGGATGGCACGGTTATCCCAATGGATCTGGGATGATCAACTAAACAGTTCCCAGATGACATGCTGAAAAACTGGGCAGCTGAGAATCTGTAGCCTTTGAGCTACCTACTTCCTTGATACGCTTTCCACCTTGGTGATATGGAGCAATTAGACTGGAATCCCTAAGAGTTTTTAACCTAAAAGACTCAAATTTCTGAGAACTTGAGGACCTACATTTTAGAAACCAGGAAACCTGGGGTACTTCCTAAATACCTTCTCCATGAATACACACACAAGCCTGCACAAAGTGTTCCTGCAAGACAAATAAATTGTCATCTGCCAGCAACAACCTCCTGTAGCAAAGGACATAGGTAGTGGAGAGCAAGAGCATCTCCTGCTCAGCCTTCCTCTTTGATTTCCAGTAAGTGAAACTCCAGAACCCACTTTAACCCGATCTAACCTTGCTTAAACTGGTGGAAAGACTACATAGAGTCTATTTTCCTGAAAACTGAAACTTCAGAGTATGGAGTTATCAGAATACAAAAGCACTTATTTTACTTATCTAAACTCTGTTTTATCATTACCTGTAACTTGGTATGGCTTCATTGCATTCTCACAGTGTTCAATTAGTTGTGCTTTGTCACTGTGATCTCCAGCACTTCCAACTCAGATCGTCAATTTCCAAATGTCACCTCTCTCATCTGGAGTTTTCTTTCACTGGTGTTCAAGGTTGCCCTAAACTGTTTTTTTTTTACTATGATGAAGCTCAGGAAGTCTGACCTCAGTTCAGCTCATTGGAGATTTATTTTTGTCTCATAGATGTAATGAAAGAGTGAACCCTGGCCAGCTCCTTTTACCAAAGGAAAATTTTCATTTTTTCTTGATTTAGAACAAAATTTTTTTGAGAAAACAAATCCCAAACAGAGTTTACTATACATTATGTGCTATCCATATGGAACTCTGAGAAGCACTCAAGTACTTAATATCCTTTATTATTCAAAAGTCCATACATCCTATTCCCTCCCTCACCCTCTAATACTTCTCTAGCATTAGGAAACCTATCAGAGAAGTATATATTATGTCTCCCACGGATAAGTCTTATACTTAGAAAGACAAATTTATTTCCATGTTAAAAGTGTCTCTAACATCTCTCCAGAATATTTTTTGAAGCTTCTTAGGGTGTGAAAGGTTGTAGGAAATTTGTATCAGTCAACTCAGTTGGATAGTTTCCTTAAATGCAAGAAGAATAAGTACTTCCACAAGATATCTTCAGAGCAGAAGCTTATTAGTTCTACAGATATTTCCTTATGCCATATGTCTCTAATGCTTAAATATTACTGGTAACCTTTACTTTTCACCTCTTTTTCCCCTTCAAGGTCTCTGAAGAGTCTTGTCCCACACAGCCAATTTATTAGATACAGAACTCCTGCAACTTTAAGTTGTTGAAAACTAGACTGGAATACATAAAATTTTATTCTACTGTTTATCTGCTTTTTAAAATGCAACTCTTGAATGAGTTGGTGATATCCTTAACATGCATCTTGTTATAAAATTTTCAAAAACTATTTTCAAGCTTCATGACTATTTTCTTTTTTTTTTGTTTTGTTTTGATAAACAGGACATAAGAAAAAATTTCATTCTGTATACCTACAGTGTCAGCATTTATCTTCGTTTTGTTTTTTCTTGGGGGAGAATTTAAAGGCTGACTATTCCCATGTCAATATAATCAACAGAATGGAAAGCAAACTGTATCCATCTTACATTTCTTGTATACCTACTTCATCTGAAAAAATATGTCTCCTGGATCACTATATCAGATACTTTCACAGGTAGACTTCATTGGGTTCAATAAATTTAAATTCATTTAAATTACTCTGACACAATCTACCTACAATAGAACTTTCTTGCATTTTATCCCATTCTCTCATCATCACATCTTTCATCGAGCTTACCTTCAGAATCTGTTCTAAAATCTTGTGTAGTAGTAAGGTCAAACTAAGTGGGACGTTCACATTATTATTTTTTTCTGTTCTACAGGTGGAAGATGTTGACAGGTTCTTTGAAAAATCTTTGCTACTGAACTTTCAGCACCATGTGCCTTTAGTATTATAACCTAATATTTCACAGAACTATGTTTCCTTAAAAATTTGCAGGTACTTGTGGATAATTGGCAATAAAATCTTCCCTTGCATCTTTTGTTTCTTGTCATTCTCATATGTCTCAGTATAACCAAAAGATGTGGGTCAGAAGGATCTTCCAAAGATCATCTAGTCAACATACCTTCCCCAGTGCAGCATCAGTGCACATATACCAAATGGAAATAGAGTACTGTTTGATATTTATGTTCAGGTTATGATATAAATATAATTCCTGTCAGATATTTGTCTGACTTGCAATGATACAGACTCTATGCCCCCGTCAGGCAATCCATTTTGATGCTTCACTATCCATCATATTGGACATTTTTCTTAATAATTTGTCAGATTATTAATTGTTTAGTTTGAATCTTCTGCTTTTTCTATCCTGTTTAATTTGGTTAGGAATTTATTTTCTGTCTCTTTGCAGTTATCTTTTGTACATTTAAAGATGTTTACTGTATCACCTTTGAAGCTTCTATTCTTACAGCTAAACAATGCCCATATTCTTTCCTCATACATCATCTTTTTCTAAACAGTCTTATGGTCTGTCCTATGGTTTTATCATTTAGTCCAGACCTTTTTTTGATGTGCAGTGTCAGAACCTGGACAAAATATGCAGGGAAGCTTTATCAAAACTAAGTAAAGTATGATATTTCCAGCACATATTGTACTGGTTATTCTCCTGGTTAAAGGGAAAAGTGAGGTGTATGTCTTTTATTGGAAATAGCATACCATTTTGTATTTATATCTGGACTGGAATCAACCACACTCAGATTTTGTTCTAAAGACTAATGATTTATCTGCTTCTGTAGTCTCTATTTATGTAGTTGATTATTCTAATTTAAATGTACAAATTTCCACTGGTCCTATTCTAAGGTTTCAGCTCCTTTCCTGTTTAAAATTGCTTTGAGTTCTTGTCCAGGCATTGAATGTCCTCACTTTTCCTGACAGCAGCTTGATGTATCCTGTAAGTACAATGAACATAGTCTCTGTTCTGTCACTTAGTTTATTAATGAAAATATTAGTGGTAATGGAATCAGAGGTGAACTCTGATTAGGTCAGTTCTTTACACTTTCATTTTCACTGTAAACCATTAATGCTTCTGAGCAGTTTTCCAACCAGCTATGTATTTGAGATTAGCTTTTCTGTCCTGGCTTAATACTGCTCAAAGCTTCCCCAGTTTACTTAAGAGAATGTCATGTAAGAGTGTGATGGGCAAAAGTCTTACTAAAGTCAAGTTATTTTTCTTTTTTGTACAGCTCTAGTACCTTCTTAAAGAAGAAAATGAGGTTGGTTCTACACAAATTGTTCTTGACAAGTCCATGTAAGCTGTTATGCATGTAAGCTGTTTTCTTTTAGGTGCTTAGATTGTTCTTGTCTTTTTTTCTAGGAATTAAACCGAACGCTTAACCTGTAGTTACCTCAGTTTTCTTTTTTTTTTCCCCTCCTCTTTTTGAAAATAGGCATTATGTTCATCCTTAACAACCCATTTTTGTAAATCACCCCTTTTTTAGAGTGAACAGAACTCAAAATGCGATGAAATGGGGAGAAATTCTACATGTAAATCAACTACGTAACTGAAGAACAGGAAAGTAAACAGTTCGTCTGCAGAACAGAATCTGAGCACTCAAAGACAAACATTAGATCTAAGAATCTTTCATCCTTTTCTTTCAACATTTAGAGACATTGTATTCAGACCCTGGCAATCTAAAACATAGATTCTTGTCTACGTATTCTTTTTTCTGCTCGTGTACTATTCATTCAGTGAGTTAGTGGCTGCGTTCCATTAGCCAAAGGATTACGTTTTGTGTTTTTCTGTAAACTCATGAAAAATGGCATTTAACGTTTTGATTTTCTTGGTATCATGTACCAATAATTCTCCCCTCTGATAATAGTGAAGCAATGGTTATCCTGGTCTCCCTACTATTTATTTTCACTTGTGATATCACTGAATAGTTGGATATCTTCTTTTGCTATGGCTTATCTAGTTTTGTCCTTGTATATTTAGCCTTTAGTTTTATTTGTCCTTTAGAATGTGATCAAGTTTTTACTTCCTGCATACTTTGTTCTTTGTACGGTCAGTACCCGTTTCATGGTCAAATTGTTCTCTTAGTACCATTCTGATCTTTTCTTACAAGGGCAGAGTTTAATGGGGTCTGTCTTCCTGCAATCTAGTAGTCTAATTTCCTTCCTTCAATTTTACTTCAAAAATGTTTTCCAGATATTCCGTGTTTCCTAAAACTTGGGAATGTGATCTATTTTTTTTCTCCTGAAATAATTTTTTTCTTCAAATAAGGCCCTTATTTATATCGTACTTATTTAATTATATCTTCTTTATCAAAAAGACTATAATCAGTGGATCACAGAAACCTGTTGGAGAGATTTTTTCCACATTAGTTTTCTTTTCTAGAAAATATTTAGATACAAAAAATCCTCTATAACCTCCAACTACTATGCTGTGTATAATTCAGCCAACTGCTCAATGAAAAGCCATGTCCTTACATCTTAGTTCTGTTATCTATGTCCCCTCTTCCCATCTGACACTTATTTTACTCTTCTCTACCAGAGTACCATTTGTTACTCTCTGACTTGGCCATTTCTTTTTGCTGTTGTCTTCAGTTACCCAATTTCTGTATCATACTCCACTGAATCTGAAAAAATAAATACAAAAAGTAAGATCACATTTGCACTTTAAATTCTAAGGCTATCTCTGTGAGAAGTGAACTTTAAAACTGGTTTCAAAAAGTTTTCTCTAACAAGTTAAAAATGTATGCACTTTACTCTTTTTTCCTATAATAAAGCTTTCAAAAAATATTTTCTTTTCCTTTTTCTGTTGTGTACCTCAATGATATGTCACTGCTGTGCGATGTGTATTACAGTAATTTTGGTTTACTTTTTGTCTTTTTAAATAACATTAATTCATGTCGTTAAAGACTACATATAACCATCTTGATACCATTACTTGAGATTTAGTTGACTGACTTCATTTCAGAAACTACTGTTCATAAGAAGTACTCATCTTAGGTTTAGAACACATAATGGATGTTCTTTCTGCAATCTCGGAAGAGAACGCACTGTTCTGCTGAATCACAGAAATGTGCATGTGACATCTGTAAAAGAGTCTCGTCTTCACATTCAGAGACTGTCTCTGAACTGAACACAGAACCAGAGAAATTATACAAACACCCAATGCTTTTGAGCAGAATCTTTTCTCACTTCCATTTAACTTTCGTAAGTGAGGGAACTGACGATACAAGCTGCACTGTGGAGATAGTATTTTTCTTCAGAAGTTCACAGACAACTAGGCAACCCATTACACTATTGTCCCTTTTTCATTGCAGAATTTTTTCCCTTTATACCTAGCTGGAATTTCCCTTACTGCAAACTGTGACTTTCACTACTTGTCATTCTGCTATGCATCTCTGAGAAGAGTCTGGTCCTGTAATCCCTCCTAGGTCATGAAGACAGCAGTTAGACTCTCTCAAACCCTATTAGCTTTTTCTTCTCTCGGGTGAACAAACTCTTATTGTACGCCATGAGTTCAAGCCCCTTCACCACCTTGATCATTCTCTGCTGGACTCTCTTCAATTAGTCAATGTCTGTATGGTACTGGAGGCTTGAAACTAGGTAAATACTCCAGACATGCCCTCACAAGGGCTGAGGAGGGGAAATAATAATTTCCTTTGACCTGATGGCTATACTTTTCCTAAGACACACCAGAATACAGTTAGCCGCCTTCACCAAAACAGTACACTACTGATTCCTGTTCAACTTGCCTGCCAAGACAAGACCCTCACATCTTGTTTTTTTTTTTCAAAACTGCTTCACAACTAGTTAGTCCTCAGACTGTAGTCTCCAGCTTGAGTTAAGGCATCTTGAGTACTTTTACATTTGCCTTTGTTGGGCTTTATGCAGTTTTTGTCACCCCATTATTCTAGTTAGTCAATATCTCACTGAATAGCAGCCTTACCCTTCCAAATATCATGTAATCTGCAATCTTGCTCTCCTCTTCATCACCTAGGCCACTGTATCACTCATTGTCAACCACAGAGTCCTATAATTGCACTTGGTCCTATCAAGGTGTTTCTAGGGACTAATATTTCATCCTGGCCACTGCTTGTAGACTATTCTGAAGGTCTTTAATCAGTATAGATGAAGTGCTCTGTTTTCCGCAGACTAACAAACTTATCATTGGAAGAGAGAGGAAGAGAAAGAGTACATTTGAATAGCAGCAAGTATCATCCAGGGAGTGTGAGATCAAAGCTCTTGTATCTGCTTAGCTGTATATAAAAATACTGTGTACATGTAATTAAGCCTATATTCAGATTTTAGATATTGCTAGATAAGTATTCTATTTAAATTTCCAGGTATAGACACAAGCCATGGCTGTTGTAAAGTGAGGAAACTCTACTGAGACTCCCAATTTGGCTGCAGATCTGGCTGTAAAAGTGAATCTATAATAAATTAATAGGGATTTTTTTTCCTAGTTATAGTGGTTTAGATTTCCAGGAATCCTTTTTTGCTGATATATTATAGAAGCTAGAATTTTTTGTTACTTTCAGAAAGGACTGCAATGAAGGCTAACATCTTTCACATGAATGTACAGTAGAAAATTTTTATGATTATTAAAAAGCATTTATCCAGGCAAAGTATTCTTCATTTGTGAATATAAATTTCCAAAACTATAGATTTAAAATCTAGGGGAAATCTAGAAGAATAATACGTTGGCTCAAAATGAAAATCTGTTTCATTCTTTTACATACTTTAATGAGAGCAAATTCATTAAATGTTATTCCTTTTGTTGCAAAGTTCTGAAGCCTGCTTGCAGTTGACATCATTACTTTGATAACATAAAAATATTCTGGGTTTAAAAGTAGTCTTGAGAAAAAGCACATTACACTCAACGAAGAATCCGTTCTGTCAGTCAAGAGATTGTTTAATCTCAACTGAAAGAAGATGGGAGAGAAAAGTCTTTATTTTATCTTGTTACTTTGCCTTGACTCTCTGCCCTAAAGCAAAAAATAAAATTCAAAGAAAGGCAATGAAAAATAACAGTGAAAATGAATCACCAAATGAGTTACAGAGTAATCACTGATGGAAGAACAGAGACCGATAAAGATAATAACATTTCACTGTCTTCTTAAAAGAACCTGAAATTAACTGGTAAATACTAAACTCAATCAAAAAGATAAATCTATGATTAAAAATATAGCTACTATTTTAGTTTCTCCAGACAAGCATTATATATGGTTGAAAGAAATAGTTTCAGAATGTTACATACCAAGAATGCAGAAGTAGCCAAATTTCACTCAAAACCAGTATGACTGGCTGCACTTAGGTAGCAACACAGTGTACTAGCGGTCCCATTCAAGTCAAAGGTATAATTTCTATTCTTATTATCAACTTAAATTTTTATGAAGACTTTGACATCGTGGCTCAAACTATGGTTAATCTGTTGCTTGCTCTTCCCTGAAGAGCAAAGACCAAAGAGCAAACCTTGAAGGTTTGTCATTCCTGTTATCTGGGGATTCCTGACCTCCCTCATCACAACCTCAGATTCACACCAAATTCATCACTTAAGTTTCCTTTATGAGGCAGTATAGCAAGCAGCAAGGAGAGTACTGAGATGTTGCTGGACATACAGTAAACACTGCCTGTCCAACAGTGGGGATCTAAAGCTGGATCTGAGCACAGAATATTGCTTTCCAATAAATATCACTACATGTTTGCTAACTGGCTGCAAACAAAACATAAGTATTTGTCATTTAGCAAAATCATATATTTTGTCTCATGGATTCTTGACTTGTTTATACTTATCATGAGAGACAAGTGATCATTTAAAATAGGTCTGTGATACTCTGAGTTCCAGCTGAGTTCAAATGAATGCTGGGATATAGTTGTCATTATCTTTTCAACATTAGGATTTACTAAAGCCCTAGTAAGTAGCTGAGAGCTTCCCTGCAAATTATCATATATACTTCTGTCCTAGTTTTAGCTGGGACAGAGTTTTTTTTTAACAGCTAGAAGAGCTCCGTGTTTTGGTTTTACTCAGAGGCTCACTCTGAGAAGAACGCTGATAACAAGCTGCCAAGGACTTTTCAGTGTGCCGGAGTGCAGAAGCACGGCGGGATAAGGGGGGAGCATAGCTGGGACAAGGGGGACACAATTCCCCTTGTGATTTGTGTGGAACTTAAGACTGAGGGCCAAACTGGCCAATTAGTATTCCATATCATGCAGCGTCATGCCCAGTATAAAAGCGAGGGGCAGCTGGGAAAAGGGGCTTTTCGCGCTTTTGCTCTTTTGCACTTTTGCTCTTTTGCGCTTGCTGCACTGTTGCTCTGCTGGTTTTCTTTCTTTTCTCTCTCTCTCTCTCTGCCCCTCTCTATTTCGGGGCCTCGCGTTCGTCCAGGATTGCAGCTTCGGGACGAGACGGGCTTCGCATACGAGGGGGTGGTGAGCACCTACATTGTATTAAATCATCTGTATTAAAATCATTCTTATCTCAACCCATGGGTTTCCCGTTTATCCTTTAATTCTCTCCCTCATTCCTGGGGGTGGGGAAGGGGGAGTGACCGGCTGTGTGTGGGAGGAAGTTTTCAACCTAACCCACGACAACTTCTTATGATCAATTGTGTATGTTTACACCAGTCAGTTAATGGTGCACACAAATACCTGTCGATACCTTAAAAGAGCTACTTGAGTTTTTGAACGTATTCTACTTTCTCATATGGATATGAATTTTCATTTTCAGTCTTCAGTATTATATACTGAATCTATATGTACCACAGGTCTAACATTTCCAACATTTCATGTATGTAAATTGCTTGTCTGGCATGCACTGTATTCTAGAAGAGAAAGGAGTATGGAGTAAAGCAGTGTTTCTGTCTTAATTGCTGGGAACCTGAACAGCAAACTTGGGACAAAAATGACCAATAAGTGAAAATGCTGCATAATTATCTTCTTGTTTGGTTATCTAGCTGCAGTTAATAACAAACAACCAAATATTAAAATTGTTAATTCAGTTTGTATTAACCATGAAAATTGCAGTTAATTGTACTCCCAAAGTGTCTAAGGCTTTGGAAATTGTCTTTTTTATAAAAAAAATAAAAAATAAAAAAAAAGAATCCCTTAATCAGTGTGGGTTTTTTTTCTGAAAACAGACTCTGCAGTGAGGCCTTTTTAATGTAGTGGTTCCTCAGCTAGATTAAAACAGTGTCTGGTGGAAAAGACTGTTTTCCTTCTTTTTGGAATAGATAATAAATTACAGACTAATTCTAAAACTCATAATGTGTCACCAAATCTGGCTTTATTTGTTCATTACTAGCACCTTAATCATTGTCTGTTTTGATTACTGCAGAAATGAACACCTTTTAGATTCTCAACATATATATATATATGTACATACTTAATATAATACTGTAATTAGACTACACAAAGGATCTGCTCTGTAACAAAATATAATGAATAAAGTATGCATCTTGTACTGTAACACAGATATCCTTTTATGGAATTATACTCTACTATAGAAAGATTCCAGAATGGTGGAAGTATTGTTTTCTTCTATAAAGAAAATACTTTGTCTCCAATATCATTATTCTTGCTGGTTTATTCATCACATAATAATCCAGTTTAGCACAGGTCCTAAGAATTTCCAGACCTTGAATGTCACTTTATCAAAACCATTTCCTATTTTCATACATTTTTCCTTATTTTTTCTCATTCAGTTCAGTATACTCGGTAGGAGAATTTTTATTATTTCTTTTTAACCTGAGCACTTCATCCATTTAGTTTCAATCCTAGTTCACATCTTATAAGGTTCTTCAGTTTCTCATCAAATGTGTTTTGATGGTTTTGCATGTGGCTTAGCTTTTTGAATCAAAATAGTGCTTCACAGGACAAACAATCCAAAATATCCTGCCCATACCATGGCCTGATAAGGGTAGAAGGGACTGAAAGTTGTAAAATCTTTTTGGAGTCTTTTGAATACACATTACACTTCCTCCAACTTTCATAGGCTCAATTACTCGTTTAGCTTCAGTCAGACTCCCTCAGGCTCACACCCACTTACTGACACATAATTACATTTCGTTTCACAATACCTCTGATATGACTCCCAGAACCCAACTGTGTCGAAAGGTCTAACTCACAGGGCAATTGTAAGAAGTAATTGTGCCACCAAAAAGAAGGAACTAAAAAAACCATCTGAGTGTATGTAAATTACAGCCTAAGAAAGTGCTTATACTCCCCTTTTCTGGACCCCCTAAGTTTCAACTTTGAGTGACTAACACTGACAGCTGATCTCACACAAATTTGTGCCCTGAAAGGTTTTCAGGTTATTTGTATGATTTGCATTATCTTCTGCTTCTTCACATATTTTGTCTCCTTCTTCTTCTTCCTCTTTTACATTCCAACCCACAATATGTGCAGCAAGATACAAAACGAGTATAATTTGAAGTGAAATAAACTGATAAATCTCTGAGATTTAAGAAGAGCATTTCATACTGACATGCTGAAGCCATAAGCAGCATGAAGCAGGTGTGTTGATGTATGTGTGGGTGTTACATGGATGAGGGAAATGTGCAGCTCACTGATGCAATGGAGCAACATTAACTGCATATTCTTGTTAGATAAAGGCAGACTTTGACCTGTGTTGAAGAGTGAGGCCGTTACCTAATTAACTGGATAGTTCAGTAGTAACTGTATTTCATTTTAACTTGACCTAGAATCATAATAATGCTTTTTTCTTGTTCATATGCATATTTTATTTTCATTAAATTAAAAGTTCAGTTTCATTGCTGTCTTAGTATGTTACGCTATAACTGTGACAGTGACATAAGAACCCAAATAAACAGGAACCAATTCCACACTTCAAAGACGTCCCACACCAATGTTGTTTCCCCACTAGGGTCCTCGTGCTGCCAATTCTCAGTTCTTTACAAAGAAGCACAACAAATCTTGGATGAAACTCAGATATCAAAAATGCGATCCAAATTTTTCAACACCTTCTTGACAGCTTCAGATACAAGATAAAAGTAATTTTTCCTGTACTGAGCTCATAGTATTATCTGGAATCCAGCTACAGGATCAGCCTCCAGCTTCCCAGTGAGACCCCTCTGTAGGTTTGAGGCGGGCAGAAGCTGTGAGCCTCCCAGGCTGACAGGAAAAAAATCTGTGCTGTGGCATGGTCTAGAGATTAAGGAATAACTTTATCAAGACTTCTTGCCCTTAGCACAATTGACTTTGATATGCAAATCCAGCTTTAATTTGATAAGATTTGGAGCTACTGCTTATACAATATTGCTTACTTCAAACAGTAGGTAATGCAATAGATGCCAGTCCCTGTGCTTCTCTGCTTATTCTGAAAGAAGAAAAGGATAATAACAAGAGAATTTAATAGGTAGCTATGATAGAAGATATCTGCGAATATTAATGCCTGGGACTGTGATGGAAGAACATGTCACTTAAACTCAGTAAAGTTCTTCTTTCGTATCTAATAGGAACAATTCTGATTGTGACTTCTGAAATTGTCATCGGTTTCTTGTTGACTGCCCAGAGATTTAGGTTATGTAACACTACACTGAAATAAAGAAATATTTAACTAAGCTCCTGATATTATGCATCAGTTTCTGATAGTCAGTATGCTTTCACTTTCTTAAAACAAGATGGATAATTGTTAAATTAATCCCTTATTTTGCTAGCATCCCATAGAACCAATAACCCACTTAAAATTGTAGCTGTCACTTTACTGGAAGAACTCATAAGGTATTTGATGCACTATAGATCATGTATGTGATTAAGAATTTTCTTCTCCTGGTTACATGCGCTTACTATATTTTTCAAGGTGAGAAAGGGAAGGACAGAGTGAAATAACTTTAATCCTCAGGAAATATTGTCTTTGGTGGTTGTGTTTGGCACCATCCAAAATGTTTTGTTCAACAAAATGGAAAATTCTTTAATTCTGTGATTATCTACTTGTTCTTTTACTCACTGACTGTATGTTGCTTAAGCAGAAGAAAATGAAAACTGAGGTTCATTCTAATTTATAATGAAATGTTACACTGAAGTGTGAGTCAGACTGTGTATCTTCTCTGTTTCTATTGTAACTTACAAAGGCATATGGATATGTGGCTTTACTATTTTTCGTTAAATTCTATTGAAAATATCATATTTATCTAAGCAGAGTAAAAGTCACAAAGTGTAGCTCTTCACTATTAAAATAACAATTCTGTGGTCATATTGCACATCTGACAAAGGCACTACTACTTTCCATTTTTTTTATGAAGCTAAAAGATTAAAACCATTGTTTACTACTACCGCAAATCCATAGAAATAAAAATATAACTATTTCAGTACAACATGCAGTATTTGGGGAGAGAAGAAAAATTAAATACAGATTTTTGTGTCCTTAACACTGGAAACTAAGCATCCATCCAGACAAAGAAATGAAACAGGGAAATGACAAAAAATAGAAATCTATTCTGTGAAAAATAAATTGGAGCTAGTTACTGTAGAGGAATCAATTTTTGTATTGACCCCAGCTTAGAAGCAATGTCAAATTAGTCATTAGTTTGCTAAGTAATTAGGCAAAGGACACTTGGTCAAAGCATTTCAGGGCTCTTTTGCAAAAAACATTTAAGTGAGCACAGATTCAAATAGTCCTGGTCGCTACAGTTCTGGTGTTAAAATGACTGGACTAGCCTATCCAGTTTGCAGCTAGAAGTATAAAATGAAACGCAGGCTTGAGTTTGTGCAAATGTCTTGGGAGTTGGAAAATTTTGTGTCTGGTAGGTAGGTATGTGTAGCTGATCAAGATGACAGCTAAAAGGGACTTTAATATATGTCCAGATGGGGATATGAGTGTAGTATGTTATGTCTCTCTTCCGGTCCATGCACTTGATCATGGGAAAGAAGATGTGAAGAAAGGGTAATTTTTGCAAGATATCAATCTGAGATGAGGTGAGATGCAGTTAAAGCACTCATCTGCACTCAAGACATGAGAAGCACTCATAGGTCCCCTGGTTTAGTTGTAACCACAGAAAGAGAGGAACAAGAATGATTTAATATGAGGAATATCATTAAGGACTATAAATGAATGTAATGAAAAGACATGTGAAATAGTCAGAACCTCCAAAAATGTCTTTTTTACTGTCTTGTAGGACAATTTCCAAAGGTCAATGGAGAATATGTTAAATGACTTAATAGATATCTGCTGTACCTGATGTCTTAGAGGCATGAGAAAAACTATTTTTTTCCCTAAAAATGATACCCACTTGATTCATTAAGAATTGTATGATATTAAGGTTTTGTGCAACAGTTAGCCTCTCTAATTTGAAACAATTGAGAAAAGTAATTGGTTTTGTCCCTGTGTTTCCACAAATCTATAGACTTTAATCTGAAATTTGCTCTTCTTGATAACTAAAGTTTGATGAACTTCTTTATGTATGGTCTGATACAAATACTCAAATATGCATTTTTACCAAATCAGGTATATTTTTTCAGCCATTTTGCTTTATATGGTACATTAAGTGTGTATAGTCTCTGGAACATTAAGGAGAACGTTTAGAAGTTTAGTTAGCATCTATGTTCATTTTAGGGCTCTTTTGTGAACATGTGTGTTTCCTCAAAAAGGCGGATAAAAGTATTAAGAGCTTGAAACTATGGTTAAATTCATCCCTTATTTTCAGATCTGGAAGCATAGAATAATCCTTTCAGAAGAGTAAGAAAATATAAATTTCCACTTTGATTTAAAAGAAGCTTGACATTTTTCAGAGAGGGAAAAGAGCAAAAAGAAACAAAGTTTAAACCTAAGCCATAAATATAGTAAAAATCAGTTTTTGGTAGCAATGTTCAGATTCTTATGAAAAAAAACCATACATTGCAGTGCATTTGTGATCAATGACTGAGTCATTCATTTACTGTAAAATAAAAAATTATGTAGGAAGGAAAAATAACTGAAGAGAAACTTGTAAATGTGTTTTTAAAAACACCATCTCTAACTAGCATTATAAGAAATCACACCAAGATAACAATAATATATTTTAGTGAATGAAAATCAAAATCTGATTGCAAAGGATTAAAATAATATTAGAAAAAAATCTTGGGATAAAAATGGTTTAAAAGGCTCAACAAGAACTAATTACAAGTATTGCACCAGTATTTCTGAAAAAAAAAAAACCAACCCAAACAACAAATAACACCAAACTCCTAACACAGTCAAAATATTTTCATATATGTGGAAAATTCATCAAAGAGTTTGTTTTTGAAATGAAGAAAAGATGATTAGATGAGAGGAAAGAATCAAAAAGAAGTTGTGTTCATTAAAAATAAAGATTTTTACAGTGATCTTTCTTTTAATATCCTCTTTTTCAATAAAGTTCACTTCAAAGTGTTTTGTGTGACTTTCCATCTATATTTACACTGTAGGTCAGATACTTGGTACTACTTTCAGAGCAATGTCCTGAAACCAGAGCAGTTGTATACTTTTGCCTCCACACAGGCACAATCCAATGCAGTGGGAACCTTACTACCCAGACCTGAGAACTGACATGCCATTGTGAGTTCAGTGGAATAGACACAGATACACAGATTTTTAAAATAAAGCAGAAAGAATAAGAGAATAATTGATATAAACAAAATGAAATAAATAATTTTTAAACCCAACAATTAACAATGCTAGAGAAATAAATCAAACATATTAATATGTAACTGGAAGAAAGAAAAAATCTTTAATAAGTCCCAACGATTGACACAATCGACATATTTGGTAATGGTCTTCAGTAACCTGGTTAAAATAGACTAGAAATGTGGTAGTCGTAATATACCTAAATACAAGGTTTTCCTAAAGGTTAGCTATCTCATTGAATTTGCCAGATGAACAAATGCCAGCTTTGTCCATATATTTGCATGATTGTTATTTCATTAAGAATATTTCTCTATGTGGGGGGTAAGAGGAAGGAAAGGTAAAGAAGGAAAGAAAGTGGGAAAGATAACTCAATAAGAAAGGTAAGGGTAGTTATACTGGTTAAGAAAATGTAAAAAATGGATTTTTGATAGCAAAATACTTGAGGTATAGTCTACATCTTTGTGCTTTGAGTCAGAAAATAATAGAAATCTGTTCAGAAAAGATGGAAAGGAGTGCCAGAGATCATGAAGTCCAACCCTGTGCTTAAAATACAGTCAGCCCTACAGTACTTTTGCCTAGAAGAGAAAAAAGCTATTGATGTGGAGACTAAATTAACGCATATCATGGGGATGACTTGTCGCTACATGCTCAGCAGAAGATCTTCAAAAGGAAGATCCCATTTTAATTTCTTTAGCAGGAAATGAGGTATACATTTGATCTTACGGCTTACAACTTTGAATTTTAAGTCAGTTCAAGTTATCTAAGATTAAATTAAAGTTCTATATTGATTTATTTAAATTTCTAAATACAATAACAAGCGGAGTTTCCAGTTGTATTACATCAAAATTTATTGTCAGAAAATGTTGAGCCAAGTACTTCTAAAAATATAGAAGACACACCTATTTGCCTTAAATTTTTTTTTGCTTTCCTTTTTCCACATCTTTCCCTCTGCAGATGTGTAAACAACTTTTTACATTAGTTACCTTTCTTTTATCACCAGATGCTCTTTTAAAATTTATTTTCTGAACTCTTTCTGGAACTGTAGAAAGAACTGGAAAACCATTTTTGTCATTGTATAAAATATGATATAAATAAATCACGGCATAATCAAGGGACTGAGTGTAAACATGACAGTCACCCAGGAACCGCATGATGACTCACAATCACTGGAGCTGCAGAGGCACATGGCACTGGTAGCTTGTTTAAAGTTAATCTAGTTTCTCTCTCATTTTCATCAGGTTTGGCTGACAACTTGAAATATGGTCCTTGGGAAACAGAATATAAACCCAGAAGAGAAAAGTGGAAACACTGAGAATGGCCAATGTTACATATTCGCCATGTAGTAACAGGGACATGATAAACTGGAACTGTCAAGTAGGAGAGGTGCAATTTGGAGTGAGTGTTATCTGTGAGTGTTTTCCATTGTCATTGGCAAAACTTAAAGCTTTCCTTAACATCCTTTGCACAAACTTGTTAGCAGTGTATCATGGCTATCCTCAGGAAATAGCTAGGATTCCTTGTTTTTATATATAAGCCTTAAAAGCCTTTGTGGGTCTCACACTCTTCCTCTAAAGCTTAAATACAAGGGAAGCTGAGAAATAATATCTTTGTTGTAGAAAGCACAGCAGGCTGCCGGTCATTTTCTACTATTGTGTTCCATTTTTTGGTTATTTGCTTTTTAATCAATAAATTTGAAAAAACTCAGTCTGAAATTTTTGTCTTTCTTTGTTACGATAAGTATGGATCTTCTGAAATGCAAACCTTATTTATAATGCCACTTGCTTTTACTGTTCCAATAGGATATGGTGTGCTTAGCAAAGTTTAGAGCATGCTGAAACTGTGGTTTAAAAAAAAAAAATTAAAAACAATTCTGGAGTGTATCGGAGTATCTTGGCCAAGTTTCAGTTATTAAACTACCTTGAATGCTGTGATGAGCAAATAGCATCTTAACACAGGCTGTTTACTATGTGTTTAGTGGCAATTTAAAGGAAAATCTATGTAGTGATGTGTGAATCTTTTCTGTTTTAAAAATCAAAAGTGAAGATTATGAAGAATTTAATGTAATCTAAATGTTTTTATTGCACAGTTGTCTGTTTTCAGTGGAAATTTCATATCTGAATTAATGTGTGAGCACATATTCTTCCCTTAAAACTATGAACAATCAATTTAAGAAATACTTCCTAAACCAGAGTCTCAAAATGGTCAAAAGTTCTAAAAATTTGTGCTCAGAATAAGGGGTTATTTTCAACATGTAGGAAGACTGCTATTCAAAATTATCTCATAAAATTGATCCAAAAGTTATCAAACCATAAATCTCTAGGGGACTGTTCAATACCACTCATCATAGCTGATGTATGAACTTGCTTTTCTTTAAAAATGGTTTCTTTCACACAATAGATCTTAAATAAGCAGTATTCCTTTGATATAAAAACTGCAGGAGATACCATACAAACAAAATATAGCACACGTCATGATCAAATATTTATTAGAAGTGGAGCAAATGTGGCACATACCATGGAGATGTGCTCTCAGATGGCCTGTTCTGTTTTCAGATTTGAGAAAATATTAAGTACTACATTGGTTGTTTACTTTGTTAGATTCTGCAGTTGTAGTTGCTGATCTGTGACACAACCAGATGCATTTGGCATCAAGAATTGCATTAGCTAGACATCTGACACATTTCTAAAATGAAAGCTTTTTTTTTTTAAAAAAAGAGATTATTAATAAAATGAAATTACTCCAACCCGATGAAATTATAGTGCTTTACATAAAGATGAAAGGTAACATGCTTTTCATCCACATTTTTTACATTTTTACATCCATTTACACTTTCAACCTCTGATTTTATCTATAATAATGCAAAATATTAAAACCAGCTAAAGTTTTATCTTTAACTCTTGCCAACTGCCAATTGTTAAAACTAAAAAAAAAAAAAACCCACACCAAGCACAATCAGGAGCTTACTCATAATTACATAATCTTGAATCTGAACTGTACTAAATCTAAGTAATTGAATCTAAATGTACTTCCACTATAAGCTAGTGCTTGAGAAATCATTGAAACTTAACACCACAGAAATCATGAAAGCATCTGAGCAGGAACACAAAGTATATTAATTTACCAAGGAAAATTAAATTAGGTAATTAAAATTATTAGGTGAAATGTTAACAACTACTTTGGTCAACTTTCTTCATAGATTTACTTTCATTTTAATGATTCAGTAATGTGACCCACGACTCTTTCATAGCGGTGTGATGAGTTACAAAGAATGTTTCATACTGCTAAAACCACGCAAACAGGCTTTAAATGATCCATTTTGGCAGCTCAACATACTTTTTAGCATTCTGAGAACAGTGTTGCTGAAAACAAGTTTGCAGTATTAAGAGAGTGACTTAGCTTTTCTGTGATTGCCAGAATTCTGCGCTTTTCATGAAACCATGAGAAAACTGTTACAATGTGTTTTGGATCTTTGGCATCTCTAAATAATCTAAAAAAGCCTCCGTCTCTTTCTGGATGTGACAAGTTGATCTGTCCTCAGCTGTTGTCAAGAGTATTGCTAAATTTTACCCCACAAGCCCAGCCGCAATCATCATTCTGGTGACAGCAAATCTAGCTAAAAATGTGGTGTCCATTTTCTCATCCTACTCTGGGCTCCTTATTGGAAAAGCGTCATTATAACTATGCGCTTTATTTTACTTTCTAGTGTAACAGCCAGGAGTCAGACAATTGTCACTGATAGGACCCGCAGAGGACGGAAATGAGACCTTTAAGATACAGTGAAGCACTATCAGAAAGGGTGACGGTACAAATAATTTCCCTTCCAGAATAATAATGAGCATATCATTATAGCAGAATGCATCATACAGAATGAAAGGAAAAAAAAAAACATCAACAAACTAACAAAAAGAAAAAACCCAACCTCAAAAACACATGGTAAAACATGAGGTTTTTAGTTTTAAGGAGACATGAGTCAATTCTGAATGCAAAAAGGAAGTTGGTTCCAATAAAAGAAGATAAAATTGTTTTTTTTCTGTAGGAAGTTGTCACTTTGGATTTCAATAATGGCAGTTATGACTGCTTGTCTGAAGTATAGAGATCAGAGGGCATAATTTTCAAGCCAAGAAAATGAATGTATTCACTAAGCAATGTTATAGACTATTAAATTCTCAAGTGTGTTCATTAAGATGTTTTATTTACAAAATTGTAACTTAAAAAACGTTGAGAAACTCAGGCAACTGCATTTCACAGAACAGAAGAACAAGTTTCAAAGCAAGTACCCTTTTGTCAAGCAAGAGGCAGTCAGACATGGTGACACTGACTTTCACAGCCACATACAATGATGCCACCAAGTTTATAACAATCGAAAGTATTAATGACTATGGGAAATCACAGTATAAATATACAAAAAGGTATAACAGTACTTTGTTGAAGGAATGAGTTTGTTATGCTCTGCTCTCTGGACTTCTATTTCAGAGTTACCCCTATCAGGTATCTTAATGCTCCTTGATTCTTCTTCAATGAAATTTACCAGAGTTAAAAAATGTTTTCCTGATTTCCGTCTAGCTAGTTGAAAATGTGGTTCTTATTTTTCACAACCCTGTCTTCTGCAGAAGAGGACTAATCAATTAGCATGATTTAGACAGTCTAAGTTTTAAAAATATGAAGCTACAACCTTCTGAAGAAGCAGCAGTACCTCTTAGCAAAAATACTATTACGTGGTTTAAATCAGAATAAAGTAGTTTCATTTGTTTGTTTAAAGGTCAACTTACAATCATTTTGAAACAAAATATTTCATTAAAAGTGTTTAAATAAAATATAGCAACATCTCTGAAATGTTTAGTTCATTTCTGGAGATCAAACTGTCTGACTTCCATTTTACTCTTCCTTGTACCCTGTACATAAAGCCATTTTTGTTGCACTCTGGTGGGTTTAGCTAGGTAGAGGATGGTGACACAAGATTATACTAACTGCAGAGAGGTCACAAAATCAAGAAAGTGCAATATAAACTTATCTCTGACCTTTCTGCTTCTCTCTGGGCTTTCCATACGTCTTTCCGTAAAAGCATTGGGTGAGTTCTAAGAAACAGTCAGAAAAGAAAATTGGATGTTGGGAATTACTGATAAACAAACAGCGCATATAATTATGACACAATGTGGATCCACAGTGGATATTGTGTGGAATCCCGGTCAACCTCTTTTAAATAGTATTTACTAGAACTGGAAAAACTTGTAGAAGGGTAATAATGACAGCAAAAGCCATAGGTCAGTCCCCATGGAAGGAATGACTAAATAGACCAGGATTTCTGAGTGAGGGAAGAAGGCTACAAGAGACATATAACAGGCATGACATCTACAAAATGTTAAGTGGTATGGCAAGGACAAAGAGAGAGTATTTGCTCATTGTCTTTTCCAAGATGCGAACTAGAAGGCTTCCAAAGGAGCTAACAACATACATGCAGTTTAAAGCAAACGAGAGGAGCTTTGTCATGTGTTAGATAGGTAAATTGTCCATCTCCTTGCTGCAGAAGGCTGTGGATATTAAAACTTCACATGGTTCAAGTAGAAACCAGAAAAATTTGTGGAAGAGAAATCTGTTGAGGATGTTCAAAAGCTTCTTCTATCTCAGACAGACCCTCAGCTGCACATTGCTGGAATTTAGAAGAGTATTTAAGACCAGGATCAGTATATTTTTAATCTGTTCTTATAGTCTTTGTTAGGGATCCCCTCTTACCCACTGCCAAAGGTGTTAATAATCTTGCTCTGACTCACTATAGCCATTTTTAGAAGTGTTCCCATCTCTCATGACCAGTAGCAGCACCAACATACATTTGATATAATACAGCTGAATCTCAGATTATCATGACAGTCTAAATGATACATAGAGAATTGAAATATAAAATATTGGTGTCAGATAAATTTCCTTTGCTGCTTAGCCAACTGTGTCACAGCCAACACAACTGGTCGCAACATCAGCTTGTAGGTAAGAAGAGAGGAAAGAACTTCTGCAAAGTGATTACAGCACTTATATGTTCTCTCTCATTGACAGTCCTTCATCTGAAATACTCATTAAATCAGGGCCATGAAGCTGGGATGGCACCAAGTCCCTGAGGATTTTTGCTTTCCACCGTGCCTCAATGGAGCTGACAAGAATAGGAGCCAGGACCATCCAAAATAGACTGCCTATGCCTACCAACGAGATAAAACCTAAATGCATTTCTAGTTTAAATATTCGATTTCAATAGTCCATGTTACGTGATACGATCTGTAAATATAAGGCAAGATTGATGTCGATGCAAATCGAAATTGCTATTAAGGTGGGTGGGTACACAAGACATTCCAGCTTGTTTTACGGAGGTGTATGTTCTCTCCTTCAGAGGAAGTACTTTTATTATTTATCTAAAACATTAAAGAAAGTTCATTAAACTATGTACAAATTATTTGCATAAATCGCTGACTCTATACTTTTTTTGGAATCACTGTTAAAAAGTAGCTTGCTTACAAAATCTTTAGGAAATTGTTAACACGTTTCTACCAAGGGTCATTTATTATTTGTTCCCTTGTTTTTTCTTTCCCTTTTTCATTGCTTTTATACATGTACCATTTCTCAAGGCATTTTAAATCATAACGAAGCATTCAGTTGTTCTAGTATAAAATCTGTAGCAGCATCAAACATCTGTTTTTTACAATGATGGCAACCCTGGCAATGTCAGAGTTCAGAAGAAAAGAACAGTAATGAACATCAATATAACTGAGACATTCTGCAAGTCTCTCTTTTATATGAAAGGAGATTAAAATTACAAATACACATCCATATGAGGTCAGTTTTTTGCTTTCTAACATTTCACAAAAATCTATGAATTTGACCTCTCCTCTGTCACATAAAAATAGCACTGTTATTGACATCGCTGGGTAAAACAGGATTTCTTATTAGTCATCTACCTGGAAATGATGTTGACTCATCCAGTCAGTGGCTATCAAACTAAGTTTAACACAACAATCTCCACTTCCCTCCAGGCCTTTTTTTTTCTTTTATAAAACCTTGCTCATTGTTTCTATATTTATTCAAATAATAATGACATGGTAGAATATCTTGCTTTCAGATTACATTACTACACTTCTTACTGCTAGAATTTTTAAACCTACTCTGAGCTCAATTCTCACTTCACCCAACTAAATCTATAAAATATCCTTTTAACTGTAATGTGATTCTAAACAATTCATCAGAATAATTGTGCAACAGTTTTTGTAGGCATAATTTGAATGATAGCCCAAACCATCAGTGTTTATTGCATATTTTAAGAACCTTTCTAATAAGATTCATAAAGGTTGCCTTTCAAAAATGTGTCTCAAAAAAGAGAAGATTGTATGGCCATCACATGCTTGAATACATTGACACTCAGAAGAGAGAAAATCCTCAGTACAATTAAAAATTCATTAAGATTAAACCAGTCCAGGAGTTGAAACATTACCATTGTCAGTTGAACTTATCCACAAGATGTTATTGCCTGCTGGGAATACACAGGTTTAAAAATCACAAGAGTCCACTTACACATGAAGTCCCGAAGCCCTAATTGGGCACAAAAATCAGTAAAGGACTAAAGAGTTTTTCTTTTATGCAGCCTGCATCAGTGCCAAGTACAAAAGAGCAAGGCTGTTTTCTTCTCATGAGAAAGCCTCAAATTCCAGCTTTCCTTAAGGAAAGATGAAAGGTAGCTTATTGATTAGTATTATTGGTCAATATCTTAGTGGGGAAAAAAATAAAACACGTTAAACAAGCATGGACTTGCATGGTAACAGAGAGCTGACAAAGAGAAATACTGTACTCAGAATGGAAAAAAAGTCAGGTAGCCTATTTCAGCACACGAGCCATGCGCCCAGTAAACTTGAGTTCTAGGTGTGGACCTCCTCAGTCTTTCAGCCTCACTATTTAAAGGCGCCGGGCCTTTGGAATTTACAGTTTTGCCTTACTGAAAAAAAAATCCAAAATAAAAAAGAGACTTCTTTTCTTTAGCTGAGAAAAGATCAAAAGAAAACTTAATTTACTTAACTGGCAAGGGGATGCAATATTTCAGCAGTTAAACTGCACAATAATTTGATATCCTGTGAGGGAAGGTATGATACATTATCGTTTCAATTTATCATCACTAATTATCATCACTAACAACAACTTGCCACCAAGAAAACTGTTTATTACAGCTGAACTATGTAGTTAAAGCACTAATATGCAAACTCCGTTGGCCAAAATTTTTTTTCTCCTTAATGTTTACGTAAAATTTTCATGCCTCTCAGGGTTAAAATCCATCTTACTCTTAAAAGTGGAATAGGTAGGTCAAAAGAAAGAATATATTCTCATCTTGCTATGTAAGAGCAAAGACAGGCAGAATTGAGAGTTCCTGAAACTCCTAGATTGCTCCATTCCTTAACAACAATTAAAAAAATCCAAGCAACTGATCCAATAAACAAAAACGTTATGCACAGGCTAGAAAAACATTGGACAGGAGTACCTCACTCTGATTTTGAAACTCCTTTGCCTTCTTTTTTTTGCCCAGTCAGCGTGTGAGTTGGAACTCCATAACCATAAGACACCTATAGCACAAGGCAGATGGTGTGTGGGTAAGCCAAGAAATGAGTTTCACAGAAATGCACTGGTGGAAAAAAGCTACCTGGGACTAATCTACAAGAGAACCCTTTTTCAGTGATACAGTTTGATTTTATTTTAGTCATGAGTACCCTTAAGGATTCTTCTGCTCCCTATTTTTACATGTGCTGGTGTGAAAGGGAACTCTTTTAAGTGTAGTGGGTTTGGCACAGCTGCTCCGTGTGTGGCAGTGCCATTCCAAGAGTGCTCCAGGAGGGGTCATTTGCACATAATATAAAAGGACTCCTTTCCATCAAAGAATGGATTTGGAAGGAAAAGAGGTTTCATGATCCCCACAGATTTTTACATTCGATCAATTTTTGCTGAAAATATCTTACACATTGTGCCCAACCTGAGAATTTAATGGCACATTCTAATACTTCTTCCTTCTTTCAGGTTCAGTGTTGCCAAACCTCACATCTGTTCCAAGCACCTCAGCACAAGGAGCATCTACAGACACACTGAAGAATGTCACAGGACAAACAACAGACTCAGAAAATGTCAGCAATCATCTTCACAGAAACTATCATGCAGCATAGGATAATGCCATCAGACTCATGTCATTTTATTGTCATGCATTTCAACATGTTGGGTTATCCCAGAACATTTAAATCAAACATGCAAGTCTCAGGTGATGGGAAGGAAGGATTAAAAACATAAAAAAATCCACTTGTTTTAAGAACTTGAAAAAAAAAATCACAAATCCAGGTACAATTGTGTTGTAATCTGCAGTAGTGTCCCCATTGCCCATTTACCCTCAGAAGCTTTGCTAACTTTAATGGTAAATTGCTTTGGCTTAGAGGACTGTCCATACCAAATTACTTTGGGACTGATTCTGGATAATTGGATTAATATGGGTTCAAAATCCACAGTCACAAAGGTATTTAAGCAGCTGATACTGTAGCAGAAATGTTGGTACCTGAACAAACAACTGTAATTAGTATTTCAATTACATTGTGTTCCCTCATTAATTACACATTTTACGAAAATACCGCATCTCCTGAAAATGAAAGATCAATCTCCCCTGGGAGAAAGGAAGAGAGAACAGCCCACAGAGAATTCAGCATTAAGTTGTCAGATGAGTCTTCACATCCTGGCATGTCAAATTTCTCGCAAAGCCATGACCATCATTTTGATAGCTTGTCTAATGCTTTGCTATAACACAGCCCTAAAAATCCAAGTACAGAGAATGTAGTTTGCAGCAGAAGCTTGATGGGTATTATGTTAAAGGATGCAAGTTTTATCTGTGTGTACTCAAATTTATTAAGTCGCAGTATATAACCATGAGAGTTTCATGGAGCCTTTGTTTTATGGCAAGAAAAAACAGACATTAGTGCTTCTCTACAAGAGGTAAGAGAGATGAAGTCATTAGCATTTGTACAGCAACCTTGTCAATCGAGTGATTTAGTAACAAGTTTTCATCCTCTTTAGTTATAAAGTTAACACAAATATCACATTACTTGGAAACCGAAAGACAAATTCCCTCCTAATGTAAGTCTACTGAGAGCTATATCTATGGAAAATTTGACCCTAAATTCTCAGCTCTACTGACTACAACAAGCTGCCTAATTAATATAATTATTTTAAATTAATAGATATCTATTGCTGCAAGGATTTTCAAGAGGACAATTCCCATCCAGGAAAGCCAAAATAGGCATTTAATCCCACCTCGACCATTTAGAGCTTTGTGCAATTCCAGCAGGTGTGCAGGAGCTGAGGGAATGCTGAAGTTTTATGGAGAGGGAAGGGGAGAGATCAGATGTGTGAGAGAGCTAAGAGAAGCTTAGCTAATGTCTTCTCAGAGCTCAAGGGAGACAGGGCAAGCAAAGGGAAAACCTGAAGAACGGAAGCACTTCCTAGGTTCAGAGATCAGTCTAAAACTAAGTTATGAATAGAAGACATCTTTTTTATTTTATTTGGTTTTGAAAAAAAGTTGTTGCTCTTCTAAATGCATCTGTATTATCTTTTTATAGCTTATTTTGATCACAAGGCCTGCAGATGATACACCAGTTTAGCTTTGACCTGCTGGATGAGAAAATCCAAGCAGAGAAATGTTCAAACAGTGCAGGACAGGGTATTCTCTGCAAGGTCAGATAAATTACTGAAGAAAGGAAAGATAGCACTGCATTTCACCACATTGATTGGCAAAAATCACCCAGTTTTTTAATCAGATAGGAGTTACTGAATGCAGATACATCATTGCATTGCCATGATAACAAAGGAGACAATGAAAATTGAGTAGTGTCACTTACTTTTCCAAACACACAAAGTATTATATTTTATCATGTCCTGGCTACACTGGACACTTAAGTGGCAAGAAGACAATGGAGCAAACATATATATTTAAGTACTAACACTCCTCCCACCAAACTGGAAGAAATGCTTGAAATTCTTGTTTCTTGAGAAAGCTTATGCTCATTCCTCCTTCCTTGCTTGCTTTTTAGGCAGAATGCCTGCCTAGGACTCCAGCAACAATCAGTTGTAACAACTTTGACAACTCAACATTTGCTAATCCTAAAGGACTGTAAAAATATAGCTGTTCCAAATTAGAATAGGAATTAAGACAGAATAATATTATAAAATAATTGACAAATCATAAATGCTATCTTAAAATAGTGCTCGGTGTAATTAATGTGTTGCCTTACATATAAGGTACAAACCACTTTAGTTTAAAACATATGTACACTATCTTTCTATTTCCAGAATAATGTATATGTTAAATTGAGATTTTTGTAACACACTGCAGCTGGCAAATTCTAATTAAAGAAATCAGAGCTTGGAATTAAGATCTGAGTATGTCATAGCGTCCTTAATTCATGCCGGATGCAAAGTTAAGGCAAATATTTGCACTGCCATATTCTATTGTTGTTTGCAGAGAACTGAAAACCCACACACAACTACAGAAAGCAGAGATACACTAAAGCCGGCACTTGCAAAGGCTTTACAGTGTGAAGAACTAGATTATCCAACCTTATTGTACCTGTGCTTGGGAAAGACAATGCCTCCTTGTCTGTGTGACTGATGAGACTTCTGCTAAGGCTTTTGAAGAGTACACTTGTATGCAAGAAGACATGCGATGTTGCTGTGCTCCTCCACAGCACAAGAAATGGAAGAAGGAGGCAGAATTGCAGAAGGCCTGGAGGGTCCTTTCACTTCTCTACTCCACTACATCACTCAGGGCTGTCTTTGGGCACAGGCAAGGTAAGCATTGCCAAGCATCAACTGTTACCAAGTGGGCTCCACTGCCGTTTTGACACTCCAATCTTGTTTCAGGCAAAGCCTCGGAAATCCAGATTAGTGCCTGAAGCTGGGGGTGGGATTGTACAACTACTGCTAGATGAGGAAATCCTATTTATTTTTAGTGGTGACCAGTTCTCACTGTTCTTCTAACAGTATTAAGACCAAGAAACCAAACTTTGCGGTACTCAGCTCCTTCTTTCCTTTCTTTCATGAGAAGTAGCTTCACCACAGCCACCTATCCTTTGGATGGCGACATTCAACTCTGCACCTATCATTTAAGACTCTCTGAACTGGTTTTGTCTGTCACATTTGCAATGTGGTCATGCAGGGAGAAGTCAATTTACTGCCCTGGATAGAGAAGATGTGAAAATTGCTTCCATGTTTCCCAGGCACCAGAAGAGACTCTCAAGAAGACCTGTGCCTCAGAGGCATGCAGGGAAAACCAGACCCCTGTTACTCTTCTTGAAAGCAGTGTCCCGATACTCCCATCCTTTCATTTCAAAATTAGGTGCTGTGACTGGGGAGGTGTCCTTTATGGAGGGCAAAGCCTGCCTCGGCAGGCTTTTGTGACAGAGTTGTTTTTCATGCAGCATTTTAAGGAAGATAAGAAGGGCATTTAGCTCATTATTTCTACCAAAAGCTTAAATCTAGCCTGACGCTATTAAGTTTCAGCACTTATTCACAGCTTCAAGGTGTGGCATTGGAGAATTGGCTATATTTAGACTAGATAATCCATATACTGAAAAAAAGTGTTGGCAAATTTTGATTTTTTTATGCTATACCACGGTCATGGAAACTTTTCTAGTGTTGATAACTATATAACACGATTGCTGAATTTCCACTACATTGTATGGATTTTTGTGCTTAGATTAAAACAAAAAAGTAGGAGACAAGTACTGCATAAGACTGTCAATGTAGTCAAAATCTCATTTTCTGTAAATTCTTATTCATATGCAAGTACATAGCCAGGTATACACCACAGTGAACCCACTTAGCATGACAGATTTTCAACAAATATCTGATCACCAAAGGAATATCTTTTCCTGACAATTTTTGTTTATACCTGAATTTTCTTGAGAAAAGTCTGTTCCTACTTCCTGCCAACTCCTTTCCCAGCACCTGGCTGATATCTGGTAAGAGAAAGCTGTGTAGGTTTTAAATTAATCTTGCTGCATATCTGTTCATGAATATAAAAAAAATAGCTGCACGCATGTTTAATTGTGGCATGTCTTCCAATTCACAATACTTACATGACTCTCAGTGGTAAGATGTGCTATAAACATTTTCTAGTTCAGTAATGTAAACAAGGCTTCAGTTATTTGCATATGTGCAGACCCTTAAATGGGCCCAGGATAAGACTCGTTTTAAAACATGCCTATGAGACTTCTGGAGTCCCTAGTGTCCTCCAATGTTGGAGTTCTGCGGCAGAATAGAATTATTTTGTGAAGTGTTCCTGCTAAGTTGAACTGTACTGAACACTGTGAGACACTTATAATACCTGAAAACTACAGATAAACTGCTTCACTGATGACATGTTTGTTCTGCAGTACCTGCAATATATAAATATGGGATACTCAAAATCCCTCTCTAAATTATTGGATGTAAAATTGATTTCAGCTAAACCATTTTTTCTCCTTTTGTTCTGTCAAGGTTGCTCCTTTTTCTTGTGAGAATCTTTTCTTTTGAAGCTGAACCAAAACCAAGAAGAAGAAATCTCAAATATTTCCACTATGTTTCACTTCTGTAGTGCCTCATCATAGCTACTGTTTGTTTTCTCTCTGTTGTCATTCACACTCTTTGCTAAGAACGAGCCTCTGCACTGGTTTGCTTCTCCTGAGAGCATCATATGATTTCTGTCATTCAGCTGCATTCTTCTGCCCTCACTGGAGAGGTGACCATGGCAAACCAACAGAAACGCTGTTGGAACCCAATGCAAACAAAAGCGGGGAGAAGGCAACGATCTTACATTTCTTGTGTGTGTCTGTGCATTGTTTTCCTTTCAAACTCTTCCACAAACAGAAGAGTTTTCTTGTGGACAATATTTGCATTTTTAACCAGTTGCTATTTTCCCCCCAAGCCCAGGCTATTAGACATATACAGATTTCAAGCCACAGTAATGCAGGTGTGGAGGCTGTCAATGTACTCCCACATTCATTGTGTATGGGTGCTGCTTGCCATCTTGACTGTCTTCCTTCTCAGGGAACAAGCTAGCTTACGGAATAAGAACTCTCTTTTTTTTTTTCCTTTAAAAAAAACAAGCTGCACATCACTACAAAACTATGCAAATTACCTTGTCATACATATCAGACCGACGCTTCCGAAGAGGCTGGAAATTGCCAAAAGATTTCTACCTCTATGCAAACAATGCCATTATAACATGGCTTAGAGCCACGTTGCCTTACCCTGCTAAAAACTCACTTTTGTTAGACCACCACTTTCACAGACTCTCATTTAAAAAAGATGTGCTAAGCTCTGAGGGCTTTCTTGTTGATTTTTTTTGTCTACATACAATATGCAGTGTTTAGACTTACAGGCAATGGCATGAAAAACAGTCTGAATTAACTAGAAGCAACTAACCATGTGCCATTAAAATTATCAGACTGAGTTGCAGGTCATGGCACAGATGGGATGCCAAGTATTTGTCACAACATGTGGCCAATCACCAGAGTGTATTTCAGATAGAGTAGTTAGTGAATCAAAATAACTAGCCAAGCTGTTTCACGGAGCTGAATAAAATTATATTAATTCTCTCCAAGTACAGGAGGTAAGCTCAAGCTAACTTTATTCTTGTTCATGTTGTATACAAAAAAGCAGTGACTCAACTTAAGATCATTCTTTCTCTTTCAAAGAGTCTTCATTTTAGCTGTGTACTCCAAAGAGCTGTAGCATGTGTATTTTTGAGGTACAAGGAAAAATCAGACATACTGAAATATTTGATAGGAGGATCAATCACATCACAGTTACAATTCTACACAGACTTTCAATTATAGAAAGATTCAGTTTGACTTCCCCTTTACTGAGTAGGGAAGACAGGGTTGGAAGTGAACAGAACACACCAGGGAGTCTTACCTGTGTGTTGAGCAGAGGTAGGAAAGAGCAAAGTCTTCCCATGGGAAAAACAAGCTTTCCGTGGAAAGTGCTCTGGTGATATTTCACAACAGCAAAATATTTGGGCAGAAAGGATGCAAAATTTGTGTTCATAATTGAATTTATTGAAAACGGGAATATTTAATAAGTTGTCATGAAATCCCAATTTGGCAGTTTGTGTGTACAAAATATGTCTATATATCTATGTCTATATTTATATATGATCATCTATCTCCATATCGAATAAACTCTTTAATCACTCTGATAAACCAGTGTGAGTTTTAGAAGCTTAGATAACTCATTCTTCTGCTCAATAAGACAAAATAAAGCAAAATAAAACAAACTAAAACTGATTATTTCATTATGGCCTGCAGCAGGATAGTTAACTTACTGTATGAAAGTATGCAGAAACCCCATTTGTCAATTTGAAAGCACTGGTATTACATGGCATACACGAAAATGCCCAAGTGAAAATCTAAGCTGTGATCTATAGGTAGAAGTGATGAAAAGAAAGAAAAATAATGAAGCAATTGAACCTGAAAATCTGATTCACATTTTCATCATGCTGAAGTGCTATGCTCTTCTCTGAAAACACTTACACCTGTATTGATGATGGAGACTGAGAGTTTTGCAGAAGCTACATTTTTAGACTGTTTTCAGCTGATAGTGCTCGATTGCTGCTATCATCTTTGTTTAATCATTAGGCAGTGCAAAAAAAATGTTAGTTTCAGTAACAGGTGATGCATAGGTTCTTGTGCTGGCGAAGCTGAAATGTTTCTGGTTTTCAGTTGCATCTTGCTGTGACAGGCAGTTTTAAGGCAAGATGATTTCATCTGCTGGCTCTGTCTTTTATATCTTATTTCTTTTACGACAAACAAAGAAACTAAGCTGAGTAGCGTTGACTTATGTGTTCCCTGGAGTGTTTTCAGCCACAGAACTGGTAAACAGCTGGTAAACTAAGTTTAAATCATCTCTAAAGTTTTCATGACAAGGAAAGGGGATGCTCTGGCAGGGGCTGAGGGCTGCACCCCACCTGCAGCAAGCTCTGGGTGAAGGGAGCTGCTCTACCTGCCAGCAGCACAGGGAGCAGTTGGCAGAAGTGTGTGTGGGGGACATCCCCACTCATGTTTTGCCTGATTTACCTTACTGTTATTAAACTCAGCTTCATACTTCCATGTCCCCTGCTGTCACCCTCACCGATCTCCCCAAAATTGGCCTCAGATGCTATCATAATAATGGTGAGAGTGCTGGTTTCAGGCTGTCACAGCTTGTGGCACTGCGTGTGGTGTTGTCCTCGTTCTTGACTAACATAAGAGAATAAACAGAGTCGGGTGGTGGCTGATAGGTTCCAAGATTTGGATTCTCCGATTTGGATTCTCCTTATGACTTGGACATGGCTCAGGCCACCCAAACTAAAGCATAAGACAAAAATAAGCAAGATCATGTTGCAAAATACAGATGCTGCACTACAGCTGAGCTTTTCTATTTAAGAGATAAGAAAAAAAAGAGACAAACAACCCATAAATCTCAAGGGCCTTGTGCTCGCCTGGAATTGTTGCAGTACATTTATCATGGTTACATAACCCTAAAAGGTTTCGTTGAATTGGTTTTCACTGGCATGACCATTTTAAATGAAAAATAATATATGCACATGTAGATCAGTCCATTGCATGTAGCTACCTGATGGGTAATTCCCAGTTGGGGATTTCTTTTCCTCTTTTTCTCTACATTGGTTTATTTATTCTTTTTTTTTTTTTTTTTTTATAGCTCAAAAATAGCATGTAGGTTATATAACTAATAAATGAAACCAGAGACAAATCCTAGCCTTAGGCACCACGTAGAAGGGATGGCGACTGTCAGCCTTGACTCCCTGGTTGTCAAATGCTGAATAGGATGTTAACTCTCAAACAATTAGAATCATAGAATGGTTAGGATTGGAAGGCACCTCAAAGATCATCTAGTTCCAACCCCCCTGCCATGGAGAGGGAAACCCTCCACTACACCAGGTTGCCCAAAGCCTCATCCAACCTGGCCTTGAACACTTTCAGGGATGGGGCATCCACAACTTCTCTGAGCAACCTGTTCCAGTACCTCAGCACCCTCTGAGTGAAAAATTTCTTCCTTATATCTAATCGAAATCTGCCCTCTTTCAGTTTAAAGCCATTACCGCTTGTCCTATCACTACACACCCTTGTAAAAAGTCCCTCTCCAGCATTCCTGTAGGCCCCTTTTAATTACTGGAAGCTGCTATAAGATCAACCTGGAGCCTTCTCTTCTCCACGCTGAACGGCCCCAACTCTCTCAGCCTGTCTTCATAGCAGAGGTGCTCCAGCCCTTGGATCATCTTTGTGGCCCTCCTCTGGACTCGTTCCAGTAGCTCCATGTCCTTCTTGTGTTGGGGACTCCAGAGCTGAACACAGTATTCCAAATGGGGTCGCACGAGAGCAGAGTAGAGAGGCAGAATCACCTCCCTCAACCTGCTGGCCACACTTCTTTTGATACAGCCCAGGATACGGTTGGCTTTCTTGGCTGCAAGCGCACATTGCCAGCTCATGTTGAGCTTCTCATCCACCAGCACTCCCAAGTCCTTTTCTTCAGGGCTGCTCTCAATTCATTCTCTGCCCAGCCTCTACTTGTGCTTGGGATTGCCTCGACCCACGTGCAGGACCTTGCACTTGGCCTTGTTGAACTTCATGAGGTTCTCACAGGCCCACCTCTCCAGCCTGTCAAGGTCCCTCTGGATGGCATCCCTTCCATCCAGTGTGTCCACAACACCAAATTCACAAGCTTGAAAATGTCACAGATATGGGCGAGTCAGGGCTATTGTCCTGATCAATAATAAAGACATCTCTGCTGTAGCCAGGTATTTTGTGTGTACAAATTAAGGTATGCTTTTATGCCACTACAAATCACTGCTAATGTGCTCTATAGCAATTAGCCAAAGGAACAGAATACTGTTCTGCTGTTTTGCACTAACTGGGCAGAAGGCTCAGAAGGAAAGATTGCTTGGTTACCATGAGACCTCTTACTGCTGTTTCCAGTTCAGTAGGTATTCCCAGGGCCATTTTTTTGCTACAGAATTATGTCTTAGCACTGTCCTTGTTTGCACTCATTTTGGATCCCTAGATCACTCAGCTCAGGGTGAAATTTAGAGAAACTCGTCTGTATCTTAGAACAGTATTACGTTCAAGGGTCCATAAGTGTAGAAAACTGTTGCTTTTCTTTATGGATGAGCTCAGAATACCATTTAGATATCCTTCATCCCTGGAAAATAAGGGAGAATCTAAGAAGTTGTTCAAGGGAAATATTATTGGGTCAAAAAATTCCTGAGGAGCTTTTAAACTCTGTCATGAAGGAAAGACAACTCCTTATTGAATCATGACCTTTTTTGACCACAACATCTGATTGGATGGTATCTCATACAGTTTCTGACTTCTTACAGGCTCCTTTAAATCAAAAGATCCAACAGAAATCTGTGAGATAAACTGGTTGAAGGCCAATGTATTTATGCCAAAGAAATTTGTGCATGAAAGGTGCAAAAGCAGTAAGAAAGACAGAAGACAAAGGCAATGGAGATCAATTAGCTAATTAATCTTGAAATAAACATTCTCAGCCTTGCTATCTTATGTAAAAAATTAATACTGCTAACCTGGTTTAATTGAAAAAATACATATGCAATTTTTTTCTTGAAATACCAAATAAATCTCTGAGTCCTTCTTATCTTTTGTTTTATGAAGTCCTTTCTGAATTGATTTTTGTCAGCTCTTAAAATGAGTTTACATATGAAAAATGGACTAGTTAAAATGGCATGCTCATAACTGACTATGTATTAATTCTGCTTCTTAGAATGTCCTCTAATTGTGGTTAATGCTAGTTGCATTGGCAGAAAACTGTAACTTTAACTATAACTGTTACACCTCTAAAACCAATTAATTAGTAGAGGACTTGGCTGTACTTGTACACACTTGTCCACTATAAACTAAATGCCAACTGCAAAACTTACGAATTAATATTTGCCAATATTTTCTTTTCTGTGGTTATTGCTGTTAACAGTGGCAGGATTTTGGCCTAATTGGCAGATCTGATATGATCTACAAGGCTGGGAGATACATTTTCAATACGTACACGGAGAAAACTGGGCAAGAAAATGACAAAATGAGCAGGGCATCCTCACAAGTTCATTCCTTCTGTCCCAACACTGACTGCAACTCCTTGTGGACTTCACCTTTTCCATAAATTCAGTGTTTGCAGGGAACTTGTGGCTCAGTAAAAAATGCCAGAGTAGCAGCTCAGAAGTTGTTCCCTGCATTCTTCTCGTTAACTGTTGAATGGTGGCTTTTCTCTTATATACTAGGAACGAAGCAGGAATGGAGCATGGGCTTGTTCTGCAATCAGCAGAGAAACATTTCAAGCCCAGGAGGAGTTAGATTTCAAAGTCGCCTCATTTATGTTTCACAGAGTCACCCACTTTCCCTAAGTCACCCACTTAGACTTCAAAGGCAACATAGTGACATTAAGGAGAAGAAAGAAAAAGCAGCATATTTTAATCAATAAAAAAGTCTCGTTCCTATGATCTCTTTCAAACATGGGCATTCAGAAGCAGTTATAATATTGCTTTGAAACCTCTGCTCATTTTGAAGCAGAGGATGGTGATATGTTTCAATATGCTGAAATTTACAGAATTAAATTAATTTGGGGAGGATAATTGGCTGCTTTTGGAATAAACATCTAAAAACTTCTCAGTAGCAAACGTACTGCTCAAAGCATGAGTCATAAAGGTAGTATAAAAGGGAGATTTTCAGTGCCCCTGAACAGGTTGCCCAGTCTCGTGTTTGAACTCTCTACACAGAGCAGCCTACATATTTGCTGGATTGCCCAGTGGTATCTATAGAAACTGCACTTGCATCTTCAGATCCAAAAATAAACAAGTAGGACTACTGGTTTTTACCTGTCCCTTTCAAGAACAGGCAAGAAATAGCTCTCTCTCTCCCCTAAGATAAAACCCAAAATGTTCCTGAACATGCCCAGTAGGATTAAAAGAGGTCAGTTCCAGTCCATCACAGAGCACTTATGAAAGAGTCCCTCATGACTTATATGCCAGAAAGAGCTAGTTTAATTTTTCTGAATTCAAAGCTTTATCATCCATTAAATTTACTCTAATTCATGCTGAACTAAAAAAGACTCTCCTAATTCAACAATTACTTAGTCAGAAATTTTTAATTTTGAAAATAGGCAAATGTTGATTCTCTTTTAATTCTTTCTCTCATATTTCTGTCATCATTAACTCCATAGAATAAGAATATTTAAAACATTTATGGAGCAGTAAATTTCCTGTCGATATTGGAATGAGACCTAAGTTCTTAAACTACTTTGGACAGATCAAAATAAGGATCATGCAATTAGTTAATCATAGTAAGTTGAAAACCCAGGGGGCAGGGGGGGATGGCAGATAAAAGAGCTTATTACTTGCTCCATCACTTTCTTAATACTTCAGAGTTTTGCTTGATGCCACGTGTAATCTGTACTATGAGAGAAGAGCTCTTTAGTCTTGTAATCAAACCATTCTCTCAGAAAACATTTTTTCTCCTGCCTGCAGAGATTGATTTCAATAGCTCCTATCACCCTAATCCAATAGACTACCAGCTTTTATTACAACACACAGAGAATCCTGGAATAGAGATCTGAATTCCTGTTTGACCTGTATCCTTCACATACAACTCTGTGTCCTTATTTTAATCCTATCATCTCCCACATCCTTTTACAAAGTCCTACTATAATGCAGTGCAAACTATGGTGTTACTTACGTACTTAAATGATCATATGCTGTATGACCAAAGCACAGGACATAAAACAGGGGAAAAAACATGTAATCCTGGGAGAAAGTGTTTAATGTGTTGCAATCAAAAGGTATTTCAGCTACAACATAAAAACTGGATTTATGCAGAAGATGTCATAGTTTCTGAAAGCTGGGCTTTCGCAAGAACGACAACACAAGCTGCTCAGTTCTGTGAAGTTTTGACACTTCATCTGCGCACCTGCAGGTGCATGAGAAACTGTAAATGCACACACAGTGTCACCCTTGGCACTTAGGCGACTCTGGCATTAGACAGCCACAGTCCAGACCATTGGTCTTATTTGTTGTCTTATTGATTTTATTCTGTCTAAAGCCTTTGCATTTTCCATGGAAGAACAGGAGTCCTTGGCACCTTCTCCAGTTCTGCTCTCTGTTAATACCCACCAGGGCATGAGCCCCCCATAACTCCTTTTGGTACCAAGCCCTTGAGTTTCTTTCCTGTGGAAAGCAAGGTAACAGGGTTGGAGGAAAGCATATGGGTAGATTTCATCCTGATACTGAATTAGGATACAGCCTGACAGGGTCACGTCCAGATTCAGGAGGTGACAAATGCTGCCAGCTCTCACAAAGCAAACGCCTTTAGTTCCTTAAGTTATCTGGACACAGCCTATATAGTTTCTAAAAATCCTACTTGATGCCTATAAATAAGTATTCTCTATTTAGTATCCTGAAAGTCAGTGTACAGATTAACTGACTCATTTATTGGAATGATAAATGAGTCATTTTTCATCAACTATTGAGAAGGCAGAGACTTAGGAAAAAAATGAACACAGAGAATGAACCATGGTGCAGGAGGACACAGAACGGCTGTGGGAACTGAAACAATATAAGAGCACAATAAAATAAAATCAGTTTTCTTTCTCAGGAAAGGAAATATGTGGGTTTTAGGTTTTCATAGAGAAATGTGACCATGAAAAGGAACTTGGTTTTGTTTTTTTGAGGGAAGGTTTTTTGTTTGTTTGTTTGTTTGGGTTTTTTTAAATCGACAAAAGAAATTCACAGCTCTTCTCTTTTAGCACTTACTTCACCTTTTTTTCTGTTTGTTTCTGGAAGCCTAGCATATATATTTCATTATGTGGCTGCTCAAGCAGGGATGGCTGCTCTTTCAGGATCCTCTAAAGGACAAAGTTTGAACAAAAATGCTAGTTTCTTGTGGAGGAGGATATGTTCTGTGAATTACAAGCTTTTTGGGACAAGAGCTGTCTCAAATGGTGATGCATCAAACTGTCATTTCAAATAATATGCCATTTTTAATCTTTCAAAATAGATCCATAAAACAACATGAAAGGAAAATTAATCTTAGAAATCAGTATTGTAGCATATGGTTGTAAAAGAAAAAAAGATTTGTGTCCAAACAGCTGAGGTATAACAATTCCAATAGTGAAATACTCTATTTGGATTACAAGAAGTTTTTCTTGTTCTCATGACAGACCAGGGTATAAATCTCTGAAGCAGCAGTAAATATGTTGTCTTTATCAAACAGTTAAAAAGCTATACCTTATTGCAAGACAAGTGCCAGAATTTCTAAAAGTAATTTCTAGAGAACACACCAATATTTCTTATTTCTTGAATGAACAGAAATATCCCCCAGCTACTTGCTGTCCCCACACACCTATTTTGAGTTAGTTATGGGCGTACATATTAAATATAAGATTATTTAATGTGTTAATTTCCATATCATCTTATATCTTCACAGATATCACTGAATATTCCTTCCCACTGCCCTGTGAAAGTAACAAAAATACTCAGTTGAAAAAAAAGGCACTCTGGAATACTTTTGCCAGGGTGGCAGGTATACAGACATATGAGGGTTAAGGGAAGAAGCACCAAGTTGCTAAGGAGAGGGAGGAAGTCTGAAGGATCCAGAGGAAAGGCTGATACCAAAGGTGGCTACCTTCCATTCAGGGAAAGGACCAGCATTTCAGACTGTACTTCTTCCTAACCTTCTCTGGCAATCAGAAGAGTGATGAAGTCCTCCGCTTTCATGCCCCTCTCCAATCTCCCCCAATCTAATTTCTAATCTGTCAACAGAGCACTGAGATCCAGAAAGATTTTAAGACACAGTTTTCAAATGTCCATTAATGTTAAAAGATTATATTTATATAAAAGCTTTCACTGTTTTACAAATACTACAACGACTCATCACTACAGTGGCAAGTAGGGCTCTGAAATCTTTTCCTAGGCTTTTCAGATTTTTTAAATATGCACATAAATAATCAGTAGGATGTAAACAAACATATCTGACTAATCTCAGGTAGAAATTAGACACTTTAAGATATACCAGATATTGATGCTGGCATGTTTTACTGTTGATTCACTCACCTTTTGGATTCTCTCCAAGTAGGAGGAAAAAATAGCTTTCGTAAAGCAAGTACCTAAACTCCTTTCAAGGACAAGAGAAAGAGGAGAGGACTACTCAGGGGAGATTCAGACTAGCTACGGGACTCTTCACACCTGTAGGACTGATAGGGAATCCCAAACATCTACATCCATAGGAAATCCAGTGCTCCAAACTGTCTTGAGAGGGCAGGAATCTCAAAAATACACATGGCACTCAAATCAAAAAGAAAAAAAGGACTGCAGTAAAAGAGAGACAAAGGCTCTTTGAAACACATACCAAAGTTTAAAGTAGTGGGAAACGCAAAATGTTAATGCAAAATGGGAAGTACCATGTTACATGTGTATAAAGTTTAGGTAACTGTAAGAATATATCACACTGTGAAGTGAAAGGACTGGGTCATCCTAGGATTTAGGAGAACTGCCGGGACATCCAAACCTCAATATAGTTAGACAGGAATGTTATTCTCAGCATTTCTGAGCATCTATGGCCCTCATTTATGAACTGAATATAAAAAGCAATGGATGTTTAGAGGATTATGCTGCATTTTACAGAAAGACTGTTGTCATTTGCATCAATTCTAATCTGAAATATAATACTTGTATTCTTATCCCATACACAGGTGGAAGAGACATTAATAGAATGTTTGCAATTGGTACTTGGTTTACTTGGTAAAATTCAATAGCTTTGTATTTATAAAAATATTTTATATAAATAAGTTTTCCCTTCACAGTACTGTCTGGTATGTCTTATGTCCCATCCTTTTGAACAGGAGATAAAAAAGCAATGGAAGATAGAACTAATTGCCCACACTGAATTATTAAGACTTCTCTGAAATCAAGCAAGTCAGAAAACCTTGAAAGAGTATCTATTTGAGGAAATATCTATTATAGAAATGTTGGATGCATGAGCAACAAGTGGCACATGGAATTCTAAAATGGTTTTGAATGTGGAATGTTCATATTTGCCTGAACTGTGCCAGAACAGAAATTCAAAAGCTTCATCAGAGTGTTTTGATTTGAAGCCTTTGAAGAAGTTTGTTGATCCCTTGCCAGAAGAAATAGCCATGCTGTTCATGTTTGAAAACATCTTACTCAAAATGATGACAGTACTTCTAAACTGTTACTTGTCTATATAGGAGAACAGAGGTTTGAAAATTAAAAGAATTAGCATGGGCTTTGATGAATTTAATTCCCTTTGCCAAGAAACCTGGCAACACTGAGTATGTTGTTTCAGTAGAAAAAAAGAATTCGACAAAAATTACATCTCTATAGCAGTTTAATAGGTTTGGATTTGAGTTATCCTCAAAGAAGAATCAACAAATCGTAATGTAACATTGTGGCAATCTAAAGGTAAAGCAACAAAAGAAACAGTATATGCTAAATCAGTTGTCTGGTCTGTTACATAAAAATGGAAGAAAGCCATCTCATGCATTTGGAGCACAGAAAAGCAATTGTTTGAACAGAAATATTCACAAAAGTAAATTCCTCTCACCTCATGGATGAATCTGTTAATTAATGAAATTTGCTTTCTATTGAAAGATGTTCCTTGATTATGTCTCATATTATTTCCTTTGCTAAAATTAGCAGAAAGGGAAGCAGAACTCTGTGGGGAACCTGACCAGAGAATGCAAAAAGACACGAGAAGTAGTTGTGCAGCATACCATTTTCTTTCATTTGCTCTAAAGAAAAGTGAATTTTTGCAATCAAATTCTTAAGAATTTTATTTTCTATGTGAGAGGAGTCCCACTGCAGGCAGAAGAGGTATGGCCAGAAAAGACAGTGAATAAGGAATTCTGTATCTATGTCAAGGCAGAAAATTGTCAGCATTGCTCCTGAAAGATCACTTTTTACAATGCAAAAATTTGAGAATTAAAGACCTCAGTTCACCATATTTTCGTTGCAGATGCCATACTACAGATCTCTTTAAGATAATGAATGAAATCAATATGCTCTTGGCCATTCCTACCTCACTGGCAAATTCTCTCTGCGGTACATCTCACAGAAAACAGCATGATCCATTGATAGTCCCAAGCCAGAAAATAGAAGATGCTGCAGCTGTCTTTCCCTGCTGGGTGTGCATCATGCCTACATCCCAGTATAGGCTGCAGAGATGGCTGATGTACCTATGCAACAAGTTGCTCACCATAGAAACAGTCAGTGAATGTTAATCTCAAAAATCTCATGGAAGTCAAAAGAACAGGTTTATTTCACAGGGAATTCAGCTTTCCACAGCAGGGTTACATTCACAACAGTTGGCCTTTCTGACAAAGACTGCAACTTCTTCTTGGTAACTGATTTAATCTAGTGAGGATGGACAGCATAGTCATCAAGCAGCAACACAGCTCTGATGACTGCAAGCAGTAACAGTTTCCGATTAACACACTCTTCAGAATCAGACAAATATGATCATTCTCTCAGGGGAAGATTCATTATCTTGAAAACCATCTTGAATACAGGCTCTTATTTGCTTCTATTTCTGTGCTGATTGTAACAGTTCATATGGATTTCAGAAGTGCACCAATGGCTTTGCACACATACACACACATGCTCACACACACGCACCTATTAGTTGTAGCAGCATTCTTTAGAGCTAGCCAGGTATTATGCATGTAAATATTTTTTGTTGTTGTTCATCAGAAATGCTAACTATTGAAATTAAATGTTTGGGGAAATACTTTTCTGTACAATTTCTTTTACAAGTAAATTTTGCAACTTTTTGGTTTTGAATTTTGTAAATAAACGAAAACAAATCCCACGTGGTCTTTTAAAAATGCATTTATAAATTATTACACGGTAAGCTCATAGATGAATGGAAATAATTTTGCTGAATTTTGGATATGGTTCTAAATACAGTTATTTGTAAAGGTTGAACTCATAGATATTTGTCCATGAGCTCCAATTTTCAGGTTCAGGAATGACTAACCAGGCAAAGAATTTGTATGTACATCCAAGCATTTCTTCACATTTCTGCTAGCTATGTCAGCGAGAGTGTTGTGGAACGATTTTTTGCATAACACTGTCTAAATGCTTCTTAACATGCATTTTCCAATAATTTTGATTAAAAGATTTCACAAAATTAAATAAAAATAAATCCTTCTCATGACGCTGCTTAGGATTTTACTGAGCATTTCAGTAATTTTTATACAAGGAAGATATTTTTGATGAAAAAAATGGATAAAATGTTGATAAAATCCAAGTATCGTCAGTTCTACAGAGAACAAATTTTTTGTTGAGAATTCATTTTGATAGAAGATTCATGATGAAGTTCTGATATTTGTCATGAGACAAAAGCTAATGTAATTTTTTGATGTTTCCTTTCCATACTTTTTATAGATTTGAAGGTGTATGATAATCAAATCTGTTTCCAAGCAAAGAGTTAGCTATGTTTTATAATCTTGAGTATACTGGAAAGAATTTCTCACTGATTTATCTGTTCTTAAATATCCATTGTGAAGAAGTACAGTGCATTATTAGTCTACTGTTTTTGACATCAGCATTGATATAGAAACCTTTCACGAGTTAAAATGTAACCAAGAACACTAATACTCCATTATTTTGTGAACTATGATTTCCATTGAAAACTCACCAATAGCAATATCAAAGGAACAGTTTGCAGAGGCATTTATGAAAACTCATCCCAATGACTCAACTGAAAGACTTTACAAGACTCTTCTCAGCCTAATCTCTATTGAGTTCCTGTCACCAGCCCCGCACACTGTTCATTTCAGCTAGCTGTGCTGCGCTGTATGGGAGATCCAGCACAGGAACAAAAAAGGTGGTGTGGATCAAGATTCAGCAGATAGGTGGAAACCAGTCAGGGGAAACTCACAACAACTGTCTGGATTAGTCTTGCCAATATCTAGGGACACATTTGGGTTCTGCAGAACTGTCACTATTGTGTATCATTGTAAAATATAGGGAAAAAAACCCACGACCACCAAAAAACAAAGCAAAATCCAAACACTTTCGATTTCCCTGATTTCTCTCACCTACACTACTCCTAGGTCAACAAACCTCTCATTTAAGTCTTGTTTTTTGTTGTAAAACTAGTGAAGGACTTTGAGGCACTTCTCATTTAATAACTGTCAGAATACTGAGATTTGCTGGAAAAATATGAAACAGTTGTATCTACACCTCCTTTTTCCCTCCATGTAGGCAATGGTACCTATGTCTGCCAAGCAATGAAGGGTATTCGAGCGGAGACAACTCATCTGAAGAACTCATTTTACGGGATGCATTCTCTTACCTGGAAGGCGATGCCAAGACAAGGTAGTAGTGGCAGCACGGTGGATCCTTTCCTGGTAAAGCAGGCTACTGCTGAAGTTCAGATACAAGAACAGACCCTACAGGGTATTTCATTAGCAAATGAGGACCAAAAGAGAAAAGGCCAGAGCCTGCAAGACTGTAGGTCAAAGTCCAGTTGTCTTTCATCATGAGCTTCCTGTAGACAATCTTCAAGAACAAGGGCTATTGTAGAAATGATGTTAAGGAGCTCCTTCCCTCCAATTCTCAAAAGCCTCTTTCTGTAAGGCAAAGACTGATTTTCCTTGGCAAAAGGCAGCTGTAAAACCACCACCACTCTTACCCTGCTACCTGCCCTAAGACAGAGCCTTCCTCTCTTCTTTCTCCTCAAAAAAGCCTGATTGCTCTCTTTTGAGCCAGATATTTAACCTGAGCAGTATCATTTACTCTAAACTAACACAGTCATTATCTCCATGTTCTGGTAGCAAGAGCTCAGCAAAGATGACCAATCTGATGGTATAGGATGACATTCCCAGTTTGGACCCGTAATGGTCTTAATGAATTGCTTTTATTCCTTCTGAGTGAATAGGAAAAGCCCTGAGGCAAACATAAGAGACCTTACCATACCTGCAAGAAATTTCTGTAAAACTTGCAGCTAGTTCATCTTATATTTCCTAAAGTGCCTATAAAGATAAGCCCTCAAATCTCTCCGAAGACATTCAAACATCTCACGGAACCTCTCATTGAGCCCATCCTAAATGCTACAACCAGTAATATTCAGACCACTGACAGTGTCCCCAGTTCCTATAAGAAATAACTCCAGCTTAGAGTAGAAAGCTGGTAATCAAGATACCCAGAAATGAGAGTTAATTTTAGCAGCCAGATTCCCTAGCAGAGTTCCACTGACTGCAATAGGTCCTTTGCTTTTTACATACATTGAGGATCTAGTTCTCTCTTTATCTCTCAGCGGCATTTTGAATGAAGTTTTCTGCAAACTCTTTTCTCCTGATTAGTCCATAAAGGTAAATTGAGCTTCAGTACAAGTGTTTTGAAAACCAGCGTGGGGCATGCACGAGTGATCTGTTTTTCATCCAATTAGGGAAAACAAGATGTGTCTTAGATTTCCTACTGTGCCTAGAAACTACCTCCCACTCATACTTGCATTCTTTATTAATTCAGCTGTATTTCCTCCATTAACTCCATCCACTTTGCAGTTCCATGTAATTTGGTGTCATTCACAGCACACTGACTCAATGACAGACATGGAGAATCTGGTTTCTGTTCGAAATTCTTACATTATAAAGAATTGCAAAATCTCTGTGAAGGAGCTTTGTGATAGCTCTTTGTCAGCCAAGCCCAGGTGGCCCAGCACTGTCTTTAGGTTCCTCCTTGAGTTTTGAGACTCGTGTACTATATTCTTCAACTTGCTTTTCTTCTTGAGCTTCCTTTTTATATTTGAAGGGTCACAAAAGAAATACAGTGCAGTATTGATAGCATATTGTCATACTCTCAAGCAGCTCTACTGGCGTGCGTGTGATGAGGAGGAAGTTTGCATGGGATAAAATTAATAGATTTGCAGTCCCTGTTTTCCCCATCAGATACATTGCTGTGATTCTGGACTGTCCCATAGGACCAACTAAAAGCAGTTTTGTTGATTTTTCCCTAGTAAAATACTTCGAGTAGAGCTGCAGAAGCTGAGAACTTCGTGGTGTTTCTTTATCTTTCCTGTAGTAAGTGTGTCTGAATACCAAAGCCCATGTTGGCAATGGGATTTTGCCATATTGCTTTCCCTCCCTGGAAACACCAAACTGTATCAGCTGCTTCTGTTTGGTTGGGTTATTTTTCAGGTTCTACCTCAATCTTTTGATATCTGATCCCCAAAAAAATGAACACACAGTTTACTATCAAATATCATTCTTGAAGCTTCAGCATAACACACGTATTTCCAATAGATTTTACGTCTTATCCTTTACGAGCATTTTAATACAACCTACAGAGTATGATCTAGAATGACAGATACCAAAGATAAATATACACGATTTCAAAATATATGTCAGACCGATAGTTAGGGAAGAGCAACTTTCTCTTTTTGGTAGCTTGTCTTCTCCTCCTTAATTTCGTTTTAGTTCCTGTATTTTTTCTTAAAATTTAATAAAACTCTTTTATACTTTATTTGGAAAGAAAAAAAACACAACCCACTATTTTGTTTAATGTTGCTTACCTACTGTTTTACTGAAAGTAAGTTGAAGAAAATTGCATGATGTTCTGTTGCATTGACTTTGTTTGAAAATGTTTTTTCCTAGCTTTACTTGAACTGCACACAATGTTTTCTGAAAACAAAAAAGATATGCTTTGTTTTCCCATGTTTCATAGAGTTTTTCATTCCTATTGCAATAAAAAAATTATTTGCATTAACTTCATCTGGTTCAATTCCATAAAATACTATCGACACAGCAGGAATCAACCAGAAAGCAATAAAATATCAACAGAGAAAAAAATTAAAATTTATCAATTACCATTTTAGTTCTGAAACATTTCCTCTCTTCTCTCTGATAGTCCTGGTGTGATGATAAAAATTTATAATAAGGAAACAGGTAAAAAGCAAGTGCAGTCTTCTTCAGATACCGTGGATGTTCACACAAAGGAAACTGCTGCTGAAAGTAACAGCGGCATTCCAGAATTGTACAGTATGTTAGGAAGAATTTATCCAATTTCTTAGGCTTCATATAACAAAACTTACATTACTTTCATTTTCCATACACAGAAAAAATTCTTCTGAGTTTAATGGAATTTCAGATGGTAGAATCAGAGTATCTTTTGAGATGAATGAAAGGTTCCAAATAAATCTATTTCAGGTCTAGTCATTGGCTGAAAGCCTCTCAGAACTGCATTTCACACCCTTTATTTCAATAGCACTGGTTAGTCTTGTCTGGAACTCAGATTTGGCCAAGCTGCAAGTTGTTTGTTTTACCAGAAGACTTAAGCCAGCAGTTTAGTATAAGTACAAAAAGTATGATTGGAAAAGATGCATAATTGTTTCTAAAATGAATATGTCTTACAAGAAAACTATTACAAAACAATTTTCTGAAATTAATGAAAAAGATAGGGAGATATTAAGTCTTTAAAGTTAGACCCCATCACAGTTTACCACAGCCAAGTAAGTTACTGTTTCCTCATTTGCACCTTGGTCCATATTGCAGTCTTTCTGCAATCTACTTCTTTCTGCTGAAAGTATGGAGTGTTCCAGGTTTCCTTGTTTAAGCAATGTGAGGCTTTTTTTCAGGATCTGGCCTGCAACCATCTTGACCATCTCTGTGTCATCGAAGAAGCAGAGATAGAAACCTGACCAGATGCCAAATGCTCTCTAAAGACAGGAAAGCTGAAAGCTAATGAGAACATTGACAGGCTGGAGAGGTGGGACTGTGTGAACCTCATGAAGTTCAACAAGGCCAAGTGCAAGGTCCTGCATGTGGGTTGGGGCAATATCAAGCACAAGTACAGGCTGGGCGGAGAATGGATTGAGAGCAGCCCTGAGGAAAAGGACTTGGGAGTGCTGGTGGATGAGAAGCTCAACATAGGCCGGCAATGTGCACTGGCAGCCCAGAAAGCAAATCGTATCCTGGGCTGTATCAAAAGAAGTGTGGCCAGCAGATCGAGGGAAGTGATTCTGCCCCGCTACTCAGCTCTCGTGAGACCCCACCTGGAATACTGTGTTCAGCTCTGGAGTCCCCAACATAAGAAGGACATAGAGCTACTGGAACGAGTCCAGAGGAGGGCCACGAAGATGATCCGAGGGCTGGAGCACCTCTGCTATGAAGACAGGCTGAGAGAGTTGGGGCTGTTCAGCCCGAAGAAGAGAAGGCTCCAGGGTGATCTTACAGAAGCTTTCCAGTAATTAAAGGAGGCCTACAGGAATGCTGGAGAGGGACTTTTTACAAGGGCGTGTAGTGATAGAACAAGGGGCAATGGATTTAAACTGAAAGCGGGGAGATTTATATTAGATATAAGGAAGAAATTTTTTACATTGAGGGCAGTGAGGCACTGGAACAGGTTGCCCAGAGAAGTTGTAGATGCCCCATCCCTGGAAGTGTTCAAGGCCAGGTTAGATGAGGCTTTGGGCAACCTGGTGTAGTGGAGGATTTCTCTGCCCATGGCAGGGGGGTTGGAACTAGATGATCTTTAAGGTCTCTTCCAACCCTAACCATTCTATGATTCTATGATTCTAACATCTTGGTCTCTCATCTGGTAGCAGTTTTCAGAAACAGGTTGAGCTGGAAGTCAACCTGGTATTTTTTAGGCACATGGCAGCAGGTAAAGTTTTAAGGATTGTCTTAAGTTAACCCAAGCTCTCTGTGTAGACATGACTTTAATACACTGGTATCTGAACGCATGAGGAGAGTGCTCACTCCAAGAAATCACTGTACTGTGAGTTCTTTAAAAACCTTAACTGATAGAAGTTTAAACCTAAACTGGCTTAAATTCTTAAGCACCATGAATTTCAAATGCTGTGTAGTCAGAGCAATGAGGAAATGTGTAATCGAGGAAAGTCAAGGAAAGGTTGCCACAAGACCTATTTCTCCTCTGGCAATTCTGTCAAATTTTAATGGGTCTGATATAATGGAAAGTGAAGTCAAACAGGCTTCACTTTATGTTTGTTTTGATGTAGAGAAACTTAAGAGTCAAGTTAAAAGGTGAGTTGTGCCATGTATAGGGGTTTGCATACCTGTCAGCTCTGCTCAGTATTCTGAAACAGGGCACAGGATCCATGCTTATCTTCTGCCAGGTGTCACTTACTATATGATAACCAGCTTTGGCCTTGGAATGAAGGAACTAAAAAGAGGATTTGAGGCTCACACAGCAATTTGGTTTTCTAAGCTCCACTGAGCTGAGCAAAGTTCAGTCAGATGCATTTTGTCTGTTTCTTGAGATTTTAGTCTAGCCATTGCAATGACACCTCAGTGCTCTTGCTCAGGAATTACACAGCACGAATGAAGAATCGCCCAACTTTTGTGCTCAGTGAGAAAAAATGCAAAACCAGAAGTTTGCCACAGTGTGACCGTCAACTTAGAATGACAGAGACAGCACTTTGAGCTATACAATAAATGCAAGAATTTTTGCCTCTTCTAAGACAATTGTTTTTCACAACTCAGTTTCTTTGATTTTTCCGAAGTCTCAGTCAGTGCATTTCTCACCACCACGAAACTGTCAGTTATGTTTCTCTCCCCTGATTCAAGTGGTTTATGACTCATTCCTTTATTGTTGTATGCTATACTGTAATTGTTATTTCCATTATCTGGTATGTGAGTCATTTTCTTTGCAGCTATTTGTTACAAAGTATGATTCTCACGTCTCTTAACATCTGTTTGAGTTCCTTCTGCACTGATGATGATCGTATTTTATATCCATTGAATGTGATTTATTTCCATCTCAAGCATTTAACTGCACTGTTGTTTACTATATACTGAGCACTACAAGCATCACCTGTGGATCATGAGTCTTCCCTGAAGCTGTATTCTGTGTAGTCCTGGTCTATCCACTTTCCTGAGCCATCGTGACAGAAGCTTTGGACTTGTCTGATTTCCTGTCATCTTGTCTAAAGGTCACCAAGAAAAAAATTTTCTTTAAGTTAACCCTCTCTCTTTTGCATATAGCAAATTATGTAGCAAAACAGCGAGTGAAATCCTTGCCTCTATCCAATCTAGGAGGATTTTATTATTCACTTAATATGGAAATCACTTAAAGCCCAAATGCCTTCATCTAACTGCCAATTGCATCTAGCTGCTAACTGCAGTTAGCCACAAGATAATTATATTTCCTGAATGTATCCATCACTTTTGAATCTCATAGCATGTTGTGCTATATTTTATATCATAGTTGGTAGATATGACGGGTAAAAGTCAACCTGTGGAAGAAGGCCAAGAAGAGGTCTGTGTTCCATCAAAATCCCATTTAACTATTCAGAATAGTAAGATGGAAGTATTACAGATGTTTTAACAAGGTTTTGTCTACAAGGAAAAAATTTGCATTCACTAATGGAAGTCTCAGGATACTCATAAGAAACAAACACGTGTACCATCACCATAATCCAGCTCAGCAAAATAAGTAAACCTACCATTTCGTTCAACTTTTGTGCTTTGTTTATAGATTTTTTTTTCAATTTTGGTCAGGGTATTTCTATATTGTTTTCCATCTGCATAGTATGCTTCTTATCCCTTTTTTCATGATTGATTCAGCTTCTTTGCTCCCAAAATAGGAAAAAACTGCCTTAACATAAATTTTCTCCTTCTCATGTCCTAAAGGCTGTACCTTCTTACCCTGCACTGCTGGTTTCACTGAACATCTCCCATGGAGAAGAAAAAGGAATGCACTCTGAGTGTTCACATGTGAAGATAAGGAAAATCAATTTCTATACCCCAAAAGGCAAAATTGCTTAGTGCAAAAGTTCACTGAATGTTACCAGTTGTGTTTTATATTTCAGGAAGAGAGGAAAGAGAAAAATACACACTGACTGAAAGCAGGTGTCTATAGATTTTACTCCGGTATGGCATGCAGTGAGAGCTAAAATTTCATCCTTTGCATTCCTGAATGAAGAGGCCAGATGCAACAATCATAAAGGGTATATAGTTTCATCCAAAGAACAATTTTCATTTTAACATATAAGAGAACAGAGTGACAGAAGTTTCTTTACATTTCTCAGACAAAATTGTATAATGGTAAGTACATGGTCTAAATTATTTTTAACACATATGTTTATGAAAAGTGTAATTTCAAATTAGAATCATAAGTATCAAAATTTTAAATGCTGCTATTTCAGGAATATAATACATACATTCATATCATCAGGATAGTTTGTATATATTTTCCAGGTTTCTCTTTACAAGGTTATTTTGAGTCAAGATTTTACAGCAAGTAACACTATCCAATGATTCTTCATAGGAGACTATTATTTTCACATGCTAGAAAGATGATGTCTAGGAATCTCTAGATCCTTAGGAATTTGCCATGTCCAAACAGACTTGAAGTATTATAGGATTCTCCAATTCCTCCTTTATCTCCAGTTTTTTCCTGTTCTGTTTCACTGCTTGAGCAAAATTGGATAATATATCTGAATTTAGTTATTTATTGAGCTGTGTTACCTCAGTCAGATGAAAATGGAAATACTTGTTATACCTAGGCAAAAGGTCTACAAAGTGAATTAAAGATCATACTTCCTCTCTGAAAGTGAATCTACAAGCATCTGCCAAACTGTACGCTATAAAGTATGAACAAAGTAGTTAATAATAAAATTCTATAAGTCTTCAGATATCTGAAAGGAGTTCTTCATGTCCTGAGGGAAAACCATACCATACAGATCCGTGAGTAGCACTGTCTTATATTTTCCCATTTATTACTAGTTTTACTTTTAAAAACAAAACAAAACAAAAAGACCCAAAAGACTTTTGTATCTGATTGTTAGTTAGTTCATTCATATTAATACAGATTTTACAGAAATACTGCATCCAATCATTACAGATAGAAAGCAAAACATTCAGACTAACTGCATTTTAAAGGCTCTTTGCAGAGCATACCTCTGAACACAAGTATTTGGTATGTCTTGCTTGCAGGACTGTGTAGATCCCAGATATTTTGAACTGTTCTATGAGTTGGACATATATTTTCTACTTTGTCCCACAATATCAAGTTGAACATGTTGAAGAGAAGAGAACTAACCGCATTTCACAGTCAGAAGGTCACATAAACGTACCAGCATATTTTTAATTTTGCAAAATATATTTATATTACAGACTGTTTCTTTTTTATTTCCCTGATTTTTGATTCTACTAGTTATTTATTTATAAATATATGCATATTTTTCTTATGTAATGATTTATTACGCATTCACACAGAGGGAAGCTTTGCATGTTTTATGATATTCAAAGCTATTTTGGAAAGAGTTGAACTTCTGGCAATACCTCTCATATCAGACCTTGTATACACCTTTCCAATAAAGGATTGAAAGGAATGGACAGAGACCAGAGACCTGGTAGGGACTAGGAGTTTTCTATTAAAACTTACTTGTAGAAACACAAAGTTTACAGACCTTGCTACACAAGACCATGTAAAGTAGCAGACAATACAAGAGTTGCTCTCTTCTGAATGGAGTAGGAAACGTTTCAAAGCAGTGGGTGACATTTTTCAGAGATGTTACTGAATAAATTTAAATACACATGGAAGGAAAGGTTCATTTTAAACCTTCTGCAAATGTTTGTTTATTATTATTTCTACATCTAAACATCAGGTTTTGTAAAGAACAAAAACACTGAGCTAGTCCAGGAGAGCATCTTCACCTATATCATAGTTTAACTCCAGTCAGCAACTAAGCACCACACAGCATCTCACTCACTCCTCCCTGGTGGGATGGGGAAGAGAACTGGAAAAGTAAAAGCGAGAAAATTTGTCGGTTGAGATAAAGACAGTTTAATAGATAAAGCAAAACCTGTGTGCACAAGCAAAACAGATCAAGGAATTAATTCACTACTTCCCATCGGCAGGCAGGTATTCAGCCATTCCCAGGAAAGCAGGGCTCCATCACGCACATCTTTGGGAAGACAAATGCCATCACTCCAAATGTCCCCCGCTTTCTTCTTGTGCCCTCAGCTTTATATGCTGAACATGACATCATAGGATATGGAATATCCCTTTGGTCAGTTGGGGTCAGTTGTCCTAGCTGTGTCCCCTCCCAAATTCTTGTGCAACCTCAACCTACTCACTGGTGGGGTGGTGTGAGAAGCAGAAAATGCCTTGACTCTGTGCAGTAGTAATGAAAACATCCCTGTGTTATCATCAACACCATTTCCAGCACAAACCCAAAACATAGCCTAATACTAGCTACTATGAAGAAAATTAACTCCACTCCAGCCAAAACCAGCTAAACCTACTAATTCTAGACTTTTGACTTACGCAGAGCCTTGTAAGAAGCTTGGGCAAAGAGTTATATGACCAGTATGTTCAAATGAAACCATCTGAATGAAAAATGAAAAACACACAAGTTTAAATTAAATTAAACATATAATTTCCTGAAGTTCATGAGGTTTGATATAGCTCACCCGATGTCATGGTTTGATATGGAGGGGGGGGTGGTTCTGGTGGCAGGAGAGGGGTTTTGCTCCCTGCGACCTCCCCGGTCTTGGAACTGGGTTAGGCTTAGTTCTGGCCACCAGATCAGACTGCCATCCCCCTCAGGGTTAAGCCAATAGGGCGCCTCTGCGAATTGCCCTATTTAAGTCAGGACAAAGGAACCGAAAAAGGTGCTTTGCCCAGGATCGAGCAGAGAAGGGAGGAGGGCACTGCCCCCGCTCCCTGGCTCCTGGCCGGGCGGCTGCCTGCGTCAGGCCGGCGCCGCCCACGGAGAATGGTGGCAGCGGAGCCAGCTGGGGAACTCGGGGGCACCCCTCTCCCGGGGTGCCCACTGGGCTGAGTTCACCTGGAGAGGACTGAGATCTGAGAGAAACAGCCGCATCGACAGCAGGTCAGTGAGGATGGAGCGGGAGGAGGTGTGCCGGAGCTGAGTTTCCCCTGCGGCTGATGGTGAGATAGCAGGCGGCCCCCCTGCAACCAGGACGGCCTCGGTGGAGCAGCCCGTGGGGAGAAGATGCCTGAGCCTGAGGATGGTCGTGTTGGGGTGCACGACAAGGCAGAGAGGCATCTGGAGTCTGCGAGACGACCCACGCCGGAGCGAGTGGCTACAGCTCCCTAAGTACCCGAGACTGTGGTAAAGCCCACACAGGAGCAATCTGTGGGGAAGATTGTTTCCAGTGGGCTGGACTCACGCTGGAGAAGTTTGTGGATTTTTCCTCGTGGGTAGGGGATCCATTGGAGCAGGGGAAAAGGGTGTAAGGACTCCTCCTCCTTTAAGAAAGAAGCAGCAGTAACAGCACGGAATGAACTGACCTGCACTCCCCCAGTCCCTGCCCCCTGTGCTGCTGGGGGGAGGAGGTAGAGCCGGGAGGAAAAGGAAAGGGGTGGGGGGAAGGTGTCGGTTTTAAGATCTGGTTTTGTTTCTTTCTGTCTTCTCAAGTAATCGTTTTTTTCTGTTTCCCTTTGTCCTTCTAAGTAATCATTAATAAACTGTTTTGCTTTGAGAAAGCCCTGCCTGTTTTGCCCAGGACCATGGTTGGTGGGTGCTCCCTCTCTTCTTGTCTCAACCCTCAGTCCCTTTGTTTTTTTTTTTCCCTCTCCTCTCTACTTTACTGGAGAAGGAGAGACTGTGTGAGTTTTAGTTGCTGGATCAGCCTAAAACCACGACACCTGAGCATGCTAATCCATCTTAAAAAGGGAGAGACTGAGTACTTCAGTCCTTTCTCCACTAAGGAAAGGATGCATCACTTCCAACAGAGAGAAAGTAGACCTGCAGAAGCTGATAAATTATTGTCCTTTTAATTTTCTATTGGCAGAAAAAGATAACACGTTTAAAAAATTAGAAAAAACAGGGAAATAGAAGGAGACAAGATTTAATATCTAGATAATAATCAAGAGTCTTCTATGATCATGCTGATGCTTGCAGGCTTGTTATTTAAATCACACTCCAGCCCCAAAACATGGTATGGACATATCAAAGACCACACGAACTTTGGCATCGTGTTAATGGTAGTTGGTAAATTGCAAATAAATCTCCTGAATCACTTTTAAAAACTTCAATGAAAGCAATTTTCGAGTTTTTACATATGCTGTACCACAAATAGGGATGATTAGTGTGATAAATTTTTAGTCTTACCAAGTGAGACAACAGATATCTATGTTAGAGAAACAGAAGAGAACGAACCATTTTTTCTCTAGGTGGTCCATGAGAGATCAGGATTCAATTTATTGAATGTTTACAAAACCAACTTTTCTTTTTGTGCCCACAATATCATGCATCTGTGAGTAATGAAAATACTGAAAAAGGCTACTATGTTCAGATGCTTATGGAAAAAATATATAGAATATTATAGCAAGGGAAATTATAAATTTATGCCAATATAATATGGAGCCATATGTCAATATCTGTCTTTATTCAACAGTAATAGCAATGTTTATTTTCACCTGTGTTACTGCTAGTCCATTCCCCATGAGGGTAATGTAGTTATTGAGAAGTGAACTCTGATAAAAATTACTCTACGTGCAGTTCATGTGAGGTTGAGCTGCAGAGCGCTTCAAACAACAAGAAACAAGAAGTGCTTTCATGGCGTTATAGACGTACACTTATGAAAATCAGTCTGAAAAAGTACATAAAGCAAGTCTGAGAATTACTGCATTTAAGAAGAATTTCTGGTAGCACCACAAAGTCCTGCATAGAAGTAACCAAAGGCTGTTTTGCATAAACAACTCACAGTCTAAGTAGAGATTTAACAGAGACTTGGCAATAGAGCGAAGGACCAGATCTTTATTTTAAATCAAATTAGTTGCATTTCTCCCAGCATCATCATTATTGAAGTTAAGTCTCGAGGAGAGGAGGCATACAAGAGAAGAAAGTATGACAACAGATGCCTTGAACTTTTCAAATAAAACAACTCTGAAAGTCCTTCAGAAAACCTCAGGTTTGAGCAGTTCTAGCAAATGAAATTCAGGTTGCAGATGAGTTATTTCTAAGTTCCTGCTGGACTGCCATAGAATCACAAACACTGAAATAGCCTTGACCCTGGTTATAGACCCAGGACAAACTCACCAGGTTTTGAGACAAACAGGAGTCCCAGAGACCCCCTGAGGTTAATCAGTAAAAATGGACTGCCTCTGAAATGGGTCTTCAAACTCTCTGCTTGAAAAGCAGCACAACTTATTTAAGTAAGTGAACCACAGTTCAAGAACAAAAATTAAAAGTGTTTAATTTCCCCATGTCCCCTCTCCTTCAAAATAAGTTTGTTTGAATCAAAATTAAATATCTTCATTTTCTTACTTTGTTAAATGCTGTTGTGGTTCAGGCTGAACCAGATCCATTCTCCATGCAAATTAATAAACAGGTGACAAAAGGTTGCACATATGACTGTTGTGAGGGGAAAAGAAACAGTAGAACATCACATTTCCCCAGAAATTATGTGGATGAAGGAAGGAAGAGCAGAGACAGAAGCTGTTTGGGAGGATCTGGATGGCACTCAGCTGTTTCTGGGCCATTAACTTTCATTAGTAACATGTATTGCTTAAAAATTTTTTCTGCTTTGTTTGCAAACACCACACACTTTTATTGCTCCATGTTTCTTTCTTTTACTTCCTCTTCTTTCTCTCAAAAGCTTATAGCTTACTGGAACTTAGAATCCATTTTTACTGTAATGAAACTTCTTGTAAATTTATTAAAACCTTCACAGCTGCAATATGAGGAGAGTGAACGAAAGCTGAACGTTGGAGAAATGGAATCAGTCTACAGAGGCAAAACTGGCACAGGTGTTTCTAGGATTTTGTAAAACCAAAATGGGAGGTTTTTCCACTTACAGGTGTACTTTATCCTCATATTTCACAGCTTAAAGGACAGCTGGAAATGCTTATGAGAAACTCAAACCCCTATGAACAATTAGTAATCGAATTATGAAACGAAGAAATAGCAGAGCAAAAAAGCTGGCTGAGGTTGTATCAGTAAGAAATTGAATTCCAGCTGTCTGCTTGTAGTTTACTTGAACTACTTATTTCATGCAAGTTAATGAAATTAGTTTTTCTCTTTATTCCCTATTTCCTTTCTACAAAAAAAAATAAATATCTCATCCATCAGAGAAGTAAAACCCCCTTCAAAATGCTTACCATATCTGCCTTTGGAAAGCTTTGCAAAGGAAGGAACCTGTAGGACCATTAAGATCATGTTCTTTCTCTTCCAATGGGATGCAATATAGAGCAGACTTATCATAGAGAACCTTTCGCTGTTTTTGGTGTTAGAGTCATGTTTTGTTTATTTTTGTTTGCTTTGCTTTTGTTTGAGGCAGGTTTGGAGCATTTCTGCTTGAGATATAGGCCAATTTTCCTCACTGTTCATGCTGAACACTGACAAACCCAACTCTAGAAAAATGCACATGGACTCCTTTAGGAGAGGAAGTCTTTTTCTAGTTCTCCATGCCCAGGGATCTCAGATTTATTCTGTAGAGGTCCAAAAGACACAACATCTTTTCTTTATGATAACAAATATGTTACAAATATTAACAAATATCTTTATGATAACATATGAAATGAATGGTTTATAACCGAAGGACTGATAAAATTCTGGATAATTTCAGTCCCAAAATACTTGTGTTTCAGGAAGTTAGGAGTATCCAAAAACAGAATTATATTATAAAAAACAGACTGTGTTATGAAATCTTAACTACTTAAAAACCTCTCCACTCTACCTGATCTTAACTATTTTATTTCCAAGACCAAGAATGTATTTAACTCTGACCTTTTAAAGGATAGTGGTGCTCTTCAGAAGAGTAGACATGAGCAGACAAGGGAATATTCACATTGACCAAACTCTACAGTCAGGGTAGGTTCTTATCTACGCTTATGTTAAACAATAGCCTTTCAAAAGAAAACATCAATCACCAGTTATAAAAACCCAAGCTGCTCTTATTGCAAATACTAATTTATTTAGGAGTCTGATTGAATATCATTGACTCTTTCTTAAGTCTGGATAGCAATCAGTTATCTTCCTGTAGCAGCATATCTGGGATATCTCAGAGCACTACAGCATCCTCAAGCACACAGAGCAGTGTCTTCCCATTAATCAAACTCCCCTTACTTGGAGATTTTCTCCAAGTCATCCTCAAAAGTCCACGTTGCCAAGGCTTTCTGGTAGCACAAATTCCATAGATCCCGTTATCCACTACAATCACCACTATCATCCTGACTATAACATGAATATAGTGCGTATGCATACCTTAAGTCTCCAGAATCTTGATGAAGAGAATAAATGACACTCACAAATTCCATTAAAAGTCCAAAACGTTCACAGATTGATCCAGAACCTTATGCTTATGCTGTAATCTTTCTCTGCATAATCACAAGCCATCCCTTCCAAAACCACATACTTGATCACAAGACTGATATTTTGTTCTGAAATCACACCTGAGTAACTTAATTCTAGTGTCCTGCTGAGTTCACTGTGCTTGCCTGTATGAATAAAGTTATTCTAATTTATACATTTCTAAACCTGTCTTAAGAGGTTCATTCATCGAGTGCACCCTCAGCAAGTTTGCAGATGACACTAAATTGGGAGGTAGTGTTGCTCTGCCTGAGGGTCGAGAGGGTCTACAGAGACACCTGGACAGACTGGATCGATGGGCCGAGGCCAACTGTACGAAGTTCAACAAGACCAAGTGCTGGGTCCTACGCTTGGGCCACAACAACCCCCTGCAGTGTTACAGGCTTGGGGAAGTGTGGCTGGAAAGCTGCACAGCAGGAAAGGACCTGAGGGTGCTGGTCGACAGCCGATTGAACATGAGCCAGCAGTGTGCCCAAGCAGCCAAGAAAGCCAACGGAATCCTGGCATGTATCAGAAACGGCGTGGCCAGCAGGAGCAGGGAAGTGATTGTCCCCCTATACTCAGCACTGGTGAGGCCGCACCTGGAGTACTGTGTCCAGTTTTGGGCCCCTCACTTCAAGAAGGACGTTGAGGTGCTGTAGCAGGTTCAGAGAAGGGCAACAAAACTAGTGAAGGGTTTAGAGAACTTGTCCTATGAGGAGCCACTGAGGAGCTGGGACTGTTTAGTCTGGAGAAGAGGAGGCTCAGGGGGGACCTTATTGCTCTCTACAATTACCTGAAAGGAAGTTGTAGGGAGATGGGGGTTGGTCTCTTCTCCCATATTATGAATGACAGGACGAGAGGGAATGGCCTCAAGTTGCACCAGGGGAAATTTAGGTTAGATATCAGGAAAAATTTCTTTACAGAGAGGGTTGTGAAGTATTGGAACAGGCTGCCCAGGGAGGTAGTGGAGTCCCCATCCCTGGAGGTGTTTAAAAACTGTGTGGATTTGATGTTGACCAATATGGTTTAGGGACCCTGACAATGCAGGGCGAATGGTTGAACTCGATGATCTTGAAGGTCTCTTCCAACCAAATGATTCTATGATTTCTGAACAGAGATATCTTTAGCTTATAATTTTTTTCAAGTTTTTTGCTCTTTTTCTGGGCCTATGATGTTTTGGGGTAGCCATGAATGTTTCTCAGTCTTTTTCAGAAGGTTTCAAAAATAATAATATCAGGAACATCTCAAGCACAACCACTGCATACGAAAGTGAATTCATTGTCATTGTATATGCTAGAATTCTTGAGAAAAATCAAACTGGCTGCAGCTGCTGACAACTCCTGAATATTCATGTTGTTCAGTGGGTGGTTTGGAGCTTGGCAAAAGCAAACAATGAATCTGTCACAAACAAAATGAAATAAAAAAAGGCTAATTTCTGCACATATTTCTCTGCTGTGCATCTTTGAGTTCGGATAAAAGATAATAGTACAGACCTTTAAATATGAGGGGTTTTTAATCAAAAATATAAGACACAATGAAATACTGGGTCTGCTCAGAAATTTATTTATGAGTCTGAGTTATATATGAATTATATAGGTATCTTGCTTTTCTTTTGTAGGCATTGAAACATATTTTGCACAGAGTGCTAGTAGTCCAAAAGAATAGTAACAACTGCAGTGGGATTTTTTGCTCTACAGGAAGTACTCTATCTGGAAACACTGGGAAGTTTAGGAAGCTCCTTGGAGCTGGAGCTATTTGTCCTGTGTCTGTTCCACACAGCAGAATCCTAATTCATGACCACACTAACATACATGCTCACAAATCACAGTAGCAGTTAAACAAAAGACTACAGGGTATCTACATTTCTTCCTTAGAAACAGCTGTATGATATGACAGCAAGGTACAAATCACCATCCTCTCAGTACCCTGGAATGTTTTACAGGAACAAAATTGGAAAGAATCTATATCTTTGCAAAGAAGACCGTATGTTTTTGCTTGCCCAGTCTGAGCTGGTTTGCACTGTACCACTTTGTCCTGAATACTTTACTAAGAAGCACCATTTTACCCATAACTGGTGTTTCTCTTGCAGTTTTCTCAGCCTATCTAGTTCAAATAACTAACTTTTTTTCATGAATTACTGAATTCTCTCTCAACTCACTAAATTGACATGCTCTCTTTGAGGAAATGAAAAATGGATAATCGAACTCAGCTACTTGCACAAGAACTGTTGGTTCCCATACAGTTAATCAAACATAAACACCCATGAGGGCAGTGAGGCACAGGAACAAGTTGCCCAGAGAAGTTGTGGATGCCTCATCCCTGGAAGTGTTCAAGGCCAGGTTGGATGGGCTTTGAGCAACCTGGTGTAGTGGAGCGTGTCCCTGCCCATGGCAGGCGGGTTGGAACTAGATGATCTTTGAGGTCCCTTCCAATCCTAACCATTCTATGATTCTGAAGTAAGATGCCTTCCTTTTCTCCATGTTTACACCTCTATTTACATCTGAGTTCCCTCATTAGAAATATCTACCCTGACCATTGGCTTTCGGGGGCACAGGAGCAGACTTTGCATCTAGAGCCCAGCTGTCACGGGGACTGTTTCCAGTCCCTGGGGAGCTGTAGCAGCCCCCATGGATGTGTGTCTAACCATCGCATAATTGCGTGAGAGCATCTGTGGACATGAAAAGTTGTCAGCTGTAGATATCTCTTGGGGGAAGCTGACTGTGTGTTATTCCCACAACAATTTTCTGGACAGGCAGCAAGTGTGGCAATGGGAACACAGAGTTCAGAGCCTGAATAGCCCATTTGTTGATGCCCTTTGTACAGGTGAAACACATGCTTGCGAGTTAGAGACCCATCTGGTGCCCAAGCAGCGTTTGGGGAGTAGCTGAACTAAGTCACCATTAAAAATGAGGTCACCTAAAACAGCGCTGCACACCTACATGTGCACAACAGGATGGAGCATCCATGTGTTAATGAGGTGACACAGGAATTTCCCTGCTCTATAACAACTTGTTTGCATTTCTGTACAGCGCAGTTAATTAATAAAATAATCCAAGTAAAAAAAAGCATTAATGTAAAGGCCTCCTTGAATAATTTGGACCACTTACGGAATTACTGTAAAGACATTAAGAATATAGAATAAATCCTTAGCAAAATCCCTACATGCACAGCTACAATAGATCTGTCAGCGAAGCAAACATGAGGAAGAATCTTTACTTTAATTTTCCCTTTTTTTAAATAAAATTATCTCTTCCCCTTTCACTTAATCCTCACAGTTAAATTTACCTACAAATATTTGCACTGTTTTTCATGAATTCTTTATTCAGTCTAGTTCATCATGTTAGTTTGTTTCCAAACTGTCCATGTTTATTTTTATCTGAATAATTTAGTACAAAAGCTGGCACTGTATAAGTCAAGCATTCATTATAACACTCTTTGCTTGAATAATTTGGACTTCTTACTAATGAGACAGTAAATTAAAGAAAGGAAAGGAAAGATGATAGGAATATCTTAAAAACAAAACAAAACAAAAAACAACCAAACCAAGCTGGCCTTTTAAGATCCAGTTGTTCTATTTTCTGCATGCAAAATAGCAAGTGGAGTCCTGAAGTGAAACTGAGTCTTGCTGTAGTCAAATGTAAAACTTCTCTTGATTCCAGTGGAGAGAATATCCAGCTTAGTAGACAGCAAATGTATTATCAGGTTTTGTGGAGTGAACACTGAATGCTTTGAATATTACCAGAAAAGAAATTGCATCTTCCAATCTATACAGATATCTGTTACAACTTCAAAGGTGACACTGAATTTGATTTTAATAAGTCAGCCAGGACTAAAATCCTTTTATTGTTACACTTCAGTTATTGGAGTTTATTATTCCTAATGTTACACTAACTCTGCATCAAGCAAGCAAAAGATTTTTCTAACTATCCAGACGAGTTTTTTTTCAAAAAAAGTTTACTAACTTTTACAAGTTATCCTTTTAATTGATCCCAACTACCCTCTTTTTCTCACTTCCCACTAATACGTGCCTATGCATTCACCCAAAACAAAACATTCAGCAATAAATGCTTACAGGAGTTGTTAAGATCTGTTTCCTCTGCATCACAACTGTAAGCTCCCATTTCCTGAACCTTATGGATCTTTAGAGCTCCACTCCACCTCTTATATTACTCACGCCTTCACAGAACCTATTTGTAAGAGAAATCATCAAAAGCCTGAAAGTAAGGCAGATCCAGGTTATCAGAAACACAATGTGCAAGCTAGTCGCTCCTTCTGTTAGTACAGGCATCTCCCTGACTCAGGCATGCTGGCCATGTGGACCATCAATGGGCAGGCAATCAGGGCAGTAGCTTAAAGCCCCATAAAGATCATATCCAGCATGGACTTGCTGCCTCCCCACCAACTACAAAGAGGCTAACAAGACTTCATAGTGAAACGGCTATTCTCTATGCTGTGGATTCCCAGAAAGTACTAGACTGAACACAGTATCAATGTAATTTCTTAAGTTTTTGATTTTCTGGGGGAAAAAAAGCATTTGAACTACTCCTAATGGCAAGCTAAAAAAGTTTACTGTGAAAGTTATAGACCCGCACAGACTCCACAGCAACAGAACAGAGATAAAAGAAGGGATGCATGCTAGGAAAAAAAAAAAAAAATATTACATAAGATATCACATATTTTTATTAAGTATGGCATTAGAATACCTTGCATGCCTAGACAACACAGCGTGCTACATGCGTTAGTGGTACAACCATGAAACAATCATGCTACGGGTCTTCAGAATGGTTGGAAAAGGAGAAAAAAATAAAGAAAACCATATGATGGTGTTTTGTTTTGTTTCTCTGCACAGCGAATTTTTTTGTCATGTCTCTTGCATTGTATACACATCAGTTCCTAATAAATGAAATGGACTGGTAATTAGAAGCAAGTCCACATTTCTGTAAGTGCCAAGGTTACGCTGTAGTCAAACAATCAGCTGACGAGGTTTTATTTGTAAAGAATGTGAAAAAACATCCCACTACTCTATAACATCAAAGGAAAGTACCTGATGCCTTAAGTGACCCAGAATCTGAGTTAGTATAAAGTAGCATACCAGCACCAAAGTCATGGGAAGCATGCTGATTTACACCAATCACATAGCACTTCAGTGAAGTTTTTCAATTTAGAGATGTTGTTAAAACTTATATCTTTGAAATACCACTAAGACAATATGACAAAGTACAAAATTAAGCTCTAGTGGAAGTTCATGTCTACCCTTACACTCAATTTGAAATAAGAATATTAAAAATCATGCACTGTACAATACACTTTAGAGCAGCATTTTGAAAATTTAACTTGTATAAATTGAAAAGTAAATTCAGCATCTGTCCTAGAGTAAATTCTTTCTATTCCTAGCCACTTCCTGCAATTCTTAGTTCATATTCAGTGCATTTTAGAAAACATATTTCACTGTTTTCAACTCCAGATTACACTGCAATGGATACACACAAGCTTCTTAATGTCAGATATCACTGTAAGAAAGCCCAGATCCTGGGCTACTGGATCAAGCTCTGAATTCAAGCTGCATTCAGAAAAGGGATGGGGAAGTAAAAAGGGAATTTAAGAAGGGCTTATGCAAAGTATACTATGCAAACAGACACACACACCAGTGTTAAAGCTGAATACCAGATCTTTATACCAGTTGACTCTCCACTGCCTAAATCCCATTATGGCAAGAAAACCATCCCCTAGGTATAAGTGCAATGTGGCCATGCTTTCTCTTCTACCATTTGGCCAAAGCTGTAACAAAAGTGAGCTGCCAACAGTGGCTCCATACCACCTTACGATGTTAGCTTGCCGAAAAGAGTCAAGTCTGGGAGCACAAAGTAACTCTATTACGGGAGGAATACACCCAAAAATCATCCAGTTTTTAGCGCTCCAAGATTCATTAAAATTATGCACATATGCAAAACTGATTAAACACGGTCCTTCATACTGGAATTGCAGCTATAGAGAATATTACAGCTTTTTAGTGTACATGAATGCTCAGTGCTTCAATCAGTTATTGTTTTCACTATTTATCTTTTTTTAAACCATGTTCTGCCCACAAATTTTCAACAAGTGGGTCACTTAAGGTTTACCTTTGACATTGTCTTAGGCTTTCCTTTCACTTCTGGCTGACAGACTACTGTAAAGCTGCAATAGACACTGGTGTTGCCATAAGGGTCATATGTATCTTTCAGCTTAGAATTGAATGAATTTCCTTTTATTTGAAAAATTAATTCTTCTCACACATATCCTCATAAACCAGAATAATAACAAAAAAAAAAACCAAAAAACTAACACCCAACAAACATCAAAAAAATGATTTATGATGACAGAAACCTGGAGTTCTCTTTGCATAGACTTATCTGTAGCTGACATGCCCACATTTTGAAAATGAAACACAGAAAACCCTATCCATATTTACAGCTAGTGACTCTGGGACATGCTGAAAGCTACCTAGTTTTAAGGTGCACATTTTTTTGACTTCTATTGTAGCTATTGCCACCTGCTAATAACTTTACTTGCTTGCTTGCTTTGGGATGAGAGTGGAGTTTGAAGAATTGCCTGAATATTACAAGGTCAGCATCCTGGAGAGTGAAACACTAATGCTGCATAACATGATTTTGATTTCTTAAGCTGTTTTTTTATTATTGGTAAGATTCCTGAGGAGTTCCTCTAGTGAATTATGTCAGAAATTCTTCTGATAAGCATCATCATAGCAGAGGGCTTTACGCTTTTGATCTTACTCTGAGTTTGGCACCATGTAGACTTTTATACCTGGGCAAAAAGTCTTCTGCTTATTTAAAAATCATATTTTTTTTCCTTAGTTTTTTGAAACATGCAAAACACACATCCGGTACAAATTTCACCCTATATTTATCCCGAGGCATACTCTCTTTGTAATATTTTTATTAATTTAGGGTTTGCATATAAGTGAAATTTCAGAAAACTCTCCAGAGGTCGTATCCAATGCAGAAAGGTAGCAATCCTGTTTTGGATTTATCACAAAGTCAAAAGTTAAACAACTAGTGGAAGCTGTTATTTCTTCTCAGTTCAGTCTCCCTTTCGTTCCTTGATTTATATCTCCTCTTCCCTTAAGGATGAGAGGAAACAGATCTGAGCATCACCCCTGACATCTTCTACGTATCTACAACTCTTAGGCAATAGTGACTATTTCCTAGACTCTGGCAAATTATATCTCTTATAACATTTCAGTGGGGATGCCAACAAATTCTGCAGTTATCAACTAGATATACAACTGATGGAGAGAGAATGTGAAGAAGGGAGGGAGGTACCTGTAGATAGGGAGCTAGAGATATGGAGAGGATTGAAAAACAAGGAGAAAATCTTTTATTCAATTAATATTTTGAAAGAAATGTACGCCTGTGTGTCCCAGTTGTAGCTGGGACAGAGTTTTTAACAGCCAGAAGAGCTCCGTGTTTTGGTTTTACTCAGAGGCTCGCTCTGAGAAGAACGCTGATAGCAAGCTGATGTTTGTGGTTGGACGTGAAACTCCAAGGACTTTTCAGTGTGCGGAGGGCAGAAACACGGCGGGATAAGGGGGGAGCATAGCTAGGACAAGGGGGACACGATTCCCCTTGTGATTTGTGGTGGAACTTAAGATTGAGGGCCAAACTGGCCAATTAGTATTCCATATCATGCAGCGTCATGCCCAGTATAAAAGTGAGGGTCAGCTGGGAAGAAGGGCTTTTGCGCTTTGGCTCTTTTGCGCTTTTGCTCTTTTACGCTTGCTGCGCTGTTGCTCTGCTGTTTTTTTCTTTCTTTTCTCTCTCTCTCTCTGCCCCTCTCTATTTCGGGGCCTCGTGTTCGTCCGGGATTGCAGCTTCGGGACGAGACGGGCTTCGCATACAAGGGGGTGGTGAGCACCTACACTGTATTAAATCATCTGTATTAAATCATTCTTATCTCAACCCATGGGTTTCCCGTTTATCCTTTAATTCTCTCCCTCATTCCTGGGAGTGGGGGAGGAGGAGTGACCAGCTGTGTGTGTGTGTGGGGGGGTTTCAACCTAACCCACGACACTGTGCTAAAAAAAAAAAAAAAAAAGGAAAGGTATTTTTCACCAGCTTTGTATTTTTCAAACAGCATGACAAAAGGGTATACTTGTCTCTGTTCTCCCTTACAGCCTTTGTAGATTTACATTTGTCAAGGACAGCAGAGATAAACTAACAAACACAAATACTTTTATGACTAGAATGAGTCTCACAAGAGAGACCAAACAATTCATTTTCTCCCTTATTCCCTGCCTATTCCTCACTCCAACTTTAAACTATACTTCAACAGCATTTATCAAGTAAGCTAGAAACAGAACATTGTCTGATTTACCACGCTTAGGTCTTCTATTTCATATTTCACAAGAACCAATATTCTAAAACAGGTTGCCATAGAATTGTATCAAGAGAATGCCTTTTGAATGTTAGCTTTCCTTGGCTGATGCTGGAAGATCGAATGTGTATTATGCATACTGTCTTTGACACAGTTCATACTAGAGTGAAATAGCCATTCATTTTTAACTATTGTCAGACACTTCCCTGTTGTAGCAAGGTACTCAACATACCAACTACCAAAAAGTCTCCATGTGGTGTTCCTTTACACACAACAAATATGATATCTTCCTATCATCATTCTCTATAAATGTCGTCTTATAAATAGTTCCTGAAAATTTGAAGTTGGAAATCTCTATGTTGCCGAAATAAGTAAAACCCACTCACAGTGGAAACTTTGAGAGTGCACTAAAGTGACTGGAGGTTCTTGCAGTGTGTCTTGAGTCCAAACAGCTTCTCTACAAACACCTAAGAAAAGTTTTTTTAAGGGATATCTTCGATAAGTCTGGTTCAATAAAGGCTGGGTGTTTCCTATGCCTTGGAAGGTCTCCAATGAAAATTAATCTAATACGCTAGTGCTCTGAAACAAAATAACACAGAGGTCACGTAAGAGCAGATTTTTATACTTACTACAAAGAGAATATTTCCAAAATAGCCAAATGGGGAATATCAACACTGCACTAAGAAACTGTGCTTGGGAAGTTATGACATAGGATGATGGATTCTGCCAGATTTCTAAGGTCCCATAACTTCATAATGCTTTATTAGATGTTACATCCATGATTAAGGAACATTCATTATTATAATCATATTGAAAAAATCAAACTTTTATTCTTTTTTCTTCTAAAATGAATGCAGCCTTAATTAAAGCAGTATGTGATGGAGCAGGCATGGAGTTGTGTCAGTATTAATGTTCTCATAGAAAAAGCAATATTCTTATTAGATCAGGATATCCTACATAACACGTCAAAATAAAATTCACTACTAAAACATTTGTAGCAGCGTATGACAATTTAAATTCAACTATTGAAGCAAGACATAATTCAGTCATTAAAATAAAGCCTGAGTGTTATTACTGTCCTCTCAAGAGTTAAATTCCAACTGTGGAAGGTCCTCATCTTCCAGCAGCATCTGGCTGTTTGGCAAGGTCTGTAGGCGGCTGTGTTGGCAGTGTGAGAGCGGATCTTGGGACAGTCACATGGTTAAAACGCTGAAGGCTGTGCTGCCTCGTTGACCTGGATGTCATTTTCATTTGATTTGCTTATGTTTGTGCAATTGTATTTGTCTATGAAAAGGTTTCCAGATAAGATTAGAATGATAATGTTAAGTATTCTCATCTCACGTTATCACTATATTTATCTTTTGTTCATTCTGCACTTTTTTCTTCATACATTTTGCCTTTGTCTCACTACCAATCAACACTGATCGTCAGTATTTCTTGCTCTGCCACATCTATTCATGTATGACAACTCCTTTTTCATCTTCTTTAAGACTTCCTCAGTGCCTATCTCTTCACCTCTTTCCTGTGATTCAGCTTTAGTGAAGAGTTTGTCAGAAAAGATAAATTAAATATATTTGCTCTTGGTTTTCTTCTTTTTCGAAAAAAAAAGTCTACTTCCCAAGCAGATCCTCTTGTTATCTCAGGTCAATCTGAGGCTCAATAAATTCGAACACAAATATCTGCATATATTTAAATATTTATTTATGAAGTATTTCCTTTAAAATAAGCATGAGTTTTCCACTGAAGACTGCAAGAATTTTCCATATATGGCATATTTTTAAATATGCTGAGATGAAAGCATCCATTCTTCTACCCACTCAGATATTCTCTTCTGGCATGTGTAACTGTAAAGATTTGTTGTACCTGTTTACTACAAGGATTCCAGGAGATCCTGAAGATATTTTCAAGGACTGTGCTCTTACATGGTAGGGCTTTTATAAAAACTCAGAGGTAAAACCTCAAAGAAACTTACACAGCATTTAGTTACTTCATCACTACCAAAGTTCAAAGTTGAGACCATGCTTGGTTTCCTGACTGCACAAAATTTCTTAGGTCATTACATTTTTAATTTGATTTGATTTTAAGATCTAATACCTCTGCCTCTAAAGATAGAGGTGAGATAATTCTGCCTCATTCAGGACCGAGTTTAACAGCATAAACTCAATTTACTCCTAACAACCATAAGGATCCTTACCCTTAGCTTTTTATATTTAAATTGCAAAGACACATTAGCTCTGTGACTATCATTTATGCTCTTCCACAGGAATATGCAGAAGCAGCCAGAAAATGAAAGGAGCTTTGCTCCTCAGCTTCCAAGACAGAGGAACAATTCAGGATAGAGTTCAGCTACCAATCCTGAGAGCAAAAGAAGGACGGTGCCTTCTCTCCTCTCTGCTATACACTGTGATGTGAAAAATTAAACTTTAGGACAAAGAATGACATAAAAGGAGAAAAAAGAGGAAGATAAAATCCCCAGTTAACATAGTGCATTTTGTACACAGAAGCACCCAGACTCGCTCATCTTTTCTGATACACTCTTTGTAAAAACAAAGTGAGTGTCATCCCTCCCCTTCACCTCAGAACCCGTTACGTTAACTAGCTGATTCCTCAGAGGCATTTGCCATGTAAGGCTGAGATTTTCAATGCTGCCTAAAGGATTAGTTAATAGAAACCGAGTATGTAAATCCCCTTTGAACATTCTATCCTTACACCTTGCCCTCTAAGAGTTTATAAATCCCAAGAAGTTAATGTTTTAAGATTCAGAATCACTTCATTATGAAAGCTATGCTAACTATTTAATTACAAAGCCCTGCTGATTTGTGAGCAAACTTGGAAACTCTTTTATCCTGTATAAAGTCATTATTTCCCCAAATTAATCCATTCTGTGGCATCTTCACTTCTACAGAGAGCTGTGATTTTTGCATACTTGGTGAAAACACAGCTTTCACCAGCTTAGAAGACAGATCAGCATATTAATGTGTTAGCAAGGGCCAGCCAGCATTGCTACTCTTACCAGAAAGTTCCTAAGTACTGGAAGTGAAATAATGAATAGCTTCATCCAAGTACTCCATCACCGCTGACAATATTTACTCTTCTGATATTTTAACTTTCTTTAGAGCAATCTGCAAATGTTTTAATATAGGTGACATCTCAGGTGTGTTTTGATAAGTGGGAAGCAATATACAGGTACAATAAACTTACTAGCAAATAAATTCAAAGCACATGCTTTTCAGAACACACATTTTGCTGAAGCATTGTTGTCTTAAATCTTAAAATTAGAATGAGGTGTAAAATCTAGACCTTGTTCACAACTATCATTCTTGTTCTCAATAGACTTGCTTACATACACTGAAAATGTATTTGTCAAAGGAAATAAAACTACAAGGCTCCAAGAACTGCTGAGTATAGTACTATGGTATTTGACTCTCTGGTATCACAGAGCATTTTAAATTTAGTATCCTGGAAGTAAAGGAAGGTAAAGGTGAGAATGGGCAAGACGACACATAATTGTTTATTCCAACTCTAAACACATCCACTTCAGGGCTGTTTCAGTAAAAGACGTAAACAGTGCCCTGAGAATTAATGGAAGGCAGGAAGTGATGAAGTTTAATGTCTGGAATATTTTTGTCTCATTTATTTCAGAATTTGGACAGAATCCTATGACCTGGGCAGCTGCACAGAGCTAAACTCTGTCCTACGTACAAGATCCTGGCCAGATAACTTAAATGAAACCACTCACAGCTGTCAAGAGGTTCTGTATTCCTCACAGATGGTTTTCCAGCTTCAGATAACTGGGGATGCCCGATCTGCAGAAACACTGAAAATTAGCAACTTAAAGTAAAAGATAATGAGATTGTGCTCTGGAGAAATCTAGGGCTAGAAATCAGCAACGTATCTGGGAAAATAGCCTTTTAAAAGTGATACACAAAGGTCTAATCTCTTCTGACATCTGTGTGACTGAAATCTTCTGTGAAGAGTAATTTGGGATCATAGAGAAGATGCATTCATTGCTATCCTTGATGTTAGTGACGTGAGCTGTTGAAACACCTAAGAGAACGCAGGACTTAAGCGCTATGCAGCAAAAAAGGCAAGACATACGCACTTGATGAGAACATAAAATGGAATGGTTGTTCTTTTAGTGAACACCATATATTTTTTGAAAAGAATAGCAAGGAAGTCTTCTGGAAAACATTGTGTAGCTGATACCTTAACAGCTATGTAGTAAGGGGTACCTATGAAGGAACAGGAACCAATTAAGTTTATGTGGACAACATCAATTCAGGTATTTTCTTACTTTTGACTGATTATTTAAGATCCTTTATATTCATATCAATATTTCATATGATAGAGTATTTCATTTAAATATTTACCTTTTCCTCTGAAAATTTGATAAAGGAGAAGATTTTTGTAAAAAAACTGAGATATGTGCAGATTATGGATCATTTCTAAGAATTGCACTTCCTCATACTGACTATTTCATACTTTTATAATTTGAAATAACCTGAAAGTCCTCCAAAGATGTAAAAGCAGCCTCCCTTATCAGAGTCAGGTTACATCATTGAAGGCTGTTTTTTACTGTGCACTTAAGATATAGGTTAGCCCTAAAGCTTTAAACTGTAATTGCAAAATTATTTCAGGCTTCTGGTTTTATTATAGATTTCTTAAAAGAATATTGTGCTAATAAACTGAACACAGTCAGCTGTAAAATTTCAGACAAAACAAATCATATTTTAGCTTTAGGGGTGTACTGAACTGCTGTGATAATACACCATACACCATATTGTGGGGGAAAAAAGTCAGAGAGCATGGCTTAAAAATTAATGTAAGATCATTAAAGATCTTTAAAAAAATTTAATCTTTTTCTTCATTCAGAGTCTTATTTTCCTACGTGGATCTTGGCCAACATACCACAAACATTAAGTTTGTTTTGTCAGCTGACTAAACAAACCCTGCATCTAAATTAATGAGAGAATCAGCCAGCTAGCCCTATTTCTCTGCTGCTGAGAATTGATAACATGCAGTGAGACAGTTTGCAGAAATAAGCCTTCTTGCATGTTTTCAGCACCCCAGGTGCTATTGAGAGTAAATAACTTAGAAGTATATAGAGATGTGTGGGTGTGTGATTTATCTGCAGAAGTACACGAACATAAGGAAAATTCATCTAAAAAATCAAAATGGCTAGCATTCGCACAGCTTGAAACTGTGACGTCTCACAGTGAAGTACAAAATCTTCACATACTGCATATTCTAAGGATTCTCTGAGTTATAATGCCACTAGGAAGATTTTCTTCTGTCAAGCATTTTATACATACAATAGTAGTCATGATTCTATGATTCTATGATTTCTTATGGTTTAAATACACAAAGCAAACAGGTGATGCATCGCAAGACTGGAAGACCCATTAGACAGAACAGGTCAAGCCAGTATGGGGAACAGAATTTCAGTTTCTTGCCTCCCTTACCACTGTTTCTTTACCTCTTATATTCTCTTTGTGCTGCCTTTTCACAGGAAAGCTTACAGGTTTTGGTACGATATTGCGAAGCAGAAAACAGGAAAGCAGTTTATGAGAAGCTGCTGGCACAATTTGCATTTGTAACATGGGGATTTTGTTTTCTATTTGTAGGCCATTACAAAGGATGTCAATACCAGGCCCTTCAGACTCATTGCAGTGTAAATAGCTCAAAGCTAGGAGGCTCACTAACCTGATATAAAAATGAGGAGAGAAATCATCAGAAGAAAGGAACAATAGAGAACATACATAGCAATGTCCATTGTAGCAACACAGGAGCTAGAGAGGGCTGCTATTAAAGAGGGACTGTGCTATTACTGACCATATCATCCTTGAGACCCTCTCCAGCACACACACGCACACTCTTGGTGTGACTTTTATTAAAGCACCCATCCAACATTTGAAAAGTCTGGAATCCAAACCTTCTTTCTGAAAGCCTCAATCCAGCCTCCGTCCAACAATACTTCAGGGGATAACCTTGTGATTTGGTAGGTAAAGTCTCATTTGCTATCCAGTCCCTAGGCAACAGCTATCATCTTCCTCATCACATTGCTCATCCTAGTCCAAATCGAAATTCTGTCAGTGCATTTCTCTTTCACTATTGAGCACAGCCCATAAAACATGCAATAAGGAAAAAAAAAGTCACTTTGATCATACAGAAGTTAAATAAATCATATATCCAAGATCTAGAAATAAGCAAGCAAACGCACACACACTCATCCAAGTTCTGATCTCTGCTATAGGAGGATGAGGTACAGGTGACCTTTACTCCCACTCTAACAGATGCTGAAACAGTGTAATGAGAAGTCCCAAGGACTATGAGGACAACTCATAGGTGAGCTGTGCCATTTTGTCCTGATCCAAACTTTTCCTTAGACACACGTAGAACAACTAAGGTGATACTCATTTAATAATTGTGGCATATATTTCTAGGAAAACTCTTCATAATGCCATAATTACATATCAATTAAACAAGAGTGAAAAACAAATAAAAACTAATCAAGAAGTATTCACTGGCAATAACCCTCAAACGTTTCTAAGTGCCAAATGTTAGGCAATTTCTTTCCAGATGACTTTTTAAACTAATGAGTACCAAAATGTCATGCTGTCCTCAGAAATGTAAGATGTCCTCAGTTAGTCAGTCAGAAAATTGCTATGTCAGTTTGGATGACCAGTTTCTCTGAAGAATGAAGGAATTGTCCACCAAGCAGAAACAGCAAACCTCTGACGAATAGATTTCATGCCTCTTTGGTTTAACACCATGTATCTCATATTCTTTTGACTGGAATTTGTCTTACTAGCAAATAAAGATTATGTGTAAATGCTTTAATAAACCAAAGTTTTTAATAAATACAATGTTAACAAAATAAAGCAGGTACTATCCTAATCAACAGTATGAGTGAAATCTGGTATTAAAATTATATTAATGTTATTCCACACTTGGAAGTATAAAAGGAGAAGTCTTTGTTCAGTTTTGTCTTACTATTAATTCACAAGCTTCTGATAATTTGCATTCTGCTTCCCTGCTTGTTTCCTGTCTGTTTTTTCAGTAAACTTTGAAAATTAAATAAAACTTGGATTGTTTGTGTTATCCTATATGAAACCAAATATGAAAAACAGCTATTATAGAAGTATCTTTACAAAACACTTCTCATGCTCTACTGTGTCAGTTCCAGAAGGAACTAATTTCCCACGAGGATAGAACTTTATTATAGGTAAATAGATAGAATTTACTATTGGTCTCCTCCATCTTTTGATAATCATTAATGACAACTTCAGGACAGAAAAGGGTAGATATAGCAAGAGGGTGAATATTACGACCATTTTTTTAAGAAGTACCATAGACAGAGGCTACATTTTGTTTCATAAAGAGCTTTGAAAATGTGAAGTTCATTCTTTCCAATGACTGTATTCTTTTCCATCTCTGGATGTAAAGCCAATAAGATAGAATCCTAGAAAAGCAAAATTGAAAATATCTTCTTCAATGCTTGAATAAATAACTCATCTTAAACTCCTTCGTCTACTAATATTAAAATATATCTACAAAACTTCTTTTCTAGTGCAGTACTTAGTATTAGTTTACTAAATTTTTGTCAGTGCTTCCTGATAACCAGCATATGATATTACCATTATTTGTAGATATAATATTAATTCAATTTTCAGTTACTCCCCTAAGTACTTCATGGAGGTCATTTGCAGCATTGTGTTCAGGCTGTTGCATTGAAACTCTTGAAGAAAGTAAGAGGGGTAGACCAATAAAGGGAATAAACCCTTAATTTTCGGCACCAGTAAACTCCAGCAAAAGAGTAGCTTTGCTTAAAGATTCATTGACTCCCAAAACACGCAAGAAAAGACTTCAGAGTAACAGTAAGACTCAAGGAAAATAATAGTCTTGAGGATTAGACTTAAAACACAGCTTCTATGAATAAGAAACCATATTACAGATAAAAGTCTAGTATTTACTCATTTATACACATTGAATGACAACCTTGGGCACTCACAAATTACAAAAAGGGCAGTGTAGTTTGGTTTGAGGAGGAGTGGGGCACAAGTCTCTATTCACTGTAGTTTTTGGTTACGAAAGATGCCTGATGTGAAGTGGGACAAAGCTCAAGCATTTCTGCACAATGTGGGTCACAGTTCAAATGCAAGCAGGTATAAAATTATACTTGTAGAGTTTACACTTGCTGAGTACACCAGATTTCTGTTGTCATAGGTATGTTTTTCTGTGCTGCATCATCAGATTGAAAGGGGTCTCAAGGGATCATTGAGATTATCACTCTGTCCCAATTTAAAATGAATTGCTCTCTCTTTCAAGTGATGGTAAATTCACACCTGGACTACAATCCTAGATAGTGACTTTTTTTTCCTGACTGGAAACACTGCTATCACCTAATCTCAATTCTTCATGCTGAAATTTAAGCCTACTGCTTTTTGTCACACCCATCAGAAACTGAGAAACAGATCCTTCTTTTCTTCTTTGTAACAACTTTTCATGTATTTAAAAATGGATGCATTTTCTGTTCTAAGGTTAAAAATATCACAAATTCATTCAATCTGTCCTCCTACAGCAAGGATTATTTTTGTGTGTGTGTGGTGAGGGGTCTTTTTTCAGTTTTTTTTTGAGGCTTTTTTTTTGATTGTTTGTTTGGTTTTTTTTCCCCAAATAAACACTTTATGCTATTTTTGTTTCTCTGCTCTGGACTATTTCCAATTGATTGAACCCTTTGTTGAAGTGAGACGACCAAATGGGGCACAGTGTTCCAGCTAAGTATTCTTTTATGTTACTATCCATTGTGTAACTAACACCTTTGTATTGTACACATATAAACCACACCTCAGGGTTTATACATATAGAATAATGTACCTATTTAATTAGAAGTTATTTATAAATGAGACATTAAAAAATGCATCACAGCCATTCTACTTAATAATAATAACAACAATGGATAGAAAATCATCATTTAATTACTTCTCAGGGATACATAGGGATACACAAAACTTCGCAGAAACAGCAAAGTGTGCTACAGCCTGCAAAATGGCTTCTTCAGTACAGACCCTAGCATATTTAGCTGCTACTTCTGCAGCTTCTGAAAGAAATACTTTGAGGATAAACATTGATATCCTTTCCTTGAGGAAATAGTTCATCAAAGGTAGAAGTTATACATCTTTTCTGTTTCTATCAGGAAAATTACAGTAATCCTATTTTAAATATTCCTCTGTTTAAGAAATTCCAACAATTAATGCAGTCACAGCATGCACTTGAAGAGCATTGCCTGTCCAAGGCTTTTCTCGTATGACTAAGACTGTATATCATGCCAAACGATAAAAAACAGACTTCTACTTTTCCACATCACATACACACATGGCGAATTTCCTTCACTCTGCTAGTGGTGAAAGACTGGGAAGTGGTCCTCCCATTACATCGGTTCATCTCACAGGCTACCTTACAGACAGATTTTTGCAATCTTATGATGGACCTTCCATATGGATCATGAGCTGGAATCAGCCCCAAAAATAAGAAAACTTAAAAAAATCTTCTTCGTGACAGCCATCCCCACTGCATGCCAAGTTCATCTCTAACACATAAAGAATAGGGAAGATCAAACACAACAACTTATAAGATTGAGCTCTGTTTGTTTATATTGCTCGTTATCATATTTGTGCTCAAACATATCAAGCTTGCCGGGAAAGCTCAAGATTTTGGCTCGGTAGGGACAGGAAACAATAAACTGTCAGTACGTATCCTTCATAGGGGTTTATTATAGGGTGAAACCATGACTTATGAAGCATATGTATCATATTTGCTTAAAAGTTGCATGAAACTTCATTGTCACAACATGTCACAAATAGAGCTGCATCTTAGTGATAAGTGTCACAAGAGATCAAAGTGAAAAAGTTTAGTTCACAATTCAAGGTCAACTTCACTCCCCTGCTTAAGCCTTCAGTCTGTCTTAGAAAAGGTCATCTCTGACTCACAGCTGTAAAGATTTCCCAAAGCAGTGAGCTGTTGATAGTTCAGTCCCCGGAGGACACAAGGAAATAGTGTAATTCTGTCACTAATTCAGTCCTATCCTCGAGGGTAAGCAGAGGCTAAATATGAAGGAGGAAAACTTGGTTTAGATACTCAGGCACTAGACTGAAAAAGCTCTGAGCTGGGGAATGGAAACTGACTCAGAATATTGTGCTCATGCATTGGAATGCTGTTTCAATAGGTGATATTCTTACACCTTTTGTCAAGTATTCAATATACCAGCAGTTTGTAAGCAACATAAATTATTCATTAGTGTCAGAAATGGTTTTTACTCTCAGTTTTGTCAACATAAATCTGCTGTGGTCCTGATTAAGAAACTTAACCTAGTAACATCATGATAAGATCATTCCAAACAAGAAACTATTCAGCACTGGGCTCAAGTTATCAGTAGATTTACTGCAACCATGAAAATAAAGCCACTTAGGCATGTATGCAACTCCCACTGGTCTAAATTAAAAGTGCTTGCTGTATCTCTGCATCTAAGTCTCTCCACCTGTGAAATTAAGAATCAGCTCTCTACCTGCTTCATATAGACTGTATGGAGCTACAAGGATCCAAAACCGCTATATCAGGAGTTCCAGCTTATACCATTACTTTTCACTAACACCATGACTTACACAATATTTAAGTTTAAACCAAATGTGTAATATTATTCACATTCTACTTGTGCAGAGTATGAGGGTTGTGACTACACAACCTCACTCTCTTCAGCTCAAGGTCACCCTTAGAAAATACGTAGCTGGATACAGCCTAAGACAATAATTCAAAGGAAAAAACATAGGAAAAATTTTATCACGTACAACTGAATGAAGAATTCTCCCTGCTTTTCTACAATTAATGTTTTGGAGGGAAGATGTGAACTTAACCAACATATGCTTATCAATCAGGGAATAACTCATTTGGGAGGACTCATCCAGTCCCATGTTAGCACATATTACTTCCTCAGTTATCTTTTCCTACCCTTGATCTCAAAAAAATCTCATAATACAGAATATTCCCTTTAAAGCCTTACTCCAAACATACCAGACATTCATCTCTACTGATTTGCACTCACCAGATTAGTTGTTAACCACCATGAACTCTACAGCTTCATTTCCACCAAGCTTAACTCAATCTAGATGCCCTCACCACTCTTCTGAAATAGAGATTCTGAAACCAGCTGATACTATTCCCACCCCTATATTGAAAAAACTCCAAGCACACTTGTTAAGGCATGGTTAAGACCCATCCCTGCTCCTCTTAAAGGTCTAGGTCTTGCAGAGCACCAAGTCAGCTTCTCAGGCAGTTCTGATGGTGCATTGTGTAGCTAGAACATGCTGAGTTTCAAATAAAAGCTTTAAAATGGAATTAGAAGACAAATTTCACAAGATATATATATATGGACCCTACCACAGTTCTACTTTAGCATAAGGAGCCCTGTCTTAAGGAAATCAAGAGAAGTGAATGTGCTTTAAAAAGATTTGGTGATAGAATACTTTCTTTGTTTAAATATTCATATAAACACTGCTAAAGAAAACGCTGAAGCCACAAGCGGCCTGCAGTCAGTGAGGCACTTACCAAAGCTGAAGTTAAACAATGCTAAAAAAAGGGAAGGAAGCAGGATGAGAAATGCAGGAAAACCTCAGAACAAGTATCTGTTAAGTGCTGCAATATACTATGCGTTAGACAAAGCTGAGATAAAATTGCTGCACAAAATAAGATGCTTCTAAAAATTTATCACTGTGGCGTGGTAGCAGAGTGTCATTACACCTGGTACAGAACGGGAAGCCTGATTTTGAATGCCTCATAGCGAGTGTGACTCCCAGCCCGAGGAACAGAAAGTGGTTGATCCAAGAACATCCATGTTGCCCTGCAGTTTGCCTTTGGTGAAGTCAGTGGTGAGCTCTCTGCACACCATCCCTGTTTGCTATCTTGTTTAGGAGAGCCTCTGTCCTTGGATTTTTAATTGAATTCTCACACAGAATTTAGTAGCTATTTGTCACTCCCGACCTTGGGAAGAACAGGAGTTTTCCTGCATTTATTAATAGTAATGGTGAACACCAATGGCCCAGAGGAGTCATTCAGATGATCTACAACCTCCTAAGATTTATCTGAATCATCTGAACCTTTTTCCTTTCTGCTCTCTACAGCTTTCTCAACTAATGTGTGTCTTGGATTGAGACTATAATCCCATTTTCTGAAAGGAATGGGAAAAAGGATGACTGTATCTGTTCTCAGTATAGCAATGGAAAGGCCCTGAGCCAAAGCTGAGCAAGCTGAATGGTAGGTTTCATCTGAGACATGAGTAACATGTCCCAGGGAAACACAGAACTAAACTAAAATGTAATAAAAGAGAAATAAAAAGTAAAGAATCTATGAGCAAGTGTGCTGGCAACTCTAGGGAAGCTGTCATTTCTGTTCCTTGGATTTACGTTTCTGTGCCACACTGAGCAGTCCTGAATAATCTGAAACTGCAAATACCTGAGTCTGGAGTCCCCAGACTCCTTGTTCAGTCTATACTCAATAAAAATGGTCACCGGTGCAGCTATTAGTAAGAGTAAGTAACATGCTGCCTGTGGATTTTGCCAATTGCTCTCTGGTAACTGTCAGAGCTATTAATGTGTTCAGTGCCAGGGATGCTTCCCCTGAAGAATTTCTTTCAAGGAACAAGTTATTTGTACTGCCAGAATAACTCACTGTATTTTTCCTTTAGAGTCTGAGCTAGAGTTTAGTCCAAAATGTCTGCTGCAAGAAAAAAAAATAAATCAGACATTCAATGGAAGCAGGAGATAACCTCCTTTCTACATAGGTGTTTTCAATTTAAACTGAGGCATATGTGCTTTAAGTATTCTTATGTGCGTTCATATCATTACCAGCAAAAATAATATTGCAGTTATAAGTTCATTATAGCTAATTTCTTGCACTGCCCACTCTGTCTTTTAAAGGAGATGCACAGGATTTTTCCCCATGTTTCTACAGCAGTTTCATAATAAACATGCAGGTTGCTGAAGCTCAACTTCCAGAACATTGAACTCACTATTCTTTAATTAAGACATAGGGAAATGTGCGATGATGTGGGATCATCAGCTTCTCAAACATTCCATCTTTCAGGAGAGCAGCAAGAAGTGGGATAGAACTACATATCAAAGTTTTTCGAACTCCAGGTTTGAAAGTATTTCATCGTTTTGAAAATCTTTTCAGTGTGCAATTAAGATAACTCACAGGCATTTGGAGGAAGGGAATGAAGCTAACTGGAAATCTGGAATACCTTGTTCTAGTTATACCTTCTTTTGACAAGGTTAATCATTTCACATTTAAAAATTTGTGCTAAGATTTCTATTTTTGAAAATTTTTCAAAACATACATGTTCATATGAAAATATTCAGTTAAGAAATCAAATATTCAGTTAAGAATATGAGAATTCCATATGAAAATCAGTCTAGTCGAAAAATGCCTATTTTAACCCAGAATTAGAACTCACCAGGAAAAATAAAAGCTAAGGACAATTACATTTTACCACTCACCGTTCCTTATTAGAGAACAGGAAATCAGAGCAAGGCTTGTTGGAAGAAATTTTCTGAAAATTGTATTGCTTAAAATGTGATTCTTCTCACCACTATTGCTACCCTGAAGCCTCAATGTCATTGGTGGATCAAGTACAAAAGCAGGAGTGATGACCTTTCCAAATTGGAAAAAGTTTGATGGTAAAGCTACACTGTTTCATCAGCATATTCGCATAGGTATGTGAAGACATCGCCGCGATGAAGCCAGAGCTTCTATGGGCAAAACACCGCTTTTGACATTATTACATCAACAGGAGCAAAAACAGCTGGCAAGAGACTTATTCTGACCATAGGCCTGAATGCCTATTAGGACATTTACGAATGCACCTACATCTGCTTCAAGGAGTGGGCTTTTCTGAAATCTCCTAACTCATGTTAAGAGAGAAGGTCTGAGTTTTAGTCGAGCACAAACAAGAATAAAAATAGTGGGAATATTTTTGTTTATACTATGAAAGGGCAAAATTTTCACTGTGACAGTCAACTTCACAACACAATTAAATGTAAACAACCCAGGCATAAGTAAAGGCACAATAAGACGAAGCACAAACTACAGCACAGAGCACCAACCTCTCATATAAGGCTGCAAGCATTTCAAAGTGATGTTGAAAGCTTTTTCTTAATAACTTTAATTGCTGAAAAGCCATGTCACTGCATAAAGTATTTCTAAAGCATGTTCAGAAACCTCACTGCAGAAGACTATTGCTGAAATACAGGGAAGGAAAAAAGTGGTAGTTTGATTAGTATGTATCTTTACACACTTAGGCCTTTTATCAGTGTCTAAAAATAATGAGAAATCATAAAGAACAGATGCTGAAAGATGACCCCCACTTTATTTTCTTTTCTCTGGGCAAAGGTGAGGTTTATCATGTCATCCTGCACTCAGGAAAGCTCAAGGACTGCTTTCTTCTGGCACATACATCCCAACAAGAATCATGAGGAGATGCTACAACATGGTTCGATGAATAATAAGGGGCATGTGTTCAGCTCTCAAGAGAACCGGGTGCTATTCTCAGCTCTTCCATTAACCTGCTTTATGGTCCCGGGCAGGGCAAGTGATTTAGCTTCTTTTTGTTTCCATTTCCCCTTTGATTGCCTTGTTGATTTAGATTACAGGCATTCATTGCAGGGCCAGGCTTTTACTACAGTCAGTAGATTTCTTTAGTAAAGAGACTTCTAATTCCAGGCTGTGTCTCTAGGCATTACTCGAATCTTAACTTTGAGAAGCAGGTGTCCACTACATACCTGAAGGGTGACCACTGGACCAAGAAGACATAAGCCCATTTCCTGAAAATAACTTGCATTTCCTTTCTGTGTGACTAATGTAGGACCCAGACAGATGATGGGCTTCCTAAATTATTCCCTGCCTTATGTTGTCTGCTCTGGTGGCAACACATCTCTTGTCTTTCAAGGGCTGCCAGCTACCTAAAAAGTGTCAGTCCCTACACAGACACGACATTTTCTGTGGTTTTGTAACCAACTACCAACAAGAATATGAGTATTCATGTCAAAAACATTTATTGGAGTTAGAATTCAGGATTCAGCCAAAGACGACTTCTACATCAGCCATTATCTCCTTGGCTTTTAGGAAGGAAGGAGCTACAAGTAGAGATCCTTTCACCCTTTTCCTCCGCTGCTTCAATGGCTTTGACACTGAGGCAGATGCACATATAGCACAGGTTTCAGGGGTTTACTATGGAAACCAGAACCAGACTGTAGTGTTCGGCAGCAGATGAAGCTGTATCACAGCCTCTCTTCCTCCTGAAACTTCTTACCCAGCTTGGACGACCAGCTCATTTGTCAGTAAGTGCCAGTTTCTGTCTCTAATCTGGAGGTACTGTGCCTTGAATTATTTAACTTAGTGTCTACTACATGCAGGCTATGAAGAAGTATAGACATAAACAGTACTTGAGATCACGCCTCAGTTCTTCCAGCAAAAGCATTGCTCCAAAGTGGAGCTAAAGTGTAAATAATGGGCTATGCAGTGGAGAAGCGGAAGACAGTAAAAAAAAAGATCACCTCTAACATGTCAGTAATGGGATCCAGAGAGAAAAAAAAGTTGTTTTGACTTCATCTTGCAGACCCAGAAAATAGTATGGTTCCAAATATGTTGACTTGTAAAACAATGAAAGAAATACAATTCCCAGCCACAGCAGAATGTTAGTACCCAAGGTAGTTAATGAAATCTTAATTACCATTACATGGCTTGGAAAAATGGAATTGCTGTGACTACACGTTCTTTAAAAAGTGTGAATACTTGTTAAATATGTGAAGACAACATCAGAGATAGGGATTTTTTCTTCCTTGAAAATTAAGGGAATACTTAAATTAACATTTTAATACATTTTCTAAGAGAACACACTAAATGTTGGTGGGGGTTGTTATCAAAAAGGCATAGAAATAGGTAACTGCCCATAATAAATATCTGATGTTCTAATAAATGTAACTATTCATTATAAGTAAAATAGCACTTTTTTTGTTACGGTAATACACACACACATATCACAATAGCATTGTACCTACTTTTTAAAGGGTGTTTAATGCATTTAAAAGGCATGAAATTGCTACAGGATAAAGTAGCTAGCTGTTCTGCGACTGTTTGGATATGTTTCTAGCGTGGCAAACAAAAGAGCTGAGCTAAAAATGTCTTTGTTTCTAATAGTGCAATGTTCCTGAAAGCAGTCCTCAACGGTGAGGCAAAAGAGGGAGAGATCTAGCTCCAAAGTATATATACAGAGTATGTGACACAGATAAAAACCTTGCTTAGGAAGAGAATAAAGGTTCCGACTCCACACTGCTTTACATGCAGTGTAAGTGTTTGTATCCACAGAACAAAGGTGTGAGCAACGCTGCTTTATTTTTCTGCTGGTCACTCAATTTTGTAATCAGTCTGCACACATGCAAACTAGTAAAAAATTGCTTGCATAAAGATGGCAACATGCTAAATGAAATGCAGTCTTGGCAAGGTTCATAGATTGACAGGCTGAAACCCTTGCCTGCCTGAGTGACAACATTTTCACCACTTTGGAGACAAGGTTTCTTCCAGAGATGTTAGGACCAGAATTGTTATTAGTGTTATCTCTTCTGAAGTAAAGCAGAAGAAGTGATAGACTGTCACCCTGAAATTTCTGAGCTGTAATTCAACTGGAGTAGGTCACTTGAAAGGAATCTTATTTTAAATTATGCCAATGACTGATGTATTGCCCTTTGAGATAAATACTAGAGAAAAAAAACATATTTATCATTTCATAAAAAAATATTGCTGCTGTTTGAAGACAATGGATAAAATTTCAAGAGAATTTAAGAGAAGTGGGAACTAAATTTTATTAATTTAGGCACGTAAGTCACAGAGGAACATTTGAAATTATAATTTAATAGCCAATTAGGACATAATATGAAATCTTTTCCCTCTGCTGCTGACAAGAGGCTGTTGATGTTGTCATATTTATAATTTAATATATAGAATCAATATGAGTAAGATGAATTTGTGAATTCGTTCAGGTTTTCCACTTGTTTATGCATCCTTTGACATTTGCAAAACAAATATATGCATGTAAAATAATTAGTTACAATCATCCTGAACTATGCAAGTCTATTTTCTAATAACTTACGTGACTCATTAGAGTATGGTGACAGTGTCAAGTTGTATCAAAGAATGTCAAAGTGTTTGAATCATGCCTGATTCATAAAATGTTAAACAGCCTGGGTGAGGTAATCCGACATGACATGAAACCTGATGCAGTATCAGAAAGGTCATTATTTTTATCTACACGTTACTTTATGAATCCAAGCAAGATTTCTTCTTTTAACTTGATGTTCAGATGAAGTTCACACTGATGACAACAGGAAAGATTGTAATTTCCTTGTTGTTCTGATGAATTCAGTATATCCCAATGAAAGTCTCAAGATGTCTGGATTTACACTAGCACATAACAGGTAACTGATTCTTGACAGAGAAGATTCCTGCTGTTAGTTACACACTGTTACAAAATATTAGATCCATATAGGTTAAGAAACTACTATGCAATTCTCCACTATATTCCTTCAATATTTTTAACAGATTAAATTACAGCAACATAAGCTAAGGTCAATTTTTTAAAATATTATTCAAAAATAAGCCTTTATCAAAATAAAATCATCAAAATGTAGTGATTTACAGTAATAGCTTCATCAAAGAACCAGAGATAGCTTTTATAGCTATATCAAGAGTATTTCTAAAACTTTTTGAAGTCACTTGTCGGATCAGGTCTGTATTCTAATTACAACTCGCAAATTAGAAAATTCTGTGATATGGTTTGTAACTTGTAGAAATAAAAAACATATTTCATTTGCTACAGCACACTGTGCACCTAATTTCTTTTGAAATAGTAACACTGACAGTGTTCAGCACAGTACTGGAAAGTGCTTTATATCTTTTTCTAATTTCTGCAGAACCACCTGTCTGTTACACATCCCACCCTTATCATTTTTAGCTTCATTAGCAATTTCCTTGTCAGTATTCTATAAAAAAGTACAAAATGAATACTTTTTTAGAAACATAAACTCAGCTGTCTCAGCTGTGTCTGTCAAACTGATATGTGCCATCTTTATTTAGAAAACCAAGTCATGTTGTTGTTCCATCAGTGTGTATAAATATTGATACTTTATTTAAATAAGTGTATAATATTGCACATTGGAAAAATCTTTGGAATTTGTACTTCTAGCCTATATAGTTGAATTATGGTGTAAAGATGTTTAGTATAAGATTCTAACAGCCATATGTCTGATATAATAAAAATAATTTATACCACAGTCTAATCTTTGCTGTAGAAAATCTCTTCTCATTCTAAAAACAAGGGACAGAGATAACTCATTCTTAAGCATATCTATTTCTATTTCAGACATGAACACTTTATATCTGCTGTATAAAGTGGATGCTAAGATTATACTTGGTCAATCTCCTTTGGTTGTTTCATGAAGATTAAAACTGTGGATCATCTAGAGAAGGACCTCCATCTAGACAGTAGTTAATCTCCAGATTGTGAGGATGTCCTGTTAGAAAACTCTTTTATGATTTTAGGTACAGCTTTTCAAGCTAAACTAATAGATTCTTCAAAGGAAGCTAATGTAGGAAATGACTAAAGGAATGCAGGAATTTTGGAAATATATATCAATATGTGACAAATATGCAACACTATCTATACCTTCAAAAGATTCATCAGTTTGAACTTCGGTGAGAAATCAGCAAGATCCAACAGCTTTTCTTAGGGAACAATAAGAAAAAACTAATTTGTACATTCCTTCGGTGGTTTGAAGTATAGAAGATTTCCAGAGTTCATGAATAGCAAACGTTTTAGTTTCTAATTCAAGTAGACCAGACTCTAGTATCCCTCCCAACCTGAAAAGCGACTTATTCCCCTGAAGAGTTGTCCTGGGGATTTCATGTCTCCCATAAGCAGGTAAGCCCATGTTAGCTTACAAAAGATTTGGGTTATTGGAGAGTGAGGTCTCTCTCTCTCATATTCCATTAAATAATTCAAAAAGCATCAGTTCCATCCCCGTATTTAACAAAATAAAACCAATAATCAGTACTGGAAACATTTTGCAAAATGAGATTCTTCCTTTCTGATTAGTCCTACTCAACTGCTCCTTATCAGAGATCTACTGTATAGACAGTTCTTACAGTACTTTCAGCATGTCTGAATTGGCTTGATAAACAACTGAAGCCATGCATGCCTGACAATAAAGATTTTCTGTTCTTCCTAAAGTAAGAAAAAAACAGTGAATGTTATGGCTTCATGTTTGTTTGCTGTTTCATTTCTTAACCGCTGACTGTTCCTTCCATGTGAAGCATACTGACACACACAATTTATAAGGACAGGAATCGACCATCTGCTTATGAAGAGCTAGCAATTTGTATCTTGTAGGAGTTTCTTTCCCTTCTACAAGGAATAGGAGCTTCAAAGTGTGGTCAAGGAGACTGTATTAAAATACACAGGTCAAGTTAATTGATATCCTACAACTTCAAAGCTGTTGAGTTTTCTGGATCATTACCGCTGAATTTTAGGAAGGCATGTCACTCTATAGGAAAAGGGCTAAAATTATGCCAGTATCTAGAAGGGACAAACACTGTGACCTGGACTAATCTGGCAGGAAAGCTTCTGCATAGCACTCTGCAAATTCAATTACTTGTGACGCTCCATGCACCGACCAGATACAGCTCAGGAATGAGATAGTCCTGTCTCAGTTCCCCCTCGGGACACCTCACCCGCTGAGGGTGGGACGTGTCTCCACAAAGAAGCAGATAACATTCTGTTATAAGTTTCGTTAAATGTTGCACTTTCCAATGTCATGTTTTCACCTGCAAATAGATTTCAAAATATCATGCTTTATCCCAAGTGAACTGGCAACAAGAAATGGACTGAGCAAATTAAGCTTGTGACCTCAAATGGAGTAAAGCACGCCCTTCCTTAACACTGTTTTTTTTTCCTGAATCCTTGACAGTAACTGCATGAAGGTAACTTTTTAACTGAAAAACATTTTTTTTACATTTCTGAGATTTAAATAAAACATTTTTGAAAATATACAAATAGCTGTATTGTTTTAAATGCAAATACGTTTTTAAACTTAATTTTTGCAAATGGCTTCATTTTTTCTGTTATTTTAACCACGTTTGGATAGGATACTGACTGCTAACTTCTTGCTTATAATGATTTTTAAGTCTATGCTTTAGCTGAGATGAAAAAAGATTGATGGAAAATATGATGCTTCCATCTGCTTAATGAAAAATTAATTATCCATTTCCTGGTTTATAATGTCTTGTAAGTGTCTCACATGGCCATGTAAAAATCATCCTACTGCATTTCATATGGATTCATGTTTGTATTTTTTCTTACAGCCAAAGTTTCATTTCTCTCTGTAACTTTGTACTTGTAACCCTGAATATCTTATAGATGCTTATTTTCTACTAAATCTGTATTACGACGTTTATAATGCAGTATAATGTCTAGAAAAATATCTCTTCAGTGTGCTAAAAATTGCTGATGTATCACACCAGAGGTCTCTGACTTAACTCTGTGAAGTAAATGTGAGAGCGATTTTGTTTGTTGTTTCTCGGGGATTTTCAAGGGTTAGCTTTAACAAAATCCCATGCCAATGAAAGTGAACTTGACAATACAGAATATACGAAGCCTTTTCTCATTAAAACTTCTTATAATGATCCCAATGACTTCAGAAGATTGCTAGATAGGGCTCACAACAGGAAAACTTTTATTAGCACATGTTTAAAAGCGGTTTACCTTATTGCCTGTCCAGGTCTCCAAGGATGAATTTAGCAATGAAAATGAGAGAGAGCACTAAAGGCCTTAAACCAGAGACATTTTTGTGTGGATGCAAGGCACTCGAATAGCCTCTTTGGAGTCCAGAAGAGACTAAGTTCTCCACATAGGCATATCCTAGGCATGTCAGAAATACACAGAGGAGCTAATATAACTTCATGTGTTCATTGTTCATGGAATTGTTCATGGAGCACCATTAGATAACCAACCTTAGCAACTTTATCATGAGGAATATAAAACCTCTCATAACTTTAAAGATCCAGACTCAGCTAAGAACAATCATCACATTATCCTGAAAAAAATTCTTAGTCCTTTTATAAAATAATTACAAATATTTTCAACTTCTAGTAGCGAATTAATATTAGCGATTCTTATTGAAAATCTTTAAAGTGCAAACAATGCTGACTTGCTGATTGTCCATCACACACACTGTACTTTGCATACAGAAACTTGAAATTCAGGTTTAAAGTGAGGGTTGTCGCTATGTGTTTGAAGCCCTCATGGCATTCCCTCTTCTAAAGTGATAGAAGTGTTGAGGGGCTATTGCTGGAGTGTTTTTGATGCAGTTTGGGGAAGCAGTAGATCATTAATATTAATACCAGGCTTAATATTAATGATAGTGTTTACAATATGCTATTAAAATTTAAATGACCAGAGTACTGTGTAAATACCAGTTGGGCACATGAATATAAAATGGAGTTTCTCGTATGGGAAATAGTTATTTTCTCCATCCCTGTCCAGTTTTGACTGCATATGTTTGGTTCACAATCTGTTAAGGAGAGCTCTAACCAACAAACTGAGCTAGGTGGCTCAAGCCCTTAAATATTCTTTTCTAGAGCTGAAATCTTGGAAGTACTTTGGTTTTACAGTTCACCTCTCCAGAGACGTAATGTAAAGACTTTACAAAGATTCTGAAAATAACCCTTTCAGGTTGGAAAACGTTTAGAAATACACAGACTGAAAATAACACCTGTGTGCATTTTCATAAATGTGTTTTCTTGATCAAGTCCTTCAAAATTAGGCGACATTTTTCCAGGGTATGTATTCCCAAAGGATACCACATAGGCTTTGTCTTGCAGCTGCTACAAAACGGTGCACTAATACTGTCCAAAAAATGCATAGTTCTTCCCTGTGTATGCACAAAGTAAAGAACAGCTACTCTTCCAGCAGTTCCCGCTGCAACAACCAACAACACACTCAGGCTCTGAGGTTTATGACCCGGGCTTAAAAAGGAGCATATGGCCCTCCTACAGATGTGCATACATGTTCTCCACAGGAGCACAACTCCTGTGTGGAATCAGTTTCCTGCTCCCTACACTCTTCCCACAATTAAATAAGATTAATCTATTATGAAACTATGCCCTTGAGTAACCTTTCTCTACTTCTGTGAACCTTCTGCATCTGTCCAGCTTCTACCTCCAGAGGTAGAGAATTGGGTGAAGGAATCTCAGCACAGTAAATGTCTCTACTGGTAAGCTGATCTCAAGCATCTTCAGCTCCAGAGCTGACACCTCACTGCTGAATTCACTTGCTGTGCTATTCCAGGATGTAGTAATTTTTAAAACTGAAACAAAGTTAATGGCCTATTAATATCAATTACTTTCCTGAATTTCCACAGTTGTAAAGTCGAAAAGTTATGTTTCGGAACTGCAATACTGGACTTGAAATATGTGAAGTTTTTTTCCAACAAACTACAGTGCTGTTAGTTATGTAGGTAATCAATAATGAGGTAAACAACTACAGTATTCTTGGTAGTTGACATGGACAGTAGTGTTGCAGGATAAACCCTAAATGTGATCAGAAATGTCAGAACTTTCATTTTGTTGGGTAAAATACATGTGAGTCCACATGTGTAGAGTCTTGCATCTGGGTAAGAACAACCCCATGTACCTGTACAAGTTGGGGACTGAACTGTTGGGGAACAGCACAGGGGAAAGGGACCTGGGGGTCCTGGTGGACAGCAGGATGACCATGAGCCAGCAATGTGCCCTTGTGGCCAAGAAGGCCAATAGCATCCTAGGGTGTATTAGAAGGGGTGTGGTTAGCAGGTCGAGAGAGGGTCTCCTCCCCCTCTACTCTGCCCCTGGTGAGGCCGCATCTGGAATATTGTGTCCAGTTCTGGGCCCTTCAGTTCAAGAAGGACAAGGAACTGCTTGAGACAGTCCAGCGCAGGGCCACAAAGATGATTAAGGGAGTGGAGCATCTCCCTGATGAGGAAAGGCTGAGGGAGCTGGGTCTCTTTAGCTTGGAGAAGAGGAGACTGAGGGGGGACCTCATTAATGTTTATAAATATGTAAAGGGTGACTGTCATGAGGATGGAGCCAGGCTCTTCTCAGTGGCATCCAATGATAGGACAAGGGGAAATGGATATAAGCTGGAACATAGGAGGTTCCACTTAAACACAAGGAAGAACATCTTCCCAGTAAGGGTAACAGGACACTGGAACAGGTTTCCCAGAGAGGTTGTGGAGTCTCCTTCTCTGGAGATGTTCAAAACCCGCCTGGACACGTTCTTGTGTGATCTGATCTAGGTGGTCCTGCTCAGGCAGGGGGATTGGACTAGATGATCCTTTGAGGTCGCTTCCAATCCCTAACGTTCTGTGATTCTGTGATTCTGTGATTCTGTGCTTTAGAGATAAGTATCATTTTTGAGTACCAGAGTGTTCTCTGCAGGAATGATTTAGTCTGGAGATTAAATCTTTCTCTACATTTACCAAATGTGAGTGGCTTCATGAATACATTAATCAAAATGCCATTTTCTACAAAGTATGTATAGCTGCATACAAATTGTGTTGCACATATAGATGAGCAAAATTTCTTTTTCAATCTGCACCCTTTCTCCTCAAATACAAACTATCACTCTCTGCCTCATCATTAAATGCTTGCTTAATCTGCAATTTGAAAGTAAAAGCTTGCACAAATGAATTTGGAAGTCATGGAAATACCACACATAACCTTTTCTTTTCTTTTCTTTTCTTTTCTTTTCTTTTCTTTTCTTTTCTTTTCTTTTCTTTTCTTTTCTTTTCTTTTCTTTTCTTTTCTTTTCTTTTCTTTTCTTTTTTCTTTTCTTTTCTTTTCTTTTCTTTTCTTTTCTTTTCTTTTCTTTTCTTTTCTTTTCTTTTCTTTTCTTTTCTTTTCTTTTCTTTTCTTTCTTTTCTTTTCTTTTCTTTTCTTTCTTTTCTTTTCTTTTCTTTTCTTCGTCATGGTTTGATGTGGGGGGGAGGTCCGGGTGGCAGAAGCTGCCCATCACACCGGACTCCCATCCCCCTCGGGGCTTGAGCCAATCCACGCCTCTGCGAATTGCCCTATTTACGTCGGACAAAGGAACCGGAAAGGTGTGTCTTTGCCCCGGAGCAAGGAGAAGGGAGAGGGGCATGGCCCCCGTTCCCAGCACCTGACCGGGCCAGCGCCCCACCTCCACTGGGAACAGCCCCAACGGAGCCGCTTAGGGAGCTCAGGGAGAGCCCCGCTCCCAGGGCACCCACCAGACCAAGTTCACCCAGAAAAGACTGAGATCTGAGACAAACAGCCACACAGATAACAGGTCATTGAAGATGGAACGGAACAACGTGTGTCGCAGCTGTGTCCCCCTTCCAAGCGGCCCCTTTGCAACCAGCCTTCGGTGGAGCAAGCAGAGACCCACTCGCAGCCCGTGGAGGATCCATGTCGAGAAGAGATGCCACAGCCTGAGTACGGTACGCATCTAGAGTCCGTGGGCTGACCCCCGCCGATGGGGAGGTGCTTTTTTTAAAGGAGATGCCTGAGCCTGAGACTATTGTGAATCATGGGCACAGGTCGAGGCGCATTTACGCATCTGTGTGATGACCCACGCCAGAGTGAGTGGCTACGACTCCCTAAGACCCGAGACTGTGGTAAAGCCCGCACTTGGGGCAATCTGTTGGGGAAGGATTGCCTCCCACCGGGTAGGACCTCACGCTTTCCTGTGAGTAGGGGATCCACTGGAGCAAGGGAAAAGGGTGTAAGGACTCCTTCTCCTTTAAGAGAAGCGGCAGTAACAGCATGGAATGAACTGACCTGCACTCCCCCATTCCCTGCCCCCGTGCGCTGCTGGGGGAAGGAGGTAGAGCCGGGAAGAAAAGGCAAAGGGGGGGAGTGGTGTTGTTTTTAAGATCTGGCCTTGTTTTCTTGTTATTCTCTCAAGTAACCGGTTTTGTTTGCTTTTCTCTTTGTAGGTAGCTGTTAATAAACTGTTTTGCTTTTAAGAAAACAGCCTCTTTTGCCCGGGACCGTGGTTGGTGGGTGCTCCTCTGTTCCTGTCTCGACCCTCAGCTCTTTTATTACATTTTTGTCCTCTTCATTTTACTGGGGTGGGAGAGCTGCGTAGGTTTAGTTGCCGGATCGGCCTAACCCATGACATCTTTTCCTATTCTTCAATTCTTCCCATTTTAGCTCTTGATTCATGTGGCTAAATTCAATGTGCCCTTATAATATGAAATATATATGTGTGTATGAATATATAAGTATGCATGTATATATATGAAATGAAAACCTACTAAATAGAAGTTGCAGGCTGTGAAACCAAAATTGCTTATGCTTTTTCAAATCAAAATTCCTTTAATGACAGTTATGCATATAGAAATCTCAAGTAAGTGACTTGAGTTATAAGAAGTTTCATTACAGCTTCCTATTCTTTAAAAAATATTTTTCTCCTTGCTTTTATGTTCTTTCTCATAAAGAGAAAAAATATGACAAATCACGATATCTAAAGTCTAAAGACTTTGTAGATAAGAAAAAGCTAAGAGTACCATTTAATAAAAATATTTGTGTGGTATGATTACGTTCATTCAATATCATGTCCTGGGTTTCTGAGGTTGGAATGGATGTTCGCTTTCTCATCAACAGGATGTGGTCTGTCAGTGATTTGTGTATACTGGTATCATATAAAGATTAGAGTGTCTTTCTGTAGGAAAAAGAGATAATTTTGTTCACCAACAAGTGAGGACAGAGTGGCTTGGAGTGGAAAGTGAGAGTCCAAGGAGTTCTGAAGTCACAAAGTTTCATGCCCTACAGAACTTTGATGTAGGATGTAGACAAAGGCATACACGTTTAACTATCTCGCTGTTCTTCAATACCCTGACATTTCAATACTCTACTTAGATCCTGCCTTTCATTTTTATGAAATACAGGATCATCACTTCCACCCTGACCTCTCCATTGATAGCAGTAGCAGCAGCAGTCGCGCTGCCTCGGTGGCAGGGGGCTGAAGGCCAGAGCAGTGCGTTTCATAATACAGGAAAGCAGGTTGTAAGTTAGCCCTTTCACTTTGTTACCCTGTGCTACATGTATGTAAAATTGACCCTGGTTTGTACCTTTTCATCCCACTGCAGTTGTGATCTCTGGCCACTGATACAGTATAAACAATAATAATTGAGATTATTGAGTTGAGCTAAATTTCAACATTAAATAAATGTTATTACAGCAGTATTCAGCATTGCTTCTCAACTCCTTCTAGGACCAAGTGGATTGTGGAGATTCCACAGGATCTTATTGCTCTTCTAAACTTCTTCTGAAAGGCCATTGACTCAAAGGAGATTCCTTTCATTAACCATTTCTCACTCAAGCATGGTTAATCAGTAGTAGTACCTACCTCCAGGTGCATATCATACAGCTGTGCATTAAACAGCAGTTTCTGCCCTGGTGAGCTAATCTTCTTTAATGGATAAAATCACAGTGACTCCTGATTCTAGTGGGCTTCCTGTATTTCCACGAGGTGAAAAATGTTCTTGTACAACATGATTCCATTTCTGACTATGTCAGACCAGAAGCAAAGCCTCTGCAATGGAAGCATTTAAGATATGTTGTCAGTTCTGTAGGAACATTTTCAAATCCAGAGGGAAGGTTTTGTCCAGCCTGCTCTGAGTGTGGAATTTATGACATTTCACCTATTTTTTTTTAGCAGCAACAGCAAGCAGAAGAGGTGTGAAACTGTCAAGCTTCTGACTTAATGTTAACAAAAACTGACATTTTTACACAGGAAGTTGTATTTCAGGATACCAAAGTACTTTAAAAAGTAAACATAGAGGTCACTCCCTAGGGTAGTGGACTCTAGCTATCTCTGGAAAAGAAAGTAGAAGCCCTTTATTACATACAGTATAGCTTCAAACTGTTATTTCAAGAAGAAAATGAAAAATGTCAGTTTTCACAGATAAAGGAAAGCTTCCAATTTCGACCTCACAACTAGGTAGTACCAAAATCCTGTCAGACTGAATCCTACAGAAATGAGAGAACAAATGGAAATATGACTGAGTCAAGTTATAGTCACAGGTCCTGCTTTGGCTGAGCATTGATTAAAATTTTCATTACATTTCATTTTTTTTCTTCCCTAGCCAGATATTAATTTCTCTGTATAAGAAACCGTAGTCTCTTTAACAAGCTAATACACAAGCAGTTCATTTTTCAGTTTACAAGCCCTACCTACCATTTCAAAACGAGAAAGACTCCGAAGAAGACACTGTGAAATTGTTTAAGGCCTTAAATAACCAAAATGGGCAAACTAATCCTAAATATCCTCTCCAAGATGGCAACGCCAAGTGTCTAGCTGTGTTAAGAAACAAACATTGGTTTGATAACATTTTTGGCCACTAACAGCCACAAAAATGCGTGTAATTCCATCTTATAACAAAAGCATCTTTTCCGTCTTTCAGCTCTCTGACTCAAACAATGCCACCTTCTTCTCTGTCATAAGGGCTGTTTTGGGCTCTGGCACAAGGAAGATGTCATTCCTTCTTGCCTCATTCAGGTATGTTCCCTTTTGAGCAGCACCTGTCTGTATCGATATGTCTGCCCTTACCATTTCAAATATCTACAAAGGGTCAAAGAAATCTAAAACAGGTATTCTTATACAGATTTGGAGGGAAGAGAAGTGTTGATCAAGGAAGAGGCTCACAGCTGAGACCTTTATCAGCCCGTGATTATCCTCTCACTCCCATCAGCTGTGCTGACACCTTCTAGACACAGACTGTAGCACACATTGACTTCTCACCAAGAATTCTACATCTTCCGATAAATGCTTCTAAACTCCTGTTTTGACATTAACTACAGTCATAATGAGTAATGGGAAATAACTATTATATATTTTATAGAATTCATGGAGCATATCTTTGCTTTTGGCATGCAGTCCAGCAGAGAAACGCGAGATTAAGTAGTTACATCTTGCAAGCTGAGAGGCACGTTTGCTGTATCTTTAATAAACATCATGACTTTGAGTGTATTTAAATTAATATAATTTGTTAAATCTTTCTGTACAGAAAATCAATTTTACTAGGCTAGAGACAAAAAGTTAATCAAGCTTAGTCAGAAGAAAATTGGCCTTTTCAATTTTGTTTACAGAAAAATAACCCCATACACTTTTAGCAAAAAGAAAAATCAGCAGCTGAGATTGTGAGGTAAAACCTCACTGAGTTGAATAAAAGATTTCTTAAAAGCCACGAAGACTTGACAGGTTGTTTACAGTTCTTACTGAAGTTTCTCGAATTACACAGGGAGTTACAAGTACAGCTTCTGTTCCCACTAATGGAATGACAATGAAAAGGCAGCCCTTCAAGTGCTCTGCGCTCTGAGGAGTTCGTGCTGTGAAAATATCCCTCCCAAATTATTTTGGATGATGTTACATGCCCAAGGCAAATCGGTAGTTTTCTCTGATCACTACCAAAGTCCTGATGTAAAAACATAGACATAAAACAGTCGTCTACAGGGCAGAACTACCCCTGAAAAAGCAATCATTTGTCCTGATCTCTCTCTCTCAGCAGTTTTAGCTGAACGGCTCTTGTGGAGGAGAAATATCAAGACTCTTAAGTGGCTTCATTTGCCCTTTGAAGAATTTATGAGCCAGAAATAGGTACTGGCAGGGACCAAATCAGAAAGAGAGCAGAAGCTGGGAATAGAGTTTCTGACTTTCTGCTGTAGGTGGCCATGAGTAATTCACCAGAAGGCATTCTCAGCTGGTGGAATACACACTTTTAATTTTTCTTTCAATAGCAATAATGATAATTATTTTTATTTGTATGTTTCCACTTTTTGAAGTTTCTCAAGGCATTCACAGTCCACATAGGAATCAATTTATCCACTACTGAAGCTCAACCCTGAAATAACAATAAGGCAATAACGCAGCAGTAGATGAGAACAACCTCACTGTGGCTGGAAAGGGCATACATCGCAGAACTGCCTTGTCTTCCTCCAGCAGCTGAGGCAGCAGCAGCAGCAAGAATTAGGCCTTTTCTTTCTCTCTCTCTCCTAGGATGACATCTCTCTATTTACATCAGTCATTTTCAGAAGCATATCAGAACATATCTGAACCCGACTAAACAGTGGACTAGTTGTCAAAGCCTTCATCTGCAACAGTACCATGCTATTTCTTGATTAGTTATAAATAAATAAATACATAAATAAATTCACAGCAGTAGTTATGTCTAGGAGAAATGGGCATTTGAAAACCACTTTAAACTTTTATATAACTAATGATTTCTGCTCTGATACTCTAGATTCATAGCAGTGATAAGACAAACTCCTCAGACTAGCTGGCCTTGCAGTTAAGACTACTTGTATATTTTGTATATGCAAAGCAGAGAGAGGGAGAACTCAGAAAATAATGAGTTCTGCATTCAGCCACTGTCTTCTGTCAACTTTACATCTGTCATCTCTCTGCCTTTAATCAGGATTCACATTATTGTCTCTCCTCAGATTACTTTTCTAACTTTTTCAAATCATTAAAATAGAAGCTCTAAAATTGAACTTCAGAAGGCATACCTTTATATATTTTTCAGTATTTCTTCCTTCCTTTCAACAATCACTGAAACTAGACTGCAAAGTAAAAATTAATCCTCCTTGTTCCTTTCCCCTCACATTCACACTTTCATTTCCATATTCACAAATTTACTCATCTCTTAGGAGTCCAACTCTTCCTTCCCTTTACTTTTCTTTACATTTTCCAAACTGGCCCTTCTTTCTTTCTCAGCATTCTCTTCTCTGCATTAGTCTACTTATCTTTAACTCTCAATAGATTTTTACAATACTTCCATAGCATAAGCCTTAATCTGATTCAAGTTCTGTCTTTGTGTTCTTGCTTTGAAACTTCTGCACAATACCCTTTCCACACTGGTCATGGCTCTCATCTCCATCTCCAGCTCTGATCACCACACTCTATCACACTGTCTCTTTTACCAAGTGCTTATTTTTTCCTTATAAACAAAAGTTTGCACCTTAATTTTTATTTTTGTTTCTTTCCTGCTCAGCAGACTAAATCACTGATGCCTTTGGAATTCTTCATGGTCTATATTTTAGGAACGACTATTCCACCAGCAGGAATATACATATGACAACTTCCTTCAAATGAATCTATACTAGTTAACCTGATTCATAAGAATGCAGTTCACTTTTCTTAAGTTGTTCAGGAATAAATAGTAGCCATATACTTAAGGAAACTCCACCAATACTCAAAGCCTCACTGTCAATACACTGGACAGCAATGGAGAGGGAAGATGCTCAGCTACAGTTACAGAATTGGACTTCTAGTAAATTTTTCCTTGAGGCTCTAGCTCCCAGCAGATAACTAAACTGATTCTATGTACATATGTCCTGCCAAAACCAGGACAACATGACGAGATCATAACCTCAGAAGTGAGCTATACAATAATCGTAATTATTTGCCTCCAGAAACAGCATTCTCACTTTACCCATAATGACCTGAGTAGCTGTATTGAGCTGATTTTTGTAATTATGGTTCTAGGGATTAAATTCCCATGGATGGGAAGATAAGCATTTCTGAGTGTACATTTCGCTTCCCTTTCAGAAATGAAATGTCTATGAGGAGTCTGATGTTTTTATGTAGCCTTCCAGGCATTTTAAAGTTCCTGTCTTTAAAAGTTCTCAAAATCTGTCCACATGCCTCAACTTGACTCATATCCGCCCAGAACAGGGCAGGCCCTCACAACAGCTCCTGTCTTCAATAGGTCTCTGTTGTGTGCCCCATGATATGGCTGGAGGATGTGTGGGAGAGATCGAAAACATAAGCTTACTGGGACAGCCTGCTGCAGTCTTAGTTCTATCTCTGGTTGCGAAAAATCACAGGAGCAAACTATTCCCAGAACTGCAGGTAGATTTTATCTTATGGAGTCCGGTTGGTTCACCTAAAAAGAGAACAGAGGAGCAAACAATATACTTAGAGGACAGATGACCAGGAGACCGGGAACTGGAAATTAGGGAAGGTTGAAGTTATCTAACAGTAAACACAATGGTAAAGTTATACCAAATTGCCTTTTGGAGTTCTTTTTCTAAACTGAATATAATCTTTTTTTGGAGAAATCAGTGGGTTATAGCTTGTGAACACTAGAATGTCAATCTAAATTAATGCTAGAAAAAAAACCCAAAATGCTCTTTTCCCCAGTTTTTCTCCCTTTTATTTGGAAAAATGAAAATACAACCTGACATGAATGACTTCTTGTGAAATAGGTCTCCCCATGGTGTGGATACAGCCTCTGTGTTCCATGGGACTGGTTGTGAGAATAGAACTCTCTGTCAAAGGTAGGGAGGTGGATTGTCCCAGTGTGGAAAATGTTTAGCTGTTCTGTAATTGAGAGACATACAGAGACCTAGGTCCATGTACTGTGACATCCCTATCAGAAGTTCCTGTCTCAAAACCTGTTATTCTAGACAACTATATATATTTTTAATATGTATATTACAATGCTATTTATTTACAAGCATGTTCCAAGTCAGTTTTTGTCTGCTTTTAAATTGTGTGACCAATATCCTGATAGTTCTGGCTTTACTAGCACGCGTTTCCAACAGAACAAATTATACATAGAATCATAGAATCATAGAATGGTTAGGGTTGGAAGGAACCTCAAAGATCATCTAGTTCCAACCCTCATGCCATGAGCAGGGACACCCTCCACTACACCAGGTTGCCCAAAGCCTCATCCAACCTGGCCTTGAACACTTCCAGGGATGGGGCATCTACAAGTTCTCTGGGCAACCTGTTCCAGTGCCTCACCACCCTCAGAGTGAAAAATTTCTTCCTTATATCTAATCTAAATCTACATTATGGACTAACTAAAGGATCTAATCTCTCTGAGTATAGGATCTCTCTATTCTTTCTTTCTTTGACTTTGTTTTTAGTAGTATAAAGCCAAATCAGCAGGCAGGCTTCATTAATGTATTCTGCTTCAGGAATAGTATATTTTTTTAATAAATTTTACATTCGATTTATTATTTAAGAACCTGAAAGAAAGAAACTGTTTAAAAGACTCTCCCTTTCTCAGAATTATGCTCCTAGGTGCTTGTCAATTTTTAACTAGATTTTCAAAGCAGCATAGGGCGATTCAATCAGCTGGTCTCTATTGTTTGAGAGTCATGTGGTTCTCCTTAAAATAATTACTTTGTAGTTTAAATAGTAATCTATGCTCCTTCCTCTCATCTGTATTCAATGTCATTTCTTCTAGCTTTTTAGAGTACAGGGAGGATAACAACAGAACGAAAGAACTAATATATGTGTTTCTAATCTTTTGTTACGAAGATTTGGCTACAAAACATTTAAACTGATATTTGTCTTTCAGATTTTAGAGCTACCTCCTTTTCCAGAATCACTGATGTGTTTATATTTTCCCCAGATCTTAAACTAAATTTATCCTAAAATTAACCAGAGACAAATTACTGCAGAATAACCAGTGTGCTTTTCTACATATATAAGCAAGTATCTTAACAGACAGTCGTGGCAGAAGTGTGTACAAGTAACCAAGCAGAGCAGCACCAAGACATGCCTCTGGGTGAAAAGACGCAGTAAATTTTTAGCTCCCTGGCACCAGGCTGATTACTGAAGTACTATCAGACTCATCAGTATAATAGAAAGAAAGAATGGAAAGTGGGTGCTTTGTGTCAAAGGCGAATGTCGGGTATACTTCAGGCTTCTGTAGGAGTGAGAAACCACCTTCCTGAGATTACACTGTCACTTTGTTGTCATGATGTGTGAAGGAAAACCAGCCACCCTATTTTTATAAGCCTCTAAAACACTGCAGTCCCTAATGGGGCTGCCTGCAGCCTGCACAGACTTACCACAGCACATTAAATTCTAAAGGGGAAAGCTTCAGCATCCCTAGCTGATTTCCCAACAGGTCTGGGATCTTATAGAGAGAACAAGATGTTCAGACAAGAAGTGGAGAGAAGAGCATCATGCCTATAATAGCAACTGAATACATAATGACCAACGATAAGGGAAGAATAAATATATAGAGCTACGTGCAAGATGTGCAATGAGTCCTAACTTGGCTTGCAGATCGCTTAGAGCTGAATTCAGTGCTTACTCTGGCAGTAACACAATTAGTGGTCCAAATGCCGCAGCCGTGACTATGGAGTCTATAGTTATTACACATTGCATGCCAAGATCATTCACTTAAAGGAGAAGAGAATCGCAGTATCTAAGTGGCAGTGCTGAGTCCTTTCAGTATCCAGGTACACTGCAAAGTAGGCCATTCTCAGCATGACTATGCTGTTTTCTTCTATATACACTATACATATGGTAAAAATAAGACCCAGATTTTGCAAAGAACTCCGTACAGCTAGACTTGGTTTTTTAGCTAAACCAGGTCACTGTTTTGTTGATGCAGTTTTGTACTTAACAAAAAAAAATTTCTTGCACTGAACTGAAGTCACTAACAGTAGTATCAGATACTTTATTATATGGTTTTCTAGAAGCAGCTGTCTCTGTATCCTTGTAGCACATCATTATAAATAAAAAATTATACCTGCAGATACAGAAAAAGACTAAATTAAGACAGGCACTAAAGGTCCCTGTTGCTGATATCATTTGTCACTACATGAAAATCAATGATTTTACTTAAAAAAGACATCTTGGCTATGTGCAATGCAAAGTAAAGCTTCAAAACATAACTTGAGCAATCTCTATATGAGCCTGCTGACATCTTAAAACATTTTCAGGAGCGAACATCGCTGTTCATGTTATCTTTGAGGCCTACTGCTCCCCAGCTTGGATCGTCTGGGAAAGGCATGAAAGGTCGTATCATTTGAATTTCCATGTAATAATCTGACTCTGAAAATGGTCATCCCTGGAAGTCAGGTCAGTAATACAAAAAAGACCTTCAAATACACAGTGTAAACAGGAGACAATGAAACCATGTACATAGGCTATCAACATTTTTATATCCAGATACACATTTATCGTCAGTCATGACAGTTCATGACTTTTTTTTTCCTAAATCTCTGACCATCTTGACAATGCTCCACTGGACACTCTCCTGTTTTCTCGACATGTTTCTTGAAATGTGGGCCCAAAATTGGGTGAGTTTCAGGTTCAACCTCACCAGTGACAAGCAGGGAGAAAGAACGATGACAACAATTTTCTTTGATCCACTGGCCATGCTTCTCCTAATGTACCTGTATATTTCAGCTTATTTGGTTTGTGAGGTTTGTCCTACCTGAAATAAAAGCACGATGCTGGCTGGTATTCAAACTGGCATCCACTCTGACTGCTCAGGTCCTCTTCATCAGGTTTGCTACTCAACCTGTCAGTTCCCAGCTTGTGCAGATTTACATGGTTATTTGTCTCTGGGTTGAGATATTTATACTTTTCATATTGAATATCATGAGTCTTCAGCTGGTCCATTTTTGTATTTTACTCTGGTCCTTCTGGATTGAAATTCTGCCATTTGGCTTGTCAGTCAATTTTCTCCCTGATGTAGCATCATCCATAAATTTGCTGAGAGTGTATTCTGTCGCTATCGTCAAGGCTGCTGGTATTGAATAATATCAGCTCCAGTATTGACCCCAGGGTACTCTGTTACCTCTGCCAAATGAACATCAAGCTATTGATTACTGTGCTATGAGCTTGGCAGGTTGGCAGTCCAGCTGGTTTTCAACCTGTATTACAGTCCGTTTGCACAGCCCACAGTTCCTCTGTTTCCAAGAAAGAATGTCTGGGAGCTGGCATCAAAAGCGTTGCTAGAGTCAAGGTGCCTTAACCCACTCTTCTCTCACCCCCACATCTGGTCTTTCTTCAGAGAAAGCAAGAAGCTGGGTCAAGTAAAGTCTACCCTGGTAAATCCACTGTGACTAATTTGATTACTTTCTTGCTTGGAAATTAATACCAACAGGGCATATTTCTCTATCAGGGACTGAGGTGAAGCCTACACTTCCCTAGGTCCTTCTTGCTGTGCTTTATATGGAAGCAATATTCACTGTTTTCCAGTTGTTGGGGACCTCGAGTGCTGCAACTCTTCATTAGATGATGGACACAGATTGTGCTACCTCTTTTAAGCACCACAGGTGACTCCCCTAGGTGGAACTGTATTTGCATATGTACAGTTGTCTACATACATCTAGCCCCTAAACTTGTTCCTGTTCACTCTTTGGCTGTCTTCTACTTCCTGAAGCATTGTATAACACACTTAAAAGTACTTTCCAATCATAGCAGCCTTATGAGTACTACTGATGTAACTTCAAAATGTTTTTCTCAGCCAGTTGAATATATCTTGTATTTTCCACTATACAGAGACATTTTGCTATTGACCATGCAAACTAATGCAACTGTACTGCTTTTGTTACATAGAAAATCTGAACAGAAGTTAGGAAACGTCCACTGACGCAGCACTATTCACAGACACTTGAAGCAAGGTCATGACATAACCTTATCGAATGACAATAAAAACAGATATCCTGGAACACCGGAACAGGTTGCCCAGAGAAGTTGTAGATGCCCCATCCCTGGAAGTGTTCAAGGCCAGGTTGGATGAGGCTTTGAGCAACCTGGTGTAGTGGAGGGTGTCCCTGCCCATGGCAGGCGGGTTGGAACTAGATGATCTTTGAGGTCCCTTCCAACCCTAACCATTCTACGATTCTATGATCCAAAACCTTGAGAGGAAGAGGGTGTATCATAGAATCACACAGATTCCACAGCACTCTCTCCTTGCTGCTGTTGGATACAGCTGTCAGAGTCTGAGTATTGCTTTTATTTCAATTACTGGAGTTATGCCTAACAATCTGTCAGTGCAGCCCTTGCACTCAGCCTACCACAAACAATACATTAAATCATTGATCCTGAATTGATGCCATGATAGAAATACAAAAAAAAAAAAACAAACCCACCCCAAAAAAAAACCCAATTCACAACTTTTTGAGGGATTCAGATGAAATATGCAACTTCTTTTAGGTGCTGTTTATCCAAGACAGGCATCCTCAGGACAAGAAATCTAATGAATCTACACAAAAATCTCATGCATATTGTAATTTGAATGAAATAAGCCTTGACATATGTTCCATATAGTATTCCCATTTTTCTTCTGCTCTACAAATAACCTAAGTTGGCCACAATTCCCTCAGAGTAGGAAAAAAATAACACACAACAAACAAACTAACTCCTTCTTTTCCACCCAGAAATAAATAAGTAAAATATGAATAAATATTAGAAAAGATTCCAACAGGAGTTCTGATTTTTATTGGCATATATTCCAAATTCCTTTTCATAATCTCAGTGGTGGGATGTTTGTCACTAACTGTGCCATTACTAAAGAGATCGTCCTCCATGGGAATTCTAGTCTGTTCTCTGCTTCATATGTAAATCCCAAAACACAATCATCATCTCAAGGGAAGGCTGACAGAAGCTACTCACAACCTCATGACACCCCCTACTGCTCTTTATATATGCCATGATATGAGATAAACAAAATTATTTATGAATGCAACACTACCTACAGAACTGCTTGGTTCTCTTGCAGGTCAGCCCCAAGCTATCATCTTTCTATATCAGATCAGAAATGTCATCACAGGAGAACTATTGTCTAAGGTATATTGGGGCAGTAGACTTCACACTTGACCCCCAGATCTTCTAGCATAAGATGCATCCTAGGATAATAGTTGAGAGGAAGTGGTGATAGCTAACAGATAAGGTTATTTATAATTTGGATATCAGTAGCTTCCAGAATCCCTGTGAAAAGGTTTTGCAGGCTTTATGGATGTCTTATGAAAGGAAGTACGTATTGATTCCTCTGGTCTTCCAACTTTTTCAAGATGAGAATAGCAGCCCAGAATTTCTCCTCATAAAAGGACCTCAGAATTTTGTCTCAAGATCTGTTTCTCAAATCTCTAGTTGCCCAAAAAGAATCAACATGGATTTTTTCCTCTAAGAGCTAGATATTTTGCACTGGGACCTGCAATCCTCCTAAGAGTCATGACTTCATATATAGCAGTGCAGATGAAAGTGCGTATAGAAGTGAGCCTCACAGGGCCAAGACAAATGAAGTGTTAACTATAGAAGAGGAACTGTAAGAATGAATGGATGAAAGGAATTCAAGAATGAATAGATATTAAATATGTATGTGTATTAACATGTTTTAGTATAAATCTGTGAGGTAGTGTGGAATCACCACCAAATCAATGACAAAACACATTCTGTCCTAACAGATGATCCAGTCCAGCTCCTTTCTGAGACTCCCTCGCACTGAAGGTTCCTGAACTCACTAAAATTTTCTCTACATCTCCTGAAACTTTCCTTGTTGTTCACTTCAACTATCTGCAGTCTCAGAAATGTTTGTTTTTAGAGGAGAGGAGTTAATTTTTAAATTTTAAAAGTTTAAAGCCCAAACGTCTCAGTAGCGTCCCTATTTTACAAAAGAAAGGTGGTGGTTTCGTTCTTTTAGCTGCCATCCTCAAAAGAGGACAAGACTGGATCCCATGTATATGCAGAAACTTCATATTTCTTATGAAAGAGCTCCTGAATCAGGTTGACTAAATCCTGCTCTCAGTTATTACCACGAAATCTCCACTTATAGGTACTTTCTATGGCTGTGCTTAGAATCAGAGGGAATGGGATGAATTCTGGAACGCCCAAGGCTGCAATACCCAGATCATCTTATATCAGTATTAGTATCAATCACCTCATTACCTATTTGGTATATAGCACCCATTGAGTGATCAAAATAAAACTGTATATCTAGATAACATTAAAAAACCACACTGATCTAAGAAATAGCTAATTCTATCGCAGCGTTTGTAGCCTGTGATTTTTTAGAGTATTTCAGATTTTTCAAAAGATTAATTTTTGGATTTAATTAGAATCTAGATCAGGTTCATCTTTGAAAAGGCAAACTTAACCTTATCTTTCTCACTGTAATAAAAGGAGAGAGTTCTTTCAAAACATAACTTTTGTAGATACTGACTTTCAGCTTCAAATAGGCTGCTGTATCATGTCCTGTTAAGGTAACTAATGATAAATAGCACAATATTATTTTAAAAGCGAACACAGTAATCAGCAGCTGAACTTCTTAGTGTATGAAAATAAATAAACCTTTGAACAAGAGTTAATTGATATGGATTTTGATGATTAAAACTTACCATAAACCAAGAGCAATTAGCAAACAACGTAGCAGTTTCACTAAGCTTTTCTGAACGTAAAATTCCCTTAGAAAATAGGCTACACAACACACAAAAAAACATTTGGTGACACCTCTATGCCTTTGGTAAAATCGATGAGAGGTTTGCCTCTACTCAGTATTGCAATTTACCCAGTGGATTTAAGGAAATGACATGAGTCATCACTTCTGGAAAAGCCATCAAAGAGTCTTCCCTGGATAAGAAAATCATTAAAAATTTAATAAAGTAGGTTCTAGCATGGGCACTTGCTCAGGTGACCTTAGGAGGCTTTGATGTTCATTTAAAATAATGAAAGCCCAAAAGAGATCTTTGGAACATGCTAAAAAACTGGCAGCCAAAAGGCTTTTTTATTAAATAAATCTATTATTATTTTGCAACTAGGAAGTACCATGGGATTTTTGTGCTCAGTATAAAATAGAAATAGCAGTAAGTAACAGTGATTAATCAAAATGAAGAATCAACACCTGTAGTACTGGTAATATCTCAAGGCAATATTTGCATAAAAAGCTAAGGAAATCGGGCAAAAAAAGAGAAAGATTGAGAGAAAAAACTAGTCTCTGAATCTATACCTATACTGCTAAGAACCATGCCCTGCAAGAAAGTTCCTTTAGCTCTCAGACAGGTTCTTATAGGACAATTATGTCTGTACTGCTGAAGGCTATGTCTAGAGCTGACCGATTACAGCCACACTGCATAACCCTTGCCTTGGGACTCCTCTGGGACTTTTGTGTCTGTGGCAGATGTGCTAGTTACCTTTTGAGTGTTTTTTTCTCTTCAGATGCTGCAATGTGGCAGCTTGAAACACTGAGACTGGTGGTTTTTTTTTCAAAGTGTCGCATGCTTTAGGGTGCAGTAAGTGTGTAGAGGTTAAAGGGTACAGAACCATTGGAGGGTTCAGGGAGCCAAATCTGGTGCAGATTTACCTGCACTTCTGTACCATACATGCATAAGTAAACCCATCTTATTTTATTGGAGTAAACAATCTCCACATCCTCACCCGAGTGGGTTTGTCTCAGAAGGAAACAGCTGGAAAACCCCAGAGTTAATTAGCTGTTACACTAACACAAGGAGATCAGGTCCCAAAAATGCATCAGAGGGCTAGCTCATCTGACAGTGCAAAAATACTGTGTTAAAAAGTCATGAGTTAGAAAAATAGAGAAGGATGCAACTGAAAGAAACACTCGATTAGTTCAAGAATCAATGTGCATGTCTAGAAAATTAACGTGTGAATTGCTTCCACATAGAAATCTTTGGCTTTAATGTCTGAAATGATATAGTTAGATCAGCTTTTCTTCATCCATTTCTAGCTAGGCATTCACAATTCTTTTTTATGTGTTTTAAAGAGTGTTTTATTCAAATAAAACTATGATTCCAGGCAATGGCTGCTGACTTATTATCTCAGCAGGCTTAAAAGGTTATATTTGGAAATGAATAAGTGAAACAGATAGGAGTCTGGGATACTCTAGACCTTGAAAATCAGTAAAACAGAGGTCTGAAAGAGCTGAAGCACTGTTTCCACAAGCAGGTGGTCCTGCCCAAACATTTTTCCTGCATTGTCTGAAGAAACTGTCCTGGACAAATTGATGAATTTCAAAATAATCCTTTCTAACCTCACACTCTTACTAAATCAGGAGAAACAGAAAGAGGAAAGGATTTCATTTTCTATCTTTTAAACTATGACATATTAAACAGGAAGTATTGAGGCTTGAGTATCTTTCCGATATGGAAAGGAAGGTAAAAGTTAGAACTCCTAGGGAGAAATGCCGAGCCTTGCAGCTGCAGTAGAAAAAAGTGTTTTTTTCACCTGGGTTAAGTTCTGCTTGTCTTTTTTGTAGGTGAAAATTAGGTCTGCAAACTGAAAACAATCAAGAACTTGTGCTTCTAGCTACTTGAGTTACAAATCCAGATACGAACAGATAAAAATAATCAGCTCTCTTATCCCACTGACTGATGTTGCCAAACCGTTGGCATATGTATTGTTGGTGCAATTTCCACCTCCATAGGAAAGCTATGCTACTGACCCTTATTTCTTCTTGAACTTCCTTATTTTCCTTAGAAAAATAGAAAAGTTTCTTGTACATTTTATACAGTTATTCTGAGAAGCTAAATTAAATTATACTTCTGAAGCACGGTGAGGGGTTCAAGTCATAGCGTTACGTACAAATATTTTACTATTAGTTATAGTTATTATTATTATTATAATCTGACTTGAAAATTTCTGAAAATCTCATTTATGAAGCATTTCAAAACATATTCCTCCCATCTTCTTTTGTCCTTCACAAAAAGTGACTTGACTTTGCAGGACAGGAAATTTTTGCACTCTTCAACATAACACCTTGCAGGAAAACTAGTAGAAATATTTCCTTTTATCTTCCTCTGACTATTACTCAAAAGGGACAAGTGAGGTAACTTAGATCTGTGACCAGTGTTTCTCTCTCAGAGCGTGATACTTGAAAAGGTATGTGACTTATAATAAATATAACTACAGGCTGTAACTTATTGTTCCTCAGTCCGTGAGTTGCTGTGGATTCAACTCAGGGAAAGCAACATGAAAAAACATTTTTATTAGTATTCATTTAAAGTAACAATTTACTTTAACTGATCATGTGGCATTCTGTACACTATTAAGTATGTACATATACCCTAAATGAGTCAGTGAACAGTAAAGTCTATGAAAACTGTATTTTGAGTCACTAGTAGGAAATACTTGCTGAAAAAGAATTTAGAATGTGGAAATGCTAATATTTACATCAGAAGCATTATTCCAGGAAGACTGCATCCAGAAAATAAATGTGGCCTAGGTGTCTAATAAAAATGTAGGCCTGCAATTTTTTGTCAGCCCAGATTCCCCAATGGGAAACAGAAGCAAGAATCACTATGAACCTACAAAACCAGGAGGATAAACTGTAAACACATTAGTGTGTGGCTTTCAGTCTTGTGCAATGTTCTGGAGAGCAAAGAAACTTCTTATCATATTATCCATTAGCATATATATAATTCAAAATATATAACCTAATCTCTAAAGACTAAATTTTGCTTTTCACATCTTAATCTTCTGATCACAGATATTGACAGAGGGAGAAATGTCAGGGGTATCTACACTTTAGTCTCTCTTCATTGAAGTGAACTTCGTTGACTGAAGAGAGTTTTCAAGGTCTACTCTGATTGCCTTCCATGGGATGTTAACCTGTTGGCTTCTTCCTCAGTGAGGAGAACATTAAGCCCAAAATGAGAACTCTTTAAAATTTCCGTTGTAAACACGATGGAATTCCTTAGAACCAACTTAGACCTTATTCAAACCCCCAGCAGTTATCGTGTATATTTCAATGTATTTTAGTTGGACATCAAGAGGAGCCTTTAATGAGCTTCAGATTAACTCACATCACTAGAAGTAGGACAAAAACTGGATCAATTTTCTTCAACTTTTACTCCTATCCGCTCTCTAAATAATGAAAAGAGAAAATCTTTCCAAATTGGCTCTTCTGCTGATAGCTTGCCTGATACCGAACAGGGATCAAAAACTGTCCCCTTAGAGTACAAGAGCAACCATTCAGATGAGGAGTTCATCAAGCACAGGATGCTGTCTCCAGCAGTGGATGCTGGAGAAAGAATAAGGATAGGCAAGCGGAAATGGCAATTCCCTGCATACTTTTCCATCTCTTACTATTTTCTGCTGAAGGAATATCATGAGTTTGATGTGTTTTTTCTGTTTGGTGACCACAGATCACTCTTCAAAGTACTTGTTCAATCTTCCCTTGAACTATTGTATACTTTTTTCACCCACGACGTCCTTTGGCAAAGAGTCCCACAATTCTATGGACAGTTGAATGAGAATCCAACCCTAAATTCTGTCAGACTGTGGCTCCTACTAGCCTCGCCTGATGGCTCTTGCTCTTTTATTGGAGGGCATGGTGAATAGTCCCTACTTGTCCTACTTTCTCATATCGTTTAGGTTTTGTAGACCTCCATTGTGTCCCCTCTAAACCACTCCAGCTGGAGGAGTCTGAGGCTTTACAACAATTTTTTTTTAAATAATTCTATCAGCAGAATAAGGAATACATATTTAATGATACTTTAAATATTCGACAAATTGTTCCATTGTAAAACAGTTGATAATTTAACAAATGTATCCATCGCAGTCTTCTGTTTGGGAAAGCAATGACAGGAGTTTTTATCTTTAGTTTTCTTCTTTACTGAAATTTATTCTGTAACTCTTTCATGGAGATGCATTGCAATTTTTATGAATTCTTCATTGTAGTAGATATTTCAAGTTACTCTTTCTGAAGAACTCCGTGTGCTGCTTCCTTATTGAACATTTATGAATAGGAACAGAACTTGAAAGATATTAATGGCATAAACATTTATGCAAACATATATTTGCATGAGCACATCTTGCCCATAACAGCGTTCATATTTCTTCTTCACAAACATTCTTAAATAAGTGAGGAAGAATTCATGTATGTGATTATAGAAAGAAATAAAAGTGGAAATGACTGCAAGTACTGTCCAAGGTAATTGATGGCTTTTATTTGAATTCATATTTTTAAATTGTTTTTTAAACAATCATATTTTTTTAAATTGAGTAGGGGCAATTATAGTCATTTATTTTGACCTACAGAACACCAATTTCACAAAGTATGTGTCTCATGAATCATGACCATTTTACTAGTGTGCAGTTCCCAGTATCCATCAGGAACTGCCATGAACAATAATCTTTTGATGAGATAATCAGATGGCTTAAAAATCTACAATTTCTGAAAGTGTCAAGGAAGTTCTACTGTGGCAAATTGCATATTACGTTATAAAAACTGTATTGAGTTATATTGCTATCAAGGATGCCATATACCTTTTCTAATCTTATCACTTACTGAGAGATATACAATATCATTTCATAGCTGGTATTCTAAATAATGACAGGGAGTTTGTAGTGTATTCAAGATATAGATAATTCGATTTGATAAGTGATGTAATTTGATAAGAAAAGTGATTAAGTATTGGAGATATGTGATTTGATGCACAACTGAGTGAAAGATGAATATATTCTAGTCACAAAGAGAAATTCAGGCTAATCTGTACGTTCATCTAGTGTATCTGTGGGGTATCTGAGAGTTTTAAAAGCTATATGAATTTTATTTTGTATGTAAAATCAAAGGATTTTTAATCACTATTTTTAAATACTGAATTTTAAGTCACTTAATAAAATAACCAGTCTTAACATTTAATATATTTAGGTTTAAAGTCACATATGAAGTAATCACAACAGACTCTTCCCTTTTATTTCTGTTGTAAAGGGCTGGAAAATTTATTGTTGAGTTAGATACATGAATAAATGTTATTATAGCCCAAAGCACTTTTTCAATTCAGTAACTTCAATGTTGTCTTAGGTAGGTCCTTTTTCAGTTTAAGAAAGCATTATTTTTTGTTAGTTATATTATACTGCAATACTATTTCATATTTATAATTAAAAAAAATAGAAAAGAGGTGGAAATATTAAACTTATTTTAAATGTGTAACCCTGTGTCTCAGTTCATTAATCCTTCTCTGTAGCTAATGCTAGTCCATTGGGCTGATCACTCCAAAGGACACATTCAGACCACTGACTTTCTTTCTGACATATAACTATGAGCAGATAGGGGCATGGGAAGTGTTTCCTAGCAATAGAGACAGAAAAGACAGTGTTTAATTCAGAGAAAAGAAAGACAAAATAGGCCATTATTGAGAAGGCAGCTAAGGAACTTGAGTTAATCTTCTTCCATGATAGAAAAATAGGGAGACTTCAGTGAAATGTAAAGGTAGGAAAATCAATGCTGAGAAGCGAAAATATTTGCTACACAATTAACAGTGGAGCTCTGCCACAAAGTACTATGGAGACTAAGATCTTATCAAGGTCAGCAACACGCATGTATACGCACAGCGTGAAATCCATGAGTTGCAACAACAAATATCAAAACACAGGATTTTTAAAAGGGATAGTGGTTCTTGTACTTGAGCACAGCTGCTAGCTGGTGAACAGTAAGCTTTTTCTGTGGGAGAAGGGAAGGAGCCAGTGTCATTCAGGTTCTGCAGGAACACTTACATCTCTTGGTCAGTGCACATTGTGTGCTATTTAGTCAAATTGCAAGTGTAAAAAAGACCCAAGACTGTGCTAAACTCACTTCACAACTTCAAGACTCTTATGTCAAAATAATTTCTTGAATTGGCTTAAATTTTGGTTTAAGTAGTAAGGGTAATGGATCAATAGCATTTGTTTCTGCTTTCAGTTCCCTAAATATCTATGCTTAGTTCAGGGAACACTTCAAGGATGCCACAGCTTGCTCTCCAGACTGCTGTGCAAGTATCTGTATAGCTTTATGCACACACACAGTCTGTGGATAGCTCACAATGAGATTATCGACATGCATGTGTTTTCCGATCCAGACACTTTGTACAGCTTGTGGTCATGACTCAGAGTTCTCACATCCTGGGAGAGGAACTTTTTCTGGCTTTTCTCACAGAGTTGTGCTGATTGTTCCACTATTTCAATTACTTCAGTAAAAGGTAAGTGAGTTTAACCCAGAGTCTCACATCAGTCAGTAAAGTCTGAAGGAAAACACTCCAGAGTGACATCCAGAATACTACAGACTGTTCATCTGCAACACAACATTAATATCACTATATTAACACTAGGCTTCCAGAGAGTATGTCTAATGTAGAAATTCATAAAGAAATCTTTGTATGCAAGGACCATTGAATCAAAAATCTTCAAGATTTAAAAATCATATGTTTTCATTTCCCATTATAAAAACAGACTCAAAAAACAAACAGCAAACATATTTTATGTTCATTACTTGGTGTCAAGTCACAGGCACTTGTCTAAGGGTAAAAGCGTGTTGGAAGTCTGTTTTGCCTATTGCAATCAACAGTAGCATTAAGAGAGACAAACTCCACAACTTTTACATCTGCTGAGCAGTCCTGCTGACTTCAGTGGAAAGTACTGTACAAATGATCAGTGAGTGAAGAACTTGGAGTTGACTGTGAAATTTTGGGACAGATCCCCAGCTAGTACAAATCAGAGTACTTCTGAAATCAATGAAGAACTGCCAGTTGAAATTCTGATTTCTGACCTCAGGAAAACATGACAGCCATTATAATATTGTTAGTTGTAGTGGTAGTAGTAGTAGTAGAAGTAACAACTACTGTCGCTATAACTATTCCTATTACTGCTACTCTTATTATTGTCATGTTCTAAAGTAAGATTGTAAATACTACTAAGAAAAGTACTAATTAAGGGAAAGAATTAAAGCATATTTCAGTTCATAACATTTTACAAATGCTTCGTTGAAGATAAGAGACTACTATGAAGCAAGTTTAAGCTTATTGCAATCATCTCATTTTTTATATAAACAGTGTATTAGTTAACCTCCCCTCAGAGGTTTCTATTTCACAAAGTAAAACCTGCTGGATTAAGTTGCTAAGTACACACTTCTGAGGGGGAAAAAAAAAAAATCAAGAATAAAAATATCAGTAAGAGCTAAAGAGTTCATTCACCCTGGAACAAATGAATCCAATCCTGCTCGCACCTAGATCACAAACTATCTCAAGCATCACAAACACAAAGAAAAGAAAAAGATTATATATTTTAAAATTTATCTTTAAAATGTAGAAGTAGATAAGAAGTAAAACTTTATTGCTGCAATCTGACGTTTTATACTATGTCAGAATCCAATTCCAAACACCATATGATTACCACATGGAGTTTTTATGATAGGATAACAACATCACCCTTAGAAGCACATCTGTGTTAATTTATTTTGTATCTTATTGTATATAGTTTTTCACTGTAGGCTGCTGGTGAACAATACATTGACATAACTGAAAAAATCTGAGGAAAGATCTTATGGTATAAAGCATAAGGAAACCAGTAAGTAAAAGAAGAAGCATGGACAGGGCCAGTTCCTATTTCTCATCACTTAGCACCATATCTTTGAGATGCTCCTTTGTGTAAGTGGCAACCCACACCCTTCTTTTCCCTATCCATGTTTCCTACAAAGCCCATAGGACTTATCACAGACCCCCTGTCGTATAAGCTATCCCACTACTTCTGAGTTATTTCAGTGGTGTCACAGTCCTGCATCCTCATGCAGAACCCCAGCTCCTACTGTTTGTTTCCCAGATTTTGTGTATTTGTCCATAGGCACTTGAAGTGGGCCCCTTTTTGACCCATCTTTTTCATCCTGAGAGGTCCGTATGTCACATCATCCTGCCTCATGTATTTACTACCTCTGACCTTCGTTCACTGACTTAATTACAAGACACCATCACCAGGCCCCAGTATAACATAGTTAAATACCTCCTCAACAAGATGGCAAGCCTCTTGGCAAACATGTTGATATCCCACTTGGTCAAGTGGATCACATTTCTTGCTGGCCCCCATGCCTAAATTAGGACAGAGCAGTCAAGATACCTGGGGCAGAACTTTTAGGCTGTCTGAGGATCTGGAGAAGACTACAAAAGCTCAATTGTGGCTTAGAAATAACTCAATCATGCTCTTTGATCTCTACTTTTTGGTTAGCTGAAAACATTGAAAAGACCAGTCTTCATAGCACTTCACCATGTTCTTTTCCCTTAGCAAATACAACAAAGAGAAGTAAAAAAAAAAAAATACAAGAGAAGACAGTAATCTAAGCTTTTCGAGTTCCAAAAACGTAATATGGAATCATAGAATCATGGAATGGTTAGGGTTGAAAGGGACCTTAAAGGTCATATAGTTCCAACCCCCTGCCATGGGCAGAGAAATCCTCCACTACACCAGGTTGCCCAAAGCCTCATCTAATCTGGCCTTGAACACTTCCAGGGATGGGGCATCTACAACTTCTCTGGGTAACCTGTTCCAGTGCCTCACCACCCCCAATGTAAAACATTTCTTCCTTATGTCTAATCGAAATCTCCCCTCTTTCAGTTTAAATCCATTGCCCCTTGTCCTATCACTACATGCCCTTGTAAAAAGTCCCTCTCCAGCTTTCCTGTGGGCCCCCCTCCCCCCAGTACCCTTTAGGTACTGGAAAGCTGCTATAAGATCACCCCGGAGCCTTCTCTTCTCCAGGCTGAACCACCCCAACTCTCTCAGCCTGTCTTCAGAGCAGAGGTGCTCCAGCCCTCGGATCATCTTCGTGGCCCTCCTCTGGACTCGCTCCAGTAGCTCCATGTCCTTCTTATGTTGGGGACTCCAGAGCTGAACACTATATTCTAGGTGGGGTCTCACAAGAGCTGTGTAGAGAGGCAGAATCACTTCCCTCGACCTGCTCGTCACACTTCTTTTGATGCAGCCCAGGATACGATTTGCTTTCTGGGCTGCCAGTGCACATTGCTGGCTCATGTTGAGCTTCTCATCTAACAGCACTCCCAAGTCCTTTTCCTCAGGGCTGCTCTCAATCCATTCTCCGCCCAGCCTGTACTTGTGCTTGGGATTGCCCCGACCCACATGCAGGACCGTGCACTTGGCCTTGTTGAACTTCATGAGGTTCTCACAGGCCCACCTCTCCAGCCTGTCAGGGTCCCTCTGGATGGCATCTCTTCCCTCCAGCGTGTCCACAACACCACACAACTTGGTGTCATCTGCAAACTTGTTGAGGATGCACTCGATCCCACTGTCCATGTCTCCAACAAAGATGTTAAATAGCACTGGTCCCAGTACTGACCCCTGAGGAACACCACTCGTCACCAGCCTCCACCTGGGCATTGAACCATTGACCACAACTCTTTGAGTGCGACCATCCAGCCAATTCCTTATCCACCGAGTGGTCCATCCATCAAAACCATGTCTTTCCAGTTTAGAGATAAGGATGTCGTGTGGGACAGTATCAAATGCTTTGGATAAGTCCAGGTAGATGATGTCAGTTGCTCTTCCCCTATCCGTCAATGCTGTAACCTCATCATAGAAGGCCACCAAATTAGTCAGGCAGGAGTTGCCCTTAGTGAAGCCATGTTGGCTGTCACCAATCACCTCCTTGTTTTCTACGTGCCTTAGCATAGTCGCCAGGAGGATCTGCTCCATGATCTTGCCAGGCACAGAGGTGAGACTGACTGGCCTGTAATTCCCTGGGTCTTCTTTTTTCCCCTTTTTAAAGATGGGGGCTATGTTTCCCCTTTTCCAGTCATTGGGAACTTCACCAGATTGCCACGACGTCTGAAATATGATGGATAGTGGCTTAGCAACTTAATGTGGAAAGATGAGCTCTTTGAAAATGCAGTGCAAGTTGTTTAGCTGGTGAAAGGCATGAGTATGTTTGCCATTGGTTTGAAACAGGTCACTGAAGTGCGTTGATTCAGGGTAAGAGCTGCACTCCTCATGCTGTGGGATGCTGACCTAATTAGAGACAAATGCTACAGTGTTTGAGGTACTGTTAGCTTGTAGGTTGATTTGGAGACATCTTTCTGTATTCTCTGATTTTCTCTGAGTTTTTGGGTTTTATGCCCAGTTAGCCCAGCCCTGGGTCATTGGTAAGTGATACATTTTGGAATAATTTCTTAAGGTGAACTCAAATCAGCATTGTCTATGCTACATCTCTCAGGTATTTTCTAAATCAGCGCAAACACCTTCGGCCCCTTTCAGAAGTGTTGTTCACTAGAATAGAGTAAGAAATAGTATTTTACACTGAACAAAAATGAAATTCGTTGCACTTACGCACAATTTTTTCTGCTAATTCTATGCCTGAAGGAAAACCAAACGAATTCTGATCTTCCAACTGATTGTATTCAGAGACAGACAAAGGTACATGCCTACATGTGCTGACCCAGAAAACCTATTTTCCCCTTTCCTCACTCAACCTTAGTCCAAGAAAATAATTCAACTTTCAGGTTTTGCACAATTCTGATAGCTTGTTAAAGGTCAGGACCATATATGTTATAACCCTGAGATCCTACACCCTTGTCAGGATCCTGAAGTACCATGTCCCTATTAAGTTCCATTGATTTACAACTGTGAGGTTAAAAAGAAGGTGTTAATTATTTCCAATAACTTCTCAGGACTGTAAATAGGTAGTCTGTTCCATTCTAATTTTAATAATATTTGTCTTTCCACCAGGCTGAAACTATGAGACCGATACTGTGGACTGATTATTTCTGGTTTACGGCTATTTTGTTTCCATAAGCTGAAAGAAACATTTTGCCCTTTATTGTTGTTGAAAGTAAGTAGATACTAACAAATTGCTCTTTGTGTCCAAAGAAGACAAGAAGGTGGTGAAGGGGCTAGAGAACATGTCTTGTGAGGAGCAGCTGAGGGAACTGGGGTTGTTTAGAGAAAAGGAGGCTGAGGGGAGACCATATCACTCTACAACTGCCTGGAAGGAGCTGTCAGTCTCTTCTCCCAGGGAACAAGCAATAGGAGGAGAAGAAATGGCCTCAAGTTGTACCGGGGAAGGTTTAGACTGGATATTAGGAAAAATTTCTTCACCAAAAAGGTTATCAAGCATCAGAACAGGCTGCCCAGGGAAATGGTTGAGTCACCATCCCTGGATGCATTCAAAACGCGTGTAGACGTGGTGCTTAGGGACATGATTAAGTGGTGGACTTGGCAGTGTTAAGTTTACGGTCAGACTCAATGATCTTCAAGGTCTTTTCCAGCCTAAATTATTCTATGGTTCTAAAGTACTGTGCCACTCTTTAAATGTCTAGTATATACAAAGTGGATTGAATATAGGATGTGGATAGGAAAAATTTTGCACACATACAAATCTTATTAACAAATGCAAGACAATTCATAATGTCAATGAATAAAAAGTCCATGGGAAATGATTTTTTACACATATGGAATATATTAAATAAAATTAATTTAATAGGAAAAAAATCCAATTAAGCAATGTGAATAACATATAATAAGAAAATAAATCACCAGTTCTGCTTCCAGTCATAAATGTCCTCTATATTTAGATACATTATCTTAATTATCTTTCCATCTGAATTTTAAAAGACCTACATAGAGAGCAAAAGAATTTACAAAATTTGCTTATAAATTTTCAGTTATTTTGATTCTACCAGATTTTCTTTTGATGTGGTGTGTAAATTCCCTCACTATCCCATTAAACTCAAGCCTGAACCTCAGTTGACACAGCTCAGTTAATTTGTACCATATCAATTTACACTGTAAAGAATCCAATATGCTCTTTTATTAGCCACTAATTATATCTTTAGTTCAAAAGAAGCAGTCTTTAATACAAGGTAAAAATGTAAACACTAGCAGACTTACTATGGCAGTTGGAAGTACCAATTATCAGAGTTTGGCTGATAACCTTTTATAGTCCCTATTATCTTGGTATTAAAATGCTTTCCAGTGAAATCACAGCTGTCTCAAAATGTGTCAAATGGGTTTCAAAAGTATTTTGCTTTCCTGGGCTGCATCAAAAGAAGCATGACTGGCAGTTCAAGGGAGGTGATTCTGCCTCTCTACTCTGCTTTGCTGAGATCCCACCTGGAGTACTGTACCCAGCTCTGGAGTCCTCAGCACAGAAAACACGTGGACCTGTTGGAATAGGTCCAGAGGATGGTCACAAAAATGATCAGAGGGATGGAACACCTCTCCTATGAGGAAAGACTGAGAGAGATGGGATTGTTCATCCTGGAGAAGAGAAAGTTCCAGGGAAACCTTATTGTGGCCTTTCGGTGCTTAAAGAGGGCTTATAAGAAAGATGGGGATAAACTTTTTAGCAGGGCTTGTTGCAATAGGACGAGGGGCAATGGTTTTAATCTAAAAGAGGGTAGATTTAAACTAAAAGAGGGTAGATTTAAACTAAATGGAAGGAATTTTTTACAACAAGGGTAGTGAAACACTGGGACAAGTTGCCCAGAGAGGTGGTAGATGCCCCTCTCCTGGAAACATTCAAGGTCAGGTTGGACAGGGCTCTGAGCAACTTGGTCTAGTTGAAGATGTTCCTGCTCATTGCAGGGGAGATTGGACTAGATGACCTTTAAAGGTGTCTTCCAACCCAAACTATTCTATGATTCAATGATTCCAAGATAAATGCAACTTTACTGGATGGATGCCTCCTCACCCAGTTGGAGGCAGAGCTTTTAAAAGAGGGAACATAGCCTGAAACAGAACTACACCCACTTTTTGGTAATTGACAGATTTCTTAAAAAAACCCTTGGTGGATTTTGTGGTGTTTATTTAAGACACAGCATTTTGCAAACAGATACAGCACATGACTTCTGTTGAGTCCCAGTGTCTGTGTAGGGAGTAACGTATGAATTTGTCAACCGGAAGACAAATCTAGACTGGTAGTGATGACTGATGCAAGCACATCTGAAAGGGAAGAATCACGTGTCACTGCTCTGAAAGACGAGCAGTCTCTCTCTCACAGCCATTTACTTCTGGGTTTTCACTGAAGTTAGTGAGAGTTTTGCCATGCACTAGAGAATGGACCCCACCCAGGAAGGTTGAAGGGTTAGTATTAAGATGCAGAATATGGCTAAAATGTCTTTACATTAATATTTCTTCACTTGAGATATTAATACCTTTCCTCTTACAGGAATGCATTCTGTGTGGTTATCTGATACATAATAGAAATAAAATCATGAGCCTGGTCAAATTACTGGGACTGCACAGAGACTAACATGACAAAATGGCATAACCCAGTCCTGTTGTGGAGTTCTTCTATGTTCTTCGGGCCAAAGTTTCTGACCAGCCACAGTCAGCTCCCGTATGCAGTCTGGATGCCATGAGAGCAGCACATCTGGCACAGCAAGGGAAGATGATGTTGCTGATGATGACCACTCCATCCTTCTATGCATCCCCTGAGGCAGTTTGGACCATTCAGTACCTGGGTCCTGACTGGACCTCTCTGAGGCTGTGAACCCATATCCTGCATTAGGAATAACTTTTAGGGTGACAGACTTGGTTTTTACATTAAAGGGAGAGTAAGCTGTGACCTTCTCTGTCATTTGAGTCCCCAAGAAGGAACCTGTTTTCAGTGTATTTTCGAGTAGTTTCTTATGTCCATAGTTATGGAGGGTATTTTCTTGTCTAAAGCTTTTGTGAGAGGCAAGCAGTTGCCCTTTCCAGAACCTTGCTATCAATAACATGTATGGCACTTACAGCAACTACTTTTATGTATTCTACTGTTTTTTATTTGCTGCCTTACTCTTGCATTCCCTCCGAACTCAAATTTGAGCATGACCCCTTCTTCTGCTCCATTTTTGTGGCTGCTGCCTGTCCCTGTCCCTAATGAGTCCTGGTGATTTCAGATCTGCAGGACTCCTTCAAAGAGGGAATCCATCCATCAGACAAAGTGACAGAGGGAACAGCGGTATCTTGTGACTTAGGAGGTTAACGTGGGGAAGTAATCTTTCTTCTCCATCAGACCATCCTTACAGCCTGAGCCAATGACCTATGGACTCATCCTCTTATCCTGTGTGTATTCTCAGCTGTAGGAACTGACAAATCTTGGGGACTGAGAAGTCCAAGCATTTGGGTCTGGCCCCTGTATGAGATTTCCCTGACAGGTTTCCTCTTTTACAAGAAATGGAGATTGCATTACAAAAGTGTATGGTGGACTGGAAGGGCCAAGAGTGCTCCAAGGGTTTAAGGGAGAGATGTCATACCCAGAAGCATGCCAGAAGGTATCCAGAATGAACATGTCCCAAATACGTGCACTTTTATATGTGATAAGGACCTGCATTATGAATACAAATTAAGTTTTGATTTCATATATCGTCCTTTGACAGTTTTCGAAGTTGGCTAATAAAATAAAGATTTGAGATACATCATCCAACAATGTTATATTACATCACATAGTGAAAAGAACAAATATTTAGTAACTGAACAACTAATCACTGGATGAAACAAAGGTCTTCTGGAAAGAAAAAAAAGAAGTCTATCTAATAGGGACAGAATCATAATGCAGGAGTATGGGTGGAAATTTCAGCAATTGGTCTCTTCTGTCACTTGACTTGTAATTTTAGCTACAGTTTATCAGAGAGGTGTTGGTTTCATCTTCTCTACACTTTCTCAGAGTTTACATTTAAAACGAAATGTCATAATTGTGGGGCACAACTGCAACATTTATATAACTAACTGGCAGCACCATAAAACCTGGACTGGTAGTAAAAATATTCCACATTCCTCTACGTGGATCAGAAAGCAAAGGAGACATTCACTCAGCAGCTGGCTTTACTGTTACTTGCTGCCAGAGAGAGATGGCGTAACTAACAGCTTCTGGGTTCTGTTCCAGCTTTTACAAGACACTGTTCTCTAATGTTCTTTAACACTGGTAAAACAACATACTTTGCCTAAGCTTATTCTCTGAAATAGCTGAACTATTTTGCCTGAATGTTTTGAATAAGATTCTGTCTGATGCATAAACCTACTGTGGAAAATTGCAGTGCAAACATTTCAGTTTTGGCCAAGTCATAAGCAATTTAAAAGAACGCCAGACATCTTTAACTTTATAGGGGATGTTGTCAGCTCAAATGCTACAATCACACCCACCACCCACATACACAGATGCTGTATATATACACAGATATATACATAGCCACTGGGTGTTGCATTTTTTTCCCCAAATCGTTTAAAACTGATAATTGTTAAGATTGCAAAATATGAGCTTCACTGCTTTGCAAAGTCTTGATGGTGATGGAAAAAAGTATGAAAAATAAAAAGGAATATTTTCAGTCAAAAAGGATTACTTTCTTCTAATAGAACATGACAGTGCGTTTTATTGAATATTTTCTAATAATTATCTAGGTTCATAAAATTCCCTTAATAATCTTTATTTTACTTCTTTTATTGCAAAGTAATATGCTTACAGCTATCATCCATCTTCACTCTGAGCTCAAAGAAGAATAAAATTATTTTCACATAGCAATTTTTTTCTGAAGTGGTCTGCATATTTCAGCACTACGTATTTGACATAGATTTAAAAAAAACCCAAAAAACAAAAAACAAACCAACCAGTATTTGAATAAACTTTTATGTCTACTTTACAAGCAAAAAAGTAGGAAATAAATCATAAGAAATAAGAAGTTCAAACATTTATCTTGGAAGATGTCTGTGACTATTTTTCTAAAGGGATCAAGAAATTAAAATGCTTACTAATAATTTCTATTTAATGTTAATCCTGAATGACATGTTTCACTGAGATTTTTTTTTCTAAACAAGAATGCGTGTCGGATTTATTGTACTACACTCAGATATGTCTTTTAACATAAATACGCATTAATTAGGAAAAAAAACCCCAAAACTATTTATCCTTCTTCTTCCTCTCCCACCTCTCAGCTTGCATTCTTTGAATTGAGAGTATACTTCAGCTTTTTCCTAGGTGAGGAAGAAAATCCTGGCTTGAGTGCATGCATATGTATACAGACACTTGGTTGTAAGGGACTTTCTATATCACTGAGTTCAGCCTCTTGTTACAAGAGGCATCATGTCACATTATCTCTTTAGTCAAGTTACCCAATATCTGTCATAAATGCCAATACGGATTCATTTTGATATTCCAAGCAAGGGCAAAACCAAGGAGAAGAAAGGGGGTGTGAATTAAAGAGCTTTCCACAAAATGCAGTTCTAAAAAGTCTTCAAATCAGTGTTTTCCTTCCTGCAAAATGTCATGGAGTCCCATTTATTAGCTCTGGAAATGACGCAGGAATCTCAGTCAAGGGAAAATAAGCTCCTGGTGTTTTCTCTTTATAGGTGGTGCTTCTGAGCACACTACTGCAGCATTATGGCCTTAGAAGTTTCCCTTTTTAGCTATGATATTGTAGATAGCACTTCTAGACAGACAGCAGTATAATGAAGTCTGCTACTGGCCTAGAACAAGAAATTCATAGTATGAATTATATTTTACCGTCTGTTGACTTGCAATATAAAACTGGTCATGATTTCATTTTGAACCACTATCTTGTTTCTTTCTTAGGTATATTCAGTAGCTTAAAATTCAGTGCTTGGAAAGTTTTAACCATAGCTGTTGCGGAAGTTTTCTGGCTGCTACATGGGCTACTACAATAGAAAGCTCTGACTCACACTCTCCGCGAGGCACAGGTGCTTTCTATTGTAGTAGCCCATGTAGCAGCCAGAAAACTTCCGCAACACATAGTTATATTATTCAGGGAAAAGGAAAAGAGTACACTCAAATTCTTTACATACTTATGTTAAACCCCATCTCCTAATTGTATCATAAAGTACATCATTGAAATTTTTCCCATCTGCCTTTATAATGTGCATAGTCCTTGAGTTTTGGAGGTACCCTGTGTTTTATACAAAACTTTAATATGCTGTCAGAAATTCAATAAATTAATAATTCTCTACACTAGAACAAATGTCTTGCTGTCAGAGATTTTGTGAATTTCAGCTTACTAATATCCCTGGATAATATTAATTTTCCAGGAAGTGTTTACATTTCGCACAAAAGTCTATGGGAACCTTTCACTCTACAATATTAGAGATTTGAAGCTTTGACTATAGAGACAGGCTTTTTAAGTGTCTCATCAGATAATGACCATTACAAATCTTTCAGACTTCTTGGAAAGAAGTATAACACAAAAAAAACAAACCAAAACAAACCAACAAAAAAAGCCAAAAATGCAGTTAAACATTTGAAATGTGAAGAATTAAGCTTTCCATTTTAACATCGCTTCCTTCGCTCTACAACTTTTAGTGTCCTGTTTAAAAGACTTGTTTGTGACCCTGAATATACTAACTACTCCTTTCAAGTGGAAAAGGAAGGAAAAAGAAAAAGCTAAAATGAGCTGGAATGTCTGTTCTCTCTCCAATTGTCAGAGTCGACAACAACCTGTAAGCACGCTCAGTGCAAATGATATTGCAAAGAAAGAAAACACTGTTTATTTTTCTAAAGCTGACTTACTTGCAACCTCACTGCTGGAGAAAAGCAAACCCAACACAAGTCTTTACCAGCCTTAACACAACATCTCTTGTGGAGCTCTAGCTGTGTGCCACAGTGAAGTGGTAGTTAATTTTCTGCAGTAACTTTACTGCGTTAAAGTTTCCACAGATGACTGAGATGGGGACAGTTTCTGTATCTACCTCCTGCTCCACAACGAGGCTGTTCTGTACTGTGTTGTTCTATGTTTTGGATTAACTTGAAGGCGTCATCTTTCTACATAACAGATTTTGTTGGCTGAGACCTGTACTAGCAGTGAACTGTTTTAAACTTTGTTTTCTTTAGTTTCTCTGGTCATCAGTGTAGAGAAGTTTGCAAAAGATGACTTACTCTGATAAGCCTGGCTTTTATTAAACTGAAGGTGAAAGAAGAAAAAAGAGGAAAGAAAATGAATTGATGGTGAAAGGAAAGGAGAGGTGAGGAAGTTCTGACTGAAATAACACAAGCCTCATGTTCCAGGTGCTGTTCAAGACTACAAGGAAGGAGGTAGCGCTGACATTGTCTTTCCTGTCTATCTCTCTTGATCCACCTTTTTGTAAGGCTTCTACTTTCCCACACTAGCAACATCCCAGGGCTCTCAGGACAGATCTCAGTGCCTAAGCTGGGACATGAGACCTGGGTCTGAAAGTTAGGCAGGGTGTCTGTCATCGTAACAAACCTTGCTAAATCCTGTTGCTTATCCTTCCTGCAATGCTATGTAGAAGTAGCAGTGGACAGAGGAGTCTTTCCTTCCCCTAGACTGATTGCTAGTTAGGCCCATTTTCTAACATAACGATTCTGATTTACTGTTTTCTGATATCATACTATTTTATTTTTTTGTGGCATAGTCCTTGGATTTCATGAAGAGGTTTTTCTGTTTGCAGTATTTTATTTTTCTGCCTTTCATTTTTTCTGATTATTCCATGCTGTTACTACAGAATAAACTATGCTGAATGCTTCTATTTGTGAGGGCAAAACTTGAAATACAGACCTCAGTCCAGAAGCTGGAGCTACTGGTGTAGCACCTGCATAAACATGTGATGAATCTCAGGTTATTCAGAAGAGAAGGAGCTATTTGGTAGACAAACAATAACAACTATTACTCCTAAACTACTCATTGACATGTCAGCACAGGTTTCAAAGGAGTCACCTGTGATGATCTCTGACCTTCTGTCTTCTAGGAAGCCCTCACGGGGGATCTCAGTAGATCCTATGGGCTCCGATCCACCTACTAGAAATTTCCAAAGTCTTGTTTCTGGACAAAGATGGTTGTTATGGTGAGTAATTCCCCCTTTCCTAAGCGGTGCTGGGGACCAGTAGCTCTGCTATATGCTGCCTGCAGGTAATCTTGCACTGGTCACAGAAAAGACAAAAACGTGAAAGGGAGCATCTGCTTCTTCTCCCATCTGCATGCTCCCACCAGTTTCTGAATATGCTCTTCTGATGAAGCATTCTGCTTCTCTCACCAGATAAATAGTAGAGCAGAATACAGATAATAATAAAAAGTTGAAGCTTTCAAAGAAAAATCTCAGCTACATTTTTATGTCTTTTTATTTCCCCTTCTCTTTTTTATTTTATTTTTTTTTAAATTGAGACAGGGCTCCTGGGCATTCATTAAACAACCTATATCTAATGGGAAAAATACTGTATTTTGCCATAAATGAGCTGTCAAACAGAGAATTATGCCAAGAAATTGAAAGATAATGGTCTGTAAGCACAATAAAGATGGATACTACAATAATGCAAGCCAGTTCTTTCAGTGAAATAAGCAAACGCTGCATGGTTTCTGGGTACCCTCACTCCAGCCTTCTGGGGTTTCGCGTGGCTAATTTTAGCCACTCTCAGTTGTATAACCGTTCTTTTTAGCTTGTGACTCTGGAGTCAACCTGAGGTCAAACTGCATCCTGCTGGAGGCTGACATGTAAATAAGTATGAGACAGTGTTTCCTAGTCTAGATTCTTTGGAAGATCAGAAGCAATGCTACACTCTTTCTCTTCTGTCCTTTGCTTCACAGTACATCGCTAAATATGCGATTTATTTTTTGAAAATATCTGTGATGTTCCTTGAATATGCATTGTTTTTCATACCTTTGCTGCTACAATGAAAAATGTTTCAGTTCACCGAATCTCTGATGATGCTATATACCTTGAATATGCTGCTGACACGTAGCACATTAACATATTCATTACATACACATTAAAATAATTTTATCCATTAAAACACAACAAAAAAATACTTTTTTAAGAATATGGTGTATGGCCATTAAAATCCCAACGTGTTTCATCATGAATAACAGCACAGAAATTAACAATCTAGAGAAGTGCTGGCAAGATCTGTTTATTTCTAGAAGCATTTAATTAAATATGTTTAATCTAAACTGAAAAAGCACTGTTACAGGCACATGTTCAAAAATATAGGGAAACAATTCTCTAATGGGGAAATGAGAAAGCATAATAATAATTTTCAAGATGATGAACATTACAAAAATAAGAAAACATCTAAACCAGCTTAGCACATAGTTAAAACAATCATCAAGATATCCAAATCTTTTAACACGAAGCCTTCCTGTTATTTACAAAATTAGTACCCAGAAATTTCACTTTCAATATGTAAGCAGAAATGTCACCTTTATTTTTCTTCCTGAATGTTATATACATCACGAAATTATCATTTCCAATTTGGTAAACAAAGCAGACAGTTAGCAGCTGCTGTTGTGATTGATGGTAAAATTATACAGAGGTCTCAGTTGTCTGAAGTTTTTCTGAGAGGAGAAAACCTGAGCTCTTCTTCCTTCGATTCAGTATTTTACCTCTGTTTCTAAGTAGTCTTAATACTTCAGGATCTGCATTGCTGAATGGGAGGAGACAAACTTTTAAAAGGTGTAGTCTTCCTTAAACGCGTATGCAATAATGTACATAATCTTGCTTAGAAGTGACTTGCTGTTACAATTGACAGCATTTTGCAGTTATTTGCCGTGTAAAATCCTGAAAATGAATGAGTGCATGTCACGACTGAATGTCTTATTTCTATTCTTTCACACAATTTATGGCAGGTTAGATTAATTCTGCTCTTACCCCTTATTCAAAAAGAAAAAAAAACTGAGGGAAGAATGCCTCTAGCTTTTAAAGGAATTCCTTTCTCTTTCAAGGCATTTAGTAGAAACTATTTAACTTTATTTTGTAATTTTTCTTCTCTATCTTCTTGAATCACTCTGATATCTTTAGAGGTAATTGTATATGTGTAAGTGTGCCCACATTTAGTGACAGGCTTAGCTAGAATCTACTTGAATACAGAGCCTGTAGGGCAGTCCCTCAAATCTTTAAGTCAGAGTTTAAAAAACATTTTCTTCTAATAGACTATGCTTAAGTGGCACATAAGTCAGGAACTGAATTTTCAATTTAAGGAAATATTTTAATTTTTGCAACAGCCTTTGTTACTTTGAAGTACATCAGAATTTTTGTCCCTTAATCTCATTAGTGAGAAGGGAAGGAGACAGCCTTCAACTTCACTACGCCTTTAGGTGGCTACCAGCTGTACCTTCAGATGATCAGGCCCACCAATGAAGGTCTTAACTATCAGCTATCATAGTGCCCATCTGTGTTCCTGAAACTTGGAGTAGTGCATACTTTTGGAAAGCTGAATAGTTAATAATGCCAATGCTTTCTCCCATTGTTACAAAGTACTTATAATTAAAAAAGATATGATGAGAAGAGGCAGTGTTTCAAAATCATGGATGGGTGCAGCATGTCACAAAGCATCTGTGAGAGAATTGCAGGATGCGTGCCAGGAGCATTGCTTTTAGTACTTGAATCTCACATCTGGTTTTGTTCTTAACATCTAAAAGCACCTTTCAAGGACACCGAGTGTACCACTATGGCTTCTTCTAACCCCTCACAACACTTTTCCCCTTCCTCACATGTGCTCATTCGTCACTTCACAGTAACGCACACTGCTCTGAACTATGCAGAATCCTTTCTACATAGGTGTTGAGTGAACACAGAACTGAGAAACAGCATTTTCAAATGCTGTGGCTGGGTAGGACTAAGGACAAGTGAAGACCTAGTCCATCCTTGTTAAGAAGCTCAATGTTCATATCAACATAATGAAGCTAATTGTGTCATTTCCCTAGCAAGATTACTGGGTTTAGTATAAGGAAATTCATCAGACCTCTCATATCCAATGTATACCAAGATAATTTCCCAGTGTTTCCTTGTATGTTATTATCATATACTATTTCAATTAACACATTAGGAATAACACTCATTTTAGTAGGAATACCAGATATTTGCTATCTTGCATTTATAAATAAGGCATGTACAGTTTTGGTAGTCACAATTAATGTTAAACTCTTTAAAAAGATTCTTAACTATCTTTGAAATATCTGCAGTGCTTGAGATTAATTATCACACATGTGAAATAGCATACCTAAGTCTGACAATATGTTATTTGTCTTTATAGCTGAAAAATGCTTTTAGCCAACCAGGTAATATATTAGGGTTTGATTTTTTGTGAGGGTTTTGTTTTTTTGTTCTGGAGGCGAGAAGTGCAAATATATTTTTTAAAAAACCTGTGAATACACACACTGACCAACAAACAAAAACATTCCATTTTGTTTTAGAGATTATGTGTTGCTTGACATTTTACAGTATAAAACTGCAGAATTATTGCTTGCAGCAACTATAAATATTTCTTGCCCACTATGTCTCCATGGCAACTGTGCTAATTTATTCAGAGACCTTTGCATTTTTTTTAATTTAAGAGAAACAATAGTATCTGTACTAAAACTGTTCTTAGATTTGACATTTTGATCCTTTCTGAAATTAAAATGTGCCATAAAGTATTTTTAGGCATAAGCTACATTATTATACAAAAGGCAGAGAAGAGGTTTAAGATGTCTTTTAGTAGGTTTATATTGTATAGGGTTTTTTACGCATAGATATACATACATACACAATTAGCCCCAGAATAATGATTGAGAAGCTGAGAAGGTACTTCTGTTCTCAGCCGATCATAGCCTTTGAACTGAAATATCTCACACCTAGTGCCATCTCAGAGATTATACTTTTGGAACATTTTCACTTATCCTATTGTTCTGCTTTACCAGTAAAAAAAACCCACCCTTTTTTTGACATTTTCAGAGCAGTCTAGTCCCGATGTCACTCTTCGTCTTTGTTTTCAAGTCTCTAAAGCCCGATATTTGAGACTCTGTTCAGAGGACTAGCATTTATGTAATATTTAAGTATTTTTGAATACATATGCAAAATCATAAAAAACAATTATTTTACATGTGTTTGTCATTAAGGTTTGATCAACATCTGACATGGAGAGAGAGGGAAAAAGTGTAGCACAAAAATATTTGCTTCTCTCCTCTTTCCTTGGAAATGTTCACAGCACAGTTACATAGTCGGTTGTAAGCAGTGGCTCATGTTCAAAATGGAACATAGAATCAGATTCCATTTCAGATACCTGTCTCTTATAGCAAATGCCTTCTGCTTGTCATGTTCATCAAATGGACTTTAAAATCAGTTTTTCCTTTGGACAGATGTGTGCCACGTTCAGAGGGCAGCATTGCAAGCCTTGTGCAGCTGTTGCTCATTTCACGTGTACTCTGTGGCTATGTAGAGGAGTTCAGCCTCCAAAGCTGTCAATGAAAAGCTTTGTGAGAGCAGCAAATTCTCTTTAAAAATTTTTTAAATAGGCATTTATCATCTGAACATAAATAAGAGTAAATCAGTAAAGGAAATAACTTGTACTAATAACAGGGTTTTTTATCCTGAGCTCAGAAGTAAATTAAAGGATTCAAACTTTCATTGCCTTTTCATAACAATTAGTATAATGCTGTTTATTTCACATGTACCAAAAGATGGATTTGATATTGAAAATCACTGACTGTTGAGAAACCTTTGTACCTGCAGCTTTTGACTGCAGACAAAGATGTTTTTCAAAGACAGACTAATTTTAATTGAAAATTCAATCTGCATGTCTAATCCCTGGAACCACTTGTTGCTGATGGCGAATAACTGATCTGTAAAAGTACTGAAGTATTCAAAATCCTTTCTCCAAGAAATTATAATAAACCAGTTAACAATTTACATATTCATACTACAAGAGCAGGATGTATGCTGTAAGGTTCATCTGCTGGGTTTATATGCTCTTCACATGCACGTAGGTAGTTGAAATTTAAAATCTGCGTCAATTTACATAGATCAATTAGGAAACCACCTTATTATTCAAACTCTGCAACAGAAATACCTTTTTTCTTTTCAATTACCGTTACTATGCAAAATAAGTTTCATTCAGCTAGCAAGTGAGACGATTGCTTGATGCGCAATTTCTCATGACTGAAGTGGTTTTAAAGACTGAACCTCCAAACATACTCCCAATGGGGTGCAAGTCTGTATGATATTAAACAGCTATGAGAAATAAGCCCAGCTGCAGAATTAGACAGTAGCGTTCAACTCAAATGTTACTTGATTATTTGCATTGATGATGATAGTAACATCTAGCAGCCCAGCAACAGCGTTTTGTCACATATCTTGTACATGCACACGTTAAAGGGCTCTTTGTCTTCTTTACTCAGTTGATAAACCTGTCAGAGCACAGAGTGAATATATAAGAAAGCAGATACTGCTATGATACTCACTTTGCAGACAGGTAACTGAAACACAAAGAGATTAAACAGCGTACCTAAGGTGATATAGTGAGTTTGACCCCAGTTTGCCATAATCTTATTTTTCCCAACCAAATGAGTTTCCTTGCTGTCTAACACTTTATCTAGTAATGGCTTCGTTTATTGTTCAGGCTGAACACTATCTGTGGGTATGGCATATGGGAAATAATGACAATTTTAGCCAAATTAATTAACCTAGAAATACATTTGCGATGATGATTTCTAAATCAAGGCTTTAGTAGCTTTTATACGGACAGCTATAAAAAAAATCAGTGGAAGACAAATAATATATAGCTTTTAATCTGTGCAAGAGAAAGTTCCAGAACTCAGTTTGTGACGCATAATCTTTTAACAGTTTTCAAAGAGTCGTAGTTTAAAGTGTGGATCCATCTTGGGTGCTGGTGCAAGTCAAAAAATTTGAAAGCACTCTTCATTTTTCCTCTTAGACATTCAATTTATCTTAGAAGGAGGGAGCTAGTTTTCATGCTCTAGGATCAGCTTCATGCCTTTAGATCAAAGAGCTGGGAGACCATTCAGATAGACTATCTGCCATGAACCATATCCCAATACAAAATGATAAGAACGCTAAGAAACAGTATGCAGTTCAGAAATTTCTATCATTGCTTCAAGCTCAGCTAGTAGACCAAAACTCTGCATTAAACTGCTGGATATGATATATTTAGCTCCAAGGTAACTTCATATCCCCTTAGGGGTACAAAGTATATTTTCATCTTTGTGCGTCTTTGGTGATCAGAGGTACAAAAAGACATGTATGTCAGGTTGTTGCACTGTCTTACACTATCACTCTACATGGGAGATCTCAGAGAGCTTCCAGCAAACATCACTGTTGATGAGCACAGGACCTATTTGTCTTTGCAGCTTCCAAGATCAAAGAACTCCTTAGACTTCCATTTAAACAGAATTGACAGGTGAGCTAAAAAAAATTTCAGTTATATGTTTCTAGCAAAGGCAAGTGTGCTTTTAGGATCATGGGATAATTCAAGTTGAAAGGGACACACAGGGGGTGTCTATCACAGCCTCCTGCTCAAAGAAGGGAAACCTTTGAGGTCAGGCCATGCTTCTCAAGGCTTGATCTAGTTGAGTCTTACTTATCTCCAAAGATGGAGATTGCATGACCTCACTGGACATCGTGCTCCTCTGCTGGACTGTCCTCACTGGGTAAAAGTTTTTATTTACATCTATCCTGAATCTTTTTTGTTTCAGTTTATGTCCCTTGTCTCAGGTAAGGAGCCTGTCTCTATCATCTTGGTCACATCACCATAGTTATGGGAGGATGCTGTTGGGTGCCCCCAAAGCCATCTCTCTTCAGGCTGAACAAGGTTCTGTCCCTCAACTTCTTCTCACAGGGCAAGTGTTCCTGCCCAGCTGACTTTGCTCCAGTTTAGCTACATCTTTCTTTCATTGTGGGACCCAGCACTGAACACAGTATCTGGGTCTGATACTGTGTCTGGTGATCGCTTTGCTCAAACTATTGCCTCTTCAGATCAGTCTGTTCAAGCAGCCCAGGAGGTTGTTAGCCCTCATTCCTTCTAGGGCACACAACTCACATTCAGCATATGGAGGGTTAAGTTTTGATAAACTGACTGGTTTCAAGAAAAGTTTAAAACCAGTAGAAATTCTAGTAGTGTGTTTGGCTGAATTCATTTATTCATTTTTTAAAAAATTTAGATTTGCACTGTCAGGTTCTGTTGGCTCTGAGTTGTTTCTCAGAAACCAGCTAGAAACAAGGTGGCCAGCAGGACCTTATCTCGTAAGGGCAGCAAAAGGTTTGGCTTCAGTTGCTGCAGAGTTACAGTCTTTTCTGGGTAAAAGCAGTACCATCAGATATTCTGAAATTTCCTTTGTGTCCAAAACCAAATTAATTTTCTATGTCAAGTGTTAATCTATGCTTAGCTTTACAGATAATAATAATGTCTGTAAAAATTTGCAGATATTTATATATACATACACATACGTATTTGCTGTGCATTGTCCCATTGTGATAATTTGTTGTCTTTAACTGATTTTTATTTAACATTTTTAACACATTTCTCTCATTTTTTCTCATTTTCCTTTCCCTTTCCTTTTCTTTTTCCTTTCCTTTTCCTTTTCTTTCTCTCTTTCTCTTTCCCTTTTGATCCAAAACAGTCATTTGTCCTCCAGGAAGTGAACTGAGTGTTAAGATATTTCATATAAAACCACAACATCAATGCACAATAGAGTTTTTTAAGCTAATTTGAGCTGTATTAGAGTCAGTGCTGAAAAATTCCACAACCCTAGACTATTCAATATTGCGTTTCACTCGTATTTTGTGTGCAGAAATTTAATTACATGGACACATTTTTCAACAATTCAGTTTACCTCTGGCCAGCTTATATGTCAACTGAGTTCAACCACGCTGGATAATTAATTTTAGCTACATTCTATATTGTGACATAGACGTGTCCTGTAGGCACAGTTATCATAAATTTCTCAGACAAATCCCTGGTTTTCAGGCCTGTTCTTGCTAGAAGATCCTAAAGAGGATGATATCTCTCTCTTAGACCAATTAAATTTAGAGGTGCAATAGTTTTGCCACTGACAACCTTAATAGAAATTCTTCATAAAGTTACTTATATAAATATATTCAAGATTTATTAGAAAATTAGGTCACCAAGGAGGTGTACTGAAACCCACAGCTATTTTGCAAGTAATTTACAGTATCAGAAACTGTTATGCTGTCTCGTAACTGATTTTCAGAAATTTTCGAGTATTTATGAAAACAATTAAGGAGTGAGAGTTGTGCTTCTTTCCTTTAAAACACCTTATTTATTTGCACCACTATATTTTCACTCATTAATGAAGGCATCCTTAAACCAGTGTAATTGGCAGAGGCTCCATCAGAGCAACATTGAATAATGCAAAGATCTCAATTCTGATCTTTTGGTCTCATTGGTGAGCAAAATGAAGAACAACTCAACTAGAATATTCACCATGGTGGGTACCAATCACTTTTAAGGCATGAAGATAATAAAAAACACAGAGACAGGCATGGATTCTGCTCTCACTCCTGTCAGTGCTACTGTCGCTCCCTGCTGTGGAGGAGAAGATGCACCCTTGGGATGATGACACTGGCTGGCAGCTGTCTTTCAGATGACCAACAGAGATGTCAGTCACAGAGGCTGCTTTGAACAGGAGATGATCTGTCCCATTTAAGAAAAGATACTTCAGAAGTGCAAAGACTTGTAAGTCATTTCTGACATGATGGACTACACAAGTCAGTAGAACGGCTGGTAACAGCTACGAAAGGGAAATATTGACAAACATTTCATGTTTAACCAGATAAGATATTGAAGATATTTGCAACCACTTATATTTCTTTTTTTTTCCCCAAATTTTGAAGATAAATTTAATAGCCACTTGGAGAGGACAAATATTTCTAATCATGCACCAGAGACTAGAAAGCAAAAAGCACAACAAAATACCATCTCTTTTAACACCAACATTATAAGTGAGTAAGGGAGCACTGCTATAAACAAAGAGTGCATACCTACACTAAACCATCCCTACAGTCTGAACTTTGTTGTACCTTTGCTGATCAGCATTAGACTTCCAGACACACTTACTAAAGAGGTTTGAATGAGGGTATTTATTCTCATGACAGTAGAAATTCCTCCTTGTGGATCTATTAGCATGCACTGGTTTTTGCCTATAAAAAAAGATGGTAGAGAAAAGAGAAAGTATTCAAAAGTTTCAGAATGATTGACTTTTTATGATCAAAAATAATAACAGCCCACAAAAAAATAAATTACAAAAAAAGGCAAAAGCACAGCTAGGGTACATTTTTTGGGCTCAAGTGGGAGTGGAATAATATCAGGCTTGCCCGTGACACACTGAGAGCACCTGAAGAGCAGCAGAAAGGATTTCCAGACACTCCAGTCAGTAAGTCAGATTCATTGGGGGCCCAACTTAAATGCCTCTCTGCAAATGCACGTAGCATGGGGAATAAACAAGAGGAGTTAGAGATGTGTGCACCTGCAGGGCTATGATCTTACTGGAATCACGGAGACATGATGGGATGAATCATGTGACTGGAGTATTGGAATGGAAGGATACAGGCTCTTTAGGAAGGACAGGCATGGGAAATGAGGAGGTGTCACCTTCTATGTTAAGGACCAGATGGAGTGCATGGAGCTCTGCCTGGGCATGGATGAGGGGCTGACTGAGAGCTTATCAGCCAGGGCTAAAGGGAGGGCAGACATTATAGTGAGGGTCTCCTACAGGCCACCTGACCAGGCAGACCAAGTGGATGAATCCCTCTAAAGACAGATAGGAGCAGCCTCACATTCATGAGCCTTGGTCCTCATGGAGACTTCAACCATCCCAATATCTGTTTGAGGGACAGCACAGCAGGACATAAGCCATTCAGAAGGTTCCTGAAATGCATTGATAATAACTTCCTTCTCCAACTGATAAAGGAACCAATGAGGAGAGGTGATATGCTGGACCTTGTTCTCATCAACAAGGAGGGGCTGGTGGGCAATATGAAGCTCAAGGGCAGCCTTAGGCTGCAGTGACCATGAAATGGTGGAGTTCAGTATTCAGCTGTTTCTGGTTCCCTACAAATATGCTGCTGGGGACCAGAGGATGTCCAGGGAAGGTGCAGGGAGTCAGATCCTCAGTTTCTTGCTGTAGATGCTCACCTGGCCCTGGAACACTACAAGATGCTACATGGGTGGCAAAGAACTTCTGCAATGCTGCAAGATAGGCAAGTACACAAATACAGCTCGTGTTAATGTGACTGATAGCAGCTACTTGTGATTAGGTTTATACAATGCAAATTAATTTATAGTTCAATAGTTATTAAATGTAGTGTGAATTACATCTTTTCACTTTATACAGAAAGATATATATAAATGTAATTTGTACATGTAAACAATGGGTTTTGGAAGGAGAATAGAGGACGGAAAACACCAATAACAAATTTGCTTAATATGTTTTCATTTCTCTTGTAAAACCTCTCACTAAAATATTTCCTCATCCTTCCCGACAAGTCAGAGTAGTGAAATTATGTGGAATTCAACAAAAGAAGTCATAACAGAACTGTGAAGAGGGAGTTTCCTTTGCAGTACAGGCTATCTTTACCTGGCTGTGCTGCACAATATAATACAAGCACTGGAGAAAATTCAGATGAGGGTGTTTGGGAGCATCACCTTTGAGGGCCTTTTACCTTTAGTCTTCCAAAAGACTGTAAAATCTTCATCACCCTGTTCAAATCCTGTCCTGTTAAAGCCACTAAAGTTCTAACATATTTGTATAGCCACAGTCATAGCACAGTACACGACCTACAAAGTAATTTTTAAAATATCTTTCTGCTTGTTTTCTGCTAGACTTATTGCTGCCCCAGCTATATGCTGCAGGCCAGAAAGTTGTTTATCACAACAGAATGCAAGCAATTTCTTACAAATGCTACTATGAGCAGACGCTTACCAAGGTTTAGGTAACCTTTGCTCTCTAAGTGTCAAACTGCAAGCGGATCTGACTGGAACTCTTGATTAATTGACTCAAAACTACAGAAAAAAAATAGATTTCCTAATGCAATTATTCTGAAATAGGGAGCAATAGAGCTATACAGGCACTCTTGAACAAGTATCTACATTATTTTTTCCTCTCTCTACCTGTACACATGGCTCTGTGTGCAAAGGGAGAGTGAAAAGTCAAATGCTAATATTGTCAGTTATTTTCAAATACTTGTAAAGTTGGGTGAATGAAGGGAAAGAGGGAAAGAAGAGGAAAGGGAGAAACTATGGAGGGAAGAAGGAAATGGTGGACGGAAAAAGAAAACAATTTGTACCTGGGCCAGTGGAATACAGAATGCAAAACGGAACAGAAAGAAAAATAACATAGGACAGTATGGTCATTGTGCATACTAGTTTACTAGAAGCACTGGAGCACAGAACTGTGAGCTTCATAGGCAGTAAACAAATGTGTGAAAGAATAAAGAACAGGGTGCAAGGTTAGAACAAGATTTGCCATGGGTTTGTATAGGCCTAAAACCATTAAGATCTCAGCGTAATGGGAGACCTTAATGTCAAGAGAAGCATTACAAGTCCATAAAGGTAAATCTATACAAGTGATGTTACGAAACTGAAATAGCTCTGCAAGTCCCAGTGCCTAAATGAAACCTCGAAAAAAGTTCCTATGCCTGTATCCCATATAGAACACTATATGCCATGGAAAGTCACCTATCAGTGTACCTTTTTGAGATTTAACAAAAGAAAGGGAAAAACTGCAGTGAAATAAGTCACACTACAGAACGTGGCAGAGAACAAAAGGAGATCCATTTTTAAAGGGAATAAAAAGAATTTTTCTAAATTCCAAAGGGGGCTAAGGAGCAGATTTTCAATACAGAAAACCCAAAGGACTTTCAGGGTATGCTATTGAAAAGTTGCACTGAGAAATGTATTGTCCAAACCCTGCCATCACAGAACATAAACCCGAGCTAGTTTCTCTAGTGCACAGACATGATATAAGCCTACGAGTACTAAGTGTAAATAGTAAATAAGCTCAATAGGTTAAGCAGGTAAGGTACTTCCTATATAATATCTTGGGCTATCAATTGCTGGTACTTAATATTTTCCAGTGAAAAACATTGAAATATTGACATTTTCCTGCATATTTGCAAGATTATTGGTAGTGACTCCATTTATCTATTGTGCCAACTTTTCTTTTTAGTTCCAGACATGAAAATTATTTGGACTGTATTATAAATACATGTACTGACACTCGCTTTACTATATGCTGTTTATTAAACTGCATATAAATGTGTCCTAAAATGCCCATTTCAGTGCATCACCTCTTGTGCGAGATTAACTCAGGCAGTATCGGTAACACGTTCAAAGTGAGTTGAAATCAATCCTAAGGCACTCAAATGACTTACAGGTCTGTGTATCAGATCCCAAACCAATCATTGCTTTAAAAAAAACAAATGAGGAAGTACAATAGGATTTTCATTCTGAAAGGCAAAATAAATCCTCCAGTCTTTTCCGTGCATGCTTCTGAGCCTTGATTATGTCTGACTTACATGTTAGGGCATACATGTCACCCACATGCCTTTGTTTCTCCAGAAAAGAAATGGTTACATGATCAAGCCTGAAATGACAGCTATATTTTAACAAGTATTTTTCTCTAGATTCCCAAGGAAATAGAATCATACACTGTAATATATGCCTAAAATCAGGTATAGTATGAAGGTATCGTTTTCTGTTTTTAAATATCAAGTAAAATGAATGCTACATTATAACAGCCTCTTTTTTTAGTTCTATGTTAGCGTGTGTGTGTGTGTGTGTGTGTGTGTGCAAGATGGTTTTTTTGTAACATCAAGTATTTAAGTAGCTGCACCTCAACATTTTTTTTAATGTTTGACTCCTTCCCCTGTTCAAGTCTTTTTTAAATCTTCATGAATAAACCATGTCCTTCCCCTGTTCAGATCTTTTTAAAGTATCCATAAATAAACCATGTTACTCAACACAGTACCTGATTCTATACTCATACAAGTATTAAAACCAAGGCACCTATGCCCAGTTCAATCTAGACAAGCAAGAGGGAGGCAATAAAGTCCAGAGAATGTTTGACAAAGACCAGGATTAGCACATCCATCAGTTTGAAATGGGCAGCCACTGTAACTTAAAATAAATCATTGAATGAATTGGATGAAAAAGAAATGACCAGAAAAGGTGTAATGTCTTTTCATAGCCATGAAGAAAACAAAATAGAGTTGGATCTTTCTCCATCTTTGGGTTTGGGTAGAAAATAGAGGATGCATCCTCTGACTAAATTTTGTAATTCCTGAATGGGAAGCTGATGTTATGCACTTGCCAGACTGTTAATTTTTTTAACTGCAAACTGACAAAATCAAATTACCAATTTGATAGGTGCTTTATTCAGGTGGAATATAATGTTTTATTAAGGTCATGGAATGTTATCATCTTATTCATTTTAGCACTAGCTTCTAGCTTTATCTGGGGAACAATCTCTTGGATCAGAACACTTTGTTATTGTTAATTAAAAAAAGCAATATTATTAATTTACAAAGGAGTAAACTGATGTACAGCTTCACCTATCAAGTCCAAACACACAAGCACGTATTGTTTGTAAATAAAAACCACTTGCAAGCAATTTCTGAAAAGCTACATTAGGACAAATTTACTGAAGCAAAATCGCTGTTAGATCTTTTATGGTTTCTATTTATTATTAATCACCAGATCATTCCTTCATGCATTGAAGCTCTACGTATCCCATGGCCTTGCCTTGACTGCAGGTCTGAGTGAGACAGGTGGCATTTCCCTTCCCCACTCCTCCAGTCCTTCAGAAGGACTCACCCACCCCTCTCACACTTCTTCCCATCCCACCAGCAGTGTCTTTAGGACCTCAGAGCTGCTGCTGGACTCTCCGGCAAATAACCACAAAGTCAAACAAACGAGATACAGTTGGGCCCACTAAAAGTCATATAAATAATCTTATAGATTAATCTGTAGTTATTAAACCTCAAAAGTTCTCCAAAGCACTTGGAGGCAGAGTTAATTTAGTACCTAGCACAGCCAGGAGGCCCCGTAATTTTCCCTTAGCCCTGTGGCCCCAAATGGAAGAGCAGGGCTGGAGACCTGATGTGACCAGGCAAGGAGGCTTCCTCGAGGCAGACACATCTCAGGAAGGAGTGATAACCTGTCCCAGGTGTTATAGTCCAGCTAGTGCCCAGAAAAGCTACCGCCAACCTTAACTGTCCCTGCTAAATCTTCTCTTTATTCTGGGACAACGCAAGAATCTCTTGGAGATAAGACAGAAAAGAAAGCAAAATAAATCCCAATCTATAAAAATATTTCAAAATAAAATAAATTAAATAAAGATCATTGTGGTAGAGTAATAGGCCATACTCACAGCAGGACTAAATAATCAGCCATCAACATCCAGAACAACAAGTTCTCCATGGTGAATATCAGACTGTGTAAAACAGATTCAAGATATAAATAAATTATTCCCAAAATGCAGAAAGCACAGTCTTTTAGACAAGTTTAATTACTTTAATTCCTCAGATAGAGGATAAGTGAGGGAAAATAATGAGTTTGTTCATCCATAAGAGTCTGGGGAAAGCTTATACAGTGGGAAACATTCTTCATTTGAAAACAGATTCTCCCTTCCATATCAGTGACAACAGTATGGAACTTTTGGAGAGAGTTTTTCCTGTTTGTTTGTTTCTTGGCTTTTATATGCAAATAAAAGAGGAATGTGAGTAAGGAACATGGACTCCAGGAATGTTGGAAGACTTTTTTAAGGTTTTGGCAATGATTGCATGTAAGTCACCTGTATTTATAGTCACCTCCCTTCCAGTATGATTTCAGTGGCTGAAAGCTGTATATGTCATGATAATGAAAGAACCCATGGTTCTTCTGCTTAAATTGTAAGATACTTTTGAAGGAACAGTACTAGGAAAGGGTGATGACTGACAGGAAATGTAGAAAGAACAATATCATCTAATCCAAAATTAGCAGAACATGAGGCAACAAGGAAACTAAGTTAAAATTAGCAAAAGAGAGAGTCAGAGCTAAAATAAATTTTTATTGTGGAGTTCCTAGCAAATATTTCTTTTTAAAAATGAAACCAATTACTGTAAGACAAAAAGAAGCAGAAATCTCCAGTGAAGACCTAGAAAGGAACAGTTTTTAAGAAGAAGTTTATAAGACAGAATGGGCACCAGTCAAAATAAAAAAAATCTACAGTGAAGATTGGAGGAGTACCAACAGAAAACACAGAAATCATCTGTGCAGTCAGAGTGCCCATAGCAGGTAGGCATACACTTAGAAAGGTACAGAGACACAGGGCTTTTCTGGAATCAGGTACACTAGATCACTGCCCTAAAAATATATAATTGCTGTTTCTCTCAATCTCTCCATAGATTGCTTTGCTACTTTGAGATCTGTGCTCTGCAAGGATACCCACACTCCAGTCAGCTGTTGTACATACTTTTCAGCTCCACAGTTCTTTATGAATCTATTTATCTGCAGAGCTGCTGAAGTACATAGCTAGAGGTATTGAATTACATTTGGAAAAAAAAATATATTTCCCTGTGCCGTTTAGCCCTAAAGTGCTGATGATACAGAGCCCTCAGTGAAAATCTGACCTCTAAAATGAACACATTCGTCTTTGAAAGAACTTTTTTCTGTGTTTCAATCTCTCTAACATGGTGGACATACTAGAGAAATGTAAGTGTTGTTCACAGACCTACAGAAGGTTATCCTATTTGTTTAGTTCTTATCCTATTATTATAAATGGTGCTGTCAAAAGCCTTCCTGTGAAAATACAAGTAGAACACAGTCAAGCAAAAATGGATGACTTGGGCATTGTATGACAAACACTAAACCAAAATCAAAACTCTAAAACAAAACATAGTATCTTCTCCTTTCTAATAATAGGACATTTATTTACTCAGGACAGCTTTTTCAAGGAGAAAAAAAAAAAAAAGATGATTCAATTTGAAAAATCTGTTTTGAAAAATTGGACATTACACAGCTGTATTGCCAGTGTACTGGTAAGTCTGTTAAAATTCTATCTGAAGGTTCATATGACTGAAATGCAGTCACAAAAACAGAAAAAACAGAGAATAAAAACATGGGCAAACATTGTAAATAACCAAGAAATTCAAGAATGCTTTAGAAACAATCAAATGCTTGTTACTTAACATTCACCTTTGTTTTAGATCTCTGTAACCCAGATGCATTTAAAAATCAAAATAAATGTGATAATCAATTCTTGATTATAAAGTAGAAAGACTTTTCTTTATAAGTCACCAAATGGGAAAACATGCAATGTCATATATTCTGTACCTCTGCGTGAAAGAATCTGATTTATTTTGTTTGATGGACTGAAGTGCTAAATTTGCTTACTCTCTACAGCTGTTCTTCTCTAAAAGAAGAGGCTGTTAAGCAGTGATAGAAATGACCTAAAAAACACAGAATCAGATATCTAGTCAGCCTTGTATATATACACATGTAAGTATGTGAAAGAAACAAAAAATAAGAATGGATGTATTTATGTTTTATTGTTATAAGGAATAAAGGAAAACATGATTTGTATTAGAACTTTTGTACTTGATTTGACTGCAATTAAAAAGTGATTCTGAGATCACGGTAATCTAAATATAGAGATGTTTACTATAGATGAAAAAGAAATATTTTTAATCTGAAGCAAAACATGACAGAGTGGAACAAGATTTAATTTACAGCACTAATAGAGCCAAGCTGCAGTGCATGTGGTAAAGATTAAATACTTGAACAAAAACTGTTAAATTAATACCTTTGATAATACTCTTAAAATTACTATGAATCCAAAATATTTGCACTAACTCCTTCATATCTGAGATATCAGTAAGACACAAAAGTCTTGGCAGCCTTTCTCAGGGGTGAAGTCCATGTATAAGATGATTCTTAGGTTTATTGATGTAAAACACAAGTTTAATTCACTCAGCTCGATAATGGATATAAATCAGTTCTTCTGGAAATATCTTCTTTATTTGCAAAATCCAGATTTACGTGGATCTCCCTGAGTGTTAGAACATCCCAGAATGCTACTGAAGAAACAGTGGGTAGTCCCCAAATTAAACACTTTCCAATAGTGTTTCTACCTCAGCAGAGTAAGTTGGAAATAATAGAAGAAGCTTGGATGTGATTTAAAACCACCTGGTCTTCATTGGATGCCCTGGATTCCTACTAAAATCAATGCAGAATTAAGAGTCTAGAAACACAGTTCATCTTACCATAAAGAAAATCAAACATCTGGTGAGGTGAATTGTACTTTAAATTTCATTGAGTCTTCTGCATATATCCCCACTGCTTACAAATGGAGCCTTGGATAACTAGCTTAGGCAGAAATTTAAATTATAAACATCTGATAATAAGCAAGACCTAAGGACACATCTTGTGAGTCCAGCCAAAACGCTAATTTCTGGCAACTGTTTCTGGAAAGACATAGTCACAGTCTCATCTATTTAGATAAGCCTGGCATTATTATTGCCATGGTCTTAAGGTTTGACACATGCTAAAGAACCTAAGTACAATCCATCTGTTTCAGTTTCTCACATGATCATTCTGAGTTGTACAAAGAGGAGATGCCATTTGACGGAACTCCTGACCCAGCAGGGTGTGACATCCTGAACCGTCTCCTCCAAAGTATCGCAGGAGGAGGTGGATGTTTAAGAAGTTCCCAAGGAGCCTTGTAAAGGTTGTGGAAGAGTTGTGGGCCACCAGATTCTTGAGCAAGCACATAGGGTGTCAGGGAGTAGCTTAGTAGGTCTCCTGATTTTTGCAAGGATTGAGAAATGCTTCAATTTGCTGCTAGGGAGTATACATTTTATAGCCTTGTATAACTACAGAAAAAGGACCGTAGTAACTTTCATTCTTTTCCCTCAAAATTAGTAAACCACAAATATTTGGATTTCAAATAAATTTAACTTTTCTGACTTTTAAGAATGACTGGTTTTGCTAATGTTAATGTTCTTGCCCTGAATTCACTGCTGTTTATGACTAACCTTAACCTCATGGTGATTAAAGGCTTTGATTTTCTCCCTCTTCTCTGGTCAGAGATTTACCTGTAAGAGACTGTGCCAGCTACTTACAGAACAGTAGCAATGTTATCAAATGAGATAAGTATCACTATCACTTTTTTTCCTGACATGGTTATATCTCTTGCAAACTTAAGGCAGCCAAACCCTTACACTGCTTAAAGTTAAATTTTGTGTGTGCTTATAGTGTAATATCTCACATTTGGAGAGGAAAAGTTTCTAAAGTGAGAAATGCCTCTCATCATTTCCAAAGACAGACAAGTCTTTGAAGAAACAGTTTTTTGAAGTCAGTGTTTAATAATCTGAAAAAATGGTGAAAATGCTGTGTATTCAGCACAGGAACGTTGTACATGAAAGTTACTTCATTTTTTTAAAAAACCTCTCGCTTAGGCTGATATAAAAAAGTTCAAAAGTTCACTTCAGTGACAATGTGTAATTAAAGACCCAAAAATCTGGACGATTGAAATACTCTGGGGTGCAAAATTGCAGAGAAATACTGGAAGACGACCTTTACAGAGACATATTAAAGACTGAATTTCTGCTCTTATATATGATGACAGGAATAACATCTTATAAGAATGCATAATGAAACAGGGAAAGGGATTTCTTCATACTGTTTTTGATGCTCAAAAAATCTGATTCAGGGTCACCTAAAGTTTCAGCAGAGGATTTCTCTAAGAATATTCATATTATCACAGTTTTAGAAGACCCAGATCCGTTTTGGCACTATATAGATCCTACAAAAAAAGGCAATCCCTCCCCAGAAATGTTTCCAATCCAGTCCTGAAAAGAGAGAAACAGTGACTTGAAATGACTCATGAGGGTCACTCCATTAGTCATCAGCAGTGCCGAGAATAGAAACTAGGTTTTCTTATTCCCTGCCTCAGACTCGATTTGTTTGACTATATTGCTTTCTGGTCAGAACAGTTGCGGTGACAGTACGCAATATTACAATACGGTTTTTCTCTTTTCAGTCCCTTCGTCCTTCCCCAGAGTAAGGCTTGCATGTTTCACTTCAGGTGTTCAACACTTAAAATGTAATTATTTCAGTTTTACTTTAAAGATAACCATCACAGCACTACTCTCATATTTACAATATTGCATCAAACTGCAGCTGTCCCTTTCCAGTGCCACCTGAGCTAAATAGGAAGAAAATTCTTATCTCCTTCAAGTCATATTTTCTGTTGATTTTCTAATCCATTTTGTTTTATCAGCTACCTGAGTTCCCATTTTAAACCATTTTTACAAATTAATTGTCTTCAGTGAGAAAGATGCATTTCACAAATTCTAAGCCTTTCACAGAAATAGGGAAAAATTAAATTGGATAGGGTAGTCATGACTGTTGTCTAGAAAAAATAAAGATAGTGGCTACTCAGAGGATCAGAGATTGCAAACAAAAATGAAATCTTATGCTGAATAAAGCTATATTCCAGTTCAGAGCACCAATGAAAATCAAAGACCTAAACTAATTTCTGAAAAATTAACCATCCCTAACCACTTACTGTACACAATACAGTGGAAGCCATAATTCCTTAAGCTGCTGTAGTTCAGTAATGAAGTGTTGTAGCTGTCGTATAAAAAAAAAAGTATGCTAATATGAAACAAAATTGCTCAGCTGTTTGAATGCAAATAATGTAATATTGCTCCTTACTTCTAAAGCAATATTCCTAACAGAGTAAACTAGCCTTTATCTGATGAGAATTCCAGCAAGCAAGGTGATTTTTTTAAATGAGACCAGCCAGTGATAACGTTTTCTTAGCATTATCTTACCCTTTCTCACTGAACAATGAAGTCAGAGATGATGATTTTCTCTACTGATGTTTGTATTGATCACATTAAATTCTTTAGTACACCTTATTATGTACACAAGTACTCGTGCTTTATCTATATATGAAGTTTGTCCTTCTTACAGAATTACTACATAGGAACTCTACAAGGAAGATAAACAGTAATAATAGAGCTTGCGTTTTTTCTTATATATATATATAATGGATTTCAGCCAAAATTGTAATAGGAGTCAGCTGTCAGGCACCAAGCCATTCCTTCACAGCCTGCACTGAGCATGGCATTGACGCTATTCAAAGAGCAATTTGAAGAGATCGGGCACTGAAAATCCCAACAAGAAAGAGACGTTTCTGACAGGTTTTGCCTCTGCCAGGATTGAAATGCGTATTTTCAGATAACAAAGTAAATCAGAGTGACAATGTACTGACTGCCAACTGAGCTGATAACTACAAAACTTTGGGTGACCAAAGTGAGCTGTATAGAATCATAGAAAGTTTTGGGTTGAAAGGCATATTAAAGATCATCTAGTTCAAACCACACTGCCATGGGAACCAACACTTTCTCCTAGATCAGATTGCTCAGAGCCTCATCCAACCTGGCGTTGAACATTTTCAGGGATGGGGCATCCACAACTTCTCTGGGCAACCTGTTCCGGTGTCTCTGGACCACCCACAGACTGAATAATTTCCTTAGATCTAATCTAAATCTACCCTCTTTCAGTTTAAAGCAATTGCCCCTTGTCCTATCACTACACGCCCTTGTAAAAAGTCCCTCTCCTGCTTTCTTGTAGGCTCCCTTTAGGTACTGGAAGGTTGCCAGAAGGTCTCCCAAGAGCCTTCTCTTCTCCAGGCTGAATGACCCCAACTCACTCAGCCTATCTTCATAGGAGAAGTACTCCAGCACTTAGATCATCTTCGTGGCACCGCTTCTGAGCTTGGAGGAGGTAATCCTTCAATATTAACCAGCTTTCTTGGGCCTCTCCCCTCCAGGGTTTTATCCCATCCTACTCTACCAAGCAGATTCCTGAAGAAACCAAAGTCTGCTCTCCTGAAGTACAGAGTAGTGAGCTTGCTGTGCTCCCTCCTCACTGCCCTAAAGATCTTGAACTCCACCATTTCATGGTCACCGCAGCCAAGCCTGCTCTTGAGCTTCACATTCCCCATGAGCCCCTCCTTATTGATGAGAACAAGGTCCAGCATAGCACCTCTCCTCATTGGTTGCTCTGTCACTGGAGAAGGAATTCATCATCAATGCAATCCAGGAACCTCCTGGATTGCCTATGCCCTGCTGTGTTGTCCCTCCAACAGATATTGGGATGGTTGAAGTCCTCCATGAGGACTAGGGCTCGTGAATGTGAGGCTGCTCCTATCTGTCTATAGAGGGCCTCATCCACTTGCTCTTCCTGGCCTGCAGCAGACCCTTACTATAATGTCACCTGTCCCAGCCCTCTCTTTAATCCTGACTCATAAACTTTCAGTTAGCCCCTCATCAATGCCCAGGCTGAGCTCCATGCACTCCAGCTGGTCCTTGACATAGAAGGTGACACCTCCTTCTCATCTCCCCTGCCTATCCTTCCTGTGCAGGTTTAAGTTCTTCATAGGATTTGCCTAAGCAGCTAAAAAGTTTGTATTTTGTAATATGAATATATGCATTACAAGCAAAGTAAGTACAGCCTTTGAAATAGTTCTGGGTAAAATGTCAATATCACTTGTTGTGGAGCAAATACCACTTACAGGGCAAATTCAGTGAAGTGGCGTATCAGGCATCTTTGCAGCAAGATCATGTTCCTCCTTCTCTGACTTTCTGACACTTCCATACACCTTTTAAAACCTACTCACACTCATTCTACCCATATGAGTCTATCATAATATGATTAACTTTCATCTGAAGGTGTATATCAGAAGCAAACCAAAATCAGTTGTAGATTACATCCATGAGCAAATATTTGCTCCGTTAACTGTGATACGATTGGAAGCGCTTGGGCATCAAGAGTCTCACTATTTTCGAGAAAGAGAGCTTTTTCAGACCTTTAAAGGTCAAACTTAGTCTGACAGTAGAGAACACAAATTCTAAAGTTTGCAGAGAATGCTCCCAATTTCCTGACCTTTGAATCTGTGAGCTATTCAAGTACCACAGCTGATATCAGTTTTATTTGCAGCCTACAGGGAGAGATGCAGATTTCAGCTGTTGTTTTAAGCAGAGGCTATTGTACTTGACCCCATTCCATTTACAGAATAACATGCATTCATCAATTTTGAACCAAAAATTCATGAGTAACTCCACCAGGTGCCTATCAGTTGTAGTACCACTGCATACACCGTGATAACTCTGAGTTTTGAAAACGGAATTATAAAACAATTCACCAGAATATAAAATCCTTCCCTCCTGTGTGTTTATTGAAAAAAAAAAAATTGTGAAATCTGTAGACTGAAAAAGTGACTATATTTATCTATTAGAGATTCGTTCCATATTGCATTCATGGCCTTGGCCACAGGGATGTGTAGCTGCTAAAGCAGGTGGCACATTCAGTTTTCTGGGCTGATTGATTCCTCATTTCTGAAAATGCATAGTGAATTATGCTTGCAATCTAGCATAATTTTATTGCTGCTTTGGTGAGGCAGTTAAACATTTGTTTAATACCTATTCAAGCCAAAATGCTATGGAATAGCTTATAAAAAACTATAAAATACATAATACAATTTAGGAGTGCTATCGTACCTTTCGTTTACTATTCAAGTGCACATTATTTTGAGTTCTTCTATTGGCTTTTCAACACTCAAAGGGGGCTTATAAGGAAGATGGGGATAAACATTTTAGCAGGGCTTGTTGTGATAGGACAAGGGGCAGTGTTTTAAAACTAAAAGAGGGTAGATTTAGACTAGATAGAAGGAAGAAATTTTTTACAATGAGGGTGGTGAAACACTGGAACAAGTTTCCCAGAGAGGTGGTAGATGGCCCATCCCTGGAAACATCCAAAGTCAGATTGGACAGGGCTCTGAGCAACCTGATCTAGTTGAAGACATCCCTGTTCACTGCAGTGAAGGTTCTATTCTATGATTCTGTGGTTCTCTGATTTAGAACACAGCAGTGCTTTTTTCTTGCTTAATTTCCTGTTCTAATTAATCAGAGCTGTACGATGGTCTACACAGCATGAAAGATTTGTATATTTGTGTTTCTTTGAAAGTGATCAGGCCAAAAACATCATGAAATGCTTCATCATATTAAAGGAAATTTATACAACGTAAAACTGGGGAATAGGTTGTGATTTTTACAGGTTTCACTCACTTAAACTCCTTTCTAACATTGTGGGTTATGAAAACAAATTTATTACAGATCATGCACTAATATACATGTTTATATTTGCTTATAATATCCTGATAAAATAAAGATGGAAGTTACACTTTCAAGTACTCTCTTCCTCAGCAGTATTCAAGGACAGGTTGCACAAATGAGAGCAAATATATACATGTTAAAATGGCGATATGTAAGAATAAAATGAATTCCATTCATCTGTGAACTCACAATAAAGATAGATCATGTATAGAAGTGCCTCATACGGAAAGTGAATGAATTAAAAACTATAATGGGAATACTGCAAACTCATATGACTCTGCTGTAAAATATTTATGATAAATTTATATTTTTAAGATTTTATTGGACTTTTAAGATCAATTTAAAGTTTGTCTCAAAATTTCTCTCCATGTTTTAAGACATGAGTTCTGGGTAGAGAAGATATAATCTCAACTGTTGGAATAAATTTAGTTCCTATGCTAAAGATCCAGTTTTATTAAACCACAAGCCTACCATATCAATTAAATTGACAAAATGGAAGCAAGGCATTATACTCTCTCTCTCTCTAGATATATTTATGTTTACAGGTATGTACGTGTGGTATGTACGTGTATATGTACTTATATACACACATATGGCTGTTGGCTCTTTTGAATAATGTAATCTCAAATGCTGGTACTGTTGATATGGAAAGAGCATAGGAAAAGAAAGACATGCAGAAACACATATCAGGGGACAGGATGCATCAGTGCATGATGTACAGGACTGCTTCCCACACAGCATAGCTCACATTGCTCTGTGAGAGTAACTTTGCTTCAAAATGATGTTGAAGAAACAACGACGCACATTGACTATAAAGACAGATTAATAATTTCACTTCTATAATTCACTGGCTTTTTTTTTTTTTTTGGCACGTACAACCCAAAAGAAAACAGCTATCTTCCACTCCAGACCTACCGCCTTATTCCTCTTCCCCTTCCTCTCTCTGTCTGTCACACATGCACATGTATAGGTAGGGATCCTTCAGATGTTTGCAGCTTTATGTGATTACCAGTCACAGCCTCTGAAAAGCTTAACCAGTTGCTCAGTAAGGGGCTCTAAAGAGGTCCTGACCCTACTATGCTGTAATAAACATTTATCTTACTAGTGCAAGGCTCAGTCCTCCCAGAGGCTTTGAAGAAAGAAGCCATGGATAGATACCTAGTGAAAGAGTATCAATGGAGAGAGTCTTAGAAAGAATGTGTTCCTCTCCTCCTTGCCCTAGTGAGGGTGAAAGAGGTTGGCTGTACATGGAGAGAGGGGACTGGGGACAGTGGAAAGCACTGGTCATCCCCAATGCCGCATGGGAGAAGCCTTGGGCTGCTCACTTCTCCAGAAATCATCAGCCCAGACCTCTCTCCCACAGTTGGCTACGAAGTCATAAAAGGGAATCTTATCATAAAAAGCAGGAGATAATGTGTTATCTGCACAAGTCCATGACCTCTAGTCGAGCCCAGAGTACTAGAAAATAAATTTACTGGAGATAGAAGGCGTTCTGTAATTCACTGTGCTGTAGGTGTGTACCTGAACACATTGATTCACCTCTCTTTAAACCAACTCAAAGCCATGTGACACGTCACCTAGAAGCAGGCACTCTAGCGCATGGACCATCATTGCAGTGGCTCTCCAAAGACCCTTTTAACAGAAATGGTCAGCAAGCTGTGATTGCACTTCAGCTGCTATAGGAGCACGCCCACACTTAGGAGCTACAGCTCTGCTGTGAGTAAGGCTGCACTCAAAACAGCTCAGCCCAAGAAACCTCTGCAACTCTAGAGCACAGCTTGACTGATTTTCAACCAGAAATGTGCTGGCATGCAAGTCCTGTTCATGTCCGCAGAAAAACCAGTTGATTTATGGTAAGCACTCTCCTGGCTGTGGTTTACATAAGTAAAATATGAAGAACATTCATTACCCTGAATATCCATTAGCTTTCAAGTAAAGTGTTGTTACTTAATGCAATGAATGGAAACAACCTTTAGAAACTAAATGAAAACATAAGGGCACTGTAAAAGTTACAGGACACTTTGTACCTTTTATGCTTTAAATTATAAGTATCAAAGAGGAATCCTCAAAAAAAATGTGAGAAAGAGGTTGCCTTGGAGAATGAAGGTCCTTTAAGGGTTACTCTGCCTGGGTCAGATGGGGTCTAGAGCAGTTCTTCACACCATGCTGCATAAATTGTTGGCCATTGGTGGTTGCAGGTTGCTCTACTCATGGTGACCTCTAAGCCATGAAGCTCTGCAAGTGTCAGCTACTGCAGAGTTATCATGAGAAACAGGAATTTTAAATGCTTTTTCTTTCACAGTTCTCTGGTAATTTTCCAGGATATTTTGCTTCAAATGAGTTGCTATTAAAGTATGACCCTAATTTCACAACATCAGAGTAAAACTCATATGTAGCTCATTGTGACTGTAATTATCATATAACCGTTAGAGACAAGTAAAGTTTTGCAAAACGAAGTCATTTCTATCTGCCTTACACACAGCTACATGTTTTTCATGTTATATATTGTTTCCATATAAGTCTTCATTTTTAATTTGCTATCCAGTTCTCTGTCATCAATTATTCTCCAAGCACAGGTACCTGATGGTATGACGTGGACCAAATAATTCACTCTCAAGACATTTTTTTTTTTCCTTCTATTTCTATCTTTTCCCCTAAAACTCAGCCTTCGTCTTCAGCAGCTGAACATCAGTTACCCCTACTGACATTGCAGGGTGCTTATTAGGTCTCAGGTATGACAGCCTCTGAAGGGCTCAATTAGTTTTTCTTCTCAATCTCATTTGCTTCACAGCTTTTGTAAGCGACAGCATCCAAATGTAAAACTTCTCAGGGCATAATAAGTAGTAGATGTTGATTTTTCAAAAGAATTTGTAAAAATCAACTATGAAAACAGCATCTGATTCCCAAATGTTACTAATGATAATAGCTTGATAGTTCAGCCTCCTTTTCCAAGTACCAAGAAAACAAGAAGTTTCCTTTCCTACTTGCAGGGTTGCAATTATTTTGGTGTATGAGAAGGTACAAGGTCCTGCTGAAGCTTTTCCAGCAGCGGAGACATTTCTATCTCTCACAGCTGCTGATTTGCCAGTGGCTAATTAGTTACACACTCACAGTTACCATTCCCTTCATCCAGACACTCACAGATTCTCCCTCCTCTTCTTGGCTGCTTACTTTTACAAAGCTTGAAAGACTAATTATTTTTGAAACCTCTGTCCACCTATCAAATTTGGATTGCAATTAGTCAGTGAATTCAAATGTTATCAAAGAGGAAGAAAAAAAGTCTGACAATGTAATTATATGACTCTTGTTTTCATTGGCAATCAGGTTAAAAATCTTAAAGAAAAATCATGGAACTGAGAAAATACATGTTAGTAAAAGCAGAATAAATTCCTGGTAGTTAATTGGCGTGCAAAGATAAATTTGTTATCAGAAGCCAAATACTACAAAGCCCCATGCTAACTGCATTCCTAGCTTTTGAAATTCCCATTCCTTTGGTCTACTGCAAGGCAACTGAGGATGCTTCAAACTCACTCTTGAGTTATGTAAATGATATGATTAATGCTCCAACAGTTTCTAAAACAGATTAAAAAAGATACAGGTAATAGTGATTAATACCTGCCTCCGTGTAAGTATTATTTTGCTATTTAACAGCAATTTGGCTATAACAAGTCGTGTTCTTGGATTGTTGATTGTTTGACTATTTGATCATGAAAAACTGCACAATTCCCCCAGATATTTTAAATCAAAACTTCCAGATGGCTCATAAATAGCTAAAGATAGAAACTTCAAGTAGCTTTTTTAAGAGAAGACTATAATGGTACTTTTAAAGATATTGTATATACATACATATAAAAGATGTATATAAAGATAATATATGCAAGGATATAATATGCGTCTATATATAGCATATATACATATATCGGAATATATGCATGTAACTAGACGATCTTTGAGGTCGCTGATTCTATGATTCTATGATATATCATTTTGCAATTCTTATTACCCAAGGGGAATAGTAGAATGTGCAGTCAACATTGCAATGGTAGACCTGGATCAAACTGCCACATTCAGGCTTCTGCATCATACACGGGCTGAAATCTGTATTACTTATGGACCTAAGATGAGGGAAGGGATTTAAGACTCTCATGCTCTAAGTATCGAGGAACCGGAACTGCCTAAGTTCTTGTTTATAAGTGTGAAAGAGTATTATTAAATGGCCATCAGAAAAATTATATGAACGTGGTAGATTGTGGGGAATCCATTGCAAGAAGCTTGCACTGGTTGATAAATTAGCATTGTCTACAGATGATATAAAATAACAGTTATCAGACCATAGATTCGGTTTAGCTATAGACATCTTTGGTGTGCTAGTAATGGCTTATGCCCAAAATCAGTTAAAGTAGGGTACTTACACTTTGTAAAATCCACCATCATTTCTAATATATTGGAATGAGATAGTATGCAAATCGCTTAAGAAATTAGCTAAGCAAATATTTTCCATCTGAAAAGAATGCAATATTGTCTATTCTTCCCTTTTCCTGAAATAGTACATTGTACTTTTCAAACCTGCTTCCAACTCTGGAGAAAGGTGAGGTTAGGCAGCTTTCAGTTCTGATTATTCTGCAAGGAGACTGTTCAGTATCACCTTTTATGTAATATGAATTATGGATTCAAAAAACTCAATTTGCAGCTATCCTCAGCAAATAATGGGAACCATCTGGACTGATTGGTATGGAAATCAAAACTAATTGATCCTGCCATTTTAGAGCCTTTTACAGAACATGAAAATAGACAAGATAATATTATATTTTCTAGAGTTAATCAAAACTGTACTTCAAATTACTCAGTTATTGAAAATATTGTCATTATATTTTACACAGTTAAAAAATCTAGAGTCACAAAAGTAAAAAAAAATTCTATTTCTTAATTAATGGAGTCTGTTGCCACAGGGTGACCAAATAACTCTAAAAGAGCGTAAAAATAAAATGACTATACATTTTTTTTCTCTCCAGATGTTTTCTTGCCAGGTTTTTTTGCCTCCATTTCCCTCTTTGCATAGATCTCGTCCATATCTTCCCAGTCAACAGCTCTTCACTGAGATAAGAACAGAGGTTCGATGTCTGATGGTAAGAGATTGCATCCAAAAGCTGCAGTCGGCCTGTGAAGATCACAGTGCAGTTTTCAGGCTGCAGATTGCTATCTCCTTGGGAGAATGACCACTCTGTATATCCAAGTCTGGGAAAGGAGAGCACAAAGTGTCTCCACTCTGAATGAGTTTCATTGCATCAACAAAACATCCAAAATGAATCAAACAGTAGAAGTTCTAGAAAATAAATATATTTAAGTTGGAATAACAAGACCAGAAAGAGGAAGAGGTTTATGGTTAAATAAAAGATCCCATAACCTGTTAAAAGACAGTACTTATGGATAAAGCCATGCATTCCTTAACCCTCCTGAAAAATAATGTATGTGACAGAATAATTAAGCAGACAATGGTGCTGATCCTAAAACCTTCATGCATATACTCACATGAGAAATTAAAAAACTAACATTTCATCATACCTCTTCACCTGCTGAGGAATGGTATTTGGATGGAGGCTAGAATGAGGCAAATTATGGCACATTTAGGGTTTTCAGCACAATATTGTGAAGAGTATCTGAAATCCTAGCAGCATTTTTTCTTACATTGTCCTTTGTTCCTGGAATATTTTTTTTCAGTTTGAACATTAATAACTTTAAAGATATACGGACACACATACATAGATCTCCAAACTGCAGAAAAGATTTCCTAATGTTATTCATGCAAGTATGTGACTTGTATTTTACCTTTCACATTGCTTACAATGACTCCTAGTTATTTTAATAAGCTTGCTATGACACTACAGAAGTTCATTCATCAGTAATCTGCAGAGCTTGGGAAAAAAACTGCATTTAAGTATTGCATATAAATGAGAGAATATACAACCACAAAAAGCTACTAGTCCTCAAAAGCTGAACAAGTAATCCTGATTCTTAAGAGTAGAAATGTATGGAGATCTAAAACTCTTTCAGTCCTTATGAAGATTCCAGATTGCTGACATTTCTGCAAGTGCAGAAAGATTTAAAAAAAAAATCATTTCAAAGATCTAACATGTTCTCGAAGGCTTTAGGTGGAACTAATAACTTTTAAAAAATTATTTAGTCATTATTAGTGAATCAAGGAATTAATAATATGTTTTGAGAGAAGATAAAATACAATGGGAAACCAGGTTCTGAAACTTGAAGATAGGAATTTAGAATCAAATTCCAAATGCAGGTGATCACCAAGAGACAACCACACAAATGGATGTATTTTAAAAACCTTTACTGAATTGAGTTGACATCTGAGCATTTTAAATGTCATGTAGCCAAGCATAATAAGTAATATTTTTTGTTTCTTCAGTTTTGGAAAATATTAATTTTACTGGTAACTTGATTTAGTTTTTTCAGTGCAGTCTGGAAAATCCAAATACAGCTTGCAACTTGAAATTCCTATTTGGTTTAGGAAATACTGTAGACCAGATATACAGATATTATTTGTTTTTTTTTAAAAAAAAAAGAAAAAAAAAAGAAAAAAATAAAAGAAAAGAAACGTCCATTACAAAAAATTAAAAGCCATAATCTCCACAGCAGAAAGTATGGGCACAGATTCTAAAGTTTTCAAATTCAAGTATTTTTATACATTTGAAAAATCTGTTGTGAAACTTGTGATATTGAACATATTTGCTTTTTGGATACCATTATATAGGCCGTTGGGTATGAATGCTATAAAAATGTCATTAATACATTGTCTTTTTCTTTTATTATGAAGAAGGAAGCATTTAGAGTAAGAGTTTAGAGTTTATTAAGAGTTTAGAATCAAAGATTATTTTTTTAACTGATATTAGAAGGAAGCGTTGAAAAGCCTTCAGTTTTCTGTATCTCTACAGACATCTGTAAGGAGAAATATTCCTCAAATATTTAAGCACAGCTTGTCCCAGACTTTCAGCTCACATAAGGAATCTCACTGAAGGTAATCAGATTTCGTGTCTGAATGACAGGTCAAGGGACCAGACCCTAAAAACTGTATAGTTTTTTCACAAAATATGCAAAAAGGCATGATTTCTGAAACCCAAGATACATTTGGGAAAAAAAAAAAAATTACAATTCATACGCAATGTTTGCTGCTCTAAAATGAAAAAAAAAAAGACAAGATGTATTTATATGAAACTTCAAAAGACATTATTCAGCCAAAATCAGCACTATTGTGAAATTCATAATAGATTTGCAAATCAAATGATGCAGATTTGCTTCTACAGCTCTGATTACCCAGTATGTTTACTGGATGGCATGTCAGATTTTCGTAAATGGAGAAAGTGACAATGGAGTGTCTCATAACTACAGCTATACTCAAACTGCTAAGAATAATTAATTGACAGAAAATCTCAGGATAATGTGTCCTAATGAATAAGGAATAGGGAAAATGCCTCAATGAGAAGCCAGTCTTGAATTACTAAGCCAGACTTGATAGAGAATATCCACCAAATAACATATTCTTTTTCCCAGCTGGTGAAGACAAAAACTGTGTGCGTAAAAAGCTAATCTGAACCCAGCTAAAATAATTTGTTTAATTCTACCAGGGAAGAAAGTTCTATGTGTGATTTTTCCTTAGTGTTTCTTCTGGATAACTGTAGCATTCAAATCAGCAAACCTCTTGTTCCAATCATTGGTCAGGTTTAGACACCACTTAAGTCATTTCAACTCTTTCTCTCTGAGTTCAACAGAAGATCAGAGTAATGAATTAAGCTCCTCTGTGGCTTGAGAAAGAAATAATGGTTTGAAACTAATTTCCACCTGGGGTTTGGCCAGTCCTCTGGTTGAATGTCTTTGTGCATACCTAATCCTGTTCAGAATTCCTGTGTTCTCCAAGGAAAATCATCTCATGTTGCCCCTTTAAACTCCTCACTTCTAAATTGTGTCATAATTTCAATGATCAATCGTCTGATTAAAAAGAAATATCAAAATGGTAATAAGACTGTACTGTTATAGAAACACGTTTATTTAAATAACAAAACAGAGGTGAATGTCTGAAATGTAAATCATGATCAAATGACTAATTTACAAAATAAGAATGATGAGACAAAGGTGGTTTGGTAGTGTGACTTTAGCCTTTTGTCCTCTCCTGATCAGAATGATGTTAAAATCATACAATGGGTGATGAATATAACATATTATAATAAACATTCAAAACTTTTTCCCTCCTTCCCTCCAGCACAAATCTTGATTAAAATTCAGAAGTTTCTCTTGTGCAGTTTTCTGAAGAGAAAGAAAGTATATGGTGTTGTTCTACATTAATTAGTGACCTAGAAATCTGCTGACTGGGGAAACTGTCTTGATTTGTGGCAAGCATAAGGTCATTTACTTTATATTATTAGTTTCTAGTTTCATTTGTGTCAATCTCTGTCAGTGAACCTGGATTTTCAATGGAGCTTTAAAAAACCCAACTAACCAAAACAAAACCGATTAAGTTATCCGTTACAGAAAACTGCCAACTTAGAAAATGCATAACCGATTTCTGTCACCTAGCACAACTCACATTCATTCGTTCGCAGTTTTATGATTCTTTAGGTTCCTCTGTGTTTGGGAAACATCATGCAAAGTTCAGAAGCCCCTGATTCGATCAAAGGTTTTGAACAACATTTTGCTAACTTTTGACAAGATAGCTCAGGGCTAGATCCAATAAAAATACATTATGCTTCTTCATTGTGAAGCTCTGAAAAATTGATTTTTATATTGGATTGGACCATTGGCTTGTTAAAGAAACTTAACTCAATAACAACACCCTTTATTCCCTTAGGAGCTATCATTCCATGTTAGGAAGGCTGAAACAGTGCAGCAATAAGGAATATTATCTAGCCTATGGGGTCGAGGAGTTATCTTGCAGCACAGCCTGAATCACAGGGCTGTGAACTGGAATAAGAAAGCAGGGCAGAGCATTCCTCAGGGGAGAGACGAGAGGGAAAGAAACCTTTTCCCATTCTAGGATATAAAGTGATAGCAGAGCTGTTCGACTGCCACTTAGCAAGGTTAATATTCTTGTTTCCCAAACAGGCCTTTTTATAAAGCCACATTTCTTTCATTATTTTCAGTTGCCAGGGATATATAAAATAAATATAGACAGGGATGAACCTCTCTGATGTAGCTTACTACGTGCCTCTCCTCAGTTTGGTAGTCAATATTTGTCATAGCTCTCTGCTCAGACCACTTGAGTACTCTTAATCCACTTGAAAAGGTTTGTTTGCTTTATGTTATGCTGAGATCACAATTTCACAGAGCACTGTTCCTGGCCCAACCCCCCACATAAATAATACAGTTTTAAATCCATAAGGATGTTCTCATCAAGGCTTCTCCATCTGTCTTCCAGATCAATGTGTTTTAATATAATTCCTCAAGATCTATTTTCTTGAAACCTGATTCCCTTGAAATGCACGTTTCAAGTGAAATGAAATGGTAAGAAAAGAGGGAAGACTCATGTACTTGGTGTACTAAACTCAGAAGTAAGAGAATGAACTGTTAAATTTTACCTTATAAATAGTTTTGAGATAACTTTCTAATACAGTGTTCAATGTATTTGTTATCCACAAGGTATTTCTACTGTTAAAATCACTTAGGAGTGGGGTAGCCCTTTGCTTTGGTTTATTCCTGGCACAGTGAGGAGATACGAAGAGGTATCTCTGCTATTTCTCTCTCTGAGCAGCCAGAGTAACCCAACTAAAGATGGAAATACAGGCTTTTGACAGTTAAATCCCTTCTCAGCTTTAGAAAATATGGTACGTTTGGGCTTTCCTGGGAAGGCAGGAGGTAGACAAGAGTTGCCCTAGGCATAAACTGCATTTACATACCGGATTTTTAGAACATGTGTTTTAAGATTATACATGAAGCAGCAACCCACTGAATTGCGTATGAAAAGGTTTTAAAGTATTGTTAGTAGTGTAAGTAACAAACATAGTACAGCACAAGAAATTCTGCTTCTCAGTTTTAAGTACAGTTTACCATTAATTTTCAAATTGCAAAGTGTGGAATATTTCTTTGTTCCTCAGTACTGAAGCAATGCATCAGGTGAAATGGCAGAACATGGGAGGATAACACTTTGGCAAAGTGCTGCCTGCCTCTATCACTGTTCCCTATAATACAGAAAGGGAAGGAGATTACCCAGCCTTCCTGACTGCCAGGGATGCTGCAGCTTTTCTTGACTGAGTGGTCTGTTATATGTGGTTTTTAATGCAATGACCATCAAGCAGGATAGGTAGGAGCAAGAAAGAGGGGGAATAGACATGCCTCTTTCTCAAGCACCTGGTTACCACTGACAAGAGTATGGATGTGGACAAGCTTCGCCCTGCAGGGATGAAGAGAGCAACAAGAGCGGGATGCCTAATGCATGTGAATATGGCTGCTGCTGTTCCTATAGAGCTGCTGGGGCCTGAAAGCCAAGGCATTCCATGAGAAAAAAAAAAAAAAAAAGCAAGCAAGTCAGCAGGTCTTGCATACACAGACACAAATGCTTGGAAATTTAAATGACTAAAATCAGTGACGCCACGTTCAGTGGAACAATATCAGTTGTTCCAATTTCATTCAGATCTTACCTGCTTTGCCAGCACTCTATATTTGAGTATGCAGGGAATGCATTGTACTGTATGCAAACTCACCCAGATGATGCAAGGCAGGAGTACAATGTTGCCTTTGTAGAAATTAAACTGTCATTACAGTTAATTTTAAACTCGTATGCTAAAATGAATTTATATTTTATGGTAAATTAAGAGAAAGAGTTTCTATTTCTTTTGAGACTGGTGGTGATCTTTCTCAAATTCAGTTGCTGCAGAAACGTTATTACATGTTCAGCATAATTCCATCAGATATACTATACTTGGGCATAATAGCTGGCAGGGTGAGAGGAAACAACTCATGAATCTTTAGTAAATTAGGTTTACCCTTTTTCTCAGAGCTACATGGATCTTGCCTGCCCTCAGCTGGATTTATGAAGGGTTCATTGAAAAGTGGTGGTGAGAAATATGTCTGAAAACCAACAATGTATCATGTTATATAAGAAATAATATTTTCAACCTGGCCAATGACATTACGTTATAACCAATAGAGAAGAGAGTCCTTCAGGGATTTTTGAGAGGGAAAAAAAAAAGCAATAGGAGAAAGAATGAAAATGGAGAAAGGTCAAATAAAACGTGGGACTAAACAACCCAGTAAAAGAATAGGCTTTCAGGCCTTTAACTGTGCATACAACAAAAAATACTCTTATTTCAATAGAGTCAAAAGCCATACATTTTAATATCTTCTGGATATATGAGATCTTCTTCAGCCCCTGAGAAGTAAAAGGAAATTCTCTATAGAAATAACAGAGCACTTTGCGAAGCAGCAGTGATTGGAGGCAATCTGCAGAAAAGTACATTCACTGGGCAGCATCCAAAAAAGTAATTAAAGACTACATACTCCTCTGTGTTTAATATGTTTCTAAAAAGGTCTGAAAATAAACAGATAAAAGCCTTGCTAAACTGTAGTGATAATGTCCGTTTTGTTAATGAAAAATACCCGTTGCTGAGATGGTCAAAATAGATACTTAAAAATTAAAAAATGAGGCTTGTATTCCTTATGTCTTCTGTCCTTCCCACAGCTCCTTTCTTTCTTATCCTATGAAAAAGTAATTTACTGATGAAGAGTGGAATTAGGAGAGGAAAACAACAAATAAATCCAAAGCCAGGTATAGGATTTATCACCTCTTTTTAGATTATTCACCAGCCTCCATTACTGGGTATGCTTCTGAAATCATTCTCCAACCCAAGCAAAATATGATGTGTTGCTATCTCTCCTACTAAGTCTCCCCCTGATGTTTTCTAGTGGAATAAAGTGCTTTATGAAACCGAGAACTGAGCTCAAAGACTTTTGAGATCCTATACCCCTGAAATTTTTTCAGTGATTTTGGATGTAATTTTTGATATTAAAGGTGTCACCAAAGGTCAGGCTGCTATGTGAACAAATAATGAAATTATGAAAACCATAATTTTGTCATTAAATTAGTAATTCCACTCTCTCACCTTTCTTCCTTCCTTTCCTGTCCATCTGAGATGAAAAAGCCAAAGATATCCTCATAACCCTGTCTTTCCTACTACTGTACAGCGCTGCTGTGGCTCAGGAACTCCAGCCAGAGTTCACTCAGAGCATATCACTGAGCCCAAGAAAGAAGTGGAAGAACCAAATCAGAGGATAATGTGGGGTGAAGAACTTTTTGAGACTCCATTGCCACAAGAGAAACAACTGGAAGAATTCTACCTATTCAGTCACATCTATTATATTGTAAAATGTGGAAACAGGGTGTATCGGCTATGAAGGCTTTGTGTCTACACACTTTCATTTAACGCGGATCACTTCAGTGCATCTCTTTGGCAACACTAATGCAAACTGATACAAGTTAGTTTAATCAGGTTTGACTTTTGCTTTCTAGATGGTCTTCTTAGGGGATGTCAGGATAAATGTGAGTTTTGTTTTATCTTCAAGCTGCTCCGCTGCATTTTCTGTGATGTGACTTCCCTCAACACAGAAGAAGCAGCTGCCCTTTTGAAAGAAGGGTAAATCTAGTGAGAGTTGGGTGGCACTGAAAAGGTGCAGGTTGTGAGATTGTCAGGCAAGTTAGCCTTACCACATTACTCGAGGAGTTTGTCACCTTGGACAAAAAAATAGACAAGCTCAAGGTAAAACGCTAGTAAGTGTTCTGAATAGTTGCCCTGGGTTTACTCCCCTTGATAAAGGAGTAGAGTCAGTAAAGGGAAGACATTTATGGTCATTAAAATCTATGGTGACAGGAAAAATTATAGTGTTGTGGGGGAATTAGCTCAAATGGTAGAGCGCTCGCTTAGCATGCGAGAGGTAGCGGGATCGATGCCCGCATTCTCCACTGTCATGTTTTGTTTCTGATGGGAGGAAAAAACATTTAACTACGAAAGATGTTTTCATGTATGTATGTATGATGTTTTCTATGATTCTATAGCCTTGAGTAGCCTGATCTAGCTGAGAGGCATCCCTGCCCATGACACGGAGGTTGGATTAGATGATCCCTAAGGTCCCTTCCAGCCTATGCCATTCTATGATTCTATGACTCTATGATTCCCCTGCAATATTTGGAAACATAATCTCTTTCCGCAACTTGTCTTAGGCATCAATATCTGCTCACTGGAAAACTTTCTGCAACTTGTCTTAGGCGTCAATATCTGCTCACTTGAAAAACCCCCATGATACTCCATCACTACAGCTCCTTGCCGTTCCCCAAGACGTGCATGATAGATCAAATGTCAGATAAGCATGAATGGCATCTAAGAACTCCCTGCGTCTGTCAGAAAGGCATCAAGCTGGCTGGCAGTCCTGGTTTCGACTGGGACAGTTAGTTCTTCTTTTTAGCAGCTAGAAGAATTCTGTGGTTTGGTTTGAGTCTGGGATTCATTATGAGAAGAATGTTGATAGCACACTGATGTTCATAGTTGACCATGAGACATCAAGGACCTTTCAGCTTCCTGTGTTCTTGCCAGTGTGCAGGAGCACAAGAGGCTCAGAGGGAACACAGCTGGGACAAAGGGCCCGCAATTCCCCTGATGATTTGAACTTAAATTTAGTATTGAGGGCTAAATTGGCCAATGGAGTATTCCATGTCATGCAGCATCATGCCTAGTATATAGACGACAGCTGACAGGAAAGAAAAGCCTTTGGTTTTCCGTGATCTCTCACTCTCAGACTCTCAGAGTGCTCTCTTTCTCTCTCTGGCTCTAATTTTGAGCCCCTCGTTTGTCCAGGATTGCAGTGTTGGGACTTATCTGTTTTGGAATCATTTACCCAGATGGGACAGGCATTGGTTACCAGGTTTTGAGCAATTATACTGTGCATCATGTGTTCTTATATATTATTACCATTATGCATGTATATATATTTTTACATTATTATTAAATTTTTCTTAACTCACGAGTCTCCTTTTTTCCCCTTTAATTCTCTTCCCTATCCCCTGGGGTCTGGGGAGGGCAAGCAAGCAGCTGTGTGGTGTTTAGTTACCAGCCAGGCTAAACCATGACACTGACTTAAAAATAAGGAAAATCATGTGCTATTAGAGTTTTGGTTACATTAGATCAAACAGCATAGGACAAGGGGCAATGGATCTAAACTGAAAGAGGGGAGATTTAGATTGGATACAAGGAAGAAATTTTTCACTCAGAGGGTGGTGAGGCACTGGAACAGGTTGCTCAGAAAAGTTGTAGATGCCCCATCCCCGGAAGTGTTCAAGGCCAGGTTGGATGAGGCTTTGGGCAACCTGGTGTAGTGGAGGGTTTCCCTGCCCATGGCAGGGGGCTTGGAACTAGCTGATCTTTAAGGTCCCTTCCAACTCTAACCATTCTATGATTCTATGATCTCTTAGTATACTCATAGAGAAGGAGCAAAAAGAGCAGCGGATTATAAGTAAGAACTACCATACAAGTGATGCCAGCATACTTCTGTATTTCATCATCAGATTTTATGGGGACCATCAAGAATGTTTTTATTGTGTCAAATTAGACTCAGATAATCTCTTATCCTTCCAGGGTTTACGCTGTCATCAGGATTCCAACATTCCGGATGAACAGAACCATGCTTTTAATTTCTCTGCCTTACTGCAAAGACAAGATGAAGATCTTTTCTTTCTGCTTGTGCAAATTCCATGATATCTACACTATCTATTAATAGCTATTTTTCTGACATTCAGTTGGAGATGTTCAGGAGAAGGTTACAAATTAGATTTCAATTATGAGAATAACAATAGAAACACACTAAGGACGTTTTTTAAACAAGGAAATAGCAAATCTTACCTCAGAAAGTGCTTTTTATGACTATTCACACTCAAAAGAAGGAGCAACTGATGAAGGGGACATGATGGTCTTCTTACAATAGTGGAATAAGAAGCCAAAATCAAGAAACCATCACATTCCAGTCTGATTGATTCCTCTGAAGTCAACCATAAAATTTCATAAAGAAAATATCTTTGAAGACCATGAGGACCCCATTAGTATAAAATCACAGATACTTCTTCCCATGAAAAAAGCTGCATCACTGCTGCCACACAAAGAAGTATGGGTGCAATTTTGCCAGAGTGGTGCTTAGTTGTTTACAATAAGTATACAGCATTATTTAAAAACTCACACTGTTGTCTATGTACAGACGTTTTCCATAGATCTCAAACCAAGAGGCAAGCACAAGGATAGAATGTAGGAACAAGGAAAAATCTATGGCTAATTGTTTTCTCAGAGGTGGTCAGCTGATATTTTCCTTTGAGAAGTCAATAGAGACAAATGCAAAAACAATGTGAACGAGCCACTTGACGAAAGATCACAATAATCCCCTTAGGACACATACCCTCTAGCGACTGGAGGTGAACTATCCCGCTGGTTACTACTCAAGCAGACTCATTTGCAGAGATCAAACCCTTACATCCACAAATACAAAAATTTTCACCAATTACAAGATTTTGTGGGTAACCAGTATAAAAAACAGAGACATTAGAAAACCCAGGCCTGGTGAGCTTTGCCTATCGTTCTGCTAAACAACTTAAGCGCTGAGAGGGAGCCTAGAATATTCTATTCCTAAGTATGTCTGCTAACCAAGAAGTCTATGGTCCCCTGAAGTTAACTTATTCCTTTATTCTTTATTTAGTTAATTTGGGGAAAACACTTTGAACACAAAAATCTCCATTTAAGTGAAATGGATTTATTATTATTATAACCTCAGCTTCTTGACTTAATCATTTAATTGAAACCAATCTCCGTCATGAAGAAGTTATCACACAAAATTGCTTGGGAAACAAGGAAAACAAAAAAAAATATAATTTGTGAAAAGAAAAAGGATTGTAGGGAAGATTTATTATTAAGTATTCCTAAATAGCTGTATTAAGAACTTTGTAAACAGAGTGGGAAGCGTTACTCTTCATGTAGTTTATTTTTACAAAAATTAAAGTTGCAAAAATTCTTTTTTCATGCACTGTGAAATGCATTTGTAGGAAAAAATTCCTATTTTGGGGCACTTAAGTCTGCTTATTAATTTAAAGAAATCTTTGGGCAGCATAGAGTTTTTAATAACAGCAACAAAGTCTATACTTATTAAGTGGTGATTTGAGGTAAGACATAATTAAATAGGTCCTTATCCTTCCTGAAACATCAGAAAATTCTCAAATTACAGAATAGAACATATTTATCCTGAAACATGTAGTTGTTACTCTGTGGACCTCTCTGAAACTAGATTTTATTGAAGCAATGTATAGTACTAAAATTTAAAAAAAATTCAAAACATGTACATTTTTCAATAAGAAATCATTTGGCTAAAAAATATTAAAATTATATGTTCAGGTATTTTCGAAATAAAATTTCTTAATTTTTCCATTTAGAATGATATTTTCATTTGCAGTTGAATTCAACTTTATCTTTTTTTTTATTAATAATAATCATAGAATCATAGAATCATAGAATCATAGAATGGTTTGGGTTGGAAGGGACCTCAAAGATCATCTAGTTCCAAGCTCCCTGCCATGGGCAGGGAAACCCTCCACTACACCAGGTTGCCCAAAGCCTCATCCAACCTGGCCTTGAACACCTCCAGGGATGGGGCATCTACAACTTCTCTGGGCAACCTGTTCCACTGCCTCACCACCCTCTGAGTGAAAAATTTCTTTCTTATACCTAATCTAAATCTCCCCTCTTTCAGTTTAAATCCATGGTCCCTTGTCCTGTCACTACATGCCTTTGTAAAAAGTCCCTCTCCAGCTTTCCTGTAGGCCCCCTTTAGGTACTGGAAAGCTGCTATAAGATCACCCTGGAGCCTTCTCTTCTCCAGGCTGAACAGCGCCAACTCTCTCAGCCTGTCTTACAAAAAATTATATTTTGAGCTAAAAATGTGGAACTTTCTTTATCAGAAAGAATCATTCACAATGTTATAATAAAGGCAGTAGATAAGAAGACAATAAATCCTTGAGTCTGGTTTTCAGGAAAATTACTGAGTGCAAATATTTGGAATCTACAAACAACCCCAAACTACACACATTCGAGATGCAGAGACAGTTACTTCTTAAATGTATATGGTCCTAAAAGTGAGAGGACACTCACAGGTCAACAACTGATAGTAGAGAAGGCTACTCAGTTTCTAGCTGAAGTCATCAGTTAGTTGAAAAACAGGATATTTAGAAGTAAAACATTTTACTTTGTTTTGTTTTTCGTTAAACCTTGGTTCACTGAGGATAAAGTTCTAAGTCTTCCTAATTTTCAAACATGTCTAGTATTTATATCCTTAACATGTTGCATTCAAGGTATTTGTGGTCTTAATTTGTACTTTATTTCTGTGGCAATTTGTTTCCTACAAAATGCAATGCCACCATCACAGAAATATTAAACATTTCACAATAAGTTTTAGTGAAGCAGCTTGGATTACATTCAAATTACTCTTTAGTGGCTCACACTAATTCAATAAAAGTCAGTTCAATACCAACAAACCAATGTGTGTGACCTATACTTGTACTCTTTGGGATAACTTGTTTGCTGAGAGTTGCAGAAAGTGACATCACAGAAAAAAAATAAAAGGCTTGAATACATACAAATATCCATTGCAAAGGATTGAACTCTTGATGCCTGGGCTTGTGCAATTGGGTACTTTATGGGTAGCCTTGTGGAAGACATTGCGTTTGAAGAGGTAATGATCTCGGACGAGCCACACCTGCTCTGTTGGGCCTTGTACTTAGGGTTTAAGAAGCCCATATACTAGCAAGAGTAGGTGCTGTAAGGAAACCTGCTGAAGTGCCCCGTGCCAGTCTGTGCTCCATGCTAGTGGATATTATGACAGAGATAACATTCAGTTTGTCAGGAGAAGGCATGTGGGTTTGATTTTAACACAAGATAAAGGCACCACAGCATAGAAGGGAGGAGGAACCCCTCCATGGTTGGTATCCGTGCAGCATGCCAAGGAAAAATCCACCCAGAACCCATCTGATGCTGCATGAAAACAAGGTTCCTGCTATCTGAAGAGATGGAAGATTTACTCTCTGTCTTTATGCCTCTTTTTATTCTGTTTTATTAAAGCAGCTATTTTATTAAGGTCTTTCTCATAGAGATCCAAAAAGAATCCTCTTACCACCCCCAACACCTCTCATTTTGCAAAATATCACCATTATGCAATAATATCATGGTTGCCACTCTAAGCTAAAGTCTTATTATAAGGCAGAAATATTATTCAATCATATATATCTGCGCAGTCTGAGAAGTATTGGACAACTATGTGAAGTCACTGTGGTAGCAAGTGATTACAGAAATTTCACATAGCTTCCAGATATCTAAAGGACAGTACATCTTGTCTGTACTACAGCCCTGAAAAAGGTGTCACAGAGTGTTGCAAGAACCAGTCTCCTTGGAACAGTCTAGCTTTACTCACTGGGACCCCACCCCTCAATTCTTCTCAAATCTCTTGCTTTTGTTCATGCCTGTTTCTCCCAACAAGTGTTCAACTTCTGCCATTTAGCCAGCTGCATTTTTTGATTCTATGCCCCCTGGCCCAAAGTCATTATCTTTCTGCAGTCTTCCTTCTGCAAACTCCACTGGCCACCAGACTTTCCTTCTCTAGTCTACATCTTATGTACTGCTCTTCAGCATCTGCAGCCTGACAGTGGCCAGTTCCAAGTTAAGCACCCTCCTTACGGTTGTTCATATTACAGAGTTACTAATCGCATCACAAACAATACAGATGTTTTTCTTATTGCTTTTTAACTGACTTTAGTAAAATTTTTTAGATTAGATTCACAGTATACTGTATGGTTCCATAACAAAAAAAGCGCCTATAATACATATTTCAAAAAAGAAACATTTCTCAGGTTTAGCTCAACACTACTACATTAATGTCAGAAGAACATAAAGGCATGGTTCCTTAAGTATAAATTAACAGTCTAATATTTTATTTAAACAGATACTAGTATGTTTAAATCTTCAAATAAATTTAAGAAATGCAAATCTACTCAAGCAAATGAAGGCTACTCCATATTTAAAAAGTCTTGGCAAATTAATCACAGCAAGAGCATAAATGATGGGAAAGTACTGTGGTTATATTCAGATGTAAATTTGGACAAGTTGTTAAAATTATTGACCAGAAATGGTCAAATCACAGCAGTCACATGTGATATCAGTCAGAATAACAGTGCTAATGAGAAAGATATTGGTTTTGAATTATGACATTTTACTGCATTTATATACTCATAAAATATAATTGCATTTGATTGATCTAAAAATATTCCTTCATAGGGAGAGGGCTATAACTGACGGATGTCATGACCACCTCCAGTACTTGATTGTTGTGGATAGGTCAAGGCTTATTAAAAGCCTGATATAATTTTCCACCCTTTTGCTTTAATCATGTAGAATTACTTTCCTTTTCTTTTTTTTTCTCTTAGTTTTCATGTAGTTCTGTTCTGCCACAGTTGCTCCAGATGCATCATAATTCGATGACTAGTTCCAATGACACAAAGACGTTGACTACCCCATAGGAAACAGGATTGCAGAGCTTTGTCCATGAAAAGATTATTGTTTAGACTAAGATTACTTATGAAGTATTTGCGCAAATTAAATATTAATAAAAATTCCAACAAAGAATATACCACCTTGTAACTTTTATTTCTGTTCATACCAGTAGAATGGTATTTTGGCTTTACAATGTACACCAGGCCTGCAGGACTCCCCGAGTTGTATTGTTGTCAAAACTGAATTTTAATCTCATAATCCAGAGAATAGATGAGGTTTAATATATTTTCTACTTTATATGCTCATTGCATACTGATTTGAAGCAATGGGGTACAATATATCTATACCACAATGGCACCGCACTTTCGAATAAATGACATACCAACTGCTACCAAAATTATTGGTACTGATGTTACCACTGAATCACGGTGTTCACAATGATTATTTTGTGCTTCACTGGACTATCTTTTGCACTTATCTTCAGTCCCATTCTCTATATGAGAAGGAAGGAGGAGTTTCAGTCCTTGTCTTGCCTTATCTCTCCTTATCCAGCAGTTTAGTCCTGGCCCTCAGAAATACCAGGTCGGTGTAGAGGGATTAGGAAAATGGAAGGGAGGAGAGACCCAAACATTCCTATGCCCATTCACAATCTCTCAGGGTCACAACCTGATCCTTTTCCTGAATGTTATAGTATCTCAGTACTTGGTAGCAAAATTACAGTTTGCCACTAACTTGAAACAACACATTATTTGATGCTTCTAAGAGAACCATTCTCCACGGCATTATATAAAAACATAAAAAATACAAAAAATGACATGACCTTCTACAGAGAAAAATAAGTGCTGAGCAATCCGGATGGCTGGACGAGGATGAGAAGATCTGGCTGGACTCAAAATCAAATGCTTGTAGATTCCAAATGGGAAAAATGATGTCTCTTCATGTCTAGAGATGAGTGATAAATAATGAAAACCATTCCAGCAAATCAACCTTAAAGTACATAACATATCTCAACAGGTGTACATTGATTATTAGAAATTAGTTCAGCCTGGCAAATTTTTTATTTGTCTCAGGATTGAGTCTGCACAGTTGTCTTTATTTGGCTGTGTGTTTTTCTTCCTTGGAAGAAACAGAGTTTTGTCTTAGAGCATGTATTCACAGTGAAACTCCTGGAGCAAAAAAGGCTCTGCTTTCTTCATCACAGAATATCCAAGTGAACCGAGCATGTAATTTAAGTTCTCCACACCTATCTCCTTTCTGTAGAATCCACATGATGAGAAGAACAGAAAAAGGAAGATATATAATGTAGCCTCTCAAGGTCTCCTCCAACTCTCATTTCCCATGATTTCTGTGGGCTGTTTTTGAGAAATGGTAGAGGAAAGAAGAATAAGACCCAGGAGCAGTAACAATGGCATGAACTGAAATAAAAAACAAGAAGCAGCCTGGAGAGGAGTGAGCTAGAACAGTGTTTCAGTATAAAGCTGTCACTTCAGGCTGAACCACACCAGATTTATGAAGCATTCAAATGCAAAAGCAGTTGTTACAATGGCTATTGGGAAAACAGTTAATGTTTTAATAACTGCAGGACTAAACCATTAAATGATAAAGTCAATACCCCTACAGAGAGTAAATATACATCAACAGTACATTTACTTTACCAACTTAACAGTTCTACATTCCATAATTATAGGTATTTTAACTTGTTCTTTCTTTAAATCTTGTTGAAGAATGAAACAGTTCATTATTAGCTCTATATAAAGCAGGGAATTCTTAAAAAATTTAAATAAAATAATTTTATGATATTCCAACAAAATAGAGCAGTGGAAAAATCACTGCGGACTTCATGCAAACACGGATTATGTGCTTGGTGAGGTATTCAGAATAATGAATATACGTCGACTTATAAGAGAGGCCTACATACTTCAACTTGAATACACTTCACTATAGCTAATGCAAATGAAGAAAAATTATCATATTTAGGAATAAAGGGAAAAAAAAACAAACCACTATTCTAATATATTAAGTAAACAAAAGAGGCCTGATTTCCCCTTGCAGCAGTGCCACAATGCAGAAATCACCTTGCACAGAGAGATAATACCATCATCTTTGTTACAGAAATACAATCTGAAAGATAGATTCTGCTTCTTCTTAGGAAAATGTTCAGGAATCACTCTTAGAAGCAATCACTAAGCGAAACTCTGTGGTGAACCTCAGCTTCTGTGACACTTTTTCTCAGCTGATGCCCTTTAAAAATGGTAGCGTAAAGAGGTTGAAGACTTTTTTGCCTGCTAAATATTTCTTGACATAGTAATGTTGATGTCTATCTGATTTCTGTCTACAGCTGTTCTGTACTGGTATTTTCAATAATTTTCCTGCATAACTTGTAGCTTTTTTATACTCCTCCCAGCAGAAGATATCTTCTTCCTTGGTCTCCTCATGCTCTATATGTTTCAGCTTTTAAAGACAGCAGATTACTCAAATATTGCTGTAATGATATTTTAAGATTTAGCTGTATAAAAGGAAGACATTTTGATATTCCTGACTGTCAAAATCTCTATTTTGTCAGACTTTGATCACATACACAAAGAAGTAGCTTAAGCTAGACAGCAGAGTGAAGAGAACGTGGATATGATCTAAACCAGGCAGATGAAAAAGGACTCATTTCAGGGATCTACAGTAATTACTAGTGCTTTTTCTTTTCTGAATAGAGTCACACTGAGAGTAACGGTCTTGTAAAGCATCACCAGCAAACGTAAATTTCGACTGCATTTACTACTTTGCTATGTAGTGCTCTGATGAAGATATCCATACAACACCAAGTATCTAACACGAAGTTTTCTGGAGATTACTTCAGTCAATATTACCTTTAGACTTCTGTTTGAAATAGAGATCTATAGATTTATTTTGAAATAAAAAAGGAAAGAAAACAGGATAGTAATCTAAATGAAGCCTGTTTAACCTCTAAGATATTGTAGTCAGGAAAACAAAATTTTTATGTGTGTTTCCACAGCATTTATTTATAGCTAAGGTGCCTGACAAGATAAGATTTTTAAAATTACATTGATTTCTTTCTTTACCAGCATTTCTTTGAAATGCAGTCCTTCAAAATAATGAGACTTGCATTCATTGACTACAAAAAAAAGGTGTCAAATATGAATTCCAAATTACCTTGGAAGTGTCACAAAAGTAAAAGGAAAATACGAAATTTCTGAAATCTGTGTGTTGAAGACAGTACCAAAAAAAAGTCAATGACAGCTAAAATGAGCAACTAAAATCTTTATGTTTTGATTTACTCAATGGTTTTTCAGACTGACGTCTGACAGTGCTGTAAGAAACATAATATATCATGAGAGCAAAAACAGCTTTGTAGCAGAAAAACTTCTCAGATGTTTGAAACAAATATTTAAAAAAAAAAACACACCTTAGAATTTTGAATTTACAGTCTAGGTCATATAGGTCAGTCATTTGAACCAGCTCTAGAATCTTGAATGTACTCGTCTGCTGTAAGGACTCTAGTTAGCAATACAGGAGTTTAAAATTCTCAGCCATGTTCTGACTTCTGGGGTTGCTTTTCTATCAGTCAATGTTATAAATTAAACTTGGAATATTAATCTGGTTTCTACCCAGCAGCTTCCTTTGCCAAAAATCCCTGTCTACTAAGCGGGTAGTTGCTACTTTTATAAAATCACCTGAATTAGATCATTAACATTACTTATCTGGCCAACTTTATCTAGTGAAGACAAGCTTTCTTCCTTAGATTGAGATGGGCATGACATTCCTCCATCAATGATGCTTTGCTGCTATCCAACAAAGCTGACATGTAGTTCTTTAAGTAACTCAGGTTCAATCATTGACTGTGAAGGCCTTGAGCTGTCACATATCTCACAAAGGGTTTTGATCCTATTTGAAGCATTAGATACCCTGGGTGATTAGATCCTTAAAATAGACCTCTTGTCCACTGCCTTGTTTCACTCAGGTGAAAAATCTTTCATAAACATATTTTTCTCCATATAGAGAAAATGCAATCTCCTAATGCAAATAGTCACAAGTTGGCTGCAGCTGACAGGCCAGTGGTTATAGGTTCAACCAGGATATAAGACCTGCAGGTCCACATTGCTCTTTCAATGCTTGATTAACTATTTATATCAAGTGGAAGAGTTCCAACACTAGAGAAAACAGGTGCTCAAGCTAAAACACTCAATCATTTAATGATGGGGTATTCCTGGAGGATATAGATTGCAATTCCTGAACTGAATTCATTAGAATGAAAATTTGAATTCAGGCCAATCGTTTAATTACCAAGATAACGCATGTTCTAGGAGAAGAGAAGCTTTCTTTTTTTTAAATTTTTATTTATGTAATAAAATCAACCATCTAATTGTATGAGAATTTTTTTTCCACAGAACCACAAGCTAAAAGAGATTCTTATCTCTATCAGAGGACTGCCACCCCAGGACACTTTAGAATTCTTTTATTATTTCTTTTTCCAATCATTTTGATAAACCTTTCTTCATGTTTGTAATTCTGCTCATACATTTTATGGGAAGGTAACTAACCAAAGGCTGGAGATTCCCCTAAAGCACTTCGGGGTGTTTGAACAGTAACTAAGGACCAGTAATAAAGAGGAGAGGAGAGGAGAGGAGAGGAGAGGAGAGGAGAGGAGAGGAGAGGAGAGGAGAGGAGAGGAGAGGAGAGGAGAGGAGAGGAGAGGAGAGGAGAGGAGAGGAGAGGAGAGGAGAGGAGAGGAGAGGAGAGGAGAGGAGAGGAGAGGAGAGGAGAGAAGAGAAGAGAAGAGAAGAGAAGAGAAGAGAAGAGAAGAGAAGAGAAGAGAAGAGAAGAGAAGAGAAGAGAAGAGAAGAGAAGAGAAGAGAAGAGAAGAGAAGAGAAGAGAAGAGAAGAGAAGAGAAGAGAAGAGAAGAGAAGAGAAGAGAAGAGATATTTCAGCTGTAATATTTCAAATACGAGAGAGAAGAGATTGGCGATTATGTTAAAACAAAGGTGTTCCCCGCAGTCTCTCAGTTCAAATGTGTGACAAAGGCTGCAGACCCCGGCCTCTTGTGCCATCAGGATGTTTACACAATCTTGGGATGATCTTGCTTTATTTGTTTGCAAATAGTTGGGGCATGGGTCTTCAGACAATTTTTCCATTATTTTCAAGGGTGTCATATACATATAGGAGAATATAGGATGCATAGAATGCATAGAATGCACATGGAGCAATCCAGTTAATTGCAGTACACTTCATATCCAAGCTAATTCCATAGCTAAGCTTAAAAGTAACACTGAGTACCTTGATTTCTCTGCTTGCAAATAACATTGCTTTGATAACAGGCTGTAACTGATGTGTTGTACACCTCGTAATATTTACATCCTAAATGAATAATCAACATTATTTTCATCTGCAGCATTGCTTAAGATATTTCTGAATTTATGCAATGTGGCTGTAGAATGTAATTCTGAAATTTGAAAAAACCTTTGGGAACGTCATATTTTCTCTTGAAGCAATGCCACTATCAACATGTAACACTTTCCTTCAGGGAAAGAGGCAGCTGGTTAAATATGAAATTTGTGAAAAGGAAAACAATGTCAATGACATCAACATGTTCTGACAAGAATTTAGTCAACTACATGAACATCTCAGAAGAAACGCCAATCACGTCAGGAAAAAGTCAAGATATTAAAACTACAGTTTCTGGCTTTATGCACTTTTTATAATAATTGCTAATATTCTATAAATGTACTTCGAAACTGTCGATTAAAGCACTTCCTCCCCTTTCCCCAATTAAAACAAATACACTAGATTCAGTAGACAAAATCACTTTTTTACATGGATCAGAAAAAAGCAACTTAGACAGCTTTACCAGAGATGCTCGTTACTGATGGTGCAAGTCTTGCATACATTCACAATAGCATCTCCTAAGGGAATTTGAACACATGCTCCTTCTAATTTGATATTTATAGTTACATATTTACATTTATTAGTTGAATGAAGGGATCAGGTACAACAAGCGTCTGTATTTCTACACTTTCAAATTCAGATGGATAAGGCCCAGGATACACTTCTGAAGAACCAGGAGACCATTAAAGACTTGATCACTGTATTTTTGGGTGCCAAGTTATTTTTTATAATGCATGATTCTGCTTTCTCATATAAAAACAAGTGAAATAATATTCACCTTCTAACCTTCTTCATAAAAGACCAGTGTTGAAAAGTTACATCTAAGAACAAAGTCGTTTAAAGGCAGACAGTGAACAGAGGAGATGAAACAGCACAGAGAAAAATGCATTCAGGTGAGTCTCCAGGCATCCCTGACTCCAGTTGTGAACAGTTCCATCATCTTTTCTTCCCTTCAGTGAAATAAAAAGTATTACCATTTATTTTACCTAGCTGTTGTCAAAAGATCTTTTTGTACTGATGAGCGACTTCCGACAAAAACATTTAAAAGACATATGCAGACGTCGTGAGGATGCACTCACTGAGATGTTCTTAGCAGAACTTGTTATTTCAAAAGCAGAACTCTTCTAAGGTAAAAATTCAAAGGGAAGCAGAGTCTGGACTGATCTGACAATGTTCTGATGCTAAAGAGGAAATTTAGGTATAATTAATTTAAAAATTAGATATTACTTGTGATATTGTATAGCATATACAGTCTACTGTGTTTGTCAGAGACAGAAACAGAGAGAGAATGCAATACTCATTTTTAAAAATGACAGATTTACAACACTGTTGAGGAGTCTTAGGCACTTATCACCTGCACAAGAGTTACTGAATGATCCTAATCGATATGGTGTTCTGACGAACAGAACAGAATTCATATATTTTCATCTGAATGACCTTCCTGGTTCAAAAGGCTGTACTGCAGCTTTGTGACTCCCTTAGACAGACACCTGACTCACCGCGGTGGTAAGCATCACAGTCTCTTCACAGATCTTACCATGTGAATACTACATGTTGTGGCAGCACCAAGGAAGTAACTGCAGAGAAATTACTATCTACCATTTGTACTATGATCCCAGAAGGCCCCTTGTCCTCCCTGAAGGCCACTTCTGTCTGTCATTGTGGCATTCTGCAAACACTTTGGGGACAACACACTTGAAAGACATTGTCTTTATTTAGCAACCAGTTCTAACTGCGTAACTGTGCAAAAGTCTGCGGCCGCAACTCACACTTTCTCTGTTTCAAGCTCAGTCACCAAAAAACACTCTTCCTACTACCATGTCTTCCATTGTCACAGAAGACATTTATACTACACATAATGGCACTACACACAATGACGAACACCAAGAACTGAGATACAATCAACTATTCACAATCATCTCTGGGGTACTTCCTGCTGGGCTTGCAGATCTTCTATGAAATACTAGTGCTCCATGGGATGGACCAAGCATCCATTGATTGCAGCACTGTTGTATCTCAGAATTCCATCATATTTTCATGTTTCCTCACTCAGAAAAAGCTCAGACAAAATATTACATTCTTTTGTCTTTCATCTCATCTGGAAACTGAGAAAAAGATTGCCAGTTCTCTTTCAGCAGATACCCACCTAGTGTGACAGACTGCTGTGATTATAATACACTTCCATTCGTCATCATTCATATTTGTAACTACTGATTTTCATCACAAATGCATACTGTGTCTATTCTTGACCTGATCACAACTCCCAGGACCCCAATTCACATTTTCAAAGCTTTATATGTCTCATTCTACTCCACAAAGCTGCGGGACTATCGTATTTCTAAAATGAGAGAGATTCCACTTCTCAGATATTGGTTAAGCAATTAGTGTAATGTAAACCACAATATTGCTGTCTTTTGAAGAAAATACCATTATGGGCTAAAAACTAGTCATAAATTAACAACTGAGGTTGGGAATGTGGCACCAACCAGGCCAAAAGTTTAAAGTTACATGGCACTTCTTTTGAGGCAGTCAATACAATGCTTCACGTTCTATGTGCTTTTAGACAATTTTTCTTTGCCTTTCATATATCGTTCTGGACTTCAATCCTTTATTCTTCTGACAAAGGATCTATCTAATGATAATTCTGGTTTACAAATCATCTTTTCTTGTAACCAAAAAAATAATTGCTGTATTTTGCATTTCCCATGAGACTTTTCACAATGGTGACAAGTGGCTATAGGTTAGTGTCAGCAAACACTGTCCTCTCATAAACAGTGTGCACACATAAACTAAGACAAATTCAACTGTGTTTCCTGAGTGCATTGTCATCTGAGGTTTTTTATTGGTTGACATCATGCATACTTTTTACAGAACTTCAGATTTTATTGCACTGCTGAAGGACTACTGCACCAGGCCATTGGAGGCGTGCAAAGGTAGCTTTCGCTTTTATACAGAATTACGACCATTTAACTAAATTCTCAAGGTTTTTTTAAGATCTTCCTGAAGTTTTGCATCCCGTGTATTTACTCCATATTTCCATATTTGTTTCCATATTTGTTCCCATATTTGTTTTTTCAGAAGTGTCTCTAGTTTATTGCATCTTCCATGCTCATCATGTCAAAGAATATTTATACTCCACTTGGAAGTTGGAAGTGATTCAGAACACCTTAATTAGGCCTCTTCCTTCTCTGAAATTAAGGAAGGGAATATTTAATTCCTCCTTTGGGTACAGAGTCAGATGATAAGTCAAGCAATTCCCCACAGAGTTGGTTGCAATCATAGCCTCTGGGATCAGCGGGGTCGTTAGTAGCCATGTGCACTGACAAATAAATATTCCTTGTATTACAATATGAAACCAAAGAAAGAAAGCCCACAGGCTAGTGTAATTTTCTGCCTGTTGAAGACACTAACTCCATCAAGCTCACTTCTGAAAAAAATGACAAATATCAAATTTTCCTGAGCAGGCTAGAGTGTTTCTTCCCACAGTACTATGGCAGATTAATAACATTCTCTGTCTCTTTCTTCCAATTCTTTTCTTTTCACAGAATATGCAAGGCATACTCAAAGAAGAAAAATGTATTAAAGTAACAAAATGGTCGTCAAAGTGAAACAGGCATTTTAATGTATCCAGATAACATAGGTTCTGGTAACAAATGTTCTTACAAGCTTTTACATGAATCTTCTAATAAAAGCATTACAGAAATGTAACTTTCGTTTCTCCATCACCAAAAATCACTCTGAACACAAAAGTCTCTAAGGTTTTAACACATTTTAAAAGAAAACATATTTTATATTTAAAAGTTTGATGAGCCTAGTTTATTCCACTTAAGAACTCCAGTTCTTACTAGGATAAACCTAAACCTCTATTACATATAAATTAAAATTAGAATCTCAGTTTTGCAATTCAGTCTTATTTTAATTCTCATGTTCTCTAAATATTCTCTAATGAGTTTAAAGTAAGTATAGGAAACATAGTCTTGGTAAAACATGAGAAAAGATCAGATCTAATTAATTTTTTCTGTTGAAGAGAATTGTTAAATACCAAGACTCATTACACTACCTTATGTAGCCAGTAGTTTACAGTACGGAGAGTAAAAATGTTCTTTTATATTAGTGTTATAAAGATAAACAACTTCTGCAAGTATGTAATATTTTGTGCAGTTATGTTATGGCTCTTAACGTTGTTATTATTACAGCTTTAAGAGGATATGGCAAATATATGTACTTGCATTTTGTTTTCCTATTTCCTTTCACCCACCTCTTCACACAGATGGTGAACTCTGAGGAACTATGTGGTAGTTTAAAGGGTTTACCACATTTAGCTTTTAATCATGATCAGAGTGAACAGTTCAAACCCATGTTCTGTAAGGACATAAAGGTTATCGATCACTCTAAACATGGTTAAAGCGAATTAAAATTTCCAGGCAATAAAACATCATCAAATAATTCCTGATTAACCTTTATAACTAATATTATTCATGCCTCATGTCAACCAAGTGAAAAGTAGCTTACCTTACCCAAGAAATTCTTAGATACCTTGATGTGCGAACTCAGCTGGCTTTACTTCAGAAGGTAAATTAGTGAAAAGTCAGTACAGAAGAAGAGAGAGATTAAATAGGGATACCAAGAAGAATATTTTCTGACTCATTACATTAAAATGTTTTCAAACAAGAGTCACTTGCCAAAAAAAAATAGTTTATGCAAATGTAAATAGTATCTTGAACTGAGTAAAAATATGCTGGTTTTCATCACTCTTGAGAATGATGCTTGTATTACCATGTCATAAAGTAACCTTAGTCTGGTTTCCTGAGTTGCTTTAGTCTTGTTACTACCAGGAATTCAGGTGCCTCAAAGTGGAATAAAGCTGCATTGTCTGCATCTCCTCCTGGGCTGTAGCTGCTCTGTTGCATCCTGCAGGACCAAGTCTTGATTACACCTTCTTTAGCTGGCCTATCCCCATCATGTATTCAAAGTGTAATTGGAAAAGAGAAAGAAAAAAACAGAAAAGTTTTCTGTATCTCTGCGTTACTGAAGATCCTGCAGACTCAGAGAGAGCGCAATGAGTTATGCTGCTGCCCTTGTCTCGTCAGCAAAATCACATGTAGGCCACAACATCTCCTTGACTTCAGAAGAAGTTGGCACAGGAGACAAAGAGGAAATTGACACAAAGTAGGCGCTATCTTGAAGGAAGTTCTGCATTCAGTAGAAATCTGCCTCAGTTCACCAGAAGATCTGCAATAGTCACTTTCCTTTGCAAATTTTTGTGAAAGCTGTTGAGAGACAGGAAATAAAGTATCCTGTAACAGAGTTGCAGTATCCCCCAGAGTCCCTAGCTTGAGTACAGGCACAATTTCATGGCTTTCTGAGCATGAAAAGTGCATTTTAATTCATAGTTCATATCCTCAATATGTATTATAAATCAAACTTAAAGATAAACAAACAAATAAAAGTAGAAAGAAGTTTGAAAATTAGGTTGGTTTGTATTGTTCCTGCCTGTGGCTTGTACAAAAATCTGCTGAATCTGTGAAAAATTATAGGCACACCAGTGACACTGTTAATAATGGATGTTCTGGAAAGTATATCATGTTTTCTGACCAGCGAGGACATTTTTTAAAGAAAAGAGGGCAAAGGGTTAAGCTCAGTCATCCTTCTTGCCATAAGACTATACCATGGGAAGCATGTTGGTACTGTTGGCAATGCTACGCTTGTGTTTTAACATTCACTGTCAATCCTTAGAGTCAGACATCTGGGACTTAACACACTGGCAGCAAAATAACAACAGCACATACCTTCTGCTGCAGGTGTACACTTTAAAAAATCGCTCTAATATACACCTACACTCATACATATATTTTGCTAATCACCATGTCTTAAGTTGAGCCCTTTTTTCATATCTAGCTATCACAGCAAACTATCTATTTTACTTAATTTAGACTCTTTTTCATTATTTGAGAGACACAGCAAAAGGACTTCAAGGATAATTGCTCCGTACCACTTAGCTATGTAAGGAAATCTCTCTTTTATGTAGAAACAGCATGCAAAACCACCTACATTATTCTAGTAACTCAACATATTTCGCCATTGCCTCCTCTAAATGCACTGGATAAAATCACTAAACAGGATATTACAGTATGGATTTAGTCTCATCTGTGTAATTATTGTTTGTAGCATTAGCTTCAGCATCTTCAGACAGGCTGAGAGAGTTAGGGCTGTTCAGCCTGGAGAAGAGAAGGCTCCAGGGTGATCTTATAGCAGCTTTCCAGTACCTAAAGGGAGCCTACAGGAAAGCTGGAGAGGGACTTTTTACAAGAGCATCTAGTGATAGAACAAGGGGCAATGGATTCAAACTGAAAGAGAGGAGATCTCGATTAGATATAAGGAAAAATTTTTTACATTGAGGGTGGTGAGGCAGTGGAACAGGTTGCCCAGAGAAGTTGTGGATGCCCCATCCCTGGAAGTGTTTAAGGCCAGGTTGGATGAGGCTTTGGGCAACCTGGTGTAGTGGAGGGTTTCTCTGCCCATGGCAGGGGACTTGGAACTAGATGATCTTTAAGGTCCCTTCCAACCCTAACCATTCTATGGTTCTATGATTCTATGACAGCCATGTGGGATAGTTCAACTAGGTTCATTATTAGAGATAGTCCCAACCGCTTAAGTACTAATTCTAATATTAAATTCACTTTTAAAATTATTTTTTGTTAAACCCACCTCAAGCCTTTTTGTACTAACTGGCAGAAATATCCTAGAAAATTAAATTGATAGTGAGGTTTTTTCCCTGAAGCACTGATTTTTATATTATACTAAAATAATATATATTATAATAAAATAATATATTATAATAATAATATATAATAATTATAATAATAATTATAATATTAATAAATATAATTAATATATTTATATAAATAATTAATATTAATAATATAATATATAAATATTTAATATTTAATATATTTGATATATAAATAATTAATAATTAATAATAATATATATAAATATAAATATATTTATATATAAATATAATTAATAAATATAATATTATAATAATTATAATAATATATTATAATAATATATAATAATAATAATATATATATTATAATATATTATAATAAAATAATGCTGCCTGGGGAGCGCAGCGAACAGGAGCGGGCAAACAGGAGCGTGGCGCGGCAGAACTAGGGGCGCGGCAGTTTGCGCGGCAGTTTGCGCAGGCAGGGCGTGTCAGGGAGGGCGCCGACCCGGGACGTTTGCTGTTCCTGGTTCTCAGGATAACATGGCTAACACCCGCCTTAGAGCAAGGGCTGCAGCTTCGGCCGCGAGGTCTGCACCGGCTCCCCCTGCGGCAGCCGATGCCTCCGTGCAGACGGAACAGCCAAGGGGAGAGGCGGCGGTGCAGACCCTGGGCTGCAGGCAGTGCCTGGATCCTACTTCTGGGGCAGGCACCAGCCCTGACTGCAGAAGGTGCATCCAGGTGGAGGAGCTCCTGCGGCAGGTGGCTGAACTGCAAGAGACTGTCAGGAGGCTGAGGGACATCAGGGAGGCTGAAAGGGAGCTGGATGCTTGGTTCCAGGCGCAGTCTGCACCCGAACCGCAGCAACCAGTGCACCAACCAGAAACCCCTCCACTGACACATAAGGTAAGTAAGAAGGCAGAAGATGCCAACAAATGGGAAGTTGTACGGCGCAGCAGGCGCAGCAGGAAGAAGCAGCAGCTTCCCCAGAACCCCACGATACCCCTGCAGAACCGCTTTGCCACTCTGCAGACCGAAGAAGTAAAACCTAACACCTCGGGGGAGGTACTGGAGAAAGGCGAGGCAGCTCAACCAACAAGGGTGGTAACTAGCGCCACCAAGAAAAAGAGGCGCGTGGTGGTAGTGGGTGACTCCCTCCTAAAAGGTACGGAGGCACCCATCTGCCGACCCGATGCGCTGTCTCCGGAGGTATGCTGTCTCCCGGGTGCTCGTATCAGGGATGTTACCAAGAGGTTACCTAGCCTCATACGGCCCACAGACTATTACCCACTACTGGTGTTTCATGTGGGTACCAATGATACAGCTGTCAGCAATCTGAAAAACATCAAAAGGGACTTCAGGGCCCTGGGTGCAGCAGTCAAGGACTCTGGGGCACAGATAGTGTTCTCATCAGTGCTTCCAGTCGAGGGGCAGGGACCTGCAAGGGCCAAACGTATCTGGCAGGTTAACTCATGGCTCAGGGACTGGTGCTACAGCCAGGGCTTTGGGTATTTTGACCATGGGGTAAATTTTGAGAAGCCTGGGTTGCTAGGGGCAGATGGCGTGCACCTAACCGAGAAAGGGAAGAAGGTGCTTGGACAAAGGCTTGCCAGACTTGTGCATAGAGCTTTAAACTAGTATTGCTGGGGGAGGGGGAGCACAGTTCAGCCTACTGCTGTCAGCATGGCGCCAGTGCCAGCACCGAGGGTCCAGAGGCTGAGGAAGGATCACAGGTATGTTCAAATGAACTTATGCTGCCACCCAAGAGAACCCCTGTCACTCCAGCCAGCGAGTCGGCTTTGTCGGGAGCCCAGCTAAAGTGTATGTACACCAACGCACGCAGCATGGGAAATAAACAGGATGAACTAGAGATGCGTGTACATGAGCAGGGCTACGACCTTATTGGCATCACGGAGACGTGGTGGGACGACTCCTATGACTGGAGTGTCAACATGGAGGGTTATAAGCTTTTTAGAAAGGACAGGAAGGGGAGACGAGGAGGGGGTGTTGCTCTCTACGTCAGCAACCGGCTGGAGTGCGTGGAGCTTCACCTGGAGTCGGAGGAGGAGCTGACAGAGAGCTTATGGGTCAAGATTAGAGGACGGGGACGGATAGGGGATGTTACGGTAGGAGTCTGTTACAGGCCACCTGGCCAGGAGGACAGAGCAGATGAGGCGCTTTATAGCCAGATAGGAGCAGCCTCGCGGTCACAAGCCCTGGTCCTCATGGGGGACTTCAACCACCCTGACATCTGTTGGAGAGACAATACGGCAGGGCACGGGCAGTCCAGGAGGTTCCTGGAATGCGTGGATGACAACTTCCTCCTGCAGATGATAGAGGAGCCGACAAGGAGGGGTGCCATGCTTGACCTTGTGCTCACCAACAGGGAGGGACTGGTGGGCGATATGAAACTTAAGGATAGCCTTGGCTGCAGTGACCATGACACAGTGGAGTTCAAGATCCATGGGGCAGCAAGGAAACCATTCAGCAAGCTCTGTACCCTAGACTTCAAGAAGGCGGACTTCGGCCTCTTGAAGCACCTGATGGGCAAAGTGCCGTGGGAGGTGGCCCTGGAGGGACAAGGGGCCCAGGAAAGTTGGTCCACATTCAAGGAGCACCTTCTCCAAGCTCAGCAGAGGTGCATCCCGACGAAGAACAAGTCGGGCAAAAAGACCAGGAGGCCAGCGTGGATGAGCAAGGAGCTCCTGGACCAACTGAAAATGAAGAGGTTAGCCTACAGAGGGTGGAAGCGGAGACAGATAGCCTGGGAGGAATACAGAGAAGCTGTAAGAGTGACCAGGGATCAAGTGAGGAAGGCTAAAGCCCTGAAGGAATTGAATTTGGCAAGGGATATAAAAAGCAACAAGAAATGCTTCTATAGGTATGTAGGGGACAAAAGGAAGTCCAAAGAGAACGTAGGCCCCCTCCGGAAGGATACTGGTGCTCTGGTTACCCGGGACATAGAGAAGGCTGAGGTACTTAATGAATTTTTTGCCTCAGTCTTCAATGGTAAAGCCTCTTGTCTTACCACCCAAGCTGTGGAAAGAACTAGCAGGGACTGTGAGGATGAACCACCGCCCACTGTACTTGAAGACCAGGTTCGAGAACATCTGAGGAACTTGAAGGTGCACAAGTCCATGGGACCTGATGAGATCCATCCGCGGGTCCTGAAGGAACTGGCGGATGAAGTTGCCAAGCCACTGGCTATTGTATTCGAGAAGTCGTGGCGGTCTGGCGAGGTCCCCGATGACTGGAAGAGAGGGAACATAACCCCCATTTTTAAAAAGGGGAACAAGGAGGACCCGGGCAACTACAGACCGGTCAGCCTCACCTCTGTGCCTGGCAAGGTCATGGAGCAGATTCTCCTGGGAACCATGCTAAGGCACATGGAGAGCAAGGAGGTGGTGGGTGACAGCCAACATGGCTTCACCAAAGGCAGATCGTGCCTGACCAACTTGGTGGCCTTTTACGATGGGGTGACAGCATCGGTGGACAAGGGTCGACCAATGGATGTCATCTACCTGGACTTGTGCAAAGCTTTTGACACTGTCCCGCACGACATTCTTCTCTCTAAATTAGAGAGTCATGGGTTTGATGGATGGACCACTCGGTGGATAAGGAATTGGCTCAATGGCCGCACTCAGAGAGTAGTGGTCAACGGCTCAATGTCCAAGTGGAGACCGGTCACGAGTGGCGTCCCTCAGGGGTCCGTGTTGGGCCCGGCCCTCTTCAACATCTTTGTCGGTGACGTGGACAGTGGCATGGAGTGCACCCTCAGCAAGTTCGCCGATGACACCAAGCTGTGTGGTGCCGTTGACACGCTGGAAGGGAGGGATGCCATCCACAGGGACCTTGACAGGCTGGAGAGGTGGGCCCGTACCAACCTCATGAAGTTTAACCAGGCCAAATGCAAGGTCCTACATCTGGGTCGTGGCAATCCCAGGCATAAATACAGACTGGGTGGTGATTGGATCGAGAGCAGCCCTGAGGAGAAGGACTTGGGAGTACTGGTGGACGAGAAGCTCAATATGAGCCGGCAATGTGCTCTTGCGGCCCAGAAGGCCAACCGCGTCCTGGGCTGCATCAAGAGGAGCGTGGCCAGCAGGTCGAGGGAGGTGATTCTCCCCCTCTACTCTGCCCTTGTGAGACCTCACTTGGAGTACTGCGTCCAGTTCTGGAGCCCCCAACATAAGAAGGACATGGACCAGTTGGAGAGGGTCCAGAGGAGGGCCACGAAGATGATAAGAGGGCTGGAGCACCTTTCCTATGAGGACAGGCTGAAAGAGTTGGGGCTGTTCAGCCTGGAGAAGAGGAGGCTCCGGGGTGACCTTATAGCGGTCTTCCAGTACCTCAAGGGGGCCTACAGGAAAGATGGGGAGAGGCTGTTCAGGAGGGCCAGTTATGATAGGACAAGGGGTAATGGTTTTAAAATAGAGGGAGGTAGGTTCAGGTTGGATATTAGGAAAAAATTTTTTACTATGAGAGTGGTAGAACACTGGAACAGGTTGCCCAGAGAGGTGGTGGATGCTCCATCCCTGGAGACGTTCAAGGCCAGGTTGGACAAGGCCCTGAGCAACCTGATCTAGTTGGAGATATCCCTGTTCCTTGCAGGGGGGTTGGACTAGATGACCTTTGAAGGTCCCTTCCAGCCCTAACCATTCTATGATTCTATGATTCTATGATTCTAAAATGCAAGATACTGATTTTTAGACTTTCCTCTCAATGTTCAAATACATCCATATGTTTTAATCTAACGTCTTTGTGTGTCTCTCACTGGTTAGTATGCTTTCCCATGTGTCCAGTTTAATCATCTTGCAATTGTTTTCTTCTGGGTATTTATGGCTATTGTAGTTTGTTCCAGTAGGAATCTTTCTTTAGAAATGCTACGTTTGTGATATATGTAGCATTATCTTGTTTTGAATCAAGGTGTTTTGCCCTAACCTTTTCTCAGCAGTGATTTTGCTTTCATTCTGTCTGAACACCTCCATGACATATTTGGATAAATAACAATACTAAGCACAGAAGTGTGGTGCTCACTGAGTTGTGGTTCTTTATTAAGCAACACACAAATAATTTCTATACCAGCTTTATCTTTGTAAAACTTTAATGACCAGACCAAGGCTTCTTCTTTTCTATGTTGGTATTTTAGCATCAATACTATTGAGTATACACTCTGTGATATGCTAATATAGACAGGCAATTTTACTAGTGTGAAATAGAATTAATTTCTCCTACTGTGTAATATACATTACAGTCACAATTGTGATTGAGTCTTCCAGAGTTCACATGACAGTCAGTGTCACGTTACATATTCTGTCAGGTCCCCTGTGAATCAATTCAGTGCTTTTAACTCCTCTGCTTCTGATCAGAATACAGGCTATTTACCCATAAGGTCATATTGCTGTTGAAAATATCACTCAGTAGTATCGTATGGAGTAACACAGGGTTCCTCTGCAGTTACATTCAGAAATGTGGTGTTTCACAAACCATTGTGTGATGACTTATGGTACACATTCACATTTTAATGCCAATATTTTAACATTTGTGAGTAAATTAAACTTTTTAAACAATGTTTAGTTATCAAATACCTGCCAGACAATAAGATCTGTTTGAACAAGTTCATGGTACGTTATAAATACAGCTGTACTAATTTTTCATCAGACTATCAGTAATAATCCCAGACTCTGCAGTGATGGTTTTACCTTGCAACTCCTCCTCAGAAAAAGTCAATAAACACAATACAGGCAGCTACAAAAATGCTACAGCAAGATGTGAAGGTATCAGAAGACAGGCAGGCGGTTCCTGGTTCACCAGCAGATTCCATAGATAATCATTATACCATGGATTAGGTCTGGAATTAAACAGACAGACAATTCAGTGATGTAAACTCTACATGTTCGTGTTCTCCTATGTGTTTTTTAGACATTTCAGGCCTGATTCTCAGAGGAAGCCTACAGTATGCTTTGTAAACATGCAACTAGCATTCATCAGCCAAGGACTCAGTGAGACTGGTTTTACGATGCCTTATCTGTCCAGATAGAGTTTGCAAGAAAAAAAAAAAAACACAACACATTTTGGGATATTTATTGCATCACTCATTCAGTTTCAAATGGTGTGGTTTTATTAACTATCAAGATGTGAACTCTGTAATTAGGATTTTTAAACTTATCACAAGACAGTCTATTTCTTTAGCATATGTGAATCGATTAAAGAAGAGTCCACAAACTAAATGTCATTCTGGACTTCAAATATTTTCAAAAAGCCTCTCAGCAGTGACTTGCTTTATTTTATCTTTTTAACGCAAAAAATTCAAAATCAGAGAAAACTTGCAGTTTCCTTAGATGTTTAGTTTTACTGGATATATATTTCCTTAGCATGGTGTAATTTTTTTAAGTCTTAATCCATAAACACATTTCAAGTGCTTTGAGGTTGTAATGCTGAAGTTGCAATAGAAATAGCAAAAATAGCAAACATTTTCCTGTTTTGTTATTCTTTATGAGTACTATCTGTATTTTAACAGTATTGAAGTTTTTTGTTTTGCAACAGTTGAATGTTTCAAGTCTATGTCTTTTCTTCATTTGCAAAGAAATCAGTTAATTGGCAAGCCTGAGAAAACTGCTTAATAACCCATAGATATTTAGGAAGGCTTGAATAAACATGAAACTTTTAAAAACTTAGCTAAAATAAAACAATTTTCAATAGAAAAAAGTATATGGGAATCTGCAAAGTGCAATTAGTCAACTAAACTGGTGCATAATTGATTTTTCCTTTCAATTGCTGAATATTAATGTTAAAAGTATTCTGAAAATTTGAATTTTGTTTGATTTGTAAAGGGGAAAGATTTTTGCATTTATGAGTGGAACTAGTTGTTTTTAGAAAAGACAGATATTTTCAGAGAAGAAAATTGAGATTCAGTAAGAGAGATTCTTCTTCTTTCTAATGTTTCTTTGAAAATCTCTATAGAGAGTTTAACTAATAATATAGAGGGTTTTTTTTAGTATTTGGTCTGTTACTTAAAGTTTTAAATGTTATCACACAAAAAAAGTCTGCAAAGTGATAAAATCCAACCGAAAAATGAATGATAAAATTTTAACTTTAAGACTGATTTGAATTCTTTTAAGAACAATCCTTCCTTGACAGCGACACACACATTTTTTCATGTACCAGCTGGATTTCATTGCCATAGGAAAACTGTCTACCTCAAAGGCAAATTCAAGGATGAGTCATTCAGATGTTTAACAAGGAATACAGATGGAAAAATGCCACAGCTGCACAGAGCTAGAAGCAGAAAAGTGCATGACCTTAATGAATATACCTTTACATTTGACAGATTCCATCAGAGAACTTGCAGCAGCTTCAGATTCCTGTGGCACCATACAAACCTTTCTACATTTTTTTATTCAACCATTGTAAAAAAAAACAAAAGTGAGATTTGAAATATAGCATGGAAATTGCTTTGTTTCCCTGTTGCCTAGATCTGATATGTTCTTAGAACAAAAGTGCAACATAAAAGTGCAACAGCCATAAAAATGTATGTTTGTTTTTACATTTCCTTCTCATCCATATTTTTATTATCGTCCTTCTTGAGTTCTGCCTTCCAAAATACCTTCTTTTATCTCTGTTTTCCTCCTCCGGTTCTGATTTTTGCATATTTTTTTCTCATCTTCCTCTGAATCTCCACTCTTTCTATTGAAGTTTAACAAGGGCAAATACAAAGTTCTACATCTGAGTTGTAATAACCTCCTCCAACAATCAAAGCCAGAGGATTGTTAGAAAGAAAGTGGCTTTTCGGGAAAGGAGCTAGTATGTGTAGGATCCACAGCCAGGACCAAATCTCTAGCCCTTAAGTATCACAGGGCAGGAGCAACTTCTGAGAGCACCTTATCCTCAGAGAGGACAGCTGTTGCATCAACATCCTGGACATGAATCTCAAGAGGTGGGCTGGCATTAGGCAGGGAGAAGCTACTGCTTCAGCGAAGGCCGTAACAGTCTCCATTCAGATTCCTAGTTACTAATTGTTTTCTACAAAGGCTTTCATACAATTTCTAAAGAAAGCATTTAATAATCAAAATCACCTCCTGCTGTTAAACCAAGAACAGTAATGCTTCCTGCCCTCCATGCACAATGTATTGCAAAGAGCAGAACCAGGGAAGAACAGCAGGTGCAGAATTCACCCTTTAAACGTTTTTGTCCATCCACACAAAACAAAAGACAGAATTTCTTGTGCATAGACAGGAGTAGACTGTAAGCAAATGTTTGATTGGACACTGCTTGAGAATGGTCTAAAAATGAAAGAGGAAGGGCAAAAAAGATATCAGACAACCTCTGAATAGTCTTCTTAGAGTTCAGGGATTGAAACCTGAGATGTGCCTACATAGAAAAGATTTTACTCTTCAAGTTCAACCTTCTCTTCCTGACATCAGTTGTTCTGTACTCAATTAGTAAATGACGTTCTAAAGAATCATTCGTTCTGTTTAATAATATAGCTATTTTACATCCAGAAGAAATATTAGCCACAAGAATTGATATATCTCCTTTATTCTGAGGCACAGAGCCATATATCACTTACCGGAATATCAGAGCTGATGATACTGAGTAAACCAAGCCAAATGTTGAAAGCTCTACTGTCTGAACAGAAAAATAAGATTGATATATACTGCAGGTCAGTTTTGGCAAAGAAAAGATCTTGTAATGTTCCATTCCCATTATTTCCCTTACCAAAATGCTTTTATTTTATTCTCCCCAGTAAGTCAGTATTCTTTTTTCAATCTCTGACTTGCTCCTCTGATCTCCTGCTGTTTAAGCAGCCTTGATTTTGCATAACTTCTCATGCTAAATCAATGTTTAAAGCTGTTTGATCCCTATCTCTGATCATTCCCAGCAAGGAACATCCAGAAGCTATTTCCATCCCAATGTAACAGTTTAGAGATCCTAATGGAAGCATTACTTAAAGTTGCTATTTGTTTATTATCTGACTTAACTAAAGTTTCCCTAATAAAAATCACTAAGATAGGAGAATATTGTGGAGGAACAAGGAAAATATATAGACACATAGTGTAAAAGTATTTACATAGGATCAAATTTACTCATAATGCAACAACACTGAAGTCAGTAGTTTACTGACCACATGATGAATCCAGTTCATGACATATGCTATTAATAAGAAAAGATTTCATGGTAATATAATTTTGAGATATAATTCTATGATCCTACTACAAGCTTTTTATTCACTGGAAAAATTGGGACGGGATTAGGTCTCTTGTAAGGGAAGCCAAAATATAATGGATTTCCAGATCACAGGAAAAGTATTTTTGAAAATCAAATAACAGCATAAGAGATTTTTGACCCTTCCAATCGTATCTGTGTTTCTTGTTCTTGAAATGCAGTGAGGTTGATCCAGGGAAAGTCTTCTCTGTGAACAGATCCCGACCCTACTGATTCTGGAGGGTCTCCAGTGTGCCACATCTCCAATGACCTTTCCCTGAAGCCAACTCTGTCACCTCCGTAATGCAGAGTATCTAACGTTTTCTGGTCTGAAGCATGAGAGTGAAAATCAACTCCTGAATCTGCTGCAGGTCTCCATGGTTACAGTACAGTCAGTTGCTGCTTTGTACACAGGAATAGATGGGATTTTTAAAAACTCAGGCTGCATTTGCAGAATGACAATCTGAGTTGTGACGTTTTCCCCCCAACACACAGGGAACATACAAATCAATTTTCACAAGAAAGGGAAAATATAAAGGTAATGCCCATTATCCCAACTCAGACTGACAAAGTGCTCAGGAGTGGAACTGCTCATCAGATAAAGAAGTTCAGAGTGCAGGAGTTACAGAAGGAGAGATCTTAAAGGTTTTGAGGAAGAAGCCTTGTAAGAGCTAAGTAACATCCATTTGTGCAGACTGTTTTTCTTCCCAAAACATTTTCTTTGCAGTCTAGACCTCCTTTGTTTCCTTAAAGCTCAATAAAATTCCTGATTCATATAAATTATTCTCCATTAGCCTAAGGATATAAATCCAATATTAATGTTAATTAAGTGTAGCTATGCACTGTCAGTGCATAGATCACATTCAAATGTATTTGAAAGGGTAAAGGGCTTTAGGAGCACGTATTCAGCTCATTTTACATTAAGTAAAAATGAAGCAAATCACATTTCCTATTTCCTATAGATTTCCCTATTATTATACATCTTTGTAAATATATTACAGGGTTGTATCTCAGCAGCTACAAGGGACCAGGATGTCAGCTCTATATTTTGAAACACCATCATCAGAATGCCCTCTAGCAATACCGACTTAGCGAAGAGGATGTCACCTACTAAAATATTAATATCAGTTGCTTCAGGACACTTTCCTTCATCACTAATTGTCAAAACAGAATTGACAGTGTTACCCAGAGAGCTGCTGAGTTTAAACTGTATCACTACTGTTCTCAAAAGAGATGAGGGACCTCTTCCTCTCATCTCTCTTGATGCTGATAGGAGAGGAAGAACACAAGCTATTTCCAGACTAAAACACCCAGGATAATGTAAGCCTTCACCTTCTTTTCATTTTCTCTTAAGACTTTTTTTTCTTTTTCTCCTTCACAAATGGAGCAAAAGTCCCTTTAATTTCTCTTCTGCAGCTTTTTTTCCTACCTTAGAAAAGGCTGCATGAACATATAGTTTACAAAAGAATAAAATCATTGTTATTCACTGCAGAATATGAATAACTTAGGTTTCCTCTCTGGGACTAATAACATTGGTGAAAGATAGTGGGTCATAAAGAAAAACAAAAGGACCACTGAACTCACATATCCTGCTAGCAGAAACCGCTTAAGATCTGATTTTTTAAAAATGTTTCTTGCACTGTCAGAAGAGCTTGTTTCAAAAGCCTTAACTATTAAAATAGGATGAGAGCTGACTTATATAACAGTATTTAAAAGACACTGACTGCATAAAGGCAGCTCAGGGAACTAAGTAAAGTTTTAGCTATGTCAGGATTTTTGCTGTATTTTAAATAAGCCATTCTAGACAACACTAGTCAGCAGCATAATCTTTTAATTCTTTGTCATGAGAGAAGTCCCCAGAAAGTTTTCTTATCCATTAATGCAGTTATCTCTAACTGATTGATAATTTTCCACCAAAACAGGAAATGAATGTCGCATAGCCAAACAAAAATAGATATACGCAAAGATTTAAAATAATGCTAGTCAGTTTGAAACATGCATAAATGACAATATAAAGAGATTTTGCTTTCCTTTCCCTTTGTAAACCATTCTGCTGTCCTTTTGAAGTAAAATAAATAGCTAAAGAAATGTTACAGTCCTGTACAATCTAACAAAGTCCAGTTAGATATGAAATGTTAGTTCATGTCCGTCTCAGAAAGAATAACATCCAGACAGAAAAGTGTACATTAACATACTGTGAGACCTCTACTATTCCTCTCCTTGACTTCAGAGGTGCTACATTGTTCGAGTATGGAATATATTTGTAAGACCTCTTCACTTAGGGTTAATGTTTGATGGCTGATCTAGTGTGCCTTCTAGTGAAACAGAAAGGCTCTTCACGCCAGAACTATGTTCCTCATCACCTTCTAACACCACACTCAAACCATGAGTGAACTCTCAGGGAGATGTGCCATTCGAATAGTCTCTACTTGAGTATCTTGAGGTTCCCCCTCTACTCTAGCTTGATTAGCCAGCTTGCAAAACACAGTGCTAATATGAGAGGTTGATGTCATACCCACATTTCAGCTTTATGATGTCACATTCAGAACATTATTCCTTTTTGATGCTCCATCTTGTAGAAGATGTACAGTAAAGATGTGTGATAGATGGTAATGGGCTCTCTGCCTGCCTGTGACTGATGTGGTCAGTATTGCAACAGTACAAAGGAATCGAAAGTGAATCCATTCTCTGCTGAGCAAGAACATGAAAGGCCATCTGCAACAGTTATTCAGTGGTAGAACTTCATTTCACTTACAGTTTTATTTCTCTTTTTAAATGAGTTAAAGCAAGCATTAAAGTAACAGAGATGAAGAGACTGGTCAAAGAAGTTTCACTTTTTCAAGTGACTGTGAATGGCAATTTGGCTTACAATCAGTCAGCACAAATTTGCAGATGAACAGAATATTATTGAGAAAGAGCAAAGTGCTGCTATCACTTTATTGGACAAGGATTTTAGTAAGCCAAAATGGCAAAGACATAAGCAGTGTTCTAATTTTCCCTATTTTTGTGTGTTGTTCATTTAAACAAATAAACTGAAATGCAAATGTTATGTATTTCAAATTGTTCACATGCGCAAACCTCTGAACACTGAGTGTTTCCTGAGTTTGTCACAGAAGGAGAAAAAGACAGTGAACAATTTTCCTTCTCCTCATGCTTTTAAATGAGTTAATTATTGACAGTCATAGGGATTGGACATGTGCAATTGCAGATGGCCGCCATGACCTAACAGAAACTCTAAGTGTTTTCTTATTTTATATAAAGCGTTTATACAGATGTAATTTATCCAAACTGAAATCATCCATTTGACACAAGCAGTCAGGAGGGATCAAATGAAGAGTATCATATGCAGATTTTAGTATATCAGCTGAAAGCATCATATATGTGGCATACTTACACATATGTAATGTAAAAATATATAGAGTTCAAATATGGGGATTTTTTTTCAGGCTTGTATTTGTCTGCTTTTTAATTTAAATTCCATTTTAGAAGGCAGGGTTATTTCTCTGTCCGTTTACTTTTGCTTGCTTCTGTTATGCAGTGCTCTATAAATGGAGCCTCTGTAGAATGAAGCAGTGTTTTGTTGCTGGTGGCATTGATAAATAAAGAACAAGATACTATAAATATTTTATGTAGTTCCTAAAGGCTACATTCACTTTCAGATCCTTCTGCATCAGAATTGGATTCGCTGTAAGTGTGTTAGTTCATTCTAGACTTGGTTGGTTCACTCTGTTTCATTATAGTCATATAAAACGGCAGTCGCTGTTTTTTTTTCCATAGTGCTGTTACAAAAACCCTACAGAACAACTACAGTAATGATTATAGCAAAGCAGGATGATGTTGCCCCACTTAAAAACAACAGCAGAGAATGGTTTCAATAACAACCGTTGGGTATGTTCATGGCTGTGTTGTGTTATGTTATGTAGAAGTTGCTGAATAAGTATAGCCATGCAAACAGCAGGTAGTTCTGTGTATGACTTTCAATATATAAGGATTCTGGTTCTTGTGACAGTTGCCTAGCCAGATGGATATGCCCCTGGCTTATGCATGCACACGTTGGTCATACCAGAGCTAGCTTTATGAGCTTTAAGCAGTCTGACACTCTTTTGAGCCCAGAATTTGTATAAGTCACATACCCTGCCAGCTGTAGAACAGTGATTTTATTTGGTGTTTTACTTTATTATTCATGTTTTTTAAAGTATCATTTTACTAAATTACAAGTACAATTGTTGAAGTGAAAACCTTAAGGAGCAAATGAAGGATCTATTCAAATATCCACAGCTTAGCATTCCCACATTTTCAGTAAGAAGGGTTTGATATGTTTCTAAGGAACATACTATTATTTAGAATTTGCATTCAGCAAGGAATATGACACTATTACTTATCTCTAGCTGTAAAGGAATGATTGATCCAACTGTTACCAGTTAGAAGCCTTTTCACAAAAGAAGATCAATATTTATTTATTTATTTACTTTTCAACTAACTCATCATTATTTGCTTTCAGATCGTGTATGGTCACTTCAGTCCAAAATGCAGGTGCAGTTATCCCATTTATTTTGTAACACAGTTTTGCTAAGGAGATTTCCACTCTCACTTTTAAAGGGCCTATTGAAACTGTGACAGCTTCCATCTCCTTTTAACCTCAGGGTTAACCCTGAGCTGTCTGCCTCACTTGTCTCTGCTTCAGCTTCTGGACAAAGCTTCTGCTTCGGATCTGTTAACACATATTCGCACTTTTCTCATCCTGTGCTCCCAAACATGACGCAAATTTTCATGGAGGATCTCCATTAAATGAATCAGCTAAAATTTTTCATACACCAAGGTGTAGTTCAAGGTAACATCTCTTTCTGGTATAAAGAAAAAAAAAGACAGCTGTGAAATATATCCTAGTTGACTGGTTACAGTCAAGATTTTCTAGCTCTACACTTTCAAAAATAGTGAGATTCAAAGTCTTAAAGCTACCTTTTGAAAAAAATAGGAAGTTATCTGTGATAGTCCATTTGGAGAGTTTTTATTTGGTTTCTAGGTTTTAAAGCTTTGTGGAAGAAGCAGAAGGAAGGGCATGGAGAGCAAAACCAAGAACACACAGAAGGGAGAACAAACTAGAAAGTCCAGAGGCAGTGCCCGTGGTGCAATACCTAGGAGGGGTGAAAACATCCAACTGCAGCTCTCTGTGCACCAACTGCATGTATCCTGCTCCTTTATAATCATCCATTCAGCTAAGCAATTAAGGTTTGAATTTTTCCACTTCATCCAGGAACAAAAAATATAGCAATTTAATGTCATTAACACCAGCTGGAAAAAATAAATCTGACTTCCTTCAAACAACACAGCCAAGCAATTCTATTGCACTAAAGGAAAAAAATGTCGTTAACTTAACACCCCGGTTCCACCTAGAAACCTCTTAAACCTGTGTCCGATGCTCTGGGTAATTCTTCACCTTACTTGTCCCTTGCATTGGTTCCAGTCCTGAGTGTACCATGTAGTACCAAAGCACAGTAGGACATGTAGATTTAATCTGTTAATTTATTTATAAAATCAAACACCAGTCCTTCCTGTAACATCTCTTGTAACCCCTTAAGTTACAAGAAGGCACGTACTGTACAGTATGCCTGTTGGAATAATGCTGCACTGTCTATATTAGAAACAAGAAGAAAAATCCATAGAAGACTAAAAGGATAACAGCATTGATCATTCAGCAATTGCATTCCTCTTGTGCTGAATGATATGCAGTTTCATAAATATTAACAAACAAACAAACAAACAAAAAATCTGTTGTCTGGAAAGTATCTTTGACAAAACTGCCAACAACATTTTAAGTGTTCATAGGTTTGGGTTTTTTTTTTCTTTTACCTGTTTCTCACAGCAGCTGAGGCTCACCATCTGGTCTGAGCTGAGATTACAGAGTGCAGCCAAACTGGTCAGAATCATGATGTTTGCCAATGCTCTAAGCACTAGAAAATGCCTGGGGAAAACTAAAAATAAATGTGGACATCACATATCATAACTCTGAAAAGAAAGTGAGGAGCTGAAAACAGCATAAGGGCCATTGAAGGGAATTAACATATACAAAAAATTGTTTTTATTGCTATTATTTCTTTGAGACAATTATTGAGTAATCAAAACATTGTTAATTATCTTTCAGATCTACTCCTAATTTTCAACCAAATACTTATATTCTGTTGGGCCATTTTATAAAATGACTAAACATTGGTTTCTTCAGTCTCAACAGTTGAAGCATAAGCCTCTGCAAGCCTTTTTCTATGCTAATTATCTTTTTTTCTCAAAAAACATTTCAAGCTAACCATATCTCAAAAGAATGCTTTAAAAAGCCATCAAAAACAAAGTTGCAAGAATAATCTGATGCCTCTTCTCTTTAACAGTGATATTACATTATGATTACAGAGATGATCCAATTCATAGTCATCTGGATTTTCTACTTCACTGAATTCCATGATACTTGCAAGTGTTCAATATCTCCTTGACTTCGGTGTTAAATTTCCGGCTTTTTTTCTGATTCCTGCTGAGATGTGAGTGATTACATACATAATGAAATCTAAATGCCTGAAGACCAAACATCTTAGTGAAAAACTATATCTATGCAAACCATACATACGCACACAGATATATACATACAGGAGAGAAACACTCCACTCTCATGTTTCTTCATAGGAAAATAAGCTAGAACATTTAATGCTCAAATATTTTTAGTTCCCCCTATCTACGTTTTTGTCATGCTGCAATGTGTAGAAAAGCTTGTGTGTGGCAACATGCTTGAGCTATTATTACTGTACACTTCTGTGCTTAGCTTACGCTTTTTTTTAACTGAGTGTACTCTTCCAAGTTTAATTGACATCTATCGCAAGATCCTCAAGAAAGGACAGGTTTCATCCACAAAATTGCCAGATACAATGAAACGTAAACAATTTGCTAAATAAACATGACCTGTACCACAGTAATATGAACAATGCTTTTACAAATGAGACTTGCGAACTGCCCTCCAGATATGTGGTATTTTGATCCATCAAGGTTTCTATTTGAAAATCTGAAATGTACTCTGAGTGAAGTATGTTGAAAGTTGCACATCATTTAAACATTTCTGTCACTCACAGTAATTATTAATACATGATGTCTTGTGGATAGCTTGCACTCAAATGCGTCACTGAGTTACTTCTCTAATAGAGCAGGTTCTATTTCAGAAAACCGTAGATTGAACAAAATATTTACAAAAGTATTCATTCAGACTCCACAAAAGAGAAGACTAAATCCCTACATTAATATGGGAGATATACATGAATCCTACAATGTACAAGGCAAAAATTGCACTTCTTTGAAAATATAGGATACATTAAAATAGAAGAAACATACAGAAAATACTTTTGGTATTCAGAATTAGGACAAAATTGTTCTAAGAAAACTATTCCTAGCAAAAGAAAAACATTTATTTTGTCTCATTCTAAGACAGGGTTTAGCTATGAAGAGAGATATCTGTTTTGTTCCTGCTAGAAAAGTAGTATCACATGCTGTGACAGTTTCATTATCCTTCAGGGAAGGAGAGTTTGTGATCCATCCACTAAAAACCACTACCCAGTAGAGAGCAGTTTTGTCAATGCGAAGACCTATTTATACTCCCCTCACCTCTCCTGATGCCCTTTTAACCATATATTGTATTGATACTTTGGGGAATATTTTAGCTGTGCTCTGCCAGATTGATGTCTCTCTGACAGCATAATAAACAAAGACACCTTACTCCACTAGTCCTATAGTGTCCTATATAACTTTTTAATGATGTCAATCCTAAACCTTTTTGGTTTATTGATATTATTTCACTAACCCATTACATGTTGCTGTTCTGACTTATTCTTTGTATACTCTTACACAACAATATATGACTTGATCCAAACTCCAGATTTGTTGAATTTAAACAAGAACTGCAGAACTGTTGCTTGAAGATGTATTTACATTCAGTATCATCAAAGCGGGGGGAAAAAAAAAAACTTTTTTTCTTCTTTTGTTTCTTCTGTAAACATTGACTGTATATCTGAATATAATGGCTCTTTGTTTATACCTGGATAAAATGATGTAGATTGGACTGCAATTGTATCTTTTTTATTCATTTTTTACGTTTATGGTGCAATTATACTCCAATATTTATGTAGCCGTAGTTGCTATTTAGTTTGAAGCATTTTATTATAGTTACTATTTAATTGGAAGCATTTTGCTAGTGTTTTGAACATAAGAAACCCTGTGCATGAGTTGACACAGGGCTATAGGTGTGATATGGAAAACCCTGACCTGCTAGTCTGGAAGCAGAAGCAGCAGGGCAAATTTAGTGCTTGCTTCAAACTAAACTGTTTTTTTCCAGCTACAGACTAACAACATGCTGCTTTAGGTCAGCATTAACAAGTCCTGTATTTACTCATTTGGCAGAATCACTGGTCTCTTGGGCTTTGGATAGCCACAGCAACCTGTACTATTTGTCAGTATTAACAAAGAGAAAAAGGATTGGGGAGGACATAGCTTATGTGACTCTCCGGGAATTAAATCCGCAGGTCCTGTTGACAGAAAAAGGCAGTGATAACTGTTTAGTTTCCCTTCAAGTCCACCGACAGACCTCTGTGACACACAGGCAGTAAGGTCTCACCACCACAAGAGGGGCAGGTGAAGGGGTGCATTGGAGAGGCACTGCAATAGCCTCCTCAACACATGATGGAACAAACACGCACCACGGAGCGACTGCTGTATGCAGTATCTTGCCTGAATCTCTGGTTCCTGACCTGCTCTGCATCTGCATTAACTCCTGCGTTCTCTATTATTTATGCTCTGTTCTGAGAACAATCTGTATGAAGCTGCTTTAATAATGTGGTCTTGCTTTCCCTGATCTAAATGCAAGAAAAAAAAATATTTCTCCATCATAGGTTTTCTCTCTGATTGCTGGACATAGTTTTGTCATATGTACAGATACCTGTAAAGGCAAATCCATTTACCACTGTGCCTATCATCAGTGTTATTTAAGGAAAAAAAATTAACAACTTGTGGCAGACAGAGACGGAATTAAATAGGTGGGATACGGTCCAGAGCGTTTTTTTCACAGTTCTATTCTTTTCCCTCACCTGTGAGCAGTAGTGAGCATGAGATGTACAGTGAATGGCTTTCTCAGTCAGTTGTCTGTTTTTCTGTTGTTTTGTTATTACTAGGCTTTGTTGTTGTTTCCGTTTCTTCACCAAGGTGTGAGGGCAGAAGGTATGCTCCCAATCCACTTGTGCAAACCTAGATGCCCTCAACACAGTCTCCTGACTCCTAAGGTGTGACACTGGAATGTGTCAGAAACCTCAGGCCCATTCCTCATGATCCTGCCACAAAACACTGCTAAAGAAAGACGCCACTAGAAACCAACAGAGCTTGAGAAGACATAGCAAATACATTGCCATGGCTGAAAGGTAGCGTAGTAGCTCCGGAGAAAGTATTTTTACTGATAGCTAACATGTGGGGAAGGACACAGCTAAGTCAGTGCCCCGAGCAAGATTAAATTACAGTGACTCCTGCTTGAGAAAAGATGGAGAAAAAATCAAATGCTTTAGGACTTTGTTTTGCCTCAAGAAACGATGCCAATATAGAATACATCTGTATTTGTCATACTTTTTGAAGATAGTTACTGGTTTTAACTTTTACATTTTGTGGTGCCTCAGATTACAGTTATTTCGGAAACATCAGGGAAAATACTTCACAGATGCGAATGCAGTCCTTAAAATTTAGCAGGCAGAAAAGGAGGAATGGATCAATTCTGTTTATGCATATGTATCTCTTGACATCTCCATAAAGTTTTTGTTTGGTTTAAGGGTTGCCTGCTGAGCCTACAGGAAAAAAAACTCTCCTAGAGAGTCTGCTGTCTGTAAAGCTGTGAAGTCTAACTGGGTAGCAGCTAATAGCGCTTTTGTTCTATTCTGGGAACTGCAGAGCTCGCTCTGAAGGAGTAATTTTCCTTTCCTATCGCATTCCCATTGGATGCCATATCAAGCTCTGACTGTTCTTTCACAGGTCTGAAAATTCACTGGCTCCTGGGCAATTGTTTCATTTGCAACGGGCACTTGATGGCACTGGCAGACAGACATGAGATAAGTGTTTAGATCAGTGGGGAAGCAACACAACGCGAAGGAAACCACAGTATAAGGTTCACACAACCTGCTGTCAAAATAACCCCTAAAGAATTAAGCGAGCCAGAAACTATTTTGAATGAACGGGTAGGAAGATCACAATTAGCTCCTTTTTCAGGTGTCATATGCTGCATAGACAAAGACAGATGAGATGAATCTTAGTCTATACTCATATTAAAGCAAAATCTCTCCTCAGTCAGATTAAAAGAATGGTTTCAATTATTGTATCTGACAACATTTTAATGGGTAACTACCTTGATTGTGCTGTGGAAAGACACTCAAAGGGCCACAAGGCAAAAGAAAAAAAAACGCTCTTTATCAGTTAGAAGCTTTACTCACCCCAATGCAGAGTGAATTACTGCTAAGTAACACCGTGTCAAACACCTAGATGTGTGACAGAACAGTTGCAGCACATTCATGTCATTTTGTATGTAGTAAGTACGTGCAGCAATACATAACTATGTAATAATACAGAGATTAAGTAATATATCAGTCTCACTAAGACTCACACCCACACCAGGTTATGACTGTGCCTGTTATGTATATATAGGCACAGTCTATATATATGTTTTATATATATATGTGATGTATAACAAAATTGTATAAAATGTGTATATATATATGTTATGTAAAATTTAATTTACAGACTGTTAAGGAGTTGACATTGGCTTTTGGCTTCCAAATACCACCTTATTTTAAAGTGCTACAGCTTTTCAACCCTATTAACTGGAAACAGAGTCCTTGAGTTTCATGCCATCTAACAAATTTCTCCTGGAAAAGAGAGGTATGACTCATGTGAATAAAGAAACAAAAGATTCCAAAATATGGCTAAATGTAGAGTCCCTGTCTGCAATTAACAATTACTATCCTGGTGAAAACATCTGCCTAAACTCCAGTGTATTCTGCTGTCGCCTTCCAAAGATCCAAGTGGTGCATTCAAAGCCCATGACCAAGCAAGGAAGACTGGTTGCTTCCACTTTCCAGAAAATCCACAGGGAAAACAGGGTTTCACAAGCTCCCTTTCTCCATCTATGTGAGACGTAACCTTCAACATACACTATCATACTCCAAACTATTGTCCAAGCTGCTTGCTTAGCTTAGAACCCCCAAAACTGATCTTTTGACCTTAACGAAGGCACTAGTCTGCAAACAGGGAAAGTGCACAAATTATTCAGGTAAGAGCTCCAGGATATGGAGCAACTATGGAAACATGCATTCAGTTCTTGAGGTCCACGAGAAGAGGGAATATAATGTTATCTATGATTATTGATGGAGACACTTTTAGTGAATAAGAAAAGAAAGTTGGCATTGGCTTACTACACTTGGCAGTTTCCAGGTTCACTTTTTCTCTGCTCAGCAGATGATAAAAGATCTGGCATTCCTTCAATAAACTTTTTTTGAATGGATATCTGAACAGATTAAGAGCATTCTAAAAAAAAAAAAAAAAAAATTCTCTTTGTTGTACTGAATAATTTAACTGGGATTTTCTTTCATATGTACTTCTTAAATGTTACTGAGTGGTAACTGCTTCCCAGGAAATGGCTCAAAGATTAAACGTACGCAAAAAGAGAGTTCTCCCAGACTCATTCCATTGAAATAGCAAATAATCAGATTTTTATTCAATATTTGAGTTATGTGGAAATCTCTCCACAGAATATAGTTGTGAACTAAGGACAACTTTATTTGACTTGGAGGTTTCTTAAATAAGGATTTTTTTCCAAAATATTTTTTTATAACTTTTGTTTACAGTCTTAGGGAGAAACACTGTAATGGTAAAATCTTAGTGCCAAAGATTTAATTATGTTTAGCTAAATTAATTAATTAATGTATTATTTTGACTTAAGCAAATATTCTTTCAGGTCTTTTAATATTTTAAGACTAAAAAACCAGCTGTATTAGGTGAGAACAAAGGTCTGTCATCCAATATCAGCCTCCGAAGCGTGTCAAGTAGCACTTCCCTAGAGAATAACACAAGAGAAGGACGTGCTGAAACTTCATTAAACACTATTGCTGTTTCCACCAGTGACTTAGGGATTTCTCGATATTGTACAATTGCATACATTTTTAATGGGTTTTCTTCTATGAACTTGGAGAGTCACTTTTAGTTTATACGTCCTGTAGCAAGAAGCTCTACAATTTATTTATATGCTATATCAAAAGCAACCTCCTTTTGTTTGTCTTGAATTTCCTTCCTCCTAATTTAATTTAACGACACATCAAATGAATAGGACACTTGCATACTTTAATATGTGTTTAATCAATGATCTTCTCTTCTAAAGGTCTCAGAATACCATTTTATTGACTCACATGCCAGTGTGATGATCACATTTCCTTTTTTCTTAAGATTGCCCTGCCTTTGAGGATCCCACTGATTAAGGGGGGAGGAGCTCACTCCTTGTCCGCCTCACACTGCCTAGACTGGTTAAGATGATGCTGCTCGTTCTGTGAACGAGCTGAATTTTGACAGCGCAGAATTGAACCGAAATCACTTCTCCTGAATGGTCTTTAATAACTGATCTGACAAGAGAGCATGGTGGAATGTACTGCTGACAAAATTCTGTCTAAATCATCAAAAGATTGTTACAAATGTTTCCACTTACTGGGCAGTTGCTGTGAATATGGATAGGAAAAGGTACTGCTGGGTGACAAGACACTGCACTTCAAGATGGATTGCAAGGGAACAGTCAAAACTGCACTATGGCATTGGCAGAAGAAAACCAGCAAATGAACTACTGCTATATCTTGGTCTCAAAAACTGACCATAAAAAGGAAAAGTGAGATAAATTTTAAATAATGCATGAAATAAATGGAAATCATTGACCCATGCAGTACATGAGTTTACAGAGTTACATAGAAAAAAAAGGGTGTGTTCTGGTGATAGTTTCAGTGACAACATAATCTCAGGGTAACCTCTAGCAGCTGCTCCATGACTCCTAGAAATAAGAGAAAGGCTCAATGTTATTCAAATTTTTTTCAGAATTATGTTCTTCTTGAACGTTTGATTCAGAGACTTACAAAGTCAGCCCCGTAGCCCAGCCCAGCGGTTCATATTCCTATGATTCTCCTTTTTTTTTCAATAAAGTCTTTTGTTCTTTGGTCATTTTATGAATGGGATAGTAGGAATACACGCAACAGAGGTGGGCCAGTGTGCTGACTCTCTCTGTCTTTGTCAGGAAGAGTAATGGGTGATAGCCACTTATGCAGCTCGTGATCTCAGTTAGAAGTATTCAATATTAGGCAAGGCATCCTGACTGTGTTGGAGTCTTATTTAAATCTCAGATACAGATCCGAGGGGATGTTTCCTTCTTGTACTGCGTAGATAAAAAAAACAAACCATCAAACCTAGCAACATACTTCAGCAGACTAATGAATGCATCTGTTAGAGTTTCAGCTCCAACACTGAGGTTAGCACTTTGCATTTTATGCTGAGCAACACGTTTCTGGATCCTGGCCCTGTGCAAATTTTAAGTATTTACATCTGGCAGAAGAGGAACAAAAAGCCTGTGTGATTTTTAATGGACTGATTAAACAGATTTATATGCAAGTAAGTGTGATTAGCTGTGGAACAGTGTATTGTTTCTGTGCTCAGCAGTAGGAGGACATACACTTTATCTTATTAGGGCAGTTTAATGGACAATTTACAAAACAACTAGGAACAGAAAATTAAAGGAGGGGCAGGAGTGGGGGGTGAGGAAATCACAGTACAAACACCCTCCTGGCAGTCGTTTAATGTTTTCACAGAGATTCCACATCCTTTCATCTATGACTGTCAACAATTATTTCTTACTCTTTAACAAAGCCGTATACATACAAAATAACTGTAGGAGAAGGTCTGAAATGTTGTTCCAAAGATTGAAAACAGGGCGAATAAATCAATAAACAGAAAGAGGTGACTAATATACAATCAGCACGAGAGGTATCAAACTTAAAACATCTTCATTCACTTCTGAAGATATTTGAAAATATCTTATATTCTGATCACTGTGTGTTTGTCAGACTGAAACAAGTTGAAGATCCATTCAGAATATTTTCTGAACTTGAAGAAAGCAAGCTACTTCACAGCATTCTGTCCTAAGCGTATAAAATTTTTGATTGCAAATCACATTCCTCCATTAAAGTAAAAATACAAAACAAATGCTTCAGAAAATTGGACATTTCTGAGTTTTAAAATGAAAATCATTCAAGATAGTGGTTGTGATTTTTTGAATGTATAAATGAACTCTTAGCTATGAGAGAAAAGACTGAGTTTTATCCATTCTTTTATGTTGACAGTAGCTGACCTTGAAGTTTCTCCACATCACACCCTGTGATCACAGGACTGTGGTGGATCACCTCTACACAGCTCAACATCCCCATTCAGCATCCTCCACCTGCAGCGTTCGCAACACACGCCTACCTCAGTACCTAGCACACATGGAAATTCTGTCCTAACATACTTCCTATGCAAAGGAATATAACCAAGATACTTTGTTAAGTGTAATTAACAATCAATTGTATTCAAATTGGGTACCTTAGATTTGCAGCACTTGCCTCAGTTTACCTTATTCTTTAGAGGATCCATTTGTGCTACTATTGAGTAGCAAAGGAAGGCTAGAAATATAATTACCAGTCCACTATAGTGCTGGTGTACAAGAAGAAAAGATTCTTAGAGACAGATATGTATAGAAACAGAAGAAGAAGGCAGAGGTGTCAGTAAAATGTGAAATGAATAGAAACATTGATCTGTGTCTGGAAAAGCTATTCTCTGGACTCCCTAGTATATAACTTCTTTTTCATTTTAAGAAGTAGCATTAGCTAAATCAGTTGGCTTCAAATAGAGTATATTTTACAAAGTCATTAGTCTCATGCAAAATAGCACTTTTTCTTTTCCTCATCTCCCATATTGCTGTAAAATACCGCAGTTCAGCAGTTCTTTCAGTTTTTTTCTTCATAAGGATTATTTCATTCTTAGTTTTGTTCAAAATACTATAGCCCACTTCTTTTCACTCTTGTGTCTGAAAAGAGACTAACACCACATAATACATAGTCAATATTTTAAGAATGTAATGTGGTTTTAGCTGCTAGTATAAAAACTGACAACAAGAAGTCCCTATAGACAGCCAGACAGTATTAGTTAGTTCAAAATAATCAGTTACGCTCTTCTCTTACATTTGCACAGGGAAATCTCTTTCCTTTTAAAATCAATCTTCATTATTTTTCCTTCGTTTTAGAGAGATTTTGACTCCTCTTAATACCAGTATTACAGATCCAAGATCATGATGTTGCAAAGGTTTGTTCTTATATCTATAGAGCAAATCCGAACCAGAGTAAGCTTAATATTACTCAAGAAAAAAGGGCATGTAATGAATTTATACAGAAAAGATGGTTTTATTTTTTCATTGCAATTCATTTCAAGGCTGAAAATAAATGGGTTTTGCCATTAATTTTGTCTTGCTGCATTTTATAAATATTTTGTTTGCTACTCTAAAGGTTATAGTGATTTTGTTCTCTTAAAGGTGCACAGGTTTTTTGTCTATTGCTTAATGGATGCCCATCAATTGGCCAGTGATTCAAACAGAGGATACCCAGTAGTCCAGATAACTAAGCAGAATTTATGGGCTAGATATATGTACACTCAATACCCTGAGAAATTAGTATCACCAGCATTTATGCAACTAACCTGTCTACTCATTTTACTGAAAATGTAAATATCGTTCAGCTATTCATAACACACTCTGTTCTACTGCAGTTTTGTCTCCATATTTCAATTAGTAGATGATTGCGGGAAAAAATGTAATGACCACAAAATTTGCAAGTAACTCAAGGGCACTTTTGTTTATATGAAAAACGAAAATGAGGGACTACAGAATCATAAAATAGAATCATGGAATATTTTGGGTTGGGAGGGACCTTTAAAGGTCATCTAGTCCAATCCCCTTGCAGTGCGCAGGAACATCTTCGGCTAGATCGGATTGCTCAGAGCCCCATCCAACCTGGCCTTGAATGTTTCCAGGGATGGGTCATCTACCATCTCTCTGGGTGACCTGTTCCAGTGCTTCACCATCCTCATTGAAAAAAAATTCTTCTTTATACCTAATTTAAATCTACCCTTTTTTAGTTTAAAACCATTACCCCTTGTCTTATCACAACAAGCCCTGCTAAAAAATTTGTCCCCATCTTTCTTATAGGCCCCCTTTAGGTACTAGAAGGCTGCAATAAGGTCACCCCGGAGCCTTCTCTTCTCCAGGCTGAATAACTCCAACTCCCTCCGCTTGTCTCCACAGGAGAGGTGTTCCAATATTTGGCTATGCTGTCAAGGTTTCTCATATTACCGACTTCATATTACCCTCTCTGTTTACATGGCAGATGGTTCAGATTTACTATTAGCATATTAGTGGGAAGCAAGAAAGAAAGCAAATTTAAATAGCTGTGAATCCCTAGAAGGGAGCAATAGCAATTTTCAAGAGGGTGCATTTTGGGAATTTATAAACTGAACTAAAAAATATCATAAAGCCAAGTTGGATGTTATTTTCTTTTACAATTAGGTTGATATTTACCCAATTCCAAATACATCTAAGAGATCTTTAAAGTATCCAGTAAAGCAGCATTTCTATAGGTGAAACCAGATATTATCTTTGCATTTAATTAAAACTGTCCTCATTCTGACACAATTGTTTTTCAGTTCAGTGATTAAATTGAAGAAAATCAAGAGAATCATGTTAAATAGGATATGTTTCACAAGCATATTCAAAATATCATTGTGATTTAGGTATGCTCCCAAGCATATTCAAGTTAGCCAGAATCTGGCTAATTAATAATTCTTTAAAAAAAGGTACCAAAAAGTATCTTTTCCCAACTGGCATCCTATGTGATCATCTGTTCCCCTACTATTTGTAGATGAACAACACAACTATACCTTGGTATCTTTGAATCTCTGAGGTTTGAGGCATCACACAAATGGCCTAGTCACCCCTTTTAAGAGTTACATGCTAATGGGTGTATTCAGTTTGTTAGATATTCTGCGTCATCCTTAACATTAAACTACTGTTAAGGTAAAAGTAAAGGAAAACATATATCAACTCCTGGTAACATTTATTTTTAGGTTTAGAGGAAGGTATTTGGAAAGAAAACAAAACAACACTGATATCTACTCATGCTTCAGACCTATTTATTCTATGTGGTTGTCTGCATTTCCAGCAGTCCAAAGGCGCTGGAACCCACACACGCCACTCAGAAACTGGAAACCGGGCTTTAGGCAAAACCCTAATCGTTGGCACTTTTTAGCATCAAAAGTGCTTGTGATTTGAGTGTACGTACATCTCTACATTTCCAAACTCTCCTTAGTATTCTGTTCATTGTCAATGTTTTCCTTGGGGGTTTTCCATAGTTCATAAACTTGATGTGTTAGGGTATTGATTTGTAACTGTTGTCCGAGAGGACCTCTTCACCTGTGACTAGTTTTACAAATACTGAAGTCCTTTGAGCATTTTAAAGCTGAATATAATGCTTCTCTAGGCAGGAACCAGAATGAGCTAAGAACTGCCTCAGTTCTTAAATAAAAATAAAGAGTTTAACCTTTTTATTAAAGAATGTGCTACTGGAAATAGGCAAAGATTCCACCTATGGCACATAACTTCTTCGTGTGCTAAAACCCACAAATTTTTATTTTCTTGCCATTGATATTTTTTCTACAGAATTCAGTACTTTGTGGAGAAAGTATTGTTCTGCCACAGTTGGTCTATTCTAACAAAGTTTAGACAGGATATTATTATTACAGTATATTCATCCATATTATCTCTGCCAAAAATATATGCTTTTTCGTCATTCGCATAACTCATCTCTTAACATATACCCTGATCCCCGATGAGAAGTAGGTTCAGGCAGTAAAAATTAGTATACAGAATATAAGGAATCATGCTCAGAACAACAGTAAATAGGAAATGAACAGCACCAGCTTTGCATAAATACCTGCAAATGTTCTCTGAGGCTGCTAGGTAGCAGGAGATCTTCAGGTTGTAAACTGAAGATTTGCATGAACTGCAAGGTTAGCAAGACTGAGTGGTACCAGTGTGCAGTAATAACAATATAATACTGTCAGTTACTAATACACAGGCAATGTAAGATTCAGCAGTAACACTGACTTCCTTACAGCCTTTGGAACATTTAAAGAAATTTGGTCTAGTTTCTAAATCACATGATTTTTAAGTATTTCTACTGTAGATGACCATAATAGAGGCACTTAGATGCCTTATATGAAGCATCATGGGATTGGAGGCAGGATCTTTTTGATTATGAAGCCTCAAGCCTAAAACTCAATCACCTAAATAATCACCTGGCATTAACCACGCATGTTGATATTTGAGGTTACTCTCAAAATCTTAAAAAAAAAAAAAAAAGATTCAGTAAAAGGTTGTAGTACAAAAGAAGAAAAAGAAACTTTAGGGAGCTTAATTATAATTTTCTTTTTTCATAACTTAAGGCAAAAAATATGTTGAGAAGTATCTCTGAGATAGGTATGACAATTATCCCTCATCATAACTAGTAAAATGGTTGCATAAGTCAGTGAGAGCATAATAATCAAAAATCTTTCTTGAAAAAGCAGTAATTAAAAAACCAAAGTGTTTCCAAGGAAATATTGTCAATGGACTTATTTTTGAGGCAAAACTTCTCATGTAGGAAGTTACTACAGATAAACTAAATTGAAAATTAGGATCATTCATTGTCTTTTTCCTGCTAATTTTGTCTGAATATGTATCGCAACGGGAAGGCTTCAGGCAGCTCCAAGCAGACCAATGTTCCAATGCAATGGGAAGGCTTCAAGCTCTACTCTAAAGCAAGCCCACACTTCTCCAAAGCTCAGGAGGAAATGCCTCACTCTTAGGCGTAAACGCCCCGCCTTAATTAGTCAGGAATCAAGTGGTTTACTAGATGGGTCAAGGCTATTGGTCACTTGAGCATCCATCTCCCAGAGTGATTGGCTGAATGCTACAGCACCTGTTTCAAGGTGACTTTCCCAGTGTAACAAGCCACAGGTGTTTCTTAGCCAGCCTGCAAAGGGAAAGAACTTTCACAGGATGCCGCAGCAGCCAGAAGATTTCTCCACAAATATGTATTTATTATAGATAGCTATTTAATCTCCTCACCTGTATTTTAAAAATATTTTTAAAACTTAGTAGATACATAACTACTTTTGCAAAAAAGGAAATCTGGAATTCTGAGGAACAGTCTTGGTGATTAGAACTACATGTCATTACCAAATGCCAGTTGATTCATTTCATAAAGAAGGGTCAAAATCTTCCATGCAGACCCTCAACTTTTAGCATGAAAAGACATAAGTAATGAGACAACACAGAATACCCACCACCCATTATGGATCCCAACAATACAGTGGTTAATATACACATGAACCATTGTCAGAGAAATGTTACTCACATTTAGGAAATTGAATCGATTTTATCTCTGTCTTGCATGTGACTAGGAATACCTAAGAGCTTTTGACAGTCACTGTGGGAATCCATATTTTTGTAAGATATATTAGTATACTAGTAGATGGGCACCGGCAAAAGGAAATTCGTCTTGTCCTTGAATATTAATAGCTACTGTTAATTTCCAAAGTAATTTTTCACAGCTTGTTTCTGGGCTAAAAAAGGAAAACAGAAGTTCTCTGAGTAAGGAGTGCTCTGCTAGTAAGAAGAGGCATCTTTTGTATGCCTATAAAGAGCATCAGCAACTGAAATCTTTCCCTGATCATTCAGGAGCCACAGGGGCTCTGCTTCAAGCGTTGTCATGCCTGTAGTAATCAAGTTCTCCTTTCTGCTTCAGTTATCTTTGGGAAGAAAACAAAACTTGAATAACAGAAAATCTAATCCAGAGCTTTATAAAATGTTGGTATATTTGTTATGTCCCTACAGTCCAAGTCCAATTAGTACAAGAAAGGTTTACAGAGATTATAGTGAAAGATAGCATTGTCTTTTCAACTTTTCCTTATTTTAGTTTAGATCATAAAATTTTAGCTCTTTGTGAGTTTTCTTCATGACTGCTCAGATAGTTTATGTCCCAATAAAAGTGTTCATACCTCTTGAAGCCTTGACTTTTTCAGCTTCTCCAGCCCTTCTTGGTCTTTATCAGCCTTCTCCAATTACCAAAGTTTTGATCAGATTAATTAAAAGTTGTACGTATTCTCTGTGCTTCAAATGGGCTGTGAGTTACCTGATGTCACTATACGATATCACTAGTAAATGGCCAGTATCTCAGAGATGATTGTCCAGCAGACACGGCTGGACCTACCACCATACAAACAAATCTACTCGAGGAGCCCTTGTGAGTGCTGGGACATGTCTGTCATGAGAAATTTTTTAAGTAGGTTGCCATTGGAGGTGCTGGGTAAAAGGTGAGCTGACGCTTAAGGTTATTGACAAGGTTAAGATTAGACCTAGGATTTGAAGAGATAGAAATATCAGAGCTGCAGTTTGAAGTGGGGCTGGAAAGGGGATGACAAAGGGAGAGGTAAAAACTTTTCTCCTCTGACAATTTTGTCATCTGAACTTCTGGATCTTAGCTTAGGGCTCAGCAGAGAGTCTAGGTTTAGGGTTAGGGTTCAGAAGACATAAAACCTAGGGCCACACTGGCAGGGACGGCCAATGATGTGGCGGGTTGGATAGAGTTTTCTCGCCTGACAACTTTGTCACCTTGACCAGGGCTGGGGCTCTGGGCTATGGCTTAGCTGAGGGCTTAAGGTTAGGATTAGGGATAAAGTTGGGAGGGAGTCAAAGTCTAGACCTGTAGCAGAAGTGGGGTTGGAGAGGGGTGCCAAAGGAAGGAGTGAGCTGCAAAATGTTTTCTGCCTTGAGAACTTTTTCATGTGGATGAGTGGCACAGTGTTTCAGGTTACTTACGGTTAGCTTCAGGGTTGATGTTTTAGAGAGAGACAAAGCCTAAGGAGAGGGGCTAGAAAGAAAATGAAACCCAGAAAAATGAAGTGGTGGAGTGGTGGGCTGGAAGTTTTCTTCTGAAAAACATTTTCTACTAATACTTAACATTTAAAGGAAAAAATAATTTTAACTACTTTTTCTCATTGTATTTGTTCTCTATGCTTGTTCTAGGAAATGAGCTTGTTGTAAGAAATGTTTCTAGATCAACTGAAATGAATATTTGAATGCAAAACTTCATTCTACTAGTTATACTCATCTGGTTTAGCATACAATATACCACCAAGTAAACCAGCATGAATTTGAAACACAAAAAATGCATAAATAACAAATACATATCAAGCTATGCATCATTCGTAGGAGTTATGGGCAAACAATTTCACAAAGCTTAGAAAAATTGCCAACTTAGAAAAACTGACAAACAAGAAAACAGAAAAAAAACTCCTTGCTGAATGCATGACACAATGAATTATTCTCCCAGTTATTTCAGTGACTGGTGCAAGTCAAGCAGTGCTCGCAAAATAACTCAGAGCTAAATCAAGAGCTAACCACAAATGCTTTACGGTGGTGGGTGAGCAGCTACAAGAACTTCTACACATTCAACAAGTTCGCAGTGCAAGCTGCTGCTGAGGGAATTAATGCTTTTATACTGAGCAGTATTTTGACTAAAATATTCCCACTGCTTACAGAGGCAGACAGCACTCTTTGAATGGGTGGTCTATTATAGGTAAGTTAGGCATTACAATCATTACAGCAATGAAGTTGAAGGCAGCTTTCATGATTCGAACCAGCTGCTACCCAGTCTGCCAAGTTCTGGCTTCTTACACAGTCTTTGGGAAGAAGTAGTTGTGATATCTATGTTAGACACTTGGCAGTGGATTAACTGCATATGTACAGACTGGCAAAACTTCACAAGTGCATACGATCAAGTTCAGGAAGGTAGGCAATGGCTACCTCTGTGTTGCCTTCAACAGATTTACTAGGTGGTACTTTATGATTTTCAGAGCAGTGGCCATCCCACATGCTGTGTGCGTGTCTGAGGATTTGGTCAAAAGTATGAAGAATGCCAGCGTATGGTTTAGAGGCAATCCAAGAGGCTTTCTGTGACGTGAAGATTTGGCTCCCCCGCAGTAGGAAACGATCTTCCTAACATAAACCCAATGACTTTTTGAACAACGAAGCAGATAAATCCCTTCTATTGAAAAATACTACTACATATATATCATCTGTGCTTTTCCTTCACTCTTAGCCTTGCTGTTTTCATTCCATCAGGCAAGGTATCCTTTTGTATATATTTGTCAATGGTAAAAGGCTGACAATAGTTACCATCTTACCCCTGAATTTTCAGTAAGTTTTTTCTGAAAACGCCATTTAGTTTGTGATAAGGTTTTGAGTACATTTCTTGGCATTTTCACCTTCAGAAATTTATGAAAAATGACATGTGCTTCCCTAAAAAAAGAACTTATATCAGGCTAGTTCTGATTTCATACAAACAGTCCCCTGAAAACCTAGAAATGAAAAAAGCCACAAGCCTTTGTGTTGGGGAGTTTAAGATTGTTGTTTCTGCTTTGTGAGCTGCAGACATTTCTGTCTTGCTACAGATCAAGTATATGAATAATTTAAGATTAAAGCACAATAGGCTCCCTGAACTACACTCACATATCAACGGTTATTCTGAGCCACACTGACAACACCCACAGCTTGATGCTCTATTTAGTCGGCATGATTACTAGGTCATCTATGTAGGTGATGGTTGAGTGGTTCAGACAAGGCATCATCTAGGACCGCCAAAAACTGATTGTTCGTTGTTGATACCCAGACATGAGCTCAGAACCAGGAGATTTCAAGGAGAGCTTCAGAGAAAACAGACTTTACAGCAGCAGATCAAAAAGTACTTCATGTAAAACTGTAAATGTGTGACACAGTGAAGTAAAGAAGAATGTGTTACAAATAAGGCATAAAGAATTTATATATGAATCAAATACACATTTTGTTCATACCTGAAGATAAGTAATCATAAGATAATGCTACATTAGAAATCACTAACAGATGGACAGCCCACTAGGGAAGAAATTCAACTTTAGTTACCTTTTCCAGAGGTAAACAGTCGAGATTTCAGAGCGTCTGCAAATCGGAACCTCCAAATGCACACCAGTTCAGAAAAAGAAAAGGATCTCACCTTAGAGCAGAACTGTTCATTTAGTACAATACTGGTTGATATAAACCTGTAATCCTGAAAGAGAAAATAGATAGGTTTGTTGTGTTACCTGCAGTCAAACTTACTTTCCCAGCTGTGCTCCTTGGAAGTCCCTGTTCATCTTTCCCTTTTGGTGTTTCTCACTTTGTGTCTTCTTGGTTTTCTGTTTACTAGAATTACTTTATATTTCCTTAACCTAAACAATTTCTAGATTCATAGATTCATAGATTTCTAGGTTGGAAAAGACCTTAGAGATCATCCAATCCAACCGTCCCTAATCCCCGTTAAATCATATCCCTAAGTATTCTTAAACACATCCAGGGATGGGGACTCAACCACCTCCCTGGGCAACCTATTCCAGTGGCTGACAACCCTTTCAGAGAAGAAATACTTTCTAACATCCAACCTGAGTCTCCCCTGACTAAGCTTATACCCATTTCCTCTTGTTCTATCGCCCATCACTAATGTAAAGAGCCCTTCCCCTACCTCCCCACCATCCCTTCTCAAGTATTTGTAGGCTGTAATCAAGTCTCCCCTCAGCCTCCTCTTCCCCAGGCTAAACAGCCCCAATTCCCTTAGTTGCTCCCCATAAGTTTTATTTTCCAGCCCCTTGACCAGTTTAGTCGCCCTTCTTTGGACTCGCTCCAGGAGCTCAATATCTCAAAGCAAGGGGCCCAAAACTGGACACAATATTCCAGGTGCGGCCTCACCAGTGCCGAGTACAGGGGCAGGATCACTTCCCTGTTCCTGCTGGTTACACTATTCTTGATACATGCCAGTATCCCATTGGCCTTTTTGGCCACCTGGGCACACTGCTGACTCATATCAAGCCAGTAGTCAACCAACACCCCCAGGTCCTTCTTCGCCAGGCAGCTCTCCAGCCACTCTTCCCCAAGCCTATAGCGATTCTTGGGGTTTTTATATCCCAAGTGAAGGACTCTGCACTTGGCCTTATTAAAGCTCATGCCATTGGCCTCAGCCCAATGATCCAGTCTGTTCAAATCCCTCTGAAGGGCCTCCCTACCCTCAAGCAGATCGACACAGCCTCCCAGCTTGGTGTCGTCCGCAAATTTACTGAGGGTACATTCAATCCCCTCATCCAGGTCATTGATAAAGATGTTAAACAGAACCGAACCCAGCACTGAGCCCTGGGGAACCCCAGTGGTGACCGGCCTCCAGCCGGATTTAGCCCCATTTACCGCCACTCTTTGGGCCTGGTCATCCAGCCAGTTTTTAACCCAAAGGAGGGCGTGCCTATCCAGGCCAGCGTGCCTATCCAGGCCAGCAGTTTCTCAACCAGAACACTATGAGAAACTGTATCAAAGGCTTTACTGAGGTCAAGGAAAACTACATCCACAGGCCTTCCCTGGTCAACCAGGCGGGTCACCCCATCATAGAAGGTGATCAGGTTTGATTGGCAAGATCTGCCTTTCATAAACCCATGTTGACTAGGCCTGATCACCCGGTTAACCTGTATGTGCTCATTAATAGCACTCAAGATAACCTGTTCCATGACTTTGCTTGTCACCGAGGTCAGACTGACAGGCCTGTAGTTCCCCGGATCCTCCTTCCACCCTTTTTTGTAAATGGGGGTAACATCCGCCAGCCTCCAGTCCAGGGAACTGCCCCAGTGAGCCAAGAAGATAAAACTCAGGCAGTTATGGTTTTCATATACTCTTAAAAGCCTGTATCACTTTCAGCTCTTTCTACTTAGTTTTACTTTATCTTAAACACTGAGGCCAAAGCTCAAAGTTACAAACCAATCCACACTACATGGCCAACAAAGGGAACACCTACTGCTACTGTGAGTACTTAACATCGACACCTCAGGCAAACTCTCTTTTAGACACTGAACGTTATTTTACTGCACAGTGGAGGAGCTTATGGCTTGACTCTTGTAATAAATCATAGCTAATTATGCTAGTACATAGGGCATGAAATTAGCTGCTCATCTCATGCCTGTGACATCTATTAATCTCTATGTTGGTTTATTACTCGCGTTCTGAAGTTTATGAAGACAAGTCAGCTTTTCCCTACAGTAGTACTAAACAGCTCTTCCTTAATTCCCAAAGTCAAATCTTCCAAAATCCTTTATCAAAGGAGACTTTGGTGCCCTTCACAACTCCAGCAGGATCAGCAGATACCCCAGCCCAGGTAAGATGTTTACAGGGTCAGTCTTCAAACAGCTCAAAATCAGACAGGATAGGTACTGTATGGATTAAATAACTACACTTGAAGACTTAGTGAGTAACTCACTATTAATTTACAGAGAACAACTCACTGTTGCACTCAAATAAACCTCCAATTTTAAATGTTACTCTTTTCGTGGATATATATTTATACTTGCAGGATTCACTTTTATAAGTGACAAAAACTGCGTAGTACTCACTGTCATCAAAACATCTGCAAAATTGTACCATCTCTCTCAGGTCTCCTAGTCCCCGTTTTTATCAGATTACATTCCTAGACTACGTATCATAGAACAACTACATTCCAGATTGATAAACTATGGTAGAGCTGGTAGCAGGCCCAGTTATTAGCACATTTAAATTCTTCAGTAGTTATTGATGCTTCAAATGTCAAAAACTTGTGTTTATGTAATGTTCTGGAATATATTTGGGCTCTCTGAAAGGACCGTATCAGTGGTGGTTGCAAAACAGCCTCCCGCAGCTGTGCCTCCCAGATTCCTTGCTGCTCCATGACCACCAAAGTCAAGGAGAAGTGGAGCGGCGCCGGCAGGACGCCTTACCCGCCAGACATGGCGTGCGATGAAGCCACGTAGAGAGGGGAAAAAAAGCCTCCTGGTATGAGCCACTGTTAAGAAACCACAAAAACCTTATTATCCACTTGCAATGTATAACCTACAACATACCAAACACCAAATCTGTTTTAAGAAGTGGATGTCATGGTTGATCTTGTACGCTTTGAGTCAGCAAATGAGCCAAGGATTTACCTCAGCGAAGCATTTTAGCCTTTTTTGTGCTGAGATCTATCGGGATCCCGACTGCTCTGCTGGCACCGGTAATGTCCGAGGCTGATTCCAGGAGAACAGCAGCAGAACAGGGGCTGCGGGGTGGCATCTGTGAGGACAGCCAGGGCTGTGCCGTGCCGGGCACAGCCAGTCAGAGCCAGCCCCGACGGACCCACCACAGGGCACGCTGAGCCCCTCAGCCAGCTGGTGACACTTCTGGGAGGAGGAGCGGGCGCTCCACAGAAGGTCCTCACTGCAGCAGATGCATAGCCCGTGCTGGAGCAGAGGAAAAGCACATGGAGGAATAAGTAGCAGAAAGGAGCAGCCATGTCCTGATGGCAACTCCCACAGCCCCACCGTCCCTTCGTCACTCTCTGAAGGGACCGAGTGTGGCCTGAAGTGACAGAGAAGAATCTGGAGTGAAGGACTGGAATTTCACATGAGTTTTCTTGCTCCTGATTTTCCTATTTTCTCCCCTCCCTGTCCTGCACTCCTGGGAGAGGGGAAGTGAGTGAGCAGCTGGGTGGGAGCTGGGCTGGGGCCACACGGCCACCTGCAGAAACAGCTGAGGTTGGGGCTCCCGAACCGGCTCCAGTTGATCCAAGGGAAAGCTGTCATCAGATTCGCCATCACACCGTGTGTTCCTGCCCCTTTCCTCGGGCTGGGGCAGGTGTCGCCAGGGGCACAGAAGTGTCACTTGCTCCAGCCAGCACCAGGCCTACAGAAGATCCCATGAGCCTTCTGCCAGATCAGCTGGATGTTCTTGTGCAGGTGGGAAGGGAGGAGGTGGTTTAATGGCTGATTTATGCCAGTGAGAGTGGGGAGCGCTGCTGAAGGGTCCCCTCCATTCCCCTTCGCTCCTGACTATCTGGTCTCATTTCTTCTAATCAATATTTTAAAATATTTATTAAATATTTAATCCATATTTAAAACTAACAATTCACCAAGTGTGATAAATACAAGCAAGGATTTTGTCTGTTTTTAAAAGTTTCAAACACATAGCAAATGCGTTCTCTACAATATGGAGTTATGTGCAAAGGCTTAATTAAGAAATGCAGTTGAAATTGTAACTCTTTTAGAGAATACATGATATTTCAATCTGAGGAAATATAGTGTCACACAAATATTTTTTCCTGTGCATAACAAAAATTCATGTAAAATGAAGATGCAAATAGATATATCTGAGAAAAACATTAGTGATAAATATGTAATACGCGTATCTACAGCTGTCTTCCCAATACTTCAAATAAATGTTACAACTCTCTTTCTGGTTTCTCCTACTATCCCTGATCAAAGTAATAGAAATTCTGCTCATTTTGTAATTTCTTTGATGATTTTCTGTAGCCTTAAGCTGTTCACTAGAGAAGATTGCAACATGCAGGCCCATGTCACTAGAGAATTTAAGCACATGTCTAACTTTATGAATTATCATATCACAACAGAGGAAACTGCACATATACTTAAATTTCAAAAGCACTTTACTTTTTAGTCTCACCCAAAATATATCCAGAGAGGGTCACTAATCTGTAAATATCAGAAGCTTCCTATATTTTTAGCAAATAAAAAAAAAATAAACTACAGTGTTTATGAACAACTGGTGGTCCTCAAGGCATCCGTGCCATGTGCTAGTAGGAAAAAAAAAGCAATATCTAAGGTCTCATTGCTTGTCATTGTGGTTATTTCTTCTCTTTGATATTAGCCACCAAAAAATAGTCTAATATATTGCAGCAAAATTAATTTAACTATGTAAAATCATTTTTACTGGTGATCCTGTGTGTATTTTACATTTTTCCCCAGCCTTTCCCTTCATTCTACTGAAGCATGAATGTTGTTTTGCCTGTGTAATTGAGAACTTTTATTCTAAAACAAAGTTCACTGAACTGGTACCCAAGTGTAAATGTAATTAGTAACACAACTTTTATAATGACTAGAACATCTGTGCATAGTGCAAAATGTTTATTGATGCCATTTATTGCATTTTTTGTCTGTACGTAATGTCTCTGTAAATGTAATGCACTTGGCAAGGTTTTCTGCTTGCTATTTACAGCACTTGAAATAGTGTAAATTCACGACGTTTCACTGTTATACCAAATCAACACTAATTATACTATACCAAATTAAATCTACAAGGGCAATCTCAAAGTCATATCTTTGTTCATTTGATAATTTATTGAGGAGGATTTTCTAATTATAATTGCATTTTTTCAAAGAAAGTAGGAGGTTCTGTAGAGCTATTCGTCTGTGAAGGTTTCCTCAGAAGGTATTCTTTCCCACATTAAGGCACAATCCAGAACGATATGGCCAGAATTTGTTCCACACCCGTGTGCCATGCAGGGCAGAAAATCATTAGACTCTTTCTGCTGAAGAGTACCCACAACATCCTCCTGTAAATCACTCAGATTAGATGAGTAAAATTACCTTGTAGGAGGTTGATAGCAGAAGTTGCAATATTGTGTGATTCTTCATTTCTTAATGATTAATAATTGCATGTTGCATTATAACATTGGGACTTCCTTATTTACTTCATTAGAAAATGAGAAAAGACTTGCCCCATCTCAGTAATGTTTTCCGAGGATCATTAAATGCTGAAAAAGTTCTGGAAGCATTGTAAATCTTCATACTACTACATAATATGCTATGTGCCCTTCATAATACACTACAGCTCAGTGTTGTGTATTCATTTTATTGTTCAACAAACTAAACCACAGAGGAACTAAGTGATTTACTCATGGCCAAAACCAATCACAGTCAGTGGTCATAACCTTCAATTTTCTGTTCTTTAGTTTATGCTCCATCATAAAAGGCTTCATGTATTCAAAAGTAATCTAAGACATCACACGTGAATTTGAGAGGATTGATGCACATTTCGTTAACCAGATGATGACGAATTTAGTACACAGCTCTATTTTAGCTTTGGTTATAAGACACAGTCAGAATCCTTGCATTTGATACGGATTTTTTCTAGTTGTGACTCAGAAGGGAAACCTTCAAGTTCTCGTAGCTCACTTGGTAGGATATTTTGAGAGAAAGTTTGGGCATGTTCAGTTGGTTGGAATTTTTTGTCTTTTACCTTTGTGACTGTCATGTTTAAAATGGAGGCATTGGCAGCACCTAAGGACCTACTCGCAATTTAATTTGCTTGTGTATTAAAATCCTGTACAAAAAATACCTCCAAAACATGAAAAATAGCAGAATTGTTTCAGCAATGCAGTACATTTGGTCAGTTTGCATTAAAAAAAACATCCACAGTTCAGCTTTTGACCTCCACATGCAGAATCTGAAAGTCACTTTACTGATACTCTGAGGAGAACAACCAGCAAGGAACATCTTTCCTGTCTTATAATCTGACACAGAAAAGGTCAGCTCATACCGCATATGAGTTCAGAAGCAGTTTGACATTCTCTGTGAGAGGTCACCAAAAATATAAGAAGCTTTTGTAACCTGGTATTGGAAATTCCTGCACTGGTTCTAAAATAAAATTAACGTAAGGCTCAACACAGAGGATATTCTCCATGCACACCGAAAACGCCCACCTGGCTGCACTAGCCATAGTATTCTTGTCCAAATACACAGATGAAGTCACTTATTATCACATTAGATATGTAGAAAATATGGTACACATTTTTTCCTCTGATATTTTTAAGGTTTCATATCCAGGAAATGATTGGGCATTCATGACACAGCGCATGATTTGTATTTTAAGAAAAAGTATCTTTATTCAAAAGTGTGTTTTAACCTGAAGGTATCACTTCAATTTGACTAAAGATCTTCAGATATTTAGTAAAAATTGGTGCCAATTATTATTACATTCTGAACTCAGTGGATTTTTTCAGTCCAAACCAAGTTGTTCTGTTGAGCAATTCTAGAAAATATTTATCTGGTGAAAGATTTTTATGTTCACCAGGACACAAAAACTGATTCTAATTTTTAGAAGGGCTTACTTCTGAGGTTGACGAGCTTTTCATTTAATATACCTATATAGTTCTGATCATACCAACACCACAAGCAAATTCAGGCTAAATTCACTGAATGTTTTAACTGAAAACAAAATACGCAAGTAAAAGAGATTGTATCATCCTTTTACCAATCAATTAATGGATAGAAAAGGAAAGGCCCATTATTTAATTCCTTTCACTTTCAGAGCAGACTTGTACCTGGATTTACTAGGAAAAACCTAGAGATCATGTTCAGATATTATATTAAGGAATAAATTTAGTCTTATCTGGAACAATGTCCCATTTTACGTTACATTTTGAAGACTATTGAAAGACAGAGCTTATTTACAGAATGGGAGAAAGAGAACATTCAGTGATTAGGGCATTGCACCAGAGAGGTGTGACATCTACACAGCTGCTCTAATTTAGATGATTCATACATAAGGGAACAGTGTCAGTACAAAATAATCAACTTTTTAGAGAGAGAAAAAAAAAAACAACAAACCCACAACTAAAGAGGCTAGTCAACATGGACAGAATTTTGTTTATTTTTGTCACAGTATAAGCTGAAATATTGCTTATTCCTTTATCCATAATCAGATTCTTTACACTGATATGCTTTCTCTCTTACTGCTTAAGGATTATTCAGTTAATAAGGATTATTAACAGTTTCTAGTGCCAATCTCCTCTAACTTTTAATTTCTGAGAACCAAGAAAAGAAAAAAATTACACATTCATTTAAAAAAAAGTCATGTCTGTCCATGAGCTGCTTAATGAATAAACGCAAGATTTACAAGTTCATCATCATTAGAACTCTCCTTTGGTTGTTCTCAGCATGCTCCTGATAAAAATGATATAACTGCTATACTCCACTGATCGTAGCAAAATAGATATATAGCCCTGCATTAAAAGTCTATCTGTGCTTCTGTCACTTGTGCAAGGGATCATAATTACATGCTGCAGAAAATGTATTAATGGAATAAATGAAGTATGCAGATATCTGTCAGCCCTGACAAACAACTTTGCTGTTCAATTAGCATAACTCCATCCTTTATTAAAGAACTGGGATTACTCATCACAGTTAAATGCTTTATTTATTTAAGATGCTCATTTATAAAACAGGCATAGAGAAGTATCAATTTATTTCCCTGAAGCCTCTTAGTGACAGAAGTCGGTGTGGTTATGTACAGAAGATGGTTTGTACACATTTTTAATACTGTGGGCCACATCTCTAATCCGTACTGGTTTGTGAGCTGCCTCTTCACCCATTCACATGATGTGACATTCCCATGGCAACTACTGTAACTGCCAACATGGAAAAATACTAGTGGCGTATTTAATGTGTTTTAACTTAGCAGTAAGCACATCATCCCTTTTGGGGGCGAAATGCAGCCAAAGCAGCCGTCGTTTGCAGTGAGGAGTTGCAGAACATACCAGTATCTGCGTGGAAGGAGCAGACGGGAGCACCCTGTGACTGCTGGAAGTCTCCAAACTCACTAGCAGGTTTTCTGAGTACTCCATGCTGCAAAGCCATGTAAAATACCACTAGTAGATGGTTCCTAGAAAGAAGGACTTGAGGATAATTATAGGCTTGGTGTTGGTATCCGCATGTTTTTTTCCGTAGAGGCCAAGGAGCTCTGCTTTCTGATATCATGCAGAGCACAGCACGCAGGAGAGGGATCCACACTCAGAAACTCTCCCCAGCCTGGAAGTTTCCTCTCCCTGCTGCTCTCCATGGAAGCTGCTGCACACAAAAGTGGGTTCGAAGCACCAGCCCTCAAATCACAGGGTAGGCTGGATATCTTACACTGGGACCTTGAGTGAAAAACACGTGAAGCCTCTGGGAAAGAGAGGAGACAAGATAAACATGGCATGCAATCATTTAAGAATCAGAAGTTTAGACTTCAGTGTAACCATGATAATCTTGTTTCATTTCAAGTATTCATTTTCTCGTCTCTAGGACTGTGTTTTGTCTCTCACTGTACAGTAGCAAACACAGTAGAGAAAAAAAATAAACCTCCATATTAGGTGATTTAAAACAAGGTTATAAATCTACATCGAGGTTACAAGATAGATATACTGACAGAGAAAATTTATTCTGCCCACATTAGAAATCAATTTGATAGCATAAATTTAAAACAATTTGTAAGCATAAATTAAGAATATAAGACCTTTACAAAAATAAAAAATAGTTAACTCTTTAATACCAAAAGAGTTCTCAAAGACCATCACTTCAGAAACGTACTGGGCCATTCCTATTTTTTATCCTTATCCTCTGCTGCCACCCGGTGGCTATTTTATCCAAAAGCCTGTGAATATTAAACAGCTTTAGACCCCTGAGCTAAAGAACCTGAAAAGTTGGGAACTTTAGCAAAAGGTAAATAAAACAGTCAGTCTTAGGGTGAAGCAGCGTGTTTCCAGGCAAAGGATACTGGCAGTAAATTAACACTTAGCAATATTTTTAAGCACACATCTTTTAACAAACCACAGAAGGGTTGAGGATGAGATCAGCAAGGGAAAGAATCATTCTTTCTGTGTGAAAGTTGGGTGTTTAGGTTAAAAAAGTTATGGTATTTCCTCTCCTGAGGTAAAGAAGAGGAAAAGAACAAACTGAGGCAGCTCCAGTGGCAAAAATGTTTCATCTTAAAAAGGGATGTCTAAAGTAAATTGGATTAATCAGCATTTGACCGTGCCTCACTCTCGCTGTTGCCTGCAGAGCAATCCTCTAGGCACCTGACATTTAGATAATGTCACTTAGAGAGCTCAATCCCACCCTGAGTGACAAGCCAAAACAGCAGACCTTTATGGCACATCTGTACAAGCACATGCCTGGCACTCATTCAGTAGTATGCAAATATCAGGGAAGAGCAGACTACTAATAAGAAAAAATTATTAATATTATTTTTAAGCTGCTAAAAGTATGACATTTTTTAGAAGCTAACTTCAGATAGAAAAGCTTCTACCTCACTTTTAAAGGAGGGACAGTGCTAAAGTATGTGTTCAGTTAAATCAAGGCATTAAGAGCGGGGTATCATCATCGTAAGACATCAGTGCTCAGGACTCCAATAACAAAAGACAGCAAAGTGCTGCTTTTCTCCAACCTGCACTTGTAGAAAGGGACTCTGCCACATTTAAGTTCATGATGCCTGGGAAGAATACAGAGCGATTGTCCGAGCAACCAGAGATCAGGTTAGGACAGCTAAAGCCCTGATAGAGTTAAATCTGGCCAGGGACATCAAGGGCAACAAGAAAAACTTCTATAGATACGTTAGTGATAAAAAGAGATCTAGGGAAGATGTAGGCCCTCTCCGGAAGGAAACGGGTGACCTGGCTACCCGGGATATGGAGAAGGCTGAGGTTCTCAATGACTTCTTTGCCTCAGTCTTCACTGGCAAGAGCTCCAGTGGCACAGCCCAAGTCGCAGAAGACAAAGGCAGGGAATGGGAGAATGAAGAACCGCTCACTGTAGGAGAAGATCAGGTCCGAGACCATCTTAAGAACCTGAAGGTGGACAAGTCCATGGGACGTTATGAGGTGCATCCGCGGGCCCTGAGGGAACTGGCAGATGAAGTTGCTAAGCCACTATCGATCATATTTCAGAGGTCATGGCAATCTGGTGAAGTTCCCAATGACTGGAAAAGGGGAAACATAGCCCCTATCTTTAAAAAGGGGAAAAAAGAAGACCCAGGGAATTACAGGCCAGTCAGTCTCACCTCTGTGCCTGGCAAGATCATGGAGCAGATCCTCCTGGCGACTATGCTAAGGCACATAGAAAATAAGGAGGTGATTGGTGACAGCCAACATGGCTTCACTAAGGGCAAATCCTGCCTGACTAATTTGGTGGCCTTCTATGATGAGGTTACAGCATTGATGGATAGGGGAAGAGCAACTGACATCGTCTACCTGGACTTATCCAAAGCATTTGATACTGTCCCACACGACATCCTTGTCTCTAAACTGGAAAGACATGGTTTTGATTGATGGACCACTCGGTGGATAAGGAATTGGCTGGATGATCGCACTCAAAAAGTTGTGGTCAACGGTTCAATGCCCACGTGGAGGCCTGTGACGAGTGGTGTTCCTCAGGGGTCAGTACTGGGACCAGTGCTATTTAACATCTTTGTTGGAGACATGGACAGTGGGATCGAGTGCACCCTCAGCAAGTTCGCAGATGACACCAAGTTGTGTGGTGTTGTGGACATGCTGGAGGGAAGGGATGCCATCCAGAGGGACCTTGACAGGCTGGAGAGGTGGGCCTGTGAGAACCTCATGAAGTTCAACAAGGCCAAGTGCAAGGTCCTGCACATGGGTCGGGGCAATCCCAAGCACAAGTACAGGCTGGGCGGAGAATGGATTGAGAGCAGCCCTGAGGAAAAGGACTTGGGAGTGCTGGTGGATGAGAAGCTCAACATAGGCCGGCAATGTGCACTGGCAGCCCAGAAAGCAAATCGTATCCTGGGCTGTATCAAAAGAAGTGTGGCCAGCTGTTTGAGGGAAGTGATTCTGCCCCTCTACTCAGCTCTCGTGAGACCCCACTTAGAATATAGTGTTCAGCTCTGGAGTCCCCAACATAAGAAAGACATGGAGCTACTGGAACGAGTCCAGAGGAGGACCACGAAGATGATTCGAGGGCTGGAGCACCCCTGCTCTGAAGACAGGCTGAGAGAGTTGGGGCTGTTCAGCCTGGAGAAGAGAAGGCTCTGGGGTGATCTTATAGCAGCCTTCCAGTACCTAAAGGGGGCCTACAGGAAAGTTGGAGAGGGACTTTTTACAAGAGCGTGTAGTGATAGGACAAGGGGCAATGGATTTAAACTGAAGAAGGGGAGATTTCGATTAGATATAAGGAAGAAATTTTTTACATTGAGGGTGGTGAGGCAGTGGAACAGGTTGCCCAGAGAAGTTGTGGATGCCCCATCCCTGGAAGTGTTCAAGGCCAGGTTGGATGAGGCTTTGGGCAACCTGGTGTAGTGGAGGGTTTCCCTGCCCATAGCAGAGGGGTTGGAACTAGATGATCTTTAAGGTCCCTTCCAACACAAACCATTCTATGGTTCTATGATTCTATGATTCTATGATTCTATGATCGCTGCTGCAAGAGAAAGAAGGGTGGTCAATTGTCACAGTTGCCCATATTTTTGGTTTAATCTCATGACTTTGCTGCTTTGGCTCTTAGGACTATCAAAAGTAGGTAAGATCTTAAGAATGATTGGCTTCCCTCTACCAAAGGAGGACGCTGACCACTTAAATGCATAGTGGAAATATGTATTTCCAGCTGTTAACTAAATTTTCTCTTCAATCAGATAGAGGATGTTTGTTTTCTCTACGTATGTCTGTACATACATGTTTCAAAGAAGATAATGGTCAATGGAGGAACGGCTACAAGAATTCTTCCTGAGAGGCAGAAAAAGATTTCTGCGCATGGAATGGAGAGTCTTAGTTTGGACAAAATAATTTTGACAGAGAAAAACAGCTGGTGCTCCTGTAAATAATGAGTTGAAGGTTCATTTATGGGCACCTTCTGTCACTGCAGATCCATCAAGAAAAATAATTAACTAAATAATTGGGAAAGGAGAAAAAATGCTAAAGAAGCTGATAGGCATTTTATGACTATAAGAGAAGGAGAAAATTGAGTGATTCTTATAGAGCAAGAAACAGAAGCAAAGAGATCTCGGACACCTTCAGGTCAGGAAGCTGAGCCAAAGCTCAATTAGCTTAGACAACAGACCAGAATAAGCCATTCAGAATGGTGCTAGCAGAGAATGAAAAACACAACCCGAAGTGCATAAAACATACACAGGGATGAGTGTTCTGCACTGTTCACATCCCTAACCATGCCTGGAAGCCATGAGAGCTGGCTTCACTGGGATTCACTGATGAGAAGACACTCAGTGAGTGACAGAAAAAACTGATACAGAGCATTGATATGAAAAGTCGCAAGTCGCTACAAGCTTGGATGAGATGCTAAAGTTGATAGAAGATCTCCTAGCTGCGTATGATTAATCTGGATTCCGATTAATAGTACAACACAACAGAAAAATTGCTTTCATGATTTACTGGCATTGAAACAGATGGATGCACAAGAATCCTGCTCTGGCAGGAAATCGGAAATGTGTCCTACACAGTCATGGGTAGAAATTTGCTTAATTTTCTTTATTCTCTATTTTTTCTGCCAGCTGAATATAGGTTCCCCTTTTTCTTCTTCCCTGTGCTATGTGCTAATCTGCTCTCCGGTTCCTACTTTTACCTATTCTTTCCTTGCCAGTTATTTTTCATGTTCAATCTGTGATGGCACCATCTGGTTATCAAGGAACTTCCCTTCTTCTCTTATGCTATGTAGGAGCAACTATCCCAATGTCTACCATTTAGGGGAACAAAGATTTAGCCTGGAGTTCCTCCAGAATAGTAAAAGGTTTTCTCAATTATGTTCTGAAAAAAAGCATTCTGTCTTGATGACCTTCTGTCCCTTACATTACTCCTAGTCAGAGTTCTTTAGAGTGAATCCTAATAAAGAATAATCTGCCTTCATGACTGATACATATTTGGATTAGACTGAACTGCCATTGTCAGACACATCATATGAAAACCTCTCAGTTATGAAAGCTGATGTGGAAAAAAAATATTTTATTAAACCAAGATGTAAGAAAACTTTCTTTGTACACAGCTAACAGGTTGATTTCTTCAGCATGTAAAAATATGCCAGTTCTTAGGGATCACACTCAGTAAAAGATACTTTTGTAACCTTGTTAGTACAGAAACTCAAATGTTAAACCTAGAAGAAAATTTTTTTTCTTCTTTGTGAGCTATCTATTATTTTAAATATTTTACATATTAGAACTTGATTCTATTTTTAACACTCCTTTATATTATTCATCATACCAGCATCTTCTGTCATCTTCTGAGAATAAAATGTCTCAGCAGGTTAGTTGAATTTACGTAACACTGCCACAGATTATTTCTTCCAAGGAGTTTGTCACTTTCTTACGAAGCAAGGACTATGCAGACACAAAATGAGCTCATGAAGGATTTTTTAAGCATTGTAATCCTTCATTGAAAAGGTATATCTATCTCTTTCTCTCAATCAAAAACAATCGATAGAATAAAAAAATACCATCAAAAACACTCTCTGTAAAGCTTGGCCCAGCCTCCTTCCCTTTATTTAGTTTCCATTATCTGTTTGTATTATTGCCTTAAAAAATTGTATATATTAAAAATGCATTATTTAACTTGCAGGTAATAGGTCTACACAATCATTTTCTGCATCAAGATCTTTGGTTTTGAGATGTCACACAATTTCTTCATACAGCTTGCTTTATTGATAGCCATCATAGCATCTGAGTGCCTTCTAATCATTAAATTGTTTGGATGCACAACTGCCAAGTAGAGAAATATTATTCTTCAGATTTTACAGATGATTACAGAAGCAAGCAGAAGCTGCCCAGAGTTTTCAAAGTTTTTCTTTTCCTGTCACTACCCATCCTGTTGAATGTGCTGCTAGCAATACATTTCAAAGGGTATAGTAATCACAAAACCTACTTTGAATGAAAAATACAACTTAAATAACAAAGTCATTCAAAGATACAAACAGGAAAAATCATTCCTGTTAGTTAGTGATGAGGATTGGAAGACTGAGTTAAGGTTCAAATTACTGATGGCTCAATACACTAATATAATGGTTTTGCTCATATGTATTCAGTTTAGGTGAAAGTATGCTATTAAAGCTGCAGGGCACTGCACAGTTACTAAAAAGAGACTAAGTAGGACAAAGGAGAATTTGTAAATGTTTTTGACCTAACACATAAAATTTTCAATATAGGGCTAGAAGAATAAAAGCACAGAGATCTATCTCAGTACAGATGTCACTGATATCAGCACTTTACAAAAATATTGTTAAAAATGTCACATAATTCTGAAAAGTAACAGTGTACAGTACAAATCAGCTTTTTTAACTTCTTCTGAATTGATCTATGTCCTTTAAAAGGCAAGAAAAAAATTAGACTCTAAGGGCCAGATTCAAAACAGAACTTCGGCTGGGAATTTAAAATTAGACTTGTGTGGACTTTGCAACATTCTATGCTCGGCTGCCATCTAGCCCTAAGGGTCTTCCTCTTCTGTAGGCATTTCAGTCCATTAATCTTCTAGTTCTCTAGAGTTTTTCCAGTTGCACTTCAGTCTTCATAATGCTGAGCAGTTTCAGGATTGCCTCATGCCTACACCAAGACAAGATATCCCTCTGCCTCTCATCAGCAAGGGCTCCGTCTAACTGGCAAGCTTGGCATGAACTTGCCGTACAGATGTCTCCAGGAAGGACAGCAGCCAGGAAGGCAGATATGCATGGCACCTCTTTTCATCTTCTTTATTAACCACATCTCACTCTTTAGAGTATGATGTCAGAGAAAGTTCTCTCTATTGCTTGGGCAGCCACAGGCAGGTGGCTTCTTGAACAGTCATGTGGCAATTTGGGATTCCACTTCAAGAGACAACTGTCTGTAACACTCCTCAACCCTGCTGGGGGTAGGTCTATATTTGAAGACTAGACCTCAAACACTGCTGCATCAAAAGATTTGAAGCTACTCTTAGTACAAACACTGCAAAGCACTTCCGAGCAAGCTAAAGCTTGAAAATGTTTCTCCAGGCTCCAGTCCTATTACAAAGGCAATAGAAGCACCTGCAAAAGAAGCTTTTTTTTCACTAGCACCCTTATTGGGAAGGAAGGAACTGGTCTGACAGGTGTGCCTGCTTCTATATCATCCTATTGGGCATATAACATAATCTATGTTGTAAGTGAAGTGCTGTTGCAGAGACGTCCTCTTTCTTTAAGGAAGGAAAAGCACTCCCCTTCTCTCCACAATTAAGGACAAGAGACCGAAAATATCAGTTTCATATATTCACTAGTAAATAATCCACTTTTACAGTAACATCAGTCACTGAGCAATCTCTGCAATCTCTCTAGAGCCTCTCAGGGAAAACGGGTCTGCTCAGCTGGAGTGACTGCAACCGCCAACTGTCTCGTATTGATCTGCATTGCCTCAATATCCAACTAAGAGACTCACAGTGCTATTTTTTATTCCTCATGCTTTGGGGCTATTGCAGTAAACCCACTATTTAAACAGACTTAGTGACAGTGGTATATTCAGACAGAACACAGTTAACTGGAAGAGGTCTGGTGTCTCCTTTGAAAGACGTGTGTAGTGACTGGAAATGAGGTACCTGAAGATCATGTTGCTCTAACTGCATTAAATTCAGTCACAGGACAGAAGGGATGATACAAAGGACATTTAACCCCCCAAAATAGGATCAGAATGGGATAGACAGGACTTGAATACGTAAACACATGACAAAAATACAGACATGTGCTGAAAAAATGCCATGAGAGGTAATGAACTCTCAAAGCATGTTGTAGGACCCACAGTGATGATTCCACTACAATTCTGTAACCTAAATAGGACATAAACTTCTTTCTGCAATATTTTTTTAAATCTCCAATTTTTCTGCTTCCAAAATCTCCATGTAAAATCAAAGTAGTGTGCATGCAACAGTTTTTACTTTAAAAGGGATTTTGAAGTTTCTTAGCTCTTCCACTAATGCTTGGTTAAATAAGAATGAGTAAAACAAAGCAGAAAATAACCATTTCATTTCAAAGGATATATACTTTATCAGAATATGATCTGACAGTGACACAGCCTTTTCACAATGCCACGTTCCTGTGGATGGACTGGCTGGAACAGACTTTGCCTTAGGAGTTTCTAAAGTGAACAGAGAACACAGGTGTTTTCATCTGAAAAGAATTCATCCAAGTGTTAAGTAATTCCTTCAGGAGAAATGCTGACAACTCTCCTGAGAGCTTAACATTGGTGGAGAGGTGGCCCTCCTCTCTTTTTTTTTTTTATTTTGACTAGATAACATGTGCTACTTTATTCTTCAGCTTATTTAAAGGGTGTTGTTAAATTTCTGCAAAGGTCCTATGCAAGGACAGTCATAAATTATCTATGTTAAACACAAAATTATAGATCTTAGTGCTTCCAAATCAGATGACTCTGGGACCATGCGAACACTGGTTTTGCTTTTGGTCTGTTAGCACATCCCCCTTGCAACATACGCAGCCTCTTTGACAGCGCTGTCCTGTGATTCAGCTGGTACAGTGGTGACTTGAGGCCATTCTGAGAGTCTACCTGTCTGAGCGCCGCATATTTATTTCAATAGCTTGAGGACTAGGCGGCTGTTAGAACAAGAAACACAGGCTCTGCATAGAACATTCTGAAGGTAAAAGTGGACAAGATGTTGAGTTTTGACTCACAGAAACAGAAGTATTCGAAGAGTCACAGAAACAGATGTCTCTGTGCGATTTCATCATAGTCCTGAGTGCTTCACTGGAGTTCTCTTGAGTATCTTTGTCTCATAGAATCATCTCCCTGCAGTCAATGTGGCTAAACGCTCACACGTCAAACTGTTATTTTCTTTTAAGAGCAAAGAGTAACACCTTCTATAACATTTTTCTTCCTCTAGGAGATTTTTATATGCCAGTAGGGAAGTAGGAGGCTGGACTAGAGACCTCCCACGGTCCCTTCCAACTTGAATCATCCCATGATCCTACAAACCTAATCATAGTCAAAAAAAAGTTGACAGCTTATTTAGAGGTTTGCAGATCTAGTCTGTTGGCCGTTGCCACAATACTTATACTACTGAATAATGAACACATTTACACAGTCAGGTTCTACAGAACCTCATAGAAGGCACGTGGCACAAGCACTGATCTTACTTCAGTATTTTAAAATTCTGTGTGCCACTAATGTTTTCAATAGCATATCTATAATTGTAGAAAACCTTGACCTATCTCTTAATTTCTTGAATGTAGAATCTTGTGGAGGTATTTGGCACTTTATCTTTTAAAAGTCATTTTAAAATGTCAACCTGCATTAGGCCAAGTTCATTTACATTGAAACCAATGTTATTCTGGTGGCATGTTTTACCACACATTTAGCTGTGATATGTCAGCATGTCACAATTCTACCAAATTTTGTGATTTATTTCCTATCTGCCTGAAATTGTAAGATAATTTGCCTTTAATTTACTCAATATAATACACATCTTATTTGAAACAATGAAGTAATCTTTGTAGGCAAAATATTGTTCCAACACTTCAAATTCAGTGAATATGAATATCCAAGAATATGTCCATTCATAAGATAATCTGTTGTGACTTGCACCTACCCTGTCTATCATGTTAACACACTGAAGCTTTAGACAACGACCAGAACTACAGACACCTACATGAAAATATCTGAAGTAACAGGAGATGCCGGACTGGAAAGTCACTGCCTAAAAATTAGGCTCTGAATTAAGAACTAGAACCAAACACAAATGAACAATTTTTGCTGGTCAATAACAAGCACAAATACTTTAAAATCAAGAGATTCAATATGCCTCCAATTGGAAAGCACCAAAATCTGAGTATAGGAATCAATGGGAAATAGCCCAGACACCTCAGTTTTACCTTACAATCCCTGCTTAAAAAGCTACCCATTTCCCGAATTGTAGGGGTGTTGAGATGAAGATTAGAAGTCATAGAAGATGTAAAAGAACAGGAGAAAACTGTATGCCAATAATATCACTGAGTCTTCATCAATGCACAGAGAGTGAGACATTTTATACCAATGATCGTAATAAGCCTTTCTCTTTCTCCTTGGTCTGTTGTAATGCTTCTTCACTTCTGAAACAAACTATACTTCAGATGACTGGTTACCAGATGTAACCATTCCCATTTCCCAGGTCCACGTTCAAATTACATTACTGCCCTGTGGCCAAGGAACTAAACTGAGACCACAGGATAAGAACGCTCATCTTGTATCATGACAAATGCAATCATATTATTTTTCTCTATCTACTCAGAAATTCTGTTTAAAACTTTTGCTCAGGAAGTACATTATATCAAGCATATCACACATCAGTCTGAAAAATATTAATGCTATTTCACTGATGAAACACAAAGATGGGGGCTAAAATTAAAGTGTGGTATGCTTTTGATGAAGCTTGTAACAAGGTGTAAGCTAAGGGTCATACCCTTGATTTATTTGGTGTCTGATTATGATATAATCAGATCCTTTTTAAAAAATGAGAAAATGGTCAACTGTTCTATATGAGATAAAATGTTCTGAAAAAAGATTTTATGAAAAATAGGAGTTTCATACGTGAGAAGCTAGAATTCTATCCAACAGAATCTGAAATATTTATGCGTTTATTCCAAGGCAGAGGGACATACGGTGTTCCCCCAGGTAAGGTCGTCTTCTGTAGATGAACTACTTCAACTGAATGCTTACTGACTGTGCATTTTGCTTTCCAGCAGAGCAGTTTTATTTGTGGCAGGCTAGTGGTGCTTTATTCACAAAGTCCAAATCTTTAAACTAATGCCATTACCTTGTTCCTACTCTGAAAACGCATCCTTTAAATGAATAAAAGTAAAATGTCACTGGCTGATACTTTGACAGTAAAAAGAAAGAGACAGATGCAAAACCAAACCAAAACAAAACCCATGTTGTCAAAGCCCTTCTGCTTCAATGTTTTGCCCAGTTTGAAATGACATGCAGTCACCAGAGACCAACAGCAATGGTGAAGTTTGTGGGAACATATATAGCAGAATAAATAGCTAAATATACATACATATCTATAGAGAACAAAAAATGCAGATGTAAAAGAAGAGTACGAGGAAATGCATGGCCAACTCCAAAACTGAAGCTTGTGTTAAGAGCAGATGATAATAAAACAAGTCAACTGGATTATTGGTGGCAAGCTTGTACCAGCCAGAGGGTCTCCTGAACATAAGTAACAGGGTAACAGGATACAGCGAAGACTAGACTACTTTCAAGAAGTACAAAACACACTAGCTCCACCAGAAGTTACTACCAGACATTGCAACATCTCTATCACAGGCAAAACAGTGAGAGACAACGTCCAAACCTACAAAACCTGAAGTTGAACCCTAACCAAACCAGCTATAGTCCACAACTACAGAACAACTCACAAAATCAAAAGGCTTTTCAGCAAAATAAAGATATTGGAAACAGAAATAATGGAATAATATCTAAGTTACCACGAAAACTGATCAGTCAGAGATAAAGTTGCTGTGTAATATAATCTCACAGAGAATAAAGGAAGCACTCGAAGCAAAGATAACAAACCATAAACTGGATTTCAAGCAAGAAGATCATATGATAACTGGTGTTTCGACATAGGAATAGTCATCAAGCTGAAAAAGCCATTGACTCATCTTTCTTGTTGAGCGCAGCTGATGACACAAGGGGCTGACAAATACAGCAGAGTAGAAGATTGCACTTCTCGCCCTCGTAATGCAGAAAAAGACCAAATGGTTTTATAACAGCAAAGAAAAGTTTGGATTAGAAAATAATATGAAAAGTCCAGTTGCTTAACTGAAATATTGTACAAACAGACAGAGAAATTCAAAAGTCAATTTAATTACTACAGTTACACAACGGGGAGGGTATAGTGTACTAAATAATATCACAATTTGGAGAAGTAAAGATTACAAATCTCCACTTAAAATGTTATTCCCGGTTTAAAAACTGAATGTGAAAGCTTGCAGTGCATTGAGGAAATCTCTTCCTTCTTCTGAAGTCAGCAGGAAGTTAAGTAGAATCCTCTGACTTCTTGGTAACCACAGCCTACAGTTCCCCCCATCACATCTCTTCAGGATTTTCATGCAGTTTCCCATTCACTACTGTAATGATGTTGACCCAGTATGGCCCAGGTATCAAGCTCACCTACATTTGCTTTGTTGTCTGTGAAAGCAAATACCTGGTCATTATAAAAGCAATTAAAAGATGTATTTACTCATGCCTAGACTTACTGGGATCCAGTGACTGTGTTAAAGGAAGAGACAGAAATATGAAGGAAATGTTGAGAATTAAGCTGCTTGGTAGCCACTGCAGCACAGAAACATGTTCTGACTTAAGAATCCCCTCTTCAGGACAGAGCAACATAGCATAAATATGAAAACTAGACCAAGAGAAAAAAAAAGATGGCGATAACTTGTTTATGGATCAGATTATACCAAAAATAATTTTATACTGAATATTTAAAATTATTAAAGAGTAACTAGAGAGTTATACATAATAATTCAAGTAATCTTTTGTTTTCTTTTTTATTTGTTTTGAAATAATGCTTTGTATCATAATTACCAATAATTATTCTGCTAACTTACCAATAAATTCTACAGGAAATAAAAATTAAAAGAGATATGCAAGGCTTAATCAGAGACAAAAATTATTTTTGGAAGCATTCACTATGGCTGGTAGCATTCTTTTTCTTTTTTTTAAAGGAATTATGCCCTTGTAAACTTATTTTAGACAATTCTATGACTGCTAACAATGTGAACTACTACTTTCTTCTCAATGTAACAAATACGTTACAGAGCAATTGTGTTGCAGAAACTGTTACTCATCGTTGAAAGGCCTCGCTGTTTTCACAAAGTGAAAATTCTGCTGTTAATTTTTTCTTTGGTTTGGTGTTTTTTTTATTTTATACCTCTAAACTAACATCAGCTTCTTGAAGCATTTCCAGCATGATGCTTTAGGCAATGAAATCTGTCCTCTCTCCCCATCAGATAGCTTTAATCTTTAAAACACAAGGTGGGACTGTTTATAAGCAGGTTGTTTCTAATCTGTCCATACATCTCGCTGTGTTAATTATTCTTTGGGGCATATTCAATTTATATAGTGCATGTTTGGTTCACTTCAGCTAATTGTCCTTGTCCCTTTCCAAGGAGACACAAAGTCTATTTAAGTGGCTTACATAAGATCAAAGTGACAGACCTGAAAACCTGCACACACATCTCTATTCTCAAGTTCCAGATGTATTTTTTCTGTTAAATATTTCAAAAATAAAAATTAAAAAACCCTCAGATGGCAGTTAGAGGAAAACATGTCTTCCAAAAGAGGATGTTGAATTTGTTCTGTCCTGTCCATCCAAACCTCCTGGCATACAAATGTGGAAAAATTAAGCCATTAAGCCATTTCTCAAAATACGTATATTTGTAGAGTTATTCCTTTTTATTTTTCTTTTTTTTTTACAGATTTTTACACATTTGTGTTGATAAGTACATGTTAGCTTTCACTATATAATCAACAAATAAGACTCAGACTGTTGGTTCTGCTGCTGTTGTGAGCTTGCCACTGTGACGAACAGTGAGAATATCTTGATCCCTTTTTCGCTCCGCAACCAAAGTTGAAGGAACTTTCCTTAAGGCAAGAGTTAGATGTGTTCTTTCAGCTCATTCCTATATTCACCTGAGAGTTATCTGTTCCTGATTTTCCTTTATCCTTGAGTTTGGGGGGTTTCCCTCCACACTCCCTTCTGCCCTGTCCATTCCTTTTTCCTGTTTCCCTGACAATCTTCACGAAGTGCTGTGACGATGCATCAAGAACTTGCATGGATTCCACTTTCCTCTCCCAAAATATGACCCAACATGTCCATCAAATAATCAGATAAATCAGATGGTTTTCTTCTCTTCTGGAATCTCATAAAGGCTGATGTTAGGTTATGACTTACTTTCACTGGAACATCCACTGGATTGAGATCAGCTAGAGAGTTCAGTTCTCTCCTGTCTAGTTGATTCAGAATCACTTCTGTATAAAGGTTTTCCACCAAAACTTTAGAGTTCTAGAGACTTCTGTAATTTTTCAGTCCAGTGTTTTTTTCTGAAAGCTGTCTAACTGAGCAGGGCTTTTTATTCTCTGTAGGTTCTGGAGCAGTGTGTATTTTGGATACAGAGGTTTTTAGTCTGTGCAGATGGAGCCAGTGCTTCAGATGTGTGCGTTTATAAATAAAGCTGAACAAAGAAACAATAATACCCTTTTGGAATAGGGCTTATTAGCATTTTGATGGCTTCTTTATCCTGGGAATAGCCTTCTGCTTTTGGCCTCTTCCTTCTATTCTCCATCCTGAATCTGTCATCTTTCTCTAATAATTAGAATTTATATGGAGCAATCAAGGCTTAGGTTGTCAAGGCAAAATAAGAGTAAAAATGAATTATACCATGTTCTCCCTACAGATAAGAATAGCATATATTTGCTTTATAAATAATGTTTTTAATATGTAAATTACCAGGAATATCAGATTGTAAAGAGTGTATGAAAAGCTCTAATATTTCAGTTTTTCTAAATCCATAAGTAATTTCCTATAGGAATAACACTAATGATGTTTTTAGAGGGGGGTAAAATTAGTTTGGCTATGTGAAATAAAAATGAATAGCAATGTTTTATGACAGCACTTAGACTTTCAAATAAGTAAGGGGCAGCACTCACTGAACCACCACCATGATAGGACTGCAACTGAATAAATACTAAATACTCTTAGATTCCTGATTCCATGTTTGTGATATACAGCTCTCAAAGCAGTACTGAATCTATGACATTAGTGGAGTTGATGTAATAATATTCTAACAAGGTATCTGTTATTATACAAATGAATAATGATAATGCAAAGTTACTCACTCTTATTCAGTATCTTTAGAAGTAGTGGTCAGTGTTAAATATTCTTGCCTCTCATTATTCTATTTTATTTAGTCCGTTAAAATATATATTTTAAGGGATAACTTTAGACTTCCCATGTGTCATCCTTTAATAGACAAATTATTCTTAGTTTAATAGGTTGACATAGGTTAGCAGGTGTTAGAGGCAGAATCAGTAGGACAGAATGAAACGTTTTCAAACAAAAGTCAGGAATTGCATAATCTTACCACATTTAAGAAAAGGAACAACCCTAGGTAGAACAATACTAGAAGGAACCATACAAAAACTCAAACTTTTATTGTTTCAGGTTTTAAGGTTTCAAAGGTAGCTACTCTGACACAGCGGATAGAAAGCCTCTGAGTTTTCCCCGGTAGTACATTCCATATGATTTCCAGTAACAGATGTCACTTTGCAGGATACTGGAGTAGGTAAAGCAGTGAAAAAGCAGTGTAATTCACACCACCATGAAGGCCTACTCTCACAACTTTTCTCTGGATTTACTGATTTCTCAGACCCTCAGGTCTTGTGGACAAAAAAAAATAGATTTCTATAACATACTGAGAAAACAAATAAATATATTCCAGGAACTGGAACTCCAAGTTTCTAATCTCAAAGCTACTGTTTATCTCCGTTATGACTCCAGGCACGTAAATGTGTCTTACAGAACTTTGAGGAGTGGAGGAAGCCAAGGGAGATGGTGAAATACTGATTTTTACTACCTTACTTGTCCTTCTTAATGAAGATATTGATTTACTTTGTTCAGTGCCTCAAAGCTGTGCTGTACCACTTCAGACTATGTTTTTCTCCTAACAGAAGACAGTGATTATGTTTACCCAATTTTTTTCTTTCTTTTGTTTATTAACACAACATTGTTCTTTTTCACATCCATCATAGCCAATATCACTTTGCTAAGGCAAACACTTACATGCAACAGATTAGCAATTGAGATCCAAAACCATACCAAAATATAACAAAAAAACAGTGAAAACCTCCAGGAATATCTAGAAAGAATCAGCCATTGAGTATTTTCTAGTATTATCTAACAGAGACATTTACAACCAATCTTGATGGCACATTTTGTTACCTGATTTCAATATTTTCACACCAAAAATTGAAAAAAATAAAACAGTTCATAAGAGTTGGGGTAGTTCAGCCTAGAGAAGAGAAGGCTCTGAGGATACCTTCTAGGAGCCTTCCAGTACTTAAATGGAGCCTACAAGAAAGCTGGAGAGGGACTTTTTACAAGGGCATACAGTGACAGGGCAAGGGACAATGGACTTAAGCTGAAAGAGGGTAGATTTGATTAGATATGTGGAAGAAATTCTTCACTCTCAGAGTGGTGAGGTACTGGAACAGGTTGCCCAGAGAAGCTGTGGATGTCCCATCCTTGGAAGTGTTCAAGGCCAGGTTGGATGAGGCTTTGAGCACCCTGATCTAGTGGCAGGTGTCCCCACCCATGGCAGAGGGGTTGGAACTAGGTGATCTTTAAGGTCCCTTCAAACCCAAACCATTCTATGATTCTATGATTTTATGCCAATATCTGAAAAAAATGTATTTCATCAAAAAATTCCTCGTAACTCTACTTCTGAGTCCTTCTCAGCTGATCCTTTTGCCTCAGAAAGCATTCATGCAGGCTGCTCAGCCAAACACCATGTGGAACGTATGCCTGGTTCTCTGTCTTTTGTCCAGTTCTTGGGCTCTCTGTCACTGTGAGCAACAGTCTGACAAGGAGAGTTTATATAACTTCAAAGCACAGTCTTTGTCTTCTAGGGAGATATACATGCAGCAGAGTGTATGAAAAAGACATATATGAACTATGGCAATTCATTAAACATTTCCGAAAAACAACATTCGGCAAGCAAGTTCCATGCTTTGGAAAGGATGAGAGAAGACCGAAGACAGCGAGCAGCTGAAAAGAGTAACTGCTGGAAGAGCCGGGATCACGGCAGACAGGCATGGGAGCCTGAACAGACAAGCGAAGAGCCAGAAGACACGGAAGCCCTGCCTTGCCAGGTGGATTTGCACTGTTCTGCAGTGGTTATTTTTCAAATGATTACTCTGTGAAAATGGAACGATGATATATGGCTTTCTGTCACATGAATACTCTTCTATGATTAGCACAGTATGTCACACATGCAACTGCGCAGAGTTTAGTTACCAGTCCTTTTTCATGGGGTACAGTCTCAATTCAAACCAAAATATTTTCTAGATGCACAAAACATCTGAAAGGATCAGTAAAGCTTATGTATTGCATCATGCCTAAATTATTTATTAACAGAAAAATGAGAGTCCAAAGAAACCAATAGAAGCATTAGGGTTACTTAAAAAGTTATTTAGAGAATTGAAGGAATGGATGTTAAGCCACCCGAGAATTAATTAATCCTCCTCTGGTTCTCATACCTTATTTTCAAGAATTAAAAAACTTAACTGTTCATTATTTCATTTCAATACATGCTTCAGTCTACAGACAGAACGTGCTCTTAACTAAGCAGTTTTGTATGTACTGCAGTCTCACAGACAAAAAGCATAGGATGCAAAATGAGTTCCACTCTCTATCATCTTGTGGACCATATTCTACCCTTGTGTATTCAGTATGCTAGCCAATAACACTAAATATTTGGTTTGTGTGTTTGTTTTTTGTGTTGTTGTTTGTTTTTTTTTTCCAAAAGAGAAGCAGCATTGTTCTGCATTTATTGTCGTTTTTAAAAATGGTGAATGGAACGCTTTTGTTTTTGCTTTTAAAAAGTAGGATTGTGCAGTAACAATTGTGTATATGAAGACTGAAATGCAGACCTGGTAAAAGGGCTGCTGACTCCACAACAGTCCCCTGGGAAGTGCTGGCATGCTTTCTGTAGTTCAGCACAGATCTTTTTTATATTCAGGCAGTTCACATTCAGGAACTGATGTTCCAGTCATACCCTCTGGGGAGAAAGCATGAAAGTCCCATTGCCTCTATCTCTAAACTCTGATTTCTTCCTACTGCTAGCATTGAATCCCAATTCTTCCATCCCTTGCCTGGCTCTGTGCTATTCTCTGATTTTAGGGAGTCTCTCCTTTAGCATTTTTCTATAGTCCAGCATTTCCTGATTTTCTGACAGGGGTCATCTGCATCTTGTTAAATCAAAACTCTTAATGGTGCTAAGAGATGCAATTTTTCTCTTGCAAAATTATTTCCTAGAGTCAGAGGCAGTCAGCTGAGTCCAGTGAAATGGAAAACTAATGAGACAGATACCCTGGTGGATCTCCGATATAAAGTTATCCCGTTATCACTGAGAGAAGGAAAAAATGGGAAGATAGCAATCACTAGTCTTCTCTGCCCAAGGGGAAAAACTGGGAAGGATTTAGGGATGTAAATACTTTACTGAATTTGAGACACTCTTGGGAATCTGAACTCTTAAAAGAAAGGCAATAAAATTAGGATTCATTAGTTTCAAGACCAGGAGTTCTGTTTTTCTCCAACAACACCTAACAAAATCTACAGATATTTTTTATTTGTTCTTTGTTCAGGATGTACTACTGAGTTCCACACCCAAATAGAGCTCATTTCAGTAATAAATTGTGAAACTTGTCACACTGTTTTCATAAAGTGCAATATGTGCATTTTTCACTTTTACCTCAGGGAATATTAAAGCTCTTGAAGGAGCCATGGCTTTGTTCATACAGTCTGTTGAAGATGTAGGAAAACTTAGTGTAAAAGTGTCTCAAAGGAGTATCTTCTTAAGGTAGCAGGTGTTCTAAGTACGAAACTTATTATGTGGCTTCTGTTTGAATTAAACTGCAACTCAGTGAAGTACAGGTGCTACAGGTGTTTCCTCAATGTTGAACTGAAGTGTGCTGAGAAATTTAAGGCACTGAATCATGTTGAATTTAGCTCAAAATCAGAATTAGACCAAAAGTCTGCAAATTCGTATTTATGTTTTATTTTTGAAGGTTTACTTCAAATATGTATGTTGGATAATTACTTAGATTTCCTTCTGCATTCTTAGGTTGCATAAAGTTGGTTCCGGGCATTTGAAGATGTTACAGGTCATATTTCAGTACTTAATTACACTAGGATCTTCCCACACTGAGAAATGTGTTTCATATTTTCCTATTTATTTCATACATCCCACACAAGTTATTGTAATCTTCCACAGGAAAAGAAGAAATGCAACTGATACAGTCATCCAGAAAGGATCAGTAGAAGGTAATGGAAGATTTTTTTTCCAAGCACTGGAGAGGGACAAGTTTTGCTACTCTGCTTTTAAGCTACTAAGCCAGTCAGATCCTGGTGAAATGGAAATATAGACAATGAGGCAGCCACTGAACAACAAAAATTACGGTGTATGTAGCTCATGCTCTTTTGTGTCTACCAAATACCATGTTCTGTGTTTCTTCAGAAAATATTTGTTTTTCACTTGGACATTAAATCAGATTTTTAGAATTTTTTCTGTATGCAATTACAACCTGATATGAAATTAAAAAAAAAAAAAAAAGCCAGATGATTAAATAGAACCAAGCTGTTACATTTGATGCTTTGGAAATGTGAACATCATCTGTCACTGTACAAAAAAAATGTTATGAGAAGATATGCTCTCATCAGACTGCATGTTCTGAATAAATACACATTTATTTGAAGTGTGAGAAAGGAAACCTAGCATGATTAAAAATTATCTTTTGTTGGTAGGAAGTTCATAGTGAAGTAAAATAGGAACATACATTAAATAATCTCTGTCACTGAAGATAAACAGGATTTGAATCTGTGATTTTCACTGAAGGGTAGATATCTGTCAATACAGGGAAAAAAATCCCATCAATCTACCCCAGCAGATTATTACTCCTTGCAAACTATCTATGCTTACAAATGCACTTTGTATCTTCTAAGCATTTTGCAATTATGTTTACCAGGGATTTGATTCTACAGTCTTTCTGTGCACTGAGCTCTTACTCCATACAGAATGGTTTTAAGCTGGGTGTTTTATAGAATGCACATACTTTGAATATTGAAGGAAACTGGAAAAGTTTTCTATGAATGATTTTGTTCTTCTCATAAATGGCCACAAATTGTGTAGCTATTTTGATTATATAATATTGATTATATACATATTAAAATACAGTTAAATAAATTGCATATTATTTTGTTCAATTTTCTCACAGCTTTTTTTTCCTAAGTATTTTCTTCAGAATTTCTGAGTGAAAAACAAAAACGAAGGCAAGAAGGAAAGATAAGATGCTAAAGATTCAGAGATGGAGAAACAATGAACAGTGGGTGAAGGAGGTGAGGAACTAAAGGACAATTTAAATCTTTACAAAGGCAGCAGGTGAGGTTGGCAGTGATCCAACTCATGGAGGCAATGGGAAAGACAATAAACCTCTGGGATACTAATAAAGTGCTAAGCAGAACATAGTTCTTTCGTGAAAGCCACTGAATTAGAGGACAAGTGCACACAGATCACAAGTTGGATTTGCTAGAAAAAATGAGATCTTAACCTTAAATAGGTCTTGGCAAGTCTGGATGTAAAAACTGAAAATGGTGGAACGTGATCTACCTCTTCCTAAGGACTAGGACATGCTTTCAGCACCTGGTTAGCTGTATCCTGCTGGTTCACCGAGGTACCTGAAAGACAAATGGAGCCTTTTCTCTTCGCAGTTTTATTGAGACTGTTTTCTACAATTTCTATGGGATAACAAATCACCGTTTTTGCTATAGCCTTTATTCTTGCTCTCTTAAGGAAAATTTTTACTGATTTGAGTAAGATTTGCTTTAAGTCACTACAAAACCAAGCTTTTATTAGTGTTTTGTTAGTCAAGTTGGAACTGCAACCATTTTCGTTTCGAGGAGATGTAGACATTTCACCAGAAATCTTCAGAAGCTCAGGGTTCACCAGAAAATTAACCTCTGAATGCTTTAGCCTGGTAATCTGGGAATCTGCTGGCAATGTTGGAAGCTCATGCCCAGATTTGTGCACTGCCTCAATTAGAGAGAACTGAGACGGAAAACTGTTCTGAATGCAATAGAGCATTCTCTCTTACTAACAAGTATTCAGTGTTGGCTCGACCCTATTCCCACGAAGGTTGATGTAAGTTTTCAGAGTTTTTTAAAACACTTTAAGTGAATACTTTGAATATCTATCCAAAGCCACTGGTGGAGTGGAAATAAAAAGGATTAGTAGTTTCTTTTCAATATATTTATATACTGAGCTGAATAATATTTTATTGATACAGATTTCTATATTCAATATATGGTATATGGTATGACTTTTTCAGGAGTATAAGCTTTAGCGGTAGTACATATTTGCTTAGACTTTCATTGTTGCCTGAGAACATATTGCTAAAGAACTGTCAACAGGAAAAAGCGAATACTTCAATTCCCATAAATAATTCCAAACCCAAAGAACAGATGGTGTTGAGATGCAGCACCACAGCTTGCTGTTCTCTGAGATTTGAGGAAGGCCCTGTAGCTCTCCATGGAAAGCAATTTTATTTTGTTCACTTCACCCATTAGGCATAAGAGTGATTTAAAAAAATAATCAAAAATGTCATTTCAGTTCATGAAGAGAATCTAAATACTGACTGCAAAATCATACTTCATACTTTCTATCCTCAGTTTCTACCCTTTGGATTAAGATATGAGTTTCACAGCTATTCAGGATGTACATTTCAGAATCTTCTAAAAGTGTTTTATTGGTATACTGTAATTATTAAAATCCTTATTTCCTTGCATTGTTTCAAATGTTTACATCTTCAGGATAATTTAACTTGATCCTAGCTACAGTAAAATTTTTTATCTATAGGAATTTTCAAGGACTTCAGCTGTAGCTTTAGAGTCAGAGGAGAGAAAGAGAAGGAAATAAGTCTGACTCGCAACTTCTGGAATAGAATAAGGACTGCTGTTAATGTAGTTAAACCTTTACTTACTAGCCTCAGATAGGGTATCAAATTAAAATTAGATGGCTGAATTGGATGCCATTTCTGACTGTCACTCTGACAGAGGAGTGGCGAGACCACATCAGCATCTCCTACTGCCTTGTTAATTAGTTCCTGGGGTACTTAGACAGGTAAAACATAATTCCTCTAGAATTTGGGGTTCTTCAGTCATTTACCTGGAGTGTCAAAGCATTTTCTGTACTTTAAAAGCCTCATTGTGCTTGAAAAATTCTAGTTACATACTGTCATGGTTTGATGTGGAGGGGGGGGTGGTTCTGGTGGCAGGAGAGGGATTTTGCTCCCTGCGACCTCCCCGGTTTTGGATCCGGGTTAGGCTTAGTTCTGGCCACCGGATCAGACTGCCATCCCCCTCGGGGTTGAGCCAATAGGGCGCCTCTGCGAATTGCCCTATTTAAGTCAGGACAAGGGAACCGGAAAAGGTGCTTCGCCCAGGATCGACCAGAGAAGGGAGGAGGGCACTGCCCCCGCTCCCTGGCTCCCGGCCGGGCGGCTGCCTGCGTCGGGCCGGCGCCGCCCACGGAGAATGGCGGCGGCGGAGCCAGCTGGGGAACTCGGGGGCACCCCACTCCCGGGGTGCCCACTGGGCTGAGTTCACCTGGAGAGGACTGAGATCTGAGAGAAACAGCCGCATCGACAGCAGGTCAGTGAGGATGGAGCGGGAGGAGGTGTGCCGGAGCCGAGTTTCCCCTGCGGCTGATGGTGAGATAGCAGGCGGCCCCCCTGCAACCAGGACGGCCTCGGTGGAGCAGCGACCCACTCGCAGCCCGTGGGGAGAAGATGCCTGAGCCCGAGGATGGTCGTGTTGGGGGCACGGCAAGGCAGAGAGGCATCTGGAGTCTTCGTGACAACCCACGCCGGAGCGAGTGGCTACAGCTCCCTAAGTACCCGAGACTGTGGTAGAGCCCACACCGGAGCAATCTGTGGGGAAGGATTGTTTCCAGTGGGCTGGACTCACGTTGGAGAAATTTGTGGATTTTTCCTCGTGGGTAGGGGATCCATTGGAGCAGGGGAAAAGGGTGTAAGGACTCCTTCTCCTTTAAGAAAGAAGCAGCAGTAACAGCACGGAATGAACTGACCTGCACTCCCCCAGTCCCTGCCCCCTGTGCTGCTGGGGGGAGGAGGTAGAGCCGGGAGGAAAAGGAAGGTGGGGGGGGGAAGGTGTCGGTTTTAAGATCTGGTTTTGTTTCTTTCTGTCCTCTCAAGTAATCGGTTTTTATTTCCCTTTGTCCTTCTAAGTAATCATTAATAAACTGTTTTGCTTTGAGAAAAGCGCTGCCTGTTTTGCCCAGGACCATGGTTGGTGGGTGCTCCCTCTGTTCTTGCCTGAACCCTCAGTCCTTTTGGTTTTTTTTTTTCTCTCCTCTCTACTTTATTGGAGAAGGAGAGACTGTGTGAGTTTTAGTTGCTGGATCAGCCTAAAACCACGACACATACTATGCAGAAAGCATAAAAGATAAACATCATTTTATATCTGGTTCCAACAGGCATAAGAAGATTCAGTGTCCTTTGAAGACCTGGGGAAACTGCTTTTTAGAAGTATTGTTGTCTAGCCATGAAAGAGTTAAAGGTTTAAGTGAAGATTTGCTTGATGCAAAAATGTACTAGACATTGTTTCTCTATAGATAATGAGGGATAATGAAGGAGCCTTAGAAAAAATATGTGAAGAGGAGGACACACATCCTCGTAAGTCCAAAACATCTGGCTGTCAATCATGAAGAAGTCAAAGCAAGGACCTCAAAGACGGATAAGGAAAACATCTTGTTATGAGAAAAAGCTAACAAGATTGGAAGAATATCACAAATATTACATAAGCGAGAAACAGTGATAAATGGGGAAAAGGTAATTCCAGCAGGGGGAGAACGTGACCACCAACTCAGGAACCAGTTACACTAAACATACTCTAGACCCAAAAGAAAGGGGCAGAGGAAAAGGACTAGGCATGCAAACTAATTTACATGCTAGGAGAGAGAAAATTAGACAATTGTTTAAGAGAATAACACCGAATATGTGAGTATGCTAATACATACTCTATAAGCATTTACTAAGTTTAGAAGTGTGTGTGTGCTGTCTTGGGACAGGCACCCAAACTTGCACAACGTTGTAATAAAGCAGTATCTTGGCTCAGTGTGTACGTTGGCTTATTGCACATCAGCTGAAGGAACCACAGATTTAGGAAAACAACATTGTCACCAATACTTAAGGGTTACTTAAAGGGGTATAGAGCAGGTAAGTAGTAAACTTGTTATCTATCCACTTCTCTGTAATTTGAACTAGTTTTGCCTATAAACCAATAGAAATAACACAGCTCATTTCAAAGCAATTGTTTGCGTACTTGCTTGAAGTCAGCATTTTGCTTCAGCTCTCAGTGTTATTACTCTAGCAATTATCACCACCCACCAGAGAAGAAGGCCTGGAGCAAAGCAGCCAGGTGACACTTTGGACTGAATAAATGAGCTGAAATCTAAAACAGCTGCCAAGCTTACAGCCTGAGAACATAGGGCAGCTGTCTGTGAATATTGATTTGTGTCCTCATAACATCAGCAGGAAACTCTTTGCCACTTGACCAACAGAATACCTTCTTTCTTCCCCATTTCTTCCTTCCAGGGAGCAGAGCTATATGATGGAAGTATTTTCTTAAAGAAAAGGGAAATTTCTGACCAAGGCCATTCTGCAAAACCACGCTATTAATTCAAAGCATGGTTTCTCTTTACATTCACTAGGTGAGAAAGAGATTCAGTGACATTTATCAACTTAGCCATGTGTTTTCTACAGTTTGCATCAGAATATCTAGATATACAGAAGTGCCTATTCTCTAACTCTTACTCTCATTCAATTGTTTAAAGTCGTATAATGCTACATAATGTTAATAATACAGTGAGGGGGATGTCCTCATCTTTTTATTTTGGACAGGTGCTTTTAACTTTTAAAAAATTGACCCAAACTAAAATAATTGTGTCAAGAAGTATAGAATATTTAAAAACAGTGACCAGTCAGAACCCATATATAGCTGCTACAATCAACAGTCCAGAGACTAATCAGAATCATCTTGTTAAAAATAAAAGGGAAAACAATTTAATGGTATGGATTGAGTTGCAATATATGGGAATATATTACAACACTTGCCACTATTTTGGTTCATTTCACTCAATGGTGTATTTTTTTTTCCTCATTGTATAAATACCAATCTGAGCTGGAAACCAGAGGCAGAATTTCTGAACCTCTCTATGCAAAGCATAGTTAATGCAAATTATGCAAATTAACAGTTTTTCTGGCATGAAGTTAAGGGTTAACTACTAATGTGTTCTCTGTATCCCCTACAATAGGTCAAACCATGCTATTTAGGATACTACTTTAACACCTGCTGCTGTAAGAAATAGTAACAGTAAAAATTCTGTGCAATTGCAGTTTCAAAACCGATTAACTGTCACTGGAAAAATCTTATTCCCAATCCTTGGTTTATTTTACTGGGGAAAGTGTGAAATGTAGGAAAAACTCACAAGAAGGATCTTATACCCTGATTATCTGTATTTTGCATCTCTCTCATAAGAAGCGTCATCTGTTTTGCTAGAAATTAAGCACTCATTCTTGTCTTCAAAAAATACGAAACCTAGAGGAGTGGTTAACTTACACTTCAGAAGCCATGGAAGGAGGATGCATTTTTCAGATGGATTTCCTTTAATTACTAACGGTGCAGCTGGCATAGAGATTAGCACCACACATATCTATATAGATTAGCTAACTCCTTATAATGTGTTTTTCTATATGTATATGAAGAGAAAGTTAAATTACCGTCAACATCTATATAAGATTAAATTGTACCTTTGGGCACAAGATATGATACCAGAGCCTTAAAAGGTATTTTATCTACTTTTTATCAGTTTGGGAATTTTTAAAGATTTGTTGGTTACATCAAAAGCTTGAGAAAAATTCTTTCCTAACTCCATTCTTTCAGTGTCATTATTTAAGCAGTATCCCTAATATTTTCAGTAATTAAGGAAGAAAACATTTAGTGATTTGCAGTACAGCCCTTGAAGATGAAGGAGCAGGAAAGCTATCTCTTTCTGTCACTTCTGTGCTGAGTCTTCAGTTTCATTCAATGCTTTCCTTGAAATAGGTTTTAGAAATCAGCTGTAATTTCCCTGATGTACTATATCAACTACCAGACAAAACTGCAAAAAATTGATCGGGTGAAAGCAAATGAAAATTAAGAGAGTTCAGGAACCCAGCTGGGATATATCTATTATTTCTCTTGCATAACAGAATCTGTTCCGTGTTACTTTTTAATACATTTCTGGGACATAATTTCTTTCTGTAATATCAGAGGGAATAGTGTGGACTTTCTCCAATAACTTCAAATTAGAAAAAACAAAGCTTTTTACATTCATCTTTTATGGAACATGAACAGAATGTACAGATCACAAATAGAGAAAAATAGCACATCTTCTTGAAGAAATGTGTAATTTTCATCCTACACATATGTCATTTTAAGCCAGAAGGGAAAATCCTCACGAAAGAGCACCAGTGTTCCAACTGATGCCTTCTCAGAGAGCTGCTCTTGAAGGAAAAACCCCAAACGTTTACTTAACAGCAACACTCTCAATAGCTAAGAAAACTTGCCTGCACTAAGGGAGAGCAACAAGAAACAGAGTCTGATCACTATAAAATTACATGAATACAAAACAGCAGGGAAAGTTATTTTGAAATGAGCTGGTGCTTTTCATATGTCAGCTCTTGAATGTTCACCGGGAAGACAGATGGCCTCTCTGACTGGTAGGTGGCAAAGGAAATGGAAGGCATATATTGGAAAGGCTTGGACAACAGCCAAAGTAAAAATTGTAATTTTGATATCGTACAGTTGAAATGCAGCACATATAGCAATGATTTGGTGATGTCTAGCTGCCTGCTGCCTTAGCCGTAATTTCAAGACCTGGAATCTTGTAAGCAATAGATGAAACTGGGTTTATGTTTGTGAGAAGAATACAGGACATGCACTTTGTAGCTGACGTTTTCTTCTTGAATGCAGCCTCCGAGCCACTCACTTCCACACCAAAGTGAAATAACTTGAGTTCATCCAGAATACACAACTTCTGGAATACAGTACTCCTGTGAAGATGTTAAAAAATTGCTAGTTGTGCTGCACAGATGGTTTTCAGAACAGTCCTTTAGATATGCTATTATGTACTGTGAAACAAAGAATAATCACCTGAGGTATTTAAAATTTAAAGCAACTAATAGGATGACTCAGACTTTCAGCTCACTGTGGCTTGTTCTTGTTTCTTTTGCTTTTCATATTCTCTTTTTAGGTCTAACGTGTTTAAGAGACATGCACTCTAAACAAAATTCCTTTTTCTAATACCTACTTATTTCAAAGATAGTTGGTTCACTATACATTTAAGAAGACATATCTCTGATACTGCTGAAGTTCACTGTATCTTATCTGTTGTCTGGGTAAAAAGGCCTATACCCATGTGTGGATGGGTTGTACAAATCTGACACTAGTACTTTATTACTTAAATAGGTTATAAAAAATGTCTGTAGGCTCTGGTCAAAAAATTAAAAATATGAGGAATTCTACAAGAGGTTTTCAATATTTTATTAACATTCTTCTACACTCTTAAGTCTAGTATCACTAAGAAAATGGGAGAGTTATTCCTTCATTTCTATTAGTGAATCTGTGCTCTTCTCCAGATAATATCTTCTGGCTCTTAAAGAACAGTATTAGTTCAAATGCCCACTTGCCTTTTCCTCTAGACCAGAAAGACTCTAGGGTAACAGTAGTCATGTATTTATTCCAGAGGTGATTAAGACTCAAATCAAGTAAACTTGGTTCTTGCAGTCACCATCAGTCACATCTGTGAAGAAATACATTTATTTCACAAATATATGAATGTCCCATAAAGGGAAATGCAACTGGTAGAACATCTTTTTCCCGGTATCAAAAGATGAAATTCAATGGAGACTTACGAAATACAGCCCTAATTCGAATCTGTGAGCAATATCTTTATCTGAGACAGTTTAACTGTGCCTGAAGAAGACAGATAAAGAGTGTTCTGGGTTGGATACAATTACTAATTCTTTCAGATACTGATCTGAGTTATTATAAAGCAGCACAAACTCTTCAGCCTAATGCAGTTTTCTACAGGGAGACATTGCTACGTCTTGATAAAAGGTAGCTGGAATGAAGGAGCAATGTGACACAGGAGGGGAATACTGCCGAGGCATAAATAAATGCAGAAGATGAGTGAGAAGGAAAGCTGTAGGGGGAGGAAAGTGATGAAGCTATAAATATAAATTTAAGGTGAGGCAAAAAAGACTTAATTTTTCATGGTGGCAATTAGAAGGAAGGAAAATGCTGTCAGTGTGGAATTAAGAGGAGGTTTAATCTGACAGCTCAATTCTCAGATAAAAGACAATCACCACTGTAAAGCACGATATTGGTTCAATGCACTAATTATTAAGAAGGGAAATACAGATGCTAAGTAGTTTGAGTTGGTTTTTTTTTTAATAAATCAGATAAGGAGTTCAAAGTTTTCAAGACAAGTCATCTGCTTTACTTGTCACTCTGATGATAACTGTGATTTTCATCCTATGTTGAGTATTTGAGGACACATTTTCAAAAGACTGCTAATATGCAATAGCAAATATAAGAAGTCGCACTTTAAGATGGAATTTTCTTCCATCGTTTTGCCGGCTGGTCGTGAATTTTCCTACCATAAAGTGTTTGCTAGTTTCTTCCTCATCTTTGCCATTATGAATACAAGTTACTGACTTCCAGCAGTATAACTACAAATCGGAGCATATAAAACACAAAATCCAGCCTGAGCCCCTAGGCACCCTCTGGGTTGCAGAACGTACCTCATGGAAGCAACATACAAGTAAGTAGTCTATTTGGGAGAATTCCTTTTAAGTGAGAGGAAATACAGGAAACGCGCGGCATTTCAGGAGCATGGCATATGCTGGACTGTGTAACTGCAAAGGACTTGGGCAGGCTCCCTGCCAGCATCCAGTGTTCAGTTTGGATGTGGCCATTATGTTCTGAGGTGAGGAGAATTTATGTTTATGCTTGTAAAATAAGTGGGCTAAGGACCGCATCCAAGGATGTTAGCTGTTGTGCACTGAGGAGCCAGCATTCCCCAGAAGGGAATGCTTACCCTCAGACCTCTAGGGCTTTCCTCTTCCAAAGCTCATGCAGTGATTTCTCACAAAGCCCAAGGCAGCAAGGTCACACCTCTGCTAGTTTTTTTTAGAAGTGCCAAGGAGGAGAAACAAAAATACCATTAGCACATACTTATTTAAAATTAATTAGAAACAGCTGAGAGTGCAAACGTGGTATCAATGTGTAATAAAGATGGGCAAAGTCTAGAACATTATCACTTAGTTTGACATCAGTACTGGTAAAAACAACAGACCAAATGATAAGGGAATTAATCTGGAAGCACAAAGCAGACAACTGCTAAATAACAGCAACAGCATGGGCCTGCAAAGAGCAGATTGTACCTCATAAACTTGAATGACTTTTTTGTTCACACCCTGGAAAGAGGGACCAAGCAGAGAGGTGATAAAAGCCAGTCAGCAGAGAATTGCAATAAACTTCAGAAAGACCTAACAAAGATGGGCAGGTTGTTAATACACCAGCAGATTACCAGTGTGGAGTTCATAGAGATGTGCAGAGAAAGAAGCAATTTCAACTGCACTGATGATTTTTGAGGTAGAAGTGGTCTGAGTTTGCTGATGTGTCACTCTGAAGAGCTCAGCAGCCCCAAAATCAACTGAAAAAAAAAAAAACCAAAAAAACAAACAGACCCCAAACTCAAGAAAATTGAACACATCTTGCTGCTACACACAATGGCTATACACAGTCTTCCTTATCATTGTTGATATACCTACCCCCAACCTCAGGAGAGGTTTCATCTTAATATATGAAACAATTTTTTTATAGTGAGAACAATCATTTGCTGGAACAACCTTTCCGAGTGATATGGTGGAGTCTCCATCACTGGGTGTTTTAAAACATGACTGGACAGGCTGCTAGATAATACCATCTGGACCCCCTTTCCCATGAAAGGTTGGACCAGATGATCTTTTGAGATTCCTTCCAACCTGTGCTGTTCTACAATTCTATGAACTTCTCGCTTAAATGTCTTTAATTAAATTTTCTCTAGCGTAGGGAATGGTGTTGTCTGATTAAATTTGTTATTACTCTCCAACTGTTCCTGACATTTCACAGTTTAATATAAGAGTAACTTTAGAACATCTCACTCTTGAAACAGTCACCAACAGACTATAACATTATTTGACCTCAACATCTGCGTTGCTATTAATTTCTCTCTCAGTCTGATTATACAGCATTATACTTTGGAGGAAATAATCCATACACTCCCTATGTAAATCTGGTTGTCACCTCATTGACAAGTCGTTTCTTCAGAGGAATGTCAATAATGACTTCTGCTGGCTGCACACTCCATCATGTGAGAACAGGCTGGCATCAAAAAACAAGCAGGGCTTGCTTCTAGTAGCTGGGCAGTTGCCTTGGCCAATAGATCAGTAAGACCCCCCTCCACATTCACTCCCTCTCCCCTTCCCCATCATTCTTAGTTCACTCTAGAGCTGAGACAGGAGATCGGCATACAGTAAGGACAGAAACAGTCTGCCACTGCACTGAAGACTGCAATCCTGCCATGGATTTGGTATTTGACCAACAGTGCCAGGTGCTGGTGGTGGTTTTGTAGCTCCCCAGCTCTGCTGAGTGCTGCCACTGCCTGGGTGCTGGTAGAGGAGGTTGTCCCCAGTCCCGACAGGAGAACAGGGGTCTATTTAATGCGTACGGGCATGCCTGTGGTGGAGGACAAGGCACACTGACATCCTGTCCGCAAAGGACTGGGAGTGAGTTCAGTATCAGCCTTATGTCTGGGATGTCTTCAAACAGTTGTGTCTCAAGAACAAGTACATGAATTTCTAATGGTTACACAAGGTTTACTGAGCATTTTTGAGTCACTTTTTTTCTCTGCTTGCCCCTCGCTTCTCCAGGTGATTTGTCTTAAAGCATACAGAGGTATCCTATAGATTTGCTTACAAATACCTGTATCTGAAGTCTTCTTCCAGTTACTGGTAGAGAGTTAGCACGCTTTAAGAAATGATGTCAGGGAGCCCTTATAGCTACCAAGACTTCTCTGTCTGCAAAATAAATGTTTAGACAGCATCATATAGTCTGATCTGAGCCTTCCAGTTTCTACATGCAGATAAACAAGATGCCATAATGGTTATCATGTGAAATGTAACTTTCATCTTACACACGTGTGCAGTAGAAGCATCTGAAAGCTGAGAGCCTTGTCCTTTACCAAAAGCTTGGGTAAACGATGAGACAACGCACGGGAAACAGCACTTCTCCTTTAGAGCTAGACTTTTTCTTTCAGCTTCCTTAGCTGCACAGAGACCATCAAGGCTGAGAAGGGGTTTCTGCTCAACTGCGTTAATGATAACATCTTCTAGGTGCATGAGGAATGCTTGAGTAATCCCGTACTGAGGACAGTAGAGTAGGAAGTACCACTATGAGCATTGTAAAGAGGTTTTTAATGTGATGATGTTAAAAACATAAAAAAGAAGAATCATATTTTCTTAAGTATTTGATTCTCTTTAGTCATATCCTCCTTCTGCAGCCTTACGAAATCAGAGTTTACAAGGTCTTGTAACGTTTCTCCTCACAGGTTTTTAATGGAGCAGTGAAAAGTATAGTATTGAGTACAATACTAAGGCAAGTTTGCAAAAGATATATTTAACCTCTTCTTTATTGGCATTAAATCAGGTTCAGTGTTTAGGGCACAACTGCAGAATCGGATGGAGAAAGATCTTTTGCCCAGTTCCTCAGTAATGCCACCTTCAAAGTTGCACTGTATAATTCAAAACAGCAGCTACGTTTGGAAGGTGGTGATTACACTATCTTTCTTGAATTTGCTGACATCAGCCTCCCTGACAGACGGCTGCCTGAGGGCATATGGAGAGAAGATGATGGATAGCCTGTATGTCAAAAGGCAGCGATCAGTCCAGCAATGAGCTCTATGAATCATCCAAGTTATGCGGAAATGCCATAAATCTTTTTTTTCTCATTGTAATCAGAAAGATCATGTGCCAGAGCTCAAAGAAGGGGTGCATCCAGGTAGTTTCACACTCAACGGTTTGCTGGAACATTTTGTTAATTATTTGGAACTGATGTCTTCTAAAGGAAGAAAGAAGCAGGTTGGCATTTAAGCTTGTGTCTGATGCTATATTTCCAAACGTTGCAAACTTGTGCCATATAGTGAGGATCAGAAGGTTTGTCTGTCTGATCTTGTCAGAAGTGTCAGCCCTTTCAGATCAGCATTTTCAGAATTTTTGTTTCTTTCGGTTAGCATTGGCAACACTAAGACCAAAGGAGCTCTTCAGACTGAAGTTGGCTTTCCTTTTCAGGAAACCCACATTTTTATCAAGTATCCATTTGGCTCCTCCAGAACATTTTCCATCTCTGAGAACAGGTATGATTGTGCAGTTAATTCCTCAGTCCTAAACAGATGCGTCAGCATTGTGAGCTGTCCTTGGCTGCAGAAAAGTTCTCAAGGAGTTGAGGTATGTCATAAAATCTTAAACAAACAAGGCTGTTCTGTTTTCCAGACACTGACCTGTCTCTTTCATAATCTGAACCATGCCTTTGCCTACAGATTTCTGTGGTACTCTCAGAGCTGGTTAAATGGGAATTGATTAGTTTTTCTGTAAACTTTTCTGTAGACACGAGTTTGCAGTGCCATCACTATTTGCAGTGGTTCCTTTTTTCTTTTTTTTTTTTTAACCTGTTCGCTTGAAGGCAATCATGATGCAGAAAGCTGGTCCCAGCTAGTCAGTAGCAAGGTTCTGTATGCCCAAATCATCTGAGAGCAGACTGCAGTCTGTCTTTTCAAGGGCAGAGCTACCTATCATCCACTTTACCTCCATTCAGGCACATACTCAAGAGAGGTCATAACAGTTTTCTCTCTTGGATGTGGCTGTGAGAGGGACTTGTGAGTGCTCTGTCCTTGACAGCACAGTTAAGGGCTCACCCACATGCAGTAAAATCAGGTTAGGATGACCCTGAGCTGACATGTTTCCAGTTCTCCAGCAGCCATCCTGCAAGGCTGAGGCAGTCAGACTCACAAGTTCAGCTGCAATACTAGTTGAAAAATATTTATGCACCACAAAAAGAGCCTTAATGACAAAGTCTGTGTTTTTTTCAGCGCATAAAATATTCTAACGAGATTGGGAAGGAAAATGTTCCCACTTTACCTTGAGGGTGCTGGTCAGGACTGGAATCCCAGCAGGGACCACAGTCTGCCTTCCCAAGATCCCAGTATTCCACCCTGCTCATCCACCCCCCTGCCCCTTGCTTTTTCCAGGCTGTTGGTTCTCCTACATTGGCAGGATAGCCAAGGAACCCAGGACTACCAGGCTCACATAGAGCCCAGCAACAGCTGAAACAAAGACAGATAAATACATCTATGTGTCATCCCACGGTAATTCCTAGATGGGTCTTTTAACACTAAAGGTCTTGGGCAAACTGCCCCTTTACAGTCCCAGAGAAAGGTCACAGAAAGCTGTAACTTTTGATTTAACCTTATCCAATTATTCACGTCAAAATGTGAGCTTTGAGGTCTGGGGTTTTGTTTGGTTCGTTGGTTTCTTAAAATAAAAATAACAAGGTCATTCAAGTGAATCTCAATTTATGTACCCAAGTGGAATTTAGTAAAGAACACTGGGCACCAAGCTGTCCATTGTTCTCATCCGTGATTTAGGAAAAAGCAGTTGAGCCTACCCCATTTAAAATGTAATACTTCCAAACACAGGAAGAATGTGAGACCTTTTGCAATGATTTGCCCTTTACAGAGATCCTGAGAATTAAGCAATCTGAATACATCTTAATAGGATCAGATTTAGTGCAAATAAATCTCCTTCCACTCCTTCACCCATCCCTTTTTTGTTGTGTGGAGAGGCTAAATGATTTGCTGTAGCAAGCTTTTTTAAAGTCTGCAGTAATTTGATAGCAGGGATAACCTCCAAGCCCTCTTGCTCTACAGAGACCAAGTACTTACAATCCATTCTCTGTCAAACAATTTCTAAATGCTGCCAACGGACTACTGTCTCCTTTTGTCTAGCCAACAGTCAGAAAAAGGCATCACGTACATCTATTCCAAGCACCGCATATGAGACAGCATCAGCTTTGCTTAGTTGTTGCCATTACTAGGTGATTCATGCCATGCCACATCATTTATTCAGGCCATCAACATAAAAAAAATGGTATTTCATAGTTCTGTCCCAATAAATCAAATCTGTTAAGTTGAAAATCCAGTAAGTGAACCAGTGGCATTGAAACCTAATGGCCCTCAAATGAAATGCTTCATTTTTCAAAGCTTCTAACGGGCCCAGTCATTTCTCATTTCACAGACTTTAGCAGATTTATCAGCTAAATTAAAAGTGCACATTGCTGGACTTTGAATGACAATAAAAATATTGGCAATGAACAACTGAGGAAAGACACCGCCTTCTTCTAGACGGAGTCTGAACTTCACCTCTAAACAAGCAAACTGATATTCTGGATTGTTCATGTACAACTGATCTGTGTAGCGGTGCAGATCACGTATGAACTTAAGAAAAAATAAACCTGCTTTGCATTAAAAACGAAAAGTCATTAAAGGATACCCATTTGCTAAAGCACTTCTTTGTGGTGATCAGTGAAAAGCTGAGCAGGCACATGCTTACCAAAGCTAGAGAAAGCCCATGCAACTCATCAGAGTGAGCAGTTACGATGGCAAGGGTTACCCCCTAGCATTGACAATCTAGAGATCTAGAGATCCATCTACAGATTGCTTAGTCAAGTATCATTCCAAAACTAATCAGAAAGAGCATTAACTAATGCTCAAAATCAACAGTATAAAGCAGCGCTCGACTCCCAGGGATTTTGACAGTGACACAGTGCAAGACAGCAGGGTCCTACTCCCTCCTGCAGCTTTCTTGCCTTGGTGGCGTAGGTTGGATTCCTATTGCTCAAATGAACTCTGAGTTCTCAATAGTGCCTGTTCATATTTGTCAAGGTGTTAATTTGCATTTTAAGACTCATTAGATGCTTCTGCATTCGTAGATCTGGAATGATTTTTGTAAGTAATTTGGTCTCTTTCCCTGCAAACCGATGGTGGGCCCAGACCCTTTTTAACAACCTGCCTGTTCAATTTTAAAAGATATATTTTATCATTAAAAAAAGGAAAGCTAAAAACAGGATTAAAACTATCTACAGTATCAGTAGTTGTATCAAAATATAAAGGTGATACAATGAGAAACAAGTCATTGTTTTGCACACATACAAGTATATATAAACATCCTAAAACTATTCCTTCCTAACTTTATCAACACATACATCATCGGGCCTTAAAAGTTTACATTGCTAGTTTCTCAGTACTAATGATTACATTGCTTAATGATTTAGATGTTGTACTTGCACGTGGCATTTTCTTCAGTCCTGAACTGCCGGGAACTAAAGCGATGTGAACTATCTCCTATTCCTGTCTGCAGTTCAGATACACATGTTTGGCTCTGTCTTGGATGTGTCTTCTTCAATGAACAGCAAAGTGCTGTTACAAGTCTCACTCAAGTCCATGATGGGTACAGCACAAATTGGAATCTCCTGCTTCAGCTGACAAAAAAACTATATGTTTTCCTACTGTGCATTGGTCAGGAGTCAGCAGCTTTCTATTTTCAAACAGAGCATTTAAAATGACGATAGATTTTTGTTGCCATACCTCATATTTTTCAACGCTGATGCTATTAGAACACAATTATGTAAACAAATCTAAGCTTGTGAGGGAAGAAATCAGTCCCATCTCACTTCATCTAGTGAGAGAACTCTTGAGCTGCATCACTATTTCTAGAAGTCCAGAGAACTAAAAAAAAACTAAACCAATCGTCAATACTGTGAATAAGAAAAGCCTCAGGTGTCACATAAAACTTGTGACAGAGAAACTAGGGCTATGCATCTGTGATTGTCAAGATACTAGTATGGGACAGTACCATTCACTCAAGTAGTAGATGGGATATTTTAACTTTCCGTTTGTATTGAATGTACACAGCAGCCACAGTGGGAGAGGAATACCCTAGAAGTAACCTCAGGAATGTGATTTGGGCCTCATTTGTTATGAAGGTGGTGAACTGAGGTTTTCTGCTCCCAAAATGAGTGAGTGGGTACCGGAGGAGGCACTATGGCAGGCAGGAATAACATCATCTCCACAACCTCTGGTTCTCTGGCTGTTGTTAAAAATAAAGCAGTGCACGCTAGTTTTATTAGTCATTTTCTGATCATAACCCCTAAATAAGATGCTTGTAGGCGTTTGTACCACAAGCCTTGTGTATGTGAAGCCCATGAGAGTTTCAGCAGGAGCAAGGAGCTTAGCTACTCAGGACAGCCACAGCCTAAGGCATTGTTAGGCTTAAAATGAAGAGGCCTAGCAAATGTAGGGCTAGCCAGTTCCTGTGGCTCGTTAGACTGAGAGCAATTTTGGACTTAGAAAAAAAAAAAATCTCTTCTAGGTTACAAAATGTTTTTGCAGTTTTGAGTTTATAAAATAAAGTCGCATCACTGTGTAAAGTACCAGGCGATAACGATTTTGCTGGTCCTTCCTAAGGCAGAGATTTTTCTTTACGCATTTATTAAACTGTGCGACACACCCATGTGACAAACTTATGAGATTGTGCAACACACCTTCCTCCTTGAACAATTCCTAATTAAAAGATGAGTGCTTCAAATTGAATGGTTTTGCCACTTCGGTTTACATAGTCATAACACCCTGATCTGTCACCTCTAATAAGACGTCCAGGCAGATACTGTCTGGCCTCATGTCCATGTCCGCATATCAGCCCCCACACCAGGGTGTCACCACACCTGTAGTGACAGCCACATGTACCAGGATACACATTTCTCCAGCTGTGGCAGCAGCTTTTGCAGAAGGCCGTAGCGTGCACTCTTCTTTGCTCAGAAGCACGCGAGAAACCTTATTCGTGATATCTCTGATTTTCTTCCAAATCTATGCTTCTTTTCTAAGGCATCCCCACAAAGTGTAATAAACAGACAACACCAAATTACTTCCTAAAATTACTACTGCAAGGACTGAGGGTGTCATTCTCATGGGAGCACTGGGAGAAGCAAGACTGAGTAACTTGTCATTCTGAAAACAGTGAGAGGAAAACTGATCATTCAACAGAGCAAAGCAGGAGAACATGCCACAGTCTGCCACGGGAGACTGGAAAAGCAAAGAAAGAGGGGTATTTAATTTTTTTAGGGGAAAAAAAGACACCTTCTTTCTTTGTTCAGTGAGGCAAATTACATTGCACAGGAATAGAAATTAATATTCGGTATATTATACAGTGCATATCAGTGTACAGGCCTCCCAGGTTTGCACTAGCAGCAGGCACATAGTCACTTCCTTATGCACCAGGGTAAAAGCAGAACCTGTCTTCCCACCATGGGAAAGCAGTCCTGCTGCTTGGGAGAGGTGGCCTGCAGAAGGGATTACAAAGTCAGTTGTATGACACTCTGCACATCTGAGTATTGTTTCTGGGCATCTGTGTATCTCTTTGGCACAATTTGTGCCAAAAGACACCGTTTGACACAATTTGACACAAAGACACCGTACTCAGGAATGAACGCCCACAACAACATTATTATTTCAAAAGATGTAGCTTTTTGTCTTACTTCCAGCACATACTGTGTATCTTCCTCCTTCAGTCTTTCTCAATCATCTGGATAACTGAATGTCCATACACACAGGCTACAACTCAGCTAGCTGCCACACATACAGCTGTTCCTCCAATTTAGGAAATTGCAAGGGACAGGTGTTTTGAATTAATTTGGCTTGCAATGAAAAACTCGAATCACTTGTTAAAGTGTAAGAGGAACAGCAAGTTTACCATAGCTTAGTCTGCTTTTAAGTACCTTGTTGGCATACCTTAAGCCTTGAAATACAGGCTTTTCATTAAAACATAGATACTGAGAGTCAGGATGTTGGTTTATCTTAAAAACTGCAACTGTAGGTCAAACCAGAACTTAGTCATTCAGGATCCTTGAAAAAGGAGGAGATGAGGCTAAACACAACCTAGCATTTCTATAGAAGGTAATGGCTACACTAACACCTGTCGTGTTTTTTTTACTTTATTTAATGTTTATAATTCACACTCTAAGAAAGAACTGATTTCCCCTTCTTATATACCAAAGTCCTTCTCTATTGTTTTTCAAAGATACTTCTGTAAATATCATTTCCATTAGCTTAATGACACTCAGTTGATCTTTCTACAAACTGGCTTAAAAATAACTACCCATGTCTGTGTCTGTTTTTCAGTCTTTCTGTCCCATCTTGGTGACCAAGTGATACCATGATCAACTGTCTTTGGACCTTGTTTCCAGAGGGAACTGGGATATGGACCGCTGACACCCCCCTACAACTAGTTTATAATAACAGAGGAGGGAAGGGCAATAGACGAAGGGATCCTAATGTGCACCACTTTACAGACCTTATTCCATTAGTGGGGCTTCCAGGTGTACCAACAGGAGAGAAAATGCTGGCAAGTGGGGAAGGCAAGTGTCGATCTTCTTGACAATAAACTTGGGAAGTGGGGGGATGCAATTAAGCCAAGGAATGTGGAGCAGCAAAGTGGGGACAGCAGGTGACAGAAAAGCAATGTGATGAAATCTCGTCTGTCTTCTAAGTGTGGAGGACTGCAACAAGCTCAAGGCTCTTCACAGTATGAAAATCCAAGGTGAATTGCTGGACGTACAGTTTCTTTAGGAAGTGGATGTTCCCACTATTTCACAGAAGCAGAAAAGGCCTTGACTCTGTGTAAGCACTGCTCAGCAGTAAATAAAACATGCCTGTATTATCAACAATGTTTCCAGCACAAACGCAAAATCACAGCTACTGTGAAGAAAATCACCTCTATTCCAGGCAAAACCAGCACACCTGCACACAAATCCTTATTTCTCTCACTTCTAAAGACTTCGAGTGTAGTGTGATCAACCTGTCTTTCTTTGACAAGAAGTTACATTTCCAGTCACCCTCTTGGAGTTACCTATATTCAAGCATGAATAGTCTGCTGTCTTACTGATATAAGACCCATCTCTACAATGCACCAAAATTGTTTTCTGAAGCAAAGACCTAACAAACACATGTCTAAAATCTTGCCTTCTAAGGACAAACTTCCACCCCAAAACTCAAGCTCAATGTTACTATTTTCTCAGCAGTAGACTCAGGGTAAAATCTTTCATCCCCATTACTTATTCCTGACTTTGGTAGAAAATTTAGCAGTTTTATGGGAATGATTCTGTGGCAGTGCTCTTAACAACATCAGCTAAAAGAGCCAAATAAAACAGGTTGGGGAAGTAGGAAGGAGTTCTGAGGAGTTCTGGGTTTGTTTGGGGTTTTTTTTCTGTTTAAACTGATCTGTTTAACAATCTGGGTACACACAAACTGTTGAATCAGCCCAACTGAGTAGATTGATAACATCTCAGAAGTGATGATGGGGAAGAGTTTGGAACTTCTTAAAATACATTGGTCACCAAAAGAGTCATAACATGGATCTACAGTCTCTTTCACGCTTTTATAGTCTAGAAAGAAACTGCCTCAGACAAAAATCATGGATAAAACTGTAATTTATATTCATAGTTTTCTATTATGTCTCTGTAGATGTGTCAGTCACTTACTGATCCCTGTAAATTACATTTCAAAAAGCAGTTGGGCATGCAAATAGGATCTCTAAGGAGTGCTAGTAGCACAGCCTACAGATGACACTAGGTGAAGCAAGCAAGAAAGATATTACTAAAGAAATCATTACTTTTTAACTGTAATATTACCCTCCTCTACATACAAAGATAATGTAGTAGATTGCTGTCGCTGAAAGCTGCACAAAATCAAAAAACCTAAATTCAACAAGCAACAACTAAACCCATGAAACTAACCAAACATTGAATACTTACTATTTTGAGATTTAAATGTATATATTCATGTAGCAGAATGATATTTTTTCCAAAAGTCTATATCTTCTATTTATTTCATTTTATATATCATAGGATTAACCTGAACAATCCCATAAAACCCACTCTTTTCTTGCTAAAGGTCAGTGTTAGCAATATATATTGGTGCAGAATAAAGCAAGCTGGCCTAAAATGGGCAGCTAGAGCTGGCTTGAACATTCATCCTGTCACCATACGGCTGCCCTCTTAGCACCTGTACCTAGCAGTGTAGATTCTTTCCGATCATATATCACAGTACTCTCCTTCATCCACAGAACATGCACATTGTGTCTAACTTGTGATTAACAGTTCACAACTGTCTTCATACCTGATGTTACTGTTTACAGGCCATTATTTTCAGGTGAGCCCAGATCACAATTCAGCTACTGAAAGAGCTCACAAAGCCAAGTTCTGGAAGCAGCACAGCACCGCTCACCCAGTATTGTAAAAGCATGAGCTTCACACAGCAACGACCCTAAAAGACCTCATTACATAGCAAGCTGCTCTCAAAAAGTCTTTCGTAATGCAAAATATTTGTACGTAGTACTCTTCATAGGAATGTGATGAAACAACCTAAAAATGACTAACTGTGGGTTGACCTCAGGTGTTCGGCTTTTAGAAGTATACTTTGTCCAAGTGCCAGAAAGTCCATGAAGTCTATGGAGGAAGAATCCTAGTAATTGTATGAATAATTCTGTACTGAAGCCTCAGACTCAGTAATATGCAATAGGATCTACAGTATTCTCTCTCCAGCAGGTGAGAGTTAGTAATTAAGGCCTGAAGTCAAGATTTACATTGAATGACTGTGGGAAGAGGGATGTGAGTGTGTACAGTGCTTCTCAATGCTAATTGAACTATAATTTAGCAATAGGCATAGCTGCAAAGCAGAATGGGAAAGCATAAGAGCAGCTGTACAACATTTTTCTTAGCATCTCACTTGTGTGCAGTACACATAAGTAAAAGAAATAATCTGATTTATCTCCTGACTTGATTACTTCATTCTCTTTCTCTGAAATCTTCTGAGGTCTTACCTTGCCACCCTTTCAGTCTTTCTAAAATGCTGCTGTTTACAGGTGCTGCACTGGGGCGAGACTTTCAAAGCTGTTTCCCGCATCCCTAGTCCCACTTGTTTCTTTGTTCGCTTCCCTGCTTTTTTCAAACCACCTTCCACATTGTGTATTATTCCATTCTTCAATTTTGATCTCTCCCTGATGGAATATCTTCATCCTGGGATATCTTCATCCTGCATGTTTCTAAATAAGTAGTACTTCAGTACATGTAGCACTTTGTAATATATTTTTAATTCTTGCACCATTCCAGAAACTTCATCAGCATAATGGTAGGATAGATGCATATTGAACTAGAAGTTGATTTAGTGCAGTGCTCTCAGTTCCCTTTGTAAGGTCACAAAAGGATTTCATTAAAGGCCAGGAGTAAAGCTGCTGGCATACACTGTCATTGTTTAGCTCTTATTTAAGCTTTTGAAAATAAAAATTTGCATTTAAAATGCTGAGAAGAGTAAATTACTATACTAAGGCCCTAGGCACCAGAGATATTCACCTAGCAAGACTCAAGGTAGGCCAAGTCCCTCAGCTATACAGGTTTACTCTGGCATACCTTGATATCTGCATTAGTGATATACCATGCAGTGGGACTTTTTCCTTGCACCACTTTGTCGACACCAGCACCCAACAGATGTGTGCTTTTGTGCAGCCACGGTGTGCTCAGATTGGATTCTCTCAAGCCAGAACCAAGGCTGGCACTGAATCACTACCAGGCAGTGGCAGATCAATGTGGGTGCAACCCAGTATCTAGAGGCGATGACACAACAGTGCTGAATCTTCCCCTGACTTCAGGAACTTTGGATTTACTTTGTTTCGTTTGTTTCTTTCAGGGCACAGTTTTTTGCCTGCTAGAAATGTAATAAAAGTAGTGCCCAAATAAAGATTCCTGGTTGCTAATTCAAATCACAGGATTAGGCTTTAATGTTGTTCAATTACTTATTCAGTGTCTTTAACTGAAGGTAAAGTGACTGATAAAATGTCCCAACAGAGTATAAGATGATGGTGATGCTAAGTCACGATCAGGTAGTAGCTCATTGACCTTTTAAACCAAAACAGGGTTGTGATTAATTTAAGGAAGTCCTTGACATGTTAGTGCATCTAGTTTTGGCTTTGGAACAACCCTGCAGCAGTGGCATATGGATCATCCGGCTCATAGATCCAAATCAAGTTTCTCGGCAATGCCCAGCACACAGGCGACTCAATGTCTAGCACACAGGTGACACGGGGGTTGTAGAAGCAACCCAGCTTTGTATTGCATTGAGGCAGAGACGACCCACTGGAAGCTGTGTAGATCGCTCAGCCCTGAGCTGTCTGGTGGGTCAGTGCTGCATTATACAAAGAACCAAAACTTGATTTGAGCCTTGAAATCCCTCAACAAAGAATATGCCCTGAGCCTCAATCCAACCATTGTCCAGTTGCTTGAGATAAGGTAAAGGGAAGCTGGAAGGTTTCTGCGTCAGCCGACAACTTTATGTACTCAGACAATTTTGTGTATTCAGACGATCGATAAGGGGAAACTCCCTTTCACACCCCCAAAGACCCCCTCAGGCATAGTACCTACACAGTCACATAAATCAGGGGATAAAATACCTACGATTTGGGTTGGGAATTGGGAGCTGCTTCTCCAACTACACAGCTGGTCTGTGAGGAGATTCTTCCCCCCTTGATCAGGATGCCGGCCAAGGTAACTTCCCTGGGATTGAGAGCCCTTACCTGGAGGGGTAAGTGATTATTTAGCAGCTTTAAGTCTAGTGTGCTTGTGTGTCGTATCTTTTGTGTGCTGCAATAGTGCATTCCGTGACTCTCTTGTGTGTTGTGATAGTGTATTGTAATAGTGTATATCTTGCTTTTAAATTGCAATAGTGCATTCCTCCATTGTATCCATAAAAACCTGCAATAGCGACGTATGGAATCTGCAAGTGCAGTTCAAGTGAATTGTTGGCTTAAACCTTACAGTTAAACCTGTAAGCGCGGTGCAAATAAATCATTTGCTTGAACCTTGTAGTCGAATCTCTTTTCGTCACAAGCGGAAAGGTGGCACAAGAGTGAAGTTTCTCTTTCCCCTTTTGAGAAACTTTTGTGTCATGTCACATTCTGCTAGACTCCAATGGGAACCATGACCAAGCTGTAGCAGTTGGCTGCGCGTAAAGCCCCTGCAGTGCCTCAGCCTAGTCAAAATCTTTGTACAGGACACAAGAGGCTCTAAAACACCCTTTCAGTATTGGCACGTCAATGATCTTTAGCTAGCTCCACCTTGCTGAAAGCTTGACAAGTGCTCCACCTTGCAGCATCATGATGAAAAGACACTATCAAATTGTCAAAAGTCTGTCACTGTCTAGATGTAGCTTCATTAACTACCACGGAAGTGGATACGCAGGTTCTGCCACGATGCAGACTACCATCATGACAACATGTATTGCCCTCTCATTCTGAATCTGGAGCTGATGCTCCCCACCTTCTGCCCTAAGCACTGCACAGGTGGACAGGTCTGGCCCAGACTTTGCTGTTCACATGAGATAAAGCAAGTTGTATGGCCATACATACAAACTACATGGAACCCTTGGTGTGAGACATATATTTGCATAAGGAATAATACCTACTCACGTTTGATTGAAAAATTCTGCCAGTCTTCTCAAAACCAAATATTGAGTCTCAAGGATTAGGATCAATCAGACCATAGATCTTTGTAACCACAGCACTGTCGTGAGCACATCATGGCAATTAAAGGTCTGCTTAGTAACATCAAAGAGGAGAAGACAGTAAAGGTGAGTTTTCCTAATTCTCAAGAGATTGAACAGACTGCAGAACAGACCGAAAGAAAAGAAACACTTGGCTTCAGAGACATGAGTCAGAGGCCCCTGAGCGAGGCACACAGATGACTGCTTTGCATTGCCTGTTAGGTGGGAACACATGGTGAGCACCCAGGGCCAGCTGCTGGCATGCACTTCACTGCTGGAAACGCGTAAGGAGGACGTAAAGTCCCAGGAGCAAAACAGTTCTCATGAAATTGAACTCAGGGCATTCCCTTTACTGCCTCATGTACAGGCACCCTCTGATTTATTGTCAGCTGTTCAGTCAGTACACTATTCTTACTTTTAGTGCTGGATTTTTTGATTATTTTTAAACAGAAAGGACTCCACTAGATGTAACACCTGGAGTGCATACAGCAGAAGGAAAACAAGTTTAATCCAGTGCAGCTTGCATGCACCCATTATCTCTAGGGCACAGAAGAGTTTATTCTTTAACTTCTTTATTTAGATAGGCAAGCCAAGTGTGAAGGATTGGTAGATTTCTTGTGAGATAAACTGATATATATTATATATTTTTTGGCAATTATCAGTGGTCCACTGATTTTGCATTCTAGAACAGTTCCCTGGCTAGTTCTCTAGTACCTCTGGGTAATCCACATTTTCAGTTTTGGATGATGATTTATTTCTATTGATACACTAGAAATAAACATAATTTCCTTGTTTCTAAATAGATCTCAAATCCATTTCAATGCAGCTTCTGTCAGCAAAGGATTTAACTAAATAGCAAAGGCTTCCATCAGAAACCTCAGCCATCTACCCTTTAGAGCAGCACAGTTGATGAAAAGGCACTCTTTCATATATCCTTCTAGAAATAAAATATTTGTCCCATCTTTTCAGTACTCAATCTCGATCATCTTCATCTTAATTGCTGGTGGAGTGGAAAGACCTGGAAATGGGTACTGCTTCCTTTCTGACAGTGCAGACGAGTGATTTCATCTTATCTGAGTATCACCTATTACTTTCCTTAGCTTTGTAGTTATCCCAAATCATTTCAATCTATTCTGTGCTTTCACCAAAATTAGAGAAATTGAAATGCTTTGAAGGGTCAAACTTAAAAGACACTTGCACTGATGCTTAGAGTTGCAAAGGCTAGAAAAACAACTGTGCTATTTATTTGGCACTCGTGAGAGTTTTTTTTCTGGCAGGAGGTGACACTAAAGTTTCTTTCCCTTCCTTCCCTCCTGCTCTGGCTTTGTTGACTTTCTGACATATCTTTATTAATTTTATTATCAGCAGTTTGAGGGGAAGAAAAACCATTGTGGTTTTTCATCACAAGGTCAAGAGCAGTATTTTTCTCTTATTCTTTACAACAGATTTGCAAGTAACTTTTTGTGGCTGTAAGCTTGTGTGCTTTGCCCATAACTCTCTCGCAGAAATGTTGCAAGAACCAGAATGGTTCTCAAAAAAACCCACAGAAGATAGGAGAGGGATGGGAGAGAGAACTATTTCAGTGCTGAGACAAAAGTTACCTCCCTCTGAGAACTTCTTTTCACTTCACACACAACTCTTTCTTAGGCATTAAACTAAACTCCACATTCAAAGCTTGTATGTCCTTTCTATTACTATGATTTTGGAGCAGTTTCTGCCTCTGTCTTTGTTAGATGGGTCTTGGGCCCACTCAGAAAGTTATGCCAAATAGTTATTCAACAGAAAAGGTGAAACGTGCTTAATATTCAGAACATGCAGCTAGCCAGAGAAATGGGAAAAGAAAGCTGTTTTTCTTTTCTTACACAGAAGCAAGGAGAAAAAAATCTTATCACCAAGACTGAAACACTGTGGGCTGCTTTGTCTGGGGATCGGAGAACTGAGAGAAAACATCACAGTGGTCTTCAAACAGAAGAAAGGCTTCTGCAGTAACAAAAGGAACCCTTGATGCCACGACCTTTGCGTAAGGAGCAAATATAATTGTATCAAATCACACGAAGAGGAAATTTAGGTTAGACATCAGAACAGATGTTACAATAGCAAGGATAATTGAGCACTGGAGGAGACTGTGAAATATCCATCAAAGAAATTTTTAAAAAACAGGCTAGACAAGAAACAGTCTGGAAAGATATGGCTACACCTGAAGCTGTGTAATGGACTAAACGGTCTCTTTAGGTCCCTCTCAGTCCAGTACTTTTTAAAGACTTTGTGATTCCACATAGACTTATGGCTTATCCATGCCCTGGATTATTTCCTGGAAGTAAAACTAAACACTCAGAATTATTTAATCTGTATTCTATAAAAAACTAACATGTATTGCAATTTTTCCTCCTGATCAAAAATAAAAATAGGAAACCTTGATCTGTGTTTTGCACCTGGAGGTACTGGCAAATACCTTTCCTCTTGTTGCTCACTTGCAGCACCTGCAGTGTGCTACACAGTCCACTGCATTTTTTGACATGAAGACCTACCACCACGTTTTCCAGAATGTCTCGTTTAGCCCCAGGTAGTCCAAATTTGTTCCTGGTACGGAACAAGAGGTAAATGGCGGAGACAGCAGCAGAATGGTCATTTAGCCATTTTTTTAATGATTATGATTGTTTTATATATTATGCAAATGTACTTACGACTGCATAGCTTCAATGACACCAGAAGAGAAAGGACAGCATAATACAATGGCAACAGAAGAAAAACAAGCATTTCCTTGAAACACGATGAAAAGATCTTGATTTCACGGTTGGGTTGCTGTTGTCTGAAGGGATCCTTATCATACTGCAAGTTATGTAAGCCAGTACTGGCAGCAGGAGACAGTGGACTAAAAAAGCACTCTTAAAGAGAGTTGCATAGTTTTCATACCCTGAGTTTACACAAAAAGTTCACATAAAAATTTGTAGGTAGAAAAAGCATTTAGGGAGAACACAGACACCTAGGTTCACAAGAACAATCCAGAAAATCTCTGCCATTCTTGCCTCAGTTGAGAACTGCAGAGGACAGCTTTCTAATGCCTTCGTGTTCATTTTCTGGCTGGAGTCGTTTGCAAGCCAGAAAGTCAGCCTTCAGAAGCTAAATCTCCTAAGGGTCCAGTTTGCTGGTTTGCTGGGCACATACTTGTCTGTGCACTTGCATTTCTGATAGACTCTTGATTGGCATTAACACATACAGAAAAAGCCCAACTGACTACTTTTGAGACTCACCACAACGTGATTATCATCTGTGATAAAGGTGGTATAATTTTACCCCACTGTAGAAAGGAGCCTGGGATATTAATGAAAGATCACCCCAGAACATGTGCATTACGGGGAGGCGGAGGGATCTGGGCACAGCAGGTCAAATCTTGATGAAAACCCTGAGCTGCCTTGCACAGACCACTTATGTCCACATGAGTTTGAGAGCAACTGCCCACAGCAGCCTCAGTAATTTCCTTTGCAGTGATTTTGCCATTTTCCAGGGATATCAATTTTATCAATTACAGGCCAGAGCTTCTCTTGGAATTTCTGATGCACTTCCAACGCATGGCCAAGAAACACCAGCATAACCTGGCCTGTAGCTTCAAGGAGTCTGAATAAGTTCCCATGTGATATAATCCTCCAGCAAAAGAGTATCTGGAACACTTTTGTCCTATCTGCAAAGCAGCAGGAATGGTGGTGCGCAATTATGTGACTGTTTTCACTGGACCGTGGCCTTCACAGCTAGGAGGACAGGTAAACACAGTCAAAAGTCCAAAGCTTGCATCAATATGCTGATAGTCCTAAATGACTGTCACCTATCATATGTGTATTATGCAACTGGGTCAAGAAGAGAGTTTTAGTTGCTCATTGTCCAGTATGTGATTTCCACGGAAGCTCTTAGGTTCAAGCCATTTTTCTCTCCCACAGCTGTGAAAAAAAACCAAACCAAAACAAAACAAAACCTCTCTATTTTCTAAAATACCATACTTTTTTTTTCTTTTAACTTCAGAAATACCCTCCTAGGATGATGCATGCATCCCACTTTCAGCCAACGTCTGTGCCATAACAACATCTCCGTGACATAGCATTTATTGAAAATGACAGCCTGACAGATGGCAGGGCAAACTCTTTAATCCTCGTTCTCCACAGAGTAGTACGTGCCACATCTGATGCCAAAGAACATTTTCCTCATGTATGCAAAGCCATGTGCTCTGTGAAGCCTTCAAACTCCTAAAGTTACGATGGAGGTGGCTCAGTGGTTATAAAAAATACCATCTACCTTCAGATGGTTAATAAAACATCTTTGGTATGATGTATATTGCATGATATAGCATCTTACTAGCTGAAGAGCTAGAGAGAAAGGAAGAAGGAAAGGGAGTAAGTGGAAGAGAAAGAAAATGATGGATTTTGAGGAGAAATTGTCCAAAAGTTCCTTCCATGCAACTGCCAGGAAACAGCAGTCAACCACTGTAAGAGACCACTAGAGAAATAATGGCCCTTCCTGGAACATCTTTCAGGTCACCAACTGCCAGAATTAGGAAATCAGAAGAATGAGATGCACAGGCAATTTCTGTAAATTATTCACTACAAAAAAAATGCACATTTTGCCCAGAAAACAATAATTAGGCCCATCGCAAAAATAAAAAAAAAGGCAAAAAAACAGCAGCAACAATTTCTCCGTTTTTCTGCCTATCTCTATATGAATAACATAGATAAATTCAAAATGTAGGCTAGGAAATGTAGATTATAAACGATTTGACAAGCCTTCCTCTGAATCAGAATTTTACTTTACCTTTACTGTCCAAATTAAACTTTCAGACTTAAAATGCATGGCCTAATATTTCTTTGTGATCGCCTGCACTGGAGGATCATCAGAAGAATTTCCAATGCAAGAAAGATGTACACTTCAAGCAAGGGCCATGCCTTTCAGAACAACCTCAGGGACTACGTGGTGAAACATTTAACTGTTTAGTTACTGCTTGCCCTAAACACAGCGCTTTACCAGGATGTCAGCAGCTGGGACTCGAGTGGGAAGTATCAGATTCAGAGGTAACGGGTTGGGCAAGAGTCCCTACACTGAAGTGAGGGACATATGTAGCTTGTTGTGTACATCTATTGTCCCACAAACCAGTATGGTCATGCAGACTAGCTGCTCTACAAATTGAAGAGGCGGGGCTCGGAGGCACTTGAACTGGGAATTAGGGAAGAAAAAGAAACCACTATCGGGCTTTGATAAGGAAATGGGTGAATTGGAAAAATGAGAAGCTCAGGCAATCTCTCTTGGAGAAGTTTAGTAGATGAGGTGGGTTAGTACAAGAAGCACAATGAAATTTGCACAGGTAAAAGGTTTTGCAAATTAAATGTATGTACATGACTGAAAACCCGTAAGAGGCCACCATGTAACTTAAACACTGACACAAACTTATTTTTGGACCATTGTGCACAGAGATGACACCCGACCCATACATGATGAGTTCTCCGCTCTTGAGGCAGAACAACCATTCTTCTTCTCCATATCACCTCCTCTCTCCAGTGGTTATCTCCTGCAAGCCCATCTTCACTTTTCTCTTAGTGTCTCTCACCTTTTCTTTGTATTTCCAGCTTACATTGTTTTTCCACAGCATTGACCCTCAACATGTTCTTCTTAGCTGGCTTTTGCTGTGTCAGGAATTCTCCCCATCTGTAGACAAGTTTGCAAGCCAGAAAATTTTAGCTTCTTTTTTACAAGAACACAAGAACAGCTGTCCTGGGTGAAATCAAAGGTCCACCTAGCCCAGCAGAAGCTTTTATAACGGGAAGAGGAATTTAGCATTATGGCTGTCATTCGTTTCTGAATTGGAAGCAGCTGAAAGGATGGAGGCAACCATCCCTTATTTTTAGTCAAAGAGCATTTGACATATCCCCAGAATGAACAGAGAAGGCCTTTGCTAAGCAAGAGTGGTCATCTGTATGGAAAAATATCCGTCTGATTTGTTCTCAGTACACTCATTATACATCAGTGAATCAGTTAAGTGCTGACGCCTTCCAACCATTTCTGGATTCTTGTTTGTGGATTCATGCCTTGCCTAAATTGAAATCAGCAGGAGCATCTACTTCTAGACATAATCTGGCTCTGTCAGTTGCCAAGAGCAATTACAGAAACTCATAGGGAACATTGGCTGCAGGTTACCAAAACAGATGTCAGTTGTAGCAACACAGGCATGAGAATTTCAGAGTGCAAGGAGCCTGACGGGCCACGTGTAACTTCCAACAGCTCCAGCCACACATCAGACCAGCAGCTAAAAATCACACTTTGCAACCATCATTCACATTCAGAGCACTCCCTACTTTCATTTGCCTGGTGGAATCACACACATATCACAGTATGAAAATGCTTTTTTATTTCCTGGTAAGGTTTTGCAACCTTACCAGAGGTATGTAAAGCAGAGAGGTGGAGACGTGACAACAAGCAATTAGAAACACAGGCTCATTCCTATTAGAGGAGGACAGTCCTTCCAGGAATCAGGTTAATAAAATTTAGAGATGAATCGTACTGGCACTTTTATTTTTTTTTAATCTATTGAACTTTAAAGCAAATGGCAAGAAATGTTTCTGCAAGTTTTGTGCTGTCGTCACTCACAAACATGCACCCTTTTTAATTCACGTCTCTGCTTCCGCACAGGTGAAAAGAGGAAAATATTTTGAAAAGGCTGAATACGCTAATCCAAATAATCCGCACGGGCAGGTCTACCCCATGTAAAGATCTGGCCTGAGCCTGCCCCACCTTGTTTCCTATTCACAATCTTATTGCCACAAGCAGTCTCCAGTCCTTCCAAGGCAAAAACCCTAAAGTGAGAACAGGACCAACACAGCAGAGTGAGCTTTGTCACAGCTTTGTACACAGCGCAAGTCAGGCCCAGGATCTACAAATTCTTCAAACACTTTACAAACCTGCAGGTCATCCCAGTTCCCAGAGAATGTCCTGTACTCTCCCAAAGTACCCCTTGCCCCTCAGAGAAAGCTACTGGAGGTAATATGCAGCCTGTTTTCTGCATTATCTAAACATCCTGAGGGAGAGCTAGAGCAGCCTGAAGACAACATCTCCCCATGCACTAGCTGTCGCCCCACTAAATACAGGCAGCAACCAACCTGAAACTTCTCAATGGAGCTCAGCACAAAGCACAAGCTTTCCACTAACAAACAAAACATTTTTTTCACTGGTAACATACAAATTAACTGAAATGGGGCACGATCATAAACATTGCCTAACAGAATGAAAATAATCTGATGCCAACAAACAGTGTGACAGCTCCGGAAGCCTGGGACTAGTTTTACATGGAGCTAGACAAATTACTTGCTGAAAATTGTCTTTGGCAGTTGTCTACATAGTTCAAAGCAAGACTAGGAGAGGCCCAATCCTTTCTGCCAGAGGAGGACATCAAGTATGGTAAAGCCTCAGCAGAGGAAGACTATGAGAGGAAGGGGGAATGAGTGTGATCTTTAAGGACGGCACACTGAGCATAGAGAGCCTTGCTCACATAAAATCTTGTATGAAACTCTCTTAACAAAAGACCAGCGACATACCGTAACTCCCTGCTTCAGTGAGTCATTTGGCCATGCCTACATCACCCTTACATCCATGCCCACAAGGAGAGAGGCTACCCTTTTTGTCAAATTGTCTGTGGGTGCAACTCCGGGTGCTGAGAGCTCAGCAAACAGCAGCCTTCCTAAGCATTCGCCCACACTTTCCTGCCTTTCCTGCTTTGTGACTAGGTGATTTGCCTCCCTGTGCTCATAGAAGATGCAGAAGATGATGGAGTGGTTGATTCTTTCTGCCTGCTCTGTCTATCTAAGACAGATCCTGGCATAATTTCAAGGTTCCCTGGGTGCCTGCTAAAAACATTTAAAGCCAAAGGTAACGTCAACCAGAAATTTATTTCCTTTCCCAAACAGCACTAACCTTGAGGTGAATTAAGACACTTTTTTTCATATTCTGTCTTTTGTGCCAGTATTATCCAACCTGTAGAATATGAATAGATTTTATAGGTTTTGAAGTAAATGGGTTGCATTCTATATATTTTTAGATCTTCAAAAAAGAGTATGTATTTGGAAAGCCTGGCTCTACAAGGACTTCGTTAAAGAAATAAAGGATGCAGTATTAGAGTCAGGGACAATTCTGGCCTCAGGTCTTTCAACTCCTCTGCCTGCTGATCACCACCCCCTTAGCTTGAGAGGTGGCAACAGAAATCAGACCACTCAAATAAAATAATGGGCTATTTCTGTTTGGTACAATAAAACATACTTTCTGAAGGCTTTGTCATGTCAAAATATCCTCTCTTATCCCATGTTTCATCACATCACTGCTCAAACCAAACAGATTAAGGTAGCTTTATGACATATAAATAAATTTCTAAAGGGAATACTTACTTTTGTAACAATTAATGTATCTAAAAGTTCAACATTGTACTAACAAGTTGATGAGAATGATCGGTATTTTCCAGTGCCAGTCTGATGATGTTTTGACTGGTCCCAGGATGGGGGTTGGATGGGTGGAAACCACCCCAGCCAAACACCTGCATTCCCACAGGAGATCCCTGGGTCCTCATATGAGAACAAAAATCCCATTTAAAAAAATCCAAAACAGTCAGCTACGCATTCAGGGAGAAAAAGGGTTTTTTTTATGAGGGGTCACCTGGAAATTCACTGTTTTGTCTCTGGAACTGCACAAAGCAGGTACGTACACAACCACAAGTGGTACAGCCAGCAGAGAACAGCCCACCCTCTGGGGACAGGCAGCGCTCCTGGTTGTAGGGATTAAGAAAGAATTCTCCTTAAGCCTTCTCTGTTTTCTCAGTTCACTTGCAACATTCCCACGTGGGGCAAGAACCATTATCTTCCCTTTTTAGGAAATAATGACCTAGGTACAACCTTCAGCAGCTGAACTGCAGGATAACCGTTTTATCAGCTCTACGTGACAGCGGGCTGTTACAGTGAAGTGGATTCAGCAAGCCTCTGGTTAACACCATAGCACAATAAATACCAAGTGAATCCAGGTAAACATCCATCAGCAGTTTGCTGCACATTCTGCAAACTGGGTGCTAATATACTTCTGGTCTTCTGCTCAAGCCAGACCTCAGCCGAGCCCTACCGAATGGCCAACATAGCAAAGGATACCATCGGTTTCCAAAAAAAGAGGTTCTATATATTGGAAGAAAATACCTGGACAAAAAAAAATATTTGAATTCAATTTTACTGGAGTTTATAGTTTTTGTAAGTATGATTTATTTTTTTTTATTTTTTTTAGGGAGCATAAAGTTTGTTACTGCCGTTTCATGCCAACTGCTGAAGTAAAGACACGAGACTTTAAAGACTTTTTAAAGAACAGGAGGTATTCAGCGTTGAGTGTTTCACAAACTAATGATTTGCAACACTGAATGCAGAGCTTCAGACGACCACAAAAACACGGCTGAAGCAGTCCGTAAGGGAAGACAGCGACCTGAAGGCAACACCACAGAACTCTGCCTCACTCCTCGCGGCGCGGCGCGGCTCGGCTCGGCCCGGCCCGGCCCGGCTCGGCCCGGCCCGGCTCGGTCCCGCTCGGCTCGGTCGGCGGCCCCCTGCTGCCACCTGCCGGGCGCGGCGCGCAGCCCGATGGCAGCTGAGCTGCGCAGTTCGTTTAGCGTAAAGTCAGTCTGATGACATAACAACATACCAAGGAAAAAAAAAATCTTAAAAAAAATACCAAGGATGATATTTGAACGGTTTATCAGTAAAGAGAGTGATTAAAAGTCCAAACTACATTTCTTCAAGCTGTTTTACAACTCTGGTCTTTCCAAGCTTTTGTGAACAAGGCAAAGTCAATTTCCAAAAAAGGAGCAATATTAAACGGGATGCAACATTATTCTCCTTACAAGTACATGAGCATGATTTTTCTGGTTATCTCCCACCATCTTCTAAAGCCTAACACGAAACTTTAAATGCTGGTTGAGTTTTGCAAAAACACTGTCAAAGGAGAACACGTTCCTGAGCACTAGGGACTCACAGAGTTCCTCAATACTTATAAATTACACACACCCAGAAACATTCCCGAGCACTGAGCTGATTGGTGCAAGATGGCTTGTGTTTAAGCTAGAAAAATGCTGGCTGCAAAGCAGCAAAACAGCAAACCTATTTCCCATGTGCATAACTGGAATAGGATGGAGAATTACATGGGTAGTGACAGGACAGGGGGCAATGGCTTTAAACTGAAAGAGGGCAGATTTCAACTAGACCTAAGGAAGAAATTATTCACTCAGAGGGTGGTGAGGCACTGGAACAGGTTGATCAGAGGAGTTGTGGCTGTCCCATTCTTGGAAGCGTTCAAGGCCAGGTTGCATGGGGCTTTGAGCAACCTGATCTAGGAGAAAAGGTGTCCCTGCCCATGACAGGGAGGTTGGAACTAGATGATCTTTAAGGTCCCTTCCAACCCTAACCATTCCATGATTCTATATCCTGCATATTTTTATGTCCAATCTCACAAATATCTCTACAGAAACACCTACTATCTTCACTGTTTTCTCACTGGCTTTGTGCAGCACATGACAACATGCCATTCTAGATGAAGCAAGCAACATCAGGGTCAGGCCCTCCCATTCCTCTGTATTTTGCCGTGGCCTCCCTGTCCTTTCAAAACATGACGGTAGAGGAGTCAGAGAAGCGCAAGCAGCTGTCTATTTGCCTGACAGTACATTGTGACACAGGACTACAGATACACTGTGTGCCTGCATTGTGACTTCCTGAGAAAAGATAATCAGAATATTGATTTTCCCACTATGTGTGCAGTTAAAATGGAAAGTCTGCTCATGTAAGAGTCTGAAATGACCGATGCTAGCTAAGTTTTGAAACACTGTCACCTGGGCTGCAATTCATCTGACTTCATATTCATATATTCACTCCATATTAACCTCCATATTCAGGCTATTCTCATTTTTCTGAAGAAGATGCTTAAGATTAGCTTGAATTCAACCACCCAAGACAGATGTCTTGTTCCCCCACCACTCAGCAGACCACATTCTGGCAATGGTCCTGCAGATGGTGTGAATCTGCCCATCTATGTTTTAATCAGGTTGCCTAACTGGGCAGACAAGAGTCAGCATGCTGAGCAAATAGTCATATTCCAATCCCTTGCCATTCACTCTTGCTCCTTAACAGCTATCACAGTACCTCCTTGCAAAAATGCCCCCAAATCAATCCATTTTCTTGACTTATAACACTTCCATGAAGCACTTGACCAAATAGGTTATCTGTAGGAAAAAAAAAAAAAAGTGGCTCCCCCATCATGCAGTGCTTGAAATAGGGGCACAATTTTGTCTTAAGCCTGCCAGAGGCTCTGTGCTTGGAACTCTTCATATCTACCTTTAGAAACAGCTTCAGTTCTCAAAAGACAAGAGGTGAGTCAAGTGGACTACCTGTTGTACACATTTCAGCCCAGTCATATTCTTGGAAGGGCTGGAAAGGCTCATTCATTCAGCCCAGAGGAGGAGTGGATTAGGATAGGGGAGAGAGATAAGAAAGGACAGAAATGGCAAACATCTAAAAAGTTTTTGGCACTGCAAAAAGAACAGGCTTAACAACTGCAAAAAGAACAGGCTTAAACAACAGCTGAGAGCAGTCAGAAATCTCCCTCAGCAACATCCCCACATATATCAGGAATGATTCCCCACTACAGGGGCACAGCCAACCATCGATTCATGTGCTCTTACCTATGAGGCAACTGACACTTGCATCAGTAACAAGGGAAAGATCTAAAACAGAGAGGATGTAACAGGCAGCTCCGCCTGTTGGTTCAAGAAGAGATACTTGAGGAGAAACATCCTGGCACTCCAGATGCACATAGCAAAATGATCAGCATCAGCTCTCCCTACGTGGCAAAAAAAGCAGCAGTAATGAGTAGCAAACTCCAGCATGGAACCCCTGCTCCGAAAAACTGAAGAGTTTACCAGCAATAAGGTAACTGGGTAATGGTTCAGTACATAAGTCACACACCTCTCCCCTCATCACATTTATTGCTTACTCTGTAGTGATTGACTCTCACGTTCAGAACCAGCTGGTACTGGGTAGCTGTCTCTTTTGGTACAGGTTCTACCAGAATCCATGTAGGAAGTACCAACACATGGTAAATAAGAACAGAAGTGGAAAACAAAAGCATAGGGTTCTTATCTAGATGTCACTGCGTATAGCTTCACAAACTGACTCGAAGCCTTGCCTATGAAAACTAAGATGGTGCTAAATACTAGCCAGGTGCTTCGCTTGTATCTCTAACATTGGAAAGTCCAGTTTCCTTTTCAGGTATCAGCATCACAGAATCTGATGTTTCCTATTTTAATGGAAAATGGTTCCAATGAGATTGTTGCGTAAAACCTAAAACCAGAAGACATCGCATTCCTTGTAATTCCCAGCTTATAGAAACGTGGTGAGAGCTAAACAAGGAAGCTTTGAAGAAAGCTGTTGACAAGTACAGGATGCATAAGCACATGAAACTATCTTCGGTCTTTGTGAGCAGTACGTGAAGCTGCCAAGCAGATTCAATCCCCTCAGGCTTATGTCCAGAAGACAAATGAAGTTTGCTTCAGAAATTCAGTATGCTTTAGTCACAGGAAAACAGACGGCTATTGGCCCTGGGGCATTCAATGGAGCACCAGGGGTAACTACCACTCTCTTCATATTCTTTCAGAGCTCTGAAAATTAAACACACCTAAAACAACCATCTTCTCTCCACAGCAGTTTTTCTCCTTCTCCCTATATAGTTATCACCCTCTAAAATGTTTCAGTTGCTACGTTATTTTGTATCCTTACTCTTGATTTGCACACCTGTTACACAGCAGAGTTTAATTCTGCAAGGTGGTAAGAGGTAGTGTTTTTTTTAAAAATCTTTTAATAAATTATTTTTTTCTCAACTTCTACATTTAATGCCTTGGCAAATATCTTCATTGCAACCTTTTTGGCTTCTTCTCAGAGTCTTTCCTGCACATCAATGTCCATTTGAGCAATTTTCCTTCGTAGGTCCCAACTTTGGACAGGATCCTTTGTTCTTCAAACTAAAAAGGTGGGAATCTGAAGGAATAGCTACCTTGTTAAAAGACTGGATTCAGCCTAAGTTCAGGCAGCCCTTCTTAGGTAAAACTCGATGCAGCTTGGTTACTATTGAAGTGCATCCAGTTTAAATTCCTGGTCACTTAAACACAGGTTTAAAAAAAGCAGCACAAAAGCCACCTGATCATAGCAGATATATAAAAATCAGATCACCATGACTAGATTAAATTAATTAATACTCAATGGAAGGAGCCATTAAGAAAAAAAAAAGGGGGAAATTTATCACAGAAATACAGCTTCCAGAAGCAACAGAAAGACACCGGGATTTTAAATACTACAACTGAGATTTTAAGAAATCTCTAGTCATGCTACTCAATGAAACCTAATGAGGAATTAAGACTTTGCCTAATTGCTAGCAACAACATTCAGTTCATATAGAGCATTTAGCATCTGCTACTAATTAGAAAGGAAAATCTGAAGAATGACTTGGGAACAATCATACCCTATGCATTAGCATACTAACAAGGAGAGGCAGAATTGGATATGCTCACAAAAGACAGGGAATTTGCCTGAGAGTATGTCTAATAGAAGCAGTTGATAATATTGCCAAGTTTGCTGAAAGACGACAGAAGGTTGTTCAGAATTTAGAGGCAGCAGGAAAAAGTGTAAGAAGTTCCACTGAGCGTACATCACATATTCTCTGACCTCCTGGAGAATATGCAACATGGGGGTCTATTATCTGAGTTTTTAGAGTTTTTCATTAGTGAGGAACAAAGTGAATTTTCAAGTTGTGGAAACTAACAGAACTTGTGTGAAAGACCTCAGTTTCCTACAACAACTTCACATGAAGGGTGATGAACAAAGCCAATGGACTATGGTAGGATAAAGAATATATGGTAGGGTTACATCTACAGGGTAGAGCTAGGAATGGGATCAGAGGTGGGAAGCCTGACTGTTCTGTCAAGGGAAAAGAGGATAATGTAAATGGCTGTTCTTGCTGTACCATCCGTTCTGGCATGCTCCACGCTCACTTTGTCGAGGTAGCAAGTGTACACTAGAGTAAAAATCCTCATAAACAACTGACCAGCCTGAGATCAGGTAGCTAGTAAAAATTTTAGGGAAGCAGAGAATCCTCTTGTTGCTATCTTCAGTGCCACATACAAGCTGGCAACACTAAGGACGCAAATAAAATGAATAGACAATCCTAGCAGGATACCAGGGAGCTGATGAAGAGAAAAGCATGTATGGACACTTGACCCTGAGAAAATAATTAACATCTTACATTGAGCTTACATTTCAGACAATAGTGCTCACCAGAGGAAGAAAAGGACCTTGCCTACAATTCTGGGGATGTGATTTCAGGCTTATAGGCACCTGGGTATGTAGTAATACCAAGGACATACGTTAACTAGTCTGCTATACGCAGTAGTTTACCACTGAAGTGTTACACATGGTTCATACAGGCAAGAGAAAAAGACTGGAAATCTAGAGGCACAACTTACATTGCTACATAGGAACTGAAAATCACCACCTCCACTACAGCGTACTCCGAAACAATGACAGCAGCAGAGGTTCAGAGTATGACTCAAGAAATCATGCAAGAGAAAATATTATTCTGGTAAAATTTCTGAGATAAAGACTTCACAGGAGAAACGAGAATGAGCTAAATCAAGTTGCTTATATTTGAAATTTAAATTAAAAAGACAACACAGGTTTTGAAACAAAAGGATATTTATATTGGTTGTCTGCTAAACCCCAGAGACTCCAGTAAGGCTTTTCCTGATTTTTCCTCAGGAGCTTGCAAAGGTACTTTTCATGCCCTTGGCAAAGCGTTACTCAGTCTTTCTAAACTACCTTGCAGTAGTTCTAGTCAGGATACCAGAAAATGTATTGTTGTGTTCATGTCAGTATGGCTGCCTATTTTTTAATTTCCACCCGCCCCTCTTAGCTTCTCTCCCACTAGCCTTCAATTATGTTCTTCCTCAGTCATACTCCTGCCCAGTAGACAGTTTTATCCTGGTCTTCTAATACGCTGAGATCTCAGTGAAGCCTACAGCATGTGCATACATCCCCCTCCTGAATTCTGCAGTAGTATTTTTAAAGAGCATTAACCCTTTCCCAACCAGCAAAATCTGTCACACCATAGCATCTAGATTATAACCTAGCTAAACCTATAAAGTTACTTGACAGTTTCTAAAGAAAAAAAAAAAAAGATGCTTTATTTAATATTTTTGCAATAACTAGGAACAGTCTCTTTTGTAGCCACTTCAAGCAAACGCCTGGGTTAATGAGGGACCCTTCTCATTAAGATCACAGTGCATCACCTGCTCCCCCGAAACCAGGGCTCCAGGAAAAGGCCTCGCCCAGAAGCACCGCCCCGGTGCACCCCACAGAGCAGCAGCCCAGCGCTCTGGCAGCAGTCTGCACCCGCCCCAGGCCACCGGCAGCCTCCTGAGCTCTCCCCTGAGGTCAGGCACCGCCTTGGCTCCTGCCCCGCTCCTGCAAACGCCCTTTCCGACCCACACCCCCGCGCAAGAGCTGCTCATGCCCCCAGGAGCGCAGCCCCCACGGCCTCAACATCCCGCCTCCGACCGCCGCCGCCCGCGCATGCGCGGCCCCGCCGCTCGCCAGGCCGTTTCCGCTCCTCGCCAGGCGCTTCCGGGCTGCGCGCCGGCGGCCGTCAGCGGCGGGGCGGTGGGTGCTGCGGGAGGCTGCGGCCGGCGCGGGTCCCCGTCCCCCGGTTGTGCTTGTGACTGCGGCGGGCTCCGCCGGGGTGAGTGGGGCCGGGCGGCGTGAGCTCGTGGGCGGGGCGGAGCGGGGCCGGGCCCCGCTGCTGCGGGTGCGGCGGTGCCCGAAGGCCCGGAGGGCGGAGTGGGGGGGCGGCCGGGCCGGGGCCGGGGCCGCCTGGCGGGGTGAGAGGCAGGCGCTGCGCTGGTGGGATGGAGATGGTCCGGCAGTAGATCTCTGCCTCTAACGATGTAGCTGTACTAGTGTCCCCATCCCATCCGTGTCCTTGCCGTCTCCCCTCCCCAGGAAAAAAAAAAAGTGCCCCCAGCCGAAAATCCGCGGTCGTTCTGGCCCCTCTTTGCGAGCCGCTCCTCTGTCTCGTAGAGAGCGTCACCATGTTGTCTGGGTAGATTTATTAAAGCTTGGTGAGGCTGACCTGAAGCAGCAGGATCGCCTTCCGGTGGCCTGTTTTTCTGTCCTCCTCGAGGAAGTGTGTTAACTTTTCGGTACCTATGGAATAGCCTTTCTTCTACAAAGGTGAGTTGGGCTTGTCATAGTTTTGCGGTCCGGGGAGACCAAACAGCAGAGTCAGCAAAAGGTGGTGTCCATTTTCCTCCTCGTTTACTGTGAAGAACGCGTTACCCCGTTAACAACTACTGCAGCTTAATCCATGTTTCTTCTGAGCCTGGCCTCTCGTTTTGGGTTAACTAAGAGCAGTGTGTGCTAGTGGTGCTTTGGCACTTCGTTGGCCTTGGGCTTCTGCAGCTGTGTTGTTTTCTGCCTAATACCAAGCACACTCAGACCTGGGAAGAGGAGACTAATATATTACAACTACCTAAAGCGCCTCAGTCTTTGTGATAATTGCCTGACTCTCTTAAGCAGAAACTCAGAGAAAAATGTCTTTTACTTGAATGCAAGAGATGCCCATGTAGTTTTAACAGACAAACTTGTTATCCAGATACTCATCTTAATAGTTGATATGGTTGTACTCAAAATCAGAGCTTATAAAGAATGGCTGACTGACTTCTGTTTAAAGTTATGTTGAAAAGAAAAAATGTGACCTCGTAGATATTTGAAACCTTTACATTTCACAGGAAAAAATATCTCTAATGCTTTAACATTTTTTTTGCAGATTAATAAGCTTACTGAAGCATTGTTATGGAGTTAGAATGGGAGTGAAAGGAGTTTTAATTGTTTACTTCCAATTACCTATTTTAACTATAGAAGCATGATGTTATTCTGGGCCTTGTTTTTGAAATCTTAGACGTTCAGTTGGTAATAAGAAACAGGAGTTAATCCCTATGTTTGTTTATTTATTTGTTTGCTTTTATTTCAATTACAGTCTTTCCTCTTTTCTGACAGTAACAACTAAGCAAAAGATCGAAGTTCAAAATGGTTTGTTCTCATTTCGTTTTAGCTTTTTCCTACAAGTAACTTTAAATTAGTTTGTGAACTTTAATAACTGCTTTGACTGTAATATACCGCTTGAATTCTGTAGCTTCTCTTTTGATTGTCCAACAGTCCAGCTTGAGCTAGGTCTGCAAGAGTGCAATAGGCTTATGCAAGTAAAATATCCTTTATTTAGCACTATATGTCATCAGTATAAAAGGTCATTTTTTCATCTCTTCTATGAGAGTTTCACAGCTGTTCACGTGGTGCTTATTTTTATAACTTTGACGTTTTCTCCAGGTTTAAATTTTATTTTATTGTACAAGTTCCTCACTGCCATAATGAGGCTAGTAATTCTTGAAGATTATGATCAGGCTAGTGAATGGGCAGCAAAATACATCTGTAATCGTATTATCCAATTCAAGCCAAGTCAAGGAAGATATTTCACGCTTGGTCTACCAACAGGCAAGTTTTATTCAAAGTCTATGTAAATTACTAAACCTAGAACTATTTTTTGTATCATTGCTAACAAATACGGTGTTTAAAGAACACAAGTATATTTTTGGTAATACTCCAACATATTTCTACTTAAATATGAATTTGATTTGTGTAAAAAGTTGTGGTAAGGTTTGAGAAGCTGAGAAATACCAGATTTCTTTTATGCTGAAAAGCATTGTAGCAAAATCTGACTATGAATAGATTTAAATACACTGAAAATGTTGTGCAGATACATAAAGCAATAGAAAAACTTTATTTGACAGGCAGTACGCCTTTGGGATGCTACAAAAAGCTGATAGAATATCACAAGAATGGAGATCTCTCTTTCAAATATGTAAAGACTTTCAACATGGATGAATATGTAGGTAAGATGTGCTAATTGTGTGAGAACACACTATACTGATATTTTTTTTTCCTTTATTAAAACTGTTAAATACGTGACAAAGCACAAGATCAGTGTGTTACGTTTGTACTTTGAAGTTAGACTTATGTACATGTGGTCATCTTAAGCATTTTTCTCTAGTCCTTTATCCCCAGAAATGAAAATAATAAACTAGTCCTGGTGGATCTCAGGCTAAATTGAGTGCTGGTAAACTACTTTACAATGCTTCTGTAAAAAGTATGTTGTCAGATGGTATTGTGAGTGCATTTCTTTTAAGACTTTACACTCCTTGTGATAGGATGTTTGTGAAGGAAGCGTACACCATTTACCTCGTGCATGCCAACAGGAAATTTTTCTTAATATAATTTCAAATTCTGCTTTATCTGACTTCTTACTTAGGTTTGTCTTGCATGCCCTACATTGGTTACACATGGACTAGAATTAAGGCTGTTTGGTTAGTTCTTGTAATATGTTAACTTCACTCTAAATTATTTCAGGGCTTCCCAGAAATCATCCAGAGAGCTATCATTCCTATATGTGGAACAACTTCTTTAAACATATTGACATAGATCCAAATAACGCTCATATCCTTGATGGGAATGCTCCAGACTTACAGGCAGAATGTGATGCATTCGAAAAGAAAATTGAAGAGGCAGGGGGAATTGATCTGTTTGTTGGAGGTATGAGGAAATGCTCTGTGGTTAGTTATTACTCAAACAAATACACCGACTCTTTACTCGCTGTTTTCACAACTTGCCTAACTCACTTTTTTCAATTATGGTATTACAAAGTTCTGTGACTAACAAAGAATCAGTATCAAAACAGAATGATTGGTGTCCAAGTTTCTAATAACTTAATTTCAAGTAAATTTTGAATGCTTTTTATTGAAAATGGAGAACCAGAATGAAAGAATGAGTCCTAAAACTTTTTTATTCATTTACGATGTTTGAGGTTATTTGTTGACTCGCAGGTCTGGAATGATTTACTTTTTTTAACTTTGAAAAGGCATTGGTCCAGATGGCCACATTGCATTCAATGAACCCGGATCAAGTTTGTCTTCAAGAACAAGATTAAAGACTTTAGCAATGGACACCATTTTGGCAAATGCTAAATACTTTGATGGAGACTTATCTAAAGTACCAACTATGGCGCTAACAGTTGGTGTGGGTACAGTGATGGATGCTAGAGAAGTAAGAACTCATTTAGTTCTAGTTGCATGTGTCTGTTTTCAAAGCTAGTTGGTACTGATACTGGGATTGAAAGTAAAGAGACCTTTTTTTTTTTGCAGGTAATGATTCTTATAACAGGTGCACATAAGGCTTTTGCGTTGTACAAAGCAATTGAAGAAGGAGTCAATCATATGTGGACAGTTTCTGCTTTTCAGCAACATCCTCGTACTATCTTTGTGTGTGATGAAGATGCTACTTTAGAACTAAGAGTTAAAACTGTGAAGTACTTTAAAGGTGAGCACTGAATCAGAGGTTACATGTAATTAAAAAAAAAAAAAATTATATTATATCTGAGGCTTCCAACACCTTACAGTAGCTAAAGTATAATGTTATATATTCAAAATACTTAATGTTAACTTATTCCTTGTGAATGGAAAAGTGCTAGGAGACATAACTTTTGTTCCTTACATTCCAGACAAATCTACTTTGGGAAAATAATTCCTTGCTTCCAATCTGAAATGAGGGTTTAGTAATCTTCATCTGTATGTAAAAGAGCAGCAGTCTGGTGCTCCAGTATACTAGTCTTAAATATACTGGAAAGTTTCACTTAAAGAAAACCTGATGCATTTATTAATCCCGATGTATTTTCGTGCTGCTTTTGCCGTGTGCTGTAATGTGCTGTCTAGTACACTTGAACTGTGTGATATAGACTTCAAAGCCACCTGAGGAAACTTTTCATGCAGTGCAATTAGTGTAACAGTCTATACTGACATTTAATACATGGCAGCCTTTTACTGTGCTCTTCATATTTGTAGTAGGTATATTGAGGCAAGCTTAAAGTAAACCGGGATTTCATTATAGTTATTGAGTGTTCCTAGATGTGAAGTCTGTTTCACTGAGACTGTAGAAGCTGAGAAAAGTAGTTTTCTTCTAACTATATTAGCACACCAAGTGCAATTGTGTAAATCGCACTAACATGGATACTTGCAGTAGTTGGGGCATCTGAGATCAAGGTTGTAATTTATAAAATTATTTTTTTAGAGCATTACATTATATCACCAGTGTCCATATATGTATTAGATTGCAATTCTGGCATTCACATGATTTTTATCCTGATATCATTTGTGGCCAACTTGCTAATTTTGGATTTTTTTCAGTATGCAGTTCTCCCCTATGTATTAGGGGGGTGGGGAGGTGTTAGTCTTTACCTATATGACCGCTAGATAGTACTTACTGTTGTTTTCAAAGATGAACTTCATTAACTGCTTGGTTAAAACAAAAGCTTTGCTTGGGAAAGATATAAACCTAATGTAGAATTATTGGTATGAATGATGCTGAACATTGCCTTAAAAAATCAAGGGCTACAGTATCTGAATGTGTGCTGTTGTGTCACACTGTATTTAACTACCCTGTAATACAGAGCAATAGAATCTTAAAAAGATTGTTTACTTTAAACTTGCTTAATTTTACCTGTTCTCAAATCAGTGAGATTTTTCCCCTTTAAAATGGAGGAGAAATCAGTGTGGGTCAAATTTGGAATTATTTCTGAATCTTGATCTTCAGGTTAGACTTCTTAGGAGGCTGGGTATTTCTTAATGACTGCTAATAATGGCAGCTATTTACTGTGATTTTTCGTCATTTAAAAAATGTCAAGGTACTATATGAAACTTCAGATCTTTTTGATAATCAAGTACCACATTGGCTGGTAACTAGAATAACTCTTACTCCCTTTTACTTTTTTCCTAACTTTATGAAAAATCTATTAGATGCTAAAATTATCAAGTGTACTTAAATGTTCTTATTGGAAAAGGAAGGGTAACTTTCTTGAAGAATGAAGCGGAAAATGACTTTTGAATTTACAAATTAGTCTGCAGCTAAATTAATTCAGGATAGTTTTTCCATACTTGTGCATGCTCTTCTTAAAACTGTGTGCAGAAATCTATTTATGCAAAGCATACTTGATTATACAGTGAGACTTTTCTTTGAAATAATTGGTTTGGCATCTATGAAGTAAGAACCCTACATACCTTTAAAAAAAGCTTTTTTTTTCCTAACTGTTTTTCTTGAAACAATTTCACTAACAGAATTTAAATCCTTCACTAAATATGGCAAAGGCAATACTTCGTAAGCATTTTTCATGCCTCTAGGAAGTGGGTAATTATCTCCTTTTCATTTCCCTTTTTTATAACAGAAAAACACTGGTAGGAAGTGAAATACTTTAAAGTTCAAAAGGTGGTTCTAGTTTGAGTAGTGTGCACAGCTGTTACTCTCTCAGTACAAATGGCTTTTGTATCATATGTATACTTAATGTTTTCTCACTTACTGTTAAAACTCCCCCCAAAAAAAAAAAAAAATTAAGCTTGCGCTTTCCCATGTACATCAACCCAATAGCTACTTTTCATGAAATCTAAAACTGTTTTCTTTATGTTGCCTTCTAAGGTTGGTTTGGGTTGGGTTTTTGTTTTTGTTTTTTTCACAAATATCTGAAGCAAGTTGTTACCTCTAGAGACAATATGAGCAGGGTTCTTGAGTCAGCTATAGGTATATTGGCTGTTTAGTGTGGCTGAATGTGTCATTAAGTGGAGAAGGAAATAGTAACATCTACATTTTATATTAAATAATCACACTAATTAGAAATAGATGCTGCATAAAATGCCTTTTGTTGTAGTCACCTACAGAAACGGCCTCCCATTGTATAGTTATTCAAATTTCATGTTGCTGCAGTGGCACTAACTTTGTCACCAGATGCATCATGTAGCAAAGGTATTTGAATATTCTTTGCCATAGATAATCACTAAAATGTGCACTGTCAGACTTCTTTCATGGTTTTTAAGAATTTTTTTCTACTTTTAATGTTGCATATTACTTAAATTTGTAACTTTAGAAGTTGATCTTTAGTTTGGTGCTAAAATGGACTTTTACTTTGCAAATTGTGAACACTGCTCAGTTACTGTTTTTAGTCCTTAAGGTGAAATGAGGTTAAAAATGTACTGGTGACTGAATGTCATACGTACCTAGATGTAGGTAACATTTTTACTGAGTTGTAATAAAATAAAGAAATCAGGACTTTTTTTTTTATTACTCTTCTCTTCAGCATTTCTCAAATTAAAGTGTCTGAACAGGAAAAAAAAAAATGCTTCCCTATTCACAGCTATGGATGACTTGTATATGACCAAAAATCCCCGGTTAGAATAGAAAGCAGTTGAATTACTGAAGTTCTGAATCTGCACTAACAGTCTGGATAATTTTGGTTTGGTTTTGCCTGTCTACAAAGACAGTAATACTGCAGTGCCAGCACATTGCAATTCAAGCTGTAAAAGGTATCAGTATGTGTACATCTGATTTTTATGACAAATTGCACTATGAGGGAATTTTTAATAGAAAAGAAAGATGGATGGATCTCATGTATTCGATTAATTTGGAAGTATTCCAGATCTGCTTTTTGACAGGTCTATTATCAGAACTGTCTCATCCTTGCTTGCTTTATACTGAAGATGTCAATAGTATTCAAGTGATACAGGAATATATATGCTGTCTTTAACTTCTGATTTTAAGCTACTTCATATAGCCATCATTATTCTTTCCAGTGAACTATTTAAAATGTATACTTTTGAAGTAAACTCCAAATAAAAATGTGGCTAGAGAGACATGTTGAAAAAGTATAACTAATGTAAAGCTGGCGTTGTTGCTTTCCCCCCCAAGGTTTAATGCATGTGCACAATAAGCTTGTGGACCCACTGTACAGTATGAAAGAAAACTGAAAGAAGAAGTGAAGAGGAACTCCATGTGGGTCAACAGCAACAGTTTTAGGTAGCAGATGAATTCACTGCTATGCAATATGCTGAAAACTGTTTAAAATGGGGAATCCTAGGTACTGTATTTTTTTTAAAAGGTCCAATATCTGTACATTGACATTCCATCTGTTTGCTGTGTTGTGCATTTTGCTTTAACATTGGAGCTCTGTTGTTGGCTGGTACATAACTAAATGAACAGAACAAACCTATGCGAGACTGCATGTTTTGTCGGGGTGGGGAAAGCAGAGCACATATTCTAGCACAGCAATGTAATGCATCTATCTGCCTTGTGTTAGAGAAAATTATATTTAATTTCCTGGAATTTGTAGTTTTGGGCTTGATTAGTGTAACTACGTTTTGCATTTGTGTCTCCAGGCAGAATGGTTTTGGCCTTTGTCAATACTACGGACTTGTAATAGTTGTACAATTTCTACTATGAAATGTTCTGTTTACATATATCTAATGTACACTGAGCTTTTGCACTTGGTTGCCTTAAATTTATCTTAAACAGTTTTTGGGCATCTCAAGTCCTGCTGTACAATTCAGGCAAATAAAAAAATACAAAAACAGTGCCTAAAAATGCGCCAAACTCTTGAAAGTTATAACTTATTCCACAGATGAAAATATTAAACTTCTGCCATAGCACTTTTTCCTCTCGTGTATTTCAAATTACTTCACGATTTTTTATATTTTTGGTAATTGAGCTTTATACATAAGGAAAAATCTAAATGTTCCTTTCTGGAGGTTCCTGTTTAACTGTACCATTGATGTTACTATTAAATGCCTGAAAAGAAGTTGATTTACAGGAATATAATGTCTGCAAGTTTAATACATGATCATCTAAAGTCAACTGTTAATCACTTTGCAATAGTTACCTCTCCTTGTATCATTATAAACATTGAGCTGTTAAAAGGAATGTTATTTCCTACTTTGAATATAAGTAAAACTTAAATATAAATCTCTAATTTCAAAATTGTTTTGTTTCTAATATAAATTCTGACATGAATAAATATTTGAGGGTTTCATGGAGAGGTTAGGAATTTTAACTTCCTCCTTAAGAAGAAGGCAGCACAAGAGCTCATAGTTTTAGCGTGTTTTGGGGTTTTTGTGGGAGGAAGGGAGCATGCCTGTATGTCAAATACTTAAACTTTGTTGCACTTTCTCCCAGTAGCTTCAGCAATTTGGCTTTTCACCTACACAGATGATAGGCAGGTAGCCTTTATTACAAACCACATTAATTCCATTTTACAGTTGAGAATATTGGCCCAATAGGCCCAGTGGCTGCACTAACAGGAATTTGGCTGAAATCCCTGGGGTGGAAAAAGCAAAGAGCCCACCCTGTGCACCTGGAAACAGCCTTTCTGAAAGGGACATGGTAGACAGCAAGCTGCAGCAAGGAATGCAGATCAGGTCCAAGGGGCATTACTAGCAGAGGGAGACGTGATCATCCTGCTCTACTTTGTGCTGGGTTAGGCTGTGCCTGGAGCACTGTGTCTAGTTCAAGAAAAACACAGACTGGAGAGAGTCTAATGCAGGGCTACCAAGATGAGCTGGAGAACCTGCTGTATGAGGAGTTGGGTCTTTTCTCTCTGGAGAAAAAGCTTGGGGGAACCTCATCACAGTGTTCTGGTAATGAAAGGGTGACTACAAAGAGGATGGAGGCTGTCTTTTCACAGGGAGCCACAGGGAGAAAGCAAGGGGCAACAGGTATAAGTTGTTCTGGGAAAGGTTTCATTGCAACATAATATCTATGTAAGAACAATCATTCACTAGAACAAACTCCTCAGAGATGAGAGAGAAACTGCTGGAGGCTTTCAAGATGCAATGGGACAAAGTGCTAGTTAATCTCATCTTTCCCATAAAAGGTTGGACAGATGGTCTTTTAAGGTCCCTTCAAACCTGGACTGTTCTATGATCTACTGGAGAGACCTTCTAGCAGCCTTCCAGTATCTGAAGAGGGCCTAAAAGAAAGCTGGAGAGGAACTTTTTTCAAGTGCATGTAGTGATAGGACAAGGGGCAATGGCTTTAAACTGAAAGAGGGTAGATTAAGGTTAAACGTAAGGAAGAAATTTTTTACAATGAGGATGGTGAAACACTGGAACAGGTTGCCCAGAGAAGTTGTGGATGCCTGATCCCTGGATGTGTTCAAGGCCAGATTGGATGAGGCTTTGAGCAACCTGATCTAGTGGAAGGTGTCCCTGCCCATGGCAGGAGGGTTGGAACTAGATGACCTTTGAAGTCCCTTCCAGCCCAGAACATTCTATGATGCTAGGAAATTACAAAAGGGTGGAAGAGTCTGTCTTGAGCAGTGCAGGAAGCCAGGCCTTGTGTTTCACTTCTTAACAGTAGATAGAACAAGCCCAGATTCAAAACAGGCTTTCAAGTTTAAGACTTGCATTTTGAAACATAATGCAACATTGTGAGGGGTGAAAGACTGTGCTGCAGGAGAGTGCTGTCACAGGTAGCACATGACCTAAGAAATGCACGGTTAAGTTCACTGTTCTTAGTCTTCACAGCTAAGTACATAACAAATACTTGTATTAAAAAAAGTCAGACTTAAAATCTTGAATTTAGGTTACTATTAAAGGAATTCAAGCATGTTTTTTATCTTAAATGATCCATCATCTGGCAAAATTAGGAATTCTATTGAGGAAACAATAGAATTTAGGTTCAAGTGGAAGTGGAAATCCATAGCTTTTATATCCTTTTACTTCTAAAAGTTTTTCTTCCTTGCAACTCCTTACTTTTGTTCTTTACTCCAGAGGACCTTTCAGACTTCTGCCAGTACAGCCTTTTTTTGTGTTCTCTCAAGAAATGAAAGACCAGAGAATTGGTCTGTCTTCTCCCTTCAAAACCTTCAGAACATCTGTGAAACGCAGGCCGGTGTAAAAACTGGTACAGTAGTACCCATGCTTGTCAGAGTGGGTCTAAGACTGTTTTGGCCTTTTTCATCAATAGTCTTCATTTGTTCTCTGATTAGCTTCTGTTGTTAAACTTTTTTCTAAGTTATGAATTTTACTGGATGTAGAATTCTACTCTGAGCCCTGCAATTTCAGGATTACTTTTTTTTTGTAATACCACTATAGTTCCTATTATTTCAGTCCTTAAGATACTTCCAGTTGCTTTCTTATGAAATACCAATTCTTCAATGACCATACTTTCCAAACTTGTCAACTACTAAAAATAAGTCAACCTTGTAAGTTCCATTAAGCTTTACCTGCTACCCTGCAGTCCATTGTTAAAATCTAAATGGCAAAGCAAGCGTTTTCAAGTTCCATAAGTCTTAAGTTAGGGTTTCTTGGGTAAACAAGTAAATTCTAACTTAGCCTGGCACAACTACTTCAGCATTTTGTTCTCCTTTTTCTCAGTATGTTTCAAAGGAGGGGTGAGGCAGGAAAGAAAAAAAAAAAGTATTAGACTAGATAGAACCAGCTCATTATAGGTCAAAACCTAATACTTCAGTTACTGTTCCAACAGTAACTTACTAACCAGTTCACTTAAGTCTTTGCTCTTAAAACTGCAACCATGTGTAAATCCTCTCAGAATTAGACTACACATTTTTATTTTTTCTGTTTCCGATGATTATAAGGCTGAAAGACTTGAGCTCTTCTAGGCTCATTCTCAAGACAGCTTTATCCATGCAAGTAACTTGGATTTAATTAGGTAATATATATTTGATGTGTCATACTCAGCAACTTTCTGAAGGATTTACTGCTTGGATAATCTCTAGTTTACCTTTGGCTTCTGCCTTATTCCTCACTACTGAGCCAGCACTTTCTCTCTTTTAAGTCTATTTTAAGGGAGAGGGGAATAAATCTTGCTTTAGTTCCTTTGCTCTTAGCACATACTACTGTATCTGTGCTTTCTTAGAGATACCTCATCTCTGCACTTTCTTAAATGCTATCTTTTAAGATGGCATTCCTGCTAGCTTTTTTAGGGGAGGAATAATAATTATGTTAATGACAGAGAGTCTTTAGCCACTGCATCTTGCCTTTCTTCAGGATCAGTAGTAATAGCAGCAGCTTATGTTCCTTTATTAGAGAGATGGGATATCTTGTTCACATCCCAGACCTTTGGTTTTTCAGTGCAGCTGAAACAGCTTCAAATAAAATAATAAAAAAAACCCAACATAAACAAAAAGACAACAAACCACTGAAGTATCAGAATTCTCTCCCTCCTTTTTCTGTAGAGTCTGAGAGTAAGTGGTTGAAAGGGACCTCTGAAGGTGTCCAGTTCAATTCCATCCCTCCAAGGATTTTCCCAATTCATCCCTGTACTCAGGTTGAAGTAAAAGAACTAGCTTATGATTAATCAATCTCAAATCTTAGTTACAAGCCTAAATTTCAGAGCAGCCTTTCCTGGTGATTGAGTACTTTAGTAGGTATTACCAGCCATGTGTTCTCTAAAATATATTTAGTTACGAGAAGTGAAGATCTGTGAAAACCCAAATTAGTCCCTGAAGATCTAAAAAAAATAAAAGCGGTGTAAAAGCTTTTGGAGCTGAGCAAGCAGTTGTGAACGCAGTATATAGCATGGTCATTAAACTTGTGTTAATGATTGCTTTGTTTACAATTCCAAAAGCAACAGCTTATATTAAGCACACTTAACTATAGCTTTCAAGTGAGAACTCACTGAGAAACTTAAATATGTGAATATATATAAAACCACTACGAGCACCCCAAGACATGTTCTAACCAAACCTTCATGCCAAAGGAATTCTTTAAGGCCTGGACCGGTCTTACTGGTGGATTAGTTACATACATTGTGTTTTAATATATAAAAACTTGTTATTTCTTTGGAGATTAGGATAGCTAGGCTGTATTCATGGTAAACTGACACACTTTCACAAGTCTAAAATAAATAGTGTGGTACATTAAAAAAAGTCATGATTAGTTTTTCCTGATGTGATTTCCCAACATCATTGTGATTTCCTGACAACAGCAACTTAGGAAATAAAACAGGAAGTAGCTTGATATTTTTGTGGCAAAAGTTCTAACTTTTTTTTTTTTTAAATAAAACCAGCATTGTTTTTGTATACATACCTTTCAATTATTTTTATAAACTTTTTGCAACACTGTTCCTGTCCTCTCATACACAGACTTGGAATGCAAAAATAAACCATAATTATGTTAAAGTGTTAGAAGTATGAAAACAAATACAATGCAAAACAGCACAATGAAAACTTTTAGATTGAGTCAAGTCAAATTAAATAACTTTCATTTCATAATAATCTACAAGTATCTGTACATCTTAAGTACACAGTCCTTTCAAAATATGTTCTCACATATATTTAATTTACACCATTTAAGGTCAAATATGTTCCCTCTTACAGTGATAAATTATACATTAGCTTACTATGCTGCTGTCTACAAAGAGTTGAGAGAATAATCAGCTGCATGTCACTGATCTCTATTTGTCAGTTTGTCTCTTTAAAACACGTATAAAGGCATCTCTTGGTACTTCCACATTGCCAATTTTTCTCATCAACTTCTTCCCTTCTGCCTGCCTCTTTAAAAGCTTCATTCTTCTTGTAATGTCTCCACCATACTATGAAAAGGAAAAATATTTTAGTAAACTTAAATGCAACTACGGTACATTTCAGCAACACTAAACTCAAAGGCTTACAAATAGTCAGACTGACTAGTTATATTATGACAAAAGATTATTTTATACTCCAAATAGTTATCCTAAGAGGCCACCTTAAAAACTTAAAAAGAGCAAGGGAGCAAGTGTGTTCATTTGGGTAACTAAGGGTTGAATTCATTTATCTAAATAAACAGAACCATAGAATGATCATAAAATGGTTTGGTTTGGAAGGGACCTTAACGATCATTTAGTTCCAACCCCCCTCTGTGGGCAGGGACGATATACATTCACATAAGCCTGGGTTATGACATTAGACACATACAGGATATCCAAATTCCCTTGGAACAGCAGCAGGATGCCAGAGCAGATTCACTGAGGCATCTTAACTAGCACTAGGTGCTTATGTCTAGACAAATTAACTGAACTGTTATACAATGTTGAACAAACACCATCCCATGTATGTGCCTAGCAGAATTCTGTAACAGTTGTGAGAAAGGGAAACTTGTTTAATTTTTTTCCAATATATTTACTTCAGAGAGCTAAAGACAAGTAAAGAGGCATCACGTTTTTCCTACAGCTTTGTCCATATAGTCTTGTTGATAGTCAGCTATTGCGTATTTAAGGCCTTGTCATGATGTATTACTGGAAACTCAAGAGTCTAATCACCATCAGTCTCTAAATAAGCACTTTTATAGTTTCTCAAATCATCTGGAAAAACAATTTAGGAGACATATGAAGTTACACATGTGTATGTACACACACACATACACTTATTATATGTCTAAAACTACTAGAAAATGGTGAGGAGACAGGAGTCAACATGGACACACTGTTGAGTTCACTCTAAGTGTGTAATTTTGAAAAAGCCATTACTGCAAGCTGCAACTAGAGGTTACATGAGTTGAATTTTAAAATAAAAGTATCTGCTATTATTCCATTGACACTTAGGAGCACAAGCAGAACATGTCTTTCTGAGTTTCAAAAAACAACAGGCTTATCACATGAGCAAGACTCTTAAGCTTACATATATAAGAAACATCAAAAAATGAAAAAAATACTTACGCATTTTGCCACAACATTTTTTTTGTAAGCTTTCAGCCTGTAAAATAAAATAACATATATACATTAACACGTTAGAACATCTCCTATATGTGACGCTAAGTACTGAGCTGTCAAAATGCTTAGTGGTTTCCTACTGGTTTTGTAAGATGCATTCGAATCATGGTATTTTCATATTTTGTATACAGAAGACAAAATTCTAAACAGAAGACTTAATTCACATTTCTCATTCTAGAAACATCCCTTAAGGTGTCTAATATGTACATAAAAATTACAGTCTTGCCTTTTTATCTAGGATTTCTGCTATGATTCACAATAATTGTTACATATGTGTGTATATACACACATATACAGAAATTTACAGCACCTCTGCTGGGACGCCTTCCTTGCATTCTTTTACCACAATCTAAATCCTATTTAAACAGCAACAGCAAAAATGTGACAAGAAACACAAAACCAAGGAAACAGTTTGCTCTATCTAAAAAGTAGTGAGTGCTGCCAAGAAATCATTGTGTGTTCATATTGCAACATATTTCCTTTGGAATAGCAGAGTTCAGTTCTTTTTTTTGCTGACTCTCCCAGAGATTAAACTATTCCACAACTAGCTATTTTTTTCAGTCATAACAAACTTTTTCCACTGCCAAAGAGGAAGTGGACACATGGGTGCTGCAAGTTATACTCTACTCTCTAAATGCAATGCTGACCACAAGTAATATAAAATTAAAAAATCCATTTTTTCAATAGTCATAGTCACAGCTCAAATGTATTTCTTCCCCAAGTGGTCCAGTAGCATATATAAGAAAAATGCAACTTTACAGTAAAATCAAAGTACTGTAATGTATAAAATTATTTAGGTAAGATATTAAACAGCCGTATTTTAAAGTAGCTTAAAATAAGGGGGCTGGGGGAAGAAGGGAAACAGAAGGGCTTCACTTACGTTTCTCTTGCAATGATTTTCTTGCCAATCGCAGCCTGAATGGCTATTTCAAACAACTGTCTAGGAATAGCATCTTTTAAACGTTCACACAGGAATTTACCAGTAGCATATGCCTTATCACTGGAAAAGAAAGTCAGCAGTATTTTCAGAAAGAGTAATACAACCCCAAAAACAGATCCATAGACTAAACTGTTTGATAAAAGGATTTTAGTAGAGGTTTTCCTCTTTTTAACTCAAAAGATAATTTTACATCTAATGAGTGGTCTCTATACGTCACTTGTTTCATAAAAAACAGTGATAAGATTGTATTAGCAGTGGGTTTTCAAATGAACTTTAAATATTTATAATAAACACCTTAATTATCTCACACTGAAGCCATTTTGAATACTGTCACAGCTTCAAATACAATTTTAAAACTAGAACGTCAAGGAGGATTTTCACTGATTATAGGCCTGAAATATCAAGATCTACATATTACAGAAGTATTTTTAATACATCTGGTTTATATAACAAGAAAAAAGGTTTTAATGTACTCTTGTCACCTGCTAATAAAAATTATCCAACTATATTCAGCATCTGCATATGCTTCAGATTTTGGAGAGAGAAAATGACAAAAGGTCTAAAGAAGCTACTGAACAGATACTTTCATAAGCCACTGAAACCAAATGGGTCTCTCCTCTCTAAAAACATCCATATTTAGTGAACACTTTTTACCAACATACAACTGAAAATAGTTTTACGTGTTCTCATGTAGCAACAATGTGACTCTGCTACCTGTATAAAGCAAAAAGATTAAGCATGAAGTACTAAACTGTAATGCTTAATCAACATTACTTAAGACGATACAGATATTTATTTGTATAATTAGGACAAATAATAATGGTAGTTTAGTACTGGACTTAGAGTAATCTAATTCTTTCTCTACAAACATAATTCAGCATAATTCTTTTTATATAGACAGATGTAATCTATTTACAGTGAGAGGACTATGAAAATAACTGAAGCAGGAGCAGAATGAATGCTGTCTACAAGTTTAAAAAAAATTATGATCTAAAGCTAAAAGAAAGGCTATAATTAGTTTTAGTGAGCAGAACACTTCAGGGGTGCAAGCTAAATTGATCAAGAAACACATGTTGAAGAAATAACTAACTTTTGCAAGGTTAGCCACTCGACTTTGCATCCTTTCAAAGCAAGAAATGCAGGGAGATTGCTAAACACTGCATATTTATGAAAAACACATTAACCAGAAAATGTATACGAGAAAGTTATTCCATTCCAGCCTCATGATCTTCCTGAGCAAAGTAAAAGTTTCATTTTCCTATGTCGACCTTCTGAAGCTACAGAATTCCAAGGATTTCATGATTGCAGTTATGTAAAAAATATGAATATACACAAATCTTTAGCAAGTACAAGTTCGTATTTTAAGAAGGACAAAACCAACCCAAAACAAAACCCCGAAAAAGTTGATCTCAAGATTACTGGAAAGGGATGCTGAAGTTAAAGAAGGGAGCCTTATAAAGTCTTTTTGAGAAGAAAGCACAGGGAGAGGCTGGAAACAAGCAAGAAAACAAACAAACAAACAAGAAAGCAGGGGGAGAGGCTTATTCTCACCAGCAAACCAGTAATTCCTGAGAAACTTATGGATACTGAGTCATTTTACCAAAAATATTCTGAGGTAATTACATCCAGTAAATATTTACTTTCTCCTGGTACTTTGGCTGGAGACAAGATAACAACAAACTTCTATAGTAGAAAAGGAATTATTTGGAGCATAAAATCAAATTTTTTTCAGTAGTAAATAGTAAGTGCCACAAATGATTCATCTGGCATCTCCTAGACTGGTCTGTATTTAAATTTTTCCAGCTCTCTAAAACATTGGCATTTTGCATTTCCTTCTCCTCCCTGCCCTACATTACCACAAAAATATACCTAGCACTTAAATGCGTCTCTTTTTCAGATGATCTCCAGAAGTGGTGATGTGGTGAAATCCTCAATGCTCTTTTCATACATATTTGTCATATATTAGTGATACATGTATATGTTTTTATTGTATATTAATAGCAAGTCTTATTTCTTTGGCACAGAGAATCAGTCAACTTACTTGTGTATTACTGTTGACAGTTCTTCAACTGGATTTCCATTTAGAAGAATGTCCATTTTGATAAGGTCTGCTGCCTGGTATCCTGCATCTTCATAATCAAAACTAAACAAAAGGAGTTTAAAACTTAGTGATGATTTTGTAAAAATGTTATTCTGCATTCTTTGTTCCATAAATTTTAAGTTTTAGACACATTTCTTGATAAAAACACTCAAACTTTTTTATTAAAATAGAAGCAGTTTTTAATAGTCTCTCAGTACATTTCCCTTATGCCAGACTGGACTAGAAATTTACTGCAGATAAATCTCATCTCCAAGGCAGCAGAAGACATCATCCTGTCTTCCAGCTACTGAGAAAGGTAAATAAATCAAAAATCTACACTCTTACTGCAATCTCTTATAGAGTTTATTCAAACGCTTCTTTTCTATCATCTGGAAGTTCCTTAAAGCTCCAGGGAACAGAACACTTCAATACAGCTTTTGAACAGTAAACATCCTTGATGTCACACGAATCAAACACTAACACTGGATTGTTTTCTTTTCATCCTCTCATTTGACAGACTTTTTATATGACCCCTATTATCATTCTCTGACAATCAAGTTTTCCTCTTCATTTCCAAACCATATTTCTCCTTTGGTAGGTATGGTTCTCGCTGTCCGTGTATCAGTTTGCAAAAATTCTGAAAGTGGAGGAGATGCAGATATATATATATATATATAAATATATTTAAATAAAAATACATACACCTCTTGTATGTAAGTATAAAGGTGGAGAATGCCAATACCACTAATCTGGTCAGATCTGAAATATCAGAACAGAAGAAAAAAAAAAAAACCCTTGAGAGTATATGAAAGTACTTCTATCTTAATTGGCTTAGATAAACCATAGTTGTGTGAATAAGTTCATGTAATAGAATTATGATTATTGAGAGAGTTAAACACACAAGAAGTCAATTAGGAAATAAAAATCAAGAACTAAGACAATGCAACATTGTTTGCAATAATACGTGAATCAAAAGAAACTCAGCATAATTCTGCTAATGAGATAGCTTCTCAATAAACAGATTGGTTTTTATCTAGTTGGGGAGCCAGATCCTGAGAGAAAATTCAAAATCTCCATCCCCCTGTTTCTTCTAGCCTCTGCACTTTTGCTTGTTTTCTACTTTAAATATCCACTAATCCGGGCAAAACACATCTTACCTTACTTTTATAAGGCGTATTTAAGAAAACACAAACTCAAACCAAATTCAATCCTTCAATAAAATTATTTTTTATGCTTATAAAATGAATAATGTAATTAAGTATACCAGTTCCTGTCAAAATGTAACATATCTTACTGACAAGATTTCTATATACCAGGTTTGTAAGAGCTATTGTCTCCTGTGCCATAAGCCCATCTGCCATGCAACATTTTCCCTTCCTAAACTCAAAAAGGCTCTTCACAAAGAGCTGAGCATTGTTCTAGCCTCTAAATTTATAGAATTCACCAGCAGCAGAACATTTTGTCTCAAAATATAGATGATTTACTTCATTCTAATAATAAAGCATGTAAGTAAAGTGTTGTTTGTTTTAAATATAGTTTGTTGATTTTTTACTAGTTTTAAAGAATCAGTATTTGATTATTTTCCCTTTTCCACCAGGAGACAATACAGTAAGAAGTAAATATTCAGTGATTCCTTTGACAGAAAATGCCCGTTGTCACTTCAGACAAGTAAGAACCATCTAGATCTTACTTATCTAGATGAGTGAGTGCCACTCCATAATAGTCACACTTGAAAAATACACGCATCACCAAAGAAAATTATTAGGTGGTGATGCACTTTTAGTGTTTTTCATATGTATTTCCATCAATTTCCACAGTGAATCTAATTCATTAAAGGTGAAGCAAGACTTGATTTGCAGCACCATGACAAAAGAGCATTCTTCACTGTGCCCTTCCATTAGCTTCCTTTTTTTTTGTTACTTTTTTTTGTTCCCCACTTCAGGGTCCAGGGTGTGGGGAGGAAAGGGGTACAAAGGAGGTCATTACCTTGCATAACCAGAAGACAGAGACTTAAGAGCATCATAAAAATCCACCACAATTTCATTCAGTGGCAAGAGGTATTTTAGCATAACCCTGTTTTCATCAATGTACAACATGTCCTTCTGGACTGCCCTACGATCCTAGACAAATAAAAATTGTTTCAGTCCCCCTTGACGGAATTTTTCTACAAACAAATGCAAAACAAAATAAACAGCTATCCAGTTACAGAAGAGAAGTTTAGTTTGCTAAAGTCCCAGAACAAATTGCAGCACCATCATAAATGAAGCGGTTGTAACTTAACTGGACAAATGATTCAAGTCTCTCCTCTCTAAAAGCTGAATTTCTGAAATCCTTAAGAGCTTCTGCTTACTGCTATCTTCTAAATGTATAATTATTTGTCCATAAAAATCTCACTGAAGTTAGATTTTCACATATACTGAAGTATCACACAGTAGTACTCGCAGGCATCATCTTCTTTCCTGCCAGGAGGGTGTTCTTAAAGTTATTTCAAGAATTCTTTTTAATAGATCTTATACTTCATTGTACTAACATAAAAGTAGTGTAGTCTTTTGTATTATGTATTTTGAAACATTAAAAGCTAAGAAAAGTCTTGTGAAGAAATCATATAAATACAATATGCATGGCAGCTAAAAATTTTTTAGTTAAAAGTATTCCGAATACACTTGGGGAAACGTGACTTGCCAACATCATCATAAATGTACTCCAGTGAAGTACTGAAAACATGTATGTTTTCAAAACTCAGTAGTGTCGACAGAACTTTTATTTCCATGAATATACATCTAAAAACCAATAGATCTTATTCCCCTGCTGCAGATTCCATTCTTTCAAGAAAACAGAACTAGCTATGAATTTGCCTAGTGCAGGATGCTTGACTACATACTTTATTGTCGGTGAGCTTCATCACTAACTTTCACTATAAGGATTTTGTAGTTCAGAAGTTAATTTTACACACAAAAAGTTTAAATACTTATGAAAGAAGAAAGTATTTTAATAATTACTGTCAAAAGACACTATTTAAGTACTAATATCCACTATCTTACATTTCTAGTATCTTCACTTTAAGTATGATATGAAAAGCTTAAAAATGCAAATGACAGAACTAAAACTATATACCAACCTGACACAAAGCAATTATTTTCCCAATATATTCAGGAGGTGTTACAATAGTACCAAGAACAGTTGGCTCTAAATATTTAGATACTGAAAGTTTATCAGGAAACTGAGCAGGGTTGATAATAGTAATCTCTGCTTTACCATACTCCTGAAAACAAACAAACAAAACCAATACTGTAATTTTACAAATAAGTAGAATGAATAGCAAAGGAGACAAAAATAGCATTGAAAAAAAAAGCTAAAAAATGTTTCAATTGCTTGGAAACACTTGTGAATTGCTCAACCCAAATTTATACCACGCGCAACTTTAAAAGAAATTTCTACATCACGTACAGAAGTCCCTGATCAACATATCTTTAAATATTACCATATAGAAAGATTACAAGAATTACTTTCAATAGGAAAATGTTTTTTTAAGTATTTTATCCAGCAAATTTTATACAGAAGTGCTTAAAGGACTACAACCTAGGGTTATCCATAGAAATAATAAAGCCTTTCTGTCCATCCTTCTATCTCTCCTGCCTGTAGAGCAAGGATCTTCCTTCTTACTCCATCCTAATCCATTAAGTTATAAGCATAGCTCCTACAAAAGATCCGCTCCAAGTATTCTGCAGTTTGGTGACAGAGACATTCTCTAAATAGAACCTTGGGTTAAGGCTCCCTTACAGGCTGGTGATCTTAGAAATTAAGTTTCTGATTCCTGTGCAAGTGCTTTCATTACCTATTTCTTGTAGTCCAACATCCTGATAGGAGCTGGAGTTACTCTTCCGAAGTAAGAATAAAAGGAAGGTCATGCTTCTTATCATGTACATACAACCTCCCCCACACACCAAAGCAGTGACTGCATCTCTTCTGCTGACAAAGCAGTGTTCTTGAACAATGACCCAAGTTCCAGCACTGTTTGAAGTGTCCCACATCAGCAATCTAGAATCAGTTATGCACCAAAGGTGTCAACTACTTCATTCATAGCTGCTACACTGCTTAAGGAAGAAACCAAAACAACTGGGAAAAGAAAAAAAAAAGATAAAAGGGTCTATGCCTTACACCTTGCAAGGATAGCAACCTTTCTTACACAAGAATTTACAGATTAGAATTTACAGATTTTTTTGTAGAGTTTAGAGGTACATGTTGGATAATAACGGTCCAGCCTACTATTTGCAGCCTCCTTTCAGCAGGTGCTCATAAGCCCACCTCTCTAACTCAAGCACAGTAATATTTTTGCACTCATTCAATGAAGTTTGCACATGCCTATTTCACTGTGATGAAGAACTCACTTGTCTTCACCAGTGCCTGCCAGTCTACAGTAGCATTACAAGCTACTCCTGAAAACGTTCATGTTTTCTAACTGATAAAACCTTGAAGATTATTTCACCTGCTTTAAACTCAGTCCAGTCAGTATGCACTTAAAAGAATACAGCAAGAAATGTGTCCATTATTCCCATTCTCAAGGACGAGTATAAGGTATAAAAAGAGAGTGCTTGAAGTGGAAAGAGGAAGGAAAAGAAACATTCTAAAAGAAAAACATTATTTAAAAAAAATTCATTAAAAAGAGTTTTAAGTTAAATATTGGTGTTTCTAATGTTTACCATAAAATAAAGCACCAGACTATATTTTTTAAAAAAGTGTATAGGTTTATTACAGGAGGCTTTTAAGCTGCTATTTACATACAGCTGTAACAAATTTAACATACCTTTATCAACTTTGCCGAAGAAAGAATAGCTTTATATGGAACTGTAGGTGCAGTCAAAATAACAGACATGTTATATTCTTGCTCCAAACGTTGATTAAAAACTTCCATATGTAAAAGACCAAGGAAACCCAACCTGAGAAAGAAATATCCTGTTAGTGAAACTATCCCTGGAATTTCACAGTAGGGTTTTTTTTTTTCCCCCCTCCAGCATGTTTGTGCTGCTGGTCTGGCAATATCAGGCACAGCAAACAATCTCCAAATGATGCTACAGTTGAATCGTACGAGTCTTTGAGAACAAAAACTATCAATCACAACAGACTGCACACTCTTCGCAAATACAGAACGTAAGAAAATCAAATGCTTTTGATCTTTACCTATCATTAATTTGAATTAAAGCTCCTAATCTTGAATTAAAATTTTAAGTCATCCTTCAGTTGTTAAGCTTGCATTCTCAATTTATGAGCCATTCCAAAAAAGAAAGCAGTATAAAAGCCTCACCTCCATCCAGCTCCTAAAGCAAGGCTACTGTCACGATGAACAGTTACACTGGAATCATTCAATGTCAGCCTTTCCAAAGCACTTTTGAGATTATTATATTCTGTTTGATCTACAGGATACATTCCTGTCAAAACATATTAGATAGAATCGATGTGATAGAGAGCTTTATTCTAGCATATACTTAGCTTTCAAACATGTCTCTTACAGTGAAGATAGTATTAAAATCAGAAATAGCTTATCTGCTGTTCCAACTTTAAAATGTGAAAAACAATATAAGGAATTTTTCTTCCCACCGCCCGCCCCCCCCCGAAATTAGTTAAAATGTAATATAAGTCATAAAAGCAGGAATTAACATTGAAACCATAATGGTAGGGATACTGTACTCATCTAATCCTTCACAGTTGTGGAAGATGCACAACTGAATATAAGCACTGTTTTGCAGGGCTGCGGTGCAAACACATTGCTTAAGCATAACTGAATAAGCAGACAAATTTCACTGAGATGTTCCTTCAAAGGTAGGAGTGAATGGGGAGGGGGGGGGGGGTGGGAAAAGTGCCACATCTAACAAAGTTGCAAATGTTTCTGTATTTTTAAAATTAATAAAAGCAGCTGTCTGCATAATTACTACCTGAAACAGATTCTACCGTTACCACTTTTCACATCACCACATGTTCAGAAAACGCATTGCTTCTTGGTGTGGAGCAATCAGCATGTGCATACAAAAAGCATTATTTACAGGATTGCACTTTTCTACGTTCACTGACAGATGACCTAATCTCCGTGAGACAGTTCAAGTGACTTTTACACATTCCCTCACAACAAGTCTAGAAAATGACTTCCAGAATTTATTTCTTTCTAAAGCCGTCTTCCATAGTGTTTGTAGTAGTTACTGAAGCTGGTAGACACAGCTCAACAGAACTATATAAGCTTAAAAAGTCAAACTTTTTACAGAATCATTCTGAATACGAGCTTTAGCAGTTTACCATGTTTAATGAAAAAGAAAGAGCTGCTCATTTTTAAAAGAAAAATCACAATAATTACGGAAACCTTATTATCTAGATGAACAATTGCCAAATATGGACTTACTTTTTTAAAGCCTCACCCTTCTTTTCCAACTATCAAGAGTTTACTGCCATTAGAAACAATAATCATGGCTAAAAATACATCTTAGTCTTCTTTTCATACAGACTAGTCTGCAACTACTATTAATTCTGTAAGTCACAAGGAAAAATCACACAGAGCTACAAAAACAACATGCCTCTTTAGCTTAACTTTGCTAAAATTCTAATCCTCAGAACTCTTAATATACACATGTATTCTTTTAAAAGCTCCAATAGCTCTCTTACTGGAAAAAAGTAGTTCCAATTTATATCGGTTTACTCCTCACCTGCAAAAACCATTGGCTTCGCTGACTTAAAGCCAGGCAAAGGCTCCACTGGCTGTTTACACAAAAACAGCGTGTCTCCTATTTGGGCTTCTGTTACTTCTTTCATTCCAGCAATCAGGTACCCCACCTGTCCAGCATATCTAAATAAAATTGGCATTATATGGACGTGCTTCTTGGCATTATCAGTATTTCCACTATTTTTTCCCACTTAAACTAACTCAGTCCAAAATTCAAATAAATCACGCCCCTGCTAAAAGCCCAAAAGCCAGATTTAAGTTGTTCCTCCTCCCAGCTGTGAACTTCGTCTCAAGGGACAAACTATCTCTTGACTTAAGCAGCTCTATTTCTGTTACAGCTTAACCGTACACTTAACAGTTCCGCACTTTGAATTCTGTGCTACTCCCAGTTCGAAAGCTGGAGCTAGAGGGAAGTTCTCAGGGATCTAAGACAGAACCAGAACAATTCCCAGCTGCCAACACAGCAAGTTTCATATACTAAGTGGCAGAAACAACAAAAGACAAACACCTTCCATCAGCACATAATCCTTTCATAAGAGGAACCCAAGGTAAATAAAGAGTAAAACCCAGCGTACTGGTTTTGGCTGGAATGGAGTTAAATTTCTTCATAGCAGCCCCGAATGGTGCTGTATTTTAGATTTGTGACTAAAATGGTGTTGATAGCATACCAATGTGTTAGCTGTTGCTGAATACTGCTGGCACAGCGTGAATGCTTTCTGTCTGTCACTCTGCCTCCCAGCAAATAGGCTAGATGTAGGCAAGAGCCTAGGAAGTGACAAAGCCAGAACAGAGGACCTGAACCAAACAAAGGGATATTCCATGCCATATAACATCATGCTTGGCAATAAAACACAAGGAGCTTAGTCTTTCCAAGGTGGCCGTTAAGTGTAGACTAGCAGGGCATCAGTTTGCTTGTGAAAGGTGGTGAGTAAATGATTGCCTTCGCATCAGTTGTTTTTGTTTCTTTTCTTTTTCCTTCACTTACTAAACTGTCTTCATCTCACCCACAAGTCTTTCCTCACTTTTGCTTTTCCAATTCTCTCCCCCCCTCGCACTGGGGTTGAGGGAGCAAGTGGCTGGTTCAGTGCTTAGTTGCTGGCTGCGTTTAACCCACCACACATAGTAACATAATCTCACTGAGAATCTCCCAAGAAAGTCATTAACACATACTTGGATGCAAACTGATATAAAGGTTTTCCACTAATTCTAAGTACCTGATTTTCTTCCCACTGCTGCCATGAGGAGCCAGTTTCTGGAAGCTGTTGCATTCACGGATTTTAAGTTTTTCCACCCTCAAAATATGCTGCAGCAATAACTAAGATGAAGCCCCATTCCCTTCCACTCTCAAACAAGGTAGTTCCTAGAAATAAATTGGACAGCTGAATAAGAATATCAAATGCTAGTCTTAAAAAAAACTAGCTGTCCAGATGTTCCAAGTACTATAGATGACAGAACGGCTTCCTTCCCCTAGCAGTGCTCAAACAGCAGTCCCCAAAAGCTTCTGCCTCAGTATGCCCAAAATGAGAAAGACAGACACTAAGCATTAAATTACAAATAATGATCATAAAAAAAACCACCATCAAAGAAAAAGAACAGAAGACCCAGACATCTCCCAGCCTCTACCACTCAAAACAAAAATCAAATAGAAATACAGGATTTTGTATCTTACACCAACTTATGACTTGTTCTACTGCAAGAAAGTTTTACTTACAACTTATGCGTTGGCTGTTCATTTGGAGTCAGAATTCCGACTTCATTAACTTCGTATCTTTTCTTTGTGTGTGCAGACACAATTTTATGCCCTTTCTCAATCTCCCCACCAAAGAGCGCAATGTTAGCTACGACACCTCGGTAGTGGTCAAAGGTGGAGTCAAACACTAAGGCTTTCAATGGATCAGCAGTAGTACATGGAGGCCTGTCACAAAAAATTTAAAATTAAATATTAAGCAATGTGTTTTTAATTCAATATTGAATGAGCAATCACACCCATCCAAAAAAACTTTCCTATTAGTATAGATAAAACTATCGAGTAATTTTCAGTAAACACATACCAGACATTGTTTCAGTGTTTCATTACATATTACGCAGCAAATCTTTGCATTTTATTTCCTTCATGTGCAATAGCAGTACAAATAGAACAAAAACAGATGCATATCCATCATACTCATTTCAACACAGGTGAAACTGATGCTTAAAATATCATATTATCGAAGACAAGAAAAATTCAGTTACGTTCCAACAGCTGAGTTAAAAAAAGTCCACTGATATTTTGTTTTTGCCATCTTTCAGAAACCTAATCTTAGATTTTCATTATGGTTTGCGTTTTTTTTTAACTATAATTATTAACTAATATGAGGAATACAACTATTAGCTAATAGAAGGAAAAAAGAATGAAAAGCAATATGCTGATGAAACAACTGTAATTTAGCAGCTTTGTCATGAAGTTCTTAGACAAAAGTCTATTTAAAAGGTTGAGTTCAGGATATGAAACTCCAAACACAGCAGATTTCGATTAGCTTTACTCCTTTTGCACATTTCATTGTTAAAATTATAACAGCACACATCCTCAAACACTGAGTTTCACGGAAGCTATATGAACAGTCATAAAACACCACCTTTAGTGTCTCCCCTCTCATCTCTCATTTCAGACAATTAATTTTCCTCTCCCACTTTTTAAGAGATTTGAAACTGACTTAACCAGCTCCAACATTAGATTTCTCTCCCATTTCTTTATAAAATATTGACTTTAAATCAGATTAAGTACAAAACTCCTGCCAATACTGTATACATGCAACTCATGGTTTCCTAATTAACCTTACACGGTTTCGTAATTAAATACAGACTTACGGTGGAATCTTCTCAATGATCTTTTGAAGAACTTTTTCAACATTTGTTCCTCGTTTAGCAGAAATCTAGAATGAGTTCAAAAACAACTTTATAAGACATATGTCTTGCACTCATTTGGTATCTATTAAATAGTATCACATATACTTAGTTTTGGTGACAACAGATAATACTACCCATAAAACCACCCTGAAGCACACTTTAGCATGCTACTACTATAAAAACGCATTTTTTTCTCTCCTGAATGGCAATTATTGTTATGGTAAAAACAGAAACAATTTATGGACCCACAATAAGAAATAATTGAAAATCTATCTGATGCCATTCATCAAGACATACTAAAATTTTTAACCGAGAAGTATGTTCTCCACTCTTGTTTTCCAGAAGACAGTCTTTAAAGAAATTATGTATGTCAAAGACTGGCAGACAAACGACATCCTTTTGATCTACTGTGTGTACATGTCTTTCATTAGCTACAAAGCAGATACAGTTACACAATCATCCATGTCATAAAACTTCAAGAGATCTTACCCTTACACATTCATCTATAGGGATATCAAACAGTTTCTCAATTTGTTTTTCAACTCTTTCAGGGTCTGCATTCTTCAAGTCAATCTGAAAAACAACAAACTGGTAAATATACAGGCAACCACATCTTCCCTATGATCCAGCACTGTAGCTTCCAAATATACAAGTCAAGGAACCTTTATGTATTTATCAGCAAATACTGGATGTCTTCAGCAAAAGATCTTTATCAAGATTCATTTTAGAAAGTCTTCCTTGCTTGACTTCAGGAAGGATTCCCTCTGTAATTAAACTATTTTTTGTTTGTTTCATTAGGCAAAACACTTCATCCAAGAGCTGGTGAAAATTTTTATTTTACAAAGTAATTGGAAAGCATAAGCACTACCTATAGTGTTTACACGATGAAACATGAAGTACAATGTACATCTACAAAAAGTAATTAATTTAAGCTACACAGTAAGTAGTCTTGTAATTCCAATCATATTAGCCCACAGAAAATGCATAACCCACAACATTTGAATGTTGTTTAAAACTAAGAGTACACTTTTTAAATATTGAGCTGCTACTCATGTAATCTCCTCTGTGTATCATCATTAACAAAAAGAAAAACAAAACATACTAAAGCAGATGGAGGAATATATCGATTATCATAGCAAGAACCTTTAAAGTCACTTCTGTCAAAAGCCACTCAAAGATTCGCCAGAAAAAAATATTTTACATGGAAGGAATTCCAATGTTCATAAATTGGTGCGTTTAAATTATGATAGGCTACAGGACTGTTACATATATCCCAATTATCTAAGTTCTTCCTATCCACACACTTTCCTATCCACAGATAGGAGTCTTAAGTGTTCTCAGCTTAAAGAGTCAACCGAGAAGTGACATAGAAGTTACACATCTCTAAGGCAAGTGCATCCATATAAATACAAAACAACCTAAGCTCATACTGACAGCCTTCTGAATTGCTCACATCTGTAATTTCCAATTTGAAAACCACAGCTGTTAAAAACCTGGTATTTCAAAAAACAGGATTAGTAGAATCATCACATCATTTAGGTTGGAAAAGATCCTTAAGATCATAGAGTCCAACCGTAAACCCAACACTGCCGAGTCCAACACTAAACCATGTCCCTATGCACTGCATGGGGTTGTTGTGGCCGAAGTGCAGGACCCGGCACTCAGCCTTGCTGAACCTCATACAATTGGCCTTGGCCCATCGATCCAGACTGTCCAGATCCCCCTGTAGAGCCTTCCTACCCTCAAGCAGATCAACACTCCTGCCCAGCTAGGTGTTGTCTGCAAACTTACTGAGGGTGCACTTGATCCCCTCATCCACATCACTGATAAAAATATTAAACAGAACTGGCTCCAATACTGAACCCTGGGGAACATCACCTGTAAACGGCCACCAACTGGATTTAACTCCACTTACTACAACTCTTTGGCCCTGGCCATCCAGACAGTTTTTTACCCAGCAAAGAGTACACCCATCCAAGCCACAAACAGCCAGTTTCTCCAGAAGAATGCTGTGGGAAGCGGTGTCAAAGGCTTTACTAAAGTCTAGGTAGACAATATCCACAGCTTCTCCCTCATCCACTAAGCAGGTCACCTTGTCACAGAAGGAGATCAGGTCAGTCAAGCAGGACCTGCCTTTCATAAACCCATGCTGACTGGGCCTGATCACCTGGTTGTCCTGTACATGCCGTGTGATGGCACTCAGCATGACCTGCTCCATAATCTTCCCCAGCGCTGAGGTCGGACTGACAGGCCTGTAGTTCCCTAGATCCTCCTTACAGCCCTGCTTGTAGATGGGTATCACATATGCTAAATTCCAGTAAAGCGGGATCTTCCCAGATAGGCAGGCTGGCTGATAAATGATGGAAAGTGGCTTGGTGAGCACTTCTGCCAGCTCCCTCAGTACCCTTGGGTGGATCTCATCCAGACCCATAGACTTGTGTGTGTGTAAGTGGTGTAGCATGTCGCGAACCATTTCCCCTTGGATTATGGGGGCTGTCCAAAAGCCGCATCACAACCAGCCTGCTTGGAGCATGGCAGAGCACGTGTAGGTTAATTTGCACCTCTCTGGCCATTCATGCCCTAATGCCCATATCAGCTAAACACTCTCACCTGTATTTAACATCGAATCAATTTGAAACCCTGGATGCTCAGCTTCAGTTTGTTCTCATTAGGATAAAATACACAGTGCTGAGTATTACCTGAGGGGTCAGTTGTTTTTCGTACCATAGCCCTTGTTTGCAAACTGTAACTGCTTCAGATTTCCCACCAAGAAACAATTTACACAATGCTTCTGACCTCAATTTACCATACAGACTCCAATAATAATTTTTCAGTGCTGCTTGCAAAATGCTTCTGCATGTATTTTATGAAATAAAAACTGATGTTTGCAGCAATTACTGTAAAATATTAAACAGACAGCAAATACACAAAGTTCTTAATACATTCTAGTTATTTTTTCATTATATACTTCTATTTGAGAATACATTTCTTATAAGTCTTCTACACATTTAAACAACCCAAATATTTAATACGAAACTCTAAAACCTTTATTACCTTATTAATGACAGGAATTATTGCAAGCTGTGCTTCAAAAGCCAGATAGAAGTTTGCCACTGTCTGAGCCTGAATACCCTAGAAAATAAACATTAAAAAGGTTTAACATGGAATCTTCCTGAGTTTTGGTGGTTTGTTTGGAGGTTTGTTTTTTTTTAAGGAATACTATACAATATATTACTTCGCTATTCTATCCAGTCTTCCATTTGGGGTATGGAAAATAAGTAACGGTTACTGATTATACACATTGCTGAGAAAGAAAACAACACTCCTAATTATCATTTCTCATAATCTGAATATAAGTAGACAAATTAATAATGCTGTATGTGTGATAACTTACATGGAATTATTTATAGATAACAGTATTATGCATACATTATGCACCAAGTACATATTTTTGTGTACGTTATTTATTTCTGAGTAGTCAAGATCATAACAAGTATCTCAAAAACCAGACTGTTTGTCCATAACAAATTAGTCAAAAATGGACTAAGACAAAGAAAAAGGGTGTAAGACTGTAGTTACTCCAGAGGGCAGGAATATACCTTAAACTTACCTTACAATTACTTTCAAAAAATGAAACAAATTATAAGGTTTGTACCTCACATTTCTTTCAGAAGAATGGAAAAAGAACAGCTCTAATTAGAAAAAAAAGAAGTAATCTTCCAGATCCAAGTACCAGACAAGAGAAAACAAAGAGACAGAGATGCTAATGAATGAAAGTATAAAGCCTAATATCACAAACAGACCAGAGAAGCAAAAGGGGGAACGAGGGGCAGAGAAGGAAAAAAAAAAGAAGCTACTTGCTGTCTTCCCCTTTGTTTACAACAGATCAAGTGGAAAATGACTTATAAGGGAATATTCACTAAGGATATATGGGCCTACCTTTTTAAGCAGTGTAAAGAAGCAGCAAAGGACATTTATTAAAAAAAATAAATAAATAAAAGAATGTAAGACCTAAAATTTGAATGTTACCTCCAGAATTCAGGCTGGCAGAAGAAACACTAGCAATTATAATGAAAAAGTTGAGTTTGTAGGCATTCTGACTGAAAGGCAAATACAGAATACCAAATAATCTTATAATATTTAAATATGACATAAAGAAATATATGCATAGTAAATACAAAAATATCAGCACCTTTAGAAAACATATTTATTACCGAAGCTTACTTAGGAAGTCCGATTGCCCACCAAGCTAGGAAGGAGCAAGTGTTCATAATCATTGAAAGTTTGTCAGCTGTTTTGTTTTTTTTTCCATATAACAAGGAAAAAAGTAGCTTTCATTTGACCCTTGCACAATCCAGTCATAAATACGCCTTAGAGAAAATTAGCATCAAAATCCTTTGTGAGAATGTGTCCATATTTAAAATCATGATCCCATAATCCTCATATTCTAGTCTGCTAACTGATTCTTTAAAATGTTTCTAGCACTGTACAAATAAAAGAACAACTAAGATCTCTAATTTTACTTCACTGCTAGTATAGACTTTGTCTGCAAATTTATGAGAGTATCACCTTACCAACATTTTACTCCCTAACTGTCCTGCTTCTCCTGAAAGATCAGTCAAGAACCCATCGATCTAGTGGATATAAAGCTTCTCAAGTTTCCAGAATAAACTCATTTACATTTGGCTTATAGTGCCCTTTAGCTTTAACGTTGCCAGTATCGGTTGTATTACAGATGATCAAAAACACAACAGCAAATAGTTATAATTAACAGTGTGGCTGGTTGAACAAATCATCAAGCTTTCCAACAAGAAACTAAAGGTACTCAAATGGGTATTAGCGCAATAGCTAAAAGTTCTCCAGACTGCCATGGGCAAAGTTCATAGTCCGTAAAAAAGTAAGATCATTCATCCTGTGCTTTTATCGCTGTGTCATGGAACTGCAGTATCAATCTTCACACAATCATTTCTCACTAGGTATTTTTTAAAACTCTCATTACTCTTCCTCTGCAACATAATACTTTTATGGAGACAGATCGAGGGCAAAAACACTGTTGGAAAAATTAAAAAAAAAAAACAAAAACAATCTCCTCCTCTCTCTAGTTTGCTTAAAGAAATTGCTGAAATTCTAAGTAATAAACAAGAATTAAGAACTCTACCTCATTTGCATCCACTACAAGTATGACACCTTGACAGGCAGACAGTGATCGTGATACTTCATAGCTGAAATCTACGTGGCCCTGTGGAGAAAAAAAAAAGGTTACAGTTTCAGGTATTTATAGAATCATAGAATCATAGAATGGTTAGGGCTGGAAGGGACCTTCAAAGGTCATCTAGTCCAACCCCCCTGCAAGGAACAGGGATATCTCCTACTAGATCAGGTTGCTCAGGGCCTTGTCCAACCTGGCCTTGAACGTCTCCAGGGATGGAGCATCCACCACCTCTCTGGGCAACCTGTTCCAGTGTTCTACCACTCTCATAGTAAAAAATTTTTTCCTAATATCCAACCTGAACCTACCTCCCTCTATTTTACAACCATTACCCCTTGTCCTATCATAACTGGCCGTCCTGAACAGCCTCTCCCCATCTTTCCTGCAGGCCCCCTTGAGGTACTGGAAGACCGCTATAAGGTCACCCCGGAGCCTCCTCTTCTCCAGGCTGAACAGCCCCAACTCTTTCAGCCTGTCCTCATAGGAAAGGTGCTCCAGCCCTCTTATCATCTTCGTGGCCCTCCTCTGGACCCTCTCCAACTGGTCCATGTCCTTCTTATGTTGGGGACTCCAGAACTGGACGCAATACTCCAAGTGAGGTCTCACGAGGGCAGAGTAGAGGGGGAGAATCACCTCACTCGACCTGCTGGCCACGCTCCTCTTGATGCAGCCCAGGACGCGGTTGGCCTTCTGGGCCGCAAGAGCACATTGCCGGCTCATATTGAGCTTCTCATCCACCAGTACTCCCAAGTCCTTCTCCTCAGGGCTGCTCTCGATCCAATCACCACCCAGTCTGTATTTATGCCTGGGATTGCCACGACCCAGATGTAGGACCTTGCATTTGGCCTGGTTAAACTTCATGAGGTTGGTACGGGCCCACCTCTCCAGCCTGTCAAGGTCCCTCTGGATGGCATCCCTCCCTTCCAGCGTGTCGACGGCACCACACAGCTTGGTGTCATCGGCGAACTTGCTGAGGGTGCACTCCATGCCACTGTCCACGTCACCGACAAAGATGTTGAAGAGGGCCGGGCCCAACACGGACCCCTGAGGGACGCCACTTGTGACCGGTCTCCACTTGGACATTGAGCCGTTGACCACTACTCTCTGAGTGCGGCCATTGAGCCAATTCCTTATCCACCGAGTGGTCCATCCATCAAACCCATGACTCTCTAATTTAGAGAGAAGAATGTCGTGCGGGACAGTGTCAAAAGCTTTGCACAAGTCCAGGTAGATGACATCCATTGGTCGACCCTTGTCCACCGATGCTGTCACCCCATCGTAAAAGGCCACCAAGTTGGTCAGGCACGATCTGCCTTTGGTGAAGCCATGTTGGCTGTCACCCACCACCTCCTTGCTCTCCATGTGCCTTAGCATGGTTCCCAGGAGAATCTGCTCCATGACCTTGCCAGGCACAGAGGTGAGGCTGACCGGTCTGTAGTTGCCCGGGTCCTCCTTGTTCCCCTTTTTAAAAATGGGGGTTATGTTCCCTCTCTTCCAGTCATCGGGGACCTCGCCAGACCGCCACGACTTCTCGAATACAATAGCCAGTGGCTTGGCAACTTCATCCGCCAGTTCCTTCAGGACCCGCGGATGGATCTCATCAGGTCCCATGGACTTGTGCACCTTCAAGTTCCTCAGATGTTCTCGAACCTGGTCTTCAAGTACAGTTGAAACATTTCTAGAGTCTTTTACAAAGACTTCTACATTATGATGTTTTCATTTGTGTATATGTTCACAATGCTTAAAAAAAAAGAAATTGAATAAACACAAGAAGCCAGAAATCTCCTACTTTTAAATATAAAGACATTTAGCTTTGTGTGATTTAAACACAGTTTATACTTAACTTACTGGTGTGTCAATAAGATTTAAGAGGTAGTTTACTCCTTCGTGATTGTAGAAGAGAGATGCAGATTGTGCTTTAACTGTAATTCCTCTTTCGCGTTCCACCTGCAGTTTATCCAGCACTTGTTTATTACGGTCAGTTTTAGCAATTGTTCCTGAGACAAAAAAAAAAAAAACAAACAGTTTTATTACCTCATTTAGTATATTAGCTCTCAAAAAAAGTAATTCTTGAAAATGCTATTAACCAGGAGAACATGGAACTTGCAGCTGAAAATGAGGCTTTTCCGTCTGATTAAGCTACGTTTAGATTTTCTTTTAAAAATAAAACTATGCTTCAACACTTAAAATTTGTTAAATAAATTTTTACGTATGAGTTACATAAAATAATTTACTGAACAAGCAAGATATAAAACATCAAGTAATTCTAAATCAGAGATTAAGAAGTAGGAAAGACTCCATTCAGTGCTAAATAATTTTGATGTTTAAAGAAACTTCCCCTCCTGTCACTGGAAAGCAGCTCCATGGCCCACGGCGCCTACCAGTGACAACCTCAAGTGTGAAGAGAGTATTATCACAGAGCTTGACTGACCTGAATTCAAAACTCCAGTCTGTCACAGGCATCGCATAAAAGTGACACACAGGAGATAATCCTAAAGAATAACTTTGATCAAAAGGTTTTGTTTTGCTCGCCTAAATGAGAAAAGCAAGACTCTTTCAAAGGGTATTTCTGAGTAGTTAATTTAAGTTCTGACCTGAAGTTAGTTTCCTCTTAGGAGATACAGAAAACCCACTAAGGCAACCCCTGTCTTGCTTTTCCAAGGAAATTCTAGTTTCAGAGTCACTTAACAGTTTTGAAGATCTCCTAGCACTTCTGTTTCTCATTTTCACTTTAAAAGGGGATGTTTTTTCTTAGGCTCAACAGTAACACAGAAATAAAAACACTGAAGTCTAGAAAGCACTCCAATGAGGTCAAAATAAATACCTCTGAAGATGAAAGTAACACAACTTCACCAATACTTAGAATGAAGGAAAAAGCAAGTCCCTATAGTAGCTGAGATTCCATGGAATTTACACTTAACTAGTAGCAGTTACTCTACACACTAAATCTAAATGAATACAGGGCTGTACATTCCTAAAACTTGCTGTGCAGCATCATGTGAGTTTCAGTACTGGTGAGCTTCACCACCATGAAAGGCAACTGTTTATGGTTTGCTTACAAGAGAAGGTAGTGTTACTTTCATCTAAGTACAAGCAGCTGAAGCTCCTCCCTGTTTCAATAATGCTTTTGAAAAGTACTCTGTCCAGATTTCCTAGGTCATGACAGTTCCCTTCTGTTCATCCCAAACACCAGCAGTAAACACCATAAACTTGCTGTGCGCTGGTCTAATGGATGACTGGTCAGGAATTACAGGAGTAGCATTTTGAACAAGGAAGCACACACCTTTTCAGTCTCTTTCCAAAATACATACTTCCTTGAGTGAATTACACACTTCCTTATCCCTGCTTCTAGGCACACCTCAACTGGAAAGAAAGTACATCATATTCACATCTGTAACACTACACAACTGGCAGTCTAAAAGCACAAGCAACCTAGTTCTAGAAGAGCAAAGACATTAGAAATTTTAGTAATAACCAAAGATATAGAAACTTGCACGTTGTCTTACATGTCAAGAAAAGGTAGTACAAAATGAGAACACTTACCTGTAATTTCCAACAATCTGTCTGCTAGCGTACTTTTGCCATGATCTACATGAGCTATAATACTGAAGTTTCTAATGCTTTCAACAGGATATGTCGACATATCTATTTTTTCCTGAAAAACAGAAGTTTATTTTCATAAACCATAGTTACAGTCTCTATGTACAATATGACTTGGCCTTTAAAATAAAAAATCAACTCTGTTCTCTAGAAGAGGCATAGGTTGAATAGAGATACAAAAACTTAAATTGTCATCAGTGTTTAAAATACTAGCGTTTCATTTCAGTCATACACACGCATATATGTATTTATTTATTACTCTGAATAATCAGTAAGTATGCTGGAAAGTGTTGCGAAAAGTACTATGTTCTTATGCAGATCAGGAGTTGGAAAGTTTAAAACAGTTTCAATTTTTTTAAAACACTAAACTTAAGGATTAAGAAAACTGGATTCAGGGAAGCATTAAGGACATAATTCTTCACAACCATGATAAGAATACAGCGACATTACCTAGCAGTTCAAGTAGCAGTGACCTTAACATAAGAGGCAAGCAGACTTTGTGGAAATGAAAGCTACAGGTTACAGTTATCTTGGCTAAATTATAAAATGCAGAAAACCAGCCCGACTTCCTTGGTTCACACAAAGAAAGGCCCAACACTAACAAACGTTTCTTTGTGTTATTCCTGCTCATTCCAAGTAATACCACGTTTTGAAGAAAAGTGGCATCTTTGCTCTTCAAAGCTTTCAGCACCAGGGACCAGGAGACGGCTAAAAGCAATCAGTAACCCTTTACTGAAAAACTCTGGTCGCCGATTTTAGAGATACATAAAGCTCAACCCTCTTACACAGGCTGCGCCCACCAGCTCTGGGCCAGGCCGAGAGGCAAGCAAGGCCGGGGCTCTCCGCTAGCATCCATACACGGCACGAAGCAGCACGATCTGCCGCGCCCCCTGCAGGGTGCCCCGGCTTGGAACGGCAAGTCCTCCTACTGCGAAGGGGACGCAAACACCCCTGCAGCGAGAAATGGCTACTCCGGGATCACACCGCCTCTCCGGAACAGCCGCCTTCTAGAGGGTGGACCGCCGCCTCTGCGGACTCGCGGCAGGCCAGCTTCGGGCGGGCCTCCCCGCACCCCACCCTCCCCGGCGGCCCCGCGCACCCACTCACCGTGCCGCGGGAGCTGTACGGCCGCTCGCACGCCACGGACCCGGCGGGCAGCCCCGGCGGAGGGCGGAGCGGCGCGGCAGCGGGACGGGGGCTCCGCAGCCGAGCCCATCGCATCGCCATCCGGCCGGCGAGAGCCATGGCACCCGGGGCTGGAGTCGGGAGCCGCGGCCGCACCGTGCTGAGGGGCGCTCGACCGCCTCAGCCGCCACCGTGCTGCGCTCCCCTGGCTGCGCGGCGGCCCTTCCCCGGCGCTCCCTGACGGCTCCGCCGCTCTCCCGTCCCGTCCCGCCTCCTCTCCCGTGCTGCGCGCGCTCCGCCGTCTCCTAGCAACCCGCCTCACGAGCGAGCGGAGCGCAGCCCCACCGCGCGAGGCGAACGCGAGCGGCCGGCCACCAACGCCACGCGCCGGAAGCGCTCCCCGGCGGCGCCGGAAGTGGTCAGAGCCCCGCCCCTCTCGCGGAATGGCGCTGCTGAGCGGGCGGCCGCCACGCCCACGGCAGAGTGCGCGGCCCTACCTGCCCGCGCTGCCGCTGCTCTGCTGGCTCTGCCCGGCCGCCTGCTGGTTGCGGTGTGCTTCGGGAGCTGGTTTCAAGCCTCGGCGCTGTAGGCTGTGGGAGCCGGCACCGCCCACAGGGGCCGTTCGGGGCCTGCGGCCTGCTGGGCCGCGCCGCGCCGCGCCTGTGCTTGAAGGAGTGCGGAGGCTGCGGCCGCCTTCGGTGTCGGCTCCCCGCCGGAGCGGAGCGGGCCGGGCTGGGCACCTAGCTGGGCGGGGCTCTTGGCCGAGCCCGAGCTGTGCCTGCAGTGTCCTGGAGCGGCCCTGTAATGCTGCTTCAGAACTGCGTCAGTCTCAGGGGAGAGCCTCCATAGATAGGGCTTTCCCTTTGGCTGTCCATAAAAAAAAACCAGCCAAACAAACAACACCGCAGTTTGGTCCAGTTGCTGTTAATCCGATGCCTGGCAACTAGTGTTCCTAGGACATCTTGCCTGCATACTTTTTTCTACGTCCCGTGACCACCAGTTGTATTATTTCAAATTTTGTAAGTTTTTTTAGCTTTTGTTTTACTTTTTTTAGTATAAGCTCACAGAAACGGCTTAGTTTCCAATTACAACATCTCAGTGCTGCTGCAAGACATAGAATGCTGCTTTCTTGAAATACTTTTTTACTAGCAGTACAGAAGGATTTGTTACTTTGTATGTCTGCTGCATTGCCAGCATATGGCTGTTCTCGCCTTCACAATTTGCTCTGTGAAATTCTGGAAGCAGAAGAATGTCCTTTTCTCAGATACGGGGTTTTTTGTGTTACTCTTTATCAGAGTCTTTGTGGGTTGACATTGTCTTTTCTAGGTATTTTTCGAGCTTATATTTTTCTTAGTTTACCTTTTATCACTGCCTGCATGTTCCTCTTTCTTTGCTTCTTTGAAAATTTTGCATTAAGGTTTCACAGACCTGGGAGAACATGCAGGCCTGGAGTCATTGCTCAGTTACCTATGTTGGCTTTACCTTTCTGACTTGCTCAATCTAATTGGGATTTCAGCTGTAACAACATAAAATATTTCAGAAATGCTAGCAGACCACATAGCTAAGAAAACTCCAAATACTTTTATCAGATTCACAATCTAGAGATGTGCCAAATAAAGCAAGACATAGTGCATTTTGAGGGTAAAACCATTTAAAAGAGGTTTAATTTCAGGATATCAGTGTAAAATTGGTACTCGTTTTTAAGTTACAATGATTTTGTCTCAGAAGGCTGCGTAGAAGTGTCTGACATAATGCAGAGGGCACAAAAGATCTGCATATACTGATTTGGGAGTGTGCAGTAGTGAATTTGCTAGCATAGTTCACTATTCTGTGCTGATCACATTGGATTTGGGTAGTAATGGGCAAAGAGAGTCCTTCAGCAAATTCGTGAAAATATGTAGGGAAAGAGAAGCATGTCCTTGAACGGAGAATGAGTGTGGCAGGAGCCATGAATACAAAGTCGTGATCCAGAGCGTACATATGAGTGTAGCAGTCATATTTGGAAGAAAACATTCCTGCTATACACAGATTAAAGTTTGATGCGCTATGGATACTGGCTTTCCTGTGTGCAATAACAGAGAACATAAATACGCAGCAGTCCTATAATTGCTAAATGGATATTGTCTTCACTATCCCAAGAGGCAAGAATACCTACACTCTGTTACCAGGGATAAACTAATATGCTTTACAGAATATCTTCACATTTCACCACTGCGCAGCAAGGTGTATAGATACCACATTTGAGGCATTCCGAAAAAGCAACTGCAGAGGTAGCTAAATCACACGTTTGCGCTAGCAACACACATTTTTGTTATGTGACATGCACAAAATCGCGTGGCCACAAAAGTACCTGCAAAACCAAAAGTTATTACAAACCAAATAGCGTGAGTGAAGGTTGCTCCTTGCTTTCCATGTGTACTCCTTAGAGAACCAAGACTTGTGTTTGCACCATCTGCACACCAAGCTGGCTGAAAACAGCCAGGATTCGAGTTGGTGTGCTGGAATAGCTACTGAGCGAGCTTATGTGCAGCATCTTCATGCCGGAGCTTGTTCTTGTCCTGTTGGCATGGAGTGAACACCTGTGGAGTGAGTGGGAGACAGCAGTCCTTCAGGTTAAGCTGTTGGCAGGTCCACGTATTTTAGAATTCTGAAACAGATTAGGAAAAGTGGGTGTGGAACTGCATTTCAAGTGTGACTCCTAGTCATGTGAACACAATATTTTAACTGTAAGTTCAGATCAGTGTTCCACCAGTAAGCCAGGATGGCGCACAGTAGGAATGACAGTGCCATCTGTCTTTACCTTCGCTTTTCAGCTTGGATAAATCTGTGAAGCAAATATTAAGATTTTTGATCAATTTGCTTTGAGCTCCATATGCAACATAACACACTTAATAGGACAGTTATGGAAAGATGTCCAGTTCAGCAGAACAATAAATGTCAATGTTTACAGGACAGCAAATTAGTAGCATAAACATGAATTTTCAAGTGATCCATTTACGTGTCGGACTGTGGTGGGTGTATGTGCACGATCAACATTTCCCGTACTTCCAAAGCCATTAGTTAGAGTGAGGATAAATTAAATGTACCTGTCATTAGCTATATTGAGTAACATTGAAGCCAACCACATAAAATGGTAAAATATTTACAGATTCATGACTGAAAACATGAAAACAACATGTAAGTGTGAGTTTCTTGTCTGAGTCCCCTTGTTATAGCTGCGCATGAGCGTAGCATGGATTGTCCTGTCAATAATTATTTCAGCTGAAGACTTAAAGTAATTCTGTCATAATTTCAAATCAGTCCGTGTTCTGTGATATTTCCTGGCAGTTGTGTTCGATGGAACATTAAATATGTTCCCTAGCTGACATGGTATCACAGCCTGGGTTTTTACAGGGGTTGTCTGTTTTCCCAAAAACTGCAAAAATATATAGACCTGAGCCTACACAAGGCCAAGCAGTTCAGAAATCCATGGTCTCTATGGAACAAAGCAGAGGCTGTACCGCTTGCTGTTCAGTGAGCAGCACACCCCACTTGGAAGCGATTTTTGGTAGCACTGAGGCTCTGGAAATGTAGAAATAAAACCAGAACAAGATTCCATGGTTCTAGTGAAAAAAAAAAAAAAAAACACCACCAAAAACCCAAACCAACAGAGAGGGGTATTTCTTTACCTTGTGTATGAGGATGTCTGTAACAGGAGCACGGGTAAATGAAATCACAGATTTGCCTTCTCAGCAAGTAGTTACTGTGCAAACGGACTGGCTGTGGCAAAAACCTCTCCTGTCACTGGGAAGCACTGCTGCCAGCAGATGCTAAAGGAGTGAAGTGACTTCCTTAAAGATAACGTTAGTGGAAATTTCCCCTTTCTGTAAAATGTGTTCTCCTAAGCCAAATTCGCAGTGTTTATGTTGCACAGTAATGAACTGAATTAAAAGGACAAAATTGACCCCGTGTCGTGGTTTAACCCGGCCGGCAACTACATGCCACGCAGCTGCTCACTCACCTTCCCTGATCCCTGGGAATGAGGAAGAGAATTAAAGGGGAAAAGGGAAGGAGACTTGTGAGTTGAGGTAAGAACAATTTAATAACTGAAATAAAATTAAAAGTACTACTAATAAAAATGATAATAATATATAAAATGATATTAATATATACAAACAAGTGATGCACAGTGTAATTACTCACTGTCTGATGACAAACACCCATGCCCTCCCATCCTGGCAAGCAATCCTGAAACAGAGAAGTCCTGAAACTGCGATCCCAGAAGAGTGAGAGGACCAAAAGGAGAAAGAGAGAGCACTTGAGAGTCTGAGAATCCAAACTTCCTGTCCGACCCTTATCTATATACTAGGCGTGATGTTGCATGATATGGAATATTCCATTGGCCGATTTGAGCCTCAATCCTAAATCTAAGCTCAAATTGTAAACTAAGAGTTGTGAACCCTCTGTCCCGGCCATGCTCCCCCCCAGCCTGTTGTTTCTCCTGCACACTGGCAAAACACGGAAGCTGAAAAGTCCTTGATGTCTCGGCACCAACCATAAATGTCAGTGTGCTGTCAACATTCTTCTCATAGCAAATCCCATACTAAATCCAAAACACAGCACTATTGTAGCTACTAAAAAGAAAACTGTCTCAGCCAAAACCAGGACACCCTGAAAAAAAAACCCAACTCAAAACCAAGCAAAAAAACCCCAAGATTAATGAACTTCAGCCTTGGAACTCCTAAACTCAACATGTTAAAGGATAGATCACTAACACTCATCTTCTAAAGATATGTCTACATGGCAGAGTGGGGTGCCTGAACAGACACCTGAATTAACTGACCTGGTCCGCCAGTTTCTTAACCAGAAGATGAATCACACAATTTTCCTCAGGTTATCTATTTGAGTTTGAAAGACTCTTTTTGTTCTTGGGAGGACAAAACTAGCAAATTGTTTTCCTTTCTTCCTTTCTTCTTTTTTTCCTTTTTTCTGTTTGAAATAAGAAAATACCAAGTGCAATGTCCACATTGTACTTTTCATTGTATCTGCTATAGACCTTACTTAGCCAAAGTTAATGACGAAGGGAGGATAGTGCAAAAGGACAGCAGTGGCTGGAGTTAGGATTTTGCTTCAGGCTGGCAGTGAATTTCTGGTTCGGAGCCTTTCCTTGACATTGACTTGTCACATTATGCCAATATGTCAAGTTCTTCTCCAAGCAAGCTTGAAAATGCAGCTTAAACTTTGATTTTTGGCACTTCGTGGTGATGATGGCCAAACATTTCTGTTGTAGCCAAGCTGACAAAATGGAAGACAGATATGTATTTCTTGCTTTAAAAATATAGCAGAAAAGGTGATTATAATCTTCCTGTCTGATCTTCAAAAGTCACAGCGGAAATTGAGTGAAACAGTGATGATTTAGTCTGTGAAAGAAAACACCTGAGATTATTATAGTATCTGGATAAAAAGACCAAAAAAGGAAGATGTCCTTTATGATTCACCTGTACATAATGAAGTTTCTAAGACTTTCTGGATTTAATTCTTCTTCGCACTAGAATATGAATATTAATAAAAAGCAAAGGGTCTTGATTTAGAAGGCTGTCAGTGATGCAGAATCTTTTTCCACAAGGGACGATTACTCTTAACAGCTGCCTAGTTTTAAATGTTCAAAAATGTGGATTTATTTCTATTCTGAATTACTCTATTACCAGCTGCCTGTTGACAAGACTGAAAAGAACATCAAGAAAGTTTCTCTCCTATATAAGTTCTTACCTGATCAGTAGGCCTCCTTTAATCTCTTCCTTGTAAGCCAGGATAAGTTCCCTGAGTTTTTGATGGAAGGAAATACTTTTTTCTTTCTATTATTTTTCTTTCTTGATTTCCTAATTAATTGATTTTCCTATCATATTTTCATCATTCTCTACAAATTAATTTTTAATGGGAAAAGGCTAGTGGCGTAGCCTTCTCTTTGTCTTTATTGACCTATTTATGTGTTTCAGGAAAATTACTTGTCCACAAAGTTTCCGAAGCTGATGCTGCCACCATGTAAACAGAGACCACTTTCTTTGTTCCTAAATATTCCTTTGTCTACATCATAAATACCTGTTTTATTATGTCCACCTTACAATACAATTCAGATTGCTTTCCATCAGTGATTCGCCTTCATTATCTAAACAATTCTCAATCTTTGCCTTATTTTTAAGTCTATTAGAAATTACTTTGTTTCCCAGAGGTACTAGACAGAATTGTTAAAATGAGTACAGCCAATGAAAAACTCTGCTAGACTTCTGCTAGAAACACAAGTACTTGTTGGTCAACTTGATTGTTTTCTCTCGCCATATGTTTGAGAGTAAACAAATAGACTAATCCGTTTGATGTGCAGTGTAAGAGTTGTTTTGTTGCAATTTCTTAATCAATTATTGCATTTTATCAAAGTCGCATATCATATAGAAATCTACATATTTTATATTGAGAGTGTTATCAACCACCTCTGTCAACCAAACTTGTAACCTCGTTTTAAATAAGAAATCAAGTTACTTTGATGGGATATATTTTTCACAAATCCAGGATGATTGGCAGTAATTATGTTATCCTCCTTTAATTCTTAATTATAGTCCTGTAGCATCTATTCCATTATTTTACATATGATTGACATCCAGCTGACAGGTCTATAATTGCCCTCTTTAGAAGCTGAAACACGTTTGCTCTCTCCCACTGTTCTGGAACTGACAGTGTTTCAAGAGTTGCTGAAAAGCAATGTTAATGGTGCACAGAGCTTGTCAGGCAGCACTTTTAAAAGTTTTTTATGCAAATTATCTGGAGACAGTGATTTTAAAATTTAAGTCTGCAACATTTTCTGGTATTGCTATTAGGATGTAAAGAATTCAACTCTCGTTATATCATGTGACATGCATATATAAATATTTCTGGCTTGTATTTCGACAGAAATTAACTGTTCTGTGTAATAAATATTATTTTTCCTGTAATCACCGTCCTAGATCAGTATGATTGGAGGTTTTTTCTCCTGAAGAATGGATTTCATTCTCTGAAAACATAAAAGATTCAGCACTCACCATCTTTAACTCTGCTAAACAACTCTCTTAACAAGAATCTATACTTCTTATCTCCTTACTTACAGTAATTATTATCAACTTGCCTTTTTTTTTTTAATTTCTGGAATATTTTTTTCTTATACCTTCTCTTTCCTTCTAAGACAAATGGTTTGTTTAACCAGCGTGGCCTCTGTCTTCGTTGACTGCCCTGTGGCTTTCTGGGCAGCTGGCAAGTTGTTTGTCGGTGTTCTGGATTGTAGTCAGAGCTCTGTGTCCTAGGCTCATATTTTTTTTTCTGTTATTGTTAACGGGTGTTAAAGTTCCCTACAAGTTACTTTGTTTTAAAATGTTTAAAATAATCTTTTCTTCTCAAAAACAAATCAAGTCTATGAAATTGTTGTATCGAAGCAGCCCAGCCTTAAGAGTTCTCCAAGGAATCTAGGTTTTAGGATGCCACCCTGCATTTTTTCCCTTCCACATCCTTTCAAAAAAGGTATAAAAAGACTGTTTATTTCCCAAGAAGTCATTTTCTTTCTCCTCCAGGGAAAAGTAAGTAGCACTGAAAGAATTTGATAGCCCAGATTCACCTATGCAGGCCACTGGTAATCAGATCATGCTGAAGAAGATATAGTCTGATTAAATTTGTAGTTCTGGCTTCTGTTGGTGTAAGGAGACGAAGGACAGCAAAGTACTTTTCAAGAAGCTCTTAAAATGCCTCACAAAAATAGTGTCTTGTCTCTACACCTTCTTTTGTTTTCACAAAGCCATCAATGGTTGTAAGGTCATGAGTTACATTGCTTATAGATATGATGAAAGAAAGACAGTTAAAAAGCCTAGCAGACTCATAAGTAATTGTAGAATTGTTATGTTTTTGGAGGCCTGGACTAGGTAAATGACAGATTGATAAATGGAATATTACTTACCTTGTATTTTCTTCAATTTATATGATAATGGACCAAAATATTGTAGCTTGTTTAGTACAGAACCGTTTTTGCTCTCTTTCCCTTTGTCAAAGCTGTTCTGTTTTAACTGATGTTTTGCTCTTTCTGTAATTCAGTGTTTATTTGTCTGAGTTAATATATAATAGGAATACTAGAAGAGTCATTCTGTAATTAGGTATGAGTAAACAGAGTTAGGAAAGGCAACATATTGGCTTGTTACTGTAGAAGATTGATTTTCCATTCTTGAGTTCATAGCTTGTAGAACACAAAAGTGAGCCTTTGTCTATCACAACCATTTCTTTTAGCCATTTAATGAATATGTTGCCTAAGTAATAAAAATAATAACAACCTTATTTAAGGATGGGGCCTCATAAACATAAAAAACCCTACTCTGTATCTTTTTCGTACTGCACATATTTTCCTTATCTTCCACTAAGATGGAGAAAGTATATGGCTTTTTTAGACTACTTACAAGTTAACCTGATTTTTTCCAAATTAGTGGCTCTGATTCTGCTTTTTCATAGGGGCATTTAACCAACATAAGACAGTGTGAACTGACTTTCAAGACCAAATTCAGTTTTTGTGTGAAACCACAGTGTTATTTTACATCTATAACATCACAATAGTTGCCTGGAAAACAGGTCATTCAATCGTTAATAGAAAGCAGCAAAAACGAGACCGAATTATTTAAAAAAAACCCAACAATCATCAATGCTGTATGTATGAGAAGATTAATTAAAGAAATAATTTTGTTTTAAAATATTACCTCAGTCAGGCAAAGTAGGTAAGTCACTGAAGCAGCAATACTTTTTGGCTACCAGCAGTACATGAGAATGAGTGCCTACTACTTATAGGTGTTTTGAACAGTACAAAACCTGCAACATCAAAGTGATAACAAATCCCACATTTTTGGTCTTACTTTGTACTAAGCCTGTTTTTTTTTTCCAAGTTTGCCTTTGATATAAAACTGTAGGTGCTTCTGTACATGTCATGGTTTTAATTACCTCTGCTTTAGTGAGAATAAACATTGCTGCTGAAATATGCTGTGCCATATGCTCTGTCTGTGATATGCCAGACCTGGAGATGCATTTTCAGAATGCCAGAGGTCTACTCAGCCTATCAAGCTTTTGGTGTATATTCAGTTTCTCTAAAGCATCGGCCTTTTGGCCCGATTTGCATTTGAAGTCTGAGCAAATCCTGTGTTCCTAATCTCCCCGGGGAAATAGGTATTTCCTTTGGCGTCACTGTAAATAAGTCAGTCGCTGTCTGCTGCAGCTGCTGGTTCATTAGGCTTCCTTCCAAGAAACACATCTGCTCTCTGTCCCCGCTTCAGGGATTCCTTGACTCTGTGCTGTAGGAACAAAACCTCTGTGTGCCATGTGAAGTGTGGCATACTGTGACATATCGTCACCTCCTCATTTCTCCCCACCTCAAGGTCTTTCGTCTTCTGTGGTTGGATCCTTTCCATGTGCTGCCCAACTGCTGCCTGAGGTTAACTCCTTTCTTCGTATTCAGTAGTTAACGAAAACAGTCAGAGTCGCAGTTATGTTAACCAGGAATATTCGTAGGAATGCGATACTGCAGTCATTCTGCTTCCCTCCATATAGATGTTTCAAGGACTCAGTACTTTCCTGTGTCTGGTGTAGCAAAGAAATAATGTTTTCTCAAAACTAGTGTTCAGTTTGGAGCAGCACAGCTTCAACAGTTTTCTGACTGAATGGAGGAACTCCAGAGGATAGGAACAATGATTCTAAGAGGTTTAGAAAATAACTACCAAAATGTTAAAAGAATGAGTTTAGATTCTTCTAGAAGAGGGAAAGCTAGTCAGCCTGGAATTGCATGGCCTGTGCACTTCAGCAGTATAGTAGCCCATGCAGAACGTACCAGATGGGTTTCTGTAGTGCAAATCTAAAGTTTCATCACTGCTTCTCGCCATCTCAGCCACCCTCACAACCATATGATACCTCTCGAAAAAGCATCCGTCAAATCTTGCAGCCCAATGCATACTTTGTAAATACAGCATACAGCGGTAGCAGGAAGCTGGAGATTGATGGGAGCACTAGCATTTTTTAAAGTCAAGAAAATCAAAGAGGATGTATACTTCTTAATATAGCTAATTTCATTGTCTACAAAAAATGACCTCTCTTGAATTTCCACATACATCTAATAGAGCAAAACCTTACATAACTCGATAGACCTAACTCACCCCTGTCATTCCATTGATTAAGTGTATACTTTAAGGTAATATACCACAGTAGGTGAAAGCGGTAAGAACATAAGAAACACCTCATTGGGTGAGATGAATGGTTTGACCAGCCCAGTATTTTTCCTTCAGCAGCAGTTGCCAGAGGTGCTATTTACTGGGAGCATGCAAGTTTGGCAGTGTGTTCCACTTGCCCTTGGTCATGCCCCCATTTGCCTTTTCTCCAGCGTGAAGAATCTCAGCCTCCATCCCTTTTATAGTTCTCACTATTCATTACATCCTCTGTAACTCTAGTGTCTCACCATCTCTTCCTAACTTCTTATTTTCTGGAAGCAAAAAAGACTATATAGCACTTTATGATTGTTTAAACATGAGGTCCCAATATATGGGACCGTCTTGAGGATGACAGCAGGGTCATATGAACCATATCTGGAGGAATAAAATCCATGTTTTCTTGCTACTTCTGTTCAATTCCCTCTAGATATAGATCAGGCCAAGGTCATTAATCCCAATTTTAATTGCTTTTCTCTCTCATTAGTTGTCTGTGTTAGAAAGCTAGATCCATCCAACTGTGGAGAAGGTACGATTAAAATCTTTTTGACGGTTATTGCCTAAGGAGAGTTGCAAGTGAAGAAAATGTTTCTGAGCAGAATAGAAAGGATTGCTCATGTTAGACATAAATACTAAAGGTATTCCAAAAGGACAGCTTTGAGGATTTGATTTTTGAAACATGCTGTCTTGTGAACGACAAGTGTATTCCTACTTTTTATTTTCAATGACAATAGAAGGATACATGCCTTCTGTACCATTGTGGTTAAATTTTTTGGTCTATGTAAGTTTCCCATGAGCTATTGATATGTATGTTGTATGACTTGTCCAGCCAAATAAATGCATGTCTCTGAAAATGACATGATATGTTTCTGGGTACTTCTCCATTCAGTAGCTATAAATAAGAACTGCTTAATATTACAGTTCATGACAGGCTTTTCTTTTTTTGTCTTTCAGAAAGTAGTTTTAGAAGGAATAAACTGATACACAGCAAGCACTCTAGTAAACCTTGCCAGAAAACTTTCACATTTTTTCCTTTCTTAGTTATCCTAGCAAAACTGTTTGAGTTTTTTTTTCTCCTTAGCTTAATGCTGAAATAAAGTTCATAGTAAGCAATGATCGTTTTAGTAAGCACTTCCAAAAGCAATTTACTGTTAGACTTTTGACTTTTCTATTTGTATACCTGTAACTGTAGTATTTATTTGTTATTTACTTATTCTGCTGTGGATCTTTTCTGTGTTAAGAGGAAAAAAATACCCCAGGGCCCCATGTATGTTGAGCTTCTGCTGTTAGCTTTTAGTCAATAAATTTCATCTTGTTTCTATATCTGTCTCTTATACTAGCCACTGTGATACAGGGTAACAACATGTAAAACCTGGGCTCAGCAAATGTTAACTATGACGTCTGAAAAGTTTGAAAGCATTAGGAGTGAGATTCTCTTTACAAATATTATTTGAATTAATTCTGCTCATTTGTTTTCATACTTGATCAAATACTTTTTCTTTCATAAACCATATCTTTTTTTTTCCTAAAATGATTCTTAGAAAACAGTGAGCATTTTTTTTACTGAATTTTCTTCACTTTGAAAATAAAAGGTATGAAGAGTCTAAGCCCAAATACTTAAAATTTTACAAATTTATAAGCAACAAGGTCTTTATATAAGACCTTTAATTACAACGTGGGCTACGGCACTAATCCGTTGCTTGGATTACGACTTGAGTGTACGCTCCGTGTCACGACAAGCTTGTACCCTGGATGACCTGGGCAGGGATGAATCCTTAATTCACAGATCCCTGTAGCTCCATTTTGGCATCCAGTGTTGTGTCAGTGTATGGAATTTGCTTCTGGACAAATGTGGCTCACATATCTTTTTCCTATTCAAATTGAGCTGGGCCCAGGAAGGGCTCGTTTGCGACAGCGGATTTTGCTGCAGGAGGGAATAGACTCTGTGCCGCTGTCCCCTTCCTTCCTAGTAGGAACTTGCAGGATCCATGTGGCATCTGTCTGATTTTTGCCAAGGTCAGGATATATTCGCTAAATAGAAATTCATTAGGAGGACCAGAATAATTATTAGTGAAGGCTTTCTCTGGTGATTTAGGTTTATTTGCAAGATTTGGATTTATTTCCTCTTCCCTTTCCTCCCCTCCTGTGGGAGCAAAATAACAGCAACCAACAGAGGCTTTTACCATCTGCTTTTCTCTTAGTTTAACATTTCTGTCCCATGCAACCCCTGTGTAAGTAAAATAACAAGAGCAAAGCAGCAAATATCTCCAGAGGTCTATGGCATGTTTTACAAATCACCAACACCTTTTTTCTGCTCTTTATCTGGCTCCAAGCCTGGCTCCACTCCTCTGTACATAATTACTCTAGGCACAGAAAGGAAGCTGAAATTTTGCCCGAGAAGCCCCTTAAGGATGCCAAATTCATCTATGTGATTTTTTTCCAAAAAGTAAAACTTACTTTCTGGAGTCAACATTCCCTTTAGGCAACTTGTGATCCATAGATTATCGACACAAAACACAGTAGCTGCTCTTTTGAAGCTTTATAGTTTACAGAGCCTGTGTGTGGTTATTCGAAATAAATAATTACAGTTTTTCCTTAGGAGCTTTGTGACCTCCGCACAGAAGAGATTTTTTTGCTGAAATGTTACCACCTCTCCTGTTCCCAGTCCAATTTGGGAAGAATAGTTGTGGTTATGCAGGATGCAGCATTGCAGTTTTGTTACTCCACTAAGAGCCCTGCAAAAAGTAGATGTTATGCAACACACTTGTCAGACGTTGAATATCTTTATTGTGTTTGTTTAAATAAGGTTTTATTTTATTTTCAGTCTTGTCCATGGTCTTATAGAAGGCTTGCTGCAGAACAGACATTTCTATGAAAAGTTGAAAAAATTCTGTCCTAGTTCTCAGAAGTTTAAAAATTTCATTCCCAGCTATATTGCTGTCTCAGTGCGTTTAAAAAGGTTAACTAAAGTCTCATTTCTATTGTAAAACAGCAATACCAGCTTCCTGCATAAAGCACTTCCTAATCTTTTGAGTAAAAGCCCTACAAAACAGTGAAAAAATATTATATTTTCCACATATTAACTATTGTTTCAGTATTCCTGGAAATTATGTTCTATTAATTTAATGCAAGGATAAGCCAATATAATTAGATACCTACCCTTCAGACCAGGGTACCTCAAGAAACAAGTTTTCATTTTCTTTTCTTCCTCCTTAATCATGATTTGTTTTTATTTCGAATTGAGCTCTCCTGGAGTGTAAATATGTATTGTACTTTATATACCTCTATATTTTGATCTCTCCGCAAGAAGAAGATTTAAAAGAAATTCCACCAGACTGACTCAACAGAAAGGATATGGGAAAAATAAAAAATAAAATTAATATGTTACTGTCTTTTTTATTAGATAAAGATCTTTATTTCCTATCGATACAAGACTGCTGCACCATGCTGCTTATCTATCTGTTTTGGCATTCTTCACAACAGCTTTCAATTCTGTTGGCTAATTTTGAATATGTTGAACAGAGAAGCAGAGCTCTTAATGCTAATTAAGTTTCTACAAATTTCCTGAGAATGGGCAACGACTAGGAGGTAAGAAATCTTCCTTGCTTGCTTCCATTGAGAAAAAAATTAAAACACAACACATGCTTATTAGACACCAAAGAATCAACTTGGGAATAAGCTATTATGTGTGATTCAGTCATAAAAAAAAAGCTTCAACTGAAGTTTCTATCTTGGTGGGTATTAGATATTAAAGAATTCAACCACAAGAATTAGTTCTGATGCCATAGAACTAAGGTTTTTCTCAAAATTATCTTTACTCTCATAAGAAACATCAACAACATAAGCAGACCTGTAGTGCTTTTTTTGATATATCCATATCCAGGCAGTGTCTCCAAAGAACAGGAACTGAACTCTTCAAGATATTTTGTACGTAAGGCAAAGCAGCACAGAAGTTTTGTGTTGTTTTTTTTTTTTCCAGCAATCCTAGTACAGAAGTGTTATACAGGAAAAATATTGTTCAAGTTACAAAACTCTCGAAAAATCAAGGAAAGTTCCTTTCAGTTTTTTGGAAGTCATTTATCTGAGCAGGTTAGTTAACCCTTTTTTTTTTTTTTTTTAACTACTTCCAACAGAAAAAAAAGCTAGATGGGGAAGATTTGTATAATGACTCAGAAGCTGAAAGGTAGCTAACTTAGAACAGAGACATAAGAACACGGTCTCTAATCTGAAGTATAAGCTGTGTGGAAGGAGAGGTATAGTTGAAGCCATACAAAGCAGTAGTTCAGCTAACTGTTGGAAGTCAACAAATCCATCCTGCATAGAATCAAGGATGGTATGGTAACATGCAGTGGGTTTCTGCTCTTTTCTTAGATTCAAATCTGTGTTTTTCTGGATTACTTTCTTCCTTCACAAACATAAAGAATATGAATGGCCGTAGAAGTCAAAACGGAAAGTCTTGTCTTCAGCAATGGCAAAGATTGAATACATGCGGAAGAATATGAATGTTTCCCTGAATATTTTCCTAGTCTTCTACAATTACTAGCTTATGACATCTTGAGCTGCATACTGTTCTTATGAATTCAGTAATTCTTGGTGGATTTATCTTTCATGGACTTGTTTCAGATCCATATAAATACTCAACATGCGTAACTTCCTTTGGTGAGGAGTTCCACAGGTCTGTCACCCGTGAAGCTTTTGCTTCTTTACTTGGAACCTAATACCAACACTTTGTAGGTTTTCTTCTTCTTTCAGAAGAAAGAGTCAACATTTTAATCCTACCCATCAGTCCACGCCACTCATAATTTTCTAAAGTACTACTAACTGTTGCTCTCCCAGCCCAAGTTGTTGTCGCTGACCTGGTTGCTCTTCACGTGGAGCCCGTTCCATAGACACCTTCCCTGCCCTTCTCTCAGCTCAACACCATTCTGCTAAACACTTTCTGAGGTAGGGGAGCTAGGACTGCTCACAGTATCCAAGTTGTCAGTGAATCACAGATTTATACAGTGGTGTAATGATGTTCTCTGTTTTATTGTCTTTTCCCTTCCTAATAATTTCTAACAGTGTAATTGTAGTTTTGACTGCTAGTGGGTATTGATAAGTAAAACTGTTCATGCAGGAACCTATAAATTCTGTATTGCTTGTTCAAGTCTAACAAACTTGTTCAGCATAAAAAAGCAAAATGCTAATAGCTTTGGATTTCACTTTTTTTTCAGCCTCTTACCTACCCTCTAAAGACCTGTAATAGGAAAGAATTAGGATGTTAGAGTAGATGTGTCTGAGGCTTGTATGCATAAAGTTCATTTAGTAGACAGTTCATATAATGTAAATAATTAATTTGGTAAAAAATTATTTCATAGAAGTAGTAAATGGTGTATTTCTGTGCAATTAAATTTTCATCTCTTCTTTAGTAACATATTTTAATAATGTCCCACTTATAAAATTATTAGTGGGGCCTGTAAATGTAAGTAATTAAATTTAAGGCTTACTGAATTAATCCTTAATGTCATTAATTTTTACATTTGAAAAAAACTGTAGAATAATTGATGAATTACTATAATGGATTTGTCATACTCGTCAGTTAACTTTAAGTAAAAAAATAGGGTTATATAGCTAATTATGTATTTTTTCTATCTTATCCCATTTAATCTTGTGCTGTCTGTTTTTTTTAAAAAAAGGTTTATTACAAATTTTTAAAGTCTTTTAATGACCACGTTTTGTCAAAAAGCTGAAAATTAAAAAGTAAGCTTAAGAAAACTGGTGATATTTCTTTTTTTTTCCTGTTTTGTCTGTTTTCCCTTTCCACAAAGATGGAAAAAGTGGGTAAAAGAAACCCTAGCAGTTTAGTTTAGAAAAAAAGTTTTAATTTCTTGTAGAAATTCTCACATTTTTAATCAAATCTGTTTATCTTTTTTCTATTCATCAGCTTCAATTCTCATTTTCGTTTTTGATCATTAGACCTCATTCGAATTATTTTTTCCCTGGATTATTAACATCCTGCGTACCTGTCAATCAAAGAAAGTGAGTTAACATTCTATTCTAAAGCCTTGAGATGCAAAAATTTCTTTTTTCCTTATTTTAACACATGCGTAACAGCCTTCTCTAATATGATATGTCAATGATGGACTGAACATCAGGTACTTGAAGAAATGCTTGACTCAAGCATCCCTTTGCTCAGCCTACTGACCTGTATCAGTAAATATCGACTGTGTGCTCCTTCCACACCAAACTTCAACATTTAATATTTGCTATAGCTATTGTGATCATGGACACATCTGTTTTTCTTAGCCTCTCTCTGAGCCTTTCAGCCTTATTTTTTTTCACCTCAGAATGGTTTGTTTAGTCTTCGAGCCTGTCCCTGAGTAAATTAATTTCTTATTTGTAGACTTTAAGACTAGAAGGGACCTGTGCTATCTGGTTTGTAGTCCTGGATAAACAAAGCTCATGGAAAATTACTGAATTAATTGCCCGCCTGAACCGACATATAATATCTCACCTCATTCCTATTACAGGAAGCTTGCTAACAGTGTTGGAAAACTGCTCTTGTGGTCAACTGCTGCTGTCACTGTGAAAATTTTCAAGCTCTTCTGCTCTGAGTTTTATTTTACTGTTGACTAAGAGCTTCAAAGATCTTTTTATTATTTACCATCTGTTTTGTCCTAACAGATTCTGGTCAAATCACCCTTCTGTCCTGTAAGACACCATTAGAAATTTTCCCGTCTTCTGCAGTTACATTCAAGACACATCAGATAGCACTTATTTAATCAGTATAATGGTTGTCCCATTAAGCAGCAATAGTTCTATATTTATTGAAGCAAAATCAAGTAAAATGCCTTGTATAAATATAGGTCATCAGTGGTTACCTTTCCCAACTACAAATCTTGTTAGAAAATAAATTAGTTTGAAATGAGCTAGTTTCCAAAAGCCCATGTTGATTGGATTCATCGATTCAGTTATTTATTATTTGAGCCCACAATTTGCTAGGATTAATCTCATGGTGTTGGGCCAATAATTACTCAGGGCATCTCATTTAGCCTTTTGCAAAATGGCCTATTTTCTTAGTTTTTATCTTCTCAGACTTTCCTATTGTTTTGCAACTCAACAATGTAGAAAGTTTTTGACTTTTCTACAGAAGTTCTAGAAGTAGAAAGTTCTTCTAAAACTTTTAGATGCAGAATTCTAAAATGTTGATTTGAGCATTTCTAATTAAATGTTTCTGGCTTTTTGTTTTATTGATTCTTTTACTTTTTCATCTGACAGGAGAATGGCAGTACTGGTATGATTCTGTCTGCTTCTAATACATTTGGACAGTTCTTGTTTCTATCAGTCACTTTTCTGTCAACTACTTAATCTTGTCTTCTTTTTACTTTTTAATTGTCTGCATAAGCATTTCTAACTAATATTATTTTCCATTTTTATATTTTATGTCTGTTTATATGCCTATGTACAGAGAGATATTAACCTAGTATACATGTATAATTCATGTATAATATGTACAATAAAGTATATTTTAATTTTATATATGGAGGGGAATATATATATGTTTCAATTTTATTTTCATTCTTTTTGTTCGTTTGTTTGTTCTTTAGTTTTCAGGTGTCTTTCTTTTCTAACTGTGATATGTCGAACAGCTATTAAGTTATCATTCTACCATTCCCCACTACTAGTCATTGTATTTTTTTCTATTTAAATTCCTTCTCTGAAGTGCCTTGTCTGATAATTATTCCCAGTTCTTATCTGGGAATATGCATATATGTATAAATATTTGTATGCAATATATGTCTATATATGTATAACTTCTTCTAATTGAAAATAACAAAAGTAACCAAGTCAATTTTGTAATTACTAAATTAATCCTACTAAATCAGGATTTTTCTATGCTTAAAAATATATTTTTTAAATACCTTCTTGAAGGACAGAAGTTAATCCTATATCATTCTTCCCACTGATTTGGTGTAAACAAGATAAAACCATATTATCTAAACTGAGATGATTAGACAGTGTAGAGATTAGCATTTTGCTAAGAACTGAGACTGAAAATTCACCTTAGTGGGTGTAGCAACATGAATTGATATTCTGGAAATGGCAGAAGAGAAATTTAACAGCATGAGGAAGGCTTAACAATAATTGTAATAAATACCATACTTAGATTACCCTTAATTAGCAGAAACAGTTATTATATTTTTCTACTTCTCACCATCCTTCAGTTCTGGGCTCTTTTTTGGACATATATCCCAAGTGAAAACTTGGTATATTTCATTTTTTTCTTATTTAAAAATCCACCTATATAATAATTCTTTCATATCATTGTAGGTCACGCGCTAACAGGGCATGATTATTCTCCTAGTGAAATGGAAGTCATTTGGCCCTTGACCTCACAGAATTTAATATGCACCTGAGACATAGATTAATGGCCTGATAATACATCTCATTTAATGTGCCGTTCTTTAAATTAACCAGCCCAAACACTCATTGGGTAACTATCTAATAAATGAGTAAAAAAGGCAGCACCTGCTGTGGCTGGTTAACTATGCTACTAAAGCATGTGTAAATAGAAAAGCTATCTTTCAAGTTTAAGTACTATTTCAAAATCCATACTGCACTACAAGTTTCTGGCAGCCAGGATTATAGAACAGAGGTTCCTAATTCATAGTGGGTCAGGTAGCGAAAGGGATATCACGCTGAGCATTGCATGAAAAAGATTAACCATGAATCTAATGCCTGCACTTTCAATAAAAGCCCTCAAAGAGCAGAGCAGAGTTCACTGCCTTTTAAGCTGACTCTCCTGGATTCTGGTGTGATGGGTGCTTCACTGCAGGAGACCCTCTGGCAGCCTGGGGCTGCATTGCAGATGGATGAGAGCTCCTGGAGGAGTGATGTGGCAGGGAGATGTACCTGGAGAGCGGGGCCCTGGCCTTGGTCCAGTGGAACGACCTGGCCCCGCGGGAATATATAGAAACACACTCCCAAATAAATGTGTTTACCTTACTCATTTAACAGGTGTTATTATATATTGTTAAAACTTTTTAATATCTAACAGCTCACGAGGGTTTCACCAGGACCTTTATAATTACTTTCTTAAGAAAGAAGCTCTAAACTACGATCTAGATTATTGGATTAAAATATATAGAAAAGTATTTGTTCGTTTTGTTCCGCTTGCCTTGAAGATTCCTATCGCTTTCTGCTTATTGTTGTTAGCTCTTGCTAAATGCTGGTCATGATATTGACAGGTTGTGGGTTTTTTTTCCTTCATATGCATCTGTTCAAAGATCAAATTTAGAATCTTATAAATAGCACCAAGCTCATCCCTGTTGAAGCAAGAGGATATTTTAGGTGTTCTTCAACATGTAAGTTACACAGACTGGAATTCTCATCACATATCTCAAAAAGTAAGTAATCTTAACTCAAAACTCTTTTGGAAAATAAGTTTATCTTTTCTAAACTCTTCTATACAGATTGTAGCATACCTCATTACGTAATTTCATTCCTAATAGTGACAGCAAAGAACATTAAAGACTTAGTAGAATTGAACTGTTGGGGTACAGGTACCAACTAAAGTTTTTAAAATCATATTCTTTGTGAAATCTTTATTGAATAAATGCGTAACTGGTGTGTAATTCCAAATAAAACCACAGAAAATAGCTTAGTACAATTAATTTGTACTAATTCATATTTACAATTTAAAAATCCTTTCTCTTCTGAATTTGGACATTCTGCATGATTGGTCAAAAATAAGAATAACTTCTACTTTGAATGCTCTACATGAATGTAGGAATTGGGTCCCCACGGATTAGTCTGATTGTGGGATACAATTTAGAATCTTCAATGTGCAGCATTTCTAAGTCCTTAATGAAATACTAATCTTTATAACTCACCTTACAAAGAGATTTGCAAAGATCTTTTCCATAAGCAGTGTGTCCTTGATGAATACAGAGAAAACTGTGAAGGTAGCTGTGAGCTGAAAAGCATATTTTGCCAATGGCATTTGGAAAGTTGGAAAAGAGGGCAAAAGTGAAGAAAATGAGAAATGTTGGGGGAGATTAATATGTTACATGAAAATCTAAGTAAATTGGCTATGATTGTGATTATCGGTCAGGTTATATAACTGCTCTATGTGTTTTAAGAGTTTAACTACATAAATGCTGGCCAGGCGGTGGAACGCATGCTCACATCCATGCATTTACAGGCAAATCCTGCTCAGACCTCTGCCTGAATCACCGAAGAACTTTAGCCAGGAGGAGAGAGGGCTCAGGGAGATCTCATCAATGAATATAAGCACCTGACGGGAGGGAGTAAAGGTGGCAAAACCAGGCTTTTCAAAACCTGTCTGCACATGGCCCTGAGCAGCCTGGTGTTGGGGACCCTGCTTTGGGCAGGAGATTGGACTAGGTGATCCCCAGAGGTACCCTCCAGCCTCAGCCCGTCAGTGGTCGGGGACTCCCTGAACCGATGCGCTGCTCCGAGCAGGTGTAATGGCTTTGCCGCCTGTGGCTCAGCATAAAGGTAACACTGAGGCAAAATGGAGTCGGTCCTGTAATCTTGTGGATACTCTTACTCAAGGCACGGAATTACTTGTCTTGGTAGACCTGGCAATTTTGAAGCTGTTTTGTGGATTTATAGTCAGCCATGCTAATAACGTAAGAAGCACCTAGACCAAATCTAAGAATTAGTAAAATTATCTTTGCAATTTGAAACACTCTATAATGCTGAAAGAGACATGATATTTTACAGAACTGATATGCTTGATTTCTTTTATTGCTTATATATGACCAAGACAACCAGTCCCTGCCTACATGCAGGATACATTAAACGGGCCCAGTGTGTGCAAAATCCGAGTCATTACAAAACCAGGAACAACCCCATCCTAGGTTGATTACAATGTAGGAGGGAAAATAGACGAGTTGTTCCTTTTTTAATCTAATCAGTCTGTACCTGCAGAGCAGAACCATGGGTCAGCAAGAATGAAAGACGTGCGTCTTCATTCCTACTGTATTTTCTTTGCTATCCAATCAATCATTCTTTATGCTGTCCTCTTCAAGGTCATGTAGCTAACCAGTTAAGAATGTTTATCTGGTACTCCTAATACGCCAGCGATGGTGTTCTTAAATACAAATCACAGATTCTGTGAATCTATTTGTATTTTTCAGGTGGTTTATGATGGTCATGTACAATAGTGCAAAGCATAACAGTTGAACATAGTAATTGGTTTTGAAGCCAAAAATACTTTTTAAAAACATTAATTTCTGAGCATTCAGACATTACAGTAGGAAAATGAACTGCTTAAATCAATGGTTTACTTGATGCATATCTTTTTTCAAAATTACTTAAGTTATTTTTGGTAATATTAACAAGACAGGAAGTCTTGTATACTACCTGTAAATTAATATACAGTAATGAATGGTAACAGAAGATTAATTTCTCTTGTGATAACAAATGAAAGTAAAGAGTCCGGTTTTGTCACTTCCAAAATTATCATGCATTTCTATGGAAAGATTCTCTTGAGTTTGTGACTTTAAGGTTTGTTGTTTTCGTTTCAGTTTAGGATAGTTTAAAACATAGCTATTGGCTTGTTGCAAAGGCTATTTTATCAATACTTACAATCATTTTTCCAACCAGAATGTCAAATTTCGAGCAGTTTCACGTCGACTTTTACCAGTCCAATTATACCATAGATGACCAGGAAGAAGGTTACAACAGTTATGGGTCTAATGAAAACCTCCATGGAAGCAGAAAGTAAGTATGGTACAAAATAAAAAAAAAAAAAAGAGAGGAAAAAAGTGATATATCTCAATGCTCAAATTAAATAAATGACAAAAACCAGCATGCAATTGCTAAAAAAGAATTGCATAATCAATACAGTGGATGTTTTAGGGGAGAAATACAAGTCATAGCAGTAGAAAGACAGGAAGAATCTTCTTATTTCATTTTTTTCTTATATTTTTTTAAACCTGTTGGTGACTTCTGCCCCTAGAAGAGGGACTCTGAGGGAAAGAAATTCTGAGAATTTAAGGAGATTCCTACAGGACTGTGTGGTAGGAGGCTGGCTATTACTGCAGCTTCCCCATTCAGCAGCTGATGGATCTGGCTGGCCTTGGGTCTTGTGGAGGGGGATGAATCAGCTCAAGTCAACAGTCTTCCTCCTGGCCATGCATTTGGGCCAACTGGCAAAAAAATCTGTGCCCCACAAAGGTATTTAGTCACTCCCACTCATGATGCCAGTGCTCCACAGAGGATGTGCCACCCCTCTGGAAAACCTCAGGAAATAAAGAATGGATTTAGTCAAAGCACTGAAATGTAAATCAAAGGATGAGAGATTGGTCCTAGCTCTCCCTACCAGTTCCTGGGCTGTTCTGTGTTATAGCCTTACTATTTCCTAGCTTTCTTCTGTTTTTTCGTTTTTACTATCAGCCTTTTTGAATGTCACTAGCTGTTATATACATATTGGTTTCAGTCAAATAAGAGTTCAGATGTGTTTTATGCCACCAGGTCAGACAGAAATAAAATAATATACACTAATAATTAGGGAATCACAGAAAATAGAGTAGGAAAGAGCTTCAAGAGATCATATAGACTTTCCTCAAGGCAGAATTATTTATAATTAAACTTTTCTTTATAAAGGATTGGGTTCCGTGCTACTTTTCTACGTACTGATGTTACAGGTTCTTTATCTGATTGGAGTGACTGAGCTTCATGTTGTTAATGTGGATTTTTGGGCACACATTGCTAGAAATTCTTTAAGGTCTTTCTCAGATTCAAGAAGAAGGACAATTTATCTAAATATATGGCTTCCTTGCAGTATGGACGTATCTGAGGAATGTCACCAGGCTGCTTGGTGGAAAAGTCAGGAGTGCCTAAATTTGTGGGTGCCCTCACAGCTCCTATATTCCCTTTCCTCTCACCCCCATCTTGGGGCCTGTGCTGTTATAGCTGAGCTGGATGGGCACAGAAGCAGGTGCGATGTGCTGCAACGCGCTGGCGGGCCAGCAAGGAGCCCAGCCTGGTTTCAGAGGAGGTTGCAGTGAAGGGAAGCAACGCCGCCATCAGCAGCGGTTACTGTGCCCAGAAAATTTCCAAAATCCCCAAACTGAAAGTAGTTGAAAATGTAAACCACGGCCCATGGGCAAGCAGCTTCAAGCTGTCGTGAAGTTGCTGGTGGCAGTTACTGGTTTTGCTGTGATTTGTTTCTTGTCCTAGGAGCCAGGCAGGGGAGCGACCTCCAGCTGGTGCTTTCGCTCCGTCGGAAATGCTTCCGTCCTCTCAGAGTTACACGGGTCAGATTTTGCAGCCGACGTACAGTCCCGACACTCTCTCTCATCTTAGTTACACTGACGGTTTAGATGAGGAACCTCCTTTGCTAGAAGGTAAGAATAAAACCACGGACAACGTGGGTGACTCGCTACTGACAGTCACTAGAGAAACTACAGCGGAGCTGGCGCCGAGCTGGCAAGCCTGGCTGTGCCAGCTTCAGCCAACAGCCCCTGGCCCCCAAACCTACATTTTCTTATCTGAATTTGCCATGAATTCGTTCTGCCTTATGGCATTATATAGCATATACTTTACTACCACTAGATGACAGTATAACAATAAGTTTTGCATTCACATTTCCAAATATTTTTTCCACTTTGTGTTTATCCTGCATTCATATTGGAGCATCTATAATTAATAAATACTGATAATAATCATTTTTGCATATCTAATAATAAATTTAATAGTTTGAAGATGCTAAATAGCTTGTTTCAGTGGGAAAGAAATTGAGAAAGCTGCTTTCAGCTTCAATTAGTTGATCATTTAACTGCATGAACAATAGCATTCTTTATGATGATTGAACCGTCCTATATGCTAGTGGCTGATTTTGTAGTTTACAAAATACTTGTGCTACATTAAAAAAAAAAATAGAGAATTTGTTTGTAATTATTTCACCATAATATAAAAAGAGCATATTCAGCCTGCTTTTGCATGCTGGAAGGCAAGCGGAGTTTCTACTACTTAAAAGGTACTACTACTGCCTTAAAACCAGCGAGATCACTCTGTTTGATACAGATAACTGCTAGATCTCTATCTCTCAGGCTTCCAAGCATTTCACTCCACAGGTAGCCCACCCTGCATAAAGGATGTTGAAATACAGCTGCTTCTGATCTGCAGGGCTTCAGAGATGTTCCTATCTGTGTACCACATAAATCTGACCAAAGACACACGTTTTAACATAGAATAACTTTATTTGTATAATGTTTTGGCTCAGATCGAGATGATGGATCAGTGGAATAAGGTAAAGACTTGGCTTTCCAAACATATCTAACACATTGTCAGTCTCAATAATTCTGGCACCCAGTTCTGAACCTGACTTTTCCCTTACTGGAGCATCTCAGGGAAGATGATTACTCTTGCAAGCTGAAGTATTTCTACAGAAGTTACAAGAGAAATCTTTGCCCCAGTAAAGTTAATGGCAGAATTGCCACTGACTTTAATGAGGAAGAATTTTGTTCTGTTTCTAGGGGTCCTCAGTACTTACTTTTTAAATGCAGAAAAGCTTATAAAGTACTGCACAAAGTATTATTAACTTGCCTTGAAGGGAAGAATGTCATTTTTAAGTGCCTCTGGCAGTTCAGACTTAAGACACATGTCTTGTCAGATTTGCCAGAATTAAAGCATATATCTCTGTCCTGGGTGTTCTAGAGTATCTTGAATTCTGCAGTTACTGTTAATTAGCATATTTTTCTATGTCTAAGTTAGTGTGACATTAGATATATGTGTTTTAAATACAGGAAAAACAAATATTAACTCAAAAATGCTGAGGGCATTTTTTGGTTCACTACCTAAAATTGCATTTAATACTGGGTGTATAGCAGGGACAACGTGTTCCTACTACAGGCAGAATATGTCATGCTGCAATATTACCTTCATTAAAGTGATGCATTTGTTTGCTGGTTTTGAGTTTTGTGGCATCTAATGGATTTCTGTAAAAGTGTTGTTTTCTTGTGAGCAATTAACAATCCTGGAATTTCTCATTGCAGAACTTGGGATCAATTTTGAGCATGTATGGCAAAAAACATTAACAGTTCTAAATCCAATGAAGCCCGCAGATAGCAACATTATGAATGAGACAGACCTCACCGGACCTATGATTTTCTGTTTGGCCCTTGGAGCAACATTGCTGCTGGTAGGATGTAGTAGAAATCTGAAGGGATTTCTTTTCTAACAAGTTAATGCCTAGGTGATAATGCATGTGAAGTTGCAGAAGATATGGTACTGGCATAAAATGAGTCATTTGCCGCCGTTTGCTCTGAGATTATATATTAAAAAGTGTCTATGCTTTGAAAGTACATGCGTAAAGTTTAAATGTAATGTAGGTGTAACACAGGTAAAGTGATGTATTACTTCCAGTGGAAATTAAAGACCAGACCGTTTTTTGGGTGGGATAATATCAACAAAGGACAGATCTGTTCAGTGTATGTCCTGGGAAGGCTCTGAACACCTGAAGCATGGCAATGCATGCTAGGTAAGGCCCTAACAATAAGTCTTAAAAGGACAGAATAAAAAGGCATAGTAGACCAGCCCAGTTTTTCTAACACTTTCGCTACTGTTTTGAAATTATTCTATCTCAATATTATTTTGGAGAGTGCAGAGGTATCAAAAAAATTATCTTTATATAACTAAAATAATTCAAAAAAGAAAACGGAAACAGTCTTTTCTCCCCTGCCACAAATTTGCAATACCTTCCTGTAAATTTGTCTGGTGCTTTCTTAGTTTATATTCTTTTTCTACATCGTCTGCTCAACAAAACATTGTAGCCTGTGTTTAACCTCTTTCTTCTTTATGGGCATAGCTTTCCTACAGGAGGAAAGTTGAACAGGGATTGCATACTACTCCAAATTCATCTATTTATCACTGACGATGAGGGCTCTCTAGTGCTGCTAAAGTACAGCTCTGATTGTCGGCAGCAATTTATCAGACAGGAATAAGGTGGGACCATTCTGGGAAGGGCTTTACTGCTCTAACAACTGAGGTGAGAGAAACGGCACTCTAATTCCCCATTTCCTTCGTGATAAATAATGCTGAATCAGAAGACTCTTGCAAGTTCTTACTCAATTTGTACTGTCAGTGCAGTACCCTGAATGTGCAAACTGCAATATGAATGCAAGTATTATTATTATTTATGTGCCTATAAAAATAAAAATCTCTTAAAAGGGTGGAAGAGGCAGGAGGAAAGGGAATAAAAAGAAAAGAAGGTGGGAAACTAGAGAAGACAGGCTATTTTCCACCTAAAGAAATAAAGGTATGAGGGTTAAAAAAGGAGAACGTGTTGAATTGATTATAATCCGGAAAATGGAAGAATACCTAAAAGAAAGAAAGAATAATAAAAAAAAAATGGTTGCTGCTGATTTTGCTCCCTGGATAGCCAACAATTATAATGAATATTAAACTACTATTGTCAAAATAAAGTACTTTAAATACCATATTTATTCTGGGATATTAGATGTTTCAAGTGTCATTAGAAAAACAACTATTTTCAGGGCTCCAGTTTTAGGCCAGCAGAACTCCTCTGATACAATCTAGTGGTTTTGTGCCACAACTTCACAGCAATAAGTCTGTTGGATTTCCATAGGCCATCTTATAAATTCAGCCTGCTCATTTTATCTCGGATGCATTTGAATACTAAAGTGGCTCTTCAGCTGTGTAAGCTATGATATCCTTCTGTACTTGAATAGTTCTCTTCTAATAGCACCAGGAACATAATTCGGTTCAGAGCTTGTTTCCAAAAATAATTTATAAATTTTTATTTAGTTTCAGCTTTTTAACTATGGAAAAATATGCAAAGATATTCTTGAAATGGTAGCAGTTCTTTCAGAGCAGAGAGAAAAAGAGGAAAGGGTTGTTAGCCTGGCAGCAGGACTTGATCTTCCTCGTACCGGCGTAAAGCAGGGCAGCTCCATTGCAGATAGAAAAACAACGGCAGTGCAAAAGTTAGCAGGAGCTGGAGCCTCAGCTGCTTTACATTTTACAGAGTCATTTGTACGAAATCAGACTTCCCCATCCACTTAAGCTGAGGATGGTAGTACCCACGCCAGGCAGATGCAAACAAGCGCACAAAGTCTGACTTTCTTCTAACCTTGTTCCTTCCGCAGGACTAATTTAGCTCTTTCGATTCATCAAAGCCTGCCAGACTAATCAAGCCTGATTCTGGTTTTGCTTACATCATTGTGAACTGGGAGTATTCCCGCATGTGTGAGTCAATACATTTACATATGTTAAGAAAGACCAGCATTGGAACCAACATATTCAGCTGCTTTTTTTCTTCTCTCCCGTTACCCTGCACCACAAATCAAACATGTCGCCAAGTGGAGATTTCACTTAGATGCTAGCGCTAGTGCTTTCTTCATCTCTGTCTCAGTAATTTCTTAATCTTAAATTAAGCTGCTAAGTAGTGCTGTGTGAAATAATTAAATATACTGAAACAAACAGTCTAAAATACAAGCTTGTAGTTGTTGCATGTTTGAGACAGAGCTTTCCTTAGTTGGTCTGAAGTAAACGATGGCCCAAACCATCCCAGATGTTAAAGTCACTACAAATCTTTTATTGTAGTGAAATTGTAACTGAAATTGTAATTGATAATAATCTGAGGTAGTACTGCTCTGCCACACTATCCCTAGCTATCATTAATTTTATTCAGTGAAGCAATTTTTCCTGATAATTTTATACTAGTAGTATGCAAATGCCAGCAAAGGACTCTACCGAAATAGGAAGATTTCTTACTCTGTTAGTTCAGGAATATATTATTCCTTTATGATGGAACACAACGATGGGGAAAAGGCCAGCACTCGAGATGTTGTGAGGATATGGGCAACCTGGCTGTACCTGACCTAACCTTGAGGACTGGAACCAGAGGAGAGCTCAGCACTGAGCCAGGTCAAGCTGAAAACAGGCTAAGGGTGCTGATGTAGAGGAAGGTCTTATTAGCTGAGGCTGCCTTTCACCTAAGCGTGCGTTGCTTTCCAGCTAGAGCTGGTGAGATGTCACCAACCTGCAACATTAGGGCTTCCAGGTTGTGTCATCACTGGGTGAGGCTCTCTCCACTGCGTTGCTTTATGTCTGTCCAGCTCAAATACTGCTGGCACCCAGTGATCAGTTTCCATCCAAATGGATACAGGAAGAGAGGGGGCAGAAAAGGAGGGTACTTAAAGTTGGTTTCCCACAGATTTTATTAAAATGTATGAATAAGTAAAGTAGGAGGTCTTCTCAATCCTCCTTAACCATCATGAAAGAGAGACCTGTAAATATTGCAAACTATGAAAAAAGCTTCAATAATGTTTCTGCCTCATCCATCACAAGAGAATCCAACCATAAGGTACAAATTGATGAGGAAACTGAGACCCTCTGTTAATTTTGGTTCTCATGTGGTTTATCATATGCAATATATAATGTGTGCAATATATAGATGTGCATGTCCTGAGTTAAGGGTTGAGTCTCAGGTTTGAGCTTTCTCCTTCACAAGCACCTGTTATGATTAGGATACAAAGTTTCAAGACAAAGCTAACAAAAACATCTTCATCCTAATCTCTGTTTATTTCTGATGTGTGAGTTTATTTCTGATGTACAGATGTGAAAATGACAATATTGCATAGCCAACATCCAGTATTTCATTTGTTAAAATTTTGAAAGGAGAGAAGAAATATTTAAGTCTTTCGTAAGTGTTCATTTTTGTGAGTGAAGAATGCCCCCGTGCCTGGAGGTAATCCTTCAAAATGATTGGAGGAGATGAAGAAATCAGTGGTGCTGTGCCCACTGCTGCGTGTTGTACTACCTTTGTGTATAAATTAGAAAACATCAGGCTCCAGCCTGTCAGGCTAGTATCTTTCACAGGCTCTAAATTCACACAAAGGAGTAAAAAAAAAATGGAAGAAAAAGACAACTGAGGTTTTTTCGCTCGTTGGAGCAAAGAAGGAACACAAGCTGACAGTTACTACTCAGGTTTGTGTTTGAATGAACGCATTGTATTGCTCTAACCACAGAGATATGTCTTTCTCATGATAGTCACAGGGAAGAATGGACACATTTACCCTGAAAATCAGCATACTTTCAGCAAAGTTTTACTAGTTTTTGGCAGGTCTTCTTACAGCTGGAGGTTTGTAATAAAACGTGAAGCATACTAAGTAAATCAGGTCGTCATTTTACTCAGGACACTTTCACAGCCCCATACACACCTATTGGAAAGATCCTTCCTAACACTAAAATGTGCTTTCCATAATTTCTTTTCAGTTTGTTACCCGTTAGACCTTCCCAAGTCTCCCCAATCAATTCCTGTGCTGTTCAGAGCCCAATGACGTAAGACTGAGAAACAGCCCTAAAACTTTAAATTAGCGACAAGCACATTCCCACAATTGTACGTTGGAATTTTTTGATGCAAAAATCACTCAAAAGTGTCAGCTGTGGTTTACAATTAAATTGATGTAGGCGAAACAGAGAGGGAGCGCCAGCAAGAAAAAGTAACAAACCTAGTGCTTGCCTTCTGTCTTCACCCACCGCTTTGCTATCACTTGCTTATTTCTGGCACTTCATGCTTACCCATATCTATTCCAGGCAGGAAAAGTTCATTTTGGCTACGTGTATGGCATAAGTGCCATCGGATGCCTTGCTATGCATGTCCTGCTGAACCTGATGAGCGTCCCAGGAGTCTCGCATGGCTGCGTTGCAAGTGTCTTGGGCTATTGTCTGCTACCCATGGTGATCCTGTCCTCTTCTGCGGTCATCTTCTCACTACAGTAAGTACCAGTTTATGGCAACAGGAATCATATAGAAGACAGTAAGACGGAAGGCTGGTGTTATGCAAAACATTCTGTAAGTGGTTATTTAGTGAATTTTGGCTTCTGAAACTGTGAAGGAAGACTCTATTTTGTTTGATTGTGTAGGTGGAAATGGACAAAACTGGACTGTGTTTGAGAGGGGTGGTATGTATTCATTTTAATACGAGTCCTTAATTTCACTGTTTCCAACTTGGACTGCGAGTGTCTTTGATTTTTGCAGCAGCCTCGGATGTGATTTTTGTTCTGCAGAGCCAACAGTGGCCAAACTCAGGTGTAGATTTGAAAAGCGCCTGCCATGGTTTGGTTTTATATAGCTGGTTCTCCTGTTCCCTTTTTTGTTTATAGTATCAGACTCCCATCCTTATGCTTCCTTTCCTTCTATAGACTGACTTCTGTATGACAGAATGAAATAATCAAGCAGCCCTTAATGATTCGGAGCATTAGAACAAGTGTTTAAGATGTAGTAGTCTTATACTCTGAGGTACAGTTGTGGTGTAATTGCAGACCTGAAAATAACCGAAAACTCTGAAAAAACCAACTGTGTGGTGGCGTATGTATCTGTGTGTGGGTGTGGGTGTTCAGTAATATGCCTATGAATAGGAAATTTGTATGCAAGCCTGTCCTTCCTCCTCGTTTGGTAAGGCTTTTGAGATACAGACTGTGTTTACCTCCCTGTTCGCATACAGCAAAGTACAAGGAAGCTCCAGGTCTTGCCTGAAGGCCTAGAGCAGTACTTTTATCCGTCGTTGACATGTTATTAATAATGGTTCTCCTTCTTAGTCTATGTTGTTCAGTCACATTTTTAACTCTCCAATCTGTAACATATGGCACTTGGCAGCTGATGAATAAGAAAGCGCCCGTGTTTGTTTTCTTTGGAAAAGCAGCAATTTTAGATATGTATATGATATTTTTTAAGGAAATTATATAACAGGATGAAGATTTTGGCACAATCCTTGTTGCTTGTTCCTGTGGAGCTGTGAGGGGTTAACCTGGCCATCTTCCATGTGTTAAAGTGTTTCTGAGCTGTCCTTGACGAGACGAACAGTAGCCACACTGAAGAAGCCGTTTGTTCTCTGTTCTCCTACACTTCCCATATTTTCTTGATTAACCTGTTTAATAATCCACTCTACTAAAAGGTGCAGATACATAATCATTGGACAGATGGGGTGAGCTCCAAACCAGCTGTTACAATTGCGCAGGGTACTGTTGTCTGTACAAGGAATCCCCAAACACACGCTGCACATTTGTGAAATGCTGTGAATTTACAGAAAGTACATATTTTGAAAATCTATAAATACCATACTGTGTTTATACAGCCTTTGCAAAATTAAACCATTCTTTCTGGAATGAGTTGATAACATTAAATGCCTATGTATAGGATTCTGCAGTTCTTTCTCATTCGCTATATGAAACTGCTTAAACACAGCACGTACCAAGGTTAACTATTACAAACATGCTATTAAAATTAAGTGGCAACTTTTAAATCCAACATACATTTCATTATTTTTAATTTGAAAAACTTATTTAAAATCACAAAGGAAAGACAGCAATACATTCATGTTTTTTTTTAGTATTTGTAAAAATGTTATTTCTCTCTGTTTCAAAGTGTGAAGAACTAAATTCAATGTTTTCATAGAAAATATATGTAAGATAATGCATACATCTATTGCAAAGATGCGTACTAATCCAACATATTTTGATTTTCATGATTAGCTATTTCAATGTAACTGAATAAAACATAATATGGAATGTTTTGGGTGCTGAATAGTACCAAAGAGAAAATAAGTTCTCTTATGTAAACTTGCATGGACACAGATTTGTTTGTGCCCATCTATGCTGATAACATGTCTGAGTCCAAGTTGATTCGATCTCCTTTTGGGGAGAAACTTCAGCAGACTTTTTCCTGGAAAAAACAACTCTTTACTATCAAACCTCTGAAAAGAGTGGTCAAGCCATTTCCAGTGAAGGAAATGAGTGTAAAGGTGGAGAAAGGAATTCTTAGACCCAGATGATGCAAAGGACCCACTTGGTGATCACGTCTGCAGGTTGTGAGAGAGAGGACTAGAGAGGGTCTACTCACGTCTGTCCCTCCAACTCAATCTCATGCTAGTACACCTACAGTCCTCTTGGTGACTATGAGCATGACATCTGCCTTTTGCCCTTCTCTCATACTTGAGGATTTGGCCCTCATGGATATGCCAGGCACAAACTCTCTGCTAAAGCTAAACCATTCCTTTTGGCAGTAACATGCTGTTAGATCGAGGACTGAATTTGTTAAGTACGCAGGAGTACCTCTTGGCTCCAATACGATTTTATGTCACCTTTCCATCCTCCTCACTGCCAGTCCTGGAACAAACCATGAGAGGCCATTGGACTTCAGTGCAAGGCAGAACGGCCATGGCTTTAAATTGTACTACCTTGTGATAGCCCCCAAAAGAGTCATGATACTAGCTGAAAATTGTCATCGCGCAGCATGCTCCTGTTACATCCCATCCCTCTGCCAGCATGGTACCTGCTCAAAGAGCCATCCATACCACCTCTGAATTTCTGACTAGTTGGTTAAGTGGGGATCTTATCATCTCCACTTGGAGCAAAGGCCAGGAACTTGGTTCACAGAGCCCAGTGTAATTTTCCTGAATTCTACTGTATATGTTTAAAGAACACTTAAACTGAGGATATTAAATCCCATAGTCTTTAATGTTTTATTTTTAATGGGTTGACATTGCAGTGAAATGCTGAGTCACCTTAAAATCAATTTTCTCCTTCCTCCCCCAAAGTCCCAAGAGCTGACAACACAGAATGCCTATTAGCCTGGAGACTGGATTACCGAGAAATGAACTATGTGTTGTGATTACATTAAATCAACTAAATTGATTAAATATGGAGAACTTTACTCATCATGGTTTAATTGCATTAATAATATTAGCAGAGATTATTTCTGATAAATGGACCTAAGTAAGTATAGGTAGTCTGTTTTCCACTTGTGGTTCTCTTGTGCTGGTACTTTGGAATAGTGAGGCACCAGGAAGTCCTTTAGCAAGTGGCAGAGGTTCCTTCATTCTCCACGTCCTTGAGACTGACACAGTGAAAGCGTATAATGCAGCCGATCTCATTACGTACTTTAGCAGCGTATTACGCGCACGGTCTCATGCATTTTACAGAAGCAGGCTGCAAATACAGAGTGCAAATAAAGCATATGTGAAATGTTATTTATTGGCAAGATTTTGTTCCTACCAGGTTTAATAGTGAGCTCTCTGTAACCTGCAGGAATATTTCAGGGGTCTTTTGACCATAGCCCCATAATCATCAGTTTTCCAGGACACCCTGCGCCTGAGACGTGGCAGAACGTAACTTCAGAAGGGCTCAGCTGTCACCAAGGGGCAGTGTGGAAAGCCACCATCCTTCCAGCATGCAGAGAAGGATGCCAGGATGAGCAAAATATTTTTCCTCAGTGGTTCTTTTCCCATCCCTTACTTTCTATTCAACATGCACCCTTTTTTAAAAGACCAGTAGAGCTTTCTCCTGGGAGGCAGTCAACACCTTTCTGCACGGTCAGCTGCAGTGTAATTCTTTAAGAGCCTCATAGCCTCTCCTCAAAGTCCAAGGCACACTTAAAACCTATGTCATGTGTTACAAAAACACATCCTCACCAGGTCATCAGGCTGCCTGATGGAAGAGTAGGTTTGTAGCATCATTTTAGATCCAAACAGCTTCTACGAGATGATTTTGACTGCAATAGGATCTTTCTGACTTTAAAATTAAACTTCAACTGCTGCATCTGCTGGAGCCCCAAAGATTTATTTGGAAATGCACTTGTTCTTTTAGCAGTACTACTGATTAAGATGCTGCTTTGCTCCATGTCAAGAAATTACCTTTTTGTTTCCTGTTACTATTTTAATTTGTTTCTCAGGCTTGACTTTCATTACGTCAGTCAGTCCTTGGCTCTCCCAGTGACTGTTACCTTACCAATTACAAGTTGCTAGACATGAACTTGAGTTTGATAAGATTTGATGCTACGTTTACTAACAAGTGGATTCTGTCGTGTTTCTTTTGTTGTTTGTTGTTTTTTTCTTTTTCTCCTAGGGGGATCCTGGGATCGTTGTTAGCTCTGTTTATTATTGGATGGTGCAGTTTGTCGGCCTCCAAAATTTTTACCTCTGCATTGGCTATGGAAGGACAGCAGCTTCTTATTGCATATCCGTGTGCTTTACTTTATGGACTTTTTGCACTTCTAACTGTTTTCTGAGGTGTATTTTCTGGAAGCCTTATTACAGTCTGTTTATGGTTGTTGGAAAGGCACGGGGTTATTTACTTATTTTTAGATTGCCTAGAGTTGCATTAAGTTCCATTAACAAAATTAGATTATATGACTTACCTTTTATTTGCCTAATGGCTGATAATGAAATAAAAAGTCAAGCTAACAGGTAGATGACTGCAATAACGGTGTTTTGAAAGTCTTACAGATTAAAGAAAAACATTTGTATGGAGAACGTAGTAAAAAGTGAAAAAACATGAAATAAATGATAATTTAAACCAAAAATATTTTCTGAGTGTTTAATATCTAATACATACACTAGAGAGTAACTGGAAAGCAATAATGTAAATATTTGATAGAACTAGTAAATCAAGTGAAAATACAAATTTATTTGTTTCCAAAAAACCCCAGCTTACTATCTTGTATGATTGCTAATTAATATCCAGAATTTATGTGTGTGAGTTTGGGTTTTTTTTAACAGCAGAGTGAATGGCCCTGTTTTGTGATGGTGAAGAACTGTCCAAGAATAGGTTGCTATAACAGAAGGAGGAAACTACAAAAGTCATCTTGCTGTTTTTTGGTTTTTTTTTTAAGAGACGTGCTGTCCAAAACACTATTGTACTGTTTGTAACGTACGGTAATGTTAGATTTTAAAATTGCTACTAAACCACCACCTGCTGTCACTGCAGAAAAGCACCACACAAGGCAAAGGCAACTCCTAAAAATGTCTCCTGAAAGGCAGAACTGTATTTGAGCAAGCAAAATACAAATCTCCACAATTTTATCTGCCCTCAAAAAAATCTATTTGCTGCTTTTAGTTTTACAGGAACCTAACATTTTTATAATAGCAATCCAGCACAGAATGCACAAGATGATGTTTCAAAATATAATATTAGATGTATCAAGCCATCAAGAGGAAATGGAGATGTGTGTGCAGTCATAACAAGAGCGAAATCCAGTAGGCAGTGGTAGAGAAAATGAATGTAGCTGTAGAAAGGGCTAGGGAAAAGAAACAGATGAAATAGAGAAATGTGAAGAAAATAAATGGCAGCAGATTATTTCATCAGTGTTCTAGGTTGCTTTCCTTCATGATGAATATTTTTATGATCTTGATTATTCTCTAATTTATTCATTATTTTGAACTGTTTGGTGAAATGCCTAGAAAATGTTTCTCTTTCTAGACAGAGGACCAATAATTCTATGATAAAGGGTCCTGATACTACAGGCACTTAGGCAAAAGCTTAGCATAACAAAGCCGCTCAGGAATATGTAAAATGAATTGTCTTCCTAGTCTTGTTCAGGTCAGAGGTAAATGAGATGATCAGTTTATCCACAAACTAGTGATTCTGTTTCTGAATTGAAAGAGTCTTTGGTAAAAATATTCCTCATTGATGGCATATTTGTTTTTTTAAGAACTCTTGTGCAAACTTCCAAGTTTGTGTCTTGCAAACTCTTGTGCCTTCCAATACCTGAAGGGAACCTACAGGAAGGCTGGGGAGGGACTTTTTACAAGAGTGTCCACTGATAGGACAAGGGGAAATGGGTTTAAATTGAAGGAGAACAGATTTAGATTAGATTTTAGGAAGAAATTCTTCAGTACGAGGGTGGTGATACTTTGGAATAATTTGCCCAGAGAAGCTGTGGATGCCCCCTCCCTGGAGGTGTTCAAGGCCAGGCTGGACGGAGCCTTGAGTAGCCTGATCTAGTTGAGAGGCGTCCCTGCCCATGACAGGGAGGTTGGATTAGATGATCTCTAAGGTCCCTTCCAGCCTATGCCATTCGATGATTCTATGAAACTGTTCTGGAATTCATTTTACTGAACTCCACTTTAGACTAGGGATCATAAGAATTAAATAAAAGGTAATATATACTTAGCCAGTTCCTTAAAAATGCAAAATCATTTATGGAAAAGTACTTGCTAGGTTTATCCATTTCTTTGTTGCAAGGGTAGGAACATGGGCACCACGAGGCAAAGTTGGAGGCATGACCCTGGGGCAAACTATGGCTATAACTAGGTAGGATCTAGCTGGGTCTAAGTGGGAAGTGTGTGAATTTGGAAGATCAGCATTTGCAAGTGCAACAGATTTGGCTTTGCTGTAACAGGGAGTAAATTTGCCACTAATGAGGCCCAGATAAACACGTCAAGTGACTCCAGGGTGTGGTTACAAAATCAGGCAGTTTGATTTGCCATGCACTAATGGCGTTCTCATGTCTGAATACGGAAAGATTCCTATGGCTGCACTTCTGAAGTTCAGAAAAGATGGTTTAGAAACATTTAGATCCATTTTTGTCATACACTTCCCATTATCATTCATACTGTCTAAAACAAGTATAAAATGGCTCTATTCGGCAGCACTTTATATTCATTTTCATCCTCATCTGCATGGTATGAATGGCAGGGGAACCAGTGAATCAAGCCATCAGTTTGTCTTTTGATGTCATAGACAAGTCAAATTACTTATGTGGAAAATGAACACCTTCAAATTTTGCCACAACATTTACAAAGCAAATGCTAGTCTAATTACAGTTTTATGTTTATTCTCTCAGAATGTGCAACGTTTTTCTTTTCTTCACTGAGATGCCTCTTCATCGTTTTGAATGCTAACTTCTTCATTTCAATAACTTCCCTTGCTTTACTGTTTAGCCATGCTGGTTTCCTTTTACCTCCTCCCAAGGGATTTCCAGCAAGTGATGTGCACTGGTGCTGTGCTCCCAGCATGGTGTCCTTCAGGGGTCTCTATGCTGCCTGTGAGGATTTAAATCTCTTAGCCAGCCTTCTTTGACTTCTTTTAAACAAAGATCCTCCTTTTCCCATAGCTCTCCTTTCTGAAGGTCAGCATGGCCATGGTGATGCTTTTGTTACTCCTCTGTGCTTCCTGAATCTAAAAATACTATGGTCACTATTATAAGCAGTTAATTCCTCAAAAAGAAATGTTATTTTGGTCTAAGACTAAAATATATGTATTCGGTAGTATACTCTTGTTCTGACTCTCTGGACAGGCCTTCCCAACACCACCTAGCTTTCCTGTATTTTCTCTCGTCTGGGCCATCGTATCTCAGTCCCTCACATCATTCCATGAAAGTTTAAATACAAGCCTGGCAAGCTGTTACTTTCAACTTGCCAAAGAGAGGATTATAAAATAGTAATGGGTCACAGACTGATTTTTAATTCATGTTTCCCACCCCGAAGAGTTAAAAAAATTGCAGACTTAAACATACGCTTCAAAGGAAAGGGGAAAAAAGAAATCATGGTTTTAGAGGGTGGAAGTTTCTAATCAGTGTTTGGTGTCTTGATTTTCATAGCATGCACATGAAAGTTCAACTCTGAATGCGCATTCACACACAAAAATGGGCACTTATTTAGTTCCTGTCTGTTATTTCAAATGATGATACCAGTGTTGGACACAGGTGGTATAGGAGAGGTATGGGAGACGAAGTACTTGCTCTTCTTCCACTGCACTTCTGTGTGCCAGACATACTCAAGGTCATCCTCAGGAAGGAGCTTGCAGCATTCTGCAGCGGTCTAAATGTTTTGCTGTTCTGTTGCAACAAAATGTGGGCGAGTATGAAAGTGAACATATTCTGAGTGAAAGGAGACTCCGGTGTGGGTCGGAGGATGCAATGACGATAAAATGGTTATCTGAACAGCAGCGACTGACAACGCGTCAGGTTGCATCCAGAGATCGACTCTCCTTGGCAAGCCAAGGGCCACACGTGTAGTACCGAGGTTTCACTATTTATCAAAAATCATCTTGTCACATGTCATCTCTAAAAGGTTATAATTCAAGCCTTGAATGGTTTAACTGTTGGTAAACAGGATAGGGGATTGAAAGCTGCTGACACATTGAATTGGACACATGCTGTGCTTCCTGGTGAAATAGCTCCATTAGCAAAGGGTAATATTTTTACATTTTTTAGCATGGAAGCCACAGAAAGCTTATATACAAAAACAATGAAACTAATTTCATGACTGCATTGTTTACGTCATTTGAAAATGAGAGATAACAGCTCTGTCTTGTCTTAGACCTCTCTTGCCACCACCTTTATTTCAGCTCCTTGCTAAACAGTCACCTACACCCATTGGCTTTTTCTGTCCACTGAACAATTTCAAGTGAATTTTGCAGTAATGTTGAATTACTGAACTTTAATTATATCAATAACTGCTATAAGTGAGGCAAGAATCCAATAGATTGCATCTGTTTTAAATTTCCTTTTCCTCCCTTATTGTCAGGAGCATATTTAGTGGTCAGGCTATTATGGGCTTGTTTGTGCCTGTTAGGCAAAAATATACAAATATATGAGATATATATAAACATATGTAAAAATAAAGATAGACATATATATGATGAGCTGCAAGACTCTGCAACGAATTCTGGGCAGTACATCGCCATTTTTTGAGGGCAAAATGTTAGCAATCTGGTGACCTAGCCTGGGAGATGATATATATCCTTTCAAAGAAATGAGTAATTGCAGCATCTGATAAGCCTTATGGAGAATCACTGCACAGAATGGCAAAGCTCACAGTGACATGATGCATTTGTTGGTTAATGTATTTTATGACAGACAACAAAAGGCTACTAGATCACCAAGTAGTGCGTTACTGCAGCATAATGGCTACAAAAGTAAACTGGATAATTAACATCAACCTGCTTAGATCATTGTAATGTGAAATTGATCTCTACCTGTGTTAGCATTGCTAATGGATACGTTCCTTTTCAAAACCTGCTCTCTGTCAAAATTTACCCTTCACTGATTCTGCGTTCATTTATCCTCTTGCGTGTTTATTCTAAGTAAACTGCAACGGTGCCATAGCTGTAGGCCATGACTTGTCTGCTTAAACAATCTCACCTCAGTATTCCTGATGGTGCATTCTTAGGAGCGGGAGAGCCTGCACAAGGGCTGTGTTTTGGTTGTGGTTGCCAAGTGATTTTGAAAGAATAACATCTGCGACAATGACAATATGTTTGCTGTGATTACCAAGCACATTTATTAGACTTATGGTCTCACCATTAGCTTAAAAATGCCAAGTGACCTTGGTGCTGCATCTCCGAACTAGATGAATGATGCGATTCACAGTGATCTGCATACAGCTGCATAATACAGACCTTGGCCACCACATGCCCTCTGCTATGGTATCATTTGAGTTACAATTCCAAAACAAGAGAATCATTACCCTTCTTTTGCCATGATATTAAGTGCAGTGGTAATGAGTGAAAAGAGGTCACAGAAACACCAAGCGCGCATGACTGTAAACATAATGGACCACATGGGAAGCCACCACTTTGTAGAGAACAAGAGGTAGATTTTCAAAAACACAAAGGTTAGTCCTATCAAAAGTCACTGAGATCTGAGCTTGAGTGTGTGCTTTGGTGATTTTCCTGACAGCCTCTTGACAAGCACTCCTGAGCAATCAAAGCACAACGAGCCACCAGGCTACCACAGGCAGACTCTCTGGAGACTAATGACCCACATATAATTCTGTGTAGAGACACCTGTAGCAATCAAGCCTAAGAAGCTATGCCAATGTGTGGCTGCAAAACGTGATCCCTGGCTACAGCATTGTTCCTTTGTCTTTTTCTGGTTTATTTAACCCTCATCTCTGGACGTTGAGTGGCTGCAGCTTGTCTAGCTCAAGCACTAGCTGCTTCTTAGCTCTAAGTGTATGACATGGATTTTGATTAGGTTCTGGCTTTGCTCTTCAGTTTAGTAGATTGTTGGGCTCTCTGTTTTGACCCTTAGCCCCTCTCCTGCCCATGCTTCTTAGCCAAAATTTCTTCTTGTTCTTGATTTTTGGTTTCCTGGTTTCTGGTTCCGAGTTCATAGTTTTAGTCATAGTCTTAACCATTTAACAGTCTGCATCCTTTTTCTATTTCTTTGACAGAAATAGAAACCTACCTTCTAGAAAATAGATCATACAGAGGAAGGAGTGCTAGTGAAAAATACGAAAATATTTCTGAAATAAAATCCTATCAGCACTTGGCCATCATTAGTCCTTTTGGTCTACAGCTGACTGTGAAATTAACTGTGAAGTTAGGATTATATGCCATCTAAACAGCAGTGTTGAGAGAGAAATCTCTAATATGTTTTACAAGTAAAAGTAGTATTTTTAATGCAAATACACTGTTTAAACCCCAAATACGATCAGGGCCTTAGGAGATACATAGCTGCATATCTCAATGAAAAGGCTCCAGAAAAGAATACCTTAACGTTTAAAGGGGCTTAAAGTGATGCACTAGATTTTATCTCTCCATTGTAGAACAATACCATAGTCATGCATTACTGTTCAATCGCTCTTCTGAATTGCTAACTGAACGGAGGAAGTACACTATTGATGCACTGCAGATTGTGAAATAGTTTAGGCAGTTATTCCTTGTGAAAAGTGGTTATGGCACTTGGCTCTTCAGAAGAAGTAGGCGTGATAATGTGATCCACTGTAAAGTGCACTTGTGCATTTTGCTTGGTGAGTCAATTTGCTGGAGGAAGATGATACTAAATGACACTAATAACCACAAAAAGGATGAGTGCAGCATAAATTTGCTTATATTTCAGACATTGTGCACATGGTGCATAGAGATCTGCAGAGTGTTGCAGAGTAGCAGCACTGCGATATATCTCACCTGCATAATGAGCACTGCTGAATAACTGTTGGCACTGCATAGGAAACCCTTTGACTGAGATATGAGCATGCCTAATGCCTTGTAAAAAGGACTACTTCTCAAAAGAGAAATTCACACCGGAGACACATGAATTTCTGAGGGCAGACATTGAGGTGATATGTTTAATGGAGCACTTTGCAGTTTGCTTCACTGCCACCGCTGCCTATATACTTGTATTCCATCTTTCCAGCACACCAGTCTAATTATTGATTGAGTCCTTCTGCAAAGGAGGAGACTCAGTCAGTTGCTAAGGTCAGTTGCCAAGATCACCCTGAGTGCAGCAAGGATCTCCACGTAAATGTCCACCAGAACCACAACCTGTGTGTGGTGAATAATGTAGAAATGTTTTTGCTAAGATCGGTCCCACCTATGTTGCTGATGTCTCTCTCCCTCTTGCTTTTGGCCAGAAGATACATATATGTACAGCAGTTCAGCTCCTGTGCTATGACTATGGCTTGCCAAAGAGCTATGGCCTCCACATGACCACAGCCCTTACAGGTCCTTCATCTGGTTCCACCAGCAGAAACATTACATCTCTATCATACGACCAAGCAGAATGAAATACATTTTCCTATTTCAGACTAATTAAACTGAGCTTTCTAAATGTTATAGCACCTGAATAATCATAGATTCATTAAAAAAACATTGTAGGAAAGAACAAGGCCAAGAGAGGCCATTTAGTCCATCCTCTGCCTCAAAGAAGGATTGATATAGTTTCTCACCTCATGATGTGACGTTCCTTTAGAACTTTAATCTTTCTTTCAGTAGGTCTTTCAAACGACTATGCTGAAGACCTATGCCTTTCTTTTAATGCCAGGTGGTGTATACTGGACAGTGTATGGTCATTTTGTGTATATATGTGTGTATATATATATATGTATGTACTGGCAGGGGTGTTAAAAGTACACTGACAACAGAGTGTTGGTTATCTGGTTTTGTGTCATAAAGTTACAACAGAGACAATGATGCGAACCAAACTACTAGAGGGCACCTACAGTGTCTAGTTTCAGATTTCGCATACATACTGCTGATTGCTGGAAACTGAAAGGCCCTACCAGGGAAAGAGTCACTCCACACATGCCCAGTTTCTCAAGTTTTTTGCTTAAAAATATTCTTCTGGCTTTCTGGTCAGAAAAGACATACTGAGCTTGATGGGGCTTTGGTCTGACCAAAGGCCATAATTCTTATGTTTAATTATTATTATATTATGTTTAATTATTAATTATATATCATGATCATTATGTAGTGCCTAATGGCTAATCAAGAATGATACCTAGGCAAGGTACAAGCAGAGAATAGTGCCTCTTTCTCAGAACAGCTCGTGCCGGTAAAATATGACTGCTGTGGCCATACACAATTGATGGCAACATTGCATTAAAACATTGCACATCCTTCCCTCTGTACAGCATGACTGGTGCACCACAGAAAGCATTTTGCTCTGTAATCACTGCAGTATGGTACTAATGAGCTTGTTAGGATTTGTGTGCTTTACTGCACAGTTTGCATACTTTGTGTACTTGGGATACTTCAATGTTTTCTAGCTGTGCCAGTGATATTTGCATTCTGATTGCTTAACAAAACAATGCCGCACATTTAAGGAAGGTTGTAATGCAAATACAATGCATGGCAACAATAATAATATCCTGCGCTCCTACAAATCCCAATGCACACCATGTCGTGCATTCAGATGTGAATGAACTGGACAATGTGAAGCTACAGGAATCAGCTTATACATAAATTCTGTATATGTGTGCCTACCAACATTTTTTAAACAGTTCAAGGAGTTAAGGGAAGAAGGTTTTGTCTGTAAGAAAAAGAGGAATGTGGTTAACACACTAGATTGAGACTTGGTCCACATGGATTCAACCCAGACATTTTGATGGATTTCCTCTGGGACTCTGGCCAGTGATTTTGGCTTTTAATTCCAGAGGTGTTTGGTGACATATCCCACTGATTTCCTGGGGATACCGGAATCTCTCAGGATCTGGCCCTGAGACTCCTCAGCAAAGGATAATGATGCTTCCACATTTCACAAACGTTCTGTAAGGAGATGCATCCTGTTCGAGGCATCTGAGAGCACTAGAGGTGTTCATGCAAGATCTAAGCCCAGCACTCTCACCTGCGCACACTGGCCAGTGTACTGGCAGGCAGGATGAATTGCAGGAAGACTCGTCTGTCTGTCCCACAACCACTAAGCGTTACGAAATGGACTCTACCAAAAATCAATACTGCTGAAATCCAGACTCCAAGTCTGGGCTACTGAGTGACTCTTACCCAGACATTCAGCATTCCTGACATCTGATGGGTCCTGGTTTCTTGTGGGAAATTCAGTATGTCCTGTAGCTCTCCTGACTTTTTGGTTCGCAGTCCCTGTCCACAGCTGTGGGTCCCAACTATGCAGCATCAGCCTGGCTGGCAGAATTGGATCCAGTACACTGCTCCCTGTTAGATGGAGCTTGGTTATTTGCTCAGGTGACCTCAACTAGGTATTAGTTCAGCAGCTGTGAGCCAACTCAGTGAAGGGCTTCGTTTTTTAAATAGTCTGTAATGTTTTAAATAATCAAACACTTGTAACTCTGTCAATCAGTCCATTTCTGCAGGTAATAATCAGTTCAATGAGTTCCAGAAATATTTGTGAAGTAAAATCCACTAATACTTTTATTCTGCAGTCCAGTGTGACAAGACAATATGCATGGCCAGCAATAACTCTTTACAATGGCTAATCCATCATATGCTGTTGATATTCTGTTTATTACTCACTATTTATAGTAACTTCTTTGTCCTTGATAGGATAGGCATAGTAGGGCATGCTCCATTTTAGCAAATAGATGCACATGTGATTTTTTTGATAGAGCTGATGGAAAGTTTTCATCTGAGATCATTTTTTTCTGACAAGTCTGCCTATTTGTTCAAAGCAGATACAAATCTTCATTCCATCTGAACAAACAGGAATACAACCTGAGTGCTTGAAATCTGAGGGAGAATTAGGCTTTCAACAATTATAAAAACTTTCAAAGAACTGGAAAATCTTTCCCTGTTTTACCTCAATGTGTCCTAGAACGTGCTTAACTGCACCACATTTAAAAAAAAAAAAAAAATCACTTATGGACAGCAATTTTGGTGCAGGCATAGACATAAGTACATAAGATGACCAGAAAGAATCAAATGACAAGGCTGGGCTGTTTTCAATTTCAGAAATACAAAGCTGACTTAAGCTGCTGTGTCTCAGATTTCAGTTAACTTGGATCACTGAAAAAGCATTGCATAGCTTTGTATTACTTAGAAGCATGAAGAAGAGGAAATTGTGATATTCTCTATACTTTTGAATACAAACACAAAGAACTGGGTCAATGCCTTAATCACAGGAGTGCTTGTATTATTTTGCTTATTCTTTTTCTCATGCTGTGGGCATTTGAAAAAGTTGCTTTCCGTTATTAAGTAATTTGAACTGAAACCAAATAGCAAGGAAAAGGAAAGATAAGATTTTCTGTCAGTCCAAAATGTTTCTTTCATACCAATTAATCTGATCCTAGACAAATATTTCTATAACATCAGAGCAATTAGAATGAATAAACTATTTTCATTTTTTTCTTTTTCAGATCAGCTGTTCTTTAGATCAATTTCTAATAAACAGCAAGCAGACAAAATAATTTTTGAGCTCATTTGGATCCTGGTCCATCCTCCATCAAAGTCAATAGAAATCCTTTCTCTAGATTCTTTGGTGTCAGGATAGAGCTTTTATTGTTCACTATGAAAACTGAGAACATATAGATACTTGGTAGTGATGGTGGATACCATTTCAACTGTTCATAAACTGTACACCAAACACTGTGTTATAGATATCAGCACACATCCCAGTATTATTAAAAGTTTTGCACAAGGAGTCAGTGAACTTTGGAAAAATGAACAAGAGAGGAAGAGAAGTTTGTCTTTCTTTTTGTCTCTCACTTGCTAATCAGTCTGGTTGGTGGATAAACAGGGACCAGTCCTTGGGACTTTTCTACTGATGATGACTCGTGGCACTCTTGTAACCCTGTTGTACTGTGTCATGTCATTCAGGCACCATTAGGCCTGAAGAGATCCTGTGATCAAGATATATCTGGTTTCAATGTGTAAAGTAATCATTCATTGTCTACCAGATGTAAGAGATGTCTGGGGGACACAGTGAGCTGCTAAGCAAGGCCAAGAAGACACCCAAAGAGTCACTGCTGGCCAGTCTTTCTCAGTTTCCAGTTGCTGTTTTCCAACTCCTTGGGTTTCCTTTTAGGATTTTATAGCTTTCTGCGTTTTTCCCCATGACTCTGCTACAGGCTTCCTCACAGCTCTTTCTCGCAACATTGAGTTTCCTCAACCATCTAAGCCAAAGTTTCGCAGCTTGGCTGGTCAGAGATAGACATTGGGCCATTCAGATGAGCTAATGGGGAGGTGGGTACACGACAGTTGAAAACACTAGAATGCTGCTGAATGCAAAGGAAATTTGATAGGTTTTTGCCATTCAGACTTTTCTTCTGCAGTCCTTTATCTCCTCACTCTGTCACTACACTGCTTTCACCCACTGTTCTCTCTAGGCCCACTGGTCTCCTTCCCCCTACCTCAGCCTCCCCAAGAAATAAGTTCTTGGCAAGGTCTGGCATTATGCTGGGGAGAGATGCACTAGCAGCAGACCCAGAAGCAAGGAAGCATGCTGGCCACCTCCCATCTCTTCTCCTCCCCACTTCTGGCAGGCAACTGGGAAGGCAGCACCATCCCAGCTCTGATCAAGTGGATGAGGTGGACAGAGGTGGAAACAGAGCCAGAAGTTCACGGAGTCTGGGCAGTACTGAGCGTGGCTGTGCTGGGCCCCCACATACCAGATCATTTGATATTGTTCAGTGTGCATTAACATTTTATTGTTCAATATGCAGTTACAACAGAAATGCTACTATGGTAGCAATGCCTCACTCACTGTACGTTCTTACAGCTGCATCCTCATTATATGTATGTCAGTGTATTCCGGTAACTGTGGTGAAGTCATACCATCTCCACTGTCTGTTAATCCAGCTCATCATTTTAAAGTAATAGGGAGTGCTGATCGTGTAGGCTGAACTCCTAGCTGAGGTCAGCAGAACGTACAATTCCATCCACAGGCTCCTGCAGTAAGGGGAATTACTCTTCCTTCCAAGTCCAAGAATGGAGCTAAACACCACTTTAATGCTCAGGATGCAAAGAAGATTGGATTTTACTCTGAGTTACACTGCAGTAAACTTGGAGTAGCGTCATTAGTAAATATCAGTGGTTGGATTGAGAGAATATCAAGACCTGAGACATCTGGCCAAACATCACATTGCTGGGCAACAGCAGGGTTTAGGTTTAAAGACAGCAAAACAGACAGTTTTCAACTTTCTGTGGAGTGTAAAATAGCTGTGACATGCCTGACAAAGAATAGTTTGTGTTAGCAAAATTGCTTCACATTTTTAATGAAAAAACTTGAAAGCAGATTCCTTCTGATTCAGACAAACATTAATCAGTAGAAGCAGGTACTTGTAAATAAATTAACTGATGCCATAGCCTCCTCTACACCTTTTTCTTTTCACAAGCAGACAAATCACAAAATACCTCAGGGAAAATGGTCTTATTTGGTGTTAGAATCTAAAGAGGTCCTTGGGAAGAAATAAATACAAATCAGAAGTAAAATAAAATGCTTGTCTCTAATGAAAAGAGGGAGACTGATCGGTTTGTGATTCTTAGCATCTACAAAATTGAGGTCACTATCGTGAAGGGGATAAGTCAGTTTCTAATCTATTTCTTTAGTGCAGCGCTACCAATTCATCAGAAATTTATAGGGGAAAGTCCAACAGAGCTTGAGGCTTGGGCAGAATTCATTATTCAGTACCCAACTTTCTCTTCATGGATGCATTTTTAGTGCAGCAGTTATATTTTTATCCACTGAAGATCTTTACTTGGATCCAAAAGCTTTTCCTTGCTAAAGCTCTGAAAGGTCTCTTGGAGGTGTCTACTCTATAGCAAGTCCATACATATCCTTAAGGGAATCATGAAGTATGCCCTTATTTACTTTTAAAGCTATTTTTGTACACTATCAATGCAAGGCAAAGGTTTACAAGCATAGCAGGTAAACTCTGTTTACTGATCCTATAAATCATGCCTGTAAAACCACTTCCTCAAGCAATGTTTAATGTACAAACTACATACATTTAGTCCAAGGAAAAATTAATTATTTAACCTGATGATTTTTGCTGCCTTGGTGAATGCCAGCCTTGATTTCTTCCTGTAAGTTTTATTTTCTTCTTCATATGAATCTTAAAAATAATGCATCATACGCATACCTTCTCTGTACAGCACATACGGCAGCAAATACACTCTGCTCCCAGCAGTGTGGGCTCAGAGACTGGCCATGATGTGGTGGGCTACCCCTGGCTGCTTAGTCGCAGATAGCTCCTCTATGCTAACGATAAAATATTACATTATAAGGTTGGAGGAAGTGGATGCGAGAAAGGAGGGAGACTGAAACACATTTTCATTGCAGTATTCTGTCTGTTTGCTGCAGGAGTTTGTATTAGGTGTGAATGTGGATGAAAGGATTTCATTGAATGCTCCTTTATTGGTGGTGTCTCTCTCCACCATTTAATAGAGTGTATAAAGATTTCAGTTTTAGTTAAGAAAGGAATTATGATCGTTGACTAATAAGTCAGTCATGTTTCTTGAAAAATGGGAGGGTAAGAGGCAAAAGAGGATTTTGGGTAAAGAATAAAACATCCCTCACAAACGTTCAAGATTCTTAGGGTTTCAGTCTGTATTCCCTTGAGGACCTAAGGCTCCCCATAGCTTATTCATAGTCTCTGCCTTTCCATCATCACTGTATTTTTCACATGCAAAATGGAAGAATGGATTGAAGCTTTACCGTACAACCAGAGTCCTTACTGGTCTTCATGAATGTGCTTATTTTTTGTAGAAAAAATGTCGTTCTGTTAAACTATTTTAACAATGACAGTAACAGTCTATTTTTAGGAAAAAAAAATAGTTTTCCCATGGATTTCCACTGACTTAAGAAGGGAGAATGGCAGAATCACATCACAAAGTCATGGAAATACTGTTTGGAGTGGACATCAGAGGAGCACACTGTCCAGCCTCCCTCTCAGAGTGTCACTGTCCCCAGCACTGGGTTATGTCAGCCGTGGGTTTGTCTAGCCAGGTCTTGAAAACTTTCAAGTGTGTCCACATCATCTGTGGGCAACCTGTTCGTGTGCTGCACCACGCTCCTGGTGAAGTTTCTCCTGCTGTCCAACCTGAATCTCCCAACCCACAATCTGTGATTATTATCACTTGTTGGGCCATCTGCCACTGCTGAGGAGAGTCTGGCTCTGCATTTTTGTATCTGTCCTTCAGAAAGCTGTAGGCTGCTATTAGGTTGCTCCTTAACCATCTCTTTGTCAGACTATGCTGCCTCCACCTCTCTTCGTGGGACATGTGCTGTAGGCCTGTGAATACATCTTCTGTGTTCTAGTGTCAAGATAATTCTCAACATTTTTCTGAGAACATTTTGTTATTGGCAGAACTGCCAATAACTTGAGTAAAGTAAACATAGGAGATAAGGCATAAGGGTTTAAGATCAGGGCCTCCCCAGTGTACTGAAATATCCGAAGAGGTCTAATTTAATGAGTCTAGCCTTACCACGTTTTAGTGAACACTTAAATTTAGATTTAGGAAGTGGTTGTACAGCACCAAAGATGGTTGGTTGAACAAAAACCAAGAAAGAAACTATGGCAGATATAGAAAATGTTCAGATCAACACAAGAAGCAAGTCTCTATCCCAGGAGGACATTACGGGAAGACTTCAGTTTTATCAGCTTGTAGGTAGCAACATGGAAGCCACTGGGAACATTATAGCAATTCTACAACTGTTTAATTTAGCAGACAAAAAATGAAGTGTTATTTGGTTCCCTTTACAAGTGGAAGGGGGAAAACTTAAAACAGAGCTTGCTACAAAGTATGCTCTTTCCGTAATTTCACAGCAGGACAATCAGAGACCACTTAAAACCACAAAGTTGTGGAAAACCTCAGTGCTTCTAGAGCACATATCACTCGCTGGGGCCTTGTTATACTGAAGGTAACGTAAAACTATAAACAGCATATGCTAAGCTTCTGTATTGTACAACAAATTCTGTCCTGTATATTGTTTTCTGTTTCAGAAAACGGCTGTAAGAAGTTCGGCTGTAATCAGCAAGGTATAAAATTCCTGCAGACTCCGAAAAATGATGAGCCCAACCCAAAAGTTACCTGTACTCAAGACAAGGCCTCTGGGGTCTTTCACATCACACCTGGAACTTTAATACATAAAAAAAAGGGAAATGTGCTTGCGTTTTGACAATGGAGCTTGCACATTCCGAGCTTATATAGCCTAAATTTCCATATAACCCTGGTGAAGCTATCTAAGCAGCTCCAGTCATAAACAGATGACTGGTAAACATTAAGTCTGATCCAGCAAGTATGTAAGCATTTTGCACAAAATATATTGGACGAGATCAAGAGACTTCCGCATGATATAAATTCTTCTTATGCTGTGAGAGATGTGGGTCTAATTCAGATAAGGAACAGAACTGCCCCCGACTCTCCCCCTCCCTTATAACCATTACAGGATTGTGTAAATATGTGCCATTACTACTTCCATGCCAGTACTCTGAGCACAGGTAATTCACAAGTGGTTTTGACAGCTAACAACCATACTGGATACTGAATTCAGCTCAGCATAAGGGACTGAATGTTTCTCAGCATTTAGGAATGGCTTGTTTAGCTTGCTGGCTTTTGTGAGCCTATTTGTGGTGAGCTTAGATGCACAAGTCTGAATATGGATTCTGCTAGAAGCTAAATACAACAGCTACTAGGATCAGTCCACCCCTTTCATGTAGTCCCTCACCAGTTTTAGGGAAAACACCTGAAGTACCCCCACTTATCACAGAAAAAAGTCAGGCACACATATGATCAGAGCAATAATGGATTTATTTTCCTTCTCCAAGTGGGATTGACAGAAGGCTGCCCAATGGGTACCTCTAAACAGCTTGCTAAATGATATACTTCTGCTTATATTCCCTTCTTCTCCCTTTTTAGCTTTTCAAGTTCTTCCCTATACCACACTCATCCACTCCCAAATAAACAGTTTGTCCCTATTTACTCTTTCTTGTCATCCCTAATTTTGGTACTTTATACCTTTTCAGTATTTGTGATACAGTTGTACTGGTAATTTCTACCTCCATCAGCAATTCCTTTGAGTTAGTGACCTCCTTTTGTTATCAATCATATTTCTTATTTCTGCTCCTTCTTATATTGCTGTCTTTTTAAAGTAGTCATGTCAGAATGAGATGTCTACATATACTTTATCCCCTTTTGCTCTCTGTAGTGTCTTATAAATTCTCATGCTATTCTTTTGTTAGTGAAGCTGCATGCCAGGGCTGATCACCTCTGCGTATGCCCTAACAAGTGCTAGGCTTGTCTATGTTGTGAATCTAGTACAGTTTGGATACATTCATAGAACCATAGAATCATAGAATGGTTTGGCTTGGAAGGGACCTCAAAGATCATCTAGTTCCGACCCCCCTGCCATGGGCAGGGAAACCCTCCACTACACCAGGTTGCCCAAAGCCTCATCCAACCTGGCCTTGGACACCTCCAGGGATGGGGCATCTACAACTTCTCTGGGCAACCTGTTCCAGTGCCTCACCACCCTCTGAGTGAAAAAATTCTTCCTTATATCTAATCTAAACCTACCTTCTTTCAGTTTAAACCCATTGCCGTTTATCTTATCACTATATACCCTTGTAAAAAGTCCCTCTCCAACTTTTCTGTAGGCCCCCTTCAGGTACTGGAAGGATGCTATAAGATCCACTCCTTACCGAAGTGGAAGATTAATCCCTTTTACATGAGCAGTACTCTGGGAGCGCTCAGCTATTATCTGTCACTGTTGGTTAGCACACCAGGAATACTGCCTCCTTCATGCTGACTTTTAGACGTGAGATGTTGGTGCACCTGCCATTTCTGATGGAGACAAGAAGGTTATATCATCTCAAGCTGCCATGATACATTGAAATTAAGTTAAAGTTACATTAAGCTGATTTTCCATATCAAGGCAGAGTACTAATTCATATATAGCAGAAGATCATATTCAAAGGCCCATTGACTCTGCTTCTAATTCTCTTCCAAATTTGCCCAGATTGACAAAAAAGCTCTTAGGTTAGTCTGGTGAATTAAAAAAAAAAAATATCCAAGATCTGTATTTAGCTGCAAATAATCAATTTCCTGGTGGTTTTTTTGTTTTTGTTTTTTGGTTTTGGTTTTGGTTTTGGTTTGGTTTGGATTTTTTAATAATAATAGAAAAAGATTAGCAGCTGTCTGTCCTCATTGAACTATCTCTGCTTGGAAAATTACTACCGCTGGCTTTGAGTCCTCACAATTGACTGCATGCTTGCATTCATTCAAGCCTTAGGGCTCTGTCACCCTAAAACATCTTCCCTGAATGCTGGAACACCCTTCAGAAGTCAGTCCCGATGCCTAGCTCCATGATGAGGGCTCCACTTAAATTACATGGATCACTGGTAGAATATGTATATCTCTATCATACATATACATATATTTTTCTGTAGCAGATGACTAATGTAAATGGCTTGAATTATTCCATATGAATTCAGCTAATTCAGCCCAGATGGTGAATTCTTAAGACTCTTGTCTTCAAGGACAGAGAGCTTCTGAACAGATTGTACGTGACAATGGAAATCAATTCATGTTCAAAGAGTTTCTATTATTTGTCAAAAGAAATTATATCAAACATGTCACATCAGCTTTTTACTGTCCTGCCACAAATGAGTTGACTGAAAGATCTACCCAGACATTTTAAGGGAGCCCCACCTGTGGTAAAGCCCTCCTGGAGATAGCTTGCACTACCTTGTGGTTTGAGCTGTCACTCTTGTCCTGTAAAAAAGCAGTAGATAGTTAGACAAATTATGACTTAGAAGTGTTTTTATAGAACATGATTTAAAGGTTTTAACACCTGATTAGCAGAGTGAGCAGCAGTGTGTTCAACTAGCTAAACAACAGCAGGAAACTGAGTACTGTCATTTACCAGTCCACTCTCTTGTATAATTTTGTCATGGAAAGGTACATAAAATATGTGGTTATGTTATTTGGATGATTTCTTTTTTGTAATATGAAGAATTCTGTGTTTCCATTCTTTGTACAATATATCAAGTATACTAAGATATGTGTTGCTATTTTAAGTAGCATTGGTTGACAAATCTGCAAAAATGTCATGGTTTCTTTTGCTCATGATTGAGCTTCTAAATTGTTCACTCTGACCCCTAATACACATAACTTCAAAGTGACAACTCGTATACTTGAATTTTTCCATACTTTTGCTGAACTGCAGTTTTCTGTGACTACATTATTCATGTTGAGTGTAAAAATCATAAGAATAACTTCATGAATGAATGAGTGAATGAGCAAATGAATGAATGGTACTGTTCCAGTAAATTAAAAATATGCAGTGCCTCTCATTATGTCTACATGGCTGTTTCCTGTATTCTTGAAGGACAGCTACTTTTATGGATGGAAATTTAAGCACAGACTTAACCAAACTGAATAAAGCAGTTGGAGCAAGGAGTAGAATTGTGAATGCTCTTTTGTTGTATTTGATTGGCTCCAGTAGAAAAATCTGGCGATATTTCATAGATGATGTGATATAGATCTCTTGACTGACACAAATGCAAGATGAACTTTCCTCTGAAGATGAACCTATAACCAAAGATCTGCAGTAATAGAAAAGGAGCCTAAATGCCCTGATGAATCAAGTCTGTTTGTTTTGAGGTGGATCTAGCAAATTTACATTTATTGCTCAGGATCTGCATCTTCTTGAGAAGCTGGGGCCGCTGAAACCACTAATTTGCCTGAGACTTGCTGAACGATCAAAAAAGAAAAATAGTAAAGAAACTATAACTCAGTATGTTTTAATCTTGAATTTTCAGGCTCTCTATTCAGTATTTATTAGTAAAAATATCAGTTAGAAAATTTGCAATTATAGTAGTCATTTATACCAGCAATTATTACCGTTGTGTACATGACTATGGACATTAGCTGAACCTGTCTGGATGTCACAATGAGTAGCTAAACCACAATGTTTAACAGGGAAGGGAAAGGATTCCACTGACTGAGTGGAGGGAGAATGGATGTAAGAAATACTGTTCCAAGAGATTATCTGAAATTGTCATGCAGTGTATTTTAACATTAATTAACTTTATAAATACAGTTCAGTAAATGCTGCATGCATAAAAGTAGAGTTTTACTGATTCTAAGTTACGATTTGAAGTACCCGTATTTATGATCATTCAATATTATATATTACATCATTTATAGTAAAAATGGAAAGGAACCATCTAACCCTGAGACATCAAAATACTTTAATTACAAGTAAATAAACTGCCGTTATACATGATTTAATTTTTTTCTGGCACTCAAAATCTCCATTCAACTGTAGCACTATACCGTTACCAAAACAAGATACTGAGAGGCATGTCATGACACACTCCTCTGCAAAGACCTCTTCTCCATCCTGCAGTGGGAGGCAACGGGATAATGAGCTTGCTCCCTTTCTTACTGTGATACTCTAAGTATCAGGTTAGTTCCCATTGTGATGATTTTACTTCTCATCACCTTCTATCAAGGGATATATGCTTCTATAGTACAACAAGATCCAGGCTTGGTTAGCAAAGAGAAGTAAGTTCAGAAGAAGGAAGAATCAAGTGGATATCTCAGGCTATATCTGCATCATGGGATAGAGGAAACCAGCCCAGCCCTTCCGCTGAGAGGAATGACCTCCAGGCTCCCTGACTCCATGCCGGGATGAGAACTAGGCATATATCCCCCACATTTGGACATCTTGATTTCTGCAAGAGCTAGCCACTAGGGAGCTGCCAAGTGCCCTGCTGGGTACCTGACCCGAACCATCAGGTATCTCAATGGCACATCAGAGTCATTTGACCCGAAGGCTGAACAGATGTTCCCCTCCCGTTTTTATGCTCCCTTCCAGCAAGGAATTTAAATATATGAATGCCTCCTCCCTATTCTGAAAAGCCTATAAACATCAAATAGCTATGGATAACTGAGCTGGTTTTCTGCACAAACGTCCCCCATCCCTTTGTCAGCTGGGACAATGTAGCATTCCCTCAAAGGAAAGGAAGCTGCTGTCTCATGCAGAGGGGAGGAACTAAGGAATGTTATCTGGTTCGTAGTGGAAAATTGATAACATTATTTTGATTGATTTGATTATAAATTGTCAAAAGATTTGATTAAACAATTTGGGTGTCTCTGTTTTCTTGATTTAAACAATTTTCTTGCTTGTTTTTTAGTGGAAAATACTTGTTAAATAGTCACCTATTTCTGTGGACAACAAAACTTTTCGACACTGCATTATTTTAGGGAAAAGTTGAGAAAAAATCAGGCATGGTATTTAATAAAAAAAAATAAATATTTAATAATATTGTTTTAGAGGAAAACAAAACCAAACAATACTGATCACCTCTGCTGAGATGTGATTCTTGGTGAGAAGATGAAGTTCTTTTTTTATAAGCATATTTATACTGATAATATTTGAACAGGGCTCATTTCATAAAAGCAAACATTGAAATCAATCATTAAAACTCAGTGTCTCTCACCGAAAGCCATGTCTGGAAAACGATAATCTACTGTAGGATAATTTTGCAGACAGTATGTAATGTAAGGAATGTCATTCTTGTGACAATAACTCTTTATAGAAATATTTTAAAGCCAGTTACTTCTGTCAGTAGTTACTCTGCCCCCTTTCTCTACCAGGTAAAAAAAATGGGTTCAGAAATATAAAAAATGGCATACATACTTAATTATTGATCTTGAAGTTGCAACAGAAAAGATACGTAACAGCGAGTTTATACTCTTTTGTAGTGGAAATTGATGGAAAGAACGATTAATGTGGATAATGGGATTGATTTGCCATTTTAAATATCTTGTCTGTTTTTCTTAATCTTTGCAGCAATTTTATGAAATAAATGACAAGCTGATATAAAAAATAATGCTTAAGGCAGGACCAAATAAACAAAAGCTAGTTCAAGGAGAGAAAATTTGTTTACAAAACATAACTCTCTTTTTAATTCAGAATTATTTTGCTATCTATTCTTTCCTCCAGTATAATCTTAGTATTGAATTCTGCTCTGCTTCTGTTGCTTTCACAATTGTTTTTTAATGCAAAGCCTATGAAGGCACACACTTATCTTGCAGAGGATTAACACAAAATATAACAAAAAGCAAAAAGCAGTAATTTGTGCAGTCATTTCATTTCGCTCAATAGAACAAAATGGAATTACTCAAAAATCCTATATAATTTGTGGTGTGTATCACAAGAATAGTATGTGTCACCATAACTGCATAATAGGTAATGCTCTGGTATTGTGATGTTGTAACTGTCAGCTTTTACATAACCCCTGGTTTGTTCAGTGTGTTGCTCCAAGACATAAATTATTGGTGTTAAAAAAATTAACAAAGTAATTTTTGGATATTAGCAAAACAGAACACATACTTAAAGTGGTTTTTATTTTTTTTTTTTTTTTTTTCTTTATTTTTTTTTTTTTTTTTTTTTTTGAGGAAATGGCATAGCGGGAACCAGTCTAATACTTATGCAGAACAGCATCTATTTTTAGTAAAGCAGTTTTCACTAGATATAATTTGGGCATTCTGAATAGAATATGTGAACCATTGCAAATTTGACTCCTCTAGGTTAGGAAATAAAGCTCATAGCGTATGCGACCAAGGTGATTTTCTAACTTTAGGATATGATCTTGGTTTTAATCTGTTGTTGCAAGGTCACAAATTATAAGAGACTCCTCTACAAGCAAACAAACATGATATATATATAGGTATATATCCTACACAGCAACAATATACATAGATAAACGGAATGACCCAAATTAATGCAAATTCATGTAACTTGTTTTCATTAGGACAGATTGGCTCCAAATATCTGTGCATGGAGGAGGCATTCCAGCAAAGCATAGGTATTTTCATTTTGCATAGTGAGAGTGTTCTCTGCATTCCACACCTGTTTCCTCCATCCCCAAATATAGTGTAAAAGAAGTGATTTGTGTTTGTCCATTGTGGGTTCAGCCTATTAACTCTTATCTATTTATTTGCCTGTATATGTAGATTTTTCCTATGAAGCCTGTGAAAGTAGTATCTAAGCAACAGCCTGAATGTTTCAGCTTTGTCCTGACGACTCTATTCAACATTTAGAATGGAGCATAAATGTAGGCAAGTTGCAATGTCTATGAGGAGTTTAACCAATGTCTTATCTTACCTTGGTCTGTGCTAAGCAGCTGTGAGCAGTGTGTTATTTAAATGGTTACTATTTCCTGCTTGAAACAGCACTCTCACTGTTGTTGCCACTAATGAAACTACCTCAGAGGTGCTCACCTAGAGAAATGTTAGCAGAAAGACGATACTAGAAGCAAAATCACACAAGGAAAAAGAAATCAATGCTATACTCTGTTATAGTCTCTGCATCTGGTTGCAGGCATATGTGGGATTTAGCAGGATTTACTTTTCAGATATTCAAAGCAGGCTAATAAGTTTTGAGAGCTTATGATGGTATTTGATTTTTATTTTATTTATACATATATTTCAAGGACCTGCTGTATTTTTTCACCTATAGGCCAGTGTGTTTCTTGGAAGGTTTCTCTAAGAATTCCTGTTAATTCATACCACTTCCTCACCAATAACTGACACAGTTCGGTGCTCTACCATGGCAGATTTGATTCTCTCAGCTAGAAGGGTTACGTATGAAACGTGAGCTCTTTTGGTTGGCCATATATCACGAGAAAGTTATGTGGCAGACCCATCCTGAATTTTTACCAATTGTGATAAAACATGTAGGGAAAAGGTTTTGAAATATGTCATGAAAATAGCTACTAAGATTGCTGTGCAAGACTGAGTTTTCTGTTGGCTGATCAGTTGCCTCTGTTTTCAAAGAGAAGAAAAAACCTGCAGTCTCAATCAGGCAAGCAGCAAAACAATTCGCTATACGTAGAGCTCAACTATATTAGAAAAACCATACCGATTGTATTGCAACTTTGATAGTCCTTCCACAATTTTTGCTGCAAAATGTGGAGACATCAGATGTGAAATATTTCCAGTTTAGAGAAGGACTGGAATAACTTATAAAAAAACTGGCCTTAGCCTAAAGCAAAGCCGAAGTTTAACAATATTAAAAGAGAGGGCATGAGTTTAGGGGCTTAAAGCAGGAATTTCTTCTATAAACAGTAGGCTTTTCTGTTGAAAATGACAAAGTCGTAGAAATGCTTCCTTTTCTATTGAATAACTCACTGTATGCCACCAGATAAGATGCCAATATAATATTGCCATGAAAAAGAAATGGAGGATTTATCTACGAGAGGAATCTAAAAGACTTAGTTTGATGTTTTTGCCTGTAATAAAAAGCAACTGGAATTGATGTCCTGGGGATTTTCACCTAACAAATTTCCAGGCACTATACACGTCTGGGACATCACTGATTCTTAGGACTGTCTGTTTTAGACTTTAGTTTCTACATATACTGAGAAGTAATTTGTAGTTTTGTGGTGACAGAGCAGTACAGATGTACATACAAACTTCTGAACTGAATGTTTATAACATATTTTTTGCCAAATTTTCTGAGAGAAAAAGAAAGTTGTCTATGAATGACCAAAATTTTCATGGCCACAATGTCACCCTTGTGTGTGGGAGTACAAAAGATATATTTCAGCAAAGCAGAGAGAACTTAAGGATACTTAAGAGATATAAGGCTTGGAAAATTACTCTTGAATATCTTGGCAAAGGTCCACATTTTTACTGTGCCTAATAATGTCTTTATATATATTGACAAACTCGGACTATAGCTGTAATTCCCTATAATAATTAATACTTCTGCAGAAGAGGTTTGTTTCAAAATTATTGCCCATCCTCGACCATCCTGTACTAATATTCCCAGAGTAATAATCTAAACTTTGTTATTGTTTCAGATATCCAGAGGTAAGCAAGTTACTAGTAGTTCTCATGTAATTTTAAATACAGATTGTTATCGGTTTTGTCTTTATGCATTATTTGTCTCCATGATATTATTTTCCATCTCTTTGAACAGGAAAAATAATCACTTAAAAGAGATGTATTAAAACTGATGATCATAATAGATAGCCAAAGACCGTGGCTACTGTGTTATGAATAAATCACTGCACAGATGCATAATGAAGTTTGATGAACCACAGCAAGAAAGTAGTGGTGAGGGGATGCCCCAATAATCTAGAAAAATACTGCTTAAGATACGTGGCTAAAAAGAAAGAACGGAGTTACTCAGGAAAATAATATGTGGGAAAGAATTTAATTGGTACAGGGCAGGAAAACACCAAGGAATGGAAAAAAATAAAAATAAAAGGATATTAGGCTTTTCTTATCTTTTTGTCTTTCTGACACTGGTGTGTCAACAGAACACTATTTTAGGATTTAAAAAGAAGTTATTACGGCATTTTTTTCACCAACAATTTACATTTTAAGTATTTTTTTTTTTTAGATTTTTGTTATTTTCCCAGGTAATTTTCTGTTTGCTTCTTAATGTCTTATTTATTCTTCTGTGCTGTTGCCAGATTTCTTGCCTTCTTTTCTATTTCATTATTTCCTGCTTGTCTCTCTTCTCAGACTCTTTCCCTTACTTCTTTTTTTTTTTTTTTGGCTGACCTCCATGGAAAATACTGCAGGTTTTTGGGTTTTTTTCATACTATTCTTGCCAGTAAAACACTATCCTTGACAAAAAGAAAAAATAAGCTACTGCTCTGGAGGTGGCTAGAAAACTGGCATAATACCAGTGAACATAATCCAAACCTGGCACGGGACAGACTAGACGACCTAAAAACTTTTTCTCATATCGAACTTCAAGGTTTTTGTGGAAGCAGTAAGGGAAAGGGACCAATTCCAAAACCCTAAATTCTGTCATGATGTTTTAATTGTGCAGGGCTTAAGGGGCTCCAGAGATACTCTGTCCTAAAACAGACATTTCACTCTCAGCTTATTTTGCATTTCATCTTGTTTGAAATTAAATAACGATAAGGTGCCAACTTTAACTACTTCAGCTCAATTGTTTACTTTTGCTAAGCAGATGAGAAGAGTTTCTGTGCCAGGGGGAGATGATGCCACTCTTAAATAGGTTTTCCTCTGGAAAAGAGCAGTGTAAGTCCTGGATCAGCGCTACAGTGCAGTGCACATGGGTAAGACTTCTGGCAGTACACCTAAGGGGGAGGAAGGGCAGAGCCAAAGATTAAGGCAGTGCTCAGAGAAGTTAATACCTTGGGGACTGTAGCACATCCATATATTTCCTTTCCTTCCTTGCTTGCCTGTTGTCAAGCTTAGCTGCATGTGCCAAGCACCAACTTCAAGACTGTAGACCTGTGTAGAGGGGTCTGAGGGATTTCTTCTTGTCTTTGTTGTGCAGAGCCATGACTTTTCTAGCCTTCAAGAAAAAGCATCTATGTATGTTCGGACACGTGTATTTAATTATTTGAATTCTTGTTTCCCATATTTTGAAACACACACTTCTGAAAGACTGCAGAGATATGCCATATTTAACAGAAAACAAAATATCCTCTCTCATCCATGGTCATACTGTGTCAATCCCTTGGGAGACCTCAAGCTCATTTATTAGCACAGGAGCCAGACAAATACATGATAGAAGCCACCACTGACATTGGCACACTAAACAGTCTTACGAAAGTTCAACAAACCTTGAGACACAGTAATTTGACATCTTATTTTTCTTCCCCCTTGGTCAGCTATCTGCTTCCATGTAATTGAAGCATAAACCAAACATTTCACTAAGAACTCTTATTAATAGATATTCAGGACTAAAAACTGTGCAGAAATAAAACTAAAAGCACTTGAAAAAGTGAAGGATTCATCACAGATTTGGAGCTAGTTTGCATTGCCATTTCTAACACATAAGACTGAGCCTTTTATTTTCATATCTTGCTGTAAGTCTTTGTCAGTCTGCTTATATTCCCCAAATAGCTTCTGCTTCACTACATTTCCATCTGTACAGAAAGGGCATGGACATAAACACTGATAAACTGTGAGTGAAATCTTCCCTACCTCCCAGCTAAGGCAGGATACTGGCAGGCCATATTTTTCTTTTCAGAAGGCATTATGCTGGGGATTGAATCTTTTATTGTGATTTAAGAGGGATTTTTACCAGGAAGCTGGCAGCATCAAGCATTTTTTGCTAGATGTTGCACTGCTCTGTGATATATAGTTGTGTGTCTTTTGGCTGCTGTAACAACCTTCCTCAAAACTAATACAGTACCATTAACTATCTCTTCACCATTTAATCTCTGTAATAGATTAAAGCAGATTTTAGCCTTGTATATTTTGCCTGAGTTTTCCTGTGATTAAGAATAAGATGGAAGATTGTCATATATGTGACTGCATAAAGGAGAGATCAATTGCACCAGGAAGATATCATCTGGCTGTGAGCACAAAACAGGTTTCATGGAGATGTTATTTCCCATGTTAAGTAAGCAAAAAACAGTTGGAAGGTTAGGGTTTGGTGGAATCCTGAATTTTTTTTGCCTATACCATTACTATACTGGTAACAACTGGTAGAAGTTGAACAATTAACAATTGTCTGAGCCTGTTGAACAATTAACACAGTTACCCTCCTGTCTACAGCAACAATCAAGCTCCTAAATTAGTAGAATTTTAAGGCAACACAAGTGTAAGGTGCAGTTAGGGAATTATAACTCCAGGTAATAATAATTTGATACAGAGTTTTAAAAATCAGTAGGAATAGATGAGTCATTGAAAAAAGCCACTTTGCATCTGTAGCTCTGTTTCCTACAGGAGGAAATTTTCAATATGAGATCATTCCAGTGAGGTACAGGTGTATCACATATTCAGAATCAAGCTGTTCTGAGTGATAAGAATAATAAGGAAATAAGGATAGTCCATATTGTACATTCAAATAAATACCATATTGTATTTAGCAAGTGTTAGTGAAAACCATAGGCACATCTATTGATGAAATAAAAGTACATGTATGTCCTAGAAAATTAAAGTTTTATTGCTTAGCACAGAAAAATGTTTTTCTGTAACTAAATTAATATCACTATAACTAAGCTCACATAATTCTCATTAATATCAATAGGAAGCTGATGCCTAGAAAGAAGATAATAGAACCCTTATGCACTAATAAGAAGCAGCTGATTAATTAATAAAAATGATTAAGCTTGCTTTTATCCTCTGATCCTACAAAACACACTTGCAAGTGCATATGCAGTCTGTGCCTTGCATTCTCATAAGTCAGCATCCATTCCTGAACCCTCTTGTAACATAGTCTAATGGTAGAAAACTAGGGAGAAGAGCAAATAATGTTTTCCTCTATTTAACCTTTTCACTTCTAGCCTGCTCATCAGAGCTGCTCGAGTCTGCAGGTGCTTCCCCACAGGTTTTTCGGAGTCACATTCAGACCAGCCCTCAAGGAGTCCCCACGGCGAGAGGTGGAGGCAGCTGCGGGAACGCATGCCAGAACGCGCTGGAGATGTCTGCAAGAACGGGAAGACCAGGAAAAACTGCAGTTAATACAGTTATTTTCTTAGTTACTCTGATGAAGGAAAAACACGCTGAGGACCAGACTGCAAGAATTCAAATTGTATCCTTTAATGATAGATGCATGAATTCGAAAAATATCTGGACTTCAACTTTCATTCAAATTTTGAATGAAAATGAAATTGTAAGTGATTGGAGAGGCTAAGAGTGACAGTTATGGTGAAAGTCTCAAATTGTCTGAGAGACAGGTGTCTGAACTGTTGCTGTTGTTTGCCATGACCTTATGAAGGAACATGAAGGAAAAGACTATAAGCACTTTAGACATATTATCTTAGTGCTGTCCATTTTTCAAAACCATGGTGACTATAAATCCCTGTATCAAAAATCAGTGTGGATCAACCTACCCTTTGGATGTGATTTGTAGTTACTTGGAGTATCCGAATCTCATTTAAACAGAGCTCTGGCATGCACACATTGCCTTAGTTTGTCTGAACGTGACGACCTTCTGCAGCTGCACAAGAGCAGAGTGCACAAAATACGCCTCGCAACACGTCATGCAGTGGTTTGACATTGTGGACAACGGCGCTTCATGAAGTCCTACAAGACTTCTGTCATATGCCAGTGAATCTTCAGACTGTTGAAGCCAAAGAACTCAGGAGTTATCCAAATGCTTCAAGGGGTAATGAAAGCAGAAACCTCCCCACCCTCTCCATGAAATTTTGCATGCTTCACTGTTTCGTGAAGTGCCAGGCAAAGTAATCCCAAAGTAAGTGCATTAAAAGGTTTCCATGAAGGTTTTTGGCTTCTCAGACTCTCTGTACATATGTAGTGAGGCAGCAGTCTGTGCTAAGAAAAAGGGTATTTCTTAATTTCTTCTTCTAGGACAGCTGTCTGTCCTGTCTTGGTTCCTCCTGCTATGCAGGTCCAAAAGGAGGTGGGGAGACTGGGGAAGAAGAAGTATTTGCCCTTCTTACAAATATTTCCTCCAATTCTTGAAGCAAAAAAGTGAGAAAAACAGCATTTTCACCTGTTGCTCCTATAGAAGGTCTTCAGACACTCTCATAGAAAAGTGGGAGGTCTCTGAAACTGAGAGAAGATGGGCAAATAGTAAATGGGGAGTGACAGGAGACAAAGGTGCAGAATGGGAGAACAAGTAAGGCAGGAACCAGTAAAAACGCAGAAAGGATTTACTTATGCATTGTATCATGCATCCTCCTGTTAGTTACCATCTTTCACCATTCATTCATCACTTTCTAATTGATTATTTACTTTACCGATATACTAATTATGCATGTAGGATCTGCTTATTAGACAAAACATATTCAATTTGTATTATTATCTTCGAGCGCCATATTTGGACTTTAATTGGTTTGCCCATTCTCTTTCATACAGTACAAAATACGTACGATAATTAAGCTTTTTATTTTTTCAAGTATTTATGGCAAGCTATATCCTACCCTAGGAAAAATTTAAAAAGATAGGAAGAAATGGACAGAAAGAAGAAAGATAAATAGGACTGATTTACTCAGCAAACCTGGAAGACAAATTCCACCCAAAATACAGATTTAATTGCCAGATAGAAAGCCCCATGGTAAAATCCTATGATAAAATGCACCTGATTAATACAATGTTCGTGATTCTATGGAGGAAAGGGGCTGACAGAGTCCAGTCGTTTTTGGTAGATGAATAAAGAAACTCAGTTATTGATGCACACAAAGAAAAGCAAATCTTTTGCAGACTTCCGGAGTAGGGGTCCTCCTATTGGAATGGCTGATGCATGTTTGTTGGCATTTCACCAGACACTAACTACAGTCAGTTTGGTTTTTTTTTATAAAATCTTTTTCCGGTACTATCTTAAATTTTCTCAAAATGGAGGAAAATGTGCTGCAATTACAAGAATATCTAAATATAGTGAAGACAGTTTTGCTTCCTAGTTTATCATAACATTTGTTTTTACAACAAGAATAAGGAAGATGGACTCATATGTAGTACTTTTCTATCTGATTTTCTAGATCTTCATTTAATGAGATCTGCTAAATAAGTTGGACTGAAAAGGGCTATTTTTCTGCTTAAGTGTTAAACTTTCACTTTTAAGAAGAGACTGTGTGGATTGACTTGGTGTCTTTTTCTTTTTTTCTCTTTTTTTCCCAAATGGCTTTGTGAAAGGAGATCAGGCAAACTGAGTCAATCAAGGTTTTGAAGTTAAATACCTCTGGAAATACATTACTTCAGTTTCATTTAATAGCTCTTCAGATTTACATTACTGTATAAAATATCCCCACTGCTTAGTGATGTTGTTTTAGACGTCTTATGTTAAGAGCATTCTGGACCATGCCTAAATCCATCCAGATTCTACATTTGTAGTTTTGAGAGCCAGTCTAGGTAGTTTTTGTAATTAGACCCTCCCAGGTAGCAGGAAGCTAGAGCTTTGGCTCCTTAGTCAGCAGCTGTGCTCCCAGCTGGGTGTGTTTATTATAAATGAAAAAGACTCCTCAAATTTCCATTCTCGGCATGACCATGCTTGGCTTCAGTCTCCGTTTCTGGACGTCACTGAAGATAAACATTAAAGGCAGTCTGAATGCTGCCTCATAAAGATTTGGTTGACATAATGTACCATAATGATATATTTCTAATCAGGCTATTTAGTGCTATCAAAGGATCTTTTAAAAAATGAATCATGACTTGTCATTTGAATATAAATGTAACCTAACTCAGACAACTCTCTGTATAACGAGTCTATGCAGTATAGCAACTGGATATGGAATGAAATATTTGCCTAAAACATGCAGGTGATAACAAAACAATAGGGCATTGCTGACCCATGGTGAGTGTATTTTACTGTTCATTTGAAGAAAAAATGACTTGTGTTTCAATCTCATTACAAAAACTGGAAAATGTGATCTATGGCATTATTCACAATAGTGCACAGCATTTTATTGTCTCGCTTACACCCAATTTGAAAGGTTTAAGTAAGATTTAAGGAGTACATAGGCCCAGTATTGGTTCTTAACATGGGAGGATTTCATCATTAATAGCTAAAGATCAGATATAAACCTCTATAAAAGCAAGGCATGGAAACATGGCATATAAAATTAGTTTTCCCTAGAGTCTCCGGAGAATATTTTTGTAGAGCTAGAGGTTTTTGTTTGAGGTGGTATTTTTACATGTTCAAAAATTATTCCTTTCCACTCTCCCTCCTATTTAATTCTCTAACAGGCAATCTTCCCCTCTGCACCTCCTAGCACTTTCACTGCTTTTTTGCATGATTCATTGAGCTTTTTGTCTCACATATTTCATCCAAGTGTAACAAATCCCCTCAAGCCAGCATTGGTCTAGAAAAGGCTGAGGATGGGAAAGCAAGTTATTTCATATCAGGGTTAAAGTCTTTAGATTATTGTTCTGCATTTTAATAACTCTGAATTTGTCTACTTAGATTTTTTTTTTTTTAATCAGAGTTCTAGGTGAGATACACTCTAGATTTCTTAGGCAAAATCCTATCAAGGTAAATGACAATTTTGCAGCTGATTTCAGGAAGGCTGAGATTTCATTCAATTTCTTTACTTTTTAAGTATCTAAGAGATAAATCTCTGTTCTGCTGTTGTATTCTAATGCATTCTCCTTTTCTGTCTCTATATGGCTATTCTTATAGACCAGTGAAACACAGAGGTGCCTTCTTCCAAGGTGACTTCCATGCTATCAAAAGCAATTACTTTCTTCCCTAGAAATATGCCTCCAAATGACCAGGTAGCCTCAATCAACTATTTAGGAAGTATTATTACCTACCAGTATGAAAATGTATTTGATGCACTGTTCTATTAGTAATACATCTGGTCCACCACCTAATTTATTACCTCTCATCAATAGTACGCTCTTCTGGCCAGTGGCCATTCAGATCTATGTCCTGAGTCCATTATCATCATGGAACAAATAGAGGTAATGCTAAGCATAATCATGAGAAAACTAAACTGGGAAGCTTTCAAGAAGATCAAAGGTATTTTGTTTCTACCTCTTTCCAAATAGCAGAGTTTAAAAGTGTGGATCCTTTGGTCATGACACCATAAAAATGCAGTGTTATGTGCTTCTAGGTAGGACACTTTCAACCACAGATATTATGAATATGAATTTGACATTATCAACAAATTTTCTTTTAATGCAGTAAAATGCATAGATGGCAGCCAGACTCTCTACTTCAACTGAAACCAGCCTCTATGATTAGCTACGTAGTAGAAGTTTAATTATATGTTACAGCATAATGCCTGAAGGATGAATAAACCAGTTGAGACCATATTCCTTCCACACGTGCAAAGTTTGGCCATGCTCATTCCTTGTTTAACATTACTGAAAAAGGTGTGCTTTTTCTCCCAGAGATAAACATGATCCCTTCAGCCAAATTCTCCTCTGATTTACATGCAATGCAGTCTCTCTGGGCTAAATAATTAGAAAATGCTCCTTTATCATATTGTGCCTTAGCACAATTTTATTTTTCTATCATGCATCTTGGAAATAAGATATATTTCACTTTGGAAAGGAAATAAGTTATATTTCACTTTGGAAAGGTGAAGTTGCTCTTGTGTGTGCCAGCAAAACCTGTCATCAGCTTGGCTGATAGGAATTAAACCAAGAAAAAGCATGTAAGTATTCATGTAGGTCACAGTCTGAAAAAGTCATCCACCAAATTATACTGAAGGTTTTTTCTGCTTCCTTCTCCAATTCAGTTACAAAAGGTCTTTGCAGTAATTTGTTGCACGACACTAAAGCATATGATCACTAAAGTAGACCTCTGGCCTACTCTGAATTATGCTACCCTTGAAGAACTGCATACCATATTGCAAGAATAGATGGGAACAGTGAAGAATTGTCCAGTAGATTCTTCTGCACAGAGTTGCCACAGCTGTTGTAACAGTACCTTTCATTACCTAAGTGATGTAAACATCCCACAATAGAGCTGAGAACCTTACTTGATAATTTTACATTATAAAAAGCTCTGAGCTGATAAAGTAGGCCACTTACACTTGTTGTGAGGAAGACAGATCTTATATTCAGCTAAGGCGGTGGTTTCATTTTTTTTTTATTAGCATCCCATGTAAGGAGGTATAACCTACTGTGTAGTAAACTTCAACCTCATAGCATTAATTCTCCTTACCTTAGTCACCTTCTGATGATCACAAAAGCTGACAGAGCACAGGCTGTCAACCATAGGTTTAAGATGCATTTGCAACATACAAAAAGAATAAAGAAATAAAGCATAAAAAAAAAAGAGTCAATTTGAAGATTTGAATGATTTATGGGGTTTAGGAATATGATCCAATTCCCGATTTCTAGCAGATGGAAAAATGAACAATACTGGTAAAGTTGCACCATTTATAATATGAAGTGCACTTCATAAAACTGAAACCAATGTTAAGACAAGCTGTCTTAGACAAATCCAAAATTACTTGGCCAAGTTCTTAATTCTGTGTTAATGCTTTATTTATACATATTTATATTACATTTATTACCTGCTCGAAGCACTAAGTACCTTTAGGATATTCAATAATTGTATTGAAATCTCTTTGCATTCCCTAGTACCTCAACCCATTGGATTTTAGTTATTAGTTCCTGAAACATGTTGGTTTGATGTTTAATAGGACACACCTCTGTTTCACCTCCATTTTTCCTTTTAATTTCAGGTTTATGCATGACATCCTCTATACTCACTTCTCCATCTTTGTGGATTTTGTCATTCTCAGCAGTATTTGTGCTAAAAGTATTTTGAAACTCATTATGTAGAAAATAGCAGCTGTGATTCATCTCCATATATACACTACCAGCTTCATTTCTTCCACTTGATTCTCTCAAATCTATGACTAGGTTAAGAAAATCTCTCATTACTCCTGCAGCTCTCTTGACCTTTCCATGTGCCTTTTCATTTACTAAGTCATTTCACACTCGAGCTACTGTTTCTGGAGAAGGAAGAGTAGAGCAAATTCCTGTAACTAGTTTATTCTCTGAGACTGATTAAAATTCAACCCTAAATGACACTGCAGCCTCAGGAATCACCAGATCGCCACTGTTCTTCGCTCAAGGAACAAAAAAATCGATGCCCATATGAACACCTGCCATGGGAAAGCATGCAGAAGGGAAGACTTTGACTCCCCTCTGCCTTTTCTCATATCATGGAGTGGACCAGCTGGAAGGAAAACCCAAATATCTCCTCTCCACATTGAATTTGCTGGTTGATTTAAGCTGATATCACAGCTTTTTTTACCCTTCTCCAGGTTCTCTGTTTCAAAGCAAAAGGGGATGAAGTAATCTCATTCCTAAGAGCTGTTGCTCATAAGGAAGGTTTAGGCTTCCCATTTCACAGACTTCCCATTTCACATTTCTGCTGGCTTCATCTAATCTACATCCTTTACTGTAAATAGCCCAGTTAATGTGATCTTTGAGCCAGATTTAAGTTAGGCCCATAATATCCTCCTTTTTTTCATATGACTAGCTCTCTCATTTTCCTACCTACTTTGTTAGATATATTCCATTTTTATATCTCAGTATTGTAACAGTCTTTTATTATTGAATTTACATTACTGTATTAATGTCTATAAATTCCTCATTAATCTCTTCTATAGCATATTTCCACCACAAAAAAAAAATACATTTCCCTTTTAGTATTTGCTCTATCTTTTTGTTTTCATCTTCTTTATGTACATATTTGTTAGAGAGGCCATATTCAGGAAAGACTTGGGTTTGCTTGAATAGGCTGAGCTGACTATAAGATACTACCTTATTGATCATAGGAAAGTTCTTCTAACAGTAGAATACAAAAAACTCCTGAGTTACTGCTGCACTCAGATGACTTCCAGAAGCCTTTTGTTCCCCTATTCCATATATTAACTCAGAAAGGGTCATCAGGAATCGAAGGAGCAATTCAGAGTGGACAGGTCAATTGGGTGACTTTTAATCTCTTAAATATATGTATAATTGCTTATTTTGATATAAAAACCTTCAACAGTGAAGTAGTTATTTACAGTTCACTAACAGCATTTTACATCACAGACTTTAATATAAAGAATATCTATTTATAGATATGCCTGTTAATATGTTGATTCTTTAAAAAATATTCTGTCAATCACAACATAGAACAATCAACATGACAGCAAGGAAAAAAACATAGTGCAGCATTTCAGATGAAATATACCTTTTACGGTGTTATCACCCCCTTATACATGTGTGTTCATGTGTCTGTTTTTGTCTATTTTCCCTGTGAAAATCCTGACTTTTTTTTTTTATTCTTTTCTCAGACATGGGAGGCAGCCATCTCTAAATCCTTTCAGACAGTCCACCTCTACAAATTTTACTCTATTCTTTTTTCTTTATGGCTTTTTATTAGTACTATTTTGATAGTGACAACAATTTGGTTGGCTGCAAAATCAAATGCACATTGTTATTAGTACTTAATACTGACTTTTGCATTCACCTGTATTAATTTACTGTGCTATTCTTCAGAGCCTTGTCACTTTCATAATTTTTCTTTTAAAGCTATCATTAATTTAGCATTATAAAACCTTCTGCAGCTTTCTTTTGTGAATGCAGCTCCCTGCATGACAAAGAAATTCTATCTTTACATTCTGATTTGGTTCTTCAGTGGATTATCAGGAAGAAAATACCAAGTACACAAAGAAAGAAGAAAAAAATTATGGAAGTTACAAACAAATATTCATATTTCACTGTGCTATTTTGTCTCTTGCAAAATGAAATGGGTAGACAGCTCTAAAGCATTACGCATTATTATTTTATGCTCTATATAAATATTGTTTCATACTAATGAAACATCAGTATAACCGACACAGAAGCAAAGACTTAGTAAGTCTCTGATCCTGCATTGCATGTGAATACTTTTACATTGATCGGTACTCTCCTCATAGCCAATGGGGCTCTTCAAAGATTGCAAAAGCGTTTGTGTGTTTGGTGCCAAAATGGTACTGAAGCACTTACCTCCTGTTCAGGCACTTCACTCATATTAATTTCAGTGAATTAGGATAAGTTCTTGTATTATAGATCTGGCCTTAAGTGTTTTGCAGAATCAGACCCATGCCTGATGTTTCCTCTTCCTTTTTCACTCAGACAACAGAAATGTTGATGTATAACACAGCAGGTTAGGGTATTACCAGAAACACGCCATTTCTTGGTTTTGTGTATTTAAAAACTCAAGCATAATCTTATACTGAAGAAAAATACTGTTTATTATATTTTCTTTGATATTTTCTCCCTTAATGAAGAAGGAAAAGATCATTATGATTGTCCATTCCAATATCAGATAACCTATAGCAAACAGGAAAAATCTATACTGATTTTAGTGTAGCTATAATTTGTACTACTGTAGGGAGTTCCTGAAATAAACACTGCTGCATTAATTTCTGTGTGCTAGACTGTAGATATATACCCACTCAGACATTAAGTGCCTACTTATGAGAACTCCTGAACACCACAAACACAAGCAGAAGCCAAAGGGAGCTGCAATGATGTAGATTCTATCAAAATAGAGGAAAATCAAAATCTTTATTGACAAAACAGTTACAGTCAGACTGTAGCTGCTCCAGTGTAAATGTGTGCCACTACATGGATGTGCTAGCAGTACCTGATGTTTCTGGATTTGATTCAACTTAGGTTCATAAAGAAGTGGTGGCAAGAGAATATGAGATTCCCTGTTCTGATAAAAAAGGAGCACAGTTACATAAAAACTGTTACTATAGCTAGTGGTTCTTTGCATGCTTAACATTCAGGAGCCCGGTGTCAATGAAATACAACCTAACTTCACTGTAATGGAACTTTATGGTACCAGATATATATGTTTGTTCCATCAGGCTGCTGATTTTAGCAGGCTCTGGGAAATTGCTGCTTGAGAATAAGAAAGAAATGAGCAGCTGAGCGGAACATCAATATGCTATACTTCTGTGGAGATCACTTCACATTGATCAACATTTAAAAGATGTTTTTTAAAAAGATAAATGAATGGAGAAGGGAAAAATAGTACATTCAAATGCTAAATACAGCCTACACTGAGAAAAGTGAGAAAAATGTCATTGTCATACTCGGGATACACTTGCGTAACTGTTCAGGCTATTAGGCCTAATTAACAGCAAGCTAACAGATTCTTGCTATGGGGGTGTTCATGTGCAGAATATGCTAAATGTAGAGTTTGTTACATTGAAGTTAGAACTTAGTTAGATTTAAGTTAGTGTAAATTCACATAGAAGACAAATTTCTGCTCTGTAAAGGAACGATGAGCCTAAGTGCTATGGGAATGCTAATTCTGAGTGCTAATCTTAACGATGAAAAAGAAATTGTGCATTCGTCATGGAACAAATCCAATAACATAAAATATCAAGTTATTATTATGTATATTTGGATAAAACAATATAATTGAAATATCTTAATGAAGCTAGACTGGTTTATAATTCCTGGGATTGTTCTTTTGGTTTTCCTTTGGTATCGTAGCATAGAGTAGGGAATACACCAAACAGCTACACTATGAAAGAACAGGCTTTATTTTAACTTTCATAAATTACTCTGGACCCAAAGAACTCATCAGGTAAAGCTAATGCAGCTGTTGCTGTGAATAATTCAAACAAATCACTCCAGCCACAGTATGATGGAGCTGACTTCACAGTGGTAACCTCCGTAAATACTGTCAGAAAACAGATGCATTAGCTATTAGAAACTTCCAGTCCTTGGGAAGCAAAACTTGCTAAATTCTTTCTTGATTAACCTGACAAAACTTCTCACTAAGTCCTTTTTTTTTTTTTCCTGAGAATGCATCATGTTTGAAACCTTAATAGCTACTCGTTCTCTTTCAAATGCAACTTAAATTATAACAATGAATTACTATGGACTGTAAAGAAGAAAGTTCCCACATTCTCAGAATCAAGCTATCAAACTTAATTTTTTCTGATTTCAGTCCCAGCAGTGCAACTAAATAATCTATAATACTAATCTAAATTTATGCAATGTTGTTTAGGTCCTGAATATACAAATTCCAACAGCACTAACTTTAGATGTATGAGTGTTTCCGTTTAACTCTGAGAATTAACTACATAAATAAAAACACTTCTAAATTCTTGTAGGAGAGAGTTCCAATTATTTTGGAATAATGCAGTGTTACACGTAAATACCTTTAAGGTTGAATAAAGATGAACTTTGGGACTAGAAGGAAAATGTGGTATAGAGGAGAGCTAATAAGGAATAAATCTAACATATATGTTGAAATGACCACTGTTTGGTGGATGAAAAATTGACAAGCTCAGAGTCTTTAGAAAAGACATTTATTTCGAATGATGCTTTGTTGTCAGCATAGAATAAGCTGTAAAGGAACAAGTAAGATGTAAGAATTCTTAACAGGAAAATATTAATAACTGGGAAAATGACAGAAATGACAACCGAGGGGAGGAAAGAATCATGAGAGTGGCCAAGACTTTTAGGGCTTACTGAGCCAGAGTACAGCAGTGTTAGAAATATGATTCTGCCGGCAGTTTGTCACATTCTTGTCTACAATTTTAATGTCATTTTTTTGGCTGATGACTTTTTGAAAGACAACATAATCATCTTAAATGCTTATTAGGTGATTTCTGTAATTATTGCAGATCCACTCATAGTAATCATCTGAACCTTTTTTTTCTGCATGATGAACTACTCTTCCCGCCGATCCTGCAATTCAGGACAAAGGAACAATTCCTTTGACTTCACTAGGAGTCTGCCAGAAGAATCGACCCCTTACTAAAAAAGTTCCACCTAATTTATTCACTTGCTGGGATTACAGAATTGTCATCATTCTCTCTCCAAGAACCTCCAATTAAGTGTCCAATTTCAGTGTTTGTTCTTCTCCTGCACAGTATCCTCTACTTTGTTCATTTTCAGTAGAGAAATAAGATGTATTTTACAATTTAGTTTGAAAAGTGGTTCTATATCCTTCATTTCATGTTATGCAAAGACATTAAAAAATACGACTGTAATGGCAGGAGTTATCTAGGATTGTATTAGTGAACATTTTTTTTTTTTTTAAGTAATGCTGAAGTACGTATTTAAAACAAGTCTCTTGCGAAGGAAACTCTCATTTACACCTCTCTCCCTCTCAGAAACCCTAAATGTTTTATTTAATAGCTTTTACAAAATACAATTTCACAAGAGATTACTGAAGCATTTTTAAATGTAAAAAGTTACCTTTTGCCAGGTATATCAGTTCAAAACCTGACTGGGTAATAAGCCAAGTAAATTTATTAATTCCTGATATCCTAATTTCCATTTCAGAACTGGACAGTATGAGCAACAGTAAATGCGCACTTTTATCTACATGGATTTTTCATAAGCGTGACCTGGTTTATCTACAGGATGTGGTCCGGGTGATCTTCTTGACCCTCCTTTCTGTCATTTCCCCCTCTCTCAGCATGATCTTCTCAGATAAAACTAGATTTGTCATGTAGCCTGATCAGACCAGCACACTGAATGACTCCAGGGCAGGAAGGATTACAGTGAAAAGAAGTTTTTTTGCCAAGAAACATGTCCGGCCTGTGCCCCTCCAGGCCGCTTTCCAAGGGAGTGGTGGCGCTGGCTGCTACTTGCACCAGTGTGCCTACCTAATGAAATCTCCAAAAGAAATTCTCCCTTACATGAAGTTTCCAGCCCTATCTCAAAACACTCCCACAGATAAGAAACAGATGATAGCAGGTTTTCACCTGCATTTTTTTTCTCTGCTTTAAGCATCAGAAACCCTCACATATCTGAAGCATAATGATATTTACTTATGTACTTGCAGATTGACTTGTTTCCACCGTACTAGGCTTAGACTTCTCTCAAACGGACGCTGTTGCATTCCACATAATGTAAGCGTGTGAGAAGATTCTTCTTACCCCACAGAGCACCAATATGTTCTCTCTGCCTGTTTTCATGAAAAATTATCTTTGGAGTTTATGCGAGCTTCTTTCAGCAACTCGGACAAAAACATTGTTGGGCTCTGCATATACTTATTCACAGAGGAAACCATGAGCTGACCAAATAACAAGCAGCCTACAGGAGCTTCATACAGAGGTGACTGCAAGCATTTGGTGTAAGGATTTTTCAAGTGCTTCTAGGCTGTTAAGCCTAGAAAGAATGAAGCACTGATACTCCCTTCTTTCCCTGATAATCCTGAGAAGAGGTTTCTTCTTTCCCTGAGTAATACGTTAACATTTACTTTAAGTGTGACTCCTATGCAACAAGCCAAACTTGGGCAATCCTGTGTGGTAAATGATCTCACTCTAACATTTGTCAAGCTACGTATCCTTAGATTACATACTCTTACAAACACGAGTCACTAGAGAGAAGGTTTAAGATACAGTTCTGCTGTAGCCATGGGCTTCTGGAGGTGAGGAAGAAAATGCAGTTGTCCCCTTGCTAATGGCACTGCACCGGGTATGGCAGTAGCTCAGTGCTGCTCATCAGTGCGATGTTGCGGTGTCACAGCTGTGCAGTGCTCTGGCACCACTTGTCTTAGACATGGGCAAACTGTTATTCCGTATGACACAGAAGAGGGTGGATGTGAAATCTGTCCTCTTAGAAATCAGCAGAAATATTTCAACTGAATCCTCAGGAGAAACGATATCCCCTGCAGGCAAGAACAAGACAATGAATACTGCCTCCTCTTGTGCCTTAAGGATTTGAGCCTAAGGAAATATATGACAAAACGGTCAATAAACAACGATGCCCTGCTTTCGTGGGGCCTAGCAGTTTGAACGATTTTTCTGACCTTTAAGAGATTTCAAACTAAAAAAACAAGGAAAGAGAGAGAATTTAACTTAGTTTCTTACAGTCATCCTCATTTTCAAAACTATTAATTAGTTTCAGTAAGTGGTCAAGAAGGTGCACTGCAGAAATCTTTCCTGCACATTTGTTCTCTGTTACAAGTCCTTTCACTACCACATAGTTCTTATGTTTGAAGCACAACATATCTAGTTTTCTAAGAGTCTTTGCTCAGTCATTGCCGCCCAATGGGTGGGTGGTGGATGTGCCTTCCCTAGCATTAGCCACATAAAAGCTAGGAGTTCTCTCTAAACATAGATTTAGCATTTGTCTATAGCAAATGGAGGGATGAAGGTAGCACCAGAGACTGATTCATCCCACCTTGAAAGAGGTATCTAAGATAGGTGGGATGAAGTGCTGTGGAAAAGTCTATATTACAGCTTTAAAAGTGAGAAGTCTACACAAGTAGCTTAAAGGTGACTAAGCTTTGGATGACTGGTCGTCTTGATCACTGCACACTAGTGAGGAGGTAACTGACTGCAACTGTATCTGCCTGCAAACTGAGGACTTTCACCCCAAGGGCCTGAAGTGACCCTTGCTTAAACGAGGAACAAGTTGGGCTTCTGCCCCTATGTGGCACAATTAAGGGTAGAAACCTTAACTTTTAAAGAATTATATATAAAAAACAAACAAAAAAAAAAACCCTAAAGTGTTCCCATGCATGAACCACTTAGCACCACAGAATCACACTTAGATCTGGCACTGGTAGGCAGAGAAATGCAGTCAGGTTTAGGCCTCAGTTTTCACTGGCAAAAGCAATTGTACATCTCTCATCCAACACATGGGCACACGTCTGTGCTCTAATACATTCCAGCAGCACAGCCTGAAAGTACATGCATCAGAAATCTGGATGCAGGTGAGTTGTGGCTCCGGCTAAACCCAAATAAATAAAAATTAAAAAATCTAACATCTACTGCTTAAATAGAGTACATATTTAGTTGCTTCATAGCCAAGAACCCAGACGCTAACGCGTTCCAGATCAAAATCTGTGTCTGGCATCTGGATCCTAATGGCAGCTGACTTTCTTTTCTGCTCTGAATCATCCCAATTCCATTGTCAAGCTAGAGAGCACGTTAAGCTTCTTTGCAAATCAAGATCCCAGTGTGCTGTGCCCCAGCAAAGCAGCAGGACAATCAAATACTGCATTTGTGTCCCACCAGGGCCTGTTAGATTTGTACCACCAGCACAGCTGAACACTGGTTTCTTTCGTGCCCTCAATTAGATCCCCCCCTTCCCTCATGGCAAAGGCATGCTGATACAGGGAAGATGGTAAAAAATGCTGTCATATGCGTTCTGCTGGATGCTAGTTTTGGAAGGACGACCATCATTCTGTCATTGTGCAAATGCCGACTACAGGGACAGTGTAAGGGAGGCAGAGGGATTTGGGAAAGCTAGGAGGTGGACTGGGTTTTTTTGTTTGTTTGGTGGTGTTTGGTTTTGGTTTTTTTTTTTCCCAAGGCGGGGGAGGGGGGGTGAGAATCCAAAGCGAACCAAAAAAGCCACCCAGCCGAGGGGAGGAGCCGGGGTAGGGGCTTGGCTCTTCCCTGGGCCGAGCCTGGCAGCGCGGCAGCGCTTTGCCAAGTGGCTGCCGGCTCTGGCGGCCGCTCGGCGCTGAGGCCAGCGCGGCTGCGGCGCCCCGCGCCCCCCGCCGCCGCCGCCGGGCGAAGCGGGACAGTGGCAGCGGCCGGGTCGGGTCGGGTCGGGTCGGGTCGCGCCGGGCCGGGCCAGCCCAGAGCCCAGCCCAGCCCGTCCCGCCGCCGGGGCAGTGAGCGGGCGCAGCGGGGCAGGGGAGGGCCGGCGCCGCGCCCCGGGGCCGTGCTGCCCGCCGCCGCGCCGGGGAGCGGTGGGAGCAGCGGCTCCGTCCAGGCGCTTCCGGGCGCGCCGGGCGGTGGGGGAAGAAGGAGGAGGGGAGGAGGACGAGGAGGAGGAGGGGAAGGAGGGAAGGGGTGGGTGGGTAGAGGGGAGGGAGGGAGGGAGGCCGCCTTTTTTAGGAGGGAGACCCTCCTTCGCGGCCGCCCGCTCGCAGCCATGGCTTTGAAGGAGGCGGGCGGCAGCATCCTGCCCATCAGCGACATGGTGTCGGGGCCGTCGGGCTCGCCGTTCCCGAGGTGGTGGAGCTGAACGTGGGGGGCCAGGTGTACGTGACGAGGCACTCCACGCTGCTCAGCGTCCCGGACAGCACGCTGGCCACCATGTTCTCCCCTTGCCGGGGCGGCCCGGCGGCGGCCCGCCAGCTGCCCAGGGACAGCCGGGCGCGCTTCTTCATCGACCGCGACGGCTTCCTCTTCAGGTACGTGCTGGATTACCTGCGGGACAAGCAGCTGGCGCTGCCCGAGCACTTCCCCGAGAAGGAGCGGCTCCTGCGGGAGGCCGAGTACTTCCAGCTGGGCGACCTGGTGAAGCTGCTGTCGCCCAAGGTCACCAAGCAGAGCTCGCTCAACGACGAGGGCTGCCAGAGCGACCTGGAGGACAGCACCTCGCAGGGCAGCAGCGACCGGCTGCAGCGGGCGGCGCTGGACAAGCGCTCGGGCTTCCTCACCGTGGGCTACCGCGGCTCCTACACCACGGTGCGGGACAACCAGGCGGACGCCAAGTTCCGCCGCGTCGCCCGCATCATGGTGTGCGGCAGGATCGCCCTGGCCAAGGAGGTCTTCGGAGAGACCCTCAACGAGAGCCGCGACCCCGACCGCCCCCCCGAGAAGTACACCTCCCGCTTCTACCTCAAATTCACCTACCTGGAGCAAGCCTTCGACCGGCTCTCCGAGGCGGGCTTCCACATGGTGGCTTGCAACTCCACCGGCACCGCCGCCTTCATCAACCAGTACAGGGACGACAAGATCTGGAGCAGCTACACCGAGTACATCTTCTTCAGTAAGTGCCCGCGCCCCTGCCGCCCCCCTCGCCCGATCCCCGGGGGATGCGTGGCGGTGTGCAGTTAAAAGTACATCGGCACCCCCACGCTCCAACCCTCGCCGTCCCAAAGCAACATGTAGCTCGAGAGAAATTGGGGCTGCCCCGTCTCCCCCCTCTTTCGGCGCTGTCACCGCCGCAGTTCACGTTTTTGTGCACTGGGGGGACGGGACGGGGCTGCCTAATGTCCCATCCGGAGCGCGGCCAGGGAGCTGCTCCCCCCGCTCCTTGGAGCAGTCGGGGCAGCCCCCACCTTTTGGTGCCGCGGGAAGAAGCAGCCCCCCCGCCCCGTCCCGCCTGCCCCGTGTCGGGGTCTGCCGAGGAGGCGTCGCTCCGGTGCCGGATCGGGAGGCTGCGGCGGCCGCGGGGTCCGAGCCCCGCGGGCGGGGGGTGCGGGCGCGGCGCTGGCTCCGGCGCGGCGGGTTGCGGCGCTCCCTCCCAGCGAGGCGGTGCGGAGATTGCAACGGCGGAGCCCGGAGCAAGGAAGGGTTTTAATATTTTATCGCTGCGTTTTCTTCCCAAGTGAGCGCACTGCGCCTGGGCACGGTCTCCGTGAGGGAAGGGGCAGCCAGGGCACAGCCAACTTCCCGAGAAGCCAGAAAGAGTCTGGCGTCAAGGTGGGGAAAAAAAAAAAAAAAAAAAGGAATAAAGGAAAGAAACCACTCCATAGCCAGTACACAGCTCCTAAGCAACTCCGCTAGTTGGCTGCGGGTAGCCTTAAAGGTTTCAGGTCACTCGCAAATAGGAAAATCGAGCGATGACAAATGAGTTTCAATCTGGCAAATCATGTAGTGCTATGTAGGGCACTGGCTGGGCAGTGATTTCGGGGTAATGAAACAGCAGCTGGATGGAGAACATCAGCCCCTGGCAGAGATTTGTCTTTGAAGGGCAGAGGCAGCCTTAAACGTTACAGATGTGTTTGGGAGTCAGTCAGCCTGTGGAAGAGGGAGGTGTTCTCCGTTCACTTCTTTCTTCTCCCACCTCTGTGTGGTCTCACGCGCCCTGAGCACAGGAGGGATGCTTTGGTAGAACATCTGCCTGCCTCTGCGGGGAGGTGGGAGATGCAGCCTCTAACTAACTTCACCAATAGGGCAGGTAAAAAGAAGCGACCCGTTTTGCCTGCAAAACTGGACCTAGGCACGGTATTTAACAGAAGAGGGAAATGTGAATGGTTTTCTACTTGGAGGAGAAATTCACTAAATAGTTTACGTTGCTGTATATTATATAGGTGGTGAACACCCTTTGCTAAGCAGATTTAAGTACTTCAAATCAATCTCGTAAACTATGTTAAAACAGTTTTTGGAGATTCATTGCATAACCTATTACCAGTCATATTTCATTGGGATATGTAAAAAATGAGCTGTAGAGGAGCTCTGTGTTCTTTTGGGTGGACTTTCATCAAGTATTTTACATGATTATTAAACCTCCTTTCAGAGAAAAATGGATGTACTGATTTTCAAAATAGTAGAAATACCTTATTGTCATTATCAAGACTATGAAATAGTCTGTTTTGCTCAGAAACAGATTTTTAGATCCATAATTATTTGCGTGCATTTGTGATGCTTATAATGTTTTGGGTTATTTTTTTTTGAATGTGTTATGATGAAGTTGCTGTATAGAACAGTAGTCTAATTCAGATCAGTGTTCCAAAGTAATCCCTGGTGTAATACCACTGATTTACATGGAATAATGCCAGGGATGAATTGAATGTTGTACATCATGATTTTTGTTTTCGTTTTAAGTCTTCCTACTTGCGATATTGTGAATACTAAAACAGTTAGTTAATTACTTAAATCAATACAGTCAACTAAAAAATTATGTTTTTGCTTAATGTTTTTGGATATGTTTGGGTTTTTTTTACTTCTGAGTGCAAAAAATGGCCGAGATAAAAGTAGGCTGAAAGATAAGAAGCATATTTTCATTTTGGTTGCTCATTATGCGTTTAGCAGCCTTTTCGTTTAACAATTTTATACATTTTTGTATGATTAGATAGATTTTTCTGAAATACAGCAACATGGAGTTAAAACTTAAAAATGACCAAAACGGGAAGAGAAACAAGCAAAACACAATACCTGAAATATTACTTTCGTTTTTTTGTGGGTTTTTTTTGTGTTTTATTTCTTTATTCTTTTTTAAAATGACTAAATGTCCAGTTGATGGACACCATTGATAAAACAATACTTTATTAATTAAAGTAATTAAATGCCCTGGAGGGATTGGGTGCTTGCTGTTGCTTTGACAGACTCCTGTACAAGAGTCCATCGAAGGGAGAGGAAATCTTGGAAGCCTTAGTGCTCTGCACCAGAGTTGGGAAGAGTGGTTGGGGTTACTGGCTATAGTCTCTCCAACAGCATTTGCCAGGACTCTATTCCTACCTCACTCACAAACACAGCTTAATACACAAAGAGAAGAGTAGCAATTCCTCTTATTCCTTGCCACGTGTCCCTGTGAACCCTGGAAAGGAGGCAGTTTTGGTTGGGAGCTTGCTGATTTGAAGAGCTGTCGTGGACAATGTCCAACCCTGGGCTGTGCCTTACAGACAAAAATATAAAGGCAAAAAACTTTGGGGAGCCTCTTCTGGTTTTGGCCAGTGTCTGAGACTTAATCTGGTGCTAGTGGAGAAGCAACCTGGTTTTATGTTTTGCTGGAAAAAGCCCTAGCTGCATTTGCACTTTTTATTCACAGCATGAGCGTCTGCAACCAGCAACTGTATTAGTTCTTGGTCTGTAATTCTATAGCAGCCACACAAACTTCTCTTTCACCATTTCTCCTGAGAACTTGCGGACAAATCTGTTTTCTAGTAGATAGCAAAGTGATTTGAAAAATATATAAGGATATATACGTTCTGCCCATTTCCTTTGGTCATGAGTAGCTGAACGAGTTTCTCACTGAGAGCTACTAAGGAATGTTTGAAGGCCAAAGGTGGCCTTTCATCTGTGGTTTGTGGAACTGATTTCAGGTCTGTTTCTAGTATCTCTCAAACTTCAGTAAGTATTTTGAGATGAAATGACCACCTATCACTTTGTCTAAAAATGGAAATTAAATTTTCTTAAACATTACTGCAGATGAATTTCACCTTGGATACTACACATATATTTACTTAATTTATAAATTTTTTAATATCTAGGGATGGATTAGTTGCAGGCTAATTCTAATTGAAGAACCAGAGTTGTTTGAAACTGCTTACCAGGAAATAATGCTTCAGCCTTTGGCAATGTGTCCTGACAATTACAGAGACAGACTTTCCTTCTTAGTATGCATAATTCCTATAAAAAACATTAGGTTCTTTGCCCCCAGTGGTGTGCGAGCTGTCATGTATGCAAATGACAGCTTCATTTGTCTATGCAATTACAACATAGCCGGAGTTTAACTTGCACCTTGCGTTGGTGGCTTAGTTCTGAGAAGTTCTCAAAGGTCCATTCCATATGTCTATTACAAATCCTGTCTTTTAATGGTCAATAGAAAGAGTAACTTTTTATGTGGTATTGAAAAGGCTCCGTCAGAGCGTAGCATGAACTTTTCGCTTTTTTCTCCTGACAGCTTCGCTCCATGCCTGAAGGCTAATGGGATTCTCTAAGCTATTGAAGCTCACCTGAGCACATGTGAGGGTGACTCGGGTCAGTTAATGTCACATTAACTGCATATGCAGTTTGGGAAAGAGGCTCAAACTCTTTTGCTGCTTAGTTTCAAGCTGCCATAGAGGACCCCAGATTCATTACCTGTTGGTATGCAATAGGTGATGGCTTTCACAAAAGTTGCTTCTAGTTGGAGACGGGATACTGGAAGTAAGGAGATCTTGCTTCACGTGGCTGCAGGTAACACAACAGACCTTCTGTTAGCGGGTCTCTTTGTGAGGAAAGGCTGTGATTTACATTTTGAAGCTTTTGTCTTTTTTTTTTTTGTGGTTCACGCTGTCTCTCAGTACAGTTGTGTAAGGCAGGATTGCCTATGCGTGTTATTACTATTTTTTTCTTCTGTAGAATCTAATTGGTCTTAATGGATTTTACATTTAACATCTGCTACACAATCTGACTTATGGGTGTTGAGAGCGTTGCGCTTAGCTGGAAGCTTTCTGTGCTGAGCTGACATGCTTATTGTAAGAATACAGTAATGCTTCATGAAAAAAACCCTTGACGTGTATTCTGTTTTGACACTCCTGTTTCACATGTGACATTTTCTGTTTCCTTGTCTCCTGTTTTTGTTTGTAACAGGTGACATTTTTGTGAATTTATGGTGCTTATTTTCCACTTGAAGTCGTAGCACTCTGAGAATACATTCGTTGCTGTGGAAATTGTCATAAACAAGTGATAATAATTTCATAATCAGTGGGGAATAAGCAGTTGGAAGCAATGAACTTTTGGGAAACAACATGGTATTTTGAAAAAAAACCCCACCCAAACAACAACAAAACCAAACCCAACCCCTCAACAGAAACAAAAAACCCCAACCAACATGGTTTGTCTTTGCAATGAAAAGGAAAAAAACAGAAGGTGACACTTGAAACATGGTCAACAAACATATACATAAAATACTTGGAGGTGTTAGTTGCTCTGTGTTCCAGTTTAACATCGCACTGGGACAGCGGGAGGGTGATGGGTCAGCAGATAACCCTACACTGCTCCTCTGAGGATAGAGTGGTATGAGAGCCATCTTGCAGGTCGTTTCTGTGACCATGCCAAGCTGTTCTCCATCCATCACTGCTTTTTGATGGAGTTTTTGCTACGTGGAGTGCATCTGTGCTATTTTATATGGAACAAATATATCTGAAATGTGCTGGGCTGAGGGAGAGAAAGGAGACCAAGACAAAAGTAAAACAAGGGTATTGTTTCTTTGTGGAATGTTAAGGTGAAGTTTGACAATTTATTTTCAGCCTGAATCAGAGCCTCGAAGATTAGAGTAAAAATTTTTGGTGGTACAGGAAGACATGAAGGATTAAATCAGTATCACAAGCAAAATGTAGAAAAGCTTCAGATTTCTGACAGTATCAAGATCTAGGAATGTTGTTTCTGGTAGGACTGTTGAGCAAAGCCCTCTAAAGAAAGATTCTGTAGGCAGTCTTGTGACTTTGGAAAACTGACATAAAACTTCAGGATATTCTGCTTTGTGATTCCAGCTCAACTCTAATACAGTTTTAAAATAAATAAATAATGGACTACGTTTTATCTTGTCATTTTTCCAAAATGTATGTCCCTGAATATAAAGGGACGAATCAAAGTGTACAGTCATAAATTACTAATATGAGAATATCTTTCTTATGCCACCACTTGACATAATGTGTGATAATCTAGACTACTGAAACTGGTATTCTGATTTTAGTCATCATTTCAACCAAGAGGCTCTATATGAGAATGATTTTAAAGCGTGAGATTAAAAAGAAGCTTGAACAAATTTGACTTTTTAATAAATAAATAATGAAAACAATCTGCGTTCCTCTACAGCTGCTGTAAAGACACTGCTGCAGTCAAGTATATGCCAGGAACCTTTTGATTTTTCTTACATTTCACTAGAAATATACAAGACTCAATACAAAGATTTGTGATCAGATTTTAATCATTATATCCCATTTCTGTTCTTATTACAATAAAATTATATTTTTAAGTACTGTAGAGCCACTTTAATGTTTGAAGCTGAGGACTGGGACTGTTGTGCAGTATTTTAAAATTAAAATTAGAGATTAACTGAGAAAATCAACTATCCTGATTATTTTATACCAGAATCAATACTAGATAAGCAATAAGAACTTTGATACAAGCAGCTGTTATTTCTTATGTCTGGAAATGGTAACACACTGATTTTCCTATTTTCCCGGATTTGTACTTCTTGTGGGCTATGTGAGAACAAAGTAACAGTGTTGGAGAAGCTGACTTTGCTGGATCTGTAATATTTTGCAGGAAAACTGCTTCTTAGTGTCAGATCACTTCATACATTTTCAAGGATTTATGACAGTAGTTGCAGGGAAATGTTTACTTTTCCACAGTAGGATGAGCAAATCATATATTATTTTTTCTTTATTGTCAACATGAACTTCCAGTTATCTACTGTTCAAGCACAGAATTTATGTGTACAGAAGTTTTCTGTATAATATTGTTCCAGGCACATGATTTAAAATTAAAACATTACTGCTAATAAAATATATTTTGTAATATATCTTCTTTCTCAGTATGATATGACTGGTATTTCACTGCTAGTTTTCTCCTTTGCAGCAAATACCCAATTTGTTTTACTGTGATGAGAATTTGAGTGGCGAACAAAAATTCACTAAGCGTTGCTTCCTTCCTCCTTCACGCTCCTCCTAAGCGTTCACCTCCTTCCGAGGAAGGAGTTCATTGATTCTCATGTTACCCATTTTCAGCCACAGTTTCACCTTTAAATGTGGACCTTCAGAAAGGGAAAACTGCTCAGGCAACTGTCACAGATATCAGAAGTAATATGCTATGGGAATGAGGAGAGACCGAAGTGGCAGAAAGAAGTCCCTCTTTTTAGGCCAGCTGAACATCAGCATGGCCTTAACAAACTGACCAGAAGTAATCGGTCACTTTTTGGTGGGTTATCAGTCCAAGGGTGAGATCTTTGGTGAGCCAGACACTTAGATGGGCAAAGAAGGAAAGCGTGTAAGGTGGTGTGCATCCATCTCACACCTCTGGGGTCCTGGGGTGCTCAAGACTGGTGTGGTGCCTGGTGTAGCTCCCAGCCAGCTTAACATTGCTCTGCATTGTCCCAACAACTAGGTAGATCCTGGGTGTCACTGCAGGAGGAGTAGCACAGCCATGCTCTGGATTTTCCCTCTGTTTTTCTATTTCCAGTTTTGATTTACTTTACTGCCAGAGTCATTTAAGAAGTCTGTTACAGAGTTAAGTTGACCAAGGTCATGTCTGCAGGGCTTTTCCACGGCACAGACCGATTATTTGGTTGGTGGTTATTTGGTATAATTGTTGAAAAAAGCCGAAGTCACTATACCAGCTAACATCCTAACCTGGCAAGCAGATGTTGTTTTTATATCCAAGGATGATTTTATTTCATTTCTGCTCACAAGACCTTTATTTCTTTAAAGCAGGTGGAGTACTAATGGCACTCTCAAATCATGGTTCTTTTATAAAATGAGCCACTGAAAGTCCAGTGGAAAATCCTTAAAAAAATTACCAGGCGAATTTCATTTTGCTTTAGCAAATCAAACGCTTCATGATGGATTTCCTGGGGAGGTGGTTTGCTCCAGCTTGATAAAATTGCATGAGTATAAATTACTCTACTTAAAATTCATATATTGACTAAATGTTAGGAGAATAAAATGAAATTATTGTTCTCAGTAGAGTTTAAGTACTTTTCTTTAAGCGTTTTGTATGATTTTTTTATTATTTTTTTAAAACTAGTAATGACCATTGCACATCTAGCTTTTACCTCATGTAAATTCAGGATTATTCAGTGAATTTACTATTTTTCTTTTTTTTCTTTGACCTGATTATATAAATAGGGACTAACAGTGTGTGCAACTCATGCTCAAGTCACATTCACAGCTGCAAGATAGACTTTCACAGGGACTGAAGCAGCAAATAGTCTTGGGCTAGTCTTTCACATAAAAGTGAAATTCAAACTACATGAGTGATTATTTGGTTTCGTAAAAGTTTCTAGTACACACAGTCCTGGCAGGAGGTAAGCAGCGACGTTTTGTAATTTTCATGGCACTTGTAGAAACTAATGCCATTCTGTTTTGGTTGCATTTTATCAGATTGTGGTAACAAAACTTGTCATGTCATTACATTTTGACAGTTTAGCTTCAGAAGACATATTTAAATTAGAGTGCATCTTGCTGCAAGGTGTGGCTTCTTCATTTATATCATCTCATCTCTAAATATTTTCAGGACTTCACCACACGTATGTAAATATCACAGTGGTGTTAATGAGAGTTTCACGTTTCTAGCAACAAGATGAACACAATGCTTCCAAAACATTTATGCTAATATTATTTCTTCTTTGTGGAATGACTTCTATCTTGATACTGCCTTTTCCAAAGTTGCTCAAAACGGGTTTCAAAGATAGGGAGCAGTGTGTTTACCCATTCTTTGCCCTGTGGGACCTGCCTGGCCATAAGCAGCATTGGGGCTGCCCTTAGTTACAGCGGTGCAATGATTCCTTCATCAGCGTTTTGCAGCTGAGAGTAGCTGAGTCAAAATGTAGTTGTTGGCTTTCTCGTTGCTCCCCATATGCCTGAAGCCTTGGCAGGGGCTCTGAGCAAAGGAGTTGCAGAGACAGGGTCCACTGCTTCGAGGGACGGCCACCGCCTCGGGGCTGTGTGACCAACCGTCAGGTTTGCTTTGCGCTGCTCCAGTCACGTACCCTGTGCCTGACCTGTTTTCAGTTCCAATGACACGCACTTAGTGAATAACGAAAACTAGAGTGGCTTATAGAATAAAAAATAATAGTACTTCCTTTTGAAGGGAATACTACGCCACTTTTTTAAAAAAAACTACCGTGAATAACTCAATCCAGAGACAATAACTCAATCACAAGTGCCAGTACAGATGGCAACAATAACTAATGCACTGACGTAGATACGCTGCACATCTCTTTCGGGCGAGAAGGACTGGGCTGAGAAACTGAAGAGAGAAATCAACACCATCATTAACTTTTATTAATGAAATTAAATATTCCAGATCTTCACTTAGCATATGTTCAGTTGTGTTATACTTAGTACAGAGATATTCTCTTTGCATTAGCAGAAAGATATGGTACAGAAATGAAATCAGTCAGTATATTTTAAATTTTATATAAGCAAACAGCAATAACCTTCAGATGCATTTTTATCTTTCTCTTTCATCCTTACTGAGTTTTACCCTTTAGTAGTATTAGCAAATATTCCCAAAGAGAGATGAGCTGGTGCTCAGGGAGTCTTGTCACGTTTTGTTGTAAACAGTCTCTAGCAGCTCAAGTTAATAGTGAAATTGTTTTATATTTTATTGAACGTAGATGTTTAGAAGTTCTTGTGAGTATTACAACTATGTCAGTGTATTCCATGGAAGTTGTTAAAAGTGTTCTATCACTTTTTATCAGTGAATATTTTATGTATGTCTCAGGTATCTGTGAAGCTTTTTATATTTGTAAATATCGGGCGGAAAAAAGGCCCATAATTGCATATATATATGATTATATAAATAAATTGTGTGCAAAACAATTACTTTCATAACCTCTTACAAATAGTTTAATTAAACCAGAATTATTTTCCCTGTTACTCAAATTCCCATTAAAAGCACCATACCTGCAAAACTTTGCGTAATGACAAATGTCTATTTTGTGTATACAGACGTATTCTCTAACACTTCTGGTTCTTAATCCAAGGTTCTTTCACTCTCATTGAAACTCATGAATACAAAATAATATGAAAATCAACTACAAAAGGGTTAGAAGTAAGTCTAGAAATAGGATAGAGTAAGTCATGAAAATAGAGTGCCAACAATTTAATCAGTGTAATGTGTAGATAATACAGTGGAGAAAGACTAAAACTAAACAACACTTTTTGCTAGTTTTTCTTAATAAACACATTTTCTTTCCCTTTCTTCTCACAGTCACCCATTTATAGCCGGTCACTTCTCACTATTGTTCTCTGCAGACAGCTGTTACTATTTCTGTTTTTAATGCCTAATGTGGGTTTTGAGCTCATCTGAAACAAAGTGGAGACATGGATACTCTTGCCTTTCCACCTATTTTTGTCTCTTTCCAGTGTTTGAAAATATAAGTATCGCTCATTCTGTCCTTCTAAAAATACCAGTATACAGCCTTACGAAAGTGTGATCAATATTGCTAAAGCTATGTGGACTGTAGGGGGAAAAAAAAGAGAACAAAATAATTCAGCTATTTATGGTGCAAGACAGAATGGGACTGTTATTCAAGTAAGGTTGTGTCTGTCCTCTCTTACGTTCAAAATTTTGGCATCAAATCCCACACCTGCCTTTCCGAGTGACTTACCCGTTCAAAGTACCCCTTTTTTTGGAGCAGGCACTGTCAGCATCTGTATGTGTAGATAAGCCATATCACATTAAAAAGAGTAAACCAAAATTACATAAGGAACATAACTGAGACCACTGTAATTTGCAATCCTGCTTGGAATTTTTACTTTCCCAATACTTGCAGACTTTTCATTTTCTCTGTTAGCAATCCCTCAGAAAGCTGTGCATATATACCTGTTTTAGTGCTGTCATAGCTTGCAAACATAACTTTCTGATCATTTTATTTTTCCTATGAAATTTCTTCATGCTGTCTGTTTGTCTCTGGGGATGTAATAAATTAACATAACATGTATAAATGTTACAGACAGAGATAGACAAACTTTATGTGGTTTTGTTGCCACTGCCCAAAAAGCATCTGGAGTAACAGATAGTGATATCCTTTGGCTTCAAAATAATTCTGCACTTCTTTAGTATAGAAGGGACAAACTTTTCAGATATGTTTCAGTTATTCAGTATGTGATATTTTGAGGACTATTGAAATTTTTGAAGTTTTACCTCATAACCTGCCAAGTTTGTATCTTCCTTTGACTTGTTAGCTGCCTAGTAGTCCACCCTCCAGTCATAACAACGTTCACGTTTTTATTCCTATACTTTCAGTACTTACTTTTTCCACCTGCAGCTGAAGTAGTTTGGTGTCTAAATGGGTGGAATTACGCCCCTAAAAAATTGCATCTGTTATCACGTTTGATTACAGGAAGAAGAATGCGCTTGTGGCGGAGGAGATTAGGTTAAATGCTGTCTGTCTAATCAGGTCCCCGGTGACTGACTTCTGGCAGTGCTTTCTTCCTAAATCCCGTTGCTGTGGATGCAATGCACAAAAGCTGGGCAGCCCGTGCGAGTCCCTGTTTTCAGGAGGTGGTTTTGCTTTTCTGATTCGAGGAGTACGACACGGATGTAGGAGCAAGGCTGAAGGTTGTTCGTCCCTGCCGAGAACAGGCACAGGCGCTGCGGTGCCTGCGGGTTGCCTCGTGGTGAGGCAGGGCTCTGGGCAGCTGGAGACCATAATACATGAGAAATAAATCCTTCGGGTTTTTTTATACAGGAAAAGAAAGATGTTCTTGGTCAAAGACACCTGTAAGGCAAGAGTTGCATCTAACATTTATTCAATGGCATGGCATGCTATTTCTGTTTCTGTGACCATACTCTGAAGTGGCATAAATTTAATAGTAATCTTCCATTTAGTAAAGTAAATCGAAATATTTCTTGCATTTGGCTGCAAAATATGGAGGGAAAAGAGCTCCTGTTCTAAGCAATTGTTAACCTGGATAAAACACATAGAAAGAAAATACTTGATTTGTTTTTTATGCTACATAGATTTTTTTTATTTATAATTAGTATTAATGATGTGACTGTATGCAAGCTTTTCTATGTTTTCACACTTATGATGCATAAAAGATATGAAGGAGCTTAGAGGATTGCTTAGCTGCACTTTTTGAAAACGTAAAAATATTCTGAAGTTTGAGAAGATGCACTATTGGGTTTTTTTTAGTATTTTAATGCATGTTTTTGGAATCAGATTTATTCTTTATCATCAACAGTGAGGCTACTCGCAAAAATAGTTATCCTTTTTAATGAACCATATAATGAATCACATTTGATAATAATATGAATCTAAAATGACTTCCAAATCAATGCTTGCCATCTTGAATGTGTTTTCAGAAAATTCAGCCAAGTTCAGTGAGAATTTCCATCTTTACCTTGAGTACTGGGCAAGCAGCAAGGATAACAAATTTAAATTTAGGCTGCTAGTTTGGAAAATTTAGTTCTTATCATCTCCCTGACTGGCAATAAACTGGAGTTGTTTCACTTCTTTGCTTATCATGTGGGTATATTAGAGGTTTAGCAATACAGAAATCGACAGTTTACCAAAATTCACCTTGATTTCCAGCAGTGGTTAGCTCTCAGTCAGTAATTTACTCAATTAAATCAGTTTATAACAGTGAAAGCAATAGTGGTAAAGCTATTAACTGTATTATCAAGCAGTCATATAGCAAGAGTATTGCAAGTTGTGGGATAATTACTGGTGGTTCGGAGTGTGTTGCCATAATTTCTATTCAAGAAGGTATGTAGTGTTAGACTGTGGATCAGTAAATTAAGACTATTAAATGTTACATGTGGTAGCCATATAACATTCTCGGCTTTCAAGCTTCTTAATAGATTTACAAGTTCCTTGATGAAAGGAAAAGCATTTCCCCCATTAAGGCAGTCAGGCGTTGGAACAGGCTGTGCAGTGATGCTGTGCACGTTGTGCATCCTTGGAGGTTTTCAAGACTCATCTGGATCAAGCCTCGATAACCTGGTCTGACCTCGTAGCTGACCATGCTTTTGAGCAGGAGTTTGGACTAGAGACCTCCTAAATTACCCTGTGATTCTCTTCTCTGATGTGATTTAACTTGGCACCAGCTATTTGAAATCACTTCTCAGGAAAGGAAGAGTAAACTGCTGCAGGTAAATGAAGTGGATGCTAGAGAGCTATACATTCTGATTATTCTGAAAATGAGAATCTTCAAAGCCTTAACTTTATGCTACCTTTTTACTTACTTTTGTATGTCCTGCTTGTAGTCGGAATTGAAACAAATGCTTCAGGAGAAAGTTTCTTACAGGACCTTCTATAACTATAGAACATTAAATAGGCCACAGATAAGAAAGTATCTGAAAAAATGTTCAATGTGAGTGTTGGATAGCACTGTGGTTGTTGATCACGTGTTGCTTGAAGAAAGAAATCTCAAAAAATTAACAAACCAGCATTGTTTAAACCTCTAACCATTTTTATTGTCATTCTTTAGATAGATTCTGGTGCTATCACCTTGGATATCTTTGTGTTTTTCCCTATTTTTATGTTTTTCATCAGTGTTGAGTTTCTTTAATGTGACATATTTTTTTTTCTTGAGTTTTTCAGCCTCTATATTTTTCCCGTAGCACATTTTGAATTGATTTATGTAGCAACTGCCAAAACGGTGAACAGGATTTTTTGGTAGCCTGGAAAGCTAGAAAAAAAATAATCATAAAGCAAACATGAACAATGCTGAATTACTTTTTAGTAATACATTGCTGAATGAAGGCATAACATAATAGCGAGATAGTTAATGATTAGGATGTTTAAACGATTTGTGGTTTTTTTTTTTTCCTTTTTGAAATTTTAATGTAAGAATGAAATATGAGGCACTAGTAACTCGAGGCACTAGTAACGTGAGTTATAAAAAAAAATGTTGGATGTTCCTCTTACTTTTCCCACATTACTGAAAAGATTGCTGAAGTGATGTGTCTGGAGACCTTTTTTGCTGTTAAAAATTATCTTATGACAACAAACTAAAACAGAAGTATTGCTTGCATTGATTGACGCCTGATATAGTCATAGAGAAGAAGCATAATAAAAAGATCTTGAGATAGGTTTTATGTCAGTTGTAGGTTGTCAAAACACTTTTGATGTCAATGAAATTATGTCAGTTATGCTTAGTAATATGTTTTCTTCTCTAAAGTTATTCTCCTGCAGGGCATGTTATTAAGGTACAGTATATTTCTATGGCATCCATGGTGGTGGAGGGATCGGGCAGATGGGTACTGATATCCTGATATCCTTGTTACGAGCTTGCTCACATCTACTTAGAGAAGGTTTGGATGTCTTTATGGTGTTAACTAGTCTATCCCTTTATATCCACATTAAATATGATACAAGACTTACATGATACTGTATTCAGAACCCTGTGGCTTGGCTGTATTTTGCTTCTGGGAGACTCATGGAGATGGATTCCCTAGAGGGAGGAGGAAGGGATCCTTTGGAACAGCAGCCACAGAGTTTCAGCACATCCCTTCTCCTCCTCCTTAGCTGGTGTGGTGACTTAGAAGCAGTGGATCATGGAGATTAGCCCCTGAGTGATTTGCATGGGTGGCCTCATCATTTCAGGACTTCTTTCAGGCTCTTCTCCAGACTTCAATTAATCTCTGCTTATGTCTATGTCATGAGCTACAAGCTTTTCTTCAAAACCTTGAGGGCCAGATAATTGCTTTATATTTTTAAGTTAAAGTTATATTTTAAGTTAAGTTAATTCATGTATGATCATGTGAATCAGGAGCCCAGTATCTACTGTGCTACGTTTTCACTATCTTTTTAGTGCCCTCTTTCCGCCCTTATTTTTAGACTGCCTTTGGAACTACATCAGTATTCCCAGATATTTCTTAAATCTAATATATCATAATCTTAAGTCTATGCATCGTGTATAATGTATATATACTTCTCTATATATATTTAGCAATCTAAATATTTAAAGAAAAGGCATTAGCTAGATTGTGATATCCTGGCTCAATATTGTAACTGAGTCATGTTATGGTGGCTTGAGAGGCACATAAATAAAGTTCGCTATGAAAAGTGTTTTTCCTTATAGTGTTATTGACAGACTTTGAATACTTGGCAAGATACTTTATTTCCTTTTTATAAAATCCATGAAATAGATGGTTGTACCAACATAATTCAGAATGGTATTGGCATATCATATATAATTGTCATTATTTTGTACCTTTAAAAAAAGTTAAACAAATACCTCAGTGATCCATGGCATTATTAGAATGTTCAGAATGTTGAAATTGTTTGTTTTACAGTACGACTTGCATTACAAAAGAATTCCTAAATTATTTTACACAAACTAAGAGCTGTTTCTTTCATTGTGATTGAAAGCTTCTTGAAGTCTTTGCATTCAGTTCAGAGATTTAATAGGTATATGTAAAGATCCAGGGTATACACAGTTACCAAACTATAACTATTGATCTAGTAGTCATTTTATGTAGTACTGAATCCTACATCAAATACATAAGAATTGTGTTTCCAAGTATAGATTATTATACTAAATTAACTCTGCTTTTTTGAATATTCTTCTTTCTGAGTTCTACTTTTTAAATAGGATTTTCCCTCCACATATTACTTTTTTAAGATTGTGATGTTCCAATCCTTATTGGATAGGAAAGTAGTCTCACTGCCACATAAAGCTATTGTCTCTTTACTGTCTTGTTCTCCAGATTAGCAGTGTTTCTCCAGGATTATTGGAGACGAAAAACTACCCTATTTTAATCAGGATGGAGAATCTTGCGATATGGACTTTCAGAGTCGTTGATACAACTTGTATCAGTTACAGGGTTTTGTTGTGGTGAGGATGATACAGAATATCTGCACCAGGCAAATAGTATATAACACTGTTTAGCTACAGTTCTAGAAAGAAGTAGACTACAGTATTAGTTTAGTCTTTAAAAGCCTGATTAGCATAATGGTAATATAGAGATTACAAAAAGTTGTAGAAATAATAAATAATATAAAGGTCTTTATAATGATTGATCTTTATGACAGCTCTGCAATTTTTGTGAAATTATCATATCTACGCTCCATTGCCTCGTGTCATGTGTACTTAACTTCACTTGTATAAAGTTGGTCCAAGCAAAACAGATCAGATCCTTTGCTTGTGCATTAAACAATTGTAGTAATCGCACAGGACACAGAACAGTGGAAACTCGGGGCTGTATGGACAAGAATGCTCTTGGAAGACAAGAGAAAATCTTCAGCTAGTACAGATACAGAGGCAAAAAATGTTCCTGATTTTCTGGTCCTGCAGACTGTCTGTTATGTTGCAGTGCTTTCCATATGATGTGAATTAGAGAATAAAGTCTTGAAATTGTAAATTGGCAATAAAATGTGTTAATTAAGAAGATGCTCTTTTCTATCAAAAGATTCCTGTCATTAAATGTCATAGAATTTTATTTTTAGTTTCACAGAATTACTCTAAATGAAGCTACCAGGACTAAGGGCTCTGCTGAGCCCATCTGATGTGACAGAACAATCTAATGGAAGCCATTGCAGTTTATCAAGTCAGGGAGTTTCCTGTAAAAGAAGGCTTATGTGTGTTTTCATAAAGTAGAATGACAACTGTTATGAATATGATGTGTAGATGTTCAAAGAGTTTGATGGAAGCCAATAGAATTTCATCTGCCATGTTGAAAGTACTCTTTATTTTTTACTTTTTGTTTCTTTTTTTTATTTTCCTCTTTCTTTGTTATATTGATTTTTCACACTAGATGGCAGTGCCTTAGCACTAGTGCATAATAGGGGAGTTGATTTAATTTGTCCAGGGGGGCCGAAATCCTCCTGTTTCATATTTTCTTTTACATACATAGCTCAAAGAACTGCAGATAGGAGACTGGGTTGTCATTAGCCACATAGGGATGGGCAAAGGAAGATGCAAATTATTTTCCCTCTTTCTTTGTACAAATGAAAATCTATTAAAGCTGATCGAACCAGGCTTGCACTGGCAAGATGCACTGGGGTGAGATGAACTGGGGCTGTATCTCTGTGCTGTCCCCAAAGATTACATTCACAGAAATTTCACATGAAATGCTGTATTGAGTTAGAGCTGAGAGTGCACCCAGACTCTGAGCAGATTGCCTCGCAGTTTTGAGCCATATGTTGTCTATACTGAGAAGTAGTCAGTGAGAGAAAAACACAGCTTCCTTCTCTTTCCAAGAAAACCAGGTGCTGGAGAGGTGGGGATGGAGAGCTGAGAGATGGTGGGGTGCACCTAGATATTGCTATGTTAGAGCTAGAAGACAGCCAGGGCACATGCATGCACCAGTGAGCTGGGATGCAGTCCTTGATTGCGTTGTCAGGTGATAGACTAGAAGTTTACTGACTTGAAGTATTTTGACTAAACAAAAAGTCTGTGAAACTCTGGTGAGGACTCAGGGGAGATGATGATTAGAAACAAGTGGGCTCTGGAAGTGTAAATGTGGCAGTAACAACTGAAAGCTAAAAGCTGGAAGCTTGGAGTTGAAGTTCAACTTGAAATTAAGATACAACATTTGAAATTTATGGATGAGATCCTTAAAGTCACACAGTTACTAAAACAAGCAAACTAAAAACCTTTGTCATTTTTTTTTTGAATCTCTAGTGTTCGTATTTTCAATCTTCTGTTCACAACCTCGAAATCCTGTGAAAGGAGGAGACGAGAGTTTGAAAAACAGCAAATATCAATAGACTCTGCAGTAAAAATAAAAGAAATAGTCACATAACATTATCAGGAGAAATTAAATACCTTAAAAGCTGTGTGGTGCATTCGGCATGCTGGAGGGAAGGGATGCCATCCAGAGGGACCTTGCCGGGCTTGAGAGGTGGGCCTGTGCTAACTTCAACAAGGCCAAGTGCAAGGTCCTGCACGTGGGTCGGGGCAATCCCAAATCACGAGTACAGGCTGGGTGGAGAATGGATTGAGAGCAGCCCTGAGGAGAAGGACTTGGGGGTGCTGGTTGGTGAGAAGCTCAACATGAGCCGGCAATGTGCGCTGGCAGCCCAGAAAGCCAACTGTATCCTGGGCTGTATCAAAAGGAGCGTGGCCAGCAGGTCCAGGGAGGTGATTCTGCCCCTCTACTCAGCTCTCGTGAGACCCCACCTGGAATACTGCTTTCAGCTCTGGAGTCCCCAGCACAAGAAGGACGTGGAGCTGCTGGAGCGAGTCCAGAGGACGGCCATGAAGATGATCCAAGGGTTGGAGCACCTCTCCAATGAAGACAGGCTGAGAAAGTTGGGGCTGTTCAGCCTGGAGAAGAGAAGGCTCCGGGATGATCTTATTGCAGCCTTCCAGTGCTTAAAGGGGGGCTACAAGAAAGCTGGAGAGGGACTTTTTACAAGGGCGTGTAGTGATAGGACAAGGGGCAATGGATTTAAACTGGAAGAGGGCAGATTTCAATTAGATATAAGGAAGAAATTTTTTACATTGAGGGTTGTGAGGCACTGGAACAGGTTGCCCAGAGAAGTTGTGGATGCCCCATCCCTGGAAGTGTTCAAGGCCAGATTGGATGAGGCTTTGGGCAACCTGGTGTAGTGGAGGATTTCTCTGCCCATGGCAGGGGGGTTGGAACTAGATGATCTTTAAGGTCCCTTGCAACCCTAACCATTCTATGATGCTATGAAAAGACAAGTAACAATAGTGGGAGGAGGAGGATAAGAGTCCTGACATAGGCAAGACTGATTGTGCGAGAAACAGCTGAAAGAAAGAAGGTATAAAAGAGCTTGGAAAAAAAGATGTCAGGAAGTGAAGAGCTGCCAAATAATAACTTTCGCTCTGTAAAATTTCTCAAGAGTATCTTCCTGGTAGGTTGTGCTCAAAAATAAGATCATTGTTTCAAGTTTCAGTCCAATTTATACTTAACAGGAGGTAAATTTGATGCAATACCTTTATCTTGCTTACTGGAGTTAAACATTTTAAAATTGGGAAAGCTCTTGCTCAAGGCTGGGAAGAATACTGTCATGAATACATTTTCTTAAAGAAAATTTAACTAAACTTAGTGTCTCCTGGGACCTTGCTGCATGCAGCTTCTGCCTTATTTATTCAGTTTTATTTTATTTTTTGCTACATCCATACTGAATGAGCAGGATAAAAACAAATTGAAATACAGGAAAACAAATTTTCTCTCACTAGTTTTTATGGATCTGCTGTAGTAGCTGAAATTTCATTAGTATTGCTGGAAGGAAGGCAAACCAAAGGAATGTTTACCTATCTTCTACCACAACATTCACAGAAACTGAATCTTTTTGCAAAATATGCTGCTGTTATTTGCTGTCATTTTTTGCATATCACAGAAAGTGATAGTCCTGCCTGTAATTTATTACATAATTCTGCCAGAGCAGAAGATGCAGATGGCTTGCTATAAAAATGCGATGCAAATTATATTTGATAGTACCACTTAGATGACTCCTTATTAGTTAGGGGAAGCAAGAAATGGTGCTAAGTTGGGATTCGTCAGGAATTTGGTGCTAGAGAGTGAGCCTTATGCTTGGGGCAGTTACGTGGGAGGTAGAAGCTGCCAGTTCTTTCAATCAGAGAGAACAAATGATTGAATATAGACCTCCCACCTCCCAGATGAATTTTCTAATCACCAGGTTAGGTTGTCAAGGGAAATACCTATTCACTTTGCAACAATGATTTTTTTCTTTCTGAATTTGAATATAAATATCTTGCCTTGAAGGCTTTCATAAAACAGAAACTTGTTTTCCAGTTAGGCTGCTTCACATAAGTAGGAAGCGTGACAGAGTTGCTTGAGAAAAAAGATATGAGGTGTCTTGAGAAAAAACGAGTATTTATATGAAAAATATTATGCAGAAATTTGAACTTGGGGAGGTTTGTTGTTGGGTTCAGAGGGCTTGTTTTTATGTTTTGTCTTGATTTGGTTCTCTTTCATCTTGTGGCCAGCTGATAAACTGGGATTTTCCTTTTGGGACCTTTAGGAAGTCCGAGAAAGGAAGTCGTATGGAGACTAAGTGAATTCCTTCCAGTGTTTCAATCTTCCTGCACACACAGTTTCACTGACTAGATGATATAGTGTTTGGAGATATAGGGTCCCATTGGGTACCCCAGTGCTAGAATTTCTGTATCATCAACATAATAGCATTTTCAGAGACTCCTCTAACCAATCTGCATAGTATGCAGATTGAATTCTGGTTAAAAAAAGGAAAGGTAATTTGTAAGTTTTTAATGTCAGTACCAAAGGAACATGACATCTATATTTTAAAAATAATTTGAAAGTCTCATTAAAATCTGATTATCTCATCAGTAGTTCTGTAGCCATTTTCACTTTTTTTAACAGCCATGCCCAGTGCTTTGGGAAGCAACAGGAAACCTCTTCTTTTTGTTCATGCAAACCAAGAGCAGCTCACTCTAATAGGAGATTTTTATCTTGCTAGCATGGCAGTTCTGATTAGATCTGAAGAGCAAATGAATGACATGACTTCAAACCACCCAAATAACTTGTCTTTACTCATATTCATGATTTAATTGTAAGCAGTAGGTTTACCTTCAAGAATCGGGCTTTGTAAGCATAAGGACTACACTTGTTTATTAAATGTTAACACCCATAATTCCAACTTTGTATCCTTAAAAAGGCAATGTGCTCTTCCAGCTGTTTTCTTGGGTTTACTGTGGCTATGTTTTTGAAAACCAAAAGTAAACTAAATGTCAAGTAAGTCCAGTTTTGGTAATCTGGCATTCATGAAGAAAACTTGCAAGGTGTTGTCTTTAGACAGTGTTGCTTATGGGTTTGTACTACTGCTTCCCCTCCCCAGTATTTTGCTTGCCTCCTGATTTAGAAATGCCATGTCCACAACAGGAACAACAGAATTGCTATTCTTGGTACATTAATGTTAGCATTCCTCATTGCAGCTTTTATGCCATCCAATCACTCATTAGTCAAGTTTTGTGGATTGCACTTGAATTACTCCAACCATCATCTGGAAGATATCCTTCAGACTCACTGGAGTTGGGAAAAACATCCTATCATAAACTTAATTTTTAATGGCTTTTGTTGTTGTAGATACTCTTGCAAAATATTCATTAGGCACTCCTGTTGTCCTCCTGATTTTTACCTTTTTCTTCCTTTCTTGAACCTATACAACTTCTTTCTCCATTTGCCATCATCTTCCTCTTCAGAGGCTCATAAATTAATTCATTATCCTTTCCACTGTAGTACTGTTTTTCTTTTACCTTTCTTTTCTCAGTTTTGATTTTTGTGTGCATTTTTAATTTTTTGGCCACTATTTATTAATGGCCACCAGTGTGTTATCCTTGCTCGTTTTTTTCCCCGTTTCTTTCATTACCTTTAAGGTGTTTTTTGTTGTTGTTGTTATTTTTTAAATATTAAAATCTCTGTATCCTTATGCAATTGTTTCTAAATGGAATACATTGTTCTACCAGCAGTTGAAGACTGTGTACTCATGTGTTTTTTAACATCTAGTCCACTCTATCACATTTTATTTCATTTCATTTCTAGCAAATTTAAAATGTTAAAAAGACAGCAGCTTTGGTTATTTCTTAATTGTCTTTGTTTTCTCATCTCCATCCTGGCAGACATATGGAAAACAGCTGGTTCTCTTGTTTCCATTCCTTAACTATTACCTCCTATGGTCACATGCGGTTTCGAATCAATGCAAGTTCTTTGGGTGGCATAATAAAGAGGAGAGATTGGTATTTTCTTTATAAAATGCCGTGCTTCCTTTTTTTTTATTTTCCTTTCAGTTCATATGTTTTAAACTAGGGGCTGAAATACATAATTTCACTGTTTAACGCTCTCTTATTTTGCGCCATTCATGAGTAAAATTCTGCAACATACTCAAAATCCTTCACTTCCATTTACTGCTTTTGGTCGCTGCTGTAGATTCAAATCCTCAGTCCAGCTGAAAAGCCAAGCTGGCTGCTAGAGAAAAGGTTCAGACGCAAGTGGAGAAGTGAGAAGCTTCTGCTATAGTCTGCAGAGCCTCTGTGAACATGTTCTGCCGGGAGATCTCCAACAGTAGCCAAATTAGCATTTTTCACACTATCATTTTGACTGCCCTGGATTCATCACAGAGCCAATACGTGTAGTCAGCGATGTGCAGATCCCTCGCTCTGTACATGAGGACAATTTCTCATAGGATGCAGTCTCTTTTCTAAAAAATTTGAGGAAAGGAGCTTATGGACAGCAAGACCCCTCGGGATGTCTGAGTTCCCACCAACCCAGCTCTCCAGTGAATGTTTGCCCACTATACAGGCAGATGCTGGCAGCAGGTCCAGCAAGACGAGTGTTTGGCCCTCTGATTTCCCATGCTTGCTGTGGCCACTCCTGTCATTTGGAAATCCATGTTTAGGTGTCCTTTTTTTTATTTAGCAAATTCTGATTTCCTTCAGATGGAAAGCGGTATGAAGACCTGAGCACTGACATGACGTACTGCTCAAAGGCTGGTACGTGTCATAAATTGTGGCTGCCCTTACGGTGTAAAAGTAGTAAAGCTTTATGTGTTTTTATTTCTTGAGACAGACAGACACACACACACAGAAAAAAAAAAGGCAAAAGGATGAAATAGCAGCTAATAAGATTTTAGAGTCCATATATTTTGTCCATGTTGTTGTTTGCTTCCATTTTTAAACTTTCTGCCTCATTTCAGAGGTTCACCACAATTTATGTAAATGTACTGTGTAATAATAGCAGCAAAGGTAGTGAGGTAGATTTATATCCTTCTCACTGTTAGAGGCAATAACTTATAAAACCAAAATGCAATAATTTCTGTGCTAATATTGCTACATAATTATGTAATTAATTTTCTTCTCTTTAAAGAAGTCTCCAAGAAATTAAAAGGGAAAATGGCTGATTTTACCCAACTTGACAATTATTTTATTTAAAAAAATCACAAAAAAGGCTATCCTAAGCATTAATGTCTAACAGCTATTTTTATTCCCCATCCTGTATTCTGTAGACTTGATTTTTCAGTTTTGGGTGTGTAATTTTAGCATTGCCTCGCTGTCATTTTAACTTTGTGAAATTTCATATTAAAGTGAGTGTTTATGGAAAATACTGTTGCTACAAAGATGGCAAGAGAATCACGAAGCATTAAAATTCAAGAGAATTTGTTTGAGGGGGAAGAAAACATCATATTCAATCATGCCCTATCTTAAGAAGTCAACAACAAAAGACACAGGATATTTATCTGGAATCGTCACAGCACTGTATACAGACAGGAGGCAAAACTGGATCTGGCATTTTAATTTGAATATCCAAAACTGCTGGTTCTGAGGAACTCAGTTACCACTACTAAAATTATTCTTTTTCTTACTTGGAAGCTCGTTTCTGACAGTCTTCAGTTTGGGATGCTGAGCATTGTCGTCGGCTGCACAGCTCTCACTTCACCACCGCTTCTGCGTTTCTGACATCCGAATACAATGGGTAGCTTGTGGCAGCACTGTTTCTTGTGGGGCTGGCATGGGCAAAGCGAGCTGGTGTCTGCAGGAAGGGAGCTGAGATACTTTTAAGAGGCCAAATGTCAGAGCAGACACAGGAGGCTGGAAACAAGAGCAAGGTGAGGTGAGAGAAAGCTTTTCCAAGTGGCTAAGGATGATTTAATTGATCAACTGGTAGTGCAAACCCCAGAACACAATGTATTCACATGTATGTTCCTGTTGGACTTGATGGACATGCCTAATATTTTATCATTTTGGTTCTTAGTGTACTCACTTTACTGTTTAACCTTTAAAGTATCAATTGAATTATATCTTGCAAAATGGAACATCTGCCTTAAAACATTCTGTTCCTTTAGCTTCAATCCATACCTTTTAATACTAATCACTCTTTATTTAATCAGAGAGACTGACTGAAAATCCCTCAAAACAGCTACAGATTTTTGTATGATACGATGAAGAGAAAAAAATCCTAATTTCCCTGTATTCTTTTCAAATCTCATCAGTTTTCCCTCCATTTGCAAACCATTTATCATATATTTTTCCGCCTTTCCGTTTACATTTTTAAAATCATTTGGGTGGGGTGGCTGATGTTAATTTTTATTGGAAGTATTTGCCAAAAATCTTTAGTCAGAGGTTGCTGAATCTCTGATCTGGGCAATACTCTGAGTTTGTGAGTCTCTTTTCCTTGTTTGAAGGGTGGAACTTGTTTCTGAGTGCGATGGTTTTTAGAAAAGGAAATCAGAAACATTACCTCACTTCTCCTTTCAGCTTACAAAAGATTTTGGATCTTCCTGAAGGACTTAAAAGTACAATTTTTAGCAAATGAAATGGACTACCAGAAAAGAAAAAATTAACTACTTATTAGGTTTCCATGGTAACATGTACAGAATATTTGCAAAAGTTTGATTCCATTACATGGTTCTGTTGTCTGGTATGAATAGATCAGTTTGGCATCATGAGTTATGCTTCACGTTTTACTGGGTTCTGACTCGTCATGGCAGTATAAACAGCAATCGACGTGACGTGCAGATGAAGGCAGTAGTGTTCGGTGGCAGTCTGTATAGGCAATTTAACTTCTCATTGTCATGGAAGTTTTATTCATCTACTGTATTTATTGAGTGGAAGAGCCTAGTGAAGAAAACTGCAATCTTTAACTTCATTTTGTTACAGACCCCGTATGAAAAACATAGCATAATATGTAAGGTTCGAAATGCTATTTCTTTTCCTTAACTATTGGTGTTGCTTATCTTTATGTTTCAAAATTGCTAATATATGATGCCTGTTTGTCGACATAAGGATAGACCTTATTGATGTTCTGTTCTCTGGGAGTGAAATCTTTGAAAGGTAATACCTGTAGGGCTGGTGTAATTCCTGGAAATACAGCAGTGGGCCCTAATTGCTTAAGTAGTTCTGCTGGGAAGGACTATGAAGGACTGGATCCAGCTAAGGTCTGATGAGCAATCAGTTACAGCCTGATGCATTTTTTACATACTTGAAAGCATATGTAAATTAATGTGATACAATAATAATGTTATTTCTGTGAGCTAAAATGCAATTGATCACATTATGATACAGTCTGCAGAGGTTAGAGAATCTCAGTGCTTTCTAGTACAGGTATGTGGGAGAGGAGTGACAGTGCCTTTATTTCCTCTTGTCTCAGGATCAGTCTTTCCTGCAAGTTGATAGTGAACCTTGATTTTTGTGTATAATCCTGCATCTCCTTTTGTAGGAAAGGTAAGGCAACAGAAATATTATCCAAACATTACAAGAAAGAACAAAATGTAATTACTAATCAAATATCACAAAGAATTGGATGAGGTGGATTATTTGCTCTCTCAGTCTTCATTTAGGAATACATTATGCGTCTTAAGATCAAGGGTAAAGATAAAATAACGGATTTCCTCCAGTAACCCACTGAGACATCTTTAGCTTTCTGTTTTATCGCGCTCTCTATACAACTTTCAGCTTTACTGGTTGGCTTGCAGGGAAGTAGGAGTGACATTCCAGATACTAATGATCCAGGTCTTTGCCTTAATAAGTAAATGTGCATCATCCTGTTAATACATCTGTATCAATTTAAAACCAATCACTTTGTTCACTATCACTACTTTTGTTCGTTAGAAACCACTGTAAAATATTCAGCCTTAGCTTTAGTCAGAGTCAATTTATTCTTTTTGTTTTGTGCTGATACAGCTTCAGTTTAAATAGATCTTCTTGTTCCATTATAAAGAACAATATTTTTTCTGTGCGTTGGTTTGGTAGGATGAACAAGATATGATTTTGTCATGTACTATTGTTTGATAGTGTTGCCATTCCTCTGGTCTTTCTAGTGGCTTTATTTTCTCCATCTAATCTTGTTTAACTGTACATTTTCTGAAGAAAGATAGAATTGTATAGCGTACATTCGATGAGATTTTATCGTTGCTGTGGCATTTACACGTTTTAGGATAACATGCAGTATTTTCACAAAGCCATATCATGCAGACAGTAGTTTATCAGATTAAGATAGTCATATCTTTCTCTTCCTTTGTTTTCTCCAACTGAGAAGTTCCTTGTCATTAGCCTAGCAATCAGTTCACTTGGTAGTAATACATTTCACCCCATAACATTTCACACCACTTCAATTCTTCTTTTATGATATCTGATCTGAGCTGATTGACTTGTCTGAACCCTCTATTGGCTGGAAGGTTTTTCCTGATCTCTTCCGTTTCTTGATTTGTTTTTTCTTTTTCTTTTTTGTCTATAAACTGTTGTGTCTTTGCAACCATGTTGCAGCCCTCACAACCTAGATATCCAGTACAGTATGGCCAGAGTGAACGTAAAGCTGCTTTTTTTTCAAAATTTCCTTTCTATAAACTATTTCTTTGACATGTGGTCCTGGTGGTTACTTGAGTGGACTCATCCAGATACTTTTCATATTGCTTTAAATCAAGTCTTATTTGTCATCCTGTGCAGATGCTTTGACAGTCAGTCTTTGCTGGTTTCTTGGCATTATTTTTATAAGAATATAAACCATATAAACCTGTGTCTTTTTTAAAAAAATTATAGGGATTATATCGGAGAATAAAAGCCTTCAGCAATAACTTTTGGACATCTTTTATATATATAGCTGATCTCAACACCTGCTATGATTATAAAAGGAATTTTGGGAGGAAGGATTCTATAAAAGGCAACACAGAATCACTGACTGTGGAGTTTTTTTGTTGTGCAGCAAAACATCAATATGTTACAATACACAGGCTCTACTTTTTGTGGTGTGTTTATTCCATCAGCAGATAATACTGGCAGGTGGGACAGCTGACATTCTGATTAATCTCACTTTATTTTATGTGGAATTAAAAGCAACTGTAGCTAAGAGTAGCTGACTGTGAGATTTCAGAAGGGTTTTTTTGACTGTTCTGGTGCATAAACTGCTGAGCACTCCATAGCTATAAAATCTCCTTGCTCTTTGAAATTGCTGAAGCTACTTTAGAAACAATGTAAAAGGTGCTTGAAAAAAAACCCCTAAATACTGTAAACAAAAATTCTTTACAACATGGTCATAAACATCAGAAACAAAATCAGCATTTTTCAAATTTTGAGTACAATTTTGTTTTTCCTCAGGCAACATCATTTTCCATTTTTGAGTTTTTCAAAAGTACGCTAAACCTCTGATCTTCTGTCTCAGGTGTTAACAGAAGGGGAAGAGGAGCCATGATGACTTGCAAAATGAGCTATGGGTAAAATTAGGCTGAGAATAAAAGAACTGCAGAACACTTAGTGGCATTTATCACAACTTACTAATCTAAAATTATATTAGATATGGAAATCTTATGATAAGTACAGTTTATTGTTTTTCCAGGAGAATTCCTTGGTTATACAATTTGGAATAATCTAAAAATTGAGCAGAATGGCCTACTATGTATCTGCATTACATTTGATTTTCAGTCTGTTACCCAATAATGTGCTTTGTCACAAAGAAAACCTCTCCTCTTGTTGCATACTAGAAGATGTAGAGTGATGTCAGGATTGGTGATGTTCAAAAGTGGAAGAAATAGTTGTGTCAGACTTTCACCCTTTCCTACTCAAAAAAGTGTTTCCTGTATTTTAAAAATCTAGAAAGTGCTTAAGATTGACAATGATTATATGTTTATAATAGAAGATGCTTTTTTTAAAAAAAAGTGGGTTATCTGTGAGACTATACTATATCATGCAGTTTGACGTAGAATCTCAGCATAAACTGAACTCATACACAAGTATTTCCTGGGTCTTTGTGATTTTTTTTTTCAATTTCTATGTGCTTATTTGTGTATTACTGATAACTAAGAATCTTGCATCATAACATAACACGTGGCTTGAATAGTTTGTAGCATTTATGCTTTTCATGATTTAATATTTGCTGCTCTGTGGACTATTTTGTCCTTTAGCTTAATATAAAATTACTTTAATTATATGTTGAACTCTACTTGTTCCTCTTACTTGAAGCTAAAGATACCCATTAGGAAGGAATGCTACATTTCCAACAAAAATTGAGCAACAAATTTGATACCTGCTGTGAGTATTCAGAGAACTGCTCCCAACTGTGATATTAATATTGCATTGTTTATCAGGAAGGTAACTTGCTGAGTTATTTCAAGTTAAAGGCCAGGGTTATCTCCCACTGAGATAATAGCAGCATATTTCTTTGTATAAAAGTATTGGTCTAATTATGTTTTTAACTGTGCTGCTAACTACGATAGCCATACAGCTACATACATTAGGGTTAAAATGACTTTACATTGTACATTTGGCCCTAAATTATCCTGTATTTAAAATATTTTTTTTAATTTTTACCCAGTAGCTTGTTGCTTTGTTTTTGAATTTTATTGTTACTGAGCTTTAATGTAGGGATTCAAGAAAATTAGCTGCATAGAATTCTTAAACTTTTGAATGTTCTAAAAGCAAAGTATAATTTTTTGTCTGTTAAAAATGGTACTAATTATATTATTTATTAAATATTAGTGATTTTAAGGAGAAGTTACAAATTTAGCATGTGTTAGAGTGAAAAGAGGATTCTAGGTTGTAGTCTGTCGAAATTCTACATTTTGCAGAAAAAAAAAGTAACATTAAAACAGCATTTAGTCAACTAGGCAGTAAATTCATCGTCACTCTTCAGTCATACGGCATGTTTGTGTGGTGGGTTGGCCCTGGCTGGACACCAAAGCTTCTCTGTCACTTTCCTCCTCAGCTGGACAGGAAAGGGAAAACATAACAAAAGGCTCATGGGTCAAGATAAGGACAAGGAGGGATCACTCACCAATTACCCTCATGGGAAAAACAGACTTGACTTCGGGAAACCGATTTATTACCAAACAATTCAGAGTAGGATAATGACAGATAAAGTCAAATCTTAAAAACATCTTCCCCCTACCCTTCCCTCTTCCTGGGCTAAACTTCACTCTTGATTTTCTCTGCCTTATCCCCACCAGTGGCAAAAGGGGATGGGGAATGGAGGTTGTGGTCAGTTCATCACACGTTGTCTCTGCCGCTCCTTCCTCCTCAGGGGAGGACTCCTCACACTCTTCCCCTGCTCCAGCATGGGGTCCCTCCCATGGGATAAAGTTCTTCACAAACTTCTGTGACATGAGTCCTACCCATGGGCTGCGGTTCTTCACTAACTGCTCCAGCGTGGGACCCTCCCGCAGAGTGCAGTCCTTCAGGAACAGACTGCTCCAATGTGGGTCCCCCATGGGGTCACAAGTCCTGCCAGCAAACCTGCTCCAGTGTAGGCTACTCTCTCCGTGAGTCCACAGGTCCTGCCAGGAGCCTGCTCCAGCATGAGCTTCCCACAGGGTCGCAGCCTCCTTCAGGCATCCACCTGCTCCAGTGTGGGATCCTCCATGGGTTGCAGGTGGATATCTGCTCCACTATGGAATTTCATGGGCTGCAGGAGGACAGCCTTCCTCACTATGGTCTTCACCAGAGACTGCAGGGGAATCTCTGCTCTGGCACCTGGAGCACCTCCTGCCCCTCCTTCTTCACTGACCTTGATGCCTGCAGAATTGTTTCTCTCACATATTCTCACTCTTGTCTCTGTCTGCAATTACCATTATGCAGCAACATTTTCCCCTTCTTAAACAGGTTATCCCAGAGATGCTAGCACCGTCGCTGATGGACTCGACAATTGGCCAGCAGCAGGTCCGTCTTGGAGCCGGTTGGCATTGGCTCTGTTGGACGTAGGGGAAGCTTCTGGTATCTTCTCAGAGAAGGCAGCCACCTCCACTCTGTAGCCGCTCCCCTGCTACCAAAACTTTGCCACGCAAACCCAATATGGTTTTGTAGCTGTTCCCAAAGTTTGTAGTAAAAATTTTTCTAGATCCTTTAACTGAAACTAAACAGATAGGTTGCCAGTGTAGTTTGTTCTCCACCAGAGGCAATGGCAGTATAATATTATGAGGAAGTATAACAGCAATTAGTCTTATTTCTCTTGGTGAGTATTGGTAATAATATTTTAAACTTATATTGTCCCTCACACCTGAAGACTTTAGTGCCCTTTAAATACATGATTTAGTGCTTACATCTCTAGGACATGAGGGATTCCTATTTCCTGGAGGTGTTCAAGGCCAGGTTGGACGGAGCCTTGAGTAGCCTGATCTAGTTGAGAGGCATCCCTGCCCATGACAGGGAGGTTGGATTAGATGATCTCTGAGGTCCCTTCCAGCCTATGCCATTCTGTGATTCTATGATTCCTTTAAATACAGTGTAATCCAATCAGAAAAGAAAATACAAATCTGCAAGGCATTTATAAGGGCTACGCTAAGCATGTGAGTAATTGGAAATCATAGTGTGTCGGGGAAGTTTCCCGGCTGCTACATGAGAAGCACCTGTGCCTCATCAAGACAGGTGCTGAGTCACGTTGGTTGGCCGGAGACCACGTGACCTATGGGAAGTTTAAAGGTGGGGCACTCCCAAGAGGGAGTGGGGCATTTCCCTCCTGGAGTTTGGAGAGGTAAGAGCCCTCGGGAGAGCGTGAATTGGAGCTCTCTGTTGGATTAAGGTAGCAGTGAGTTTAGAAGAGCCTTCTGATTGTAGAATACCTTGTGGTCGCAACAGTCGGTTGGTTGCGACCCATCGGAAGAAGACACAGGCAGTCCGCGACATCTGGTGACCCCGACGTGATTCGTCGAAACGCGAACTGCCTGGACCGCAGGGTGAGCTGCAGTGGAGATAAAACCCAGTGAAGCTCGAGAGCAGCAGGAGAGCTGTGAATTGATCTGTTTCAACCTAGACGCCTGAAACAAGGTGAGCTGCTGGGAGCTAAAATGGGCCAGAATTTTGTCAAGGAGAATCAGACCTTCACCTTTCTCAAATCTGCAGGGATGGCTGCGGGGCTCAACATAGGTAATGAAGACCTATATAGTTTACTTAACTGGGCAGCGGGGCACGAAGATCTATTCAGCCTTACCTGCACCTTTAACCTAGAACTTTGGAAAAAGCTGGGGGATAAGTTGCTCTATGAAGCCGTGGTTAATCAAAGAGGCCGGACCGACCTTCTGCGTACATGGGAGGCCCTAGATAATATAATTCAAAAGGGGTCAGCAGAAGAGGAGGAAGAGGAGGAAGAGGAATTTACAGATTATGTATCCGCAAGCGAAGGATATGAAGGGGGCAACGAACTGTCTGAGGGAAACAGTGTGGACAATGAACTAGACGTGTCCTCACTGTTCACAGAGGTCAACAAAGTGGCGGGGACTATGCAGGAACTTTGCCCCACCCTCCAGGAGATACTGGAGCGTCCCCCACCCTTTGCCCCAGCAACCCCCCCTTCCTCCTCAGGAGGTATCGAGCCTACAGCTCCGCCGTTTGATTTAATAACCCCACCCCTGGCAAATTCATATCCGGCGACATACATGGCACAAGTACGAGCAATGCAGCCGTTATTAGTACGACAGGCCATGACAATGCTGCAAGGTATATCCCAGCAGTTAGCAACCGTAGTGAACATGTTGCAGCAGGCCATGACCCCCCCTGCAGTGAAAGAAATTTCAGAAGAAACCCCTAAAGCAAGCGACAGTTCAGCTGGAAAGTTTCCACCGGTTTCTCCACCAATGAAAAAGTCGCCAAAATCCGCCCCGCCGGCCCCTCTAGAGACATGCTTATCCCCCACTCCACAGTTAGAAATAACAGAAATTACCCCGCCTGCCATGACAGCCCATCGTGATCCAGTACTTTTCTGGAACGAAGTTAAGAAAGAGGCAATAGAGGCCGGGGACTGGAACTTGATACAAGCTTTGGGGTTACCAGTTAGTAATAAAAAACTATCGGTAATGAAAATGGAAGGAGAGCCGAGTGCGTTTCCCGTAGAACTGGCCCTCCCGGGTGCCAACCAGCCCAATAAACATTTGGGCTGGTCATGGAAAGTGATCCAGGACATGCAGAAAGCGGTAGCGCGATACGGACCAAACTCACTGGCGGTAACACAACTATTACGATTATTAAACTTAGAAATTTTGGTGCCGTACGATTTTCAACATCTAGCCCAGGTCATGTTCCAACCGGTGCAGCGCTCCGTTTTCACAAATGTTTGGAGACAATTGGCCGACCAGCAGGCATTACAGAATATCCAATTACCCCAAAGCGACCCATGCTATGCTATAGGTACCGATGTATTGATGGGAACGGGTCAAGTATTTAGTAACCCGGCAATACAGGCTCAATGGCATCCCCAGATCCTCGAACAGGTTAAACAAATAGGGATGCAGGCACTATTACGTACAGCAGAAATGGCTGAGCCTAAAGCAAAATATTCAACAATTAAACAGGGGGCCAACGAACCTTTTCTACGGTTCGTTGAGAGATTGCAGGGGGCAATAGAAAAGCAGATATTTGACAGTAGACTACGGGCACTGTTGACAAAACAGCTGGCAAAGGACAATGCCAACCCTGATTGTCGGAGAGTCATTGAAGTATTGCCGGGGGACCCCTCTCTAGAAGAAATGGTGATTGCATGTGCCAAAGTTGGGCCCGTAGAAAGCGAGATGACCACATTGGCCACTGCTCTAACTAAACAAAGATGTTATATTTGTGGGAGAATAGGTCATCTCGCCAAAAACTGCAAATCAAACGGCCGGCCGGGAAACAGCAGAAAGAGAAAGCGTGTACAGACGTCTTATGGCCCAGGCAAGCCCTTTGCGGGAATGCTGCAACAGCCGCAGAACAGTCCGGAAAAGACCGCAGAGGGAATGCTAAAGCAGCCAGAGCAGCCAGGGTGGATGTATCCATTGTCGTCAGAACAATGGATATATCCACCGCCAACGTGGTATGATAAAAAAATATGAGAACGACTTCCCCATGACCCGGTCCCAAGGTGTTTAACAAACGGCGACGGAAAATGGAACTGAAACGTTGGAAACCCCTAAAGGCTGCGAGGCAATTTTTTTTTTTTTAAAGAAAAGGGGGAATTGTCGGGGAAGTTTCCCGGCTGCTACATGAGAAGCACCTGTGCCTCATCAAGACAGGTGCTGAGTCACGTTGGTTGGCCGGAGACCACGTGACCTATGGGAAGTTTAAAGGTGGGGCACTCCCAAGAGGGAGTGGGGCATTTCCCTCCTGGAGCTTGGAGAGGTAGGAGCCCTCGGGAGAGCGTGAATTGGAGCTCTCTGTTGGATTAAGGTAGCAGTGAGTTTAGAAGAGCCTTCTGATTGTAGAATACCTTGTGGTCGCAACAGTCGGTTGGTTGCGACCCATCGGAAGAAGACACAGGCAGTCCGCGACCATAGTGCTTTGCAGAATTAAAACTAAGGTGAGGAATTACATGAATAAATTTCAGTTTTTGAAACAGGAAGAAAAAGAGAGTAGAAAGAAATTACTTTTAGTCAATTCAGTGCAAACTACTTCTCCATGCTGAGCTTATGTAAAAAATCGATAACTAGCAGTAGCAAAATGGCAGGCTAAAGCAGCATCCATAATATTGGGCAAAAGATCGTTATGAGAAATGTTATCTTAGTCTTTTAATTGAATAAGCAGCTAATGAACTGAAGATCATAGAATCATAGAATGGCATAGGCTTCATTTTGACTTGTTGAAGCTCATGCAGTTTGCACTGGCCCATTTCTCAAGCCTGTCAAGGTCCCTCTGTATGGCATCTCTTCCCTCAAGTGAGTCCACGGCACCACACAACTTGGTGTCATTGGCAAACTTACTGAGGGTGCACTCAATGCCGTCATCCATGTCGCTGACAAAGATGTTGAACAGCACTGGACCCAGAACAGACCCCTGAGGGACACTGCTTGGCACTGGTCTTCATGTAGACATGGCACCATTGACCACAACTCTTTGAGTGTGACTGAACCCCATTCAATAGCATAAAGCAAGGGAAAACTTCCCTTCACTTGTTGTAGCCACAGTTACAGGTGAAATGTTGAATAAATGGACTCGGCTCATCCAGATACAGTCAGACCTTGATTATCTGAGGATGAATTATTCAGTCTTGGGGTTAAATGTGCCGCTGACATGGAGATGCTGGAGCTGGCTCTGCATGAGCTGGTTTCGTCTCAGGAGGAGCGCAGGCATGCCCAAGCTGAGCGCACAATATGTTCTTGACTGCTTGCCGGGTGCCAGCTGAGGGATCTCCCTGCTCCATGCTCGTCAGCAGCGCTGCCCTTTTCCCGCTGCACCCTTGCTGTGTGTTCTTATGGCCGAATTTCTAGTGTATCTTGTATTACATGGGGTTTTGGGTTACCCAGGTTATCCAACTCCTTCAGAGCCTGAGAGCGTGCAATCAAGAGTTGATCATTGCCTGCTGTTTCCTCTTACATTTTTTATGTATCAGTTTGCTAGGAAACTATATTAAAAGTAGGAATAAAATTAAAAATGCTAATTTTAAAGTTATAACTTAGATGTGACTTCAAAATTAGGCTTACTGCGGCGTTTTAGTAATAGGTTTCATTATCTCTTCTAGTGGCAAAAAGACATTGCTACTACTAACTTGGACATTTTGCTCGCCTTGGGCTTTTGGTGCAAAGTGAATTTAAACCATTCCTGGAATGTAATTCTTCTGCACAAAATTGATAAGACCATCCACTTCAGAACTTTGTGTGGAGTAGATGCACTCTGCAATAAATAGGAAGTAGCATGAGATTTAAATTTCACACAGTTTTATTTCAGATCCTTTTCACAACAAGTATATAATTAACTTCAACTTTATGATATTTTCACATCTACATTCAGAATTCTAAAATTCTCATCGGCTATTTTCAATGATTTCCCATAACATGCCATGCATTTTTGAGTGGCAATTATACACATATATTCACATATGTAATTTCTGGCTGTGAACTATATTTTATTCTAACAGAAGGCATCATTGGCACTGTCAGACCCACTGATTCTCAACCACAAAGTCCAATCTGTGTCTTGTGAGCTGGCTTTCTATTTATAGACTGCATTAGACACAGTCATCTGGGAATAGTATAATGGAAATCCACTTAAGACACCTACTCATGTTGCTTTTAAATTAAATAAAAGTGTAAAATGTACTACTAATATGTAGGTTTTGAACTACTTTTTTTTTTAAAATACAACACTTTAAAGGCTTAGCGTAACCATTTGTATTTGAGTTGTATTCTAGGATGTACGATCTAATCACGTTTCCATTTCATGTAAAAAGCTTCACATTTTTTGGTTACTTCCATGATGGAAATAACAGTGTGTCAAAACACTCTGCCCCAGATGACTTTACCTACCAGGTTAAAGCTTTGAAATCTTTCAGATTCTCTCTGTGAAATGTCTATAATTGAATTCTTGGTCAATCAACGGCATTACTCTGTAATCATAAGATGCCATTTGTTTCATCAACATCATCAACTGCCTCACAGAGAAATATGACAGTGTAATATTACACTCAGCGAAATCATGTGAAGTAGATATCTGAAAGGTTAAAATCTACATTTTCACCATTTCTGCCAGGGAGTATCTGAGTAAGAAAAAAAAAAAAAAGAGCATTTTGAATGATAATCTTTTCCTCTGGCCTTTGGTTCCACATAATGTGCTAAAATGATAGTTGCTTTTAAAATACCAAGCAAATTTTTCTTTGAAAGATTTCCAACTTTTTCATCTAACATGTAATATCAGGCTCCTGCTGAAATGGAAATAAGCTGGTATCTGTATTTTTGCCTATTAATCCACCTGTAATTCAACACACCTGCATATGTCCCTCTGGACTTGGCTATAATGTGCAAGCTGGTCTTTTTGTTACAAGGCCAGGGCATTTTCTTATTAATATATGTAACTATGCTTGTGATATATTCCCAAAGGCTTTGAAAAGCCTTCCTCTGTATCTTTGAGCCAAACGGAAAATGTAAGACTTCCACAAAAATTTCGAAAGCTTTGATGTTGCTAGTGAAACCATAGGTAGCGTTTGTTTTTGGAACATATGGCAATAAAGATAAGAAGGTGTTTCATATTTAAATCTTTAGTTTTCAGAATTCCTCATTACCAGCATACAACCCCCAGTAAAGTCAGTAAAGTTTCTGTTCTTAAAATGAACTCTTTGTCTTCAATTTCCTAGATACTTTCATTGTAATCTTTAGCAAACGATTATATATAAAAGAAGAATGGCAGGAGGATATATATACTTATTTCTGTTATGAGAGCACTTCACTACTCATTCACACTCATACATCTGCTCAGATTTTAGACTTCTGACTGTTTGCCTCACAGCAGAACGTGCTCTGCTTGTCTCTCTCATGCTACTTCGGGCTATTGCAGTTGTGGCCTATTTTCACACTTTTTTCAAGCAGCTTTTGTACAAATAATCAGTTCATTTGAGCTGTGTATTCACAAAGATTGTCCCTTGCTGAGTAGCTTTCAGTCATTGAATCGTCATCCTTCCCAGCCATAACCAGGTGCCTTTCATTTATGCCCATTTATTTAAGCTACCTTTTCTCGTCCATCCCTACTTGCAGCCTGGCAGCATTTGAGACTAGTCTTCCAACCTTAGTCTTCCCATTCCCATGCACTGTTGGTAAAAATAATTGGTTTACTATATTTTATGCCTTCTTGTGCTCTTCCCTGCCATTAGGGTCCACTGCTATCACTGTCCTCAACAGTGAGGACATCCAGCATGTGTATTTGCAACTTCTTGTTGACTGTGTGTTGTAAGACTTCTTCTAGGTTGATTTTAAGAAGATTTAAGTTACTTCAGTCCAAAGGCAGAAAGATGGGAAATTAGCTGTCTAAGATGCAATTAAACACCTCACACAAGCTAAGTACCTGCCTTTGATCGTTATGCAGCTGCTTCAGACCGGATGGGCTAATTTCACTATATGCAGGATGTACCTGAGAGATTTAGGCATCCACCCCAAGTAACGCTGCTTCCTTTAGGCTCACCAAAATGCGTAAGCAGCTACAAGCCTGTAAGGTGTGCACAAAACACACAGAAAGCAGAGATGCAGCTCTCTGTCTCAGCAGTTACGTGGTGAAGATTGGACTGTGTTCTTACTGATCAGTTTCACATTATGGACACTGCCTCAGTGGGTTGGTGAGCTCCACACCATGAAGGTATCACCAGAAGTGTACAAGGCATGGCCAGGCTGACAGAACTAGGAGAAGCAGCGCAGAGAAAGAGGAGAGAGAAGGCAGAGGTGTAATAAGAGCTCTGAAGGACCCTGGATCGCGATCCTCACTTTTTTCCCCAGTCTTTAGAAGCAACTCAAATAATATTCCTAGAGACATAAATCTTATCAAAAGTTTCCATCAATAACAAGCCTTCCAAACAATGGCTTTTATTCCTTCTTTCTTGCACTCACTTTCAATACTTGTAGCTTCACCTTTAGCTGCAACTGCTCAGGCATGTATGTATGTATGTCTACATATTCCTGCAATGATCTCCTGCCTGCCAACAGCTGGTAAAGAGGCATGTGTTCAACTCTACACATGTCTGCTGGCTCTGAACCTATATGGGGCTGAAATGTGTGTATCTCTCATGAGCGCACATTTGGCAGAGGCCCCTTACTGAAAGAAAAAAGTGGGTGGGAATTGAAAGAGATGACGTTCTCTCCATGCTTGCCCCAAGTATTCCCATGCTCAACACCATAAGCACAGAAGAAGAATATAAATCATCTGGACAGTCCTTGGTTCCTCTGAACCAGATCATGTGAAAGAACCACAACTTCTGTTTTCTAAAATTTTTGTCCTGTACTCCCAGATTCTTTGAAACCTGTAGTGCACATGCTGACAGGTTTCCTGCGGTAGTGTGAATAAAATCTCCCCATCTCTAGTCTCTCATATCTTAGCCAGGAACTTGGCCATTGATGACAGGATCTCTGCCCCAGATCTGCAGAGCTGCTTTACTAGAGCAACTTGATGCTTAACCCATAGGCAATGAAACTCAGACATCTGCACAGGGTCTCTACACCACCACTGAGATCGTCAGCAGTTGCATGCAAAACTATACATACTAGGTATGTATAACTTCCTATTTCCTGCCTCTACTGCCTGGTCTATCTGGAAGGTTTCTGGGACAGTTTTTATATCCAGTTTTACCTCTTCCACCTGCATTTTTATTGTCTCCCTACATGCTGCGTAAACTTTCATTCCGTCAACCAAAATTGTAGTCTCTATTATACCTAAATATTCTGTCTCTTTCTATGAAATACCCATCTCTATGATATGAACATGCAGCATGTATCTGGCTCAATGGCCGCACTCAGAGAGTAGTGGTCAACGGCTTGATGTCCAAGTAGAGACCGGTCACGAGTGGTGTCCCTCAGGGGTCCGTGTTGGGCCCGGTCCTCTTCAACATCTTTGTCGGTGACGGGGACAGTGGCATGGACAGTGGCATGGAGTGCACCCTCAGCAAGTTCGCTGATGACACCAAGCTGTGTGGTGCTGTCGACACGCTGGAAGGGAGGGATGCCATCCAGAGGGACCTTGACAGGCTGGAGAGGTGGGCCCGTGTCAACCTCATGAAGTTCAACCAGGCCAAATGCAAGGTCCTACATCTGGGTCGTGGCAATCCCAGGCACAAATACAGACTGGGTGGTGAATGGATCGAGAGCAGCCCTGAGGAGAAGGACTTGGGAGTACTGGTGGACGAGAAGCTCAATATGAGCCGGCAATGTGCTCTTGCGACCCAGAAGGCCAACCGTGTCCTGGGCTGCATCAAGAGGAGCGTGGCCAGCGGGTCGAGAGAGGTGATTCTTCCCCTCTACTCTGCCCTCGTGAGACCTCACCTGGAGTACTGCGTCCAGTTCCGGAGCCCCCAACATAAGAAGGACATGGACCAGTTGGAGAGGGTCCAGAGGAGGGCCACGAAGATGATAAGAGGGCTGGAGCACCTTTCCTATGAGGACAGGCTGAAAGAGTTGGGGCTGTTCAGCCTGAAGAAGAGGAGGCTCCGGGGTGACCTTATAGCGGTCTTCCAGTACCTCAAGGGGGCCTACAGGAAAGTTGGGGAGAGGCTGTTCAGGAGGGCCTGTTGTGATAGGACAAGGGGTAATGGTTTTAAAATAGAGGGAGGTAGATTCAGGTTGGATATTAGGAAAAAATTTTTTACCATGAGAGTTGTGGAACACTGGAACAGGTTGCCCAGAGAGGTGGTGGATGCTCCATCCCTGGAGACATTCAAGGCCAGGTTGGACGAGGCCCTGAGCAACCTGATCTAGTTGGAGATGTCCGTGTTCCTTGCAGGGGGGTTGGACTAGATGACCTTTGAAGGTCCCTTCCAGCCCTAACCATTCTATGATTCTATGATCTGCAATACTTCTACCTCCCTCAACTGGGCACATTTCTTGGGAGACTGCAACTCTCTGTGTACCCCAAGCACAGCAGTAACGTGTCTCTCTTGAGTGAAAAGAATAAGGAGAGTCAGGCTGTGAATTGGGACTGCTCAGTGTTGGAATAAGACCCTGTACATTCAACAGAGATGCAGGTGGAGTCCATGTTATAGCACTGCTGCTCAGAAGTTGTGGTTGACTAGCTGTGGTCATAACCTGCTGTGTGTGAGGGATCTGACAAACCTTGTTGGCCAGTCTCCCTTGGGAATTCTTTATAAGGCACTTTCAACTGTCTGCATCATTTATTCAACCTCATTGTTTGACGGTGATAGCTTGAATGAGTGAGGTTTTTGGCAAAGTCCTCAAATTCATTAGAAGTGCAGATCTGTTGCTGGATATGACAGGACCTGGTAATTCAATTAGTCACACCAGACAAAGAGCAGAAACTGCTACAGTAGGTGTTTGTGATCTTGACTCATTTCAAGAAAGAGTCTGCCACAGTCTGGAGGTCTTTTTTGAAAAAGACAAGAGCATCAACACAGATTCGAGACAACAGCTTCTTGGATGGCTTCTTGCATGTCACACAGAATAATCTGTCTAGTGATACACTCATTTATCGCTTGCTTCTGGATATACTTTCAAACTCGTAATTTTTTGGATATGCTGCAACTTGGCTAAGATTGCTTAACAATCTTCTTTGAGAATAACGATATGATTTTTCCCTTCTGAATAATTTTCCAAACAGTTTTTCCTCTTAACATTCAGGAAGAACATCTTCTGGTGGTGGATATGTGATGGTCACTTCTAAAACTTGTTTGGCCAAGGAAAGGTGTGAATATCCAGACTTGCTACAGATAGAATGGCACGACCTGGCAGCGTGTTGCCATGGTGCATCATAACAATGGTGATGAAATACTGCACAGATGAAGCACAGACTTCACAACGTGTAGTTGAAGTAATGGCCAATGTTGTAGCATTCAATGATTCATCAGAGCTCAACAGTGGAGGCAGCAGTACCCTCATCAGTTTGCTGAATTTGTGGAACTTAAATATCCAGTCAATGACAGATGAGGTAGGCAGAAATGTGACTGGCTATGATATCATCTTATGCCTTGTTCTTCAGCACAGCAGGCACAAAAAGCACCTATAGTGGCAAACACGGGCAGTTGAAAGAACATGTTTTGTTTTGGGAATAATCTCTCTGGTTTCAAAATTATTCTGGAATTCGGAGAATTTTGAAACCAAATCCCATGAAGCAGAAGCACTTAGATTGGGCTGCTCAATGCATCCCAGCTGTGCTGATCTACTTTCCAGGCGAGCACGCTATTTCAGCGACTGCAGCAGCCCTTAACGCTGTGAGTGCTTTCTTCTTGTTCTCAGGAGCACAACTTCCTTCTGTGAGAAGCAGTGCTGCACTCCTGCTGCTTCTGCTTCTTCTTCTGCAGGATTCCACTCCTCCTGTTAGAACCCCGGAGCTGTGTTTGTGGATGGGACATGTCTTGCAGAAGAAGCCAGCAGCAAACAAGTATGACTTTTTGTGGTTAGCAATGTGAACAAAACCGCCCCAGCTGCACCTTCACAAAGCAGGACTGTGCCTGATGTTATTTCCTCAGAGGCCAGAAACAACATTCTGCAAATACAGCAGTGGCATCTCATCTGAGTATTCATACCTCAAATAATTTAAAGTGGCCTTTTATGCATACATCACATGTGAAAATCAACAAGTCCAACATTACCACTATTGCTATTGCCTCTTTCTTTTAATTTATCAATAATGAGATTTCTCTCTACCTTTCCTTCTTTAGTCCTGGTGTTTCTTCAGGAATCCATCAACAGCCTGACATGGCAAATGCTGACGTTGATTGTTATGACATTGTCATCTTTATTGTTCACTTACCTGTTTGCCAGCTAGCAGCCTGTCTGGTTTTGTCCATATGTCATTTCTTGACTGGCACTGAAAAAGCAAACTGTTGGCAATGGATATATTTGTAGCTTACTAATTGCCTTTTATAATTCTTTGAAACTTGACTATTTATAAATTCATGAAAAAAAATTATAGTATTGCTGTTAATATTACTGATGCTGTTTTTTTTTAAATACTTAGCTAACACCACCAGTAGATCATGGCTATAGCTAGGCACATGCTCTACATTAAAAGTAACACTATTAAATTAAACAATATACAAAATATAGCTAAGCTAATACACTACGTCACCGTAAGTATATCAGCAACAGTGATCTGTAGTAAAGTATGCAGATGTCGAGTCTTTCATTGATGTTTGAAAACTACACCCTGTTGCTAAATAGCAAGATTTCTGGAAATGTACTTTGTTGAATTGTTGCTACAGGAAGCTGATTATTCCTCCTGGATATCACGTAGTCATGGCTGTTTGGAAATGCTCTGAAATAAACTCAGTGGCTTTTTCTTTTTAGAACACTAAATTTAAGATACTTGGGTGATTTTACTTGTTTATGGACAAAATGACAGCCCTAGTTGGGAATAGCTAATGGTTTCTGTTTCCAAGAGGCTTATAATGAATAAAAGAAAATGTTCTTATATGAAAAGTATGAGATTCTTGGGGAAATTTGCAAAACATCAGGGCTTAATAATTTAAGCCCACTCGAGAATTATTTCAACTCATGGTTCAGAAAAGTGGAATGCCAAGGGCGTTGAGTTTAGTAGCTTCGGAGATGAGATGTACGCTTTAGTGACAACAGTGCCACTAAAGAGCAATTTACTAAATTGTTTCAACAACAATCTCTGTTGCCTTCATGAGCTATGCTTATAAGGGTTTACTTTCCATTCTATTTACTCCAAGAATGTATTGTTTTTAGTGCTGCTAGAGCTGTCTTCTTTACTTGTGACCTTTTTGCTGTATCTTTCAATATGTAAGTGTGAACGAGCAGAATAGGGAGAAAAATGAAAAGTACAAAGGAAATTGAAAGTTCAAAGCTTTCACAGAATGCCTTTAGGTTCTTGAAGTCTTTCAAGTAGAAAAGTATGATGAAAATTAATTACTTGCTGGTGCTAAAACATAATTAAGAAATAATAATGGATAGTGCAATACACAACATTTAAGCAACAGTCATAATATATTATTAATATCTAAAATATTTATCTAGAAGCAATTTTTCAACCACATCCAAATATTTTGGGTTTTAGGTACAGGGATATAAATTTAATGATCTGTAAATGAGAATTGATGGCTTCAGTGCTATGACATTGCTGCATTTAGGTCACAGTTCAAATAAGGCCTTCTTCACCAGTAAATTCAAGCCACTGAAAGTTGGCTATCCTATTTTAATTTGGGTTTAAAAATCTTTTTGTTGTATATGAACTTGTCCATTCCTCAGTTTTGGCCAAATACCAGCTGTATCTGGAGTAATGTTCAAAGGCTTTTGGCTTGAATGTGCTCATGGTGAATCTTCACACTGCAAACTGTAGGCTACATTTAAGTATTTAATCTAGGTTAAGGTTTAAAGCATCTGTGTTTAGTTTTGTATAGTCGATGAAGAGAGGTACCTCTAGAGGAACCTGGAAGGTTTGAACTTGCACGTCTTGTTTGGAGATAATGAGATTACCTCCTTTAGCGTTATCAATTTCAACAGTGGGTAAGTTCATACTCTCAAATGTAAAACTTCGTCTGAATAAAACTGTAATTTTTTTCATACGTCTTAAATATTTTTAAGAGGTGATATGAAACGAATCAAAATGTTGTAACACAAAGTCAGTATTTTATCCATTTAGAAGAAATCGAGTTTGGAAGTATCAAAACAGAGATCTGCTGGCAGAAAGTGTCACGTAGGAAAACGAAGCTCACCTTGCCTTAAAGCTTGTGGTACAAACGAGTGTAGTGGCTGTGCGGCATCAAACCAGCTGTCTGTGTAGGCCAATATCAGTCCAGAACAGCAGTCAGTAGCCCCTTTTTTGTGCATAGAGGGGGTATTTAGGCAGAGATACACATGGATGGCACAGGTATTTAGTTAGAGGCAGGCATGAAGAGCAGCTGAGATCAATGTCAAAACAGCAAATGCCCAGGAAAGTGTTTGAATACTGGTGATCCTATAGTGATACTTCCTCTACTTACATATAAAGATAGAAACGTATTTCGCTGTTACTATTTGAAATGTAGATGCTGACACACCAAAGCATGAGGCCTGGAAATAGATGTCTGGATACACTTTGGGAAATAATTTTGCAAACTGTGTATTTTCTCAAGAATTTAATACATCTTGACCAAAAGAAAATGTCTAGCCAACAAAGGTAGATGATTTTGTTGGCAAATGATGAACTACTTATTTTAAAGCCAACATTAAACTTTACCTACCTAAAATACTTTTGAAGTATCTGTTATTCACAGATCCTTTGTAATATCATTATGGCTTGTCATTAAATTTTAAAATATGATAATGTTTTATGTTTAAAGCAGAGAAAACTCTGAGACACCAAAGCACATCACTTGGTGTCCTGAAAAGAGCTGAGAAAATAATTCATAATTTATTTGCAGGATTTTATTTTTTTTTCTCCCCTTCATGAATACTTCACATAGAACAATTTCCCAGTATCAAATTTTTAGGTGTTGAGAACTGGGGTAGTTTTAAGATAGCTTCATAATTTTTAGTCAATAGTTTTTTTTGACAACAGTTGCTGAATTTAGAAGCGCTTGACATGTTTGGACTGATAGGATTTTTTTGTCCCTCAGCTGTAACTCTGTACACTGCTCTTCTAGTAGAAATGAGAATGAATAATGATTGGTTTTTTTAGATGTTAGAATCTCAGGTGTCAGGTGTCTCCATGATTTCCTGTCTGGACTCCTGAGGTGCATGACCAATGAAAATCTAGTATCTTTTCCCCTAAAAATCAGTAAATGCTATGTTTGTGACAGTGAAAAAGATTGTTGAGTGTAGATGTTTATTAACTTTGAACAAGTTTTTTGTGGGATCAATGACAACATGAAAAGTAGGAGAAGAGAAGAAATTATGATCAAACAATAGAGACCAGTAACAGGTGCTTTTATAGAATTCAGGAGAGATGGAATTTCCCACCCTCACATTTTCTTCATAGTGTGAAAGAGAATCCACAGTCTGAGATGTTTATTTTTACAGAGCAGTGGTGCTGATTAAAAGTCTAGTTGGTTGTAAATAAGCATCTGACCTTGAGAATGGTAAATAGTCTCCTAGTTCTAAATAATTTTGCTATGTGCTTGAAAGTTTTAAATTGCAATAAGATGGTGAAGGATATTAACATTGTCTGCATAAGTAAAAAATTACACCCCTTTCTGCATTTGATTATAAAAATATTTGTAAGCTCTCTAGCCTTACATAGATAGTTATCTAAATTGAATGTATCTTTTTTCAGACACCTACTTTTACTTAGAAAACTAGGCACATAGTGTTTGTTCCTATGCAGTGTTTCCAATAGCATTGAGTATGTATTTCTTCACTTCACTACCAATCAGAGATTTATTTCATTTATTTGTTTTGTTTTAAAGGCTCAGGGGCATAGTGGGAAATAATTGTTTCTTGCTTCAGCTAGCTGAAAATCTCTGACTTCAGGAACAGCCCATCTGTGCTAGAAGGCTTGCACAGACCAGTAGTTTGCACTTTATACCTTAATGATGATTCCAACACCACCTCTTGCAAGGACCATTTCTAACGTGCACTAACCCTAGTGTTCTTCAACATGTATGATCTTAAAACACAAAATACCCTGTATTACTGGTGATCTGAATATCAGTAACATACATGGGACTTATTCCTTTGTTGAAGTGCACGCACTTAAAAACTAAACCTGTTTTGAGAAACCCAGCTTTTGAAGTAGAAGGTGTGTAATGGGCAAAGTGACTTGTAAAGAATTAACTCTATGGAGCAAATTATGTGTAGTTCCCTCTCTCACTGTTTAGAAAACACTCACGCAGGAAAAATGCATACCTTGGCAACTGGATTCCACTGACAAATTGTTAAAAGCAGACAAACATCTACTGTTGCAATGTTTGAGAGAACCTATTTCTGAAAGCTGCATGAATTATTTACCAGATTAAAAACTGAGTACCAAGAGAAACAATAAAAAATCTGGAATTTAATAGTGGGTAGCAAATTTTTTTTTTTTAGCTAAAACTCCCTGTTAAAAGAGTGTGTCTGAGATAAATTGGACATGAAAAAAAAGAATGAGGCGATCTAAGACATAAAAGTGCAATTGTTTTCTTTGCAGATACAGGTAAAGATGTTAACAAGTTACTTTAGGGTAGATAGCTGAAAAAGCTGAAGCGGCTTTTTGTTCTATTAATTCCTGTCATGGTAATGCTTATGAGAGCGTGATGAAGATGGTACCGATGCGTTGCCCCAGCTCGCTGTTACAGGAAGTTCCTTTGGGACTTTGCATTTCTGTAATGTGCCAGAGCTAGGTCTGAGCTGGTACCATGCAGACACAGGAATGGGGGGGGCTATAATAAACTGTTGGAAACTTCTCTGTCCTCCCTTTCTGATCTGAGCCCACTTAGTTTCACAGTTGATTTCAATGAATAAAGAAGTATCATGCAATTAAAGGTTATGGGTTTGAAACGCGTCTACAATTACTATAGCAGAGTATTACCCAAGCTTCTGTGGGTGTGTATTTGCCTAACTATTGAAAACTTGATGTCTCTTGAGTGTTTATCTCATGAGATCATATGCAGAAGCCCCACTTTATGACTTGAATTCTGTGATGCTTTGCACCACTGCAACTTTACACTTTGTTTGTTTGCATATGCTGCTTTAATAAGCAAACAATGCACTTTTTTACCTAAATATTTCCTTTGCTGTTGGTGACAGAGATTATTTCATCATTAATGTTCAGTGTGGAAAGAAACCCAATGCTTTATATACCTTGCTTCTGTTTTCAGCTGCTTGTTTTTGTTATGGCTTTGTCTGCTATAACTAAAAGCATAGTGTTGTCAGCATAATTATTCCATATACCTCTTTCCATTTTCTGTAATTTGCAAATTAAAGCACATGAAAACTTTCCTTTTGTAGGATTTCATGACACCTCATTTCTTGCCCCTAGAGCCAAATTCACCGTTGTGAATAAACTTATCCGCCAATGGTGAATTGTCTGCTAGAGTTTTCTCTCTCGACTATGTTTCCTAGCTTAATTGCTGTGAGTCAGCAGTAGGAAATTAGAAACATGCTCCATAATGAACGGAAACTATCTGTGAGTACTGTCTTTTTAAAGTGCAGTTGAGTCTTTACAAGCGTAAGCTGATTTTTATGCTTCTATTCAAATATCTTTTCACTTTCAGAACTTAACCTCATGTCATATGTAACAAGTCATAGCTAGGCAGGATTTGTAACCTTTAAGTAATTAGCTAGACGCTTTTACATTTGCAAATCACTGAGATTTGTGAAACTTGAGCTGCAGTTCTGAAAATTCTGATTATTCTCATGTCTAGCTTTTCCTGTGCAAAGTGTTCTTGTGTGGTTTCGGAAATGTTGCCTTATCAGCCCATGTGGTCAGAGTGAGTTTCCAAGACGAAGTTCTGTTCCAAAAATAATGACAGTGATACATTGCTTTATATAGTGACACATTGTTTTATATCACAAGGATTAAGTGGATGACTCAGACATTAACCCAAAGATTTATGCACACTATAAACTTTAAGCGTTTGAGTAAATTTAAGCTTGCGCATACGTCTTACCAAGATTACATCATAAAATTTAGATGCTGATTGCCAAATATTTATACTAAATAATGACGAAGTGTTCTACTTGATAAACTCCCTTTAATGTTATGTCACCCCTTGATTTTTTCCATTGCTTAGGGCAAAGACAATGAAATGTTACTGAAAGGGAGATCATTGTGTATTGCATTGCTAAACTAGCAACAAATGTACTACGTATGGGTCTTCTGATGATTTAAAGTTTTATTCTGTCTTGGTGACAAATAAGTAATGAATCTAATCATTAACTTGAAATTATCCTCTCTTCTTTTCCCTTCTCTTCTTATACTTTGCCCTTACTTAATTTGTTGGATGTCAAAGACACAGAGTCAAAGCAATTAGAACTTGTTGGGTATGTTTTCACTCTAATTTAAGTCCTGAAAGTTTTACATAATCAGAAAGACAATATGAACAGGTATTTATATTTAGATCAGATTTAAAACTTGCAGAAAATTATTCTTATCAGATGGTTGTGCTAAGCATTAAAAGAAGATTTTTAGAAAAAATTTATGAACGAGTGGCAAGATACTGCACATAATAACAAGCTGCCTTTTTTTTAACTTGACCAGTTTATGAGTAAAATCCGTAAGCATAGAGATGCCTCTTTTGGGACAGTATTGGGTAAGGAATAGTTCTGTGACATTTTTGAGATATAGGGTCAATATGAGGATGTTGCTGGATGCTCCCTTTGTCAAGTGGTTTCAGTCCTTTGTGTCTCAGTTTTTGCATCTGTAAAGTAGTTCTACGGATTCTGATTGCTTTCATGAAGTGTTTTGATATCTATTTATACATCAATGTCTTTAAGAGCCACATACAATTAGTGCTCTATTAGTATAACATTCAGGAATATACATCTTTTTATAAAAAAGAGAAATAATACATTTTACCTACCTCGAATTTCATGACATGTCCCACCATTAATTTACCAAGACATGCTCCTCCACCCCCATCTCAGTCTGGTTCCTCCGAAAATCAAAACCAAGCTCTTCGATTAATCTGATTACTCAGATTTTAAGCCTTCTTTATTCTATTTTAAAATTAGTATTGGCTTTTGTATGTTACAAAGAAAAGATTGACAAGTGCACCTCAGTAGGATGAAAAAAAAAGTCAAATCCTATTCCTTTCTTCCTGTCAAAACTTTAAAGCCAATGTTAAGACTGTAGACTTTTTGAATTTGGATGCTTCGAATTCTAATTCTAGTTCTTCACTGAGAGGGTGGCCTGGAACAGGCTCCCTGGGGAAGTGGTCACAACACCAAGCCTGTCAAGAGTTCAAGGAACATCTGGATAATGCTCTTAGTCATATGGTTTAGTTTTAGGTAGTCCTGCGAGAAGCAGGGAGTTGGACTCAATGATCCTTATAGTCCCTTTGAACTTGAGATATCCTATGATTCTATGCTTCTATGAATTATTATTATTTGTTTAAAAAATCCTTTGTCTATCCAGATTAATCATTAAGTACCTGATTCCCAGGTACGGTTTACTTTTCTGAACTTGTGTCCCCTTAACGTCTCAGAGACAAGATAGAACCTAAAAGTTCACCATTGAGTAAGTCTGTCTGTTAAATACACCAGAATAGCTTCATGGTGTATGGACACTGTATTGAGGATTGAAGTATTCCATAATATTTTCGTAGTCCAAAATGGTCACACCACTATGGAAGAACAGTAATTATTAGGGAGTAAATACACTTTTAGGGAGAAAGACACTTTCAGACTACTAGAGCTATTAAGGAGGTATATGTTTCATATTATTTTATGTATTCATTCACATGTCTCTCTCTGCAGAATTGACAAATTCTGTGTTAAACTGTAAAGAAGGTCGCAATAACTCAGAGCTGCGTTTTCATTGTTTCAAAAAAAGTGTCAGGTAATTAACCTTTCTGGGTGCTACAGTTCCGTGGCTTTCAGCCTTACCCTCTTTTTTTGGCAATGCACTGAGCTGTGAACGGTATCAGCTACCTGTTGCCCATTGAAAACCTTGGTGAAATTGTGCTGAGTTGCTTCAGTGTGTTTGCCTGAATGCAACAAGAGGCAAAATTTAGCTGCAGGCATCTGGTTTTCCATTATTTTCTTTCCGTTTCTTTTTGCTTCTGACTTTCACTCACTGAGGGAGTAGGGGACCCTGATTCTGCTTTAGTATTTGTCCAGAAGGCCAATATCGGAAACTTCAAGCAGCCTGCCTCACGCTGAAACAGCAAACCCTGCTGTGGAATTTCATGATTATTACTGAACTGAAACTTACTTGAAAAGCAACCATATTCATATGATTTCTGAAACTGGGGTTTCAGGAAGACCTGCATGCACATGGAAACAAAAGTCGAAACGTATACTGAGAGAAAAATAGTGTAAAAAAAAATTCTTGAAAAGGAAATCTGAAACTGAGAAATGGCTTTCCAGAAACCCTACTCAAAATCAAGGCCATTGCACACAATTGTGTGAAAGAGCACAGAGGAAACCCAAGTCATCCCAAACTCTCATGATGAGTGAAATTTGCGCTACAAATAGCAGATTCTGAAGTCAATGGAGGACTTTTCCAAATGTAATAAAATTTATGTGAATATTCTGTTAATGTCACAGGGTCGACTCATTTCATTCTAGAGATAGATGTGAAAATAAACTAAAATCTTGAACTGGCACAATGCTGATGCTCACACTTTTACTGAGGTGGAACCCCGTCTCCTTTTCTTGGCAACTGTTTCATGCTAGATTCAGTGCTTGGTAATGAGGTGTCATTATATGTGCCCTCTTTCTTGGGCTTGGGTTCAGATCAAAGCATTTACTCCTTCACAGTCTGTCCTTGCCTGTGTCAAAATGTGTCCATTTGGTTCTACTCATCTTAATTGTCTCTCCTGAGCTTCAGTTGCCTGCAAGTACCACAAATAAAACTTTTCGTGGCAAATATGTGGAAGTCTGAGGCTTTAAAAAAAAGGCTGGTTTTGTTTGCTGGCAATTAAGATAAGGTTATTCATGCGTGTAATTGCTTTTTTTCTTTCTTCTATCTAATTATCAAAGGTCAGTTTTAGCGTCGAAGTCCTGGGTATCTCCATAGCCACTGACTTTCCACAAAGTCAAGCAAGTTCACATCCTCACAGGCAGCGTTCAGCAGTGCTGAACGAATGGTCCCAAGGCTTCCATTGAACCTCTCAGAAGAATAAATCTTCCCTGAAAAGGGAATGTACATTCAGTTCCATTTCTGTATAGCTTTGTTTCTAACTTGAGAACTACTCAGAGTGCATCAGAAAGGAGTGATGAATACGTGAACAAGACATATATTATTTTGGGAAGTTTTCCAGCCACTAAAAAGACTGAAGGCAGCCGTGCTTAGGTATGTATGCGCTCATCACTTCCATCGGCTGTCCACTGATAGCAGGCCTGTGGAATTTGTTTCAGAATAAAGTATTAGTTTAATTGGACAACAAAAATATAGTGCATATATCTAATGTATCATAAAGAAACATAATTCACTTCTTCAGAAAAATTATAGCAAAAGGAAATGGCTTTATTAGCAGAAAATGATAATTACAGTGAGTGTAATAAGATTAAATGAGAGATAAGATTTGCTATTCGTAACTATCAACAACATGTTTGGCTTGCGTTGAGGAATTCTACAGTAAGGTTGCTGACAGTGGGACATGGTTTGATAGGCTTTACTGACTGGTACTGTTACATATGTTTTTCCAATTTCTTCTTAATTGTAAGTTTTCTATCTTTGGAAGAGACCTGCTAGTTGTTGCTAAACCTTGCTCTCTGCCCTAAAAAACTACACAAAATCTTCTTCAATGGGCTGATCCATGTCTGGGAAAATGTATATTCTTTCTTACAAACTTTTTCTAGTGCACGCTTGTAATTTTATGATCTATAGAAATATTGCTGAGAACTTGTAACAACCCTAACAGAAAAATGTGAAGTTTGTGTCCATTTCAGATAGTCAAGGTATCCTAGGTGGGAAACTTAGGATTCTTCTTAACAGAGATTCCCAGTCTGACAAAAAGATGGTACAGCTAAGAATTAAATCTCAAATGTTGTAAAAAAGAATTAACTATAAAATCATACGTACTTTATATTTTTTCTTAGTTTTTTAGAATGCATTACAAATATTTGTATTCATTTACAAGAAACTGAAAACAATCCTATGTGTTTGTACTTTCATGTATATGTATTCCAGCAGGTGTTTCTGCAAGCATGTGTAGACTATGAGGTTGAACCAAGGAAGAGAGTTGATTTTGCACTTTCTTGTCACTATGACCCACAATCATTTTCTGTTTCTTCAGGTAGTGAGTTCATTTACCTTTTTGTAATTCCAATAAATGTGTAGTGTCTTATATTCAGAAGACTTCTCCTCTCAGTATACAGTTGCACCATTTCAGTGGAACTGAAACTTTTCTATTGTAGAAAATGACCGTGCTTGGGAAGGGAATAAGGGGAAAAGTGGGAAAAGTCCTACAGGACTGCTTAAATGCCAGGAGACAACAGATGACTGAGATGGTGTTCAGTGAAGACAACACACAGGAGCAGAAAATTATTATAGTGTCTTCATAGTCTTGTGTTACAATGCAAAGTTTTTACATGAATTGGAATAGCTATGCCTGCAGCTCACAGCTATGGTTGATCACTGTCTCAGTTCATATGATAGATGAAGCACCAGTGGCCTGAGCAGTCATGCCTAGAAATGAGCACTTTTTCCTGTTGTGGATGTCTAGATGTCTTGTTAGCATGCTGGAATCCAGAAGACTGATCTGATTGATGTAAGCGTGGCTATGTCTGTTATTTGTGAAAATATATGAATGATTATGTTCCGTTTAAACCAATTTTGATAGGAAAGTAAATAGTTGTATTATATAAAAAAGTTGTATTATAAATTAATAGGAAAAATGACATTTGTGTTTTATATAACACACTATAAAAGATGTATATCATACCTACTCTGGAACCTTGTAGAAAAAAAAACTACTGATTAATTAATTGCAGGGAAGTTACAGCAAATTGGTACCAGTATAACTGAGGTCATAAACCAGTCATAAGATTTTTTTAAAATATTGCATTTAATAATCTCTTGGTTTATTAGTCTATTAGATCATTATCTCTGCAGCAGGAACGATATCCACTTCTCTGTTTACAGGATACTCAGAACAGTGTAGCTTGAACTGTGGGGTTCAGAACCATTACTATTCAGTGCTGTAGTGGCATATTTTCAATTCAAGGTTGTTTTAGTGGCCATACAGGCGTCATGCCTTCACAGGTGACAGAATACCGGTCTAATATCACGTCTGTCCTTCTAACCTCAGGAATGCTGAGGGCTTTCCTATACCTCATTAACTGTGAATAATTTAAGTTGCTGACAGCTATCATAATCTAGAGGGATGAACCCAGTTCACACCACAGGAAAACTGAGAGAGTTCAAGGAAACCTTTGCAGATGTTCTGTGAAAGCTTAACTGGATTTAACATATAGAATGAGTGACAAAATTTTTGTATTTAATATTAGCTTCATGTCTTTCTGCTATAATTATGCAAATGCTCTTTTTTATCAAAACATCATTAAGCTTTTAATCATATATATTATGTTATTTAACAAAATGAATCATGGTAGGACTGGAAGATGTTTCATCCACAAGAAAAATAACTTCTGGAGAGAAAGCTTGTTTGGGTAGGAGAAGAGCGTTGTACCTAGTTACAAGTTGGACTCGTTTTTATTTTGTCCTGCATCTCGGTGAATACTATATGAGAGCTCCTGGGAGGCATTTTGATTATAGTTTTATCCTATGGCAGATGTAGCTAAGAAGCATTTTGCACCAAGCAGCATTGGTCTGTTGGGCAAACACACTGATCGTGTGTCTGAGCACAGCCTCTCCTGAGACACGGCAATTTGCTATTATCTGCTTCCTAACATCTGTGGGCCCACGATGATTGATGAGTTCAGAATGATTTTTGTAAAATGGGAAAGAGGAAATATAGAAAGAAAGTACTGAGAAGCAATTTAAAGATACACGAAAGCCTCTTTTACTTCCTTGCCTTCCTTGCCTTCATAGCAGTCATAGCACTCAATAACCTGCTTCGACTTACACCATTGACTGGAGAAATGTTGAGCTGCTACAAGAAAGGAGACATATGCCAAGGGACATGTAAACACCTAGGCAGAGAGGGAAGTAGTCAACTGGAAATTGTCCACTACAATGATTGCTGTTAATTGGAACGTAAAACTACTATTGCTTTATCCTGGAAAATAAAAAAATAAACCTGACTTTTAGGAATAAAATGCACAAAAAAATATTTAATTTAAATGTCATTAGATAAAGTATGTTAATAGCAGAATTGCATATTAGCATCACAGTTTTAATTCCTTGGGCATGATTAGGAAAAATTCATAAGCTTTGTAAGTATTTGAGGCCAAGACAATAAAAACGACCTCAGTTTTAATAATTGATTTGATATTGTTAAGGAAACATTTTTTCCCCATGTTTTCATCTTCAATGTATAATTGTATTAGAGGACAAAGATACTGAGTAGAAATATGAAAATAAAATAGCAGTTCTTAACGAGTGGAAAGGAAAAGATGAGAGAACTGTGCAGTCCCAGTTCACCACTAGATCGCCGCAGGCTTAGTCTGTGGAAGTAAGAATTTTCCTGGTTATAGCAGCAGCCACATAGCAGTTACTCAGATTTAGAGCCACTTTACTACAACTCTTTTTTTAAGAATGCACTGGGGCTTTTCAGTTTCTTGTCTTCTTCAATCAGCAGTGGTGCTTTATATTTTTGGTGGTTTATCATCAACCTGTGGTATAAATGACAGTGGAAATCTGTCTGTTACTGTACTATGAATACAGACATGCCAAAAAAAAATATGGTTAGGGACTCAGCTGAAGGAAATTACTATCTGACTATTCTGGCAAAAGAAGTGCACAGAATCTGAAAGAGTAGCGTTAACGTTTCCTGTAGTTCATAACAAATGAGAAATGGTTAAAGGGTGCTACAAACGGAGCTCTGGGATGCACAGGGAATAGTTATAGAGTTAGAGATATAAGTAAAGTTTAAAATGCCTCCATGAGTAAAAGTTAAAGCTATACTGTTGTAATTTCTATGTCAAAATGTACCTGCCTGGATGCATTCTCGTGTGATCTGATCTAGGTAGTCCTGCTCTGGCAGGGGGATTGGACTAGATGATCCTTTGAGGTCCCTTCCAATCCCTAACATTCTGTGAAAATATTCATTATATGTGATTACACAGAAATGTTCCAGTTGCATGTGAAAATTCTTGGGACTTAAGAATCTATTTTAGAGTATTAGTTCTTAAAATTAATATAAAAATCACATTGCTTGTATCTGTTATTTACTATACAAGATCTGTATGGGGAAAAATGCACATCTTAAACCTTAATTTCGGGTTGTGTGTATTTTGGTAGGTACTTTTTGAAAAACAGCTACATAGTCTCATTATCTATTTTCTGCTCCCTCGTTTCATTATTGACAAATAATTCCAATAATTATGCCAAAAATAAGGAACAAAAGTAGTCCAGGTAGGTCGATCATGATTTTTTTGAGCAAAAATATATTCAGCTGAATTGTCTGAATCGTGAAAAAATGAATGCGTTTGGAAAATGTAAACCTACAAATGCTTCATTGTCTCAGAAAGGGCTTACCTACATTTGTAATGCATATATTGTCTAATGAATGTTTAGCTCTGCGGTTCCAGCCACCCAAAAGTGTTAATCCACACTGCCCATGAGAATAAAATCACCAGGTAGCTATATTCGCTTGACTCAGCTGGATGTGGCTGTGTTCTTTTCCAACAAAGGGTGTACGAACACATTTAGTTTGTTCCTCATATGATACAATCTACTATTCTGAGGGTCTACAGGAGGTTATTTTGTACTCAGCTCATTATGAACTCTTTTTTTCTCTACAGAATGAATCTTTCATTCATTCTTCCTTAACATTTCACCATAGCTGACAGATGCTCAGTGATTGTGAGCTTAATTAATAAAAACATTGCCCTGAAATAGCAGCCAGAAGTGACTTGCTCTCCCTTTGCTGTATTACATACTTTGCTATATTTTCTCATTGTCTTTAAAGTCTTTCTCTTCATTGTAAAAGCCCTTATCACAAAATTATTTTTGACATATGAAGATAATATAGATGCAAGGGTCTGTTCAGAAAACAACATACGTTGTTGCTTTTCTTAGAAAGATTTGAGCATTTATGGGTTTTCACTGTAGTCCTGTTTGAAGAAAAAAGCTGTCCTACTGCCAGCTTCAGTAAATTTTTGATGGATCTTTTGGGTAGGCAGTCCCAGAACCTCTGTCCTAAAAATGCTGAATCTGTATTTACTGGTTGCCGTGGGAGGTTTTCATTGTCAATCTGAGCTGTCTCATTTGCCTTGAGGGTAAAGACTATGCTAATATTTGTAACTTATTTAGAAGTGATGAGTTGTCCTTTCTTTCACTTAGTCGTGGAACAAAAAATTGCCTCTTTCCTTATCTCCCCAATTTCCTTCTTCTTTTTCAGCGTAGCTGGAGATTTACTTTTCTCCCAGATTCCTTTACACAGGAACAAAGGGGGAAGGTTAGGTGCATTTACACTTGGCTGCTACAAGAAAACGTATTTTAGCAAACCCAGCATGCCAGTTTACTTCTCTTTCTTCTTTTGAGCCCTTCAGAAAAATCCATGTCCTTTCAATGACCTCCTGAAGGCATAGCATGCAGATAATGTGCACCTCAAGCAACATCTGTTAAAAGAGACCAGAAAATTCACTTCCTTCTGCGTTCCCAAGGATTATCCAAGCAATCCAGAGACTTCTGTCAGGGCAAAAACGCAGAAAGAACAGTTATGTTATTCAATATTGGAGCTGCTCTTCTTCCCAGATGGGGGCATGAGAGAACATACAGGGGATTTATTCTGTTCTGCAGCTCTATGCAGCTAGCTAAGCGTCATCTGACCCATAATTGCCCTTTGAAATTTGTATGTTATTTAAATTCCTAAGAAGCTGCCCTGTTTTTATTTGAAATGTGCATATGTTTCTCCTGAAACATCTAAAACCAACGGACAATACAAATTTGCATTAAAAGAAAAATCTGTGTGCATTAAGATGGTTTCATTACCAGTACATCTTTCCCCACAAATTTTCTGATTGCTTGTAATAACTAGCAAGCTAGTCAGGCAGCCTTGGCCTCAGATTGATCACAGCTCTTAAAAAAAATGAGGAATCTTTCTTATCTATCTATGAAATGATTGTTTGTTGTCTCTGCTTTGTATACTTCTAATAGGAATAGAGAATAATATTTCACATGAACAGAGTAACATAGTTACTTTTTCTAATATATCACTGACAGATTAAAAGTCCATGGACATCAAATGAAGTCTCAGGAATTATTAGACTGTAATCTAGCTTTCCAAACTTTTGGATGTTACATAATTACACAGCAGTTTCTAGAAGGGATGAAGTATTTATTGGCAGTTTTATTTGGAAAGAGAATAATTTCAGAGATTCTTTTGAAAATATTTCTTTTATAAAGAATTTTGTAAGTAGATAAAAGGAAATTCCTAAATTGAAATCAGCTGAATTGCAAGCAAAATCATCACTTGCAGAAGTCCACCATCCTGCCTGATAGTATTCCTGAAGATTTCCTTCCAGGAGCTCCGTCCATTTTTGACTCTTCTCTTGAACAAAGATTTCTGTAACAACTACAGAAGAGGTAGTCCTTTATTATTTAAATTCAAGTAGTTGTTCCTTGAATCAATTCTGAATCTTCTACATGTTCAAGTCTCCAGAGTGACATAAAATAGTAATTTTTGTATCTCTGTTGTTGAGTTGCTTCCTGTCCCTTAAGACTAAGTTATTCCATGAACGTTTTTTCTATTTATTTTTTTTTATCTGTAAGACAATGCTTATATCCTGAAGGCTTTATTCAAATTCAGGACTGGTATTTTCGTATTTTGAATAAAAACCCTGATGGATCAAAATCTTAGAACCAAGGTTTAGCCCTAAGTACACAAAAAAATATCAGTAATGTATACAAATACCTTTGAATGCCTGTCATGGTAATTTCAAAACAAAATTCAAACTTAAAAATGTATGAAGTTATATCCTTTTGCGTATATATTCATTTTTTAACTTAACTTTATGTAACTTTTCCTATTATTACAATCTTCTTTTCATGAAAACTCTCTAAACCTATACATTACTGTTTAAAACTTCTGATACTCATCCCATAATATCATATATATATTTGAGCTGCAAGAATATTCCTTTTAATTCTCATTTATGTTGCTAGGTCTGTAATATAGTTCAGGCATGACATTTTAATAATCTGATAGAACGTAACATTTATTTTTCATTAAAGTGTTACTCATCAGCAAATTGACTAAATCCTTTATTGACCTTTCTTTTAAATTTTTTTTAAGATTTCAGAAGCTTTAAAGAGTTGCAGTTCATCATCCTGATCTTCCAAGATCAGATTCATCTAACCTTTACTCTGTTTTTAACATTAATTCTTTGATTCAAAGAATCCCGTATTGTGAAATATTGCTTTAACTTTTTCTTCTCCTGTCAGTCAAAGGGAATATGTGCAAACTATATTGATAAGAAAGCAAAGATCTTTCCACAGAATTAATCTGTTCATGTTCATACCGTTATTATGTGAAGATGCTCCAGTGCAATGGCTGTCTATTCTGCTTATGCAGAATGAAGTGGAGTTTGAAATAGCTGTGTTCTGAAATGACCTGAGATCCAAGAGTTTCTTGGTCTTATCTTACATTGGTAAGACAGTCTGACATTAGATTATTGATGTTAATTTTTCAAATTACTACCCACGGTTAAATTCCTTGATTGTTTTACAGAGAATAATGAATTCTGTCAGACAGTATTTTGATGAATCTTCAGTTGAAACTACAGTTACTGGCATAACAGTGAAGTTCATTCAAAGTTGTGCAATTCCCTCTGGAGCTTTTGACATGAAAATCAAGCCAGTCTAAATTTTGTAAAAATATTTGCCCTTCCACCTTCCCTTGTTATCGGTAAAGAAGTGGATAATACAGAGTGAATGAAAGAAATTGGGGTGAACACATTCCTTTTGTGTTTGTTGTTCTCCGTCCTGGTTTTCAGGCATTAATTTCACTGCAGTCACCACTTCTACTGGTACCTGTTGCAATAACTTGGAGTGAATCCTCACATAGCAGCAGCTCTGAGGACCCTTTAGTTTTAGCCAGTAACTTCCTTGTAGTTGTTACTGTTAGTTCAGTTCTCATTCTACATTACAATTTTGTTCAGCACACAGAACAGAAGTTTGGTTCCAGATCAGGAAAAAAAATGCCTTTTCAAACTCCTCTCTTCTGACTGGGCATCTATAGCCACTCTTTCAAAGAGTTGTTGCTGGACAATCACATTATTATTATTGGTATTTTGATGAAATGCAGAAACAGTACTCAGTCCTCCATGGCCACTTGCTCTTCCTCAGGGATACTCAAGCTGTCACAGTCATGTGTCACTGAGCATGGGAAGGGGAAATCCAGTCTGTTGCTGTGTGTTGAGCCTGAAATCCAGCAGATGAAGTCTTTTAGGGTGCTGAAATAAAAGAGTGTCCAAATCAGGCTACGTAGGTACTTAGCTCAGCCTGGTTCAGTTTTGTGCGTGACAAGAAGCAGTGGATCTGAACTCAGAATAGGGAGTTTAAGGATTTTCAGTCACGCAAGAGAATTTTGAGGATGAAGCTTTGAGTGGAAATAGCTCCACTGTGCCTGTGTCCCATTCTTGATGCCTGTTTTCATGTAATAGAAAAACTCCAGAAGCCAGTCCAGCTCCATCATTATGCATGTATAAGCACACATTAAAATGTTCTACTTGCAAGTCAGAAACAAGTATGACCAATCAACAACCCAGTAGAAACAGGAAAATGGCAAACAGCGGAACAGGCTTATTAGGACTTTCTGAGGATGGTTATTGTGATTGTCCTCCAAGCCCTCCACCTCTGAAGCTCTGTGGAATATAGAGCAGCAGTGTCCCCAGGTTTGTTCCCAAATGTCCTTAGGGTTTACCTTGGCATTGCTATGTCTGCAGGCAAGATTAGATCCCTCCTGGCTTCCCTTCTCTTGCAGAAGCTAGCTTTGTGTGGTAAAGAAGGTTTGTCTAGATAGTAACCAGGCGTGATGGTAGCCCAAATGAATCTGATTATGGGCTGCCTTCTCCACATTCCCTTACCATACCTATCTGCTTCTCGATGTTGACTCTGGTCTCCATTTAGCTACGCAGTAAATCAGGAGGGGGAAAGGACTAACTCTAGAAGGACATTTCAGTTCACTTGTAACCTTAATGCAACGGCAGTGCTGTTAGAGTGTAATGCTTGCAGACATGGATTTAAAAATTACTCAAGGGAAAGCCTGGGAATTGTTTAAAAAACAACTACAAATCATCTGCTTTGTTTTAAAAGCTGAGTTGCTGATTTTTTTAATTCTTTGAAATTCAACCTTATGATTCCCAGAATTACTTGCAAATGAATTCCACTGTGGTTTAGTATCATCAGTGGGAAGAGGAGTGTGAAGCTGAGCAAATCTCTTGCCATCTGGAATGTAACCCAAGCACCTGATAGTTCCATTCTGAGTCCTCTCAGGAAGCTTACAATTATATAAAATGTTTAATCAAAGCTGTTATGCCAAGTATAACTGCAAAGCTGACATCAACATAGGGAAAGAAAAGTTAAATGGCTCCACATGAGCTGTTCTTTTCACTAGAATTTTTAAAAGACGGGAAGAAGAGATAATCCCAACTTTGCTTCCTTTATCTGTGTGTTATTAAAATCACTCTTACAGTAAATAGTGTCCTTCGGCTACTCTATCTACATTGTTAACTACACTTATGTTAATTACAGAATTAATGCCCATAGATATATGGCTCTATTTCTTGAAGACTGAATGTTTATTCAGTTGCTTAAAAGCATGCTAATTTCTCTATTCTAACAGTTCATCGTGCAAAATTGACTTAAACTCAACTGCCTTAAAGTGCATATTTTAATTTTTTCATTTCAGTTCTTAAACAGAAAAGACTGAAACATTGGAAGCAATGATTAAAAAATGAAGGCATCTATTGAACAATCTTCATGTAATATGGATTTTTAATAGAAAATTGATACTTGGATATTACAAATATTTTGTCAGATTTGGGGGGGGGTGAGAAAAAAAATCCCTTTTCTTGAGAAAGTTCTATGTAAAACCTACTTTAAAAGTATTTCTTAAAGCATTTTTTTTTTTAATTTGCGTCCCCTTAGGGTGAATTTCCATTTACAAAACTATTGGAACATAGGCTTGTCATATTTGGGGATGGCATTTTTTTTGTAACAGCCTGGAAAAGTGTGCTAAAGCAAGGGATATTTTGAATAGATTTAGTCAAAAAATTACTTTCATAAACAATCTTTCACTAGAAATCAGTTTAAAATTTGTTTACTACATAGAATCAACTTAAATATTATTTAAACATCACTTATTTTCAAAAATAATATAATTCTAGATTTCCAAAGCAAAATATAAATCACCGAAGAAAAATATTAGCATAAGAAAAGGGATCTTCGGGATTATTGTTATTTTTGGAATGGAATTCTATGAAGCTTGTAACTTCAAACCATATTAGACACACTTCAGGATATTTAAAAATTACTACTACTTAACTGAAAATGCTTCAAGAAAAGTCAGAATCTTTTAAATACTTGCTAAAATAATTGTAAAATATAATATATATCTTCTTAATTTTCTTTGTTCTTATGTTTGTGATGTGTGCCGCAAAATCTTGTGGTACTAAAGGCTTGATCCTCCACAGCAAGAGACTGAAAATGCTGAAAATCATATGTGCTCAGTAGCATAGATAAATTTCAGCTAAGCTATTCAATGAACCTATTATTTATATAGCTGTATAAAAAATTGTCTTTATGCAAATTTAAAATAGTGATAAACCTTAAGTGTTCCGTAAGGTGGGGGTGTTACGTCATCAACTGAGGCTTTGACTGCCATATTATATTTTGTAATTGTTAAAATATGGGTATGAGAAATTCCAATTTAGGAAAAAAATTGTCTTTTACCTTTTGGCATTGTAACACACTCTGGCATTCACAATGGTTTTAAAAACATGAGAAAGGAATGCAGATTTCATGTCCTCAAACTCACTAAGGGAGCTACAGATTCCTTAAGGCTAAAGCTTTATTATGCTAACAAACTTCATAGTCCATTTTGATTGTTTGATGAATATCAGGACATACTTAAAGGGCCTAGTTACAAATAAATCGATAATCCCAAAGGTCCCACAGGTGAGAGGCAGATTCAAATGCCTCTGAACTGTCTGACAGTTCTACAAATACGGTTCGAATTGTTGCCTTAAGGCATCCAACTTGGCCTCTTTAAGTGTATGGTGCTCACAGACTGTTAGAAGTCTTGGTTGGAAGGAACCTCCCAAGGACGTCTAGCTCAACCTGCTGCCTGAAGCAAGACTGTCGCCGACCTTATAGAAGGTCAGCCTAGCTTTGTCTAGCAGAGTCTTGAAAACTGCAGAGGAAGAGGTTTCGCAGCTTCTTTGAGCAACATGTGCCAGTGTTGCACTGCCCTCCTGATGCAAAAGTTCTTTCTTCTAAAGTGCAACCTGAACCTGCAAAACTGCAACATGTTGCTGCCGTTTTACATCATCTTATTATGCTGTCTGTCTCTATAAGGAGAAGTTTTGTTCCGTCACATGTGAACCTAACCATAAAATAGCTCTGGGGTCAATCAGTCTCCTCTTCTCCTTTACAGGTGTTGCAGGTGGCAGATATTGCTAAAATCCTTTCTCTCCTCACACTAGCAGTGAAGGCATCACACCATGACTTACTTTTATAATTACTTGTAGGAAGGCAGAGGAAGAATCTGTACAGAATTAGGAGAAGATGCAGTAGTGACTGTTTTTTTGGGATGTCCTTTTTTTCTGATCTGGAAAAATCCAGTTGTCTCAGGCAGTGAGGAAATTTTCACCTTCACCTAGAGACAGTTTGGTTCAGAGGGGAGGGAGCATGGTTAGATCCCACCGGGTGGTGGCTGGCATGTACCATCTGTGCTTATTTTGAACAGGAGATTGACTTGAAATTTTCTAAGCCCTTACAGCTCCCTGGGAAATTATGTTGGCCTAATTAGAGCTGTGCCAAAACTTCACCTACCACCATTTCTTTCTACCTACCACCATTTCTTTTTCAATAAGGAGGCTGAAATTTCCATTAAGCTAGTCTAATTGCAGATTTATCCTGCTGCTTTAAGGATTGCTTGCATTTCAGTCAGTGTGAACTCTGAAAACAAACTAACAACTTTCAGATCAGCTGGAGAAGGTACACCTGTACTAAAAAGGAAGCGAGCTGCTTTAACGGGCTTTCAAAGAAACCTATACATACTGAAGGTAGTTAGGTTAGCACTTATCTGTTGTGAAGCTATGTTTGAGAGTTATCAATATTAATAGAAACTTCATATAGTTCTCCTGTTGCTACCCCTAGAATGTGAAACATGAAACTAGTCAGTTAGAAGAAACAGAGCAGAACAAAAAAAAAAAACAATAGCAGCTTGTGAAAGTTTGGGCAAGAAAAGTGAAAAATCTCAAAGAACTTGAGTGATTCTGTTATTTTTTAAAATGTAAAGCACCTCATCCCCATGCCAGTAAATGGTGCAGAAGGTAAATGCTATAATTTCTCTCTTTCATGTCTCTCTGCCCTTTCAGAAGCTCTCCAAAGGGTTGTGAAGTGGCCCATTCATCTTAATGAGATACTGCCAGGCAAATGAGAACATCTCAGGGACACGGGTACAGACAGAAACCATCCCTGGCATGTCTACACTTCTGCATTCATTTCAGCAGCTCTTCTCATTTTCCCTGCTTTAGTTTCATCTTTTGTGAGCTTACTGGTAATTAGAGCATAAAGCTTTATATTTAGATAAAAAAATTTTGCAGCATGTTGATATTTCTTCTGCTATTCCAATGTTTTTTGACTGCTGTGTGCAGGTGCATGCAACGGAGGAAAAGGAACTCCATTTATTTACCATCAGCAAATCAAATGAAACACCTGAGACAATGTTTCATAGTATAGCACAAAAAAAAAACTGGAGTGGAAAAAAAAGGAGTGGAAAAATCAGAATTTATCACTTGCATGAAATCTTCATATAGTATCTTTTTGCTAACACTTACACAAGACCATTTGAGCTGTGTAAGACTCCCTACATGATTTTATCAGTAACAGAACTTCAATGGGTAAAAGAACCTCAACTTATAACTGAAATATTGTTTGCAGGCTGCCTCATCTTATTCCCAAAGTCTTTTGATTCTTCTAATTTCTGTCTTTCAATTCTCTTTCTTATTATGCTGTTAGTAACTATATTCTCCTAATTGGCATTTTTTTTTAATTTGTAAAATACTAGAAATGTGTTAGGCAATCTCTGAGGTGATTTTATGTCTGTCTCTAATCCCTTTTGTTTCCATTGTCCTTTCTTTCACCCAGGATTTTAATCCTTCACATTTACCTCTACTGACTGCATTAGATTCCTTAAATTCTATGCAATTTACTTCATAGCCTTGTCATATTCCTTGACAGTCCTTTGTATAAAACATGCTGTCATTTAAATTATGAATGCTTCTATTGCTTCTTTGTAGTGCTTACTCTTTTGAGTTTTGCAGGGTACACTTTCAGGTAAAATAAATTCAACCTTGTTTGGTGTGATCAAAGAGTAGGCAAGGCTTTAACTGGAATTAAGATCAGCTTCATCTCTAATGCTGCCAACAGCAAGGTTAGACTATCTGGATTGTTCCCTACAAAATAAGGTCGAAGAAGTCAGCTTCTGAGCCCGATAATGAAACCTTCTATCTACTAAAGAGCAGAGGTGATTGTAGCAGTGAGAAGGAATTATTTGTTTCATATATGTATGTTTAAGGAAATAACATCAAACAAACTAAACATCTCTGCCAGGCATTGATTGCCACATAATCCTACCATTGGTAGGATTGACTCAGTCTTTTCTAAACATGCTAGATTCAGTCCTGCAAAGACTTATATCTAGGGCCATAGGATCAATTTTTTAGGCACTTAAACCCTCTAATCATCTGAAATAGTCATCTACCTGTTTGAACCATAACTGCACACCATGGTCGTTAGTTTTAAGAGATTGTACAGACTTTATAAAACCGTTCCTAGCTGAGGAAGCTGTTGTTAATTACTACTCTGTTTATTTGGCTGGTATAACAGGACTTGAAATTGGAGTTTGTTTAAGAGGATTTTGCTGTCATTAACTTCAGACCCTGATAAGAACTTGAATTCACCTAAAATATACTTGGAAGTTCATGGAAATCCAGACACAAATGTTGGGGATTGAAAAGCTTGAAAATCTTTAGGCCATGATTTTCAAGCAGCATATAGCTTTTTAAAAAAATTATTACACAGTTGTGTTCCATTGTGTTAAGGATCAGTTACCTCTCAAGATTACAACTGGACACAGAAAACTACTGCCCTGTTTTTTCTTTTGCTTCAATCAGCTAATGTGTAGATTTCCCAGGGAAAATCCTGAATTTTCAAGGATGCATCTTATCTTGCCTTCATGAAATATATTACTATTTTAATATGACATCACCAAATAGAAATGGTTGAAAAGAAATGATATAGGAAATCTTATCAAAAAGGAAATGCAATTCTAACAAAGGCTATTAGAGGTGTGGGTTGTTTTTTTTTTTTAATACAAGGAAGTATTGTTTATCCTCATCCTGTGGAAATGTTTTAAGTAAATATTCTCCTGCTTTAACATGGAGATACTTGAAAATACAGTACAGCCTACACTGAACATTGTGTAAAGAAAAACATTGGACATAGTTATCACATTAAAAATATAACTCTTTCAGCCACATACTTTTAGAAACTCTATTTTTTTTTCCATTTTAAGGATTAAGAGACTTTTCACTGCATGAAAGAATTCTTATTTCAGGCCATCTGCCCCTATTGCTTTTTTTGGTTTTGATTGTCAAGACTTGTATCTCTCCTCTTGTAATTAGGATTCTGAAATTGATTTGTCTTCTGGTTCCAGTAGATAAAGATAGAATTTATCTGAAAATGATATTGTTTCTTCAAGGGTGCTCATAAATCTTCTTATAAAATAAAACAAAACATATTAAGACTTCAGTGAAATAAAAACATATGAAGATTTTACAGTTAGCCTCTTGAGCTCCTTCTGCAGCTTTTACTGCTGTTCAGTTGGACTTTTTCTTAATCTTCTGTGAATATTTGAATACTTGAATGAGTGCTTTGACAGAAGAATCTTTGCCAGTATGTATTTTGATATTGAAAATTGCACAGGTTGAATTCCCGATTTTTGGAAGTCATTTAAAGGCGAGTGGTCATGACTGGGTTACTTTGAGATTAGTGAGCCCAAGGCCCCTGGGAGATGCATTAAAAAGCCCCTAGTCTGCACATCCTGACTGTAGGTGGTCTCTCTACCAGGATAATTTCCCCTCTTAGACCAGGAGTGGTAGATTTCAGGCTGATGCAGATGAAACCTGCCCAAGTTCTGAGCAAGCTCTGATCCAAACATTGGCTCAGCATTTGGCATTGCGACATGTGCTAAGTCTGGTTTAACAGAAATGTGCGCTTTCTCAGCAAAACTCATTATCTTGGACATGTGTTCCTCTCACGCCACAGTTTCCAGGCTGGTTTTGGCTCAAAACACAGGTGACAAGTGCAATGTGTGTGTACGCCTGTGTGTATCAGTAGGAAATCTGCCAGTCTACCATTGATGCCTCTCGATCTTTTACAGGGGGGCTTCACATGAGAAAATTGACGAAGTCATATAGTGTGTTGGAAATCAATTATCTAATACCATATTTCTACATCTAGCAATTTATAGTGCTTTGACTTTGCTGGAGGCCTCCTTACTATAAGTCGTTCAAGTTTAGCCAACACTTGAATAATAAGATACCAATAGATTTTTTGCCTCCTTTACAGGCAATAAACTCCAGAATCATCCATTTAAGAGTTATGGATATAATCTTGTCCAAGTTCCACTTTGATGCTTGTTTTATATTGTTGATTTGGTTTGGGGTGGGTTTTTTTGAGTTTTCACTCCTTTCCAGCAAATTCTTTCCTTGTATGTATATATTGTTTCTTTGAAATGTTTTTGCATCTCATGCTACAGTAGGGGATATGAAATATTTCTCATTCCACGTGAAGTACAGATTATTTTCAGACAGACTCCATAGAGTCACCAGTTTTAACAAAATGGTATTACGTTAATCTTCCTTCTTACAACAAAATGGCTAGAATACTAACAAAGTATTATTTGGTGGCAGATCAAAATGAGTTATTAATAAGCTTTATTCTTACAATACCTGTAACCATGGGGTTTTTTATCTGTATAAATAAAAAAATGGAAACCGTTTCCTGTAGTTTGCCACAATTTCTGTTTCTATACTTTCTTTAAAGAAATAATAATAAAATGGGTTATAGAAATATATAAGTTAAGATACATTTCTTGTGCTGGTAAAATAACATAATTTCTTGGTTATGTCAATATTGGTTTGGAATTCAGAATATTTTCTATAATTTGAATATGTATGAACTGTTTTCTTAAAGTGGAAGTGACAGCAGTAAGCATTCATGAAGCTTCTGGTTTAGGAAAGAAATGTGTCAGCGACCTGTTGCTGAAAGGCTGTCCTGTGTTTGGGACTGAAGTACAGTAGGGAACAGGAAAAAACAGTTGAAAGAGAAACCCTGGAAACACTATTTCAGAGCTGTCTGCCAAATACTTGATCATTTTGGGTTATAAAATATACTTTGTAATTCCTTTATTTAGCATATTCTATAGAAAAGAAGAAATCAATCTATCATCTGCTCCTCAAGACCTGCCAGTCTAAACTAAAACTAATCGAATATATTTCTCTCATAAGATGGTTGATTATACCACTTGATCTGAGGGGATGCTTCCTTATTGCTTGAATAGCAAGAGCCAATTTCAGTATTGCTAGGATGGAGTGGACAAATAACTCTTCTTCCTGAATCAATTCTCAAGGGAAGGACAACCTGAAGCATTAATAAAAGTGAATTCCTCCTCTTTTATGGTTTTTATTTACTTATGATAATTTAAACATTCTTGATGTATCAGTTTTCATTCCTAAAGTGTAAATCTGTTTTGAATTACTGTGTTTTGATAAGAATATAAAAACATAATCCTCCTACCAAACACTGCTCCTTCAGAGTTAAATCTCCCTGACAGCTATTTCACTTCTGACTGCAACACAAGTTGGAATTTACTTTGGAAAGTGCCATTTCATAGACCTCAACTGAAGTGCTCATTCATTTGTCAGCACTATTAAGTCAATAGTTGTCTCTTAGGCACCAGAAAGGAGAACAGGAGGAATTTCAAGGTGAATTAATATCTTTTCCTGCCTCTCAAACTGAAGATGTTGAGATGATGCTGCAAGATTTATATACCACTTCATTGCTTTGGTAAACTTAACCCCTTCAATCCTTCCAGGAATAGGATTTCTCTCTTTTGCAGTCTTTGCTGTTTGCCCTGACTGTGAAACAGAGTTTGTAGCCGTGAGGTTCATGGCATCGCTCAAGGAACAGAATAAATTCTGAGCTCTGTACTAATGTAGTTACAAGTCTAACAATGTAATCTCGGTAGTTTAAAGTTAACTGAAGCTCAACTATGTGCTTCTACACTACAATGCAGTCACCGCTGACTTTCATATTGATCTCTAGCGGTGGCTTTTGCATACCCTTGCAGTGTTTAGCATCAGTTGTATGTATGCAGAGTTGCTTGGGTCAGCCCGATAGCTCAGTCTGGGTCACATGTTTGCTATTAGGTTACATCAGGTAGAAAGTTGTTTATTTTTTTGATCCAATGGATGTGTAGTTACAAATTTAGTTAAGGAAGAATGTTTTCTCCTATTCCAGAGAGGGTGTTCCATGACTAGAGTTCTTGGGATTCACAAAACAGGGAATTGAGAGTTTGAAGCTTCATGCAGAAAATTCAAATTTTCTCTCAGGGACTGCTCAGCTGTTTATAGCCTGTTTTTGAAGAAGGCAAAGTACCTCTTGGTCTCACTTGTAGCTAGTGTTCGGGAAGAGATTCAGTGCTCAAATAATCCATTTCAGCTGGTTTTTTCTGTTTATGTTCTTATCTCCCGACGTCTTAGCTTACCTGCTGCAGGTGAGGGAACTGTAGCAACTGCTGGGATAGTGGGGAGAAAAGGGGTGTCTAGAATTAAGCATTTTGGTGACTAGGAAAAGCATAAAAATATTGTGCTTCAGTTACCCATAACTGCTCTGGTCTAGCAGGTGACTGGTATTCTCTGACTCTTCATTAATAAAGCCTTCTGTGTCCACATGCCTTCAGGGACAAATGATGCTTCTTATTCATGAGGGGGCGGAAAAGCTTCATGGCTGCCAGGCGAGAAAAGGGTTGTATTTCAAACAATCTCATCATACAGGCTGAAAATACATCTGCATCTAAACGGAAACAGAAAAATATGATTGCTGCTGGTGATTACTGGCACAATATAGTGACAGGCATGAAGCAGATAAATGTGTATGTGAGAGCACTTGAACAGGATTTTTAACTCCTCTGTTTTATATGAAACTGAAATAATTCTTTCCAAAATATGTCTTTAGGATATGCTGGTGCTTCTCATGCTACTGAGTTCAGGTGTTATAACAAAGGACTCAGCATTCTTGCCTTTCAGTCCAAACATGTCAAATTATTTTGTTGTCTTCAGCATCCGGAATATAACTACAGTAACTGTAAAATTCCTGAGGAGGATACCAGGTTGTTATTACCAGACACTAGATTTTTTCATAGTTAGTATTCACTGTAAAATTCAGTAATTGAAGTTGACTAGGATTCTTTCAATGTTTCTATTGTCAGACAGTTTATCAATCCCTTAGAGGAGATTTAGTAATTGGTATTATTAAATATTGTTTGAAATAATAAAAAAAAAAGTTTAACACATCTTTTTGGAGTACCAGTTTTTCTTTGTCTCCACAGTGGGGATGGAGATTTCTTATTTCTTCAGTTCAGCAGTCGTTGAAGCAAACAGACTGCAGTAGAGTTCTAAGGATTACCTGTGTAGTATGGCCCTACTCATCACAATTGAGAAGGGTGGCATCTGGCTGAATAAACAATTATAATTAATTTTCTGTAAATATCTATAAACATTCTTTTTGTGTTACGTTTTCATTTTTCAAAGGTCAAGATGCTTAGGCAGAACATAGCCTGCACAATTTTGTCAATATAGCAAAGCATGTAGCTGTTTGACTTTGAATAGTCAAAGGAGTTTATCCACTGCAGAGAAATTCCAGCTCACATTTTTGCACACAATTGAGTTAAGAATGAGCCAGTCAGCCTGTGGATAATTAGTAAGGAGGAAATAAACACCCATTTCACCAAAACAATGCTCATTTTGTGTTGTTTATTCTGCAGTAGTTGTTGATAAAATTTGGACTGAAGTCTTAAAACTCAGAGTGTTGATGCCCTAGTCCTGCTACTCCTTCAGTCTATAGTCACTGGGGTAAGTTCTGTAAACTGGAAGGTGCTTGGTAAATAGCCACCTTCCTTCAAGAAGAGGCTTCCTAAGTATTTCTAAAACTATTTTCTCATTAACCTTGTTGCCCTTTTTACTTGTAACTTTCTCTATAGAATTCAGTCTATTATATCTAGGAAAATTTACCTATATCTATGTATTGAGTTTGTGTACTTGGTTACACGCGTATTTGTAATGCTTTCTCATTTATTTAAAAGACATGAGAAATCAAGCCTTTATAGAGTCTATATTTGATGAACAGATAATGTTTTATCATCAAAGGGTATAGCTATCAACCTTTTTTACTCGTATATGGTTGTGTGACTCAAAATGTTTAAAAAATTGAAAGCATAAAAAGCAAACCTCAAAGATTTCAAAATATTGTTTTGTACCTTGTACATATAATAACTTTGAAGTCATGGTCTGCAGCCTACTTCATGTCACCTAGCCTGAAAAATCTCCTTCAGGCTTCCTTTACTCTGCAATTTTTTATTTAAAATTTCTTTAAGCTTTTAAACTTTCAGAACTTCAGAGAGTATTATCCCTCAGAATTCTCCAACTTCTGTTAAATCAATGCCTCATGTCTACAAAAGCCAGTATTCAGTCACAAATTACAAATTTTACTCCATGCATGGATAATATCAATTTCTTGTCATGAAATTTTTCTGTATGCTGATACTAGTTAGGTAGAACAAATGAATGAATATGTGCATTTTCCTTCTGAATACTTATAGGTGTTAAATTTGGTTTTATTAGAACATACTCATTCATATTATTTGGATGAACAGTCAATGAATAAAAGAAATTAACTGTTACGTGTAACATTCAAAATACTTCCAACAGGCTCTAAATTCAGAGTCACTTATTTTTCGTTTTCTAAATAGATGTTTATTGCCTATGTTCCTCTATTAGTAAATAAAATGCTTCTCTTTGCAGTACAGTAGTGATGCCATATAAACAGTGATACAGTGACACATGGGTACCATAGATAGAAAAAAAAAAAGATATCTAAACCAGGGATACTTTGGACTGTTTTCTAAAGCTCACATTTCTGATGAACCCATGTAGGGTTAGAGAAATACATTATTTTTTGAAAGAAATAATGCTAGGTATGAGGCTGTCCACATGCGCATGCTGTTCCTCATCTTTAGATTTAGCAGGTATGACTGTTAAAAATGGTTTAATATTTCGAGAGAAATGACAATTTGACAAAACTTTTCCTTCCTAACAACTATTAGTTTTTAGAAATATCAAAGCATTTTACTTCTTTATCTGAAAGAAAGGTTAAGGAAAGCATAGGTGATGGGGAGTACACTAATAGAAGAATAGAAAGCTTTGAAGCAAACACAGTAACTGCGACAATATATTAAGCCATAAAGTTTCTTGAGGTAAAAAATGTAATAACCTATTAGGACACTCATGCATCTCCTGCCCTTTCCTGTGTTCTGTACTGGAAATGGAGGCTAGAATAATCTGCTCCTCCCTGCTCTCCTGAAAGCTAACTTACCTGGTTAGTAAATTTTGATGAATTGCCAGTGTCCCAAGAAACAGTAAGAAACAGCGGCTTTGGTGGCCACCTCTGTCATGAATCTCCATGAGAACGTTGTCAAGAAAGCTCTTCCTTCTCTTCCCCATCCCAGCACTTACATTAACACCAGCTTTGGGTGCAGCTTCCGCACTGGAGATGCAAAGGCTCTGTGTCTGTGCTGTCTGCTAAGGGTGGCCTTGATGCTGACTGGAAACCAGTGTATGCCACTGGCTTTCACTACAAGCCTGTAGAAACCACTACAAGCCCGTAAGCCTGGCCTGAACGCATTGGCTTGTTGTCACATGTGCTTGCTCGTCTTCTCCTGAGGCAGCCTCTGAACTGAAGGTGAGCAGCAGAATCACGACCTGATTCAAAAGATCGGTTAGACGCAAGGAGGGGGTTGTACATCCTCCTCTCACAGTCAAGAAACTCTTTTCTATTTTAAAGAATTTCTATAAGTCACATTCTGGTCCAGGAGGTGATGGGGAAGCATTGACTGTGATTGTGTATTCCAGGTTGTACCTGGGTGGCTTTGACAGCTCTTCCTTGAGTCCCTTCTGTTTTTCCACATGGTCCTCTCCATAAGGATCCTGTGCAAAACTCTTGATAGAGAAAGTGCAATTAGAAGTTATTTACTAATTATAGGAAGTTGTTTGTGTAATACTTTTAGATGATTCCCATTCTGAATAAGAAAAGTAGTGCCCCCTTGTACCTTTACTGCTTAGTTCAGAGGATCTAAAGTCTCCTGCCAGTGAGCTACAGAATTCTGGCTACACGAGTAAAAACAGTATCATATGCTTTTCAACCATTTAGTCTGAAATTAATTAAATCAAACTACATAAAACTAATGAAAGAGCAGGAATTAATAATAAAATCTATTAATGGCTGCATCATCATACTTCCATGTTAAGCATAGCTTCACAGTCTCCCATGAACCACCTGTTGTCACCCCTAATATCAGGAGATATCCCCAAGTAGCAAACTTCTTTCATGCATAAATGCCTAGGATACACACTGACTGCTTGCTCAGCTACTCAGTCCTGGTGAGACACGTCTCGAGTGCTATCTCCTGTGGTGGGCTCCCCAATACCAGAAAGACATGGACATGCTGGAGAGAGTCTAGCCACAAAGATGATTAAAGGCTTAGAGCATCCGTCACATAAGAAGAGGCAGAAAGAGCTGGGACTGTTTAGCCTGGAAAAGAAAAGGCTCAGGGAGGACCTTATCAACATGTATAAATACCTGGTGGGAGAGAGTAAAGAAGATGGAGCCAGACCTATGGCACCAATCATTCTTACCCAGCTGGATTGAGTTGAGATAATGAACTACTAATTACTACTCAACTCAAGGTACCTATCCTGCCTACAAGAGGCAGGCCATTTCCTCCTGGCTGTGGAGGATGCAACAGTGTCCTTGGCGCCACAGCCCAGGCTGGTGAGTGACAACTGGTGACCCTGACGTGATACATTGATGAGACCCTGGGAAGTCCCGACTCCCTCGCCGAGCCGAGAGCCCGAGCCAAAGGAGCCCGAGCCAAAAATGCCGGAGCTGGGAGCTCGAGCGAGAGTCCTTCGGAGAAGAAGGTAAAGCCGCAAGCCCCGACGTGGTATTCGCGGGAGGGAAGCGTGCTGGAGTTGGATGAATGGGCCGGGTCTCTGCTCACCCATAAAGCCTTTGTGAAAACAAAAATGGTAAAACAAAAAGGGGGAATTATGGCACCAATCATTCTTACCCAGCTGGATTGAGTTGAGATAATGAACTACTAATTACTACTCAACTCAAGGTACCTATCCTGCCTACAAGAGGCAGGCCATTTCCTCCTGGCTGTGGAGGATGCAACAGCGTCTTTGGTGCCGCAGCCCAGGCTGGTGAGCAACACAGACCCTTCCAAGTGGTGCCCAGTGACAGGTAAGAGCATTGAGCACAATTAGGAATACAAAGAATTCCATTTAAACATAAGAAAAAAACTTTTTATTGCAGGAATGGTTGAACACTGGTACGTGTTCCCCAGAGAGGTTGTGGAGTCTCCATCCTGGGAGATATTCTAAACCTGACTGGACATGGCCCTGGGACACCTGCTGTAGTTGTCCTTGCTTTGAGCAGGAGTTTGGACAAGATGATTCCCAGAGGTCCCTTTCAACCTCAGCAATCCTGTAAATTTACTTCAGGTCTTGCTAAGGATTATGAAGGTAAACTCTAAGGGTTAGCTAAACAGCTCTGGATCATGATATTCAGTCCTCTAGTTTTTGTAGCCTAAATAGCTTTTCTACCATTACCAGCAAACATTTCAGAGGTACCTCCACAGGTGATTTGGGCAGTGTATGCTGTTCATTGCTTGAATACAGACTCATTTTCAGAAAACACCAGATAAGCTTTCTTCTGGGGTAGTTTCTATGGTTATTAAAAGACTCAATATATGCATCAACAGAAATGTATGAGCAATTTTCAGTATCCAAAGTGCTTTCTCAGCTGGGTTACTCTATCGTATATTGATCAGGTCTAATGGTGCTGTTTGTTTTCATTTTTTTCTTCTACATAAACAGCTTGAAACAGAATTTAAATGCCAAATTCTCCCTTAAATAGTCGATTACCACTAGGCAAATAATTTTTAATGATTAATTTCTTCAATTATTGTACAGGATGGTTTGCAAGCATCAAAATGTACTTAATTCTTGCTCTGTAACTTTGTCAAGAAAAGTTCAGTGCAAGGTTTTTGTGAGAAACAAAGACCGGTTTAGGTGAGACTTTAATGTCCTTTATCCCTCAAAACTTATAGACCAAATTATTTATTTCACAAAATGTAACATTATTAGTAGGATTTAATAGAACCCTTAAACAAAAATACATCACCAAACCTAGGCTACTCTACATAATTTTAAACCGAGCAAATATAAAGCACTCTTATCACAGCAAGGTCAAATCAGCAAATTATTCTCTACTGAATTGAAATTAGATAATCGAACTAATTAAATCCTCAAATTAATACCAAAAATATCCTGTCTTTATATATATTCTTAACGAGTCTAAGGAAGTGGCTGCATGTGTGGGTTGCAGATCCTAGGTAAAGTATTTCCCCAGAGTTGTTTCACTGAATAATTTGAATAGGTAAGTGCTTTAATACTGCCAGAAGGCTATGCTCTAACATCTAAATTACATTCTGAAAGGTAATCGTAAAAAAATCCAACAAACTTAACATGGAGATTTAAACCTTTCCCATATATTTATCCCATAGAAAAACCCACTGACTTTAACAGGAAACTTGTTGAAAAACAGAAGTTTAGCAGACCTTATTTATCAGAAGATGCCAGGTGAGAAGCTCCAGTCTTCCAAAAACTGCACAATACCGAAGTAATCACTGAGCAAATTTTCCCCCTCTGCGTGGACTCACTGGTTGCTGACATAATAGTAATGCATATAAAACGTAGTAACCATGCAGAGGTTGCATGGACACACTTCCATTTCAATAAATTGAAAATATAAAGGACATGTCCAAATTAAAAAAAAAAAAACAACAACCAAACAAAATGAAGAAGAATGAGCTGCTTAAGGAAGAGTGGAGCTTGGACAGTCTTTCTCTCTCATGGGACAGGTCTACTCAGTGTAGCAGAGCCCATCTACATGCAAGTGCTAATGAAGCTTGTCCAATGCCAGGAGTGATATACTTGATGCACGATAGCACTGCCCTGGTGCTCAGGTGTAGCACTGAAAATATGCCATGGATAATTCTTGGTGTAATGTGTTAGCTGTCAGTAACCTGGATAGTCTCAAACTGAAGCATAGCACAGAGCCAGTGGTTGTTATAATGGTGAAAGAGTTTCATACGTAAGCTAAGAAAATAAATCTATATTCCTGTGTGCAGCACATTACATTAAGCTCTACTTTTGCTCTTAAAGTGGCATTGTGGACATAGTGATCCAGGTGTTCCTGACTTCTGGATGAGGTATAGCACTCACTCTGGGAAGGAATGAAGCACATCTGGAAAAAGGGCATCCAGAGGAGCCTGTTCTTCTTAGTGGACAGAACATGTACTTTGTAAAGCATGGAGTTAACAACCCGGACCAGCTCGATGTATGGGATACCCAATCCACATCCATACTGAAATCTCTAAGATCACTTTTTCCTCAATAAATATGGCTTCTCTTGAGAGGTCAGAGTTACACAGAGGAAATCACGCTGATGTCTAACAGAGAGATACTTACTGTTTGCAGGAAACAGATGAAGATAAGTTAATTATTTTAAAAGCAGAATACAAAATTTCTCTTTAATCAACTTTATGCATACATCAAGCACAACTATTAAAAAGGCAAATATTGAACTTACTTTTACAGCAGCTAAAGAAAGTTAATAGAGATGGGTTATTAACCTTCAGTTTTAAATATTTTTGATATGACATTAAGGCAGTCTCACACAGAGAGGCACAAATTGGGAGTTTACAAGATTACAAATGGAAAGCTCATTTGGTGCTGCTTTTCTCCATTATTCACTGCTAATCACTGTTCCAGTTAGAGCTTTTACCACTGAGCTAATTTCATAGAATATTAATATGCAGTTAAAAAAAGGCAAGCACAAAGTAATAGCTAAATCCACAAACACTTGAACTTTGCCTCTCACTTCTTCTTCTTGTCCTCCCTGTGATTTCACAGAGGGCAAATTAGGACAAGAAATTTAAAAGAATACTGAGTTTTTCCTGAAAGCCAAAAAACCCAGAAACTTCTCCTCAACCTCCTGCTCTCACCAGTCCCATCCTATTTGTAACGTGCAGACTGAATGCCTGTCTCAGTGCTTAATGCAACCTGTCATAGCATCAATTTTGAATAAATGAAGACTATTGTGCTTTGCACATGACTAGAGCAGGTCTAGCTTGTGGGAAATGGCACTCTATCAGTTCTCTCCTATTCCAGTTTCATCAGATACATTTTAAATAGAGTAGAAATGGTGACTGTTGTGATTAGTTTGAAAAAAAACCCCAAGAAATTAAAAAAAAAAAACCAGTTGTTATTTTCAGATTTGATCAGAAAGTGTATTTTCTTGTATCCTCTTTTTCCTATCATGCCTTGGCCTCCACCAAACAGTAACACAAAACCTCCCCTTCTTTTGCTTCCATGTGGCTTGCGTTTCATTTGCTTTTAAAGCTTTTTAAAATGTCACGTGCTCCTTTTCAGACGTCTTTTTAATGAAGAACTGAGAAGAGCAATGGAAATATAAAATCCTGTCATTGATCTTAACCTAAAAGCAGAATTTTAGTTAAGAGAGATGTATTAAGCTCTGTAGGCTTTTCACTCTTCAGTGTTGCAGTAGTCCGAGAAATGCTGCTTTTATTTTCCATAGTCATACCCTCTCCGTCTACTTGGTTTTGTGGGTTGAGGCAGGGTGTGTTGCACTTGCTGCTTTTCTGCCCTGATTCTGCAAATGAGGCCGTCAGATCATTTGCATTTCATTTTCTATTCATACCCTGTGAACTGTAGGTTTTAATCCAGTTGATGGTGTGTACAGAGGCAGCTACATGGAGCCCTGCTGAATGCGGGGTGAAGCTTCAGCGTCCACGTGCTGCACACTAATTATTATGAGTTTCCAGAACAGGGCTGTGCATAAGCAGCCCAGTGTTCCAGTCTAGTGCTTCCCTTCATTCCAATCTTTCTTAATGCTTTTTTATGATATCAATAAATGAGATCATAATTAAAACCAGAGTAGATCAACAGTGCCTTTAGATTTTCATGTGTAATCTCTTAATCCTGTACTAATATTAGACATTGGTCTTTTTTTTCAAATCCTCTGTTTAACATGTCTGTGCTAGTTCTTAACTTACCCGAAGATTAGCTTTGGTAAACCAACCCATGAGTGTTTCACAGCAGTCAGCTGATTTCCTTTTCAATTCTTCTTTTACATGATTTACTGCTTGCTGAGAGAGCCTAATTAAATCTAATGGACTGCTGGTATACATCTATTGGAATATTGACATTTTATCACCAATTAGACTGTATTCCTTATCTTATTATGCTGTTACCTGGCTTTTTATCACTTTACCTTATAGAATTAGGAAATGCTTCTTCCTCTGTTTTTCAGCATACTTGTTTTCAATTAAGGCGTTGAGGTTTTTTATTTGGAAAATAGGTTTATATGTCAGAAAACAAGTATACAGGGTGTGAGGATGTATGTAACTGTATCATCTTAAACATCCTTCTCTGTTTCTCTACCTGTATTCTCTCTCTTTCCAAAATACATCCCACAGTTTGATCAATTAAGCTCCTGTATGCAAGTCTGCTTTCAAGCTAGAGTGACTTTCTTTTTTCTAGAGCATTTTACAACAAGAAACTTGTAATGATTTCAACTGTAATATCTTGCTAAACTGTAATGCGCACTCGTTTCATCTGGAGATAGATCTGCAGAAAAGAGTGTCCCCTCACCTCTCATATTGAGTGTCTTGTACCAGTAGGTATCTTTAGACTTCAAAAGAGTGGCTATGTGTCAAGCTACAGCATTAAAGGCATGGGTGACTGTTGTGGGAAGCTTAAGCCAAAGCAATGGTTGTGAATTTCAGAGCTGCTGTAGGGTTATTAATAACCTGTTAACTATCTGTGTCTGCAGCTGGTCATTAGAGAAAAGCAACATTGAAGCAGATATGGACAGATATGCTTGTACAACACCATTTAGATTGTATATTTTTGATCCCTCATGAAGTATTTCTTAGGCTCCTCAACAGAGGAATGGAAGACAGCTAAGCAAAAGTGAGTGCTAACTCAATTTTGGACATCTGAACTGTGTTCATTGTACCAACTAAAAAGAAAAAATAACTGTGCGTGAAACTAGAAGTCTCCATTTACGCAGCAAAACTCTCTTCACCCAAAAATGCTGTGGCCATGTGCAACTGACCTAGTGGGAACAGACCCTGACCCACGTTCTCTTCAAAGCCATGTCCAAACATTGTCTGGGATAGAGCTTCTTGGCACTGGGTATAACTGTTCAAAGAAAACTGCTAGCAGTTATACACCTTGATCAGTAGCCAAGTTTTCTTATGTTTACTGGTACGTATTTGCCTGTTGAGTATTTCTTCTCACAATTTAACCTTATGCTACAATCTGAAGATTTCATTGTATTTCATCAATTAAGGTTATAGAGTGAAGAAAATCAACACTGAAATGTTTGTGGAGAGTGGGATGTGGGACTGGGCTACATAAAAATTTGAAAAAGAAAAATAAGACCAAATAGATTTCTGCAACAAACAGTTATAACAGCACTAGTGTCAGTAAAAATGAACTATTTTGCATAGGCACTATCCAATATTTAGCGTCGTGATACAAGTCATAATAGATAATCTTCACAATATCTTTCCATAATATGCAATATCTTGCATTTATGTGGTTTTTGCACACACTGTCATGCTAATTAATGAGGTGCTATATCTATCTACATTTTATCTCAATTTTCAGTTAGTATTATTGATGAAATTATAGAGAATATGAAGCCATTATATTAGATACCTTCTGTTATGGGTAAAGTATTTGCTACATATTAGGAGAATTGCTCACCAAGAATATCATCTATGGAATACAGGATTATTGAGCAAAAAAACTTATAAAAAATAGAGGATATAAGTTAACAGGCTGCACTGTTTTTAGAATCATAAAATCATGGAATGGTTAGAGTTGGAAAGGACCTTAAAGATCTTCTAGTTCCAACTCCCCTGCCATGGGAACAGAACACTAGAATAGATAGCTCAAAGCCTCATCCAACCTGGCCTTGAACACTTCCAGGAATGGGGCAGCCGCAACTTCTCTGGGCAGCCTGCTCCAGTGCCTGACCACTCTCAGAGTAAAGAATTTCTTCCTTAGATCTAATTGAAATCTATCTTCTTTTGGTTTAAATCCATTTCCCCTTGTCCTATCACTACATGCTCTTGTAAAAAGTCCCTCTCCAGCTTTCTTGTAGACCCTCTTTAAGTGCTGGAAGGCTGCTAGAAGGTCCCCCTGGAGCTTTCTCCAGGTTGAACAACCCCGACTCTCTCAGCGTGTCTTCATTGAAGAGGTGCTCCAGCCCTCGGATCATCTTCATAGCTCTCCTCTGGACTAGCTCCAACAGGTCCGTGTCCTTCTTAAGTTGAGGGCCCCAGAGCTGAACACAGTACTCCAGGTGGGGTCTCACGAGAGCAGAGTAGAGGGGCAGAATCACCTCCCTCGACCTGCTGGCCATGCTGCTTTGATACAGCCCAGGATATGATTGGCTTTCTGGGCTGCCAGCGCACATTGCCGGCTCATGTTGAGCTTCTCATCCACCAGCACTTCCAAGTCCTTTTCCTCAGGGCTGCTCTCAATCCATTCTCCGCTCAGTCTGTACTTGTGCTTGGTATTGCCCCGACCCGTGTGCAGGACCTTGCACTTGGCCTTGTTGAATTTCATGAGGTTTGCATGGGCCCACCTCTCCAGCCTGCCAAGGTCCCTCTGGATGACATCTCTTCCCTCCAGCGTGTCAACCACACCACACAGCTTGGTGTTGTCAGCAAACTTGCTGAGGGTGCACTCAATTCTCATCTTTACATTAGAAATACATGGTATCTCAGTGATACAAGGAACATCGCATATGTGATGATGGAACAAAACAAGAATGGTATTTCTTAGTGATTTCAACACTGAAATTATTTTTCTTTGATAGATTTAGTTATAGGGATGTGATTTGAGGCAGCTGAAGTGCCAGCACATTACTTTTTTTACTTTTTCTGGGGGCAATAACCTCTTCTAGAGTTGCACAAATAACAAGAGAGAATTTAAGCTTTAGATCTTCTGTCTTTCTTCAGCAATATCTACCAGAGAATGTCTGTCCTTCCTACTTTTATATATCCCTTGAATTCCGCCCCTGTTGATGATCACTTTTGTTGATGTATGTTGGTATCTGCCCTATAAATACGCTACAAAGAAGAGATAAATTGCTTTGGCTTCTAGAGGGATTGGGAAGTCAAAGTTTCCGCCCTGGAATTGTGTCAGTGGTGGATAAATTTAGGGTTTTCATGATGAATGAGGAAGAAACCTTTAAGGTTCCTCTCCCATGAAGAGATATTTAAGGTCTGTTGGCATTGAATATTGTATTCTACTCAGTTGCTGCTGAGACCTTCAAAGGATCAAACTATGTTACATTTTGACTCAGAAGTGGACACAGTATACTATTTTTTCTCAACAGGGTAACTGATACCTAATGCAGATAAACTAGGGAAATGTACACGTTATTAACAAAACCCCAAAAGAGTTACCTTACTGAATTACAAGAAAGGTTTTCACATGTGTTTATGAATTTACTTCATCACCTTCTAGCACTAATGACACTGGAATACAATTATTTGGTTTTGTTCTAGACTTACAGCCGTCTCTGTGCAGATTGTAGTGATGATGGGAAATTAACTGTGAATTAAAAATATTCGTGGATAGTTCTTATATAATAAAGTAGACCACTTCATAATGTAGTATTATTCTCATGATGATTTAACAATTTGCATCACAGATGCATTAGACGAAGTAGCAACAGCAGCAGAGATAGCAGCATAAACATCATGCTCCAGTGCCTGCCCTGTGCTAAAGAAATGGGAGTGTGGGAGGAAGAAACATAACATTGTGAGTGCTGAGACTGACAGCCGTGGAAGCGATGAACTCTTGTGGAATCAACAGCATACTCACCAATTATGATGACAGAGTTTCACTGAAGGTGGACCCACTATCATTACACACAGACAGAGCTTTTAAAAGAGTTTCCAAAAGATCACAGGCAGCATGTACAGTTTTAAATAGCTAATAAGGGTTGGTTGAATCCAGCAGCTCTTCTAATGCAGTCTCATCCTGTCTCCTGTTGGTATGAAGTTTAAACTGTGAAATATTTTTTCCATTCTGGGCTTGAATTATTATTCTCATCTGGCTTCAAAATATTTTGTAACCTCTTCTTGTCAGGGATGACACACTCTCTTGGTCCCACGTGCTCTACTGAGAGCTTTGCTGATGTCACCATGTTTGTAGCACCATGCGTGTAATGTGTGTGCTATCGCCAACTGTGGAGCACGTTCTCAGGAAGACCTGTTGAGTAGAGGGTTTCATTCATTTCTTTGTTCTTCTGAGCAGAATGCAGGATTTTTGAAAATTATTTTGTATATAACTGACTAGCTTCATTGTTAAGTGTGACAGAATGCGTGTTTCGTTTATTTGTCCTTAAGCTGGTACGCTGTGATTTTTCATGTAGGCTGTGAGAAGGGAGGAAAAACTGCTTCTGCCCGGTGCCCTCTCTGCGTGTACTGAGGGTGGAAAAGGTCTGCAAAGCTGCTAGGTGTTCAATTCCCAGAAAAAAAAACATTGGCAGCCCACAGCAGAACCAATTCAAGGGAAACCTAGGTTTGGTTTTGTTTGTGTTTTTTTTTCTCCCCTCATTTATCAAAAGTCTTTGAGAATTACCTATAAGGAAATTATCTAAGCAGTTCTACCCCAAAGCTGTAGCTGATTTGGGTGTCTCATTATAGATGTGGCTGGAAGGCAATTCCCAGTTTACTAGATTTGTACTATCACAAGCAACCACACATAATCCTGTTTATAAACTTATCAAACTGCAAAACTGCAAATAATTCTCTTATTAAAAAGCTTCTGAATTCGTAATTGTTTAAAAGCAATTGATTTTAGTACCAACACTGTAATTTCTGTTTGCATGGCTTTTTCTTCTTTTGGGCTTTCAAATTAAAAAAAAAAAAAAAGGAATAAAAGGGTAGAAACACTTGCTTTAGTTGGAAATTGTCTTTCATAAGCATGGGAAGCCATAATTAAACACAATATTCTGCATCAGGTCTTACCTTTACCTTGTAGAGCAGTACAGTATTTCCTTCTGGGTTTGCCTCACTTGTCATGTTCTGGAATTGAATACAACTTTTTTCTTTAATGCCTATATTACTTTGTTCAGAGGAATTGTGATCAATTAGCACAGTCAATTCTTTCCTCTACTTTTATTTCCACTCAGATGCTTAAAGAATAAACTCTTGTTAATAATGTCCAAGATGTATTTTGTACCATTATGTTTCATCCTCTTTCTGTCATTTAGATCTTCAGCATCACTTAATTTCTCTGGTATGATAACCTGATCTTCCCTCTTAACAGTAATATCTTACACCTTTGTGTCAACACCATGATTTAGCAGCATGCTTCTGTGCAGAGGTCATTACTACGAATATTAAATGAGACTCATCTCAGGAGTGATTCCTAATAGAAAACACTCATCACTTTTCTCTAGCTCAACAACTCAATTTTCAGTGCCTCTTCACCTCCCATTTACTCCAGTCTTTAGGCACTTTTGTATTCCTGTATCAGTCCTCTTCTTGTCTGGCTTTTTGCAGATCACTGCTGCACAAGTTTCACAATACTCCTCAAATGAATTAGAGGTTGTACTGATGTCTTAGCAAAATATTTATTGCTCAGAATTCTTCTTTTCATGCAGCTGCAGATTCTATTCCTGTCGAGGTATTTATAGCGCACCCATCAGTAAAGTTCAAGAAACCCATGTCAAGCAGAAAAAAATATATATTTACACAAAGCCCACTTGGAGAACTGCTGCATTTAAACACTGAAAAAATGTACCAACACTGCGAATATAAGTTTGCAAAGCACTTAAGAGTTCGTCATACTGAAATATCTAAGGAAAGTAAGACATTACTTACATTAATTCTTGTGTGAAACTGTAAGAAAAATCAATGAAACCCTGTAATATCTAGAGTAGCTTTGTTTAATGCTTGTTTATACCAAGCCACACATGTGAGGTCATATTCATATTATGATCACGGTTAAAATAAGTTCATTCGAAGAACACTTCAATAGTAACATGAAGCGAAAGTGAAAAGAGTTTAAATTTTTAGGTCTATCTTGTATTTTTAAGCTCCATGACAAAACTAGTTAGTACCATTTTACAGCACAGAGAATAATGCTGCCGCTATTTTATGTACAGTCCCAACTGTGGAGCAGCTTTTTTCCCCTTTACTTGGTGACATTTTCTTTTTGGTTATTAAAAATAGAAAAGGACAGCTGCATACTTAGATTTGCATTAACTTCATAAATTGTTAATCTTGAAAAGACATGCTGCTCACAGAGGGGGTCTATTTAATGCTGTGGACTGCCATTCAGTGTCTGTCACTGTTTCTTACGTCTGAAACCGTGCACATCAGGCAATATTTGTTTCTCTATAAATTGAGCCCATTCTCAGGGTGTCCCTTGATGCAAGCAAGAGTTTCATTTATTGTTTTTTTTTCAAAGCTCAAGTAAAACCAATAAACATAACTGAAATGGTGGTCTAGCTTGTGTCCCTGAGCAGAAATGAGTGGGAAGCAGGTTTCCAGCATGTCTTGAAGGTCAGCACCAATGCTCCTCCTTAGAGAGTGTTAACTCCCAGCTCTTCCCTGAAGTGACTCTGGTTTCAGGTGACTCTGTTGTGGCACTCCAAGCGCAGGGGCATCCAGCCGTGTGTTGAATGCGCTGAGCAGAACGCCTGGCCCCGCCACCCGCGCGGTCAGCGCTGCATGGCCCTTGTTGCAGGAGGCAGGTGCCTGTTTTCCCTACGTGGATGCTTCACAGCAGGGATGGACGGGCATTGTCGAGCGATGTTAGGAACACGCAGTGGGAGGCATGGCAGGAAAGGAACACAGCGCATCCTTGTGGATACTTCTGTCCCAGTTCCGGCAGGATTTTGTGATGGATTGCATCCCACATTACTTTTGTTAGCTTTGTCTTTGAGCAGCTACTGTGTAAACTACCGTTTCTGAGCCTCTTTCGCTCATTCACTTCCCAGCCATAAGCTTTTGCTTGTATTTTCATTAAACTAAAATACTTAATGTGCTTAGCAAATTCTTTGTCAGAGAAACATGGAGAGGGGAAACCTTGAAATTTTTCATTGCTTATATGACAGGAGAATACAAATATCTCCGAGCTGTGTTCTAGCTCAGGGGAAAACTGAAAACCACATCAAAAAAGAAGATTTAGGTATATATGCTGGAACTTAGACAGTTGAGTCCAAAATGTCATCCTAAGAAACCTGACTCGGCTATTGCTTCACTCTGGAAATGCTTGCAATCTCTAGCAGAGTTTTGCACTTTCCAGGCATTTATCTTTCCTTGTGCGTGTGCCTGGACCGCCTACTGAGGTTGTTCCACAAGGCAGAAAATAATTCATCATCTGAAAATGATAAATCCTTTCCTAGCAGCTATATTTTAAAAAACGTATCCAAATACACAAACTATAGAAAATGAACTGCAAGAGCAGCACAATGGTTCCAATGCAAAATACAATCCTAACAGTGCTGTTCCATGATGACTGTGAAAAAAACTTCGGAGATTTTGGAAACCAAGAGGTTTTAGAAGGTGCTGAAAAGAAAAGGAGCTGAGAACCTGCTGGTTCAACTGTAATATTGCTGAATACATGACCGCGGCTCTCTTGGACGTGTTCGGATTACTGCATGAAAATAAAGGAGACGCGCTCACTAAGCCTAACTCGTGTTCTGTTGGGAGCCTGGTGAAAGACCTGAGCACCTTCATCAACACTGCTGATGTGAAGCTGGATTCACAGCGGTGTAGCTCTGTTCAGACTCTCAGCCACGCTATCAGAAATGTATCCATATGAATGTGCCAGAATTGAAATTCTCATTATTGAGCGCGACAACAGCAGTAGGAAGCAAAGGAGATGATGATTGTAAAATAATTGCCTGCCTCCACCTGCTGAGGAAAAAAGTGACATTTTTTGTGTTATATGGATATATTATATAATGTCTTGCCATTAGTAGAAATGTATGTCTATATCTATATTTTTAGTACTGTATCTGCATTATCCATAGATACTGCATAACCCAGAGATATTCTAATTACTTTATGATGTTAAAATTATTCCTATTCTTTGTCCTTTTCTCCCTTTTATTCTTTCATATAAAGATATTAAATAGCTTCAGATAAATATCTTGAAAGTGATCTGTGGAACTATTGGTTCAGTTGTGTCACAGACATAAGGTGATGTAAGATGTGGAGGATATATTTATAGTACTGGTTGTGTTCAGAAAAATCTACTGAAAGATTTTTTTGGTGAAAAATATGGATTTCATCAAAAGTTAAAATATTTTAAGCATATGGATTTAAGTTGGGTTTTTTTTCTAGAAAAAATAATTTTAAGAAGAAACCCAGATTATGTCCGAAAGCATTGGTAGTTAATTTCATAACTTTGAATTCTTTCTTTTAATTATGTGTATTCCCCCACTTTCTTTACATTGCTATATAAAAATACCGCAAGCATCCGACTTGCTGAAATGGAAAAACTGATGTCTTAAAACAAGACACAAAAGCCAAAAACCACCCTAAGCAAGAGAAAAAGCAACTCCTTTCTAGACCCTTATATATTTTTAAGATACAATACATCCACTATGATTAGAATATTACAAATACCCGTGTTTTCTGTTTTCTTATTATGAACATCTGCTGAGGAGGACAAATTATAAACAATATAAATGACAGAAGGTTGAAAAGTAAAATCGACAAAGCTACTAAGTTTACTGTGAAGAATGGTCTTTTATTTTATTTTTTATACAAGGAACAGTGGGTGGTATTTGTGTTGGAAAGCATTTCATGACTGGTTTAAAGAATCTGGTTTAAATTCTTTCTTTAAAGAAATCAAACATATAGCCAAGATTTTGCCTCTTGCTTTGTGTTAGTATAACTATGAAGAACACATTCAGCTAGAATAATGAAATACCGCTGTATTGCGGTCACCATTCCCAGTTTGTGAAGCCCCTAAACTGTGGTTTCAGGGAAATGGAAGGATATATGAGGAAAGGAGGTTCTCTCTACACATATCCTTATTTTGTTTTTTTGTAAATTCCGACAGTTGCTTTCAAAGGAAATCTCAAAGTTTTTATTCCGTCAATTAAATTCCCTGCCTGTGTTCATCTCCTGTCTGTGACCTTGCTGGCGATACAGGCAGCTCTAAAGCTCTGCCATTCATGCATACTAAGGATAACACAAGAGCTAGATCTGAAGCATGTAAGTTACAATATCTTGCGTGAAGAATGTAGGACTCCAGATCAGCACATTTTTCTTCCTCTTTTCCACATTTGTTTACACTCTTTAAGGCTAATAATAAGCAAATAACAAGGGATAATTTCATAAAATTTTGACCGCAGAATGAAATTCAGACAAAGTCAACCAGAAGCAGCCAGAAGAATCAACGTTGTGATCACTGCATTTTCATTCATGTTTTCCATTAAGGAGTTTGACTTCCTTTGCTTTCTTAGATTTGTCAAACCACAGTAATACTGTGACATACCATGCATGCATCAGCAGACCAGAAATGCTAGTAAGAATGTACAAGAGGGACCTCTTCTACGGTCTCATGAGATAAACTTATTACCCGGTTTGGGACCTTGATGCTACTTTCTCTCTTTATTTTGTAACCCCCCAAAAAATTTGGATAAATTAACAGATAATTTTGTAAGAAATCAGTGGGATTTATTCTAGTATATTATTAGCATCCAGTTGTCACATAATAAGTAGATGTTGAAGCATTTTACAGAAGGGACCACTCACATTTTACAGATTGAGACACTCAGGCACTGAGACAGAAGTACCCTGGCTTTCCTATTTGACATAGAAAAGGAGAAGAAGATTACATTTTTGACACAAAAAATAATTTGTTCGGGGTAACTGCCTTGTTGTTTTTGGAAGCTCAATGTATGCCTGGATAGGAAAGATATACTGTCGTTAGTAAAGCTTGCTTAAATTAAGCTAGCATGTAAGGGTATCAAAATAATAATAGTAAGAGAAACAAGTATGTAGGAAGCAAAATATTTTACTATAAGAAGCCTGAGACCAATGAATGTAACAACAGAGGAGTATTTTGTTCTTGGGTTCTCTTTTGGGGAAAACAAAAATTAAGAAGAAAGGGCACTTGTAGCCCTTTCCCTAATTAATAACTGCACACTTGGAAATCTGATTGGCTAAAGTTACATCATTTGCCCCTAACAGTGCTTATGCATATAGACTGCTCTATTTTGTCAGCTCTGGATGGTGACAGAAAAGAAGCACCATCTCAGCTGTCATCAGAAGCAGGTTTCAGTTTGGGTTGGTGTTGGAAACTTCCAAATGCAGAACTGTAACTGTTGTTGTAGGCTCATGTCAACATCTGTAAGGCAATAAATGAGTCTTGTATTCTGATAGAGTAAATATTCTCAAGCCTTATGGCTATTAGAAGAAAGATGTGTTTTCATATCAACTGCCATTTACTTTTTTCTTAATTTTCATGTGTTGTGGTTTTAGTTTTTTGTACAGCTATTATAGCTCTTACATGAATGCAATATAAATGCCAATTAATACAAAATAAGACTATATTCATGAGAAGTGATCTCTTAGTAAAATGCATCAAATGGTGATTTTCTAACTCAGCGACTTTTTTTGGTGATAATATTCCAAAGTTATTATTCCATCTGCTGTTCAATCCTCTGTTGAGCCAATCCAAGGTGGAAAAAAGAAAATAAGATAAAGTATATTAGTTTAGCTTTAATGAAACTCTAGTAAAACAATTATTGACTGTGGCTTTGGTCAAACTGAGGTAGAACTATTAGTGATAATCAGAATGAGGTGGTTATTTTCTGTGTAATCTTTTTACTATAAGGACGGTTACTATGATAAAATGAAAATTGCTCAGGTTTATTTGGCAAATGAAATCTGATGTAAAAATTTTCGATACTGCTGTCTGTTCACTCTCCCAAGATGATTTTAAATATATTTTTCCTTCCTGCTCTCATTCTTTTTGTTGCTATGCAAAGCTACAAAAGCCACTCAGCTCCTAATTGAAATATTCTTCAGATAATCTTCCGGAACATAGGATTGTGGTGAAATGTATAAATAAATGTGTTTTCTCCTCTGAAATTCTCGTACGTTTTCTTGTAGGGCTTTTTTGTTGTTTTCTTTACCTCCATTAGGACTAAATTAGATATTGACTAATAGTATCTATAATTTCAGTACTGCTAAGACCTGGTTTGTGAATCAAGATTTAGTATATTTTATTAAAAAAAAAAAATTCTAATAATAATCTAAGACATGAAATTTTCACTAAAGAACACTGTCACCCTCTTTAGATAGCCTTCTGTACTCATTTGGTATTCAATTTGCAGGATAGTAGAAAATCAGTCCATGTTTTATTATTTAACATTTTTATTATTTAAAACTTTGCAAATGTCGTTAATATTTCAAGAAAGAATGAGTTTAAACAAACACATATCAGTCTGAGCTGGGCATAGTTTATTCATTGCAAACTGTAGTAATTGATTAAATATCTCAGTTATGTATATTGATTGTGTTTCCTGATAGATATCTGGAAAATTTGGAATAAGAGAAGGATGAATTCTTGCTGCTTTTCCTAATGCTGGTTTCATCTGGGGTAGAAATCAAAGTCTTTGTTACTTGATCAGAAGTGGAAATGTCGCATGTAAATGCAACTATGGGGTGCAACTAGCAGTCACCTTACAGAAAGTATTTCTGTAAGGGTTGAGAGGTTTAAGGAATAAATAAATATTGCAGGCAAGATCTCCCTGCTAACAAATTACACATCATGTTGAACGCACAAGCAAATTCAAATCTGAAGGGTGCATAATTTCTGCAGGACCAATTTTACCAGCCTAAAGTTGCTTGAAACAGGTCTGGTGCTGTTTATCCCTTCAGTTCTGCCGCAAGAAGATGGGAGGAGTTCATTGGGAATAGCTAGGGCGAGGCAAGAAAGTGTTGTAGAAAGTCTTGAGGGAAGCATGGAAAAGTCAACCAGGACCTGGCTGCTCCATAGACCTATGTAGCTGCTTAACCACGGACAGAGGAAATTCTGGCAAATTATATTTTCAGGTTTATCCAAATTAAATTTAGATACACTGAAAAAGCAGGGTCTTGTATTTGGATGGAAATTGCTTTTATGGGTGCTTTTGTTTATGTTAAAAGCAACATAGATTTTAAGCCATAATTGGAGTTGCTTAGAAATGTAAAGAATTAAATTATATGTCAAAGAAACGGTCTTCGTTTTCCACCTCTTCCACCCAGACTTTAAGTATCTAGCTGTGGAAAATACTACTTTAGCTGCTTCCAGAGCTTCTGGTTTGCATTGTTAAAAAAAAAAATCATTTTTGTAGTTTATTTCTTTGACACTTGTTTCTCAGTCCCTACGTTCAATCTCGCAGTTTTATGTCAGACATGGGTTGCATGTCGTCACACTGAAGGCCTTTGGTTGCCTGTCCTCACCTAGCCCCTGTCATTTACTGTTGCAATGGTAACTCCTAGCCCCAAACAAACCATGGAGACTTTTTCTACTGCTCACATTCATGTCATCTCTGATGCTGCCTCTTACTTGAGGGAGAAGATACCACGAACATTTGCAAAGCTATTATGTTGTTACCCTTCAAAATCCTCCTTAAAACTCTCTGGTTTTGTGCTACTTGTATAAATTTTGACAAAAGATTAGACATCTGGAGGTCTGAGACAACTAGCCCATTGTGCTGACCAATCCTGCATTTTTTGGTGCTTTCCCATCTGTCTGTCTCTTCCCGTCTGCTGTATCTTATCTTGTTCTTAGATTTTAACCTATTCAAGGAAAAGGTCATCTGTTAATTAACGATGATGCAGCCCAACTACATTATGCAAAATGTAGCCTATTACTAGAACACATAGTCTGCAAGGGAAATAAAACTAATATTAATAACAACACCCACCTCAATAGCAGTAAATCCTTTCTAGACTTCTTTTTTTATTACTTTTATAGGATTAAGTGTTGAGGAAACATTTAGGTTAGTTCAAGATACATAACATCACTTTTATCTTCAAGTATTATCTAAAAATTGTCTGAAGAAATTTTGCAATATTTCAAATATTGCTGTTAGGAATCTGTGTAGGTTTCAAATTTCTAAATGTGAGCAGTGTAGTCCTGTCCCTTAAATGCTGCTGGTCAAAAATGTACTTCTGCGAATACTCAGGATTTCTGTTAAAAACTTCACATTATCTTTACTATACTGTAGTTCTAATCTGTGTGGTTTCATTGTTTCCCAAGCAAAATTAGTTTAATGAATTCGACATTCAGTCTTTTTATCTGTTTGTGGGTTTGTTTCATATAGTTATAATATTTTGTTTGTGCAAGTATGGATATACAATATTTTTAGATACAAATGATTTGCAAACTATTTTGCTTTTTGCAGAGAACAAGATGTGTGCAGAGTGAATTCATTATCCTTTACATATTCAATAATTTTTATTTTACTTAAATACAGATCATATAAATAAGATTAGTTTTCCTCATATGTTTTCTTATTTTCTGTAGCGAGTGAATGCTTTGAATGTTCCATAAGGCTGATCTAGGAATTCGGATCTAAAGAGTGTGTGTTATTATTGGCATGTGTTTACATAGTTTAGGATGTAATGCCCCATTAATTTCATATTGTTTTGCTTTATTTTTCATGTACCAGACCCTAAGGATGAAATAGATGAATTGCACTGCTATAGTTGAAATGTTAGTCTGAAATGTACTTCATGCTCTGTACGCAGAGGTGAGAAAGACCTCATTGATGACCATCAGTGTTACTTAGGGAGAGCTTCAGCAAACGTTCCTGGTCTTTTCACAGAATTCGTGCAGATTGAGACATTTCAATTATCCCAGGGACCAGTGAGGAAAGGCATAAAACTATACAAATATAATCTGAGTAGATTCTGAATTGCTGCCCTCTTAGTTCTTGAACTCTTAGGATAATTTGCTGTGGACTCTTACCCAGTTCATTTAATTCACTGATAGTCCTCAGTAATTAAAAGTAAAATGCAGACCTGATTCAAGTGTCCATTGTTTTGCACTTGCTTATTGCCTAAAGTGGTATCATAAGTATCATGAAAGCCTGCCAAGATTGCTGGTGTCTGAAATATTTCTTTAATGTCAGACTTTTTCTAATGCCAAAGCCAGTGCATGGTATTTTGATAGCTTTCTGCTAGCATGTTTTATACAAGTTCTGCAAATTCACATTAACATTAATTCATTTTGCATGCCAGTAGGAAAGAAACCTGTAAATTTGAAAGAGCTGGAAGGAAGGAATTAAGATTACACATTTTATCTAAAGTGATTGACAAAGTAATTGACAAAGCAAAGTAATGTGAGATAATACTAGAGAAGCAGAACTAAAAATTATTGAGGAAAAATTTTAGTTTAGTATCTGAAATTGAATGGGGAAGCAAGCCACAAAGGTGATGGTTGATTCTGTGCTTTTTTTATTGTTTGCTTTTTTTCTGTTGCTTATATTGTTAGAACAAAGTAAGGAAGACTGAGGACACCAGCAATCCGCAAAGAAGAGAGTTCTTACCAACGAGTTGTGAATGAACTTCTCTTAAAAGAAAATACCAAAACAAAGATTCCTGAAATCGCTGTGTTAATCGCTCTCCCTCTACTTGAACTTTTGTTGGAGCTTCTAAGAGAGCAGCAGTGATTTTGGAAGTGACAGAATCCCTGAAGTCCCACTGAAATAAGTTTCTGACTGTTAGACCTTATTTGAGATGGCCTTTTTTTACATTCCATGTGTACTTTTATTGAAAGTAAACTGTATTTTGATGAGGACATTATTAATGTATATGCGTATCACAAGAAGGCAAGGGATCGCTTCATCTGTGTTTCAAATTGCCATAAGCCATCACTGAAAAGTGCAATCCCTTCCCCTGGATATTCTTTCCCATCCCTCTGGTGCCTTTTGTTCTGGCACAAGCGTTTATGTGGCCACATAGGGAGCCACATCTGACAGCTGGGAAGTTAAAACTAATTTAGGAAAAACGAAATGTGAGTGATTCAAAGAGCGTTGCTTATCTATGTGGAAAGAGATTCAGCTTCACATTGCCTAAAACTCTGATTTGGGCTTTGCCAAACACAGACCCGGTGGCTAAAAGACTATTTCACAGTTGAGCAGATGCCCAACCAATGTTAATATTTACAAAGCAGAAGGCAGCTGCCAGCAATGTGGTTGACAACAGGCTGAAATTCCTGATTGACTTACAAATAAGTATGTCCTTAGGAGAAAGAGGAAGGGAGTGAGGAAGGGGAATGATAATATCTGGCAGCCTCATAGGGACCCCCAAGGATCTAGGGACTATATCAGGGATAAATAGGGATATAAAAGTCAACGTCCTTCCCCAGTCCAACAGCTGTTTTCTCTGAATGTGGTCTGAGGACACCGAATAGGAAATAGAACTGAGTCTCTAAACCTACAGGTTAATCAGTCATTTACAGTTTGTCCTATGAATCCTGGGAGGGAGACGTATCTGGGATGTGTTTCTGCAATGCAAAGATGGAGCGATTGTCTTTCTTTTTTGTCACTTGTGCCCTTATAAAGCTTTTGTAAGTGCGTTGTCAGCTTTTAGGTTTGTTTCTCCTTGTAAGTTAATCCTGCATTAGAGGTGATTTCAAGAAAATTTTGCAGAAAGAACAACTTAAAAGCCATTTGCATTCTTGACCCTGAGATTCTCCAGTAGTGCCCAGTATCCTGGTCTTTAAAGAACAAGAAGGTACTTGTCCTTTTCGCTACAAGGGCTAAAGTGGGAGCTGGAAGGCTGGGCTCTGGGTCACTCTTCCAGTGATCAGCATTACTGAGGCAAACTTTCTGTCAGCACCAGTTAGGGAAAAGAAGCACTGAAGTCTTAAGGGAGTTTGTAAGAGCAACATGTTAAAATGTCCTGCTTTTGATACTATTCTTCTGATTCCTTTTTGTAGTAAATAGAGAATATCACTCTAGATAAGTCTTATTAACTTTCAGATGCCAAATTAATAATTTGAAGGTAATTTAGTGGACTTTAACATAAACGATTTCTTCAAGGGAAAATATTGCGTCTAATAAGCAACTAACAAGCGTTTTTAAACATTTTTCAGGGACAGAACATAAGACTTTAGCTCTTAACTGATAGCCACTGCAAAATAACCAGACAAAAAAAGTCAAATAACATTAGCATACAGAGCTGAGCACGAACCTGCTTCATAGTTTGGAAATGAATGACAAGCTCATATACCAGATGTTTCTGAGATACACAAACAGTTTGAACTACTCAATGTAGCAAGTGAAGTTATAGAAGGGGCATGCTTTTATGAAAGTTGTTCTCATTTGTCATGTATACCAATGCATTCATTGCTGAGATTTCCTTCAAGCATCCAGATTATTTTAAGTACCTACATTTTCAGATTTGAGGCAAAAGTAAAATATTTCTGTGGACGGAGAACCAACAAACCAATCATTCTATATGTAAAATGCATTTGTGTCAAATTGCTTTCATTCTAAAATAACCAAAACCCTTCAGTCTCAAGATCAAGCTTAGTCTTACTGCTACTAGTATAGTATTTGCATTTTTTTGCTATTACTCTGCTGTTAGTGGATATTAATATAGCATGTGGCCATCACTGAAAAATGTGATCATTTATCCAGAGCTTTCTTGAGGAAGAAAATTCTGTACTGCCTCAGTGAGAGACCTCATCCTCCAAATAACTTATATACAAAATGTGAAGTGTCTGATTGATTCTGGAAGTTTGTGTTGTCTGCTAAGAACTTGTCAGATAACTTTACAGTATTCCTTTTGCCGTGAGCCTTGTGGAGACTTGTTGAAATTTGTTTCTGGGATTTTGCAGGAGGTCTTGCAATCGGTTTGCTAAACACTGATCTCAAGGATAATCAGGAGGCTTGACATCTTTGACTGTAAAGTATTGACCTAGAGATGCAGTCTTGAAACGGATAAAATCTGTCATGCATTATACACAGTGGATGGATACTGGTGGTTTTCTGACTTTCAGTCTTTTGATGTTGGTTCAGTTTGTATCTTATCTATTCCAAACATTTCATTTTCTTCTTCTATCTCCAGCATAGCATGAATGTGGTAGCCATCTCTAACTCCACAGGATAAAATATCCTCTTCAGTATTTGACCATGTTTGTAGTTGGATATTGAAAATTACTCATCTTTCCTATTATCTTTAGCTTATCTGACAAGAAAAGACACTTCTCACGGTGACTACAAAATTTTCAGATTAATGTATTTAATAAAAAGCCATGAACTCTTCATTGGTTTTACTGAAATGCAACAAATTGTCTATGTCAGGATTTCACTGGCTCTCTCCTATTTAAGTACTGTTTTGCCTACCACAAAACCCAGTTGGAAGGGTAACAAATGAAAGGAGTGTGGTTTTGTTATTTGTTCAAAACAATATTAGGGTGAAGTATCTAATGAATTCAAGCTGGGCACAGAACTGTTTGTTGTATATCTTCTGTCATTCCAAATAACATAAATTAGTTCCTTCTCTTTATATGAATTAGTCTTTTTATATTGTGAATAATGTTAATATTTAAAATACAGCCTGACTGGAAATAAGCAAAGAAATTTTCCTCACTGATTTATTTAATTCATTCTACTATACCCTTTCTCGAAGTTAGTTTAACATCAGGTGGTAGTAAATGTGACAGAAAAATATTTTTATTTTGTTGTGTTTTTTTTTTCTTTTGAGACAAAGCACTTATCACTTACAGGCATGTGGTCCTAATCTGAAAGATGAATTGGTTCATTCACTTCAAGTACCACATAACCATTCACACACCATCGAGCTTAACACTGTTAAAGGGTAATTTCCCCTATGGGAGCTATGCCCAATACAGCCGCATTCTCTACCCAGTGTCTTTTTATCTTTCCGTGGCAGGTAAGGAGATTTAAATAAAAGGCTTCATCAAGAGTGCAATCACAGACATATTCTTCCTATTGAAAGATCCATGAAACAACAAATAAACACTCCTAAAAATCTTAATGCTCCCAAGCATTACTAAGAAGACTACATTGTACAGTTCCCACTTTGAAATTTTGTGTTAGAATCAAAGCATGTGAGTTGCCTCATGGGCATGGCAGTAGAGGACAGGAAATATTATGGGAAAATTTGCATTTCCTATTAAATTCTGAATGTAGTAAAACGTTTCAGAACAATCAAGGAGTATATATCTCATAATCGCCATGATTTTTTTTAATTTCTCGTCATTTCTTTAGTTTCTGTACAATGACTCACTGAACACCCTATCATTATCGGTTCTGTATTCTAGCACAAGATGATAAGTCTACAGTGAGCTTTTCTTTAGAAGATAGTATTTACATATGTTCTTGCTCAAATATTTGGGGGCTAAAGTATTATCTGCCATAATTTTGCTTACTTTCACTTAAAGAATTTTCCAGAGATGCCAGTAAAAATATGCTTTCTGAGTAAAGTACCGAAAAGTTATAGAAATTATTCTAATTTCTTTTTGTTTTTTTTTTTTTTTCTCTGAGAAGAGACAGTGTTTTTTCACCCTTTCTGCTTTCACTGTTTAATTGTTTTCCTTCTAAGATCTTTTTTACATTCACACTAGAATGAACAGGCTTTATTTTTGAATTAATTTTTTGTAACTTAAGGTCACAGAGTGTGTTGTCTTTGATTTGAATGGGGTCAACATTTAAGTCTAAAACTTTTTTTTAAATGAACGCAGTTTTAGACCTAGACTCACAGCTCACAATCGTTAGTGAAGTCAAACCAATTTATGTGCCCTGCAGGTATGAATTTGAAGTTTTGCCAGAGCTCAGGGCATATTTACAAAATTGTTTTGATAAAATTATAAGTAACCTAAGTGCTATTCTTCATGTTAGGAAAGCTCTGCTGAGATTTGCGAGACCTCTTTGTGGCACTCATCTGCATGCTAACTTGCTTGGCTTTCTTAGGTCACATAAAATTCAGATTCTACTCGAAGTACTGAAGTTGATATGTCAACAGTACTGCCCTTTTACCCAAGAGTTCAGGGCTTAGCACATTAATAAATCAAAGCCTCCCAGATACTAATTCTCTCTTGCGCCAGAGAGAAGTTAACTCACTTCTTCCAAATGAGTATTTTACCCTGAAGTAATTGAAAGTGAAGGGATCATTCTCTTCATCTGATTGAAGCTATTCTACTTTGCATTGACTAAAGCCAAGACTCAGTTGGGTCAAAGAACATGAAAGTGTGAGAACATCTATAGCAATTTATTACTCATCAGAAAGGAAGAAGAAAATAGGAAATGCTGAGTTTCAATCCTCCTTTCTGAAAAATACTGCGCTCTTGTACACTAAGTGTTCTTTGGATCAAGCCTTTAATCCAAAAAGTGGTTTGCAATATTATACCAGTGAGATCCAAACTGAAAACTGAATATATGTATTTTTTTTTTTACCTGAAATGATGCGAAACCACACAGCATAAAGACTCCCACACAAAGTTTCGTTCCACTGAAATCTCTACACTGTAACTCTTCAATTTTTCCCATAAGTGCAAGCTGTCAAGAGCAGAGCTTGTCAAGAGCACTTAAGTATTTCTCACATTATATACTTAGTTATTAGTATTGTTTGCTTAGGATGTTCATAATGGATAAAATTCATCCATAAGCAGAGGGGTAGCTAAGGACTGTGTGCCATTTAATTCCTGTGTAGGTCTGCATATTAGCCTTAAAATAGAAATAGGGCATAGCCTTCCCTCTCCTCCCACCCACCCGCAACAGGACTAAGTTAGATGTAAATTACAATACCTAAAATCAGTAGAAAAGTTTCCTTGATAAACTGTATGGGGTTAAAAAAGCCACGTAAGCTCTCACTGCTAAATCCAAGCAGTGAATTTAGCTTGATTTTGTAGTGCATTAAAGAGGGCAGAGTGCAGTGGTTAGGAAAGTCCCTTGTAAACTTGCCTGCCATAAAACTAGTTTTAACCTACATCTCTAGTGGTAAGAGGCAAGATGAATCTCTTGCTGGTCTCAGGGAGGGAATTCATGTGTTGAGCTGGGCTCTAAGAACAGAATTTTCTTCTAAAACTGGAAATCTCATTAATATGCCACAGAAAATGTCAGGGTTTTAGAGCTATCCTTTTATACCTCTTAAAAATAATCTTTTCTAAAAATAAAATCAAAGTGAAATTAGACATAAAGATAATCATTTAGCATTGAAGTGTGATATTAAGTACTCAAAAGTCTGATAATGAAAATGTTCCCACAGTAGCCATAACCTGTCATCAGACTTCACAGGTGACTTCTCTCTAAGCGTTCAGTGTAGTGTAATACTTTGAATGTTGGTGAAAGATAATAAAAACCCTAGATATGTAAGATGGATAAGTCCATCATAATGTGAGATTTGATGAGTATTTTTCCTATGATTATTTATTAACTATAGTTAATTTTACTTAAGTCTTAAGATTAAATCATAAACCACAATAGCATTCATCTTATATTCACACTGAATATAAATTAATTTCGAGATAGTAGGTAGAAGAAAAGTTCATTCAGGGGTTTAACATAGCTAGGTACCAGACCGAAGGTCCTGTGTAGTCTATAATAATAAGGATTTTTTCCTATGCAGAACAATCTGAAAAAAATTGCAGCACATGCATGATCTTGTGCAAATCACATACTGCCAATATTCTCAAGAGCACAAAAATTATTAATCAAGCTGTAAATAGTATTGTTGGATAAGATATAATTTCTTTTACAGATACAAATAAAAATAACTTTTGTTCTCTTTGCTATTATGTTGCTGAGCCTTCCAATATAATCAGTCAGTATAAAACCCTGTTGCCGTCCTGTTTTCTTCTTTGATTAAATCAGTAAAAATACGAAATTTTTTTACATCATAATTTTATCAACTATTTTGCTGCAATATTTTTCAGATGCATTCTCAATAAATATAAAGTATTTGCTAAATTTTTTTGCTTAAGCAAGAGTTAGTACTGTTTATAGTTATATCAGCTCAAAGGAACCCTTAATTGGATTATTTGATTAATTCAATAGACTAAATCTAGTAGAACTGGTTTGTTTTTTTTAAAAAAAAGTACATTTGAAGAAACAGAAAATTATGAAAATAAAACACCCCAAAGAACTTAGTTTTCACTGAAATTACATCATAGAAAAACTCAAGATTTTAGGTTTGGTTGGTTGGGTTTTTTTAGTTGGTTTAGTTTTTATTTAAATCAACGAAAAGGCTTAATTTTATATTGCTGGCAAGGAGATTGATAAAAATCAAATCATTTCACATTTCTCATGTACATTTTCTGGACCAACAGTAAAAGATAGGATCTCCTTGACAGATTCCATTCTTCCTGACTGAGCTACTACATATTGAACACATTTAAAATGTTGATTATATTTGGTTTCCAAATGCCTATTTTTATATCAGCTTCAACTCTTACCTACATGCCTTACACTGAGCTATAACTGTTCTACTCCAGAGGTAAGATTTTGTGTTCTTCGTGTCAGTACTGTTGTTATTAAAATAGCTAACCTCAGCAATCTGTGTATATGTTCCTAACAACTTTTACATTCTGCAGTAGAAATAAACTGATTTATAAACAAACAAATAATCTTTGAGACACTGTAGGAATAAAGTAGCTGAGTGAGGAAGAAGTTAATTCGTGCATCTGCCACTGCACATACAATAAACTGGGCATTTGACCTACAGAGCAGTCAGGTTAATTGGATTTCAATGTGATTTCCTTTATTTTAAGTCTGTTGTATTAATGTTTAAGAAAATAAGTGTACACAAAACCTGAAATATAGATAAATAGAATATAATTATTTTATGTTTTTAATGTTTCCATTCGGGTCTTTTTCTCTGTTGCAGGAGGCAAAGCTAAAGCAATCATAGATTCATAGATTACAGACTCACAGAATGTTAGGGCTTGGAAGGGACCTCAAAGGATCATCTAGCCCAATCCCCCTCCCTGAGCAGGACAACCTAGATCAGATCACACAAGAACGCGTCCAGGAGTGTTTTGAACATCTCCAGAGAAGTAGACTCCACAACCTCTCTGGGCAGCCTGTTCCAGTGTTCTGTTACCCTTACTGGGAAGAAGTTCTTCCTCATGTTTAAGCAGAACCTCCTATGTTCCAGCTTATATCCATTTCCCCTTGTCCTATCACTGGATGCCACTGAGAAGAGCCTGGCTCCATCCTCATGGCAGCCACCATTTACATATTTATAAACATTAGTGAGGTCCCCCCTCAGTCTCCTCCAAGCTAAAGAGACCCAGCTCCCTCAGCATTTCCTCATAAGGGAGATGCTCCACTCCCTTAATCATCTTTGTGGCCCTGCACTGGACTCTCTCAAGCAGTTCCTTGTCCTTCTTGAACTGAAGGGCCCAGAACTGGACACAATATTCCAGATGCGGCCTCACCAGGGCAGAGTAGAGGGGGAGAAGAACCTCTCTTGACCTACTAGCCACACCCCTTCTAATACACCCCAGGATGCCATTGGCCTTCTTGGCCACAAGGGCACATTGCTGGCTTCTGGTCATCCTGCTGTCTACCAGGACTCCCAGGTCCCTTTCCCCTGTGCTGTTCCCCAACAGTTCAGTCTCCAACTTGTACTGGTACATGGAGTTGTTCTTACACAAATGCAAGACTCTACACTTGCCCTTGTTGTATTTCATTAAATTTCTCCCCGCCCAACTCTCCAGCCTGTCCAGGTCTCTCTGAATGGCAGCACAGCCTTCAGGTGTGTCAGCCACTCCTCTCAGTTTAGTATCATCAGCAAACGTGCTGACCATGCACTCTATTCCCTCATCGAAGTCATTGATGAATATGTTGAACAATACTGGTCCCAGTACCGACCCTTGAGGGACTCCGCTGGATACAGGCCTCCAACTGGACTCTGTCCCATTGATCACTACTCTCTGGCTTCTATCCTTCAGCCAGTTCACAATCCACCTCACTACCCGATCATCCAGACCACACTTCCTCAGTTTAGCTGGGAGGACCTAATAGCTGCCTTCCAATACCTGAAGGGAACCTACAGGAAGGCTGGGGAGGAACTTTTTACAAGAATGTCCACTGATAGGACAAGGGGAAGTGGGTTTAAGTTGAAGGAGAACAGATTTAGATTAGATCTTAGGAAGAAATTCTTCAGTACGAGGGTGATGAGACTTTGGAATAGATTGCCCAGAGAGGTTGTGGATGCTCCCTCCCTGGAGGTGTTCAAGGCCAGGTGGGACGGAGCCTTGAGTAGCCTGGTCTAGTTGAGAGGCGTCCCTGCCCATGACAGGGAGGTTGGATTAGATGATCTCTAAGGTCCCTTCCAGCCTATGCCATTCTATGATTCTATCATTCTATGATGCCATGGGAGACTGTGTCAAATGCTTTACTGAAATCGATAGACCACATCCACTGCTCTACCATCATCCACCCACTGGGTGATGTCCTCATAAAAGGCTATCAGGTTTGTCAAGCACGACTTCCCCTTAGTGAAGCCATGTTGACTGCCCCTAATGACTCTCTTATCCTTGATATGCCTGGAGACAGCACCAAGGATAAGTTGTTTCATTATCTTTCCAGGGATGGAGGTGAGGCTGACCAGTCTATAGTTACCTGGGTCTTCCTTCTCGCCCTTTTTGAAGACTGGAGTGACATTTGCTTTCCTCCAGTCCTCAGGCACCTCTCCCGTTCCCCACGATTTAGGAAAGATGATGGTGAGTGGTCTGGCAATGACATCCGCCAGCTCCCTCAGCACCTGCGGGTGCATCCCATCAGGACCCATGGATTTACGGATGGCCAGGTTGCTTAACTGGAAGACGCCTCAAAGATCATCTAGTTCCAACCACCCCGATATCAGCAGAGACACCCTCCACTATGCCAGGTTGCTCAAAGACTCATCCAGCCTGGCCCTGAACACTTCTAAGGATGAGGCATCCACAACTTCTCTGAGCAACCTGTTCCAGTGCCTCACCACCCTCAGAGTGAAAAATTTCTTCCTTATATCCAATCTAAATCTCCCCTCTTTCAGTTTAAAGCCATTACCCCTTGTCCTATCACTACAGGCCCTTGTCAAAAGTCCCTCTCCAGCTTTCTTGTAGGACTCCTTTAGGTACTGCAAGACTGTTAGAAAGTCTCCGCAGAGCTTTCTTTTCTCCAATCTGAACAACCCCAACTCTCTCAGCCTATCTTCATAGGAGAGGTGCTCCAGCCCTTCGATCATCTTTGTGGCCCTTCTCTGGACTTGTTCCCACAGCTTCAGTTCCTTCTTATGTCAGGGTCTCTGGAGCTGAATGCAGTACTGCAGGTGGAGTCTCACAAGAGCAGAGGGGCAGAATCACCACCCTCGACCTGCTGGCCACGGTTCTTTCGATGCAGCCCAGGATACAGTTGGCTTTCTGGGCTGCAAGCACACATTGCCAGCTCATGTTGAGCTTCTCATCCACCAGCACTCCCAAGTCATTTTCCTCAGAGTTGCTCTCAGTCCATTCTCCACCCAGTCTGTATTTGTGCTTGGGATTGCCCTGACCCATGTGCAAGACCTTGCACTTGGCCTTGTTGAACTTCATGAGGTTCTCACAGGCCCACCTCTCCAGTCTGTCAAGATCCCTCTGGATGTCCCTCCAGTCTGTCAACCACACCACACAGCTTGGTGTCGTCAGCAAACTTGCTGAGGGTGCACTCTAATCCCACTGTCCACATCACTGACAAAGATGTTAAATAACGCTGGCTCCAAGACTGACCCCTGAGGAACACCACTCGTCAGTAGTCTTCGCTTGGACATCGAGCCATTGACCACAACTCTTTTGAGTGCAACCATCCAGCCAATTCCTTGTCCACTGAGTGGTCCATCCATCAAATCCATATCTCTCCAGTTTAGAGACAAATATGTCATGCAGGACAGTGTCAAATGCTTTGCACTCGTCCAGGTAGATGTCAGTCACTCTTCTCTTACCCACTAACACTGTAACCCCGTCCTAGAAGGCCACCAAATTGGTCAGGCACGATATGACCTTAGTGAATCCAACATGTTTTTTTTTCCCTATTTTAATACGTTCCTTAGCATAGTCGCCAGGAGGATCTGCTCCATGATCTTGCCAGGCACAGAGGTGAAACTGACTGGCCTGTAGTTCCCCGAGTCTTCTTATTTTTTTCCCTTTGTAAAGATGGGGGCTATGTTTCCTTGTTTCCAGTTGGTGGGAACTTCACCAGACTGGCACAACTTCTCAAATATGATGGATAATGGTTTAGCAACTTCATCTGCCAGTTCCCTCAGGACCCATGGATACATCTCATCAGGTCCCATGGACTTGTGCACCTCTAGGTTCCTTAGATGGTCTCAAACCTGATCTCCTACAGTGCGTGGTTCTTCATTTTCCCACTCCCTGCCTTTGCCTTCTGTGACTTGGGCAGTGTGGCTGGAGCACTTGCCAGTGAAGAGTAAGGCAAAAAAGTCATTGAGTACCTCAGCCTTCTCCATATCCCGGGTAACCAGATCTCCTGTTTCATTCTAGAGAGGACCCACATTTTCCCTAGTCCTTCTTTTATCACCGGCGTACCTATAGATGCTTTTCTTGTTGCCCTTGATGTCCTTGGTCAAATTTGATTCTGTCAAGGCTTTAGCTTTCCTCACCTTATCCCTGGCTGCTCAGACAATTTCTCTGTATTCCTCCTAGGTTACCTGCCCTTGCTTCTACTGTCTGTAGGCTTCCATTTTGTGCTTGATTTTGTCCAGGAGCTCCTTGTTCATCCATGCAGGCCTCCTGGCATTTCCACCCTACTTCCTCTTTGTTGGGATGCACCGCTCCTGAGTTTGGAGGAAGTGATCCTTGAATATTAGCGAGCTTTCTTAGGCCCCTCTTCCCTCCAGGGCTTTATCTCATGGTACCCTACCAAGCAGATCCCTGAAGAGGCCAAAGTCTGCTATCCTGAAATCCAGAGTAGTGAGCTTGCTGTTCACTCTCCTTTCTGCATCATCAATGCATTGCAGGAACCTCCTGGATTGCTTATGCCCTTCTGTGTTGTCCCTCCAACAGTTATTGGGGTGGTTGAAGTCCCCATGAGGACCAAAGCTCATGGACATGAGGCTGGTCCTATCTGTCTTTAGAGGGCCTCATCCGCTTGGTCTTCCTGTTCAGGTGGCCTGTAGCAGGTATCCACTACTATGTCATAGAATCGTAGAATCATAGAATGGTTAGGGCTGGAAGGGACCTTCAAAGGTCATCTAGTCCAACCCCCCTGCAACAAACAGGGATATCTCCAACTAGATCAGGTTGCTCAGGGCCTCGTCCAGCCTGGCCTTGAATGTCTCCAGGGATGGAGCATCCACCACCTCTCTGGGCAACCTGTTCCATTGTTCTACCACTCTCATGGTAAAAAATTTTTTCCTAATATCCAACCTGAATCTACCTCCCTCTATTTTAAAACCATTACCCCTTGTCCTATCACAACAGGCCCTCCTGAACAGCCTCTCCCCATCTTTCTTGTAGGCCCCCTTGAGGTACTGGAAGACCGCTATAAGGTCACCCCGGAGCCTCCTCTTCTCCAGGCTGAACAGCCCCAACTGTCACCTATCCCTGCCCTCCCTTTAATCCTGACCCACAAGCTCTCAGTCAGTGACTCAGCCATCCCCAGGCAGAGCTCCATGTACTCCAGCTGGTCCTTTACATAGATGATGACATCTCCTCCTCATGTCTCCTGCCTGTCCTACCTAAAGAGCCTGTATCCTTCTATTAGAACACTCCAGTCATAGGATTCATCCCACCGTGTCTCCATGATGCCAGTAAGATCATAGCCCTGCAGGCGCACACATCTCTGACTCCTCTTGTTTATTCCCCATGCTACGTGCATTTGCAGAGAGGCATTTAAGTTGGCCCCCAATGAAGCTGACTTACTGGCTGGAGTGGCTGGAATTCCTTTCTGCTTCTCTTCAGGTGCTCTCAGTTTGTCACAGGCAAGCCTGATATTATCCCCCTCCCCCTTCAAGTCTAGTTTAAAGCCCCATCAATGAGACCCACTAGCTCTTCCAGTAGTTATTCAGATTGCAGCTTATGAATATCCACACGCAATTTAGACCTAAGCTTTACTTGACTTCCAGAAGTACTTGATTACAATTTTCAGCCAATAGTTATTGGCCAATGGATGGTTTGCTGTTGTATTTGTCATATTCTGTTCCTGACTGGGGCTCTGTTGTCCAGTCATTGTTTGACAGGGAAGCCAGAGAGAACAACTTTCAGCTCCTGTTTTGATTATTGTAACTGGCAGAAGCAGATTTTCACTGCAGATAATTAGGTTTCTAGTTAGTTTCCATGAATATTTTGTAGTATTTGCTTGAAAGTGATTATTTTATCAGCCAGTTCCACCAGGATATGTTGGCTAAAATGTATGCAGAGAGCAATATAAATGAGAAATAAATACAGTGAAAGAAATGTAATATGCCTTCCAATTCAGAGAAATGGGTCTGAGATGTTTTCTCGAGTCTACAAGACTTAGGAGTCTCATAGCTGCTGTAGTAGAGATAGTGAGTAAGTCCAGGTAAAGGCAAGCTCACTTTGTAACTTTTCAAGAGAAAGGAAGCTACTTAAGAGCAATAAAGGAAAAAGAAGTGGGAAGTTCAGTGTCTACTGGAACTGCCTGGAGGAGAAGTTGGAGAACCAGCAGCAGGTGGGAGATCTTAGAAAGGGCAAGAGCAGGAGGGACAGATTGTAAGTCAATTAAGTTTTTTAGAGTTATGTACATAGTAGAGTAAATATACTTTCTCAGAGTTTTTAAGAACTGTTCTGCACTCCTGGAAAATGGGTAGTTTCAGGTAGACTGAGCTATTTGAAAGTCTTTGGTGTTATTCTGAAAGGGCTGAGAAGGTACAGTGAAGACAGCATCCCATCACACAATCCCAGCCACAAATGAGTGTACCAGCATAGAGGGCAATGAGACGTGTTTTCTTTTATTAGAGATGTAGCTAAATTTATCTGATAAGCCCTGATGTAAAAAAAAAACCAAACATTTTTCGAGGATACTAAGTATTTGTAAATTCTTTTGAGTTTCAGCAAGTGGAAAATACTGTGGGAAAAACCTATCCTTTAGCAGAACTGTTGCTTCTGTTAATAACACATAATTGAGAAAGAAGTGCAGGAGCATATAAAAATTCTTTGTGAGGGAGGATTTGTTAATTTTTAAAAGGAGAGGTGTGGGAGAAACCTGTGTTTGGATTAAAGCCATTGTGAATTTAGGTGGTTCAGTGAAGCATGCAGAGCTCAGCGCTGTAAGGTACTGAACCTTGGGGCTCTGATCCAAAAGCATTTAAATACTTGCCTATTGTCAGACTCCTGAATAATCTTGTAGCAGGAAGTGGAGTTTTTTATATTCTTGAAGGTATATTTCAGTGCTTTTTTGAAGCAGATCCTTAGTACATTGCAGGTTTGAGCCCTTGGGAAACAAGAAGTACCAATAAAGAAGTAAGTATAAATAGACCAACTGGAAATAATGTCTTGATTTATGAAGTTAGAGCAAAAAACACCAGGAAAGACAGCGTTGAAGACTACAGGGTGTTGCTAACAGAAAACTTTAGTTTCTGAGTCACAGAGTGTGTTGCTACATTTGAAGAAGCTAAAATTGTAAAGTAGATTAGATATTGATGTTAATTATGTTATTGAAAATCAGAGTAACAATACTGAAATCACTATCTGATTAACCACTCACTTTTATAATCACATGCTGCAATGCTAGAGTAATTCCATAATACCAACTGACTCTACATTTAGCATATTCTGGAAGAGAAAGAAGAGGCAAATCTCTTCATCCGTGTACTAAATATCCAGGTTGAATATAATGAAGTAGAAAATCACTTGTGTTTTTCACTCTGAATAATGTAAAAACAAGCCCTGATGGATTGTTGTTGCTCCTCTTTGGATCTTGATTATTCATGGATTTCTTTAGGATGACTACACAAATGTGGCACTTCATCTTGGAATGCTGGCTAAACCAAAAGAAAAGCAGGTTGTTGAGTGATGCTGTTGTTAGAGTATTATTTATTTGCTTTGTGTTTTGTTTTGTTTTGTTTTCCCCTGTGTCTCATATAAAATATTGCAGTCATCTTAAGATTCCTTTGAATCATAGAACTGCACTGGCAAAAAGACACTAGAGTGTTCATATTGCTCCTGTATTCTTTATAATTTTAAGTATGTTTTTAATTTGTAATTCTGAAAAACAGAATACTAAGTGACTCAAAAATCTCCTTGCAACTCCGTCCCAGTAATTCAAGATTGAGCTGTCATACCCTGAGTTTTGGTACTGGCAAAGGCAGTTGGTGCTGGTGGTATGTGGGTATGTGGGTAAACTGTAAAGATAATCTAATTTTTATAAGATATTTAGATATCTAAAGTGTTTGGACTCTTTCAGAATTCATAGCAGACACACAACTGCCACTGAATTTCCACATTTCGTTTCCCTTTAGGTATTTAAACATCTTTTAAAATTTTCCCTTTTGTCTGATCCAACATCTGTTGAACTCTGTAGATATTTCTGGTGAGCTTTAGGTAGCATTCTAAGTTAAGATTGTGACGTTTATGTGATGTCAGCATAGCATCATTTCGCTTCACAGCTGTTTTGACGTAAGACTTCAGAAATGAAAACACTTGTACTGATTTAGCAGTTACCACCTCATTTTCACATTCCGATTCCACTTAAGACTTCAAAGCAAAAGTGATATCTGGAGAGAATAACAGCCCGGATCTGGTTTTCCGGCGTGCAAAGCGCTGAGCGGTGCCTGCTGATAGGCCATCAGACCGCTCTCCCTGCTTTGCAGAGTGCCTCTCTACTGATAACTTTATATCCTCTTTTTCCCTGCCAGCTTGTGTAGTAAGAAGTCTACAACTGAATTCTGAGCTTGCACCGAGGCAAGTCTGGGATAATAACTGACGCTAAGAAGTGCAGTGAAATCACTATGGGATAAAAAAAAAAAAAGCCTAAAGACTCTGTCAGTAGTGAGCGATCACTCTGTTATTCTAGGATTAATACTCCTTTTTCTGTCCAGGGCTTCTGTAGAGCTGACATCTGCAGAGCATAATATCAGTAGACTGTTCTGGGAAGGTGAGTTAAGAGCTTCAAAAAAAAAAATCAAAGCCCTCGGAATATTTTTTTTTAAGCAAAGGAAAGAGTTTGCAAATTGTATAGTAGTATTTTCCTGGTACTACAAAATCTGATTTCTCATAATAAACTTTTTGGGGTGTAATGGCAAACTAGATCATTTAAACTTGCCTGCAGGGATTTCCAGTGCAGATAGATAATCTGTAAGCAGTATGCACGTTTTATTACCTGGATTCTTAGGCAGGCAGTGAAGTTATTCTTGCCGTGAACATTTTGAGAAGTGAGAATTTTGACAATTGAACACACATGTAGGACCAGACCTTCAAACTGTGTACCAGTCTGGAATAGTTCTTTCAGCTGAAAGGAAACACCACCAACTTATACCAGCCAAGACTCTAAGTCACATTTTTCTAGATCAGTTTTCTATGTAAAACAGTGCTTGTTTAATACTTTTTCTTTCCTGCTTTGTATCAGGACCCCCCCAGCGAAACGTTTCCCCCAAACAAGACCACGAAGAAAGGAAGCACGACAAAGTCTTGGACAAAGGCAGTGAAAGTGGGACTTCCTGTAACGAGTTGTCCACCTCGAGCTGTGACAGCCACTCGGAAGCGAGCACCCCTCAAGAAAACGCCACCAGCACTCAGCCATCCACAGCCCACCAGCCAAATACTCTGACTTTGGATCGTCCATCTAAGAAGGCCCCGGTGCAGTGGATGCCACCACCAGACAAACGCAGGAACAGTGAACTCTTTCAAACTCTCATTAGCAAGTCCAGAGAAACAAACCTTTCCAAAAAGAAGGTATGTGAGAAGCTGAGTGTTGAGGAAGAAATGAGAAAATGTATCCAAGATTTTAAAAAAATCCACATTCCAGATTACTTTCCAGAGCGCAAACGTCCCTGGCAGTCTGAACTCTTACAGAAATATGGGTTATAGTAATCAACTCCTTCATGACGTATCTCTGGGGCGTTTGATGTTTATTAAGTTGCCACCAACTTACTGTTGTTCTCCTTCTGGCCAACTCTGCCACCAGAGATATTCCTGCTGCTTATTTCTTTCTGTGAACAGTGGATGCTGGATAGTACATGGTTTCTTTAAAAATATATATAAAAAGATAGAAACTTAACAAATACAAAAGACGTCTCATCTACATAATAGCAAAGAAAGAAGTGCATGGTCAAGAAAGATGGTTTTCGAACTGTAGTCAGTTGAGCTTCATTATCGTTTTGGAACTTATGGAATAAAAATCTCAATCATCAGTTAACGCCTCATTTTATGTCACCAGTAAAAATGACTCAGACTTGCTATGGATGAAGAGAAACAGGGTTTAAAATTTGATTTAACTGGTTTCAGAACTAATTCCCAACGTTCTTTCAATGTTAATGCAATAAAGCAAATACCTATTTTGCATGAGCACAATGTTACAAATAAATCACACAAGAACAAGAGGTTGTCTGTTGCTTGGAGAATTATTTGTTTGATACCAAGCCTATAAATGTAAAACGTCTAAGGGATTGGATATACTTTGTTCTGGATCTGTGATTTTTTTGTGTGTACAGTGTTCTGTATGTAAGGATGGTGTAAATATGCCTTATACTGTTTTATTATTGCACCAAAAACGTTCATCTATTAGTGCTTGTCAGGATTATTTCTGTGAAATGCGAACTTATGGCAGATTGTGAAAACTAGTTTGGTGGTCTGAAAGTTTCTGTTATGTTAGTCGCTAAAATTGAAGAAAAATAAAGAAAAAAACTTTAATGTATTTATTAAAAGAACCATCTGGTAGATTTCCTTGGCTATGGTTATCTCCTTTCTTGTTTAAAAATAGAATCAAGAAAATTCTTACTTTTTGTTTAATGTTTTCGTAACTACTCTGCTGAAAAAACAAACAAAATAAAAAACGTATTTCAAGAGTGAGTGAAAAATACTTAAGGTGGTGCCATTTAATTGGAACCGCCACACAGACTCTCCAAGAGGAAGAGAGTTACGCTAAGAAGCAGCAGGGAATGAACTAAAAAACTGAGTGGTTTTACTAACAGAGCTGAAAGCAGTTCCAATTTGACAAGTTCACAAAAGTCATCTTAGAAATAGAAGATTTAAAATATCACAGCAGAGCGTGCTACGTTTACAGATGAAAAGTTTTCTATGAATAGTCAACTCTATATGACAAACCTATTTTCTCAGCCCAGATACAGGAAAATCAATACCTTTCTCATTACAGCACCGCCAAGAAGACAACTGTGGTTCAGAGAGCCATAGCTGGAATGGGTAAGGACCGCTGGAATTTGCAGGAAAGCCGCTGAGTTCTTACAGACTTGACATTATTACTGTCTGCACAAACATAAACATACACATACAGATTTAGAAGGATTCGTTCCCACATGTATTCTATAGCAGGAACTATACAATTGTGTCAGAAGAGATGTTTTACATCCGATGGTAATTTTAACTGTTTAGCAAAAGTAAAGAATCATAGAATCATACAATCATAGAATGGCATAGGCTGGAAGGGACCTCAGAGATCATCTAATCCAACCTCCCTGTCATGGGCAGGGACGCCTCTCAACTAGACCAGGCTACTCCAGGCTCCGTCCAACCTGGCCTTGAACACCTCCAGGGAGGGGGCATCCACAACTTCTCTGGGCAATTTATTCCAAAGTCTTACCACCCTCGTACTGAAGAATTTCTTCCTAAGATCTAATCTAAATCTGTTCTCCTTCAACTTAAACCCATTTCCCCTTTTCCTATCAGTGCACACTCTTGTGAAAAGTTCCTCCCCAGCCTTCCTCTAGGTTTTCTTCAGGTATTGGAAGGCAGCTATTAGGTCCCCCCGAAGTCTTCTCTTTTCAAGGCTGAACAATCCCAGCTCCCGCAACCTGTCCTCATAGCAGAGGTGCTCCAGCCCCTGGATCATCTTTGTGGCCCTCCTCTGAACACGTTCCAACAGATCTATGTCTCTCTTATGGTGGGACACCAGAACTGGACGCAGTATTCGAGGTGGGGTTTCACAAGAGCAGAGTAAAGGGAGAGAATCACCTCTCTTGACCTGCTGACCACACTTCTCTTGATACATCCCAGGATGCGGTTGGCCTTCTGGGCCGCATGAACGCACTGCCGGCTCATGTTGAGCTTCTTGAAGACTTCTTGTGTTGTAATTTCCAGGGTTATTCCTAACGCCTGTATTACTTTTCAGTCTTCTAATAGACCACTTCAAGAAAAGACTGCATGCTTTTGATAGTAGCTCAGTGACTTCATTTTTTTTTTAAGTGATCTAGAGCTAGTTACTTTCCTACTCAGTTAATCAATTGGCTCCAACATTTCATCTTTTGACAACATTTTTATAACTTGAAAGAGTACATATGGGATAAGCCTAGTCTGAACTGATACAGTCCAATGTGAAATCATTTCGCTTCTCAGCTCTACCCTTATGTTCCTTGCTTGCTTCTTTCTCTGGTATCCAAAAGAGCCATTTCTTCTTCTGAAAGTTTCTTACTTCTTAGACACGTTTAGCATTTGCTTTCTCTCTCTTTTTTCATCTTTGGCTTCCTAGTCTTTATCTGATGGAATTTCCAACTATTTAACCATGACGTATTAATCTCTAGTGGATACAATTCTGTTTTTCAGTGTAAAGTTAGACTACTATTGAGAGCTTTTGAAAATTTCACACTGAGTTTTCTTCTAGCGTTTTGAATCTGTCTTCATTGCACTTCTCACACCTCATGCTGTTTTCTGTTACCTTTGTTGAGGTTAAGTTTCCATCTGGGATGATACTTTTTAGGTTCAGACAGCATCTTGTACCTTCCCATTAAACGTTGCCATTGAGTTTGGAGATTTGTTTTGCCTTATTGTTAGTACTCCAGGCAGTACCTGCTTGTGATATGCTTAGGTGTTTGACCTGTCCAGACATTTTAATTTGTCCATATATAGATGTTTTTATGAGCTTTTTCTTTCTCTTTTAACATACTACCTAAAATTTCTCAGAGCATTTCTAATTCATTCCTGAGCATAACAGAATGTAATCTTAATCCATATCTTAATACATGGGCAGTGTAAGATTTATGATAACCTTAACTACTTTCCGTGTGTTCATGAAGCATGTGAGTTATGTGGCAGATAAACTACAGTGCTGTTACTTAGCAACCACACCAGTGTCTTAAGATGAAGTGCTTTGGTTTTGGAATTGCACAGTGTAGACTGTCCTCCTTCTTTCAGAGTGAAAAATTGGGATGTGTTGTAGTCAGAGAGAGAGAAAGGGAGAAAACAACAGCTCCTGTGAATCCTTCGGTCATGTTCTCTAATTCGCATCACACTTTTCATCCAGTTCACCCAGGTACAGCTCCAACCCTATCTATATGGTTATTAATCTGCAGTTTTCAGAATCCAGCCTGTGATTAGGAAAAAAGCAAGCTGGGACATTTGGTGGAACAGAGGAGCTTGTGGGCGGTTAGATGGCTAAAGTTGGCAGAAAATTCCCAGGTGTTACAAGAGAATCGTGTATTGGAAGCACATGGGGGATTTGATTGCTTCCCTTTGTCTTCTGTTTTTCTTTCTTTTCTATGATAGCTGCTTTTTCTTTTTCCGTTTCAGTCATCTTTTTCTCCTCTTTCCAGCTATTCAGTTTGTTACACACAGTAGTAGTCTACCATGGAAATCTGTGCCTTTTATTGGAGTTCAGTAGTGGTGGTCAGTACATTAAAATTCCACTCCATGTGAAGTTTATGATTTTAAGACATAACATTTTTCTGGAAAGAAAAATCAAAGTATTGATATTTGTCAATCTTTAATTAAGAAAGGAATGTAAATAATAAAGTTTGTATTTTTCTTTCAATATTTCAATTACAATTTTTATATTAATTTAAAGTTTTATAGGGTTATGTTTTACAGTTATAATTACGACATAGTTTAGTATCATTAAAGACTAAGTAGTTTTTAGACAGCAGTTGCTATTATAAATCATAATTGATAATTGCTTTGATAAAATATATTTAAAAATTTAAAAAAGAAAATAAAACTTAATATAACATGTAAATTAAGCCTATTTCTGGAAGGAAAGTAATTGTTATAAAAAATTAAATATTTTCAGAACTTTTTTCTAAATCAACACAATCCCTTAAATTATGGTCATATTGGGAATTCAATATGGAATACATATGCCTTTTTGTTTTTCAGCTGAGTTTTATTCTTGATTTTTAACACGTTCAGTAATATAGAATGCTATATTTTAGATTATATTTAAACATTTGGAGCTGATAAAAATAAAACAAATCTTCCTTCACAAGTAGTCTCCCAATTAAGCTGATATTTCACAAGAGTAACATATCAGAATCTGCTGCAAAAATACTGCTATCATTGCACGTGTTTATTCACTATAAAAATTCATTTTAAGACCTTGTAATGGATGTTATGTGCACCAATTTTTATGTACTTTATTGTTTTAACTGAACAGATGGAGAATAGGGATACAGTTTTACCATGCAATGATGTTTACACCTTTAAAATGTGTGAACAAAGATCAGAATTACACAATGGACTAACTAGTCTGCTGCTGAAGGCCTATTTCTGAGCCTTTCCACTAAAAAAATTTACGAGTCTTAGAATAATTGAAATTAATTCTGAAATAGAATTTTAGAATTCACTTTGATTCTCTTTGAACAAATTAAAATATGCTAAATTGTATGTATGAATGGACATTCCTATAATCACTTTTCTTCAAGAGCTTGTCCATTCCTTACTTGACATCACATACCCAAATTCAGAAGGGACTCCCGCAGTTTCCACACTGGACAGTGATGGGGAAGCTGGGCACACTGGGAATGCTATTGGTTTGAAAAACCTTCAGCACTGCTGGCAAGGAGCAATAACGCACAAGCTGGAAGGCAAAGTCACGTCACCCTACAGCTCGTGCTCTCTTCCAGACTGTCAGGCATCAAATACCTTTAGCACTCTCCAGCTATTCAATGAAGCAAGCCATGAATACATTATTGACTAACAAATGAGCCGCTGATGCTGTCAACATCCAGTTTGCCATCCACACCTGCTGTGTGTTGGTACTGCAGCTAAACCGGTCATCCCAGGTCAGATACGGTCACGCTGGGTTGCAGTAGGCTGGTTGCAGGTAAAAGCTGTAAGAGCTACTACCCATACAGTACATCTGTTCATGGAAATATACTACTTGTAGCAGGCTGCTGTAGTGGGTACCTGCCTTCACAGAGGTACACCCTGCATCACCGTATCTGAACTGGGACCATCATTTTGTTCTGCTGGGTCATCACCATTTGCACGGAAAACAGCTATCCTGTGGGACCAAATGCTGATGTCCTTACATGTGGATCCCCAGCAGAAGATGGAAATCTGTGCTGCTGTAGCACATTGTTCCTTCTTCAAAAGTGGGCTTGTGACAGCGTGAAATGCGGTGATGAGAAAACAGAGTACAAATGATGCCCAGAAGAGAAACTCAGCACTGACTGTGCTCCCATCTGTTTGGAGCCTGGCACCCCGGCAGTCCTCAGCTGTGGGCATTAGGTTGTGTAAGACACGTTGGGGAAAAGCACAAATGGAGAGAGTGCAGTTAACGGTGAATATAAGAGAATAAATGTTTGGGAATTTTCTCCTCTCCTAAGAGCTCTTCCTCTTCCTGCTGGGCCATCTCTTCTCCTCAGAGAATAAGAAAGGAAAAGGGATTGTGAAGAACAGTAGTAGACTTGATGAATATAGTGGGAATTTCTGTGTCTCTGTGTTGCCTTGCCTTTTAAAATTCCTGTATTTCTTCATAATGTTACTTTATGCCCCTTTATATACAGAAAAAGGGAATGTAGAAGTACTTGGTAGTATTAGTTTTGAGATCCTAGATCATTTAACCTTTCATACGCATATTAGATGAAGTTCTAGTACAGAGCATGTGAAGAGTTTCAATTACAATGCAGTGTAATTTTTAGCAAGAAGTCACCTAAGAACAGATGAGTACTGGTAACAAGAAGTAAATTAAATTAACATAAAAGGAAGGGAGATCACAAATAGGCAATAAATAATCTTTCCAGATTATGAAACAACATTTAATGCTGAAATACTATCACTTTATCTACTATCTGCTTAACACCCATGCAATTCATTAATTTAATATTGATCAATTCATAATGTGCCCAAAGCTTAGATTCCTCATGATAAATTTCTGAAAGAGTGTTTTCTTCATAAATATATCAAATATAAATTTTGACAGCAGGCAACACCTGATGTAGTATTTCTCATCCCTACTAGATTGCTAGTTTGGACTAGAATGAAGTGTGGAAACGACCAATCTATGACCCTAAAAAGCTTTTTTTCTGTTTCTCTTCCTATTTAGGTGAATTGTGTGTTTTGTGTGGTGTAATATTTCCATCGAGGGTAGTGTTAGATTCAATGCAACACAAAGCAGTCACTGACACTTTGGCCCTGAATTGTTCTGATTTGTACAGGGAGGAAGTTAGGGCATGTAGGGAGATAATCAGGGAGGCAAAAGCCCAATTGGAACTTAGACTAGCCTGCTCCGTAAGGGACAACAAAAAGTCTTTCTATAAATATATTAATAACAAAAGGAGGGCTAAAGATCACCTCCAGCCCCTACTGGACTCAGGGGGTACGTTAGTCACTAGGGATGAAGACAAGGCTGAGGTCCTTAATGCCTTCTTTGCCTCAGTCTTTAATAATAAGGTCAGCAGTTCCCAGGTGAGCTGGCCTTCGGTGTCTGAGTGCAGGGAGGGAGAGCAGATCGAAGCTCCTGTGATCCAAGAGGAACGGGTCAAGGATCTGCTCCTTCGGCTGGATGCCCACAAGTCTATGGGGCCTGATGGTATCCACCCGAGAGTCCTGAGAGAGCTGGCGGATGTCATTGCCAAACCCCTGTCCATTATCTTTGGGCAGTCTTGGCTCACTGGGGAAGTTCCGCTGGACTGGAGGCTGGCGGATGTTACCCCCATTTACAAAAAAGGGCGGAAGGAGGATCCGGGGAACTACAGGCCTGTCAGTCTGACCTCGGTGACGGGCAAAGTCATGGAACAGGTTATCTTGAGTGCTATTAATGAGCACATACAGGTTAACCGGGTGATCAGGCCCAGTCAACATGGGTTTATGAAAGGCAGGTCTTGCCAATCAAACCTGATCACCTTCTATGACAGGGTGACCCGCCTGGTTGACGAGGGAAGGGCTGTGGATGTAGTTTTCCTGGACCTCAGTAAAGCCTTTGATACAGTTTCTCATAGTGTTCTGGTGGAGAAACTGGTAACTGCTGGCCTGGATAGGCACACCCTCCTTTGGGTTAAAAACTGGCTGGATGGCCGGGCCCAAAGAGTGGTGGTAAATGGGGCTAAATCCGGCTGGAGGCCGGTCACCAGTGGGGTTCCCCAGGGCTCAGTGCTGGGTCCAGTTCTGTTTAACATCTTTATCAATGACCTGGATGAGGGGATTGAATGTACCCTCAGTAAATTTGCGGACGACACCAAGCTGGGAGGCTGTGTCGATCTGCTTGAGGGTAGGGAGGCCCTTCAGAGGGATTTGAACAGACTGGATTGTTGGGCTGAGGCCAATGGCATGAGCTTTAATAAGGCCAAGTGCAGAGTCCTTCACTTGGGGTATAAAAACCCCAAGCATCGCTATAGGCTTGGGGAGGAGTGGCTGGAGAGCTGCCTGGCGGAAAAGGACCTGGGGGTGTTGGTTGACTACCGGCTTGATATGAGCCAGCAGTGTGCCCAGGTGGCCAAAAAGGCCAATGGGATACTGGCATGTATCAAGAATAGTGTGACCAGCAGGAGCAGGGAGGTGATCCTGCCCCTGTACTCGGCACTGGTGAGGCCGCACCTGGAATATTGTGTCCAGTTTTGGGCCCCTCGCTTTAAGAGAGATATTGAGCTCCTGGAGCGAGTCCAAAGAAGGGCAACTAAACTGGTCAAGGGGCTGGAAAATAAAACTTATGAGGAGCGGCTGAGGGAGTTGGGGCTGTTTAGCCTGGAGAAGAGGAGGCTGAGGGGAGACCTGATTACGGCCTATAAATACTTGAGAAAAGATGGTGGGGAGTTAGGGGAAGGGCTCTTTACATTAGTGATGGGAGATAGAACAAGAGGAAATGGGCATAAGCTTAGTCAGGGGAGATTCAGGTTGGATGTTAGGAAGTATTTCTTCTCTGAAAGGGTTGTCAGCCACTGGAATAGGCTGCCCAGGGAAGTGGTTGAGTCCCCATCCCTGGATGTGTTTAAGAATAAGGTGGATGAGCTACTTGAGGATATGGTTTAATGGGGATTAGGGATGGTTGGACTCGATGATCTCTAAGGTCTTTTCCAACCTAGAAATCTATGAATCTATGAATCTATGAATCTATCCTTGATTTAAATTGCATGTCTCAGTCAGATGACTGCTGAGTGATTGAACACCTGCCACGCAGTTGAGAAATGAGCTTAAAGAAGACAGGGTTAAAAATAGTTCTCCATGCCACTGTGGATTTGGAGGCATCCCAAAGGATCAGAAGCTCCAGCCCCTCCAGGACATGGCATGTGGTGCTTCTCTCTCCAAACAGGGAGGGACGGGAAGCCCTTGAGTACTCTTCCCCAAGGGAAAGTTTGGTTTCATCATCTTGCAGAACTAAGCCTGCTGTTTCACAGCTTTTATGACGCTAGTCCTGAATGTCCTTGTTGAAAAATTAAGCAGAGTCCTCTTGGTCCCTGAAGAGAAAGCGGGCCTGGCTTCTATTTTTGTGACTACAGTCACTAAATTTATGTGAATAATTACCTGGAACTTGCCTGGCAAGTGCAGGTCTGTCTTTTCAAACATGTCTTGTTACTCTCCTTGAACTTCTTCGAACTTTTCAATACTCTTTTGGGAAAGGGATACCCACAAATGCACATGTTTTAGTTTTGGTCAGTAATAGAAAGACAGAGGTAGAAAAAAAGGTTATTTGCTTCCTGCACTGTGATGGGATGTTTCCATATATAGAATTCATTATTGAATGCTCTTTTTTACTGCCTCCTTATATTGCAAAGTTATGTCACTTTTCTTGACTTTCTCCTTCTTCTTTTTTTTTTTTTATTTGTAACATCTCCTTCTCCTGGTTACTTCAGCCCTCTGGAAATACACAGCACAGAATTTAAATTATTTCTAACCAGATCACTTTCTTCAGAAGTTCAGTCACATCTTACCTTTCTCTATGTTTCTAATTACTCATGAGTCTTTCTTTTATTTTTCTTTTAAACTGAATTTCATGAACATCCCTCTTACTTTGTCTTAGAGAAGATGGCAAATAAAACATATGAGAGAGATTTTCAAAGCCACACAGGTGAGAGATCCCCAATTCTGTGTGGCATTTGCTCAAACTTGGGCATGTAACTTTTTTTCTGTCTCTGAAAAACTCGTGTTATCTCTGCAGTGATCCCTATGGCCTTCTCCTCATCTCCATAGGACCTGTCAATCATCTTTAACTGCAGCTTCCCACTTCCACTGACAGTCAATTTGAATTAATTTTACAAGTAAGGTTTCTTGAAATTGAAATCAGGAATTATTATACTGTCCTATACCTTTCATCCACTAATTCTGTAGTGCTTACTGAAAGGAATAATCAAGTTTGTCTGACAAGGGCTGTGTTTTAATACTCCTTGTGAGCCTGCCTCATTCTCATGCTGTGATAAACAGCAATTGCCTGACCCAGCCTGTGATAGGCATCTCAGCAGGAGGCAAGAAATGGTGCTGCTCTGTGCGGTACAGAAATGGAAAGAACTCTTATGCACACAAGCTTCCAATAAATCAGCTGTACATCAGTGTTTCTGAAAATCTACAGAAGGCTTCTGTGTCCTACACACAGTGAGGCTGTCATGGTGGGGAAGAGAGCAGGGAAAAAAAAAATCAAGAACAAAACAAAAAGCTTCTCCATGGCTTTGAAAGCGATTTGAGTGTTTTTCTCCAGTCTCTGAGTACCTGGGGAGAAGTGAGATCTTTAGGTGCTTTAAATTCATCCTCCTCACATGATTATCTTGATTGTCTGCTGATGGACATCCCCTGGGCTGGGGCTCCCAGCTTACTGAGTAGCTTCTATGGGAGCTGAGATCCTGCTTGACTTTGTAGCAGCCATCACAGCCCTCATCCCCCAAACACCACCAATACCCCACCTTAGAAAACACAGAAGTAATTTCATAGGTCATGCCTTAACAACAGTGCAAGTGCAATATACTACTCCTAGGAATTATGTTCTTGGATGTATGTCCCATCCCATCATGATCTTGACTTCAGAAAATCTCGGCAAAACTGCAATATTATGCAGGACCCGTGTCCAGAATTATCATATCTTGTTTTTACTGTAACTATTAAAGGATTATTTTCAGCTGGTAAAATGCCAGGCTTTTAAGCTGTACACATGCTTACATGATTGCTGCTTCTCCCAGTTCTGAAGCCATGTTTCTTTTTCCACTTCCCTGCTGGTGCCTCAGTCACCCAAGGATATTCAGTAAGAATGATTATTGATGCAGTAGGTGTGTGCTGATTTACTTAATACCCCGGAATGCCTATCATGATTCTTATTTATTTTGCATGAGATGCATGGTTAGTGCTTTACAGTTAAGCATAAAGACTTGTCTCCTGCCCCAAGACAATTGAAAATGACACAACAGGAACTGGGACCGTTGAAACAAACGTTACATAAATGCAAAGAGATTGGCGGTTCTCTGTAGTTTCTGTTAGTATTCCTTAGAATGGTTCTGTTTATTACAGTGTGGGGTAAGATCACAATCTCTTCATACTCTTTTGTTTTCAAATTAATGAAACTCCTTGTAACTTAAATCAAGTTGTGTCTAGGCTACACTTTTCTGCCCCAAATCTTCCTAATTACCTAATATTGTGTCCTTAAGTTTTCCATCTATTCAAGTCCTAGCAGTGCAGAGCAATACTCAGATGCAGCTTGGCAGCCATGAGATCTTACCTCGTTGAAGACTGATAGCTGGAAGATCATCATGTTCCTCAGAAAGACTGTTTAAACAATTTAAAAATTAACATTTAACAGTTTTGCAAGTGCAACTGCCTCAAAGAATGGTGACCCGGACCTTGCCAGAGACTCAGGGTAGGGTCTATCCAGCTTAACGCCACACAGCTGAATTCTCCAAGTAACCCCCATCCACCAGGCAGGAGATCTAGGGTAGGTGGCTGGAGGGCACTTTTCTGCCCACCGACTGCCCAGGGCTTTCACCCAGAGTTTCTTAAAGGCAGCCTTGGAAAGGGGCTGCTCAGCCTCTGTGGAAGGCACTTGTCTGAAACAATTGGCTGGCCCATCACTGCCCTTAAGTGCTGCAATGCTTAACATTTGCAAGTCCACTTATATTATCCAAGTGCAAAACTGAATGGTAGAAAAGGTGTATTTATCTCCTTGCAGAATCACCCTTTCTGTACCTGCTGTGCTTTTCTGTTTTGTATACCATCCAGGTGGGAAAACAAGCTGCTTTTTTTGAAAGAAAGCGCTATTTATTTCTGGCAGTGGGGATGTTTTCTGGCAGTGGCATAGTGTATTCTCTGTAAGCCATCATCAGCAAATTCCTATTTTCTTCCTCCTTCTTTTTCAGGCTGTAACTCCTGGCCTGCACAGCAGAACCGTGTAACTAAGAGCATTGCTCCCACCTGAGATTCTCAGTTTATTGGACACCAGTAGAGGAGACAGTGACTACTGCTGCTCTTCCCACTACAGGAGAAAGTAATTATAGCCTTAACCTTCTGTGCTGGTTTTGGCTGGGGTAGAGTTACTTTTCTTCATAGCAGTTAGTATGGGGCTATGTTTTGGATTTGTGCTGGAAATAGTTTTGATAACACAGGGATGTTTTAGTTACTGCTGAGCAGTGCTTATACAAAGTTAAGGCCTTTTCTGCTTCTCACATCACCCCAGCAGCGAATAGTCTGGGGGTGCACAAGTAGCTGGGAGGCGGCACGGCTGGAACAGCTGACCACAACTGACCAAAGGGATATTCTATACCGTATGATGTCATGCTTAGCAATAAAACTAGGAGAAAGGTTGGTCGGAGGACTTCTGCTTGGGGACTGGCTGGGCATCAGTAAGTTGGTGGTGAGCAATTGTTTTCATTTGCATCACTTGTCTTTCTTGGGTTTTATTTCTCTCTCTTTTTGATTTTCCTTTTCATTACCATTATTATTTTATTTCAATTATTAAACTGGTTTTATCTCAATCCATGAGTTTTCTTGCTTTTAGCCTTCCAATTCTCTTCCTCCCCGTGCTGCTGGGGTGGGAGGGAGTGAGTGACTGTGCAATGCTTAGTGGCTGTCTGACATTAACCTACGACACCTCCTTCTCTGTCTCCAATGTCTTATATGGCTGAATGATGCCAACTGCCTAGTCTGCGGATTCAGCATGGAATTTGGGTTATTTTGTTTATCGGTTTGTGTTTTTTCCCCTCTGTAAGCTTTCTTCTAGAGACACCAGCTGCAAATCTGGGCCAGCAGCCAACTTTGTCTCTCCTTGAATAAAAATAAGACAGAGCTAGTGGGAAGTGCAGAGAGGGCAGCAGAAGATCACACAGGCACTTGTATCGACCACGCAACACTCCCCCAAGCTGCAGAAAGCTGCTGAAGTGCTTCCCCAGAGAAGGAGCCTTAAACCATGTCCGTATAAACTGATAAGCATCTGCAGATGGGTGGCCCCTGGCTGAGCAGAGCCCAGGTGGTGATGCTGATGAGCTGATCTCAGGTTCTGCTGAACTTGTAGGGTGCAGAGCTGCGGGAGGAGGGGGCTCGCAGCTCCCTGCACCTGGGCTCTCCCTGCTCCACCATGACACCCAGGTGGGAAAGTGGCCATGAAGGGTCATGGAGGGAGTAGAAGCAGGTGCAGTGTGCTCAGCGGGTGTGGTTTTCCTAGGCTGAGGTGGAAATCATCAGCGGATTTGCCGGATGGAAGCCAGCAGCACCACTGTGTCGTGTAGGAGAGGTCGTGAGAGGGGATATGAGGATGGTGTCAAGGGCAGAAAAATAAGCAGACACCACTCAGTGGGTGGGTGATGAGGCTGGAATGGGAAGCATTTCTCACCCTGTGTCATGGTTCAGCCCAGCTGGCAGCTGTGCTGCTGCCAGGGCACTCACTCACTTCTCCCCTCAGTGAAGTGGAGAGGAGAGAAATGTAACAAAAGGCCTGAGAATTGAGGTAACAGGGAGGGATCACCCACCAGCCATGGCCCCAGGCAAAACAGACTGGGCTTGGGGACAAAACAATTTAAATCGTTAACTGTTCATTAAGAGACGATAACAAGAAACAAGGCCAGATCTCAAAAACACCATCCCCCCACCTCTCCTTCCCAGCTCTACCTCCTCTCCCAGTAGCACAGGGGGACAGGGAATGGGAGGTTGCAGGTCAGTTCATCACACGATGTTTCTGACCGCTCCTTTCTTAAAGGAGGAGGACTCCTTACACTCTTTTCCCCTTCCCACTGCATCCTCTCCTCACGGGACAGTCCACAGACTTCTCAAACATGAGTCCTTCTCTCAGGATGCAACCCTTATCCATCAGATTGCTCCAGCATGGGCTTCTTCCCCGCAGAGTCACAGCTTCTTAGGGAGCTGCCACCCACTCTGGTGTGGGGTTCTCCATGGGCTTCAGATGCCTCTCCTCCTTGTTGTCAGCCTCCAGCAGCTCACGGAGACCATTCTCTATCACCTCCTTCAGGCATGGGCATCTCTGCTCCAGCGTGGGGTTCTCCATGGGCTGAGAGTGGATCTCTACTCCACTGTTAAACTCCATGGGTTGCAGGGGGGCTGCTGCCATCTCACCACGGACTGCAGGGGAATCCCTGCTCCGGCACACCTCCTCCCACTCCATCTTCACTGTCCTTGGTGTCTGCATGGCCGTTTCTCTCAGGTCTGAGTCCTTTCAACGAACCTCAGCAGTCCTGGCAAGACGAACTCCTCCCATTGGATGCCCCAGGAGCGGGACGCTTTGGAGGTCTCCAAGCCGCGCTGCTGCAGCCATCTCCAGTCAGGCAGGAGCAGCCCAGTGTGGGCAGCCGCCTGCCCAGGGCAGCCCCCACCTCCTCTCTTCTCAGTGCAGATCCCACCTCCCTTCGGGCTCCTTTGTCCGCTCTTAAATAGGGCATTCCCAGAGGCACTGATCAGCTCAGCCCTAGACAGAGGGGATGGGGAGGGTCTCACCTGTCTGACCGGTTTTGGAGCCGAGGAAGCTTTTCACAGCTACTTACAGGGGTCATTTCTGCAGCCCCTCCCATAAATCCAGGACACCCTGCAAGCTGCAGAGAGTAGAAACATGCCTCCATAAGGAAAATAAATTCCACAGTTGGGAAATGAAGAGAAGCATTTCTGAGTTTTGCCAAACTTGTCTGGCCCCAAAAACTTTCTCTCTGATTAATCCACCCTTTCACTGAACTGATAATTACCTGCCAGTGCACACGTTCCCTTCCTCCCCTTACCCGACCACTCACAGTGCTTTCTTTGCCAGTTGCCTTTTGACCGATTGCAGTGCAGCAGTGCTGTGTGTCGGACACTTATCTGTGCTGGGGAATGACTGCTCAGCTCCAGCATCACTGAGCTATCCCCAACAGCACAACAGATGTGTCCCTCACCTCATAAAAAAAAATAAATTAGGCTTTTAGGAAAATACAGAGCAATAAAGAGGTTCTGGGAGGCAGCAGATGTGGCTGTCCAGCTGTTCAGCTGGATGAGCTGGAGACTGTGCCTGAGTACAAGCCTTGGGGTGTAACCATTTGGTGTGTACTCAGGTTGCAGGCATTTAGGTAGTTAGGTGATGATGGATGGGCAGATACCTGGAGGTTTAGGCAGCAGATGAGTTACAGTTTAAAAAATGCCTGGGATGGCTGAATTGTAAGCAAAGCTGCCAGTCAATTTCTTTATGAATCCCCACCCACGGGCTGACGTCCTGGCCTCTGTCCATCCCCATCTCCAGGCTGCCCCTGGTACCCTGGCCGCCCTGCTTCCTGGCTGCTCCCCAGGGAGCCCCCATGGTCACTGACAGTGCATACGGAGCTGTACAACCAGATATAGTCTTAGGAAGAAAAAATAAAACCTGGAATACTAAATAAGAATATTAGGAAAAAAAAACCCTGAGTCAAATAAATGCAGCAACAGCAATAATGCCTCTGTCATATTACAATTGTAGTTGATTAAAAGTAATCATTGTCCTGTAATTTTTCTGTCTTTTTCAGAAAAAGGAATAGAAGCTTTGCAAATTCCTGCCTTGGACAGTTCTGCTCACTGCTCATTTCCCTTTCCTTGCATTGTAAACAGCTCATAATAATTTCATTCAGGACAAAAAGGTTATGTGCTTAAACTAATACAGGACAGGAATGAAGCTGTAAGTCTGTATATTGGAAGCAATCACCCACAAAATATAGCCTTTCTTTCAGAACAGAAGAGTCCAGAGGATGATGAAATGCCAGTATGCTTCTGGAAATACCTGTTTGTCAGAGAAGCAAAAAAAATAACCCCATTCTCTATCCACCCTCCTTCAATTTATGTAACTGCTAAACTGGCTTTTAAAAACAATGGAGCTGGTAGGAGAAAAAATATGAACCTTAAAAAGTCTTATCAGCCGGGAGAGAGTTAGGCATGTTCCTAAGAATACTGAGAAAAGATCTCTTCCTGTGTAATATATGAACAGCATATCAAACAAAAAATAGTGTCTATACATATAAAGAGTTGTAAATCCTAGAACTAGTGTTTGTCATTCGTTACCTCTTTGCCTCTCTACTTACAAAATCTTGGATCGTTGCTTATTTAGACACTGTCAAAATAACCCTCCATTTTATCAGCAGGGAGGTGTCTTTAAAACTGGAGATGAGGAATCTTACACCCTTATTAGGCCTCTTCTACTGTCATTTCTTGTGAAGAGCCTTAGTGCAAATGAGAATCTGGCACATTCCTCTTCGTAAACACTGCCATTTATTAGCAGGTTAAAATGGGAGAAGAAGAGTCCTTTTGATGCGTAGTGTAGAAGATAATTAATTAGAGTTGTAATTCAGCAGAAAAGTGTTAAATTTAAACTTCAGAAGAATTATACAACTTAATGAATTGACCTTGAATGTGCTGAAATTTCTAGCAACTTACTTAATTGCCCTAAATGAAATGACCTAAAATCATGATTGGACATTAAAAAATTGAATTGGCTGACCTGACCTGTAAGCAGGCAGAAAATAACAAACTGCGGAGGGACTGATAATAAATGTATATTCTGAGAGGAAAAGAATGTGTCTCTATAAGAAAATATAAATATTTTATATAATAATTCCTTGCCCATGAATATTACCATTTTAAATGTTTCCATTCATTTCTGGGAAGACTCAAAGGCTTCAGCAGGTGGAATTGAAATAATATTGTGAATGAAGGAGTTCCTAAGATAAGCATTTAAAGCAGGAGATGCCGAATGGGCAGTTTTCTTTCTGCTGTTCTGTTTTCCTACCTCACTTAACTCCCATCTCCTTTGTGCTGTGAATGCCTGGCAAGCAGTCTGTCAGCTTTCACAGATGTTTGAAGGCATGGACTGATGAACATGCTCTATACACAGTATCTCTGCTCTTCAGATTTTAACGTATTTCCTAGATATTTAGCAGAGTTTCCTAACCCTAACACCACATTTATAAAATTAGCGAAAATAGCAGGGACGTTTGGCTTAATGGACTATGAAGCTGGTACAGCTGAACCTGAAGACACGTGCAGAAGTCTCACAAATTGTTCTTAAAAAAAAAAAAATTCACTAAATAAGAACAATTTTTTTAAAACAGAACCACAAATATAGAAATAAAAAAGAGGTTCTGCAGTTTAGCTTTTAAGCCCAACTTCACTTTCCATTTACATGACTCTCAACTGCAACTGATGCCATCATGCAGCAGAAGAGAATTTGGGCCAGTATCTAAGTACCGTGGCAGACTTAATCACGCCATATGTTTGTTTATTTTATCAGTTATTCCTCCACATATGACTAACGCATGATATTCGGGCCTTCCAGGAGATGAAGAGCTGCCTCCACAGCATTCCCTGTGGGTGCCATTCCCACTGGATCTTACACAAGAAGTTGATTTAATCACTGCTCTCCCCATGCAAAGTGTCCATGCAGCCATGGACGTGCCAGTTGTGACCCATGCAGGGAAGGTTCACAACCTTTGCCACCTGAAATAATTTTCATCAGCTAAATGTCTGTTTCCACTCACCTGTAGAAAGTAAACCTACTGCTCCCAAAATGCCAATGTTTTCCCTTTCTGTTGCCTTTCTCATTCTGCTGCAGTTGTGACGTGTTCACCGCAGCAGTGGGTGATGCCAAATGGCATAAGATCTTTTGCACTACAGGAATAAAACTGTATGCAAATCTAAGGGATTGGAAAAGCTACTCAGAGGCTCAGGTGGTTTTATTCAATAAAAGCTAAAGCAAACAGGCCTTAAAATACTGCTTGGTAGAGACCTGTGCACCCTAAGGCAGAAACACTGCAAATGCTATGAGTCAGTGCTGAAGTTCGGAGCAAGTTTAAGTGTTTGTCAAAATCAGAAAGTCATTCACCTAATTAAGGATTGATTTTAAACTTATACTTCCCCTTCATTATTATGCACTGCGAGAGCATACTACAAACATTAGTATCCCATTATTGGTTCATAATGTGGTGCCATTACTCTGTCCCAGCTCAAATTACCACTGTAATGGCTACTGGCTTCCAATAACCTACCCCAATGTGAGATTCCACAAGGGAGACACAGTTTATGTGAGGCACCACTATAAATGTCTCGTAATATGCATAAAAGACCAAATTGCGCATAAAAGATTGAACATCTTCTGAATGCAAAGCCTCTGCGCACTCTGCAACAGATGTTTTCTTTCATGCTTCCAGGAAAGGATATATCTTGGGGACTGTTTTAATGCAAATATATATCATTGCCTCTATAAACGGTTGTTGGTGTCACTTGTGGCATCTACTTCCCTTCTACTTTCCTGTCGATGTCTCCCTCTGTCTAGTTTAGACTGGGACGCAATACATGAGATACTGTTGGACTCACCCTTTAGAGTGCAAAGACATGTGGGTGTTGTCCTCCATGGAGCTGCTCCCCGCTCTCCTGTTGCATGGTTGATCAGTGTTGATTCAGTTATCTGTACTGCAATTAAATCCAGTTCTCGTTGCCCACAGTATCTTGTCTGTCTCACTGCTGCATATTGGAGTTCCCTCCCATTCGGTGCTCATGTCAGTCCTTACAACAGACATGCTCTGCTAAATAAACATCACACACACTCGTTCACCATCCAGTCCCTCTAAGATTATAATTATTTATTTATTTTGAACTTTGCATTTTTTCAAAATACTTTAATTATAATTCTCTGTTCCTACTTTTCTCTATTTACAGTTGCCATCATGCATTAAATAAACTTTGATTGAATTATCTTCGAAATATATCCTTACGAGTAAGCCACATTTTAAAACAAAAGATAACATACTACTCTAAGGGATATGCAATTCAGACTGCCACTTCTTTTCTCACACAATTTATTTATGCATATATAAAATGTAGACAACTACCCAATCTATCAGGGAAAACTCTCCATTTATTTTTTCTTTCATCTCTCTCCCTCTGTGATCTACACCTCACAATCAATAACTCTTTTCCTCCCACATCATATGTCCTGTCAGTTTTCTTTTCTATGATTTTAAATGAAAAAGGCAGACATTTTTTTAAAATCCATGCATGATGTTTTATATTTGTTGATGCAAGAACCTACAGCATTTTTTTATCTTACTTTTCAGAAAACTAGTTCTTTCTCATTAAACATCCACTTCTTTACCATCCATCATATTAAAAAAAAATTGCATACTTTGTAGCAATAAATAATACCTTTTCCATTCACAGCAGCAACCTGCAGTCAGAAGTTCTTTACTTTTTCTTGCTTATTCTTAAGTGAGGGAATAGTGAAAAGTGTGCTATTAAAAATCTGTCATAAAGATTAGGGACTATTCTCCCTCAATCCATTGATCATAAAGTTCTAATCTTTGACTTGAAGTTAGACTGTGGACACGTGAATGAAGATATGTGAAGAGCCACTAACACAAGTTGTGTTATTAATTTCTTAAAAGAAGGATTGAGGATTCAGTTTCCCCTGAGTCCATACTGACACGATGAAGTTAGCAAGTATTTTGACAGTGAGTCTTCTTGAGTTTTCATTACCATGGGGACTTTAATAAATAGACAGATATCTAAGATACTCGTGTGAAAGTTACTGTTTTCCCCCTTCTTTAGCAATGATATTTGAATTTGGTGATGCTCTTACTTGCCAATTCTACCATTATCAAAATTACCTGTCCTTATTTCTTTGACAGGTTTCTAATAATGTGATACAAAACATTGCTATGAAGTAAAGATTTTATATTGTTCTGTTCAGGAAGTGCTGGGATAAGGAAGCTGCCTATTTCCATCAGGTAATTAAAAGATTTGAATGCTTTAGTTGGGCAAGTGTACTCTCTGACTGGAATAGCAATTTGTGTTTCAGTGAACAATCATCTAGCTTGCACCACATTAAAATAAGAAGAAAAGAAATGGAATATGAATATAGCAGAAACACAATTCATTTATCTTAGTAAAATCATGTTATTGTTTTAAAGGAACTTTGATCTTGAATCACATTAGATTAGATTAGATTAGATTAGATTTAAATTATATTCCTGATGACATGGAACATGTTTTTGTTAGAAATGATCTAACTTTCAAAAGGCTGTAAAAAGATCTCTGGAAGGAAACAAGATGGTTGAGGGAGTACATTTGTTCATTCCTGCTTTGTAATTAATGATCATTAATGACTTAGAATCAATCTGATTAATGGGGCATTGTCTTTGCAAATTTGTTTTCTGTACTGTAAGGAAAAGACCGAGGAAGAACTGTGAGAAAGGTTATTAAGACAGCACCAACTTCAATAATGAGACTAAGCAAACTGTATCACTTCTGATGGAACAAATTAACAATGAACAAAACAAGAAAAAAAAAGTCTTTGTGAAGACAATTTACCAAAAGCAAGCAGTAGACTACAATTTCAAACTAAGATCTTTAGAAATGAAGTCTGACCCCTAGCCATCATATGTGACCCAGAGATCCCAGGTTTAATGTTCTCTTCCTTTCAAATTACAAATTTAGCCAAATACTTTTAAAGTTGAATTTCTTCCAGCCAGTTGAAATTAGTGGCAACACGCCATTAACTTTAGTAAGTTTTATATCAGATCTTTGTCTTCTAACGAGAATTTGTTGATTTAGGTAACAAGAAGTAGGAAAACAACAGCAGCTTTAGATTAGAGAGACCCAGCTTCTACTTTGACAACAACTTATAACATAAGGCTGGCTGAGTTTCTTGCTTTATTAATTCTCTTCTTATTGAAGCTGATAGAGAGAAACGGGTGTCCTGATTTGATATGTCAGTATTTGAGCTCTTATTTTCTCTGCAGGACTTAAACCTGCAAGTAGACTGTGAAAACAAAATAATGGAACCATCAGTACAGTGCATCTCCTTTTGTACTGGTGGCTCCAGTTAGCTAGGAAATTAAGTAGGTCTTCACAGCTAAAACAGCAACCAGGTCTCTGTTTGCTCTGTTGATTTCCATCTACTCACAATTCAAAAAGTCAGTTAATGAAACTGGACGTCTTGAAGAATCGAGGCCTTTTTGATTGTTTTAGCTTTTTGAAATTCTTCATCTTCAGTCCAAGCCTTCTCTTCCTCTTGTCCTAGGACAGAGCTTATTTCATAAGAAACATTTAATTATAATCTATTATTTCTTAGAGATGCACAAGAAAAGCTTTCTTTCACCTCAACTGGCTCTATCAAATGTAATCTAAAATCCTCCATCTGCCATGACATAAGAAAAATTTATCTTGTGTTAAATTCAAAATGTCCTACTGCACATGATGAGCAGCTGCTCTGTTGTTAGCTATTTCATAAGATACTTAAATACATTTAGATTTGATAAATTGTAAAGTTCCTGATCGTAAACATTTGCAAAAGCTATGAAGTGTTGTCTTTAAATACTGGAAAAGACTTAAACTGAAAATAAAAAAATGTGATATAAGGATTTTAAATCACCATAAAAGAAATCATTTTGATGAAATAATTCAGCAACAAACCAGTAGGAATTCTGTAGACACAATTTCAGACCTGGATGTTTTGTGTTTTGCCTTAAGAGTTTCTTCTCCCGCCTTCCATAAATCATTTGCTTAGGATGTCAGAAATGTGCTTATATTGTATCACTGAACCCTTAAAATGCAGGCGTTTCTGCAAACCTTGAGAATCCCTTCTGGTTTGTTTTGTTTTGTTTTGTGTTTCCTTAGAGAGCCACCTTATATAAGATTAAAATAAAATCCTTCTTACGTATTCAGAGTGTAGAGTGCATTATGAAGTTATTTTATCTGCAAGTAAAAGCTTTGCTTTAGCTAACTTGAATGAAATTATCACAGATGAGCATTACAGTAAAAACAGAGAGAAAAAAAACTCAAAAAGCCACAAGAAATATGTAATGCTTAATGCTACAAATTTTTTCTGATGTAAAACTTCCCTGCTTGGGAGCCGAAACCAGAAACTGCCTATATTCCTGTGTTTATGGGATCAAAATGTAATGTTTTCATGGTGAATATGTTAGCAAAATGAGCCAACAGCAAAAAAGTTTCTGTCTCGTGATCTGTCAGTGGAAGAAACAAACTCCATCTATTTAAGTTTAAAGTCACAGAAAATAATTCAAACTAACATGTTTTAAGTAATGCTGTTAGGGTAAAGAAAAATAACATGAAGGCACTAATATTAAACAAGATAAAACAAGATGTGACTTCTTTGCATCTAGGTACAAGGCTGATTTTATTCTAGATTATCTCGTCTATAATATTCTAATATATTATTCTATTATTATGATTTATTAGTACTGTTGAAAGCTCTCCTGTTTCAACAGATGGTGAACAATTCTTAAACATAAATTTAATTCAATTATCATAATTTTTCCAATATAGACATTGTATTTAAGCATAAAAGGATTTCTCTGTGACAGAACTCTTGTGGAGCCTTTCATTGCATATTTTACTGACATCATAATTTTTTTGTCTATGTAACACTATACATAACTCTTGCCTGAAGAAGAGGAAACTAAGTGAGAAATACAACAGTAATATTGGAAGAAGACTGAGATCGTGGTTTGTGTTAAAAATAGTCTTTCTTATGCAATAAATTCACTTGAGAACTTTGGGTGAAGTCTTTAGTAAATGCAAGTATACTGTAAATAAGTAATAACAAATAAAAATATAAGTTTAAAATTCTTTTCCAGAAGCGTATTAAGGACATACCACGAAACTCACCTATTACATTATCCATCAGAGTGGTTCTATTAGAAGAATGCTGTTAAAAGTTTGAAGGTCAATTCTTGCATAGTTAGGAAACTTCAATTACACCTGATATTTTAAAAATATACAAACACCTTTGATAGTCTTACCTGGATACATACTGTTTTTTCTTAGGATTGATGTTACATTCAGGGTACTAAATAAAAAAATTCTCACTTTTGGGTCAAATGTTCATTATGCCTGAATTTTGGAAATTTTGAAATGAATATTTGTTTTCGAGGCAAGCTTTCTTGCTCCTGAGTTGGAACTGTGGCTCCCAAAAATACCTGTCTTCTTCTCATCTTCCCCACTCCCTCCATCAAGCACACATACACTCACTTACTCTCTCATAGGATAGCAGCAGAGGATCCTCTGACACTAGCCCATTTTTTATACCTTCTGTAAAAATGCTTGAAATGTACTATATACAAATCTTTGAATGCTTTTCATTATCTCTTGAATTTATCCTGGTTGCTGTGTCTTTATTTAGTATTTTTAATGTCTTCAGGAGGAATAACAGAAGCTAAATCACTTCCAACAGCCCGAGTTCCCTGGTGGAGAATTTAATGTACTGATAGAAAATTGTTTCAGAACAACTGTTTTGAACATGTACATTTAAGGAAATGGACTGTAACCATCCAAACATAAGACCCATGAGGAACCTAATAGGCTGAACTGGAGGACATGAAAAAAGTCTCTAAGAGAGGAGAAGGACTTGGAGGTGTTGGCTGATGAGAAGCTTAACGAGAGCCGGTAATGTGCGCTGGCAGCCCAGAAAGCCAACCGTATCCTGGGCTGTATCAAAAGAAGCGTGGCCAGCAGGTCGAGGGAGGTGATTCTGCTCCTCTGCTCTGCTCTCGTGAGACCACACCTGCAGTACTGCGTTTAGCTCTGAGGTCCCCAACTTAAGAAGGACATGGAGCTGCAGGAGTGGGTCCAGAGGAGGACCACAAAAATGATCTGAGATCTGGAGCACCTCTGCTATGAAGACAGGCTGAGAAAGTTGGGGTTGTTCAGCCTGGAGAAGAGAAGGCTCTGGGGAGACCTTCTAGCAGCCTTCCAGTACCTGAAGGAGGCCTACAGGAAAGCTGGGGAGGGACTTTTTACAAGGGTGTGTAGTGATAAGACAAAGGGGCAATGGCTTTAAATTGAAAAAGGGTAGATTTAGATTACATATAAGCAAGAAATTTTTTACACTGAGGATGGTGAGGGACTGGAACAGGTCGCCCAGAGAAGTTGTAGATGCCCCATCCCTAGAAGTGTTCAAGGCCAGGTTAGATGAGACTTTAAGCAACCTGATCTAGGGGAAGGTGTCCCTGCCCATGGCAGTGGAGATGGAACTAGGGGATCTTTAAGGTCCCTTCCAACCCTAACCATTCTATGATTCTATGATTCTATGCTCTAGAGAAAGAAAAGCGTTTCCAAGGCCTAAAACTGTTCTAAGACCAGTAGGGCTCAAGTCATCCACATCTGTGCTAACACAACTGAGATGCTGCTCTCAGGTCCCACAAGGTGAGTAATTTTTCATGGGAGATGCTATAGTAGCCCATAGGAAGGACTGAGCACTGTTAATTTGCCAATACCCAGCGGAGTGTGGCTCACTGCTACTCCGGTTGGACATTCTGGAATGTTTGAATCAGAAGTGCTTCCAGCTGGTAGGACTGCTCTAGCCACGGGGTGCAGTGAACAAATGATATTGTGGTAGGGATGTGGGATATTACTGGCAAGCTACCACCGACCTTTGTGGTCTGCCCAGGTGAGCAACAAAGAGCAAGCCTTGCTCTCTCAAAAGTGTCCAAATAAAGAAAGGGACAAGGGGATGCATTCTCACCTGTGGCATTTTTGAATGCTCACTGACTCTGAACTGAGAGGAAAACTTTTCTTGTTATCTTTGCAGAAGCTGACATGCAGAGATGACATACTCTGTTATTCTGCTCGTATGCACCTAACTGAGAAATCATCAATACCAACGCAGAGGCTGGCAGAGATGTATGAGGGACAGGAAGATTTCAGCAGAGGGATGTTCTGTTGCAAAATTAAGCAGCCTAATTACTTCAGGTTTTTCCTAGGAAATATAGAGGAAGGAAAGAATAAGAGACTTGTTTAGGTACGGTGGTCTGCTTGAGTCAAGAGCTCTTGGAGGCAACAACATGTCATTTTGAACCTACTGGACTTAAGGAGGGCACGAGATATTCTGAGGAATAAATTATAATGTTATATTTGGCCAGCCCCTACCATGAGTGAGAGAGAGATCTTCCAGAAAGAACTCTGTTGAGGCCTTTCTTTGAAGGACAGTTTTGGGTTTCAGCTGCCTTGAGCACTGGACACATCCAAGGACAGTGCCTGGTCTTCTGGGGAGTCCTTTGCACACCCCCTGCAGAGAGTGTAATCCCACTCTTTTGAATTTTCTGAGAGTGAAGCTTGCAAATCTTGTTTTAGAGCTAGTCCAACGAAGACATGGGAGAATAAATTTCAATGAAAAATACATATATACACACACACACATATAAAATATACTTCCTTCTGTTTTGTTCAGTTATATGCCTCAGTCATTCACAATGCTACTGTTTGATATCAAGACTCCCAAATTCTCTCTCTTTTCATACCATTCTTCCATAGGATGACCACCATATGCCTACCTAGGTGCTTGGACCTCCTCCCTCCCATGCCCTCACTCGCTTGCTGAAAAGGCAAAGGGAAAGATCTGTTTGGGAGCCGGAAGAGAAGTCCTCTCAGCTGGGTGTTGAAAGCTCACTTAACCACACATACATAACCTTTACTTGTAGGCAGGTAAAGGGTTACTACAGCCCTGTTATTTTTTCAGGGTCTGTGTCTACCCTGACAAATATGATTTAGAAATCCCTTCCTAGGGAGGACTCTTCACTAAGTAGGTCTTTGAAAAATGAGCACTTATTTTTGTGAATCTAGAGAATTTTTTTTTCTATTTACTTTACTGGTTTGAACAAACCTAGCAGTCTCGGACTCAAGAGGTGAACCACCAAAGGAGCACTCCCTAATCACTATTCCTACAACATATTTATTTAAAAGCCAGTGGCCTAGCATTTGTGAGGAATGAGATACATGACTACTGGGAACACCCTCATTTTTGGAATGGTTCTGACAATACAACAACAGTGATCCAGTGTGAATTTGGGCCATTCAAATGTCAAGAAACTAACTGTCTTTGGAAGGCTGTGAGGGTAGATTTAATTTATCAGTTTTCTGCACAATGGATTAGAGGAAACAAAAATCCACCTTCTCTAGGAAGATTCATGGGACAAAAATGGCTCAGCATATTTGCAGAATTCTTAATATTGTAAAAAAAAAAAATTAAAGGCACTGTTTAAAGAGTATTTTCTTTTGTCTTTTTTTTTTTGTCCTTACTAGTATATCTTTATCATCAACACTTCGTGTCTTAATATTTTCGTAGTTAAAATCCGCAGAAATCCACACACACATATGTATGTGCATATGTTTAACTTCAGTTGCCATGATTGCAAATTTCTGATGCAACTAATTTAAGCTTTTTAATGTACAGTTCACTGAGATAGAAGAGATTATATGAAGCCCTGCAGAAACTCTGTTATCTGAAAAACTCATTGCTATTAATTGTATCATTTGCTCCAGGATAGTATTCATGACAAAAATTAATATCCTCAGTGCTGGCTATTGTCCTTTTAGACATCTAAGATTATTACTTCATTTTAATTTATTCTGGCATCCTGAGTATCTTAAATCAAGACTTACCTTAGTCTAAACATCTAAACTATGTGTGAACAGCCCTACAGGATCACAACAAAATCCATCCAGTTTGATGCCCTGTATTAGAAAGTGATTAGTAATGGATGCCTCAGGAAACAGCATAGGATAGAGAGCATCCTTATCCTCACACACCCTCCCACAACTGAGAGTCCGCAGCTGGAGCGTTTCCTGACCTAAGTGAAGGATCATTATATTTAATAGGCGCTTATGCATCTATTCTCTAAGACCGCCCATTAGCCCATTTGTATGTTTTCTTCTGCAATATCCTATAGCAACACATTTGCAAACTTACATAAGTTGGCACCTAGAAGCAGGATCCATGACCTTGATTTAGAGACTTTGGCTTCCTTCTGCAAAATGCAAAGAAAGTTTAAGGGATAGCTCTTTTTCTGGATCCAGGCTTTCTATGCCCCTCTGCTTTCTGTGGAATGGGGAGGTTACAGTTCCTCTCTCAAGCACTGAGGAGCTAGGCTAGCAGGAAGGGAGAGGCACCTAAACACCTTAGGCCAGGAGGTGGCTGAGATCTCTTCAGGTTTATGAGATTATACTGGCTTTCTTGATAGTTTTGTTACAATATCCAATAGTCTCTGAGGCCCTAAAACCAAACCACTAGCATCGGGAACAAGCAGAGGGAGAAAGAAGATGGCTGTGAATAAAGCGGACATGCTGTCACCATAAAAAAAAGACCATGCAGTACGGGAAGGGCCAAGTTTGTGAAACAGAGACTCAAATATTGAGAATGGGATACCGCTATCAACATGAAGGTATGTAGGCATTTATCTAAACTAATCAGCAAGGTAGAAAAGAGATGTATCATGTCAGAGGCAACATTCACATGCACTACAAGGGCTGGAAATTCTGGTGCCTGATATTTCGGCAGCAGATTTAGAGTCTATGCCCAGATCTTTCCTTGTTTAAAAGCCGAGAAAGATTGGCTCACTGTCTCTTATTTCATATAAATGCAAAGAATTAGGTTCTAATATCATCTTAGCTGTGCAGATGCACAGCTAAAGTGATATTCTATTCAAAATGGCTACTAAAGTCAGTATAGTAATTAGAGGTGTAGCATTGAGTTAGTGAAAATAGTGAACAAATCTATGCAAAGCCTGAAATGCTAAATTAATTTAGTAAATTAATTAAAATAGTCTAGGGGAGGGGTTGCTGGGGTTTTTTTTTGGTTGTTGCTTTGTTGGATTTTTTTACCCAAAAGTTGAGAGGCATGTTTTAGTCCATGACTTGCTTTGAAATTTTGTTTAAAGGAAGCCCTTTCCATTCTGTTTTTTTCACGGTATTGAACCTATAATTGTAATTGGACATGCAATAAGATAAACTATGACATAAAATTATGGAAAAGGTGTGAAGGAATAAACTAAAAAGAGTTAGCCATCTAAAAGTTATGGTAGCTTCAACGCTTTCTTAAAAACATTAAGGAGTATTTTCTGTGATGTGTCTTCCAGTGAGAATTGTGCATGTGAACTGGGGAGTAAAAATAGATCACTTACTTAGTATTCATCTTTCTTCTCATCGAGTTTCACATAAACAAACAACAAAACAACAATAGAATCCATTGTAAATCTTATATAGAATCTACACCTTTTTTCTGCAAGCTGCAAAGGAAAGTAATTAAATTGCAGTGAAGACATGGTAGAGGAAAGCAATTAAATGGAAGTGAAGATGTGGCTTCTGATTAAGATGTATAGTATATTAGTGACTTAATTTCTCAGGTTATTAATTGCTATAAAATAAATGTCTATATGACTCAACCTTTCAAGCTTCTGACTTTAATGGCAATTCAAAGCCCTTGACATTTCCAAAGCGTGCTCAGTGCTACAGAGGATCAAGTTCCTAAAAGAAAAGAAAGCATTTTTCCCTTTTTACTTAGGGTCAAAGTAATAAACATTCAACTCCTCAGAGACATGTCAAATGTACGTAAGGATGCATGAAACCGTAATGTACTCTTCCACTATGATTAAACCAATGATGCAGGAAAAACTGTAGACTCCTACTGCTTTGGGCTGAGTTTTGTATCTATTAGCTTATGTAGGTAATCCTGCAAAAATTAGACTGTTTATTTTGATGCCCAAGGACTACTGAATCAGGTAATGCTCTGTGTGACTGTTTTAAATCTTAGTCTTAATCTAATCTTGGTGGGCCCAATCTGTTTTTATATATCAATGTAATTGGGAGCAGCTCTGGTGATGCTGACAGAGTTATACCTGTAAAAAACTGATATGAAGGATACTGCAAGCTAGCCACCTTATCTTCATGCTCTGTACATTTGTCTTGAATTTCTTGTGGCCTAAACTTGCCTCTCTGAAAATTAATGAATATTTTTCAATGACTTCAGCTGGAGCAGGATTGGACCATCAAAAAACTGTGTTAGTACCCTCCTTGATGATGTTCATATGCCAGTAAATTCCATTAGAAAAACTAATTTTATTCTAAACACTTGTAACACAGCATTTAGGTAGGAAAAAAGTGCCATCAATCACTTGGTGTTATCGCACAGACAACACTACACACATCAGTGATGTGCTCAGAAGGCAAGAAGACCCAAATGAATTGGTACAGTTCGTCTGTTATTTTTTTCACTTTATAAACTAAAGGGTTGCAGAGATCTAAAACACTATATACCTATCATTTCTAGTGTTAAACTCAAGCATATAGAAAGGCCTTTTTGGAAAACAGCAGGACTAAGCAACAAAGGATAAATTTACATAATTTTACAGGGAAATATATGAGACCAGTATTAAAAGTATTAAAGTTTAATATGATAGCAGCCAGGAATTAAACTCTAATTTGTGTGTTCTGTCTATAGAATGTTGGCAACGAAATTTTTCTCATATATAATAATAGAAAAAACTCTATGTAGTTCAATGCAGAATGTGTATTTGTTGTAATAGAAATTGAGTGACTCAAGATTCTGAAAGGAACATGTTAGTGGGAATATAACTGATATTCACCATTAATATATTGATTTTCCTGAGAAGGGTGAGTAGCCTTACCTATGTAATTTTCTGCGTTCTTAAGACAGATCTGATAATCAAATGCACTTTAAAATATCTGAAAATTATCAGAAAATTGGTTTTTGAATTATTCTCAATTACCATCTGTTGAGTAAAACAGATTATATGAAGTTCTGATGAAATGGTTGAAAATTTATGATGACAATGGAAATCATGCAAGATAGTGCATAATAATAAACACAACAAAAATGACTGAATGAAAAAAACACTTTAGAAATCAAAAATGACAGCAAAAGGTTCAGTTTAGTATGTTAATTGCTTTTTGCCTAGCTTCTGAAAGAATTAAAATGATCTTTTCTATTTTAACATTATTTATCTTGACAAAGTGTGTTGACTGTGCTGCTTATGTATATAATGTCATGAAAGGTATTATTATTAGCTTTTAAAGCTAAAAGAGACAGTTACATCTTTCTGTGTAACCAAAACAGCAGAATTTTACCAAGCAGCTCTTGCATTGAGCTCAGGAAGTAATAGATTAAAATCTACAAGAAGACTTTTAATGCTGATTTAAGGCCTCAAAGTAATGACGAAGCCAGGCTATTCCTTGGAACAGTGTTATTAGTTTGGGCAGCAAAAAGCATTTTGAATTTTTATTTATGAAAGAGAAAACATTCGCATTAATATATCTGTATCTTAGGGTCATTAAGGCATTCTTATAAGCTGAGACGTTTATTGACTACAGCTGATCATTATTACATGTTGAATAGAAAGCAGTAATTTTCATTTTGTATTATAATAACATCAAATCTAAATAGATCTGCTGTCTATATCAGGTTGTATTACACTGGAAATTATTCTCATTTGTACCCACTGAACTTCATGAAGAAATATGGATAGAATCTGATTCTGTTCAGCTGGCATTCGTGTCATAAAAGAGAGAATCCACCAGAATCAGTTCACCTGCACTTTTCCTTCAGCACAGTGTTGATGAAGCAGGTGTAAGTAAAAGGGAATTAAGATCTTCTTTCACTTCAAACTTTTAAAATTCTTTTTTGTTATACTCAGCCAGAGCCAATGAAAATGCAGCTCTGAAATAACAACAGAAATGTCCTTATGACTCCAGTAAAATTATTCTTTTCATGCAATAAAAATAGCATCCTACTTCCTTTCTCCTGTTCAGGCCTTGCTTATTTACCACTTAAATGTCAGTCACTGCAATAAATTAACCTTTGCTGTTGTTCTAATGAACCTGAAATTAAACAGCGAGATTTTCATTGGCCTCTATTCGAGTGGAACAGTGGTAGGCACTGCAAAGCGAGCTACTGCAGAGCATGTGCAGTAGGAAAGCATCCCGTTTGTAGCAACGTACCATGAGCTATGCATCTGCAATACATTATTGATCAAACGGTTGTTATAAATAGGAGTATCTGGTTTTGCTACCAGCACCAACTCTCAGATCTCTCAGAGCTAAGATGTAGTCAATGTATTCATATAGAATACATAAACTAAGACTAGAAGACTGCCTACAAACAACTGTGTAAGAAAAAAAAGATCAACAAGACAAAACTCATTAAGAATTATAATATTTGCTAGATTAGATAGCTTTTATGACCTGCGCTTCTCCCCAGCGTGCCCTTCTTCTGTCAACATTCAAAACCTCGTTACAGATTTGCCAAGACAAGTTTGTTCTTAGTTTGATCAGAGAAGGAAGATCTTATAATTCCACTGAATCTTCTGACAGTTCTGCTGTCAGGGCTGTCAGGCTGGGATACGTACTTTACATTAAATGAAGCAGAATATAGTAGTATAGAAGGGGCTGTAAGAGTCTCTTCATAACAATGATTTATTTATTTTTGCATTAAATATGCCTTTGAGCCGTCAGATGATGCAAGGTTATTGCTGTTGTTTATTATTTATTGTTGGTATTATTATCATGCCTCGGAGTAGCCATGGACTATGATCCAATTGTTCTTGCTGCCGTACACAGCTCTGCCAAGGAACTTATAACTGAGGCTATGTTTAGAGAGCAATCAGAGGCGGGACTGTGGCATAGCAGGTCAGCTTTACTCGCTGTAGCATGGGTAAAAACAGCAGTGAAATCACAATAGCGTGCACTGTGGCTGCCTCAGTCCAGTCCTGATACGATCTTTAGATCATGTTCCTGTATGACCTTATTCTGCTCCCACTGCAGTCTGCAGTACAACAGCAATGGTGGTGGTGGTCAAGCCAGGTAGCTTGATGCTTGTGCAGTTGCATCACAAACAAGATATAGGACAAGGTGAAGGTGATATAGACAGGCAAGCAGTGGAGGAACCAATGAGGTCTGGTACTACATGCGCAGTGGTCACAGGACACCAGCTATTTAGTAATGCCTTTATTCAAGGCTTTGTGGGAAAACGTGGAGATTTTGAGATGAAGAAAAAACCACAGTGGTTATTCTTGCAGAGTCCTTTAAAGTTTCAGTGGCAACGATGGAGAAAGCCAAGTTGTACTTGCTAAACAGAGATATCGGTAAGAGGGAAAAGCTTGGAGAAGAACAGGAGAACAAGCCGGAGAGATGAGAAGCTGAGGATGACCTACTCAAAGAAATGGGCTAGAAATATGAGCTTTGGAAAAACTACAAGAATCCTTAGCTTTACATCAGAAAGAAGAGAGAAATGGCAAATATTACCATCAGAACCCAGCCTATATCCAACATGCTTTTTCTGTTGAATGGCTCAGGTGGACAATGTGTCCCTTTTGTAGAGAGTTAAATCACAGTTTCTTTATGAGCTTGTAGAATTACATAAGAATAGTCTAACATATTCACGGAGGAGTTGGGCTTCTTTGCCTTTATTAGTCAGCAAGGTCTTTTGGACCCTTGCTGCAGAGCTCAGACTGAACAGTATCACAGAAAGTAAGACTCACAGGAATACCAAGTATAGGTGTGTGAAAAGAAGATATTAGACTTCCGATATTTTTACCTTAGTATTGGAAAAATTATTTCTGCCTTAGGAAGTATTTGTACTTAGGATATAAATGGCTATGTAATCCCATCATAATTACTGGTGATTTTTTCTTCCAAATAGTCGTTATAATGTCTAAAGTAAAGCTATATTTTTTAAGTTGGTTTGTGTTAATGAGGGCTACAGTGTTATTAGTATTCTGGAAGCATATACAAAATCATGGAAGACTGAGCTCAAAAGGAAAAGAAATAGAAGTTCTGGTTCCAAAAGGGCTATTTGGAAGAAGCTGAGCATTTTGTCCATATATGATAAAACTTTTCCCAGGCTTTTTCCCAGCCACTCTGGGAAAAAAAGTGAATGAAATCTGGCAAATAAGGAAGAAAAACAAGTGAGAAAGGGAAAATGAACTACAGATATAGTAGCAAGCTATACTGTATTATTATGTTATATTATATTAATATATTACTATCCTGTATTATATTACCACTACTATTATAGTAGTAAATTGTCCAAATCAGTTTAACACGCTTGTGAAGCCTTTTGCTTCAATAGGGAAACTGCAAGACCAGCTGAGAAAAGATGCAAGATGGAGGAATTGGAGAACCTGTTGTGTTCTGCATGTTGTAGGGATACGGGGAACGTAAAGGCCATGTGGATACCTGGGTGTAAAGATATCTGTCTTGTTAAGATAAACTGAAAAACCCCAATAAGTAATACCCAGATACACTAATGAGCCAGAGATGACAGAGATGATAGCAAAAACTAGATCCCTCAAGTCAATGACTGACAGGGCCTTGAAGGAACCACTCAAGCACAGCTTGGAAGAGGTTTGACCAGACTTTGTAAGAGATAAGAAAGGGGAAAACAAGGTTATCTTGGGTCTTATGGGAAAGAGACACTAAAATCCTTCTAAGGAGATCTCTCTCTTATTTTTTTATTTATTATCAGACAAGCTTTAAAATTTACCTCATTAAGATACCCTATGATTTCAAGCCAGCATCAACTGGTTCGTTTGTTTGGTAAGGCACAGGCTCGACATAACACAGCATTTATAACTAGAAACAATTTCATTGATCCAGCAGTGGTTATCTTTGCCTAGGACACTATTATTTCATTATAAACCATACTACATAAGGCTCTTTATAATTAAAGCACATTTTTATTTGCCTAGCTGGAGACTTGATAGAAAAGTTGTACTGTCTCTTAAGGAAATTATCTGCTTTAGGGAATGCCTTTAAATATATCAAAGTGGAGGGATCATTACCTTGTCTGCGGCTCATTTGCAATATAATCTCATTTTGGCTCCAACCATCACTGAATGGTAATGGATATTGATCAGTTGTTTTAGCAGTGGAATAACAGCTTCAATTTAATGGCTGTGTAATAACATTATAATGGCCAAGGCTGTGAGCAGAACATGTTCATTATTTCACAAGCCATACAAGGCAGCATTAGAGCTTTTAGTGCATTTTTGTATGATTTAATTGTGCACTAAGTTGTACTTTTATACACAAAACAACAATAGTACACAAAGGATTACAGTCTTTTAAAATGTAAAGTATGTACGACTTAAGTAAATAGAGCCTATCACATTTCCATTTTTAAGTCTAGAAACCTGCTTGCTTTTAAATACACTTACAGCATTACATTTTCTTTCAAAGGTAAAAGGTATTATAAATGTAGTCCTAGCAGAAGGAAACATAAGTGGCTGTGTCCTTTCAGGTGACACATGCCTGTTTCTAGTCAAAAGAGAGCTAACCGTTGGATTAAAAAAAAAAAATAGAAAACTATCAGATATCTTAAAAGTTGGCCTCCAAATCTACCAGACCAGACAACATGACATAAAGTAGAAGTCTTCTGTTTTCAGAGCCACCAGTATATCAAGCTTCATTCATCACACTGAAAACCATGATACAAAACAGCTTTTCATGCCTTTTTTTCTTTCCTTTTTTTTTACATATTTTTTCATAAGATTTCTTCAATTTCATCCTTTCCTAGTTGCACTTCTTCGCACCATATTCTCTATTTTTTTTTCCCTCTGAAAAATGCCTGCCTTTTTAAAAAGGTTTCAACCCAGCTATTACCTTGACACTCAGTAAATCACCAGTTTGTTGAAATGGGAATGTCTTTTTTTGTACATAATTTCACACTTTTAAAAAAGTTTCCTTTCAACATTGGAACAGAAAAAAATATTAAATTGCTGTCTGATCAATTAAAATAATGACAATTGAACCATAGTGAATATATATATCCAGTATTCAAAATTTGTATGTATGATTTCTAAATGAATCAAAAGGTTGATTTTCAAAGTGCAAAAGCAAATCTTGTCTTCCCAAATTATAAAAATTCCACTGTGCGCTATTATTTGAAAGAAAATTTGTTGAAGCAGAGCTGTGGAATTTTTTTGTGTCAGTCTAATTTCATTTTTAGAACATTACCCTGAAAAAATGTTAAAAAGTTAAGAAATTTTTATAGTTGGCTAAGCAGATGTAGTTAATCTTGGATTTACTCAAATGTTTGAGGAAATCTGCAGTTTTTTGAGAATGAAAGATGCATGTTATGTGTCCTGTAGGATGTATTAAACTCTTGACGGTGTTTTCATCAAATTTGTTTTTTTAACATTTACGGTTCCAGCACAGCCAAAACCTTTTTTTAAACTTCCCATTGAAACATGGTGGTTTATACTTGTGCTCGCTGATTTTAGTACATTTTCCTTTCTTCCCTTTTATTTTTAAAGAAAGGTTAAGAGTATATAAAAATAATAATATTAGTCAGGAGTAAATAGATCCACTTTACCTGAAGAAAAAAAAAAAAATCTAGTCTCCATAGCATGCCTACTGTTGGTTCTATTTTGATTAAAAATAATACAAGAGAGAGACAGTAACTGGTGTCATTAACATGGAGATTGGATTCTACAGAGGTGTAGGAAAATTGCTATGAATGAGATAAAAAAGAGCAAACAATCAAGGTCAGTAAGATGTGTGGACAAGAAAAAATTCATGTGAGTAAGACAAGGCTCAGAAGAATCTGAGGATCAACATCTTCCAGTTCTCAAAATGAGGAAGGAGACTCTCTGTATCGGTGATTAGCTCATGTCTGATTAGCCTTGAGCGTAATGCAAGCTCGAGTGAATAATTCTCAAAACTCTCTCAAAATACGGTCTCCCATCCCTCCTGCACCTGCTGTCGACAAACCTGTGGTGAGCAATGCATCCCTTACTCTAACTTGAGAAACAACTGCTTTTATTTTTCCATTAGATGATTTAATCACAAATCTGCGTTGTTTAAATGAAGTAACACAATTGTTATGGCCTACAAAACTGAAGGGTAGTGTTTCTATTTAGTAGTTGTAAATCTCTGGAATAGTTTTCATTAGTTTCAGAAGGTGTTGAGATTGAGTGCATCTCCCAGCTCACCAGCAGCTTTTCTGTTGGCACATATCTCCATCTTCATACAGCTAATTGTGGACTTATGACCCGAGTTTTAAAAGTATGTGACAATTTTTCAAATTATGATGATTTTAAACTTATAATAATTTTAAAGCATAATTTTCTGGGAAAATATCTACCTCCATTTTTCTACTTTTTCCACGACTTCATTACCCAATATGTTCTGCTTATCAAATACTTATTGAACATCTCAGAAGAGAAAGCAAGAACACATTTTAGAAGCATTTTGAGGATGAGGAGACCAACCTTATCTTGTTTTTTTTCATCGTGTCCACATAATACTTTTGACCCAGTTCTGCAAAATATCCATTTACTACTCTAACAAAGCCCACCACTCCTTTTGAAAGTGGAGAATAGATAAACTATCAATCATGTCAGACATTACTATGCTATGTAATTGTGCATCTCCAGATAAATTGTTTTGACATGCCCAATTATCTGTTGTGCTGCATTAAGTGTACCAGAACCTTCCATTATCAGAAATTAGCCTACTTTCTTACGGTCTTCCTATCAGTACCCTGTGTATGGCTTAAATCTTTCCTGGACACTTTTAGTTTCCAGAGAATTTCAGGTCTAATGGAGCATTTAGCTGCAGTATTCTTCCATGCTAATATTTTTTTCCATTTCATTTTACTTCTGACTCCATGTTTTGTTCAAAGTCTCTTTGAGCCCAAGCTGTATGAAAATGATCTGGTTTATTCAGGAGCATGTGACTGGCTTAACAGGATATATCTACTTCTTACTTAATCCAGAATGCCTTTTTTTAGATAAGCTAAAGCACTTATATTCTTAACACACAAGCATTACAACTATACATGAAGCTATTGATTTCAACAACTTAAGCACAAAAATCCAGTTTATTTGTAAACCATTTCTATAGCTTAAAAACATTGACTTTAAATTGTACATCTTTAACAGTAAAAACTGAGTTTCTACAATCCTCTCTTTCATGTTTAAAGATATGATCTTATACTAACCATCCCAGCAAAATACAATTACTACAACTACTGCTGCCTGTAGTCAGTAACTTGCCAATATTTGCCTGACTTTAGTAAATTCCAGCCACTCTTCATTTTCAGCTATTCTGGTTTCAGCTCTCAATGTAGTAGTAGTAGTAGTAGTAGCTCATTTAAGGAGGTGGCACAGCCTTCCTTAAATGTATTCAGCATCCCTGTTATAATTTATTCATAAATTAACTCTGTGAACCTCACCTTCACATACCGATCAGTTCATACTTTAATTTCACACATTGATGAGCACTGCATGAATAAGCGTGAGAGGCTTCTAAAAATAGCTAGGGAGGATTTAACGGGATAGGAAAGCCTCTTTTTAACTGCAAGCAAGCACCAAACTCACCACACCTGCAAATCTGGTATCTGCCTGGTAAAATCAGCGTTTTACAAGCAACTAACAGCACTTCACTTCTTCTGCTATAACTTCTGGTTGTTGATGAGTTCTGACGTGCTAGGAACAATCACATCGGTGTGATAATGAATCAATGAAGTTGTCTTTGGACAGAGATGGAGTATACTTTCTGCCGTCTGACGCTATTATTTAATATGTTCTTATTGTTTGACTGTGTTTGACTTGCTCTATACTGTGCTTTTATTGCTTGGTAACCCTATGCTATGTAACTATGTGCTAATTGCTTGTGAGTGTTAATAAGATAGAAAGCAATGATCAGCACTATGAATAGCCTATAGCATTTAACATATTTATTATATTAAAATATAATAAACACAGGCTATTACTGTAAGTTGAAAACAGGGCTACAGCCTTTGCCTCCCTGGTCAGCTGAGCAGATCACTTGTTTCATAGACAGCTGCAGCATCTAAACTCAGAACAATCAGTCACTGATGAGCTGTGAGAGCAGTCAAGGCCTTATCTTCATGGCACAGCAGTAATTTGTCTTCCAAACAACAACAAATCAGCCCAAAACATAATGGCTAGAAGAAAAATTACGAGTAGAAAATAAACTGGTAGTCCCAGAAACTTGACTTGCTTTTGGGGAGAATGGCTAAATCTAGCCTTCATAAGTGTAACCTTCGTTATGGTGCTATTATTTTATATTATTTTATTTAAAGAATACCATTCGGATTTATATAAAAATAAGTAATGAAGACAGGGAGTGAAACCTGTCACTAAGAAAATGACAACCTTATAGTTACCACTGTGAACTTCATCCTCTTCCTAGTGTTTCTGTTTTGACTTCTTGTGGGAATAAATAGACAAAATGTATTCAGAATTGTGCTTTTTTTTTTCCACTTCAGTCTAACCTGCGTTCTCTGTGCATTTCAATTCCTTGTTTTACTTTCTGGAAAATAAGTACTCACCAACATGTCAGGTTCCCATTTTGCTCAAAAGCATGGTTTCAGCATGATGGTTCTGAAAAGCTGTCTTAAAAACAAAGCTTAGCATTTAAGTTGGGCAGATACATTTGAATCTAGAAATAAATTAATTTCATTCTCTATATTTATTTATTACACAGTATAATAGGACCAGTGTTGAATAAAAAAGCAACTTCATGTGGAGCTTTCCACTGGAGCATGTTGATTCCAAGTCTGGCTTGCACTAGGAGCCCCAGAAGAGAAGATTATCTTTAATTTGTTTTACTTCATACACTTCAACTTGATTTCCACTAAAGCTGATGGAAAATCTTCTATATTGTAAGGAGGACTTAAGATTCTTTATCACTTTGGCAGTTTTGAAACTGTTATAAATGATCTCTTTTGTTGTTTGGTTGGTTTTTTTTTTCCCTACTCTGACTAGAAGTTAAACTTACTAGTTATCTAATACTTTGTGTCTTGTCTTGAGATTTTAAGTGGTGGTTTTGCTTGCAAATGTACATGTGAAAATGTTAGTCGCCCTTTCTCACAAAACAGTCCTTAATGTTGAATCATTTTTTCTTCGAAGTTTTCTACATAAAGTCATAGTTATCTTCTTAATTCTTCTTAACTTGGTTCCAGAGCATGTCCAAAGAAGAGCAGTGAAGCTGCTGAAGGGTCTGGAGCACAAGTGTTATGAGGAGCAACTGAGGGAACTGGGGTTGTTTAGCCTGGAGAAAAGGAGGCTGAGGAGAGTCCTTCTCATTCTCTACAACCACCTGAAAGGAAGTTGTAGTGAGATGGGTGTTGGTCTCTTTTCCCAAGTAACAAGTGATAGGACAGGAGGACACGACTTCAACTTGTATCAGGGGAGGTTTAGATTGGATATTAGGAAAAAATTCCTTGTTGAAAAGGTTGTCAAACGTTGGAACAGGCTGCCCAGGGAAGTGGTTGAGTCACCATCCCTGGAGGTATTTAAAAGACGTGTAAATGCGGTGCTAAGTACGGTTTAATGGTGGATTTGGCAGTGTTAGGTTAACAGTTGGACTCCATGATCTTAAGTGTCTTTTCCAACCTAAATGGTTCTATGATTCTATGATTCTTTTTTCTCCCTTCTCTGAGCTTCTGTAATCCATTTTTCTTCTCACTTAGAAAAAAAAAAAAAAAAGAAAAAAAAAGAAAAAAAAGAGAAAGGTCTTAAAAATCAGTAGGTGACAACTAAATATGTGATTTTTTTATCTCTTACTACAATTACTGTATTTTCAGTACACTATCCAACTTAACCTCAGTAGTAAATCGTTTGGTATTCTGGGATTAGTAAAGCTCTGAGCTTATTGTTTCTATCGTAGCAAATCAAACTAGAATTTCCGAATTGGACAGAAATTTATATAACAGGGTCTTGTGTATCCGTTACTCATGCCGAGGATAATTTTCTCACCTAAATGATCTTATTTAGATGATTCATGTATACTATTCTCTCGTGCTGCCCTCAAAGCATTTACAAATCTTTGGGACTTGCTGGTGGATTTGGCGAGATATTTGGCCAGATTTGGCTATGACTGTAAACATGGAAAATAAATATGGCACTTCCTTTTCCAGTGGGAGCAGAGTCATTGATTTGTGTAAGCCGTTTTCTGGTGGTAGACCTTAGAAGCAAAGGAGCAAGCAAAAAGTATATTACGCTTTCTTAATATATCCCTCTATAATTGTGTTTATTGCCGTTGGAATAAGGCTACCTGAGAATCAACTGTGAGCCTTAGGACTTAGTATCTGTCTAAAACTCTTCATTACTGTGAAATCAGTTGTCACAGTTGTAAGGCTGTTCAGGAGTCAGCATTTCTTGTACTTCCCATTGCTTATTATACTAACGAAAACAGAAGAAGAACTGTCACAGATAACAATCAAACTCTTAATAAAAGCAAAACAGCTCAGTCCTGAACTCTAGAGCTGCTGGAACAATGCATCACTGCAAGAGCTGTACCAGGCAATAAAGAATCATGTTCTAAATAAGCCTCTATCTACAGCGAGGTTACACTCTGAGAGCCACAAAGCACCAGCCTTTTGTCAAAAACAAAGTCTGATTTGTGTGTCCAAGCTCTTGATCTTTCCTTATTATTGTGTCACCTACTAATCGGCTAGGTTACTGAGAATAAACTGAGCAGACTTTTCTTTCTGACAAGTTGAGGGCATAAGATATTATAAAAGGCCTGGAAAACTTGAAAGCTCCTGTAATCATATTGCTGAGTTAACTCTTTTTTTCTTCCTACGGGTAGAAGAACAACTTCGATTTCAATAAGATTGCACATATAATCTCACCTCTTTAAAAAATAATTTATAACAATATTACTGGAGGCAACCCAGGGTAACGATGGAATAAACCACTGTGAAAATCCCTGGGTTTTTTTGAAATATTTACAAACTTTATGAGGTATTTCCAGTTACGTTTGGCATTTTAGAACAGTTAGGCATGATCACAGACAATGAGACTGAATTCTACTCTCAAGCATCCAAGGACACTGTTATTGAAAGGTCATAAGTAGTTATCAAAATTGCCTGATTTTTTTTCTGCTCCTGACAAAGATTGAAGTTTTGTAGCAGGAGAAGAGAAAATGATGAAGCACAAATATGTTTCACCTCTGAATTTGTGAAGCTTTGAAACAGTCATTTGGGTGAATGGAAGCATTGCAATAGATTTAAGTGTATACTGACTGGGCCCAGTAGGATTATATGAATTTGAGGCTATTTGGGATTTGCAACCCAAGATTTTGTTATGTCTAATATTATTTTTAAAGCTGTTTTGAGGGAGAATTGGACATTATGGAGAGTCTTTTAAACAATAAAATCAGAAGTGGAACAGACAAAAAGCAGCATCTCTTTTAGGAAAACATCTGAAAGACCTATTTTTTGGCAAGGAATAGCAGTGATATGTAAGCAATGAGATTGCATTAAAGTGTTGTGCATTACAACCTCCATTTTTTTTTTTCAACAACATATTGCAGATCTATGTTATTCATGGTAATGGCTCTGAGAGTGCCTCTGCTGGTTTGGCAGTTGTGATGTGGATCTAATCTGAGACTTAGAACATTAGCAAATTTAACTAGGAGTCTCCCAAAGCATCTCTAATGAAAGCATAGGAAGGCTCCAAAGACACTGAAGTTGATAGTTCAACTGGTAATAGAGAATATTAGTCTGAATAAAACACAGACTACATCCTGTGCGGGGTGATGCACTGTGAACGTGTATATTACATAAACAGAGATTCAAAGTCAAGGATGTGGTAAATACTGAACTGGATTTCAAAGGGCCTTGAAACATCACATTTTTAAAGAAAAAAGTTCTATTTTTCAGTAAATAATCCAGAATTAAAACATGTCAAAGTATTCTCTTCAAAACAATGCCACATGCCAAATGAAGGTATTGTTATAATTGTTGCTCAGGATTTACAATCCTATTCTGTCATTTTGCTGGTCTCTCCAGCCTGACTCTTTCTCACATAACTCATTTCTTTATCTCCTCTTAATGAAGATGAGAGACATGTTGTGTGATTTATGAGCTACAAGTCAATTAAACAGCATAACTCACAGCAGAAAATAGCACTATTTGAGCTGAAATTTTTTGTCTTTCTGAGAAAATATTCCATATTCTCATTCAGAACTTCAAAGGTTTCATTTCTCTGACACTTAGTTTTCTAACAAAATATCAACATGTCTATTGAAAGCACATATTTTTGCCAGAAGATTCAGTTTTGTACTGGTAAGGAAATTTAACAAGAGTCTTTTGAACAGCCTTGATTTTTAACTATAGTGCGTGCACAGCTTACGTGACTAAAGAAAAATAATTTCCTTTTCTTCTGCTTCAGAAAGTCTATTTTTTTATGTGAATCAAAATTCCCAGAAAAATCTGTGAAATTTTACATGTAAAACTTGAATAAAAAGTGGCTCCGAATATCTACTGACATAGTTCTCTAGATCATACTACAGATTGAAGTTCAAGTTATTAATATTGATATACTGTTCCCTGTTTAAAGTAAGAGGTTTATACATTCTTATTTATGGATTCCAAAACGTATTTTAAAGCAGCTAAGATTTTTTTCAGTGATGGAGCTCAGCTCCTAGTGCTTGGATATCTTTATTCCTGCCCCTTTCCTTCTCTAGCTTACACTGCTCAGCAGCCCTCTGTCTCTGACCTAGTGCTATAAAGCCACAATCACTTGTCTTCTGCTTTCTCAGGTGAACAAAGAGACAGGAAGTTGAATGGTGCCCGTAATTGCCACACTTAGTCAATTCTTTAGATAGCAGAAAAAAAAAAAAACCAAAACCAAAAAACAATGCAGTGAAGCCTCCTTTGATAAGAAAGAAAATGTTGCACTGCACCTACTTGGTATTGTCCTAATCCCAACAGAAGCCAAAGTGGATCAATATTTTTTTCTAGGAGCTAGAGAGGCTCTAATAGGCGCTTGTTTCAGACACCAGGTGATCATCTTGGGAAAGAACTAAAAACCAAAATGACAAAACTGCTCACTTTATTCTCACGATGTACATGTGTATATACCGAAAACAAGTACTTGTATCAAATGAATAAGATATATTTTGATTCAACAATGTTTGTTTTTCTCTAATGTAAAATTTGAGTCAGAGTGGTCTAATTATTGTGCTTCTCAGTCTTTTAGAAACTTTTTTATACACTCATTAATTTGCTTGCTTTACAAAAAGACAAGTAAGTGTTACAGCAAACCAAAGAAAAGAAAACAAATTTTTTTTGTATATAAGAGCATACAAGGGGCTCCCACAGTAACTGTTACATATAGGCGGTCCTTTATAGCCTTAATTATATCATCACTGGAAAATCAGTTGGTGAGTATCTAAATTCATTTGCACACATTATGTTTTTAACCCCTGAGGAGTAATACGGTATATAACTACATCTGAAAACTAAACCAGTGGAATTTATGTCATGCCGGTGTTCATTTTGTTGTAAAATTGACTTTCAACAAGCAATCCAATATCTAGTAAAAAGCTCCGATCAGGCAGGGTTATAATGTCATTAAATGCTGCATTTGTTAATAGCTGCAAATATTTTCTTTCCTACTACTTAAGGGTGTTGAAAAGCTTGTTAATGGCAGTGGAAATGAGCTACAAATGAGCGTATACATATTGTAGTGAAGTAATTCAACAGTTGCTGTTCCTATTTAAACTGAAAGAAAAATGTCAGCAGGAAAAAATGCCAGAGAGATCATAGAAATCCCTCAACCTTGGTATACATCAGTCTCCAGAATGATTTTCTTAAGGAACTGATGGGAGTTAGATTTTTAAACCATATAAACCATCGAGGTTGGATGAGGCTTTGAGAAACCTGGTGTAGTGGAGGGTGTCCCTGCCCATGACAGAGGGGTTGGAACTAGATGATCTTTGAGGTGCCTTCCAACACAAACTGTTCTATGATTCTATGATTCTGTAAAACACAACATGATAAAGTAGAGAAGAACATAAGAAACAGTCTTGACTTTCCATAGGCTGTGATTCTGAGTCTTGAGTCTGAGATCTAGAAGGTGTTCTTCAGACACAGTTGGCCTTCCCAATGTTGAGCAAAGGTTACTTAAGTGCCTGGTAACTTCCCATATGGAAACAATCCAGTGGGAGTTAAACCACTGTGGAAGTAAATCTGAACCCTCTTGGCTGGCTGTACTTCTCTGTCATGGCAAGAAAGGAGATGATTTACAGCTTCTTCAGGTGTTCGGTTCTTTGTTTTCAGTTTTACTATCTGATGATAGTTCATCACTCTTCTTCCAGTGCAGCACAAGAGAGGTGAGTCCTTCTTATGGGAAGAGATCTGTTCCTAGCAACTCCTGTTGAGAGAGAGGGTGAAGTCACTTTGTTATAATAATACTTCTTGGGATCAATGACATGGGAGTCAACCAAATGAGCTTCAGACTTTGATTCAAACATGACAGAATATGAATATTCCCCATGCTATAACAGGAACAGTAGCTTGTTTTGTTGTCTTTCTGCTTTAAGACGAAACATTGTTCAAGAAAAGTGGAAAAAAGCCACATGACCTCTTGAAAAAAACTTATATGGGATATGTTGGTGAGAGTGGTATCTGTCAAAGGTCAGACATGTGGTGGCTATGCAGTTGTATAAGGAGTCCAGCTTGCATTTTGCTGGAGGCCACCCTGACTAACGTTAGCTGATACTAATAGCTTTCATTGCAGGTCTCAATAATTTTACACCACTGTAGACCAAATGAAGCTCATATTCTTCCTGCGCACATTTTTCTTTGTTATGGGAATATATTCAGAGGTAAATTGGAAGTAAAATTAAACTCCGTCTTCTAAGATAATACCTGTGAAATCAGTGCTAAAAGCATCATTGGAAGGCTAAAGCTCTATTTATAGAATGCAACATTTTTTCCTACTTCTCAATTCTCTGACCATTAGTTACTTTTTCCTTCTGAACCTTAACTCTGAGGTATAAATTGCTGCTGTGTATAGTAATATTTTTTCCTACTCGTTGTCATGATCTATTGTTAATTTATGGATAGACCAGATGAATATGACAAAGATGAACGGAGTTGAAAAAATATGTATAAGACTTCTTGTATACAAAGAAGACATGTAGTGGAGCAGCAGATCTTGGAGCACAAGAGGTTATCCTGAGGCAGGGAAATGCCAGAGGAGCAGAAAGACCAGCCAGGAGCTGGCAGCTCTGGTGGGAGATGCTTTGTGTGCAATCTTATTTGCATACAATTTTATTTGCTAGGTAAAAAAGAGGTTTATTTCAGCTATCTTGCAGAAAGAGCACCGTTACCTGTAACTGAATTACATAAAAATTTAAAATAAAAGCTGTACAGTGATTTATATACACTTTAGCACTCAAGAGAAGATTTTTAGGAGAACTTCAAGTAAGTAGAACCACTTGTGCAGTTAAGGCTCCTAAATTCCAGGATCAGATAGGGTTTACTCTCAGCAGTGTGACAGTGTTACAGTGTGAGTTTTCCTGCTTAGAAAGTGTGTGTTGCGTATCAGCTTTCTGACATATCTAAAATTTCCCTGTGGTTTCCAGAAAGCCTCAGACAACTTTGGGTTTGTTACTGCAACACCATGACTAGAGACTAATTTCAGCATCTACTAAATGTTGATAAATATTCAGCATCTACTAAATATTGCTTTGAAGACTCTCAAAACTTTACCAGTTATAGCTACTTGTCTACGAGGCTGCAGATCAGTGTTGGCCCTTGAGGTGTTGTGGTTTAGTATATTTAGCTCATCTCTTCATTTTGCTTGTAACATAAACAATTCTATTTTTTTTTCCCTAATGGCAACTTAAAACCAAACACAATTCTTGAAGATAAGTTGTCTGCCACTACCTCCCTCTAAATTCAATTGGATTTATGTTTTCCGTATTTCTTTCTTTCTTTCCTTACTATTCCAAAGTCTACAGTAAATCTGAAACATTAGAACTGAGGTGGATAGTTCCCATTCCTATTAATAAGATGCTTAATGTAGGCAGACTCATGGATTCACTTCTGTCGACTTGTCACTGCTGTATAAGTTTATCTTTATAAGGATAAATATTGTAGAAACATTCCACTCTACTGCTATTGAAGACACTGAGGCTTTATGTGAATCCATGGACCTAGGTTAAATGAACTCACAATCTCTTTTCCCTCATCTCTGAATCATTTTATAAGATGGAAAGAAAGGGAAATTGTAAAGCTTGTGAAAGATTAGAACAAAAAAATAATGAAAACCCTCAATCTACTTCATAAAGATCCACAGCTTCAACTGCAGGTTGGAACAGCTCTGGAGCAGCTTCCCTTGGCTAAAAAAAGATTGTATACATCAAGTGCCATAGACTTGTGCACCTTCAGGTTTGAGACCATCTAAGGAACCTAGAGGTGCACAAGTCCATGGGACCTGATGAGATACGGCCACAGGTCCTGAGGGAACTGGCAAATGAAGTTGCTAATATCCATCGTATTTGAGAAGTTGTGGCAGTCTGGTGAAGTTCTCACCAAACAGAAAAAGGGAAACATAGCCCCCATCTTTAAAAAGGGAGAAAAAAGAAGACTCAGGGAACTACAGGCCAGTCAGTCTCACCTCTGTGCCCGACAAGATCATGGAGCACATCCTCCTGCAAACTATGCTAAGGCACATGGAAAATAAGGAGGTGATTGGTGACAGCCAACATGGCTTCACTAAGGGCAAATCATGCCTGACTAATTTAGTGTTCTTCTACAATGGGGTTATGGCATTGGTGGATAAGGGAAGAGCTACTGACATCATCTACTTGGACTTGTCCAAAGCATTTGACACTGTCCCACATCACATCCTTGTCTCTAAATTGGAGAGACATGGATTTGATGGATGGACCACTCAGTGGATAAGAAATTGGCTGGATAGTCGCACTGAAAGAGTTGCAGTCAATGGCTCGATGTCCAAGTGGAAACCAGTGATGAGTGGCATTCCTCAGGGATTGGTCTTGGGACCTGTGCTGTTTAACATCTTTGTTTAACATCTTTGTTGGCGACATGGACAGTGAGATCAAGTGCAACCTCAGCAAGTTTGCTTACGACACCAAGCTATGTGGTGTGGTCGTCACACTGGAGGGAAGGGATGCCATCCAGAGGGATCTTGACAGGCTGGAGAGATGGGTCTGTGTGAATTTAATGAAGTTCAACAAGGCCAAGTGCAAAGTCCTGCACATGGGTGGGGGCAATCCCCAGCACAAGTACAGACTGGGTGGAGAACGGATTGAGAACAGCCCTGAGGAGAAGGACTTGATGATGTTGGTTGATGAGAATCTCAACATGAGCCGGCAATGTGCGCTGGCAGCCCAGAAAGCCAACTGTATCCTGGGCTGCATCCAAAGCAGCATGGCCAGCAGGTCGAGGGAGGTGATTCTGCCCCTCTACTCTGCTCTCGTGAGACCACACCTGGAGTAGTGCGTTGAGCTCTGGGGCCCCCAACTTAAGAAGGACATGGACCTGTTGGAACAAGTCCAGAGGAGGGCCACAAAGATGATCCGAGGGCTGGAGCACCTCTGCTATGAAGACGGGTTGAGAGCGTTGGGGCTGTTCAGCCTGGAGAAGAGAAGGTTCTGGGGAGACCTTCTAGCAGCCTTCCAGTACTTACAAGGAACCTACAAGAAAGCTGAAGAGGGACTTTTTACAAGGGCCTGTCGTGATAAGACAAGGGACAATGGATTTAAACTGAAAGAGGTCAAATTTCGATCAGATATATGGAAGAAATTTTTTACATTGGAGGGTGATGAGGCATTAGAATAGGTTGCCCAGAGAAGTTGTGGCTGCCTTATGTCTGGAAGTGTTCGAGGCCAGGTTGGATGGGGCTTTGAGCAACCTGGTGTAGTGGAAGGTTTCCCTGCCTGTGGCAGAGGAGTTGGAACTAGATGATCTTTAAGGTCCCTTCCAACCCAAACCATTCTATGATTCTAAGATTCTATGATTTTTTAATAATGCCAAGGGAATGAAGCTCAAATTTGTGGAAGTGCAAACTCTGTCTGACATCCAAGTAGTCACAAACAGCTGACTATGAAAAGCAAAGCAGTCTTTAGCATGCAGTGCAGAACTCCAATATGAATTAATATTTTAATTAACATCATTGTAGAAATTAATTAATATTGCACAACTCAGAATCTGCCCCTTCCCAAAGATAGTAGAATTTGCTGTAAGAGAAAGTTAATTAAAAGAGAAAATTTCAGATAGGATGTAATTTGCTGTTTCTCGGATGAAATACTTTGGGCCAGTTTCATCTTTACCATAAAAATTTACCAGTATATTTCTTCAGTTACTTTATTTTTGCTATTTGTCGGAGGGACTCAAAACCTTCCCATAGCCTTAATCTTCCAGTTTTGGTAGCCATATCAGAGTTAGTACTGGGCGCAGAGACCCAAAAAGAGATGAATTGGGGTGGTCCTGTTCACCTTCTCTACCTATTTGATGTGGATTTTTCCAGCACTTTCTCCTGCAAGAAGCAGTCAGATTGCAGAACCTTTTCAAGAAGGGTGGAGCAGAGGGAGATTTGGATGAATGTCCTGGGCTAGGTATGGATAATGCAATAAGAGCACAAGCATAAATAGCAACAGTGTTTTGCAGGGAGGAGGATGGGTTTCTGGACATTTTTTGTTTGTTTGTTTGTTTTTTGTTTGTTTTTTTTTTTTCTTTTTAATGAAGCTTGCCCAAGGTTTCTTGCTGTTGATTTCATTATTATGCTTCTGCACTAATCATTGAATGATATTCCTTAGGCATCAGATAAGCAGTAGAAAAGATAAGAACATATGAGGCAAAATACTAGTGGGAAAAAACATGTAGAAGAGAGAGATGAAAGAGAAATGGATAAGCAAAGGGAAGTAGAATAAAAAGGCAGTTTTATATCTTGACAATAAGCTGTGAAAATACTAGGTATAGCTGTAATAAAAACGAAAATTATCTCAAACCCCACACTAGCAGCAATTGCAGTAAGAAAGTGTTAGTCTCTTCTTGTGAAGGTGCAGAAATCTCTATACAGCACTATTTATCCTTTTATTCCAAAAGTAAACATCCTTAATGGTTCTCTGTCTTCTCAGAGCATAAACTTGAGCAGTTCCCTAAAAGTGAAAAATGCAAATGCAAATGTTGTGTTTGTAAATGTTTATATGACAAGATAGAGAAGGCACTGTCTTATCCTGATGTGTGAACTCAAATGAAGAGGACAGAGACGAGACTGGGCTTTCACAAGCAGAGTGAGTTATTGGAGAAGTGAGTAGCAGAAGTGTAAAACAACAGCAAGGAATTTGGAAGTCGAGAAGGTAATTTTAAATTCCTTTCTTGATGCTGCAGAAAGGAAGCAAGTGGAAAGGTGATAAGATAATTGCATGTTCCTGCAGATTACTTGGTAAAATGCTTAGAAGGGCCAAGAGTAATTACTATGTAACTGACACTGGCTCTATTTACTTTGTAATGTTTATAGCAATTATCATATAATTAGTCTGCCACTACCTGATATTTACTATGCAATCAAATGACAAGAGCTACCATGAAATGTGGTAAAGAAGAGAAGGAATATGGCAATAGTGATTTGTAACTTTAATCATTACTAAAGTAACAATTACAACCTAGTTTAGGAAATTTCTGGCTCAAGAATGGTTATCAGAATGGTGTATCTGCAAATCACAAACCAAAATAATGTTATTTCTTTCAAGGAGATTGAGTTTTAGACTCAAGATATTTACTCTGATGTTATTTTTGGCCATGCTCCATTGAACTTGGACAAGCTCCCACTTCTATGCAGAACCTGGAAGAATCTCACTGCACTAAAGCTCTGAGAAGACAGGCATATTATCTCCTCAGACTCCCTTCACTGCTAGGAAGACAGAGGAAGAGGCATCTCTAAAGGAAAATTGTGAAGGCTGATGAGCTAAGATGTTGTCTAGAGGTGTTTATTTTTTCCATTGACTATTAAAGGAGCCTAGGGTGGTTGTAATCGTAACATAATCATCTCTGTTAATTGCATGAAATTAGACAAATTGCACTCAGGCCTGATTTAAAAAGCCAAATAGATTAAAAATAAATTCACCAGAAGCCTGCCTGAAAAGATCAGCTCTGATTGGAAGATCTCCTGTGTATGCCACATGTTCGTAAAATTATTTTCATCCCACCCCCGCTCAGCCTCAATATAAATAACATTATCATTTTCATTGCCTTCATGTGTTTTGCATTTTACCTTAGAAACTTTGAAATAATTAGCTGAAAACTTATAACTGATATCTGAAAATGAGGAAAATGTAATCAGTGTAGCTTATAGTAAAGCACTTACTAACCATGCGTATTTGGTAAATTTAAATTTGGATCATTATTTTTGCTTATATGACAAACATGTAAGGACAATAGCTATAGAGATCATAATACACTTTCAACAAGTGAAGTACATAAATGTTGCTGGAGATGAAATTGTATCTTGCAGACCAGTTTCTAGTGAACTGAAGTCTGCTCAAAAAAATTAAAACAACCTTGAAATAAGTCGAGAGAAAATCTATTACTGAACTAGATTCTTCAATCCTTGTTTCAATAAATATTTAACTGAAAGCTAAGAACTAAACAGAAAAAAAAAGGATAAATGTTTACACTTTCCAAAAAATTTACAGAAAAGTGTATACACTGGGGATATATACCTGAGCTTCATGAAGCAATGAATGAATTCACAGATGCATTTGCATATGCATCACATCCAAGATTACTATTCCCTGTCCCTGGACACTATTTTTGGGAAAGCACAGGAAGGTCCCATATTTCATTTCCCCGCATTTAAAATGCTTCAAATATGAGAAGACAATCTAAAAGGAAGAGAATTTGAATCAGTAAAAGAGTGGCAGAATGAAAACCCAGACAGAACGCCTCTGGTCCCTTGAAAAAAGGGGACGTGATGATATGTCATGATAAACTGATCTATCTTTGTTCCCATCCTAAGTCGGTAACACTGATGTATTGATGTTGGTAAAAATGACAACATTGACAAAGCATCAAAGTCAAGCTTCATAATTTTTTTTTTTGTACAATAATAAAATCCTTCTGGCCACTCAATGTCTTCCATTCCATGCAATTAATACAGGTTTTTGTATTATCAAATCTTCCTCATAAGATTCTTTGGTACAGAAAGACCTTATTGCAAGGTTATTTAACTTTTAGAATCCAGCCTTTGTATTTGCTTGATTCAGGAAATTACAGAAGGTAATTTGCTGCACCTGTACAGGGATTATCTATTCTAATGACACTGATGTTTTGCAAGCAATTCTGTTTTTCACAGGTAAAGAATTTCATTTTAAAGGACGGTCTTACTTTGTCCAGTTTTACCCATATTTTTAGCATGGTGCATTCAGAGTCAGTCTGCCTTTGCGCAGGTCAAAGGTTCTGGTCCTCCCTGTCTTCTCTGCCCTTGGGCTGAGGTACTGTAAGCTCCGAACCAGTTTCAGAGCTGCTTAACATAGGACTGCCTGTAGCACACTTTTAACGTACAAACTCAGAAGACTACTGGGAAACAAAGTTCATTTTTTTGCAGCCTTGTCTGACACATGCCTTGTTCCCAGAACGTATTTAATGGATGTCTTTCCACTTCTTCAGTCACCTTATGTAAGGGGATCTATTCATAGCTGGTGAGCGAGAAAGCCATGGCTGCCAGCTCTGCGGCAAAGGCGGTGAGAGAATCCTTTGCTGTTTCTCCCTCCCACAGCAGGATACAGAGTTACATCGGGAGAACTTGGGTTTGAATTGCTTGGAGAATTTGGATGTCTGCACAATGGTGATACTTCTTCAGACTGACACTGTCTAAGGCTGTAGTCAGCAAAGTTAGAACAGGCTTCTTCAATGAATGGGACTGCAGCTTCACCTAGAAGAATTAAGCAGCATAGCAGCACCTCTGAAACCAGAGGTGATATAATCAAGTTTATTCTGATATTCCAACTTTAAAGCTCAATCCCAGTAGCAGCACCCTTCTGGGAGCAGAGTTGGAGGATATGGAAATCTTGTTCCAGATATAAAGGGGAACTGAAAAGCCAGAACCAGTCAATTTTATCTCATTGTGTTATTTCCTGGCAAAGAAGTCAGGCGTGCTTCATGGCAAATTACAAAAGCAATTCAGGAACTCTTTCCCTTGGGCTGCTTTCTGCAAACAAATATATGTTTTGAATTATTCATGGAATTTTGAACTATGATTTCATAAGCACCAACAATCAAACCCAGAATTCATGTGCAAGACAAGGGCTTTATCTTTAGATTTAGTCTTGCTAGGCAGGACTATCTGTGTAGTACAGTGAGGACCTGCTCATTGATTGACACCTTTCCATAATTAAATATTAAATCCTAAAAGGGATTAGTGGTTACTCGTAAGTTAAACATCCTGACTTCTCTTTCACTATTTAAAATCCTGCTTTTGGTAATACCACTGGAGGGATTACTCAGCTCTGCTCCTATTAACATTCTTTAGAGCTCAGCCTAGATAGTGTTTTTCTTAGACACAATTTAACTTCCTCTTCTTCACTGAAGAAGAAATGGTTATAAAACTTTTTAGGTTCAATTTGCAGTAATAAGAGAAGTGTCAGTAGAACAACATGCCACAGGACAGCAGTTTGAAGGATTCATCTTTAAATATAGCCATTGCATAAATTCATCCACAACATACAGAGAACATGGATATGGGACAAAACTCTGTCTCATTTTTCAATTGGAGTTGAAGAGAAAATATTAATCAGCTATCAAAGGTAACTATGTATATTTTCAAAATTGTAAAAGTAATTACTCTTTCTGAAGAGACTTAGAAAAATCAGTTATCAGTCCAAACATCAAAAACTTTGATTTTTTTTAATCTTCCGTATCTTGACCAGTGGATCTGGTACAACATTTTCTGCATAATTACCTCCATCCCAGTTAAAACTGGCTGTGTCAGGATTAGGGAGTTTTAAAACTCTGTAAGTGACTCTTTTTTCATCTTAATGACAACTTTGTGAGTCAAGGTGGGGAGAGTCAGCAACTTGCCGAAATAAATCCTTCAAGACTGCAAGATTGTTTTCCAAACAAGTAATGTCATTTCAGAGGACAATGCAATTTGTGTCTCTAAATTTATTTGCACATCACTAGAAAGAAAAACCTTTCAATAGTATGGAATGGTTCCTTGCTATTCATGTCAAAGAAATTCTATAATAAGCAGACATAGTGAAGTGATTTCTGTCTCTTTTTAAGTGTACATTTAAATAACTTTTTCCCACTGCCTTTGACTGGAAGGAAGACTTTCAGAGCTCTGAGCTATATGGGAAAAATCCTGGTGTCACTGGAGTCAACAGAAACTTACCATTGACTTCTATGAGATAGAAACTTGGTTTTCTGCTAGTTAAAAATAAACTCAGATGACTGGTTTCTTTTTGGATATCCTCAGAAGAACTGAAATGCATGATGAACATATTTTTATAGACTTCAATGCTTTCTTTGGGTATGTCCTTGCTTCTTGGAAGAAGTCCAGGAGGTTCTTTCAGGTTCATGTAACTCAGAAGAAACTGTAGATGATGCCTATACTAAGGGAAGTGGAAAAAAAAAAATCAAATTTGTTCTTGATAATCATAGAATCATAGAATCATAGAATCGTTAGGGCTGGAAGGGACCTTCAAAGGTCATCTAGTCCAACCCCCCTGCAAGGGGGGGTTCCTCAAAAACCAAATTAGTATACTGCAGTGTATGAGAGATGAAGGAATAGGTCAGTACAGAATAATATATAAGGTAATTTTAAAATAGAGCATCTATAGCTTATCTCAGGGGCTTTGCACCAAAATAATAATGTATTTAAACTGAATAGTTAGGAAATGTGTTAGCATCATTATCATTATCTGTGTTTGTGTGTAGCCTCCATTCTTTTTACAAATGGAGAAGAATTTTTCTGGCATTATCAGAAGGATTGCCCAAAATCCATAAAGCAAAAAAGATGTCTTGAGGTCTGTCTCTCTCACTCTTTTAGAACTTTTCCATTTTGTATAAATAATATATATATGTTATTATATATTATAATCATAGGATCATAGAACCTTTGGATTGGAAGGAACCTTAAAGCTCATCTAGTTCCAAGCCCCCTGCCATGGGCAGGGACACCTTCCACTAGATGAGGTTGCTCAAAGCCTCATCCAACCTGGCCTTGACCACTCCCAGGGGTATGGCAACCACAACTTCTCTGGGCGACCTGTTCCAGTGCCTCACCACCCTGAGAGTGAAGAATTTCTTCCTTAGATCTAATCTAAATCTACCCTCTTTCAGTTTAAAGCCATTACCCCTTGTCTTGTAACTACAGGCCGTTGTCAAAAGTCCCTCTCCAGCTCTTTTGTAGGTCCCCTTTAGGTGTTGGAAGGCTGCTAGAACATCTTCCCATAGCCTTCTCCTCTGGTCTGATGAACCCAAATTCTCTCAGCCTTTCTTCATAGGAGAGGTGCTCCATCACTCTGATTATTTTTGTGGCCCTCCTCTGGACCCAGTCCAATATTTATATAAATATTGTTCTTGGTTTCTTGGAAACCTTTTTGGAAATTTTTGTGATGGAACTTCCCAAGTTACTTACTTCAGGCTACCTTTTTGAGTCATTCTTCTCTCTGCTGTGGAACAAAGAATTACTTGTATTTCAGTTATTTTTTAGAAGATTTTGTCTTATGTCATTTTAATTACATGTAATAATAATCACAATTTAAATTAAACATTTACCACATGAAGACTTGGTGATGGATTTAACATAGCTTTAAGGCCTCACAAGCAATGCTAAACAAAGGAATAAGGAATGGTAACATATACCTGCAGTTAATAAAGGGTTGAATTACCATTTGAAAAGTCAGTGTCTATGAAAAAATGGTTACAATGCCTATAAAAAATGGTTCCATACTGACTTTCAGTATCTGTAGTAAAGTGGTACAAATTAGCGAAGGTCAAACACAGTAAAGCTATTAATGAATCTCTAAAACTTCTCATAGAAATTATGATTACTTTAGTAAGGTTTTGTAGATTAAAACCGCTAAATGATGACAGAATGCCTCCTAGGAGGTTAAGGGAAAAATAACTTAGAAGAGTTTATCAGGTTACTGCAGGGTATCAAAATCTTAACAGTACAATAAGTTGATTAGTCAGTAATATGTGTGTATATGTGTGTGCACGTGTGTGTAGACAATGCTGTAGCATTCAGGGTTTATCACAGGCATGTCTGGGAATATATTTTACCCAAATTCTAACAGTCCTATTCTTCTACTTCTCTGCCCCACTGATGATCCATTTACATTGATACTCACCTCCAACCTAGCCTTGAGAAATTCTTGACTGGCTCCTTTAGGTCAGCAAGTGGAAAGGTATATCTATTTTGTCTCTTTCCCTTGTAGACCTTCAGAGAGCTAGACATCTTCTCAGAGTCTCCTTCTTTATTACTTGGGAACCACTGTTTTCCTGGCACTGATGCTGCATGTGACTTGGACTCTGTTTTCACTTGTGGATGGACAAAGTTATAACAGAGCTAAATTAATGTCCACAGTTACCTTCTTGCCATTCGGAAAAGATTGTTTGTATCAATCACTATATAAATAATAATTACATAAAAAATAGGATAGGAAATGATCTAAAGAAGTAATCCAGTCCATTCTTTTGCTGTCAGTCAGGCTCAAATTTACCCACATCATTCTTTATATTTACCTAGTTAGTTCTTAAATATGTCCAATAGTGTACATTCCCAAAACTATCAGGTACTCTGTTCCTGATCCTCAATATCCATAGTGTTAGAAAGCTTTTCCTGATTTCTGACTTGAATATCTCCCATGGCAAACAAAGATGGAAACTTTTCACCTGTGGATCTGAAGATTAAACTACTCTCTTCAGAGAATTTGAATATTGTTAACTATAAGGCTCTGGAATGTTTGGACTGACATAATTTGTGTATTTGTCATTACAGTAGAAGTGAAGAAAAAAAAGAAATTTATATGATCTGCCTTAATTCTGAGATTATTAAATTTTTAACACTTTATTCTGAAATTTCTTTTTTTTTTTTTTTTCAGAATAAATCAAAACATGTTTGTGTACACACATGTGGACACACACTCACCTTGAATTTATAGCAGATAGGTAGACACACATACTCACATGGACATGAACTCTCCCGTGTGGCCTCCCCATAACATTATCTTACTGAGAATCCATTGATAGAGTGCTCTGGGCTGTCCCTAAAATGTCAGGTAGCTTAATAATAAAAAAACACTTCCTTCAGTAATTCAATGCTAATGTCTACCAGAGATTAAATTCCACCCAAGAAAGCCCTATTATTGAACTGGATTCTCAAATATATCTTTCTGTAAATATTTAATGAAAAATTGACAAATAGAAACAGAACAATGTTTGATTTCCACCTCAACTCCTCACCTCCAACTAATAGCACAGTATCCTACTTTAATATTATACACCTTGGGTTAGTTTATGCACTTAGATGATTCTGTACTGGTGTAGATGAATTTGCAAATCTAATCACACAGCCTACTCCTCTGTGTGACCAGAAAAACTTTTTGAAATTATAAGGAATGCCAGATCAAGCTTTTAAAAGCATTTTCCACTATTTTATGAGGGTAAGAATTCTTATAAAGAACAAATAAAAGTACAATCAATGAAGAATGCGAAAGAAAGTAGATTAGTTGCCATAAATCTAGACAGCAGAAGTGCTTAGGGTGTATCTGTATTACTGACTGGTAGGTATAGAGAGAGACCTGCTGCATTCTGTCCAGGCTGCATGTGGAGCACACTGTATGGTGTTCTGGTGCATTGCTTTGAATTTGGTACCAGAGCAGTACTGATTTAAGAGTACCAGGAATGTGCTAGACTGTGCAGCACAAGACTCTTGAGTACAGATATAAGGCAAATTTACCAGAGAAAATAATTTCTCCAGTATATTAAGTTATAATTGTGATTGTATCTTAGTATATACTTGGTTCAGCAGTACAAATAGGACTGAGTAAAAATTGAGAAATTATCCACAAAACCTCCGTTTTACTTTTCCTTAAAACAGCTGAAAAAATGACCTATGAAGCTGTTCATCCTGTCTATCATGAGATGGTGGTGTGGGGTTTCCATGAGAGTCTAGCAGTAGCTTTATATCCCATTTAGTAATGTCAAAGTGTCCTTGAACACAAAGGAGAACACTGGATATGGCGGCACTTGAAAATATAGGTCAGTGTTTGACAAAGCAACAAACTATTGTGCCACCAGAGTCAAGCAACTTCCATGTGACTGGTCACACAGATATTGGATCCTGACTCCTGCACTTCCAACCACAGACTGTTCAATGTAGCATAAGTGACAATATCTATATTTAGGATGGGATATATCTCCCTTAACTTTAGCCACCAAAAGGACTGTCTAATATAAGCTAGCCATCAACGATCTAACCAGGTTCCCTCAGTCAATGAAGAGTGATCTTATGTATCTTTATAACCTGAACCATCTTCTGACAGGAGTTCATCTCCTTCTGTTATCTTTCAAGAGATCTAGATGATTAACATAGATAGATCCTTACCATTCAGATAGTCAAAATGGACTATATGAATCCCACTCTCGAGGAAAACAAATACATAGGAAGTCACTGTGGAATATCAATCTAAATTTGGTAAAGACAATTATATCCATTCACAACAAGGAGGTATTCTGCAGAAATAGCATTGCTTTGACATAAAGATCACTTTGCCATAGCTTTGGCCCAAGTTCCACTGTATTGACAAGTCTTCAAGGGACAAAAGGTGAAAGAAGGATTTAAGAACAGGCAAATACTGAGGCAGTGTAGCCGAATAAATAGTGTTGTTTTTTCCTTTCTGAATGAGTTGTGCCACTTACAGAAGAGAGAAGATGTAAGAAGCGTTGAACCAAGAAGGTAGTGTGTGTACACATAATTAAAAATGCGTTGTCGGTGTGTGAGTATGTAGCTCAACCTGGTTGAATTCTGTATTAAAAATCTTGTTTTGCATGAGACTGTAATATATGTAAGTCCTATAGATTCTAATAATTTATTATTTCTGTATCTTTGTTCGTGGTCTCCTAAGAAGGAAATAACTGTTTCTAAAGTTCAAAGCTTCCTGAATACTTTTGAAGTCATGACAGCACTGTTCCTAGGGAGGGTTGTGATCTAGACAGCTGTCCCCCAGGAATAAAAGTAAATTAATGGAAAAAAAAATCATGGAGAGATAAACCGGTGCTTTCATCAATAGTACTTTTCGGTTTTGCTTTATGATATGTCATCTGGTGTGGGAGGGGAAGCGAAGTAACTTGTACTTTGAAGTTGTGGCATGTTCTGAAGCAGTCATTAGCGTAGTTCATACTTCTTAGGTACCTGAATCAGAGTCACTGATTCATTGAGGTGCTCTGTGTAGCGAGGATACTTTGCAGAACCCAGGCTTGTGCGAGCAGCCCAGAGGGCAAAATCTGACAAAAAAAAACTATTAACTGAAGAGCTCTGGGGTTGAAAATATAAAATACTTTCCAGTTAAGAAGTTACAATTTTCCAGCCTTATACAAAGACCTTAGAGCTGGCCTAGCTTTCAGAAAAGTATCTTGCATTAAATTATTTACAGCTAAGAAAAGTAGTTTTCTGTTTAGCTTCTTTTAATTTCAAGTTGAAAAGTTAGATCATAGGTCTCACTCTTTTTTCTTCACATTTAATTTATGAAGACATAAAATCTTTTCACATTATATTACAAGTACATGAGCAGATTTCTATAATTTTCATCAGTTTGCACACACTTTCATAATGTGTTAATGCCTGTCGCATGCATTTATTTCTAATCTTACCAGGGAATTTTAATGTCTCCTTCTATGGCATAAGCATCCCCTTAGTCAGTTCACACATAATTAGAGGGCTTGTTCTTGCAAGATAGAACTCCGTTATTTCCCTTACTATGAGCATACCATGCAGCTTCCTTAACACTTCCTTTCCTTGACAGGTCAAAGAAAGTAGAAGACAATATTTAAATGTTAATTCTTGTGATAGATTGCATCTAATTACCTAATTATATTGATTGACGTATATGATAGTTATTGTATTGCATTATTTTAGCTGATAATGGATAACGTAATTCAGCTGAAACATAAAATTACTTGGAAATAAGCTCAATATCTCCACATTTTGTACCCTCTGGAAGGGTAGTTTTTAGCCGAGACCTACTGAAAAGAATATAAAGAATATATATATATGTATATAAAGAATATAAGGATCTCAAATGTTCTGAGCTTTGCTTGAGTATTCTCTCTGATAGATTCCGCTTTGAACTAGATCCTAATTAGGATTGGCTCTAACAGGTCAGAGCAATGCCCACTTAGACATCCATTGGGAATGCCCAAAGGAGAGTATCAGAATAGGAGATGCAAGTAGATGAACTTTCCCAGATGCTCTTCCTGTGGTTTCTGGTGACTTGTGGTTTCAGGTGTTCTTTAGAGGGTGGTGTCACGGATTAGTAATCATGGAGGGACTTTTCTTTCATGGCTTTGTCCAGTGACTTTTGTTACCCCTGCCATCTACTAGAAATCTGCAGCCTCCTGTGGCAGGAACGTCTGCATCTTAGTTACAAGTCACAGGATAAATCTCTCCCTTTCTTTACTTTCGGAATTACCTTTTAGTTTCATGTGGAGCTATTTTAGTCTTATTAGAAGAGACAGTGAACACTTGATCAGATTCACTCTTCATTATTTACTCTTATACATTTTTCACTCTCTTCAAATAACTTGATGATGTACAGAATTGTCTGACTTCTTCCGTCATGTTTTTTTCCAGGATGTTTTCTGCTCTATAAATATACTTCTTACACCTAAGCCATTTCATAACTTTAACTATCCTTGATGTCCAGTGCTGAAAATTTTCCAATTCTACTAATTTGATATATTATATAGAAAGCAAATGTTAAAGTGGAATTTCTGGTGTTATTCTTCAGTAAAACATTGAAGACCAGAGAGTATCACAGGAATTTGTTATGTTACAGTTAACATCACTTTTGCTTCTGAAGACACATTTCACCCTCCATTATATGAAGGAGAAAGGAAAATGCTGCTTTAATTTTTGTAAATCATACTTTCTGGGCATTTGAACTACTGAGTACTGAAAAGATCAGAGTACTATAGTTCACCAGTGTAACATGATATGTCTCATGCATATATATTGGGGGAAAAACGTAAAGTCCATTAAAAAAAAAATCAAATTAAGCCAAGAGTGATGTCCAGAAAGACTAATAGTTTAGAGTTTAAGATTTCCTATTGCGTTTATGTTATATTTTGATGATAAAACTACAGCTGTCATTGAGATGTTTTACAAATATTAATTCATCCGTATCTTAATGAAGTACTCTCATGAGAAAACAGGGAGTAGAGTGATGATCCCATCAGAGCAGATATTCTTACCTATATTCAATAGTTTACTCTCAGTGATGAAGGAATAATAATTAGGAGGAATTAGAATCGACAACTTCTTGAGTGTCGCAGTTTTCTTTCTATGATATAAATGTGTGTATTTGTTGAGGTCCAGGGAGGTGATTCTTCCCCTGTGCTCTTCTCTTGTGAGCGGGTCTCAAGGAGGGCCACAAAGATGATCCAAGGGCTGGAGTACCTCTCCTGTGAAGACAGGCTGAGAGAGTTAGAGTTGCTCGCCTGGAAAAGAGAAGGCTCCAGGGTGATCTTATTGCAGCCTTCCAGTATACCTAAAAGGGGTCCTACAAGAAAGCTGGAGAGGACTTTTTACAAGGGTATGTAGTGATAGGACAAGGGGCAATGGATTTAAACTGAAAGAGAGTAGATTTAAATTAGATCTAAGGAAGAAATTCTTCACTTTCAGGGTGGTAAGGCACTGGAACAGGTTGCTCAGAGATGTTGTGGATGTCCCATCCTTGGAAGTGTTCAAGGCCAGATCGGATGAGGCTTTGAGCAACCTGATCTTGTGGAAGGTGTCCCTGTCCACTGCAGGGAGCTTGGAACTAGATGTTCTTTAAGGTCCCTTCCAACCCAAACCATTCTATAATTCTATATTACATTATATTTTTGTTACTTTTTACTGTGCAACAAGCCTTAGACTTTCGTTACTTCTAGGTTCAAAACTTCATTATGATCCTACTGAAGCTACCATTCAAATGGCTCAGAAACTAAGTCAAGGCCAAAACGATGCTTTCTGTCATTAAGTGAAGCTACACTTTGACAATGCACTTTGGCAGATGCAATGTCTGATTTGAACCTGTTACGTTGAATGACTTATGCCCTGGCTACCTGAGATAACAGCTCTTTCTTGGAAACATACTAGTATGGTTGAGCATAACTGAACAGCTTGAGCCAGGGGCTTTCTCATGTAGATATATATGAGCTGCTCAAGTTGTACTCTACAAGGGACACTTCAGTTCCTTCATAGATTTCATAGATTTCGTAGATTTCTAGGTTGGAAAAGTCCTCACTTCTGTTAATCAAGTATAACTGAAAAAAGACATTTCATGTACACTGTTGTGTTAGTTGAAGACAGACTAAGATATTTGGGGGAAAAAAGGAGTAGGACATATATTGAACTAACTCATTGCAGAATTAACTCATGCGCATGTACCTGTTCTACCAACTTAAAAACAATTGGAATAATATTTTATATATCTGAAATTATTTTTTCTTATATAACAGAGGAAAAGAGACTAAAATGTGTCATTCCATTTTAGCAGGAATGGAATGCATCAGGTATTGCATTTTTTTAATCCTCTTGCTCATCCTCTTGTCAGTACAATAAGTCCCCCTAGTAGAGTACTTTTGGATACATATTTAGGAAGACAGAGAAAGTTTTAAAAGACAGAACTATGTCTGAAATGCTGCCACAGCGATTCCCCAAATATGACTCTAAAACATCCTTCAAACATCCTTCATTCTCTACTTCCAAGCCTTGGAAATAGAGAGTCAAATTAATAAACCAAAGAAGGAAAATATCTAAACAGTCATGTTTTGCTATAACTAGCAGCCTCAGAGTCCTTCGTGCAAAACTGCTGATAAACAGTGACATGCACCATGTGGTACACTTGCAAAAGAATATTTGAACTACTCTGCCGACATCATTCTGATAATTTCTCTTTCTCTCTGGCAGAGTGTTTTGACAGCAGTAGGATTCATGGAAGTGGGAGACAAATCTCCCATATAAGAATGTCCCACAAGAGAGAGAAAGAGCACTAGCTCTGATCTGCTAAAGGACCAATCACCTGTCAAAACAACTGAAATCACAATGACACTCAAGGTAAACCCATGTCATTTGGATTGGGCTGAATCTCAGGTAGTGTCTTCGCAGGAAAATTGCTAGCTGTTTCACCAGATATGGCAGAGTAGGATGGACCTAAAGCAAAGTCTATCTGTAGGTCAAAATATCCTCTGTGTCTTGGACTGAAGTTAAGTTATATCTTGGAGTCAGGAGTCTAAAGGGTGACAGAGATGTTCCATCTTTCTTTAAACAGACCGTAGCACCAACATTTTAAAATATTGCTTCAAGCAAGAAAACACACTGGGCTTAGCCAAGTTATTCAGACTAACTGCAGTTTAGTAGCCTTAATGAGGAGATCTTGGAAGGTGACTAAGGCCAGTTTTCTACATTTTCTACGTTATTCTACAGGAAAAAATTTTCACCAAGCTTAAGGTGACAAGCATAATAACAAAGTGCTCAGAGCTTGTCTGAAGTAAAACTTGACTTCACTACTGAAGTTGAAAAAAATTCGTGGAAAGGCCAGAATTGAAAAAGTGTTCTTTCTCTTTTTTTGTTCTGAAGAATTCTCCTACCCTCTTAAACCTCTTCCAGATAAGGGTATACTGTGAAAACAAGCTCATGTATTTGACTGTTATAACAGTAGCCAGACCTGAAACAGAAAAGAGATATTTCACCATCAGTGAATTTTCTCCAAAACTAGAGTAATAACCAAATACTTTTATTTTTTTAATTTAATTTAATTTAATTTAATTTAATTTAATTTAATTTAATTTAATTTTATTTTATTTTATTTTATTTTATTTTATTTTATTTTATTTTATTTTATTTTATTAAGTTCTGTATACAGTAAAAAGCAGCAAAGGATGTATCAGCCTACCTAAACTTTGTATTATGTTCTGCACCCTCCAGAATGTAGGAGAGTACAGCAGAGAGCGTTGGCCAAATAGCATGAATGGCTAATTTTTCTTTGAGTTTTAATATATCTGTCTTGCATATGAATTTTGTTCAGGAGTAGGTCCCTTTCAGATAACTGCTTAGGGTCATACTGTGTTATCAGAAGGAGGAAAAAGTACATGGAAAAATACAAGTTATAGAACTCTATAATATGATAAAGTTAAACTTGTGTGTTATGGTTTGAATAAGTGGTACAAGAGAATTTGCCCTATACCTTCAACAGCACTAGCTACCATGCAGGCCTGTTAATGTTCTCATTTTGACCTCATAGATATACTCAGGCAGCAAATTATCTGCTATTAACACACCCACTTTCTGTCCCCCGCTTCCCGAACAAATTTGGCTTAGTGTGAATGTAGGATGGGGTAATTCGACTTTTGCAATCACAGCAGGCATCTGAGAATGATACATGACATGAAAATGAATTATCCCCACCCTTGCTCATTGAGAACAGATAGTGCTGTGCAGTTGTTACGCTGTGTTGTAGTCTGTGCTTGACAGGTGTGGGGTATGGGAAGATAAAATAAAACCTTTATCCCTAGTTTTATTAATTATTCCTATACGTATGGAAAATGAAGCTTATAGAAACACTGTATTCCTTAATTCCCTTTCTGTCTCTCCCCTCTCTCCATTCTTCATCACTGTGAGATAACGTCACTGTGCTCCCAGTCACTCAGACTTAATAGCAGAGTGTTAAATTAGACTCCCGTTTTCCCTTTCCACCCACTGCTAGACTGTTGTTAAATTTCTACAGTTATTCCTCAGCAAGATGAACAAGCTATATAATTTCATTTCTATTTCAGCTGTTACCATCTCTCCCCTCACTTAATTCAGCTTTCTTCTTTTCCTCTGAGGCTTTGCATTGCAAGCCTCCTGTCCAAATTATCAGAGCTTTACCTTCTGCCTTCTGAACTTTGACACTTGTTTTTTTCTGATCCTAGCCTCCTTGTCCTGCTTCACATTTTGATCTCACATTTCACTGAGTTGAAAACTCTCTGTGCCTTCTTTGTGAGCAAAAACTTCCCTGTTGCAACTTGTCACTTCTACCTATTTTACTTCAAGCTGCCAATGGCTGCTTGGAGTTCAGTTCCTTCTCCTTGGCATCTCCATCTTCTCTATCTTTTTCTCATAGGAAGCGTCTACAATTTTGCAATTCAGCACATTCTCAGTTCCCTTTTTTTCCTCTTCTCTGAGCCCTTCAAACCTTGGCTCTGTTACACCAAAAATATTTTAATTATTTTCGAATCCATTTTATTTATTTTGCATGCAGTTTGAACTTTGTCTCAGTAGTATAGATTTGAGTAAAGTTTGTGAGATTTGCCCTTCATCATGAACTCAAAATATGAATAAGGGTAAGCAAGAGCGTTTTGAGGGACTTGTGTACTAACATCTGAGTCACTGAGCCCTGCTCAGCAGCTCTGGTTTGAATAAATCATTTGAATTACAGCATAATGAGACCATAGAGGCAATAGAGGCATTCTAATTTTTTTTGATACTTTTTGACAACTAGTTCAAAAAAAAAAAAAAATCAACAGCTTTCATAATGTAGGAAATATGATAAATGGGTCCCTATAAACACATGCATTTCAAATCCGGATGCCTACAGTTAGGCTCGTAAAATCTCATGTAGGCGGTTACACAAACGATCTACTCTGAAGTGCTCCTTAGCCCTGTCTTGCAGTGACTGCAGTGGCTGACCTGCCTGGTTTCCATATGGGTGCACCCCAGTGAGTTGCTGAGACCTACCAGCCACCAGAAGGACCAGCCTTCCTGACCAGTCCGTGCTGCCACCTGCATCTGCTCCTGTGCAGCCCCTGGAATGTATCTGACTTCCAACCAAGCCTGTTGGTCATATCCTACGCTGAAAGAGACTTTCGCATAAGCAAGTGCGTGTGGGTGCCTCTGCTTCCGTTTTATGTATCGCTTTCTGGTGTGTGCTCCCATTTATGTCTCTTGAGATTCAGCCACATAGGAAGTGTTGTGGTCCTCTGCATGGTGTGACCAGTTCTGTACAGCTCAACAGAAGCTGAGGGAAGGCAAAGGCTTCCTTCATTTCTCCTGTGTTTTTTTTTTCCCCTGTACCACAAAATTATTGCTTCTTGCTTATTTTCCCACATTCTAAGCTCTCTCTTTCCCTCCTATGTAGCTGAGAAGGGGAAGATCCTCCCATACGTGTCCAACCACACACCCTAGAGACAGGGCTGCAATATCTGCTGGGGACACGTCATGGGCAGTGCAGGAGGAAGGCACCAGTCAAACTGAAGTAATGTTTTTGCTTTCTCACAAGGCAAACAAATGAGAGATCTAGCTGTGCCTGACACTTCACGAGCACCAGAGACTCTCTCTCCCTCCAGGGAACCTCAGGTTAATGAGATGGAAAATGCAGTCAGCAGATTCTGTGCCATCAGAAACCACCAAACTTGCAAAAACTGCCCCTGTACCTCTGAACTGTGCCTTATTTCTAAAGCTGAAAGACTATTAATACCAGATTCTTAGGTCAGTCCTGATTTGATTTTTAATATCTTCCCTCTGCCCTTCACACTCATATTTTAAAAAAGAAAAGGAAGGGAGGCTGCCTCACAGATACTGAAGTCTCTACTGTAATTTTCAGGTAGAAAATAAAATTGCCTGTGGGCTGTAGATTTTCATAGTGTGCATGCATAGCAGAGGTCACCTTTAACATTAAGGGCATGAATCTCGTTTTCCCTCCATCATTTGAGCTTTCGTGTAATGTCATTAATAACTTCAGCAGATTCACACTGACTGATCTGTGGAGTAACTGAGAACATTCATTTGGCCCAAACCTTGTATTTAAGGTGTAACTAATGGCAATGAAAATGCTTAACTGTGCTTTAGCGAGAAAATATAATAGTGAAAAGCTGCTGGCAACTTTGTAGGAATCATATTAGACTGCTTACTTAATTTTATACAAAACTCTCCTTTACTAGATCCCACCATTTATTCTTTCATTGCAAAGCAACTTAACCCATTACACCCATTTTGCAGACAGTAGTGAGCTTCTGAGAGATGAAAAAACCGTCAAAAACCATTCAAAGTGAAAAATTACAAGTTTTTTTAAACCCCTTATAGTCCATTACACTCAAAACATGGGTCCTGTGAAAGAGAGAAGGCAGGACGGCGGTAGTACAAGACATGGAGAGAGGGAACAGAATGAAGTCTAGCTTTTGAGCTTGTTTTGAATTTTGTTACTGGAAAGACAACAAGGCTTAGCAAGCTTGCTCTGAGAGAAATATAGTTACCTTTCTAGCTACATGAGTAATAACAGAGTTCCTAAAATCCCAAAATATTAATACTTTTTGTGAAGGAGTTATCGTAGAGTGAGGCTGTAACATGAAACAGCCAGAACCTGAAAATTTCTGGGACAATGTGAGGACAAGGGTGCCAAATGTAGCAACTGCTGGAGCCATAGACTCAAAACGCATCCTATTTTAACTATTGTGGTTACACCAAGAAGGAGTAGGCTTTGACATCGAAGCTTTGTGCTTTGCTGAACAGCTGTGAGCCACATTGTGACACCCTATGTACAGTCATACAGCCTTGGAGGTTGCTGGAGTGCTCTGAGTCAAATCTACTGATGCGGGTAGAGGCTTTCTGTTAACACATTTGCTTGTAAATAAAAAGCGCTATACCAAAAATAATTGTAGTGATGAGTCATTCTCAAATTATGACCCATTTTCTGTGATTGACACTTCTAGGATTTAAAAGAGCCAGCTGTGAAATGCAGTGCATAAGCTCAGTATGCTCTATAATAAATCAAGTTTTTTTCAAAAGTGAATAGTGGTCCAATACTAAAAGCTGATATCTCCTGTCAAATTCAAATACATCTGTACTGACCTTACCCCAGTACTCACTGGGCGTGACTGTGCCTGCGCTTTTCCTCCATCTCAAACCTCCCACCTAAGGCAAACCAATTCTGCTTTAGAAATAGCATTGCCTTAATTAAATTTATTTCAGGTTCCTCTTTCCACTACTTGCTTCCACAGATTAAAGAAACCATTTCTTAGCAGCCTTCCAGAGTGTCACATCTTTAATACATCAGATATCTCAATTTGGCTGTTTTCTGTACGGAGTGCAGCCAACACCTGTGTGGCTAGATCCTGTACATCATTTCTCTGCCTGAAGTTCTTGTGGATTTGTTGGCTTCTAAAAAGATTTCCTGCTCTACTCAAAGGTGCTTGTTTTTCTTGGCTCTTTTCATGGATGCTTTTCAAAGCAGTACAGTGACTTGCAGGAATCTTTAGACCGAGGTTAAAACCACAGAGCTAATTGTCTGGATGTAGCACTAGTCTACCTGGATGCCTGCAGTACAGAGAGCAAAGTAGGCAAATCTGTGACAGTTTGGTCTAATGGATTTCTATCACAAGTATTCATTCTCTTAGCCAAGGCAATAAAAACTAATTTAGCTGATACTTATGGTTGTGATACAGAATGCATCCATGTGGAGTAAACATCGAGTGTGTATAAAGCCCTGACTTACGATGTATGATCATGTTTCTGTTTGTGTTAGTTGCTGCGACTGGCACAACCTATTACTAACAGTTACCCATCCTCCTCTTTAATATTGTGGTAAATCTGATTTTGAGCAATGAAAGTTCCTGAATTTGATCCTTTGCACCCAATAAATCATATTGCACAATATGTTTATGAAATGGCACAAAAATCTACTTTTGTAACTATTAAGCTTTATCTGATTCTTACTGAATTTTCCAACAGTATAGTGTTTCTATATAGATAGGCACACATCTGCTTTTCTGGCAGTTCACCTTTAGATCAAAGTCTGCATGTTATGCTTTGGTTCACTTTTAGCGCTGTTGTTTTTTCTTTAGAGAAATTGCTCATTTATGCATTAAAATTCAGGAAAAATTATGCAAAAAGTGTATGAGAACAATTAAGAAAATAAGTGTGATCAGTTAAGTATTAATTATACAGTGTAGACAGATTTCTCAGAAGCTATTTTCACATGTAAGCTGTTTAAGCAAATAGCACACGGTACTTCTTAATTCAGCCAAGTTGCAGTTGTATAACTTCTAAGGTTTACAGTGATTCAGATCATCACTTCTAGGACTCATAATTTCTTGCAAAAACAAAGTATGTTCTTTATGTTCTTTTGATTCTTCATATTGTATTTGAATTTGCTGAACATGTGCTGTGTTTTTACGTATTTTTCAAGAGTAGCATTTTCCCTACATCGAAGGTTATTTAATAAAAACCCAAAAAAACAAAAAACAAACTGCCAGAAAATATTGAGAGAAACCATAAAACACAGAGCTTTTATTTTGTTATACACATCTTAGCCTTCACTATGTTTCACTTCCTACTTTTTTTTTTTTCCCCAATCTAATACCAGAACTAGTTTAGTGTTAACTAGAACTTAATTTACTGTTTCAGGTGAATATGCATATCTATTAATCCTGTCAAAACATGTTTTGTTTTACATACTTTTAATGACAGACCTTAAAGATTTCTGCAAGGCATGCATTTCATCATCCTAAGAAGAGCATTAGGTTAAACAGAGGAAGGGGAGAATTTCCATTTTAATTTCCCGTGATTTAGGTATCTGTTCTTGCTCAAAAGCAGAAATTTTAGTATTTCCCAGAAAATGAAATTACGAAAAGAACATTTGGTCAGTCAGCAATGTTTGCTTTTATAAGGTTGAAACAATTTTATTGAACTTTTAATCTGAAATGCATTTTGAAAGGCCCCATTTTACAGAATGTTTGAGAAAAATTTCAAAATGGCAACATGCAGTTTTATACAGTCAATAAAATAAAGGTTTTGCAGTAAGAACATGATGTCTTAGTGAGTGCTTCCCTGTTATTTCAATGATAATGTTCTGCTAAGAGCTTCCTGATCAGATCAATTTATTGGAAGGGGAACCTCATCAGGCCCTCCCCACCCATGGGGATGGGACTTCTGAAGGTGGTCAAGGTTAAATAAAGGCTTGCAAATATGAAAACTGCATAAGGAATTCAGTCTCTTTCTTATCATATTTTTTTTAACTCTGTTATGGTTCTGCCTGTCTGAATTTGACAAGAATGTTGATTTACACCTATGATGATATCAAAAGACCACCTAGGCAGTGAGCCTGCTGGGACTGCCAGGGTGCCCTCGCGCTCTGCTCTTCTCAGCTTTCCTTAATGGGTAACCTAACTTTTCTACTTTGTCTTTATAAATAGTGGAAGCAATTACTACAGGATATTGATTCTTTCTGGTTGATCTTGAAGATGAACAGTACTATTATGCCTATAGTACTCTTTGAAATGTGTTTTACTTTTGCCAATATCGCTAGCAGTTTATATACTGTTCTACAGGTATAATGGACACTCCATTTCCCAGGTTCAGTCCTCCATTTATTGAAGAGTAGTCTCAAATATATGACGATGACTGACTAAAACATATCATTTTTGCCCATTTCTCTTACCTGAAATATTCGTCTATGTTGCCTTTTTTTTTTTTTCTGTAAATCCTGGCAAAAAATGGTCCAAAGTAACTATATCAACTGTGCAAAAAAGATTTGAAGTAGTCTCAGCAGGAACTCTCTAGTCTTTCAATTGCAAAAGTTAATCTGAAAAATCCGGAGGTTTTTTTACAGCCAAAAAAAGACTACATAGAAAGTCAAGGAAAACAAGGGCAAACTCACCATGTATTAGATAAATATTTTGTTTTGCCTAATGTTCTTTTCTTCTGTCTACAGAAAGAGAAGTTTCTTGTTTTTATGGTCAATTTCTTTTCCTCCATCATTGCATTGTGTTAAGGAATCAAACTGTAAATTCAGCTTAGAATTGATCTAGTGCCTAATATGCCTTAGCACTGACTACTGTAAATATCTCTGAAATAAATGGTGACCATGAGGATAGAAGTAGGTTAAAAAAACCTGGGAGGTGAACGTTCAGGTAAAATACATCCTCAGTTCCTTTCAACTGAGAGCACATTCTATCAGAGCTTTCCATCCTGAAGAACAATCCTATTTTCAATCCAGGATTGGTTGATTTTCGAGCTCTCCTTTGGGAAATTGTGCTGGATGCCAAGGCTGGTATTAAATCCACAGCAACGCTGTCTTTTACGGTGTGAGTAAGGCAACTGATGTCTGTCCCGTAAAGGGCACTCCCGTACATGCTCCAAAACAGGTCCCATGGTAACCACAGAACAACATCTGCTGGGCTGCTTCTCACAAGTTTGTATCAGCCTGTTTCTGGTCTTGCGCCACACTGCTGTATGGTGGTCTGAAAATATGTCCCTGGATAAAAAAAGGGGGTTTTCATCTTCACTGTTGTCAGTTCACACTAAATTACAGGAAGAAAAGACGATTCATCTTAGAATAATGAAACCAGATGTGATTCAGACACAATTTAGGAATTAACAGCACCTAAATCTGCAGCCATCATCTTCCCTTTTTTGATTGCTAATCATCAGGAAATGCCCTCACTTGATCATTATTGCTCAGTTAAATAAAAAATATGCTAAAGGCACCAAATGATAACATTCAACCACTATCTCATAAAATTTTGGTTAAAGAATTACTTATGCCCAAGAATCTTTTTTTTTCTGTAACATCTTATGTGAGCTATGGAGAATAGTAACATACACTGTGTATTTGCTGTAAATTTACAGTTTCTTTAAAATCTATAAAATGTCGAGTAACATAAATGTACAGAGCGTAGACTTTACAGAACACTTTTCATTAAACGTCTTTCTTAAACCGTCCCCATTATTGCAAGTAAACATTCTACCACTATTGAAAGTCAACTTTCTTTAGACAAGGGAAGTGTTTCTCTTTTGAAGAACTTTTATAAAATAGAATGCATTTGATTCATCTTCTTCCTGCCTGTTTACATATTCTTTCCATTGGACCAAATAGCCAGCACAAACTGGTCATTTCTTTCTCGAAGAAAATGTGAACGTTAAAATAAAATCTAGTATTGGAAAACTTTGGGTGTTTAAACGGATTCATTTCCTGCATTCCTTTAAATGTATTGGATGGATTGGTCTTCAACATTTTAGGGGAAAATTTAAGAGTTTGACATAACTTTCAGAGAGGGAAATGTATCATTAAACAGGGGGAAAATTGTTTCTAGCAGATTGTAACTCTAAGTGCAATCACTTAAAGTTTATAAACAACTAGCAAAGATTATGATCAATCTTCTTCATAATTTTCCTTTTCCCTCAAAAAATAATATTTCAGAGGGCATGGTTAGAGATGATTACAAAAGAAGACAGTACCAAAAAAAAGCAGATCAGTTACATAAGGGACTCAAAAAGAAACAAGCCAGGTTTCTGTTTACTGCCTGGCTGATGTCTGTGATCTCCCCATAAGTTATCAGGCAAGAAACCAACATGCGACAAAAGAGAAAGGTCACTCACCACAATAAGTCAGCAAATGTTTAGAAAGGTTACACATTACGATGACAATTGTGAACACCATACTTATTCCATGGATGAGCAGTGAGGCATTGAAGTTTCATTAAAACCAGAGTGATGTTATTAAACTTTTATAATTTGACTGGGATACGTGCTACAGCATTTTTCATAAGCTCAAGCCTGTGTAACATGCAATGAGGGAACCAATAAGTAGTGAATTACAATAATCAATATGTGAAATGACAAAAGCATTAATCAACATTGCAGCAGTGTCCTGACCTAGGAAGAAATTAGTTTTACATAGAGCACATAGATACTAGATAAATTACATACTGGGCCAAATGAATCGCTCATGTATCTCATATAGCTGATATATGCAGCTGGTGACACATTTGGATCTAGTGATGAATTTGGATGATTACATTTTGACACGATATCATACCGAGTCAGGCAATTAGCATTTTCACAAGGACTTATTTTGATGTAAAATTTATGTAGATTCAGCTGTGCTCATGCATTTTTCTTGTTTGTGTGGGACATTATATTGCTCCACAAGAAAAAGTCACTGGGTTTTGTTGGCATAGGTACCCACAGATGGGTAAGCTTAGGTGTGTGTATTCTATTAATGGAAACAAGAAAATTATGGGTTTGTTTTTTTGTTTGTTTGTTTGTTTTTTTATTGAAAGGGACATCTCTTAATACAGAGCCCTGGATCAAAAGTGATCAGAAGTGATTAAATAAACCAGGCATGGGACCATTTGTAAGTGCTCAAAAATTCTGCAGCACAGTGACAGAAAATTAGTGTTAAAATTTGCATGTTGCAATTATCCTTTCAGAAACCCTTTTTGTTTGACCTTTTTGATAGATGCAAGGTAGCAGAGAGGATGTTTCTTGCCTCACTATCTATAGTCTCATTCCAAGTACCTAGAAATGTGTACATGTTTATAGCAATTATTCATGTGGAATATACAAAAAGTAAGGGACTTGTTGGAAAACATTGTTACAGAAGTGTTTTAAGGATGAGTTTAAATGAAAGCAGACTTTAGCACATCTCTTCATTAAAGATAATATAGAATAGCACCAGTGACAGCTGTACATATATAGCCATTCCAATATTCTCAGCTCCATTGGGATGGATGATAAGACTGTTTCAAGAGTAAATATTCTCCTTCAAGAGATACAAACGGGTCCTGTTGCAGTCCTCCAGGGTTAAGATAAATGACTCAGCACATACAGTGTTAGTGTGAACTTCTTACAGAAATGAAAGGAGGTGGTGAAAATGAATAGCAGCGTGACTGCTTTCCCTAGGTGCATCTGTCTCAGGAAACAAAAGCATCTTTGGAAGCAAAGCAAAAGCATCTTTGGAAGCGCAGCAAAAGCATGAACATAAACAATAGGTAAGACAAGTTTTTTTGGCTAATAAGCAGAAATACCTGGTAAAATTGAGCGAGACTTCCCTAGAAAACATCTGGTTTTACTAGCCAGAAGAAAAGTTCTGCATGAAGACCCAAGGGAATTGTCCCGGCACTTAAGAAGTGTTTAGAAAGAAAAGGTGAAAGAGTGAATTTGAAGCATTTTTAATATGCCTTTATTAAATCCTCAACATTTCTGTATTCTGTATATAAAAACACATAGGAAATATAAATGAAAATGACAGGTTGTAGGCACTATGCTGGATGACATATTGGTGATATGTATTGATCTTGCCAATGTCTCAGAGTTGTTCACTTGCAATGATTGCTTTTTTGACTGTTCACTCAATTCTTGTTAACAAAAAAATTCAGAGTGAGATCCATTAGTCTCCTCAATTGCTAGTGACTGTCAATGGAAAGGTTTTTTTCACTTGGGCTAACTCTGTCTTCGGTAGATGAGAAGAATACCCATGAGGTCACTGAATAATTCAGGAGTGACTCAAAGTCTGACCAGCAGCATTAAACTGAATTTATTCAACAATTTAGGCAGAGCCATAATAACAAAAGTTGATTTAATATTCAAGGAAAGAATTGAAAGAACAATATTTTCCCAAGAAATCTGCATACCAGAGGTAGATTGAAGAGAGCCTTTTATCTTGTTTCTGACCAGAAAACATGTGCTTCTTACTCGAAAAGGTGGAAACATAAGATGAACATTAACAATGACCTAAAGGAAAAAGCATACAAACCAATAAACAAAATTATTATCTTTCAATCATAGCAGAACCTTATTTCAAGAGAACTAGGGAGTATTATTTCAGTGTCTATTGTTAATTCACTCAGCTTTTCCCACACTTGCTAACACACTGTAAGGACTTTATCTTAGCAGCAGTAGTTAGACTTCTGTGCAAATGAGAGTGTCCTTTTTTTCGTAGTTAATATTGAAATAAAATGCCATGTCTGTGAAAAATAAAATGCATGATGATCCAAAAATAGAAGACCTGGGTAGAAAGTCCAGGCTGCAGGGAAGAAGAAATAAATCTTTGAATTAGAAAACTGATAGGTCAATTGAGTCACACCGAACACTTCCAGATTCACCCATTTTCTGTTTCAGCTATTGTGATCATCATGAGCACTGCAGTGACAGTACACGAAACAGTAACAACTGAGAACCGATTAGAACTTATTTCAGGTAAACTGTGCACGCATATATAATAAAGGACAATATCAGTCTCAAACCACCATCAATTAAAGCTGCATCACTCAGTTTCTCTAGAACTCAGTGTATGATTATTAAAGAGTCATTGATCAAAAATCTGTCTTTATTCCATTATAATTGAGTTACTTTGCCAAGTTTCTCTAAGTCACTGGAAGATACATCAGGAACTATAATTTTGAGTGAAATGCTCCTTTTAAGTATCAGAAAAGGTATTGTAGGCAAAATTCTATGATGTTACCAAAAAAGATTGTACTGTGGGGAAATTCTAAATACATGCTCCTTGCCTTTTGCCTGGGTGAGTACAATCTGTATGCTGGACATTAGCACAAAGCCTGTCATTATAAATAACACTTCCAGGCAACAAGGAGAATCAATTTTGGTCCATCTTTATTGTTAGTTACTCCTTAGTTGCTTGTTGTATTTCATCAGAAAATATTACGTGCCTATCATTTCTAGAAAAATATAGTTGTTCTATTATCTCAGCCTAAAAGCTAAGAGCAGTAAAATATAACATGCTTTGACATTGCAATTTATTGTACAAAAGTGCAAACAGGGGAAAATGGATATGAAACAAACCTAGCAAAATTAATGTGTGCTTTGGCAGCTCTTGGTTTATGAGAAGGTTACACCAAGCAGTTTGCTGGTCTGGAAAAATTTCCTTATTTTTCAACCCTCTAAAACTTTTCCAAATAGTTTATAGGTTCAGTCTATCACCAATATGTATGTCAAAAAGAATTCACTGTACTACTGAGAAGTGGAAATAGTTTTTTTGACATGCAAGTTTATGCATGAATTACTGAAAGATCGACATTGTCACATAAATAACCACTTCAGAAAGTAAACTAAATGAAGCCTGAGAGGTTTTAGCTTTTGTGTTCCAGGATTTCACATTCACTAATCCCTAAATGATGGTGAAAATTTGCATTTTACGCTTATGAAGAGAACTTTATGGAAAGTAGAAAATGGAAAAACTGCTTAAAGCCCAAAATAAAAGTATTCTTATTGGATGGTACTGTATATCTCAGTTGTGGGCGACTTATTTTTCTTTTGAACTGACAGTAACTCCATAACTCTGCTTTAGAATAAACTTTTTGTTGCAATAAGAAGAGCTGCGCTATTTAATTAGATTTATACAACAGGTTCAGAATCTGTGTATATTGTTCACTCTAAGAGCTGATTGAAGATCTCACAATGTGACCTTCCTGGATTCTGCACTTCCGTGAGGACTACTGCAAATCCCCTCTCCCATTGACTTGCGTAAGAGGTGAATACAAGAATAATTTCTTAGGACGTACACCGTGTCTTTGAAGTGCAGTTCCGTTGTTGCATTTAAATTTCTATAATCTGCTACTAAGACTTTGTTCTTTCTTTGCAACAGCATTGTTAGATTGTGGGAGTTGTTTGTGTTTTTATTGTATGTTTGTTATATCGGTCCTCAGCCTTGAAGCACTTTATAGGAGGAAGCATGACAGCTTTTATTACTAGAAGACAGAAATCAGCCTTATGGTACAGCCAGTGAATGGTATTTCTCTAGACTTAAAGAATGCTGATCTCATTTACAAAGTATATTACCTTACTTCCCATTCTAGAGAAAGAATACATTAATATTTTTGAAAATGACATTTCATGATTAGCTAAGCATGACACCTTACACAGTCATTTCAAATAAGATTGCCTGTTCTCAAAATTGTTTTACTATGTCAGAGGAAACAATAGTCTTCCTTGCAAGTCTGTTTAAAATTGAAAAACTATTATTTAAATTCATTTTAACTCGCAGGCCTGAATTTTTAGTAAAGAAATAAGCTCATTTCTATATTTTTTTTTCTAATATTCTGCATTATGTCTTATTTTCCAAAGACTTTCAACACTCAGTGGATTTGGGAAGCAACTCCTATTACTATAATCATTGATGTTTCTCGTGAAAAATGACTTAAGAACACTGAAAAGCTAATTGACCAGAGATTCACAGGAAATATTTTGCCTTTTACATTAAATATGAGTAGAATTTCCATGAATTAATACAGGCTGAAAAAAGACACCTTTTCAAAGTTTCATCTGTGATCTGGTGACATTTGAAAACAAAAAAAAACTGAGGAGAGGGATATTTCCAGTGCAGGTCAGCATTTACAGTATCTAAAGAGAGTAGTCTCTAAAGCACTACATCAAAAATGAAAGGAGCACACTCTGTTAGGTGGTGAGATAGAAGTTCAGCATTGTTCAAAGCGTCAAAGCTCATTGATCAGCCTGAGCTCTCAGCTGAAGTAAATCAGGTTCTCATTTCAGACACCTGGCTCCTTGCTTTTCATGGTGACAGCACCTACCACTTGTGTTACAGCAGCCCAACACGAGAATATTCTGAATAATGTTAGTTAATTCCCTAGTAGGCTGGACTGACCTCTTTTGCAATTGCATGCATTGGTTTGCATCACCACTTCTGAATGACATGTAAGAACCCAAAGGCAAGAAACACAGAGAGCTGCACTTCCCCAAAAGCAGCGAATCTGGGAACATACAGCTGAAACACACCACCACAGTGTGAGTTTCCAGAGACTAGTAACCGAAAAGGCAATCTTTCTGTAGTTTTGTCCAGCCAACTTTCAAGATTTCTTGCCAGAACACATACTGAGGTCAGTAAATACATCAAATATCTACATCTGTATGTTTGCCTATAAGATATCAGCAAAATACCACGAAGATATCAGTGTAATATTTTTTTTTGCTTTGTGGAAAATATACAGCAGTAACCGGACTGAGTCTGTGTTTGTTTGTAATACCTAATTCTGTCATACGAGACATTTAAAAAAAGAAGAAAAAAGAAAGAGAAAACCCATTAAGCATGCTCCATTGACTGTAGAAAGGATTTCAAAGATAGACTATTCACTCTTCAATGTCAGAAATTCATTTGTTTCTAAGTTTCATCCTTCAGAGACCTTTGATCTGATTCCCATTTCCCATCTTGCAACTTCAGTATGTATAATGTTGCTTCATTATTTTCTGACATCTCGCCTCTTGGTGAGCAGGTGTAACTTGAAAATAGTGTATAAAAGCAATCTCTAATGCTCTTTCCAGCCCCTGAAAAATAATCTATGCCTGAACCACTCATTTGAAAGAAAAAGCACGTCTTAGGTTCTTGAAGTTTGGAACAACTTTGTCTCTTGCTTTGGTATTTTGTGTGTGTGAAGCTGTTTGTCTCACAGGAACCTTAAATTTGATGTGCCTACCCTGTTTTGACACAAATGGCTACAGAGGTGTTCTTGGGGCAATTCCCACACTGGATTATGGCTAGTACAGTGAAGGAAAAGGAAAAGGAAAAGGAAAAGGAAAAGGAAAAGGAAAGGAAAAAGGGAGAGAGAAAGAGAAAAAGAAGGAAATCCGTTTGAAACTAGGCCATGGATCATTATGACAATAAGAGTTCCTTCTCTGAAGTCATTGCTTCTGAAACTGAAAACATTTTTACAACTTTTATGTAGCAGATCTAAAGTATTGAAACTCTCCAAGATTATTAACCTCCAAATAAACTGCATCTTCTCTTCAAGAGCAGTCTTTGATCAAAGCACTCCTTTTTTAGTTTTTTTCCAAGTCATATCAGTAATATACAAAATATTTTGACCATCATTTTGCAAATGATGATTAAGAACTGATGTTATGGATTTGGGAAGTTTGAGGCAGATAGGTTTGCTTCATTTGCTATGCATTGAGCCCAAGAGATATAAAGGAAGGTAATGCTAGAGTCTTTGGGAATACTAGCGAAACACTTAAAAACCTTTTTTTTTTTTTTTTAATTTGGAAACTGAACAGATCTCCCTCAGTTGTAAATGTAATCATAGAATGGCATAGGCTGGAAGGGACCTTAGAGATCATTCTGAGCTGGCATCCAGCCCCTGGTGTTTTTTGACCTTGCTAAAACGCCTACTTTCCCTGAGCCAGAATACGTGAAAAGGAAAATGATACCGAACATCATCTGATGGGCAAAGTGCCATGGGAGGCGGCCCTGGAGGGACGAGGGGCCCAGGAAAGTTGGTCCACATTCAAGGAGCACCTCCTCCAAGCTCAGCAGAGGTGCATCCCGATGAAGAACAAGTCGGGCAAAAGACCAGGAAGCCCGCGTGGATGAGCAAGGAGCTCCTGGACCAACTGAAAATGAAGAGGTTAGCCTACAGAGGGTGGAAGCGGAGACAGGTAGCCTGGGAGGAATACAGAGAAGCTGTACGAGTGACCAGGGATCAAGTGAGGAAGGCTAAAGCCCTGAAGGAATTAAATTTGGCAAGGGATATAAAAAGCAATAAGAAAAGCTTCTATAGGTATGTAGGGGACAAAAGGAAGTCCAAGGAGAACGTAGGCCACCTCCGGAAGGATACTGGTGCTCTGGTTACCCGGGACATAGAGAAGGCTGAGGTACTCAATGACTTTTTCGCCTCAGTCTTCACTGATAAAGCCTCTTGTCTTACTGCCTAAGCTGTGGAAAGAACTAGCAGGGACTGTGAGGATGAACCACCGCCCACTGTACTTGAAGAGCAGGTTCGGGAACATCTGAGGAACTTGAAGGTGCACAAGTCCATGGGACCTGATGAGATCCATCCGCGGGTCCTGAAGGAATTGGCGGATGAAGTTGCCAAGCCACTAGGTATTGTATTTGAGAAGTCGTGGCGGTCTGGCGAGGTCCCCGATGACTGGAAGAGAGGGAACATAACCCCCATTTTTAAAAAGGGGAACAAGGAGGACCCAGGCAGCTACAGGCCGGTCAGCCTCACCTCTGTGCCTGGCAAGGTCATGGAGCAGATTCTCCTGGGAACCATGCTAAGGCACATGGAGAGCAAGGAGGTGGTGGGTGACAGCCAACATGGCTTCACCAAAGGCAGATCGTGCCTGACCAACTTGGTGGCCTTTTATGATGGGGTGACAGCATCGGTGGACAAGGGTCGGCCAATGGATATCATCTACCTGGACTTGTGCAAAGCTTTTGACACTGTCCCGCACGACATTCTTCTCTCTAAACTAGAGAGGCATGGGTTTGATGGATGGACCACTCGGTGGATAAGGAATTGGCTCAATGGCCGCACTCAGAGAGTAGTGGTCAACGGCTCAATGTCCAAGTGGAGACCGGTCACGAGTGGCGTCCCTCAGGGGTCCGTGTTGGGCCCGGCCCTCTTCAACATCTTTGTCGGTGACGTGGACAGTGGCATGGAGTGCACCCTCAGCAAGTTCGCCGATGACACCAAGCTGTGTGGTGCTGTCGACACGCTGGAAGGGAGGGATGCCATCCAGAGGGACCTCGACAGGCTGCAGAGGTGGGCCCGTACCAACCTCATGAAGTTCAACCAGGCCAAATGCAAGGTCCTACATCTGGGTCGTGGCAATCCCAGGCACAAATACAGACTGGGTGGAGAATGGATCGAGAGCAGCCCTGAGGAGAAGGACTTGGGAGTACTGGTGGACGAGAAGCTCAATATGAGCCGGCAATGTGCTCTTGCGGCCCAGAAGGCCAACCGCGTCCTGGGCTGCATCAAGAGGAGCGTGGCCAGTAGGTCGAGAGAGATGATTCTTCCCCTCTACTCTGCCCTCGTGAGACCTCACCTGGAGTACTGCGTCCAGTTCTGGAGCCCCCAACATAAGAAGGACATGGACCAGTTGGAGAGGGTCCAGAGGAGGGCCACGAAGATGATAAGAGGGCTGGAGCACCTTTCCTATGAGGACAGGCTGAAAGAGTTGGGGCTCTTCAGCCTGGAGAAGAGGAGGCTCTGGGGTGACCTTATAGCGGTCTTCCAGTACCTCAAGGGGGCCTACAGGAAAGATGGGGAGAGGCTGTTCAGGAGGGCCAGTTGTGATAGGACAAGGGGTAATGGTTTTAAAATAGAGGGAGGTAGATTCAGATTGGATATTAGGAAAAAATTTTTTACCATGAGAGTTGTAGAACACTGGAACAGGTTGCCCAGAGAGGTGGTGGATGCTCCATCCCTGGATACGTTCAAGGCCAGGTTGGACGAGGCCCTGAGCAACCTGATCTAGTTGGAGATATCCCTGTTCCTTGCAGGGGGTTGGACTAGATGACCTTTGAAGGTCCCTTCCAGCCCTAACCATTCTATGATTCTATGATTCTATGTAGATAGTGTTGGCATACGCAAAATGTCTACATGCATTACACTAGAATCTACAAGATGCCAACATTACAAATATGCTTTTAATTCCGATTTAGGTATAGCCAAACTCTGAACAGAAAAGACTGAAGAACAAACTGCGATATTTTTTTAAAAAAATTTCTTCCTTTTATGTGTTTATGCTTTTGAAACTGAGGGAATTATCTGCAAGTATAAGGCAGAAATTCACTTGTATTTACAAACACATCTTCAATGTTTGTGTTGATAACCTTGCATGTGTTCATTCTGCACCAATATTTTCCCATGCTGGAAACATTCGCTAAATCTGAAAACAACCTTGCTTAATGTGCAAAGTTAATAAAAAATTAGTCAAGCTGAATTTCAAAGTTGATGATCAACTTTCCTATAGCAATCACACAGCTTTATGTATCATACTTTGTGCAAAACAGTTTCTCCATTTTTCCCCATTCAAGTAAAAATGAGGAAAAGTGAGGTTTGAAAACAAGAAAATGTCTTAATGCAACATAAATCAACAAATGTCATAAACTTTCAGCGATAGAACAGTTACTTATTTAAAAGAATTTTGGCTTTTAAAAAAGCACTAGCCATAGTATATGGAGCAGCAGCAAGTCATGAAACTAGAAGACTTTGTGGTTGCAGAAAATGCTATTAAAATATCTCTCAAATACTTAATTTACTGAATGTTAGCATGTTTTCTTCTTTAAGATATTTTACAGTAACCTGGTAGGTTACTGGAAAGACTTAAATTGAAATTAGAGGTAATTTAATCTGCTTCATAAACTAATTGATTAGTATTCATTGAACAAATTATTTTGTGAATTTTATCATTCCACAGTTACATTCCAAGGATGTCATTTGACTGAAAGGAAATATTATATTAAAACTTTTATTGCAGTTCAACAGGCACACACAGAAGGTCATTTCTCAGAACTCATTACTGAAGAGTATTTCAAAAGAAACATGAACATTTTCTGCAGAATTAACAGTTTAAAAATTCCTATTAAAATGTTTGAATAGGACATTTCAAAGAACATTTTAATATTTCAGAAGTGAAGTAAATCATTTCAGATTGGGGCAATGTTGCCTTCTTACCAGAGACATTTGGTATAAGTTAATTTGGTTTAAAGAAAAACCTTTGACAAAATCAAAGGTTTTGCATGAAAGGAACCAATATTGATCAAACTAACCCTCATAAATAAATAAATAAATGTCACGATCTTAGTAATCCAATTTGCTAGGTAACTTAAAAGGGATCATGTTTTTAATTATTTTTGCTACATAGAGATGTAGAGTCTCCATATATAGGATGATCTTTCTACTGTGCTCTATGCAGGACTGATAGTCTAACTAAATGAGACAGGCTAAAGATGGGATGGGAAAGAGCTATAGTATAAGTCAGTGATCATGTCTGAACTGCAACAGGCTGACACCTCTAAAGAACAGCATGTCCCAGCTGGGCTACTTAATGCATATTTGAATGCAACTTTTTTCACCAGAAAAAAGCAAGTAGAGGGCTAGATTAGAAAAGAACCACCCATTTTAGAAGTGCTACACATGCTTGCCCTGCATCCAGTTGAGGACTGTTAAGGAGAAACTTTCAGTTAAGGGCAATGACTTACACTTGTCTAGGAGGCAATCTCGTGTTTTCCCTTGAACCATTTGGTGCAATCATTGTCAAAGACAGGACATAAATCTAAACAGCAACTGGCATAATCAAGTATGAACATTTCTGTATGGTTATAATCACTACTGCTAAGCACTTCTCCAGAAAAAGTGAGAATTTAATAAATGCTGCCCGAATAGTCGGAAACGCATCTAAATCGGCAGGTATTATAACCACCTGCAAAGTAAGTTTGAGAATCTGATTTTCTACAGATAGGGCAGCTATTTGAAAGGCCTAATTATACTAATGACAATAAGTGTTTCATAATGTGTCATCAAAAACACTGACCCACTCTGCATAGCAGGTACTCATTAAATGTAGAAGATCTGCTATTAATAATCATTTACCCCTTGTGGAAACTGTAAAAATAAAATTTAACTTCCTCAGAAAACTACCCAAGAAAATAATATTTCAAGGATATTGAGTTGAAACTCCTTTTTATTTCTTCACATTCAATGAACTGAAGAAAGACTAGAAAACCCTACACTCTGTTGATCCCTCAGAAACAAAATACTATTTGTGAGTAAAACATGGAAGTACCACAAATACAAAAGCCAATGGATACTCTGCTGTAATCTACAAGTGCTTTCAGTGCTGTTGTGCATAAAAGCTGTATAGCGTGCCTGTTAGTAAGTATTGCTGAGCATGTTAGAGAGAAAATGCTCATCAGTTCAGGAAACTTGAGTAATTCTCTGGTAATTTCAGTAGGACAAGTTATGTCCGGCTACAAGGCATCATGCAGTATGAGGGAAGGGCTGTAAACTGGTCATAAATTTCAGACTACAGAGAACTTCCCCAGGCTATAGTGGTGAAATGTCGGTACTCCTCATCACCCAAAAATGACAAAATGACATCATGTGTAAGATGGGACTGGACTTATTCCAGTATTTTAAAGTTAAATGTTCTATTCAGCAATAACTAAAAAATATTGTTAAGATCTAAATTTAGCACAGGACTCTGGTATACATAGGTTTTTCTCTTTCATCCATGGCTTCATATCTTTGTCTTTTCATTATCACATGTGGCTCTTCTTAGTTTACCAGGTTTTTACTTTAGTGTAAAATTCCCATCAAACCTATGACTCTTCTTCTTTGCTTTACAAAATAGTCTCTTTCTGCAGCTGTAGGAAATACAATAAAATCAAGCTTAAGTGAAGGAAGACTTTTGTGTCTTATGCTTTACCTTTCAGTAGTTTTTTGTGTTTTAACATTTTGGAAACAAATATAAAATTTGCAGAAAAAACAAACATGATGGTGAGCACCAGTGAGCACAGAGCAGTCATATAGGATAATAGAGATCTCTCTTTTAAATTGGGACCATTCAAACAAAATTAGTTTATTTTAATACATACACTTAGGGACAAAGAATAAAAGTCATGCCTACTGACACATATCCTGTAAACTGGATAGGAATGACATAGAAAGAGAGATAAGAGATTAAAAAGATTCGGTGCCTGCAACTTCCAGTCAGAAAAAGTCTAATTAAAAGGACCCTTTTTTTCTTTTTTTTTTTTTTTAATTGATATGGGTGACTAAATGTTTGGAACAAATTAACAAAGAAAGAGGCAAAAATTTCACCCTTTTTGGTCTTAAAATCAAGACAGAATATTTTACTGAAATGTTTATTCAGGTGCATTCTATTATACTCTATACATGGCTTACAGACTGTATTATACAGGTCAGAGTGGATCATCTGATGATCTTTCTTATCTTTAAAAATTTATGTATCGACAAGAAAGTTACAATAGTTAATTGATTTAATCCCCTTTTACCTAATATATATATAGAATCATAGAATCATAGAATGCTTAGAGTTGGAAGGGACCTCAAAGATCACCTAGTTCCAACCCCCCTGCCATGGGCAGGGAAACCCTCCACTACACCAGGTTGCTCAAAGCCTCATCCAGCCTGGCCTTGAACACTTCCAGGGATGGGGCATCTACAACTTCTCTGGGCAACCTGTTCCATATGATTAAGTTAGAAAGAGTGTTAAGTATTCTAGAAGACTTACTTTGTCTTAATCGTTTTTTCTTAGTTTGTCAAGTCTCCTTTTTAACTCCATTTCATCTTTTTCTTGTTTGTTTACAAATATTTGAACCAGTCCTCTCAATTCATTCAAATGGAAGAAGTTTGAATTCTAAATCAAACAGGATAAAGCTTTAGTCTAAGAAATTAACCTACATCCAAAGCCCTGTTTTCTGCCTTCCCAGTAAAAGAGATGTCTCTCTTCTCAGCTATTCTTAACTATTAACAAGGACAGACCCAGAGCCCCGTTTCTCAGAAAGCAATTATGGCTGTAGTGTGCTTAGCCCCCGCCACAAAATAAAAAGGCAGCAGCTTGTGCAAGGTGAATTACCTTATACTCCCATCATGAGTAAGCACTACCCTCCAACTGTAAGCACTACTGAATTTAAAGCACATTACAAGGACTGACAAATATAGTGCAGTGCAAGCATTTTTTTTATTATTATTTTTATTTTTTTGCCTATGTAGTTGGAAATCTTTTCTGTGTATCAGAGGAGATATTACCATGGCAGGGGAAACAGGTACTGTCTAGACCCATTTCCTGCAGCTTATAAATATCCATGCTTATGATTCCTAGGACTCATCCTATTGCTTGAAATCAGCTGAAGGTGAGTAAACTGAGTTGTAATTATTACAGATTCACACTTGGAGAATGCATTTTTCTCATAGATAATTTCAAAGAAATGCACTAACTTTCTTGAAACATATTTAATATATTTTAAAAATACATCAGAAATATACTTACAAGCCCAGGTGGCTAATGTAGCTAACAGATGTGCAAATTTTGTCAGGGGATTACAAAAAATGCAGTTTATTAAATTGTGTCGTATGGCAGATGGGTAGGAGCTCAGTGGAGTATTCGGTTGATTACTCCATAGTTTCTGCAGTCAGAGGAAAAGCCCCAGCCTACAGTTTTGCATACCCACAGTTCCCAGGAATGCCAGTTTGCCTTTGGTAAAGAAAGACGACTGAAACTAAACACCTCAGTGGTTCTCCAAGGGTACCTCCTCTGAATTGGTTAATGCCGAATATTGTCTTGTGTCTGGGAAAAGAAATTAAATACAGAGACAAGCCCTTTCAGCTAAACAGCTAATTCCTCTAATAAATGTGCGGTTTACATCTTACTATATCATCTCCTCTACCTAAATAGCCCTTTAAGCTTTCTCTATTAGCTGTAATTACATTACGATAGTTATATGAAGGCTTGGACGATGCTTCTGGTTTCAGAATAGCTTCCACTGTTAAATGGAAAAGCCCTCACAAATCTAATCTCCTGTTCTTAGTTTACAAAGGTCCCTGTGCTGCTTGGTGACCGATAATCTTCCTATGAGTTGTAGCAGTCAAGAGACAGAGAAAGCAGTTTTATGTTGAACCAGCAGAACGGTTATCTTAAAAAAAAGGCCCACTTTATGCTGCTAACACAAATTTTCTGCATTGGTGCTTACACATTAGCCTGTGTGAAATCAAAGGATATGAAAAAGAGCGAAAGCAAAAATCTTGAATACCAAAAATAGCAAATAATCATCATCACTTACAAAGTTATCATGACTATGGATGCTATTGATTTCAGTCCAAAATAATATTATGTATGTTGTCATTAAGACCTAAATAGTAATATCCAGAAACCATCAATATATTTTGTGTGAAAAGTTTGCTACTCTTAATAAGCAATTATTTCTTTTATTAGTGCAAGAAAATGATGAGAAGTTGAGTAATACTTCTCTCATCCGTTACTGTAGTAATTGCAATGTAGTTATATAGCGAATGGCACATTACAAATGGAGCTAGTAGGAATATGAGTATAAAAACAGCTGCCATCTAACACTTTCTCTATAAGACCCTGCATTCAATTACCTACCAGTTTGTCAAATTTCAGCTGTTGCAGCTAAAACTTTCCATGTCAGCAAATGCACTTCAAACAGAATTTCTTTCGCAACGTTTCTAAAAAAAAAGTTTCCCATACAAAATTGTTCTGCCTGTTCCGACAACGGCAGCGAGGACTAATAATTGATTTGTTTATGTTACATTGAGATGAAGAGGCTGTGAAATAGGACTTTCAATTCATCACTGTTTTTGGCTCAGGAAAGTAGCTATTTCATTGAATGCCTACCAAAACATAGTCAACTTCCGAATCTGTGAAAAAGTTGTAGTGTCTTTCACGTGTTTCCAGTGTTCCTCCTTCTAAAGAGTCTGCGCAAATTGCCTGTGAAATAGATGAACAGTCTTTCTTTGAATATTTGTTTGAAAGTACTGCTCATGACTACTATGGGCAATGGGTGTCTGAGACTACACTTTCCATTGCTTTAAGTGTAGCTGTTGCAGGAGCCCAAGAGAAAGCACATCAGCCTGCAAGAAGGGAAAACGCAGCTTTACAAGGCAAGAGGTCTAGACAGGAGCAAGGATTATGCTGGGAGAGGGGAATATACAGTGAAACTAGGACAGCAAGGCTGAAAATAGGAGGCAGAATGCAAAGAGATGAAGAAAGGATGCACAGAGTTGAATGAAGATCTGCAGAAGAGGGTATGGTGTTCAGGGTTATAGACAGAGATCGTCTAGGGACGTCATAAGAGGAGTAGGCAGGGACAAGCTAAAGGGACAGGGAAGCGCAAGCCCCGAAGAGGAAGAATCATCTCTCCAAGTGCAGAAATGGACCCACATGTGCCAGAGACACATCAGTCATCAAAGCTTGGAAATCCTCTGCGAAGGTGTGGGGCTCACCCTTCGCTGGTACTGGTTCAGATAGAGAGTGAAAACACTGTAACTCTTACCAGCTACTACCCCAGCCACAGCAGCTCTGCTCTGAGTATTCAGACCCTGCTCATGTGTGGCTCAATGTGTTTATAGCTTTCTTTTCTTTCGTGACTGTAATCTCACTGCCCTTCGTGTCCTGATTAGTAAAAAGAGAACAATCCCACCCTCTCGTCTCACAGGCAGATTGGAAAATGATGTGTTTTCTGCCCTCAGAGCAGGGTCTGAACAGTTGGCAGTAAATAAAGCAGAAGTCCACAGGTTGACAGTGAGGCTGGCAGGAAAAATAATTCAGTACTGACACAGCCTGTTCTTCCCTGAAATGCACCCAACCAGGCAGGAATTTGTGAAACAGAAAGTAGGTGGTTATTCAGTAAAAAGCCATAGGAGGGGAGAGGGATGTCCACAAAGCTAGCTTTAGAACTGGAGATTTTAACCTCCTCTCCTGTTGTCAGCTGGCAGAGAGAGTTCCTTCAGGAGAGGATTTAGCTGTCTTAAAAACAGTTCTTATTCTAGATTTGCTCTCCAGACAAGTTTGCTTCTCTCCTTCAACTGAGGAGGGACCCAGTGCAGACAGCACCTCTAGAGCTGAGCTATCCTTTGTGAAATTTCCTCTGTGCCATACTGCAAGTGTATAAACTCATTCTGCAGGAAAAAAAACCCATCAATTATTAAAAACGAGAGAAAACAACCCCATGAGTAACATTGAAATAAATCTTTTAATGGTTCTTCTGCTATAAATGTTCTGTGAATTTTAATGATACAGGAAGTTTGAAGAACTGTCTCTATGTTTCTGAACTCAGCTGGGACAAGTGCATGATTAGAAACAGCATGAAAATTTCCTAAAGGATTGATTTCCAGCTGAAAGACTAATTGATTTATTTGCAAAAGAAATCCAGTACTTGTTAAAACTTTGGGTAAAACAATATCATTCTTTTTGTATAGGGTGTTTGAATATTTCTTTACATATAAAACCATTTTGAAATACAAACCAATCTTGATTTAGTATTTTGAGAGCCAGCAGTGGAAGCTTTCTGAATGTGTTAGAACAGCTTCATGGAGAGAGCTGAAAGCATTAACCTGACATTTTTTATCTGAAGGAGATTTTCCACCATGAGGCTCAGCAGAGAAATTGGAGACATGCTCGAGACAAACAGCGAGTCAAAGGTTGGCGTGACTGATCAAGCAGGGGCTAATCCTGCTACAAGGCAGGTGGTGAAAGACAAAGCTGCAGCTCTGTAGTTCATGGCAAAGTGTTTGCACCGAGTATCGTGTTAGAGAGGAAACTGATGGAGAGGCTTTGAAGAGACTGACATGGCCAGGTTGACAAATCCACCTAATTTGAAACTTGCAGACCCGCGATATCCACTTCTCACAGGTTTTTGCCAGAGTAGGGCAAAAACTCTTTGGACAATTAAATGCAGTGAATACATTGTTGTACTGCAAACTGCAGCTTCCTTGCTTACAGATTCAGCACTGAGAGGAGAATTTTTGAGGCAAGGTCCTCAGGCTTTGTGTGAATATGTTGTGCACTATGACCAAGCCACTTCACTGGGCTTCCTAACTCCTTGCTGTGTTACTGGTGACCATACTCTATGGCCAAGTTCTTCATTTGAGATGATGTGAAGGGGAGCTTATTCAGGCACTGGTTTTTTCCCGAGCACTTATGAGGGGGGATGTCTTATAGGCTGAACTACAGGAATAACAGTTTTAAGAAGAGGATTGTTGCTCTGATTCTCTGTGAGGCTCAACTTCGAACAGTAAAGAGCTCAGCCTCTACAATGTGCAGTCCCTGGAGAATAAGCAGCAGGGCTCATATGCATGGAGCTCCCCATTAACTCCTTTTTCGCTCTCTGTCATTGCAGGTTTGGCCTTGGCTGAACCAGCTCTGCAGGCTTTAACCTTTTCCACCAACAGAGTCAGAAAGGAACGATAGCAAGCTCAGCTATGGATATCAAGCCAAGGACTTACCATATGGTGTTTTTGTTTCACACAAGGGGAAAGATTACTTTAAAGATCAAGGGCCAAATTCATCCCTGGTGTAAGGCTATTAAATTCAGTGGTGTTAGACCAAGCATGAATTCAACAACAACGTAATTCTTTGTGATGGGGAACAGGACTCAGAGATGCTTTTTTTTAATAGCCCAAGGATGTGCGTGAGGTAAACGCAGTTGAGCCAAGTTTATTTTTTTATGTCTAACTGACATCTGTTCTCTGAAAGCCTGCAGCACGGTGGAACCATTTCCCAACCTTTTCCCCCTCTATAACCACTATGAACTTCTGTGACAGCCAGAGATGGTAAATAGACATGTTCTGTACAAAAATCGGCACTGGAAATGTCCCAGCAGATATTATGTTAAAACACCCTGACACTGCTTTAGGGATTCTATAGTCAGGAAAGAAATATGACAAGAAAATTTTCCAACAACAAGTTGTGAATTTTTGTTAAGAGTTTTTTTAGAGATTTATTGACATTGACAGCAGATGAGTTTTAGCCATTGCTATCGCCATGCGTATTAAAGTAATGAGACTGGGGACAATAGGCTGTGAGCTAGACAAGCTGCTGACAGTCTAAGCCCTTCTTTTACATTTTCAGAGCATTTGATGTGCAGATCAATTAGAGGGCTTATTTCGAGTCATCTTCTATAACACGGCAGCTATGACATGCAGAACCCCCATAATGCAGACATTCAGTAAAGTGCACGTTGGTGCACTTTTATCTTTACAACATTATCTCATTTTTTTCAGGGAGATGTTACTAGAATGAATTGGTTGCAATGTAAAACATAAATGAGGAACCTGGCTTTTAAACTCGATGAGCTATTAAATAGATGGGGAAAAAATTTGGTTGTTAACGTGAGTCAGGTTGTCTAATCTGGCTACTGCTGTGGGTTAACTTAGTAATAATAGCTGAGAGATTTTAGAGGAGATTCTTGAAGCCTGAGATAATGGCTTGTGGAGCTGTACTCAAGGTAACACAAATCAGCACTAATTCAACAGAAGCCAGTGAAGTTAAACAGCTGTAAATCCAGAAGAAATGTAATTGGAATCAGGTCCAGTATATGTTTTGTTTCATATAACAGGAGATGTTACATAGGTATTTTAGAACGGAATTCAGAGGGGAAAGTGAGAAGTAAAATAATGTTGTGACAACCTCTACAATTTCAATGGAGGGTAAGACCTGTCTGCAGAATCAAGTTTTGATTGACAGCTGAGATACAGGTTTAAAGGAAAATAGGTTGTCCTGTGACTCTGGCTGTTGCTAAGTGGCAGAGTGGCTACATAAAGCTGAGAGCTGAATTTACAAAATGGTTACTCTCATAGACTCCTATGAGAGACCAAAAACAGTAGATATAAATTATTCATGTCTTAATTGCATTATTGTTTCTGGCCTAAACTCAGTGTAACTGGAAATGGTAGGACTGACTTAGTAGAGAAAGGAGATGCCCTGAAGTTGCAATTTGGTAGAGAGGGACATGCTGCTAGCGTAAGGAGTGAGGCCAAAGGATACAAGAAGGAAGTAGGTTTTGTATAAATCCTGTAACGCCCTGATATTCTGCTGGGAAAATCAAGAGAAGCTCAAAACATTTTACCTGTTAGTGGTTACTTCGCAACTGCCAGAGATCTCTTTTATTCAGCTTCCAGCTGACCACCTCTGGCAAGAAACAACCAGCAGAACTGCCCATCTACTGAAGACAGCAGTCTCTAACAACCATCTTTCTCACCAAGTGAAAAATTTGTGTCAATAGTCTTATTATAGATTGCTTCATCCTCTGGTCTGCCACCACCACCAGCTTTCGGCTGGGAAGCCCCAGGTTGCACACAGCTCCTTCCGCTCTTCCTGGCCCTGGGGAGTTGTGACGTCTCTCTCACTGGCGCCCATCGATGCTGGGTGAGATGTCGTTGTATCCCTGTGCTTTGGAGCTGCTTTTTTCTCCCAGGCTCCCTTCCAGGAGATGGCTGTGTCTCCCAGTACTGGCTGGTTCACTGTGCCACCCAATTTTTACTGCACTATCCATTGTGGAACTGTTTGACTGCCATCCACACTCCGCCTTACCATCGTTTTCAATGCGACTGCTCACTCAAAGACAATGTAAAGCATCACCTTCGTCCTAGATTTTTTTAAGTCTTTAGGGGACAGTGTTACACATAAGGAAATATCTATGATAGACAGGACCCAGGGATTCCATGCCATATTGCTAACTGAGACTGAGAATAAGCTTTAGCAGTAGGTTTATGCTGACAGCATCAGTATCTGTTTGCAGGCTTTTTCCCTGAACTCTGGTTGTGGCAATAAGTCCATATTTTGTCTGTCAAGGACAAATGATTTTTATCAGACTGGTGTCTCATGCACTTTGGTCAAGTGCTCTTTTGCCAAATACCCTAACAAGTATGTCTGCAGCCAGCAACTCTTCCAGCTTTGCATTCGATTTGCAGACTGTACATTCTCAACTGAAATATTATCTCTATATTATTGGGAGGTAATGAATACATTTGGCAGGCACCTAAAGGCACTATAAATAAAGATATTAGATTTCTTTCACACTCAAGGACTTAGACAACTCTTCTCTTCTATCCGAGCTTATGAACACTGTGCTTTTGTTGAACCTGCAGTGCATAAGATTGCAGGAAACAAGGTCAGGCATACGCATCAGAGATGACTCTCTTTGCTGGGATGCATGTTTCTTTCTGTTTTTTTTTTTCTCCTAGATATGTTATTTTCCTCTAAGAAATTTATATTTTTGTCTGCCTAGCTTTACTTATGAATCTTTTCCAAAGCCTCTGAGTGTTTTGGTCTTGTCCTTCTCCTCTTTTTCCTCCCATTAATATGTTTTCTATGTACCCTCTAAATCATAAAGGTGTTACAGTAGATGATAAATCATGTCAGGTGTTGAACACAATCTAGATGGCACTCTTGAGGAACAGTCTCTAAACAGGGGAGCGGAGAGCAGTGGAAAAGAAGAAATGAAGCAAAGAGTTTGAGATTGCTGAAGAAATACAAATATATGCTCTGCATCCTTGATGACATCTGCTGACACATAAAAAGAATAGAAAAGTATAGAAAAAGTTTACGCAGACATGCAGAGAAAAAAACATTGTGTTTTAAAGGAAACATTTTCATGGCCTACAAAGGGAAGAAAGAGGAAATTAACAACAATTGCATATCCTTTAAACTGTGCTGGCACACATCATCTTTTTCCCCTCTTTTCTCCTTTTGTCTTATTATAACCCAGTAACACAATGCACAACACTTAAGACTACTACCAGGGGTCCAGTCCGTCTCTCCTGTCAATGAATCATTAATAATTTGGACCAAAATTATTCTTTCTTGGATGCCTTGGCATATGAAGACCAGAGGCTCTAGCTACTGGTGACTTCTTTTGATGACCAAGAATAGAGTGGAATTAATCAACAGAATTGTCCCTAGGCAACGCTCGCAAATCTTCAAGACTGCGGTATAAACTAGCTGGTTCCCATAAAACAACTGGAATTTTCCAAGGCCAAGCAAGCCAAGCAAGGCTGCATTTGCATCTCATCTGCATTTCTCACAGCATCTCAGAAATGTTCTCATGGAAGCTTTTCCCAGGAAAACCGAAACTCAGGTACAAATCGTTGCTGTGGCAGAAATCTAGTGACAGTTGTAAAAGAAAAGAAAAAGTGCAAGGGGTTTGGGACTAATTTCTTGCTACATGAAAAGGACCAGGAATATATTGTACTTTGGGAGATTGTCATGCACTCTACTCCTATTTGCCCTTGATTTGATTGAGGACTGCCGAGACTGAAGAGCCCATTCAGATTTCATGTCTGGTGATGCTACTGAGTACCTGTCAGCTAATTAATGTTATTCATGGAGACCCAAGGAAAGTGGCTCCTGTTGAAGGCAGAACATGATCAAGACTGTGAGTTTACAGTACAGTGTGATAGTTTGATGGGGGGGGTGTTCTGGTGGCAGGGGAGGGGATTTGCTCCCTGTGCCACCAGATCTGAGTCCCATCCCCCCCGGGGGAGGTTGAGCCAAATTGGCGCCTCTGCGAATTGCCCTATTTAAGTTGGGACAAAGGGGCGGGAAAGGGGCTTTTTGCTCAGGAGCGAGGAGAGAGCAGGAGGGCGCTGCCCTCGCTCCCGGGTCCCAGCTGGGTGACTGCCCGGGCCCGGGCCGGCGCCATGTGCTCAAGATGGCGCGGGGGGAGCCGCATGGGGGGGGCTCGGGAAGCGCCTTGCTCCCGGGGTGCCCGCCGGGCCGAGCTCCTCTAGAGGAGATTAAGATCTAAGAGAAAACAACCACAACGACCAGGTCAGTTAAGGATGGAGCAGGAGGAGGTGTACTGGAGCTGAGGCTTCCCTTGCAATCGGTGTGAGATGGCAGGCGGCCCCCCTGCAGCCAGGGTGTACTCGGCGGAGCAGAAACCCACTCGTGGCCCGTGGAGAAACCCACGTCGGGAAGGAGATGCCTGAGCCCAGGAGAGGTCGTGGAGCAGGGGATGCGCGACCAGGTACTGTTAATAATGGGGCATGGAAATGCACGACGACGTCGTGGAGGCATCTGGAGTCCGTGGGACGGCCCACGTCGACGCGAGTGGCAGCAGCTCCCTAAGAGGCCGAGACTGGTAAAGCCCGAACTGGTACAATCCATGGGGAAGGATTGCAATCCTGCGGGCAGGACTCACGTTGGAAAAGTTTGGGGACTTTTTTCTTCATGAGTAGGGGATCCACCGAAGCAAGGGAAAAATGGTGTAAAGACTCCTCCTCCTTTAAGAAAGGAGCGGTAGTTAACAACACGGATGAACTGACCTGCACTCCTCATTCCCTGTCCCCCTGCGCCACCGGGGGGGGAGGTTGTGCCAGGAACGAAAGGAAATGGGGTGGGGAGGTGTTGTTTTAAGATCGGGCCTTGTTTTCTCTTTTCTCCTCTCAAGTAACCGGTTTCGTTCCCTTGTGTCTCTTGTTTAGTAACTGTTAATAAATTGTTTTGTTTTATGAAGAAAGCCTGAGTCATGTTTTGCCCGGGACCATGTTTGGTGGGTGCTCCCTTTCGGTTCTTGTCTCGACCCTCAGTCTAAAAACCACGACATACAGTTATATTTTTAATAAAACATATGTGTCATGCAAAATGCAGAAACAGATTAAGAAGCTGAACCCAAACGTATCAGCACCCCACACATGAAGTGTGAGAGTCAGCTTTTCTCATATCTCCTTCTTTCATCATGAACCCTCTGGCCCAGCTTCAGCCATCTGAGGAGTCCTGAAGAAGTGAAATTTGAGGAAAAAGATTCTCTTCAGGTTGAAGAGGGGTTAAGGTATCAGATCTTTGCTTTTCTTATAAGTATTCTCAGGTATCAGGGTGGAAAAGGTGCATACCTCTGTGTTTTCTAACAATAGGTAGCTGCTAGATCTTCTTTTTATACTTTCAGTGTCAACAATATGTGGTCATGGCTTAAGCACTTCTTTCTCACTGATTTTTTTACTATGCTGTAATTTAAAAGTAACCTAGGTATTAAGGTGCTACCTACTGTACATGTGTGGGCTCATATGGAGGTCTATATTTCATAGAACAATAGAATCATAGAATGGTTTGGGTTGGAAGGGACCTCAAAGATCATCTAGTTCCAACCCCCCTGCCATGGGCAGAGACACCCTCTACTACACCAGGTTGCCCAAAGCCTCATCCAACCTGGCCTTGAACACTTCCAGACATAAGGCGGCCACAACTTCTCTGGGCAACCTGTTCCACTGCCTCGCCACCCTCAGCCTGAAAAATTTCTTCCTTATATCCAATCTAAATCTACCCTCTTTCACTTTAAAACCATTGCACCTTGTTCTATCATGACAGGCCCTTGTAAAAAGTCCCTCTCCAGCTTTCCTGTAGGCCTCCTTTAAGTACTGGAAGGCTGCAACAAGATCACCCCAGAGCCTTCTCTTCTCCAGGCTGAACAGCCCCAACTCTTAGCCTGTCTTCATAGCAGAGGTGCTCCAGCCCTCGGATCATCTTTGTGGCCCTCCTCTGGACTTGCTCCAGCAGCTCCATGTCATTCTTGTGTTGGGGACTCCAGAGCTGAATGCAGTATTCCAGGTGGGGTCTCATGAGAGTAGAGTAGAGGGGCAGAATCACTTCCCTCGATCTGCTGGCCACGCTCCTTTTGATACAGCCTAGGATATGGTTGGCTTTCTGGGCTGCCAGCGCACATTGCCGGCTCATGTTGAGCTTCTCATCCACCAGCACTTCCAAATCCTTCTCCTCAGGAATTCTCTCAATTCATTCTCCGCTCAGCCTGTACTTGTGCTTGGGATTGCCCCAACCAACGTGCAGGACCTTGCACTTGGCCTTGTTGAACTTCATGAGGTTCTCACAGGCCCACCTCTCCAGCCTGACAAGGTCCCTCTGGATGGCATCCCTTCCCTCCAACGTGTCCACAACACCACACGTCTTGGTGTCATTTGTAAACTTGCTGAGGATGCACTCAATCTCACTGTCCATGTCACCAACAAAGATGTTAAATAGCACTGGTCTCAGTACTGACCCCTGAGGAACACCACTCATCACCAGCCTCCACCTGGACATTGAACCATTGACCACAAATCTTTGAGTGCGACCATCCAGCCAATTCCTTATTCACCGAGTGGTCCATCCCTCAAAACCATGTCTTTCCAGTTTTGATACAAGGATGTCGTGTGGGAAGGTATCAAATGCTTTGGATAAGTCCAGGTAGACGATGTCAGTTGCTCTTCCCCTATACATCAATGCTATAACCTCATCATAGAAGGCCACCAAATTAGTCAGGCAGGATTTGCCTTTAGTGAAGCCATGTTGGCTGTCACCAATCACCTCCTTATTTGCTGTATGCCTTAGCATAGTCGCCAGGAGGATCTGCTCCATGATCTTGCCAGGCTCAGAGGTAAGACTGACTGGCCTGTAGTTCTCTGGGTCTTCTTTTTTTTTTCTTTTTAAAGATGAGGGCTATATTTCCCCTTTTCCAGTCATTGGGAACTTCACCAGACTGCCACAACTTCTCAAAAAAGATGGATAACAGCTTAGCAACCTCATCCGCCAGTTCCCTCAGGACCTGTGGATGCACCTCATCAGGTCCCATGGACTCGTGCACCTTCAGGTTCTTTAGATTGTCTCAAACCTGATCTTCTCCTACAGTGGGCGGTTCTTCATTCTCACAGTCCCTGCCTTTGCCTTCTGTGACTTGGGCTGTGCAGCTGGAGCTCTTGCCAGTGAAGTCTGAGGCAAAGAGGTCATTGAGAACCTCAGCCTTCTCCATATTCTTGGTAGCCAGATCCCCCATTTCCTTCCGGAGAGGGCCTACTTTTCCCTAGATCTCTTTTTATCACTGACATATCTATAGAAGTTTTTCTTGTTACCCTTGACGTCCCCGGCCAGATTTAACTCTATCAGGGCTTTAGCTTTCCTAACCTGATCTCTGGTTGCTCGAACAATTTCTTTTTGTTCTTCCCAGGCTACCTGTCCTGCTTCCACCCTCTGTAGGCCTTCTTTTTGTGTCTGAGTTGGTCCAGGAGCTCCTTGATCATCCATGCAGGCCTCCTGGTGTTCCTGCCTGACTTCCTCTTTGTTGGGATGCACTGCTCCTGAACTTGGAGGAGGTGATCCTTGAATATTAACCAGCTTTCTTGGGCCCCTGTTCTGGTTTTAGCTGGGACAGTGTTAGCTCTTCTTTTTAGCAGCTAGAAGAGCTCCGTGTTTTGGTTTTACTCAGAGGCTCACTCTGAGAAGAATGCTGATAGCAAGTTGATGTTTGAGACTCCAAGGACTTCTCAGTGTGCCGGAGTGCAGAAGCATGGTGGGATAAGGGGGAAGCATAGCCGGGACAAGGGGGACACGATTCCCCTTGTGATTTGTGGTGGAACTTAAGACTGAGGGCCAAACTAGCCAATTAGTATTCCATATCATGCAGCGTCATGCCCAGTATAAAAGTGAGGGTCAGCCGGACAGAAGGGCTTTTGCGCTTTGGCTCTTTCGCCGCTTTTGCTCTTTTGCACTTGCTGCGCTTTTGCTCTATCGCCTTTTTTTTTCTCTCTTCCAGTACTCCCACTCTCAGAGTACTATCTCTCTCTCTCTGCCCCTCTCTATTTCGGGGCCTCGCGTTCGTCCGGGATTTGCAGTTTCGGGATGAGACGGGCTTCGCATACGAGGAGGTGGTGAGCATCTACACTGTGTATTAAATTATGTGTATTAAATTGTTCTTGTCTCAACCCACGGGTTTCCCGTTTCTCCTTTAATTCTCTCTCTCATTCCTGGGGCTGGGGGAGAGTGAGTGACTGGCTGTGTGGGGGGGTTGGCCTAACCCACGACAGCCCCTCTTCCCTCCAGAGCTTCATCCCATGGAACTCTACCAAGCAGATCCCTGAAGAGGCCAAAGTCTGCTCTCCTGAAATCCAGGGTAGTGAGCTTGCTGAGCACCCTCCTTGCCTCCCTACGAATCTTGAACTCCACCATTTCATGGTCACTGCAATCAAGGCCGTTCTTGAGCGTCACGTTCCTCACCAACACCTCTTTGTTGGTGAGAACAAGGTCCAGCACAGCACTTCTCCTCATTGGTTCCTCTACCACTTGGAGGAGGAAGTTATCATCCAGGCATTCCAGGAACTTCCTGGATTGCCTATACCCTGCTGTGTTGTCCCTCCAACACATATTGGAGTGGTTGAAGTCCCCCATGAGGACCAGGGCTCGTGAACATGAGGCTTCTCCTATCTGTCTGTAGAGGGCCTCATCCACTCGGTCTTCCTGGTCAGGTGGCCTGTAGCAGACCCCCACTGCTATGTCTCCTGTCCTTTTAACTATCTAGAAAACCATATGTGTTTTTAAATGTGATTAATCAGTTTAGATGGTTTGTTGTGTTTGCTTCTAATTCCTGTCTTAATTGTGTACACCACTTGAAAGAATTATGCTTTTTTCTTTTTTTTTTTTTTTCCCCCCAGGAATATATCAATTCATTGAGGAAATTGTATCCAGTAATCACAACTGGCTAAATGATCATTTTGATTTGTCCTTAACTGTAGAAGAGATTAAGTTATAGGCATTTTATCAGCCCATGATTAAACTATGACTATTCTGTATAACTCAGCTTCTTTCAACTTATTGACGAACCCATTCTAGCTGACTACCTCATTCTTGATTACTTAAAGAAAATATATTTACTATAATGACATTATTTAATATCCAATCAAAATAAAAAATGCCCAGCCTACTGCAAATTTAAGACACTAGCAACTGTGTTCGTTTACACTTCCTAACTGTAAAAACTATGAAACTATGCTATTTTGACTGAATGTCTCTGAAAAAAATGAAAGAGGCTGTCGAATCAGATATCCTCATAGCAGCCTTTGCATCGCTGCTTTTCTTCCTACACCCTATATATGTAAACTATGTATGTATACTATATGTATATATGTTTTCCTAGGTGAGGAAAAATAACTCGCACACATCCATACATTCAATCTCTGTTCTTTTGTTCCATCAGTTATTCTTTAAAAAGTCACAAAAGTTTGCTTCTAAAGATTACACTGCGTAAAATGGTGTTTCTTTAAACAGAAGTTTAGAATAAGAAGCAACATGAATACACCTCTGTGGAAGGAGGGAAAAAAAATAACCTTTTCTTCAGCCTTTGCTTAATTTGTTTTAAATACAGCTGTGACTGCTCAGACATTTTTTAGTGACTTTTCTCCCCAGTAGTTGATCTGAGTCATATTTTGTGGAGCCATTTGACATAAAATGGTGTTCTTTTCATTTTCTTTACGCATTCTTTTGTCTTCAGACTTAATATTATGCATATGATCAAAAGAGCTGTGGGATAAAAACTCATAATACCATGGAAATGTTACCTAGGTGAGTTCACATTATTAAAGAAGAAAATAACCAACATTTATTATAGTATTATGAAGCTCAGTTATGTTCATTTTCAGATTCAGGTGAATTGTGTATCACTCCCACACCACAGTCTGCTGTAAACTACAGCTTTTATCTCCATTACTTGATAGTTGAATAATTTTTGTTGTGATTTTCACTACCAGCTATGAATCTTACTTCCATTAACACCCTTTTCAGCCTTATCTGCATTTCATTGTCTGTTTTCTTCCCACTGTGAGCAATTTGTATGTCTTTAGTACCAGACAGTGTTTACTGCAAATAACGTCTCTTCCTTCATACTCCTGTAAGTTGCAGGTCTCCTGAAGTTTTGTCTTCTTCACAGTCTGCAGTGCTCTCCTCTGCTTTGAATCAAAGAAATCCACGTATCTGGAAGACATTTTCCTATTATATTTCTTGCCAAAAACATATTTTTTTGTCTACTTGTACAAGAAAGTGAACTGTCTGACTGAAAACATCCTTTAAAAAATATTATTTAAAGCACTTTAATATTCACACCTGTGTTGTCTTCATTTGAAATGCTACCTCAGCTCTCATGTCTCACTAGTCCAATGAAATAAAAATTGGAAGACAGGAAATACTACTGTAGCTACTAGTCTTTCAAACTAATTAGATTAGAAAATTATTTCAGCATTAAGAGCCTAGAATTTCACTGAATGCATGAGTCTCTGTATGTGTATGTATGTGACGGGTCATTTACCATTGCTATATTATCAGCTGCGTGTTGCATTTGCCACTCACAGTAATATAGCTTTTTCAGTGTACTGATCATGAGAAATGGTGACAACATGAAAGATTCACAGATACTCCATTTTGTTTGCACTCGAGAGGATTTTATACATGGTAAAGCAAGAAAGCTGAAAACATGTTTAGGTATATATATCTGTCCATATACTCTTTATATGCAGTTTTCATATCTTTGTGTATTTATATGTGTAATTTAAATATTTACATACAGTAAAAATTTACATTTTTCACTGAATGTTTAGACATATATATATGTATATGTTAAACATGACAAAAATGTTATCCCTGTTGTTTTGGATGTTTCTGCAAAGCCTGTAGTTCAGCAAACATGGAAATTTTTTACCGTATAGTTGCTCTTAATTGATCTTAGACCTTCTTTTTCCAGTAGAAGAATAAGACAATGAATTTATTACCATGGTAAATGTGTCCTGAATGATTCTTAAGGGAACTGTAAAACTTCTATTTCTCCTGATCCTACCTTAAATCGAAAGAGAAAACAACGCATTATGAAATGAGAGTAAGCAAATGAATATTTTCAGCGTGGCCTGTACAGTTTATAGAATATCTACTTTTAGATACCTGGCCTATAAGAATTAACACGGTATAGAAGCCTGAGCACTTTGGGAGAAATATCTAGAAGTGAAAATTGAATTTTTAACAGTGAGCTACAAAGCAAGGCTATTAAGGAACACAAAAACTAAGATCAGTTGTGTTAACAGTCCCATATGGTATATTTCAGATAAACACTTCAAATTGTGTCAAGTTTATCACTAGCTAATATGCCTTTAAAGCACTGCATAGAGAAATAAACTACTGATTCCAGTAAATCACTTAAATTGCACTCAGATGAGTGCATTTTCTAACTCCTTGCAAAAGTTTTGTGTCCTTATGTGACTTAGTATGTTTTCTCATAGATTTGGAACCACGTACTGGTGTTGATTGATGAGAATATGAACCAGCAATGTGCACTGGCAGCCCAGAAAGCCAATCGTATCCTCAGCTGCATCCAAAGCAGCGTGGGCAGCAGGTCCAGGGAGATGATTCTGCCCCTCTACTCTGCTCTCGTGAGACCCCACCTGGAATACTGCATTGAGCTCTGGAGTCCCCAACTTAAGAAGGACATGGACCTGTTGGAACAAGTCCAGAGGAGGGCCACAAAGATGATCCGAGGGCTGGAGCTCCTCTCCTACGAACACAGGCTGAGAGAGCTGGAGTTGTTCAGCCTGGAGAAGAGAAGGTTCCAGGGTGGCCTTCCCTTCCAGTACTTAAAGGGGGCCTATAAGAAAGCTGGAGAGGGACTTTTTTGCAGGGGCATGTAGTGATAGGACAAGAGGCAATGGCATTAAACTGAAAGACGGTAGATTTTGATTAGATCTAAGGAAGAAATATTTTGCAGTGAGGATGGTGAGGCACTGGAACAGGTTGCCCAGCGAAGTTGTGGATGCCCTATCCCTTGAAGTGTTCAAGGCCACATTGCACGAGGCTTCAAGCAACCTATTCTAGAGGAAGGTGTCTCTGCCCATGGCAGGGGGATTGGAACTAGATGATCTTTAAGGTTCCTTCCAACCCAAACCATTCTATGATTCTATGCCAAATTATGTAATAATCTACTGTACAACTTACTTTATAATAATGTACACAAGCTAAAATCTCCTAAAACACTTGTCGGGCTACTGTGCCAACACAGAATAAAAATGGTCCTGTGCAGAGGTTTTGTCCAGTAGCAATGAAAATGAGTGAGTAGATTGAGAAAGGAGACAAAAGCTGGTTAAAATAAAACTTTTTTTTCATGAACACTAAACTAACCTGAGCACAAGTATGGATTCACATAGAATTTCTAGTAGTAAAACCTGCATGTCAGGTATAGGAAACTGCAATAATACTAGAGAACAGCTGAGTACACAGTGGTGACCTACAATTGGTGTCTTACTTTCATATTTATTACTGAGTATGTATTACCTTATACCTCCAGAACAGATTGGTTTGTTCTACAAACCCATTGTGCTATCCACTGGGTATACATATATACAGAAGCGTTTGTTCTTCAGCACAAACAGCTGAACCAACAGTCCTGACAGACAATAAAGTTTGTGATATGTAAAACTCCATGCTACTGCTCCTCAAACAACCTCTTACCAGCAACAGTTTGCATGATGATAACTGTTGGTCAGGCTTTCGTGTGATCCCAGCAACATAGGATGCCAAACAAGTCAACTAACAATATGGCCAAGTGTCTTTGGTTGCTAGTGCCTGTTTCTTCCAGGGTACAACTTTTCAGTTCTCCACTACTCTGCAGAGAGAATTCTGTTTGTAGGTCTATTCTGTGAGTCTCAGACACCTCAGTCATGCTTAAGTTGCGTAGGCTAATTTCTCATAAATTTGCTTACCATCCTTAACAAAAATTATACTATGTATTACTGGTATATATATCTATGAAAGGTTGATGAGTTATGAAGAAACATCTTGCAGGGAGATGGTACAATGACTTAAATACTACAGATTCTACGCATCTGTTTGCATGATTTTTTTTCCGAAAGTTATTTAATTTTACCTGCATCAGTTCTCCTATGTTGTGTATAACATGTTTGTTGATAATTGATTTTTTTTCATATAATCGCAAAACCATGTTTTTCACAAATCCTACAGTTGCCTATCTTTAGGAATTATTTCAAAGAATGACATTTAATTAATTAATTTTCTCTTGGAATCCTAATAAAGCTGCACAGTAAACCAAATTATTTTTACATTTTTATCTTTACTTCCTTCTGGCATGACAAAGATCTAAATGAAATTCTGTTTCAGACATCTCTGCATCTTTCCCATTTGATTTTTTTTCCACCTTCCTGTTCTGTAGATCCTGTTTACTACCCTCTACGACTGTCACAGGCTACTTTCAAACAAAGGTCAAAGATTTTTCAAGTAGTTTTCCAAATATATGGAGTTAGCTTGAGATAACATTAGATCTCCTTTACCTCCTTCTTGTAAGTGACATACAAGCAAAAGTCTTATCAGGTCTTGATTTACTTACAAATGCAGTCTAAATCATGTAATCCTTGGCAAATCGGTGAGCCCAAGATTAAAGCAGACTAGTCTGCTCAGCAAGACTCTCTGTCTGCAATGGGAATTTGAAAAGTATAAGCCATATGTCTCCGGACATGTACTGTAAAATCTTCATCAAAATAAAACTGTTGAATAAAAATTCCCACCTGCCTTACAGTGTTGCTGTTGTCTGGAGGAATGCTGCTGTCATGAACAAGTGCACAGACAAAGGGCCTTTGGGGACAAGACATTAAAAAATGTTTTAAATGAAGTTTTTAAATGAAGTTTTACACAGAAGACCTTTCTGTTCTTTCAGCAAAGGAGATGATGGTAGAGTATGTATAGGCCACTTTTCCCTTACACCACCTTAATCATGTGGGAGTTCCAGTCTACTTGTTCATATAATGTATAAAAATATAAAGTGAGAGTAGAAAATAAGTGCACATTGTTTTATCACTTGAACTCTAGGAATCATGTCTGGCAATGTGAATTTATTGAGCCTTATCTGTCATAGAATCACAGAATATCAGACTGGTTGAGGCTAGAAGGGATCCCTATAGATCACCTAGTACAGCTCATCTAGCTTAAGGTAGGATCATGTAGTGCAGGTTGCTCAGGGCCATGTCCAGTCAGGTTTTGAACATCTCCAAAAAAAATGCCACAACTTCTCTGGGCAACCTATTCCAGGGTTCAACTATTCTCACAGTAAAACAGCTTACACGGAATTTCTTGTATTTCAGTTTGTGCCCATCACCTCTTATTCTGCCTCTGCATGCTACTGAGGAGAAACTGACTCCATCTTATGTATTCCCTCCAGACCCACCGGATACTTATACACAGTGATAAGATCCCTTCAAGCTTTTTCTTCTTCAGGCTAAACAGTCCCAGGTCTCAGTCTTTCCCTGGAGCACCCTCAGATGCTGTATAAGGCTGAGGTGCTCAATTTCTTTTTTGCTTCAGTCTTCACCAACAAGGTCTTCCAGGGGTCTGTGCTTAGGGAAAAAGAATCCAGGAGAAGAATCACCAGCAGTGGATAAGGATGTAATTGGGTATTACATGGAAAAACTTGACATACCTGTTCATGGTACCCAATGGAAGGCATCCAGGGTGCTGAAAGAGCAGGATGATGTCCTTTCAATGTCAATGTCTATAATTTTGGAAAAGTGATGGAGAACAGAGGAGGACCCTGACAACTGGAGAAAGTCATCACCATAAATCATCAAAATGGTAACTTAAAAATGAAAGGTTTCCAATTTTTCTCTGTTGGGATGTGCTTATAAATTGCAGTAGAAATTGATTTATAGCAAGTAAAATCTTTCTAATTTGTCTATTATTTTAACACTGATTTAGACATAAGGTGAACATTTGTAGCTGCTGGAGTTCAAACTTTCACCTGAAGACCTTATTATACTGTTACTGTGTCACAGCTTTTTAATATGTTGGCATGAAGCTTCTATGGTCACATAAAGCTTCTCTGTAGTTCCAGCATTCGCTATTGCTCATATGCAATGAACTGAGATATTTTAGGAGAGATGATAAACTGCATTTGTTTAATGCAATATTTTTCCACAGATGTTGAGTCCTTATATTTTTCTACACGCTTTTATCAGCTTTTCATGCAATTGAAAATTGAGATGCTTTTGTATACTTACATTTACTCATGATTTCTGCCCATTTACTTAAGAGAAAGAGAAATCAGATTGAAAATTTAACAGAGAACAGTTTTAATTCTGAGTCCTGAGGCCTTTGTTTTTTACAATTTTTGGCAAATATCTGAGTTTTATTTCTTTCCAGATCGCTCACTAAATGTAGTTTTGAAACACTCTCTGAAGAATAATTTTGCAGGTGTTTAAAATTTATGAAGCTTCCTTTATTAAAAAATATGTAAAAGTTAAGATATTCTAGCTTTAATCTGTTTTCCCAATATACCACTTATTTCTAGATGTCAAGTATTTTTTTATAACTTCTGATGTCTTCTTTTGTGAATGGAAGTTTCCAGTCCCCAGAAGTTAATTTCAGGATATTCAGGAGTATATGTTAATATCATTGCAGCTTTTCTTTGATTTCTGTGTCTAACGTTATGCCCACAAAAGAACTTTCAATTCCATGAACCTGGGTACTGAACCCAACTTTTAGTTCAGGGGTTAATAACCTTTACTCTCTGTTTACTATATGAAGAGAGAGGCTTGGGAATGTTTTAAAGGGGATCATAGGTACTAGCATGGAGCAGGAATCAGATAACCTAGGCAAGTACGAGTAAAGGAAGAGTTTATTTTAAGAACTTGAGAATGAGAGGTTTAAGAATCTATGGCAGATTGGGATACACTGGCCAAACTTTCTATTTTATTCTTTCCGAAGCAGAACAAGATCAGTCCTTTTATTTTTGGTGGTGCTGTCCCTTTACAAAAGCTTATGGGTTATAACAGAGAACATGTGGAAGATTTGGGAATAGAGGGCAGGAATCAGACCTGCCTCTTGCATCCCTATGTTCAACTGTCTGATCAGGCTACACATTTGTTCAGGCCTAACTAGGGAGGCAAACTGCAGGGCAGATAAATAATTTTGATTCTTCTTGCTGACACCGTAGCAGAATATAGTTCAGGATTAAGTTGGGTCATGCATAGGAATCTGACTGTGTTAGACTGAAGATTATGACATTCAACTGGAGGAGTGGGAAGCTGAGAAGCACTGGATAGTCTAAAACTGTGTGTAATGAATCGACGTCTTTGATAGACTTAATGTGAGAGGTGCCCATTTTAAGACTCCTGATGTTCAATTTAGCTACAACCAGGTCCTGTTAAGATGATGTAGCATCAAAACAGGATTATAGTTACCTAAGTAGTTCATCTGGTAAAAAGCGTAGTAATTCTGGGTGGAAGCTTGCGGATTATTCTTTTGAATCATTACCTAAATTCTGCTCAAGTTGTATCTCCAAAGCATAAAACTTCATTTACTTTAAATTTCTAATCCCTGATTAGCATTTCTACCTTTATAAATTAATCTTATTTAAAGGAAACCATTTGACTTCCCTTGTTTTCTCTCTAAACAATTTGTAACCTTTGCTAATATTACTAAAGGGGACATTTTCCTTCAGAGTAGGAGAAATCAAACTGCTCTGTTTTGTTGATTGGTAATTTGTAAAGAATAACAGGAAGCCATCACTTACTGACTGTTCACGCATTTTACAGACACTTGTGGTTTCTGACACCACATCGGTTCATTTTGCCATCTTGCCTGGAATTGATGGTGATATTCCAGAATAAATACCAGTGTTTGCTGATTGCCATTTCTGGTGACCATCCATGAGCCAATATTTAATTACAAACTCTTGCACATCATCATTATGTGTATCAAGCAGTGTGGCACTGTAAAAACAAAGGTGTTTCTGGTCACATACAATCATGCATCTACAAAACCTTTTTACTAACACTGCAGTGTCAATACATACTGTATTCTATGTATATACATATATGAGGTTAGCTGAGGGTGAATAGAGTCTGTGTGAGTGATAGTGTTCAGAAAATTGTGAATTCTTTTGATATTCCTCTGAAAAATTCAATGAGCATAAGTAGAGACCAGCTTATAATTCCTTTGAAAACTAGAGCACATTGGGGTTTCAAATGAGATGAGAAGCATCTCTTGGATTTACATAGCAGAAGCTTGCTTCCAAGACAGCTGCAGATATCAAACAGAATATAATTATGGTGAATTAAATCATTCTAGGGCAATAATACCACATTCACTCAATGAAGAAACAAAATATTTTAAAATAGTTTCTCTAATGAGTTATTTTTCTGTACTGCTTCTTACAGATGCCTATTTGGGGACTAGTTATGTTGCAATATGGTATGCAGTGCTTTACCCAGAAATCATTTTAAACACTTTGTATTTCTCTGATGAACTTATTTGCAAGATCAATAGAAGATACTTTAACTTTTAACAGGTAAGGGGTTTTATGGTTACTATTTTATTTTCTTTTTATATGAAGACTATTATAGAAACTCCCCTTGGCATGCTCAGTTTAAAAATTACAGAAACATAGTAATATTTTGTGAGATGCAGTTCTGGTTTTATTCTTTTACATGGTTGGCAGATATTTAGGACAAAAAGTTGAAAGAGTTCATCAGGTTCTAAATAACTAAGGAGAGATTTGCAAATCTTTCCAATGATACTGAAATATGAGTTCCAGTATAGTGGTCCAAAAAGTAGAGTGGATCAAAAATAGACAAGCTGAGGAAACAGTAAAAACGCTGTCCCTCATGAACAGTGTAGTATAATTTTTATTGTACACCATATTGATGGTGTTCAAGGAATAATTTCTGTATGGCTGAATTCTCCAAGGCTTGCTACACTTCTTTAAGAGGCGACGTTTGAACTGATGTACTCATAGTATAATTTGATATGGCATCCTCAGATGTTTTTGTTGCTCCTCTCTCTCTCTGAAGTTGTATCTGCCCTACAAGGTGAGTGAAGGGTACCTTGAGAGAAGGCTCAAACCTGCTGAGCTCTTGTGCCAGCATATTCTTGTTCCACATAGCTGGTTTGTTATAGCTCTGGTTTGAAGTGTCCCCCTGGGCTTGGAGCTATGCTCAGGATATATGCTGGTGAGCTCAGCTGAAAAGCAATCTGCCCCACCAGTGCTGGCTCAAAGCCCACAAAGAGCCAGCCAAAAGGCAAGTCAAGGACCAAGAGCTTGAGCTTTTCTTCTTTCAGAGCATGGTGTTTGGTTTGAGCGCATGGTGAGAACAAACACCTGCTTTGATCCCTTCTGAATGACCATGCGGACGGAATCCTACTGAGTCTCCACACAACAACCTATTTCCCAGGATTTGGTTTAGCCTGTTTCTCCCAGCAGCTCAGCCATAGTGCTGGCATGATCTGTAGTCTGCATCTATAAAGTTTTGTGATGCTCAGGGGAGAAGTGCCTTTTCCTAACACACAAGTTTATCAGGGAACAAAACAACCCAGCATTTCCCAAGACGTCCCTTAAAAAGACCAATAGCAGGTTAGAGAATGCATCCTTCAATTTTTCAGTTACCTTGTCTGTCTGTTCATTTCATATGACTGGAAGCACTAAGAGACTTAAACACTTCTCTGTGTGCAGGTAATACAGATGGATATTCATAGAACTAAAAAGTAGCTACTGCAGCTAGCCAGAGATCAATCTTGAAAAAAAGTATCTTAAGAGACAACAGACTTTATGTAATTTCTTTTTTTTTTTTTACATACATATTTTTTACTTTACTTTCTTTTAATCTAAAGATTTTGCATAAAGCAGCAGGGGTAGGAAGTCAAGGATGAACCTTCTTCATTTTATAGGTGTTGATCACTTTTCGGTTTTTACTGTTGGTTCTAAATTGTCTTAATATTTAGGTTATTTGACAGATTCCTAAAACAATTCTGTGCTTTCTTAGGCTAACCACGATTCCCTTTTACAGCATTCTTTACAATTTTGTTTGTGCAGGAGGTGAACTCAGGTTGCTTTAGCTTTCCCTCTCAATTTTCTATACACTGAAAATGTAACAGTACTAGATCAGCATTAGAAAAATGAGTATCACTTGTTTCACCACAGGATGCTCTGAAGATTTAGGTCAAACGTTGTCTCATAACAAAATCCTGGGAGCAGTATGTTCATTTGAACATACTCAAGATTTGCTGTTTTACAATATTAGTCTATTGGAATGCTTATCTTGGAAACTACGATTTTCACCACAGTTATTTTATTTCCTCCAGTTGCTTGCACCTGCCTCCTCCTCCAGAGCAGTGTGGCCTAGGGTAGACTCCTCTGAGAAACAAATGAGCAATAATTTACCTAACGATACCCTTCTAACATAGAAAACTGATACTGCTTGAACAAAATTGGCTTTTATTGACCTGTAGTGACCTAAGAATAATGAATATGCCCATGCAAACTGTTCCACAGCTGCAAGCTGAAGCTGCAGATCCATTCAGGCTCAGATATGTGTCTGTAGCCTCAAGTTAAGAATAGTCTGATCCACTTGAGCACCAAACTTTTTGCCCAAGTATATACAAAGCATGTTTTTCAGATAGACAAATGTATCTGACTATACACTTTGAATATCCCCCTTCATGCTTTGCTATATGTATTTTGAGCCTGTTCTTATTCAGCAAAATCTGTTAGAATTTAAATAATTCAATTTTTTTAGAAAAACCACACAAACCAACCAACACCCTCAACCAAGAAAACCATTCAGACAATTCATTTCAGCCAGGGAAAGACCGATAAGCTTTCTTAGCTGAAGAGGTTAGAAAATTGGGAAAAATTACTGAGATTAAGATAAAATGAATGAAAAATAAGATAAATAATAAATAATAAAAATAAGATATTCATTAAGATAAAATGAATATGAAAATCAATTCCCTTTTTTTCTTAGAAATGTATTGTAGTAGCTCTTGGGTAGTAAGGACAAGAATTGCCTCAAAGAGCTGTAGAACATTTCTCATCCTCAAAAATACTTATTTGCATCTATCTACATTAATAATACCCTTGTGCAAAGGCACTTGTGTCTCATAGAATATATTTCATCATATCATAACCTAACCAGAGACATTCATGATTCATCTGCACCTACTTATGTTGATTTTACTTGTGTGTGATAGTTTCCTGATCATTGCTTAAACTGATGGATTATTTCCTGTGTATCACTAGAATACTGCTGTTGTTGAAGGTGAGTACCTAACTCAGTAAACTGACAAAGCACAGCTCAAGAAGCAGTGGGAAATGTCAGAGCAAGGCGATAAAATGGTGCATCTGCAGAGACATAACTATGATCGATACGCAGGTTTTCAATGATGGAGTTTTCATCCTGTGACCTCACTGAATGAAAATGACAGTGTGAAAACCAAAGAGGTGGAAAACAGAAGATTTTTCCATTTCTCGAGGGAAGTGACTCTAGAAATGTTATACTTTTATGTTCAGTTTCCCATCACAGTCAATAGCAGGTGAAGTATTTTGTTTAAGGATATGAGTGACACCTAGCTTCCAAAAAATGCACTTAAGAGCAGATAGAAAAAGTTAAAGGCCTAGAAGTCTGACATAAATAGCCAATACAAGGGCCAGAAGGTTTTTCCAAAGGGAAAAAGCTCTTCACTTCATACATAGTTTCATCACTTTGAAAAGGGACGCAGTGAATAGCTGACTAGTTGTGAAGTCATAAATTTTAATCGTGCTGTAGTCAGTACTGGGATTCAGATATGTGCCAATTGTGAATACAGCAAGCAAAGTCTAAAATAGAACAAAACTTATGCATATCTAGGCATAAATACATATATACAGGCACACTTAATACTAAACAGGTCAAAGTAGTCAAGAGTTTTACTTTCAAAAATCAGAATAAAAATATTAGGCCTTCGTTAAACAACTATTTTCCAGCTTTGGTATATCAATGTATACACTCGGACTGCCTTAGAAGTCACTTATCTATGGAAGACTCAAAATTCACACCAGCAGCGGAGAGAGACTGAAACAATCTAAGGAACAAAGAAGCAGCAAGAAGAAAGAATGTGTAGCTTCAGTCATTATTTCAGTCCAAACTACATGCCTGATCAATTAATTTTGGCACAAATGTACAGAAATATTCTTGGAATTCATGAGTCAGACGCAGCACTGTCACTCCTCTCTGTTCCCTTTTTTGTCCTTCCTTCCTTCTTCAGATTCTCTCCTTTCCCTATAGCAGTTGGTCTCTGACGAGTAGGCAACAGCACACCATCAGCAACGCAGCCTTCAGCAACGTAACCTAAGACCACTTTCCACCCATTCTATAATCTTCTGGCAGAGGAGAAGAATTACAGAATGGTTTAAGTTGGGAGGGACCTCTGGAGGTCATCTTGCCCAAGTCCTCTTCTCAAAGAAGTCCAAAAATAAACCCAAGTTTTTATAATCATTCATCTGTTCTACAAAGAGGCTTAGCCACCTCTTTTCCCACCACGTGCCCCAATTTGTGAAGAGCCCCATGTCAGTGTGCCAGGTGTGCCCGGGGAGTGTCTGTTGCCTCAAGCTCCGCAGAGAGTGAAAGGCAGACCTGAAGCCACTGGTATTGATAACAGAAACTGTCACATGTCCTGCTGGAGGTAATTGCTTAATTAGGACGATGGTGGTGGGTAAGTCATTAAGGACTGAACGGACAGATTTGTGTATGTCTAAACTATAATTGGGGTGAAATAAGGTCAGTAGTGCCTGCTTGTCAGTCTCTCAATGGATGAACGCCTGTTATTAGAAACCTATGTAACTGTTACAATAGGAACACAGGATTTAGGTCAAATTTACTTATTGTCTACATCTTTTTAAGAATTAGTCAGCTTGTTATTTAGAAGGAAAGCTATGCCAAGACTGTAAATCCTGATTACAAGCCATTACACAAATTACCATGCTGTGAAGATGAGGTTTGGCTGATACCTCATTGTTTGAATTTCAAGTAATCCTTAATTTCCTGTACCAGCTTGGTATGCTAGTGTTAGACCCGAGCAAAAGCACAATGGTTAAAAAGCCAAATTTTGCTACTAGGTCTGAATTTGTGATTCTTATTGTTTATTTTTATTGCTACTTTCTTTCTCTTTTACTAGTCCTCTCTGAGATTTCTGGCATAACTTTCAAGATCGATTTCTGCTAAGCTTATAAATTAGTTATTACCTTCACCTGGTCTCACTTCATTTTATCTGTTCCAGAACCTCTTAGAGTGTAGCGTACTGAGAGGTATATTACACTTGATTTAGAAACGCCACAGGGCACTGTAATCTGCATTTCTGTGGCCATCTGACCTGTCTGCTTAACTTTAACCAGATAAAACTCAGTATGCCTTTGCATTTCGTAACTGAAGAGAGGACAAGAAGAAACTTCAAGTACAGATAAGTCATGATGCAACCCTACCTTTCATGAATGCCCTGTCACAGTGTATTCTGAATTTTGATCAGTAATTTGGTCATAGAAAATGTAGAAGAAGGGTTTATGGTTGATGGCAAGAAGATTAAGTTCATTTTATGGCACAGAACAGAGAAAAGCATGTATCAATCTTTTCCAAAACAGACTGTATGACTAAAAATCAAAGATCAGAAGCGATCTCAGTGCTTCTTTAGTCTATCCCTCTGCACTAAGACAGGATCAACTATACTCATGTCATTCCTCATAGATATTTAGCTTGCTCCTAAAGACTTCTTTTAACAGGACTGGGTAGATGTGGTTTCTTTACTTTATCATCCTTATCCTGCATTTCCACATACATATTGGTGTGATGTGTTATGTGGTTGAGCTGTTGCAATAGCAAGTTACAATCTGTGAGGCAAGACAGCATGGATAAAAGTGAGGTGAGTGACTGTCTGTGGCAGATGCTGCTACAGTACAGATTTTACAAAAGTTCAAACTCAGGATTTTTTATGCTTCTGGATCTTTGATCAGGAACTGTTTAACTGAGGATGATGTCCTGGTAGGAGGGAAATGGTAGGAGATACTGTCATGTTACATTGAATTAAACCAGAAAAATAGATATTTTATTTTCATAAAAGTATTCACTTTGCTATACCAGTAAGCTGTCTTACATGGGAAAAGATTTTAATTTGGCAATCAACTGCATAAGACTTTCAACGTACAGTAACACATCAGCCTTTCTAAAATTTGTAGGTAATGTTTTTCTGGCATGCCTAATGCATTGCATATATTTTGGACACTGAAGGAATGACCAGATAAAAATTAATAGTATATCAATCATTTTTTGGCATGATTTCATTATCAACATTCTTGAGCAGCTAGAATCATAGAATCATAGAATCATAGAATGGATAGGGCTGGAAGGGACCTTCAAAGGTCATCTAGTCCAACCCTCCTGCAACAAACAGGGATATCTCCAACTAGATCAGGTTGCTCAGGGCCTCGTCCAACCTGGCCTTGAACGTCTCCAGGGATGGAGCATCCACCACCTCTCTGGGCAACCTGTTCCAGTGTCCTACCACTCTCATGGTAAAAAATTTTTTCCTAATATCCAATCTGAATCTACCTCCCTCTATTTTAAAACCATTACCCCTTGTCCTATCACAACAGGCCCTCCTGAACAGCCTCTCCCCATCTTTCTTGTAGGCCCCCTTGAGGTACTGGAAGACCGCTATAAGGTCACCCCAGAGCCTCCTCTTCTCCAGGCTGAAGAGCCCCAACTCTTTCAGCCTGTCCTCATAGGAAAGGTGCTCCAGCCCTCTTATCATCTTCGTGGCCCTCCTCTGGACCCTCTCCAGCTGGTCCATGTCCTTCTTGTGTTGGGGGCTCCAGAACTGGACGCAGTACTCCAGGTGAGGTCTCACGAGGGCAGAGTAGAAGGGGAGAATCACCTCTCTCGACCTGCTGGCCACGCTCCTCTTGATGCAGCCCAAGATGCGGTTGGCCTTCCGGGCTGCAAGAGCACATTGCCGGCTCATATTGAGCTTCTCGTCCACCAGTACTCCCAAGTCCTTCTCCTCAGGGCTGCTCACGATCCATTCTCCGCCCAGTCTGTATTTGTGCCTGTGATTGCCATGACCCAGATGTAGGACCTTGCACTTGGCCTGGTTGAACTTCATGAGGTTGGCACGGGCCCACCTCTGCAGCCTGTCGAGGTCCCTCTGGATGGCATCCCTCCCTTCCAGCGTGTCGACGGCACCACACAGCTTGGTGTCATCAGCAAACTTGCTGAGGGTGCACTCCATGCCACTGTCCACGTCACCAACAAAGATGTTGAAGAGGGCCGGGCCCAACACGGACCCCTGAGGGACGCCACTCGTGACCGGTCTCCACTTGGACATTGTGGAGCCGTTGACCACTACTCTCTGAGTGCGGCCATTGAGCCAATTCCTTATCCGCCAAGTGGTCCACCATGCCTCTCTTGTTTAGAGAGAAGAATGTCGTGTGGGACAGTGTCAAAAGCTTTGCACAAGTCCAGGTAGATGATATCCATTGGTCGACCCTTGTCCACCGATGCTGTCACCCCATCATAAAAGGCCACCAAGTTGGTCAGGCACGATCTGCCTTTGGTGAAGCCATGCTGGCTGTCACCCACCACCTCCTTGCTCTCCATGTGCCTTAGCATGGTTCCCAGGAGAATCTGCTCCATGACCTTGCCAGGCACAGAGGTGAGGCTGACCGGCCTGTAGTTGCCCAGGTCCTCCTTGTTCCCTTTTTTAAAGATGGGGGTTATGTTCCCTCTCTTCCAGTCATCGGGGACCTCGCCAGACCGCCACGACTTCTCAAATACAATGGCCAGTGGCTTGTACTTCATCCACCAGTTCCTTCAGGACCCGCGGATGGATCTCATCAGGTCCCATGGACTTGTGCACTTTCAAGTTCCTCAGATGTTCCCGAACCTGCTCTTCAAGTACAGTGGGCGGTGGTTCATCCTCACAGTCCCTGCTAGTTCTTTCCACAGCTTGGGTGGTAAGACAAGAGGCTTTATCAGTGAAGACTGAGGCAAAAAAGTCATTGAGTAACTCAGCCTTCTCTATGTCGTGGGTAACCAGAGCACCAGTATCCTTCCGGAGGGGGCCTACATTCTCCTTGGATCAATCATCCATGAATGTTTAAAGAGAACCAAATTACCAAGATTAATAAAACATAAAATTTAAAACTCCAGGGCACATTTCTGGCTAAAAGTAGTTGCTGCTTCACAAAATGGTGTGGGCAGCAATTTGGAACATTAAAGTAAAAGAGAAGATACAGGAGTACAGGGTAAGCAAAAGAACTGAAAAATTCACAAATAAAACTAAGAGCATTGTGGATTAAAAAAAAAAAAGAAGAAATAAGGTAGGCTAAGAACAAGAAAAGAGGACTTGAAATGAGAATTGGGTTAAAAAAATTCTACTTAATAATATATTTCACTACTTGATTGTAGTGTTCGTCATAATGATACAGTAAGATTTTCTGTTTTATATTTGAATTAATAATATCAAAGCTTTTCCAGTTGTAATTGAGGAGGCATTACAAGTAGAAAATATTTTAAAATTATTACCCCATTTTACTGGAATTGTAGACAGAGGACATCTCTGACCCACTGTTAGTGGTTTTAATTAAGTCTCAGCATACCAGACAAAATACAAAGGAATAATGTACGCCATTGAAAATATTCAGCCAGGATGTGCAGTGTGACCCCCACGACTACGGGCAGGTTAGCTAGACATCAGTCCTGGGGGAAATAATGAGACAGCTCATACAGGATTCAAAAAATAATGAATATAAAGAACTATAATTAGTATAAGATAAAGAGTAGAAGTATAATTGAAACAATCAACACGCTTTCCTAGAAAATGCATCTTGTCGAACAGTTCAGTTTAATTATTTGAGAAAATTACAGGTTTGACTATTAGAGGTAATGACACCGGGCATTTGACTTAGAAGCACCCCATGTTCTGATATTAAAAATAAGGCCATATTTCAGATTTTCAGATGCTACTGTCAGATGAAATCGTTAGGGAATATGGGTAAGGTTCCACCCAGGCTCAACAGCCTTCAACATTACCAGTCCTTATTCAGAGTAAACATGAAATAATACTTTTCATTTATTTATGAAATGGATAGATCACACTGGAAGAGTAATAAATGGCCTTGAGTTCAGAGCAGTCATACAGAGAAATTGGATCCTTTTATACTTTGTTGAGCCAAATGTATGTTTAATGTAGCCAGTTGCAAACTTACACATCTGGAAAGACACGACAGCTATGGTATAGGAGACTGAGGGAAAGGAATGAGTCTAAAATAGATTTATAAATTTCATCCATCAAAGAAGTGAACATGAGCTTCTAAGATATGGAACAGACAAAAATGGCATAAAAATATTTTCACTGTACAGATAGGCAGCAGTGAATAGGAGAGAGGCAATTTGTAAGTATATGGAAAAGATGTAACAGTTTTAAGGTTATATTTTAAAAACATATTGACATATGGAAGATAATTATAACACACCCCTCCCTCCAGGTCCTGAGAAATTGTTTACAGTTTGAAAAAAAAATGTGCAAGAAATACAGGATGCTAAGGATTTCCTTAAACAATAACCAATGGTTACAAATTGACAGTTATTTCTCTATTTTGTGATTGCAAATGTGACTAAGTAGTGAGCATTATACCGAAGAAAATAGATTCACTAATTTATATCTTATTCAATGACACACTTAATTCATACACAAACAATAAGTTTAACACCTGTGGAAAAATATATGGCCCAAGAGATACAGGAGATCAGACTAAATAATCAAAGGGTTCTTTCTTGACTTAAATTACATGAAACCATATGTCAAATTGGCCTCACTGACTGGACCTAGCAAAATGCAACTATTGACAGACACTAAATTAATTTTAGAAAGGAACTATAATCCTCTTAGTGGGAAGGAAAACGAAATGGAAGTAGTATAATTGAAATAACAGAAATGAAATCCATAGTCTTGTGAATAACTGAGGAAATGTAATAGCAATGGATCTTGTGCCTGTTTTGCTGCTCTTGCTTTGATTCTTACATTATTTTTATCTGAACTTTCAGTATATTAATATGGATCATTATCTAACAAAATGTCGAGATATAGTAATTTAAACAATGCAGACTTCTGCAGAATGACTATTCACAGACCAAGTGTGTTATTCACAGAATAAGTGTATTAGATATACAAGGAAAACTAATTCCAAACTAAGTAAAATTCATGTCCCCAGCCCGCTTTTTTCTAAGACTGTTTTCTGACAAGGAAAGAAAGAATCTACTTGCTTCTGCTTTGCTCATGCTTCTTTTAATACATGTATGTCACAGGTATTCTTTTCCAAGAGCAACAAGTCTAAAGATTCGCAACCTTTTGTGAATGTTTTTGACATCACTAAATAGTAATGACCATGGTTAGCAAGCCACTAAATAAACATTTAGGATTATGCATCTAAAGCAATCCACTACTGAATTTACTATTAATAAATAAATTTGCAGCGTACCTCTGTGCTGCCCAACAAGGTGTAAATAACTGTCCATTTATGTCTTGCTGGCTATGCTGAGTGCATCACTGCGGTGCTTTTGAATACATTTTCTTTTTCATCTTGCTCCAAAAGGAAGATGTGATGGTTCCCAGCTGCAGAACTGAGAACTGGTGGGCTTGACCCATCCCCAGTCTACTTTACTGATGCATCTGCCACCTAGCATGTGCAAGAAGAAGATTTTTTGATGGCTAAATGCACTTCACACATAGCAGATGAATGATTTTCACAGGGACAGCTGAGCATCTTCCTGAAACCTACGTAAAAAAATCACTCAGACTGTTTCTGCATCGTTGAATTTTTTCTACTTGTTCATTGTTCTTCTCCTTCTGGAAGATTTTGCTCTTTTTCCCTCTTCCTCTTCTTTTAATAACACAAAATCCCACTTACAGATATTGAGAGAAAAACATGCTGTAATTGAACAGGAAAATAGAGTAAATTTAGGCTGTTGCAAATAGTAAAAATTATCTGCTATCTACTGCTTTTGGCAAGATTATTCATTTTCTTACCTGTTTGTCTCTTTTAATAAAGAGCTAAAAAGGAAAGAGAAGAGAATTCTCCGAGGTGGTCTTATAGCAGTCTTCCAGGACCTGAAGGGGGCCTACAGGAAAGATGGAGAGGGACTTTTTACAAGGGTATATAGTGATAAGACAAGGGACAATGGCTTTAAACTGAAAGAGGGTAGATTTAGATTAGATCTAACAAAGAAATTTTTTACATTGAGGGTGGTGAGGCACTGGAACAGGTTGCCCAGAGGAGTTGTGGATGCCCCATCCCTGGAAGTGTTCAAGGCCAGGTTGGATGAGGCTTTGGGCAACCTGGTGTAGTGGAGGGTGTCCTTGCCCACGGCAGGGGGGTTGGGACTAGATGATCTTTGAGGTCTCTTCCAACCATTCTATGATTCTATGATTCTATGAAAACACGGACACATATTTCCGTTCCTTGTGATTGTAGAATAAGAACCATTACACCACGTTCCATAGCTTACTTCCACTAGCTCTTAGCCTGTCTATCCACTTCAGGGATACAGATATAGATATTTATATAGAAGGTCTGAGTACTACCAAGGAACTGAAGAATCAATGAGTGAATTATATTGTTACAGAGTGTTGAATGAGACACAAAATAGCAGATATCTTTCATAGAGAATTAGTATGAAATAAAACGAGTGCTTTCATCTTCAGCCGTTTTTTAGTTAAGAATTTTCCATTTTTCTTTAAAAAGTTTGAATGTCAGCATAGAAGCAAAACACCGGAGGCAGCACGAATAGGAAGGATATAAGAGGGTTAATGTTCTGAAGTATCCTTTGCTATAACACTCTTGGCGTGCTAGCAAATAGTATACAAGAACACCTGCTCTTATTCCTGAGGCCATCTTACTCTGTCACATCTTTTCACCTATCAGGTTACTACTGATGACTGCATTTCTACAGCTAATATCTTCTAGACTTTTTTATCTTAAGTCTGAAAAATGAAAATCTAACATTCAGTTTACATTTTAATTATTACAAAAGCAAAATATTGTTCGTTCTTTACTGCTTATCTCCTCTGTCTAAGGCATCAAAAACTTCTGTGTCTTTCAGTGTCCATCAAGTGGCAAAAAATCGTGGTATTACATTTTTCCATATACCCATATTACATTTTATACAAAATTTGCAGCTTTGTCAATGTTAACATTTGCAAAATGCAGAACTATTTTCATTAACATTGGAAAAGTGAATCTTTCAATTCATTATTGTAAGATCTACTTTGGGAGTATCAAGTCAGATTGATGTGTAATAAAAGCATATTAAATAAATTTAATTTCTTCTCTTGTTCATATTATGCAAAGCAGCCAAAATTTAATGGCTTGGCTCAGGTCAGGTCTCTTACAGTGCCTTCGTAGACCCAAGAACTACCATCTCTCAATACTGGTGGAAATATTATTTTAGAACACTTCAAATGAAGACAGAGGATGGCCATCTTCTGTTTTCAAAAAATACTCATCATCACATTATTCAGATGGGCAAAATCTCACCTTCTTTGTCACATTCTATTAAATGTTTTAACAGTTTTGTAATAATGAGATAAATTTAAAGTGTCAAATGTAAGACTTCAATGCAGCTACAAAGTTAGCTTTATCTATTATTTTCAAAATTTCCAATGTACTGTTCTTTCAAAAAATTTCTCTGCATCTCTCTGTTAATTAGGGATACTGTATAGAAACAAGGAAATGACATTCAACAGTGCTAATTACCTAAAAGCTGTTTAAAGAATTATTAAAGCCTCCCTGAGAAGTTCAAGAAATGTGTATAATTACACCTACCAGGGGTCTCCTAATTGACACGAGCTTCCTCTTCTATGGATTATGTTGTGTATCTCAACTAATGAGTCCTGAATCCAGAAGTCCGAATGACTGCTTGAGGACATATGTATACAACAGCACTATTTTTTTCAATAGCAACTGATTATAAATGTAAAATATTTCATAAAATCAAGTAAAATCTTTTAGTGTCATAGTTGGCTTTTGCTGAGATTCTGAAAATTCTGCAATATAAACAAACATATATTAAAAACAGTTCTTGTAATACATGGTGTGGTTGATATAACATCTATTTGACATGCCTAAAAATGGATCTGATACCAACAAATCCATTTACCAGACTGGTTATGGGTCAGGACACCCTGCAGGAAGTAGAAAATTGGAAGCAGTTTGCTTTGAAACAGAAGAAATAACAATAAATTATTAATTAGGCAAGATCAAATTTTTTTCCATGGTTATGTTTACACATAAAACCTATAGACTACAAATAGAGAGAAAATGCAGAGCGATGCCCCAGGTCAAATCTTGTGAAGAAAATAGTGGATTTTATTTCACAGAATAATAATATGAAATGCTTACTGGCCAAGGAGTATGATCTACATACACACATGTTGAGTATAAATTTCTGAACTGTCCAAAGTGTAACTCTCCTGTCTTTACCAAAATTTTTGATGGAAAGACTAGAAAGATGAAATTTGCCTTTTTTACTTTTGTTCTTACTATACATCTGAAAACATTTATCTCATGTCACCTACACTTGAATGAGAAAGCGGGTACACTTAACAGCACATTCCACACTTCAGAGTGATTCAAGGACCTGTTAGAGAAAATATTGTATAGTTCTGGCACAAGGGCCTTCCTCCTGTGAAAGCAGGGATGAAGGAGCTGAACATCTTCCATACATGAATGTCCTTGGCATGGAATAAGGCCGCAGCCAGCAAGTATAACCAGATCTGGGAGCTGTCAAACACTCCTGGGGCTCTCAGTATACATATTATCCTAGATTTAGTACACGCTTAGTGCTAGCGCTGGGCAGTATTTGATGTCTCTATGCTTCTATCAGATACTCTGTCAATCTGGAAGCACAGTCTTGAGACACTGTCTTTTCACTCAGCAGGATATCTGTGCAGTTATCAGAAGTATCTGGAAGCATTCATATGTTTTATTCATATGATATAATTAAACCCAAGGTAGCTCCATTTTGCACAAAGCAGGCAGTCTAATGGCCAAAGGTGTGCCCCAGGGTTGAAGGTAAAACCCTAATGCCTTCCATTATGCTTCTCAGACCAAGCTAATGGTCATGCATGAAATACCAGCTGCTGTGCTGGTATCATTGAGATACTGAACTGCAATAGCGTAAGTAGCAGCTGACATGCCACATGTGGCAACTTCTCGTACAGAACAAACTGTCATTGTTCCTCTGCTTTTAGCAGACTTACCTGTCCAAGTGAATGAGCTGATCCAAGAAATCTCCAATCAGTTTCTCCATTTGTGACTCATCTGTACAATGCACTGCAGTCTAAGAAACACAGTAGAATAAACCGGTTTGAAGATCACTTCGTTTCTCTGTTGATGCTTTTTCATTTGTTATCCTATTAATATTACAGAACTAATGTGAGAAATCCTCTCATTGCACTGGACTTTTCAGCGTGGACCTGCATCATGTCTAACAGTGGCCAATTACACAGGCAAGGGTATAGGAACAGAGCAAATATATAGGCACACTTCTACCACCTCTAGCATTCAGCAACTCGTAAGTTAAGGACTTCCTAAGACAGAGATTGCATCTTTGGATTTTTTTTTATTATTTATTCCAAGAGTATGCCTAATTATCTTTTGAAACCTTGTAAACTTGTAGAATCCACATCTTCTGGCAGTGTTTCAGTACTTAGCTACTGTATGGAAAACTATATAGTTTGTTTTAAACTTTCTATATTAATATCGACATTGATGCCTCTAGAGTTATATTGCTCAAAATGCTTATGAAGTATTTCCTACGTCCTCTATTTCACTTGAAATTTGAGAGATTTCTGTCATATCTGAATCATTCCTTTTTCTAGACTGAGGTGTTTTATCCATTTCAGTCTTCTAGAGGAGCAGCTGTTATATAATTTTTACCATCTTTCCTTCCTGTTTCTGTAGCTTTTACAGTTCTGCTAGATCTTTTTAACCCAATGTTATGGTTTGAAGTGGGGGTGGAGGTCCGGGTGGCAGAAGCTGCCCATCACACCGGACTCCCATCCCCCTCGGGGCTTGAGCCAATCGGCGCCTCTGCGAATTGCCCTATTTACGTCGGACAAAGGAACCGGAAAGGTGTGTCTTTGCCCAGGAGCAAGGAGACGGAAGGGGGGCACGGCCCCGGCTCCGGCTCCCGGCCGGGCCCAGCCCAGCCTAGCCTAGCCGGTGTCCGCTCCGTCGAGGATGGCGGCGGCGGAGCTGCTTGGGGAACTCGGGGAAAGCCCGAGGAGATGCCTGAGCCTGAGACTATTGTGAATCATGGGCACAGGTAGAGGCGCATTTACGCATTTTGCATTTACGCATCTAAGTCTGTACGGAGGCGCGTTTAAGGTCGATATGACGACCCGCGCCGGAGCGCATTTAAAGTTTGTTGATGACCCACGCCAGAGCGAGTGGCTACAGCTCCTTAAAAGCCCAGGACTGGTAAAGCCCGCACTTGGGCAAATCCGATGGGGTAAGGATTTGCCCCCCCAGCGGGTAGGATTCACGCTTTCGCCGTGAGTAGGGGATCTACTGGATCAAGGGACAATGGTGTAAGGACTCCTTTTCCTTTAAGAGAAGCGGCAGTACCAACTTGGAATGAACTGACCTGCACTCCCCCATTCCCTGCCCCCATGCACTGCTGGGGGGAGGAGGTAGAGCCGGGAAGAAGAGACAAAGTGGGGGAGTGGTGTTGTTTTTAAGACCTGGCCTTGTTTTCTTGTTATTCTCTTAAGTAACCGTTTTTGTGTGCTTTTCTCTTTCTAGGTAGCTGTTAATAAATAGTTTTGCATTAAGAAAAAGCCTCTTTTGCCCGGGACCGTGGTTGGTGGGTGCTCCTCTGTTCCTGTCTCGATCCTCAGCTCTTTTATTACATTTTTCTCTCCTCTCCATTTTACTGGACTGGGAGAGCTGCGTGGGTTTAGTTGCCGGATCGGCCTAACCCACGACACCTAAGTTCAGAAAGGCATGTGGTATAAAGATGTGGGCATAACAAAGAGTTGTTCAGTGATATAACAACTTCTGTTTTTCTCTCAAACATTTTCTTAAAACATTCTACTACTCTCTCTCTACAGCTTCTAAGGATTGAGAAAATGTTTTTGTAATCCTATCCAAGATGTCTTCTTTGTAATCCTTCCAAGATCTTCTTTCAGAATTGTAATGGTTAATTTAAAGCCCCTCATTAGGTATGTATAGTTTGGTTTGTTTTTCTGTGAGAGAATTACTTTGTACTTATCAATGTTGAATTTCATCTGCTACTTTATGACCTAGTCACTCAGCATCATGAGATGAATCAATGTTTCATGAATTTAATGACATATAATAAAGTGTTGTAACAAGAAGCTCAATCTAAATAGCATAGAAGACCATGGGAAAATTACTTGGCAATTCCACTAAAGGAAAATGAAATCTGTTTCCCTATTTAGTGGCTTTTCACATGAAGAACAATCAACTGTGCATCCAAACTTCAATGAAGTTTTGGGGTGTAAGGAGATTATCTTAGAAACACCTCGGCAGTTTGTATTTTAATGGAATAGATGATGTCAGCTGGGCTGTTTCAATAGCTGCCTATGAAAGTGAGGAAATATCAGGCAAGATTCCTGATGTAAGTAATTTTGCCCTTGCCTTGGTGGAACCCTTGTAATATGCCTTAGGACACATCCCTACCTCTATGGCAGACTTCACAGCAATGGCAAAAATAAGTTAGGACAGGTCCTTTGATGACCAAAGAAGTTCTTTATATTTCTATTTTCTTTCTCAAAATCTTGCTGTTCTGTGTATCTTGTCTTGTGAAATGATACAGAAATAAGCCATAAATAATTATGTCCTGAATTTAAAAACAATCTTGTAACAATCACATCCAAATTCTCAGGCAGGGCAACTGCAACTTTGACTCTTAGTTTACTGGTGAGCATAAAGGAAGATGGTTCAGAAAAAAAAGTGGCTGCTTCTGGGAGCAATTCTCTTCATAGCCACAAAACTATCCTCTCCCTGTGTAATTCTGGTCCATTAACAGTATGCTTTGAATATTGGCTTTATTACAGATGAGTCACAAATCCGTAATGCATATGTTTCTCAGGATATCTAAGGCTTTTTTTTTTTTCTTCAGTGCAGCAGGAACAGGCTTCAACATCTCTCATGAGGCTGTCAGTAGTTCAGAAAATCAGGGCCTGGTGACCTTAAATCAGTTGCTCATTTTTCCTCTGTGAAAACCAGTCTGTCTGTAAAATTAGTATTCAACATTTCTGTCAATGCATGGATGAGGAAAAAAAAAAGAGAAACATGAGAAGAAAATTACATTCAATGATCAATCATTTCCAGCTTTCTAATTCTCCGTTAGGAAGATTTCATTTTTGCTAACCTCATATTCTGTAGGTTGAGGAAAAGACACAGCTCTGACAAAATGTACATGGTATGTGATTCCCCAGGCTTAGTCTGCAGCTCCTAATGATTGCTAACTTAGCCAGCAGACAGGTGCAACATATTCAAAGCTACCGAAAAATAACCTCTGAATACATTTGTTGTCAAGAACTTCAGGGCTTAGAAGAAAAGCAGAATGTCATTTCATGCAGAAGTAGTAATTTCAGTATTTTATGTCATGAAATCCAAGGTCAGAATCATCCTGGCAGTGAATAATCCTCAATCATATAGTTTATAAATTTTAAACTAAAACCTAAATATTCCACTCATTAGTAGGATGCAGTCAGCCACACTTCTTAATCAATTCATTATGATAAATAAAAATCTGAATCAATTTAGCAAATAGTCACAATAAGACGAGTTTTCAAGCATGATTGGTAGATAAAATCCTGGTCAAAGTCCAGGATAAAAAAGAAACAGAGATCCAGCCACGAAGAATAGAACAGATGGACAGGGTCAGCAAAAGCTGCCTGCTCCACAACTTCTGTTCACAGAAGTACATTGTACCTTGTTGGCATGGAAAATCTTGCTTAGAAAATGCACAAAGGCAGTAGGTACCTGGGCTCTGCTGTGTATAATCAAGCTGCAATACTGAAAAGGCATGATAAGAAATCCCAAAGTCCTTTGTAGCCCCTGTAATAACAAAAAGGAGTTTTACTGATGGACTCACTTGAGTAACAAGTAAGAAGCAGCAATAATGAGAGTTAAGTCAATATATATTAGTGATACTAGCCTCTAACGAACAGTCACATCTTTTCTGTTGTACCTGAAAGGCAGTGATGGAAAAGTTAAGTACAAAAGAAAACAGCGATGTCAATAATATTAAAAGTTTTCAGTATCAAAGCATCTTAAAAGGACATTGCATACAACTTTGCAAAGCAATTTTAAGAAAATGTGCTTTCCAAGACACAAATTAATAGTCAGAAAGACATATGTTAATCAAAAGCGAAAGCTTTGACAACATAACAAGCTCAAAATTCTGAGATAAATGGGGACTTCGGAAAATAGCAGAGGTCTTTGAAAATACAAAATAAATTGGAATTTTTTTAATGCTTCTTCCTGCTAAGCCTTTTAGTGCTTTCAAAATGTTGTTATTTGATTTGAAAAAAGACTGGTGATGCAAATTTAATATCACAGCTATTGCAAAGTCTGTTATAAAACTTTGCAACATATATTGAATGTCATATAAACATTTTCAGCAATAATTTGTCAGATGTCAATGTAAATTGCATTAAAATCCCACAAGAAAGTGTGAAAACAACTTGTGCCATCAAACTTCGCTGAGAAATAATGAGTTTATATGCTTAGCTTTGTTCTGATTTTGTTTATATAATTTCCTGTGTTTATATAATTTCCTGTGTTGTGCTCACTATAGTATATGAGCATATTTTGTGAGTGTGTTAAATGTGTGTGATGCTTGCCACATCATATTAGTTTTCTTATCCTGTGCCACCATAGTTGTGTGTGATTTTACCTACCTACATGTGGTTTTAAATCCATTAGCTAGGTAAAGCTGAGCAAAAGTTTTTCTAAGACAGAGATTCATAATCGTGCGCTCTTCCTACAGAAGGTTTTTCTTTCCTCCCAAAGACGTTCACTAGTATGGGCCTCTCCTGAAATAGTTCTGTTTGCCATCAGCCTAATGATGGAGATCTTTTATGAAAAAGTAAATTGTCCAGAAAACATCTGCCTAGACTCTTGTTGCTAAGGAACAGAAACATGGGGAGCACCTTGGATGCAAAGAAAGAGATCTGAGATAAGGTCCCAGAAGGATCTCACTGCCTTTCTTCCCTTTCTCCACTTATATTCCTCAGATGTGAGATACTCCAGGGTGTGAGACTGGCCATGGGTTACAAACTTCACAACTGCAGAAAGATTTCCTACCCCTCTCTGCTACCTTGGGTCTCAAGGAAGATGGGCCCCTGTTTCTTGCTGGAGAAGCATTTGGTACAGCTGCTGCGTTCTGGGTTGATTGCTGCTGCAGGCTTGGCTCTGCTCTGCCCAGCAATCTCCTCCTTCTCCTCCACACAGCCCCAGCCTGTTTACTCCGTCTCCGGAGATTCCCAGTTCTGCCCTTGTTTCCAATTGCAGGACCCGAAAAGTTTTTTTTTTTTTCTGTCAGGAAAAATATGCTGTGAGCTTTTTCGCATTATATCCAAGGTCTGATTTTGGTGTTTCAATAAACAAAATCCCGGTGTTGGAAGAGTGTCACTGTGAGCAGGAATGTTACCATTGAAGCCTCCACAGTCAATGGCTCCTTCTCCTGCACCTTCCCTCCCATGTTTGCCCATATAGAGGTAGGTCTTCGGCTTCCAGGTTTAGTCTCTGTGCTGGCCCGGTCCAGAAGTAGAAGCTTATCCATGATGCTGGCTGGCTTACCATCCTCTTTAACCCCAGAGGAAGAACATCGTTGAATGGTTTGAGGGAGTTTCTCCACGAACCAATCGTACCAAACAAAACAGCACACTCAGCACAGCTGCTGCGTGCGTTTTCCCGCAAGGTGTTAGGCTGGGTTTTGTTCAGGCTGCCCGAGCTAACCAGCAGTCCCGAGGATGTGCTTAGTGTGAGCCCGGTGAAGTCATCCGACGTTGGCTTCGCGAAGGGCAGGATTAGTGATCAGAGGCCAGCGCTGCTCCAGCACCACACCAGGCAGCGCAGGCAGAGCTCACCCCATCAAGTGCTCTGCCCATGTTACCCTTTGTTTCTCTGCTCACAGAAGGGACGCAGTTCGCGAAGTGCAGAGGGAACTGCTTCTGCGTGAGAGTATCTGTTCACATGCTGTTCAGCAGATGCCACCTGGATGCTGAAAAATGTATCCTTCTAGCCATAACTTTTACTTGTGGAATAAGCTATTTGAAAAATTGACATCACTGCATTGTTTTCTTACATTTTCATTCCAGTACTTCTTTGCATTCTTTTTATCCTGCATTTACTGATCTTCTCCTTACATTCTTTTTTTTTCCCTTTGCTCTTCCATTTCTATGAAAAGCTTTCCCATCTTTTGTTTTTCTTTGTTTTAATTTCCTTTTTCTTTTTTCGTTTTTTTCCTTTTTTCTTTTCTTTTTTTCTTTTTTATTTTTCCTTACATTCCCTTTCTTATCCAGTTTCACATTTCAGTTTAGCTCCCATACAGTCGGATTTCACTAAAGTGCACCTTTTTGAATATTGCAAATAACAAGATTCGACTTGGATGCCAAAAGAATGTTTGTAACCTCAGTCCAGTAAAAATATTTTGACCATCAGCAAGGTCAAAAGAGGAGACATTAGAAGGGTAGTTATATTTTATTCAAATTTCTGTTGCAAAAAGCTATTGACCTTTTAACGGCAGAGTCAATTTAAAAGAATTAAAGCTCTTATGCTCCACTCCCTGCTAGAGCTGCTGCCCTCTCAGATGCTCTCAGTGACACCCACCTCCCACTGGAACCAGCAGAAGCTTGTTTGCCTCATGCTCTGGAGGTCGGCATACCACAGCTGTTTTGGAAAGGAGCCAAAGAGCTTATTCACAGATTATTCCTCCTCGTGAAGAACATTTAACCATCAGACGCTATTCAACATGAAAGGAATCTAGCAAGAGCGTCCTGCTGCTGCAGTGCTGCCCTGAGGAGAAACCTCATCTGAGAGGGTGCAAATGTCTTTCACTTCCTTCTTCCATTGAACAAGACTGGTAAGAACTGTGGAAAGTGTGCATAAAACAGCTAAACTGCAGCATTTGTCATGTTCTGATAAAAATCCTAGAGAGCTCATGAAGCTACTCTGAGAAATTAGATCATACAACAATGATGGAGAATAAACAACTCAGAAAATAGAATGCCAAAAATGTCTCCCAGTGTCAATAATGTGAACAGCAAAGTAAATAATCATTATAGTTCTTTAGCAACTTCTCTCAAAACAGTGGAATGACACTGTTGTAAACAACTGCAGGATATGGCTCATGGTATTTCAAAAACATTTTACACAGGGAGATGTTTATACAGGATTTTTGAGATGGCTAAGAACTGAAGTTCAACAGACTCATATGTGAGAATTCCTGGTGCCACCTATTGGCAGAGAGGGCAAACAGGAGTTAGCCTAGTGCTAAGCATACTGAAATACACTTTTCCTTTAAAAAATTGTGAAAATAAATGTTTGCATTTCACATCTCAAATACTGTTCCAGATTAGAATTAAACTCTTAAGAGGCACACACATAAAAGTTTGCTTCTGGTTAGTGCATTTACTTCCCAAGTGCTGCTGCCGCCTGTGAGACGGAGGCAGCGATAGATGATGTCCCCAGCTACCAACCTAGAATGAGCCACCCAACACCCTGAGAGGGCTTCTGTGGCTTCTGCCTCATTTTTATAGGATAAAAAGCATCCTTTTCTTTTTCCTGAGGTAATTCGTAAATGAAGAGCTTTAATGAAGCCTTGAACAACATATAGTCCGTGCCAGAAACTAATTTGCACTGAATCTCCTAAAGAACTCTGTTGATCGTTTGCCTTTTCATGACAATATATTTAAGTAATCATAATGTCTGAGTGAAAGTCTGTTACTATCTGTTTACCACAATATTTTGACATTTGAACTTTTATACTTAAGTATAGTTATTGTTTGCCTCCAAATCCTGTATTTTCTTCTGCTGGTATGCGAGGGGCAGACAGACAGTTAGAGGTGGTAAATCTCTGTGCCAAGGGTGCTAGACACATATGAGTCCTTGTCATGGCAAAGGAGAGTGTAGGAAGAAATGCTCACAGTATACTGGGGTGGCAGAGCCTGGTGAGACTTGATCACGCCATTTACAAGAAATCTGCTTCACTGAAAACGCTTCAGCAACAGCTTAGTGCCTGCAAACACAAGGGCTGAACGTTTTCTGCAGCATAGTCCAAAACAACAACTCAAGGCTCAGACAGTGTGGGGAAAGGCAGATGGGCAGGGAGGGTCTGGCAGTGTGGGGAAAGGCAGATGGGCAGGGAGGGTCTGGCAAAGGATGGGCACTTGCTGAAGCTGCTGGGCCCCTCAGTAGCTGTCAGGGATCGTGCATATCCCAAGGGCCGGGTGGAAAGGAAGTGTTCATGAACAAAGGTGTGCTTTGAAAATAGTGACAGGACTTTCATACTATCATTTTTCAAATGTCTAGCTTACTCGTTTTCTGTTCAGGTTTCAATTAATCTTGCTAAAAGTTTCCATGAGAACAATTGCAGAGGTTAAGTCAGAAGGATTTTGCATATATCTCATTCAGAAAATGCCATTTTTCAAGTAAGCCAGCAGCAAATGTACTCACTTCTAAGTATTGTACAATTTAACAGCAATTCAAGACTTGCTTCAAACAGTTAGTAAACTAAAGCACACAATTAATTGTGGAAAAAGGTGCTGAAATTGAGTTTAATTCATATAGACAAGTATCATACAGTATATTTTAAGATTTTGTCATGAATCGGTGCAATATTTTCAAAGATGTGAATGTAAATTAAAATGATTAGCTTTTCCTATTTGAAGTAATTTTGAAGACATTTCTATTGTTGTGCTTATGAGAATAAAATTTAGTATCTTTAGTCTTCCACTTTGTTTTTATGAAAACAATTTTCTGTGTTTCAGGAAAGGGAAAGTTGGGGATAGAAAAACTACAAAAAGTTAATAAATATCAGATGACTTTGAAGTTTTTGACAGACTTCAAGGACTCCTAAACTCCAAACACTATCGGAACCAATTCAGATAAAATATGTATTAATAAATATTTGCATTACTATTTTATTTGTAAAATATATTAGCTAGGAAAGCATAACATTTAAAATAGACTTCTCAAAATGAAGGCTTTACTATCAACCTCATTAATTATGTTTACTCTGAATTTAACCTCTTGGACAGCTGAAAGAGGCCTTTCAGTACAGCCTTGGGGTTAATGTGAATGCACTTATCATTTTTACCAAATTGGATTTTAATGAGTATTAAATTAGAGATCCACTTAGTATTTTTCTGGGTTTGCATTAGTTGCTAGATCCAATCTAAAGGAAAAATAATGAGAAACTGCAGAGCTTTTGGAGCCTGCAGGAAAGGTTGACATGCTTTATTTAACCTAAGGCAAAAATTTGCAGTTAGTGAACACACATAGACAAAACTCTCATCTGTTGCTAACCTGTACTCTCTTTCACTCTTACATAAGCTTCTTCTGAATGCCATGGGAAATGACTATGTCTGTACATTTACCTGAGATGCACGGGTATTGAATATTCACACAGTAGTCTCATGATCCATATAGATATAACAGTCTCAAGGTATTAACAAACAATTAATGTAGCTACATGCATGTTATCCCCCATTTTTCACAACATCCTCAGAGATGACATTTCCAAACTGTTGGCACTGAGACTTGTTGTCCCTTAATATTAAAACTCCAAAATAACTAGCTGTTTAATTCTCATCACTTAAAGCTTGTAAACAATAATGAAAAGTGTAACTGTAATCCTTGCTGTTTGTCTTCCTTCTAATAATATGAAAGCAGTAAGATGGAGAAATCTAGCCCATTAGTATATGAAGAATATAACTTGTAGGTATAACAGTGAGTATCGCTATATTTTTTCTAAAGGCTGCCTAATCATACTTGCAGTCATGAAAAGATCCTGTTTGAAAAAAAAAAAAAAAGGTCTGCTTGCCCAGGAGCATAAGAACAACTCCTGCTGCTACAATCAACCATATCACAAAATCTGTTTCATCAGCTGCTGGAGAAACACCTTGAAGCATGCTGAGGTTCTTGTCTTCACCATCATCAAAAAAAAAGAGAACTGTTCCAGAACCTCTCTCAAGTTTGAATGTAACTGTAGATCTTTCAAGTTGATAATTAAACCTCTGGGGGAAAAAAAATGCATCATTCGATAGGTGATAGTATGGATAGAGTATTTGGAAAGGGAAGGGGTGTGAGACAACTGGGTAAGCAGGCTGTACAATTCCAGTCATAGCTATGGGCTTTGCAGTGACAGTCTCAGCTCCTGACTACCTGATATGTTGGAGTTGTAGGCTCTGAATTAAACTAAATATTTTCACCCATTTGAAAAAAAAAAAAAAAAAGAAACAAGAAAGAATAATCTAGAAAGAAACTGAAATGATAATTTGATCTAGGAAAACAATTATTATATGGGTTCATTCAACTTCCTTTTGTTTTTGTTTTTGTTTTTTTTTCCAATTTAATTTGCATTCCTAACTGGCACATAACCGACCTTCAGTACCTCTGTTTAGTTCTCTTCTATGGTCTGATACAGACACATTTCTTTATGCACCTTGCATTATGCAGAGATGCAAAAGATAGCCCTGAATAAAGCGTGTATAGCACTGGCAACGTGGTTGCTATAAAAGGGCAGAGCTTCCCCTGGCTCTAAGCGCTGGGCTGGGAACAGGGCTCCGGCACCCGATTACTTCCAAACAGCCTGCATAGACATATGTTTTGCTGGGAAGCCCTGTTTATTTTCCACTGCCATTTTCCTAGGCAAATTGGACACATGAAGCCTACCTGCCTCCTGCTCCCAATTAGTATATCAGTTCTTCATCTTTTTTGGCTTTACTGTGTCTATGATTCTTTTCACCTTTGCCAGGTTTTTTTCTTCCTATGTAACTGCAAAGTGCTGAATTAACTGTGAACTTTAAGGAGTGGGCAGTCTGTACATCACAGGAACATTCATTTTTCACTGTTCTGATTACAAAAAGATTTCCAATGTGGAGAGTTAACATGTAAATTTCTAGTCTAACATATATCATCAAATCATCATTGCCTTTGTTCGTGTAAGACATGCACATGCACAGCACAGAATAAGGGACCACAACATTGACTGAACAGAACGTGTAATAAAGAACATGACCTGGTAATATTTCACTGAGTCTAGTATTACAGTTTTTAAAATTCTGATGAATACAATAATTTAGAGGCACAACATATAGTTTTTCTTCTGCTACTTACATGTCACAGACATATTAATATTTTTCATTTCAATTGTTTTATGAATTTAAAAAATCTTTCAGGAGCATTCTTCTGGCATTTTATATGATTTGGAAACCTTGCAGTCCCACCTGCAGCTTATCATCACTTTGGCACTGAATTTGTCTTTGACTTTTCCAAATCTAGATAATTCTGTCAGGCCAACAGCCAAGAATTACATTGGATACAGATAAGCTACTATTCAAAATCACAGGCAACTTTGGTGGGTTGTGGCACATAAAAATGATTATAGGCTTTGTAAAATAACCTGTAGTGAGGGAGTTTTGAGTAACCAAGAATCACTGTCTGCCAAGAGAAATGTCTGATATGTATTGTATCACTTGAACTGAAAAAAGAATACATGGGAAGTGCTTCTGTAGTTATTAAATTAATGACCAAGGATTCTTGTTGAAGGAAAAGAAAAAAAAAGTCATATTACAGCAAATAGATTATTATGAATGGCAAGTCCACTAAATGGATTTTCAGAAACACTCAAAGGGAAATTCAAGCTAAGACTTGATAACCTACCAATAAAAATGGTTTAGGTTAAGGTCTGGCTTAATAAATACTGTATTGCTGGCCAGAGACAGAGCACAAATCCAGAAGATAAGTTTCAAAATAGGAAATTTTGCTGAGTCAGAAGAGCAGGAAACAAAAAGTTTTGACTGAACTTGAGCAAGTGTGTTTCATCTTCGCCTAGTGTAAAGTATGTGTTTAAGTACCTTCTTGCACTTACCCTGTCAAAAACCTGCAAATTTAAGGAAGAATTCTTCATGGTCTTGAATCTATATTGCTCTTGATGATCTTGAGATTTAAAATCAAATTTCATGATTTAAGATGATGTTTGAATTTGTAAAGGACTTCAATCTTGAGAACCACAGATTAGATCTAAATAAGAGTGGAAATGAAAACTTGCAGAATAAGCAGGGAATGGGAAATTCCCTTTCTGTTTATGTTTCTAGCCAGCCCTAGTCTTTATTTGTTAGATTTTTACCACAAATGAGTTTAAGTAAAGGAGAATTTCAAGAAGTTGCATCGCAGGTGAAGTTTAGTTTAGGGAATTGCTTTTCTCAACCCCAGTCATGCTTTTACTTTCCAATGTGCAGAAACCCTATTTGCTCAGCATGGGTTTTGCCATGGTAATGTCAACTGCCAAAAGCAGAACAGCAGCAGTGCCTCTCACGGTGTTACATCTGCAAATGCTTAATGAATAGCACAGCTTGCACAATTTCAATACATTTTTAATTATATTTGGCAGAAAAGAGAAGGCATGACCTAGCTTAAAATGCATCTCTGTCAGATCCCTGGTATTTAAACAAGAAATTGCATCACTAGAATATAAAAACTATCTAATTGTTTCAGAGAATTCAGACTAGGATTAAGCTTTCTAAATGTTCACATTGTAGATGTTTTGTTCCATTTTGTTTTATCTTACTCAAGGACTTTTGCAGTCACATCTTATGAAGTGTCCACTGGTAATGACAATGTTGCATGTTATTTGTCAGTGAAAGTGATAGTGTCATTCAGGGAAAGGGACCATAATGGTGTAGTCCATGACAGCCACATTATGACTGCGAGATGTCTGTGACCAGTTATGTGCCGGCTTTCATGGTGGGTTTTTCATAGGTCAAACTTCTAATTTCTCTCCCACCTTTGGCTAAGTCTCCACTCACCATTGACAGTAGAATTATTTGAGGAATGTCAGGAAAAGCTTTTCAGGAAAAGGTACCAAAAATAACTTTTCTTCCTGGAGTGGATGACTTTGGCTACAGAATAAAGCAGAGAATTGCACCTCTGTCCCAAGGAACTCACTCTGGCTGCACAAAGCCCCTCTTCCAGATGCCCAAAGGCTGCAGCCCTGCAACCAGCTGCTCTTCCTGATGTCTATCCATAAGGTGGTCTCAGTGCCCTGGAGCAGAGATGCTCACTTATTGCCTGAAGATGTTTTCTCCAGAATTTCTTCCAGAAATTAGGTGCACTCTCCTTTTTGAACTTTCATCAGCATCTGCTCTATTAGACATTAGCGTCTATTCAGAGCAGTGTAATACATATCCAGCACACATTGCCACAGCACGCTGGTGACCAGCTGACACACGGTCCCATCTGGCCAGTGACTGAAATGCAGAAAATCTGAACTAAAGCATGCTCTTTACACTTTTAATTAGTTCCTCATACTCTTATTGGTTGTCATCTTCTAGTACATATCTATTAAGCACTTTTTGAAGTAATTAGTCATATGTTAAGTATTTAGATAAGCATTATTGAGAGATCTCCTGATCCTATTTCGTGTAATGTCATATCATAGACTTTTCTGTAGATTCACATACAATGATCTCTAATGAACCACAAGACAACCTACTTGTTATAACTCATGCTTAAACATCCGTATTACCTGCTTGGCACTGCTACAGATATGAGACTTTTCATGTAGACCCTGTGGCCTGCATCTTACCCTATTTTCCCCTATTCTTTTCAAAACTCCTTCCTGCCATGCAATATTGCTCTAACCAGACAAAATACCAATCACTTAGCTTTCATTATCAACTTGTATTCAACTTCCTTATATTTGTCTTCTACAAAGCTGAAGTCTCATGACAAACCTATCTAATAAAATGTAAATACATTCAAAGTGTATACCTTCAATAATTCAGCTAAAAATGTTTTGGATATGTTTTCTCCTGTTTGCTCTTTCCTTTCCATATGTATACTCCTCTGCTGCATTTATAGACAGGAATATAATCTCTATGAGCTTTTGTTTTGCTAGGCTGAAAAAAATCACCTTTTTTTAGCCCCCTGTCACACAGCAAGCTCTCCAGTCTTTTGCCATCCTAGCAGTCTTTCTCTCTACCTGTTTAGTTCTGTATTTCCTCAACATACAAGGGTAAAATTGTCATGCATTTTATATCCAGTTTGTTATACTTTAACATTAATACTTTACCATCATTACGATTTTATATTTAGAATAACTCTTCTTAAGACTTAATCTGCCCAACACATGGCCACTTTGTATTAGTGGCCTGTATTCATTTTTGAATTCTTGCATCTAGAGGGTTCTCACTTCATCAAAAAGTCCTATGTGTACTTTGTGTAATGTGCTTCTATCAAGTCATGGTTTAACCCAGCTGGCAATTAAATGCCACAAAGCCACTCGTTTACCATCCCCCACCTCCCATGGGATGGGAAGAGGTTTAAAGGAGAAAAGGGAAGGAGATTCATGGGTTGAGATAAGAACAATTTACTACTACTACTACTACTATTACTGCTACTAATACTACTAATACTACTGGTAAAATAGTAACAATATATGAATGTATCTCTATATATTGATAATAATATATACAAACAAGCGATGCGCAATATAATTGCTCACCACGTGGTGTTCAACATCTGTCCTGTCCTGCAAACAATCCCAAAACAAGTAAGTCCCCACAACAAGATCCCAGATGAGTGAGAGGCCCAAAGAGAGAGCAAGAGAGAGAGACAGCACTCTAAGAAATCAAGAGAGTCCCACAGAAGAGAAATTCCTCACTTCCCAGTCAACCTTCATCTATATACTGGGCATGATGCTTCATGATATGGAATATTCCACTGGCCAGTTTCACTCTCAGTCCTAAGTCTAAGCCCAGATCATAAGGGCAGTTGTCCTGGCCATGCTCCCCAGTGTGTTGTGCTCCTGCACACTGGCAAACATGGGAAGCTGAAAGGTCCTTGGTCTCTCAGAACCAACTATAAACATCAGTGTGCTATCGACGTTCTTCTCTTAACAAATCCCATAGTAAATCCTAAACACAGAGCTCTTCTAGCTGTCATAAAGAAAAACTGACTGCCCCAGTCAAAACCAGGATATGTCTGTACCATTTCTCTGAGCTCTGACTTTTTTTCTCCAGGCTTTGAGGGCTTCCAGCTCTTCATCTGTAATATCATAATCTTTATTTTAATGGTGATTTTCAACCCAGCATCTCTGGGTAACTTTTTAGCATGCTCTAGCTCTTTGTGATGAAGTCATTAATAGTAATTACATGCTTTTCATGTAAAAACAGATTTATTATGCAACCACTGTTCTCTAAATAGAATGCACAGTGCTTTTGATTTTAACAACAACCTGCAGCCAACATTCACAGTCGATAACAATTTGCAGATAAAAATCAATCAGCCATACTTGACTGGGCTGTATAACTGTCCTACCATGCTTAACTAGGCTTGTAAAATCACTGCTTATCCGAAATTCCTGCTGCTTTTATTTACATAATCTTTTTCCCTTCTCTTTTCATTAGTGATTTGAACACACATGAAAGTGAGTAATTTCTTACATTCAGAATTAAGATTGAAGCTAACCTTCTATTATATGTCAAATTTTCAATCTTTATCCTTAAAGGAAAAAAACACTTAAAAATGTATGCATTTCCTTTCAAAAAAGAATGCTTCTGAGACTGTCAAATATTTTGAAAACTATTAGAAAAAAATACTTATCAGATGTTATTTTAAAATTCCTTGATCATTGACTTCCTGATTATTTTATATGCATGAGACTCATCGTATATTATGTCTGGGCTTCTACTGGACTCTGTTGTGATAAGAAATACTTTTTACTACTTTGTTTCTGGGGTATGACACAGGAGATTTAAAAAATCTATAAAATCCATCACATGATTTTTGTAAAAGCGTTTTGAGATACACAGCTGAAAATAGCTGTGTAACAGTTAAGTAAGTTTATATAAATCCCATACTACATCAAGAAGACATTAATTTAGCATTTTTATTAGAACAAGAGAGTGGAAAAGATGCATGGAAGAAAATCCAGAGAGGCTCTGAGTGCAAAGACTGATCATTTTTCCCAAGTTCCACTAGGAAGCAAGAAGCATTGTAAAAATGTCATCCTGCTACATTGTAAGTTAGGGCTTGCTCGCCACCTTTTACCTTTCTTATACACTTTGTGGAGCAAGTCAAAAAAGGTTTTCTTCTGTGAGATGTCACATAGGAAATGTCATATGCTGAGGTCTGCTGTCTCTGAAACAAATGGACGCAGACACATCCATTTTCTTTGTCGTCTTTCTCTGGAGTTACCTCTAGATCCGAGGGGTAAAAACTTGTGCAGAAATCAAAACTATAAATGCTGAAGTTAAGCCTAAGTTAAAGTACCCTGCTCGATAGGAATCAGAGTATACAACACTTTTCAGAATGTGGTTTTAAAAAGACTGGTTTGGGAGGAGGAGTACCACTACAGGGAGATGCTTGACCATCTGAGCTTTATTTCTCACTGCACCAGCATGAGAACTGGGAATTTACTGTGCTCTCATTCTGGGGCCTTTGGCCAGCTGCTGAAGCAGAGGGTTTGCCTGGTTGGAGCAGCTGAACACCACACAACTGTTCCAACATCATGTCTCTGAGAATATAATATAAGTAATGTTTCAGAGGAAACTATAATCCATAGTACCAGATATCTTGGGAACAATTACTTTTATTTCTCATGAGAAGTGAGGAGTTAGTATCCTAAACAATAAGGAAGAATAATACCTTCTACAGCGAGTTTTGCAGGTTAGTTGTACTTTGCACAAAAAAGTATTCCCCTGAACAATTTCGAATGTATTACTCTACTGTCTGTGAATGCTTTCCCATATTTATACTATGGGAAGGGCACCGGACTACCATATTTTTAGAATTTCTAATTTATATATGTCTTTACCATAGCAGCTTTCACTCTCCTAAAAAACCTATCCCCTTCATTCCCTTCAAACTAATTATCTTGTTGCTTTTAATCTTTCCTTGTAGGGAAGTTCTTCATCTTCTTGACTTTATTAATTTTCATTGCCCTTCTTAAGACTTTTTGTATATATGACAAGTTTTAAATTGGTCCCTCTGATATGCAATGCTTCGTATTCTCCATGTTGAATGTCAGCTGCCGTTACGTAGCCTAATTCCATAACAGCTTCAGAAAGTCTTTCCTCTTTTGGCCTAAATCTTGTCAAACCTAAATAATTTCATCTTTATAAAGCCTCGTGACAGGGCTGTTTCTGTTTGATTGAATCAATGAGCAACATTAGAGAATTAAAACAAAGACCATGTCATTGATTATAGAGTATAAAATACTCAGAGGATAGTAATTTCCATGTATTATATTACTGTGCAAGAGAATGTGAAAGCAGCTGAGAGATAATACATGCTCACTGTAAAAGAAAAGGATTTTCTTTCCCTGCCCCTCCCAATTTAGAACATTGTTATACATCTTCACTGCAAGATGTGACAGCAGAAGTTTCTGAAACTCTCCTCCACATTCCTTCAGTGACACTTGATCACACCAAAACTGAAAACATTCTTCATATATAAAAAACATTATTAATATATGTACATTTACAAACACATACACACTTACACACACATGAGAGAGAAGGAAAGAAAGATAATTAATTAATTTGTCTAGAGAAATCGCACAAGGCAATCCCACAGTAGGAGTCAAGAAATTCTCTTTTGGTGTCTTGACAAAAACACAGGGAAAATATTTTGAATACAAGAGATACCTCCAAACTTGTCAAAACAAAGCAACTTTTCAATAAAAATGTTTAGATAAGATAATGAATTTCAGAAACAAATGACAGTTTCTAGTCATATTGTACAAGATACATCGTCTGTGACTTGTCATGGAAGAAAATCAGTATTTTTGCAATGTCATTTAAAGATAGACCTGATATTACATTTGAGCCCATATTCGCCTATAAAACCTCAGATGCACAACGTCATGGTAAACTTATTGACAGGTTCTGCCTTGAAATTCGAGGTTAGTCTTATAGGTCTCACATTAGACGCAGTCATAGAGAAAGAATTTACTGGCAAATGTTCTAATTGCTATAGCTTTTACCAGAAATGTTTCAGAGAATTTAGTGGCATGTTCAGAAGCTACTACTGAATATTGGTAACTTGATTTGGTAAGAATTAGGAATCTATTTCAGACAGAATACTCCCAAGAATGTTTAAAGGTTCGAAGGAAACTGAAATCTTTTATCAATAACTGGTATTTACAAACTCAGTTTAATTTGTTTGCTTCTGTAAACAGTTCACACTGGTAAAACCATTCCTCTTCACTTAGGAAGGGCCAGTCTAGGAATTATACATATAATTTTGCATTTGATTCTATAGATTTCTACAAATATCAGCATTTTTCTCTTGCAAACCGTAACTCCAACAGTCATTTGATAACATACAACGTGATAACATGATAACATGTTTCTTTCACTGAGATTACTTTCCACCCTCTTTTCCAATGGAAAGAGGTTGTTTACCTTCCAGTGACTATTTCCAAGTACTTCCAGCTTAGGATCAAATTTCATTTAAATTCTACATTCCTGTTTCAGCATTCTTGCTAAGGAATGATTTCTCCAATAACTTTAATTTTGCCTTCAACTATTGCATAGTTTATATTTCTATTGGCACCAGCTAGATAATGTTTCTTATCTAGTGAAGCTACTTAAATCAGTGGAAGTCTATTAGAGAAACCTTGTTTAGACAAAATAATCTCAGAGACAAATCCTAATAATCAGCTTTACTCTAAGTTTTCTCTTTTACATATTCAGAAGTTACGTGTAAAGGAAAAAAATTATCAATCTATCTCTTTTACTACAAGCCTCATCCAAGCCAATGCTCACCAAAAAAAAAAAACCAGTATCAAAGTTTGAATTTATGTTATATGCATCAAATTATGGCAACACTCTATGCAGTGGTCACAAGTTGTCGCAAAGGAAACTCCTATGGAGAATGGGGTGAGGGTGGGGATCAACATGAGAGTGATTATGCACTGACACTAGTTACCAAGCAAAGTTTTGGACTCTTCACCCCTGGAGATTTGCTCCACTGAGCTCACATTAAGTAATTTGCTTAAATTTTGACATTAGCCTGCTTTTAGCAGCAGTACAGGTTTGATCATCTCCAGAGGTCCCTTCCAAATGAACTGCATTGTGGTTCTAAGCATACACAAATTTTGACTGTCCATGAAAGCTGTAGGAAAGTTGTAAGTCTAACTGAACATTTTTGAAGTTGTATTTTAAAGGGTCAACATTGATCCAGAATATTGGTTGGGGCTGCTGGGACATTTTAGTTTTGACACGTGTTTAAGAAAAGGGTGGATGTACTGCTTAGGGACATGGTTTAATGGAGGATTAGGGACGGTTGGACTGGATGATCTCTAAGGTCTTTTCCAACCTAGAAATTCTATGATTCTATGATTCTATGTGACACTAATGTTGTCTCATGGCTTTTGGTTTGTGCAGAGTGCTGGTGATGTGCACTTGAACCTGCCTGCAAAAACTATTTGCACAACAATATGCCATTCCTCCTAAACTGGAAATCCCAGAAGACTGAGAGACCGCAGAGAACTGTGTAAATTCAGAGACCCAGTGAGGCTTGTGAGGCACCTGAAAGCTCAGCATCAGCCATTTCTGGGGCTGCAAAACTTCAGGGATCTAAAAGCAAAACCTTCAGACATGAAGTTTAATAATCTCCCTAGCTAAACAGTTGGTAATGGGCAGCCTTTTGGGACTGCATTTGTAAACTTGGTTATCTAAGATCTTTTTCTATTTAGCCATTAGTTTACAGGCTCAGAGGTATAACTTCGAAATAGTTACTACATTACGAGATACTTAAACACATAGTATTTCAGTTGTCCTCATTTTATTTTAATGGCAGTGCATATTACAGACATTAATGCATTTCCAGTACGGGTGATCATTACCTATTCTACATTGTAAGAATATAAGACTTTAAAATCAGTAAAATACACTGTTCAATTTGTGTATTAGAGAACTCTTATCTATGTGTACCCAGGGTGCCTTGCAATAGTGCTTGAATTAGTCTTACATGGGTGACTAATAAAAAGATTGTGAAAAACTTCATCTTTATTATGATGAAAAATTCCCAAAAAATTCATCTTTATTACGACGAAAAATTTCAAAGTCATTATCAGGACAGGTGCATACTGTTACTGTTTCTTTAGAAACAGATGTTTTCCTCAGTTCAAAAACTCTGAAGTGAGAAACAGTTCATGCAAAGGAAATCCTGAATTCAATTATGTATCTGCAAAATTTTATTTATTAGTTGTTACAGTATATATGTTTTCTCTGTCTACATATATTTCACTTTTTGTATTTTATAGTGTTCAATGGAAATGTTACATTCTTCTAATCATAATGGAAATTTTGTTAGTTTACATCAAGGAAAATATCTAAGCTTCACATTTCAAAAAAATTAAACTCATTTCTATCGAAAGGACCAAAGGCATGTTTGAGTTAGTCTACTGTGGAAAAGGAATGATTGTTACAGAGATACCTTGTCTCATGCACCTGCACAGCTGGAATCTCTCACTAGAGTTTTTCTTCTTCCACTAAGCACCCCTTGAGCTCTGACTTCAGAGCCTTTATCTCATTCCATTTGCTTCCCAAAAGACTTTCACTACCTTAGTGAATTCATTATCTTGTGGAAACAATTGTCTCTTATAAAGCAAAATGTGAATTTTACAGGACAGACTAGACTATCTCATCTAGATGTCAGCAAATGAAGCAATTAGAGGAATCAGAACACTGTCCAGGCTGGTAGTATTTATTTAGGTTATCTGGAAATCTCAATCAATAATTAGGGTGTTACTGCCAATATCTATACACATATTAAATTTTAACTTTTGTGCTCACAGGCAGTCTTTTTTTCTGCAATAAAATTGCCGTTAGTCCTTTAAGTTTCCATTGATTTGATGAAGAGTATATCCTCCTCAGGCCAGGGCCAGAAGCCTTTTGGCCTCCCATGGCTATGCCTGAACCACTAATCAGAAAATAACTGCTGAAAAATACTGTCCCTGAAGCAGAACAAGGGCAACAGATGGAGCAGGTTTGGGTTTTCCCTCAGGATGTTTCTGACATACCACCTAGGTGTTGTTATGGCAAGTGTCTCAGAGCACGGGCTGCCTAGCAGGGAAAGGATGTACAAGAGATTGCTGCAAAAGAACACAGAGGGGAAAAATGGTGCTGTTTTGCACTAATCAACCCAAAGCCTGTGAGCTGCAAGTTAGGAGAGCGTGGGATCAAGTATTTCCCTTGGGAATAAGAGAATTAGAGAGTCTGTGGGTTGGGAAGATCCCAGACTGGGCAAGAAGGTCTCTGGGATCAGGGGCGTAACACTGACTTCTCTAATGTGTAAGAGATTTATGCCCAACAAGCAAGACTACATAAAATATTCTGCAGAGGTGTGAGTTCATGCATAGTGGTCTTTGGTTTTCTCAAGTCAGCATCATCCAGAAGACGCATTAGGAGAGAAGAGTCTTACATGTTAGCAGCTAGGCATGCAGAAACATCTGTGGTGTCGGAACATTTTCGGTACAGCTTTCACCTCACTCAGCTATACTGAGGCTGCCATGATGGCATGCTACTGAGACTTTCAAAAAAGAATTATCCAGTATTTAATTAATGCTTTTTTTTTTTTTAAATACATCAATTCAAAGACAGCTAAAGATTAAAAATATTAATTTTCATAACGTATGACCACACTATGCCTGTTCTGGTCTGACATAGTTCTATTCATATGGACAATGTTTCTGAAGATCAGATTCTATGCCCGAAATGTAGGGGCTACAATTATGCTTGAATACTGCTTTTGAATCATAGTCTTGGAAAGGTATGTTATGCATGGTATAGGAATAAGTTAAAATAAGGATATGCCATAAAACATTTATCTAGTCAAGTAGGCTAATAACCAGCTATCTTTGCTTATAGATTCTCTGCCTCCTTCCCCTTCAAACCCCATAAGGGGACTTTTGTTTAGGTTTCTGCATTGCATTGTGATTATACTTGGGAATATTTTTTTATCTATTGAAGTGTTCTTTGAAAATTGTGTCTTTGGAAAGTGATTCCTAGCAACAATGTGTTTATCGTTGTCAAGTAAGGAAATTACATATTGCCATTTAGATATACAAATTGTGATTATTTTATTTTTTTTCCAGAGAAGGAAATAGCATGCACTCAAGGCAATATTAAATTAGAAGGAACAGAGTTTAAAAGGAATTACAGCAAATACAATTGGAAAAAAAAGCTGATCATAATTATTTGCATATGATGATGGAGTTTCTTCCCAGCGAGGCTGATGCAGACATATATAGAATCATAGAATGGTTTGGGTTGGAAATGACCTTAAAGATCATCTAGTTCCAACCCCCTTGCCACAGGCAGAGACACCTTCCACTAGACTAGGTTGCTCAAAGCCTCGTTCAATCTGACCTTGAAACACTTCCAGGAATGGGACATCTACAACATCTCTGGGCAACCTGTTCCAGTGCCTCACCACCTTCAAAGTGAAGAATTTCTTCCTTAGATCTAATCTAAATCTACCCTCTTTTAGTTTAAATCCATTGTCTCTTGTCCTATCACTACGTGCCCTTGTAAAAAGTCCCTCTCCAGCTTTCTTGTAGGCCTCCTTTAGGGACTGGAAGGCTGCTCTAAGGTCTTCCCAGAGTCTTCTCTTCTCTGAGAGGCTGAACAACCCTGACTCTCTCGGCCTGTCTTCATAGAAGAGGTACTCCAACCCTCTGATCATCTTCGTGGCCCTCCTCTGGACTGGTGCCAACAAATTAATAGTTCCCAAACATCTATAACTGACTAATATTCATTATTTTTAAAAAATAAGGAGGTAGGATAACGTAAATTTAATTATTCTTTCCTATAACTCTGAAGATGTTTTGTAATGGAAATATACTTCTTTCTTTGTTAACATCAGCTATATCTCCTCTGCTTCTATCTGATGCACACAAAGAGAAAAGCTACTTGTTTTACCAGCTAGTGACTATAGGTCATTAATTCCAGTGATAGACACCATATTGTAACTGTTGGAGATTAACCTGCCAGTTACCTTGTGTAGGAGGACATTAAGATGGCATTTTGTCACCTTTTGCTCCATGATTACAATATATAGATTTTAAAATATTTTCTCAGCATGAATCTCAGTGACTTTTAATGAATTGGACTTTAAAATATATTTATTATTCTTCACACTTTGTTATTAACCAAGTGAAATAATACTATCACAGTGTCTTATCTTGAAACCAGACCATTTTGGCCTTCTAATTAACTGAGGATGCTCAGCAGGATGACTTTCCTAAACAGGTCCTGCAAAACTCTGTGTATGCATGTGGTTGAGTTCAAATATTCTTTGAAGAAATAATGGAGAACAATTCCCCTAATGCAAAAATACTACTAGAATCAATAGCATGATAAGAATGTTCATTCTGAAATCTATAAGTATGCATGGTTTATTACGCTTTCTATTATACTTTCCTGTATATTGGCACCAGACTAGATGTACATTACTTGAAATCGTTTGATCTTAAGTGTTCAACTGTGTCACTGTGTGGACTTTGAGGCTTGTATTTCCTCTTTTTGAGCCAAGCTTTACTGTCCTTTTAGTGATCAATGAGGCAAACAATGGAAGTGTGTAAGCATTAGAAGGCAAAATATATTGTGGGACTAGTGGGAGAAAACAAATTGATTTTAAATGACAGGACAAAATTCATTATTGGTGGAAGAACAAATATTATTTCCATATTTCTTTTTAATTACATAAATCATCACTTAGAAAATGTGCTCAGAATATTAGCTTGACTGCTGCACAAATAGAAAATTAAGTAAAAAGCTTAAATAACTTTTGTTTAACTGTGAAATTTTGTATTTAAAAACACTCATAAGTATTTTCACCAACCTCCTTTTGTCATGATATTTTTGATCAGAGAAACAGGAGGGAAATTAAAGCAGAAGTCACTGTGAATTTAGAACCCTGAGAGAATTACTATCCATGAATAGCCAAATTTAAAAAATCAGTACAGAAAAGCTATTTATTGTACGTTTAAATGTGAACAGCTTTGTAAAATATGGAAAGTACTTCACAATAACAGTGTAAAAATCTCTCTTATTCTGACCTTGATGTTAAAGAAATAAATAACAGCAATAGTTGCCTGTAAAAAAAAAAAAATGTATATAGTGCTGCTTTTAGAGTATTTTCACAGTTTTATGGGGCAGGAAGCAGCACTTCTCAAACAAAAAATCCATTCTATTAGTAAGCAGACACACTGATACCGTGAAAAGGAGCTTCGCATACTCAAGTAATGTTTATCTGGAAATCAGCAAAATTTTACTGATGTCAAACTATTTTTTTGTGTTCCAAGACCCATAACAGCACTAAGACATAAACTTAGTTTTGGTGTGATGTAACAGCGTGACCGAGCACCCCTGAGCTGGGGGCACAGGGCAGACTGGGGAAAGGGGAATGATGCCCCTGCGCAACACTGATGCTATGGCATGTCTCTCGGCTCCGAGGTGTCCCTGTAAGGCAGGCTTGATTTTCTGCAACTTGTCACATAATTTTGCCACTTCTGCTGGAAAATAAAGTGAAGGTTATTCCCTGTTCTCTTCCTCTATGGCTTCATATTCATATTTTTTCCTTTCTCTGTCTGTATCTTCCTTCATGCTGATCTCCTTTCCCTGCTATCCAGTGATAGGATGCATGGGAACGGTTCAGAGCTGCACCAAGGGGAGGTTTAGGCTGGACGTTAGGAAGCATTTCTTTACAGAGAGAGTGGTCAAACACTGGAACTCTAGGTGTCCTAGAGAGGTGGTTGATGCTTAAAGCCTGTCAGAGTTTAAAAAGCGTTTGGACAATATCCTTAATAGCATACTTTAACTTTTGGTCAGCCCCAAATTGGTCAGGCGGCTGAACTGGATGATCAGTGTAGATCCTTTCCAACTGAAATTATCTAGTCTAATCTAGTCTTGTCTAGTCTATCTTTTCAGTCATCTTTTCACAATGGAAAATTTTTTAATTTTGTACACCCTACAGGGAGAGCAACAAATTTCACAAAGCAGGTGGTAGGAAGCAACCTCACGACTGGCAGGACATTTGTTTAAATATAAATAAGTACTTAAGGGAAATTTCCTCTACATGCTTTGTTAAGTATATTTCTCTCATATCTGCTGTTGTTAATAAAATAATTTTAAAAGATAAATTATGACCTGTATCTTTGCCACATATAGTCTTTGTATATGAAATAGAAGTTGCTTTAATATGACACACTTTAATTCCTTGAATGCATATGCTAAGTGTTAGTGTCAGGTTTCTGATTCAAACCTTAAAATTATGATTTTGAAATTGGCTTTCTGGCTTTGCAGTGCTCACTCACAACTTGTTCTTTCAACAAACATCATTTAATTTATCTGTTAGAAAATTCATGGAAAAAGAAAGGCCTGAGCAGACTCACAACAAATCATTTAAAAATCGAAGATGTTTACAGAACACATTCTGTAATGCTCCCCCAGCTCCACCTGAGATGCTGCTTGATTGTTTTGAGGACATTGCTAGAAGATAGTGTGCGGGGAAAGGAGAGTTGTTTGAAAAATGGGTAAGAGAGACATGAAGGCTACATAAAAGAAAGACAATTTTGCATTTTAATTATTCGGAAGCAATGTTTTAAGCAGATTGATGGACAGATAGAAAAAGACTTTTAAAAACTTACTTGTTCTTGCTAAGAAAAGATATTCAAAATTTGACACATTACAGAAATTGCCACATAACGAGCAATTCATCTTATAAAATCTTATATGAACCCAGTAAACTAATAAAAATGAATCAGTTACAAGCTCCAAATCAATTATTATCAAGTTTGTGCTTTTACATGTGAAGTGGGAAAAACAATGGTTACATAAAATAAGTCATTTATGTAATTGAATGATCTTCATTGGCACATATTCATAAGCATATCTGTGCAGAGCGAAGGGAGATTAAAGAAATACAGTCAATGCAGTTAAATGGAAATTGCAATCTTTACAATCCCAGGTGATTACTAATAGAATAGTATCTGGTGTCAGGATGAAGCTAGAACCACAAAGCACTTGGCAGTATAACCTGGTTTAACTTTACCCCAGTCTTAGAGTAGAATCCCCATGGTTTCTTTGATGCTAAAAATGTACTCTATTGTATCATTCCATTCATTTTTATGGCAGCTGATAGACAGGAAAAAAAAAAAAAGCCCTGTGAAATATGTTTTTATCCAAATTTAAATACAGTAGGAATTACAGAATTCTTTCTTCTAATTGAAGTATTGTCATAATAGATATTCTAGAGTTGGATTTCTGAGACTAGAACTCTACTCTTGCTTCTTTCCTGAGTGCATAGAAAAATAGCCGTGTAAGAGGTGCCTGAGCCAACCTGCCTGCAGAGCGCATCAAGGATGGCAGATGGAGGATTCTGCACATTCAACACTCCATTTCAAAAACCTTCTATACCGCTGCCAAAGAATCTACCCCTCACTGACTGCAGTCACAGGAGGGACTGGAAGTCATCCCTGTGGGAAGACGGACCTGTCAGGTCACACCTTGCAATTGTCAGCTGAAATGCTGGCTTAAACAGTGTTTTCTCCAAGAATCAGAAGAAAGTTCAAAACACTTTTGAATGTTATTGACCTTGTTTATTCTGTTTCTTTCCATGGCAAGTAGTGGCAGTGGTAAAGATGCTAGGAGATTCAAGGTAATTGAAGAAAGAAGTCCATCTGTTTCAAACTGTTCATAATCAAAATGAAGCATAATGTAAATGCAAAGTGGTTTACATTGTGATTTTGAGTACTGTTGTATCTTTGTGCTATCCATACTGCACCTGACTTTTTTCTGATTATATCCACTCACTCTAAGTCACTGTGTTTTATCGCCCTTTCTTAAATTCTAGAAACTTCACCGACTTTAGTTCAAGCCTCTAGATCAGCTTTGAATGTCTTCCCATGGCCTACCAAACTTAAAGTCGATTTTCTGTCAAGGACGGTGCAGGAGAAAAGAAACGTAAAATCAGTGCACCATTCCATCATCACCTCATATGCAGGAGTAAGAAACTCAATGAGTCTTTTAATTTCCATGCGTGCACAAGATTATTTTCAGAAAGTGAGCTTTCAGAGAAGAAAGCAGATGGAAGTTCCAGTGATGCTCAGAGGGAACATATCCACATAGCACAGTGCTTCGCTCCAATTGCACTTGACTTTGAACATTCACGTTCAAGAGTGAAATGCCTGACAAAGCTAACTGGAGTCTTCTATTGCTATATTGTCTTATTCATCTAAGAGCTTTCTCTGACTTATTTATTTTTTACTGTTAGGAAAACAGAAGTTACAATCAGCTGCAAGAGTACTATAACAATATTCTAGTGGAAATGGATTGTCCTGGCCAATTGCATGAATTTTACCCCTCTGGAAGCCTCAGTATCTCTTCTGCAAGAAGCTGAGCATTTTTTAGGAGGTATCAGCTATCAATAGCAGAGAGGCTCCTTATGAAAGATAATCAACATATCTCAGGATGAAATACCCTTATGGAAAAGCACTGGTAATTACATGCCTCGAGGGCTAAAAATGCCCCTTTGACAGTATCTACTGTGCCTGTTAGGGTAGTGGGTATTTAATTCAGTCTCTCACAACACTTTAAACATAAATTAGCTGATTGATCCCAGTAGACTGGAGGCTATGGTTTTAATCTGCAAAACTATCTGCTCCCTTTCAGAAACAAAGCAGGAGCTGAACAAACCATGTCAGACTGAGCTGGAATATGTAGAATTTCACAGGATTGGACTGGCTGCCTTTTCATGAAACAGTAATTGTCTTTTGGGAAACTTCTGTTTTTCTCATCACCTTCTAACTAGATCAGTTCTTAAATTCAAATTAGGAAATCAGTTATTTTTTCTAATTCTTACTTTAATTTATCAGTTTTGTCTATTTTACCAGTCTTAATTTGCATTAACATCCAGATTTCTTGTGCTATGCAGACAAGGTTGTGTGCATTTTTTTCAGTTCACTGGCAGTTTTCCAACAAACAGAGCAATTAAACAGAAGATATGAGCACCCAAGCTTAGCCATTCATTTTTTGCATAACGATTGGGACTAAAGCTCACAAACTATAAAAGTATCTGAAATATGCCTACATATTAATGACGAAAGCTACACTAAACTTGTTCAGCTTAGTCCCTCTTTAGAAGGATTTGAAGCCATCAGCTGTCTCAGATTTTTGCGAGTCTTGTAGTAAAGTTGGCAAGCACTTGATTTTTGGAGTGACACTTTTCTAACTGAAAAGACACCTTATTTCCATATATTTTGAAACTTGCATGCCCCGAACATACAGATGTCTACATCAAGGAAATTAGCTTCATCTGTATTTGGCCAAGCAGATGCAGATACTTTTTTACTACTTACCTGCTCTGATGAATTTAGTCCAGTCTGTGTCACTCCAACCTGGATTATTTCAATATAATCTTCCTTGAAATGACACTTGGAGACCATATGAACATTTGAACTAACACAGAACTGATTTGTTGGGGAACTCGCTTGGACAATATGTATTTATATCAACATGTGATGAAAAATATTTCCTTTGAACTGCTGATTCAGTCTACCCAATTGTAAATATTTTAGGCTCCACGCAATTTAAAGTTTTTCTGCAAACAAAATGATTGAACTAACACAAACTGGCTGACTGATAGAATACAAACTGGTTGAAGGAGGAAATTGAGACATGAGTTACATATCCTGGTAGGCAATTTTTGATTGTAAACTACTGTTTAAGAACGGCGTTGTAACTCCACGGAGACTTTTTGTTCCCTATGGGTGTGAGATATATGTCTTGACTGTGGAGAAAAAGAGCCAGCTAAACATTTTTTGTAATGGAGTATTAAGCTGAATTCTGGGCCATTAGAAGCAAATAATATATGTATATTTATGGAGGGCAGCCTCTCATACAGAACCAGAGAAGCCCTTAGAAATATCAATTACTGTCAATATCACCACTTTGAGGATGGGAACATCAATTGATATCTATCAGGAAACTGTATTTCTAAAACTGAAATAAGTAGCCAGCAAAGGAGAATAATAACAGGTAAAGGTGAGTAAGAGTTAATAATTGATGCAAACAGTAAAATATGAAAAAAAGTGATGAGAACAAACTGCAAGGGTGACTTGCTGAAGACTACTGGTACACAGATCCATAGAGTAGCATTTATTTCAATGGAGTTCACGACTACTTCACTGTACACATATGCACATATATATAAATTTTTTTTGATGCATGCATGTGTTTGTATGTATGGATGCATATATATATACACCACACTAAGTAAGATCAGTTACAGGTCTCTGATTCCTGAGACACGCCACCACATGAAGAATCGTAGAATCATAGAATGGTTTGGGTTCGAAGGGACCTTAAAGATCATCTAGTCCCTACCATGGGCAGGGACACCTTCCACTAGATCAGGTTGCTCAAAGCCCCATACAACCTGACCCTGAACACCTCCAGGGATGGGACATCCACAACTTCTCTGGACAACCCATTCCAGTGCCTCACCACCCTCAGAGTGAAGAATTTTTTCCTTAGATCTAATCTAAATCTACCCTCTTTCAGTTTAAAGACATTACTGCTTGTCCTATTGCTACATACTCTTGTCAAAAGTCCCTCTCCAGCTTTCTTGCAGGGCCCCGTTAGGTACTGGAAGGCTGCTAGAAGGTATCCCTGGAGCCTTCTCTTCTCCAGGCTGAACAACCCCAACTCTCTCAGCCTGTGACTTAAAGTTACAGCTGAAGTTTTAATGAATCCAGACACCTCTTACAGTTCAATTGGACTTAAGCCCCATCCTCTCCACAAATGAGACAGCTCAGTATACTTGGATCATGCTCAGCTGATGGTCCTCTTCACTGGCACTCAACTATTTACAGCAATAGCTCTATTGTTTTTGCATGTTTTTAATATTCCTGTATTGTTATACAAGTGGTGTACAAGTGTCACAGAAAGGAATGAATTCAGACAAGAGATTTACTAAGAACAATTAGTGATAAAATAAGAAATGAGACCTCCTTATCCTGAGTTCTTTCCTCCATACCATCTCCAGTATTTGTTATCAGAAATTAAGAGGTTTTCCAATCCTTTTTAAATTAAACATTGCTAAATATCCTAAATTAAACAACTACCTGTGCGGTGCTGCACAGCTTATTTTCTTATAGTTCAGGATTGTCCTTCTTTTCAGCACTACATGACTGAATCAATCTGTATTTGACATTTGTAACTGATTCTCACATTACTTTTTCTAAAAATGTAATAGCATTAATAATTTACCTAAGCTAAATTCTACAGCTAAAATCCAGCAGTAATGTACATTACTTTCTTTTGTTATGAATTATTGCTCCCTTTACTGCACAAATCCTCCAGTAATCTCAGCTGTTTCTTGCTAATGACAGATATTAGTACATTAAGACAGAAAGTCATTTAGTTTCTTTTGTAAGTTTGCCATAAAAAAGTGATTAATTGGTATTAGAGACAATGAATCAACACCATTTGACATAATCCACTGTTTCTTGTGAGTCTAGTGTTAAGTAATTTTCATTTCACAACCAAAATTTAAGATTCTTTCAGAAACCTGTTCTGTTAACTCACATCCTTAATTATCTTGATTGTTGAGGGAATTGTATGTGTGCCATAGACAAATAAATATCATTCTTAAAATCTTAACACATTGACTTAAATATTCTTTCATGACGTTGTTGAAAGGGTTTGTATTTTTTATACTATTTTTTCTCACTTCTCTTTAATAAAAAGCATTCTATTAAATTGATCTCAGAGATAATACTGATAGAATCTTTACAGCTTTCTGATAGATATTTATAGAATACACTTAATTCATGACAGACCTGAGAATAAAAAAGACTTGATTCCATTTTTTTCCTTATATCATTTGATGTAAGTCTGTAAGTTTGCAATAGATTTTTAAGTCTATGTTTACAATTAGTTACTTCTGACATGAAATCTATTGCCATCTCCAGCAACATATGAGACACTACTGTATTAGACATTATATAAGAAATAAAGTAGACCATTCCTGGCTTTAAAGAGTTTACAGTTTAGGCATACTAACTTCTAATTTTGTAGTCTTTTTACCTGTAAAACAGAATGTTAATATTAATGCAATATCATATTAGTACCTGTACAAAAAGCTACATGAATTTTTAACATCTTTCAAGAGCTTGAAAAAAAATCCTTTCCTCACGGTATGAGTATATCCTGTGGGAAAGCAATGTATATGAGGTAAACCAGTTTTATGAATCAGGTCCCTAAGAACAAATATCCTTCTCTGGCCCTGAAGAGCAGTGTTCACTCTGCAAGCTATGGAAGAATAGTGGGACGGTAAAGTACAAGGGTTTTATCAGCAGCCTGACACCCTTTGACTAGAGGCCAATAAAAAGCACTTGGACGGTTCTAGGTGTATTGGGAAAAGAAAGGCAGGATGCCAGCTGAAAAGGACAACTTCCCCTCACTCTCCCAACCCCAAAACCTAGTGTCAGGAAGAGGATTAAACTAGCTGAAAAAGCCATAAGCAGAATAAAGGAATTGGGGACAACAGTAAAGCGATCTTATTATCATCTTTTAGTATGTAAGTTTTTTAATGGTCTCGCTGTTGGATGAATTTCTGACTTAGTATGTACAGCACTATCTAGAAACTAGGCACAGATTATTAAGGTTTTATTTTGTTTTTAAAGGTACTCAAGAATGTACTGAGCTTGTTTCAGCCACATGATTTTCCATGCCTGAAGCATCAATTTACAGCATGAAAAAAGATATATGTGACAGAGAATATTTCAAGTGGTAACTATAGGCCTTGGAGTAAGCCCAGAGGTATGGAATACAGACAAAACCTTTAATAATTCCAAAGAGTAAGAACAAAAATAGAAATGCACAAGCTTCAACTGCTTAAAATATCTAGCTGTTCCAGTAAAGTGGAAAAAAACTCGAAGCATTTTAAATCTACAAATAGAAGATAATCTAGTTATAAATTTTAGGGAAGAAAAGAAGGGAAAAAAACACTTCATGATTTTTTCTTCAGGAATCAAAACTAAGAATAAAGATTAACGTTCATTTATTTTTTCTTTTGGAAAAGAAAATTATGTATTAAAAATCATAACAGAGAAAAGTATGAAACTTTTATTGTTTGTCGTAAACACAGCAAGAAACCAATTACAAAACATTTTTATTGGCTTGTTTGTAAAATGTTCCTTTTTGTGTTCTACAGTTATGTAAACTGTCTTGTGTCAATGAAATTATTTTCTTTTCCCAAAAAGCTAAATTTAAAGCCATAGGTAAATTTAATGCCATAGGTAAACTCAATTCATAAGCCTTTGAATTCAAAAGGGAATTTGAATTCTCTGTTACATGGTCATGGTATAGAAAATTAATCCTCAATACTTGAGGCCACTAAGTACATTACAGATCATATACAGAGAGATCTTAAACAAAAGCCGACATGGCCATAAAGTGAGAAAAAAGGATCTGTTTTATTGAAAACAGAAAAAGTTTAAGGTGATATTTTTCAAAATACACAAATTAAAATAAGTAAGCAGCATGTTCAATCCAGAAGCAGGTGATAAAGGAATATAGTGGTTCTGGAAATGTTGTAGTTACTAGTGCTAGTAAGAGAAGAAATTTCTGTTAAAAATACTAAGTTATCCAAAGAAATTCAGGAAAAGCTCGAACAAATAATTTCAGTTTTTCTTCCAAAAATGAACTGCAAAAGATGCTTTTGCAACAAAAGTGTATCAAATAGCTTTGACTGAAAAATTATCAATTAATGCATTTTGTAGGAATTGGCGAAAGAGGGTTAAGTTTGCATATGCTGTGAATCAAGTGTATGTATGTACGCTTCTCATGAATCAGCTGACACACAGTAACTTGTTAGTGTGCCTAAGCCCTTGTGCCTAACCCTCACTGCATGATTCATTAGATTTATTACTGCATGAGAGTGTTTTATTCATTCAGTTAGTGCTCATCTATGAATAATAGAAGAACTTCTGGTGAACTATACTGGGGAAAAAAATGGTCTGTTTATATGCACTATGAGACAGAATGTTTGACATTTTACAAGACAGTGAGATGTTCCTATCATACATATATACATCATTATTATTGGTGGTCTAGAGTACATGAGATCTTTAGTGCACTACTAGCATCTGTTTTATCATTATCATCATCTTCTTCTTTAATCTTCTTACCACAGCAGTTCTTTGATCTCAGCATTTGTCAAGGGAAGGGGAAAGCCTCCATGTGCTGCATTGTTCCACGCGCTCTCTTTAGCTGAAATAGCAGCAGACAAAAGGTTGAGTCAGTCGAGGATCAGAGGAGAACCTTCATGTGTGAAACTGTTTGTAAAGCAGCAGATTTCTTCATAATTACAAGCCAAATTGTTTGCCAGGAGAGATTTTAGCAATTTTTGACTTGATAATTGAGTTAAAAGACAAAGGCCTGCACATTAATGCAAAAACAGCTGTAAAGGATTTTGAGGGCACAGAGACAATTACTTTGGGGAGAAACTAAACAAAGGAAAGAAACAAAGGGAAGTTTTTAAGACACTCAAACCAGGATTTGGGCATGGAGACAGGTGTGCTTCTTTTTTTTACCCGAGGCCAAAACTTGTACTATGCAATAGAGCTGTTTTTCAAACCCTTGAAGAAAGAGGCATTCTGAATTTAAGATGATTAGCAGTCATAATTATGCAATTAGAATATAACAGCTAAGCTGTGGTATGCACTGGATATACATATTTGCTTTATTGAAAGTTTCTGCTGCAAGAAAAAAGTTCTAAATTTCTTAAGAATTTCTGAAACCAATGAAAATCAGTAATAACTTTCATTCATTTTACAAAATAAATTTCCTTGTTTGTTGTAATAGTGGCAGAGAAATTCTGCTCACAGAGTTCCAGGATTCAGCCCAGGGCTCTTGAATCTGGTATTTCATGTGAGTTTGCTTCCAAGCCAGCTTCTCACTGCCTTTACAAGAGAGTGGTAAAGAGGAGCTGCATGCTATCCACTGAGGTAACAAATGAAGGTAGAAGCTCGTTTGGTGATAAAAACAAACCCAGAAATTACCAAAGTTTCAGGAAGAGTTTTTTAAATAACAAAACCAACAAATTAATTGCTTTCATACAGTTTCTGCAGTCTCAGTTCCAGTATACTTTTCAGTTGAAAGTACTAAATTTCCTACAAAAACTGTTAATACAGTCACTCTTGTAGATACTGCCATCCTTATTATATAGCTTTTTGGTAATTTCTCCTGGATATTACAAAATTCTTCAGTTATCTTTTCAAGGCCTCTTCATCTGAAATTGCTTTATGGGTCAGCGTGTTAAAATTGAATAGATGTGCTTGGATTCATGTCTGTTTGCAGATTGAAGCTGAGGTCAGAAAAGGTGGTTTCTGACATCTCTGTATTACATGAGCTGTGTGGGGTGTAAGAGCTACATTTAAGCATCCAGTCAGATGACGAGATGAGCTACCTGAAACGTTGCTGTTGAGCAGCACTGCAGAGAAGAATGGTAGGGTACTGCTGATCCACTATTTTCCCCTCTTTCTATAATTTTTGAAATGAAACTATGAGTCTCGGGCATTGATGTAAGAATTATTGCCTACTTCTTGCATAACCTCTGCTTCCAGCTAAGTCATTAACTTCTTAGAAACATAAACTCAAAGCACAGAAAGAGTGCATTTTACTTTCCTCAGCAAAACCTGGCCCCTGATGCTGTTCCAGACTGCAGCACAGGAGACTTCAAGCACACTCCAGTTCTCTTAAAGAGGACGGATTTTGTCATAAATGTTCCCAGATCTAAGTTTTGGCTATTTGCTGTTACTTCTTCAAATGCCACTTTGAAGAAAACCCAGTCCCAGAGGCAGAGCAGGAAGCTTAAGGTCACTACTGGGCTAAACTCACCTCCAGCCAAGAAAGAGAGAGTTTTCGGTTCTTCTCACGGCACAGGCAGAGCCAGCACTGGTATCCTGGTCCTTTCCGTTATTTCTGGGTTGTGCTGATATTCTTCCTAGGTCTGACTCAAAGCCCAGTGTGGTTGGAAAGGATGCTTACTGACTTTGCCATGTCTGGCAACAAGCCCATCATGAGCAATCTACTCCGCATTTGTGCAAGAGCACCTGGCATTTATGCTCTCACCGAAACTACAGCCTGCACAATAGTTGTGTGTCATATGCCAGTCACTGTAGTTTTCTTTCCAGTAGAGCTGCATGCTGCAGAAAAAAAGCTAATGAGTTCTCAAGTGACAGTTCGATGATATTTTTTTTTCAAAATTCTCCAATAAATCCACCTAGGTCCAGGTTATTCTCTCACAGATAATTGCTGAAGTTATATGCCTTTATCAACTGCCAAATATGGTCAGAGCAGCCATCAATCTCATCAGAGCACTAATCACTGACAACAAATCTGAGTGCCTGCCAATATTCTGCAGACATGTTTCTAGCTGCTGCTTTTCATGTGCGATGTCTTATCTTTAATGACTATAGCCAGGCTCCCCGGAAAATTGCAGACAAATTAAAAAAAATAATTAAACATGCTGTGTTTTTCAAGTGCTTGAACTGAAGACAGCTCTGGGCTAGCATCTTCGCCCCACAACAACTTTCCTGCTTGAAAGTCTCTCTTGTCTTTTTTTTTCTCCCTTTCTCTTTTGATGTCGTGAATCAGACACCCAAGGGACACAGGGGGAACTAGGACAGGATTTTCAAATGCAACAAACAGAGCAAATGGAGCTGGGTAGCCCGACGGCAATTCTCAGTGCCCAAAGGATTAGAGAGCAATAATTTTCTGAACTGGCAGAGAGAGGAGGGAAAGGGAAAAAGAAAAATAAAAAAATTAAAAAAAAATAAAAAAATTAATGTCTCTCTGTAATTCCTTTTACTTCAGCTAAAGGCGTTGTCATGGGAACTCCCTGCAGAGGAGTTGGGGCACTGGACCTGACAGTTTCTGGGAGCTGGTTCAGGCACAGCTGTTTGAGTGAACTTATCCCATTTCTTGCAATATTCGTAAGGGAAATTAAAATACAAGAAATGTTTTATTTACTTTTACTTCCAAAGGAAAACTCCTTAAAGCTGTAAGTTGAAAGCTTTGCCTGCCATGATGTCTATTATCTTCATTTGTTATTACTGGGAGAGGGTCTCTGGAAGGAAAATGGAGTGGAAAAATCATCGAAGGACAGACAGCAACTGACGGCTTTTCAGTAGCTGCTCATTCTGTACATACCAAACCTGATTTCTGAACAGACAGTAAATACTGGTATTCCTGAGAACTGGCACATGGTCCTGCTATGGCAGTTGTTAGATTGTCTGACAGATGATTTGACACTGTATGTTTTATATAATACAACCTGTCAGAAATGAACTTGTATGTATTTTCTGAGTAATGAGGAGAAAAATCTTACCATTGTTCCTAGGGATATTCTGAAGTGGTGCATCTGCCCTGAATACAATCCAGTCAAAAATGCAAGCAGCGATACAGGTATTTGCGGTTCAAAAAGCATTCCTACCTTGCTATGTGAATTAAAGTGCAAGCAGAAGACTTGAAATTATTAATTCATAAGATCAATGGGAGATGGAGCCTCTAACCACTAATACCAAATATTGTATTAGCCCAGTCAGACTTCAAAGTAAATTAAATATGTAATATGAAAATTGCTTTGGTGAAAACTAGTATGAAAGCATGACACTGAATGTGATAACTGGAATCAGCTGTAGTCTGGGGAATAGGCTACCTAAGCATATTCTAAGGGCAAAAAAGTTCTGGTGATTTTATAAAAGACCTAACGATTTCCTTACTACAAAGGAACGAAGCCTGTTCATTTACAAGTCTAACCTGACTCTTCCTGTGCTCCTTCAGATTCATTTTTAAAATACAGCAGAATTGCTTCAGAGAAGAAGAAAAATCGTCATCAGAGACTGATTCAGTCAGTGGCTTTTCAATGCTAACAGCTAAAATGGCCTAATAAAAGTTTTGGTTTTTTTTTTTAGTCTTGGTATCTTTAATTAGTCTATTGCTGTTAATGATCTGGTGGCAGATTTTGAAGTTTCATCCTTTTGCAGAGGATGGTCTGTATGATTTGAGTTCTAAAACTTCAAAGGATCAGAGCGAATTATAAGTACAGATCTCACTATTTTCCATCAGCTACCATATGAAGTCATACCCTGGCATAGCTGCTTTTATTCCAAAAGAAAACCTTGTAAGAAAAATTAAAATAAAAGCTATACTAGGCAAACAAACTTCAGAGTATCTACAGATTCGATTTTTACCTCCGTGATGCTCACACATCACACAGGATGTGTAAGTAATTTCCTAGTGGGAAGAAATTACTCTGCCATGGTGTTTATCAGGTTTACTTAGCTCAAGGTTTATATATTTAGCAGTAATTGTCATACTAGGAATAACCACTATGGAAGTATTCAATCTACCTCCTGTCTATAAGTGATGTATTACGCTGCTGCTTAATTAATTTAGTACCTTTTTCTAACCTCAAATTAAAATAGGAGCTCAAGCATGAAAAAAACATCGTGTGAGGAGCAGTTAATATATGCACTTGATTCCAGATTCTCAACCCCATATTTCCATATCCCATAAGTGAATGCAGAGAGTTTATTTCTCAGGTATATACAGCTTTTTAGAAGTTTTAAAAGAAAATCTATGTATCTCTGCTGTGGTACAGACTTTGAACTTCAGATTTCGTAACGCTTCTGAGCATTTCTAGGTTTAGATTTTTTTAATATTTTTTTTAACATGAACTGCCAAACTTTGAGTGGGGAAAAAAAAAAAAAAAAACAAGGAGAAACTACATTTCACATCAACAGATATTTTAAAAATGTCTTATGATTGCCAGATCAAGATGGCTAGAACAAAAGTTGGGATGACTTTGAATTGTTAGATCTATGCAGAACTTGCTTTAAACCTAAAAGGAATGCTTTGTGCCTAGAATTATTACTATAAAATAGTCAGCAAATGAAAACAAAAAAAGCTAAAAAGGAGAAAAGGAAAACCTACTGCATTCAGAATTAATAGATTAATATTCTGATACTTAGACCAATTTACCAATTTCAGAGTTAAGGTCACATCATAACCCCACAATTACAGTGGTCACCATGTAAAGACTAATATTTGGCAATGAATCAAGCTTTAAAATTTGTCATAGATATGATAAATTCTGTTCATAAAATATCAGTTGCATGTCATATTCTACTGGAGTGCAATTGTGAGCTTATGACATTACCTAATTATTATAATCAACTAGCTTTGATTTTTTGAGAGCTTGATAGATCTGAGCAAAAAAGACGAATACTCAGACTCACACTTTTTCTTTTCAGTCCAGAAACAGATAAATCCCACTTTATTGGCAATGATCTAATACTTCCATATGTACTTTTATTATTCTCCCCTACACTGGGACAGAGCTTCCTGAGAACAGTGCTTATTAAATCTACATGAAGGAATTCATGCAAACTACAATCAAAAAAAACCCAGAATAAATCAAATCCACCTGTAATAATATCAACAACTATCATTCTGAATTAATTTTAAATGAAAAAAAAGCTGCATAGGAAACACATAGTATTTTATTCTATATGTAGTAAGGATTGTTTCTGACTATTTCACAGAAGCAGCGGGAAAAGAGTTAAATAACCTTCCAGAGAAAGCTGCAATATTTAGGGAAACAGTCTTAAGGTCACCTGTGAGATGGATACGAAAAAAGAACAAATGGAGCTGCTTCTAAAGAAAGGAGAACACCTCTGAATTATTGAAGGGAGAGGTCTGACTCATGTGTCTTTTGTCGCTACACTAAGTCAGATGAACAGTTGCTTCACCCAAATCTCCAGTATAAGATAGAGCTTTTAAGAGTGGAAGTTATTTATTATGAGAAAGTTTCTTTAAAGCTTTTTGGCTAAAGAACAATGTTACAGTGAGTAGATACTGGAAGATTTTCTTTTGTGCTACAGGAATGAACTTTGCCATCTAAAACTCTGTTTTCCTTCCTAATGTCTCCACTGTTTTTTTCACATTACCTTCACATATAATTGACAACAACCTTATGAATTACTAACTACACAACTGTTGCTTCTTCAATGCTGACATTCTTCTTCTAATGAAGTTCTGGCACTTACAATTCACCAATAGTTGTAAGAAATATTTTTTGTCCAGGGCTCACATTAGAGACAAATGTTCAGCCGCATAGTTTAAACTATCACAGTCATAAAAAGGAAAGAAAGCTCTGGAAAATCGTTTAAATATATAGGTCCCCAAAAGATTAAGACATCTCAAGTTAAACATATTCCAACAAAATATGTGAACTAAAGAAAAAAAGTAATGCCCAAATCTCAACTACATCTGGTTTATCTTATTAATGCTACTGTAACTACTGATTTAGTAGTTTTGGATGTACACCAGTACTCGGAGTGATCATTATTGCAGATTTAAAGTGGGTACTGTTATAGACAATTAAAAGGTATGGGAAAATAAAATATTTTACACATAAATATAAATGAATGGAAAATACATATAAATTAGTTTTGCAAATGGAATTACTAAAATATAGCAATTCCAGAATTTAAATCAATATAATCTGGCCTCTTCATCTGCACTACAGTAAAGCCTTCAGTTATAGGATCGCTATTTTTTTCAGTTCCAGTGAAAGCATTTTTCACAAAATACAAGGGGTTTTTTTGGAGTGGTCTACATTTTTATGTCATTAAAACTGATAGTGAATTTTATTAAACTTAGTTTTCCTTCATTAATCATAGCACACAAATTCATATTTGAATCTTCTTCATTTAATTTTCCTGAATCAAGAATCAAGAATTTCATAATTTGCAAGCCAGGCTTTTCTGATCTGGAAAATAAGCCTGTCACAAGTGAGATGATACACAATTCATAACAGATTATTCCATAAATTCAGTCAAGCTCTGTAAAACATTCCATTCAATGACCAAGCACCAGATTTTAATAGACAAAGTGGCTATAATTCGTTCTGAATTTCTGAACAAAGGCTTGGTTCAGCTTACTTTAAAGACTTGTCTTAACGTGTGCTGCTGAATTGTTCTTACATAAATGGAGCCATTAAAACAGCAATCCATTTTAAAGTGCAACCAGAAGTGCACATTTTAGGTGAGAATCACAAGTACACTTACTAAGAGTACTCTAAAGAAAAATATTATTGAGCTTAGCAGAATGGACTTTAGAAGAACAAAAAGGGAGGAAAAAAGGCCAAAAAACCCATCAATATCGGGCTGATTCTTCATTCTGCATTCATGTCTTGATGGGACTTGGATGGGCTTGCCCTTAGCCTTCAGAATTTGGGTGAAAAAAAAAAATTCAGTCATGGGGAAAATATCAATAAATAATGTGGTAGTTGCTCACCTGACAGTATTTCCCTACACTTGCTGCTGCACTCTAATTCTGGAAACTGTTTGTGTCATAAACTTTTAAGCTTCCAGCAACAATAGGTAAGCATGGACCTGGCTTTTTTTTTAGTTGGAAGTTTCCACAGCCATATCTAATCAAGCATGAATGCCAGGAGAATACTGTTGTCCCTAAGCAAGCACTTAAGTAAGCTCATTTGATATTGAGGTTGGATAGGAAAGTGAAGGTCAGGATACAAAATAAGATGTGTGAGAAAGGATTTTTTTTTTCTAAGTTTTCTCAGGTTCTGCTAAGTGCTTTGTGAATATTTGTTTCTTTTTCTGTCTTGGGATCAGTTCTGATTCCAGAACGTTCTTGATCCCACAGATCTGTTCAGATTTACGTTCAGTAAAAACACACATTCAGGATGAATTATGTCATAAACATGACAAATTTCCCCATTTCCCTGTTCATCTTGGCACAATTCACACATTTGTTTCAAGAACATTTATGTAAAAGTCTTTCCATTCGTAACTGCCGTTACCTGGTGTACTGGGTCTCGCTGGGTGGAGTTCATACCCTTCGCAGCAGCCCATGTGGTGCTGTATTTTGGTTCTGTGGCTAAAACAGTGTTGGTAGCACACCAGTGTTTTGGCTGTAACTGAACAGTGGTTGCACAGCATCATGCTCCTTTATTTCTCCCACTCTGCACCTCCAGGGAGTAGGCCGGAGGTAGGCAAGAGGTTGGCAAGGGACATGACCGGGACCCGAATTGACCAAAGGGCTGTTCCATCGCATGTGATGCCACCCTCAACAATAAAAGCTCAAGGAAAGGAGAGGAAGGAAGTTCATTTGTGGTAATGGTTTCTTCCCAGGTAATTGTTGGGAGTACTGAGGTCTCACTTTCCAGAGTGTGGCTGGATAACTGCCTGCCAATGGGAAGGAGAAGTGCCTTTTTGCTTCACCTTATCTTGATCCACGAGTCGTCTTGCCGCCTTCCTCTTTTCTCCCCATCCCGCAGAAGAGGGGAGGGAGCAAGCTCAGCCAGTTCTGGGCTTCCCATTGCCCAGAGACAGGCCTCTGTAGAAAGCCCAGTAAAGGGCAACTAAAATGGCTAAGGGACGGGAACACCTCTCATGTAAGGAAAGACTGAGAGAGTTGGGACTGTTCAGCTTGAAGAAGACAAGGTTTGGGGGAGATCTACGTAAATAGCTGAAGGAAAGGTGTATAGAGGGAGCAAGGCTCTTTTCAATGGTGCCCAGTGCCAGTACAAACAATAGGCACAATCTGAAACACAAGAGATTCCCTCTGAACACCAGGAAACACTTTATAGCTGTGAGGATGACTGAGCACTGGCACAGTTTGCCCAGAGAGATTGTAGAGTCTCCCACCTTGGAGACATGAAAAAGCCAACTGGATGTGATCTTGGGGAACTGGCCCTAGGTGGTCCTGCTTGAGCAGGGAGTTTGGACCAAAGGACCTCCAAAGATGTCCTCCAATGTCAACCAGTCTGTGACTCTATGAGCGGCTGTGTTGGCTGGTGTTTGGCTGGTGGCTGGGTCAACTCACTACACCTGATATGAATTACTAAAAGCACACAGAACATACGGGAATCAATAAGGATTGAAAGCAGCTCTACATTGTCAGGAATTTCAGAGAAAATTCTGATGTCATAAGACATGAATCTTTATGAAGTAAGACAGGGGAAAGGATCGTTTCCTTAGCTGCTCAGTTAACCTTACTTGCATACTCGGATTCCTGCTAACTGCTGTATTTTTTTCCGCAATGAAATATCCTGTTTCGGTGTGGGATATGGTTTGTGGTGGGATATGATTTTCTTTTTCTGTTTAGTTGTAAGTATTTTGCCTAATCTGTTCCCTGATGCAAGTAGATCTTCAGGTCTCATCCCCTGCTTCTGCTTCACAGTTCAGTCTCATGAAATTACTCAGCCTAACTAAAATATTTAGACTTCTTACTAGCTATCTGGATGAAATTTAATAACTTGTGGCATATGAGTTCTAACTAGATCTCTGTCTCTTTGCAGCTTTGAGCTCTAAGAAGCAATTTTCTGGTATCAAATCTCAGAGGAAGACTGAAGAATTATCTCTAATATTTTAAAATTATAGAGATTTAGAATCAATTATGATCAGCTGTTTAGTGACTGCGTATGGTTAATGAACAGCTATTGTCACAGATACAAGACATTACTGAAATATTGTTGCTGCTCTTGTCCTTTGAAAATTGGATGAGGACAGACTGAGGAGATGGAAATGTAGTCTCTACCTTCTTTGCAGAAAATTGCTGCACCTCACATCATAAATCTCCATTTCCTTCCTTTACTCCACTTAGTTCTCTTTGTTGTAATTGCCCAATTTCCTGATTTTCCTGCCCTCTTGCTCTTACGTGCAGTAAGTTAGATTGGGAAAACCTGCCTCTTCCACTGGGAAATCAGCACTGGTAAATTAACCACTATTTGGCAAACCTCCACAGATGGTGCCAGCAGAATTTCAGCCTAAGTCAGTAAGAACAAGGCAATTTAAAAACATTAAAAATGCATTGACAGCAAAGGAATAAAAGCAGTCACTCAGGTACAAGACAGAATTGTTAAAAAGCTTTTGGCAATACCAGGTTTTTCCTTTTCTATGAAATATTCTATTTTGCACAGAGAGCTTCATATGTAAAGAAAGGCACAGTAATGTATTCTCTGCTCAAAGTATTTCTTGGGAAAGAGAAGTATAATTTTTTTTTCTGATAAAAACTGGAATCAAAATAAACATTAAAACCTACTGAATACATTACCAATTTTTGTTTTATTTATGATGATTTCAGATCTCGTCTATCATTTAACAGTCTTCTGAAAGCTATTGTCTCACACAGGCATACGAATTTCATTCGCATTTGCAAAGCCATCCATTATACATGAACAGCTATGCTGTGACTGCTATTGAGGAAGGAATTACAAAATGTGCTTCTAAAGTAAGGCAGTTCTGTAAATATTTGTCCTGAACTGGGACCTCATTACAGTGTTTACTACAGGAATGAGAAATACTAGGATTTCTGTCCATCAATTCCTTTAGGAATGCATTTACTGCTGGTCTTAAAAACTCTTATTTTTTTAGATTAGTATTACTCTAGTGTGGATTTTTTGGCAATTCCCATCTTTTTGAAATTATATTATTCCATCAGCTAAAACAATGCAGAATATATGAACATGTACAAAGCAAAAAAATGATCTAATATACATAATAGATATGATAGACGAAGATTTGATGAATCACTTATAAATAAATGTAGCTTCCTTGACAGCTTACATGATTTCAGTGTTTTCAAGTGCAATAATTTTTAAATGGTTACTGGCAGGTAATTTATTAAGATGTTTATTCAGTATTTAAAATTTCCATATTTAGCTGGGTCATCTGCTGTCTTTGATTTGACACGTACAGTGAATAGATAACAGGATAAAATTGCTCCTCTCTGACCCCATGAGAATTGTGTAAATTCCTAGTGAGATATGTGAATTTTCTAATTGATAATTGTATGTTCTTACCATTACCTAAGAGCAACCTGATAGTTGCATTGCAAACTAGAACATTCTGTGTGAATAAATCAGAATAAGATTGCAGATCTTAGGTGTGGGAGGACAGAGGGGAATAGTCCATAATGAGGGATAAGTCCATAATCCTTATCTCCTACGCCACGTCATAATTTTAACCACCGGAAATACATGCAGTTAAACCTGGAGGTCATATTTTGTTTTCTTCACGAGGTCTGCTTTCCCAGCCTGCTGTCCTGAAGCCTTGAAATTGCTCTTCTGCAAGACCACACAGCCGTGGGCAAAGAGATAGGAAAGGAGCTTTGTGCACACAGCAGACAAGCATTAATGCTGCCAATGGGAAACTGCCAGTGAGACCTCTGAGCTTCTTGACACTATTCCACAACTGAGCTTTTATAATACAAAGATCTCATTCCAAGCATTTCTCTTTTCAGACCTTTTAGACTAGACCCTAGCAGGCATATTTTATGCTGTCATTTTTAAAAACAGGTCACTTTTTGGAACTCGCTATTCTTTATTAATAAATCATTTCAGAATCTCACTGCCATAATAACTGAAAACCGTATGACTTACAGATATCGTGTCCTACGGTCCTTTTTTATTCATGTATTCTGCCAATTTTTTTTTAAACTTAACTCTTCCTAAAGTTGTTTCCTGATATGTTGATTAAAGTGGACGCTCATACGCTTATTCAGCCTCTATTTTACCATACTAAACCAATTGGGCCTTTTTAGTTTTGTCAGTCCATGTCATGGAGCATCAGTCTAGGTTGTTTTAGCGCTAGTTCTATATGAGCTCCATCTTTCTTTAAATGACGAGACTGCTTTTTCATGCAGTCTTCTCAATAAGCTTTCTCCATCGCTTTATAAGATAGCTTACTATGGTACGATATGCCACAGAAAATGATGTGCTCCACATACCTCCAGTTGGAACAAGAGGAAACACCTTGTCTGCACTGTCCTCCAGACACTTCTGCCTTTTTCACAGCCTTTACATACCAATAGGTCATAGTCCTGCTGACTAATCAGTTACAGTCATCTTTTAATATTCCTCTGACATTTTCTACTGGCTAACCACTACTTTACAGCAGAAATTCTTATCAGTCATTGAATGTATGACTTTTTAATTGTGATACATTTGTATAATTCTAGCATACAAAGACATTCAATTTTTCCTGTAGGTTATTTTCACCTTCTTTTGTACCAGCTGTACTGGTAATATGAGATGTTAAGAACACTTTGGAGCCCTTTTGTACATTTTTATCTTATCCCTTCATCCCAGTTTCCACCAGCATTGAGCAAGATTGACATTCATCCCTAGCTTTAAGAAACATCCCGTATTTCATGAAGATGTTGAATCAATTATGAAAGAGCTATATCAATCAATCAAACCCAACACCATCAAACAATGTAAAAATTAATTGGACTTTTTTGGTATAGATTTGAGTTTAAAGGACCTTCATCTTTTAGTAAAAAGTAACTGCAAACCTCAAGAAGAAAATCTCTGTTTTTCTAAAACTCTGTTACATTGCACATCCAAATTAAGGCTGTGAGTTCATGTCTGAGACTTTGTAAGTTAAAAACATTACCAGAGGCATTTTTCTTAAACTTACATGTCAGGTTAAAAAATAGCATGTAAAAAATTCATTATAGACAATTTATTTAAATTATGATTCTATGTATATATTCCAGGAAGATGAGATTTATTTTTCCCTCCAACTAATTAACCAGCTCATTTAGGGAATATTACTGTAAATTGAGTAACAAGAATATTCCAATCCCATTTCCTCATAGGAACAACAGTGTTTCCATTTCACAGGAGAAATTTGATCCTGTTCATCCCAATTACATGGAAACAGTGATACATGTACCCTAAACGATCATTGCATCCTGCGGGCTGTCTATGTCCATATCCTACAGATTATCTTCAAAAGTCACAGCTTGAAAGGTCTTTTCCAACTATTAGCAATTTTTTTACCACTAGTTTCAGACTCCTTAGTGGCCAGTTCCCTTTCTGCAAAGTGCAAATCCTTCTAGGGTGACAGAGAGAAAGAAACTGCCCAGGTCAGAGTATCGCTTATGTTTTTTTTTAACAAGATCTTTATGATGCAGTCTTAGAATTAGAACACAATTTGGTTGTGTACAAGCTAATGTTTTTTGATATAGTGAATTAATTGAAAGGTAAATTGAAACACCAGTAGAGTGTTTGTTCATAAATGTAACTGACATAAAACCACAAGAACACAGTTACAGAAAATTGAAAGGGATTATAGTTAGAAATACACATGATCTCTCAGACTCTTAATATCATATTTTCATTCAGTGGAAAAAAATATTACTTTAGTCTAATTCAGCCACTTCCTCCAGAAAAAAATATTGAATTTACAGATAACCACATTGTTACTGAAGGATTGAAACTTGACAACAGAATTGATTTTAACTGTTTTCGTGAGGAATATTCTATAAAATTGATTTGGACAAGACTATGGATGTTTCAGGTATCTTTTAGTCCCTGCTTCAAATCCTAAGTTTTATAGAAGCTTTAAACTTTGTGAATTTATTATGTCTATTCCTATCTCAAAAAAAACTGTGAAAATAATATTTTCTCTATGTAAAAAAAAAAAAGACAGGTTGTAGAAACCTGTGAGATATTATATGTGCTACGTTTGAACCTCAGATTAATTTAATTTGCATATACTTTTTTACTGAGTTAGGAACAAGAGTTATTGAAACATATAAGAACTGATTTACTCTCTTAAATACATTCAAACTTATGAAGATCAGTTGACACATATGAAGGCATTATAAATATATCTGTAAGAAAAAATCAGAATATTTTGGAGAAAGTTAAATTTCATTAAATATCTTTGATAATTAAATTCTCTCAAATTTTTGTGTGAATGTCCTTTATGTTTATGTAGGAAAGTTAGCTACCAGATATCCTTGATTCCAAGGACATTAGGAGCCATTCTGCTAGTAGTTTTACAGGGGATGAGCATTTCATCCAAATTTTCTGTGTAGTCTGACTTTTGGTAATATGTCTAAACCCAAATATCAGTAAAGAGAAAATGAAACTTTTTTTTATATGTTTGCTTAATAGGGTCTGCATTTTCTGTTTCTGAAAATTTTTGTACATTTCTCCTGTCACCTTCTGTAATCACATATATCACTCTCCATTTCAGAGTGTCTGAAAACCTGATGAAGGCTAGATTAAGATGTAAATTGTTGGAATGAATACTTATTTTTGGCAGGTTTTCTTGGGGAAAGCACTTGGCAATTTGGATGTTTTAGTCTGGTTAATATTTATGGCTCTGCCTTTGTTCTGAGTTTGTACAGGAGTACAGTGGGCACTATTAGAAATCAGTAAGTAGTTGTAATAAACATCCACCTGATATAAAGGAAACTTTCAGACCTTAAAAATGTATCAAATGAGACCATCAATTCTTCAAGTGTTATTTGCTTGACATGAAATCATCAGAGCACAAAACTATTCCGATCTAATTGCTAAGTGTATTTTGAGTGAGTTCTTTTACCTTTGATTAGTCTCAGACACAAAGAAGTTCCACCGTTATTGGAAATGACATAATTAAAAGCTCCTCCAATATAATTAAGGGTCCTCATGCCTAGATTAAATGAAATTTATTTCCTGGTGAAAACACTCAAATCTAGAATGTGAAAGGGTCAAGAAAAAAGAAAATTGAATTAAAACAAACCCACCCTTCACAGTTTTTTTTTTCCTTCACTCTGATTCCTAGTAAGGCTTTAGAAAGCTGCTAAGGTCTTCCAAAGGAACATGAAATTTTTTATTGACTATACTTAGCTCTTTTTTCACCCTTTTTAAAAGAAAACATATAAATTCCACGAAGTTTTAAGTAAGATAGAAGAAGAAATAATTAAGAGAATAATGAGTGTCATCCATACTATTGAATCAGCAGCTATAGTATTTGTGTATTTTCCTTTAAAAGAAGTATATAATGGCTAGCGCAGTGAATGCCATTGGTATTCATATCAAAGTTTGATCCTGTGGTCTCTGAGCATATGGAATTCTTTTAATTATTTCTCCTGGTAATCAGAATATGTCCTTATCCTCCTCTAATGAAAAGCAAGACAGTGTTGTAGGACACTGTCTTCTCCTCTTCTCTTGAAACTCTTCTGATAGGGAAGATAAAACCCAAAACCATCAAAAAACTCAGGACACTATCTCTCCCTCAGGCTAGCAAATACCTGTACTTTATGCCCTAGTTCTTCATCCAGAACATTCTGACCAATCTCATATTTTAACATGAATATATTTTGTATTCTGTTGAAGACCAAAAAAGATCTTTATACAGTGTTTCAACAAGATAAGTGAAAGGAGGCTGCAGCAGGCCAGAATGTTTTCTTCTATTACATTTTTACCAGAATTTCTTTTTTTGTTCAAAACTTGTCAAAACCATTTTTTTTGTTCTAGTGTTACAGTCCTTCCAAATAAAAACCTTCAAGAACACACTCTGAAAATACAGAATAATAGAATCATAGAATGGTTTGTGTTGGAAGGGACCTTAAAGATCACCTAGTTCCAACCCTCCTGCCACAAGTAGGGACTTCTTCCTCCAGAACAGGTTGTTCAAAGCCTCATCCAACCTGGTCTTGAACATTTCCAGGAACGGAACATCTACAATTTCTGTTGGCAATCTGTTCCAGTGCCTCACTACCCTTACAGTGTAGAATTTCTTCCTCATATCTAATCTAAATCTCCCCTCTTTCAGTTTAAAGTCATTGCCCCTTGTCCTATCACTACATGCCCTTGTAAAAAGTCCCTCTCCAGCTTTCTTACAGGTTCCCTTTAGGTACTGGAAGGCTGCTAGAAGGTCTTCTCGGAGCCTGCTCTTCTCCAGTATGAACAATTCCAACTCTTTCAGCCTGTCTTCATAAGAGAGGTGCTCTAGCCCTCGAATCATCTTTCTGGCCCTGCTCTGGTCTTGCTCCAACAGGGCCATGTCCTTCTTATGTTGGGGGCCCTCGATCTGCAGTCCAGGATACGGTTGGCTTTCTGGGCTGCAAGCACACATTGCTGGCTCATGTTGAGCTTCTCATCAACCAACATCCCCAAGTCCTTCTCCTCAGGGCTGCTCTCCATCCATTCTCCACCTAGTCTGTATTTGTGCTTGGGATTGTCCCAATCACATGCAGGGCCTTGCGCTTGGCCTTGCTGAACTTCATGAGGTTTGCATGGGCCCACCTCTCCAGCCTGCATCGCTGCTCAAGTTGCCCCAGTCCCTGGAGGTGATGGGAGCAGCTTAAACCACTCAGGCTAAATGCTGAAAGTGAGTGAGTGCACGTTGTCTCCAGGGTCAGCAAGCTCTGACTCCCCAAAACTGAAGTAATTTTTTTCTCATCGCTGTGAGTCACAGGACTGAAAGGATTATGATGGATTCTTGTACACACCTAAGATCAGAAAAGAGTTTTTTCATTCCCACTTCCAATGTCTGTCAAAAGCATTATATACTCTCTCCAGCTGCTTTTATGACAGTACAAACGCTTACCTGTTATTTTCTTCACTAGTGGCAGAGACAAAAAATGGAAACTTTCAACCCATATGATTTTCTTTCGAAATAAAAATTATGAATATCTATGAATAATGTTTACTATAAATTATTTATGAGTTGAAGTCATATCTATAGGTTCATATCATTTGCTACAAAGGAGTTTTCTTTTTTCTGTTTCCCCAAAGCTTCATAGACACAAAAGGTAATAGAAAACAATGTTCTTTTTTTCTCTCTTCTATGGTAACTTTTTATCACAAACTGAGTAGGAAACGAAAATGAGACAAGCAGACAAAATAATTAGAAAGGAAACAGTTTGAGGTTCTGCTGTTTGCAGAAACAAACTGTCTATAGCTAACTCAAATTACCTAAATTTCACAAAATTCATACTACAAGTCATTATCTATTGTCTCCCAGAAGGAATATTAATTTACCTGCGTTTATGTCTCATTATCTGAAAAATTGTCTGCAGTATTTTTTTAAACTAAGCTGCTCCTTTTGAATACCAAACAGAGAATATAAACAGCAACAGTTTTACAAACGTGCAATGCAAATACCTTTGAAAATAATGTTTTGGATTATTAGCCTTCAGCTATCTCATTGTGCAATGTAATCTGGCATGCACTTATCTTTTGCGTTTAAGAATATTCACATTCTTTCTTCCGTTATGATAGAACAACTTGGTTTATATTCCCAAGTAGAACTGTGAAGTAGCTGCAGAAAGAATAATTTCAAGGGGTGACCTGTTAAAAACATACGAAGACAGCCTAATTGAGTACTGAATCATTATTTCAGTTATCTATTTTTGTCTCTAGTTGCAGAGAGATGTCATACATGTGCTTAATATATCAATAGTATATTAGAATAACACAAACATTAAAATTAATATTAAAATATGTATATTTAAAAATAGCAAACATTTCATTTTTACCAGTGGAAAACTAGTCTTTATCAACCTTTAGCATTAAATCTAGGTCGGGTCAATCAGTCTATTTTCCCTCCTGAAACAGAAAATCAACTAGGCCAAGATATCTTCTGCTAAATCAAAGCCAATAGTAGATGCTCTTAATTGAGTTCCATTTCAAAAAAAATGTTTGATGTTCAGCATTAAGAATATCCAAGTGTTTGTTTTGTAAAATTTTTTCTTCTAAACAATTTTGTGTTCACATCATTTCTCTTTTGACTGATACTAAATGACACTAAAGTGAACAAACTTCATATACAAGTATTGAAGTTATACAAGACATCTGTGAATAAATTTGAGCCTCTCCAATGGATAGGGCATAAATACACATGCATTTTTTTCAGAATAACACAGCACTGATAGAACAGGGAGTTGTGTTCCATTTATTTTTGCAATTTTCTTTTCTGTGTTTTCCACTGGGAAAATAGGACACACAAACACACACACAATCCCCCTCCGAAATAAAAGAAAAAGTGAAGATGTGAAGTTTGCTCATGAAATGGCTTTTTCACTGGAAACTGAAGAAATTCTGGATCCAGCTTTATATTTCTGTATGTATGTGATGTCTATTCTTAATCTACCACCTATGTGCCACTCTACCTATAGATGGGATGGATTTGTTTCTCCTCTGCTCTGAGGTTCTTCCAAGACTCTCCTGTAAGGAAAATAAGTGATCTCCATTGACTTCTCAGTTGGACTTTTTATGGCATTACTCCTCATACCAGTTCGGTTGGAGATGCAGTGTCCCCAATATGCAGGAAGTTGCAGACTGCATGATTTAATTAAACTACAGCTTCACTAACATAACTGCCTGAGGAACTACCAACAATAATTCAGCCAGATGTCATCTTTCCCCAATTGTTTTCACCTGACTTAAAGTTTCCATCAGTCTTTAATTGTTTCTTTAGCTTGTTCCCACTTCTCTGCAGGAGGTCTCCATTCCTCGTTTCTCTATAACACTCCTCATAAGAGTTAAATGAGAGGAAATTGTATTGTTTAGGTGTTTTGGACAGTATTAAGATATGTTTTTCTTTTTCATATGTCTGAGCTGCTTACCTCACTCATGTGAGATGTTTGTCACCTATCCTCCTTATTTGCCTAAGTCAAGCCTGATTTGCAGGAAAAAAAAATATATCCAAAAACTAAAGCCCACCTCCTTCCCTCCCTGACCCACATTATCATGCCAATTAGGTGAGAAAACAAAAATTGTTTCTTAGACTAAATGAACTATTCCCAAATGACTCCTAAAACAGACTCCTATGCTTTACCTACCGCTTGGAAGACAGAAGCTGACTGGGAGAGCAGCCTTTACCTTAATGAACAGCCATTTGACATTGTACCTGGAATTACTGTACTTGAGCCCTAAGAACCTACTTAAGATCTCAGGAGGTGTCTTTGTTACTCCTGTCATTCTGTCATGTGCCATGAAAGGACTGTCTACTCCTTTTACCACTGCTCCAAAACAAGGAACCAAACTTGTATTGTCTTTTCCTACTTGCATTCTGATGTAAAAAATTGTCAATCTGTGGCAATAATCCTTATTTCCCTTATTTTTTTTTGAGATGACTGTAATGACACTTTCCACTACCAAGATTTTTTTAAGAATTTCTTTTTCCTATTCCCTTCATTTCTCTTGTATCGGACTGATTTTTCATCTCTTACTTAATGATAAACTTCCCTGAGTTTGAGCCTGGAATGGTTATTTAAGCAATACCAGCTATTCAGGCTACACTGGTTGTTTGATCAAGGACCATACTTGAAAGGAGGCATTTTAAATTCTCCAGGCCTACCAAAGCTGTTCCATAGGGGCAGCCCTGCGAAGCTTCCCATCCTCCCATTGTGGTCCAGGGAAACTGTGACTTGTACTGACCTCTGTAGGTATCATGAATTCCACAACTATGATTAAGCTCAAGACTCATTCATCCACTTCACGATGATGCTGTAAGAATTAATTAGTTAGTGTTTAGAAAGTGCTTCATAAAAGTAAAGTACTAAACATTATTGTCACATTAAAGACAAGCTGGAATCCCTTTGACAGAGATACTGTACTATATGGGCTCTTTGTGCAGATAATTATACCTAATAAGATATTCATAATTATATCAGTAATTCAAGTTACTCAATCCACATTAGAAAATGCCTATCAAATGTCCTGGTTTTATTATGCAAATCTTTTATAAACCTCCAGCAGTTTTGTGATCCATTAAAGGTAGGATCTCCTTGCATTTAGAATGCTTTCAAACCAGCCTAATGCTTGAAAAATATCTCAGCGTAGAATTGGGACCTCTTTATAAAATTTTAGGTGTGGCTTTTTTAGTATCTCCACCCATAATTTGTAAGATCCTTTTACTAAGGAGAAGCAGTTACTTCCTTACAGTCAGTAATTACAGTTATTCTGACAGATATTCAGAGATACCAATAGATAAAGTTGAAAAGCATAAAAATATTGGCAGGAGATATTGAAAAAGGCTTTGCTCTTTTTTTTTTTTTTTTTTTTTTTTTTTTTTTTTTTTTTTAAGTGCCTTGTTTCTTTCTCTGTTCCCTTTCCAGGTAGAGTTTTCTGTTATACATTTAGCTTTAAACAGTCAACTTTTCATGACTCTACACTGCAGTTGTTTCAAGGAGTCCGTAGCTGAAGGAGAATAGAAGGATTCGAATGAGTTCTGATGCAGAACACAAATTTTTCTTTTAGTTTCTCTTTGCTGTATGTATTTATAATCTTTCAAATCTGGTAAATGTTGGCTTGAAATCAGCACATATTTTTAACCAATTTAATAATTTTGAATCATGTTTGCAAGGTATCTGACTATCTGGATTTTTTAAAAATAACTGCTGTAGAAAACAATGTCATGAGCTACCTGGAATTATTCATTTATTCAGCCAGAAGGTAAATATTTTACAATCTTTGCTCAAGAATTAAAACTGTCATAGGGAATACAATTTACACTGTGAACATCTCAGTTTCTTCCTTTACTAAAAACCATATGTATGTGATATGAAGTATATAATTACCTGACACTTTACAGAATGTAAACAGTGTATTTATTTACATTCTTTCAGTTTCTACAACAATTCAACCCACTTCTAGAAGTATTGAAAACCAGCACTGTAGAAGTGTAAACTTTGGGCTTACTTCCATAATTCCAGCCTACAGATAGTATTCCACATATTCCATCTACAATGCCCTACACCATGTTCCTCCAGCTCTGTCTTCATTAAAAACCTGAGAGAAGAGATGAGTGTTGGCTTGTGTGTCTGTGTGCCATTAGCACAGACTGTGTAAAATCAGAAATCAGATGAGAGGAAGGAGAGGAAAGGGGAAAGACAAGGCAAAGGGCAAAGGCAAGGCCTCTTCATATGATGTACCCTTCCTTAATCTCCTGTATTTTTAAGCTCTGGCCCCAGGGATGATAATGACATCTTACATAGAGAAAGATCGTGTCTCAGTTAAGTAGAAGCTGAGAGTGCGAGTTCTCCGCTCATGCTGGAAAGCAAACGTCAGCACAAGCACTACACTTGCTCTTAAGAGAGGCACATATCTATCTACCTATCTCAGCTGACAGGTAAGAGAGACCAGACTGCAAGAAAAGATCCTCAGCACACATGAATAACTGGAACATCTGGGAAACGATACATTGAAGGGACTCCAGATACAAACCTGATTTTCAGAAGTAAGAACAACTTACAGAAACACAGATATTTAGTATTTGCCCATCATGATAAGATCACAGGTCGAAGTCACACAGATTGTCTGAAAAAAAGCCCAGCTCTGAATATGGTTAGCTGAACTCAAGGCCATGTGAGGTGCAGAAGTCGTTACAGCTGCTCCACAGCATTTTTCTTGTTACGCACCAACGCTTTGTGATGCGATTCTCTATTGCAAATTATATGGAGATTGTCTACACTATTTATAAGCATGGCAGTATAACATTTTACCCCCAATCGTTCTGTCAATCTATGTATTTTGACAGTAAACAAATAAGGAAAAAAAAAGAGATGTTGTTCCTTGACAGGAAACAGCAGTGAGAAATAGCTGTAGAAAGCTTTTCAGTAGTAAATGTACATTAAATTGCACTAAGATTACATTATATGGGTCGATCCTCTAAATATCTGAATTGTCTCAACTTTTATGGAAAAATTTAGAGTGGAACAGCCAGTATTATATTTTTAAAGTATAACATGGGTCAATACAATAATGTGTTTAACAGATTTATAAGGGAATTTTCCAAGGTCTTTTCTAACCTAGAAATTCTATGAAATTCTATGAAAATACTTAATGGCTTAAATTCACTTCAGTGAAAGCCATAGAACTTAAACATGACCTTTACTGGAAGGAGATTTGATTTAACGCTGAATTCTTCATAAAAATTCCACCTTTTAATTATATAGTAATTCAAAGTAGAACAAAAAGGAGCCTTCCAATTTGTAGCATACATGGTATGTATGTATCTCTCCGTATTTCCCCGAGATTGCAGCATGAAGCAGCAGAAGTCTCATATTCCTATTATCAGTTTACACATTAAGGCTTGCAGTAACAGGAGCATTGAATTCATGTCAAGAAACAAGGACTAGGCACACAAGTGTAAATATGACTTTTTACCACCACAAAGGCACATCTTTATTTTCAACTTATGTTGCTCACCGGCCTGGGCTGCGGCACCAGGGACGCTGTTGCATCTTCCGCAGCCAGGAGGAAATGGCCTGCCTCTTGTAGGCAGGATAGGTACCTTGAGTTGAGTAGTTAATTAGTAGTTCATTAGCTCAACTCAGTCCAGCTGGATAAGAATGATTAGTGCCATAATTCCCCCTTTTTGTTTTACCGTTTTTTGTTTTCACAAAGGCTTTATGGGTGAGCAGAGACCCAGCCCATTCATCCAACTCCAGCACGCTTCCCTCCCGCAAATACCACGTCGGGGCTTGTGGCTTTACCTTCTTCTCCGAAGGACTCTCGCTCGATCTCCCGGCTCCGGTGCTGGCTCCGGCTCTTTTGGCTCAGGCTCCTTAGGCTCGGGCTCTCGGCTCGGCGAGGGAGTCGGGGCTTCCCAGGGCTTCCCAGGGTCTTGTGGATGTATCACATCGGGGTCACCAGTTGTTGCTCACCAGCCTGGGCTGCGGCACCAGGGACGCTGTTGCATCTTCCGCAGCCAGGAGGAAATGGCCTGCCTCTTGTGGGCAGGATAGGTACCTTGAGTTGAGTAGTTAATTAGTAGTTCATTAGCTCAACTCAGTCCAGCTGGATAAGAATGATTAGTGCCATAAACTTACAGTTGGTTTAACTCCAGGCAGACAGGAGTCAGCCAACTGCAGAACATGTTTTGGGAGCAGGCTTTGCCTATTCTTCATGAATAACAACTTTCTGAGTTATAGTGACTAGGTAAACGTTTCCTAAATCCTGTCACTGAGTTTGTCCTTGAAAGACATAGAAAGAAGAGGCTTTTCTTCCTTTATCAATTTTAGTACTGAATAAAAAATTTTATAAAAAGAGTTCTAATTATATCCATCTTACTCTTCTTTCCTTTGAATGTCAATCAGAGAATCTTCCTTCCTGGAAGAAAGAATGAATACATCATAGAAGATGGGATTTGATCCTCATATGAGCTTCAGGAAAAAGGAAATTCACATCTTTGCCACAATCTGAGTCAGAGTCAGGATGCTTGAATGGCTCTCAAACTGACAGCTGCACTGTGGTTAAGGTGAGACAACAGGGGAGAGTCTGTCTCCAAGGCACCATGTCTTTGCTTTTAGTTCTCTCTCATGTTCGTGGTATCTAAAGGAAAAAAAAAAAAAGAATTTGAAAAATTATATGTGATATGTAAATACATATACATACGTAACAAAGCTATCTCTTTACCACAAGATGCTCTTGTATTTCCCATTGCTCATTTTCTTGGCCAGAAAAGCAGTATAGAAGCTGAGTAATTCTTATTCTCCATCCAAAAAAAGAAATAAAATTTTTTTAGTTGTGTATATGATGATATAGATTGTCTTTGGGACGCTAGTGAGAAATGGCCTATTTTCAAATCATCCAGGCACTCAGGCAATTAACCCACCAAGATTAATACTTCTGGCATTTTGCTTTTCAGTTGACATCTTCAATTTTTTTTTTTTTTTTTTTTTTAAAGGAGGGTATTCTGTGGAAATCATGATCTTAATGAGACACCTAATCACCACAAATAGGGGAGATAGTCCCTTGGAAAAAAAAAATCCAAAACCAAAAAGGAATAATAATATATGCTGAATGAAAGAGTTACTCACTCAGGTTCTCACTCCAAATCCTGGGAGCTGCTCTTCTAAACACCTCAGGATTTTTCAAAATAATGAAATCCTGGAAAAATTAACTTCAAGTTTTTACTTTAGAAGACAAGAAAAAAATTCCTATTAAAAATGTTGACTGGTGCCTATGATACATTTTCCTTCCCCCAGCTTCTGTTCTTTTGACCTACTGTGCCCAAATATGACTGTTAAGAAGATGTATTTTTCTCATCAAATCATTAACAGCAATGTAGAGTAGTGCCTCTTTATTATTCTCAAAGATGTATTTGCTGAACTTTTCACACTGTTAATTTGTAGTTCATAAAAATTACTGTAAGAAGAATCGATAGCTTATTTGATCAACACTTCACAAAACAGCATTCACTCCCTCTTTTTGGTCACTCTGTCCAGAAGATATTTTACAAGTTCCTACAATAAGCATCAATCAACATTCAGCATCATTACACACTTAAAACCATGAACATAATTTATTTGGTAGCTTCTGTGAATGGGAGTAATAAAATCTACTGAACAAAAGTTTGAGTAATATCAGAAGATGCTCCATCAGCATTTTTCTGATTACCTACCATAACCTCTAGACAAATAGCCACGATTAACGTCTCTAATATCACTTGCTGTAGAAACAGTCCAGTTCCATATTAATATTAATGTACTCACTGCTATTAACATGGAGAAGATAAGATAAAATCTGTCAAGAAAATGTTACTCCTTATAATTTGTACAGAAGTGATTATTAAAAACCTGACAAAGGTTTTGCAGGGTGGTACTAGGCTACTACCAAAGACTGATGTATTCTCCTCCTGCAGTTCTGCACCTACAATTCTGCATTGGTTATAGAATTAACCACTGAATGGTGTAGTGCACTTTTTGTGTGCAGAAGGGACACTATACACATACAAGCATTATTTGCTAGACTGTTACACTGTTGTAACTGTTGTACACTTTTGTATAGACTAATCTATACAAAACAAGGGAAATTAAAGAATAACTACCGTCTTTCAGGTAACACTCTTGCCTGTATCTATGGTTCTAGGAGCTGTGGGCTTCCCCGTGTGTCTCCACTCAGCCACTTCCCAGACTACTACAGATTTTTTTCAGATACTGAGTGTCTGAGATGTCTTCTCCGGTAATTGTTATTTGCTTTATCACAGCTTTAGTTAGTGTGGCAAGCTCAAAGCAAGAGCTAAGTTTTCTTCCTGACCTTCATTAGGAGATCAGGTCTAAAAAGAGATATCAGCATTCAGAGGTGTATAACATTTGCCAGAAAATGAGCAAATCTTATTCCATTTTCCCTACAGAAAGAATTGTCAGGAACTGTTGAGGAGTCGTACTGACAGCACAGTACAACAGTGGTTTAATGAGAAGTGCTGCAAAACTGTTCTCAGGAATGAGCTCCACTCTGGGGCTAGATAGTAAAGATTAAAGTCCTTAGCACGAGTACAGTTGTAGACCAATTTTTCTTTCCTGCAGTATGGCAGAAAATGAAGCAATTGAAACCATAAGAAGCAAAGACATCAAGTCTGTATTAGTATGTGTCGTGTTTAATCTCTTGGCGTGGAAGAACTTGTGAAAGTATCTTGTGGGCAGATTTTTTTTAAACAATTGAAAAAAAAGTGAAAGATAATAGAACAGCATACAAAGAGATACAAGCAAAGAAAAAAGGTCTATTTCAGGTAGAGACTTTGTCCAAGGCAAAGCAACAGGTACTAAACAAGAAGAGTAACTAAAATACCTGAAGACGGAAGGAGTGCAAGAAATGTTGGCATAAAGCCCTCATACTTCGTAGGCTGCCAATCTTTTCTCTAAAATTAGGTTAGAAAATTTCCAGCACAAAGAAAATGAAGAGAAAGAATCTAATACACACCAAACAGAAGTATGATGTACATATACTTTCCATAGACTAAAACTTTGTATTCAAAATTATAAAACGATTTCTTTGCCAAGTGAAAATCTTTACATGGCAAATCCTTTACTACAGAACAGAGAGGAAGGAGGGAGTCATAGTGGAAAAAGCATGCTCTAGTCACTCCTTTTTTGCTCATTTCTTTCTAAAATTGCTACAGCTAGAGCCACTGTTTTGAAACTATGAAAGTGAAAGTCATTGGGTTTTATGGATTCAGTTCTAAGCATTTTTCATAAGAGTTAGAGGTGAGGTACTGCAATTAGGCCTTCAGGACAGTGCACTTTTCAGCTGGAAACTTGGAACACAGAAACAGGAAAACAAATCGGAAAATAACATCAGATTATGAGGATGCTGAGGCAGCAATCAATGGTTATTGGAAATCCTTCTGTTAAACTCTGGCACACAATAACATCCCCCATAGAACTAGGGCTTGATAACGTAACCAGTCAGTCAATCGATGTATTCCTCCTTTTGTGAATAAATACTGGTGTGGTTATAACACGGACTGAACTTTTTATGGAAGTCACAGTCTTAAAATCAATAGATACTGTGGTCCAGAAGCAACATCATATAATCCATTATGATTTGTAGAGAGCAATAATTATATACTTAACCAAGATCCTTAAGTGTCATGTTTATAGGTACAATCCACAGAACAAAGGTTCACTGCAATCAGTGAAGAGATTTAGATTAGTCTCAAAAGGCTTTGAGTTAGATAAAACAAAAAGACACTTGCCCTGGGAAGTTGAGAATTGCAATTGATCCTAGTGGTGAAAGATCTCACAGCTTTAAGCTTGAATCCTGAGTTTGGCACCAGGCATTATTTTCAGCACCCTTTGGGGTTTAGGAAATTTGCAGCTCTGGCTACTCTCTTCAAGACAGAGAGAAGGACAAAACCACTCAGAGATGCACATATGAATTATTATTTATCTTAAATCATATGAAAAGAAAGAGAACGTGACAATGCTTCTGCCCATCCCTTTTTATAGCACTTATCCATGTTCAATTTCCTCTCAGTGACAGATCTATATTTCCAGCAGCCTGGGGCTATGCCCTGACCTACATGTTCCTGCTGAAATTCTGACACTGTGTTGGAAATAGTTTAAGATTTATGGGATCAAGAAGTGCTTGAAAGAACAAGATCTGGTGACCTCTCAGTGAGGGCACTCACTGGAAAGAAGATGTTAATTTCTAGTCTCTACTTCTAATACTGTTTATGCCTTTAGGATGAAATATTCATTAGACAAAACACATGATATTGTTTTGTGGCTTTGTCCAAAAACAACCTACTATTAAAATTTGCCCTCGTAGAGCTGTATAGATTCCTACTGAATAAATAAAGCTGAATATATTGGTTTTGTGAGACTAACACAGTTTTGAATGTTAATCACAGTTGGGAATTTTGTCTTAAAAAATACCCTCCCCAAGATATCAGTAGTGTATCTTAATATACCAAAAAACCCTATAGATCTGCTTAAAGAAGCAAGAAAGTGTGAAAATTTATCCTCAACAATTTCCTATGAACTGCTTTTGTCAAAACTTTTTGGAATTTCAAATTTCATCCAGCTTCCACTGTGCAGAATAGTAACACTGGTAAGGATCTCAGAAAGCCTTTAGATAAGACATTGCGAATTTCCTTCCCTGGGTCTGAGCTCCTGTAAATACATCAAAATACAATACGAGCAGCTAGGGCATGATTATATTATTAAAATGTGTCATATTCAAACCCCCTGCTTTATTTGAATGCATAGTATGGATGTTTTTACCAGGAAACAACTAGCTTTAAGGAGAGGTTAATATGAATGCATCCTCAAACTCCACAAAGGGAATTTGGCAGTAACAAAAGTCTTGGTTTCCTCATTAGGTAATATAGAAACATCATTGTCAAAGTATCATTTAATTTATTAAGATTAGCAACATTTTTTTAAGTGCATAAGACACATCAAAATTGTAAGTTAGACACTGGCCAACAAAATTCTTACTCTCTCTATGGCCACAGCAAAGTGATAGTAGGATACTTTTTGTCATGCTCTGTCAAGCAACTAACCTGGTAGAAAAATATACATTGCTGTGTGTCTAGTGCAAATCCAGATGCTTCCTTCGGGGCCCTTGTCCCTCTTCAAGCTCTTGTGCTAAGGCAAAAGACAAATCTTTCTGTTGGTAATGGTAATACATTGTCAGAAAAGCAAGTAGAACTTTATCTTTCTTCACTGAGTAAAGGACATGGCTACAGGGATGTACACACACACAAGTATTTTCTTTTGCAGCATGTTTCTGACATTAGTTCAGATGTGGAGAGAGGTGACAGATTTGCTAGTTTCCAAATCAAACATAATCTCAGTATAGTTGAGAGCAGATATGAATTTCTGTTTAAGGCAGATGGTTGTAAGTGAAGTCTGTTTATTTTTACTAAACAGGTGAGAATTACAATCGAATACGCAAAGTGTGTTGCACCTTAGAAAGAAGCTGAGGCTATGGGAAAGTTAAGGACAGATAGATGACTTCAAAGTAGTATATTCTATGAATGCACCATCAGACTATCAAAAGAGATCAAGGGACTTTGAGACCAGGGCCTTCCAAAAATGACCCTGTTTGTCAGCAAAACCAAGTAATCTCTTAAATACACTGTGAGATATTGCCTATTTTATAGTTGGCACAAAGGACACAGGCAATGGAAAAGTTACACATCTCTGGAGATGTACCTCTTTCAACCAGTAAAACCTGAGAGAATTCCAGTTAAACTATATCAAAGTAGGAATAGGTTATTTTTCTGTTTGTTCCGTGCACTAGATAGCACGCTGTATGTTAAAGATCTTCTATTCCTCGATATTCTGATTCATTCTATATTTCCTGCACATTTTATTCAAACTGACTATAGTCAGTGCACATTTACCTCAACAATTTGGAGGCTGGAGGCAAGGTGATACCATAAGTGACAGGGGAAACTCTATTTTTTCAGCACTGCTAATATCAGGTTGCCTTCATTGCTGGAACGCAAGACAGAAGAAACGGTGCTGATTTTTAAAACCACGTGTAAGCGGCCAAGCTCAGGAAGGCACCATATTTACTGCATCTTTACAGCAGCTCAGACAACAATTTTGCCTGGGAAGAAGCAACCTTCAGGAGGAGAAAAAGGACAGTCAGGGCCATCCAGCTTTGATTAAGATACAGTTAGAATCATAGAATCATAGAATCGTTAGGGCTGGAAGGGACCTTCAAAGGTCATCTAGTCCAACCCCCCTGCAAGGAACAGGGATATCTCCAACTAGATCAGGTTGCTCAGGGCCTCATCCAACCGGGCCTTGAACGTCTCCAGGGATGGAGCGTCCACCACCTCTCTGGGCAACCTGTTCCAGTGTTCTACAACTCTCATGGTAAAAAATTTTTTCCTAATATCCAACCTGAATCTACCTCCCTCTATTTTAAAACCATTACCCCTTGTCCTATCACAACTGGCCCTCCTGAACAGCCTCTCCCCATCTTTCTTGTAGGCCCCCTTGAGGTACTGGAAGACCGCTATAAGGTCACCCCGGAGCCTCCTCTTCTCCAGGCTGAAGAGCCCCAACTCTTTCAGCCTGTCCTCATAGGAAAGGTGCTCCAGCCCTCTTATCATCTTCGTGGCCCTCCTCTGGACCCTCTCCAACTGGTCCATGTCCTTCTTATGTTGGGGACAGTTGTGACAGTTGTGACCAAGTTTTCAAAGTCATGGTTATTGTAACATGCAGAAAAGCTAAAGGCTTAACTAAAGACTTAAGAGTTAACTGGAAAGCACTTGAAATATTTTTATGCAAACAAACAGCTTGAGTAACCTATGGAACATAATACATAGAAACATGTATTCACAATTTGCAAGATGCCAGCAGATTTGACTTACCTAGTTTGCTATGCAAAGACATGTTTAAACTTCATGGTGATATCTCTCAAATGCACAAGGACAAAGACATGAAAAACATGCTATTAGCACTCTAAGTGAAATTTTATTTATTGAAATGTTTTAATGTTTTCAAGAGACTTACATGGATCTTGATTCTGAAGTTACATCTTCAAGAGCTGTACCTGTGAGATGCACACAGAAGCAAGTAGTAGGAGGCTGAGGATGCATGAGTGCATTCTCAAATCCTATCTCACCTTGGAGACACTCATTTTTGATGTTAAGACCTGAAAGGAAAATGTCGGATTACAAACAAATTTAAATCAACAATTTTTGTCAAAATCTATCTTCTAACATTGTCACTGCAAGAATACTGTTCCAGGATCTGCCTCCCTTTTTCTTACAAAGTACTGCCTTTTTCACAAAAATTAGAATAACCATGCTTAATTTGGTATTAGTTAAGTTAACGATGCATCACTTCTTTTGGCAGTGACTATCACTTTTCCCATCACTACAGCAGTATTGTTATGTCCCAAGGCCCTTGAGCTCAGCTTTGGAAGATAGCATCAACTCAAGATTTTCCTTCTGGCTAGAATGATTTATTGCACACAGCACCAATGCAGATAGTCAAGAGGATGAAGACGTGGGACTAAGGCCTTCTCTCTCCCCTCATCCTCAGGAGCAGCCCTTGTCCATCAGCCAGGGAAAGACTGCTGAAGGTGTCAATCCCCAGGCAAAATGAATGGCCACAGATCCCAGCAAGACATGAGGAATACTGGGAGGGCTGAATCCACCAATTCGCTGGTAAGGAGGTCACGTAAGCAAAGTGTATCTCCTCTCAGTGCTATAATAAAGCAAATTTTTCTGCTTGTTGCTGCAGTACCTCCTCCTGATGTCTGCTCCTGAGACTTCTCTATTCAGACTGAAAAACAGAAGTTCCTTCCTTGATGTGTTTGCACAATTGCGTGCTTTGCACCCAAGTACATTTTACATTTTTCACTCAGCAGGACATGTTGGACCCTCCCTCCTATAAAATCTCTTTCCTAGAAATGTTGGCAATAACTCCTTGTGACGTAGTCTCCTTTCATCTACGCAACGACACTATCTCTTCTCAGACATTTCCACAGGACCTCTAGCCCATCGATTGACTTAACTTCCTCAGAATTTATTTTCCTGTCCTGTGAAAAAAACAGTGGGGTTTTTTCCACTCCATCTGTGTGAAAAGTCTACTTTCATTTTTTGTTCTGTCACGTACAGTCAGACTCATGTTCAGTTGTTTCTTTACTTGGTGTTTGGGTTAACTCTTTCCTTGTAGGCTGCATCACATTATTTTGCATCATGTGCTGTGTAGGAGTCATCTTTTTCCCTGCACTCTATTCTTGATAGAGATGAGATATACCTTTTGAAGCTTTTACTTCCAAAAGCAACAGGATGCCACTAAGCAGAATGAAATTACTCAATCTGGAAAGTATTATAATAGAGAAACTTGCAACAGTGGTATGTCTTGGGTCACCTTTACAATCAATGATTGGACTGTAGGAGAAGATCACGTTCAAAACCATCTAAGGAACCTGAAGGCGCACAAGTCCATGGGACTTGATGAGATGCATCCGCAGGTCCTGAGGGAACTGGTAGATAAAGTTGCCAAGCCACTATCCATCATATTTGAGAAGTCATGGCAGTCTGGTGAAGTTCCCACTGACTGGAAATGGGGAAACTGAACCCTGATTTTTACAAAGGAAAACCCAGCTAACTCCAGGCCAGTCAGTCTCACCTCTGTGCCCAGCAAGATCATGGAGTAGATCCTCCTGGAAACTATGCTAAGGCACATGTTAAAAAAGGAGGTGATATGTGACAGCCAACATGGCTTCACTAAGGGCAAATTATGCCTGACAGATTTGGTGGCCTTCTACGATCGGGTTACAGCCTTGGTGGATAAGGGAAGAGCAACTGACATCATCAACCTGGACTTGTCCAAAGCATTTGACACTGTCCCACATGATATTCCTTCTCTCTGAATTGGAGAGACATAGATTTGACAGATGTACCACTCAGTGGATGAGGAATTGGCTGGATAGTCGCACTCAAATGGTTGCGGTCAACATCTCGATGTCCAAGTGGAAATCAGTGACCAGTGGTATTCTTCAAGGGTTGGTACTCGGGATGGCACTGTTTAAAACCTTTGTCAGTGACATAGACAGTGGGACTGAGTGCAGCCTCAGCAAGTTTGCTGATAACACCAAGCTGTGTGGTGTGGTAGAAACGCTGAAGGGAAGGGATACCATCCAGAGGGACCTTGACAGGCTTCAGAAGTGGACCTTTGCAAACCTCTTGAAGTTCAACAAGGCCAAGTGCAAAGTCCTGTACATGGGTCAGGGCAATCTCAAGCCCAAATATAGGCTGAGTGGAGAATGGATTGAGAGTAGCCGTGAGGAGAAGGACTTGGGGAAGTTGGTTGATGAGAAGCTCAACATGAGCTGGCAATGTGCACTTACAGCCCAGAAAGCCAACTGTATCCTGGGCTGCAGGTCAAAGGAGGTGGTTCTGTCCCTCTACTTTGCTTTCAGGAGACTCCACCTGGAGTACTGCATTCAGCTCTGGGGCCCCCAACATAAGAAGGACATGGAGCTGTTGGAGCAAGTCCAGAGGAGGGCCACAATGACAATCCAGGATCTGGAAAATCTCTCCTCTGAAGACAGGCTGAGAGAGACGGGGTTGTTCAGCCTGGAGAAGAGAATGCTCCAAGAAGACCTTCTAGCAGACTTCCAGTACTTAAAGGGGGCCTATAAGAAAGCTGGAGAGGGACTTTTTACAAGGGCATGTAGTAATAGGACAAGGGATAATGGTTTTAAACTGAAAAAGAGCAGATTTTTATTATCTCTAAGGAAGAAATTTTTCACTCTGAGGGTGGTGAAACACTGGAACAGGTTGCCCAGAGAAGTTGGGGATGCCCCATCCCTGGAGGTGTTCAAGGCCAGGTTGAAGGAGGCTTTGAGCAACCTAATCTAGGGAAACTTGTTCCTGCCCATGGCAGAGGGTTGGAACTAGATGTTCTTTAAGATCCTTTCCAACTCAATCCATTCTAGGATACTATGATTCCATGATGGTATTGACTGTACGGAACAGTTATTGTAAAACCTATCTAAAATTACTTCAGTGAGTAAATGGATGCTTCAGAATATAATGCTCATTGTGATATTACAGGTATTGAAGTATGGACATATAAAACCATGCAATATAGAGAATATATTACCTGTGTAAATTAAGAGCCTTTTTACAACATCTTTACATGGTGCTACACAGCAAAGTTATTCATTATAACAGAAAAGTTGAGGCAAAGGGGGAAAAGAAAGCTCGAATGGCTGCAAACATAAAATAACTGAGTAAATGTCATTACAAATGTTGTGCTAAGCACACTTATTTTTCAGTTCAAGAGACTAGCATGACAGAGAAAAAAGAATTGTGAATAAATCCAAAGACATCAAAGACTGTCTCAGATGTACGAATACACAGAGGTATTTCCATGTCACAGAAATTACCCATGTTTAGTTTTATTGGTGATAGAAAGCTTTCCCTCTGGGTGAAGCTCTGTGTTAGGCTCTGGAAAAAAAACATGAATGATATCTGGTTTTTATTATTAATATTTTTTCCAATATTTCTCATAGCACTCTTTTGGAAAGATACCTCACTGCTGTGTTTGCTCATCTGAGCATGCTTTTATTGCTGTTTACCTTTTTTCCGAGAGGTGTAAAGTTAGACTCAGACATGCTAGCACAAGCTTGCCGCTCCAAGGCAGACATTTTTATAAACAGCTACAAACTGCAAATTTATGTGAGACTACATCCACCATTTGTGGCTAAGATTAAAATTGTGACTTTTGGGGCAGCTTGTCCTCCAAGACAGCCATGGTATACAGTACAGATAACAAGCACATCCCAATATGTGACTGTGATCAAAGACTTGGAATGTTTATATGACCTATACCTCCTTATATTGTTATCTCTAATAACACACTTCATTTTTTGAGGTAAGGCCATGTCTACCTCAGAAATCTTTGTTACAGAAGATATAGGACTTTCACTCCCTCCCTCCACCATGGGAGTCAGTAAACTGTAACACAGCTCCAATGATTTTCTCGTCATTTCTAATACACTTGGTCAATAAGAGATACGGTGTCTCACAATGTTTGCAAGCACTCTACTCATCACTTCCTGCTGTTTCTGAAAGCATTCAGCTAAGTTAGTCATTGATCCCAGCCTGAAAAAAAATGGGATTTGGGCTCTGTCCAGCTCCACAGGTCATTTCTTTTAGATGCTTGGAATAAGAGGGTGTCATGGTTTGATGTGGAGGGGGGGGTGGTTCTGGTGGCAGGAGAGGGATTTTGCTCCCTGTGACCTCCCCGGTTTTGGATCCGGGTTAGGCTTAGTTCTGGCCACCGGATCAGACTGCCATCCCCCTCGGGGTTGAGCCAATAGGGCGCCTCTGCGAATTGCCCTATTTAAGTCAGGACAAGGGAACCGGAAAAGGTGCTTCGCCCAGGATCGACCAGAGAAGGGAGGAGGGCACTGCCCCCGCTCCCTGGCTCCCGGCCGGGCAGCTGCCTGCGTCGGGCCGGCGCCGCCCACGGAGAATGGCGGCGGCGGAGCCAGCTGGGGAACTCGGGGGCACCCCACTCCCAGGGTGCCCACTGGGCTGAGTTCACCTGGAGAGGACTGAGATCTGAGAGAAACAGCTGCATCGACAGCAGGTCAGTGAGGATGGAGCGGGAGGAGGTGTGCCGGAGCCGAGTTTCCCCTGCGGCTGATGGTGAGATAGCAGGCTGCCCCCCTGCAACCAGGACGGCCTCGGTGGAGCAGCGACCCACTCGCAGCCCGTGGGGAGAAGATGCCTGAGCCCGAGGATGGTCGTGTTGGGGGCACGGCAAGGCAGAGAGGCATCTGGAGTCTTCGTGACGACCCACGCCGGAGCGAGTGGCTGCAGCTCCCTAAGTACCCGAGACTGTGGTATAGCCCACACCGGAGCAATCTGTGGGGAAGGATTGTTTCCAGTGGGCTGGACTCACGTTGGAGAAGTTTGTGGATTTTTCCTCGTGGGTAGGGGATCCATTGGAGCAGGGGAAAAGGGTGTAAGGACTCCTTCTCCTTTAAGAAAGAAGCAGCAGTAACAGCACGGAATGAACTGACCTGCACTCCCCCAGTCCCTGCCCCCTGTGCTGCTGGGGGGAGGAGGTAGAGCCGGGAGGAAAAGGAAGGTGGGGGGGGGAGAAGGTGTCGGTTTTAAGATCTGGTTTTGTTTCTTTCTGTCCTCTCAAGTAATCGGTTTTTATTTCCCTTTGTCCTTCTAAGTAATCATTAATAAACTGTTTTGCTTTGAGAAAAGCGCTGCCTGTTTTGCCCAGGACCATGGTTGGTGGGTGCTCCCTCTGTTCTTGCCTCAACCCTCAGTCCTTTTGGTTTTTTTTTTTTCTCTCCTCTCTACTTTATTGGAGAAGGAGAGGCTGTGTGAGTTTTAGTTGCTGGATCAGCCTAAAACCACGACAGAGGGGTTGTTCTTGATGACCCGGGAATCAATTCTCAGTTGACACTTCTCCTGGGTTGTTCGCTGTTGCCTGCTGTCCCTATGACACTCACAACGTTCAGACACTGCTGAGAGCCTATGAAGCAAATGGAAAGAAAAGAAAACCCAGCCTAATCATCATGAATTGATAGTCTTTAGTGTAAAGTGTTGGCAGTTTATACTGCAGTTTCTATAATGCATACAGAAATTACTTATATACTATTGTGCTAATTTTGTGGTATTATGTAGTTACGAAGCTATTTTGCAAGGCTATACCTTAGCCCAAGGGCAAGGACGCCAACCCATACTATTCACAAATAAACTAGTGCTGTTTCTTGCAGTGATTGTATATTCTGAGCAGCAAAAGCAACAGTTTTTCTCTGTGTCTATCTTGCATTGTCCACCCATATGGTGAACTAAAACTGATTGAGGAGTTCTTTAAGTAATGAGTGCTACATGAGAGGGATAGAGTTAGCATCATGAGCAGGCTCATGTGGAACAACTTCTTCACTTTTGGTCATTACCTGATGGGCTTGTCCAGACCCCAGAGAACAGCTCTGACACGGTGGGAAAATGAACTAAACAAAACTGAAATGTGAGTGAAAGTGGGTGGTGAAAGAAGAACTGGTGGGACGTAGTGGGCAAGTAGTGGACATAGTCAAGGGAAGAGGTCTCCTTGCTCTCCTCCTTTACAGCCCTTCTCAGCTCCTCACAACTCATCTAAGTGAGGGGCCAAGACTTGTCCCTGATGGCTGCAGTGGAGGATATGACCTTTGTCCCATCTCTTCTACCATTCCTTCTCCCTTCCTCCTTGCACTTTCCTTTATTCTTCTCCTTGCCCCCCAGAAGACCTCTTAGGATAGTGCCCTCAGACCCCCTGCCCAGCCTCTGTCCAGCCACCCCCAGCCATCCCTGCTCAGACCCTTACACTCAGCGTGGTTTCAGGCTCCAAGCAGCTCTGTTAAGTAAATTTATCACACAGCAGGTAAAATGTCGCTTCAACAGTGTCATTGAATATAAATTATGTTCCAAGCAAATCTTCTCATCATCTCCTTCAAAGACTTTCCCTACTTCTCAACAACATTTCACATAATTATTTACGGGTATGACGCACGATTTAACCATTCCCAATCCTTTCTGTCATTAGCCAACTATTTGCTTGAATATTGCATTAGGAAATGGTATGGATATAATTAATGGCAGCAGCTTGTAGAAAGGAAAACAGCATGATCTGATCACTTCTGCCTGATCTACACATCCATATTTTCTGAAAACTTGGAATTTATCTAAGTTTAGGAAATGAAATATTTTTTAATAATAAGTCAATATACAAATATGTAAGTAATTTAGAAAAAAAAAATGGCTACTAACATGAATACAAAAATATGATAACGTAACTCAAGTTCTATAAAACTGGAAAAGTAGGTGAAAAATATATTCTTATTTAGCAAGACAAGTTCCCTACCAAGGAGTGTGCTCTGAACATAGATACAATTAGCACAATAAAGGAATTTTATCATTAATGGATTTTGTCTGAGTAAATGAATATTTAATATTTTTCAATATTCAATAATATATATTGAATATAAATACAAAATTGTATTTATGGAGAGAGAAAAATATTGCAATCTCAGTTGCACTTTTTAAATATTTCAGATTTTTTTACTAATTTCCTTTTTTTTTTTCAATATAATGCTATGGGCACTCTGGTCATGACATTATTATAATTCTGCACACACATACCTTTGAATATAAAGCCCTTTGCCTGTAAGCACATCTTGAGCAACACTGGTGGTTTTGTCCAAGGGTACCTATTGTGGGTTAGCCATTAGGATTTAGCCCTGTCATACACTTTATTATATCCAGACCTCTGAATTACATTAGTTAGATCTTAGCAAGGAATAAAATTAAGTTAGACTGTCTCTGCTGTTTTTAATGTTAAGTTCCCTTTTGTGAATAGTCTAAAGGCGTATTTAAGTACCTTTTCAAATCTGGAGAAGTTTTCAGATGGGAAAAAATAAAAACCATAAAACTAATAAAAGCCTCTTTAGAAGGTGTTTTCTGTGGAAGCAAAATACTTGGCAAATATGTTTATTTTGTTATAATGTACTTTTAAACAAGAATAAATTTCTGACATTAGCAAGATACTCTATTGTTACATTTTCACAATACACAATTTTGAAAAATTTTCTCCTGCAAAATATTGAAATATTCTAAAATACTGAAAATATTTTGGTATCATTTAATATATAAAATAAAAAGGTGAAAGAATAAGAAACCTTAGTGCTGCTGAAACAAAACATTTCTGTCCATTAATTTTAAAAATCCTTTCCTACTGAAGTGTTTCAAACTTCTCATTTCCAATTCAACTCAGAAGAAAGCCCAAAAGTCAAAATCTCTCATTCGTATATGTGACAGAATTTTCTTACTCTTGGCAGCTGTAATCCCAGTGCAAAGGTTTTTTAAGGGTTTGTGAACTTAAAAGAAGATAAATACACCCCAGGTGTCCACGCATCATTTTCCTTAGTTAAGAAAAGCAGTAGAGTTCTGCTTAAGGGACTCACATTTTCAGTCCTGTTCTGTGGAACAATAGGGGAAAGATCTTTGGCTGTGAGGTTTCTAACACAGTTTCCAGATCAAAGTAATTTGAATGATATTTGAAACTTTTGGATAGCTTTGAAGTGTGACTATCTTTACTTCAGAATATCCATTTGCACTCACGGGACATTGTTCATTACTGAAACTATATGTGATAACATACAATTAAGAAATCAGAAATTAGCTGTTGATAATAGAGTTATGGATGACAGAGATATTGATGTTTTAGAGAAATAAATTAAATATAGTATATATTCCACAGAAATATTGTAAGCACAAAAGCCCACCAAATAGTCTTCTTGAAAAGTAGAGCTGTAAACACTTATTAAACTTGGATATAATATTATTTCCCCTCCTGCAAAATATCTTAGGCTATTTCTGATTAAGACTCGTCACAGATGTTATTCCAGACTTCAGCTGTTTTATAAGAGTTTAAGGAAACATGCTGTCTGAATTCTCTGTAGACAGACAAAATGCGTTTTCATGCTGGGTTAGTTTGAAACAAGCAGTACCTGTGCCTCGGAAGTAAGTCTGGAAATAAGCATATGTTTTCTGGTGTGATCTCAACATGGTTTTACCTGTTCCTCTGCTGCATTCTGTATTATGAAAACATTTGACACGAATTAAAGAAAAATTATCTTCTGCTGTTTAGCAAGCCACAGCGGTCATTCATTGATAGTTGCTAGCACCTTTTCATAAACACCTGAGAAGTTTATGCCAGTGAAACCACAGTTGTGTGCCCTTGAAATTGGTAGGTGGGACAGTCTGGGCTGTGAGAGGAGGGCATCAGTTGACTCAGTCAGTGAAAGGAGAGAGAAAAGTTCTCTGGATAAAATCAGTGTACAGGGAGAAGGAAAGTAGCTAGTTTTGGAGGGCAAAGGTGGGCATAATAGCAGAGCACAGAAGATCGTTGTTTGAACTTATTCCTTCAAAAGACTTTGTGGGAGTGAGAACTGAGATGGTGGGGAGCTGACCAGATAACAGAGATGAAAGAACTGACTTCACTAAGAGCAAAAGAGACACTGAAGGGAAAAAAAAAAAAACAACTCATAGTGAAGGAAAGAGTGCTGAAAGTGACAGTTGAAAGGGGAGGACTTCACAGAGGCGACCGGCAGGAAGGGAAGACCCAGTAACTGCAGCTTAATAATAGAGTGATGGTGGGGGTGGAAACTGCACAAGGGATGTGAGGAATCATGGAAAATGAGACATGGGGGACGGGGCAACAGAGTGAAAAAGAGCTGACGAGCTTGAAATCTGAGGAGTGAAGAGGAAAAAAGAGCTGAATACAGAGTGTTATCAAAGAGGTTGCCATCTGCTAAAATTCAAAGTATTCAAAGTCAAAACTCTGTTTTGTTAGCTCTCTGCTTTTCTTCGTATTTCAACTAGAATTCAATTTTTTCCTCTTCAGTTTTCTCTATGTGCTAAATTCCTTCTGGTTTTCAGTTTTTGTAGATAGGTATATCCATCTTTGCATTAAGAGGTTTCCTGGACACAGCCTGAAAACCACTTATAATTATACAGTTTTTCAACTGAATGAATTCCATTTGACAAGGTTAATTAGAATTAGCATACTTCTGTAATATACTTGCACTGAATGTATAGACTTCATACAGAACTTAGAGTCCCCAACACAAGAAGGACGTGGAGCAAGTCCAGAGGAGGGCCACAAAGATGATCTGAGGGCTGGAGCACCTCTCCTATGACGACAGGCTGAGAAAGTTGGGGCTGTTCAGCCTGGAGAAGAGAAAGCTCTGGGGTGATCTTATAGCAGCTTTCCAGTACTTAAAGGGGGCCTACAAGAAAGCTGGAGAGGCACTTTTTACAAGGGCTTGTAGTGACAGGACAAGGGGCGAAGGATTTAAACTGAAAGAGGGGAGATTTTGATTAGCTCTAAGGAAGAAATTTTTCACTCAGGGTAGTGAGGCACTGGAACAGGCTACCCAGAGAAGTTGTGGATGCCCCATCCCTTCAAGTGTTCAAGGCCAGGTTGGCTGAGGCTTTGGGCAGCCTGGTGTAGTGGAGGGTGTTCCTGTCCATAGCAGAGGCTTGGAACTAGATGATCTTTGAGGTCCCTTCCAACCCTAACCATTCTATCATTCTGTGGTTCTGTGATTTCGGATACAAATAGTTTCTTCAATATGCTAAATATTTTTTATATTGTGATGAATTTTCCAGTTCTTTACTCTTCTTCTGACAGCCTGCATTCACAACTGAGATGAGTCAACTTTCTGAAGTTGGTGCGTTGCTCTAGGACAATCTACTGTTACTGTGCAACTGATGTCTTCCCATTACTACATACCTACAGTTAGACCAACCCAGGAAACAGCTATGCACATAATTTATGCAACTGCTGGCAATGACACAACTCAGTTGTGTATTGATTAGTATATACACATTCACCAGGAGCTTCAGTGACTTTGAACATAAAGCCAGATTCTCCTAAACTCTTCAAAACCATATAAAATCAACATGCCACAGGGAATGATGACTGATATTTCACTAAACCAGGATTTTTCCCTCATTCTGTTTTGCTACTGGCGATGATAAGAATAGTAATAGAATATGCCATGACAGACAAAGCCTTTTTGTGCTGATTCACAAATACCATTAATAGCAGCTTCTTCCTCAGAGAATTCCTTCCCTAGGTTCACAATGACTGAGCATATAAAGATTCAGTTGTGTTTTTGATTGCCTTAAAGGAAAAATTAAACAGATGCTTCCAAGAAGCGGTTGTCACGCAAAAACATAGTGAAAGCCATTAACCATTTTATACATCATTTGCACAAAAATAACTTTAGACTATGCAAGAAATCAAAAACCTATATCCAGTACTGCTGGATGTTAATAAAAATAGTATGCCATAGGAAATGCAGTTATCCCAATTTTAATTACTCAACCCTCAAATATCACGTAATGTAGGTTAGTTGCATATGATCACAAAACTAATTCAATTTTTCATACTTTGCCAGACAGCCTAGTCCCACATTTAGTGACCATTCTGTATGTCGGGAGAAAAATTTGGAGCACTCAGAACTGAGAGGAAAGAGGCCACCAATCCAATGTTTTTCCTGACTCTTTGATGAAATCAAGCAGCATTAAAGAGGAACTGGAACAGACTAAATGCTGAAGGAACAACCTGGCATGTGCAGTCAGGGAGTAGGACTTCAGAAAAGGAGTTAGAAAAGAAAACTTTCGAGTTAACTTCAGTTTGAGACATCACTTATGTTAATAACAGAAGGGCATTGTTCAAATGTTAATAGATATCACAGAGCAAAACCACAGAAATCAGGCTATTCCATAAGAAAACATTTTGGAATAATTTCATGAGAGAAAATGAAAGGAAAACATTTAATTCTGGTGATAATTAAACTCTACTAGCATAGGTTACTGTGATGCTTCCCCGCAATGTACTTGTCTTCCATGAAGCCTTACGGTCTCTTCCTCTGCCAGTTGTTGAAAACATCAAAATTGCCTTCAGAAGTTTCAGTCAGAGCTTGTATTAATCCAAATTTCATAGAAGTGAGGAAACTTTGGCACTGAGCAGTGTCTGTTAGGGAGTAGAAGAGGATAGAGTTCAAAGGATTGTTTATCGTATTTTTGCTAATGAAGGCTTCCTTTACCTTCAGAAAACTCTTGGGTTGACCAATGTCAGAGACAAAACACTAAGTCAAATGGGCAATGCATATCATTTCCTATATTACTGACAATTTTCCAAGTGATGTCAACAAATTAACATTAGAATTGAACAAATATCTCTATAAATAAACTTGATGAACACAGGGTTTGTCATAGTGTAAATAGAATGTCTTCACAGATGTATAGCTTAAGTGATAAATTCTATCAAGTAAATGGTGAAAGTGCTTTAGCAATATTCCAGTTATATGAAGAATATACCATTATCCTAGCCTCCTCTTTTGTCTTAACTGTTGCAGAGTATCTCTGACAGATGACTGACTTTGCCTAGAGCTATTTGCATTTCAATTGTGACCTCAAGATGAAGCTAGAACAGAAAAAATATTATAACGGGTTTTTCAAATGCTAGCTCCTAAAAACATCCAATGAGAATATGCCAGATATTTTAAGGAACATAAAATGGCTGCAACCATTTCTTTTGAGATCTTCATGGATCTTATAAGAATTGAGTTTATCAACACAGTAAATTATAAACAATATTTATTAGTAAATGTGGAAAGCAAGTTTCCAATTCATGGTTCACAATGGAAATCTAAGAATTATGCTCAACCAATCAGCAAGCAAACACAAAAATATACTAGGTAACACATTTCCAAGATGAACAGCACAAATTTTGAATAATAAATGCTTGCAATAAACTTCTCACAGACAATCTTTAGAGCAAAATATGCTCAGAGAAATAATAAAGTGAATAATGAATACATCGGAGAAAATAATGACCCGTATATGGACAAATCTTGCACAGAAAAAGAGATAAAATATGATAAATAAATAAATGATTTGTTATGAATTATTCACCTAACTGTATTCCCAATTGTAGAAAAGAATATCTTTTCCTCTCAGTTTTCGCACCGTAAGTCTTGAGTTACTTCATTAGTTATACCCATTCTATTTCACAAATATGCCCAGACAGAGACTTCTGGGTTACCTGACACCAGTGTCCCTGAGAGACTAGTGTCCTGAATTAGTCAAATTGACTGAGATCCTGGATTGTATTTCTCTCTTATTATCTATCCTGGTGTTCTGATTTGGCCCCTAATGTTACTGAATTAAACCTTGCTATCTCTGTAAAGTGCAAAATTATTCATATATTCATAGATCTGAAGGTTGGAAAAAACTATTAGATTATTAGAACACCCAGTTGGCTCCCCTGTATGAAAACGATCATAATATTTGCCAGTTACTCCTCTGTGGAGTTTAGGAGCTCATAAATAAACTCACAGATATGTATTTTAATATAATCCTTACAGGTTAAAAAGGGAGAAAACCCTCCGTCACCCTAGGTGCCAGAGTTTACCATAGAGCAGAACTGGGAACACCTTCCATTTTTTACTGTAGTCAATAAGCTACAGCATCCTTCACCAGATTTCTCAAAATCAGAGAATTGTAAGCCCTTCCTACTGAAGGGAGCAAATTTAATTGAGGCTTGTGACTCAGAAAACATAAAGGTTCCAAAATGCAATTTCATGTTTAACACTGCTGAAGCCTTTTTATTTCAAGCCACAGAGAGTCACTCCAACTGTTAACATCCCTACCTTGCAAGTACCTGAAAAGTGGCATGAGATGAAGAACACATTCAAAACTGTGAGTTAGGGTTATAAAAAATTCGAGACTTACGAAAAGGAGAAAATACTGGTAAAGCTAGACGAGATGTACATATTTCATATGATCTTCTTGAAAATTCTACTGTATGTTTTTAACTTCTTGCTGTTTGTAATATTGTTGTCTAATGTGATAAGCATGCATGTGAGACTCAGAGAACACTCACATTGTTAGTGAGGGATATTTAAAGATCCGATGTGTAGTGATATAAAGGTTTATATTGTCAAAGTATTTATATATTAATAACACTTCAATTGCAGAGTATCTACCATATGAACAGTGCTATTATAAAATGATGGATTTTCTAGAATGCCACTAAAAGAGAAGTTCAGTGCTGACCCAAGGGGACAGATGAGACAAACAGGTATGCTGTCTGTCACTTTCCAATCATCTCTGTTTTCACATCAAAAGATATGATCATCACTCTCTCCTCCACTGCACACACCTAGAAAAACCAACATCGCACACACATGCCAGTGATGCAACTCTCAACCAGCTTGCATTCTATAAATCGCCTCTCTATTTTTATATGTATTGTTAGTGCTAAACCAAATATACTCCCTGAGAAATCTGGTTTTAGAGAGCCAAGCTATTTTATGTATATAAAATTTCCTTCAGAAAATTATTACCTATTTTGAACTTTGTCATGAATTATTGATTGATACACTGCTAATTTAAACAGACATATTCATCTTGCCCTGCTCTTGCATTGATTAGCCATTTAAGTGTCGTACTTACTACTTGCTCCATATGAGAAGGGTTAAGCTCATGTTAATGACTTGCAAGCAGCAAGCAGCTTACATGTCCAGAAATTATACAGTCTAACTGAAATCAAATGTGGTAGATATGAAAACATTAACATCTATTTAACACAGACTTACAGCAAGGCGTATATTGTCTTTTTTCAGTGTGTTCTTCATGAAGGTCTCTAGAACACTTCCTCTTTCAATAATCTTAGCCTGTGGGAAGTTCTTATTATCCAGGAAATATATATATCGTCTTCGAATTTACTAACTTTGGAAGAAGCTCACTGACTAGTTTTCAGAATGAGCCTGGAGGCATTGTCTAGGCTCTTCCTAGTCTTATCCTCTTTGCATAATACTTTAATCCCAAGTAGTTTCATTGTAACCAGAACACAATAATATAAGGAAAGGTGGCAAAAGGAGATCCTGTATTAAAGAGCTTTTACAATTCTGGGATGTCTGACTGTACAGCAAGCGAGAACATAGAGATATGGATTTGTCAAGGAAATTTATAATATGACACCAAACCACATTTAACATCAGTAATTCTGAATCATTTTACTCGATGGATATCTTAGCATACTGAACCACCACTTACTCATTTTGCTGTCGTGTGGCAATGGTAAGTGGCAAAACTATTACCAGAGAAATCTTCCTATATCTCATACTCAGCACGTTCATCTAAGATATTTGCATAATTTGCAGACCATACAGCATAACTCTCTCCTGTAAATCATTAAAAGATAAGCTTGGGGTTTTTTTCTCCTTCATTTTGGCAAAAGTTTTGATCATTTTGGTGAAAGTGATACGCCACTTTAGGTTGAATATGAGGTGACAAGTATATAAAAGTAAAAGGTAATTGATTTATTTCTTATATATTAACATTTTATTTAGAGAAGTATGATGCAGAATTTTATCTGCATAATTGGAAATCATTCTAGGAGAAGGCATTAAATCTTTTTCATGAATGCAATGGTCAGGAGTTATGGTTTGATTTCCACTTCATCTCATGTAATTCATATTAGGTATGTTGCAGAATATCTGTACAGCTCAGCACCTGAGATAGGCTAGCCCATCTTATTTTATGGACAGCACAGGTCTCTCCAGTATAATTATCCTCCTTCCTGAATATCTTCCCCTGTAGCAATCTTTCATGATTACTGTCAGGTCGATGTAGAAAAGTTAGCAATGTTCCTGAGTGCTATGATAGTCACAGAAACTCCGTAGGTTGTTCATTTTTCAAAGCCCACATAACGTTATGATGATTTTCTCCCTCTCTGATGAAACTACCCTGACATGATGAATTGTTTCAACAATGCTAGTATTGATATGCTCTTTACACAATGGAGATAAAAAGTGTTTACTGTTTTCTATTATTACTATTGCTAGGATTCGTTTTGCTTCTGTGGATAGTTTTTTATTCTTTGTGTTTGGAAATACGTCATCTACTTTTTTTCAAAACTAGTTTTTCTTCTCTCTTTCTGCATTTATTCTTGGTGCATATTGATAAAAAGATGGATATAAAGTAAAAGTTAAGCTAATAACCATTTTAGATAGGTACATCACTATATTTTACATTCCAAACTGAGAATGAAAATGCCAAGCTTCCATGAAAGAAGCTGGTGCCAGACATTCCCAGCTATCTCAGGGAGGTGTTCTCTTTTGAATAATTTCAGCCTTGTTATGAAGGATAAAGCATTTCCTGTGGACAATCATGCAATCTTTCCAGCATTTCCGGTAACTGGAACTGGTGGAATATTTTTTTCAAAGGTAGGCTAAACCCAACCAAATCATGCAGAATATTTTCACTGTCACTTGCCTGATGTTCCTGGTACATCAACTGTTAAGTATTTCCAGTGAACGTTTCTCCCTTAGGAATGTCTCATGTTTAAAATGTCTAATAAAAACCTCTCCCCAGTATGCAGGAGAGTTTTTGCACTGCTTGTATATTCTTGTTTAAGCACTTCTTAGTATTAAATTACTTAGTATATAATTCCCTTAATATCACTTTTTAGAGAGCATTTCTATTCTGCAACCCTTCTCCAGACAGCATATGTTCAGTACTCTCAACTTTCTTTTCATACTAATCCATTCTTAACCTTCAGAAGTGGATTGGATAAAACAAATACAAGAAGTAAAATGCTAAATACATTTTTAATTGTTGCATTGTTTTGCCTAGAGTTGTCAGGACTGAGTAGCATTTGGAAAGTTCTGTGCAAAGCTGTCCAGCAAACAGGTGACTCTCACTACTATTTTTATCCTTAGGAGCTTTGCTTTTTCACTCACATTAAAGTTTAATAATAAATGCCAAATTCTTAAACACATACACAACTTTGATCTTCTAAAGGCAGAATTGATTCTAAATGCGAGAGCAGACTTTCCACGTGTGAATGCTCTTTCGTTAGTTGGTCGGGACTCCCTAACGAGCTGAGTAATGCTTAACATTATCCTCCTGGAGTCAGGAATGACTCCGTCTGTTGGGGAAATCTGGATATATATTTTCAGTTATTGAAAACATTCTTTCCCACACTAAGATAAAACAGAAATGAATACGGATAGTATACTGAACGTAGATTAGTGTGTGTGTGCCTGCGTTTGTGCAAGGGTGGGTGGATGTCTGTGCATATGAATAGGCTATACAAAAAGAGCATGAGAGATTGAAAATAACCCCCAATCCTAATCTCTATGGACTACGAAACATAGAGGACTTTTTAAAGTTTTTGTACTATCTACCATTACTGTAATGTATATATTTTACTATTCTACTTGTTGATTTCAAATATCACCTGTTTATTTTTGAATTAAAAGCAATTTGTTTTAAATTTCTTAATCTAAAACTGGGTGATTAAGTTCATAATTTATTCTCTTCGAATGGCTTTAAAGGGGCAAAAGTTATTAGGGCAAATCAGAGTCAGGAAAATTATTTCTTAAACTAGATTAGCCTAAATCTATCAGATGAAAATTGTTACGTTTCCATGAGAGGGAGAGGTACCACACTGCATAACAGAGGTTTTCCTTACAACTGCCGGTTCTTTGAGCAGAGAGGAAATATACCTGGAAAAAACTGTGCATATGAGATCTTCCTTACTGTGGTTTAGGAAATGAGGCTTACCAGAACATACCAAGCAACAGATAATAAATGTTCTGGGATGGTGAGTGACATCTGTAGCCTTCATTTCCTTCCCCAGGTGGAGAATGACAGCAGGCAGGAGTCAAGCCAGTGGCAGCACTGTCCGTATGGAGCCGAAAACTATGGGGAATAAAGAGAGAGAAAGCAAAGTCAAATCAATCAACATGATGAGCAGTGAGACATCAAAATTGGAGATGAGAGACACAGGTAGAAAATGGAGGAAAGCCTAGATTTTGGTCATTTACTGGCTTTAAAATTTTACCGTGTCTGCTGCTCAATACTCTTAAGTAGCTCGTAAAAACAAGGAACCCTTCCCATCTCTTCTCCTACAAACATGCCTTACCTTTTCTTTTTCACAGTCTTTTTTGCCTTGCACATTTAAATTAAGTCTTCTTTAAAGACAGGTATTTCCATCAATAACTCATCATAGAAAGCTTGATGTGAGAGCAGGATGAACCAAGTGGGATATTGCAATATACATAATCACAACAGATAACCTCCTTGATATTTTATGTTTTATTGGATAAAGGTCCCTCTAGTTCCAAAATTCTCCGTGTTCTGTGCACAGCTCCATTACTTTTATATCTTAACATTCTTTACATTAGAACTAAAAAATAGTATAGAAATTATGAAAATAAACCAGAATTGTTTAAACTAAACAAATTAATCCCACAACATCATAAACTTCCTTCATCAATAATTTTCCATCCCACCATGTGGAGCTTTGTTGCACTTTGGTATAGTTTGTTTGGAGCAATGTAAACAACTGTTAGCAATGTGACTAACTCTCATTTCACTAAAAATGAGTTTCATTTCCTGAGCAAAGAAGATTTTGCATGTGGATAGAGACTCTACTTGTTTGGAGTAGAATTTTTCCGAGTTCATATTAGACACATAAACTTACAGAATTGCCAGAAGAATAAAAATAGCAAGGCATGCTGCATAACAGTAGCTGCAGAACATTAAAGAATGTACTATAAATCCAGGAAAAAGAATTGTCAATTCAAACCTATTTGATTTGCATTTAGAGATATTCAGTTCCAAGCATAAAATGTTACTTAATCAGGTAATGGTTTCATTAACAGCAGTTAATCACATAGCACCTTCAACTCATTTTCGGAACTTGGAATTAGTTATTCAAATTATAGCAATTATAATATCTCAGTCAAGGGCTTGATTCATTTGAAAAAAATACTTATGCAAACTCACTGTAAATTTATTGATCATTTATAAGAGCAGGAATGTGAACTGAATATCTATTTCTAAAAGAAAAATACAGAACTCTGTATGTAGAATAAATGCATACAGAAAGGCAATAGGTGGGGTTTTTTATTTATAAGAAGCTTAATTCTGTAATCTTACTGTCAATTTATTCATGTGTAAAATCAGAGTTTCCTGTGCTTATGAACCTATATAGCATATTAGAGCTGTCTCTAGCAATTTCTTTGAGTTACAGCTCTTAGAAAACACTGTGATCCTTGAAAACAGACTTAGAAAATAGTTAGAAATCCCAACAAAAAACCTTGCTCATAGCTTTCCTTTTTCCTGTCAGAGTCCTGGATGAAATCCAGGGGAACAAGTCATCTACTTGCCATTTAGACACAGCATAAGTAAGCAGAGAAAGTGAAGGAAGAAAAGCTGCGTTTTCTCTAAATGTTACGTGATTTATGGATATTGTAATTTTGAGTACTTGGTAGGGTATTACATTTTTAATAACTATATCTTTAGAAATACTATTCTAGTAAGTTTGGTGCTGAGATGAAAGAAAAATTGTTAGTTCTGTGCACTGAGGGGTTTCCAGGGGGGAAAAAGTGATTTGTACCACATTGTCATGTACAGCCAAGACAGTTTCATTGGTGGCATGCAATGCGTGCTCTTCTGTTGACTAAACAGAAACTCACATATGCTCATATAGTGTTGTTGACTGACATCCAGAAATAGTTGGTTGGATTTTTTTTCTTAACAATGAAACAATTAAGAGAAAACAGTACACTCATGGGTCTCAGGAACACAGTGAGGAAGTCGGTACTAGAAATGGAACAGACTAATTTTGTTTCAGCTTTATGCATAGTATCCCAAGTGCTGCTTAAAATATTTTTGGTGTTCAATAAATATTTGTTATACAAAGAGACTAGTGTATCAATCTGAAAATTGCTTGGAAAAACGATCCATTTCTTAAAGTGCCATGAACTTTCACCAATCTCCTGTACAGGATTAAAAAGCAGTAAGGGAAGAATAAGTTGTAATGCTCATATCTAGTATATTGTCAGCATTTCCGTGCTTCCTTATTTTCCGCAGCCAAGGAAGCCTGTGCAACTGGCACATGAGATGCAAAGTTTATCTTCTCAATAAGCTAAGGATGTTAAATGTGGATTTGACTGATCCTGAGGATCCAAAGGAACACGACTCTAAATGCAACCTTTCTCTATTCATTTCACCATTTACACATGGCGTTAGACAAAAGAAATTGCTGAGAACTTCTCTAATGACTAATAAGGAGTATAATTAAATTAACACACTTCTTCAAATTAAAGAAAACCACGTAAAAATGAAACTGCCACAGCATTTGCACTGATCTAAGGCGCTTTCTTAGGCTTGAAGCCATGGTCAGTTCTCTTCACTGATGCTTACCAATGGCTTTTATATCAACAGAAGTTGATTTCAAAAAAGAAGCCATGACTACTTTCCTCATTAGAATAATGAGCAGCTGATTCATAATTAATACACTGCTTAAATGCTATTTGTGAAACCATGCAGTGCCCATGTTCAGTGAAACATGCAAGCACAAGAAAATCACCAAAATATCCCATTTGTTATCTCTTCCATGGACCCTTACTTTTCCTGATGCATGTATATGAGCCAATGCCTGACTGAGATGAAGGACTGCAATATGCTCACTCTCAAAAATCCTGGGTACGTAAATAGGAAGAGTCCTAAGCACAGAACTTTCTCATTGTGGATTTGGGTTCCTATCTTACTTTAAGGAGTTTTCTTATCTTGTAAACAGAGGAAGGAACAGAACTTGAGTTTGTCGTGTTAGCCTAAGAAGTATTTTCATCCCCAGCCAAAGAAAAGGTTTAGAAATTCCTTTTGCTCACAGTAGGAATTTCCAGATCATGGAAATTTTTCCTTTCAGCATAGTGGACCAGACATTCAGAAATATTCAAGTGCTTGAATAATTAGATGGATATCTGGATTTTCAGCCAGACATAGTCACAACTCTTAGGTACTCCTGAAAAATACAGATCTGTATTAGAGATTTTAGCTGTCAGCTGTCTAAATGACTTGAAAGCCTGACACTGACAGATAGCTTTAGAACATACACCTTTTTTCCTGAAACTGAAGAAATTTTATTCTTGACTTAACTGTTTAGAGAACTTAAACCTAAGGAAGCCACAGCACTGCCAGATTTCACACCATGGGGAATTAATAAGCACTTTGAATTGTCTTAATCACTTAAAATAGATATACTAAGATCTTATGTAGTCTGCTTTTTTAATATTTGTTACTGCAACGTTACTCAGACCTTTTAAAAATTTTCATTTTAATATGCGTATAAAATTTACCACAAATTGCTATAATTACCATAGTTTTGTATTACCATATTTAAATTATGAAGACCAAAAACTGTAAGAGCAAAAGAGGAATATGTCTAGCTTATGTTTCTATAACATATTAATTACCTATAAATCTTTGACAAACTACAGTTAAGTCGACTTGATTTCCAGTTAGTTTTTTGTCTGATACAGTTGTGAAAGAATTGTCATGTGTGTAGCCATTGTAAATCTGAGTCCTTTCTTAAAACAAGATAAAGATATAAGAGAATCTGTTGCTCTTGTAGACCACGGGAAAAGACTATAGGCATTTGGATTTCCTTCTATACATCACTTGTCATTGCACATTATCTCTCAGCAACAGCTGGTGTCAGAGGCATTGTGCCTCTAGGAAAGTTCTCTTTTCTCTCATCCATCTGTTTCAGTCCATTTACCTCAGAGATAAAACTCTATTTTGGTTGATCTGTTCACAACATCTTATCCAGATCATAATTTAAATCCCTTCTATTTGGGATACAGATAATGTATTTTTTTATTTCTTTAAAAAATAGATGAAAATGATGATTCCTGCAGTTCTAGAGTTCCATGCAACAGAAGTTTTCAAGTCACTGTTTTGTAGGAAATAAATTAAAAAAAAAAAAAAAAAGAAAGACAAAAAAAGATAAAATAATTGAGAAATATCTTATTACTCTTTTGGTAACACTCCCTATGTTAAATAAAGGGATTTGTCCAGACAAACAAATTCTCTGCTGAATTACTATACTTCCCGTACAGCAAGTATTCTTTTGAATTGAGCTCAAAAATTTTTTGTGCCATCAGAAAGAAACACTTCTTTCTTGTATCCTTACAAGGACCAAAAGTCCTTCAGTCTTTTCTTGTGCACCTTAATGGTGGTGATTTAACCGTTGTCAGCTGCAATCTACAATTGTTGCATTTCTAAGGATGAGATTTATTTACTCACTCTCTTGTGTTTAGTTCCCTGCATTTTGAACACTTTTGAGAGGTTTAAGTATCGCTTTTGTTCTTCTAAATATCACACAACTGTCCTTTTTTGGCATTATTTCTCTGAAATTGTAGTATTGACTTTTTGCCTGTATTCAGTATTGGACACATCTTGCTTGCTTTGTTAATGTTAGCATAAGGAATCAATACTCATATTGATATTGCTATGGTCCTGAGAGTTTTTTGAAAAAAATATATTTAGTGAATTGTATACTTCGTATTTTAGAGAAATCTTGTGAAGATCTGTTCACAAGATCTGTCGAATACGAGGCAAGCAAGCCTATTGTTCCTGCCTAACGAGGGGGCAACTGCTGCTGTTTACAGCTCGTTAGACGGGATTTGAAGTGCTTCACCTTATCAAGGAGTCATGGTGGCTTCTCGGAGGAGGGGAATTGTGCTTTCAGCACCCACTCAAAGAGATATTGGTGTTCAGGTCACAGGCTGTGAGGAATGTCATAGCTTTTCCCTGGTAGCTGGGAGCAATCCTGAGGATGACTGTGTGAGGTGTGAGCAGGTTGATGACCTGCTAAGCCGCGTGGCGCAGCTCCAGGATGAAGTGCTGGAGCTCCGGGAGGAGGTGAGTAGGTTAAGAATAATTAGGGAAAGCGAGAGGGAAATTGACAGCTTCCACAATCTGGTTGTGGCAGAGCTGAAAGAAGTGGAGAGGTTAAAGGGGATCAGGGAATGTGAAGAATTAGGGGACGGGGCAATGGCACAAGGTCCCTGCTCGGCGTGGCAAGCGCAACTGCCTGGCAATTCCCCGGTCCCCCCGGGTGTCCTTGCATAACAGGTACGGTGCTCTGCAAGGGGAACTGGAAAACAGCGAGGATGTTTGTTCTCCCTGCATGGAGGTGTCACCAAAGCCTAGTCGGACTGCCGTCGGCATTAAAACCTCATCAGTAAGGAATAAAAGACGGGTCATTGTCATTGGTGACTCACTACTTAAGGGAACAGAAGGCCCGATACGCAGACCGGACCCGCTGCACAGGGAGGTCTGTTGCCTCCCAGGGGTCAGAGTTAAAGATGTCAGGAAGAAGCTTTCTTCCCTAGTACGGCCCTCAGACTATTACCCCCTGTTGTTGTTTCAGGTAGGCAGTGAGGAATTAGGAAGAACCACTCCAAGGACAATGAAGAAGGACTTCAGAGCCTTGGGGTGCCTGGTCAAGGGATCAGGAGCACAAGTCGCGCTCTCCTCTATCCCTCCAGTTGTAGGCAAAGATGAGGGATTAGGCAGGAAGAACCAGCAGATTAATACCTGGCTCTGAGCCTGGTGTGTCCAGCGGGGTTTGAGTTTTTTGACAGTGGCTGGATCTACAAGAGGCCAGGTCTGTTAGAAATGTATGGTAATAGCCTGTCCCACAGAGGGAGAAGGGATTTGGGAAGGGAGTTGGCAGGGCTCATAGACAGAGCTTTAAACTAGGTATGAAAGGGGGTGGGAGTGAAATCAGGATCACTGGAAGGGAGACAGAATGCAATATGCCCGTGCTTGTGGGGGAGGAATGCACTAGCAAGATCGTGCAGTCTTGTGAATTAGCAAGGGATCAAGGTGTCACGCCAGGTTGTGGACGGAGCACAGGGGTTGTTGAGGGGTTGGTTACTGTGGAAACATCTGAGCATCATGAGGGGGCTCCAGGTACCTCATCAGGGACCCAACTCAAATGTCTCTATATGAATGCCCGCAGCTTGGGCAATAAACAAGAGGAGCTGGAGACGCTTGTGAGCCTGCAGCGCTATGACCTGATTGGCATCACAGAGACATGGTGGAACGACTCCTGCAATTGGTGTGTTGGACTAGAGGGGTATAAACTGTTCAGGAAGGACAGGCAGGGGAGATGAGGAGGGGGTGTTGCCCTCTATGTCACCGAATGGCTAGAATGCATGGAGCTCCACCTGGCAAGTGATGACGAAAGAACCGAGTGCCTGTAGGCCAGGGTGAAAGGAAGACTTTACAGTGGGAGTGTGCTACAGACCACCCAATCAGGAGGACCAAGTGGATGCGGCCCTACATAGGCAGATAGGAGTTGCTGCTCGTTCACAAGCCCTGGTCCTCATGGGGGATTTTAACCACCCTGACATCAGTTGGAAAAACAACACGGCGGGGAACAAGCAATCCAGGGGATTCCTGGAATGCATTAATGATAACTTCCTTATCCGAGTGATAGAGGAACCAATAAGGAGAGGTGCCATGTTAGACCTCGTTCGACCTCGTTCTCGTCAATAGAGAAGAGCTGGTAGGTAATGTTGAACTCGTGGGTAGCCTTGGTTGCAGTGACCATGAGATGGTGCAGTTTGAGATCCTAAGGGCAGCTAAGAGGGAGAAGCTCAGCAAGCTTGAAACCCTTGATTTCAGAAAAGCTGACTTTTGCCGCTTCAGGAACCTCCTTGGTAGAGTGCCATGGGATAAAGTCCTGGAGGGACTGGGAGGCCAGGATTGCTGGTTGACTTTCAAGGATCATCTCCTTCAAGTTCAAAGGCATTGCGTCCCTAAAAGGAAGAAATTGGGCAAAAACACCAGGACACCTATATGGATAAACAAAGAACTCCTGGCTAAAACCAAATACAGAAGGGGAATACACAAAGCATGGAAGCAGGGACTGGTAACCTGGGATGAGTACAAGGAAGTTGGTCGTGTACTCAGAGACCAGGTTAGAAAAGCTAAGGCCCTGACAGAGTCAAATCTGGCCATCGATATTAGAAATAACAGAAAAGGATTTTACAGGTATGTGAGAGAAAAAAGAAAAAGAAGAGAGAATGTGGGGCCTCTCTGGAAGGATACAAGTGGCCTGGTTACTGAGGATGTGGAGAAGGCTGAAATATTCAACAACTTTTTTTCCTCAGTCTTCACTGGCAACCATTCGAACCACATCACCCAAATCACAGAGGATGTTGGCTGGGTCTGTGAGAGTGAAGAACCACCCAGGGTAGGAGTAGATCAAGTCTGGGAACACCTAGAGAACCTGAAAGTGCACGAGTCCATGGGACCTGATGAGATACATCCACGGGTCCTGAAGGAACTGGTGGCTGAAGTTGCTAGGCTACTAGCCATCATATTTGAGAGGTCCTGGCAGTCTGGTGAGGTTCCTACAGATTGGAAAAGGGTCAACATAACCCCCATCTTTAAAAAAGGGACCAAGGACAACCCGGGAAACTACAGACCAGTCAGCCTTACCTCTGTGCCAGGTAAAATCATGGAACAGATTCTCCTGGTAGCTGTACTAAGGCACATAAAAAATAACCAAGTGGTTGGTGACAGCCAACATGGCTTCACTAGGGGCAAGTTGTGCCTGACTAATTTAGTGGCCTTCTACGAGAAAGCTACAGCACTGGTTGACATGGATAAAGCAACGGATGTCATTTTCCTGGATTTGTGCAAGGCTTTTGACACTGTCCCACATGACATCCTTGACTCTAAAATGGAGAGACATGGATTTGACAGACGGACCACTCAGTGGATAAAGAACTGGCTGGATGGTTGCACTCAAAGAGTTGTGGTCAATGGTTCAATGTCTACATGGAGACCAGTGTCAAGCAGTGTCCCTCAGGGGTCTGTTCTGGGTCCAGTGCTGTTCAACATCTTTGTCAGCGACATGGATGACGGCATTGAGTGCACCCTCAGTAAGTCTGCCAATGACACCAAGCTGTGTGGTGCCGTGGACTCACTTGAGGGAAGAGATGCCATCCAGAGGGACCTTGATAGGCTTGAGAAATGGGCCAGTGCTAACCGCATGAGCTTCAACAAGTCAAAATGCAAGGTCCTTCACCTGGGTCGGGCCAATCCTAAGCACAAATACAAACTGGGCACAGAGTGGGTTGAGAGTAGCCCTGAAGAGAAGGATTTGGGGGTGTTTATAGATGAGAAGCTCAACATGAGCCGTCAGTGTGCTCATGCGGCCCAGAAGGTCAACCGCATCCTGGGATGTATCAAGAGAAACGTGGTCAGCAGGTCAAGAGAGGTGATTCTGCCCCTTTACTCTGCTCTTGTGAGACCACACCTTGAATACTGCGTCCAGTTCTGGTGTCCCCACCGTAAGCGAGACATAGATCTGTTGGAGCGTGTTCAGAGGAGGGCCACAAAGATGATCCAGGGGCTGGAGCACCTCTGCTACGAGGACAGGTTGCTTGAGCTGGAATTGTTCAGTCTTGAAAAGAGAAGACTTCGGGGAGACCTAATAGCTGCCTTTCAATACCTGAAGGGAATCTACAGGAAGGCTGGGGAGGGACTTTTTACAAGAGTGTCCACTGATAGGACAAGGGGAAATGGGTTTAAGTTGAAGGAGAACAGATTTCGATTAGATCTTAGGAAGAAGTTCTTCAGTACGAGGGTGGTAAAACTTTGGAATAGATTGCCCAGAGAAGTTGTGGATGCCCCCTCCCTGGAGGTGTTCAAGGCCAGGTTGGACAGAGCCTTGAGTAGCCTGATCTAGTTGAGAGGCGGATTAGATGAGATTAGAGGTTGTATTAGATGAGCTCTAAGGTCCCTTCCAGCCTATGCCATTCTATGATTCTATGATTCTGTGATCTGGCTCGGTCCAACATTGGTTTAGATTTTATTTATTCCTTTTCCACTCTTTCTGAGATTCTTTTGTTTGATGGCTTTGTTTTTTGCATGTACTGACAAACCTACTGGAATCCCAGACAGCAAGAGACAGGAGTAAATAAGTTCTTATATTGCTTAAAAACTTTAAAAACATAATACAATTTGGAGTATATGGAAAATTGAAGAGCATGTACAATTTGCAGAAGTTTTCTCCTAGCGTATTTTTCTGTGTCTTCATATTTTGGAGGTGGTTAGAGTATTCTTTCTAACAAATGGAAAACATTTCCCTCAGCCTGTCCTCTAAGTAGTTTTTGACTCTTTAAATGCAAGATCACCACTACTCCTACTGCTATTGAGCAATGACAAATCTTAACTTCACTGAAAGCAGATGAGATACGAAGCAAAGACAGCTTTTTTCCCAGCAATCAATTTTTCAGAAAGCTGAAACTGAAAAAAAAAAATCTGTCTCCTAAAAACTAGGAAAAGTTGCTACTACAGTACCTACAGTAAATGTCATGTTTTCCAAATTCTAACTTTGCAAATTGAGTGTGCTTAATAAATGTGTCTTTAAATGACAGAAGCTGCTATTTGTCTCACCATGCTGGGCAGGATAGATTATAGATGACAAAGAATATGAAAGTTTTGCCTCAGAACACATTTATTTATTCAAAATGTTGTTCTCTGGAGGTGGCCTCGTGAGAGCAGTCTCGTTTTTGTTAACAATCTAGTGGGACATCGCTCATGCAGTGTTTCTCAGATGTGCTCAGTGCACTTAGGAACACTGAATCCTCAGTGCCTGGGAACAAAGACAGACATTTCCAGGAACATTTTAAAATTTATTTTATTCTGACAAGCTAATGGGTGAAACATTTCTTAAATCTAAACACTAGTACTATCAAAGAGCAGGAATAATTTTCCCATGTAACTGATGACATCTGTAGTCTGGATGTTTACCTTAGACCCTGACAAACAGTGATTATTAGCGAGTGGAAAGAGTATATTTGCTGCTGTGCTGAGTTTATGTGGCCACATTTTGGTAGCGGGGAGGGGCTACAGGGATGATCCCTGTGAGATACTGCTAGAAGCTTCCCTGGCTCCAAGTCAAACCCACTTCGGTCCAGGGCCAAGCCCATCATTGCCTCTGTGAATAACATATGTAAGAAGGGACAAACAGACCTGCACCAGGCTGGACCTGCAGCTGGGAGAGGAGGGAGGTGGGGACCTGGCCCCTGGCCTCATGACGGCTACCCATGCAGGACTGCCACCACCTGACTGGAGATGGCCATGGCGGCACAGTGTGGAGAGCTCCAAAGCACCCTGCTTCTGAGGTCCCCACCGGGCGGAATTTGTTGCTGCTGTGTCTGTTGGGCCCAAAGCGACTGCAGCAGAGAAAGGACTGAGATCTGAGAGAAATGGCCATGCAGACACCAAGGATAGTGAAGATAGAGTGAGGGGAGGTGTACCGGAGCTGAGATTCTGCTGCAGCCCGTGGTGAGACGGCAAGCTGTCTCTCTGCATCCCATGAAGATTAAGGGTGGAGCAGAGATCCACTCACAACCCATGGAGAACTCCATGCCGGAGCAGGTGCCTGGTCCCAAAGGAGTTTGTAGAGGTCTGTCTCCCATGGGAAAGGACCCACACTGCTGGAGTTTAACAGTGGAGCAGAGACGCACTGCAGCCTGTGGATGATCCCATGCTAGAGCAAGTGGCTGCACCCTAAGAAGCCATGAGTCCATGGGAAAAGCCCATGCTGGAATGGTCTGAGATGGGTAAGGACTGCATTCTTTGGGAAGGACTCACATTGGAGAAATATGCGGAGAACTGTCTTTGTGGGAAGGGACCCCCCCACTGGAGTAGAGGAAGAATGTGAGGTGTTCTCCTCCCAAAAAGGAAGGAGCAGAAGAAGCAATGTGTGACAAACTGACCACAAGCACCATTCCCTGTCCTCCTGCACCGCTGGAGAGGGAGGAAGTAGGGCAGGGAAGAAGGAAGGAATGAGGCAATGGTGTTTTGGAGATCTAGCTTTGTTTCTCATTATCCTCTCTGATGTGATTGGTAATGAATTAAATTGATATGTCTCCAAGCCAAGTCTGTTTTGCCCATGACCATGGTTGATGGGTGATCCCTCCCTGTTCTTATCTCGACCCTTAAGCCTTTCACAATATTTTCTCCTCTCCACCCCAATGAAGTGGGGAAGTAAGCGAGCAGCTGTGTGGTGCTTAGTTGTTTCCCAAGGCTAAACCACGGCAATTTCACAAGACTTCAAAGGAAAGTCTCAACTGAAAACATTTTACAGTTTATCCGGTTTCAGTCAGCAAAATTTTGTTAATTTCTAGTAACGGTTGATAAATCAGAAGTATTTGGTGGTTTAGGTTTTACATAGATATGTAGGTGAGATGTAACGTGAATTCTGGTGAAGCACATCTGCACTTACTGTTAAAAGGACTAGGCAAACCTTTAGATGAGTTGTTAATCATTTTTAAATAAGTTCACAGAGAAGAAGGGCAGATTTGCTGGAAGAAAGGTGCAAGAAATCGTTTACTTCTATCCTCAGCTGAAGTACAGGAAAGTAAGACTGAGTAGACTGAAATATGGCAGATGGCGATTCTCTTCAAAAGCTGACATTCTTCCAAATGACTTAGAACAGATGAGAATATGGTTAAAAACTATTGTGTAAATACCTGCACTAAATCATGCTGATATCCCTTGAGGAAGTTAAAATTTGACTGGTATGGATAGTTTTGTGCAGATAACCCTTCTGAAATTTTGCACAATACATGATTTAGTGCTGTGAGATAGTCTGATGAAATCTTATCATTAGACCAATGCCAATAAACATAGAAGAGGTTAATAAATGGCTAAATGAAAGCTCCAAACTGATTGTCAGTAAGAAAACTTCATCAAAGGAAAATATTTCTATGGGTCAGTACTACATCTAGTACCACTACAAGCTTAATGAGCAAACAGCAATCACTCCAGAATAAGATGGAATACTAGGTTGATTGAATCCATTAAACGGGTCAAAAACAGTTAACTACAAAGTTACATTATCAGAAAACAAGAACTGCAAACTGTGTTTTCAAGGATAAGGCTGTGCAAAATCAGCACCCTGGCTCTTCAGGCACTAATATTTCTTGGGGTAACGGTGATGTTGACTACATCTATAGAAAGAGGCTTGAGTCATGGAAAATCTAAGCATTGTGAAAAAAGGTGCAAGAAACATACTGAACCAGACAAGAAAACTGTGAGTAGAGTTAGAATTATTTCTAGAGTAGTGCTGCATCTGAGCTTATCCTGGGATGTACAAAGGGAATAGTGCATATAAACAGGATATTAACTTTTACACATAGCATTGTGAAGACATGCTATAATGATGTACTTAGTTTGGGTTTTCACAGCTGTTAAAAAAAAAGTTTTTAGGACAGTTTCACAAATAAAGAACAAAAACAATTAGGAAGACTACAGAAAAAATACACAGTAAAACATTCTGTCTGTTTAGCCAGCATTAAAAAAGGTTTAACTATCTCTAATACGTTGAATGCTAATGAGCATTTAATATTACTGAGAAAGGCATATGGCTGGTATATGAAGCCAGACAAAACCAAATTGGAAAAAAAGGATCTTCCTAAAAAAATGACAGTGCTTAACCAAGCATGGATTTACCCAAAAGTATTCCACTCCCTCCTTTGTGTTAGCACAGTGAGGTACAGCATCTGATCCTGCATTAAAAACACAGCTGCAGCTGAAGAGCGGCTCAGCCTGCCCTTCCCACCACTGCTGCGACTTCTTCCATGTCTAAACAGTGGAACAAAACAAATTAGATGCTTTCTTGGAACACCTTCCTAGAAAACATGTTTTATCCAAGTCACATTCCAGTCAAATTCAGGTTACAGATGTTCAATAGAGGAGTAGCAAGGTGTGACTTAAGGACCTGTGATATGCAATAACTCATAAGAGATGGCCTTGAGCAGCAGGAATCTGTGAAGATAATTTGTCTGCTCCTGTTGGGCTTCAAATACTTTTCAGTTGCTGAACAAGATTCTGTTCTTCAGAAAGTTATGATCTACTTCATACAACCTTTTACCGCTGTAGACTTGTCACTGTTCCATGCTATTGTAAGTCTTTACGGCTTATAGCATCTTCCTGAAGGTCACCAAGTCTTTATTTACCCTGGAGTCCTTGCAATACAGGAGAGACCTTCTCTTTGCAGGTAGCTTGCTCTTATCTGCAAAACATTAATCCACCAAAGTAATCAAGGAGAGGTTTTGTATCTCTGTGAAGGGCATACAGCTGACTGCTTGCCGAGCATCCCTCCCCTCAACTATTTTCTTCAATTTAACTCTGGGGAACATTTTGATCTGTTGAAGGATTCACCCTCAATTCCAAAGCATATTTTGAAAAAAAAATAATCAAAACAGCTTTCAGATACACAAGAAGATGAGAAATTTATATATTTAATGTGCTGGTTTCTCTGTGATTTCAAAGCTTGGAAGGTCTGAGTGCTTTCTAATGATGTAAGAAATCTAGGCTTCTAAAAATTACATTTACAATGCTCTTTCAAAATTAATACATGAAAGATTTCTCTTAATTAATATTGGAACACAGAGACTAAAAAAGTCAATCTGTTTATATTAATTAGGAACATTTAGGCTCAGGTCTGTGGTTTTACTACAGAGGTTGAAGTCACCTCTTCAGTGCCAGCACATGAAAAAGACTAAATAATACATTAATTCCTGCAACTTCAAACATACACCAACAATTACAATTGGAATTTGCAACCTTGCACCTTGAGGGTGCAATTTTGGCCTGAAGTTTTTAATTGGAATTGAGCTTTAAATCAGGTACTAATCATATGACTCTACATACAAAATAGATTCCTGGAAGCAGAATGTTATCCTTGAAGTCCGTTTTGTAGACACCAATTTTTCAGACTTAATACATCTAGAAAAATGAAGACTGAATAAATGCTTATGTTTAAAAATAAGACTTTAATCTTGAAATACTTCGGAGAGCAAGATCAAGAACCCCATTGTAGCAGATGATCACGAGGTATAGGAAGATTGTTTTGCTGGAGAAGCTTTACAAAGTCTGGTTTGACTTTGCAGTGAAGTCATGCCAGTTTTAGTTAAGCAGTCCTGAAGTTTAGCATCAGCCTAGCTGCAGCATCATAAAGCTACTGAAGGGTGATAAAATATATGAAGCATCTTCCCGTCACCTCTTTAGGGTGAAGCTAAGTAGGAGCTTAGGAAGGGGCCATCAAAGGGGATGGAGAATGGGTATATGATGAATCTCTTTCTTATGATACAACTGCCATGTGCTACTCAGTGAAATTAGCAAACTCCAGACTTAAAAGTGAGATCACCTTTTCTCACAACTTACATTAAACCATGAAACATCCTTCTGTAGGATGCTGTGTGTTAAAATCAGAAAATTGCTGAAAGATTGACCCATCAGGGACTATTAAACACAAAACAGGCTGGACGCAGAATGTGATAAAACTTACTATAGAGTTGCTTTAGAGAAGAGATCAGTCTGTAGCTGCAGTGTTTCCCGAATCCCTTTCTTACATAACCACATCTGGCCACTGTTGGAGACAAGACACATGAAAACGTCTGGAGTAAAAAGATTTGATCCTGTTGTAACATCCTCATGTGTGCTATTTATTCAGCTTACTGAGCCCACAAACTAGCTTTGCAATCATACATTCAACCACCAGCTGCAGTGTCTTTCTGAAGGCATACTTCTTGAAACAAAAATACATTTTTTTTTTTTTTAATATTCATTGGACCGCACTGAATCTGAGTTCATTGACTGTGACCTCAGAGTAAATTTTTGCAATAAAATACTGAGAAATCAATTTGTCTATATACAGAAGAAAGAATATTCATATGAGACAACAGTGTAATGTGCTAATGTGTAGGAGATAAAAGCTACTTGGGAAAAATTAAAGGAGATAGCAGTTTTAGGCAGCTCAACATGTAAGTAAAAAATTCAAATTTAAGCTCAGTTCTTTCTGTCTCAGGAAATTCTTTATTAAAATTTAACTATAATTTCTTCTCCGAAGTTATGAGTTTATAATAGGGTGGAGAACATATCATTTGGGCAGGTTCAATCAATGGAATGAAATCGATATCTTTAGCCTAAAATCTCTAAAAGCCTGTACATCATAGGAGTTGGTAAGGAGAAGGCTCCTTAAAAAAAAATCACTTATGAAAGGAATTTGAACAGATTTCTCCAGAGATTGAAGGAATGATCTCAAATACATGTGCTTTTTAGAGGAGGTAGCGTGTTCCTCCTCGCCTTTTTCCCCATTTGGGGAAAAAGATGACTGTGAAAAAAGGATAAATCTTTTTTAAAGGAGCATTGTAGAGAAATTAGTGTTACTTTTCTTGACATTGATTGTGTTTTTCTCTGTGGTAAACATTGCTGCTGCTTTCAGTTATTAAAAGCTTCAAAATAGTTTAATGATAATAACGATTTCAAGAATTTATATTTTTTCCTAAAACAATTCATAAGGCTCTCTATAGTTACAACTGGAATTTATTTGGAATTTCACCTTAACAGAATCAATATTTATGAGATTTCTGAAATTCTTCCAACCTTGTTTACTCAGGAAAATTTTTTTCTACTGCTGCACTTAAATGCAAATAGACAAAGAAATTCCACAATTTGTTGCTTTTTTTTTTTTTTAAAAAAAAAGGGATAGAATGAGCATGCTAAGAAATCTACTACTTTTGTGATACAGAATTCCTGAATAATAAATACTCGCTACCAAATATCTCAAAGTACAATATTTCTCCTAAAATTAGACTATGCTCAGTCTTTTGTCATATATCAATCCATCAATAATGCTTAGTAAACTTATAGAAGTAAAGAGTTTTCAGAAAAAATGAGTGAATTGGATTCATGTAATTTAGCTTTCAGAAATATAAATATGAAGGTTTTACAATAAAGAATATTTCACAGAATTAAATATATTCAAATTTTTTTCTTTGGGTAGGATATGTTTTTAGAGTGACACATGATCAGAGAATTATTTATTATACTTTATCATATAGCAGACATTTTTCATAAACACTGGTAACTATAAGATCAAATGGTCCTAATTTTAAGATCTTTTAAAAAATCAAAAAATTACAAGATTTCAAACATGTAATACAGCAGTTAGATAGACTTTACTAATGTACTAAGCCACTAATAACAAAGGAGACAATTTCATATCTTTTTAATGACAGAATATAGAGATAATTATCTTGTGGAGAAATGCTTTAGTCTTTATATTAAAGACTGTCAAATGAAATATCACCAGTAATTTTGAAATTATTTCATAAATAAGGAAAACTGAACCCCCTTGCACAATCTTTAAGAGAAAATGACAGTTTAGCCATAATCTTGTTGCATCATGCTGCATATGAACTGGGCAAATATCCACTCTTGTTTTCTGCCCTCCTTTAAATTGTACAGACTGATATCTCCTTTAGTATTGCATCACCAGTCACAAACAAGAGCACACTTCCAAAGTTAAATCATTCGTGTTTCTGAACATTCTTAATAGTGCTCTGAAGTAGTCTGGAAACTAATAATGTAGTTGAATTCGTAATAATGTAGCGAAGAATTCACTGAGAACTGAATGATAATTGCATGAAATCACTATTGAGTGACTTACATAAGAAGTAAGCATAATGTTATGGTACATTTTTGCTGTTTCTTTATCAGACATATTTATCAGCTATATTCATATTGACTGGAAATAACAAATCTCAAGAGTTTTACTTGAAAAAGCTATTCTAAAAATATGTTTATCAACAAGGTTCATGACATCTTACATCAATGTGGTCGATAAGAAAACTTCTGCAAAAACTACAGTAAGTCTTATATCAATCATTCTATTTTTCTCTGACGCTTGCAAAAGTGTTTCTCTCTTAATTCCAGAGAGTGCAAGGTACATTCTAATTCAGAAGTGATTTGACTTACTGATGAATGCCACCAGACCAGTCATTCTCATCACCACAAGCCGTATATCTGTGTGAAAATAATTAAGTAATGATTATACTTATCCTTTAGTCTTGATCACTCTCTGTGTTCATTGGCAGTTCATACAATAATGAGCATCAAGCTCTAAATCTAGACAAATATGTGGCATAAAATCTTTGAATCCCAAGAGGTTGAGTGCCTGTCAGAATTCCAGCTGTATTTCTTTTAGCAAGCTGATGTTTTTCTGAAAATAGCTTTTAAACTCTCATTACTCACTGAGCTTTTCAAATAGTGCAAAACTGTTAATTACTCATCGACATTGATGGACCTTTCCAGGATTTTTTTCCTTTCATGACATTTTCTTGAACAAGGAGCAAGAAGAAAAAACTTAAACTCGAGGTACTACATTGTTTAAACAAATTCTCAAACTTTAAGCTGTGTATTTTTTATTTCACATTACAATTCAGTGCAGTTTTAGGAGAACACGATGTGTGGACTTATTGACTACTTCAGAGTTTTTGGAGTTATACATTTTAAAGGCAGGTTTCCTCTGACTGAATTAAAAAACAAAAACAGAGTTTAGCCAATATTTACATTGCCCAGAGTTTGTAAAAATTAGATGAAGAAGTTTTCTAATGATACTGACACCTTCAGAGTGGAAAAGATGAGTGCCAATAGCAAAGAGATGATAAAATGGCAGGTGAAATTCCATGAAAAGGGATGTAATGTTCAACAGGGGAAAAAATAATTTGCATTTGTGAGAAATGAGACCTTGAGGTATAATATACAGAACTATGAAAATGTCATTTCAGTCCTCAGTAACCACTAAAAAAAAATAAAACGAAATTCTAGATATTATTGGAAAACTGGAAAAAAACACAAAAATATTATGCCTCTGTATAAATCCGTGATGCCTTGTATCTTGATTTTTTTTTTTTTTTCCCCTGAGGACATAGCAGAAGTGGGAAAGTTTAGAGAAAAAAAGAGGTGTGTTTAAAGGTATAGAATGACTTCTATGTAAGAAGCCACTGAATTTGTTAAGACTAGGATCAGAACACTTCAGGCTGCAAAAGAGAAACTTGAGGGGAATAGAGCAGAGGTTCCCAAAATCATAGAAGACATTGAGAAGGTGAGTAGGAACCCCCTCACTGCCTCTTCCAATACACAGATTAATGGACATCAATAAACCGGCAAGAAGCAGGCTCAAAATAAAGCAAGGATGTATTTCCTCACACAGTGTGATGGCTAGCTGTGAAACCTGCACGGAACATTTTGTATAGTAAAAGTAAACAGGTTGAAAAATAACAGAACACGGTCAGGGACAAAAAGTCCACTGTGGAATGTTAAATATGAAGATATTATCTCTCGCTCAAGAAGTCCCTGAGCCATAAATCACTGGAGACTGAGGATGTACCACTGTGCCCTAGTCATATGCTTTTGGTTTTCCCTCTGGATCTGTGCTGGAGACACTTGTCAATAAAGCCCGGAGGGATTTCTCTCACCTGCCCTGGCTGTTGTATACAGAAGTACTACAGACCAACTCAAGGGGTCTTCCTGGTGCCACAGCAGACATTTGCTTTATATTCAAGACTGACAAATGAAATATCACTTGTAATTTTAAAATTCTTTAGATACCCATCCCAATGGTCTTTGTGGAGGTTTCACAAGAGTCCTTCAAAGGGCATATCAGGGCTACTGAAAGCATGGGGTACATATTTGAGTTTTTGCCACATGTCCCAAAGTTTCTATCTCAGTTGCTGAAACATATGTAAAAAACTATACTTTCAATGGAAACGAAGCAAATAAGAACACAAACCTGGACTTAACAAAACGCAACATAGATTTAGCTATGATTGTAAATATTAACATAGTCTCACGTTTACTTATGTGTGTGAGACAACAATAAGGTGGTTTAGCTTTCTTCAGGCTGGAGATTGAAATCTAAGCAAGCGTTATAAGAAAATGAAAATGAGATGAGTGTGAGTGAGGTAAGAGAGGGCTCTAAACATCATATATGACTTGAAAAAGAGTACATGCAAAGAACAAAAAAGAAAATGAAAGTGTTTTCTACCTTTCCCATTTGAACGAAGTAGAATCTAGAGTGAAGAAATGCGAGAGAGTCAGCGTGAGGTAGAGTGAAATTCAAATGGCTATTGTGCAAAGAAGCAAAATCAACAGCCAACAGAGCCAGCAAGAGGGTTATTGGCTGAGTGAAGAAGGGCTGGATATGGGGAAGAGGGCAAGGCTTGCAGTCCTATATTATGAAAAAGAATGAAGAACAGCTAAGTAAATGATATTCACTTTTCTTTTTTATAATACGAATGAAGGAAATTTCACAATTGAACCCCAAATAAAAGAAAATGGAAACAGAGGCAGAGAATAATCAGAGGTAGACATTCCCCAAGACTCTTGCAGTATTGAAAACAACCTTTTCGTTAAAAATACATTTTCTGTTAGATTTAATGTATAAGAGGTCCTTTTGATAGGCTTAGAGCTTATTTCATTTATTTACTTACTTGTTTGTTTGTTTGTTTATTTTTAGTATTGCCAGTGGTTATGATGCTCAATATTCCACAGGACTTTTTTTTTTATGGTATGCTTGTAACCTCAGAGGTGTGATATTTCAGCATGATGATTCCCTTTGCATAGTAATCCAGAGCAGAAGGAAAAACATATCTCCCTTCTGTTAAAAAATATCAAAACATCCTTTTACTAACATCTTGCATGTCTTATAAAATAACTGTTTTTTTCATCATGAAAAGAGAGCAAGTTTATATTTCTTAAAATATCCAGAATGAAATTCACAATGAGAAATAATTACAAATATTGTTATAGATCTCTCCCAACACTGAAGACAAATAACATCTTTTAAAAGAAAAACAGTTGTAAAAGAAGAAATACTTGAGGGAAATAAAATGTATAGAGGATTTAATATTGGCTTTAAAATATAGCTCCATCTTTTGCTCACTAACAAAGCATAAACAATTAGGTTCCTCAACTGGAAGTTGAGAAATTTACTGACAAACACTGCAGACAATGTGTATAGGATTAAAATTAAAATTGAAATTTAGCTGAAGTGTTATTTTTTAGAAATACCTCAAAGAGTTGTACAACGTTGAAATTACAGATTTTTTACAAAAGAGAATTGCCTTTGTACAAGACGCATGACTTCGTGTTAGTTTGATTTTCATAAAACATCTCTTACACTGTCATGAATATGCATAATCTTAAAAAAAATCGTAAAAATATTTCTATTCAAAGATGTCTGTATGCTGCCTCAAAAACATTTCTTAACCTCACTGTTGTCCAGAATAAGCCCACTTTGGAAATCCCAGGAGCAGGGAAAATGCGATTGTTCATTTCCCATACCATACAGTGCAGAATTTAACTGAGGTTGTTTCCTCAATATGTAGAAAAATTGGAAAAAGGAGTTATGCTATCAGATAATTGCATGTAAAGGAACTTTAAGGCATGGAGGAAAGTGTCATTTGCAGTAAGCACAAGCCCTGGGAATAGAGTGGGGAAAGGGAGCAGCAGCACAAGGTTCAGCTGAACCTTGAACAGAGACTTGCACTCCAAAAAGGGTCACAGATTTGCTTTCAGAGAGAGTCTGCGGTAGATACATTGGTGAAAGTGAAAAAGAACTACACTTGGATTAAATCAGAGAGGTGCAGAGACAAAAAGAAAGGCTAAAAGTATGAGCTGGGGGAGAAGCCAATTTACATTGTTGCAACAATTTCTGGCATTAGGGAAAAAATCTGTCTGATGGTTAGGGATTAGGTCTTATTCTGACCAGAAAGTCTGTTACCATCCAAAAAATCTTTGTAATTACATCTTATATGAACTGATACATTTCAACCCTTGCTTTCATGTGTATCTTCTGCTGTTATGGCAAAATTCTCAATAGGCTCTAGTGAGAGCCCACAGGCAGTCAGAACTGGGTAGATTTTGTGATTAGCAGCATTTGATGTCCTGTAGAAGAATGTATGTCATTAGAGTTAGTCTTGGGCTCAGCACTGGAGTGGCAAAACAAGGAAAATGAGAAAACAAGTCCAACGTGGCTCAGTGAAAAAGAGTGAATGGGCTCCTGCTACACCTGTGCAGGAGGAACTGGATCCTTAGAAATTATTCCAGCATCAAGCAATGAGCTGCATTATGCTTTACCTCTCCCATGACATAGAGCCTGTGCCAGATCAAGTGGTGCCATTGGGGAAGACCCCTCCAGGTACAGTGATGGACACGCTGTTGCAAAAGCTTTATTAAAGGAACAGAAGAATTATCTCCTAAAGGCACAAGAAGAATACTTTAGGTCGCTTCTCACTCATCCTTCTTGCACAGTCACTAAGAGACGGTTGATACCAAAATCAACAAGGGAAGGGCTGTGGATGTAGTTTTCCTAGACCTCAGTAAAGCCTTTGATACAGTTTCTCATAGTGTTCTGGTTGAGAAACTGATAACTGCTGGCCTGGACAGGCACACCCTCCTTTGGGTTAAAAACTGGGTGGACGGCCGGGCCCAAAGAGTGGTGGTAAATGGGGCTAAATCTGGCTGGAGGCCGGTCACCAGTGGGGTTCCCCAGGGCTCAGTGCTGGGTCCACTTCTGTTTAACATCTTTATCAATGACCTGGATGAGGGAATTGAATGTACCCTCAGTAAATTTGCGGACGACACCAAGCTGGGAGGCTGTGTCGATCTGCTCGAGGGTAGGGAGGCCCTTCAGAGGGATTTGAACAGACTGGATCGTTGGGCTGAGGCCAATGGCATGAGCTTTAATAAGGCCAAGTGCAGAGTCCTTCACTTGGGGTATAAAAACCCCAAGCATCGCTATAGGCTCGGGGAAGAGTGGCTGGAGAGCTGCCTGGCAGAGAAGGACCTGGGGGTGTTGGTTGACTACCGGCTTGATATGAGCCAGCAGTGTGCCCAGGTGGCCAAAAAGGCCAATGGGATACTGGCGTGTATCAAGAATAGTGTGACCCGCAGGAGCAGGGAAGTGATCCTGCCCCTGTACTCGGCACTGGTGAGGCCGCACCTGGAATATTGTGTCCAGTTTTGGGCCCCTCGCTTTAAGAGAGATATTGAGCTCCTGGAGCGAGTCCAAAGAAGGGCGACTAAACTGGTCAAGGGGCTGGAAAATAAAACTTATGAGGAGCGGCTGAGGGAGTTGGGGCTGTTTAGCCTGGAGAAGAGGAGGCTGAGGGGAGACCTGATTACGGCCTATAAATACTTGAGAAAAGATGGTGGGGAGGTAGGGGAAGGGCTCTTTACATTAGTGATGGGTGATAGAACAAGAGGAAATGGGCATAAGCTTAGTCAGGGGAGATTCAGGTTGGATGTTAGGAAGTATTTCTTCTCTGAAAGGGTTGTCAGCCACTGGAATAGCCTGCCCAGGGAGGTGGTTGAGTCCCCATCCCTGGATGTGTTTAAGAATAGGGTGGATGATCTACTTGAGGATATGGTTTAATGGGGATTAGGGATGGTTGGACTCAATGATCTCTAAGGTCTTTTCCAACCTAGAAATCTATGAAATCTATGAAATCTATGAAAATGAAGTGCCTAGCACTATTTACTGAATCCCTCAGACGTTAAGGTTTTGGTGTACCTAATGATTTTACCTATGAAGTGATCTGGTGAAGGACAATCAGGGATGTCCTGATTGTGAAGGACAATTTCAGGGATGAAATGAAGGACATTTCAGAAAAAAAAATAATTCAGAGAGTTAACTATGAAGCTCATACTTCAAGAATGCATTATTTTTTTTAGGAAGAATGAATGTCTTTAACTCTCTGGATCTTTATTCTCATTTTCTACCTTGCAAAATACTGTTAACAGTCACCACGTAGTGGTATAGTAGTACTTATAACCATGTTGTGTAATAAGTAGGGCTCTCAGCTTCATTAAATAGCATGAGATTATCCTGGTGAAGGACAGTGGAGGAAATCTTTATCTGAATGAAGAAGAGGAAGAGAAATGTTTAATGGCACAAGCACAAGTTTATAGGGACTACTGCTAGCTGATGCAACTTGTTTGTATAAATGTCACCCACAGGAACAAGTGAGCACAGATTGAATGAAAAGCAGCTCTAGAATCTAGAGAGTATTAAACCAAAAATAAACAAAGATATCAATAATCTTTAGGGTTTTTTTTTTTTAAGTATTTATGTATGAGCTTTGCCTCCGGGACAATATATAGGGGTAAGAATGAAATCTTAGGTGTTAAGTGTCATTCTAATCCTGCAATATTCTATATTTCTGTACTTTCTAATCTCATGGTAAATAAGATCCACTGCCACTGCCAAGATATCTTTATAGAGTGGAAAAAGAAAGAAAAAGCAGAAGATTACTACATCATCAGTGCTATGGCATAGCACTTCTTTCGATATACTTAACTTCAAACCTTGTAGCAACATGGATGATGAATCACTCATCCATCACCTTAGCAAGCATGTCTTCCTGCTGAACCAAATTATAACAGACAAGGGCTTTATCAACTCTGCTTAGTAAATTTAAGAGGCAGAGAGAATGTGATGAAGAACAGCAATTTGTCTACAGGCCGAAACCTGCAGCACTGTGCCTTAGATCCCTCTTAGAAAAAAGGCCTGAATTCTTAAGCTTGAGTTCTGGTTACATTTCAGAAGAAAGCTTTAAAGGTGCACGGAAGAGGTAGGTACCCAGTTCTCATCTGAGCACAGATGCAGATATGCAGAGGCAAGAATGTTATTTCAGAGCCTTCTCTCTTCTTGTTCAATACCTTAGCCACAAGGATTCCACTATTTATGTTCAATACCTTAACCACAAGGATTCCGCTATTCATGGTTTCTGTGTTTCTAAAACAGAAGCCTCACAATGTGCACACAGTTTGAGGTTGTCAGGTATAATGACGTAGAACAGTTAATCAAAAACTAGGCTATTTTAATGCTGTCTTTCATTGTTGAGAACAAATGACTTGTAAATGTAAAAAATAGAAGAAAATTAGAAGAAAAACAACCAAATAATTGTGAGACAACTAAAAAAAGCCCCCAGTGTTCAAGAATGGCCAGAGGCTGTTTTATTGTGTTTTTTTTTTCTTTGAAAAAAACAACCATTGCAGGGCTAAGAATGAACATGAAAAGTTTTATTCTGATTAGAAATCTTTTGATCACAGGTAAATATTTAAAGCAGAATCTCAATGTGATATCAATTATGGGAAAACTAATCTTACCATGTTATATGTAGAAAATGTCATTCTTTGCAGTCTAGCAACTGTGGTATATTTAAAATTTATTTTATACTGACATAAATATAAATATCTTGAGTAGGTGAATTTATACTTTTGATAATAAACACTTTCATGTCCGTTACCCATGAAATCTCCAGGGGGTCTAAGCACAATTGAGGTCAGCCCATGATACTTATTTAAAATGTAATCTACCTCAAACAGTAAATAGCAAGTAGTCTTCATCAAAGCATTCTACTGGTGTCAAAGAACAGGGCTTGTCATAAACTGTCTTGCATGCATGTTAAGGATACAGATATAGGCAAGACAATTCACCTTTTTTCACCTTAAGTATTCTCCTGTAAGCAGCACACCAAGGGTTCTTTGATGTGCATGTAAGCCAAGGAGGCCTTTCAAGGGAAGAAGGACCCTTTTTTTTTTGGTGTAGTTCTACATTTTAAAGCATACTTCATTTATCAAGCTGATTCTGATAAAATTGTTTCTGAGAGACTTGCAAGCACAGTGGGAGACTGCACATTCCATGATGAATGAGATGTTTTTTTTCTACCTGAGACATACTAACTAGGTCCGTCTCAAGTAATCCCCAAAGGGAAGAAGGCTAGGCAGAAGCACAAAGGACACATTAATTGCTCTCTTTGCTTCTGCTGTCTGGAGAGCTCCACACTTCTACAGTTTTCCAGGTGCCACAAATGTTACTGCCATGTTAGACTGTGGATGTTGCTTCTTCTGCATCATTGGTCCCATAGGAACTGTAAGGTCCACATACCCTTTCCTTTCAATTGTCTCTGCAGGTCTCAGCCCTTCTTGAGAACAGTGATCCATGTGTGTTCTTTTTTTTTTTCTCCTTCTTTTCTTTCCCCACAAAGGAATTACATAGGAGTATTGTCTCTGCATCCTTTAGTTAAAATCTTTTTCCTATTTCTGAAAGATCACAGACATCTGCAATTTGTCTTTGGTCTTGATGGGCTCCTCTCATATATCAGTCAGCTGTTAATCCACTTCCTCTGTAAGGACCAGAACTCCCAGGCTAAAAAATTTAAAGTCCTTTGCAGCAATAGAGATCATATTTTCCAGAACCTCTTTTAGCTTCTCTTTTTACTGTTGGGAATAATTTTCCCAAACTTGTTTCCCTAGACCCTACTGGAAAAGTAAGGGCAGTAGAATAAGCTTTGTCATGCTCCAGGGACCTCTTCATCAGCATTCTTGGATATTTCTCATTCTTGTATTACTTTACACTAAAATATTAAAGGCCTGTCACTAAGTTCCCTTGCATGCTTTTACATCACCTTATGTGATTTTACCATGGGAGTTGTTTTCTCTGCCTCTTAGTGTTCGGTTTATTCATTATGTGGCATGATTATTAGTCCTTTTCCACAGTATTAAATCTTGCTGAACTTGTGACTTATGAATTACTTACTTGTCTTAAATAATTAAAGCTGCATGGGACACAGCAAAGATCACCTGCTGTTTATTAGCATATCTATGAGGCTGCAGTCTTAAATGACTCTGGCTAACTTATTTTGTAGTCTTTGTATGATAAGGATACATCTGTTGAACTGTGAATATTCTCTTCTGGCTGTTAGATAACATACTCAGCATAATGTTGAGGAGAGATGTCTTACTCCCCAGTCAGAATCATAAAGCATAAGACAAAATAGGACTTGGATATTGTAGTATAAATGCTAAACACAAGAAAACTATGAGTAAGATCAAGAAAAAAAAAAAAAAGAAAAGAACTCATTTAAATTTGAAAAGTGTTCTGCATAAAACAAACAACAGTTTCTTTGACGAGAAGAATGTGCCGTTTGTGCTATATATTATCAACATACACGTTAGTGTGAAAATAAACATATTGATCCACCACTAACAGTATTTCTGTATGGCAGAAAATTTTCTAATAGACACAGTGGATTTGTCTACTGAGTTCAGTTCTGTTTCAATCAACATAAATTCCTACACTTTCCTTATGACTTTAATATTTGAGTATCTTACGTGTCCAAGTGCTTTGCAAGCAGAAGATATTTATTCCTTAAAACGTACCAGAAGGGAGAAAAGATTTTTTTCTGTTGTTTTTAATTTACAGATGAAGGAGCAGATGAAGGGATTAAAGATCCTAGAGGCTTTAGAGTGAAAGTACTTCACGTTCAGGCCTGTAATTAAACTTCTGTGATTTGCTCCTCTTCAGTGTCACATCTCCCTTTCAGAGCCATACTGGATGATAAAATAAAGAAATAGGTGACCATGGTGCATCAGCTGTATTTTTATGTGATGTTCCATGACAGATGTCATTTCCATGCATTGTAGAACACACATATAACCGTCTGAGAGGACTTTTTAAGAAGTGTTTTCTGTTGCTGAATGCAGTTTTTCATCAATATACAGAAAATATTTCTATCGCATATAAGTTGGTTTCCTTTCTCTGCCATATTTCCTTTGCCCTTTATATACCGTTTCCTTTTAATGCAAAATGTCCAAAAATGGAAAAACCAATCTTGCAAAGTGCTGAGGTTCTTCAAGAGAAGTTCAGGATACTTAATATCTTTCCAATTACATTACAAAATTTGCCCTCACTGAATAACTGACCAGCCGTAGAAATTTTAACAGGATAAATGTTCACCTTGACAGCAGTTAATTAGAACTTCTCATTCACAGTATTCATTTCCACTTGCTCAATAATGATCATTACAGCAACAACAAAAAAAAATCACAGTATTATATTTTCAATTTCTATACTACACTCCTAACAAAATTTGAGGCTTAAATCATTCCTGGTTTGCTGTAGAGAGCTAGATAATGTTGCACCAGCTTTCAGAGTATTCCGTGTACAATTCAGTGTATAAATTCAGTTTAAGTTTCTTATGTTTATGAGTTTAGGAGTAACATTGTTAAGTTGACTGATTAAAATGTGGCTTCAAAAGATTTATGAGTTTCACGAAGGCTTCTATTAATTCAAAACTTCACTGAATTCACACATGGATGAACCTAACTAACCATTTTAGATTTGCAGAGCTCAAAGAATTGCTTCACCTCAGATTCACATGCTCCTTATGTAGTACAGGAATGTGTGAGATAGATTTTTTCATTCGAGGATGTGTATTTCTATTTTTGCCAGTGAGTTCAAAAATACTAAAACAAAGACTGTACGTGTATAGGAGGGAAACAATCTTCAGAATTACGGTTGTAGACGGGTGTATGGTAAACATTTTTTCCACATTGTTTTTATTTTCATTGATATTCATTCCTGGTATCAATGTAGCCAAAGTTATGTTTACATTACATGGCTGACAAGCTGCCAAACAGGTCTCCCCTGACTAGTTGTAACTAGGAGGAACTTTTTAAACCATCCTCTCCCTGAGGACTCACTGAACACACTGCACATTCCTAAACCTGGGATGCTTTTCCTCGGCTTGGGGCTTCAAATCTGCAGCAAGGGCTGCAGCTCAGAGGTGAAACATCCTCCTGGGCAAGCCCGTGTGCCCCCGAGTAGTTAACTGGAGAAATGGAAGGAAGTTATACAGAAACCTAAGCTGGGAGGTGAAATGTTAAGCATCTTAAATGGTTTCTGGGCTGTGTGATCTTGCCTCCATTTCCAGGTTGGAGGGAACAAGCCCCTTTGGCTTTGTTCAGGTGATCCCTAAAGAAGGAGGACTCAGGCAGGCACCTACTTACTGCTTTTGTCTGAGAGATGACAGCTGATGGCCAGCTGGCTCTCAGCTCCCAGTCACTGCTTGCCAACACGGGTACGCAGCTGTGTGAGTACAAACTGGGGGGTACCAGTGGTGGCTTGGGTGTTTGGCTGTGCCTCCAGCCTGTCCTCAAAGCCTGGCCAAACGCATGGCACAGGAGCAGCCTACTCAAGACATCCACTCTCACCTCTTTTCAGTTCTTGATACTCTACTCTGTCGACACACTTGTTTTGCTGCCTGCCTCATCCCTGCTATTTCATTTTCTGGTTTGTCCTCAGAAGAATGTCAGCCTAATAAAAAGAGAATTTCAATTATCATTGTTTTAAATTTCTAAATTAAAAGCTATCTGATTGATTTTTCTGAGGTTAAATGACTTTTTTTTTTTTTAAACAAAACTATTCCCATTCATTTCTTACATCTTAGTTTTTCATGGTAATATCTTAACTTCCTGGAACATTCAACAATGAAAGATAAAAACTTATTTGTCCTTTTCATTACCTACATTGCCAGGTCTCTCAGTGTAAAATATTTATCTAATAAGTTCAGGGAGGTGCTGACATTAAAATTGCCAACTACCACAAGCAGATATAGAAAAAAGAGATTTTAGGGTCAACTCGAACTAAAGTCAATGGTGAACTCATATTTCAGTGTGAACAAATAACATTATATATTGAGCACATGTGACAAAAGAGCAGAGTTTGGCTCTTGAGTGTAAAAGAATTTGGTCAGAAAAGTGGGATAAAATCAGCAAAAGTCTTCAAGAGGAAGTCTATACATTATCTATCTTTGCCCAAACTCCCATCAGTCTCAAGCAAGATGAGCCAATCAAAGAACGTCTCTTCAGATGGCTGTGCAAACTGACGGTCTAAAGACTTACGGGGTTTTTTACGGGATGCAGGTGGAAAAGAACTTTGGGACTACATAAAATTAATTTTGCAACATTTTAATTTTATTGTGGAAATGTGCAATGAGACATTTAGGGAAAGGATCACAGAGGGTGAAAGGGATGGATCAAAGTGAATCAGGGAGGAACAAGCATGGGAAGAGAGGGGAGAAGGGACAAAAGTGGTCAGTCAAGTGCATATGGGTCAGCACACTTGTCTGACTGAGCCCCCTCTTTGATCTTCTTGTTAAACCCTATTTCTCACTGCAGAGAGTGGGTGGCTCTTCATGTGTGTGGGGCGTGGGTGGAAGGACCTCACAGGGCTGAGTTCCAGCACCAGGGGATATCATGGCTGGACGGGAGGGACAGCAGGAGGCCGTTGTGTCCACTGCATCTGTGAGTGCCGTATGTGTTTGCGCAGGCGCTGCTACAGGCATCACTTTCTGCCTCGGTGGAGCTCTCAGCCACTTGATGCCATTGGGAACATGTGCTCAGCCTTGATACAGACTGGATCTGGGAACAGGCATCCATTGCAGCCTGCATGGAAAACACCCCGCTGCATCCAGCCATCTCTAGCAGTTGACAGGCAGATTTTTGAAAGAAAGTAAGAACTAATAAGAACTGCAACTGAACTAAGTTTCTATGCACACATTAAACATACTTCAGACTGTGTATTGTCATACCTACCAGGGATAACTGATTTATCATCCCTATGAATGTTTTTGCTTTCTCATTAAGCCAAGATCATAAATAATACAAGTGAACTAACCTCTGCTAGGTCTTCCTTTACAAATGTAGTGCTCAACACGATCTCTAAAAGCTATAATACCAATAATAACTTTACCTTCATGAATCAGGACATTTTTCTCATCTTTTTGAATCAGCTTTTCAATATAGTCTGCATATTCCTCATCCTTCCAAACGCATGTTCACAACTGCATTAGGCTGTTTGCTTTGGGTTTGCACTATTTGTCCACAAGCTCAGCCCTGCATAGCCACATCATTCACATCATTCCTAGTTGAGGTATGTGAAAGCTACTGACTGCTTCCCATTTGTGCAGTCTTTTGTATCTAAAATGCAAAAAAAGACAATTTCTTATAAGATTTGTAGGAATCATTGCTGAGAAGCAGTTCACACATATAATGAATGGTGGTATCCAGATGTGCCAGCTGAACTGTGCCCCTCTCCATAAACCCCACCAATATTACCATGTTTATACTTTTTTGACTTTAATGAGATATCTAAAGCATGTTCTTTATGAGCTGGACACTATTACTTTTGTCCATGTTAAGAAGCATGCTATTTAAATGGCTCCGTTGACATCTAAGACTTTCGGTGAACAAAGTACCAAACAAACTGAAAAATCTGGCTCTTTGGGAATATTTCAGTCTAATTTCTTCAATTCTCCTATGAAAAGAGCATGAATAGTGTAAGGGTTTCTTTTTCCCCCACTGGAGCCCTGATTCTGCAGGAATATATAGAGGAAACTTAAGGATTAGGGTCTGTATTTATTTCCTGCTAGTACTGAAAGCCGTTCTGAAGTTCAGTCGCTGATCATGGCCTATGACCAGAGGAATAACGCCTCTGCTATAGAGGCACACACACACAAAGTGCTAAGGTTAATGTGCGAGGTCTAAAGGAATAGCCTACACCCACATGATGCCTTGCCATCACCCAAGCAAGGACTAAATCAATCAATAAAAGTAATGTTCTTGAACTACTGTAAGACATCTGTAAGTGCATATATAGAGAGTATTTGAGATTATGAAAGTCATCCTGCTGCGGGAGAGCAATTACTTAATGTCCTCCTGGGGATGGGAATGTGTCTTACACATGCTATTACTTTTACAAAGGAGACATACAAAGCCATATCATTAATAAAACACCCTTGTTCTGCTCTTTCTTTTCTTTCTGATGGTGGTGCACCTGTTCAAAAGATTTTGCTGCTTTCACAGGTTCTTCTAAAATTTGATGCTGTCTTTGTATGAAGTTGCTATGATATTTAAGATTCTCTCCAACAAAGCATGTTTTTGTGTCCTCTGTGGCATCTGAAAGACTAAAAGGCATACAAGTAGTACAACCGCTTCAAAGACCAAAAAGGAGATAGAATCATGTGAGTTCCACTCTCTCTCTGATGCAGATATGAAAGGAACAAGTTTTTCTGCTCTCATGTCTAGAAGATGACAAGCAGGATTATAATCATAGGCAGCTAGCACTAATCACAGATCTATAAGGCTATGTCAGCTAATAGTCAGACTCACTAAACTCTAGATTATTATAGCCTGCAGGCGGATCCTAAACCATTTTGCAACAGAACAAAAGACCCCATAGTTGAAGGAGTTTGGTCTTTCTCATAACACATCTCATGTTCAGAAAAGCGCTGAAGTCCTTACACAGGCTGCATAATAGTGACTCTCAGGACTGGAAAAGAAAAATAGCTAGTGCTGCCTTCATTGGAGACTGCAATATAGATGCTAGTAAGGTAAAAAAATTGATAAGGATAAAGTCATCACTGCCGCTTCCTTTCTGTAACAATAATTCTTAACACTCGTATTCTTGATAGAATGTGAACTCTCTCTACTTGAATATTTAATGAGATAACCGCCTCTGGGGGAAGCCATACATGGAAACTTTGGACTTGCTTGATGTTGTGGGATTTGTTTCTTAGCACCACAGCTGTGGCCCCAAACAAAGGACCATCAAATGCCAAGCGAGCCGTATGTCTTTGCAAACTCAAATTGCAGTTGTCTAGGGTTAAGTGTACTTTCCAGCAGAAAAGAGTGAAGAAGTTCTGCCATACATTTCAAGAACAATATCATTCATTGTTCAGCCAACTTTGTATTCTAGCCTTTTCCATGTACACTACATCACAAATCTTTCAGGACTTTAGCCTAGGAAGCTTTCTTCTACTTCACAGCCATTTCTATTATTAATTAACTGAGTATTTTATATGTAGTAGGAAAAGTGGAGTGTTTCTCATTCTCCCTGTGAAAATGCTAATACGTCATCCTAAAGCAAAGGCAAGAACCTAAATCCAAGCTAAAACACCCAAATAATTTTAGTCTGATTTTTAAATTTAACAAGCACTTTAAGTCCCTCTTCCACCAGTAGAAGCTGTGGACGGATAGCATCTCAGCACGCCCTCAGGCTGTGTAACTACAGGAACTGAAGGTGAAATTTTCTGGCCGAAGCCCAATACCTTTGTTTCTTCTGATGTAACTGACGTATAGTCTGGTATGGGCAAATGTACATGAACTATCTAATCAATGTTTGGCTCTGATACAGGAACACTTAAAGGCATGATAACAGCTAGCAATAGGTCTCAGCTTAATAGACCTCATTTGAAGTCTCACTCTCAGCTGGGATCTAAATGCCTATTTCAAACTTATCAGTGTTGCAGGCTGGAGCTAAAAGGCTGGCAAGCAGCCATGGGTTTTGGAAAGCAGGCTCTTGGCTCAGTGTAGAGATCCACCTTGCACTGGATGGAGCTCCATGTTTAAGAGAAGAGGATCAGAAATGAATGGTGAACACTGTCACAGATAAACCAGGATGAGCTGTCGGATGAAAACTTAGCTTGTCTCACTATCAGTAGTGAAACAGAGGTAATAAGGACCTCAGTGTGTTTGTGGATTTGTTACCTGTGTGTTCTCCATCCACGCTGCTGCCAGGTCATAGCTGGGGTCCCAAGCACCCTCCTGCTGCTTAAGAACAGCTAAGCTTGACATCGCTGCTTGCACCACACTGGATCATGGTCAGCCCAGCCTGACCCCTCCAGGCTGCAGGGCTTGGCACAAGAGCTCATGGTCTGTGTTCCAGGAGGGCTTGAGCCCTTGCCGAACCCCCAGCCTGGATACGCTTCTGCTGCATGCACACAGCGGGCATTGGGCCCTGACTGCACATATGGAACCTGTGTTTGCTCTGCAAAGCAGCTGAGAGATGCAGGGCTGACACTATCACAGAAAAGGTTTCAATTCAGACAGTTCCTGCAAGCACGGACAGTTCTGGAGATCTCCAAAGGCACAGCAGCCATACACACTTCCAGGACATTTGGAACCTGGTGTTCTACCGGCCCTCTTCACATAAATTCACCAAATGGGCTGGAGCAACACTGTCTCTTTCATCCTGGTGGCTACCATTCCAAGGGAGTGATAAGATGTGCCTGATGCCAGAAATACCCCTCTGTGGAGTTCAGAAAGGGCCAAAGGAATTTGACCCTCCAGTCCTACCCTGAGAGGTAATTGATCTCATAGATAATCTGTCCTGTAGAATCATTTTAAACAAGCCACCTCAACAGATTGGATAAGTAATTATGAAAAAAAAACCACAACTAGTTTGATTATTAGTAGATTTACAACTGTGCTTAGTATAATGCAGGGCATGACTTAAGGTAAGGCTGAGCTGTCTTGGTGCTATCATTGGTGTTAATCCTTAGGAAAGCTGTTTCTGCCAAAGTCCCCACTGCTGTTGCTTTTAGATCACTAAATAATCTAATTTTCAAGGAGGAGCAAAAAGTTCACAGATTCAGAGAACAGCTTGCAAACACGGTTTGTAAGGCAAGTAAAAAGGACTCCGGCGTTTATTTGTAGTCTCACAATGTTTTATTCAGTTTAAGAATATGAGAGGAGAAGTCTGTTATTCTTTTATTTTGAAATGGATGGAATTGGCACTGGTAATATTGCTGTAACAATGTAAAGTTAAACGAATAATATTACATGGTAGGTACTACAGAACACACAAATCAGTAAGTTGCCATCTGAAATTACTAACACTCCAAATATCTTTATTTACATGCCTTAAAACAGGATAATATCATCAAGCTGCACTCCTAATTAGTTAATATTATCAACAGTTCTTAGCACCTTAATTTCTCTCCTTCTGGTCCTTGTTTCTGCTATTCCCACTGAGTTAATTTTGAATTCCTATCAAAGACTTCTGACTATGAGTCTGTGAAGTGGCTCAGGTAATGAACTCCTGATCTGACTGCTTATTCTAAACACTAAAATACAGAGCATGACCACTTCATTACTGCATGGCACGTTGTAAACATGTACGATTATTCGCCATACACTTAAGCACTGAGCTTGTGACAAGGCAATTTCTATGAATTATATATGGCTGTACAATGGAAGCTGATGAAGCAGCCAGTACAGAACAAATAACTAAAATTATGTTACTGCTGTTAATTCTTTATAATTTACAACACCACAATCTCAGCTGAAGTCCAAAGATGTGGAGATTATGACCCTGGTGTCATTCACTCGGACACTATCAGATCTCATATCTTATAATGTGTCTTCTCCTCATGCCATTGCTTGAGAAGATGAGTAATTTAATTAAATCCCTCAATTCGCCTTAGGTATAGGTAAACATAAAGATGTTCTTTATATTTATTTTGAAAGAGGAATGCCATTATCTAATCCTAGATTCTAGTCACTGGAAAGTCCAATATACTGTGGATTTTTATTTTTTTGTTGAGAAATTTAGAGAATAACATTTTATTTTTTTTTCTGATCTTAAGCAGATCAAGCAATAAAATAGTATTCAGCTGAAATAGTCTCTCTCAACTAGGTTAAAACGTACTCATGTCATTAATGACAGCAAAATTTTCACCCAGGGCAAATGGAAAAAAAGCAGAGAGCTGCCTCACTTTCAGAAGGCAGGGAGTTAGGACTCTGATCTCAGATCTGTATGGTTCAGGATTAAGGGCTTTCTATTCTACCTAGGGTCATCTGGAATAGAAATTGCTGGGCTGCAATCCATGCCATTTCATCTCTGACCAGCAAAGCCACACACCTCATCTGGTAGCACCAACATGCTGGGAAGTGGTGCCAGAGTAGTGGCATGAGATCTGCCATGTGGCCTTCAGTGATGTCTGGTGCTGGCTCAACCAGTGGGGAAAACATTGTTCAGCCTGTGTAACAGTCCACCCTGGAGGCAGCTGAAGCTGAGCTGAGCAAGAAAAAAGAAAGCATCAGTCTTGAGTTTCCTGTAGCAGGTACTCTAGGGAGGCTGATTTTGCTTTGAAGTTACCTCCAACAATGTTGTAAGAGAGGTGTTTGGATGCAGCCCTTACGTTTCACTCACAAATTTGGATCCCCTCTGGAGTGTTACACATTGCAAGAGCTAATTACAGCCTCTGAGGTGTCTGCAGCAGAACTTGTCAGTGCAGCAGTCTAGCAGTACCTTTCTCTCCCCTGCTGTATTTTCTGTTTCTCTTCCCATCCAAACCTACTGCACAGGGTCCCAACTCTACAAAAAAAATGCTCAACTGCCCCATTTAATATCATCTCAGGATACTTTTTACTACCCTGGTAGTACCCAGGATCAGATTCAATAACAGTAAATACTGCAGGTTGCGCACAATAGGTATTCATTCTCTAAAACACATTAACTGCCAATGTTTAATTCAAAATCGTTCACATTCAGGTAATATTGAATGAGATCATTTGTCATTTGATCCATTTTCTCCATTCTCAGCAGACACAGCTTTATTACTAGTCTGAGCAAACCAGAGAACCTTTGCATCATCATAATCATAAAACACATTCTTTTGTCATTAATTAGACACAACTGGGCAGGAAATAACACAGAGGCCATAAAACCCAGTGATGTATATTTAGCTCAAGGCAATAGATTTTTTCTTCGATTTCCAGAGTCTTTTGATAGAACTGGAATAAGATGTATTCTTTCTTTGCAACAAATAGTTCTTTTTATACTTCTTTACCCTACTTTCACTACAGCTTTCTCTAGTCCATGAAGTGAGCCATCCAGCTGTGACAGGGAAGGCAGCAGCTGCAGGCAGTAACTTATTTTAAAGGTACTTCCAGTACATGGCAAAAGTCACAGTAACAGTATGAAGAGTGTGTAAAATGTGTTCATGTTTCAGACTTTTCCTTTTCACAAGTTATCTCACGTGCCAGAGTGACACAGAAGTTCATACATGGGGAAATCTGCATAAGCTAATGAATTCAACTTCATGCTTGAATCTAACAGGCGAGCTTAACCTGCCTGTGGCTTCTTGGTTGCAATAGCTAGATAACATCAGGACATGAATTGTGAGATAAGGGCACGGGGCAAGAAGTAAAATCCTCAGTAAAGGCTGTTCTACGCTGTTTGGTGAGAAAAACTGCCACTTGGTACATTGCAAAGTCCCTCCTGCCTGTCAAGCAACTTTCACTCATACCTTGAGTGAACTGCTTGAACTGCTCGCAGCAATGGCAGAAACACTGTATTTTTGCTATGGAAAGTGATAGCAGGATTTCTCGAGGTAATCCTCCTGGCCAGGCTGCAAAATTCAGGGGCAAAAATATTGGTAGATGTCTGTTTGTATGTGATGTTGGGAATTATACTAGAAGACATACAACATCAATTCAACATTGCCATAGCAACTATAGCTTAGCAAAAGTGTATGATTTTCTGCAGAACCAGAATAAACAAGTACAGAATTGTCTTCGCTGCCGTATAACAGAAATCTATGGCTACAGTCAGGACAAGTGAAAAGCCTGATTAGTTAATAGGGGAGAATTCATATCACATTCAACTCTTATCACATACATGCACAAAATAGAATTAATCATTACACCTATGCTTATACATGCTCCATGGATGCATAGCTACCATCATCTTCTCTAAAGAAAAGGCCATTTTTACTGATCTTTTTTTTCGATCCAAACGTTTCTCATATTTCTAATGTTGCTTGTAAGGAAGACGGTACAGTGGAAGATCTTTAAAGAATATGCTAGAAGCCTAGATTATAATAATTTTTTTATATGATGACTTTAAATAACTAGATGAGAGGATACAGGGAGGCTGCTATACTGAACTTCTTTTCCCAGCCCTTAGTGCTTACTGGGAAAAAGATTGTATCAAGAAAATGGCAAGGACAGGTATATTCATAGTGTGTCTGTGGATATAGTAGGGATATATTTTGACAGACTCCTTGGAGAAGTCATTTTTGTTCTATATCCTCCTATCCAGTAAGTTAGTCACAGATTTTTACTTTTTCCCAGCAAGTTCAGAGAGAACAGAGTTGGGTACAATGTGATTAGTGGATATTTTGAATACTTTAAAATTTATAAATATGTAAAAACAAGAGTCTATTAACAGACAAAATGTGAATAGAAAAAAAAAACTAAATATAGAAATCAGCGTTTCATAGTTAAACATTATGGATCATTTTACGTAGATTGTTAGTGCCAGTGATTCTTTGACTGCTGATCAATTATGGTATGTGATTGGTCCCTACTGTCACAGAACATTGGTCTTAATCAGGTTGAACAAATGAAACCATTGTGCATGCATGAAAGGGAATTTTTTATTCTGGTCATTTTTATCATATTAGCTTTAAAATGGAAAACAGAAATAGATTAATAGCTTGCCATTCATTTCAAATGTTTTGAAGTAATTTTTCAAAAAATATTTTCATATTTTCAAAATAATAATATTTCAAAATATTTTTTTTCAGCACTTATTCTGCCTGAAGTGACAACAGTAATCAATGTTAGAATTTGAAATAGCACTGCAAAATTTTATATCTCTAATAATTTTTATAATTCTACTGGTATATTTCCTCTAGCAGGTAGGCTAGAATAGAAGACAGAATGTGAGAATATTTGCACGTTTTATTTCTAAAATAATTAGTTTGTTATTGGGTTTGATGGTACATGAAGTACTGTGCCAGTGAATAGAAGTGAAGCAGAGAAACGGTGCTGGTACATTCTTCTTTGGTAGTGTTTCTACTGCACTGGGCCACACATTTTTTCCTGGAATCAGGGGCTGTGTCATTGTCTAAAGCATCTCCAGTTCCCCAATGAATATTTTTAATCAATACACCTTATTCCTCCAAAATTTGAATTACTACCCAGTTGAGCATTGTGGGTGTGATTTCATCATAAAATGTAAGAAAAATAAGGATGGCAGAGTGGTAATAAGAGATTCGGAAACATTGTGTTAATTAATGAATGTAATTTCACAATTATAGTTGGTCAGTGCATATTTCCAGCTCTCACTGAGATGAGGAAATGAACTCATTTTGTACAACTAAATATATTGCAGGCTACCTCAAGTATTTAAAGCTTAAAAAGGACAAGAAGGGAGGAAGAAAGGAGAGCAAACAACTTAAAAAAAACCCCTAAATTTCAATTCAGGAAGTAGCAAATCTCCCTGTACTAATGATAATCCAAAAATGTTTAGATAAGATAATAAAAATGTCTTGCTTGCTACCATAACTTATTTTCATGACCTACATTAACTGTTATGAATGTTTCCCACCAGCACAAATATATCTTTTATCAGTCCAGAATACGTCAACAATGTTTGCCAGACAAAGCCATTAGAAGAAACTGTAACAATAGAAAACAATTGTATCAACAATGAAACTTACTAAAAACAATGTAAGAGAAAGTAGAAGAAATTTAAATGTGAACAAAGTGAACATACACACCAAGAAATAAAAATCAGGATTCAGATATCAGACTATTCAACAGTTGTTTTTATTCAACAATATTTTCTGAAAGCAATTTGAAAGACTTTTTTTGAAAAAAGAAATCCTTTAGCACCAGGAGGTTTTCTTGCAAAATCAAGTTACCCAAAGAAAACTGGTGTTGCCAAGAAAGGTGAAAAAGTATGTACTTTGTTTATAATTTGTTGCAAATTGTGGGAAGAAAAAAAATAAATAAAAAAAGGGCTATTTACTTCAAAATAGTTATCTAAAATAAATTAAATTAATGCAGTGTACAGAAAAGGTTAAATAAATTCTGTGGTTTCTTTCAATGTGTAGAGCTGATTAAGAAGAATGTTTAAAGCACAGTTGCCTGCGTTTCTTCTAATTGTTCCACTATTGGCACTTGGTCTGCACTCAGTTTGGGATGATAAATGAGAATTTTCACCCTTATGCAGTGCTGTGCCACCTCTTATTTTTGTCATGTGATGAATGTCAACTGATAGTATGGGGTAAAGAGCATACCTAAACAACCCTGGTCAGATTATTAAGGATCCAGCATGTGAGAATCACACTTAATGAGTAAAAACGGTATTCTGATTTAAAGAATATGCAGGTATGTCAGCGCAAACAGGAGTAAGACCTATGAAACAATCTTTCTGAAAAAGATGTAGAAGTTTCAGCTACACTTGAACTTTGTTTGGTTTAAGAATGGGATAAAAAATTGGAAATTTCAGTGTAAGGAGAACAACAAAAGAGATATTTTTTAACTAAGAATGCTCGAAAGAGGAATAAAAAGGGTTTTTTTTAGGAAGCGTTTTATAAAGACAATATTGATAGTTTCATTTAAGTCTTTTAGAGATAAGACAACTGATCAGCTTCCTTGCACAAAATAAGTGTTAGGCTGGATTTAAAAGAAGGATTTTCAAAAGAATCGATACCTGAGTCTCAGATCAGGCACTAGGGATGTTATGGAATGTTATTTACTGGAAGCTGCAAGAACAGGTATAATAAACATCTGTTGGAGGTGGGCAAGGAATGTTTGTTGTTTCCAAGAGATAAAATGTGTATGTATACTTATATAAAAAAGTGATTCTCCAAATTAAGGATGTCATAATATCTTACAAACCCAAGACATTAGGACCTAAAACTCTCAACTTCTTTTCTCCCTCATTAATCTCAAAATATAACTCGGCTTCCGGGACAAAATTACATGCTATGTATTCAAGTAATGATTTCTGTCTAGTTAATAAAGAGAACAATAACATATATTTCATGCTTTTCAGGTATAGATTCAAAACAAAGAAGACATTTTAAAAAAGAATTCAGACATTTTATGACTGATCAAATCTGATGTTCATCTTCAACAAGACAGACTAATTCAGAACTTATTAAAAATTGATTGTGTTCATTTGTTCCCTGGAATTTTGTACTATCATTTAAAATATATTCTGCAAGGATAGTTTGTTTTTCAATTATTTACCCCCTGAACAAAATAAACCCTAAAAAGTAGGAATAAAGCCTGTATTACATCAGCCAGCTTTGGTGGTGACTTCATCAATAAGGTTGAGAATAAAAGACTGACATTCTCAGTGCTGGAGAGTACCAGAGAATTCTTGTAGAAATTTGTGTTAGGACCTATGCTATGATTAGCAAATCATATTTTTGAAATAAGGACTGAGTACCAAGGCCATAAAGTTTATAGGCAACAGAAAAATAATTAGGTTAATGAAGAAATTAAACTTTTGAGAAGTATTGCAGAATGTTCTCACAACATTGTATTAATCGGGGAGAAAAAAGGCAAGATGGCAAAAAGGCAGATTTGAAACTGTTAAATGCAAAGAATAATACTTGGAGTAAAGGAACTATATGTACATCATGATGTATTATAAATTGCCAATTACTATGCAGGTAACAGAATATGGAGTCTTTATAAGAGGATTTAAAAAGATCAGGTCAATTCTCAATAGTGATCCACCAAAGAAATAAAATGTAAAATATATTAAGGAAAGAACTGAGAACAATTCCTTCCACTGCTAGGTCACAGATGAAACGTTGTTCACCTACAGCCTCAGTGCTTCCAGCTGTTCTTATTTCCCGTGTATCAGGAAAAACTAAATTAGGACTCTTCATCGTGGAAAAGAGCAAATATTTTAAAAGTGAGTAGCATATTTTCTGTGACTTCTCATAGTTTCTCATGATGGAAGAACTAAGGACACCCAATAAAACTATCACACAGCGTGTAATTAAATTAAGTAACTCATTGCCACATAGTGGTGCAGAGATCAGATTATAAATGGACTCAGAAAGTAAATTTTGAAACAAAATTGTGGAAGAAAGGTCCGCCAGAGACTCAGTACGTTGATGCAAATGCAGTCTCTGGCTCTGGAAATCTCTAAAGTGTAGATTGCTGAAAGTTGGAATGGCACACAAGGGAAAGTGTAATTGTATAATTGTCCTGTTCTAGTTCTTTTTTGCTAAACATGTGCAAATGGTTACTGCCACAGGCAGGACAATTTTCTAAACGGATCTTTGACTTCATCAGGAAATCTGTTCTGAAATTCTTAACAGTGATGTGGAGAAGATACAGTAGGTAATAGTCTAAAAAAAGTATACTTAAAAATCACTGAAACATTACCCCATTGATTATTAGTTTAAATATATTAATAAGCATTAATAACACATTGTTTAATCAAGTTTATTACATTCATATTAAGTATATGGCCCATATTTTCCCTATTTGAAATCCTGTTGTGCAGAGACTGTAGACTTCCTAAACTCAAAGGTCTTGAAAGGGACACAGAAGTCTCACTGTTCCTGTAAGTTTCAGTTCCTCCTGCCTGTGTGAACAATAATTTCTTCCAATTGCTTCCTCTCTCACCACCAGGGAGTTTTTCTTATGAAAGTAGTGAGGAAACATATAGCACCTGTTACCCCTTCCAATGCAAACACAGTTCTGTCTACAAAATGAATATGTCAGAAATATATGCCAGGTTTGAACATAAAGCAAAAAGATAAGATGCTCTTGCAGCAGAAAGCAGAAATAATCTGAGAGTTATTTGTAGGGGTCACATTTTACAGAGGTCAAATATCATGAAAGACTTCAGCTCCTTTATCTCACCTCTTACAAAATCCTTGGAAGGTGTTTATTTATCTACCAAAGGCAGCCTAACTAATGTCTACCTTCAACAGGCAAGAGACACGTTTCTTTTATATCAAAGAAAGAAATGTTCAGTTCTTGATATCTCAGCTATTTCACACCAAAATCACTCTTTACTGAAGTTTACTTCACAGTGTCTGAGGGACTCCTATCAGTGGGCAATTTTCTCACTAGGCAATACCGTTTGCTTTGATTTCTCCAGCATAATTTCATGTCCAAACAATCAACACCCAGGGAAGTGCCTCCAGGAGCAGATTTCCTGCCTCCAGAAGGCCCCACACTGGTGCCAGCAGAAGACAAGATGTTTTCCAGTGCTTGGAAGCATGGCCAGCAGCTCAAAGGTGGTGATTCTGCCCCTCTACACTGTTCTCGTGAGACCCCACCTACAGTACTGCATTCAGCTCTGATGACTCCAACACAAGAAGGACATGGACCTGTTGGAACAGGTCCAGAGGAGGGCCACAAAGATGATCCGAGGGCTGGAGCACCTCTCCTATGAAGACAGGCTGAGACAGTCGGGATTGTTCAGCCTCTCAGAGAAGATAAGGCTCCAAGGAGACCTTCTAGTAGCCTTCCAGTACCTAAACGGGGCCTACAAGAAAGCTGGAGAGGGACTTTTTACAAGAGCATGTAGGATAGGACAAGGGGCAATGGATTTAAACTAAAAGAGGGGAGATTTTGATTAGATCTAAGGAAGAAATTCTTCACTCTGGGGGTGATGAGGCACTGGAACAGGTTGCCGAGAGAAGTTGTGGATCTCCCATCCCTGGAAGTGTTCCAGGCCAGGTTAGATGGGGCTTTGAGCAACCTGATCTAGTGGAAGGTGTTCCTGCCTATGGCAGGGGATTGGAACTAGATGATCTTTAAGGACATTTCGAACCCAAACCATTCTATGATTCTATGATACTGTAAGTTGTAGAATCGTTCCATGTGAAAGGCCAGTAAACGCACAGGAAAGATGTCCTATTGGCAAGTCCTTGTGTCTTAAGAATTTGGGATATCATCCTTTGCCCCTGCTGTGGGCTCCATTTAGAGTTGCCATTTTTAAAGGTGACCAGGTTAATGAGCAGCTGCTGCGTAGCCCATGTCCAGATGTTCATGCCTGACAGTCAGTCAGCCTGGACAACACCAAGACAGGCACCCACATATAATGGTAAAATTATTGTAAAGCTTTGGCACATCCTAGAATTGATGACAACTGGAGCCCAAAGTAATGTCACCTGGAGCTAGGTTGCAGAAGGGGAAAATATAGCTGTAGCAAAGAGAAGCAGACCCATGTTTTTTTCCCACACTGCACTAGACAATGGGAAGACAGAGGGGCACAGTCCTACTTTCTCCTGATTATGAGCCTTTTGAAACATTGTATTTGTGCTTAGAAAGCCGTTTAGAAATCGACACAAGTTTCAATTGTAAACAGTTAAAGGAAGCACATTTATTTTGGCCCTAAATACTGACATCAAGAAATAAAAGAATATGTTATATGCCTCCTTTCTCGTTCTGACTTACTGAGACTGTTTCCCCAGGCAGTCCTGCAATATGAGTGTTTCTAAATAACAACACATGCACCATCACAGCTTGGTGTAGGGAGTGGGGACAGGAGAAATAACACCATAGTTCATATGAAAGGTAATTTCATTAAATTTGAGTTAATAAATTCTGTGTGTATCTGAAATGGATGTAAACAAAAAATAAGATTTGCTAGGCAGCTGACCATCTTACTCAAGAGGAAACTAACTGTTCTTCCAGTAGAAAAATTAGAAACTTATTAAAACTTGACAAGAAAAAAATAAAATCCAGAAACTGCTGACATAATAAGCTGCAATTTATGTGAGAAGGATACTTTTTTCTTCTCCAGGGTATTAGAGTTCCTCATCCATTTCTCTAGACTACATTTGTTAACTCTGAAATAGCTCAAAAGACTGGGAGGATTTTAAAAGCATTGACAACTCTGCAAGGAAAAAAGTGAAGCAACATTTTTATCTCTTTCCCACCTGCTTTCAGCAGGTGTATGCACTCAGACTACACAGCTTTTATGCATTGTGAAGCTTGTATAATTTAGAACTTCATGCTCTACACATTTCAAATTGGTTTGACCCTTTCACCTCCCAGGCACACACGAACGTACAAATGGAGTTTTACTGTCTTTTTCAAATCACTGCATCCTCTAATTTATTCAGGGTTGTCTTTTAGAGCGGTTAAAAAAGCATTTTAATTAACGTTTCAGTCAGAGCCCTTACGATTTTGTGGTTAAGATCCAGGCGTAAAAGCGGCTCAGTGTGGATATTGCATATTTTGTTGCAATGCTCATATTTTTGGACATAAACTGACTACCTGGAAATACATTTACATCTCAGTGACTGAATGGCAGAAATGGATGCATTTAATTATTAAACTCTACTTTATTCTATGACTTAAAACTACGTCCTCATAAATAAGAAGCCATCAAGGAATTTGAGTTTTTTTTTCTGTTATTGCAACCAATTTCTTTATTCAACCACTATTTCCTATGTACAAAGGGAGTTCTCAGCTGATCACACCGAGGACCGTGCTGTCCTCTTTGTTCCCATTCTGACACAAGGGAAACACAAGGAAAGCAGATAAAACAGGCACACTCCTGACTAAGATTTATGCACCTAAATTGAAGTGAAAAAGTCCCACAGTTCTTTTACATCATTTTGAGACAGGCTAGTGTGTACTTTCCTGTAAAGGAAGAAAGCTGTAATCAGTGTCTAATTATTTTGTCGTTTGTTCTTTGGAACCAACCAGTTTGTGAAAAGAACCTGGACCAATAATTGCACAGGTGGCTTTGATATGCTATACTGCAAAATAGCATGTTTTCTGTTTTATTTGGATTTAAAAAGATTTTTAATAAAAAGAACATACCTACAAAGTGGAAATTGCTCAATGGTTATCCATATCCTCATATCTGAATAAATAATAATCAGTTACAATCAGTAGTTATATCGATTATTCATCGTTTTTGTTATGAAATAAACAGAACAATGGTAAGTTTCTTGTAACACTATGAGACCTTAATTAAGACATCTTTTTTTAAGATGGTAGCATTGTAAAAGTATTGATTTTTCTGGAAAGATAAATATCTAAGGTTTTTTTGTAGATGATTGTTGTTGAGACAGGAATGTACCTAAAAATGTCACATTTTTATTTCTAATGTCAGCTTAACTTTCAGTATAAAACTGAAATGGAATGGAAAGAGGAGAGGAGAGGAGAGGAGAGGAGAGGAGAGGAGAGGAGAGGAGAGGAGAGGAGAGGAGAGGAGAGGAGAGGAGAGGAGAGGAGAGGAGAGGAGAGGAGAGGAGAGGAGAGGAGAGGAGAGGAGAGGAGAGGAGAGGAGAGGAGAGGAGAGGAGAGGAGAGGAGAGGAGAGGAGAGGAGAGGAGAGGAGAGGAGAGGAGAGGAGAGGAGAGGAGAGGAGAGGAGAAGGAAGGAAAAGAGAAAAGAAAAGATAGAGAAACTCAAGTTGGAAGGAATCCCTGTGGGTCCAACTCCCTGCTCAAAGCATCCTCAAAGTTAGTTCCAACTTCAAAGTTTTATCACATACCTCAGGGTCATATCCTGTCAAGTTCTGAGTATCTCCAAGGACAGACACTCTGAAACCTCTTTGGGTAGAATTACTGGGAACTTAGAATCAGTCAATACAAATACAAATAAATCAGTCAATACAAATAAAGTGAAAAAGTAAAGTAAAAGTAAAAAAAGTAAAACTGCTCTGGAGAAGAAACTGTCTCAGCTTTCAGACCAGAGTCAGTCAACATAGCTTTCAAAAGTATAGATCAGAGTCAGACTTAAAAAGAATGTTTTATCTGAATTGATTCTTGATTAGTCATTCACTAGTTTTTAGATTTGAACAGGAGATTACTCACAGAATTGCAGAATCACAGAAGGGTTGAGGTTGGAAGGGACCTCCGGGGGTCATCTGGTCCAAACCCTCTGCTCAGGCAGTGACACCTGCTGTCACAGCTAGCTGACAGAAAGGAATGAGCTTTTTAATTACTATGGAATGATTTCTGTTGGAAAGAAAATAAATTGTTGTTAAATCTGTTTTGTAATGTTAATGAGAATCTTATGTCTGTAAAAACTTCCAGTATATTCCAAGAGTAGAGGTTCAGATTCCAGGCAAGATTTTTTAAAAACAGGAATTTGAGCTTAGATACCTACATACAAACACTGCTACTTTGTCTTAGAAAGACTTTTCATCAGAATAGTTTTGCAGACTGAAGCAGATCGATACTGGTAGTTATAAATATGGTTTTTAGTTTGGAAACAGAAAATGTCCTAATTACCTTTGCAAGAGCTTCCATACCACCTTGCAAAAGAAATAGGATGGTCAGAACACCTAAGTGGTTTTCAGATGGGTTTGATGAGTTTATTAATGTGATTTTATAGTCAATATGTTCCAGTTTTATACCGCTGCTGAGTTACAAAGGAGTTGGTTCAAGTTCAAAGAATGTGGAGAAAACACTACTGAAATAAAGTAAAAAAATATTTTGTCTTTGTTTAAAAGAAAACCTCGTGTGGTTTAATTTGAATCTCAATTAATTTATTTCAGGAAAGTGATTTATAGTATGAATTGAAAGATAATACAGAAATGAGGTGTTCCATAATCATGAAAGTGAGTAAAAACTTTCTAAAAAACTTGACCTGAATCTGATTTGAGTTTTATTCATGAAAGTTCTTTTATTTGTGCCTTTTGTCCCAACTGAAAGACTATTTCGAAATTTTGCAAAAACTTTTCCCAGCAATTCTGCTGCTGGACACATGACCAGAACTTGCCCAGATGCAAGTTCTGCAATTTCTTTGCTGACAGATTAGCAGGAGCAGAGGACATGTGGCGTACAAGGTCAGAGCTAAAGGGACAGCTACTGGGAGCAAGCTAAGTGAACTACACCAGGGATGAGGAAAGCAGCATACAGCAATCAATAGCACAGCACATAGAAGTAAGCAGAGACATTTTTAATAGGAAGTGTTACATAAGTTTTATGATATCTGCTTTTTTGGACTTTCTTGCAAAAATATTTTTTGTAAACAATCCTACTATCAATTTCATAATAAAATTGAAATTGTTGAAAAAAATTCTTAGGTATTCCTTTATTCTTTCTACTAAAGTAATTCTTGAGAGAAGCATGAGAAATATGATTTTTTTTATTTGGAATACATTTCTTTGAGATTAGGAATACTAATGCTTGTGGGTTTTGATGATTTTCACCTGAAAAAACTGCCAGTTTGTGTGGAGACACAGTTCAGGGCAGTGATGACTCTCATTATGAATTTGTGCTTGTAGCATTGTCTCCTGGCTCCTTGTGTTTCTAAAGGCTGATATTGGCCACATCCCCACTGCCTATGTTTGACAGAGCTCTGTCAAACCTCTCGCTTACTTTGGAGGTTGTGAGCTCAGTTCTGTCACCATTTTCTGTAGGAAATGGTTCTGCTTACAGCTCTTCCCGCGAGGAGCGGTAATTCTGGTTGCTCTGTGTCTGCTGCTGTCTTGCTTCTGTCCATTAAGCTCACATTCCAGTGGGGTATGTCAGAAAAAAGTACCTTTCCAATACAGTTTTTTGTGTTTATTAATGAAAGAAGTTATCTGAAGTCACTGTACCATTTCTTGTTTTCCTGAACCACCTTCCATGAATGCACTCTATGAAATGAAAAATATTTAATTACTCTATGTAATTCCAATATAATGAACTTCAGTATTTTTAAAGCAGATTAATGTAGTATATAATTTAACTAACAGAAGAACATTTTGAAGTGTTAAGTAATGGCTTAGAGGGAAATTAAAAAAAAAAAAAAAAACTATAAAAGAATTTAGATAGTCTACTCTGAATTAAAATGATGTTAAATCATCCATTAAAAGAATTGCACAAAACCTTGTTGTTCCCTCAGTTTTCAAAGACCATTTCACCAGATGTATCTGTGCAGGAATAGTCCAGGAATGTTTCTTTCCTGCTCGTGCTGGAGATTCAGTCAAGGATACGATCCCTCAGAGCGTCATTTGTCTCCCATTTAACACTGGGACTTCTCCTGGGCTCACAGGAAAGAGGAGACCAGAGGTGTATCCCCATGAGTCTCTGAACTGGGTGATAAGGAGGGCAAAGCTGAGTGGACATCAGCCTCACAGAAAAAAAACTAAGTACTAATATTCAGATTTGTGATGATGGGAACTAAGTGAGCACATTCAAGAAAGTATCATACTAAAGAAAGGAAAAACTCCATCCTGCCTGTCTTTAAACAAGTGACAAAATGCTTTCTGACTGCCTGTTCATATTCCACCTTGCTCAAATGCTCGACTAAATGCTCAGATTTTATTTTTCCACAAATATAACTTTGTTGGACTTGAATTCTTTTCCTTTTATTAAGCACTGTTTTTCATTATGTGCCTTATTACAACCTCTGTTTTCATAGGCAAAGCATTTAAAATAGCTGCTATTTACATGTTACAAATGTTTTTAATAAGTCACGTAAAAATCAATACAGCCAATTAAGTTATAAGGTTAATATTCATTAGACAAATATAAAAAAAAAGGAAAATTGAACAGAAAAAAAAAAGTTATTAATGCCCAATCCCTAACATTTCATTAGGTGTCATGGCTTAATAAAAAAATCAATAAAGTCAGAGAGTACAATCTGCAGCTTAGTATATATCAAGTCTCCAATGTCTACAGAGAATGTAATTGTTTAGTACTCGATATATGATCCCAAAGCAGGTAAGGCACATAGTAGGAGTGAGCGCTGTATGTATTGGCCGTAACTGAGGGACACATCATGGACACGTCCAATATAATACCACGTTAGGAAAGTTCTCTGTGTATTGTAGAGCACAGATGGGAAAATGTTTTGGTTTAGGACAAATAGATGAAATCACCTAAGCTTTAAAGTCTTTAGAATAGCTAAAAAGAGAAGGAAGAGTATAGATAGCTGTGCATCACTGGTCATTGAATTTACTAATGAATGCCTACCGAACATAGCGGTATAGCACTACAGGTGTGTAAGCTACAGCCACGGTTCAACAAAAGGTCATACTTGTCACATCAGTAGGTATTATGGTCAGTATGCTTTTCTGAGACATTTTTTCCAAGGGCGTCTCAAACATAAAAGATTTATTATATTCTGGGGGTTTTTAGCTTTGATTTCTGCTAATCTCCCATGACTGAGTGTGTGTGACTTGAATGGAATTTTATCTGTTTATAAAGATGTAGCAGCTAGATATTGTTGGGTGACATTACAGAAAATCACTAACTGCAAGAGGAACTGAATAATCAGGTGCAGTGTCTCTTCCCACATCCTAATTCAGGCAAAGGCTGGGGTGGGTTGTTATATGACAGGTCATAGACTCAAGCTTTTAACATTCATACTGATGAAACTCACAGGAAAAAGAGATGAAGATTAATCTTGCATAAAATTCAGCTAGATTCCCTCAAATAAATACTATCTTCTCCTACTTAGCAAAGAGCAAAGAGTTTGTCTGTCGTAGAAGTTGTGAAACCCACACTATGAAGATTTCTAGAGATCTTTCTGGTATGGGATCTCTGCACAGAAGTGTACTACATGCTTTTTGGCAGTGTCGCTTGAGGGAGACATCACTCAGACCCAACATCTCCGTAGAGAATAAATCCACAGAGGTGATAATACCATAGATGCAATCCTGGAGGAGAAGATGAACATTCAGTCTTTTCATCCAGGTCGAATGGTACAGCACTCCCGATTATGAGCAGATGCTCTGTGAAGGGAAAGACCTCCTCCATCACTAGTCATGTGTGAAGGGAATATAGACAGACAATCACGGAAGGAAAACAAATTACTAAAAGGGAAAAAAAAAAAGTCCAAAAGCAATCATAATTTGGTGCTATCTTTTTAGGGTTCTTGTATTAAAATTCAAAATATGCTATGACTGGCCACGTAACAAAAAAGGTATTAATATGTCAATGTTTAACTGTAAATTACTGTGATAATAGCTTCTTAGAAATAGAAGTGGTACATTTACATGGGATTGTTTTGGGGTTTTTTTTGAAAGCTCCATTTTTCTAATTCTCATTTCAGTTACTGACTGTATCTACTGAAGGAAAACCGCAGGAACTTGCAAGTGCTGTAAATTCTGAGCTGTTGAAACTTCATTCACCTTGTGGCATTGACCTCCTTGTTGCTCACCCTTTCATCTGGTACCATGCTAGGACCTGGAAAGGTGTCTCCAGAAGACATCTCAAGTCTGAAGCAATCCTTGCCTCCTTCATGGAATTTTAGACCTAACTCCTCCTTTTTCAGAGGATGTAAAAGTGCGAGAGCAGAGACAAGAATCTGGCCAGAAACAGCTGTGAATTTTCTGTTTTTCCTCTGCAGAGGCAGGTAATGATCAAAGGAAATGTATTGTGTATTAATCACTTCATCTCTTTTTCTTGCTACTTTTAGGTGACGATATAGTATGTGACTTATTTCACTCGTTTAGTCAAAAGACTTTTGCAATCAGACTGGCATAGAGTAGAATTAGAGTAGCAGCATATTCAGCATTAGAACCGTATATTAGCACACGAAGGTGGCTGGGTGGGTATGAGTGTGTGCATGGGTGTGTGTGGAAGCTTGAATATTGTCATGCTGAAATGAACTTTGGTGGAAACGGCTTGTTTGAGTTGTTGGAAAACTATTTGATCCAGGAACCTGAAAGCTAGACAAACTGTCACTGAAATCAGTGCAAACATTGTCTGTTTAAGAATTGCAAAGAAGGTTCTCCCCAAACATAGCCACAGAGGATTAAGGAGGCAGCCTGAGGGAGCTGTGCTCAGCAAAGTAACTAGAGATGGATAAATTAACTTTTTACTGGCCAGACCACTGCTGAGACCACTCCTTGGAGAACTTCCCCAAGCTGCAGTGGTACTTACAACTACTATTGTATTCTGGTACTATAGCCCAAACACTGCATTGTCACTGCTGAGATCTGAAACATTTCTATTTATTCTTACATAATCCTAGATGCTTGTTTAGAAAACATATTCCCCTCTCCTGAAAAAAAATCAGTTCTCTTGTACTTTTCAATTTCTGCTTTTCCCCTCAGAGGTACCTTAGCTTGAAATACAGTTGTCTTTTCCCACAGGGCATATGGTAAAGGCCACATGGCAAGTTTCCTGCTGTCACCACGCTACCCTTTCCAGTTTCTCTTTGTGCATTTTGACCTGGTTTGTTTCTACATGAAAACAGATAGTACTGTAACAGTATGAGTAACTGAAAAACAAAGGAGAGAGAAGTGCAGATTTCCACAAGAAATATCAGTTTTGGCAAGTTTGCAAATTTGCCCCAAATTGTAGTTTCTAAAATTGTTTTTGAAAATTGAGTTCCATTCAACAAGCTAAGAAATGCAGAATAAAAAAAGGTAAAAATAAGAAAAGATAAAGTGAAAGTATGCTACCTGTGTTGCTTTTCAGAATATTTTGACTTTTCATATCCTAACTGGTCATTTCATTTCATAATCAAGCACTTCCTTTCCTCTTCAAAACTGAGGTTTTTAAGAGTAAAACTAGAATCTAATAGTCAAACATTGTAAGGAAATACTAGCTTCTACTGGAACTAAACATTTCAGGTTGACTCCCATAAAGTACAATAACATTTCAGGTTGGCCCAAACCAAATACTGTATTTTATTTTATTGGTTCAGTTGCTAAATTCAAATCCTATAGTTTAACATGTGTAAGTAAAGCTCCTGCCTTGCGCTCCCTGCTTGAGATATACTGATCAATAAAAGCATTCCTTAGCTGTCTTGTTACCAGTTTTCTAAGGTAACAGGACTGAAATCAATTAAGCAAACAGTCTCCAATAAAATAAATGTCATCATCTTTAATTCATATGTTTTCTTCTAGACATTTTAGAGATTCTGCACACTATGAGTGACTTTTACAGGAAAAAATAATTGAGACTTAATTACAGAATTGATTATTTTTCTCATCTGCTATTTCTTTTTTGCTAGATTTTTAATGAAAATAGCAATCAATAGAAATATTTTTAGAAGCAAATAAAACAACTATCTTAGAACAGTTGGAAGTAGTTTTCCAGCATGTGATGCTCATTTCAAAAAAGAGAAGTAGTTGTTTAGGTTATAGTCAAAGTTTATTTGTAAAATAGTTACAATTTATTTCACCATAGCAAAGAGCTAATAGCTTGGTTTTTAGCCTTTTAAAATTCATATTTTATCCTCCAAGCATTTCTCCTATTTGATTTAAATATAAACCTGTTTAACATAAAGGTAGATATTCACAAATTCTGAAATAGGTAACTTAGAAATATACACCAAAAATATCAACCTTGCATCAAAAAATCAGAATTCTGTAAAGTGAAAATGTCATCATTTTTATTTCCCAGCTTGTAACTAGAGGCAGTCCTGAAGGGAGAGAGGATGGAGGGAAAAGCTACATCAGCCAGCCCTGGTAGACAGCAGTCATACTATCTCTATCCGGAGTATCCAAGTACAGAGAGGCACGATGAAGAAAGACTAAGTTATTTTTGGCCAGAGATGGTATGGGGGCAAAAAAAAAGCCATATCTCTTTCTGCAGCTGGCAAGTGAAAGGCATCTGTAGAAACTGTAGGAAGAAACTCCAACTGGATGTTTTGAAACGCTGATTATAAGGGAAGGAGTCACATGTGTTCACCTGACTTCTGATCTGTCTGCTGACGTGCTCTTTCAAGTCTGTTTTTTACCCTCAAAGGTGTTTTCTACAACAAGCTTTTCATCAAGCTTTCAGGTCAACACAGCTGAATAACACACATATTCCATATTCATAACACTATGAAAGGAAAAGGTTCACGTGAACTTTTCCCTTAATGTAAGGGGGAAAGCTGAGAGAGAAATAAAACCAGCATTTTTTCTTGCTGATTCATACTATGACCTTCATGAGATCATATAAGTTCTGGTCTTCCTCTAAAAAACAAGTATATCACAAGTAACTCAAAATGTACAGTTAATTCACTTGCCATGAGTTACTAAAAAACTGTGGCAATGAAAGGGGTAGATTTAAGAGGAGTGAAGGAACAGAGGAATAAGTCGTTAAGAGGACCCTGACTTTCCCCTAATGCTGCCTGATTTGGCACATCCTGCCAATAGCCTGGTATCTGCACAGCTGCACAACCTCCGTAATGCATCCCTGAATGAGCAGCACAGAACTGAGTACCTGTCTACAAAAGCATATATAACTATCTAATGATATTAAGAGATGACATTGGGTCTTACATTCACATTAATTCTATTATACCAATATAAGGTAGTTTCAAAGCACAATGAGTGCAATTAAGACATAAGGGGAGGGAAAATATATATATAATGCATAACATTAAATCTTAATAAGGAGTTATACTTATCTGAATTTTATAGTTAAAATGCATTATTGCAAAGGGACTGTTTCATTCTAGTTTCCTTTAGGCCTCTGAGCAAAATATGAGTCTATTACACAAATGAACTAGCTTGGCAGCAAAAGTGTGTTGTCAAGACCTTTTACACTTTTCTTCAGGAGCCAGCAAATGTATGCCTCCATAACAAGTATCTTCATTTTGTTATCCACAGTCAGTGAAATACCAAAAATGTGAAAGGTGTTTGTGCCCCTGACAGTCCACAATCATTCTGAAAAGTAACATGCACTTTCTTGGAGACATCTGTCTATAGTCTATCGTATTAATTTTTGTCAACTTCACTTGGCACATGGCATATTTCTTGCCTTGGAGCTGCTAGATCTGTTTAAATTAAATTGTCAGGAAGAAATTGGGAAAGGAAGGCTACGGGAGATAATTGCTTTAACTTCTTCGATGCTTTTAAAGCAAACTAGACTGTCCTCAAAAGCAAATAGCCCACAGAAAACTGTCTTCTTGTAGAATTAGAACCAGCTAAGTGATGCTCCATGTGCACTCTCCCTTAGTCAAGTCGGATCTGATCCTTTGCTCAATCCCACCATCATTGTTCATCCACACTCCTTACCCGCTAGTTTAATAGTGAATGGAGGCACAGGGCAGACTCCAGAGCATCTCACACAGAAAAAGGCCACATTCTAATATGGCATTTTAACATAATCCCAAATTCACCTTCATACAGTCCGGATAGATCTTGAATGGTCCAAGATCAGCTGAAAGTCGAACTCTCTAATTCACCAATACACATTTCTGTTTTTTTTTTTCCTTTATACTTGAAATACAGCTTCACCAACAACAGTGAGAATCAAAGCATTCATCCTCCATTTTGGCATACAGCCTCTTCCCAGTCTCCAAGAACTCCTCTTTTCCTGTACTCCAGTATCAGCATAGATACAGTTAGAGGATCACAAAGGTTGCAGTGTCCTTAGCAAAAATGAAAGTGAAAACCAAACCAGGACCCAGTCAGGCAAAAAACAGAAGCAAAGACCGAGCTCCTGTCTGTCAGGTAGAGTGCACAAATTCTCCAGGGTTTCTCTCGCTTGTCACTCAGTCTTTTCAGCGAGGCTTTGTAACTTTTCCTTACACTAACGAGAAAGTTGATGCTCCAAATTTGGCAGTCCGGAAAGCTTTGCAGCCACACTATCATTTGGACTATTGTGCTCCAGATTCTCTACCAGCAGGCCACAGATGTTACTCTCTGTATATTTATTCCTGCCTGGGTATCACCCTTCATTCCCATTTCCCATTTATTAAAAATCCTTGAAGAAGACTGCTTGGAGGCCCAGTGTGGCAAACTACAGTATATTATGCCAATAAATAAAAGGGTGCCAAGGGCAGATTGAAAAACTGGGATCTAAGTCACATCTCAACCCTTTCCTAGCTACGTGTATTCAAATAGCATTCGGTCAGGGAGACTAACACAATAAACATATATATTCTCAGATGAATCACAAATGGAGCATCATTCATCAGCTGGAAAAGCTATTTACTGATATGTTTCCTGTGACAGCTTTTCCACTATTATTATATCCTGTGCTGTCACACTACAAGCCAAGAACTACCCGATTTGACTGAGATTAGAGGTGATTTCAGAGTCAGCAAGGGCTGATTTGTTAAAAAATTATGTTGGATGCAGAATTCATGAGAGCATTTCCTTTCTGAACCATGGAGCTTCTAGTTCATTTGGCCACACTCATGTTTTGATGCACCATATTATTGGTCCTATGCACAGTAAGGCACTGTGAGACTCCGGATTGTGGATGTGTTAAGAAGGAACAAAAAGTAAAACTATGCTGAGTTTCAAGGCAGTTTCCAGCTTTCTAATTATTTTTGATATTTTACACGCTTTACTCTTGGAGAGTGGAAACACAGGTTTCCTCCCACTACTTGACTTATTGGTCAGAGTTAAGGAATCTTATTATGTGAACTCTGTGAAGGTAAAATGTAAAAATTCACTAAGTTTCTTGGTATAAGCGTTCTGGACTTGGTATGCCAGAGGGCTGGCATTGACTCTGCTCCAGATTTTGCATTCCTACTTATCGCAGAGTCATTGCATCCACTAACTAGTCATACAGCCGCATACTCTGAGAGAAAAGCCATCCAGCCTCTGAATCCGTAACATTAGCTCTGACTAAACACAAATGCTTCCTCCTTCATGACATTTCCAAAGTTTAATATGCTTTTGTTATTTAATCTACTAAAGGTTCTTCCCCAGGCCATAGTCTTCTCCTGTCCAGTGCTCTGCAACTTCTGTCTTGCTGGACTTTGCAACATGAGCCTTATGCTCTACTTCCCCTCTGAGCTTAAAACTGACCTTAACCACTTCAGCTCCCTGTGCCTTACGTTTGCTGCACTGTCTCCTCCTCATCATCTAGGTAAAGATTTAGCTTTTAAAGCCCTCAATCTATCAAACCATAGCTTTTATTTTCTACCAGGAACCCAGTGGGACAAGATAGTTACTTACCTTTGTGGAGCCTCTCATCACTATTTGTAACAAAAACTTATACAAAACTAGAACGTCAATAACGGTTATGAATTTTTAAGTCATCTATGACAATAGAGAAAAAAAAAGAGGGGAAAAAATAGAAGTAACTGTAAGTTAGGTAGGTCTAAAAAAAATGCAGGTTGTAATTCCAAGTCCTGCTTCTTTCTTAAAGTCAGACAATAACACGTAGCACAAGCCATAGACTACAATAGCTACGTACCTTCTGTTTACAAGGTATCTAAAACTTCCTTGATTGCTTGTCTCTCTTGTTTTTATAGAGTGTTTGGAAGGTAGGATGGATGTCTTCAGTAATAAAAATGATAAAAACAGATTAAGCTGGGGAATGGCAGAGGAAATCTCTTCTCTGATACTTAACAGTCACAGGTGCATGACCTCAGATGGGCCTTCCCAGCACAAACGTGCTCCTTCACCTGAGTGTAAATCTTCTTGAAAACTACTTCCTGCTTGTCCCTGCTTCCACATTGCCTTGATGAAATACAAATAGCTCATACTGACATGTCTGTTAGCTGAGCACCTCAGCCAAGCCCCTCTGTTATGCTCCCATGGTTGCAATTAAGAGCCTGAGAGATTATGATCTGTGGAGGCAGGAACAGACACATCCATCCTAAATGAGAATAAGAAAGGGAGCCATAAAGCAAAAGAGACGGAATATACCCTTATATGATAAAAATTATCAATAACACTTAGGTGAGGAAGAGAAGAGAGGCACATGGTAGGGAGAACATCAGCAGGACCCTCTCCCCAGCAAGTGTTCTCTTTAGGAGAGGCAGAAGGGGCCCTCATCTTCCGTATTGATAAAATGCAAGGATGGCTGTAGTGGAAAGGATGTGTACAGACTAGAACAAAATTTACATTGTCGTTATATACAGCACATTGTGGGGTAAAAATGTCCTTCTTACTTGCAATTGTTTATTTTTAGGGTGGTATCAAAACTATGACAGAAAAGTATGTAAGAAATTAAAAAAAAAAAAAAAGAGAAGTCTGTGTCAGCAGCTGCAGACAAAAGATTTCTTCACCAGAAACAAAGTACGCATTCATCCAACCATACATTTCCTCAAGGGATAATGCTTATACCTAGAAATCAAAATAAGAGGAGAGATAAGGCAGTAGGAAACTTGCTCAGCTCGTGCTTTTTAGTCTTCACTGTGACCTTTAGCCTTACCTTGCTGTCTCCCAAACCACAAATTTACCATCCTTTCCCCAAGCAACCATAGGAAAAAAGGGGAACTAGAGGTAAATATAATCCTTTTTCTACTCCAAGCCAGGTAATATTTTCTCATCCTGTCATTCCTTCATCCAGTCTCTCCAATTCTCATGCATAAACAGTAATATGCATAACACCAAAGTGCCATCTGTGAGCATGGCTGTGTCACCGGCTGCCAATTATTTTGTGTAAGACAAATTGCAGCTGCCACGTATTCTTAAAGGAAAAAAATTAGATGAGAAGAGAATATTTTGTTTTACTCATCTCCGTTGTCTTTATCTGTTGAAATACAACAGTTCCTATTGCTCAGCCTCCAGCAATTACAGCCTGTATCTGTAATGCCGGAGACAGTTTCCCTCAAATATTTTATTGTGTTTTGTTCTATTTTTCTCTCAACAGCCACTTTTCTTGCACAATCCTTTTTATAAATATGGAATAATCTTAGGATTTTAGAGGAAGTAATTCTGTGCCTATCATGTACATTTTAGCTTATAGAGCAATGTGGGGAAGCTGAAAGAAGCACCTGTTTTGAAGAGTAACAGTTCTTCCATTGCTAACAAAAGATATCTGACCTGAAACACATTGACTTCCTTATATAGTTACACAACACAAATATAAAATTTAAAATTGCTGCTCTAAATGGCTCATATACACATATTCTATCTTTTTAATATATAAAATCATTAACACCTTATTTATCTCAAACTGTTTTTGTTACATTGGTTTTACGTAGCATAGTAAAAAATAGAGGAAATGGTTTTTTCTTGCAGGAAAGTTAACTTTTCAGTAAGTTTCAAAGGAAATCCAGATCTTTGTGAAAAATATTTTCTCTCATAGAGGGACAGAGTGCTTTTTGAATCTTAAGCAGATTCTTCAATTTTTAGCAAATTTTAGATACAGACAGGTGATCTTGTCATTTTCCATCTTTTCTGAATGTATCCTACTGATGTATTTCTTTTTTTCTATAATATATTCTCACCCTTTGTGCCTCCATAAATTTTATGCTTTTGTCCCATGTTATCTTAAACCAGATGGTCATCTCAGTTCTCAGAAATTGATTATTATATGGTGGTGGAGTTATTTCCACCTCATTTCCCTCTTTTTCTGCTCATGTCAAAAGACAAAGCTAGAACAGGAAATTATGATTTATTTTCATCTGTTTCTGAGCAGATTGTTATAATTTAAAAGCAATTATAATTTAACTCTCCTCCTCACTCTGCTTCTCTCAGTTAAAATAACCAAACACACTTTGTTTTCATCACAAATGAGAAGTGTAATATACTACAAATAGCCAAAGTTCTTTGTGAGATCCAGTTTATTTTCAGAGAGGAAATGCATGCCTCTTCTCATTATCAGCATCAGGCAGAATAGCACAACCTTTCTCTATATCCTCCATATATGTGAGTACTTACATTTTGATGGGGAGGAACCTTCTAGAAATTAGAGGACAGGGTACGTTTATTGTCCTTCAATTTTTGGTCTTTTGACTAGATTACCAGTCAAAAATGTAGTTGTAATATATCTGTAAATATATTAGCTGGCCCATGGGTACTTCAAATTGCACACACATAGTCTGGTCTCAGGAGCCCCAGATCTAGCTATCACACAAGTGTGATACAGTCTGGAAATCTCTGTGGTGGTCCTCGGCTAAGTCAAGAAATTGTGGTTTAAAACTGCACAATGTAAAAGAAACAAATGGAAAGATTAATTGTTCTCAGTTTTGCAAATTGGAAATAATTCAATAAACAAAACCAAGAACTAATGACACAAAGTAGGAAGCAAAATGATGACATCACTCTACCCCATCACTTTATCCTATAAAGACTTTAAAACTTACAAAATAACGGACAACAATGGAAGTATCCTCAGTCTGGACATCTACTTCACTGCAGAGCCGTCAAAGTCCTCACATCAGGAAGACAACTCGCTCCCTAACAGCCACAATTTTGGGGAAAAATCAGATCTTATGCTCACCACTGGCAGTATAGCAATGTACCATGCTGTAATGTACAATGGTACAATGTACCAGGCTTTTGACTAAGAATTCCCTGTCTTCTGTCTCAAGACATTGGTAATACAAATGCTGTGTGTTACAGCTTGCATTGTTGAAAATATCCTGAAAGTGCCTAGTCTTCAAGGCTTAAGAGAGCTTCCAAATATGGCCAGACACACTCTCGAGTTTCAGAAATCAGAAAATAAAATTTAAAAAAAGACCTTAACTACTTCAGAAAAAAACATAGCTGTTGAGTAAGTCCGTTGGGGCACAGTTCTTGATTTCGGAACATTTACTGGCTTTTTTGTATTAGCAAAAGGAATGTACAAGTGCGTTCAAGAGTATTCGTAGTTCAGAGAGAGTTCGCTTGGTTCAATACCTGGCTGTGGAACAGTTGCTGGGACAAGAGTACCTTTGCCAACAAGCTGGATAGCCTGGTGAGGAGAGCTTTAACTAGGAACAAGGCAAGAGGAAGACAATAATCCACAGCCAGGCAAGGAAGCAGTGGACCTGGCTGGCAAGCAGCTGTTCCTTATACGGCTCAATATCAGTACTCAGTCATGATATTTATGTCAACTATTTCTCTAGACTGACATAAAAATATATATCTTTAAATGAGCTAGGGGTGGGACAAAAAGACACTACATAATTTCTATTAAATGCTCATAGTATTTTTAGTTTTTCCTGTCAGCCTGAGATGGAAATAAGAATCCATGCTGTCAGACCTCAGGACAGCTTGTCGCAACACTTGAAAATCATGCCTGCAACACAGTGCTGCAAGCCCTCAAAATTGTTTCATGGTCATGATGTAGCCAGGGACTGAAATTTCAAAAGAAATCTGTTAGATTAGGCACATATCTGGGCCACAAAACACACTTGCAAGCCAAACACTGCTCTGTGGTTTGTAGGTCATCTTATCCCAGATGTGAGATCGTTCCGTCTTTTACTCAAGAGGGGTCATTACTGGCAGAAGAATCCCTTTCTACAGAAAGACTGCCAAGGGTCCAAAACCAAATTGCTTTTACCAGACTACAAATGTGCTGCACATGCAGTCCTGGGACTTCCACAGGAGTAGGTGCATATGGCTGCAACGTTGTCAGGATGGCAAAGCACATCTTAAATGCTGTATCTGCAGACCTAGGACTGCTGGAGTGTCACAAAGAGATAATTGAAAGCGGCACTGCGAAGGGACACTGCAGTCCACTAGTGAGCTCAATCTGTGCTACAAAGACTGAAGTTACTTAATGTGGCAGCAAATTGTTTAGGTTACTCCCAGTGCTAACCAACTTTCAAAGAAGGCAGACCTAACACTGCCTGTGAGTTCAGTGATACTTCTGCAGGATGCACAACAGAAGACTAGGATTGCCCAGTTCAACTTTAATAGAGAAATGTGCACAGAGACACGTCCAAGTTTTTCTATAATATATAGCATAAACAATTTTCAAATGTATCTCACAAATTACCTTTCTCTTCAGACCTAGGAGACTTTAAGAGAACAGCTGCCTTCATACCTTGCTCTAGTTTTGTAAGCATCTCTTGTAGTTAGTCTGAGGCTTTTGATCCTAACACATTCAATGCCAGAGATTCCATCAAGTCACCTAAGGACCACTTTGCTGGTGATCTGATGATCAGATATTGCAGCGGTTGCTAGAAATATCAAATCAAGCAAGAAAAAAAAATGTAGTAAGAAAGATGGTGAGTGAGGAGCGAACTTTCCAGACTCAGCAAGACTTATGTGGATTGACAGCTTACCTCCTTTCTATATACAGGGACATATTCACACAGCTGAAGGTAAGGGCATTAGTATGACTTAGCAGTCCCTGCAGTTCTCTGCATTAATTCTGCTTAAACCTGAGTTGTACAAAAGGTATACACTGTCATTTTCTGTTAGTTTATCCTGGTTACTCGGTACTTTCCAATGATATGATCATTCCCTAATATCTGTTTGCAAGCTGTCATTAGATGCCTACCCATGGGCTATCTATTTCACAGTATACCCTAATTTGGCTTTTCCAATTTTAAAAGACCTGTAACTTAACTGCAGTTTGTTTTCAATCTCTGTAAAGACCTTTAGCTTCATAACACCTCCAATATTTTTAAAATAACAAAAGTATCTTAATGCCCTGTGAAGTTTATTTCCAGTAAAGCGAGAGCTTTGCATTTTAGAAATTTCAAAGTCTCCACATAAATATACAGCTATGCTTGAGAACTAAATACGACCATATACAACAATTCTTAAACAAGAAACTAGTCTTTGAAGCAGAGAAAATCTTCAGTAAGAAAGTGTTAATTCATTCTTCTGTTCTGTAGAAAAGAACATATTTAATCCAAATACTCAGAAAGCACCAGGATATCCAATAGCAAACTAATGTATGCTATCATTTTCAACCATGTGAAACATAGCAAGATTTATTATGTTACTCTTAGAAGGAATGCTGTTACATGGAAATACACAATATTTCCAAGTGAAAGTAAACACAATATATTCTGTACAAACAAACACCAATTTTCATACTCTCAGGCACCTAAGTTAGATCATTTGGGCTCTGTCTGTTTCTCATTTCTTTTTTTTTTTTTTTTTTTGCAGGATATAAACATTAAAGACATTGATCAGCCTGATACCATTCTCTTAGTACAGATTCTTACAGTGACACTTTGTGTGCAAAGACTCAATGATAAACAAACTACTCATGTAAAGAGTAACTTATTCAATGTACGCAAGCACTGAACAGTTGGCTGAATTGGGAATTGGGGTCTAAGTTTTCCACCCTCTTCTAGCTTCAACTCACCATCACAGAGACAGAATCAGGACAGTTTCAAAAAAACCCAAATATATCTTGAAATAGAATGTCGGGAAAATGGAGTAACCACCACTTACATCCAAGTATCGCAGTTTTTGCTTGAAACTTCTGCAATAAAACTCTGTTTTCCTTAATTATATATAGATATTCCTGATAAGAATCACTTATTTTGTCCTGTATGTGTTCAGCAAGATGCAATTAAGCAGTTTCCTACTCTCCCTCCAAAAATCTATATTATAATTTGCTTATTTGTTTAGTACCAAAGTGCCAAACCCATGAAAAGCAACACTCCATTGTCTGTGTACAGAGGAAAACATAAATGAGAAAACATAAAGATTTAGGTACAGTTCCCAAACTCCATATTACAGTGCTAGCTCCTTTCCTATCAGTGACTAATTCAAAGGACGCATCATATTTACTTATGTAGACACAGAAATTATTTCATGTATTTCTTATACTAATGCTGATACTCAAACTAGTTTGTTACATTTAACTCTTGTAAATCTAAGGAATATCTAAACATGAAGAAATAATCTAGGTGTGTAACTAGAGGCTGTGTTACAGGTGGTCCAAGAAGGGAAGTTTTTGTTTAAGGTATGATCTTCTTCTAGTACACATAATTTTAAAATATTTTTAATATAGGTCACATATTAATACACAATGTTATACGAAAGAGGTGTACAGCTTTGGGGAGTTTAACTTTTGTATTCCAATAAATGCCTACGTGTCATGCTATTCTTCACAATACCTCACAGAGTGACAAGCTGCTCCTTGGAAAATAGTCAACATGCAGTGGAAGAGATTGATGTCTGCCTCCTTTCCTGCAGACTTTCAATGGGAAAAAAAAAAAAAACAAAACACCACAACACTGAAAGGACAGGAGAAAAAAAGTATAGCTTCATGGTCAGGGTGGCAGAATTAACACCTGAGGGAATCAGAGTTGCTGGGCAACACTTCAGCTAAAGGTTTTGCATGTGCACTCTTTATTTTTCAGATGCTTGACTTGCAATATTGGTCTAATCTTCTCCCTGACAGTGTTTGAAATCCAGCTCTTGTCACCTTGTCATTTCAGTAAATCTGCCTCCCATTTTAATCCAGGGGAATTATTGAGATCACAGCAGAGGTTAACTCCCTGTTAATAGGTTTCACACGAAAATTCAGTTTTCAACCTGTAGCCCTGGCCACACCTAATTGCTCTGTGAGATGGCAGATGTGCGATGCAGTCACATGCAGAAATCTTGTCGATTATTGGAGGTTTGAACAGCTTGAGATCTCTTAGTGAAATCTGATTTTTTGCTATTTAGCTGTTAAACTGCAATTTATAAAGGCTAAAAATATTTTAAACTTGATGAAGAACGTTGTGGTACAGAGGATAAACTGGAATAGACGCAGCTGTGTCTTACCCATTAAATTGTGTTAGCCTCCAAAACAGGGCATCAGCACACAAAGCACCCTTGGACACGACCCCTGTCCTGTACTATTTGACACAAGTCAAAATTTTGACAGAGATCGTTCTGTTTAAGTGACTGACTTCCAGTTACTTAAGCATGTCCCTTGGTACAGTTAAACTTGGTGGCATGGGAGGACCCCTGGTGCCCAGATCTGGACCAGTATTTCCAGGACAGCAGACAACAAACTGGCACCAGCCTTCCTCCCAGATCAAGCCCAAATCACTCCCTCCCTCCAAGCTTCAAATCACTGTACCCAAAAACGGGCAGCCCAAACTCTTCAAAGCAAAATTCATCAGCTTTATTTGTAACATTGCTAAACACAACTGTATTTTCTAGCTTCTTTCTCAGAAGTGAAGAAACTGTTTCTGTGTAAGTTTTTGATCAGGACTACAACCTCAACAAATGCCATTGAAGCAATCTGGAGGAAACACCCAGGACACAAAATTCCAGCATGCGTATTTAAAATTTCCAAAAGCAGTAGCAACTGAGAACAAAAGAGTTATAATAGATAGGGTAAGGCAAATTTAATAATGACCAGTGCTACAGTTCTGTAATTTACATTATTAGTCATAAATCAATTATTTCTGATGATTATATTTAAAAAATTTCCTAGACTACTAAAATTGCAAAGATAGGGTGTGTCTATGCATCAATAATGCTGCCATTTTATCACAAAGATGAGATCTAAATTGTTCACAAATCTCTTGACTTACTATTGATTCACCAATAATAAATGGACTTCGACACCAGCATCTGGTATCCACCATTCCCTCGTGGTCTCTTCAGATAGATAAATTGATTAACCTTGACGGAACCCCGCATGCATTGTCTGCACATGAAATAACAAATTAATGAGTATAATTTATTCAATTAATTCTGGTTATTGTTTCATCTGTGTCCTTAGAAGCAGCTTTGACTTTTATTCTTTTATTATTGACACCTCGTGAAACATTACATACAGTGAGTCTGGAAAAAGCGAGCCAAAATACAGAGCCATGAACTGGCACTCACCTCATCTTAAAAATTCCATTAAGTAAAATGGGAGCTCCATGTCACATCCATTTGATACTTTTATTTTCAAGTATGCCATGGTAAACAATCATCCATTTGATTTTTTAAAATTTTTAATGCTGGTACTTTCAGCATTCGATTTTTCTCTTCATGATGATTTGCCGAATGTGAAATTCACATTGCTGAATTTGTGAAATTATGAACAGATTGATTCTGAACAAGGCAGGTCAGAAAATTATTTTCAGTGGCCCATCCAAGGTCTGGTTTAGAGCTATCAGATGGATTTCAAGTTTTGGTAGTATAGAAGAATTCCAATTACATATATGCATTGGCAAACACTGTCATGTATGTTGTGCTGAAGCTTATGAAACAATCGATTCAAGACACTCAAAGTAAGTGTATTATTGACATTAAATATTCTTCAAAACCAAAGCCAGATTCTGTAAAACATTTGTTTCAATGGGAACGTTCTCAGAGAAAGGAAAGTAGAAAATAAATTATTAAATGAAAACTAAAATATGCAATCAGAAACTTGAGATTTCAGCTTATTTGAGAATGTTATTAGTCATTTTTGAGTTGGTTTTGATTTCTGAGTCTATATAACTTCCACTATGTATTTTTACAGCTCCCAGAATTTTTGATAAGCACTACCTAGGAGAGAGTTTGTGATAAGCCGTGAGCACTGTTTATCCACAATTCCATCCACTGTGATGGAGGAAGTTCAGCACGTGTTAGGACCTTCTCTGAAATTGTATTTGAAGATTATCACATAATTAAAATATTACTAATGTTTCTTTATGTACAGAGCTATGGGGTGGCACATGGACAGATGTGCATGTGCATATGTTGTCTGAGCAGTTAATGGTGGTTTTTTAAACTGCAGTCAAACTATAATAGATCAAAGTTTGATTAGCTGTTCTCAGTAAACTTACGACAAGTACACACACACATGATAGAGGGAGAACCTCCTATACAAAAGTTAGACCCCATACAAATGCAATTTTCTATTCAAATTACTGAAGCACTTCAGTCTGGTTATGCACTTGCCCCTTTCAAGCTTAACTTAACTATAGCTACTCAAACTGGTACCATTATTGTCATATCTTTTTAATGTATCAGATTATAAATGTTAGAAACTCTTATTTTACCCTGTAAAATTCTGCAGAATGGCAGTGGCATCATTTTAGACTCTGGCACTTCCTAAGGAAGAGAATATCAGCTGATTATTTTTCCTTGTCATTCTCAAAGAGCAGCAAGTTGGGCATGGTGGGTTACCCTGAGATCCAAGAAAATAGGCGTTATGGCAGAGAAACACAAACGTACACTTTTGCCTTTATTGTAGTCACTAGAGGATATGCCTCCATTCACTGTAACTAGGTCAGAAGCCAGGTGTATATATTCTGTCCCTGACTGTCGCACTGCCTGGGGCTGAGTGGAAAAAGAGACTTTCATCAAATAGAAATGGTACTTTGGAAGAAGGAATAGTGTTCTTAAAACATTAAATAGAGATAAAGTTGGCAGAAATCGGGAGAGTGACCCAACGCAGAATAATCTGTGTAGAGACAGCACTCCCTTAAGGTCTGAAGGGAGACCTGGGAGTTCAGCTTTAAGATTTGGTTATAGATCATACAAAGCAGAACTGAAAATACGAATCTGGTGACTAACAGCACTGACTGAGATGTGTCCAAAATTTTATTCTTAGATTTGAGAGAGCTTCTCAGTAAAATTCATTAGTTCTTGCTGACATGAACATAAGTATGGAGAAAAAAATATAAATTAAATATGTGTTTATATCAATAAGGATATTTAAATAAATTCTTAGCTTAGTTATAACAATATTTATTAAGTGATCTTATGACCTTCTTTCACCTACATTGGTCAGCCTATCACATGGTTAAACCAAGATCACTGATGTTTATAAAGGGTTTTTAACAAAAAATTCTACAACAGCTAATAAGGAAGTAGGGAAAAAGAGATGAAATATGGCAAATAATTTTTAATCCATTCCTTTTTGGAATACACAGCTGTGGTGAAAATGTCCATCTGAGTTTTGAGACTCGAAAACTCTTTATGAGACATAAAAAGTGAAAAAGAAAGACACCTAAGCAAAAGCGTTATTCATGTGCTAGTTTAAACTGTTGCATTGAGTAGTTCATGGAGATGGAAACTGTAGCATGTGGTGAATAACAAAACAAGTATGTGGGCAGGGTCTATTTGATTTGTAGTTAAATTGTCAGACTATCATCTGCAGACAGGTCTGTTATTTAAAGGTTCTTAAAGCCTGTGTGAATTTCCTATTGATCCGTATCTTTCACCAAGGTTTTAGGTTTTTTCTCCTCCTTACACTCCTTATAGCACACTAATATGTAGGTGAGCACCGAATTGGAGAAGATGAACTATCAGCCCTATGTCTGAAAAACTTTTCTGATTACTTCCAGCTGCATTCTGCCAAAACTGATTAGTAAGAAGAATTTACTACCGGATGACCATGAAAAACTTTATTGAAAAATTAAAAGTCTCTTCTAGTAAGTAATAATGCATTAGGCAGAATCTGAGATAGAACAAAATGTCCTCCCTTCATTTGCTTGACTGAAAATCAATTTATTTTGAAGAAAATATTGATTACAACATTCAAGATAGTGATCATCTATCATTAAAAATCTGAAATACTAAAATGCTAAACTTTTTCTCACATTGCTAGAGCCTTCGTCGCTAGATCTGAGTTTACTGAGCAAGCCTACTCAAATTGGCATTTCAGTAAATTTTATTGTTTTGCAGCAAGCCAATTATTTTTTAAAGTCCAAAACTTTTACTGCTTTTATGACCTTGTTACCTTGCAGCTGAAACCTACATCAGAGCTCTGAATTCTGCTCTCTGAAACTGAGGGATGTTCAGCATAATTTGTGTTTATCCACTGCAATCTGCATTCAAAACCACAATGCAAAAAGAGACACAACGGAACAGGAAGGAAGGGATATTCCTGAATGTCAGATAGGAGAAACGCACTTGTTTCTGAGCAGCAGCTCATTCCCTTAGCAGATTGCTTCATCAGTGGAAGGTAGGTATCTACCTACTCACTACAGGACATAGAAGCTAACACCTCATTTTAGCTTTTCGCTGTATTCGCCATAAAGCCTCGTTCCTTCGCCAGCAAGGTTGTAATGCCTTTTCATTCCCACTGTGAATCCAGCTTTCCTCATCCAAATATTGATGAACTCTCAGCTTGTCACAACAGGTTTATGTTAGGCTAAATGTAAGGGCCATTCATATTAATAAAACAAAAAAAGGAGAAATAAAAGAACAAAAGTCCTATGAAGGATAAATTTAAGTATTTATTAAGGGCTTCTTAAAATTGGAGAGGAAAAAAGGAGAATAGATACCAGTTTATTAACCATCATCTATCTCTTGACATTATACGATACTTAATTCTCTAATTACTTATACTTTCCATATGTTTCCAATTTAAATTGAGTTTAGAAGGTATTCATTACGAGGATGATACTTGTAAAGTGGGTAGTAGGCAGAATATTTTTTCTAATAACTTGGCTTTTTTTTTGCAATGCTCTTAATATCCAGAGGTTTGAGGAGTTCTGTAGAAATGAGGCAAAGATATGGAATGAGCAAGAGAAGAGTCCTGACAATCTATCCTCTGATCAAAATTCTCTTTAAGCCTACAATGGCACAAATCCACTAAAATAAATTTATACCAAGAGTTAATGGAAGTAAATTTACATTCTTAACATACAGCCTGGAAAATGTACAGTGAACAAATTGAATACCTGCACACAAGAACAGGCTCCATATAATATATATGCTTTATTCATCAGGATCTGACACGGTCAACTTGTTAGAGCCATTTTATAGGATTAAATGGCTAAAATTAATGAGGAGGAGTTTACAGACTTTGCAGTCTTTATGCTTTATTTCTGAGTGAAAGCAGTATGTTTTGATGGCTAAAATATTCAAACTTCTCTTGCTGTCAGAGTATGATAGTGATATATATTTGCCTGGGAAGGCAAATATATGTTTCCGAACTGTAGGCAGCTCAAAAATTGTCCTGTTTCCCATATCTGATAATGACTACAGTCAAATGAAAAATGCGTATCTAGAAGTCTGATAATGGTCAATTACATACATGTGAGAAAAGGTTGTAAAACAAAAGTATAGTGAAGTTTCACAATATAAAGATTTCTGGCTGCTGGAAACCCACAGGTCAGTGTATTCCAGAATCAAGAAATTAGAGTTACTATTTATTTTCCTTGAAATTCCTTTATTCCAATGTTTTTTACTATTTTGAACTCAAATGTACAGTAGTATTCTGTGTATGTCATTAACCTCTCTCATGCATATGTATTGGGGCACACTGAAACACTACTCTGATCTCATCTGATTCAGAAAGCAGGGAAATTGGTCTGATTCAGTTTTGGATAGGAAAATCTTCCACAAGAAAGCATCTGCCCGCTTCTTAGTTTCTCCATTCTTGCTTCCCTAATTCATGGAAAACACTATCAACCCAAATAATGGAAAACAGGGCATTTCTGTAGTAAGTTTTGACCCTTGCAGTCAGTGTCTGAGAAAACTATGTCCCACTGATGCCTGAATTACATAAAAAAAGCCATATTTCACTTCTAATCTACACACTTTTAGCAAAAGAGCAAGCAGTTTCTCAAAGAAGTTGCAGCAGGGAGGAAAAGCCACCAGAGCAAAGGTTTTTGAAGTCTTTAGAAGTCAAAGAAACATATCCAGCCAGTAAAATATTTCCACCTCTTTACTTCATGCTTCTCAAAAGTATGCATTTTTAAACATGTTGAAAGCTATTCCATTTCTAAAACGTATATTTACATCTATGTAATAATAGACTTTGTCTTAAGGATTGTATTTATTAAACTGTTAGTTCATGCTGGGTCCATGTTATCAGGAAAGTTCAAGGGTCACCCTATGATTTACAGAAGAGTAGATCTGGAGGAGTATGTACTTTACAGAAAGGACAAGGCTTGACACTGATACACTTGTGTGTTTCAGTGGACAGCAGCATTTGCTGCTGCTCCTGAAAGCAAACCCAGTGGAGAAGGAAAAACTGGGACTAAAATTCAGTTATTAGACGTAACTTCCTGGATTTTAAAGAAGATAATGTTGGGGAAAGCTTTGTTGTTATACTTGGGGAAAGGTTTCCTAGTCATTTTTATCTGAAATTTCATGGAGTGTCAGCAGTTAAGTTCTTGGCACTTCAGCCATTTACAGATCTACAGGACTAGATCCACCTTCACTGAGCCTTCATGCTGCAGAGCTGCCCGAGAACAGAAAGTCTTCTCTCATTCCTAGATTAACAGGAGCCTTGTGAGCTACAAGGAGTGTCACCTGGGGAGAAGGAAGACTAGATTTTCGTAATTTTTTTTCCAAGGCTCAGAAAGCCTCCACAGACCGGGAAGTCCCATGAGCCAAGAACAACTATGTAATGCAATACTCTGCCTCCACAGGTGCCATGAATGTTCATAGCAGAGTTTATGGGTGCTCTAAAAGCTTCAGAAATAGTTATGATTGTTTGCTAGAAAGCAGCAGGGAGGAGCTGAGGAACATGACCACCAACTAAGTATCTCAAAAGGAATCAGGCAGTAGTGTTCACAGCAGGCGCTTGAATGGGAAGCTGTAGGGGTGGCAAAAAGGGAAATAGAGCCTCGATGTCCCCTTACCTGTGGTAAAGGTATTGTTGACTGCTCTGAGATGATGTTTAATGTTTTTTGGGGGAGATGTTTGTGACTTCTTACATTTCTGGTTTAGAGGATGGGCTAAAACAGTATTGCCAGTTACTTTCCCTGGGACAAAGGGCAATGATAACCTGGAGCACATGCAGACTATAGATGATTTTATGCATCTGAAATACCTTGTACTAGAAAAAAAAGCAACACAGGTCTCACTTTCCCAAGTGAATTCAGATCATTGTACTAATTCAGAGGAAAGTGTCTTTACTTCAATGGTACTGAGAAGAGAGATTGTCCTCCTCTGTCAGCGTTTCCTCTATCCATCTGTTTCACGGGTTCAAGTGACAAAATGAATGACACTTTATTATAGAGCTGTAACTGTTGCCTTCTCCTCATCACTCACTTTTGTAGATCAAAGTTATTGGCCACAATTAGCACCATTTTCACTGCCTAAGTACACTCTAAAAGCATGCTTTATATTTCCTCAAGAAGTTTTAATTCATTTTTTTTTCAAATAATGTGCCCTTTCTTGAAGGGCAATGCAAAGGAGAAAAGGAAAAGATTATTTTAAGGTGATAGGGTACATAAGTGCTTCTGGCATGAAGGCTTTCAAATAGCTATTTTATGCACTGAGAGAAAGTGGCTTAAAACTTTAAGGCTCTTTTCCATCTCAGTAAAATATGCCTTTTTCACTGTCTGCTGCTGAGTTATGAATGGCAAGAGTGGTAGCATTATAGTGGCAATGAAACGTATGTTATGGGTTATTGACAGGAAACTCTCCATAGACACAATCAAACTTAGAGACTTCTTTAAAATGTGCCATTAGCAACTGGAGACAAAACTCACGAAGAGCTGAGTTTTTCTTTGTTCAGATGGAGACTCAGAGAAGGTGCCTCCAGGGCCACTAGTTGTCATTAAGCAATCTGAGGATGTGCTTTGTATTGAAAAAAAAAAGCTGAAGAAAAGGAGGATTAGGGTTCCAGGCCCAAGAGAGCTGGTCTGGTTAGAAATTTTATGTTCACATGGCAACTGAGGGTTTTCACAAGTGGAAAGACACAGGTCATCGAACTTTGTTCACTAGCCAGGAAAAGCCACTGACCAGTTTCCTGTTTTAGAGTTTGTAATAGCTGCATTATGCCTTTGTAGCTTTGCTGCTGTTTTTATTCTCCCGAAAGCCAACACAACAAACCGAGTGAATGCACACCAAGTCTTGTAATGATGAACTGACCCACTTCAAAGATTCAGCACTTTTCTTTCTCAGCAGTGTTTGTGAAACAAGAAATTCTCCTTTGTTTGCTGTTTACATCAACCAGTATACAAAATACACAGTCACAAATAACAGCTATTGGTAGTTCCAGATTTTTTCCTTACTACCAAAAAGAATAAACATATTTGAAAAGAAAGTTCCAAACAAGTCAAAGCACAGTGAATTGTGTACATCAGCTAGTTAATATTTGCTTATTTATTTCACCAACAAAACAGCCCGATATGAAGTTGATGGGAAATGAAAACTCAAGAAGAAGAACTTTAACACTATTCCTTTTTGGTTGAAGGGTTGCTTTTTTTGCTCTCTTTCTGTTACCATGGTGAATTTTGTGAAGAAAATCCAAGGGTTTTGAAAAGCCTGTGAATGCATTCAGTTACCACATACTTTCATACCTGAATCCCCCACCTTTAAAATCCAAAACAATGTGTCTTGCAAGAGAAGGATGGATGCTGCAAATGTTGTATGGGTGTATTTTAATGAGAAACATCAATAAATGACATATGGGGAAAATGTTGACTGAGAAGCCTAGAAAACCACTTAGATGAGTTTGCATGGTAATTGCATCCTGCTATAGCTAAAGTATCCCTTGTGAAGAAATAACTCTGCATTTACATTAAGTGTGGAAATAGCTAGATTCTTTCCCACTTTACAGTGTCCTGAGTATACTGCTCTTACCAATATAAAGTAGAATCAAACTTACTCATTTTGAGACTTCTCCTCAGCTCTTTGGCAGTTTTGACTATCCTGTTAAATACCTTTTTAAGCACCCACGTCCATCTGTAACCTAAGGAGAGGAAACTGACCTTGGAAGACAGGAAAGTCAAAGTATGACTTGTGGTTAGAAAGGAGAAAGAGGGGAACATCCTGGAAGCTTTAAGAATGAAGGAGAACAAATGTAAATATTGATTCATAGATACTTGCCATCTTTCGTGACTTGCTACGTATCAATATATGAAAATATATGAAAAGGCATCACTTCTATGTAGTGATGAAACAAACTCAATTTTCTCTTCCTTTTGACCCTTCCTCTGCCCTGCAGCCACCTTTGATATTTCTGTGCTCTTCTTCATTACAATCCCCAACAATAAAAATGGAAATATTGTTTAATGTGTACCAGTAACGATCTTGGACAACCCAGAGTAACCAGCTCTTCAAAATTGTCAGTTACTGAAAGCTTAGGGATGTTACACATGAGTAGTTGAAACCTGACTTGCAGCTATTTATCAATCTTTTACAAAGGCTAAAATTTAAAGAAAATGTGTGTTATTGTATGATGCTTATATAGAGACAATAAGAAAACAGAGGTTTTTTTGTGAAGGGGGGTTTTGTGGGTTGTTTTGCAAGGTCTAAATAGTTCCAAAAACTCATGTATATCTTCTTATCAGAATAACTTAAGATACCTTTTTTTAAGTCTCTCATTAAGCAATCATATATTTTCCAAGCATAAATGAGAAATCAGTGTTTGTGCTTCGCTAAGTCAATAAAATAAACAGTGAAGAGTTGTCTCAAACTGTGCTTGATGTCAGGAAGATGTGCTACACATTTTACACTAAAGCAAATTACATTATCCAGGGAACGTGGCAAAGGGCCCCTTTCAAAAACATCTCCAGAATGGATGGGACAAGCTACTCCCTTTACATTCCTGAAGCAATCTGAACCCAACTGGCCCTGCGACCACAGTTTCCCACAGCTGCAAGATACAGCTGTTAAGCAGATTGGTGGCATCTCACTTGCAGGACAGATCGGTGTTCCTGAACCACATCTCCCAGAGGGCTTTGAGATCTGGCCTTGGCCTCTCCGAGATCCTGTCAGTAACTTATGAGTGGCTACAAGAAATGTGTTTAGTCCCTCCATCTTAGACTCAAGGGGACATTTTCAGTAACTGCAGCTGAGTGACCTCATGGAATTTCTCTGCTGTATATTTCTTCTACTTGTTCCATTAGAAACTGTATACCCATAATTTCTCTCTATAATTTAATGTTCTCTGGATGTAATTGAGGCTTATGTAAATTTTTATGACATACTAATGGCTTGAATAGAACTGAAACTGAAGACTATCTCATAAAGGAAACTGAAGGCTGCTAACGAAAGGTCTCACTAGAGACAGCATGGAGAGAGACAAAACTGACTTTCACCGATATAACTCTTAGCTGAGCTGGTCTACTTTCAAATATAATATTTAAACCTTTGGCCATTTTAAAAAAAAATAGTATATAATTATACTCTCCCCTGCAATTCCTGAGCTGGACCGGTGGTAGGATAAAAGACTTCAATATGTTCATTTTCTTCAACATTCTGAACATTTTCTGTTGTAATACGCTCAGACCATTTGGAGTTTTAATGCCTGGAAATGATGCCTTTTAAAAGTGGCAAAGAATTTAGGGGAATTAATTGCTACTAGAGCAGGTGAAAATACAGTGTCCTTAGGAAAGCTAATGTATAACAGCTCTTTGCCTTTGGGCTCATCTCTGTTTAATAGATAAGAAACTCAACTGATCACTATTTTAAAATTTTATTATATAGTAGCTAGTCCCAGAAATTCTTATTTCTATGCTTCATATTGCTACCGAACTGCGCAAGAATCAAAAGCAATCACTTTTAAAAGAGCTGCAGTCATTTCACTCCCACGATGTTTTATCTTCTCTGCTTTCTCTTTCTCCTTTCGTCTCCTATTAAAAGTTTGTTATTGTTGGGTTTTAAATTCTCCAGGCTTTGGCTAAGTAAAATCATGTCTTTCATTGCAGATAACTATTCTTTTCAATGACCTCAAGATTTTTGTGGTGATTTATCCCTCGGAAGAGGAGAGGAAGGAAAGGCGTATTCACCTAGGTTTATAAAAGTGATGATACAGTATTCTGAACACCATTCTCTCTTTAAAAATTTCTCAGCAGAAAGATTATCTTTCCTTTGACTTCAACAAGCTTTGACTAAAGCCCCAGATGAGCAACAAATATGTGCTGTGTATTTTATTATTTTCTAATCCAAGTCTTTTCGGAATTTAAAACCTTTCTGCTTCTCATGATAACTTTTAGGCAGTGAAAATTTTTCTCTCCTTCACTTCAAAGATTTAGTTTACCTGTCCCCACACTTGTTTAACAGCCTTCAGTGAAGATGGTTGATATTGCTGGCATTGACCCCAAGAAAAAGGAAGACTTGACAGCTGTCAGAGCACTTAGAAACTATAGAGGCAAGACAAAAATAAAACAGAGAGTCACTGGAGGAGCAGTAGTAGTTTTGCAAACTAGCTAAATTTTTCCTTCTACTGGGAGAATTCTCTTCCAAGTTGAAGGAAGTCGTGTATTCAGGGGATAGAAGAGGGAGAAAATTGTTCAAGTGTCCCAGAGATCTCTGAATCAATAACTGAATATTTGTGACCATTATGGCAATAGTGCCCATGCTGAAATTATAATGGAGCTCTGTGCTTTGGATCAGAGCACTCTCAGATGGTCTCAAAAACCCATCAAGAAGGCCTTTTCTGCTTCTGTGTCTGTAGTTAAGCAATTTTCCCTTTAATATCTGACAATACAGAGAAAATACAAACATATGATGTGTTTTCAAATGCAAGCAGCCAGAGGAAACTTTAGCATTTCACTACAGAAAATCTCTGTTAACAATATAGGTAAACAAAGTAGTTTAAAATAGAGCAAAATAACAACAGGTAAGAGCTTTGGGGTTTGTGTGTGTGCGTAAGGTTTTTTTTTTGTTGTTAAGGTTTATTGATATCAGTTGTCACTTATGGAGGAAGACCTGGGTTTTCTTGACTGGTTGGATTGTTTCAGGAAGTTTTACAAAAATTTTGTTAACAAAATATTGGGTTTTGTTTAAAGTTTCTTCAAGTAAAGAAAGAAAGGTATGTCTCATACCTGCCAAGATATAGAGAATTTAAACTAATACTTCAATAATCAGACCATTGTCTACTTAAAGTGTTTCAGAGAAAAAGTTTACTTTAATCTTTACATTACTCAGGGAGCAAGGTTTTTTTCACAGTGCCAAAACAAGTGTGAGCATTTCCTGACTTTCTTGATTGAAAATATGTTTCACGAACGAAACGAGGCAAGTGAAACCTCAGGATGCCGGTACCCCCAGGAGTTTCTGAACACACATGCACAGGTTTTTCAATTTCTTATAAATCTGAAAACCAAGGCTTAAACCAAAGGAACTTTCGCTTTGAGCAGCTCTCTCTGCCACAGCTGTAGAGGCAAGGCAGGGTAATAATGATGTCTTACTATTTCAAATTATTAAGGCTATTAAAACTTTTCCTTTGGGATGAAGTGTTCCCATGTGGCAGAGTTTTGCCTTTAATCCAGGTGGAAGAATTGGTACACCTGCGTGATCCCGTGCCTTTGAGAAATGCTTCACTGCTTCTGCTACTAACAAATCCCACCAAACCACATGCAGGGCTGTAGGCTAGAAATCCCTCAGCAGATGTAGCCAGCTGGTTTCTCAGAAATTAGCCAGCCTAGTTGGGTTGATGTGGGGGCTTTGCTTGACTGGTGTGAAATTGCTACTGATTAACTGCTAACCTGAATGCCATGGGGAGAGTAACGTTGGAAAGTTATTTCAGAGTTATACTCAGCTGTGGTGGTGGTGTTATAGTTCTAGTAAGTGTATCTGAACTTGTTTAACACAGATACCTGGGCTGTTCAGCTACTTTTGCTGTCTCTCTAAAGTGTTTTTGCTCTTACAGGCAGTTAATGAGATCTGTTGAGTTTTGCTATAGACAAGAATTTTCCTTGCTATAGTGACTTCAGAGTACCTACACCATCTTAAATACAGAGGTTTGGGGAAAAACTTTTAAAGAGGGGTTTTATTTAGGGATGGTTTCTCAGGGTGAGCATGGAGGTTTCCAGTTTAAGAGACTTTCAAGTCTTTTAAAGTTCTAGACCTCTTCTACTATGTGAAATAACTGCGACATAGGGATTTTGAAGTCTGCAGAATATTTTGGCTATGAATACGACAAAAAATCTGTTTGTTGTATTAGTTTGGGACAGAAAAGGATTTTTTCTTTCTTGTGTAAATCCCAAACTAGTTCTATGAGCTGTTAGTAAGCTTTGCTTCTGATTTGTACTAGCTAAGATCAGGATGATTCAACAAAGCATTTCTGTGATGCAAAGTGTGCCTTATGCAATACAATAGTACTTTTTTAATCGTTTCTTTGAAACGAAGCTAGAGTCTTGCTGATTATGACAGATCAGCTAAATCTGCAGATAGATCATAAAGCAGTAATACGAGATAAAGTGACCATAAATTATGGCATTTTTATCTGCCTATGGCTTTTTACTGCAGCATTAACTTTGTTGCAGGTTGGTCAAGAATTTGCAAATATGTTTCAGGGACTGTATTTACAATATCTAAAAGTCAATATATTAATTTCCTACTAGAGTAAAAACTTCAATTAAAAAACAATGCTCTATTTTGTGAACAAATTTAGCCAGTTCCTTGTTTTCAGGTAAAGTTTTCAACTTACTTCTGCATTATGAGCAGAAGTTACATCATGATTTGTAATCTAGCAGAATTACAGGACCAAGTCTGAATTTTACAATCTTGTCTTTCAACACTGCTGTAAGAGCATTTAAAAACATTCAAGACTCAATTCCTATAAGAATATCTGATCAAAAAATATTTATAAAAGAGTTGATTCCAGGAGCACATGAACAAATCATTGCATCAAATCCTCATGCATTCAAAGCACATGTTAGACATAACTAAAATTTCTAGTTTTGTTTCTGAAGTTCTGTCACTCTTTTCTGTCCAGTTAACTCTGGTATCAACTGCTATTTTCTCTATTCTTATCCATTCAAAGCAGTACTATCTGCCTCCAAACTTGTTTTTTGTTGTGCAAATGGAAATCTCTAAGATCTCTGTTGACCCAAAACAATTTATTTGCTATAATGGTTCGCTGAGAATGATCAGAGAAAAAGGCGGCGGCGCCCTGCCCTCCAGCTTCCCAGACTGTCTGCAGGAAACACAGGACAAAGTTACCAGTAATCTCTGAAAGAGCACTATAGATAGGAAAAGAGAAAGTAAATGGAGTTTAATAGTTGTCACAGACGATTCTTTGAAGCGCTTATGGATGCTGACAGTATAATAACATCACCTGCCTCTTGGTGACAATGTAGTGGATTGGCCTGTTTTTAGAATAATGCAATGCGTGCTAAAAAGGTAAAAGTTTACCACTAAATTAGAAAAACACTAGCTGCATAGTTGTTTAATATGTGACAACTTGCAGGTTGCCTAAGGATGGATGCTGTTCTCAGTACACAATTTCTCTTAAAAAGAGTTCTTGAATGTCTCTACAATACAAGAGGTGAAGTATATTAATTTCACTGTGCTAAGGAAGTAGCATCTGGAGTAGAATTTCCAGGATCAGCCTGCCAAATGGAGGAAAAAGGGTAAGAGTTAAAATGAACAGCAGACAAAACAGCACTCAGTCTTGATGTAACAAAGAATAGGCCATCCATGGAGAATTTGAGGAGAGAAATCAGACCGTGCCATGACTTTCAAAGAAGCGAGGACTGTGAAGACACTCTAGTTGATGTATGCTTGTGAGGAACCTGGAGGTTCTCAGCATTTCTTCTCAGTATGGAAATTAGGTGATGTGTATGATCATGGACTCACTTCGAAGTAGATGGAGGAATCATGAGATGTTTCCTTGATCTATTTGGATAAAGAAGTCATTTAGCCATTTCTTCCTGAGAATACGTTTTAAATGCTGAATGAGTAGAGATATTCAAATATAGCTCAGCTGTTGGTATTTATTTTACCTCTACTGGTTACAGAGGTCAGATTGCTTAAGTAATACTCTAGAATCTCAGCGGAGAGCTTGATGGACTTTTGGGAGGCCTGAAGAAGTTCATCATTCTTATAGTCTGAGGAGTCCTGGATAAAAGAACAGCTGTGGGTTTACAGGAAAAAAAAAAAAATATTAAGAAGGTATGAACATAAATCACAGGTCACGTGTAAATGCATGTTTTAAATCCCCTTCATTAAGAGTTATTCAGGCATTGTGGCAAAGAGCTTAAAGGAATACAAGAAAGAAAGGAATTAGAACCCTATAACATTACAGTAGATAACGATTTCTTTCCAGTCCAGAAAGACTTTTCATTATATAGTGATGATGCATTTGTTTCCAACAATCAACCATCTTGTTGGTTTTGCAGAGGAATATCAGACAGACGCCAGTGTATGATTACAGGTTGACTAGAAATTAGAGAAGAGTTTCTCCAAGGAATTGTTTAATTTCATGTCTAAAATTAAGTGTGGAATGAAAGTATACTGACAACTTTTAAACTTTGAAGCTCAAAGTAAACTACTTTGGCACAAAGTCTTAATTGTCAGTTCAGGTGGTATCTGGAGATATTTTATATCATGTTCTTTGAAGGATTTCTTTTTGCAACATGTACTTTGCTACTTTAGAGTTACTAATTTTTTAATGAACATTTGAGTGTCTGTACACAAAACAATATAGTGGCATTTTAAATACCTTTGGATACATTTGCACATCCTGCCTCCTGCTGCATAGGTAAAATAATGGAAGACCATGATAAACAATAAGATAGAAAAGAGCAGAGGTCAAAACACTGAATAGTATTACAATGCTACAATGTGGCTTTTTAAAGATTTATTTTATGTTTAGCAAGTTTAGGGAAAAAATTGACTTTTGTTTAGTTGAGGCTTATACGTCCTTGCTGACTTGTTTGTTTTTCACTTTTTCAGATGAGCATAAAAAATGAACTACCTTGGGGAGGAAATAGAAAGGTCAATAAAACACACTTATATTGTACTCTCGGCAGCAATGACAGCAAAAGAGTTCAAGTATTATGGGATTTTAATTTGCTCATTAAAATAAGGCATCTAAAGACATAATCTCAGAGTTCTTTTTCATGGTGTTTAAGGACAAGAAAGCTTATTTGAGAGGAAAGACTCATTTTTCAAAACAGGAGTGTCGAAAGCTCTTCCTGAAGAATGCAAGCAATGATGTTACCTCAGTCAGGAACTCCGTGAGATTATGGGCAATAGAAATGTGCGCATTAGACATACACAGTCATGGAAGCTGCATGTGTCAGTCTGGGATGAAATTATGAATTCTATGTGCAGATGGGAGAGTTTTGCATTCAAACGGAAAACAAAACACTTTATCAATGATACAGGATGTACTATTGCAAAGCATTCATATTGACTCCTCATTGTAATTGCTTTGTTAGCAGAAAGTAATTGCTTTTCATTTTGAAGTTTCCAGAAAATATTATATGTACTATAAAATAGTCTGGTAGTATTTTTACTGTGGTTTTTTTTAATTTCCATAGGGTTGTCTGAGTGTCTGATGCTGCAGAAGAAAGGTTAAACTTATAAATCAAAACATTCAGCAAGGATTTGCAAGGGCTGAAGTAAAACATCAATCTGCATTTGACAAGAGTACAGTGCTATCTTGGACAATAAAGGAACATAATGCATACGTGGTGTTTTAAAGCAACTGCCACTTTTTTGAAATAGCACCTGATCTTTCGTCTGTGGAAATCAAGAGGCAGGAATTGTGTTCCTTAACAGCAAAGTGTTAAACAATACCTCAGATTTGCTGGGTGGAGAGAAAAGAGGCAAGCCTCCTGTGAGATCTCATAGGCCTGAGGTGGCACTGATCCTGGACAACCTGGCCAAGTATCTTCCATTCATGGGGTCATGCCTGTTTTTAGAAGAGTAGTGGGAAGAGGACTTGAAAGCGAACACTGGAAGACTTCTCCAGACAGAGAACTGTGCTTCAGTCAGTCAGGTCTGTCCTATTCACAAGTAATTTGACATGGAACAAATCCCAAGTACCTCCTTATTTTTCCTTCCATTTAATATGAAAGAATAAAGCATTGAGGAAGCTTGAGAATTTCAAATTATTTGTATTACAAGTCTTGAAATTTCTTTCTTTTTTTTTTATCATTTCTTTCCCTATTTTTTTCTTGTTTTGCTTTTACCATGAAAAACACTGTGACAGTGTAGGCATACCATCATATCAACACTTTAGTATGCCTGGAAGAGGCTACAGCCTATGCTTTCAAGGAGGCAGTGTGTGCTTAACAAGTACCCTCCAGAGTGGTGGGTCTCTCAGCAGGACGAATTATAAGTTGAAGAGGCTGCTACACTTAATTACTTGTAGAAATTGAATTAATTTTCATTGTGAAGGCAAAAAAAAAAAAAAGAACCGTTCAGTGGTCTGAGTGCATGAAATTCTGCCCTAAAAAGTGATATGTGGAGCAAGTTATTATTAGTAGTTATTGCTGACACTTATTAGGTGCAATATTCCTGTGATTTGAAGGGCTTAGGAGCAGAAGGTCATTGGTCACACTTCAGCTGCTCATGAGCTCCCTGAGGAAGCAGGGCTCTTTCAGGTTCACTGGTGAAGAGAAGGAAAGGGATGGGTCCTAGCCCTGATTTCTTAAAATACCGGTGGAGTTTGGAAGTAGATGAATACTGAACCTCATGCTGGATGATGAGCCAAAGACCCGTGTTCAGGGTCACTGCAGTCACTATGGCAGCCATGATAATAAGAAGAGAGGTGCATCACGAATTGACACCTTTCAAGCCAAGGACTCAATAGGGGTCTGTGTAGAATTGTTCTTACACAGCAAAAGTTCTAAAAGGCTGCTGAAGGGAGAAAATAATGGGGGGCTGTTATTAGAAGAACCCTCATGTGATAAACTTTCTCACAATCATTCACTTTCAGTTGATTTTTTTTTTGAATCACCAATATTTCGTAGAAAATGCAATAGACATGGATCACTTCAAGACCCCGTGCATAACATGAACATACTGCCAAAAACGGTTTCACTCCTGATGATAGGTTTCCCTGAAAACTTTAATACCTTATTTCCTCAAGTATGCCCTACACCTACGTTATAGCGACATGCCTGGAAAAGGTTGTGATTACTACATGTGTCAGCAGAAGTTAAATTCAGCTAGCCCAACAGCAGCAATGTTAGCTCTAGCTCACTGCAACAACCAGCGTGTGTTTCTGAGGTCCATGTAGTTTGTGTCCTAGTGATGTTTTTCAACATACTAAAGGCAATTCTGCCGTACCTTCACTGCTGCTGTTGTTTACTCCTATACTATATATCGATTCCACTGTGATTCACATATATGCATACCCCTATGCTATATTTGGATTCCACTATGTGATTTGCAGCACAAATGCAACCCAAGGAGCCAGACAGTGTTTTACAGCCTGCTCTGTCCCTGCACCTGTTTTTGGCATGTGTTTACAGATAGGGAATGATTCAGAATCAAAGCCTCTAACAAGTCAGGCTAAATAACCAACTCCATGATTCTAGGATGATTCTTCCTTCCCTTTAGCTGTAAAATGTCTGAAAGGAGGTGGCTACGCAGTTTGCACTGAGCAAATCAATGGATTCGGTTGGTTTGGTTGCAAAATGGGGTATCTGCTATATGAATGCTGCTAATCAGGGACTGTTAACTAGTGTATTTACATAGTTTAAGTACTAATACAAAATTTAAGTAGGGATAATTTGTCTAAGAATCTTACCTATTTCTGTCACACAGCATTAGCAATCACTGGCACCTCACCAAACACACTATTTATTCTGTTTTTCTCCAGGCTGTGCAAAATCATTCCACATCATGGCATCTCTTTATCTGACGTAAGAATAAGTAGCTTAAGTTCATGAGAACAAAGTAGGAGATGTTTACAGGCCTCATTTCTCTTAGAGATATGCATAATGTTTAAAAAAAAATAGTGTCTAGCCACTTGTTTAAGCTGATGGATGTTATACTCAGAATTTAACACTCAATAGAGAAACTGAAAACAGATATACTGCATATTAAAAGGGATGATACCAAACTAAAATACAGTCAATTTAAGAAAATGAGTCTGAAGTGTTTTGAGGGCTGTATTTTTGAATGCTACTGCCAATTTTTCTGGTATTATTATTTATTATTATTGTGCTTTTGTGACATTCTCTTAGTTTTAAACATTTTTCTTACTCCTGCAGTTTTGTGAAAAAACGTAGCCTACCAAACAAGACAGAATGTTGACTGACAGACCACAAAGGTGGGAGACAAATCAGCATTAGGTTGTCCAGTCAATTGCATAAGTGAAAAAAGTGAAATAACAGACTAATAATGTTATGAGTGGTATGCTGTGGAGGAGGAAAAAAATGTTTCAGACAAAATTATGATTGTTAAGTTGATGGTGCATAATTGGCATGTTTTTCTCAGCTTTGAAAGAATATTTTTATTTCAATACTACATCAGGAAGACAAGGAAATGAGAACTGTAATGGTAGTTAATCTTGTATTTCAAAGTGAACAGATACACTTGTTTTCTTGAACGCACATGTCCTGGTTTTAGCTGGGACAGTGTTAGCTCTTCTTTTTAGCAGCTAGAAGAGCTACATGTTTTGGTTTTACTCAGAGGCTCGCTCTGAGAAGAATGTTGATTGCAAGCTGATGTTTGTGGTTGGAAGCGAAACTCCAAGGACTTTTCAGTGTGCCGTGTTCTGGCCGGAGTGCAGAAGCACGGCAGGATAAGGGGGGAGTATAGCCGGGACAAGGGGGACACGATTCCCCTTGTGATTTGTGGTGGAACTTAAGACTGAGGGCCAAACTGGCCAATTAGTATTCCATATCATGCAGCGTCATGCCCAGTATAAAAGTGAGGATCAGCCGGGAAGAAGGGCTTTTTTTGCGCTTTGGCTCTTTCGCCGCTTCTGCTCCTTTGCATTTTTGCGCTTTTGCTCTATTGTCTTTTTTTTTCCTCTCTTTTCCAGTACTCCCACTCTCGGAGTACTATCTCTCTCTCTCTCTCCCCCTCTCTGTTTTGGGGCCTCACGTTCGTCTGGGATTGCAGCTTCAGGACGAGACGGGCTTCAGATAAGAGGGGGCGGTGAGCATCTACACTGTGTATTAAATCATCTGTATTAAATTGTTCTTATCTCAACCCACGGGTTTCCCATTTATCCTTTAATTCTCTTCCTCATCCCTGGCGCTGGGGGAGGGTGAGTGAGCGACTGTGTAGGGTTTGGTTGCCAGAGCGGCCTAACACACAACAGCACAGAAAATAAATTACAATAGCAGATTATTTATATTAATTTGATGTCTTAATTTGCATATCTACAGAAATTATTCCTTTCGTCCTTTCCTTGTATGAGCTTGGTTTCTGCTTTTGCTTTTTCTTTATTTATTTTCTTCCTTTGGTCCTTGGTCAATACTTTTTTCACTTAGGCCAAGGTATTCTTCTTGGAAGCATGTTGGTCAAGGATATATTAAAGTATATCTGAGCTTCATTGTCAAACATTAAACTACTGTCACCTGAAAAGGACAGGTGTAATTTAACATGCAATACTTAAAGTCTCTTCTAAAATGGGATTTTTTTTCACAACTGCGTTGGGTTTGTGTGGTGGGGTCTTGGAAGCAGGAGAGGTGTTTCAAAGACAGCTCCCGTGAGAAGCTGCTAGAAGCTTTCTCGGCTCCAAGTCAGACCCACTTCTGGCCAGAGCTGAGCCAATTGGAGCCTCTATGAATAACATGTAAGAAGGGACAAAGAAACCTGAATGTAGGACCTGAGGCAAAGAGAGGGGGAGGGTGCGGGTGGTTGTCTGTGCTGGGCCACCCTGTCCCCTCACCTGTTGGGTGGTGGCAGCTGTGGCTTGGAGAGCTCCAAAGTGCCCCATTCCCAGGGCACCCACTGGGCAGAGCTCATCCTGCCGGGACCGCCAGGGTTTGTCGGGCCAGATGGGCCCAGGGTGGCTGCAGGAGAGAAAGGACTGAGATGTGAGAGAAACGGCCACGCAGACACCAAGGACAGTGAAGATGGAGCAGGAGGAGGGGTGTCAGAGCTACGATTCCCCTGCATCCCATGGTGAGATGGCAGGCGGTCCCCCTGCAGCCTGTGGAGATTAACGGTGGAGCAGTCTATGAAGATCTGCAGTCAATGGAGGACCCCACGCTGAAGTGGGTGGTGGCTGTGACCAAAGAAGATTGTGACTCTGTGAGAAGCCCACGCTGGAGCAGTCTGTTGCTGAAGGACTGCACCCTGCAGGAGGGACCCACACTGGAGCAGTTTGTGAAGAACTGCAGCCCGTGGGAAAGACTCACATTGGAGAAGTTTGTGGAGGACTGTCTCCCGTGGGAGGCATCCCACGCTGGAGCAGGGGAAGAGCGTGAGAAGTTCTCCCGCTGAGGAGGAAGGAACAGCAGAGACAAGGTGTGATGAACTGACCACAACCCCTGTTCCCTGGCCCCCTGCACTGCTGGCAGGGAGAAGGTAGAGCTGGGAAGAAGCGAGGGGTGGGAGGAAGATGGTTTTTAAGATCTGGCTTTGTTTCTCATTATCCTCTCTGATGTGATTTGTAACTAATTAAACTGATTTTTCCCCAAGTTGAGTCTGTTTTGCCTGTGAGCATAATTGGTGAGTGATCTCTGTCTTTGTCTCGACCCTCGAGGTTTTCACTATATTTTTCTTCTCACCACTAGGGGCCAGAGAGTGGCTGTGGCTTAGCTGCCACCTGGGGCTAAACCACAACAACCATCTTTTATCTTACTGTCTGTGAAAACAGGTAAACCTTCCTTCTAAACCCCCTTATTTAGATCAAATGAAATACACACAAGCAAGTTTATGAACTCTCCACCTTTTTATTCTTTATGCTTCTCCCTTCCTGTTATGCCAAACACCATTATAAGAGCATTTTTCCTGAGTAAGAACAAAATGTATTATATTCCAGCAAAAAGGTCAGAACATCGGGCGATTTACCACGCCACAATATTATGGAGGTTAAATGATCAATCATTAGTGAAACATAAAGATGCTCCTGTTGTTTAATTTCCTCATTTAGGGATCTGCTCAGCAGTAAATAACCAGCCTGCTAATGATTATAAACCTGTGAATGTAGATAGTAAGCATAATTAAAGAACAGAAATTTAATGCATCTCTGTATCTTCCTGGAAGCAGAAAATTTCTTCCTTTAAAAGAGTTTTTCTCATGCCCCTAAAATGATACCGACTATTCCTCAGGTTCTCATGATGAATCTCTGAGCCAGACTACTAATATCATAAACAAACAAAAAAAAAGATAAAATCTGAACAATTCCAACCCTTTGATATAATTTAAATATAGAAGCAATTTTGAAACCTACCTGAACCTCAAGATTATTTCATGTGTTGCCAAAAGACTTTTGTGGCTTGTATCTCTCTTTTTGATGTGAGGTAGACTACAAAGTCTATTCTGAGTTGCCAGATTCAATCTCCTTGTCTGAACAGGTGTTAAACTATCATGCTTCACCTCAGAGCTACTTCTTTGCCCTGTTATCCCTTGCAACACTGACCTAACACACTACTTTCGCACCACAATAAATTCTGTAGGTACAGGTAAAATAATAAATGTTTTTTGTCTGGATTTGATTATAGCTCCATTACATTAACTGGATAGGGAATTTGAGTATATCTGATCTGAGTTAAACCCATATTGGAAAAGACTGATCAAGTTTTGAGAGGAGAGCTATAAGGCAGTTAAGCAACTGGTGAAAGGAGAATCAGTGTTAGAAGAGGTCAGGCAGGAGAATGTTAGCAGTGGAGCACTTCAGTAATCGGTTTGGGACTGATCTGCCTACTGCCCTGAAGAACAGTGTTAGCTTCTTTATCCAAAAAAAAAAAAAAAAAAAAGAGCATGTTGGAAGACCTTGACAGCTTGTAAGAATAGTGGAGACAGAAAAGCGCAAAGGCATCTTAGAAAGAAAGGGACCAGTTTCTGACAAAGCCAATATCTGATTTTGAGGGACTGGAGCTCAGTCTCTGCGCCTGCTGGAAGCATGTTCCAAAAGCTCACTTACATCCATCTTTGAATTTCTAGTCTGTTTTACATCAGTTTAAAACATTTTGTCTAGTGCAAAAAAGTCTGATAAATCAAGTAGTTCTTATTCTCTCCCCGGTCTTTATTTCCATCAGTTATTGAAAGGGAGTAATACCCTTCTGGCTTTGTTTTTGATGGACTAAGAGACTCCTCTTTTTATTTTCAAGATCATCTCATAGTTTTCTGTGACTGTTGAAAGTTCACTCTGTCCTTTACTGACTGTAGGCAACCAAAATCTGTTGCAGTAAATGAGATTTGCACCAGTGGAGAGTACTTTAATATCTCCCCTATTTCTGCTGAGGTATCTCAGCTGAGATATTTTAGGATAACATTTGCCTTTCTCACAGCTGTACTGTATTGAGGGCTCATAACCATCATCTGATCAGCTAGCACATGTGGATCCTCTTTCTCCAGAGATCACTAAAATGCTGAGAAATAGCCTAACTAGAGCACTGTAACAGCCCTAGGATTTTATGATAGGTATGTGTAGCTAGGGACTAGAGAAAATGTTATTAAGACAATTTCTATGGAAATATAAACATTAATGGAAACACTGTGGTATGCAGAGTTTCAAACCATATGCCCCAGCTTTTTTAAAGTGATTTTTCTCTGATAATTATTTCTAGCTGTTATTATATTGCTAGGTGTTATTATAGATATTGAAATTATTCTTAGGGTGTTTTTTTAGAAAAAGAAAACAGCTGAGCAATACTAACTTTCCTTCAACAGCGCTTCAAAGCATGCTAAAATACCTTCTTTGGAAGGCTAGGATAATATGCAGACAGGGTGTAAGTGAAACTACCTCCAGCTGTATGGAATGGAGCCAAAGAACACTGATTTTACAAGTAATGATAAATGGCATCATGTAATGTTCATCTCACACCTTTATGGTATCAATTACAAACTATGTCTTTGTCAGGCTGGAACTGTAGTTCCTGGAATTCCTCCATTTCAAAGAGAATCCACAAAAAGCTGAAGAAATTAGTGCAGCTTTTCTCTGTGAGCAAGTGAAGTTGCAGGAAAACCAGGTTGAAACAGAGGATGAAAGGTACATGAGTAGGACCTTCTGCCTGCAACCTTTGAAGGACCTCCTGCCTTGGCTATTTTAAGACTTTTCTTCATTCACAGTAAGGTTAGAAGTGGACGCTCTGTCCAAGCAGCCACCCAAGTGGCCAAAACCTCCAGCTCAAAGAAGTCAAATTTCATCTTCTTACAAAAGGTGCCAAGTTCCTTCTTGCTGTGTTCAGTATGGATTCCCAGAGAGGCTGTGTACAACCTGCACACAAGGCAGAAGAAATTTGCGAAGCCTTCTGTGGATTACTATGAATTCGTACATTCCAAACAGGTGACAATACTAAGAGACCTTCTTTCTCTCTTTCCCTTCCATATCCACCATTCCCTCTAATAGGATGTATATAATGTGTATAATGTATTCAGGATTCAATTGCTGTCACAGCTGACAGAAAATATTCTGAATTATTAGAAATAGAAGGATCTTCCCCTTAACTCTCAAAAGAGTTAAGTTTAGTAGATAGCACTGCTTTCATCAGACTGTGGAATGTGACAATATTTTGTTTTGGGTTTTTTTCCTCCTTGCCTTTACATGAATGTTCAGCAAGCCTTCTTCTATTTCTCTTATTTTTCTCTTTTTCCCCAGAATTTGGGTAAATGCAGATGATTGATAAAAAACTGATTGACTGATGGTTTCTTTGAGTATATTACATCATTTGAATAATTGTAATAGATACCTAACTGTAAAAGAATTTATAGCATGTTTGAGTTTTAGGAGTAGAAAAGCTAAACTATAACAGTGTGATTTTGGCATTTCACAGTGTTCGAATAGATGAAACCAGATTGAAAATACTACCAGAGCACAGACCACCTGCAACAATAAGCCAAGAGGAATCACTGGGAAACTGACAGACCTCTTTAACAACAGCTCAAACCGAGAAGAAAATAGTGGTTTTTAAAATTGCCTACGATAGAGCAGAAAAAAAAAATAGCTTTTGTGAAAGAATTCTTCTACTTCATAATCAGAAAAAGGTGACATAGGAGTTTAATAGTATAGAGATACTGTTGAGCTATACAAGAGTACAGAGACAGTATCAAGATCGTCAAATGGGATATGTAATCAGAAATTAGAAAGCAGCATAATGTAGCCAGGGCATGTGTTTGACCAAAGTGAACGGAAAAGATCTGTGAATTAACACTTAATAAATGAAAGAATATTTTTTTTCCTTCCAAAAAAATTAAACAGAAGTCTCCTCAAAAATTATATCTATGAACAATTAACGTCATTTGACCACATTCAGTGCTTCCTGAACTGTCTGCAGCCACACTACCTTATGATAATTTCTCACATGCGCTCGTTATTCAAAGCTTGAAGTGAGTTTCCTTTCCTTTCTATAATATTTTCATTTTTCTAATTTGTCTACAAATTTAGAATTTCTTAATTCTAACATGTTTATAATGGATTGCTTCCTTTTCTGATTTCATTGCTTAAGAACAGGACTTGGATTTAAATAAACTTCTCCATAAATAAAAATATATACCTGCATCAGGGTAAATGACATACCTTTTACTTTCAAATGCTATACAAAGTGACAGACAGTTACGTGCTTCCATGCATAAATTTAAGAAGCACGGAAGGTTCTTAAGATGACTTATCCATAGTACTCAAAGCCCTGTAAAATGCAAAATGACAGTCAGGAATCTGTTTAAAGATATTCAGGAAACTCTTAAATACTTTAGCTGCTTTAAAAAGCCCTGGATTTTTTTCCATTCATTGCTGTGCACCATCTAGTTCTGGGTGAATTTGATATTGCAAGACATAGACATGATACAATCACATGAAAATTGCAGAAACCCGTGTAAGAGTATTAAGAACTTGTTCAGGCATCCTGAGAAGTTCTTCTCCCTCCTTGAGCAGCACCCTCAACTGTCTTCAGACTAAGATAGAAGATGCTGACAAAAACGTTTCCAAAGACATTACAGGCTCTACGTTTTTAAATCCTTGCTTTAGTTTAAGATAACATATGCAATATCTTCACCTCTTCCTCCTAAGAAATTTTAGCTAATATCCAAGAAAAAAAAGGGCAAATAATGGGTCATTGTTGTCAGTCACATATGAAAACAGAATGATGCCTGAGCTCCTCTTTTAAATATTTTGTAACACAAGCAAAAGCAGAAGCAAATATATATGTGTATCGAGTCTTTTAAGATTTGTTTTTTTCAAATCCGTTTAGGATTATAATTGCATTTTAACCTTGTTATTGTCCTTGTATCGTAATCATTGTTCCTCTTCTTGCTCACAGAGAAAGGGTTGGACATCTGTTAAAAATCTAATTCTACAGTTTTGGCATATGGCTTACAGTGCAGGGCTACCAATGGCTGGCTGTTATTCTTTAGAGCCTGGTACAATTCTTGTTAACACTTTACAGCCTTATAATAATTGTCTTACTGACTATATGCATTTAAGCATCTCCTGGTACAGGGCTCAGGAACACATCTATAGTGACTTTCAGGCAGGGAGAGAAGGATTAGCACCACCTGTGTTACTCTTACAACCAAAAGATCAGGCAATGCAGTTTCATAAGCAGGAAGAGGACTCCTGCTGTTAGCAAATGCCCATGGACATGTGGAAAACCAGCAGTTTTCCAGTCTCACTGAGGACAGGGCTTATACCGTGACAAGTAACCTCATTTGTCCCTTCTCCTCACATTCTTTCACATATAAAGGCTAACTAAAATCAGATTTATATATTGCAAAAATATCAATACTAATAAATCATAAAAAACCAAAACAAAACAAAAACCCAACAACAAAAAATCTCAAAAAACAGTGTCCCCCGGTCAGTGTGACAGTAAATGCAGCCACAGCGTGAGCAGGGCTGCAATCAGCTCCCTTGCTGTTTTCTCCCTCCCATGGGCTGCAGGCAGGGGGAAGAGCAGCTCTGCCCGGCAGTGTGTGTCTGTCCTCTTGGTGCAGCTGAAGAGCAAGAGGTTGTGATCCCACCACCATAGCAGAAAAAGAGTAACTGGGACCTTATGCAAAGGAAACGGTGTCAAAAGCTTCGTGGCATGTTTCCCCATCAGTTCTTTGTGGAGTTGGTCTGGTCTAAGGACCTTTTGCAGTCCTGAACTGCAGTAGTTTTTGCCTGAAAAGTTAGATTGTGTTTGCGTTTGGCTAAGAAAACAAATTAACCTACCTGACTAGGTAAGATTGTCTTTGCCAGGAAAAAAAAGAGATGTGGGACAGCTAAAACATGCAGTCCTACCCCAGGAAGCCACAAGCTGGATTGCACAGTAAAATTGCACTTTGAGGCTTGCATGTGTAAACATATGGATTTTAGTAACTTGGCATGAAAGCTCTCCTGAGGGATCGCCTAGTTCATTTCTACAGTGCTAACAATGGGCAAAAGTGAATCTGATGAACTAGAATAAATCACTGAAGTTGTAGGAGCTGAGCAAAGCTGTGTGGGTGATGGCAGCAGCAGAAGCCCTCAGGCTGCCGGGAAAGCCATACAGACAGGACCTTGGAAGGCAACTGTCCTTATCCCTACGGTGTTTAGAACTGCTGACTCATGGTGGGTGATGCCGGTGTTCACCTAACATTTTTCAAGGGAAAAAAAGTCACTTTCTTTGTTCTGTGTTCAGCTCGTTGCTTGTGATTTCTTCAGGCCTGGGGATCTCCATTAGCAATTCTGTTTATATAGTTTTGTTTATTAAATATATGCACTGAGGGAAATTATTTTTTTTTATTCACAGAGTAGACTCAAGACACTGTAGACTGATGTCTTGTTTCAAGTTTAGTATGTAGAAATGAGGTTTCTTTATTTTACGAGCAAGAAAGTCCCATAATTTTCAGATGACATGTTCATAACTTACTTCCATTACTGAGGTGTCTTTTTTCAAAATACAATAAAAACAGCATCCCTTTGAAACCCATTAGGAGGCCTTTCCATACACCAAAAAGTTACCTTAAACACCCTAAATTTAACGAGATTTTTACATCAGCATCTGTGGCACTGAAGTACTAACAGCCAGCAACTGCTGAGTTACAGCTGAAAAAGAACAGGGAGCTGCTGTCAGTAGTCCTAGCAAACTCTAAAGCAGAATTTAGTCATGTGTGGCTGATGCATCCGTTCTATTTTCCTGCAATCTGTTCCCCTATATTTGATTAACCTTTTTTGTTGGAAGTCTCTGCCCAAGTGAAACATCTAGTTCTTATTTGGAGTCAGAGTAATACAGATATGCAGAGTATCAGGCAACCAGAAAGGAGTTCTGCCAAACAGTGATGACTTGCAGCTACAGCTGATGAAATTTATTTGTTTGAAACTAGAATTTGACAGGAAAATGTGTTTTTGCTGAGGAAAATATGTTTTTCAATAGCTAGAAAAGTAATCCATACCACCAAGATTTGTGGTGGAAAATGTTGCTGTAGTATTTCATCACAGATAATACTTCAATGCTCACATTTCCTCTTTCCTTGTGTTGATCAGACCTCTGTATCAGATTACATCTCTCATGAGAAATCATAGCTGGAGTACTGATCATGTACTTTGATGGCTCACCAAGGATGGAGCCCACTGTATAACCTATGGAAAGCAATATGAAAGGGCAATGCAGTGCCATTTCCTAATGGATAGTTCTGGTTTGGAACTGGAATTTTTAGCAAAATTTGTCTATTTGTTTTAGGGAAGGGATCCTCTATAGCTGGATGCCTGCACCACACACATCAGGTCTAGTGGATATTAAAAACTGTACCTTCTAGTCAGGATGCACAGGTTTAAATATGTGATCCATCTAGAGAGGTCTGCTAAAAGGTACCAGTATTGTTCACTTCAGAAAAGTTAACAAATTAATTAAAATTAAGCTACTGATGTTTCTCAACATCTTTATTATTAGCTGCTAGGAAACATAACCATCCTTTTATTAAAAAGTATGATGGGATTGGCCTATAAGACTTATTTGTAGAGCACTGGGAAAGTAGTTACACTGAGCACGTACAACTGTACTGTATTTTTTACAGTCTCTTATGTTCTTTGCTATCATTTCGCAGACTGTTTCCTTTCTGAGGCTGACTCCATTGTTTCATCCTGTGTATGTATGGTGAATAAATCCTAAGTTCTTTAAAGAGCATCTATGACCCTTATCTGCTCCTATTTCCACCTCCCTCTCTCATTTCCCTGTGGGCAAGCCACCAGGATGTGCTAAAAGGCAAATCTTGTCCTCACTTCAGCTTGTGTGAAAGACTCCAGATATAGAACAGCACAGTGGTGCTTCAGCAAGAGATATATGAGGATTTATTTGTCCTTGCTTCCTTTAAAGCAGTGCTGGTGACTTGCTGGTGACATTGCAGGAGCAATGCATCATGTGGTTTCAGGAATTTAGTGTCAACCAGGAGCATCTGTGTTTTTTGGCGGGTGAACATCACCCACTCATGGATCTATAGGATGCTGCTCCCTACTGTATCTGCGTAATCATAGAATCATAAAATGGTTTGGGTTTGAAGGGACCTCAAAGATCATCTAGTTCCAAGCCCCCTGCCATGGGCAGGGACACCTTCCACTAGATCAGGTTGCTCAAAGCCTCATCCAACCTGGCCTTGAACACTTCCGGGGATGGGCCAGCCACAACTTCTCTGGGCAACCTGTTCCACTGCCTCACCACCCTCAGTGTAAAAAATTTCTTCCTTATATCTAATCTAAATCTACCATCTTTCAGTTTAAAGCCATGGACCCTTGTCTTATCACTACATGCCGTTGTAAAAAGTCCCTCTCCATCTTTCCTGTAGGCCCCCTTTAAGTACTGGAAGGCTGCTATAAGATCACCCCAGAGCCTTCTCTTCTCCAGGCTGAACAGCCCCAAAGCTCTCAGCCTGTCTTCATAGCAGAGGTGCTCCAGCCCTCTGATCATCTTCATGGCCCTCCTCTGGACTTGTTCCAACAGGTCCATGTCCTTCTTGTGTTGGGGACTGCAGAGCTGAACACAGTATTCCAGGTGGGGTCTCACGAGAGCAGAGTACAGGGGCAGAATCACCTCCCTCGACCTGCTGGCCACGCTTCTTTTGATGCAGCCCAGGATACAGCTGGCTTTCTGGGCTGCCAGCGCACATTGCCAGCTCATGTTGAGCTTCTCATCAACCAGCACTCCCAAGTCCTTTTCCTCAGGGCTGCTCTCAATCCATTCTCTGCCCAGCCTGTACTTGCACTTGGGATTGTCCTGACCAATGTTCAGGACTTTGCACGTGGCCTTGTTGAATTTCATGAGGTTCTCACAGGCTCACCTCTCAAGTTTGTCAAGGTCCCTCTGGATGGTATCCCTTCCCTCCAGTGCGTCAACCACATCACACAGCTTGGTGTTATCTGCAAACTTGCTGAGGGTGCACTCGATCCCACTATCTGTGTCGCCAATGAAGATGTTAAACAGCACCGACCTCAATACCGAACCCTGAAGAACACCACTCATCACTGGCCTCCACTTGGACATCAAGCCATTGACCGCAATTCTTTGACTGTGACAATCCATTAAATCCGTGTCTCTTCAGCTTAGAAGGCAAGGATGTGGTGTGGGACAGTGTCAAATGCTTTGGACAAGTCCAAGTAGATGATGTCAGTTGCTCGCTCTTCCCTTATCCATCAATGCTGTAACCTCATCATAGAAGACCACCAAATTTGTCAGGCATGATTTACCCTTAGTGAAACCATATTGGATGTCACCCACCACCTCCTTATTTTCCACATGCCTTAGCATAGTTGCCAGGAGGATCTGTTCCATGATCTTGCCGGGCACAGAGGTGAGACTGACTGGTTCCCCAGATCTTCTTTTTTTTCCTTTTTAAAAATGGGGGCTATGTTTCCCCTTTTCCAGTCAGTGGGAACTTCACCAGACTGCCACGACTAAGAATATATTATTAGATTATTCTTGGCCTTTGAAGAAATCAGAGAACAGTTTTAATTGGACTTAAAGATCATCTAGTTTCAATCCCCTGCCTCGGGCAGAGGAAAGGGGACAACCCGTCCCTGAGTGGGTTTCCACCATCAACCTTTCGGTTAACAGCCAAACGTGTTAACCCATTGTGCCATTGTGTCACCAACAAAGATGTTAAATAGCACTGGTCCCAGTACCGACCCCTGAGGAACACCACTCGTCACTGGCCTCCACTTGGACATTGAACCATTGACCACAAATCTTTGAGTGTGACCATCCAGCCAACTCCTTATCCACCGAGTGGTCCATCAATCAAAACCATGTCTTTCCAGTTTAGAGACAAGGATGTCGTGTGGGACAGTATCAAATGCTTTGGATAAGTCCAGGTAGAAGATGTCAGTTGCTCTTCCCCTATCCGTCAATGCTGTAACCTCATCATAGAAGGCCACCAGATTAGTCAGGCAGGATTTGCCCTTAGTGAAGCCATGTTGGCTGTCACCAATCACCTCCTTATTTTCTATGTGTCTTAGCATAGTCACCAGGATGATCTGCTCCATGATCTTGCCAGGCACAGAGGTGAGACTGACTGGCCTGTAGTTCCCTGGGTCTTCTTTTTTTCCCTTTTTAAAGATGGGGGCTATATTTCCCCTTTTACCGTCATTGGGAACTTCACCAGCTTGCCACGACTTCTGAAGTATGATGGATAGTGGCTTAGCATCTTCATCTGCCAGTTGCCTCAGGACCCGCAGATACACCTCATCACGTCCCATGGACTTGTTCACCTTCAGGTTCTTTAGATGGTTTCGAACCTGATCTTCTCCTACAGTGGGTGGTTCTTCATTCTCCCAGTCCCTGCCTTTGCCTTCTGTGACTTGGGCTTGCCTTCTGTGACTTGGGCTTGCCTTCTGTGACTTGGGCTACTCTGCCAATATAGAAGGTACCTGCAGATGTGTCTCAGCAAATATGCCCATCAAAAATCTTGATAAACGTTCCCATTTCCTAAATTTTGTACTTGACTAGGAATGGATTTAAGCTATAAAGGCATTTAAATTACATTAATTATATTCCGGTTAGAGTCCTGCACTCCAAAGACAACAACTATGTCCATTTGGGAATTTTCTGACAGCGTGGTGTTTCATCAGGGAATGTGGTCTCTTAAAAACAAATCTTTTCATTACACAACTCCTCTTTTAAGACAGCTTGCTCTTCTCCACAATAAACTGACAGTGTGGCTCCTCAAGACAGAATCATAGGGTCATTTCTGTCAGAAAAGACTCTTAAGATCATCGAGTCCAACCACTACTCTAACACTACCAAGTCCAGCACTAAACCATGTCCCCAAGCACCACGTCAATATCTAGAGGCCAGATGCCTCCAAAATGTGGGGAGCACACAATCACTGCCTGCTTTGCCTCAATTAGTGACCAGACTTGAATTTCACCCTCTCATGGTCCAGGTGAGTCAGTACCCAGCAGTGACTTGGCTGCATAGAGGGGATCTTTCCAAGTCCTCCACATCTGACTGCTTTCAGCTGCTGAAAAGCCATCCTGGGTGAGAGAGAGTGAGTAGCTGTGGACGCTTCCCAGGACATGACAGGCAAACATCTTTGTTTCTGGGCTGCAAAGATTTTGTAACACTAGACATATTTCACTTTGTATAAATAGCCAAAACAATTGCTGTGTCTGGAACTTTAGGTCAGGTCTCCTATAACCCAAGGTCTGTCTTCACCTTCAAGCTCTTTGGAAGCACAATTAAATGTTTCTAGTTCCTACTTCTTTTGGAGAAACATATGAAGAAGAGTGTATTGAGTTTGGGTGGCAAGGCTTTGTTAGTGGGGTGGCTACAGGGAGTTTCTTTGAGAAGCTGCTAGAAGCTTCCCCTGTGTCTGATAGAGCCAATGCCAGCCAGCTCCAAGACAAGCCTGCTGCTGGCCAAGACTGAGCCCATCAGCAATGGTGGTAGCCCCTCTGCGATAACATGTCTAAGAAGGGGAAAAAAGCCTGTGAAACTGCAATTGCAGCCAGAGAGAGGAGTGAGAAAATGTGAAAGAAAACTCTGCAGACACCAAAGTCAGTGAAGAAGGAGGTGCAGTAGGTGCTTCAGGTGTTGGAGCAGAGATTCCCCTGCAGCCCCGCCCCTGGTGAAGACCATGGTGAGGCAGGCTGCCTGCCTGCAGCCCGTGGAGGTTAACAGTGGAGCAGATATCCACCTGCAGCCCATGAAGGAACCCGCACTGGAGCAGGTGGATGCCCAAAGGAGGCTGTGACTCTGTGGGAAGCCCATGCTGGAGCAGGCTCCTGGCAGGTCCTATGGACCCATAGACAGAGGAGCCCACACTGGAGCAGGTTTGCTGTCAGGACTTGTGACCCTGTGAGGGACCCATGCTGGAGCAATTCATGAAGAACTCTTGCCTGTAGGAAGGACTTAAATTGGCGAAATTCGTGCAGGACTGTTTCTTGTGCAAAAGACTCCACGCTGGAGCAGAGGAAGAGTGTGAGGAGTCCTTCCCCTGAGGAGGAAGGAGCAGCAGAGACAATGTGTGATGAACTGACCACAACCCCCATTCTTTGTCCCCCTGCAGTGCTGGCAAGGAGGAGGGAGAGAAATCAGGAGTAAAGTTAAGCCTGGGAAGAAGGGAGGGGTAGGGGGAAGGTGTTTTAAGATTTAGTTTTTATTTCTCATTATTGTACTCTAATTTGATTGATAATAAGTTAAACTAATTTCTCCAAGTCGAGTCTGTTTTGCCTGTGACCATAATTGGTGTGTGATCCCACCCTGTCCTTATCTCAAGCCACGAGCCTTTTGTTATGTTTTCTCTTCCCTGTCCAGCTGAGGAGGGAAGTGATAGAGCAGGTTTAGTGGGCACCTGGTGTCCAGCCGGGGTCAACCCACCACAAAAACTCACTTATCTCAATTGAGAACTGTGGGGGTTAAGAGGCTGTGTGTGTGTTTGTTTTGTTGAAGGGTTTTGTTGTTGATATTTTAATTTCTTATATTTCATGGGACAAATATTCATTTTCTGACTAGGTCTTCTCAAATCTTACTGAGCTTATTTCCAATAGGACTAATCAAAGCATGACCTGAGAATTTGGCCTTTTGTCAGAAACACATCGCTATTTTGATATTTGAAAAAGAGAAAAATATTGCCGAAAAGAACTGTTCTTTTTTTATAACCATTTATGCCTGGGCAAGTATCTTTTTTTATGACATAAATCATACATAATGTTCCTCCATGTATGCAAGCAATGAGAAAATATCCTCAAGCAAGTTGTTTTCCAAAACAATCAGCTCAGGCATTCTCCACATGGAAAAATATTGTTATGGCACTGTGGCTTGAAACTGAGTAAGTGGTGGAATATGACTGATGTGAGCCAGTGTACCAGAAAATGTTTTTGTTTCAGACATTATACCTGGTCTCGAATCCAATCTCAGCTTTAGTCGTTTAGTTACTCAAGGGCAGACATCAAACACCTGCTCTGTCCACTCTCCTTCACTGCCAACACCATTAATTTTCCAAATGAGTCAGCACATCTCTACTTATTCTTTAATTGATTGGCAATACTGAGTTCTAATTGAGATTGTAAAATGAAAGTTGCAGATTTGATTGTCTGCTCAGAGCTCAGAGCACTTCAGTGATCAGAGCTATCAGTCTTAGAAATGATTTAAGCAAATGCAGAACAACTAAGAAAAAGAATCAAATTCACAGTGCTTCAAAATGAGCTAACTCATATGCTTACTTCTTATGCAGGCTGTAATACAGGCAAGAGTAAAATGTATCTAGAAGATGAAAACAAAACAAAACAAAGTCAAGGTGAAAACAAAATCTTTCCAACTTTATTTCTGAAGTGGCAAATCATCCTGAAGAGAGCAGCAGATTAAATACTGCCGCAGTACAACCCATGACTGACATCCTGAAATCAAGTCAGAATTGATTTTCAGACTCCAACACAGGAAGATGTAGATATAATTTGGTGGAAAAGTTTTAGAAATATATGTTCAGCAAGAGGCAAGCCGTGTGGAGCAATAGCTTTCATTAGCCCTTGTGCTGGTATAAAGGGTTGTTTCAAAGTCCCTTTCCCTCTTGAGGATGACTCTAAATGGACAAACTGTTTTGTCCTCATTCGAGTCAACAGTATAACCATGGAAGCAATTCAAATATTGAGAAAATAAGGTAACAATAAAGTTTTACTTCCCTTTCATAAGATAGTATGTAACATCACCTGCCCTGCCGCACCTGTTTTGGTTGGTGAGAGGGATGAATTTGTGGTCAGAGCTTGTGGCACTCCTTGAAAGATGGAAGGTCCAGTTCTTCAGCCTTCTGAAATGATGGACCTCATCTGAAAAACCTGATTTTTGTCATGCTGTAGTCAGAGTTTGAATCTCCTTGGGCAAGGAGTCTTTCCCCTTTAACAAAGTTCTTTTGTTCTTTTTGCCCTTGATTCACTCTATTTCTGATTTTCCATTTTTCTGTATGCTGTGGCTCTCCGTCCACCCAGCCCTCCTTTCTCCCTATGTATCCCTTCTACTGCGTGAGATTTTTTGCACACGTTTTTCATGTTATGCCAACTACTTTCCACAACCTGAACCAAACCCTGCTCTTGACTAGTGGTCAGGACCTGTTGATGGTGAAAGAAAGATTCCTTTTGACCTCTTATGATTTGGGAAGTACCCTCAAAAATACTGAGCAAAGAAGCGTCCTATGGGATTTAAGACAGAGCTGCAACACTGTGTTCAAGGACAGCATGAGTGAAGGGCATTATAGAGCATTTTCTTGTAACAAATGTTACATGCACTTATATCTCTATAGATCTGCCTGCTAAGTTTAAATTCACAAGACAGTGTAATGGTTTCATTTTATAAAAACCTAAACTCTCTTTGATAATTGTACTAAATTTCTCCAGGTAAGGCAGTACAATTTTCTGATGCAGAATCCATGAGAGGCAGTGCTGTGCAGGCTACTAAAGTGTAAACTGCCAGCTGAGCACACGTGTGAAATATCCTTACAGTATCTGAAGAGGTATCATGGAGTCATGCCATGCATGATGGAGCAGGTACTCCGCAGCCCATGGAGAGCCCGCAAGGGAGCAGAAGAAAAGCATGAGGAGGAAGGAACAGTAGAGAGGAACCACCGTGTCCTGATGGACCACCACCGTACACTGCTTCTTGCCTCACTGAAGGGGCTAAATGTGACCTTTAGTGACAGCAAGGGGAAAGGAGAGGAGTCTGGAGTGAAAGAATGGATTTTAGCCTGGGAAAGGGAGAGGAGAGCTGTTGTTTTAATGTTTGCCTTTTTGTTTCCTGCTGCCCAAATCGGTAATCAAATATTTATTTTAATTGGCAATAAATTAAGCTAACTTTCCCCAAATCAATCTGTTTTCCTTATGATGATAATTGGTAAAGGATCTCCCTGTCTTTTTCTTGCTGCTGTTTTTTTCCTATTTTCTGCCCTGCTGCCATGCCCCCCCACAAAGTGGGAAGGAGTGAGCAAGTGGCTGGGTGGGGAGCTTGGCTTGTAGCCGGGGCGAACCTACCATGGTAATGTATTCAGGTCATTCCAAATTAAGGCATGTTATTGAGTGGCTGAGTGATAAATATGGAAGATGAAATTTAGTAATAGTCGTATTAGTTAATGATCACAGCAAAAAGACAAGAAAAGCCCTAATAACAATGTTGGAACTGTTCACTGCCGGAGGAGTTGTTCAGTATTAGATCCAAAGAAACAACTAACAAACACAACAGTTTTATAGCATATTCTGATGATTTATGACTGATTCTATTGCAAAGAAAGTTGTGTCACATCAACAGCTTAACTGTCCCAAATTATGACAACATTTTGGAATACAAGTACCTATTACAGAATGAAAGTTCCAAAATTAAATTCAATTCAGGATTCCTACAAGCAAGTTTTCTGAAGAAGGAAGCATTAGCTGTGTTTCTGACGTGAGGATGCCTTTGTATGGGTGTCCTACAAATCCTGTTTTCTTTCTCGGCCAGGTTATATGGTGAAATTGTCTCTCCTGAAATGCATCAATAGTAATGTGAGTCTTATGATTCACAATACATAGTTCAGTCAGAGCGAAAACACACTGCATAATGTAGAATATAGTGCTACAGGGAGTGTGGCTGATAAGGGAGAAAGGGACCCAGACTACAACTAAGTCAGCAATGAACTGAAGAAATTGCCTATGAATATTTTCTTAAACCAATTTGAATTTAAATATTTTATTTCATTTCAGTAAAAAGATTCACTTTGCTTCAGATTGGTCCAGACTCAGCATACTCATTTTATTAAATACTGAATTAATTAAAATAAATACTAAATTAATTAAAAATCTAATTAATTCCTAAATATTAGGAAGTACCAAAATCAAGATTTTCCAGAGAGGCAACGAATTGATTTTTCCATGAATCATTTACTATCAATAAAATATCAGTAGAAAACCTCTAACCAGCTCTCATAATTTGGTGTGCTAATGAAAGCAGTTTAGTATTCTGAGAATTTACAGACTAAAGTACTCTATTTCTGATTCAAGGTTAATCCTTACTATCTCCAGTTGCGTATCATTATCCCTATACCGAAAATCGTGCCTCCTTCCCCCTACACGTGCCAGTTTACCTGAGTGACTACTGTCTTACCCAGTTGTGCAGAATGATTTAGGCCAAAGATAACTGGAGGAAGCAGTCATCTGAACTGGGAGGGGGAAATATCCACTTGAAAGCAGAAAATAGAAAAGGACGTGACGGGGATAGTTCATCAGATTAGATGGGTTAGTGCATCTGATTGTCCCCCAAACCTCATCACGTGGTGCATTCCTTTTCAAAGACCAAACATCATAAATTACTGAATCACTCGGATATATTTGGAAGTGTACTTATGGTCCAAATTCTAGACTGCTAATTAGAGGCATCCAAAAATAACCCCCCAGAGTTAGACATTCAATTAGTTTAGGGATTGTTATTCCCAGATTATAATTTGTTCCTTGCAGTATTTACTACTGCATTTATCTTGAGAATGAAAGCCTTTCAGTAGAAAAGAGAGAAAAAACACCCCCAAATATAACAAGAAAGGAATTTCAAGTAAAGAAATATTGCTCTGCGAGAGAAAAAGATGTTGAGGTTAGGGTCAGTCAATTAATGTAGCATCAGAGTGACTGATGTTTAGGAAACACTTAAAGACAGCAGAAGTAAATGACAGCTATGAATGTATCAGACAGCAGGCTCCGATTCTGTTAGTATTTTCAAAAATTAAAGGCATTATCTATATTCATAGCACACCACAAAATGCAAACCAACAGGATCAGTATAAGCAAATACTGTCACTAACCAAACAGCACCTCTGCTGTGGTTGAGATCCATGATTTTGAGCTCAGTATTTGGGGTCACCAGTAGTCTCAAGGTTAATGGGAGAACCAAGCCAGCCCTGTGCCAGGGGCTTTTCATACTGCTCCTATAAAGGCAAATTAATTACCCAACATGGTCAGGGTGTCAAGGGAGAGAATGGGACAGGACATGGTCAGGGACTTAGACCTTTTCAGGGACTCAAGGGGAGCTACCAAATTTCACACGGGAAGTTATGTGTGGCCTGGGCCCCAGCCAGGATGTGAAAATGGGGTCTAAGAAGGGTAGCAGAGATTAAAGCCTCCCTTTAGGGAACCTATATTTACTGGTAAATGTATGTCCCTTGTCAACACACATTTGACTGTGGCCAGGCAGGTTTTGTGGTGAACAGAAAGGTAGGGCATTATTCACCTATTAGGGTACTATGTGTCTATTACACGAGTATTCCTCAACTGCTATACGTCCTTGGAATCCCTGTCTGGCACAGGAACTGAGTAACACACTGGAAAGAAGCTTCTTTAATTTTTGCTCTTTTCAGTGCAGGGGAATGAAGACTGTCAGGTGGCTTTCAAATGTGCTTGCTAAAAACACGGATGAAAATGAAATTTGTTAAAAAAAAACAAACAATCCACCTTCCACCAATAATGAAGCCATCAAGAAGTGTAACACTGCACACAAAAATAGGATCCCATTATGCAAATGCGTCACAGAAGATCTTAATAGACGGGACACCCTCTGTTTCAGTCTATGTAATTAAAGTGTACTGTATATAATTAAAATTAATGTAATTAAAACAGTCTCAGCACCAAGTTCAATTATGTCACTCAAATGTTGCCTCTAGACACACCAGAATTGGCACATCAGTAATACAGAGAAGATAATCCCTATATGCCTTTAGATTAATAAGCAGCTGGGACCAAAGAGGGTAAAAAGTTTAAAAAAGCAATGCTGAAATTACTTTTTTATTTAAAAACCAAAAATGGTGCCTTTTCTTTTTAATAGAAACTGGTAACATTTCAGAGCTCTCTGTTTTAATGCATATATACAAATAACTAGCAGATTAAACATCTGATGGGGCAAAAAACAACAGTTTAATCCTCTAACATAATTCTGTATCATTAATAAAAATGGTAAAATACTATTCCAATAATTAGTCCTGGGAGTAGAAAAGCTAGCAAAACCTATAGCTTTACCATCCACAGGTGGACTGGCCTTAGCACCATCAGCTTTACACCACTGCTGTTCTCAGCTCCCACCCATGTCCCCTATCTGTCTCGTTCCCTGGCTGGGCAAAAAGCTTACATAGCCCAGGGCTGTACGTGTCCTGCCTGCAATGTCACCCAGCACCCGCTGGCACACAGGAGGAAGACAGATGTTCAAGGTGAACATTTAAGGTGTGAGACATGAACCCCCAAGCTCTCCAGCCTTATTTCTGAGGGGGTTAAAGATGTCCACTAGACTAAAGGATGCAGATGTAAAGTGATACTATGGTGCTATAAGCAACTTTCCTTTAGAAAAAAGGCTTAGAACAAGACAAGGTGGCAAACCAGAAGGTTGTGTTTGTGGGAGATTTCTGGGGGAAAACCAAATCTCGCAGTCTGTTGCTTTACAGCGTAAACAATGGACTAATAGTACACGTTCATATGATGACAATTGCAAATGTTTCACATTTCAAAGGAAATGGTAAATGGATGATCCTGGTCTTAACAAAATCTTGATATCTTCATAAAATATTCCTGAAGTGGCTACTATACATCAGCACTGCAAATGTCGTCTTTGACATTGTCCAAAATGTCTCTGAGATTGGAAAGTGATGCTGTAAGAATACCCATGTTTTTGTAGAAATAATGCTGATCCTGAAGGTCACAAAAGAAATCCTGACCCTGAAATCATCTTTCAAACAAGATGAAAGTTAGGTACTAGACTCTTAACAATGAAAGACTGTATCCTATTAGCTTCTTGAACATTGTCAATTTACACAGATCCTATACTTAAGATTACAGTGATAACCCTCAACATTTCTACAGTGCTTTACATATTCAAGGTCCTTTGCAATTTTTTGTTGGTGATAATATTGCTTCCTGTCCATCTTTGAGGCTGCTGTGTAATACCTTCTATCTATAAAATAACTGGAAATGGATTCATAAGATAAGGCTGAAATTTATTAACACTAAAACATTATTTCAGCTCAATAGTGCTGCCCCCTTTTTGTGATAAGATGAATGCATTCCTGAGTGAGAAATGAAACTATTTCACAGGAGAGCTCATCATTTCACAGCTATTTTGCCTCATGTTTTATTAAATTATTGATTTAATAAATATTAAATTATTGATACAGCCTGGTAATAGCAAAGGCTCCAGGTTTCACAGAGCAACAGAAACGCAACATGTGGGATGTCTGGTCTTCTTTTTGCTCTAAGTGTATATGCATTTCCATGTATTGGTTTTTTTTTTCTTGGGTGGAAAAATTAGTACTAGTAGGGAGAAAAAAAAGTAGGGTTGGATATTAATACAGGATATTAATATAGCTTAGTTGTTTTTGAATGGCTAAACCTGGAGAACTTCATATTATAAACTTAAAGAAAGGAGTCAGCCAATCTAAGATCCATTTGCACTTATTTTGCATAGTTTAAACAGAGTAAGTGGGATACTCGATGGCACAGACTTATCCCTACCAGAGGCGTGGGATGGGAGCTGAGGAACCATCAACCAGTGTAAGCTCGGTACAGAAATGGACAGCCAAAACAGGTGACAGAGCGAAAGAAGAGTTCAGATCAATTTGCCAAAGATAAAATGTCAAATCAATTTTCCCAGTAACTTGGTAAGGTTTCCCAGGAACCTTTCTCCCAGCAGTCAATCTCCTCTCTTTCCCCAAACTAATAAGATTTTGACACTTTCTCACATGATGTGCTTACAAATAGGCTAGAGAAGCCTGGTCCAAATGAAGCTATTACAGAAAAACTAATAGATTGCAAAACTAGTTGGAAAACTGCTGGCAGAGGGTGAATATCACTTGTTCATAGTCAAAACAGAAGGAAATGTTAAGTGTGGTTTCACAGGGTTTTTTACTTGTTCTTAATTAATATATTGGTATTAGTTAGTATATTTATTAAAGACCTGAATGTTAGATGTGAGATTATTCTCACTAAATCAGCAGGTGATATTACCCTGGAATATACCACGAATCTGTTGGAGAGCAGCATTAGAATTCAATACCATGTTGACAAATAGGGAAACAGACTGAAAAAAGTAATATAGTTCAGCAGGGAAGGGTGCACATATAGAGCCAAGAATAATCGATTGCATGACACAGGATCAAGAATGATTGCCTAGACAGCAGTTCTGCAGAAAAGATATGCAGTTTATAATGGATTACAGGAGGAACATGAGCCAATGTTTTCACTTGTTGCAAAAAAGGCAAACATCTATACTAGAACAAGCACACAAAGGTACAGCCTGCCCAATTCATGAATTTGTTTGTTGTAAAGCACATTTTTGTGCATTTATGAACTGCACTTTTAACCTCTATGAATTTCTGTGAAAAAAATAACATTTTATCCTTTTTTAGTCACAAAAGTTAAAATAAAAATAGCACACAAAAGTAAGAGAGATGTGGATTACTTTCTGGCTCATACAGCATCAATGGATTTATTCAAAAAATCAAAAAAAAATTACTGCAGATAATATGTTAAAAATCGTAAAATGTTCCCTTGTTGACTTCAATATCTGATTAAATTTGCATAGTTTACTATTTTAAAAATTAATTTTCCTGATACGGTTTATACCAAATTCATTAAGAGGCCAGGAAATAAAATGAAAACAACAGTTGATTGTTCCCTCCCAGCCACTTTGACAGTAACTTCTCAAAGTATTATTGCACTTTGTAATGAGAAATGTGTAAAACAGATTAGTTTAAAAGAATGGAATATATAAGCCATCCATAACACTAATTAGAACTTCTGTTATTAGTTACCGATAATGAGAAACATGAAAAAATGCACTTTGCTATAAACATTGGCCGAAAAGCATAGGAAGACCTTCTCATTTCATTTTTTTTTCCTATTGTTTGCCTTCAAAACAAAAAAAAGAAATAAATAATTACCTTCTGCTGTGAGATTGACAAATAATGTCTTTACTATAAAGTGTGTCAATCAAAGGCAGAGTACTTTAAGTTCTTGACAGTAGTTACTTAGATAAACATATCAGATGCTAAATACAAACTCCCCTAAAGTGCAGGTGGTTTATGGACATTCAGTTTTTCAGTTCAGCAAAAAGGTGCCACTAATAGACACTGAAAAATGTTGATGGTAAGCAAAATGTATTTCTTCTACAACCTTGATTGTTCATTATTATCATCTACAGATATGAATTGTGTGATCTGCACAGAACAGAAGGCCAGGGAGTGAACCCTGAGGAACATAGGCCAATTATCATTATGCTTAGTGTGTATTTATTTAATTGATATGGTAGAAACAATACTTAAGAGCAATAAATCACATCCTAAGTTGTTATTTACGAAAGTCTGCATACAGAAGGAACTAAAGTGGAAAAACACTTTCCAGAGTATGAACCAATCTGTTGGCAGGATGCAGTCACTAAAGCAAACTCAGAAATTCTGCTTGTCCATGAGGTGAACCCATTACAATATTCATAGATTCATAGATTCATAGATTCATAGATTTCTAGGTTGGAAAAGACCTTAGAGATCATCGAGTCCAACCATCCCTAATCCCCATTAAACCATATCCTCAAGTAGATCATCCACCCTATTCTTAAACACATCCAGGGATGGGGACTCAACCACCTCCCTGGGCAGCCTATTCCAGTGGCTGACAACCCTTTCAGAGAAGAAATACTTCCTAACATCCAACCTGAATCTCCCCTGACTAAGCTTATGCCCATTTCCTCTTGTTCTATCACCCATCACTAATGTAAAGTGCCCTTCCCCTACCTTCCCACCATCTTTTCTCAAGTATTTATAGGCCGTAATCAGGTCTCCCCTCAGCCTCCTCTTCTCCAGGCTAAATAGCCCCAACTCCCTCAGCCTCTCTTCATAAGTTTTATTTTCCAGCCCCTTGACCAGTTTAGTCGCCCTTCTTTGGACTCGCTCCAGGAGCTCAATATCTCTCTTAAAGCGAGGGGCCCAAAACTGGACACAATATTCCAGGTGCGGCCTCACCAGTGCCGAGTACAGGGGCAGGATCACTTCCCTGCTCCTGCTGGTCACACTATTCTTGATACACGCCAGTATCCCATTGGCCTTTTTGGCCACCTGGGCACACTGCCGGCTCATATCAAGCCGGTAGTCAACCAACACCCCCAGGTCCTTCTCCGCCAGGCAGCTCTCCAGCCACTCTTCCCCGAGCCTATAGCGATGCTTGGGGTTTTTATACCCCAAGTGAAGGACTCTGCACTTGGCCTTATTAAAGCTCATGCCATTGGCCTCAGCCCAACGATCCAGTCTGTTCAAATCCCTCTGAAGGGCCTCCCTACAGAGTATAGTAATATAGTAATAATGGCTCAAAAATATGTAATTGCTCACAGTGTGGCTTTTCTTTAGATCAAATTATGCCTGTGCTTGTTGAGGATGAAAGAAGATAGAAGAAGAAAGCGCAAAAAAATAAGCCTCTCTTTGTCCAGAGGCTTACATTCCCAGAGTTACCATGCAAGACAAATCAACCATACAGCACCTTCTTTTACAGAACAAAAGATAAGATTTTGTCTCCTTCCATATCGAAGACTGGCCTTATGATCCCAGACCAATGAAAAACCAGTCAGAAGCACTGGAGTAAAACTCATGCATCAAAGTGGTCATGGATATAAAAAGACACCTCTCTAGGATTAAGCACAGAGACTCCAGGTGTGTTAACACCTTCACATGAACAAGTAGGTCCAGAACAAACAAACAGCTCTGAGCCCTCACAGCAGAGCCTTTTATCTTATCACCTACTCTGGAATGTCCTGAAGTTGCAACAGCGTGATTTAAACCTCATGCCAGATGGAAGAGGAACACACCTGCTGTAATTAGCCACTTGGGAAAGAGACCTCAAATGGAACTTGGCAAACAGCCTGGCCCTGGCATCTCAAGAGCTCCAGCTCACAAATCAGAGCCTTACAAAGGCGAACTGGTGACTGAACACAAAAGGCTATGTGCTGGTACCAAGGAAAGCAAAGTTCACAGCAGCTTCCTCCAACAAGGGGAAAGGAAGGAAGATGTCTTAACTTAGGAATTAGTCCTCCTTTTCTTCCAGCAGGAAAGAATAAGCCACTTACTTCTGACAGTAGGCATAGACTAGAGAGGCTTCACTAGTTGAGCACATTATCAGCCTCTGGTCATGTAGTGACTGGAAGAGGAAGCAGCAGAGAAGCATCCTCCTCTTCCCTATACTTTGGGAATGGTGAGACAGGGCTACAGAGGTAGCTTTATGCACATTCACTTTCTGTAGCTGCATGCTTGCATAATTCGCATCTTTTGGTATTCCTAAGGAGAATCATGACTTCTTCATACATCATGTATACAAAGTGTAAGTCATTTGTCTCTACCTCTGTCCAATATGCCAGATGCATTTCTTAGCAGAAAACAGAGGAGAGCAACTTAACTATGGGCATCAGGCAGAAAGCTCTCCTGTATTCTCCTGTTCTCCTTCTAAGCATCTGTTCCATTTTTGAAACATCCTTGATTCTGTTTCCTCAGGAAGAAGACAAATGATTGTGAAAAAGTCATAATTTATTTACTCAAAAGATATGGAAACCTGAGACGCTTGGTGGTCACCCTCAAGGTAGCACAGAGAGTCAAAATAACATGAGACTGATCCAACACAGTCCAATCACTAGCTGTCAAACACGTAAGCTCTTTCATAAATTAAATAGGATCCACCTTAAAGCTGATTTGATTTTCAGCCCTACGAGGAGTATTGGAAGGAATGTCACTTTGTATGATTTCAGGGGTCCACATCTGTGGGCCAATATACAATTGCCAAGGAAATATCTAAAGGGCTTCTGTTTGAAACTCTCCCGTTATTGCAGCTGCCTTTCCAAGGACATTATTTCATAGAAACGGTAAATGGGTATGTTAGTTAGTAAAGGCTACATTTCAATACTGCTTTCCAATTCATTAACTTCACTTCCCTAGTGTCTAGATAATTACCTTCTAGTTGTATCCCTGGAGTGGTGCCCAAGACACAAATGAGGGCAGAGTCACCTGAAAAAAATCACTGAGGTTAATTCCCTTTGGTGTCCCAAGAACAGAGACCACATACCCTTTTAACTGAAATGGCCAGAGGAGAGGAAAGGTAATATGAAGGCTGAAGCAATACTCTTCCTACTGATTGAATGGTAGAGGAAGAACTCATTAATATCGCTTTTATTCAATGTTTTCTTCAAAAAAGAAAAACACAGAAACAATTTTTGTCTCAATGAGTAAAATTCATATTTTTTTCTATTTCTTAGCAGCTGAATGCTTTTGAAAAGTGTTTTTAGCAATATGTCAGAAAATATGATCCCTCGTTAAAGTATAGTATGTAATAGCCATCCCACACAGTACTTTTTTCAGTGATAAAGGAGGTCAAAAACTCGTGTCAGGTTATAATTTCACTGCTGCTACAGGAATGATGTGCCAAGATATGTCCTGCCTTGAGTCACCAGCACACTGATAGAGCTAGTTCGTTCCCTAGCCACTTACTTGCCAAGATATGTATGCTCAGATCTATTTGTCCCAATAAAAAGACTTTACTGACAAAATAATGGTTGTTATCTGTCTGAATGAAGCACCGACATAAAGATTATACTGCAGCAAGGATGGAGTAGGAAGATCTTGTATGAAATTTCTGTCCTGCAGAAATAAATGGTAGTTTTTCTACCAGTACTTGACTGCAGTGAAATTTTACTGGATATCTTGTAGTGCTATTTCTACTAAGTCACCTTCCTTCATTCCCCAAATTCCTGAGTAAGATATTCAGGAAAATAACAGTGATCTTTCAATAAACCATGTATTTTACTAAGGTCTTTGACATCAGGGGATCTGAAGATCATTTAATACTTCTGAAGGGGTAAACTGTTTTACACTAGATTCTTTATCAGACCTGATCATTAGTAATCTAGACGTAGCTTCAACAATTTCCATGAAACTCATTTAGTCATGTGGGTTAGGCTTCTTACCACCAATCTGCCATTACTTAAGATGCCTTTTAACTAATATTATCTTACTTCTCTGGAACAATCCCCTCGATGGTTGTGTTTATATATTGCCCTCCAGATGACAGCAAAGGTCAGTTCCCCATCATCTCATTAAAGGTGTATTTAATTTAGCCTCTTTCCTCCACACAGCTAACAAAGCCCTGATTAATCAGCTGTATAGCAAGAGTAAACACACTGCTTCACTTAATTAAAAATTAAATTCCTCTTGAGGGATCGTTACAGTAGTGAGCTGCTGCATACCTTTGTTAAATAGGTGTTTCTTCGAGGACACAACTAGAGGCAGACTATTGGGAACTCTGTATCAATATAAACAGAAATTTGTTCAGACATTCAATTAGAACACTACACATGTTCACCCTCTAAAAAGAGGTAGGTACAGAAAAGCCAAGGATACTTTGAAGAACCTAGAGAATTGCACTACTGTCTTTGGTACACTTTGGTATCTGGTACACTTTTTAAAATGCATCATGTAATTTTAGTATTTGGAAGAAGATGCAAAAAAAAGTATTGCTTTGCCTACTTGTGACTAACCAATAAATCCCTGCAACTGAAGAAGGATCAGAGGAGATGGGCAAGGGTGATGTGTCTGTGAAGCTCAGGGAATATGCAGACTGAAGCCGACCAGAGCAAAGAAGCTGACTTTATCTCAACAAAAACTGGACTGGACGGGGGCCTTTATTTTAGCTAAACAGCTATCAGCACTTGAGCAGATCAGCTGGTGGTGTAAATGTTTCTCCCTGAATTATTAGAAGAGTGTGGGTGTCTCCCTGAGTTAGCCAGAGCCGCGTGGGCCAGGGCAGTGAATAAGTGAGTCAGCCCAACATAATGTATAAAAAGTAGACAAATAGTGAATGTAATTTGAAGAGAGCAATGGGCTTGAGCTGGCTTCAACCCACGTATTCATTCCTAGTGGGGAGATGCCCAGTGTTATGCTGGTGATCATATTATAGAAACCAGTAATGGGAATCACATTGGTATTGTGATTAAACCATGTATTACAATTGCTATATTTTACTAAATGTAACTTACATTTGTATTATGTTTACAGTGTATTTTGTACCACTCTGCTACATCAGAAATCGTATGTAACATCAAATATCTTCAAATAAGCAAATCTGATATTAAATATCACACCCTCCATGTATTGGATATCTGAAAGAACTTGGTCAGAGAATATTGGACGGTGCCAATAGTGCGTACCTCCTTGTGGAAATACTTTCAGTCCTCTAAAACTTCAAACAAAAATAGCCAAACTGATCAGGGATGCAAATGCTAATAACGCTGTCTAAGAAAACACTGCAAAGAATCTTCGAAGTCTTTTCTTCTCAGTTTTCCACCTTCTAATACAATTAGGAGCAAGCAGCGTAACTTACATAGAACAGATTTGCTGTAGCTAATGTGCTGAATTTTCATATGCTATATGATAGGAACATGCTCCTGGCCTGGTTGCAAGTCCCATCTACTTTCGACACATAGGCAGTGTGAATTCAGGATTCTGATCTGCCCACCATTCCCACAAAACCAGCTCTCAGCTGAAAACCACTGTAACTTCTACATATAAGCTACAGTTTACTGCTCGATGCAGGTATATGGGCATTTTCTTTTTACTCATTGGCATTAAATCTCCACAATGCAAAAGTGAAGAGAGTGACATGAAGTCATCCCTGCTCTTTTGCTGACTTTCATATCTGGTGCTTTCAGATATGGACAGAAGGACAGAAAAAAATCACGCAGATTGCCTTGCATTTCACTGGGTCGATAGCCTTAGCAATCAAACAAAACATGCTGATAGCATGCAGTATAGTAGGTCTACACTAAATACAGTGTTTGTTTCCTGTCACAGAAGGGAGTCAAAAGTTCCTCTAAAGACCGTTTCAGGGGCGTTACGGTTTGTTTTTTTGCCTTTCGGAACCACAGATTAGGATAGCTCCCTCCAAGGTCTTGCACTCTGCGTCTCAAAGCAGATGTTCAAACTGGAGTAGACACCTTATGTGTTGCGCTGAGGACTCATCTCTGCTCAGCAATATATTCCCATGATCCAGAAATGCAAAAGTGGTTTTCTCTGTGACATAATTGTTAACATGGGGATTCTTATTTATTTTCTCAGCCACAATGCATGTAAAGCAAATAGACCATAGCAATACCATTACACACATTCCTGCACTCACTTTAGAGACAATCAATATCAATTATCAAATTCTCAACTGGAGAGAAAGGCTGTGAAATTGCCCATAAAATAAATTTACAAAGTCATCCCAATACCTTCTATGTTTTGTTCTAAAAATTGTATATAAATAATTATTTCAAAGGTATTTTCATTTCATTACCATAACACAGCCTATTCATGACAGTAGTGATGATGCCTATACCGTCCTGTGTTTCACAGAAATGGGGAAAATGAGTTGGATTCTTGTTTCAGTGAAGGTCCTTCTTTTGTAATTGATTCTGCCCTTGAGAGCAGGATCATTCTTTTGCACTTGCTTCTCAAGCTCTGTAACAGACCAGTAACTTTTATTCAAATAAAGGCTGTGTTTGGTCTGTTAGCCAAGTACTGAAACTCTTCATCTACCATAAAAGCCCAGGAAGAGACTTCCTGCCCTGCAGGAACTCTTTCTTGATAACCTTGGAGTTTGTCTTAGGAAGATAGCCCCTAGGTATCTGAACACTCACACGGGGCTAGTTGTTTTCTCTGTCTGTGTGGAACATCCACTAAATAGGTTGTGAGTTTTCTTACAAACCTCTAAACATCTCAGGCTCTTTTGCTAGTTTCTCCTCTCCTGCTCCTTGAGGCAAAAGAGTGGCAAAAATCTGTTTTTCTGATTTATGGTACAAGTGAGTATAATCCAGGCTTTCAAGGGACTGGTGGATCAATATGCAGATAATGACACCTGCATGCATTTGTGTTGGATCACCTTTGGAAACATGGAAGAGAAGGAAAAGAGAATTTGCAGTTTTGATATGTATAGTTTAAATGCCACTAATGCCCAAAGATACTTGGTATAGTTTGCTGCCCTATCTGATATTTGCTGTTACTCACATCCAGGTGACAAAACAGAGCCCAGCATTAGTCAGTCATCAAATTTCATGCTACAGTCCTCCAAAAAAGCCTGGTAACTCAGATTCCTGGCAGCTGACGTGTATTCCAGTCTAACAGGAAGTACAATGCATTTCAGACAACAAAAGTAACATTGCTGTAAGCTGTTTAATGTACCATTTTCATCTTTTCAGGTGAAGGATTTGACCCTCCATCAATTTATTATGCCAGTGGTTCCCACTCATTTTAGTGGAAACATGCCACAACGAGATATTTCAAGACTCTAATGCATTACAGTCATTACAGTCTTTCCAATCTACTACTTTCCAAAGTGATTATGCATATCACACCTAGGCATCAATTAATACTGTGCCCTCTGTGTTTGTCCATAGAAAGCACAAAGACATCTATCATTTATAAGGTGCTACCAACTTGAAAGTGTCATGTTTGTACTTTTGAACATCCAATGTATTTATTCTGTTTGGGTCTGTAAACGTCTCATCCTTAATCCTGTATCTCTAATTTAGATAACTAATTGCTTCAGACAAATTACATTATTCCCTTTTATACTTCCCTATATGCTAAATACTGATAAGTAGCTTCCATTTATGAATGATATTCAGCTTTACATTAATTGTATTTCAAGGCACATAAAAATCATTGTGCAGTAGCACTCTTTAGTGATGCACAAATGAACCACATACTGAAAACGAACTAAATACAAAGAATTTAACCGAAACCAAGTGAAATATTGAATCCTGAGCAGAGAGGAAAATAATACATTCAAATTAATTCAGGCAATTTTGAACACCATCATTTTTACTACAGCTTGTGCTCTCAACAATCACTCTCTTTGAACCGCAGCAACTGGGATTAAAGATTAGGATGTATGGAGCCTACCTGAATCTTTCTAAATAGTCACAATTATCTTATGATTTATAATTGTGTGCTCCTGCTCTTGAATGCCAACATCAAGCCCTGGTTTTATTATGAAAATCACAAATTTACTAATGCCTTTTGAACACTATTTCAGCTGTTTTTATGTGCTGAGTTAACTGACTACACATGCAGCATGAAATTAGGGATAAAATATGCTCTAATATAACTATAATTAGGATAGAAATTAAAGGAAATTAGTTCATATAGCACACAAAAAACCCTAAAAATAATAAAACTCTTACCTCAGATATATATGGAAACTTAAGCTTTGAGGCTTAACAAGCGATTTGAAGGCAAGTCAAACAGCCTGAGCTAGATGCTAATAGATAACCACCTGTGTCCTTCCTGCACTCTGGAAGACCTCATTAGCCATGTGAGGCCATGGATCTCGACTCCTTTTCCACTTAAGTAAATTTAGCACTATGAAGAACCACGAGGAGGTGGGTATTTCATGCTAATGAACTCTGTGCCACATGGTACTCTTCCTTTAAGAAAAAATGACAATTTGTAAGGAAAGCTAGGTTTTTTTAACCTAAAATATTAGTCAATCGGTAGTTAGAACAATTCCCTGTGCTGATCCAAGAATAAAGAATCAGTCAGGACTGTTTTCTAACTCAGCCATGTCTATTAAATAGCTGTCTGCATGTCTGCAGTCCTTTGTTTGAGAACAATAGGAACTGGATCAAAAGTTTATGTTATTTTAACTGTGTCAGACTCAGCAAGGTTGCTTCAAAACAAGATTAAAAACATTCCTGGGAAATAATTTCACAGACCTCTAGTGGACTGAAATTGAGCTGCTCAGATTTACTGCGTTGCTTAGCACAGCAACAAATTCCCATAGTTTATCTCTAGTGTCTTCTTGCAAAAACTAAATACTGCTGACAAGTTTTATTCTTCAGCAACTCCAGTGGTGTTTTCTGCTTTCCATATACAAAGATTTCTGGTACAAATATCAGCCAGCATACATTTCAGAACTACAGAATCTTACTATAAGGCAGCTTTTGAAAGATATCGAGTATTCTCATGTATTGTTTGCAGAGCAGAAAATCAGATTTCAGAAGAGCTCATGAAGTTAACTACCGGAGCCACACAGACACTCTTCAAACAGGACTGTTTTCCACTGTTTCACCTTACATTACCAGCTTCTAAGCTAAAAGACACTAAAGTTCTCACAGATCTGGATTGAGCTGAAGATCTCAGATTTCAGGTCTGCTGACAGGATTAGACTGGAATCCACATCATTCAGAGCACCAAATGACATCCTGAATTTTCAGATATTTTATCTCAGATTAGTGGCAGAATATATTCAGGGTATGACAAGCAAGTCCTTCTTGTAGCTTTGTCAGTAATTAGGCTCTGTAAAACAAAACCTAGAGAGATGAAGCTGATGATGTCTGTCAGCTCTGGAAATTACACTTACCTTTCTTCTGAAATGGTCCTGAGCTGTGTTAAAGCTCTCCAGGCAAGCCAAGCTCTTATATCATCCGCTTAACAATGTTTTTAAGAATGCTGTTCATTAAATGAGTCTCACATTGCACATCCTGAAGACAGAAGTATCAAGAATAAATGATCTAAGGAAAAAGTCAGAATAATGGTTTAACAGCTCACAAAAGCCCATCACTCCCATTGGCTTCAGCATTTCTGTTAGATTCAACAGGAATAAAAATATCCCTTCCAAATACAATGCTGTTGAACATAGGAAAATAGAAAGGAAGACTGTGCAGGAAGAAACTCTAGCAGATAATATCTGTTATTGTGTATTCTTTGCACGAACACATTTTCCAAACGTAAGTATCTCTGCTGTCAAGAGATGAACATCCATGGCATTAGAAGCTCTGTGAATGTCTGCATATGTATATCACCTGCTCAGATTTGCTACTAATTGAAAGCAAATGTTCTCAGCCATAGGGTCATATCTCAGCAAACTAAAAGCAAATTTCAAAATCCATAAACCCCTTCAGTTTCATTACGGTTGAGAGGAATAAGGATTACATCTTGTATGGTATCCACTAAAGGTCTCAGTTTGTCAAAGGTTGAGAACTGTTGACCTAAGAAGAAAGTTGAAGTAGAAGGCAGAAGGAAAGGAGTGCAATCAAATACATCTATGTTTTACACATCTCCCCATTATCTCGTAAATGGGAAAATATATATTACCACATATCATTGGCTGTTTTTCATACACTTTACTGAAAAAGTGAGTATTAGTGAAAGTATTATAGAGAGGTACAGTGCAATACAAGTAGAACCAAGTGAGATTTATCACTGTAACTAGTATGTAAAAATACTGAAGAAAGAAGTGAATATGTACATGTCTTCTGAGCAATACTCTACAAATACAATTACTATTTAGGAACAGTACAAACTGCAGGAAATGCCACTCCTGGATGGTTATATTGACAGACTGAACTAAAGACTGCCATATTGGAATAAGCAGAAAAATGCACTACCGAGAAAGCATAGCCTTTTAATAAGGGGATACACAGAAATAATTGGGGATTAGGAGAGGTAGGCAGATGCCTCATGAGATTTTCAAAAGCATTGCACTTCAGTGACAGTCAGGCACTGAGCCTTCTCTCACAGCCTTTCTAACAGGTACTGAAATAGCACAGTTCTGATGCAAAGTCCTTTACACATGGTTTGTGCTAAAGCAAACGAAGTAACAGTTTCAGGCAGGTCTGGAAGCATTAACCTTTTCTTGCATTATTCCACACAGTTTTACAGAAAGTCACGGCTCCAGAGATTTGAGAGGCTTCTACAGGCTGCTGCGGGCTGCTTCCTTAGCAGTGCTGTGCCTGAAAACAGATGACGTTGGTGCTCCATTTCTCTCAGTTCCAGGGTGGTTTTGTTTTTTCAAGTAACTTCTTGAAAACATAACTTCTACTCTTGGAAGTCACCTGGGACCCCAAGTGAATGTATGTCTGGCCGTGCCTGGCTATGCTGCAGCTGGGAAGTTCACAGAGGATGAAGGGCATGAACGCTGGAAAGAGAGCACATTCAGAGTTAGAAAGGGTGAGTAATGTGATCGGCTTTCAGAAATATCTGACCAGCATCAGAATGCACACACAACTGTATTCTCCAGGAAAGCTTTCAGACTATAAACAGCATGAGGAAGACCTGGGAAGGAAATAATGATGAGAGAAAGAGGATCCTGGGCATTGGTTCTCTGCTGGGAAACGAAGAGCAGATGATTCAACTGAGGTGCATTAATGCCTTCACAGAGCAGCTCTAAACTACTTAGGGAATGCTTAGGCATTACAGTAATAAACACTACAGGAAACTCTAATGCAGATGTATAACATTAAATAAATTAATTTATTTCTAATATCTGCTTCTACCCTGCTACTTTATTCTAACCTTTCTACCACAGTTAGGGCAAGCACTAAAATAACATAAAGCTTTTCCAACAAAAATAGTATTCAGGAAGCTGCACGACCATTTCTTTTGCTTTACTCCTATAACATTAACTTCAATATATCCAGCTCTTCAGTGTGTCTCACTGCAGTTACTCCTCCCAGGTATCAGAATCATGGTATCACTTGTAATCTCAGTTTACATTAAATGTGGAAAAAAAACGCTTCTTCATTCTGGAAGATTAAATATGAATCCTAAATATATCAGCACTAAAAGGAAATAAAGAGTGCTTCCAAACATAGTATTTTAAATTCTTTCTTTTTTTTTTTTTTTAATTGCTCTGATACATTACTAGGCTGGCTTATTGTTTCTGAATGCTTGAGATTCAAAATTCTGGAAGAGAATGGGGTGAGAGTTAGTAGGTGAGACCGATCATTGTAGAGTGATGCCATTATCGAGATCTGAACTAAGATAACAGGCAGTGAAGGTCTGGAAACTGATAGGATTTAAGGAGCCTGTGACCTGAGCACCTCACAGACCATGGGCTGTAACAGGGGAGAGCACCTCATCACCATGCAGTGACTGTAGTTAGCCCTGTCCTGCTGTTTGACTTTGGGCAGAGAGCGAGCTGTCTGTTTACATCACCTCTTAAGAGTCTTAATACCCAATATTCAAATGTGATTAATATTCTTCAGATTCCTATCTCTAACCTTAATTTTCAAAGCATTTGAATGTCTCTATACAGACTCTCAAAACTCTCTCTATGAGTCTCTATATAGACATTCTCTAAATGCCAAAATACTCATTTTGAGATCAGGAAAGAAAACAGATGAGAGGAAAAAAATTAGTGGGGTATAAATTACTGTGAAAGAGAAGGACTTGGTTTTGAGTTGTGAAAGAGCTGGTAATCTCCTTAATCACAGAAAAGAGTGAGAAGTGAGATACTGAATCTTTCAAGGATCTGATAACGCTTAATGAGATTTAAAAGAGAAATCTGAGAGCTAAAAGGTAGCAGTTACCAAGCAAAGATTTGTCATCTGACTCAATATAAAAAAAAGAAAAAAAAAAGACTATTTTTAAAGTACTTCAGACTCTTTAAAGCATGTGTGGTGTTTTTTTAGCTACCTTGTCACTTTGTTTCTGCAACTGTAGAAAACTGAGTAAGGTTAAGATGGTTGAAAAATGGATATATAGAATATCATCAGTTAATAACAGTGTTTTCTTTCTTGTAAATATTTATTAAATAAATACAAAATAAAGCCCTTTTAAGTCATTTGGATCTACATCATTTTGCGAGAATCATGACATATCTGATAACATTTTTGCATTTACTGTGCTGAAAGTTTTACTCCTTAATGTTGAGCATTATCATCTCTGGCCTTGGAGAGGGATGCTCATACCAAACTCGGAGAGGGAAAACTCACTGCATCTTAGAGGACTCTCCTGAGACGTGGCAAAGAGGATCCAAGGCAGCCAGCCTTGCTTTTTCCTCTGCATCTCTCCTTGGGCAAAACATGCTGCTGGCGCAGTCCCCCTGGGTCACACAACTGACCAGAGCAAAATGACATCAGTCTCTCCCCTCTTTATCTCTATACACTAGCATTAACCTGCCCCCATATAGACAGCATCCTGCTATTCTGTAGAAACATATGAAAAACACTGCAAGCGGTTCAATATATTTAAACTTTATTGTTCTAGGTATCTTTGTTGGAAGTTTTTGTTTGGGTTTTGGGTTTTTTTCCTTCTCTTCTTTCATTTGATCACTGGATTTTTTAATTTGCTTCAGGCAGAGTGAAGGTTTAAGTGCAGCAGCTCACCTGTGTATGAGACACTTGATTCAGTGACAGATGTGAATATTTGACGTAAGATCATGAATCACCTCTTTGCTCAGATGGACCTCTGACTTCATTCCACCATCTCTCAACGTTTGTTTGGACCAAAGCCAGGATAAATAAGGTAGTTGCAAATTTCCCAACAAGGACTGTGTGAAACAGGAGTAGCTCTGAGAAACCTGGAGTTCAGCTCCTTTAATTTGCCAGCACAACAGGTACTCAGGCAAAAGCCTGCAGGGACATCCTTCCTTGTTATTTTCCAAAAACATGTAAACTCATGATATCCAAGGATCAAACAGGTGCTAACTCATTCCACTTACCCTATAGCTTTTGCTTCAGTATCTAACAAACTCCAGTAAAGCAGAAACAGGTTGTATTTAGCAAATACACTGTTTAGTCTAAAAGGTACACAGCTCTAAGGCAGGGGAGCTGGAACTTGCTGTGTACTTTAATTAGTTGTCTCTTCAGTCCAAAGATGATCTTGGCCCTGCAGCCACATTTGCACAAAACAACAGGTACTGCATATTGCAGTCTTAAGTGTTACCTTCTTGCTCTTGCTGCTTTTGAGAAAAACTCAGGCTTAAAAAAATATCATTATTTTAGGATGACAAGACAAGAAAGCAGAGGTGCCATTTCTGAAAGAAAAATAAAAAACATAAAAAAAATCAACAAAAAAAAGAACACACTGAAAAGAAAAAATAAACTATCTTTTAAAGCAACTCTTTAGGGTCACAATTACTGAAGAAATAGATTCTGAGGACACACTCTTCAGATAGATGCATATTTGTTATAAAATACTGTAAAGCCTAGTCTTGATTCAGTAGGTAAAACACCTGAGTAAACTAGAAGTATGTGTATACATATATATACACATGGTACCCAAATACAATATCTACATGTATACACACACATATTTTTCTCTATATATGTAAGGAACAATTTGTGTTTGGTCATGACTATTGGGATGACTGGCAAAAAGATGTCTCACACATAAAATGGTACCTGCTCTCCCTGACCTGCGCACTTCGGCTCTCCTGGCACAGCTTTCCAGAGACTGCGTTTAGAGACAGTGGATTTTCTTTGCTCTTAAGGAACTTGAAGTTTGCAGAATCTGCAAAATTCAGAACTGTCTATGTCTGCCTTATATCTTATTTAACTGTAAAGCAAAAGGAAACAGCAAGGTGGAAAGACATTTTTAGAAAGGCAAACAGATATCATACCACCTCCACCCGAGACCGCACTGTTAAACTGAAAAAAAAAAACCCCACAGAAAAAAAACCCAGCAGAAGGCATGGATAGCAGTCCCCACAGCAGCTCTGCTGGCTAAAGGAAATAAACTGTGAAGACAGCAATTCTGAAAAGGTGAAGGAAGGATGAGTATATCCTAACTGAGCCAACCGAAACTGCGGTAGGCAAGCTAAAAAGCTCCTTGAACTCCAGATAAGAAGCTAGCCAGAAAACTGTCGGCCTCCATTGTCAGAAAAAGAGGAAAAAGACACGTAAACAAAGAGCAGCACTGAATGGTGGAGGAGAAAACACAAGTTCCTTCCTTAATGTGTTATCTCAGAAAAATAAAAGGAAAAGTTTTTTCAAGACCTGACTGAAGCTAAGGCCCCTGTTGTACATGCAGATGAAGGAGAGGCACAGGCTGGTAAAAAAATCACCTGTAGACAATGCTCCAGATTTGAAATAGGTGATTTCAGAAAGTCCTGCACTTCATATTAACATTAGGGAAAAGGACTGAAATAAAGTTTTCTAATATAATTTAATAATTTTAGATATCAGATCCTATTATGAAACAAGAGGTCATCAGTACCTGTATCATTTTTCTGCTTGTACATAGAGATATGTGTACAGAGCACCTCTGCTATGAAGACAGGCTGAGAGAGTTGGGGCTGTTCAGCCTGGAGAAGAGAAGGCTCTGGGGTGATCTTATAGCAGCTTTCCAGTACTTAGAGGGGGCCTACAGGAAAGCTGGAGAGGGACTTTTTACAAGGGCATGTAGTGATAGGACAAGGGGGAATGGATTTAAACTGAAAGAGGGCAGATTTAGATTGGATATAAGGAAGAAATTTTTTACATTGATGGTGGTGAGGCAGTGGAACAGGTTGCCCAGAGAAGTGGATGCCCCATCCCTGGAAGTGTTCAAGGCCAGGTTGGATGAGGTTTTGGGCAACCTGGTGTAGTGGAGGGTTTCTCTGCCCATGGCAGGAGGTTTGGAACTAGATGATCTTTGAGGTCCCTTCCAACCCTAACCATTCTATGATTCTATGATTCTATAATTAATCATTAACATGTCGGCAGTACTGAATAACATGCACTATAGCTTTAGTAGGACTATCTGCACTCATTTATGTCTAGAAGTGATGTTCTTTGTGGCAGTCATTAAATTTTGCCCTTAATAAAAGCCATGAAGTCTTTTCAAAGAACTAGTAACTGTATGTGCTAAAAATCACGGGGCTTATCTCCAGGATGTTGTTAGGAAAATTCTGACAGGTTTTTCCTGTTTTGGTACACATTACTTTGTCCTCAGAGTAGCTAATCGATTGTAGAATCACTGCTGTGAGAAATAGGTTCCAGGGGAAGATGAGGTGAATTCCTGATGATTGCTCACTCTCTGTTAATCAGATTCTTTTCTTTTGTTTTTCTTATCTGGGGCAATCAAAAAAAGGGAAGAATCCAGAATCATTGGTCATATATAAAACCTGACAGTTACCCTGGAAGCATCTTTTTCAGGAGCTCCCCCCATCTCCAATTTATTGAGATCGAGTGAATGGGTATCATGTTCTGAGTCATAGTAAAATATCTCACCTGCAATACAAGACTTCAGAAAGTTTCATAGATGTGGTATGATACATACACAAATTTTCTATAAGGGAAATTCGGTGTCATTATTCAATTTATGGTTGACTGAGACTTACACAGTTGATTTTTGTTGCTGATTATTGGTAGTGACCTGAGTTTAAAACTCAATATAATGAAGATGACTGATCTAAAGTAGTCATCGGTCTGCCATGATTGCAAAGTAGATTTACTAATGCTTATATTTAGAATATTTGCTCACATCTAGGAATGCTTTGAAGAGAAAGCATAATCTTGTAGGAGTGTCAACAATCACTAGAAAGGCCTGTATTGTTTTTTTTTTTCTGTAGAAAACAACCAGACATTATTCATGCTATGTTATCTTTATTTTCACAGTCCACTTCAGGTCAAAAAGATGTACCTGCACATCTTCTGGAGCACTTCTTGTGTCACAGAAGAAAGGAATAAGTGCTTGCTCATAGATCCAAGAACTGCTCCTAGAAGAGCTCTGGGATCTCTAAAGACCTTTATCTCTAAGGATAAAGACCACAGCTGATCCTCACATCCTGAAGGAAAAAGCTTTTTCACCACTAGTTGCTCCTTTGCTGCAGCCTGGCAGTGTCGCTGTGCTTCTGATGTTTCTACAATACTTTGAGACTTCCCTTCAAAGATTTCATACAGTCAGTTAGGGCAGATGGGAACTTCTGCCACTGCACAGCTTCTGATTCACTTCACTGAGAAATGAAAAAAGCTGAAACAGCTGATACAATCCCAGCTAGTACCTCATAGATATTTTTAGCCTTATTCCTCTTTTGCAGAAATATATCTATGTCCTCCCACAAAACAAATCAATCCAAATTTGCTTCAGGTCTGCACCTCTAATCACCACCGAATGGCTGTGAATACACATCATCTCTAAAATTAGCCTCATGGTCTTCCACAGGAGACTAGACTTTTGGATATGGAGCCTTTCCTATATTTAACGTCAATGTTTATGCTATGCTCCATTTTAAGGAGATGAGCAATAAGAGTTTGCTAATGAATAAAACAGTGTCTTCATCTCCAGACTCTACAACTTTTTTGTTCATAAGTGCTACAACACCCCTTTCTCTCCACATCATAAAGGAGGCACCATCTGTTGGGACACAAGTGAGAGATGAGCTTTCCATGTGTTGTTTTCATCAATAGTGTGGCACTCAGAATAGTTATTTTTTAATCAACACCGTATTTGAGACTTTAAAGAGCAACAAGGGCCTCTGAGACTTTTTCTGTCACTGCAGTTGAAAACAGGATTTCTGTCATCAGTACACTCTTCTGCACTGTGGAAAGTTTAACATGCTTTCTTGTCTCCTGTTGAACATGCTTTTCAACGTTATTGCTGATGCCTTTTATTTAGTGCAACATTTTTGTAAGGTTGACTTCCTGAAAAGTAAGGCAGCAAAGATGGCCATGAATTGCTATATAAGAGGCTTTTTATTTTCCACACTCCCTGCCTACTTGGGCAGTCCTGTAAGTCCCCATCCTTGTCCTGTAAAACTGATCAGAGGGGGAGGGATGTTGTGTTTCTGTACACTACATAGGTCCCTACAACTAAAGAAGCGTTTTCACAATAGAGACTGAAGATATATGCAATAGCCCTATAGAAGATCATGAGGGATGTCTGAGGGTACAAAACCTCCTGACACAGACCTGGAGGACTCTTCCAGATGATCTTTAAGGTCCCTTCGAACCCAAACCATTCTATGATCCTATGACTGCAGAGAGCAGAGGGAGCCAAACCTGGCGTAGTCTCATCCATCCTGCATTTTGGGAACAGTCCTTGGTGCAAGGTATCTGAAACCTTGCCCAGACATTGTCTGGAGGATCTAGTAAGCCATAAGAAAGTCGTGAACCTTGTTAACAGCTAAACAGTGCATATGACAACAGAATAATGGTCGAAACAGTTTCCTTCTTACTGGTATGAATGTTGCCTTACTTTCAAACGTGTGGGGAGGATGCAAAGAGGATGGAGCCAGATTCTTTTCAGTGGTGCCTGGTGACAGGACACAAGACAATGGGCACAAACCAAAACACAGGCAGTTCCCTCTGAACATCAGGAAACACTTTTTCACTGTGAGAGTGACTGAGCACTGGCACAGGTTTCCCAGGGAGTTTGAGGAGTCTCCATCCTTGGAGACATTCAAAAGTCATCCAGACACAGTTCTAGGCACCTGGCTCTAGGTGACCGTGCTTGAGCGAGGGGCTTGGACCAGATGACCTCCAGACATCCCTGCTAACCTCAAGCTTTATGTGATTCCATAATTTTGTTCCATTAAGGGTGGACAAAAATTAAAAAGTAGTTTGTGAACCACATACAAAGGCTTAATGGATCACAAATGGCTTGTGCTCTGCATTTTGGTAAGCCTTGACCTGAGAAAAAAGTGTATCTGTATGTGTGTCAATCCAAATAAATCTCCAGACAAAATAGTATGCAACTGAAAATTAATCCCAGAAAAAAAAAGCAAAAAAGGCTCAAACTCCTATGACATTTACAAAGCTTCTGAATTTTAAACAAGACACTAAACCCATGAGTAGTCATCAGATGAAATATACTGCATAGGACACTTTCCATCTGTTCCATACATAGTTGTTGTGTTATGTACAAAAGGAAAAAGTTAAAAAGCATCTCTCCTGCCTGTTTTCACATCAGTGAAGATAAAGGGAGAATGATAAGAAACTAAGTGTATGCAAAGGAAAAAAAAATGATAGCATCCACACTGGGGGACAAAAGGTTTAAAAATTACTTCAGAAAAGTTTTCAGCTAACTTCAAAAGAAACAATCCATAGAATTCAGATTTTATTTGGCTGAGGGGATTTATCTTGCTACAGACTGATGTCTCAGTTCCATTATTAATAATTGTTTATATTAACATAGCTAATTAACACAAAAATCCTACTATGCTAAATCCTAGAATACATAGGACAGAAAAGGATCCTTTCACATTGTAACAATTGATCCTTGTCATTCACAAGTGTTAGAGCACCGAAAGATGTTAAGAGTAGGTTCCTTATTAAGGAAGAACCAAAAATATTTCAACAACTAAACCTCTCACTCTCTTCCCCCCCCCCCCTCCCCCTTCAACATACTGCTTTTTGAAAGACTTCTCCAGTTACCATGAATCTCTTTCCTGTTCTTTTACAGAACTACTTAAGATCTCATTCATCACTGTGATTGTTCATGAACTTGTTCGCAGAGATAATTCAAAGGAAAATGTTTTTGCATGATGTTCTAAATTTTGTTCAATAATCATTAATTGATGCATTGTTTAACACCAGGTGATGCAATATAGCTCTTTCCCCTCATGTACCTCCTTCAGTACTCCAGTCCTTGGTGAGCACTTGACTAACATGGTCAAGAGGGTGAGATTTCTTTGCCAGCTCAGATCTGTAGGTAGTCAGACCTTATCTGCTGTTCAGAAAGACAGCATCTCCACTTGTCTTTGCAATAGATTTACAGCTTTTCTATCTGTTTCCTGCCAAGAACCCGACAAAAAGCATTTGTTAGCAAAGTCTGTAATTCCTGCACTAGTCCTTGCACAGCTCTGCCTTTCATGTGCTGTTGTTGCCATGCCATATGACCCCTTTTCCTTCAAAGTTATTTTTCTGCATAATGCAATTTTGATGGATCACATGGGTTTAAAACCATGACATCCGCAAGATGATGATGTTTCATTGCAATAGTCACATCAGTTGTAAAAGCACAGTACCTTGTTTCACAGTAGTAAAGAACTAAAAGTACTTTGAGTTTCATTAAGTGTTACCACTGGGAAAATAATACAGTATGTTGCTTATTTAAGTATTCTGCTGGCGATACCTGGAGTACTAGCAACTCCCAGGAGTGGATGCAGAGTCTCTGTCCCTGGGACCCTGATTCACTTTCTGGGAGTTTCTCTACAGATCACATTATTAAGCTATATATCACTTTGGCTTGGCAGCAGGAAGAAGTTAGTGAGTGTTGTGAATTAGTGAGGGTGTGAATTATGAGTTCCTTCATGCCACCTCCTTATCAGCTCATCACAAAGGTTAACTTTGTGCTTGGGAGGATAGTCTGCTACCACTTCTGACAGCAAATGAGAGAGAGAGAATCAGAGGCATCTCTGCTATACCTATGTTGTCTCCTGCTCTGAATCAATTTCTAAATAAATTTACCTTTTTTTTCTGCTGATTGTAGAGGGAGTCTGAGCCCCATGAGTATATCCCTCAGAACACGTACAATTAATTCCAAACTAAACGTGGAAGAATTTGTCTCGCAGGCAGTGGTAAGAGGCAGAGCAAGTGAGAGAGAAAGGTACCACATCACTCGAGGTGGAAGCTAATCTCCCTAGACTCTTTATAGTCACTGGGTTGTATGGGGGGAAGAGAGATGTTTCTCTGGAGTGGAGATCACAGCACATATCTAACTTACATGCTCTGAATCTTCCTTTGCAGGAGACTCTCCACCGGCAGTGCAGGAGCCTGAGGACACCTGAACCTAGGTGAAATGGATAGCAATGCTGAGAAAGCCCTCACCTAGAGTCAGCCCAGAGTAAATCACAAACTGCAAATTCACACTAAGTTATGGCGCACCAGCTTTCCACAAAGACAAGTCATTCATGGCAGAGAAGGAAACCGTAGACCTGTTTTTTTGTAGACAATGCTACAATATTAAACCCAACTTTTATACAACACTTTTCATCCATTGATTTCAGAGAATTTAGAAAAACAGTTGAGCATAAGTACTGTTTTAGAGACTGAGACCACAAGTGATACAAGCACTAGTCATTCAGAAATTCTGTTAGAGACTCAAGAGAAAACCCAAATCTCTGGGTTTCCAGTCAGGACTTACTGTGATTATTCAGCTGGCTCATTGTAACAAGGAAAATTAACCAACACTTTACAGTGTTCACTCCTTTAGAGGAAATTACATTCCAAGTATAATTAGTGATGGATGTATGTTGTATGTAACTAATATCAGATATATGAAAACCCAGAGGAGATTCTAATATATGCCGAATTCCTTTGCCTACTTTTTTGTGTTACATCCTGGTATCTGAGAGCAGTAATTCCCAGTAAGGGTTCAGGATTGACAAGGTCTTACAGACTCACTGGACAAAGTCTTGAAATACTAACAATAGACGATATTTTGCACAAAAGAATCTTTTAAAGTCAACTAAATTCAAATTGGATCATAAAATCAAAACAATGTGAATTCAAAACCAGAACATGGATTTTATAAATGCATGTGCAAAACCATGGCTTACTTTGTTTCTGTAGTAGGCAATTTACAGTAAAGTAAAATTGTCCTTTCAGCGTCAGACAGGCAGATAACAAAATAATGCCTTACTTTATACCCACTGAAACTTTGTTCAAGAATTCAGTAGCGTATGGAGTCACTAAAGTACAGAAGCTGAAGACATAAATGGGCAAGAAGGAGAGAACAGTATAGCAATAAAACCTTTCTTTCCATCAGTTGCTTGTCAGTGTTATGCTGCTGTAACAATGACCAATGATGGCTTTGAAACTTTCACACACTGCTCTTATAATGTGCTACACTAAATCACAATGTAAGAACTGAAGAACTGCAGAGAAGGTATTGCCCCATGGCACCGATACCACGTATAAACTTCTGAAATAGCACATAACTCTCCTCTCAGCACACTGAAATAAAGTTGTCAGGAGTGTGAGCAGAATGAATCCTCGCCCCCCACGAAGACAGAGAGCAGCCATTCGCTGCCACCAGCATCTGCATGTTTTGCTGTAAGAAAATTAATGTCATAAACTGAAAATCCTGAAGTTTTGTGCAGACTGGAAAGTTTCCTGTAACATTCTGCTTTCTGCTTGCACATATGGATATGCAAACTGAATTCCCAGTCACTCAAGTGGTCTACCCAGGGCAGGACAACTACACAAACTGAATGACAGCTCTGAGGATTTTCTTTTATCTGCTGCAAGCCTCTAGTGCTCTGTTGAAGCAGGGGTTTGTGAGAAGCTGCCACCTTCTGCATTTGTTAGTATAGCAAATGAAAATCACTGAACTTGAGAACTGAGCCCAGTATAATGGCTATGTCAAAGGCAGGTCTGCCGGTGTAAGTACAAGGTCTCTTTGTATCCCTCACATAAGCTCCTCAGTGTGGCTCACGGCCTTCTGCACAGGAAGCAGTGGCAGGTACAGTTGTAGAGCTGTAAATGGATTATAGACACTATGTACCTATGCATTATATGCAAGAACTTGTCCTTTTCTCCTAAACTTTTGACCTTTGGACAGCTATAGTTCTTCATAGAGCAACAGCTACAGTCCCAGGGACACCCTACTGCAGGAAAGAACCCTTTAAATTAGCCTAGAGAAAAAAAGGACAAAACATTGGTGTGAATGTGAACTGTTGATGAGCTCTCACTGCAATCTATACCCTGACTGTTGGGGAGGTTGGAGGTACTTTTGAAGCTAGAAAACTTGGGCTTCAGTGTGGAAATTGATGATTTAAAAAGTAGAGAACAACAGACTCAATTTTTACTAATTGTCAGGCATCTTATGACTACTCCACTGTGAAGAGAGGTGCTTCTAGCATCTTACTACTTTAAAATCTCATTAAACATTGATGGGTATACAAGGCCCTTGTCACAGAACACAACTGAAGTACATTCTTCAGTTCAGTGCAGGCTTGAATTAAGTGACGGCAGCTCCACAGAGGCATCTCCTTGCTTACTGTAGTCCAGTATGACCAAGATGTCCTGTAAGACCTGAGCAACTGGCCACACATTTTCTGAATACTTTAATATTTAATGGCACTTTGTGAGCACAATGTATTACTGTGTGGGAGTAACAGTGCAGATTAGCAAGATATCAAAAAACTTTGGAGACAACTGCAGTATTTGATATGCTTCTCAGTTGTGGTTTTTTTCCATGTTAAGGATACATCACTGGTATCTGAATCACACAGCTGCACTCCTCTTATCTACCAGTGCTTGGTAAATCATAGTTAATTCCCACTTATGCTTGCTACTTTTCCACTAAGCTGAAGAAAAATCTTCACCACTGACCCTGACATATCCCTAACTACAGTCCTGTACGCTTTTCTGTTCATCTTTTTCCAGGATGAGCACAGCTGTCAGAGATTGGAAGCACACCAGCTCCATCTGCTGAAACTGCTTCTGCAGAGCTTTACCCGAATACCAGTGTTAGATTTATTTGCATCAGCCAGTTGAAAATCGAGAGATGAGTATTGAAAGCAGATAAGATTGCAATGAAAGTCCTTTTGTCAAAGCTAACTCAATAAAAACATATATATTAACAATGTTGTCTCCAAAACTACTTTTTAAAAATATATTGACCTTCATAGTAAAAATAAACATTGATTACAAAAATGAATCTCTAGACTTTCTAAGTATTTCCTATTTTTGCTGACCTGTATTTATTTCAACACCCCTATCATTAGTGCGCATTTTTTTAACAGATTTAGAAGATTTTAATTGCCAAAATAACCTTTACATTCTGATAGCTCTAAAGATGAGGAGATCATGTAGGGACAGTTAAGACATGCTGAATTAAACTTTTAATTCAGAAGACCGTGTCTTTTCTATGTAAAATACATTTTATGTCAAAAATTAATATTTTCTTGTTAAGCACGAAAAATTTGTAAATCGATCATCAAGAAAAAGTAACTGACAATTTTTCACCTCCTACCCTCGACAAAGAAAATGACCTGAAGTACTGTTAGAATGGGAGATCTGCATAGAAATCAATGAAACCTGTATTTTACAGCTGCTACAAGGAAAATTTGGGAAAAAAGGAAAACAAGAAAATAAGTAAAAATTCAAAGTAATTACAACAAACAAGAGACAAATCCTTCTTAGGAGACCTCAGATTGGTACATAGCCACTACCTCATAGAATAGAATAGAATTATGGAATTGTTTGGGTTGGAAAAGACCTTTAAAATCAAGTCCAACTGTTAACTTAGCACTGCCAAGTCCACCACTAACTGTGTCCCTAGGCATCACATCTACACATCTTTTAAATACCTCCAGGGATGGTGACTCAACCACTTCCCTGGGCAGCCTGTTGCAATGCTTGACAGCTGTTTCGGTGAAAAATTTTTTCCTAATATCCAATCTAAACCTCTCCTGGTGCAACCTGAGGCTATTTCCTCTTGTTCTACCACTCGTTACTCTGGAGAAGAGACTGACATCCACCTCACTACAAACTCTTTTCAAGTAGCTGCAGAGAGTGATAAGGTCTCCCCTCAGCCTCCTTTTCTCCAGACTAAACAACTCCAGTTCTCTCAGCTGCTCCTCATAACACTTGTGCTCCAGATCCTTCACCAGCTTTGTGGCCCTTCTTTGGACACATTCCAGCACCTCAATGTCCTTCTTGCAGTGAGAGGCACAAAATCGAACACAGTATTTGAGATGCAGCCTCATAAGTGCCGAGTACAGGTGGACAATCGCATTCCCTAGTCCTGCTGGCCACAATATTTCTGATACAAGCCAGGATGCTATTGGCCTTCTTGGCCACCTGGGCACACCGCTGGCTCATATTCAACCAGCTGTCGACCAATACCTCCAGGTCCTTTTCCACTGGACAGCTGTCCAGCCACTCTTCTCCAGGCCTGTAGCATTGTATGAAGTTGTTGTGGCCCAAGAGCAGGATCCGACACTCAGCCTTGCTGAACTTCTTGCTATTGGTCTTGGCCCATTGATCCAGCCTGTCCAGATCTCTCTGTAGAGTCTTCCTATCCTCAAGCAGATCAACGCTCCTGCGCAGCTAGGTGTTGTCTGCAAACTTACTGAGGGTTCACTCAATCCCCTTGTCCACATCATTGCTAAAGATATTAAACAGATCTGACTCCAATACTGATCCCTGGGGAAGTCTACTGTGATCGACTACCAGCTAGATTTCACTCCATTCACCACAATTCTTTGGCCCTGGCCACCCAGTTATTTTTTTACCCAGCAAAGTGTACACCTGTCCAAGCCATGAGCAGTCAGTTTCTCCAGGAGAATGCTGTGGGAAATGATGTCAAAGGCTTTACTAAAATCCAGATAAATAACATCCACAGCCTTTACCTCATCCACTAAGCAGATCACCTTGTCAGAGAAGGAGATCAGGTTAGTCAAGCAGGACCTGCCTTTCATAAATCCATGCTGACTGAGCCTGATCACCTTGTTGTCCTGTATATGACCCATGATGGCACTCAAAATGATCTGCTCCATAATCTTCCTCTGCACCAAGGTCAGACTGACAGACCTGTATCAAATCCTCCTGCCAGCCCTTCTTGTAGATGGGCATCACATTTGCTAAGTCCCAGCCAAGTGGGACCTCCCCAGTTAGCCAGGGCTGCTAATGATAGAAAGTGGCTTGGTGAGCACTTCCACCAGCTCTCTCAGTATCCTTGAGAAGATCCCATCCAGCCCCATAGACCTGTGTGTGTCTAAGTGGTGTAGCAAGTCACTAACCATTTCCCCTTGGATTATGAGGGCTTCATTCTGTTCCTTATCCCTGTCTTCCAGCTCTAGGGGCTGAGTACCCAGAGAACAATTGGTCTTGCTATTAAAGACAGAGGCAAAGAAGGCATTAAGTACGCCAGCTTTTTCCTCATCCTTTGTCACTATGTTTCCCCCTGCATCAAATAAACAATGAGGTTCTCCTTAGTCCTCCTTTTGTTGCTAACGTATTTATAGAAACATTTTTTATTGTCTTTTATGGCAGTAGCCAGATTAAGTTCTAGTAGGGCTTTGGCCCTGTCGTGGGTTAGGCCGATCCGGCAACTAAACCCCACGCAGCTCTCCCACTCCAGTAAAATGGAGAGGAGAAAAAGGTAATAAAAGAGCTGAGGGTCGAGACAGGAACAGAGGAGCACCCACCAACCATGGTCCCGGGCAAAAGCAATACTCGGCTTTCTTAAAGCAAAACAGTTTATTAACAGCTACCTAGAAAGAGAAAAGCAAACAAAAACGGTTACTTGAGAGGATAACAAGAAAACAAGGCCAGATCTTAAAATCAACACCACTCCCCCCTCTTTGCCTCTTCTTCCCGCTCTACCTCCTCCCCCCAGCAGCGCACGGGGGCAGGGAATGGGGGAGTGCAGGTCAGTTCATTCCATGCTGTTACTGCCACTTCTCTTAAAGGAGAAGGAGTCCTTACATCATTGTCCCTTGCTCCAGTGGATCCCCTACTCATGAGGAAAAACGTGAGTCCTACCCGCAGGAGGCAATCCTTACCCCATCGGACTGCTCCACGTGTGGGCTTTACCACAGTCTCGGATTCTTAGGGAGTTGTAGCCACTCGCTCTGGCGTGGGTCATCATACAGACTTTAAATGCGCTCTGGCGTGGGTCGTCATATCGACCTTAAATGCGTCTCCATGCAGACTTAGATGCGTAAATGCGTAAATGCGCCTCGACCTGTGCCCATGATTCACAATCGTCTCGGGCTCAGGCATCTCCTTTAACGAAACACCTCCCCATCGGCGGGTGTTGTCCCACGGACTCTAGATGCGTACCGTACTCAGGCTCTGGCATCTCTTCTCGACGTGGATCCTCCACGGGCTGCGAGTGGGTCTCTGCTTGCTCCACCGAGGACTGGATGCAAAGGGGCTGCTTGCAAGGAGACTCAACTGCAGCACACGTTGTTCCATTCCATCTTCACTGACCTGGTGTCGGTGTGGCCATTTCTCTCAGATCTCAGTCCTCTCTGGGTGAACTCGGCCCAGTGGGCACCCCAGGAGCGGGGCTCTTCCTGAGTTCCCCAAGCGGCTCCGTCGGGGCCATCCTCAGCGGGTGGCACTGGCCTGGCCCTGGGCTGCCAGCCCGGCCAGGCGCCAGGGAGTGGGGGCAGCGCCCCCCTCCCTTCTCCTCGCTCCTGGGCAAAGGCACACCTTTCCGGTTGCTTTGTCCCGACGTAAATAGGGCAATTCGCAGAGGCGCCGATTGGCTCAAGCCCCGAGAGGGATGGGAGTCCGGTCTGATGGGCAGCTTCTGCCACCCAGACCCCCCCCCCACATCAAACCATGACAGGATCTTCTAATTTTCTCCCTGCATGACCTCATGACATCTTTGTAGTCCTCCTGAGTTGCCTACCCCTTCTTCCAAAAGTCATAAACTCTCCTTTTTTTCCTGAGTTCCAGCCAAAGCTCTCTGTTCAGCCAGGCTGGTCTATTTCCCCACCAGCTCATCTTTTGGCACATGGGGACAGCCTGCTCTTACACCTTTAAGATTTCCTTCTCAAAGAATGTTCAGCCTTCCTGGACATCTTTGTCCTTCAGGACTGCCTCCCAAAGGACTCTGTCAACCAGGCTCCTAAACAGGCCAAAGTCTGCCCTCCGGTAGTCCAAGGCAGCAGATCTGCTGACCCTCCTCCTCACTTCTCCAAGAATTGAAAACTCTGCCATTTCATGATCGCATTGCCCAAGACGGTTTCCAACCATCACATCACCAACAAGTCCTCCTCTGTTCTCAAACAACAGGTCCAGTGGAGCGCCTTCCCTAGTTGACTCACTCACCAGCTATGTCAGGAAGTTATCTTCCATGCACTCCAGGAACCTCCTAGAATGTTTCCTCTGCTGTATTGTATTTCCAGCAGACATCTGGTAAGTTGAAGTCCCCCATGAGAACAAGGGCTAGCGATTGTGAGACTTCTCCCACCTGCTTAAAGAATATTTCATCTGCCTCTTCATTCTGGTTAGGTGTTTTATAACAGACATCTGACACCGAAGCCAGTTCAAGAGCTAGAATACCAGAGATGGGGCAAGTATTTTTCTGATGGATAAATCCTGACAGTTTGCAGATATGTTAAACGATGATTGTTCCTCCACTATAAAACTTTTAAGAGGTCAGACTGAAAAAGAGAATAGTTTAAATCCTGAAGTAAGGCTTCTAAGTGCATCTAAATCATAGCAAGAATCAACTGAAAGATACCTCAGTCAGGTAAAATAAAACCAATCCTACCAACCTATTGTTTTTACATGCAATTGTTAATGAAATCAACATTGCACTAGTCTTTCTGTGGAGTTTAACTTTAATGGAATGCCCCAGAATCTATTTCAAGTGTGGGAGAGCAGGCAGTTGTCCAGACCAGGAGGTTACTGGAAGGCACAAATCAGTCCTGGTCATTGCTGTGGGGTCCTCTTCTCACGTCCTGGCCGGTTGTTGCCGGGAAAGGAAAGATCAAAAGGGTTGTGGAGCTACAGGAAAAAAAAAAAAGTGACAATCCCAAAGGCAAAGAAAACAGCACATGCCCCAAAACTGAATAATAAAGTTTTGTACTACTTCTGAGCAATACACTCTTCACAGCAGGCCCTTTTGATACAGGTTCCCAAAGCTTTATGCTAGCTAAGGGTACGTGAAACGCTTTGTTCCAGCATCATCCAGTGGTGCACCTGCCAACTCACAGAGGCTATTAATATTAAACACACCCTGCATGTAGGAGGTTGGCTTATTAGCTCCTGCTGTACTTTCTCAGACTTCTAATTATCAACATCCCGCTCAGTATCTTTCCTGTTAGCTGTGGGAGTTGTGTCCCACAAGTGGTGATGAGGAACTTTTTCCTGTGCTTAATCTTCTCAACCAAGTGTTAAGTATCAGTTTGTAAGACACAAAAAACCCTTTTTTTCCCTTTTTTTTTTTTTAAATGTATTCTAGTGAAATGTTTGCTATTCTGTGAAGATAAAGTCTAGAAGAAACTTTTTAAGGATACTGACTTCACCAACTCTAGGAATACATGCATACTTGTCACACCTCAGCTGTTAATCTGGTGGAAAATCTAGGGCATTCAATTACACAATTACTTAGCATATTTTGCTCAGCCATTGTGTTAATTCTAATACCAAGGAAGCTGCATCTGAGGTTGTGGTGAAGCTTCTCAGTAACCTCTGGGTGTTTCGTTTCATGAATATCTCCTATTTAAGATGATAGAACAAGATTCCTCACCACAGGAGAGACAGCCTTTCCTGAAAACACAATACAAGTCACTTGGCCTGCAGTGGAGGGGAGAAAAAGAAAAAGGGAAAAGAAAAAAAAAAAAAAACACAACACAAAAGTATCAAAGTAAGTGCTTTAAATATTCCTTCTATAACTAGAGCAACTAGAGTTTTCTAAGGTTCACACAGGAAGTGCAAAGTCTGTCCCATCTCCCATGGCTGCAAAGATGACAGTGATCCCACAACATTACCAAAGGGACTGGTTTCAACCCAGAAATGGGTTCTGGGCTTTAATGTGTTGCAAAGGCACAACAAATTTACCCTGCCATAAACTGCAGAGGCTACATTCGTCCCACAGCACAGCAGCAAGTTGAGGGGAAAGAAAACAATTTTATTTTTGTACTATTTATGGGAAGATACACATAGGTGTAGCAGCTCTCAGCAACACAGCCCTTCCCCTGGGGAAATGACCTTTCTTTGCCAGACTGTAGTGAGTACCTAGTGAGTTAAATCAGCATTAAGGCTTGGCAATATCCCAGCTGAGAATTAACTAATTGCACCTGAATATATTTAAGCTCAAAACCTTTTTTTAAATAAAAGCCTAGGATATGCATTCAAAAAAGAAAAAAAAAAAAAAGATTTTTTTAAAAAAAGAGAGGGGGAGGGAGAGGGATTAGAGTATTAGGTAGGCTCTGTTAAGGCAGGGGAATGATTTATTTTGCTTTTGATTCTGCTTGTTTTCAGTAGTGTTCAAGCTATATGTAGTTTACCAGGTTGTTACTAGTTTGTTTTTTCTGCTTATTTAAGTAGAACGAGCTTTTAGTCAGGTAAAAATAATAAACCTGTCAAAGCAGCATGGTCTAGTTGTTCATTTTGTGTTTTACCTTGAGCTTTCTTTAATGTTTCTCTATCGTGCACGTTTATATCTCAGGCCTTGCCAGGTATTTTTTTGGCTTTTATGTCTTGAAGACTTTTGTACAATCGGTAGAATGTCTGCAGTAATAATATTTAAAGATGTAGCTTTTTAAGGAAGGACAGGTAAGCTCTGGTCAGTCTGTCTCTGTGTCCTCAAACTAATTAAAATTATGACTGAGCTAAATAAGTAAGAATTCTGCAGGAATCAAAATTATGACCTTTTTCCTAGGATGTTGTTAAAAACCCGTTAATAATGGGTCTGTTTTAAGAATTACATTTCCAAGATGGAGGTAAATCTTATTTATAAGACTACTTGGATCAACACTGAAGTCAAGGCAGCAGTTTAGATGAGGTGAGAAAGCAGTACCTGGCAAATGCATGTGGAGGGGGAAAATAAATATGTAATCAATATAGCTTATAAGCAGTCAATTTGCTGTGAATTAATAACCAAAGCTAAAGATCTTAATGAAAAAAATCTATCTCTGTCCCAAAGAGAAATACATTTTATACAAAGGAGTTTAAAATTATACTAAGAACACCAAAAAATAAAATGCTAGAAGCTTAAGAAAAAGACAACACAGCCAGTCAGAAGATGGGAAGTTCAGACTTCTTCACAAATAATATCGTTTTGCTTTTTTAATGTTTATATTTTTTTCCATGATAGGATTTTATGCTTCTGCTCCAAGGATGATAAAGTGCTTTTGTCCATTAACAATCAGCAAAAGTGTTAAAATATTTATTGATAGTGAATAGAATACGTAAGTAAAACTATGGGCAGCACAGAGACACAGCTAAAAAGCTGAATAGACTAACAAAATGAGTGAACCAAATTAGTATTTCAGTGAACACTAAAATAAAACATCTAAGCAAGGTTTTAGTGCTAGAAACCAAGTGCAGGCTTCAAAGGAATAAAGGACCTGGTATAATATTCCTAATGAAAAAACAACTCCACATAAGCTCCCATATGATGTAGCACTAAAAAGGGCTGGCAGTCAGGTGATACTTAAATTAGTAATAGGTGTATGAGAAGAGAAATTAATTTATCTTTAGCTATGCCAAGATTGACACTAATAGTATGAAACTGTGTACAGTTTAAGTGTCTGCATAGTAAAAAGGTAGCTAGGAAATCTCTGAATGAAAGCCACGTAAATGATTTAAAGACTGGAGAAATTGCCTTGCAGTGAGAGTTTGAGAGCCCAATCTGTTCAGGCCAAAAATAGGGGCTTGAGAGGTGACTTGATTACTGTTTGAAAGAGCCTTCGCAGCAATAAATTATGTATTAAGGGGATATTTAATGTAGTAGAGTCATAATAAGAACATATGGACAGAAAGTTATGCCAGACATTTCTGGCATGAAGTTTTTCCAACAATGAAGATGATTAATCATTACAGGGAAATCCTAAGGGAAATGATGAATTTGTAGTTTCACCATTCATGTCTTTGTATCACGATTAAATGTCTCTCATGGAGATATACATTTGTTAAATGCAACCTCTTTGGTGTTAACTAGGTGAAAGAAAATGATTCAAGATCCTGTGATGTCTATAAATCCTCCACATCTAAACATTGAGACCAGACCTGTGCAACGTCTCTAGAGAACAGAGAAGAGACCTTTATGCATTGCAAAAGTGTCTTTTTTCTTCCCTGAACCTACTGACCTACATGGAAGGACATAGATGCCTATACTCCTGCTTCATTGAGGATGTGCAGAAACACCTGGCAATGCTAATAATTCACATCACTAGATAGATCTTATGTTACAATGAAGTCCTTTCCCCTTTGTAAGCCTCCAACTCTCACTGCTGTCATAATAGACCACTTTATGTAAGTTGATATGTAACAAGCTTTCAGTTTGGAGTTTCAGTGAGCCTTGAACCTCAACAGAGAGAGACGAATCGTCAAAAATAAAGTATCATCTTTGCTGGTTATGTGAATTTTATGGAGAGTTAGCAACCCTCCCTTATAATATTCATTTTTATGTGTATGTGCTCTTTGTGCATGTCGTTCTTCTGTTTCACAGCGGAGCCTTGCTCTAGGATTGCTGTGAAGACCAGAAACCATTCTGCTCCCTCAAGACCTCCAGATTCTGCAGATGAAGAAATTGGTGCTATTCATACATGTTTTAAAGCCATCTAGAGTTTCAGTGGAAACTCTTGATGTTGACTGTGTGTCGATAATCAGTCTTCAAATGCCTATCTTCACATCTTGTTACCATAGAATAAGGATTATTAAATTCATTTGTGGTACAGATCCTGTGTCAATGAACAGCATCTTCTAAAACACTCCGGTCACCCAAACAAGAAGTATCTTTCCAGTATTTTTGACCATGCACAAGGCTTACATAGAAAAGAAACACTGATGGCTGAACTAAATATGATATAGCTGATACAAATAAAAACAATCACCTTCCTTCAGACTCCCATTGGCAAGAAATTCAACTGCACACCTTGTCTTAGAGAAAGGTAGGAGAAAACTGGGAGACTGTTTCTCTGACAATAAGAGAAAGAATCTTCTACTGTCAGACTTGTTCTTTAATAAATGCGGTGTTCATCACATTTCTGTCCATATGAAAGAGATAGTGTAAACAGATTGGCTTGCATAGGGCAGAACACCTCTGGTGCCTTCCCTGAACTCTTTACAGAATTGAAAGGATGCTGTGTATGTGGAGTTGGCTGTAGTACAGCTGGTTTTGGAGGATATAAGGGGAGTAGGGAAATCCAGGGAAGAAAAGTAAGCAGAATCGCCTAGATGAGAGGTCTAAGGTCCTGAAGAGAGTGATTATAGAGCTGTACGGCTAAAGAAACAGTATGTTTTGAAAATTACTTGGGAGAGGAGGTCAAATCAGATATAAAGCTATGTGCTGCCCAGCAAAAGGGACGAAAAATCCTCACTGTGTCATTTTGAAAGGAAAGCATTAGAGTGCACTGGAGATATAAGACGTTGTGACTATACAGAATAGCCTGTTTAAAGTCTGGCTAGTATAAAGTGCCAGTGCTCTGGTTCAGTTAACTGAAGAAGGTAACTTTTTATTTTTCCTTGCATGCAGAAAACAAGAAAGTAGCTGCCCCAGGGAAAACCAGTGCATTCCTAGTTCTGCTTGCTGCAAGCAAAGCTTAGTTGGTTAATTGGGCTTCCGAGGATGAGAAACACACCAGCGGGAAATTACACTATGACAATCACGTTGCAGGAACTCAGCCAGCCCTGTAACATCTGTCTATTCCCAAATTTTGCCGAAGCCAATTAAATTCCCTTATAACCAGTTAGTCTCAATGTGACCACACACTGACTCAGTCAACGCAAGCTGAGCTTTCTGTGCTAGGGCAACGCAGCTTTCACTTCCACCTCTTTTGCACAACTTGCCCACAGCAGCCTCAATCTTCGTCTCGTGGACTTCCTTCACCAAAATGCCATTACCTGCAGGGTAAGGCCAAAGCTGTCCTCAAAAGGTTTTCAGTCTTCCTTTGTGTTTTACTATATGATCCAGATAACCTAATGTACACAGCCAAAAATATCTGATTCTTCTAGAGTTGCAATTATGGTTGTCAAATCAATGTCAGCGTCCCCAAGTCATTACTAGGCATTAAGTGCTGTCCCAGTGCTCAGAGCCTGAAAAGCCTTATATTTCAAAGCAGTCCCTGGCACATGAACCCTCCAACTCACGAGACCAAGGGCTGCACTGGCTGCCCAACCCCAGCCCAAACAATATGTTTCACTTCAGATGCCTTTCTAAGATATCTTTGAGGATTTCTGCTGGTTAAGGCCACTTGCCCCTTGGCTCACTGTCTTTTAAAAGTCATGTAAAAATCAGTTTCAGAGGTGTTGCCTGTCATTTTATTTCCTAGCAGACAGAGTTATTGAGAGCAGAGGGCCAAATAATATGGTATCATGGTTCTGTTGTCTTTCTGCTCCTGTGTATCAATCAATTTAGACCACGCAGCAAAGAAAGTTTTATAGTATAGTAATTTTCATGAAAGTCATATTCATACATTGATGAGGCTGTTGACAGAAATGTAAGTGAATTATAGCCTGGCAAGAGATGAAGCTGTTAAAGGCAAAACGTCCTCCAAGTCATCCTTAACTATCATCAGGTTTTATACCTGACAGCTTTTCTTTACTTAGTGGTGTTTCAGTGGGAATTACAGGACCCCAGTATGTCTTACAGTACTTTTTATCTCACATTTGAAGTGCTGTGCCTAGTCAGTGCAGGGTTGGGGAATGGAGGAAGGAAAGAAGAGGAACATGAGAAACAACATTGTTTTGAAATTAGGAACTGAAGCAGATTTTTTCCTCCATATAACCCAACCTAAAACCTTTATATACTCCAAGCTGAGTAATTGCTATTAAAACATTTATCTGATATGAATTTATCATCACTGCCAATGAAAACTATAGTAGTAGGATTTGTTGTTATAGAGGAAATATATAAATTACCGTAAATGGTTTTTTTATTCCATACAAGCACATTTTATTTTACCTTTTCATCCACAGTTAATAGTATCATCAGTGATCAATATATTTTCATGTTTTCTCTGTATGACAAGAATTAGTTTTTATAGAGAGACAGCTCTACCTTGATAACTTCCTATATGAATTCAACATCTTTATAATCCGCCATCTCTTGCCAGAATGCAGAAATGCCCTGTAAAGATAATGGTTTAGTTTGGTTCTCTTTCAGAGACAAGTCTGGAGGGAAAATAATCTGTCTTACTAAATCATGATTCAGTCTTGTTTATTGAACTCTGAGAGGTGCCGGAAGATCTCAGAAAAAATTATAAGTTCATATAAAAATAATGTTATTCGTAAATGTTCTTGTTATTTATTGATTTTTTTCCAAGTAAATATATTTCACAGAGAGCACAAGGGATGATTCAGTGTCCTAAAAAGGAGGCACTTTAAATACAAACATGATAAATAGCTGATGATGCATATCAAAGCATGAAAGGAAAGGCTTAAACAAGCCCATATGGTGGCTCGCGGTTCAAACATTATTGTTTATATATGTGTGTACATATATAGACACTATATCCATCGTATATACTTTTTATATTTATATACACACACACATATGTGTGTATAATTAACATGTCTGTGACCTACTTAAGATATTCTGAGGAATGGTTTCATTTCAGAAGAGATTATCTGCATATATTTACAGTTTTCCAAACAGTATGGATCCTCTCTTACGTTTTCAAAGCTGTTTATGTCATTTAAATAATCACCAGCATTGTGAAAATGTATTTTAATGTATCTCTGCCAGCTTAAATGCAGTAGTATTTGCATGGCTCAGAAGAAAAAACACCACAGCAACAATCTTTTTGGTTGTTCCTCTGGGCTGGAAAAGGCTGACTTGCTGAAGTAGACAGTGTCTTGGAAGAAGGTTCTTTTAAGCTATAGTTTAGAGACATTAGAGCAAAATAAGTGGCTCTCTTTTATGTTAGTTCATTCTTTGTCCCTTTAAACTTGACCTGGAGTGCCTCTCTTTCTGCAATATAACCGCTTCTGGAGGTGCTCACCAGACATCTCCTTGTTCACCAGGAGTGGGGTTTGGATTGTCTCCTTGCAATTTATTTCCTTTGAAAAATAGCAGTCCTTTTCCATAGGCAACTAATGATTCTCATGACAACATAAACCTGCTGTTCCAGAGCTGGAGGCTTTGTCCTCCACTTTTAAGCTTACACTGTCATGAAGATTTCAGGAACTACAGTGATTCTGTTTCTTATTCAAACAGAATTTATTTCTCTCAAATTACTCTGCCTTTTTCTTAATGATGCATTTTTGATGAAAGCAACACAAGCTTTCTGAGCAACAGAACTGGGAAACAGGGAATTGTGCTACCAATGGAGAAAGCAGCAGGCAAGTAAACAGATCTTTCCCTCTTACACCGCAGTACACAGCATGGACTTTGAGCCTTCAAGGAGCAAGAGCAGCTCTGGGAAAAGTAGTGACACATTTGCCATCGTAACAAAAGAGAGCTTCAGGCTGAGCTTGCAGAGGTGCATTGCCTGTGACAAACAACTGTGACTGCTGAAAACATTCTCAAACAAACAGCAGGTTTAGCCATCTTCTTATTTGTTTCTTGTTGTTGTTGTTGTTCTTTTGCCGTTTTTTATTATCAGAAAAGGCAACAGTATGACAAGTGTGTTATAACACTGTGTAATGGCATGTCCACACTATCACTAGTTGTCTCAGTGTGACTACAAATTTTGCCCAATATGTGAACAGTAGGGTCATCAAGGAGCTTTCTAAACATTTTTAATTACTCCTGTTATCTTGTAAAGCTGTTGACAATAAAATGTTTTCAGGACAAAATTCACTGATAATATACAGCATATCCCACATGGAATTATACCTACTCTGCTGGGTTCTCATTTACAATGATATTAGGAAGAACATTTTCCTCAGCTGCGCTCCAGATGCTGTTTCCATCATTTCCATCAATATTGTGATATTACTGTTTTCTAGTACATTGTTGGTAATATTTCTTCTAATCCCTGCAGTTCATTGCTGGTATTACAAACAGTGTATTTATGCTTCCCGAAATGGTTGTCATCGTGACGTGAAAGTTCAGAGCACAAACCGTACAAAGCAGGTTTTGGCTGTAATTCCACCTACATGTGACCGCATGCTTTCTCAGGGAGAAGCACCAAGCATATGGCACTCATAGGAATGATGAAGATCTAAAGGACGCACTGGGCTCCATCCTGCCAAAGGCAGGTTCTTTCCTGTCTTTTGCTCACTTTCATCATAATTCAGTACAGTGGTAGGAAAGCAAAGGAAAGCACTTCAGCTCTTTTACACCCTCACTTTGGACCTCTTCTGGGAGGTGCGTCAGGAAGTCCTTCAAGATGTGCTCAGGCTAAAGGCACTTGGCAGCTCTGCCAGTGGGCCCGGGTTTGTCAAATAAGATTAAAGAAGTGAGAAGGAAAGAGCAGCCTCAGCTTTGGGTGTCTGGAGTTTCTTAGGGTTTTTTTATTTTTATTTTTCACTTCAAGCCTGTTAACTTGCGCAGTTATGTTAACTGTAAATGATCATTTTAATTCCAAAATGAGATCTGATCTTTTGGAATTAGTGGCAGAATATATATGCTCTCCTTTTTCCTGTGAGCAACAAATCTCTTGTACTGCTCTACTAGTAAAATTCTATTTGTTTATTATAATTCATCAGTTCGAGATGGCAAGAAGTAGACTTTACTTTGAAAACCTGATTCTTTCACAATTTTTCAATGATTTAGCAGCAGAAAAATTATTTATCTTCATTCCCTGATTGGTATCATCTTATCTCTGAGGCTGGAAAACTAGCCAAATCCCCAGTAAATTCTAAAAAGTCCTTGATGACTTCCAGGTCTATAACAAATGTGTGCCAAGGCTGTACCTTCCAAACTGAGACCAACATCAACACTTTTTTTATGACAGTCAATATTTTATTCACCCTCCACAGTGATCATGAGTTCCTGACATAATGGTTCCAATGTGTGTCATATTGCAGAGGTTACATAGTTCCCTTGTGTCAAATTTCAGATTGATATACTGGGTAACATAATAGGCCAGGGCCTGTTGTCAGTGCAGATACTACGGCCACGTGTAACATTAGGTGTGAGAAATCCAAGCAGAAAATATTTTTTTCCAAGAAAAATTTATGGATTTAAGGCTGAACGATGTTAAGAAATATTTATGCAGCTTTGGCAGCTAAGGTATTGCACTGGGTCACCAGTAACCCTCACAAAGGACGTTTCCTCCACCACATCATTAAAATTCAGGCAACTCATCTAACTGATCTCTTGTGATAGATGATATGCACTTAAGTCATGAGCTTAGAGAGGCTTAAATTAGAGTGAGTAAACCCCTGCAGTAAAAGAAGTACGCTAACAACAGGCATCTACTTTTCAGCAGGAACTTAACATCCAATGGAAATCAACATCTCACTCAAAACAAGAGCGATTTTGCTTCCTGTTCAGTCCTGCTCACCATAATTCTCATTTACAACAATTTCCCTCTTATTTACATCATTTATGTAGATATAACATTAAGTGAGGTTAGAGGAACACAATAACATCTCTTGGCTGCTCTTTGTTTCTAAGAGGTATCTCTAGTTTCCCTAGAATTAAATAACACTTCTGCCCCTCTGTTTCTGTAACAATTTCTCTAGGATTGCTCTATAAGTCCTTCAACATCCCTTTTACTGTGCCATGATTTCTATTGCATTCAATCAGGAAGACATGTCCTCTTTGCATGATTACTACAGGCAGTCTGCCATTTTCCAGCAATATTTTTCAGGGTTTCATGACCTTTCCCAATGAGGTAAAAATAGAACCACAAATGACTACCTCCAGATCAAATAACTTTGAACACATCTAGGTAACATTTCTGTCCAGTCTTGGTCTAGTCTGCAGCTATTACCGTGTACAGTCTCAAATTAGTTTTTTTTTTTTTAATTATTCAGTACTCCTAAAAACCTGTCCTAAGAATGCGTTTATGAGTTCAACTGCTGTAGAGGATCTCTTTCAGCAATACAAAGAAGAGTTTGCAGCAGAAGGTACAGTGTTAAAAATCCTAAACTTGCTAGAAGCTCTATAAAAGGCCACATGGCGTAAGTAAAAGAAACTACAGTATTATGTATCACTATTTTTTCCCACTACAGGTCTCACAGTCTCACTGTTTACTCTGGTTTACCTAACAGACTACTTCTGGGTTAGGGCTATTTTACTCAGTCCTTTTACTCCTCCAGAAAAAAAAAAAATCATGCCTAAATTATGTTATATTAAGAAGAAAGGACATGACTTTTAGTTTAGCTATTATGAGGTTTTTTGTACTGGATGGTGATTTGTTCCAATATCATAGAAGAGAAAAAAAAATTAAAAATGGAAATATAATCATTTCACAGCAAGGACATTCACAGTTCATGCTAGAGTACAGGTCAACTCGTTCTTTCATTACTACAGGCAACACGAGAGCAGTGTCATCAGAGATCTATCTGCTTTCTTTAGTGACGTTACACATCAGCCTTACTTTAATACCATTTTTGGCATTGTTATTAGTTTCAAAGTGCATTTAGTGTGATCATCGACTTTGGTCTGAGATAGAAATTTCCATTTGTTATAATTTCCTTTTTTTTGGCTCTGATAGATTTAATCAGGTTAGCTTTCCCTGCTATTAAAAAAATTAATTCCAAAAGAAAGAAAAAATCCCTCCTCACACTAGGAGACTGTGATTCTAGTAATGCTTCATAACAAATACCTTTTCAGAATTTCTACTCATTAGGAATTTAATTGTTGCAAAATATAACTTTAATATAGGACATACAAATTTTGCTTATTTAATTATCTTAGCTGGATTACTGACACAGCAGAAATTAGAGATGAATATCAAATTATCAAATACTGATAAAGATTTAAAAAAATTACCAAACTTGCTACCAGCATATCACTAGTGACATCTCTCTCTAATGAACAGTGATGACATGGTGAATCTATTGCCCAGTGTTAGGTAGTGAATTTACAACAGAAAGCTCAAATTTTCAATTTACTTTACAACATACTTGATTTTTATACACAATCAGATTTAAAAAGTCAAAACAGACATGTTACAGCTATGTTTAACAATTTAATTATTTCTAGGTGTCTAATAATATCAACTGAGGATGAAAAGAAGGAAAGTCAGAAACTGCTAATTTTTCAGATATAAAGCTTTTGGAATAACTATATACTTACAGAAAAGGTTGAAGTACTTCAAAGAAATTTTTTTAGAGGGAGAAGACTTAGTGTATTCCAATTTCTATCTGATAACATGTACATGAATCCAGGCATCAGCAAACATGGTTTTTGTCTGGACGTTCAGATTAGTTTTCTCTCCCTCAGTGCCTCTGAGGCAAGCAGAGATGTTAAAACAGGGATGTCAAATCTGACTTACCATTCAGAATTGCTGTACCGATCTTTGCCATTTGTGAAATAGTTTCAGATTCACAACCAAGAAGTCTTTTATCAATTTGTAATTATTAATGTTATTATCAACATGAAATGCCATGTTGGGAAGAAAGTGCTCGGGGGATTCAGTAAAACTCTTGAAAACAAAGCTCGCTATGAAGTTAAGCCAAAAAAAAAAAAAAAAAAAAAAAAAAAGCGCAGTTATTAACTGCTTTGATTTTATGCTGTTTCTCTCCAGGTGTACATTGGATGAAGACAGTTGGCTATAAGACATTAATAGACATTAATAGCCTCGCTCAAGGTGGCTGCTGTCAGGAGGAGTGAAGGACAAAGACTGACACCAGCTGAGGATTTAGGAGAAGAGTGTAGAATAAACTGCCTCTAATAAGCAAGATGGATAAACTGTTTGAGGGAGAGAAGATTAAATGAATGAATCTGGGATCAAATTTTAAAACCAAGTTATGGTATAGCAAGGTATTCTGGACCATAAGTTACAGCAGAGCAAAGACAGATGGTAGGAAAGCTCCAAGACAGGACAATAGGATTTGTGGCTAGACCCTGAGGCTATAAATCCTGCAATAAGTAGATATACCAAGTACGTTGAAGGTAAGTATAAAGTGCGGCATGACATATTTGGCATTATTGAGCATTAAATGCTCTGCAAGAAGTATAGGATGCAATAAGAAAGACTTATTGCCATCATAGACCTGATAAAGGAGTGGAGAATAAATGTGGAAAAATATTATAGGGTTTTTTGAACCATATTTCTCATGAAGTATGTCCCGGAAGATCAGATATGGTGGCTATGAAAAGAGGAGAGAATTTTATTGTTAACTTTTCTTTGATACAGCATGTGAACATTTGGTTGAAAATGTGAGAAAATACTGACAAATTTAGGATTATTATGTCACAAACTGGTAAAAGAATGTGGGACATGGAAAAAGGAAGCTCAGCATCAGTTGTCTTAATGCACTGTGTGCGCTGCCAGGGGGTATCGCAAGGATATGACATCAAATAGCAATGAGCCCTGTTGTGAAATTCTGCATCCCGCAGAAAACACATTAGTGGGTCTCTCTAAAATGCTGAGGAAGAGGATTACAGACTAAACTTTCTGATACGTTTGTCTGTTAATCTTGCTTTACTTATTCTTACTTCTCCTGAGATAATAACCGATGAAGGGAATAACAATGATAATAACATTCTACTTAAGTTTAAAAGTACAGATTGGTTGTTTGATGGTATTCTAGTAAATATTATTCTGTGATTATGATGAAAAGGAAAACTTAGCAGCATCAGCTATTATCACCAAGCTGTAACGAGAGGCAGTGTGGCTCTCCTATAACACTAAAGGCAATGATTGTAATATCTCAAATATGTGAGTAATGATGATGACTGTTTATTTTTGTGCTTTTATTTAACAAAAAAAAAAAAAACACCAAAACAACCAATTTTTACTGAGTTCTTTAATTTTGCAGACTGAGGTATTGATCTTATGTCCTGTCTGTCTGATTAGATCCTGAGGCAGTATAAAGAACTCATTGCCAGTGTAGCTCTGTTAATGCATAAGATTTAAAATAAATACATCATCCCACAGGTCTGGAAGCTTTTTGCTAGAGTACAACGTCTCTGTCTTACTGTGTGCCATTTCCACTTGTCATATGAGGGGGAAAATTAATGTGTAAAGGAACTTAGGGGGTAAGACAGTCTAGATGTTCTTCAAAGTCTCAGACATTGGCTCAAAGTAAGGACAGAGCCCCAAATGGAAATACTGTAAAGTTGGTACAGGGAGTTACCTCCAAGAATACTCAGATTTAGATGGTGTTTTGTAGATTTGTCATCCTCACTCACTTACAATTTACCTGAGTTGAGATTAAAAAAAAAATTATCCCATATCTGACAGACAAGAATGCATCTACTAGATTTAAATCTATAAAGTAAAATAGCAACTTTTAAGGCCAATTTGATGAATGTTCAAATTTAAATGATGATTTTGATGATTTTTTACTGATCATTATTAGTCTATTTTGAACAGATCATGATCAATAATGAAACAACTTGTAGTCAACCCTTCTTACTGGTGGTATTATCTTTACTTTTTTTTGTATAGTCATAACAAGTTCTTTTCTCCACATCAAAATACAACTTTCTCCCAGCCACCAGAGGACACTACTCTGTAGCATATTTCTTCATATACTTTCAAATTTCAGGTCACTAAAGGATAACATTTTTTTTTACTTAATGTCTGATTGTTGAGGATTTTTTCCTTTAAATAAAACTTTATTTTCAATAAGATGATCCTTCCCTCAGTGGAGAAAATGTGAGGCCTCACAGAGAGACAGGCAGTATATGTCTTATTGGAGTGTGGCTTTTCTTGAGTGGAAAACTTATTGGATTTCATAAATCTTTTAATTCATTTGAAACCAATTGTTCAAAGTAGAGCTGATCAGCTAGAAGAAGCTCTACTTAGAAGGTTTTTTCACAGCCATTTCCTTCTAATGCAATTATTTCCTGATTCATCACCCTTAAGCAAATTAATGTGAGAAGAAAGAAAAATAGGATTAAACATAAAGATTTATTTCTAATAATTTTTACTTTTCAAATTATTGTTGGATTAAAATGTCTTTTACTATCATCTCTAAATTATTTAAAGTAAGCTAAGCAATCTAGGTTTTTTTCCTTACTAAATTATTTAGGGCATAAGTGTTTCCTGTGTGGTCAAATAATGTATCTCAGGCTAAGATAATAAAATTAATTTTAATGTAATAATACAAAGGCAATAGCTAGAAAAAATACCAGAAGTGTCCTTCATTATGTATTTACTCATGAAAATTGTAAAACTCAGCTCAGTAAAATTAATTTCTTATTTTCATTAATAAAACCCCAAAACTCTCAAGAAATTTTTGTTACTTTTTTCATATGACACTGAAGTCAAAAGCAGTAAGTTTTCTTCCAATACATGTCTACTTACAATAGAATTAACTTCTCTTGTTTCAATACCTTTTAAGTTCTTTTCGTTCCTAATTATGAGTTCCCGGATGTGGCAAATAAATTCATCAAGTGAGTGGACATCTTGGAGGGTTTCAAGGCTCATCACATTCTTATTTTAAAAGTGGTTTTTATACTACACAATACATAATGTTAATTAGGTAACTGTATTTCACTTGTAAAGGGAAGACAGGCTAATCAAACAAGTATTTAAATCAGTGGGACAATTCTCATTGATCTGAGAAGACTGTGTTTGAGACCAGCAAATTTCAGAATTGGGTATGAAGGTCAGTAAGCCCTGTGTCTGATGTAGTTTTTAGATATAAATTAAAAGGCAAAGCTTGTTTATGCAGCATTGCCTGCAGAAACTCTCATAATTTCAAATTGATATCAAATATTTTATTACAGTAGATTGCTGACAGGTAAGACAGTCTATCTGGTTTTATGTATCTTTAGAAATAGTATGGCAAGGAAATAGCCAGAGATTGAATGGAAATTAACTCCCAGATGCACTACTTTTTATTAAAAATGGCTGGAATTTTCACACAGCGAAAGAGGACTCATTAGTGTGTTAAAAAAATAAGTTACTCCTCAGCACAAAATCAAAAGTGTTCATTAAATAGTGTAAGATTAAATAAATTTCATAATCTCGTGCTTGCTCTCACAGTACAAATGAGAAATGCATTACTCGGAAATACCCTAATGTTATTACAAAGAAAAAAAATGAGAAGGATGAACACTCTGCTTACAGTGGTCCTCCCTATTTAGAGTAAAAAATTTACTTACACTCTACTCTTACGAACAGTAATATCCTCTACGGAGAAGACCAGTCATATGCTCAGATTCCAACCTAAGACTACATAAAATGGAACTACAGGTAGGTTTGTTAACGTATGATCATCTGTTGAAATTGAAAATATAACTATTTTACTCAGTATGATATGGCTTTTTACTTGGAAAGAAGTCCCAAATGCTTTAAGAACATTAATCTCTTTCTTAAAATTCATTAGATCAATATTAATGACAGGAAGAGAAGAAGATTTTAGGTCAAAACTTGCAGAGGAAAACCTACTATTGCAGCCTTGAAGCCAAATTTCAGACAAGCAGAGAGAAAAGAAAGCTCAAAAGAAGCTCCCAATCATCATCTGCTCAGCGAAAATGAACAGAACTTCTCAGAGTACTCATTCATCTCAGATGGGTCTGAACTCACAGGAGTGAGTGTGTGTAGGTGTGGAACAGGCACCTGACTTCTGTGGAGATCTCCCGCCAAGTGCGAACTCAGTTACTAGTCCCAACTACATCGGCATTTGATTTTGTGTTAGAAAGTACTCATATACTCCTTTCTCTGCCTCACAATGGGCAGTTGTTCCCTTTCCAAAAATTAATCAGAAAATGCGATCCATAGCAGTCTAGTATTTTCTGTCTTACTCTGCTTAGTTTTCCCCTCTGATCTAAACACTCTATTTCAAAACATTCATTCTGAAGTTTTCTCTTTTCAAAAGCGTCATGAGGTCGCTCAAGCATGTGTATTCTGCAGGTCATTATATATTGCAACATCATACTTGTCTAGCTAGTTAGTTAAAGTGATATACACAATCTCCAGAGCCATAGTCACAGAGCTTTTGTTGCTTGTATCTGAAATACTTCGATTTGCCAGAAAGAGCCTTTGCTATGGGAGCGCCTGCGTTTATCCATGAGGTTTCAAGCATGCGAGACCTCAGATGATCCTGGTGTCAGAGCCCATTCCTTGCAGCATTTCAGTTTTCACTTTTTGGTTGTTTATCATAGAGGTAACTAGTCACCAGAGCCAATGAAAAAAGGAAATGAAAAAATAAATTTATAGAAAAATTAGAGGTCAAGTTACATCATGCCATGTCCTAGGATGTGAATCCTGGTAAAGTCAAGCCACCTGACAACTGCAGAATATCAGTATGGGGGATATGTAGCACACTGAAAAGCATGCTCTGAGCTACAGGACTGAGAACTCCAAACCACTCTCTCTTTCTCAGGATCAAAAAGATTATTCTGCAAAGCAGACAGCCTAAGGATTACCTTGCTCTGTGTTACTTGCTCTTCTATATATTAATATGCTGAGTTGTCAGTCAGAGAACATCTGCTTGGATCCTTACCTCAGTGTATCAACAAGGCCAGAAACAAGAGGAGCAGAGCTTGGTGCATTTAGAAATAGAAAATTTCCTGTTCAGTGATGCAGCTGGGTGATTCCTCTCCATCACATGAGAGGAAATCACTGCTGAGTCCTTGCAAGTAAAGATGCAATACTGGTATAGTTCAGAAGAGAGCTGCATCCCTTGTCTGTTCTTAGACTGGCTTAAAAGTTGTATTATTAGCTACCTGATACATCACTTATATCAGAAAGTGTCGATTTCCCTGAACTGGCTCCTGGGTTTGCCTCAGTAATGTTGTCATTTTGTCACCTTCAGTGCTTCTAGGATGGTTGGAGTGAGCTGAGAAGCCAGACTCAAAACCCTGGCAGAGATGGTAAACCACACAGTAAAAACATCTTCTTGCAAAAAAATTTGGGTTTCTTTTTGGTTTTGATGCAGGCTACTACAAGGAAAACATAGCTGGAGAGGAAAAGCTGGTAATTCAGTTAATGACAGAGGGAAAAAAAGCTTTTCTAGTACTGGAAACTCATCATAGGTTTCTTGAAAAATACATAGTGCCTGAAGAAGGCTCTGTTTGTGAGCATTATGTGTTCTCTGTTTTATTTTATTATATTCTAGTCTTCCATAAAAACCCTCTGAAAAAAAAATATTACAAAACATGACCTTTTGCTTTCATCATTTCCCCTTCGGAAAAGAAAATTAAGGAGGTTTTGCCTCATCTTTGCTTGCAGGAGTTAAGTGCCTCTGTTAGAAGGGTAATGCCCAGGCTAGAACAGTCTCTCTAGGTTTCTTGCATGGCCCCTGGAGATAAATCAGGAAAGAAACTGGATTTAGTGTATTTGTCTCACTCTGAAAATAAGTCATTTTCTGATTGCCTGAGAGATGGGAAAACCAGCTTCAAACCCTTATTTCACATCAATGAAGAACATTTTCAGTTTCACTGAAATCAGTTTCACTGAAAATATTTAACATGCTTCGACAAGTTATAGTAATTTGACCATGCGGCACTTTAGTGGAAGAATGGTGATATGGACTATCTCATCAAGCAAAATGTCTGTTTGGAGATGAGGACTGTGGAATTACAGCATCACAAATAAACTGGCATTTTTTTCAATAGTCATTTCTGTCAAGGGCAAGTTTGCTTATGCCATCTTAAACATGGTATTCACTAGTGTGAATGAGCTCACCTCCTAGATCTATAGCATATTAACAACTAAAAATGAGTTTTCACACATCAGAAATGATGTCATTCTAAGCATCAGTATTCTACTTTATGCTATATTTCTTTCCTTATCATACCAGTCTGGACTGCAATATTAGCTAGAAATGGAGGTTACATGATGGCATTAAATAAAAGAAGGGAACTGTATTTTCTTTCTTTTCTTCTTACCCATGCAGTAATAAATTAAACACATCTGCAATGCAGATTTTTATAGCTGGGGTGCTGCCAAGCATTGTGGATGTCCTCTGTAGAAAATTTAGTATCTCTCATGTTATGCAGAAGATCCAGACATTCTCTCTGAGCCTCACTGTAGAAGCTGTAGGAGCAGCAGGATCTTACAAGCACGTTCAAGTCTGCCCATTCAATAGCTCATAGAATATGCATAAGTCCTTTAGATTCAAATGTTCAGAAACATAAGTTAGCCCTACTTGTCCAACTCTTCAGCAACAGCTACCAACTCTAGATATAAAAAGTGGAATAGAGGTGGAGGAAAGGTTGTTTTCTGTGTATCCAGAAGGGGCTTTTTTGCAAGCCACATTTTGTGCAGCTGTAGCTATCCTGCTTTATTCCACAGCTGTGCTGTGCGCAAAACACGGAAAGAAAAGCTGAGTTTCCCATCACGGACAAATTAAGCAAGGTTGTATGGGGAAGAGGGAAGGGAAATGGGATCCCCCACCACAGTAAGCAGCCTCTAATAAAGCCAACTGCTCTTAACCAAACCTCAATCAGCACAGCTTTACAAAGAATGAGGCAAAGAGCAAGAAGTGTCATGGCTTAGCATTTGCTAAAGCAGTTTGGGCAGGATGAAATGCCTACCGTGAAAGCCTTTTCTAGCCAATACGGATTTCAATAAGTAGCCAAACCTCTGTAGTGCTTGTGCCAGTACAGATAGGACAGCAGGAACAGGAGGAAGATGTGCAGTGTCAATGTAAGCAGAAGGTAGTGGTCTACTAAAGCATCCTGTTAAAAAGTACGCTGTGGAAGTGCATGAATGCTAATGCACTTCCAAACTGGAATATATTCAATGTGTAGAGCCCACAGTCCATTCAGACTAACCACCGACTAATCCTCTTGTGCTTCTGTCAGGGAAACTCACCAAAAATAAGAAAGGTATATACAGTGCTGGAGTTGTCTGGGCATAGACCAGTGTCCCTCCTGGAGAGAACAGATGCCCTGAAACACTCGCGCCAGGCTAGCCATCAAACCACAATTTCTAAGCTGAAAAAAAATAAAAGCAGTCTCATCCACAACTTTCTATCCAATCAGTAACATTATCCCATGTTCTCACTTGACCACAATAGGATCTGCTGTGGTATGGAGGATCATAGTGCTCTGAGATAGTACAACACTGATTATCAACAGTTACTGTGTTAAATGTTTGTGTAACTTTGCCTAACAACGTTGATTTAGTACTGATCGCAAAGCGTTCATGGGACCTTGAAGAAATGTTTCTGTTCCTCTGTTGTCACTTAGAATTCAGGCCAGAATTCAGCCATAATGGCTTTTCAGGGTATTGCTAAGTGGAATGGTCCTGGGCTAGTCTGCATCACAAAATCTTTATTTCACTAATCTTGTAAACTGCAGCTACTCAGTAATTTGAAGGCTAAGTTTCATTCTGCTGTAATCTTGAGGGCAAGACTCAGGACTCTGGGAGCAGAAACACATACTATTGCTGATTATCCCACATAGAAAAAGGGAAGACTTCACATCCAAAGGGCTGATAACACTGTAAGTTTTGCAGACTACAAATCTTCCTATAAAGAATGTAGAAAAACATATTTCAGAGTTCAAGTTATGGTCAGTGACCTAAGTTTAAAAGGCTCCAATGATCAAACCATCAGAAGTATACTACAAATGGATTTTTATTGACTGAAATGGATAAACAGATTATTTAAAAAAAAAAAAAATCGTATTACAAACTGGTGCAGTACCATAAAATCAGTTTGTACATGTAGAGATGCCATTCTTAGCCTGCACAGCTCCTGCAGCGCTGCAACCCATTCTCATTGCAAGCGGTACATTTGAGGGCTTTGAATGAGTCCGTAAAGCAGTTCCGAAACACAGACATCTTGCTCCCATGGCACGCTGAGCAGGGCAGGAAACCAAAGCCACCACAAGAGAGACACTCGTGAGGATGCTGGACTCTCTGCTCGAAGAAAGTGAGAAAGACAAAAACATTATCAACCACCACAAGCTCTGGGACAATCAGGACAGATGAGACTACGTGTTCTGCTTCTCATCTTGAGAAATATCCACCACCCCATCCCAAGGTATATCACTGTGGAAGACCAGTACCTCTGCCTTTTCCTTTGGTCAGATCCACATGCAATGGTCAGAGAGGATTACTGCAGGTTCATCAGTCACGCTGTATCTTAGTAGCCTGTGCTTATGCTTGCCGAAACTGCTAGCTAAGGTAGCTTGCATACATTATGATAATGTAGTTTAGATCTAGATCAATTCTAGGAGGTATTGCAATTGATTGAATCTAAACTCCAGGCAGTTTGTGTTGACAGCATATTTTCTATGTTGTATGTTAAGATATTATGACTTTTAGCATCTGCATGCTCGTGGTGAACATGTTCCTATTGCAGTCAGAGTTGATTATATCAAAAAACAATTTATAGCTTCTGACAAGAAGTGCTTGAGGAAATAAGTGGTGTATTCAAATTTATGGGTGTAGAATGCCAAAGCTTTAAGTGTAAAGGAGAAAGATCACTATTCAACAGTTTTACTTGGGCAAAATTGCTGCAAGCAAGGCTTGGGCTCCCTCAGTTGTCCTAATTCCCAAGTAAAACAACAATTTTACTCTTTTTTCTATTGGATTACAGACAATGAAGAGCACAAGAAGAGACTTCAAAGACATTTTCAAGTTTCACTTGCTGAAAATGTTGCTAGTTTGTTTAATGATTGCCTTAGAGTTCTATATCAGAGAAATGAAATGTACACCACATTGGGTACTTACCACAGCACAGATTTTAACATTGCAGTGTTGAGTAAAGACTTTATAGATTAATTTACAAAGGAAGAACAAAAATCCACACAATTCCTGCTGGCATAAGGCTGAGGAATTATTCACCACTAAAAAATTAGTCACAAATTAATAGCAGAGTATACTAAGATACGTACAGATAACGTAATTCTTCTTGTAGCTTCATCAAGAAAACTGAAGAGATTTTCAAAAAATCATTAATAATAACGTTCATCTATTGACAACTCAGATGAACACGCGAAAAAGACGCTTTTTCTTTCCATCCTGTGGCTCGTAAACTTGCCATTCTTCTTCACCAGACAAACAACTCCTATTTCTATTAACTTGTCAAGAGAGAATGTCTGGAAGTATTTAACATAAAATTAGCATTCTTTTTATTTCAGGACTGCCCACATCTTTTGTAATTATGATGGCATACTTAGATAGCAGTTTACTTATTGGACATTATTGCAAATAATCTCAAAAATTTAAGAGAATAATATTTTTAATCTTTACATTCATTATTACTTGTTAGGATTGTAAATAACTACCTTTCCATGTAGTTAAGAGAAGTAACAAAAAGAAATACAAAACTTCTTTAGCTCAGTTCCTTGAACAATGGCCATTTCCTTCTTGCACAGATGACAGTTTGTGTAACCACTTTCTTCATCTTCAGTAATGAAGAAACCTGACTGCCCCTTGCAATTGTAGAAAAGCCATTTTTGCAATAAAAAAACAACAGGCAACGAAGTGTTTGAAGTGGTGTTTGTATTCAGTAAGCAGTTATCATAGTCCGCTGCAGTCTGGCATTGTTTGTCTTTTAGATGCACTTTCTGTCCCTAAATTAGGGGACACATTGGACTGGGTAATAAAGTTATAGGACCCCCATTCATTTTGTTCCAAAGTAGTGAAAAATGTTAAGGAGGCGTATTAGCTAACCTTTCTAGTCAGACAATAATAATGCTGAATGCCTTAATCATATGTATACATTCGTTTAATAGTTTCTGGTTACCTATTCCATATGGTTAAATATGGCCAGCAGGTTCTCCTGCATTTTATACAGATATACATACACTGAGTCATGAGGCAAGGAAAGTTTTGCTGAGTTAAAGAAGGGATGAGGCAGTTCATGATTTACTGGATAGTGTTAAATCTACCTCCTGAATAAGTCAGATGTGAACATCTCTTGGGCTCAGCTTGACTAGAACTTTTGGAGGAGTCCAGGGAAGAGACTGGCTATAAGAAACCATCATGCTTCACAAAGAGATACACTTGTTTTGTGATAAACTCAAAGATGTATGGTATACAAAGAGTTACTGAAAGCAACTTAGCGTGTTAGCAAAGCATATACTATAGTATGGCTAAATGCAGGGAAAAAAAAACCTTGGGGCTAAATAAACTAGATGTAGCTTTCATCACTGTCTTTTATAAGCATCATATCTTCATCATCTATTTTTAATGTTGATGTTACATACTTCTGAAGTTTATGTGTTATCTTAATTTGGTTGGGGTTGATTTTGAAATAACAAGATAATTAATAGCAATACGTCTCTTTTCAAAGGACACAGCAATCCATATAGCCCAGACATTATGACACGTCTCCTCAAAATGTTCTTTGTTGCAGACTATCCAAAGGAAAACAGAAAATGGCTTGAGTAGCCAATAGCACAAGACCAGCGGAAAAGTGATGACCAATGGAGATCCTAGTTTACAGCAAAGATGTAGGAGAAGACTCGCGCTTCAAGTGTCTTCAGGGAGCATGCATCAGCTGGTCATAACAAAAGGCAAACTTGCCCCAGAGAACTTGAACAGCCAAGGCAAACTAAGAGCTGGAGAAAAACATAACGACCTGTAATATCAAATTTGTGCAAAATTGTGCAATTGGAAACTTCCAGTATTTGCTCAGGTTTTAGACGTCCAGATTTAGGTCTAACCAAAATGCAGATGGGCAGTTTGGTGGTGCATTCACTGCACTACACAGAGAAGCAGTGCAGCATCCACACAAGAGGCTTGACTCCTCCAGGGTATGGGGAAGGTTAAAGACCAAAGATGATGTCAGAAGTTATGGGAAAGGGAAAAGGAATTTCATATCCTGCTATGGCAAAACCAAGAGAAAATAGAGATGGACATTTTGGTTTCATGTTATTGCCACTCATGTTTTCTCAAACTTAATGGGCTGTGATATTATGAGGTCATTCATTCAAAGAGTACAACCAAAAAAGCAATTGAGATCATCACTTTATAACAGAAGAGAAGGAATAAGTTCAAAAACAAAAAGAAAAAAAAAAAAGAAAAAATTTCTCAAGTGCAAATATTCAAGGTATGTTCTTTATGTTTATTTGCAGAAATACAATTACCTCAATTTTGGTTAAGAGATCCTGTAGTTCCCCAGATTCATTCATTAGCAAAATTTTCTCAGCACCCTATTAATAATAATAAGAAGAAAAATGTCAGCTGGTTTAGCATGAAAAAACAGAGATGATTAGAAGATTTGGTTTTGAAAATTTAAACAGGCTGAGGATGAATTTGACTCACATTAAGAATTTTCTAATTAGGTCAACCTTAGGAAAGCTAGAAGGAGAAGAGAATCTAATCACAGTTCTGATAGAAGTGCCTGAGGTTTGTTACCAGGTGTCGTATCACATTGCCTTTTTGTAAAAGGTGACACAGCTTGGAAATTCTGATTGTGTTCACTTTATTTTACAGGGTATGCTTCCTGACAGAATAAAAAATAATTCTAGTTACCCTGTCAAAAAATACAATTATATAAATATACAACACATCGGAGAATGCAGCAAAATGAGAGGAGGAAATTGTATTTCAAATATTCTGGCAGCCGAGCACTGAATTAAGACATAATATGCCTAATGTATAACACAAGCAGAAAAAGACTAACGAAAATACTGCAACAACATTAAAGTCAGACAGAACACTGAATAATAATAATTTAGTCTGAGTACATCAGGCCTCTGAGGGCTTCTGTGATCTGAACCTAGACAGTACTGAAGTGGTTTTCTTTTTTTCCTTCTAAAAGTAAATGATAAGAGATTATTGCAGACAAAATTAAAGTGTCAAAGATGATGTAAAACTTTTTTTCTCTTTTCTTCTAATTAGAAGGCCACATTTGAACTCTTACACTTCATTTATGTAACCGATTTCACTGAATGCTACATATTAGCAAACACTTACAGACACTTTTAATCAGTGGATCACAAGAAGCCAACAAAAAGTGAGGAAACGGAGGCACAGACGGAGGGAACTGCACAGCTCTTACCCGCTTCTAAGGGCGATTGGCCACAGGTAGACTGAGTGATGGGTTCACAGCATCGCACTGCCCCAATTTGCTAGTCCCTGCGTCTCCAGACGGTTAAATTTCACCTTTGGGTTTCCTCCCGGTGTGAACTGGGAGGTGCAGAGGGCTGCTGGCACATGGCTCAGATGTGCCATTGCTGCCCAGGTCGGCTGAAGGGGCTCTCAGCCCCAGCTCTCCCTGCTACTGGGAGGTACAAGAAAGACTGCTGGGGAGCACAGGAAACACATATGGATGAGTAATGTACCTGTTAGTGTCTAACCATTCCCAGTGCCTTCCTGGGGATCACAAAGGCTATAAGTGTGTAGCCCAAAAGCCTACTAGGGGCCACTGAAACATAAAGGATTCTGTATGATGCCCTACTGAGGTTAGTTTCCCTGTAGAAAGTCTTCTTTCTCCAGCTTTATGCAAAAAAGAAGTGCTGTGAAAGCTATTCTTACAGCGCTACACTTTCAAAGAGTTTTTTTTTAAAAAAGAAGTATCTACAAGGTAATTAGTTGTGGTTAATTAGTCGCAGAAGATGACAGGAGACTCAGATCAGCTAGCCTTACTTGTGGTGACTCTTCTATCCAAATCTGTTAATAGATCATGGGCACAGAGTGTACCAGCTTCAACATACGCATTAGGGCTCTCTGTGTCCCCAGCAGAGCAGCTTTTAGGAGTCTGTCGGCCCCTTTCATGCTTACGCTCTTATCTTCCTCTGCTTCCACGCAGAGCGGGTGGCGGGATTGATTGGCACAGCAAAGGGAGGGTTTGCCAAGGCAGCCCGCAGAGTATTAGCTCAGCGCCTGAGTACGCTGCAGCGGCTTAAGACAAAGCTTGTGCTGCCCGTCGGATGCAGAGACATTAGGGATTTGCAGCTTTACGGATGTAATTGCCGCACCGCAAATTCCCTGAGGTAGACAAGCCCCAGTGTGCCCTCGTTTAGGAAAGGATCTCTTCTCTGCGGCAACAGTTGGCAAAAGCATTCCCATGGCTTCTGCTGCGTGTCACAGTGATGCTGTACGATAACGCTGACTGGCTTTTACAGCAGTGTAATTAAAAGTCTGACAGGTGTCCCGTTATAGATTCATATTTTAAAGGATTTATATTTCAAATGACATTCAGTTAGTCAGCTGTGTTACTTTCAAAGTGGAAAGACTCATTACTATGGTTTTAAAATTAAAAACCAAACGTCCGAATGGCTATCAATGTTTTTAAGTGTTTCAGAGTGTTTTTCTGGTTAATGGCTGCCTCAAGTGAAATTTGAATGAAAGATACTTTGCAGAGATTAACCTTCCCTTTGGACCTGTGAATCTTAACACACGGAGTCTGTAATTAATAGAGTAATTAAAGCAGCTGTTAAATAAGTCCAATAGCTGCTTTCTGACCAGAAAATTAAGCCTTTCTTTTTCTACCTAGAATGTTCTCAGTCCACAATTACCCACAAAGGGATGTGAAACATCAAAGAGTCTGACCCTCCTAAGGCTCACATAAGGAGCATGAGGGACAGTGGCCATAACATTTTGAGAAGCAGCAGGGAGAAGTGAGTTTTCAGCTTTGTTAACCAATTAAATTTCAAAGCACCAGCCTGTGAATCCTTTATCTACTAATTTCAGTAGCTCTCTGCTATGGTGGAGGAGCTCAGAGGCTGCAGTCTGGTCTTTGCCCTTTGTATTTCTCTTATTGTCCCACTAATTGCAGAACTAGGAAAAATCCAAGGTCCATTAAGTTTCTTACTGCCTCAGCTCTGTCCTGTCACTAAACCAGTCTGTTGCTCATCTATCTTGGATGTAGCCCGTTACTATTTTCACAATGTAGTTCTTCATCAAGGAATACACATAGATATATGGCTCTGCATTTGGCTCAACTAGAATATCTGCTGATTTGGGGAAGCAGCTTCTCTTCCACACCTTTCCCTATAGAGAGAGAAAAATTAGCGTGGCACTGCAGCATCTCACTTGTGGACACATTTACTGTGCAGATAAACTGCATCTCTTATTTCCTTAAAAACAAAGTTTTGAAAAGTATATGGGTGAGGCCTCTTGCTAAGGCAGCGGAATGCAATCACACTCCTTGCCATTACTGGGCCTGCCATGTCTTTTCTCTGTGGCTTACTGAGGAAACAGGCTCTGTATACCCCTGTCTTTGCCTTGAGCTCACACGCTCTTCAGCCTACAACACTACACCTCTCACAGCAAGGTGCCCCTTGGCAGCGGACGCGCGTGGGGTATGATGAAATGCCTGGAAATCTGCCCATAAACTGAGAGAACTGACACTGCAGTGTAGTACCAGCACCAGAAATCTTGGATTTGATATGCAAAGAACTGAAAGATTAATGTGTAAAGAGCTACCAGACTAATCGAACCCTGCTGTTCCTGAAATGTTAAACTGCAAAATGGAGGAAACAAGTGGGAAAGTGTTAGGTGACTCGATGCGATAATTACATCATAGTTTTACTGCCACAAAGCCATTCATATCCACCCCATCAAGAGAATGCCAGGAGAATATGTCTACTCTAACAAGACACGGATGCAATTGAGAGCTACTAATCATAAATGGCCACTGGAAAGCAGCAAAAAGAAAGCTTAATTCTTGCATAACAAGAAGTATGTTACACAGGCATTTTCTAAAAGTCAGTTACAAAAATAGCCTCATCATTCTTGGGAAGCAATCTTAACTAATGAGTTAAAATAATTTAACTGTAAATCTCATGCTGTTGTGGATTCATTACAGACGGGAAAACTAAATAGGAAACTGTTCTTCAGGGAAAAAAATATTAAATTCACATATTTGAAAAACATTCAGGTAGGTCTGTATAGCAAGTCAATACTGGAATTCTATCACATATTTAAAGTGGAAAATAAAATATATGTATTTTAAACTACTATGCAGTGAGCTAACATGTTTACTAAGGATGACTCTATTTGACTTTTTTTAATGCACATCCCTTTCCCAGCAGAGTGGGTCTTTGCATAACAGGAACTTCTAACAATCCTGAGTGCCTTTGTAAAGGAGTAAATGAATGCTCTGTGGTTTTTGGTTTTTTGGAAGTCATTTTTTATTCTTCTTTGGTGTCCCAGCAGATGGCATAATTCCATTTCAGATGGAGACAGCCTCGGGTGAAAAGGAGGGATTAGATCAGCTGGTAATGAGCCCGCTGCAGAAAGAACCTGCAATTTCCTGACAGACTGATATTTAGACAGTGTGTGTCAAGAAATACAATGATTCAATCCTGAAAAAAAAAACAAGATTAAAAAACCTGCTGTACTGTAGCACACAGGACTTTGCTTGACAGGTTGAATATGATTTTTCTATTGCTTCTACCCCCGTCGTGGGTTTGTTTCACTCCCCCTGTGCAGGCAATGATAAATTCCACAGTGCTGTGCAGATTTATCCCCACAGCCTGCGGTGCTCTAACACCCTTGTCCGTGCTTCTAAACGGCTTGGACACCGTATACACTATCAGATGCACATATGCTGTGCTCTGGTGCTTTTGTTAGATTTATCTCATTAAAAATAATCTTGTCTCCTTTCAAAACTGTTCATATTTTAATTAGGGGTTGGGGTTTTTTTCTCCTTATGACTCATTGAAAGGTGCACGGCTCAATATAGATTCTGCTTCGAATTGCTTCATGCAATCTCCTTCAGGGAGGGATTTGCCAGGAAATAAATATTCAAAATTAAAAAAAAAGAGAGACAGACAAAGAGAGGGAGGGGGGGAATCACATGATTAATTTACTGACACATCAGGCTTCTGGATTTCTGTAATGTATTTGCATATCAGAAGATAATTATCATAAAAGGCATTATAGAAATATCCACTGTTACCTATGAGACGAAATTCATAGAATCATAGAATCATAGAATGGTTAGGGTTGGAAGGGACCTCAAAGATCATCTAGGTCCAAGCCCCCTGCCATGGGCAGGGAAACCCTCCACTATACCAGGTTGCCCAAAGCCTCATCCAACCTGGCCTTGAACACTTCCAGGGATGGGGCATCCACAACTTCTCTGGGCAACCTCTTCCAGTACCTCACCACCCTCTGAGTGAAAAATTTCTTCCTTATATCTAATCTAAATCTGGCCTCTTTCAGTTTAAAGCCATTGACCCTTGTCCTATCACTACATGCCCTTGTAATAAGTCCCTCTCCAGCTTTCCTGTAGGCCCCCTCTAAGTACTGGAAAGCTGCTATAAGATCACCCCAGAGCCTTCTCTTCTCCAGGCTGAACAGACCAAACTTTCTCAGCCTGTCTTCATAGGAGAGGTGTTCCAGCCCTCAGATCATCTTCGTGGTCCTCCTCTGGACCCGCTCCAACAGCTCCATGTCCTTCTTGTGTTGGGGACTCCAGAACTAAAAGCAGTATTCCAGGTGGGGTCTAATGACAGCAGAGTAGAGGGGCAGAATCACCTCCCTCGATCTGCTGTCCACGCTTCTTTTGATGCCGCCCAGGATACAGTTGGCTTTCTGGGCTGCCAGCGCACATTGCCAGCTCGTTTTGAGCTTCTCATCAACCAGCATTCCCAAGTCCTTTTCCTCAGGGCTGCTCTCAATCTATTCTCCGCCCAGCCTGTACTTGTGCTTGGGATTGCCCCGACCCATGTGCAGGACCTTGCACTTGACCTTGTTAAACTTCATGAGGTTCTCACAGGCCCACCTCTCCAGCCTGTCAAGGTCCCCCTGGATGGCATTCCTTCCCTCCAGCGCATCCACAGTACCACACAACTTGGTGTCATTTGCAAACTTGCTGTGGGTGCACTCAATCCCACTGTCCATGTCACCAACAAAGATGTTAAGTAGCACTGGCCCCAGTACTGACCCCTGAGGAACACCACTCATCACTGGCCTCCACTTGGACATTGAACCATTAACCACGACTCTTTGAGTGCGACCATCCAGCCAGTTCCTTACCCACCGAGTGGTCCATCCCTCAAAACCATGTCTTTCCAGTTTAGAGACAAGGATGTCATGTGGGGCAGTATCAAATGCTTTGGATAAGTCCAGGTAGACGATGTCAGTTGCTCTTCCCCTATCCACCACATCACAGAAGGCCACCAGATTACTCAGGCAGGATTTGCCCTTAGTGAAGCCATGCTGGCTGTCACCAATCACCTCCTTATTTTCTATGTGCCTTAGCATAGTCACCAGGAGGATCTGCTCCATGATCTTGCTGGGCACAGAGATGAGACTGACTGGCCTGTAGTTCCCTGGGTCTTCTTTTTTTCCCTTTTTAAAGATGGGGGCTATATTTCCCCTTTTACCGTCATTGGGAACTTCACCAGCTTGCCACGACTTCTGAAATATGATGGATAGTGACTTAGCAACTTCATCTGCCAGTTCCCTCAGTAATTAGTTCTCAATCGCATTTAGATGAAACACAAGCCCAGCACAGGTTCTAGACAACTTACTGGCTTCGGAGTCACTGATGCATATTCTCCCCGAGGTGTCACGTCCACCAGGCATTGACATGGCTGTGGGGGTGAGTACTTTGTTGCCAGACCTTCTCAATCTGCAAAGTGTCCCCCTCCTTATTTCTCTTCCTAAGTTAATGAATGCTGACCCCTCTTACGAAGCCATATTAAGACAGAGTTTCCTCTTTGGTAGCGCTGTGGTTTTTAGATTTACTCTGGGATTTGCTATGAGAAGAATGTTGACAGTGCACTGATGTTTATAGCTGATGCTGAGACCTCAAGGACTTTTCAGCTTCCCGTGTTTTGCCAGTGCGCAGTAGCACAACAGGCTGGGGGGAAAGCATGGCTGGGAAAAAGGGCTCACAACTCCTAGCTTGTGGTTTGGGCTTAGATTTAGGATCGAGGCCCAAATTGGCCAATGGAATATTCTATATAATGCAACATCATGGTCAGTGTATAGATGAGGGTTGGCTGGGAGGTTTGGATTCTCTGAATTCTCATGTTCTCTGTCGTTCTCTTTTTGGATCCTTCTTTTGGGGCCTCTCGTTCTTCCAAGATTGCGGTTTTGTGATTTCTCTGATTTCAAGATTGCTTTCCAGGATGGGACAGATATTGGTCTCCGGGTGGTGAGCAATTACAATGCACATCACTTGTTTGTATATATTATTATAATTTTCTATATTATCATATACTATTATTTTAATTATCATTTTTATCAATATTACTTTTGATTTTATTTCCGTTATTAAATTGTTCTTATTTCAACCCATGAGTCTCCTTCTCTTTTCCCCTTTAATTCTCATTCTCTTCCCCATTCCCCGGGGGTGAGGGAGGGTGAGCAAGCAGCTGCATGGTATTCAGTTGCCAGCCAGGTTAAACTGCGACAACCTCCCCAGTCTGATTTTTTCCTATTTTTTAGCCGATCAATACTTTTTGTTTTCTTCTGTTAAATGATGTGAATGTAGTTGTCGTGATGTAATAAATGTCTGTAAACCAGAACACCAGATTTTCTTCATTTTTTTACCTACAGCAGGTAAAACCTGCTGACTACCTGTCAGCAGGTAGTTGGACAGCTAGATTTGTCTCTCCCACAGACATCTAGCTTTCTAATTCAGTTGCCTTCTTTTCTATACACCTCCAAGCACCTCTACAATACTTCAATAGTTTTAATCAGATTCTGTTGCTTGTTACAGTGTTGTTGCTCTGTTAAAAGACAAGTTTCTCATGATCTTTCAAAAAAAAAAAAAAGCAGCAATGAATTAGTGGGTCATCCATCATACCAAAATGACTGTAACCAGTCTTCATTACAGCTGGGCAAATAATTTATTCCATTCATTTCAGTATTTTAACTGAATTCTTTAGACAGATTGATCACACACAGATTGAGATTTTCTTAGAGTCGGTCATAACTCACTACTTTTATTTTTAACATGATAATTAGATGAGTGAAATTTAGTCTGAATCCTGTTGAATTTCAAGCTGCTTTCAAACAAAGCACTTCTGCTCCTGGCCAGCTGGGGAACTCTCCGACTCAAGTTTTTGATAAAAGCATCCTCTGCTGTGAAGTAAAAATCACTATATGCTAATATTCTGCACACAGGCAATTTTGCAGTTGTTGTAACGATCGGTGAGCCCTGTGCCAGCAAATGCACTTGCTGTAGTGCTCGGGGAAGCTGCCTCGTGCAGAGCATATGGAGAGCTAGGAGAGGGATGGGGAGAAAGGGGAGGAAGGGTATTCGAGTGTTTATACAGGCCCAATATCAATTATGCCTGACTGTTGATTACATTTCATTTTGTTACTTACATCTTTTGTGAAAATGAAAGTGTTAAGCAATACAAACACAATAACCCCACTGTGTTTAAATATAGTTTGCCTTCACAAATCACAGTCTCGCTGTTGGTGCTAATTGCTAGTTCTTTATCGCTCGAGACAAATATCTTCTCTGAGCTCTCTAGCTGTTTTCTTTGTGCCTTTTTCCAGACTCCTTTTCTTTTAAACTCTGATTTTTCCAGTTTCTGAGAAATACATTTTGAAAGTACAGGCTGGCCTTCATGAAAAGGTGATTTCAAATATCAACAGGCTTTTAGACCCAGAGTGTCAGAGTACAAATTTGAATTACAGTTTTCTATTTGGAGTTTATGTCTTGAAGCAGGGCAGAGTTGGGCTGGTTTTCTCTCTAAATTTAAGTGTTAACCAATTTTGTATCTAAAACTATGTTCAGTTGATTACAAATCCTGATACAAACTACATCATATGAAATAGAATGCATGTTTAAGGTCTGACACTCTGAGCTGTTAATTTCATATTCAACAGATATTACTAAATGACAGGTCTATGCTATGTATGTTCATTTTCCTGGGTCAATCACACATACAGGGTCCCATGACGAAAAAAATCCATTTCTCCTCAATTTTCATGATTTCAGCTACAAAGATAAGCTATTTTTTAAGAAACACAGGATAGCTTAGATTTTATTACTACCTCTTATTCCCCTCCTATAGCCTCTCTACAGTTACCTTTTACATCTTCAGATCAAACCTATCAGTGTGGATCTGTGCAGCACATATCACAGAGATCTTTGTTCCCATCATTCCAGCATTGCAAGCAATTTTCTAAAAACCCTGCTTCTCATTCATAAAGATTTTCATCTGTTCTTCCAGACTGCAGAATAAAACATAGGCTCGTGCTCTACTTACCCCAAGATAATGGCCATCGATAAACACAACAGGGAGTGAGGGAACTTCACAGACCCTCTTGCATCTTTCGTCTAGTTCTTTTCCATAATCACTGTTCAGAGCAATGTTTTTTTCTTCGAATTTAACTCTGTGATTTTGAAAGATCTTTCTAACCAGTTCACATTTTTCAAAAGTGGTTCTCACCACACGAAGGCTGGTGGTATAAATTACTATACGGCCAAACTCTAGCACTGTTGATACCTGGAAAAAATAAAATAATTCTTGTTACTTCTTGTAAGGTGTTAGCAGCTTCCAAGTATTGATTAATTTCATTAAAAATATTATTTAAGAAAAAAAATGCATCTTAAAAACACAATCCAACATTCTACTTTTTTCAAATGTAAACACGGAAGGGGACAAAATAAATTCTTACAATCACCAACTTATAGCAATTTAAGCTGTTTATCTAATTAAGGTGCAACTCTACTTTTTTTTGGAAAGTCTCAGAGATGATGAATCAAGTTAAACATTTTCAAGATATATTCAAGATATATTTAGATCCTGGTGGACTTCCAAATGTGAACAAATCATCACCATTTTGTTGATGTCTGATTCTGTTACAACAGTGACTCATGTTTGCACAAACATAGTCTTGCTGTACCCAGACTAAGCCTAAACTTGCCAGCTCAGGTGTTATTGACAGTCTCCTTTAAGCAAAGATAAGAGCCTAAGCTAAGCTTCATCATACCACTGAGCCAACATTAACTTAAAATGCTTCCCGTCTCTCCACGCTGAACTAGATTATGACAGTAGACGGCACAGACCTATCCCTAATTTTTAGTGTGGATCCATGTCAAATTACTCTAACACCCAATCAACCACAAAAAAAGTACAATTCATGTGTATTCAGTGTTTGATTCAAAGCTCACTGCAGCTAGGGGAGGCAGTTCCCTTGGCTGTAAAAAGTTTCAAACTACAATTTGGATTTGACTTTTTACTCCACTTCTTTGTATGTAGAAGTTTATGCTGCATCTTTCCCTTCTGGGATGAAAAAAATTAGAGAGTATAATATTACGGGGATTAGTTTGTCTAAGAGAGAGTGGTACATTTTCAAAAAGCCTAATGATCATTGCTCTAAACAATGATGTTATGTTCAGATAAATAGCTAAAATCCTAGCTTTTTAAATAGGTACTAAGGCATTTCCAAGCTTTTCGAGTTATCCATTATATTCAGCAAATGATACTTAATTATTTCAGCGGTATTCCAGGAGTAAAAACACAAGTTAGAAAATAAAAAGCAAAGACACCTGTAACATACTGTAGCAATCTATGGAAAAATGAACCCTGATGGAAGAATAGAGAATTTTTGAAATATGTCATGCAATAACTGTAAAGACACAGTTGTAAAATCAGGCAGATGTCATTGCAGATTTTACCACATTAAAAAAAAGTCATTATTTATCTTACTATGTAGATGCAAAAAAAAAAAAAGAAAAAAGAAAAAAATCATTGCAAAAAGCATATTATGCTTAGAAGGTGTTATAAGGTTTGACATACAGTGGAGAGTTCTCAGGAAAAACGCGTTTTACAGATCACTTATAAATCACTGGAACTGTAATTGCAAACATATGCAATGTAGCAGTTTTCCATCTTCTGTTCCAGGAAGGAAGCATATTGTGATAGGTCAGTATTTATTGCTCTTGAATGGATGTCAGAAATTCACATTTAGGAACAAATGTTATAAAAAGCAGGCAACTTTTCTCCAGCCTGTTTTCTAGATTGAAAATCTGTTATACAACTACTGCAGCATTGACTCTTCTCCAGCATATTGTTCACACTACCAAGTGAGAGGAATAGCTCGTCCTCTACTTGAAAGACAAATACTCTACATAAACATTGCCAAATATTTTAGTAACCACACATGGGTTGCTGGAAGGAAGAGGAGTTCATCATTTTCAGAAATAACCAAAAGGAGTTCTTCAAGTATTCCTTTAGAAGATAATTTCACATGCTCATTGTTTCCCTCGTCTTGGAGTGAAATGCGTTTTGAAGGGCAAAACTATTCAACAGGATGAAGTTCTTGTTCCTTCATAGCTCTAATCTCTAATGCTGTTTGTTCCCAGACACCAGAGGCTGGCAGCATAGATACAGTCATTATCTAGCGAATCATCAGGACTGCGGTGTCCCTACAGCATATAAATAAGCAGCTGGAGAGACGGAAAAATGGAAAGTTGTAAAGTGATCTGGAAAGATATCAAGTGGAAGGTGCGTACGCAGAGTCACTTTACGCTTATTCCGTTATATTTTCCTGATGTGGCAGTGAAGAAATACCCTTGTTTCTCCTGCAAAGAAGTATCAAGAGCATTAACTAAATAATTTTTTAGGGAAATTTTAGTAAACATCTTGCTTTCTATCTTACAAAAACACAGGACTTGTCCTTGACAGGACTTTATCATACCAGAAAAAATCCTTCCTGTCAGCAGCTTGGAAACACATCGGTAATTAAAAATAGGAGTCAAGACAGAGATTTACAAGGTTTTTCTTAATGAGAATCTATGATAATTCTTATTTTGCTAGTCAATTCAATGGCTACAGCCTGTAATATTTAGTGATTAGAATACACTTTTGAAGAAAATCAGTAGAATAATGTTTGAACACTGTGCCTTTCCTTCCTAGGTTGGAACTGTGGCAAAAACATAATAAATGACAAGCAATGTAAACAAATTAATAGAAAGATATTTTAGAAAATGAACTTTTACCATTTTGCATAACAAACTTCAAATAAGAATCATCTCACATAACTCACAAATGCACATGAAATTTTAGCTGAAGTTAAACAGAAGGTAATTCTGTGCTTAATGGACACGACAAAACTTTACTCGGGCTGTGAAGGTCGGACGAATGAACAAACCAAAAGATTTGGAGCAACTTACATTGACCATTTTCTCACAATTCCTGTAAGTGGGATTCTCATTGAAACTTGAAGCTTATGGAAATCATTCGGTCTGAGGTGGCAAAGTTTGTGAGAGATTCAGAAAACCCCGTGCACATGGGCCAAGAGTGTGCTTCTGAGAAAGTATCCATGTAGAAAGACTGCCAAGGAAGGGATTTAAGGTTTCAGAGGGAAATAAAGTTGCTGTACTAACAATCCTCTACACCATTTACAGCCCTTAGTTTAACAGCACGGTGCTCCTGTCTCCCCAGAGTCCAAAGGCGGTTTCCATTTTACTGCATGAACCTGGAGAGCTTGCATTTTGCTTGGAAGTGTCAAGTAGGCAGCAACAGCAGTGGCATGACCTGTGTCACTTCATGGCACAGATGCCACTCCCAGTGACGCAGGAACCGTTGCCCTTTTCTTCTCAGTCTAGAGAGAAAAAGTAATTATTGCACCAGTTCAATCCTATGCATGCTTGAGCATGAGAAAAACAAAAGTTTTTTCTTATTTTGCATCTGACTCAGTCTTTTCCCAGACTTCTTTACCGGGTGGATTAAGGATTTTGCAAATGAGGAGTTAGTTACACTTTGGTGTACAACTGAGGGAAACCTATCCGTCTTCCACCCCACTGACATCCATCTGACACAGTTGCAACTAAATGTAATAATTGACTGAGCAAGTCCTCTGCAAAAAGCATAAAGGATATCATCCCAGGAGGCTAAATACGTGAGTTTAGCATCAAGAGAGACCATAGCATAGAGGAAGAAACTGCTGATGAAAAAGAGAAGGCTTAATAGAGCGAGCAGATAAGCAACAAAACAGAGGGATGCAGGGGACTGAAAAACATCTGAAAAGACAGAAATAACCTGTAGATTACAGATTTATAGATTATTAACCAAAATACAAAATGTCAAGATACTGAAAAAGGAAGAGTAGTACAAACTACATGTAGAAATAAAACCATGAAAAATATGACAGAAAAGAGATAGACAGCAAAACAAAACAAAGTAAATGATAAAACAGAATAGAAGGTCACAGAAATATGACAGCCTGAACCTCTTTTAAAATAAATTATGATAGTCAGTGTAAGTGTACAACAACAATATAATACAGAATATATGAATCTCCAAGTTGTTTCAATATTTTGTTTTTTTTTTTAAAAAAAGTGTATTATTTGAGCTGCAGAAATACTAAATATTGGGGAATAACACTCCTAAAATAAGTATTTTAGAATTTACCTTTTCTGTATAACAGCTGCCATGACAATAACAACAGACTTCTCAGTAGCTCTGAAAATATAGTATAACAGTCAAGTGTTTCCGTAGTGTTTCTGGAAGCCAGTTGAATATGTACACCATAAATCTCCCACAGATGTCTCTGGGTTCAGATCTTCCCCACTGTATCTTTTCCCCGGCTTCTGGATCCAGCTGCCACTGAAGTAGCAGCAAAAAGCGTCTGTGTTTCTCTACTGGTCCCAGACTACCCTGGCCCTGACCAGTCTCTGCAGCCTGAGCAGCTACCACTCACGCTCCTATTTCTGAAGGGGATTATAAAATGAATTACTGAATAATAACAATAGATAATTTATTTGGCATATTTGTCATGAATTGCTTTCCCAAGGCTATAGATTTTCTTTAATACCTTTTATGACGTTTTTATATCTGCCTTGCTGACTTTGAGGGGTTCTTTGTCTTTGGACCAAAACTTACGACGTGGATATTTTTGCAGCAGAGCTAAGGGCTGGCCAAATTCAGTCCAAACCAGCGCTATTCTACTCATGGTACAAGGACCACTGGTGGACCTTGGGGCATGAAGTCATTGCTCATAAAACAGTGGTAACATTTTCTTTTAGAAAAACTTTTGTATATGACTGTGTCTGCAAGCAAGCAAACAGACAAGCCTAGCAGTAAGAGGAATACTCATGACATTAACCTCATTTTTATTTGGTTGCAAACAAAAACTATGACAGCAACACTACAAAAGTAGTCATGGCATTATCTTTTTTAAAAAGATATCCTCTCTCTGGATAGAAAACATAAGCATGTATTTTAACTTCACTGAGGTGAAAAGAACAGCTGTTTACATTCATATCCATATATAATTCATTTCAAAGGTGGCATCACCCACAAATTTACCCTCGTTTGTTTTTTAAATACAAAGTAACAAAAAAAACCACGCCACCAAACCCCCTCTGTACTTTGCATTATATGCATTATATGAGCAACTGTTTTCTAGCAAAAAAAGAATAATTTTCCTCCAAGATTAAGGGGCTGTTATAGTACTTTGGCAAAAGCTGAAATGTTAATTCCAACCTTTATCACATAGGAGATTTTTAAAGGTTTTTACTGTGTTCGGATATAACATTCAACTAATGTTATTCATGAGGTAGTGAATTGCTTCTGTGACCTAAATCAATGGCTGATATGCCCTTCTCTGTCTCAGAATATCATCTTTCAACATCTCAGACGGTTCCACTGAAACATGCACCCCTCAGCTCTGTAATTAGATACCATCAGACTGGCAGAAGTATCTGCTATCCACTGTTGGCTGAGGCAGGAATCTAGACCACATTATAAACCCTGTGCCAGGGATGCTTCAGTGAGTAACACAGTGTTCATGATCTAAAGAAAATGTTGAGCAAGAGAAAATGAGTATATATATGTACGCATGCATGTGCATTTTTATTTTTATGTATGCTTGCATATCTCGAAGCTTTGAATTAAGCTGTTCACTTCATAATGGGTATTGCATAGCTTAAGGCTTGAATTGGTATCAATAACTGAGTGGCAAGAAGAATTATCGTCTAACATTAATTTTCTGATCACAGTCTGGTTTGGACATTTTGTTTTTACTTTCCACTTAGAAACAGAAGAGATGAAAATAACAACAACTTTCTTGTTGAAGAAGTTCTGCAGAAAAAAAACATATTAATTCAAACATTTCATTTCTGCAAGATCGGAAAGCTTTTACTAGCTTTTGAGTTTTAAAAGGCTTTCAAAATGTATACTAAGAGTAATGAACACTTTCTGAAAGATTATTTTAAAGTAAAAAGCTATCACCAAAATGATTCAATTTTTTTCTGCATGACACTTCATCAGAACAGACATGTTTTCCAAAATGTATAGCATTTATAAGAAAGCATATATTTCATAGTGTCACTGTTCAGATGAGAATGTGCAACATTCTTTGAATGAGATAGCTGGAAATTGGAGGTCTTTGTTCTAGAGAAAACTGCAATATCTGGCATCACAAAAACATAGTACAATGGTATTGGAGTTTTTGAACCACTCCCTTCTGTCTATCATCGTTGATTGCCTGGTTCAAATTAAAGTTCAATGGCATTTTTCAGGAAGAATTGTCTCGTTAGCCAGAAGAATTCTTCCAACTAACAGACCTCATCTACCAAATAAGATGGTTTTCTTTGGCGGGTAAGATCTATTTACGCATACAGGAGGAATTGTAAGGGTTCCCCAGCCACAGTGTGCACTCTTGATGAAATCACATTCCCTTCCACTTCACTGTTTGCAGTTCCAACCCTCCATGGGCTCTCACACAGCAAAGCACAGTGGGCACTTAAATTTAAATTTAAGCACTCTTAAGTGCTTTATTACTTTAAGGTTTGTAGTTCTGCTTGCATTGTCTTCAAGGACTTGGCACTATACAAATACTTGGGAAATTCAGAACTTGAACCTTATTCAATTCAGAAGACGGCGTTTTAGTAAAGCTCAGTAGAATAAAGACTACATTTCTGCAACAGTGCAAGTCATATACTCCAGTCAAAGCATGTACTGACCTCCTCTTAAATACATCGCTTCAAAAACACTACACTTTTTCTTATCCAGTTTTGGTAATTACAGGGACTATAACTGTAGGACTCAGAGTCTGTGATTCCCTGGGACAGTGCAATGATATCATCAGTTATCATCCTGCCCAGCAAGCTGGGAAGATCTATCAATACCAATTTACAAGTGAGGGTATCAAGAGCCGTGCTCCTAAACAAGGCAGCAGGAAAGTCTGAGACAGTCCCAAATATAGATACTAGTTTTTCTTTCCTCCAGAAAGTGGTCGGGTCACTGTTTTTCTCAGCTTTTGAAATGGCACAAATATTTGTGTGCCTTTTGTCTGCCTGTATTCTGGCACTTGCACCCCTAAAAACAGCAGCCCTAGGAATATATCAATTTCCAAAAGCTATATAGGAGAGAAGGCTCCTCTGCCTGATTGAGTGTCCCAATACAGTGTATGAAACATCTCATTTTTTCTTGTTTCAGTTTTATAGGGCTACTAGAGAGAAGGGCTGTGATCCAGCAAGAACCTGAATTCTTTGATCTTCTAACTCCTGGGCAATTGTTGTCTTGCTTATCTGCACAGACGCCACATACTGCTGATTGCAAAATAGCATGGTTTTACCTTCATAAGGTTGACATCCTCAAAATTGCTCATCAGCTACAGTGTAAAACAGATATAGGATGTCATTATACCTAAGACATTGGTATAGTATATTTGTATCTGTCCGTAATTCATTTGTACTTTTCAGTCTGTATAGCAATTGTGAGCATGTCAGATGAAAATAACAAAAGTAATAAAAGTATTGCTTGTGATATTTATACTGTTCCTTTGATCCTGAAATGACTTGACTGAATGCTAACAAAACCCAAAAGGAGGGCTTTCCATGCTCTGACATATGTGTATTTTTACCCTTTCTGTTCCTCAAATAATACAATATAACATCATACCTTTTTCTCTGCCACTGCAGGCTTTCCACGTATCTTCTGGCACAGATCGCTGTTCAGGGGATGTCAAAGTATTTTCATTTCAAAGCAGAAAAATACTACTTACAATAACACAGCAAAGGAGTACAGGGCATGACCCTGCCTCTCCCTGTTCTTTGTAATGCTTCAGCTATTGGCAGGTTCAGAAGGTACAAAGACTACAGCTGAGCTCACCTCCCCATGTCCTTATTACCGTTCTCCCAGCACACCCCCATACAACCACGCTGCAGCCTGCCCTCTGGTGACCCGAGCTCAGATAAGAGAGCAGGTTATCTCCCTGGGGTTCATGGTCTCCACTAGACCCTGATGCCTCTGCTTGTGTAGACTTTCTGAAGTCAAAGTGCCTGCTACAGGTGTGGCACTGGCTCAGGGGGAAGTGCCTGAACTACCATTCAACAAGGCACACCCATGCCGTGGAAGATCAGCCAGGGGAAAATTTATTATGGTGTCCAAATTAGTGAAAAGAAGATCCATATCTGTCCATGCCTAATTGGATTTTATTTATCAAGCGTTGGAAGGTCTATCAATATTTTCTTGTTAGTTTATTTATGCCATTCGGCATATGATAGGGATAAATGAAACCTTTGAAAACCAGAAGCAAGAGATAATCCTGTGAGTAATTCTAACCTAGCCTGTAATTCTCCCAGGAAGAAATGACACTATGATATAATGCTTGTTTCTCTCTTTGCTTGCTTGCTCTTTATTTCTCTCTCTTCATATTTACCAATTCAACATCCCCAAGAAATTCTTCCTGGAGAAAAAAAGAGAAAGAGTCTCTGGGAAGACCCTTGCGAACATTGCATAGGTTTGTAAGAAAGGAGAAGCATTCCCTTGTTGCACAATGGCGCTGCCCACAAAGACTGAACAGGAAGAAGCAAAAGCTACCGAAAACAGTTTTGTCCCCAGCAGTTTACATGAGACACTAGAAACTGTTTGAAAAAGGAGTGTCCAATAATCGCCTTTCACATCACGCAGTTCTTTGAAGTATTCCTGTATTCAGACAAGTTTTACCTGGACTGTCCTGTAACACTCATGAAGCTACTTGTGGTAGTCTGGCATATGGGGCGTAGGTTAAGACAGGTAATAGCTGAGCTATTTATGCTAGTTTAGTGTTTCTGTCTTCTATAGCTTACAGTCCTTGTCAAATTAGTAGATCTCATCTTTCTACTTCTTTCCGAAGGAATACAGTGACTTAAAAGAAATGGTAGGGTATTTTTGATTGCTGAAGTATCTTACACTTGTATAGTCAGCACAGTAATGTATCTTATAGCTGATAAAATGTAAGCATTTAGAGAAGCAAATCACATCTCAACAAACTATTCTCTCTCATATCCTTTTTTTTTTTGGAGCAGCCAGTTGCATCTGGAGATGGAGAATAATAGAAGAAATTACTGAAGTAAGGAGTAATAATGGTCAAAATATCGTCTTGGAAACAACAGATATTGCAAATTACCAAAATAAGGTTTTCCTTTTCAATTGATGTGAAAATCGCTCAAACATAATCCTGGTGCATTGTGAAAAAACCTTCAAATGATACACTCCTCATCAAATACCGTTTATGTATCTAGTAATGTACCTGCCTAAAATGTTTTTTATAAGTGAAATATAATTACAGTGTTAGTTGACAAAATGCTGTTGCACTGTCCCTAACATGCAGTTGAAAAATCTTTCTAAGATAGTCCAGTGATGGTAGTAAGAAATAATCTTATTTGGATATTTCTTACTTAATTGACTTTATTTCATTTTGCTCATTGTTTAAAAACCCTTCATTTCTGCAGAGATCTCTGTGATTCAATTTGCTAGCATCCTCATCCCCTCTCATCAACCTTACAAAGCCACCAAGAAAAATACAATGTTAGGAAGCCCAAATCAAAGAGCAACAAGATATTAGAGCCAGACAAATGGTCTCACGGGTAATCTTTTTACAGTTGGCCTGTATAAACTTTGAACTGCCAATAACTTTGAAACTTCTACTACCAGTACAAAGATAATCTTTATTACTCCAACCATATCAGAAAAATGTGACACGTAATTCAAGACGGCGCAATCTTCTTACCAGCACTAGCCAGAGAAACTGATTTCAGAAAATTTTCAGCAATGAACGCAATCACTATGCAAAAATAATGAGCAATTACTTTTAAGAGCAGACAGATTCAGTTCTTTGCCACTTACAGCAGGAAACTCCTGCTGCAAAAGGCAGCAGTCAGGAAATATCCAAACCAAGTTTCAGCAAGGCATATGATAACTTTCCCCTTCATTTGCAAAGTGTGCTGTGGGGTCTTACACCAAAACAGACAGTTGGAACCTGATATACTATCTTTCAGCCTTATTATGATCTCATTTACAAAATATGAATCTGGAGCCAAATATTTCCTGGATTAAGTAACATTTAAAATCAGGATTTGGGTGTTGTCCCATTGCTTTAGTTTCTTTGAGTATATCAATCATCATAAGCCATGAAAAGCATTACTCTAGGATGATTATTTTATATCAACTAGTTTGACTAATGATACAGATACATTTGGAGCCTTTTAGCCAGTTCAAATTGATAACCAAGATTCAGCCCTGTAAAAGTAAACGTGATGGAAGAAATGCTTTGCCTTTCACAAGGCATTCTCTAGATAAAGTGAACGAAACTGCAGTATTTCCTAGAATACACCATGTAAAGGGAAAATGTTTGTCACTAAGAAGGTTGGCTGGAAGTAATTTCACAAAGTGATTTTTAGCTCTTGGACCACAATTCCTTGAGCACACATCAGTGACAATTCACCTGGATAAAGTTCCATGGGAGTTCCTCAGTGTATGCATTTACCAACACAGTGTTTGTTTGTCAGGTGAGCCACATGGGAAATACACTCGCTCTTTCTGATATTGATCTTCATCTTCACTGAGAGCTTGATTCCTTCTCAACCTTCATTTGCAGGGCCACCTCACCATCCAGTCTTATTCTTTCATCTGTTAGTTCGATAACTTGTAATGTCAGCTCTGAAATGAACTGACCGGGAAAGGGGAGGCTACAGGAATTTAAAATTGCTCTGACACTACTCATCAAACAACCTGTTCATCTATTACCTTCCTCTTCCCTCATCAATTCATTTCAGAGTAATTAGACTTCCTATACAAGAGGAAAGGTGCTGGGATTACTGTACCTATAAACATAGTATTTGCAAAATGGCTTTTTTGAGACAATGAACAAATCTCAAGACAATTGTTTTGAGACAATTAGAACAAGTCTAATCTATAAGACTTTTCTTTCCAGCAAAACAAGCTCAGTTTTTCAGTTGGGAATGTTGCTGTTCCTGATAAGTAGTTTTCACTTTTCATAGCTGTTTACACTATATTTAATATGAACATGCTTAATACCTGCCTTAAACTATACCGAATACATCATGCAAACTTCAGCCAGCACTGTCCTAACAATGAATTTCCTTTGGCAATGGGTTGTTCTGTATTTCCCCTCTGTGCCTGTTTTGAAAGACTAATTGAAGTGTCCTGTAACCTGGCATCCAACCAGGGAAACAATTGTTTTCTACAGGTGCAGTGTTAGTAGGAGAGTTATAAGCTAGTTTTACTAATGTTTATTATCTGCTATGTTTGATAAATGGCTTTCAGCCGAACAATCTGAGTGGCAATACGAACAATTTCTCTTTGTTTGATGTAATCACTGGATCGGGAAATTAAAACCTATACTTTCGCAAAAATGTGTTACAGGATATATAATCTCTCTAATTTACTCCTTGGGTCTTCGGCTGCATAAAACAAATGCTAATTAGAAATGCTTATTAAATTTTAATACCACTTCTTAAGAAGCAGGCTATGTCAGTCAGGTACAGATGGGGAGCTAAATTCAGGAAAATTCAATGATAAAAACTGCAAAAATTTTGCAAGACTTCAAATTCCCTTGTGGTAAGGACTAAAATTCTGGTGGAAAATTATGCTAGAGTTTGTTCTTCTGACTAAAACACAATTAGGAAGAAAGTTCACCTTAGATGTGCTTAAAATATAGATATTTTAAGTTGTAATCAAAGAATTAACAAAAGGATTATTCTTAACATTGGTCATCAACAGGTTTTGTTGCAGTACTGTGTAAAAAAATCCTGTGTCCTCCCATTCATCTGGCTTTGCCGAACTTCTGAATTCAAGCTATAATTCATAGAATCATAGAATCATAGAATCGTTAGGGCTGGAAGGGACCTTCAAAGGTCATCTAGTCCAACCCCCTGCAAGGAACAGGGATATCTCCAACTAGATCAGGTTGCTCAGGGCCTCATCCAACCTGGCCTTGAACGTCTCCAGGGATGGAGCATCCACCACCTCTCTGGGCAACCTGTTCCAGTGTTCTACAACTCTCATGGTAAAAAATTTTTTCCTAATATCCAACCTGAATCTACCTCCCTCTATTTTAAAACCATTACCCCTTGTCCTATCACAACTGGCCCTCTTGAACAGCCTCTCCCCATCTTTCTTGTAGGCCCCTTTGAGGTACTGGAAGACCGCTATAAGGTCACCCCGGAGCCTCCTCTCCTCCAGGCTGAACAGCCCCAACTCTTTCAGCCTGTCCTCATAGGAAGGTGCTCCAGCCCTCTTATCATCTTCGTGGCCCTCCTCTGGACCCTCTCCAACTGGTCCATGTCCTTCTTATGTTGGGGACTCCAGAACTGGACGCAATACTCCAAGTGAGGTCTCACGAGGGCAGAGTAGAGGGGGAGAATCACCTCCCTCGACCTGCTGGCCACGCTCCTCTTGATGCAGCCCAGGACGCGGTTGGCCTTCTGGGCCGCAAGAGCACATTGCCGGCTCATATTGAGCTTCTCGTCCACCAGTACTCCCAAGTCCTTCTCCTCAGGGCTGCTCACGATCCATTCTCCGCCCAGTCTGTATTTGTGCCTGGGATTGCCATGACCCAGATGTAGGACCTTGCACTTGGCCTGGTTAAACTTCATGAGGTTGGTACGGGCCCACCTCTCCAGCCTGTCGAGGTCCCTCTGGATGGCATCCCTCCCTTCCAGCGTGTCGACGGCACCACACAGCTTGGTGTCATCGGCGAACTGCTGAGGGTGCACTCCATGCCACTGTCCACGTCACCGACAAAGATGTTGAAGAGGGCCGGGCCCAACACGGACCCCTGAGGGACGCCACTCGTGATCGGTCTCCACATGGACATCGAGCCGTTGACCACTACTCTCTGAGTACGGCCATTGACCATCCTTATCCACCGAGTGGTCCATCCATCAAACCCATGCCTCTCTAGTTTAGAGAGAAGAATGTCGTGCGGGACAGTGTCAAAGGCTTTGCACAAGTCCAGGTAGATGACATCCGTTGGTCGACCCTTGTCCACCGATGTTGTCACCCCATCATAAAAGGCCACCAAGTTGGTCAGGCACGATCTGCCTTTGGTGAAGCCATGTTGGCTGTCACCCACCACCTCCTTGCTCTCCATGTGCCTTAGCATGGTTCCCAGGAGAATCTGCTCCATGACCTTGCCAGGCACAGAGGTGAGGCTGACCGGCCTGTAGTTGCCCGGGTCCTCCTTGTTCCCCTTTTTAAAAATGGGGGTTATGTTCCCTCTCTTCCAGTCATCGGGGACCTCGCCAGACCGCCACGACTTCTCAAATACAATGGCCAGTGGCTTGGCAACTTCATCCGCCAGTTCCTTCAGGACCCGCGGATGGATCTCATCAGGTCCCATGGACTTGTGCACCTTCAAGTTCCTCAGATGTTCCCGAACCTGCTCTTCAAGTACAGTGGGCGGTGGTTCATCCTCACAGTCCCTGCTAGTTCTTTCCACAGCTTGGGTGGTAAGACAAGAGGCTTTATCAGTGAAGACTGAGGCAAAAAATTCATTGAGTACCTCAGCCTTCTCTATGTCGCGGGTGACCAGAGCACCAGTATCCTTCCGGAGGGGGCCTACATTCTCCTTGGACTTCCTTTTGTCCCCTACATACCTATAGAAGCATTTCTTATTGCTTTTTATATCCCTTGCCAAATTCAATTCCTTCAGGGCTTTAGCCTTCCTCACCTGATCCCTGGTCACTTTGAATTGAAAACTCATGTTTCCCTAGTCCTTTTTTTTTTTTTTCTCTTTACTTCAGAGAACTGACTAGATTGCAGACTAAGCTTCCCTTCCTCTCCAGCAAGCCTGATTGCTCTTCATCTCTCTTCCAGGTCAAAGTCATCTCTCAGGACTTTAACACTCCGTTTTCCCCAGGCCTCCAGCAGAGATTTGTACATCCTCCAACGCTGCCAGCACGTAGAAGCCTTTCTTCTCCTGCCTCTCACTTTCTGCTTTATTTTCTCAAGACAGAGTACTTCACTGACACACTTGACATTTCTGGCAGCTATTGAGAGACTGACTTGAGTGCAGCCCTTATCTTTTCATAAGAGTTACTTAAGGTCAAAATTACAATCCTGTGCTGCAGGCAGGGTACAAGAATGGTTGGTAGCTAGAGACTTCCATGGTGCCAGCTCTGAAGTAGCTGGTGCCTCCTTATTATGTTTCAGTAGGGCCAAGCATATAATGAAACAGCCAAAATGGGACAGAAGCTCACCAGAGGACTCACACCACTAAGCAGATAGACGTTGCCAAATCAAACCTAGGAGCGTTTGCGGTGAGCACAGTTTCCATGTTTCTGGACACATCTTACTTGCTGAAAGCGTCACACATATCTTCTCCGTTCATATGAAGATCATCCCCATACATTGCCATAGAGCACGTCTAATGTCACCACTTCAGATGAACTCTGCCTTTCTGGTGCAAACTAGTGCCACAAGCTAAGCCAGGAAGAGACTGAGACAAAACCTTCAAAGCTTTGAACTGATTGCAGTTTATGCCTGAAATGTGATTAATTCAAAGCATTGCTTCCCTCTCTGGTAGATTTGTTGAGGAATTCTGTAAATCCAAGTGAACACATTTACCAAATTATCTTAACAAATACTGAAAATACAGAGTACTTAAATCATTGCCGAGCATCTCCACAGCCATCACACCAGCTTTCCAGGCTCTCAAAACAACATTCCAAACACTGACAGTCACAGCTCTTCTGTTTCCCTCCAAGATGTCTCTGTGAATCCAGATAGCAGGAAGCTTTCTCCAGCACCCTGTGGATAAACTCAGTTTTTCTCCACAAGTATTTAATTTATCTCTTGAATTCCCTCTACAATATCAGCGTTCCTATTTCATTCCTCTCCATCTTATCCCATATATTCACAGTCACTGACCTTGCATAACTACCACCCGAAATTTCTGCAAACTAATTATCTACAACCCAGCAGTCTCATTTGCCATGATCTTGGTTTCTGTTAGTTCTGGCTCTTGGTTAGCTTCATCTTTCCAAATACCTCTACAGAATAACTTGACAAGGATGCTACATAATTTCATGTTATCAACTTTACTCAGAGACGTTTCTCCAAAGACACTTCATTACCTTTATCATCTCTCAAGAAGATCTCTTCTACCTCCACCAATAACCTCTTGTGTTTTACCCATTTACTCCCAGTATCTACTCGTCATAGTTTTCTGTCTCACTTCCTGCACTGCTTGATGTATCTTGAATTCGTTTAAAAATCATTTACTATAGTAATGAGATATTTAGCTACGTGAAAATAATTTGCACTAAAATTCACACCCAGTCCACAGAAAACATGGTAGCAATGAAATATGATGATGATGAATGGTCAAACTGAAACTTCCCACCTCTGTAAGATTATTTCTGGCAGATATGGCTCGTGTTGTGACAGGCCTGAATACAGTTGTGATGTCTACAAAAGTGTACAATGTTATGTCGTTGCATGAATCGTGACCATTTAGAGGTCTTTTAGATTAGATCTACATTTTGGCCTGAACTTTCATTGCATATTAAACTCATTTTGGCTCCAATAAAATGTATGATCTGTGCAAAACTAAAGACACATAGCTTTTAAATTATCACAGTGATGGTTTATGATTGTATTACACCAACAAGAATGGAAAGGAAAAGAGCTGCATTTCTTTTTTGGCTGTTTGCAGCTGTTTACCTGGAGACAGTTTTCTGAAAACTCTGCTCACAGAACAGCAGCATAACAGTTTATGCAACGTGCCTTTGACATGAGAAAGATATAAGCTTTTTAAAATGTCTGGAAAATTGGAAAGTCAAAAAAAATGTGAAAATAAAAATGGTAGATTCACAATTTATCATTCCTACTCGTTTTCTGTGTCTAATAAAAGGCAATGTGAAGTTACAGAACAAACTGGAAGGTCACTTTTACTTTTCCAACATACTTTGAAAACAGAAACTAATTAATGTAAGAGAGGGGAAAAAAGAAAGTCTGCTGCATGTCGCTTGAAGAAATGCTGCCATCACTAAATTAAAATGTATGGCTTGAGCTGCATAGCATCTGCCTGCCCAAAGCTACATCTGCAATAGTGTGGAAGATCAGAGAACTGAAACAATGGATCACAGATGGGTCATGAAAAGAATGTTAATATTAATTAAACAATTCTAAACAATGTGCGAGCCCCAGAAATCTGAGAATAAGTCTCTATTCCTAGAAGAAAATTATCCTAGATAACACCATTTAATTTCCTGTTACTTGACAGTTATGAGTTACTACTTGGTGATAACAGTTATATGTAGAAGTATGAAAAATAATTAGTATTCAACATTTGATCACTGTTTATTTCATTTCTATCTATCACTGGCAATGGGGAGAAATAGACTGAGTAAAATGATAATTGAACTTCGATAAAATTGAACTTTTTCTCTAGTTTGAAAAGCATTTCATTTCTGTATTCATATTTTCTAGGCTTTTCTGTTTTCTGGTTCTACTCAAAACAGGAAGAAAGGCTGGAAATCAAACAAGAGATCATATAGGTCAACTTGAAAGAGTGCTGAGCAGCACTTACTGTTTGGTTACTTGCCCAAAAAGAACTTTTAAACATATCCAGACTTGCCTATCTTTGGTTGTTTTTATGAAATACTTGAATAAATTACTAGTTGTTTTTCTTGCATAGTTATTTTTCTTATTGTCAGTTCACACTTTATGTTATTTTGGGACTTGCCTTTTAAAAACAGGAGTAGGATTTTTCAAATACGTTTCACTGTCTTGAGAGAGAATGTTTTGTCCTGCTACTTATTCAGACTTTGGTGGTAATTCTACTGTTTACTTATGTACCATTTCCCATGATATCACCCTAAATGATTAAAAAAACCCACCACAAAATATTTGTCTTAAACATTACCCTTAGTTCTGGAGCCCAAATCCTATTTCTCTTGTCATAAGCAGCTTTTTATTTTCTTGTTATTTATTAAGCTGTTCAAGATGTTTGAGTTTCAGTTGCCTGTCTGGGGAAGATCATTGGGCAGCTTGTGTGCTATCTGAGAGTGTTCTGTAAGAATGGCTTTAGCCAGAAGTGAACCAGAGCAGAACTTCCTGCGGGTAGGCAGATAGAGATGAAGCTGTTTGATACCTCAGATCAAGTGGAAAAGTTAGCAAGCAGCATGGCTCCGAGTCCTGGTTTGAGCACGCTGGCCCCATCTGTCTGTACTCACTGCTGCTTCACTCAATAGAACATTTCGTACTGCTAGAAACAGACTTGTGTTGATCAGCAGCAAATGGCTGTCATGAAAATTACCACATCTACTCCGGCCCATTTCTTTTTAACTTGGCAGAAGCTTTGAAAACTCTGTTTACTGTTCTCTGACATGCAGATGAAGTTAAAAAAAACCCACAAGGTTGCTATCCTTTCCCTCTTTCACTTTTCTCCTCTTTTTTACCTTACTCATCCTTCCTAAAACATTCCCTTTGTCTTAGACTGCAAGAGAGACTGATAGATGCTAATGATAACTTAATAGTAATACATACATACATACATACATACATACATGGATCTCTGACTCAGTCATTTTACATTTAAACATAGTCAGGTGCAGTTTATTCATGCAGTGATTCCCTTTATAGTTCCAAAATGTCAATTACAGTGTGGTTAATTAAAAGGCATTAGTGGTCTATGAAAATTATTTCTAGTCTGTGGAGTATTTTACAAATGTGATTCATCATATTTCTGACTGGAGAGTAAAATGGTTCATGAGATCCTGCTCGTGATATTACATGGCTCTTCCTTCTTTGCCAGGCTATGCTTTGTGAGGTGAATGGACCTGTTTTCTAAGACTTACCTTCAATATACCAGAATATCATAGGAAACAGCAAAATAGTTCATGGCTTCTTTCTTATTTGCACCAGTACTGCAACTGGTGATTTTCCTTGTGTTAAACACAATCAGCAAGTAAAAACTGGTATTCAGGAAAGCTCTTATCGGTTAGACTTCACTCAGTTGAAAATTTACTGCATTTTCATTCACAGATGTTTCAGCCTTTCATCATGGACTAATTACACCCTAGAGTAAGTCTGTCTTGTAGAACAGAAGTACTTCTGCTCACTCAGAAAACAACTGAAGAAGGTAATAGCATAAATGAAATAAGGTGTCATTCTCAACTGCAATCAGTAGCAGAGAAAATTCGAAATTACTATCCATTCTTCACAATTTACCTTCCTAAACAATAAAGTCAGAGGAAAGAGTTAAATGAAGCCTGGTTTTGATTTGGGATACACACCGTAGTTTTCATGTTTGGCAGATAAGCTTTCTGTCAAAGGTCATTTTATCTTTTACTGTATTCCTGTGAACGGAAGCTGGAATGAGATGCACTGAGATCTTGAAACCCCCAAGGAGTGTTGAACAAAACTGGAAAACCATCACCCTCCAAGTAGGCTTACTTTTCATTTCCAAATGTCTGGCAAATTATGAACTTTTTCTTTCCTGCCACTTCAGACAATTTAAATTCTACCGGAAAACGTTACTCATCTGGGCTCAGATAAAGACAGGTTGTTTTGTAAAAAGTTGAAGTTGTCTTTGTACAATCAAGGAAAAGGCCAACCATTTCTCAAGTGGACACAGCATTCTCTCACATAGGGTCCCAAAGCACTCTGCAACCAGCAATGAATTTTGCACAGGTCTTTAAATGAGGCAAAGAGCAAAGTTAAGCTGTGCTTAGTGCAGCAAAGTGCTGATGAAGTGCTGATTCAGTCGTTACTCCTCAACAAGAGCAAGCCTTACCACTCAATATATGGAAGTGATGAAAAGCAATCTCTTGTATTTATAGCACTACTTTGTTCCATGTTAGCACTGAGTGATGAAGGACTTTGTTTCCTTGCTATATTACTTAACTTAATTGGAACTACACTCAACTATCTCATTACTTAATAATATCTAGAACTTCGGTACCTTTATCGTCGAACCCTGAGTAGTTAATTACCAGCTATACACTTAATCTCCGTTTCTTTAAATTAAAGATCCATCTGCTTTGCACACATACGATGCTTCATTCCTTTTCTTACGCAATAGACTCCAAAACCAAAGGCAGAGAACTTGAGATTTTTATGTGGGCATAGAGGATGCAACTCCTAGACAGCATACACAAACCAGCTCTGCCCTAGAATAGCATATACTGTGGCTGTTAGCCTTGATGTACAAAAGGGGACAGATGACTCATCCCCCATTTCCATGTGAGCAAAATAGAACACATCTCCTTGGAGCAGAGTTACAGACTTTGTTCCTGAAAATAATCTAACACGTAAGCTTTTTTTTTTGCTTTTTTAAACAAATAGGTAAAATATCTGAAAATCAGAATGTAGCAGGTTGTATGCTTTATATTAGCTCCTAAACCTGCAGTTAAAACAGCTGCCAAGTTAGCTATTCTGTACATATTACATCTGTGGTTGGAGTAATTTTTTAGCAAGGTCAGTGTGAGCAGCTTTATGCTCCAGTCTGATTCAGGATTTAGCCCACAGATGTGTATTTTTTATTCTTATAATCATACTTTTCATATAATACTGTTCTCATAATAGGGCTAGGATCTATATTATGTCATAGAGTTAAATGTGTTCTGGTCAAGGAATATGACTACTACAAATGCAAATGCTGAGATGATTAAATTGACTATCTGCTTTTCTTTTGGAGCCACATTTCAGTGGCTCCTTTGCATAGATACCGTTTAATCCTCTGCAGCAAGAAAAATCAATAACAACATTTAGTCTAATATCATATCATGTCTTCAAACAATGCTGAAACTCCATACTGATTACATTTCCGCCAGTTGCATAACCTTCTGCCAAAATGAGAGTTGAGACATCATGAAAGACAGGTCAGAAAGTTCAGTAGACATCTCTCCCTTTTTGACAACTCTTGCCCTTATCTGTTGTGACTTCAAAAGAGAACTGCTGGAGCAGCTGAGGATAAAAACTACCTGGCTGAAGGAACTACATCGTTCAAGGCTGCTCCCGGTCAGTGGCAGCAGAAAAAAAAAACAAACAATAGTATAAATCATCTGTACCCAGCTGCAAATATTGGCCTGTAAAGTGCCCTCCCACCATACAGTCTCTCACGTGAAGATCCACGAGAACATCATGCACCAAGCAGATAGGTATGCAAAAGGCCTCATCACCCAGCAGATACAAAAACAATAGCTGTCATGACAAAATTTTGCAGACAGATTTAAATGAACTGAATCTATTTCCTGAACAAGTCATTTAGAAACTGCTGTCTCTTTTAAATCTTCATGACAGCTTAAGTTTGGACGTGGAGGGACTGAGTAGGTGGTTATATTTTTGGATCGTGGTGGGATTTGGAAGAAAAAATGTAGTTATCCACTGCATATTTGGGAATCTGATTGAAAGCATCAGTCAACGTCTGGAAAGGGAAGTTCTCAAGATGCCGATTAAGACCTGCAGTAGATGAAGGAAACTCCAGCAATAATGCTTCAAGGTCTCATTTTTCACTGTATCTATCAGTCTGTTTCTTATGACATTTTCCACTTGAACAGCAATGAAAGGCTTCAGAGTTGCCTGTGGGGCTAGGAGGGAGAGTCCTTTGCGTTTAGATATAGTAAACCAAGAGCAGGACATGAGCAGCTGGGTAGGAGAAATCACGTTTTCTTTAAAAGGTGTAATTTCAGTTGCAGGTTTAGAAACTGACCGCTTTCTTATAGAAGTTGCATAGGGAAACAGATTTTTCTTAAATAACAGTGTATGACTGCTGGCAATGCTTAATATTTTAAAAATTTGTTAGATAATTAGCAATCAGTAGTATTCCAAACAAGGCTACTAGAAGTCAATTCCAAATTAAAATTTCTTTGCTTTTGCACCAGCATTGACTCATTTGTCAATGCAGAACATAGCAATGCGTGCTGTTGTAAATGTGTGCAAATATTTGCCAGTAAGTTTTTCCATATTTCTTTGTGAGAAGTGTAGAAAGAATGAGTCTGCATGTGGTATTTCTGCGGTATAGAAGACATACTCCTCTGACATTATTGATGGATGGTATCTCTAGATATAGTTCCAAAGTAAAATTGTACTAAAGTTGTTAAAATGCTTTCCACAATTCATATTAGCAGTGAATGATGGCTTTTCTGTCTTCTTTCTTGCCATATGTGAAATGAGTCTCTACCTCACTGACTCCAGCTGCTCACCTGTGACCATTTCTGTTGCTTTGCATGATGGAGGCTGTAAAGAGTTGTGCTGTGACAGCCTCTCCACAACAGAACTACTGCGTCAAGCAAAACCACAAGATTGCCTGCTTGGATGAGAAGCTATATTTTTCCAGCTCCTTTTCAAAACCAACAGGCTGGGGATGCTGTCTTGATTACTATTTATCTAACAAGTTTTGGAGAAATTCAGTGAGATTTGAGTTTCGTGCTTTGTACTAGCTTCTACTGGATATTGCAGCGATGAGGAAGGTTTTCATGCATGAAAGTCATACCTTTTTCTCTCTAGCTGCAATTTCCATCCTGAATCATATTTTATTGCACTTAAGCTATAAACTTATGACACTGTTGAACATTGCAGTCACAGGTTAAAGCTCCAGCCAAAAAAAAAGCAGTGTCTCTTTGACCGTTTCCTTCTTTCTAGCTGTTAATCATGTACCTTGTGTTGGTGTAGTGTGTAATAAACTGTCAACGCCAGTAGACAAATGTAAGAGCAGGCTGCTGACAGACCAGAGCAGTCTAGCAAGCGTTGTCTGCAAATAAAGCATGGCTCCATTTCTTCTCTTTTAGGGAAGGAAATAGTCCTCAGTGTCACCCACACACCAGTTAAATTGGCAACAGGCGATGTGGTTTTGGTCAACTGCTAAAATGCAGTTTTCCTGGGTCATTGTAACACAATACCTGCATGGTATGTGTACATTTATATTTGTCCAGCTTGTGTTTTCAAGTGCTAGTGTAAGTATTTGCAGATCCTGGCTCAGAACTGAAACAATTCTGAGATCTGTAAACTAAATGGAATTGTAATGTAACTAACTTGTTAGAAAGTATTTTTGCTAGTGCCTTCTGTGGCGTGAAATCAGAAGCATTAGTACATGCCTGGAGAACCATACAGCTAAGGTAAAGTAATTCCTCACTCTTTTGAACTTTTTTTTTTTATAAAATAAAAGAGCTGTGTTTCATCCTCATTATTACCATATTTTTGCAATTGCACAACTGCACAGTCGTGAAATCTGGTGACAAATTGGCCCAGAGTAGCCAAATATGTGCTTCCATGCTTGTAAATGTAAATAAAACATACTTCACCCAAGACAATCAAGTACAATGAGGACCTTTAAATACTTGGTTGTAAAGTAATTTATTTGTATGCAAAAATTAGAGCTCAATGACCAAGAATGATGCATATAGGGTGGTTTGTATTTGTAGGCAATTTATTTCAGCTTTATGTGTTCCATAAACTTTGCATATGCTATGTCAAAAGCATACAGATACTCAGGACATAGCAAATGAGGTAGCAGGCAGCCTGGTGTACTCTGGCAAAGAAAGGGCAATAGCCCAAAATTTTCTTGATGTTCCTAGTTTTGAGAATATTTTAAAATATATTTTCTTGCAATTGTCCTGCTGAGTTACTGAGTTGAGCCCCATAGCTAGGAAAAGAATGAAGGGCTATTGCTACTAATTAATGATTAATACTAATCAGTTCATCATTTTCATCTCTGTTATAAGAGGCCAATTTAGAAAGAAAAGATTTCCTACTGTTAGAATAAGTAGAAAAAAAATCTGCACTCACATGATAATAATTTTTTTGATAGGCTGTATACATAACATCACTTTTTTTCAAGCCAGTTTGAAGCAAGATGAAGCATTTTCCAAGTTAATTTAAAGGTTGATCACCTTATTGAGCAGTTCCACAAAGGGACATTACATAAGAATCCCAGAGCAGTACGTGGGCTTTGACCCAGTGTTAGTCTATCAGAATGATAATTTAAAGTAAGAGAATGACAAGCATATATGGTATTTTGTCCTAATACTTTCTCGTTTTATGACTAATTTCAGCTCAGAGAATTTGATGAGGCCAATATGATTTAGGAATCCCAGTTAGAAAAAACAGGACGTGTCTTTTTCCGTTCGAGATTCACATCCATTGCCTAAGAACAAGTACACTGGTGCTTTCTTTCAGAAAGAAAGCAAATGTATCTTTAGGTTTAAAGAGAGAGCATGAAACAAGGTGGCAGAACATGGCTATTTGCAATCTCTCATGTCTTGGCTACCTGCATTCAGTCTCCTCTCTACTTCTTGTCACTAACAAGCAAGTCATAGGCTACAAGCTTTTCTAGGATACCTCCATGGTGAAGCAGTGCCATCTCTATTATGCTCAAGAGAGAGGAAGAAAGAAATGGAAGTCAAGCATGATGCTGAAACATAGTATGTGAGATGGCAAGTTGAGGATCAGCAAGCCTGTGTTCCGCTCCTACACCAGCAACTTATTCATGCTGTCTCGTGACTGTCTAATTCAAAGCACAACTCCCACCACTGCCTCCTGCAGACACGATTTGTAACAAAGCAGCATCTGCTTATGTACAGTTTGTGTAGGATCCGATCCATCAGGCATGCTCAGAGGACACCTACTGCCATCAAGCCCTGCAGGTGAGACAGGCAAGGGAACGCCTATTTCGTGGTTCCCGTAGGACATAAGTAGGAGGTTACTGTCATGTCCTGTCAATACTGAGATGCTGAGGCACATGGCCAAGGCAGATCATTAATCAGTTTCATTAATAAAAGGTTTTTGCTGCCTTTGAGACAAGGTGGCACCAAAAAGAGATTTGGAGGATCACAGTTTTGGAGCTTAATGTCTAAGTCCTTCTTCAGAAGCCCATGGGTTTTTTGAATCTGTACCTAAAGTCTCAATTCACTCTAGTACTACATATTCTGTAAATACATATTCACTGTGGTATAAGCATAACTTCTTTGCTATGCCTTTTGTCATGCAAAAGATAAGACCAGGGGATTAATAAATCACTCTGGGAAAGTAAGCACGTGGAGTAGACTTCACAGAGGGAACAACTTAATTCTGTTCTCTTTCACAGTCCAGGTCAGCAGCTCTGCTATTTTCTACAGGTTGCACAATCTGCTTGGACCACAGGCACTTAGACCCCAGCTGGGGTAAGCCTGATACAGCTCTGTTCAGTACCAGTCCATTGTTAGAAGTCATCAAGAGAAGAGAGAAGGTGCTAATGAAGTGCAAAATTCTCTTTTCTCACTGCTGCTTCCATCTTGCACCTACCAGAGTATAGTTATACTTGAGAGTCCAGTGTGTTTCACAGACCCTTGCTAGGATGTGCGTCAGTTCAGTCTCTGTCTCAGGGAAGGCTAGTGTGCACAGATAACCCTGTCAGTGTTCAAAACCACACCGCTCATGTCGCTAATGCCTGACTGCAAAATGCGTAAAAGCTATTCCTCAGTTGTCTTGTATTTTACGTAGTCATTTCTACCTATGCTAAACAGATAAAAATATCACAACCAGTGGGGAAATATTAATTCAGTGTCATAACAGTTTTCACTCACCTGCAGATGTAGGTGTGATTCAAGAAGCAGTACATGCTTATGACATCCTCTGAAGCAGAAACATATGTAAACACAGACCAGAAATGTTTATTGTCCCAGGGCTTGCTTCTGCTTAGCCCCATATAGTGCACCTGAGTGTCTCAAGAACAGTATCCTCATTCACAGATCCTTTACAAGGATCAAGATACAGCAGAACAAGGATAATTTTGAGGCCATGTGGTGCTCTGGAAGGTTGGACAGATGTCCAGTACATGCTGATCAGATCACCAGCATAAAAGTCTAGCAATTTTTTTCTTCAATTATTGATTCAATCTTCAAGAAGTGATAAATGTATCCATGGTTTAGTTGCTAAGCTTCCCAGTGCTGAGTGTATTGAAAAGTCAAGACATCCCTTACCTATGTTTTTAAAAAAAAGAGATAACTAAGTCTATATACTCAAAGCTTGTATATCACTTTCAGAGGTCTAGATAAAGTCTATTTACTGATCATTTCAAGTCTATGTCAAATATGTATTTCAAGTCCTGATAGCAGCAAACCCTAAAATATCATGAATAGTTAATAATAGACTTGTTTGATCTCAGTGCTTTACAGCTGATTTGTATGAACATAAGAACAATAAATACCAACATCTTAAGTACTGACCAACCCCAGGCTCCAGTTAAAAGCACATAAACCTGAACTTTTTTCATTAGCGTGGCTATTCAGCCACCAGCTCTGGAAACTACCTGTTTTAACTGTCACTTAATCAGCTGAATCAGCTGAATCACTGTCCCATGCACTTTGGTCACAGATCAAAACACTTAGGAAGGTACAAGGGAATTGATAAAGGCACACCGTGCCCTTTTCAGTGGTGATCCAATTGTCCTTCTAACACTGAATTTTCTGTAACAAATGGAAACCCGCTTTTCATAATCACTTGATCTCCTGTGTCATTAAAAATTTCCCTATTCTTCAGTAGATTTCAATCATTAGTTTTCAAGACTTGCTAATACTAGGAACATACACTGGAACTTTATACCTCAGAGGAGGTACCTACAGCTCAGTGGGATTTATCTCCACCCGTGTAAGTGGCATTACTACTGCAAAGGCTATAGTTTTAGGTTATTAGCAGGTTTCCCTAACATTGCTGCTAGTAGGTACAAGCAATCCAGCACGTCTTTGTAAACTATGCCCACTTGGGAGTCACAGGGCAGTGTTTAGGGATGGAAATAGGAAGGGAAAGTTCAGGAAACCTTTTACAATCTTAGTCTAGTCCTAACAGAGGTCTTTGAGTTCAAAGAGTCCAATAATGTTGGAGTGTCAGCACTGATCATCTGCCAAAGAAGTGAGGATAGCATTGTGACTTCTCCAGTCAAAGTGCAGACCTCGCTTTCTCTATTCTCCCCAGAGTTTTGGGGGTTGTAGTGATACATGCTCCAAGAACTGGAGTGGTAGACAACGTGCCACCCACCCTAAATTCTTTGCTTGTACTGTTGCACCAGAAACTTTCCTTAACAACACTGCAGCATCTGCCTCTTTGGAAGACAGTTGCTTTTGCTGCTGCATTTTATTTTATTTTCACTCTGGTATTAGCTAGCCCTTCTGGTTCGTAAGCTCTGCATGTCCTGCTGTGTATTCACTTTTCCAGGTCACCTACAAGTAAAGAAAGATGAAAGTGAACCTAACCACCCCAGAAGCTTTCCTTCTCTTAACAAACTTCCATCTGATTCTTTAACCCTTTCCCTTCTCTCTATCTAAACATTAATGTTATTTCTTTTTCAGGCTGAATATTGACTTGCACTTTGCAACCTTAAACGTTAGCTCTGCCCGAGGCACTGGGCTGGAATATATTGGAGAGATCAAGTACATTATGTCTGACTCTTCACCCGTAACCCTTCTGATGCAATGTTCACAGAGGCATTAATCAGATTTGTTAACCAGGCCTGCCCTTCGGTAATAGACGTCAGCAGGGCCTCCTGAGAATGAGATCTGTAGATAATTTAGCAGAAGGTGACCTTTCAGAGCAGGTCAGAAGGCCAGTGGAGCTCGTAAGTATGGAAACGGAGGAAAGGACTCATGCTAAAACAGTGGAAATGAGGGGACACCTGCGTAAAACCTTTGGCTGAGCTCCATTACATTGCACGTTGGGATGGAAACCTGGTCTGGTATGAAATGATCATTGCGCCACTAAGTAATATACCAGACGACCCAAGGATTTTTGCTTTGTGTCACCCTGAAACCACCACAGGAATGGCCTAGTCACAAAAATCGGTCATGAAGAGAGTTACTTTTATTTCAAGGAAACAAGAATCATTTCTCTACTACTTACTATGAGAAAATATAGGAAATATTCATACCCATTCACATTTTAACTATTCTAATTATTAGAAAACAAAAATTTTAGTAATGTACTGAAATAGGACCACAGTAAATTTGGATATGCAGAGAAGGGGCTTGTGTTCCTGATACTAATTAGCAGGTCATGTACTCAGCTCCAGAGCTGCCAACACCATCAGTTTCAGTGTTTCTGGAGGAGATGATTTCAATTGCACCGAGGAGGTGCGCAACCAGGGAGACTGGGAGCTCCAGATCCTTCCCATTATTAAGGCGTTTGAGCAGTGTGCATTTCTCACAAATAAAATATTCCCGACTGATTGACCACTGTACCACCAGCCCTGGAGGAGCCCACCCCTCCAGTCCCAGGATACGTGCACGTGGAGGCCGGGTGGACGTCTGTGACCCATCCCTGCTCTCCACCGATGATCACCGACTGGCCTCTCATTTCCCCACCAAGCCGGGGCTCAGAAGACATTGACACAGCTACATCCTCTCACCCACCCACCCCCTCCCCAGGATGTGGTTGCCATGTCAACACTCTCCTTGTGGCATCCACCCCTGGGAGAAAGAAGCTGGAGAAGTTGCCATGGAAACTATGCTCCCCTGAAGCATCAATAGGGACAGTCTCTTCTCCGTCTTTCTGCCCCTAAAACACCCTGCTGTGAAGCTGAGATGACCCCTGGACATGTGCTGCTCTGTCCCACCCGTCCCCACGGCCGTGCCAGCCCCAGCTCTCACTGGGCTCACAGCTTCACCATCCATGCAGGGCCAACATGATAAGAGACCTTTTACTGTCACAGCACTGAAGCTCGCATCCGGGAAGACAGTCAGTCATCAGGTAGATTAATGCGACAGTCCTAGTTTCTCTTCTCAAGGAACAGTGGAAATAGGAAGTCGCTGGTTGTGCTGGTGATAGAATTGTTCAGTGCATGGATGTGAGAAGATGTAGCAGGGGATGCATGTCTACTTAGCAGTAAATTTACATTCTCAGGCCAGGCTTGTGTCATACTATAACAACAACCAAAACCACCTTTTCCTCTAGAAATACATCCTGTATTACAATATTTTGTTCACATTCTCAAAACTCCAGGAGGTGTGAGTTTTTCAGATGAGTCTGTTGTGGGAAGGAATTGTCTGAATCAATTGAGTAGAAAGGCTGTAGTTAGAAAATGTTGGAAAAAAAATTCAAAAACATTAAAATACATTAGACATTAAAATACTTAGAATTGCTTTTAGAGCAGGTATCTGAACAGAAAACATCAAAGGGCTTGACTGCACAACTTAACAAAGCCTGGTTAATGAGTCTCTGCTTATCGCTAGAATATCTGAGCAAAGTGATTTGTTTTAAAGGACCTCTCTTCTACCATAGGGAGCATATGGGGATTTTGGGTAATAGGACAGTAGAGGAGTTTGTAGATATAGTCGGAAGAATCAGAATACTGACACTGCTCAGGATTTAGGACTGTCAAGAGATCACATGTATACTCTGAGATTACAAATGCCTGCTTTGACACTGACTGAGAAATGTGTAATGAGGTGATCTGCTGCTGAATCATCAAAGCGGCAGAGATGGGCTCTCCTCAGGGATAAGGGATTTTGTATACATCTTAATTATTGTTATACATCTGTTGTTACTTACCTAAGAGCAGCAAAACTTGTAACTGCAGATGACCTCACATAGAATCATAGAATCGTTTAGGTTGGAAAAGACCTTTAAGATCATCAAGTCCAAGCATTACCCTTACACTGCCAAGTTCACCACTAATCCATGTCCTTAAGTGCCACATCTACACATCTTTTAAATACCTCCAGGGATGGTGACTCAACCACTAATCAAGGAGGGAACTTAGAAAAATACCCAGATTAAGGATTTTGAGTTATACCTTCTAATAGAGACATATTTCTATCTTATCATATCTTTGAATGCAGAACTCCTGTTGTTCTCTGCACAACTAATTATCTGGAACATACTTACAGAAAACTAGAAAACATCTTCGAATCTTACCCTATAGGTCATTGCTTCATTTGTAATTGGATGGATTTTGATCGTATTTCACATCGGGATCAAGCAGTTCCCTATCAGTCCCAAAGCCAATCTTTGTGCTTTGCTCTCCTCTGTGTTCTCCATGTGGCACAGAAAATTGGCTCACAGTATGACATAAAAGATATGCAAATGATTATTCTTCTTCACTAGACTTCAAACTTCATCTCTGAGGAAACAAGAACCTATGTTGAAACCTCAAATCATTATGTATTCTATATTATTGATTGTATCTTTGATGCAGTAGATGCTAAAGGTAAGAATATACAATTATTTCTGGAAATCAGTCGTCTAGATCTGTCTGAGCAGAAGCTGCACAGTTCCCCATGTATTTTCCTCATCCATTTTTAAACTTGCCTACTCTTTTGGCCTTTACAATGCTTTACAGTGTAGTAGAGTGCTGAAATTTAATTATGTGCTGTATGAAAAACTTTTAAGTTTGTTTTCACCAAATAGTTTAATTTTTCTACTTTCTTATGCTGTAAAATACAAGATCCTTATCATTTTTAAACCATGAAGTATTTTACAACTTTTAATTACGAACTTCTATGGTGGGCCTGGCTATATACCATTTTCTGATGTTATCAGATGGGTATGCCTCCTCTCAAGCCTCCCTTTCTTCTGGCTAAGCACCTCATGGAAATAGTAGTGGTCCTAGCTAGATTTCTTACAGGAATAAAAGAAACTTCATTGAAATCAAAGTGTATTGATTTCAGTCCATGAACCTTTTCTGAAGAACTTCCAGCCTAAAACCGAAGACAAAACCAGCAAATAACAGAGCCATCAATGAAGGTACATATGTCTTCAGATGGGTCCGTCTATTTAGGTGATTCAAATTTCTTAGCTTGGTGTCACTGATGCAGCGGAGGGAAGGTTTTAGGAGGGAATGAGGCTAGAGAGGTGAAATTATGTACTCCATGTAACAAAATAACATGGACCAGTATTTGGAATAAAGGTTGGAGAAGAATCCAGACACGCCCCCAGTTAACATTTTCTAACTCATCTACTTAGAAAAAGTGAGTTTATTACAAATTTTATCAGAGTAGGGAATTCAAAGACAAACTCTTTAGTGAGTGGCTTGAAAGAAAGCAAGCTACTTGAGTGCTATGTGATATAAAGAATAAAAACGAAAAATGAACAGACAATTAATCTTTGAAATATCCATCTTCCACTGAAACATTGATATTGACAAAAAGACTGTTATAATTTAGGTACAACATAGAGGATAAATTTCTATTCAGAAGCAAGAGAATGTTAATCCATAACCATTTCTAAACACATGAGATGACTTAACTTCAAAGTAAGAAAGATATTTTAGAAGATTTCGTTTCAATACACAACAGTTGCTACTAATATCAAATTCCCCATACTTTAAGACTGCATAAATGTTATTAAAACAATACTCTGAAGCCAATTACAGGTTAATTTAAATTACCATCATAATTCTGGATAATAACAACCTTTAGAGTTTGGTTGCATGTATGTTGCTGTTTTGTTTGAATATTAATGACTTAAAGACTTAAAGACAGTGTATATAGAGAAATTATATATACATGAACTAAAATTTTTAGAAATTTTATCTTGATTTTTCTGAGGCCTACATTTCTCTGCCTAAAACGTCAGTGTGACATACACTGTTTCAAATACAGATATTCTGCTCTGGAATAATGGAAAACAGACATTAATAAAAGAGACCTCCGACTAAGATTTCATTCCTCTGAAATTTTCATGTGGGAAAACTGTCATTGCTGCCATCCTGCATCTAATTTGATCTACTTTGCAAATTAAACACAATGGAATTTGCAAGTATACATAGTTACATGTAGAGGACAGTAGATAACATCGTAAACTCATTAGAACTAATATAATAGAAGTGGAAACATGAGACGTCCCTGTACAGTGGATCTGTACAGATCTCCAACAAAGAGCCAGTTAAGTCCTCTGTTACATTTCTTTCCTGGTCTGTACACGGATAGCAAAACATACTCATTTCTAGCCAGCAAATTTTAGGTCAATTTTTAAAGAAAAATCTTACAGTTAATTTGGAGTGGGGAGCCAGAGTAAACCAGGAAGAGCAATGAGCCCCTCCTCTGCAACAACAAGTGGACAGCAATGGGAATGAGGCAGAATATTGAGAAATCATAAACAAGAGGTTTGGACAAAGGGAAAGAATAATGTGGTGAGTTAAAAGGGACAGACACAGGGCTTACAACCAGCAGGACCACACCACCTACCTGAAACACCTTTGCCAAATTGTCAAAGAGGGCTTGACCAGCGCTGACTTTATGCTTGACTCCCCTGACTGTGCCATTTTTGCTGAGGATGTTGACTCTTTTTGTACCAAAGCCCCTCTCTTTAGTGGCTCTGACTAAAATGAGCAAGTCATCCTGCTCGTTCTCGTTTTCGTCGCACTCGGACCCTATGTGCCCATTCTGCTGTCCGTCCACTTCGCTCAGCCGGCTGGTTTGGTCGGTCTCCGAGCTACTGGCATACTCGGAGTCCAGAGAGTCAGCAGCCTCCCCATCAGCATACACCTCCTTCAGCACCCGCCCGCTGTGCGAGGACGCAACGCGGAATCGAACCTTCCTCGACAGCCTCTCGCTGTCCGCCTTCATCCCACTTTTAAACATCGCCTCTTCCATTGACATAAGCAGTTTGCATTGTTCCAGCGTGGTGCCCATTGCACTTGCCAGTCTGTCACACTTAACAACAATATCAGCACTGTTTCCTGTCGACAAGGGTTCTCATATTAAACTGAAGAGGGTTCCCAAGAAGCTGCACTGCCGTTCTGCAGTTAATAATGGATACGTTTGTGCTATGGTTACCTTTAAACTAAAACCCGTAACGCGATCTCATCAATTAAATATTAAAAAGCCGTTGTGTACTTTTTAGCACTAGGGAAGAAAGCAAGAAAGGGAGAAATTATATTCATTGATTAAGATAAAAATTGAAAGCCACACATGACAAACCCAGTAATAGAAATTACTTGAGTCTATATGAATGCCGTTTTTGTTTGCTGGGAAAGGCAAAGAAGAGTTTCTCACAAGATCTGCAGACTCAAAACTGTTTACGTACATTGTACCTGAGGGGAAAATTGCAAAATTCAGCACTGGAGTCAATGATGGGCACACTTCTTTCACCAAAACAATTAATTCCTTCATCAGTCAGACCTCATTCAACAAAGCTTGCTTTTTAGATGAGCTTGCAGAAATTCAGCAGGGAGCTCTGACTTATGTTTTGTGATGCTGGCCTTTTCACAGGCTGGTAGAGCAGTGGAGAAGCAATTAGTCACAATTTGTTGCACAGAGTAACACAGTGTTATTAAATAAAACCAAGCCACAACTAGTACCACACAGTAACCACAGCCTCTGTTCAGTTTTGTCAATTATTCAACGGACTGGGCCAAGGGAATCTGAACAAAGGAATAGGAGAAACCTAATTAATTGGGACAACAAGGATCAAACAAAGAAAAGTAGGCTAACGTACATTCTACCACAGGGGAAGCAAATCCCCCTATCCTAACAAATCACAAGTAGACGTTGGCACAGTATTAGGCTCTAGATGTAAAAATAACAAACCCACACTTGAGGTTTCTGGCTACGTCTACTCAATATCATGTAGTAGCACCTTAGATCCCCAAGCTGGTTCTGAGTTTGTGTGAAGATCCCTACTTACAATGCTAATTCTGCATTTTCTCCATTCAAAGTAAAATGCAAAGCATTCCTTAGAGCAGCATCAAGAACTCCATCCCCTTCTCACTTTCCTGGCAAACATTCCCTACACACTCGCTGAAGCATCATTTTCTCTCTAGACTCATGAATACTGAATTGCTTTCTGAAGCCTCTGACCCCCAACAGGTGTAGGCATGAAATGAGTCCCTAAATGCTCAGTCAACCCAGAATGGCAACGCCTGTAGTCATGAGCAGCTGCATAGCTTTAAGCATCTTAGGAGACTTTCTGGCCAAGATTTTGGAAATGCAAGCTCAAATGTTTCAGCAATTAGGTGGGAGTTATTGTGACTTTCTTTTGAACAAGAGGCATGAAAATACTGCTCTTCAGCCCAAGTAAAATCACAATTTTTGTGATTAAACTCTTAAGTTACTTCTTTTCCACCTACAAAACAGAAACACAATTTATTAGTGGCATTTCATAGCACTTGTGGTTGCCACAGTTCTTTCTAAAATGAGATGATTCACTGTATTATCGACTACTATTATTGACATAGAAAAAAAGTAAAAATAATGTTACAAGAGTTAAAATGCTTATCTTTCAGTGAAGAAAAACAGTTTGTATCAAAATCTGTACTAATATTGAATACGACTACAAGATATCTTGTGAAATTCATCGGGGGAGAGTGGTGGGGGTCTGAATCACAATGTAACACAGCGACTTGACCACAGGAGTTTTGACAATAAATACAGCTCATTATTACTAAAAATGAACTTCAAAACCTGCAGTAATGAACATTTTTAATATTTTTTTAAATTCAATAATAAAACCCTAATGTTCTGCAACAAATCGCCACAGATTAAGAAATCTCAGCTTCTATAACAGAAATATTTTGCACAAATCTTTTATAATATTTTTATCTTCTCCAATTGATGCTGTCTTTGACATAGTAACCATTTTACTCTCATTTCTGGCAATGGGAAAGCTTGTATTGTCTGTAGTGGAAAGGATTTCATGCTACTCAGGTGATTAAAAAAGTTAATGTGGCATTGAATACATGCAGAATTAACCAGTGCCACATTTTAAAAACACACTAAACACTGTTAGCATCTTGTTCTCTGTTAATAGAAAATTAGTTCATCATTTACTTTCATGGCAATTCCATTATTCATTGGGAATTTTTTTTATGTGTAGTTATGAGACATGAGAATCTGTATACATAGTTTTCTCTGCAGAAAAATAGCTAAGCACAGTGGAGACTGCCCCTTGACAGCAATGTTTACACACATAAGATTTCATCTTGATGTTCCAGCTGTGGACCTTTTCTAAGCAAATGTGACTTTGGGGGAAAGTGCGCATTGCCAACAGGAAACAGATAACAGACTGTTAAGTGGTTATATTCATGACATGAGACGTTTGAGAGATCAAAGACCTGAAATGCACATGTTTGTACCATCTGCTGGGTGTATGTTCTCAACAAAGGCAGAAATGATGGAGCTTGACTAGGCTATCTCTGTCCCTCCTGAAGAATAATATTTGTAGTAGATGCTGACACTAACTCCACTTACTCAGTCTCGTGCTGCACCCTGACAGCTGTTATATTTGTGTTTATAATTTTCCAGCTCCACCAGACAAAGTTCTTTTCATTCAGAGGGTTATTTCATTTAATGAGCAGTATCCATTAAAAGCTAATGTGGCGGGGTCTTGCAGTAATGAGGTATTTCTTACCCATAATTATGACTCTTCCTGAACCATTTGGCTGTTGTTAGTTCTCATTTCTGCCTGTTTGGTCCTAATGTTCTGCTATTGATTAATTCGAGGCCAGGGGTTCCAGCAAGCATAAAACTGAAGCACACAGAGAAAAAAGTTGTCACTACAGAGATTCATCATGAATAGAGAAGTATTCTGTAAAAAAACACCTGGAAAGAAGATATTACATCCACTGCCTCTTCTTTGACTCTGTCTCATCTCACAAGGAACTGAATCAACCCATTACCTTGATGTTGCTACTAAGTAATACAGTTTCCAGTAAATTCCTCGTATTTTATCACATTCAATTTTATCATTAAGTTGAAAGGAACGAAGATGATGATGCTTCTACTAGTCATTGACTTCCGATGCTTCTTCTTGACACAGTCAAGGTAACAGTACTGGATGAAGCCCAGGGGACAGATACTATACCATGCAGTCTAAAAGACAAACACCTGCTCTCAGATGGCCATCTGAGAATCTTCCACACTCCATGCAGGAAGGTGCCTGCAAAGGGCAATTCACCACATCGTTCTTCCATGACAGAGAATGTAGAGAAAGTCTAACTAATAAGCCTAGTCTGAATATTTACCTTTTATATGACTGAAATTAGGTCAGGTGAGACAAACTCTATTCCACTTTAAAGATGAAAGCTTTGAACTAAGCTGAAGGAGCCATCACATTACTCCAAGTGAGAGGAAGAAAAGAGCAGAGGAGAATAAAAGGAAACTCTAGTCTCATTTATAATCCTGACACAATTTCTTTAATATGTAGGTGGTGTCTAGCTGTCAGAGTTCGTCATATATATATATATATGTACATGTATATACTTCAATTTCAGCAGGTAATGCAAGTAGAGAATGTGTTCTAGGCACTCCATTTCTGTAAGTTTAGAACACTACCAGATTCACCTCATGAAAGGACCACAAATTAATAACACTCGACCGTAGCAAAATACTTGAAAGAGTATCTAGATATGTGTATTAAGCAGCAGAGATTGTTTCCATTTTGCTGAAAAATGCGGAATGTACTATTTGGAACTACTGTAAAAATGGACTTCATGATGTTCCCATCGATCAGAAAATAAAAGTTGAAGGTATAAAAAACTGTTAGAACTTATAGTATCAAGATAGTAGTGAAATGAAACCCAAATCATGAAAATGAGACTTTTGGAAGAAAACAGATGTCCAAAAAAGAAATTAACCAGGTTGAAATCAACAAATGCCTTTTTCATTTCTGAACATGTGATAATTTTAATAGAGCATTTATCCTAAGACAAAGCGTTACACTCTCTGTTTTGATGCATAGTGTAAGTAGGGTCATTTTGCCTCATGTATTTGCAGGTTACTAAGTATATATAGCAAAACTGTAGGCTGAGCTGATACCATTCACACTGGTGTCATTCATCATTAGACAGATGGCATGAATTCACAGTGACATGTCTTGTGATACTAATTTTTCTTCACTCTACAAGTGTGTTTGCAACTGTCTCTAACTTTATTACACTGATAGTAATCAGAAGCATATTCTGTCATCTGTAATTCTTAATGCACAATTAGCAAAGCATTCATGAGGACCCAGATATTCGAGAGCCCTAGATTTCCCATCTGTTGTTTGGAAGTAGGTATTTTGGCTTGTAAAACACATGTGGCAAGTTAAGTTTGTTTATTCTGTTACAAGTAAAGTTTGTGAACAGCATGCTCTATGCTTTAGAGACTACAAAAACAGATGATCTGAGCCATGAATACTAACGTGTTTCTAGCCGAGACAGATTTAGTGCATTTCCCACTTGCTCAGAGAAGGAATATTCCCATTTGCTAAGCTGGGAAAATATCTATCTACTTTCCTGCAGGTCCAGAATAACATTTTAAAGGTAATAAAGTTCAGGAGGGCATAGAGAGCATGTTCAGGTACCCATCAGAGAACTCTTGTATGTGGCAGCTGTTTGTCAGGCATAGCAGCTGCTAAACAGAAGTACTACAGACGAGAACAGACTGAGTGTACTGTTGCTATTATAGTGTCTAATTATTCATAAGTGCTTTACACCACCATTTCTTTTTATTTGTAGATATGATTTAATGTCTGTTAAACAATCGTTAGAATGGAAGGGTTCTGTTTACATTAGTGAGGTCGAGTGTGCTGTTTCTTCAATTTATATAATGAATGAGGAAATCAAGACATGTATATAGGCCATGCACACAAGTGCATAAGGAGGTAAGAGGACATATGGGATCTTGCTGCTGCCTTTTTTGCCAGAGGTAGGAGAAAGCCTCCATTTCCAAACTCTTTAGGGAGGAATGCTCTACATTGTAACTGGAAAGGTAGTCAACAACTATCTTTAACTTGACATTCACAGCCATTTCAGCACAGTTCTTTCATTTCTACTTTTTCCACGGCAGATTTCCATAGGAGCCAAGCTGTTGAGCTAAGTGCTGAAGCAGTAGTTCATGAAGAGCTTCTTTACTTATAAGGTAGTTCAACTTCAGCTGAAAACTATTTTGTTTACTTACTCTGAACAAAGTAAAAACTCAGTTCTTAAATGTGTTAAATATCTGAGTTATACGAGGCACAGACCAGTTTTGCTTCTTCAGGAGAGCCTGTCAAATACTTCTAGCCTACTGACTACAGTAGTAAGAATAGTGGCTGGAAACTTTGATCCATGTCATATGGCTGATAACAGGCATAATTGTTTATTTCTTCTCTTACACAGTCAGCCTCAAAATTCATTGCTTGTAGCTCCATTCTTTTTAGTCATGTAAGTTGTCATCATAGGATGTGTGTCAGTGTTAGCTGTCTTTAGCCGATAGTCGGCCACCAAAATTTTTGGTGGCCACAAATTTTAGAGTCTAGGATAGGATTGAATTTATATGCTGATCTCCATTAAGATCTTTGGTGTATATTCTCCTGTGTTCTAGTTGAACACATAAAAACTGTGAGAGAAAAATATTTCTATTATAGCAGCAATTTGTAGAGAAAAGAACAATGATGTTATGAAAAAAAAAAATGGTTTATAGATTTGATGCATCAGGAAAAAAATATCTCCAATTCAACAGAGAAAAAAAAACATGTCATAAGAGGTAATTGCTCAGCCAAACTGTTCCTTTGTATAATGTACTGACTAGATATCAAGCTAGACATTAAGTTCTGTCTACCCAAGTAGCACTATGGTGAATTGAGAACCTTGCAGTTTGTTGGGCCACTTATGCAGTCCAGACACGTCCTACTCAGTGCAGAATAAAGAACAGAGTGTGCACCTCACCAGGAAGCCGCCTCCCAAGTGAGCATGACAAGTCCCAGGGAAGGATGTCTGGATATCAGAATCCAGCATAGAACACATCTGAGCATCACTGTCAACTAAAGCTAAACTGCGGAGCAACTATTAAAAAAGGACAAAAATGTTGTTTTGTGTCTGATGATTCCACAATGTCTTTGCTTGAGCTCATCTCAGATTGTGTTTAGTCTCATTAATACTGGAACTACAGATGAGGTTGTGTTATAAAAGAAAAAATGGGAGATTGGAAGACATTGATGGTATGGCAAAATATTTGTACATATTTCTTGTAAGTTCTGCTTAAACTTCGTAAATGTGGAAAATGTGATCCCATCCTTTTTGGTATGGTTTAGAAAACCTTTGTTTGAAATCTGGCCTCAAATCTGATAGTCCTTCTCCATCAAATGTAACAATCCATATACTACCAAAGATTTGGAAGAAGAATCTGCCACAAGAAGGTCTGATTCACTAGGAAGGATATCCTCTCCTGTACTCAAACTGCATTTATTGTTTCAATGACAAAGGAACAACCAGGAAATTTTGAAAGAGATTTATTCTTTGCTTGGAAAGTAAAATGAGTCTCAGTGAGACACTGGAACAGGTTGCCCAGAGAACCTGTGACTGTCCCATCTCTGGAGGTGTTCAAGGCCACGTTGGATGAGACTTTGGGCAACCTTTTCTAGCGGAAGGTGTCCCTGCTCATGGCAGGGGGGTTGGAACTAGATGATCTTTGAGGTCCCTGCCAACCCTAACCATTCTATGATTCTACGATTCATTAGCATTTACTAACTACTCCAAGTACATTTTCCAGTCTATTCATGATAACGGATAGCATCTCTGTGTAATAACAGTGTCGTGGTTTTAGACTGATCCAGCAACTAAAACTCACACAGTCTCTCCTTCTCCAGTAAAGTAGAGAGAAGAGAAAAAAAAAACCAAAGGGGCTGAGGGTTGAGACAAGAACAGAGGGAGCACCCACCAACCATGGTCCTGGGCAAAACAGGCAGAGCTTTTCTCAAAGCAAAACAGTTTATTAATAATTACTTAGAAGGACAAAGGGAAACAAAAAACGATTACTCGAGAGGACAGAAAGAAACAAAACCAGATCTTAAAACCGACACCTTCCCCCCTCCCTTTGCTTTTCCTCCCGGCTCTACCTCCTCCCCCCAGCAGCACAGGGGGCAGGGACTGGGGGAGTGCAGGTCAGTTCATTCCGTGCTGTTACTGCTGCTTCTTTCTTAAAGGAGAAGGAGTCCTTACACCCTTTTCCCCTGCTCCAGTGGATCCCCTACCCACGAGGAAAAATCCACAAACTTCTCCAGCGTGAGTCCAGCCACTGGAAACAATCCTCCCCACAGATTGCTCCGGTGTGGGCTATACCACAGTCTCGGGTACTTAGGGAGCTGTAGCCACTCGCTCCGGCGTGGGTCGTCACGCAGACTCCAGATGCCTCTCTGCCTTGTCGTGCATCCCAACACGACCATCCTCAGGCTCAGGCATCTTCTCCCCACGGGCTGCGAGTGGGTCTCTGCTCCACCGAGGCCGTCCTGGTTGCAGGGGGGCCGCCTGCTATCTCACCATCAGCCGCAGGGGAAACTCGGCTCCGGCACACCTCCTCCCGCTCCATCCTCACTGACCTGCTGTCGATGCGGCTGTTTCTCTCAGATCTCAGTCCTCTCAGGTGAACTCAGCCCAGTGGGCACCCCGGGAGTGGGGTGCCCCCGAGTTCCCCAGCTGGCTCCGCCGCCGCCATTCTCCGTGGGCGGCGCCGGCCTGACGCAGGCAGCTGCCCGGCCGGGAGCCAGGGAGCGGGGGCAGTGCCCTCCTCCTTCTCTGCTCGATCCTGGGTGAAGCACCTTTTCCGGTTCCTTTGTCCTGACTTAAATAGGGCAATTCGCAGCGGCGCCCTATTGGCTCAATCCCGAGGGGGATGGCAGTCTGATCTGGTGGCCAGAACTAAGCCTAACCCGGTTCCAAAACCGGGGAGGTCACAGGGACCAAAACCCCTCTCCTGCCACCAGAACCCCCCCCCGCCTCCACATCAAACCATGACAAACAGCTAAATAAAATTTGAAACAAATTCTATCAAACATCTGTCATCTTTCAACTCATAAATATATATATTCATATGCATATCACACACAAAATCCATATAGCCTTTTTTATAAGGCAGGTATTTCAGACCTACTTGTTCCTTTCAAAATTTTCAAATGCTGCATTGTTAAATTTTGGATGTGGTGGCCTTCCCCTCGCATTGCTGTTTTGTTAAACAGCTGATGAATCCCACTGCTGAGGTGTCAATACTTCATTAGTGAGTGACCTTATTTAAACGTATCTTTTAAATGTTCCTTGGAGACAAGAAAGACTTAATTCTATAGTTTTACTGGAACTCTGAGACTCATAAAGAAATAAAAAGGATTTATAAGTACTGTGAGCAGACTTATGTTTTTTAAATTTTATTCTTAGGTTATGAAAATATTTTTCAGGTTGGTTTATATCTAGCTTGGGGTTTTAGATGGGTAATATTTATTTTGGGACTTTAAGTCTGAGGGAATCAATGCTAACAACATGTAAGCAGCCCTTTTTAGTCAGATTTATTCTTCTGTGAGAGTAGGTACAAGTTATTGCTTGCAGACCATGTGGACATTCTGCTGCTGAGCATGCAAATGTCTACCAAATCCCTGTATCTGACTTGAAGCATAGATCTTGTATGCATCTCAAAATTTCCAATATGTAGTATTTTTGACATATATTTTTGAGCCAAAAATATGACTACTAATGATTTAGAATTTTTCTTTTCTTGCATCTCTGGCTTTCACAGGAGAAAGTCATATTCAGTGTTTTCTTCCTACCATTTTTTTTCTCTCCTTAGAAAAATCGCATAGTTATTTTGATTGTAGACAGTAGGTACTTTAGAGATAATAGCATATAATAATGCAGCTCAGCTTTCATTTCGCACATGGGAATAAAGTGATGAGAATAAGATAAAGGACTTTCATTTAGTTTCTTTGTTACTAGCTAATGTTACTGCTAGTATTCTTTCCGTGGGTTTCTTTTATTCAAAACTTGATAAATCCTTACATGTTGTTTGTTCTCCATGTCTTCAGATCATTGCTGAGAAAACAGAGACCCAAAAATCTCGTTAAATTGGGATATTTCCAACTGCTCTTCATGTATGTAACAGCAGACTGACTCCTGTATAGGAAGATGATTTGCACACACTATGATTTCCCATACAGCCACTAGCTGATAACAAAAATCATCCAATCCCTGGATTGCCATGGCATTTTTAATTTAAGATAGGGTGGGTATCAGTTTTGGTGAAGGAAATATTTATGTATATACAAATGTATTAAATGCTAGATGGAAAGGAAAGGATAGCATTTCATACAGCCTTCAGGATAACAGACACATCAACTTTATCTTGTGTGCCCCTGAGGAGAGTTTAATAGCCATGATTCCCAAAGGTAAGTCTTTATCAGACCTGGAAGCAGAAGAGCCATCCATGGACACAGAAGAGGTGAGATCGATGTGACTTTTCCACATGACAGTAACATATACCCAAGTCTAGACTTGAACAAAGACCAGGCAGAGGACAAAGAATTAGGGTATTGGTCTGTTTAATGCCTGAGCTAATTGCAAGAGAGAGAAACTATAAAGTCATTTAGGCTCTGCAGATCTCAACCACCAAATTGGGAATCACCCCACTCAGTTTGATTCAGACAAACCCTTACTATGAACAGGGGAATAATGTCAGTAAATGCGTGTCTGGACTGACTGATGGAACCATGCTGAGGCTGGATGAAATCGCTGCCTTACACCAACAGAAATTCAGAGCTTAGTCAGTGCAAACAAAGGGGCCTGGACCAGCGATTTGCCTGCCAGTGCAGGGATGCCAGGTGCTGTCAGAGCCAGTCTTGGCAAGGCTGGCACACAGCAGCCCCAGGCAGGTGCAGAGGGGCTAAAGAGGCACCACCAACAGAGGAGAGAGGCCTTCCTTTTCTGTTCAATAACAGAAAAATGGGTACTTTTTGATCTACAGAGGAAGGAAAAGCTTGACAGGACAGATTATGCTTTCTTCTTTTAGTACTGATTGCTTCAAAATCATTGGGAACAAATGATGCAGTGCTGTCCATCTTTTTCCACACACTTCAGTGCACTATTGTTATCACAGATCCAGTTATTCACAACTCTAATTTGCAGTCACTTCCCTGGGCCACTGGTTTGCTACTTAAAAAAAAAAAGATGTCAAACATTGTCCAAAAGGATAGGCACATACCATAGCACTGGGGGGAAAAAGAAATAATATTCTACCTTCTCCTTTAGCTTTCCTTAATCTCTTTAGAACCAGGAAACACTGACTCACCAGCTGAGTACCCAACACTCTGGTATTTGAACACTGTTTAATAGATTAATTTGTATATTATAATGAATCCTACATCTTCAGTCACATATTATTTTGTTGTTGTTATTATTATTATTGTTATTTCAGTCTTACTGGATTCCTCAGGAAACCAAAGGCTCCAAAACAAGTATCACCTGCACACACTAGTCTAATCTTATTTTCTTTTCATTTCAGCTTAGGTTCTGAGCACTTAGACTGAGCTAATTCAATTTACAGGCTCATTAACCAGACTGCAAATGAAAGGAGAAGACGGTGTGTCTCCACAGCAATCCTTAATGTCAGAATGGTTCCTGGGTTTTCAACTTCAGGAGCTCCTGGTGCAGCATCAGTCTGCTTTCTCATACTTTCTATTTTGCCATCCAAAATAGGATCCAACAGGTAAGAAAATGGCAAAGAACTGAAACGAAAAATTTAATGCTTTTTTTCTCCAATAAATATTAAATTGCATGAGAATTTCTCTATAGGCTTGCTGGTCAAATCTTTACAAATAATGACTGACTTGCCAACCGGCTTTTATGCTAAATCACATTTTTGTTCTGATTCATCTTAAGCCCTTTCAAACAATAGAAATACATCTTTCTCTCTCTGTACCTCTCTCTCTAGCTCTACCACTATTTGTCACAGCTGAGGGGCAGTGACAGTATTCAACACTGTGTTTGCAGCAGGCATGTCTGAGGGCTGTGTACCCAGCCCACCTGTCACAGCTTTTCAGTGCACCCAGCCCCATAACGCTATTACTGACCACATGGTCTGTCCACCTTTTAGTTGCAAGGTTCTTCCCACGAATGCAAGAATCCTTAATTTAGAAATATTTGCCTGGTCAAAATACCTTTGAAGGGTTCTTTTATTTTGTACTGACTTGTTTTGGTTGGATTAGTTTAACTCTTTGCGTACTATTTCTTAGTTCTTCACTCCCTAGAGCTGAAGAGAGTACTGAATTACACCAGTTCCAAAGGATGCAGCTTTCAGATGAATGCTTACATATAAATTACTATTTCCTCTGGGGTAAGTATTCATCAGAGGTAACTTCAAATGCCTCTGATGTTTTATTAGATTCTTACGTTTGAAATCTGTATTTGCAAATGCAAGATTTCAAACCAAATCTTTGGTGAGTTTCAGTGGCAGCCCAGACTCTAAATAAGCTCAGCAGGGACTCAGACTGCCCCATCACCCCTCCATCAATGATGCCGAGCCCAAGATATTGGCTGAGCTGCAAAATATTTAATTTTAAAGTTTACCCTTAGTCTCCAGTTAATAACACACACATGCACTCTCTTCTTTCAAACAAATCCCTTTCACAAGCAGAGGCCTTTATACCTGGCAGCTAAATGCCTGGTGACTAAATGTCACCTCTTTGAATGCAAAAGCTATTTCATTGTCCAGAACTGCTCCTGGAACACTGAGCAGCATAACGATTCCTGACAAATAGGCACCTGGGATGTCTGATACTGCAGTGAATTTTCATAGACGTGCACTGTCACTAGAATCCCATTTTATTGCAGTCTCCAAAGACTTGCATTTATTGGACTCAACCTCCCCTCTGCTGCTCTGCCAACACTTCAGTTTCATGCCAGATAATTTGTAAGGTTTCCCTCCAACATTTTTCTGCATCTTAGGTTCTGTGGGGCAGAATCTCATTTTTCTGCAGCAGGCTTTGTTTATTTTCAGCAGCAAAAACCCCAGATGAAAGCTAAATCAGCTATGCAGGTGAAGATTCCTTTTAACTAAGTAAAGCCTTTTGGAGATTCAGCTCTGGCATAGATATCAGATTATTTAAGGATGTCCCAGTGAGTCACCTGAATTCATCTTAGTCACCAATGATATTTCTTAAGTGTTCAAAAATCATGAGTCAGGTCCCCTAAAATCTTCAGACTGGGTAAATATTGAACAATGTTAAAATATGCATATTTCTTTCCTCTTTGATCTTGATCCTGTATTACACTCCTTTGATATTTTGAAACCTTTCCCTGCAACAACATAGAGAGCAATCACATTTTTCATGGGAGCTGAGATCTTCAGGCAATCCTTTTACTTCAGTAGTTACGCATTTGCATAAGACCATGTCCAGCCAGGTTTTAAATGTCTCCACGTTTTTCACTCTTTTGCTAATGATCCCCAGTTATTGCAATACTCACAGCAAAGCCATAAGGATTATCAAATCCAGCCTCAGGGAGAGGTGCAACAGGGCACATGCAGCACCTTGCATCTCTTGAACATTCTCAGTACAGTCTATCATGTAAACTATAGCAAAAGATTCAGTCATGAACTCACACATCAAAAGTTAGTCCCTTCAGTGAGAAGAGACCTCAAAACCTAGCATCTGCTAACTAATCCATCAGGCACCTGCTTACATGGATTTCTACTAGCAGTTTTTACTAGGTCCCTATTACTGCAGTGTGTACACACCTAATCTTTTTGTAGAACATCTTCACTGTGAGTTGTAGAAGCATTCATCGTCATCCACATCACTTTACCTTGGAACAGCTAGGAAGCAAGTTCCCACCCCTTGCTGTGGGAGGACTTGTATTTTGGGGTGAACTTATTTACAAACACTGGACACAACAACATTCTAGTCCTTAATTGTCCTACCTGGCATTTCAGTGGTAGCATTTTGATATTTCATTACAGACCAGGTCCATATAGACCTTTCTCAGAAGGGTGCCCATGTGCCTGCTACAAGGACAGATGGGATTTGTGAGTTTAGGTCTAAACACAATATGGATGCCAGCAACTACTGGCAGAAGCACCCTGATCTTCATAGTAACCATATATGTTACGCCATTACCCAGACTCTCAAAAACTAGGCATTTCACTCCTACTGACAGGCTTAAGTCTCACAATAGGAGCTGGAGTCTCTGAGCAGCTCAAAGAAACTGCTCAGAAAGTGTGACAACATATGCCATTGACCTGAGCTGGCCCACTATTAGCATTCAAATGGCTGTCCAGTCTGTCTTGATGAAAAAATTGAACTCTAGCTCACCTGTTAAGTTTTGGTTTTGCTGTTCCAGTCCTTTCCTTTAAAAAAGATCAGAAGCACACAGTGAAACATTAGGTTAAAGCCACACTGAGACAAGAGAGGGTCAAGTGGTAAAGTCAGGGCTTTTTCTGCTCTCTCCCTCAGACTGCTTGACAGTGAAGGGCAATACACAGTGCAGCACAGAACGGAGTTATCATTCATATGAGCAATTAGAATAAAGTTCATGTCAGGAACACTAAAAGCAGGGTTTTTGCTTTGGAAATTCAGCTACAGCTTTAACACTGTACTTGTTTGGAGACAAGATTACAGCATTGTTTTTTAAAAAATATTAATTTGTCAAATTTGGAACAAAAATTAAGACATTCTCACAGAATGCTTTTCATGTTGTTTGTTTTTTTTTTTTGGGGGGGGGGGAGGGTTGTAGGTTTTTTGAGGGTGTTTTTTTCTTTTATAACAAGCACTGTATTACCATTATTTGTCCATGTAGTACCAATTGACATCCTTTGGTCTCAGAAAAAGAATCAATTTTCATGTAAATGATGCCCACAATTATACAGAGAACACTTTAAGCAAACATTGTAGCTGAAAAATTAGAAATGTTTCCACCTTTGACTACATATATTTCTGTTACTTAGGTCATTACTTATGTAATATAGTTCATAAGTCAGAAAAAAGCGTTCATTGTGGTATGATAGTCAGCATATAGAGTGATGATACAGCTGACAAGAATACCATGACTGCATTACTGAAAATACATATGTACTGTAAAATTACTGCTTTATATTAATAAATACTTGATCAGAAGAACATGAAGTCTAAGATCTGGCGTCTGTGGCTACAACTGGAGTAGATGTACACACATGCACACTCACTGGAATGAAATGCCTGAATGCATTTTGTTATTTTCCTTTTTGGAAGAAAAGGAAAATTGTTTCCTCCATGTCATGCATAGTTGTAATCCTTATTTCAGAAGGCTGCACTAGCCAGTATATATGACATGACTGATTTCAAGAGCTGGTGGATTTTCTTGGTGCACAGTAATTGCATTTGGGGTCATCAGCTGGAGTCAGAAGAGACTCACTTTACCTTGGAGTAAATTAAAAATGCTGGTCATCTTTCTTTTTAAAAAAAAAAAACACACATTGATGTATTTCATGTGCATATAACAACTTCTTCAGTGTATGTTGTTCAATTGACAAACTATTCGTATGTATGTTAGCGCTCCTGTTTCAGGGTCATATTTGCTGTCCTTGCAACTCCCTTTCTCTGTCCAAACTTCTCCCAGCTGGAAACATTTTCCTTTAACTTTCAAGTACAATTAATTAGAAAATAAAGCAGAGTCAGAAAGATATTAATTTGTGTAACAGCTGAGAGATATTCATTTGTGTAATAATTTTCTTTAGTTTCATATGTAATTATTTAATTAGGAGCAAATATCACTACAATAGATTATCTAAACGCATTTTAATCAAATTCAAAATTCACAGCAAAGAGTAATCAGAGCAGAAATGTTTGCATACTATGCAAAGCTTCTGGAGTCCTGGTTTTGATTTTCTCCATTGCTTTGATCCCTTGCTCAGTCTGCTTCTCTCACCCTCACTGCTTTGCCCTGCCTTCTATGTCTGACCTCCTTCTTGGATCCTTCCTTGGAGGAATAGAATCACTGCACTACTTTTTACAGTGAAATAATATTATTTAGAATGTCTAGGTTGTAAACTTTCCACACTATAAGTATTTGTGTTCAATAAATATATACAAGAAATACATAGTTCCTCTGACTGGAACAAGCTAGATTACAACCAAGTCATTTCCCAACAAGTTATCAAACAATACAATCTGCTGATTCATGATCAATAGATGGTGTATGCAAGAAGTGATTCATACCTCTCTGGCTCCGTAATGAAATAATTTTATTATACCATAATTATATGTATATTGTCAAACTAACTGTACCGCTGGATACATTTTCTCACAAAACATACACATTCCTAAACTGGCTGATGCTTTAGCAGTGCTTTCTTTCCATTTGTCAACTCAAGAAAGAAATTTGTCTTCAGTGTTTCTAAGAAGTGTAGTATTTCATTTGATCTGGGGATTTCAATTATTATTTCCTTTGCCGGAATCAAGCAAGAACCAAAATTTATGCAGGAATTAGAAATTCAAAGATCTTTTAAATAGAGCTTGAATTGAGGCAATGACTATAATTCTCATTGATTAAATTAATTTATCTTTTAAATATTTAAACAATCTGACAAGGCAGATAGTCATTTTTGTACCTAAGGTCCAACACTGCTGAGTAAGAGTTGAGATTTACATCTTTGCTGGTTTAAGTATGTCACCCTTTGGACATTGTTACTCCATGGGTCTAACTCACACACTCTATCTAACCTGCAGGCTTGAAATATTATTGATGTGAGACTACCATGATTAAACATCTACCAATTAAGCAATACATTACTAAGAAAGTAATTACCTAATAATATAATCAAATAATAGGCATATCACTACTACAGATTTACTTACCATTTTGCATAATATTGCATACAATTATAAAGCTATTATCACTCAATTATTATAAGACATACACAACCACTATTGAATTACAGTTCTATCTCCCTTTCCTCCACCACCACTTAGTACTTGGCTGCAAGTCCATCTGTCTTTACCCCACACCAAGGCTTTCAGACATAGACCTGATGGAAAGTTCAGTGGGTTGTCTAAGGGAGCTCCCTCCAGCACCCCAGAAGGTGGACCAGCATCCCAGCCCACAGGTCAGCTTCATTAGTGTTTGTAGACATCTATGCTCCTAGCATCAGATTCACCCCTCCTGTGTTCCTTACCTGATTTATAACTCATTCCAAATTTACTCTATTTCCAGAGCCACCTTTTTGCCATTCTTGCACATCCGTCCCTCTGATCAAGTTCTTCCTTATAGACCAGAGGTGCTTGAAGGCACATGTGGCTCCTCTTCAACTTGAGTTGAGTCAACCTATTTTGTATTTGTAAGCCCTTAGATGGGGTAGGATCCTTCCTCTTGGTGCCAGAAGCCATTAGTTTTCAACTTTTCCCTTCTCCCAAGGTTGCACTTACCTTAAGACTAGCTGTGGACACTGCATGCTCCTCTACTGCAGTTAGGGTCCAAGGCTATTCAAGCTGTTGCATCTCAGAGAAGTTCTCATCTTCACCAATGCTATACAGCCTGCATTCTTCCTTCTGTAACCCTTCCATTTGGTGGCACAGCTTCTGCAGGACAGAAGACCATCTCTCCTGACATCAGAGAGAGGAGAGGCCCTAGACACTCCCTGCAGCCCAGGGGTTGTAGAGCTGCATCTGCTATCTGAATCTCAGTCTATGCCAAAGCCTTCGCCACAAAAAGAGCAGCTGCCCAAGAAACTGCTCTATCATATCTCACCACCACAGCTAAGCACCTAGCTCTTACATAGGTCCATCTCAAGCACCTCCTGAAAGGAGGCTTGATCCTCCCTAAGTGGGGGCAGCTGCAGCAAAGGCTTCGGTCACTCTGGGTCAAGGGTAGCTGGTCATGCTTGTCAGAAACTGCTATAGCTTCCTTGGGATCACACCCTTGTGTCTCCCCTTACCTCATCCTTACCCAGCAATAGCAGGCACCTTTAAGTTTCTCAGAGGTTTCCTAGGCATTTACTAGTCATTCTGGACCTTATCGCTAGAAAGTCCAGAAGCACCTGAAGCAAAACCCAGAGACTGACACACAAACTGCTTCTTCTGTGCCTGCATCTGTTAGCTGTGCTCATGAGAGTCCCCGTAACAGAAACTAGTGAAGCTCCACAGAGAAGCTAAAAAACCTGGACCCCCACCAGCTCAGAGACAAGCAAGCCCCATGAAGTTGTGCAGAGGTGAGATATCAATTAGATAACCTCAAACACCTGGAAAAGCTTAAGCGAGCTCTGTATAGACAAACTCTGCATTTGGAGGAGAAACATTTGTTGTTCTGGTTTTTCATGGCTGTATTCCTAGACCAGCCACACTGCAAACTGAATTTAAACTCTGAATGGGGGATATACTAAATTAAAACGCTATTTCTTAGGGCAGTGTATTGGCAATACTATGATACCAGTAGCAGAAGTAGGGCACAAAAGCCCGTGCCCAAAGCCTGACTTGCTGTATTGACCTGATGCTGCAGGTTATCCGGTTATGGGCTGACACTCAAGGTAGCCAGAATTTTTGGACTGAGGCATGTGTCTCTGTGACACACTATCCCAAAGACTTCGTGGCCTCATCTTTTCTTGTCTCCCTTGATGGTAAAGTTTATGGTTTGGTACTATTTAATACAGGCGCAGACCTGGAGTTCATCTATTTATTATTTCTCAGGCTGTATAATGAAAGATTTTGCAGATACCCAAATAAACCATTGATCACTGAAAGAGAAGAAAGAGAAAGCAGCCATGAGATCAGACACAGATCTACAAGAAAGTCTTGTCACTAAGACTGAGTGGCTTCAAACTTCACTGTCTTAAGCTTTGCAGTTTTTTTAATCCCAATGATTGCATGTACACTGCTATGTGTATTGCCACACTGTAGGATGTGCCCATGATCTGCAAAGCGGTGAGTTTCTAGGCTGAAGGGAAATCTTGGGCGTTAACAGTGCTTGAACTGTCTCGTACAGCTTACTTGCCCCGTAGACAGGATCAGGCATCTTTCTATCCAACATATCCCAGGGATAGCCGTGAGAGACGATACAAAAATTGCTGGTATAGTGTAGATGAAACTTTTGCAGTCAAGATGTCCAGCAGCAGAATTTTCTTACATGCTTTTTTCCAGTTCATTCATTAGCAGCTTTACACAGATGGGAGAAAATTAAACAATAAAGTCAGAGGAATGTAAATATGCTCAGGGCAAACAGAAACCTGTGGAGACCTATAACGGGAAATCACTACATTCTCAGCCTCCATTTTATCAATATTTTGTTTACTATACAAACGTAGAAGAGGCAGAGGTGATAGGGCATTTGCTCAGGAATTATTCAGCACCATCTGGCATCTTGAGGCAATTAGTCTGCACTGTACCTCCTTCGGAAACCATAGCAACTCTACAATAACTTAATTGTGTTCTCTGATGATGGCATAATAAATAACAAGTGCCACTGCTGTAATATACTAATTAATGCATTCTCAACTGCCCAGCTGCTGTATACAAATGCACTGTCTATTATGGGTTTTTGGTAAGAAGTGTTTGCAAAACAGAAAAAGAAAAGGATTCAAAAGAGCATAATTTTTCATGACATCAGTCCTGGATAAATCTAGGAGAAGCTGATACATGATTTAATTGGTTAAGAATTACAGAAATCTAATTAATGTCAGTTATCATGGTATTATGGGAAATAGATTAGTTTTGTCAAACTAATCTAATTGCATTCATTAAGAGCATAAGTTTTGTTGATTTAAAATAGCTAAGCACATGTACACACACAGATGTGTAAGGTATTTGATGTACTGCAACATGACAAAATATGACAACAAATTAGTATTACACAGTATTGATAAAGTGCATGTCAAAAAGATTAAGAAACAGCTAACGAGTTGGGGGAGGGGGGTGAATCTCAAAATCACAGTTCAACTCTGCAAAATGTAGATTTTTACGTCTAGAAAAAAATGAATGCAAACTATACAGCCAAAACAAATGAATCAGAAAAGTAGTGGATCTGAAGAATATCTCTGAGTAATACTGGATTCAGACATTCATCTAGACAATTGGAAAGAGAACACAAGCCAGTGGATCTGGTATCAATAGACCCAGTGTTAGAGTATGGTAACAGAGTTTGGGTGCACGCTTGCAGGCAATGCAGGCAAGAGTGAAAGAAATGATTCAAGACTGAAGAAAATACTCTAGAGGAGAAAAATGTGGACATGCTGCAGTGTTGGCCAAGACACCAGTCAGTGTTTGTCCAGCCTGCGGTGGAAAGTCATACGGCTGCAGCAGTGCAGCGCAAACAAGCCCAGCTGAGAGGCAACGGTTATTTGCTCTCTGTGTCATCTCCTCCTCGATTGCTTCCAGAATTTGTGCTAGTACTTCAGCATAAGGCTGCCCTGCATCACGAACACGTGCCAGCTTGCTCAAAACTAGCCCAGGGATCTCTAACCAGGCACACAGCATTATGTTATTTAGACGTGACAATACTCTGCTGAGTTTGTGTCCAGCTATTGTGGTTTAGCCCAGCCAGCAACTAAATGCCACACAGCCACTCGCTCACCCTCCCTCATCGCCAGGGGATGGGGAAGAGAATTAAAAAATCATAAGGGCAGTTGTGAGCTCTTTGTCCCAGCCATGCTCCCCCCCAGCCTGTTGTGCTCCTGCACATTGGCAAAAATACAGGAAGCTGAGAAGTCCTCGATGTCTCAGCACCAACTATAAACATCAGTGCGCTATCAGCGCTCCTCTCATAACGAGTCCCAGACTAAAACCAAAACACAGAGCTCTTCTAGCTGCTAAAAAGAAGAACTAACTCTGTTCCAGTCGAAACCAGGACACCAACTTCATTCAGACACCATGGAATATGAGAAACTGAAACCAAATGCACATTAATGTCCTAAAATCAAGTTGGATACCTTTCAGGAACATCCAAGGGATCAGGCTCAGTCCATGAGTAGATGGAAGTAATATAATGGTCTCTGATACATAGACGATGTTACAAGAAATGATCACATGGACCCAAACAGTGAAGATGGACTTATGATTTCATAAAAATGTGCAGTTACACCATTCCTTGTCTGTGATTACCACTACTATACTGTCACACTGCGGAAAAACCGCAGTGTTATCATCCAGTCCTGGAACAGTAGAAAATTTGTAAATATTGTGTTTTCGTTAAGCCTGAATTTAATTACTCAGACATATTTTAAAACCAGATTATTTGTCAGTAAAATAGCTCCAGTAAAACCTGGTTTCCTTAAAAACGGCAACTGAATTCTGAAATTTGTATGGGAAAAAGTGAGATTTATCCAACAGAATATTTTTTAGTGAGAGTTAAATAAGAGTGACACTGCTAGGCATTAAGAATGCTAAGATAGTCTCTCCTTAGTGACAACTGTACTTATTTCGTAAAACATCGGCACATCACATCATGTTTATCTTATCATGTTTATATCTCATCCTTTCCCCAGGCCTATCAGTCATGTTAGTTTTGACCTACCTTTTTTCCTAATGCAGATGTGACTCTGTTGGTTTCCAAGCTCCCTAAGAAGGAATGTGCATTATGAAACCCAGTGCAAGTAAATACACTCATATTCAAAGTGGTGACTGACATAGTTTATAACCTTGTTGTTACAATGTCCAGTCCCATGCTAGCTTAGGCCTAAACTGAGTCTGAATTCCTCACAATAGACCTAGCACGCTCTTATGGCAGTATAAATGGTGAGGTATGAACAGTTGTAACACAAAAAAGTTAACGATACTATCTTATACAGTAAAGAAAAATATTTGTGGTTCAAAAATGTAGTAACTGGTTAAAATATATTGATACATCACACAAAAAAATTTAACCAAACATATACACTAGGCTTTCAGAAAGAGCAAATAATCACAAGACAGTCAGGAATTATGCTTCTAACCACAATGATTCACATCTGACTCATACGGGAAGTGAAATTAATTTGAGACACAGGCATAAGTGGACTACTTTTTTCTGTAGGAAGCTAAGAGTTGTTTTGACTCATTATTAGTACCGTCACAGATGACCATTCCCAAATATCTGGGGAAAAAACAAAAACCCACGAGGCCTAATTCTGCTCAACTCATCCCCATTCAGGCTCACAGAAAAAAACAGGAAAGCCACGGAGCAATTTCTTCCCTTTCTCTGACATTTGTCATAACATCAACTTATGTTGAATTTTGCCATAGTAGTGGCAAAGGTCTTTTGAAGCTTTCCAAGCCTCTCCTTTTCCCTGTTGATGAAGTACATGCAGCTGCCACATGAGGGTACGCATCCCAGTGAATGAACACACCAAAGTGGCTACTCAATCGTTTACACCTTCCTCTGACCAGAATGAACTGGATGGCACGATAAGCTTGGGGTGTTTTCTGAGGGCAGCAATATCTCACTCCCACCAGCTCTGTGTCAGCAGGACACACAGCAGCAGCACAACCAGAACTCTTGGGTAAAACCAACTTATTGTCAATTACAAGATGACCATGATTATTTGACAGGCTCTGACAAAAATCTGTATCTTTACATCTACTTCTGTGAAAAGCAGTTGAAAGCGCAATAATTTTATGCAAACAGGTCAACAGAAATTTTTTTGATTTCTGTATTTTCAAATATCGAAAAAGCTAAAGGGCTACCATTACCTTCAATCCAACCAGTTTCAGCCCAGAGTTGAGAAACAGGCTTCCCCATAAGTGCTATAGACCTGTGTAACTGAAGCAGAATTCAACAACGTATGTATTTTTTCCTGAGTCCATTATATGAGCATACTTCATTTTCAGATATACTGGGAGTTAGGCACAAAAATAACAGTAACTGTGTCTATGTAATGTGTGGAGTGGGAGGAAAAGGGGGACTTTGAAACAATTTCAGAATTAATAATGGTGTGCTATTCTAAGCACTGCTATTTTATACTAACTTCACAGAAAGTTCAAAATTGTTTAAATGATTTTTGTCAGATGAGCAACACTAACTGCACAAAATATCTCATGTTCTTCGCAGGAGGGAACGCGATTGCTCCATTTCCCTTCCTTTCTCCTTCTTTCCCAACCCTGTCCTTTTCTTCCTCCTCCACGTTTCTGTGACTTGTGTTTTCATGTGAGAGGTAACTCTTACCTTCACAAGCTCAACAGCACTAAGTTAGTAGCCAGTGACCTAGTGGTCACCAGAGCAGTCAGCTGGGGCTTTGTCCTTACTAGACATTTACGAGTACTTGCCGAACACTCCAAGTTTGTTCTTGAAGAAACACAGCCTGAACGATTCAATGCATCTCATCCCTACTAATAAGCCTGAGATACTTTAGCAGCTTGACTTGACAGCCATCATCAATCACAATATAGAAAGCAGTGCAGATCATTTACTGCTTAGACATGTTGAGATCTTCCTCTGTGACTCTACTTAATGCACAGCATCAGCTAGGTAAACTTAGCCTCATTTCCAGGAATAGATGGATAGATGCTGGTTGCCCTGGCTCAGACATCTCTCCAGGCAGCTTAAAAATAGAGCTAGAATATCTAAAAGTTCAGATCCAATTTTGTTAGGAAAGGTCCCACCGAAGATGCTGCTGCCCAAAGACCACTAAGATAAAATAAGGAGTTACATCATATGTTTGATAGAAGAAATTCACTTTTGTATGAAGACGTCATGCTCCCAGGCTGCTTTCATTCTCTCTCTCTTTCTGGTCTAGATAAAACATTGACTAACAAACTAATTCTGTTTGCTCATTTCTCCTTTGACCCATCAGATACCATAGCTAGCGCCATTGGGAAATGCTATCAAAAAGTGCAAAAGAGGAATTCTGAAAGCATTTTGTTGGTCACAAAGTAAATATAAGGAACTACAGCTTACAATCACAAGCAAGAAAGCAATGACATAACGATAGTTTCATTTCTAGTTGTAAACGCAAACAAGTCATTTTCTCTCCAGTTTGAGTTTAAACACACTGCCAAAGTGAAAGCCCTTAAGCCTCATTTGTACAGCCTTTACTAACTCAATGTCCTCCCAGAAGTCAGAGAGTAAAGGCTTGAATATGTTATGTGAACAATAGCTTTTTAATAAATTACCTTGTTAAAACTAATGGACCTGAAATTCCTATGATATATGCAGACATATGGCTATTACAACTTGGTCTTCTCTGTGCCATGCATTTCGTTTGCTAATCACTGACCTCTCCCTGGGGGCTGCTGCCATGCTATGATGTAGCTGATGAAGACCAAGGCAGCACATGGCAGGGAAAATACTCCTTTCAAGCAATCTTAACTTTGTCTTACCATGTTCTGCCTTTTCTTCTCATCTGAAATGGAAAGATCTCAACTGTAAAATAAGAAGGTGCTCTTTAAACTTAACTGGAAACCCTAGCGAACACCTCTAAAAGGGAAAATGTTCAGGGATGATTAAGGTAGAGGTGTTCTAACAAAGACAACATCTCATCTGGATGTGCAAGGAAAGTGCCAGGAATTTTCATGGTTTTCTCGCTGAGGACTCTCACGCTCCATGAGACAGCCTTGGCTCTCCAGCTTCCTCAGAGAACCTGCTACCCTTGCTCTCCTCCTCCTGCCTCTCACAAGTTAACATCTCCTAGCACTAGTTAACGCCAGTTAGCAATAGCCGACGTTCTCTAGAGCAGCACTAGCTTTGTGAAAGGTTTCAACCCAACACTTCAACAGTCTGCAGAGGTTCACCTGCAGATAGAGCTGCCACTCACCTGATTTCAGTCCTGCATCGTGCTTGCTGAGGTCCTGCTGAGGTCCTGCCACAGCCTCCATGGGAACATACTGCGTCTCTCACAGCCTACTTGGACAACGGCGTGTCCTCATCTCCTGCTGCTATGGAGGGGCTGGTCTGAGCCAAGCACCGGGCTATGCAATCTACTGGATTGCCTTGATGTAGAGCAATGAGAAAATTCTGTCAGACCACATTTTGGGGCTTCTTTCTAATCTTTGTTTTTGCTAGACTAAAATCACAAGCAATTTCCATTACCCCATTAGGCAAGGTAATTCAGAAAACACTGACAACCTACATTATATGATCATTGTAATAATGAGGTCTTTCATCAAGGAAGTCTATGAATAATTAATTCTAATTAAGCAGCTGATAGACACAGTAAATCATTCATCAGTACTTGAGTCCTGCACATTACAGACAGTTATAATTTTTCTGTTAGCATAAATGCTGAGCGAGAGAGTGTAATCAATGAAAACATTATTAAAAATTTGTGTCACTGCTAGGAAACAAATCGGAAAATTCCTTCTCTGCCTTTGTTTTTCTTATTTGCTCCTGCAATATTAGGCGGCACTTGCCCTTGGCCAATGACTCATTCTTACTGCAGCATTATTTGAAAAATAGGAATGAAGCAGCAAGTACAACAGTAGGAAGAATGAGGAAAAGAAGAAAGATGGGCTATAGACAGAATGTCGTTGGCTTTCTCTATTAGGAAAAGTGATGAGGAAAATTTTTCTAGAAAGTGCTGAGCCAAAGATAATAGACATAGAAAGCTTATTTTGGAGACCTTTGTGTTCAGTGGACTGTGATTGCATGTACTGTATAAAATTCAGACTTTTGGATTTATAAGGTGGTACATTATGCCTAATTCTGGGATGAAATACCCCTGAATTTTTCAGGTTCTATTAGTAAACTCTGCAAAAAATTATACATAGTTGAAAACTATGGTAAAATCAATGTAATAAGTGTGGTTGTGATTACATATAGAGCCATAATATAAAAACTATTAATATTAACATAGGATTCATATTATCTCAAAGCCTGAAAATATATATATATTCCCATTATCTGTATCAACCAGATAAAATTCTCCTTAGACTCAAGTACTCACACCCTGCACAAGAGAGGGAACCAGAGCACACAAAGAATTCTGGCAACGTTACAGGAAAAGAGATAATGCATTGAGAATAGCTCTTTGATAAATGCTGAGCCTTTAGACAGACTAGCTTAAAATTTATGAGTTAAAACACTGTTGAAGTTTTTGACTTTGACTTGTGAATTCTGGTGTTTTCATGGTCCAAATATTACTTTTTTTCCCAGAAAGAGAGTAATAATCTAACTGCAGGAAGGAAAGCTTTATTGAGATTCTTCAAGTATCCTGAGACTCCATGTGAAGTCATGAGAGACAGAAACTTTTGCAGTAGCTGAGGTTTTTAGAATTCAATTGAGGATACAGGTCTTAATGTGCTTGGGATATGAGATAATAAAAGCAGGCTTTCACTGCTATATCCAATGTGAATAAAATGGAGAAAGCATAAGTCAGACTATATAATATACTTTTTAGAGAAAAATCAGAATTACAAATGGCAATAGAAGCAAATGAAAGATGTAATTTTAAAAAATGCATCAAGAACATTGAGGATGATTCAAAAGGATTTAAATTTCCAAGCCTGTGAAGACAAAAAAACCATGTAATTTCAATGCCCATAAAGAAAAAATATATATGAAGGTGGTAATGCAACTATAAGAGAAGTATTTCCTCAACAATCTTCCTATTTTAATGAGTTTTCAATTTTTGATGAAGACAATAATTAAAAATACAGGAATCTGAATAGATGCCTACAAAGAAGTCAAACTTAAAAAACCAGGAACCCAAGTAAAATAAAGAGGGGAAGGAAAATAAAAAAGAAAAAGAAAGGCGGGGGGGGGGGGGAGCAAACCTGTAAGCAAAAGTCTCGGATTTTATGATCATATTCCTCCAACAGGATTTTTGCCTATTTTGTACTTTCACAGAAATGCAATAGCCACTGCCACAGAAGACACTGAGGACCTCATAATTACGTTTTTTTCACTACTGTGAATTGATTGTATTGTCAGAAACATATCTTTTTGTCTGGAGCAGAAAATACAAACCTCAAAACCTCGACAGCATGCAAGTGCCTGCTCAGACCTGTAAGTACAAGCATAATATTGGTCATTATGGGGAGTCTCACTGACCACAAGAAAGCATATGACATTTGCATTTGTCTTTCTAGAATGAAGGCTGAAAGTTGCCATCGACATGTAAGAAAAAGATTTATATGGCAGCTGGGAGAAATGATAAATCGTACAGCACACTTCTCTGGCATGAAATTTCAATAAACCTTGTACTTTTCTTTCCTTCCTTTTCAGTGAGTATATGTTTTGCAACCTCTAGTAATACACCAGCACAAACTTGGGGATTTTTTTTTTTTTTTTTAATTTTCAAATGTACTCATACAGCATTAAGTAAGCTATCAGTTATTTGCAATACCTGGGCGTAGCTCAAGGTGGAACGGTCTTATTTTCCTTCATCTTGACAAAAAATAAAAAATAGCTAGTGACATGTTTTTAGCAATATGAATAAAAATTTCAAAGTCCATGTATTCCTGAATAACATTTTCTTAACTGAAAAAATCTGTTTCCCAAGAAGCAAAAAGTAAGTCCAGGAAAAACTGATAAAGCAGCGTTTTAATTCTTTTATCTGATTTACTTGATAAAAACAGTTTTATCTGTTTGAGGCCAAGTGGAATGATCCAGCAAAAAGAGAAAACAAAGCTCTGAGTCAAATCCATGGCAGTCAATGGAAAGCATCGCACTGATTCAACAAATGTTACATTGTATTGAATATTACATTCAATATTCAATGAATATTGAATTCCATCATCTTCAATGTGAGCCAGATTAATCCTAGTTTAGTTCTCTTGACATCAGTTTACTGGCTAAAATGTATCATTTTTCCCTGGAGAGATTCCACTGTAGTTTTTTTTTTTAAAATGCCTTCATTAGGAGAAGGCAATGTCAACACGACAGAGCTGGAGAGGCTGCGTGTGCCCTACAGCATATCTGTCAGATCGTACTCTTGTCACCTGGCCACAGAGAGAAGAGTCTCCTACTGATGAAAGCCAAGTGGGCTGCAGTCTACCCGGCAGTCTGTAAAGAGCCTTTCTCTCATCAGCAGGTGTTTTATAAACGGCGTAAAAGGAACACAAATATCCCATGCATATTCCAAAGTGCACTAGGGATTCCAGAGGATGTGCTGAGTAGACCCACACAAGAGTATGACTCCTGTTGCTGAAGGAGACAAGTGAATTACAGCTTCCACATATCTGCAGTTACAAAAATAAGGTGTTCAATGAATGAGCTGATGAAGGCGGGATCTGCCATAGCGCTAAGCAGCAAGCCAGCCGCGGCACCAAGTCTCCCTCTTGTTTTAGGACTCTGCTTCTTGCAAGTAAACCCTATTAACATGGGGTTTGTGAATCATTTACTCATTTCTGATGTAAATCTTCCTGTTTGAGAATGTTAATATGATAGTTGATGTTCTGCCGGCAAACTGCAGCATGGAAACTGGTGTGCAGAGGCCACCTCTGGTTTTACGAGCAATACCTGTATAGACTATAGGGTTATAATGTTTATCAGAATTTTTTACTATGTGTCCTTCAATATTTGTTCAGCTCTGTGAGTCCACAGATGATGGAATACCTTTTCTGGGTTTAATTCGTCTTCTGTATATTGAAACAGCCAATATAAATGTTACTTTCAAGTTAAAAATATGTCTCTAAGTTACAAACGCTAAACCCCATCCTCAAGTAAACAATTTCTAATTCCTGTTTACCACTTTCACACTTTAAGCTAGTCACATTTAATTAAAACTGCTGAAGTAGTCTATTTGTTGTAAATACTAGTACAGTCAATACATTAACAACACTGTAAAAAATAAATAAATCAATACTGCTTTTACTCAACCAAGTTTTCAAGCACATGACGCATGATTGCTTTACTTTAATCTTTTAACTCCTCCAGAGCTTAGGAAAATGTTTCAGGCTTTTTGCAGTCAATCAGGAGAAAGAAATGCAGTAGTATCACACATGAGAAAATGTTTCATTCCTTTCGCAATCAAATTTACAGGGTGATAATACAGTAGCTCTTGAACACATAAGTTTGAAAGTGATGTATTTCCGATGCACTGAGAATATAAGCTCCATTATCTTTATTGTGTAAGAGCAAAAGACACTCTATAAAATGAATCCAGGTATTTTACAACAGAAGTTTATAACTCACTCTTCTTTACTGGAGCACTATTATACCTCCCAAGTATTTCTATATTGAAAGAGTGACTACGTCCTTGCAAAGTGGAATAGATTTTGTATTTCATAAGAAAGAAAATTCCAATCTTTTAAAACTGCTTTTTAAAAAACATAAAAAGGGCTGTATCAAATCAGAGGACTAAAAGTCCTTCTAACCTGATACTCAGGCTCAAGTAATAACCAATAACGAGGCCTAGGGACACTCTTTTTACTTTTGCAACTCCCAGAAAATCTCAGAAGAAATAGAAAAAAAAATATCTAGGGATTAAGAATTTATTGGACTGTATTTCCTTACTGTTATGACTAACTAAATCTAGTTTTAAACTATAGCTATACAAAAGTTTGTGCAAATCATCTATTCCTTTACTGAGATTTTGTGCCAGTAAAATTGCAAGTGAAAGTGTCTAAGTAAACAGGCAGATAATCAATCACCTGAGCACAAAATTACGCCCAAGTGTGAAATTGCACATGAAACCTGAAACTCTGGTACAAATATGGTCACATCTTTGCATACCTTTAATGCAGATTTCAGATCTTTTTTCTGAAGAGATAAAACACTTGTTATGATTTGAAGTGGGAGGGGGAGGTCCGGGTGGCAGAAGCTGCCCGTCAGACCGGACTCCCGTCCACCTCGGGGCTTGAGCCAATCGGCGCCTCTGCGAATTGCCCTATTTACGTCGGACAAAGGAACCGGAAAGGTGTGCCTGTGCCCAGGAGCAAGGAGACGGGAGGGGGGCACGGCCCCCGCTCCCGGCCGGGCCCGCTCCGTCGAGGATGGCGGCGGCGGAGCCGCTGGGGAACTCGGGGAGAGCCCCGCTGTCGGGGCACCCACCTGGCCGAGTTCACCCAGACAGGACTGAAATCTAGGAGAAACGGCCACACAGATAAGAGGTCAGTGAAGATGGAACGGAACAACGTGTGCCGCGGCTGAGTCCCCCTTGCGAGCGGCCCCTTTTACAAGTCCTCGGTGGAGCAAGCAGAGACCCACTCGCAACCAGTGGATGACCCACGTCGGGAAGAGACGCCTAAGCCTGAGACTATTGTGAATCATGGGCACAGGTAGAGACACATTTACACATTTACGCATTTTACGCATTTAAAGTCTGTACGGAGACGCATTAAGGTCGGTATGACGAACCCACGCCGGAGCGCAGTTAAAGTTTGTTGATGACCCACGCCAGAGCGAGTGGCTACAGCTCCTTAAAAGCCCAGGACTGCTAAAGCCCGCACTTGGGGCAAATCCGATGGGTAAGGATTTGCCCCCCAGCGGGTAGGATTCACGCTTTCTCGCCGTGAGTAGGGGATCCACTGGATCAAGGGACAATGGGTGTAAGGACTCCTTTTCCTTTAAGAGAAGCGGCAAGTAACAACTTGGAATGAACGGACCTGCACTCCCCCATTCCCTGCCCCCCCTGCGCCGCTGGGGGGAGGAGGTAGAGCCGGGAAGAAGAAGCAAAGGGTGGGGGGAGTGGTGTTGTTTTTAAGACCTGGCCTTGTTTCTTGTATTCTCTCAAGTAAACCGTTTTTGTGTGCTTTTCCTCTTTTGTAGGTAGCTGTTAATAAATAGTTTGCATTAAGAAAAAGCCTCTTTTGCCCGGGACCGTGGTTGGTGGGTGCTCCTCTGTTCCTGTCTCGATCCTCAGCTCTTTTATTACATTTTTCTCTCCTCTCCATTTTACTGGACTGGGAGAGCTGCTTGGGTTTGGTTGCCGGACTCAGCCTAACCCACGACAACACTGTAAAGCACAAAAGTTTTGTAAGACATGAAGAAATTATGCTAAATACTCTCCATTAATTATGTTATCTAAAAATGCAAAATGTTTTAGAATACAGTTAGTGTAAGGCAATCCAAGTTACTCTTATTACATTAACTTTTTTTCTCATTTATGAAAAAAAAACCAACATTATAAAAGACCAAATATATGAGGAGCATATGGAATACTTCTGCCTGACAGTACAAAAGTGCCTTTGACATTTAATCTCCATTAAAGCAGTTCATAGAAATTGCAGATGTTTATTTATGACACTTTTAACACAATGCAGGTGTATGATTCTGTCACACATAACAGGATTTCCGCAGATGTCTAACTTAAATCTATTTCTTGCATACCACCAGCTAAAATTTCATTACAAAACCCAGACTTGACAATAAGGTAATATCCTAACTTGCCTAACAGGGCAGCAGACAATCTTAGTCTGTTACCAGAAAAGTGACAAAAAGCAATTTTTTTTTTTTTTTTTTTTCAAAATCAAAGTAAAGCTCTAAGTAAAATTCCTTGAGTTCTTCAAAACCAATAAATTTGCCTCCTACTGAGAATAAGACAAGGACATAGAAACAATAGCAGCCAGGAGCACCTGGCAATAATAGCAATAAGACATTCTGTACATCTCCCAGTGTTTTTCCTAAGGGTTGTTGAATTAGCCACTATAAAAATGAAAGCACAATGATAGTGGTTTGAATAAACTGAAATTTTGTACCTATGTCACTTGGTCATGTCCACACGGACTCAGTGATTGCTGTACCATATCTTGTTATATGATTCTAAGTTTGCAAAGTATGTAAACAGAAATGGAGTTACAAAAAATACTTGCACTGCAACCTTGAACAGATTCTGAATTCTGATTTGATTTTAAAGTTGTGATCTCTGGAGTGTTTCATCAGCTTTCATTCTTGTAGTGAGACCTGGGAGACCGAAATCACTGCGGTACGTCTCCTCTGCTTAGGGGAAAACTATTTATAAACAATGTGAAGAGGTAGTGAATTGTGCTTGTTCAACTACAAGAATCTGAAAGCAGCTGTTCACAGAGAAAGTGGATATTCCACGTAGAAGCTCAAAGTGAAAGACAGTTCTCCATCTGGAGTACTTATATGATCAAGAGCAAAATTATTTGATCTTGTTCTATTGTTAGTTTGGAGGATGTTCTGGAGATGAATACTGAGTTCAAAAATAATTGTGGCAATGATATTTATTTCAAGCCCTTGATGTAAAGCTGGATATACAAAGCTTCTGCCTGCCACCAAACTAATGACAGTCTTTTTGTGATAATAATCAAGGCAGACAAGGAAGATAAAAGACGACTTCTCATAACAATAACTCATCAGTTCTCTAACCACTGCTTCCCCCAGTGAACATTATGAAGAGGGATCTACAAGTTCTTCCAAGAAAACGATCTGTTAGTCATCCAACTTACTGACTTTGTTGCTGCTCTTCCTCTAGGCATTGATCTACAAGAACTTGTTTATAAAGCTTAATATAAGTTCTTGAGTTTAGAGTGGGACACATTACAACACTGCAATAACATATCCTCTTGCAGCTAATATATAAATTTCATCTTTTCTCTATCAAGTAGTCCGTGAAAGATTAATAGCGCTTTAGGCTGGCTTTATTTTCTTTACCAACAGCTTTATTGCTTATTTTTCACTTGAGCACTGTGTTCAGCCTCCTATCTCAAGCTCAAGGGACAGTGCCGTATTAAAGATCAACTTATTCAGAGACAATGCGTGTTAAGGCACCAGACCTGGCCATAGGCTGTGTATGTATTGCCCTTTGGTGTTATCATGCAACTTTGCCAGTTTTCCAGGCTCAGTGATGCTTTTCCACCAACCCCAGTTGTCACAAACTGTCACGAACTGAAGGTATCTTCTCGCAACCCAAGGGTCATTGTGATCACCTCGTATATCAGAAGGCCTTTATCTCACTCAGAAGGTCTTTATCACAAGAGGGCTTCCAACTGCTCTCTAAGGGCTCCTACCTCTCCACGTCCTGGAGGGAAATGCCCTTCTCCCAGGAGGGAGTGCCCCACCTTTAACCACCCATGGGTCACGTGGTTTCCAGCTGACAATGTGACTCACAGCACCTGTTTTAATGAAACACAACAGGTGCTTTCTATTCAACCCATACAGCAGCAGAAGACTTCCCCGACACCCAGTTGCATCTTGACTGGACAGGCCTCAGTTGTGTCCACACCACACTTTGGCAAGGAGGCACAGAAGCTTTGCATGTGGCCTGTTCATCTTGCCCTTTGTGCCTTTCTGGCATGGCAGACACCTGTTAAACCAGGGCTGAGGTCCTACCCGAGCAAGAGGAAAGTCCATCCTCAGGTCTTCAGTTGCCTCCTGGCTCTTAAGATTCTGGCTTTCAAGCTATCAAAGCCAAATCAGAAGCACAGGTCTCATGCAACACATGAAATGAGACCACATGAACATGGTGGCTACCCTGGAAAACATGTCAGCAAACTTTGTTCACTAAGGTAAGTGTCCTGGAGCAGTGACTAACACCAGCAACACTGCTCATAGCTTTGTTTTTAAAGCATGGCTGTTCTGCTCATAGGTGTGCCAGGAATGTCTTCCATGAGGGCACCCTATTTGTCAAAAGGATGTACATACACAAGAAAAGAGAAAGTACTTGATAGCATGCAGCATGAGCAACATAGGGATGGATGGGGTTGTGCCTTAAGACAAGGCAGGCTCTATAAGGTCACATCATCCAATACTTGCAACACTAGTAAAGGTGCTTTAACATCTCTCATATGAAATCTGAAAATAGTACCAATTTGGTGCAACTCTGCTAAAGACTATGCAAGGACCATCAGCCCTAACTGAGTAAGCTCATTCCTCCTTCAAGCTTAAAAGCCACAGTGGATCATTTCATGTACTAGGGTAAATGGTCTGAAAATGAATGCTGCTTTCTTATTTTGAACAGTGATTTGTACCTTAATGGTATCTGGAGACTAAGAGAATAACTTAGTAAACATGCCACAGGACAGACGCCTGTTAATACAGCCTTAAACTCAGATCTGTTGTTGCATCAATACCTTTCACCACTTCATCAGTTCTGTTCTTTGCTAAACAAATGTTAAGCTGATATTTTAACTAAATGACCCACTCCACTAGATCTCTTTCCAGTTCCAGTTTTCACCTTACATTCATTCCACAGGGCATCTCTCAGAATTACATTACAAGTCACCTATTTTCCTTCACTGAATTACCTGTTTCAATGAAGGCCACTGCTCTCCCTCTCCCTTTATTAAAAAACTAAAATGTCACCATTATAAAATACCAGCCTTGCTTCAGGACAAATAAGCGTTATGCATGTCTCTAACCCTACTTTCATCATTGTCCTCTTTTTAGAGCACTTTTCTAACTGCTTCCTGACCGTCTCCTTGCAGCTTAGCATGGGGTCATCTAATGTCAGCTTCTATTGGATCTCAAGGCTGGTTTTGATATTACCACTTGCCCTTCCTCACTGTCTACAAAAGTGATGGGAAAAAAAACTGTACAAATGTATCTATCGCATGGGAGATATGAGCCATAAAAGAGCAGCATGAAAGGAAATTATAATTTAAAAACAAAAAACAAACAGTTAGGTATTCTACAAGAATGTGTTTTGTGTCTTGAAGTGAAAAATGCAGCAGGTTTCTCTCATATGTTTTTTAGTTGCTCGTCTTGATATCTTTACCTAGTAGGAGATCACTTTAGAGTGAAAACTATAGCAGTTTTCCAAATGATTTCATCTCCTATTACAACATTGCTTTGGTTGTAACAGAAGCAGTGAGGCTCCTCTGTCTTGCCCACACAATCAGATCCTTACCTCCTCTTTCCTCATCACTGTGGCTTTTTTCAACCAGCTTTAACTATGCCAGTTTATGATAATCTTTATTTTGTTAGACTCCCATGTTAGCAGATAGCATCTCAGGCCAAGAGAGGAACTGCCCAATAGAAAGACTGGTCAACTATGAAATGTATCCAGGAAAGAGAAGAGGATCAGTGTGTAAAGATTCAACTACGACAACAAAAAACATGAGTGGAAATAAGGCAAATTAAGGAGAATATGGCCCAGATGAAGAAAAAGAAGAAAAAAGTAATGAGAAAAAATCCAAACAAATAAAAAAAAGAAAACCCAACACTGGAGTTAAAACAGATTTTGAGAGTCAACTTAAATCCCCAAAAGCTCATACACAAATGCTAACATGACTCTTCAGGGAACAGCATGGAAGTTGTGTGAGAAAAATATTTACAATATAAAGATCTTAAGATGGCAGTGGGTCAGTGGCAAAACCATGATGATAATTTGCACACAGGATGACAACAAGTCCCAGAAAATCAAGTGAGACAATCCCTGTTTATTTAGAGAAAAAAAGCTTGTGATTCACTACATGAAATGTAGAAGCAATGGGCCAGAGTTCAACATTAAATCTTACACCTACAAGCACTATATCAAACAATGCAAAGCAGACCTGAGGAAAGAAGACAGAGAATGAATTATACATAGATATTTCTGCAACATTACAAGCATTCAAAAAAAGGAAGTACAGGAATGAATATGCAAATAACTTCCTTCTGTGATGCAATGTCTTCTTAATACCTGGTGTAACTGAAAGCCCACCCATTGCACCCTAGTGTCCCCAGGGCACATGCAGGGCCTGGAGATGAGCTCTTAGGAGGAGACATGCTGCACCATGTAAGAGAAAATGCAAGTATGAGACTGCTGGGAAGGATCTCTACAACACTCCCCAATCTCGCTTCTCCATAGCCAGTATCCTGGCAGCGTATTCCTGAGATCTTCAAAAGGCAGGATTCGGGAACATAGATAAATATACATAGATACATGTATTTATACATAGATATGTATTTACATATCTACACCAGGAACATACATATATTTACATATATTGTAAACTATTGCCATTACTGAACAAACCACGGAGGAAGGACATGGTAGCAGAGATCTTGATGAATTCGAAGTCAGTGGAAGGTCAGTACGAAGAGCTCCTTTACAGTACAGAGCTGGAAGAGGAAGATTTGTAGAACTACGTGTGTCCAGATAAGTATGTCATGTCAGGTATTTAGGTTTAGAGTTAGAGGTTTAGTTGCAACTTTAACATCTTCTCACTTAGAAAAAAAAACTGTTGTTTGCTTCTGTGCTCCCACTTAACGTGTACCTAATATGTTTTACTTTAACGTGTCTTTCAGAAACGGCCAGGCTATGCATACTGGGCAAAGAATGCAAAGTATCTCCCTTCAAGAAATGAGGACATAAGACATGGGGGCTGCAATCATAGATATTTTTAAAAGAATACATGCTCTGCAGGTTCAAGGGCATTCAAAAGAAGCACAGTATTTTCACTGGGATCTTTTCTCTTTCATGTGAACATATCCTATTGACAGCAACAGCCATGTGTATTACATATAGCTACAATATAAAGGACAGACAAGATCAATATACCCTGTGAAAATGATGTATATTTTTGGTTAGACTTTAATCTGTGCCATTTAAATTCATGACTCACTACTTCTTATGTGTAGCTGAGATTTATGGAACTACATTTAAATCAAAGACACTGAAATTACAATATTTTGACAAAGCAAAAAGGTTAGTGTTCAAAGTTTTCTACTTCAATAGCACCACAGACTTGTAATACGATAAAATTAGCCACCAAGTATTATTAGAAATTATTCAGTGGTTTTAGAGGACTGGTCTTGTTCCTATTAAACAAAAAGAGAGAAATTTAAACAGAAATTTACATCAAATAGGCAACTCCTTAAAACCCCTACTGTATGTTTAATTTCCATTAAACTTCTCTAAAATTTCAGCCTGGTAGTGATGAGCACTGGCCTGGATTGAGCCCTCCCCAGTAGATCTCCTGGCCATGCTTACACTTCCCTAGCACTATATCCCTCTCTTCTCACTCTACCTCAGAAATGGCCAGCATTTGGTAATTCCACCCCAAATATGAACTTAGCTGTTTATTCCTGTGAATGTCTGGAAACAGGCAAATCTCACTCTATCTTTTCTCTCCTCTAATGCTGTCTCCAAGCCAGAGTCATGGTCCCAGCACCCATATTACCCCAGATGACAGACGCACGTAGTCATGGCTTCTTCCCAGTATCTAAAAACCTGCAGACAGTCCACTCCCAAGTAGGATTGCAGGTAGCTAGTTTCCAAGATGATTTACTCCCATGATAGACAGAAGCGAGGGTGAGAGAAAGGTCAGCAAAGCATGTCTTCTGTGAGCAGGCTGAGACTTGTGGAAGACAAGGTTTTGGAGACTTCAAGTTTTTCATGGCTGGAAAAGGAATGAAACCTGCTTGATGCATGCTCCTGTTTGGATCCCAAGAGGCTGCACTGTCTGAGAAAAAAGACTTCAGTAACAGCTGATACAATCAGCAAACACCACTCCAGCAAGCATATTCACTGTTTAAGCAAAAAAACCCAGCCGTTAGCTTTCACCTGCATCAACTGACAGTAGACAGATGGGTTGCCTGGAAGTTTCTGCATGAAGACCAGGAAGCAGCGGTCTGCCAGTTTGGTTTTTTCTCATCTATACAGCTATGCAAAAGACCTCCAGATATGCAATACAAAGGTATTGTCTCTGGTTTTGACCCCACTCTCTGCTGTGTGCTTCAAAGATGCTGGAAAATTGATAAGCTAATAATGCAGGAGTTGCAAAGTCAAGAGGTACCAGCACTGCTGCAGCAGAGAAGGGAGCTGACTCAGCAGGACTGGTACTAGTAGCAGAGAGGTTAGACGAATCTAGAGCCAGAAGTCAGAAATAGTTCTTTCTCAGCAGCCAGCCTGCAACAGTAGTTTCTAGTTTATGAGCCCCGAGAGACCTGTATTGACAGCAGCTGCAAGAGCAGGACCATTCAGTCTGATCCTGAACCTTCCCTTACTCTTTGCCATTTACAGTGAAAGCTAAACCACAGAAGTCCTGGGAGAACTTAGCTGACTCAGGAGGAGGTGGGGCTGGAGTGACCTCTCTGACTGGTCCCTCAGCTCTCAGGATCCCATAATCATAAATCTCATTTAGGTGTCCTGCTCCGGCAGGGGGATTGGACTAGATGATCTTTTGAGGTCCCTTCCAATTCCTAACATTCTGTGATTCTGTGATCCCGGGAAGTGCTGAGCATGAGGTTGGAAACTCCTCCTGGGCAGGTAGGTGAGCAGGATTCAACTGAGAATCCAGCCAGGAATGAGGCTTGGACATCTCAAGGAAGATCCTCAAGGCATATTTCTAAGCCTCAGGGAGGGGCTGGGGTTAATAGAGGTTGTCGCATGTGTCTCTTTTCCTGATTATTGTACAGGGAAAAAGGAGGCCCCATCGTTTGGTTTGTATTTTTGTACCTAAAGGGGGCCTATGAGAAAGCTGGAGAGGGATATTTTCAAAGGGCATGTAGCGATAGGAAAAGGGGCAATGGATTTCAATGGAAAGAGGGCAGATTTAGGTTAGATCTAAGGAAGAAATTCTTCACTCTGAGCGTGGTGAAGCACTGGAACAGATTGCCCAGAGAAGTTGTGGATGCCCTGCCCCTGGAAGTGTTCAAGGCCTGGTTGGATGAGGCTTTGAGCAACCTGATCCAGTGGAAGGTGTTCCTGCCCATGGCAGTGGAGTTGGAACTAGATGATCTTTAAGGTCCCTTGCAATCCAAACCATTCTGTGATTCTATGAAAATAACCCATTTCTTAAATGTATTCTCATCAAGGCACCACCAGCTTGGATGGTGGGCTCAGCTGTGTCTCGCAGCACAGTCATCAGCTGGAACTGGCTGTGTCCAGCATGGGGCAGCCCCCAGTCCCTCCTCAGAGGCCACTCTGCAGCCCACCCACTACCAACACCTTTCCACCAACATTCAATACACCTGGGACTGACCAACTTACAAGATGGCACTAGACACAGTTAGAGCTGCCTCATGTGGCAAGTACTTGGCAAAACTATGTTCTCTGTAGGACTTCAACAAACTCAACTCTTACAGCATGGAAAAGGCATGGATTAATTAATTTTCAGAAATATCTGACTGTTCATGGAGTATGTGACAGGACACAACGCTTAATACTCTAAGGAAGAATGTGGTTTGCATCCACAGCTGGTCTAGGTATGGATATTGAGAAGAGCAGACCCAGTGAGTCTTGGAAAACAAAAGCTCCCACCAGCACAGCGTAAAAGTACATGGTAGATCACAGAACTGAGATTAACAGCAAGTAATGGGATCTCCAGAGGGTGGTGAGGCACTGGCACCGGTTGCCCAGAGAAGTTGTAGATGCCCCATCCCTGCAAGTGTTCAAGGCCAGGTTGGATGAGGCTTTGAGCAACCTGGTGTAGTGGAGGGTGTCTCTGCCTATGGCAGGGGGGTTGGAACTAGGTGATCTTGAGGTCCCTTCCAACCCTAACCATTCTATGATTCTATGATTCTGTCTGCATCTAAGGAGATACCTGTAACACTGTTTTCATTGAATGTAGTGAAATGTCTTTCAGATCTCTTTCTTGTACCTTCAGTGTCCACCTGGAGGCATCACTTGTAGTTGTTTTTCTGGTGCCTTCAAATAACCCACCCAAGTTTCTCTCAGGCAAGCAGAAAAGCCCTTGTCACTGTGACCACAGAGGCTGGTATGCAAAATATCTCAAGTTAAAATTGTACTGTAGCATATTACTTCATAGTCTAGACTTACAACTTCTGCAACAATTCAAGGAAGGTTACATAAGTTACATAAAGCTCTTCATTACAAGAAGATAAGTCTTGCCAGGGTTTCATAATAAAGTATAATAGCATGTACTGATGTGTGAAAAAAACCCATTTTGTTTCCATAGCAATAGGAAAAACGTGAATAGTTTCAAGGTCTTTGCTTTCTTTCTTTTATTGTTACTGCTGGTTGTAAAATATCTGAAGGAGGTGCCTCTGCTCTACAAGGAAATACAGGAATCCATCGTTCAAATTACATCATCCATCAAGGGTTAGTTTCCAGGAGTCAGGGTTGGTGTGGCTTGAAAAATTACTTAAGCAGTTCATAGGTGGGAAGGGACACATAACAGCAAGAACAGGAAGGCAAATGCCAATCTTCCTCCAGCCAGCAGTACTGAAACAAGAACATTCGATTTCCAGCTAAATATTGTCTCCATATTGAAATGTTCTCAGGACTCATTCCATTGTACAGATCAATTACACAGAGCCTCCTACAGTCAAGGCTAAAAAACTCCACCTTGAAGTTCATCCGACACTCTTTCAGCTAAGCCTGCTCTGCGTTAGCTGAAAGTGGTTTGGGACATTTCACCTTATCTGTACAGCTGTGCAAGGTAGACCTATCAGAGGCCAGGCATCCCAGAAAGGGTGAAGAGCTACAGCTGTAAAGAGCATCTCTCACAGCCTTGACCAGGCAGGAAAGCCTTTCTCTTATTCTCCCATTAGGACTCCAGCATCAGTCCAGCACTTACATGAAATCAGTAAGTTCCTGGGACTTCTGTTGCCACCTGGCCTCTCTGAGAGCTCTTTTTGGGACAGCCAGCCTTACATCACTGGAAAAAGATGCTGGACTCCCAGCTTGCTTCTAGAGAGTCCCAATCATTTTGCAGGATGTTCTTATGAACATGCAACCCATCAGATGAACAGAGATGATTCTCTGGAGGAGGTGGTAGAAAACAAGCCCAGCTATATTTCTTATTGTTGTTGTTATTGATTTTAATTGCATGTGGATTTTGTTATGGAACTGGCTTCTCTCTCAGCCACTGTTAAACAGGGAAGGGTAAAAAGCCCTCATTCTTGGAGCAATGCACTACTTAGTCATCTACAATTACTATTGGTAGTAGTACACTTAGTCTACTTAGTCTAACATGGCAAGGTTTCAAATGGCTGGGGGGGGGCAAGATGGCAGTTCTGCTTCATTTTCAAGTCAGCAAACAGGTATCGTTTACCTAACTGAGTACCTTGGGGAGGGAAAGGGGTGTTCTGAGATAAAGCTCCCCTCTAACAAGGGAGAAAGGCTGAGCTGGTAGGGTGGACTAGATTACAAATTGTATTTGTTTGACTACAAGGTGTGAGAGGCTATTTGTCACTTTGTCTGTAGAGAAGGACACTTTCACTTAAGGTTTGGTTGTGACAAGGAGCTATTTATGTGATTAACCTCTGAAAGACTTGTATAAGACATTTGGAGGAATTTTATTTCAATAGAAACGTTAGAGTTTTCTTCTAGGTTTGAGCTAAAATGATAATTATTTTTCCTATCAGGTATTGGTGCAGCTGTAATTTTAAGTGTATTATGCTACATCAGTATCCTATTATGTATTATGCCACATCAGTATCTTCTAAGTATAAGCTAGTGCAGATCATGAGTATGAGGTTTTTTTCGTCTTCTTAAGAATTGCCCTTCTTTCTCTACTTTCTCTCTTCTTCGTTTAAGTATTTTACATTGCTCCTTTGGCTGTCTTTAAAATGGCACATAATTACTTATCATCTGAGACCCAGAAGAATACTTAATCACTTACTACTGTGTGTTAAGTGTTACACATTTACTAGAGGGTAATATAAAATCCCAAAACGTCACCATGGTTAACCGTTTAATAATACTCATGCATTCATTATGCCAAATCCCACCACGGAGGCTGATAAAATGAAAAACGTCTGAACAGCTTGTCATGGTTTTAGGCTGATCCAGCAACTAAAACTCACACAGTCTCTCCTTCTCCAGTAAAGTAGAGAGGAGAGAAAAAAAAAAACAAAGGGGCTGAGGGTTGAGACAGGAACAGAGGGAGCACCCACCAACCATGGTCCCGGGCAAACCAGACAGGGCTTTCTCAAAGCAAAAGAGTTTATTAATGATTACTTAGAAGGACAAAGGGAAATAAAACTGATTACTCGAGAGGACAGAAAGAAACAAAACCAGATCTTAAAACCGACACCTTCCCCCCCTTTTCCTTTTCCTCCCAGCTCTACCTCCTCCCCCCAGCAGCACAGGGGGCAGGGACTGGGGGAGTGCAGGTCAGTTCATTCCGTGCTGTTACTGCCGCTTCTTTCTTAAAGGAGGAGTCCTTACACCCTTTTCCCCTGCTCCAGTGGATCCCCTACCCACGAGGAAAAATCCACAAACTTCTCCAGCGTGAGTCCAGCCCACTGGAAACAATCCTTCCCCACAGATTGCTCCAGTGTGGGCTCTACCACAGTCTCGGGTACTTAGGGAGCTGTAGCCACTCGCTCCGGCGTGGGTCGTCACGCAGACGCCAGATGCCTCTCTGCCTTGTCGTGCGTCCCAACACGACCATCCTCAGGCTCAGGCATCTTCTCCCCACGGGCTGCGAGTGGGTCTCTGCTCCACCGAGGCCGTCCTGGTTGCAGGGGGGCCGCCTGCTATCTCACCATCAGCCGCAGGGGAAACTCGGCTCCGGCACACCTCCTCCCGCTCCATCCTCACTGACCTGCTGTCGATGCGGCTGTTTCTCTCAGATCTCAGTCCTCTCCAGGTGAACTCAGCCCAGTGGGCACCCCAGGAGTGGGGTGCCCCCAAGTTCCCCACCTGGCTCCGCCGCCGCCATCCTCCGTGGGCAGCGCCGGCCCGACGCAGGCAGCTGCCCCGCCGGGAGCCAGGGAGCGGGGGCAGTGCCCTCCTCCCTTCTCTGCTCGATCCTGGGTGAAGCACCTTTTCTGGTTCCCTTGTCCTGACTTAAATAGGGCAATTCGCAGAGGTGCCCTATTGGCTCAATCCCGAGGGGGATGGCAGTCTGATCTGGTGGCCAGAACTAAGCCTAATCCGGTTCCAAAACCGGGGAGGTCGCAGGGAGCAAAACCCCTCTCCTGCCACCAGAACCACCCCCTCCTCCACATCAAACCATGACACAGCTGTAGGTAACTTATGGAGAAAGACTGAAAGCCCCTTCTTCAAACCTTCCTTTCCTCTGAGCATGCCCCTGCGAGCACAGGGTGCGCAGGAAGGCTGGATATATGCGACAGTAGATAGAGCTGGTAATATCACCTATTGTCAATCTCCTGACAGTTTCCATTGAAAGATCTTATTTTGGTTGTTTATATCTCTGCCTAACTATTTGGACTAAAATTTTCTATGCCAGGTTCTCTGCCTCGGGCTGAGTTTTTCTGGAAGCACTGCAGGGAAAAAAATACTCTGCTGTGTCAGAGAGCAGAGCTGATGGAGGAGGGGAACGCACTGCTTTTTCCACATTACTGAAACAGTTCATATAGCTAAACAGGAATCTGCTTGCCATTGTTTTTCTCAGTCATTGCAAGGTGCTGCAGCAAGAAAGTGGCTGGATCTGTGTGACAATGGAAAAAAACACCTGGATGCTGAAAGTTGCAGCAGAGTAGCAGTGCTTGAGCAAAGAAAGGTTAGATCTCTGTTCTGGTTTCAGGGAGACTATTCCTAGCTAGAAAAAGAGGCTGGTTCTAACCATTTTGAGATAAATTGGTGTCTCAAAGTAGAGAAGGAGAGATTATTGGGATGAGACAGAAAAAATCTGCACTTGAGGGAAGGAGGGAGGCAGCAAAGGGGAAGAGGGGAGCACCAGACAGCGCGCTCTGTTTCAGACCCTGGTGGAGCCAGAGATCACCAGATTTCTCATCCTTCTGCTGCTAGCAGAAGCTCTTCTTGTTCTCATCATATGGCTGCTCTGCAAGCAGAGTGACAAGCTGTTACCTCACCCAGTGGTAGTCAAGACATTTGTGTATTGGATCTAAAATGTTCAATAATGTTGATTGACCCTGCCATGTTGTTATAGTCAATATGCGTTGGTTTCCTCAGTTCTTGCAGTGGTTAAATCTAGGAAACATGCAGGAAAAAAACATGCAGATAAGTTGTGAAGTCAGCGCCATCAAAGTTATAGAAATCTAAAGACTGACTCTGTATTTCCCACCACATCTCACATGGGACTGTTCCATTTAATTTCTCTCAGCACTTAGCTGCCAAATTCTGCTTACATGCTTGAAGCAGAGAGAAACACCAACTGATGGTCTAGAATGGGTAGAAGGGCTGAGAGGAAGAGCCTGGGCAATTCTCAATCCCTCCAGCCCTCACTTTCTCTCAGAAGTGAGGGGGAAATTGGTTTTGCATCTATGATTTAAAACCAAACAGTTGGTAACCTTACTGTTAAATGTATGTGTATATATAATTCACTATTCCTCCTAATTTCAAACCTCCATTTTAAGCTCTTTCAGTAGAGAACAGATTTCCATGGACAGATTTTTTTATTTCCTACCTTCATACTGGATCAGTGCAGCAGGCAGCGAAGTGCTAGAGTCCTCCCTCCCTCCCCATCTCACATGCAGGATGTATTTACAAATCACGTTTTACAGGAGGCTTCCAGACTCTAAACACCCGTGAGCAATGTAATGAATCACAGGCGCAGACACGATGCTGCGTACACCGGAAGCAACTGAAATCACTGAAGAAAGTAACTGCAAAAATAAAGGTGTTCTGTGGTAGGGATGCAAGGGATGGAGGGGCAGGGAATGCTCACTTCTGAACCTGTTCATTCTGAGGTGTTTCAGGTGTCATGAGGAAAACAGGCAGCAATGCTACCTTCCACACATGATGTCTTTCATCAAGTACAGGATGCCAGGCAGAGGCTAACTGTTTCATCAGGTGTCAGGCTCAATCTGCTCTTCCCCAGCTCTCAAGGAAATGTGCTAGGGGGAAAAAATAATAAATAAATAAATAAATAAAGTTTATATCTAGTGGCATCCATTTGAATGTTAGTGAAATTTCCTGCAATTCACAGGCCAGCATCCAACCCTCCAGCCTTGTGCAGGTGGGGACGCAGTGTGAGCCCGAGGTGGCACATTAGCCGGGCATGAGGAAGAAGCCATCTGGCCGCCCTGCAGCGCGGCACCAGGAGAGCAGCTTCAGGAGAAGGATCTGCCACCGCTTCAGCTACCGAGCAGGAGGACTGGGGGAGGGGGAAAAGCACTCTCTGAGCATGGACCAGCCAGCTAGCTCATCTCCAAATGCCTGCTGTTCCCTCTCGTTAGATAGATGGTTGGACTCAAAGTCAAAAGCAGTTGTCTCAGATATTTTTCTTCCAGAACCCACTCCAAACAGTAGATTTCACGATAGCCTGAACAGACAAATTCTAGCAAATCAAACAGGAAAGTCTGTTTAAGGATTATTGGTATCAGCTGTGTATGTACCTTTGCATCAGACCCTCCTTCAGCTCCTCGTGTGCAGGCAGATTAGCACTATTGAAACGCCCTGTCATGTGCTAAACGCCATCCATGGGGTGACTCAGATCTAGTGTGCTTATCAGAGATTTAACAACAATATGAATACATTAATAGGACACAGATTTCAGGCATATCAACAATTACCTGAAGCGCTGTACAAGTCTTAGACAGAAATGCTGTTCATGCACACGAAATAGATTGAAAGCTAAAAATCAGTCAACAGTAAAATAGAAAAACACAAAAGAATACTGCAAATAAAACTCATCTCTGCTGTGGCCTATTTCTCTTTAGAGAAGATCATTTCCAGAAGCTACAGGAAGAACAATTGTGAGAGTCTGCCAGACGATCTGCGACACAAAAGCCTGGAGTGGAATGATAACCAGAGAAAAGCACTTTATTCCCTTTACGTGACGTATTTGTTTTCCCATCAGAAACCACAGAGCCGTGATAAGCTGCTGTTAGGATTCTGCAGATCTTTCCTTATGATGGATAGTTAATTAACAGAATAGAGCTATTTTAAAAACTTCTGCCTTACTTTATTATTTGGGGGTGAAGCTTAGCCATCCCTGACCCCGGTCAAGGAAGGACTGCTAACTACACAGATAGCATCTCTTGGGTGCGAGACAGCACGTGGCATACACAGGTCTTGCTGCAAACCGGTGAAGGAAGTCGAGCAATTCTAGTAACTTAGAAAGGGCTTCCTGGAGCTCACTGCTATTCTGGGACTGCAGTTGTTTTGTAGTTTTACAGGCAGATTTCTTCCTCCACTGCAATCTCCAGCAGACTCCCTGCAAGCCGCTCATTTGCTTGAGCCATGGGTGAGAGAGAGGTTTCACTTTTAAACAGCAATATCTGACCTAAAAAAAATCTTGGAAAGGAACAGAGAATTCAGTTGGGAAAGGTATTTTTTGTAGAAAGCAGTGCAACATTTCTTTCTTGGCATGATGTGAACAAGTGTTTTCCAGGTGCTAAAAATCCATGGGGAAAGATGGTCCTCTCTGAAGCAAAGCACAGCAGGAGCAAGGTGCATCACTGAGTGCTTAGCAGAAGCAGAAAAGCGATTTACCATGTAATGCAACACATAAGGCCCTCATTTGAATTAGCCATGTAAATGACAAATACGGTTAACAGCCCAAGTAAACCTGTGGCAATTTAAATAGGCAGGATGTAATTAATGACTTAAGTCGACAATGAAACTACTAACCTTACTTTTTCAAAAACAGTCAGTAAATTTTTCCTAAGCACAGTCAGGACACTGATTAACAGACAAAAGGTTGTTGTCTTCATGAAGTGCCTCACAACAGAGATTTCCAAGCTGCAGAGAGCTGGTTAGTCAGGTATTCATTCCTTTTAATTTTAGCTGTTAAGCATAAAGGGGATACAGCAGAGGAAAACAGAGAAAGAAATTAAGTAAGAATGCATGTGTGGAAGTACACAGAGTAATTTTCTAATTTTTTTTTAAGTTTTAAAAATACACATGCATTCTTTTATAATGTTATTACACCAAATTATATCTCGTGGTTATTAAAGGGATGTTCTCAATTGCAAATAGGAGGAAGACCATTCACTTGAGACTGGAAATGGAAGAGGTGGTGCAGTCTCTTTGAATGCAGTCCATGCTCTGAAAATTCAAAACTTTCTTCCCTATAATGCAATAAATAATCTTTGTCAGTACTGAATTAGCGATATCCATAACAATATGTGGCCTACACCATAGATTTTCTTTGAAAGTCAGTGACCAGATTTTTCCTGTGCAGCTACTGAAAATGAACAACATAATGAATCACAGCATTTTGTTTTCTTCTTCCCCTCCTTTTTGGTATATATACATATATATAGGTATAAAAGTTTAAAGAGGAAATAAAAGCTCCTTCAACATTTTCCCCACCTCCAAAGTTGTGCACACCATGTAAAGGCTGTTTGCCACTTTTACTAACATTTGTGTAACATTACAATTTAATGCCCTCATTGTTGTCACGTTTTGGTATAAGGCTTTTACCGAATACACCACAGTACTCTTATATTTCGTCCATCAGGAAGTTCACAACCTCCAGTGCTTAGGGATGCTGGTTTCGCAGAATTCCCAGCCTGCCCGTTTGCTTCTGAGCTGTGCCAGGATGTTTGTGCCAGAGGTTGAAGCCCTCTTCTTTGGGATGCAATCTGAGAAGTTATGTCCCTCACAATGTTTTGGAAGTAAACTGCTCCCAATCACACGTAGAGTTCGTTTAAAAGTCTGAATCAGAAAAAAAAAAAAAAAAAGTTTACAATTTGCTTCATAAAAGACAGGTGTAACTGAAAGCAAAGAGGTAAAGCTTTCTCTAAGCTGTCTTGCAGTGTGTGTTTTTGACCATCTACAGAGCAAAAGGAACCTGAGCTAGGCAGCCTCTACTTTAAAGAAGTATAGCTAGGAATTGCAAAAGCTGAATTGTCGAGAAGCAAAATCAGTTCACAGCAATGCAGTTGTTTAATCTGCTGCAAACTAACATAGTGTATAACTGAGATCAGATTTCCAGAGTGCACAGCAAATGTGGACCTCTGCTGACTCTTCAGAAAATCTTGGAGATGTTTACATCTTATAGTAGTTCTCGATTCTTTCTGTTGACCTAGTAAATGTAAGAAAAAAGAAAAGACATGATGATTTAAAGTAGTTAGCCTTCTGTCATTGATTAATTTCTTTAGACATCTAAAGGAGTTTCTATTCTGCAGCTACAAAAATTCCCAGATCCTGGTCTTATTGCAGACCCCTGCAAGCACAGGTTGCCTCAGTGTGATTAGAGTAAAGGTATGGAAATAACCTGATGCAAAAGCGGAATTCTAACTTCCAAACTAAACAGCAGAGCACACTCAGGATATAGCTACATTTAAAGGTCTAAAATCTTTGTTTGACAGCCTGGGATGACGGTTAGTCTGAAAGCAGAGAATTAACCTGGAAATAAAGATCTCATCAAACTGGAGTGGTGGATATTATTGCACGTTACCTTAGCAAGGTGGCACGTTTCTTCACAGTGACACTTATTAACTGGTACAATTTCTTTGCGCTTGCTACTCAGGCCTCTTCGTTTTCCTCTCATTAAACCTAGCTGTAGCTGTGTGCTGGCAAACACAAATGAAAAACAGTGTCGTGGGTTAGGCTGAACCCCCACACACAGCCGGTCACTCCCCCTACACCACCTCCAAGAATGAGGGAGAGAATTAAAGGATAAACGGGAAACCCATGTGTTGAGAGAAGCACAGTTTAATACAGATGATTTAATACACAGTGTAGGTGCTCATCACCCCCTCGTATGCGAAGCCCATCTTGTCCCGAAGCTGCAATCCCGGACGAACGCGAGGCCCCGAAATAGAGAGGGGCAGAGAGAGAGAGATAGTACTCCGAGGGTGGGAGTACTGGGAGAGAGAGAAAAAGAAAGAAAAACAATAGAGCAACAGCGCAGCAAACGCAAAAGAGCAAAAGCGGCGAAAGAGCCAAAGCGCAAAAGCCCTTCTTTCCAGCTGACCCTCACTTTTATACTGGGCATGACGTTGCGTGATATGGCATACTAATTGGCCAGTTTGGCCCTCAATCTTAAGTTCCACCACAAATCACAAGGGGAATCGTGGCCCCCTTGTCCCGGCTATGCTCCCCCCTTATCCCGCTGTGCTTCTGCACTCCGGCACACTGAAAAGTCCTTGGAGTTTCACGTCCAACCACAAACATCAACTTGTTATCAACATTCTTCTCAGAGGGAGCCTCTGAGTAAAACCAAAACACGGAGCTCTTCTAGCTGCTAAAAAGAAGAGCTAACCCGGTCCCAGCTAAAACCAAGACAATAGCTATCTTAATTAGCTAAAATAAGTGAGCAGTTTAAAGTTAAGGAAAGCATGCCACCTCTTTTGCTCAGGTGTTCCTGCCAAGTTGCATGAAGGGCTGCACTTTACATCTGGGTCAGGTTAATGGTAGTGCTTTTCCCTGCCCTTCGGCTGGATCAAGCCCTCTCCCTACAACACAGCCACAGCCATAGCTCTGCAATCATAAATTCTCCTCCCAAGGAAATAACAGGAGGAGAGACATAAGGATACCCTAAATGTTACCTTTACTGTTATCTTGTTGGCACATAGCAAGCAGGGTAAACCAAGTTGAGGTTTCAATAGCAGCTGCTCTGGAAAAGTACTTCCATATTTAAGTGAAATGGTGCAGGGCCATCAGCAATACTCTAAGAAGGAAAAAATTATATCTGAGTAATGAAATGCAGTGTAGTATGGCTATGACATTTCTATAGCACAAGTTTTTCCAGTCCTTGCAGTGAGACAAGCCTTGCTAGATTCTGTCCCTCTTGTCAGCCTCCGGCACTACCTGTTCTGGGAAGCTTTGTTTCATATTTGATCTTTCTCCAGAAGTCATGTCTACAGGTGTGGATTTCATAGTATCTTCAAGAAAAAATAAGTGCATGAAAATGAACAATATTAGTTGCACGCTAATTGTGGATAGTGAGAAAAGAGGTTGCTAGAACACCAGACAGTAACACAAGGTTGACTGCAGTCCCGTATTAGTCTGTGTCTTTCTGCAGAGTGGAGTTTAGTCCTTGTGTTACGTTGGCTGGGGAGCCAGTAGATGAAAAAAACAATAAGGGGCATTATTGTCTCTCCCATCATCCTGTCTTTAATGACCATGTATTCAAACCAGTAATCTGTGCTTGTGCATGACGCGAGATGGCACAGAATTGCTTCAAATAACGTGGGTAATGTCTGACATAGAGGGAATAGCTTAGATCAGTAGTTAAAATTTAATTTCCTTGACATTTCAAATTATTTCTCACTTAACACTAATTTAATATTTAAATATAAGTCTCTTCAGGGAAGGGAAGACAGAGAAAGCGTGAGTGTGATGCCAAGAAAGAATGGCTGGGTAGTTAGAATGAAGCAGCTGATATAGAAAGTTAAAGCAATACAGAAGACTGAACTTCAAGCAGCTGGGCTTATTGACTAGAGTGGAAAAATTATACAGATGACTCCACTGTCTTGAAAGTTAACTGTTGAATTGAATGTGATAGAACTTATTGCTGGCTCAGAAGATAGGATGGTATCATTACGAACTCAACTTGTATAATCCTCAATTTCTCAGTGACTGAGACCCCCTAGCACATCATGGTCTCTATTCTGATTAGATCTTGTAGCAAAAACAGAAAGCAAACAGCAAGGGAAAAGGATCTTCCAAAAAGTAGTGAGGGGAACAAAACCAAAACTTCTTCCATTTTTTTCAAGTTATTATTGTTACAAAAATTTATTATCCCCTCGAGAACCAATTGAAGCAGAGTTGCCATCTTCCAGATGTAAGGAACAACTTAAATGAACCAGAACTACTAAAATTATTCTGAATGAAAAAGAAATAATCTATAATCTTGCTGCTGAATGTGGGATACTGAAGAGAAAAGACCCAAAGGAAGTGAAAGAATGACATTACAGGCAAAACATTTTCAATTAGTTTTCCCCCTGTTCCCTGTGCAGGACTTATCAGAGAAACACACTGCAGTGAGAAGAGTCAAGGGCTGGTCCCCAGGGCTTGTAATACCAGTAGTAGTCACTCCATCAGGAAGACAGATACAAAGGCTCAAATGTCGATTTCTATGTGGACAGTCCCACCTGTGCTGGTTTAACCCAAGAGAACAGACTCATTCAAATTATCTCCGCAGTGGAGACACGTCCAGTGTTGCATGCGATACGCACAGCCTGTGGAAAGTTTAGACACCAAAGCAGAATTCCACCACCCCCCCAGAAAACAAAGGAAGCCGTAAAGAATGAAGAAGGCTCAACCCTTCTATAATCCAGCACTAGGAAACTGCTGTTGTGACGCTGTTTGCAGTTGAGTGAAATGTTTCTTTCCTAATCCCAGAGGAGCCTGTGCAATGCACAGTGTCTGCTTCTGCTTTCTCCCTGTTCTGCTGAGCATCAGCAACACCAGTAGAACACCTTCTGTATCATAAATATGTACCATTTGTCTTTGAAAGTAGTGTTTTGTAGCAAGACCTTTCCAAATGCAAAAAAAAAAAAAAGATAATATCACCACCAAAATCAACCCACATATTTTCAAGGGTGACATTAATATGTAACTGCAATTCTTGTTCATATTGTCAGGAGAGTTTGCTGTATTTTTAGAAACTAGACAGCAAAAATAGAAGAGTAGGTCTAATATTACTCTCTTCTCACGACATACAAGCAATTACAAAACCAGTTTAATCAGATTTTTTAAATTTCTCTAAAAATATTTTTTCTTTTCATAGTTTACACTGCCAATTGCCCAATTAAACTATAAATCAGAATTTCTCTTGGTAGAACAATCTACAATAGAACTTAAATTATATCCTATTCCCTTTCATAATTCAAGGCAGTGAAATAACCATCTGCTAGACTCTTCAAAGAATAGGCGTGCAAAAGAGTTTATTTTTTAAAAAGGGAGGGGAGGAGAAAATCTCAATTTAATTTTTATCATCTCTATCCGTAATTGTTTATGCTAGATCCTCAAACATTTTGAAATGCTACAATAAGAGCAAGAGGGGGAAATTGGGGATAACGGGGTGGAGGAAGCAACAGGAAGCAGCAAACATTTCCAACTGGAACTGCTGACGCCAGAGTTTGCTCAGTTCATCTTGGTGCAATCAGATTTCCAGTCCTTTCTGGACCTTGCTTTCCTAAGGTCGATTAGGAGCTAGTTTAAATAAAAAGTCTTAAAGTACAATTGAATTTCAGTGTTATGGCTACTACCATGATCTTTGAGAGACAGACTAATGTTATCCTATTACCTTAGCTTCTCAGGTCATAAAAGAGCGATGCAGGCAAAGCCAGGAGATAAAGCAAAATCACTACACTGGAAATTCAGGTGGATCCTGAATTTCTAGACTGAGGTTTTCATTTTTCACTTAACTATTTGTCATGGTTTGATGTGGAGGGGGGGGTGGTTCTGGTGGCAGGAGAGGGGTTTTGGTCCCTGTGACCTCCCCGGTTTTGGAACCGGGTTAGGCTTAGTTCTGGCCACCAGATCAGACTGCCATCCCCCTCGGGATTGAGCCAATAGGGCGCCTCTGCGAATTGCCCTATTTAAGTCAGGACAAAGGAACCGGAAAAGGTGCTTTGCCCAGGATCGAGCAGAGAAGGGAGGAGGGCACTGCCCCCGCTCCCTGGCTCCCGGCCGGGTAGCTGCCTGCGTCGGGCTGGCGCCGCCCACGGAGGATGGCAGCAGTGGAGCCAGCTGGGGACCTCGGGGGCACCCCACTCCCGGGGTGCCCACTGGGCTGAGTTCACCTGGAGAGGACTGAGATCTGAGAGAAACAGCCGCATCGACAGCAGGTCAGTGAGGATGGAGCGGGAGGAGGTGTGCCGGAGCCGAGTTTCCCCTGCGGCTGATGGTGAGATAGCAGGCGGCCCCCCTGCAACCAGGACGGCCTCGGTGGAGCAGAGACCCACTCGCAGCCCGTGGGGAGAAGATGCCTGAGCCTGAGGATGGTCGTGTCGGGACGCACGACAAGGCAGAGAGGCATCTGGAGTCTGCGTGACGACCCACGCCGGAGCGAGTGGCTACAGCTCCCTAAGTACCCGAGACTGTGGTAAAGCCCACACCGGAGCAATCTGTGGGGAAGGATTGTTTCCAGTGGGCTGGACTCACGCTGGAGAAGTTTGTGGATTTTTCCTCGTGGGTAGGGGATCCATTGGAGCAGGGGAAAAGGGTGTAAGGACTCCTCCTCCTTTAAGAAAGAAGCAGCAGTAACAGCACGGAATGAACTGACCTGCACTCCCCCAGTCCCTGCCCCCTGTGCTGCTGGGGGGAGGAGGTAGAGCCGGGAGGAAAAGGAAAGGGGGGGGGGGGAAGGTGTCGGTTTTAAGATCTGGTTTTGTTTCTTTCTGTCCTCTCGAGTAATCTTTTTTTTTTTTGTTTCCCTTTGTCCTTCTAAGTAATCATTAATAAACTGTTTTTCTTTGAGTTGAGAAAAGCCCGGTCTGTTTTGCCCGGGACCATGGTTGGTGGGTGCTCCCTCTGTTCTTGTCTCAACCCTCAGCCCCTTTGGTTTTTTTTTTTCCTCTCCTCTCTACTTTACTGGAGAAGGAGAGACTGTGTGAGTTTTAGTTGCTGGATCAGCCTAAAACCACAACACTATTGCCTCTCTTTTTTTTTTTTCTTTCTTGTTTGGTATAGTGTGCACCTATATTTCGAGAAAGAAGAAACTGATGAAAAGTAAAATAATTGTTCAGAGGAAAGAAATGTTCCCATATAAAACAGATCCAGGAGATGAGAAAAAAAATATACACCAGTATATAAACTTTTAAATGTGTCCTCCAAAATGGAAGCAGAATCAATAGCCCAAGTAAAACGTCTGGCTCATTTGACCAGCTTTTCTCCTGTGTTTTAGGTCATTCAAATGTGAAGGAGTGAATAAAAAGAAGAAAGGAGTTCCCATGTTGTTGGAACATGTGGCCTGAAGTGACAAAGGAAGAAACAAATGTATCTTTTACTATTAAGTGAGAAGTAAATGTATTTACTATCTTCTAATTTACAAGAGAAAGCTTATCTGGATGAATTATTATCCCTGCCAGCAGAAATAATTTGTCAAGTATTCCATAAGGTGAGTTAATTAAACTCAACCACCAAGCACCAGCAGATAAAAGAGAAGAAAACAGATAAATAAAAATTTTACAAGGTTAGAAAATGCATTGTTAACATCTTGTTAAAAATGCTTAATACAGGGGATGCATCTAATATCATTCAGGGATGGAAGGGAAAGACAAAGAAAGGTAACAAGAAATGCATGTCTGTAAAAAGCACACATTCAGCAAGATGTTGGTGTTCTGGTGGGGAAAAAAATAAGTGAGCAGGAAAAAGCCTAAGAATATTTCTGTCCTTTCGTAGAAAATAAAGTTTGACCCAAATTTCCTAAATTATAAAGTCAGCGAGGCTTGATCCTATGCAGTCTTGCACTCTTACATTTTCAAAGTAGTTTTTGTAGTGTGTTACCTAACCAGTAACTCAGACTTTTTCCAGCCAGTTCTGACACTGGTCACCAGCATGTTTCACAGCAGGGAGTTGCCAGGCTAAACAAAGCATTAGGCTAATATTAGGACATTCATGGTTACTTTATTTTTTCTTCTTTTCTAGTCTGTGTCTCACTTTGTGAAAATAACACACAGACAAGAAAAGTAAATAGAATGAAAATAACTCCATTGCCAAATAAACTTAATGGTGTCATAAAATCAAAGTATGCAAGGAAGATTCAGGTCAAGTGGAATGATAATGACGTAAAACGCAGGAGGAGAATGCAAGGCCTACTCGTAAACATGAGGGAAAAAACTATGCTGTACTAAAGCATACATCGTTCCCTTCCTCTTCTCCACAGAAATAAAAATTTCCAGAGACTAACATATAATTATAGCATCACAGCTGTATATACAGCTCAGAGAATGGCTACTTCGCAATTTTTACAAAATATATCTCTGCATTTCTTTTTGTCCTTTGCCTGTAACGATTAACACACCCAGGACTTGAGCACCCAAAATCACCTGAAATTATTTCCTTCTTTGTTTTCATAAAGAAACATGAGCCTGCATGTCCCGTATGTGTCACGCACATCTGCATACACACAAAATCCATTTTATACACCATTTTGAGGATTCAGACTTTGCCTTTTTTCTCCTGCTGAGACAGAAAAAGCTTTCAGGAAGACGTGAGTCCGTAAATAGGGCTGGGGAGGAATGGCAGGGCAGGGATACTGGTGCGGTGTATGCAAAAAACGTGCCAGGGATGGCAGCTAAACAGCCTGTGCAGGTGCCCCAAGCACAAGGACTGTGGAGAAACTCTGTTGATCTTCTCTTAATACAACAGTCACCTCTGATCACTAAAACTGATTCTTGCACATATCCTATTTTTTCACTTATTTTAATGTATTTTCAGGTGAATTGTCAGTTAGATACTGAATGTTCTTATATGGCTAAATCCGTGGCAGAATTATTGAGTATCGTCCTGATACACATGTTCTCCCATATACTTTCAGAATAATCGGATGCATTTTCATCACGATTCCATCAGAAAAACATTTTTGACAGGGACTCTTTCAGCCAGCTTGCCTTGCTGTCCCTGAGACAGGGTCTATGTCAGGTCCAACAATCCTCACATCTTTTTACACGAGGAGGATAACAGATTAAGCACACACTGAGAACAAGAGAGGTTTCTAGGGGAGGAGAAAAGGCCAGCTTTTTCCTAGAAAGCAAATGTTTAGGAAAACTACTGGGCTTTTGGTTGGCACGCTGACTGTTAATCCTAGCACGCAGCTGCCAAAGGTGTTTCTCTGCCCACTGCGGTTGCACGCGGGCAGCATGATGGTGATGCTTGTAGGGAAATGGAGGAGCTCCCAAAGTGACAAAGTTGCTCTTCAGCTGCTCAACTGCCTGCTGCGGGGACAGAGTAAAGGACTGCAAAAGGAAAAATTGCAACAGGTAAAGGGCATGTCCCATTTCACTGTGTGCTATGAGCTCTTCACTGCATCCCTTTTGCTCCCACTGTAATCAAGGCACAATTTTAGTAAGAAAGGCACTCACCAGAGCAGTGACGTCTTCACTTTAACTATATAAATGGCTTTGAGCCAATATACTAGGTATTTCACAAGGAAATAAGAACCGAAATGGGTCATCTGTAAAATACACAGACGATTTTAAAAAGAATACCGAATGCATTGAGCTTTGGGGACTGCAGCCCTGAGACAAAGCACAAGGTAGCAGTAACCTGTGCCACAAGGCACTGCATGGTACTCCAGCAAGCACTTTAAAATCAGCCAAACTTTTGTCACCCAAATGGATAATGAGGATTCAGTCAGTACTTTGTCAGACCGTTCATCAAATTTATTGATTTTTATCAGTTCATAAACACATATCAGTTTGAACTTTACATCACTGTCGACATAAGACCTAGATTAAAAATCAAGTTTAAAAGCTAATGAAAGTGTTCCAAGGCATGAAAAGAGTTCAGAAAAGCTGTGTTTATTTGGTGGCTGACAGATACTGTTAATATCTGAGACAGAATGTCTACAATAGATTTTTAAAACATCAACCATTTTTTTAATTGATTCACTTCAGAAAACTTGTCAAGTAGAATCACAGATGGGGATGGTTCTTGTAAACTCAGTGATAAGAAGCAAAATACAGGAACTAAAACAATAATATTTGGCATCCTGGAAAAGCAAATTTGAAACCTATCAAACACAGAACTACGTTAATAAATACTATAGCATGTGCTCCTACAGCATGCAACATTTATCTCCCCAGAGAGGATTAATTGAATAATGTGTAAGTGCTGGAGAATAAGGAATGAATGAGTTTCCTATACTGATTCTTGTAAAAGTGATTACCAGCATCTCATGGGGTTCCCAGTACTCCCCTTTATGCTATGAATGAATGTGCTACTTGAGTTTCATAAATGACCACTCATGATTGCTTTTTTCCTTCTGTGCCACCATTACGTGTGGAAGATACATAATAAGACGATGGTTGCCAGCTAAGATTTTTTTCTTCTTCTCTTGCAGTTTACATTATTTCCAAAAATGGTGCCGCATTACAATTGGCCATTTGTCTTCCACAGAAATAGAGGATTTTCACGCACAGTACTAAAATCAAGCTCTCATTTTATAGAAAAAAAGCATGCCAAAGTTGTTGTTTGGGCCAGAAATTGCAAAGATAAGCTCACAACTGCTTCTTTTACTCTCAGCTATGTGTGCTGAGCAAAGGCAGGGACTTCGACTGATAATACAAATTTTATTACCTGTCAAATGCAGTTTCTAACAGGTGCTTTTTCAATGACAGCATTCCCATCCCCACAATGATTTAATCACAAAGCCAAGTAAACGTAACACTTCTGTGCAACCAACGAGAACTCGATTAGTGTATATGTCTCCTTGGTTTTATGTTCGCTCTTTATGCCTCGAAAAAAGGTATCCAGCTTTTGCAGCCTCTGCCTTAGCCTTGTGCAAGCAAACACTTCTTGAAGCAGCGGAGCTTTGGACTGACCAACGCGGCTGACACCCTGGTACCATGCAGTACGTTTGCATGGCTCTTCAGCTTCCCCTTTAGACTGCGCCTGCATCCATCTTTGCCTTCCATGGGTGGCCAGAATATATTTGATGCTCTAACATGGCAACTGTAGCAGAGGCTACAGGTTTTTTTCCTTCCCATTAGGAAGAGGAAGACAATAAGAGCGAAACTGGTGGGAGGGAAGGTACTGGCCACACTCACAGAGAGAACTGAGAGCAGAGGAGGGAGCCTGCAAGAACCTGAGCAGGTTTCTCTGCCCCTCCGCTCCTTCTCTGGGAGAAAGGAATCCGTTTCTTTTCATCGCCACAGCTTCTTTGGGAAAGGAAAGTAAGGCAAAGATCGTGTGCTGAATGCTGAGTCACTGCTTTGATTTATGAGACCATTGTAGTTCATGTTTGATCACTGCACGTTGAATAACGATTCAACATTGCCAATCGTTACTGTAAACTCATCTCCGCAACTAAAATGGTTCTCCATAAATACGTAGGAAATGTTTAGTATGACTGTAAAATAATACACAGTTTCATAGATTGTTATTTTTAAAATTTGTTTTAGTTTGTTTTCTATATTTGCGCCTTTACTAGAGAAGAATGAAAAGCCAGCAATACTATTCATTTGTTCTAAACTAAGAATTTTATAAATGTTACCAAAAGCTATTATCAGCTACGTTTTACTGGTAAAGAGACAATTGTGGAAATCACTGCAGGAAATGAGAGGCATTATCTGGAGCTAAATTCATGTCTGCTTTCTAGCTTAGTGAAGAAAACAAGTAAATAAAAAGAGGATGCTGTCAGCGGGGCACCTTTACTATTCTCCCTCCCCTCTCCCAGAAAGGCATCCAGATTAGCAAAAAATTGTTTTCTTTCCTCTTTTTCTCTCATTTATTGTTTGTAAACTATACGTTCCCCTTAGATCAGCTCTGCATAGGTTCCATTTGGTTCAAGACCACTCAGTTTTCTAGGTCCTAAACACACTGCAGCTGTGCCTGGTATTGCTGAAATATAAATAGATTACCATCGCAGTGGCTTTTAAAGCCACAACTAAGCTTATTAAAATTGAGACATTGCACAAACCACATTCGGTTCTATTAATGTGGTCTTTACGCTCAGTAACACTGAATTCAGTTTATTTCAGAGCACTGCAGGGAAAAGTGACAGTCAAAGTGATCTCTCCGGACCTAAGTTTACAGTAAGTACTTCTCTAAGTTCGAATAGCCTCCTTTTCAGCAGGCTAATGTTTGAGAAAAAGAAAAGCAATAATTTGCTTTATAAATAAATTATAAATAAATAAATAAATATTGCTTTTGAAAGCAATAATTTTTTGGCTTAGAGGAAGCTCCCCTTCACATCCTAGTATGCATCGAATCAGCTTGGTAAGAGCTACAAAATGGAAACTGGCATTGCTGAAGCCAATGGAGCTTTTGCAGCTGACATTAGATGAACTAGTTAAACTTCACCCACGGTGAATACTGCTCTGTATTTCAAAATCAGAATAATCTGCTTTAATTTCCAAACATCTGATGTAATAGTGATTTCACTTGGTAATTTACATTTCATTATTCTCTTCTCTCAGATAAACATTAGATTAGGCTCATGGTGTCTAAACAGATGTTGGTACCTCTAGAGAACTAAAAGAGAAATGGAAGTAGAACACTTAGAGAAAATGCTTTTTTCATTTCCCCTCCAATTTTCCTTTTATGGGATAATAGTTAGAGCTTTTTGACTTCTCTGAAATCTTACCAACCTTCCACGACATTTGCATTCTGTTATAGATTTATTTATATTTAGCATTTTTCTTTGGCCAGCACAATAGGCTATGATGCTGGATTAGTGCTTTATTCATAGTAGGATTTCAGATGAGTCATAGATATATCTCTGCAGCAGCTGTTGCAGACCTTGTAATGCCATTAGGCTTTGACTCAGAGATGTTGCACTGGCACGCTGTGGCTATAGTCTTAGTGATCTCTACAACACAGAAGCTACTCAATGTAGATGATGGGAAAATATCAATGAAATTTTGATGCAGAGCATATCCTGAAGGCATAATGCACACAATGTACACTTGACAAGTTTTACGACCTTTTCAGTGTTTAGTTATGCTCATGGTAAAAAGCCTCTGCAGACTCACTGAGGACCATTAATGTCTATGAAAACTTTTAGAGGTCCTGCTGAAAAACTACACATTTGTACTTCAGAAAAATATAGTCCTATGTGATACCAGAAATTTGGTCAGGAGTTTAGCTGGATGTCTGCAGAGGATTGGAAAGCATCTTACATACTCCCTACGCTATTATAAAAGCTACAATTTCTGAGTTCTGGGGAAGAGTTATCATAGACACAGATAACGCTTGGCATTTTCAGCTTCAATACCAAGAACTCTGCTAAACCTCCACTCTTGAGTGATGCCATCTGTACAGAAACATTAAGCCCATCTTTACCTCTAAAGTCTCATATGTTAAACTGACACACTCAGCTAAGTTCAGATTTAAAGCAGATAACCTGCTGCTCCTGGGAAAAAGGTACATAATGTACAGTCACTTGTCCTAAGTGCTCAATACATAACAGCTGTGATCATCTTGTTTCTGCCAAGTCATCCGGTCAAATAGCAGGCATTATTGTGGACTAATGCAAGATATATACCTGGCTCCTTGCACACCTTTCTAACATTCCACCTGCCAGTGATTGCTCGTTTCATTTGATTTCATTCCACTGCCTTTATCTGAGTATATCTGGAATGAATCTGGCCTATTAAGATATAAACAAAGTAATAGAGGATATGCATACAGAGATTTAACCGACTAACCATGTAACAAGTTATGCTTCTGAAAAACAAGAATAGAAAAGCACAGAATTGTTATAGTGTGTTATAGCATACATAAAAATTGTTATATAGTGTTATAGCATACATAAAAAAGGGAGCAGAGGAAAATGAGCTAAATTATTTGTTACACTGTTGATTACCCAGACTGGCTGAGATTTTTTGGCATGTCAAACGTCTCAAAAATAAAACATGAATTCTCACCTCCCTAACACAGAAGAATGGGCATCTGTCATGCTACATTCACTCTATATTAGAATCTCTCAAAGCTTTTCAGAGACTCCTACCATGCTGCATGTTTTCATTTTGTAATGAACCCAGCACAAGGACATTATTTTGTTCAAAGGTCATGCAAAGCATTAGCTGAGTACACTCTTTAAGAAAACTATTTCATAAATGCACATGGTTAGAATATTTCATAAGGGCCCAGTGTTGCAAGGTTTTGAGTACACAAGCAATGACCTCATTCCCCAGATTTGTCTGTACTTATCACCTACATAAAAGCAAATACACATGGTAAATGCATACAATTACATCAACACAACGGGTCAGTCTACCATAGAGACAGACAGAAGAAAATGATGCTCTTCTATAATGGTAAATATTACCCTTGGGCAACTAGGTATATGCTAGATCCAGTGTGTGCAAGTGAATGAGTATTGTTAAAATGAAAGTGGGATGTTTTAGTCTCCCACATTGGTTGTTCAAAAGCTCCTGAACCAAAATATGTCAGTCTTCTTTTTTGAATGTGTTATGGCTGCCTTTCTATCTAGGTAGTCTTATTGCTCTGTTTACTGTGATACTGCAGAGCTAAATGAATGCTGAAGACACAATTTACTGTATTAGAGAGTAAAATACCATGTCATTTACATCCAATACAGGCTGTACATAATTACATTCTTCATTTAGTAACAACATTCTTTGAGAGATCACATGAGAATGTTCTTCTGCCCCTCAACTTTTATTAATTGCCTCACGCTATGTTGCTGAAGAGAGGACAGAAAGAAAATGGATAATGCAATAGGTCAGATCATTACAGAATAATATTGATCTATAGCATATGCCGACAATGCAGCCCAGAAAGCCAACTGTATCCTGGACTGTATCAAAACAAGCATGGCCAGCAGGTCGAGGGAGGTGATTCTGCCCCTCTACTCTGCTCTCATGAGACCCCACCTGGAATACTGCATTCAGCTCTGGAGTCCCCAACACGAGAAGGACGTGGAGCTGCTGGAGCAGGTCCAGAGGAGGGCCATGAAGATGATCCGAGGGCTGGAGCACCTCTCCTATGAAGACAGGAAGAGAGAGTTGGGGCTGTTCAGCCTGGAGAAGAGAAGGCTCAGGGGAGATCTTATAGCAACCTTCCAGTACCTGAAGGGTGCCTACAGGTGCTAGAGAGGGAATTTTACAAGGATATATGGTGATAAGGAGTAATGGCTTTAAATTGAAAGAGAGTAGATTTAGATTAGATATAAGGAAGAAATTCTTTACATTGAGGGTGGTGAGGCACTGGAACAGGTTGCCCAGAGATGTGGATGCCTCATCCCTGGAAGTGTTCAAGGCCAGGTTGGATGAAGCTTTGAGCAACCTGGTGTAGCGGAGGGTTTCCCTGCCCATGACAGGGGGGTTGGAACTCAATGATCTTTGAGGTCCCTTCCAACCCTAACCATTCTATGATTATATAACATTATTTGGCACTGTGTTTTTTACTCAGAAGAGGTTTGTGGTTTGCTTTTACTGACTAGATAGTAAGTAAATATCATGGGTTTAAAACTAATGAAAAAAATCTGGGCAGTATCCTTGCACTTCTAAGGTCAATAGCAAATAGGACTGTTACGTTCAGCGTATCTAGGATTCCTTTCTGAGCTTTTCTTTTTACTGAAGGTTGTGAAGGATATCAAAAGAAAGTTTTTAAAAAGCAGTATGAAAAGGAAACTTCTTTGGAAACTTGGGAAAAGTGGTTTATTATCAAAGTCTAAACCGGGCAGCTTTTCACGCGTGCATTAAAGCCTGCAAGGTTCAACAAGCAACCAGAATGCTGTGATTTCTAACTTGTGGCAAACTGGCTCTGTAACCTTACAGTGAAACTTCCTGCATTTTTAAAGGCACTCTAGAACCAAAGATAAAAAAATCCATCATGCAAATTATTTTCACTTTTCATTAAAACTATTAGATTTAAATCTAAGCCATCTGATATCTTTATTGAAAAGTTATCCTTTTGCAGATGGAGTAACATCCTCCTGGAATCACTTGCTGAAGCGTGCAGTAAACTCCGTGGGTATCCTGATAGTCCCAAGTTTCAAACCTTAATTTTTGCCAGAGTTGTCAGACATTTGATTGTGACCCAAACAGTCCAAGAGCTGAGACTCTTAACCAAGGACTAGGACAATCTCCCACCACAATGTCAAATACCAGACATTTGCCCATGAGTCTGTAGAAAGCATGAGCTTCTTAGTGTCCTAGAAGAGGTATACTTTGGTAGCTAAAGATACTTTATCCATCGTTTTAACTCCCAGGCCAGACCTCTCTTCCTCGGGTTTGTACAATGTTCCCTCACTCCTATCTTCCCTACTCACACCTATTTCCTGACTCTGGTCCTCAATGCTGCAATCACACTTCATCTTCCTTGGCACACAGTTGTCTCCAGAAGTGACACTGAAAAGCACAGGAAGTTTAATTTTTTTCTTGATTGAATGTTAATCTAGTAATGGCTCTCCTGATATGGAGGAAGACACTGGGAAGAGCTATTACAGAAGGGAATCCTGCTCTCTCCCTGTAGTGCTGGGACAGAATATATCCCGCAAACTGTGTAACCTTCAGAGATTTGGCTGTCAAATGCTGACTGTGCTAAGAATCTGCAAGCTCAGATTTTCAGAGCCATGACTTGCCTAGTTCCAGTTGACTTTATTTTCAATTTCTTCTGAGCAATTCTGAGGTTGCCCAGAGAAGTTGTGGATGCCCCATCCCTGGAAGTGTTCAAGGCCAGGTTGGATGAGGCTTTGGGCAACCTGGTGTAGTGGAGAGTTTCCCTGCCCGTGGCAGGGCGGTTGGAACTAGATGATCTTTAAGGTCCCTTCCAACCCTAACGATTCTATGATTCTATGATTCTATGATTCAATGTCATATTCCTCTGACAATCAGGTAGATCACCCCCATCTCTGCAAAGGCTCTGCAGTTTCTCAACTAAATGATGAGTTAATATTTAACATAGGAGTCCCGCAACACACACTATTTTCTCTCTTTAATAAGGCTTTCTGATATTTGGGTGCAGTGAAATCAGGGAGAGATAAGAAGGCATAGAGCTCTGTTTCCAACCTCAAATCTGCTATGCCGCAGGATAACAGTCCCCATTGTCCTGCCCTACTACTACAAAGAGAGTGACACCTGCTCGCTGTCTTCAAAACGTGGAGCTGACTCATGCACTATATTGCTTTGTTTAACAGAATTTGTTCTGGTTTGGGTGGATTTCAGATTGATGATGCATTTTTGGTCTACGACTTCCTTCTCTTTACTAACATTTGAATATTTCAACTGCCTTAGTTCCTGGTGGTAGCTATATCGATAGACATTTAAGTCTCTTACAAGTCTTTCATAATTTTTGTAACTAACTGCCTGAAAAACTCAAAGCATTTATTTTGACAGAGGTTCTCTCTATTCTCTGTCCTTGTTCTCCCAGAAACGTGTATCGAATTGGATATGAGCATTTTACAAATGGTATCGGAAAAGTATTTGCAGCTGGTTTAAATTTAAACATCAGGGGCCTCTTTCACCATCCAGTTATTCCCAGTTTACAGTGTCATAACATCTTTAAAATTGAAAGTGTTAAAGCCAGCACACAATGTAGGAAAGCAGCAGTGAATTATACTATTGCTAGTATAGTATAGTATAATTATAACTATACTAAAGCAGTTATATTATATATTATATATTATATAACTATACTAAAGCATAGTTATATTATATATTATATATTATATACATTATATATTATTATATATTGTAATATATTATTATATATTGTAATATATTATTATATATTATATATATAGTTATATGGGTTATATTGCTAAAGCCATATAACTTAAATTTGCACCGATTTCTTAAAGTGAAAGTAATCACTGAACAGCAGGATCAAATGGTCATGCTGTAATTAAGTATTTAAGTGCTTAATGTAATTAAGTAATTAAGACCTGTGTACACCACTCATCACTACCTTTTCAGTGTTTTCTTACATAGTTTGCCCTCGCAGAAGAAACCACTCTAATATAAACATCTGCATTTTGTTTCTCTTCTGTGGTTTTAATCTAGTGTTTGCACACACATGTGATTAGCCACAAAGAGGCCATCTGGCTGGCCATGTTCTTTCTGATCGATTTGCTTTGTGTGCCAACGCTGCTCGCTCCTGCGCCATTTTCCTCATGTCACAAACCTCCTCGCCACAATACTATGCTGAAACTACCAGCACGACTGTTTCGGTTTCTGTCTGCTGAGCGATGGGTGCTTGTGTGTTTGCCTGCAGAACGCTACAGTAGCCTTGAACCCACTGTGGAAGCCAAGTAGTCTGGCAAAACATCAAACCTTTGCCTTGTTTTCTGGCAGAGTTTTTATTTCAGGCATGATGTTCTCCCTCCTATTTTCTACAGCTGTGAGTGACTGCCAAGAGGGTCACACACAGACCTGGACTTTCATGTTCTCCTTTAGCCGTCTGCTTTTGCATAACTGCTCTTCCTCTTTACCCTGTTGCAGCGTATGAGGTCCTGTGGGAACAGCAGCTAGATCCTGGCAATCCTGTAAGAAACTGTCTTTACTGTGGACCTATATCCACTACTTAAGACCGTGGAAGCCCAGATGATGGTCATTTCAGCCCAGCCCTGCATGCTATTGAACACCTCCTGTGTAAGGCTGTTGTTTAGCACTGAGGCCAGGACCCCACTGTAGTGGGGCTGGCACTACCCAAATGAATATCAAGAGAGAAACTTTCCTGCAAACAGGTCAAATCGCAAAGATATTGAATTAAAGGGGCCAGGAAGTGCTTATCCAAGGTCATGTAACATGTCCCTTCGCACACTCAGGAAGAGAATATAGGTATCTCACTTTTGCACACTCCTGTAAAGGTAACGGTCCAAATATATATGCAATCCCCAAACACAAATCTCTTTCTATGTCATAAAGTTACCCTAAAATCTGTTCAAAAAGTAAAAGAAAGTTTCTGAAGTTGAGAATTTGGAAGTCATGCGTGACACCTTCTATAGAAGCATATGGCACAATCAAGACAGCAGAGGTCTCCAAGGATCTCTTCTCACATAGCTTCTCTCTCTGTCTATATCTATCCCATCATTCCTATGTGCTAATTGAGTTATGGGAAAGGCTATTTTTGGAAAAAAATAAGGAAAAACTTCCCTTCACATCTTAAAAAAAAAAAAAAATATGTCCACGACGCCCTCCTTCTTCTCAGAAAAGGATAATGAGATGGATTTGAAGAAGTACTGATACACTCACTTTTGTTGACCAGAAGGAATGTTCCTGAAGGCACTTTTTATGGTATCTGTACTGTCTTTCCAAGGCAAAGCTACAAAACAGACCAAGAACTGACCATAACTGCATTGCACCATTGTGGACATCTGTAGGCTGGCTGATTCCAGCTACCACAGTTCCTCTTAGCATGTGAGACCACATCTTTGCAGGAGGAACCAGCGTGCCGGATGTGGGCCGTTTGATGCTGCCACAAGGTGTTACAGGATGGACAGCAGAGAACTTGTCCTTCCAGATTTCCATTGCAAGCAACTGTGAGTTTGGGTCTATGCTATGGAATTATGTATCCCTAAGTCTTTTTCTCCCAGTGCTCTGAATGTGAATCTAACAGTGTATAAAGGAAATTTGAGTAATGGACATTTATGCTCAGGTGTAGAGCTGGGTCTAGAAAGAAAAGGATATATAGATGTAGCCTCTATTTGTCACACTCTGAATCTGCTTTGTTTCTTTCTCTCTGTGCGGTTTTTTGCTTTCCTCTGCTTTGTTTATGCACTCAGGCACTGCTACAGTAGCTCAGTGAGAAACTAACAGGAATGCCTTCACGGGTTTCTGTAAGTCAGCCTAGAGGTTGAATTATCTGACGTGTTTTGTGGTAAGTTCTGTATGTCTATATATCCACTTCAGGTGTTTGAGGTTTCTTTTATTAATATGTCTCGCCTCAAGGAAGGAGAAGTTTTGTCTTTCATAATCATAAAGGATACACACAATATAAATTTACACTGGCTTGTACAGATCAAATACATTCTATAATGAAAACTTCACAGCCTGTTTCCACAGGTGATCTAGTTTTAAGCGAGAGAGATGGGATACAGAACAGGTAAGGGCAAAGCATCATTACATAAACAGCAGCAAGTAGAAGACAAATAATTCTTCATATCTTGCAGAGAGATACTGGTAAGTGCACATGAACATTGGATAGACTTTGCTGGCTTACAGAGTATAGGCTAGTTGATGTATTTGACGTCACATTTGGGCAAACAAAATATTTGTTGGTTTCTGTTAAACCACACAGACAACTGTCTGGAATTTCACTGGGAGTACTTGAAATATCAGCAAACAAAAGTCAAATAATATAAACAAACTTGCTTTGGAGATATATTTATTCGAGAAGATTAAACAAACCTAAAAGGAGATTTCAAAATTTAGAAAATAACAATGAGCTAACATATAATGTCATAAACAAAACAGCTTGTCACCATTTTAGTGGCTTCAGGTAGAATTTCAAAGCACTTTATCTGATCTGCTTATAGAACAGATAGCAGAAGCTTATGCTTAGACATACGCACAATGGACTTAAAAATGAGTACACAAAGCCTGCAAGCGTTATCCTTTCAGAAGGTCAAAGAAGGCAAAGAAAGCAAGAATGTGCTTTTACTCCTTTGAGTACAGCACTGGTTTAGACTTCAGCAATACCACGCATAGTCTCCTAGCTGACAGGCAAATTTTAGACTCATCTGAGCTAAAATGGTTGCTTCCCTCTTCCTCTTTAAAGTTTAGATGTGCTATTTATAACATTTCACTAGAAACTTCCCAAGCTATGGGAGTATTTTATATATTAAACTGCAAAAGTATTGGTTAAAATATTATGAGAGTTTGAGATTAACTGCATAGCCTCCAGTTGCTGCAATATCTTACAAAGCAAAAAAAGACATATGCCAGAAATCCTTTCCAGACAACTCTGGAAAGGAAGCAGCAGTTATAGTATTAATTTTTCCTTCCACTATTGTATGAAACCTGGCCACCTGTTCTCTAACTATACCACAAAGGAAAATTGCACCACTTCATCTACATTAATAGCATTACGGGAAAAATCTAGATTGAATTTTTATGTGCGTCAAGTTTGTCAAAACTTCAAGCCTGCAGACCTCATTTTCCCTCTTTATACATGCATTCATTTTAAAGAGAGTATTTCTGATACTACAGTGGACAGTTGGTATATTGTAAATAATGGAAACTTCTATCTTTAAAGTTCTAGCAAAATAAGTGTTTATACTATTTGCAAGAACAGGTTTCAGTTGGATTAAGTAGTCTACACCACTGAAGACCATTAGAGATGAACTGGAGAGATAAGATGGCCTCATCATCCCTAATCCATAAAACTATGAAATAGTATATGTGGTCTTTTCGATATACAAATAGACTTGTAATCAAGGCCTTTCACAATTTTCTTTTAATAACTCAACACTTCACCTGTCATTGCAAGGCTTCTTCTCCATCTGAAATAACTTGTTCTTCTCTATGGACACACAAATTTTTCTGCATATATTTAAAAAATGAGGTTTCTGTCCTCTTTTGTCTAAAAGGTAGTGTCTGCTAATAAATTAACGCTAATAAACTGCTATTGATTCCACCACTGCTTCCACATATTTTGACATACACATTGAAATCAAAGAGGAAGCTCAATCTAGAGTGTCATCTAATCTTTAAAGCATGATATAGGCATACTGTTTAATTTACACCTTTGCTGCAAAGCTGACTGGCTTGCTTCCGTTTTGCAGCCCTGTCATGCACATTGCAAAGAAGTGATGATCCAGAAACAGATATGGGATTCCTTAAATATAGAGCATACTCTGAAGTGTGTAGACTGAGCGTACTCTCAGCTCCAAAAGCTGCAGAAGCCTTTTCTGACCTGTTTCTATCAAAACAAGAATGGTGGTGTGTGGAGATGGAAACTGCTTGAGTGACACAGGATGTAGTGACCACAGAAGAGGTGAAGGGATGGAGTTCATATACTTGTTTTCCAAAGGAAAGAAAGAAATACGAGGGCCAGTTGGTTCTGCTGGCAGATCTCGTGGTGGAAAGGGAGAAAGGACAGAGGCTACTGGGCTTTTGGAGTAATACTGCAAGTGGATGGGGACTGTTATGAAATATGGCAGTTGAGTTTCCTACATTTGTATGACATCTGGATGAACTGTCTGTTGTGTAACTAAACAGTGAAATGTGTTCAGCTCAGCATTGAGGCTTTGTAGAATAAAAACTAGAAAACTGGATAATTTCTTAAGTGATGGTAAGATTTAATAGAATCTTATTCCCTACCTCAAATACTATTCACACCATAAATTCAAAAAAGGCTTTTTCTTTTAAAAAAAAGGCATATTAAGCGTTCACAATAAATCAGAGTACACAAAAGTATACCAAGAGTAAAGCTACTAATTTCGTTTTTGTGCTATTTTGTGACGTTGATAGCGACATTGTAAAATAACTATTGACGATTTTATATAGCGCTTGGCAGCATTATTTTAGTACCTTCTGTACTCAAGTGGGTAAATTTCCAGTTGCCCAAAGGTATCAGTAATAAGCGCCACTTGCTAGTGATCTTACAGCCCAAAAAAAGTTCAGACATAAAAGGCGATTTAAAAGTGGATTTAAGTGACAATCCTATTTGTCACCAACGTTGCAGCGATTTGGGGGAAAATGCATGCTGACTGGCATGTATATACATTTTTAGTGAGGTTCACAGTCTGGTTGCAGTCTTTTAACAATATTGTAGCTGCTATGAATTGCAAACACCCCTACCCCTCCCCCCTAAGATTCTTTTTCAAGAAAGGGCCCCATTTATGGTGGGAAGGTTTTACATATATGCTGAGTCTCCTAAATGACTGCTTCAGTCAGGCTTCATTCAGGCATCAATGGAATCTCAACAGAAAACTATAAGCTGCTTTTTACAGGGAGTAACTTGCATCGGCCAAGCCTCTGCCCACAGCTCACTGACCTACACCGAGTATTTCTTAACACTGGATGAGCAGTGCATGTTGTCTCCAGGCATTTTTTTTTGCCAGTAAAAAAGCACGAAGAGAGATCTTTCTACAATCTTTGTTTCTCGTTCAGAAAAACAAAAACAAAACTAAAACCAAAAACACAAACAACCCACACAGACTGCTGCGTAAGATGATACAGAAGAGCATTCTCTTCTGAAGAGGAGTCTCCAGCAGGTTTTCTGGTCCACGGCTTAAAAAAAAAAAAAAAGTAATGCATTTATTTCCCAATGCAGTCTTCTGTGAAGCAAAGAGCAAAGTATTCCTCTTTCCAGGTGTCTGAGCTCGGCATTTAAGAACAAATTATTCTTGGTTCACTTTTCTCCATGAACGAAGTGCTGCTTGATCAATTTACATAGATTAAATTTATACAATTTTATCAAACAGACTGATTCTGATGCTGTTAAAGACTATATATATGTCTTACTTTCTCATAGCATGTGTATATGCTTTGTAAAGAAATCAGCAGCAATCCCACATCCGTAATCTGACTGTTATGTACTTTCTGGAGGACACAATAGTGGCCTTTAGCAGACATGTCAACCTCAAATCCTCTCAAGATTCGTGGGACAATAGCAGCTTTATTCTATTTCATAACTTCCATCGTCCTCTAGACATGTATGCCTTATGACTGACTGAAATGGATGCAAAACATAATCATGCCAAGAAGACCTACCTCCAAATCCTATCACCTTTCCTATTTTGTTCTCCATCCTGTTTTCACTGTGGCTGTTTTTACCGAGACACAGGGACAACGTGCCAGAGACACGTCGCTCAGCCTGTTGCAGTCACCCAAGTGTCACGTTAACCGCCTGGAAGTAAAATCGCTCCAGCCTGAGGCACCTGCAGCTGGGACCTCCTTTCCACCAGCCCACGCAGGAGGAAAGCCTGGATTCACACTGACTCAAGGCTGTCAAACTGCAACACTCTAATTTATGAGAGATTAAAAATAAAAAACTGGGCGAGAGTTTGAAAGCTGCTTGTCAAACAGCGAGCGACACCGAGCCTCCCTCCCCCTGAATGAGGGCTTCGGAGCAGCGTTTCAAATTCCCTCTCCGGATGAACGCCTCCCGCCCCCACCGCGCCCTTCGCTTCATTTACATCTCGCTAAAGCTGATAAGAGACCAAGGGACGGAAGGAGCCCCCTCTGCAGATGATAAGCCCGGGCAGCTCCGCAGATCCCCCCGCCCGCCCTGCTGCCCCCCTCCTCGCTGCCCTCCTCCGCCCAGGCCGCTGGGCTGCGCCGCCCGAGGGGCGCCGCCCTCCACAGCCCACCTCGCCCCGCTCGGCCCCCCGCCGCTTCCCGCCCCGCCGAGGCTCAGCTCAGCCGGGGCCTGTCCCGCCTGCCCCGGCTGCCGGGGACGGGGACACGGGCTGCCCTTCCCCGGGGCTCCCCCCGCCCGCCCTTAGTGCGGGGCAGCTCGGCGCGATCCATTCCCTTCGCGTCACGGGGGGGAAGCGCATCGGAAACCCTTCGCTCGCTCGAGAAGCGGCACCGAAACCGCCCGTAGTGCCGACGCCGAGTTAGGCGCAGCGGCCCGGCAAGCCTGGCACCGCTGAGGCGGGAGATGGCGGCAGGACGCGGCGGGACGAGGAGGCGGGGGGGGAGGCGGAGTTGGTAGGTTCGGGGAGGGGGGGGAGGCGAGCGCGGAGCTGTCAGTTAGGAGCGGCGGCGCGAGCCGAGGGAGGCGCAGCCGAGGCGCGAGCCTGCCACCGCTGCCGCCGCCGTCGCCACCGGGACCCGCCGCCGCCGGGACCCGCCGCCCTCGCCCCGGGCCTCGCTGCGGCGCGGGGCGCGCTCCGGCGCGCGGCAGGTGCGGGGTGCGCGAGCGGAGGCGGCCGCGCCACCGCCCCCCGCCCAGCGGCGATGCCGGCGGTGCAGAAAACGGTGTCCGAGATCCGCTCCCGCGCAGAGGGTAAGTGCCGCCCCCCGCTCCCTGGCCGCAGGGAGAGACGGCGGAGCCCGGCCGGCGCTCCGCGACCCTCCGGGGCGGAGCCGCGGTGGGGTCTGCGCTGCCGGGCCGGCAGGCGGCGGCGGGGAAACGAGGCGGCGGGAACCGGTGTCGTGCCGGCTGCTGCAACGGCGCCCGCCTCTCAGCCCCAGAGGGGAGATGGCGGAGGAGAAGGAAGAGGAGGTCTTCGCATCGCCTTCTCCCCCTGCCGCGCACCTGAGCGCGGGTCGGAGCCCCCCGCATCGCCGGGGCTGCTGCGGCGGCGGGCGGGCGCTCGGCGCGGCCGGGGATCGACCCAGCGCTGCTGGTGGCGGCGGCGTTTTCCGGGCGGTCTGGTATTTATGGCCGTCCATTGTCTGCCGGGGGCGGTGAGCCCCCGGGTAGAGGTTGGCGCGTCAGCGATGGCAGCGTTTCAGCGTGCGCGGTTGTTTTCTTTTCCGCGGTGTGGCTGGCTGCGCAGCCCGCCGGCCCCGGGCGGGGGGAGAGAGGCAGCAGTGGCTCTTGGCCTGGGATATTCTTCCTGGGCTATTCGTCCTAGGGATAAGGCGGCATACCTCTTCATCCGTAGTCTGGAAGCGTACACTGGTCATCAGAAATAAGCGTTTCTCATGGAGGGAACGTGCCTGAAAGCTTCAGACCGTGCTGATGTTTCATGCCTAAGTAGGATTGCTCGCCTTCCCGTAACATGTCAAGAACTGCCCTTTCAAAAGAATGACTGCAGTGAAATTGTGTTGGTATAAAATCTATTGCATGAAAAAGTAAGATTTGAAATCAGTGATACCAAAGCAGCACAGCGTATTGGGATAGCTTATGATTTTCAGTTGCTGTGGGAAATTCTCGCAATGTCACTGTAATGACGCACACTTCCTGAGGCAGGTATGCAGGTTTTAGCCCTATAGCTGAAAGTTTTTGAACTTAAAGCATTACATCAGGTTGATTATTTTTTTTCTTTGCTTGGCTATATAGGAAGGTAGAAACTTTCTCCCTGTATCTTTCTTCCAAACAAAGGGTATATATTTTTTTTTAGTATTTTTTTGTGTGTGATAGGAAAAGCACGAGGAAAGATTTATTGGAAGTAGGCTGTTATCTTGATGTTCCTTTGTGTTTCTCCTGTATTACATGCCTTCCTCTCCCAAAAATAGGTTTGAAGGAGGTCTGGTTCTGCCTCCACCTAGGAAATGTTAGCTGGCCAAGAAAGAGAAGAATGCATCTTTCTAAGAAGAAAGGAGGAAGGTACATCCTTCCAGGGACACTTTTGAAATGCATTTACAACCAGAGCAGCCGTGCTGCTGTACCAACAGTGATTAGTAGATGCATATAATGGTACTAGTCCAAATTATGTACAAATTTTCGGTGCTTAAGTTCAGTTCTTTTCCAGTCATTCTTTTCCAGACAGTTTGTTTTCACTGCAAGCTTAGCACAAATAAATTGAGAAAATTGATGCTCTCTTTAAAATGATCTAGTTACAGGAATCTTAATGGTTATTAAATGAACAAATGTGGTGTTCCCTAAAGGTAAGTGCCTATTGAAGATGTGCAGATGCAGTAAAAGGAGATATAAAAAATGTCTAGCTTGTTTGCATAGAGTTGGGTGACTGTAAAACAGTTGAATACGGGGTTTAAGAAGCTTCTCAAAAATACTTTGACTGAAATTAAGTATGAAACTTCTTTTAAGAAACTTAACTTTTGGAAAGTGATGTGATAGTTTTTCACTGTAGCAGTAGAGTTATTGACTCATACTATATGTAGTATTACTCAAAGAAAAATAATTTTAAGACTGTTACTGCTTTTTACTCTTAGTTTAATGTGTTGCTTACTAGTTCACTTAATTTATATTCAATTCAATTTATTTATACTCGGTTCATTCACAATGAAACCAATGTCAATGAGTATCTTTCTTTTTTTCTTTTTGCGATAAATGACTTCTAAGTCTAGTTGGTCCACGTGTTTGGACTCTGTGGCTCAGTTCTTTGTAAGTAAATGTTACTATTTTCTAGAAAAGAGAACTTTAGAATTCTGCAATGTGGGTCTCATCCTTAGCATTTGACAGTGACTTTACAGGAACTTTTACCCTAGCTCTGGCTCTTAGATAAGCACTGTGCAAAGCGATGTTAAGGCTGCCTTCACAAACCTCCACCAAAGTCTTACCTACAGTGCAGAGTAGGAAATTCTTGTTGTTGGCAGGGTCCCTGCGTGTTCTTTGGAAGTCACTGATAATACCGTGATCACAAACAGCAGCTTCCATAAGTGCTGTTATGGCATGGACCGTTCCTTAGAGTAGACTAAGACTTGTGGAGATCTGATAGACAAGCCTAATATTACTTCCCTTGTTCTAGAATTTTTGTGTTGTGTCTTTGGGGTTAAAACCTCATTTTTCTCTCCTGTCACTGCAGCAAATAATTTCTGCTTCAGAGACCTATTCCATGGATCATGAGCTACCTTATCAGGCTGGACTGTCTTGACATCATCTCAGAACTAAGCTCTCTCTGACATGAAGAGATACTAATACTGTTATTACAGAAAATCAGCTGCTGTGCTCAGATGAAATAAACTGACAGAACGATGCACACATGTCATTCCTAAGAACTGGTCGACAGTTGCACAGAAGAATTGACACTACAGTCTATAAATTATTACAAAATAAAAATTGTACGTGTTTTAACATCTGTAAGACGTTCTTGGCATAGAGAAAATAATTTGTTTATGAAGGGACTACTGTTTTGGTGGCATTCTTCTAAACCTCTGCCAGTTGTTATAGAATCATAGAATAGTTTGGGTTGGAAGGGACCTTAAAGATCATCTAGTTCCAACCCCTTTGCCATGGGCAGGGACACTTTCCCCTAGAAGTTCTTGTGCTCTTCATGGCTGATGAAAGATAAGCAGACACCCTTACAACCTCTTTAATAGATTTCTGTGCCTTTTATCCCTGTTGCAAAGAACACCTGCAGTTCACCACAAGCCTGGGAAACGCTGCAGTTCTGAAGTGATAAGTATATCAATAAAGTCTCGCTCCAGGCATGGAAGATCTGGCCCACCTAAACAAATTTAGGAGATGGCTACATGTGTTTTCATGACCAGTTAACCTTAATTCAGAATTGTATCTGGTCTTCAGACATTTGATGCTGTGGAGGTAGCATCAGTGTCTTGTATTCTGCAGTTGCAAAACACATGGGGAATCTTGGAGTAGCGTAGCCTACATCTAGCTTTATTAAATACAGTAATTAGCTATGGTTGTTTTAGCTATATATAGCTGCACAGTTAATATATGCATCTATTAAATAATATGAAATGGAATCATTTAAAGCATTTTATTTCTTTTGAGACGCTGTGCGAGGACAGAATTGTGGTTGGCAGTTCTTGTTAGGGTTCTCTGAGGATTGAAGAATCACAGAATGTTAGGGAATGGAAGGAACCTCAAAGGATCACCTAGTCCAATCCCCCTGCCGGAGCAGGACCACCTAGATCAGATCACACGAGAACACGTCCAGGTGGGTTTTGAACATCTCCAGAGAAGGAGACTCCACAACCTCTCTGGGCAGCCCGTTCCAGTGTTCTTTTACCCTTACTGGGAAGAAGTTCTTCCTCATCTTTAAGCGGAACCTCATATGTTCCAGCTTATATCCATTTCCCCTTGTCCTATCATTGGATGCCACTGAGAAGAGCCTGGTTCCATCCTCATGACAGTCACCCTTTACATATTTATAAACATTAATGAGATCTCCCCTCAGTCTCCTCTTCTCCAAGCTAAAGAGACCCAGCTCCCTCAGCCTTTCCTCATAAGGGAGATGCTCCACTCCCTTAATCATCTTTGTGGCCCTGCGCTGGACTCTCTCAAGCAGTTCCTTGACCTTCTTGAACTGAGGGGCCCAGAACTGAACACAATATTCCAGATGCAGCCTCACCAGGACAGAGCAGAGGGGGAGGAATTAGATTTAAAAGCATTAATGCTTTTCCTTCATGTATTGATGAAGTTCAGAGAACTACAATAGGTCATTGAGAAAGGGTAGAAATTTGAGGTGCCATAGTGCTGTCTACCAACAACAGTAGTTAATAACTAGTTCTTCATGTTAGTGGAGGTAAATGCCTGCATGAAAACTATGTAAAGCTGAACTTGTGCAAGATGAGGTGACTTTCACATGAAGAGGGAAATTCTGTAGTAGTCATCAGATTGTCTTCAGCAGACCATCTGTTTTTGTAATGCTTAAAGATATCCTGAGGTGTTTCTACCTAGGGACTATAGGACTATATAACATTTTACCAGATGTAGTGCTCATTATAGTCACTGGTGTCTGGTGTTTTTTTCCTGCCAAGTCTGTTTTGCAGGCTCTATTGAGATCCCAGTGCTTCATAACAAGAAAAGGCTTGGTCTAGTTCTAGCGCAGATTTGGCCGTCTCAGCTGTACCAGCAGGTTCAAGCAGGTCATTGCAATTCCCTTCTGTGCTCTGACTTCTCAGAAGGATGGACTGATCGGCCAGGTTCCCAGTGCCAGTTCTGTCATCGAAGGTCTATCACAGCATTACAACAAATAACTCTGAAGGCATTTTCTCTTTCATGATGCCCTCTTCGAGCTGTGCCGCATTCTTTGGGAATATGAGCTAGCAGACTTACTCATGTAAGAGGTTCTTGGCTACAGCACCAGCTGTCAAAGCTTTTGAGTGCTGTACTTTGAGAATAAAAAAGAAAATTTTAATGATTAGGGGAAGTGAATTAAAATCCTTCTGGTGATTTGAGTGAGAGTTTTATTTCCCTCTCTTTCTTTCCATGTTACAGTCTATCTATATGTACGTTTGTCTATTTCTTGTAGTGAAAATGAGACTGAAAAAAGTTGAAACTGTCGAACTACTCTACCTATGGAAAATTTGGTTATATGGAAAATATTTGGACAATGTTTACTCTTTAGAATTTATAGTTGTTGTTTTACTAATTTCGAAATTTTATTATCAAAACTGGTTTAGGAGGAGTTTCTGCAAATATTGTGTGTTGGAACACAAATTTGTCCTTGAAAGCAAAATAGAGTCTTCAATAGGTTCTCTTGTTGGAGAAAGCTCAAGTTGGTTGTTTGGGGGCACTTTTTGTTTGGTTGTTTCATTGGTTATTTATTTATTTGGGCTTTGTTGTTGTTGAAGATGTTATTTTTGCTGGCAAAACTAAAAACATGTATTCTATGCAAAATAAATATTTTTCCATGATTATTTTTTTTCAGGTACAGTTTGTACCCTGGGAAGTAACTACCCAGTCTCTGTATTTTCAGAATTCACAGCAGTTCTGTTTCCAATTTTTCTTGCCTTTTCTCACTCTTGCATATAATTTACTTCCATTCTTTAATTTTGAACAGATTGAAGGAAATCCTGAACCAAACCTCAGTTATTTATCGAGTGACTTTGAATGAAATTAGTGGTGGTTTGTGCTTATCTCTCAATAGCTTCCAGACTCTTTGTTCTGCTAGCAGATAACTTTCAGAGTGCAAAAAAAAATATTGTGCACAGTCATTCTAATTTATGCAGCAGCTTTGTAAATGAACTTTTTGATTAGGGTAATAGTTAGATTCCTTTGATATTGAAGCACACTTTTAATTGGCTTTGGCCCTGTAGTGACATAAAATAATAAAATAATCAAAAGATATTATCCAAAAGTGTAATTCTGAATATTAAGAGGAAATTAGTTTTGAAACTTGCCATTTCTGCCTAATAAATTGTCAGAGTAGTATGACATGTTGGCATTTCCTGTTATTCGTTTTAAAGTGCCGTTGTGATTGAACCCCAGCTGGCAACTAAGCTCCACACAGCCACTCTCTCACTCCTCCCCGGTGGGATGAGGGAGAGAATCAGAAGAGTAAAAGTGAGAAAACACATGGGTTGAGGTAAAGACAATTTAATAAGTAAAGTAAAAGCCGTGCACACAAGCAAAGCAAAACAAGGAATTCATTCACCACTTCCCATTGGCTGGCAGGTGAGCCATCCCCAGGAAAGCAGGGCTCCATCATGTATAACGGTTACCTGGGAAGACAAACACCGTCACTCCAAACTTCCCCCTCTTCCTTCTTCTTCCCCCAGCTTTATATGCTGAGCATGATGTCATATGGCATGGAATATCCCTTGGGCCAATCTGGGTCCATTGCTCTAGCTCTGCTTACCCCAGCTTCTTGTGTGCCTGCACACTACCAAAGCATGGGAAGCTGAAAAGTCCTTGATTACCTAGCAACAACTGAAAACATCAGTATATTATCAACATTCCTGTCCTACCAAATCCCATACTAAATCAAAAACACAGCACTGTTCTAGCTACTAAGAACAAAACTAACTCTATCCCAGCCAAAACCAGGACAAGTGCTGACTTACAACTTCTTTCAGGTCAGATGCTTTTCTGTCAACGGGGGCATGTAAAAATGTATGTCATAGAATCTGGTTGGTAATTCAGCTGTGGTTAAATATGAGCTGTGTGGCAAGGCACAGCAGAGGAAGCAAAGTCTTGGAATATATTCATATTTCTTTCTGTATGGCAGATCTTACTGGTACAGCATCACAGTTCCTGTCTGAAATGTGGTAGTTGCTGTTTTACGCTTGCTGGATAATAATTTCAAAGTTATTACTAAGAGGTACTTCACAATTTGTTGTGACTTTAAATTGCTGTGGCCTTTAGGCCAAAAAGATTGATGCTACTTTTAATTTTAAGCCCTGGAACAATGCTTTTCTGATAGCTTGGTATGACGAACAAACAAGCATATATTTATATTTACCACTCAAGACAATACAGTAACTTCAGTAACACATAAGCTTTTAGATTTTTTGTGTACACATACAGACAAACGCACACAAACAGGGAATAAAAATTGTACCTCTTTGATACTGAGCTTTGTGTATCAGTCTAGTCTGTGCACTCTAAGTGTATGTATTCTAAAGTTCAGGCAGGGAGATGATGGGACATGTGTAACCTTTAAAGCTTTCAGGGTAGTATAATGCATCTAGGGCAGGAGAGCTGATTTTACTGAAGCTGCAGAGTATAGAGGGCTACATGTGATGCTCAGAACTTAAGTTCTATGATTGCTTTTTAAGTGAAAATTGCAAAAAGTTAAGGTAGTAGGAAGTGAGGTGATCAATGTTTATGAAGCTCCTGAGCACCTGTTGCTGTCACTTTGATTAAAGGAGACCAAATAAATGTCATAATACTGATATATGAAAATAAATGTCTCTAGGGTGGCAGCCTTTTTAACAAATGGGTAGTACATAGTGTTTAATGCCTGGTAGCATTTGCTTTAACTCTATTCAAGGCTCATACTGGTGTAAGTTTTTAAATGAATCCTTTAAAATTAAAGTAGTACGTTCCACAGATGTGCAAACTCTTTCCTTATTTCTGGAACGTAGTCAGGCTGGATTGGTACTTTTGACTCAATACTTTCCAACTTTTCCACCCCAGTGCTCTCACAGGAGCCATATTTTGTGTTTGTTCTTTCATCAAGCAACTGGAAAGTAAATGTCCTATACGCAGAATCAAGGTGCGCTCGCCATGTGATGGATTTGAGCTCAGCCAGGTATAAACATATGCTTGGATGTGCACCTGCAGCTTGACTGAAAACCTAGTCGTCTTAGAGATGCACGTACATTCAGTTCTGATATGTATAGGATATATATTTATGGAGTTGTGTGGTAGAGGTCATACATAGCTAGTTGAATGATGGTTGTCACCCCAAGGAGAGATAATGACATTGAGTAGGAAATGGCTTGCTTAGTTTGCCGCATGTGTCTGTGTGGTTCCTTGAGTCGAGGAGTATTGTGTGGACGCTCGTTCAGGTGGGCCCAGTCTGTTAGGTTGGCTGCCCTTCCTCTGAAAGGTCTTCTTGAGATACGTAATGAAGTTTGAATAGAAGCCTGTTGGATGTGTGCCTTTCATCAGGGGATTTGGAAGGAAAGAAATAGAGAAATTGCAGTGGATGAATGTAGTAGTGGGGATTTCCTGCATAGTAATAGAATCTGTGAGTTCTGACTGGCAAATGGCATGAAATTACATGTTTCTGCTGAGTCTTTGCACAATATGTGCAAAGTAGTGTCTGAAATATATGTTCTGGATATAATATATAAGAGGCTACGTAGTGGGCCAGTGGACTGGAGGACAACTTGGATTTTGCATAACCTGTTTGTAAGGATTTATAGATCGTGCTAGAAATAAGCTTTAAGTAATCATGTACAGCCGTTATTATCCTTGACCTGCATACGCATTCTGATGTATTCAGTTGCATTCTAACATAATTTTCTCTGTGTATCTTTCTTATTTGCTATACAGAATGAACAGTACTTATTTAACAAGTGGTTATAAACACACAGGTTATTGTTACCATTTTAAAACTTTCTGGTAATTGATTGGGAAAGAAAAAGCTGTGCAGTACTTCCTTTTCTCCTTTACACGCTGGTGTAAGCCCTCCCGTGCCAGCGCACCCTGGCACAAAGCTGCAGTGGTTCTCCTGCGCTTTCCTGCTCCACAGGCCAGACTCCCCCGGCACCTCTGGCCACTTCCAGCCCCTGGGCTCAGACCCTGTGCCCTGGGCTCATGTGGTAGGATCGTTTTCCCTTAGGAAGAGCAACAAGATCCCTCGACCTTCAAGACCAGGTCCTTTTTTTCCAGACCTCTCCCTCTGGCAAGACATATTGAGATTTAGCCACAGGACTTACATGAACTGGGTGCCCCACGTATCGCAGCTACCCACAGAGTTGTCCCGGACACATGAATACAGAATGTCAAGGAGATCTCTTCTCTACAGCTACATATTAAGTTAGATATCTGGAAAAATTTCTTTACAGAGAGGGTTGTGAAGTATTGGAACAGGCTGCCCAGGGAGGTGGTGGAGTCCCCATCCCTGGAGGTGTTTAAAGACCGTGTAGATTTGGTGTTGAGGAACATGGTTTAGGGACCCTGACAGTGCAGGGTGAATGGTTGGACTCGATGATCTTGAGGGTCTCTTCCAACCAGATGATTCTATGATTCTATGATTTATGCCATACCTGTGTTTACTATACAAGCTTCAGCCTAAATAGACTGCTTAGGCTTGTTTATCATCGACATAATGGCTGAGTGGTTGACAAAATATTAGTGAAAAGTCTTGAAAGAGAAGAATACATTGGTATCCCCTTTTACAGATGAAAGTTGTGATGCAGGTTGGTGCAAGATTCTTCATAGTTTATGGAAGAATATATACAAAGCTCAGCTTTCACAGACTAGTGGAAGCAGGTGCTGGGGTTGTCAGTAAGTCTAGTAATACCTTTTCAAGTTAAGCACACACAAAAAGAAGAATGTACTGATGTCACTTCTCTGCGAGTAGTCTGGCTAGCATCATGCAGAATACTTGTAGCAGGTGAAGGAGTGGTATCCCATTAACCAATGAATGATTAGTGGCTTTGGCTTCCAAGGATCACGTCCTTCCAGCTCAAGGCTGGTCTATAACAATGAGCAAGAAATCAAGCAGAGGTGGCAGTAGGACTGCATGAATTAACAAGGAGCCCCTGACAAAACTCAAGTGTAAGAAGGGAACGTACAAGAGGTGAAAGCAGGGATAGGTGAATGGAGAGTAGTACAGAGGGAACGGGGTTAGCTAGCAAAGCCAAAGCCCACCTGGGGTTTAATCCAATGAGGGGCTTGTAGAAGCCCTTCTTGTTCTTCTTCAGATGTAGCAGCAGAAAGATGACTAAGGGAAATGTGGTCCTGCCTGCTGAATGGGGTAAGGAACCTGGAGACAAAGTACATGGAAAAGGATGCAGTATATAGTCTTCTCCACTTTGGTCTCTACCGATAAGATCAACCTTCAGGAACCACAGGTTGCTGATAGCAGTTGGAAAATCTGAAGCAAGAAAGACTTACCTTGGTGGAGGAGAAGCAGGTTAGGGAACACTTAAACAAACTGGGAAGACACGAGTCCATGGGATCTGATCAGATGCATTCCAGAGCACAAAGGGAGATGGCAGGTCTCACTGTTAGGCCACTCTGTTATCTTTGAAAGGTCATGATGATCTAGGGGGAGGGGATTTCCTGAGGACTGGAAGAATATAATCAAGCTCACTGTAGGATAGATTACATTAGTTTTTTGTATTTGCTTAGTTTTAATTGTGACAATTACTCTTCTGTGAGTATTTCTCAGAACAGGTGATTTGTGCAGATAAATAGGATTAGCCATCTTGATTTAAGACAGCTGTACTAGACATACTTTTTGTATTTAATTTCATTGTTCAGACATCTTCTTTGTGTATTATTTTTCTAGCATTGAGATTACTGGTTAAATTTTCACAAAGTTTTTATAAGAAATTTACCTGTTTGTGTTCTTTTGCAAACTCTAAATTGTTACACTACTACAGGGGTGTGTGTGTGTAACACTAGTTTAAAAGAAGCACAAAGAGGAAAGTGTGTTATGTGTGTATCGGGTAGATATAGTGTAGGAAAATAAATTTAGGAGTATGGAATTAATTGTATAAAGATTATAGTAAATGTGCCTGTAAATATTTGATTTTCCTTTAAATTCGGCTGTGACCAATATTAAATTCTACATGCAAAACTCAAAACTGTTGAATGATCTGTATACAATATAGAGATCTTTTGAGTTTTTAATGCTTCCTATTTATCAGGTAACTATATTTTTCATTACATGTTGCTTAGAACTACTGATATTACTGGTATATTCTTGAACTTCTTGCCTTTATCTTATGTTAATGTTAATATATTTCTCTTGGTGTATTCCTTTTTAAATATTTATTTGCCTCACTACTGGAAGTAATTTCTGCAATTTTGCAGATTTTCAACTCAAGATCACTCTGCTGAGAGAAATGGATGAGACTGACCTTCCCCCTTCCCCCCCCCCCCCTTTTTTTTTTTTTATTATGCTCCCTTCTGGGTGCAAATGCATTAACAGACAATAATTCATTTCATATTGCCACGAAGCAGCAGCATGAGCTGTTTAAGTGTACTCATGAATTCAGTAGATTTTACAGTTACTCATTATCATAGCTTTACAAAGCTTCTTGACTATATACTTTTTTGGTTTTTAAATTATCATTACTTGCGAGAAATGCAAATGCATGGAGTTCACATTCACAATAGATGTCTTTTTTTGTCATGAAGTGCCTTGAATCTCGTGTACGTGTGCATATAAGTCTATTTGTATGGAAAACCATGCTGTGTTTTTACAGGCTATGAGAAGACAGATGATGTTTCAGAGAAAACTTCTCTAGCTGATCAAGAGGAACTGAGAACTATATTCATCAATCAGCCCCAGCTAACCAAATTCTGCAATAACCATGTCAGGTATTAACTAGTGTTTTTGTTAATATGTATTTAATTTCAGAACATTGCATGTTGCGTAGCAAAAATGAAGAAAATATTCTGTTTATTCCACTTCTGCCGTTACCTCTGACTACAAGTTACAGTCTCCGACTCTGGAATGAAGTGAAATACAGAGAGCCGCAGAGCTGTTTCAGTTACAAACCTGACCTTCCAAGTTTTTAAGAATAGGGCGAGGAAGGTATGGATGCTTTACACCTGCACCATCAGCATGTCCCTACAGTATGGATTTGTTCTTCAGCTTTCAGTTCAGTTGAAGTGCAATTCATCTTTGAACATATTTCTGGCAGCTGGATGCCAATGCAAATGTACTTCACTTGAGCATGGCATTGTTTGTGCTTTGGAAACTCTTGTCTTTTTCAGTCAGCCAGCTACAAAGATGCTATGGTTGCTTATGAAACTAGTTTTAAATTTCAAGTTCAGGCTTTAGGACTCTGCTGATGGTTTGTGTTGTGATTTTTTGTTTATTTTTGTTAAATTTTAAGTAATACACTGAACACTCATCAGTAATATGTGTTTAGATCTGACAACATCCTCAGTTCTGTTGTTAAAACTCAAAGTAAATGAATGGCAAAGATATCCATGTCCCAAGTAGGTGTGCTTTCTGAAGCTACCTTTTATGATATGCAGAATTTTATAGACATTGAGAATAATATGGTGAGATTTTTCCATGGACTTAAAAAACTTTATAATGCTTTTTGTTTGTGTATGCAACTTGTCTTTTATGTCTTTTGCTTTTTGCCTTGACATTGTTGAGCTTTTTTGTAGGATACGTTTGTTCACCCTTTAAATTGACTTTTACGTGAAGTCAAAGTAAATATTACTAACATAAAAAGAGGTTAAAGTATTCTTTCAAGTCTTCTACTTGTAAGTTTTTGTCATGATTATTTTCCTGTTTTAGGACCTTTGGTAGCATTCTGTTCTTAAACAAATGTAAGGCTGATGAAGAGCTGGGAGTTCTTTTTGTGTAGACAGCTTAGCAGAGATTATTACACTGAGATAAGATGTATTCTGTTCTTCTAGCCTAGCAAAACTACAAAATATCCAATATTTATCAGTTTAAAATAAAAAAGTGAACTTTCCGTACAGGTATAAGGTTTTATCTTTTAACAGATTTTTATGATTTTAATTATTTCTTAAACACACCATTTCAATTCAGTTGATCTCTTGTTGGGTTTTTGGCATTGCATTGCGCAAGCTCAATACTCAATGCAGAAGCTCCACAGCTCTTCAGTCCTGATTTAATACCCTCCCCGTTAAGCTCGTTGTTCTCTTTCCCCAAGAATTTTGTGCGAACTGGAGCCGTTGTGCAGCGTTACCCGCCCAGCATGTGCCATAGCGTGCGGGGCAGGGTACTGCTCTGGGCCAGCGGGACTGCGCCTGTAGAAGTCTTCCAGTTTCTCTTTTAGCCAAAACAAATCTGATCACCAGCACAGAAGTCACAAAAGCTTCTGTTTTATTTGAAAGCTTGTGTAACTGAGAGGGAAGGAATACATTGGAAGAATTTTTTTGTAATAATAGCGCCTGTTTTTGTCTCTTTCTTTCAGCACTGCAAAGTACAACATAATCACGTTCCTGCCAAGGTTCCTTTATTCCCAGTTCAGAAGAGCTGCTAATGCGTTTTTTCTTTTTATTGCATTACTTCAGGTAAGATCAACAGTAAGATGCTAATGTTTGAAACTTGTTGAGAGAACATTTATAGCATAGACAGTGTTTCGCAGGGATACTGAGGTTGGTGTATCAATCCGAGCTAGTTAGCCTCTCAGAATAACTATATTGCGTAGATGTACCTTTAGTAAATGTTTGGATTTGTGGGTTTTTTACTTCTTGGAAATAACACAATACACACAAAGCTTTTTCTGTAAAACAGGTTAAGTATACCTGAAGTACTGTCAGGTGAAAAAGACTGTTGTGACAGGAAAATCCCTTTTAAAAATACCCAGCATAGACAAAGAAATGTTACCTGTAGTTGGTATTCTTGTAATAGAGAGTACTGCCTAAAAACCTGGATGTTATGAACTTTAATTCTGTAGTCTGTTTTGGGGGGTAGGAACTGCAGCTGAGAAGAAGTGATTATTTATTCTTAGAGTGAAGCTGATAAGGATGAATCCTTGAAGTTGAGCCTAGATGAAGAAAACCAGCAGTAGTGTCCGGTACTACAGCAGCTATTTGCCATATCTCAGCTGGTTAACTGTGCTGGTTAGTAATAAAGCACACAGTCTTTTCTATACCACCACTGTAGCCTCATTCAGTATGTTTGTAAAGGGCTATCCCTGACCCAGCTTACTGAGGCTTTTTTGAAGAAGTACATAACATCTTGCAGATACATCAGAATTTTTATTCTGCAGTAGTTCAAGTTGATAAAGCGGATTGTGGAGTTTTGTATACTATTCTGTGAATGCAATAGCTGATAATGAATGAAAATTGAACTGTGGGCAAGTGCAGTGATAATTACCATTGACTAGTTCTGTATTCTAATCACATTTGATAAACACATGTTTTCTGCATAATTTCTAATACATGTTTTAGAATGTATTGATTTTTCTGTTGTGGAGGTCACTGTGTTAGTAATTGACATATCATACAAATATTACTAAAATAGTGGCATATATACTGCCATGTGTACTTTTTCCTCCCTCACTTCAGATATTTCAGCATGTGAAGTTTGTTTCCTCTGTACTTACTCAGGTTTCTTTGCTTCCGCTGTATTTTGAGCAGTTCCTTAGGATATATCTGCACAGGTAGCTTACACTGTTTTCTAGGGGTAAAAAAATCTGAAGTTCAGAGTTTCATTAGGTTGTCTGCCTGCAAACCTATGGCTTCTCAATAAACAGCCTTTTGACCCCATCTAGCATCTCTGGCTAATACAGTGGTCCAGCAGCATTTCTTCTGGTGCCACGGTGCGTGTCAAGCTAGTGACACGGAATGTGAGGTTTCAGAAGCTGTTTGAGGCTTGGCATGACTGGGTGAGAGGAGGTGCTGTCAGGTAGGTGCTTGGGGTGGAGGAACTGGAACGTTAGGAAGTGGAACGTTAGGACTTAAAAGTACCCCATCTCCTATCAGGCTATCAGTGAGACCACAGTGGCAGGAGTAAGAAATATGGGGTAATGGAACCAAGGTACAGGCTGGTGCCGCTATTGCTGTCATGTTTTGCCTGGAAAATAATGTGTAATTGGAATGGGGGAGTTTGAGCATACATGTAGGGAGGAATGAAAAGGTGGGAATAGCTGGAAAAGCCATAGACCCCTTTCCCTTCTAGCCAACACATATGGCTTGCCCAACAGTAACCTTCTGCCTGGTTTCCACATAATTGCTTGAAAAATGTGGTCTAACCTGGAAAATAGATCTAAATTGATCTTATGCCAAGAAACATAGCATACATACATATAACATCCTGTTTTCTTTCAGATGCACAACACGATGGAAGCAAAAAGAAATGTGTATAATTCATAAATAACATTGGCTGTTTTTCAAAACATTTTGTGATAAATTGAGGATGTCTGCTAACCACATTGAGGCACCATTTATTAGCGTACTCTTTTCTTGCAGAAATCTCATTGTAGTCCTATGGGCTGCATCGCCTATTACAAGTCTGTTAAGGCAGCAGTCCTTTCACCTATCAATGTTGCCGTTAACAACTCCGGCCAATATAAAGATAATTATGAATAGTCATCCATGTATATCATATAAGTAGCTGCATTTTCTCAGCATTTACTTTACATACATGTTCACTTGCATCATCTATGCCCTTACCTGCTTAGCAAAAATGAGTTTCTTACAATAGTCTGACAGACAGCAACTATTTGAAATTTGTCAATTAATAACTAGTAGAATACAAAATACCTCTTATAGGTTAAAACTGTAAGGAAGTAAAAATACCTTGGACTTGTGTCCACTCTAACAAAAATCTAAACTGAAAAAATTAATTGTATTTTGTAAATATGTATTTTTATTTAATTTGAAACACAGAAAAGGAGAGTAAATATTCTCCAGACACTAAAAAAACCTCTGAAAGTAACTCCACTGAATACTGTGCTATTTAAAATGCAAGTGTTGTTTTATTGTATCAGCTTCTTTTGAATTGAAGACAATAACCCTCTCAGAAATAATCAGCACCATGTAGTGAATCCAGTTGCCTTGTCTATATTTGCACAGAATGTACTGCTTCTTGTATTAAAAATATGTTTCAGCCAGCAATGCAAACAATTTTTTTCTATCTTTTTCTTTTTTTCTAATAGCAAATACCAGATGTATCACCAACCGGCCGTTACACAACATTGGTTCCCCTCTTATTTATTTTAGCTGTTGCTGCAGTGAAGGAGATAATAGAGGATATTGTAAGTATTTAATAGCAATATTTTGTAAATAGCTTTCAAACTTTTCATAGATTATATTACAAAACCTTTGTTGAATAATTCTGTGTTGAACCATTTCTGCATTCTGGATGCTTTTGAAAGCTTCTAAAGCTACTTCAGAAGATGAAATCCTTAGAATATGGTGTTAATGATTTGAAAGTGTGTACTATATATACAAGTGACAATAACATGGTAAAACAGTGACTGTTGTTTATTATATAGATTGTTTCTAGTCAAACACTTCTCATAATGAAGTGCAAGCATATTTTTAAAGTGTGAACTGGAACCAAAGACTCCACAGAATCCAATCAAGTCCAGAATGTTGCCAATTTTCTCAAACAAGGGCTCTGCTAAAAGAAGATTGGAAGCTACTGAATTCATCTCAGGTGGAATCTATTTTAAAACCAAATAACTTTTAAATATTTGTTTGGTTAGAAAATTATTTTTTTTTCTTCCTACATGAGCAGGAGCAGAGTCCTTTAATCCCACTAATTATACTTGTGAACTGGATTTAAATTCAATCTGAGAATGAGATACTAGACTAAGATTTTATAGAAAAGTTGTAAGAACTTCTGGCTTTAGTCCAGTCCATGAACAAGGTAGGATTAAAAAAAAAAAAATCTTCCTAGGATCCTTTTTGTTTGTTTGTTACATCTTTGTTTGAGGTGCCTTTGAAAAAGTAGATAAGCCCTCAGGAACTCTAGGAGGCTGCACAGTCTTGAACGTCTTCACTTGTCCTCCATACGTGAAACTGGATGGATTTTTGTTTCACAACTAAATAATTCCTGGATCTTTCTGAAAAGTGTCTTTTAGCTTGCTGCTGGATTAAAAAATTGATTTTCCCCAGTTATAAAATCCATGTCCAAATCCAAGTCTATGTATCTGATGCATCTTTTTATTTCTAAAGTCTTAAACAAAATCCTTGGTTTCACTGTTGTGACTTCACATGGGTTTATAGGCAGCGAGGGAATAGGCCTTTTTCAGTTATTCCCATTGCTCCAGCCCAGTGCGATTTGCTGTTAGTCTTTCATGTCTTGATGCTAAGTGTGATCTGCTGACGCTTGATGACCAGAAACAGACAGGGAACGCTTGTCCTTGTTAGGAAGGTGCCCACACCTATGCCAAGCTTTCCTTGGCTCTCTCTAGTCAATGTTTGTGGTAGTGGTTGTTTTACTTTCTTCTTGCATTGAGTGGAAACTTTAAAAGATCTAGGATAGTGTCATGACTTGGACATGTCCATTCCAACTTCTTCTATTTTGTGGGTAGGGAAAGGAATTTCAGGCTCTGTTTCACATCATACAAAAGACGTTGGGGTTTTCAGAGTACCTTCCTGGCTGATCTTCTCTGAAAGCATATGGTAGAACCTGTCTCTAATTTGCATAACATAGTTGAGTCTTTTAGTTGATGACTTTTGTGTCTAAGGAATTAGTCTTGATGATTTTCCAAATCACTGTAGATCATAGAATCATAGAATGGCATAGGCTGGAAGGGACCTTAGAGATCATCTAATCCAACCTCCCTGTCATGGGCAGGGACGCCTCTCAACTAGATCAGGCTACTCAAGGCTCCGTCCAACCTGGCCTTGAACACCTCCAGGGAGGGGGCATCCACAACTTCTCTGGGCAATCTATTCCAAAGTCTCACCACCCTCGTACTGAAGAATTTCTTCCTAAAATCTAATCTAAATCTGTTCTCCTTCAACTTAAACCCATTTCCCCTTGTCCTATCAGTGGACGCTCTTGTAAAAAGTCCCTCCGCAGCCTTCCTGTAGGTTCCCTTCAGGTATTGGAAGGCAGCTATTAGGTCCCCCCGAAGTCTTCTCTTTTCAAGGCTCCCCTCAAAGTCTTCTCTTTTCAAGATGCTAAGAATGTCTTCATCCTCTCTTGTTCTGTTTTAGTTCTGCAAATATGTTATGTGCAAGACAAGAAGTTAGGTACATCATAGCAAAGCAGAGTGCCTTGTGCACTAGAGGAGTAGCATTTGATTATTTTTATATTGTGGGCTGTTTTCTTGATTTTTGGAAAGGGTTGCAGGTAGTATGTTCTTTCACTGCACACAAATAGTAGGCTTCCTGGGAGCATTGGATTTATTGTGTTTGAGCAGAATTGCAAAGAATGTGCAGAAATGTGATCAAGAGGAAGAGTGGTGAACTGCAAAGCTCTGAAATGGAGGGTGGCTGGGCACATGCCACCTTTCCTGCTGATACAGTCAACTCTGTCTTCTCCTCAGTTACCTCTGTGAGTGGATGTGAGGCAAATTGTATTGTCCCCTAGGTAGAATGAGGCTCCTGGGCTACAGAGTGGCCCTGCAAGAGACAATGATGTTCCTGTTAAATGGTTTTGTTCTATTTTGCATTTCTAGTATTTGCTGTCCAATAGTCAGCTTCTCCTTAAATGTCTTTGTTGCTTTCTTTTTACATAAACAAAATCAATTCATGTTCTTTCAGATATTTTTAACCATTCTGCTGTTAATGCTTACAGACTTACACCATCTGTCAGTGTCTAGGGAAATATAAAACGGAGGCTGCTGCTACTGTACAAAGTGTCCTTTTAAAATTTATCTCATCTACTCACTTTTCTTTTATATCATTTGTTTCTAGCATTTGCTCTTTGCAAAGTAACATCTACAGTTTGGCGGGGGGAAGGCAGGGAACATGTTTAGGGTTTTTTCAATATATCAGGTAAAACAATAAAGTTCTTATTAGTAAATACTACAGAGATACCTAAAGGCAGATCAAATGCTATTTTTCTTTCTGGTAAGTTTACATTCAGTCAGCATGTAATTAATTCCTACTGTCCTTAGTTGAAACCAAATGAGATGAAGGAGAGAATGAGATGAAGGAGAGAATTTAGCTGCTAAGTCAAAGGCTTTGTGCGTGTATGTATGCATACACATATATATACATCCATACACAGCTGGTGGTAACTTCATGAACTTTTCACTTGCACAGCTGAGTTTTACACACTGTAGTCCAAACAAAAAGTTTGCTTTGTTTTTGTAGTCAGACAGGTTTGAAGTTTAATGTTGCTTGCTGGTTATATTGTGCAGGAATATTTGGCTGCCTCTGACAGCTGTACTTTCTTTTCTGTGAAAGCTGGCCTTTTGATGCATAGTGAAATATTCATTGTGCTTTCCCTTATCCTTTAATTTTTGTTACATCTTAGTTTCTTTACACAATGAGCTATCCAAGATCTCCAGGAATGGTTATTTTCATCTAATATTAAAGCAGGATTAATTGGCTTGTGGATGGGAACCTTATATCAGTATCAATAAATATACTTACCAAAATAATACTTGCAGCTCAAGAACCAAATGCTTCCTTTTGTGGAATGAAATCCCAAGAAGCAGAAGATGTTAGCAGAAGACATTATTCATGAACAGCATATGTTTTCCATATATGCTTCAGAAGTGCTAGGAAAATTTGTGACATGCAATGCTAGATTATCAGCTGTTTCCAATAATTTTCACCCAGCATAGCTCAGAAAGCAATTGACATTAAACCGTTAGTTTTGAAGCTGGAGGAGACTTTCCCTGTGGGTAAATAAACACTTACTTTGGTCAAGTTGTTTTGCCTTCCCATTGATAAAAGATTATTTATCTGTGAAATCAGCTATCTTTTTGAATGGAGAATCTGTTTATAAAATCTGTGAAAATCTAGTAAAAAAATAATACCTTAGTCTTTGCAGAGCAATAAGGTAGCCTTTTAAGAGCTGCTAGCTCAGTCATGCAAGCATTTTATTAGAAATACATCTCTTAAGTAGCTTGACTTATTTATCTTTCCATTTAGAAGATTGCTTCTGTTGTCTTCGTATTTCATAAGCATTAATTCTGTAGCTCTATTCAAAAAAGCTTACCTAAACCGATTAATTCCATTTAAATTAATTTTCCAAATCTGGTGCCTGCTCAGGAAATAAGTTCATTATTCTTAAATACTATGATTAAACCAGTAGTCTCCTAAGTTTTTTTGTAGCTAAGATGAGTTTGATTTTACCTTGAAAATGCTGATGGTTAGTGGCTGCATCAAAAGATTTCTATCAAAAAGTTTCTCACAGCTATATTAAAACTGAGAGACACCATGGCCTCTTCGGGTAGAGGATGAGGGGTTTTATGGATTTCTGTTTGTCCTTTGTGTTTTACTGTAGCTGAAGTCTGCAGACACTTGTATGGAAGTGAAGTCATATGCTTACACAGTCGTTGCTTGACTTCAGATCTGTACAAGACACTGTGCCATGATCTTTGCTCCTGTAGAATCATTTCCCAGTTGCAGGAAAGGGCAAAGTTGGGGTACATAAATACACTGCTTCCTTGTATAAGGAACTTGTTTAGATAGCAATTGCCCATTTGAGCAACTTGATGTAGTGGAGGGTGTCCCTGCCCATGGCAGGGGGGTTGGAACTAGATGATCTTTGAGGTCCCTTCCAACCCGAACTGTTCTTTGATTCGATGTGAGAGGCCATTTTAGTACGACACAATTAGCCTGGAACTGGGTGTGACTTTCCTGATGATCATAACTATGCAAATAATCTGTAGTCCTGTTTAAAGTGGTTTTTAAATCAGTGTATTGAATTGATGAGTGGGAGGGGCTAATAGATGTGGTTTTTGTCTTAAGTGTGAAAGCTTTATCATGTCAACAGAAGTCTTTAACCACTGTGCATTTTTAATTTAGAAAAGACATAAAGCTGACAATGCGGTGAACAAGAAACAAACTCAAGGTAGGAAATTTTTTAAATTCTGTTAATTGTGGGTTGGGAGGGTTGTTTTTTGAATTTTTTGCAAATGGTAGTAATGTAATCTGAACTCCTGACAGGTGATTGAGTGGGACATTGCTTCTGCAGAGTACTTCAAAATTCGGAATCTAAAAAGTGGAAATAACAATTTGTAGTCAATTAGCCCCACAAAATGGAGTATGTTCTAGATTAAGTTTATGACATTCCTAAGAAACTTTAAAATTTACTCATTTAATACAGGTGATGCTGTAGCTGTTAAAAGATAATAATCAACACCATATTTATTTGGCCTAGATTATGATGAAAAGTCTGTGCATTTCTAAGTATACAAATAATAATTTTATTCAACCAGCAAATCTTGACTAATTTGGTTTTGGAAAACTCTAGAATAGGAAGGAAAAGTAGACGGAACTTTCTATGCTGCTTGAAAACTGTGGGAAAAGGTGAATGGAGCTTTTTTTGGGGGTTGGTGTGGTTTTTCATATGAAATCAATTTAATTATTTGATTAGAGATAATGAGATATTTAGCCAGTATACACAAACCAAAACTTTGGAATGTGATTATTATATTTTTTAAAAGATTTTAATAGAGAAAAGAAGTAGTATTAAATCAGAGAATTATTTTAGCTCAGAAACTGAGGGAGCTGTTAGCTAATATATCCTAAACACATTTGTCAGGTAGGAAGTGTAAGTTTAAGTTCATATTTTGCTGCTCTTGAACTTTTCATTTTACCTGTTCTGACGTAGGCTTCTCTATTAAGAGCTGATCCTGGTTTTATATACAGGAGGAGGAATGAGTCTCCTGTGAATTTGATTGCAGAAAGCAGGAAAAATACCACAAAGAGAAGAATCTTGCGTGGAATCTTATTTAAATATATAGCAAATATAAACTTAAGGTTTTTAGAGAGGAATGTAGTCATTGATTAAAGATAATCAGAATTCTTTAGCACTGGTAACCACTGGAAATGTCTCTAATTTAAAACCATAAATTTTAAAGCCTACCTAAATTGTACATAAATCCTAAAGTTTACTGTAAAATTTATGGAGGATAGGGGGGAAGATAACTTGTAAAACTACTAAGCATGTAACTCAATAGGAGGTATGGGGAGATTAGGACAGTGAGACAAATCTGTTGACTGAGAGCACTGGGAACAGAAATCTCCAGAGAACAGGCCTGGAGAAACAGATAACCTCTTATCTGTACATAAAAAACAAAGGCAAGCTTAATGTAGACATCCAAAATTCTTTCATCAAACATTCCTAGCTGTTGAGATTGCAATCAACAGTTTTAGGTGGCAGTGAATCTTGAAGTACCTTTTAAATATTTTTTTTTTGTCCTGAGTGTACAAAGTTTTAAATTAATAAAAGGCTTGTTTTACTGTCTTTCCTGCCTCTTCTCCTTGCTTACCTCTCATTAAGCTCTTTGGTGACTGTTCCTAAAATTCCTGAATGTTCCCTGCATGCCAAAGAGCACCTTGGAAGTTGAAAGTGTAATAAGGATACATAAAATCTAGCTAGCACTGATAAACAAGTTTCTTAAGCTAGTGCAGGATTCACATAAGTACGACATTGATCCTAGTGTACTGTCAAAGCAAAATTTAAATGTATTTTCAAATACAGTCTATTGTCAAAGTAATAATTAAAAAGTTAATCAATGTGTTACGCTTACTTTGTTTTCATGTGTTCAGCAGTTCTGTAACCCTGAAAGGTTGCTATGTGCATACTTTATTATGTATCCAGCTCCACCTTCAGTTGTCTTTTAAATATATGAAATTGTTAATGAAATGACATATGCATATCTAGATTCTGTAGATGGGTTTCCCTTCATCTGTCTGTTCCTTAAAGACCATCTGTGTCTCAGTTAACCTTAACTAATTAACTTCCTAAATTTCCATTACCATAAAAAACCTTTTACAGAGGATTTTGATTTATTAAGCTGCATTAGGGATTTTTTTTGTTACCTCAGGCTGCACACACAGACAGCAGGACATAGAAAGGCACTTTGACATGATGAAATACGCATTTCTGTAGGGCAGATGGAGCATGCCTTTGAGTTGGTTACTAGAGACAGCTGAAAAGTGGGAGATACAAATGTGAAGGCCAGGCTGCAGAAGACTTTATGGCACAAGTTCTCTAACTGTTTATATAAAAGGTGCATAGCATCACCAATGCTTTTTTTGTTCTCATAAGAAAATGACTTTAATTGCATGTCAGTGTATGTTGATTGTGCTTAAAAGCTTATTGGATTAAGTTAGGGTTAGAGTGCTCTTGAGATTTCAGGTGCCTCAGCATGTTTTCGTGAGTCTGACTCATTCATTTGTGAACTGATTTTAAACAGTTAAATAGCAGGAAACAAACCCAGAAAGAAAAGCGGACAGTTTTCTTCCATTTAGTAGGTTAAACTGGCTCATCAAAGGGTCCAACAAGCACCAGAGGCAGCACGCGTTAAGCGCTGAGGGCACACATGTCTGCATGGGGTGAGGGCAGAACAGGACCTTCCCTTTGCCAGGGCAGTGCGGTGTTCAGTCAGCTTGGCTGCATGTGAAACAGCCTTAGGATATTTCAGCAGCGCAAGTGCTTTTGCAACCAACACTTCTTAAGAAACCCTTGGCCATCTCTGGCAGCTTATTTACGTTTCAGACCTGCAGGAAGTCCACTGTCTGTTATTTTACTATAGCTATTCATGAAACTTAGTCATCTGGATTGATGCAAGCTGTGTTTTTAATCCTCATCAGTTCTCTCATCTGTTTGATACCATGGCCTCACAAACAGTAGTGCTGACACAAGAGGATAGAAGTAGGTAGTTGGTGGCACCATTATCGAATGCCTTGGGTTCCTTAGGACAGTTTTACAATCCAGTCCTCTGGATCTGTAGTTTTCACAGTGAAGGGAAATGGTTTGTCAAAATAGATTTTATGTAATCATCAACTGATTGGTGAGACAGTCATTGAAATACCTTGCTTACTGTCCGAAAGGGAGACTGCTCCATTTACTGTTGCCCTGAGTGTATCAGTACTAATATATTTAGGATTAGGAAGGGTAAGAGAATTTATCTCTTCCTACAGAATTATCAAGCAGGTTAGCTAACAACTCACAGAAATTATAGAGATGTACAAGAGGGGTCAGTTTGGACAGAACCTCAAGGAAGGCTTAGATGTAAGGGCCATATGTGTTGCCACATTTTGATCCACTTTTTTGACATAAGAGTTGGATCCTTATCAGGTACTTAGATAAGCATCCTGACAGCGTGAAAGCTGGGAGACACATTGAAAGAGAACAATCTCTTGGAGTTATCTCAGTATTGATACATGGCAATATATTTTCATTTCATTTTTTTTGCACATCAATCTTCAGTAGCTTTGTAACTGGTGTAATGAAAACAAAGTCACCTTTATTATTCTCTGAAAACACAATCTTGTCAATTAACTGGCAAACAAGGCATGGCTTGTGAATCATAGTAGCAATACTTGAAACTGGAGTAGTGGAGCATGCTTGCAATGTTAATTGCTACTGCCAGGGAAAATCTATACTAAATCTTACACTAAATGGCATGGATTGAGTTTGGGGATTTCCACTGTATTTATGGAGGAGATGACTGCAGTGATCCTGAAGTTTTCTGACATGCCAATAACAGTAAGAACAGCTGAATCCTAAGAAGCCTGCTGGTGACTTTTTGTGAATCTTTTTTGTATGAACCTCATCAATATTTGAACTGAGACAAAAATCTTGAATTAATTTCCTCCCCTCCCAATAATTTCATAACTTTTTGACTTTGGAACTTTTTATCCCAATTACTAATTTATTTTAGAAAACACCACATTATCATACAATCTATATCAGATTTAATGAATTCTCAAACCATGTAAAATGTTGTCAATGACTTTGTAAAAAGATTCAATAGTACAAAAACTGTTATACAGAATATGTGCTATATGATTGAAAAGCTTGACCTGAATTTGTGGAAACAAGGCATGCTGTAAAATAATTGTGTAAATGAGCTGTGTCTCTGTGGCTTTTCATAAGGAATCTAGCGCATACCTATATGCTGCAGTTGGATTGTACAACTGGAAAATTCTCTTTCTTCCTTTTTTCTTTTTTTCAGTACTACGAAATGGTGCATGGGAGATTGTCCACTGGGAAAAGGTGTGTGTTTATTTTGGTGACTTTTAGAGCATAATGCAGATTTAATATTTGCTTCATTTCTCCAAATAATTGTCATTGATAAGAATTAACCGATATGAGGGGAAATGTATAATCTTTATTTTGTTTTTTGTTTGTTATCATAAATGTTAATACTTGTCTATTAAAATGTACTTTTAAGTCAAGTCAATTTTGATGGCATGAGTCAGGCAAAACTGCTGTTAAATGGTGGGCTTTAAGTTCAATGAAAAATAACTTGAATGATATGATTGTCTTGGGAGTATTCGCATATTTTGAAATCATACAGTTCCATAGTGTTATTTGGTGTACCAAGGCAGAAACTTCTTTCTGGAAACTAGTTACTGTGTGTATTTGCTGAACTACTTTGGCTTAAACTATGAAACTTTAAAGACTTACACAGTAGTTAGGAAGGACTGTTAAAGGTAACTTTCAGGGACTAAATGTTATGCTGTCTATCCAGTCCCTTAGTTTTATTGCTTTCCATACCTGAAATCTTGAACAAAATTTGACCCACAGTAATTTGGAGGCAAGGTCCAGATGAAATCGGTTTATACCTTTGAAGAAGCAAGGGTAAGGTATATAACGTAATACAACAGAACTGTGATCTTAGGGGAGATTAATGTCTTCTTTAGCTCAAGTTCAGTCTTCCAATAAAATATTTTACAATAACTGGCAGAAGTAAAGAACTGCATAAAGAAGATCAGGATTAGGCCTAGTAAAGAATAGATTTCAAAGAATTTCCATGATCTTTGAGTACCTAATACCTATAAGCTTCTCTAAGTGTGTGAGTTTCTAACAATCTTTCTAGCAAATTCAGCAGGTAAATATTTACTGTGCTTAAAACAAAGGGATAACATATTTTGTTTGAGACCATTAACCAATTCCCAGTTTTCTTTCAGGTAGATGTTGGAGATATAGTTATAATTAAAGGCAAAGAGTATATACCTGCTGACACTGTACTGCTCTCATCAAGGTAGAGATGCCCACTGATGCTTATAGTGTAGAGGCTGGTTTCTCTACCCTGCATTTATTTATCTATTTATTTGTGATTGCTCCAAGGAAATAAGGAATAAACACAAACGCTGCTGTTCTGAAGTATAGTCTCTTGTTCATTTGGGCATGAATCATTTCAGGGAGTGTTTCTTTAAACTCTGACAATTACAGTTTTAAAATTACACTGGCATTCTATTTACGTCTAAGAATAGCTTAATAATGTTATTTTATTGTTCAATATAATACAAGAGAGACAGATTCTCTGTCTAAAAATTGGATCTCAACTGCCATATTTAACCAGGCTGGCTTTTTGATACATACCTAACAAATTGCATCCTATAAATAAGTTCAAATGGATATATTACAGAGAACAGAAAAGCTTTTTAACAGATATAGTCACAAGTTTGATAGTTGAATCAAGAAAAAAAGTGAACATGAGATGTGAACCATCAAATTAGCACTGTCTTTATGAGCTGAACATTCACTCTATTTTCTAATATATATATTTTATGAATAATTTTAGCACTGAAAGCAAGACTTAATTTATAGCATGTAATGCTGTGACTCTTTTTAACATGGACAATCAGAGGTTGTTTATCGTCATTTCCTTGGACAATTTTATTAAAGAAATCCACATCTTATGTGGAAGATGCACATTTTTCAACATCTATTTGATCAGGTCAATAGACAACATATTCTAAGAATTATTTTAAATGAAGATTACTTAAATATGATCAATTGTATTTTGATTTATTACTGCATGCTTACAATGCAATTTCCTTTTTTTTTTCCTGGCACAAGCAGAAGCATTTTTGTAGTGTGTATGATTATGGATTAGGTATAAACCCTCTGTGACCCCACTGAAGTTAATGAATCCTCTCATAATGTACAATTAATAAGGTTAGGATCTTATGTGTTTCTATGACAGGCTGTGGTGTAGACTAGTTCATTGTTTATTCCATCTTCCATTACATCTCAAAAGTAAGGGTAGCTGTTTCTAAAACACTTCTGTTAAATTATTATCGACTGTTTAATAGTTGCCGGATAATACTGTAAATTTTCCCCACAGTCTGTCTTCAGTATTTATGTTTGTCATGACTTCAGATGTTTTTATATTGAATATCCTCTATAAACCTTTTACTTCTACACTTTGAGGAGCATTTATAATTTTATTTGTGCTTTTTCACCAAGATCTTCATAGGCAATACACCATATAGCAAGAACACATGGTCTATTGGCCCGATAATAGCTTCTGTCATGCTAACCCTAGTGTTTCACAAGCGAAACAGATTACATCCTCTCAGAGCAGCTTCTTTATAATCTTCCTGGGTAAACTCCTAAATTTGAGTCTTTACCTGGATGTCTTCACTGTTTTGCCCTTTTGGATTTGGAGGACACATGTGTCGCAGCATTCTCCAGTTGTTTACACACAGAAAAACACCAACTGCGTACAAAGCTTTCTCTGTCAGCCTTGTCCCCCCTGAAGGAAGCCTACATCACGTGTTGATAAATTGAAATAATAGTCAGCTGCTACTGAACTTGTCAGGACTGTTACCTCTTTGTTTAACCTCACTTTACTGCCTTTGTCAGAACACGCTATCCTAACTGTGACCATGACTCACCTTGAATTTTCCTGTGAGGTTTTCTTGTAGGATCCAGTTTGCAAAGGGGACTCCTTGAATCGTGATTGCTTTGCTGGGCCCAGTTCAGGCATTTCTTCCAGCAAAAACTTCCTTCTTAGTTATAGTACTAAAGTCCTGTTGCAGACATCCTTCCAGGAGAGAACCCTGTGCTACTACCTTAGTTCTGCCTGCATACTGACATGTGCTCTCCTCCACCTCTCTTCTCCATGTGGCCATGCGTTCTCCAGGAAGACAGTCTCATCAATTTTGCTTTCCAGGTGTTTACTGATGCCCAATTACGTTTTAGGTTTCAATAACAATGCAAACCTGTGGGTCCGGTTTTACTTCAAACTAATATTTGGTTCTTTTTACCAGGAATAGCAGCTTCTGGAGAATAAGAGGATCTTAATAATTTTAGGAAACCATAATCTTTTACAGTAGAAGGACACAAACATCTGAGATTTAGTTCTGTTTTGTTTTTTCAGTGTAAATTGAAATTTACAAAGCCGAAATAAAACAAAATCGTTTTCAGCATGTCTACAAGGAAAGATTATTGTCACTTGACTTTTCTGAAAAGTTGGTGGAAAATCTTTTGTTGTGGCTTTTATTTTTTTAATTAATGTATGGAGAGGCTAGAAACTTTGTCAGTTGAGAATAAGCATAACAGCTTTTTATTTTTACTGTACAAGATCAGTATGTTCTGCAGCTTAAAATTGATGCCTTACAGTAAAACAACCCACTTGAGTAAAAATGAAAATACTCCAGCTGTTTTCTTCCCGACCTGATTAAAATAGATTTTGAAAAAATTGTCATCAGACATTTTAATTAACATATATTGTTTGTATAATAATTTCAAACTCTTGTCTTTTTGTCTTTGTCCATTTGTTTGGTTTTTTTTCCTCCCGTCACTTATTTTTCTGTTCTAATCATTTTCAAACTGGGATGTGTAGGTGGCAGTAGGGGAAGTAGTGAAAGTGACCAATGGGGAACATCTCCCAGCTGATCTCATCAGTCTGTCGTCAAGGTTAGAATAAACTAGTTGCACAGGATACGTGTACGTGGGTCCTCATACACCAAATACGAAGAACACTGCTATGTTGATAGTCTTCGCTTTGCTGTTCACCTTTCTTTGATGAAACCTAGACATTTATAAAATTAGAAAGGATTTGGTTGATAAAAATACAGATCTTTAAAGTGTAAATACATGATAGCACTCCCAAGAAATGAAAATTTGTTTCAATCCTCTTCAGTTTTACACTATTCCCGTGAAATTTTATCAGCCAAGTTGTCATTGAATGAACACACAGTAAAACATCAGGATAAATATATATTTAATTCCTTAGAGCAAATTAAGAAGAATATACATGTTTATACCAACCCACTATTTTCAGCAAAGAATATAGTTTAATGTTGGTAGGAATGGTAGAGGACCCTCTGCACAAACTTGGATATTGCACAGTCTGTGGTGCATGCGGTGGCAAAAGCAGCTCGGTTCTTGTGTTTTGTGACAAAATGCATGTTTCTTAGACATGTCAGCTTTATGCTATTGTCTGCACTGTTACCGCACTTTGTTTTTCCTAACAAATCAATGGGCCTGCCTTGATCTAACTTACTTACTTTGGAGGTCACTGCTATCTGCTACAGTAATTACAATTAAGCATGTGTCTCACTTGAAATGTCTTTGCTGCCTTAGTCTGTTTTAAAAGTGCTTCACAAATATATTGTTTGGTTTTTATTATTAACTAATAAAAATGCTGGAATTTTAATAAAGTTTTATACAGGTGATTCCGTTCAAATGATCTAAATAGAAATTATTTACATTTTTAGAAAAGTTTGCCAAGAAGAAAATGCTAGCCTGAAAGGAATTTATGATAATGCTTTATCACGTTTTAATGCTTTTGCTTTACAAAGATGTTTTAGAATAACCTGCTTAACTTCATCCTGCAGATATTCTGAAATTGAGTCGCTTGTCAATAGCCATTGTTGCATTAAGAAAGAAAATTTTAAAAAACAACTTGATGCTTGAATTTCATACCAGAAAGAAGGAAAATATTAGAAGCTTTAAAGTGATGTAGAGAGTAAACTTTTATTCTTCTAAGTAGTAAGAGGTTTTTATTACTCATTTGATCCTTTACAAGATCAAAACTGGTTTCTATCATAGATAGAATTAGTAGGTGTTCTGTCCTTTTGTCCGGAGAATGGGAGCTGACTGGAGCAATTCGGAAATCCTCACCTGTTATACCTGTTCTTGTTTACTGTCTACTTGCAAAAAAAGTCATTTTGTCCTTCTATATCTTTGTTTTCCTAGTTAACAGTTCTATAATGGTTGTAATATGACTGAAAGTCTAAAAGTATTTTACAAAATATAAAATTGCTGCTGTGTTACACATCAAAAAATTGTATTGAAAAAATTAATTTCAAGGATAAGCCATTAATCAGTATGTGTCAAATAGATGAACTACTCAAGTAGGAATGTTCTGCATAAACTTTTCATTTGTAAAAAAGCTTTTTAACTTGCATAAAGAGGACATGTATTTCAAAAAACTGTATTATGTTATCCATAATTTAGACTTGTTTTTAGAAGAGAATCTTTTACAAGAAAACTTTCATCTCTAAGATACTGCTGCCTACAGTAGTGGGCACCACAAATGCTCTACGTTTGTGCCTGTATCTTAATCTCATGTAAAAAGAATAAAAACTTTTGCTGTGTACAGCATTTTTAGCAGTGTTTCATTTAAGAAAGGTTTTGGCGAACTTTTCTCAAAATGTAAAGTGCTGTTGGTTTTTTACAGATTTGACTGTATATTATTCTAGTTCTGAAGATTTTATAAGAAAAAGAAAAACCTGATTGCATAAATAGGTATTAAAAGATTACAGAAAGTTCATGGATTTTGACGTTGTAATTTAAAATTAAGGATTTTTTTTTCTTAATAGTGAACCGCAAGCTATGTGCTACATTGAAACATCTAACTTAGATGGTGAGACAAACTTAAAAATTCGACAGGTAAGAATTTCATTTTTGACAATATTGCTAATATTATTTCATCTATTATTGCTTATAAAAGCATATTTTATTACATTAATGGCCATTTTAGAAGACTTTGAAATTTTAGTGGTTTGAATAAAAAGCTACAGGTTATTGGCATCATAAAAGTTTTATTCAATTAATGAAGCGGAAGGAATGAATGATTACTCCTAAGCTATGCCTTGTGCTTTGATTCAGGGTTTTTCTTTGCGAAAATAGGTAGAAATGTTAGTAGTTTGGGTATTGAGTTTTGTTTTTAGAGAATAGATGAGGGAAAAGCCCTGAAGAAAGAAGCTGATAGTGCCAGTATTGTCCTTGAGGGCAGGAAGGGAATAGAAGTTTCTGACTGAGCACACTGTCTCTGTGCAGGGGCCAAGCTATATCATTTGTTACAACCCTGTCTTCATCATGATGTTTTAAGATACCAAGGTGATTTTTTCACTGTCAATAGCATCCAGCAGTGTGACTGCAAAGTGTTGCAGTCTCATTTTGCTCCCATAGGGATACTGGTTTTCTGGTGTAGCACAACCAGATTTATAATTCATAGATTTGTATATTGGAAAGTGATTTTTTAATGTCACGATAAATGAATTTTGTTTACAGGGTTTGCCGCTAACATCAGACATAAAGGACATAGACAGCTTGATGAGACTTTCAGGCAGAATTGAATGTGAGAGCCCAAACAGACATCTCTACGACTTTGTTGGAAACATCAGACTGGATGGGCATGGGTATGTAAATCCAAGGAACATGATCTCCGGAGATTGATAGCTATATGTTGTTAAACTACTCAAGTTAAAATATGAGTAGTAAAGTAGTAAAGTTCTATAAAGACTAGAGAGATACACATCTTTTCTGATGTATTCTTTATTAGACTTCATTATTTTAAAAAACTAGAGGGGTAAAACCACACTTCTAATGTCTACAACTTGAGTTTTTGTACTAGTTGACCTTCATAAAGCAATAGCTATTAATAATAGAAGGGAGTGCTAATCAAATTCTAATGGTCTGGAGTACGTACCTAGTAGCTCACTTAAGCATCTCATTCCTTGCCTGTTAAGTTTCTATTCTAGAAGGTGAATAGAAGTAGTTTCTTGTCTATTTTTTTATTGTTGTTTTTTTCTATTTGTCTAAGTCTGGAGTGGAAATGAGTCCGTCGCAATATAAATCCAATTCTTCTGATTTGATACCTAAAGGACATTTAATACCTTAGCTTACTGGAAGTGTGTTTCTGTAAAAATAGACTGCCTCAGTGCAATTACAACATGCTTGTAAAACTACTTAAAAAATTCTTAAATTAAGTGCTTACCAAATATTGATATTTGGAGTCTTCTATGGGTTCAAACCAAATGTGATGCATTAGGAGTATAAAATTCATTACTACATCCAGAATTGTTGAGTCCTTCATTCCCAAAGATTTATAGGATTTCTTTTTTATTTGGTAGGCATTTATTTCTCCATATGCAATATTATTCATATTTATGGATTTAGAGTGATATATATAGTACTAACTAATTATTAAATACCTTTTTTTTTATATTCCATTTTTTATTTACTGATTTTTTACAGATGCATTCCGGGAGTTTTCAGTCGCAAGAGTGTGGATCTATTATAATTCCACTGTACTTGTCGTTAAGAAGAGAAAAACATTTACCTGTAATTCTTCTCTGAAGGTAATAGTTATAATAGATCCACACATTCATCCTTCCTCCCTGGCTAGAAGGACAAACATATTTTTCTTTTCAATCTAATTGTTTAATTTAAAAATTTAATTTAAAAAAGAAGCATTGAATGTGCTGATGGCTGTTATGCCTGAAGAATGTGTTGGAGCATGCCATCTGCTGGTCAAGCAATTTGTCATTTGAGAAATTCAGTTCTGGAATATTTTGAATATAGTTCCTGTGCAGTAGGATAGTTCCAAAAGTGTGGCTCTAATATAATATTTACCTTCAGTGAAAAAGAATTGCAGGTAAGTAACTTTTTGGATCCTGATGTTATTTCCATCCTGAAAAATCAGGGATGAGTTCTCTTGCTGCCCATATTAGAGATAGCACAGGTTCATCTAACTGGTATTTATTTATCCAGATCTTTAAGACCTTCCTACCAGATTATGTAGATCCAGCTGCTGTGATTTCCACTTTATCCACTACCATCTTAACATTTTTGCAAAAGCAATAGACGATACAGGAAATGTATCTCCCTCTTCTTTCTTTTTTTTTCCCTTTAGCTAACTCATTGGAGTGCCATAAATGTTGTATCTGGTTGACCTTTTCAGCCTTGTCTTTTTCCATTCATGGGAGAGCAATGCAAAAAACAAAGATTCTCTTTTTTCTTTTGCATTCTCAGTATTGCAGGAGGTAGAACTCCACTACAGTTATTTTGCCTTTTGGCTAGATCTGTGGGCTAAAAGAGGTCTAAAAAGTTTTTTAGGTATCCCCAGCTTCTGTGTGAGTTAAAACTTATATCCATCGTGTGCAGATCTTCATTATGCTCGTGAATATACAGAAGCATATCACTTGGTTTTAGTCAATGAAGACGATTAACTACGGAAAGGAGAAAAGTTCTTTAGCCTGGATAAATTTGAAATTATGATTAGACAATGGATCAGAGAACAAGGGTGAGCAAATTAAAAACAAGGGCAGATATTGGTTATTCAGACCTACAGTAAATGTTTTCCTGAAGACATTCTTAAGAAAATTTTGAATAAGAGTGAATTATGCTTGTTAAGAAAAACATTTTGATATGTAAGCTTTCAAATGTGTCTTAGAAATTACTAGCTCTTAACATACCCTTGACAGCCCTGGCAGAAAAGTATGCTGAAAAGATATTTCCCCATTGAGAACATCACTTACTGAATACCAGCCAAATATGTTGATGAGAAGTCATTAGTTATGTTGCGTACAGGAAGAGTCAGATAAGTTGGAGCAGTTTTGAGAAGGCTGAGGCTGGGAAATAGAGACTTGCGAGCTCTGTCGAGTCATCGCACCATCATCTCATTAGAGAGCGGGGTAAGATAACAATGTTCAGGATCAGTAGCATGACACCTGGCAGATCTGGGCTTTCTATGCCCCTGGTTGTTTTGCTGTCTGTTTTCATCTGCTTGGTCTGTGCACAAGTTCTACTGGAGACAACTCCCACTGGCCGCAATCGCAATTCTCTTCTGATTGTTTTCCCAAATAACAGACAGATAAGTTCCTGTCCCAGGATAGAGAAGGGTGTCCATGTGAGAGCCATTGTCCTGATGGAAAAAGAATCAATGTATCCTGCAACAGAAGAGACTTCACTGCATATTCTTCACAGTTTTTAAGAAGGGAAAACAAAGAGGAAGATCAGGAAGTGGCAGGAAGAGTCCTAGAACTCACATAACTCTTCAAGGAGTACAAGAATTAAGTAGAAGGTTTTGACTTCTGCCTTCCTAGCATCTCTTTTATTACTAGAAGGGACAGAAAGTCATCTGGCATTCCAGAGAAGGTCCATAGTTGAAAAGTTTTCCAATTTATCTTGGGGAAACTTGCATATAACCAGAGAAAGTTATTTTTCTTTCATCTTCTGTGACATTCATGTTAGTGTTAATAACTAAAAATATCTCATTATTCTTGGAATGACATGGATGGTCCAAAAGTCTTAGAATTATTCTGATCAAGGAATGCAAATAAATAAAAGTGCAGAAGCAATCTTTGATGCCAGCAGGAGTCTCTCTTAGTGATTCTTGTGTAATTCAAACCCCAGAAGTTCCTTTCATACTTGAAAGGACATTTATTCTCTTAACTTTGCCATGATATGAATACATCTCAAATAGAACACCAGCACAGTTCAGATTAAGAAAGCGAGTAAATCTCAGTATGTTTTATATTTCAGTTTTCTTTTCCAATTCCTATTTTTGATGAAGTGCTTGCACCTGGAAATTATTTTCCATGGCAATATCATTCAGCAGTTCGGTTCCTGAAACATACTTAGTCATTGGAGAGAATGATTCTTTAAACAGTCAGTGTGCTCCATGCTAGTCTCCTAGAAAGTAAGTGGACTAAGTTGTAGTGGGGTGGGGTTTGTTAGTAGTTTGATTTTTATGGATAAGCACTCATGTATTTTTCTAGAATAATTTTTTTTCTAGTTTTTGCAAGGACTGATGTTGAAAACCTTTATTGCCACTGTTAATTTTAGAGGAGGAAGAATGTGTCATTTCCTCTTCACTTGCAGTCTTTGAATCTTAAAAGCTTGTGTATAAGAGGAGGGAAGGGAACATGATGATCCAGAAGAAATTATTACCTGAAACTCACTTTCTGAGACTGACTTTATACTCTTTTGTGCTACCAAAAATGTTACCAAATGTCATGGCTTACTCAGACTCTTTATAGCTTATATATTAGAGATATAGTTGCTGTCATCAAGCAGTTTATTTGTGACCTTAATAATGTGTTGGTTTCAAACAAGTGTAGAGATAATAGTTTTAGCTAAGAATGCCAAAAATTAGAACACTATTGAACAGTTTGAACTGCTACCTGGTATTTATCAAAAGAAAAGTGCCAAAATAGGGTGTTGTTTGTCTCAGGAAAAGAGTAATAATTACATAAAATTTTTATATGTTAAGAAAAAAAATGAGCTACAGTATATATATATATATATATATGCATGAAGTCAACTGTCTGAATTTAAGACAGTTAAATTTTTCCAACATCTTTTGAAGTTTTGTTGCTCATTTTACTCAATGCAGTTCTAAAAGAATAACACAAGTAAATTTACCTGGTTTTGCAATTTAAAGAAGGTGCAGGAAATACCGTTGTGAATTTTAAATAGTTGATTATGTTGATAAAGGATATTTATTTCACTGGAAGAATAGGCTAAGTTGAGAGTTAAGAAAATTATTTCATTTGAAAATTGCTTCAGAAAATCAATTTTGTAAGAGTAGTTGAGTTTCCACATACACTTAAGAAAAAGCTTCATAATTGTGAATCACAGGAAAATTTGCCTTTGTTAGTTTCAGTATGCTTGCTAAGTAGTACTATATCTTTAGTGTCCATAGTCAAAATTAAGTGGTAAGTAATATTTTTGCAAACTTGAATTTTTTGACTTGCTTTTAACTATCAAGTGTTCTCTCTGTCAACACTCCCGAAAAGTTAACTATGAAATTAGGTTCCTAGCATATTTACAATAATCATGTAAATTTTGAGAAATTGGTTTTAACAACTGCTGGTTACGTTTATTCATTGGCATTGACTGTTCTAATGCTAAAATATGAAACTCCTTCCTTCTAGTACTGTTCCATTGGGATCTGATCAGATTCTTCTACGAGGAGCTCAGCTGAGAAATACTCAGTGGGTTCATGGGATAGTTGTCTATACGGGGCATGACACAAAACTTATGCAGGTTTGTTACTTGGATTTTCTCTAAATTATCTGTTTTGTTACCTTATTATGCCATTACACAGCACAGAAAATTGTTTCAGAAAACACGGCTAGATTCAATATAGTAGTTGAAATGTCAGTAATAAAGCATCTTTCTTATGAAGTAAAACCAATAAAAATAAAGCAATACCTTTTTCTTATTAGTCACTTAGCCACAGAATAGTTTTTCCACTAGTAAGTGTATACATTGATTCTGTTTTGTAACTTGTATTTTGAAAACTATTTTATTAGCAAGTTGTTTCATTATAGTTTGCGTGTTCATCTTTTTTTATTTTTGACTGCTCCTAAAACTGTCCTCTTGTGGAGCTTTCTTTCAAGTATAAAGGTAAGCATTCTTGTCAGAAAACAAAGTGAAATTTTATTTGCAAAATGAGGAGGGAAGAGAACCATCCTCAGACTATGAAATTACTTTTCCTAGTGCTGTTTGAAATATCAAAATTGAAATGCATTTTACTCAAAAAAAGAATGCTTTCAGATTGGTCATGCATGTCTTTATTTATTGCTTTTCTGATTTGTAATACAGGTTTTTGAAAAAGTTTGATTGTGTTAGCAATTGTCTTCTATAGCACTGGTGAGATGTTCATTTTTAAAGTTTCCTGTTAGCTGTTGCGGTTGCGAGTGTTCTGTGTGATTGTTTAAACTGCTTGTGACACGAATCTAAAGCTCTAACTCATGGATTTGTAAGCTGCTGCTTTTTTTTTTTTCTTTTGAGTGAAATGATTATGTCATTTATGATATATTTAGGAGAATATTTAGAAAAGGATGCAGTAACATGTAATTTGAAAAGCAAGAACTGTGTTTACCTCTTCTAATGTTTAATAGCCACTGTTGGGTTTTGTCTTTTGCAGAATTCAACAAGTCCACCTCTTAAAATGTCTAATGTGGAACGCATTACGAATATTCAGATATTGATTCTGTTCTGCATCCTTATTGCCATGTCTTTGGTCTGCTCTATTGGTTCAGCTGTATGGAATCGAAGGCATACTGGAAGAGACTGGTATCTTGATCTAAATTGTAAGATGTAAAATAGTATATTAATATTTTAGTGTTCAATTGTCTTGTGTTTGGAAAGGAGGAGGATTACCATCCTTTACGCAGTGTGTTTTTTATCAGTCTATCTTTATTGGTTATTGACTAAAGTCATTAGACTAGGTGTATCACAGCAAGTACAAAATTCACCTTCCTGTGCCATCTGAACTCTTGCTAAATTCAGGAAGGGGAACTTTGTTGTCTGCCTTTACATCTTTCAGCCTCTACATGTCTGCAGCTTAGCAAGGTCTGTGTCAGCATTCCACTGGCGTAAACAATCAGCTTCCTAAACTACTTATTTGCTGCCAACATCAGATCTTAGCAGACTGCTCCTAAAGAAGATAAAACAGGCACAAAAGATCTCATCCAACATATTATACTGGACAGCTGTCCTCATGGTGGATGCAAGGCAATGTGGTGTTACGTGGGCCTTCACGACAGCATGCAACATATTGACATAATCTGACCCTCAGTGAGGGTACTAGATTTAAAGGAAGTTTTTATAAATATACTTTGTGGTCAATTATTCATTTTTTGAGAATTTCTTATGTTGGCCCTAGAGCCTTCTTGACTTAGGCAGTGAAACCAGAACTAGGCTTTCTGCTCCTGAAACAACAGTGTCTTGAATACAAAGCTGCTAAATGTAGTTATCAAAGTAGGGATTATGGGGTGATTTTGTCAGTTTTGAAAGAAAAAACTTAGAATTCTAATTTGAAGACACTCTCATAAAGTTTCTGTTGAACAAAACAGTTACCTGCATTTATGGTGAACTTTTGTTTATTAAGAACCTTGCTCATAAAGTTTCTGTTGAACAAAACAGTTACCTGCATTTATGGTGAACTTTTGTTTATTAAGAACCTTGCTTCTTTTTGAGGCTGAGGAAGAAATATTTTTTTCCCTTAAAAAAAGGAAGAAATTTGAATTTTATATTTCCATCTTGAGGTGGAAAAAAGTGAAATCATTCATGGACTATTGACAATTTCCATAAAAGGATGGCATTAGATGTGCTTCATCATTTGTTATTTTTCATCTGATTCTTCTTTTCAGTGCATTTTTTTCTCTTTTCTGGGAAATGTAGTTTTCAGAATATGGTGGTTAGCACAGTAGTGAAGCACTTCAGAAGCTTTAGGTTTTATTCCTGAAAAACAAAACATGAAATAGTGGCCATGATATTTTGTGTGTTCTTTAAGAGGTTATCCTTGTTAGCTTATTTTCTGATATATGCCCTATGATGGAATGAAATTGTTTTTGAGTTTTGTAAGATATACCCTTTCAGGCTGCATTCAGCTCATGCTTATTCTTGTACCAGGTATTTTTAATATGTAAGAAGTAATTTATTCCTGTTTCCCTTTAGCTACTTAATTTTTTATGTGATAGTGAAATAGGTTCCTAGCAGTGCCCCATCTTTCTGAATGCTCTTAGTATTTACTTAGAACAAGCTGTTGCCTGTGGATGATAAAAAAAGTGATAATGTTAACAATAAATATCTGAATATTAGTATATTTAAAGTTAGCAATAGGTATCAAACTTCATTTAATCTCAGTAGCCATTATTGAGACTCAATGTCATGGCGAATGTTAGCTGTCTGGTCTCTTAGATTTGTACTTTATGTGATGCTGGAAGTGCTATTAGTGAAAGTAGCCAAAACCTGTTCTCTTGGATCTTAGACTAACAACCAGATCCACATTCCATAGGGAGTGGAAACCTGTTTTTCTTTCAGAGATCTTTGGATATAGATAGGCAAGCTACATCTTTCACCCTTTCACTGTGCTGGAGAGCAGACTGCTATTTCCCATTTGCATCCTCTCTGAGGTGCTACTACTAGTTATCTAAAACTTTAGAAGGAAAAAAATAGCGTAAAGCTGCTTGTTATATATGTTAATATTCACAATTCCAGTTCTTTTAAGACTTTCATTAAACTCTCTAATTTCTTCTCTTCTTTTCATGTGGTATGGATTTACTTTTTTCATAGTATTTGCTGGGTTGTGGGGAGAATAGGAAGGTATGAGGGTGGATAGAGAAAAACTCCACATTTCCCCCTTTAAAAATATAAAACTAAATTTCAGAGTTTAGAATTTGGTTGCTATATATAGATACGCCCAGATTATGATCTTAAAATGTAGCAAAAGAGGGAACGGCTGGTAAGTTTGCTTTTCAGAAATTGGAGAAGATGGCAAAGATCTCCAAATGTGAACTCCACTTCATAATAGAGAACCTCAGCTCTTATGAAGGTCATGTTTATAGGCAAGTGATATTGTAATTAATTCTCAAGTTTCTTCTTAGACACAGAACATTTTAAAAATCAGCAGTTAATGCAATACTCTGAGTACATTGTATGTACATACTTTTAAGTATGATCTTAATTTTTTTTTTTATTTGCTGTGTTTTTTGGCAGATGGTGGAGCAAGCAACTTTGGATTGAATTTCTTGACTTTTATCATTCTCTTCAATAATCTTATTCCAATCAGTTTGTTGGTTACGCTTGAAGTTGTTAAATTTATCCAGGCATATTTCATAAATTGGGTAAATAATATTTTTACAATATACATTGTCTTCTAAAATCAAGTGGTTTACAATTAAGTGAAATGATTGCTTGTCTATGTATACATCTTTTTCAGACTTTTTTTAAATAAACAGCGTACTTAAGTATTTATCTTATCATTACTGGAATCTGAGTAGGCAATAATAAATTGTTTTATTTAGTGCTTTTATACCTGCACCCAATTGCTTTTTGAAACATGTTTTTATGTGCTTTTTACTTTCTCAATATAAATATTCAGGTGTAAGTTTCATGCAGAATGACCAGAAGAAAGCGTTTTGCAGTCCAGTGGAGTTTTGTCTAGTTTCATTTCTTAAGGTTTTTTTTTTTTGTATTTTGCTGATTTTCGCACTACCACCGTAGTTTAAGGAGGGGTTTTTTTTGTACAAAGCCATTGTCTGTTAGTAGTATCTCTTACAAAATGTGTAAAGATCATTTTGGCATCCTTTAGAGGTTTTTTTTAATGAATTAATGGGAAAAATAAGAGTTTTCTCTGTTTGGGGTGGGGGTGAGATGTTCTCCTTAAAGCCATGTAAGTGCTTTTAATAGTATGCCTTCCATTTTTCTTTTTTCCAAATGTAAATTAATCATAGCATTCTGAACTCTTTAATCAAATTCCTTGATCAAATCTGTGAAATAATTTGTATATGTGAGACACGATGTCGTGCAGGTATAGGTAAAAGTTTATGTTGAGTAGCAGATGAAATGTATGCTTTATTTTAAAGGTTAACCAGTCAGCTAGTTTTGATTTCTTCACTTCTTTTGTGGTATAGAGCAAATTGTGGGCAAATAAGAGAATGCAATGAAATTTCTTCCTTTATGTTCTGTATTCTAAAATAAATATTTAACAAAGGCTCACTCATTTTGAATGTGTAGACTGGCAACTGTTTATACAATTAGTCTGAAAGATGATTTTAACTTCTGTTCCTCCCCTTGCCATTTTGCATCATGAAAGATTAGTCGTCTTAAATTTATCTTAATCTGGGTCTTTGGACATTTATTATCTTAAACATTATCTTTGTGTGTGTGCATATCATATTGATATAGAGAAGCTGGTCATCTGCAATATGTTGCACTACTTTGCCATACTTCACGATGTTTTAATCTTTTACTGTATTTAAAAATGAACACTGAAATATTTTTTTTGGTTGGTTGTTTTTTTTGAACAAGAGAAAAAAAACACCATTTATAATTTATCGTGTGCTTTTAAATTTATCTTCATGTTTTCATTGCATACAATATAAATAGATAAGATTGACTTCTCTCTTAAGTGTTACAATGTAGTATTTCTGCTTGTTGGTAAATCTATTTTATATGCATGGGCACAACAGTTTTTCAATAATACAGGTCACTGGAAATAATCAGAGTAAAATCGCAAAGAAACATACAGATTTTTGGGTTTAGGAGGAACTTAATTTCTTCTGGGGACTCTTGGAAGTGATCTGATTGTGTCTGTGGCTTCTCTTGTTGAAATAATCATAAGGAGATAACTTGTATTCATGTTTGGTCTGCTCTTCTACGCTTACCTTTTCTGTTTATGTACTATATATTTTGCAATAAGTTTTGGAAGACTAATTTTTAAAAATATATATGCCTTTTTTTTTATCTGAAGGACATAGATATGCACTATGAACCTACAGCCACTGCTGCGATGGCTCGTACTTCCAATCTCAATGAAGAACTTGGACAGGTAGAAAAAAATCACTGGTTCTAACTGTGTATTGAAATTATTCATGTGGTTTTACTATCCAAATTATTAAAATAATGTGACAAATTTGTTTCACAAAACTTGTACTCTTGCCTTAATCTTTGCTTATTTCTATTCTTTTCATTTTGTCAGTTATTTTTAAAAACACTGCAATATGTGGGTGTTAAGTTTTTGAAACCAGTATTAGATGAACAAACACTGCTTTATGTATCAATGTGTATGTGGTAATCACAGAAGGTTGAAGTGTATCATTAAAGTCACAAAATCAGATGAATTCTGATCATTAAGGCTGTCTGGCACAAAAATTTAGTCTCTGTATATACACTGTGATATGTAATTTTTTTTTCATGCGCTCTGCCTTGCTCAGAAGAGGCAGTGGGTATGCTCTAGGATTGAATCATGGTTCTATTCATTCCCCTTTTTTTGCCACTGAAGGCTGGAAGTGGTGAATTCAACAGGGGCTCACAGCTGAGTTAAACTCTGGAAATTTGGGCTTAATTCTTCATTTTGCTTTGGGGTTCTCTTTTAATACCGTAAAATCAGTGAGGCTTGTCACAAGAGATCACTTGTTATATGCTCTTCATTTTATGGAAGTATGACTTTTTAGAAGTGTGTCTGGGGCACAGGGCATGCTTCCAGAAGCATTACGCATTATATTTGCTGTTTCAATGAACTGTATTTGTAGTCTTGCTTTAAAAACGTGCTAAACATTATGCTTTATGTTATAATGATTGGTGATGGTAAACTGATTCTCTGGAAAAAAAAAAGTATGTGCTCATTTAATTGAACTATATTATATGCACAAGTATACATATTCTTGCATTTCCTAGCCTACAAGTTTTCATAACTAATTCTTTAGTTTATTGCATGGGAATGTAGAAGTTGATTTTAGCTTTCCAAGAGCAATAAATAATAATATAATTTTAGCCATTTTAGTAAACAAGTCTTGGGGACTAATACTTAAGAGGTCTGCCATTTGGGGAGAACAGTAGTTGCAGATTAACATGTTCTAACAATGGTCCACGTAGAGGAGGACAGGACATTTACCTACTGGACTTAAGAAGTATGTGTAGATAGCAGAAAATTTGGTTCTCTTCCTTGCCCTAAAGGAGAATATAGTCTCCTCTAGTAGGTAAGAGACTTTGTTGAATCTTAGCTTTCCTTCTGTCTCATTTTACACAATCTATCTGTTTTTTATCTCTCTGCAGTTAGCTTGTTATTCACATTCCCAGGCAAATTCCCTCTTTTTGACTTCAACAGTTCTTGTCTTCATTTCTCAAGTTTCTCATCAAAGTCATCACCACCACCAAGATGTAGTCAGACTTACTGGGATCTCCACTTTCACTTTTTTGACAGATTCTTAATTTGAGCAGATTTTTGTGGGGAGACCAAAGGACTCTTTGCTAATAAAAAGAGCAAATCTCTTCTCTGAAGTACATGAGGGCTGCACATAATGAAGAGATTTCCTCCAAGGAATCTTCAGGTTTTATGAAAGACAAAGCTTCGGTGTTGGAAAAAAAGATTGAGTTTTCTTAGCTGCAATTCCTGCTTTCCCATTCTATCCACACAAAAAAAATGCGGTTTCAGACTTAAACCTGGTGTGGAAGTTTTCTTCTAACTGTTGATTTGGCTAAGTCATAATCCCTTAGAAACAGAATCTTTAAATAAGAGATGCTGAGTAAATTTTGCTAATGTGTAGCCTGATTAGCTCCATGTGTAATGCAGTTAATTTCTAATTAAGAATACTGTGATCTTTTTAATGAGAAATAAATTTTAATGAATCAAAATTGAAGTTTACCTTTGACTAATAGAGCCTTCGTTTCATCACAGACCCCTTCATTTCTGCAGATAATAACTTTTTTCTTAAGATTAGATTTGAACTAAACTTAAATATATTACAGATACATGTATTTCAGCTTCAATTTTTAAAACACTTTAGTAACTTCCGGAGAGGAAAAGTTTATGACTTTAGGGAAATAGGAGACCTGGAGTAGGTAGAAAGAAATGTATTTCTTCTATTCCTGCAACTTGGCATTTTTGAACTGTTGTTTTTTTACTGATGTTTTGTCTTTAAGAAGATACTTCTATGTCACAAAGAGGGGTTTAGAAATGCATATAAATACTTTTCTTTTACCACATTGCTTCCTGTCAGAACTTGAATATTTTACTAGCAAAGCCATTGGTCTTCACTAGTTTCTTGCATTTCAGCAATACGTGGAATGAGGAATAGTTAAGTATACCACTATGCACTGAAACAAGCTTAATCTTGCTGACATCTCAGTTGATTGCCATGTCTGGAAATACCCATAGCAAGACTATGCATCTGATCTGTTTATGTACTGGTTTGTTTTTTTTTTCTATAAATTGTGAAGACTGCAGAACTGGTAAAAATATTTAGTGTGTTGATAGTCATGAATTGTACTAGATATGTAAACAATTGCTGAATGTTAATGTATAATGAATTTTTATCATTCGTTTAGGTCAAATACATATTTTCTGACAAAACGGGTACCCTGACATGCAATGTCATGCAATTTAAGAAGTGTACTGTAGCAGGAGTTGCTTATGGGTATGTATTTTTATATACTTTTCTTTATCTGTGTGCCTTTCTTTTCCTCTGCCTGTGCATGTGTACCCGTGTATTAATACTATAGTTAAAATAAACTTAGACCTGGCAATATATAGAACTAGGAGTCAGTGTGTTTGTGACTATAAAGTGTTACTTATAAGAGATATGATCACTTCAGTCATGACATCTCTTTCTGCAAAGAGGAACAAGAATAAAGTTCAGATACCAAAGACTTACTGCTGTAATGCACCTTCAGTATGCATGTTTTTGCTGTTGTTCCATCTGTTTGATGTCGTTACTAAAAAAAAAAGTCTTCCCTGATGGGTGCAAAAATTTGTATCATTGTCCATGCTTCATATTTTATGTAGACACTCATACTAAATAATATGCAGGAGGAGCAAGAATTTGAATTACAATATTGTAGCACGATCTACAGTACTATAGCCGCCATCCAAGTGGCTTTTATGAATACTGTTATAGTGGCGTAACTCCAAATATCCATGTCACTGTTAAGAAATCTCTCCAAATAAATGCAAACAAAGCATTTTACTATTTATTTGTCAGCAGTTGTAGCCAACTCCTTCAACAAAGTTTGTAAAAGCCTCAAAATTCTGAGGCTGTTTATTTGAAAAAAAATCATTAGAGCAATAAATAGAGCAGAAACACCTACAATGTAAATGCCAATGCGTCTTGCCAGTATGTGAGATGCTGGACCTGGGCCAATCTCAGAGCATGCAGTAGCAGATAATTAAGACACCTCTAGAAGTGGGTAGAGATTAGGCAGAGTTTGTGAAATTAAGTGTTAGGCTTGTGCTAAAGGCGATGATTTGGCTTTAGTGGCTTTATCATTTGGATTTCTTTGAAAAATCCTAGGCTTTCTATTTTAAAAAAAATGGATCTTTATTGCATTAACCATACTGATGATTTTTTTAATCAACTGTTGTAATAAAATACAGTTCTAACCCTCATATTTCAAATATGTATATAAATGTGTGTGTATATATATTGGGCACATAACTAAAAACTGCCTTTTGTTTAATGAGAAACTGTAACAATATATGTATACTGAAATATAAAGCAAGATTTGTAAAGAAAGCAAATGCTTTTGTATCTGCTAGTATAAGTTAGTAAATAGACAAGATTCCAATTGAAGAAAAATGATCATTTATAGTTTACGAAGCCTCAAGAGAAACATGATATTTTCACAATGTTTTATTAACTAGGTACTAGAAAAATACTCAGTTGAAATACCTTGAAAACTTCTTTTAGTAATTTAATTTCATTAACTAACTTCCTTTTTATACATGGTCCAATTTTTTAGCCTTTGTGATTCTTTTTCCTCTCCCTGTTTCTATTCTTCCCTTACCTCTTACGCAGCCATTGCCCTGAGCCTGAGGATTATAGTGTTCCTTCAGATGATTGGTAAGCGCTCAGAATCATTTAGTATGTGGTGTTTGTTGAAGATTCAAGCTTAAAATCAGTGAATGAGATTTTTAGAAACAGAGCTAAATGTGAGATGGTTTATTCAAAAGTTATTTTTAGCTTCGAATTGATGCTAGAATTGATTGTCAGAGTCTTATACAAATTTATGCCATCAGAATTCTGCAGCCTGAGGTTGTGTACTCTGGAGTAGAATTGCTAGTAGGATCACTGAGGTATAGTACAGCTATTCTACTGACAATCCTGTACAACTCAGAATTGCTTATTGGAGAGAAAGTTTTGTCATTTATTAAGGTAGTTGGTATTATGGTAACTTTGATCACACTTTTCTACTGTTACTTAATCATAGGTTAGTAATAATCTCTAACATATTTGAAAAAAAAGGCCATATTTGAATGAAAAATATGCAATAAGTTATTGTTAATATTTACTTCCTACAGATAATTTTAGAATATTGGCACTACCTAGTTCTTAACTGAAACTGAGATTAAAGCACCCAAATACACTTGGCGCCAACATTACTTGCTTAACAGGGACCTCAGGAAACACTGAGTCTTGGCTTCCTTTCTGCTGCCATCTGCATGATGCCTTGTACATCTTCATCATTCTTTCTTAAACTAAATATTTGCAGTACCGTTCAAAATAAGCACAGGTAGATCGGGGAAAAAACGTCATTTACAGTCTTTAAATTATGACTATTGTATTTTTTGAAAGTCACAGCAAGATATGTCACACAAAACTGTAACATGTGGTTGTCTTATCTTTAAAAAGTTTGAAGGAAAAAAAACTTGCTTTGCTAGATTAGGATTAATAATTCTTTCCCAACATACGCGTAAAAAGTGGCACACATGCACACCCCAAAATCTTACCTGACCTGAATATCCTCAGTTGATGTAGTGGCAAGATGTTTCTTACAAAGATGTACAAGTGTGCTTTACTGCACAAGTGGTTTCATTAAAATGCAATGCTTACATAAAATTAAACATGCTTACTTATATTTATTAAATAACACTGGTTTTGACTAATACATGTCAAAATCCTTGTAAGCACATCTGAAATGGATGAACTGGTGCCTGAACAGTAGTTCAAAACACAACACAGCACTTCCCTTTTATAAGCAATGAACGTCTTGTAAATTCTTATGAAATAAGATGCTTAAGAATATTTTTGTTTGTAAATCTATTGTAATTAATAGAATCTGTTTATGACAGAAACAATTCTAGTACTAAAATGACTAATGTACCGAATTCCAAATCTTTTAAGTCTTTATTTTTTGTATTAGAAAGAATTGTTTTCCAGTTTGACATAACCTATACCTGCAAATATTTTTCCTTTTTTTAGCACTGACAATCCAGAAAATGTCTTGAAGTCTTTCTGTCAGAAAGCTTTAAGCAAACAAAGCTTAAACCTTAGACTCTAAACAAATTTAATGTATCAAAAATTGTTAACATTTGGCACTTCGAGACCTATTTGCTTTACATTTAAAAAATAAACAGTCTTGGTGAATGAGGATGCTTCAGATTTCTCACTTTAATTATAGGTTTGCAGAAAAAGTAGTCCTTGAGTGGTTATATAGAGGAGATACTGCCATTTTATACTCCTTCATGGTAGTGCAGGACTAACACAGCTCACTCGTGGTTTTCATAGAGAATCTTCAGACTGCCTTTGATGTATATGGCTTATCCTTCAATGTAAATCACCAAATGTGTACACTTTCTTCTAAGATTATGTGATCCAAGGCAAGATCCAAAGTAAATATTAAAAAAGAATACTTTCCTCCAGCTGGGTTCACATTTCAGCACTGTTCTGTTTCACTGAGGTTCAAACTCGACTAGATTGTCTTAATACTCAGCAGTCAGCTACAGTAAGTTTTCCTAGAAGTATCTGCATTTTTGAGCTCTCAGCTTCAGCCAGAAGATTTGTGTGATTTGAGGGACGTTAGTGTATGACTATTTCTCCAGAACCATCTCCACTTTGCATCTCTTCAGTCCCTTCCTACTTCACCAATGTTGCTGTGTCTTCTTTATCCATCAGTTTACTAGGTTCCTTTTTGGTTGTAATAGGAAACAAACTCTCTCTGTGCAGACTTTTCTGATGTCTGAACACAGTTTGCTTACCCCTTTCAGATACCGGACTTTATTTTCTGCAAACCTTTGCAAACCTATTCCGACACTGCTAATTTATCAAAGAAATGTGATCTCTTCGGGCATATATTTTTCTGATTTCCTTCAATAATCTTATCCTAGAGATCAGAAGATAAGATGCCACAGTCTTACATTGTAGATTTATTTCAACTTCTCCCTGCATTACCTGAAGTCAGCAGAGAAACTTCGCCGGATTTAAGTATATTAATATAAATCAAGGTTTTTTAAAATTAAATAAACTTTGGAGATGTGAAACAAGTACCTTTTCACTTCATTTTTTCACAGTATGTGATTGAAGCCTTTATCGTAACAGCTACAAACCAAAATTTGTGTTTGATGTTAGCACAGTAGTGTGAGTGATTTGTTACATGAATTGTTAAGTATATGCTAATGATGATCTCGTTTCTACTTAATTATTTCTAGGCAGGGCTCACAAAATGGAGAAGAAAAAACATTTAGTGACTCATCATTACTGGAGAATCTTCAAAGCAATCATGTAAGTTATATAGAAACAATTACTATTGTTTTGTGAAATGAAACCATTGCTTTCAGTAAGTCAAAAGGTGAGGTTCTTTGAAGGAAAATAAACTACCTATTTACACACAATCAGCATGCCCTCATCAATACTTTTATAATTGTTTGTTGCTGACATGTGTTAATTAGATCCAGCCCTTTTTTATTGCTTTTTTTTTTTTTTGATGGTATGAATCAGATGTTATGACTGAAATATAATAGTCTTACATTCTTCATTGTCTAGGTGTTTGAACATGAGTCATGCCGTTCATATGATGTCATGACATCCATCAAAGTTTTCAGAATCAGTACAGTTAACTTACTATCCTGACACGACTTAGTATTTCTGTGCCCAGGCTTAGACAGGAGTCAGGAGTTAACAATATCCATGAGGTTAGATCATCAGATGATGAAGTGAAACAGACATTATAGAGGCTGGTATCTATCCCAAAGAGACAATACATTTCACAGAAAGTTAATGGCTTAGTTTATTATTCAACTAAGAAACAGTACCATCATTACCATTTTCTCTTTGTCAATTGTAGAGAGATATTTTTGCATATTCATAACCAAGAGCACCTGCCTTAAGTAGTGTAACCATTTGTTCTCTTTTGGAAGAGTGTAAATAAATTACTCTTTTCTTTCCTTAAATTTTGTCTTCCTGGGAGGATAATTTCGAGATAACTGGCAGACAGTGAAGCATTTTGTTCCTACAGACGGGTCGATCTTAAATGCTAGACACCCAGGTGCAACTGTCAAGCCTATCTAAAGCAGAGGGGGCTCTCACAGTTACCTACACAGGCCATTTTCAGTGCTGGTAACATAGACTGCTTGGAAGAGGCGTCGTCCTGTTACAGAATCTTTGATGTGCAGGTAGTTAAATCTTGAAAGTCTTGGTAGGTATGTAGTATGAAGTGTATATATAATACGAGCATACAAGCTATAAAAATGCATTTGCATACATCTTAAAGTTAAAAATTTAGGCACACATTCAAAGAGAGGCTTCACTACTGTATGTTTAATGTGTTCTGAATTGCTTCATAAAAGAATCTGTAATTCAGCCTTTCGAACACATCGTAGGGGATTTGGGGGCCTTGAGTGGAAGAGGACAGGAACCTACCCGCTCCCGTTAGTGTTTCTGCACTGTGGAATTACATTAGGTTTTCACAGACTATTGTATGTTATGGAGTAAATGTAATGTTATCTTCATTGTTAATGTTCTTAGTCTGCTACTAATCTGAAATACTATAAATATGCTACCAAAAAACTCAGTTGAGGCGGCAACTGCTTTGAACTTATTCAGGGGGAACGGGTTTCTTTTAAACAACCATTCAGGAGCCAGTTCATTCATTTTGCAAATTTCAGCTGAACTAAAACAATTTTTAGCTGTGTTCATCAAAAGTAATCATACAGTCTTTTCCCCTCTTTTGGCTAAATCCTTTAAAATTGTTTCAGCTTTGTACACTTCGAAGTGCCTGGGGCATTCATCTAAATGTCTGTCTTCAAAAGCTGTCTTCCTGGCCTTTCAGTATTTTCCACGATTTTCATGTTCGGTTGCAATGTCTTTTTAAAGGTTCTTAAAAAGTGTTGTCAAATATAATATTAGACAAAAGTAATGTAAAAGGTATTATTTTTAGTAAAAGAGAGAACATTCAAAGACTTCAGTGAATGAAGTAAAATTCTTTTAATACAGCACTCAGACTTACTTTCCCTATAAAATGCTTATTTGAATTACTCTTTTTGCTTATCTACTTTTGATTGTTACGATAGAAAATGCTCTAAATTCGATCTGCATAGCCTGTATTGAAGTACAGCAGCAAGAAGTTATTCTGCATGCTGAAATTAGTGTACAGGTAACATCTGTTTTGGTTAGTTGTTGATAGTTTCTAACGAACAGAAGAAAAATCTTTCGTTAATTTTTTCTTGATTATTATTTGTCCATATCTATTATTACATTTCAGTTAGTTATTGCTTAAATGAATAATCACTCTCTGACATCTCTTTTTTTTCTGGTAGCCAACTGCACCTATAATATGTGAGTTTTTGACAATGATGGCAGTGTGTCATACAGCAGTTCCAGAAAGAGAAGGTGATAAAATTATATATCAAGCAGCATCTCCAGGTGAGACGCATATAGTAGAGTGTTCTATAGACTCAACAAGCAAATTTTATTCAAAGTCTATTGTTTTTTGAAGTATCTTTCAAAATTAAAAAACAAAACATATCCCTCAAAAAAAAAAGAATTGGTTTAAAAAAGAATTTAGAATTTTCTGATTTGCTTTAGAAAATACAGATGGGTGTCCTGTGGATTATGCAAGTGCAGAGGGTGATTAACAGCACTCCTAAGGTGGTGTCAGATTGCTGTGAAAGTCTGAAGGAACTGTTCAAATGCAAATAGAAATCAAACCAGGAGACAAATTGAAGTCCTTGCTTGTGAACCTATTCTGTTCTTGGGAACCATGATATTGATTTAGAACAAAAACTATGTTTGTAATAAAAAATATTAAAAAATGTTTTTAATAGGATGAAAGTTGTGTTAAGTTCTACTAGAGAGAGAGAAAATATTATAGTGCAAAAGGTCTGGTTCAAACCTGCTGTGGTTCATAGTCAATTTTCGAATTCAGGAAATGATGAAGCAAGACAAAATGATTAAAATAAGCTCAACTCTGCTGAGCTAACATATTATAACAAGTTATGATGGGAGAAATGACATGAAGCGCAGAGAGTCTCCAGCGTTGCTTTTCCCTGTCTGCTCCAGTTCCCAGGTGGCTATCTCTCTTTGTTCTGTCCTTCAACAATTGGAAGACAAGGGCAGAGGTAGGGCCATAAATAAAGCTAACTGGGCCATAGCAGTGTTTTATTGGGCATTGTGAGCGAAGTCCCTTCTGACATCCTGAGCCATTTGGAGAGAGCTGATGCCTATGGGAGACTGGATTGCTGCTTGAAATGTTCCTGAATGTAGGCATTGAAGTTATCTGTTAATTACAGGAATGACTTACCACTCTTTTCTTCTAAAACAGAATTTACACAAAAAGAAACATACCTTGTCCAGTGCCCTGTTGAGGAAGGTATTTGGAAAGTAACGTTTAGTCAACATCCAGACCTCTAATTCCATGAAAGTAGGCATACAGGGAGAAGGAAGGCAGGAAGTCACAGAATCACAGAATGTTAGGGATTGGAAGGGACCTCAAAGGATCATCTAGTCCAATCCCCCACGTCTTGTCTCTTGATGAAGTGATGTCATTGTGTCTACTGGAACATAAAATTCATTAGTTTACGACTTAAAACTTTGAGGAGGACTTTCTCGTTACTGAGCTGAGAGGCGTGTTCCTTTGGAGGCTTACTTTTTCTGAACTGTAAACTCATTTCAGCAGTTTTAACAGAAGAAACAAAGAGTCCTTTCCAGCACCTTGTGTAATCTTAAAAATCTATAAAGGAAAAAGGAAGTCAAAAGTAGAAAAGCTTCGACTATGTCCATTAAATCACAGGGTAAACTAACAGTTTTATGGCACATCTGTAAAATAACTAATTGACCTGTTGCAGATGAAGGAGCATTGGTCAGAGCAGCCAGGCATCTTCGTTTTGTATTCACTGGAAGGACACCTGACTCAGTAATCATAGAGTCTGTAAGTACTTTGGAGTTACACTATAATTTGCTGTATTTTCTGTCGCCATATTAAATAATTTCCAAATAACTGCATCATGGTACATGTTTATCAAGATGTTGTTTGGTTGATTTTCGTTTTTTTGCTTGAGTTTTTGCATTGATTCTCACTTTTTTTTTTTCTTTATTCTTCAGTTGGGACAGGAAGAGAGATATGAATTGCTAAACGTTCTAGAATTTACAAGGTAACAGCATGTTGTGCACTTAGTGTCTTTTTGTGAAAATACTTCATGAATTTCTCTTATGACTGAAAATGTTTGCTTTTTTTATATTTGTAGAGGCAAAGTGGCGTTTGTCTCTTTAATATGTGATCATACTGTAGGCAAAGCAGTGTATGTGATTAAGGTCACACTTCTGATTTTATTGTAAAATGTTTTCAGAGACATCTATTTTTTCCTGTTATCTCCTTTTCAGCTAATAGTTTTCACTTTTGTGCAAAGATTGAAATAAAACTTTGGTCTCAAAACTTTAAAAAATTATGTGAAAAGATAGTATAGGATAGTACTTGAACTTTAAATGTATTTCTGAAAGCCTTAGCACCATGTGATTGATTAAAAATGCAATATTTAGAGGCAGGAGGGTAGATTCGAGTAAGTGTTATTAGTAACTTGTGTTTGCCTTGACTGATAAAATGAAATTTTGCTTTTGACCTTCAATATACTTGCATAATTATGACTTGTTTAAGTATTCTAGAGTGAAACTCATTCTCTTCTGAGCAGCATTACTAGAGCATTGATCAGTTAGTTTTCTTGCAAGCTGAGTTTATCACACACTTTTCTTGCAGTAGAAATTTTTTGTCAAAGCTGTTGGAATTATAAAGGTACCCAGAAGAAATCTGGATGGAACTTCACTTGTTATGTAAATCTGTTTGAAATGTATCCATGTATGCAATCTGTGTTCTAAGTATTCGTGCAGGCCCATTGCTTACTTTGGCACAGGATGAGGAAGGGATTTGTATGTAGAGGAAGGTCTTTTTTTCATAGAATGATTACTTGTAATCGTGCCTGTGGAAAGTGATTATTGTTTTCCTTCCTGTCCTATTATGTTTCCCTTGAGCTTAGCTAAAGAAGCAAAAAGTTCAAAAAACAAAAATCCAAGGCAATACTGGAAAAATGGGCTGAAGATATATAGGTTGGGTGAAATGAGAGAAGTGGTTGCCTGTAATTATAATAGCCATAATAATCTGAAACATAAAGATCACCACAGTAAAAAAAAATAATGTGACAGAAAGTAATTTTTATAGTTTTGAATGTCTTTTAATGACTACTTGCAATTAATGTTGGGTTTATATATCATAGAGAGCATACTTGAAATTTTTCAGATTTATGCCATAGTTTCATTTTTCTTTAGGCACTACTTTCACTTTCTGTTCTGGGAAGTTAGCCGGTATGTAGCACAAAGTGCATTGTTGTTAGTTTGACATCTGTGGAAGTTTTATACTGCGTTGATGGGGTAGCAGCGAAGGATTCCTACTTTGTTTCTGGTTTTCATCTTTGTCTTGGTTTCATAGATCTTTTTAAACTTCTGTGTCGATCTAAAATTGTAATTTAAACATCGATACTTTATGGAGAAAGGAGAATTGCTTTTAAATCTTAACCTTTGGAGCATTAAGGTTTTTGGTGGATATCAATCACCTAGCTTTATTAAACATTCAGTTCTTATAGCTGTTCTTATTCTGCAAGTTAGCTTTGCTTGGAACTGACTTGTTGGAAGCACTAGAGGTCACCCTTGTTCCACAGCAAAAGTTTTGGCACTGTATGGGTAGGAGCATGCGCCTACGGAGAAGTAGTCTGTAGCGATTAAACTGTTTAGTTAAGAGTTCCCAGGTGTTCCAAGTTTTTCCCGGAAAAAATGCAAGCTAATTCCTTGCCACCTTCCCATACAAGCTAGGTAAGACTCTTCTGCAAGTAGAGTGCAACAGTGTCAGCATTTGATAGGACAGTCTTTTGGAGAAGTCTGTTACAGAAGTAAAACTTGTAGGAGTGATTGGTAGTGTTGTCTTTTACGGTATTCTCCTTTTGCAGTGATCACAGCTGGGCCTGTGAAAAGAGAAGTAGCAGATTTATACAATATAGTAATTATACTTTGTTCATAGAAAGGAAGTAGCTCTTGGTCTAACTGGCAGGTGAATATACTGAAAGCAACTGATAATCCTTAACCAGCTGACAATTATTGCTAAAACATAGTGCCAATATGTGTGGAGCAAATATATCTTGATAACTTGTGCTGAATTTAGGTTGCCTCCAGTAGATACTGTGTTCAGATGCCACAACTGCCCTGGTACCTTAAGCTCAAGGAAGTGAAGAGTGGTTCAGACTCTCTGCCGTTCAGGGCTCCCCATACTGTCAGGGAAGGAATTGTACAGTGTTATGTGCATTCTTGTATTCTTGTCACCTGGAACCATAACAAATAGAAAAAACGCAGCTATCTCTTGGGAGCCAAAACCAGCTCCTAGGTGTATGTATCTATGGGGCAGAGTGTCAGTTAAGGATCCAGAAGCAAAGAATCACAGAATCATAGAATGGTTAGGGTTGGAAGGGACCTCAAAGATCATTTAGTTCCAACCCCACTGCCATGGGCAGGGAAACCCTCCACTACACCAGGTTGCCCGAAGCCTCATCCAACCTGGGCTTGAACACTTACAGGGATGGGGCATCTACAACTCCTCTGGGCAACCTGTTCCAGAGTCTCACCACCCTCTGAGTGAAAAATTTTTTTCTTATATCCAATCTAAATCTACCCTCTTTCAGTTTAAAGCCATTGCCCCTTGTCCTATCACTACATGACCTTGTAAAAAGCCCCTCTCCAGCTTTCCTATAGGCCCCCTTTAAGTACTGGAAAGCTGCAATAAGATCACCCCGGAGCCTTCTCTTCTCCCGGCTGAACAGCCCCAACTCTCTCAGCCTGTCTTCATAGCAGAGGTGCTCCAGCCCTCTGATCATCTTCGTGGCTCTCCTCTGGACTCGCTCCAACAGCTCCATGTCCTTCTTGTGTTGGCGACCCCAGAGCTGAATGCATTATTCCAGGTGGGGTCTCACGAGAGCAGAGTAGAGGGGCAGAATCACTTCCCTCGACCTGCTGGCCATGCTTCTTTTGATGCAGCCCAGGATACGATTTGCTTTCTGGGCTGCCAGCGCACAGTGCCAGCTCGTGTTCAGCTTCTAAACCACCAGCACTCCTAAGTCCTTTTCCTCCGTGCTGCTGTCGGCAGAGAGATTGATTCTATGATTCTATATTGTAATAGTAGCAGCAATCCATAGTAGCAACAAGTATAGATTTCCATACGTTACAAGTTGCTACTAAATTATCACTAGTGAAGAAATTCACTTACAATCAATTACCTATGTGTGTGTGCATGCATACACATACACACACACATACATACATATATATTATTTAAAATAATATGGGTACAGTGCTCACCAAACCACTCCCAGGAATGGGGCCTCAAAGTCTCACTCTGAAGAGTGAGGGTCTAGAGTCAGCCAGGTGTTCCTGGTGATCATCCAATAATTTGTCTAGGAGATCTTGGAGGAAAATTCATGCAGGGGGAGTTCTCGGAGAGAGGCTTCATTTTGGGTAAAAACAAGTCATTTTTATATGGCAGAGACATAAAGAGGCGTAGGACACCACTACTTGGAGCAGTCAGTAAATGTTGAGCATGACGTTGCATGATATGGAATATGCCATTGGCCAATTTGGGTCTGTTGCTCTAACTCTGCTCTCTCCAGCTTCTTGTGAACCTGTACTCTAGCAAAGCTTGGGAAGTTGAAAAGTCCTCGATTTCTTAGCAACAACTGAAAGCATTGATAAATTATCGACGTTCTTCTCCTACCAAATCACCTACTAAATAAAAAACAGTAGTATTCTAGCTACTAAGAAGTAAATTAACTCTCTCCCAGCCAAAACAGGGACACTGTAATTCCTCCACAGTTCCTTAACTCAACATTCTGGCAAGTGTAATGAATTTAAGTAGCAGTAGGCTAGATAGTCTTTCCAGGAATCAAAGTAGATATGAGACTTGCTTTTATTTTAGGCAACTTAAGTGCATTTTGAATGATCTGAATTTCTCCACTGTTGTCTAAGCAGATCCCTAACTGTGTAAGGGTTTTTGGAGTTCTGCTTATCTGAGTTTTCTTGGATCAGAGATGAAAAGGAGAAAGAGTTGCAGCAATTAATGCCTTTTTATGCTCTCATTTGCAATATTCATGGTAGAAATGTAGTTTAATATTGCTGTTCAGATGTCTGTACTTGAAGCAAAGTGCATGCACAGGTGGAATAGGAAAATATTTTCTTGAAGATACTATTCAGTCAGTTACATCACCAGTAATTATAAAATTCTTTCCGCCACCTATCGCCATACATTCCACTTATAGGATGTTTTCCATGGCAGTCTGAACTTCAGGAACCATTCATACAATAATGCTATTTGATGACCTATAACTGGGATCCACTTCCAAGAGGAACTGAAATTGAAAGAACCATTTACTTCTATCTCTTTTGTGTACAATACTGTGAACTGTTATGAGAAATGTGTTTTGTTCCCTGAGTAGTACCTGTGGATTTATTTAAAAGAAATATGGTATAAATACACATTTTGACTGGGCATGATCTTGAATCTAAAGTATGCTTGTTGGAGCACCTCAAAGGGAAGACAAAAAGCAGAGAGTGACAGTCTTCTCCATACTTTTGTCCAATTCTTACGTCATTCATGAGGAGAAATACTTACATCTCATTAATGATCGAGAGCCAGACAATTCATAGCATACTTCAAACTTTGCATGATAAATGAAACTCTGGGATGACAATAATAGGATTGCAGCACAGCACAGTGTACGAGAGACTCCTTGGCTAGGAAAGAAGAAAAAGCTGAAATGATCCATGATGCACTACCTGTTAATAATATTGGTCACAAGTGCTTTGTGCTTTAAGATGCATTTTTGTGATCAGTAGACAGTAATCAGATGAAAGTGAAGATTCTCAAATTTGTTTCTATGGGGGAAAAGGCCTACAGAAGTGTGCATAGAAAACCAGCGTTCACTCTAATTATGAGACAGTAAAACTGATTTTTTAATCCTAGTTAGGGTTAGAAGGGAACTTAAAGATCATCTAGTTCCAACCCCCCTGCCAGAGGCAGAGACACCCTCCACTACACCAGGTTGCTCAAAGCCTCATCCAGGTTGGCCTTGAACACTTCCAGGGATGGGGCATCCTCAGCTCCTCTGGGCAACCTGTTCCAGTGTTTCACCACCCTCAGTGTAAAAAATTTCTTCCTTATATCTAATCTAAATCTCCCTTCTTTCAGTTGAAAGCCATTACCTTTTATCTGAGAAGGTAATTCAGAATAGATAGTCCTTCTTTTCCTTTATCTTATATGAGATATATATTGGTATTCTTAAGTAAAATGTTGGTAGATATTTATATTTATGATCCACTTTATACGGGGCATTTATTTTTCTTTCAGCACTAGGAAGAGAATGTCAGTGATAGTTCGCACACCATCGGGAAAGTTAAGACTCTACTGCAAAGGAGCTGTGAGTTTTATTCTCCTTTCACTATGTTAAAGAACATGTGCTACAAATACAAACATAAGAGCAAAAAGTTGTTATAACTATAGTCAAAACACTGAAAATGTGGGGGAAGGAATGTTGATGCCTTTTTCAATTTACGTCGTTTTCCTATATAGCTGTTTAATGTGATGAACTAGTTGAAGGGTTTTTTTGCCAACTGCCTAGAAAGTTATGACAGACTTGTTCATCCTGTTCTTTATACTGACTAATACCTTTGTGCTTCCTAGTAATTGCTTCCTTCTGTACTCCAAGAAAATAATGAATGTGTGTTTTAGTCTGTCAGTTACTTGCTGAAGTAGCTGAGCATGAATCACTAGGTAGAAATATTAATCTAGCGTAAGTGACTGGATAGGAATTTTAACCTACCATTGATGTTATGCCAGAAGTAAATTTTCCTGAAAACAGGATCTATGAGAAGATGTTTTAGTCATAATGTATCTGGAAGTGGCAGAGTTGCTCATTAGTTCTTGTTCTGTATCTTAAGTCAAGTTTGAGGGGGAGCGAAATGCAAATACAGTTCCTGAATGGTTTAAAAAAAAATGAGGTTGATTGAATATAAATGTCATAGAATCATAGAATCATAGAATGGTTAGGGCTGGAAGGGACCTTCAAAGGTCATCTAGTCCAACCCCCCTGCAAGGAACAGGGATATCTCCAACTAGATCAGGTTGCTCAGGGCCTTGTCCAACCTGGCCTTGAACGTCTCCAGGGATGGAGCATCCACCACCTCTCTGGGCAACCTGTTCCAGTGTTCTACCACTCTCATAGTAAAAAATTTTTTCCTAATATCCAACCTGAACCTACCTCCCTCCATTTTAAAACCATTACCCCTTGTCCTATCATAACTGGCCCTCCTGAACAGCCTCTCCCCATCTTTCCTGTAGGCCCCCTTGAGGTACTGGAAGACCGCTATAAGGTCACCCCGGAGCCTCCTCTTCTCCAGGCTGAACAGCCCCAACTCTTTCAGCCTGTCCTCATAGGAAAGGTGCTCCAGCCCTCTTATCATCTTCGTGGCCCTCCTCTGGACCCTCTCCAACTGGTCCATGTCCTTCTTATGTTGGGGACTCCAGAACTGGACGCAGTACTCCAAGTGAGGTCTCACGAGGGCAGAGTAGAGGGGGAGAATCACCTCCCTCGACCTGCTGGCCACGCTCCTCTTGATGCAGCCCAGGACGCGGCTGGCCTTCTGGGCCGCAAGAGCACATTGCCGGCTCATATTGAGCTTCTCGTCCACCAGTACTCCCAAGTCCTTCTCCTCAGGGCTGCTCTCGATCCATTCTCCGCCCAGTCTGTATTTGTGCCTGGGATTGCCACGACCCAGATGTAGGACCTTGCATTTGGCCTGGTTAAACTTCATGAGGTTGGTATGGGCCCACCTCTCCAGCCTGTCAAGGTCCCTCTGGATGGCATCCCTCCCTTCCAGCGTGTCGACGGCACCACACAGCTTGGTGTCATCGGCGAACTTGCTGAGGGTGCACTCCATGCCACTGTCCACGTCACCGACAAAGATGTTGAAGAGGGCCGGGCCCAACACGGACCCCTGAGGGACGCCACTTGTGACCGGTCTCCACTTGGACATTGAGCCGTTGACCACTACTCTCTGAGTGCGGCCATTGAGCCAATTCCTTATCCACCGAGTGGTCCATCCATCAAACCCATGACTCTCTAATTTAGAGGGAAGAATGTCGTGCGGGACATTCTGTCCATTCTGTATGTTCTCACATGGAGAGAAGAACCTGTTGTTAGTACTCAGGCTGGCTACAAAAACCTGAGAATGGCAGTTACGAAGTACTAATTTTACCATGTGGGCTTAATGTTAAAGAGGAAGACAGCATTTTAGGACATCAAAGAATTCACATAACAAGCCAAAGGAAGATACAGCACTTTTCAAAATGAAGGGAAATAACAGCAAAAAATGTAGGAGAAAAACTACATCATAGCAGAATTTGTAAATTTAGAGAATCTGAGGATTTGGAATGTCCTGTTTTACTTCTTCTGAAATAAAATTACTTCTTTTAATTTTTTTGTGTTAAAATAAATTAATACAGTGCTACATATTTTTCTGCCATCTTCCTACAGTATTTTTATTGTCTACAGAAAAAACCCTCATTTTTCTGTTAAATTGTTCTGAGTTCTTTTTGTTTGTTTGTTTTATAGGATACTGTAATTTATGACCGTCTTGCCGAAAGTTCAAAATACAAAGAAATCACCTTGAAACATCTAGAGCAGTTTGCTACAGAAGGTGGGTGATATTATTCAATATAAAATTAAATATGAAATTCAATTACTGCTCAGCTTTTCAGTTTAGCAATTTTATGTTGCTGTAATGTTTTATTCATATGAAGTTTGAAAATTAGGTTTTAGTAACATCTCCTAAAAAAGATATTCCTCTTCCTGAGAAGTTTCAGTAATAAGTTCACACTTAAAACAAAATAAAAAAAATCACCAAAACACCCACGTGGTACACAGTGGAGTCTTTTAAACAAAATACCTTTTTTCAGAGAGCAAGCACATTGCTTGTTGTTTGTTTCTGTGAAGATCTCATTTCCTGTGATCACTTTCATGCCCTACACACAACGAATGCTGTAGAGATGCCACACAGGAAGAAGTAGACAAAGTGAAGATGCTTGGAAAAGACTAGCATACTGCTTTTAAGGTAGCTTTATGCTATATTATTTTTGTCACCAGTCACAATCAGGGGAATTGTGAGCCCTGGTTTTCCATATGGTGGGTTTTGGTATCTCTGCTGTTTTAACAATCACTCTTACAAAGCAGTTGCGGAAGGTGGGGAACCCCTCCGTGAGGGTTTGTGAAGTAGGAATAGTAACTAAAATTTAACAGGCTGTGAAATGAAGAAAATTGAAACAAACAGCCAGTTGGTTATTTAAGAATAGTGGATTCCACAGTATAAAAGTGTGCAGGAAAGCAGACTGTAGAAAGGTTTCTGCTTTTATATAAGTTCTTGGCTCTACTCTTCTCTTGTGAGACCCCACCTGCAGTACTGCATTCAGCTCTGGGGCCCCCGACATAAGAAGGACATGGAGCTGTTGGAGCAAGACCAGAGCAGGGCCATGAAGATGATCCAAGGGCTGGAGCACCTCTCCTATGAAGACAGGCTGAGAAAGTTGGGGTTGTTCAGCCTGGAAAAGAGAAGACTCCAGGGAGACCTTAGAGCAGCCTTCCAGTACCTAAAGGGGGCCTCCAAGAAAGCTGGAGAGGGACTTTTTACAAGGGCATATAGTGATAGGACAAGGGGCAATGGCTTTAAACTGAAAGAGGGAAGATTTAGATTAGATACAAGGAAGAAATTTTTTACAATTAGGGTGGTGAAACACTGGAACAGGTTGCCCAGAGAAGTTGTAGATGCCCCATCCCTGTAAGTGTTCGAGCCCAGGTTGGATGAGGCTTTGAGCAACCTGGTGTAGTGGAGGGTGTCTGTGCCCATGGCAGTGGGGTTGGAACTAGATGATCTTTGAGGTCCCTTCCAACCCAAACCATTCTATGATTCTTCTAGCACAATTCCTAGATCTTCTATGCCATGCCCCCTTTCTGATGTCTTAGTAAAGGATTATGGAGTTGTATCATGAAGTATCATGGTGTTTTAATTTGTTGATGAGTTGGGAGAGAGTAATTGGAAGCAGAATTATAAGAGTTGCAGGAATGTGAATTGTCATTTTTTTACCTCTTCATTTTTTAAATATACTGTTACTAGAACATTGAAATTTTGTTTAATATGTCTGAAGAAATAAGCTTACCCTGGAAAGTGAACTTTATTAAAATATTTTCTTTTGAAAATACAGTCCTTAACTTTTGATAACTGTTGTCTGGCCGTATCTTCTTGTGTCAAAATCCTTTATATGTCTGCTATACATATTACTTCTCTAATTTTCCTCTTTTGGTTTATGATGTAATTTAGCATTTTGATTAGTGTCATAGTCAACACCTTCAGTCTCTTGATTCTGTCAGGGACAGCAGAAGCAAGCCATAAATCTGTTTCTTTTGTTGTTTTTTCATATCAAGATATCTGCAGGAAACATTTGGTTAGCCTTAAATAATCTTAGCGTATCAAAGTTGTAATAAATTATACAATAAAGTTGAAAGCAGAACTAAACCCAAACAAATTTGACTAATGGTACAACATGAAGCCTCAGATACACCCTTTGAGCTCATAAATCTAATTGTATGAGCTGATTGGTCAGTTTGGGGTTTTGTAGAGGCCTAACCAGGATCAGTCAAGGAAAAGTTATTTAGATCTAAAGTTAGTTGGGGTCATAAGTCTATATATTTGGTTACAGAAAAGGTAAAAATATCTGCTATCCTGTGTGAACTGATATGGACATTTCAGTCCAATTCTTAATTCCTGTTCTCATTAAGTGGTACAACCGATGCCATTTTTTCCTTAGCAGTCAGGTTGGACAGAATGAATCACATAAAAAGTGAAAAATTCCACCCGTCTTTAAAACCACTGTACATACGTATTAGTGTTAAGAAGTTTGTTCGAGTACTTTTTGTACCCTTCTTTTCAACAGATGAAAAGATTTACTGTTCTGAGGAGTGAATTGCTAACCTTTCCAAAGCATAAAATTCAGTCTTTAAAAAAAAATAAATTAAGTATGTCTCTCTCTGGAATCGATTAAATAAATTTGTATTTATTTTTGCATCAGATTTAAATTGCAGCTGATGACGTTGCAAAATTTCTCATGTGTATCCTTTCATGTGGCAGTACAGTATGTCCTTGGCATTTGCTGCATGCTCTTGGTGTGTTGTTCGAAAATGAAGTGGTTAGCATGGCTGGCATTTGTATTTAAGCATTTATTAAGCTTGAGTGTTAATGCCTGCTTGGATAAATAAAGTGTGTGATTTTCCTGTGGTGGTGTTCCAGTCTGTTAAGGACTGGACTTAATGATACTTTGTTTTCCACAAATCTTATTCTTTAATTAAAAATAGAAGAAATAATTAGACTCTGATTTACAAAGAAAAAGCAAGTGCCTTGAAAAACTTGTTTGTAGATATTCCTGATTTCTTTCTTTCATTCTATCATCTGCATAAAGTACATTGAAAGAATCGTGGAAATAGTGTTACTATTAGTCAGTCGTAAGTTCCTTTCTTCCCCCTCACCTCGTATTTATTTCTTTGGACCTTGCTAGCATATCCTTATTACACAGAGGAGAAAAAAAAAAACACAATAGTTGATTTGTTAGCCTTAAGTTAATTCTTTAGGTCTAGATGGTGAGAAACTGCATTCCTAGTGCTGTTCAAATGTCAAGATATTAGGATTACACGTGGTTTTCATCCTGAAGGTATTAAACTAGTGATAGGACAAGGGGCAGTGGATTTAAACTGAAAGAGGGTAGATTTAGATTGGATATAAGGAAGAAATTTTTCACTCAGAGGGTGGTGAGGCACTGGAACAGGTTGCCCAGAGAAGTTGTAGATGCCCCATCCCTGTAAGTGTTCAAGGCCGGGCTGGATGAAGCTTTGGGCAACCTGGTGTAGTGGAGGGTTTCCCTGCCCATGGCAGGGGGGTTGGAACTAGATGATCTTTGAGGTCCCTTCCAACCCTAACCATTCTGTCTATGATTCTGTGATTCCATGATTCTCCATCATTTCAAAATTGCTGCTGGGGCTGCGCTGTAAACAACAGGAACCTGTGGACAAATAAAGATTGCATTTAGCCATCCCTGGTTATAGTGCTCCTAGAAGAGAGGCCAAAGGCACTAACTACATTGGTCCTGTCTGTCCCCGTGTTAAATCTACCTGCCTGCAAATTGTGGCTTCATAAGACATCATTTGGCTAGAGCAATGCTCTTCTCAGTATATAAGGAGTTATGCCAATTTCATGCTCTAGAAATCTAAGAATCTCCTAATATATGAAAATGAACTGTTAGGACACTCACACCTGGCTACTTAAATTGAATGTAAATGTGTGTTGTCAAAAAATAGGTATTTCTTGTAATCTTGCAGTCTCAAATTTTTGCTGTGGTGCTCAATGCAAGTTTCCGCTGAAGGAAAACATCTGTTAAGTATAACCAGATGAAAGATTATTAAGTAAAATCTCCAAATGTTGCCTGTACACAAAGATTTTGTTTAAAGGATTTGGAAAGCTGAAAGAATCTGAGAGATAGGAAAATTAAATCTGAGCAGATTCAGAGTCTGCTTCTAGATGGTAAATTTCAGACTTCAGCTGAGAATTTCCTAAGGATATTGAGGAGGGGTGAAGAAGAGGGTAGTGTAACACTGTGCTGATAGATTTTAACTTTATTGCTTTCCAGCGTTGCAGCATTGACGTTTATAAAATCTTTTTCAGAAATATAATTCAATCTTATTGTTTTAATGTTCCTAAAATGTAATGTATATACCTGTTCAGCAAGTGCAATTTGATATAGCTTCATGTTTTGTTTGAAGTTTAAGGTGAATTGAATCTTGTATAAAATTTCAGTAATTTTTTTCCCCTGAAGTACATCACCTGTATTACATTCATCTACCTTGAAAGAGTTACTCTGTCAGATAAATTGCCATTTATATAATTTTTACTTTATATATATTTATAAAAGATCTTCAGGACATGAAGAAATAAGTTGAAAATTGACATAAACATATATAAAATACAGAAAAATTTTCCTTTCAGTAGTTACTCATTGCAGGCAGATCAAGGAAGGGACTAACAAATACTGAATCATACTTAACTATGTGCTTTCTCTTTAGGCTTAAGAACTCTGTGTTTTGCTGTGGCTGAGATTTCAGAAAGTGATTATCAAGAGTGGTTAGATGTCTATCACCGTGCTTCTACAGCTATACAGAACAGAGCACTCAAGCTTGAGGAGAGCTATGAACTAATCGAAAAAGTATGTGTAGCTTTCTGGGTTGTTTGTTTGGGAGACGCAGCGATCAGAATGGTTTTCTAATTAATGTCCTTGCTTTCTATGCCATAAAATCTGAATCATCATTGAGGAATCATGCTTAGGCAGGAAAAAATCTAGCAATATACTCAAAGCGGTGTCATGTAGTCCTTGCAATTCAGATGATCAAAATGAAGGAAAGATGAATTTGACACAGATTTTGCAGCGAGTAGCTACCTTGCCAGAAAGGATTGATGTTGAGTTGAACTACTGGAGAGCTTTTTTCAGGGTTGCTCTATTGTGTAAATAGCACTCCTTAAGTCGTCAAATCAGAGGGGTACGTCTCAGGAAAAGGTAGCTGTTGCTGAATGAGCAGCTGAGCTTGTGAATAATTGGGTGAAATTTTAGTGGTGGTGCTGTGCTGTTCGTCAAGCCACTTAGGTATTTAACTTAAAGCTCATAGGAATAAACTGGAAGATCATTATTAGTTGATATCAAATCTGATTAATGAATTTAGAGAGCATTCATCTTGTCGTAAATATGAAAAATTAAACAAAAGAAACAGGAAGATTAAAACTGAATTTAAACTGAAAATTCTACATGTACTGAATATTTTATGTTCACAGAATCTTCAGCTGCTTGGTGCAACAGCAATTGAAGATAAACTACAAGACAAAGTGCCTGAAACCATAGAGACGCTCATGAAAGCAGACATAAAAATTTGGATACTTACTGGGGACAAACAGGAGACTGCTATTAATATCGGTATTATATTTGTGTTTATTTGATGGCTTTGTTACTGATTTAGAAATAGAAGTTTCTAGAGTAAAATTGCTTTCAGAACAGAAAGGTATCTTGTAAAGAATCATATTATTATATGGCATTCCAGAATTTAAATATTAAGTTATTTTTCAGTCACTGGTAGTGGAAGAGTGGGGAATATGATGGATTCTTCCTCCGTTAAAACAGTAGCAGCACGAAAAATTCATGTTATCATAGACAGGAGGGAAAAAAAATAGGCATTTGTGCTCTTTTGTAGCATCTAAAATGAATTAAAAAGAATTTGCTATTTGGGTTTTGACAGTGAGAGGGAATAGTATTGAGAAAATGTAAGTATGCTTAGTTTCCCTTCTGCGTTTTTCCTTCTTTCCAAGAAGGCTGACGGGGACCATAATCTTAACTAAAGCAAAACAATATGTATTGTGCATTAAAGTACTATAAACTTTACCATCAATCAGAAGTTTCCTTTTATTCTTTCCTTTTATTATAAAGGAGAAAAAAAAATAATTAATTAACTAATTTCAACAGCAATAAATCTGTGTTTTTAAATAGTAATATATGAAAGCTGCATTTAAGATGTAATATTATCTGCATGTGAGCATTATCAGCACTTCTGCAGTAGCCTAGATATGTGCCCAAAATAAAGCATTATTTTGGTCAAAGGAATCCTTTTTGTTACTGTTACTATTTTTAATATTAAAGAACTTTTTGTGTGCACATGATACAGTTGATCTAAGGTTATTTTCTTTAGTACCTTCAGGTTTGAGGCAATATAGATAATACCAGTGTTTTTACTTTATTAAGAACGGTAATGTATGTTTGTCTAGGCTGCCTGCTTCATAAGCACACAGCATACACTATGTTTAAAGCATCAAAGAATAAAAGAAAAGAATGGGAACATGTATATATGCAAATTTTGTATGCAATGCAAGTTGCATTCAAAAAATTTGCAAGGCTAAGGAAGATCTGTTTACTGTTGTCTGTAACTCCCTGTAAAGATGTTGCTTGTCCTTCTACTGAGTACCTCTGTGAATAAGGCACCACAGTCAGAAGTTGCAACTAGGAAAATTCTGTCTGTTTTGACTTGGTACCTGTACGTCTAATCCTTATAGAATGAAATATAATTTTTTTACCATTTATTTCAGCTGGGGGAGTCTTATTTTAAATTCTATTTGTAGTTCTCTTACAGGAAAAAAAAATGCTTTGTTATATTATAATGGATTTTATGGAACAAATTTTTGAAAACAAAAATGTTTTTAACAGGTCACTCCTGTAAACTTTTGAGAAAGAACATGGGACTAATTGTTATAAATGAAGGCTCTCTTGATGTAAGTAAAATCTGCAAAGCTTTCTGTTAATGTAATGTGACCTTACTGCTTTAAAATATCCAGATGTCACGGTGGAGATGGCCTGAAAAAGAACTTGGAGCATCTGTTTATCTGGACAAACACAGAAAATTCTGCTAAAGCCACAGTTTGGTGGGGTTTTCTGTTTCTGTTTGTTTTATGGGGTTGCTTTTTTATTTGTTTTTATAATCTTCTCAGTTAATTGTAGTATTGCATACTTGGAAGACCGTATGGTCTTTGTGACAAAATGTTACTGAATGACTAGAAACTCAGTCTACAGATTCCAAAATTACAATGTAGCTACTACACAAAGGAACTTCAGAGTGATGAACAAAGGAATTCCATGTAGTGAAATAATTCCATCCATGCAGGTGTGAAGCCAGGAGCTTCATGTGATTTTAGTAGCACCTAGCACTGCCCAAGCAAACTAATCCAAAGTTCCTTTCTAATACTCTGAGTTGTGGCTGCCCCATCCCTGGAAGTGTTCAAGGCCAGGTTGGATGAGGCTTTGAGCAACCTGGTGTAGTGGAGGGTGTCTGTGCCCATGGCAGGGGGGTTGGAACTAGATGATCTTTGAGGTCCCTTCCAACCCAAACCGTTCTATGATTCTTCGTGGGGATGCAGGTATTGTGTGGCAGCTGAAATTACATTTGCAAACTGGTCTCTTGTGAATCTGTCTGTGGTGATAATACAAATCATGTTTTTTCAGGAGCAGATAAATGTGGTAAGTGGCTTTGAGAGCAAGAGACAGTTAAAAAAATAATAAATTAGCTCTATGCCAATATTTTAACAAGAGACTCCATCAAAAGTTTTCTGCCTCATTTGATGATGCATGTTTCACTGTTTAATTACTATATTCCTTATGTTTTACCTTTTGCTTGCTGGTGTGGTTGGAATCAGATGTCAGTCTCCATCTCTAGTGTGACTGGTTGAGTCAAAAATGGCCTTGAAAATTCTGATGGAGGAATGGAGCGGTCTCAGGAAATGGAGAGAGGGATGTACTGCTGTGATTGCAGAACGCTGAGTCAGTGTAGCTGCAAAGGTGGATGTAATTCCTCTTTCCTTTCTGCATACCAACAACAGCTGGCAAGAGGCCGTGATACTTAATCGGAATATTGTCTATTAAGGAATATGGCTGAAACTTTGGCGTTTGAGCAACGTAGATCTATCTCTTGTACTGGGACTCTGTCCCTTACCTTGCAGGGAACCTCTGCTCCCATGAGGGCTGCTGAACAACCCAGTTCCCTCAGCACAAGAGGGACTGAGCAGCCATGAAACCTTGAAGAAAAAAATCCCAGTGTAGTGGGACCTGTGTGTTTAGGATCTTGGAGATGAGTTGTACTGTGGCAGTCCTCTACTCCTTGGTTCTGCAAGATGTGGGTGCAGCCTTTCGGCTAGATGAAGATGGTGGTATGTTCAAAGGAGTTAGGAAGGTTGGCTTCTCTTGGTCTGCACACCCGTCACAGTACTGAAAAGACTGGCAGTAAGCGGATGCTTCTTGGCCTTACTGTTGCAATAATAGCACAATATCTGTTGCATACCAGTGGTTTCTTCTAAAAAGGAGCTAGCTCAACTCCTTTTACAGTTGGACACAGCCCTCTAAGACATGTAAAGCTGATTTAACAAAACAAATACCTCCTAAATTTGGTTGTTATTATGACCTTAGCATGCAAGACAGAGGAAGTTAGAGTAAAAAACCTACTTGTTTAGACTGTATTCCAGCTCGGTGAACTGTGTTTACAAAGAATATGCTGAAATAAGAGATCCTCTTTTCTATGAACCAATACCCTTATTTATGGAATTAATAGAAAAATAGCACAAACCCTACTCCCACTCCCCAGTTAGCATTGACTGGGATAGAACTGGAAAGACTTCCAGGAAGCATTAATGTATCTCTCTTTTTCGCAACATTATTTGTTGTGAGCCTCCACTCCCATGAACACCTGCTTAGCTTCACAAACAAAACATGGTTTTGTTGGTAAGTTCTGACAGTTGCATAAAAGAACACTGGATTTTATTTTGCCTTCACATTAATTAAAGGACTGCTAAATTTCAGTATAGTACTGTTAATCGTAGACAGAAATTGTAAAGAACAGGGCTTTGTTCTTTTAATTTTGAACTTAATAATAGAAAATAGTCTGATTACCATTCAATGTCACTGATAAATATTTAATGGAAATGATGTAGAAGCGAGTAAGGGATGTTCTGATACTGCTTTTAATTTAAGCCATTGGATTGCAGCATAGAGCTCCATGTAGGCCCACAAAGGAATTTTTAAAAATATGTCAGTTTTACAGTTGGGGTAAGTGTTTATGTTGTCTTGGAGTTTTTTTATATATTTTAGTATGTAGCATGCCTGGAGCTACCTGATGGCATGTATGTCTGTGATAAAAAATTAAGGTCAATTTAAACAGAAGAGTTTTATGCTGCGTGTATGAAAAGAAACCATATGCAAGAGGAACATGAAGTCTCAGGCTATTGTACTGCTTAAATTTAGTCAGAAGCTAAATAGTCCATGGAGATGAGGAAAATTCATAGTTCCTTTACATTGCAATATTTCTTAATCAGGAAAGATGCTCTGGAAAACAGTTACAGAAGTTATTACCATTTTAAAGACTTTCTAATATGTGATTTTGAACAGTGGCACCTCATTTCCATTGCAGTTCCTATGGGGGGAGAGACAGGAAACCTGAAGGGCAGAATTCCATAACAGCCTAATCGCCTTTTAGATAAACCAGTGAATCTTTAGAAGGCCAGTGGTAGCAAAGTAAGCAAAAAACAGACAGTGTGTGTGACTAGGCAGAATAAGCTGAGTGAGAAGGGCAAACTAGTATCTTTAATTTAATTCCAGAGGGTTTAAGATTTGTAATTACTTCTCACTGTTTTTACTTTTAAGTGGTTACACCAAATTTTATTTATGTATGTCTGACATCACTGAATTAGCACAATTATTTAGTTGTTGAATTTTTAGACAAAATATAGGAATACTGTTGCATAGGATGTTACTGATTTCCAAATTCAGTGTTTTATAAGCTGGACTTTTGTTTTTATCTTCCTTTCTCCTCTAAAACCTTTCTTACTTCTGGGCTGTGAAGCAGGAAACAATAGACAAAAGAGTATGTTGTAGCTCTAGGAAGACCATTCAAAAAGAAGGAAATGCAACAAGCAGGTTTTTTTCTCCTTCATGACACTCTATGGTAGAGCTGTACTGTAACTTAGTAGATATTAGTGACCTCCCCAAAGCAGTCTATGAGGTCCTCCTGCATAAATACAAATGAATGTATTGTCTGCTGAATGTAATGTGAAGTTCTCTACTGGATCACAGAATAGTGACTCGTGTATATGTGATTCAAACTATCCTTAGCAACTGAAGAGCAGAAAATATGGTCCTCTATATAATATATATATCATATAGTTGATGCAGGCTTCTCTTAAAATATGAATTTAATATGATGGTTAGAATTATCAGTTATAATGCATGTACCTATATTATGAATTATCTTTGACATTTCTTTTACTTTTTTCTAAACTTTTAGGGCCACTTTATATAACAGTGAATGGAAATTGTTTCTGTTATTTTATATATACATATCACAGAATCACAGAATGTTAGGGATTGGAAGGGACCTCAAAGGATCATCTAGTCCAATCCCCCTGCCAGAGCAGGACCACCTAGATTAGATCACAGAAAAACGCGTCCAGGCGGGTTTTGAACATCTCCAGAGAAGATGTCCTCTCTGGGCAGCCTGTTCCAGTGTTCTGTTACCCTTACTGGGAAGAAGTTCTTCCTCATGTTTAAGCGGAACCTCCTATGTTCCAGCTTATATCCATTTCCCCTTGTCCTATCATTGGATGCCAGTGAGGAGAGCCTGGCTCCATCCTCATGACAGTCACCCTTTACATATTTATAAACATTAATGAGATCCCCTCAGTCTCCTCCAAACTAAAGAGACCCAGCTCCCTCAGCCTTTCCTCATAAGGGAGATGCTCCACTCCCTTAATCATCTTTGTGGCCCTGCGCTGGACTCTCTCAAGCAGTTCCTTGTCGTTCTTGGACTGAAGGGCACAGAACTGGACACAATATTCCAGATGCGGCCTCACCAGGGCAGAGTAGAGGGGGAGGAGAACCTCTCTCAACCTACTAACCACACCCCTTCTAATACACCCCAGATGCCATTGGCCTTGTTGGCCACAAGGGCACATTGCTGGCTCCTGGTCATCCTGCTGTCTACCAGGACTCCCAGGTCTCTTTCCTCTGTGCTGCTCCCCAACAGTTCAGTCCCCAACTTGTACTGGGACATGGGAGTCCAAATTCTAAGACTCTACACTTGCCCTTGTATTTCATTAAATTTCTCCCCGCCCAACTCTCCAGCCTGACCAGGTCTCTGTGAATGGCAGCACAGCCTTCAGGTGTGTCAGCCACTCCTCTCAGTTTAGTGTCATCAGCAAACTTGCTGACCATGCACTCTATCCCCTCATCCAAGTCATCGACGAATATGTTAAACAATACAGGTCCCAGCACCGACCCTTGAGGGACTCCACTGGATACAGGCCTCCAACTGGACTCTGTCCCATTGACCTCTATTCTCTGGCTTCTGTCCTTCAGCCAGTTCACAATCCACCTCACTACCCGATCATCCAGACCACACTTCCTCAGTTTAGCTGTGAGGATGCTGTGAGAGACTGCATCAAATGCTTTACTGAAGTCAAGATAGGCCACATCCACTGCTCTACCATCATCCACCCACTGGCTGATGTCCTCATAAAAGGCTATCAGGTTTGTCAAGCATGACTTCCCCTTAGTGAAGCCATGTTGACTGCCCCTAATGACCCTCTTATCCTTGATATGCCTGGAGACAGCACCAAGGATTAGTTGTTCCATTATCTTTCCAGGGATGGAGGTGAGGCTGACTGGTCTATGGTTACCTGGGTCTTCCTTCTTGCCCTTTTTGAAGACTGGAGTGACATTTGCTTTCCTCCAGTCCTCAGGCACCTCTCCCGTTCCCCACAATTTAGGAAAGATGATGGTGAGTGGCCTGGCAGTGACATCCACCAGCTGCCTCAGCACCCGCGGGTGCATCCCATCAGGACCCATGGACTTATGGGTGGCCAGGTTGCTTAACTGGTCCCTAACCAAGTCCTCATCAAACAGGGTAGACTCCTCCTCTATGCTGACTTCCTCAAGAGCCTCAGGGTTCCGGGACTCATCAGGATAGCCCCCAGCAAGACTGAGGCAAAGAAGGCATTCAGTAACTCTGTCTTTGCATAGGTATATAGCAAACTTATTTAATAATATCATTTAACAAACATTTATGCAACTATTGTCGTCATTCAAAGAGCATTAAAAGTTCCACCACAATGTACACACGTTTGTTTTTTTGGCAGAGCGTGAGAGCGATCCTACACACCATTTCTATTGTGGTTTCTAATAGTACAGCTGTTGGAAATCCTTTTTTCATTTGATACTGTCTATTTGATAGCATAATCAAAAGGTAATTTCCTCAAAAAAGGAAATGCCAGTGTTTCATATCATACTGAAAAAAAAAATGGACTTCAGAATAGTAGGAATTAAGAATAACGGACACAATTTTTTCATACAACAGGGAACAAGAGAGACGCTCAGCCATCATTGCAGTACTCTTGGCGATGCTTTAAGGAAGGAAAATGATTTTGCTCTCATCATTGATGGTAAATCTCTGAAGTATGCTTTGACATTTGGAGTCAGACAATATTTTCTGGATTTGGCTTTGTCATGTAAAGCTGTTATTTGTTGCAGGTAAGGTTTGCGTTTTTCTTGCTCTACAGTATTTTTATTGACATATAAAAATTAAGAAATCTCTTTTATTTCAGAGAAAATACACATATCCGTGTTGTCGTCCAGCTGTGAAATATTAAAAAAAAAAAAAAAAACACAAAACAAACCTTTAGTAACTGAAGCTAAGAAATACAGTCATTCAAGCAGTATGTTTCTGTAGAGCAGTCTGCTACAGAGCATACCTGTCAAACAAAGTCATTCAGGTTGCATATACCTAGAAAAATAATTTGTTATCCGTCAAGGATAGTCTCAGCAAGACTGAGACACTGATCTTGACCTTAAATTGATACTACAGTTATCTTCAGGCTTTAGCACATATGAATTCCATTATAGAGCTTCCTCTGCAGGCAAAATTTTATATCTCTGCCTTTTCTGTAAGCCATTGATTACATTGTGTAAGAAGCGCACAAAAATGTTAAAGGTACTACTCTGGGTGATTTTTATTCCCTGAAAACACCTTTTTTATTATTATTATTATTATTATTATTATTATTATTATTATTATTATTATTATTATTATTATTACTCCGAATTGCTTTGGGGTTCTTCTATACAGTCAGATATTTAATCCTTTCCTGTAAACACCAGCTATTAGAGCTGCAAGCTTACCGTAACAAGAGAACTTTTTCCAGATCAAAGAAAATTAAATATCTGCATTCTTTAAATAAACATAATATGAAAGCAGTTTGACTTGTTTTTGAGTGTTTCCAGATTTATATTAAGAAAGGAATACGTAGGACTTGTATTAAGTGATAGCTTATGTATTTTGGACTGCCTTGCATATTTATGGATTTAAACAAAAGCTGCAAGCGTCTCCTGAGCAGTGCATCACCTTTTCTATATTTGAATGATTGAATTGAAAAGGAAGTTGGATGCTTGGTAGCTAGATAAACAAGAACTGCTCCTGTCAATATTTAAGAACTTGGCTTATGCCAAGTCATTAATCTGTCAAAGAGCAGAAGCAAAGACTTTTCTTTACGAGATCATTGGCAAAACAGGTAGGATATCTGTATTAGAAATGCAATCAAACATTCCACAACTGTAGAAATCACTGTTGTTTTCATCAGTGTCTGAGGTAACTACTACAAGGATAGCCAGTTAATATTCTTATAGTGTTTTTCATTATTTTGACCTTTGTAATAGCATAGAAAAAGCTGTTTCCTATGTTAAAACAGGAAAAGTTAACTCAAAAACAGAGTATTCAAGCTCTTCTACAGTCCCTATAGCTTGCTGTTTCTCCATATAGAGCAGTGTTCACAAATTCAAGTTCTCATAATGTAGTAGTGAAATTTTTAGAGTTGTCTGTGTGTTCAAGTTATGTCTAATTCCTTATTTAAATTGGATGCTATGTCTGATGGTAATTGCTTTAGGAAAAAAATCTATGAAAAAGGAAGTCAGCCTGGATTTTGTACAAGAAAAAAAATTCTTAAAATTCAGTATCTCTTCCTACCAAATTCATATCTTCTTTCAGTAATTATATAAGCTCACTGCCTACTACCTCATTATTACCTGTCTTATTATTGACCTGTAGGTAAAGACATGGTGTGTACAAATATGGAAGCTGTTGTAAATACACCTTAATAGACCATCTACTTTTGATGATTAATAAGATAAATAAATGGAAGATTCTCGTGTTCAGATAAAGTTTAATAATGTTCCATTAAGATAAAGCAGATTCATTTGAAAAAACAGTGTTCAAAATGGAGCTATTTTTCTGCCTTGCAAAAGGACAAAGAAAAGCAGATGAGGTTATAGTATCCAGATAAACACCTGGTTTGTAGTCTTTCCGTCCTTTCTGTCAAGCCATATGTTACGCCACCAAGTTTGTTGGGGTTGATTTTTTTGATTGGTTGGTTGGTTGGTTTTTATGCTTTAACTATGTGGCCATGCTCCATCATGAAACATTCTGAATTCCAAACTAAGGTCCTACTGCCTTTTAAACTGAGATCCTACACTGATATACAGTTTATACTGTGTATAAACATGGTTCTGATGCTAGTAGTCTTTCTGACAGGCAGGTTGGAACTTTGTGCTTGTTCTACTAGTTCCAGTTTTGCTCAGTATAGTTAAGTAACAAGCAGGAGATGCGCGTAGAACTGATCTTTCAAAACTAGGTTTCTTCTTCTTCTCTTTCCTTGATTTGAAAATACATTTTTTGAAGAGACAATATTGCCATTTCTGTTGAACTATAGGACCATTGAAAGATATTCTGTACATATAGCTGTCTTTTATGGGTTGTATTTTTGTGATGGAACAACAAGAAATGCAAAATGAAAGATTCTGTTCTGGTAGCATTCTCTCTGCCTTTTCAACATTTCCATAATATACTTAGTCAGCTGGTTTCAATACGTATCTAGGTATATGCTCTGACATATTTTGTGGTTGTTTAAAAATTGGCTGCAGGTTTAAAACTAAAATATTTGCTTGTAGCACTCACTTCTTTTAGTATGTGCTTTTCTAATATCACATGCTTCTCCAAAGTCAGAATTCTGTCAAAAAAAAAAATCTGTTAATGCTCTATCATTAGTAACAAAAATTTCATTTCCTTGAAAAAAAAAAATTAATTTTTAATTAATGTAAATCACTTAAATATATCATCCTGACTAAATGAAAATGTAGGCCTCTTTTCCATCCTTATAAAGGTGGTAAACATTTTAAGCACTCCTTGGTTTTAAAAGTGAAAATGGCATCACTTGCTTTGAAGTTTTCGGACTGCGTTCACTTGTTCAGAGGCATTTATTACCTACGGATTCTTACAAAGACTAGCCACAACACACAGGAAGCTGACAAATATTCAGTAGACATTTCACTTCAAGAATCTGTGTATGTTATTAATTCCAAGCAGATGTTTGGCTTAAAGACTTTGACAAACTGAATTCCAACTCTATATTGGCTACAGAGTAATGCGTGCAAGAAGAATGTTAAATGGATTATTCTGTAGTAAAAATGTACAGCTAAGAGTGAACAAATTGAACAAAATATATTTTTGTATTGGTTTCACCATGAATTTGATGCACCAGGCAATGAGAGTAAGTGCCATCTTCCGACTGCCCCTATAACATCGTCTGAAAGGGAAGTGAGCCACTGTTCCTGAAAAGTTAAAAAGATGAAAAAGAAGTCCTCAGGTCAGGAATCTTGTATATAAGCTGGCTGTAGTGAGTCTTGATACAATACTCATCAGCAGAGTTCATATAAAACATGTAACAAAAGATCATAGAAATGCTTTTTGATATACCTGGACCACAGAATTCTTCTGAAGGGCTGTTGCCCAGACGCTTTCGTCCCAAGCTCACCACAAGACTGTACTCGTTCCAAGTACCTTTCTCACAAGTCTGACAGCATGTGTTGTGCAGGCTGCTGAATAAACTAACTAGATAGCTATCTTCAATCTGAAGGCTGCATTATTTTTCATTCCTTTATTTTTTTTCCTTTTGCAAATTTATGCAATTAAATTTTATGTGACCTTTCTCTGATTTATTGTACTTAAAGCTTAAGAAATTTTATGTGACACAGAATAGGCATTGGGATGAGACATCACCCACAGGTGAACTGTGAGAAGGCATCCTTTAGCACATGGAGAGGGGAACCAGAAGAAGCTGTTACTGAACCCAGTGGGAATTACAATATTGCATGTGAGCAGAGATGGATGTAGACACGGTGTACCCAGTTTCCACTAACAACACTGTCTCAGTGTTAAGCACCGTGGTCTAGAAAAGAGAGACAACCACCGTTAGCGTAACCCTATGCTGAGAACTCAGTAACCTTTCTGATATTGAGGCTTAGTCTATTTGTTGAAACAGGTGGGTTTTTTCCTTCCTATAACTTTATACCGTAGAAAAAATGAAAATATATTGACATTTTCTAGATGAAAAATGGAAAATATTTTTTTTCTTATTTTACTAATGATCTATGGAGCTCATCTTATTCCTTCATTATTTCTTTTGTGACGTTGAAATCGGATCAAGAACAAGTCTATTCTGTAGGAAAATGGGTGCCTTGATACGGACTTAAGTCATAAACTGAGATCACTGAAAGTATGGTGTAAAGTGAAGTTATGTGATTATGATGAGTGTGACCTCAAGCACACATAAGATCTTATTCTACAAAAGACAAGGGGGCTTACAGTTAATAAAACAAATACACTTGAAATGTAGTATTAAGGAATTTATAGGAGAGGTAATGTGCTTTATTTTCTGAAGTTTCATATCTGGGTATAAAATAATATGCGGAAAGACAGATCATAATGTCTCAAATTTTTTAAAATAATTTCTGTTTAAAATTTAATGGTTTAAACCAGTTCTCTCTAATATGCTTGGCAAGTTTACTTCCTCCACCCAGAATAGTTTGGGATCCTCTTTCAGCTCTTAAGTAGTCTGAGTTTCAGAAATGTGCTATGTTTTAACTAGTAAGAATTGTGATTGTTACTGTAATTTACTATTTTAGACAAAACTTAATTCTACGTGAATGTTATATGAATAAATATGCGTTTCAGGATGTGAAAAAGCATGTCTAGAAAACCTTGGTTTTCTTCTACAGTTTTAAGTTACGTTTCAGAATAATCACGATCTACCTTGGATGGCTAAAAACTTAAATAGCCTTTATTTTAGTGGAAAACTACTTTCTTTTCATAGGAAATTAATGTTCATTTAGTGACATTTGTGTTTCTAAAGGATGTATTCATCAAAATTTCTCAAAGACTTTTTCACTTTTTGCCCTGATTACTTAGCTTTTCTCAAATCTTTTTGAGCTGGATTTGTTAATAAAAGAAATGGATAATGGGTAATGGATAATAGCAGTGTGATATTAGAGATTTGAGTTTTTTTCTGAACTTTTTCTGCCACATGTGCTTTTTCATTGAACATCATGAAATCAATCACCAGTCTCAGCTGTCAGATCTAAGAAAAACTTTGGTTTTCTTGCATTGCCATTAGTACTTTTTGTGAGGATCTTTAGGAATGCATAAATGCTATAATGCAGCTGAATTTTTGGTGCCTGGAGATAATATTTTTTTCTTGTTACTGAGCTTTTGAGTGCCATGCAGCAGTCCTGGTTCAGATGAGAGCTGTACTTATGAGCTCCACAGGCCGGGTTTCTTGGTAGTATCCCAGTGAGTAGCAATATACAGAGTACATTCAGGAAGAAACATCATTTAGAAGTTACAGCTCTTTTGTGCTTTTCCTTTGCAAATTTGTTCCCAAAAACTTGTATTCTTAATTTCGCGTATATTCTGCTGGTTGTTATTTTGGTTTGGGTTTTTTTGACCTGAAAGAGTTAAGTCAGGGTGTGAACATCCCAATATAATCTTTAACCCTGAAACTCTGTCACCAAAGGGGGAATCTTTCACAGGTTCAGTTGGAAAGTTCAGAAGCTTATGGTGCAGAGGGGTTACTGCCATGAGTGTGCATATGGAAGACTTCTAGGAGGTGAATTATAAATACACGTTTTTCCACAGTTTTTCATGTCAGTGTGTATCCAGTGGCAAGTTCCACTTCTTACCCATTTAGTTTTTGCATGGAGCCATCTAGAATGAGTTTGTCTGGAAACCTGTGAAAAAAAGATGAGGAAAGAATGGTTCCATCTTTTCTTCACTGGCTGCACATTCCCAGCTCCACAGCAACTGTGGCTGGAAGCAGCAGGAGTCATGCTTTGGTACCAGGATTGCTTTCTCTGTAGGAAACAGTGAACAGCAGAGAGAAGACATTTTTTTGCATTTCTTTTTGTTTCTGTTTATATCACAAAAGGAGAGGGGCAGGGTCTGATCCTTGACTCCAGTCCCAGGAAGAGCAAGAGTGGATTGCCACACTGCTTAAGGTTTACTCCTTCCCGTCCCCACCCTGTGAAACACATCAGTCCTAGCACATAATTTCTGTATATTATTTTCAGTTACGATATATCTCAAATACTATAAGGACTGAACGTTCACAACATGAAATGGAAGGTACACGTGACACGCACAGTGGTAGATGGAGCCAAAACTGACATAGTTTCATCAATAGAGTTTTTTGAGTCATCCCTGGAATAATTTGTCCTCTCGTCTGTGCACAGGCATTTTCTTAACGGTGGACAATTGGAGTAGTCTTGAAAAGAACAAGAGAGAAGTTACTGGCAGTTAATCAAGAGTCAATGTTCAAAGTTGCTTCCTCTAGCAGTGTAGGCTATGTTAAGATAGTGGTGGTCCACTTTGTTGCTGTCTGCATTGACATCGGTGTCTTAAATATCTTGTTGTTTGTTTATAAACCAAATATTTAAACAGAGAGGAAAATAGAAAGCGTAACAACAAAATATACCAAAATCTGCAGTTGCTATAACTTAACACTGGCAGTGGCTGTGTTTGGGGTTTCTTCTATTACTTGGTTTTAGGGGAACCCATTGCTGTTAAGTCTGGGTGCCTCCAGTCCTCTTAATGTCTTGCTTCAACAAATCAAAGGTTTCTATGAATTTCGCTGGGAATGTGCTTTTAGTATATAGCTTAAAGGGTAATAATAAGATCATGTCACTGAGCAGGATGTTAGGTGGCCTGGTTTTATTACCTTTTCACAGAATGTGAAGTAATGTTTTGAAAGTATGTTCATTTGAAAGTCCTGTATTAAAGCTTTTTCTTTCTGTTACCCCTTTAGGGTATCACCACTTCAAAAATCTGAAGTTGTAGAAATGGTTAAAAAGCAAGTTAAGGTAGTAACTCTAGCGATTGGTGATGGAGCAAATGATGTTAGTATGATACAAACAGCACATGTTGGTGTTGGTATTAGTGGGAATGAAGGTCTACAGGCTGCTAATTCTTCAGACTACTCAATTGCTCAGGTAAGTCATTGCACTTTAAAAGACTACAATAAAGTAGTTTAGTATCAGGTTAATATTGCTGTATGCCTGTTCTGATTATATGTTTGTTCATTTTTTGCAGTTCAAGTATTTGAAGAACTTGTTGTTGGTTCATGGAGCCTGGAATTATAACAGAGTAGCTAAATGCATCTTGTATTGTTTCTACAAGAATATAGTCCTTTATATTATCGAGGTAATTTTACAGTACAGTAAATAGGATTTCTTGAAAGTAGAAATTTTATTATTTTGAGTTTTCATTATTAATATGATTTTAAAGAAACATTTACACTGTCAATAAACACTTACTGAATCTTGCTTTTTAATAAACTGATTAATATTAGTGATTTTTTTTTTTTTTTTTTTTTACTTTAAAAGGCCCAATTCTCTTAAAAAGGTGTACTAAATATTTGTACTAAAAGTTTGGGTTGCATAATACTGCTAGCTTAATAAAATTCTGTATCTATATCATTACAGAATTTAAAAATAGAGTTACAAGTAGCCTTAAATTTGCCAAGAGATGTATGCACTTAAGCTCTTTGAGCTGATGTCAGTAGCTGTCTGGTTTGCAATCTGAAGCCCTTTTACAGGTCGCTGTTGAACTGCAGGGCTGTTGCTGTTCAAAACAGTACTTAGAGTTTTTACATACATGTTTAAGTTACACTATTGCATACCTTTCACTTGTTGATGGGGTACCTGTGCCTCCTCAGGCTCTAGTTCGTGAACAGGGATACTTGCCTGAAAGTAGCTGACCTAGTTTTCTCACCTGGGATTTTAGGAGTATTGTTAAAAATACAGTAGGACTATGTTGTAATAAACGTACCTTTGTTGGTAGGTATGGTTAAGACAACATGGATAGCTATAGTTTTCGTGACCACATGGCAATCTTAAAATTTTGAACATATTTCAAAATGGATTTTTAAATTTTTTTCTCCCCCTGCTTTATCTACTATTCCTCTTTTTCTTTCAACAGCTGCTTATTTTCTTATAACCAAATACATATCTAGTAATTATGTTCATAATTGATTCAAACTTTATATTCACAGTTATACTTTTGGTTAAAAATGTGGAAAAAAAGTTGTCACAAAGCTTGATCACATAATAATTTTTATAGGTCAGTCTTTTTTATTTTTATGTTAGTGGGGTTAACAGTTATTCTTAAAACTTTCTTACGTTTTTTAATATATTTTCCAATTAATACATTGAACTTGCAGAATATGTATCTGGTTTTTACCAAAAGAAAATGCTTTATTTCTGTTAGACCTGATGTAAACATTAGTTTAATATTTCTGATTTTGATATTTATGTATGTGATCTTACACTATTGCAATATTTGAAAATACTTTAAACATCTTTTTTATGTACAAGTGTTGTGACCAAAAAGTGTGCATTTTTCTGTGCATATTTTTTACATTTTCTAGATTTTCCTTTTTTCCTCTTTATTGTGTTATTAATGTAAATAGATTTCAATCTAAGTAGTAGCAAGTTTGTAGCCTGTTTAGAAAAACATAAAGTAGGAAGCTGTAGCAAAAAGTAAATCTATTAAAGATCCTTTTTTGCTTTAGAAGTGATGGCAGACTTTAGGTCCTGCATTTCAAAAGCTGAATGTCTGATTAAATGATCAGAATTCCAGAAGTACTGATTAGCAATTGCTCTTGAAGTATTTGGAAAAACGGTATACTTTGTGTTTATAGAAAACATACAAAGTTGGGCTTTAGAACATATTACCTTATTTTTCTTAATTTTCTGTCACTGTCACCTGCAAGGACATTGCAAATTTATAACTTAAATCAGGTATAAATATCCCACCGTTTGTGCCCTTTGTGAAAGCAAGTTAAATGCAAGGTACAGAGATCATAGTCTAAAAATACGAAGGATTAGAAGACGTAATCTCTGCCTCCTGAGCAGATGGAAGGGCAGAGAGATCATTTTTATATGGGTTATGACCCTTTATATGTCATGCATTCAAGCATTTTACCATATACACCTTCTCTGGAAGACAAGATGACTTCTACTTGAATTCCTGTATACCCAACGTTTGTCAGCTCAGAAAACTTTCACGGATGTTAATAGCTCATGTCAATACTGTGAGTGAATGGGCAGAAATTCATCATTGAATGTCTCTAGAAAGGACAACTGCCAGTCTTGAATCTCTCTTTTGAGTTTTTTGTACGGATCAGGCGTGGGAGCAGAGAGCTCAATGAGTATTTGTAAGCTGCTGCTTAATATGCAGAAATGCTACATCAGGAAAACGTCTGTGAAGCTTTTGTGGCCACACCTCCTCTGCCTTGGAGTTTAGAAAATAATACTATGAAAGGCATGTCTGGAAGTTGCTTTAAAAGTTTCCTTTTATTAGCTGACAATATCTAAAAATACCTACCTTTATGTCATAGATGCATGTTGTATTTTTAAATGTCTGCTCAGTACTAATCAAACAAGTAAAGTAATAGATTCAATTTGATCTAAAATAGTGTTTTTCCTAGGCATTTGTGAGGTGATAGGAAATAAGTGCTATTCGTTTCTTTGTTCAGAAAATGGTACAGGCCTATGGTGAGTGTTTATTGACATTTAAACTCCCTAAGAAGTGGTCTGTAATAACTTTTTCTACTCTGTATCTTAACTCAGTAGATATTTAAATATGGGGTTCATCTTTTGTATGGGTCTAGTCCCGGTAATTTTAGAGGTTGTGTTCTGAAGTATCATTCTAAATTGCAAGTGAAAACTTTGAATTTCTAAAAGACTGCTAATATGCATTATTAAACTTGCACCAAGCCTCAAACTCACATAGGGTACGTCTATTCAGAGTCTCATACTTATTTTGAGGGGGGCCATCACTACCTTTATAATGACGGTTGGGATTGAGATTCGTCTAGCGATTGAGAACTCTTTTATGGATTGGGTTTGGGTTTATAATTAACATTACTGCATATACTCTTTTGTTAAACATCATTTTGTGAAATTTCACAAATCTCCCTTCAACATCGGAGGGACAAAATTTTCCTGTTCTTACTGTTTGTTCTGCTAGCTAGTAATAACTAGTAATAACATAAAATAACTGGTTTATGTTATATGAAAAAGGTTTACAATTTAAAAAAAAAAAATTAAGATCTGTATAGGTCTTTCATGTAGGGGAAAATTCAAACAAAAGAGTGAAAGACCAGGACACAAACAGATGGGTGGAGTTCACATTTAAATTTCAGTCACAGATCTTTAACATGTCCATTTGTAACGATTTAAGTGATACTACATAAACAATTCAATTAAGTAATTGGAGCTGCAGTGGGCTCTTTTTCCTTTCATAAGCTTTGGATGAGGGTTATCTTCTCTCCTTTTTTTAAAAAAAGAAATGTGTATTTTTCCCCAAGCCCTTTTTATCCCACTGCTGAGTGTTACACACTTTCTGCTGCTCGTGTCCATAACTGAAGTTTACCGTTCTGTTCCCAAATTCTGTTGCCTGATGCATCAGATGAATGAATGCCTGTGGTCATATTGAGACCCATATCCTGCCTATCCCCAAACATGAGCAGGCTTTCTGCATATACTCACACTGCTGCTGAGCTGTAGAGCTTAGGTGCTGTTGTTTAATAATGCCATGGCATACTTAATATATGCAAACTGCACCAAATTCCATGTAAAACACACCAGCATGAAGCGATTGTGCTCATGTCCACTTTTTTGCATTACACGGTTTGAAAACTTAGAAAGACAGGGATCTGCATTGAGGCCTATCTCATTTTAGATGGGCTGTGAACCTAAATATTTCATTTTAAATGGAAACTCTGTAGCAATTGAACTTTCAAATGGTCTGTATTTTTACTTCTCTCTCATTTACATGGGTGCCCTTAAGAAGTAATTTAGACTGTCTCTTGTCCCTCTGTATAGGGGTGCTGGATTAGTAATTCTCACTGTTAGAGTAGGACCTACCTCCTAGGAGAGAAGTGACTGAATCTGCTCCTAAATTAGTATCATGTATGACATGTCCTAAAAACTTGTTTTGCAGGTACAATTGCGTTCATTGTTCATCGTAGTCAGAATGAAACACACTTTTCCTTGAATAAATTTCCCCACTGTGAAGCAAGACACCGTGTGTTTCTTGTCATTGTCACTTTCAATATTGTCGTAAGCTCCATAGAGGTTTTATTTCATGTACCGTTAAGTGTGTGATTTTCTAGGATCTGAGGTTCAGAGATTGGGGTGAGTGGGTGACTGACTTTCTTCGCCTCTTACAGTTTGAGCTGAGGGCTGTACTTATCCTTACTGCTTCCCATACACACACCCCACTCTAGATGTGCTAATTATTTTTGAGCCATAGGTGTTCTTATTGTGAATATTCAAATACTATCTTGTAAACAATAGAAAAACCCTGTTTAGATGTTAAAGGTGCTCTGTCTCTTAAAGTAGTGTGTCTGGTATTCCACTAAATAGTAGTGTTTCTGCTACAGAGGGCATTGTTTTTAGCCACATACAAGGTTTCTCTTCCCAGCCATTTTTTTCAGATAGATTCAAGAAGAACTTTAGAACCCAGGGGTGCTATCAAATTTCATTTCTTCTTGGCTTGCATCTAGAGTTCTGACCAAGATTTGTTCCGGTTCCTTATTACACTAAAACTAAAGTGAAATGCCTGTCACTTGCATGCTTTCTTTGGAAGAAAGTAAATTATAAGATTTCAGGAAGTTACTGTTATAACTGAAAGGATTACTTTACAATTCTACAGTAAAACTGTAGTTTTCAGAGTTTAAATAGCTTCAAAATTTTAACTTAAATTCTGTACTAAATAAAACTGAAAGCATCAGTGTTTTTAAGGAATAAAATGATGCATGGCATTTCTGAGAGGCTTGGTAGTGACTTCGTGTATGACATACATTGTAAATTGAAATTTTATCATAAATTCTTGCATTGCTTTAAAACAGTCACTCCAAAACATTTTCAAATGTTGTCTAGCATCACTTACATTTAATAGAAATGAATATGTGGAATAGATTCAGTACCTGTATTTAGACCTTTCTCTTTAAATTAAAGTTTTATAACATTTTGACTGTTAGATAAATCACAACAGAAAGTTAATGTTCTTTCCAGATACTTCTTGATCATGAAGGGTCAAGTATATCTCTACTTGCAGTCTGTTTTATTTTATTCCTAGAGAGTCATACTTTTGTTAAACTCTGTCTGAAAATACTGGTAATGAGATATACACATATATAAATATGTGTACATATTTTTATGTATACATATGTGTACATGTAAATGTACATATATGTATACATATGTGTACATGTAAATGTACATGTGCCCAACTACTGATTCATATATTCTCTATTAAAACTGCCCTTTCACAGTACCCTAAACTCTTTCAAATTAAGCGTTCTAAAATTTACTCCAGTATTTGATACAAACAAGAAAAAAAATTAAGAGATCAATCGCATAATAACATCTGTCCTTCACTCCTCTCTTGAGAGCTGTCTTCCTAGCTATCTTCCTAGGTTGGGAGTAAAAGAATGTAGGAACTATGTATAATGAGAATGTTGAAAAGAGAGAAGACGATTGAGGAGCGCAACTTGTATCCAGCAGTGGTGATGAGGTTCTGGATTATGTTCACACATTTAGCTTAGTTGTAAAGCATCCAAAAATTGTGCCGATGTTGAGTGCATAATTAATTGTTCAGTAATGAACAACTGATTATGCACTCATCTCACTCCCTCATACCCAGCCACTGAGAAACTGCTGCTAATAAATGTCTTCTAAATTCATCACAATTAAATCGTAACTCGTATTTCAAAAATCAAAACTCAAAATACATAAGAGCTTGTAAAAATCTCATTTAACTGGCATAAAGTAATTCCATTGTCTTTTCAGTGAATAGACTGAAAGGTTAGAAAATAGAGTGCTTGTTACTGTTAAATCAATCAAAGTAAAGAAATTTAGCATTATAAGACTTCAGAAAATTCAGTGTATTTTATATCTCTATGTTGCAGCCTCTAACATCCATGATTTTGTATGCAATCTTATTCCAATAATTTGCCACCAAAAATAAAAATCTATTTTCATTTATTAGTTGAACAAATAGCAATTTTGGCTGGATTTTATCTCCCATTTTTAGTGTTAATAGTTGCTAATGTCAGGTTATTTTCCATCTCAAAGTATTCACAAACATGCCTTTTTACAAAGACATGTAGTAATAGGACAAGGGTAATGGCTTTAAACTGAAAGAGAGTACGTTTAGATTAGATGTAAGGAAGAAATTCTTCACTCTGAGGGTGGTGAACCACTGGAACATGTTGCCTGGAGGAATTGTGGATGCCCCATCCCTGGAAGTGCTCAAGGCCAGGTTGGATGAGACTTTAAGCAACCAGCTCTAGCAAAATGTGTCCCTGTCTGTGGCAGGGGGCTTGGAACTAGATGATCTTTTAAGGTCCCTTTCTAACGCAAACTGTTCTATGATTCTATGATAAAAAAGTCTGAGCTTGGTCAGAGAATCTGGTCACCTGGAGGCCGGCCTGGGTACATAATGATAAACATACATAGTGATTGTACTCATTCATGCTTCCATAATACAGTCAAATTAAGTGTGAACTGTAGGAGAGTCTCTGCAAAGCGGCATCTGAAAATTCACTTGAAAAACATGGGTCTTAAATTGAGTAGAATGTTGTTTAGGTGATCCTAACTTCTGTCATCTTACAGCTTATGTTTGTCATAGGCAATACTGTTTCAGTGTAAGTTGTTAATAAAGATTCATCAGGCATGCTGCTTCTCCACTTTGTCAGTGAACTAATATAAGCATGAAGAAACAGAAGACAGCAGTCATGCTGCATGCTGTGCTTAAAAACATAAGAAAATGTGTTATCATGCCTTTCAAATTAATTTAATTTTTTTAACCTTTAAGCAAAAAGTGATAAAACACAATGAAAGAGATATTCAGTTGCTTCTCTAAAGCACTCTGTAGTTGAGTTAGTGCTTGTTAACTGAGTAGTTGTAGTTGATTTAGTACTCTGGTAAAGCCACATCCTTTCATGAGTTTCGTTTAGGAGTAAGGAATATTGGTACAGTTTTCAATTTCAAACTGCAGCTTACTACATGAATTCTGTTAGTTAGGAGATTTGACAATGTTGAGAAGATGATGACTGCTTCTAATCTGTAGGTTTCCCCCTCTCCCTGCATTTCTCAAAATTTTTATTCCGTTAAGAATTAAATGCAATACAAATCCAGTGAGCTTAAATCACTCTTAAATACATAAAGAACATGACATTTCTTCTTAAAATAGCTACTTCCTATGAGTATAATGAAATGTTGAAATAAGCATTAAATGTTTTCATGTTTAGATGGAATTGCTCACATATTTGTCTAGATAGCTCATTATCTGTTCTTGAAGGCAAGTTGGGTTTGGGTTTTGTTTTTTTCATATAGGTTTAAACTAGAACATGTTCAACTGTTGTAAATGTGTTCTACGGATACACCTTTTTGTGAAGCTGAGAAAAATTTGTTTATCATACCTTGCAAGACATTTGAGTAATAAACAGTTCTCCTCTTTTTCAGATCTGGTTTGCATTTGTCAATGGCTTTTCTGGACAAATCCTTTTTGAAAGATGGTGTATAGGTCTTTACAATGTGGTAAGATCATTTGTGTATTTTCAGTTATTTTCAACTATAATCATGAAAGTTTCTTGAGTAAGCAATCTTTAAGCAAGTCCTTACCTCTAAAGTTTTGCAATATGTTTGGGTTTTTTAATTCATCTACTAGATGTTTACAGCAATGCCTCCACTAACTCTTGGAATATTTGAGAGATCCTGCCGAAAAGAAAACATGCTGAAATATCCTGAGTTATACAAGACTTCCCAAAATGCACTGGACTTCAATACTAAGGTAGATTTTTTTAAAAAATCAAATATAATTAAAGCAGAAATTATTAGGAATTCAGTATAGTTATCCTTTTTGTTCTATGCTGCTCATAATTTAAAATGGAGGGAATTTCCAGTTTCCAGTTGTCCACTTGTCTGTGGGTGGTGCAAATCATAGTTATCCATTTTTAGCAAGTACGGAAATGGACAGCAAGCATTTTATTTTTTTCAGCCCTGATTTTCTTTTTTCTCTGCTGGTAATAAAGCTGTCTTCTATAGGCAGAAGTGATTAGACCTCTCTGTTGCTGGGCTATATGTATTTGTACTGTTATATGGAAATGGATTACTGAAGCCTGTGGAGAAGTGTTGCAGAGGACAATGAGAACTGTCATTGGATTTGTAGAGGGAGGGACTTGGTACTATTCTTTGTCAATTTGGAGTTGTGATTTTATGGTTTAATTTTGAGTTTTGGGGAAAAAATACTCAGACAGTTAAGAATGTGTCAAAGTGGATCAAAAGGAACCTGAGGCTACTTTTGGTGGGAGGCAGATGACGTTCATCTTGGAGAGACTAGCACAAGAAGTAGTAAAAGAATGTAGGACTCTTTAATATATAAAATATACACCATTTCTACAGATTTGTCCATAAGTAATCTCTTTTAAAAAACTGAATGAAACTTTTTCCTGAACCTGCATTTTCATGAACACCATGATGTTTGTAAGAGATCCTTGTGATTTTATTTTATTTTTCTAAATATAACTGGGAAACTTCAAGCAATGTCATTGTTGAACTTGGGGATGTTTTCAGTCTTTCATTCAATTAACAACGCCTACATGTGATGGTCTGTAGTAGTTGTGCAGAGCTGATACAGCATACTTAACTCTTGTGTCAGTGCCACTTGTGCTGTAAAAATGGAGTACCCCTATCTATATAGAATTATTTGTCTCAAGTTTCACTGAAGTGTATGAGATTTTTCTCCTTCTTTGTCACTTCATCCCTTCACCCACAAATACAAACCTGAAAGTTGTGAAGAAACTAGGGAAAATAGTTTCTTCTGTCACTGTGAATGCTTTACAAATATCAGACTTTTCATGGTCTGTTAATGTGGACACTTTTGTGTTGTGATAGTTTTAATAAGTTATGTAAGTCATGAGTTACAATTGTTGGATTTTTGTGTTTTTAAATAAGTCTGTAATATTTTTATTATTGCACAGATGTATTATTGACTTCATTGGAAATTCTGTGGCTATTCCTATACAACACTTACTATGAGTAAACGTCTACAAGCTTCCCAGCTACAAAATTCCCATCTATATAAGTTGAATAGTTGGTTTTAAAGATTTGGAAACATTACTGCCTTGAATGTTGATGCAGATGTTTGTTATGGTAAAAGGGATCAAAGGTTATGAGGTCATGACAGAGGTTAAAGGATTAGCATGTGACAATAAGAATTGGTCAGGAAAATGGAAAAGTAGAACTAATTTTTCTTGCACCCACCTGTGCTTTCTGTCAAATAAAAACTTCTGGTAATGACATAGCAAGAAGGAGAGACAAAGGTTAATGAGTAGCACAAGTTCAAATGTGCAAAGTATTGGAGTGTAAATTGGATCATATAACCTAGTGTAGTTGTATAATCTAACAAAAGACTTTCAGACACGGTGGAAAATGTTGTGAGGCAGGCAACTTAATTTCAATTGTTTGAACATCTTAACACTCATAATGCACATCAGGTAGTTACCATAAAGGCTATGATTGTCAAAAGCATTATTAATGAATAAACACGATTGCTATCCTGAAGGAAATGAGTTACGTATTTTTGATTAAGTCTCTTTAGGTACAATATATTATGGAAAGCATCAGTAGTTTGTTTATCCTTAAACTTAATACAGGTCTTTTCAGAAGGCATATTTTAAAAATGAAAACAAGTTTGAAAGTAAAATTTGAATTATTTAGCAAATACATTAAAGGAAGTTTAATATGATGAAGCTATGCACTTCAAGAATGGAGCACATAAGAGGAAATCTAAGGAAGATACTTTCATTTGTCCTTATTTAATTCCTTTGTATGTGAAAATATGTAGGCAGGTATATGTAAAATTCAGGTTTTGATTGTTCTACTATCCAAATTTCTTATTACACAAAATGTAAATTATAAAAGCTAGAGTCCTTTTTAGTTCCCTACTTAGAATGTAGCAATTGTTCCAATTGTCTGGTTTAGTTTAATTTTTCTGATGATATTCCCATATGTATACATTTTAATTTACCTTCTGATTTGAAATTAAAAGGAGATAATGCACACTTTTTTTTCAAAACAAAAATAAACAAATGACCCATGAAGAGCTAAGAAGCAGAAAGTGCCTGTCAGTTATATTACTTCACAGTGGTGGCCTGACAGAAACACATTTTGTGAATCTAACACACAGATAAAAAGAAAGGTCAGGGTTCACAGAGCTAGTTTATTGCAAATGGTTCTCATGGATTTTCTGTTTTCCCTTAGGTTTTCTGGGTTCATTGTTTAAATGGCCTCTTCCACTCAGTCATTCTGTTTTGGTTTCCACTGAAAGCCCTCCAGCATGGTAAGTATTATGAAAAATAAAAATACAAATGTTGAAGGGTGTAAAATATCTAGATACCTTCTTTTTTCCTAGGAAAGCTTTATAAATACTAACAGTTTAATCTGATTAAATTTCAAGTTACCATTTCTAGACCTAGAGTAGGTGCAGTATATTTAAAATATTTTATTTAAAATGTCTTTAAAAGTAGGAGTAATATTATGTACATATGCATAAATCTATATAAATCTCAAACAAGATGGAGAAAAAGAAATTGCTATTTAATAATGCTGCTTTTTTTTATATATATAATCCACTACCATGGTAAATACCTGCAAGAGCCTAAATCACTACTGTCCCTTGCATTGTCTCTTACATATTGTACGCTTTCATTGCCAATTTATGTATCTCCTCTCATATTACTTCGAGGGCATACTAACTCATTAGTTTACATCTATGTGAGTAGGCTTGTGACAGAGGAAACTGGGACAGTTCAGTCCTGTCACTCTTCCAGTTCAACTGTTGTAGATACACCTGAGTTGCAGAAGGAAACGGGACAGTTGGGAGGAAATCTGTATTAATTAGAGGAAACTCGAAAGCACTGCTTCCAGTTTGTGGGAATCTTTGTGTGTATGAGAGCTCTTATAGGAGTGGGGATTTGTTTTGCCTCCATTTTGTTGGGGGGAAAAAAAAGTGTATACAGCTTTTCTGTAAAATTAGTAGTCTTCTCAGTTTCTCTGATATCAACAGGCAGTCTGCCCTGGCACAGGGGACAGAAATATTCTCATGGACATTTTGGAACTGTTGAGGCTAGATTGTGAGACAGTCACAGCGGCTTGCGCCTGAAAAGGGGAAGACTTCCTGCAGAGTATTTTAGACTCAGTGACTTCTGATGGGTAAAGGGAAGTAGGTAGCAGCCTGTTTTCCCTGGAAGGCCACTGGATGTGAGTTCATTGTTTTGCATTGGAGAGGTTTAGATGGCCCAGGAGGAAAGAAGTCCCAACAGGTCAATGCATGCTCTAAAACCACAACCTCAAATCCAAACCAAAATTCCTGTTCAAAGCTGTAGCCAACCCATGTGAGAGATTTATGTATTACATGATGTAGAAGTGTTCAATGAGTATAAGTGGTGATGCAGAATAGAGTTCATGTGTGAATTCACTTGCACGAGCACTTGGGAGCACTGTAATGGAGGCCTCCTCAGCTCGCAGCTCCTGGGCTAGAACTGACATGCTAGCAAGTGGCCTCCATAAGTCTGAACAAATTGCCTTCTGTTTTCCTCTTTCTTTCCTAGAGAAAGGCCAAGTGAGCAAGGGAAGCAGGATTGGGACCTGGGCATTGCATACGTGGTGGGGGGTATAACCAGTGCCTGCTCTGGGTCTGGTAGTGCACAGAGTACTGCATGAAGGGGAAATGAGTGCAGGGTGGGCGCTGCTGTTAATTAAACCTCTGATGGCTGTGCATGTACAGAGGAAAGGGAAATAATGCTGTTAGTTTCCTAGGAAGAAATTGATGAGTGCCAGAGAGATCCACCACAGAGAGAAACTTCAGAGAACAGATCTCAGCCTCCATGTTCTGTTAGCAAAGAAGAGATGTGAGGCATTGGGCAATCTAGTGTAGTGGAGGGTGTCCCTGCCCATGGCAGGGGGGTTGGAACTAGATGATCTTTGAGGTCCCTTGCAACCCAAACCGTTCTATGATTCTATGCTGGAGGATCCTGAGGCATAAAAGGCATGGGAAGAATGGAAGATAGCTCAGCTTTGTGCATAAGAGTGCAAAGTCCCAGCACTCTGACTGATGGGAACATACTTAGCTGCCTGCTTATTCCTCTGTTTTATCCTCATTATGCTCTTTACTGCTAGGTACGTATTGTTAAGCAGCAGAGTGCATGTTTGAGCAGGTATTTAGTAGAACGTTGAAAATCAAATCTTGAAGATGATGAAAATCTTCTCAGAGCTTACAGCTATCCTTTTCTTTGAGCCTTTTCTCCTGTGTACTTTTGAGTCTCCCTTGTCCACCTCTTTCTTGTCTGTAAGTGGAAAATTTCAAACTGTATGCATTGTGGTAGAGTCTACCAAGAAATAGACGATCAGAGAATAGCTATGGATTTGTTAAGAATTGTTTGTCAGAATTTGCTCTATGAGACCTAACCATTGTACAGTACACAAAACTAGGGTCTTTGCACTCTATGTACTGTCATGTGGATATGGAAAGTGACAAGAACATAAGTCTTCACAGAAGCTTCTTCTGATGCAACTTTTTCAACATAACAGTAAATGGCAGAAGCCAAGCTTATAAGTCCAAGTAAATTCACCAACTGCTCCCTCTTTTGTGTAACCTTTGAAAGGACTCATGGTCTCAGCTTTGTTTTCAGGCTTCCAGAGCTCTTGTAGTCCTTTGTGGTGTGCCAGTTTGTCCAGGGAGAAGGTTAAATTGAGGAACTGCCAGGAATGCAACCAGTATCACTAGAGCTAAGGAGGCAGCCATTGTGAGCTCCTCATCTTGGAATGGGAGAGGGCTAGGTTAAGAAGAACTGTTTGCAAGTATTTTTATTCTGACTTTTTGTGTGAACTTTAATCTGCTGTCTCTTCCAGAATATCAATAATAGATTTTTTTTTTCTGTGATAAACTGGCCTCGCAAGTCCTGAAGAGCTTTCAGAAAGGAGCACTCTTCATCCACAACTAAAACAAATTTCATTTCAAGCATGTGTAAAGGTGATATGAAGGCTGGAAAAACACTCAACACAGATATGAAAGTATACTTAATTAGCAGCATTTAATATACCTTATGCTAGCTGAGGATAGTGGGAAAATAAGTGTTTTCAACTGCAGACTGTTTTTATCAGCTTGTCACCTTCCTCTTGCCAGCCCAATCAGAGGAGTTTTAAACTCATCCCCACCCCCCAAAAAAAAGGAACCCAAACACCTTTATTCTTCACTTTCTCCAACACAGTTTTTTAAAAGCATCCTTCCTTATGCTCTTTCATCATTAATTGGAGTTCTTTTTGGGTTTTGGATTTTTTTTTTGGCTTGTACTTTTATCTTTCCTTACTACATGCAGAGTATTTTGATATCTCATTATATGTTGGCAGTAAAAAGCAATATCACAGTGATTAGAACCTCTACAGCAGAGTGTGTGTTATGCTTTAGTTGCAGTATACGAACAATCTTCAGTGCTAAAAGCATTTCTAAACTGAACACTTAAAAATTTAGCAAACTCAGTACTTATAATTGAGAATGAGGAATTCCCTCTGGATAGTTCAGTTGTATGTTGTCCCATATCTGCCAAGAACTTTCACAGAACTGGGATCGGAAAAACCTGTGCTCTAGCAGTAGTCATAAAATAAGTTCTGTTAAATAAGCATAAATGCACTGCTTCAGAATTCTGAAATTAAGAAACACAGTAGATGTGATTTTTATGCAAACACATCTCTTTAGGGCACTAACTCTTTGCATAAATGCTGTGCATATATCCCTATGTGCAAAATGGGTGTGTATTTATATGAATCCACAGATTTGAGTTAGGTAAATTTTGAAAATGTTTTTAATAACAAGCATCTCAAGAATTAAAACTGAGTATATTCTGTATTTTTACTTAAACTGAATCTCGCAATTATGGATAAGAGCAAAGATAAGTTTCTATACCGAAAATATCCATAATCAGTGAAAATCTGACTCTAAGCTTTCTGTTTACTTATATGTTACAATCAATGTACACTACAGCTATTCTATTTCATACTTTTCTGAAGGTAAGATACTGTATCTCTGAACTTAAAAGTCACTCTAATTATTACTGAATACAATAGTACTGATATTGGTATATGATGTTACAAAAAACTACTGTTTCTATTGTCATTCCTGAAGACACTGAAAGTTTTAAAGCACTAAAAATTCTAAAAATCGTAGATCTCTACTGTTCAATACTGTTCAAGGTGAAATCTGCTGTTACTACCTTGTAGGCAGTGTTACCAAAAATCTCTTTTGTACCAAAAATGAGATTTTTAGATATATTTAAATATCCACTATATCTGTCTAAGTGTTTTTATCACTGTTTCCTTCTCCAGGTACTGTATTCGGCAATGGTAAAACTTCAGATTACCTGCTCCTGGGGAACACTGTATACACTGTAAGTCTTGCTACAGCTATCTGGTACTTTATCAGCTGACTATCTGTATTTGCTCTATCTTTAACTCGTAAAGAGATGTGGGTTTATTATTGTTTATAGTTCTCAGTGTAGAAGATTTGATTCATTGTAGTGCCTTAAGAATAAGAAATGACACGTGAAGGACTCTGAGAAGCTTTGGAGTGCATTGCGCATTCTAATGCCAGTTTTTAAAACAAAGCAGTTTAATAAAGATGCAGAAGATACATCTGTCCTTTACCAAAAAACATCTATTTTTTAAATAATGGGAATCGTAATTCCCTAACTATCATGTTCATTAATTTAAGGTAAGTTTCTGCATTGGAGACACCTCAGGTTATTGAATATGGAACTGGTTTGTGGACTTGTGAAGACCCAGTTCTGTTCTCCCTCTTAATTTATCGTGGGGCCTTGAAAGAGGGATAGAGCCACATGGAACTAAGGTTCATGGGATGCCTCTTTAGAAACAACCAAACTGCCAGAATTACACCTGACTCACACCTAACAATAGACTTCTATTACACTCATAGATATTAGTCACTATTGTTTTTTTTTCTTTTAACCTTTTATCTCCTTGACTAAATTTGTGAAGCTAAGTACCTGTTTTTCACTTGCTGGGTATCAATGTTTCCCAATAGATGAGAGTTTTCCAAGATCTCTCTTAGAAGCAAAATTAGACTTGAGCTTACTCTCTGTTCTTCAGCGTTAACAGTTCAATTAATTCTTCAACTTCCTGTTGTTGGCAGATACAAAAAAGAAATTAATTCTTCTTTCAAAATAAGGAGACTGTAATACAAATACAAATTCACATCAAAATCAATTTCCTTAGGGAATAGGGAAACATCATAACTGAAATAAAAGGGAAGTATTCTTGAATTCGTTGTTGACTGTAGCTGTGTTCTCAAAGGACAACACCTATGGATGAGATAACATTTCGTATAGAGTTCTCTGGTCAGCTGTCATGGTTTAGGCCCAGCCGGCAACTAAGCACCACGCGGCCACTCGCCCACTCCTTCCCCCTGGCGGAATGGGCAGGAGAAAATATAATGACAGTCTCGAGGATCAAGACAATGACAGGGAGGGATTGCTCACCAGTTACGGTCACAGGCAAAACAGACTTGACTTGGGGAAAAAATCAAGTTAATTTGTTACCAATCACATCAGAGTAGGATAATGAGAAATAAAACCAAATCTTAAAAACACCTTCCCCTCACCTGTCCCTTCTTCCCAGGCTCAACTTTGCTCCCGATTCCTCTCTCTCCTCCCCTCCGGCAGCACAGGGGGACAGGGAATGGGGGTTTTGGTCAGTTCATCACACATTGTCTCTGCTGCTCCTTCCTCCTCAGGGGAGAACTCCTCACACTCTTCCCCTGCTCCAACACGGCGTCCCTCCCATGGGAGATAGTCCTTCACAAGCGTTTCCGACATGAGTCCTTCCCACGGGCTGCAGCTCTTCGCGAACTGTTCCAGCACAGATCCCTTCCACGGGGTGCAGTCCTTCAGGAACTTCCCATGGAGTCGCAGCCTTCTTCATGTGCAACCACCCGCTCTGGCGTGGTGTCCCTCACGGGCTGCGGGTGGATCCCTGCTCCACCGTTAATCTCCACAGGCTGCAGGGGAACAGCCTGCCATCTCACCACAGGCTGCAGGGGAATCTCGGCTCCGGTACCTGGAGCACCTCTTCCCCCTCCATCTTCACAGACCTTGGCGTCTGCAGAGTTGTTTCTCTCCCATCCCACCCCTCTCAAGTCTTGATTTAGGGGGATGAAGGCCCTTGGCCAATGTCACCAGACTGTGGGGAACCACTCCTGGTCCCAAGGCCGTGCACGGGCTGGAAAACGCCCAAGTGACCTGCGGAAGCCCACCCCACCACCCGGCCAGGGGCAGCCCAGCACGGACAGCCGGCCGCACGGGAGCTGGGGGCCAGGCCCACGCCCCCTCCCCCCACTGCAGGTTCTGCCCCAGTTTTTTTTCTTTATTCCTTCTTAAATATGTTATCCTGGAGGCACTGTCACCATCACTGACTGACTCAGCCCTAATAAACTGAAGTTTATTTCTCTACACTTCCCTTTCCCTGTTCTGAAAGGCAACCACAGCATGTTTTGTCAGTAGTCGCATATGATCATGCAATCTATCATGTAATGAACTGATCTCCATTAGGAATGGATGGAATATCCTGGGTAAGTGATTCCTGTGCAAGTCTTAATATATTTAAGATGTAAGGTCACAGTCATTGTCCTAGCTCAGTCCTGACAGAAGCAGTTCAGCTGACACAGGTGTATTTGTATTATGATCTCATAACACTGAGCAGTGTTTAGGAGTCAGTCATTTATCTGAATGTCTCTGCTTTCCCCAGTATTGATAAATACTTCACAAGAGTTACCTACCAGAACCACCAGTTGTTCTAAGTGAAATAGGTTCTTCTCGGGAGGGGTTTTCTGCACTGAGTTTTCACTCTATCTACAAATGTTTCATTGTTTACTGTACTTAGAAGTTGCAACTTTTCTCAGTTCAGCTGAAGTTTATTTTATGAACTATATGTATGTATACATGAGTTGCATAACTTCACCTATCCTAGCACCTAAGCCAAGTTTTCTGATAGCATCTCCCTTTCTTTGATTGCTCTAAAAGTATCCTTTGTATTGGCCATCATTTTGTAGAGAGAGTTAGCACTGTGCACTGTTAAACCCAATCATTGAACATACTGCCGAAGTTCATTCCTGAAGTGATCTCAGAACTTGCTATCCTGTCATTCTGTTCTGTGCTTCCTTCCAAAAGCCGAGCTTGGCACCAGGAGAAAACAAGTTCCAATATTTGAGGGACTTTCAAAATTGGGGTGGGGGAGATTTTTTTGAAGACGGTAAAAAAAATCTGTGCATGCGAAGTGATGTGCACAGACAGTTGTCAGTCATTGTCTGGAAATATCAAAATCATAAGGCTAAGGTACTTCTCATTCTTCCCACTGCTCTTAATCTTTTTTCAGGAAATCTACAATCATTACTTGTGCAAAAATCAGTAGCAAAGGGATTCAGAGATTAATACAGTTTCTTTGGATCCACAAAGTCAGGAACGTGCACTGATTCATATCATGTCCTGGAATTATTTCTTCAAACACAAATTTCAAATAGAAGTAGAGTGCCATGAAAATATTTGTACAACCATTCTTGAGAGGTCTTTTTAAAAAACCTCAGTGCTTTATACAGAATACCAGTTTGATTTCTTGTTTCCTGGGTAGGATTCAGTGAGCTATTGTTAGTTTGGATCAAGGGGAGGAGGGAGCAATAAAGCCCAAAGTCTTCAGTAAGCTGCTGTGCGTAGTTGGTAACTTTGTTAGGGGAATCAGTTAAGATGCAAGGAGGATTCACATAGTCTGTGTCTCCTTCTATAGAAATCTGCGATGTTTCTTTTGTGTACACATTTTGTCTATGCAATGAGAATTCTTGATCTGATCCTAAAGAAGGATGTTTTCTTTTCTTAAAACTAGCTCAGAAGTAGAGAGCAAGTGTACCAGATGAGAAATATTTTTTTTTTGCCATAATTTGTTTTTTTTTCACTCATCCAAATATAGCACCAGAACTGGATAGACTAAGTAATTATAACACTCATCATGATCCTTAATTTTCTTCTAATTAGATTTCACACATGTTTTAGATAATGGAATTGTGGTGCTGTGATTTTTTTTGTCTTTAATAATGCAGCAGTTGTTGAAATAGGAGATTCCAGAATTAAAAACATAAACTTCCAGATAGGCTGAAAGGTTTCTGGCAGGATTTGTATCCTTCTGTGCACTATAGTGAAAGAATTGGCAAATATATTTAACCAGTTATTTTCAGCTTCTGATTGAAGTAAATTTCTTCTGAGCTTCTGAGGCTCCTTGAAGTTCAACCACAGACAAACTCACTTGCATCATTGCTGCCAACCTGGTCAACAAAATAGAGTTTAAACTATAGCTGTTACAGTTGGACCTTTGTCTTTGTGACTCAGTTTTTCAGCCTCATGTTCTTCATATTGTACATAAAGTTAAACATGTAATACATGTTCACACATGAGTTACAAAATGTAGTAACTATTTCTTTGCTAAATAGAAAATTTGTTTGTGTGAATTTCAAAGGAAAGAGATAAACAGTTCTTCTGAATTTACTAGTCCTTGCTATGGGATTATAAACTTTTTACTACTGCTCATCTCTAAACTGAAATGGAGTATGTCCTATAGGACAATAAAATGATGTTTTCAGACACTGCTCCATAAAAAGAGTAAAGATAAGAAAAGAGTAAAGATGAGAGGGAAAAATGAAAATGACATCACAGATACATTCAACGTGTTATTTTGTATGCAGAACATAGGCTGCCGACATTTAACTCTCTGGCTTTTCAGGGTTTGGCAAAGGTGATTCATTTACGAACAAAGTACTGATGTAGTAAACAAAACTTTTTTTTTTTCCTTTAATTTAGACTAGTGTAAGCTTGATCAACTGCAAGTTTTCAGCCCAGCATCTAGATCTTCTAAATCTGTCTTCATGTAGAAAGTAGTAGTCATCCTCTCTATAACTAGAGAGTATGCCACCTCTACTGAAGTGGACGACGTTTTTCGTAAACCTTTCTGTGTGATGAAAATATCATAGATAAAGAAGCTAATGACTGAGTAAGAGCCAGACTTGCAGAATTCCAGGAGGCAATGGAAATGTTTAAGACCTCTAATACAAAAGAAGAGTTTTCCAAATCAAATGAGTGGAGATTATTAATGGAAACTAATAATAATTAGTGTTCTATTACTAGCTCATTACTGGGGTGTATCTTCAAATCTTCTAGTGGCATTTTACTGTGGTCATTTCAAAGGAGCACTTGAACTTTAGATCTAAGCGCACACACTTACAAAAAAAGAGGAGAAATACAGCTAGCTCTGTTCTAAAATAATTACACTTTGGGACTGCTGAGAGTTCTACATTTTTCGGGGAGCAGATTCTGTTAAAGCAGAAGGACTCTTCCATAGCTTCTGCAGGTCCATAGAAATTATTACCTTCTGCTTTACAAGCTTTGTTTGGATCTTATTACACAGCTAGGTGCATTGAGACACACAGTACTTCGTTGAGTATTATTCATAGAACAGAATCATAAAATAGCTTGGGTTGGAAGAGACCTTTACAGGTCATCTATTCCAACCCCACAGCAGTAAGCAGGGACATCTTAAACTAGAAGAGGATGCTCAGAGCCCTGTACAACCTGACCCTGAATGTTTCCAGGGATGAGGCATCTACTGCCTCTCTGTGAGGGGCAACCTGTCTCAATTTTACCACCCTCATTGTAAAAAATTTCTTCCTTATATCTAGTCTAAATCTACCCTTTCAGTTTAAAGCCATTGTCCCTTGTCCTATCACTACGTGCCCTTGTAAAAAGTCCCACTCCATCTTTCTTATAGGCTCTCTTCAGGTACTGGAAGGCTGCTAGAAGGTCTCTCCAGAGCCTTCTCCAGGCTGAACAACCCCAACTCTTTCAGCCTGTCTCCAGAGGAGATGTGTTCCATCCCCCTGATCATTTTTGTGGCCCTCCTCTGGACTCTCTGACAGATCCATATCTTTCCTGTGCTGAGGACTCCAGAGCTGAATGCAGTACTGCAGGTGGGGTCTCATGAGAGCAGAGTAGAGGGGCAGAATCACCTCCCTCGACCTGCTGGCCACGCTTCTTTTGCTGCAGCCCAGGATACAGTTGGCTTTCTGGGCTGCTAGCGTACATTGCTGGCTCATGTTCAGCTTTTCATCCACCCGTACTCTGAAGTTCTTCTCCACAAGGCTGTTTGCAATCCTTCCATCCTCCAGCCTGTATTGATACTGGGAATTGCCCTGACTCAGGTACAAGACCTTGCACTTGGCTTTGTTGAACCTCATGAGCTTCACACAGACACACTTCTGGAGCTTGTCCAGGTCGCACTGGATGGCATCCTGTCCCTCAGGAATGTCAACTCCACCATTGAGCTTGGTGTTGTCTGCAAACTTGCTGAAGGTGCACTCAATCCTGCCATCTATGTCATTGATGAAGATATTAAACAGTACTGGTCCCAATATGAACCCCTGAGGGACACCACTTGTCACTGACCTCCATCTGGACATTGTGCCACTGACCACTATCCTCTGGATGCAACTATCCAACCAATTCGTCATCTGCTGAACAGTCTACCCATCAAATCCATATCTCTCCAATTTATAGAGAAGGATGTTATGGGGGACTATGTCAAAGGCCTTACAGAAGTCTAGATAGACGACATCAGTAGCTCTTTCCTTGTCCACTGATGTAGTCGTTCGATCATAGAAGGCCGCTAGGTTGGTTAGGCAGACTTACCTTTGGTGAAGCCATGCTGGCTGTCTCAAATCACCTCTCTGTCCTCCATGTGCTTTAGCATAGCTTCTAGGAGGATCTGTTCCACGATCTTCCCAGGCACAGAGGTGAGGCTGATAGGTTGGTAGCTCCCAGGGTCCTCCTTTCTACCCTTTTTAAAAATGAGTGCAATGTTTCCCATTTTCCATTCACCAGGGACTTCAGCTGACTGCCATGACTTTTGAAATATCATGGAGAATGGTTTGGCAACTACATCAGCCAATTGCTTAAGGGCTCTGGGATGCATCTCGTCAGGTCCCATAGACTTCCATATGTTCAAGTTCCTCCAGTGGTCACAAACCTGATCTTCTCTTACAGTGGGAGGGACTTTGCTCCCCCAGTCCCTGCCTTGAGGTCCATCCACTCAAGAGGTGTGGGAAGAGAGGTTACCCGTGAAGACTGAGGCAGAAATGCTGTTGAGTACCTCAGCATTCTCCTCACCCATTTTAACCAGTTTACAGTCTTACTCATCACGGAGAGTACACTTTCTTTGGCCTCTCTTTTCTGATTGACATACCTGTAGAAGCCCTTATTATTATTCTTTGCATCCGTCCACACCTTGGCCTCACTGACCCCATCGCTATACAACTGGGCAGCATCCCTATACTCTTCTCAGGATACCTATTCCACTGTCTGTACATTTCCTTCTTGTCCTTTAGTTTGTCCAGCAGGTCTCAACTCAGCCATGCTGATTTCTTGCCTTCCTTGCCTGATACCTTACACCTGGGTATCAAGAGCTGTTACACTCTGTAGAAATCATCCTTAAAGATCTGCCGGCTCTGTTCTGCTCCCTTGTCCCTGAGAGGAGTTTCCCTGGGGGTCCTATTAGCTAGTTCCTTGAACAGCTGGAAGTTTGCTTTTCTAAAATTTAGAGTCCAGACTTTACTCTTTGCCTGACCCATATCCCTTAGGACTGCGAACTTCACCAGCGCATGATCACTGCAACCCAGGCTGCCTCCAGTCTTGACGTCAGGGATTAGCTCATTTGCATTTGTGACCATCAGGTCCAGTATCGCATCCCCTCTGATAAGGCTATTACCTGGCTTAAGAAGTTGTCCTCGATGCACTCCAGGAGTCTCCTGGATTGCCTACAGCTCAACATGCTACTTTTCCAGCAGATGTTGGGGTGGTTGAAGTCCCCCAGCAGGACGAGAGCCTACGAGCGCAGTGCCTCCTGTAGCTGGAGTAAAGAAGGATTCATCAATAGGCTCCCCTTGTTTGAGTGGCCTGTAGTGGACACCAACCACAAGGTTCACTTTGTTGCCTCGATCTCTAATTCTTACTCATAAGCTTTCAATCTGTTTTTGGCTATTCTTCAGAGACAGCTCTTCACAATCTATCCATTTCTTGACGTAGAGGGCAGGTCCTCCACCCCTCCATCCTCACCTGTCCCTTCTGAACAGCCTGTAGCCATTGATAGCTGCACTCCAACCATGGGATTCATCCCACCAGGTTTCAGTAATGGCAACTAGGTCATAGCTTTTTTGCAGTACAATGGCTTCCACCTCCTCCTGTTTGTTGCCCATGCTACATGCACTGGTGTAGAGGCACTTCAGCTGGGCTATTGGCCATGTGACCTTCTTAGAGGAACACCCCTTAATTCCTTTGAGGTATTTCACGAGTGTTTCCCTGTTGGCCCCTGTTACCTCAGGAGCCCCTGGTTCATCTCCATAACACTTTGAGTGTGCTCCAGTGTAGCCAGTGCATCTCAGAGCAACAGGCTGAGGGCCCTCACTAGCACTCTGTCCTCTAACCTTGGTGTGTGTCATCCCACAGCTTGCCACAGGCAAGCCTGGTATTATTCCCCTCCCCTTTCAAGTCTAGTTTAAAGCTCTTATTAAGGAAAATCACATTAGGCTTTGTTATTATTAAGGAAATCACATTTAAATTGAAGAGATTTATTATCCTTTTCCTTATTTCATTTTGCAAGTAAACATGAACTATGAAAATCATTAAACTTTTTCTTCTGTTCTCCTGAAAGTTTAACGAAACTAATCAATTCTGTACGTTAAGTAAGATTTGCACATTAAATAAGAATCCTCTCTCTCTTTTCAAGTTTGTGGTTCTAACTGTGTGTTTGAAGGCTGGATTAGAGACCTCATATTGGACTTTGGTAAGCAAACGTCTTTACCATATTCTCGAATGTTCTATGAAATATGATGGATGAATAATTGTATTATTTTCTTCTTATTTATTGTATTACACCCTTACAGTTTGTCAGTCCACCCCACAGTATCAAACTAAACTGTGATTACTGCGCATATCCACATACAAAAAATAATGCTTAATATTGAAAAGGTGGACATTGGGATAAGTCTTAAAGTAATCTTTAAACTAGAAAAATCACATTACTCTGAACTGATTGTAATTGAACTAAATTGGCTTAAAGTGCAGTAATATTGCTGCTGAAAGTATCATCTTTCTTGAAGAAAGAGCTTACTGAAGTAGCGGAATTAGATTACTACAAGGCATTGAAATTTCATCCAATGTACCAGAATTGCATTGCAAAATACTAAGTAGCAGAGATCTTTTTTTATGTCATAATACATCTCTGATGATTGTTCTGTTTTCTTTTTTTGTTTGTTTTTTTAACAGTTCAGCCATATAGCTATTTGGGGCAGCATAGCGCTTTGGGTAGTGTTTTTTGGAATCTACTCTTCTTTGTGGCCAGTCATTCCGATGGCACCTGATATGTCAGGAGAGGTAAAAATATATTTTAACTAATATCTAAATGTGTGCAAAGAATATTGTTTCACTCTTTAGTACAGGCCTAATCTTTATCGGATCCTTCTGCTGAGTAGACTTGCAGAAGCGAGGATTGCTTCTTTTATACCTTCAATGTGGTAGTCATGTTATTTAAAATAGAATGAATGATTTTTACTCTTGTGAAAATGGAACTCGACTAACAGACTGTGACTATGTGGTCTAGTGAGGAAGAATAGACAGGTAAGCTGGTTTGCAGCCCCTTAGTAAGTTTTAATTTTCTAAAGAGAAGTCTTAGCAAATTCTTAAGCACAATTCCAGTGCTTATTTGGCTGGAGGTTTTTTTATAATTAGGTAGCACAAGTAGTGCATAGGTTAAGGCTGTTTTTTCATCTTCAATTTTACAAATTTGCTAAATACTTAAAACCGTAAAATGCCTCCAAAAATTTGAGATGCCATAACATTTCATGAGCAGCTGCTTGTCACACACCCATTTCCTTTTCAATTAATGTGCTGCTTGGAATGCATTATTGTACTGTATCTTTAACCTTTTGACAGTAATTACTGGTTTCTCTTTCATTTATTATTTCATTTGTGTAAATCTGCTCTGAATATTGCAAATAGGACTGAATCCATAAAAGATGCTTAATTGCTGCCTGTGCTGATCTAATTGAGACTTCAGTCCCAAATTCTCAAAACCATTCACTTCCAAAAACATCTGAAGTTTAGTATTAATTTCCCAGACACTAATTTCTGCTTCTGGGCATTGCCAGTACCTCCTCAGCTGAGAAGTTCAGTGTGCAGTCTCAGTGGGAATAATAAACTGAGAATACCTGCTTGTTTCAGAAAGATGCTCTTCTAATGGTTTTGAATAAATCGAGCCTTGCACGAGTAAAAGAGTGAGTGCCTTTAAATCCACCTCAGCAATTTAAAAACTCATGCAGAATGTGAGAAATTCAGGTGAATCTGTCTCACTCACTTGGAGGTAATTCAGACCCACAAATCTCACCTCCTACATATAAGGAGTTATGGGAAAAACAGTATATAGGCATTTATTTAACTACTACACTTTAATGGAAAGCACAAGGAATTAAATACTTGGACACCTAAATAAAAATAAATTTGAAATTATGTAGTTTCTTGCTGCTTTTCCTCTCTATTATAACCTCTTACCCATGTATATATGTAGGTTTTATGCATTGCCATGTTGCCTCCACTACTCAAAATTAATTATTTATGTTATTCTAGATTAATGTAATCGAAGCTATCAATTGCTTCAATGCTACTTCAGCATTTTTCTTCGTATACACTATATTTTATAGAAGAAATAGAATCTTTTGGGTTGGTTTTAGAGATTTTATAAAAACTTTATACATTGTTCTTTAAGACAGAAGAACTTTCATAGTAATAAAAACAGTAGGAGCAGCAGGGTCTTTATAGTTGGCATGACATAAAGGTGGCTACTTCACTCTTGAAATAACTTAATATTTTACTTAGTACATATTCAGTCTCTGAAGTTGTGAGCAAAAGGTGTTTTTGAAGTGAATGTAATTCCTACAAACTTGGAAAAACAGTTTGTAAAGAGATGTAGCTGTCAACAAAAATAAATACTCTTGGGGTTTGAATTCAAGATGACACTAGTAGTCAGACTTGTGAACCCAAATTAATTTATTTGTTGTGATAAAACTGTATCTGTACTTGAAATGGATAGTCTTATTTTGTTAGTGTGTTTGCTTATGCATGTATGTGTATATAGTAGCTTTAGATGTGTGTATGGGCATGCAGTTGTTTGGGGGGCTGTTGTTGGTTGAGGTTGGTTTTAGTTTCTTTCTAAGAATATAGTTCAAAGTCTGTAACATCAGAATAAAGTCTCCTAAATATCTCATAGACCAAAAGAGCTTATTTTAAAAGCTCTGGTCTAGCTTTTTGAGCTGTACTCAGTGTGGCTGAAAGTCCAGTCAACAAATACTACGACTCAGATTGGAAGCAGGATTTTTGTATGCTCTCCTGGAAGCCCCTTCACTGACCAGGTGATCTCTGGCAGGGCAGAATTCACTGGGTTTCTCTGAAGCAAGTCCAGGCCTTCCATAAGTATTCGAACTAAAAGATTCACAAATTTAACTGTGGAAAAGATTGTGGTGGAGTAGAAACAAATCCATATGGACATCTCTGTTTGCCTGTGCAAATACTGCATGTCTAATTTCTTCAAATGTGCGAGTCAGATTTGAAAACTTCATCCAAGTACATTTGGCAGAAATTAAATGAGCAAGTCAAAAACTGACCTCTACTTCTGTAGTTTTTTGTCTTGTTTTGCCTTGGCCTGATCTGATAAATTATGCTGAAGGGGATTTTCATATTTGGTTTGGGGTGGGTTTTTTTTCAAATGTGTTCATTAAAACTGCCTCTTTTTTAATAAATTGTAGATTTATAAGAAGATTTTACTAACTATACTCTTTATAAAGTTTAAATATATTGTTACCAGCTCTGAGGAGCTGAAAGAGGAGAGTTCTACCTTGGTAGGTTTATAGTCTTACCAATCAGTATTCTTGATACCATATTCATTCAACCATGCAGTCCTAACTAGATGGGTATCTGTTTTCTACAAACATCTGTTTCATGGCTTCTTTTAGACAGAGAAGAACCTACTGAAACACTCTAATAAGGATTCTATCTAACTTCTTTGTATTAATGTTATTAAAATATTATGCTGCTTATTGCTGATTCTGTTCCAAGAAAAAATACTAATGCTCTTGAAGCGGAGCGAAAAAGCATATGGAGCTGATGGAACGCTCATTCATTGGATGCAGAGGAAAGGTTTCATCTAAATATTTTGAAACTTGAATTTTTCATCCGTTCCTATAGAATATCTGTACAGCTCAGATTAATGTGTTTAAATGGAGAGTACAAGCTAAGGCATCAAGAAAAAAAATAAGAGTTGTAAAACTAGAAATGAGTCTGTTCATGCTGCATTGGAGCACTGAAGCCAGCAGCCCAAAGTTAAATCATAAGAGTTGTTGGTTTGTGTTCATCTCTTAGCATCAAAGCATCACCTGATGACTTACTGAACAAAGAAGCAAGTATGTGACATATTTTTGCAACTTTTCCCTACTTTTTGCACTATTTTTTCCATTGTTTTTTGTATCATTCCAATTGTAGAGAAGATAATTAAAGTTAGCATTTACATGTATGTTGCTGTATGTTAGTAATACAGAAGGAAAGATTGTAGAATGCTGTCCTCTAAAAGAAAATACAGTGAAATGAAAAATGATGACTTTCTGACAGTGCCAGCAGTTTTGTTCATTGTCTAGGCCACTACTCCCCTTTCTTTAATGTGTTCCTAATACTGTAATCAAGTGTACTTTTCTTTCTCTTTTGCTCTGAGTTTTCCAAAAAAAGCCAAACAAAGGCCCCCTTTGATCCAAAATGCCCTGATGGTCTAGAATGCTGAGGCAGTTCTGGCATGAAGACCTTTATTTTCTGGTCTTCAGAGTTTGCTACTCCCACACTGGGCCAACTCATCCCAACTGTACAGTACTGTTCCTCAAAGTGTGGGAACTGGGCGGTTCTCCATGTTACAGTGCTCTTGAGTCCTATAAATAGTGGTAACTAAGTTGCCAAATACGAAGTGCACCAGAAGAGTTGAAAGGTGGCTTCTGGCTCAGAGAAGCAGAGGTATCCTGCCACAAGTGTTCTCCTGATATCATAACTGGTAGTTATATAGCTGATTTCTGTTAGAGATTGGTAACAGGCATGTGGCTGAAACGTTTCTTTAGTAAGATTCTGACAAAACCTTAGAATCAACATTCACACAAGAAACCAGTTACATTTTGTTAACCTTAAAACAGTTTCTATTCCAGTTTTAAAAAACAAGTCCCTAGTGAAGAAAACTTTATTCATTTTTCCTGATTGATGATGTGCAGATGAAAACTGTTAGTTCATCATTGTCTTTCTGCAGACACAGCCTAGAAGGAAAAATGGACAAAAAATGTAAGAGAAACAATGGGATTTATGAAGCAGAAGAAAACAGATAGATAGACTGTAAAATTGAAGAATGTTATGTGATAAAAAAGAGTGATAACCTGAGTAGTTAATTATAACTGAACTGGCTAGTTCAGGTACTGTAGCAGACCAGGTTTAAGTTATGAGTCTTTTATTATTCTGAAACAAGACTAAGAAACTTTATCATGAAGTTATTATTTACTTTAATATTATTTTTACTTGTACTTTAGACTCATTCATTTAAAAAATTTTCTTCTTGAGTTCATTCTAAGAATTAGGGCATATATTCTTCTAGTCTCAAACACAGATCCTAAAATGCTAGGAATTCAAGCTTTATCTGCTTGTAGCAAAGTGTTAAAATACGTTTTCTACCAGGAGGATTTTGGTAGCACTAGCAAAACAATAATTTCTGTTGGAGGGAACTTGATGCGCAGTGTGTAAGAGGGAAATACAGAAAACATCTCAAAAGTTTTCAGTGATTTTATAACAACTTTGCAGTCTCAACATAGTCTTTATTACATTACAATGTTTATCTATAGTAATGTTTATTCCTGCATTTGTTGTCTGGCAGTACTGTGTAGTGTGGAAGCATTTGAACAAACAGCTTTACAGGTTATTTTCTTAATATTTTGCCTGTAAAGATTGTTCTTTTAAGTATAGATGCATAAGAAAGGAGGAAAAAAAAAAAAAAGAAACTTCTTTGCAGACATTTTTTGTTTAACACTGTTACGAAGAAGTGGATCATAGCACAGGACAGGTCTTTTGACCCATTACATGAAACAAGCTCCATTTAATTTCAAAAAAGGTACCACTAAAGACTAGAACATTTTCATTGCAGACCTGACTAAATCAACTGCTTGGATCTCTTTCTCTACTACACTGATAGAACTGAAGTTGATACATTTATGTGTAACATTAACAAAGACAGTAAATGAAGTATACTTAAATTTTTTTTTTTTAACAAATTATAGTATTTTCTCTGTTTAAACCACAAATAGTTTGCATAAATATCTAAAAGTAAACATCAAGTCTCTTCATATTTGATGAGGTATTTCCTTTGTAGATGTAATTTTTTTTTAAATGCATTTTAAATCTGTGATCCACTGAATTACCAGGAGACATTTCCTGTTGTCTGTGTTTTGTACACCCACTTGAAAGAAACAAATGATGCTGCGATTAAATTGTTATGTTTTAACATCTATGTAGTTATTTTGCAATAGTTATATTAACTAATGCAGTTTGTGTAACTTACATCACCCTAATAAGAGTAGCTACCATTCATATGTCAGTAGACTATAAAGCTGCTCAAACTTTTCCGTTAATGCCTCCATCCTTGCAATACAAAAAGCTACTTTTCTTTTTAATGTGACTTTAAAAAAGCAGACTGATTTTTAAAATTATAAAATAGATACATTTCTAGGCTGATACGGTTATCCCTTTCTTGAATAATTATGGTTGTGATTTGAGTTGAAAACCAAATTGGAGAGGAGGGAAAAGTAAACCAACCAGTTGTAATTTCATACTAGTACAACTCCTGACTCTTTCGGGTTTGTTACTGTTGTGTGCTCTGAGTTGTTAGGCCTTTTTTTATACACTTACCTGATAAATTAAAGTTATCTTAAAATTATAACACTTACTGGAATAAGAAGTATGACATTGAGATTAAAAGCAGAAGTTCAGTATGCAGAACTTTTTAATTTATTGTGGTACTGTAGATAATGCGCTGTAAAGTTCTCCACAGCACCATCTGTTTCTGCTCTGTCTGACCCAGGGGATCTCTAAAACTACTGACGGAAATTGAAGTTGAGGAACAAGCATGTATTTTACAGAATTTTAGATCGTTTGATTGAGGTTTGCAGAATCTTTGTGAAAAACAATAATATTCCTTGTTGGATGATTTAGCTGCACCGTGTAGGAAAAATGTATTAGATTATACTACATTAACAGTATTAGTTCCTTAAATACTGCTTCCCTCTGTATTATTGCACATAACCTGCTTATGTAGAATTGGGCTTTTTAAAATACAACCTTTAATCCCCTCTACAGATTTTTTTTTTTACCCACACAAAAAAAAAGTCAAACTTTTTAAAAATGTAGCTTTCCAGATACTTCAGTCTCTAATGAACAGGTCTTCTCTGGGGAGATGTTTGTCTAAAGTCTAAACTGAAAGGGAGAATTTCTTTCAGTCTAATAGAGAGCAAAGCCAGCATTCAGACTAGTATACAATCATAGAATGGTTGAGGTTGGAATGGACCTCTGAAGGTCATCTGGTCCAACCCTCCCAACACCTAGAGAAAGTTGCCCAGGACCATGTCCAGACAGCTTTTGAATAATCGCCAGGTATGAAGACTCCACAGCCTCCCTGGACAACCTGTGTCAGTGTTCAGTCACCCTCACAGAAAAAAGTTGTTTCCTGATGTTCAGGTGGAGCCCCCTGTGTTTCAGTTTGTGCTCATTTCCGCTTGTCCTGTCACAGGCCACCGCTGGAAATAGCCTGGATTCATCATCTTTACACCATCCCTTCAGGAATCTGTTTCCATTGATAAGATTCCCTCTGAGCCTTCTTTTCTCTAGTCTACATAGTCCCAACTCTCTCAGTCTTTCCTTTTGCAGGAGAAATGCTTTAGGCCCTTCATCATCTTCATTGCCCTTTGTTGGACTCTCTCCAGTATGTCCATGTCTCTTGTACTGGGAAGCCCAGAACTGGACACTTCTCCAGGTGTGACCTCATCAGTGCTGAGTAGAAGGGACCTCCTTCAACTTCTGTTGGCAATATTTTATCTAATGAAGCTGAGAATGCCATTCACCTTCTTTGCCGCACGGGCATATTGCTGGCTCACGTTCAACCTGTTGTTCACCAGGACCCCCAAGTGCTTTTCTGCCAAGCTGCTTCCCAGCTGAGAGACCTCCAGCATATATTGGTGCATGGAGTTGTTCCCCGCCAGGTGCAGAACTTTGCACTTCTCCCTATTCAACTGCATAAGGTTCCTGTCAGCCCATTTCTCCAGCCTGTTGAGGTCTCTCTGGATGGCAACATGACCCTCTGGTGTATCTGCTCCTTCTCCTAGTTTTGTGTCATTAGCAAACTTCTGGAGGGTACACTCCACCCCATCATCCAGATCTTTAATGAAGGTGTTAAACAGGGCTGGACTGCAGTATTGACCCCTGGGATACGCTGCTAGTTACTGATCTCCAGCTAGACTGTGCCACTGATCATCACCCTCTGGACCTGCCCATTCAGCCGCTTTTCAGTCTGCCTCACTGTCTGTTTATCCAGCCCATTCATCAGTAGCTTCTCTGTAAGGATCTTACGGCTTATGCCCTGCTGTGTTGTCCCTCCGGCTGTAAAAGGTGCTATTAATGGGTACTTGTCTCTTACATTTTGAAAAACAGACAAGTATTATTTTAATAACTTTTGCAGAATACAGCATAATAAATAAATTTAAATGGTTGTATGTTTAAGAAAATTGCTTTGGTACTTTTCCTCAAGGTTAGCAGGGGGAGTTATAAATAATGCCTGTAAAATTTGAAGAGTAATGATTCTCTTTAAGTTCTTCAATGAAACAAGAGAAGTACTGTGCCATGCTTTAAGGGACCCTGTCTGATAACTCAGCTGACAATATGTATTTCTAAAAATTACTTTGAGCCCTGTGTGGTAAACAAATACCAGAGTCTCTCAATTCTCGCTTCATTATCACAAAACTTGTGGAAAATAGCCATTCTTTAGTGGCTGATATCTGGGGTAGTTATGCTGAGATAGCCAGTAATTTTTTTCTTTTTTCCTTGCTACACTGCTTACTACCAATCTGGATTAAAATATTATCTAAAACTTTGGGTCTTCATTGTGGGGGGATTAATTAGTGTTGTAAATTTTCAGCAAGAGACTATTGCTTATTCACAGAGCGTGTTTGAAATATAGTTTTCAACAACACAGACATAATTAAACAACAAAAGCTAAGGTCTTCCTTCATAGTCCAAAACTTTTCCAAGCCTATTCTCAGCAAAAGGCCCCTATAGGCATTTTGCCACATTTTTAGACATTTTCATCCCTCCTCCCAAGGTTTTTTTCCAGCTTTTCTTTTATAGACCTGTGAGTCTTTACAAAACAGTAGTCAGTAATCTGTATCTGTCTTCCCCTCTATACCTATGTGAAATTCTTGTTTAGAGAAATAAAATGTTTCAGTGTACATTTCTGGAGAATATTATTGCTTCATAAAAGAGCTTGATAATTTATTGAAGATCTTTTAAAGTGGGTCAGAATTCATCACATAACACATCCATTTTAGTCATCTAGCCTCACCTGAGAGCCTAAAATTGTTACCCTCTCATACGAATATATTTTAGCTTACTCAGTTCTTTAAACACAAAGTTTGCTTTTAGTCTTTCACTTCAGAAATCCAGAATATTTTCATAAGGGATTTTTATTTCCCCATTTAATTCCATTAGATAGTTTCCATTTTGAGTCTTCAGAGCTTCATGGTTCAATTGTACTTAGTCTAGTACTAGATATTTGTTAGCCAGAGTCTGCTATTCCCGTATGTACTTCAAAGATCCTATTCCGTATTCAATAATTACATTCACATTCTTGCTCTTCAAGTGCACAGGTGCAAACAGAAACAGCAGAGATGATCTTTGAACTACCAAATTTACCTTTTCTGCTTATGATGGTCTGACCTGGTAGTATTACTGTTCTAATATTCTTCCTTTTTATGGGTTAGTGTTTTGCCAGTACGAGCATTTAACTGAATTCTTTCCCTCAGCATATTACTGCCAATCTCCTTTATAAAGTTATAGGGTTTTTCATTTCAAAATGTTATGAATCAAATTCAGTACACAGTCCTGTTGCACTTATGCATATGACACTTAAAAGATTAATGATATTCAGCTGCCATCTTTCTCCTTAGCAACTTTCTCTCCTGATGCACAGTAGTGGGGAATGACCGATTCCTTACAAATTCTAGTGAAACTCGATGTTTTCTGTGCTCCTTCCTGTTACAACTATTACAGTGCAGACAGTCCTATCCTGGTAACAAACTGTAGAACCACCAGAACACATCTGCTCATAGTGGTTTTACATCTCCTTTGCCAGATACTATTTATTATGTCATCTTTGGATCAACTCAGATAGGTTTCCCTGTAAGTCTTTTACTCTGAGACAAAAGAGAATGATCTAGCCTTTTCTTGTAACTAATGTCCTCTGATTACAAGCATGATTAAAAGTAGTGTGATAAATCTCACCTTGCTAATATTTTCTAGCTTGTCTAATTTCACATCCAGGTGGCTAATTCTCTTTAATTTTCTAAAGGTATTTTTTCAATTAGTTAGTTCCAAGCTATAGTGCAACCTTGTTAGCCAAACTTTTGCTAACAGAACCTGCTTCTCTTCCTAATTCTTGGGGAAGCTTTTTTTTTTTGTTTGTATGTCATTCTCTTTTCCAGCTTTTTGAGGGAATTTTCAGGTATTCATATTTATTGTGAAGCTTTTTTTCTTTACTCGTTTCTTGTTCTTTATCTTTGGAAGCACTTCCATCACTCTTTCTGTCTACGTCAACAGAGATAGCAACTGATAATTTCTCACCATAAGAGCTATTCCTGGCACCATGATTTATTGCTGGTTTGTTCAGGGTTTTTTTCCAAATGTGAACTACCTATTGAGGTAACCTAGGCTTTCATAAAATGCAAGGATGGAATTAGATGCCTGTGAACTTAATTCACAAAGTGAAAATGAGCAACCACTCTAAGCTAGCCTCAAGAACATGTAATGAGGTGCAGTCTTGCATTTCATCCCTTTTTGGGCTTAAAAGCCTTACTGTGGTTAGAGATAAATGTGAATCTAATAATTCACAAACCTGAACTACCTCCCACAGTTAGACCCTTATTACCTATGTTTTTTAAAATACCTGTTAAATACTAGAACATTCACCCAAAATGAATGTTACTCAAAAGCCAGATTTAAGTTTCTCTGTGCTTTGCACCTTTCATGGTAATGCTTTCTGCTGAAAGAGTGACTGAACACAGAACTAGAACTGTCTTCTGATGTTCTGCTTTGTATGGAATAATCAAGTATTTACTAGATCAGAAGACACAATGTGCTGGCTTTTTTTTTCTAGGAAAAAACAAGATGTGTGTTCCAATGGATACTTTGAATATTAAAATATTAATCGAAACAAGGGACTGAACTAAGGATACATCTGTAGGAGGAGACCTAAGTCTCAGTTAATTCTCTGTATTGCTCTGTCTGGCTTCATTAATGTTTATATACTCTGTGTCACCATAGAGGTACTTTGTGAAGCTTTAGGATTTATAGTACATGTCTGTGCTTGTAAGCTTTTGTATATACATGTTTTTGTTATTTAGAATATTATTATTTGCCTTTATATAAAGACCAGAATCTTAATCGTGCCTCTGTGGGGTACTTTCCATCCTTCATACCCACCTGCAGGGAGGAAATCTGTGATCTTGTAAGGGACTAGTAGTATCCTCAGCTGAAGAAAATGAGAGGCAGTAGGGAAAAGTGAAGGCATGTTACTTAGTCTATCTTTGCTCACTTTTCTCATCTCATAGGAGATTTGTTCAAGTAAGAACTTACAGATAGTACCTTCAGATATCCACAGTTTCTGTTTCCTGACTGCCTGGTACTCCCTCTGTTTCAGCACCTCTTACTGTGTATTGTATACCAGTAAAGTTTTGTTTTCTTTTGAATGTATTTTGCAGAAAATGGAGGGACTCCCTTTTCAATATACCTAATAAGCAGAGTTCCTACTTAGTTCTTAATTAATCGGACCTATGAGATTTTTTTTTAAATTCTAAATAGCAAAGACAGACTAGAGGTGTTACAAGAACTCAGAAGTTAATTGCACTGGAAGTTAAATGCAAATCAGATTTAATATTATAACAGTAAGTACTTTGGCATGTATGAAGGCAAACACGTACAAATAAGAAAAAGCAATGAAGTTGTCTCTGCAGATTGTCGAGTAGAGAAACTGTAGTTGGCCTGATGGTATTGAGGAGGTATTATTTTAATAGTTCTGCAGTTTATGAGAAGAGGACACATACCTAGACAATACCTGAAATAGATAAACTGAAAATGGTTTTCATAAGCTTTTCTGCAGCAAGAATTTTACTGTTATTTTCATCTTTTCTCTTTACGTTCAGAAGGCTTTTTAAAATCTGAGCTAGCTTTCGTGTCAGTAGAACATTTCATAGTGAAGAAAAAGGGAATATTCTCTGTTCATTTTGGCATGTGATTTCCTAAGAGTACATCTTCATCAGTGCATTAAAAATGTTTTGCAGCCAGGATTTCTAGTCTGCCACTAAGCCATGAAAGGGAGTAGTTCTCAGCATTTTCTTTCTTTTTTAAAAAATGAGAACTTATATAAAAATCTGTACAATGCACTTAATAAGCAATGTTAATTCACTTTAGAAAGTCCTAATATTGAGCATGAGCTCCACAGACGACAAATTATTTATCCTCCCTGCAGGATTTGTAAGTCCTACAATAAACTAGGCTTCCCAGCTCTCATTTTGGATTACTTCTGAATTCCCCTGGGAGCCACTTTTGTGGCAGATTCCATTTGGTTTCACAAGGCCTAAAGGGGGAAAACTTGGCATAGACCACAAATCTCTCACATTAGGAACAATTTGTAAACCACGAACAGAGGCAGCCAGAGTCCGTCCCCAGAACAGGCTGCTCCTGTTAGTGCCATTGTCTGAAAAGGATTGGTTTGCCATTTCCCAGATGACCTGCCTATGTGTAGAGAGATGTGAAAAGTTAGAGACAAAAATGTTTTCTACAGAGTGAGGGGCGAGCTTTCTTGTACAGAAAGGAAGGAAATACCTCTGTGGGATTTTATTTTTTCCCCTCTTCATCCAAAAAATACAAAGAGGCCCTCTGTCTTTAATGCGAATGTCGGCTTTAAATCTTTTAGGTTTGGATTAACTCTGTAAAAGAAAAAAAAAAATCTGACAGGCTTTCAAATATGACGCAGAAAAACTTTTTTTTTTTCTTCAATTCATGTTGTTCATTTGTAAAGCCAAAGGCTGGATGGACTGAATAGTAGGCGCCAGTTGTTCCTTCATTCATAGTTAGCATTACAATGGTCAGAATTAACATCCTAAGACCTACATTATCACTTTTGCTGTTTCACCAGCAAACATTTAATACAGGGTGGCTAACGCAAGGACAGCTCATTGCTACCTTCTTATAAATTAAAAAATGTTGTTAATAATAGGAAGTAAGTCATAATTACTTCAAGTTGTATTTTTGTAATGCTTTTTCTTGTTTCGTAGGAACTTTGTCTCTCTAATTGCTAGTTAATTATAAGAAGTCTTGCAAAATGTCGTTGTGATAGACATTTCCTATTAGCTGCTGTTTTAGGAAATGAGTATTTCATCAAGTATGTCAAAAGTCATGTTTTGCTTATAAAGCGACGAGGCTAATACATTTTCTCCAGTTCCTGATACAAAATTTTCTTCTTTGTTTCCTCCGTTGAAAATATTAATTGTTTTATTTTGAACCTGGCACTGCTCAGTGTTTACACCTTTGCTGACAGCTGTTGGCAGAAATAATTACTAAGATCTCAGGGCAAGATCTATGTCCTTTTATCGTAGCTGTGGAAAGTTTACCAAATTTTCAGTTCAAATGCATTCTAATGTTTTCCAAAGAATCTGTCAGTAGGAATTTGGATACAAAAATAAGGTAAATAGAACTTTTTGTCTAATGTCATTTGAGAATGAAATTTCTTTTCTGAAAATAATTCTCTTTTGTTTTTACGCAAGAACTGATCAAGTATAATTCTAAAATGTTCATGTATACGCATTCAGAAATTAGACTTTAGCTACTGCAAGCTGCCTGCATTTGTTTGCTAATTAATATTACTAAAATTTCAGCTTGTTTATTTTAGTTATATACTGAGGTTTAACCTTTGAAAGGAATTAGTCTCCAAGTAATGAAGGAAAGGATTTGAAAGGGTGTCGTTGTGTACAATGTTACTTTCAATCTCTGTGCAATCTAATTATATTACAAAGGTATTTTTAATACTGACTGCAAAACAATCTTTCAGTAATATGCTTCATTAAGTATTTATCATAGTCCTTGCATCCATAATATTATTTATTTATATAGTTGGGCATGAATTACAAGGGTAGATCGGAGGGGGTTTTTTCCTTTATCGTCCATACATTGTTGTTTGCTTTAGCTTTTCAGTGTGTTTTAGTTTTAGTATATTTACAGACCAAGTTAAATTCTAACCAGAAGAAATTTCTATGTATTAATATAAAGCAGTGTATAAAAAAAGCAAACACACAGCTAAAAGCAATGATCTTGTTTGCAAATATTTCGCCATGTGTTAATGTGTTAGATCTTCCTTTAACAATATGTTGAATGCTCCCTTAATTATTTAATTAGTTGTTTTCTTAGTTCTCATTTTTAAGCAGTTTGTTGAACAGGAGTCCGTGGCAGTGTGGGAACTGTGGCACAGTGAGTTCTGTTGGAGATAACTCTGATCCAAGTTGAATCGCAAAACGTTCATAACAGTGTCCAATATCCATGTCAAGAGTCAGGAACTATTTTATCCTGTTAGGGTGCATTGCAAAGAAGTTGTGCTTATAATGTTTTGACAAAGATTGTGCAGGTTGGGGGTGTAGATTGTCGATAAATCTCATTTTACTAGAAGTGTCTACAGTCGGCATAGTGGTGTAGAGCAGGGTTGTAGAGGTAGAGTCCCCCTCTCTCAAAGAGTTAAGCAGTGCGATCTTTCTGCTAGTTTCTTGACATGATTTAGTGCTTACTATCTACTGGATTTCTGTAGCGACTCAGGGGATTTTAGAAAGGAGTTAAAGTTTTATTTCACATTAGAGAGTCCAGAATGGTTAATTTAAAATTACTTTTGATACCCTCAACCAAGTAATTGATATTTCTAAGTTTTTTTTTTTTCCCTAGTTCTTGTCATAACATCATCATATTTTGTGCTTTTTTCCCTCCAGGCAGCTATGATGTTCAGCTCTGGAGTGTTTTGGATGGGACTTCTATGTATTCCTATGACAGCTTTACTTTTTGATGTAGTATACAAAGTGTGAGTACAGAAGTGCCAAGGTTTACGGGAGAAAGTACTGACTTTTTAATGTGTGTTCTAATTAGTAATATAAGAAAAGCAAATGAAGGTCAGCTCTGGTGATTATATAAATTTTTTCACCTTTTTTGCTTTTGACAAACTTTATTACAAGTGTTATTATTCTTTTAAATGTTACAGTGTTGTAATGTCTTTTTAATAAATATTTGTTTTTTCAAATTTGCAAGAACAACTGATAAAATATGTTATCAAGACTTGTTTTAAAATTTCTTGTAAAGCTTAATTTTAAGTCATGTGGGAAAATAGTTTTGGAAATTGAATGTTTATATAAGTGTTAGAACAATCTGTTCTTTTACTTTCAAGAAGAGTAAATCTGGCAGTATTTTCTATTACTTATAGAGTAAAGAGAGCTACTTCTAAGACATTGGTAGATGAAGTTCAGGAATTGGAAGCAAAGTCTGAGGATCCCGGTGCAGTTGTGCATGGCAAGAGGTACTGTAAAAATCTGTAGATGATTGTATTTTTTTAAAAAAAAAATTTTTTCAGCCTTATATGTGTATCAAAGTTCAAAATCCATACAAACAAAAGGCATTTGTAAAGAGGTTCTCAGGTCTACTAAGCCCGTATGTTTTTTCATATGCTTAGATGTAGGTTTTACCCAAGGCTTTAACTGGCATATTTCTTCATAGCTGACTGTTATGTTTCTAGTTATTCTGTATGGAACAAACTTGAGGTATGATTTTAGTTCTATCACTTTTGACTGTGTTAACAATTAATACAAAGCGAGTTTAAACCTGCATCATTCCCTAGTATAGTTATAAATTGGGCATAAGCACGATAAAAAATATGAAATAAATTTTTAAAACCTGCTTGGCAGGTAGCATAGAGGAAAACAGCAAAATCTGTCTAGGATTTGCTGAAATTGAATAGAGCAATCTGGCTTTGTGTCTAATCCCATTCCAGAGCAAACAAATTTGACAAAATTATTTCTTACCTCATATACATTAAACTTAAGACTCCACAAGAATTCCCTTGTTACATCCTTCTTCATGGGTCAGGCAGGTAGTTTGCAAAAGGAGAAGGTAAAACTGAACAATTGAACAATTTCTAGGTGTAAACTGAGCATAAAGGTGTGCACTCACTAAAATGTTTAAGACTTTTTAACCCATCTGAACTCGTAGCAAGTGCTTGATGAATGAGAATATGAGATGACAAAGCCCCCCCTCTCCCCCTCCTTCCAATTCATTAGTGCCATTTGGCTGAGCTAGAGCTTTCTTTCCTTGTCTTCATTTTTGTAAGTTTTGTGAAGTCTAAAAAGAGCTGAAAACTTTCAATACTTTATTTTCCTGTTCCTTCTTTCCTTTTGACTGCTGGGTTTTTAGTATCTTCATGGCAAAGGGCTTAGGCAAGAAGACTTTTTTCCTACCAAGGTACGCATGGAAAGAGACCAGAAAAAAACACAAACAGCCACTTCTTTTATTGTAGGTTCAATTCTCAGGAAGCACCTTTTGTTCATAAAGATCCTTGAGTTCCCTTTTTCCTTCAGTCTTGCTATATTTCTCCTCCAGTTCTGTGGGAAACAGCTTACTAGGATTTATCAGGTTGAGACCAAATTACATTGGATATCAAGGTGATGACCATCATTTCTAATGGGTGGAATACCCAGTTCATGTCAGTGTTTGCTCCTACTTTTTCTCTTTTCCTAGAAATTATTTTCACAAGAATGCTTTGTCTCTAGTAGAGTTCATCTTCCCTGATACCGTAGACAAATACCAGGGGAGGTACTGTGAGGCCTGGAAGCTCATTGCACCACCTGTGGAACACCTAGTCTAGTGTGGTGGGCTACATATGAGCACATAACCTGAATAGTGTCTCCCATCAGGCTCTGTATGCTGTCTGTGGCAGCAGCTTCATAGTGGAAGTACTGCAAAAATCCCCTAGTTGATGATGGTTCCTGCATCAAGCATACTTTTCTTTCCTCACTGCAAGACCCAACTAGTGCTTGCAAGAGTAAGTTCTCTTACCTTTAAAGGTGATCTAAATTACTTGTTATGGATGCCTCTCTCCAACGGCAGTACTCATTGAGGCAGCTTCAGGGCAAGATCTTCCTCCAAGTTAACCAACTCATATATCAATGTGCTGAGCTTTAAGCCACAAGCCATCTATGCTGTGTGCTCTTTTGCAAAGAGCAAAAGTTGTAAAAGAATGGTGGTGGTTTAGTTGCTTGCCAGAATGTCTGTCTTAGATCCATTCCTTCTCCACAAAATTATTTTTAGACCTGTATTCTTTTAAGTACACAAGCATCTGCCTAACATGGAAATCAATGGATCTTAGACATCTTAATGTCTCTTAAGGATTTATTCCCTTCATTATTTTGTTAAAATTATATCTTAATTCAGGTAATAGAGCCAAAACTTCAGCCTTAATGGAGAAAGTATTCTTTGTTAAAGAAATGGTCTGATGAACCATGCTTGCATCTTTAGAAATTTGATTGAACTATTGTAGAGGTGTGTGAGTCTCCAAAGTTGCAGAAGCCTGGATTAACTAGTTACCAGTGTAAAGTAGTTAAATTGGTAAGGAATGTCCTCTACATCTGTGTTAAATATGTATATTATTCTTGAGTCGTAGTGCTTTGCATGCAAGAACAAATAGTTGTTTTTGACAAACTTACTGTGTATTCTTCAGCACCAAATAATATTTTTCTAGCATGCATACCTCTGGAAGAACCTTTTTATCTTGTAGCAGAAGAAGGGATTTGTTTTCATAAAATGCCAAAACAAACTAAGAAAATGTAAATCACTGTTTGATTAAGAAGTAACTGGGAAATACTGAGAAAGATAACTTGGGAACTTTTCTACTCTTTCCATTCCCATCTTAAAAATACAACAACACAAAATAAGAGGCTCAGCTTCCACAGATAACAGATCAGGATTCTACTATTGGCTAGATGCTTTAATCAGACAGTACCTGAACATTTACTTAGAAGTATATTAGTGTTAATTTTTATGGCTGTTTTTTCGACCAGAATATATATGTTGCAGATTTTTAGAACTGTGTTGACCTGATACTGCATCCATACAACTAAAATTGTAGGTTTTCTGATATTTTCCTATCAAACAATCTTAGGATGGGAATTTTCTATTTAAATTCTGAATTAGTGCTTTCAGCTGTTTTTTTAAAAATTAGGATAAAAATTGACATTTACATTGAAATAGTTTAAAATATGGTTCTTCAAACATCTCTACTGTATTTTAGTATATGCTTTAAAAGTAGGACATGCTAATACGGTCTTAAAATCTGTCATTCCTTTTATTTTTCCAGTGCTAATTTGAAAAGGTTTTTAAACTGTTATCATTGAAGGCTCAGGAAGAGCATTCCTATCGTATCTTTTTGTTTCAGTGTGTGTAAGGATATGTAATGAGATTTTTTCCCCAAAACTGTCCAAAACCACTTAATTCTGTTCTTCTGTAGGTAACACATTGAAATTGGTTTTATCACATATATTTGTCAGTTAAGTAAGAACATACCTTGAGCAAGAGAGGTGTGAATTTTGCATGGTCACTTTTCCAACAAAAAGTAAACTTTCATGTTGGAATACTGTTGACTTGGGGGTACCTTGATAGCATAAATAATAGAGTATCTCCAGTGTATTAAGAGATTTGTGCCACAAAAGGTATGATTTCTGTCATTAGAGCCATTGTTATTCAAATGTCACAAAGCCATTTGTACTTAAAATTGAAATGACTAAGGTGAAAGGACACTTTTTGTATATAAACTATTGTTCAAAAATAGTTTTCTGATACTTTGTATATAATACTTAAGCAGAAAAAACTATTCATATTTACTACAAAAATATTTTTGCTGGGTTGAATACTACATAGCCTAACAATAACATGTATAACAGCCCAAACTTGTGGAAACGTCTTTGGAGATACATACTGCAAATGCTCCTTCATAGAATCATTGTTTTTCATTCAGTGCACTTAGAATTATTTTTCGACCAGCTAAGTGGTTGGTCAGAAATATATGAAGTAGTAAATCTTTTTTCTGTAAATGAGACTAATTGCCTGTAAATGTATACATTTCACGTTCAAAAATAGATAATATTCTTCATGTCCACATTGGTACATATGATAAGCATAAGCATTTGGTTACTATGATTTATTTTTGGTTAATTATGAAACCATGTTTTCTTGACTTTGCATGTAGATTTTTAAATATACTTTTGAATGGCAACAGGGTGATTCATAATAAACAGCCTGCAGTATTTCTTTAAGTACAGAATTAGAGCAGAATTTAATACCTGAATAGCTGGAAGCACTTTTCTTTTCCCAAATGTATCTCCTACTTTATTTGTATTTTCTGTACCAGCAATCAGATCTGTGCAGTGGAAACTTCATTATATATTAACTAAGCAATGTGCATACTTCATGTTCTTGTAAAACTTAAGGCAATATTTTACGTGCTTAGCATTTAAGTAGTCTGAACATTTCATTCTGGAACACAAGCAAACAATAGTGATGGTACCAAAAATGCTTGCTATGTTTTTAATAAAATAGTTTTTTATTAGAAAATAACACCTGTCAAAAATTTCATAGAAGTTTGCTGATTTCAACTCACATTAAGAAGAATTTCTTAGATGTATTGCAAAGGAGATACAGCTGATAACTGTATCTAAGTATTCATATGGTTTTATACCTCTTTGACCTTTCATCTTACATGAAGATATTTATTTATTCGCTCTGTATATTCTTGTGGTTTAAACCTCAGTCTCTAATTTTTTATTGGACTTGTCACTTTAACAGTTTGTAGCTCTGAACTAAAAAACAACGCTCATACACAGCCTAGAGGAGCAATTGGGACAAAAAAAAGAAAATCACGCAAACAAAAAAGTCTCCACAGAGCTCACTTATGAAAACACTGAGAGTAAGGCATGTCTCAGTACTCCAACCTCTCTGTTCCATTTTTTCATTCAAAACATGTCCACAGCAGCAGTTTCCCCTGCCTTTCTCCTTACCCTGTAGATTTTGCAGTTAGCGTTCCTTTGTGAGTGTGGGAATAATAAATTTATTTCCATCTTCCAGCTTAGAAGAGCCAAGCTCTCACCTTCTGCTGTATGCTTTAACCACCAGGCTAGAGGGGAACAGAAAGGGGAGATAGACCATTAGTCTCTCCAATGAATGGAGAACTAACAATGGTTCAACTTCATATGTAAAAAGTATATACTTACTGAAAAAAGAATAAGCATTTCTAATTTAATGGTTTGAATGCTAATCTAGTAAAGGAAGCAGTCTGGTTCCATTCTTTGCACCACTTAGTCCGGTCAGTAGCCTGGGAAGGTAAGCCTGTTGAGCTATTTGACAATACTATTAAAAACTATGTGACTGATGAAAACTCAGTAAATTCCTACATCCTTACACAAGAGACAACTTTGATAATCTAGCAAAACTCTAATAAAATCCAATCACTATATGCTCAGAATAAACATGAGATATTTGGAGGATTTTTTAAGCTAACTAATTTTTAGACCTGTTCACATGGGGAGGGACTGGATTTTTGAGGATTGGACATGTTTAAATGATAGATCAGTATTTCTCTGAAATGTAAGCTCTAATTCAAAGTGAGTATCAAATTTAGAGGAAGAAATTGAAGGTTTTGTGTGAGGTTTTTTTAATATAGTCCCTTGCATATCTTTTAATATGTTATAAAAATTGTCACATTTCAAAAGCTTTCTGAGCTATGGCTAATCCATCGTTATTTATTTAGTAATGTAGGATCCTATTTGAGAGAACTTTAAATGTAAGAAGGATGCATGGTAAGGAAACCTGACACATTCATTACTTCATTCACTACAGTTTGCGGCATTCAGCTGATGCCTGAGTCTTGGTTTAAAAACTGTTTAATACTCCTTATGCTTTCTAGTTGGGCTGAAATGAAGAGTCACTTCGATCACGTTAAAGTACAATAAACACATAACTCAACAGACTCAGTATTGCTGATAAGGAAGGAGATGGGGTGAAGTGACCAACCTCTAGCTGTAAAAGCAGTCTATTATTTGCGTATGATCTCCAGAAAAACACCTTCTAGGGTTTCATGGGGCACACACCTTGCTAGAACGCTTCTCATGGAAGCAGTATGTTTTTGTACACACAGCTGATGGCCACAGAAACGACTTTCCCTCCATCTTCTTTTCCCATCCCTTTGGGGTACTGTGTCAGTAGGGGCTAAGAGCACTTTCTTATGTAAGAAAAAGAAAGACAGTAGTTCAGCCTAGCACTAATCAGGCCACGCTACGTCAAGGAAGCCAGTGCCTTCCCTTTACACCACATGTTTCTAAAGGATTCACACTCAAAGGTTAACAATATCATTCATTTATTTGTATTGTCAGTGCACAACAGTGCTGCAAACAGATGTTTTGCCTGTGCTGTGACGAGTAAAAACATTACCAAGTATCTGGACTTCATAATCTGCCCTTGCACATGCTTTTGATCATCTTCTTGATAATTAGTTCAGGCATAATTAAAAAAGGAAAAGGAGAAGAGACACTTTTCATTTAATAATTAATTTCCATTTAACAGACTCAAAGATAAAGAGATACTGTAATTAGTAAGTAAATATTTTTCACATGTCTGCTTTCTTTCTAGCTTAACTGAAAGAGCCCAACTACTGAAGAATGTTTTTAAGAAGAACCATGTGAACTTATATCGCTCTGACTCTCTGCAGCAAAACTTGCTTCGTAAGTGTGCGCTAACAGATAAAAATTAATACCCATTAATAATATAGAAGTAAAATTCTGCCTTTCACTGCATTTGTTTATAGTAAAGATGCAGTGTCCTAGAAGCAGTAGACCATGTTCTTTGCCTGCTTTAGTAGGTTTCTCTTCATTCCTAAGATACCGTACAGAGTTCTTCCTACTGTTTTATAATTGCAAAATTATTTAAGAAAGGGCATGGATTTTCTACCTACTAATTGCTGAAAATTATACCCCTCTATTGACCCTTTGTTAATTTGTTTTTATTAAAGCTTTATCAAAAAAATCTGATCAAAACTTAATTGGTTTCTGTTTTGTTTTGTATCTGCAGATGGCTACGCCTTCTCACAAGATGAAAATGGAATCGTTTCCCAGTCTGAAGTAATAAGAGCTTACGATACCACAAAACAAAGGCCTGAGGAATGGTGAAGGAACACAGCTCGAGATTTAGGCCTTACTAGTTACTTTTGTGAGACAGACCACTAGATCTTTGCTGGGAGCTGCAACTATGGCCAAGTTATCAGAGATTTAAAGATCTATGATGGTCTTGTTCCATAAAGTTTGGATTTGTGTATTAAGTAGACATAAGCACTGTGCAACTATACTGTAACACAACATCTCTAAATTTTTTAATGAGTATTTGCTTAGCCTTTGTAAACAGATTGGAATTTACCTTGTATCTTGCCAGCTTGCTTATTTTACGGTGAAGTTGGTCATATACTGAAGGCAATGGTCACATCGCTAAACGTACTTTACATTGACTGGCCATTAGCATCTGTGAAGGTTTTTAAGTGTTAATATATTTAAATACAGTTGATAATAAGCCTTTGATTTCAACAAGTGCTGAAAAAATAGTATCCTAATGGTGTTAATTCACCTTCTTTGAGAAAGATTTTGAGTCAAGATGTTTATAGATGTTTGTGTCAAACTAACCTAAAAACGTTTGCCAAAGAAGTTCCATAAATGTTTTCTGTTGTTAGAAATAATTTGAAAGAAAATTAACTCCAGTCCTGATCTCAGAACTGCATGCTTGAGTCTCTGCACTTGAGAAGGATTTACAGTACCGCGAGTCTAATTTGAGTGGCCTTGACGGCATTTGCTTTCGAAACTGCAAGTCTTTGCACCTTTGGCCTTATACAAGCGTTTCCCTTACTTTCATCTAGTATTGCATATGTTGAAAATGGCTGCCACCTTGTAAAATTGAGTAGACATGTTATTTTGTTCAATTCTTAAGAATTGCTCTGCCTTACTTCCCTTTAGCAAACTTTAATTATTTTTGTGATGCTTATATGCATCTGCTTATACTGTAGGTTCAAAAGAAAGTTTAACTTATTTTTTAAAATCAATTAAATTTTCAACATTTTTATACTAAAATTATTTGAAATGCAGACATTGAAATAGAGAGCAAAGCATGCCCTTCGCTAGTCTGTGGTATGTACTGTTTTATTTGCACTAAAGCCACCTCCTATAAAGGTGTGAAATACACTGCAGCTGCCTCTTTACAACAACCTACTGGTCATGCAGAAAACCTATATACTCTCACCTTTAATGAAGAATGGAAAGGAAATGACTGCAGAAAAAGATGCATGCCTAGTTTAAAGAAGGAAAAAAAGAAAAGGAGGGACACGTTAAATGAGAACATCATGACAACTTTTTTAAGTAGTTATACTTAATATTTCTTAGCTTACCACCCAACAACCATCAACTAAGAAAAGCTACTTCAACTTCAGAAATAATTTAAATCTTGTAGCTTTTTGGTCCATGTTTAATTCTGAGTTAAAGCCACCATAATCACATTTAAAATACATTTTTCTGTAGTAGCAGTTCTTAATTAAATTTCTGCACATTACATAGAAATGATCTTTTTTTCTTTGAATGGAGATCAGCTAGAAGGAAAAGCAGAAAAATGACATCCTGAATGCTCTGTTAGATTAAGAACTTCCTCTTTGATCTCCAAATCATCCAATTTAAACTCAAAAGTAACAAGTCGTCCAATCCCATCTTTTCTCTGCCCGCCTTCATGAGTCATATACTTACTAAAGGTTGACTTTACCTCCTTGCCTTTCCTCTGGCTAAACACTTAACATGTAACTTCATTGCACTATCTGAGTTTCTTATGCTCCGTTTCAAGAGAAACTTACAAATACACACGGAAAGCCCAACAAAAGGCACTATATGAAAGTACATATTTAGGAAGGCGTATCAATGGGAAGGCAGTCTGCATTTCACATGCATGTTATGCAGTGTCTTCCTCTCTCTTTCCCGGAGTGATCTTTAAACAGAAAACAGAAGACACAGGGACAAAGGGAATGTATCCCACTAGAAACAGTACTGCCAGTCAGTCATGCAGACAAGAACTGCCTTCAGAAAAGCCATTTCAGGCATAGATAAATAGATGGATCAATATGGGAGGGCCAAATCACTTGACCTAAGGCAAGAAAAAATTTCAGGGCATGCCCCTTTCCTAAAATGAGGATCCCTATTTTCTGTCATCCAAGGGACAATGATCAACTTCAAAACATTTCTGAAATTAACCATGACACTGTTGCTCCTTTATAATCTTCCAGTGTACTTAACTCATATAAAATGACTCAATCCATGCATACTCTTTTTATGAGTAAATTTTTTTTTATTATTTTTTTTTCTGTTCTAAATGGTTTAATTGCTCATTTTGCAGAAAAGGACGTGAGGACTAGAACACATTGTAAAATATTTACAATGAGAAATTTACATGATCTCTTATTCTTCCTATGAAATAAAATTGTGTCTCGCTGTTGTAATGCAATTTGTGGAAAGTAACACACAGTATGTCCCCAGTTTAACTGTCTTAAAAAGGAAGAAGGCAACTGAAACAGCTCTGAGATCCTATCTTTAGACTGTAATTTAAGGTTTTTAAGATAGTCTTACCACAGCATTTCATCCTTATATCTTTACAAATTTGAAGTAGTATTTCACAAAATGCATTTTTCATTTTTATTAGTTCTGATGAATTTTTCTCCTGTCTCTATACTTTTATCTACACGCCATATGTTATTTATTGTCTGGTAATTAGTGGTTGGAAGATACCACTTCTTGGAAATAGTAAAAAAGACAATGTGGCAATTCTAACTACGTTTTTTGATTGCTCATACAATTCCGTTTTAAAATATAAGATCATCTTAGCTATGTGTGCCCATTTCTAAATCAGATCAAGTATACAATATGCACTTTATTTTCACGTTGAGTACACTGCAATATCACCATCCTGTTAGTATATCATCTCTTTGTTAAAATAAGGGGATTGTGCAGATGTTTATTTAAAGAAAAAACTGTTTAGGCAAAAATGCTCGTAACAATGCCTCTGTTCTTATTGTTTGAAAATCCAAATTTGTATTGAATATGGAATTCACATGGACTTTTCCATCTATTTCATGTGCACAGCCTAACAGTTACAAGTTAGCATTAAAAATTTCCATCAAAAAAGTTGAACGAGTGCCACTTAGAAATCAGATATCTTATATAAATACTGTTGCTCGATTATTTTTAAATATATACATATATATATATAAATGATTCAGAAAAGTAAGTTACAGGAAACAAATTTTAACAAACCTATTGATAATTTGTATTTGGAATTTTTTCTTGCCATTTCCTAATTTTACACTTATTTTTGCAAAGCAGTTTCAACAGATTTATACTTAATCATCATTCTATTTGTATAAAATGAGAAATAAAATATTTTGAAATGCTAAGAGATAGCTGAAGATTCCTATATGTCCACACGCATCCATAAAATCCACTGTCTTACAGAGATGTGCGTTAAGTGTCTTAAGACTTCTTTCGTTACATTTAAACCCATCTTGAATGGTGAGTAATTTGGAATATGTGTTAAATTTAAGGAGAGAATTTTTTTTCCTTTTTTTCTTATGTATTGTGTAAAAGAACTTGTAGTTCTGATGAGTTTATCGTTCTGTCTGCATGAGGCAATATTGCTCAGTGTTTTGAAGCAATGCATGGTGGTTGCTGTTCCCTGTTTTTTAATGCCTTCGTTAAAAGTCTGCTCATAATATATTGAGAAGCTAGCGCTGTGTAAGCAAATGAGTTTGTCAATTCAACTTTCTTGGTACTGGATGTTTCCACTGGTAACAAAACTCAACAAATGAGTTTCTCCTTCCCCCCCGCTGCCCTCGATCCCCCAGTTTCCTCACTGTTATCTGACAGATCTTTATTAAACAAAGGAATATTTTAGCATTCCAAACCTGGTTCCTGCTTATGCAAACCGTTACTCACATAGGCTTCAACTGGACTGTTTGTGAGTATAAGGACTACTCATCTGAGTAACGATGTGCAAAGTTGGGCACTTGGGAGGGTTGAAACTAACTTAAATGAAGCGTTTCCATAGAGAGGGAGAGATTTGTAATTGCAAAGCTGTGACCAGAACAAGTTTTTTTAAAAATCATATTTTATGGTGTTTCTTTATTGTAGAATAGAAGCCATAAATGCATTGATATTGTTTTTCTACTTCAACTTAATTTTTCATGAAGATTTTCAGTGTTTGATATGTATGAACCGCTGCAGAAAGCGGTCAGTCCGTAATAGCAAAATTTGCATTTGAGGTAAAGTGAGGTTTTACAGCTCCACTAAGCCATTACTGCTGAAACTGTTGTGAAAATTACGAAGCTGCATGAATGGAGACTTTTTGACTCGATGTTTATGGTAGTTTCTCAGGTTTAGTTTTAACTGAATGTTAAATGCACTGTGTTTTATAAATAGTTATTCTCTTTTAGTAACACGTTCAGTTCTATGCAGTGTTACATGTCATTTGGCATTTGGTGAATGTGCATGTTTTGAACTGCAAATTTTAAATGTTTTGTCTTTTAATTGTTAAAAAAATGAATAAACTTTGCCATTAAATGAAGCACCTTTGTTGAATTGATTGATTGTAAATGCTAGGGATTACTTTCAAGGGAAGACATATATCCTGCCACTCTCAGTTTTGAATTCTTCAAAATCGGAAATATCAAAAATAGCATTTCACAAATATCAAAGAATTCTTATGGTATTAAGGTAAACTGAAAGAGTAGAAAAAAAAAATTATTTTAAAATACCTACTTTGAGATGTCTTTCTCAGTTCTCATGTGAAGTCCAGAAAGAGTTAAACAGAAGAAAAAAAAAAAAAAAACAGACAACATACCACCCCCCCAAACAAGAAAAAAAAAGGGAGCAGGGCGAGTCTGCAATGGTGGTGATACCATATTTTGAAAGAGCAGTATCCAGTATGAGAATGGTAGAGTGAGAATAAGGAAACATCATCTCCTTTTTCAGATGACAGTTAAAGCACTGTGTCCTTTGGCTGTGATAGTAGCAGGTATTTCTGTCCCCTAACAGTGCCCACCCACTGAATAAAAATCAATATACCCAAACCTGAACTGAGTTTTGGTTGTAGGTAGGTGACGGATTCTTTATATACACACTAGACAATTTATTTTGTAGATTTTGTATTCTGCCAAGGCAGGTTCGGTAATAGACGCATCTTTCACGCTTTTAGCTTCATTGGTAGAGCTGGTTTAAAGAGATTCCACCTCGTGGTATGTCACCACCTTTATGACGCTGGCAGTCTGGAGGCCATTGAAATTATTCAGGTTATAATCCAGTTTATAATGATCCAGGCTCCCTTTCAAATCCTTTCCCTGCTTTCTCATGGCAAATGTTATTTTTAAGCTAAATCATTTCACTAATGTGATTTACACCACAACCCCCTGAATTTGCACAAGTCATCGAGAGAATAAAAAGCACAGAAAGCCATTTCTTCCGCTGCCTTTGCTAATGAAGACAGCACAGCATGGCATTACAGCCTCACTGTAACTGGGAATAAAAAACTGTTTACATGAGTCTCGTAGAGCAGCAGCCCCCTCAAAAGCAGAAGCTCTGTTCAGAGTATCAAGTCCGCACAGCACATTGCCATATGCACAAAAACAGCACTGAAAATTGACTCCCTCTTCATTAACTCTCTTAATGTTACTGTCAAGCTGTAACTGAACAGTAGTAACAAAATAATTTTGATTTTTTCACTTTTTTTTAATTCTAGTGGCATTAGTATTACAAATAATCCATGATTTTACATAGCCATATACTGTACCATTTACCTAGTTTCAAGTAAAATCCTTCAGACATTTCTTGGAAGTTCACGTAATGGTTTTCCTAGTGCTGAAGAGTTTGATGTATGTTGGAGAGACACGCTTAAGAAACCCTAAGTGTAGAAAAACAAAACGAATGGCTGACCTAATTCCTGTCTCTCACTCTTTGCCCACAGACAGCTTGGGCTTCGTACACGCCGTTACCCGCTAATGGCAATCAAAGCATTTTGTCCATAACGTGTGCGAATGACAATAATCGATTTAATAAGTGTGATTCTTCTTTCATTTTGATTTGTTTCAGACAGGTATCGCTCTAGTAAAAAGAGTATGAACTAACTCCAGTACTGCAAAAGAAATTTGTGCAAATGTTACGTCCACTAGCAAGCAGTTTGTTTTAGTCCAAGCACACATCCACCCCTTCAAACTGTTTCATCGGTCATTAAAACTGTGTGTCAGAACGCCGTTCTGTTCTGCCTGCAAGTTTTAGGAAAACGACGTATTTCCTATAAATCACAGGAGCATCTAGTGCCAACAGGTCATTTTCATGAAGAAGGAAATCCAGCGTTCCCACCTGCAGCCTGAATCCATCTGGGTTGGAAACCATTGGCAGCAAGTGTTCCAGCCCAGGGGCTTGTATTCAGGCCACCTCCCTGCAGCTATATAGGTCACTGTAGCTACATGAACACTGATTTACAGATTCTTCTTAACTTACAGACTCTTCTTTACCCATTTGCAGACGGTGCACAATCCCCACCTCACCTGCTTTGCAGGTAACCCAGAACAGCTATTCTAGCTGCACCTGATCCTTCCCAGCAGCCTTAGACCCCATCTGCAGGACTTGTTGCACTCTGGCCACCAATCTGTGCAATGGTTGCACTCTACAGACTCAGAGACTTAATAAGTCTGATTCAATGAAATTATTCCTGTGTGTCCAGTTCCTCAAGCATTTTATGAGGTCAGACCCATGACACAGCGTCAGGGGAGGAATGGAAGTAGCTCCGAGGGGTCGTCCCTGCTAGGCTGGCTTTCATGCTCCACGGCAAACTGCACAGCCTCCACTTAGGAGGCCTGTAAGCAAGCGTAGCAAAAATCCATCCCCATCTTAAAACACTAATAAATCTGACCGTAGAGCCCACTGGGACCCTGCCAGCGACGGAGCCCAGCCTGTTCAGCGTACACTGCCAAACATTAACAGGTAATACCTCTTTAGCCCTGAGTCCAACTCAGAGCTTCTCTGTGTACAGCCTATCTTGGAGGAAAACCCTGAATTTCAGCTGCCCACCACCTGTGTCAGTGGCTCCGACGACTAATCACTCTTTAAAGGAGCATAAAATTGCACCTTCTTAACTAGAACTGACCAAGTTTCTGCTTCCAGAAGGATCTGTGGTGCATTAGTTTACTAGATAAGATTTCTGCTAATTGAAGACTTACTATATATTTGTAAAAAATACAGTTTGTTTTACTGTTTCTGCTGTATACGGGAGTGATCCGCAGGTCTTGCGGGATGCTTCCGTACAACAGAGCTGATCTCTGTTGCAATATTAAATGATTGTTCCAAAAAGTTACTCGATGAACATTCAAAATATGCAGTGAAGGGTCCTATGCTTACCTTTCAAAGAATTTCCCAAGTACTTGAAATCTACTTTTTAGATTTTTATAAAACGTATACACTACTGGGTAACGTTATTTTAGCTTGTAATTAACTCTCACAACATTCAAGCTAAAACCTATTACTTAAAACATCATACAACACGTCTTTCTGCTTAGAAACCATACTTCCAGCAGTAATAGCCATTGGATTGTAATGTTAATTATGCAATAAAAAACATTAAAAGGTTTATTTAAAAACATTGTTTTGATAAATGCTAAGATACTGACTGTTAGATATTTGCTAAGAAAAAAAATGCATTCAATTCTTGAGGAAGAAGCAACGAAGCTTTTCTAAAATACAGAGAAATACACTGTAATTCAGAATAAAAGTGCTGTCATTTTAATATGCACCGATACACTAGTATTTGTAAAAATAGGTCGGCTGTAATGTACTTCAACTGCTCCTGTACACAGGGGCTGACAAAATAGGAAAGTTCAGCCTCTGATACTGTAGATTCTGACACACAGAATGGCTTCATTTGTTCATAAAACTAAGCATACAGAGAAGCCCTTTAATGACTGCATTTTTTTCCCGTGCATTTTCCGTTTGCTTGCTGCATGTGTTTGGTTTAGATGCACTTTTTTCTTCTTCCATTTGGTTTGTTGGTTTACTTGGGTGAAGGAATGTAGAAGGGCAAACAAAATTTATTCCTAGGGCAGGATGTTTTAAATTAAAATACCCAACTAATCAGTGTAGTTTTTACCACATTTTCATCAGTGCTGCACATAAAAGACATTAATTAATCTATTAGTTCGCTATACACTCAGAATTTTATATTACATTAAATCTGCACAACAGGTGCAGTTAAAGATTTATATCATTTACAAAAGCAAAACTATTATAACAAGAAAAAAATACAGCTAAAAAATATAAAAAATATAGTTACACCATCAAAATGAAAATTTGCTCATCAAAAACTATCTGTACAGAGACATACAGATGACACAACATTTCAACCACACAGTTTATTGATAAATTTTTGTGTGTGTGACTACTAAATAATTAGTGTTGTCAGTGCTGTAAATACATTTTAAATTACAAGCTTGTCTTTACATTTTATACACAGCTAATTTTACAAATAGAACTTTAAGATCAGTTTGTCCAACTTACATGTTGCTGAGCAAAAAGCCGACAATAAGTACTTCGTTCTGAAATATGCTGTAATATAACACCATTTTAAGAATTTTATGCAGAGAAGTTATTAGTGATATTGCTGAATACATTCTGCTTTTCTCATATATAATTATTTGGCTGCTTGAGATTGGCACGTTTTCAACTAGCCTAATTAGTACTAGTTTTATCTATCATAGTTCAAGTTTACTAATACAAATATGCAGTGTAAGTTCAGGTATATTATGTGTATTTTAAAAACCCCACACATTTTGGTATCTATAGTAAAATTCTTCCTCTTATTTTCATTGCTCATGGGAGTGAGAAGTAGTCAGCTGTTTTCGGGACCCTCTTTAGTAAATACTACTCATCTTTTACTTCTCAGGCTTACTTCTACCTTATAGAACTAGTCTGATCATTATCAGTGGAACGCTGCCACCACTTGTTAACTAAGTTAATAGTGTTTAGGGTTAAAATGTCATTTATAATGCCATGAAATGGGTAACTTTATCCCGAAATGTTTTTTCTACACGTTCTGCACAAATTAGACTGATCAGAGTAGTCAGTTTTTAGAGCAACTAGGTTTGGAATATTTTACAATTCATTTGTAAGTCTGATCCACGGTTGGGAAATGAGATCCCAAATGAGATCTTGCACTTTTCAAGGGCAACTCACCCACCGGAACAGTTCTGACTTCCGCAACCCCAAGGCATGTCAGCGTGACACCCAGCAGCAGCAGCGGTCCCTGCGCTTCTGAAGGCTGCCTTACTTCTTGACAACTCCTTTCAGCTCTGACTAAAATCAGAGCAGCTCTTCCCAGCCAGGGCAGGCTCTGGCTGGAGAGGATACCCAAAGTACGGCGGCGACACCAAAAATCCCGACGGCTGCGTAAGGTGGACCGCATGGGCTGTTTGGAAGCAGCCAGACGTGTACGGTGGAGGTGGCGATGCCACGAGGCACCCTGGCTCTGCCCGGGGAAAGGAGAACCTGCGAACTGAACTACCGGTCGAACTGGAACTTGTCGCGGTGCTGGACTGCCTCGACGGCGTCCTGAAGCTCGTGGAGGCCAGGATCATGGGAAGAGTCTCGGTCTGATAGCTCCGCAGAGAAAATCGTATTGGCTGCGACGGCTGTTTAGGTCTTAAACATGTGCAACAATAAACCGCTACCAGAGAGCCCACAATAATGAAGGCGATAAATATTGATCCAACAACGAGGAATGGGACGTAGATTGGTTCTGGGAGAAGAAAGAAGAAAAGCCGTGCATGTTAGTCTAGTGAAATAACAGGTCTGCTGCGTAGAAATAAAGTCTAGAGTTTATGAAGCCCCACGTCATTTCAGTCCCACTAATGCACTGAGCTGCTCAGAAGACAGAGCTTCCAACCATTATCATTAGAACATTAAAAGTTAAACCCTGTATGTACCAGTCAAAATTTCTTTCTGTTGACAATTTTAATAGCCACCAATGGTAAAAGCTGTCTACACCATGTCCCATTTTCTTGTTCTAGTTAGGTTTCGCTCAAGAATCACACTCCTTTCCCCCTCCTTCACCCCCCAAAACCATCAGGGCTGTCCAACGCCACAGCTTGAACCTGCAGGCGAAGCTCAAGTGCTACAGGCGATGTCAAGTTGCTCTCACTCATAAGGTGGAAAATAAGCGCAGAATGCGTGACTTGGGAGGCCAGGCTCCGTGTGCACTGCCGGTTTTCTTTTGTTTGAAAACCCCTGCGTTACACGGCGGGGTTGCGCCGGCAGAGCGGCGGAGCCGAGTCTCGCCTCCGGGCGAAACAAAGTTGAACAGGCACAGCTAAGTTTGCCAATGCAAACCTGAAATACCCACGCGCCTTCCAGTTAGGACGGATCCAGCTGCTGGAGCCCCTTCTGACCGTGAAGTCAGGACAGGGAGCGCAGCCCCGGACGCCCGCTCTGCCTCCCGGCGCGGGGGCCGCTCCCGCGGCCGGAACCCGCCGCCCGCGGCCCCGCACACCCGGCGCCTCCTCCCTGTGCGCACGTGGGGCCGCGCCCGCCGCCTGCCCACCCGCGGGCCGGGCACAGCCGAGCCGAGCCGGGCCGGGCCGGGCAGAGCCGGGTCGGGTCAGGCCAGAGAGCCCCGCGGCCGCCGCGGGGGCGGCCGCGGGGCTCCGGCCGGGGGATGCTCCGCGGGGGCCGGCTCCCGCCTGCCCCGGGACCCGCGGGCCGGGCACTCACGGGCGGTGACTCCCGGGTCCGGGGGCTCCCGGTCGTTGGTGCAGCCGCCCTGCTCCAGGCGGGCCTCGGCGGCGGCGCAACAGTAGCGCAGCGCGCAGGAGCCGCAGCAGATGGTGGCGGCCGCCGTGTCGAAGCCCTCGGGGCACTGGAAGCCCTCGTGGTAGCCGCCCTGCCCGTCCACCCAGCCGTGGCAGTACTCGCCGCCGCCCGGCTGGCCCCCGCCGCCGCCGCCCAGCAGCCCCAGCAGGAGGCAGCGCAGCAGCAGCGCCCGCCGCCGCCCCGCCATCGCCCCGCCGCCACCGCCGCCGCCGCCGCCGCCCCGCTGCCCGCCCGCCCCGCCGGGGCAGGCAGGGGGCGGCCCCGGGTGCGGTGCGGGGCCTCCTGCGCCGCGTCCGGGGGGTGGGGGGCAGCTTCCCCCCCCCACCCCGCCCCGGCCCTCCGCAGCCGCGCCCCCGCTCACCTGCCGCCGCCCGGGCTGTTCTGCCGCCGGAGCTTCATCCCCCACCCCCGCCGCCGTCCCGGACGTCGCCGCCCGCCCCCGGCCCCTGCGGCTGGGCTGGCCCCGCGCCGTCGCTGTCGGTCGGACGGGGCCGAGGCTGGAGAGATCAGCGTCTGCTTTCGGGGGGCTCCATCCTTCCCCTCGGCAGCTCGGGCGCTCAGCCTCCGTGTGAAACCGGCTGAGCCGGAACGCGGGCACCGCCCGTCCCGCCGCACCGGGATGTGCCCCTCGCCTCCCCGCTGCCCTGCCGCCCCAAAGCAGGAGGGTTTCTCGCGTTGGGGGTTTATGAAAGCAGCCCTGCGCTTCTAAGAGTTAAAAACACAAGCAGAGCGTATGATTTATTACGAGGACTCTTTGCTTTTTAACCTGTTTCCTTTCCTCGATACTTTTCAAGTGCAAAGGCATGGCAGTATATTCCGAGAAGATTTATAGCCTCTTTTAGTCCGACACCGGGCCCGTCACCTTTATTTTCCAAAGGGAGAGGGTGAGTGCGGGGCTGAGGAGGAGGGACACATCTGTTCGTATGAGCATCTGATCCTTTTTCTGCTGGAAGAATAATAGCACCGAGTCACCAAGCATCAGGAAAACCACAAAAGGCACTGCTTATTCATTTATTCTAGAGAAAAAAAAAAAATATTTTAAATGAACTGAGCAGATTTAGACTTCTGGTTTAAGCAAAGAAACGTTTCTTTAAATTGATGTGTCCCCTGTGGGCCATCTAGGAGGCTCTCCTGCTTTAACAGTAAAAGGGCTTACGAAACTAGCGTTACATTAAAGTTGGGCTGAACTAAAGAATTAATTTTTACTGCATCTGAAACTTCCTGCCATCATTTACCGCTGGGGTATGAATATGTATATCGGAGTCTGACCACTTGTCAAACATTTTGAATGCCCGTGTCACTAATTTCCAAAGTTGGCAGGTTCAGTGAAACAAAAGGAACAAAGTGTGCTGTGTACCAGCAATAAAACTGTGCGCCGAGAACCATCTATCAAGACCTCGGACTTCTGGCCAACCTCTAAATACAGTCCATGAGCACAATATTTGTTTTTCTTTTAACTAATCTAGTCTCCTTCATTTTTTTTTTCTGTTTTGTTTTCTTTGAATATAACCAGTGCTACTGGATAGGAAAAACAAATAAAAAAATTCTATAAATGCATAATATTTTTCGTGGCTGTTTAACAGCTGTAGGTATAGAAATAACAAAACTGGATCTTAAAGAAAAGAAAATAGATTTTGAACGTGAAGATGTGATACTCTGTCCTCTTCTGCATTTTCATTTTGAAATGATGATGTGAATTAAACTTGTACCAGCTGTCCTGACTCTGAGTTCCTAGTTTTTATAGGCCAATGATAAATATTAGTATAGTTTTGCATTTACTTCACTGTGGTTTTAGAGCAAACATAACCTCCATGGAATGTTTTTAAATGTATGGTTTCTAAAGGCCTAATCCAGTTTCCAGGAAGGTCAAAAGGAATCTCTTTGTTGACCAGGATGAGGCTTGGAGCAGAAGCTCGGTAAGGTCTGTGTGGTACATTCAGCTGTCGTCAGGTGCAAAGGGCAGAGAGACAACAGATCCGTCCTGTCAGATTTGCTGGAAAGCCACTTGTGGTAGGAATTGCTGTGTAGATGTGTCACAGTTCATAAGAATGTTGGGTTTGCTAATTAAATCACCAGTTTCAAAAAAAAAAAAAAAAAAAAAAGAGGTCTGAAAAAAATCCTTCTGATATATGTATATTTTAGATACTAAGCTACTGCAGGAACTGCAGAGGTATTCTTCTGGGGGAAAATGGGGGGGTGGTCCCAAACCACAGGCATCAGCAACATTTCGACCTGGGTTTACTTCTCCTATGTTTCATCTCTAATGCTTGGATCATTAATAACAAGTTTTTCTTTGTGTTCGCCTTTAGGCAGAGGCTCCTCTCTGCCCCCCTCTTGTGCAATCCCATAGCAGCCCTACAGGGTCTCCACCCTTCTCTTTATTTCATAGAATCATAGAATGCTTGGAGTTGGAAGGGACCTCAAAGATCGTCTAGTTCCAATCCCCCTGCCATGGGCAGGGAAATCCTCCACTACACCAGGCTGCCCAAAGCCTCAGCCAACCTGGCCTTGAACACTTCCAGGGATGGGGCATCCACAACTTCTCTGGGCAATCTGTTTCAGTGCCTCACCGCCCTCTGAGTGAAAAATTTCTTCCTTTTATCTCATCTAAATCTGCCCTCTTTCAGCTTAAAGCCATTGCCCCTTGTCCTATCACTACATGCCCTTGGAAAAAGTCCCTCTCCAGCTTTCCTGTAGGCCCCGTTTAGGTACTGGAAAGCTGCAATACGATCACCCCAGAGCCTTCTCTTCTCCAGGCTTGCCCCATCCTGCAAGAAAAATCCTATGAGGGCTTAAGTGTTTGCTTGAAAGTTCATGTGTGGTTGGTTTATTTTGTGTGGATAAATGGCCTTTCACTCACTCGAGTGGATTTATTTCACTGGTGCCAAATAAAAATCAGAGGCAGATTTCAGTACTGCTCTTGCAAACACAGCCAACCTTGAAAGTCTGAAGATGCATGAGCAGTTTTCCTGTGAACTGCTGAGGTCTTAACCGACTTCTTTGGGCTCGTTTTTTGCTTTCTCTGAAATATTGATGCAGTTTACAGAATGCGGTGGTACTCTAGTGGAAATGAACTGGGTTGTTCTGACCCAGAGAGACAAAACCCTTTGCTCTGCTCCCCTTTTGTAAAGTTGGCATCTGTGTAACCACATCCTCAAAATATCTGAGATCCTAGCAGATTCATTTGCAACTACTTCTGTTAATTGCTTTAAACTAAACCCGCAAATAATTAATACAGGAAAAAATGTCATGCAGACTGTCGGTGAGCATCCTTCACCTGCAGTTTGAGGACACCAGATGCTAGGAGTACCTCACTTAGACTGTACTTTGTTGGGTAACATTCTCGCAAAGTACCCACGCTGACTTTGCATATTATTTTTCTTAGCTGAAGCCTTCCAGCTTCCAGATGATGTGCAATTTTTCTTAAGTGATCCCTGAAATTGTTCCATCCATGTCCACAGTAACTGCCTCACTTCTGCCAAATTGATTGGTTATAAAAACTGATATTAAAATCTCCTTAAACAGATTCATAGTTCCTGCTAATAATTTTACTATACTTAATTTTCTGGGTTTAGGCTGTTTTTTTCTGTTTTCACTAGGATGCTTTTGGAGTTCCTTTTGAGTATAAAACAAGTCAGTGACCCATGAAGCTCTAGCATGAGAGACAATCTTATTACCATTTTGAGTGGGCACTACTGATGTTAGTAAAGCCCTGGGACTTTGGCTTGGCTACTGGAGTCCAAGCAGAGACTGGATCTTCCAAACACTCCTAAATAATTGCCCGCTTCTGTATTAACTGGGTTAATGACGGGCTCAGCTCATATCTTGCTCGATGTAACCATCAGGATTGGTCATTTCAGCCTAGCTCTTCATTAAATATTGTCTTGAATTTCAAAGAATGTAAAGGCTAAATCACATTATCAGCTTCTAAAACCAGCCTGGTGCAAGTAGATTTCCTTTAAAAAAATAAATAAATAAATACATAAATAACCATCTAAATTGCAAACACTTTAGCTACATGAGTTCCTTCATTAAGCACAAAAGGACTGTATTGAATAAAATCCTGTATGGCTGTTCTCTAAAATGATATCCTTGTTCTTGACTGGTTGTTGAGAAAGCCCTTCCTGCAGCTGCTTTGCTCAGAGAGCCACCTGCCAGGCCACATGCATCCCTGTCACCTGCCAGACCACACATGTTTTCCAGCCCGGGATGGCTGGAAGGAGCACTAGGATGTACCTCAGCCCTACGTCCCAGCAAGACTCCCACCACGTCTCCACTTCTCCTCTGGCTGCAGAGCCCTGTCCCATTGCCTACATCAGCAAATTAAGACGGACCTGTGAAACCCACAAAGCATGTTTTGGTTGGCTGAATCAAGGGGAAATGTGCTTCTTTCTGTCTTCTTTCTTGCTTCTTTTTCAGCATCACAGAATCACAGAATCACAGAATGTTAAGGATTGGAAGGGACCTCAAAGGATCATCTAGTCCAATCCCCCTGCCAGATCAGGACCACCTAGATCAGATCACAGATCAGATAACATCCTTTCATATCTGGGAGGGAAGGATCATTCTGGATTGCTCTGGGTTGGGAGCTGCAGGCTCTGACAGTCAACTTGTTATGATTTATTTCTGAATAAATATTTCTAATATGATTTATTATTTCTAGTATGATTTATGATTTATTGCTGAATAAATATTTCTGTGTTTTGACCAGTGCTGTGTTGTTTTTCACCCCAGTCAGGAATGTCACCCTGTTTTCTGAAGTCTCTCAGGAACACTTGAGAGGGAAGGTTACGTGGGCCAGCTGTTAAAAGCAGCACCATTTAACACTTGCCCACAACTAACCCATTGAGAAAGCCAGTTACAGCTTTTGGAGAAAAATGTAGAAGTCAGGCTATCTCAGCCTAATGACTGTCAAAGTAAGTGAGATTAGTCATGCTATAAATGCCTCAGGGCTCACTCAAGAAGTAGGATGTTGGGTTACTGGTATCTTGATACATATGTACACATATCGCAGGAATGTTCCCTTATCTGAAATCTGTAACACTGCTGGGTGGAGGAGTTAGGTTCAGACTTCAGAAATCATTATTCTCCTTCTAAGCCATTAAGAGCAGAGGACATTTTCAAGCCATCAAGGCAGCCATCCCTGTTCAAGGGACATACTGTCCAAGCCACCCCTAGCTATCCTTTGGGAATTCACTTTTGTCTTACACTTGAGCTCTATAGAGACCATGTCATGAAAGATGAAAAGATTTGCTTACATACAGTAATTTACGTGCACTAATTGTTTCTCTTCTATAGAACCACAGCGCTGCTCTCTGTTTCAACATAGAGCTATTTGGAGTGGAAGAGCAAGGACAGATGTCTAGAAGAGATAGGAATCAGTGATTTTATGGGATGTGCAGTTGCTCTTCCTTCACTCCAGCTGCAGATAAAAATAGCATGTCTTATGGCTACCAAGCAAGGTTTTCTGAAGAAGCGTTTCATTTGCTTTTAAACCAGAAGTTCCTGTGCTGTTGAATTGAGAAACAAATTCTCCAAGAAATGTTTCTCAATTTTGAAAAAAAAAAAAAAGAAAACTCTCACCAACAGCACTAGCCAATGAAATCCTAAAGAAAAAGTAAAAAAAATAAAGTGTAAAAATGACTGGTTTTTTGTCTTTCTAACAGCTGTTTTCAAAGCACCAAACATGGGGAAATGTTTTGACAACGAAAAAAAAGAGATTGAAAAATGGCCACGTTTTGACCACTGTTTCACCTGAAAAATGTTGATCAGCTATAATTTGGCACATGCCTCCTTCTCTGTAACCTGCAGAGAAAGAAGAAGTTACTGCTGGTAAATAACTACATTTCCTACCAATCTTCACAGCTGTAACCATTTTTAAGTGGTACCAAGCTTACGGGCTAGAGATGGAAAGCTCAGTATGCTGTTGCCATGCAATTCCCTAATTCCCCGAACAGAAGACTTAGTGGTATAGTCATACTAATGAATAGTGCTACAGAAAGGTCAGGGGAGAGAGATAGCATCAGTCAGATCTGCTTTGCTCTGCAGTGGAGTGTGCACTTCTTTTTCCTTGCAACAGAATTAATGAAAAGAAAAAAGTGAAAGGATGTGAGAGAACATGGCATTTGAGTGCAGAAAGAAAATGAGCTTACCAGGGAATGAAGACAACTGTTTTTTTCACTTGCACTGAGAAAAAGAACAGTTGAATATTTGAAAATAAAAAGTGAATACATACCAATGCTTTTTTTTTTCCCAAATAAATAGTGCTGAATATGAGGACACTGTTTCAAAACATAGTTAACAGAGAGCCTAATAAACATGTGCCTAAGTTTAAAAATTCACGGTTTCTTTTTAATTATTATTATGAAACTAAAGCATGAGAATAACAGACATTTAATGAGTAAAAAAATCTCCAGATGGACCGGTTATAGAGTGCCTTAAGCCTTAAGTAAGACACATTCCTTACACAACTATGGGAGAACTAGTTCTGTAGGATCTCTTAATATCTAGCACTAGAATATTGTTTTTAACACGTCAAAGTTCTACACAAATAGAATCATAGAACAGTTTGGGTTGGAAAGGGCCTTTAAAGGTCATTTAGTCCAACCCTCTCTGCAGTGAGCAGGGACATCTTCAACTAGATCAGGTTGCTCAGAGCCCCATCCAACCTGACCTTGAATGTTTCCAGAGACAAGGCACCTACCACTTCTCTGGGCAGCCTGTTCCAGTGTTTCACCACCCTCATTGTAAAAATTTCTTCCTTAGATCTAGTCTGAATCTACCCTCTTTTAGTTTAAAACCATTACCCCTTGTCCTATTGCAACAGGCCCTACTAAAAAGTTTGTCGCCCTCTTTCTTAGAAGCCCCTTTTACATATGGAAAGGCTGTAAAAATAACTCGTCTGCAGTGGATACTTTGGATCTAAAAGAGTAATTCCTTTGTAGCACTAAACTTGGTAAACTAAACTGTTCCCTGACACTTTAGTCAGCAACCAATAAGATAATTTTATTAAATATTTTAACAGTACAAACAGGAATTTAAAAAATGCTTTTATGTTACTGCTGTTACTGATTTATTCTGAGCATTAAATAGCTGCTATCCAATGCTAAAAACTGGGCCAAATCCTTCATCTTCAAACGTGGGAGCATTCTCTCGGTTCCTGTGTCTCAGGTCCTCCACACCCACTTCCTCAGTTTGCATTTCACCCTACCATCCATTCCCGTTTCCATTTGTATCATTGCATGTTCGTAAAAGATAGTTACGTTTTGTTCATTCATTGTATTTGTCCTGTCTTTGGTATGGCCTCTTAACACTTCCCATGTACAGCAGATTTCCCAAAGCATGTAAAACATTGCAGGTCTGAAAAAAATCACATTCAATGATCTATAGATTTATATTTATGATAGTGCAGTCAATGAATGAAAGAGTAGGTGAGCTTAAAGACTGAGACCCATTTTCTTTATTCTGGCTGCAGGTGGGTAGGGTATAAGAAGAGCTTTACCTCAGCTCCCCCAGTCTAGGGCAGGTCAGGCACTGGGACAAGCCAGCACCATTTTGGCTAGCAGCATTGTTGCTGCAAGTTGTGCTCAACACTTTGTTGCTCTTGATATGCTGCACTTCCAGATCCCAAACCAGATGAGTCCTGCCATTCACCTAATCCAAACTGCTCTGTCTGGCCATCAGTAACTGCTTCAGGGGAGGTAAAAAGCCCTACAACATCATGTCCAACTTGCCCATGGAGTGAGCAAACTGTGTTAGGCTCATGCTGTATGGCTGAACAGGCTGCATGCAGAGGAAATATTTGGGGTTTCTGGACTGAAGTGCACAGTCCTGAAATTTGCCCAAACAAGATTTATGTGCAGGAAAGAGGTCTTATCTAGTGAGCCCAATATGTAACAGTTTTAAACTTTGGATTAGTAATAACTGGGAACTGGCTTTCACTCAAGTCCTAGAGCAGACACACTAATACTCTTTCCAAAATGTTTTGCCGGTAATTTTTTTGACAGCAGCTGAACATTGAGCAGATGTCTTCATTGAGCTGTCCTTTTTCTGAAATAATACAGTGAACTGAAAGTCCTGTAAAGTGTCTAAACTGATGTCTGAATATGACTCTCTAAGCTGTTATTACCCTGTATTTGCAGGCACTGCATTTCATTTGCCTTTGTGTTGCCCACTCACCTGATTTGTTAAGGTCTTGTCAAGGTTCTCCCAAAGGTGGCAGCTCTGTTTGTATGTCCCATGAGATCTGTCATCCTCAAACAAGCTGGGAAGTTATAACTGGCTCTCATGATCATCACAAACCCGATTCAGTAGCGCCAGGCACGGTCTGCATTTGTGTCCCACCACAGTTCTTCCTGAAGCAATCTCCTCTGTTAGTTGGTGCACCTTCCTTGCCTTAGTCAAAGAGGTGGCATGAGGTACTCCAGTGTTTGCCCCTCAGAGCATCTTCCTTCATACAAACGTCTGCCTTGCCCCAGCTGGAGGGTGCCTGCGAGGAGGACTGCCTTGCAGTGTCCCCTGGCACAATGTCTGTGAGTGACTCTTGTCTCACTGTTGTTTAGCAAGTGGTGACTTTCAAACGTTGTAGCTGCTCCTTGAGGGACTTAGACCACTTGCACCTCCATCTTTGTGTGCAAGTGCAATAACCGTGCGTTCAGCGTTAACTCGGTGTCACCAAAACAAGCTGCTGCTGTTCAGTGCCTCAGCTCGAGAGGGATTGGGTTGGTTTGCAGTGGTTAATCTTCTAAGGGAAGATTTTCACTGGAGACCCTTTAGCAGGCAGCCACTACTGAGATTTATAGCCCTCCTGCCTAATCTCCCCTCCACTTATGGCTCTGCTGCAGTGGAGAGCAAAAGCCTTGCATACTAGCATTGGATCTAGGGGCTTGTTAGGGGCTCCTGAGTCAGCTTTGGGAGCTCACTACTGCTCAAGCCAGACAGCCCCATGCACCCTCTGTCCTTTTCTATCTCAGTCTCCACACCATTTTTGCTGCTTGAGAGATAAAACCCTTGGGAGAAACTAAAAATAATGGATCTCTTCCTATATGCTTATTTGCTAGTCATTAGATGACTGTCCTGAAGCCCAGCTTTAGGAACAAAAGTCAGCTCAAACCCTCCTGTCTGACATCAATGATACATCAGTGATACCAACAGACTGTAGGGTCTGACCCACAGCCCCAGGGAAAACTGGGACTGCTGCCGCCCACTAATCTCCCCATGGTTACTGGAGCTCCTGCAAACCAGCTTCAGCCCCCAAGGCTTTCACAGCAATGCTCATAGTGCAGGACTGAGAGGACTGGAGGGAGATAGCAATCTTCTAGCTTGTACCACTGCCTCTCCTTCAAGAAACCAAATAAAACACAAGCCCATTTCACCTTTTGCAGTTCAGAGCATTACCACCATGTAGGTACAATGCAGTTATGAAGTCTGATTGTTACTCAAGGAAAAAATGGAGTAGGAAGATATCTTTGAATGCAGAACAAGTGCAGGCTACATTCTGCGGTGTAGGAAACCTAACAAGGACTAAATCTTTAAAGAACTATGTGTAGATTCATAAAAAGTATTGGTGAACAATATTTATTGTTATTGTGGAGAGCAATAATGTTGACTTAAAATATTTAGCTATTGAATTTGACTAAAGTATTCACATAGACTGAATGTAGTCATGTGTTTGGGGATTTAATAACTTTACTTCTAAGTATTACTTATTATTCTTATGTACAACAGCTTGAGGAAATTTTCTTTTGCTTATCTACATTTCAGTCTCTCTGCTCGGATTTCTTCTGGGATCTGACCTGTAAAAACAACTGGATTTATTATACACTAAAGTTTACAGCGAACACTTAACAAATACTCCTATTTCCGATACGAAATTAATAGTGTTTAAATATAGCCTCAGTTGTTATCGGTTTTGCTTTTTCCTGAGTGAAGTAGTTTTCTAGCAAATGTCAAGGAACAAGTAGGCAGATGTGCCAAGGAAAGTAACGGCACATCGCCATCTACGGTGCAGGCCGGGGATATCGCAGGAGTTCTTTATCGTGGGGAGACATGAGAGGGGGTGTTCATAACTGAAAAATGTGGCGGCTTCTCCTTTTCTGGCAGCAGTTTCTGTTGGTGCGGGGCACGTGTTGCAGAAGGGCCATTGTGATACAGAATGTGCATGACTGTTGTGCGAGGAGTGAGAATTAACATGGAGAGTAATTATTTCTGTGAACAATGTTGTTTAGAGAATCAAGGGCATGTTGGAGAGTGGCCAGGTGCAACCAGGCAGGAGGGAGGGAGGAGCGCGTTTCCTGCAGGAGAGCTCCCGCCACGGGGACAGCAGCCCAGTTTCCACGGCGTGTTGGTGGAAGAGGATATTCCACACACCAGTGCTCTCTCCCTCCCCGCTCCTCCCTGCTCTCTGGCTTTCTGCACGTGCCTCTTGCCTCCCCTCAGCTCCCTGCCAGCAACCACTACTGCTTGCCTTCCCCAAAAGCTGGGTTGGGATGGCCTACACTGAGTGCAGGAGGGCAGCCTGGGGCTGTGCCCAAACCCAAATGTTTCTTACAGCAAGGCTGCAAGTGTCATCTGGTCCTGGGGAAGACGAACAGGAGGGTGCCCATTGTAACATGCATATGGCTTATATACGTAACACATGGGCAACCTTCTATTCTCTCTCCAGGGCTTCCTCTTGCAAGTCAAAAAACTCAAGAGAAAATCCATCACTGCAGAGTCCTCCTTCAACTCCCCACCTATGTCTTCTAACCTATGCACAGCTGTCCTCTTCAACAAGCTTTTGAAGCATGCTAGATGGTTAAAAGCAACTGGGAACCGTTCCACAGGGCAAAAGTGACACAGAGGAAATACTAGTGATGTGTACAGCTTCTGCTTTTATCAAGCACTTCTGTATGCCTTGCAGACCATCAACAGCCCATGGGTTGTCCCTTGAAAATCCCCAGCACTCAGCAGTCCATGCTCTGCTCATAATCTGGCTGCTGAGATCTTTGCTACTGAATGGCTACGAGCTGAGCGCATCCCACTGTGTTTATTATTTTATTACTGAGGCTATTTTTTCATCTCCTGTAGTGATAAACTCTTGGCTTTTAGACTAAGGGGTAGGTGGAGCAAGGTCTGGCACCAATATGTGTGGGGACACAGCCTAGCACAACTGAATTCAAGTGGTTTTGGTAGTTAGCTGGCATCTCAATATAAGTCTTTGACAACGTCAATAATAGTTAGTAGCCTCAGCCCTAAATTACTGTTTATCCAATTATAAAACCAGTCCAATATTAGCTGAATCCTGAGTCCCCATCAGCCTCCCTCTCAGAAGAGAAGTTAGTATTTATCATACAGACTGCCTGTAGTCCCTTGTATTATTACTGGCTTCCTCCAATGAGCGTATCACATCTCAAACTGATGATGGATTATTATGAACTTACTTTGGACATCTTACTTTAGACCTTTGCCTTAACGTCCTAGAAATTTCTTCAGTGTCAGGTTGTTGACTTCAGTTTTAATTAATGATCACTTGTTATCGGCTTAGCTCAAATGTTTGGTTTCTAACTTTCAGTTGCGTAGTCTAAACATTTCCAAAGTCCAGATAGATGACTTTAACTTAAAATGTTATGATTTTGATACTGACTTGATGCCTTCCTGGCTGAATGTGAAGATTTTATTCTTCCATCACTTTGATTAATAGACCTATTACAAATCCTACTCTCTAGAGTACCAAGGAGTGAAACAGCTAAACACAATGCAGATTAACCTAGTTAACAGTTAATCTTACATTTCTGTAAGAAGTTTTTTGTTTGCTCAGAAGCTGCTTCACTCCTTTGTACAATTTTCAAATTATAAATTATTGTTAACTGACTCTGCAGTCACCTGTTTGTCTTTTTCTTAGCGAAAAATTTTGTTCTGAAGCTCACATGCTGTATGGTAAATCATTATTACTCTATTACACAAGCAATTAAGAGTTCAATTTAAGTATGAGGAAAGTATCCTGCAAAACCCTCTGCTAGGAAATTGCAAGGTCTTTATCCCTAAGAGTTCAGACAGGATGTAAGTTCACATCTTTACATGAAACACTGGTAGTTCTCCAATCATTACCCAGTCATAAGGCATTCTCAGCTGCACATGCTAGACCATTCAGAGATTTCGTAATGGCTTGTTTCGACATCCTCTGTCAGATATCCTTTAGGTATTACAAACGTGCTTTGGGAAATCACAGTCTTCAGCATAGTAAAAATAAAAATGCTCACATTCATTTTAGCAGTACAGTTCATTTTGGCATTTACGAACACAGTTCATTTTTACTAATACAGTTCAGACTTTGGCCTCTTCAGGGATCTGGAGGGAAGAGGGGCCGAAGGAAGCTGGTTAATATTCAAGGATCACCTCCTCCATGCTCAGGAGCAATGCGTTCCAACAAAGAGGAAGTCAGGCAGAAATGCCAGGAGGCCTGCATGGATGAACAAGGAGCTCCTGGACAAACTTAAACACAAAAGGAAAGCCTGCAGAGGGTGGAAGCAAGGGCAGGTAGCCTGGGAGGAATACAGTGAAATTATCTGAGCAGCTAGGAATCAGATTTGGAAAGCTAAAGCTGTGATAGAACTAGATCTGGCCAGGAACATCAAGTGCCACAAGAAAAAATCATATAGGTATGTCAGTAACAAAAGGAGGACTGAGGAAAATGTGGGCGCTCTCCAGAAGGAAACGGGAGACTTGATTACCTGAGATATGGAGAAGGCTGAAGTACTCAATGACTTCTTGCCTCAGTCTTCACTGGCAAGAGCTCCAGCCACACTGCCCAGGTTGCAGAAGGCAAAGGCAGGGACTGGGAGAATGAAGAACCACCCGCTGTAGAAGATCAGGTTTGAGACCATCTAAGGAACCTGAAGGCGTACAAGTCCATGGGACCTGATGAGATGCATCCACGGTCCTGAGGGAACTGGTGGATGAAGTTGCTAAGCTGCTATCCATCATATTTAAGAAGTTGTGGAAGTCCAGAGAAGTTGCCACCAACTGGAAAAGGGGAAACACAGCCCCCATTTTTAAAAAGGTAAAAAAGGAAGACTTGGGGAACTACAGGCCAGTCAGTCTCACCTCTGTGCCCAGCAAGATCATGGAGCAGATCCACGTGGCGACTATGCTAAGGCATATGGGAAAACAAGGTGATTTGTGACAGCCAACATGTCTTATCTAAGGGAAAATCATGCCTGAAAAATTTGGTGGCCTTCTATGATGGGGTTCCAGTGTTGGTGGTTAAGCAAAGAGCAACTGACGTCATGTACCTGGACTTGTGCAAAGCATTTGACACTGTCCCGCGCGACATCTTTGTCATGCGTTTGACGGATGGATCACTTGCTGGATAAGGAATTGGCTGGATGGTCGCACTCAAAGAGTTGCAGTCAATGGCTCAATGTCCAAAGGGAGACCAGTGACGAGTGGTGTTCCTCAGGGGTCAGTACTGGGACCGACGCTGTTTAACGTCTTTGTCAGTGACATGGACAGTGGGATTGAGTGCACCCTCAGCAAGTTTGCTGATGACATCAAGCTGTGTGGTGTAGTCAACACGCTGGAGGGAAGGGATGCCATCCAGAGGGACCTTGACAGGCTGGAGAGGTGGGCCTGCATGAACCTCACGAAGTTCAACAAGGCTAAGTGCAAAGTCCTGCACATAGGTCAGGGCAAACGCAAGCACAAGTACAGGCTGGGTGGAGAATGGGTTGAGATTAGCCCTGAGGAGAAGGACTTGGGAGTGCTGGTTGATGAGAAGCTCAACATGAGCCGTCAATGTGCACTGGCAGCCCAGAAAGCCAACCGTTTTCTGGGCTGCATCCAAAGAAGCGTGGCCAGCGGGTCAAGGGAGGTGATTCTGCCCCTCTACTCTGCTCTTGTGAGACCCCACCTGGAATACTACATTCTGCTCTGGAGTCCCCAACACAAGAAGGACATGGAGATGCTGAAGCGAGTCCAGAGGAGGGCCACGAAGATGATCCGAGGGCTGGAGGACCTCTCCTCTGAAGAGAGGCTGAGAGAGTTGGGGGATTTCAGCTTGGAGAATAGAAGGCTCTGGGAAAATCGTCTAGCAGTCTTGCAGTACCTAAAGGAGGCCTACAAGAAAGCTGGAGAGGGATTTTTTACAAGGGCATGTAGCAATAGAACAAGGGGTTATGGCTTTCAACTGAAAGAGGATAGATTTAGATTAGAACTAACGAAGGAATTCTTCACTCTGTGGGTGGTGAGGCACTGGAACAGGTTGCCCAGAGAAGTTGTGGATGCCCCATCCCTGGAAGTGTTCAAGGCCAGGTTGGATGGAGCAATCTGGTGTAGTGGAGGGTGTCCCTGCCCATGGCAGGGGGATTGGAACTAGGTGATCTTTAAGGTCCTTTCCAATCCAAACCCCTCTTTGATTCTATGATTTCGTCATATCACCTTGTAATCAAAAGTGCATTTGTGTTTTACAGGCTCACTTTACTAACTAACTTTACTATCTCTTACTAACTAAGCAAGCAGATTTTAGCGTTTCCTAAAATAGAGTTTGGGTAACTTCTGGTTAACAGAAGCCATGTTTGATATTGAAGACCCTTTTCATATTCTCAAGTTCGTTGTACCAGTCAGGGCTTTTTATTTAGTTGGAGAAGTTGCATTGAGACTGAGGCACCAAAACAATTATCAGTCTTGCAAATGATAAAAAATACTTCAGATTTTTTGTTTTGGTCACCTGAGATTCTTAAAACACTCATGAAATTTATTAATGTATGTTCTGGGATGGAAATATGTGTATTCTCTGTCTTGCATTTACCAGCAGTTATATAAAGGAATTAACATCCTGTCTTAGTGCATACTTCAAGCTTATGCAAATAATGCTGCACAGTGTTCTTATCACTTTGGAGTGAAAGATTTGACACATTTTGTTTTTTTGTGAAGATTTCTAAATGTCTTTCTCTAAAGAAATAGCAAAATAGGCAATATATTCATCATCTGGCCCAAAAAAGCACTGCACTTAGAACCATTGGAAGTGCAAGGAGTGATCGCGTCTGCTCAGTTCCTTGCGCAGTCGTGTGGAGACTTAGCACAGACATAAAAAGAGTTTATAGACATCCTGAGACTTATTTTCACCCTAATTCAGCTAAGTAAAATAGCAGCATCCATGTGATTGATCTTGCACATCCCACTGCTGAATGCCCATCCTGGGCTCTCTGTGGAAAACATGTAAGTGTCCAAAGCAGCAGCTTCCTTCCTGTGCTAGAGCCAAGACTTCTTTATTCCAATGGCCTCTTGTGACCACTCTCATTCATGAGGTATCTTAATCGTATAGGTAATTTATTTGTTTTGTTCCACTCTCATCTCTAATAAGTTTATACAAACCTTTGACTTTTGCCTCGCTGCACAGGTCAGGGACAGCAGATACTATTTCTTTATGTGTGCAAAACTCATGACTATTATCTGCTTAGTAAGTGGGAAGCCTGCCTTACCATCAGTTGTCTTGATTAATTCCATGATGAAAAGCGGGATGAACTGTTAAATCCTGGCTTTACTGGAGTGCTTGGACCTCTGTGCATAGGCAAGGCGTAAATGGAGGATAATTTTTTACCTTGTCTGCAAGCATGATTGCTCTGGCAAACACAGTTGTATGAGCGAATGTGCTCAAAAGCAGATGTGTAAATGAAGTTCTGGGCATAAAGTTATAAATTCTGTCACCCAGTAAAAATTGCAAAGTTATACCAAGGTAAATGTAGAGATCACTTTCCTTCTGTATTTATTTGTATGTTTATTGGTTAGTTGAAAATGTAAGACATCCGCTGATTGACTTATAATGAAATATCTCAGAAGTTATGATACTTACCTGCCTTCTTTTTCATTCATTCAGATGTTGGTTTGAAAATCATAGGGCTCAGGAGGTCTCTGAGATAACTTCAGAGTCATACTGATCTTGGTCAAATAATCTGTCCTGAAATGGCAGATAAATTTTAATGGGTATCAGATTATTTTTCTCCCGGCTAGCTGTGCCTGGTACTGTAATATTACCATTGGGGGCAGTTAGCAAATAGACTTCAGTATTGATGTCTGAATATTTTCTAAATCTCATTGACTAGCTCAGCAGTATAGTGAAACATTATGTGATGTCTTTGCAGTTTTTCATACAAAGAGCTTTTTCTGTCCTACTGGGGTGTCTGCAGAATAGAACAGGTTCTCTAAATTCTGATTTACAAACTTTCCTCTGTGTGCTGCAATTCTTCCTGAGAAGTCAGTGTCCATTACTTAAATGTCATCATTCTCTGTCTGATAAAATCTGGCATTTACTACTGTGAGTTCAGTTTAACACCAATAACATAGTGAAAATAATCAGCATTTGCAAAGGATGGGCAGCTCCAACTACATGTGCACTTCCATCCCTGTGCTGCTGACACTCCTTCCTCTGCCTCCGAGCCCCAGGAAGCCAAGCGTCCGCAGTGCGTTCAAGACATTGCTACCAGACAACCGATGCTTGCTAATGTGCAACCAAACTGTGCCCGGTCATGGAGGATGAGAGACTCCTTTGCACAATCACACACCTTATGTAAAGGTCATTCATGCTCTAGGTATGACAGAGTTAGTCTCTCAAGGTACTTCTATATGTTCAGCCACCCCACCTCTCTCTTACTTCAACAATACAGCTTCCTCTGAAAGGACCTTATCTTTGCAAAGCAGCTGGAGTCTTCCTCACGTGGAAGAACGCAGAGGCAATTCATTGGACACAGGTGGGATGATCAAGCTTGGCTGCTTTCAGGACAAGCTTCTTGATGGTTCGTGTTCTTCTAAGGTGGTTCTGAGTTTTGGGGAAGAATCCTACGCTACAGACTCCACCATTAACTTTGTTCTTTGGACTAACTATCTCATATCTAGCCGAAAGACTCAGAGAAATTGAGGGAGACTTCTGAGTAGTTTGCCTCAGATTCAGTGCAGACAGAACCGATGTGATTACTGAGTAAGTATCCTACCGCCCTCAAGAGTGTATGCTCCCTGTGAACTTTAGCTAAATTTATAGCTTCTCTTAGACAGATAACTGTGAACAAGATAGCTGCTTTCTGGCTAGATACAGGCAGAAAAAGAGTTGTGCTCAAAAAAAATAATTGCTACTATCCATCATCTGTTTGTCATCTCAAGAGTGGCCTGCTGCAACTGTTCTCCTTGGAGTAGCCATGGGAAATACCATTTGAATCTTCCATGACCTGATAGCAGAAGAGTGTATTGTGACACAACTTAGTACTGGATACCAAAATTTTTGGCCAAGGGGTCTGCTTGAGCTTCTGGATGGAAGAGGGAAGAATATTACTTTTTTCCTACATCTCTTTCTCTTCTCTCATTGAGCCCCAGCTCCTGAGACATTCTCATCCCACTCTTCAGCTGGGAGCTCTCCCATAGGAACTGAAAGGAGTCTCCAAGACAAGGGGCACACCTTTCCCTATCCCCCACCCTCATCAAGTCCCCAAGGACCTACAGATCATTCCTACTTAAGCCCACATTCACAGTAGCTCTGCTCCACTTCAACACTTTGCTGAGGGGAATAAGAAAGACCCTGGCCAGCGGAAGGGAAGGCAGGGTGGAGATAAGACATGGCTCTGGGCATTACCCCTCCACTGCTGAAGCATCATCCCTGCATGAGCAGGGCAGAAATACAGCATAGCTGGGCAAAGTGGTGCAAGGCAAGCTACTGGTCTAGGATAGTGAATGCCACTGCCCCATGGTGTTCTGGTACCAAGCAGTTTCATGTGCACTTGCAATCACGGTGCTCCCTGAGCATCTGTGCCCTGATCATCATTAACCACATCGTAAAGGTGCTCAGAAATGCAAGTAGTGATGACACATGGGTTGGCCAGGGAGGAGGGACACAGCTGTGGTGCAGTCTGGATGCAGCTCCCCAGCCTCTCTCCGGGGGTCCACGACGACACCAGGGCTCAGTGGAGTCAACGGGAAGCTCCCCACAGACTTGAGTAGGCTTCGCGTCAAGCCCGCTGAGTAGATGTGGCTTGGGAAGATGCTCTCACCTGACTGACCACAGAATGACTGACTTTCCTCTGCTCAGGCCTCTGGGGACAGCCAGAGAGATGTGAGGAGTGGGAAAGACTAATTTATTTTGTTCTGATTTCGGCATTTGTATGTGTTTATGTGGGCAGCATAACAACTGCTATCTTTTGCTGTTCTCTTGCCTGCTTTTACTAACTTGGATTATTTTTTTATGTGATGGTAAGTGCATTAACCTTTAGTTTAAAATCTTGCTTGCTTTTGAAATGAAAATCTTATATAAATTACCAAATTAAATCCAAAATATTCCTCAGGCAATTCAATATTTACTTATTTAATTTTTTTTAATTACATTAGCTAGAGGCATACTTTTGGATTTGTAGGTGTTTGGATAACTTAATTTAAAACAGCAAAACAGACTAGACTAGATAAGACAAACTTAGGTCAAATTATTCTGTTTGTGACATATGTGATACATAACGCTGTGTAATTAGATATTAAAGTGGTTGCTGTGCAGCAGGATGTTCTGTGAAAATGGGACAAATGTTTTCTAAATGTACCACTGGAAACCAGACAGATGGTAACCTATATCCCCAAGGAGGATAGCTGAATTCCACCAAGTTTTTGATATGAATTTGAACTGTAGTGAACAGGAAAGGAGGGAATTTGTGATTATAGCTTAGCTCGCCATTAGTCAATGTTTGGCTGAATGTGCAAGGGAGGCTTATATGGTGCTTAGTCTGGACACTAATGTTTTCTGGGGATTTGTTCTTTCTTGAGCAACAGCAGAGCAGATGGTGACAAAGCAGATCTAGCAATAAATCACAGAGACAGGATACTTGAAGCAAGCAAGATGATCTAGAGGAACAAAACAGAAACTGAGGGATAATTGTTACACAAATGCAAAGTGTATTCCCGCTAATTTTATTAATGCTGGAGACAGTACTTAAAGGCTTAGCATTTTCATGTAGCTTGGCTGTTGAAAACCCTATTAAATTTTTTTATTAACATCCTTTGGGAGCAAAACTTTTCAGGGCACATACAAAATAAAAACCACACTATTTACTGAAACTTCTGCTGACTGGACAATTAAAAAATGACTGACAACCTTAAACAGCAACGTGCCTTTCGACACTCGCCAGTTTTGTGGCTCCTTCCATAGGATTCAGCTCTGAAACTGCAACAGGCTTCAGCACTTCCTGGTGCACACAGAAGCAACGGGAAAGACACCGACAAATATTCTATGAAGCATAAAGGAAGAAACAGCAATCCCAGAAAACAACATCTCGATGGACCTGTATTTGCACGCTAGCTGGGCGGCAGTGTTCCCTCTGCTCCCTACACGGGAGGCAGTGCGAATCTTCACCCCTGCCAGGAGCTGCTTCTTCCTTGCCAGCCAGGCTGCAGCCCGACCCTGGGAATGATGCTTCTTCCCCATTCCCTGCTGTTTCCTCTCCTCCAGTCCCACCAGCACCTGCATCAGCATGGCAATGCCTCTCTCTGTCAGAGCTGTAGTCCCGCGTAATGTTTCAGCTGGAGCATTTATAGTTACATTCACCAGGTTGGAGGCTGCTGATATGGAGGAAGGTAATGGTGAGTGGTTCATGGCCTTGGGAGGCAAAGGGACCCTTAGGCCCCTGTTCTTGCACTAAAGCTAGGCAGAACCTGGCTTCCAAGAAAGACCGTATGATGAGGAGATGGCAATTCCAAGCTCGCCTGGCTTAAGCAAGGGATTACTGTTGCTTTTTGTACACAATGCTACAGCTCAGATAATCCAAGAGATAGAAACTATCCATCAATTCAACAAATATTTTTCCTGCAGATCTCCATATCAGATCATCCTTGGCATCTTTCAGGATGCGCCGCAGCACAAGCAGCATCGTACAGCCTTGACATGCAATCAGACCACAACGATCCTATCATGCGGCGATTATCGAGTGGTTGGTAATCGTACCTCCCCTTGGATCATTTGTCGTTCACTTAAAGTTAGCGTTTCCTCTAATCTGCCTCATCTCAGCGGCACTGTGAGACAGCTCTACTACAAATGATTGCTACACCGAGGTGTATTTGTGTGCTGCACAAAGGAGTGTTACACAAAGGAGCCTCTTTTTAGCAGACGAAGGACCAGGCAAACTGAAGGCAGGATTATTGAGCTGTTAAGTATTGGCATTTTTGGTGCAAAATGTATCATGAAAATGTATATCAACAGCTCTCAGAGAGAGTAATTTTCAGTCAATAATAATAAAAACAGAACTATTAAACTCAGATGAGCAATTCCTCAATATCATAATGCCTCCATTTTCTTTTTCTGATCATGTGTTGGAATGAGTTGTTGTAATGTGAAAACAGGTAGAAAAGTGAGACAAGCCATTAATAGGAAGGGCTAAAAGCATAACATTTTGTGCAGTAGCTTGTACCCAAGTTTGGATGAAGACAGCAGCAAAGCCTTACGTCTCATGTCTACACATATTCTTGTGTAGTGGCTGGAATTAAATTTTACATTGTAGACTTTCAAGAAGAAACATCCCAATTTCCCATGTACCTGTATATATTAAGCTCTATATAATGAAGGCTTGATACTGAGATCTATATGGGGTGTGATTGCTGATTTGTCCATTTCTGATTATCGTCAGGGCATTTGGGTATTTATTAGATACTGCAGAAATATCATGTTTTGAATACTAAAATTTTTGGGATGGGACATTTCAGATGCTAAAAGTATACGTGTGCAAAAAAAAACTAAACCAAACAATCCGCAGACAATCTTGCAGAGAAAAAAAATCCATCCAAGGAAAAGATAAAACTGCCACCTGATGTGAATGGAAGCACAGCTACAAGCAATACCATAAGCAACTTGACCATGTCTGGTACAAGCTCATCAAGGTTCAGAGGGGATGACTGTGCTTGAGATATGTCTGTATGCCATGATTTTCCCTTGCACTTGTGTTTGCAGCCCATAGCCTTGTGCTCAGGCATGCTGCTGGTACATTCAGAAATGCATCCTTCCCAGAGGAGCCATGGCTGAGACTGTGCACCAGGGGACCACCTGGGGCACCCATGGGTCACATGGACACAAGGTCCCCTGGCCGTTAGGTGTCTTCTAAGCCAGGCTGACAGCCACCTGAGTGTCACTGCTAGTAACGATGAAGTCAGAGTAGCTGTCAGGGGCAGTTACTGCAGCTACTTTTCCCTGTGTTGCACATTGGAGCTGGTACTAGCTCTATTTTGTCCCTACTGTCTCTCTTTCCCAGTGTGTAGGTTACTTACTTGTCAACCAAGACAAAAATAAGAGATACCAGCAGAGGCACACAAAACAGCTTCTTAATGCTCGGAGAGTTTTCCTCTCTCCTCTCCTCTCTTTCTCCTCCTTCCTGTCAAAGAATGGATGAAAAGAAAATGTGAAAGGGTAGAATTCACTTATTGCTTTTCAATTGTAGAAAACCTTTATAAAAAATGGTGTTAGAACAAAAAGTTTAATGAGTCACATCTCAAATACTTTACTTAATATTTCCTTCCTTATAATTCTGAAAAATGATCAGAGTAAGGAGGCTGAAGTTCCTGCATCTGAAAACTTGTACGCTGTTTTATTATTTAATGCTGTACCAAGCCAGGGTCATGTTAACACCTTTGATTCTTTAGGGTCATTAATTCCATCAAAATCGATGCAGCCAGAACTATTAAAGCTTGACAATAACAAAAAAAAAAAAAAAAAAGAACAAACCAGGAGGTAAATCCATTGTAACATGGCGACGCAAGCTTTTTATTTGTGAAGAGAACTGAAGTTTGCAGGCACAGTTGTCTTTACTCTTCCTAAATTTTAATTCTTCAGCAAAGTCAATGTAAGGAGAGGAACATGATATCAGGATCCATATCCAATATTATCTATCAGAGATAACTCTTTTCAACAGGGTTACTTCCATGTTAAAGTGAAGAAAAAAAGCTTTGGGACCCCAGGATTGGGAGTCAGCTGAAAACGCGCCTGCTGGTGGTCACCAGTGGAGTTCTGGTAACTCCTGCTCCAGGAACAGAGGGAATATCCTCGTGTCATTCATGAATGAGACCACCATCCTTATAATTATTTTACAGTTCTGTGAAGTGCAGCATTAAAAATTTAAAAAGAGAGGCCATATAATTAATAAATTACCAAATAATCTTTTAATTTAAAAAAATTGTTCTATTAGTCTCAGACATAATGATGACAGAGGCTACCAAGAAGCCATTTGTCCGTACATAATTTTACTGAATAATTAAACTTACTTCATTGTACCGTTAGAAACTGGAAGTATGATTGCTTCTTCTGCTTGGATTTAATATCAAGGTTTGATTTGAAAGGTGTTACTTCAGTGAATGAGTAGTACAATTACAAAATAAACTCAAATATCCCAGGAGAACTATCCTTAAGGTCTGATTTAGTAAGATATTAGTTGCTGGTATAAAATTTCCAAGACTATCTAGTGCACAGATGCTATTCTTAAGAACAAAAAAAAACTTCTGGTGCTAAAGCTGTGGGAGTGAGGCCCTTTACATGTCAAGGTTGATGTATGAACTGATAGCTCATGAAAGGTGAAGCTTTGACTAACTTATCGGACATCTATCTTTAGAGTTAGGGCTGGATGAAGCCATTTGACCAATTACCTTTACTTATGTCCCAAGCAGTCTGAAAGCTTGTTTTTTGTTACCGATGACAATATGGTCCAATTTGATGCTCTCAGACCAACACAACTAAACAAATTAGCTTTCCATTCCAAAGAAAATGTAACCTAAAGCAAGTTATGATTTATGTGAAGCAAATGCTGGCTACAGCCCATGGGGTCTGCAGCTCTTACCTCTGGTCAAATTACTTTTAAAACCACACAGGAAAAATCTGAAGTTCAATGAATGAATAGTACTTACTACCAAAAATAAATCGCTAGGGTCTGTGTGGATACTGGCAAGCAAATCAAACCTTCCAGAAGTGCAGCTTTTTATGAAATGTTCAAATGGCTGAAGAGGTTCATGAGCTCTGCTCTGCACAGTAAGAGCAGCCGAGAGAACAGCAGCACAGAACCTGCTGCTCCGGGTTGTTTTCAGTGACACCTTACATCGTGCAATTAAAAACTCAAAACACGGGTACCTAACTGAAAATGTGTCTATTTTGTTGATATCTGATACAAAAGCAGAAATCACTTTGTACTTTGTAGTTCAGTCCAAATCTGTTTCCTTTTATTGTTTTCCCATTTAATGGAAGTTTAGTGTTCGCTCTGCAGAACCTTGCTGGCACTGGAGAAGCAGACCCTAAAGGGAGAGTGCTATGAATGATGTTAGACTCGTAGCCAAATTCCCAGCTGAGAGAAGAATCAGCAGTGTAAGAACTGAACACTCAGCAGTGGTCCGCACACCGTCTCACTGTCCACGCTCAGGTCTGACCCCTGAGACTGGGGGGGGGGGAGTCCAGGAGTCCCCTGGCTCCATTAGACTCCTGGCTTCCCCAGCACTAATTAGGTCTTCTTCCCAGAAGGTCCTCACTGAACCAAGAGGGCCTGTGATGGGGTCTTCAGACTGCTGTGGGATGGTGGAGGTGAGTGGGACCTCACAAGGGAGATATCAGATCCCACGCTGGTCTCACTGCGCTAGCATTGCTCATCTTGGTGCAATCTGGCCTATGTCCTGGACCACCTCTTTAAGGTATCCACATGATCATAGAATCATAGAATCTGCTTGGTTTGGGTTGGAAAAGACCTCAAAGATCATCTAGTTCCAACCCCCCTGCCACAAGCAGGGACATCTTCCACTAGATCAGGTTGCTCAAAGTCCCATCCAACCTGGTCTTGAACACTACCAGGGATGGGGCAGCCACAGCTTCTCTGGGCAACCTGTTCCAGCGCCTGAGGAATTTCTGAAGAATTTCTTCCTTATATCTAATCAAAATATCCCCTCTTCCAGTTTAAAACTGTTACCCCTTGTCCTATCACTACATGCCCTTGTAAAAAGTCCCTCTCCAGCTTTCTTGTAGGCCTCCCTTAGGTACGGGAAAGCTGCTAGAAGGTCTCCCCGCAGCCTTCTCTTCTCCAGACTGAATGACCCCAACTCTTTCAGTCTGTCTTCATAGGACGGTGGGTGCTACAAAGGAAAGACAACAACAATATTAACTACCATCGGCTTTTGCTACACTGCCTGCACCATTTCCTCCCTGGGGATCCGACTGTGGGACTGTCTCCTCATAGGAGAAATCACAAATGTCTCTTTACAGCAAGTGAAAAAAATGTTAGTTGTAAGGCAAATGAAGAGAATATTTGGGTTTCCCAAGAAACCCATGCAGTGATGATCCTTTGTACTGTTGTGTTTTCTGTGTTTTGTAATCCTATAGATCTTTTGATGTAATCTCTTCAGACTATATCCATCCCTCCAGCATCTTTTTTCCTTTAGGTTTATATTTGCTATGTTTACTATTAATTCAGATTTGCAGTGCTCTTTATTTATTTACGGACTGAGGAAACCCTGAGAAGTGCTGGGGAAGTGTTGCTCACCAGCCTGGGCTGCGGCACCAAAGACGCTGTTGCATCTTCTGCAGCCAGGAGGAAATGGCCTGCCTCTTGTGGGCAGGGTCGGTACCTTGAGTTGATTAGTAAGTTCATTATCTCAACTCAGTCCAGCTGGGTAATAATGACTGGATGCCATAATTCTCCCTTTTTGTTTTACCATTTTTTGTTTTCACAAAGGCTTTATGGTGAGCAGAGACCCAGCCCATTCATCCAACTCCAGCACGCTTCCCTCCCACGAATACCATGTTGGGGCTTGCGGCTTTACCTTCTTCTCCGAAGGACTCTCGCTCGGGCTCCTGGCTCCGGCTGTGGCTCCGGCTCTTTTGGCTCGGCTCAGGCTCTCGACTCTGGCAAGGGAGTCGGGGCTTCCCAGGGTCTCGCGGATGTATCACGTCGGGGTCACCAGTTGTTGCTCACCAGCCTGGGCTGCGGCACCAAAGACACTGTTGCATCTTCCGCAGCCAGGAGGAAATGGCCTGCCTCTTGTGGGCAGGGTCGGTACCTTGAGTTGATTAGTAAGTTCATTATCTCAACTCAGTCCAGCTGGGTAATAATGACTGGATGCCATAGGGAAGGTTCCTCTGGTATTCAGAAAGAGGCAGTGGTGTATTTGCTAGTTGAGGAGCAAAGGGTGAGGAGGAATGGGTCTGCCCCAGCCATGGGACTGCATGGGTCCACTCCCTGCTCCCCTGCCCAGACCTTCCAGACCTGAAATGAGAGGTGTAGCAGAGACTCTACATCTGGAGGAAGCCTATATCCAGAGAGTAACCAGAACGAGTGAGATGGTGCTGAAGGTGAAGTTGCCAGGAGGGAACACTGTCTGTGCCACAGGATCCCTCTAGCAGGACCTGGAGAGACAGCAGAGGACACAGAGAGGGCTCTGGGTGTCCTGTCTTGGCAGCCCCTGGGACATTGAAGGTTAAACTCAGGGTTTGTCTCGGACAGTGTGTGTTACCTGACAGGCACCACTGCTTGTCTCTTGTCCTGCACCACCAGCTTCTCATAGGAGGGAGTGATGCCAGACAGTCTCTTATTCATTGGATAATTCCTCGGTGAGTCAGTGTGCTACTGCCTCTCAGAAATGGAAGGAGAGATGGTGATATAGGATAAATATTAATAAATAATAAACCATTCCAGTTACAACTGAGTCTTTTCCCTTTGTTCCATTTTGTCAACTCTTTGTGGTGCTGAGGTCTGGTCTGAGTAACAACGTAAACCAGAAAAAAACAAGAACTTCAATCCCTGTTGTCTTTTTTCGCATTTGGTATAAAATAAAATAAAATACAATTTAAAAAAAAATTAAGTGTTTGGAATGCCTTTATAGCATTGAATAGGAAGTGTTTTAGCAATGTTGAGAATAAACTGTGTTTTCTGAAACACTGGAGCTTTTCTTCCCACCCATCAGGAGAGAGAAGAGGAGGTCGAGGAAGATGGACAGTTGTTTTCTTAGAGCTCCAGCCCCTAGAATGATGGCATTTTGAGAATAGCCTTTTTTCTTTTATTTTCAAGGCAGTTTCCTAGCCTTGGAGTTCTGGAACTAGGCTACTGTTACAGTAGTTTGCTTAGGAGAGGAGAGCCTGACTAATGATTTTAGAAGAGACAAGATTGGTCAGATACTACAGTGCCTCTTTTCCCCACTTTTCTTTGACTCCTGAGCACCTCCCTAGAATGAATACATTTCCTCACTAGTAGCGACTACAACTTTTTTAAGCTACATGTACAAGAACAGAGGGATCTTTAGCTTTAGATGAATGTCAAAAATGTTTACTTTTGTAAATACCACTATAGTTACTTCTTGTTCTTAGAAAGAAACTCATAATGCAAGTTGTTTATCCTGTTTATCCCCATTATCCTGGGCTTGACAGCATGTCATCAAAATTATCTGGGTATATTTGACAGTCATAGGACTCATAACAATATCTGAGTAGAATTAGATGTCAGGCTGGACTTTCTTATCATGAAAATATCTAGTTGTATATTCTAGGTGTCTCGTGGCTGTCAGCCTTGCTTTGGGCCAACTAGTCAGTAACTGCAGTCACATGGATTTATTCAAATGTAGGATGCAGACTGGAGTGTGCAGCATGGACAATTCATAAACTACTTCATTGAAAATAGTTTGAACTGAGGCTTCAGATGTCCTCCAGAAATTTTCCTTTTACAGGGATGCCATGAACTTCAGCTGCATGCAGTGGCCATACTGAATAAAGAACAGATTTATCACACAGTCATGTGTTCTCCAGGAATATGGCATGGTGTTTTCCAAACACACATCCCCATGCACAAAATGTAAGTTTATAGTTCCCATTTCTAAGTGTAAACATGCTTGGGTTTGTTTTTGACAGGACCATCAACGGATTTAGACTTCTGGAAAGTGGAACTGGATTTCTGCAGGACATAGGGCTGCCTTTGTTGCAGATAGGAACACGAACATATTTCCAAAAAACACATGGGCAAAACGCTAACTCTGAGAGACTTGCAGGGCCATATTTCCACTCTTGAAGTTGCAATTATACTTTTGAAAAATCCCTTGTTGTTTTCTCTCATCAGAAATAACTCTTCTAAATACAGAGACCTGGTTCAGGCTCAAAATGGGTTCTGTGATCCCAGCTGATTTCTTTTTATTCACACACTCATCCGAGCCGTAAAGGTCTTGTAGGTTAAAATGGGCCTTTAGAATGACTCCTCTGTAATTCTGTGTCTTACAGTTTGGCCTTTCCCAGTTATCCTTGTAACTCAACTGCCCTCCAAGGATTCACAGAGGAGTGACTGACTGGCACTGAGACTAGATGAATTATTCTGTTGATGGTGCCTAAGAGGTAATAAAATCCAGTTTAGTCTCTCAGATCTGAAAAGCCAAGGAAATAGCAGTAAAAACTGTGTTTTGTCAAAAAGTCAGTGAGTATGTGACTGCAAGTACCTACAAGGGGTAGTCTCTAGAAGAAGGGGATGTCATTTCTGCAGCAACCTTTGAATGCAGACAAAAACTAGAAATAACGGATGATATCCTCATTAATTTTCTTTGTGACCAGAACAATATTTATATAGTGGCTTCCAGCCAAGGAGCTCAAAAAGCTTTAAAAACTCCAATTAGTCGCACCTCTGAGTTCAGGCAATGCTACCTCTATTGTACAGATGGAATGACAGTGGCATGGAGAAGTTGTTTATCAAATGAGCACAACCAGACGGTAGAGAAGGTAAAGCGTAAGCCCCCAAATGCCTGTCCCCTCCTCCTGCACTTTGACCATCCTTCTGTCAAAGAGTCTTAATGAGCTTTATATACGTATAGAAATATCAGTGCATAATAACCTGCCTTAGCATTCTGAGGGAAGGCTAATAAATGTAAGAATGAGACATAAATCATTGATTAAAATGTTAGAAGTGATGAGAATAAAAGATTGCTCCTGCCTTTACCGAATTACGTATGCAAATTTGCATACACTACAAAATGAACATCTTTAAATGAATGAATTAGAACCTCATGTAGAAAAGACTGAGCCATATTTGCATACAACATTTATTAGGAGGAGATGCGCTTATTTTTGGAATAAACAGGGAGAGCAAATCCCTGGGAATCTGCTGAAGCAGCCTGTGCCTGCAGCTCGTCAGAGTGCTCTGTCTCCCCTGCTAGTAGTGCCTGCAAACAAGTATGAGCTGTGCCCTGAAAAAAACGTAACCGGCAGATTCAGGAGAACATTGACACATCCCAAACATTTACAGGAGTTTACCACATTGTTTGTAGTCTGAATAAATTAAAGCCACTGACTCTTTCTTGATATTCTTTTATTTTCAGACAGCCAGATTAGCACTTTGGCAGACTGAATGCACCACTAGGACAGGAGCATCCATGTTTATTTGAGGCAAACTGCATACATAGTTAGCTGAAAGACAGGACAACTTTTCAGTGAGTTCTGCCCCAAAGGTATTGATGTAATGAAAAAGTATTGGAACTGGAAAGCACAGCATATCCTATCTATATCTCCATCATGCAAAATTATCTGGTATAGAGAACCATGAAAGAAAAACCCAGTCTGAAAGTTACCTCATTCAATGTATTAATTCAGAAATGTTAGTTTTTGTACGATTTCATGAAGTACTGAGCCTTCTTTGAGGTTTTATTTCACCCATAGTTCCTTTGATTTGAAGTGAGGATGAGAGGGCTCAGCACCTGCAGTTTCAGCAGTGCTCAAAACTATTCAGAGCACCAGAAAGCCTTTTTAACCAGCTGCAGTTTAAGCACAGCGGAGAGCAGGAGGAAGCATGTCAAATCTGTCCAGAGTCCCACCATGGGCATCCCACCTGAGCCCCTGGCCTCCTTTTCTTCTTCCTTCGGTGCTAATTACTTCATGAAATCAAGAGCTTATGGAGAGGTTGGATGAGGCTTTGAGCACCCTGGTCTAGTGGCAGGTGTCCCTGTCCGTGGCAGGGGGGTTGGAACTAGATGATCTTTAAGGTCCCAAACCGTTCTATGGTACGATTCTATACGAAGAGCATATGGAGCCACATTTCCCTGCATACGGTCATTGTGGTAGTAATTCTCCCACTGCTTCCAGAGCTTTGTATATTAATTAAAAACACGATCTTTAATGAAAAAAAAAAAAAAAAAAAATCTTTCGATACACTTTACTGCTTCTTTCTGGAAAGCCCGATGCTTAATGTCAGTAGCAATCCTGCTCAGCGTTCAGCTGACTCGCACTGTCGAGACGCGCTGCAGCCGGTGTCCGCGGAGCGGGGCGGGCGGCGTTCCCCAGCCGGTTCAAACAGGGGTCTGAGCGCGCCCTCTAGGGGCTCCGCCGAGAACCCGGCCCCGGGTCTCCCCCGGTAGCGCCGGCCGGAGCGCGGTGATGCGGTGGGAAAGGGAATCTGCTAAATGTCGCTCGTCACCCTGCTTGGGGTGCGTCCCACCGCGTCCCCCGGCAGATGCTCGTTTGTTCGCTCACCCGCAGCCTGAGCCGCCCATTCGATACTCAAGACTTACACACCGTTGTAAGCGGATCGCTCATCACGCTGGGTAAGACCTGGCAACAGACACCAGCTGGGCACAGAGGGACAAAGGAGAACGACCTAGCTGCTCCAAGGGTCATATAGACACTCAGGGAAGGCCCTAAAGCCTTTAGGAATAGCGTGAACTATTCCAGATGGCAAGGGGTGACCTCCGGGTAATGTTGCCAGAAGAAGAAAGTTAATGTTTGTAGCTCTTCTTGCTGCAGTAAATGTCCATGTTTGAATCATGACCACAAGACAGACAGTGACAGTAACCTGTCTGGTACGGACCTGCTAAGCACACATTTAGAGTTCAAGCATCATCCCCAAAGGTGAGCACTAATATAGCCCCGACATAATCCAGCACCATTTAACGTAGAAGTAAGATTTAAAATAAACCTGTGTTTTGCTTGCCAAAGACATTTTCCTGTGACATGCTCAGTTCTCAGAGACATAATACAACACAGATTGCCTTGGTACAAATGGATTTTGGACAGCTGGTTATATCGTCAGTAGCACTATCTACCACATACCTCTTCAGAAAAACTGTGCATGAAAATGAAGTCTGTGGTACTGGGGCCATTTGAGGCCTTTCCATTTCTTTGTCACTCTGAAGTGTAGGGTACACGACAGCATCCTGTGTAAAGCAGGGTCTCAAAACACCACCACACCTCAGAAAAGCAGCCATCTGGCCTCACATCCTAGCTTCAGTTCACTCCGAGTCTGCTTTTAAAAGGCATGAAGATACATCCTGTCACATTTAGCAACCTTTCCTGTCTTAGCAATTCTATCTTATGTTTGGCAAGCTTCATTGTGTCAGTCCCTTCAAGCCCATAGCTGTTATTTGGAGAAGCTAATTTTTAAAAAGGAGAGCAAAGCACAGGTTTGAGCAAGAAACAGGGTGATGCTCTTCATTGCAATAGCTCTTCAGTGGCTCGATCATAGCCTGCACCCCTCTGGACAAGTCACTGGGCAAGCACAGAGCAATAAGGTGGCTCCTGCTATGGCCCGTTGGCCTTCCAGGGAGCCAATTTTATAAGTATTAAAGTTCAGAAACTTTGGGAAGTCTGCTTATAAACAAGCATATTTGATTCCAAATAAGAGGATTTCTTCTAGGTTTGATCTTAGCAGTGTCACCAACAGATCTACTGGCATTTCTAAAGAGTTTCTCTAGGCGAGGTGTAGCCTGAAGAGATCTTCCTGATCTTTGCAATGACATCAGTTCTCTCATTTTACTTCAGGTTAACTGAACACTTACAGATGTACCGTTATAAATAAGAAAGGCTGCATCCTACAACAGACCCAAACAAACTAAAAGATTTCCCCCACCAAGAGGAACTCACCTTCAACCTCTAAATCTGTAAAGAAATTAGAAGAATAAAGAAACGTATCTAAGCATCTTATCTTTTCAAGGCAATCATATTCCTGATAACACAGTGTGCGCTGCTGTGAATATATTTTTTGGGGGGAAACAGCATGTGCTAAAAGTAATTTCTTCATCTTTAAGTACAATCTTGTAACGTTGGAGAGATGCCAATCAGCCTGCATGCCCTGCTCACCACAATGGACTGAACGTGTCCCTGGAGTCATTCGCCTCCAGTTATACTCTGGATAGATTTGTCCCGTTGTGTCCACTCATTGAGTTTTGCCAGACAGCTGCTAACAGGAGTGGGGAAGGAAACATTGGCAAATGTGTCAAAAGTGGTCATATCTATCTGACCATTCTGAGTCTGAATATAATAAGTATTGACTTTTTTCCTCTTTCGTTTGTATTTGGTACTATTAGTTTAGCATTTTGTTACCACATAATTATTAGCAAAAAAACCCACCTACAACCAATATAAATACAGCCCTTCAGTTCTTAACTTTCTGTGTTATCTACACTCATTTGTGCATTGGCTTTGGATGTACACATTTTTTGGTAAAAAGATCTCTATTATCATTTAAAAAATAATAAAAAAAAGAAAGTCTGATCTTATGATTCCAGAAATTTCTGGTGAATTCAATAGGGGAAGCTGTAGGCATTAACAGTGAAGATCATCGGATTTGTGCTTCAGGAGCTTCATTCTCAGCCTGGAAATCACAAACTGCTGTTTATTCTATGGATTCGTAAAAGACCCAGACTGAAGGGATTCTGACCCAGCAGTCATCCAGGAGGTACTGAAAAATAAGTATTTCATAACAGAAAGACATTTCTTTAAAGACCTATGTAGAAATAAGTGAAATTTTTTCTGCAGTTTCTGTTGTCATGGTTGTCTGTTCCCAAACCACAAAACCTTTGAAAAAAAAAGTCTCAGTTGCAGGTACTGTGTTGTCACTGTCAGGTAGAAGCACAGGATCTAGTTAGTGTTCAGGATACAGAAAAGATGGACCAATGTCTCTCAGAGAGAGATTATGGCAGCCATTAAAAACTCAAAAGTCACAAACCCTTCACATTTCTTTACTCAATTTTACACTTGTCTTGAAACGCTGGTGGTCAAAACGAGAATGCTTTGAGGTCCTGGCTGTTCCAAGCCACTCCAAATTTGTTATTATTACAAAATATGATCTTAAATACCACAAGCCTGCTAAAATCCAAAGAAATCCACTCAATATCCAGCTAGTCTAGTGAAATGAAACTCTTAGGGAATCACTGACAAACCCTCGACTTCAGCACACATTAAAATCCTCTGTAAGGACAGCCAACAACCAGAAACTAGCCACTTTTCTCCCTGCACCCTAAGGATCTCCTGTCTATTATGCTGTAAGCCTACCTAACCCACACCATCAGAATCAGGATCTCAGAACAGTTGATAGTGGTTTTTTTACACCATGATCAGACACAGAGGAGTTTGTGCTCAAGAGCCTCACATTTAGATCAATCTTGCTAGACTGGAGCTAAGAGTTTAAGCTGAATGGGATTCTTGTCCAAGACCTCCTACTTCTCATTGCTGTCACTCCAGTCACAGACCTTTGCTGAAGAGCAAGCAGATCCTCTGACTGCTTTTCATGCTCTGGGGCCATGAAATCCCCAAAGTGAAACAAGGATCTCTGCTGCATCTTTTTGAGCAATGGGTGCAGGTTCTTAGCAGCAGGAAAGACTTTGAGATGGAAGTAGCAGCCAATATCCCTGAATGGACTACTGAGTGGTCTGGAATTGTAGAATCATAGAATGGTTAGGTTGGAAGAAGAGTTAAAGATCATCTACTTCCAACTCCCCTGACATGGGCAAGGACACCTCCCGCTACACCAGGTTGCTCAAAGCCCCATCCATCCTTGAACACTTCCTGGGATGGGGCATCCCCAACTTCACTAAGCAACCTGTTCCAGTGCTTCACCACCCTCATTTTAAAAAACTTCTTCCTTAGAACTAATCTAAATTTACCGTCTTTCAGTTGAAAGCCATTGCCCCTTGTCTTATCACTACATACCCTTGTAAAAAGTCCCACTCCAGCTTTCTTGTAGGCCCCCTTTAAGTACTGGAAGGCTGCTAGACGATCTTCCCAAAGCCTTCTCTTCTCCAGGATGAAACACCCCAATCCTCTCAGCCTGCCTTCAGAGTAGAAGTGCTCCAGCCCTCAGATCATCTTCGTGGTCCTCCTCTAGACTTGCTCCAGCAGCTCCATATCCTTCTTGTGTTGGGGACTCCAGAGCTGAATGTAGTATTCCAGGTGGGGTCTCACGAGAGCTGAGTAGAGGGGCAGAATCACCTCCCTTGACCTGCTGGCCACACTTCTGTGGATGCAGCCCAGGATACAGTTGGCTTTCTGGGCTGCAAGCACACATTGCTGGCTCATGTTGAACTTCTCATCAACCAACACCCTCAAGTCCTTTTCCTCAGGGCTGTTCTCAATCCATTCTCTGCCCAGCCTGTACTTGTGCTTGGGATTGCCCTGACCCATGTGCAGCACCTTCCAGTTGGCCTTGTTGAACTTCGTGAGGTTCTCACAGGCCCACCTCTCCAGCCTGTCAAGGTTCCTCTGGATGGCATCCCTTCCCTCCAGCGTGTCAACCACACCACACAGCTTGGTGTCATCAGCAAACTTGCTGAGGGTGCACTCGATCCCACTGTCCATGTCACCAACAAAGATACTAAACAGTGCCGGTCTCAATACTGACCCCTGAGGAATGTCACTAGCCTCCACTTGGACATTGAGTCATTGACCATAAATCTTTGAGTGTGACCTTCCAGCCAATTCTTCTTCTGCCAAGTGCAACTACCTGTCAAATCCATGTCTCTCCAATTTAGAGACAAGGGTGTCATGTGGGACAGTGTCAAATGCTTTGCATGAGTCCAGGTAGATGATGTCAGTTGCTCTTTCCTTATCCACCAACACTGTAACTCCATTGTAGAAGGCCATCAAATTTTTCAGGCACAATTTGCCCTTAGTGAAGCCATGTTGGCTGTCGACAATTACCTCTTTGTTTTCCATGTGTCTTAGCGTAGTTGCCAGGAGGATCAGCTCCATGATCTTGCTGGGCACAGAGGTGAGACTGACTGACCTGGAAGGAGATGGCATCATTTTCTGAGTGTCCATTAAATAGCTTTTGACATCATCCTATTGGGTAATACATTCCCTCCTAATCTTTAGTTGTTTTTGCAAAACTATTCACTACATTTAGTTGTTGAACAGTTAGTGTCTGAAATTTTAATGTCTGCAGCAAAGCCCTGAAAACCTTGCCCATTTGTTAGCAACAGCTGTCCCATTAGTTTAATAGTCTGCACAGTGCCCTCAAGTTCCTCGAATTACTGCTTTATATTTCTGCCCTGGCAACGTTGATGCATATTGAGTGCTCGTTTGTCACCAAACCACTCTCCTCCTTCTGAAGAGAGAGATATGAAAATAGGAAATTCTCTTCTACATTAAAAGCAAGTGGTACAAATGATCCATGAGATGTGAAACTTCCTCTGGAAGTTTCCCACTCGTGTGCACTTCTGGAAGGGTTTTTTAACAATATTGTCAGCATAAATTAATGAAAGCGCTATAACATCTGAGCATTGTATAAAATAAGGCTGGTAGCTTGCAGAAGCAATTATTCTTCAGTGTGAAATAGTAAAGTATACAGGCCATTTTAAAAACACTTTCTAGCTTTCTGCTGTCCTTCATTACTAAATGTCCTCGATCCCAGAAAGACTCTCTTTTGCATTTATTATTCTTTTTTTCTTTGCTTTGAAATTATAAAAATGCATTAAAAACACTAAAAAATCACATGAAAAACAAATAGAGAGTGTGCTTAAAATCTTCTGTCACAAAATGTTTCAATTAGAAAAAGTCTGTAACTCGATACTGCAATATCTTGCAGGAAGATTTTTCAATAACATTTTGTTTCAGTTAATAAAACATTTTCAAAAAGTTGTAACATCTGTTGCAGCATATTTGGTCTAGAATAATTTGATTCTATCCTCAAGTTATTTAGTTCAGAAATTTTAAATTAAAAATAAAATTGTAAATGTAAGTCATGCCAAGCAAAACATTTGGCTATCTTGCTTCACAGCAAATGTTGAGGTTCTGTGTCTTCCACAAAAACAAAATTCCACTGAAATTTTACCACAGAAATAGGAACCAGTGCACAACTCTCACTAACAACAACAGCCCTATAGTCAGCTCTGTAGGAATCTGTTGTCCCTAGCTCCCGAGCATTGCCTCTCTTCTCCCTTCAGTAGCAGTGTTAATGAAGAAGTGGTGTCTTGAAGGTCAATAGATTTGGACTTAAGACAACATTTTGTTGAAAGGTGGCTTGACCATGGGATACCAAGTTTCAGAGCTTCGGGATGGACTTGGTCCCAAGATAGGTTGGCTCCTGCACTCCACAGAGATATCTTAAAGAAGATGTCTTTGGATGGCAGCTGAGGTCATCAGCCCAGCCAGGTGCAAGGCATGCGCAGACAGCAGGACTCCAAAGACTCTGCACCAGCTGAGACAATGTGGATGAAGACAAGGAAGCATATAGGCCAGCCCTCAGGAAGCCCATTTTGGTGGCATACCAGGTGAGTGCCCTGCATCAAGAGCCACGAGCTCTTTCCCACAACAGAATATCAAAAATGAGGCTCTTCTGTGACATCAAATGAACTGTGGGCTCATTCACCTCTCTCCAATTTGTCTTCACAGGAGTGCTGTGAAGCAAAAACTGCCTTTCTAAAGTGTTCAAAGTACATAGGTGGACCCCACGGCATGGTCAGAGGCAGAGTGAGGGTAACCAGCCCTGAGAGTGTCCCCAGAGCCCATCGCCAGGTGGAAACCCTTGCTCTGCAAGATTGATGTCACCCCTGCATGCCACAAATCCAGAAGGAAGGGGGTCAAGGAAATTAGCAATCTTTAGACAATAACAGGTTGCTTAGCCAACAAAATGATGTTAAAAATCAAGCAAGCTGGCAAGAGAAGTGATGGATCTGAGCAGGAGTCCCTGTGGTGCTGGCTTGGGGGAGGCCAGCAGTTGCTGCCCTGCTACAAGGATGTGACGACACACTTTGCTCACCAGGTTACCTTAAGGATCACCAGGTTTGTCCACAGCCTTCAGGGGTGAGCTGCCTTGGCATATCTGGAGCCCCACAGCTCACCTATGCATAGAAACCGCACAGTTTTAGGTCATTGTTGTTAAATCTGCATATTTCTTTATAAAAGCTGGCCTGGGTTTAGATTGTCACTCTTCAAAAATAAGGTCCTGTATTTCTCTTGAGAATGCAGTATATAGAAAGGAACAATAACAAAGGGCTGAGAACAAAGAGGAACACATTCTACCATCATACAATGGTACAAATCCATGATATACACAAATTTTGAAGACTATTCAATTCAAGTCCTGGTAAGGAGATGAACAGAAAGGAAATAGATTAAACCAATCTTCATTTACAGGCATTCAGCATACATAGTTACCTGCATGATGACCCACAACTTTATTTGGTAGTGTACATTATGCAATTAATCATTGTTCAGATATTCTCATGTTTTCATGTAATTATTCTCTCTATTTCTCGGAAGCCTGTAAATCTCACAAGGTCTGGTAAAGTACTGCTATCCCATTTTGTTAGTCTCAACCTTTAGTTGCTCAGGCCTTTGGCACTGCCTATTCCCACATTTCAATGTTCAGCCTCACATGCCAGGTCTATGTGATCAGCTTCATGACTTCCCTTCTCCATTTCAAAAGCCTTACTAATTGGCATGTATGCTCATTTACAATTAAGAGGCCCAGATCTACACAGGAATCAAAGGAAGTACTTTTTCTCACAAAGTATAATTAAATTGTGGTGTTTCATACCAGAGGATATTACAAAGGCCAAAAGCCTAAATGAGCTCTGAAGAGATCAGACAAATTCATGGAGGATGGTGGCATCAGCACCTATTTAAACACAGATTCAGAGGAAACTTCTAGCTCAGAAACTCCTTCAGTATCTGATGGAAAGTGTCATGCTGTGTGTGCACTGTTATTCATGTGCTTTCTTAGGCATTAACTTCTGGGAACTTTCAGAAAGCAAACATTGGGCCAAATGAAGGTGCCTTCTTCCCAGCGTAGTGTCTCTGATGCTACTAATTTCTGCAAGGGAGGATGTACACAATGATCCTCTCCTCGTTCAAGAGCAACCAGAAAAGAAAGGTGCAGGTTCCGCTCCTTGAGCTGAATGGAGTCTTGGTTCAAATGTGGGACAGAGCTGCCTTAAACAGCACTTGGGGGGTCTACAGCACCTACTTGCAAAGCCCAGCAAGGCTGCACAGGAGCTAGTACTCAACAAGTTTCTCTGCTTTATTTCTCTGCTCACAGTAGGTGGAGTGTGTGATAGGAGCAGGGATTGCAAAACACAGATGAACGGAAGAAAATCCAACCAAGCTACCCACACAGACATCCACAGTCTTCAGTTTAATGCCACTAATCACTGTATCACCAATTCAAACTAGACCTCTAAACACAAACCCTTGTAAGCATGTAGAAGATAACTGGTTTCAAAGAAACCAAAGGATCTCAGGTCCAGAAGCATGTGCAGGATCAGTGCCTGGGGTGGTACTTGCCTCTGGACCTGACCAACATTCGCAGCTCAGCTCAGTGCCCTGCATGCCAGTGACACCTTGCCTTACTTCACCTGCTTGGAAAAACACCTACTGCACAAGCTGGTCCCCCAGCATAGAGGAGAGCCAGCCCAGTCTCTCCTTTTCTAGCCACCCATTTGCATTTTGACAGCATTAATCATTGCTCTATGACAACATCCTTTCTTCTCAGGAACACACAGCACCCTTTCACCTTCAACTTTCTCCACATTGGCAAAAGTCATGTATTTTAAGCTCAAAATCTTGATATTTCATCTTGGCAGCTCTGCCTTTCTATACAGAAAACATGCCACCTTTTTTTGATCTCAAGTCTTGTATCTCTAGCTGGAGCCTTAAATCCTACTTATAGCAATAAATAATAATAATCAATACGTACTGTATGCTTTCTTTCATATTCTTATGTATAAATTGTCCGTGTCCCTTAAGAATTGGTGTGGGAAAATATATTCTGTAGCATTCTTCATAACAAAATAGTTACAGCCCATTCTACATACTAGGAATTCAGCAAGACACAGCAAGAAATCAATAAAAACACAAATTGCTCCATCAATACGTACGTTCATTTATACTCTTCAAGGTTATCTTTGCTATGCCAGCACAGAGACACATTTTCTCCTTATATAGCCATGCATATTAAACTAGGCAAGAGAGAAAGGAACGGAAACAAAAGCTATCAGTACGAATCTAATCTAGCTAGCATGCACGTTCAAAGACTTCAGAGTTCGTTTTCCCCTCTGTTCAGAAAGCAGTCTGAAATCTGGGCACTCTAGCTGACACTGATTCTCCTCCATTCCCTGTAAAATCATCTCCTCCCAAGGCAGGTATGTTTAGTCATACAAAACATCTCCAAATTCATCTTACATATGTATCATTCTACCCATTGGGATAATATCTACGAACAGGATTCTTTTTGCACTGGTGACAGATGAGTGGGTTATGACCAAGGAAGAGATGGGTTAAATTTTGGTCAGGGGTCATCCATGTCAAAGGAGAATAAAAATCACCCACATAAGCATTTTTTTGGCACTTCATATACACGGACTTCTGCTGAAACCCACCAATCCAGGAGAACCCCACAAAGCTTATGTCTTTACTATGTTCATAGATTACGAAGGTGATACTTTCAAAGCAGAATTGGGTCTGTTATGCACAAAACCAGATTCTGCAAATGTTGAGCTGTAGAACCAGAAGAGTTCACATTCCTGGTAAAAAATGGGAAAATGCCGGGAAAGAAGTGAGGTAGAACCTGCCAAAGGTAAAAAACTCTAAATAAGCAAGGTAGTGACAGGGAAAGGTTTCTTTGCATGAGCTCTCTGACACAGGCTAGCTGTAGTAGGAGGTATCTCTTTTTTCCTGTAGTAGTCAGTCATTGCAGAGAAACAACATTTCAAGAGATTGCACTGGTGCACATGTGCACTCCTGGTCTGCCATGTTGTTAATATCATGCACAACAATGTAGTATTTAGTTGTAGAATTCTTATTGCATGGTTTATTATTTGTACAATTTAATCAAAGCTTGACTTGCCAGGCCGGTGTCATTGGTATTTTTCTATTTTGCCCAGTCCTGAGACAGTGTCTTGCCTCTTATTTCTGCTGTGTTTACTATCATATGGACGTTTTCTGCAAGGTCAAGTTGAACACGCACATTCCAATAGGTGCTGAATAGCACTTTGCTTATGGTGGACATTCATTCTTTTCATAGGTTGATCTTCATGGTGTTCCCAAGTAAAGAAAATGAGCCTTGAAAAAGCACAGAAAGAGCTACTTCCTTCATGCCACTTTCCTGATGCTGAGTGCATGGGCAACAGGTATTCTCTTCGCTCTCATTTATCACTAGTGAGAACTTCATGGTGTTGATGTGGATTTATTTTGTATGTTCTAGGCATCTCAAACTTAATGTAGGATCAGTCATGTGTTACTGCAGAGTGTTTCTCGTGTACGAGTCCTTTTGTTTCTGGTCAGATCTCCACACTGGATTCACCTAGAGCGTATGTGACTTGATCCAGTTGGTTTTCTCAGAATGTGCTTAATTTTTAATTAATATGGATTTTTCTTTCCCCATCAAATAGAATAAGACTGTGACCTTACGACTTTTACTTCTCCTATGAAAGCCTCATAAAATGCCTGGCCAACACTATGCGAGAGAGTAAGACAGAAGCCTGTGTTCTTGGAAAGCATCTCACTGCTCTGAAGACACCTGAATGTCTCTTTGACCAGGCAACACTGAGTTCAAACGTGACATTCCCTTCCTCTGCAAGTGAGGTGCGCTTTCATTGCTCCTTGCTTTAAACATATTTACAGGGAAACCTCTCTCCAAGCTTCCCCTGATGAAACCTCAGCAAATCTTGCAAGCAGCAGCAAAAGTCAGTACCAGAGAACCCAGACTTACATATACCATAGGAGATTCACAGCAGTGCAGTCTTAAAACTGTAGAAACTTTGTGTGCTGGAAAAGCTAAACAAAACCCTGAGCAAACTTGTTTGTTTCCCTCTCCGGAAGCTGAAAGCAAACTTCACAAGTGTTTTCCCCTACATGGGGTGTCTCAGCAATACATGCATTGTTATGATTTTTGCCCAGTCCATGTTCAATATGGAAATGACAGTCTAGGCAATTTCTGTAATCATCTCACAATCTGTCTCTGGATTTCAGCGTTTAAGCAGACAGGGGCACGGTAATGCCCCATGATTAGCTCTGATTGTGAAACTCCTTCCATAACAAAATGATAAAAGTGATCAATCACCTTAACAATAGTTAATAGCTCTTATCCGAAGCCATAGTAATCCCACTCTGCAGTTTCACTATAGCAAGCTGTCACCCTATCAGCCCAGCCTTGTGTCTGAAGCAGCACCATTCTCTCTTGTCTAGCAACCTGAAGGGACAACTTATCTCATGGTCCCACAGGCTTCTTTCCACCTTCCTCCGCCCCTGCACAGCAATTGCTGCTCATCTCTGACTGCTGGCCACCATCCTGAAATCTCAGTTAGCTCCCCAGGGAGGTTGTCACAGGGAGCCTCCAGCCTCTTTGCTGCCTGGCAGTTGTTTTTCGTCCTCACCATATGTCACATCAGTACTGGACCCTTCCTTTTCACACCTACCCTTTTTCCTAGCAAAATGGAAAAATAACATGAGTCTTTAAATACATTCTCTCTTGACGTTTTCATGCCGATAAAGAGCAGGAAAATTAGCTTTCAGACCTAATCAGTCACTTCAAGCCAGTGTATCACAGCAAATGTGATCCCACTGCCCTTCATGCCGGACCTGAAGGCCTGCAGTTGGGCAGGCGCAATCTGGAGCATCTAATCGAAGGGTGCAGGGATGGAGGCTCTGCCTTTTCCAGCCCAGCTACTGCCTCTTTCAAGGAACAAGCAAGTACTGATGGTGCCACAATTTTGGGAAGAGGAAAGGCCATTCCACTAAACTGTCTCTGTCTCTCTGGTATGACTCAAATCTATTATTGCTCATTTCTAGTTAAACTCAGCTGAGTACATTGAATGTTAAAGGACTTTGCGTTTTTTAGGGTGGGAGATGAAAATTTCTGAAAAAGTGAAAACAAAGTTTGTGATGTTGGTGGAATATGAAGACATGACACATTTCCATGCAGAAGCAAAACCAGCTAGGCAGCACACAGGCAGGACCGCCATCACCATTTGTGTACCAGAAAAGACTCAGGGAGCAGCAGGATATTCAGCATCCTGTAACTGTGTGTTCATTACTGCAATCTGCACGTGGTCTCTGAGACTTGCTCCTATTTTTGCCCAGGTTTCTCGTTTCATTAGTACAGCCAAGCAGAGCACTTGTGATGCTGATTTGGGAACAGAGTGAGTTTTCAGTTAATATTCCTCAGTCACTTTTCTGCAGCTTTATCACTGTGAGCTAGACCAGCCCCCCAGCCCTCTGCAGGGGTGAACTCATGAAAGGAAAACAGAAATTACCTGCTGAGATAAGACTTCTTCTCTATAACCTTTGGAGAGTCATTGCATGGATCATCTGGCTCGTAGATCTTAATCAAGTTTCGGCAATGTCAAGAGCACAGGTGGCACAGGGGTTGTAGAAGTGACCCAGCCTGGCATCGTCTTGAAGCAGAGATGACCCACTGGTAGCTGTGTAGATGGTTCAGCCATGAGGTGTCTGATGAGTCCTAGACTAGACAAAGCAGTGCTGCATTATTCAAAGAACCAAAACTTGGGTTGAGCCTTGAAATTCCTCAACAAAGAATATGCCCTGAGTCTCAATCCAATCATTGTCAGGTTGCCTGAGATAAGATAAAGAGAAGCTGGAAGGTTTCCCTTTTAGTGGACAATTTTGTGTATCCAGACCATCAATAAGGGGAAACTCCTGCCACACCATCAAAGACCCCCCTCAGGCATAGTACCTACACAGTCACGTAAATCAGGAGATAAAAGCCCTACGATTTGGGTTGGGAATTGGGAGTTGCTTCTCCAATTACACAGCTGGTCTGTGAGGAGATTCTTCCCCCCTTGATCAGGACGGTGGCCAAGGATTATTTAGCATGCTCTTTAAGTCTAGTGTGCTTGTGTGTTCTCTCTCTTGTGTGCTGTAATAGCACATTCCGTGACTCTCTTGTGTGTTGTGATAATGTATTGTAATAGTGTATATTTTGTTTTTAAATTGCAATAGTGCATTCCGCCATTGTATCTACAAAAACCTGCAACAGTGGCTTGTGGAATCTGCAAGTGCAGTTCAGGTAAATTGTTGGCTTAAACCTTACAGTTAAATCTGTAAGCGCGGTGCAAATAAATCGTTTGCTTGAACCTTGTAGCCGGGTCTCTTTTTGCCACACTCACACAGACCTCTGTCCTGAGACAAAGCAGCAAAGGGCAGCAGGGAAGGGGTTTTCTGTAACCCAGACCCCAGAATGAACTGGGAGCACTCACAGTCTCCCAAGGCTTGAACAGTAGCAGAGCTTCCAAGTATGCTCACATGAAATATCTTTTCATTAAGTAATTCATTACATAATGGCCAGAGAGAGAAAAAAATTCAACTCATCAGTACTGTAGCATAAACAAGTTAGAAATAGGACAAAAAGACTGAAAGTGAAGACAAATTTCTCAACCAGGACAAGGGAAAAGCTGGGTGCAGGACAGTGGGGGTGTTGCTGAACTCTCTTCGGGAACATGACTCCATCCTATGGCCACATATAGTGATCTAGTGCAGTCAGTAGCTCCTCAGCTGCTCCTCGATAAGACACAATGTGAGGTGAGCAAACACTGGTTCACCAAAGGAGCTTCCCCAACAGCACCAGCATATCACACACCGCGTATCTTCGGCAATGTCCATGTTTCCAAAGCTGTCACTCTCTGAGAAGCAGACTTTACCTTTCGCATTCTTATTTTATACATCAGTAAATAGCCACAGGTTCTCTTTCACCCTGCAATGCCCAGCACTCTGGAGAGATGCTTCACTTACACTCTGATTCAATAGCAATGACTTCACTAGCTGTGCGTTTGCCTTCCAGTTTAGGATGAGAGAAAACCTTGTCATGGAGGCATTAGATGTGAGATAAATAGGTTTATTCAGATTTAGTCTGGGTTTTTTGCCTCCTTCCTTACCCTCTAGAAGATATCCTCAAATTCTCACCAAACAGATTTAGTCTTTTTTCACTTTAATAACCGTACTTTTTTATTACATGTGTTTAACTCGAAAATAGATCCCCTCACCTTTGGCACATCTGCACACCTTTTTTTCTTAATTTATTATTTGCTTATACATTTAGTTCACATACTCCCTTGGTAGAGATAAGCTTCCCACTGTGAGCCCCAACATTTCCAGCTCATTTCCTACTGCCCGTGACTGTTATCTCCAAGATAATATCTGTGTTTCTGGCTCTACACCAGCTTGTCTACCTGCGTCCAACTTAAAATTCATAAATGTTCCATTTGATTTCAAGCTAATATTCCACTCGTCTTCTGCAAGCACTGTCCATTGTTCAAAGAAGGAATTGCTCTGAGCTGGTGATGCTGTTGTCATCTTCTTTGTCCATGCTGTGCACACTCTGCTGGCGTATGCACTTTTGCAAAGAAACATAATCCATTTCAATTTTGCATATCTTTCCAAACATCAGGCATTATCTTTTCTTACATTGGTTTTCAGTGCATCTCTATATGCTATTTTTGTTGGCCATGACTTTCTGCCACTCTCTTTTCATCTAAGATTCTGGATTGCCTTTACCAATCAAAGTGTCACCTCATGTAGCCTTCACAAGAAAAAACGCAGCTTCAGTTACCGCCTTTTAGAAATGTTATTTTCTTTGCCACAGATTAATTCTGACTTCTCAAACAGTCACTCCTGTGAGTATTTTGCCCTGGATTCTTGTCATGATTTTATCTCTTACTAATGACTTTGGATCCCAGGATCGGCTTGTTGGCCTTAAATGAGTTACAGATTATGTTTCTCTTTTTTGAGTCTCGAATTTCTAGACATATATACACACACATGCTTGCATGTGTACACATATGTATATATACTATGTATTTTTTGTATATATACTGTGTATGCAATGTTAGCAACATATTTTTCTTCTGGGCAGCACAGTGCGCCTCACATTTCCATATACAATTTCTCAGTGATGTCTCCAAAAGACAGTTAAACAAAAACCATTAAGCACATGAGCTATCTCAGACCAAAGTGTTGCCAGAAACAGAATTGCCGTCTGATTTCCTTCTTGTTTACTGGCTTCCCTGTCTTGCGGATAGTGAAGTGAGACTTAAACCATCTCCAATTGTCTGGCATATTTTCAGAGAGTTTCAATTGTGCCTTTTTCTCAGGATCCTTTCTAGCAGGTTCTCCTCCTACTGCCTTGTGTTATTCAGTAGTCATGCAGGGAGAGAAAGCATAAGATACCTGCTTCACTCAGTACCTAAGTTTGCCTGATGTGCTACATAACAGGGACCGCCTGGGGAACACCACGTTGCAGACTGCTGATTGACAAAGAGGTTTGCGCAAGGTTTCGGGCTGCCTCAGATGCCAAGAGCAGAGCTGCCACAGGCAGCGGGTCACTGCGAAGTCCCATGCCCCACGCAGCTGACAGCTGACATCGGCTGACAGCGAGCCATAGAGCAGGGACACCACGCACCAGTTTTGGTTCACGGCATCTTCCTCCCTCACTTTGGTATCATCTTGTTTTTCTCTGGGCTAACTTCATCTCTTGGCTGACTGGCAAGGCTAAAAGATTGTGAATGGTGGTGAAGTCCTGCTTATGTTTGTCCTGCCTTTGCTGCAAATGCTGGTCGAATGAATACACCATAAAAGAGGTTGCTCCAGCTTACTTAGCCAAAATTTTTCACAACCAAGTGATTCGGGGAAATGCTAGTTATACAATTTGATTATAGACACAGCCAAGAACATCAGAGAAGTTAAGAGCTGATATAGAGAAGATGATGGAAACATCTGGGCCCTGCAAGAGGACTGCAGCCAAACGAATCCTTCCAGTGAAGGTTTAAGAGATGTAACAACGTTGTAGGCATAAAGATGGTGGTCAAGATAGGGCTGGTGCAGGGAGTCATGTACATTCCCGAAACTCAGTGGTTTGTGAAAGACTCAGAATTACTTGAGTACTAGTCCTCAGACTACAAAATCACAGAGACCTCGTCTTGAGCAAACCCAACCGTAAACCCACTCTGGGAAAGAGCTGTTCTGATATGTGATGTCTCTCCAGAACTTGCCAAAAGATGTGCCACAAGAACAACTATAAGAATTCACTGTCTCCAGAGGACTTATCCTTACTGCAGTGATCTTCCCACTTTGCTTTAAATCCACCCTCTTATTCTCAATAAGAAAAGCCACATGAGACACTGGGCTTATGATTGTACTGGGGCTAATTCTTTTTTTCATTATTATTTTAAAAAAATCTGAGGCAATATGATTTTTAGTCTGAGCAGATCTTATTTAATAAAACTTCTCAACAGTGTCATTCATAATAATGACAATCTGAAGGGAACTTGCAGCATCCTGAATTAAATCAAGTAGTACATAAATATAACCGGAGTATTCTCAAAGTAAATACAACTAACCGGTTTTAAAATGGCAACTGGCTTCCACTTTTTAATTGGGGTTTACATTTTGCAAGGCCATTCCTTGGTGAGTTTCATATTCTTCCATTCTGTTCTGCTTTTCTTATTTGTATAGTGCTACCAAGGCATATATGAAATACATTTCAAAGTACAGATATCAGCTCATTTACAGCTAATTATAATAGGCAAGTGATGCAGTAAATGGAACACCCGATTTTCTCCCCTCTTTTTTTTCCTTTTGGTTGAAGCTTTTGTGATGTTCTCCAGGTGACTCCCATGCATAATGTAACACTAGCAATGCTGTTTGCATAATAAGCTATTTTCTACCACAGAAGCAGAAACATTTTATCACTATAGAGAAGGCTTGGATTATGAATACATTTTCATATAAGTTGATTTATGTGAAAATTACCAATAAATGCATTCTAGCCATAAGTAAAATGTTTGTTCCTACTTTAAGGAGTAGTATTATTTGAAACTTAGGGGGAGGGGAAATGCATATCCCACTAAGGCAACCCATTTTATTAATACAATTCAAATGTCAGAGCTTGCAGTCACCTTCCAAGCTGTGGAGCTCCCTCAGTTTCCTCCAGCAAAGTCGATGAGAGTGGAAACTGCTCAGCACTAGACAGAAGTATTCTGCCTCTCACCGCATTGAACCACCAGTTCTACAGCATTTGATGCAGCATAAACACCAAACCAAACCCTGCTCTAACCCAATGGCGTCTCCAAAACAGTTGTTTGCTGTCCTCTTGTTTAAAATGCAGCTACATTTTCATGTAATGAGTTACATGTTTCCTTATTAGTCTTTTTTACACATATTTATTTGAATTAGAGTACCATTCTCAACAAGATCAGCTTTGGAGTTTCACCTACCTGCCAGTGCAATAAGGAACAGGGCTACGAAGCCAAGGTCCAGCCCAGCAAATGCAGACAGCCATCAGCACCTCCATGCCTTCGCTTAGCCCCACTCCACTCTCATAGCACGCTGCAGCAAGTGGAGCAGTGGGTTAAAAAAGGCTCCACGTGGCCCTACACCCATTTCCAGATCAGCGCGGGATCACAGCTCGCGTGTTCGGTCACAGATGAAATGTGACCTAGATGCATATAAAGCACCAGCACCAGTCTCAAAACTGACACCCTTGAGACTAAGCTGGTGCCCTTTGAAGCCAGCAAAATAGAAGGCATTGGATCTGGCCATTTGCATTGGAGGGTATCCCAGAACCAATTAATTGCCATTGCAAGTGCGTTTTTGATGGGCTAGGGTAGAGAGGCATTCCTTGGGAACTGCTGGAATTGCTCCCTATTCAATGAGGAGCTGATCCTGCAAAGTACATGCCGTAAGCCAGCCCTGGTCCTGAGCCTGCAGGGATCTCGGTGGAGCTGCCTGATGCAGCAAGGCTGTGTCCCGGCGGAGCAGATCGAGCCTCTACCCTTGAAACAATGAATAATCGTACACCTCAATTTTTCAAAGCAATACACCGCTCAGGTCTCCTGCTACTGTAAATCAAGGCGGTTTTATTGACACCAAAGGAGTTCTGCTGATTTACATGAGCTGAATGTCTGATCCAATGCTAGTGATCGAGATTATTTCTGCTTAATACAGATACCTCACAGATGAAAACTTTTCATACAATATGTTGATGGCTCTCAACTCTGCAAAATTAGAAGGCTAATGTTCAAGTTGGGAGGGGAGGGCAATGGTGGACTGCTGCAAGCGAACAACACATAACATTTTTTGCTTCAAACATCATTCTGTAGTTGTAAACATTGCTTAATGTCACATTTTTCCTGCAGATTTTGTAAACTTCTGCAAAAACACTCTCTGTAGAAATCCATTGATTTCAACTTCATCATACCACAGAGGCTGGTGTGGATTTTTTTCCAAATATATACCCTTTTTTTTCCTAAATGCCTTTCAGTTTTACTAATTAACTTCCTTCTCTGTTCCCCGCAGACCTGCCTGTGAGGAAGAGCACTGTTCTGCAAACAGCCTTGAGCACTACACGCCGTTCTTCAGCTCAGCAGCTGAGAAAACGCTGTGACTCCTTAGTGGGTATCACCGGACCTCCGGGGGAAACTGAGCCCTTTGCAGCGGGCTCAGACCCGCGCCACTTGCCGTCCAGCCCTTGTTGACGGCAGGATACACAGTGCACCATCTTTGTGTGAGTTCTGACAAAATCGTTGCCTTGGGTTGCCTCCAGGCAAAATCCAGCATCATTCATTCCTGCTCTTCGCTGCCAGCAGTGTCTGTACCTACCTCTGCTTCTCATTTACATTCGCTGTTAAGAGTCACCTTATGGAGCCCAGATCGCTGCATTTCTTGCTGGAGTGAGGGATGTTTTGTATAAAAAGGTAAACTAAACCTTTCTCCAAAGGGGGATATTCCCTGAACACACCTGAGACCCAGCTTCCCTGTGCGATTGGGGCAGCACTGCTATGCCCTGAAGCCTGTGGCTTAGGTGGCCAGCTCCGAGCCATCAGCCCAGTGGCAGAAGTCAGCCAGCCTCTGTGACTCGTGATTTGTGTTATATTTCCAGCTCCTCTCAGGTGAGCGTCGCCAGCCACACCTTTTGACTCAAGATCTCTTTTCATGGGTACCGCAAATCCTTGCAAGCCTCTGCTGCATGGTGTCCCCTTCCAGCCATGCACTCATCCGGTCCCCGAGGCAGATGGTTCCTGCCCTCTAGCCCTTCCCACTTAGGAGAGTGGCTAATATCACTAAAGACACCTTAGCAAAATTTCTTCCCCCTTGAGATTTCTGTCTGCTCTCTGTGCTCTGCCACTGTCACTGCTGGCACTGGTGCTGTGGCAGCTCCGTTGGCCCCAGCTGTAGGTCGGTGAGCCAAAAACTCTGACATGAAGAAGGAACCGCCCAAGTTATCCAATTGCGGACATCCCAGGCTCTCCTAGCAGCAAGTACCACCAAGAAAGCCCTGGACAAGTTCCCTTGTTTAACACTGAACCTGGGGCTCCCAGCGTAAGGAGTCTGTTTCGGTTCCCCTGGTCCTACTTCCCTGAATAACACGACTGATGCTAATTCACAAAGTAACACTGACCCCTAAGTGTTCGCACTTTCAATTTAAAAACATTTAAAACTATATTTATTTTACTACTGTTAAATAAATTCATGTCTCTAAGATAGTAACTAGTACTGCTTCTGGACTATGGATTCAAGAAATTAAACTAATTCATATTCAGATGAGGTGGTATGGAGATTAAAGGTGGGAAGCAAGCTACAGAATAGAGGTGTTAGATCATGCATTCTTAGTTACACATTTACTATATCTGTAACAGCTCACTTTTCTATTTTAAACCCTACTAAGTGGAGACTATTTAAATGTACTGCTGTAGTAATAAAGAAAAGGTCAACTCAATGTCTGTCTTGGCCATTAATCAATCTTTCCCATACTTTCTAATTATTTTGATTGCCTGATTGAATGAAGCATGGGACACCGATCATCTATATATTCCTTGGTTATATCTGCTGATGGCACCTTTATTTTGGAGACCAGAGAGGATATTTTCATGTGGCAACTTTTTTCAGTAAAGACCTCCAACTTTTCCCTCTGACAACCAACTCCTTTTCTGCCTCATCTTCCACCATTTTCAGCAGCAATTTTGTAGGCTGTTCCCTATAAAATTTTGAAGTGTCTTTAATCATCTCAGGCAGCAATTTTGTGTTGTTTTTTTTCCTCTCCTTTTCAGTAATCTGGGATTCCCAGCATTATTCTCTCTCTCTGATTATGAATTGTAGCTTTTTATTTTTAGAGGGAGCTTAATGCAATGCAATAACACACAAACACAGGAACAAATTATAGACATGAAAAGATCAGATTTTTTTTATAGTGATAATTCCATTTTACTCCTGGGTGTCACATATCCATAAGGGACCCCAGAACTTCAGCAACAGCAGCAAGATTGCTCGTTACCAAGTCACCCAGGGCTGCACAGCATATCTCCATCCCCAGACGACAGGACGGGCCTCGTGGACAGAGTGAGGCAGGGGACAGGCAGCAGGTCACAGGCAGACTGTTTAGATCCAGCTCAGGGACTAGAAATGTGTGTAACAAATGTCATACAGAAAGGGGTAATTGTACAGCTCCCGTACGAGCTCTGGGAGATGGTTCAGTCCCTCTTCTGCTGCACAAAAAGCACCAGGGAGGCGGGAGACCTGCAAGGATGGAAACTTCATCTTAATTCTTCTGTACTGAATTCACTGAGAGCTTCGGATGTTTGAAGAATGCAGAATGGGATCCCTTGGAAGTATTTCTCAGCCCCTTTGATTGTCTCTACAGCTTGATTGAATGAGTCATGCAACCCAGCTCCTTCAGATATCCATTAATGCCAGGCAAACAAAGCGTATTCAACCCATCACTGGTTTTTGCGTTGGTTTTTTTTTTCCTGTTCATAAATAGCTTGAGAACAAATGTAGTCATTGTTCAAAATCTTTGGCCAGCAATTTTTGCAGCTTACGCAGAGCCTACGATTTGCTCAAGTAGCTTATGGTGAGCTCTGTCTTCCTCCAAGACTGCGTTATTGGGCAGGCAGCCCCCACGGCCAGTCAGTAAGAGGCACCAGCAACCTCTGTAAAACTCTGCAAACCTCATCCCTTGCTAGAACTAGTGTGCACTAGTGGTGTGAGGCTCAGGTGCTCAGCCACATACCAAAAATCTGGATCAGACTGGTTTCCTGTGGCATGATATAAAAATGGAGCTGGAAGATTGCTGGCAATGGCATCCTGTTTTTCCTGGTGCAAATGCTGTGTTACCAGAGAGAGGATTCCAACAACTGTTAACATCCCTGTTCTTTACACACTGCCACCCGCAAAATCAGGGTAATTTCCCCAGCAGCTCAGGGGCAATGGGCTGAAGCTGGGGGAATTGAAGCCCACCACCCTCCCCAGTGCAGCACCAGGATCCCCAAGCCAGAGTTGAGCGAGCTGACACCTCTCCAAAGTAGGTGTCACCTTGGGTCTTGAAAGACGTCAGCTGAGGATGCTGGAGTGTCACACCCAGTTCTTCTCCACTCTTCCACACTTCAATGGCAGAAACAATCCACAAGGATGCTTGAGTAGGTCCTGCTGCTCAGCAGATCCTACTGGCTAACTCCTGGTGTTTCCTGCTCTGCATATTAACCACCCACCAGATGTACAAACGTTTCCCCACTGAAGATGTAGAGAGCCCAGCCATCTTATTTTATTTTCTTTTCTTTTTTTTTTTTTTTTTTTTTTTTTTTTAGCTCTGTGCTGGAGCCAGCTACTCATGTTGTACATTGCAGAGGCACGCTGGCAGCACTGGTGGTACTTTGCTAGATCTCATCCACAGCAAATGGCACGTGCTACTAGAAATAGAAGGTACACCCAGGTTAGCACAGCCCAAGGGAGATTATTGTTATTTGACTTTGTCACATTTCCTATTCTTCCAAAGGCAACCCCGTAGTGATAAATGAAACGGTACCTCTAAAGGAGAATTACTAGCTGCAAAATTACAAACTTTAGTTTCAGTAATGGTGCATTCAGGCAATATTTACATGATAAATAAGAAAAACCTCTGACAGAAGAATCTTTCATGTACTTGTCTGGTTTTATCACTCTGCTCACAGTTTTATCTTGCATTTAATCATATTGCCCTTCATCTGCCATCCAGTAGCCAAAGTACTAAAATAGCCTTAATCTCTCTGTATCTCATTACAATGTGAGACTATGGTTTTGCAAAACTTTCTGTTAAGTATGATATATCTCAGCTGCATAAAATATATGCCCAAAATGCATACAGTACATGGAATAGCACTATAAATTCTAGGACCATCTTAAAAGAGAAAGCACTGAATAAAATGATGCAGAAAATACCAAGTGATGGGTAGGTAAAGTGTTATTAATAGATCATGAAGGCAAATGAAAAATATCAAATGCAATCTCATTTAATAAAGAACACAGAGAAATACACATCAGCGGTCTGATGGCGTAAGACTTACTTTGAAGATTGTATCCTTCCTTCCTGAGAGCTTATAATAAAAGGCTCCACGACATCTGTTTAGGGCAAATACAACAGTGGAGGAATCACTTTTTTTTGTTTTTAATCTCTAAATCCGTAGCCAGTATGACATAATACATTTTCAGGCCAGCATAACACAATACAATAAGTCAACCATATTTAAAAAGATGGCTATTTACTTGACTAACTCCTCATCAGCTTTAGGCCATAGATATTCAGTACTGCATCGCACCAGGTCCTTAATTGGATGTGATTGTTGTCACACCTTGGTGTTAGATTTACTCTTTGCCTCCATGGCATTTACAAGTGGAAATCCCTTTAGGCAAATGTATGTGTGAATAACTAATTATTATTATTGCTGTTATTTTAGCCTAAGCTTGATGGAGATCTACACTCTGAAGAGAAGCAAGCGGCACTGTGGAAGTCTCTGGAATGACTGAAATTGGGCTGTAATATTATACTGCAGATAGCTGGCAATTTATTAGTTACACATTCCATTTGTCTACACCGGTTTCTGTATATTTTAAGATCTCTGCTTTTAAGCATCTCTAAGACCCCTGTTGTTTCAATTACTCATCACTGTGGCCTGAGGTATCATTACTACACTGAGGATAATAAACCAACTCCTCCTCTTTCTGTTGCTAGAGCTGTGACTAACTTAGCATGATCAAGAAGCAGCACAGGGTGGAGAAGTAAGTGCCATATGGTAGGTGGTTGATCCTAAATCACATTCTGCTCCGCAAGCTTTGTTATGTGGTCTTGGGCAAATCTCTAAACCTTACTGTTTGGAAGAGCTGAGCACTATATAAGTCCCCAATATACACAGACTACACAAGATCTCATAGTGGTTTTGAAATTATATATCCCCTGTAGTTCCTTTGTTGCAATAGGGTTGAGGTCTGACACGAGGAATGGCAAGAGTCTATTTAATATAGCAAATTTAGAAATGCAAGGTTGAAGGACTAAGCATCAGAGCCATTTCACTTGCATTACAGCATGTGGCTGGAAGTCAGCGCCACATCCTGTTCTGATGGGTATAGCATTAACACTTAGGGTTTGAGATGTTTGTCTTCTCGCGTGAAGTCTTAATGCTTTACTGAATATCAGTTTTGACAACTGACGCACAACCCTACTCCTGCCATCAAAGTCTGGGTACAGCTTCACCTGGTTCTTTCCATGAATGTCTTGTTAATGGTCTCTCCATAGCTTCTTTTTATTTTCTTACAGCCAGTACTAACATTTGATCCCTTTAACGCACAATTTGGGCCATGTAACTTCTGCTAATTTATTATAACCAGGTTCATCTTGTTGACTAAAAAAGTCCTAGTCTACAAGAACTGTGCCAACCTTGAAGAATGCAATAGTTCAGAGCTATCTCTCATCTGTGTTTGTGCATCATCTAACAAGTCAATTTTAAGGGCAAAGAATTATGTCATCTTTTATTCACTTACAATGCCACAGAGGTTATACATTCAGAGCACTTTCCTTCATGGAGGAGCAGAAAAAACACTCTGTAAACTCCAAGCTCATACAGAATCCTGCTGTTACCATTCCTGCAATCGTATCTTTCAGCTAATTTGTTCCCATTAAGGGTAATGTTACAGAGAAAAACTGCTTTGCAAACATTTAATGGCTTCTATCAGTCTGAACAAAGGAATCCATAAGTTCCTGCCTCTTTAATGTCTTTTTTTTTCATAATATTTAAAAAGAGCAGTCTCTGGTTGCATTCTCCTGCAGGTGTGTGACTGTGAGGTCACAGGCGTTTGAATATTGCTTCTTTTTCTGGGGTTTTGTGGGCAGACTAACTTGCAGACTCAGACTGTGAACTGCTCAGCTACATCACCAGACTGCGTTCTTTCCTTGTTCTGCCTGTAATAAGCTACAAGCACAAAACATTCTGGTGGTGGGACCAGACAGAGAGCTGAAATCAATCTTAAAATAGCCAATGTGATTGTTAATGGAAGGTAGTCAGAGTCCAAAATCTTTGATGTTGTCTTCCCCCACGAATTTTGCTATCCCAGACTGTTTGCTTGGAGGGGTGAACCAGTAAATGAAGGATCACAAAACAAAAGAAAAACAAACAGAAGAGTAAGTATAAGAAGCAAAGGAAGAGATGGGAGAAGAGGAATGTAAATATGTGTAGATTCAATTTGTTGCTTTACGTTCTGGAATGAGGATTGGTTTGGTGTAAGTACGGAATTTAACTAGTACCGAGTCAGGACTGAATTTATAGCACAGCAACTAACCACACATAAACTATGCAAACGGTGCTTGTGCATGGCCAGACTATTCCACCGGCAAAGAGCATCAGCTGCCTCGAACACAGATAGCCACGTGTGAAACCTGTCCATGCTGAACGTGAGATTTTTTATTTTCTTAGGCCTAGTTGACCTAAAAGTGGATTTGCCATCCCAAAAAGCTGCAAGTTCAATAAGAAGGAGGTTCAAAACACAGCTCCAGTGCTCCTCTATCTGTATCTGGGCATGGCCAAGGTTTCATCATACTGCTTGTATCCTATCTTTCACCAGCAACTCCAAAAGAAACTGCTTTGTCCCATCATACTGTTGGTTCAGGCTTGTAGACATTTCAAAGTATGCTGGGAAGTTATACTGCTATGAAAGGTTCCTTCTGAAGCTGTCTTTACACCTGCTCCACCCATGGACATCACCTTTGCAGTAACTGTTCTACCCCAAATGTGTTCCAGTAATGTTGTCATCTGCAAAACGGGTGCCAAATCCTGCATGTGGCCAGGCACAACCATAAAGGCACAGAGTAGGGGACAGGTGCTGGAGACATGACAGACAGAGCTCCTTCCAACTATGTCCGCCGCAGATCTGGCCCTGGAGGGAATATCAGCCAGCAGAGCTGAATGTTGAAGAACTCCAGAGTCCTTATTTTGGAAAGAAATTCTGCTGTACAAGATGGGAAGAGTCCACAGAGAACTCATAGAGGTCCCCATGGCTGGTCTGTGAGCAGACCAAGGCAGCCAAGCTCTCCCGGAACAGCAGCTGCTGGTAGCTGGGTCTCTCGCAGAGAGAAGATTGACGGCCTCTTGTCTATCCATTACTGGAATGATTAGTCTCCAATTTGGGAAGAAAATAAATATTGTTGGAAAATAAAACAGAGAGACAAAAGGATTGTCCACATTGAAGATGCGCAACGGGATGCAGAGTTCCATTCCCCAGTGCTGGGGTGTTGTTCAGTGATTTGCTCCAGTGCGAAGCGTTTCTACAACCCTTGTATTTTATACCCCACCTAAATGGCAGAACAAAGGGAATGAAACCCTCCAGATTACTAACAACCTCTTTTTTACCATACAGGTGAGTAATGGGACAGCTGCATAGAGTCAGCACTTTGAGTTTGTGCCCTTCCCACAAGATTATAATTCCTTTAACTTTTCCCCTGCCTGCTTGAAAATCCTATTGTAGCATGGCAAATGTAAGCATGTTTGTCCCCATGTACAGAAAATTAACTCCTCCCTCAATAAAGACAGACTTGCTTTTTTATTTGGTACCTCGCCCAGATGCAATCTTGAGGCATTACAGACAGATCAGCATCACAGGTGGTTACAGACATTTTACAGAACGCAAAATTAAGAATTCAGGTCTTTTAAAAAGAAAATTTTAACATTGCTTTTCTGCAAAGGGATGAAGAACTTCAGACTTCAGAGGGAGTAAAAATCATCACTCGTATATTTTCTAAAATATCATTAATTTTCCCAAAATAACCTTTGTATACGCATAATCTCCTAATGGTATATTATTTGGTATTAATTATACATAATACTTTGTCATCTGTCAAGACTTTCCCAAAATCTAATTCCCCAAACTAATATTTCTTGATCTTTAACTATGTAAAATACTGACTTCTAGACCCAACGAAGAGTGAAATAGCAGACCTTAAAACTGCCAGTGCAACGAGACACTGTCATTTCAGGCCTGTCAAGGAGTGAAGGAAGGACTGTTTTGCATTTTGGGAAAAGAAAGGACCATTTTTCTACCAACTCAGTGAGTTTTTAGCAACAATTGTTTAAAGAACCTCATTAGCATAAGAAAAAGACTCTCGGTAGAAATGAATTAGCAGTCACAGTGCAGGTGAAGCAGGCAGATAATATATGCAAGGCAAATGGAATTTATTGTGAATATAGTCTATCACATGGCTGTCATCTCCACCTGTTTTTATTCTGACATACACTCTCATGTCATAGGAAAACAGCCTCGCTTAAGTTTCCCACTCCATGTGGAAACAGAACCTGTACCTGGAGAGTGTGTCATCTCCTATGCCCCTTCGGGCACCTTTGGTCCAGAGCTCCCAGGGATGCTCACCATCACCAGCTGGCCCACCAAGGGCATCCCATACCAGCCAGCAGCAGATTGCAACAATCTCATAGCCAACACCTCTGGCACCTGAGTCAGGGAGAGAGAGAAGCCACTGAGACACAGGTTCATGTGCCTCAAACTGCAGGGAAATATGAAGAAGGATCCAGTTGTCCTCCACTCAGTGCTTAGAAAACCCAGGTCTACAGATGTAAGGTAAGATCCTGCTAGACTGTGGGGCAGTAGGCGGGTATGGAGTATTATAAAGGACAGTCCTGCAAAGTTCTTTACGTTGGTATCACTGGGGTATTTTGTGCACAGAAACATCTCTGGTAAGGAGCAGTTCAGAGGATGGGGTTCTTAGCTGGTAAAGGGAGACCACATCTTCCTGAGATCAAGGGGTCACACTCGCCTCTCCTTTCCTTGTGTCAGAGATCCCACATACAGGTTATTACTGTCATCGTCTTCATTGTCATCATCATTACTTCGTATGGAAATACTGGTAACTGCAACTCTTTTGAAACCGTGATTAGCAGTGGTTGGTTGGAGAAAGAATAGAAGAAAAATTAAACGAGTCCTTCCCAGGTAGATCCTTCCAACTCTTAGGCACCAACAATTTAGTGACTTCTTGACATCAGCATTGTACTCATAACTCACATGTAATAGTCAGCAACGGCTCTACCCTCTACACATTTCTCGGATGTCTTTTCAACGCATTATACTTCAGACCTTCTCAGCAGTCTGTGGTGGTGGGCTCATACATGTGGCATGTAAAATAAGCATGTTTTAAACTTGCTTGAGTGAATGTCCCCCAGCTTTTACAGTGGAAGGAACAGTGAATCATCATTCTTTATTCATTTTTCTCACACCACTCATGGTTTTATAACCCCTGGTTATAAACCCTGTCAGTTTTTTCCTCTCCAGACTGATGAGTCCACCTTTATTTGGAGTCTTTTCATATGGAGGTTTATAGAAATCTAGCAAGGTCCTGCCTAATTCACCTCACACTTTGCAGGATGAAAAAAATGTAGATATTATACTGTATAATCTGAGAAATAATATTTGATCATGTAATTAGACTGTATCATAGGCAAATGCACTAGGGAACAGAGTTAATGTTGCATGTACAACCTTAATTTTATTTCCTGACTTTTAAATGCCGAATTAGGCAACTTTAACATTTTCTTAATGCAATTTCTGTATGGAATATTATATAGCCTATTACATATGCATGCATATTGAAATATGGAATACATTAGGCTGTAGCACACAGATTTTGGCACACACATCTGAGTACTAGGTGTCGGCACTGGTCTTGACGGGCCCTGGCACAAAGTTACACAGGTCATTTCAGGGTGGTACTCTCCACGCTTTCGGGTGTCACTGCCCCGTTGTTTATTCTCTATATACTATAAGTCTTATAGGGCAGCATTACAGAGAACATTTAGCTTGAGAATATTTTTTTTTAAATTGAATCAATGCTGCTTTTTCTAACCTCCTCCTTACAAAGCTAGCCTTACTGAAATATTTAGGCTTCAATAACTTAAGAGAAAAAGTATGTCCTCAAAAGCTTTAAAAATTATGAAAATGTGAAAGAATACTATAAGAACATAAAATAATTTTCCAAACATAATGATACCATGGCTTTACTTCCTGATCTCTGCAAACCTCCCTGGGTAGGAAGACAGTACAATCGAAAGTGAAGAATCTCCCTTTTCAAGCAGGAAGTGTAAGAAGTCCTTTTCTAGCTACAAAGGGCTATAAGATGATTGACTTCAAGGCTGACTTGTAAAGGATTAGACACTGTCCTTTCTGCATCTTGTTCCGCACTGTAATGTCAGAGTATCTCTGAAGCTACATGGCAATTTCAGGGGTTAGAAGAAATCCTTTGCAGAGATGTATTACTGAGCAAACTGCAGGGAAGGTACTTGGATGAACCAGAATATAGGATTGATTGATGTAGCTAATCTAAATAACTCGATATTCAGTCATCAAACGAAAAATAAAACACATCATACATGTGTTGTCATGAATGTGTGACACAAAAGGGTGCTGTCGGACATAGGGTTTTATTTCCCTGGCCAAAGACATCTAATACGTGTCAGGACTACAAAAGGTTAATATCATATGACAGGAGCAAGAAATCTACTGTCTTCAGAGGTTACTCTTGAAGAATGTCATCACGGACTGGATGGAATATACCACTAATAAATCACAGCAATGTTCTTCCAATAGACTAAGTGATTTTTGAAAAGGGCAAAAAAAATCAAATAGCATATTCAGCTAACAGGATTTGATCAGCCGATCATCTAGTGAATATTAAAACAGCTGATCTGATGAATAAATTATTCAGTAGAAGCAGGCAAAATTAACAAATTATGTATTTGCTGAACAACAGTTAAACCATTCAGCATATATATAATTAAATATTTATTCATACATATTTATAAACAGTTCTTACACACTTTTTTGTTTCATCCAGGTGAATAAAAACTGCCAACTCTTTTATTCTTTCTTCTGAGGAAAGTGGAAATAGCCTGTCTTCAGAAGGCTTGATCTCAGGTCAGCATCTCAGTGACGCCAGCCTCATTTGCATTTTTAATCAGATGCCTATGTAAGTGAACATGTAAAATCTTAACTGTGCAAGTGTCAGATTTTAATATTTAGTTTTCCAGTTTCCTGGATGTGTGTGTGTCTGCAAGACAGCACAGAGAAAGAAAGGCTATGTGTGTTCTCATGCCTTGGCCGGATGTATTTGAGTAATGTATTTTCTTTCAAACCTGGACAGCTCTCTTTCTTGGTACTTGGGTTCTGCAGGAGTCACAGTCTCTTGCTTTCATACATATATATAGACTCAACACAACAATTAGGGAAGCTAACACCCTTTCTTTGGAAAGCATGGTTTCCTCTATCATTAATAGAGCTGATTAGAAAGCATTTTTATCCCAGCAAAAGAGAATGACAATAACCATAGTAATAAAAAACAAAATGGGTTGGAGAATTAGAGACAAAAAAAAACAAAGCAACATAAACCCCCAAAAAAACTCACAATCCTTTTTTTCTTAACAACCTAAATCCTATGTAAGTGAAATGGATGTTTGTGGAAGGAAAGCAAGAAATACTGTCTTCCTTGAAGAGCCACTTTCCTACCAGCTGGGAAGAAGATTTTCATATATTTTTAAATGTTAGTCCAGATTAAAATAATGTAAATGACCTAAATTCTGATCTCCGTTACTCTAACTAAGGGTGGCAGAATCAGCACCAAAACCAGCAGATATTTCCAAGAATGGTAGATGATATAAGATTTCCTCACTTATAAATTAAGAGATTCAGGGACAGAGCATTACTTAAAGTTAACTCTCACCTCTCTGTTGATACTGATGGGCAAGTCTCTCTCATGTTTTAAGACGTAAAACCATAGGCACATAGCAAAGAAACAAGAACATAATAGCAAGAATGCTGAATAACAGCCAGGACATAAAGATTCTCACAATACAGTAATCACAAAAATAAAGCTGATAGATGCTCAGGGTATTATCATATTATTATCTGAGACAACCACACACATCTGAACATTTTTTTTTCAGATCCTTTGCATTTAAAAAAGTAAAAGCATATATTTTTATAGAATGTCACTTATTTGAAGTGCTGTTCTGAAATCACCTTTGGATGTCTTTCAGGTGCAACTCACCTGTGTGCAGAGGACCAGAGATGGGTGGTGCACCAGGTGAATTTCAGCCTCTGCAAACACAGTATCTGTACATTTACCATTGAGCAAACAAGGTTTCACCTATTTATTTATTTTTCTAAACAGATGCAGCTTGTGATGGACATGTTCCCAGCCACAAAGACTTACAGGGTGATGGAATTTCTTCTCACTTGAAACCACAACAGTCTCCTGGCCCTGCTCCCACACAATTTTACCTTTAAGAACTGTTGTCTTTTTTTTTTTTCCCATTTCTTTTAATATGGCATTTAGTTCAGTTTGTGTTCCAAAGATTTTAGCACCTCTCCCAGCCGAGTCATCTTGTGCCACACCACTCGGTGTCCAGTCGAGGTCCCAGGAGACTCCAGGTTTTGCCCATTGCTTTCCTCTTTTCTGGACTGTAAGTAATGATTTTGTCCCCAAGGACAGCTTTTTGGGGTCTCCCACAGAATTACCAGCCCTCCTCTACAAGATTATTAATGCAGAGGAAATCCTTGAACTCTGCATTCAAGAATGAGCTATTAAGTTGTCATGATTTAGTGTAAGATTTAGGGGCTGCCTCAGAATGGAAGAGTGATGAAGGCAAATATGGGGAAGATTTTACACCCTTCAATTCCTAAGAGACCCTCTTAAAGCTAGGAAAGGCATCTAAGCTGGGGTGAAGCCTGTCTTCAGCAAAGAATCAGGTGTCATTCCCATGCTTCCAGCAGCAGTTGTATCTCCAGGCATCTGTCAGGCCTGCGTTTTTCATCAAATTAAACCTAGTTGACTCTCTGCTTGGTGAACGCTGAACAGCTGATCATGTATATCCTGTTGTGTTTGAAACGCAGTCAAGTTCCTCACCTAGATGAGTTTAAGGAAGGTTCTGCTTCCAGCTGTTTTCCCCTGTCCACCCCATCTGTGTTTTAACTGCAACTGACATGCACAGCTTGCTTGACAAAATTTGGCAATATTTCTGAACATCCACCAAGTTGTATAGGTGCTGGGCCCCAATGTAACACTTCAACACAAAATATTAATAAAATCTCTACTTCGGGAAACCAACGTTTCCTACTGGAACTGAGTTCTAGCCCAGTGTGACTTCTCCTGCTCTGCAAAGACCACCTTTTTGCAAGCCTGGGGAACCGAGGTTGGAAAGTGTATGAAGGGCAAGAAATCGCAGAAGCAGTGAAAGTCGCATAGGTTTGGCAAAGCAGCTGGATCCCAACCTGGGGAGCATCAGCCCTCCCTTTCAGCATGCAGTCAGTAGACTTTCTGAGGTGCTGCTCTCAAAATGCTAAGTGCCACAAGATGAGGTCTACACGTTGCAAAGAGCAGTTAAGCTTTATAGACCAACTCTATGTTACACGGTGCTGGCCAAGACGAGAGCACCAAGCTTGGGCAAGGGCTAGGGCAAGAACTAATGTTCCAGCAAGGTGAAGCTGTACAAAATCACTCCATTACAGACAAGGAAGCTTTTTTAGGGCAGACGAAAGTTTGGAATATGTCATGTCATCTGTTTTATCCATGATATCTTTCTAAAAATTTCTCAGCAACAAGTACCTGATACTATTTCTCCCTTCTTAAAACTGCTTTATGTAAGCCATCTTTAATTAAAACAAGCTTTTCCATGTGTCCACAATCGATTCCTTAAAATATTAATAATTTTCCCTACATTGGGCATCAAAGCCATTACTTTTTCCTGTGTGTCCTTTAAGTATATTTAAATAATTCATTTATCCATTTTCAACCCCTCAGGGAGACTAGTTCTTTTTTTTTTTTTTTTACACAGTGTGATCCCATTGAAAACATAGGATATTTCCTCCTCCTAAAGATATAGGTTATTTTCTTTCTTGCCAGTGTTTACTTAGCACAAGAATCCGGTTAGCTACCATTTTATTAAGACACAAATGTAGCATGGAAATACGTGTCTGACTGTATATAAATGCCCTTTCCACTGCTCATCAATCTTGCACTAATTAGAAAGACAAAAATATTTTAAAACTAATTCATGTCACTGAGAAACATTCCAGTAATTCTCAAAATACAATGCAACCGTGATAGATACATTTCAATTATTTCAAAGCATTTTCACAGAGCACTGAGTAAGCATAAGGGAAGAGCAGGGACTAAAAGCCGCATCGCTTGGCTGATGGATCTCTGACATAGGATGTGGATTAAGGTTTAAGTGAGACCAGCAGTTCATGTTCTCCCTCAAAAAGCTCCTGAGTCACCTGATTAAAGTGCAACCTTGACAAATATGCACAGCGTTGTCTCTCACAGTTGGAATCACCAAAGAGGCTAAAAACAGCACCATGCACTGCATAATCTCTAACCTCAGGGGACAACAAAAACAGAGAATTGCTGTGTCAATCTCATTTCCTCGTTAGGCTCATTATCATAAATGCAGGCCTTTGGTTTTGAATGCCACACTTCAATAACATTTACCTATCAACAGCTGCTGAAATATTGAATTCCACAGTCATCTTTTCCTTTTGATGCTCTCCCTTTTGTTTCTTTATCCATAAACATGAGCAACTGAGCTAAGCTTAAATTAACTAGCTGGGGTTAAATGTTTAGGGCAGCAAATTATGGCTAGCCTGCTTGCAGAGTGGTTTAGATTACAGGGGAGAGTTGCCAATCTCAGCTCTCATCATGCACTCCAAATGTGTGGAGCAATACTGGCAGTTCATGGCCAAATCCTGCATGCTTTAGTTATCACAGGAGCGCTGCTCCCATGAATAAGTGGAGCAAGATTTAGCCCCTGCTCAGAAGATAGAGATGAATCACACTTTTATTCTTTGAGTACCTCACGGTACCTTCAACATAGGCATGTTCAGTGATTGATAGCCTGTGTCTAGATTGGGTATTTTTCTATATACTGACAAATATTCTTTTTGCGGTGATTTCTAGGAGCAGAGGAGTATACACTGCAGCAATGTTGGGTTTCTTATTTTTCATGGCACCCTTTGTCTTTGTTTTGATTAGTTTTTTTTCCGAGGGTCAGTTACTTCCTGTCCTTTTTCCGCTCGGAGTGCTCTGAAATAATCCTGTTACAGATCTTCAGCCCTTAGCATCAGTAAAACAGTGGAAGCTTGCATCAGTAAACAGGTAGGGAAAGACATAGCCTTCGCTTCAGGGTCATATCCCAAGTGGTGGCACAGTCTAAGGGAAATGAAGGTGTTCGGCTTTCTTGAAATGAGCTGCTGGTATCAGCTGAGGCTTTTTTTTTTTTTTTAACTTGATCAAGTCAAGGGCTATGTGTTAACTGTTTTAATCCAGTATGCAACCACAATGGGACTATAATTCAGAGACAAATGCTTGGTTACTAATAATTTCATGACCATGTGCTGTTACTCATCAGTCCACTCAGGTGCTGCCGGACGTGCCGCAGGGAGCGGCCATGGAAGGGGGCAGCCCACAGCTGCTCGCAGCAGGTACAGTGGCATCTCCCCATACTTTGAGACCATCACATCACCCAGCCTGCCTCTTTGCCAGGCTAGGGCCACGCTCCTCAAATGCAAAGCCACGTTAGTCATCCTGCAAGGGCGACTGCATACCTGTACAGAACTTATGAGTAAAATGGAGCATTCCACAAAGCCAAAGGTGGAACCACTAGGGTTAAACACTCTGGTTGAGGGGCCACAGGACCGGGCTGCACGGGCCCCTCAGGTTAGGCACAACACAGAGCCTTTGGGCCACAGCACCAGAGTCCCATGTCTGAAACTCAGGGGAAGGGTCATAGAAGAAAAGGGGGAAAGGGGGGGAAACCAACACGTTTTTCAGGTCTACATACCCAAAAGAGTCACTGAGAGGATTCTGGCCGAGGAAAAGCCAAGACTTCCTAAAAACAACTGAAGGGACATTTTGATGGCCCAACAATGGGCACTGTCAAAAACCTCAGCAGAAAGAAATTCAGTGCATAAAGTATGCATTTCATTTTCCTCCTGGCTGAAGTCCCTGTCTTATTTCAGTGGCTTTGGACCACATTAACCCGAAACCTGCTTCTCTCTTCATATCCATAGAGACCCGCATCTGCCTGATGAGCTGCAGGGACCACGGATAAAGGAAGCAGCTTGGAGGACATGATGTGCCAACCCCAGGTTTCTCCCTTGGTTTGTAGGAGGCTCGTGGTAGGCAAGGGTTGTTTCCTCCACCACGTTCAGAGGGGTAGGTGTCAACACCAAATAGCAGTGAGCTCCTAGGAATGCAGTTGACACCTGAGGGGACAATTTTTGGCTGTGTATTTGAATCTAACTATTTAGAGCCTAATATTAACTTTATACAATTTTATTACCATACTGACCTCAGACAGCTGCCAGCCACGGCTGTGGCAGAGGCCAGTCAGACGAGACAAGGGCAGGAGGTGGAGAATACGGACAGGGCCAGCTCCTGACCAAATCACGGCATTCGTGCCCTATCTTCAACAGCTTGTCAACACCGAAGTATGACAGCTTATCATCTAAACATTTCATTTCTGAGTGGAAGCAGGAAGCCGAGTTTCTCTCACACTTATTTCCAGTCTCTCTTTTGCATTACAATAATTCTTTAAAAGCACGGACGATCAAAGAGTCAGTCAGAAAACAAAAAGACTTATGATTGATTTTGCTTAAGTAAAACAGTGATTTCTATTACACTAGCCTTTACTTAGAGGCTTTTGGCTGCTACAAGGAATCGATTTATTCTACTTGTCAAAATAATGAAAATCAGAGCCAGCCCAGCTGCTTGTATGCCCTGCGTGGAAGAAATGCCCGGCTTGCAGAAGTTAGCTCGACTTTTCTGCAGGAGAGGGGCCGAAGACCGCAGGAGTTAATTACATCAGTAGAGAAGGGTCGCTTTTCATTTCCAGCAAGCCTGACTCCGACTAAATAAATAAAGCTGAAATGGGAGAGCGATGACCACAATAAGTAGCCGAAACTCCACGTGATGACAGAGGAATGATTTCCCACCTCCACCGCTTAAATATAACTAAGGTGTTCTGTAATTTTACTTCCAAAAGCCAGAGGGCTTATTGTAATCCTGATAAATTATAGCAGCAGAAGCAGGAGAGAAGTGGGACAGAAGAAGGGAAATGTTAATGCAAAATATAAAATTGCCTGGCAGAAAAGAATGGGGAGAGCGAGCGAGCGGTTTGTTATCGTTTATTTTTCTTCAACATATCATTCAGTTTCAGCTGTCTCCCATCTCAGCCAGATCTCCACCATTTCTCAGAAACGTCTCCCGATGGCATCTCATTCTCTTCCTGTCTTTCACCAGCGTTTCATTATTTCTTAACTGTCCCTGAAAGGGTCTGGGGAGGAGGCGGAGGGGAGAGGGAGGCAGGGGGGAGAGGGACGAGCCTTCGCCCCACGTGTCCGCCTCATTTAAGCAGTTTGCAAAAAGCGGGAGGGGGGAGAAGGGGGCCGACGTTGCAAATAATGTTAAATGTGATTAATCTCCCGGATTCCTGGAAATCTGACATGCATGAGTTACAGCGAAACCTCTTTTATTTCGCCATGAAATGCTTTTGCATAATGAGAAAGAAAATGTCCTCTGTGCCCTAATCAACTCCGACAGGTCCTGGACTCCCAAATACTTTTATTTATGGCATTATTTATTTCATCCCTAATAACCGGGGAGGCGTGCCCGCGGCTCGCTCCGTGCGGGAAGGGGAAGGGAGGACCGGGCGGCCGGCGGGGCACCCGCGGCGGAGCTCCGCGCCCGGCGGAGGGGCCACAAAGTTTTCGCGGCGGCTCCGCGCTCCGCGCAGCGCGGATCGGTACCCCGCGGCCCCGCCGAGCCGGGCCGGGCCGGGCAGAGGGGGGAGCGGGAGCCGCGGCGGGGGGGGCCGCGGCCGCTCGTCCCCCGCGGCGGCGCCCGGCGGCTCACCTGCCCCCGCTGGCGGGAGCCGGGGGCGGTGGCGGCCCCGCCAGGGCCCGCCTCCCCGCCCCGCTGCTATTAGCAGAGATTACCCTAAACACTTGCCGGTCGCCGCCCGTCTCCCTCCAGGCATTGGCGCGGCCGCCTGTCAATCAGGCCGGCGCCCCGCCGCGCCGGGGCTCCGCCGTGCCACAGAGACGAACCGCGGCGGCGGCAGACACAGCCCCGGAGCGGGGCCGCGCCGGGCCGGGGGGAGGCGGCGGCGGAGGATGGAGGAGGAGATGCAGCCGGCGGAGGAGGGGCCCAGCACCCCCAAAATCTACAAGCAGCGGGGCCCCTACAGCGTCCTGAAGACCTTCCCCGGGAAGCGGGCGGCGCTGGCCAAGCGCTACGAGAGACCCACCATGGTGGAGGTGCCCCGCGGGCGCGGAGCGGGGCAGCCCTTCCCGCACGCCGCCGAGCCGCTGCCCTACGCGCCGCACGGCCCGTTCCCCAACGGGCCCGCCCGCCCCGCCGCCGCCCCCGGCGCTGCCCAGGGCCACCCCCGCCCGCCGCCGCCGGCCCCGAGCTCCTCGGGCCGCTACGGCCCCTGCCCGGCGGCGGCGGCGGGCGGCGGCGCGGAGCTGAGCGCAGGTACCCGCAACTCCTCTCCTCCGCCGCGCAACTTCGCGGGGCACTTTGTCGCAGGCGGGAGCGGGATGGGGGCTGCGGGCTCCACACACGCACACGCACCCCCCTTTCCCGGGGGGCTGGCGGCGGGCTCGGTCCCCCGCGGGGTCCCCCCCGTCGGGGCTGGCGGCGCCGGGCGCCCGGGACTGGGTGCGGGAGGGGGGGGACGGGGCGAGCGGCTGCGTCCGCCCGTCGGTCGGTCGGGCATCGCCAAAGTTCCCGGGGGCGGGCGGGGCCGCCGTCGGGGCCGGGACGGCATCGCCTCCGAGGGGGCGGGGGGGGGGGGGGGGGCATCGCGGCCGCCCCCGTCGCCGTCGGGGCTTTGCCGGCGGCCGCCCGCGACTTGGCGGGGCGAGCGCCCGCCGGGCGGTTCGCACCTGCGGGAGTGCCGCCGCCGTCGGCGGGGCGGGGGGCCGGGCCGGGCCGGCCGCTCCGCCGCGGTCGCGGCCGGGGAGGGCGGCGGGCTGGGGCTGGCTGCCGGAGGGAGCTGCTGGTAATGGAGAGGCTGCTGTTAAGAGGTGGTGATTTTAACAGCAAGAAAACAGATCGGCTGCTTGCCTGCACCGTTTTCGTAAGATGCAGCGAGGAACAGGAGATCAGATTATTTTAATTTTTTTTTTTTTCTTTAAAGGTGTAAGATACCGAGATGCTGAACGTGTATCTTTCTTCTAGTGATGGCTTGGAGTTAAAAACCACGTAGATCTTGATATGCAACCTAAATTTGGCATCAGGAAATGGGAAATTGCATCTTTAAGCAGAGTACAATCAAAAATGAATTACAATAAATCCTATATAATTGCATAGGTCATTCTCTTTAATGAGATTTTATTAACCTGACTGTCAAGCTTTTGAGTCAGGCAGATATTTTATCTTCTTCAACTGATAAAAGTGTCAGCTATAAACCACCATATAAATATTCATAAATCTACACATCTGTGGCAGCCTATCAGCATCATTCTTTTGGACATTAAAAGCATTCTAATTACTTTCTGTCTAGCAGAGCTGAAATGCTGCCTGTTATAGTATGTGCTTGGCAGGCATGATTGCTTTTGTTTGCCATCACAAATAGCAGCATCCTATTTTATATACTGATGGTCCAGAATATATTCAGGGTTTGACTGAACAGGATGAATATTATGAAGCACCATCTGGTTTTGATAACATCGGGTATATTAACTCATCTGTTAATTTTTGACACATCATTGATTTATTTATTTAGAAAAATTGGATCCTGTTTTGGTATGTTGCTGTTTGGCTTTGTAACAAATGTGATGACATTTCCTTACTAAACAGGGAGATATGCTAGTTAATAGGATATATGGCTATGTTTTAATGCCTGTTTTCGCTCAGAGCAGCCGTGTACTGGATGGATTTATCATGTCTTGTTACAAATAATTCGAGGACTTTACCAAAAAAGTTTAGAACAGATTAGCCTGAAAATTCACGGCTCTGACATGAAGTCCCATGATCCATGGCAGAAGGTCGTCTTTTCTTTTTTTATTGAACCTACGTCTTGTTTTAAATGCCCAATTTGTGGTAGTTCAGTATTTTTTGTGGCCCACAATCAAAATGCTGCTGCTAAGTGTGACACCTACGTTTCTTTACAGAAGCAGATTACGCCATGGAAAACATTCAGCTGTCTGGTACATGATATACGAGGTCATACTCACACCAAAGCCCTCTGGGCTTTGAGGAGCAGAAGTTTGGACTTTCTCCTGCCTCTGTAGATTGTACTAACCAGGCGCTAGAGTTTGTCATTGATTCAGTCCTGTGCTAAAAAAACTCAAGATCATGATCCTTTGAGGTCCCTTCCAATCCCTAACATTCTGTGATTATGTGATTAAGGAACCGCTGTTTGTGCACTGAAGTTCTGGGAAGTCCCTGTCCCATCACCTGCACATCCAGGCTCTACTTTTACTTTAGGTTCCTGGATAGGTCCCAACATACTCTTCTCTCGGCTCAAACTTTTAAGTACCAAGCGAAACAGAACAGGAGAAAACCAGCTAAAAACTTGCAGTGGTGTGCCAAAGTGGGATTTTGTACTAGCTGTTGCCAGAGGCTGATAAAGCACGGGGCAAGATTTAGACCTCCCGGGTATTGTAGTCTCTGAGGTACGAGTGCTTTGCTGAGCTACGCACCTATCCCTCCTGCTCAGCGGTGGAGAAACACCAGGCGCCTTGTATTGGAGGAGCTGTAGCACCAGTAAGCTGAGCAGGGAGCTGTTGAGGGTGAGCTGGTTGAGACCTCGGGGATGTGAGCACATGGAGTACTTCCATCCTATCGTCCAGAGCCTTGAAGTCCTCTTGACGAGTGTTTGAGCCAGTTTAATAGCTCAGGCTGCTGCTGGGGAAGCCGAGCAGAGGTCTTGCCTCTGGGGAGTGGGAGCATTTCCATGTACTCCATGCACGGTCATTCTGTGCTTTGCCCAGCGCCCACAGGGTCTCCGCCCACACGGCTCCTGGGTTCCCCACAGCAGCAAGGGGCACGGGCTGAGCCCTTTCCAGAACACCTCTTAGCCAGAGGTTCACCTCCCAAGTGGTAGGTGTTGTAGGGAAGGAAGGATCCTTCCCTTAGCAGATACCCAGCTTCAGGTCCACTGAGTTGTTCTGCACAAGGCAGACAGTCACCGTCCATGACTTGAACAGTTTTCCAGTGTAGCTTTCCTGTAGCACTTGGCGAATGCTTACTTGAATGAAGGGCTGGAGGGCTGGCTGTAGGTCATAGTTTTGTAGGGACATCCATTTCTGAAGTTCAGTTGTAGAGATTTTTTTGCTGATACCTCTTCAGTTGTCCAGGCATAAGTGAGCAAACTGGCTAGTAAAAACACCATTCCTGGGATGTCTGCTCTGCACTAGCAACTTAAACGCTTAATGCAGTTGTTTCTTAATCTTCAGGCATGACGTTTCTGGCCCCTTGGGATTCAGAGCACTAAGTTTGCTTTTGAGAGTGGGCACCTCAAGCACAGCCACAAGTAATGATGCTTCCATATTTTTGCAGCTTTTGCTAATGGTTAGAGCTCTTACCAAGAATGAATGGTTTCTTCCTCAGTCCCTCTCTAAGAGACCACCCTGGCCTCCAGACTCCAGAAGAATTGCAGAAAGCGGGGTTAGTGGAGGGAGAAGGAGCAGGTGTTCTTCACCTCCTGCCACGGTGAGAAAAGATCTAGCTCGAGATCCCATCTTGTAGGGTAAGATCCTACCTGAGAAATGACATCTTAACAACGAGACACGTGGAACTGCACTGCAATGTGAGCCTTCTCTCTCCTCTAGTGAATAGTGGTTGCTCTGACCACTGCTGCCGCAGAGTGAGATGCACAAACATGCATTCAAAGCAGCAGCAGATGCCCATTTTCTCTTGTAAAGTGTTAATTCTTCATTAGTCTATTCAGAGTATTTTCCTGTGTATCTTTGTCTTTGGTAGCATGTGCTTTAAACAGTATCATAGTCCACCAAAGAAACCTCTTTTCCTTAGGAAAGCGTGATGCAGACCTTACAGCGTGCCTTAAAATTTAAGGTGATCTTTCATGGAAAGCAGAGAAAGAAGAGCAGAGCAGTCTTAAAGGTGTTGTTCCAGTGCCAGCAACCTGGCATGTTTAACATGACCAAATAATAAAGCTCTGTCATGCCTGGGCAAAAAAAAAGTTTTTGAAGTGAACAGAGAAAGTGAAGATCATTATTTTGGCCTTATCCAAGAAGTTGGGAATCCTCATCTGGAAGTAGATCTGTCAGATCAGTACTGAAATGGCCAAGCACTTGTCTTCATCCACTGGACTGTCTCAGTCATCTTCATGCAAAATGCCAAAGGAAGCATCACCTAGTCATGGGAGATGTCACATGTTCTTAGTTTTGTGACTGAAGTGTAGATGTTTACAGCAGTGTTCATATCTAAAAACACAATTACAAAGTCTGTATGCATGGACAAAGTCATTTAGGGGATACAGAGCTGCTGCCCCAGGATCTAAATTAATAATCCTATGATAATAATCAAACAAATCAAGAAATACAAATCATCAGGTGAGAGGACTGAAACACTGCAAGGTGAAGAGCAAGATGATTAAAATTGCTAGGAACCTGGACTTTCAAATCTTGCTGAAAATTAAAATTAAATACCGATGAATACATTCCCTGCAGGGGAGAATGCATGGTATTCAGACCCACTCAGTAGTTATGCAGGTGACTTTTTAAATCAACTGTCCAAGATTACAAAGGAAACTATGGAAAAGCCACGACCTAAATCCAGAGCTATTGAGACCCAATACAAAGCTTTATGAATAAAGCTATCTGGTCTAAGGATTGAAAAGATCCTCAGGTGTAGGAAAAGCTGACGTTATACCTGCCAGTCTGTCCATACATCTTTTCTGATGCATCAGTGTTAGTTGTCAAGTTGAGTTTCAGAAGCTTGCTCTAACTACAACCTTGTTTTTAGGCTGGCGGTTGGATAGCTAAGAAGCCCCATAGGTCAGCATCAGCAAGAAACAGATGAATGCTGTATCCGGGAGTTGGTATCTGATTTGCCATATGATAGTATCTTCTTATTGCTTGCACTCTCAAATACTCTAGTTAGGCATACTTGTATTTTTAGCAATTTGATCCTGCTTTATTAGCACTTTATGGGCCTTATCTGGCAAGTCCATGTTCAAGCAAAAGTCAAGTTAAAATCGATAGAAGTTCTGCAAGACTAAAGACTCTGGGGTCTGAGACATTAGAATTACATGGTTGGTGAGCATCGTAATAAGGAAAAAGAATATCACAATAAGATTTTAATAAACTGTTTACACTGTTCTAGACTGGTGCAGTGATTTCAATAGAATCTTCCTTTCCTCGAAAATACATATATTACATTAAATCAATTAAGAATCATAGATCAGTGATTATTCAGTAGTAATCACATAAAGACAACATTTTGTCATATTTTAGTGATTAGACATTGCACAGTGCTTGCATTTCTAATTACAGTCAGTCCATAAAAGCTGAAATCCCAATTTCTACAATATATGCTAAACAGGCAGCATTTGTTTTTATTTTTTCTCCATCACAAGAAATAACCATAGCTATCGTTCTCATTTAAGGTTGTTCAGACTGGGTACATGTACCATTAAGGGTGTTGAAGTCGCTTCAAAGTGGTACCTGCTTCAGCGTGGGGCCAGATGTTTCCAGAATGTTTGCTAAGAGCATCCCTCGCTATTGCTGCCCAGCCGTACCCACAAAAAAGGCATTTGCAAATCTTTGTGCTAGCATTTCAAAATAGCCCTGCCTTGTCATGACTTTCATTTTTATGTCTTTCAGTATGGGCTAAAGTTAAGGAAAAAAAACCCAGTAATTGCTGTTATTGTGTCTTTGTAGCAGATCTGATACCGAACTGAAGATTAAATCAATACTGTCATTTCTGTATAAAATTTCAGTTATGTTTTAAGCCATTATCACAGCGAATGTGCCTAACGCATTCGTTTTTACAAAAAAACTAATCATTAATTTTATCTTTACTGATGTTAGTGCATATTGTAGCATTCTTCAGAATTGGTATTTGAAATGTCAGGTTACTTTTAGCCGTATTTTAGGAGAAACCATAATATTAGAATAAAGTCTTGTGTACTAATCTAATCCCTTTTCAGTTGTTTCATTCATATTTTGTCCCCTTGCAACAAGGATACGCAAAGAACGAGTAACTGTTTTGTCAACAGGGACCATAATGATTAAAATACAAACAGTAAATGTGACTTCAGGTCTAGAATCGGATTATAGGATTAAAATGAATGAAAAAAACTGCTCTGTACTAGGATTGCAAAATTCCAATCAATATCATCCGGTAATAATTTTAAAGGCAAAATGTGAGAAGTAAAGAAATAAGGCAAAGAAGGCATGACTTGAGGTTGTTAGTGATGCTTGAGTTTTCTTGAATTTCTTTTGGTTTATCAGTAGGTCCTAGCTAGAAAGCAGCACTGTCACCGGGGTTTTGTTCTTTTAATTTACATTAGATCTGTTGTGCTGTGTTATTTTGCACTTGCATCTTAAGGGTTAAAGACAGCTGACCTTAGGTTAATGCAGTAAAAGTGAAGGAGGGACAGCAGATATGGAGGCCACAGAGCACCTGGCACCTCACCAGCACCCACTTGCAAATTGAGGAGCAATGCCTGTGCGTTTCTGCCGTTTTGAGTTTGTAGTGTGTATGGAGGGCATTGCTTAACGTTTTGGATCAAAGATGTGTTGGAGAAATCTGCCCTGCTTCATCTGAGCCCATCTACAACGGTCTGGTACTACTCGTGAGCACAGGAGGCTGATTGCGAGGATGCCTTAAGTGGTCTTAGGGCCACCCCAGTCCTTTGCATGCCAGTGGGCTCTCTCAGCTTGGCCCTGGGCAGCCTTGTAGCCCAGCACTGCATTTGTGCTTGCTCTGTCTGTCTCATGTCCCTGTTCTTATGGTTAAGTCCTCAGGAGATCACATCCTCGGGTTTTGTGCCGAGGAGGTCTCCTCAGACTGCGTTAGAGACTGAAAGAAGGCATTTGTATGCTGCTTCAGCCCTGCCCTCTTTGCAGAGATCTGGAGGATGGTAAAAATGCAAATTAGTGTTATTTCAAATATTCTCCAGGCCAGCTGTACTAATCTCAGTGTGAAGCAGTTTTTCCACCAGAAGTTGTATCTTCTGGATCGTGGAGAAGTACCATGAGAAGTGCCACCTCTTAAAGGCCTGGATTCTGAACATTTCTGTTCTTTATGTATTATCAGTGTGATGAGGCTATATTTTCATCTCTAGTGATGAAGTTAAGATAAATGAAGGTCTGGGGTGCTTAGTCTCATGCATCTGTAGCAGGTTGCCTTTTCAAAAGTAAATGCGTTTGTCACTTTCTAAAAGTCAAGCCTGCCTGAGAAGAGCTCTCCAAAATTGGCAGTGCTTGAACCTACCAGTCTTTTTTTTTTTTTTTAATCTCATGCAAAATGTTAGTTACATCTTTTTAGACACCCAGAGGAACTCAGCTATGAATAAGCTAAAAAAAAATGGAAAGGCATTATTTTTGTCGGGGAACCTAACAGGTCATACCATGAATGTCTTGGTCATTTTCCATCTGGGTCCAAGAACTGTTACAGCAGCTTGAGCTATATACGTAGACACTGCAGAAATGAACCATCCTACTATGTAGTTTAGGTTGTAGCTGCTGTTGCTCCCTGAGACCTGACACCTCCTGTTGTTAGCAGCAAGGCTGACTAGGTGCAGCATAGCGTAGAATCACAGAATGGTTTGCGTTGGAAGGGACCCTCAAGATCATCTAGTTCCAACCCTCCTGCCATGGACAGAGACACCTTCCACTAGACCAGGTTTCTCAAAGCCTCGTCCAGCCTGGCCTTGAACTCTTCCAGGGATGAGGCATCCACAACTTCTCTGGGTATCCTTATCTTACTTCCAGAGCCAAGCTGCTGCCTCCAGAAACTGCTGCATAGCCCCACCTAGAGTTTTCTGATTCTGTCCAGAGCAGCTTGAAGAACTCCGCAGTGCTCTCCACTGCGTGATACTGGCCTGCCCACAAACTCAGAGGGGGTCAGCAGGACAGAAAAAATTCCTCCTCTGACCAGAGGAGCTTCATATTATACATTTGATGCCTTTCCTCGGTGTAAGAAGAGGGTTTTGTGCTTGTCACTCTTAGGTTGTTCTTGGACATATCTGGAACCTAAAGCAAAAGGAACAAAAGCAAAACCCATAGAATTGGGAGCAGGTCATGTGAAGTGTCCCACGCCCAATGTCAAGCAAGTGCAGCAAAGATGAAAGGGAGAAAAAACAAAGCTTGAAAGCCTTGCTGGAGAGGAGCAGGGCATAGGACAAAGGTGTAGTGCAAAGTCTTGCAAATATGTACAGGCAATGCCCACCAGCAGCTTGAAATTGGCTTCCAGAGAGGTACTTACTTGAACTTTTACTTGTAGCAAATTTGATGGAATTTGTATTTTCTTCCCCATTTTCCTGTCTAAATCCCTCTGAAAGAAGATGGCAGTAAGCAGTGACTGTCATCACAATGCATTTCTGATTAACAGCAAGGGCACAAGGGCACTCTCAAAATAGAAGCAAAGTCGGGATTGTTTTAAATCACAGTGTTGCAGAAGTATTAAAGCAGAAGCCATAATTTTAATGTGTTCAGAAATAAAATGCATGCTACTGTAAACAGTTGTGTACATTCATCTAGCTGCTACTGCCTGGCATAACCTTTTACATTAGGTTTCTGTGATTCATCTTTTCTTTTGTTGCAGAGAGTCGAATGATTCTGGATGCCTTTGCCCAACAATGCAGCCGAGTTCTAAGTCTCTTAAATTGTGGTGGAAAACTACTGGACAACAATCATTCTCAGTCCATGATTTCTTGTATAAAGCAGGAAAACCCGAATTATAGTGAAAGACAAGAGCAATGTCAGCTTGGGAAAATGGTCCATAGTCAGACGTCAGACATTTTAGACATAGAGATGCAGTATATGCAAAAGAAACAACAAACCTCAGCCTTTCTGAGAGTTTTTACCGATTCCCTTCAGAACTATTTGCTTTCTGGGAGCTTCCCTTCTCAGAACACCTCATCAGTAAATGATTTCAGCCATTTGGCAGATGTGGATCCACTTTCAAGCTCTCCAGTACACACTTTAGGTGGATGGACATCTCCAGCAACATCTGAATCTCATGGTCACCCATCATCTTCTACACTTCCAGAGGAGGAAGAGGAGGAAGAGGAAGAAGGTTACTGCCCTCGATGTCAAGAGCTAGAGCAGGAGGTAATTTCATTGCAACAAGAAAATGAGGAACTTCGTAGAAAATTGGAGAGCATTCCAGGTAAATAATCCCTTGCCATATAATATTATCAGTCAGTGATAAAAATAGTTTGGGTAATGGTTTGGTTTAAGCTCTAATCTTTTTTAAAGGTTGCACTCATAGTAATCAAACACTGGAATTTGTCTCCAGCCAAAGTTCCTGTAGCTATGCCCACTGGAAAATTATCTACTGATACTCATCTATGTGAATCTTGAGTCCTAGACTAGTGAGCTGTGTTCAGGATGGGATGTACTTGTCGTCTCAAATTCCAAACATGAGGTGGTTTGTTACAGTAATTTCAAACATATGCTTTTATACCTAATTATCTATCTTGTTCTTTAAGTGACATGGCAGTTTGTAAACCTAATTCCCTTTTGAGGCTCCTTTTTTTGTTACTTAAAGAAACTATTCAAAGTTACAGCCATACATTTAACTGAAATAGATTTGACTTTTACCTTGAGCAGTATCTCTTAAATTGCTGTTGGCTCAGTGAGAGGCATAAATATATCTTCTCCTATTCATCTTCAATAAAACCTGGGAAAAAAAAAAGGCTTGACAACAATTTCTTCAGTTCAGCAATGCCTACCAGCCATTGGAGAAGAGAAAGCAGAAAGAAAAACCCCATCTAATAGAAACCCCTTCTGTGAAAAACTTCTCTTGACCCTTTAAAATTAGGACTTGTCACTGTTAAAGTGCACCAAGACACTTGAAGAGTGGTATCGAGTAAGAACAAAGTATTGTGGACCCATATCCTCTAAACTTGAAGCACAGGCAAAAATGGACCTCAAATAATAATACTAAGAGCAAATTGGAATTTAGCTTGTTTAGAAAACAAGTATACAACACACTTCTGGCTGTATAAACGCTAGGGAGCTGCACCTTCGCTAGCTGAAGTTTGAAATGCTTATGATAGATCCATGCAAAGTTAATTGAACTAATCCCTAAATATTAGAAAAGCACAGAATATACAGCATGGGCTGCAAGAGAGAAAATATTTCAAAGCTGCTAACTATGCAGAAAGGAAGAAGACAGTAACCAACTACTGCCCGAATATGTAGGTGCAGTTGGCAAAATCTGAGCAAAAAGCAAGCAGCAGTCTTCATGATTCTTCTCCCAGCTATCAATGATGTATTATGAATTATTTCTATTACATCATATTTTTCTTTTGTGCGTTGGTTTCTAGGGGTACCAGCAAATCCCATAAGCAAATTGTTCAGTGCAGAGAAAACCCAAAATCTAGAATTCTTTCCCCACCCCTCTCAAAATCTGGAGTCACTATAACTTGCACACTCTCGCTGGATTCAGTAGTGGTTCATACATCATATGGAAACACTGTGACAAAGGGAATCCTGTGGTCTTCAACTCCTCTTGAGTCCTAGCTTCAGGTGTCTAAGCCCGAAAATGATCATTAGGGTCTATAATCTGACCTACACCTTTCACTCAATCACCTATATTGAACCCAGTAATCTTTTTTGCTTTGTCTGAAGCGTAACTTCCATTTGACTCAAGTAATATCTTAGGCCTCCAGTCCTGAGTTGGAGACTCTGGTGAGCAAAGGCTTTACCTCTTACCCTGACACTTGACTCTAGTGGTGAGTTACGTGGGTGAAAATATGTGCCGAATTCTTTGCCTGACTGTCTGAAATCAGCTTGTACCATTGACTTCTATTCTTTGCTCCACTAAATGAAGTGCTGAATAGGACTGGGTGCTTTTTCCAGATGAAGGTGTCTACAGATTGAAAACTGACTTAATTTCTATCTTAGATAAACTAAGCAAACAGAGCCATTTAAAACTCCCCAAATAAGTGGAATCCCTCTTTGTAGTTCTTTTCTGCCCTCTATTAATTTCTTTAAAATTTGGGCACTGGAAATACGTGCGACCTGCTCCTGTCTGCCTGAGCGAAGGTGAACAGTCTCTTTGTTACCACCCGCCGTTGCCCTGGTCATTTGGCCATCGATCATGCAGCTGAGCTTCTCATTCTGTGCACGTTTTCTTCCTAGGCGTACGTACTTTGTATTTGGCTGTGTTCATTTACTAAGTGATCCAGATTGCTTTGGCTGCCCTGTTTTCCTGCTGTTTGCCGGTTCACCAATTTCTGTATCATCCAGATTTTTTTCGATTGTTTTTAAATTAACTTTGTGATCCCGGTTAGAAATGTTGAATGGTATTGAGGCTGCTGTCAGTCCCTGTTGAGCCCTGCTGGAAACACATCTATTCATGATGAGTCTCCCAAAGATGGATACTCAAGATGTCAGTAGCAAGTTCTTAATCCATGTATGCTAGAGTCTTCTGATGTGTTTTGCTGGTTTTGCAATCAGATAACTCATGGTAGTAAGTTAAATGCCCTTCAGGAGTCTAGGAATATTACATCTGTTCAACCCAACTTTTTCAAGCAAACCTATAATCTCATCAGAGAATGACAATCAGGTTAGTCTGACAAGATCCACTTTCCATAAGGTCGTTTTGACTGGCATTAATTATATTCATATTCTTTAGTTCTTAGTCAATTGAATCCCGTTGTGATTGCCTGTGTTTTGCTAGGATTAATGCCGGGCTAAGCAGCCAGTATTTGCCTGGGTCATCACAGTTACCCTTCATCTCCCTTTAAAAGAGAAATAAACATATATAAGCACAGTCATTTTCCACCCCCTGGAAGTAACAAAATACCTTGTTATCAGTGTGTCAAAGGAAGCAGACAAAGATAAAATAAATGCGCAAGGATGTATGACTTCATTGGCTGACACAAAACCGTCATCAGATGCATCTGCTGCTGTCTGGGTGACATAGACAGACAGCTGTAAAGTGACCCAGGTGTTTGGGGAAGCATTAACAGCCACAGAATATGCCCTCAGATTTTGCTACATGGTAGGACAGAGGCAGTCCCACGGCCACCACTGAGCAGATGTAATCAAAAATCAACTAAAGGTGACATCTAATTATTTTTGTCTCCAGTGCTGATTTTGCTCCAGTGATCTCCTGCTGCCAAAGAAGCCGGCAGAAATTTTTCTGTGACTTGGAAAACCCAACTCTGTACTTAAACGGGCGCAACACTCGTTCTCTGAGCCCTTTTTTTTTCCCATCAAGATGTTGCATGCCTTAGGGGAGGCAGACAGAAAGCCTTCTGCAGAGGGTTAGTGTTGTTTGCCACCGTCTATCACATCAGAGGCATCTCAGAGGACAAACTTCCTCCCTGCACATCCGTACACCTCACGCCGGGCATCCGATGGGCCCGGCGATCCATGCGGCAGAGCAGGAACTGTGGTGGCCGCCAGGTGAGCGTGGAAGCGGCCATGCTGCCCCTTCGGGCTGCTGAAAGAGCAGGGGCTTTTGATGTGTTGGTTTTCCTTCTCGCAGGTGAGGGAGCTGTGCCGGAGCGGCGCAGTGGGGCTGGCGGGGCACCCTGTCAGCGGAAGATAAAAGCACCAACCCCTCCCTCCTGCTCCATAACCGTCTGTGAATCATTTTATCTTTTTCCTGAAATACTTTGCATTTCTTTTTTTTTTTTTTTTACTTTCCATATGCAAAAGCCCTTTTAAAATCCGTGAGAGTTTGCTATCTAAAAATAGTCACCGCCGTGCGTCTCTGCCTCCAGCTCTGCAGAGCACCATTTGCATGGCTCACAAAGAGGCCACCGGCAAGAAGAGTGTTTTCTCAGCAGATGTAAAGGTGATGACTTTTCTTTTTTTTTTTGACAAATATTGCAGAAGGCATATTGTCCTGTAGCTTTTGGACACGGAAAGTAAGATTTTTCAGTTTTCAGGACTCTGCCCTGTTGCTGTAGAAGTCCTCCAGTCCCATAAGACCTTTTTGCCCATAGCCTAGCATTACTCTTTGGTGGGTCACCTCTGGAGAAGAAACAGTTACATGGATGAAATATTGTATATGTTTGGGTTGTTGGTTTGTTTTTTTTTTCCTCAAAAAATACCCATTTGATTTGACTGAAACAATACTTAAATTTGTGTGAAATCTTAATTGTTTCAGCTGTGGAATAAATGAAGAAAAATTTATGTTTCAGTGATGTGGTTTTGGAGCAATGCAACTTGTTACAACTTGTGTAGTTTTCCTCAATATTTTTTTTTTTAGGCAAAGACATTAACCAAACATTTTCAGTTTTCAGTTCAGCTGAAAAGAAGGGAAACATTTTCATTCAGTGTGTTATTTTGTCTCATTTTTAAAAATAATTTAAGGTTAGATAATTCCTGGAAGGAGTTCAGCAAATTTACCATTGGCTCTTTCTTAGTTTCGAGACCGTCAAGAACAGAGCAAAGTAATCCATCTATACAAGGAGACAAGTGTCTCCTAATTTCTTTCCTCTGTATAAAAATTACTGGGACTGTGATATATTCCCAGTAGTAAAATTAAAGACTTACTTGTGAAACTGCATGTAAGACCTGGATTTACACCATCTAATATATAAGGATATTAAGCAGTTCTCCTTTGCTACTGTCAGCATGATTTTCTCACCGTTTTTGGCCTAAAAGGCAGGAAAATATTTCCAGGTGGTTAAAGCAAAGGCCAGGAGTCATGCATGAAAGTTTGCCTGCTGGTGCTCCCGGCTTTGCTGCGTGGTTTAGGGCAAACCAGCCTGAAAGTAGTGAAAAAGTATAAATAAGTAAGATGAAGCAGTGTGCGATAAATACAGTAATTATTCTTGCCTCATTAGCCCAGCAGCAAAAAATACACAGCAAATAGCAGAAGGATGGGGCTGGAAAACCCCCTCAAATGTGGAGAGGTGATCACCTATAGAGACGGCATTTGTGGTAGCTGGAAGTAGCCAAAGCAAAGCAGGATTTGCAGGTAGAGTTAATATCAATGCAATTGAAAAAGCCAGACAAGTTTTCCGTGAGGTTTTGTGTGCCCAAGGCTTGACTCTTTTTCCTGACTATATCGGATGATCTAATAAAAGATACTCCTTTTCCCTACAAATCCTGTCTCCTTTATACTTTCAGAGCATCGCGTTTCCAAAGAGCCTACCACAGCCGCAGCGTAGATAAAGCAGCCATCAAGGCTTGTGACAAACGCTTTTTCATGTCCTTTTTTTTTTTCTGTCCTTTTTCTTGATGTTCACATTTAACCACTTCTTGGTTTCCCTTCATGTTCTGGATGTTTTGGTCTGATCTCTGGCCTCGTTCTACTGTTCAGCTTCAAAGCGTGAAGTTACTTCGGGAAGAGAGAGCCTCGAGCACAGTCGCCCAGTGTTTGGCACGAGCACCTCTTTGAATTTGCAGCACGGCTTTGCTTGCAGCTTGAGGGTGCCGGCTTAGTTTGCTAAAGCAGCCCGAGTACAAAAACTTACTGAAACACGTAACTGCAGCAGACCAGGGCTTATTAATCTCTTTTCTCCACACTTCTGGGTAAAAACCTGTGAGAATTTGGGGGCTCAGGTTTCTTAGCCTACCCTGGGGAGCAAGGGCTGGTGGGAGTTTTATGGGGAGCTGCGGTTCAGCCTGGCGAGGCTGAACTCCCTTATCCCAACTTCAGTTTGTGTTTTGCAGGTCAGCACTTGGCATTTTAGTGATGTCCCTGCTCACCGCAGGCTCCTTGATTTCCCTAGTTAGCTATCAGCAATGTAAACCTGTAGAGGGGTTTACAGGGGAGGTCCCTGCCCTGAAGACTTGACAGCTGAAAGAGGACAAGAGGTACCTTCTGTTAAGTAGAAGGGAAGTGAGGGAGCACAGACAAAAATAAAAGCTGCAGGAGTGTGTGGCAGCGTCGCTTAAATGAGAGATGCACAGCTGCCATGTTTTGTCTCTTCTCTTCTGCTGTTTAGGGAGAGGTGTACATCCCCGGGGCGTATGGAAAGGGCACATTCTTCTTTCTGGAGTAAATATTTCTGCAAAAGAAAATTAAAAGAAATACAATGGCTTTTCAGATGCAGATTAATGGAAGTAAAGTGGTTTTCCACTCTGCCTGGAAAACACAACCAAGAGACATTTTAAAAGTAAAGGGATATTAACTATCATTTTTTCTCCCTTCCCTGCTTTTGGCAGGCATAAGAGGTCACTTTGGCCAATCTTTAACACCCTTCTGTATGTAATGTCGATTCTTCTGCTTCCTCCTGGCTGCGCTGACTACAAATAGGTGCTGGTTTTATTTTGCCATCCATTTACAAACACCAAAATTCATAGGGTCTTGAGCACCGAGATCAGTTCCTCTTTACTAACCCCACCTCTCCTTGCCCCTCGCTGTTTTTCCAGCTGACCGCACCCCAACAACTTGTCTTCACAGCCCATCCATGCAGCTTTCGCTGGCATCCAGCTGACTATTGAAATAAATGACCGTATGAGCTAAAATGATCCAAATCGTGTTATACTGCACACTTGTCCAAATCTGAGACAGAGAAGGCATCTCCGTTAATGTTACACGAAATTCGCACTGCCATCTAGTTCGTCAGCAGGTTCCCTATCATTTGTTACATCTTTCTGACAGTCGAGCATCAATTTAGAAATGCCCTTCAATGAACTCGGAGTGAAGAATTGCTCAAGGTCAAGCGAAGGAGGATGTGTTGCAACGCTGAGCCAGTCTTAACTAACAACTGCCGGTCTGAGCAAGGTGGATGTAGCTGTACACCCTTCCCAATTCTCCTCCTCGCTGACAAGTCAGAAGTAAATGGTCTTGAGTGCTAAGGGATTCGTCTTCTGCTGTGCAAAACACCAGGAGGAATACTAGGCAGTGTCAGCTACAGAGCACAAAATCTCATTAATGAGCAGAATAACCAGATTTCTTACTGTCTGCTTACGGGGGCTGAGGCCACCGCAGAGAGACACACGGCTGAGCTAGGGATGAACCGTCCTTTCTCACAAGGGCTGTCTGGTGATGCGGGAGAGGTTGGAGGTACACTTTATTTACAACAAGCCCAAGTGTCTCTTCATAGCACTGTGCTTCGGCCATATAAACAGCCCTGGAGTCTGTTACACAGGGGGCCACGTTTTAGGGAGGATATATGAGAGCCCTCATTTTGACAGATACCAATACAAGTGATTGTGGCCCAGTAACATTTATAATGAGCAAAAACCCAGCCCAAACCAATAATAGAGATGTCTTTGACACTTCATAAAAACTTGGAAAGAATTATCAGAATCAAAGGTTAAAAAAAAGGAAAAAGAGTGGATGATAATTGGGAAACATTAAAAGCATGCTGTTGAAGGCCCCAGAAGACTATCTAGGAGGAAAAGTTCCGTGCGGGTTACAAAAACAACTAGCATAGGAGGAAAGCGAAGAAACAGTTGGAAACAAAACAAATGGTGTAGAGAAGTTGATAGTGATGAGTAAAAAGAGGTTAGGATCAGTGGGAAATTAATAATTAAAATTAAACCTGGAGCTCTCTGTTGAGGAGGCATTCTTTTCCTGGCAAATTATAGGAAAAATAACGGTATCGGATCATTATCAGGTAGAAGCAGTAGGTTTTGTCAATAATACAGAACTGTTCATTGAGTATTTCTGTTCTGGTACTTGTGAAGAGTAAAATGATGCAGTCACACCAATGTGATGATGATGGTAAGCTGGTAGAAATATTTTCGGTTTCCACCGTAACGCACATTCAACAGTGGCTTCAGGTGAGGCTGCAACCACAGCTGTCTGCCACAGCTCCCTCCCAATGTCGGGACAATTGAAGAGCTTGTTAGTCAGTGCCAGAATTGCTGGCCTTTTTAGAAATGATAAAGAGATGCTGATCCTCATTCAGGTTGTGAGACAGAGTGGGTCAAGAGTGGAGTCAGGAGTCTCTTTTAGAGTCTGGCATCAGCAGAGGAGGCACTGGGAGCAATAACTACTTGGGCACACCAGCTTCTCATCCCAGAGTGCACATCAACTTACTACCAAAAGCATTAGGCAGCTGCTACCAAGGCATGACGTTTTCAAAATCATGATATTTGGACAGCTCACTTCAGGAGCTAAACCGAAATTGAAAGAGGACTTTGCTTATGATTTTGTGTTTTGGAATACTTGGGATCCTCTAGAAGACTGAAAGATGCAAATACTCTATGATTTTAATTTTTTTTAGAAGGACACATGAGATGTCCTAGACAATTGTAGGCTCATTGGCCTGATACTGAGCCCAAACTAACTAACTGCACAGCTGATGCTGGGTTCAATTAATAGAGTACTAAAAGAGAGCAATGGAGTTAGTACTAGGCAGCATCTTGCCAAATTATGGTTTTGATGAGATGAAAAGTTTGGTAATGAGGATATTGCAGATTTCCAAGGCGTTACACAACATTATATTACAAAGAGTGATTTAAAAATCAGAAACATTTGTATTCAGGAAATTGTCATGATGCAGCTTAATATCTGGAGGGATTCTTTGTGAAACTGTTCACAGCCTATGATTTTAATACTTTCATCAGTGAAAGAAAGCATACAGTCATTGCTCACAGCTTGCTAGCGGTGCAGAAGTATCAGCGAGTGAGTAAGATGAGAGGAGACAGACTCAGCTGAACGTGGTGCAGCATTACTTTGTGTTGAGGCACAGAGACCACGGGCGCTGCTTGGTTTCAGCCCCTGCAAAACGGTCACTGAGAAAGGCTTTTGGAGGACACGGTGGCTTTCTAGCTGAGTTTTGATGCACAGCATGCCCAAAAGGGCTGCGATGGTCTTTGGATGTAGAGACACATAGGTAGGTGTGGGGACTCTGCTTTCAGTGTGAGCCCAGCATCTCAGGAAGGTCAGTGTTGAGCTCAGAAGAGAGAGGAGTGACTTCACCGCTAACTACAAGCACATAACAAGTGACAAGCATTTACCATTTCTTTTCCAAAGGTTTTACAAAACCCAGTCGAAGGAAAACAAAATACAGACTTGACATCAGGTGTATATTTCTGAGGGTGAAATAACACCTTCTGTAACAGCAAGCCAAGGGTAGAAGCTGCATCGCTGGGAAATGACGACTCTAGTTGTACTGTATTTTACCCACTGGTACTGTCTGGTGCAAAGAAGATGTGGTCTGGGGAGTAGCTGCACCTTGTGGCAGTCAGACTAAGAAATCACGCCCTGGCTTTTGTCATCAGCACAGTTGGTGGCCACCACGTTCAGCTGTTAATTAGAAATTAGGACACTCTGCAGAGACATCTGTGACAAGCTATGCCGAAGCAGCTCTTGTTATAGTGTAAAGATGCTTGGAATAACAACAAAGTCTTATAACTTGGATCAATAAACAGCAAAGACCTGCCACCTCTTAGGCATGTCCTACTTAGTCATTGCTTAGCATCTTAGCAAGACTAGCCTTCCCCAGCATGCCAAGTCCCCTGGGCCACTTCCTCCTCGCCCTTTAGCTCCTGCAAAGATCTCCCTCTTCTTTTCACTTACTGCAGGCCAAGTTACTTTGCCATTTCCAGTGTCTTTTCTGAGTCACTGACACTTTCAGAAAGTAAAGGCTGTGGAAACTTCTTCCTAATAGGCAGGAAAATTACTGCCTCCCTGCAGGCTTTCTACTAAGTCATAATAAGCAAGTGTTATTTCGACATTAGTGTCTTTCCCGTTGGTTACAGTAGGCACAGATCCCTGTTGGTGTTGTCAGTGATAGTGGATACGTGCATAAGCCTGCAGAGAATCCGCTCTCAGGGTTAGGATCTCGTTAACTCTCCAGAGACTACATCAAAGTCAAAGAAATATAAAATAAATAAGCTAGTAGGTTAAAATGATTTTTCATACTCACAATAGGGAGCTGCAGGCTCTTACAAAGTTACGTTTGCTGCCGGGTTTGAAGGAAACAGTTCCTCTTCACCTCTCAGCAAAAAGAATGTTTGCAGAGCCATAAGAGGACGCAGAAGCAAAACCGAAGCTTTGACTCTCGGCCCGGTGCTGCCCTCTGTGTGGCTTCCTTCAGGCTCCAGTTAACGCAGCAGCCCAAGAACCCTGGCTTTGCAAGTAGCACCTGGTGGTTGAAAGGCTGAGGTTATTTGTACCAACAGCAAACAGTGTGATGTACGATGGCTTTGCAAGTCAAAAGTTCTCAGAGTCCTCCAGTCTCTAAAACAACAAAAATCATACAATTTTGTGCTTGAAACTTTACTGCTTTTATGAAGACAGAAGTATTTATAAGCTTCAGCCAGCTTTTAGTACCTCATATTTCTCACCGGTAATGAGAAAGCATTTTATCAGCAGAATACAGTGAAAGTAGAGCTGTACTTCATGTGCTGGGGACACAACAGCTTAAATAGTTTTCTGTTGTTTTCTGGCTTGTGCCCCATAACGTATGGAAGAACATAGGTAAATATATCTTTGGATAGCCTGCAGTGAAATTACTTACTGTGGGTAAAATACCATCCTGCTGTGAGATCAGTGCCTAACAATTAGAGGATTTTTTGACACATTATATTCTGCTCCCTTTCGGGCCCCATGTTGTTTCATATAATTACAGGTAATAGTGCCAAGTATGGCTGAGAGCCTTCAGGTCACCAAGATGGACTTTTGCTGATAGAGATAACCAGAAAAGAATGTACAAATTTCACAGACTGTTTTGAGCCCAGCTTCATGAGGACTGAAGAAGTCTGAAGCTGCCAGGTACTGGTGATGCTTCAGCAACTGTGTGCTCGGTGAGCTTGCTAAACAAAAAGAAACACATTTAGACAGGGCCGGAAAGGGATACTTCACGAGTAGCTCTGATTTCCCAAGTATCACTCAGCTCTCCTCCAAGTCCAAGTATCAGGCATCTTTGCTTTCAGGCAGTAGTACCATCACCCATCATAGCACAATCACCCGTCATAGCCTCTTCCGTCCTTGCTGTCAGCTCGCAGGAGATCCAGGATCTCACAGGAGATGCTGGTTGCCCGTGATAACTTCCACCCAAGTGGGAGTTTTTGCTGACCTTGTCACAGGTTTTCTGACGCTGCTTGGACACCTACTTAATCACAGAGTAGCCCGTGCATGGGTTTAATCTTAGTTTTGAACATACCAGACAGCAAACACACACAGAGTGTATGGAAAGGATCTCAAAAGACAATCTTGTCCGTCAGCCACTCCACATGAGAGAAAAAACAAGAACGCTTTTCTTCTTCCTCCATGTGCTTTTCTGTATATAAAAATGACGGGGAAAAAAGTCAAATCCTTTCTTTACTGCACCTTCTTACGAATATCCAATGTACTAAAACGTTACCTGGGGTTAGTACGTTTTACTCCTTTATTCCACCGAAGAACTTATATTGAATTTTTTTGGTTTTGCTTTATGCTAAACACACAGCTCTCAATACAGGAAGGCCACAGAACGTGTTGGTGGGACTATTAAGCTTGACTGCCCTTCTGACTTTTTCAGAATTGAAGCGTTTTTCTAAAAATATCTGGTGACACTTAAAAGTGCTTTTCTCCCTACGAAAAAAAGAAGCAGCCGGTCTCTCCTGCTCATATGGCAGTGTCACTGCGTAGCAGCTACTCTCCTGAGAAACTGCCCTGGTCTAGCAATAAGCAGTGAAGTCACTGGAGAAATAAAACAGGTACAAGTCACTTGAGATGCCAACTTTTGCCGAATGCATAACCTCCTGACCTCCTATGGCAAAGTGTGATACATCAAATGAAACAGGAGTGAATACACTGATGGGTTTTCTTTACGGAGAAGGCAGCATAGGGTGAAACACAGGAATTTATTATTCATATCAGGCACTTTGCATGACTTCTCTGTGGGGACTGCTGGATGTAACACCGCTTAGCCCATAGTAAAGAGTCTGTTTTGTACAAAGTAAAGGTGTTTCAACCTTGTCTGCCTAGACAGGGGCATAGTTGCTGCGCAGTGTGAATGCCCAGGGTGCAAAATACCTGTAAATCCTACGTTGAGACATTCTCAGTGATTTCAGTGCTTGCTTTCAGATTGCCAGCTTAAGACAAAGCCCAAAACCCCACATTTTTCCAGGTGTAAAGGCTGAATGCCAAGAAATAATTAAAAAAAAAAAAAACCACAAAAAAACATTGAAATATTTCTTCTGGATTTTTAGCTGAAGCTAAGATTATCTTTGAATATGTTACAAAAACAACCCATACGAAATGTGAGAGTGATAAGGTGCCTTAAAAATCATGCTTATTTAGTCTTGCACAAGGCAATCGTAATGTTGGGTTAATATCTGTTTAATTCTCCTACGGCGTTTCAGGCTCAGGAGAAAAGCGATATCTCAAAAATACTCCAGAGTTAATCAGGGATGTGGCAGCATCTGCTTAAGAGAGATCCGTAATTGAATCATCCCTAATTAACCTATCACCTCAGCAGAAGGGAATAGGATGTTGGTACCACTACTGAAATGGATGAGAGGGATGGGAGTGGAAAGGGGGGAGAATGAGGGAAAGAGAAATAAAGCAATTTGCCTAACACCTAGTTTTATAACAAATTTGGGAGGAGGGAGGGAAAAGAAATTAAAGTATATGAATCATTAAATCTGTTCAGTATAGTTAATCAGACTGTAGTTTCAAAAACATTTGAGTTTATTCACATGTTAATCAGTGCATGATTTAGGTCCAAGAAATGTTTTCTCCTTTGTATGGTTTGGGCTGTTTACAGTATTTACAGATTTTTTTCTTATTATCATTACTGCTGACCTAATATGTATTTGTAATAATTATAATTTCAAACTAGGAAAAAAAAAACTTTGAAAACTAGTGAGCAGAAAACAAAAACAATGTCAGAGATCTCGGCATAGGAAATACAACATCTGTCGTATATATATTGAATGAAATGACTGAACAAATCAAAATGAGAGGTATTTCCTATTTGAAATAAATCTCACAGACGTACAACACAGATCCTGAAGAACACTGCTTGATTTAATATTGTTGTTCTATTTTGTGCTAGATAGCTAATATACAGTAATTGCAATTTGTTTCATACAGTGCCCTGCCAGACTGTTTTAGATTATTTGAAGACTGTGCTTCAGCATCACAACCAGCTTATGGTACCACAGCCAACAGACCATCCGACTGAGGTAGTATACAGTTAAGACAAGCTACATCTCTTTATGTTTGACAATTCATTGAAAACATGTAGGCAAATAAATCAGTAGGTGCTGGAAGAATATATTTAGTAGTAAAAATATGTAAAATCTATTATTAAACTGTCATTCTTAGGTACAGTAATCCCCCAAATGGAGGAGACTCATTACTAGTATAATTTAGGATGACTTTACTGAGCAGTGCATAGCTCCCTCCATCGGCACCAGCTGCTCTTGCCTTGCTTTGGGTAATTTTTCTCTCACCTTTCCTCAGAAACATCACTTTTGTGGGTAGAATTTAGGCTAGGGCTAGCCTGGTGAAAACTGTAGCCGAGTGATGGACAGTGGCTGCACGCGGCAGCTGCCGGTGCACAGAGACTGCTGCCCGTGCGTGGCTGGTACCAACATGTCGTGTGTATGGACACGGGCACAGATGTGTGTGCAGTTAGTATAGCTCTAATGCAGCCCTGAGATGGTTAAACACTAAAATATACGTTTCCTTCATTTTGCAGACAGACCCAAATATAGACTTCTGCAAGTCTTGGGAGTGCACTTGCTTTTCAGAAAGCATCCCAAACAAGATGTTGAATGTTGGCAATTTTCTACATGATAGGGAGCTTGGGGATTTTTTTAATTATGATCAGTTTAAAAGTGCTGCAGTGAAAAAGCAGAAAATTTAAGTCCTCTCCTTCTCTAGAAGGTAGATGTAGATTTATCGATCAGGTCTAGTGTAACCCATGTTAATTTTGCTCCAGCGTGTTTCTATCCAGGCTTGTAAAAATGCCTCAAATGAAGTGGGTTTGTTGAGACCTTTTCTGGTTTAGACTGTCCGTATTTGAGGCTCTTGCTATGGATATCTGACACGTATGTAGCATATACATGTCACTACCCATTATTCACACAAACAAAATCAAAAGAGGGAACGCTTGGGTCTAGTCTGACCTCCCTTTGCACATAACCGATACGTTGTGCAAGCCTCACGTAGTCCAACTTACCATAGTTTCACTGAAGATGCTTTGCAGCAGTTCAGGATGTGCATCGCTTTGCTCCTCCATTCAGTTTCATCCTGTGCAAATTGATATATATATATATATTTATATTTATATGTATCATTAGCTATTATCACTCAAATATATTCCAAGGATTCATTTTCATTTTTTTTAATGCTCTTTCACTTAACTAAAATTTTCAAGCACTGTAAAAAATGAGGCTGTTGTGTAACATCCCACGTGGAATAGCTTGTCATGATATGACACAATTTTTTTATTGAATTAAACACATAGATGCTAATCTTTTATTCATAAGCTTAATCATGTACAAACACAAGCATGAACGCATTTGTACTTTGGTTCTTCCTTCAGGATCTGCTTATTTTATTTCTGGAAGGTTTTCTGGTTGGTTTAGTTTAATGACTGCTGGACACACCAAACCATATCATATATTTACCAAGAATCTTTTGCCCAGAAGTGCTGTACTTTCAGAGGAAGTAATGAAAGTACATCTGTAGCAGGAACCCAGTCATTGTTTAACAGAGCAACGTAACACTATCTCATGCTTTTGGAGAAGAAGGAGGAAAAATATTCTAAATTTTGGGGGGAGTAAGAGAGAAGTATCATAAAATTGAGGTTGAGGAAATTACGCAAAATTTATTGCCTTCTCAGTTAATAGTAATGCGAGCTCTCATGAAATGTGTACGTTGAGTCTTTCTGCACCCTATTTCCATCAGTGCAATACATTTAAACACAGAGGTAGATTTTAGAATACCTTGCTACTTAGCAAAGCCACACATGAGCATCCATCCCTAACACACATGAGCAAGCCTGGAGCCCTATACTGTTCCATTACGGGCTTGCATTGCACTGCTTCTGCCTGCCAGGGCACAAAAGCAAGGCTGAGCCTACAGAATTTGCTGCAGCTTGTACTTTGCACTGATATCAGTAAGAAAGGTTCTTGCTTCACTACAGTTTTTTTAAATAGGGACAGAAAGGTTTCAGGAACCTAAGGTAGGAAAATAATTAGCTTTATATAAAATCATAGAATCATTCTATGATTCTATAATCATGTTTTATATAAAAGGGATGCTGAGCTAGCTGCTGAAAAAAATTAGTACCAGTGTGGGGATCAGATGGCCCTGTGTGTTACCTTTGTGATGGAACAAGCCAAGGAAGTACTAATGTCAGCTCCCGCTGAGACGGAATGGTCACAGTTGCTTCAACATAAGAGCATCATACCCCCAAAGAGCTTTCCATGTTGCCCCCTCTGCTTTTCCTCCTTCCCTGGCCCCCTTGCCATGTTAGCAGAAGAAGAGGAGTTTGTCTGGATGGAGGAAATGTTCTTTCCACAGCAGAACTCTTCAGCCATACTATTGGCTTCCCAGGGGCACATGTACCTGGCAGAAATTAAAGCAGCTTCTTGCATCATGAGTGGAGGGGAAGAAATTGACCCTGGCCCTTTTGCAGAAAGTGGGAGCAGACAAGTGAAATGCAAATTATAGACAGAGTTGGACTATAATTCTCTTAGGATTTATAACCTTGGATTTACAAGCTAAAGGGTTGAGATGTTTTGGAGAAAGGATAGAGAGACCTATCAGACAGACGAAACCCATCTCCTCCTTTATATTTTGGCTTCCTTTGCAGAGTTTTGGATTTGCTTGTAGCTGCCTTTGCCAGCAGTTTGCACTAAGCCAGCTGGGTTTGCTCTGAGGCAAACAAGTAGCAGACAGTCTCACAGGCTCAGCTCCCGGCGGTGCTAACGCTGCCATGGGAGGTGGCAGTACCCTAAATCATATGAACAGATTCTCTGAGGACCCCTTCGTCACAGTCTGCACTAAATTCAACCTTCCGCATATTTATCAAACTTGGAAAAAAATTAAAAGCAAATACCTGAGGAAAAACTTCAAAGATGTACCCAAGCTGTCTCCCAGGGTGCTATAATAAATAGATGAAAGAAGGCAAGGGTAGTCCTTAAAATAGTTTTCAGATCTGGGAGCGAGGAGGAGGACTTTGCAATAGTTGCCCACGAGTGCAGCACACGGGTGATTGCCTCTGTTGAGCATCAGACCCTTGTTTCTCTAGTTCACTGTGAGCTCCTATCTAAGCTGGGGCTATATGAAGTTTTTACTAATTGGGCCTCCAGATTTATGTCTTTTAATAGGTGTAGCTGTAAAAGTGAATGAGCCTCTAGGAGGGCATGGTATGGGTTTTTTTTGTGCACTTGAATTATTTCAGGTATAGTAACAGTACCATCTTACGTTAACTGAGTAATCCTGAACTATAGCATTTTATGGGCAACAAGAATTAAATGCTATTTAGGTACAATTGACTAAAGAGGGCTTATAAATGTGTGTGGATACAAGAATCCCCATAATTAGTCCCACAGCATTCATTTAATGTTGTAATATTGAAGCACAAATTATGAAGGTTAAAAGCAAAATTTCTTTCCGGCTGACATGGTGGCATTTCTGTAAAGCTATAATTTGAGTTAATATGGCATTCATTAATAATAATGAAGCTTTTAGTTTTCATAGTTCCTTTATTTATTTTCTTTATATTTTTCACAGTAGCGTAAGTGCTGTCAAGTTTCAGGTGTGTTCTACAGAAGTAATAAATTTATTATAAAAACAGACCAGAAGAGTCACCTCTGAAGTAAACTGTCAGCTGTGATGAAGTGATCCATTTGATCACGCTCTTCAAAGACCCTTTTTATGCATTTTAACAGATTAAGAAGAAAGGTTCTAGTTAGATAGTATACCCAAGTCACTGATTCCTAACTCTTTTTAAGCTGCTTGTTAAAGTGGAAGTTATCAATAGCCATCTCTCAAAAGGTATTCCTTGTACCTCACCAAATTTGAGTTCTAGAAAATGGAAATGTAATTTAAAAAGTACTCATTCTCAGTAAGAGCAGTTACGTGTTCACTTCAGGATGTGTTTCACTGTCGGTATCGCGGCTGGTTAAAAAGCATGTTTTTTATTGCAACTGACGTCTTTACTTATTTGCCTTGCAAAATAAGCAACGGAAATATTTCACTTTTTCAGGGGAGCAAGCAGTTGCTGAACAACTACCCTGTCTACATCACTAGTAAACAGTGGGATGAGGCTGTAAATTCTTCCAAGAAAGATGGACGACGGCTCCTTCGCTATCTCATCAGATTTGTTTTCACAACCGATGAGCTTAAGTACTCATGCGGCCTTGGAAAAAGGAAAAGGTCAGTGCAGTCAGGAGAGACAGGTCCTGAAAGACGTCCTCTGGATCCAGTAAAAGTAACATGTCTCAGAGGTACTGCATCTTTTCGCTCAGTGTCCACCATATGTGATCTCATTTCACCACATTGGCTCTGGCTCAGTAGAAGCATTCAGCTAACAGTTGCAGAACTAGAAGGGGTTTCACAGGCAGGTGACAAGCAGCCAGAGTCCCTCCGTAGTTTTTTTTATACATGCATACATATATATATATATATGTTTCTATATATGTATGTATGTATTATATGTGTTGGGTTTTTTCGAATGGGAAAAAACAGGGCTGCTTGTTTAAGAGAGGAACAAATACAAGGGCACATGACACTGATACACTTGAAACAGTGAAGAAGGAAAATCAGACAATCCTGGTTACGCTCTTTTATAATAAACTAACAGGGCATTCTTTAACACTGATACACAGCAAAATTAACCAAAGGAATATTTATAGCCTAAAGTGTAGTAAGCGTATGGTGCTCAAAGCCACAGAGCATTATCAGAGTTAAAAGCTAACCGACTTTCAGAATAGGTTTGAACATTTTGTAGGGCCAAGAACATCTTACAGGTTAATTAGATACATAGCATACACAAATGCGTTGTCAAGGATTTACTTTCTTTTTTGGAGTACTGAGGCAACATGAACTGAAAAAGTTAGGAAACAACTTTACTCCATGTTTAATCATAGAATCATAGAATGGTTTGGGTTGGAAGGGACCTCAAAGATCATCTAGTTCCAACCCCCCTGCCATGGGCAGGGAAACCATCCACTACACCAGGTTGCCCAAAGCCTCATCCAACCTGGCCGTGAACACTTACCTTTAACTTGAAAACAAGGGGGAGTTTTGCGAGCATTTCACAATGCCAGAGAGTGGGAATGTTGGACAACACAGAGAAAGGGTCCAGATTAAGAAAAAATATCTGTTGTGGCAGTTCATACTTTGCTTTCCTAAAATTGTTTGGAAGGCCTGGTACTGGATTTTATACTGAAATATACAAAATAAGATTTTTTTTTTAAAGCCCAATTAAAAACACGTTGTAGTATCAGAATCTGCATTTCGTAAATGCATATGCTTATCATTTCTTTAATTAACTCAATTTTTATCATTTTGTGAGGACATACATGAAATTTTGGTTGAACTGACTTGTAGGATGCTTTACTAATCGATGCAGTGTAAAAAGATAAATTCTGGTCAGTCAGTGATAAAAATATTTTCAGACATCCAACTGGAATCGTATATCAGACAGAGCCTCTTCCCTCTACGGGTAGAAGAGTTCAACAAGGCCAAGTAGATCAGACCCTTGGTTGAGGTACATTGATGTAAGCAGGTAATGAACTCAGATTTTACATACAGCCAAATTAAGCAAAAATGCCTTTTTTTTTTTTTTCCACTGCAAAAGAACCTGTTACATGATAATCTATCAAAGCTTAATAGAAGGGCCAGTCTGTTGCACGCTGTGCTGCACAGAAGTCTGGAGCAAGACTCAGGGTCCCAGAAGTTCTCCTGGAAAACCGAAGGCTGAATACGATTGTATTAACCATTTACTAAATGACTTTGAATTTCACCTAATAATTTATGCACAAGCAGAGAATTAATACCCTTTTCTTCCCCTTTCTTCCTGCTGCTTCCCACTAAGACTAACAGTAAATCCACCCATGGATAGACTTTTGCTTATGGCCACTCTCCTTTCTGGAGTACGGGACGTACAGAGTGTGTGGAGTGCTCCTTGGGAGAATGAGAAAGGCCAATTTCCTTAATTTTCAGAAGCTTGAACAGGAAGCCAAAATATTCCCTAAGGACCAGTTAATGAAGCAGAGTAGACAGTTCTCTCTTTGGGCTTTCGTGTGTGGGTGAGAACGTGACAATTTTCTCTGGTGCCAAGAGTTAGCCACTGCCTCCTAGCTGGTTTTGCAAGCCAAGGTAACAAGTGTCTGACTAATTGTAAGCACATCCAATTATGCCTTCCCACCGTAGCAGGGAGTACAAACTGCTTCTTAGAGTAGTTTAAATATCTATAAAATTTTTTAATATATTCCTGCAACTGACTGATGTCTGGGACCAGCTTTAAAACAGCCTGGTATGCCTAAATTATAGCATTACTCTTTTACGTAGTAACCATTTTTCTGAGAAAAACACCAGTCTGTGGAGCCCCACGTGAACATAACTAGGTAGGAATTACTGTTGCCTGTGTGGATTTCCAGGGAAATGAATTTAAAACCGAGATAGCTATCGCTTTTGCAGATGCACTGCTGGAGGAGCTATGCAAAACCCACGTCCTAATTGTCCAACAGATGAGATACCTTGCAGGCACGGGAATTCACGTAAAGCACAGCATCCCCTGGTCTCAAAACGTGGTGATAGTAATGAAGTTGACTTACGCCACTTATTGTGCTGTTGGCTTGTCAACAGTAGAAAATAGAATTTAAAAATATCCTGGGAGACACAATACCGTGTGAGGGAATAACTAATGTTGCAGAATAAATAAGAAGCTCAGTTTCCATATGAGGTACAGTGTATCCAATATATCTAATAAGGTGCCCTCACATTTAAAATCGTATTTGGATGTTTCAAAGTCCAAATACACGTATTTGAGATACCTCCAGCCGTTACCACTCCAGAATTGGTAAGGTGCCTTCTGCAAGTTTAGCATATTGCATGTCAAAGAATCTGAAAAAGAAATTATAAAAAATGTACTCATCAGATACAAATAGCTGTATGTGGAAGCAGCAGCTACTGAAACAGCCAAATTACTTGCAGTACGATTCATTTTCTCCTGCATTGAAAACTATTGCAAGGCTCCCCAAATTAGCCCTCTCATCTCATTTAGCTATTTCTGAGGCAAATTTAGTCCCTGAAAAATAGGTGTCAGGTTCAGCAAGATGGAAAGAGCGGGACTTAAAATGAAAGATACTCCAAGCACAAAGGAGCACCAAACCGAAATAACGGGAGTGACGTTTTCAAGGCGGTTGTGGGCCACTGCAGCCTGCAGCTGTTGAAGCAGCCAGCAGAGGGAGAGCATAAAGGTCCTCGAGAGGGATCACCTTCAGGTGTAAACAAACACACAGCAGGTTTCAAACAAAATACATCCCGGTTCACGTTACCTTTCACACGTATTGCACACGGTGAATCACAACCGTCGCTTCCAATTAGTTCTTTTTATTTCCACGAGGAGGGATTTTATCTCCAGGTCCTGTGCATCACATAATTAGCTCAGGTATGACCACATACACTGCATGTGGAGAAACGCACTTGTACAGGAATAAAATAGGTCCAAGTGGCATTATCATGGCATCCCCCATAAGGCTTTACTTCTGCTTCAGTAGAGCATTAATGCCCCTTTGTTACTTCCCATGAGCTTTTGACGCCTGGGCGATAACGGATGCTGCAAAGATGAGCTGTTTTTTATCCTTGCATGTTTTCCTGCAGAGTTCATTAGGATGCACTGTACCTCCAACCCGGACTGGTGGATGCCATCCGAAGAGCAAATAAACAAGGTATTCAGCGACGCAGTAGGACACGCTCGTCAAGGGCGTGCGGTGGGGACTTTCCTTCACAACGGGAACTCGTATTACGAAGGGACTGACCATCCAGGATCACAGGACGAAGTGTTCAATAGAGGTATGCAAGACGGATCTGGCGATTGATGGCAGTGAGAAGAACCTCATACAACAGTAGCAACCACTTAATTTAGGAGAGACTATTTGTTAAACATACTTAACCCTGCGGTCATTTAAGAGTCCAAAGCATGTTTGAACACATACTGCATACATTTCAGCTTCTCCATCCTACCATATCCCAGTTAACGGAAAGAAATCCATTTCAAGACCTGCTCTATGGGACTTCTCAGTGCCTATTACTTGCAATTCCTTCATAGCACCCTCAAAGGGAAATTGCAGTTCATTTCATCTATTTCTAGAGGAAAGGCCATTTAAAAAACTATAAAAAGTCAAAAGAAACAGCAGCCACCGTCTCCTCTGCCTATTGATAACAAGCCCAGGTCTGGACCCAGAACAGCTGAGTACTGTTTGCTTTCCCTTAGCAGGAGATGTAAAAACAAGTCTGCACACTTATAAAAAAAGAAGTGGTCTCCCATTTCCTAACAAAAAATAATGTAATTATAAATACTACCTTAAAATACCGCACAAGATGGAAAATTCAGAGACTTCCTTTAGCCAGCTCTGCCAGGAAATTAATCTTCCCGGATAAAGCAGCAGCGCTCCTCAACAGCAGAATCCTTCAAAGACCCAGAACAATAACAGGCACTTCTAATAGATAAAAATTGCTTTGTATATCAGATAGACACTATGTTTATCTAGATTTCTAGGGGATTAGAGTTGATCATGACAGTTTTCATTAAAATAAGATTGCCAAAAACAAATTGCCATTTCAGAAGACAGGTTTTGCTTTGTCTGTTTCTATTCTGCAGCCATATGATGTAGCTTTAGAGGCTTTAATTGCCTTTTCTTGTTTTTGCTTTCATTTGTGTTTTCTATCCATCCCTTGAAATAGATGAGGCAATGTGCTGGTCTTAACAGCCAGATGCTCAGTGTTGCGTTCAGGGAGGGACTGGTAAGAAGAGCCCAGTTTAACCGTCTCTTGTAAGTAAACACGGGGTCCAGACTAACTAAAAGCTGTAAGAAAAGAACTGTACTAAAGCAGAGTTCACAACGGTGCATGACATTCGAAGCAGATATAAACTTAAAAAAAAAAAAAAAAAAAAGTCCACTGAAAACCTTTAATTTTAAAGGCTTAGGAGTCCATTATCCTTTCAAATTGATGCACTCCAGGAATATGCAATGCCAAAGAAATGATAGCCTTTCCTTTCCGCATCAGGGTGTTTCCATCTCCTTACCCTCGTCCGGTCGCTCAGGCCAGTGCCAGCATCCTTCACAGCCTGAACCAGCTCTTCTGGAGGCAACATTTCCCCGCTGGCAGGTGCAGGGAACTGATTTTTGGAATGAAAGTTCACTTCGCCTTTGACCATCCTTAGTGCTACCTCATCAGCGTTGACGCTCCTGAACACGTATCTCATATTCCCCGGCTTTCCTAACCGCCTCGTGCAAGCCACCAGAGAAGCTACTAATTGTTCCTTTTGCCCTTCTCCTCTCCCCGACCTCTCCCCATGCGCCGGGCAGGGCAGGAGACACCCAGCCCCTTCCTTAAAGATCGGGAAGGGCCCTCTGGGGTGAAGCGGTCCTCTAGCTCCAGCCTGACTGCAGATGGAGGACTGAGGCAGTGTCTCAACAGTCAGATCACCCACATGATAGTTTCTTCCCACTATCTGCCTCCTCTTTCCCTGCGGTTGTGAGCGGTCTTTCACAGCCAGCCCACGGGGCATCTCGGGACACAGGCTCCACCACACGCCACCATAGACAAGACCTCGTTCAGCCAGGATATGCTTTAGGCCCTTAAATGTCCAATACCTCTCAATTCATTTTATTTTCGGTGATTTTTAAAAGGGGGCTGAAAGGCACTCACTTGCCCCAGAGTAACTCATTTATTTTCTAAAAACGAATGAGCAGTTTAGTCACACTGGACCTCACCATGCCAAGGGGTTTGGGACAGCTTCCCTCACTACAGGCAGGAGGAGACTTTCTTTGAGTGGTCAATGGTGCGTGGTGGCCTCTGGAGGAGAAACTCAGTGTATAGAAATGTCACGGTAACAGATATCCTATAGTAGCTTTTCAGTGTTGAACTTACACTTTTTTTAAAAGAACTATAATAGAAGATGTTACATTGCTCAGATGATGTAAGTCTTGCTGGTCTGTGTTTAATGTGGTGACACTTGCCAGAACTACTTCGTAAAACATGTCAGAACATGTGAGTCAACATTATACTGTAAATTTGTCCACAGCAATATGTATCATGCTGTATTTTTGTAAACATTGTGGTGGTTTCCTTTCAAATGTTTAATTGTATGAGGTTAAAAATACAAACACTTAATTTTTAACAGTCACAGAACAGAATTACTGGACTGGACAGACCTCTCACTTAATAACCTAAAGATTTGCTGAAATAACTAGTAAGCCTAGCTTTATTTTTAGTGTAAAAAGTGTTGCCAGCGTCCTGGAACCACTCACAATCCTCTGGTCTCACATCATGCGAAATAACCAAATGTATAGTTTCATCCTGAAAGCCACTTAGGCACTAGAAAGGGCTTTGCAGGTTTGGACCTTTCTTTACGAACAAAGTTTTGCCCTCGGTTGCTTGTATGCACTGGCTAGTGACACGAATCGTAGTCACAGACAGGCATTAGCAGACACCAGCTCATCTCTTTTTGTTCGTGTTTGGTTTTAAAATAACAGAGTATAACAACTTTTCTCAGTTGTCTGTCATTGTTTTGAATTGACACCATGGCCACTTGATTCTTGACCCACCCGTTTCTTTAAAAAAAAAAAAAAAACACAAAACATCCAAACCTTTCACAACAGCTTATTCCTATTAATTTGTTCATGAGGCATTACGAATTCATACACATTGAAATGTCTAAATATCTGCAAGATGTTAGGTATAATAGTATGGGACCTGAAATAACAGATAGCACGTAAGCCCTTGCAGAGCAAGATATCCATATTTAAGCAGTGTGCTTTGTAAGTCAGCACATCCCTTCCCAGCTCTGGATGTAGACAGCGGGCTTGCGACAGAAGGGAACTGCTATCTATCATGTCACTCCAGAAAGTCCCAGGAGGATAGAGATTCTTGTCTTATCCTTCCATACTCTTTAATCTTACTGTCATTTATGTATCTGCCTTCTCTCAAACTTTGTGTAGCAGTACCGCACGCCCATCTGTGCCAACATGCCTTCGCTATATTTTCTATGACAAATATTTGTGGAGAAACTGTGATTAAAAAACCATTAATCCTGATATTTTTATTGTTATGGTGTAGTTAATTCTATGAATACTTTCTAATGATGATTGTACTGTGTAGAGTAAGTACAGGTTAGGGATAGACCTTTACCAGATATTGTACAAAAAAAAAAGTGCATAGTGTAATATAGACTAGTAAGGTTTTTGTGACAATTTCTATAGGATGTGTGAAGTGTTTTCTATGTGGCGACACACATTTCTTTTAAAGAATATAAAATCTTAGATAATTTTTTAAGCAGTCAATATTTTTTAATTATAAAGACATTTGTTACCTACAGTTTACTATTTCAGGTGTTAACTCTAATTTGAATATTGGTTTTATTACTACATACCTCCAGTTCCATTTGTTCTGTTGCATAAAAATGCACAATAAAAGTTAGTCTCTGGTTAACCTGTCTCTCTTTCTCTATAGGCACTGTCTTGGTGTGACAGCTGTCACCACTGGTTCTCGCTATAAATATATTTTTAAAATTTTAAACTTATGTAAAAGCCTACAGGGGTGTCTTTTGCATTAAATGCTTGTTTAGTACGAAGCATTGGCAAGCACAGTGAAAGATTATGAAGAATTCAAGTATGAATATAATATAAATCATTTTCACCTCGAAATATAACCACATATATTTATGCGCTGGTTAGATAGAAAGACTGCTCAGAGAGTGTACCCATCTGCAATCTTAAAACCTGGATTTTCAAGCAGTGAAGTTTAAATCCCATTTTAATTCAAAATTCAGTGATGGCTGAATGTCTCCTACTCTCATAAACGCTTTAGAAAATCCCAACTCCAAATAATTTGTAAAGGAATTACAGTGACGAACATTCACCACGGCAAATCCCTTCTGCCGGCTGTGAAGCAGGACAGGGCCTGACCGCAGGCTGGTGTCATCCATTAGAAACGGTTGCGAAATATTTCCATTATAAAACAATGCTTTTGGGTGCCTGTAACGTTGCAAAACTAGCGGGTTGGGCTAGTGTTTTCTGGATCAGGGGCTTCAGCCTACTGGGGTTTTTTTGTGAAAAATCCTCATTAGTGAAACCCTCACCAAAATAATTTCAGGTGATTATGAGAAATGTACCCTTATTAATCCCTCTGAAAAAAAATTATAATTAACTTTTCTTTGGAAAGCTCTGACTTCCCAGACTTTTGGGCAATGACTTGAAATGTCGGAGGATATATCCAGAGGCAGGAGTGAACGGGATGGGCTATGGGGAAACCGACAGGGAAAGCTGGCAGGGAAGGAGAGCGTGTGGGTAAGGAACCAGAAGCAGCAATTGGGTTTTTGAAGCTTGGAAAGATTCCTAAGAGAGATTAAGCCTAACAGCAGAGTCTATAAGAAGCTGATAAGCGTGAGAGGTAGTGACCGGGTTTGGAGGCAGAGAAAAGGGCTAAGGAGGAGGTCCCTGGGGTGGGGGAGAACCAGGTCTGGGAAATAACTGAAGGCAGTATATCTGTGGGGTGTAATTTTATCACTTGTCCACTAAATACCTGTTAAACATTCTGGCAAGGTGATAGTTAAACCATGCTCCTGCTCTGCCACAGTGCTGGTCCCACCTTATGCCTTTGCTCAAGTACTAAGATGTCCCTGAGGAAGACGGACCTTTAAGGTCAAAGTCAGCCATTGAATCTCATGCATATGGAGGAATTTGGGTTTTAGCTTACAACAATTTGGGATTTGCTTATAACAAGCTCATGTGCAAGCTCCCATTTTAAAAGTCTTTGTAATCTTACTTTAATAAGACTACTCAAGTTGCAAAACCTAGCCCTCGGGAGTTCAGGTAGGCAGGAATCTGTGTTTTCTCTGCCACTTTTCCCTCTGCTGAGGCACCTCTGTGACCGAAGCCAGTGGAAGGGGAAGTGTCAGACTACGAAGTGCTTCCACCACGGTGAGGAGACTGCAACATCAGAGTCCCCGGGAACACGGCGTGAAGGGGCACGTTTCAACCTTTCAACCTGCTGTGCCCAAAACTGGGATAGTTCTGCCTCTTCTTTCATAGGGGTTTTGTGAGGATCAGTGCTACTGAAGAATCAGAGCTGTGGTGCTAAGAAGAACAGAAAAGCACTTGAAGACAGTAAGAAGCCTGCCTGCAGAGTACTTTGAGAGCACGCAGTACATAAAACCATGCCACGGATCAAATGATGAGGATAAAATACCAGACCACTGCTGAAGGAGGAGCAGATGAGTACTGACTTACTGACTAGTTTAGCTTTGGTTTGTAAACACGCACATCGATATCTTAAAAAGAACAGAGAAGAATGAACTCATCTTTCGTCACCTGCACAAATGGTCCCCAGGTGTTTCAGCAGGAGGAAAGCATGATTGTCACCTGGAAAGCTCCAGGTGACAATCACATAAATCTTAGTTATTGATACAGCAAACCAATACCACTGATGTGACCTGAACCCCCTTGAGTGGGGTCTATTTAAATCAAAGGCTCTGTCTTGGTTATTTCCCAGCAAGTTCATACGTGAACAGCTCTCCAGGGATAAATGCTCCCTGCTGCAGTGTGGAGTCCCTTGGAATCCTTGGCAGATCTCTGTATATGACCTTGCCCTGTGAATACAAAAACCCTCCTCCAAAGACTCTTCAACATCTGAAGTATAAAAGCAGCTTCTACTGCAAATTACAGCATTTTTCCTTAATTGGAAAAAAAAAAACAAAAAACAACACACCACCACAAGCAGATTAATTACCTGATTCAAGAGAGAAAAATTTGACATGAACTTACATAACAGTGCTGGGGAAAAGCTACAAAACACCTTTTGTCCTTAAAAAGATTTTAAACTCTCCCACTCATCTGGCAGATATAATTGCCACAACCAAGGCAGTCTTTGTAGGAAAATGGAAGAAATAGGTTTGCTAATGACTCAAAGTAGTTTCCCATTAGAAAAGTTAATATTAAATTTAGTTCCCATTTAGGAACAGGGTCAGTAGTACAGCAGGAAAAAGTCTAATTGCACCTTTCAAAAATGTCTTGTAGTAACATGAGTGAAAAACTGAAAAGTCATCTTAGAAAAGAATATGGACCTGAAAAAGCCAACAACTGAACTACTTATTGATAGGTTCAAGACCATCTAAGGAAACAGAAGGTGCACAAGTCCATGCAACCTCATGAGATGCATCCACGGGTCCTGAGGGAACTGGCAGATGAAGTTGCTAAGTCACTGTCCATTATATTTGAGCAATTGTGGCAGTCTGGTAAAGTTCCCACTGACTAGAAAAGGCAAAATAGAATGCCCATGTTTGAAAAGGGGGGAAAGAGGGGAAAAAGGAAGACCCAGTGAACTACAACCAGTCAGTCTCACCTCCGTGCCAAGCAAGATCATGGAGCAGATCCTCCTGGCAACTATGCTAACGCACATGGAAAAAAGGAGGTGATTGGTGACAGCCAACACAGCTTCACTAAGGGCAAATTGTGCCTGATAAATTTGGTGGCCTTCTCTGACAGGGTTACAGCGTTGGTGGATAAGGGAAGAGCAATTGACATCATCCACCTGGGACTTGTCCAAAGCATTCGACACTGTCCTGCACAACATACTTGTCTCTAAATTGGAGAGACATAGATTTGACGGATGGACCACTCAGTGGATAAGGAATTGGCTGAATGGTCACACTCAGAGATGTGCAGTCAATGACTCGATGTCCAAGTGGAGACCAGTGAAGAGTGGTGTTCCTCAGAGGTCAGTACTGGGACTGGTGCTGTTTAACATCTTTGTCAGTGACATGGACAGTGGAATCAAGTGCACCCTCAGCAAGTTTGCAGATGACACCAAGCTGTGTGGTGTTGTGGACACGCTGGAGGGAAGGGATGCCATCCAGAGGGACCTTAACAGGCTGGAGAGGTGGGCCTGTGAGAACCTCATGAAGTTCAACAAGGCCAAGTGCAAGGTCCTGCACATGGGTCAGGGCAATCCCAAGCACAAGTACAGGCTGGGCAGAGAATGGATTGAGAGCAGCCCTGAGGAGAAGGACTTGGGAGTGCTGGTGGATGAGAAGCTCAACATGAGCCGGCAATGTGCAACTGCAGCTCAGAAAGCCAACCGTATCCTGGGCTGCATCCAAAGAAGTGTGGCCAGCAGGTCAAGGGAGGTGATTCTGCCCTTCTACTCTGCTCTCCTGAGACAACACCTGGAATACTGCATTCAGCTCTGGAGTCCCCAAGATTTAAGAAGGACATGGAGCTGTTGGAGCGAATCCAGAGGAGGGCCATGAAGAAGATCCGAACGCTGGAGGGCCTCTCCTATGAAGACAGGCTGAGAGAGTTGAGGTTGTTCAGCCTGGAGAAGGTGTCAGGAAGACCTTCTGGCAGCTTTTCAATACTTAAAGGGGGCCTCAAGAAAGCTGGAGTGGGACTTTTTACAAGGGCAGGTAGTGATAAAGACAAGGGGCAATGGATTTAAACTGCAAGAGGGAAGATTTAGATTAGATCTAAGAAGAAATTCTTCTGTCTGAAGGTGGTGAAGCACTGGATCACGCCCAGAAAAGTTGTAGATGCCCCATCCCTGGAAGTGTTCAAGGCCAGGTTGGATGAGGCTTTGAGCAACCTGGTGTAGTGGAACGTGTTCCTGCCCATGACAGGGGAACTGGATCTAGATGATCTTTAAGGTTCCTTCCAACCCAAACCATCCTATGATTCTATGATTTATTTCAACAGTAAATTGCTGTTCAATCAGTATTTCTGGGGGGAAAAAAAAAATACCACAACTCTCTAAAACACTGAGTATCAGTTTACACTAGAGCACTGAGTAATAATTAAGCCAACTTGTTTGTATGAAAGAGGGCCTCGAAAAGATCCTACTAAGCCCCAATTCAGCACCAGAAGAACTGAAGGAGTCTAAAATTAAAAAAAAAAAAATTGCAAGAGAACTGTCAATATAGGCAATTTACTAGAGGCTGAGCTGGCACAGCTTCTGTGAATGCAGAAATTATGTCCCTTTCCTAAGATTTTCAAAAAGTTTAATTCAAATGGTAAAGGTTTACTTTCCATGATCTTTTAATGAAGTCGCCCATAAAATATTTGGAAAGACAGACAAAACTGGTTCTTGAACAGAAACTGTTAAGATCACCTCCAACCAGCTGACTGCAAGGTCCCACTTCAACCCATTACCAACCACCTAACACACTTATTTAAAATTGGCTCTTCAACAAATGCCACAAATAAAGGATTTTGAAGATTCCAGATTACAGTACATGAAAAGACAGAGCTCTCTCTCTCTTTCAAAGTGACCAAGACCATCTATCTGGTTATTCGGACAGCCCAAAAGACAGTCCCGTATTTGGACTTGACCTCAGAGAAGGCCCTGAAGTCTGTCACTTCCCTGCTCAGGTAGATTTTGTGTCATTTGATTCATTTAAAAAACAAAACGGAAAACAAAACAAAAACCACCCGAAAAACCTGTTGGCAATGGTATCGCCACCCAAAAATAACGTTGCTGAACACGGGAGGTGGGTTTGTGACACGCAGCCTTTTGCAATCTGAATACCACACACACTGCCCAGTGTTCCTGCAAGAAAACTCCTTGAGAAAGGGAGTCTCTTAACTATGAAACGTCTTTAGCAATCAAGACATATGATGAACATCCAAAATCTTTCCTGAAATATCTTGCTTGACTACCTTATTTCTGACACCTGATACCATACGGACAAAAATGACACAGCTTTTCAAGTTTCTCCACTTTATCGCCCAGACTTCTTGCACTGTTGTCTCTTCTAACCACAGATTTTAGCCCACACAGTAGTTCTTTCCGTAACTAGATAAATAACCAGTTTTCATCAGTACTAGTGATAAAAGTGGCACTTTCATGAACCAGACTCTCTGATAAATCCTTTCCAAGATGACTAATTTCAAGTGAACGATACCTAGCTTTTTCTTTAGAGGCCTGGACAGCTTTGCTGGGATTGTCAAACTACAGTTATTATGTATGTCTAACACACAAACCCAACGTCTTCAAGAAATTCTCCATACCCTTGACTACATGCAGACATGCAACCCATCTGTTTTACCACCTTTCTTCACATCATCCTTAGATCTGGACCAGGTCTGGTGGTCCAAACTGGAGACAGCGTCAGCGGGGCCTCTGAGCCAGGCAGAAAGAGCTTACTCTGTACTGGGGAAGGACCCGCGCTCTTTGGGGGTGGGGGTGAAGAGGACAAAAGGCACAGTTGCCGGTGAAATACAGAGTATTAACAAACACAGCTTGGCTATTCTAGGCAGATGGCTCACGTACCGAGTGCGTGCCATTTAACCTGAGTGTGTACTGTCAACATCACAAAGGCAAACTGATTAACTAGTACAAATAGAGGGATATAACCTTTGTTTTGCATCCGTAAAATACTGTTATATGCATTCTGAATTCAGAAACGCAGCAAATTATCAACTGCCTAAAGCCAGTGTTATAGCTTACCTTTACAATATATATAAAATTGCTTGAATTAACAGAACACAACCTTTGGCGGCTATGTAACACTTTACTGAATAATTACAACTTCCAGACATTTTACAGGATGTACTGACGTCAAGTATAATTACAAAAGAAAGAACGTATGCAGAGAAATATTTAAACGTCTACACCTCACAAATCAAAATGACTTCCTCATACTAATACGAAGTAACCCACACACAGAATGAAAAAGCCAATACACCAAAAAGCACAGAGGGAAGGGGAATACATTTGATTAAAAGGCTGCGTGGAAAAACATGTTTCAGCTTTGAGATTGTCGTTTGAAAGTTCTACCACCAGTGAAAATCCTCACTGTTGACTTTCAGATTTAATACAATTTTGGCAATAGCCAAAATGCTTTCCAAATGCTTTAGGCATTTTTCTAAAGCTTCTTCTCACATAGCTCTCCAGCATCTTTAATTTGAAGAGAATCTTACAAAAAAAACCTTTATATTACAACATTAATACAACATTGCATATTTTTTTCTTCTGTCTTCAGATTTGAAGCAGCTGATCACAACCTCAAAAGTTTAAAATACAGTCTAAACCTAGGTTACAAAAAAAAAACCCACCCCCCAAAAAAACCCAAAAAAACATATCCTAGAGTGTGACGCTGTATTCCACTATTTTAACAGACACCTTCTCCCTGTAACAGCACTATGAACGCTGGCAATACAAAAATTTGACCAGGCTTACTGTTAGTGTAACATCTATAAAAAGTAACCACGACTTTTTATTTTAATTGGTGGCTTTGATTTGCAGAGAAGAAAGAAATTGTCCTCAAGAGCCTCGCGTAATGTAGGACAGAACAACAATTTTCTGCCGATCTACTATGATCTGTTATAGTATCTGTCTGTGGTATTTAAAAAACGTACATTCTTTTCACATTACATTTGTAATGTTTTCTTTAACTCCTTTTCAGAATGTGATGCTTTAACTAGAAATCTTGCTTATCCACAGACATTTAAGCAACTTGAAAAACACGGACTAACATATTCGCCAAGGATTACAGTCCATTGCAAGAACTCTGTAGACCTTAGAACACTGCACCTTCTCCCCGGATCATCTTCAGTATGGTGCTTCAATCATTTTCTGGCTGAAAGTATCAACTCGTTTTCTCTTTAATTCACTCCAGCTCGTTTCCACAATTAAAATTACTCACCAAATACATACCTCATCAACAAAGCTCCAGACTGAGATTAGACCATCACCCTTAGCAATAAGACCAAGTTTTCAGAGGACAAATAGGTTTACACCTGCAAGACTGAATACCGTATTAGGAAACATAGACACTGATTTCACTACAGGAAAAACACAGGTGAGTTTTTGCTGGGAGTGGGAGGGAGGAATCGCCCAACTATCTGAATATTGGTAAAAGAAAGAGAATGTCATACATAGTTTTATGCATTCTAATTGAATATAATTTCTTACTGTTCTTTCCCTCTCCAATCATCATTTCCTATTTCTTGCCACATTTTTTAGATTTGTGTTCATCTTTTCCTATTCCCAAGTGCTCAACACCTTAGGTTTTTTTCCCTCCTTGTATTCTTTTCTTTTTATCACGCACTTTGTTATAGTTTCTTTTCTTTTGCTTCAGCAAAGCCTGATTGACTGCAGTTTCTATAGCCCATACAACCACTTAGAACTCCAGGCACATTTTCTTTTCCTCAAAGGACATGCATTTCAAAATCTGACTATTGTGCTCTAAAGCCTGGATTCCTATTTCTTTTTATATGTAATAAAGATATAATCTACTTTTGATCTTAATTATTTGTGTCTCACTAACAAGAAATGAAAAATTACTTCTTTAATCAATGCAAACCCTCTGCAAATAAAATCTTTTTGGTACACCTCGACTTCTCATTTACATTAAGCCGGTAAACTGCAAAGAAGATGTTAGTTGTACTCTCTATTCAGAGTTAACAGTAAGAACAGAAGCAGCTAGAAGAAAAAAAAAAAAGCATATTGTCATTTTATATTCACTTCTGCAATGTAAGCCTTTAGGCATGGACAGAAGTTCAGTTTTTGTACAGGAGTCAATATTAATCAATTGTTCTATTCTACCAAGCCAAAATGCCTTAAGAATATATGACCATAAACCAAAATACTTCTCTTTTCAAATTTTAAACAATACATTTCTGTGGATTCTTTTGTAAGAAACGCATCTAAATCAACTTTAGAAGGAAGATTACTTCATTGAGAATTTTCAAAAATTACCACATTTTCAACACACAAAAGCCTACGAATTCTTTGCAGGAAGCCTATATTCGATGCACTTGTCATTAGCAGAGGTACTTCCACAATGGATAATTTTTCTTTGTTACAGAAAAAAGATAAGTCAGCTAAAATGATCACAAATAAGGAGAATACAGAATTGCAATCAATGTATTACCTAAAAAAACCCATACTTAAACCTCCTCCCCATACTCCCCCTTATCAAAGAGGGGTTAGTAAAAATCTCTCAATAAAAACTGAATCTCTGGATATAGCTGGAAAAACTGCACCTGGCAGTTTCGGCTAACATGATTTACAGCTTTCAAAACAGCAATCACTATTGTCAACTATCAATAAACAAGAAGTACAGTACAAAATCCAGAGACCAAGAGTAGCATCTAGCTCTGCTGTTCAGATTCTCATAATGGCTTCCTCCTCTAAAAGCAAGAGTTATTTAAAAAAAAAAAAAAAAAAAAAATCTGTGTGGGAATTCAAGGAAGAGAAAAGCAGAGGCTAAAAAACCTTCATCTTGAGTAGGAGTCACAGAGGATAAAGAATGCAACTTGTCCTTAAAAAACGCGTTTATCCTGTTCCCTGAGTCCCTGATACTTCTAGACCAGAACACACAGCAAACAGTCTCTGTAATACAGTAGCCCACTGAAGTATGTACTACTACAATATGCTCAATAAATGCTTTAGAAGGTAGAGGGGTAGGGGAACCACATCAAATACTGAATTCCACAGTGTATAAAGGAGACGATTTACATTTGAAATTGATTCATGGGGGAAAGATAATCACTTCGAAATCTTATCTTTCATAGAAAAACAAATTCCACAGGAAAACGCATATTATTAGTGTCCAGCCAACTTTGACTTAAAATACATTAAGATCACTCAGCATATTGAAACACTAAGATTTTTTTATCAAATACGACAAGTTTTACAGAATTATGAGACATTGTGCAACATGTAAGCAACCTTTCACAAAGCAGAGGGCAGTAGTACTTTGAACATCATTTGAAAAAAAATAGAACCTGCAAGGCCACTCTACAAAAATAAACTATTTCAAAAGACCACACCTTAATTGAAAAAATCCTAGAATATAACTTTATTGTTAGCTAAATCCTCACTCTTTTTCCTTAAAATCCTTTTCCTTAAAACCAATCTAAAAGAAACATTATGCAATTGCATTTGTGATACAGAAAAAAAAAACCACTCCTCCACACTTGGTAAGTTTTCTTTAATTCTGAGGATTCTATCATGTAAATGTATTAGCTAAACATTCTCCCCCAAAACAATAAAGCGAAAGTAAACCAAGTACTGGACCCACATGACCTCAAGTTTTAGACCATAAAGACAGTTAAGGAAAAAAAAGCAGTAAAAATGGCAAAACTGTTAAAAACAATCTGCAAATTATATTAAAATGTAACAGCTTGGAATTACTTTTCCTTTCCAACCTGACATGCTCAATGAATCAATATTTTCATCTAACTGGAAGACATGTAAACTTACTAGGTACTGCCAAAACCAGTCTGTCTGCTTTTTTGCAGTTATCACCATCCAGGCCATTTTTAAAAATGGAACTGGGTCCTCAAACTATGTGACTGTTATGTACACAAAAGCATTCAAGTTCTGGCTTCTTAAATTTAACATATTGTGATGCTATAATCAATAATGTAACTGGGAGACAAGGACCTGAATTTTATCTTGGAAGACAAACAAAAGGAGTGTGGATGGGTATGCTTCTGACTCAGATAAGGAAATCAACATCAGAATTCATATGAATTATATCTCTGATGAATAAGACAACATTTTTACAGGCTTTTGGAGCAGATGCCCTGTAAGAATATAAACTCACACCTCCTCTTTAACAAGGTATGAGAACACTTTGGTATTAAGATAACATTTACTAACCTCTCAGTGAAATTTCTGCCCTGCAAAGTGCATACTAACGCTACTCATTCATCAGTAACTCGGGCATACAAACCACTTAGATCACATTGGCTGTCTCCACTAACCACCTCGGAACACTTTCCCAGTTCTACTTCTCTTCGGGTTTTAAGATTTCTGGAATAACAGGTTTATTGAAGTGTTTATTCAAATTCTAAATCCATATAAATATTCTAGGAAGAAGGAAAGAGGTTACTCATTATCAGATTCCAGTGCTCTTCATGAATAAGACTAACAACAGCAGAGTGCATACTGAGATGAGACAAAGTTTACACAGAAGGGTGAGGAGAAAGGTAAATTATTTATAACGTGCTAAAATACACCTTATTTACTTGATACAGTATGCTTCCAAATTACCTTTAAACTGCATTTCAAATAATCAAGCTTAAATATCCTAACTAGCTCTGCAATAGGAGAAAACCAGATAAAGTAAGCCTTCTTTCAGACTAGCCACAATAAGCTAATATGCTATGAAGAAGCCACCAGTGAATAAGGATTATGGACAAATGCACTGAAGAAGCCTCTTTACCCATAATTACTGTATGTGAAGTCCTGTCTGTAACTAAACTCTGGAATGTTTTTGTTCTTAAAATGACCAGCATGCAAAGTGCTTTGCAGTTGCCAAAAGGCATGCTATTTTAAACTCTCATCATCCACTAGTAAATGACACTTAGTATGAAAAAAACATTCTAAAAAGCTAATAGTCAAATCTGGACATATTGGTCTCCACAATTATTATTTGCTGCAATGTTTATCATTTAATCTTAAATTGATTTTTGAAGACTTGTGTTTCATATCTACATTTCTTCTTTCAGCAAGTCAGTCATTACGCAGCAACTGAGTTACTAGGAGGGTCTTATTACCACCTCTCACCCATGAGCAATTTTATCGAAATATGTTAAAGTGCATAAAGGATTTTCCTCAGTTATTTATATGAAGCTATTTCACTTATATTTCAACTTGCATGATCAGTACACACGTGGCCTTATTAATAAAGACTGGGTCTCAAAGAATTGGGTACAATTTGGGTGCCTACTGCAGAAAGACTTAAAGCTGATTATATACAGTGCTGGAATTGCATATTTCCAAGTTATAAACTCTAAGCACTTATCTCAGGATTGTTGAGGACCACGGATAAATTACTTTACTTTCCCAAACCAGCAAAGCCAGGTCTTAAAAAACACAAAGAAAGCGCTTTAGAATTCAGATAACAGATAATGTCTAGAGGTAAATAAATTAAAAATACAATGTATTACTTCTTTTAATTATAAATAGTTCTAACACATTTTTTACTATTGTAACTTTCAACTACATCCATCTCTTAACACCTTCTAGCAAAGACCATATCTGGCAATACAGCCTATTAAAAGTATAAAGAGCCAAAAAATGCCAGGTAACTTTTAATAAGCACTACCATAAATATCTCCCAGATTACATCTGAAGATGCTTACAAATAAAAGAACAAGTGTCAAAGTAGGGGAAAAAAGAACAAAATTTAAACAGAGGAAGTTCACTGAAATCTCTACATAGTGATTTCTTCACAGTAACTTCACATACTCTGGCTAACCATGTACAGCTGACTCGTGAGGAGAAAAACCTTATTTTTCTGAAGTGCAGTTGGTAATCACAATGGTGGCAAAAAGCAGGTTTCCAGGTCATGGTACTGGAGAGAAGGCCAGTGCCTGTTTGAAAGAATTTATCTCATAGAAAAGAAAAACTGTGAAGCAATCACACAGTTCAAATATTACAACTAGTTTAAGGTTGGCAGGTTCCACTGGAACAAACTCTTCCTAGCTAATCTTAATATCTCCCAAGAACCTCTAATGATATCTTGAAAGAAACTAAAGAAGTGCAAACTGACTGCAAAGGGACACAAATGGAAAAACTAAAAGTGTGTTGTGTATTTTCAGGCAGCTATATTTGCCTAACTAAACCTCAAGTCTTAGGTTGACTCTCTTAATATACTCTGACAGACACTCTTGTGGAATTCAAGTCAAGAAGCTTTTTTAAAATGGATTTTGCCATGGAAATCTTTGTCTGCGAGTCTCGCGCTCTTCCAGAAACAGAAGCAGTGCTAACAGTCCAGGAAGCCTACAATAAAAGTAAGCGAGGTATGGTGCTGAGGTCACTGCAATTTCAGAAGCTTTTCAGCCCTTTACACAACTTCTTTCCAAAATGGTAGCAACCTCAAGATTTCTTCTGCCAAGTCTATAGTATCTCCAAATCCACATGACGAACATCAGGATTTCGTTGCTGAAATAAAAGAAAAAAAAAAAAATTGATAATATTCAAATACATTTTTGCACACAGATACAAATAACATATTTCTGGTACGATGTTGGCACCTACATAATGAATCCCCTTTTTGGTAACACAGAGACTATTTTAAAATGAGGAATAGCTTCAACAAACATTGCCCATACTACAAGCAATTTTTTGAAGGCTAAGTCATCTTTTTATTTGACAAATACTTTTCAACATCACAGATAAATTAGTTCTTATGCTTTATAAAGTTTGAAGCATCTCTCACTTTAAGAAAGTTTTAACAGACACTTCCCTGAATAATGGATAAGACTGCTGAAATAATTTGTTCTATGCCATTGAAGCTATTTATAAAGACTCAAAATTCTGTTTCTTTTAAGAAATATGCATTTTCTGATGTTGTAGAAATAAGCTATCGTCATTACATGGATTGTATAATCCATGAGAGGTTTAGTGAAAGTCATCGACTTCAAAGTCATCCAGCATGTGAATCTGACTAGCATATTTAGTAAAGCATATTCCACAGCAACACAATCTTTGTCTATACCAAAAAACAGTATTCACATTTATTAAATAATTAGTCATGATCCTGCTCCTCAAAAACCATGAAGAACTGGATCTGCTAGTGCAATTAAACTCAAAAATAATATTTTGATTTTTAAACAGCACCACTCTAGGGACAGAAACTAAAACTAGAATATTTATAAAATATAATAAGTAAGAACAGACACACTCTTGAGTAGTGTCTCCTGAAGACCAAAAAGGGCAATCACAACAGGACTGTATTCATCTAGCAGTCAGCAAACTTATAGTTCTGTATTTATGCCAGAAAAGGTAAGATTAACAGCCATAATATAACAATAAAATTAAAAATGAAAACAGTTCTTTGTTGCATCAACCAAAATAAAAAAATGATAAGGAAGTTATGACAGGCTTATAAAAGAAGTAAACACTGTACTGCTTCAACAAGAGCAAAAAATGTTGAGTGAAGCTTTCATCACACACTGATATATTTGATACAATGTTAAGTACCAGATTTTAAAAAAAAAAAAATAATTTGCTCTTTCTAACCAAAACAGAATTCTAACAGACTGTAAATAACCTGACATTCTGAGAATACAGGAACAAAGACACAATCAGGTCTCAATTTCATGAAAATATTTAACAAATACCGTGTTCAGCTCTGGAGTCCCCAACACAAGAAGGACATGGAGCTGCTGGAGCAAGTCCAGAGGAGGGCCACAAAGATGATCCAAGGGCTGGAGCACCTCTGCTATGAAGACAGGCTGAGAGAGTTGGGGCTGTTCAGCCTGGAGAAGAGAAGGCTCCGGGGTGACCTTATAGCAGCCTTCCAGTACCTAAAGGGGGCCTACAGGAAAGCTGGAGAGGGACTTTTTACAAGGGTGTGTAGTGATAGGCCAAGGGGCAACAGATTTAAACTGGAAGAGGGCAGATTTCGATTAGATATAAGGAAGAAATTTTTTACATTGAGGGTGGTGAGGCACTGGAACAGGTTGCCCAGAGAAGTTGTGGATGCCCCATCCCTGGCAGTGTTCAAGGCCAGGTTGGATGAGGCTTTGGGCAACCTGGTGTAGCAGACGATTTCTCTGCCCATGACAGGGGGGTTGGAACTATATGATCTTTGAGGTCCCTTCCAACCCTAACCATTCTGTGATTCTATGATTATTCTACAGTGGTATAAATTCAAACAAAACACATTAACAAACAGATCAATGGCAAGGTAAGGGTTTACTGCTCGTCAGAACTTAGCTACTCATACTATAGCAAGAAAATTTGCATTAGGATTATAAACCTCTTCCCCTTTGCTATATTTACAAACAAAATCCTAAAAAGTAGATGCAGTGATATTGTTTAAAAATATAGGATAAGCACTCCCTAATAAGCAGCTAAATTTTACCTTTAGGTCCTTCTCAAGTCTATCTACTTCTGCTCCCAATGTGTCAATAATGTTCTCACCATGCTTAAGCATGAAGGCTTCTAATTCTTCAAGGGTTTTCACTTGTTGAATTTCCTAGGAAGAAATCAAATGTAAGAGGCTGAGATGACAGAAAGAAAGTAAAGGAATAACACTACAGACAGTCCTGACGTATTTCAAGGGGGAAAGAGGGGGGCTATGGAGAAACATGGGACGGAAGATGGGGTGGGGAATGATGAGGACGCACCACCAAACACTTTTCATCTTTCGCCATTCCTTTCAAAACATCTGTTCTTATGTCTCAAAGACACAGAAGAGTAGCGTATGTTAAATTAAAACAGTTGGCTTACCATTACACTTGCACTTCACATAATACCTTCTTCTATCTTTAATGGATTTCCTCCTTTATTTTCCTGAATAAGTTTAGAGAATTTCATTCATTTTCTAGAGTTTCAGGGGTATCCCTTGCTCACAGCAGGGCAGAGCAGGGCATCCCTGTGTATTCTTTCCTCATTTTCATACATTCTTGCTATTCCATTACACTGCTTACTCTGGGCATCACCTTACGAACTCATCTGAAAATCCACAAGGATTACCATGAATGCTGCTGTAAATACAGCTCCTCCATAATATCGAAAAACTCAAAGATAGTTGGTTGGAACTCAAACTAGGAGACCCATAGCATACGAGACTGAAGGAATGAGTGAGGTTAAGGAAGTCAGGATGCTGTGCTCCTCCCTCCAAAAATACAGAGCTAGCAGAAGCACCGAAGCAGGTATTACAGCATTGTCCTGAGCTTTCCTAGAGGTCTCACATCGAGCTGGCCAGAAGCCATCTGCCCTGTAGTGTCTCAGCCATAGTTTAGGTGATACAGCTGCAGTATGTTTAGGACAAATAGGTTATTGCTAATGGACAGCGTAATTATTAAATAGCTAATTCTTCTTGTGTATACAACTACAATACAACATCAATTTCTCCCACTCTGGCTCATTATGCTAAAACTGAAGAGGAATAATGTAACTAAGTGAGCTTAAAAGATATCCCAACCACAACAACCTATGACTACAATCACGGCAAGTCTAACAAGAAAAAGAAGCGAGATTTATCTGAATGACAGCATTTCAACAAATACTTCACAACTTTAGAAAGAGGTGCTAGTTCAATGCTAGTTGAATGAGTTAGTTATTGAAAAACTACAGATCAAAAGGCAAGCATTATGTCTGCCCTTGACTTCAGGTGGCTGAGTTCTGCTGAAAGCGGCCGTCCTTCAACAATGGTTTTATAGCCAACACGCAGTTACTACATGAAACTACAATGACCTGTGTAAGAAACAGTTGCCAACCTAGAAATAGTCAGGAAGAACTTTCCCAACAATACTAGTTGGAAGAACCAGTGAAGGTCGTATGCAATCACCAAAGGGACGCGTGGGTAAAGAACAAAAGCTAACAAAGCCTTTGAAAAGAAAAGTAGCGTACTAAACAGCTGCAACAGTAAAGCAACTGAGACTTGGTAATACAAAACCGAGCAAACCTGCAGTGCCTCAGTTGTACAAAGCTGATAGCACTCTTCCTCTCAAAAATGTATTAAATTGAAATCCAATACACAAACAGATCACTTATTGCACTATATATATAATATACATGCATTCTTATTCTGACATTAAAGGGCAGTACTTTTTAAAAACTGGGACATTGACTAATGGTTTAAAAAAATTGTAGTAATTTAAATGTAAACTTTTAATTTGTGTTTAATGGACAGATATAAAATGCAGACATGTGACATCTACCTTTCATTTTGAAAAGGCAGCAACGAAAAAATCTTGTAGGTTCACAAGCAAATGTATATAAGCAAGTTACTGGTAAAAATGGGTAAGCGAGCAAAACATTTTGCCCACTTAAAACTCTCCTTCTAATTTAGATAAATTACTTTCCACTTCATAGCTTTGCCATGTAGAATCCAGCTGAAAGCAGTTTTGCGTTTCTGTATTGAAGAGAGGGATTAGGAAAAGCTACTCTGAACAACACTAAAAATCAGAGACAGACGTTACTTAAGTGTGGTTAATTGTCAAATGCTGTCAAAGTGCTAGGTCATGTGATGCAAGCAATCCTGAATGGCAGGATCTGTAAACTGTAACGCTGCATCTTCAGCACCCAAGGCAAACAGCTCTGCCAGAACAGATGCTTATTTTCAGATGACAGGCTTCCAGTTTTTAACTAGAGATCTTGTAATTCAATAAAAATTTATTGGAAGAATTATGTTCTTATCAAAATTATTTTGGACAAACTTGTATTTTCTAACAAAAAAAATTAATGAACAAAAAATCTGCCCTCCTCCTACCCAGGCCCTACTCAGCCCAGAAGTGGCTCTATTTCAGCAGCACATAATATGATTCCATGTAGAGATACTTAACGCACTAACACAAGTAAAAACATCTGCAATCCTTCAAAATGAAGATGTGGAATATATCTCACCTACTTGAAAAATCCGGGGTTTAGACATACTTGAAATTGGAAAGTAAATATCAAATATTGGAAGTTTAAAAAAATCACTTTTTTAAACATACTTGTAGCAGCTGTTCAACGTCTTGTTTTTCCAGGTAAGAACGAGTAACAACTCGTCCATCAAAGTCTACTTCTGCCTTGAATCTCACTTTGCTCATTCCCATGTCTGTGGCTTTAACATCATGAATTGCTCTGAAACACATAATTTTTAAAGAAAATGTAGAACAACATAAAACAAACAACTAGCTAGTTTGACTTCTGATGTTAACGATATCGTCACAGTAAAACAGTCCTGTTATTTTAAAAGGCCACTCCCTTTCATTAACATATCCTCATTCTGCTACCACACAATTCCATTAAATACTGATTTATATTTAACTGGTTATACCACTCCCGCAGGTATCTGCTACACCAACGCATCTATAAATGGCTCACTGCAATAAAAGACACGACTACAAGAAGCACTGCAGGTTTAGACTAGTAGTACAAAAAAAAGCCCATTCGACAGCAGAAAGTGAGAACTTCTCTATTCTGAGTTAAACTTCTCAGTTCAACTTACTCGCTACTGCACAAAAGATTTTGTGCATACACATACGCATGACACTATTTAATAATCTTTAAGTATCCTCAATTCTGAGGGAAGGAACAATAATCTACTGTCAACTACTGAAAGCACATTGCATTTATAGAAGTGTCCTTTCCTAGATAAACACAATTTGTAGAGGCACGACCTTTTGGAGAATTTTCTATTCAAAGCTACATTTGATATAAGAAAACGTTACGGATATTGTGTTTTGAACTCATTTTTGATCATAGTGAATTATTGATCGTGACTAATCACAATACAGCTGTTTGTAAACGCTGAAAACGTATAGTTATTTAAAGGTTCCTAATAGATAATAGAACATGAATGCTGCAACATGTTTATATTTTGGTCCTTCGAAAACTCCTGGTTTTCTACAGCATAGTTTTGTTCCAGTTTGTTAGATAAACTCCATGATGTCTGAATATAGGCAATAAACAGAAAGTCCTCTGTTTTTCGGGGGTAATAAGATATGAAGGAAACACAGCACTCAGACATATTGTGGTGCGTTTCAACAGTGGAATAAATATAAAATAAAATACTTCAGTTTGTTTCCTAATTAGATTAACACAAACTTAGTTCATCTTTAAAGCCAAGTAGAATTTAAAATTGCCACTGCGGAGTAAGTGTCCACATTTTTTTCCAACAAGGCCAGAAAAAAAGTAGGGACTAAAATATGAGACATCAATCACAAACAAGTTTCACATTTTTGAAATTCTTTCTTCTGACATTGCCAAAGCAAAACACGCATCTGAGGTCAACTATGAAATGTTCCAAAGACTTTGGTTTCATTAACAGAAAAATGGAATATTGACAATTTTTGAAATTCTAACACAAAATTTAGCTTCAGTAATAAAGCTAACCCAATGGAAAGTACTGAATTTTTTTCCCCATTCATTTTCCTAAGCTGCGCAATTTCACAGCCTCTTTAAGTTTAGCATGCCCTTTGTCTTAAGAAAATTTACTCTTCCCAACTAGAAATGTTTCTTCTCATCTGAGTGTTTACAAATCAGAACTAACTTCACAGGCGGAAAGTGAAGGAAGAAAGCAGAAGGGATATATTTCGGAAGTAGCCTGCTAAAGTGAACAGCCAACAAAGAACAGGAGGCAGAAATTTAAGACCAACAGTCACAGGAAATGTTTATGGAATATTTCTTGTAATAATTGAGGTGGAGGAGGAGTAAGCACATTAAAAAAAGAAATAAACATGAACTAAATATAGAGACACCAAAAAATACATCTCAGTAAACATTTAAGCAGATTAAAAGAAACAGCAGCTTACTGGTAGCAATGAAGAATTTCCAGTTCCAATCACATTTACACAGCTATTCTGTGGAAAGCTACCAAATCAAAACAGTATTATCTGGAGTAACCTAACTGGCATCAAACTAACTCCTCACACAAGAGGGTATTTAAGATAAAGGATGTGGTTCAATGAAGGTTATTGAAGAGAATTTGAATCCATGCGATTCAAAAATGTTGAAGATCTATCAAGTGCCTATCAGAGCTAAGCAAGAAGATAACAAGAGAGGTTCGAGATTCTCATTAAGCAGCAACCTGATAAAATTCAGTGGAATGATGCATATTCTGTAAATGTGAAGAAAAAAAGTCTACCCTACTGCTTATAATCTGCCCAGGAAAGATAAAACCGTGAGTCAAGAGAAGAAAAATCACTAATAATTCAAAACCACAAATGTGCATGCTAAAACTTAAGCTACAAAGCTTGCTTATAGAAGCTTCAGGATGGCTAGTAGACACCATCAATTCAAACTAGGGAAAAAAGCAAATTTCACATTGAAGAAAAATTTTTCAGAGGATGTTATTGGTTTTAAGCCATCAGTTGTAATAATTTTTTAACTCCAAATCAGAATGACAGATTTTTCCAGCACAACAGTAGCACAATTACTCAATAGCTGTTACAATTAAGTAAAAATTGAAGATGAAACTGTCACTAAGAATACTTTATGCCTAGGGACCCGTGATTACATTCCATAAGAACAGAATCAGGACAGTCTGTACCACATCATATATTTTATTTCACAGCTCCAAAAGCCAAATCTCCCACACTTCAGTTAAGATGAACACAAGAAAGATTTAGGCACCAAAAGTGGGAATGAGAGTTACGAATGGAATGTTTGTATAGCAACAAATCAAATAATTTTCCAGTGAGAACAACTCTGAAAGTCCATTCTGGATCACAAATGAAATAAGAGCTACAACCAGAAATTACCAAGCAGAATGAGAAGAAAAGGGAAATAAATAGCCATGAGCCTGAAAAAGAAAACATTAAATCCAGCAAACTGACAGGAGAAGCATAAAAAAAGGCATTGTGTGTGACACAAATAAACAATTTTTAAGCATAGAAAAACCAAAGGATAACCTGGAAAAAGCCTACTAGGCGGAAACGGTAAAAATTGTTATGGATGATACTGAATAGGCAGAAACATGCAATAATCATTATTTTCTTGATCTAAAAATGCAAAACAATACATTAGTTCAACAAAGCATTTCCCTATTAGTAGCAAAGAAGCATACTGGATATTTAAAAGGAAAAAAATACTTCTAATTCAGCAGGCTCCATAACTTGCATTCAAGAGTAAAAAGGACTAAGAATAACTGTGAAGGTCAATTAATTTTTCATCCTGCAATACTGATGTGAATACAAAAAAAGAGCAGATTAACAACTCTCTGCCAAAGTTTAAGAACAGCAAAAGAGGCAATCCATTTAACCAAAGATAACTTCCTCTGACAACCCAAAGAAAAATAGTGAAAAAGGTGGGGAAAAAAATTACATATTAAGAGCATTAATTCCAGTCATTGAGGTTTTAGGAAATGTAGGTCTTGTCAAACAATCCTGTTTTAAAAAAAAAAAAATAAAAATAAAAATCAAGATTTAGCTGAAAAAAAGATCAACATCACAGAGATTATTTATTTTAGTAGTACAGTAGTTAGTATTGTCAAATAATTTATAATTAGCAGCAGAACATGATGTTCAGGCAAGCTACTGTTGGAACAGTAAGTTAAGTGGTGGTGGTGCAGATGGGGGTAGGGGGGAGTGGAAATCAGAGCCTCTGGATCCTTTGGTCAATTTGGATCTAAAATACCTTCTGATGATTACTAAAATTATTCCCTTATATATCTCATTCACATTTTGCCAAACACATTTGAAAATAAAGACTGCAAACCCTCCCCGAAAGAACAAGAGAAGATTGTTCTGAGAAGCAGCAACTACAAAAAAGACCACACTGAGAACTCATACAGTTCGATAGCTGAAAATCCTGACAGGTTGAAACAAAAGAGAAAATATTAGTCACAGCTTTAGAAGCAGACCAGTACTCATCTTTTTTTTTTACATTTTCAGTAGGAAAAAATATAAGAGTAGGACATACTACTACACAACTCCATTTAAGAAAACAGGGAACTTGAATGTTCAAGAAAATGCTGAAAACTCTTATGAGCCCAAAGCTATGTTAACAAAAACGTACAAGGAGCTTTTTGAAGAAACAGCTAAGACGCTTCCTCATTTCACAGGAAAAAAGTTGAAAACAAACCAACCAAAAAATCTAAGTAACCAAAGGTCGGAATAAGAAATAAAATTAGAGTAGCTTTTTCTCCAAATTATGCCTAGTTACAACGAGGGTAATAGACGTTTACATCTCAGAGAATTCTGAGATCAAGACCAGGTATCTTATTAGAAGATGCAGGTTAACCAAGCTCAAGATACTAGGCTCATTACAAGAACAACTTAGTCAAAGACAAAGCGTGCACTAAAAGAAATCAAGGTGGATAATGAAATAACCTAAGAGATCACTCAAGACAAAGTGTATACAGAAGGTCCTGTGAACAGTGTTATGAGAAGTCCCTAAAGTGTTTCAGCTTATAACCTTAAGAGAAACACGCAGTTTCTTACTAAGTCTTCACTTCTTTATTCTTTGTGCTTTTTGAATACTAAGTTACTCCCTGTTTTAAAGAAATATCGACAGCAAGAAGAACTAAGTCTGCTCTGTTGAGAAGTTACAGCCATCTACAAAACAGAATATAATACAAAATGGTGCTTGGGATAGGAGTGTGTTGGGTTTGTGTGGAGGTGAAGGGGCTACAGAAGTGCCTCCTGTGAAAAGCTGCTAGACGCTTCCCTGGCTCCAAGCTGGACCCGTCTCTGGCCAAGGTCAAGCCAGTCAGTGACGGTGGTAGCGTCTCTGTGGTAACACATTTAAGAAAGGGGGAAAAAAAAATCAAACTGCTGGGGGAGCCTGCAGCAGAGAGAGGGGGCAAGTCTGCCCGTCCCTCCCAGCCTCCCACGTGGGCAGCTGTCTGTGCTGGGCCACTGCCCCTCACCTGGTGGGGGAGTGGCAGCCGTAGCGGCGTGGCTGGGGTTGGTGGCATAGGGGTGTCAGCCAAGGGCTTTCATTCCCCCGAAGCCGAGACTCTGAAGCTTGCCACTCCTGGAGCACCTGCTAGGCAATGCTTGTCTCACTGGAGCTGCCAGGGTTCACGGCAGTGGAGGGAGTAGGATGTGCGAGAAACAACTCTGCAGACACCAAGGTCAGTGAAGATGGAGCAGGAGGAGGTGTGCTGGAGCTGAGATTCCCCTGCAGCCTGTGGTGAGACAGCAGGCGGCCGCCCTGCCACCTATGGAGATTAATGGTGGAGCAGAGACCCAACTGCAGCCCATGGAGAATCCCACACCAGAGCAGGCAGCTGCACCCAAAGAAGGTTGTGACTCCATGGGAAGCCCATGCCAGAGCATTCTGTTCCTGAAGGACTGCAGCCCATGGGAAGGACCCACACTGAAGCAGTTCGTGAAGAGTTGCAGCCCGTGGGAAGAACTCACGTCAGAGAGGTTTGTGGATGACTCTCTCTCATGGAAGGGACTCCATGTTGGAGCAGGGAAAGAGTGTGAGTCGTCCTCCCCTGAGGAGGAAGGAGCAGCAGACATACATGATGAACTGACCACTATCCCCATTCCCTGTTCCCCTGTGCTGCTGGCAGGCAAGAAGGAGAGAAACCGGGAGCGAAGCTGAGTCCCAGAAGAATGGAGAGATGGGAGGAAGGTGTTTTTAGGATTTGGTTTTATTTCTCCTTATCCTCTCTGATTTGATTGGTAACAAGTTAAATTGTTTTTTTCCCGAATTCGAGTCTGTTTTGCCCATGACCATAATTGGTGAGTGATCCCTCCCTGTCCTTGTCTCGACCCATGAGCCTTTTATGTTTTCTCCTCCCCATACCACCAGAGCGGCGTGGTGCTTAGCTGCCGGCTGGGCCTAAACCATGACAAGGAGAAATTTTACAACTGCAGCCTAAGACAACCAAAAGCCACCTGTGCACTTTGGAAAAAAGAACTACAGAAGAAATAGCCATGTAAACTCATCTACTCTAACACAGCACTGTTGACACATGCTCCATCATTCAGACTAATCCAGGGCCACCACAAATAGAGTTTAGTTACCAACATGTGAAAATTCTAACGCAATTCTATTCCAAAACAGACATCTTAAACGTTTAAGTTTTCGAATTAAAAGCATGTCATTCAGACCTGTTGCTTACAACTGAGATGATGCAGCACTTACTTGAAAGAAACTATACTGGTGTTAACTAATGGGCTTGTTTTTTTTCTGTCCAGAGCTCAGTAATGACTAAGAATAAAAAAAGCACTACAATATTCCAACTGATTTACACAGAAATATATTCTCAAATAAAGATAAAGAAGACAACAAAAAAGGTTTGCTTCTAAATCAAGGTTAACAGGGTTAAAGTAAGTTAAAATAGCTTCTTAAAAAGCATTTAAACAAGATTTCGGAATTACAATGAGCTATAAGTTTATATCACTACAAATAGCAGATTTCCAAAGAAAGAGAAATTAGCATTAAGTTCATTCTGTAAGCATCTAACATGCAGAATCTATTACCATCATAATACTACTGCAGCACTTCACTGCCAACTGCTACAGAATTCCAGGCACTGAATATTAACAGTAACAGAATTTAAATATTTAAGTGCTGATAAACCATCAAAACATTACAGTATCATTTAAGCGCCTGTGTTTCACGCATTTGAAAATAGTTAAGTTTGTGATGGCTTTCTCATTAAGTCATTGTCAACTTCTGTAATTAACACACCTGTTAAAATGTATTTGCAATTTTATTTCAGCTGTGGAACATATGAGAGGTACAAGTATTCACTTATTGAAATTTTCAGCACAAAATCAGAAATTAGTAATAATTAAGATTCTAAAAATCTCAATATCTACCCTAAAAACTCCCACTGTATTTCTCTCATTTAATGTGCTTGAACTATTTTTCTAAATTATTTTCTTGCTTTTTATTGTTCTTAGTAGAGATTGAGCTGTAAAGATTCTCACCTTACTACAGGATCACTTTCCAGTAACTCAGTGAGTCGCTGCAGTTGTTCAGGTTGAATGGATCGTCCCAGCAGGGCTTCAGTGTTAGTGTAGATTAGAAATGCCGACACAGTTCCTAACAAAGTTCCAACTCCAAGAGATCCTACACTGTCATAATAAGGGTTTCCTAAACAAGACATGTCAAATCAGTTTCACAGAGTATTTCTAAAACATAGCAGATAATTCAGACTTCACACTGAAAAGAGTACATAGTTTTGGGTTTTTCTGAGGAGTTGGGCTTTGCTTTTTGGTGGCATTTTTGTTTATTTGTTTTGGGTGGGGTTTTTTAATGCACTGGGAATTCTTTCCTACTGAGGAACAAAATGAAGTTGGAAGACAACAAGTTATCTTAAAATAAAGTCTCAAGTCACTCCTGTCCTTCAGCTGCTCCTGCCTCCTGCAGGACTAATAAATGAGTACATTTTTATCAGCTATTTGGGTTTCTGTGTATAGATTTACCTTTATTAAGATAAAATTATACACATCTAAACACAGGTAGCACAGAAGTCTGTGTTCTCTTATTAGTAACTCAAAAACTTGCAAGTATTAACCATTTCTGGAATACAGTACTTTAATGAGTTTTATAACACATATTCATTCATATTCAGATTTGTAGAAACAGCAATGTATTTTTAAGTTTATGAAACAAACTAGAGATGGAACAAAAAACTGACTTCTGTATAAAAAAATGAAACTTGCAGTTAACTCATTAAAAGCCACAAAGAAACAAAATTACTATATTTATTCTTTAAACAACTGAAAAGCCAAAGCCAATACTTGAAATGGGACAAACAAATAATCTTCCCTCTTTAGGAAACTTAACTGTGCAGCAAAGACAAACTTTCAATCAGTTGCCATATAGATCATCCTACCTGCGTGAGTTGGGTTTGCCACACTGTTCAGGAGCAGCTATTGTCATCTGAAGATGACTCTAATACCACTACATATCAAAAGGAAGGAAAGAACTGCTTCCTTAACTCCTTCCCGCATCCACATGGAGCTGCACACCACTGAATAAGGAAGCTCAAATTATGCAATCCCACCATGGTACAAAGTAATTTACATAACTGACTACAATAAACATAACTTAAGTAAAAAAATACATTAGTTTGTATGACAGAATAGCTCAAAAAGACGTTAGACTCATCTGCATGTACTCCTTCAAGCTTAACCCCACCAATAATAGACATATGACAAAAACCAAACTTTTTTTTAAAGTATTTTCCACTCAGACCACTAGAAATCAGATCAGAGAACAGTATAAACCTCCAGCAGCGTACACAGTACAAGTATCAGAAAAAGATGAGAGATGTATTTGAGTCAACCAATATAAACTAAATGCTCTGTGTTCATATCATGCATAAGAGGAAATTCATATCCTGCTTGCCTCAATTTCAGGCAGAATTTTACCTGTTAAAGAAGTCAGACCCATACAAGTAGCAGCTATAGCCACACTCAGAACTGCTGCAGCATCCTCCAGTAACACCACATTCGTACTAGGATCACGACTCTGCACAACTGTGTACACAACAAAAAAAAAAAACGACATTGCTTTGGAAAACTTAGCTTTATTACATTATGCACAGCACTTAAACTGTACTAACAACAGCAAATTCAGAGAAAAATTTCCATAAATATACAGGTGTAAACTGAATTTTTGCATATGCACACACTTCTGAAAGCATTCATAAATACACAGAACAAGCCCTGTGCCAATTATGGAAGCTTCTCCAAAATGTTTGAAAAATTTAAAAGGGCATTTATCCTGAAAAATGCAAGTAGCTTAATAAAAGTATCGAAGTAGTGTTACTTAAATCAACAGGTTTTCACCTAATTTGTAAAATATATTTGTTACTAGAATAGAAAACAGAGGAAAAGGGAAAACAGACAAAATTGTTTCTATCATTATGCAAATACTGGTAAACAGATTCTGTTTTAAGTAACTCTATACCTTATTGTTATAACGACACATACCATATTGATAAAATGTCAGACCCTTGGCTCGAGCACTCCTGCGAATTTCATTTATAGCAACAAGAAGAGTAGCTGAAACAACACCAAAGTAGTTGCTGAAAATGGTTAGAGGTAAAAAGACTTGTTTCCATTCTGAAAAGAGGAAACTTGTCTTTATATCATAGCAACAGATCATCAAGAAAGCTCTGATTATTGATACTTTGAATAATGACATAGTATAAAGTTACCTTTTCTACATGTGTCTCCCAGACAAACTGGAAGACTTATATTCACTGACAATTTAATACCAAAAAGGCATTCTACACATACTTTCCAAATTATGTGTTCTTCAACTTACTATGTAGACAGATAACAAAAAAAGTTTTCCCACTTTCTTTTTTTCTTTGTTTACAAACACAAGTATTTGCAACAGAGCTCAAAACTTTACTGTGTAAGCAAGGACTAATTATTACTGTAACTACTCACATTGTACTCTTAAGAGATTATGAATACTTAAATAGAAATATTTCCTGAAACTGCATACCTCCTTCAGATACCAATGATCCTGCCAAAATGCAGTATGCCTGTAAGAAAAAAAAAAGTCTCAATTAGTATGTTATATGCATATTTGTACAAATTTCTTCACCATAGACTATCCAAACTCAGCATTCCAGAACCTCATTACCCACTGTGCCACATAGCTGTCTCTAAACAGAAGGAAATCAACAGAATTTGAATCACGCAATATATCGCAAAATAGAAAAGGAGGATCTCTTGGGAGGTGTGAAGGGAACATGCAGGGTGTAAAGAACAGCTCATTTTGCCATAAGATCAGCTATAGTTTAACACGATTTTTTTCTTAAAATGCATTCTCATTAAGGATGGTTTGCGCGAATTGTGTTGGGATTCTAACTGACTCAGAAAGTGAATTTCAGACTGTGCCATTACTTTCTATTAAGTCATCAGTGTTAGATACAATATCAAACAAGATTCTCTTACCCAGAGAAGAGATTCTATAGGATGGGGGTGGAGTAAACCTATGATCCCATGATACCAAGAAAGTCCTGCACCCATCATGAAAATGCCCACCCCACTAATCAGGGAGGCAATATAGCGCATGTTGGTGAAACCATACCTAGATGAAAACAAAGAAAGTGATTTAGGAAAATAAGATTCTATGTCTCCACAAACATATCTACAAGTTTTTTCCATTATTTTTTACATGTCTTAAATTATCATCATATGACTGGGCAACTATTTAAGACAAAGCTGGTAAATTCAATCTAATACAAGGGGGGAAAAAAAAGACACCTGGAAAAGGATATATAGTACATTGCAGGGACATCAGGCATAGATGTTTTTCTAATTCGTTTTTAAACAAGCTATTTACACAGCTGTATTAGCTCTTGTGCAGAGACTGAGGATTTTGCTACTCTGGAAAAAAATTCATGTCAGTTTTACATTTTATTGAAATGCTACTTCTAAATGAAAACTCCAGCCTTATAGGTATCCAGTCTACAGCCTGGAGAAAAGGAGGCTCAGGGGAAACCTTACCACTCTCTACAACTACCTTAAAGGAAGTTGTAGCGCGGTCGGTGTTGGTCTCTTCTCCCAGGTAGCTAGCAGCAGGACAGAGGAAATGGTCCCAAGGTGCGCCAGCGGAGGTTTAGATTAGATATTAGGAAAAAATTCTTTACTGAAAGAGTGGTCAAACATTGGAACAGGTTGCCTAGGGAAGTGGTGGAGTCACCATGCCTGGAAGTGTTCAAAACACGTGTAGATGTAGCACTTCAGGACATGGTTTAGTGGGCATGGTGGTATTGGGTTGACAGTTGGCCTTGATGATCTTAGAGGTCCTTTCCAACCTTAATGATTTTATGATCATCTATAATGCTAATTTAATGGGAATAAAATTTGTGCCCCAACACGTGAAGCATACAGCAGGTCAACACCAAGAAAATATCATGGAGAGTATAGCTTCTAACTGCCATGAAGTTGTAAGAATTTATCAACAATAGCCCTATTACTCAGATAAAAACAAAGAGTAGTTTAAGTCAACTCATCTTATGATACAAGTAGGTGCCTTGCAGAAAAGCACTTTGTTGAAAATATGAAGAGGACAGTATTTTTTTTTTTAAATCTTGTCAATCATATGAACAGTGTTTAAAACCAAAGTAAATCTATCCACTGGAAGAGGTAGAAGAGCTCAGAATAACTTAAAGAAATAATATCAATTACAAAAATACACATCAAAAAGCATGCCACAAAAAAAAAAAAAAATCATTAAATATAACATGCAACAAGCCAGTGAAGCTGTAACTCCTGCAGTTGGGAAGAAATCCCTTTTCTTATTTCATCTATTGTAAGATCGGAAACAATGCATTTCAGTAAAGATACGAAACAGCAGACTGAAAAGAACAAGGTGATGCATAAACAAGAACTGATCTTACTCCTATATATAATTACCAAAATCATTATTTACTCAAAAAGCTTACGGATGACTAGGGTCAGGCGTCCTTGCAGACTGACTGATGCCCAAAGCTAGCAATGCCTATATAGCACAAAAGGAAAAAACCTTTGTTAATAAATAAATAAATAAATATTTAGAAACATTCTCTATCAGCTGAACTTGAAAGTTAAAGGCAGATGCAATTTGCTGATCTGCACACATGCTTTCTTACTGATTTTAATAGAGCTGGAATATAACTGTCAAACTCTGCCATCTAAATCTACCACCCCCCGAAAAAATATATATATAATATATAGGTAATTATCTAGTGTGCATATATATATAAAACCAATGTTAATTACAATTTTAGAATTGCGACCAAAAGTGAACATTACTTGCAATCACAAGTATCGCTGCTCTGCTTCAATGTGAAGGAACGAAGTTCTTCAGAGAACAAAGCTATTTAAATAAATCCCTCTTGAAGAGAAATTACATAGAGACTACGGTGATGGCACACTACATTTTAAGCAGTAATTTTATACTGCAGCTTCTTTCAGTAGTGACCTTCGTATTCTCCAAACTAAAGAAAGAAAAATATTTTGAAGGAAGAAAAAAAAACCCTCTTGCTATCTAAATGGCCATTTGGGATATATTTAATTAGGCATGTATTAAACTATTGATGGAGTAAGTTATAAATCTAGACCTCAATTTTGCAAAGCACGTGCTTTGTTTTAGGACTATGAATTACTGAAACACAGTAACAAGTATTAAAATTTAAACACTTTAGTCTTCACAGCAACAAGCTGCTTTGAGGCAGGCAAGGTTTATCCTGTGTTTTTCTCAAAACCACGTACTCAAATATTTGAGCAAAAACCTCCCGCATTTCCAGTGGAACATTTAATTTTCACATTTAAAAACCAGAATAGCTCTTCCACGTTTCCATGGTAGATAATACTATCAAACTTGGTTCACCTATAAATTGACACGCTTTGCCAAATGAAAATCACATGCCTAAAAAGGCTGCCTCCCCATAAATGTCTTCACGTATTACTAGTTGAGTTAGTAGCACTCCTGTCTTCACTTTACAGTTGGAATAGCTCAAAGGTTGTGCAAAACCATTTACAGAAAAATAGCAAACAATATATGAGTCCTCAACTCAGTCTTTCTGGACAGTCTGCCAGGTATAACTGAAGCAAAAAGGTAGCCAAATTATGTTAAAATGTTTTTTAAGATATTAAGTCTGCTCTACAGTTCTATACATTCCTCTAACTCGGAGGAGCACAAGACTCTTGCATTTTATATGAGTCACAGCTATCAAAGGATTCCTCTTGCTGAGCTGCTGGAGGGTTTCAGCCACTCATCTTTAAGAACTTTCTTCTGTTTACAAATCCTTACTATATCAAAAACTGCAACAAGATAGATTCTTTCTACATCGGCAGAAGAGGAAATTTCAACGTCTCATAACGTATGCCTCAAGCGTACTACAGAAAATAGTGGAAAAAACAACATTAATTTTGTCCCTGCACACTAATATTTTTCACACCACCTATCAAAGTAAATGTGTCACGTATGTGGCTACGTGTGCTGTGAGAGGCTGCTAAGGCACTCTAGGAATAGAAAAAGAAACCAAGATGCTCAAATTCTCATCATTTTTCTACCAAGAGATGACTAAACAACGAAGTCTGTCATTCCATTACAATAAGTGACAGAAAAGTATTTCATGTTAACATTTAACCAAAATAAGAAAGAGGTATATTTTGTACATCATCTTAGTTTCAAGTCCCACTTACGATCCATAAAGTAGCTGAGTGTAGTTCTGCTTACTACAACTCCTGTCTTTCAACTCATTTTAGAAAAATTTAAGAACCTACATTCTGACTTGTCTCATTCTTACATTCACACAAATTAAAAACCAGTCAATTTAAATTTTTTTATTATCTGGACAGGCACTCAGTAATACTTTAAGATCACTGGTACATCATTCTTGTCTGGGAGGGGCAGGGAACAAGGCAGCAAGGAAGGAACATGTAATCCAAATTACTGAGATTTTGTTCTGACATCGCTTCCTCAAGATAAGGTTGGTCACATTATGCATATGCATCACAACAAAAAAAAAATTAAGCCTGTCATGGGACTTATTTCCTAATGTTTATATATTTGACTAATATTATAACTCACAACCTTTTTTTGGTGCACTTTCATCTTGATAGTTACAGGGAAAATAAATTGCAACTGAAGTACAGAACAATCAATTCCATGAAAAAACAATAGTTTAGAAAAGAACAGAAGCAATTGGTACAGGCCGTTTGAAATAATGTAGATGTATTACAAGTAGTATAATATTAGCAGAAATACTAGTTCAAACACCATTCAAATAGATTTTATTTGTAATTAGGGGTCACTTCCTAGATTCCTTCTGCTTTTAAGGCTTCTAGACTAGGTCAGTTATTTTACTGTTAGCTTACAAATCCTCCACCAAATTACTGGCATCAATATAAAAAAAGAGCAGCTAGATAAACGTGTAGAAACCACTAGTTGAAACCACTAGTTTTGGCAAGTAAATCTGCAACAAAGTAACAACAGCTTTGCACTCAGATTGGGGAACGCTAGGAAGAGCTCTGGGCTTAGCAGTTATTTCTAAAGTAATGCGACTTTCTGACAAAATATGCCTTCATCTGCCTACAATTTGATAAAAACTGTGCATAACAATAACATTACTTTGTAACTGAGATTCATTTTTGTCTCTGGAAAGCTAAAAAAAAAAAAATATACATGTATACTACACACACAGAGTACATCTTCCTCCCACTGCATGCACACAGACCTTGTCACACTCCAGGGAGGCTTTGTAATCTGAATGACTGAAACCAGGTATTATTCAATAATAAAAGTAAATACAAAAACACTCTCTCCCAGGTGAAATTGTTTATTAAAAAAAACCCAAACACCTTTAAGACTGTTTTGCCTCAAAATTATTTAAATGGTCATTAGATTAAGTAGTAGCTTTTTTCCTCCTAGAATATATTACTATTAATTCTAGGAAGCATGTAAACCATACAAAACAGTACAAAAATGATCACAGGCATTGAACAGGAGAAGTACTGTAAATACACACCACAGCAGAATCTGATAGTCATTTTTAGTAAGAATTGTGGCAAATAAACTTGGAATTTCTATGCTTCTCTACAATGCTAATGTTATCTATCAGCAAATTTTGTGAAGAAAACCAATGTATTTTGCCATGTGCTCTAGTCCTCCTAAATAAAATACTGTTTTCATTTCTCTGGTGTTTACTATTTAGACAGTATAGGCAAACTAAGTAACACAAGCAGATTGAGTAATTATTGCTTTCAAGTGTAATACAACAGCTATAAGTATCTGTCTTTATTTCTGAAAAATTATTACAAGTGCTAACTTAAGCAGAATAAAAAAATACTCACCTGGTTACATGTGTCTGCTAAAGAATGTATGGCTTCTGAAAACATACTTGCAGAACCCGTGTAAACCCAAGCAAGTAGCTTAAAGAAAAAATTCAACCCATTTCTGAAAACAAAAAGAAGAAATAAGCTAAAGAACAACAGAATATCTAGCCTGTAGTATTTTCAGCAAAACCACAAGTGCTGTATAATCATGCATTACCTGCCAGCAAGTGGTGAAACCAAATTACCAGTTTAATCATCAGAAATCTGTACCGGCAGAAAAGGCATACCCATTTTCTGCATAGTTACTGTCAAAAAGCCTTTTCAGCTAAACTGGATATGTAAAGATACACAATTTATTTTTCCAAAATCGTTAACTTCTAAGCAGCCCTAAGTTTCACTTCCTGAAAACTACCATCACATTCACTACTCAGAACAACTAATTGCCTACCAGTGCGAGAATACAACCCTTAACGATTTCCTTTTCTCTTTCTTGAATCCTTTGCCTCCTATACATCCCTTCCTGGGGCGAAATAGGAGGCAAAGGAACTGCAGCGCGAGGTTTCCCACCTAAGTCTCAGCTTGGGCAATTCCCAGTAAAATAGAAACATAAGACAACTGACAGGAAGACAAGGCTGTCATTAGATTACACTGTAAAAATTACCTATGGAACTCTTCCATTAAGATGTTCAGCCTGACTTGTCTTTTTTAGGTTACAGGCTCACTGGAGTATTGTGTCATGTTGTACAGAGAAAGGTAACTATTAGCACTAGAATCTGACTCTGCATTCTCACTTCAAACATTCATTGTCAGAATCAGTAGGTTGTTACAACCATATTGCAAAGAAAATCAGGCTAGAAGACCATAACATTCTCCTCTATCTTTTCTAATATATGTTAGTTTAGCTTATTGGCAATTTTCAAAAGTATTCAAATGAAATTAAGTGTTATAAATAAGTACTAAGATCTTGTAGTTGCATTTTTGAACAACCACATGCCAAGAAATTATATTTAAGTTAGAGGAAGCACAAGTCCAGCCCCTTGCCATACACCAAATTACACAGTTGATTAAACAACATTCATTTCCAAGGTCATCCTTAAAGAATTTCTGTGAGAGTACATCCACTTCTTCAAGTAAGAGGTAGCACTATTCTCTATACCTCCTTCCATCCAAGGACTTGAATGTGCTTTACAATTTTTAATTTAGTCTCATTACCTCAGGAGATGGTGAAGCATCACCATAATTTATAGACGAGAAGTAAAAAAAAAAAGCGTTAGTGGATAACCCAAGAAGAAAGGAAGGCTCTTGTAACACTAAACCATAATTTAAATTCACTGTGTTAATTACAAGTTCTTCCAACTCACAGCATAGTACATCTCTAGCATAGAAAGGAAATGGAATAAATTACTGTGGGATTCATGGGCACAGTCTCTTGACTTTTGCATTGTTTTTCTCAATGTTGTATTAATGGAGTTGACAGCGTATCTGAAGGTACAGTTCAGTTGTGGGGCCCCCACCTGTTCAGATGACACAACAGGCACTCAGGTGATATTTTATTTCACCCCTACAAACTCCAAATTTTGGGGGGGATTTGACACTCTAGAAATCTAAAAAGAAACGACACTAAGATTTTCAAATGTCAGGTCCAGCAAAATCCATCTGCTAATGATGTCCAGTAAGTTGGAGACATAGGATAGAAAGATGAAGAGCACTACATCGGAAAGAATTACAAAAAACCTATGGAGTCTACAGAGCCACCGAGGCTATTTGTTGTTTCCTGTTTAACTAGATGTTCACATCAATATACGACAATAGATGAAAGTCAGGTCGGGCGGGAGAAGCCAGGTTTTCACTAAAAGTAAAATATGTATTGCTTTAAAAAACAAATTCATCACCGCATTTGAAAACAATAAGCCCTATGAAAGCCTAAATTCTGTTGAAAAAATACTACAAAGACTTTAAAGAGCAGAGGAAAAATAATCCCAAATCAGCAGATTCTGAGAAGGCAGCTAAAATACCTAACATACTCTGAATCACTGTGAAACAAAGTTATCTTTTACATTAGTGACCAACAATTCAGTAAGTATTTTCTCTATTGTACTGAAATGACCTGAAATGACTGGTTTAGTTCCCTCATTTCAATCTGCATGGACCTGAGAGTAGGAAACCTTTACCTAGCTTTGGTTTAAGTTCTGTTAAGTCTGAAAAAGATTTATTGTAATGTTTTGGACATCACATCAAGAAATAACAAACAACAAAAAAAACCCTCATGACTCATTAGGTACAATTCTCTTGCTTATTAAAGCTACTACTACACAGCATGTGGTAATAAGCCTCTCTTCTGCTTCCAGAAAATAAAGTGTAATTCAACACAACTGTTTAGAACTATATTCCAAAGCCCACACAGGAGACAGACATTCACTAACAAAAAGGGGGAGGTGGGGGTAAGTGTTAAAAGATATACATCTTTCTTGCTGTCAGAAGTCTTGTTAATTTTAGTGTAAAGTCTAAATTTAATTGATAACTTTAAAATGTACTGACACAAGAACAAAAACAGCCTTTCTTTGAAAAAAAAAAATCAACACAAAAAAACACAAATGCAAAAGTAGATCAGAATATAATTATTCAAATCGAAGTTCCTAACTTAATTTAAAATACAATTAAATTCAAATAAAATCATCCTGACTGAACTGTAAACTTGAAAAAATTAAAAGGCATTTGTACTTGCTTTGGGATACTTATCATTCCAAACTTGTTTCAAAGATAACCGCCTCAAAATCCTAAAATGTATATGGGGAATAGGAATTACAGAGAATTGAGAAGCATATACAAGGACTTGCATCATCACGTGATTGCCCACTTTTTATACTCTACCTTACACCATAAGATAGTGGTCTAAAAGGACCTAGTCTGACTTACACAACCATCTCTGTCTACCTACACAAAATATTTAGGCTTTTGAAGAAAGGACAGTAAAAAAAAAATGTCAAAATTAAAAGAAAAATCAAACTAAAAATACTCAGATCTATTATTAATCTATGGAAAAAAATATTCTATTTAGGCTCTAGATTTGAGAACAAAACACATTTTATCACATATATTTCCAAAGAAGCAGTAATATTACTAACATCCTTGACCACTTAGTATTTAAAAAAAACCACATTATATACTGTGCAAACTTTGTATTGTTCAAAAGGTAAAAATATGAGCATGACAATGAAATCACGTCAACAATGCCAGACTCTGAAGAACGTTTTTCTAGTAATAGATCATTCCCTTTTTGATAAAAAACATTACCTTCCTGTATGTCTCCAACAGAGCTTCAAAGTTATTCCTCGCACACAGAATTCTACTAAAATCATAGAGGGTACCAGTGCAGCTGGTCTATAACCTCACACATGGACCCACAGAGAACAACTGCTTTTGATTGAACCACATTTCATCCTCACTAAGGAAGCCTGAAGTTTGTGAAAAGCCTACCAAATCATTCCAACCAGAGAAGTTAAGACAGATTGGCCTTTCTTGACCTAAACCCAGAAGCCATGCTGATGTTAAGAAGATCAGGGTCATGAACAAAGAAGCACTGATGGTGGCCTTGACTTCAATCTCTGAAAAGTCATCAGGTATTTGAGTGCCACAAGTGATCCTTTAACTTCTGAAAAAGCTCTACAAATTGATGACTGAGCAATACATCAGGCTCTACAAACTTCTGCTGGCCTGGCTGCCAGACATTAATTTTTAAAAGCATCTAATCACCCAAAATGTATTTATGAAGCGAAGAAAGTGTGATGTTTATAGCAATGCCCTATTTACAAAGCAGGAAGAAAGGTTTGTTTTCTCTAGATCACTGTAAAAGAAAGTGAAGGAGGTAGAAGTGATCATATAACCCTCCTCTCCCTTCCCTTCCCTCCCCCTTTTTTTTTTATTAGAAACATCCATACTAGCAATTCCTACATGTTTTTAACTTTTTTAACTTAGAAAGCTCTGAATAGTTATTAGTAGAATACTCAATAAGGAGGGAGGTTTGTGGGTTTTTTTCCTCAAAACACATATAGTTTTGTAGGAAAACTCAAAGAGGTTATTTCCTACTCAAAATGTCAATTCCTGTGACAAAAAAGCATTTTCCCTGTGTTTCTATTTTGCTTCCTTGTATCGATAGTGTCTTAGCAAATAAATACCTTTTATAAAATCAAGTTTATTTTAAAAATTCAAAGGTTTTATGGCAAGTAAATTATAGTCATCGTTTCCCAAGAGGAACTTAATACAACTTCTGTTTATTTCATGCCAGATAGTCTCTATGTTCATTCGCTTTGTATCAGGATCATTAGTTTAGTTTTGTTTCACTCAAATTTGTAAGACATATGAAATGCAAAAGCCTCCTAAAATGTCACTTTTTCTGTTAGAGAGGAGAAGAGAGAGAAGAGTTGAATAACAGCAGAAAGAGAAAAGCGAATTATTTTCTGTTGGTTGTATGAAAGATTGTTTAAAACATATGAGAAGCTTCCTCTCAAGAGGGAAGACAAAAACAGGACAACTTTAAACACCTGTCTCTCCATGTTCTTCGAAATCTTAGTGTTTAACAAACTGTTTAGTCTCATCAACTTCAAAAAATTTGCTCTTCTCTGATCAGAGATATATTCTATCCTTGATTTCTCTATACTGATAAATGTATTTACCTAAACTCTCTCCCATCATCAATGAATAAACAAATATATTAACTTCAGTTACAGAGGAAGAGGTATCTTTAGCTTGAATACACACTGTTCTCATTTCCAGGGTAATAAAAATAAATTGTTTTATACTTGCATAAACAAAACATTTATTTTTTTTAAACTTACATGCAAATAGCTACCATTACCACCTTCCCTGGTCCCTTGAAAAACATAGCTGCTGCACTGGAGCGTGGCTACATAAAGAAATAAGAGATTATTAAAATAAAATAATCAAATCTTGACCTCATGAAGGACCTACCATACAAATTATTAAATAAAAACTTTACATTGCCCTGTACTGCAAAAGTGAAGCTACAGTCTTCGAAGCCTATGAATTTATTACTGAACGCTCACCCAAACTGCAGTTGGGTCTCACACATTTCTACAGATGGATGGCTACAAAAGGGATAAACAACCACCCAAGCCTCTGGCAGAGGCCACTGCAACCATAAAGACAGGAGCCAGCTGTGCAGCAGAAAAGATTAAGAAATCATTCTACTACAGCAGAGCACCTGGATCTGGGGAATGCGTCTACTTAAGCAAAGAGGAAAGGCCCATGGGGCATAGAGCAAAGTGTTAATATTTTAGGTTTGTGGGGGTTTTTTTTCCTTAACAAATGTATTTAATTTCTTTAAACTAACAATATATTTATTATACATGTTTATAGGCTATAGATGAAATCACAAACACAGATGCAATTTTGTTAATAAGAAGGCAACAGAAATCTTACTGGTGGATTACACTGCCACAGTAGGAAACCATTTAAACTGGCACCACAACATTTACCACTGCATTACAAGCAGAGATATATCTGGTATGTTACAGTGCAAATAAAACTTCCAATAATATTGAGTTAGTTAAGTTTACGCAACTGTTTCACAACTCTTTGCTTCAAAAGGCGTCACAGTACATCTCACGGCATTTCCAAGCCAAAAACTTTAAAACATCTCTTACCTTAGTATTTCCAAAGAACTCCCTGTATTCCCTCAACAGCCTTTGGTTTCTAAATAGATCTGCAATACAAAATTGTTATCATGAATACACACTAGTAACCAGTAGTTTCAGGAATTTAAGTCTATTTTTTTTTATGCAGTAGCCAACTTTTAGTAAGAGCTACACGGTCCATCTTTCTTTGTGAAAAACTTCTTTCCTGGTATTGTTAATCAGAAACACATCTGCAGAAATACACTGCATCAAATCCAGGCATTCTACTGCCCCTCTCCCACCCCTTAACCACAAAGGAGAGAGATGTTTCAAATAAAGTCTCTTAACGTCAGTATTTTTCCATCCACTAATGATGTTCAGTAATCTCAAAATAAACACTGGTATACTACAGTATCTAGAAGGTGTAGTGCTAGATTATCCTTACAAAGTTATGCAAAACGCATTGTACACAGTAAGTTAAATAGATTAAAACAGCCAGTGGGGTACAAGGATAGTCTGTTAAAAAAGGGAGCTACCACTTCAAGAATACAATGTTTCAGTATGCTATTATGACTTAGTATTTTTTAATCTCATTTTTTGGATTATGTCCAAGAATTATTCTGCTTGTCACTAAAAATTTTGAAGCTATTGACTACACTCTCAGTACAAACACTTACAGGTACCTTAACAAGTGCCTGCAGCTCTAGTCTTTTTACTAGGAAGGTGTTCCAGTGGCACAACTGTTTGAAAAAGTATGAAAATATCTCTAATTTTAAGGTGCATAATTGGAATAAGTACCTTGAAGCAATATTGTCTCTCCTGTGATTTTAACTGACTAGACAGATCAAAATCCATTACAAACGACTGATTTGACTGTGCCTGTTATCGATAATACCGGCAAGCACGACAACAGTGATTTTAAGCAAAAGATGATGTGGGGGTGTTTTCTCCCTTCTGAAGCACAAAGGTAAGCTGAATTCATTTCAGAGGAAAAATAAATGAGTAACAGTACGGTATCAAGATCTGGATTGGTTTTAAGTCTTTTCAAAATTCTCAATAAAAAAAATTCAAAACCATTATACTCTAAAAACGGAAAGCCCCCAAAACAACGAAGTACAACTATATATCTCAACTAAATACATATTATTGCTATATCACATAGATGATAAATTGTAAGACAGTAACAGCTTATATCTGCATAGATAGTAACGTGTTACTCTAAGACTGTGCTGTAAAACCTTATCGGAAATTGCTAATTCCAAATTTGTATGTTCTCAATGAAATAACACACCATCTAGTAAATTTCTAACAATCATATTTTGTTGTTCACATTTGAAGTTATGTGCAAACTCTATACTCACTTTCTCTGTACTTGATCTCTGCCTCTTTACGTCGTTTTCTTTCTCTAGCAAGAGCCTCTGGACTACCCCAAACTTCTAGAGACCTGCACAGAGTAAAAGTAACTTAACAATGGTTTTATTTGTGCAACTTCTTTTTAGTTTGACTACATTACAAATGCCTTTTCTAAAAGCAGAATATCACATCATTCTTTCCGATAAGCAGCCCTACAAACTACTTTACAACATAAAAAGCTGGGTAAGAAGGGGCTGAGGACAAGCACTCAATCTTTGGACACATGAAACATACCCTCCAATTTTATATACACCATGTAATTACTACAATAATGAGGATATAAAGTGCATTCACATAGAAAATGGGAAACATTATTGCCTTTTCACATTGTAAACCTGACTTTTAGGGTTTTTTTCTCTCTCTCATATAATCCGTTTTAAATGATCCAAACATTTTCCTTCATAAAAATGTTCTTACTTTGCCTCTACATCCGATCTCAGGTATACAGTGAAAGTCTCAGTGTCATCATGGGGGCTTCGTCGTTTAATTTTCCTCAGCTGGTCTAAATCACTACAGAAAGTGGACAAACACTTTAGTGCAAGAAAAAGTTCATATTATTTTAATTTTACTTCTAGGTCTAGGTGATTTTCCACAATTTTGCTATTATTAATTCACAGTACAAAAAAACAGAAGTTGTTCAGTTGAGTTAAACAGAACAGATACACAACATGAAGTGATCGATCTCTAGGATGCTATTGAAAACCACTGTTTTCCACACTCAAAAGTCTAAATCATGTCCGCACAGTATGAAATATTAGACATAAAAGACAAAGTAATAAAACACTGAATAATAAAACATCCAATGAATGAGCTGCATGTAACTGACTATGTGCACAAGCGCTAAACAAGAGAGTTCATGGCTTAACATCTCTAAATGGAAATCAGAAGTTACATGAAATGAAAAGTTAAAAAATTTAACCTCAAAACCTACACTCCCAGTACAAGCTGCAGAGGGTGGAGATAACAAAACGACTTGAGGGAAAAGATAAATTTCCTGTGCTGAGCTACACATTAGGGTATCTACATTGAGAAGCATCAGGGATTTTATTCATTTAAAAATACAATAGCACATTTCATTTTTAGTCCAACTGATTATCTAGTCCTTTTTCGTGGTGCTTTTTTTTGTTTGTTTTTTCCTCCCTTTTGGCCAATCCAGGAAAACTTTAGCTAGTTACTTCTCTGCACAAGCAGCCAGTTATGATAAAAACATGGCAGAGGACTAAGCATAATTTGTCACTGGATTTTCACCAAAGACGAAGCCTGGTGACATACACTGTATGTAAAAACTGGGGAGGAACAGTGACAGCATAAGAAGTTAAACAAAGATGTTAGGCCTTGGGGTGACACACATAACACGCTATAATTGAGGTGTCTGTCAGATTCCCTGCAATACTCAGTAAGACCTCCTGGTAGGCATGGCACATAGTCAAAGGCAGTAAATCCGAACCAAATAACAACAGTTAGGTTACAATGAACCAGATTATATTTTATTCCAAATTACAGACCTCATGTAACATGAGGTATCCACTGGTCTTTTAGAGACGTTCACATCAAACCATCATGACTCCAAAATGCTGAAACAAGTCACTTGCCATTCCCCTCTATGACTAGCTGCTCTAGAGGTAGACACCCTCAACTAGATTTATGGTCATATAAGTACAAACAAATTACTTTAAGAAGCCACTATGGAAACATGCAAACTAAGTGCAAGTTCCTAATCCACCGTAACACTTAGCAAACAAGAACTAACTTCAGTCACATATGATTACGTATATCACAAAAGCATTTAGAAAAAGTTGCTGTGCAAAATCACTCTACAATCACAGCAGCACATACAAACAAACATTTGCAATTTATATTTCAACTCAAAACTATCATACCTGGATTTAAGACAAAACTCATTTATTGCTCTGACTCCAGTGATGAAGTTATTCTGTGTGTATTTTGGTCCATACTCTCTTTTTTTAAGGACTGCTTTCACTTAAAAACAGAAATAGGTAAGCAAATTAAGTCACTCGGCAGAAACTTCAAAAGGTAATTCAATCTAGTGTCATATCATAATACCTCTAAGTGGAGATCTGAGAAACAATGCTTGTCAGCAAGACAGAAAACTTACAGTGAAGAGACAGGAATGTTCTTCAATATGGAAACAAGTAAGAGTAGAATGATCTATCTCCAAAAATGCTACTTCCTAAATTGTACTTCAGGGCTCTCAAACATCCCACATACTTAACTGCCGCTGTCAGCTACCTCTCCAGCTTTTACGTCAGAGATGGCGTTTCTACTAAGACAGTATTCAAATATGGCAATTTGGAAACCCTTGCTTTAGCAACTGTGAAATGGCAACACAGAGCTCCATTTGCTTTTTTCCCCAACACTTAACCAATTCCACCTTCTGCAGGTAAGATTTTTACCTTTGCAGACCATACAGAGAACTGAGACGGATTCTATATGTTGTTTTTCTCAATCATTATCTTCAAATTAGCACACTTAATGTTGGGCATTTATAACAATTAAAAATACACATTCTTTATTTATAATGCTTTTTATGTCTAGAAGATGTACTCTTATCACATCGGATTTTCATGCATAAGGAAAAAAATACCACACCTATTTAGAAAAAGGATAAATGGAATTTTAAATTTACACCATTATTTCCTGCTTGTCTATACGTACATAACTCTATCTTATTTTCAAGTGTAAGTCACTATACGCTCACTTCCGTTAGAAATCTTATGCACTTTGGAAGAAGAGTTACAATTACTGAAAGATTAACATTAAACAACACAACTAAAAAGTTCAAATTCTGCAGGCAAGAAGACTTACGAAGACACATGAACTTCCTGTGTATCATAGGATTGATATGATTTCTATAGTTAGTCCAGAATTTCTCGTTAAGTCACAGGATACTTACAGAAAGATACTGCATTTAGAGACTTGAGAAAATTTTTCCCAGTGTTCTACATTGTCTTATTTCTGAGTTTTGAAAGCTTAAAAGGCAAAATATATTGCTTGACACTCAACAATCCAGTAACAGTAGAGATATCAATTTTTAACATAATAATCTGATTTCTGTCAACCAGTTTGAACTTAAACAATTTTTTTAACTACTGGAGTGAGCACATTCATCCCTCAATGCTCCTGAGTGAAGGTGACAAGAAATTAGAGATATCCTAAAAACAGCCCATTATTTACTTATGTTAGAACAGGATGAATATTTTTAAACAAGAAGAATGCTTCCCGTCTTTTATTATTTAAAACAGATATATATTCAAGGTGTATTAACCTTAGTAAAAAATAACATAGATTTATCAAACACTTACTAATCCATTTTTCAGAAACACAGGTAAATTTTACTAAAAGAAGATAGTATAACCAACTGTACATTGCAGAATATCTCACCAATCCTAACCCTAGTTCAAATAACTGTATAAAACTGCACATAGATGTGGAGGAAAAAAAATCCATTTGGTATTTCCAAAGAAGGACAAAACCCAATAAAAGACAATGCAAATAAAACACTTCAGCACAAAATTTTAAGCTTAGTGATCCTTTAAAAATGTTACTGTCCAAATAATACTTGGATCAATAAATTTCTAAGTCATAGCAGCATCTGAAGACTAGAATTCTACTTTCTAGGCACCATCAAAAACTTTAACATAAACATTCATGCTCGTTTGTCTATAACCTACAAAGGCAAAACTCTCTTCTCACAGAAAGATGTATCTATTTTTACAATTATTTAACAGTCTATCTAATCTCTCCTACCTACCTGGTATGTTCCCCCTGCACACATACACTAAGTGACAAAAGACTCAAAGAAATTGACATAAAGGATGCAGACAAAAGGGTATGGAAAATATGGAGAGACACACTGATCTCACCTTGTAACTGACAAGTATTATGATTTGATGTTTCTTTAAACTTGGGGAAAGACAAGAAGGAATTTTGATACCGTTTATAGCCTGCTGAGTCACTTTCACTCCAGAGATTTTTTTTTTTGACAAACTTTATCAAAATAGAAATTTCCATTTCTCTTTAAAGTTACTTCCATACACAGAAGGCGAGGAGCGATCAAAAGTCCAAGAAGTTTTTAATGGTGTAATTCTCACAATGACATAATACAAACTTTCAGAGTGAAATCAAGTCATGATACATTAAAAACATCAAAGAAAGTTATGCTTTTATCCACTTAAGTTTTTAAACAATGTAACTAAAGACAAAAGCAGATATTTATTACAGGCACAAACAGCAACATTACAGGACTCAGATTAGGCAGTTCAAAATATATTTAGAAGCAACACTGATTAGATTAACTCTGCAATAAGAAGGAGCAGAGGAAGACTTAGAGGAAGGAACAGGGGAAGATCAAGTATTCAGCTTAGCCACATGAAGTCTGAGATGGTGAATGGACATGCCTAAAAACATGCAAGGAGGACAGACTGTGATAACAGATGAGAAAACAAATTCAGTCTTTTCCTGGCAAACTCGTCAGCTTAAACAAAACAATTAAAAACAGACATAGAAGAGCGAGTCATTAGAAGGAATATTGCTATATTTGATTTTTCAGAAGTCATTTTCAAACAACTGGGTACCAAACAAAGCTGACATACGAGTGTGTTTTTAAATGTTATTCACATAATTTGTTACACAATTGAAGAGGAATCGCAGTTTCCTTACACATGTCTTTTTTGACTACTAGCAGACAGCAGAAAGTTTCAATGCAGGAAGTATTTCTTTACCTTTTACTTGGATTGGCTCTTTAAGGAAAGACTGCTTTTGACCTGCATTGCTCGTATCTTGTCCTGTAAAATATAAATAAAACTAACCGTAAATATGTAAGGATCTATTTTTCTTTTTAGTAGAGTTTGGTTGACATAACAAAATAACATATCTTAGTATTGCTTTCCATCCTGATAATTAAAAAAATTTTTCCTAGATTTCCGACATTTAAAACTCTCAAAATAAAAGACAGAAATAGCAAAATAAAAAAAAAAGACATTTAATACAGCGTTGATCAATAAACTCCTAGCAGCTTGCAGAAGAGCATCAACTTGCAACATACATCAGAAAGTATCCAGATTTTTTTTTTTTTAAATTAACAGTGTACTTAATAGTTTGGGGCAAGTTTTATGCTAAATTTTAGACGAGTAAATGAAATGAATTCTATATAGTTTACAGCTGCTGACCACCTGAGTCTCACAGAGCTTTCAAGCTGTAATTCAATTTTAAGGGACTGAAGCTTTTTCAATTAAAATAATCTAGCTCCTTAGAATATAAAATATTTAAACTAAAATTCGCAGTGCCTGTGTCACAAGCCAGAGCTAGAATGAAAACAAAGTATTTTAGCTGGTTTTGAAATTTGAGGATATGACTCAATAAAAAGGCAGTAAAATATAATTCACTGTACTATTCAGTGAATCTTAACATTTGCAAAATAATGAATTCCAAGAATTTCAGGGAGACTTCTACTCAGAAATCAGAAGTACTACTTGAAAACACAAACAAATATTGTGTCCTTATCTCACACATCTCAATATTGCTTTCAGACAAAAACCCTCAGGATTCTAACAAGTCGAACCAACATACCCACTCTTTTGTGCGCCACCACTCTCTAACATTGCAGGTTTGCCACACATCCACAGTCATTAACAAAATCAAATCTAACCTTACTGAAAGTGATATATAAAAAAATCCATGAAAATTTTTCAAGCAGGTTTGTGATAACTTAATGAGATACTCCTAATGCTACTCAAATTACTCAAAGGTCAGAGATTCTTGAAGCTTGGACTATGTAACTATCTTTTCATCAGGCAATTGGTTATTGCCTTAACAGCAACTGAGGACTAAGGCTAAAAACAATCCAACTATACTTTCTTGGAAAAATAACACTTATAAATTTATGAAATTGATCTTACTACACATCAAGTAAGGCTGGACCATAAATAGCTAGCATTCCCATAACAGTCATCCCTATCAGTTTTTGTTTGACTTGAAACCAAAAGCAAAAAACCCTTTGTTGTTCCTTTCCTTTCTTTTCTCACTGGTTTAAAACACCAGACAGTTCATCTATCAATACGCATGACAAAAAACTTCAGCTAAGATTGCTTAGCAAAAACTGACTAGTAGCTTCTTTTCAGAAACTGCGTGCAACGATTTATGTCAATATAAGAAATATCACCAAAATTATTTAACAAAAGACTGGGTCATAACATTTCAGAGGGGACAAAAAAAAAGGCACAAAAATATCAAGATTTATATCTATGCACAGAGACCACATCAGGTACCCTTTTGAAGTTTAGTACCTCAGCCTAGAGACTGGACAAAAATCACAGTGCATCATAGGAAAAAAAAAAAAACACAAACACATAGAGAACACTTCAATTCACAACTACTGTTTTTTGTACAAAACAGAGGTTGATATGATACAACTTTCAAGATGTATACATTTTTTCAATATCACATTAACAGGAAAAACATTCCCCAAGTTTACTGATCAAGAAATGGAGATCCAAGAGAGATACGTTTTTTGCTAAATACTTAAGTTACTGGAAAAGTATGGGAGTCTTTACAAGTAGTATATTACCTGTTCAGAAACCTATCAAAACATGCTTTTTAAATAAACAGTGGTAATATGCCCGTAATGCGCAGACCACTAGGCCCCAGAAAACACCCCCTATACGAAGTGTGCATGCATAGGGTGGGAACACCCCTTCTAATGACAATCAACAATTATATAAACTTAAGGCAATCACGAAAGCAATAGTGTTAAGACTATCTTCACATGTCCAATTTTCAACTGCACGTTAAGAATCCAGAAAATACCAACAACTACAACTGGCTCTACAGCCTCTCACTGTATTCAGGCAGACATTCTTCTGCAAGAACCTCACCCTCCAGCAACCATCTTCAGCTCAAGACTTTCCAAGAAACATAAACAGGGTTAAGTATTATCCTCTTTTAAAATCGAATCACAGACTTAAAAAACAACATCTAATTACAACACTTAGAACAACATTTAAGATCCACTTTTGCACTTCCAAACATCAGAAAAGTAATACTCTTAGCTGGCTACAGTTACGTGCTTTTAAAGACTGCTGCTAGCCTCAGGAATTTAAAAGTTACTAAAAGAAGGAATACCCGCTAGCCTGACAATGAAGAGAAGAAAATTTTCTTTAGCAGACCATTTAGTTTTAGACAAATGCACACAGAAACAGAGCTTTCATTTTCAAAAGCATTTCTTATCTCTTAAGCACAAACATCTACCTGTGCAGTCCTACACTTCACAAGCAGAAAAAATAGAGGATGCTACAATGGAGCAAGGACAAGACAGTTCTGAATTTCACAAGCACCAGACTGACAATCAAACTGAACAGCAAGCAGGGTCAGGCTATGTCCATTGTATCAAGTGTTCAATGTGAATGCTGTAGTTCTGACAACTGTCAGATTACAAAGCTCTAGCAGATGAAACAGCTCAACCTGCTTTACCGGTCATCTACAGCCTGCCCTGGAGAAGTCACAGTGCTCAGTATTCACACTCATTCAATCTTTATCACTAGTTCATTTCACACAACAAACCTGAAATACTACAAAAAGAATTCACGTAAGCAAGCGAAGTGGTAAAAAACAAGTAATACATTCCATTTCTTATCCCTTAAATTACCTAATCCCTTCTGATATCCACATTTTATCATCACCACTTTGAATTTGATTACTCTAAACCTAATTCCTTTAAATACTAGAATGTCAAGGAAATAAATTTCAGCATTCCTTCCTACTCATGCATTTGAAGTTTACAGATAGATGCCCACAAGCAACAAATACTAAGAATTTTGCAACTGTAATATCATACAATTGGAAAAAAAGAAATTATCAATTGTTAAATAAATGAAGTTTTACATTTATATACATACTCTTTATTTTAGCTTAGTACTACCTGTTCCAACTTTATGCAGCGTTTCTTCAGAGGGTGATCCATTTCTGTCTTCTGATCCAAGATCTTTTTTCTGACCATCAGAGGTATAAACTCTCACTTGACTCATCAACTGCACAGGCAGACGACTGCATGGTAGAATATAAGAGAGACTCCCATTTTTCATTGAAGCTTGCCATCCTAACAGAAGGAGGAAAAAAAGACGTTTCAGGTAACCATTTTGGAAGGAAAAAGAAGAGAAAGCAGTCCAGCTATACCAGCATAAGTTATGGAAGTTCAGCTTTTTAAGTACGGATCTGTGCTTATCTTACCCATGTTTAAGAATTATAAAATGGGAGTACACAGCACACTTTCACTGCCACCCTTCAAACATCTACTTTTAAACTTCATTCTAACGTTTTTTTCCCCCGTACAATCCGGTATGCACTTTTTCTAAAGACCTCTAGACGATCTTAAGGGGATGGAAAAAAAAATACATAAAGCTATTTGGTAAGATTGGTTTACTGATAATACATTAAGTCTCATTTTACTCATACTGCCTCAAAAATCTTTAAAAAAAAAAAGAACAAATAGAGATCACTACAAAACTATTAGCATACTAATAGTAGAACTACTTCATTTCATTTCACTCTGTGGCAGGCACGTTGGAACTAGATGACCTTAAGGTCCCTTCTAACTCAAACCATTCTACAATTCTATGATCTACACTCTGTACAAACCACAGCTTACCAATTTAGAAAAATTTAACTGTGTGCATTACATATTAAGAGCAACTTGCTACGGGAATTACACTGAAAAGCACAAAACATTGTATAAAACATTTTATACAAAAGAATTTTAAATTTTACAACATCTACAACAAACTACAAGAAAAATATACAAAAAGTCTATTGAGAAATCACCCTGAGTAGGCAATTTTCAATTCCAAGAGACTAGCCAAAAGTAGAGTTGTATGCAGTCCAGGCCACCCTATATTAACAACCAGTTTCTTTTAGGCAGCACAAAGACTTCTGTAGAGAGGATATATAACTCTTCCAACCAGAAACGCAGCAGGCAAACTAGCTGTTTAAGAAAGCAGTCACTAAAAGAATAAATAAATACATTTTTTTTTAGAAAAAAGAAAGAAAGCACAGTGCTGGTAAATCAAATCATACAAAGTATGATTAATCATACACGAATAATGCACCTCTCAATTTATTGAGAGTATTTTATAAAGCTGTTCATTCCGTAGAAGTATCAACAGTTTTCCTTTAATTTTAGTCGTTTACCACACAGAAGCATCTGCATGCGTGCATCAGCCGATTTGAGCCTTACAGAAGAACAATTTCACTAAAAAAAAAGGTCAGATAAGCTCTTATTGACTATTAGTGGTTGCTAATGTGACAAAAGCCCAGAAAAATCAACTCATCACGGCTCAGTGAACTTGCTGATTACAACTCTTAAAAGACTACAATAAATACACAGCATAACATAATCCGCGTTGTTTCCTACGCTTTGGTGATACTGGAGCAGCTGAAAAAGGGTACCTGAATCAGCATGTTTAGAGGACGTTTTTCCTACTAATCCATACGTACAGAAGAAGCCCTTAAAGCAAAAGGTATTTGCTGCCCTTCAAACCGTAAGTGATCACAGGAAGAGGGACAAAATTGGTCAGAATTTTACCCTCACGGGATCTGCGGCCTGAAGGAAAAGCCCAGGGCTCACTCCTCAGACCAACACCAACCCTGTAAGACTGCGCTTCACTTTATACAATTACTGCAAACTTCAACCCCAACGAGGGCATGACGTATCGGTTTTACGTCAGACTAGGACTGACAGGGCCGGAGGCCTCCGAAGGGCGTGTGCAAACACCGGCGGTGAGGTACTCCGCGCGTCAGGGCCCGCCGCGCCTACCGAGGCGGCTACGACCTGGCCGCTTCCCTTCTTTCTCAGGTCGCCATTCGGAGGGCAGCCTGCGCTCTCCGCCGCTCCCGGCCCGGAGATGCCCCGCAGTCGCGGGCAGCGCCGCGGGCACAGGAGGAATCCCTTCCCGCCCTGCTGGTGCCCGAGGCCGGCCGGCACCAGGCGCCTGCGAGCGCCGGCACTCGCTTTTCCCCACGCGAGCACACAGCTTCCACACAGCTGGGGGGTCTCGGCAGCCCGCCGGCGCCGTGCGGCGGGCCGGGCCCTGAGGGACTCACCGTGGCAGGCGCGGGGGAGCGGCGCCGTCTGGCACCGCAGGTACAGGCGGTAGAGGCCGCGGCAGCCCCGCCGCTGGGCGGCCAGGGCCGGCATCATGACGGCGACCAAGCGCGGAGCCGGGCCGCTCCCCGCCGCACGCCAGCGGCCGGCGAGCAGGCGGCGATTCGCATCGGAGACACCCGGCGCGGCGCGGCCCGGTAGCCGGCAGGCCGGCGGTGGGCGGTGCCGCGGCACCCGGATGTGCGGAGGGCGCTCCGGGCCGCCGGGAGGGCGCGCCGCCCGGTGGCCGCCGCTGGCTCATCCGCACCTGCCGCCGCGCTTGCGCAGAGCCGCTGCCGGCGCGCGGCGGGGCGGCACGTCGCCACGGGGGCTGAGGTGCGGGCCGGCGGCGGGGACGCGTCCCCTGACCCCGGGAGGGAGGGCAGGGCCCGGCTCGGCCCTGAGCCCGGCCCGGCTTGTCTGCGGCAGGGCCGCGTCCGAAGTGCACGTGGGAAGCGCCTCCTGCTCAGGAGCTGCTAATTTACTGCCCGTAATAAAGAGATGATACGTACCGTGTGCGTGTAACGCGTGTACTTGCGCGGAATTTGTTACCGCAAGTTAAAAACACGTAACGATATGTTTTTATAGATAACGTTGAAACACATGCGCTACGTCTGTTGGCAAGATTTTTATGTGAAAATCTTCTCTGTGCTAAGCTCCCCGCTAAAACCTGCTTTCCAGATCCGCGCTGACAAAACAAGGTTTAATAAAAAAAATCTTTCTTTCTCCAGAGCACCCTGTGGATGATACTGCAGTCAGAGGGTTGCGATGTCATCTTGTGCCCATTCCGGCCCTGCAACACCTCCTCCTTCTCACCTACAGTCTGGCTCAGGACCATGCATGTAATTAGTCCCACTGGCATCAGATTACACGATTTTCTATAAAATTGCTCAAATTTTTAAAAGTTTTTTCCAGAATAGCCTCTGGCTTCCTTGTCTGTTTTTGCACACTAGGGGGAACATGGGAGCTCACCAGAAGACAGCTTGGCAGGGAATTTGGATAATTAATGTACCTGGTAATCCACAAAGCATTTGGTTGCCGAGGAGAATTATTATAGTGCCTGTCTTTAACATACCAAATTAGATTTTGAGCAAGGTTTGCTGGCACGTAGGTTCTTCACCAGGCAGCTAGTGATTAGCATTACCTGTACAAGTTTTCCTAGAAGCCCAATGGAGGCAGATTGAAGTAAAATGCTTGCACAAAATAATTAACGCTCATCTTCCCAGTAGTCCAATCACAGCCATACCAGGTGAATCAGGAGTATTGCAACAGATGCTGGATCATTAAGTACCAGATGTACAGCAATGGAGTTAAATACTAAATTCACTGCAAGTTGTAAAGTAGCAAAGGTGAGGTCAATTCACCAATTTTAGTTGGGGTCTAACATACAGCTGATGTATGTTTTGCTAGCTACTCGTAATTTTGATGAGAGCCTAATAGTGAGAAAAGAAGAAAAATTAGGTTGACAGGGTTCCCTTTCTTTTCCCTCCACAAATATATTTGAAAGAATATAGGCAGAAATTCTTGAAACATTTTTAATTCCTTAAGAGCCTCTGCCGTATTCCAGAAGAGATGCTGTTGCATTAGTTCCAAAAATGTTTTTCTTCAGGCTTATCATTTCCTATCCAAATGGAATTACTAAACTATTTCATATTCTTTTATCCAGTTGAATAACTGAATTTGCCTTGTCTGGTTTTGTAGTTGTGAATATGAAATAGAAAGGAAAAAAATAAAGCTGGAATAGCACAGACAGATTAATAGATACTACCGGTGTGGCAATCAACCAGGATTCACATGATCAAGGGCTTTGCAGGAACCTTTCTATTGATAAATACTGAAACATCAATAACACCCTGTTCAGTGTGTGATAGCCAAGTCCACAAAGCAATTGATAATGAAATACCATGTAGCTGCAGGATCCTAAACCAAAAATCTCAAATCCTTATTTACAAGCAACACAACCATTAGTTATCTATAACCACTAAATGATAGGGAACTGCTCACATATTTCAGCCATCCTAACTATATTAAAAAACCTTTTGCCTGTGGCAAAGACTTCTATATATAGCCATAGTGAATAAGTAAGAGGTTGTTTCTCATTGAGTCGCAACATTTTCATTCGATATGGTTGGAATTCCATCCTAAGGTTTAATTGGAATAGTGGTTATACAATAGCTATTTTAAGCTTGTATTTCATGAAATCAAGCCAGTTTAAAGAAAAAATAGAAATAAAAATATCTCGTTCCCATTCAAGTTGCTAAACTCTGACCTGATAAAAAAATTATTATTTATATATGCCATACTCATACAGGGGCTTCTGTGCTATTTGAACCTCTGGCTAGGGGACAGAGATTGTTCATATTCCTATAGCATGAAGATCTTGATATATTGCTTATAAGAATAGGGAAGCTGGCTACTATATCAGGGTCATTTCCTCAGGCATCCTTTTGCAAAAAACTCTAGAACCACGTTATATAAAGCATATTACCTTGCCAGTAAAAACTTAGAAGCTTAGGTTGCTTTACCATGTTGTTAAGAAGGAAGAACAGGGACTGGGTGGGTACAACCTTTTAAGATTTAGAACCTGCTTTATGGAGATGCTTAAATAGTTTACTTAGCTGCTTGCAGATCAAGACAGACAGGTGACTGGGTTGAAGTATAGACCTTTGGAAACTTTTTTTCATCATTTCTGTTTATTTAAAATAAGTAAGTGACTGACTGGATTACTTGAGCTACAACAGTACATCATGATGAAATTCTCCAATGTTACTATCTAGCAAGAAATCAGTGATATGTAAAGGCTAATATACAGTGAAGGATTTTAGTGTTCCTTTTATGCAAAATGATGTAATATAAAGCAAATTTGAATATTTTTTAATCTGAAATTCATTAAAGATTTCGAGTTCATACAGTGAAGGAGACTTGCAATGTCCCCAGATCAGTGACAAGAGCTGAGGTAATGACTTAATATACTTTACTCTTTGGGATTCCCATAACATCCTGCCTTGTGTGTCTTTCATACAGCATAGCAAGGTTTCTAAAAAGGAAAGACTGTTTTGATTTTGTACCTTTTATGATCCTACACATATATTGTTAACACCAAGAAAATACATTCTGATAATTTAAAAGAAAAAAAAGTACAAATACATAAAGTGCCCAGTGATCCCAAACAGCCTTTGAGTTTTTCAGGTAAAATATTTAAATTAACAGAAAAAGAGAAAATATTTCATGGTGGGCAGGTGCATGAGGGGAATGACTCTTCCGAAGCACAAAATGGTGAATCTACAGAAATCTCCGTAACACCACGCTGAGTCATGTACTATCATCAGTCTGTAAAGTTATTTCACCATCACTGGGTCAAAGATCAACATAAACCAGAATTAAATATCTTTCATTTCCAGCATGTGGATAAGTGTTTTTAATTATTCACATGCAGTTCATTCACCTGAACACCAGCATAGTCACCTTCAGTTTCTGGAACTGCATGTAGCAGAGCTGAACCAGCCCTTTCAACTGCAGCAGTAGCCAGGCGGCCAGCGACCTGCTGCTGCTGCTGGAGCTGCTTGCAGTCATACAATCATTTAGGTTGGAAAAGACCTTTAACATCATCAAGTCCAACTGTTAACCTAAAACTGCCAAATCCACCACTAAACCGTGTCCCTTAGCACATCTACATGTCTTTTAAATACCTCCAGGGATGGTGACTCAATCACTTACCTCCTTGGGCAGCTTGTTCCAGTGCTTGACAACCCTTTCGGTGAAGAAATTTTTCCACATATTCAATATAAAGTTATTCCGCACAGGCTGGCAACCACATCCTTTCCTCACGAACCCAGGTGACGCATGCCAGATCTTCTGGAGGCTAAGTTGACGTCAGTACTGCAGAATCGGTTGAAGTGGGAGCACAATAAAAAGCAGAGGGAGGGAATTCCAAAAGAGAGAAAGGGTTTCACAAGAGCAGACAACAGGAGATAGGACAGGTAAAGAAGGAAAGGAACATCAGGATAGGAGAAAAATGGGATAAACTTTGAGGGCTAGAGATTGACAGAGGCAGAAATGTCATTTGGCCATTTTATTTAGTGCTCAAAAGACCTCAGGACACCACATGTTGCCTCCATGGTTTGGAAGCCCTCCACTGCCATGTGCACTTGGTACATACGGGAGAAGTTGGCAGCAATGCAGCCCCCATACCAGGCAGGCCCTGTATCCCTGACAGAAACTAGAGCTCATTAGGAGTGAGCCTAGAGGAGACGTTCCAGTTTGGTTTCATGGTAAATAAGAACAATTAGGGGATTCAATTAAAAAACCCGGTATGGCTCTGATTTAACATGCTAATGCAGGCACTCCTTTTAGCTACTCAATACTGTTTTTCCTAAAGAGATGCATTACACTTATAAAAATTTTTTTCTCGCAGTAGGGAATGACAAGTCACTTGCCTATCTCAAAAAAAAAAAAAAAAAAAAAAATCAATGGGAGTTATATTGGGACATATGCAGCTATAATCAAGTTAGGGAAAAGGGAAAGATTCATATGACATATATCCAGAAATGTGCGCTTCATGGTTATGCAGGAAAAAGATGAAAATACTACTGATCCTGGATCAGTAATTCCACACCCACACATGTAGGAAAGACTTCAGTTGTAAAGCAGCAACATCCTTAGCAAAAAGGAATCAGGATTCTGCTAATAAAACCACTGTGTTTTCTGACTGTAAGGATTTGACAATAAATGTTTTAAGATTTTTATTATGGGGTGGTCTCACAGATCGTAGGGTCTTCTAGCTTCCCAACAATCACAACAAACATTTGGGCTTGTGAGTATTTATTTCTTTAAAGAAACCTTAACCATAAATCTGGTTTTATTTTGATCTTTCTAATGTGTAAGGCAAGTAGATACTTGCGAAGCCAAAGCACAATAAATTGTGAAGAGACATTATTCTTCTGACAAATTTAAAGGAAAAAAAGACTCTCCGGTAGCCAACAGACACACAAGGAGCACATTAAACTACTAAAACGTTGTGCTTCATAGTTGCAAACCAGCCACTAGAGGTCAGTGGTTTGGAATAAAATTAGCACATGGAAGAACTCAATTTCATTTCAAATGACCAAATCATATTGTCAAATAAGATTTCCAGCCTTTGAGTAAGGAGAAAGAACTCTTCAGGTTTGCAGAACTTACCTTCATCCTAATGCAGAAAGCTAGTTTAAAATTCTTAAAAAACATACTAGATACATAATATATTGAAACAACTACTCTTATTCTCTACAGTAATACGCAGACATGCATAGGAACACAGGACTGGAGGAAGCTTCCTGCATCAGCAGGTCGGTCCAGTCTCCTGCTACTCCCCGTCCTACAATCTTACATGAACAAATCAAGGACCAGTTAAAAGCATCTTGATTCTTTTGCTTGTTAAGAAAAAAAAAATCTGATTATAAGAATGTGAAATAAGCTTGACTAGTACTTTTGAAGTGTATAAAGGCAGGATATTAGAAGAACCTACTCAGTGCAAGAATCTTTTTAAAAAACTATTTCCCTTACAAAGGTGTAACACTCTGCAAAGAGAGAAGACTGGCAGCAGGCAGGAAGAAGCTTTTTAATCATAAAGAGCGAAGTGTATCATCATATCTAAACAGAAAAAAAACCTCAAAATATTATGTGTTTTATTCAGTCATTTACCTACTGCTGTAAGCATACATACAGCACAAACATCGATGCAACCAAACTTCCTGCTTACCTCTGCCCCAGAGTGATGTTAATAAATTTGAGAGAATTAAAAATGTAGACAGAACCACTGGATGCTCAACACTGAACTAATTCTTGATGCTATAACTGTAGTTTCTAAGGCTTCAATATTTCTCTGTATTATACAGTTATACAACTTTTAAAATGCCAGTGGACACATGAGAATTCAGAAAATCAACTTCAGATTTCCATCTGCCATTACAAAAAAACTTGCTAGTAATGGCTTTGATTTAAACTCTATCACTGAAAGGATTCACAATGATTTTTGTTGTGCTTTACCCAGAACCTAACTGAAGCTGCTATAGCAGAAAGTATGTTGAAAGAGATTGTACTAGGCAAACATCTGTCATCTCAAGACACTGTTTGGTCAGATTTCCTAGATTAAAAACATTAAATCCAAAAATGTTAAAATGCCAAGTTATAAATATGCTCTATATGCATTTTTACATATAGAAGCAAACCCCCTAGATTGCCAATATAAAAATGTAGCAAAGCAATATGGAAAGAGAAAAGCTTAAAACAAAAAAAAAGAAAAGGGAAAAAAAAGCCAAGAAGCCCAGTAGCAATATAGACCATAGTGTTTATTTCTCTACTTTTCCATTACAGGAGCTTCAAACACAATGGACAAGAACACATAATTCCACTGCAGCTGTTTTCCATTTTAAGTAAACCAAGATCAGCCTGTCAGCTCTTGTACAATGTAGCAGCATCTGAACATGCTATTCCAATTGTATTTTAATAGGGACTAAACCAGAAATAATTTACAGCTAGAAAACCTAAGTCTTATCCAGAGGATACTGATGGCATAAACCATGAATGGCGAATCAGGGGTTGTGAAAGCAACAGAACACCCAGTAGTAAGTCCATGCCTCTTTTTAGCACAGAGCTGAACTCTTCTATGTTCTTGTTATTTTTTCCCCATTCTTCTTCCTTCTCCTATTACATTTCTACCTTTGTGAAAACTATAGTTGACATTGCTTTAACCTTGGAGATAATCTAGCCCTGCACCTTTATCATTTCTGGTTTTTGGCTTAGTTTCCCTGTGAAATATCTCAACCAACTGATGCACCATCTTCATCCAACATACTATTGCTCTTCGCACTGGCAAAGGTGCATGAGTGAACATTCATAGGAACACACGTAGCAAATGAGAAATACCATGATCTGCACTTGTCCTCAAGGAAACCAGTTTCCTCATCCCAGGCAGCAGTCTGGACTGCTCCAACACTTCACTCACCTCGCAAGCAAGGTATCATGGTCAGCCGCATGGAAGTCAGGATAAAGGGAGAAGAAAAATTAACTATTGCTTTCTTTTAAGAGCAAAGTCTTTCATGGCTCCTTAGAATACAATCCACGCTACTGCTTCTACAAAACCACAGTTGTATGGTGGCAGCCAGCTGTGGTAGGAAAAAGCCCATCTGGTCAGCACTGGGGTTGAACAGAAGTCAGGTAATTTAACGTGCCACCACAAATGAGCTAAGGCTAGCCCACAAGAAGGTAACATAGGGTCACATTCTAACACCACCAGTTTGCAATTTTGCTTCTTAGTTGCAAAACAAATTAGTATTATACTGATATAAACTCCAAGTAATCAAGCGCTAGCTATGACTCGTTTTCAGTTCAGCAGTGGCACTTACTTAGGTAGCAGGATGTAATCAGTCACAAAGGAACCTATTTTAAGATTAAAGAGACAGGACTCCTGCCAAAACACAGGTGTACAGTCTATTAACACCTGCACTGAAAATGCAGCAGTAAACTGCGCACGTAGGTAAATTTTTTCACAGGACTTGGTGTTACCTATGTCAGAGGTAAAGCAGAATAGTGCCAATGACTTAAAAAGATGGATCAGCTTTTTTTGGTTTTGATGTACAGCTTAGTCTTCCTTTTTCTCTAGAAAAAACAAATGTGAAGCTGCAGTAGCTCACTGCATCCTGCACTTAAGACACCAAAAAAACAAAGCAAAACAAAAAAACACAACACCCAACATGCACCTAGAACATTTAACATGAAAAACTGCTGGTCAGTAACTCAAGCTCAGAGATTTGAACTTAAACTAAGTGCTGTCTCGCAACAAACATTGGTAATATTTTAAATCCAGGAAAAAAAAGGATACAATATGATTTCAAGAACATCAATGAAACCATAGCTGTATCAATACAGAAAACAATTTAATTTGTTTTGAAATAAACGTTTGAGATACAAAGCACATACAGTGAAAAGGGTCACAATAAATTACAAATGGAGATACTTGCTCATTCACTGAGAAAAGCCCTTGATATTTCCAATTTCACACCATCAAATTTATCATTCTTGCTGATTTAAGCACAGCACTAAACAAATATGGATCCCAGTGCTTTCCTTCACAGGTACTGGCATGGATAATTTACTGCAGTGATCCAATTTGAAAATCAGTAGGGACCAGTAAATCGCTGCATAAAAGAAAGAGCGAATGAGGTGCTTTTTCCTTAGTGTCAGCAGCCTGTGATTATTATGTTTATTAGATTTTCTCGAAAGGGCTTCACATTTTCTCAAATATGCAGGAGAACTATATTTCCCCTCTGAGCCCTCACATTAGCATTTTGTGCCTCAGTCCTTGAATACAAGTAAAAGATGAATTTTTCAATTCATTTTAGAAGTTTGTACCATCTGGATGGCATGGAACTAAGCAATGAAACTCCCTTACCTGCACAATATCTGCTATTATCACAGAGCTAGCTTCTGCAGAAAAGTTAATAAGTAATGCTGACATTTTATGAAAGACATTTTTGAATCCACATTTAAGATTAAATTCAATTATGCTATCCATACTGATAATGCATGTTTGAAATAAAGGATTGCTTAACGTTCTGTCCTTAGAAGGCAATTTAAAACAGCAAGGCCTGACTCTTCCTGTGATTTTAAGAAACTTATAGCACGGTAAAAGTTACAGTACAAATATACACTAACCAATTTCAGTATAGTTTAACTGCAAAAACTTGCACTGCAGCAGTTAAAAATTGTAGACTATTACAACAGATCAGCATATCCTACTAACATCTAGCATATAAGTGCTCATGATCTTATTCTGTTATTTTCCCTCACCAGAAAGATGAAGATACCAGGGGCCATACCTAGCTCTTGCACGTAGGAATCAATTTTTGACATTTCTTTAAAAGGACATGCTGTTCTATCTTAATGGTCTTTGCTACCCTTAATCAGAACGCCATAAGGTACAGTATTTTTGAAACCGTTTAAGCAGCAGTTAATATCTTTTGGAAACGGGACCAAGAAGTCATGTGGGGTAGAAACAAATCACAGTTACCCCTGGACACTTGTCCAACTCTCTTTTTTTCTACTTCCTGCTCTGCCAGAGCTTTTACACTGCCTCAGGCGATTGCTCTTTCCTTCCATGCCTCAGTTCCTGTCTGTAAAATAGGCAAGACTTAATTAACAAGGGATGTGTACGGCAAGTGTTGCAATACAGGTGCCTAATGATAAAAAAGTCCAACACAGACTGTACAAAATAACCAGTTATGTTATTCATTTGGACAGTACTATCACACAGATAGTTAGCAGCTCAAAAACTGTTGGAACAAATAGTGGCTCATGATGGTAATAGATTTTAAAAAAATCCTTAAAACATGTAACTTAAAATATTAACAGACATTGTTCCCCTTGAACATCCATCGAGGGGAGCAAAACACAAAAATGACAATAAAAGTATAAAATTAAATAAAAGACATTAAAGGAAAGGATGGATGCGTTAGTGAATTACTTCATGTGTAAGAAATCCCAACTGGCATTGGCTACGCCAGCAGATCTAGCGGGTCCTGATGCTTTACTTATCTACAGGCGAGAACAGACAAGTCTTATGCTGGAGAGTTACTTCTACAGCAAGCTTGTGCACAGCAAGGGGTAGGTCTACCCACAATTTATGCAACAGAACTTCAACTTCTGAAAGCTAAGGCAAGAAAAACAATGACCGGTGTGATTTATACCAGTGGAAACAATTACCACATTAGGTAGACAACCCTACGGTAGGACAAAAACTCCTTTGCTTCACAGTTGGGATCAGCAGGCATTTTCTGGTCAGTTGCAAAAATTTCTCTACCCCAGACTTCTGTTACAGCCTCTGCATAACAGCTAGCTGTTGACAGCACAGCAGCACAAATGAACATACAGTTCTTTTCACCAGCAAAGTCTCAAGCTCTCAGGGCACAACCAGCCTTTCATGTCCTTAAATTAATCATTAGTATAGAAACGGCCACAAACTGTGATAAGGAAGCAGGCACAAAGATAAAATGTTTTTGCCAGTGTTGAGGAAACTCAGCCATATGACTGAGGCAACCTAATGGCTACAGTAAAAATCAAAGTTGAAGCAGAGTGCAGGTCAGTTGCCCTATTTATTTTGCTTGGAAGTTATTCTTACCCCATTGTTCCATGCTTTCTTGGCACATCAGAGGGGTAAGTTTTACCAGGCCACAGGTAAAATCCAGGCTTCATTTGTCAAGCAACTCCTTGCAAAGCAAAGAATATTCTACTAGCCACATAAATCAAATCTCGTTTATGAAAGACCTTCTTCATCCATTTTTAAGACTTTACAGAAAGAGTTAACAAGAAATTCAGTGTTCACATAAAAGCTCTACTTCATGGCACTGTCTTCCAACTCTCTACATACTGAGATCTCATTCACGTATTCCTTTTAATCTTTCTCGTCCATTCATAGAGTTAGACTTCACGACTTCGCATCCTTCAGTTACAGTTGCAATACATCAGATCCAATTTAGACTCTAATTTAATGACAGCATATAATTAAAGGAGCAGCAGACCGCACCCGTAACAGCAGTCTCGGACCACAAAAATTTGCTCAGAAGTAACATGTTATTTTGCTTATACTAATTACGGAAATATTTATTTGCCTTCTACTCCCAGTATGAGGGGACCAACGTACGTGATCAAATTGATTTTTAAATCACAGTGAAGCAAAGAGCTGAACAGTCTGATGTCACCACTTGAAAAATACACCACGTAACATGAAAGAGAGTCTAGAAAAGCGCTGAAGAATTGAAATGGCAAGAAGTAGGTCTGGATTTCTGCTCTGATTAGGTATCATTGTTGCAGTGCTTATTCTTAGGTTAAATTTTGAAGGAAAGGGTCATAAAATTTTACACTTTAGAACGCAAAAATTCCCTCTAAAATAATTTAGAAATGCACAAGACGTTATGTCCCAATTCAGAAGTAGCAGTGGGAATATAAGAACATGCACACATACACACAGGAGAGCATTCTGCTCAACTTCCAGGTTCAAGCATCAGTATGTTCTGTCAGAGAGGAAAATAAGCTTAAAGAGCCTAGCAAATTACATTTAACACTCCTTTTATTGCAGTAGAAACTTTAGTTTTTATAAAATCCTCAAATTACAAGATATACATATAGTGAATCTCGTTGCAAGTCTTTAGCAGCTGTAGAGCATTACTGCATGCAGTCGCTTCTGCAGTGTGCAAGTGTTCTATAAATAGCTAATCATGTTCAGAGAGCAAGACAAGTAGTCAAAGAATATCATATTCAATTACCAATTGGTTCCTCAGTACCAAGAGGTTGAGCAAAAAATGAAGTAAGTTTATAAATATATGGCTCTGATCTAATAAACTAATACAACTGCGAAGTCTGAATGATATCCACATCACAAACAGGATAACTCAATAGTAACAGGAAAATAGTTTGCTTCAAGACTGTTTTCAAAAGTGTTTCACATAATATTTCGTTGACCAAAGAAGAATAGTTAACTATGGTGCTACAGAAGTTTACAAAAGGCCAATGAAACCCCTTTAATTTTATGCAATTAGAACATTAACTACAGAAGATTAGGCAAATACTTTGCTTTGAATTTATGGAAAGAAATTGTGTTGAGACAGATAATATTCTTTTTCCACAAACTACCTTTCAGCTGCTGGGTGAATGCATAAACAGCACTCAATTTAGTACTCACATCTGTAGTCATGACACTGGCTTCAGATCAGTCATCGGATGGATTTATGCCAAAAAAAAAATCCTACACTCATTTGTTTCAGAAGCTGCCTGAACAGGTGCAATCCTTTACGGAAATTTTCCATCAAGAAGAGAGTCTCAGAAACTGGAAGAACAATTTATATAAAGCTAGCTACAGATTAATTTTCTAAAAAGCTGACATGCTTCAACTACTGCAGTCTCACATTTGGGTAAACAAAAGAACAAATTTGCAATGAGTCTGCAAAAGTTACTTCATTTATATTGATTAGTTTACTTAAGAGATGGTTAAAAGTTTAAGCATTGCATCTGTCTGAAAAGCCTACAGGTCAGCAATTTGGCTTGGTAAAACATCTTCTTATGACAAGATAACTGCAGAGTTTTCTGTGATCAGTCTTGAGATTTCTTCCGACAATGCAATGTAAGACTATATCACAAGGCAGAAACTTGAAAGAGTTCATTTTAAGTAATATTAATAAAAATAGCCTCTCCTTCAGAAAATGTGTGAACTATGCCAGCTTGACTGAATTTAACAAAAGGGATTAAAGTCTAAGTGGGCCATATCTTTACAGAGTATAGGAATTTAAACAAAATGGTTCTACAGATACATTTAGTAAGCAGAAGACTACTGTCCAAAGTGTACTGCATAGGTATGTGCACCAACTGCTATCGACTGGAGACATCCTACAGTAGCTATAGTTCCAATTAACATAAACCTACTGAGCACAGACTTCTTGAAGTTTTAATCAACCTCTAACAATTCTTGACTCCTAAAAAAACAATTCTGTATGACTGGGCATGTTTTGGATAGGATGCAGCTACTTTTTTTTTTTTTCACCAATTAGCAATACAGCACAGTAATTTTAAGTTTCCATGACTTGCTTTTGATATGCTAAATTTCATATTATCTCCAAGAAAAGCATATACACATTTTTATACAGCCTGGAGTGAGATCAGTGTAAAACCAGGAATTTTATTATCAGCAGCAGAAGTGCCAGCTGCTCATAACGTTCACAAAACACAAGTGCCTGAAATTTGGCTATGCAACAGTTGGTGCCAATCTGCTTATAAAGGAAATGCTGCTGAGGCATAGTCTTCTCACAAAAACAGGGCATGAGGGCTTCATTATTAAGTGTTCAACAACGATCCTCAGCTCAGTGAAGAGAGTCCTGAAAAAAGAGATTTAAAGAGAGTATTAAAATCCTACAGCATTTATCAGAAATAAGTATCTTCTAAATCTATCTTTTTCACTCACTTCTTTCCTCAACACCCACCACACACTGTAGTTAGCAAGTTCTTTAGATCAACTCACTGTTGCAGTATCTCGCAAGAGCTTCAGAATTCTTGTCCTTTAAACATTAACATTTTAATTAACTTTAGTTCATCCACTTACAGCTGAGGACAGCAGAAACTTACAGCTATAAAGACAGTAGAAAGATTCCACCTTCGAGCGGAAAAAAAAAATAAAACACCACATACCCCCCCACCACATTCAACAAACCACTATTAAAAAAAAAAAAAAGAGTAATGCTTTATCAGAAATTGTGTAAGGAGCTAGGAGATCATCATGTGTTTGCACTGCTTCTTGCCAGAAGAGAAAAACCCTGCACTCTAGAAGCCAAGTATTAAAAGGCAGACATTAGAAACAAAATCCACAACACCAGTTTCCCTTAACAATACATAAATGCCAGCAGAAAAATTTTGGATAAACTAGTTATACTGAAAGTCAGTTTTAATATTGCACAACTTAAATTATTTTTAGATACCAAAGTAGTAAATCACCTTCACAGATTTAATTTTTTTTCTGTTAAAAAAATACATGTACTAAGATGGAACAACTGATTTCTTACAAAATAGTAGGGAATAGGAGGCAATAAAGTTTATGATTCTCAGACCTGTCTTCACAAATCACGGCAACCAAAGCCAATTCCTTGGTACTTTAGCAAACCATTTTCTAATCAAGTAGCAATCAGACTGGAAAGTTATGTTCACAGAAGTCTTACACTATGCAATGCTTGTCATAGAAAAAGTTTCGAGAAAGCACTGACCCGAGCAAATCCTCATAGAAATATTTACGGTTTCAAAGCTTAAAGCAATAGTATTGGCTTGACCAACTTTCATACTAAATCAATAAGGCACTATTTCAGTTATAAATAAACTGTCTTATGAATTTAACTAAAGAACATAATGAACACGTTTACAATCATCCATAGATTTTTTTTTTTCCTGTCATAAGTTCCTAACTGCCTGTTCATGTATAGACTTAGCCTCAGATAGTTCTAGAATCTAAAAATAAGGATATCTTTCTGGTAAATCATTGCAAAACAATTAAAAGACTCTTCTTCTCCCAAAGCACAGTTTTAATTACACACGCATGTTCTGAAAGCTCCCACTCAAGGATGGTGGTACATTTCAGAAAAGTTCAGTTACACAAAATAAATGTAACTTTGAACCAGCTGTGTTGGCTTTTTTTTAGCATCCAGGTATATCCCACATTTTTTAATTACCATTTGCAGATTTAGTATTGCGAGTTATCCATTCATTTTAGAATGAAAAATTTTCAGAATGCCTAAACACTATGTAGTTAAACGTTAACTTCCAAAATTAATTTAGTGCTTACCGACAGTAAGGATTTCGCCGAGAGGAGTAGCGTAAAGTAAGAAACCTATAGTAAATGAATGGCTGGAGCAGACTCCCTTGCCCACTGGAAAAGAAGAGAGAAGAGCGGCCTATTACTAACAAAAAAAACCTCAAACATAACAAAAAACCCACCCCACAACAACAGGATTTTACCTAATAAAAGTAAGAAGACTACTCAGGCTCAAGAAAACCTAGACTGGGATCACATTGGTTCAGATAATCTAGATCTGACAAGAAAAAGTACGTAACCATAAGCTTACCAAAGTGGAAGCTTATAGAAAAAAATGCTCAGCAAAGCAGTTAAAGAAGTGCTGTTCTTGTATTGATTTTATTTACGAAGTTTTTTTATATGCCTCATTTCTGGTGATGGGCAAAGCATCACGGAGGTGATAGTGGATGCCTGTTCAGTATTAAGAAAAAGCTTGCTGGTCAAGCACAGAAATTGGCTAACAAATAGTCCAGTTACAGACAGATTTTTTTTTTTTAGCTCTAATCATAGCACTTTGAGTATCTGGACCATATTTCTAGTATTTTTTACAAAACTTCTCAGAACACACTAGAAGCTATTATAGATATATTGAGATACTAATGCCAAGCTGATACCCTATTACTGAAATTAGGTTACACTGAAATTAGGTTTTGATACTTTAGAAAGCTGCTGCTTCACGACAGTGCTGTAAAACACTGAAAGTATAGCATATAAACCATACATAGCAAAGCACAGAAATACTATGAGTTTAATTTTAATGACTGAAGCTTCTTTATATCACACAGTATTAAAAAACTCTGTCTGAAGTTCAACATGACAGTTCCAGTAACTAGAGCTCCTTCAAGTATGAGCAACATCTTTATCCAGAAGGAAAAAATATCAAGTAAAAAGGAAAGTGAGCTACAGGAGGGGAAAAGAGGGAATCTTGCAGCTGTACAGTATTTACAAGCAATTTAATATGCTAAAACAGTTTAAAGAACAAATTCTCACAACAGCTGTGTTTAACTATTAAACTATTTTAAAATTTGGTACATGATCTTTCACAAGTTTCAGTATCTACTAGATGACTGATAAAGTAGTGACACTTCACATACTAAATTCTCCATAGAAAGAGATGAAAAAAAAAAAGTTCTCCTGAAGAGACGTTTAAAGCACTTGAATGTTTCAGATACTGGATAGAGAGTGTGTCTGTCAGTTGGTAATTTGCCTTAAATGAAATGGAATCCTTCAGAGCTGAAGCACTGAAGTGTTCAGCTGACATATCAAAAGATAAAGCCAAATTATGCATTCTATCAACTTCCTAGAAGATAAAGCCTCACTTCTGCTGCCTGTGAGACCACTCAGGACAAATGCTCTCACTGTGCTATGACTTGTATAGAACAAAGGGCGTTATTCCCCCTCCAAACCCTAAAAGACAATGACCTAAACTTCAGTGACTGGCAGGTCGTTATGCCTATATGACTTCAGTAGGATTCCAACATGCATATTCTCAAGATCCCTAAAATTAATTCAACAAGGCTGCACAGCAGGCAAAACCAACAGAAGTTAAAAAAAGACAAGGGTCACTGGTCAAAAGTAACACAGCAGAGGACATAATCTACTCCTGCTTGCACACTTTTAGCACAATTAAATTTCATGCCACTTCAACTTCACTGAAAGTGAACTCCTATTAAAGATTCCAGAAATTTAAGATCTTAATATTCTATTACACTGACCAAAATTAAGATTACTGAACAACACAGGAGAACGCAAGTTACATGCTTGAAAAACTTTAATTTGATCCAATAACGTCACTGATGCTGTGAAAGGGAAGGGTTCTTTGGCGCTCAGTTATATCAGAGTGAACACTTTTTGATTTCATGATGTACCAACTTGAGAAGTCTAGGATTCAAATTTAACTCTAAGTTCAAGCCTTGGTCAGGCAGAACCATATAAACGGAGATCTGTGACACAAAGAGAACTCAATTGCAAAAAGTAACCTTGCATAGAAAGTTTCTAATTTTGCATATATATATATATGGTAATTCTTACCTGAAGAGCATAAAAACTGTAGCCGGCATCAGGAAAATTTCATTGCAAGCAATGAATTTTAGAATATTCTGTTGATTAGCACTCAGTTTCTCTAAAAGATTTCTCAGAAAGGGCAGACTATTTGAACTTCGTGCCTTTAAAGAAGAAAAAAGATTGCCAGAAAACATACAAGTTACACATCTTCTTTAGCGCAAAGAAATCAAAATACTAACAATTATCATTTACAACTCATTTCAGCGTTTTAAGACTAGATCTTTTAAAGGTATTGAGATTCTTATCCCAAAGTAAACTACCAGAAGTTTTGGAGCTCCATGATGACGGAGTTCAATTAAAAACACAAAATGTTGCAATTCCCTCACCCACTCATTTTAGGTTCAAGGGCACAGAGATGGCCACGAGTCTTATTCTATCCCCTAGGAGGAAGTGCCTATGGTAGCAAGATAGACCAGTTAGGAATATCAAAGGTTAGAGTTACATTAAGCTGCAGAAGACATTTAATCGAGCAGCAGGTTCACTGGCAAGTATTTTGCTTCCTGGCCTCACCCTGCACTTTGTTATTTTACTACTGAAACAGAACATAAAATTTCACAGGCTATGGTTTAGCTTGAAAAGACATATCTTAATTTTCACCTTAACTGTTACACAGCATTTGCTTCCTTCAAAGGAGAGCCTTTTAAGGAAAAATAGTGTTGACTCCAACATATCACCGTGTCATAACTCAAGCGGAAAACCAAAACACTCCCAACTCAAGAAAGACTTCTCAGATTCTCTGTGCTGAGATTCCATACCACAATTTCACTTTAACTTCTCTAGTGCAGCTAAAGGAAACCATAGCTGCAACTCAAACTCATTTACAAACCCCAAGAATACCAACAGTATTAATTATATCTTACATTACACTGTACTTACATCAAGAACCTTCTTTGTGTATGTGGCAGCATGAAGCAAAGAGAACAGTAGAACTGGAAAAATACTCACTGAAGCAAGCGATAAGGAAAAATTATAAGCTGCAGAAGTGCTTCATTTCTCCATGATGTTATGCTAACACACAAGTCATAGCTTGATGGCTCTTTGCAAGAGGTTGGCTGGAATGACCTGTACTAGATTAAGACACGTATGTGTCTAACAACTATATTTATAACTCTTCCCTTTGCTTCTCATACCTCTTAACTATGCATTTTTATTAACTTCAAAACATCTGTGTATGCAGGTATGCAAAAGTACAACATACACCATTACACGGCAGTGCATTTCTATTGAAATGCATTCCTTCTGCATGAAAGACATACATGAGGTTACTACTCAAAAATCTATCAAATACATGTAGTCATAATATTTTTTAGTTAAGAGATGCTACAAAATGCTTTTCTTTACCAAAGAACATGCAGTTGCCAGCCATTCAGATCTGAGAGAGGAGGAACATAAACATTCCTATGCCAGAGACATTTAAAGAGCAGGACAGTCAAGTGTACACACAAAGTGGCATAAAGAAAAGTCAGTTTTTACATGTTACTTTGGACAAGCCACAGGAGTAAGTCTTTTTCGCAGACTTTAACTGTTTAATAACTTATCTGAAACAGCTACTGCTGAATAATTGTCTTTCTACGTGATGTATGTCCTACTTACAGTGAGGAGTCATATATAAACCCTGTACTGGTCATAAATGAAAGTTACCAACTTCTCTAAGTACCACTTGAGGCCGATAAAATCCACTGAACTCCAGTCTCAGGAAAAGAAAATCTAAGTAGCCAGAGACTGTAGTGCACTAGTTACAGAGGTGATTAACCTGAATATTCGTCAATCAACACAAGCCTCTCCTATTTTACATAGAGTAAGTTCTATGAATAGCAAATGTATTCTAGTTTAAACTAGTTTTTCAAATCACGGCACAGAATCAAGCTTTTAAGATATTTAAAAACATGACCAGGATGACACAAGTAAAGGATACTTGTAACAGGGTAGGAATTCACAAAGATAAGAGAGTACAACAGGTAGTGGCAGCTGTCCTCCAGCAAAGCCTGGGCCAGAAACGCCCTGCTAAGCTGAAAGTGCGGTAGCCTTTGGTGTAGTCGGAGTGCGCTAGTAAGAGCATTTGCCAGCAAGGCACGCTGATAAAAGCTTGCTGCTTCATGCAACCTGCAAATCATCAGAGGAGATGTTACCATATGAACCAAGCCCCTGCTCAGAAGTCTCCCACCCCTGAGAATTGCATCACGACTGCACAACGCCTGAAGTATTTCTATTATCAGACATAAGCACTATTATCAAAATACAACTCAAAAGCTAATAACTACTGACCTACTGTAGGAGCCAAAGGTAAAACAACTCAACATATTACTCCATAACTACACATAAAAGCATGCATTTGCCACTACTTTACAGTCACTCAACACATTTTCCAGAAGTGTTTTAAACCAATCTAAAAATCTGTAAACTGGTCTGACAAAAAGCATCCAAGTAAGCTGAATAATAGAAATTTACCCTTACATGAAAAGCAACTCTATGAAAAGGGAGAGTAGTTACTTTGTAAGTTTTAATGCTATTTTACAATATTACAATACATACCCTAGAAGAGGCAGGACAAATAAAGCTGAGCAGTAAACTGTGAACAAGCGGGAAATCCACATTGCTGTATCCAACTTGTTAGCCATCAGAAATTGCTATGTTAGAAGAAGAAAAGAAAAAAAACCCAACCCCCACAGAAGTTGGTATCTTAATTTTTGCACACAATGAACATTCTTCCCTTCTATATTAAATTGCAAGTCTTTCTCCAACCCTGGATAGAAGCAAAGAACACGTTTCTGTTCTGTGACACTTGACTCATACGATGGTACTAACCAGATGAAAAATAGCTACGCTTCCTCAGAACCTAAAGGCTTCTTTGCACACTACAATCCAAAATATTGGTGAGAACTTCTGTGAAGACAGTTTTTTTATACAAACCAACCTCACTAAACAGCCAGCTTCAAAAATGTTATCATGCCAGGTCTTTAGATCTGACTGACTTTTGTACCTATTGCTTCGAGGTTCCTTTTAGAAAAATTGCAGACACCTGAGGCTAACTCCCCACAATTCTCACTGGTGAGAAAAAAAAAAAAGAAGGGATCAGATAAAGTTAGCATTACTACATCATAAGGAAACTGGCATCGTTTTGGCCTACATACTCTTGGCCTCGAAAAAGCAAAAGGCTTTTAACAGCAATCTAGCACCTCTCCTGTTGACCTCTCCTTAACCACAGCCCTCTTCACTCCTGATACAGCCCCCACACCAGAACGGCTCCAATGAAACATAGCATGCTCTCGGCTATTAGGGGCCTAAGAGTCAAAACATCAGCTTCCTTTCACCTGAAAGAGCTCAAAATTTTTTTTCCGAATTCGAACCAGCTTTTGAAGACTGCTCTCTTCCTTTACGTTCCTAACCCTTTTTACGAAAGCGACCAGAAATTAACCCAACAGCCTCTCCGCATCGTTACCTATTGTCTTACTTGTGCAACGTAACTACAGACATACAGCTGCTGCCGCGCGGAATTAGTCCTGACGGAGCCGTTTTCACGGGCGGCGGCGCAGCAACAGCACGTTTTCCATCGGAAAGCCAAAGAGCCGCTTCCCCCGCCCGTGCCCGTGCCCTCGCCCGGCCGAGCGGGCAGCCATACTGCGACACCAGCGGGACCCCCGGCAGCTGGCGGAGGCGCCCGCGCTGCCGGAGAAGCGCCGCGGCCGGCCGAGGGCCCGCACGCCCCGCCGAGAGCCGGGCCGGCGCCGCGGCCTGCTCCCCCGCCACGGCCGGGGGCTCCTTCCTTACCACGGCCCCCCCCTGCACGGGCCCGTTCTGCGAGGAGTCCGCCATGGCCGCGCCTGCGGGGCGGGAAGCGGCTCAGCCGGGACCGGGGCGGCCCTTGCCGCCGCCCCGCGCGCTGCTCTCGGCCGCCCGCGACCCACCGCGAGCGCCACAAACGGCGAAGCGCCACACGCCGCCGCCTCGCGCTGTCCGGGTGCGGCGAAACGTCACTTCCGGCGGGCCTGCCGGGCGATGTAGGCCCGGCGACATGATGCTTCCGACCGCGCCTGGTGACGTCGCACGGCCTTGTTGGGAGGTGCGGGGAGTCGTCGCCCCCGAGTCGGCCGCTGGGACGGGGGTCGCCCCTTCCTCTGGCGCGGCCCCTCAGGCTCTGCTCATCACAGAAGGCCCAACCTCCGCTCCGCAGCTCGCTCTGTAGCGTCTGTGTAGGGGTGCTTCTGTGTCGTGACAGCAGTGACCACAGTGCTAGTGTTCGTATCGGGACTGGTCTGGGGAGCGTGTGCTTACTGAGGGCCAAACAGGCTCTCTAGAGCTATTTAGCGGGGCACAGACTTAGTGCTGCGCGTAAGTAATGCCAGCAGGAATCGTAATGCCACAGGTCCCATACAATACAGAGTGCTCTCTGTTTCCATGATGCTGTGGTAGGACGGTGATGTCACACAGCAATGATGCAATGTGCGAATTAAATATCATGCCACCTCAGGCTGTGTCTATGTGGTTTAGTGTTACTGGTTCCCTATACTGTAAAAAGGCAAAAAAAAACCCCAACCCAACCTTTTCAAAGCTGCATGTGCCCAATCATTCGTACTGTAAGCACTATTAAGTTGAAGGGTAGCAGCTTTGAAATAAGTTCATGAAGTCTTTGGTCAATAATCATTAAACCTTGAAGAGCTTTAATCAAGTACAGGTATATCAGCAGCATTGACAAGAGGACCAAGCTGGATAGCACAAAGCAGAAGCATCCTGCTCACTGCAACGTGTAGCATATGCCATTTACAAGGTCTTGGGAAGGGTTAATCCTCTCTTCATTAATCTGACCCTTGTCTTAATATTGATTTTTTTAAAAAAAAATTATCTGTGCTGGACAGGTATGTGAACATGTTTCTGTTCTCAGCTGGAAGTCTATAAACCTAGTGTAACTCCACTGAACTGGTATTGAAGTAAAAGGTAACAAAGCGAGGGCCTCAAGACTGGCACCTTTGTCTTTTAGCTCCTGTAGCCTCATGTGGTTCATACGCCTGGGTTTCTCCCAAGGACGTGCAGCAGGTTCCCCCTTCTGGCAGCACGGGTTCCAGGACAGCAAGCCAGCTGCTCCAGTTTCTAATCATTCCCAGGTGCTTTCAATTACTCTTCAGCTGAAAAAACAAGGCATATTTTTGTGACCAAGGGTGTTGGAAACAACATCTGCAATCAGCCTCATTTCTGGCTTATGATGATGAACTTGAAGATTGATTGGAAGAGACTTGAGAAGATGTCAGGAGAATGTGTAATGAAATACATTGATGGGGAAGGAGCAAAAAAAGAATCAGCTGATAGGGATTCTAATACTGTTACAATTACAAGTAAACTTGTAGGCTTGAGGCTAATTAATACTTTTTAAATTGAAGATACAGAACCTGATTTTTCCACTTCTTTTCACGGCCACTCGTCTCTCACTGGAGTGTCTGAGAAGTAGGCACAAGAACTACCTGCTGTTTTGGGACCATTTTTCTACAGATGGAGGAGGGTCTATGGGTAAACAGCACTAGAGAATTAGGACTTTCCATGTGTCTGCTGGGTGTTCTCAAATGTGTAATAAAAAGACTGATAAACACTTACGCTAAACCAAAATTAAGGCTTTGAATGTTGCCGTAGTAAATGAAGTTTAATCGTTACCAGATTATTTTCTTTATTACAAAATAAAATATTAATATATCCAGGAGATTCCTTTAGATGCAACTAAAAATATGGAAATACACATTGAAGACCACCAGGCGTTTAATGCTGCCAGACTGAAATGTCACAGGGGAAAAAACCTTCTGATCAGTCTTCAAGATAATGTATTTCCTAAGCAGACCTAGGATGACCAATCTATGCCTTTATCAGGAGTCCTTATTTCTTAGCATTTGTAATTTAGGAAGGACTGAATACACACACGTGCAAAACATTCGTTTCTAGAGTCTGGTTTGCCATCGCCAGTCATAATACTAAATTTTGTATTTTCTTTTAGCAAAAGTTGTCTTTCACAGATTTGCCTTAATTTCATTTAAATACAATGTTAAGCCATTGTTCATTCCCAAAAGTTCATGGCTTAAAACTTAATAAGGAATATCATACTTGGCCCTTTCCAGCCAAGAAGTCTCCTTTGTTTTTTATCAATTTTTCTTTTCCTGACTTTCCCCTTCACTTTTCTTCTGTGTCTGTTGTCACTTCTTATTTGATACAGTCTCTCCTGTTGAGCAGTTCGGACCACGGTACTGTTGGCTTTAAGTTGAGAGAAGACATTCAATTACACGTGAAGAAAACAAGTTTCAGCTGTTGGCTTCTCCCTTTCCCAGTTCTCCTGTGCTATAATACTGCCGATTGAGCGGAGAGGAGGGGCAGAAATTGATTCCTGTGTTACTAATGATTTGGTTTCCGACAGTTGTAAGGGGATTCTTCCAGACCATCAAAGCATCAGTTTGCTTTCATTGACGGTTGATAGTTTGGATATTTGGAAGAGTATCATTGTAATTGCTGAGGACTTACCTACCTCATTAGCAATACAGTCCCATTTCTCCTCTGCGGCAGTCCGACACGATCAGCGGACATATCTGAAATTGTAACTAACACAGCTCTCTGTTTCCCCCCAATAAATCTGGCCCTCGATCCTAAGCCTAAGTTCAAATCATAAGGGGAGCTGTGAGCCCTTTGCCCGAGCTATGCCTCCCCCCAGCTTGTTGTTGTTGCACGCTGGCAAGAACACGGCAAGCTGGAAAGTCCTTGAAGTCTCAGTGCCAACTATAAACATCAGTGCGCTGTCAACATGCTTCTCATAATGAATCCCATAGTAAATCCAAAACATGGAGCTCTTCTAGCTGCTAAAAAGAAAAACTGTCCCAGTCAAAACCAGGACAATATATCGGAGAATTACTGGCAGTAACAATACCTGAAATCAGTGCTCTCTTGATTTTAAAAAATATGGATGCAGAGAGAGATATTTTAGCCTTTTGGACCTAAATGTATGCACCTACTTCCCCTAACCCATTTTGAAGACTTAGGAGAAAAAGAAATAAAACACCTTACTATGTTTATAAAATAATTCACATATTTTAGAAATATATGAAAGAAAATACGCAATGCTTTGCGTTTGTTTAGCTCCTGCTGAGACTCTCCAGACACACTGCAAATTTACTAATGCTCACAACCTCAGTATGAGTTAGGTGTTCAAAGAAGGCTTTGGGTCAGGTATCATAGAATCATAGAATCATAGAATCATAGAGTAGGTTGGAAGGGACCTTAAAGATCATCTACTTCCAACCCCCATGGCATGGAGGAGGTGATCCTTGAATATTAACCAGCTTTCTTAGGCCCCTCTTCCCTCCAGGGGTTTATCCCATAGAACTCTACCAAGTAGATCCCTGAAGAGGCCAAAGTCAGCTCTCCCGAAGTCCAAGGTAGTGAGCTTGCTGTGCTCCCTCCTCGCCGCCCTAAGGATCTTGAATTCCATCATTTCATGGTCACTATGGCCAAGGCTGCCCTCGAGCTTGACGTTCCCCACCAGCTCCTCCTTGTTGGTGAGAATAAGGTCCAGCATATTACCTCTCCTCATTTGTTGATCTGTCACTTGGAGAAGGAAGTTATCATCAATGCATTCCAGGAACCTCCTGGATTGCTTATGCCCTTCTGTGTTGTCCCTTCCAACAGATATGGGGGTGGTTGAAGTCCCCATGAGGACCAGGACTCATGAATCCTGGTTGCCAACCCAAATTACCAACCCAAAATTACCAACCAAAAAAAGATTGGTAATTTACTTGTAGGCACACGAGCAGTAGCATAGCTGGGCTGGAAGCAGAATCCACAGTTCCTGAGTCCCCAGTGCCACTTTCCTTTGTAGTCACTACGTGTCTTCAGATGAAGTTATTTGCATCACTCCATATGTAATTAGAAGCCTGTTTGATTACCTGAAAAACAGGGAGGCTTTTTTGGTGTTTCCAGTTAATTACTGAGAACCTTATTACAGACACTATGGAAATATTTTATAAACAATTATTACTAAATAAATGTTGACAACCATAATAAAATATTTTATAGCACCCATATTTTGCATTACAGTTCTTCAAATTTGGACATTTTATAGTCTTTTAAATAGCATCACCATTAGAAGCATGTGATCTTTTGTGGTCTTCAGTGGCCTCAATTCTCAATCATTTTAACAGAAGCTGATGTAGCATTGTTTATGGTGTTCACCACCTTGCAGCATGGAGCACTTGAGGTTCAGATAATGATTTATCTATTTTGTCCTTCTTGATTTGAAAGAACGTACTGTTGCTAACATCTGTATACAGTTTTCATTTATTTCGAATAAAAGAGAGAACATTCCTCCAAGGTCGACAGGATTGCAGTTCCTTATAGCGAAACTAGCTCCATTATTTGTATCAGTAGTGTATAACGCAAAGCTAAAATAAGTTTTTATGCAAAGCTGTAATGAACAATTTGGTTCTTGTTTGTGGTTATCTCAAGCTGGCTGTCCAAATCTCAAGAAACAATAAAGGACATCGGGTCAACGCCTGTTACATTTTTCAGAAAGAGAAACAGAAGTCTTCTGTGTGTCTCTCTACCAGATTGCTTTGTGATTTTTGCTCGATGGTCTGTAGCAATATCAAACATGGTCTTCTTTCTTCCCCCTCACAGCTGGAGTTTCCATTTACTCACCCTTCCTGGAAGGGTTACTCTTTTATTCACTGAGTGCCTGCCAAAGCAGTGAAAAAGAGAAACACAACCTTTTTGAAGATGTGCAAAACAGGACAATATTCCTTCCAGTTGCTTTCTGTGTCAGCATTTTCATAACTTTCAGCATTTTGGTATATCCCTGTGTTATTAAGAAACGTGACACAGAAGCTGCAAGTGTAAGCTTGAGATGGTACTAAGAACTATGAAAAATTTATATATATGTTTTTAAAGATTAGAGGTACAGCACAAGGCTTGGCAGTGATTGAATCAGAGAGCAGCCTTACCATTGTATATTATTTGCAATGTCCAGCCCACTAAGGACATGAAAAATGTTGGAAACTTAAGAATGGAAAGAAAGATAAGCAAGTGTTCTTTTAACAATGCAAGGAAGGTTAGAAAGATTTTAGAATTCTGCAGCAAGAGACTGTATCAACAAATGGAGGAACATGGTGAATTATAGATGTGAGCTTTCGACTACCTGTACTGCCTGATTAGAAATACCGCAGCAAGAAAGATTGATAAGCTTTCTCTTGCAAGCTTTAGGAACTATCTGGAGGTGTATTGATCAATGCTGCATTCAGTACTGGGTTGTTGGTAAAAGGCTCCTTTTCTCCTACTAATCACAGACTACAACAAGGGGATAAAAAGAGGACGACGGACAAAACCCCAAAGCTGTGCGCTTTCCCAAGGAGAAGTTCAGTTCATGAGGCAAGGAATGTTGGCTGTATGTATGCATAGAAATGTGCAAAGAAATATTCCTTCTCTGAAATAGTCTGTTATATGAACCGAGCGAAAACCCCACAAAGCTGGCAACAGTAACACTGGACACTGCACTAATAACTAAAGACTAATAACGTTGTAATCTGTGGTCCAGTCTTTTTCAGCAGAGGTATTCATGAATAGGGTTACATTTCTGCCATTCATTCCGTGTAAGAAGATGTTTGCAGATAAATAATTTGGGTTGCAGACTGTATAAGCTTAATCAAAGTGAGCCACCAAGAAGTTTTCTACTTTTATCCGAAGCTGATGCAAGCCAAAGACTAAATATCTTCCTTCAACAGAAGTGTACCAGTCAGGCTGTGAGGAATCCCACCCCATTCACATACAAAACTCTTCTCACAACTGCAGCAAACATGGAGATTGCACTGGTTTTGTTCTTTGTATCCCCAAAGCTGCCACTGGTTTCATCCCTAAGCATCTTTAGACATTTTTTCACGTCTGTCAGTATCATCTGCACTCCTAAGTACAAAAATACCTAGAAAGTAAATGTTTTACAAGTGGGTATAGAAATCCATATCAAAATTAGAGGCTTCAGAGAGAAGCTATTGATTTTGGACAGTTTTTACACAATCCGGTACGTCTTCCTAACCAAGGTAGGTTCCAGTGGGCTCATTTAATATATTATATAAATTCTTCTTGATCTTTTACCACATACTCCAAGTTCTGAATTTTCAAAATCACTTTGCGGTGCAGTTGAAATCTGAAATCAGTAACTTTCTGCAGCTTTTATGAGATCCCATTCAGAAATTGTCACAGAAAACTGGATGGATGATTACATGATAGGGATATATGGAAATACTTTTAACATTTGATATTAAATTTTTTAAACATAGTAAACTGACATGTCTTCTGTTGCTTTTTGTTGCTTTTTTATTTTTGGAGGGGGTTGTTTTTATTCATTCACAGCATATCCAATTCCAAACATAGGAGACAAATGCTCCAAGGGTTCCAGTTTATATAATTCATCCCTCTATTTTTTATTTTAATCTATATAATTTAATTAGATTAATTTAGGTTTATAACCATTGCCAAAAAAAAGTATATGCATATTTTCTCCAATTGTTTTTTGTGGCCACTGATAATCATTAAGAGCTTAGAACTTAGAAAAATATAAAGAATACATGGAAAGACAATCAGGTTAATTAGATTTGTCCTTCCAAACAGTCATAGGTAAAGTCCATCCATTTAAATCTGATCTAATCATGTGCTGAAGTGGTGTGAAATTGAATGAAATCAAGCTGTCCATATCCCAGAAAATGTTCTTACTGAGATATAAAAATCCTCAAGGATACCAATTAGTCAGATAGTCTACTGATAAGTCAAGGATAAGTTTCTCAGTCATAATGCTTCCGATTTATATATTGACCACGATGACTGGTAATGGAAGCGTTTTCTTTGAGGCTTGTAACTTTTTATTGAATTCAGCCTTCCGTCTTATGACTTTTGCAGAAAAGAGCTATCTTACATTTCTTCTTGGCAATCTTTGCTTGCTTATATAGCCCCTAGTAATTACTTTGTTAGGAAGGTAAAAAATACGTGGGGGTCAGGGTTCAAGGGAGATATGTGTCATTATAAAAAGTAAATTGTAAGCAATCTAAAGAGGGTCACAAGTAAAATGAAGAGTTAAGCACAGAGCAAGGTTATTGACATTGATGACAGCTTCTGAAATATAATGGTCAGCGGTGTATCAGTCAGTGGCATGGGAAGAGACACACAGGGAATTCTGGGAATGCCTGTAGAAAATTGTCTATACTTACTTTTAGCTTCTTCACTGAGGTTTAATGAGTCTTTTGGTGATACAGTTTTGGTGATATAATTGTCTGATGTCTGGCACCTTTTTTTTAATCTTCATGGATGACATTAGGTAGAGAGCCTTTATTGAAAGCCTTAATATATTAAGAAATCTGGCAAGCTTGTCATGTGATTCTTTCAGAGTCATTTGTCTGCAGCAAGAAAAAATGTGCAGGTGCAAAGTTTAAAATAATTCTGACAGGAGCAGGAAAAAAGTTCTGGAAGTTTGCCTGACATGACAAAGTTCACATTGCAATGACTGCATGGGTAATTAATATCCTGGGAAAGACACTTAAAGGAAGAGGAACTCAGCCAATGCTCAGTATAATTCCCCTGATAGCCCACTGGGGAGACAGGAGAGCTATGAGAAGATATCCTCAACAGGTAAATTCATGATGGATGAAGTAGGAAAGATATGAAGGTGTTGAGCCATAAAGAGTCATTCATGCTCACGGTTTTAAGCAGCACTCTAGGTTTGAGACTGGCAAGGTGGAGAAAAGGGAAAATAAGAAAAGAAGATGAAAAGGGAAAGGTGTGATTTACACACTAACTTTAGCACAAGTAGAAAAAATCAGAGAAATAGAGATATTACAATAGATAAAGGAACATCAGTCAGGAGAAGGTTGAACTGTAAGTAGAAAGCTGTACCAAATAGTGTGCTTAGTGACAGGAATGTGCTTGAGAAATGGGAGATGAGTAACACAAAATGGGAGAGTAATTTTCACACAGAGGTATATTGCTCAGAGGTAGTGGAATCTGTATCCTTGGAGTTGATTTCAAGACTCAGCTAGAAAAAGCCACAGGTGACTCAGTGTTGTGTTGGCTATGGTCCTATTTGAAGGGGGAGACTGGACCACTAGGCCCCTGGAATCCCTTCCAATTGATATTTGTATGATTCTGTGAAAAGTGAAGGTCTTAAGCCACAAAAATGAAGAAACTGGAATAATTAGTCATGGGTGTGACATCCACCATTATCAGGATAACAAATACATGATGGAATAGCAGATGTGGTTGTCAAGGGGTGCTGAAGAATAAGGTTTCTTAAGAATTCACAGAAATTAAAGTGATGAGTAACAATGAAGGTTAATAAAAGAACAAGTATTCTCAGGAATTCCATCATTATCAATCATAGAATCATAGAATACCAGGTTGGAAGGGACCTCAAGGATCATCTAGTCCAAACTTTTGTGACAAAAGCAGTCTAGAGAAGATCGCCCAGCGCCCTGTCCAGCTGAATCTTAAAAGTGTCCATTGCTGGAGAATCCACTACTTCCCTGGTGAGATTATTCCAATGGCCAATTATTCTCATTGTGAAAAATTTTCTTTTTGTGTCCAATTGGAATCTACCCAGGAGTAACTTGTACCCATTACCCCTTGTCTTTTCCATGTGGCTTCTTGTAAAAAGAGAGTCTCTGTCTTCTTTGTAGCTGTTATGGATTAGCCTGGCCAGCAACTAAATGCCACATAGCTGCTCACTAACCTTTCCCCAGCTCCAGAGAATGGAGAAGAGAATTAAAGGGGAAAAGGGAAGGAGACTTATGAGTTAAGAACAATTTGATGATGATGATGATGATAATAAAATGTAAATGTAAATGTAAATGTAAATGTAAATGTAAATGTAAATGTAAATGTAAATGTAAATAAATAATATATATATGAATTATAATAATATATACAACAAGTGAACACAGTATAATTGCTCACCACCCGGTGACCAACACCTGTCCCATCCCGGCAAGCGATCCTGAAACAGATAAGTCCCAACACCGCAATCTTGGACAAGTGAGAGGCCCAAAAAGAGAACAAGAGAGAGAGAGCACTCTGAGACACCGAGTCCGAGAGAGCCCTTGGAAAAAGATTTCCAAACTTCCCAGTCAACCCTCATCTACATACTGGGCATGACGTTGCATGATATGGAATATTCCACTGGCCAATTTGGCCCTCAATTTTAGGTCTAGGTTCAAATCGTAAGGGCAGTCGTGGGCCCTTTGTCCCAGCCATGATCCCCCCCAGCCTGTTGTGCTCCTGCACACTGGCAAAACACAGGAAACTGAAAGGTCCTTGATGTCTCAGTTCCAATTATAAACATCAGTGCGTTATCAACATGCTTCTCGTAACGAATCCCATAGTAAATCCAAAACACAGAGCTCTTCTAGCTGCTAAAAAGAAAAACTAACTCTGTCCCGGTCAAAACCAGGATGGTAGCCACCCTTTGAATACTGGAGCATGGTGACAAGGTCTCTGCTAAGCCTTCTTTTCTCAATGCTGAACAAACCCAATTCTCTCGGCCTTTCCTCATGTGGCAGGCTTCCCAGTACTTTGATCGTCTTTGTGGCCCTTCTCTGGACCCTCTCCAGTCTGTCCACATCTTTGTTGTATAGCAGAGACCGAAACTGAACATGGTATTTCAGATGTGGCCTGGCAAGTGCTGAGTAGAGTGGGATAATGACTTCTGTATCTCTGCTGGTGGTGCCCCTGGCTGATGCAGCCCACCATCCTGTTGGCTTTCTTTGCCGCAGCAGCATACTGTTCACTCATTGAGCTTGCTGTCCACCAGGACCTGCAGATCCCTTTCCACAGAGCTGCTTCCCAGCTAAGTAAATCCCAGCCTGCGCTGCACTCCTGGGTTATGTTTTCCCAGGTGCAAGACCTTACACTTGTCCTTATTGAACTTCATAAGGTTCTTGTTAGCCCACTCTTCCAACCTATCCAGGTCTTCCTGCAGGGTGGCTCTCCCTTCTGAAGTGTCCACTTCCCCACTCGGTTTGGTATCATCAGCAAACTTCATCATGGTATGCTTGATCCCATCATCCAGATCGCTTATGAAGATATGAAACAGCATTGGGCCCAATATCGATCATTGGGGGAACCCATTTCACCAGTTTGAAAAGGAACTGTTTACCATCACCCTCAGGGTGCAATCTGTCAGCCAGTACCCCACCCACCACATGGACCACTTGTCTAGACTGTGACGCATCACTTTGTTTAGGAGGAAGACTGATGGGTACTTACTAATGTAGTTCCTTAAAGATAAATTGCAAGACTGCTTGTGTTCGTTATGCTCAAAATTGCATAATGGCATAGATATTAGTGTGGAGATAGGGTTATCTGCAGTGTCGCAAAGATAGGAGGCATCTTCAAGACAAATAGATTGCTTTATCAGGCAGAAAAAATCTGGATGGCTTCAAGGGCTTGAGAAATAGAAACAAGATCAAATTCAGTAGTACCAAATGCAAAATCATAACCATGTGGTCTCAAGAAAACTGATAGTGGAAAGAAGCATCATCTGGAATTGAACTAGGTGGAGATGAAGATACAAGACTATCAAAGCACAAATATAAACTGCCAAAATGATAGGCAATGTGAAGGATAAACGTGATCCTCTGGGCAATAAGAAGAAATAGGGAAATATTATTGCTGTTGTACGTGGCACGGATGAAACCTCATCTAGAACACACTGTACAGTTCTGGTGACGTAAGTTCTAAAATAAGGAACTAAAACAGAAGTATAGAGAGTTGTATTCTTTAGGGGAATGGCTGATTTTATGAGAGGACAGTAGAAAAGAATGGCTCTGTATTAGTTAGGTAACAACAAGACAGGCATACAATTAGTTAAGTTGAAGCCGATACAGAAATAAATGGGTATAAATTGCTATTTATGTGTTTAGAGTAGAAACAAGAAGCCTCCTAACCCAACAATTAGAATCTCTAACAGCCTTCCAGTGAGAACAGTAGAATTAAAACATTTAAATACTCTCAAAATGAAGTTTAATAAGTTTATACAGCTTGACAACCCAGATGGTTCCTCCTGGGATGTTAAGGAAAAGCTCTCTTTGAGTCATCTTTAAAGGGTTTCACTTAACTATATCCATTTGTTGGGAGGCATGAAACAGCATCAGACATGATTGTTTTTTACAGTTTCGGTTTAAAGGACACTATAAGCATACCCACAAAATTAAGAAAATTTCAGTGATTAGGGCGTCCTTTGAGATCTGCTGTTATTTTCATTTTCACCTGAACAAATGCTGATAGAGCTGATATATTAAAATTATAAATAATTTTTTTTTTTTTCAGAGCAAAAATGTTTCTCCATCAAGAGGTTTTATTCAAGCAGATGGAAATTAAATTATTTTGTAATTATTTTTTTTCAATAATCTCAAAACAAAAATGTACTCTGGAATTTCCGAGGGAAAACAGTTTTGCAAGATGGCTGGAAAAAAGCACCTCTGAGGTTCTCTGACTAAAATGAGGTGCCATAGTGGATCCATAGTCAAAAATTTCCCTAAAAACTTGCTCTCCACTTTGGAACTGGAAACAAAAGCCTCTTAGAAGTGCCTAGAATACAAGTCACCAGGAAGGAGAAGGGTCTGTCAGTGCCATCACCAAGCACAAGGTAAAATCTTGGCTTTCATCTGAATTTCCAAACCCCAAAATCTCAGATTTCATTTAATCTTTCCAAGGGTCAAGTCCCAGTCCTCAGCCTCCTTTTAGATGTATTTTGGGCACCATCCAAGCCAAGCAAGTCAGAACCTTGTTCATCAGCTGTAATCCCCAAATCAGCCTTTCCTGATATGAACAGAGAGCAGGTCATGGAGCTTGCGCTCTGACTGATTTCATCCACAACAAAGATGTGACAGTTTTGGCCAGAACACCAATTATTCACCCAATTAACATGGTACCAGCTTTCTGAAGTTATCCATGGCCAAGATAAGGATGCTGTCAGAACTGTAGTGTTCAAAACATAGCAACCATAATAGGTCTGACTATCTAAATTAACTACAGTCCTATGTAGAACTCACTTCTTCGATAAAATTTTCCAGGGCACCTGCTTTTATGAAGACCTCAACTTAAAAGAAGCAAATAAAAATTGTTTTCCAGAACAAAGATGAATATTGATAACATTTGCTAGTCTAATGACCTTACTATCCTATAGTGGCAGTGTACACTTCTAACTATTAAATATGATCAGGCTATTTTATAACATTTTTAAACCAGAGGTGCCTCAGGCATAAACCATAAAATTTAATTATCTTCACCTGTGAGCATCAGCTCAGGCAATAAAATAAAACTTGTGTCAATCAAATATTTATTTGTCTTTGCTTTGCATAGTGCTTATCAGAGGATTTATCACTCAGCATTAAAACTGGAAAATAATAATTCAAAAGTCAAACACAGATGAGTTAAAAAATAATATAAATAAGAACATGTAGGTCTATCTTCTAACTGTAACTTCTGATCAATGTTGAATTTATGAGTCTATTATCAAATGAATGCAGTTCTATTCCTAAAATATTTTTACTTCTAATTAGAATATAATTTAAAATAGGCATTTTGTATGTGACCAAAATATTTAGCATAAGAAAAAAAACAGCTTTTTGTTCTCTTTACTTGGTCAAATACATGCCCGTCATGAGGACACAAATGTCTTTTATATCCTGTTATCAGGATGATATCCTGTCTACCAGTGCACGGCCCAGAGGAGAAACTAAATTCTGCAAAACTGATAAAAATGAGAATGGAGGACCAAATAGTAGCTAAAGGGAGAGGCATGGTTAGTAGTCAAATATATTATGGTATGCCAAAAGAATGAGCTGTGGTTTCTCATCTCTTCTGAAGATACCATGTCTTGCTCTACAAGAGATAGCAAGGTCAGAAGACAGATCTGTTTTCATTATGTCCCTGTCAATGCAGGAAAACCTCTCAATTGATTCTGTTGTGGTAAGCACATCATATCAGATGCAGTTCAAGTCTTCCTCTCACTAAACCCCAGTGAATGAACAAACTAGGGAGTACAACTTCAATAACATAGCAGATCACTAGTAAAGTTATTTCTGAAACGTATTTGGGGACTCTTGAGTTATTAAGACTTCTTACGTAGTAAATGAGTGAAGAACCATGGGTGAATTGCCTGTTCTGCAGTTTTCTCTGGGTTCGATTTAATGGAGATTTGAAGCATTATGATCTGATAATTTGTATTCCATGTGTGCTGCAATAGTAACTTTCCACTGTACCTGTCAGGTCAGATGATTAATGATAATCCAGATTTGTAGTTATCCAGAAACCGGATTGTGTCTACTCACACTACATTTGTATATTTCCACTGAACACTTACAGGTATGTTTAGCTTGGTTGACATGACCCCACTTACTTCAGCCAAGGCCTCAGCCTGCAAAAACCCAGGAAACAAAAAAAAACAAGGTTTCTTTTCATCTGAGCAAGAGCAGCATTCTGCAAAGTCTCTGTAGCCTCATTTGAGGCCTTTAGAGGTAACGCTAACAAAACCAGTAAAGCACAGAACGATGATCACAAAATAGTAGTGGTAAGTTCTGCTCATTGTTTATTGTATAATTATCTCATAAAATTTCATTGGAGACCCTCACACTGAGATTATTCTTGTTTAAAGTATAAACAAATCTAACACTGCAAAAAAGGTCACTAGAAATGAATAGTGAATAATATTTGTGACAAGAAGGATAGTTAGGAGAAGTATTTAATATATTGAAGGACTTTTTCAGTGGTGTTGGCATCCGAGTATTTCTGGCATTTGCAGATGTAGAATTGCATGATATCTTGAAGGAATGGTATTTCTCAAAGAACAGCGAAGTTTACTAGGAACCAGAAATAGTGCGGGGGGAGATTTCTTCTTCAACTCTTAAGGGAACTTTCATGCTATTTATCTATTCTTTTGAAAATGGAACACTCATGCCATCTAATCACGACTTCCTCGGATTCTGAAAGACCGATAAAAGGGGCACATTGATACCCAGTGAATAGAAATACAGTATTGCATTTTGGATTTGATCTGTTCTGTGCGTTCTTTATATTCAACCCATAATATTCAAAGATTGTTTTCATGAACCTAGCTTGTTCAGTTGCTTGCCATCTGATTTCTTTCTGCTCTGGAGATGAGTGTGAATAATTTTTCTTTCCTATCTGAGTATTGAGTATCAAGCCATCTGGTTTGAGAAATGTTTGAAACTGATGTCTGCCATATGTATTAGTTACACACAAATAGAGATAGTGCTTCAATTTCTATCAGTCGCTGAAAGCTTTCGCGGTAGTGCTATCAGCTGAGACCAGTTCAAGTAAAGGCATTAACATCTAGTATCAAAATAGAGCTTTATTTTATGAAGAATAAACTTCCTAAGGCTAAGACCAAACAGTTAAGTGACCTGGGATTAATCTTTGGTTAGACGTTGCCTTCAGAGACCTACTGTGAAATCTTGTTTTAAAATCATAAGTGAAAATTGGTTTAGTGGTTTCATACTTGTTCCTTGTAGATATTTGTCTAGGTAACAAAATCACCACACCATTCAGTGTGTTTATCAGTCTAAAAGTAAAAGCGACTAGAAAGGACAAATATTTTTCTGGATGAAATACAGTTTGAGTTCCATTTTAAACTACAGCAAGAGCCCATGGATGAGGAAGCTAGATTTCACTCCTTTTGTACTATTATATCATTAGATGAGCACAAGTGACAGCACCCCTGCGCCTTAGTATCATAACTGTTAATGAGACTGGTGAAACACATCCTCACTAAATGCAGTGACAATCTTAATTCAAAGACCTATCTGCAAAGATCCTTTTCCCACCTATTTAGGGAAGTCATCGACTCCTGGCCACTTCCTGCAGTCCATCCTGCATAGTCGTCCATCAGTCTCTAGGCAAGGTTCTGTTGAAGATATGATGTACACCTTGGACCAGGACAGAAGGTGTAAACATCAACAATATAGATTCATGTGATGATTTCACACCATCATTTCTCATTGCACCAGAAATCTGAGGTAGTCGTGGTGACACTGAGGGCATTTAAACTGTTTAATAAAAAAGATTCAGAAAATGAATTTGAGCCATTGTGGTAAATCATCCACACTGCCAGCACCTACTTCACTCCCTGTTTCTGCTTTAGGTTGCTCCAGTTAGCTCTCTCCGAAGCAAATCTGTAAAGGAGACAGAAAGCAGTGTGGACACAAGTCATTTGGCCTCAGTCATGCTGCTCAGTCCCTGGACCTTTTTTATTTAGCGTTGCAGACTATCTAGCCTGTGAGTTACTGCTAATACACAGGCACTTTCTGACGTATCCTGGGCAAACATTTAACATGGCTTTTGTCCATTACTGAAACTAAGAAGCCGTAGCGATAATGCAAACCCTGTATTCTGGCCCTTTTTCTCCATGTCCATGTCATGCCCTAGGCTCAGAGTGGCTTTATCAGTGAGAGATTTTAACTGGGGAAATCAACTCTATCAGCTCTATGCAGTTCCTGTTGGTTTTGAAAGAAATTTCCCAGCATAAGGAAATTTCCGGCTCAAGATCCAAATTGCTCTTGATATCGTAATAATTACAGTACTAATTAAAGATGATTGGATTCTGCAGAAAGATTTTTCTTCTATAAAAGCTATAACTAAACGAGATCATATTATTCATACTCTGAACACTGATTCCATCAGAACGGAATTAGTTTCTCCTGGATGTTTGACTGCACAGTAGGAAATTATTTGGTCCAAGTCTTTTACCTAATAACCTTTCAAGATCCACTCAAAATGAGACCATCAGGATAAGAAGAACTTACTCCTCCTTTCTGGTGTTTATAAAAGACTGTATGAGAAAATGACTGTCAATATAATTAAATAAAGCAGGCCAGGGTCTGTTCTCTGGGTGTATAAATAAAATATACAGCCCTTGTCTGTATACTCTGCCAGGACTACTAATTGGGAACAGTCCCAGGTACATATTTTTCCCCAAAATTATGCCTGTCTCTGGGAATGGGCCAAAACTGTGCCAATGAGCTCTGTAACGATTGAATAGGTACGGGCAAATACCGGCCACTTAGATAAAAAATTATTCGAAATGTTACTCAAAACCAAATAAAATCACAGGCAATTACAGTGTTTAGTCTTTCATCCTTACCATCAGTCTGGCTATCGCCGCACACAAAGACTGGCCATATCCTGCCATCAAGCTGTCCGCAAGCTCTTTTTACCAGAGAAAAACAGACATATGATCAGATATATTTTCCTATGATGCCGCACAGTACACAGCCACGTAATTGCATTATACCGCCGGTCCTGACTGTAAGCAATGAACCTGGCAAGGCAGGGTTCTGGGCTAACTGTCCTAATGGGCCATTTCAGTTGTTTGTTTTCAATAAAAAAAACCTTCTGCATTATATACCGAGATTTAGGGTCCTTGGAGAAAGTTGTTAAACTCGATAGATTTGCAGTCTGTTCTAGCAGCAGCAGGCTTAACCTAATCCAGCAAATTTTGAAAGAAAGGATATTTCAATCTTATATTCCAAATATTTGCATGCTGTCATTCAAAATGTCCATCTGTAACATAATACTGAACGTGCCTGAGATAAATGCTGCGTGTGGAGAAGGACGGAGAGGCCTGGATTTTATTAAAAAGTATGCACAATTCTCCTTTTCCACTTGTTGTTGATATATTGATAAAGATTAGGTACAAAAGGGTTTGCTTCTTTCCTGGGTGATTAAGTGAATATTAGTCTGCAAATTGGGGTATATACAGTCTATCAAGTACCGTCTGTCTCTGCACAGAAGGGTGCTACAGAAGACCAATGACTGGATTATCAGATTTTAACCACTCCTGACAGAGTCCCTGAAAATAGCGCAAGATTAAATTAGGGGAAGGGACCTGCAGGTAAGAGTGGTACAATATGGTGGAGGTGTGAAGTTGGCATGCTCTGTGCTCAACCACCAGAGCTTGCTTTTGGGAAAATAAGGTGGGGAGATACCTGGTTTGTGCGTGCCAGTAGTGGTTAGCAGAGGGGAAGTCCTGAAATGCCTGAAATGAAAAAATTTTATGCTTGTGAAAAAATGTGGTTATCTGTATGCTTGAGGTATGTCAGCAGATTTGGTGGAGGGCAGCACATGTTCTGGGTCACGTAGATGGTAAGCTGCTATACTGTTTCTCTCTCCCTTCCTGTAATCCATGGTGCTTATGGATCAGAGAAGGGTCTTGAGGATTGCTCTCCAGCATAAGGATATGTCTACACAGCTCAGTACAGTGCCATAAATGATACCTGTAAAAGAGATCATTCAAATTAGAAGTTGTAAAGCTCTCTGGGGAGAGTAAATTAGTCAAAGTCAAATGTGGTCATTCACAGCCTGCTCAGCTGTCTCCATGCAGTATTGCAACGTTCCTGTATGCAACCTAGATTTCAACCAAACACCGCTTTTAGTGCAGGAGTCACCGAGTGCAGCACCCATAGCCTCAGAACTGCAAAACTGAGGGCCTTTTCTGCTGAACAACGAGGCTGTAGGAGCAGAACAAAGCGTGGTCCTAGACAGGCTGAACACCATAGACATAATGGAGAGCCTGGATGGTGACATCGGGAAGTTACATGATGCTCAGTAAACCCTTCAGAAGGGAAAAATAACATGTAAAAGTGGACAGATGCTCCTGTGCATCCAGACGAGTCTTAGCTAGTATTTAATATGATGATAGAATGCTTTTACTGTTGCATTTTAAACGTTAAATTGAATAACGTTTTGTTTGTTCTAAATACTGT